>NC_046300.1:16715787-21915787 GCF_004115265.2 Rhinolophus ferrumequinum
CAGATTGTGACAACCAAAAATGTATCCAGACATTGTCTGTCTCCTGGGGAGGCAAAATCACCTCCAGTGGAGAACCACTGTTCTGGGTGTAGAAACTATTCTTCAGAATGTTACTTGACCAAAGTCATACAGCCAGTGGATGTTTGAGACACGATATGCATTCAGAATACATACCCAATTTTTCATTGTGCTCAGCACCCATTCAAAAGTTATGGGACACTGCTAAAATAGTACTTAAAAGAGAAATTTGTCATTTTAAGTAGGTTTATCAAAAGCCAAAGAACACTGAAAGTGAATAAGTCAAGCATTCAACTCAAGAAGTTGGAAAATTGATAAAAGCAAATTCAAAAGAGAGTTAGAAGGATAAGATAAAACTATAGGAGAGAAATGAGTGAGATGTAGATCAAACAAACAAAGCAGTAGAGAAAATTACCCAAATTAAACCCTAAGTAGAATATTAGTTAACTAAATCTAATGGTGGATTAAATCTATGATATATCTTAATCAAGTAGACTTATCTCAAGATTACAGAGATGGTTCCATGTTTGAAACTCAATTAATAAAATGTAATACCCATTTATGACCTATAAACAAACTATCAGAGAGCTAGTAATATAAATGAACATCTTTAACTTAATAATGATTTAAAATCCCACCCTACAGCAAGCAAAATATTTAGTAGAGAAATTTCAGATAATTCCCATTTAAGATGACAAAACAAGAAGGATCTCACACACTGCTATTGTTTAACGTCATATCAGATGTCTGAACCAATGAAAACCACAGAAGTATCATATTTGGGGGAAAAAAACAAATAACTCATTATGTGATGATTATTTGATCTTCTACATAAAAAAACTCCATAGAAAAAACACAGTATCAAACCAATAGAAGGGTTCATTACTATTGCCAGATGTTAAAACCAACTTAGAATAAATATACTCCCACACTAACAAGACAGAAAATAATATAGAAAATATATTATTTGCCATGGAAACTATAACAATTAAGAGATAGTATGGTACATGTGAGAAGATACAGAAACTCATTAAAAACCATAAAAAAAAAACAAATAAAAACACAAATAAGAGAGGGAATCAAGAGGAAGATCTGCAATCATGGAAATGCCAACATATCTTGATTTAGTTGGTGGTTATACACGTTTATACATTTGTCTAATTCTAAGGTACATTTATAATCTGTACTTCATGCTATAGGCAAATTATACCTCAATGAAATTAAACCTCTGAGTTTATGAAATATTAAAAAGGTAGATAATATTCAGACCTAGCAAATGTGTGAGCAAGAACTCTCATGCACTGTTGGCAGTAATGTGGACTAACATAGCTACTCTGAAAATAATTTTGGAAGCATCAAATGACTTCAGGTGTGCATATGTACTAGCAAAATACCAGATATCACTCACCCGAATATATATTCCAAATAAATATTTTTGGAGATCTATAAAGATGCATCCAGATGGGTATTTATTATAATAGTGTTATGTTTCACAGAAAAACACTGGAAGACACCAAATTACCATCACTTAAGGAATGGAAAGTAAAATGTGGTAGATTTATATTGTAGAATACCACTAGTTAGAAGTAAAGATAAGATATACAAACAGTAAGATGAATAGATCTTAAAAACAGTTGAATTTTTTTTAAAACAAAGAGATGTGAATTCTAGCACACCACCACCATGTACGTTTGAAACAAACACAAAACAATACTCATCTTACTCAAGACATGTGCATGTTTACAGACACATGTCAAACAAATCAGAGTTGGTGCTCAGCATAGGAGTCGGGATCAGGAAGGAAGAGGGGAAAAAGTGAAATAAAATAAAGGAGGAAACTTGATTCGACAAATATAATAGTGTGCTATAAACTAAGGACAATGAGAAATATCCCTTTGTATCTGAGTTCCAAAAACAGAAAAATATAACAGAAAGGAATGTGGCCAACAGAAAGAACACGTGCCCAGTTTGTCCTAGATTTCAAGCCCACGATCTTCTCCATCTTAAGAGCCCAATTTGCTAAAATATTTACACTGTACCGTGGTTTCTAAAACTATGTCCAGATGACATTTCTTTGGCTTAGGAGATTAGTATTCCATTTTTGTACAACATCTGTGTGTAGCCATATTTTATAAAACAGCACTAGCAGAGTCAGGCTACTATAAAAAACAATCCTATAACCAATTGCCTTTTATAGCTTTGAGCCAGTCATTTAACTTCTGGAAAGTAATCGGCTTGAAAGAGATGTTCTCTCAGCCTTTCTCTTTGAAAATATCTTTATATCCACACACAGAATCCTGGAAAAACCGAGCAAAACCATGCTTAGCATTCACACACATACTAATACATGAACCTTCAGTGTGACCAAGAGTCAAGAAGAAGCTATTTAGAACAAGAAAACATGTGTGATTTCATCCTAAGAAATTAAGAAGACCAGCACAAGAGACTGACAGAAGGAAAAATATTTTTAATATTAATAAGATTAATCTTGAATCCTTATCAAACTGATGTTATATATAATATTTCAAGGTCACAAAGAGATTTGTTCATTTTTTTAGCCAAATATTCATTGATTTACTCATTTAATAATGAAATTCTACCAAGTGCCAGGCACTCTTGTGGGTACTGAGGAATCTAACATTGCATAGACCCTGTCTTTGTAGATTTTACAGTCTAACAGGAAAAGAAATGCTAACCCAATTACTGCACAACTAACAAATACAATTAATTACACTGTGATGCATGCTGTGGACAGGGCATTAAAACATATAAAACAGCATGTTCTTACCAGACTGGAGTGACATCAGGAAAACCTCCCCCAATGGATGAGGCCAGAGAGTAAGTACAAGTTGGCTAGCTGAAAAGACTGCATAGAAAAGAAAAAAAAAATGTTTCAGAGAGAGAGAGAGACACCAGACCGAAAGGAGGAGGCCATGTAGTTAAGGATGTTAGAAAACATTGTAAAGAAAATGGGAAACAATTAAAGAACTTTAAGAAGGGAACTGACATAATTAAATTTGCATTGTTCAAAATATTTCTCTTGTGTTGTATGGAGAACAAATGCTATCTAGAGAGTATTTTGTAGAAGAATAAAATAAATGTCAGGAGATAGTTACAGAAATCCAGTTAAGAGATAATAGGACAGATTAGGGTGCTAGCAATGGAGAAGGTAAGAAATTCATAGATTTTAAATACTTATAGGAAATGGAATTTAATAATTGACTTGGTTATTGATTGGTTATGGAAGAGAGATATGAGGAATGATATCCAGGTTTATTTCTTGGAATTGGGTGGCTTCATTCAATAAGATGAATAAGACTAGAAAAACATAACTCCTAGAAGTAGACATCCAATCTAGCTTAAGTGCAGAGTATAGAAACAAAGGATTCATCAGGTTGCTACCCACCCACACACCCACTCACAATAAAGCCTGATATTAAACACAATGCTCCATTCTCCTCACATTGAAAATAGCGCATCACACCCATATCCCGCGATCCCATCTCTAGCTCCTCCGATGTAGGCGGAACTGGTTTCTGTTTGTCTTCTTTCTCTAGACAACCATCATCTACTATTTATCATCTCATCATAGTCAAGACTGCCTCCCCCAATACGTTAACTTATATGGTCCTGTCCATTTTTAAGTCATTCTTTCTCTTCCTATTCAATACTAGTTCATGTTTTGTAAGGCTGTCCCTCTTTTTTCCAAGTTTCATTCATCTCCATGAAGAAATACTCATATGTAAATACTCTCTAACAGATCTAAATTCTGAGACCTGAGGATAAAAGAAATCAGCAAAGTCCAATACAGGCATTGCTTGACTGTTGAAGCAGATACGTCACACAATTTCTTAAACTAAAATATTTTTAATATGGCGGTATCGTAGTGGGAATGAGACACGATCATTTATATATGATGTTAGTACTTTGGGAAAATCACAATTACAACTGACATCCTCTGAAAAAAGGGCTTCTCTTGGGCCGAATATTAACTGTAGTGGAACAGATCTTCAACAGCAATAAGTTTCCTCTTATAATGAGAACTCAAGTTCAACTTTCTGGCTCTGTCTCCTGCCTTGCAATTATACATGAACCATTGAGCTGGTTCCTGCTTTTCCCATAAGCCTGTCACCAATTCAAGCAGCAGTACTTTTTCTAACTTAAAAAAAAAAATTAATTTGTTTTAAAGTTATTTGATTTTTTCCATAAAAGAAGAATTTCTTTCATTAAAAAATGCTTCTTATTGCAATAAAGTTCTCTGCTAAATAAAGTATCCTATTAGTGTGCAGAATTCAGTGATATTGAAGGCTGTATTTTCTCACTCTCCTAAGTAAATAAGAATCCTAATTGTGGTTAGTCTGACTTTACCTCACCAGTTTTAATTCTGACCTCTTCCTAATATGTAGTACAGTTAACACTGATTATTCAGTAGCATAATATGGATAATGGATTCTTTAGACCTGTATTTTGAATTGTGTAGATTTACAGACTTCTAAAGGTATTCATATATAGTCAAAGACTGAATAGGGATTGTGAGCCCCAAGAAGAAGAAAAAATGATGTATTTGTCTATAGTCTCTTGTTTATATCTCAGGTGTTAAATAAAACTTTATAGCCCATGATTTGATTATAGAGATTAGCATGTTAAAATAACAACAAAGCATCTGAACACATGTGGAAGCTGAAGAAGTAAGTCATGATTCACTTGCAGGACCACAGATGGAGTTGCCTCTGCTGAAACACAGGTATCATCTTTTGGGACACGGCACTCATAATGCATGCCTCAAACTTGCAGTATCTGTGACCCTGAGTGGCAAAACAGAGAGCCAATGGCTAATAAAGCAGACAACTGACAATCAATTCTTCAACTGACAATTAATCCATCTTGCCTAATTCAGAACCTAATCTAGAAAAACTGTCCTTTATGACCAAGAAATCTCACCTGGCTCCAACCAGTGGCAAAATAATTAAGAAACTTCAATTAACTGTGCAAAGGAAGAGGAACTGGCTTGGTGACCATTTGGCCAGTGTCACCACAGCATTTTGCTCTCCCACTTCTTCACTTTTTATCTAATCACGTACATAGTCCTGTGCTTTCTTCCTCTTTAACACCTTAGATACACTGCTATTTGCTATTCTATACAGCCAATTCCTTATTTGACATTCTCAAAATTCTTACCATCACTCTGCCGTTGCCCACTCTTTGCTCTTAAATGGTACAAGGCTGGCTTTCAAAGTTTGAATGAATCATATCATTACCCGGCTAGAATCTTGAGACCTCAAAATAAAACTCAACTCTTCAGCCTGGAGTAAAACTCTCTTTGTGTTATAGGTGCTACCCATATATCTCAAAATATTTCTCATAACATGTTGCACAAAAGTACTCAAGCCAATTGTAGACATCTGGTGGTGCTAAATCCTGATACTTTGCTTACAACTTTATCTGGAGACTTTTGCTCATTTACAGTTCTGAACCTAAAAGATGCCTTTTCCTGCATACCCTATTTCCTGAGTCCCAGAAACTGTCTGCCTTTGGATGGAATGACACAGAGACTAGTATCCTCCCTGTTTATATCTTTAAGTTTTCTTTACTAGCATACTTGTAAAAGTTCTCATCATCTGTTTTCTGGCTTTATCCTATGAATTGGACCCCCTGCCTTCTTTTTGTCCCAAGGGAGTCAAATTCACATATTGTTGCCAGCTAAAACTCTCCAAGGCATCATTTGACTATTGCCACTATCACGTTACACCCATCAGAAATCATTATTGCTTACCTGAAGGACATAATTGTCTGAAAGACAAAACTCCTCTCCTCTAGAATTGGTCTTTATGGGCCTCCAAAATTTGACCTTGTCCATTTCTTCTATCCATATATACTAATGTTTTCCATCATGGAGGTGACGCTTGAGCAAGTGAAGAATGTTCTTGCTTCCTGAGCCAATATACAATGTTACTTTCCCCTCTATTAGATTCCATTGCTTGTATAATCCATGATTTTCAGCATGTGTTACTTCTGACTTACTTCATTAAAATCTACTGCATTTCAGAAAGATAAGTTCCCTAGAGTAGAAAATATTTATTCTTTACTTATGTCCAAAATATTGGGAAAATACATTGTGCAAACATATTGTCACTAACGAAACAGAAACAAACAAAATCTAACAGAATGCTTTATTAATTTTAAAGCCTGGTGTTGATTATTTTATTGAGTTGTAGAAACATGGATGGCACTGACTACCCTCCCAGAGCTCACCCCGCCCCCACCTGCCCAGTGCCAGAAGCGGAACAGTAGTGGTGTCAGATCAAAAGAACAGAATATTTGCTGTTCTGAGAACTGTGGTCTGCAGACATGGACTCACAGCCCAACTAGTTCCGGCAAAGGGGAGGGAGCTGTGGAAGCAGGACCGGCTGTGGTGGTGGTCCCCACCGTTGCTCTGGGCCACCTCTCACAACTCACCCTGCCCCTGGCCCCATCTATATGGGTGGATCCCTGCAGGAGAAACAGAACTACTGAAATATACAGGCTCTAAATCTGGTGCAGGAAGAGCTTTGGAACTTTAAAAGCTCTCCGCATACCCACACGGACACTGCGCTATGTGACCCAGGTGAACTATTAACAGAGGAGAAGCCCGTCTCCCAGGGAATCCTCCCATTGTATGAGAAGCTGGAATAGTGCAGAGTAAACATAGCAGTACCGTGTGAGAGAGAAAAAAAAAGACTGCAGTCGTAGAGAAAATAAAACATTCTACCAACAAGTACTGGAAAACATAAGAAAGACCTCTTCCTATCAACCTGTTGCAGAAGCCACTCCTGTAGATGTCTAGGAAGAGAAATAATAAATCAGTAATTGCCATGAATAACCAAGGCAACAAGACAGCTCAGAAAGAAACTGAAAAGTCTCCAGAAAAGGAACTTAAAGATATGGGAATATGTGACTTAAAGGACAGAGAATTCAAGATTGCAGTTCTGAAAAAATGCAACGAGATGCAAGAAAACACAGAAAGGCAGTTTAATGAATTCAGAAACACAATCAAAGAACAACATGAGCATTTTACAAAAGAGATTGAAATTTTAAAAAACAACCAAATAGAATTTCTGGACATTAAGAACTCAATAGAAGAAATTAAGAATGAAATAACCAGCTTAGGTAGTAGAGTTGACCAGATGGAGGAAAGAATCAGTGACATCGAAGACAGAAACCTGGAAATTACACAGATGGAAGAAGAAAGAGACTTGAGACTTAAAAGAAATGAAAGAACTCTACAAGAACTTTCAGACTCAATCAGAAAGAGCAAAATAAGAATAATGGGCATACTAGAAGGAGAAGAAAGAGAGAAGGGAACAGAGAATATATTCAAACAAATTGTTGATGAGAACTTCCCAAACTTGTGGACAGAACTGGATCCTCGAATCCAAGAAGCAAATAGAACACCTCATTACCTCAATCCCAACAGGCCTTCTCCAAGTCTCACTGTTATTGAAGCTGTCTAAAATCAATGACAAAGAAAGAATCCTCAAGGCAGCCAGGGAAAAGAAGACAGTAACCTACAAAGGAAAGCCCATTAGATTATCATTAGATTTTTCAGCAGAAACTCTACAAGCCAGGAGGGAGTGGAACCAAATATTCAAACTATTGAAAGACAGAAATTATGAGCCAAGAAAATATATCATATTAGATATGAAGGAGGAATAAAGACCTTTCCAGACATACAGAAGCTGAGGAAATTTTCTAATACACGACCTGCACTACAAGAAATACTAAAAGAGGCTATTCAACCACCATCAACAGGGACAATTTGTGGCAACCAAGACATAAAAAGGGGGAGAGTAAAGGCCTGAACCAGAATATGGGAATGGAGAAAGTAAGCGTGCTGAAGAAAATGGGATATTCTAAATATCAAGCTTTCTTTTACATAAACTTAAGGGTAACCACTCAAAAAAAAAAATCCAGAACTGAAACATATACTGTCATAAAAGAAGAAACAGAGGGAAACATCATAGAATACCACCACACAGAAATAATAGACAACAACAAAAAGGCAAAGAAACAATGGAGACACAGCCTTACCAGAAAACTAAAAATAGAATGACAGGAAATCCTCACATAGCAATCATCACCCTAAATGTAAATGGACTGAACTCACCAATAAACAGGCACAAAGTAGCAGATTGGATCAAAAAAACTAAACCCAACCATATGCTGTCTCCAAGAGACACATCTCAGCTACAAGGACAAGCATAGACTCAAAGTGAAAGGGTGAGCCATTCACTTTACCAAACAAATGGTATCCAGAGAAAATCGGGTGTAGCTATACTGATATCAGATGAAACAGACTTCAAGGTGAAAAAGGTAACAAGAGACAAAGATGAACATTTCATAATGATAAAGGGGACTATACAACAAGAAGACATAACAGTCATCAATATTTATGCCCCCAATCAGGGAGCACTGAAATATACCAAGCAACTAACAGAACTAAAGGGAGAAATTGACCAAAACACAATTATACTAGGGGACTTAAATACATCATTGACAGCTATGGATAGATTATCCAAACAGAAAATAAATAATGAAATAGCAGCCCTAAATGACACACTAGATGAAATGGACATAATTGACATATATAGAGCACTTCATCCTAAAACATCAGACTATACATTTTTTTTTCTAGCGTATATGGAGCATTCTCAAGGATAGACCATATATTGGGACATAAAACTAGCCTCAGCAAATTTAAGAAGATTGAAATCATACCAAGCATATTCTCTGATCACAAGGCTTTGAAACTGGATATCAACTGCAAAAAGAAAGCAGGAAAAAACACAAATACATGGTGATTAAACAACATACTTTTAAAGAACGACCGGGTCAAAGAAGAAATTAGAGGAGCGATCAAAAGACACATAGAAACAAATGACAATGAAAATATATCCTACCGAAATTTTTGGGATGCAACAAAAGCAGTTTTAAGAGGGAAATTTAAATCATTACAGGCCTATCTCAAGAAACAAGAAAAATCCCAAATAAATAACCTCATGTTACCCCTTAAAGAACTAGAAAAAGAAGAACAAATGAAACCCAAGGTCAGCAGAAGAAAGGAAATAACAAAAATCAGAGCAGACAAATGAAATAGAGAACAAAAAGACAATAGAAAAAATTAATGTGACAAAGAGCTGGTTCTTTGAAAAGATGAACAAAATTGAAAAAACCCTTGGCTAGACTCACTAAGATAAAAAGAGAGAAGACACTAATTAACATAATCAGAGATGAAAAAGGGGACGTTATCACGGACACCACAGAAATACAAAGGATCATGCAAGAATACTCTGAAAAACTATATGCCACCAAATTCAATAACCTAGAAGAAATGGATAAGTTCTTAGAAACATACCCTTCCTAGGCTGAACCATGAAGAACTGGAAAATCTAAACAGACAGATCACTAGTAACGAAATTGAATCAGTCATCCAAAACCTTCCCAAAAGCAAAAGTCCTGGACCAGATGGCTTCACTAGTGAATTCTACCAAACCTTCAAAGAGGATCTAATACCAATCCTGCTCAAACTTTTCCAAAATATTGAAGAAGAAACAGTACTCCCTAACTCATTTTATGAGGCCAACATTACCCTGATACTAAAACCTGGTAAGGACAACATAAAGAAAGAAAACTACAGACCAATATCTCTGATGAATACAGATGCAAAAATCCTAAACAAAATTCTAGCAAATAGAATACAACAATGCATTAAAAAGATTATTCATCACAACCAAGTGGGGTTCATCCCCGGGCCACAAGGAAGGTTCAACATCTGCAAATCCATCAATGTGATACATCACATAAACAAAATAAAGGACAAAAATCATATGATTATATCAATTGATGTAGAAAAAGCATTTGACAAGATACAACATCCATTTATGATTAAAACACTTAATAAAATAGGTATAGAAGGAAAATACCTTAACATAATAAAGGTCATATATGACAAACCCTCAGCTAATCTCATAATTAATGGTGAAAAACTGAAGCCCTTTGCTCTACGTTCAGGAACATGACAGGGCTGTCCCCTATCACCTCTGCTTTTCAACATAGTGTTAGAAGTCCCTGCCAGAGCAATCAGGCAAGAGAAAGAAATAAAAGGCATCCCAATTGGGAATGAAGAAGTTAAATTGTCACTCTTTGCAGATGACATGATGCTATATATAGAAAACCCTAAAGACTCCACCAAAAAGCTATTAGAAACAATCACTGAATACAGTAAAGTTGCCAGCTACAAAATCAACGTACAAAAGTCCATTGCATTCCTATATACTAACAATGAAATCTCAGAAAAAGAAATACAAAAAACAATTCCTTTTGCAATTGCAGCAAAAAGAATAAAATACTTAGGAATAATTTTAACCAATGATGTGAAAGACCTATATCCTGAAAACTGTAAGACATTTTTAAAAGAAATTGAAGAAGACACAAAGAAATGGAACGACATTCCGTGCTCATGGATTGGAAGAATCAACATAGTTAAATGGCCGTATTACCCAAAGCAATATACCGATTTAATGCAATCCCCATCAAAATCCCAATGCCAGTTTTTAAAGAAATAGAACAAAAAATCATCAGATTTGTTTGGAACCACAAATGACCCCGAATAGCCAAAGCAATCTTAAGAAAAAAGAACAATGCTGGAGGTATCACACTCCCGGACTTTAGCTTGTACTATAGGGCAACAGTAATCAAAACAGCATGGTATTGGCAGAGAAACACACACGTAGACCAATGGAATAGAATTGATGGACACATAGACCAATGAATAAACCAGAAATAAAACCACATAAAAAAAAAAAAAATAAAACCACAGATAATTTTTGACAAAAAAGCAAAAAACATACAATGGAGAGAAGACAGCCTCTTCAATAAATGGTGCTGGCAGAATTGGAAAGCCACATGCAAAAGAATGAAACTGGACTGCTATCTGTCACCATGTACCAAAATTAATTCAAAATGGATCAAAGACTTAAGCATAAGACCTGAAACAATAAACTGCATAGAAGAAAACATAGGTACTAAACTTATGGACCTTGGGTTCAAAGAGCATTTTATGATTTTGACTCCAAAGGCAAGGGAAGTAAAAGCCAAAATAAACGAATGGGACTATATGAAACTTAAAAGTTTATGCACAGCAGAATAAACCGTCGACAAAATAAAGAGGCAACCAACTGAATGGGAGAAGATTTTTGCAAACAGTGCCTCCGATAAAGGGCTAATATCCAAAATATACAAGGAACTCATGAAACTCAACAACAAAAAAACAAACCCAATTGAAAAATGGGCAGACGACCTGAAGACACATTTCTCCAAAGAGGACATACAAATGGCAAATAGACATACGAAAAAATGTTCAACATCACTAGTTGTCAGAGAAATGCAAATAAAAACCACAATGAGATATCACCTCACTCCAGTCAGAATGGCTATCATCAACAAGACAAATAGTAACAAGTGTTGGAGAGACTGTGGAGAAAAAGGAACCCTCATACACTGTTGGTAGGAATGCAAACTGGTGCAGCCTTTATGGAAGGCAGTGTGGAGGTTCCTCAGAAAATTACAAATAGAATACCGTATGACCCAGCAATCCCTCTCTTGAGTATCTACCCAAAAAAATCTGGAAACGTTATACATAAAGACACGTGTGCTATAATGTTCATTGCAGCTTTGTTTACAGTGGCCAAGACATGGAAACAACCAAAATGTCCTTCGATAGATGGATGGATAAAGAATTTGTGGTATATATACACAATGGAATACTATTCGGCAGTAAGAAAAGATGATATAGGAACATTTGTGACAACATGGATGGATCTTGAGAGTATAATGCTAAGCAAAATAAGTCAGACAGAAAAAGCAGAGAACCATATGATGTCACTGATATGTGGTATATAAAACAAAAACAACAAAAGAACAAGACAAAGAAATGAGAAACAAAAACTCCATAGACACAGACAATAGTTTAGTGGTTACCAGAGGGTAAGGGGGGTGGGGGGGTGGGAGATGAGGGTAAAGGGGATCAAATATATGGTGATGGAAGGAGAACTGACTCTGGGTGGTGAACACGCAATGGGATTTATAGATGATGTAATACAGAATTGTACACCTGAAATCTATGTGATTTTACTAGCAATTGTCACCCCAATAAATTAAAAAAAAATTAAATAACAAGCAAGAAAACTAAAAAAAAAAAAGAAAATTACAATGCACATGTATAATTAGCGACCTGTAGAACATCAGGAATTCAGAAGACAGGGTCAGACTTTTCTTCAGATTTCTACTAACCCCCAAATTCCATATTCCTACTTACTTCAAACTGAAAGAGTGTTTTGGTTTGTTTGTGGACATGATATTCTCATGTCAATTCAAAATTTGCATATTTATTCCACCAATATTTTTTGAGCACCTACTATGTGTCAAATATACATCACATGACAATGACTTCTTGAGAAACTAATGTGTATGAAAATGAACATGGGCTGGAAATACAAAAATGTACAAACAATAAACTCGCATTGTATGCCACCTTCTTCTACGTATCATTCTAGGGACTTTTGCTCATAAATTCTTAGCTGTGTGCCAAGACTCAGTTCAGGCGTCATTACCTCAGTGGCATTGTATTCTTTATACAGACTGGGATTACCTTGGCTGCAGACACCCCCTGGAATATTGAGCATACTGCCCTTATGGAATTGGTCACTCCATTGTACCTACTTACCGTACGCTATCTCTCCCCCTATGAGAATGCAGGCTTCATGAGCCAATAGCTAGAATCACAAACATAAGGAAGTTCCTAGTACATAATAGCCCCTCACAATGTTTATTTAATCAATTCATGCATCCTTCCTGTAGGGTATATTGTGGTGTCCAACTCACATCCCCTCTTCAGGGTGACTCACCTAATCTCTATCTTCTGCTTGTCATAGCGGTGTCCCTTGCCACAATCACATATAACTCAGAATAGTCCACCCAGAGCTTTTTGCAATATCAACTGAGGCCTCAGTTTAGATTTTCCCTCTGCCATTCCTTCCTTCCTTCCTTCTTTCCTTGTTGATGTGTCTCCTAAAAACACTCACGAGCAAAACATATGCATACAAATTTCATCTTAGAGTCTTTTTTAAGTAGCCTAACCTAAGATACCTGCCTTAAGATGTTTTCAATATCATTGAGGAAGCATTCTTAAAAGAAAAAAGTACAGAATAAGGATTTCAAGTAACAAATTGATAATTGAAAAATAAAATGACAAAGAAAAAAACTCAGAGAAAGAAGATTTTTATAGCACAATTACTGGATTGGCAGTGGACTCATTCATAGAAGCTGGAAGTGAGCACCCATTCAACAAGGAGTGATGGAAGAGCCCCGAACTTTGGTCCAGCCTGTGTCCAAATCTCAGTTTCAACTCCTAACTTCACTATATAGCAATTCAACCAAATGGTTAACATTTCTGAACCATTGTTCTTTCATCTGTTGAGTGGGAACCATAATATACAAGTGACAGGATTCTTAGGATGATTAGAAATAATATGTGAGTAATGTTTGCCACATGATTCACACTCAAACAGTATTAACGATTATAATTATTTAGGAAGCGAAAGTAAATAAGGCTATAAAGAGGCACATGTGAAATTTTCTTTTATATAATAAGCCTCCAGAATGGAGAAGAGAGAAATGTTTACTTCACAAATCTGAAAGACAACATTACTTAGTAACATGGCTTCAGTGTGCCAAGAAATTGTTCAAGAACGAACTAGTTTGGAAAAACCAGTGAAAATCTTTCCAATGATATTCTGGGGTAACATGGCTGGTGATGAATGCTAAGAGGGTTTTTTTTTCTTAGAATAAAAATCTGAGACACAGATTTAGGGATACTTCATTACTTAAAAGGTCACAGAAGAAATTCAATTTCCTTTATTTCTAATTTGAATTCGTTAAAGTGTACAGGGTAATAATATTAAGAGGATCAACAGGGTAAACCCAGAAGTACAAACTCAAGAACAAATCTTCTCCTCAAACTATGTGTGCTGTCTCATGAATGGTAATAAGGAGGGTAGCGTGGAAAACGACGTAAACTGGTTAATCCCGTCCTCAGTTACCACTCAAGTAGATAAAACAAGTCTTTTGTACAGTATGACGGTCACTGAGTCCAGTTATATATTTTTTTTTTGAAAAAATAATGAAATTTTAAACACCCTTCTCCCCTATCCCTGAAGGTGTTTATATTCATTATACTCACAGCCCTAATCCAAAGTAACTGATTTTAGTCATGATTACTACCGTGATACTGTTTTAATCATGATTAAGTGCCCTGTTTTTTTCTCTCTCTCTTTCCTTGTATCTGTGCTAACTCTAACCAACTATCTTGAGCATGTTCTGTACCCTTCTGCCTCTGACTGTTGAGCATTCGGTATCTAGGTCTTCCAGCTAAGGATCAACATTAGGTAGAAACCCTTTAAAACTCAGTGAAAACAAAAACTGTGGAAATTCTTCTCCATGACTTCAACACACATCTTATGGTTACCGGAGCTGATTAGTCAAGACAATCAAAAACTGCAATATGTATGTGTATGTTTGAAGAGGCGTTCAACGTTAGCGGGTATTTCTCTCTAATCAGTTTTGTTCAGCCCCAGGGCACAATTCTAGATATCAATTAGGAGCCTGTTAACCATGAGAATGACATGCAATGTTCCCCATTTGGTCATCTGTGTTCAAATCTCAAGTCTGCCTGTTATTAATCTCTAATTTAATTTCATTGTGGTCAGAGAAAATACTTCATGTAATGCTTTTATTTAAAATTGTTTTAAATTTCTTGAGACTTCTTTTATGGCCCAGCATATGGCCGATCCTAGCATGTGGCCTAGCAAAATGTTTTACGTGCATTTTTCTTTAAAAATACACCTCGGCACATGATATATGTATTATTAAAGCTGCGTCAATGATTTTGTTAAAAACCATCCACAAGTTAGCGCCAGTGACATCACCTAAACAAAGCATTCATTTTATAGATAGTGGAGCAGAAGTCATACAGAGGAAGCTAGTCCCTCAATCCTTACATACTTTTAGTATCAGTGCCATGGCACCTTGTTCTTGGACCGGTGTTGTTTCAGTCACATGGAATAATGATATTTTCTTTGGGGTATTTTGCCTCATAAGTTCATTTTTACAGAGATGTATCGTTGATGATTTCAAAATTCTACTGACCCAGACATGCACGAGATTCAAATGTGATTCTCTCACGCTCCACAGCTCTCTTCATTTGAACATCACCTTTGTCACCCTAAGTAGCAAGAATCCATCCAACCATCAAGGGAATGATGATTTTCAAATCTTCTTCTTTCAGTCAATACAAGAATCCAAGTATAAAAGGAAAAGTGAAGAAAATAAAATAAAATATCAAGTTGAGAACCTGAGCTTCCTTCACCTCCCACAGCTCCTCGCCAGGCTAAGCACATCATTAACTCATCACCCATTTTATCTCAAAATCCTGAATCCCTTACTTACTGTGTATTCATATAGGTTATTATTGCACTGGTCTAACTGCAAAACATAAAAGAAGTATTAAAATGGAAAATTATACCCTAGAAATAATAAGAGGAAAACCTCCCCCATGCAGACACCAGAGAGGTTATTAGAATAAATGAAAAGAGTCACTTGACTGCAGTAAGTACATCTTTTCACACAGAGGGCTCTTCATCGGAGGGCTATTCACACCCTAGGGATAAAAATCACTCAGATTCTGGGCACTTAATAATAGAATGAACTCCGAAAATATCAGCTCTTGTCCTGTTACATGGCTTAACCAATTCACCCAGGAGCAAACCTTTTGTTCTCTGTATAATATGTGAACCTGATGTCAACTGCATCATTTTACGGTCTGTTCCTCTTACCCTGGCTACTAGCTCAGCCCTCTACAGAATATCACTGATGAAAATCACTTAGTATCCCTGGTTTTATCTCTTGAATATTTAAAGGGAGTCCATATTTGTAAGAGTCAGCTGAAATCAAGTTAGTATGTGATAATAAATTATACTAAAAATGGAGAGTTGAAACATTAAGAGGTTATTTGCCTCCACATTAAATATTGATTATGGACGTGTTCTGCTCGACTCCATGTCATCTTCATTCAGGGACCCAGGAGCAGCCTCATTTTCAAACACTTTGCATCATGACTGAGGCACAAGATCTCATAGCAAAGTAAACACTGGCTATTAAAGTTTCCTCTTAGAAGTTACACACATTGCTTATGTTCACAGTTCACTGGCAAAGCAAGTCATGTGGCCAAACTTGATGGCAGTGGGTCAGAGACATATATAATTTTCTTGGAAGGAATAGCACTATACACAGGGTCCCCCATGAAGAGACATGCAATAGAGGGACCATGAAAATTAATATAACCTACCACAACATTCATGAAGGGATATCTTCTCTAGGAAATCAAAGCTCGAAAGCAATGCTGCCCAATAGAACTCACAGCATTGATGGAAATATTCTATATCTGCAATCTTCAATATGGTAGCCACTAATCACATTAACTATGGCAGGTGACAGAAACTCAATTTTTAATGTTGTATAATTTTTGTAAATTTAAATATCTACATGTGGATAGCAGTTACTATATTGGGCAGTCCTACTTGAAAGCTTAGATTTAGAGAATCACGGAATGAAGACTAAGAACACTTCTCTCTAAAAGCAAGAATGAAGACCAGGGATATGTTTTGGAATTTCTGGTGACCATCCAGAATTATGAAATGGATTTCTCAGCTTTCAAGAGAGAGACAACATGGCCCTAGGGCGTTAGCCAGCTGAAGGTTGCATGAATGCTCGTGTTAAATCAGGCCTTCCAATCCATATTTATCATGCAATACACACTACATTAGGTCCATATTGTGAGACTTTCGCATGTTTAGTAGAAACACAGCCCTGTCTCAGCCCTACCCCAAACCCAGCCCCACCTTAGATCTACTTGCAGGCCCAGGACCTGGGATAGAACCTGAAAAGGCTAGTCTTGGAGTGGAATCTGAGCTTGAGTTACAGAAGTAGATAGTTAAGGATGTGGCTCAGGAATCAGAGATGTGGTTTAAGTTCAACTTTGCCACCTAAAGCTATGGGACCTAGAGTAAGTAGATGAACTTGTCTGAGTCCCACTTAACTCATCTCTAAAATATAGATAACAATACCTACATCGTTTCTTCTGTGGAATATATGAACTAAGACATGTAAAGTACATAGTTTATTGTCTGGCACACAAAAAAGTACTCAATAAGTGACAAGTTTATGACCATAATCTCTTCTAACTCATAAATTCTTTTCATGGGAATTGGCCAAAGGGGAATATTTATTTTAAGTCCATTTATTTAAGTCTAAATATTATCACACCTAATATATCCATAATACCGCATTGAATCCCCCTTCAAATACTTTTTTTTGTGTATTTGGGATGAAAAGGATACCAGAAAGACCTGGATATTAATCCAAGCTCTAGCATTTCATATATGGGTGTTTATGTACACACTACCCTCCAAGTTAGTTCCTTTTATTTGGAATGGAGCTAATTATACCCAACGTGCCGTGTTGGTATGAGGGTTAAATGATTAACCATACATAAAGAGCTCCTTACCAAAAGTTGCTCTACAAAATAGAAGACTTTCTTTGGGTTCTTACATCATGGCTATATTCAGAGAAAGAGATTCCAGATCGACAGTAACATTTAGTATCCTCTAATCTTATAGTCAATGTCTCCCTTGTCAAGGATTATGACTACATCTCTCATTTGAAACAAAATAAAAAAGAGTACACCTTAATAGTATACAGAGAAGCCCTATGCAGCCTAAGCACCTATTCCATTGGAGGAGGAATAAAAAGCAGTTTAATTGTATATTACAGTCCAATAATAAAAAAGAAGGGGAGGTTGATTCATGTTGACATCATAGTTCTAATATAATTTGCAACTAACATAGCAGTACTGCTCTGGCTGCATGAAACCTAATTGTTTCCTTTGACAGCATTTTGAAAGCTTTCTGTTTAGGATAAAGAGAGAAGGTGGGAAGAGAGAGAAAAACAAAAGAAAGACAGTAGAAGACCCTAGAACTGATATGTATTTCAGGTACCACCAGCATCCTATATTCAGGGAATATGGGATCTTTGACTAACAGGGACTTTGCTTGGTTGACTGAATTGTCTGACATGAGGTCAGTATTAATTCAATAAGAAAAATTTATTATTTGAACATGGATAAAATAAATTATCCAGCCTTTGGTAAGTTAATGTTCAGGGCTTATATAGTCAAAGCTGTTTCAGCATCAGCATTGGGTATAGTAGGATCCACAACACGAGCTGTGGGGTGGTGACTCAACCAAATTGTTGAAACTCAACACATCTTACTGGCATTGTTGTGTCTGTTTCACAGAGGTAACATACTCTGAAATGTCTCTAGGAGATTTAATTGGAGAATGACTCATTCATTTACTCACTTCGTTATTCAAATACATATTAGAAAACTCCTGTATGCCAGGTACTAGAATAGGTATCGTGGATATTAAAACAAACAGAACATATTTCTGGCTCTGACAGGATTTTAAGTATATTCAAATGTTTCCCCCCTATGAGGGTGGTGGTGAATATGTGAACAAATAAGTCAAAAATGATTATTTCAATGTAAAAATCAGTTAAAGAAACATATTAGTAAATACTAGGGAAATGCAGTCTGACTATACTACACACATTGTGACTATAAATCATAGTAAAATTCTCATACATGGTAGGGCAGGAGTATGAAGGCTTTTTCAGCCCAAGAGAAAAGCCTGCAATCTGACCAGGTTGTGCAACCACTGTGGATTCTCTAGGTCCCCTCACTCCAGCTTCATGTACATTATTACAAGCCAAGGCTTAAGAACAAGCCAATCCACACACTCATTTTTTTTTTTTCATTTCCGTTTACTCTTGCACCCAAATTTTCACAATAGTTTTTCCTAAAAGGAAGACTTATGCTAAAATTAATAAAATGTGGGAAATGTTTGTATTCATCTGCTAGGGCTACCATAACAAAATCCCACAGATTGGATGGCTTAAACAACAGAAATTTATTTTTTCACAGTTCTGAAGGGGGGACGTTCAAGGCCTAAACTGCCTTGTCATGCCGTCCTCACGTGGTCCTTCTTGTGGGTGTCCTTGAAGAAAGAGAGAGAGAAAGAGAAAGGTTTCTCTTTATCTTGTTATAAGAACACTGGTATTTTGCAGTAGGGTCCCACCCTTACGACCTCATTTAACCTTAGTTATCTCCCTAAAAGCTTCATCTCCAAATACATTCACATTGGGGTTTAGGACTTTAACATGTGGATTCCGTGGGGGGACACAATTCAATCCATAACAATGGGGCTGTTGAAAGACGAAACTTTGAAATTGCATTGTACATGGGGCAGGAAGGAACAGAATATTAACTGGATGCCCATGTCAGACCCTTTATCCACTAAAGAGATTTGTAATCACTTCACCAAAACACAGCGCACTTTTAAAATAAGTTATACTACGCTTTCACCAGGGTTTAGAAAGTAACATTTGCTTTCCATTCCTACAGCTCATGTTTGATTGTACTGGCAGGAAGTCATGACTCACAGAGCCACCTCCTGTCTAATCAAAATTAATATACAGTAATAATTGGAGGGACACTGGCACATAACATTGAATGGTGCCAGTTAGAAGCAAATACCACACTGAGCTCAATGTGTATATTTCAAAAAAAAAAAAGAGGTTAGAAAAAGCAACTTTAATCCTTATGTCAAAGAGAAGGTATTCTTTTCGAAAGTAGAGGAAGAAAAGTTACTGAAAATCATCCCTTACCAGTGTATATTTATGAGAATCCCAAGGCTAAGCTATCTCAGGGTCCCCAAGGTACCTCAGAGTCTACAAACATGCAAAAATTTGTGTAACAAGTTTTATGAAGGGTGAAAATGACAAAATGTCCTCAGGCACAGAACCAAAAAGTCCTGAAGTTTTGCAATTTTGGGGGGAAGTGATTACTCCAAGAGAAGAAACTGATTAGAGATTTATGGTCTGGGAAATGTCACGGGCAGCATTTCTTTCATTCCCACTGGAGAAACAAGGAATTAGTCAACATCAACAAAAAAGCTATGTAAGCTGAGTCAGCCATCTTGAGGCTTCTTCACTGATTATTAGCATATTGAAATCAGTTTCATATAGGTTATACTAAAAGCTGGATCCATAAATAGGAATGGTGACTTCACTGACATGCCACCAATGCCCTCTTCTCAGAAGGGCCCTGCCTATGGTTTACTGCACTGTTATAACTGTCTTGTAATTCTTAATAATTTTTAAACAAAGAGCTCAAGGAGTTTTGCATTAGCCCTCCCCGACAATAAAACAAAAAAAATGTGGAGCTGGTTTATCCATAAAAGAAGAATTGATTCCCCAGCAGAAGTTCTCCTGCTAACGAAGCAGGCTGGATGCCAGCTGTGGTAGACTTCTGTGTGAGATGAATCCATCCTCGGCAACTGTAACACCTCTGAAAGGAAGTGGTCAGCTGGACTTCTGACCCTAGTCCAGGCAGGACTTCATAGTCAGAAAAAAACGCCCATCCTCTCAACACCGCACATATATGCAATATCTGTGTAATCCATTCATGTTCATGAAATGACTCAAGAGGCTCATGGGACAATTGTTGTGTCCATTCATTAGTTACTTTTTAACTGGTCCTAACAGTGATTCCATCTTCCAACTCAGGTACCAGTAACTGGTGGCACTTCTCTTGTTAGGTCCCTTGGCTTCAATTCTGATTAGAGGTAGTGACCTGACTCAGGAAAAATTATCGGGTTTATTCCATTCAGCCACTGCCTCACTGGAACTCCTAATCACAACCCATCCTTGCCTATGTTGAAGCAAAGGCTATCAGACTGAATCAGATATTTTATTTTTGGCAAAATGGCTGGGTTTCTAGCCTGAATTATTTAATAGTCAAATAAATATTTCCTCTGGAAAAGTAATTCGGTGCCAAAATTAACTCTGTTTCATGCAAAAAAAATAAAAACAATAATTACTAGTGACATAAAATGTCAGACAGTTATTATTTGCATTTTATTCTTCAATAAAGAGTCAGATAAATGCAAATCTCAAAAGTGTTGATGATGCGCATCAATAATTGTATCAATTTAAAAAGATACTCTAACTTAAGTACAATGAAATCTACTTGTATATTTCATTGCTTAACAACATATTAATACAGTGAGCTTTTTAGGCAAGTTTTAATGATAGATAACTACATTAGGAAAAACTTAGAAAATAACCACCTTAACTACTATATGAAAGCTAGGGAAGCTCAATATTAAAGAAATAAGTAATATTGTTTATTTCTAGTGAAGTGTCTAACATTTTTTATTATTATTATTTTCCAAGAATATTGGCAGTCTCTAAATTCAACATAACATATGGGCTCCCACCTAAAAAATTAATAATCTTTTCTTTTTTAAAATGCAGAATTAAATGTCAGGCTTTCCATGAAGTACAGCCCAATGTTATTGGAAATAAAAAGAAAATGATTCCTGGTTTCACTGAAGACGACTGGCAACATAGAATAAGGGCCAGGATACGGTATCAAACCTGGTCATGTTGACAAAAATATTAGGTTGGTTCAAAAGTAATTGCGGTTTAAAAGGTTAAAAATAATTGCACAAACCACAATTACTTTCGCACCAACCTTATAGTTTCATCTAGGTCAGGAAAGACAAAGGAGTCTATCAATTATGGTTCCAGCAAATGCAGAGTGAGTGCAAGTGAACAGGGAGAGTCTGTCAGGTAGATGTAAAGAAGTCAATTCAAGA
The DNA here is from genome assembly GCF_004115265.2 of Rhinolophus ferrumequinum. Lineage (NCBI taxonomy): Eukaryota > Metazoa > Chordata > Mammalia > Chiroptera > Rhinolophidae > Rhinolophus > Rhinolophus ferrumequinum. The sequence continues at coordinate 16,737,675 of NC_046300.1, forward strand.
GTGTGAGCCAGTGTCAGCAACAGATGCACCAGAGAACGCATGCAAGAGGCAAAGAGCATGAAGGCCCAGAGGCGACAGGGCCTCTTACAACTCAAAACTCGAGTCTGCAGACCAGCTGCCTTATTATGACCTGGGAAAATGTTAGAGTTGCAGAATCATAGGCCTGACCCAAGAACCACTGATTCCAAATCTACATTTAACAAAATCCCCAAATGATGCATATGCACTAAAGAAGCACGTAAGAAGTTTGAGAAGTGTCACTCCAGTTGATGGGTTCCCGCCCAAGCTCATCTGAGAGGATGCTTCTGTTCTCTGCCATTACAGTATTTGTGACTTCGGATAATCATGTCTTTTATCCACTCTCCCAAAACAACTGTTCTTTCACCCTTACTCTCTAATGGTATTCTTTCTTTCTTCTCGTAATAAGTGTTGTAAAATTCTTATTGAAAACTTAAAACAGACACTTATGTATATTTGTGATTTGAGCATCTAATTTTGGTCAAATGCTAAGTGAATGAAAATTTTTTTTTTAAATAATTACTATGGGATTAAATATTGCCCTATTTGGAAGAAAAAAATAATGAATTTATCTTTCCACCTCACATAGTATATAAAACAATTTCCAGATAGATTCAAATTTAAATGTAAACAAAAAGCCATAATAACCTAGACATGTATTGTCCTATCTCTAAGTAAAAAAACAATAACCACTTTTCTAAATATTAAATATATTTCTCAATATAAGAGACACAAAGAAAAAAAATATGTTAATCTTAGTATATAAAAATTGGAGACCATTGTATGTCAAAATAAATAAGCAAAATTAAAAGAGAAGCCACAAATGGTGCATGATATTTGTAACATATACGATAACCAAAAGAATAGTTTACTAAATCAAAAGGTTTTAAAAACCAGTAAGAAATATAAATACCATAATAGAAAATTAGAAGATGAAATAAGTAAGCATTTCACTAAGGGAAGAGTCAATTGCCCATATCTAAAAAACTGTTCAGCACTGTTAGGTAAAAAATACATAAATTTCAAAAATAATGATGCATACTATCAAGACCCATCATATACTTACAGTAACTATGACAACATGGTAGTAGTATAAGGATTTATAAATGGACTCTGGAATAGAATAGAGTCCAGAGAATACTTCTGTGGTCAATTGATTTATAACAAAGGGGACACTGCAGTACAGTGTGACAGTCATGGTCTTTCCAATAAATGATATTTGGTGAACTGGATGTTTTGTTGAAAGAAAATGCAACTTGATCCCTACTTCAGACCTTAAACAAAAGCTATTCCAGATGGGTGGCAGATCTAAATGTGAATGGTTAAGAAATAAAAATTTTAGGAGAAAACGTAGGGGAATATCTTTATATCTTTAATAGGAAAATATTTTTTTAAACATAAAAAACTATAAAAATTGATGCTTTAGATTTTATTACAATTAACATAGTTCAATTTCATCAACGGTTATTAAGAGAGAAAACAGGTAAGCTTAATGGAGAGAAAATATTTGAGTGTATCTATTTGACAAAGGACTCTTACCTAAAATGTGTAAAGAACATTGTAAATCAGTTCAAAAAGAAGTTAAATAGAAAAATGATCAAAAGATTTAAACGGAAATTTCACAAAGAAAGATATCCAAATGGCCAGTAAACATGAAAATATGGGTTGGGTGGGTAAAGTTGGTTAGAGTGTGGTGCTAATAATACCAAGGTTGCTGGTTTGATCCCCACATGGGCCACTGTGAGCTGCGCCCTCCTTTAAAACAAAAATGCTCAAATTTATTATTAACACCATAGTGAAATATTATTAAACCTCTACCCAAAAGGCTAAAATGGAAACAAAAAAGAAAAACAGTGTTTCTAAGGCTCTCAAGGTTTCTTGGAAAAGTTGACTCCCCTTATATTTCTTTCCAAAGTTTTCTCTTTTGAGGATACTTTTAAATCATTAACCTAAAGACTGGAAAAAGCATGGTTATATTTCAATCTTCACAATATAGGAATCTTGTCCAATATTTCTAATTCATAATGTTACATTTAAAATAGCAGCATAAAATCCATGTCTAAACTGACTTCATTCATGGAATTAATTAAAATCTGATTCTTACTACCAAAGTGAGATAATGAGCTAACTGCCTGGTTACCAAGTTATTCATCAAGTCAGAGGAAGATCAGCCATGTGTCAAATGCAAGAAAATGTAGAACATACCTTTCAGAAAATATAAACAATAATTTATATTATCAGCCTCCATTGCATTCTTAAAAATGTGTGAATGTACTGTGATGTTTTAATTTAGAAAAACAATACATTTCCTAATCTTTTCTCACTTTGTCATTAAGTGGCATTCTTCAAAACTTATTTCAGCAATTAAATGGTGCCTTAGGAAAGTTAAAGAGGATATCTTGGACAGGAAACTTTTGACCCAAATTGCTTTGGGAATGCTGGAAAGAGATTGCCTTATAGTCTGTCCCCACATCAACCTGGATGTAGGCAACCAAAGAAACATGGAAGTAAGAGTGAGCATATCTCAGAAGACCAGAGGTTAGCTTCTTTGTGATGTTCCTGGTTCTGTTGAACATGGGCTGACCAAAGAATTGAGTGACAGTGAGCCAGATAGAAAAAAAGACATGGTGTAAACTGCCTCCAACAGCTACCAAATGGAAGATTTTCAAGATACGTGTAGTATAATCAAAATAGGAGGTAAAGTTGAGTCAACTAGAAAAGGCCACAAGACTGACTGAATAAGCTCAAAACTTGAAAAAAAAAATTCTTTCAAGTGTTTTTTGCTTGTTTGTTTTGGGGTTTTCTTGTTTGTTTGTTTTTTGCAGATTAAGAAACGACATCAAAGCCTAGTAGCTTATTTGACCACAATTCTGTGGGTTAGGTGTTCAGGAAGGGTTTATGAGGGACAGCTCAGCTCTATTGCACTGTGTCCAGGACCTCTTCAGAGGCGTCTTAGATAGATGGGGCTGGCTGGGATTACTGAATTGGGGTCAGATATGTCTGAGGCCTCATTCTATTAAAGCTCCCAGCTTATTCTAAGGTTCTCTTCTACGTCTCTTCTCCATACGGATTGGGCTTCCTCATAGCATGGTGGTCACAAGATTCCAAAAAACAGTTTTCTAAGACTAGCCCCATTGTTTAGGGCTCATTAAGAACTTGCTGACATTACACTTGTTAATATCAAATTCTCCAAAACAAGTTACAAAACCAACCCCATGGTCAAGGTGGAAGGGGACTATACAAGGATGTGAATTCCACTTTTGTCATCTGGAGACAGTGGTATATTGGCAAATATTTAACAACCAGCTCTCTAAGAGACACATCATTTGCCAATTTCCAAGGTATAAATACTCCTACTATAGCCCACTAAAGCCACCAAAGTGACAAGCCAAAATGACAAAATATGGAGTTTGGGAAGAGATATACACAATTGGCTTTCCTAAACTGGTGGGACAAGCTGACTCGAGCACACCACCACCTGGAAACTTCAATTGTGAAAGCACTTACTTAGGAACAAAACCTACAGAAAAAGAAAGACACGGAACACTACAGATGACGTCAGAAAACGCGAATAAAAAGTGCAGATCCTTCGGTCCACACTTCTCACCTACACGCCCAAATGCCATCCCTTAGAAGAGAGGTGGGAAGGATTTTAATTCTGAAAGTATTAACAGGTTTAAATCATTGCGTCAGACTAAACTCATTGGATTAGATTAAAATATAGTTGTCCCTATGCTCCAGGGGGATGTGGGTTTGTAATACAGATCAGATTAATTAGGAAAAAAATAACAAAATTACATTTTGAATGAGGATTTTTATTAAAACAGACAGTGCTTCTCTTGTGAAATCAAGGACCAATCCTTAAAAGCAAAATTTGTAATTCTTATTCCAGCAGGTCTGGGTTAGGGCTGGGAAGAAAAAAAAAACTAATCACATCTCTGAATAATAATTGAAATTAATAATTCCAAGGAAAGGAGTTAGCACAGTACTAATTATGAGAAAGTTCAAAACCCTTTCTTCATTATGGATTTACTCCAGGATTTAGGCCTCAAATCCTGAGGCCCATATAAAAGGAGAGGTATTAAACATTTGTGAGTGTTCACGCACGCGCGCACGTGCCCACACACACACATACACACACCAGCACATACGTGGCAATACATGACGTTCTACACTTAGCCTTAGGGCCTGGGAGATATAAGAAAATGATGGGGGTGCAGTGAAATAGAGATCATATACCCGGTTTAGAGAGCTCACATCTTCTCAAGCTTGTTTTTGCCAAGTGGAATGTAAGCTTCTAGTGCTTGATTGCTGCTTTTCATGAGAAGCTGGAGCTACAGACATTTAAATGAAATCTCCAGAGTTTTCATGTATGTTCAAGTAATTCAATTCCTGTTCTGTTTTCTTCTTTTTTTCCTTCCAACCTTCCTTCCTACTTTCCTTCCTCCCTACCTCCATTCCTTCCTTCCTTCCTTCCATCTGTCAATCCTTCCTTCCTTTCTTTTTCTCTTATTTTTTAATATCATATGGTTCAATGTTAATGCTAAAACGGAGCAATTTTGCAAGTTTTGGTCAACTGGTTGTGACTTTTGGTGTAGACAGCATCGTGCCTGAAAATCGACTTCTGGGCTTCTAAGAGGTGCATGTGTATATTTGGCCTTATCTCTGTGAGAGTTAACAAACATGCATCCCCATATCTCATCGCACTGCTGGGGGTTAATAATTAAGTCCCACTTCATGTGACTCCACAATATTATTTCCAATACTGCATGCAGCATCTTAGGCTATAGAAGCAGAAGTCCTTCCATACTAAGATTGATAAGAAATGTTCTGCACCAGTCCCATATTCTTTACTATAATAGGATCACACAAAGGTGAACAATTGAAATCGCCCCAGGATGTCAGGGCCCTAGAAGCTCTGCAGCAGAGCAGCTGCCAGAATAAGGCTGGCTGGCTGGTGATGGATAAAATCCCAACTCCAAAATTAACCAACAAGAGGACTTTGACGGATGTTTCTGTCTCCCTGTGTTTTATGTTCTCTATCTTTAAGATAAAGTCAATAATATTACCTATCTCAGAGTATTATTGAGAAGGAAAAAGAAAATAACAAATGTAGCACAGGGCCTAGCATATATAAGCACTCAAAAAATTAACATTGTTTTTGGTGTCATTTTGTTCTAGACCTTGTGGGTCAGCTTGTGACCAAAATTCCAAACATTGTGACTGCTCTAAGAAGAACGTAAAGGTTTATATTGGCATTTAAGTCACAGACAATCATGAGATAACTTATTTTCACTGTTGCTGCTTTCCATTCTGATTTATTTATACAAATGCCCCTCCCTGAAAAAGAAAAAAAATGTCTGCAAGAAACCCCTGTGACTAGGTAACTGTGTGTGTGTGCATGTGTGTGTGTGTGTGTGTGTGTGTGTGTGTGTGTGTGTGTAACACATATCTATATTTTCAGGCCATATTTATAAGTTTTCTCATTTACATATAGAATATATTTCTATCTGCAGGAGACCAGTTGGACCCTGTCAGAATTTGGAAAACCATTTAAGGAAACTCTAAGTCAGCTTAAATGTCAAGCAATTCTTTCTGGGTTGATGGGATTATAGGCCCTTTAAAAAAAAAATTATATATATTTTTCTTCTTTAATGAACACATAATATTTTTAAAACCAGAAAAAATTACTTATTTTAAAATGAAAATAATTAGCTCAAGAATGATAACATTTACGAGAGTTCAGTTGTTCCTGATATACTTTAATATAATTAAATAAAATTATATTAATACTTGCAAGTATTATTGAGACAGTTTTGGCCTTCAGCATTTAACCAGTATGACCTTGAAATGCAGATTGAAGTTTTCCTTGAGCAGAACTGAATGAAAATTCATGGCAGCACATTTACCTTTCATTGCATTAAGAACAAATCTTTAGCTCTCATTGAAAATGTGACTTATCTGGGCTACTCCTCAGAGCAAGTATTATAACTATCCTTGCTCATCACATGATAGTTTAAACCCTGTGCTATTTAGCTGTTTCTGTACAATAAACCACTCCAAACATTGTGATTTAAAAACAACAGGGACATTTTTAACTTATGATTTTTGTTAGGCTGAGTGGTTCTTTTGGTCTGGGCCAAACTTAGTTGAACTCAGCTAGGCTCACTCATGTATCTGTGGTCACCAGAGGGACATCTCTTCTAGAATAGCCTCATTCATATGTCTGGTGACTGGCTGGCTATTGGTTGAGTAAGAAGTCACCAGTCTGTCCTCCTCCGGCAGGAGAGCCTAGAATTTCTCATATGGTGATCGCAAGGGTCCCAAAAAGAGTGAAGCTTAGAGTTGGAATTAGCACACCATCACTTCTGCTCCAGTCTTCTGTTCAATCTAAGTTACAGTGTTAGACCAGATTTCAGATGTGAGGAAAGAAACTTTAGCTCTTGACTGGAGGGAGCAGTAAGTCATATTGCAAACAGCATGGAGACAAGAAGGTCATTGTTAAAACTGATCAACTATAAAACGCTCGTATTCGTAAGCATGGAATCAAAACCACTACAGGGTCAGAATGTTGGGGTTCAAGTATTAATGGTATTAAAATAGCAGTATGTAGGGACCCCGTGTCTTATATCAACATTTTTGGTCTAAAACCTCCAACAGCCAAATGAAAACCCACTTCTTATATCCTCACTTCCCAGTTTCATGGAAATGTCCCTATTTTGCTTCTCTAATAAAATAAATAAATAAATAAATAAATAAATAAATAAATAAATAAATAAATAAATAAAAAGGAATTCTGTTCAGAAGGTCTCCCATTCCTTCTACATCATGCCTTGAAGGTACAACCTGCCAACCAGGACCAGCAATCTGTGTCCTCTCAGCAAAAGTTAGAACTGGACTGTAGCTCTTCTACATGCTATTCACAATTTTACTGAATAACTTCAATACCTGTTCCAAACAGTAGTTGTGTTTTGATGGAGGAAATCAGCAGTAGGCTTTGAATTAATGCAAATGAAGTGATTGAGTATGACTATGAATTCAACGAGAATTTTTCGTTAGGGAGAAGTAAGCTTCATTTACTGAGTAGTACAGCAAACGATTAGAAAATTCATTTTCTCTTGGTGAAGCTAAGTTTATACAATAGGCGGTAGTTTCTATGCTCAGTTTATGTAATAGGGGAGTGTGGGGAGTGGAGCCTGATACTGCTCCATGAACCTGATACTGCTTCCCACCTTCCTAATATGCATTTCCTTTGCTTCCTGTCTGACAGAATTATAATTTGGGGGTATGAGGGTGTGGGTGGCACTGGGTGATGAACCATGATTTGTCTAAGCCGATATTGTTAAACCTGTCCTCAGCTTTTCTAGCCTCCTTTACAGAGAAGTTGTCACGTGACCAGTTAAGTTATTGACCAGAGAGTCACAAGAAGACATCGGCTGAGAGCAGGGATTTGGGGAATTTGTAATTTTAAAAGACTGCATAAATGCATATTTCTTCTTAACTTATTTTGAAAGAATATATATATATATATATATATATATATATGTCACATATAATATGTTGCTGGTCCTATAACACATAGAAATGCAATCTATTTGACAATAACAACAAAATGGAGGTGGGTGGGAGAAAAGCTGTATTGGAATAAGGAAATGACAGCAGATGGCAATTTTATTCTACCAGAACAAATGATGAAAACATTAAATTATAAATAAGTTTCACAATAAATGTATACTTGCTCTTCTTTCTTCCCTCAGCTTTATTCAAAAACATAAAAGTAGGTAAAATAATAATTGTAACAATGTGCCATTGGATTTGTAACATATATGGGTATGATATTTATAACAATAACAACACATAAAGGAGAAAAAGGTAGGGAATTATATAGGAGTAGTGTCTCTATCTCTCATTGGAATTGTTAGTATGAATCTGAAGTAGATACTAATAAGATGTATATGACGAGCCCTATAATGAAATTAAAATGTTGTACTCGTTTACTATAAATGACAAAACATTGCTTACATTGCTGAAAAAAAATTTGAAAGGACCTAAATAAATGGAAAGATATCCAGGATCATGCTTCAGAAGACTTTATATGGTACAGATGACAACATTCTCTGAATTAACATACAGATTCAACGCAAAATCTATCAAAATCCCAGCCAAGTTCTTTGCAGGAATGGATAAGCTGATCCTAAATTCATGTGGAAGCTCAAGAGACCCAAAATAGCCAAAAAGATCTTGAGAAAGAAGAACAATGTTGGAATACTCATACTTTCTGATATCCAATCTTACTACAAAGCTCTAGTTACAAGATAGTATGGCTCTGGCCTAAGGACAAACATAGAGATCAATGGGGTAGAATAAAGGATCCAGAAATAAACTCTCACTTTTACAGTCAGTTGATTTGCAACAAGAGTGCCAAGAAAATTCAATTGAAAAAGAATAGTCTTCAACAAATGGTTCTTGAAAACTGGATATTCACATTCAAAACAATTAAGTTGGATTGCAACCCTATGTCATACACAAAACTTAACTTGAAATTGATCACAGACCTAATGGAAAAGCGAAAACTGTTTAGCTCTTAGAAAAAAGTATAGGAGGATATCTTCAGGACCTCAAGTTAGGCAAAAGCATATTATATATGACACCAAAAGCCCAAGCAACAAAGGGAGAAAAAATAGCTAGGTTGAAATTCATCAAAGTTAAAAATATTTGTATTTCAAAGGATACCATCAAAAACATGAAAAGACAAACTAATCAATGACAGAAAATATTTTCCAATTATGCATGTGATAAGAGATTTGTGTCTTAAATATGTAAAGTAATATTACAACTAAATAGTAAGAAGATGAACCAATTGAAAAATGAGAAATGATCTGAATAGACATTTCCACATGAAAGATACAAAAATGGCCAATAGACACATGAAAAAAACTTCAACGTCAATAACCATCAGGAAAATGCAAATCTAAACCACTGTAAAATAGCACTTCACATGACAAGCATACATACATAATAATCAATGTTGGCAAGGATGTGGAGGAATTGGAACACTTATACAGTGCATATGTGAATGTAACATGTTGCAGGCGCTTTAAAAAAGGGTGACAGTTCCTAAAATGTTAAACATTGAGTCACCACCTGACCCACCAATCCCACTCCTGTGTATGTACCTCAAAGAATGAAAACATAAAGTTTACACAAAACTTCTTGATGAATGCTCATAGCAGCATTGTTTATAATAGCCAAAAAGTAGAAACAATTAAAATGTCTATCAGTGGACAAATGTGTGAATAAAATGTGGCCTATCCATACAATGGAATATTATTTGGCAATAAAAAGGTGTAAAGAGCTGATACTGTGACAGCCTGGATGATTCCTGAAAACATTAAGCAAAGTGTAAGAGGTCATTTACAAAAGACCACTTACTGCATGATTCCATTGATATAAAATATCAGAAAAGGCAAATCTATAAAAACACAATATAGATTTGTGGTTGCATAAAACTAGGAGTGTTAGGGAAAAAATGATGATTGACTGCTAATCAGTATGGGATTTATTTGGGATAACTGATGAAAACATTCTGATTGTGATGATGACTGCATAACTCTGAGAATGTATGAAAACAATTGAATTGTATACAGTAAGCAAGTAAATGTATGGTTTATGAATTATACCTCAATGAATCAATTATAAAAAATGTCATACCAGAAACTAATAAAATATGTATGTACATATTTTACTAAATATTAAATATTTAAAAAGTATTTAGTCACTAAATATTAATTACTAGTCACTAAATATTAATTGCTTAAAATTAATAATAAAAGTGTTGTGCTTAAGAGAATGTAAATAAACTTCTAAAGTTTTAAAAACATGAAAGTGGTGTTATAATAGATAATTAAAACATGTTAAATGTCCTTTGAGGTTCTAGGGTAGACTGAAGGTTTATAATTTTATACTTGGTAGAAGAAAGTAGTTATATATTTAAAATTTTTGAAAGTTAAGGTTAACAATTAAAAATGTACACACATACATATTCTACATTAGTAGAGAAAAAATTGAACAACAAAAAAATCAATGCAAAAGAAGCTGGAGAATTAAAGCAGCAAAGAAAAACATCTGGTATGATAGCATAAATCCAAATATATCTGTGCTTATAATCAATCTATATGGATTAAAATCACCTAACAAAAGTCAGGGATTCTCAGATTATAAAACAAGGAAAACCAAATAAACCATAGAAAAAATAAACCAATGAGCAGGGGGAGTACTAAATCAAGGTGCCTGAGAGATCCTGGAGAAATATCTATGAGAAATCCACAGAGAAAAATTCAAAGTACAATAATAGAAAAGATACATCATATGAATACTAAGTAAACCTTCTGCAATATCAATATTAAACAGAAATGTTAGTGTTAATGAAGATAGACACTACATAATAGAGAGACAATCCACCAAGAAAAAAAGAGCCATGAGCTCCTAATCACTTAACACTTCGAAAAGTACATAAAGCATAAACTGAGAGGTGTGCAATAATACATTAACTGTTCTACAATCATATTGGGATATTTTAACATATATCTCTCAGAAATTGGTAGATTAAAAGAATATTAGGGGAAATACAGGCGATTTGAACAAAAGCAATATCATTCAAAATCAACCCCCTCCCTTTCCCCACAAAGTAGCACACACATAATATGCATTGTTTTCAAGTGTATAGGCAAAACTTATAAATATTAAAGTGTACTAAGCCATAAAAGGAGTTTCAAAAATTTTGTGAATAATTGGCAACATACTGGCTACATTCTCTAATCACAACAAAATTAAAATAGAAGAAAATAACCCAAAAAGAGTTCACAAAATGAATAAAATAATATATTGAAAATTTAAAAATAACCCACCTAAGTAAATTCTGGATTAAATAGGAAAACATAATAAAAATTAGAAAATATTCAGAACTGAATATCAATGAGGGCATTACATAACAAAATTAGCAGGGTTACAATAGGGTTACAAAATTAGTAGGGTTACAATGTACAATAGGGTTACTTATATAGGGATAGGTATTTAGCTTTCAATGCATATATTAAAAGACAATGAAAATAAATGAATTCATATTTAATACAAACACTATAAGAAGATTTGAGGTACTCCTACAGAGTAGAAGAAAGAAAATAATAAAGAGGAGAAGTCTCTAAAAATTAAAAAAATATTACAGAAGGTGAATAAAATCCAAGGGCTGAGTTTATTTCTATGTGTGAACCATCATTTAGAGATAGTTACAAAATACCATACAAGCAAACCCAAACAAAGAACACATGTACTATTTTCATGGATGAAAAGAAATAATAAACTCAAAACATAAAATTTTCAAACATTAGCATATAATCATGATATAATTCCATTCAAAATCACACAGGGTTTTTTGTGAAACTTAATAAGCTCAACGTAAGGTTCATACAAAAGAAAAGGACCGAGATTAACCAAGATATTTTTGAAGAAGGATAAAGGGGGGAGACAACTTTCATTTTAATTATAAAAACTTAAGTGTAAAGGTAAATAAAAATCTCAAATGAGAAAGGTAGAAGAATAAACCAACTGATTAGTAAATAGGCTAGGAATTCCAGAATAAGGCCCATGATAACTAGATTATATGACAGTTGTCTTTACAAATTATGGGGAAGGAATAAACTCTTCAATGTATGATTCTAGCATAATTCCATATCCACATGGGGAACAAAATGTAAAATAAAATAGCTATTTCTTGTGGTACACGGAAGTAAATTCCAGGGAAACAAAATTCCATAATTTAAAAGTTTAAAACTTTTCGAACGCAATATAGGACAATATCTTATGATCTTGACATCCTGTAGGATTCCTTTAACAAAACACAGAAAGTGATGATAAAATGTTAAAGGTATTACAATTAATTTCAATTGAATTAAAATATTTGAATAATATGAAACACCAATAAGCAAGTGAAATGGATAGGCTTCCAACGTTATTCACATAAAAGACAAAGATTTATTGTAGTAGAAACCTTTCTAGAACCAGGTAGACAAGTTAAAAATTAGGGATTTACAACTGAGAGTTGTGTGATCTTAAGCAAGTAATTTAATTCTCCAATACCTGAATTTCCTCATTTGTAAAATGGAGATATTACCAACCTCAGAGGTTATTGAGACAACCATTGCATTGATATATCTAAAATATTCAGAAATACAAGAAAGAGAGCTCAATTGAAGTTATCTATCATTGTTATTATCCAGAATATATAAAGAATTCTTGCAGCTCATGAGAAAAATATAAACAATGTTTTAACATGATCAGAAGACATGAATATGCAATTCACAGAAGACAAAAAACAAATGGCCAATACACGTATACTCAAGCCTTGACAATCAGATAGATATAAGTTGAAAGAACGTTGAATTTCCAGTTCACAGGACTCCGACTGAAGAAAAAAATTAGGTCTGACAATATGCTGGCCCAGTATATATTGACAGAGGAAGTGTAAATTGACACAATGTCTTTGGAGATCACTTTGAATGTACACAGTAAAGTTGAAGATGTACATTATTGACAACCCAGAAATTCCATGTCTAGGTCCATAACTTAGAAAAATGTGCAATGTGCTACAGAAGATACATACAAAAGTACAAGATTAGACTGGAGACCACCTAACTGCCCACTGGTGGGAGAATCAATAAATTTTGAAATATTCAAACAATAGAATTCTAAATTATTATTCAAATGAATAAAATATGGTACAGCCACTTTGGACGATAGCTTGGCAGTTTCTTACAAAACTAAACATACTCTTCCCATACAATCCAGCAATTGTACTCCTTGGTATTTACCCAAAGATCCTGAAAACTTATGTCTAGACCAAAACCTGCACATGGATGTGTATAACAGCATTACTCGTAAATGCCAAAACTTGGAAGCAACCAAGATGTCCTCCAGTAAGCAAATAGATAAATAAACTATGGTACATCCAGACAATGGAATATTCATCAGTGCTAAAAAGGAATGAGCTGACCAGCCATGAAAAGACATGGAGGAACCTAATTGAAAGAAGCCGATCTGAAAAAGGCTACATACCATTATGCCAACTATACGACCTTCTGGAAAAGACAAAACTATGGAGACAGTAAAGAGATCCGTAGTTGTCGAGAGTTTGGGGGGCAGGAAGGAGGGAGGAATGTAGATCCAGCACAGAGGATTTTTATGGCAGTGAAACTATTCTGTGTGACACTGTAATGGTTAATACATGACATTTTGTATTATATTTGTCAAAACCCGTAGAACTGACAACGCAAAGAGTAAATCTAATGTAAACTATGGATTTCAGTTAATAATAATATACCAATATCGGGGCATCAGTTTGTAACAAATGCACCACTGTGTTAGAGGATGTAGATAGTGAGGGGGGCTGTGCATGTTTGGGGGTAGGTAGTTTATAGGAACCCTTTGCACTGTTTGCTCATTTTTTGTGTGAACCTAAAAGTGCTCTAAAAAAAATAAAGGTCTGTTTAAAAGGGGGGAAAAAATGAATGAAATAGAATTCATGTATGGATTTGGATAAATTTCAAAAAAAATTTTTTAGTAAAATATATATTGCAGAATTCTACATTTAGAGTAGATTATTATAAAATTTGAAAATTGAAAAATATTATTTGTTGTTTTAAAGTATACTCATAGAGTGTAATAATATAAAATCTCTAGCAAGGGCTAAAGACATATCAGGTTCAAAATTGTAATTTTTTTTCTGGAAAAGGAAGGATATGGAACTGAGGATGATTATCCAGGAGTCTTTAATTAATATGTCATATTTTCATTGCTTAAAAAAATCAGAATGTATAGAATCATAAAACCTCATTTAAGTGGGTTGTTATGAAGACAAAATAAGACAATGAAAGTGGAAATTCTGGAATTGTGCTTGTTATTAAATGCTCTCTCCTGCTTCTCCATCCAGTCCTATTTCTTCAAGGTCACGCTCCCTCCTCGAGGCCTGTGGTCTGCCTGAGGCAAAGTGAAAAGTTGGTTTAATGGAAGCAGAGGGGACTCAGAGGCAGCCAATCTAGACTTGAGCATCGGGTCTGCTACCAACTCTCCGTGTACCTTTGAGCAAGCCACTTAACCCCACAGACCACTCTGAAATAGGAAGGCTGAATCGGGTCACAAGTAACATTCCTTCCATCTTTAACAGTCCACAGCTCTGAGTTAAAAGTGTTCTACAGATGCACTTAGGGGTCCCCATCTTGGTAGGTTATAGTCATCTAGAGAATTTTTGACTGCTTTTCAAAATCGTTTCTGTTAACCCATACAGCACTTAGCAGTGTTCTCTACAATAAACGACTCTATATCAAGCTGGTGCTATGATCACAATGAGGCATCTGCGCTGGCATGAGAATCGACAGTTTTGAGGCACGTTCTCTGTTCACCTGACATGACTGGACCTGCGTGATCTAGTCAGTGATGCTCCCGCACCACCCACCACCAGGCCTCTATCCCCCTTCCCAGGTTTCTCCTTTATTCTCTTTAGCACTTCACACCATCGAATACACTATACTTTTAGTTTTTAAAATCTTGTTTATTGCCTGTTTTTTCCTATTGTAGTGTTAGTTCCATGGATGTTGTTGTTGTTGTTGTTGTTGTCTATTAGATTCTCCCCAGATAACTAGAAAACTATCTGGCCTAGTAGGTGTTCAGTAAATATTAGTTGAAGGAATGGTTAAGGAAACATATTTGTGGCAGACTTCAACTTGTGAGAGGTCCCTGTTCTAACTACTACCGATACCCTTCAAAAGTTACCCTAAATTCTATCCATGATCTCCTGCCCCTCTCTTATTACCCTGTAAGCAAAACATTAATTCTCCCTCAATTGTGTTAGAAAATATCATTTATCTACATTTTATGATATTTATAACACCCTGCAACATCCCTCCCCTAGCGGAGAGTAAGGTAAACTGGGGTTTGAGTCATCTTGTTTCCTAGCCAGCATATGCTTCACAATAAATTTTTTTAACCATTGTGTTACCATGGGCATCCCTGCCCTCACTCATTATTTTCTTTCTTTCTCTCTCACTTTCTTTCTCGTTCTCGCTCTTTCTTTTCTTACATACACTCAAATGAATCCCATCTTGGATCAACCTGATTTCTCTCTTTAAAATTTTAGGTTGTACTGAAGAAAATATCACAAGCATATAGACAGTGGCCATTAAATAGATCTGCTCTATAATCACACAGATTTCTTTACAAGCCCTTGATTGTATCTTGTCCCACCTTAAAATTGCTTTTGAAATTTTTATACCTTTCATCAAGGTTAGGTTGGTAAAGGCAAAAAGTTTAAATGTAGACATTGTTGATGAAACAAAAATGGTAACAGACTCTCATGGATTGTTTCTAATAAAATTAAGAATTAATATTTATCAAATGCCTTTTATGTGATTAAATGGAGTCCAAAGAACTTTATTATATTAATTTTTTGTCCTCAGAACACACTCCTGAGGTAGTTACTGCTATGAATCCCACTTTACCAAAGAGGAAAATGAGGCATAGAAAAGTTAATTCACTTTCCTATCATGACAGAGGATGAGAGAGAGTCAGAATTCATAATCAATCTGGCTACAGAACCCCTGCTCTTAGCATATGTGTGTGTGTAAATATGTATATACACATACATTCTTATATGTGTTTAGAAAATTCTCAGAGCCATACATAATAACTTGTTAATATTTGTGACCTCTACAAATTGAGATTGCAGTGTTGAGAATGGAGAAAAGGACTATTACTGTTTACTATTAATGAGCATGTGTGACTTGAAAAATTAAGTTATTTTGTTTTATTTAAATAAAATCCTGATTCACACAATGACATTTTACATGTTGGCACATATCCTTGCATATTGAAAAACTTAAACATCAATATTCTTTATATCTGTGTATATATTTATTTATATCTGTCTATTCATATCTACCAATACTTCTGTCTCCACAGATAGATACATAGATACATAGATACATAGATAATAGATCAATCTATAGTGAGATGTATACTTGTAGGAGCAGAAAGTATAACAGATATACTTTTATAACAGAAAGATACAACATGGTTTGCAGCAGCTTACTTTAAACTGTCACTAAGCTTACCATTGACTAAAATAAAAATAAAGATAGGTAATTTTTATTATTATAATTATTTTTTATCTATGAGGTGAAATCACCTGGGTTCCTTGTGAAAGTAAAGTTTGAAATTTCTCAAGTCTTTTGTGGTGACTTCCCTGCTTTTACCCTCTCTTCTCCCATCGTGCCTGCTGTAGACCACTCCCTGAGAACCACTTTGTGGGGTTTTTTAGTTTTAAGTTGTGTGTGCAATTCAGCTTGTTTGTGGGCATGTGCTTTTCTGGTTTGGTGAACACATCCACCTACAACTCCTCTTTCACGCCCTTCCTCAAGGCCATTTTTGTTGTTCCCAATTACCAGTGTCTTGGGTCATTGGACGATAACCAGTCACTGAATCTCCATGTTGCGATCCCTTCAACCACTCCTCTTTCTCCAGAGTTTTTATGTTGTGTATCTTGAGTCCATTAAAAGGTAATTTTGTAAGTATTCTTATTCTAAGAAAGAAGGTAAAATTATCCACTTTAGGGTCAAAGACTTAAAAGTAGAGGTGGTGAAGCCTGAAAGGAGAAATTTGGAAGAAAGGAAGCCAGCCTTGATTTTGCATCTACAAAGGGATGATGCATGAGTCCATCACCACCCATCTCTAGGTCAGCTGGAACCATACCACCCTCCCCCTCAAAAAACAAGATACCTGATGTCAAAATGGATAAAGAGAAAATGTCCTGTATACTGGTATTATAAAAGCACCTTTTATGCCTTCTCATGTCCATTTTTCTTCCCCTCAAAATTGAAATGAAAAATTCCTTAATAAGATTGGAACTCATTTTCTCTTCTCCTTTCTGGATGATTTCAGGAAGATGATAGAAGGATGCCAGTATTACCTGAAGTTCAGTATTCAGCTTTTAGGGAAACTTAGGGATGGCTGTAGGTAAGCTTTTCCTACCGTAGCTCCACAGAGCTTCAGCAGCCTACTCAGAAGAAATTTTCAGTTTTACAAACCCCATAAGTTTCGTTATGATAGCAGTTCTAATAAGAAACACTCCTTTCTATCTCTTTCACAAAACAAACAGAGGGTCACTTCATTAGATCTTTATTCAGGAGAACCCCACATGATCCAAAACCTTTCATCTTTCATCCTATCCTATCCCCTCTCTGGCTTTCTATCACAGATAGAAATTGGAATACAAAAATTGTGGCTATGACTGGCTAACTACATTTGAATTTTCCATAGAGGTGGAGTTGGAGCTAGAAGGAAAATACCCTTGAAATTATTTCAACAACTTTAATCTCACTTTTCAAATTCTAATGGATTTTTATAGTGTCAGGAGGTCCCTGGTAATCAGAAAATGTGGATTCCTCTAAAAACGGACACTTTACCACATCTCTTGGGACACCAACTTTCTCTTCTCTAGGTGATTGAAAGCCCTGTCACAGAATGAAAGGTATGTTATTGATACTAGCTGAGCAGAACAGGTGTCAGAGAAACATCTTGATCATCTTTGAGAAGGATCACTGTGAAACACAAAAGAATAAATGCTAAGAAGAGACTTGTGTGTGTTCCATTTAAATAATGGAGTACTACATAGACCATTTGAAATGACTTTACCATTACAAGCAACTTAGTACCTGGCCCAAAAACATCAGCTTGAAAACATCTGAACAGTATCACATGACAGTGAAGAATTACAGTTTCTATCGTGGGGTCTGACCTTCTTCTGGGGCATTTACCAGTTCTGAAAGAGGCTATTTTTTTATGACAAAATATGATTACAAAGGGTACTGAGGGGCTTTGGGGGTCCAGAAAAGGTTCCATGACTTGACCCAGGTCATGATACATGGGCGTCGAAATATATTAATTAATTAATCGGTGTTCAGGTTTTTTGCATTTTTCTCTATATGTACTGTATCTTAAATAACCTCGCTAGCTATAAGGGAAATGCAAATCTAAACCACAATGAGATGCCACCTCTCACCTGTTAGAAGGGCCACTATCAATAAGACAAGAAACAAGTGTAAGAGAGGATGTGGAAAAAAGGGAACCCTCGTGTACTGTTGGTAAGAATGTAAATCAATGCAGTCTCTAATGAAAACAGCATGGAGGTTCCCCAAAAAATTAAGAATAGAGCTATTGTATCACGCAGCAATCCTTCATCTGGGTATCTACCTGAATAATTTGAAAACATTTATTTGTAAAGATATATGTACCCCTATGTTAATTACAGCATTATTCACAATAGCCAGACATGGAAACAACCTAAGTGTCCTTCAATGGATGATTGGATAAAGAAGATGTGATATATATACATCAATTTTTATGACTGTGTATATATATATATATATATATATACACATACACCATATTTCCCCGAAAATAACACCAAGCTGGACAATCAGCTCTAATGCATCTTTTGGAGCAAAAATTTATGTAAGATCCAGTCTTATTTTACTATAAGACTGGGTCTTTATAATATAATATAATATAATATAATATAATATAATATAATATAATATAATATAATATAATATAATATGGGGTCTTACATAATATAATATAGTATAATATAATATAATACTGGGTCTTATATTAATTTTTGCTCCAAAAGACGAATTAAAGCTGATTGTCCAGCTAGATTTTATATATATATATATATATATGTGTGTGTGTGTGTGTGTGTGTGTGTATCTATATATATATATGTGTGTATGTATGTGTGTGTGTGTATATATATATATATATATATATATATATATATATATATATATATATATACCGTGCTGGGTGAATCTTCTATTCTAGGAGCAGGAAGAGAGCGCAGTGCCCGTTTTGGCAGTAGACATGTTTTCCTGGGTTCACTCCATCTAATCCAGAGGCAGAGTGGTGATGGGTTCCGGATTTGCTGAGTATTGCATTGTGTGCTCACCATGCAGTCTAGTTTCCTGTCACCATATATTTGACCCGCCTTTATCCTCTTCGTCCTCTCCCCCCACCCTCTTTCCCCTCTGGTAACCACCATACTGCTGCCTATGTCTATGCGTTTATTTGTTTTGTTTGTTTGTTGCTTTCTGTTTTATAACCCACATATGAGTAAAATCACATAATTCTTGTCCTTTTCTATCTGACAAGAATAGTAATAATAATAATAATAAGTTAGGATTCAGAATTGCTGTTAAAATGAAATCTAATAATGTTTCTTGCAATTGTCTAGTAATTTATAATGAACATTAAGTGTTGCAATTTTAAATTTTATTAAAAACTAAGTATGATTTGCTTCATGGTACTAAAATCCAGATTCAGCATTTTAAAATTTCTACTTGAAATTCCAATTTGATAAAATCTGGCTTATCCAATCTTCATGTGGGAAATCAAAGCTATTTTACCTCTTATTTGCCTATAATGCTTCTGTGATTCTTCTTTAAGCTAAACTTTTCTTTCTGAGGAGGCTATATCATTACTTTCCACTGAAATATTCAGATACCAAGTTATAGTGTTGGTTTCCCACGTTCTCCCTTTAAGTTCTACCATCTACTGATTACCATAATGAATCTAATTGGTTCCAGCCTTCCATTTCTATGCTTTTTAGAAGAGCGTCGCCCCGCTTCCCCAGCTAGCTATTATGGGCATAGCACGTAGCTTTATATGGGCAATGTGATGGAAGAGGAAACTTGAAAAGCTATTTTTTATTGTGCTTTGCCCTCTTCCTTGCAATTGGAACTCTGTGACTACTCTGTGAATAAGCCTGGCCTAGCCTTGCTGAAGGATGAGAAACCCCATGGAGACAGGCGCCAATCATCTCAGCTGAGGCCATCATACATCAATGGACCCATTTGATGATCATGTGTGTGTGTGTATATATGTGTGTGTGTGTGTGTGTGTGTGTGTGTGTGTGTGTATTTCCACTGTCTCTAGTCCTAATTTCCATACATATATATATACATATTTCCATATACATATATATATATATATATATATATATATATATATATATATATATATCTCCAAGAAGTGGAGCACAGCATTAGGAATAGAGACAGTGGAATTGTAATGGCTGTGTGAGATATCAGAGGGGTAGTAGATGGGGGACGGGGGTTATCACTGTGTGAGGGATATAAATAATAAATGTCTAACTATTACATTGTTTTGTACACCTGAAACTAATTAAAAAAATGTTTAAAAAAACTACACATAGACTGATTATACAGAAGGTGACAAAAAAAGATACACACATTTTAAAAAAGGAAAAAAACAGTATTAAAATTGTAATACTCAATATATACCGGGAACAAAAGATGAATACAAGTCACATTTGACTTCTGCAATGACAAGAGGTGCTCAAAGTAGTTACCATCAGCATAACTTCAATACAGTTTTTCCTTTCTTAAAATGTGTATACATTTTTTGGCATCCTCTGTATTTATCTATGAGGGGATTGTTTTGTTTTGCATAACTTTACAATGATTAAGGATGTCAAATTTGCTGGGATGAGAGAGCAGTTCAGTGCTTTGTTGCAATTGTTGTTTTGTTTTCTGAGTCCTTCTGTTCATATCTAATCTGAAAATTTGTCTTTTGAATTTATGCAAACCCTTTTTAAGGACAAACAAAAAAAATGGCTCTATCTATAAGAGAACCTTTTCTCTTGTTCTTTGTATCTTTTCTACCTATAGGCCCCCTTTAAAAGTTCTTTAATTCTAGAAAGATATTATTAATGAGAAAAATCCATTTCTTACTGTAGAATCTGATAACACTTTTTGTCACCTTTGTGTCAATGGTAAGTATAATAAAATAAAAATAATTTAAAAGGATTAATTCTAAACTATACACATAAAAATGGTTACGATGTTAAAGTTTATGTTATGTGTATTTTATCATAATAAAAATAAAAAATAATGAAATAAAAATAGAAGATTAATTCTACTTAATATAAAAATTTACTGATTTCTTAAAAGAATATTAAAATATATTTTATGTACCTAAACTCATTTCCATTTATTCAATTAAATAAAACCTTAGATACTATCTCATATATAATCGCTATCTACTGGTAATAGGTATGCATGTGTGAATGCCTTTATATGAAGCCATAGGCACACATATTACTATATAAAATATAAAACATTTAATATAATTACTACATAAAATATAAGACAGTTTGAAACATAATATAACCATATATTTAGAGCAGGCTGGGAATTTTCTGCACACACTACCGCAGGAATATTAATGCACAAATACATGCACACATATATTCACGTGTGAAATGTAAAATGTTAACATATAAATGTTAAAAAAAGTGTTTATTTCTAGTTGCTCATATTTAGAATATCCAGAACCAACTTACTTAAAACACCTGTATCGGCTATTTAAAAAAGATTTCATGAAACTGTTGCTACAATAAGCAAACTAAAGCACTTAAAAAATGTTTTTGAAGTAAATAGGAATTCACAGGAAGTTGCAAAGACAGTACAGAAAGGTTCTGAGTACCTTTCCATCATTTCCCCCAAATGGTTACATCTGATATAACTACAGAACAATACCAAAACCAGGAATTTTACATTGGTGCAATGTGTATAGTCTAGTTCTATGGTCTTTTGTAACGTGTGGTGTGTAACCACCAACACAATCAAAATTGCAACAAAGATCCCCCATATGCTTCTCCTTTATAGTTATGCTCACATTCCTTTCCCCAGCGTCTGTAACCTCTGGTAACCTCTAATCTCATTTCCATCTCTGAAATTTTGGCATTATAAGGATGTTATACCAATAACATGATACAGTTTATCACCTTTGAGTTCTAGCTATGCTGTGTGTACCAAGAGTTTATTCCTCTATATGGCTAAGTAGTACTCTATGGTACAGAGATACCATGGTTTGTTTAAACATTAATCTATTATTGAGAAACATCTGTGTTGTTTTCAGTTCTTATCTTATAATAGATAAAATTTTAAAACAGATACAGATTTTTTTAAATTTTCATCAAAATATAGCTAACATACAATATTATATCCGTTTCAGGCATACATCATACACTTTACATGGAAGCCTGTGATCCACTTTTGAGTGCATTTTTGTATGCGGTCTATGGTTTAGGTCAAGGTTCACTGTTTATTTATGGATATCCAATTACTCCAGCGCCATGAGTCAGTCCTTCCTTCATTGAATGGCTTCAGTAACTTTGGAGTATAGACAGTGAACAAAGTGGAGACCAATACAGATAAAGTCTGAGTTGAAATAGGGGTCAAATCATGGATGAACCACAGACCTGCTAAGGAATATGGGTTCTATTTTATGTGCAGTGAATATGGGTTCTATTTTATGTGCAGTGATGAGCTTCTGGATGGTCTTCAACAGGAAAGTGGCTTTATTGATTTATATTTCTTACAGATCCCCTGGTTGCTATGTGAATAACATGTAAGGGGAAGAACGGCAGTAGAAAAACCAGTTAGGAGACAATTATGGCAATATTGCTGACACAAAGCTGACCTTGATAATTTCTTATGATATTGTATGGCACACTGATTCTTAATTCCCCACCCTCTCCACCCATCCTCATGGGAAACACATCCAGTATCTTCCAATAGGTGTTCTGCAATTTATCTGCAAATCCCAGCGTAGCTATAATCCCAACCTTTTCTCTCCCACTCAAGAAAGTAGAATGATCCTATCATAGGGAAACGTACACTCTGTATTGTTTTATTGCAAAGTACTTTATGATCAGTCAATTATGACATACTTTACAACCAATTCAGATAAACCAGTGTCCCTCAACTCCATGGTGAATCACTGAAAAGAGACACCAAGAAACCAACATTTGATTTGCTTGCAGCATTTCAAGAACATATTCATTGCATATGTTTTCTAAATTAAAATGTCCTCCAATAACCTGATATGTGAGTTTTCAAATCTAAGGATATGATTTTTCTGATAAAATTCTTAGATTTTTTCCAGCTCTAAGGATATCACCAAATATATATATTTCAAATGAGGCCACATAGTCACAGTCAACTTGAATTCATGTCACACGTGACTCACTGGAAAATATTGGTAAATTCATCAGGGTTCAAAAAATAAATAAAAATTATTCATTGAAAGATAATTCACTATGAAGAAATATTAAAAGAAATAAAAGCCTTTGTTAGTCAAATGATACCTGGAATTGGAGGATGATGGTATACAACTCTACAAAAATTCAGAGAGTCTAAAAACTTGGTAAACAGACAAAATTTATTAGATACAAGATGAAATGCTGCCAAGGATAATATTCCCTAAGTATCTGAAACAATTACCTAAATATGTTGTCATAAAACATCAGAGCAAAAGTAAACTTGGAGTTCAGCTCAACAAAATTTTGTGATTTACGGAAGAGAACACTAATACTCAGAGAAAATAAATAAGAGGTACAGGAATTAAGTGACATAGAGAAGTACAGAATACATCTTTTAATTTTCTTTTCAATTAGGACAAGGTGATTTTTTGCTTTTTTATTCCCTTTGCATTGCTGGTAACAGTTTTGCAAATGTTGTATGGTATTCCCCAGCAAAAATACAAAAACAAACAAACAAAAATAGTTAATAAACTGCTGCTAATGGCATTTGTTTGATGAAATTTAAATTTCATGGATGAGCAGGAGGGCACTTATGTTGGTATCTAAAATTCCCAATCTTTTTTTGCAAAATGTATTTCTTATTAACTTTTGTGTTTAGAATCAGATAATTGTCATAAAGGTCAAAAAAGCCCCAAGCAAAACATGACCTACCCACCAGTAGCTTCCTAGAATTTTGTAGAAAAAAAACAAAACAGTAAATGAGAGGAGGCAAGGGACTTCCAGTTGCCACATTAAATAATTAAATGGCAAGAGAAATAATATCTCTGTTTTGCTTTGCCTATAATTTTGCTGTTACCAGATGGAATTTTGACTGCAAATACTCTATTACCACTAGATTTCATGATAGTTTATTGCTATCTGGGAGCAAGCCTCAACAACTTCTTTATCCAAATGTCACACCTCTATCTACACACCTACTAGAATGCTACACTGTCCCAGGCCCATTGCCACGCACTGATCATTTTTTTAAAAGATCATGTGTAAGACACAATACCAGTTATGTCCAGTGGCTCCAGAATGACTCTAATACATACCTCTGTCAGTAAAATAAGACCATACCCAGATTCATGCTTATTACAAATTGCCAACATTTGCTGTATTAATAGAACATGTACATTATAAAATAAATATAAAATAGAAATGTTGAAAATTAGATAAGAATAAATACCAATGGAAATTTAATATTTTCTCACTGCATCCTACCAGAGTCTCCCAGAACCCTGGGAAGCAGGCTCTTCCCCTGGTACCTGCTGTTAGGAACAAGTTAGATGAAGTGGCTCTCCAACTACACTGGAAGTTTCTTGAGATGATGGGGCCTCATGTTATCTTGATTTTCTCCACATTTCTTGAAATACCTAACACAGATGCTTATGCCTCACAAGCACTCCGTTTCATTGAGATTTTAAGTGTATACCGGGGGTGCCAAAAAAATGTATACATTTAAGAGATGTTATCTATGTATTACTTTTTGAAGTTGAATTGAATTATTGAATTATGGTAGCAACGTGTAGTATGACGTTCGCTCAAAAGATGGCATTAATCAAAGGAATGCTAGTGTCATTTATTGTATTACAATTTTAATACAGTATTTTTCCTTTCTTAAAATGTGTATACATTTTTTTGGCACCCTCTGTACATACTTTGCATTGATGGACAGGAGGATGGATTGTGGGGAAAAGATCTTTTAGCCCTTAAGGTTCAGTGGGGCTGAGCCTTTTACATAGAAGACATACAGTTAGATGTTCGATGCCAGGTGAGTGAATGGTTTTGTTTTCAAAACTCTGCAGGTATGTGTTGCCTTTCTATGGCTACACTTTGCTTTACCTAGAGAGGTTCCAACCATAAGCTGGAACCCAAGTTCCTTTTTAATTTGCTTTAACCTCAAAATTGAGGGAATTGTCTTTCAGAAAACTTGATTTGTCAGTCTAGAAGATAAAGAATGCCATTAAATCTGCCACATCCTTTTTACTCTCTTGCACTTCACAAAGCAGAGAAGGGGTGATAACAGTAAAGGCACTTCAAACGGACAATAATTCATAACGTCTTTCCATACCAGTAAATAATGTTGCAGCTTCTAGATTATTTTCAGTCATATAAAAATCTGTTTTTATTAAGGCAACATTTTAGTCATCTGTGACAAACCATGAAATGACTGCTTCATCAGCCCATAAAAACAGGCTCCTTTGTTCAGTCCTAGAGGCAACAAATCTAGATAGATATCTTTCAAAGAATAAAGCTTAAAAAACAAACAAACAAAAAGCTCCAAACCTACTTTGGATTGCTCCTACTGTGCATTGCTCCTACATGAGGTGATTCATTCGCACATGGATTCATAATTTTGAGTGCCAACTATGCGTCAAACCCTGGACTACTTTCCGATTAACCATTAGCCTTGAGCCTAAGGACACATACAATCTAGTTCTAATAGAAACAATGTACCAGTAAGAAAAAAAAATCCATTTAGTGAGATTAACCTCTACCATTACCCCCACCCCTTACTCTCCCTCTGCATGTGCCAGATATATTTCCTTTTCATCTCTAACCACAGAGGAAATCTCGCAGGCACACGCACACATCCTCTGTTCATGTCTCCTTGGCCAAGAACACTTTGGAAGACTAGAGTAACAGAGGATTAGAACATTAAACATGAAAAGGTCATAAAGTGGAATCTTCATTTTCTATGCTCTGTAAAGCCTGTCCTTTCATCTGTGGAATGGAGCTCATGGGAGGATTTCCTCTCCAGGATCAGTTGGCAAAAGATGGGCCCTCTAGGCAGTAGCTTCCATTCTCTCTTCATTTGTTTTCTATATGTTTCAACAATTCTTTCTTAAGTCCCTAAGGGCTATTTTCCCAAAAACTTCTTAGTAAACTGGTGGCAAACAGTGGATTTGAACTCTAATTCATTAAACACATATTGAGTGCACTATCATTCCATAAACTGTGCTAGGATCTAACTATATCCTACCCTCAGTAGGCACATACTTATATGGAGGAGACAAATGTCACAATTCCCTTGTTATGGAAGAAGAATGATGTCTATTATTAATTTAAAGTATATACAGTGTTTTCTTTAAATATTTTTTTAATTCAGAAAACATTCCAAATAAAAGTAGAAAATCCAAAAGAATTGACCAAAAAAAACCCACTTCTGAAACTAATAAGCAATTATAGCAAGGTTGCAGGATACAAGGTGTATCAGTTTGCGAGGGCTACCATAACAAAAATGCCACGGCCTGGGTGGCTTCAACAACCGAAGCTTATTGTCTATAATTCTGGAGACTAGAAGTCCAAGATTGAGGTTTAGGCAGGACCGGTTTCTTCTGAACCATGTGTCTCAGGTTTATGTTCGGCCGCCATCTGGTTGCATTCTCACATTCCTCTGTGCACACACATCCTTTTTGTCTCGGTGGATCCAAATCTCTTCTTCCAAGGGCCTTTAAAGAGGTAACTAGATTCAAATGAAGTCTTTAGAGTTGGCAGTAATCTAATCTGACTGGTGTCTTTATAAAAGATTAGGGCAGACAGAGGGATACATAAGCGTAGATGCAAGAGCATGTAAAAAGACACCAAAAAGATGGCCATATGCATGACATGGAGAAAGGTCTCAGAGGAAACCCATTTTGCACCTTATCGTGGACTTCCAGCATCCAGAACTATGAGATAATAAACTTCTGTTGTCTAAGTCACCCAGTCTGTGAATATTTTGTTATGACAGCCCTAGGAAAGTCATGCAATAGTCAACGCAATATTGAAGGAGAAAAACAAAGTCACAGGACTGACACTACCCAACTTCAAGACATACTCTTAAAGCTACAGCAATCAATACAGTGTGGTATTGGTGAAAGAACAAATAGATCAATGGAACAAAATAAAGAGCCTCAAAATAGACACAAACAAATATAGAAAACTGATCTTTGACAAAAGAGCAAAGGCAATTAAATGGAGAAAAGATAGTCTCTTCAACAAATGGTACTGAAAAAACTCGATTCCATATGCAAAAAGAAGAAGGGGGAAAAGGAGAAAAGAAAAATAAGCTTAGTCACAGGCCTTACACTCTTCACAAAAAGTTAACTCAAAATGGATCATAGATTTAATTGTAAAGTACAAAATTATGAAACGCCTATGAACTACGAGAATATGACATAGTAGAAAAATCTAGATGACCTTGGGTTTAGTAATGACTTTTCAGATACATCACCAAAGGCTTGAGCCATGAAAAAATTGAGAAGTTGAACTTCATTAAAATTAAAAACCTCTGCTCTGTGAAATATGTTGTCAAAAGAATGATAAGACAAGCCAGAGACTGGGAAAAATATTAGCAGGAGACGTGCTGATAAAGGACTGTTAACCAAAATACTCAAAGGCCTCTTAAAATGCAAAAGTAAGAAAATGAGCTTCCTGATTTTAAAATGAGCAAAGATTTGAACAGAAAGAAAGCAATCTCAAGAGAGTGCATACTATCTGATTCCAACTATTAAGACATTTTGGTTGACGGGATTAGGAAATACCAAATGGTAGTTACAAAACAGTCATGGAGATGTGGAATACAGTATGGGAAATGTAGTCAATAATATTGTAAAAACTATGTATAATGTCAGATGGGTCCTAGACTTATCGGGAGTATCACTTCATAAATTATAAAAACGCCTCACCACTATGCTGTACACCTGAAACTAATATAAAATAATATTGAATGTCAACTATAATGAAAAAAAATATATAGTCATGAAATGTAAAGTGCAGCATAGGGAATACAGTCAATAGTATTGTGATAGTTATGCACGACGTCAGATGGGTAGTAGACTTGTTAGGGTTATCACTCTGTGAGGGGTGTAAATGTCCAGTCACTATGTTGTTTTGTACACCTGAAACTAATAACAATAATAATTAAACCAGAAAAAAAAGGAATAAGCCAAAACACTAATCTTAATTCAACTTCAGCTTTCTATTTTTAGCTTGCAATACTGTATTGATACATCATAAGACATGAAAACTTCACATAAAAACACCATAGATACAAAAAAAGGGAGACTTTTCTAAACCAAAACACCCATTCTTCGCAGAAAAATTGAAAAATTAAATTAATATGGTAGTCATCAGGGGTATTCACACAAATATTCCTACTCCCTCTCTTTCCAGGTACATGGCAAGATTACAGTTCCCAAATCACATGAAGTTAGGTGTGTCCATGTGTCTCATGTAGGCCAATGAAATGTGACAAGTGACACACCTATGACATATGTACTTTCTGGATGATGGACATTTAAGAGCTGGTATATGAGCTTTAATGTGTTCTTTTTTTTTCCTTCTGTATCAGCAACACATGAAATCCCAAATAGAGCTGATTTCTCAGTTGAGGAAACAGTAGAGGAGATTTCCCCCAGCCAACACAGACTGATATGTAGCATGAATAATAAATAAATATTACCAGTTTAAGACACACACACACACACACACACACACACACACACACACACAAAACACATTCTGGAAAACTATGGAGACGGTAAAAAGATCTGCTATTGACATGGGTTTGAGGGGAGTCAGGGATACGTAAGTGCAGCGCAGGGGATATTTATGGCAGTGAATGTATTCTGTATGATTCTATAAGTGTGGATACATGTCATCGTTTGTGTAAAACCCATAGAACTTCCAACACCAAGGGTGAACCCTAATGCAAACTATGGACTTTGGCTGATGATAATGTGTCAGTGCTGGTTCCGTTGTAACGATGTGTCACTCTGATATGGGCTGATGATGGTGGGGGAGGCTGTGTGCAGTAGGGGTCCGAGGATCAATGGGACAGCCCTATACTTTCCACTCAGTTTGGCTGTGAACCTAAAACTGCTGCATAAAAATCATCTATATGTTTTTAAAAGTTAGTTTCTCATTCCTCCAATGTCCAATAACTTTAGGAACATAAATCAAGTACCAAATTTTTCTGGAATTTTCTTCCAATTAAATATGCAAGTACAAAACACACGTACAAAGTTATCTACACAAAAGGGATCAGTGAATGTAACTGATCTACACCTTGCTTTCATCATTTATTAATACAGACTGAAAATTTATTAATAAAAGTAGATAGCAATGTAGCACACTTTTTAAAGCTGTGTACAATTTTGTTCTTTAGATTTATATTTTATTTGTCTAATACCCGATAGATTATATTTATGTTGCATTTTTTCACTATTAAAAACTAGATTTCATATCACGGTGTAGTTTTGCAAGAAATGCCTCCGACGGCAAGCTTCTGGTAATGGAATTGTTGGGTGAAAGGGGATGTACATTGAAAATTGTCACAGATATTGCCAAATCACTCTCCAAAATGGCATAATTTAGATTTCAATCAAATGATAGTACCCATATTCCAAGACTTTTGCTAGAATTAGTATAATCAATTATATGTACTTTTTTCAATTACATAGGTGTAAATGCTATCTAATTTTATTTTTACTTATTTAATGTGAGCCTGAACACCTTTATTAGTAGTCTGTCTTATTTTCTGCAAAATAATTGCTAGCTCTATGAGTGGAATATTTATCCATCATTTTTTACAAGACTACTGTACATATTGTAAATATTCTGTGTAGTTTATTTTGATTTTTCATAATACCATGTTTTTGTCATGACCTAGTTTTTAATTTTTGAGTAGCCACTATCAATAGTTCCTTTACAAATTCAGTGACTTTTTTTGCCATCCATGTTTTCTTATAATATTATATTTCTAAAGATTTAGGTTTTACATTTATACAATTAATAGATCTCAAATTCATGTTGAGACCGAAGTAGCCATCCAGGTTTACCTTTCCCACAAAGTTAATTCAATTTTCACAAATTTTTTTTTAACTAATCCATTTTTCACACTGAATAAAATGTCATATTTATCATATGTAACATAGATTTATCATATATAACATATTCAGATATATCTGGATGAATATTTTCTAGATTCTGGATTTTATTCCACTGAATTTATTTTTTTCTTATTTCTCACAATCCTTGTAGCAATTTTGTATATGTATTCCTCAAAAATAAATCATTTTGTAAAGTTTTCTATAAATCATCTCTTTCGTATTCTAATTTGGAAGGCATAGGCTTCGTAGATTAACTTTAACAGATAACATCTTTGTGATATTGAGACTTTCTATTTAAGAAGAAGCTATGACTATTTTTCTGTCATTTTTAATAAGCCTCAAAAGAGTTCTAAAGTTTCCTTCACATAAACCCTGACTAGCTCTTGTTCCTAGTTTTTGGTTTTTTTAATCTCTTTTTCTTGGTACTGTAAATGGGATAGTTCCTTTACTAAATTTTCTGTTTATAGTTGGTATATAAGAAAACTAATGATTTTGATATAAACTTTTCAACCAGGGAATTTTCTGAATTCTCTTTTTAATATCTAACATTTTTTTCAGACAACTCTCATGAGTTCTAATAGTACACAATTACATCATCTGCAAATAACAATAATTTAATATCCTCCATTCTCACTTTTACAATTTTTTGGTTTTGTTTTGTTTTGTTTCTCCCAGATAACTTCACTAACACTTTCAGAACTATGATAGTGGTAACTGACCTCCTTCCCAACCTCCCGACTTTAATTCATTTTCTACTTAGGCATATGGGCAAGATTTTTTCAGGATTTGCCCAACCCACCTACTTTTCCCTCTGCATTGCTTATGGGGTGGAAATATTATTAGAAATTTCACCAAGCCTTGGGTATTTTTACACTCTTCTTTCTTTTCTTTGACTTTCACTTTTCAAAGATTGTTGTTTGAAGCTGTGCTAGTTCGTGTATTTGATTGTGGCGAGGCAGCAGTAGGATATCTATTTTTGCTCATGTCTTCTAGGCTACGTAGAAGGAGATTGTGACCTAACTTCTCTCTCTCTACCCTGTATTTGAAATGTCATCCTGTCATTGACTGTGTGCCTATGACGTGCCAGACACTTCACGGGGGGGACTTTCATTCGGTGGCACATTTAATTCTCACAACAAGCCTAAGAGATCATTCTTATTATCCCGAATGTACCCATAAAGGCTACAAAACCACTTGTCTTAAGTTACAGCTAATTAATAGCAGAGACAGGACTTAGAACCACATCTCTGGGTCTCCAAGGCCCACACTCTCTCTGCTACATTACCTTGCATTTCAAAAAGGCTGAAACATGGGATGTACAAAATTCTGGGTAAATGTAGAAGAAGGAGAGATTTATTCTGCCTAGAGAGGGTCACATAGCAAAGCTTCTACTCCTAAGGACCGGCACTGAAGGGGATCACAAAATTGATCTCCCACTATGATTCAGGAAATATCTCCATGTTCCACAGGAGAAGTGAACACATCACAACCTTACTACAGCCCCTGACTGATTTCGCTCTGGGGCCTAGGCAGCTCCTCATGTTATAACTCCATCAATTATTTTCAAGTCCAAGCTTACTTGCCTTAAGAGTGGGCACATGCTCAACAAGTTTCCTTAGGAGGGAAAAATAACTTGTTTTTACCTGGGGAAACTTAATTCAAGTTTTGAACTCATTTCTTGTCTCAAGCAGTTTCTATTGTAAACCCAATTCTGTGGTGGGATTTATTGAAGCGCAGAACAGAAAAGACATTTGCTCAGAAGTAACTCAAGGATATGATGTGGATTAGAACCTGGAAAAAAATAATAAGTCATAAAGCTACTGAGTCCTGAAAACACTGAGGCATACTTGAAAGTAGACTGAGATTTGAAACGGTGAGCTATTGTTAAACGAACATGAATATATCAAGAATTATATCTGAATTACTTCCTATTTTAGAAATTTATTTAGCCTCTAATGTCCCGCTTTACTCTTTTTAACCCTGTTAAAGAAACATTAGCATCTCTTTTCACTGACTTGTATAGATGAATAAATAAAATAATAGTTGAATTTTCAGGAGTCATTCAGGGATAACTAAAGGCGTATATTTAGAATGGATAATTCCTAATCAAAGGGTCCTTTAATTCCTTGGTGGAGGGTTGCATTTTTTTCATGCCTCATTAAAAGGATACTGTGAATCTGAGGTTCATCAGGGACATTTTTCTTGTTCTCTCTATATCATCCAGCCCTCTGGCGCTTCTGCTCATCTAAGTTTATTTGTTTTCACATGAAGTCTAGTCAAAAGCCATAAGGCAAAAGTAAACTGGGAGAATCTCACCACAATACTCACAAAAGGCAACATAATCAATTGCTTATTTAATGGCAAGAAAATCTGGTGGTTCTTTATTGATCACTTCATCAATAATGGTATAGCTACAGTCTTATCCAGAATACTTGAAGGAAAGTTGGACACATGTCTTTTCTTCATAGAACATGTAATGTAATGTGGAGACAGATGTTACCCAGAGAATATAGTTAGAGAATTATCAACATAAAATAATAAGAATATTAAATGTCCTAAATATCAGAGTGATGAAAGACTCAAGAAGGAGAAGACATCAAAGTGTCTACCATAGTAGTTACAAAGAATATTTGCAATGTTGGGACTTCTCTCTATAACACCAAGTGTTTTTACTTTCTTTTTTTCCAGGAAGGGTCTAACTCTGAATTATCAGATTATTTACCTCTTACATTTATACCATGAAATTGGGTTTTCTGAATAATGGGAAAACAAGGCCGATATTTCCATCTCTTCTAGTGCAAAGAAGAGAGTTTTATGTCAAATGTCTTACGGACACTCATCATAGGACAGTTATGGGAATATCAAAAGGTACCCGCAGACACAGGTAAGGCTGCGCATTTTATTGACCAGCAAAGAATGTGGGAACATACCCATATGGAGAACTTTCTGTACCTTCCCAGTTAGGAGTAAAGCTTTCTAGGACTCCCAAAGTCCTTTCTGAGATACCCAGTTGTCTGTCAATCAGTCTATTTTTGTAGAATCAAATTCTGAGCACATTGAGATCTACCACTTTCCCATTCTCAAGGGATATTTATGATCTTCTGGAAGCTGGCTAAGCACCTTTCTACTCACCAGGTTCTAGTGACTATGAAAAACCAACCCCAGAAAACTTACTTCTGGGTAATTCAAAGGACAGTTTCCCAAGAGACTTTTTCATCCATTTTCAGGATCAAGCCCGAAGCCTGACAAAATTCTGAATTCCTACAGGTACCAAACTAATTTCTTGCTTTTTTCCTCAATTTTTATGCATTCCCCTCTCCCCATTCCTTTATGTATTTTTAAATCATCTTTTGCTAAATACAATCTTTCACAGAGCCTCAAATCATATTACAAAAATATGTGATAAGAATAAAAATATACATAGGGAATTAGATCAGGATATTAGTTTGAGAACACATGACTATATCTTACTTCCCTAGAGAAGACATAAAAATTTTATAGTAGAAAACAAAATTATAACATTAGCAGTAAACAATAAAGACTCTCCTAGGTGACTCAAACTTGAAGAATTCATGAAAGTAAAATGCAGAAAGAATCAGCTTAACAGAGGATACCACAGATCAAAGAACACAAAGGAAAGGACGGTTGTAAAAGAGCAAAAACATTTCTAGGGGTTCTCCAAGTCAGAGGTAAAAGATACAAGAAGCGGGAAGGTAGGCTGAGAATTACTATCAAGATCATTTTCGGTGGAACTAAATTCATACCAGTTGGTTTTTCCTACTTTGGTGACAGAAACTGTGGGGCAGAAATGTGGATACTTGTGTGGGAGAGGGCAGGAAATGTAAAGATGTATGGTAACATCCTGAAGGAACAGAGAACATATTCCCTCCAAATACCAGCGACTGATGAATCACACTGACAAAATTAATCCATACTATCCTCATGGTCATTGAAAGCAGACTAAAATATATAAACAAAATGGAATCCCAGAAAGAAAGATGAGAAAAATAAAAAAGCACCAGATATTTGAAGAAAATCAAAAGTATGACATAAGGGAATCAAACATGTGAATAAATAATATTTATTTAATAAGATATTTTAATACATATTTATTTAAATAATACTTATTTAATGATGCCTATTTAATAAGATAATGCATTCAGAAATTAGATTTACTATAGAAAATATTTATAGGAAAGACCTCATTAAGAAAGGCATAAATCTCAGAGCCATAGGAGAAATAGTCTCAAGTTTAATTACATAAAATTCATAAATTGTTTCCAATACAGGCATAATAGATAATATTAAAATAAAATTGTGAGGTAGGAGAAAATAATTGCAATATGTATAACAAAAAAATTCATATGAAGACTATCTGAAGAATTTCAATAAGCAAATAAGAAATACAAAACCTAAATCCCTGGTAAAGTGCCTAAGAAACCTAATAAGACAAACACAACCTCACAAATTATCAGAAAAATAAAAATGAAAACAATGAAATAATATTTTTCATCCCCTAGACTGGTAATAGGGACTGGCAAAGAATTTGTTTATTTGTTTGTGTAGCTCCTAATAGTCAAGGACATCTCTGCCAAAACACTATCCAAACACAAACTAAAGAAACGGGAATGACCTCAAATGACTACATTTTTTTGCAAAAATAGTTTATAAAAGTCAGTTAACAAATGGATAACTATAGCTTTCAACAATCCATTCTTCAAGAAGACATGACAATTATAAACATATATATGCACCGAACAACTGAGCACCAAATCATGTCAAGCAAACTAACAGAATTAAAATGAAATTAGAAATAACCATTTCTAAAAAAATATTTGGAGACTTCAATAGCCTTACTTCCAATAAAGGATAAATGTTCTAGACAAAAAATCAATACAGAAATATAGGACTTGAAACTATATTATAAATCACTTGACCCAACAGACATATGAGAATACTCCCCTCCACAATAACAGAATAGACATTTCTAAGTGTACATGGAACATTATCCAGGATAGAGCATATGTTAGGTCACAAAACAAGTCTTAATATATTTTAAAAGACTGAAATTATACAAAGTATCTTTCCTAACTACAATGAAGAAAGCTAAAAATCATTAACAAAGAAAAACTTGAAAATTCATGAATATGTGGAAATTATATGACATACTCTGCAACAACCAATTGGGCAAGGAAGAAAGTCAAGGGAAATTAGAAAATAGTTTGAGATAAACGAAAATGAAAAAAAGCATAGCAATACTTATGATATGTAGCAAAAGTAATGCTTAGAAGAAAATTTATAGTGATAAATGATCTTATACATTATAAAAGATCTTAAATCAATAGACAGATGTTGCAACTTGAGGGACGAGAAAAATAAGAACAAACTAAATTCAAAGCCAGGACAAGATAGGAAATAGTAAATATTAGAGTGGAAATAAATGAAATAGAAAATAGAAAAACAATAAAGATAACCAGAAAAACCAAACGTTGATTCTTTAAGAAAAAAAACAACAATTTAACAAATGCATACCAACCAAAACAAGATACCACTTCACACCCACCATGATAACTACAATTTTTAAAAATGGAAATTAAATGTTGGTGAAAATATGGAGAAACTGGAACTCCATCCTTTGATGGTGGGAATGTAAACTGATGTAGCTACTGTGGGAAACATTTTGGCAGTTCCTTATAAAGTTAAACATACAATTACCATATGACTCAACAATTATATCCCTAACTACATATGCAAAGAACTGAAATCAGAGATTCAAATAGTACGTGACTATTCATTGCAACACTATTCACAACAGCCCAAAAAGTGAAACAACCCATCAAGAGATGAATAAATAAACAACTGTGGTACATACAATGACGTATTTTTAGCCATAAAAAGGATGGAGGTTTTGATACATGCTACATGAAGGAATCCAAATACCATGATAAGTGAAAAAGCCAGACACAGAAAGACAAATATTACATGATTCTTTTATATAAAATACCTTGAAAGGGTAAATTTATATAGAACAAAATAGATTAGAGGTTACCAGGGGCTGGGATGAGGTGAGAATGGGAGTATGGCTTAATAGTTACAGAGTTTCTAGTTGGGGTGATGAAAAAATTTTGGAAAGAGAAAATGGTGACAGTTGTACAACATTTTAAATGTAACTAATGCTACTAAACTCTACATTTAAAATAGTTAATATGGCAAATTTTATGTTCTATTTTAGCACAATAAAATTTGAGACAAATAAACAGTACTGTTGATATGTGAGGAAATTAATACTCCTACATAGTAGGAATGTACACTGATACTTCTTGGAGGACAATTTGGCAGCACCAAAATGTAAAACATTTGTGGATAGACAAATGTATTTTTTTAATTGATTTGTAGAACATGAAATATACCAAGTTACTTCCACCCTGGAAGAGCAGAGCCTTGAGTGTAAAGTTCAGGGGTTCACCACAACCTCTTCCAATGTACTAGTTGGGGATGGGGGTGGCAAGGAAGGGACAATACTATTAAATGAAAACCATCCTCTTTCAATGACTCAAAAATTTTATACTAAAGGTAGAATGTGATAAATCGGAATTTTATCTCTTACTTCACCATCTTCCTGAAATAAGATCTATTGAACAAACTCCTCCTGGGGCAAAATATACAAACCAAGCCAAAATAACAGTTGCAATGCAACTGAAAGTCAAGATTTGGGAAGTTTGTTATTGCTGTTTTGCTTTGGTATTCGGCTTTGCTTTGTGGCAATGGAAAACATAGTCTTATATTTATTTGACCCAGTATAGGCAGTTTTCATTTATCCTTTTCCTGTATTCTAATAATTTGGAAACCCTCAATGACAATGGACAGGGAGGAAAAGAAAAAAAAGAAATACCAACAATTTGAAACACAATAGAGAACTCAAGCTGAAAGGTAAGGAGAAATGGTGGGGGTTGAAGAATGAAGAAGCAGAGGGATTTAAGAGACTAAACATCCTTTGGGAAAGAAAAGAAAGAGGGAGAAATTTAGAAAGCCCAGGATTCAAGAAGGATACCTAATCAGCCTGAGTCAAAAAGGGAAAAGAAAATGGGCCTTTCAAGCCCATCTAGCGTGGGACCAGACAACATTTGTACATATGACTATTTGTGTAAGTTAATTTTTCCTGAGTACACACCATCTCAAAACATAGTGAGTTACAATGACAATCATTTGTTTAGTCTATACGATCTCTCATCTTTCAACAGGCAAGCTCAACAACGGGGCAACTTCCCAAGAGAACAAGCACAGGAATTCAAGTCCTGTGAGGACTAGGCTTCAGACAGGCAAAGCATGACTTCCACTGTATTTTATTGGTGCAGTAAGTTCCATGTACCCCTGAGAATCAAAGGGTGGGGAAACAGACATCACCTCTTGTTGAGAGAAGCTGCAAGATCACATAATGAAGGGTTGTTGATATAGAACAGGAATAATGATAGCAATTTTTGCAATCAATACACCACCTCATCCCATCAGTCAATCAAGAAGTTGAAATTAAATTGCTTCCCTGTATCTGAGACTCTCCTAGGAACTATGATAAAAATAATGTTTTGTTTTGTTTTTTATCGGTAAGTGTCTGCATGTTTTCTGTGCAAATCTTTTTCTATGTACCTGTGGAAAAACATGATGTTCTGAGATTTACAAAAGGTGCAGATGCTACTCTTCTCAATTTATCCCAAACGGCTATGATTTTGGTACTCAAGCTACAGAAATAATGGCCCAGTTTTTGTCTTTTGGCAAAACTGGCTCAGAGTCTATTGGCAACCCCAGATGTAAAACATACTAGAGAAACCAAGATTAATCAGGGATTCATCCTTCTCTGGTAAGGAGATGATTTGATAAGGACTTTAAAGATTAGGAGGGAGACCACTTCATGGACGGTGTAGATACCTGACCACTGAGCTGTACACCTGAAGCTGAAGCTGAATAATACTGAATGTCAACCATAATTTAATATAGAGTCACGGGATATGGAGTAGAGTGTAGCGAATAGAGTCAATGGAATTGTAACAGCTATATACGATGTCAGAGGGGTTGTAGATTGGGGGAGGGGGTTATAACCTTGTGAGGGGTGTAAATGTGTAACTGGAACATTGTTTTGTACACCTGAAACTAATAATAATAATTTTAAAAAAAGATTAGCAGGAATTTGCCAGACTGTGAAAGTCAGGAAAGGTAGCCCAGATGGAGAAGACAACATGGTAAGAGCTAAGGAAGGGCAGCATACTGAGCAAAGTGTGAATGAGTCAGTGTGGAAGGCTCAGCGAAAGGAGTACAAGGAGAGGTTGGGACTGGCTACAGCTTCTCTCCAAGGGCAGAGCCCAGGATTCCTCCCACAGCAGGCAGAGGGTTCTGCATAGGCCCCCACAACTCACCCTACTCACCTGTTTTGTCAGTGGCACAGATCATGTCTGAGCCTCTATTTGAAACTCACACTTCTAGGGGTGGTCGGATGGCTCAGTTGGTTAGAGCGCAATCGCCGAACAACAGCATTGCCGGTTCGATTCCCACATGGGCCAATGAACTGCACCCTCCACAACTAGATTGAAGGACAACGACTTGACTTGGAGCTAATGGGTCCTGGAAACACACACTGTTCCCCAATATTCCCCAATAAAAAGAAAATTTAAAAAAATAAAAAAACAAAAAAAACTTCACAATTCTAGCAGAGCACCCTCCTGTTTCAATGAAGTCAGAAACCTTGCTGTCACATTGTCCTGATTACCATTTATTCACTACCTTCTGCAAAAAAATGGGAATATCGTTTGCTTTACGTTTGCCTCTTAATGTTAGACACCCCAAAATTGACTTATCAATTTTGAATTGAGGTAAACGTCTTTTGTAGAACTTCCTGCCCTGTCACGTCATACCAGAGAAGTTGTTTTTTCTCCAGAGACTTGTTTTGGGTACAAAATTGGATTCTGGCATAGTCTTGACTTTTTATGGACAAGCTTCCTTGTTTAATATTGTTCATCCATAAGATGTTGCTTCGTTAAAAACAGAAAGGTTAACAACTGAACCCTGTTTTCCTTGAGTAAATCATACTCAACTTTCTGGAGATTACTGCAATCTGCTCCAAAAGAGCTAATTAGCGCTGAGAACACAAAATGTGAGTCTGGACGGCACCGTTTGCATAGTCTCAATTGCAGACTTCTTTTTCTCCTTCACATCAACAAAGCCATTCTGTGTAAGTCAATCTCCTTTTTTCTCAGAAGGGAAATGTATGCTGAAGATGGGGATCCATGCACTGCGACATTCTGATGGCAATGATGGCTGCAGTGGCATAATGTGGGCCATAAAATGTATGAAAACAACTTGTCAGCTTCCTAGAGCTGTGCTAATAATGGTTACTGGCAGGTTCTTAAAAGTGCTGGGACTGCCATTCATTTGATTAGGAATCAGAGTGGGGTTTCTAAGTGCAGCACAGTTAGAAACATTTCTCTCTCTCTGTCTCTCTTCCCCACCCTGCGTGTGTGTGTGTGTGTGTGTGTGTGTGTGTGTGTGTTTAGAAAGGAAGGGAGGGAGTTGTCAATAAATACAACAGTTCTTGTCTCATGTATCCATTAGACTTTGCAGTATAATAAACCACCCAAAATTGTTGTTCACACAACACTTTATGAGTGTTCTTATGTCTATGGGGTGACTGGGTAATTCTGCTAATATGAGCCTGTTTCAGCTGATATAAGCCAGGCTCATATCTGTTTGAAGTCAGCTACTGGGTTGGATGGAGACTGGGCTCAGCTTGGAGGGCTCATCTCTAGTCCATATGGCATTTTCTCCTACAGGCTAACCTGAGCTTATTAGCATGGAGACTCAGCAGGCTTCCCAGGGAGTGCACAGAAGCACACAAGGTCTCTTGACCTAGACGTAGAGCTGGCAAGTTATCCCATCTACTACATTCTATTGGCCAAACCAAGCCCCAGAGTAAGTCCAGATTTAAATGCTGGGAAAACAGACTTCATCTCTTGAAGAGTTACAAAGTCCCTGAAAAGGGGCATAGATATAAAGACAGACGAAAATTTTGCAGTTTTTTGCAATCTATCCCAAATCATAAGGAATTACTAGCTTTGTTATGACTAAAATCTCAAGATAAACCAAACTATGTATGCTTTAGTTATTTTTATAAGAGGATGGGCTGGGATGTAGTGGGATATGAAGTAGGGTAGGTTGGTTTTTCCATCCTCTTCTCCAAATTGTTCTTCTTTGCTAAATTGGAAAGCTATTTGATAAATACTTTAGAGCACTATATTGTGACAGATACCTTTGGTATATGTGAATAAAGAGCTTCTCCATTTTACAGCACATAAGAAACCTCTTTATGTATTTCATCAGACATAGAAACACATCAGGGACGCACTTATGGACAGTTACATGAGATTAGGCAAGTGAGTGAACAGCCACCCAGACAGGATAGCTTCCCTGCCTCTATGACAGTATTAGATGTAGAAATGGTGGAAGTCCCACCAAATCCATGAGTTTTGGCTCCAAGAATCCCAAAAGAATGTGCAAGAACAACTAAAGGCTGATGTCATGGACTAACTTGGACAAATTTTAAGAAATTCAACATTCAATACTTAAAATACGTAAATGATTACTAGTGGGTTTCACTTAAATAAGGAAGGAGATCTTCATTCATAATAAGTTTTGAAAAAAAGCATCATGGAACAATGGGAAAAAAATAGGACACCAGTTTTTGTGTCTAAAAAGGTGAGTTTTATCAGTTTCAATTCCAGGGAAGATGGCACAATGACTCTAAACACCTGAATCAAAGGCACGGCACAGTTATTTGAGGACTCCAAAAAGTAAATGATAGGAGCCAAATTGAAGAAGAAGGCCATATTTTAAAGTACCACTGAAAGTGTAGTGAGTTTACCATCTCTCCCCCAACTCTGGTTGGTCTTCATGGACCTGGATTCAAAGCAGCCCCAAATGCAGAAGTGGTCATCAATGTAGATTGACAGAACCCCAAAAGTGGTCCCCTAGTTCTTGTCAAAGGAGAAGGAAGGGGAATTCTAAGGTTCTGAGTGGAGGAAATATCCATTTTTCTTTATAAAAATAAATACGTAGTTTGTCCATCCTCTCATGCCCCAGTGTCCAGGAAGCTGTTGTGACAGTGACAACAGTAGCAGTGGGAGACTGAAGGCACCTAAAAATCTGAAGGAGGAGAAACTACCTCAGCAAATATGAGGGTCTGTGGTTCTAAGAGAATGAGGTGAACCACTGTTGCCTTTTTTCTCTCTGTCCTATCACCTCCTGGTCATGGAAACAACTATAGTCATAGAAAACTCACTATCTACCCAGATTTCTGGCTGGAGGACAGAAGAAGAGAGCCTCAGAGAACCAGCAAATACCAAGGAAATCACAGAAAGGCAGGAGTATGGGAAAGCAAAACATGAAGTTGTTCAAGAACTCCTGAAATCACCAAAAGCTGTACATGTATGGATCTAACTGAAATGGCCAACCAAAGACTTTGAGCATTAAATCAAGGTAAAAACCACGAGCCAGATTCCAGACAGAGAAGCGATCCAAAGAGCTGTACAAAGGGAACTGAATTTGAAATCATACTCATAGAAAGATGGTTCCAAATTACGGCTTGAAGTCAACCAGGTACAGTTTTTGCATTAAGGAAAAAAAAGTAAATGTTCATAGGGTTTAAATTAAATTAGACTTTCAGTCTCATGATATAATATTCAAAATGTTCAGAATACAATTCAAAATTGCATGCCATATCAAAAACCAGGAAAAATCACCTCAGCTTATATGGGGAAAGTCAATCATCAGAGGCCAACAAGAAAATGATGAAAATGTTGAAATTATTCAACAAAGACATCAAAGCATGTATTATAAAAATTTCCTAATAAATATCAGTAAGTACTCTTTAAACAAATAGAAAGAAAAATCTCAGAAAAGAAAAAATATATATAAAGCAGAACCAAATGGATATTTTGGAACTGAAAAGTATAATAATCTAAGT
The DNA here is from genome assembly GCF_004115265.2 of Rhinolophus ferrumequinum. NCBI lineage: Eukaryota > Metazoa > Chordata > Mammalia > Chiroptera > Rhinolophidae > Rhinolophus > Rhinolophus ferrumequinum. The sequence continues at coordinate 16,779,790 of NC_046300.1, forward strand.
GAAAAATCCACTAAATAGACTCAATAGCATAATGGAAATGACAGAGGCGTGAGTCAGTGAACTTGAAGAGAGATGAAAAAGAATTATCCAATATGAACAAATAAGAGAAATAAAGATTTGAAAAAACTGAACAGACTCTCAAAAACCTTCACTCCTTGGTCAAACATTCATGTTATTCTTATCCCAGAAGTGAAGAAGAAAATGGACAGTGCAAAAAAAACCTACTTAATGAAATAATGGCTAAAAATCTCCCCAATTTTGAAAGATAGAAACCTATAGATTCAAGAAGCTTATTAAACTTCAAACAGGAAAAATGCAAAGAAATCCATATCTAGATACATAGCAAAAAGTGGCTGAAGGTCAGAGACAAAGAACAATTCTAGAAATAAGCCAGAAAAAAATGATGCCTCAGTTATAGGGGAATAATGATTCAAATGACTGCAGAATTCTTGTGAAAAAATGATGGAGTCTGGAACAAAGTAAAACAACGTTTTCAAGATCTCTAAACAAAAGGGATCCATAAATTGACATCCAGAAAAAATATCCTTCAAGAATAAAGCTGAAATCAATACATTCTCAGATAAAGGAAAATTAAAAGAATTAATCCTTTGAAGAAAGATTTCTTCAAACAGAAGGTAAATGACATCAGAAAGAAGGAAACTAAGATGAATAATGAAAGAAATTAAAAAGGTAAACATCTAGGTAAGTATAACAGAACACTTCTAGAGTTTCTGAACATATGCATGACAGTTGAGAACAAAACTATAAGACTGATGGAATTTTCAAGGAAAGTAGAAGTAAAACATGAGAAAATTACAAACTGAATGAACAATGAGAGGCGAAGGAACGATATGATGGTAAGGTTTCTACATTCCACTTGAAGTTATAGTGCTTTTAAGCAGATTGTACGTATGATGTATATAACATAATCCTTCGAACAACCACTAAAGAGCAAAGTGAAGCAAAATAAAACCTATACAAGAAAATGTGTATAAAAACACAATAGACACATTAAAGTTTAACAATAAAAGTGTGCAAATAATCCCTTCCCCCTCCGCAAAAAAAAAAAAAGGAAAAGTAGAGGCATGAAAACAGAGGTAACAAACGTAAAATAAATAATAAAAAGGTAGCTCTAAATATAAACATATCAACAAATATATATCTAATGGAAATGTTCTAAGCACAATTAAAAGACAGATTGTCAGAATGGATTTAAAAGGAGCTATAACTTAAGTATATCCTGTCTACAAAAAACTCACTTCAAATACATAGGTAGGTTAAAATCAAAAAATTGAAAAAAGATATTCCATGCAAAGAAAGATGGGGTGGCTATATGAATACCAAATAAAGAAATATCAGAGCATAAAAATTTTTGCTAATATGCACATAAAAATCTTTTGAAGTACACACAAAAGAGTCAAGGTGAGAGTACATAATTAAAAGTTAGGGTGAGAGAGCTTTCATTGTCTATATTAAAATTTGCTGAAAATTACCCATTGGGAAAATTAAATAGAAAAGTAAAACTAAAAGAAAAACAAAAAAAACTGATGTTTCAACATAAATTATATTAAATGGCAGATAATAACTTGGCAAATCAATTCACAATGTATGATAAATCTTACCAATCTAAGAAAAAAATGGTAATTGCTATAATATTAGAAAAATTTGCATATTACTGTACAATATCCACCCTTGGCCAGTGGTTAGGAAAATGGTTACTCCCTTACACCATGCATGTTGACCTATGAATTGACAAAAAAAGATCCCAACAGACAACTTGGCTATATGTATCAACATATTGATACATAATCCTGATTGCAGCAATTTTACACTAGAATATGATGGAAGATCCACACAGCATTATGAGCAAGAGTATTTGTTCTGTTATTTTTATTAATAGAACATTAGTATTGAATAATGAATAATGAATAAAAACTGAAAATAAATTAGCATGTAATTGTAGAATGAAGTACTACAAAGTCATTGGAAAAAATTCCACTTTTTAAGACTATTTAAAGGTGTAAAAATATGATGTAATACATGTTAAGTAAGCAAGGCATGAAGTTTTATATCATATAATCACAATTTGGTAATTTTTGTAGAGAATTTCTGAAATGAAATTTTTAAATTGGTAAGAGGACAACCAATATTCTTTTTCTTTAAAATATTTTCAAATGTTACATATTGAACATATATTACTCCATAATCAAGAAAATGAACAACACACATTACGTCAGTGTCTGAGATGACTAGTCTTCTGATGTTGTTCCATGCTGCTAGTGTCCTGCACGTAATACATGACACATTTTATAAAGACAGCTTGCTCTGAAAAATCCTTAGTGGCGGTAAGTCTCAGAGAAAGAAAAGTTTAAGGATTTATCTCAGAAAAGCCTTTTGTCATCTGTCCAGTGGAGCACTTAGATTGATTTTGGCTCACTTTCCAAGGGGGCACATCAGACTGCCTCCTTTGAGATTTCTGAAGTTTATATTCCAAAGCAGCTGGTAAAAACCAGCTGGTCCTAGGTCTGAAGTCAAGTGATTGGCTACTCTCGGATAATATCGGCAGTGTAGACCCCACACCTACACTCAATGCCCCGCCTCCAAGCTGAGCAAGAGAGGAGCAGCAATGATTCCTTCCATGTGTCCAAACAGACACCATCCCTCTGAATATTCACCATCGCCTAGCAAATGCCCTTGTCTGAATTTGCAGAAAGTTGCACAGAATTCAGATTAAATATATATCACATTGTTGGACTAAAACAGAGATAGAGTTCTATTCTTCAATAAAAAGAGCAAAGGCAGTAGAGTTAGAAATTTCCAAACTGTTTTCTAGAACGGCTGTAGGATTTTTTGTTTCCATCAGCAATATGACAGATCCAATTGCTTCATATCTTTACTGGTATTTGGTATTGCCAAGTGTGTGTGTGTGTGTGTGTGTGTGTGTGTGTGTGTGTGTGTGTGTGTGTGTTGTTGAGATGTGAGTTGCAAATATATTTTCTAATTTAACATTTATTTTTTGACTTTATTTAGTGTTTTCTTTTTGCAGTCAATTTAATCAACTCATTTCTGTATTGACTTCTGCTTTATGAGTCATAGTTAAAAAGGACTTCATCCTGAAATTATAAAAGTATTTGTCTATGTTCACATCTAATGACCTTATGTTTTCATTTCTGTGTTTAAATTTTTGTACTTTTAATAAAATACATATGTGATATATGAAATTATAAGTAAAGATGACTGAATTTTCACAAATGGAATGCACCTATGTCACCAACACCCGGTTCAAGAAACAGAACATCAACAAGACACCAAAGCTTCCTAAAGCCTCTTTTAGTCACCAGCTCCCATTCCCCAAGGTTAAATACTACCTTGATTTCTGAGACAACACCCATGAGTTCCTGGCAGAACTCCTTCCACTGCACATTTTCAGAGTGCCCAGAAAATTATTCAATGCTGAAAATTTGTTTATTGAACAGACTTCTTACAATAAGAATAATTACCCATATTGCCAGGAGAGTTCACTTTGTACATACAAAGGAGAGTGTATGGTAAGCATTTATGGATTAATCAGACATTGATATAAAATATCTGGGACACTGTGAAGAAAGAAACTATATCTATTTAAGATTAAAATAAAATCCTGAAAGGACTGCCTTTTTTATCCTTGCACGATAATTTTTATTATCATTGAATGTGTCATCTCTGGACCCTTTCCTTTAATGAAGAGCAAGATTCTCTCTGTCCTCACTGATGCCAAAAATGAGCTCAAACAACTAACAATGTATTTTTCAATATCCTTCTAACATGCACAGCAAACTCCAGAATTTAGAGAGGCTTACTGATAACACTTTTAAGAGGATGATTCACATACTCAAAGAAAGGAAAGAAAACCAATTTTGATGGGGAAGAAAGTGAGTCATTGTCTGTTGTGTACAGTTTGAGGAACCAAAGAATTAGTGGATCACAGATAAATTAAAAGAGTAGGAAGTATAGGATAAGGTCAGAGAAGTGGGCTGGAACAACTCCAGAGAAAGTGGTATATTTGTTGTCATAAAAAATCAATGCAAAATAAATTTTGGAAGACAAAAGGAATAAGGCTAAATTGTGTTTCAATTATTACAATATTGCATAGATTATTTCTCAGGGAAGATCGGACATGTTCAAGTGGATAGCCTGCAGATTTAGGAAAATGTGGAAGTGTGTAACATAAAACCAGAGAAACAGGTTTTGAACAGATTTCAACTATAGAAGAAAAATCTATCTTCTTCATTGCATTGACAGTTCTATTCCAAGGTTGCCTATAACCTTCCAATTGCTAAATTTGATTCTTTTCAAATCTCGTTTTACTTGACCTCTTTATAGATTTTTATGCTATTGATCACTGTCTCTTTCTTGAAATTTGTCCATCCTTTGGCTTCAGTGAAACCACTTTCTTGCATTCCTCTTACCATTTCTGCTCAATCCCTATCTATGTATAAGTTTGGTTTCCCCTCAATGGCACAGCCTGAGTAATAACTTCTGTCCAGAGTTTACTCAGTAGGTGATCCAGGGAAGAGGAGTGAGGACAGGGGAGGGTGAAGGAAGGAGGAAAAGACAGTAAAAGGTCATGTGATTTAGTTCACTGCTGTGCGCGGCTGGGCTCAGTTCCATTGTGAGCACTTCATTTCTAACACCACACACGACATTAATTTTCTTAACTTGGGTTCCCTCCAAAAGAGCCAGAAACAAGGATTTGTGGGCAGGTATTTTATTTTGGAGTTATTCTAGGATTTAGGTGCAAAGGACCCAAGAAACAGAAGGAAAGAGAAAACCTCCCTAGAAAAGTGCGCTAAGTGGAGCTAGGTTTTCTCTGGAGCTCTTCAAGGAACAGGTAGAACACCTCTTAGAATCGTCTACCTGAGGATTAACCAGAAACATTGAAACATCAGCTCCCATCCCATTAGCATTTGTTGAACACTGTCCCTGGGATCATTAACTCCTTGCATTTCCAGACCGTGCACATATATTTGACTAATAGGCTCCTGTCAGTGTCTGAAGTGTTAGAGAAATCTGGGACACAAAATGGAAGACAGGTGGCATATGCTGATGGTAAAATACTGTCCACATGAACATCAAACACCACAAGGAACTGTCTACCAGAAGATGGTTGATATCAGCGATGATATGAAGTGGCCCGCCAGATTTGTCTATGTCCCTTATACAGTATATACTCTCCTTCTTTCACACACCTGTCAATCATACCAGCTAAGGATTCTACTCTATCCATGGTCCTGACCCACCTCCAGTCCGAAGTTATTATTTCATTAAGCACATTTATGCTTCTGTAATGGGAACACATGATTAATAATACTATAGTATGTTTGTTTTTCTGGAATATCTCTCTAATTTCTGTTGACCTTCTGCCGACTGATGGGACTGGACTAATTCCTCTTGCAAGGGGAAAGAAAAAATTTCTTTGGAAATTATTGTGAAGAGTTGGCAACCCTAAAAATATACCTATAAGCCCACAATCTTCTTGCCTTTGAAGAATGGTTGCTAACATGGTCTAGACAGCATGTTAGCAGTTAGAAAACTGGAGTCTGAAACAATGAATCTAACTCTTGAGTATCAGTCACTGGGATAATGACTGGCTAAGATTCCCCGGCTTCTTGCTTGCTCATCTGCCAGGCTCTGAAACTCTGCCTCCTTCACCCATCCACACACATCTTCTTTCCTGCAAGGAGGACTTACCCCTACCACACAAGGTCTTTTGACATCTTTTCCTGGTATTTTTTTTTTTACCCTGTGTTTGCCTCACACTATCCCTTGTTTTCTATCAGGCTCAGTAACATGATGATTGGTGTGTAAATTCTGATCTAACTGATGTCCCTGGCACACATGTGTGATTCATTAATAAGGTTCCTGGATGACCTATCAAGTTACAGTTAGCACAAAGGCTTTTGAATACTTATCAGTACACATACTCAGGGAAGTCCTGAGGAATTCAAGGGTACCAACCAAGGACTTCAGTAATCCTTTAAGAAGGGCTTATCATGCAACAATCAAGACAGAAAGGATGAGAATGAGCTTTTTTTTGTTGTTTTCTTTTTTGTTTTTTTTTTTTAGAAGAGAAAAAGGAAGGAAAGAGATCAACAAAAATCTAATATGGAAGGACTGTTTAGCTTAACGGATCAGTAGTGATTTGTGGTGATTTGAAGGGATCTACAATAAATAATATGCTAAGACATTATCACTGTGCTGAGCCTTACGTAAAACGAGTTCTGAGATAGTTCTCTATATAAGGGGCTATGCTTCATCCTTGCCTAGAAAAAGCCTTTCTCTATATGTCATTTTGGGATCCTCCTATCTCAGAATCAATACATTCCAGAACAACTCCTAGTTGGACTGATTGTTCTCTGGGTTTATCAACAAAGACTTGTGTCATCTCTTCTCTTTATCTTGTTCTTGATAATGAAGAATGTCTCCTTTACTTCTTTGCCAGACTTTTCCATGTAGTCTCTGAAGATTACCTTTTACATGAGCTTGGGTTAGTCTCAGCTCAATGCTTTCTGAGGGGACGAGATCTGACCCAGATGTAAAGAGGTGAACCTCAAAGCTAAAGAAGGTAGATGTCAGTAACACTGAAGAGTTGATGGTTCGGATAGGGACCTTGGAAAGAGCCTAATATAAGAACTAGTCTAGCGAGTGTCCTACTCGCCAACCCCTTCCAAGAGTGAGGGGGGAAAGAATTGCATGGGGAAAGAGCCAACGAAGCTTGTGACCTCAGATAAAGTCTTATCCATAAGGGACTCTGGAGCATAAATCACAAGACAGAATCATTTCCACTTGAAGAAAGTGGACTTGGATCGTGTTCTCCCACATCATTCAGTCTTTGCCCACTGGCTGTCCCTATTCGGGGGACAGCACATAACTTCCAGCAGTAAACCAGCTCGCCATCAGCCAAGGGCAATTTGCCAGAGAAGGAAGGCAGTAAGTCATTATCAACCAACGTTCACACAGGTGGAGGCTGTGCGCACCAGCTTGCTCCAGGGTCTGGTGCTTTCCCAGATGCAGTTTCACACAAGAAGTCGAAATTCCCTCTACGGAGGGCCTTGGAAGTCCCTGACTGTGCCCTCCTCATTGCAACCCTCAGGTAAATGAAATGACATGTGGGACTGTGTTGAGCTCAGTACTGGGACTCAGAGTTGTTTCTCTATCCCTCTCTCCACTCTCAGAAAGGTATTTACAGGCATTCTCCAACTTGCCCCAAACAGCATGCGGTCTATAGCAGAGCCCTCTGTTCCACGTGAGCTAATTGCACTGGAGCCCAGATGAGGATTGTTCCTGAAAAATTCAAATAGTATTTGAGACAGAGTAGGGAAAGTCTTGCTAGATAAGAGCAGGAAAGGATTCTGAGACCAGGTTGCCTAGGCTTGGTAATAGGCAACAAAAGTCAACAGAAGGGTACATAGTGGGGCAGAACTCCAGTCACAAATGGATGACAACCAGAAGCCAATGAAAGAGGAGGACAACTGTCTAACACAATCTATGAGGGAGGAATAAATCTCAGCTCTAGTCCAACTTCATGGCAGCAGAGGCCCTGCCAAATTCACTGGCTGGAACACAGCCGACATACTGGAGACATCGTGTACAAGAGCAGCCTGAGCTTCTCTGGCCTACTCTATGCTGGGACTGCTCACAGAAGAAAAGGAGGGGCACAGGTCATGACTCCATGGAAATATGCCCTGCACCGTTACCTCTGTTTGTAGTCACTCTTTTCGTGGAGAGCAGTGAGGAGAATAAGGATGGCAGTAATAGCTTACTTTGACACCTCAAGCAACCTGGCTTCCCCATCACCTTCTCCATTCCAGATTATTCTAACTACTTGGAATGATCATCTTGGACTCTCTGGTTACCATTAGGGAAACCAACAATCAATCATTCCATGGCAACAGGACCTGATATCTGATGAACAATTTTTAATCGATATCAATGCCTCTAAGTGAGAAAGAGCTTGGAATCCAGCAAAGCAATAATGCACATATTAGCTTTTGGACTGAACATGCTGATAGCTTCAGAAAAAAAAGAAAGAAAACACCAATCTCCAGTGATGCAGCTAATGTGCCCATCAGGGCTTGAAAACTATATTCAGTGGCCCTCACACTCTCTTGCCAGCAGCTTCCAAATATCCAGCTACTCCCACTACTCCTTGGATTTTCTGAGCATGACATGCTTCTGGGCCTAGGGTGGGTTTCTATTATTTGAGCATAATTGATCTCTCAGTACCAACTATCATCCTTCCTTCTAAACTGTGCTTTTAGCCAGGAAGGGAAGGCTGGGGGCAGGCGGGTGGAGGGGTGGGCCAGGATGTCCTTCTTTGACAAAACTGCATCTATTTTTTTCCAATAATCACATCTGTGGGTCTTGTCTACATTTGACGGGACTCAGAATGGCTGGAGGCCCCCATCACTCTGGAAGTAACTCAGAGCTCACTTTGTGGTAACTATTCTAATATTTCATGGATTAGGAGCTTGCTGTTTTTATAAAAAGACAATATCCTTTTTTAAAATATTTCAAAAGATTATGTACCAGAAAGTTCACTTTGTTGTTGCTGTTGGGCAGTACTGTGAGTTTTAATAAATTTATAGAGCCATGGCACCACCACCACAATTAAGATACAGACTAGTTCCCTCATGGCAAAAAATTCCCTCTTAATGCCCATTGGAAGTCATACCCTGTTCCCACCTCCAGCTCTGCAACCACTCTTTTTTTTTTTTTTTCTCTGAACCTATAGCTTTGCCTGTTCCAGATGTCCCGTAAATGTAGTTATGCAGCATGTAAATTTTGGGTGTGTCTTTCTTCAGTTAGCATAATGCATTTGAGGTTCACTTATGTCACGGTGTTCGTCAACACTTCATTTCTTTCTATCGCTGAACATTCCTCCATCATATGGATGTTACCACAATTGACTTAGTCATTCATTCATTGATGGAAATTTGGGTTGTTTCTAGTTTGGGTGATTATGAAATATACAATTATAAACATTCATGTATATAACATGAATTCATGTGTAGGTGTTGGCTCAAACACAAGTTTTTATTTCTCTGAATACCTAAAACTGGTATTACTGGATCATGTGATAAATATGTTATACTTTATAAGAAACTATCCAACAGTTTTCCACTGTGGCTTTCTCATTTTGTATTTGAACTAGAAATGTAGGAGAGATCCAGTTGCTCTGTATCTTCCACAACACTTGGTTTGTGCAGGGTTTTGAGTTGGTTTCTTTTTCTTTTTTGCCTTTGAATAGATGTGCAGTGGTATCTCACTGTGGTTTTAGTTCACAATTCTTATTGATTAATGACTGAGAGTATCTTTTCATATGTTTATTTGCCATCTTTCTATTTCTTTGTTGAAGTGTCTATTAAAATGTTTTCCCGTTATTCTCATTGGGTTCTATGTTGTTTTACAATGGAGTTTTGCGAATATACTCAGTGCCATTTCAGATAACTGAATTGCAAATATTCTCTCCCTACCTGTAATTTGTCTTTTCATTTCCTCAGCAATGCCTTTCAGAGCAAACATTTTAAATTTTGAAGAGGTTCAATTTATCTTTGTTCAGAGATTGTTTTTGTTTTGTTTTGTTTTGTTTTTGGTGTCAGATAGGAGAACTTTTTGCCTAACCAAAGATCAAGAAGATTTTGTTCCAAAACTTCTACACTTTTAGAATTTGCATTTAGTGTATGATCCATTTTGAGTTAATTTTGCATAAGATGTTAGGTATAGGTCAAGATTCATCATTTTGTATAGGGATGTCTAATTGTTTCAGCAACATCTGTTGAAAAGATGATCTGCTCTCCATTGAATTGTTTGTGCACCTTGGTCAAAAATCAATGGACCACGTCTGTGTTAGTCACTATCTGAACCTGATACCCTGTTCCATTGATCCATGTGTCTAACCTTTGCCAATAACACCCTGGCTTCATTATAGTAACATTAACATTAGGCCTCAATATCAGATATACGAGCCCTTAACTTGGTTCTTTCATAAAATGGTGTTGGCTGTTCTAGTTTCTTTTACATTCCATATACATGTTGGAATTGGTTTATCAATACCTGAAAAAAAAAATCCCGCTGGTATTTTGCTTGGGATTGTGTTAACTCTATAGATCAATTGGGGAAGAATTGACATTTTAATTCAATTAGGAAGGGATTAGCAAGAGATATAAGAGATCTTTGGGGAGTGATGTGTATGTTCACTATCTTGATTGTGGTGATGGTGTCATGGATGTATATATATGTCAGTTCTTGTTAAATCATTCAATTTAAATATAGGCAGTTTGTTCTACATTAATTGCATCTCAATAAGCCTGGTGTTATAGAAACACTATAGTTATTTTAATCAATAGAGCAAAATTCTTCAGGAGTGAGGCAAAAGAAAACTCATAGGAAAGATGTACTATAAGCTTTATTTAGGAGGAAAGGAAGGACAGATGTATTGACATAGAGGAATGGTGAAGGAAAGGAGCAAAATAGTGAGCATGCTCCAGGGTGATGCCTAGTATATGGTCCATGAAGCTTCAAGAATTAGGTTAGAATTGAACATATTCAAATGAGTTAGTATAGCATTTTACATGCATTTGCTTGTTTTGGTATATAAAGGTGGTTATGAGGCTAAAATCTAATGAAATATTGGTCTTATTTTTACATCTTCTATTCTTGTAAAGACTTCACACAGGTTTCAGTGATATATGAGATCTTAAAGAGATAGTTGTTGAGTCTAAATCATTCTAATTTCTTTCCGTTTCTCCCTCTCATTCTCCCTCTCCTCCTGCCCTATCACTGCTCATTCTCTCTCTCTCTCTCTCTCTCTCTCTCTCTCTCTCTGTTTCACTCTCTCTCTCTCTCTTTCTCTCTCTCTCCCCCCCTCCCGCTCCGTGCCCTGCCCCCCACTCTTTCTCTTTCTCTTTCTCTTTCTCTTGTTTATTATTGTTTGACTTTGACTGAATCAGAAAACCAGATTTTGAGAATGAGGTAATTTGGGGAGAAATTTCCTCAGAGCTGGATTCATTGTTTCCAGATCCTTTAGAACAGCCTCTCCTGATTGGGTCTTAGGGCCCCTCCCATTCTCAGGAACCACCTAGGAAGGCCCTCAAGATAAGCACGTTGGTGAGAGCCTTGGAAGACTCTTCTATCAGCAGCCTCATGGTCCTTCAGATCCAGTGAGAACCACAGAAGCTCTTGTAAGAAGAGAACTTGGTTTTAGTTCCTATTGTGCTATGTATTTCTTCACAAGATTTTTAAATTTATGAGCCTATTTTCTGATCTCTTAATTAAGGAAGTTGCACTAGATGATTTATTGGTTCCTTGAAAATTCAAGAATTCTGTCACCTGGTAATTTATATCATGCTGAATTTGCCCCAGATTTGGCCTCTTTTAAATGGAGAAATTATGTACCTCTTTAAAAATGACACGTTGTATGGCATGCCACAACTTTTTAGATGATAACACCACAACAAAAAATGTAATAATTAGAGACATTAATAGGAAATTCCTTTAATGTTGAATACACTCACGCACATACACATACATGCACACACACACACACAGACATATGCACACGCACGCACATACCACTGAATCTGTCCAAAGTACTTCTTCCAAGCATAAATCTAGCAGCAATACCAGCGTTACCTTGGATTACTCTCTGTCATGTTACTTGGGACCATGTCAGATGACAGAGTATAATCTGATCTAACCTAGCTCAACATATGTGACCTTTAAAACGACAAGTTAAAATAAAGCATGATTTCGTCAGTTTATAGAAATTTAGGAAGAATCTGTTCCATACCAGTCCATTTTGTCAATCTGTCATCTCTTCTTTGAGTTAGTTTAACCCTTTCTGTTGCAAATCCCTGGTAGAAATGCATTGCCCGTGATTAAAACTAGAAGATACTTCAATAATTCAGATTAAGTTGCAGAATAAAAATTCAATCCCATTAAACTGCACAAACATTCACTGAGCCTCTGTTATTTCTTGGGTTCTATGCTAGGCTACGTGGGGGATAACCATGAACAAAACTCTAGCCTTCCCTTGCAGAGGTAGTGAATTGGCAGAAAATAAAGATGCTCTGTGGTCAAGATAGGTTCCTTTTTCACCAAATTTGTTTCCTTTTTCCCCGGGCATTGAGCAGAATTCCATCTTTCAATCTCATTTTCAGTTAGATATGGCCATATGCCTGAACTTGGCTGGTGGGAGGGATGGATGGAAGCCAGGTATGTACTTTGAGAACTAGCCCATGAAAATCTCCTGCATGAACTACCAGCTTCTCTCCTTATTCCATCTGCCAGCTGGACACAAGGGTCCAAGATGATCTTAGAAGCCAGGTGTTAAAGATGGCAAAGGCTCTACCAGCGCAGCCCCCTGAATGGTGTGGCTCAGCTCCTCTGCCCTGGCACTCCCCCATGCCAACAGAACTTCACATGAGCAAGAGATAAACTGCCACTGCATTAAGTGATCAAGATCTCAGAGTTTGTCGCTGAGAGAAGCTAACATTTCCCTTAAATATATAAACTTACGTAAACAACCTTAATATTGACCAATAGATTAACTGTAACAAAAGCTCAAGGTGCAATTTGGAGAATAGATATTTTAAATTTTCGTATGGTGGCAGATTTAATTTTCAATTTCCTAGTTTTTCTCCAAACTGCATTGATGGAGAAGTTAAGAATCAGAGAAATTCTCCAAATTACGTGTCAGGAAATTCCAAAACTCATGGATGCAGCAGAACCAACACAGGAAACCATAAAGTAACATTAGATGTTGAAAGGAGTAACAGGCAGAGCAGTGGGGCCCTCGTAGTGTCAGGTCCCACACATCATCAAGAAATATTTATCTCCTGAAGGAGAAGACCAAACAAACCCTGCCTGACAATTGCTGTGAACTGGACTTGAGAACAAACAAAGCACAAGCATTTGATGAAATGGAAAGAGAAGTCATGGTGTTTCCAGGAGGGCCAGAGGTGGTGGTTTTCAGCAATAACCACCTTTTACAAGAAGGAAAATGCTAGACAGCAGTGGGAGTAGCTTGGTAGTAGCAGCTGAATTTAGAAAATCAGAACTGGTGGTAGAAGCCCTCTCAGTCCAGGTTAGAATCTAAATTAGAGGTGCTGTACATTGAAAAAAAAAAAAAAAAAAAAAGTATTACTTAAAGAAAAAAAGCACTTTTTAAATTAAGAAGCCATAAAGATACTTTAGTCTTTACCATATAGGTTAGATACTCGTACATAATAGCAATATAATAATAACATAAGACAAGAAAATTCCAGTGCATTCAATATTTCAATATAAGGTTTTTTTAAGGTATAAGTAAAGCAACCACCTAGAGATACCATAATAGAACCATCTGAAAAATAATAGTAAAACTTCCCTGTAGAAAAATCTCTCATCACAAAGCAGAGAAAAACTGTGACCCAAAATTGCAACATGAAAAACAACAACAGCAACAATCAAATTTTATGGAAAATTTCAGCTATGAAGAGATAACACAAAGCAGAAATATAAAAATTTAGTAAAGGGATGACCAGATAACAAAGGTTATAGCCAGTCAAAAGTAGGAGGTGAAATGAAAGCTGATAATAATTTAGGAAAGAAATAAAATTTAATAATGAAGACTGCATTAAAAAGAGAACATGGGACAAAACAAAGTTACACAAAACAGTGTAGTAAAAGGCAATGATAATAAAGAACAGAGAAGGCATTAAAGAGGAAAACGGTTTAGAGACAGGGTATTGATATATAAAGTAGGCAAACACATACTTGGGATCCCTGAGAGAGAAAATCAAAACAAGGATACAGGCCAAATATTTAAAATTTAAATTAAGAAACTGTCTTAAAATAAAGGGAGATGCTAAAGTACACATTGTAAGAACACACTCTATTTTAATGAAAACTGATACCCCAAAAGTTAACACAAAAATAATTCAAGCAAAAGTATAAAACTTGAAAGATGAAGAAAGAATTATTTGGCCATCCAGATACAAAGATCCATTCATTCTTGGAGAAATAAAATTGGGTTAACCATCAGACCTTAAAGAGTTGCTAGAAAAACACCTCAAGCTAAAGGAAAGAAAGGATGAGATAAGAATTTTATATTTTGCTAAATAATAATAGCTCCAGGCAATTTGGCTATGCAAAGTCTCAGGAAACATTGTACCTATGTGCCTTTGTGAGAAATCTGCTAGATTAAAGAATTTTAGCAAAATGACTGGTGGTGAACATTGAATGTATTTATCTGTAGAATTAAGAATCAACCAAAAGATGGTAAACTAAAACAAAAATGCACATTTCTAAATATCAGAAAAAAACAAAGAAAATAGATGACATTGTAAATGACTTAATATATATATATATATATATATATATATATATATATATATATTAACAAATGTAAATAGCTATTAAAGAAAACAAATTTGGAATAGAATCACAAAACAAACCACAATTCTATGTGCTATATGTAAGAGACACACCCAAACCAAGTGATTCAGACAAAATAAAAATAAAAAGTACAGAAGGTATAATGGGCAATTGCAAACCAATAAAGAAAGGAGGATCATGGCCTTAATTTTAAACAAGGTAAATTTGGGGCAAAACACGTTACACGTATCAAAGAGGGTGAGTACATTGCTAAAGGTAAAACACTGTGGTAATCTAAACAACAGACACCCAAACATGCCCATCTCCTAATCCTGGGACCCTGTGAATAGGCTGCTTTACATTTCAAAGGTTTTGCTGATGTGATCAAGTCAAGGATTTTGAGATGAGGGAATTAACTTGGATTTTCTGGGTGGGCCTAATGTAACCACAGGGTCCTTGTGAGAGGGAGACAGTTGAGTTAGATTCTGAGAGAGAAAAACGTAAGGATGGAGCAGAGGTCAGAGAGGATGCTTTGAAGATGGAAGAAAGGTCCGGGGGCCACAGAAGGAAGATGGCTTCTAAAAGCTGGAAAAGGCAAGGACATGGATTTTCCCCTAGAGCTTCCAGAAGGAACTAACTCTGCTGGTACTTTGATTTCAGCCCCATTAGATTTATTTCAGACTTTTGACCTCCAGACCCATAAGAAAATAAATGTATGGCTTTTTTTTGAAGCCACGAGGTTTGGGGTAATTTGTTACAGCAGCAGTAGGAAACAAATATGATAGCATTACATAATAAAGAGCCTATAAAAAAGGCAACTAGCAGTCATAAACATTTCATTTATCCAAAACTATATTTAAAATTTAAAACTATATCATCTATAAAGAAGGAATAGGTTTCTGGTAAATTTTGACTTGATTTACAGTGTCTGCTACTCTGTGCAATGTACAAATATAAACACCATTTATCATTAACAACAACAGTAAAAGGTATGTATTACGACCATTTAGAGTAGAATAGAGTAGAAGAGTACTGCTTATAAAGGGAAAGTAATCTTCCCCAACAACAATCTAGAAATAAGTCGAGCTAGCTTTAAACCTTACTTTGTCTGGCTCCAAAATTCATGGTCTCTCCACTGTAATATATTTTAAGGATCCCTGTTTCTTCTTCTAACCTGATACTGACACCATGGGTAAGATAATGGAAGGGGAAAAAAAGGAAGGAAAATTAGGATTCACTGAGCAGCAAGTAATGCCTTAGGTTTGTTCACATGTATATAATCACATTCATCTGTTTAACTGGAGAAAGAAGCAGCAACAACAAAAGAACTCTGGATTAGGAAGAATATCATCAGTGCAAGTGACATCAGTGCAAGTGACCTAAATCCAAATATGAAACTCACAACTCCCCAAACCCACTGAAATGAATCCAATCTACTGTACCTTGCTATAGCACTAGTAAAGGGTGTTATCCACTCACCTAAAGCTTAAATGGATTTCAGCGAGAAGAGCAAGCAGCAGGGAATATCCGTACTGAGTTGCCATTCACCCATAGCGGAGGACAGTGCACATAGTATGTAGAAAGGGTATGAAGGGACCCTTAGGAGACCACGCTAACAGTCCTGGCTCAGCACACTGGGAACCCAGGGGAAGTGGGGCAAACCTCCCAGTTCCTTGGAGCCTCCGCTCTGGGTGCCAAGGTTCACCTGGCACAAAAACTCAAGAGTATTCATGGGTTATGCTCACAGCCTGCCTGAGACACATCTGCATGTGCATGAACGTGGCTGTGCTTTGAATCTGGCTTCTTCCAAGCAGCAGGGGGCATGTGGAAAGGCAGTCACAGCTACAACGAGCTCTGCGATGTCAAAGCAGACCAGATGTAGCAGTTAGACAGTTGAGCTTCCTCCTTCCAAATGCAACTCTCCTCCTGGACCTCTAAGTTGGCACCAAAAAATGACAACGAATTTCAACTTCCCATAACTGGAAAGTGACTTCCCACAATAACAAGCTAGAAATTTGTGGAGCTAAAATTTACATCTAGGTCTGCCTGGCTCCAAAGCCCATGCTCTTTCTGACATTTTTCTTGTTGAGCATCCCTATTTCTTCTTCTATTCTGTTGCTCGCACCCAAGGACTCTAGGAGAAGGGGGTGAGGGGAAACGAAGGGAAGGGGAACAGAGACACTTGCACATTCTGAAAGAAACTGTATCCCATCCTAGTGCTTGAAGCAACCACTGTCACTAACCCCCACCCAGATGGAAACACTAGACAGAGAAAAATCATCAAACATGTATAAAGACTGAACACATCAAAAAAGGAGAAATGTGAACGAGATTTTTTTTCCCCAGGAGTCACCCCTGGATTCCACTGTTGAAAAGAGACTTCTTGACTTGGGGTTTAGCCAATGAGGTAATTTACCAACTCACATCAAAGGAAATGGATTGGGGGGGCACTGGAAGCAGATGTGAGTTTGAATCCAGATGCCATCATTAACTGACTAGCCTTGTTCAAAGAATTTAATCGAATTGAGTCTCAGTTTCTTCAAATTAAAAATGAGAATAATAGCACTTGGTGTTATTTTTGGTTCTGGCTAATGTAAGCAAAAATAGACACTTGTTGGAAGGATCCATATTTGTCATTTACAGAATTAACAAAGGAACACAGGAAACAAGACAACAGCCTAAGTCAGTAGGAATACTGTGCCTCATCCGGGACTTCCACAAAGCAAAGAAATTCCAACCATTTCAGTAAAGCTCAGTTTAAGTTTATCTTTTCAGTAAAGCTCAGTTTAAGTTTATCTACCCTAGATTAACTGTGAATGGCCTGATTTGGTTCACATTCCTACCATAGCTAGGGCCCCTTAATTTACTGTCTAACTGGGTAGTGTAAAATGGGGAAAAGGTAATTTCCTAAAAGGAAGTCAAGCTACTTCTGTAAAAATAAAACAAAAAAACAAAACAAACAAAAAGGTGGAATGAAATGAATGTTTAGTGGGCCAAAATAACAAGTGCCTAACATACATCCTCCTAAGTTGTTAGGGGAATTGAATGGGAAACTGCTGGCAGAGCACTGAATCAATTGCGAGTTAAAATCAGACACAGGAAGAACCAGGGTCCTATGGTCCTGTGAGTTAGAGGACTTCACCACCCTGATTCTTTGAAACAGAAACATAACCCATGAGATTTTGTTTTCAATTAACCAACCAGAATCAGTTTAGCCATTTTCCTTAAACTGATCTGAAAAGAATCAACACTGTCTGCTTCAGAATGCTTCCTTCCCCTTTTGTTCTAACTTTTAGTTAGCAAGAAAACTTTCCCTCTGGCCCTTCTCCTTCCATTGCTTTATTTGAGTGTCCCCTGAAAATAAGAAAAAGAATAATTTAAAAATTGATTGGTGGATGACAAATCTATTTGTGGCTGTATCCTTGGAAACCACAGAAAACTGGCTATTTTAGGCTATTCTGTCATTGTAATTTTCATGACAACAGCCAAGGGTATATTTCAACTACTGTTTTTACTCTGATTCAATTAGAAAATAAAAAATGTTTAAAGCCAAACAACGCTTAGACTCTCTAATGCTCTTTCTGTTTCTTTATATGCCTCAGTGGTAAGTATAATAGGAGCCAGGAGACAAAACCAATACATATACCATTTGCCTTCCTGGGCCTAGCTTTGAGGGATGTTTAGAGTATTCGGTGAGAGCAAGGTGACGTATGGCCAATAATGTGTTCAAATCCTTTGCAGGCAGTTCATGGCCATGGATCCTGATCTGCCCTGGCCAGTCACCTTTCTTTGGAGGGTGTTAATAACTAAAAGAAAACCATTTCCTCTCAAGGTATAAATTTGGAGTCCTTAGTGTCAAGTTCTTCCAGGCAGGAAATATGTAACTGTTTGTTGCCAAATACCAGCTGAAGCATATCCTCCTAAATTTAAGATTGCAGCACCACCTTGGTTGCAGGGGTAAAGACCCCTTATCCTCTCAAAGCTCACAGTACTGCTACAGCACAAAGAAGGGGGATGAACCTTTCCACCTATCAGAGGGGAAGCTGGGTAAAAAGGAAAAGAATGCAGTTGTTTTCATACTGTGAACATCATTATTGCTTCCCGGCCAGTATCTCAAAATAAATTGAAAACAGGCTCCTTCCATCCATGTAATAAAGAAAATACACATTCCCTTCACTGCTCCCTCACACACGCAGTGTGGACACATATCCCAAACCTCATCTCTCTGATACAGTCACCTGTGAATCCGAATATCTAGAGTATGATGTAAAAGCACAGAGTCGGTTAGAGATTAGTCACCAAGACTGCTATATGTGGTTGAAAATCAAATGGCAAGCAGTAATTATCCTTGCCAGAAGAGCTTAGCAAGCTCGGCTCAGTTTGTGGTTACATAGCTCCTGTGATGTCTCCAGCAGTGGTGACACCTCTCCAGGGACAAATGCCCTAGCATGGCTGGCTAAACAGAATATTCCTAGGGGGACAGGGTTAGTGCTTTGCCTCCATTACTTCCTCCTTAATCCTGCTTCACCAGCCTGCAAAGATTATTTGATCTTGAAAAGAGAAGAAATAAAGAGAAGGGAGGGTGAGACAAAGAAGGGCTCATTTTTTCCATAAGCTTTTTGGTACTGTTTGGATATTAAAATTTTATATGTATAGCTTTAAGAAAATTAACATTTAATTATCAAAAAGGCTTTGGGAGATAGGAATTCTAGAGTAAGTTTATTTCTTCAAGCTATCCACTCACTCCTAAATGCCTCCTACACAATCTTACAAAAGGGAAAAGAAGACACTCCCTTCATCAAGCACTCAAGAAACTGGAGGGGAGAAAACCAGCATTTGGTACTGAATATTCCAGGCGTTTGGGTAAGAGATGCAGAATTTGAAATTGACCTCTCGACTTTCAATCGGGCTGGAAGGTGTAGAATAGCATAACCATCTAAGAAGGTATAACTGCAGGAGGGAAACATGGCATGTGGCTGAAAGAAAGAGCAGCTGGGTAAAGGGATGATCCCCATGGTCTGACCCACAGGAATATGTGGTTATTGTTAATTAATAATGACATTCTGTATGACAGAAAAGAAATGACAACCTACAAAGGTTCTGCTTGAGATTTATAACCTCCAAAATTCTATGCCAAACAGACTCAATACCTGAGCCATCATGATAAGACCCCTTTATACTTGTGTTACTTCTCAGATTCAGACCTCTTGGAACGAAGAGAAAACTGGGTATCCTTGAGGGAGGATTCTGCAATAACATAACAGCTACTTTCCATCATGAGTCTTCCTCCTAGCCTTCCCCAAAGGGCCTTCTGAGCCTTAACCAAGCTAAATGGGCATTGAGTAGAAATATTCATCCAGAAGTCGGGAGGTTGTGGGAAGTTCAATTGAAATCAAAGCTAATCCCCAGTGACCTATGATGTCATCATGGTCCATAGGAAATAATGAAGGTTTGATAGAGGTCAAGTACTGAATAGATTGGGAGTTGAGTCCATCTCATAGTATTCCCAGCTGGTCCTTCATTGATATCATGTATATTTCCCTAGTTCCCAAGTATATTTTAGACTATGGTGTTTCCCCGAAAATAATACCTCGCTGGACAATCAGCTCTAATGCATCTTTTGGAGCAAAAATTAATATAAGACCGGGTCTTATTTTACTATAAGACCAAGTCTTTTTTTTTTTTTTTTTTAAATAATAATTCTTTGGATAGTTTTGAAGGCAGAACGTTGATTTTGTGTTTGTTTTGTTTTTCAATTAAAGTTTATTGGGGTGACAATTGTTAGTAAAGTTACATAGGTTTCAGGTGTACAATTCTGTATTACATCATCTATAAATTCCATTGTGTGTTCACCACCCAGAGTCAGTTCTCCTTCCATCACCATATATTTGATCCCCTTTACCCTCATCTACCATCTCCTCCCCACTTACCCTCTGGTAACCACTAAACTATTGTCTGTGTCTGTGAGTTCTTCTTTCTCACTTGTTTGCCTTGTTCTTTTGTTGTTTTTGGTTTATATACCACATATCAGTGAGATCATATGGTTCTCTGCTTTTTCTGTCTGACTTATTTTGCTTAGAATTATAATCTCAAGATCCATCCATGTTTTCACAAAGGAAGACCGAGTCGTATATAAGACTGGGTCTTATATTAATTGTTTGCTCCAAAAGGTGCATTAGAGCTGATTGTCTGGTGAGGTTTTATTTTCAGGGAAACATATTCTCAGCAACTGGCATAATCACAATTGTACTCTGACCCATGGAGTAAGGTTTATTTTGGTAGGAAGGTGAATGAAAGGTTCTAGAACTCCCTTCCTGTACCAAAACACTGAGGCAAAAATGTCATGCATCCCTTAGGAAATCTCAGAAGTATGTGCCCCCATTCAAGACTTGAGAAATTTAGAGTGTTGAGTCTTCTCATCTTGCCAGTACAGAAGGTAGATGGGTCTTTGGGGATGACAATTAATGGTCATATGTTTAATTAGGTAATGACTCCATTTATAGCTGGTTTGCTAGATATGGCCTGCTTACTGGAGGAAATGAACATAACCTACAGCACCCAGTATGCTGCTTTCCATCTAACCAATTATTTATCCTTATCTCCAAAACAGATACCAGAATCCATTGCTTTCACTTAGCAGAGAGAGCTATACGACTGTACTCTTCAGACTTAGCATTATGTCAGTGTTCTATATCTGTTTCACAATTTAGTTTGCAGGTACCTTGATCTTCTCACCATCACAGAATATATCATTCTGGTTTATCATGTCAGTGAAACAAGGAAGCTAAAAGTAGCAACTACAGCAAATGCCTTGAAAACACTCGCATGATAGTGGTGAGGAGACGAATCCTTACAGATACAGAAGACTTGTAATTTGGGGGATCCAGTGATCTGGAGCATGTTGGCATATGCTTTCCCAGGTGAAAGAAAGATTACTGAATCTTGTATTTCCTCTTCCTAAGGAAGAAGCTCAGACGTCTTTGGGGATTTCACATGCAACATATACCATATTTAGTGGTGCTCTTCCAATCTATTTACCAGGTTATGAAAAACATTTTCTACTTTGAGCGAGTCAAGAACAAGAGAAAACAATCCAGCTGGTCCAGTTTGCAGTGCAAGCAGCTGTGCCCCTGGGCTCTCACAACTCAGCTAATTCCATGATGTTTGAAATCTGGGGTCAGTGGGGATGCTATCTAGAGCCTGTAACAGACAACCCTGATGGGAAAATCACATTTTTTTAGGATTTTAAGGATTAAAAAGCCTGCACACTATTTAATATAGAAAATTAAATAATTTTGGAAAATATTCTTGCCTCATCTATGTTCTGGTTGATGCTTATCCATGCACCCATTCAAACTGCAGTAGATATCACGGACTGTGTGTTATCTAGAAACTCCAAGCCATGAAGTCAGATGCACCCAGCAGCACACCTTTATCAAATGGAAAAGGTGTACATGGGATGGGACCCAAGCAGTTCCTGAAGCATTAGAAAGTCGCATGAGCAGATGGCTCACACACACAGCATGTCTTTCCTTGGCATACAAGTGCTCCTCCATCAACCCACAGGTTTGAACTCACGGGGAGTCCCTTATGACTAGTGCAACTATAATTTATCATATAACAGGGACATTTCTAAGCTACAAAGTAGGCTAGGACGACAAGCCTCAAAAGGCACCACCCTTGCATAGTCGCTCTATCACAGTGGTTTTCAAGAGGGGGTAATTTGGCAATGTCTGGAGACATTTTTGGTTGTCACATCTTGGGGGAAAGATATGCTATGGGCACATAGTGGGTAGAGGTGTAGGATGTTACCAAATATCATGAAATGCAACAGAATCAGCTTCCCTACCACAAAGAATTACCCAACCTAAACTACTAACACTGCTGAGATTGAGAAACCCTTCTATAAGTACTTGACTGAAGAGGGGGGCGGAAATCAATTTATAGAGAGTTCTGCACGATTGGCTAGCACCGGATGAAAGTCAACAGGTATAGCATTATAACCACACTCAAAGGTTGACCGGATATGAAAGAATTTGGGAAACAGAAACACTCCTAGTAAGCAGAAGTTTAAGGGTTACAATGAATTTTCCAGTTAGATTGGAAAGAGATATGTGCTAAAGTAATAATCTACATAGACCTGTGAATACAGGGCCATGCCCTTGAAAAGAATACAGTTGCTGACAAGGAGATTTAGGAAAAATATATGTTAATATACCACTTGTAAATGGACCTCAGAATCCCATTGCAGAACAGCCTCTTAATTAACAAGATGGCCTACTCTGAGTCTGTCAGTTTTGGCCCCAATGAGCTTCTAAAAATGTGGCCATAGGGGCAGAGATGGTGACTGTCATAACTGAATACATATATTCATCTGGATTCCACATTTGTTGAGATTGTTAAGTGTCATATTCACTTTAATTTGCTAACAGCCGTGACCAACCAGGAGCCTCAAGTATGATGCCATACTCTGAGAAGATCAGCCGGCCTCCGGAAGGCAAGGTGATTATATTGAATCCCTTCCATCAAAGAAGAGCCAGTAATTTGTCCTCATTTTAAATAACATTTACTTATATTGGACTCAAATTTCCTTTACCTGCTAAACATGCTTCTGCGAGCATCATTCGAAAGTCTCATAACATTAATATGGTACTATGTACAATGATGATTCCAATCAAAAACATAATGAAATGAACAAAAAAATAAGTCGTGCCCATGGGATTTTAATTTTATTTTATGTGTCCTATCTTCTAAAAATAACTTGCCTCATAGAATGTAGCGTACGGAGATGTCACTTGTAACACCAGCTGCGAAATAACACCTTGCAAGTTCAGGAAACTACTCTAGAGGAAATGGTTTGTATTCCGAACTAAAGATAAATGTGTCGTGATTTTTTTTCTTTTTTCCATACAGCCAGAATAAACAGGTGCATGAATCAGGGAATTCAAGAAGCAATGGTGATTCAAAATGTTACAGTTAATATTATATTATTTTATCTTTGTATCTGTTTTCCACAAGCCAAACTAATCTCTTGCTCATGGTTCTTTCTTATTGTACTTACCAGATATAATAATGTATAATACCAAATACCATTCTATAAGTGACTTTTGATAAAGCACTGTATCTTACTTCTCTTTCTTTTCCTAGCACTTAGTAGAGACTAAAGGCACGCAGTAAATATGTATTTAATAAATGCCTGAATAAATAAACAGCTAAGTCAATAAATAAAGCCAAATTGGATATTGCAATTTTTTTTTCAAATGGCCTTATAGAAAATTTGCCTTCATTTGTAAATGTTCTTACCCAAGCCAGGCATGACTTAACGCTTGAAAGATTATTAAGTAAAGGATATAGTCATTTGCTTTCATTGATTTTACGGTCCACTTTTAGAGAAACTAATGAAAAATAGAAATGCACGGCTGAGGCTTTTATCACATCATCTTTTCACTATGATTTGCCATTGGATAAAAATGCCAATGATTATACAAGAACATGATTCTAGTGCAGTTAGAATACAATCCATCGCACCTGGAATTAATACTGCTTGTCTGTCTGTCTGTCTGTCTGAGGTAGCACCCAGCACATGGTGAGCAGGCATTAATGACCACACAATATCACTTCCAAACACATTCTTCTGTGATACACGAGGCACTCTTTCCTTACTCCATGCCTCTCTGACTTCAAAGAATCCCTTTGCTACAGCAAATGGACATGGTTGGTAAATCAAAAGAGGGGAAGTGGATGCTACCTAAGCTTTGGCTCAGCAGAGTTTTAAATGAAACAGACTCAAAGCTTGGACATTTCCTTGCTCCAAAATTGCTTCCAGTGCAACACTTTGAATACATTTGAAGTAGGATCAAACTTTGATGGATACCTCTGAAAGAACAGAAATCCTTCGGTAATCTAAGGGAGGATGGAAGAGGAACCGGGCATGGGGGTGCTCAGAAACCCAAGAAACAATATGCAGTACCCTGGTGAGTCACTTAACTTTTGAAGCATAGTGAAAAATCCCAAAACTTAGTGGGTTAAAAATATACCGCTTTATTTAGCTCACACCTCTGCAGGTCAATGGTTAGGGCTGAGTTTATCTGTACAGTTCTTCTGTTCTTGGTCAGGCTCAGTCATACATCTGCAATCAGCTGCCAGACTGACTGATTACTAGCTGCCCTAGGATGCCCTCAGCAGGATGCCTTGGGAGCCCTTCATCAGACTGCCCAAAAGCTGTTCACATGGCAACGGGATAGAATTCCAAGAGAGCGATCACAAGTCTGCAAAGGCTCTTGAGGCCCAGGTTAGCAACTGTCACATCATTTCACTGCATTCTATCGGTCAAAGTTATTGGTCACATTGTCAGTTCAGACACAAGAGGGGAAAAATAGGTTTCACACTTTGATGGGAGAAAAAAAAGTCATATTTCAAAGGACATAGGTACAGGTAGAGAACTGTGGTCCTTTTTACAGTTTAGTGCCCCAGTGCTCAAAGAGAGTGCTAATTTACAGAGCACAGCAGGCAATCACTGACTAACAACATAGAGTCTCCTCTTAATGAATTAATGGATAGAATCTGGAGTTTACAGTACAAAGACTCCCATGTGACCAGCTATCTGACCTTGGACAAGTTATTTAACCTCTCATATCTTCATATTTAAATGGGATGATGATAATATTTAACGCACATGATTATTACAAAGATAAAGTGAGTTAATTTATGAGAAAGTACTTTAAAGCCTGTTAAACATCAAGTCAAATATTAGCATAGGCAATGAAGTATGGGAGTTGAGAGCACTGTCCCTGAAATCAGACTGTCTAGGTTAGAACATTGAGCCTGCCATTGATTAGCTTCTTACCCTTAGGCAAGTTCTTATACTCTGTGACTTATTTCCTCACCTGTGACTGACAGGTATTGTTATTTACACCACGAGTATTATCAGTGAGACGCTCAGCCAGAATTTGGCGACAAAGAATGCTAAGACCTGATATAATACTTGACATATCTTTCTTGTAAACAGGGACATTATGCAGGCTTAGGCAAGTCACAAACGTTATGTTTCCTCCGATGTTGAATAGGGACATTTCAACTAGGCTACTCACAGAAGTATAGTGAGAAGTAATCAACACATGGTAATCACAGATGTTGAGTGATGAGAACATGCTCTTTTAGACAGGTATGCCACCAAATTAAGAGGCTACAAGTTCTGAAAGCTCTCAGTGATAATGGAAGAGCTGTAGTCTGGTTGGACCCACACCAATTTAGTAAAGGGAGTAATTAAAATGGAGAAAGTAGGTTTTGAGTCTGATGAAGCTGGATTCAAACCCTCAATCTGCCATTTACCTAGCTTTATGTGACTTCTGAAAGTTGCTAAAAACTCCCATATCTTTAATTTCTTCATTTGAAAAAATGAGTTCTGGCTATCAGAAAGAGAAATTAACAAAATAATCCCATCTACAATCACATCAAAAAATAAAATAAAATACCTAGGAATAAATTTAACCAAGAAAGCAAAAGACCTATACTCAGAAAATTATAAGACATTGGAGAAAGAAACTGAAGAATATACAAACAAATAGAAGCATATACCAGGCTCATGGATGGGAAGAATTAACATCGTTAAAGTGTCCATACTACCCAACGTAGTCCATAGATTCAATGTACTCCCTAACAAAATACCAGTGGCATTTTTCAAAGAACTAGAATAAATAATCCTAAAATTTAGATGGACCCACAAAAGACCCCGAATAGCCTCAGTAATCTTGAAAAGGAAAACAAAGTTGGAGGTATCATGCAACCTGATATCAAACTATACTACAAGGCTATAGTAATCAAAATGGCATACTACTGGCATGAAAACAGACACATAGATCAATGGAATAGAATAGAGAGCCCAGAAACAAACCCATGCCTATGTGGTCATTTAATCTATCACAGAGGAGTCAAGAATATACAGTGGGGTAAAGATAGTTTATCCAATAAATTGGTATTTTAAAAACTGGACAGATATAGGCCAAAAAAAAAAGAGAGAGAGAGAAAAGAAAAGAAACTGGACTACCTTCTTACACTATATACAAGAATAAACTCAAAATGGATTATAGACAAATGTAAGACCCAAAACCATAAAACTCCTAGAAGAAAACAACATATCCAGCAAACTCTTTGATATTGCTCTTTGTAATATTTTTTTCTGGTATATCTCCTTGGGCAAAGGAAACAAAAGAAAAACATAAAAAAGTGGAACTACATCAAACTAAAAAGTTTTTGCACAGCAAAGAAAACCATCAACAAAATGAAAAAACAACCTACTGAATGGGAGAAGATACAGCCAATAAGGGTTTAATATCCTTAATTTATAAAGAGCTTATACAGCTCAACACCAAAAAAAAAAGCCCCAAACAATCCAATTAAAACATGGGCAGAGGATCTGAACAGATATTTCTTCAAAGAGGACATACAGATGGCCAACAGACATGAAAAGATGCTCAATGTCACTAATCATCAGAGAAAGTCAAATTACAACCACAATGAGATACCACCTCACACCTGTCAGAATGGGTGTCACCAATAAATCAACAAACAAGTGTTGGCAATGATGTAGAAAAAAGAGAACCCTCAGTGCACTGTTGGTGAGACTGCAAATTGGTGCAGCCACCATGGGCAACAGTATGGAGGTTCCTCAATAAAATAAAATTCCCCAGCAATTCCACTTCTGGGAATTTATCCAAAGAAATCTAAAACAGTAATTCAAAAAGATACACACCCCTATGTTCACTGCAGCATTATTTACAACAGCCAAGATATGGGAGTCACCTAAGTGCCTATCAATAGATGATTGGATAAAGAAAAGGTGGTACATATATTATACAATGGACTATTACTCAGTCATAAAAAGAATGAAATCTTACCATTTGTGACAACATACATGGATCTAGAGGGTATTATACTAAGTAAAATAAGTCAGACAGAAAAAGACAAATACCATATGATCTCACTTATATGTGGAATATAAAGAACAAAATAAACAAACTATCAAAACAGAAACATAGTAATAGATCTAGAGAACAAACTAACGGTTGCCAGATGGGAGAGAGGTTGTGGGGCTGGGTGAAAATGGTGAAGGGATTCAGAAATACAAATATTGGTAGTTACAAAATAGTCCTGGGGATGTAAAGTACAGCACAGGGAATATAGTCAATGATATTGTAATAACTATGCAGAGTGCCATGTGGATACTAGACTAATGGGGGGATCACTTTGTAAATTACATAAATGTCCAACCACTGTGCTATATACCTGAAACGAATGTAAAATAATATTGGATGTCAACTGTAATTGAAAATTTAAAACAATAAAAAAGAACACTTATTTAGTTACATTCCCAGTATTTAAGCAAAAACCAACTTTTTTCATTTCCTAGGGCTACCAAAACAGAGTAGCACAAACTGGGTGGTTTAAAAAAAAAAAAAGTTCTGGGAACCTGAGTTTTCATTCAGGCTCTCTACCTCTTCCCACCTTTCCTAATATTTCTAGCGTCTTCAGCAAGCCCTGTGCTTGACAATTTGATCAGCTTTCAACTGGCAGTTTGAACTCCTTGATAAAGAATATGCCTCAAAGTTCTACTAAATATAAGCCTTTCAGCCAAATAAAATAGCTCTTGTGGTAAGGACCCTTCTGATGCACCTCTTTGTGACCCATAAGAGAGAAGACATATGCTCGCGGTGATGTGACTGAAGCCCAGTTGAAATATTGATTACTGAACTCCATCAGAACTCCACCCAACCTGAGCAACTCCCCAGTGAGCTAGTCTCAAGGGCCATTTTCTGTTAATTTATAACTTCATCAAATGCCCCATCTCCTTCAGTCCTTATCATCTCCAGTCCCACTCAAAATCTACTTCTTATGGCTCCTACAACACAGAGGCCTATGACTCAACTTTCTAACAAGTTGGAAAGTCATGAAAACTCATCGAATGGATGTAAGTGTCCTACAGCTGCCCACAATGTGCCCTGTCATGTTTTCTGACCCAGACTTGAGGGAGAACTGGACTGGTTATGGATATCCCTCTAAAGTTTTCACCATTCCACATATGTCTTCTACAGCATCGCATTTTCTTGCTTCAGAGTTCTGGTTTTGTTATATTCTTCCTGTGAATGGGGGTTCCAAAAAAATGGATTCAGAATCTAATTTAGCTATCCATCTCTGGAAAGGCTGGATAAGTAGAGTGACACGAAATAATTATTTACCTTTATTCACAGGGCTTTGATTCTGTTAAATTTTTATAAACAATCAAGATATAATTGAAGTACCAATGGTGTAGATAGGGCAAACTCTATATATGCAGTGTTAAAAGGCAAATCTAATCATATCTAATTTTCATTTTCTCTTTAGAAGAACTTTCATGTCCAATCTCTTTTGCATAGGCTCTTGATTCCTTGCTCCTAACTATCCAAGTTTGCTTTTCTCAATAATTATATTAAATTAAATAAATTAGAGTCTAACCAAAACTAATTTTGCATAATATTTTAGTCCATTTGTGCAGAGTCCCAAAAAAACCTCTAAGCTATTTCTCTAGGCAGTAGGGTAGCTAATTATTTACCCTCTCAGCAGCCTCCAAGGCACTTCTGATCCTATGTTTAGAACGGAGAATGATTTCATTCGATTAGGAGAAAAAATGCCCACAGCTTTCCTAAGATAACGTGAACATTCCACCTATCCAAAGGGACTAAGTAATTTGCTCTCCAGATTCCTTTGGATCCTGAAATAATGTGCACTGATGCATAGGTACATGGTCATTATGCCCCAGATTTTCTCATTTAGGAAATCAATTCTTAAACATTAGGGATATGCAAATTCAATTATTCCTGAACTAGAGAATGATAACCATGCACTGAAATCTTATTAGCATATCCACGTGGACCAGGCTTCGCCTCCCCCAGGGTTCTTTGCCACCTGTTGAATTAATTTGGTCTCATCGCCTGACATCCATCAGATTTTACAGATGACAGGGGCAGACAAACTTAACCTGTTGTCAGAGGAAACTGCAAAGTTACAAGAGAGAGTCACATCTCAACAGAATACTACAGAGAAGAGGCAAAAACTAGATCGAATGCTCAGCCAATCAGTCACCAGATATCCATGAACAATGCACCTTGGCAAACAAAGACCATTGAAACCTAATTAAGAAGTTTCTCGTCTGGCCCACTAGGGAGCTACACAGTGACACAAGAACAGTGCTTAACTAGAATGTGCTTGCTAAGCAAGCACTTGGGTGTTCAATTCTTTCTTACTGCTCTCTTTAAATATTTCTGAACCATGGGGAAATTCTGTGGGCATCGTTCTAGAGAAGCAGAAATAAATTTCATTCTCAATCTGAATTTAATGTACACACAGAAGAAAAACATCTTGCATTGTATTCATTATCCCTTCCCTGACTTAAAAGCTTCCAAAGGCTTAGGACACACTTGTTATATATGAAGTAAAATACACATACACACATACACACACACACACACACACACACACAACATTTTCTGCTCCAAAGAGATAGCACATGATACACTTCAAAGCATGTCTTGACTCATTTGAGTGACAAAATTTAGTTAACTAATATTCACTTCTAAGTAGGGTATCTCCTTTGTGCCACAAGTTTTCCTCTCATCATCCTCTTAGCTCCCCAATGCAAGGCACCTCCCTTTCAATACTGATGAAATCCATGTAGGGGCAGAAAACGTGTCCTCTCTTCATTTCTAGGTTCTTTGGCTCATCTAATTATTAAATTGACATAAGACAGATTAACCAGAGGAAAACAAATTTTGTATGTGGGGGGGGCCCATAAAAATATGAGATTTCCCCGGTGGTCAGATAATTGAGGTTATATAGCATCCTCAACAAAGGTTATATAGCATCAAGGGCTTCAAAGGGGAGGAAGATAATTCACAGGAAGATGAGAAGA
Organism: Rhinolophus ferrumequinum; assembly: GCF_004115265.2. Lineage (NCBI taxonomy): Eukaryota > Metazoa > Chordata > Mammalia > Chiroptera > Rhinolophidae > Rhinolophus > Rhinolophus ferrumequinum. The sequence continues at coordinate 16,810,130 of NC_046300.1, forward strand.
GCAAATGTGTGGGAAACAAATGTTTGCCATGTCATTCAGATGCGTCTTTCTGATATAAAAAGTTATCTCTGGTACCAGCTCTCTTCCTGGTACAGGCCCATCTAAATTCTTTTAAGCAGTTAAGGGGGAAGTAAAAAGCTCTGAGTCTCCTGGGTCCCGACTGTGAGATTCAGGATTAGAATACAGAATATTTGTGTTGCTAACCCATGACATCCATCAAGCTAGGCAGCCATTTCTGTCCAGCATGCAAAAACATATAAATGTCACAATACTGTGTCCCAACAAGTGTGCCCTGCAGAGTGATTGAATGCTCTAATCTCTGCTCGCAACATTATTTACACACAACGTATTTTATTATGTCTCTGACACCTCATTGGATAATAACTTTCTTGAGAACGAGAAAATTCTTTCTTCTTTGAATATTCACAGTATGTAACAAAATTGGTGTGTTTATAGTAGAAGCATATATAATTATCTATTAAATGAAATGATAGAATTTACTTCTAGCTCTAAACCTCCAGACAATTACAGGAGCTGTATTTTTAAAATTCTATTGAAGATATTGGAAAGTAACCAAGTATTTAAGATTTGAGGGTATCAAAATGCCAGAGGAGGAAACCACACTGATATAAACCTAAAACTCTTTCCAGCATTTTCCCTAGAAATGCCCCGTTAGTGATTTCTATTTGGTAATAGAACAAGAATCTAAGAATTCCAGAAAATGACTGAGACATTATGTACATTTGGGGGCAGTCTCAAAATACTGAGAGGACATAACAAATGCACCTTTCTACATATGCCTGACTTTTAGTCAGAGGATTTACTATTCTATGCCACAGGAGTAAAAGCAAACAGAAAATAGACGAGCCCTTATGAAGAATGAAACCTGACTTCAAATTAGCTCTTATTAAAACCTTTTAGCGGGCTAGCAATGCAAGAGAAGCAGCTTCCTTAATATGGTAAAAAGAAGAAAAAACAACAAAAACTATAGTAAACATGCTTGATGGTAAAATATCTAAAGATTTCCTTCTGATCTAGAATGAGACAGAAATGCCCTCTCTCACTACTCCTATTTAGTATTATACTGGAGACCTTAGACAATACTATGAGGCAAAACACGTATATGCATATTCATATATTTCTATATTCACACTATATACATATATATGTGTATATATATGAATGAATTAAAAAGAAGAAATAAAACTGTCATTTTCAAACAACATGACTTTATACATAGAACAGGTTTAAATATATATTGATAAATATGAAAATATTGAAGTGCATTTAGCAATGTCATTGTTTTCAAGACCAACATAAAATGTATATTTATTTATAGAATTAGCAACAGACAAAATACTGTTTTCAATGACATCAAAAACATCAAATGCCTACCACTACTCAATCCACAAAATGCGTGCAATCTCTAAATAGAAAACTTTCATGAGAAATTAAGAATCTTTTTTAAAAAAATGGAGAGTTATGCCATGTTCATAGATAAGAAGGTAAAATATTTAAAAATGTAAAAAACTAACCAAATTGATCCTTAGGTTTGATGAAATCCCAATAAAAATTCCAGCATATGTGTGTGTTGGCATAAATTGTCAGGCTGATTCTAAAATTTGTATGGAAATGCAAAGGGCCAAGAACAGCCAAGGTAATCTTGGAGTATAGGAACTCATTTAGAACACTTATTACCAGACAACATGTCTAATAATTAATATTGAAAGGCTCTGGCAATAAGATAAAAAGGACAAAATAGAGTGCAGAACCAGACCATAAACATATAGTGACTTGATTTACGCAAAAGGAGACTCTGCAATGCAGTGAGGGAAATACACACATCAAACAAAGATGCAAAATAATAAAACCTACAAATCAAAACAAAAACAGCCAAAACTACAATAGAAAAATGAGAAAACATCTTAAACAGACATTTCACAAATAAAAGAGTAGCTAAGTATTCAATAAGTACATGTAGAAGTGTTCAACGTCTATAGTGATGTAAAAAAAAAACAAAAAAAAAAAACTTGCACCAAAGGGAGCTAAACAGGCTAGGAAGGCTTTACGGGAGACTTGTAATAGTGGTCAAGACAATTGCAATCAGGGAAAGAGATTGAACTCAACTTGCTGGAAAAAAAATCATGCATGGACTTTGGGAGGAAGGTTGGGCATGATTAGGCCATCTTTGTTTGGTAGTTGGTGTTTATCAAGAAACTGGGAGATTTACATCTCAAAGGAGCAGAAATGCTCTCAAAAAAAGGAGAGAATGGGCCTATTGTCAGGAAGAAATCCACGTAAAATTTAGCAGAGCTGAGGGAAAGGAAGACCATCTTGATCATTCTCAAATCGATCACTTTTCTTTGGCTTATTAGTACAATTCTTTTTTTTTTCCTTCCCTTTTTCCCCACTTTAAAACTGCTGATGAAGTTCTGAAGTTGGTGGTTAGAAATCTGAGTCAAATAATACAGGTCAAAGTGACTAACACAGTGCCTGGTCTGTGTAGGTTTGTGGGTTGAATGAAATGAACAAATGATTGGATAACAATTGGGTTACCTGTAAATTTACACAAGCAAGTTATTAGTCGAATTTGAACTTAATGACTAAAGTACCATAAATGTCTTGGTTATCCTCCTAAATGTTCACCAAGTGCTGCGAAAGGATGTCTTCCTCCACATAAAAGTTAGTCAAAGAGTGGAAAACTGAAGGAAGGTAGTGATCTAGTTGGGACTGCCACATCAGGCCTTAAGAGTGACTCTTCATGTAGATTATAAATACTAATTGGAAGTGATGGAACAGCACACACACAAAAGACATCTAATAATTGACAGCATGTCTATAAAAGATTGAAAAAATTATCTTCACACCTTCTTGCTCTCTCAAACTACACCATCACTTCTAAGATATAGATGGGTTTGTAGAAAAGAGACCACAGGCCTAAAATGCAGCCACTTGTGCTAAGCCCCATGTCACCAAACCATTTTCAGGTTCTCCCAGAAAGGTAATCTGACACCAGTCAATCTGGACCGCCCAAGTCATCAGTTCTGAGATAATCCACTTGAGAAACCCCCTTCCATCCCCCAAAGAAAACTGAAGTAATTAACTCCTTCCTTGTCCCTGCCTGTGATGCCTACAAAAGCCCCCCATTTTGTTCGGCTCCTCTGAGCTCCTTCCTACCTTATTTGCTAGATAGGATGCTGCCCGATTTACGAATTGCTGAATAAAAGCCAATAAGATCTTTAAATGTACTCAGTTGAATTTTGTTTTTTAACAGGGTTATGGCCAAGAATGCTTAAATATAATATTTGAAAACTCACATTAATTTTGAAAAGAGATGGGTTTATCCACGTGTTAGTAAGGAAACTGTGAGCCAAAATGTTATTACTTACTGAAGATCACGTGATGAAATTAAAGATATGGAATTGGAACCCATAATTGTTTGACTCCAAACCAATGTTCTTTCTTTGCAGATAGTCAAAATTGTTTCCAGTGCTGTTTGGCTGGGGGCATTTGGAAGGAAAATTAGGAAGTGCTCACTCCACTGTAATGTTATAGCTTAAGATAAACAAAGTGGAAAAATTCAATAAACAACAAGCTCCAACAAGTTATTTGCCTCTAATTTGAGAATGCCTACAATAAAACAACTGTAACAACAAAAGTGACTGCTGTCATCACCTTCCCAGTGGGAGCCATGGCTCCAAGTTTGTAAAACAAGGAAATGTGATGATTATTCAAGAACTGTACTTTTTTTATGCACAAATGGCCTGCGTGCCTGTGATAAAAATGAGCTGACAGCCTTTGGCTGTTTTCATATAAAATTCGGGTCCAGAATGCCCTTAGTTAAAACAGGCTTCTTTACTTTTAGCCCATGTGCAGGTTTTTTTGGGGTTTTTTTTCCAATGTAGTAATACGAATTCTCTAAGACTCAGCAACTTCTACCAATCTTTCGGAGCTCTGTTATACTTCTCCAGCTTCATTTTTGTGGTATCACACACATACAGAAAAGTACACAAATCATAAGGGTAAATTTTCACAAATGGTAAACACTTCTAAAAATTATAAATACCAGTCAGATCAAGAATAAAATATTAGACGCAATCCAAAGCCCTCGCTCAGCTTCACTCCCAGCATGATCCCTCATCGTTAAAGTAAACCTCTGTCCTGATTTCTATCTCCATAGCGTGTTTCCCTGAAAATAAGACCTAGCCGGACAATCAGCTCCAATGAGTCTTTTGGACTCATTAATATAAGACCTGGTGTTATTTTACTATAAGACAGGGTTAAGATAATATAATATAATATAATATAATATAATATAATATAATATAATATAATATAATATAATATAAAGACTGTGTCTTATATTAATTTTGTTCCCAAAGATGCATTAGAGCTGATTGTCCAGCTAGGTCTTATTTTCGGGGAAACACGGTAGATTACTTATGACTGTCCTTAAAAAAAAACAAAATTTAACCGAGTAACCTGGAAGATCTAATTGGCTTTATTAAGAGATTCATGAATCACGTAGCATCCCATCTAGCAACTAGGGGGGGAGCTCCAAGGGCTTGCACAAAATGGAAGGCTTTTATAGGAAGAAGGATGGGACAAGGGAGCTATTAGCAAAAGAAAGGATTGTTTTTAGACCAGGACTTGTCTTTTGTGGGAGAAGGGAATGGCAAAGGTTTTTGTCATGCAGATTGCTTCTTTCTTTCTATGGAGGGTGGAATGGACTCACAGGACAGATGTTCTCATTGGTGTTAACCAGAAAATTCCAGACTGGTTGATTACCATTATGTTTCTAACTAAGAGAGGTTGAAACAGCAATTAGATCCAGTATTAACTCTTTGTTTGGTATCACAGGCTTAGCACAAGTAATGTCATTTGGGGCCTGTGGTATTGTCTTTAACACTATTCATTTAACTTCATTCAAATTCAATCATACAGTATGCTTTATTTCATTGAATATATGTTTGCGTAATTCATTCATCTACATTAGTATAGGAATATAACACCTTGATTTATCCATTATACTGTTGTTAAATACATGGGTTGTTTCAAGTATTCCACTACTATGAATAAACCTGCTATTAACATACATATATGAAGATTGGTATATATATGTACACATGTTTCTTGAATATACACCTAGGAGTGGAATTGCTAGCATATATACATACAAGTGCATATTCAGCTTTAGTAGATACTTCCAAATATTTCCCCGAAGTATTTTTGTCCCTTTACTCTGACTAACAGTTTAGGGCATTCCAGTTTCTTCATATTCCGACCAAAATTTGACATTTCCCGTCCTTTTTCTTCTTTATAAATTTTAACCTTTCTAGTGGAGTAGTAGTGAGATCTCACTGTGGTTTTGGTTTTTCATTTCCCTGATCACTGACCAAGATGGCTTTACTTCCTCAGCTTGACTAAACTTTAGATGGGTGTCTTCCTGACTGCAGCCCTTTACCTTCCTTTTCCTTGAGTACTCTGCTCCTTTAAAATGTAAACCTTCTAGCCTCTTCAACTTTACAACCCAGGAATGTCTTTCTCAAGGACCTGGGAGTGATCCCTTTGAAGTGTCCATTTAAGACTTTTTCTATTTTTCTATTGTATTTTTTTGTCTTTTTCATTATGGCTTGTAGGTATTCTTATTATTACCTGAACTAGAGTCCTTTGTCTGGTAAGCATTGTGGACAAAATAAAGGGCGGGGGGCACACACTGAACCTGACAAGCTCAGGGAAGGCCTGCCCGGAAGGCCTTACAAACTGAGAGACTGAAAGTAACCACACAAGATGGTCAGAAAATAAGAATTAAAAAGCAGGTCATGGCAGGTAGTCACATCCTGGGCCTATAACTTCCTTGACAAAGGTCAGTCTTTATCTTAAGTGAGCTTGCCTATTGTCTTTTTGCATCTAAGATAACATACCCTTGGAATATCAGAGTCATTCCCTTTTTCTGGACCCAACTGGGCACAACAAGTCATACCAGAGCAAGAGACCACAGAATTCCTCATTGTTATCTTATTCCACGTACACCATCTCTATGTGCTGTAACTGTAAATTATTAACTATCCTGTACCCACCAATGTAAAGGACGTATGTGTCTCTCCGTGTAACTTTTTATCCAATCCCAGAGATTTCCCCGCTTTGCTTTCTCCTGCCCCCTTAATTTACCACCAATGGATTTCATGTAACCCTCCTTACCTCTCCTCCTTTGATTCTAATGTATAAAATAAACCACAGAGCTGCCATTCTCCAGACCATTTGCTCAATCTGTTGAGATGTTTGCTTCCCAGCAATTGTCATCAGTTTGGCTCAAACTCATAAAAATTCTCTACAGGTTTGGACGTTTCTTACATCAACAGAGTATTTCCTCTAACACATTGTGAAGAGAAGTGAAGGACTTTCTAGAATTACAGACATTTGTCTCTGATCTTTAGGCATCTCCGATAGGAATGAGGCAGCTGCCAAACATGAAGGGACTTAGTGTCTTTGGCCCTAGTCTACAAGGAATCTGGGTTGAGTCTTTGATGTTCCTTACAGTTAATTTCTATTTTCCCATTTTCCATGTGTCATGAGATCATTCTCATTTTCTCATTCTAAGTTGTCATAAAGTCTCCACTCAGCAGCCAAGCACCCAGTTCATGATCACTGTCGACTGCATTATCCTTGATTTATACGTCTAAGAGTCTTAGAAGAGTGGCTCAAGGCCAAAGCTATTTCTGCTGGAAGAATCATTTTATTTATTGTAGGAAAAGTATTTGTCTTTCATCTGAGCCACAGTACCCAAGAGAAATTAAAACATATATTTATTTTAGTGCTTAGAGCCAGATTCAATTAAGATTCCTCATATAGATGTCATTAATTAAGAAGTAAGATCTCTTACCTAAAATCTGGTTTCAAAAATGAGTAAAAACAGAAATAGTTATTACATGAAAAAGAAATAGAAATTGCCCTTTATCATACGAAAAGTTGCTCAACTTATAATTAAAAGTAATATAAATAAAACCTAAACTGAGATGTCATTTCTTACCTATCAAATTGACAAAGATTGACAATCACAACTCACTCCATTGATGAGACTGTTGGGAAACAGGCATATTCTTACATTGGTGACGCAGTAAAAAATGGAAACTCTCTCTCACACACACACACACACACACACACACACACACACACACTCACAGAGAGCTGACAATTGACAGTGTTTGCCAAAACTACATATTCATTATTTGTTCTTTAACACAGCTATCCCACTTCTGAGAATTTTACCTTGATGTTTATCTTTACAATAAGAACTAATACATTCAAGATTGCTTATATTATGGTAATAATGAAATATTGGAAACGCAAAATAACATATTCATGGTAGAATGCTTGAATAAACAATGGTACATCTACATTGTAGAGTGCTTTGCAGCCATATAAAAGAATGAGAAAGAACTTTGTAAGTTGATATTGACATGTATGCACAGTATGTTTTTCAGTGAAAAATTGAGGTCTATATACGTACATATACTATGCTGCATCTTGTGTAAAAAAGATGACCTAAGAAAATATATATGTTCAAAAATATATAGGTGATTATATATGAATTAATTTAATAAAAATACAGAATATATGTATATATATGGTCATATATATATATATATATATATACTTGTGTATATGTATGTATGTATGTATGTATGTGTATGTATTGTCATTTTTGCAAAAATAAACAGAAGGGTAAACCAAACTCTAATAAAAACAATTACTTACGGAGTATATGGGTATGAGGTAGAAAAGATGGGTCCGGAAATGAGACTATTCTAAATTTAGTAAGATATGCATTTTAATTTTTATAAATAAAGTTTATAAAAGATGAAAAGAAACACCCTAAAATACAAATGGAAACGAATGAACCCAGTACATATAATGTTGATAAATAACCACACCAGAAAAAAGAATTAACTGAATAACTTGAACACAGCATCCTACCTGTATAACCCTAATAGGGTATAGTCTAAGAACAACAACAGAAACCACTCAAAGAAGTCTTGTACTTTAATTAGTAGATTTGTTGCCAGCAGTGGTACTGATGCAGTATTTCTGAAACAGTTTGGAATGTATTATAGGAAAGAGTAAATATGTAAATATATTAATTTTGTTGATTCTCATTGGAAGAAGGAAGAACCTGGTTATCATTGGAAGAAGGAAGTACAAATGCTCAATGGGGGGAAGTCAGAAAAAACTTGTGGTAATGGAATTGAATTGGAGGTATTAATATAAATTCAATATTATTTATAAAATATTTTTTCCTAGCTCTACATACTAAAATAGCCCACAACAGTGACAAACTTTTGTTTGTTTGTTTGTTTCCCTATACAGGGACACAGAGTAAATACTTTCTTTCATTTTTGAGGGCAATATATGATATTATGGGAAGAAAATTTTTATTTTCTTCCATTCTAGGTTCTTTGGCTGGTCGAATAATTAAATTGAAATAAAACAGATTAACAGGAGAAAAAAAATAATTGCATATATATAGGAACCCAAAGATGTGAGGCTCTCAGACAGTCAGGCAATTGAGGTTTATATGAAACCTGAGCTAAAGAGAAGGGGACAGGAGTCTGAGGCTTCAAAGGGGAGGAAGACAATTCCCAGGAAGATGGGAAGAGCAAATGTCAGGTAAACAAATGTTCACCATGCCGTGCAAATAAGTTTCTGATATAAAACGTTTTCTCTGGTAAGAGCTTGAGCTGTTTTCCTCATCCAAGCCTCCTATCTAAATTCTTTTAGGCAGCTAAGGGGGAGGTAAAAAGAATCTTCTACTACAGTGCAATGAGCATACCTAGCATCCACATGTTGGTTCCTAAAAAGATTCCCATACAAAGGGATACAGCGCTCTTTGGAGAAGCAGATGGCTCCAGCTCAAGGACCAGGAAAGTACCTGGTAATCTTGGAACATCTTGTGCTAGAAAGCAAGAAAAAATAGCTAGAGCCTTGGAGACAAAACACAGTGCTTCTACTGGCAAATTTAGTAGAATTTGAGCATAGAGATGGACTGTAACATATTAGGGGTGGAGGATCAAAAGGATTTAAGAGTGGTACCAAGTAAGGAATAATAGAATTACAAAATTACCATTTTTCTGCTAGAATGTGATCATTAACTCAGGCAGTGATCATCAATGGAAAACAAAACAAGTTGATAACGGTTGTTGAAGCATAGGAGAGTCACATAGTCTCAAAGGAATCACACAGATGACTTACCAATTACAAATGATAAGTATTTGTACTTACCTACAGAGTAGAGAGCTGGGGAAAACAATCTTAACTAAGTGACCACCTATCTGAGCATTGCCAGTAATCCAACAAACTGAAATTCCACTGCCTGCTGATAGAACGCAATGAGAAGTATACCACGTCAGCTATGCAATATTCTTGCAACAAACATTTAACTTGAATCTAATCATGCGGGAACAAAGAGACGAGTCCAGACTGTGGGACATTCTATAAGGTAACTGACCCAAACATTTCAAACAAGTTAATGTCACATTATGAAAAATAGAGACAACTGTACTAGATTAAAAGAGACCGGATTAAGAAACATGCCAATCAAATGCCGTGGTGACCTGTGCCTGAATCTGATACAGACAGCAATAATAGTATCTATAAAGAACATATTTGAAAAAATTGAGAAAGTTTGAATATGAACTATGACTAGGTAATATTATAATATTGGTAATTTTATTTTAAATTTCTTGGGTAAGTCAATGGTATTACGGCTATATAAGAGAGCAGTCTAGTTCATGGTGAAGTATTTAGGGATGACAGGTCATCATGTGTTCAACTTACATTCAAATAATTCTGCATTATGTATAACTATCAATATACACTTAGAGTGAGAAAGCAAAAATGATGAAGTATTTATTTACCATTAGTGACTCTAGATAAAAAAAATCTTCATGCTTTTATTTCAACTTGACTGTAGGTTTGAAAAACTGGTAGCAAAAAGCATGGCTTTTACTCATCTTATAAAATAATGTAAATTACATGTTCAAGGGTATTCACAGCATTATTTTTATAACAAATAAATGAAAATAAAACTTTAGAACACCTAATGTACCTCAACAGGGAAGGAGTTGAGTCAATTGCGAAATAGCCATGTGATGAGATATGTAGCCATTAAAATATGAAGTATATCTACACATACACATATGGGATACATACACACACACACACACACACACACACACACACACACGCTAAATGAAAAAAAAGGAAAAGTAGAGGAGTGTGAATGGTTGCCCATTCCTGTTACGGGAGACAATTTCTGGAGGATTTATAAGAATCCATTAACAGTGATTTCCCTGGAGAATGAGATGGGGGCCCAGGGAAAGGATTTTAATTTTCACATTACTTATTTCATTACTATTATAAATTGTTTACCAGGAGGATGTTATCACTTTTATAATAAAAATAAGTATCCCCTCACCCTCCAAAAGAGCATGATTATATTACACTACATAAAAACCTTAAAATAGTAAACCAAAACCATATCTGTTACTTACTAATAGTTTTGCTCTGTTGATAAGTTAGTCAGTATGTGTTGTGTAGCCAGGTCCACAGCCACACTTGCCATGTTCTGATACAAGTGAATAGACATGACATAGAGCGCGTACCTACTGTCTGTCTAGGTTAAATGCCTTCAACACATCCCATGTCTAGATTCCGGATGGCCTTCAAAATCAGAAGGGAACTTATTAGTTGCTGCCCCACGAATCACTGAAAGGCCTTTGTAAACTGTAAATCAGAGCACACATGTGCACCACCCTCATTTCCTTAGAGCCTTGGCATGGCTCTATAGTCAGAGCAGTTACTGTGGTCTCCATCATTTTCAGAGTCGGAACATGAGTTCAGAGAAATTAAGGGACTTGTCCGAGACTATGTTCATGTTGACAAGATTAAGTTTTTCTACAGTGTTCTTGGCTCCCACGCATAGCTGCTCGGTATCAGCAAATAAGACCTTCAGAGATATTTTCACCATGGGGGCCTGAGCCCAAGAAATATGGGAGATGTATGACCCCTATCTTGAATCAAAGAGGATGGTGTGTCCCCTTTCAAGGTGGCTTTTTTGTTTGTTTAGGCATTCCCAATCGTATTTTTAGATGAAGTAGTCAACTGTCAACATTTTCCAGGGGCCTGTAGGACAACATCTCAGAGCTTGTAAGCCCACTAACTTTTATGGCCATTTTCAAGACTTTATTCCTATGTAATTCACATGAGAAGTTACATAGCACAATAATTACAAACATCACAGAGTTGATGATTCCTTTTGTTCATTTGTGGGTTAAGTCCAGTGGGCTGAGAAAGTTTAGGCAAACAGAGTGAGGTGGTCCAGATACGTCAAGCCACGAGCGTGATTCAATAGCGTTAGGGCAGCTCAGCATCCCTAAGCTAGAACTGCCAGGACTGTAATCAATATGTTACCTCTGACATTTACAAACACCCTTTAGAAGCAAAATACTATGTTAAAACCTTTTAATGTCATTTTATGAAGTTGGTTTGCCCTTTAAATGTCTTTTCATTCCTCCTGAGAATTGAGCCAGTTTCGGGGAGGATCCCTTTTTGATTATTTGAACAGCAGTTGGGGGTGAAAAACTTTAAAAGGAAGGCTCTTAACCAGCTCGTGATAGCCTACTGTCATTGTGACTGCCAACCTTTCAACTCTTCTGCTTTCCCTCTCTTACTGATTCATGAAAGGCAGTGACAGCTTCTTTCTCTGATGGAAATCCCTGCTTGATAATTGAATGGGACTGAAGAGAGATGTGGATGAGGCTTCTTGAGTACGGCTTTGAGAGACCCGGGGCCCTACCCGTTTCTAGCTCACAGAAGATGCCCATCCTTCCTCTTAAAATAGTCTGCAAATATGAGGACCCTTCTGGTGAATGTGAGAAGGTACAAGGTCCTGCAGAGGAGTTAGTGGGACGGGGCAGAAGCCATAAATGAGTAGGACAAAGGCTGGGCATGCCAGCTACGTGGCCTGTGGCTGAGATAAACATAGGTGCAAATGGGATTGGAGGTGTCTAGATAAGGTGAGCCAGGTCCCAGGTCAGTGCATATATGATGTTGTTCTCTTATAGTCCTGGAAACCTCTCCATCTCAGAAAAACTCAAAACAGAGATGGTACACATCCAATCTCCTGAGGATGAAGCCACCATGGGCAGGACAAAATAGATGAACTGCTTTAACAGAATGGAACAGTTCAAAACAAGACCCACAGCTCTCTCTTCTAAACATACAGCTAGCTCTAGAGTTTTTAGAATAGAAATTCTGGGGAGTCATGAGATGACTAGAAAAGAGGATACCTATGCAGGAAAATCAAGACAGAGCCAGATCTAAGCCAGCCATCAGGATAGGATTAATAACGTGAAGTTTTCCCTAGAATACCAGCTCTACCCAGAGGATCTTAGATCAGGGTCTTCAGCAAATCATAAAGGCTATATCCTGGGTGCTCAGGTTGTTCTGGTCGGGTATATTACCATAATAGCTTCTCTTTGGAAGGCATGGCCACGTAGAAGTACAGAGAATGAGTGTAAGAGAAGCGAATCAGCTACATCTAGAATGAATAGATTTCTTCTTAGTAACAATGCCTGGTGCCCTCCAACTGGAAGTGTCTGCCTAGGAATAATTCAAACTGCCTAGCTGAGGACTGTCTGTGCGAGCATCTGCCCTTCCCAGGTTAACAATGATAAAGACCAAAGCTTAATTGGAATCTACTCTGGAACTCAGCATAACCCATAACAATTACTGCAGCTGGTCCGCTGCACCAAGATGCATATCCAAATGTCGTAACATATGAGGGTCATTCATACATATATAGCTCTTTATCAGTAACCTTGTCAATTAATTAAGTTGCCATTTACCCACCTCCGTTTGCTTAGATTTTAAACTGCAAAATATTAAATGTCATTGATTGTATCTTCATGTTACATGTAAGGAAATTAAAGCTGACTCAGAGACAGAATGATTGTGTCCAAGTCTCCACAGTCAATTAGACTAGAAGAAGGTGAAGTTATTTCTGATTTCATAAGTCTCTACTAGTACCACAGTGCTATCTTAGTCAACTATCACAACCCTAGGTTCTTGAATTTCAACTGCCAAGAAGACCAGGTACATTCGGCATGTCTCCTGCAAACAAAGGTTTCACTTAAAAGACGTGGCAAGAATAGAGGGCAATCTATCCATTACTTTGAGACCACAGACATTAAAGGTCTTGTTTCATTGTCTCAGTGATTTCCCTTCTGAGTTCCCTTTGATTCCGTATGTTTTCTTTCAAAATATGGCTACCTTTCCATGTGAAATTTGCCTCGACTATACTCAGAGCACTGAGTAAAATGATGAAATTGGAAGGGCACAAGATTTAGAATAAGAAGCAACTTTAAGTCTAGATTCTGAGGTACTATGTCTGTGTGACCAGATAAACCACATTAAGTCAGTTTCAATTTCATCATCTGAAACAAGAGACTTGTTCAAGACGATGGACCCAGCACATACATGTGTACCCATTACATGGGCAATTTAAGCAGAAAAAAATGTACGTTCAATAATGCTGGTAAACAGGGAAGGGTGTCATGAATGGACCAGAAAATTGGAGGAAGTTCTAGAGTATAGAAAACAAATAAAAGGTATTGGCAGAACAAATGAAAGAGAAAAAAACACAACTTCAAGCATTACAAGTAAGAGATGTCTTTCAAAATGGAGCCTCAGAGAAGCTTCAAACACAATCTGGCTAAAATGGGCCTACGTCCTGAGCTAATCAAACTGGTAATAAATGAGCTGTTTAACCAGATAAACAGTAACATTCCTGTCCCCATCCCACTCTATGTGTAAAGAGCACATGCAGCAAGCAGTAGCTTATAATGCCAGGGTGAACTTTTCTGTGGAGAAAGTAGGCACTCTGCATGGCTCCCAGAGCCTGTGAGAGAAGCAGGACAAGATGGAGACAACTCTGGACATACACTGCAATCAGGAAAAAGAAAACGATAAGGTAGCTCCTCCTAGAATCAACTAATGTGCCCCACCTCCAGGGTCAAGGGCTCTTTATTTGAGTTACTGTGGCACCGCAGCCGAATTGTCTGCTCTCTTTCGACACACCCTCCAGAGAAGCCACTTATTTAAACCCCCATGGCAGACACAATTCAAAGTCAGTCCTCCCATCCAAGGAAGAGGGTTATTGGAGATGGAGATTTACTGGGTTCCGGAGAAAAGCCCAGCCCCCTAGGCATACTAATCACCCCGTCTTTAAGTGCCCACAAAGTCCAACTTGAGGCAAGAACGTAAGTGCAGGTAATTTATACAGGAGGTGATTCCAGAAAGCAGATGTGAAGACCACCAAGAGTGAGACAGGATGAGGAAATTCAATAAAGAATGTACAATTTGAGGGTTGCCATTGTAGGCAACTAGGAATCGCCCTGTTGGAATCCTCTTAGGAACCATGTACTATGTAACACTGTTGTCCTATTGTCCTACACCAGGTATGACTGTTCCTCTGAAGAACAGGAGGCTGAAGCATTTATGCACTGATCCCCTACTCCTACAGTGGGTGGGGCTTGTCCCTCCCTGGGGGCATTACCTAACTCACCTGCCCAACTGTCCTCAGATGGACTGGGTAAGCCCTAGCATGTTTCAAAACCCCTGAGGCACACAAATGGCAAGCATTCTACAGACCTGTACACCACAGAAGCAGCAGCTAAAATCCGAAGGGAACCAAAGGACACGGTATGAAGCACAAACAGGTATCTATTAATTTATAAAGCTGAATCAACTGCTAAGGATCCGGAGATAGCTAAGGGAAATTTTGTGCGTACATGCGCACGCATGCGCGCGCGCGCGCGCGCACACACACACACACACACACACAATGTAAAAAAGAATATTTGGCCCAGAGAAATTAGAGTTGATCAAGAAAGAAAACTTTGAAATTATTCTAATAAGTATCGTCAGACAGAACAAAAGCGATTACTTATAAAAACAAAAATAGACATCTGGGGAAAGCTAGCAAATAGAAAAAAAGAAAGTTTCAGAAAAGGATATTATTGGAAAAAAAAGTTCAGTAATTGGACTGAATAATAGAATATATAGGGCTAAATACCAAGACCAAACTAGAAAAAAGTTTCCTTGAACTGAAAAAATAAATAAATAAATAAATAAATAAATAAATAAATAAATAATACTAATAATGCTGTTTCAAATTGATTCAAAGGGCTACCAAATCATTGGGGGAAATACCTGCATATTGAATAACACAGGGAATTTCAGAAGTCCTAGAACAAAAAGAAATTATAAAAGCTTCCAGAGTTGGAGAAAAAGTCAAACTAACATCAAATTTCTCATTAGCACTAAAGGATGCTAAAAAATGATGCCATATTTTTTTTCAAGTTTCGGGTTTTCAAACCCTGAAATATATACCCAATCAAATGACTAAACTAGTATGGGAAAAACTGCTTTTCAGACATTCTAGATCTTATAAAACATATGAGTTAGATACTCCACGTTAGAAAAGAAACCTCTCAAAGAGGTATTCCAAGAAAAAAAAATGTAAAAGGAAGAAGATAATGTGATATGTAAGAAACAGCAATACTGCGTAGTACCTAAAAAACATGAAGAAAACTCAGGAAAAGAAAAAAATCAGAATCTATTGGGTGTTCACATGTGGGTATTTTGGGGGTAAAGGCAGCGAGATTTAACAATATAGAGGTAAAAATCCTCCTTTATGGGACTTTACTTGTTTCAAAATAAGCAATAGTCATAAAATCATGACTTTAAAAAGTGCTATTTTAGGGAATTTCAATTTGGAAAATCAACCTATAGACAAAACACCGAAAGTAATGTTACAGGTTTGGAGAACTAAGTGCTATGAACCTTGGTATTCTCTAAAGTTGATAAATCAAGAAATATGAATGTGAACATCTATCATTTATAGTTATAAAGGTAATACCAGAAGAACTAAAGTAATAATATAATTGGCAAAATTGAAGTTTGAAGGCAAGAAGATGAAATACAGAATAGTAAAAATATTCCTAAACTCTTGATCTTTTATTGCACAGAGTAGATTGATGCTGTCTAAAGTTGATTATTTCAAGAAACACAAGCAGAAATAAAACCATTTAAAATTCAAGTGGGAACCGCCAAATGAACAAAAAGGAAAAATGGTTCAAAATACCTCTAGAGTGTGGCCCTGGGAGTGGGGAAGAAGGCAGGGGTGAGATAGACATTTTTATACTTCATTTTAGACAGTTTTCAAAAACTAGATATTTTCCCAAGTTGACATTGCTTTTAAAAAGAATCAGATAAAAACTCAAAACCCAATAGTTTGCCATCTGCAAATGAAGTTTTATGTCCTCAGCCATATAATAGCTGTGATTAAGAAAACCTAACTTTGTGCTCAGGATTTTGGAAAAGAAATAACTTTGTCATTTCCAAACCCCGAGCCGTGGCTTCATTTTATATAGCCATGTTAATTCCACCTGTAATCCCCATGAAGTAAGGGACTTCTGCTATTTCTTATCTGTAAGCCTCTTTTATCTCAGCTAAACTCAAAAGGATTGCTTTTTTAACAAGCTGATGGGGTAGGCAGAAAAAAACAATAAGAAGTGACTAGGGTACTGAGAGATGAAAAGGAATAACAATGATTAGGTTAAAATAATTAGATATTTATTCTTCCCTGCATAACTCTAAGGGCTCAACATTTCTCTTGTGATAATAAGAATTTCATATATTTCTAAATTACTTTAAGAAAGTTTTGTTTTCACTGAAAGTATGTCAGATCCTAAAATATTCAATAATGTATCAAGTCAAAAATAGATGAATTCAGCTTCTTACTTCAGGGAGGAGATCCTCTTTTTAACTTTCTACATCCCTTGGGAGAAAAGGAGGACACAGAATTCAAAGAATGTTGAATTGGTTGAAGTAGAACCTGGTTGGTTCTACCAGTTGGTTTGCTACATGTTCAGATGGCTCCGAAATCTAGTTCCCCGCTAACACTAAAGTAGAAGGGAGTTTGATGAATGTGGTGATCAAATCTTGGTTTCTTCCATTAATAAAACTCATCTGGCTCCTGAACTGTCTGGGCGTCTACTCCTTGAGACTACCAGAATTAAGGAATAAATGTACTTTTTGGAGAGGCAGGGAGGCAGAAGTAGTGGTATTGCCATGTAACTGGCAACTATTACTCATTTTATTCTTAGAAAAATGGAAAGTAAAATACAAGAAGGATCTTTAATTTTACCATATCCTTAACCTTGTACTTCAAATGCCTGCCCCCCCCGCCCAACCACTTGTGAACAAGGAATGCACTAGAAAGCAGAACACTTGTGCTTACTGGGGGCTCGGGGGGCCAGGGAGATTGGGGAGTTATTATTTAATGGGCACAGTTTGAAATGAAAAAGTTCTGCAGGTGGAGAGTGGTGATAGTTTTACAATAGGAATGTACTCTGAATATCTTAATATTTTATTTCTCAGTTATACCTCAATAAAACTGAGAGGGAAAAACCAGATATTCAATGTTAAACAAACAAATAAAAAATACAAAACAATGTGAATGTACTTAATGCCACTGAACAGCAAACTTAAAAACGGTCAGAATTTATGTTATGTATAGTCTATCACCACAGCAACAAAGCTTGGTGACCTGACGATGGTTCATGCAGGGCAAACTGTTCTACTTGTCTCACTAGAATTTACATATATTACACAGCAGTTCTGTAATTTATGTGTATCAAGAAAGCGTTCATTGTTTTGTAAGGCAGAACAGGTACAATACATGCATTCAGCAATTTTGTCAGGTTAAATTATTTTCCATTTAAGATTTTGGAAATTAAAGGTATACAATTCAGATGCCTGGAAAATTCATGAGAGAGAGGGAGAGAGAGAACAATGAGGAAGGGAAACAGAGACAGAGATAGACAGGGACAGGATAGATCCAAGGCAGAAAATTACTGTCACAATCAGAAGCCCTAGAAAAAGTAGTGGAATTAAGATGGATTATATCTTAACTCCTAGCCCTTTCCCTGCCTTATTGTATGCTATTGGGCAAGTCTTATAACTTTCTGAGAATCACGCTTCCTCAACTATAAAATAAGAACTCATAATACATATTACATAGGCTACCATAAAGATTCAATACATGGAAAGTACTTAATACAGTGCCAAGCCCTTCACACAATGTAATCACCGCTGTTATTCCCATTTTGTGTTCATTCATATTGCCATTCTCTTGTCCTATCAGCAACTGCCCCACAAAGCCCAGAGGGTTAAGACAAAGACAAAGAGTTAGTAAACTTTTCTCAAAAAACCTGATCCTAAGAATCAAATCTCTGTCAACGGTGAAGCAGAGTTCCTATGAGCTGTGCTTCCCAGGTCTCAGCTCACCTCCCAAGGGCATGAGGATGCAGAGCAAGTTAGATGGATGAAAAGGTGAAAGGCTCAAAAGGCAGAGCAAGAGCTGGCCCCACCCACGGCAGCAGGCTTTGTTTCTTGGCACAAACAGCAGTGTGGCTGACCCCTCTGCTGGCTCCCAGACATCCTATGGCTGTTCTAGGACAGGGGAAATTAGGACCTGGAGAGTTGAACATAATGAATGTTTCTCCAACGTACTGGAGAGAAGGGGGAGGAGAAAGAGAATGGAATTAGTGAAAATAGCCCCAAGTCTCCAAACCTGGAAATTAGATTCATATGATAACACTGTCTGCAGTTATATTGTTCGGTACAGTAGCTACTAGCTACATGTGGCTATTTATATTTACATTTAAATTAATGTTAAATCAAATTTAAAAACCAGTTCCTCGGTTATACAAGCCCGTGTCAAAGATTCAATAGCTACGTGCAGCTAATGACCACACAGTGGACCACACAGCTAAAGGAAAGTAACATTTCTATCACTGTGGAAAGTTCTAGCCGGCATTGCTGATGTTTAGGGAAGAGACAAATAGACATCGATTAACTAGATGTATCCAAACAATTTTTCTTGGCTTTTTGCAAGAATCTTGGTTCTTAAGGGGTGTGGAAACTATGAGAAGCCCACAGGGATTTAATTAGAACTTTTGGCAAACTAGCTTCACTTGACTTGTGACGAACCTTGCATCCCTTAGTCAAGACACCACAAAGGAGGACTCTGGGCTGCTAAGGAAGTGATTCAGAAAGCCATTTGCAAAGGAACCATCTTTCAGTGGACTCTTTAACCTCAAGGGGCCCTTCAGAGGTAACTCTGACCATATCCTCCTTTCCTGGGTGACATTTCCATTATGCTCAGCAGGTGGGTTACTCTCCTGGGTGACGGTGTTTCTGATGAAAGGAGCACAGAGCTCTCCTCAGTGTCACCTCCAACGCTGACTTTCCTTCTCTGGACATTCTTTCCCAAAAGGGATATCAAAATACCAATATTAAAGACCCATTCCTAATTTTCCTGCAGGCTAGAAGGATTCAGTCTTAGCACACAGTCTATCAGTAAGGAGGCTACTTCAAAGACCACTGGGCCAGTGAGTAAAAGGTGTGGGTTTGGGTCAAAGCAATGGGCTTTAGTCAGACAATTCCAGAAGTTGAAACATTCTACCAGAAACCTGGTCTGGCCTCTTGAAAAAAATAAAAATAAAAATCTTGGGAAAATCAAGACAACTGTTCTGGTTTGAAGGAACAAAAGAGAAATAACTGAAAGCAATGTTTAAACCTCGAGTGGATGCTGCTTCAATGACTGAAGAAACATTTCTATAAAAGACATTTTCGAACAATTGAGAAATGCTGATTACGGACTGGAGATTAAAATGATGGTATGGCATTAACGCTGTATTCTCAGAAGTGATAATGTCATTGGGTAATGTAGAAGAATGCCCTTATTCTTATAAAATGCATGCTGAGTGAAATATTTAGGGAGAGGTGTCGTGGTGTCTGCAGCTTATAAATGCTTAGATTAAAAAGGCATAAATATAGAGCAAAATGGAGCAAATATGGCAAAATATCCAGTTAATTGTTGAATCTAGATGGTATACAGATGGTCATTGTTTTATTTTGCAACTTTTCTCCATGTTTGAAAATACTCAATATAAATGTTTGGGTTGTAGAAGAAGAGGAATGAATTTCAGAAGAGCCAAGGAAGGTCTAAGAAAGAAAATATAAAAAGAGGACCAAACATCTAGAGAGATGTAGTGCATAAAGTGCTAAATGCCACACAAGCTGTGCCCAGAAATAAGCCATATCCAACTGCATTATTCTATGAAATATTTCTTGGGTAGTAACATGAATGGAGCACCAAACTAGGTGCTTCACGTTATTTAATACAATCATCACAATGCCCTTAAAACCAGAATCATTATCCTTATTTTGCTATTATAAAAAACTAAAGCTGGTAGAATTGAATAACTTGGTCAAACTTACATGACAGCTATTAAGTAGCTGAGCTAGGATGCAAACCAAAATCTATCGAGTTCCAAATCCCGTGCTACTAGCCTCTTGTGAATTTAGCATCAGTAGTAACTCTTCTCCACTAGATTCAGTAGTAAAAGAGAAGAAATTAAGTCTTAGTTATATAAGAAATTGAAACAGACAGAGATAATGAGAGTTAGGGAGTGGGGGTGAGAATTGACTCTGGTTACCTGGGTTTCAGCAAATATTTTAGATTCTGGTCCTCAGGAGTATATGTAGAAAGTGATAGGTTCTCAGATAATATTGGAGCTCTAGTACAAACACCAAGGTGCCCCACATACTGAGCTTGTCCATGGTATCTTGGAGATTTTAAATGGGTTTTCAAAATCATCTCTCAGCACTCCAGAAATAAGTCCAGCCATTGCCTCTATGGCAGGAACAAGTTCCATTTTAATATTAGCTACTCATTCTCAGAGGACCTTTTTCTCTTTCTCCACAACTCCTAAGATATATCACTTAATTCTGTGTCTTTCATTTGTTCATAAGACACACTTTTTAATGAGATAGTTTGGCCAAGAATCTCCTAATTCTGAACATTCTCATTGAGTCTCCACCATGAATACATTTTATGTGTTGTTTATTTCCTATAACTTAATAAGGCACAAACTTATAATCTTCTACTCAGCACTTGTGTCAACTTGTATTCCAAGCACAGGGCATAAAGGCGATAATGGTTGAGGCCGTTCACATACCAACAGCTCCCAATATTCTTGGGGTGCTCTCATCAGTGGAAAAGCCCACCTTCAGTGTTCCTTGAATTTCCATTGGTAAATAGTTTCCAGGAGACACAGCCTCGTGCAAGGTATGTGATAAACACTGAGATGATACACACTATGTAGTGGGTGATTTCTTGGTGGCAAACAACCCCCTTCCTCATGTAACTGATGAATTTTGCATGAGCTTCCATTTTTGCACTTGTTTATATACTGTACCTTGCAGGTCTGTACTTCCTCCAGTAAAGTGTAAGTTTTCGTAGGTCAAGGACGAAGACATTTTGGTTTCTATACCATCATATCTAGCAAAGTGTTATGCACACATTCCCATCTGGCTGAGTGAATAAATGGGTTCATGGAGGTCAGTGTTGTTGGAAAAGTTGGGATGTATCATGACGTTTAAAAGATAGCCTATCTACAGCAAGTTGCTAAGTCCTAGTTTTTGTGACACTTGTCTTTGGCCCAGTCACCAAGATTTTTGCCTGGCTTGCTGCAACAGCCTAGAATAGTGCAATTGCTTCTACTCTTGCAATCCTTCTGGCATGAATGCATTCTCCACAGAACAGCCATGAATCTTTTTAAAAATGCAAATTATATAGTAGGACATATGATACATTTAAAAACATTTAATGTCTTCACACGGAGCTTGAATAACATCCTAACTCCTTGCTATGTCCTATAAAGCCTTGTCAACATCCTAAACACCAAACCTCATTTCTTACCACTCTCTTCTACGTTTGCTCTCCTCTACTCACTCTAGCTTTCTTCCCAGTGTCAGAGACACTCTCCTCTCCATAGTTTCATGAGGCTTGTTCCCTCATCTGTCAAGACTCACATTAAATCACCGTCTCAGAGAGGCCATACATTACCACACTAAGGAATAGCACACATAACACTTATTTTCTGTTCTTGTTCTTTTTCTTCATAGCACCAATAGACAAAACTTTATTTTGTTCTTCTCATATTTATCTATTTTCTGTCTTTGTCACCACATGGTTGGCTTTATAAGAGCAAGCACTACGCGTGTGCTTGGCACCTGGTACGCCATGTACAGCTCCTGGATCACATTCAGTGAATATATATGGCCACTGAAGATCACTCAAGAGCTTTACTAGGCAGAGAATGCTATATCTGTATATGTCAGGGGCTTTACCAAGGAAGATGGAAAGAGGCCATGACTAAGCAGGATGTGGGGACATCTACTCATTTGTAGAAGCTGCTGTCCCTCGTCTTCCCCCAAACTACCGCCTTGTTCCCCAAAAGGAAGATCGGTATTTTTATGTCCTACATAAGTAAAGGGGTAGGGGCAATGTCCTGCCAGGAGGAGGCAGATCCCCTCTCTAGCAGATTCTTTTCTCTATCTCCTAGGAATTTCATATTCCTAGACCCTATTTTTATTTTTTTTCAGCTATTTTGCCAAGATTTGAGGTTCAGGATGGCAAGGAATTGCTCTGTTTCTGTATTGTCAAGGACTAACTCAAGGTCTGATCCAGAGCAGGTTCTGAGAATAGCTCTGTCAAACTGAACAAAATATAAAGTCACTATGTCCAAAGATTCATATTTTAGAGGACAATGCAGAGTTCAAGAGGAATCCAGGAACCAACCAGATCAAAACAAGCAGAGAGTGAGAATGAAACTGTGACTCCTAACAAGGCTTCAACTTTAGATCAATAAATGAAAATGTAGATTTCTTTTAATAACTCATTGCCTGAAAGATTTTAACCTGTCTAGAATATTTTCATACACAAAAAGGCAAATAATGATTGAAACAATCTAATTTTCTGACTCCAAGGGAGCCTTATTAAGCTCTACAAATAAGTCTATCCTAGGTTGTGCTAGAAAAAAAAATTGATCCCATTGTGGCAAGAAAATGGAGCCCTATAAATCTCAGTTATGTCAGGAACCAAACAGTGCATTGAATAGGAACCTGATTGGAAGGCCTCAAAAAGAAAATTTGGTTGATTGTAATCCTTATATATGACAGAAGTTGGATTTTCTCAGTCCAATTGTGCTCTACGGGTATCTGACAAGTCTAAACTGCCAGCTTAGAGGCATTCAATAAATTTCAAGTTGTTTTTGTGTCAAAGGGTTGAATTTAGACAAGCTGTGTTGACTTGAAATTGGACAGCTGGAATTTGTATTTTCAGTTGTTGGAAATTTCAGTGCAGATTTGACAAGTATTGATGATTCTTTATTGACATGAAGCATTTGTACAAATCATGGGATTCTATAAAGTACCATTCTTTTTGCTTTATAAAAAAGAATGTTCTCTGCTATTGAAAAAGCCCATTTTTCTAATAATTTTAAATAATCTTCAGACTAGAACATATAATAAATTGGTAAGAAATGCAACATTCCGTGTAGCTTAGAATAAGCCAAACTTGTAATGAGGCTGTTATTAATGTCAACATCCACTGTGGCTGTTTTCTGGGCTCCTTACAAATTGCATAATTTGTCTTATGTTTCTAAGTTCCATTTACAGGTGCTGTAATGTCAGCAGTGTGGAGGGAGCGGTGATTACAAACAACGTTGATAAATTCTGACCAGGACACAGGTCAATGCTTCTTCTAGAAAGCCAGAGAGAGTAAAGACAGAAGTCTCCTTTCCATAATATCTCCACATTAAACAAGGCTTGTTTGCTCCTGTTGAATAGGCTCTCAGACATCGATGCTTTCTTTGGGGAGTTCTTCTCTCCCTCTTTCTGAAACATGACTCTCAGAGGAAGGCTGAGATTAATAGGGCATCAGGTTATGCTAATCTTCTCTCAATATTTCATTTTGCTTTAATCCTATAACATTTGCATTTCTGAAATTAGGGTATCTGCTGCCTTGGGGTTGGACCCAGAGGCCTCGTTTGAGTTAGATTTATTATCTACTAAATGACTTTCTTAGCAATCTCTTTATCTCTGTGTCTGCCAGCTAATCTCAATGCTCTGTCTTGAGCAGATTCTATTATACAAAAATGCGTTATTACCATTTTTTTGGATCTTCTACACAGAGAGCTTTCAGACATGTTATATGGATAGTAAACCTGAACCAGCACACTGCAAAACAGTTAGCAGAGAGGTGTAAAGTACCCGCTTGTGAACGAATAAATATGATAAACTGTTATTGACCCTTCAGGTATTACCAAATTTTGGTTTTAGAAAAGAGGTTCAGAACTAGCTCCAAACTTTTCTTCAGGCCCAAAGAGTCAAATTCCTAGAACAAGGGACACTGATAAGAGGTATGTTTCTCGTGCGACTTCATGCTTGGGCAAGAATAACAGAAACATAAGCCAGGGAAAGAGGTTCGGGTTTAAGGTGAAGGAAAAGCATAGAAAGTTATATGAAAAACATGTGAACAGAGATAGTTATGAGAGAGTCACAAGGGAAAGGAACTAGAGGAAACAGGAAAAGGTCTGGGGTAGGAACAGAGAAGTGTTACCGAGGAAGCTGGAATAGCACCTGATCCGCTTTCTGAGTGTCTATGGCTCCCCTAGTTAACCTAGTTAACAGGCTCCTTTGTGTCTATTAGTTGACTGGTTTCATAGATCATACACAACAGTGAGGGCTGTGTAATTTGGTTTGTAATTTCAGAATAGGTCAGTCTTATGAGTGACGGTGGGAGGGTGCAGCAACCTACGATTAGCATTGGTAAACGGAGTTGAGGATGGCAGTGTAGATGGAAGTAAAGATGGAAATGAAGATGAGCATGGGTTGAAAATAAGAATGGGATGGGGATAAGGATGGCATGAGGGACCTGATTAACATCAGCTATGGGAAGGCGGGACTAGGCAGATCTTTGATTGAAAGGTCTAAACCACTGTCAAGCACATAGGACAGATTGTGGTCCCAAAACAGAAAATTCTAGAATGAGCTAGTCAGAATTTTAGCAGAAAATACATGAATTTTTGCTCAGAGCAGGGCTCCAGACATAGTTGGAAAATTGGAGTGGCATGGAGCAAGATAAGGCTGAAAGCAAGCCTTTCTATATGAACTAAACAGGCTAAATCATGTAACTGCTTGCTGGACACCAGACGCTAACATTACAGGCAGCAGGCACCAGACCTACAGCTGCACAACTAATCCAGGCCTAATAACAGAAGGCTGCTAGGCCCCCTCTGCTAGGTCAGGATAAGCTCAAGACATGGACAGGCTGAGTTAGAAAGTTGTAAAGGAGAGGCAGACATGTGAGGGTGTGTGTGTGTGTGTGTGTGTGTGTGTGTGTGTGTGTGTGTGTGTGTGTGGTGCATTTATATGTCTACCCTCAGACAGTTCCAAGGACAACCAAGTCATGAAATCTGTTTCTCGTTTCTCATTGAGCAGTAACTGAACCCAGCAGGAACACCCTAAAACACGTTTAGTTCCTGTCTATATCTAGCCCAAGATTAGAAATAATTTTCAATAACTATAACCAGAAACCATTTGTAACTTCATTTTGCCTCTGATGAAGCAGATGATAATAGACAAGGGTTAAGTTCATTTTTAAAATGCAAGCAAAAATATAAACATATGGGGGGAGGGCCTTTCAAATATTTAATATGGAAATATTCACTGGTTTTATTTCTGACAATAATTGAAGACTCTCACTGGGGGAATATGAACCTAACGTGAGGTTAAATCCTATTGAGCATCCAGATGAAATCAAAATATGGCTTGGGTCTCAAACGGAACATACATTTTCAAGAGCTGTCAGTGTTGGAGCAAAGAGATTTGTCACAGACAAATTAATTGTTCTTTTTGTGTGTGTGCTTCGCAATATGAAAGTCAACATCTGTTTGTCCTTCCATTCAAGCAAACACCCTGTGGAAGACTAATAGATTAACAAAGAGATAGAGAAAAAGTTATGGGCTATGTGAAAGAGAAACGGAAAGATCTAACACAAAGTAAGAAACAGATGCTAAGAGGGAAACCAGAAAGGCAAACTGTTAAGAAAAATTGCTATTTGCAGTGTCATTATTAAAGATGTGTGTCTGCTGATTGTTGTGTCATTTAAAGGACAGCAAACTGAGAGACTTCTGAACAGCACATCTGAGTGGTTCAGCCCTTACAGATGTGTACTCCTCCTGCATATAAAGGCTTGTGATGGAATGACAAAATCAGAGGTCTTTTGCAGACCTTTATGGCAACACTTATTTTAAGACGCTAAAAGTTAGGAAAGTGGACTGGTAGAAATCCAAAGAACAAACTGTGTTAGCTTTCTTCTGTTCCCTGCTGCTTCAAATAGGAAGTCTTCAAGGGCAAGAAGGAACAAGTAGATTTTTAAGAACAAAGTACTTTTCTTTCATTGATGGAGATTAATATGCAGCTCAGACTTCACGGTCACTTTGGGCTAGAGTCCACTGTCTCTAAAATGAAGTATTCACCTTCTCCTGGGATACACAAGTATAAGGTAGGCAGCCAGGCAGCACAAGTATAAGGTAGAGACAGCCACCATATGCAATGAAGTTGGATATACCAACCATCCATCCACCACCTCCCATGCCATTAGCAAAGTTAACCCAATACCAAGGACACTGCCAAGTGACTTAAGGAAAAGAAAATACATTAAGAAATCAGATGGCTTATCTCCTGACTTCTGGCCCACACATAATTTCATTTCAGAGAGCTGAGATCCCTATTTGTAGGGTACCTCTCAGAGATTTTCATATCCAGGGAAGTGTCTTAAAGGAAACAGTTCTGGCCCAATAAAATAAAGAACTAAGATTCAGAACTCCTGGGTTCTGTGACATGGAACAAACTCTCTACACCTCAGTTTCTTCATCTGTGGAAAATAAATAATAATTTCTGTGCATTAAGGCAAACATATTTGTTAAATGAGATGGCTTACATTTTGTGAACTGTGCCTTGTCAGTGGGAGGTTCTACTTCCTTCTACCATGTGTCATTTTTACAATATAAATTTTAAAAATCAAAGAATTCATTCCTTCAATTATTAAAAGCAGTTATTGCCAGGTTCTGAGGCTACAGAACTCCTGCCTCCAATAAACATTCTGTGGTCCTACTCTGACTTTGTGACCATCTCCCATATGAGGGGGATAAGCGTCTACCATTATTCAATGTTTGACATGTGAATCCTGAATCTGCCAATGACAGACAACGCACCAAGTACGAAATACATCTCTACTAAGAAGTCTCAGTAGGAATCTGGGCCATGATTTGGCCACTGTTATTTTCTCCTTGAGTTGATAATTCTCAGCTCAGAGCATGCTCTGAGAGCAGAACAAATGAACCTTTTTACCATGAAAATAACTCTGGAAACCTAAGCCTAATTCAAAGTTGGTTCTGTCACAGTAAAATCATATGGGAATGCCTGACTTAAAGAGTCTGCCATATCCATCACTCTGTGATAGGTACCATTAGAAACAGAAAAGGAAGAAAAGAAATAGGAAGCCCCGTCTTCTGAGCATGTCTTACAGCTCTGGTCTCCTGGGTTTTGACATTCTAAAATGTCAGGCTACTGTTCGTCATCTTACAGTGAGAGGCTGAATGTAAGATGAGAAGCTCAAAGTACAAACCTCTGCATTATTTGTAAAACATGTTCAGAGACAATGCCTCTCACCATCATGCAATGACTCTTGATGCAACGACCCACATGACAGTGATCTTTCTAAGTACAAATCTGAGAAAGCACACACCTTCTCTTGAAGTAGAGACAGTTGTTTATCAGAAAGAAGTAACCCATCAAGTTGTGAGTCTTTCTTTGTGCCTCAAGGAAACACAAAGTGAAGCCTTGTGCTCACGGTTGCTTTCCATACTCTTATTATAACTCTGCCTTTCTCTCCCATCTTTATGAGCCATTTGTCGTTGTCCTTATTATATATCACAAGGAGGCACTTACATATTTATAGCATGTTTTCAAAGATATATAGATCTGCATATAGATATAGTCAAGAATCAATGCCCAAGAGGTGAAAGCCAAAATGCTAGATGGCGTGCCATTGCCCTCATGACCTGTCCAGCCACCCTGCATATTACAGCCACATTGATTCACTTTCAGGTTTCCTAATTAACCAGGTGCTTCATACCAACCTATCTTTGCCCTCATTTTTCTCTTCACTCTCTCATGCTCCCATCCTTGAGCACTGTGGCAAATTGCTACTTACCCTTCAAATTGTGGTTCAGATCTTTCTCTGTGAGTACTCCACAACTGCTTTAGACAGAATTGGGCATTTGGGGTTTTGTTTTGTTTATTTGTTTCTTTGTTTTAAATCACCTGACATATTATTGCATTGAAAAAAATTATTTTATGATGTTTTTAATGTTTCATGTATCTGTTTGCAAGTCTTCTTTTATTTTATTTTTTAAATCCCCTAGATGGGAAAATTCTGCAAGACATGGGCCATGTCTTTGAATCTTTTATCCCAAAAGTTCAGCACAGAGCCAAACACAGAGGAAGGTCATGTATAGCAGGAGTGACTAGAATGAATGAATAAACAGGAAATGAATGGGAGTGTGACTCTAATCTCAAGTTCAAAAAAAAAAAAAAAAGGAAACAACAGCAAAAACCATGGGATCTTGCAGCACACTCCAAGGAAATAAAAGATGGAGGAAATCTAATTACCAGGGATGAGTGAATAAGTATTTACTCATCTTTAGAGATTCTGCCAAGGGAACGACATATTCAGTGAAAGAAAGCTTCACTGAAAAAAAAGAGCATGGGATAAGGGGTGGAGGTAGCGTAGGGAGTAGTAAAGGTTCTCCTTTATAACAGTGGGAAGAAGTGACATTAGCATATACTCATATAAAAAATCCTATCATATTCCAAGAAATTAGCCACAGTTTCCACATGTTGACTCATCCAATCCTCAGTTTTTTTAAAGTGGTATCATCATCACCATCACCATCATCATTTCTCACTATTTTCAAATTGTGCTAACGCCCCCTTAATTTGGAAAGATAAAATTTCAATACAGAACAAAGATATCTATCTATAGCAGATCCTTGAATAATGTTGTTTCATTCAACGCCATTTTGTTAAAACACTGATGAGATGCCATAAGAACTTAATTCTTGTTTATATCAATTAGCCTAGCATAAAACTGGTTTCATTATATTTCATATTATGTAAAGTCAAAGAACCTACTGATGACGCTAAGGGAAAACTTACTGTACTATCCTGTCATTTATGATATCTTTAATCCTGGAAAACTTCATGTATCTGGCAGATGGAGAAAAGATATTTATTGAATACTCAGCTAAAATCTCGTATTACTTTATTTAGAAATTTCAGGTAGTTTTAGTGCCAGATGGGTAATATGTCCAGAAATCATATTTAACAATCTATAGAAAAAAAAAAAAACGTTGCCTGCTCAGGGGCGTGAACGGGGTGTGATGAGACTAATGGAATGAAGACCAGGACCTGAGTAAGGGCAGAGTCTTTGGTCAGACATCCGTGTCCATTCATCTGCCCTTTGGCCACCTCCATATTCATTGACTGCATGGTATGTAGCCGGCACTGAATGCATAAGAGAACAAAAGGGACAAATGCCCCAGCCCACACGCAACGTACACCTGCCTGACCTTGAACCATTTCATGCATGATTTCATCTGGGGTACTTGCTTTCAGAGTTTATGCAGAATTTCTCAAAGACTCACTCAATCGGATTCATCTCTCCATCAATAAACAATAAACAGATAATATATAGTACACATAATGAGTAAGAAAATTTTAAAATAAGCTAAATAATGATAGGCGTTGTGAGAAAAGAAAGTTGTTGAGCAAGGTAGGAAGGCAGAGAATTAGGGAGTGCTGCTCTTGTAGCGTTATTGAATAGGGTATTCAAGATTGTTCTCTCATGGAAAAGCCAGCCAGCCAGAGGGAACGGGTATGGAGAAGGCCTATGGCAGGAGTGTGCCTAACACACTGAGGAAATGGAAAGGAGGCTGGAGTAGCTGAGAGAGAGAGACTAACAGGAGAGCAAGTCAGAGAAGAATCAGGAGGTGGGAGAGAGCAAGGGGGCTGACAGGCCTTTGTTAGGACTCTGGCTTCAACTCTAAGTAAAACTGGGAGCCACTGGAAAGTTTTGGATGGAGAAATGGAATGATTTGATTTATACTTAAAACATCCTCATTGGCTGCTGTGTTGGGAATAGACGACAGACAAGGGCGAGAGGAGAGTCCAGGTATCTAGTGTTGGGACTATCCAGGGAAGAAACAACAGTGTTCATGGAGATGGTTAAGGGGGTTCTAATTCTAGATATTCTGGACATTCTGAAGCTATGCCAACAGGATTGGATACAGAGTGTGAGAGAAAATGGCCTCAAGGATTTGGACAGATGGAAGGATGGAATTGTCATAAACCGAGAGGGGGAAAGCTGAGGAGCCAGAGGAAGATCAGACAAAGCAAGTTGGAGGGTTCTTTCAAACCCTCAGGTTGGAGTGTGGAGTGTGAGATGAGAGAAGGCTGGTTGGTTGTCAGCATTTAAGTAGTATTTAAAGTCTTTGGGCGAGGTGAGATCGTCTAGGAGATGTCAGTGGTAGAGAACAAAGGGTGTTCAAGAACTGAGCTATGAGGCACTCTGTACTTAAGAAAAAGAATCTCAGTGGAGACTGAGAAAGAGCTGCCACTGAGATATGCGAATAAAAAGAACGAGAGAGAGAAAGAGAGAGAGACAGACAGACCCTGAGACAGAAACAATGGTGTCCTGGAAATCATCAAGTGAAAAACACGTATCATTAAGATTTTAATGATTCATTTTGGCAAATAAGCTGACAGCTGAGAATTAAGCCTTGGATTTAGCGATGTGGACGTGGTCAAAGTGACATTAATGAGAGCGGTTTCCAAGGAGTATGTGAGGATGTGTGTGAGTGGCAAGTGCTGGTGGCCTTGTGAAGGTGAGACTGGAGTGAGTTAAAAGCCAACGGGAAGGGAGGAATTATAGACAGTGAGTTTAACAGCGATTTTAAGTGGTTTTGCTAACAGGGAGCAAAGAATTGAGGTGGCAGCTGGTGGAGCACGTCAACTGGGCCTTTAGGAAAACAGACACAAAGATAGAGCTAGACGTGCAATGGGGAGAGGGGAAACGAAGCAGAAGTCGAGAGCATTTTCAGGTCACGATGCAGGTCTGAGTCCTACGCAAGGGGCGGGGGAAGAAAGGAGGACCGGGCAGCCTAGGTGACTACTGTGCAGCTCTGAGAAAGCCCCAGCCAGCCCACCAGGGAGCTGTGGTGAAATGATTGCCTACACAGGAGCCCTGCATTGTGCGGAAATGGCCAGGCCTGAGTGACCCACCATGTTAAGTCACTGCCTGGGGTCAGCTTGGGGAGAGCAGAGTGGCTCAGAAGCTGAGGAACCACAGGGGCTGGCTGCACTTGAAGATTCTAAACTCAAAGCACTCCTCAGCAAGTTCTTCCTTGAATGGCGGTCCAAGATGGGCACCTATATGAATGCTACTTGAGGTAAGCAGAGTCAAGAGGATTTTTGAGAAGAAAAAGTCACAAAATTCTCTGGGGGATCTCACCCTTTCAGTTCCCACAGTCATGAAAGCTCTGAGCTCCAACATATGTTTCACCGACCCAGCACGGCTACCTCATTCTTCCTGGGCTCTATCTGGCCACATAACAAATTAGAAAGTACTTGATTAAAAAAAAAACTGGAGTGAGGACCTCATCTTTGCTTCCTTTGTCTCAGTGATTATAAGCTCCTCAAGGCCTGCCTGTATTAGAGTAAATGCCTTCAAACCACTACCTACACAGAGGGTGTCCAAAAAAACCGTATACACATTTTAAGAAAGGAAAACACTGTACTAAAATTGTAATATTCAATATATACTGATAACAAAAGATGAATACAAGTCATGTGTATACAAGTTTTTGGCACCCCCAGTAGGTTTCGTTCATGCTGTCCATCTTTAAGAATTGTTTGCATTGGGAATCTTATCTTGATGACAGCCACAGTCGTGGCCAGAGCCAGAAAGGAGGTCCATCAGCGTGGATGTGAGTTTGAGTTTTTCTCTGTCATATGTGTTGCGTGACTGCAGTTATGGAGTAAGCAGATACTTGAATGTGACTAAGGTGTGGTTTTACCAAGTAAGTATGAAAGTATAACAAAGTCAGAGAGGGGCAAGTGAGAGAAAGATCTATGCAAGAGAGAGATTGAAATGACTGAACAAGGCTTTGACCTGCTCTTATCTAAGAAAGATATTTGTATTCCTTTTTCTTTCCCCTCAGGGTTTTTATGACTTTTGTGATTAGGGAATAGTTAGAGCAGTGAGTGCTCAAAGTGTGGTTGAACTTCCTCCTATTTGAGAATCATCTGGGACATATATTTAAAATGCAGATTCTTTGACTACATTCAGTCTCAAGCAGAATTTTCTGATTGAGAATTTTCTGATTGAGAGGTTAAGCTTAGGCAAAACATTTGTGCCAAGCTCCCCAAGTGATTCTCAGGCACTCTAACTTGAGAGAGCCATAGAGATAGATACAAGTGCCATCCCTCACCATCCTCTACTTATTAATGAGGTTTTGTGTTTCTTTGGTGACTTGATACTGTATATCAAAGAGGACATACATGGGCAGTACATTTTGATTTAAAAAGTTCAAAATCCACGTCTGTTTGAGGACTATAATATGTAGCATTGATGGGCTATGTCTCACAAGAGCGTCCCCGCTCTGCCCCTGTCCTCCCTTGCCACAAACTAGTCTAGAAACTTAAGGAGAAACCACTAAAGCATAAAACATACATTTTATGTCTTGTTAAACTTCTCAAATTTTCTTTTTAATTAATGTGTGTTGTTATAGAGACATGTTTGACTTAAATTTGGAAGATAATAATATATATATTTATATATATAAATGAAGGAAAGGGGCCTGATTTATTCTTTGAGTTGAATTTGATATGACACATTGTCTACCCATATGGCATGCATACCATTAAAGGGAAGAAAACTTCCCTAAATTCTGCAAGTCAGACTTTATATTATAAGTTATATCAAGGAGTCATACTAGGTAGGCTTGAATATAAAACTGAGTATGTCCTGAAGTTCTCAGAAACTCTGTTTTGCTAACTTCACTTGAACCATTTTGTGTATTTTTGTTTGTAGTATTTGCTTTCAGAGTCTAGGCAGGTTTTCTAGAAGAGTTATGCATTCTAATTCATTCATCCATCAAACAATTCCTATGATAGATGTAGTTTCCATTTACCCTGGGATCCCAGAATGAATATAATGAATATGTAAGATCTCTTGAGGCAGAAATGGTATTAATATGGTCAGGAGATACTCCACAAAGAGGTGGGGATGAATGAGAATCATCAGAGATGAATAGAAGTTTACCAGTCACAGATCATGAAGTAGGGCACACCATGTCATGGAAAATCACGTGTGAAGCCTGCCAGGGCAGGACTCCTGGCCTGCTTAGCAAACAGCCTATAGCTCAGTCTTAACCCAACAAAAATTGAAGGAAGGAGCAGGGCTGGAAAGGCATTGGGGACCATGATACACGATGCCTTTTATATCATGCTCAGTAGTTTGAATTTTACTTGTAATCAAATGGGAGGGAAGAATTTCATCAGAGCAGAAACAAGATGAGAATTAATTTAATTTTATAGAGCCAATTTGACTAACATTTGGAGAATGGATTGAAAGATAAATACTAGGACAGGATGCTAGTCAGATGTTGATGGGGAATATGAAAGTCTAAGTGCCCCCAAGTGGCAGACCTAATACTCTTAATTTCACAGGGTTTTCTGAGGCCCCTGTGGAGACACAGAAGTAGGCCATATCTCTTTTGCAACATTAGATACTGCAGTGTGTCTTCATTCTTAGATCTCATCCAGAGTAACACACTTTGGTCCAACAGTTCTACAACAAAAACACTTTCTCACTAAAGAGGGAAAGTCTACTTTCCTATCCTATCGTTTGAATTTGGACTAGTCTGTATCTTACTTGGGCGAAGAGAATGTGGCAGACATGCCAGTGTCCCAGTTCTGGGCCTACATCTCAAGAGGCTTTGTGTGTTTCTTATGCTCCCTTGAGCCTCTGCCATCACAAAAAAAAAAAAAAAAAAAAAAAAAAAAAAAAAAAAAAAAAAATTGCCCAGGCTAGCCCAGTGGAGAAAATAAACACATCGTAGACAAAAAACACATCGTAGAGAACCAAGGCATCCCAGATGTCGCAACCAGACTCATTCCAGATTAGCCAACAGCCAGCCAAGTAATCTACAAACTCATGAGAGAGCCCAGCCACGATCAGCAATCACTTAACTGTCTTCCACCTGATTCCAGATATAAAAATCACTTGTTCTTGTGTACTACCATGATTTGTGGTTATTTCATAACATTAGTGAGGCAAGAAATAACTGTTACAGTAGGTGTGCAATAAATGTCTAAGACAAATGAATCAGTATGCTACGTCACTAAAGGGTCAGAGAGCTACACCATCATGAAAGAGTTGGACTGAGGCAGAGGAGAGGTTTTATTCCTCCTTTCCATTCCTGGAATTATGTCCAACCAAGGTCTGATCAAAAAGGTGGGAAACATTGAGTGATGTTTCTAGAGGGAATTGCACTGATAGATGTCTCCAAAATGTTCCCCGCTCTAGCAATCTATAATACCTGAGTCTTGGCATAAGCCCAGTTGGAAAATGAATGCAGTGCCCGGGCAGAGTAAAATGCAGGAGGGTAGCCATCCGCGTGCACAGAGCACAATGCTTAGTCTTGAGAGATTCTGCAAGTGTTTCAAGCCAGTCTACATCTTCTCTCTCTCCATCCCTCCTTAGCTGGCAACCAGAGACAATTAAGAGAGAGGGAAGGCACTTAAAAGCTGGAGCCTCTGAAGCGTACTTTATGTCTGTCTCAGTCTCACTGGTTTCATAGGCCCATTTTTAATTTTGTCCGGCAGCCACTACAGGAAAAAGGGAAGGTAAATCAAAGAGTGACGCTTTAGGAGGACTTTGAGACTACACCAATAAGTAATTCCCGCGGTTTTTTAATTTATTCTCTTGCTGTAGGCAATTTAGTTTTCCTTAGATTCTTTCCTCCTGTTGCTTTTTTGCACCACCTTTTCTCTTGCTCTCAGCTCCATTATTTCCAAGTAGAATATGGTATTGGTTTAAGTAGAGACACCGCACACCCCACCCCCAATGGTTAATTGTAGCTGTGTTAGCAACATGGCCCTTCTTTTCTGGCTGTGCCTATTAAGGTTCACACTGAGGATGTTTTACAAGACATTTTTCCTCAGTAAGAGATAATTTTCTACCTGATAACCTACCCTACATGGTAACTCTTGTGAGCATCCAGCCATACTCTTATTTTTTTGTTTTGTTTTTAAACTGGAATTTGTATTGGGGAAAATACAAGTTTTTCGGTTTATTTCTTTTAATCCCAAATGGTGCTGGGTCCATATGAAAACACTGAGTCATTGCATGAAAGCACAAAGTGAATAATTAGTCCCGGCAAGATACAGGTCAATATGAGATGCTCTGTGATTTTAAATCTGTGGAAAGAAGGAATGCACACCAATCCTTTATCCCAACTCTATCCCTGTATCTGTCTCCTGCTTCTTGTTCTTAATCTGCCTGAGTTTGCTTTGGGTCTCAGAACCAGGCTGGAAACTACTAGAACGCTAATGCAATCCAGGTCTTTGGCAAACATCACACACACACCCCAGCACAAGCACAAAGGCTGAATTACTCACAGGGAAGTGTACTCCCCTCCCCCACGGCCATATCCAGAGAATGGATATGAGAGAGCAAGAATGTGAAGACCCGATATGGGGAGAGGAGAAAAGAAGAGGACAGAGCTTGATGCACCCTTCGTCCAGGCTGGACAGCTGCCCAGGTCACTTCCTCTGTTTCCTAGACCCACTGTGCTGTTCTCTTCTGGCACCTTACTCCCTTCTGCAGCAGGGATGTGTAACTTCTTATGAATGTCTAATCCTTTAGAGAGTCCTTTGAAAGTCATAGACATTATCTGCAGATACATCTATAGGTACATACATCCATCAGTTTGGCTACTATTTCAGTTGTCCCATGAATTGCTGGCCCAAAAAAGTATTCTCTGACCTAAGAGCAACACACAATTGCCTTTCTTCTAATGGCATGAATGTCACTGCCTTATTCCCTCAATGCCTACTGATCTCAGCCCATCCTCCTCAGGTTTCTCCTCTGTTGGCTTGGTTGACAGCTCTGCCCTTGACTAGCCTGGATTTTCCACTGCTTGATTACGACAAATACACTTATTACATTGGAGCATAAATGTCACCCCTAGATTTTACAGAAAGGTGTTTTCTCCAGCACTTGGGATCTGCACAGCAAATGACTTCCTTCACGGTGGCAGATGATGGTAATTTTACAAACTAAAACTCATCTGAAAAATGAAACAGTCTTTAGAGTCAAACTGCCTTGGTCTAAAATCTAGCCCTACCATCCTCAACTATTAAATATATTTGGTGAGGCTCCAATTTCTTACATGTAATGGGGAATAATGAGAATAGCTCTCACCTAGAATTTTGGTATGATTTAAATGAGATGATTCTTGAAAAACAGCTTACTGCAGGGCACAGCAATAAATATTAATAAATGCCAAATGAGCTTTATTACTTTATTATTTTTATATTATTTGTATTACTGCTGTTGCTGTAAAGTCTTAAAAATAAAATTAAATTATATTTAATTATAAAATAAATCATTAAAATAAACATATATATATGAAAACTGTATATATAATCTTTCATATGAGTGCTGACTGTATGTATACAATTCTTCCAGCCTTTTTAAGACACTGAACTGAGGTGACTCATGAAGTTCCATGACTGTGGCACTTTAGCTCTGATATTCACAGCTGAAACTTGTCTCAGGTTTTGTTTTCTGTGCTCTCAGTCTAAGGTTTTGGAATCAATGTTATGTTGGCTTTTGACAAATAATTTGGAGGCTTTCCTTTTTTTCTCTCTACTTGGGAACAATTTAAATAGTATTGAAGTTTCTGTTCCTTGAATGTTGAAAGAGTTCATCCAGGAAACAATCTGTGCCTGGCACTGTTTTGAGGGAGAAATCTTTAAAACTTTCTCAATGTCTTGCATGTTTGCCCAGGCATAAAGAAGCCTTCTATATCTTCCAGGTTTAATTTTAGTAATTTGTATTTTCCTAGAAAATTACCCATTTCATGTAGCTATTCAAAGTTATTTGCAAAGAGTTTTACAAAATACTCTTAGAGTTCTCATGATCACTTCCACATTTATGGTAAGTTGTCATTTCAAATTCTGTGTCTGTTACTTCTTTCTTCATCCTTTCCCACTTTTTTAT
Source organism: Rhinolophus ferrumequinum (assembly GCF_004115265.2). Classification (NCBI taxonomy): domain Eukaryota; kingdom Metazoa; phylum Chordata; class Mammalia; order Chiroptera; family Rhinolophidae; genus Rhinolophus; species Rhinolophus ferrumequinum. Next base: position 16,847,520 of record NC_046300.1, read on the forward strand.
TTATTTATTTACTTGATTAGGCAAACTTGGGGTTACCTACTTTGTTTCACTTGGTTTTCTAAATAAGCTCTTGGGTTTACTTCCTAATTTTGCTGTTGTCCTATTTTCTAAGAAACCCATTTACGTTTTAATTTGATTACTTCCTTACCCCTGCTTTTCTCAGTTACTTGATTTCTTTATTTGCTAACTTCTTGAAGTAGATGCTGGTGCATTTATTTTCTTTTATTCCTGTTTCCTAACATAAGCACTTAGCTGTTTTATGTGGCTTTTTGCACAGAGTACAATGACTATTATAATTATTATTGTTAAGTATACTAAAGTATACATTTTCATTACCCTTGAAGTGAAAATTGATTGGAGGAATTTCTTTTTTAAAACTTTTATTTTAAGTGTGTTTTTCCAGGATCCATCTGCTCCAAGTCAAGTAGTTATTTCAACCTAGTTATGGAGGGCGAGCTCACAGCTGCACATGTGGGGATGGAACTGGCAACCTTGTTAAGAGCACCGCGCTCTAACCAACTGAGCTATCCAGCGGCCCCCCCACCTTGGAGGAATTTTTAACATTTCAAAGTAACAGTTTCAAAATTGAGAATTGAGTTGGTAGTAAAAGCTGGGTGAAGAGTACATGGGATTTCCTATGCTATTTATCTTTGTCTATGTTTGAAATTTTCCAATAACAACATTTTAAGATAAAAAATAAAAATAAGTCAATAGTTTCATTTGTTTTTGTTTTCAAACTAATTTCAAGTTGTACTGCCTTGTGGTCAAAAAGTTTGAACTATTCCCAATTATGGAATTTACTGGATATAGGATAACTATATATCTTAGATCAACTTTATTACTGATATTATTCAGATCCTCTAAAGAAAAGTTTTGTTTACTTGTATTTCATTAGTCCTGCTACTTTGGTGTTTCTGTCAGTTTCTTCTCGATTGCCTACAGGTTGCACACTTCAGGTTTTTGAAACTCAGTGCAGGTATCCCCGCTTCTCAAAAGTTCACTTTCCGCCACTTCACTTTTCAGAAAGACCTCCATCGGTACCTGCTTTTGCTCACCAAAAGAAATCTGAACAGGATGTTCACTTTTATGAAAAAAAGGTGAAACGCGGAAATAGCGTTCAGCATTGGTTTTGCAGCCAGTCATCATAGGGGCAGCTCGCATCCAGAGCAGCCAGAGTTGCACTGTTTTACTAAACGTTAGTCTTATTTTAGGTTGTATGTGTTATTTGGTATGATTTGGTAGCTCATTTTTTGGGAATGCTCAAAATTTTTTTCACATGAACTAATGATAATTACATTTTTGCTTCACTTGAGGTTTCGTAGAAAACTGTACGTTCGGGTAGCGAGGGAATCCTGTAAATCACTGCATAAAGATTCATGACATTATATCCTGAAAACACGTACGTATCTTTACCTCATTACACCTGCTTCTGTTCTTATTCTAAAGTTTCAGGAAATCTCATCCAGTTCCAAAACGACCTATATAGCCTCTCCATACTGATGACTTCCAAATTTTTATCTCCAGTCTAAGTCTATATGTACTAGCTCTCTACTAATGATACTCAGACTTCTATATCTCATCCAAATTTTCCCAACTGAATTTGACCCATACAGTCTTCTCTTTCCTGGAAGTACCCAATGGGCAGTCACAGACGGATCATGTTCAACACATCCAAAGTCCAATGCAATGCATGTCTCCCTTTTGTAACATCACCATCACTCAGTTGTCAAACCATAACCATAAACCCAGCTACACCTGTGCCACGACTCCCCACATGCAACCACCAAATCAGGGGCAAGATGTGCTCTCCTATTCAGTTGGCCACCATGACGCTTGCAGGAGTACACATCAGCCTTCTCCCTGGGGGGCTCCTTACCTCCACTTTCACATCTCTCTGCCCCCCACTCTACTTTCCATTCTCTAGTCAACAAAAGCTTCGTTTGACCCAAATCTGTTCATTCCTCTCTCTTCTGCCTAAAACATTCAGGGACCTCCATTCTCCCGTAAGAAGAAATCTGACCTTCTCGACATGACGTAACAGACCACTTACTCTGCTGGTTACCCAATCAGTCTCTCTCTAACCTCTTGTCCCTTTCAACATGAGGCTGCTTTCAGTGTCTCAAACACACCTCCGTCTCTGCCTCCAGATCTTTCTGGATGCTGTCTGCATTGCCTAGGACACTTGCCCCACCCCCTCCTCTTTTCTACTCCCATTATGATAATATGATTTGTTTTGCTACAATCAGACTGTTATTCTCTGTTTTCACATGTCCTTCCTTTTTCCTTTAGTTTGTGCCTTCTGCCACAGAATTGTGTTGTTTTAATTATTTTTTTCTATTGATTAGGAAAGTCCATTTGTACTGATGGTACATTTTAAGCAGCGGTGTGTTAACAGGCTCTCTGAAATTTAAAGAAAATCCTTGATTTGTAGCATTTGCCAATTTGATAGCACAAATATTAACAACATGCCCAATTTCAAGCTACCAACATAATGTCACTAAACACAGAGTTGTGCAGAGAGATACACAATTGGCCTTCAAAAACCAGGGCAAGCTGGCTTCAGCACCTCACTACCTTTAAGGTTTATAAAATGTAATTGAACTTACAATTCTCTAATAACTATATAAAGACTCAACTAATATCTGCTGAATGCACCCATGCAAAAAGAATTTAACACACAATTTCTTTCCTAACTGCTTCTCTTAGCTTCCTGAGTTTTATTATTTAATTTGGGAATATAGATTATTACGATGTAATGATATTTACATTCTGCATTATCCCTTCCCAGTGTTATTACTTTTGACATTGCCGTACAGATTCTGTACTCTGTTTGAAACCATTCGTTTTAGACTTAACTCTGCTTGACTGATTTGAATTATTTTTGCCATAACGGAGTGAGAAGAGCACTTATACATCTCACGCTCACCCTAATTTATCATCCAGCAGCCCTATGATGTTGGAAATGGGGATGGGTGTTGGTTCTCTTTCTTGTGAATTTATCCCATGGTGATGGAAATTTGAGCAACCGGTCAATTTTATATTACTGTCAGTTCACAGCATAATCATTTCTCCCATTGTGTGTTTTAATTAAAACAAACACGAGGACACATTAGCAGTATAGAAACATCTCTGGTCATGGGTAGAGAGCTACTAATCTTGTTTTGTAAGAATCAACACGTAACCCACTCTTAGACTGAGATTTTGTTTCAAGGCACATTTGGTCTGTGTAATTGCTGAGTCATTTATTATGTTAAATCACATTTTCACGTTGGAAACATTTAAAGTGTGACCTGAACAGTTTGCTTTCTTGGCATTGTCTGGTAACTGCATACTTAAAAAGATGCTTCCTATACTTCATGTTTCTAGAAAAAGCAGTTAGAGATACAATTTCCTAGACACTTGAATCAAATTCCCCTTTAACTTGTTGATATAAGCTTTGATTTCATCTCTTTTTCTCTTATCTCTGATACTGACAGTGTATATTATAGAAAACTTACCATTTAAGATACAATTATTCTTGCCCAGTATTATTTATTAAATATTTATGATTTCTACTTGACTATTAGCAAAATACTAAGCTTCTCAAAGGTAATGGCAGTATAGTTTAATAAAAAATTTTGAAGTCAGCCAGAACTGGGTAAATGTATGTGTATGTCACATTTCAGCTGTGTGGCTTTGGGCAAAGTGATTTATCGCTCTGATACGCAAAGAGATTAAAAGAGGATTTTAAACATAATTCTCTGGGTAGTGTTAAGAATCATATGAGGTAAGACATGTAAAACACCTATCCCACTGCCTAGAATTCTCATCAATAAATGTGAGCTTCTTTTTTCTTTTTTCATTTGTATTCCCCTTCAGCAAATCTCAATTGATTCATGACAGAGCTGTTATGGGATCTATTTTATAAGACTTTGGAATGTCCCTTTGGACCAGTGTTTCAGGGGGCAGGGTTTGACAAATATTCCTAAATCTACATAGTACGAAGTGAGGCACAACAAGAAAAAGCCCTCCTTTATTCTGCCAGCTCTGGCACCAGTCCTCCGAGGTGGGCCCTGGGATGAGGGGTTCATTGATTGATAAGGCGAACTTGCTTTTGAGATCGTACTGCACAGTCAGCAAACTGTGCCATATCATTAAGAATTACACATCCTTTTATTAAAAGTGAGAAATCTGAGGCCCAGAGAGGCTAAGAAATTTACTTAAGATAACACAACTAAGAAGGGTCAGAGCTCAGATGGAAACCAAGCTCTCTTGGCTGCAATCCTGGACTCTGCTCCCGTAACCTACAGTGTTCATGCCTTAGTTACTACATAAATATATGGCAATTTCAAAGGTGTTCATTAGCTTTGTTTTGAGGGCGGGCCATTCGTAGAATATTCTGCCACTTCCATGCTGAGTTCACCCAGTTAAGGAATGATTGGTTGGACTCGGCTAGGCTCAGCCATCTCAGTTGAACCACTAAGCCAGAAGCCAGACATACTTTCTTTTTTCCTCTGAAGAAAAACTTCCTTGCAACTTCCTGGTGTTTACACTGCAAGTAATTGCAATGCAGGTGCGGTTATATAACTAAAAGAGCAAAAAAGAAGGAGATCTTTAGAAACTTGGAGTTAGGAGCCTCAGGAAATGAAAAGCATTAACTTGCTAGGTCTATCCGGGCCAGACCTCACTACATGACAATGGCAGCAGATTGAATTATTAAAACCAAAAAACAGATCGCTGGTTAATTTACACTGGTTATTTTTCGCATGGAAACAATTACGCCTGATTACAAGCAAGGCTGAGGTGTTGCTCTCCTAGTGAAACTAAATGGGGAGGTGGAAGTTCAGGATCTCATTATTCAGCTTTGAATAAGGCTTCTAAATATAACACCAAGACACTGCCTGCTGGTATTTTGCTCCTGTATTGATTTGGAACCGGTAAGGTTTTCATGAGGGTTTGCTAAAATAAAACTCGACTCTGGGGCTTTCTTCTCATGTATGACTTTTGGAATTCTGCTGAGATATATAAAACAGAAATCAGCAGGAAGGACTGTCAGTGTGCATGCTCTGTATTTGAGGCAAAGAAAGGACTCTGTTCCTATCCGTGAGTTATCTAGGTCTGATGAGATATTTTAAGTACTGATACAGTCAAAGTTCCCAGTCCAACTTTATTTCTGTAATTTTGTTTTTCCAACTAAATATTTGGTTAGGATGTTTTCTTAATTAGTGAAAGGAGACACATAGATATTGGAGCATGGAATTAATGCATATTTGATAACATGCATAAAAATTAGGGATCAAACTTAGCTGGTTCTGAGTATTATTTACATGAATGGTATAAAGAGTAAGCTCCTTTTCATCTGGCAAGAAGAGAGGAACAAATAGAACTGTAAGTGCTGGGTCCATGTAGGAATTTTTAAATATAGATTTTAATCTAATTCTATTTAAACGTATATTTTTATTTCTGAAGTCAGATGTGAAAAGGGGAGGTAATCTGAGGTGAAAGTAGAAAGGAACTTGCATATACGGGAGTAACCCTAGAGGAGAAAGCCTTCTGATAAACCCTGAATGGTAAGGAATGTTTAGAAATGTCTGGACAAATGAAATTTTGGCAGGCAGAGAATGGGGGCATGAGATGGAGTAGCATAAGAGAACATAAAAACACAGGGACTTTCAGGGTTACAGAGGGAGAGAGGAAACTGTCCCATGAAAAATAGAATTGTGGGGAATAAGACTGGACCTAATATATTGGTAATTAGGATACAGGGAAAGATGGAGCCAGACCAAATTTGATGCTGAGAAACAACTTGAACAGAGAGTATTCATGAAATAAACGTTGCTTTAGGAAATTGAGCTTGACTGTGGAGGCCAGATTCAGGATGGACCAAAGGGGAGGGCTGGAGGGAAAGGTACTTGGGGAAACCTCTGTCATGCTCTGAGGAAGTCAGAGAGGAGACTGGGAAGGGCAGTCTAGGTGACACTAGGGCCTGGATATAAGCTCTTGTAGAGACACACCAGGATTTGCAGCAACACAAAGCAGTGTCTGCAGGTGATGGCAAGAGTCGTGCCTGGGGAGGAAGACAGAGTATCCCTCCCCACTGGTAGTGTCCAGATTAGCAAATGAGAAGAATGAAAAAGACTCTTAAAACTGGTGAGATCTGATGGACTCTCAAAAGCCAAGAAGCCTGTTGTGGGATTGCAGGTCTTGAACTTTTAAATTGGGGTTAAGACTTACTAACGTGCGAGGAAGTAGATGAAGAGTGAAGTCCAAGTCTCCGAGGGGATGAGGGCAGTGAGACAACACAACTGAGTCTGAGAAGTTGGCACCCTTGAAAGGACTTAGGGAATAGCTGGTAAATCTCAAGGCTTAGAGCCCAATGCCTCCCAAGGCCTTAAGGAATTTGGTGAGAAAAGTTTGGAAAGTTGTCATGTGATGCTTACTTTTTGAAGACTTTGGTAAGTGTCCACATCATGAGGTTTTGAAATGACACTGGCCTATATAAAAGAATAAGGGGCAGGAGGGTGGGGGAAATACTGATTTTTCTCTGAAGAGAGACACTTCAGGCTGGATGATTACAATTCAAGATGGTTATGATTCTAGTAATTTGGAGGCTAGTAAAATTGAAAAAGATGCATTCCCTGCCTGAGCCTAAGATTACTTACTGCAAAGGCAAGGAGGTAAAAACAAAAGAATAGCATTGAGACTCAGAGAGGCCAAACACCCAGACCTCTCCTATGTAAGTATATCTTATTTTGCAGAATATATATTCCCACTGCAGAGAATTGGTAAGTGCTGCAGCCTGGGAGCCAAGGGAAGGTTAACAGTGCCTTCCAAAACCATCCTTTTGTTTTGAAATTTGCCAAGATAACATTCAAGATACAGGCTGCTGAGCTGAAGACTAGGAAAGTGGACAGAGCGTAGCCCCATTCTACACTGAAAGATGGTAGTTCAATGGGATATGTACTTTTGCTTAACAGCTCCGGAAGTTGAGCTAATGGAACTAAATGGAAATTCAACCAAGTTTTTAAGAGTTTTTCATTTCCCCCCCAAAAAAACAGTTTACAGTTTGGATTGATCAAAGTGGAAAGAATCCTTAGACACCTGAGCCTTAAGAGAAGTACCACCCATGGAAGGGGAATCCTTCCCAATTCCCTTCCCAGATGTGGCCATAGAAAACAATGGATGAGGAAGATCTTTCAAGAAAACAGGAGTGAAAGCAAGGAAAGGAAGACCAAGGATCTCATTCCATAACCAAGGCAATGAGTCCTTGCTTTCCCAGCTGCCATGATATGTTTGTTGCATACCACTTCCCACTGATATTGTTCCCTTCCTCCTCTTTCCAAAATGTAAGATTTTGTTGCAATTACCACTTGTTTGTTTTTCTCTACAGGAAGACATATTAGGTTGACAAAGCAACATAAACTTTAGTTGTAGGTTGCTAGATTATAAGGCATTCCAAACAGAATTGCCTATCAGATGACCAAGTCCAGAGATTTAAATCTACATTCAGCAATGAAAGAAGATTCTCATGTCACCATACTGTAACTAACTACTCTTCTTTGTTATAGTCACCTACAGATTGCAGTGCCACCTACTCCATTCCTTGAAAATCTTAGCTCTTGGCTCCACCACTGCTCGTGTCTAAAGTCTTGTTTGATGAGCCATTTATTTCTTAGAGATAAATTCAGTAACTTGACCTCTCATTGCTCAGTGAACTTATTCTTCATCCTACTTTTGCACTTACTCTCTTGGTCATACCCATACTTTTTAGTATTTAGTTGAATCAAATCACAGTGAATATATTACACACCACAATTTGTCTCTTTTCTTGTTGAGTTGCTCTCTTACAAATAAAGTTGTTCTATATTGTCCCCTTGTCTTCTGATTGACATTATTTCTGATGAGAAATATTCTGTGGTAGGCAGAAATCTAAAGGTCTCCTGCACCTAAGATCCCCATTTCCTGGTTATTCTAACAAACATTACTCTAAATATGGCTATAAAGGGATTTTGCAGATGTAAGTAAAGCCCCAAGTGAGTTAATCATACAATATGAGGATTGTCAGGTGGACTTAACCCCACCAGGTGAGCCGACTCAAAGTCCAGAGGTTTTTCAAGCTAGTGAAGGGGAAGTCAGAGAGATGTGAAACAACAGAAAGATTCAATGTGCCATTGCTGACTTAAAAATGGAAAAGGCTTCATGATGAGAAAATAAGAGTGTGTTGAGGGCAGGAATGTGACACTCTAATTTAGATGGTTGAGGAAGAACTTTCAGAGGAAGCACTTCAGAACAGAGTTGGAGTGGTAGCCATGCACAATGGTGGAGGAGCTCTCCACACAAAAGGAGCAGGGAATGCAAAGGCCCTGAGCCCCTGGGCCAGGAATAAGCTCAATGTGTTAGAAGTTCAGAAGGAAAGCCAGTTTGGCTACAAGAGAGTATAAAAAGGAAAGACAGAAGGATGTTGGGTTCAAGAGGAAGCCGGGAGCCAGATTAAGTAGGGCTTTGTTTAATCTTTTCCTTATAATGATGGGAAGTATAAGAGATCTCTTTAACAAACAGACAGAGACTTTTAGAATGGCAAGGATGAAATGAGTAGCATTTTAGCAGACTGTAGTAAGAATGCCGGTAAACTAGGATGGTGTTTTGAATTAAGATGAATGTGCTGGACATGGTGAGAAGGATAGGACCAGATAAATATTTTGACAGTGAACATACCATAATATTCTGATAGACTGGATGTGGAATGTAAGGGAAGAAAGAAGCAGTGGCTGACCTCTAGATTTTTCACCTGAGCAAGTAGGTAACAGATGATGTCTTTTACTGAATACCAGGTTGCCAAGGAGAATCATATTGTGGCACAGCGAAGGCAGGAATCCAGACTTCTGTTCTGTATATGTCAACTTCAGGTGTCCTCATACAGTCAAGGGGAGATGCTAAGAAAATACATAGATATGCAAGTCTAGAGCTGAGGGCATGGTAGAGGTCACGACTAGACAACACACCAAGTAAGCACTAAGATTATGGATGAACCTCTTCTTCATGTAGGGAAAATGTAAAATAGGACTTGAATGCTCATATCAGAGCTGCAGCAGGACAAAACTTCAGACCCCAGTGTGGAAAATATATAAAGAGGTCCTCCCCACCACCGTCTTTCCTAGCCCTTACTCTCTACCCCTTCTCACAAGTTTAAAACATTCTGGGAAATAAACATGGCTTCCTTGAATATTTTAAACTGGTCATTTTAATTTGAAAACAATACTTAAGACAATTCTTATTGTCGAGAGAATTTTTAAAAAAAAGAAAACTCAAGGTTGGAAACATATATGCATATTTAACCAGAGAGAGGTGTCGGGAGGACACATTATGAATGAAGAAGCAGCCAAAAAGATGTATTTCTAAAGTCCCATGAACCAGAAGGTAAAGATTCTCCTCGATGCACGGTCAGTGTTTGCACTAAGCAAAGAATAAGAGAAGCGTCCCAATGTAGATCCGGAAAGCTAATTAGGAAGAGGGCTGCTGTCTGGATCAAAAACAGACCAGATCATCCTAGGAAGTAAGTGTTACCTTGTTCCCAGCATCTGTCATCTCAGATGTTTCAGACAAGCTGATTGACAAGTGGAAACAATAGTCTACTTTGGGAGAACAAAGAAACTGAAGGCAGATAATCAATTGCCTTTCACCAGCCACACCTCCATTTTACTTCACAGTACCTCCAGGCTGCGTTGAGGAGAGTAAAAGTTTGGGGGAATGCACGCAGTCAGGGTCTCGAAGAGTTTGGGATTCAAATCAAGGCACTCAAGGCTACTAGCCTACAATAACTGAAGTCAATAAAGCCTTGCTTAGGACTCCTCACTGAAATTGACTATCAGACCAACTATTGCTTCCACTCGGTCCCTGGAAAATGGCTGCTGTGGGGAACCCACAGGTATAGAAGAGTCAAAGCTTATGACTGCAGCTTTAAAGTTTACTGTGTGACTTTGAGCGAGTTCCTTAAACTCCTGAGCCTTGATTAACTCAACAGTAAAATAAGGATTATTTTATTTCTCTTTCAGAATTGTTCATGACTGTGAAAGATATAAATGTCTCACATGGTTTAAGGCACAGAGTCAATGCTCAAAAGATATTATTTATTTCTCCATAACCCCTGTCGCTATTCCTAGAGCATGATGTATGAGATTCTACTTATTTCATTCTAACTTGCATCATAATTAGCCATTTATTTAGTCAAACTCCCCAATATATTGCAACCTCCTAGAAGGAGGAGACCCTACCTTACTCATCTCGTTATTTTCCCAGTGTTTCCAGAATAGGAAAGTTCCCGTCACTGGTGTCAACTAAATGTTTATAAAATGGATCAATAAATGAAAGCGTGTGAACAGAGGTCTGTTCGTTATTCTTCTCAACAGACCCAGGCATCTCATGCCAAGTTTACCCTGGTTCACACAGAGGGCTCACAGCAGACTTGCATGAAGTCATCTCTAGTGGCAGCAAGCTCAGAGCCTGCTACGGCATGCACGCACCACACAACTATCAAGCTACCTGTGATAAGAGCTTGTGGAACCTCACCTTTATTCCCACTCATGTGTCTTGGTGTACCAGGCCAAATATTGAAATTGAGGTCTCCTCTAGATAGAAGGAAGAGAATGGTTGGATGGGGGTAGGTGTACATGCATGCGAGCTTTTCTTCCAGTTGGGGTTGTGTGTTATGTATTTAAACTACTTGAATTTAATAGAAACAGCTCTTGCTGCTCTGGGATTCTGATAGTATTTTTCCTGATCCCTAATGTCATCTTTTCCGTCAGATGCTGTAGTCAAGCTTCAATTTCTCCTTTTATTTTTAATTAAAGCCCGCAATCACCTATTGACTCTGCAAACTCTTTTGAAAGTGCCTGATGCAATGGAAGGTTCAAAATTATTTTCAAATCCATTCCCAATCTGGTTATGCTTCCTCTCAGTCAGTGGGGCCTGAGCCTGCTGAGTCTCCTCCTGCAGCACTGCCCAGAATGCACATGCTGAACTTTCAAACAATCCACTGGTCCAAGAGCGGCTGCCCCTAGCTGTTTCCCAGAGCCAGGCCATATCCCTTAGTTCCCAGTAAAGACTTCTAATTCTCATTGCAACCATCCCTTCTGAAGAAACCATATTAAAGTAGTCAGAGAACACATTTTATGGAATCACAACTTGTCCCTCATCTAAGTTAGAATATTGGACTCGGTAACATCTCTGAGTTGGCAAAATTCTATACTGCTCATAAAATCACATAAAACTGAAAATTGAAGGAACCTTAGAAATCACCTACCTAACATTCTTTTTTTTAGATATGCAACACAGAGGTCACAAAATATTTCTGATTAGTCATCCAGCCACCAAACCTACCATCTATCCACCAGAACTACTATGTGGCAAGAATTTATATCCTTGTTATAATGTGAGGAAACTGAGGCTCAAAGATATGTAAATGACACTTTTATGTCAGAGTTAGGGGCAAGTTTTTGTAGCCAAACTAAATTTGTTCTAATCTGTTCTGTTCTAATTCTATAATTATGCTTTTCCTTAACCAACAGAAGCATAATTTTCTTATTTTAATTTGGAAGTCAGTAAATAAGTTCATACCTCAATGCTTTCTTCTGGTGTGTGATTCATTTATTTCCGTCAGGGTGATATTTGTTTAAAGCTTCATTAAATGCGAAACCTTGTGAGCCAAGACCAGATGGACCAAACCAATGAATGAGTTGAGAGGGAGAAAGATATGGTTGGTGCATTGTCTGTATGACCACTCACCTGATCTATTTTAATATGGCTGGTGGTCTTGGCTCTGAGTGTACCTGGGGGCTTTACTCATCCCTAGATGTCCTCAAGTACAAAGAGGAACAATGCCAGATCTGCAGCTCTGGGGAAGGTTGTGTGGATGCATGAAACTGAAAGCACCTGGATGTCAGTGTGTGTTCTGAATGACACTAGCCTTAGTTCTCCCCAAATTTATGCTCAATTGCTATTACTAGGGGTATTCCTTGATCTAGTAATCTCAGCCAGACTAGGAGAGTGAAAACTGTCAGTGAAATGCTATACCTGAGCTCCAGTGTTTAAGGAACACGTCAGATATTGTGTTCAAAGATTAATGCAGTTTTACATTTTGATGTGCACAACTGTATCCATTACTTAAAATTATTTAATTTTCTATGGTACTTTATAAAGAACTTTCTTATGTATCCATTCTTTTTTTATGCCTTAACATTAACCCTGTGAGATAACAGAGTTGTATTGAAATGGATTAATAGGTAATGATTCTGAGAGTCAAAAAGACTAAGGGATTTGCCCAAAGTCACACAGCTAATAGGTAAAATCTACAATTAAAATCCCAAAGATTCTGCTTTTAGTTTGTTGTTTATTTCATGGTGTTATTCTCTCTCTCTCTCTCTCTCTCTCTCTCTCTCTCTCTCTCTCTCACTGTCCCCTCTCTCTCTCTCTCTCTCTCTCTCTCTCTCTCTCTCTCACACACACACACCAGAGAAGCATTCAGCACGTGTCCATAACTACAACAGATACATCGAATTATTGTGAATCCTTTGTGCATTCATTATGTTTGATCACCTCTAGAAATAAGTACTAGTTTTGCTAACGATGAAGTGAAATTAAAAGTGGATGTCAGCTCACACTGCGGCTTTATTTCATCCATAGATGGGGCTTACTTTATGAAGGACCTCTCCTCCTCCCCTTTCAGAGGGCAAGACAATACATGGGAGTTGTGCAAGGTGCAGAAAATGAGGATTCCATTTTTATATGTGCTTAAGGGGCTTTCAGTTCTGCAATAAATGTTTATATCCTAATTAATTTCACCTAGGACTTGAGACTCTTTCCAAATTTGAAACTCACACCAATAAGTTACATATTCTTTCACAAGTAATTTTATTTTTGCCTTTTAAGAATGGGACACCAACCATCCTATACAGCATAGAACAGAGTTCAAGGTATTTTAACATGGTCTGATTTGACCATGACTCAGGTGAACATCTAGATTTAAGATGTGCCCCATAATATCTGTTGAAATCCCCTTTTCATCAATTATCTGATTGGCAAACTTAAATATTTAAATAAACCTTAAAAAAAAAAAAGACTTCAAGGTGCATAAAACTTCAACTTTTGATTAGCTAAATGTCTACTCTTTTGCCTATGTGTTCCTTGTTTTCATCACTCCCCTTCTGATACCTCCATCTCTCCATGCTGGGATTCTAGGATTCTAACTCCATCAGGTTCATAGGCATAAGACTGTTATTTTCTCCCTACGCTGTGGATTACATTGAAAGGTCATCCATCAACCGTATCTTTCCCCTAAATGATGCTGAATACCACGGATGTGTGAAAATGACAGAAAGTGCTGGATACTATTCTGTAGTCAAAAAGCTTCCCTCCCCCTCATCAAGCTGGTTTCCCCACTGGCATCAGCAAGGGCAACATCTCCCTGGAATATTTGGCTCAGATAGGTCTCGGGAGGAAACTAGCATCTAATAAGCATACAAAACATTCCAGATACTGTGCTGGGAATTTTCACACACAAACCTCATTTGATACTCTTATTAACCAAATTTTGCAGATGGGCAAATAATGGTTCATAAAAAACTAAATAATTTGCTAGTTACAGAGCTACTGAATGGTGGAAGCAGAATTTAAGTCTACTATACCAACAGGTCCCAATAATGACAACAGTCACTTACTGCAATTCCTGTCAACAACTGTCATGGCTTCTCTATATGCACTCACATCTTCAATCATCAGATAGGAGCCTTAGGAACTTGATGGCTCAATGCTTTCCACTGTAGCCATTTCAGTACCACGAGAGCGGACAGCTCCCATTACATGCACAGAGGATTAAGGGTTCATTCAAGGGACTTATGAAAATCTGCTAGAAATAGTTAAATTAGTAAAATCAAAACTTGTATACAGTATTTTTCAAAATGCCTCTGCAATTGTGTCTTTCGGTGCTTGAGACAGGGCCTAAAGCCCAGATTTGTGATTCTTTTGCAGTTCAAATAAATATTCAGATTTTTCGTTAACACCCACCAATACACTGCATATTGTCCCTCTAGAGAGAGTCAAAAGACTTGTCAATAGACTCCGTTTTTCTTTACATGTCTATATCTGTACCTATGCTGTGTCTCAGAAATGTACCATGGGATACCCAGTGTTTCAACAAACTTCAGAAGTGACAGCGTGAGGAAATGAAAAAGCCTCCATGAGAAATAGCATTTCCTTTACTTCCAGATACTGTAGGAATTTCATTTCCAGTATCAAATGTATCCTACAGCTTTAATTAAGACCCCCGTAGCCTATTGATCCATGCAGTATGAAGATTTACCTTGGGGGCAGGAGAATCACAAGCTAAATAAACAATAGTAAGCAGGGTGTCAGGAGGTGTCAGGCTTGTTCCAATCGATGTGTTAAAGACAGAAGCAGGAGCTGCAGGAGGGAAGGATGAGCTTGCCAACTTCCCCCGTGCCCTCATTTGTGTGTGAACATTCCCGTCTGCTTGCCCTTCTGTCTTCATGTGTCACTGATGGACATGAGACATGGCTGGTCCTGAGAGGAGCACAGTAGGCCAGTAGCCTGAAGTCTTCCCCTGGGAAGCTTGTGGTAAAGCTTTCTAATTCCTGACTATCAGGAATGAGAGTGCCTCACTCAAGGTTTTCTAGACCTATCTCCCATGCATGTTCACTGTACTCCTAGCACCACCACAGTGTTGTCTAAGAGAAAACAAAATTCTTAAGGAATTCTGTTCTCAATTGTGGGAGGACCGTGTAACCTTATGTATGTTTGTTTGTGTAGCCTTACTGAATCTGGGTAATAGTAGGTGAACTATAGATTTTCTGAATTATTAATAATAAAGTGACTGAGGTCCAGCAGACGATCCGCAGAATGCCTAGTTCATGACTGAAAGGATGTTTGAGTGATAACAACATCCAAGAGGGCCTCTATCCAGAGCACTGTGTCAAGGCCCTAAAAGGGATAGCCTTAAAGGGCTTCTACTCTTGCACGAGCACATAGTCATATGATATTATGCACATATGGACCATCGCACTTACGTTGGAGAAGATATTGAGGAAATGCACCCCTTGGGAAATAATTGCTAGGGTACAAACTAATCTCCTGTGGATGCAAAGTCCTGTGGTTTAAGATAAAAACAAAAACAAACAAAGAAAAATAACTGTATCTGAAGAACTGTTTATGTAATGAAGAAGAGGAGGAGGAAGGGAGGGGAAAAGGAGGAAAAAGAGGAGGGAGAGGGAGCTGGGCCTATTTGTTAAGCATCTGCTAAGTGCCAAGGATGAGTATACATGGTTTTCATGCATTAACTTACTTAACTCTCACAACAACCCCATGAGTGAGCTACTATTATAATTTCCATTTTTCAGATAAAACACTGAGACTCAGGGAGATTTAGTAATTGACCCAAAGTCACCTAACTGAACCCAGGCTTTTAACTCTAAAGTCAATATTCTTAACCTCTATAAGAAGAGGAAAGAGAAAGGAAGAAAGAAAAAGAGAAAGAGATGGAAGAGGAAGAAAACACATTTTATGTGCTTTCTCAACAGATTTTCATCTACATCAGAACACGGTGAAAAGAACACTGATACAAAATACTTACTGTGTGGCCATTTACAAAACATGTTTGCCAGCCACTGTAATAAAGTATACGAAAATGATATGAAAAAGTGTTAAGATCTTAAAAAGAAAGGCATTATATCTTTGTTGCACAGCCCTCACCTAAATCCTTCCTGTTTTCCACTACCCAAAATGTTAGGCAAGCTAATGTAATGCTCATCATTTCAGACATTTGAAATACAGATATTGGTGGTATTTATGAATTTTTAAAAATCAAATCCTTTCTATATTCCCAGATGAATCTCTGGAACAGCTGAGCTCATACTTTTGCTTGTGAAGCAACAACATGCAAAATTCATATCTATGTTCTCTCATGCAGAGACCAGGAAAACTGTCTCTACTCATCAGTTCCTTTGGGATGAAGAGTTGTGTGGTATCATGGGAACCCCAAACCAACTTTAGGATCAGAACAACAGGGTTAACTGCCTAGCACTGCCACTTCTTGGCTGCACAAAGTTCACCTCTTTGAGTCTGTTTCTTCATTTACATATACATTACACCAGTTTCTGAGACCAAATTTAAATCCTCCATAGCACATAATTTCTGGCAGCTTCTATATAGCCATAATTAATGAAGAACAAGTTTGAAACAGCAAATGCTGAGCATATGGGTAATCCAGAGACATATCCACATCATTATCAGGAAAAATGAGATGTCACTCAGTGCGTGCATAGTAGTTTTCCGATCCAACCCAAATGAAAATTAATATCCCTCCCTTTGGTACAACATGGACCAAATATTATACAATCTGCCCTAATACCAACATTACAGGTGGCTCAGTATACAATAAAAAATATAAAATAGGAAATCATTGCATGTTCTTTCTGTATTTCTGATACTCAGACACCCCATGTTTCTGGATTGGTGCTAGGAACAAGGATATGAATTCAAGAATTTTAACAATGTGTCCAAATTTTCCTTTTCTTCAGATAATTTTTAATTTCCAGCAACATATTTTAAATTAACAGATTCACTAAGAGTTTGTCACCTGTTGGATAACTAGCCAGATGGGGATTTCAACGTACAGCTTCTATATCCTCACATGAGGACACAGCATGTGAAGAGGAAGCTCATTCCGCGTCTTCTTTCAGAATGCACTGTCCTGAACACTATAGTCCCAATGCAAAGGAAATTACCTTCACTCATGGCTTCCTTCCTGCCAAGCATACCACCAACACTCTATCATGCTTCCCTCATTCTACCCAGGTTTTATAGATGCAGAGCCCAAAGTCCATCAAGATAAGTAACTGGCCCAAGGTCACAGGAGAAAAGGAATAACTTCCATGTTTGAGATTCTAGACCTTCAAGAATAGAATGGATGCCTCATGAGAAGTCTCAGACACCCATGACATTAAATGGTAGAATGGAGGCACTCTTTGTGATTAAGAATTCTTACTTGGAGATCCTCAATTGAGCACAAGGTTCTACTTCTCTTTTTATCACAGTATATGCAATGGCACAATGGCAGAATTTGGGATTCTCTTGGTGGTTGGAGCAGTGAGATGGGTTGGTGACATGGGAGTCACCAGCAGGGAAAAAGTACAAGCTTTCTGAACCTCTCAGATAAAATCAGCAAGGACAGCTGGAAGAGATCCTTCACCTTGTGGCTCCTTTGAAAACAGCTGTCAAATGACAAAGGGGACAACAAATAATTACCTGGGTTTCTTACAGAAATAAACACAGGAGAAGGAGACTGATTCTCTGGACTTTGGTTTAGGCTTTTTTGTCTGTCTGTCCTATTGCACAGTAGGCACCAGTATATACTATAACAGTATATAAATGTTAATCAAATGAATGAAAAATGAGTGAAAAAAATTAATGCCTGAAAAAAGGAATGAAAACTCTCCCAAAGCTATAACGAGCAAGTCAGATAATCCATAGACTTCCAGCCAAAACCAGGGAGGGCTGGTAATGACAATAATGAAACTTAAACTTCAGAAACCTTCACTTTCACAGGGTTTTTCCAAGGTCCTGGGAGGAGCTATAGCAATGTGTTCACAAGATCTTAAATTTTGCAAAATTTCTAAAAGTAAGAAGTTTAAATCACAATTGCCTAAAACTTTTATCTCTGCTCTCTTATGTGGAATGACATTAGAGGGGTCATCTGTATTTCTGATCAGCAAAGGAAGGGCATGTATTTTCTTTGTGTTCAATGGGACATGTTTATGTGGCTGACAGTCATGTAAAGTTAAGCTATTACTGTAGGAAGGTCAGAATAACTTCTAGGGATATTCTTACTGGGCTGACTCACCTGGCATCATGACACAAGACTTGAGGTGGAAGTATGACACAAATATGTCCTAAGCTTTATGGCATCAAAAGTATGCAGGCAATGGAAGAAAAACAGGATTAAAATGTGTGGGCAACAGACAAATAATTGTAAAAACAGAGGATTTCATTCTAATCAATCCCAAATCAAAATGAAAAATTCCTCCTATTAGGAATATATGTGATGATGTATCTCAGACAATTATAAGTACATTCTTTATTGATGGAATCATGCAACATAGAGTGTATCAAACCCAATCCCTGTAAGGTACACACCTGTAGCAGTACAATGCACAGTGGACACAACTCCATCAAGTTGAGTGTTCTGTGCATCCCAATGTATCAAATTGGATTTTAGGATATCCGACATAAACATTTAAGTATATATCTGTATAGATATACATACAGTTATGAATCTCAATTCAATGTGGCAACAATTTGAATGTATTATTCATAATTACGTATGCCTTAATTTCAGAACAGTTTTGTATATTTTTATAGAATTATCCATATAAATATTTAAATATATATCTGTTTATACTCGTATATACCTAAACATACAATAGCAATTAAGTTACTAATTAATAAAAATCATCAGACAATCGATAAAATTTATATTTTCTGGGCTTTATGCATTTGTGGTGTTCCTCAGCTCTTTAATATTATAATTTGTCTGAGTTACTTTTTCATTAAAAGTAAATATTCATTTTTATACCTAATTTTAAATGTATTTTAAATGTTGCTTGTCTGTAGAGACCTACACACACATGTGCATACATACACACAGACTAATTATATAAGCATCAAACCCTACTAAACCCTAATCCACCTTTGAGCTCAGAAGGATGAGCATTTTTATCAACAGTTCAGCCTCTACATTTTTTTTTTCTCTTCCTGTCTTAAGTAGCCGATAATTCAGAGTTTGTTTATAGCAAGAAGCCAAGGAGCATGCTGGGAACACTGAGACTAGCCAATGAAGGAGCAGACAGTGAGGAGGAGATACGAGGTCCAACAATTAAGTTCTCAAACTCATCCTAGAAAAAAGTGCTACCTACCTCATTGCTGAATATCACTACAGTCACCTTCAAAGTGCTCCCCTTGGGAAGCCATGTACCGACATCCGCGCCTAGTCCACCCTTCAAAGCAATTCTGGAACTCTTTTTCTGGAAAGGCCATCAGAGCTGTCATATTACACTTGATGTCCTGAATGCCATCAAAATGTCTTCCTTTCAATATTTCCTTTATCTTTGGATAAAGAAAGAGATCACTGGGGGCCAGATCAGGTGAGTAGGGAGGGTGTTCCAATACAGTTATTTGTTTACTGGCTAAAAAATGCCCTCACAGACAGTGCTGTGTGAGCTGGTGCATTGTTGAGATGCAAGAGCCATGAATTGTTGGTGAAAAGTTCAGGTCGTCTAACTTTTTCACGCAGCCTTTAGAGCACTTCCAAATAGTAAACCTGGTTAACTGTTTGTCCAGTTGGTACAAATTCATAATGAATAACCCCTCTGATATAAAAAACGGTGAGCAACATCATTGCAACAAGTTCACGAATTTAATTGTCGGACCTCGTATGCTGTCCTTCTGATCTTTTCCTTATTTTCTTCTCCTCCCCAGGAAATCAGCACCTGAAAACTCTGCAGGTCATGGAGCAAACATCCTTCCACAACTGCGTTCCTGGTTGGTCTGCTCTGCCCTCCCTGTTCTGTTCCACAGTCCTCAACACACTTATGTGCAGGATTTTCCACACATGCTGGCTCCTGTCAATGTAACAGATGATTCCCGGTAAAGGGCACTGGCCCAGGGCTGCATTTATTAGCAGCCGTTTCCTGTCATTGCTGGCAGAATTACTCCTGAACCTGGGAAGGAAAACAGCTGCCAAAATGAGTCAAAGGGGCTGTGGGTGCCCATTTACAAAGCTTGCGTGCATGCTTATGTGCGTGCAAGCACAGCCATACGTGAGGGATGCCATTTTCAGCCAGCTAGCCTCTAATTTAAATTCTCATAGCATCACAAAATAAAAAAAAATAAAAATTTTTAAAACTCCTTAAACATTTCTCTCAAATAGATATATGCCCATGTCTCATTTTTTTATACAAGCTTCCATGTTGTCCAGCAACTACACACATGTAAGTTACTGAAAGAGACCTAACGGCAGACTAAACCTGCTGAATGAGGTGAATGGTAGAATTGGTTTGCTTTTAATTGCATCACAGAATGGTTCAGTTGGTAGAGACATATGGCAAAAGGATTCTTCTCCAGAAGGAAATTCAAGATGGGAGTAGAGCCTTTTGTCAGCTCTTTACCCCTGGGTCACTGAAACCTGCCCTCTCTCTAAAGAGACATAGTTCATTATTGATGAATACGTCACACGAGGATACAAATGCTAGATAGGAATACCCAGGGAAACAAAAGATGGTACCCAGCTACAGAGTTCATAATCCAGTGTTAGAAAAAAGACAGACAAATCATAATTCCGAGATGGTGTCACTAAGTTGTGTGACATGGGAATCTAGAGAAGGAAGCGACTACATAGGGTCATTAGTGCTTCAGTGAGGAGGAAGCACAGGAAGATTCCTGGATGATGAGTGAAACTCACCAGGCAGACAAGGGGGAAGAGTATTCTGGGAAGAGAAAATGACAATAGGAGAAAAGGCCTGGGGATAAACGTGCAGTGTGATGCAAGGTCTATAAGGAAGTCAGCGTGGCTAAGGTACAGGGAGATCTGGGAGGTGCTGCTGAGGGACTAGGCTGAGGCCACCTCCTACAAAACCTAGAAAAGCCATTATTAAGGCATTTACCACATAGTCAACTCATGAGTCTGACAACCAGCAGTTCTTATGTTTCCCACTTTAAAAATATGAGAAAGTTAGAGTTCCCAGCTTGCTGAAATTGTGTTCCAGAAGTTATTTTGTGTGGCTCAACGGATGATCCCTTTTAGCTCCTCCTGGCAATATTTCCTTACTGGACCACCTCCAAGAATTGACTCAAGCTTCAGTTAAATGAGGAAATTGTAAGCACAGACAAGGCAATTACAGGGCAGCCCAGGTAAAGTAAGATGGGTAGGATTACTTCTCTAGACTGTGTCAAATTCAGTGTTAGTTAATTAACTCCACAGAGTTTTAGCTTGTTTTCTTGCCCAAGTGTAATCTCCTCCCAACTAGTCAACAGAATTACAAGAAAATAAGATTTTCCAGAGTCATAAAAGACATAAGATATCCAGCACCAGGAGTGTGGGAAACCTTGTGAGACCACAATTACTATTTCAGGCTCAGCTGTCGCCTAGACTGAACTTGGTAATTATTCCATTAGTAGAGCCACTTAGCTTTCGATAGCGGAGATTGACAACAAATCCAGGTGGGTATATGGAGTGGGTGTCTACAAAGGAGAAATGATTTTGACAGATATATCTTAACGCGAGTATCCTAATGAGTGTTATCTCCAGGAAAATAACTGCCATGAGAAGTTACTAAAACAAAATTGCACTTACTCCAATGATGCTTGCATTGTCAAACATGTTGAATTTCTTTTATTTTGTTGTTGAAATGTTACTGCTAGAGCCTGAAAATTCTGTTGAATGCCATCAGAAATAAAAAAATATCTCTCATTTTCATCCTCTATCTCAGTCTTAAGTCTTAACTCTGAGTGTTGTAAGTCCTCAATTAGTTAAGTTCAAATTAGTTAAGAAATGGAATGGAGGACAATTAACTGGGGACAATTTTGTCCTCTAGAAGACATTTGGCGATACCTGTAGCCATGTCTGGTGTCACAACTAGAGGGGATGTGCTACTGGCAATTAGCGAGGCCAAGGATGCTGATAAACATCCTAAACACACAGAGCAAGGCCTCCGACCCTCAGCAAACAATTATCTGGTCCAAAATATCAATAGAGCTGCTACTGAGAAACTCTGCTCTAAGTGTAGATTTAACTTCTGGAATAGCTACCAATAGCTACCGAGGCAAAGCTTTTCCTCTTGAGGCTCTGCTTCAGCTCCAATGGAAGCAATTTTGTCCCACACTCCACTCCAGAAACTCACACCCAGTCCGTCAGTATATATGTGCCCTGACCCCTGACTTCTAGCCCTATGGTTCCCTGAGTCTCAGGACACTTGCTCTTTTAACTCATTTATTCTTTTATCTTCTCACATCAACCAACTCTTCCCCATAGCCCTTGATTTCCTACTTAAATGAAAAACATAGTGGACTGTTTTTTATATTCCTTACCAGCCTCACTAATCTCTTTTTCTCTCATGTTTACAAATATTCTCCTCTGGATAAACCTAATTTTCCACTTTTGCTCTCTTTTTACCTGGGGTCTTGAGCAATGCTGGAGAAAACCTTGCAAATAATCATACTCACACCAGCAACAAGGGTGTTTATAAATTCTTCCCTTTCTCAGCTCTTTATCACCCATGTTCTCATGGACCACTACTCAAATCCTTATCCACTTTTCCCTCTAAACCCTCACACACATCAGGCAGTTTGGTCCTGTCCTTCAAAGAAAAACCATACTGAAAACATGCAGATGCCCCCACTCCTACCTAAAACTTTGTATATTCCTCCATTCCATGTCTTAACTAATTTGAAGTTGTACCTCATCCATTATTCGCTTTACTCCACCAATACATATCCATGTGTTTTCTACATTACAAATCAAACTCCCTGGGTCTTCAGTCCTCTTCCAGTTATAGCCCCTTCTCTTCTTCCTCAGAACCAAGCTTCTAAATAATATGTTCTCACTGGGTGCCTTCATTTCCTTTCTCCTTTTCATGCCTCAACCTACCTAAATTTAGCTTGCCCTTGAAAGAAATGATGAGAGAAGGAGCATGGGGATGAATAGAAGATACACAAATTGTTAAGCAGGCAAAACTGGCAGACTCAATCACCATGCATGTGGATGACAAGGGAAAAGAAGAGAATTACAGCCAGTCTCTGACGTGAGTGACTAAAATGAAGTCATATAGTTCACCAATAATAAAAATTCGAGCAGGGAGGCAGAGGTGACCTGCAGATAGGAGGTAGAGAAGAAATCACTTGATTCCCAGTCTTATAACATTTGAGTCTTAGCTCTAAAACCACAATTTCTAGCTGCCTGGCTCTCCCATGAACACCTCAATCCATGTTTATTAGTCATGGTATGCTAGCAGCTAAAACAAATAACCCCCAAATCTTAATGGCTTAACATTATAAGGTTTTTTTCTTACTCCTGGCACAGTCCAATGCAAGGATGGAGTGGGAGAGGAGTCTAAGCTCCATGCAGTCTTTCAAGGACCCAGATTCCTTCCATTCAATGACTTTAGTATGCACTAGGCTCAAGGTCTTCTGCTGAACCAATTGCATCTAGTCAGCTGATGGAGAAGAGAAAGTGCATGGAAGATTGCACCTGAGGGGCCAGGCCTGGCAACGGCATATATCACTTCTAACAGTACTGCTATCCTTGTGGGAAGAGATATTAAAGAGCCCCCTTTTTCTCTCCCCGACCCTGCCCCTCACATGTGGGGACACAGAGAGATGGTCTGCAATCCAGAAAAGGAGCCCTCATCAGCAACTGAATCAGGCAGCACTTTGATCTTGAACTTTCCAGCCTCCAGAAATGTGAAAAATAGATTTCTGTTGTTTGAGCCACTCTGTCTCTGGTGCTTTGTGGCAGCCTGAGCAGACTAACAGGCAGCATTAGAAAAGACAATAAAGGGCCAAGGGCCAGTGTGTCATTATGGTTAGGACTGCAGAATACGGGGTCAAACTGCCAAATGTGAATCCTGTCTCCACCACTTACCAGCAGTGTGATCTGACTAAAGCTCTCTGTACCTCTGTTTTCTCATCTGTAAAATGGGAATGAATATTTGTACCTACATCAATGGAATATGGTGAGAAGTAAATTGAACTAATGCCGATGAAGTACTCAGAACAGGGCCTGGGACGTATTAAGCTGTTGAGTAATCTTAGCAATTGCCATGGACTTGATTTAGTAAAATGCGAAAAGGCTTTCACTGTACTATTTTTATCATCATTAAATGATCTTTTAAGTACTTCATCTTTTGCAAAGATATTTTTACATAAAATATTATATTCCATTCTCACAACCACCTTATAAATCATGCATAATCTAATGTATATACTGAGGCATAGAGAAGTAAAAAAAAAAAAAGCACACATGCATGTGCACACACACTCATACACACACAGCCTGTTCTGTCTGGTGAACGTCGGTCTATCCACCCTTCAAGCTCTGCACCCATGTTGCACCTGGAAGCTGCTTGAACAACGCTGCTCCAGCCATGTGGAGTTGCCTTGACCTCCTTTCCACCCTCCTGTCCTTGCTGCCAACCCTTACAGTGAACTTCTCACAGCCATGGCTGCCATTGGACTCTGTGCTCTTTTTAGGCAGGTATCCGGACTCGCCCAGAGCTGAAGTCCAAGTTCCCACACGGTGCTGTGTGTGTGGTAGGAGCTCAATAATCATTTTCTTGGCATGACATTTCAGCCACAATCCATATTTCTCTGGTTTTAACACTACTTGCACCAGCTGGCATTGAAGGATGTCCCATCCCAACAAAAGCTTTACTGTAAATTGGCCCCTAGAGGGTATCTCATGTGTGCTGCCTTTTTCCTACTCCATCCCTCTAGATGCTGTCAATGATGTCTGTTGGCATCTTAGGTGGACAAGGTCCCCAGGCCCTCCTCTGCTGCTGGCATCTCCTAGGAAAGCACTGGTCTCCCCTCCGTCTCTCCTGAACCCCCCCAGAATTCCCTCCACACGTCTTGCTCTGTCCTGTTATCGGAAGCCCTCTCTACTTGGAAGCTGTACTATGCTCATCTCCCTTTTGTGCCCCTCCTGTTTCAGAGATACTAGTACTATTGTTATAAACTCCACCTTGCTAGTGGGTGGGAAAAACTCTCAAAATTGTACTTAGAGTCTCCTCTCTCTGGAACTTAGCACTGAGTCCATAGGTGCTGGGCAAGAAGGAAGGTCTAAGTGTAGACGCTGAATTTGCTGCTCATCAGACGCTGCCTTCTTCAATAAAATCACCACTAAGGGCTACACCTGTGAGCCTGAAGTTCCCCCAGGAGGCGTTTTTCTTACAGAGATGCTTGATGTGCTTCTGTTCCACCATCTCCCCTGATACACCCCGAAGTGTGAGCCTGCCTGGGACTAAAGATGTTGTCAGCCTGCCTTGGACTAGTGAATAACTAGCAAGGAGTAGAAGGAACCTCGCCTATTTCATCAACAGTCTGTGATTTTTCCATCTCCACTTGCCATCCTACCTCTTTCCTTGGAGCTAGGTGCCGAAATCACATGACAGGCATAAAGCATAAATAATGAATTCTGTGCTCCTTGTTTCAGGTGTAGCCGTGCCAATACACTAAAGATGCCTTGTTCTCAGACGTTAACTCTGGCACTTAGATGCCATATGCCTAGTAGATAGATTATTAGTCTTAATTGTTTTCCTTACTGTTTTGTCTCAACAAGGAAAAAAGATATCCCCAAGAGGGAAGCAGTTTTGATATATCTCTATCAGAGAGTCAGAAGAAGAAACACTTGTTCTTTTGATCATGTGACGAGAAGGTTCAGGAACCACTTGAAAAATTAGCACACCATTGTCTGCCCTGTGGATTGCCCCATTAACCTGCTGCCTGACTCCAACTTCCCAAAAAATTTAATAGAGAAATTCACAACGTGAGAAAATATGCTCACATGCTAAGGTCTGAGGTAGTGCAACCATCCAGGTCAATATATACCATGGCTTGTTGTAAATTGCAAAATAGCTGCAATTCTCCACCTCTCGTTGTGTGCACGCCCCTTTACAAAGTAGAATGATTCTGTGCCATGTGGTTTATTTCTCCTCCCCTTGAATCTGACCTGGTCTTGGGTCTTGCTTTGGCCAGTAGAATGTGCAAGCGGGGACTGCCAAAGCTGAGCACAGGCATTAAGACCCTTAATGTTCTTCATTCTTTTGGAATCCTGCTGAACTGCTGTGTGGACAAACACATATTCGCTTACTGCAGAGTGATACACCTAAAGAAATAAGGTGATTTCGTTACAATTTGCTACAGCCAATACATAATAGAATCAAAGGCAAAACCAAACTCTCTGACTCTCTGGACTCTGATGAGAATGCTTTTTCCAATATGCATTTTCCCCAAACCCATCTCCCCAAGGAATTAGTTATATCAGTCATAACAGAAACAAAACAATTATGTCCACTGGAAAAGAGAGGGGGCATTCATTTGACCAAGGTTTGTCATATAACTTGCCTGACAAGCTTAGATTCTTGGGGTAGCAGACACTGTTAGTGCCCTAGATATAAGTCCTCAGCCCTGACCTCTGCTAGGTTTCCACCATGTTACCCCAAAAATAAGACCGGGTCTTATATCAATTTTCGCTCCAAAAGATGCATTAGGGCTTATGTTCAGGGGATGTCATCCTGAAAAATCATGCTAGGACTTAGCTTCCAGTTAGATCTTATTGTGGGGGAAACATGGTAACTCTAAATTAGAAGCAATTGGAACACTTTGCCACAGAGTTTTTTTGTTTTTGTTTTTTCCCTCCGGCTTTATTGAGATATAATTGACACGTAACACTGTGTAAGTTTAGGTTGTACACGTGTTGATTTGATGTACTGATGTACTTATATATCGCAAATGATTGCTGTCATAGCATTAGCTAACACCTCTGTCACATTACATAATTATAATTTCTGTTTTTGTGGTGAGAACATTCAAGATCTATTCTCTCGGCAACTTTCAAATATGCAACACAGTATTGTGCACTATAATCACCATGCTGTACATTATCCCCAGAACTTATTCATCTCATAAGTTGGAAGTTTGTTCTTTTTGACTAACATCTGCCCATTTCTTCCACTCCCTGGAACCACCATTCCCCTGACAACCAGGTTGCCCCTGACAACCACCATTGGTTTTTAAAATTGATTTTGCTTGCAGATGCTATGGTCTTATATAGAGAAAATTCTAAAGACTACACCAAAAAATTGGTTAGAACAAACCAACGAATTCAGTTAAGTTGCTGGACACAAAATCAACATACAAAAATCAGTTGCATTTTTACACATTAACCAAATACCTGAAAAAGAAATAAAGAAAAATATCTCATTCACAACAGTATCGAGAACAATAAAATACTTAGGAATAAATGTACCCAAAGAGGTAAAAGATCTATACACTGAAATCCATAAGACATTGATAAAAGAAATTGAAGAAGATACTTTCAAATATGCAACACAGTATTGTGCACTATAATCACCATGCTGTACATTATCCCCAGAACTTATTCATCTCATAAGTTGGAAGTTTGTTCTTTTTGACTAACATCTGCCCATTTCTTCCACTCCCTGGAACCACCATTCCCCTGACAACCAGGTTGCCCCTGACAACCACCATTCTAGTTTCTGTTGCTATGAGTTTAGATTTTTTTAGATTCCACATATAAGTATTATTATACATTTGTCTTGCTCTGTCTGATTTATTTCACCTACCATATGCCCTCAGGTTCCATCCATGTTGTCACAAATGACAGGATTTCCTTCTTTCTCATATTTGCCACATCTTTTTTATCCATTCATCCACGGATGGACACTTGGGTTATTTCCTTGCTTGGCTAGTGTAAATAATGCTTCAATGAACATGGAGTGCAGACATCTCTTCAAGATCCTAATTTCATTTCCTTTGGACATATACCCAGAAAAGGAATTGCTGGATCATATGGTAGTTTTAGTTTTAATTTTTTGAGGAGCCTCCATACTGTTATCCATAATGGCTATATTAATTCACATTCCCACCAACAGTGCACAAAGGTTCCCTTTTCCCACATTCTTGCCAACACCTATCTCTTGTCTTTTTCATGACAGCCATTTTAACATGTGTGAGGTGATATTTCGTTGTGGTTTTGATTTGCATTTCCCTAATGATTAGTAATGTTGAACATCTTTTCATGTACCTATTGGCCATTTGTATGTTTTCTTTAGAAAAATGTCTATGCAGTTCTTCTGCCCATTGTTTAAATGGACTGCTTGTTTTTTGCTACTGAGTTGTATGAGTTCTTTATATGTTTTGGATGTTAGCTCCTTATTAGATATGTGATTTGCAAATATTTTCTCCTGTTCCATATTACCTTTTCATTTGGTTGATTATTTCCATTTAACAAAGTACTACAAGTCCTAGTCATTGTAATCAGACAACTAAAAGAACTAAAATGTATTCAAGACAGAAAGAAGTAAAATTGATTTTGCTTGCAGATGCTATGGTCTTATATAGAGAAAATTCTAAAGACTACACCAAAAAATTGGTTAGAACAAACCAACGAATTCAGTTAAGTTGCTGGACACAAAATCAACATACAAAAATCAGTTGCATTTTTACACATTAACCAAATACCTGAAAAAGAAATAAAGAAAAATATCTCATTCACAACAGTATCGAGAACAATAAAATACTTAGGAATAAATGTAACCAAAGAGGTAAAAGATCTATACACTGAAATCCATAAGACATTGATAAAAGAAATTGAAGAAGATACAAACAAATGGAAAAAATAAGGCTTGTTCATGGATTGGAAGAATTAATATTAATATGTTAAAATGTCCATACTACCCAAAGTGCTCTACAGATTCAATTCCTACCAAAATTCCAATGTCATTTTTCATAGAAATAGAAAAAAAAATCTTCAAATTTGTATTGAACCACAAAAGTGTCCAAAAAGCCAAAACAATCCTGAGAAAGAAGAAAAGCTAGAGACATCACACTTCTTGATTTCCAACTATACTACAAAGCTAGAGTAAATAAAACAGTATGGTACTGGAATGAAAATAGACACACAGATCAACAGAACAAAACGGAGAGCCCAGAAATAAACCTTCACATACAGTCAACTAATATTTGATGAGGGAACCCAGAAAGCTCAATGGGGAAAGATAGTCTATTTAGTAAACGGTGATAGGAAAACAGGATGACTACATGCAGAAGAATAAAATTGGACTCGTGTCTTAAACCACTCACAAAAATTAACTAAAACTGGATTGACTTAAATGTAAGACCTGAAACAATAGAAATTCTAGAAGAAAACAAAGGAAAAAAGCTCTCTTGGCAATAATTTCTTAGATATGACACCAAAGCATAAGCAACAAAAGCAAAAATTAATATGTAGGACTACATCAAACTAAAAAGAACCTGCATAGCAAAAGAAACTATTAACAAAATGAAAAGGTGACCCAAAGAGCATTTTTTCCTGTCTGCTGGAGCCCATTCTGCTACCATGTTTCCCCGAAAATAAGAACTAGCCAGACAATCAGCTCTAATGTGTCTTTTGGAGCAAAAATCAATATAAGACCTGGTATTATATTATATAATCACATTATATTATATATTAATTATATAATATAATATAAAACCAGGTCTTATAGTAAAATAAGACCCGATCTTATATTAATTTTTGCTCCAAAAGACGCATTGCAGATGATAGTCCGGCTAGATCTTATTTTCGGGGAAGCACGGTAGTTACAAGATAGACAAGAATTATATGAAAGTCAATGACCCTGCAAGCAGGCTTCAGGAGTTAGTGTGTAAATACCCCGGCTCCCTCAAACTACAGGTGGGAAAACTTTGAGGCATGTTCTACGCTGTCTCTCAGGGTACGACAGTGGAATTGAGTTCATCCTGTGTAACAGGAACCTGCTTGGCAATGGAGCCTTTATTGCTTCCTTCCCTCACATCCCCACTCTTCTTCTGGGAATCATCCCACAAATAAACTACTTGCAATGAAGTTCTTATCTCAGAGTTGGCTTCTGAAAGGACTTAACCTAAAACACTTAATAAGCCAGGCATCAGGGAACATTTTCTTAAAAGGACAGAGAGGAAATATTTTAGGTATGGATCATATGGTTTCTGTCACAACTGCTCAACTCGGTTGTTGTACCATAAAGGCAGTCATAGGCGCTACTTCAGTGAATGAGCATTGATGTGTTCTAATAAAACTTTATTTACAAAAAAAAAAGTTGTGGGCCATTGTAGCCTATTCCTGTGATAAGCTAATAAGATAATTCTAGATAACTTACATAAAAGGGAATTAATTGGAAAGATACTGTATCACTCTTAGTCAAAGAAAAACTTAGAAAACTGGGAATAGGAAGGTACAAGAACTAGAGCTCTAGGAAGCAGAAAATGATGGATTATGTCTTCAGAGAACATCCCCAGAATTAATCTGTTCCAACTGATTTTTCTACCACTGATTTCTTTCCACTTAGGACTCAGAGAACCAGGATGAAGAGACTAATCAATATGGCTTAGGCCATGGTTCTGTTCTTGTCTAGAGAAGTGCAGTACAACAATTGATTGACACTCCAACCAGATCACATGCAATGGAAGAAGAGTTATTTTCCCTATGGAGATAAGAGTGATACTGCAAAAGAAGGTGAACTGGAAAATGAATGGCACAAAAAAAATATCCACCACAATTACTAGTCTGCCATTTTGTTCATCTTCTATGCTTTGTTGGTTCCACCTTAATAGTTTTTCAACTGGCCATGTGGTCATTAGTTTTCTTCCTTTCTCAACTTTGACTTTCTTCATGAATTACCTTAACATTCTTCAGAATTACTACCACTTAAGGGAGTTTATGTATTAAGTAATATAACCAATTTACTACACAGGAAAACTCGTCTTTTTATTTTATAGTCATGAGAAACACTAAAAAGGTAAATGCACCAATAATTTGACCTCCCAAATCCATCCCTTACCTTATATGTGGGCCTTTCTCTGGTATAAGATTTTAGAGGGCCACTCTGTGCTCCCCTATCCTGTACCACATTTTAGTAGACCACAACAATATTTCCCTTAGTAACAAATCAGTGTGGGCATGTATAGATTCTCCAGAAAATTAGAGTATTGAGTAAAGATGAGCTGTCTAAATGATGATACCAAACTGCAACTCCTGTTCCAGCCAAAACAGTTTCCTCTAATGATATTATCAATAACAATACAGAGTCACAGTCCTGTACAGACTAATCTTAGGATCCAAGCCCTCCATATGGCAATACCACACAGATTCGTGACATTTTATAACATTTCTTAAGTGACTTAGGATAAATGTCACTAGGCTATTGGGAAACTAAATGGAAGACCTTTAAATGTAATCATTAACTAGATCTTTCCTTGTCCAAGTATGACTTTCTGCCCTTCTATGCAAACTCCAGATGTTATACTTATCTGAACCTGACCACGTTAATTAACACAGGGCAGATCTTACTTTGACCTATGTTCAGAGTTAAAGAAGTTCTCTATCAAGTGTTGTTGACTATAACAAGGCTCGACTTCTGATATCCATTCAGCATGCAATTTTTATTTTGTTCATGAGAAAACATAAGTGATGTCGTTATAGATGTTTATAGATATATTGAGAAAAGATGCTCACTATGGGGTTAAAGAAAATACATTACTAAAATTAATTCTGCCTGTTTCTTTTTCCTTTTCAATGTAGCTACCAGAAAATTTTAAATTACATGTGTGGCCCACTTTATATTTCTATTGGACAGCCCTTCTCTGAGCTATAGAGAAAATACTTCTTTTATATTCTCTGTAACTGTGGAGACATTTACAATATATATGGAGACTTCTATTTATGTAGGACAACTACCAGTTGCATACCACTCAGATTAGGCTCAGAGCATTTAGTCATATGGTGAATAAACTAACTTAAAATGAAGTCTGAACTAAATTGGAAACATTTCAGGAAATGTTCTTCAATGTTAATAAAGAAGGCTGAGATCAAGATTTGGTCAAGATAGAAGAGTAGGTAAATCTGTGCTTTCCTCTGTCACAACATCAAAATTACAAGTAAACTACAGAACAACCATCATTGAAGATCACCTGAATTCTAGCTGAACCAAAGCCTTACAACCAAAGATATACAGAGGAAGCCACCTCAAGACTGGTAGGTGGGGCAGAGACATTAAATGGTCTGGTCCCACACTCGCATGTGGCCATTAAAAATCCGGAGGGATATCTCAACTATAGAGGACCTCACCAAGGAGTGAGGGGTTTTAGCCCCACACCAGTATCCCCAGCCCAGGTTTCCACTGCCAGGGAGAGAAGTCCCCATAGCTACTGGCTGTGAAAACCAGCAGAGATTGTGGCTGGATGAAATGAGGGTAGCTGCAGTTTTAGGTGTTCCTCCTAAAGGGCCCACGCATGGACTTACTCACTGATGAACTCACATGTTCTGAGCTCCAGCACTGGGGCAGCAGCTAAAAGGCACCAGGGACATACAGGCAGGAACTAAATTGTCTGGCTTCAGGGTGAGGTCTGTGGGGGTGGGGGAGTCTCTTTCTCCCAGATGGAGAAGCTAAAAGAAGCCATTGGTTCTTTGTTGAGCCCTCTCCTTCCCTGCATGCAGACTCAGGTAGCCATGATATCTGAGTCTCCATCAAACTGGCTGACACTGTTCATTCGCCCTGATTCCCTGAGACCCTGCCTCACCCCACTTTCAGCCACACCCAAGCCACTTTTGGTGGTTTTTCTATATAAATGGCCTGCCTTGGTTCATGCACAGACTTTCCTAAAATTTCTCAAAAGTTCACAACAACAGAATAAGCAGCATCTGGCTTAGGCATGTCCTGTACCTCTGGCTGAGCAGCCCTAAGCTTGGCACCAGCAACAGCCATCCTCAGTTTGTAGCTTGGCCTCTTGAGGCACCTCCAAGCCCAGCATGGGTGGTAGTCATCTGCAGATTGCTTAGTGGCTCATGCCAGGTGGCAGGGCATAGGCTGTGGCTTAACTTGGCTTGTGGTAGGGCCCCACCCTGAAAGCCCTGAGGCTGGCATGCCCAGTGGCCAGTTTCTAACCTAACCAGAGCATCATGCAGCCACCTCCAGGGATGACACACCCAAAAGGCACAATGGGAGGCACCAGAACCCTGCTAAAGTGAATCCTGCTCTGTAGGGTCAGCCCCTGTACAGCAGCTTCTCCACTGTAGTTACAGCCAATCCTCACAACCAATCAGCCTGAAGATCAATCCCTTCCACTAATGTGCAAATAGCAACCAAGGTTCAACTCTAACAGGAGGGCACACAAAACCCACACTAGGGATAGACCTGAAGTACCCAGCTCAGGTGACATGGGAGACTGTGCCATTAAGCCTCATAGCACACCAACTACATAAGGTTACTCTACTAAGATTGTGAGACATAGCAACCCTACCTAATACATAGAAACAAACAGAGGGAGGCAGCCAAAATGGGAAGACAAAGAAACATGTCCCAAATAAAAGAAAAAAAGGTCCAGAAAAGAACTAAATAAACTGGAGACAAGCAATATACCAGACGCAGATTTCCAAACACTTTCAGACCAAAGGAAGAACTTCAACAAAGAAGTATCAAACATAAAAATGAAGACAGAAAACATAAAAAAGAACCAGTCAGAAATAAAGAATACAATAACATAAATGAAGAATACATTCGAAGGAATCAACAGATTAGATGAAGCAGAGGATCAAACCAGTGATTTAGAAGGCAGCAGAAAACACCCAACAGAATAGCAAAAGGAAAAAGAATTTAAAAAAAAGGGGACAGTTTAAGGGGCCTCTGGGAGAACATCAAGCATACCAACATTGGCATGATAGGCTACTAAAAGGCAAAGAGAGAGAGCAAGGAATTGAAAACCTATTCGAAGAAATAATAACTGAGATGAAAACTCCCCTTACCTGGTGAAGGAAACAAACATAAAAGCCCAGGAAATGCAGAGAGTCCCAAGAAAGATGAACCCAAAAAAGGCTCATGTTATTATACATTATAATTAAAATGCCAAAGGTTAAAGACAAAGGTATAATTTTAAAAGCATCACGAGAAAAACAGTTACCTACGAGGGAGCTCCCATAAGACTAACAGCTGATTTCTCAACAGAACCTTTGCCGGCAAGAAGGGACTGGCATGAAATATTCAAAGTGATGAAAAGCAAGGAACTACAACTAAGATTACTCTACCCAGCAAAGCTATCATTTCAAATCTCAGGACAGACTAAGAGCTTCCCAGCCAAGAAAAAAACTAAAGGAGTTCACCACCATCAAACCAAAATTACAAGGAATCTTGGAGGAACTTCTTTAAGACCAAAAAAAAAGGGAAAAAAATTAAAATATAAATAATAAAGTGGCAATAACTACATATCTATCAACAATTACTTTTAATGTAAATGGATTAATCCTCCAGTCAAAAGTTAGGATGGCTGAATGGATAAGAAAAAAAGACCCTTACATATGCTGCCTACAAGAGACTCACTTTAGATCGAAAAACTCACACAAACTGAAAGTAAAGGGATGAGGAAAAGATATTTCATGAAAATGGAAACAAAACAACAACAACAACAAAAAAAAAAACACAAAAAAAGCTGGGGTAGCAATATTTCTACCAAACAAAATACACTTTAAAACAAAGTCTATAACAAGGCATGTTGCTTTGTACACCTGAAACAAACAAAGGCTACAACAAGAGACAAAGAAGGACCCAGTAATCCCACTTCAGAGTATTTATCCAAAGAAATCCAAAATGCTACTTTGAAGGGACGTGTGTATTCATAAGTTCATTGCAGCATTGTTTACCTTGGCCAAGATGTGGAGGCAGCCTGTGTGTCCATCAATGGATGAGTTGATAAAGAGTATGATGAAATATTGCTTCATCATATGGGGAAGGGAATGAGTTCTTCTCATCTGTGGTGGCATGGATGGACCTGGGGGGTACTGTGCTGAGTGGAGTATGTTAGAGAAAGACAGATGCAATGTTGATTTTGCTTATATGTGGAATCTAAAGAAGAAAACAAACAAACAAAATGGAAACAAACTCATAGATCAGAAAACATTTTGATGTTTGCCAGATGGGAGGGGAGGTCGGAGGGTGGGTGAAAAAAGGGAAGGGACTAAGAAGTATAAATTGGTTATTGCAAAGTTGCCATGGGGATGTAGGGTATAGCATAAGGAATACAGTCAATAACATGGTAATAACTGAATAGTGCCAGGTGGATACTGGACTAGTCAGGGAGATCACTTCTTAAATTATATAAATGTCTAACCACTATGCTGTATACCTGAAATTAATATAAAATAATATTGAATGCCAATTGTAATTGAAAAATTTTAAAAGGGGGGGAAATGTGAAGGGGAATAAGAGGTTCAAATCTCCAGGTATAAAACAAATAAGCCATGGGGATGTAATGTACAGCATGGGGAATATAGTCAATAATATTGTGATAACATGGTACGGTGTCAGATGGTTGCTGGATTTATCATGATGATCACTTCTCTAGGTATATAAATGTTGAATAACTATGGTGTACTCTTGAAACTAATATAATATTGTATGTTAGCCATATTTTAATAAAAATCTTTGAAAAAAGGCTGAGATCATAGTCAGTTGCATTATTAAAATTATCCATTACAGTGATTACACACTCATGATGCCATCTGTCAGGTAGTGATAATGTGGGACACTGCAGGAAAAAACATAAAAAAAAAAATCTTCCCTACCAGATTAATCACAGGACTGTTCTTTTATATTTGTTTTTCCCTAATGCTCACAAGGCTTGTTTTGGTAAAAAGTATACGCGAAGTTCACCTTCTATTTGTTAACCTATTAATTTAATGGTTGTGTACTGTAAAAATAATAAACACCAAAACCCAAGAATTTCATAGGGAGGACTGGGAGTTTACTGGGAGGAGCTAGTAGATAAAGAAAAGAAAGGCAGGAAGGAAAGAAGGAAGATAGGGAGGGAGGGAGGGAAGAAAGAAAAGAGGGAGGGAAGGAGGGAGGGAAACATTCAAAGAAATGTCTTTGACTCCAAAGGAAGGTGACTCTTGAACTAGACCTCTAAGCTAGCTTTAATCTTCAAAAATCTTTGTTTTAAGGAAACTAGCCTCAAAACAATATTTTTGAAAATGTTTCATTCTAATTTATGAATGAAAAGATACACAATAAGGAAAACAAGTAGAAGAGAATATGCAATAACGACAAAAAAGAAGTGAAAAGGGAAGGTGGACAGGACCGGAAGATTATAGAGAAAATGGAAACCGTTTTGTTTAAGGGACAACTATATATTATTATTAACCCTAATTCTATGTGTCATGCTTTACTTTTTTAATGGGGCTACTAGAAAATTTTAAATTACATGTGTGGTCCATGTAAGATTTCTACTGGACAGTGCTGCTTTGGGCTATAAAGAGAACGCTTAGTATTGGCAAACACCTTACATAGAGTTGCTATTGAGTGCCATAAGACAGTTAAAAGCTTCTCTAGAAAAACTGAATTTGTCCACCTTGTGGTGGGTGGAAAAGAATGTGTGTTCTATCTACAGCCCCTTTAACAGGCCTGGCATTCATTCCTCGGCTGCAATGAGTATAGACTGCTAACAGCTCACAGGAACCCCCTTCTCTGGGAAATTCTTACAGGTTGACAGCAGCCAACTGGCCAGGAAATCTACAATCCTCCCTACCCCGACCAGAGCAGCCAGTGACCCCTTGATTTAGTGGTCAAAAGGCCAGTCTATTTCCCTTGGGGGCACACAGTTTGTGGTGTGTCGGTTATGATCCAGAGTCCCCCTTGGTACAGGGCAAGATTAGAGTTTACCTTGTTGGGCCCCTTCCCCTCCCTTATCCTGCTTAGCTCCCCTCCTTATGACTTTCGCAGTTTTCTCCTATTTGTTTGGTTCATTGGTTTGGGAACACTTTGGTTTTGTTTTCTTTTCCTTTGTTTTTTTATGAAGATACTCTCAGTAAATCAGACACCCCTAAGTCCTTGTGTTAGACTCTGCTTCTAGAGAACCCAACCTAAGATGATGAGATTCTAAATATGTTTGGGTGGAAACTCCAATACCTGTGTTCCCCACACCAAAAAGAAATTTTTTGGACACCAGCTGGGTATCCTACAACTCAACTCGATTCTGACACTAGCCAGAGACCAGAGCATCAGATTCCACAGGCAGGTTAAGGGTTCATTCCCATAAGACTTCTCCTTCCCCCAAGTTCAGATGCCAGTCGCAAACTGAAGTTGTTACCTGTGCTTTTCACTGGCTATAAATCAGAGGTTCCCAAGACTCCCCTCTCAGGTGCAATTAATTTGCTAGAGTTGCTCACAGAACTCAGAGAAACATTTCACTTACTAGATCACTGTTTTATTATAAAAAGATGTAAGAGCCAGATTTTTCCATCTGTAAGGCAAGGCATGGAAAAAGGATGCGGAACTTCTTTGCCCTCTTCAGGTTCACCACTCTCCCAGCATCGCCACATGTTTACCGACCCAGAAGCTCTCTCAACCCTGTCCTTTATGGAGCCTTCATTACACAGTCATGATTGATTAAATCATTGGCTATTGGCAGTTGAACTTAATCTCTAGCCTCTCTTCTCTCCCCAGAGATGGAGAGTGGGGAGGAGGGAGGGGCTGGGACTGAAATTTCCAACCCTTAAATCACAAGGTTGATTGGGTTGGTTTTCCTGGCCACCCATCCCAGCCTCCATCTTTTTGGTTACCTACGGACTTTCCAAAAGTCGCCTAATTAACATAACAAAAGATACCTTTATCAAAGGAAACCCAAGGGTTTGGGGAGCTGTGAGCCAGGAAGCTTGGAGGAAGACCAAATATATCTGAGAAGTATACACATCACACTATTATAGACTCAGGTTTCTAACAGTCTCTTTCCACAGGTTAAATGTTATGCACATATTAGTGCTAATAAAAATGTGGCAAGCATGGCAACTCTCTACCAGCAATCACCAATGACTTCCAGGACAGAAGCTTATTGACCCTTTCTTTATGCCTAACTCTAGTACAAAACATACATTTCAGGATGACTATTAGCCTCCATTCTAGTTTCAAATGAAATAAAAATAAATAAATAAATGAACAAAATTACAAATATTTTTCTGGGATTCAGTTTACATTGTCTACCTAATACTGGATTCGAGAAACAAACATCTCATAATGTTCAAAATAGGACCAACTAGAGAGGAAAACAAAGGGAGCTAATAGTTTTTTATACACCAGTTATGCCAGGAACTAAGTCAGATGCTTTAAAAACTTTATCTCCTTCAACACCTGAGATTACTGCCTTTATTTTACACATGAGAAAACTGAGTTGCACAAAAGCTCTTTAACTTGTTCTAAGTCACTGTGGGGACAGAGCCAGGAGTGCAGTTTCCAGGCTCCCGGCCTCACGTGGAAAGGTGCTGGCTCAGGTAGTAAAAGGCCATCAACTGTGATTGGATGGCCATCGGCTGTGGCTAGTTGGCCATCAGCTGTAACCAGTGAGCCATTGGCCACTAATATAACTGCTGTGGCTAAGCCAGCAGAAAATGGGGGCTAGCAAGAAGATGGTGGCTGGCAAGGGTGGATTGCAGTTAGCACGGCAGAGTGTGGATTACGGATTGCAGAGAGGCGGATTGCAGCTAGCAAGTGAGGTTGATTGGCAGAGACAAGTGGACAGTGGGTTGCAGACCGTGTGGCTCCTGCCTCCTGTGTCTCCAACCGAGCCGCCAGTGAAACTATAGTGGTATGACTCCCCTATCTATGGCTCCGTGGGTGTTCCTTTTTGGTCTCGCCATATCCTGTGTTCTTATGTGTGGAGCAGGACTAGATACCCTGCCGGACACCCCAGTGACAGTCACCTATCTAGTAAAGACACAGAGCCTGGTGCAAACACACATCAAACTCCAAATCCAATGATCTCTCAGCAATTTCCAAACTTTTCTGATTGTTCATCCCTATAATAATTAATCTCCATGCCCAATATATAAAGTTGCAGTTATTTTAGGACATTTTAAAATATGAATAGATTTTTAAAAAACATATTGGTGAAGAAGTAGGAGCAGAAGTCATGTCATCGCACTATTTTGTTATTCTTTGCTCTCTTTGCTGTCAAAATTTATGACAGAGACCTTAACTAACACAGGAATGGGAGAACCTGTAGGAGGAGCTCTCACAAGCAATGTTAGTCCTGAAAGCCCTACAGGAAGAACTCTATGGTTATAACAGCCCCTCCCCTTAACTTCCTTTTCCCCTCTCTGGAGAACTTCCTTCTTTCTTCATCTTAAGGACTTGCATTTTGTTTGCCATG
Source organism: Rhinolophus ferrumequinum (assembly GCF_004115265.2). Lineage (NCBI taxonomy): Eukaryota > Metazoa > Chordata > Mammalia > Chiroptera > Rhinolophidae > Rhinolophus > Rhinolophus ferrumequinum. Next base: position 16,886,526 of record NC_046300.1, read on the forward strand.
GCAGCACATAGCATACTGTAATCCTTTCCTTTTCCTGAATAAATCCCTTTTGCTGATGGAATACCTAGTCAACTTTTTGTTTACAGTCAATATTGTATTATTAGAATCCTCTTGAACCTTGTACAGTCAATTGCCTATTTTGTGATTCTTGGATTTGTTAAAACTAAATAGTAGCCAAGACTCCACTTAGCACTGGAGACAACACCAAGAGCAAAGGAAGATACAGGGATGCCCACTTCCCTCAGGGGGGCTTGGGTATCTGGCATACATCCAGAATGAAGGCATCTTTCTCAATCTGTACATTACATATGTACTGGAAAGGCTTTTGATATTTCTCATGTGTTCTCAATAGCAAGGGATTTTAAATACAATTTCCATGACTTCTTTTTTGCAGGTTTTGCAGTTGGCCTTTTGGAGCTTGAATCCTCCCAATTAACAGAGCACTCCTCTACCCCATAATCCTCTCCAGGAGTGTTAGCATTCAGTCAGTAGCCTGAAGCCCCACCATTTGATTTCAGCCCTTATTACCATATCTTTGCCATGGAATCAGTGTCTGGGGTTTTTTGCTACAGGATAGGAGCCATTAAGACCTCCTGATTCATTCAGCTCCATGGTTCTCCAACCCACCTCCTAACTAATATCATCAGACAGATGACTGAAACAGAGAGCTTGTCTGACAACCCACGGTAATGTCTTTGTTTTGGTCTGACTTTAAAGCAGAAGAGAATGTCAATTCACTGCTTTTTGCTTTTTCACTGTGTCTAAAAATTAAATTGAGATGCTTACAACTCAGAAGCTTTTTCTGTTTCAGAGACCTGAGAAAGTCATGCAGGTAAGTCAGCCTCTTTCACTGGCCAGCTTAGGGACTGCCAACCCCTTAGCCCTTGGGGTATCTAGTGCCCCACACAAAACTTCCTTTCAAGGACCCTATTAAATATATTCACTCAATTGTTTAAATGACTGACAACAGCTGAAGGTGCTGCCCTTACCCGGTGAAATTTTCATTTCAGAGAAGATCAAAGTTTTAAACCCAAGAACAGAGGTCTAGTGGCAACCACCTAGGAGTGTTCTCAGGGTCATGGTTTATCCAAGTTCTATTCCCATCAAGAACTTTGACCAAAAAGAGTTCCGTTTTTCAAGTATACTTGGGAAATCCCATACTTCAGATTTTCCTGCTGGATATTCCTTCATAGGGCACATTCAGATGTGCAGGTAAGCCACTTACAGAAACCCAGTTAGAGAAACCCAGTTAGCTCAGTTTAATGCTTTTTCTCCCAAATTTATTTAACTACAGGATTACCTTCTCCCTTTCGCACCCCACCAAAACACTCATACATATCAACTACGTTAGTACAGATGCACCATTGGAAAGGTTCAGGGCTCATTTCTAGATAGTGAGGAAAGCATTGTCCCAGGCACATCTCCCAATGTCACATGGAAGAATATTTACTCTGCACTTAAGAGCAGAACTTGGTGAAGCCTCAAAGGCAGAGTTCAAGGGTAACCTTCAGAGAAGGCAGCGTATCTGACCACAGGGCAACTACTCTGTTTCCCCGAAAATAAGACCTCGCCAGACAATCAGCTCTAATGCGTCTTTTGGAGCAAAAATTAATATAAGACTCAGTAAAATAAGACCGGGTCTTATATTAATTTTTGCTCCAAAAGACGCATTAGAGCTGATTGTCCGGCGAGGTCTTATTTTTGGGGAAACAGGGTATGAGTGCTAAGAGATGTGTCTAAGTTAACCACAAGGAAATATGCTAAGCCAAGTTATACATTGTCGTTTTTTTATTTTTACAGAAGAATGGCACATAAGAAATGTTTGGGGATCTGGTCAGTCTTCCAGAATCTAGATTATACAAAGCTATATATCTACAAAAATACAAATATCCATATAATGATGTAGAAGTTCAGAGATGAGTTTATCTTCTCATAAAGTCCTCAGTGGTGTGTACACCCCCACCCCCAACAGCCTTTCTTTCAGCTCTACACTGATTTCTACCAATTGAGATTAGGTCTACCTTCTCCCTATCGATCCTAATCACCTAACCTTCACAGGCCTCTACCTCTAATTCACACAGGTAGTCTTGTCCCTGCTCAGGTGCTCTTACTGACTCACACAATGGGGCAGGGTGCAAAGAGCCAGGGCTGGCAGTCCAAGCACCCAGCATCACCTTCTTACTCTACCACATTCTTGCGTACATCATGTCACTTATCCAAGCCTCAACGTTCCCTTCCCTAAGATGTGGTAATGGCAGTAGAGAGCAGTTGGCATACAGGGGTCTCTTAATGAATGCTAGCTCCATGTAGAATCTCTCCCCTCCAGGATGGCACACACATTTGTTTTCCAAACTACCATTCCACCTTTTCTCTTTGTGACTATGCAAGTATTAAACTTAGTCCAAAAGTTTTGTGTTTTATCAGCCAAGGATTGACTGATACAAAGAACAAAAACCAGCTTCCTTGCTTCAAGGTGAGCCAACTCTGTGGTGACATTCACCCTGGATGAGGTTGAAACTGCATTTCAGCTACACCCACATCTTTGTCTAGCTTCTTCCTTGTCATATCCTGCTTCCCTCATTTCTTTACAAGTTTCATCTGAAATCACTGACTCAATAAATCAATTATAAGAAAATAAAAAATAAATACAATAAATAAATCATTGTATCAGAATCCCTGTTCCAGAGAACCTGAACTAGGACACTTTTTATAAACTTTTCTCCCTCATTAACTTTTTCCCCGTCACTTTCCAAATTTTATTTGGTCCTCTGTCTTTGATCTTACAACTGGTAGAACACACATTTCCGCTCTCCATATATCAATGGTAAATAGAAAAATAGATAATTTTCTTTGGAGGCTTTCTCTCTTGAAACCTTTCTACAATTTCTAGGCACCTCTAAAATTTCTCGGTTTTACCAAACTAGTTAATCCCTGCTTGACCAGCAAATACAGATAGAGAAGGTTTAACTATCAAGAGATATAATAAATATAAGTTCCAAAATTGCTTTTTAAATATGAACTTGTCAACCTTTATTGGCTATCCACTAGGCTCCTTGCTCACAATAGCTACTAGAGGAAACACAATATGCGTGGCATGGGGCTCGGCCATCTTTGTTCCTTCCAGCACACACTGTCCCCACACTCCAGGGTCTCAAGTCTCCAACAGACTCTTAACCAGTAGGTCTGATTTGTGCTGCTCTGGGGTCCACTCAGGATCTGATCCCTGTATGGTACACCTTGACAAAAGGGTTCTCTTTTCAGGTATGCTTGGGAAACCATGTAACTAGATTCCTCCACTGTATACATCCTCAATTACCCCATAAATTCACAAGTTGAATGGATAGCATTCCCACTCTTAGATGGGATAGCTGTAATGGAGAAAGGGAGCAGAAGACCCAAAGTCTCTAATTTTGCTGTGGCTATTGATCTACTCCACCAGACAACTTTCCACTCTCCAATCCACTCCATGGATTACTGAACTCAGTATCAACTGAGGCTTGGCCTCTTGTCTCCTATCCTGCAGCATGGATCTGTAGAGATTAAATCCTTCCGGACTTCTAGAAGCCTTCTCTGATCCAAAAACCTCTCTTATCCAGGAAAAACAGAACAAAAATTTGCCCACATTGCTTTGCAGATAAATGACCTGAAATAGTCGCCATTCAAATGCTTGAGGATGTGATGCATATACCTGTGATCACACAGCTCCTTTGTATGCAGGCTATGGCCCACCTTCTTCCATGCAGAGAATAAATGGGAAACCTATTTTCTTTCACCTTTGTTTAATTAATAGGAACATTTCCCAGAGGATTAACTCCTTTAAAATTTTAATGGAGTTGCTGAGTTCTCGAGTTGCTTTGCCATGATATAGCTCTATAATTATGTTGCTTTAACTGTTGTAATTGTGTGACTACAATGTGTATACATGCTAGAAGGTTAAATGGACTGAAACATGACAAAAGAAGTGGTTAATGAAGAATAGGGTTTATGGGCCCAGCTGTTTCTCCTAACCTGCCTAGATGATAAGTGCAGGCTTGCATATCTCTGAGATCCATCACTGTTCCATAAGAGGTTGGAGTGAGATTAGATGAATAATCCCACACATGAAATAGGGCCAAAGTGAAAGTACTTCCTACTTCCTGTGATGAATGAATTTCCAGAAGCCAGGATTCTCTCTTCATGGCTCTGCAAATCTGGAAGCACAGTCAATTTCCCCCACTCCATGAGAAGACCATATTTTCTTACATCAGAAAATGAAATCAACAAGGCACTACAATCTATTAACAAGGGATGAGAATTACATGCCTAGGTTTATCTGAAGACCTTTCTTTTCCTTCCTAGATGAAAAATTTAGCATTCTAATTATGTGACTGGGCTATTCTTACATTTTTCACAGGAATGGGTGTAATTTGGGTTTCAGTTATAAGGGGCTAAATTTTTCTTTAAAAAATTAAAAATTTAACAAATGCTTGAAATAAAGTGACATTTAGTTACTATAAAAATTAGACCATGGAGGAAGATGATGGCTATCTTGAATATCTAGAAGACATGTGTCCAGAGAGTAAAAATAAACTAATGCTTGAAATTTGCATTGAGGTATATTTTTGTTCGTTGTTTAGAGACCCACAAAAGTGAAAAGAATAGTTTGGGTAATTAATGAGTTCCTCATTACTCAAAGTGGTCATGCATCGTCTAGATGCCATCTTGCAAGAGATTTTTAACGTTGAGGAGGTTTGTCCTAGATCTATTCTAATGCTGAAATTCTATAATTCCAAGCTTGGGCAACAAGCCCAAGACTAATGTTGAGAAAGCCAGATATACCACAGAGTGACCCAAAATCTGGACAAATGATCTAATGGCTGTGATTAGGCTATGTTCACAGATCACTTTTTCCTCCTTTAATGATCAAGGCAAATGCAGGTTCTTTTTGTATAATAAGTTTACATAGAGAATTATGTAGCAGTCAGAATATAGAATTTAGAAAAATATACCCTTTTGCTTTTTTTAGAGACCTAATTTTCATGTTGCAACCTGTTTCAGATTCACTGGGAGCTGTTATGTTCACCTGCCTCTGGCAGTATGTCAATATTGTTATACATCCCTTGAAAAGTATTCAATATGGCAGTAAGTAACTTGGTTGCTATTCCTTTCCATCTTCTTATCAAAATCAGTTATGGTATCAAACTTATAAGAAAAAGCTTTTTTAAAAAAGCTATTTTGGAATTTGCTTTGTGTTTTTACTGAAAAATAATGTAATTCCAAGTGCCACCATGGCTTGGAGAAAAGTCATATGTCCTGGGGTATGCATAAAACCAGCCATATATGAACCCAACTCCCAGGCTGTCATTCAACCAACCCCTACCCCTTCCTTTGTTCTCAGTCCTGACGGGTCTCACCAGTAAAATCCCTCATTCAATCCACTCTCTTCCTCATTATTTTTTTGGTTTACTTCATGGACTTCAAATGAGATTCTTCTTGCCCAGTGAGATATCTATTGAGCAATGGATTCTACCAACCTAGACCAATCCTAGAGAACTAAGATTGTATAAATAGCAGTAGAGTAAAATAGAAGACTACCAGGATACCCAGAAGTCTCTAATTAATTTGAGAAGCTATAAATAGCATTGACGATACACTCTTAACTCTCAAGAAACTTATGGAAGAGATTCTACTTAGTAGGATTTAGGTTCTAAAGTAAGTATTAATCCTGAAACTACACCTTGCAACCTTAAACATTAGAAGCATCTATCTTGGTGAAATACTCAGACTTTGAGAATTACATGGGATCTGAGAACAACCACTAAGATCTCAGAAATTTATGTCTCTCATCTCAGCACACAGTATTAAATGGAGTTGTAGGGGGAATCTCTCTCCTTCCTCTTTTTTCATTTAAAGGTAAATTTAGATAAATTCATGGTCAGTAAGTGTGTGTGTAATGTACCTTTGTTTATATTAGTTTTAATCATTTAATAAATTGGTCAAATAGTGCACAGAGTAATTTCATATGGAAATTCAAGTGATTCAGAATAACAATCTTGATAGAAAAGAATAAAGTTATAGGACTCTCACTTTCTGATTTCAAAAAGCAGCAGTCATCAAGAGAATGTGGTCCTGGTACAAGGAAGGACATACAGATCAATTGAATAGATTTGGGAGTCTAGAAATAAACTGTTACATTAATTGATTTTCAACAAAGATGCCAAAATAATTCAATAAGGAAAGAATAGTCTTTAAAAAAAATTTTATTAAATTTATTGGAGTGACCTTAGTTAGTAAAATTACGTAGGTTTCAAGTGTACATTTCTACAATATGTCATCTATATGTTGCACTGTGTGTTCACCACCCAGAGTCAGTTCTCATATATTTGATCCCCTTTACCTTCTCCTACCACCCCACCTTCCCCTTACGCTTTGGTAACCACTAAACTGTTGTCTGTGTTTATGAGTTTTTGTTTATTTGTTTGTCTCGTTCATTTGTTGCTTTCAGTTTTATATCCCAAATATGAGTGAAATCATAAGTCTTTTCAACAAATGGTGCTGCGATAACTGGATATCCAGAGACAAAAGACTAAACACATTCCCCTACCTCATACCACACGTAAAAATTACCTCGGAATGAATTATAGACTAAATGGAAAAACTAAGGTTATAAAATTCTTAGAAGAAAACCTAAGAGTAATCATGACCATAGATTAGGCAATGACTTCTTAAATAAGACCAAAGGTATAAGAAACATGTTTTATAAAAGTGGAGACTCCACAGGATACACAAGCAACAGCATGCGTGAGCACGAATGCAGCTTCTTTCCCCATCCCACAAGGCTGGAAAGGAAGAGCAGGGCCTCTTCCGGCCCCATCCACTTCTGAGGAGGTCTGGGTTGAGTGTCCTTGGCCAGTTCCTCTGTAGCCCACTGGGGGAAGCTCTCCCTGGCTTATCTATGTCTTTTTCCTTTTCCTTGCAGCCTGCTGGAAAGCTCTGAGTCATCTCAAATTTTGCACTTGAATGGTGATGTAGACTGAGGTTAGCATGTTGAGTGGGGAGGCAAGGTGCTGCCCAGTGCCCCGCACCTCTGGAGTGGGGTGTGGGTGGATAACAATAAAGTTATGCTTTGCCTAAGTTTTGCCACAATCTTTTTTTTTTTTTCTGACATTGAATAAGGGCAGCTGGGGAGAATGAGGATTTGGGTTTTCCTAGGTATCAGATAATGCTGAAAGGGAAGAGTTGAACAGAATTTAGAAGACCTATTTTCTAGAATATGAGGAAATCTCAAGTTACAGAGAAGCTGCTGATCTGGTTAGCATGGAAGAGAGAGTCAGAACTTGTAGGAGAAAAGGACAAGTACAGAAATCATGCAGAAAGGGAAAGGTTTGCACTATTTTAAACCACAACACTGAAGGAAGCCAAAAATACAGTAGAGGTCTAAACAAATAGAGCTAAAGGTCTAAGTCCAAATACAATGGTGTTATAAGAATTACCACATGCAAATAAAGTGTTAAAGAAAATGTGTTCTATTTGGCTCCCTCTCAGAAGAGTCTGAGGAAGGACTTGGAAGGGATTATCATAAAAATTACGTCAGCAAGGAGACAAATATGACATATATTGAGTAACACACTTGTGCCCGTGCTTCTTGCTTAAGTGCTCAAGTCAGTACAAGTGAAAAGTCATGCATCTGCCCTCCACGTTGCCTTGCACAGATCCCTTAAAGGAACACTGGATTGGGAAAATGTAGACAGCAACTTCCTGATGCATGAAACTTGACTAGAGTCGCCTGCAGCCTGAGTAATTTTCACTGCTTTTGTCATCACTTCAGTAATGGGAGTCAACGAATTCCACAAAAGACTATCTTATTAGCATCCCTTAATCTCACCTTATTGGCAATAACCTTGTTAGTCCTAATGGTCATCAAATTGCACAGAATGGTAAAGAGAACATATAGAGCACGGGATGGAGATAAAGCTCAATACACCGAAATGCAAATAACTCCATTCAAGACGAAGAAAATTCTTCATCAGATAGTGTGTCAGAAGCTTGGCTATATAGTCTCATTTCCTTTTTCATGGATCATTATTTTTATTTGACAGGAAACCAAGGCTCAGAGATATTAATGTCAAAGTGCCACTATTGATAAGGGACATTGCTAGAACTGAATCTCAGGCTCCTCTGTTTCAAAGGCCACTCTTTCTCCTATGATTCCCTAATCCATAGGTGAGGCAAAAGTAAAAAGCATTTTTTTTACAGTGTTACTCAATTACAAGTATTATAAGGACCGGTTTAGTAACAAATGCAATCAAACTTAAAATAGTTTTGTCTCTTCATTATATTTTATATACACATAAACATGAGCCTTATACATGTGGAAAGAGGCGGCCTTTCAAAAAACTTAGATATGATACCACAAGACATTCTAATTAAATCTGAATGGGTTTGTACACTGCAACCAAATCAACTATCGTCATCAAGCCCAATAACAACTTATTTGATTACTCAAGATTTTATGGTTTTTAATCACATAAATATGTTCTCTGATTTCTGTAAAATGGCTCAGCTCAGAACCCAGTCTGTATTTAGGAGGCGGTAGAGGACTACGGAAGATTTGGGGCAGTTATATAGTCTCTCTGCCCTCATATTGAGCATCTTTCAATATGACAAAATAATGCAAAGAGTGCAGGTTTGGGTGAGAACTAAATAAGAGCAGGTATGTGGGTGCTTACAGTTGAATATAGTCAGCAGCGGGCCTTCAGTAAGTTGCAGCCCTCTATTTAAAATTTGTAAGAAGTAAGGAATGATGGGGAGATGAAAAGTTTTGTTTGTTTCACTCAAAAAAAAAAACAAGAAAAGAAGAAAGAAAACTGGAGCTCTAGGTCGTTCATCCCTAGGGTGGGCTAAGCCCTTGTGATACACTTTCCTTGGACATCACAACGCTGAGCCACACCACTTCCTAACCGGGGACCTGTCTGTACCCCAGTGGCCACCTTCTGCAGGGACAAATCTGTCCTCAATGGAATCTTCAAGCCTGCTTCTACTTAGATGGCACAATCCTGACTGACAGCAGAGACACCCCTAGAAAGAAGTTCACACGGCAATTTCTTCTTCAGCTCAATTAGCAGGTGTACTTTTAGCCAGCTTGGACAGCTGGACTGTTACCTAGGTAACAAGTAGATTGACTGTCTATAGGTATTTGACTGCAGATGGGTCACATTTTTTTTTCCAGCAATGTCAAATAAACCTCTTTAAAAAAATAGAAAAAGAAAAAAAAGGAAGCATGTGACTAACGGAGCTGCCAGGTTTGTAGACAGCTTCCACGTGAAGGTCTCTGGCATTCCTGCTGAAGTTTATGCAGCCCTAGCAGCTCCTCCTGCCTGACAATTCTTAATGGCGCTCAAACCCCATTAATACAATTAACACAGCCTGCAAGCAGCTCTGCCCAGAGCTATTTCCAGATGAGCCAACCCACCCACAGCGTGCACACGCACACACACGCACACACACGCACACACACACACACTTTCAGTAGGAAAAGACACAAAAAGGATCCACATGTTGAAATAAAAGTTTGTTGAGAAGTCACTAAAAATATTTTCTTTAAAAAGAAAATTTTAATACAGAAAATATTTAAAACAAAATTAGAGGTTGAGAGACTAGTATAAAATTACTATCACGCAACTTCAATGATTATTAACATTTTATTGATTACTTTCCATTTATCCTCTCCACTTTTTTCTTTCTTGTTTTTTTTCCAATTGCACAAATCAGACCATTTCCATGATAAATCCACAGTATGCATCTGTGTATCATTTTTTGTTTACATTATGAAACAAGAAAATTAATAATTCCTTGATGTCATCAAATATGCAATCCATGTTCAAATTTCCTTATTTGTCTCAAAGGATCTTTTTACAGTTGGTTTATTTCAATGTGGATCCCAATAGTATCCTTACACTGCATTTGATTATTATGACTCTGCTTTAGCAATTTATTACTGCATAAAAACCACCTCAAAACTTAGTGACTTAAACCAGTAATAACTCATTAGCTCTATATTCTACAGATCAACAGTTTGATCTGGGTTCAGCTGAGTGGTTCTTCTGCTGGCCTTGCCTGGGGTCCTTTATGTTGCAGTCAGCTGGTGGCTTTAGTGTGGACTAGATGTTCCAAGATGGTCTCATCATATCTGGTGTTGGATGTTGGCTATCAGCTAGGTCCCTCTTTCCACAGGGTCTTTTATCCCCAAGGAAATTAGTCTGGGCTTCCTCACAAAACAATCTCAACGCTCCAAGAGTGTAAAAAACAGAATCTACAAGCCATCTTCAGGGGAGACTCCAGAATTTGCAAACTGTCTATTCTGCCATATTCTATTTGCCAAGGCAAGTTACAAGACCAACCCAAATTTAAAGGGTAGAACAATACACTCCACTTCTTGACAGAATGAGAAGCAAAATCATATTTTTAAAAAGTGACCATTATTGCAAACTATCGTATTCTTTTACATATTCTATATTCTACAATATTTATTTTTCCTTTTTGTGACATTGATAATGTAGAGAAATTGATAATCTATCCAAAATAATTTTGTATTTTTTGTGGTTTCTTTTAGAGTGTTCATTTGTCCCTCATATTTCCTCAAAACTGGTAGTTAGATACAGAGGTTTGAGATAGATTTTAGGTTTGATTTTAATTTAAGAATACTTCATAAATTATATTGAATTCTTCATTTTATATCGTATTCTGAACTACTTGCACATAATGACTTACCTCTTTCACTTTTAGTAATGCTAAGGCTGATCAGTACGCATGTGTTTTCAGCCTGATTCCTTTATATAAAATCCCCCATCAGCGTTTCCTCTAATGGCTTTCAGTTAATTGCCTAAATTTACTGATTCATTATGATTTTCAAATGTTCGTTCTTCCAATTCTATCATTTCTTCAGCAAGTAGTAGTGGAAACCCTTTTCTAGAGAAACTTCCCCATTAACAATATTGTTCATCTCTAATACAGCATGTACAGGAAAGCCTGAGTAAATGCTTATTTCCCCTTAATAATAAAATTTAAGAGTAATGAGTTGGTGTCTTGGTTAACTCCTATTATAGCCAATGAGATATCCTTTAAATTAGTTTTAGATTTTTTTGAGTATTATTAGGAACTCATAGGTTTTTTATATATTGTATGTGCTTCTTTCCTTTGCAATCTTTCTTTATTTTAATGATCAAATTGTACCATCTTGGACCAGTAGGAGCTCCCTTACGTTGTCACCACGTTTGTTTTACATGACCTCATTAGTCTTTGATAGTTTTTAACTTTCTATTGCAACAAAATGCTAAGGATCGCCTCATATATTGCAATCAACCACATCTGGAGAGTTCTGATTCCATATAGTGGGGAACAGTGCTTACACACCACAGTCTGCACCCGAGGTGTGTTCACTTCTATTTTGCTGTCATTGATTCTATGACAATAAGCCCAGAGATTTTAGTGGACAAACTAAGAAATTAGTATTATTAAGACAAAACAGTAGATCATAATATAGTTCTGCTTCAGATTTTATTTCATTTACATTTTACTTGTATCTCTTTTCACTGAAGTCAAACTATCTTAATTCCTTAAAACATCAACATAATTACTTATTACCACGAAAGCAAAACGATCAATGGGCGGGTCCCTTCACCAAGCCAATCAGGCTGGGAAAGGATATATAGTAGTTATTCTGCCCTGTGATGTAGCAGAGTCTAGAACCTGTTCTGACCTACATTTCTTGGGAATGTGCATGTGAGCATGACTTAAAAGAGCCTAAACCTTCAAATCAATGTGTAACATAAAAGAAGTGTTACCAATCTCTATCTAAGGACCTTTCCACAGAGGTGAGAATCTACACTAGATACTGGCAACTAGGTGAACCTTGTTCTTGAGGACAAGCTATCCCACTCAGAACACATCCCTGGAAGCCAGGAAAGGTGATTAGAAGGGCTATGCCCTTGGGATTTCATGTAAATCCTGGGTGTGGTTTTCTCTGGACCAAGCCCAGTGCTGAGACCTGGCATTGTTCTATATCCAAGAGGCCTGCTGCTTTCAATTTCCTCAATCAGTCTACAGTATTAACACTGGCCAAGCAGTCTGTGTCTAAATGCCAGATGAATGGGCTGAGCCAGCACTGCACCAACCCAAGGCACTAGTAACAACATGGAGCTACTATGTAAAGGATGGCAGGGGCTTTGCAGGGGATGAGCAAAACTTCCTGCTAATCTGTGCATTCAGGTAGGTGAGCACTGGATTGGGGGATTTTCCTAGGGAGGAAAGGTAGTCCTGTGCCAAACTCTAACCTTGACAGAAAATGAGTTTCCTATTTTCTTATTTTCACACAGGCCACCTAATAGCTTTCTTCCATTAGTCTGCCTCACCTTTTCAAACAATGTGTTGGATTCACAGTTATACACACAATGATCATAAAAGAAAAGAGAATGAAATCAAAAGACTCAATTTATGATCAAGCCATTGTCCCATCTAATTGTCACATGAATTTGTGTAGGCCACACAAACTCTTTAAAACACTGTTGCCTCAATCTTCATATTGGATATTTCACTGCAAGGGGTTGTCTCAAAGATTAATGAGGCAATGTGTGTGAAATACCTACACATACTGAGTAATCAATAAATTTTCACTGAATCAAAATCTTTCCTCTACATCTATGTGTGGCATCTCAAAGAAAGAAATATTTCACTTGTTTTTTTTTGTTTGTTTGTTTTTTCTCTATATCTAGGACAGATTATTCCGGAGGGCTAGTCAAACATCATGACATTCCTCTTCTTTCATCCCTTTCCCATAAAGAAAATAACCTGTATTTTCCCAGTGGCGAGGTTGAACTGATGCATATGTTATATGGTCTTTCTCATACTTCTTACATAAACCCTTGTGTTATAAACATTTTGCATAAATACAAGAATTAGGCACTTTCAATGTTTTTCATTTACACTTTATAATAAATAGCTATATTATATTCCTTAGGAAACTGAGTATGTGACAATGTCTACCATATCTGCTACTTGAAACAAAGCCAAAGTCAATAGCTTTCAAATAGGCCCGACTTAGACTGTAAATGATGCACACAAAATGGCGCAAAAAGTAGTATTAGATTGGTGCAAAGGTAATTGCGGTTTAACGGGTTAAAAATAATTGCAAAAACCGCAATTACTTTTGCACCAACCTAGTAATCATTTAAAACTCCTACATCCTGCCATATATTTTGATGACAGCTACAAGGAAACTGCTAGCCCAATTCTGTTAATGGTTTTGTGTGAATATATTGAACCAATCCATTAAGTCTTGATAATAATCCAATTAATTGTTTAGAAGCATTACCTGGGCTTCTGTGTGTGGTTTTTCTTGCACAGATAAAGTGACTGCTTGTATCACGGGAGTGACAAAATTAGATGTCAATATTCCCTATGAGTGAGCTCTCTAAAATGGATTCACTATCGATCAGTCCATTTGCTATTGTTAGCAATCTTGCTCTACCTCGTGAGGCCTCTGAATTTTTTTTTACCCCTCCTTGGTACTATGAATTGTTCTTCCTCTAACCAAGCAAAAATAAAATTATGGTTTGTGTATATAGGTGTGTGTGTGTGTGTGTGTGTGTGTGCGTGTGTATACATATATATACATATATAAAAATATATATGTACATATACATATATACACATATATATGTATGTATGTATATATGTGTGTATATGTATACACATATGTCTTTTTCCACAGGTGCAATATTAATCCCCCCCCAAAGTGTACATTTCTTACACTTTAATTTAATTACATACAGATTTCTGTTTAAACTGATGTCAATTCATGGCAAAGCTCAATGTGGCTTCAAAATGATGGAAAGGGGAAGCATAACCTCCTCTCATTTTACAGGTAATAAGACTAAAACTCGGATCAAATGCTTGGGAGTTTGACACACCTGTGTGGAACACTGGCCCTGAGACCTACAACTAGCAGCACTTGCTCTTTATAACCTCAGTTTGCTTACTACAAAACAGGAATGACTCTAATGCCCACCTCTCTTGGTTGTTGCACACATTAAGTGAAATGGTTCATGCAAAACTCCTGGAGTATGGTAAGGACTTAGGACATGTTACTACTTAGAGCCACAGAGGTGTAATTACTTCCCCACCTTGCCTCTTACGTGCAGCACATTGAATCCCATAAAATGTCTCTGTTTTGGGAAGTCAGAAATGGTCAGCCGTCATCAATTCTATATGGCTTAAGGTAAGTTGTTTTTTGCCTACTGAGAAATAGCCTTGGATTTTTGAGGGCAACAGGTGTATCTTCACATTTACACACTCTGAGAGCGTGGCACATAGCAAGCGCTAAATGAATGACTGTAAGATGTACATACAGTCGTGTGTTGCTTAACGATAGGGACACTTTCTGAGAAATGCATCATTAGATGACTTTGTCACTGTGCAAACACCACTTACACAAACCTGGATGGTACATCCTGTTACACACCTGGGCTGTATGGTCTAGCCAATTGCTCTGAGGCTACAAACCTGTACAGCACGTTACTGCACTGAATATTGCAGGCAACTGTGACACAATTTTAAGTATTTGTGTATCTAAACAGTAGAAATGTGATATGAAAGGTAAAACATGGCCCACCTGTATAGGGCACTTACCACAAATGGAGCCTGCAGGACTGAATGCTGTTTTGGGTGCATCAGTGAGTGAAAGGTGAGTGAGTGTGAAGGTCGAGGACACGACTGTGCCCTACTGTGGGCTTTATACACACTGTACTCAGGCTACACTAAATTCATTAAAAAGATTTTTCTTTTCTTTTATTAAATTTATTGGGGTAACATTGTTTAGTAAAATTATACAGGTTTCCAGTGTACATTTCTATAATACATCATTTGTATATTGCATTGTGTGTTCACCACCCAGAGTCAGTTCACCTTCCATCACCACATATTTGATCCCCTCTTTCCTCTTCTACCACCCTCCTTCCTGTAATTTTTTACTTCATAAACTTACTAATATTTTTTTAAAAACTTTTGACTCTTTTGTTACAATACTTAGCTGAAAACACAAACACAGACACGAGCACACGCATTAGCCTCAGCCCACACAGGGTCAGGATTATCATCACTGTCTTCCACCCCCACGTCCTGTCCCACGGGAAGCCCTTCAGGAGCAGTAACACTCATGGAGCTGTCACCTCCTATGATGACAATACCTTCTTCTGGAACACCTCCTGAAGGACCTGCCTGGGGCTCTTCTGGAGGAGGTGTCACTCTTTTCAGAAGTATGTACCTGGTGGTCTACGTGGTTTGTTTCTTTCTTTCACCATCAATTTGCTCGAAAGCAGATCATAAACAGTCCTCTCTATTTAATGAAAACCTTTCAGGGTTGGGGTCCATGTTTTCAAACTTTTAAAGGAGTTTGTTGAGGTCTGCAAAAGGTTCTGCTAAACCCCTCACTGTGAATTTTCTTGGGGGTTCTTCTCCTGTAGTTTCCTTTCTCTTGACTCTTCAGCTATGAGTTCCTGCCCCAGTTCCCAAACCTCCTCATTAGTCAGTTTCTCAGGACCCCCTCTAGGAAATCCTCAATGTCGTCATCCCCATCCACACCCAGGGTCAAGTTTTTGCCATCTCAACCACAGCCTTGTTGATTTCTGCAAACTTCTCATCCTTGGCAAATCCTTTGAAAGTCATGGGCAAATCTTTTCAGGGTCTTATTCCAGATCTCATTCATACACTCCTTGGTGACATCACACCTGATGCAGCCATAGATGTTGTGAACCTTCCAGAATTGCATAGTGTCTTCTCAGTGGCTTCCTAAGTAACAGCAATAGGTTAAAGACCTTCTCAGACAACAGGCCTTAAAAGTGGGTATAATTCCTTGATTGATTGGTTGGATCAAAGCGGTGATGTTTGGAGGGAGAGATACCACTTTGATACTAGGATGACAATCACCAATAAAAGGAGGATGTTTGGGAGCATTATCAACAATAAACAGAATCTCCAAAGGTATGTTGCTCTCCAAACAATGTTGTACTTCTTCATTTCTCTGGAACAGCACTTTAAGAGGGCATCTTGGAAGAGGAGCTGGGTCATCCGTGACTTCTCATTGCTCCTGTAGTACACGGGCAGGGTGTGCTTATTGATATGCTTGAAGGCCCTGGGGTTCTCCCTGTGCCAGATCACGGAGGGTTTCAGTTTGTAGCCTGCAACACTGCTCCCAGGTAAGACTGTACTGTCCTTAAAATCCCTGAAACCTGGCATTGACTTGGCCTCCTTATGGATGAAAGTCCTTTTAGGCATCCATTTCTAGAATAGGGAAGTTGTATCCATATTGAATATTTGCTCTGACAGGTAGTTTTCCTCTACAATCAGATTATCTATAGCTTCCAAAAATTCTCAGCTGCCTTCACATCAGTACTTGCTGACTCACCAATCACTTTCACATTATGTAATGAATAACGATCCTTGACTCTTTTGAACAACCTAGAATTAGCAGTAAATTCAACATTGTAGTATGTCCAGCCTTTTCTTTCAACATTGCAAACAACCTTTTTGCTGGGGCCATGGTACTGAGAGGGATTCTGTTCCCAGTGTTTAATCCAGGTCTTTATAAGTTTCTCCAGGTCTGATACAGGCCCTTGGTGAATTTTGGTAAGTCTCATGGCCTTCAATGAAACAGATCCTTTAACAGCTTCCATCACTTTGTTCTTGTTCTTTAAGATCACAGCTATGGTGGAATGGGACATGCCTGACTAGTGAGCAATAACTGTCAATGATTTTTCAACTTTGTAGGCCTTTGACAATTTTAAATCCATTTCCAGGTCAATCACTTGACATGGCCTCTTAAGGACAACATTAGCAGTGGATTTTGTACACTTAGGGGCCATGATGAACAAAACCACACAAGACAAAATCAAGCACAAGAGTAAATGATGCAATCAAGGGACACGGCAACCACAACTGTATGAGGCTGTTAGTGGCATAACATGGCACACTGTTTTACAGAAAACTTTCTGTTTATGAGTAGAAAGAGTATATTCTAAAACAATGATAAAAAGTATAGTATAGCAAATACATAAACGAGTTACATAGTCATTTATTTTCATGATCAAGTCTTATGTACTGTATGTAATTGTATGTGCTATACTTTTACACGACTGACAGTGCAAATTTGTTTATACCAGCGTCACTACAAACATGTGAGTAATGCGTTGCACCCAAGGATATGATAGCAAGGACATCACTAAAGGATAGGAATTTTTCAGCTTTTCCATTATATCCTTAATAGAACTACCATTACATACTGTGTTTCCCCGAAAATAAGACCTGGCAGGACAATCAGCTATAATGCGTCTTTTGGAGCAAAAATTAATATAAGACCCGGTCTTATTTTAGTATAAGACCAGATCTTTATAATATAAATATAATATAATACTGGGTCTTATATTAATTTTTGCTCCAAAACATTCATTAGAGCTGATTGTCTGGCTAGGTCTTATTTTTGGGGAAACAGGGTATATACTGTCTGTCATTGACGAAAGTGTCTTTATGCTGTGTATCACTATACTATAATACAAATAATGTAAAATATGTATAATGTACCCTTTTCATTGGACTCCAAATTATTGAAAATACCACTACTTCATCAGAGACTTTATATATTTTTTTTTTTTGGTACGTCCTATTGCCAGGGAAAAAAGGTGCATGTTGGTTGTGATATGACTCATGAATATAAAAGTGTATTTTGTCTGCAGGATAGTTCATGCTCAGTTGAAAAGAAAATGAGGGGTGCTTGAGTAGCTAAGGCCTTTGCACAGTCTCCTGAGATCCTCACACTACAAGATAAAGAACACACCACTGCTCACACAAGCTCCAGAACTCAGGGCTCTGGGCCATGCTGTGTCAAGCAGAGACCGTGGAGCAGGAGAAGATCAGGAGTGATTGTCAGTCACACAACATGAAGCCTGATTCCAACACAGCTCTGCCTGCTGTGTTGTCAAAGTAGAAGTGTTGTCAAAAGACCTGAAGCCCAACTTCAGGTACAAACCTAAACCTGCCACAGTGACAGCAAAAATCGACTGAGAAAATGGAGTTGCACTTCCTGTGCTCACTTCATGGATATTCCATAGCCCTGAGTTCAAACAAGTAAGTCACTTACCCTTCATCATCTATAAAAGTCAGTTTAATCTCAGGGTTATTGTGAGGATGAAATGAGATATGCTATAAAGCATATGGAAAAAAATGGAGTCTGTGTGTATACACCAGAGGCCAGTGCTGGGATGAGAGAAATACTTTCACCCTATGGCAGAACAAGGTAGGGACAAAAACACAGAGGCCTGTGACTTTTCAGAATTTCTGGACTCAAGGTTTCTTTCTCACACTCCTCTTCATACCCACCACCAAATATAACTCAGCCACAAATCCCATATTTCTAAAAAGATTTGGCAATGTGGGCTTATGATCATTTGATCTTAAAAAAGAGTCGTGAGAAAATGCGAAGACTCACTGAGTCTGAAGATCCTTTTCGCTATAGCTCTTAGGCCAGACAGTCTGCCTCCAGGTCTTTCAACACTTTGGGCATTCCTGTGTTACAGAACATGTCTTACCCAGGTTCTGATACACCTACTTGGCACTTACTGAAATCCAACTTGGAGCTACATTCTATGGATGTCACATTTCATTTAAGTCTCACAACAATTCAGTTAGATATTTTCCCTCTCATTTTGGAAGGAATCAGAGGTTTTCAGAGTTCTTAGATAGAGTTTTTAATAGCTTCACCCAAGTTCACACAACTAATGAGCAACAGAGTCAAAATATACAGCTGTGACTTTGCCACCATGACAGGCTGAACACAGATCTTATTTACAGGCTGCGTTTTGAGAGAGCTGGGTCTTGTTCACTGTTGGACTCAGCACCTAGGCACTGAAATGTATTTTCAATGAAGAATGAATGAACAATCAATCACTGACTTCCCTAAGACCCCAAAGCACTTGCAAGGTACACAAGCAGCCTTCCAGCTTTCCTTTCCAGGACTGTAGCTAAGGGCGAGACCCATAAAGACACTCGTATGTCCTCGTAGAGACAGGGCTGAACAGTACCTTTGGGATCTCCTTGTCTCTTCTAGGTTTTGCACCAAAAGGTGAACCCAGTTGTGGGATAAGTGCTGTTTGACTTTATGCTTTCCTAAACAAATTCCAGTAAACTGAATTTTGGGCAATAGAAAGAATTAGATTCTACCCCCTTGGACTTAGTAATATGGTTTGGATAAGTAATTGTGTCCGTATTGGCCTCAGCTGAAACATGTATTGACTACAAACAACGAACTATGATCTCAAGAAGACACCTGGAACAGGTGCTTGTCTTACCCTCCAGGGTGTGCAGTCCCAACGCGGTCCCGTGAACTGGTCAGGCACAGGCACAGGAGCCCGCCGGTCTGGGTTTGGGTCCCAGCTCCAGTTCTAACTAATCACGTAATCTTGGCAGTTTCCTTCATCTTTCTCATTGGGATCAATGTTTGTCTCATTTCTCATAGTCACAAAGAAAACAATGTCATTAAACATTACTGAGAATATTAGAAAGGATTAATGGAAATGTACATAAAAACCAGCGGGAGAAAGAGACATATAGTTGTGGGTAGAAGGACAAAGGAGGGGGTGGGCATATGGTAGTGATTGGGGTAAGGAACTTTCTAGTTAAAGTCTGGGGGCTATTTTCCATGTGGATTCAAGTTTGAGCTGTTTGAGCTTCTTAACACTAAACAGCATAAAAAACACGGCATTCTCCATGTGCCGTGTTTTATCTGGTTAGTCATGAACACTCATAAGACTATTAATAGAAGGTAGCAATTGGTTGAGGAGTTGTTAGTAGTTCAACAAAGAATATTAAAAATAAAGATTATAGTGTGGGTGTGTTTATTTAGGATACAATTACTATGAGAAATTTTTAAACTAAAATAGAATGTTCATAATTATTCATTGAGAACATGTAAATTCTATGAATAATTAAGTGGAAAAAATACTACTTCTGCTTTAAACTGAAAACAACTGAATAAAAAAATAAAAGAAATGGGGTGCAGTAGGTATTCACAGTCTACTAATTGAGTAGGATTATCATGATGATAAGCTTGCTTTTCAGAAACGTAAAAATTTGAATGTTACCTGCCGTGAGAGAACATTTTTCCTCTGTTACATCTTATATTGGTTTTCTGTTGCTGCTAATAACAAAGTACCACAAATTTAGTGGCTTAAAACACCACAATTTATTATTTTATAGTGCCGTAAGTACAAAGCCTGACACTAGTCTTAACGGGCTAAAATTAAGATATCGGTAGAACTGCATTTCTCCTGGAGGTTCTAGGGAGAACTGCTCCTTTGTCCTCTCCAGCTTCTAGAGGCTGCCTTCATTCTTTGGCTCATGGTCTTCACCCATTTTCAAAGCAAGAAACAGTGGGTTCAGTCCTTCCCATATCTCATCCCTATGACCTTCTCTTCCACCTCCCTCTTCCAATTTTAAGGACCTTTGTTATTACACAGAGCCCATCCAGATAATACAGGATAATCTCCCTATTTCAAGATCCTTAATCTCATCCCATTTTAGAGTCCTGTTTGCAATATAAAGTAACATATTCCCAGGTTCTGGGGATTCGGACATAGACATCTTTGGGGAGTTATTATTCTGCCTTCTACACATCTCATTTGAATCTGTGCATAGTCATTGAGAGCGTGTACTCTGGAGGCAGGTCATATGGGTTCAAATCCCAGCTCTGCCAATTACCAGCTGTAAGATCATAATCAAGTTACTTAACCTCTCTGGCCTCAGTTTTCTCATCTTTAAAAAAGCTTTAATAATTCATATACCTCTAGATTTTGACAGCACTAAATGAATTAATAAAGATAAAGTGATTGGGGCATGTAAAGTGGTATATAATTGTTAACTATTAGGATATGGAAGAATATTAGTTAAGATATGCTAACTTTATACAACATATAAATCCCCAAATTTTGGTGGCTTAATATAATACACTTATATCTTGCTATGAAAAGTTCAGTTAGAGTCATAACAGAAGGACACGCTCTGCACCATGCAATTATTTTGTCTCCATCCTTCCCTAGGGTTTCTGAGTCTTCACCCTTCTGCCATAGGGAGTCAAAGTGAAGAAAATGAGAATAATCTCAGAGGAGGCTTTTATGGGTCAGGTCTGCAAAGTATTTGCATCACATACTACTCAGTTACTGCAAAGTCGGTTAGCAAACATGGTCTAACCAAAAAGAAAAAAAAAGTGGATTTGGTGGAAAGCTAGGCAGCCTCTGCCACAAGGAGCCACAGGGTTGGCATGGAGAATAAAGATCCAGGGACTCCTGGCCCTTTTTGCAAGCAGATGAGCCATTCAAACCAAGGGATACGTTGGTCACCTTGTGAAAGGACCCTTCTGGAGGAGACAGAAGGCTCGGTTGGAGGTATCTGCAACCCAGACTATATGCTGCTTTGGATAAGTTGGAAGCTCAGACTGTGGATATAAGGGCAATAGTTCCGATGTGAACACAGCTGTGTGATTGCTGAATGAAGCAAGGGCCACTGTGGAGGTGATCAGCAAGCAATTAAGTAAGTGAATCTTGGATTAGGAGACAAATTTGGGCTGTAGCTATGGATCGAATCATTATTGGCATAACGATTGAAGGCAGTAATTAAAGTCAAGGGGTGTATAAGGGCAGCTACAGTGAGAATAGAACCAAAGAAGAACAGCAGGCGAGAAAACCGTCAGGAGAAGGAATGACTGGGGAGGTAGCAGGAAAAGAGGAGAATGGGTGGTGGTGAGGGGGGTAATAAATGTCAAAAGAGAAGGCAACTCGTCAGCGGCGTCAAACGCCACCAAGAAATCAAATGGCAATGGCCCATTGCCTTAACAATCTGAGACGGCACTGGCATCTCTACCAGGAACGATCTCCGTAGAATGTGCAGTGGAAGGAATGTTGCTGAACACAGATTGTAGTGTGACAGGGAGCAAGAAAGAAAGAAACGTGAAGGTGAGCTGGTGCCTATGAACAAGCTCTTCCAAGAAGTTTTACTGTGAAAAGGACGAAGGAGATAGGCCTTTGGCAGGAGACCGTGGTTGATGGGTATCTTCCTCCCCCACCTTCAACTGGGATAGGCGTGGGCATACTTGCAAGCTGAAGGGAAAGAACCAGGGAGGGAAACCTCGAAAAAGAGAGGAGACAGGGATGATGGACAGGCAGGAGGTGGGAGGCGAGTTAAGAACCCCAAAGTCTCAGCATTTGCAGTCCCATTCTAGTTGGGATTTTGAGGGGACAAAGGAGCCCTCCTCTGTAATATTTGGAGGTCTGAAGAACAATGCAAAGTGGTCGGGCTTAAAGGGCCCTTTGAAGGACATGCACAGTTGGTTTTATGTCATTTGGCATCACTACCTATAATTATGAAAATGAGCAAATAGCTTGATTTATACTCTGCCTAACAAAATGCAACTTCTATTTCCATTCAATAACCTGAAACCTCTCACTGTACACCAGAGAACAGAGCAGATCCCAATCCTAATTAGGAGACTTTCATTTATTTATACCTGCTTCGACCCAAAAGGACTTAAGGTGATTAATTTAAAAAATAATCTAGCTATTTCACTCCTTTCCTCAGATAAGGATTTAATGCCAGAGTAATTACAGCAAGCAAGGAGTTTGGAGTTATTGCAACCCTCCCCCCACCCAAACCCATTTCCAGAAGACTATATATAGACCACAACCAAGACTTTCCTGTAGCTGAAGCAGGAAACAAAAGAAATATTCCTCATTTTTCTAGGTGATGTGAAAAATCAGTGCTCTATTAAGCTGATTTAAGAGATTTAGTAGGGGCTGGCCCGGTGGCTCAGGCGGTTGAAGCTCCCTGCTCCTAACTCCAAAGGCTGCCAGTTCAATTCACACATGGGCCAGTGGGCTCTCAACCACAAGGTTGACAGTTCAATTCCTCAAGTCCCACGAGGGATGGTGGGCAGCACCCCCTGCAACTAAGATTGAACATGGCACCTTGAGCTGAGCTGCCTCCCGGATGGCTCAGTTGGTTGGAGTGCGTTGCGGGCTCTCAACCACAAGTTTGCCAGTTCGATTCCTTGACTCCTGCAAGGGATGGTGGGCTGCGCCCCCTGCAACCAGCAGTGGCAACTGGACCTGGAGCTGAGCTGCGCCCTCCGCAACTAAGACTGAAAGAACAACAACTTGAAGCTGAACCACACCCTCCACAACTAAGATTGAAAGGACAACAAACAACTTGACTTGGAAAAAAGTCCTGGAATTACACACTGTTCCCCAATAAAGTCCTGTTCCCCTTCCCCAATAAAATCTTTAAAAAAATAAAAAGACTTAATAGAAGTATTTATGTGTATGAAAATCTAATTCCATGATATGAATGACAGTGTTTATAAGTCATAAATCAATGATTATTCTCTTTTTAACAGGAAAAAACTATGATAGCTGCCTATGATAGTATATGTAGGATGGCTAAAGAGTTCCAGAGAATCTTGCAAAGTTACCAATGAAATCATGAACCGCAGGCATCAAATTTCACAGGGAAGCCACAGCTCAAGTCCAGCCAGTGTCTAGGAAGAAATGTAACCTGGCTTTGCAAATTCCAGTTCCAAACAAAGAGCTGCAGGGTATGAACCCACTAGGACCCACCTGCTCTTCTTCTACACACCTCTCCAGCCCTCCATACCTCTCTTCCAGCACTTACTTTTCCCCAAATTACTAATTACAATGGAACATACTATAGATGGTTATAAATGCTTTTTACTGCTTGTCTCTCCCCGTGAGAAAGCACACTCCTGGAGGTGAGGGATTATTGCTTGGTTCAGTCAACGTTTTATCTCCAAGGCCGGTAACAGTCCTTGACACTCAGGAAACACCCGGTAAATACCTCGTAAGTGAAGGAATGAATGAATCTGTAGAACTGACTCTCATTTCAGTCCACCACTGCCTCATCTTCCAGGGGTCCCCACGCTTCCCCACGTTCCAGCCACACCCAAAGCTTCCTATCCTCAAGTGACCAATGCTGTTTCACACTCCTGTGTCTTTCACACACTTTCTCCAGTGATTTGGCATCTCTTTTTCCCAGTCCCCCTCTTCCCACCACACACACACACACACACACACACACACACACACACACACACACACACATCCTTATCTGCCCCAAAGATTCTTATTCAATCTTCAAGCATCAAATATCTTAGTTCAAACATTTCTGTCTCAATGAGGCCTTCCCTCACCAGACCAGCAGTTTTCCTCACTCTTTCATTCAGTGTTTACTCATTCAACAGATATCACTGAGGGTTTCCCACGCATCTGTTCCTGTGATGCTCATGAAGCGAGCAGACACGTGGACCTAGTGCCTGTGGCGTGCACACGTCTCCACCACTGTGCCTTTCTCATCTCTGTCGTAGCATCTGTCAACCTCTGGTGCAATTGTGCTTACATCTGTCTCCTCAACTAGACACTGAAGTCCTGCAGGGCAACACCATTTCTTATTTGTTTCCATTTCCCCAGCACCTAACACAGTGTTTGTTGCTTGGGAAATGTTTGAAGGACTGAAACAACTTAATGACCAAAGGATATGAAACATAACGTCTCTACGCTTCATGTTGGCAATCTGCTTCTTTTCATTCCGGGCACTAAAGATTTCTGGGCTGTTGCTATTCAAGTTATATTTACTCACGGTCGTTTTCTCTTTCTTCCTATCCAGCTTCTATAAAGGCCATCACTCAGTCACTATCTGCTCTGTGCCAGGCATTATGCTAGACACCATATAATATTAACTACCTCATTAAATACTCACGATAACACTGCCAAACAAATATGATTGTCCCTATCTTAAAGAAGACCTTCCTTTTCGTTCTCTGATAACCCTTCTCTTTGTAAATGTCCTCCCTTCCTTAGTTTCACTAGGGGCACTTCAGCCCCACCTCCACCATTAGAGGAAGGCTCTGACCCTTCAATGTTTTACGGGGAGATCCAGGTTCTTTTCTCAGTCTGCCCTACTGCTCTGTTGCTAAACTTGCCTTTGACCATAAATTGTCCAATACAGATCTAGGCAAGGTAACAAGTCTAGACTATATTGATTTCCTTGGCAAATAACAAATAGAACATCATGATGAGTTATTTCAGTAAAACCTAAAAAGAGTTACAATGTGGGACAGCTGTCACTGAACCCAGTGCTACCAGGGCCTTTCTCAGAGAAAAAGCTAACAGCAGTCAACCCTCCTCCACAGGCCCCGTGACCCTCAGTGTTTATGGGCATTCAAGTTATTTGGCAGCATCTATAGTGGCCTCAGTATGTCACAGCTCACAAAAATGTTCTCCTGCTCACAAACCAAAGGGGGTTAGTAATTAAGGTGTGAGGATGACCTCACTATACCACAGCCTCACCTGTAACAAAGTACATAAAATGCATCCCCAGTCTGATGGAATGAGAAGGTTTAAGGGTATCTTCAGATTTTGAATTCAGGTAGACACTGTTGGAATCCCAACTCCTCCATTTGCTGGATATGTGACCTTCAGAAAGCTACTTAATCTTTCTTAGTATCTTCTACCTGAATGGTAGAATCAAACACTACCAGATTCCATAGATTTGTTGGAAAAATTAGGTGAAATAGCATAAATAAAGGGTCTAGCATTTCATAATGCATATTAATTCCCTCTCCCTCTTTTGCCCTATTCTCTCTATTTCTTTTATTTTATATCATGGAAATCTAGAATCTTAGAATGTTAAGGGAATGAAATACTATCCGTGTCAAATATCCAACAACTGCAGAGAGTTCTCCATAAAAAAGGACATCTGGCTGCCAGAGCTCAATCACCCCATGAAAGCTCACTACTGCACAAGGTGATAGATTTGAATGAAGGAGAGAATGAGTGAAGAAATGAACAAATCAATGAAAACAAAACACATTTCAATACTTTTACACTTCCTGAGATATAACCCCATTATCCCTGGTAACCCAAATGTGTCTAATACCAACCTTTTTCTATTATGTGTGTGTTTGTCTCCTCCACTAGACTGAGGCCACTTTCATCATAGGGTCCATTTTCTCAAGCACCTAGAAGAATACGTGGTGCTGAGAACTGGAAAAATAAATATGTGGATAAAAGAGGAGTGAGTTAGATGTTTGAAGAGTTCTAGAAACATTTTTATGTTAAAACAATCTTACTGTAATGACCTACCCTCCTGCTGCTGTGCCTATATATTTTGCACAACCAGTTACTATGCTGGTTGTGATCGTTCTAACATGCAAGTACGTTCAGCACCGTGGATAAAGTCTCGCCCTAACAAAGGGGGAAGGAGTCACCCTGGAACAGGTGGGCATTCTCTGTGTGACCTATAGGAATCAGAGGTTGATAGTGAAAACTGAAATGTGGATACCAAGAGAGCCTGATGCCGCAAAGCTGCTGTACAGAGTAGGCACCTGATAAATGCTAATTGATGACTGAAGGAAAATGAGAGAAATCCCATTGCCTCTGATCTAAATTATACATTAAGACTGTCCTGGCTCTTTGGGACTGATAATAAATGGATAAAAGAAAAACACTTTGGAGCATAAATTCTTAAAGTGCAGGGATTTTCTTCCTCTAAATCTTTCTTTAATTCTTTTGTTAAAAGAAGTTTTCTTCCTTTTTAATGACAACAATCTCAACTCCACAGGGTCTGTTGAAGGGCTAATCATAAAATATGCTCCACACAATTTATCAGCCATGTATTATTGCTCCAAGCACTGAGCTAGCCCCAGGGGTGGGCAGTTTGGGGAGAGTCGAGAAACAGTTCTTGTCCTGGAGGAGTTCTGGATTCATGGGATAGACAAATAGTAACATAATGTAATAAAAAATGTATTTGTTTTCTAGGGCTTTCATAACAAATTACCAATGTAGGTGGTTTACAGCAATAGAAATTAATCTCTCATAGTTATAAAGGCCAGAAGTCCAAAATCAAGATGTCAGCAGTGCTGCAGTCACTACAGAGATCCTAGAGGAGAATCCAATCCATGCGTATTCTAGCTTCTAAGGGTTGCTGGCTTCCTGAGCTTGTGGCCACATCACTCCAATCTCTGCCTCCATCTTCACATTGCCTCCTGCTCTGTGTCTGACTCTCTTCTGTGTGTTTCTTATAAGAACATTTCATTAGATGAAGGGCATACCTGAATCATCAGGGTGATCTCCTTATCTCAAAATCCGTAACTTGATTACATCTGCAATGACCTTTTCTTTTTTCCAAATCAGATAACATTCACAGGTTCTGGGTATTAGGATATGGGAACACCTTTTTGTGTGCCCACAATTCAAGCTAACCATTCTAAGTGTGATCGACTTCATATGAAGAGCAGAAACTGAGGTCCCAATAGGTTTTATAATTGGTCCAACATCACTGAGGTGGAAAATGGCAGAATGAGAACTTATACCAAGGTCTGACTCAAAGACCCCTGTTATCTTCTCATCCATGCCTCAGTCATGAAATTATAATATAGTGTCACACAGAGTCCCAGAATATCATGAGATCTAACTCAGATCAAATAAGGAGGATTGTAAAAAGCCTGCTGAGACTGGTCTTGAAAGATGAGTGGCGAGTAAAAATGTTACCTATAGGATGATGACGCATACACAAAGAAGAATCAAATTCTATATAATGTAAAGTCTGCCGTAACAAAGGCGAAGTGCTTTGAAGGGGTCTGAGAAGGACATATTTCAGAAAGGAAGGCCATTACCACTGGGGGCAAGAGAGGATGGAGCCGAAAAGGCTTCATGGATGGCTAGCAGTTAAGAGGGAACTAAAAGGAGAAATAGGATTTGGATGTCTCAAGGAAAGGGTATCACAGGCACTGAAAATGATAAAACAAAAGTATGCGAGAGAGAAGCCATGGGCCTGCTGGGAATCTGGACAAATATAGTTTGGCTACAATACAGAGAACCTGAAAGGGATTGTTGAAAGAAAGAGACAAGGCTAGGAGGCTAGGTAGGGTCATTTGATGAAGCAACTTAACGCTGTACTTAGGAATTGAGACTTGACTCTAAACAGTGGAAGCCAATGAAGGCTTTTGTTCAAGATACATAGTAAAAGAAGCTGATGCAAAACAAAAGTCAAGAGAAATGAGATTTGCCTCTGGTTCTTCCAGCTTCTCTTTTTGTGCCTTTATGACACAAAGTACACTCCTAATTAAGCTTTCTTTAGCCTTTATTTTGGGGAAGGAGGTGGTAAAGGAAAGACTGGCTCTGAGGTACATTCCAATTCTAGGAGTTTAAAATGGTGCAATATCAGCCATTTGCTCCCTAGTAGGAAAGCAGGACAAAAACCTGAGTATCAGCCTCTTTCAGCTCTGAAATGAGTGATCTGTTCTCATTGGCCATCTCTCAACCAGCAGAACTTTTATATCTAGAAACTGCTGAGGTTTAATAGGATTGAAACATCTAATGAAGTTGGTTATAGTGTTTGATCACAACTTCTTCAAAATGGAAAGGATGTAGCATTTAAAATTACTGAAAAGAATCCAAGGAAGAATCTAAAGAACCTACTGGAGGGGCAAGTCAATCCCCTACCATGACTCCCTCTCCAGGCCTAGATAAGACCATATGGAAGACAAAAAGTAAATGTTCACCTCTGATAGCACCATTGATTGATGCATCAGCAGTTTATAAGGTCAAACTCAAAAGCGGAATTGAAAACAAGAATCTAAACAAGACCCCTCCCAGAACACATTTTCATTGTCCCATGAGTCAATCCCTGTGCTTCTCCCATCACCTTATTCTGTTTAGATGTTATGAGTAAGAGAAAACTGACCTTCTGTTGCTTTAACACAGATTAACATCTGGTAACAGAAAGCAGGGAATGGTGTCAAATGAATCTTAGGAGATTTTTGCAATAAAGGAAAATATGAATTATGCTTAACATTTGTAGAGCATGTTATAAAGCACTTTCACATGCATAATTCCTCTTTATCTTTATAGAATTAAGGAAACAATACATAAAACATGCTTAGAATTGTGCCTGGAACATAGCAGGTGTTCAATAAATATCATTCTCCTTCTCATTTGCCACTGAACTGTCCCTGCTGTCACCTTTTCAGCCTGCCTCTAGGCTGTCACTTCCCATTAATCTCTGCAGTGAAAACTGGGGCAATATTGTTCTCTTTCTTTCCCCGCTAACAAACAGAATTCTACCAAATCCCTTTAAAATGAACCTGCAGAAGTGCAGAGTGACAGTTTTTGTAAATCATTTTAATGGGAAAAAATTATTTCTCTGCTCAACATGAACACAGCCTGGGTCTGTTAAACTAAAACAGTCAAACGCCAGCAATCTATTTCAGCTGCCTAACAGCCAAATTGCATCAGGATGTAGTCAGTCCAGATAATTGCCACATGATAAGTTATGCAGATGATCAGAAATATTAGTCCAATCACGCTGGCAAGGTTTTGTCTGTGTCACGCATGTAGGAGGCTGGCCCTTTAAGAATAAGTCATGAGAAACTAGTGATAACATAATAATTCATCTGTGGCTAGAGTTCTGCCAGGTGTGAGATATTTCTTTTCCTTGCACCTCAGTGAATCTTTCCTCCACAAAAAATATCTACGCACACCAACTTACACGTGTAGCTCTACAATAGGAAAACAGCTAAAGAACCGTTGCCACTTCTTTTCTATTGTTCCCTGCAGTGGTAAATAGACCGGGCCCTTTTCCTTGTCTGTCAACGTTCTGTTCATCCTTCAATGTCACTTCCAACATCCTCTGAAGTCAGAATTAACCACTTGTCCTTCTGGGCTCCCACAACTAGGTGCCGGAATGACTGATTAACCCTGAATTCTTTCTGCAATGTGCACCACTTGGTTGTTTATTTGCCAAGTTTCTCTATAAGAATGAAGGCAAGACAACCTCTTCTTTATCTTTGTAGTGTTCCCAGGGCCTAGGGTGGAGCCTGGCCCTTGGGCGGTGTTCAACAAATGTTTGTAGAATTGAAATGCAAGCAGGGTAAAAAGTAGAGAGCAAAGACAATCACTCTTTGAAACAATCTGCAGACTCCATGTTGTTGGAGCCCTCCGGGTTCAGAAACATGGAAGCCGCAGTGGAGACCATGCTTCTTGCCTACAGTGTGTGTTCAACAGGCCTTTTGGTAAAGGAATCTCTCTCAATACTACCCATGCCTGACACTCACCCCAAGACACTATGAGGTCTTTATAAGTTATACATAAGAGAAGATTTCATTAAGCTTAGTGTCATTAGCTCAGGGACTCAGCTCCCGCTCTCCACACAAGAACGCAGGATATGGTGAGGCCAAAAAAGAACAACAGAGCCACAGATAGGGGGGTTATACCACAGTATTCTCGATAGCGGCTGGGTTGGAGACACAGGAAGCAGGAACCACATGATCTGCAACCCGCCGTCTGCTTTTCTGCCAACAAACCCACCCCCTACTGTAGCCACAGCAGTTATATTAGTGGCTAATGGCTAACTGGTAACAGCTGATGGCCACTGAGCCACAGTGGATGGCCATCTGATTACAGCTGACGGTTATCTAATAACTGAGCCAGCACTTTTCCACGTGAGGCCGAAAGCCTGGAAACTGCTCTCTGGGACTCTGTCCCCACACTCAGCCTGAGAATCAAGGTGATCAGTCTGTATGTGCAGGGAGTCCTAAGGACCCTCTATTGATATATGTTAATCAGGCCTGCCAGTCAGAGAACATCACCAAGTCTGGGGAGCTCTCATGTGATCTGGAGATCACGTGATCAATAGAGCTGGGAAGAACAAGAGACCACCCCAGTGTTTCATTGGATGGAGCCATTCACTGACTCTTGATATAATATTTTAGGACACTTGGAAATAGGGTGTTGCAGCTACCACAGTTTCTCCCCTTATTTCAAGTTCTAGTCAAATAGGATCTGTGGTATCTTGTCCTTGAGATACAGTGTAGTATGGTACAATAAACAACCATGATCCTTTGTCTAGGAAGGCCTGACTCCAATCCCAAATCTACCAATTGACAAGTTCTGTGAGCTCGTGCAAGTTAATGAAATAATTAGGCTTCAGTTTCCTTTTTTCTAAAATGGGGATAATAAAATCTTCCTCACGTAGAAAGATGTTCACTGCTTTCTGTCCCTGGCTCGGAACGCATTAATATTACCGACTCTGCGCCCAAATACAGGCACATGAATTTCACCCGCCCACCCGCTCTGGTAGGAATCTGGTCGTTTCCTTAAGGCTTACAGTGTAGTATAGAGGCATTTTCGTGGAGTGGGCAAACACTGTGGTGTATGAGGCAAAGAGGCACAGACAGAGATGAATACCATTTAGGGTATAAATGGCTGGTTGTTGTAATAGAGGAAACGAGCAATCCTCTCAGATGTCATACAGGGCTAAGTCAGGGTTTTCTGAGTCATTGGCTGTGGGCTATACCTCAAGGGTATCACTCCGTGGCCAAGTGGCCCTCATCAGCCCGGGACAATCTTCTAGAAAAAGGGGAAGTTGTAAGCCATCAGCAACACTCACAGCAGCCAGAGATGGGTGTGTTGACCCATTCCAGGGGAGCTGGGTAGAACACTGACCACACAGATAGTGTGTGCCTGGCTGAGAAGTGTGAAAGTATGCTGAGTGCTTGTACCTCCCACGGTATCATAACCCAAAAGCAGTCTGTCCCAGGATCTGAAAACCCCTGCTTCTAACCTTAGACAATATTGAGCCTGACTACACATGATTACTGCACATAACAGATGCTCTTAGTGCTCCATCTGCACCCCTTTGGCACTCATCTTTAAGAACACACCTTCTGAAACCTAAAGCAAGTATCTGCACCTCCCTGCCCCGGGGCTTTCTTTTCACCCACATACATTAGGCAGAAGTGCCAGGGGGTTAGTGCCCCTGGGAACAGCCCTGGGTTATAACAGATAGGATCTAGCAGTTATACCCAATTTCCTACCCCCTTGGGTCGCATAACTCAGAGCTGGCTTTGCACTGTCTCCCAGAACTCCCCAGAAGGGCTGAGCCCCAGTTGCTCATGTGGTAACACTTGTTGGCTATCTTCCCTTTTGAGCCTCATCTTTGGGTGCTTCTTTTGATCCCTTCTCAAATAAGCTACTTGCTCTCAAATAATGAACACAGAATCTTCTGCGGGAACCCAACCTAAGTCCATATTTAACCACTAAGACTCAATATCTACATCCCCGGCATAGCCCAATTCTTAGAAAATTCAGATTATATTAACAAGATGCATGATAATTCTTCTTGACATTATTATTATTATTATTACTACTATTATTATTATATATAATAATTATATTATTATATTATTATATATATTATATAATTATATATATTATATAATTATTATATATAATAATACTATTATTATTACTGTACATATCGTTTTCCTACAGGGCTGGAAAATAGAGTTAACTGTATTTGCAAGCGCACGCGTGCACACACACAAACACACACACACCTCATTTTGAATGTTCTGCAAATGGAACAAGCCTTTTAAAGTACATCGCTATCTGAGGTTACCCTAGGAGCCCCTGACTGACAGTTGTGTACCCAGCTTTACTCCTGGTGCTTCCTGCACCAAGGCTCCTCCACTGAGGAGTGGCATCAGGCCTATTTTCTTCCACTTTCTCCTCTCCTCCTCTCTTCCTTCACTTTCTCTTTTCCAAGTACATGATCATTACAAAATGCCTAGCCGTTTTGAATTCCCTTTCTTGGTGCATGAGCAAATCTGAATTGTAAAGTAAAATAAGTCCTGTAAGATGAAAGAGACCTATTATTTCCTGTACCTCTCCATGAACTGAGAGAGTGACAAATGGGGAACCAAAACACCAGGGCGGTTGGTGTTAATTAATACTAAATTTACTGAATTCAACAATGAATTTTAAAGAAATAATTCTAAGATGTCATTTCAATTAAGGCACTGTCACTGTGATAATGGATATGGGTGGCGTCCAGGAAAGTCGATCATGGCACTGTTACAGGAAGAAACCATTAACTCCCAGGAAGCCAGTGGATGAAAAAGAAAGAAAAGAAATCCATGCTTCCCCAAGGCTTCTGGAAGAAACTTCAGAGTCGCTAGGCTATGAAACCTCTCTACCTTCTCAATCAAAAAAGATGTATCTCAATTAAGCTCAATAATCTAGAACAGGTCACCTTTGCAGTTCCACCATTTTACTAAAACAAAACAGAAATAATTGCTACCTTGGATTTGAGTGGAAAGCAGAGAAGATTACAGCAGGACGCCAAATAAGTTCATTTCATTCAATGTCATTTTGTTATAAATGTTGATGAGATGCCATAGGAATTTAATTCTTGTTTATAGCAATTAGCCTATGGTAAAACTGGTTCCCTTATCCATCATTTCTCTTAAGGGCACAGAACATTTTGATGACATTAAGTGAGGACTTCCTGTATTGAGGGTGAAAGGTTCTAATTGTCTTTTCTTTCAAAAACAATTCCTTCTGTTGGGCCCAGAGGAATGAACCACAGCAGCTTCATAACGTTTGGAAAACTGGAACAAACATGAAGGGGAGGGGAATCACAGCCATGGAATGCGGCGTTAAAAGAATCTCATTGATGGTCATGTATAGAATTGTCTAAGCAAGAACAAGGACCCAGAAATTG
This sequence comes from Rhinolophus ferrumequinum, assembly GCF_004115265.2. Lineage (NCBI taxonomy): Eukaryota > Metazoa > Chordata > Mammalia > Chiroptera > Rhinolophidae > Rhinolophus > Rhinolophus ferrumequinum. The sequence continues at coordinate 16,920,174 of NC_046300.1, forward strand.
GAGTCTTATCCAAGACCACACAGTCCAGACATCAGACCTAGCGCCTGTCCATTTCTCCCTGCACAACGATGTGGGTCTCTATTGGTGCTAAGTATAAAGAGACATCCTGAAAAGACTCTTTACTTAAAACATAAAAATAAAAAATCCTAATTAAGGGAATAAGTCCTCTAATATGTCGCCAAGAACAGGCATGCAAAACATCTCTTCATTTCAGTTTGTTCATCTATAACATGGATATAGCAACTACTAACTAAAGGGTAGCCCCTCCTAGAGGACCCTGTTCTCCCCTATACGATCACCAGGCTCTATTTTACTTATTTAAATGTAGACCTATCCCACTATGTTAAACTTTGAACAGGTAGAGATTCAATATGTCTGGAAAATAAAATGTGTGTGAGCTACAGGGTTGGCAAAAGTGGGATGGTGGAGTGGGGTGGGGGAGCAAGTAGCCAAGACTTGTCCTCAAAGCTCTTTCTCTCCCTGGGTTAAAATCTCCTATGTCCTCTGATGGTGAGCCATGTGGAAAGGGTGGAAGGGACACTATCAGTGCAACAGTGTTTAACCCTCAGCTGGCATCCATTGAAATTATATATCTATATCTATATCTATATAGATAGATAGATAGATAAAGATATATATACACATATATATGTGTGTATATATATAAATATATATATATATATATATTCTTGTGTGTGTGTGTGTGTGTGTATATATATATATATATATATATCCTTCTGTGTCATAGAATTTTTCATAAAACAAATAGCTCTTCTGGCCCTGGACACCCCTGGGGATTTCTGTTCATTTTCACAATTTGAAAAAAGGACAATTTCATTTTTAATTATAAATATTCATGTGTTCGAGACTGTGCGTGTCATTATAATTTACAAATTAGTTCAGAAGGAAACTGACATTTTATTCAAATTCCTTTACTCTTCACTGAAACAGAGTAGCATGACATTTTGCTCTGAGAGGAAATGGAAAATTTTCCTTGTGTATGTCACTTGATAATTTCCCATTTCCAATAAAATCCCATTTTGCAGAGCTTCCTCCCGGGGTTACCGAAGAACCCAAGTGATCAAGAGGGTAAGACACTCTAAAGGGCATAAGGGAGGAAGTGACCTGGACAAGATTAAAGCAAACTGAAGGTGACAATGAGTTATATACAATATATATACAATAGCTCATTCAATCCCTACCATCAGCCTATTATTTATTATCCCTCACTCTACAGATGAAAAAAACTAAGGATCAGAAAAGTTCACATCACTCTTAAAATAGTAGAATAAGAACGTAAACGTTGCTACTTGGATTGCAAGTGTTCTCCTTTCAATCCATCATAGCTGCTTATAAATCCAATAAGCCCCATAGATTATAGTTCTCTTTGTAGAAGCTCCTCACCAACCCAGCTTCCTGGTGAGAACCTCCTAATGGGCCAGCTGACATGTCAGCTGACACAAAATTATTGTGTCTGCTATAACATGGGTATAGCAACTACTAACTAAAGGGTAGCCCCTCCTAGAGGACCCTGTTCTCCCCATACGATCACCAGGTTCTATTTTACTTATTTAAATGTAGACCTATCCCACTATGTTAAACTTTGAACAGGTAGAGATTCAATATGTCTGGAAAATAAAATGTGTGTGCTATAGGGTCGGCAAAAGTGGGATGGTGGAGTGGGGTGGGGGAGCAAGTAGCCAAGACTTGTCCTCAAAGCTCTTTCTCTCTCTGGGTTAAAAGCTCCTACGTCCTTTGATTGTGAGCCATGTGGAAAGGGTGGAAGGAAATAAGTGTAGAAAGGTCAAAGCATCTGTTTCACAGATGAATAAAGGGAGACAAAAAGAAATTAAGTAATTTTTAAAATATTATACAAAGGAACCTAAAGTTATACATGTTCTTGTCCTTGAATATTGTCACATAAAAAAAGTATGCCAAGTTTAATAGAGGAACAAGAAATGGGGAAAATTATGTCTAGACAACTTCTCAGCTGTACAAGGTGGGGTCTAGATTCCTTCCACAAACACAGAAGCTTTATTAGTTTTCTGGGCTGTGTAACAAATTACACAGCTTAAAGCCCATTTATTATCTCACAATTTCTGAAGGGCAGATGTCTGGGTACAGCTTAATTGACTGCTCTGCTCAGGTTCTCACAAGGCTGTCAGCGAGGTGCTGTCTGGGTCTCATCGGAAGCTCAGGGTCTTCTTCCAGACTCAGGATTGTTGGCAGAGCTTGTTTTCTTGAAGCTGAACTACCTAAGACCAGCAAAAGAATCTCTCTAACTTCAGAAAAGGCTTAAGCTCTCTGAGAAAGGGCTTGACTGACTAGGTCAGGCCTACCCAGTTAACCTCCCTTCGATTAACTCAAACTAATGAGGGACCTTAATTACATCTGTAAAATCTCTTTACTTTGGCCACATAATGGAACATAACTATGGGCGTGGCACCCATAATATTCATAGGAACACACACGAAGAGGTGGGAATTTTGGGGGCCATCTTAGAACTCTGCCTACCCCAGAAGCAATACCACTTTCCAACTTGAAGTTCTCAGGATCATGTTTAATATACTACTGGTAATCCATACACCAATATGACAGTGTCCCTGGATTTTGTGCAGATCTTTTAAATGGATGTCAGATCGTTACTCAGTTAGGTAAGCCCTTCAAATAAGTGTAGAAAGGTCAAAGCAAATAAAAGACTCAGTCCTTTCTCGGCAGACACTTCCAACATACTTTGAAGAAAGCTGGAAATCACTACTTATAAAAATTAGAAGCTAAAAATTTTATTTATAAAATTTGGCAGGTCCCTTCCATATTCACAGGCTTAGTTACCAATGAAGAACCTGGGGAATCAAAATGGAGTGGACCCAGAATAAATAAAGGAACTGTTCCAGGATCTGTAAGACTAGATCCAAAAGTAATGTAGCCTTTGTAAAGTTTTGTTGGGATTCAGCTTTAAGAAGAAGAAGAGCAACAACAACAACAAAAAAGACACTGGAATAAACATCCAAAGACCTAGAATGTGGCCCTAACTTGCACTGTACCTCTCCATGGGTCACAGCACCCTCATCTATAAAATAAGAGTCACTTACCAAGTTGAGATGATGTCTAAGGTTGATCCTCCAAAAAAACAACAACAAACAAAAAAGCGATAATTTTGTGTCAGCATGGAAGGGCCTGGCATGCAGTCCCTCAGAACCACTGAGATTAATTAGAGTGACAGATCTCACTTCCCAAACATTGTGTTCTTCTGACATGCAAGGAATCAAGGGAAAGTGTTCTCCTCAAGGAAAGCGTCTTTTCCTTTGTAGTCAGCAACATTTTGGTGGTGGTGTTGTTTTTATAGGTCTCTTGTGTGCTTCCCCTTCTAACAAAATATTAATTATTCAAGATTCAGGTGTCGTTGATGGCACCTGTCACATGCCTCCTCTCTTCTTTACTCTTACAAACCCAGGGGCAAGTAATCTAACCACCTAAGCCTATTTCCTATTGAAATGGAGATAATGATGCCTCCTCTAAAGAGTGGTGAGGGTAGTCACTAATGTGATGTACAAACCACTACCCAGCAGGGGTCTTGGCACACAGTAGGCACTTCTGGCCTACACTCAGCATCCTCCATCAACGTAAGAAGGCCAATTTTGAGGGCATTATTTATGAAAGGCTAGAGGCTGTCTGCCTGCTAAGTGAGCTTACAGAGAATTCAGGTCTGGTGTAATCAAAATTAATAATGGTATTCAATCTAATTTTCCAAGCCAGAGGAGTGGAAGGCTGAGCTGTAATCAATCTTTAGAGGTCAATTCACAGGGGATTTGCCAGGTAAAGGACTTGGCGCCCTCCTGTGCAGAAAAATGCCACACTCTTTTCTGCCCTGTGTTCACACAGGTACTTTCAGGAGGATGCCCTGTGGCTCTCTGAGACAATTGAAAACATACCCACCTCCTCATCTACCCCTGGGAGCCAACTCTCTGTTAATACTAGTTCTTTCTTTTAAAACTTGAAACTTTTTGGTTAGTTTGGTTAGTTTCTAAATAGGATATACTTGTCTTGCATATTGGAACAAAAATCAAAAATATTCACTGTTAATCTGCTTCCCACTCCCCAATCCAACAACCAGGTCTCTTCCCCAGAGGCAACATTGCCAAATTTCTATGACTCCTACCATAGATTGTGTGTGTGTGTGTGTGTGCGTGCATGCGCACATGTGTGTATATACATGTGCAAATACATAAATATTTACAGATATGTATATGTATATCCTTCTACAAATGATAACATACCATATGCACTGAGTCTTGCTCTTTTCTGCATTTTACTTTTTCATAGTACATGCTGGTGATCAGTCCGTAGCTGTATATTTTAAGTTGCCTCATTTTTTTTATTGACGGCATAGTACTCCATTGTATGAACGAAGTGTAATTTATTTATACAACCTTTTTGATAATTGTATTTGTGTATGTGTCTATGCATACACATACAGAGATATTTGTATGCATTTTCCCAATCTTTGCTATTTCAAACAAGCTATTGCTATTTCTGTAACTAACAATATTTTCCTTATATTTGTTTATATCATTGTGAATATATTTTTTGGATAAACTCCTAGGAGTGAAATTGTGGTAGCTGTTCTTCTAATTGCTTTACATGTATTCAGGCAACAAATATTTATTGAGAATCGAGTATGTGACAGGACTTATTCTAGGTACCATGAATATAGCAGTGAACATAATAGCCAAATTTTTCTTGTGGTATTTTTACATTTTAGAGATAATAATCATTCATTAAATCTTCACAATAACTGTAGTATAGGGACTATTATTCTCCCCATTTTATAGATAAGGCAACTGAAACGTAGAAAAATTAAGTAATTTGCCCAAGATGATACAGCTAGTAAGTAGTGGAGCTGGGATTAAAACCAGAGTATTGCCCCAGAGGTCAGAGTTCACGTACTTTACTACACGCTATACTTTCATAACCCCACTGAAATACTCACATACCACAATTCAACTCAATCTTACAAGACGGCCCTTCTATTTTTTAGAACAGATTTCCACCACAAAGAGTTCATCTTGCCTTTAAACAACCTATCCATGGGCACACCCAAAGGCACGTCTCAGGTCAGCTTTCTTTGAGATTCTTGTACAGGTGATTTGCTGAGAGAGGAAGAGGAGGGAGGGAAACAATTTAGGGCAGGTGAAGACACTGAATAAAGATGTGATCTCAGCTGAACTTCAGCCTCAGCGAGGCCCCTGGGCAGCTCGGGAACATAAATGGCATCACACCTGGTAGCAACAGGGACGACTATTTGCATGTTCATATCAGTCAGTCATTGGCTGGGGACTGCCTCCCAGGCAATTCTAGGTGAGGAAAATTTCCAGAATATGGTGCAGGAGAGCTGTTAACAGCCAGCCATCATCAGCCATCACTGCAGCTAAGGGGGCCAAGCAGAGGGAATGTGGGCTGGGCACCAATGGTGTGCACTACAATGCAGGTAGGGCATCTCCATCTGAGTTTCCTGCAGGTACCTCAGAATCAACAAGTTCAAGACTGGCTGCATCAGCACTTCCTGCTTCTGCATTCCCCACCACATTAAACAGCACCACCTTCCATAGAGTTGCCCAATGCAGAGGTCTCCTTGTCCTTTACCTCTCTAGCTCCTTCATCCCCCTCGTCCTCTTCAAAACCACTTTATAACTTATAACTCACAGTGTGCTTCCATCATTTAAGGAGGGTGGATTCTGGCAACTAGAACGTCCTCATCCCAACTCACCAGTTTCCCTGGCTCCATTATTGCCTTGGCAGATCTATCTTCTACAGTGCCACCTGAGCCCTCTGTCGGATCAGTCCCCAGCTGAAACCAGACATGTAAATAAAAGAGCCTGCAGATGACCAGACGACCACAGTCTCAACCACCATCAGTAGACCTAGAGCTGATTCCAAACACGGGAGATAACAATACAGTTGTTGTTTGAGACACTAAGTTTTGGGTTGATCATTACAGTCATTGATCACCAGAGCTAGATCTGTCTTGGTATCTAGGCTACTGAATCTTAATCGTGTCTCCATCTTTCTGTTTTCCCTACTAAGCATTCCGGACTAAGGACATATATTGTTCACCTCTGCCTCTTGTAAGGTAGTGCACTGACAGGCATGTAGACCTAAGGAATGTTTGATAAATGAGTCAATGAATGCAAAAAACAGATTCCGAGGATAATATCTCCCTCTTGCCCTGGGCCCATCCTCATGAGTCTTACCATCATTGCTTCCATAACAGTTCAGTTTTATAAGCATTTGCTGGCTGACTACACTGTGATTAGTGAGGTCCTAAGCATGAGCTCTGGAGTCAGACAAACCTGGGTTCAGGTCCCAGCTTTGTCATTTACAAGTCGTGTAACCTTAGGCAATTGATTTAAACTCTCTGAGCTTCATTTGCTCAGCTACAAACTTTGGATAATGAAATGCCTAACTTCTTGATATTGGGGTGAAGATTGTACAATGGGATTTTTTAATCGTCACAGTAAATTATTCACTCCATGTTTTTCATTAATGTGTGTTAATTGAATTGATAGCATAGATAAAATACTTAGTCCAGTCATTAGTAAAAGAACTAATAAAATAACCAATGTACTCTGTAAAGTCTTAATAAATGTATCCTTTCCTTCATTTTTATTCCCCTCTAGTAGAAGGTCGTGGAATCAGCTTATACTAAGACTAAAAAATTCCAGTACAATAGAAAAATGGTGGCAGCCAGCTGTAGTTTTGAGTAGTTACTACATGTTCAGAGCTGTTATCAGGAACAACGCATCAGTGTCCATACCTGTAATCAACGCCAAATATCAGGTTCTGAGCCCAACTTTAGAGGAAATAAGCTTCTCTACAAGCAATAAAGTCTCCCTCAAGCATTCCCCTGCTTCCTCCTTCAGGGAATTAGGGGGACGATTGTGTGTTCCATCCACTACTTTGGCAAGTTTTGTCATTTGGTCCTCTTCTGTAATGAAGCAAGTTATTGAAATCATGGGCTCTTGGCTATTTCTCCAAAAAGAGAAACCTTTTCAGCATGACATTTAGGCGTGGTGGGATGTTTATCAGCAAAGAGGATTTCTTCCTAAGGCAGCAAATGACTCTATGAGGTAAAATTATGGGGTGGTCTCATACTCATGCCAAACAGGAGACGGAAAATGTCAGCAGTTTCATCCAGAGGATCGGGGTCTCTGTAAAGTGTCCTTCCCACGGTGCACTTAGCGTGAAGGGCTGTTTCTACAAGCCATTTCCAGGGTATTTTACTCGGAGTCACACAAATACCTGATCACCATAAATAGGGAGAAAATAACAGGCACTTTGACTTCTGGAAAGAAATGTACTCATTACTATCAAGCAGAGGAACATCGGCCTGATTGAACATATATAAATTGACTGAAGACCTGTCTAGTGGCTAATATATCCTCTTCTCTCCATTAGTCTATGACTGCATTTTTTTTAAATCCATTTCCACAGTGCTGCTTAATAATAAATATAAAATAAAGTGAAGGTGATTCTCCTTTCCCAGCAAACACAGAAAAATACATCTTGTCTCCCACCTTAGAAGCTGTAGTTTGTCCATATAACTAGTTCTTTCCTAATCTCGGGGCTAGCACACACATTAAAATTTTTATGTGATACTATCGAACAATTGCCCTCAGAAAGGCAAAATGAGATATGAGGAAAAGTTTGGTCCCCAAAGTCAGAAAACCCAGAGGACATTTCTTTTCTGTCTTAGGCAAGCTGTCCTCAGCCTCCTTCCCTGGACGAGCATCGAATGCCCTCCCCGTCCTTCCCATAGTCTTCCCATTACTTATCACTCATTTTTTAAGAGTCACCTCAGCTGTCATGTCTGCAAGAATTCCTCCCAACACCTCCCAGGTTTGGTTACAAACCCCACGGTGTGTCCTGAGCTCTCTGTGCTTACTGCTGTCCCACTCTGCTAGAATTCTTCATTCGCCTCTCTCCTTGAAGAAACACCTCACTCTTCTGCAGATGTCGTTGGAGCTCTTTAATGCTGAATGGAGTTACAAGGGTGGGAATCAAGCAAACAGACCAACCCAGACGAGTCCTTGGAGAAGATCCTGTATAATACATGTTCTTCATGTTCTAGATATAGTTATGAGATCCAAGGAGACTGAGGGGATTGTCCAGCATCATACCGTGTGTTAGTTACAGAGTGCAGTTCCGTTCTCCTACCTCCTAGTCCAGGACTCTCTCAGTGAAATTCAATCAACACTATGTATTGAGTACCTACTATGTGCGAGGCTCCGTGCCATGAGTGTGGCTCATGACCTCAAGAAATTTATACCTCAAGTGAAAAGGAACTATGGGAGGCATGAAACATGGCTGAATGTAAAACGAGTTCTCGTGGTTGGACAAATAAAACAGCATGGGAGCATGGGGATAATGTGAGATTGATCCAGGGGAACTGGACATTTTTGGTGTTTTGAGTCACATCGCCTCAGCTTCCCTCTAGGTTCTGTTTCAACTGTGTTTAGCCATGCAGTCTCACTCTCATGCTGACAGCATCTCACCTTGAGTAAGCATTTTATGTTTTCTTCTCCAGTGCCAGGAGCCACCCAGCATTTATACAAGCCCTAGGGAAGGGAGTTAAGAGCCTCCAGGGGCAACACTCAAAATGGAGGACGGCAATCAGTAGATAAATACTCTGGCCACCTCTCCTTCAGATGAGGAAGACTGGGAGACATTTCCTACATCTTTGGGAATGGAGAGCCTGGAGAAACCAAACCCTGCTGCCCACAGCAATGACCCTGGGAACACATGCTCCTTGACTTTTTCTCCCTCCATTTCTCTCTCTGCTCACTCACATCTGCTTGCTAAGATCATTTCCCAAACAAATGCCTGCAGAGCCTTATCTCAGGCTCTGCCTCAGGGGAAACCAAAATTAAGACAGGAAGTCAGAGGTTCAGGGTTGCTTTATGATTTCCCTGGGCCCTGCACACTTCTGCCTTCACAGGCCCTTTCTTTATTAAAATAAATTATATAAATATAAAATTATGCTTTGCTGCTGCATTGGTATAAAGACAAATATAAAATAAAATCCAGGCTGTAGTCATTGTTTTATGTTCGTGATTATATTCAGCTTTTCCTAAGGATTTTAAAAACATTTAAAATTAAAATATTATCACGGCCCTGGGCACTGTGCTCCCTGTGCCTAAGCGATGAGTCTGTCCCACAGAGGAAGGGGGGGACAGGAAGGCCTCATGGAGAAAGTGTCATTGGAGCTCATCCTTAAAGAATGGCCTTAATTTAAATAGACACAGACAGAGTCTTCCTATCCTTTCAACACAGATTATTGTGTTTTAATATTTATTTTTATTACATTAGTAAATCATGTTTATTGTGGGAAATCTGAATAATTCAGAAATGTTAAGATAAAAATAACAGTCATTTTTAATTTTACCAACAGGAATAAACTCAACACTTGATCATATTTCCTGTGGGTGTTGGTTTTGTGTTTTTGGGTTTGGGTTTCTTGTTTTGCTTGTTTGTGTGTTTTTGCATCATTTACATTAGTAAGCTATATAATCACACAATTTTGCTTCAGTCTTGGAGATTTTTTTTTCTTTTTTTCTTTTTTTTTTTTTTTGCCTGGCCTGTATTACTGATGATGAGAGTCTGACTTTTGTCTGACAGTGACTTCTTTAAGTAATCTGTCTTTTCTGCCTGATAACTTTCAGAACTTTGTCTTTATGCATGAATGTTGTAGTTTCATTACAGTGTGTCTAGGGTGAGATTTCACATTCTCTTCACCGTTCTTCAACTTTTCCACAGTTTCCAACTCTTTATCCCTCTCTGCTCTATTCTGGCTGGTTTCCTCTGGTAATTTTTCCAATTTATTTATCCATTCTTTAGTCATGTCTAGTCAACTGTTAAAACTGTGCTTAAAGGTTCCTTCTCACCCATGGCAATATTTTTCATTTCTAAAGCTAGCTACTTTTTTATTTTTTATTTTTTCAGATTTTTCTGTCCTTTTCCATTATCTCCATTTTTACGGATTCTATCATTTTTCAACTGTGAATATTTTAAATACACTTACATTAAAGTATTTTTCCAGCTGAGTTTATTATTTCTGTTTTCTTGGGTATCAATTCTTCCATTTCTTGCACCTACTGACTATCTCTCATTTCTGTTTTCTTGGGTATCAATTCTTCCATTTCTTGTACTTGCTGACTATCTCTCATGGTGTTGTTTCTTCAGTGTTTTCTTATATTTTTTCCTCACCTTATCTTCAGTTGGGATTTTTCTGCCCCAATTTAACCAGGGCAGGCCCTGGGTTATTGAGCCCTCCCTTGGAGGATGTTTCCTGGATGCCTCAGCAGGGGTCAGAAGGGTTCACTGGTTCTAGACCTGTTCATTTAGTCTTCAGCTCAGGTTACTAGCGCACACAGGCAGTACCAGCTCGGCGTGGTTTCCCTGGTAAATCTGATTCTACCTGGGGCCAGAGTAGGCAGTGAACTTACTGCCAGGGCTGTACAGTCTGCCATACTGACAAATAAATTTGCATTTATTTAAATTTTCCATCCTGCCTTTTATCCTTTAATTTTTATAACATGAGTATTTAAATAAAGGTCATTTTCTCTGGAGCTTCTGAAACTTTCGGAGGTACATGGGATAGGCTGAAATTGTTTGAAAATTTTGTGTTTGTGCATTTCTTTCTGAGGAGTCCATCGCTTTTGTCACATTCACAAAGGGATCAGAGACCGAAGAAAGCTTAGAAACCATTATTTTAAACAGTCTTAAGTGTCTCTTAAATTACATTTAGCTCTTAGAAATATACCAAGAGCTACATATACAAGTTTTAAAAAATCTTCTGTACATCTTTCTAGTATAGGTCAGAGCGGAGAGGAGGAAATGTTCAGAGAAAAGTGTGAGTGGTGCCATCCCAGGCAATCTCCAAGAGGCTTTCTTTCAGAGAATGTGTATATTTGGGGCTTCACGGAGTTAGGGGAGAAAAAGTGTCTGGGAGGTCAGTGGGAATGTCTTAACCAAGCAACAGACAACCTGAGTCTACCTGCCCTTTTTCTATACCCCTCAGCCTTTACCCCTAGACCGAAAGAAACATGAGGGCACAGAAATACTGAAAAATTAATGGAATATAGCCAATATATATAGACACTGAGCTTCCAGCACATAAAGTAACATCACACAAAATAATTTTAAGATCAAAAGCATGACTAGAGATAAAGGGGGTCACTTTCCAATGATACAAGGCCCAATTCTCCAAGACAGAGCTATTTCAAACTGAATGCACTGAGAAAACAAAGCCTCACAATATAAAAGTCAAAACTTGACAAAACTGCAAGACTTTGGCAAGTCCGTTACCGTAAAAAGACATTTTTTTTTTTTTTAACAATTGAACACTGATATGTGACACCTATGATTGTACCTTCTCAAATAGTATCTGACCATGTTACTGTTCACAGATTCAGATTCAGTGCGGGAATTATCACAAAGTCACGTAGCTGGTAGGTGGCTTATCTGACCCACAGTCAAAGCACTTTCCAGTAGAGCCTACTAACAAGAACTAGGAAAGAGGTTACAAAAATCGGAGTTATTTTTTTAATATACATAATTCATTTGGTTGAGTATGTTTCCCCTCGGCAGCAGTTAGTTGCTATGTCTCCCCACCTGTTAATTACTGGGGTTTGTGTGGGGGTGGATTTGGCTTCCCAAGGCAGCCCACACAGGTTGTCACACTGTCAAGTATTCCTCCATTAACAAGCCGTCGATTCGCTGCCAACAGCCACCATTTGGTTTGTTCAGGGAGCGGGAGCTCTGGTGTGGAGACTTGGCTCTATCATTTAGAGGAATGTGAAAAAATAAGGCAAGAGGCAGATGTCTTCCAGTCTGTTCTTCCACAACAGACTCAGGGATATGGGGCGGATTTGCACTGGGAGGAAGTGGGAGAAGGGCTTTTAAAATAAGCATAAAGAAGGAAAAAACTAGACATGAAGGAGTGAAGAACGAGAATGATGCACTTAAAAATGCAGGCTTTACTTTCCTCCAGACTTCCCATGGACAAGTTTCTAAAAAAAGCCAGAACTGTCCATATCCTTGCCACCATGGACTTCTCAAGCTCTAATTTTAAAAATGGTTAAAAAGCTACGATTGAGATTTTTAAAATGAAAGATGCCATTTGCCTGCAACCTTTGCAAAGTCACCGTAATGAAAGATGAAGAAAAATCTGTCAGTCTGTTGAGGCAGTTTCTGAGGCCTGTGTCCTTTCTGCTAGTAAGATGAACCCCTGAGCTGACGGGCCCTCCCAGCTCCCCACTAACAAAGATACCTATGGAAATGCCAGCTTTTCAGAGAGCTTCAAATGAGGGAATGGGAAGCTCAGCTTTGGAGCAACTACATTTAGAGCTGGGGCCTCAATAACAACCTTTGTTTGCACATGTAGCCTCAGACTGTACTCCTGCCTGCCTACCTACAACGCCCAGCACCTGCGCCACTAAAATATGCTTGAATCCTCTCCAACCAAAAAGACTTCACAACCAGCTCAACAGAAAGCTTTATGTTTCCAAAACTTGTATTGAAGATGCCTGTGTTATAAAAGTGATGTTTCAGCCCTCGGATTTCAGGAAATTATGAAATGCATCTATCTTCCAATTTCTACCCCCTTTCCAGCTCACGTGACAAATAATGGTGTTGTTTAGGCCCAATGTGTCAGTGAAAAGCATAGCATTACTTCATGATGGGGATGGATGTTGGTTTAAGAAAGGGGAAGAAGCAGTTACACTGACCCATACCATCACTGAAGACATGGGAAGATACTCTGTCAGCAGAGAATGGGCGTGCATGTTCAGAAGCTGTACAGACATTCAGGACCAGTGGAGACAATGGAAGAAAGGAGAATTTCCAAGAATCCAGCAGGATTCATTACAAGCACCATGCAGGAGACCCTAACAGAAAGAACCTAGAAGGCAAGTAAACAATTCATGTTTCCCCCACATCTTAAGTCTAGCTTGTACTCAAAGCCCATGTTTCTCCCCATGGGTTGTCTCCTTGGGAGTCCCTATTGGATTTAAGCTTCAAATACAAAGGAAAGTTTCAATCAGGCAGCAACCTTGGTTTCTTCTTTTGTTCTGACTGCAGGAGTTTTAGAAGCAATATTTTCCGAAAGATTATTCTGGTGTCATCTATTGCCAGCTATGTGATAGGACAGGGATTGAAAAACTAGAGCTCATGGGTCAAATTCAGCCTGTCACTTAACATTGTAATGGAAATACCATCATACCCGTTTGTTTATGAATTGTCTATGGCTGCCCTTATGCTACAAGAGCAGAGCTAGTAGTGACAATAGAGACCACGTGGCCCATAAAGCCTACATATCTACTCTCTAGACCTTTATAGAAAAAAACCTCAAAGTTCAGAACATCTATAAATCCTGGATAAAATATTCAAATCACATTCCTAAAGAAGGGCTGAGGTGACAAGTAAGTTAGTCAAAAATGACTAGAAAAAAAATGAACTCACAAAAATAAATAAGCTAGTGAACGATCCAGAGCCATTCTCTTCTCCATGAAGTAACACCACAATGAGTGACACCACAAAATTCTGGGACCCTAAAGAGTGAAAACTTCACCAGGCAAAAAAGCAAAGAAACTACCTTGCAAGGAATGACATTAAGGAAGTTTGCCTATTAATCTTATCTCTGGGTGAAAGATAAACAAGTTTCCACAATTATAACCACCATCCAACCCTCAGGCAAATTGGGGGCTGGAATTCACACCATCTATGTAGCATTAAAATATCCAAGGCAAGAATTTAATTTAAACTAGTTGGGATTGGCAGTATCCCAATGGCCTAGAAAAAGCCAATGCATGTCCTCTCTGGAAGAAAGCACTTTACATACATACAAGCCTAAAGAAATTTCCACTGATAATGTTTCAAGGAATATGAGCTCATGATCAAAAATTACTTAACACATGAGCAAAACAAGCCACTTAGAGAAAGTCAGCAAAGAACAAAATCAATTCTATAATAGCAGCAATAAGAATAGCAACAATAGCTAACATTTTTATAGGTTACTTTGTTCTAGGTACTCTTCTAAGAACTTTACATATATTTAATCATTTAATCCTTTAAGTAGCAATTACTTTTATTCCCATTTTCCAGATGAGGAAAGTAAAGCACAATGTCTTCAGATATTAGAATGATTAGAATTAGAATCCAAAAAGTATGTATGCAATACATTTAAAGACATAACTGATTGAGATTATGTCTCCAATGGCCAGGCATATTTGAAAGAAAGAGTCAAAGAAAACTCAGAGAAATGAAAAATACGTTACAAGTAAAATAAAAACTCAAAATGTAGGTTAAATAACAGATTAGACATAGTTGAAGTAAAAATTATCGAACTAGAAATATTCCCAGAATGAAAACAGAATTTCTCAACAGGAAGACAAAGGCAAAAAATAAAATTAACAGTAATAAAATAATAATACACAGCACAAAGATATAAAGTATGATATGAATCAGAGGTTAAGAGACATAGAAAATAGAGCAATGAGATCTAAGACATGCCTAACCGGAATTTTAAAAGTAGATAGTGGGCTGGTAAATAGCTAATATCTGAAGAGATAATGCCTCAAAATTTTCCAAAACTGATGAAAGTCATGAGTTCTCGCATCCCTAATCTGAGTAGAATAATTAAAAAGAACCTCACACTGGATGCAGTGTAATGAATCTGCCAAGAACCAAGTAACAGACAAAGTCTTTAAAGGTACCAAGAGTAAAAGAGCTTATCTCCAGTGTCATGGCACTTAGACTGATGGATGATTCCCACAAGCAACAATGGAATCCATTTAAAGTGCTGAAGTAAAATAGCTGTCAACTGGGAATTTTATAACCATCGAGGCAATATTTAAAAAATGAGGCTGAGGTAAAGACAGTTGCAGATAAATAAATACTGGGTTAGTCTCCAACAGATCTTTGCTAAAAGAACTTCTAAAATATATACTTTAGAAAGAAGAAAAATGATTTTAAACAGAAGATTGGATATTTAATAAAGAAAAGTGAGCAAAGGAAATATTAAATATTTGGGTAAATCTAAGAATATTTAACTTATGAATCAATGATAACAATTCCCTATTCTGTGAAAAACCATGAATAAGATACAAAAAGTTACTAAATAACAATATCTTTAAATTCTGGGAGAATAGCTGAGAATTGAATATTTTTCAATTTCTTACATTTGAGGGGGAAAAGGCAAAGTTACTAATTTTAGAGTTTGTTAAATATGTAGTAAAAATTTCTAAAGTAACCAATTAAATGTTATAAATAGAATTTTAAAACTTCCAAAGTAATAGCAGAAAACTAATTGAATAATGGGAGGCAGAGGAGGACCTCACTCAATTTAAACGAATTCAAATCTAGATAAATGGAACGTATAAAATAGAAGGATATAAATAAATCCAAATATATCAGTAATCATTATGAATGGAAATGTACTAACCCCATCAGTTTAAAGATGAAGATAGTCAGATTGGAAAAAAATATACCTAAAATATGAAGGCAAAGAAAAGTCGTAAGATAGATTTATAAAAGCAATATATGGAGCAAATACCATAATATAGTATCACACAAAATAAAATTTAAAGTAGAAAGTATTGTTAGTGATAAAGGAGGTCACTTCATAAGGATATAAACACTTAATTCATCAGGAAAATATAACAATTTCAACCTTACTCATATGTGAACTCAAAAAACATAGGCTCAGAATATAAAACTGAAATTTTTACAGAACTACCAAAGAATTAGACAATGCCATAACATGAAATTTTAATATATGTATTCCCATAAATGACAACAAGTAGGAATAAAAGTTAGTTAGATAAAGAAAACCTAATGGAGTGAATATGGAATGCTACAGCCAAATACTGAAGTATACACATTGTTTTTAAGAATAGGTTGGTTAACAGCTAGAGAGTAAGGGTACATCTATTTGTTTGGCAACAAATTTCTCCTTAAGAAGCTGCTGAAAGTAATTCTGGCAGACAATTATGGTGGCCAAAATTAAGGTAGTGGAAATGAGGATGAGAGGTGAATAATTTTAACAAAGATCCAGGAAGAATTTTCCTTCCAGTGGGATAAGAACACTTACCATGAGATCACACAAATGAATATAATTCAAATGGGTACTAGATTTATCACAGTGATCACTTCATAAGTTATACAAACGTCTAATAATGATGTTGTACACCTGCAACTAATATAATATTGAATGTCAACTGTAATTGAAAAATTTTTTAAGTAGTTAAAATAAACAAACGCAGGAATATAATTCAGCCTTAAAGAAAAAAAAAATCCTACCATTTGTGACAACATGGATGGACCTCAAAGACATTATGCTAAGTGAAATAAGTCCTTCACAGGAGGACAAATACTGCATGATCAGTCTTCTATAAGGCATCTAAAGTAGTCAAAGGTCCAGAAGTACACGGTAGGATGGAGGTTACCGGGGGATACGGGGAAAAGGACATGGAGAGCAGGAACAACTCTGAGAGACTGGTAAGGACAGAACCACAGAGGGTTAGGAGAGAATGGGAAGAGGTCCACGCAGAGGACTCATTCGGGAAGCCTAGTTTTAAAGAAGGAGGAGGAGCAGAGGCATATAGGAAAACCAATCAGTTTTGGTCCTCTGCACTCTGAGACACACACAAGACCACACATGTTTAAGAGATGGTGGGAGAGGCCAAGGGCGAGGAAGAGCAGACGCAGACGGAGCAAAGAGAGAAAGAAAACTGCTAGAGGACCGACTGTTCAGGAAAGAGAAACACACCCCTTCTACTGTAGCAAGAGGAAAGGAGAAAACCAGCCTCTAGAAATATAAAGGGGGCTAACAGCAGACAAGGGTGTGGCCACACACCCCTTTCCCACTGTCACGTGCCGTGGCCCAATCTGTGACTCTTCCCCATAAATTACAGCACAAATAGAATCTAGTCAGTGGAGGTTGAGTTTAGAATCAAGACAAACCTGGGTCCTAACCCTGACTTCAACACGCAGTGACTGAGCAACTTTGGGAAAGTAATTTCACATCGGGGATCATCTCCTGTTCAATCCTTACGTGGAACCATGACACCAGATTAACACTGTCTGTGAGGATCACACGTGATGACGTATGTGAAGCCTGAACTCGTAGTTTCAGTGCTCTCCTGTCTTCTGCAGGGTCCGCTCACCCACTGGGTTGCATGGCATTTGGGAAATTATGACACTCTTCTGAGTTCTAGCTTCTCCAGCTTTAAAACTGGAGATTGGACTAATGGACTTTCCAGACTCCTTCGTGCTCTGATATTCTGAATATCAGTAGGTCCCAGGAATGACTCCAGTCTATGCCCTGCCAGGCTTTTGAAAGGAGGACAAGGTTCTATGGTGGCAGAGAGAAAATCCCGAGTGGGCATCCTGGAAGCTCCTGGCCAACGGGAGCAAGGCTTCTCATGCTTTGAGGCAGGAATCACAGAACCTGGTGAACAAAAGAAGCTAAGTGGTAACTTGTTGGTGAACTTTCTAAGGGAAGGACTCTTCTAGAGACTTGACAATCCCTCTCTGGAGCTAGAAAGCTGGCAGACTGCCAAAGCCCATTCCTTTACTCAGTCAGAAATTATTTCCTCAGTGCCTATTATGGTGCCAAGCACTCTGCTAGACACTGGAGATATCACTGATCAAAACAGGCCAAAAGCATTGCTTTGCGCAACTAACATTCTAGTAAAATATGTATGCTAAGGTAATAAGTGCTCTAGAGAAAAAAATAAAGCAGGGAAGAGGGAGCAGTGGATGGATGCCGGTGTTACTGTAAATAGGGTTGTCAGAGAAGGCTTCACTGAGAAGGCAATGCTTAGGTAAAGGCCTAAGAATGGTGAAAGCAATATCCGTGTGGACATTTGGGGACACGCACACCAAGCAGAAGAAACAGGAAGTGCCAAGGTAGGAATGTGCCAGGTACGTTCAAGCTCCAACTCAGGAGCAACACTTGTCATGGCCACATGCACATCATTATACCAAACTCCTCGCGAGATATTTTCATGGAGCTCAGTTAATATCGTAAGCAGATATGACAAATCAAATGGATCCAGGGTCCCAGGACCCTCACTTCCGCTGTCTCCCTGCTGCTCATAGCTGTGGGTCACCTGCAGGACACCATGATATCTACACTGAATTATCAAAAGCTCACGTAGCCTCTAGCTATGGTTTCCTCAGCAGCCATACTTATTATATTTTATTAGTTGCCTTTTCTTTTTTACAGGATAAAACTATTGGAAAATCTATTTTGTTCTGCTGGGAGCTTTTCTCCTATTGGCACCATCCAAAACAGACTTGAAGATTAAAGCTTCTTTCTTCAGAGAATAAATTCTACAACTCAGCACTGCTGTCCAGTCACCAGGATTATTTATTTCCTACATCACAATGAGCCCATAACTTATAGTTTCTCTCCTATTCTTCCTTCCGCCCCCAATTTTATCTTTGCCCCTACATGACAAATTTCAGGCAATCTTCTGGAGCCAACAAGAAGCTAATTCTGAGATAAGGATGTAAAAGTGTTAAAAGGCATTCATTATGAGTACAGGGGTGTCTGTATGAAACACTGATGCTCTGTTATCCACATGATGCAACTGAGATGCTGCACATCTGGTGGTGAATTTCATGTCATTCTCCCTGCACATTCCGAATTGATCAGCCTCAAGGTGGCTGATTCCTGCCTCCAGTAGGAACTGACATTCCTTTTCAGTGGCTCTCCACAGTTTTCAAAGCCTTTTCACATGCCTTACTGTCACATGGCTCCCTCCCTTACCGTTGCACATCTAATCACTAAATTCTGTGGACAGTCTGGGTTTTCACTGACTTTGGCCTCCCTGCAACATTGGAAACTCTTGACCACTTCTCCATGACACATTCTCTCTTGTGCCGTCAGCAGAGTGATTCTATCCAGTTTCTCCCCATCACTCTCCTTGCCAGGCCTCTTCGTAGATGTCTTTTTCTCAACACACTCAAATTTTGGTATTCCCCAGGGTTCTGTTCCAGCGCCCTTCACACTGAGGTCTCCAAAACTTCCCATCGGGTCCCCTGCCAGAGTTCCCAAACATGACCTCCAGTACCCACTGATCTGGCTCTGGGTGTCCAGCTGTCAGGAAAGGACCTGGGGCTCTCGCAGATGCTTCCAACTCAACAAGTCAACAACCAAACCCTGTGCATCCTTTGGTAGCTTTTACACATGAAGTTAGATATTGACTGTTTTTCCTTCATTCCCACTGGTCCACTTCACAAGCTATTTCCTTTGCAAACTTGTGCTCAGACATCGTGTGTTCTGTGATCCTTCCCAAGGGATTATTACTTTCTCTTTTGTATGACTGCTGCAACTAAGAGAGACATCTATTCCTGAATATATACATTATGCCATCATCTTTTTCTTGCACTGGGATCTTTAAAGTTATCAATGACTTTGTTTATCCATGTTTCTCCAGTGACTACCACAGCAGCCCAATAAATGTGTATTGAATAATGGAAGGAAGGAAGAAAGGAAGGAAAGAAGGAAGGAAAGGAGCAAAGGAAAGAGGGAAGGAAGGAGAAAATGTTTTATCTTCATAACCACCTTAATTTTACAAATGGAAAAGACACATTTCAGAGAAATGTAAAAACTTGACCAGATCCACAGCTAGAAACAGCAGTCTTTTGATTTCAGATGACGAGCTCTTTCCCCCTATACTACAGGAACCTCAGCCAGGACTTTTCCTTCAGTTTTCCTGGAAAATAACATGGGCATTTCTCTAAAGGTAAACCAAGAAGGATAATTCTGTGACCCGCAACCGAGACAGGGCTTTTCACCTGGTCTCTCCCTGTACTTCCACAGTCGGGAGGGAAAAAGTGTGTTGATCTCACTAGTCAGCAGGAAGTCATCAAAGCAGTTTTCAGACAAATCCTACAGGATTGATGGTACCAAACATATCCAATCCCATAACCACTTCATAGTACACAATGCCAGATACATGAGCCATGAAATGAAGGGTCGTGAGCCTGGCTCCTGCCACCATTGTCCTTGGCACTGCATCACTCTTCACCACTTTCAGGGCCTTCTTAGCTCCTATGTCCTTGGTCCTATGAAAGCACTCCCTCTACAGCCAGCCAAACGGCTGCATCTAATGGCCATAAGGAAAGCACTGACACTGCCCACTAGAGCTTCCCTTGACTGTGGTTGGTGAGCCCAAGAGGATGGGGAAGGGCCTGGCCCTGTCCCCACTCATCCCTGGGCTCTGGCCTGCTGCAGTGTGTGTAACGTATCAGTGAGGGATGGCCAAGAGTCCCAACCAACTCAGCCCATTGCTGCTCGGACCCCTGCCTGGGGACCTTAGCTCCTCATTGGCCAAAAATAGCTACAAGGGCAGGGGAGCAGCACAGCAGGGAGGTGCCAGAGGGTAAAGGCATCTTAGAGCTCAGCACTGAGGGAGCTTCTCCCTTCCACCAGGCTCCTCCAGTTTTGAAAAGCTGTCTTGTTTGAAGGTCGTGGAAGCAGTGGGCGTACACTGCTCAACTGCCCCTTCAAGAAACAACTTGCCTTTTAGCTGCGAGGAGTGTGGTTATCTGACAGCCTCCAGCTGCAGAGGCTTCGGAGGCATCAGAAGTTTTCGATCAAGGCCTTGCTTTTGCAGAGCAGCCCCCAGGCACGGCGAGGTCTGGGACTTGGGCATTTCGTTCAATGCTGGGCAGTCCTCACTCGGGAGTGACTTTGGGGATTGGCCAAGATTTTATGAGATCTGCATGGCAATCGGAGTCTCCTTCCCACGGTCCTCTTCCTCAGGCTTTACAATCCAACCCCAATTCCCCCCCTGTTCTCCTAACACTGTCACAGCACCTGCTTCCAGAAGAATCCATCTGACACAGAAGTCTTACTAGGTTCATGCCGCTTCCTTGCCCTCATACTGATTTTTATTCCTTTTTTGATTTGGTGACATTTTTTTTTCTATTTACTTGATGATATTGTTAATCTGTTTATTACTTTATATTCATCATTCGGATCAATGTTCTAAACTCAATACCCATTGTTTGGTGTCTGACTGTACGCATACACGAACACAGGCCTGAGCTCTGAAGGGCTACGCTTGCCCTGTTGCCACTTGCAAACTGTCTAATTGTCAACTCTCTAACTCTCTCCTGAAACAAAAGAAAAATTTAGGGCATTTAAAATCATATATTACTAGCATAAACAAATAAGATTAAATATAAGATCAAGTAGTTTTTTTTTCTTTTTTTCCAAAATGTAGTCTATTTTTGCCCCTAATCTCATTACTCCCTGGCTAGATAGTTACTTTCAATTCGTAGTCTGTTCTCATGAGAGAACCCCTTTGGTGCTGGGTGTGGGGATGAGAAAGTTGAAGGGAAGAAGGAAGATGGAAGGTACCTCATGGATTAATTCATAATCCACCTTTGTAATAGTTGCTAGTAGGATTTTTCCCAGCATCCTTCACTGGGCTGTGAACCGGTACCCAGCCCATGTGAGTATTGGTTGCTATGACTCACTGGCCAGTGCTTCCCTCCTCTGAAGAACTGCCAGAGGCTGAACTGCAGCTGCCTGACCTCCTTCCTGAGCTATAACTAAATACTTACTAACATAGGAGCATGAAAAACTGGCCCACTTACCCAAGGGAAGTGCTTCCCTTCAGGCCAGTTCTTTGCCTGCTATACAAATCTCCCTACAAAATAACATCTGCGGTAATGGCCATGCTATTTGTAAGACTAGTAAGAAAATAGGGTTGAGTCTGCCTTAATTCACTCTAGGAGAAAGGTTAATGTATTAATCTATCCACTTAACATACATTCATTAAGGGTGTATTCTACGAAAGCTAGACACAGTAGAAATAGCACACGGTCGCTGGCCTCACATTGTCGGAAGAGTGTTCCAGTTATCTATTGCTGAGTGGCAAACCACCCAACAACTTTGTGGCTTAAAATAACCACATTGATTTTGCTCACGAATCTGCAGATTGGGCAAACGTTGGTGAGGATAGCTCATCTCTGTGCCACGTGGTACGAGCTGGAGCAGCTGAAAGGCTTGGGGGCTTCTCATGGGAAGATTCTCACCCTCACCACCCAGTAGTTGATGCTGGCTGTCAGGTGAGTTGTGCACTGGGGCTGTGATTGGAACTACTACACACGCCCTTCCAGTCACCTCGGCGCCCTCATAGCACGGTGGCTGGGAGTCCCAAGAGGATCAGGGAGAAGCTGTGTCATCTTTTATGACAGCCCCAGAAGGCTCATAGCCTCGTTTCCGCCATACTCACTGGCCCACCTGGTTCAAAGAAAGGAAACTGATCCCCACACCCAGCACCAAAGGGGTTCTCTCATGAGACCTACTCAGTGGAGGCATATGTATGTCTCATTGTGAACGATCACATGGGGTTCAGCCCACTGTGCAAAAAATAATCTTCAACAAAGAAATCAGAAGTACATCCAAGCCAGTTGGCTCCCGTGGTCACTGCCACAGGGCAACCTGAGCGTAAGCCAGAAAGCAAGGGTGGGAATGAGCCCAGGGAAGTGCCCTGCCAATATGCTCAGCCTACCTGAGCAGAGGGCCAGAGGGACTGCCATTTTCATAACATTCCTGAGGACACAGTGCCCACCGGCGGCGCTATGTCTATCATACACTGCTTTCTGTCTGCTTTCCCAATCAGAGCACAACTTGTAGTCGCCATGTGAGTTCGTTGATTTCTTTTTTTTATAGGACAACTATCAAATAATATGAAACTTAATTAAGGATTTTTGAACACGCAGAAACATGGACAAGGAAATTAAAAGTCCTTGTGACTTTTGTTCTAGAGAAGCCATTGAGGTTTTGCATTCCTCTAATATCCAGGATTACCAAAAGGAGAGAATTTTTCATTAACCCTCATGTTTCTTCACTGAACATATTTCTCTAAAGAAATAAGTCACAAGGACATATTTGGTCAGTCCTTTTAGTCCTGATATCTGCACAGTAGGCAAAGGGCCAAGGAAATGGATCAGTAGGCATGGTCCTCAGTACCAACAAGGCCTGTGTCCTAGTTTTACTCTTTACCAGCTAGGTAACCTGGGCAAGTTGCTTAACCTCTCTGAGCCACATTCATCAAATATTTATTGAGTGTCTATGTGAGCAAGGTAATGTTCTAGGCACTGAAGACAAAACAAAGTCCCTGCCTTCATGGAGCATGGCTTTTAGAGGGAGAATAAACAAAAAAACAGGTTATGTCAAGTGTTAAGTTCTGTGAAGAAAAAATACTACAGGATAACAACAACAAAAATAAAAGCGTGATGGCAGTAGGGTAATATTGGCCAGGATTCCCGTATAAGGACCTAAAGGAAAGAAAGGTGGGAGTCACAACTGAGTAAAGAACATTCCATGAAGAGGAAATGGGTACAAAAGACTTGAGGCTCCACTGTGCTGGCTGTGTTTAAGCTCAGTGGGAAGGCACCCCAAGGAGGTCACAGTGACTGGGGTGGGTAGAATGGGGAACGAGATGGGAGATGAGATTGGGCAGCAGAAGGGTGGCCAGATCATAGAGGCCCCACAGATCATTGTAAAGATGGTGGGTTTATTGTGAATCATACGGAGAGCCATTGGCTGGTTTTGTGCAGAGGATTACCATAATCAGGCTTCAGTGTATTTTATGGACCACTCTGACCACTCTATGGAAGCAGGGAGGCCAGCTGGGAGACTATGAAAATAGTCCAAGTGAGAGACAGCTGTGGCTTGGACCAACACGCAAGTGGGGATGTGATGGCGGAAGTGGTTTGGTTCTGGTCATACCCTGAATATAAGAGCCAAGAGAATGAGCTGATGGATTAGAGATAATAACACCAATATGAGAAGGTTGTTTGGAGGATCAAATGAAATAACGTGTGTGAAGTGCCTTGCATACTGCCGTATTCTCTCAGCCTACCCTTGCCCCATACTCCTACCATTTTTTACAAGAAGGACAAAATCCCTGGAGAATTCACACAATCTGTTGGGATGAGGGGAGAAAAGAGAAGGGAGATGGGAGTCCCTGCTTCAGCCAGCACACGCATGCCCACCTTTTCTGCCAAGGTCCTCTACTCTTTGCAGAGCCCTGGCTAAGTGGAGACTCCAAAGTAATCCTATGCATTATCAGCTAGGGGAATTACAAGTGTTCTCCCACACTTCAGGGTGTTGGCACATGCCATTACCCCACTCACAAATTCTCCTTTGCCATGGTCCTTCTTCTAGGAACCTGCTACAGATCCTGTAAGATTCAGCTTATAATGAGCGATTAATTTGCAGGAGCCCCCCACCCCCCAGTCCTGCCCCTCTTGATTCTGTGTCAGAGAGTGCCTCTGTAGCTTCCCTAGCACCCTGGAGCTTACCATCACTTCTCCACACTGAATTATAAATGTGGAAGGATAGAAAATCAATCTACATTACTCTTCTGTGTACAAAGAAAATGTGGTTGCTTCATTCAGTCGATAACTGATCTGTTCTTCCTTGCAAGGCCCCTCCCAATTGGTAAGCAAGAAAAGAAAACTAAATTTAGTTTAAGCTATTACTCTTGAGTCTGATTCTAAATTTAAAGAATCTGTTGAATGAAGTGTTCAATCTCTTTAGATGAAAATGCTCAGACTCTCAAATTTCTGAGGCCTCTCTCATAGGCTCCATGATGTCCCCCCTTGGTGGGTGGGGGAGCTGTGGAGAAAGCAGAGGATAGCAGAATGTCCTTGAACTGACCTGGTACCATCTGAATCCTCTCTGGTTTAGGTTGTGGAGAGACAGGGCTGGGCCGCCCCCTGAAGTGCTGGCCCTGAGGAGATGCCAGTCCCACCCCAGGCATCCTGCTGTGACATCTCTAGCTAGCGTGACCTGTGGACTGGCCTTTCTCAGCTTCCTCAAGATATGGCGGTGCTATCCAGCTGACTGGTCCCGCCCTGGTGCTCACTGACTCCTCTCATAGATCCCTCAGAGTCTCTGCCATGTCTAAATCCATTTCTGCTGTAAGGTCACCTTGCATCCCCCACAGGCCCACCCTACGGTAGCCCTTTCTCTCAGCACATCCACCTTCCATCCCTGTGTCCCTCCATGTCACTAGGGGACCAGAGTATTCAGGGATTCCAACTCCAGCCCATCCACTTCCTGGCCATTGACCTCCTCTGACCATTTCTGCATTTCCTGTCTTCTTCCTAAATCTGCCAAGACTAGAAAGAGTAGCTTTTTCTCACTGTCTCTTTCTGATTTGCAAAGACTTCTGGTACACAAAATTCTATGACCAAATCTACCAGCCCTATCTCTTGCTATGTTAAATGGGAAGCAAAATAATTTAGAATATTTTCTATCTACATGAAGACTGTCTTCCAAGCCTGTATGTGTCAGCTACAATAACACTGCATAACAAACAACCATAAATCCTCAGTGGTACTCTCAATAAGAATTGATTTAGCTCATGGGTCTGGAAGTTGACTGGGGGTCAGCTTATTGAAGCTGGGTTCCATTGAGGTGATTCTGCTCTACTTGTATCTCTTCTATCTCCTGGGACAAGCAGCCTAAGGCACATTATTCTAAAGGTGATGGCAGAGAGCAGGAAAGAGGCCCAAATGTGCAAGCGTGTTTCAACCCTCTGCTGGCTTCATACACATTGGCCAGAGCAAGCCACATGGGGTGGAGAAATATACACCCTTCAAATGAGAGAGCTCTGCAAAGTTACATGGGTAAGTCGGTACCAATGACGGAGTGAAGAGCCGGGATAGGAATATGGAAATCCTAAATATTGACTATTTTAGAATGACTGTTCTAAAACCCCATTCTCATACCCTCACCCTGAGGCTGACGACTCTTCTGGGCAAGCTTGAATGGTTATGACCTATTCATTCCTATCCCTCCATGAAGCTGAACTTCCTTAAGGTCGGGGGGTATGTTCCACTTATCTTTGCAATCCTAAAGCCTACATATAGTATCTGTAGTGGATACTATAGTTGCTTCCCCATCTTTCATGGTGGTCACATGCTTTAGATAATAGTGAGTGCTCTTCTCATTTTAGGAGTGGACCCATCCGTCTAAAAGTTCACAAAGGAATATATAATAACAAGGCCAAAACCAAGCAGTGAATATTCCCCTGGACATGGGGTTTGGGGTGATTCTATCATAGTGAAGCTCAGAACTTCTGTTGCTTTGTTATAGAAACTAATGCCCGATCTCCTCCTAAATACAAATGAGAAAATACATAGCACTAGTCTACCAGCAGCCTAATTGCTAACATGAGAGAAGTCAGTTTAGCACAAACAGATCTGAGAGAATCACAGATAAAAGAAGACAGAGCCAGACTGTGCCCTGCCTCTGAAATTTTCAGATAATGATCCTATATTCCCATACCACCACCCCTTAGCATTCTCTATACCGTTTATTCTACTTCTTTTTTTCCAAAGCATTTATCACCTGAATTAGTATATGTTTATTTTTTTGAGATAAATATATTTATTTCTTGATTGTCTATCGTCTCACACTAAAATGCAATCTCCATGTGGGTAGAGACTGTTATATTTACTGCTTTATCCTCAGCATCTAGAACAGTGCCTGGCATATAAAATGTACTCAATAAAAATTTGTCAAATAGATGAATAAATGAATGAATGAATGAATGAATGGACGAACGAACGAAATGTTTACATCAGTTTTAGTTGAGTTTTCCATTTATTACCACTGAAACAATCTAGCTATGTTGTTCAATACACCCTTGCTGAATGCATGTGTGGATAGAAGAGTCAGTGAAAGCAGGAGGCACAGAGCAGTCTTCAAACATTCAAAGGCAATGCTGTGAAAAAGGCATTAGATTCATGCTGTGTGGCTCCAGAAGTAGAAGCTATATTAAGGCACAATATAAGGAGACGCTTTCTAATAAGTTGCCCAAAATAGAATGCGCTGATACAGCAGGTGATGAGCTTCCTGTCACTGATGGTATAATAGGTTAAGCCAAGCTACCAGTAAAAACTATAGAGAGTATTCTTACAATGATGGCAGGTTAGACACTGGGTCATTTTCAGTCCTGAGACTATAGTGCTAACCTCTCCTGAGCCTCCAGACTACATCTGCATCATAAAATCTGAATAGGTAAGGATGCCTCTTTTTCAGATGTCTGTCACTTGCAAAACTGTTTTCCTGTCTAGCCCTACTTTGTACTTCATAGGCCTGTGACACGGGAAGGTCAGCTCACCTCAAGGAGCCTCAGTTTACTTATGTGCAAAATGAGGGAATTGGAGTAGAGGCTGTGCTAAAGGCTTAAAATATCTTTGTTCTAATGTGATTTTTATAATAACAGAAAGCTTTTATTTTTGTAAAGAAAGCTTTACACCAAAACTAATATACTACTATTGCTTTCTTTTTATAGATAAAGAAACAAAGACTTAAAAGGCTAAATAACTTGCCCCAAGTCACAGGACAAGGAAATTCTGGAGTTTTGAATCTGACCTATTAATCAGGTCTCCAAATTGTCAAAACTAGAGCTTATATATTATTCAAGGTTGAGAAAACAACTACTTTCTATAATCCCTCGATGGTCTGGGACTCCACACTTTTCCCCATTGGGCCACATACTTAGGACTCAAGGTCACAATCAACCTAAGGCAGCAAGAAAGGAAGCTTCTCCCTCCCTACCTGTCCTGCTTGCCCCTCTGAGACAGATATCTCCACACACCTAGATAGCAAAACAACTCCCTAAAGATTTGTGTTTCTCAAACCTTCTCTACCCTATCCCAGTCCCTCAAGATTTCTTGACTATAAAGGGCCTGTACAGAGTACCCGTTACGAGTCAGACTTTTCCAGTTGGGGAGGCAGGACCAATGTGTGAGAAACAAAATTGTATGTGGATGGGAAGGATAATATTGTTAACTTTCCCATTTTACAGATAGAAAAACTGAAGCTCAAGGAGATTGTGTCAGGTCACGCACAGCTAGCAAGCAACAAAATCAGAACATCTGAACTCAGTGTAACTGAGCCTAGAAAGCCCATTCTCTCTCTCTCCCCATCTAAGTATTGTCTTGGAAGAAATGGAAAATAATGGTTCGATTTCACTACATATATATGTATTCTGGAGTTTAGGCGGAGAAGCTACATTCTCCATATATATATATATATATATATATATAATGAATGGCCAGGATATTATTGTACAGAAATTAGGTAAAGTTGTCTATTCTGATCTTTGGTTAATGTATCAGTTTTCTATTACCACAGTATGCTGCCTAACACAACTCAGGAGCTTAAAACAATGATCATCCATCTACTGTCGTAGGTATAGGGGTGAGTCGGGGTGGCTTGGATTCAGTAGCATTGCCTGATGTAGACCAAGTCCAGCCAGATGGCTCTGCTTCGAGCTGCAAGGCTCTATGCCATGTGTTTCTCGTCCTCCTTGGAACAGCTAGATGAAGCGTGTCTACTGGCAGTAGCACAGGCAAAGGAGAGCAAGCCAAAACACCCAGATGTTTTTCAAGCCTCTACCTCACATCAAGTCTGCTAAGATTCCATTGAGCAAAGTAAATCATATGACTAAACTCAAAGTCAAGGGAAGGAAAAGTACACTCCAGCCATAAAGGTGGTGGGATGCATTAGTGCACTAGAGCTGCCATCACAAAATACCACAGGCTGGGTGGCTTAAACAAGAGAAATTCATTTTCTCTCGGTTCTGGAGGCTAGAAGGCCTAGATCAAGGTGTCAGCAGGTTTGATATCTCCTGAGGCCTCTCTCCTTGCAGATGGCCACCTTCTCACCGTGTCCTCTGTGTGTGTACACTCCTGGGGTCTTCCTCTTCTTATAAGGACACAAGTCCTATTGGATGAGGGCCCCACCCTTATGACCTTATTTAACCTTAATTACCTCTTTAAAGACCCTGCTTCCTAATCTGTCACGCTGGGGGCTAGAGCTTGAACTTAGGAATTTGGTGGTGGGGGAAACAATTAAATCTGTAACACGGGGTTAGTCAATTTTGCTGAACAATAATTCTTGGTCTCATTTTAAGGTTTTCCATAACTTGGAGTCTGACTGACCACACTTTGAAATTCTGACTGTAGCCCTTAGCTACACAACCTTAGGAAGATTACCTATATTTCCCCACTTATAAAAGTGGAATAATTACAGTGGCTAACTCCGAAAAATGGAATGAAACAATTCACAGGAAGCAAGCCTAGAGTAACTGCTCAATAAACATTGCTAGTGTGAGGTTCTCTCCAGTTAGGAAGCTTTCACTTTACTCAGGAAGGCTGTATGGAGACGTTTCAGTCACATGCATTCCCTCCTGGACCTGGATTCTCTCCTACAGCAAACGCTCTTCCCCCCAATCCATCTTTCTTCAATCTGTTTCTGCAATATGGTGACTCTTTAAAAAATCCACTTAACGTTTCTCTGCCAATCAATTAGACTCCAGAAAGAAAGAAGATGGTAGACATTTGCCTTTCTAGACATTTTGCAGATGGCTGGCTGCCTTGAAGCCATGTCATGGCTGCTGAGGACTCATCCAAGCTTGATTTTCATCTGCTATGTAAAAAGCCTTGAAGTTCAAAGGAGGGCCGTGAAAGCATTAAGCATGGCCCTTTGAGAGTATCTCTTGGGAATTGTTTTGGGGGTTAATGATATATAATCTAAAAGAACTTCCAAAATGTTGCAGTCATTTCTCACAATCAGGTCGGTTAGTTCACAGGCTAAGTGCCTCTGAGACCTCAGTGAAATTTCTTCTTCTGAGGGCCTTGTCAAAGGACGTGCCCATCTGTCTAACCTCCCCAGGATTAAGTCTCTCAAAAATTACTCTTAGTTGATGTTCCAACTGGTTTTTAAATTCTCAGCTCCCACCCAAAATATCTACAGCAAGCAGTGGAGCTGGGGAACGCAGTTAATGTTATTCATTTTATAATATAAAACAAGATGTTAAAATTGAGTTTTGAGCAAGGCACCAAGATACAACAGGTGCTCGTGCCAAAGTTAGATACCAGACAAAATGCTGGATTTAAAAGGAAATGCTTGAGAACCATTTCCACATTGCTTGGATACCTCGGGCAAATCACAGATATAGAACGAGGTTAAGCTATATAAAGAAAGAAAAAAGAGAATTTCATGGGAAATGTATCTTCAGAGCAATGATATTCAAAATGTGGTCTCCAGACCAGCAGTATCAGCAACTTGGGAACTTATTAGGAATACAAATTACCAGGCCCCACCCCAGAAGCACTGAATCAGAAACCCTGGGAGTAGGGCCCAGAAATCTCTGTTTTATTAAGTCCTGAGGTGATTCTGATGCCGACCAGAGTCTGAGAACCACTGCTTTAGATGAAGCTATGCTCTGAATCCCCTTTTCTCCCAACCAGGAAACTTCCCTCGACTGCCAAGAGCAATTATTTGAGAGCATCAAGGGAACCATCAGTTTAACCAGTGGCATCTTTCACTGCCAGCCAATTTCCAAGCCTAGCGTACCCTGGTCATTTGGGGACTGCTGTTCCCCAGGCCAGGACATTTAGGGAAGGAAAATTAGACCAGGCTATCTGTGAGAAGACGTCTGAGTTTATTAAAGATACAAGTTTACTAAAGACGAGATCCTCCCATCATGTCTTGCTCTGCTAGAGCCTGCCACACTGATTCTTTCTAATCCCTGGAAACACACAAAATGAGCCAGAGCCTCTTGGGGAGGTCCCTGAGGGGATGAGAGAAAATTGGCTGACAGACTGGTTTCCCTCATTCACTAAAGTGTACAGACTCAAGTTTAGTGCTGAGGGAGGTCTTTACTGGGACCGCTAGTCTAAATAATGTGTCTCCTGAAGTTTGTGGAACTCGGTGGACTGAGCTTTCACAAACCCTATGGCCCTCGTCACCAAAATTATGGAGGGCAGGCAGCATGACATCGCAAGTTGATTTAGTACCTTTTAAAGTTCAGCTCATTGGTATAGGTGTGTATTCCCAGATTTGTGTGAGTGTTTTCCATGGGCCGGAGGTGGCTGGCATGCACAAAACAGCCGGCACAGGCTCCTCTTAGGCCCAATCTTAGTTTTCTAATCACGTGTAATAAATGATCACAAATTCAGTCACTTAAAACATCACCCATTTATTAGCTCATTGCTCTGCAGAGCAGAAGTCCAGGCACGGTGTGGCTGGATCCCTACTCAGGGCCTTAACAGGCTGAGTCTGGGGGCCAGCTGGGCTGCATTCCTTTTCAGGAGCTCGGGAAAGGATCTGCGTCCAAGCTCCTTCAGGTAGTTGACAAAGCCCGGTTTCTTGCCGTTCTAGGACTGAGGTCTCCGTTTCCTTGCTGGCTGTCAGCTGCGACCTGTTCTCAGTCCTAGAAGCCATTCACATTCCTTACCTTCACATGGCCTCATCCATCTTCAAATCCAGCAATGGGGAATCCCTCTCACACTTCAAATTGGTGGCTTCCCTGTCCTCTTGACATAAATTTAAAGGACTCATGTGATTAGGGCAGGCCAGTCTGAATAATCTCCCTTATGATTCATGCAAAGTCAACTGATCACTGAAGTAATCAGGGCTTAAGTACAAAGTCCGCTGACTAATTAATAGTATGGCCCATGCAGATCCCTTTTGCCATGGAATGGAATGATCACAGAAGTCATATTCCATCACATTCTCAGATTTCATCCACATACAAGCAGAGGGAATTATTCAAGGGTGAAGGTCCTGGAGGGTCATCTTAGGATTCTGCCTGCCGTAGACCCTTTCCAAAAGCTGGAGGAACAAGGAGATGCCAGCATGTAGATGAACGGGAATGCCAGAGCGCGAGGGATCGTCTTTTGGACATCAAAGATTTTGCATGGAAGGGAATCCAAGCAAAAGAAATTTCCAACTGGGTCATGAAAGTGTCCTTTGAGAGAGATAGAGAGAGAGGGAGCCAGGACAGGACAATGCCAGTTGTCAGTTACATAAGAACTTGCTGGTAACTTCTTTTTCCCTCCACTCTGCTACATCAACTTCCACCCTGGAGGCAAAACATACATTAGCAAGCTAGGGAAAGGGGTTAATGCTGGAACAAGAAAGAAGAAAAAAGCTGTGATACCCTCTTCCCAAAAAGGCACAGAGACACCAAATTCAGGCCTTAGCTAGAGGCGGGGGAACTCTTACATTTGAATGAAGATTGAAGAACTCATTAAGGTTTGGAGCTGGACATTTTTTTTTTTCCAGAATTACAATCACACTTTCTTGTTGCTTTTTCATTCCTTAAAGGACTTATATTGGCCACAGGTTTCTTAGCAGTGAACAGAAAGTCATACGGAAGCCTGGACTTTTATCAAATGGTAGGGAAAAGCCTTTCCCCAATGAATGACATTTAAAAGGACAATGGGAGACAAAGATGAAGAAGCCGAGGAGGAGGAAGAAGAAAAAGGAGTTGATATTGCGTTTTTATCACATCCCAAGCATCATGATTGTTCAGAGCACTTGTTACATACGTGTGAGACAACCGAGACCACAAGTAGCAAAGTGATGACCCAAGATCCACAACTAGTAAGCTAAGGAATGTCTGAGCTAGGATGGGAAATCAAGTCTTCCTGACTCTAGAACCTATTCTTTTACTTCACTACCATGTCAAGCAGAAATGTTGACTATAAAAATCACAAATCTGGTGGAAAGTCAGAGAGCTGCTGTATGGAGATATGAGTCCATTTCCACTGTGGGGAGGTTCTTACCATCTCCTTTTCCCTCCCACGGGTACCCTGTTCAGGCTGCAGGACACAACATGACTCTTCAGTGATGTCTCAGCACCTTAAAGAAGACTAAACTGTTCTTCCTCCATCGAGCTGCAGAGACTCAGACATTCCTTTCCAAGCATGAGAGGTAAGGTCTCCCTTCTGGGAAGGATCCAGTACCTCCTGGATTATCAGTCAGTATGGCTCTCAATGACTAGGGTCTCGAGTTCACTTGAGATAACTTTTCTTTCCCCCAGTCTTAGTAGGAGGGAAAATGCATAGCAGCCTCCAGCTTTCACCTTCGAAACAAAACAGTACAAAAGCTTCATGGGGTGACCATACCCCACTGCAGTGAGAGAGGAGGGAAAAAGGAAGGAGAAAGGCAAAATGTTCTCTCTGTGACCTGAATCTTCCCCTCAATCCTAGGATTAGCCTTCTGGGAGGAAGGGAATGGAGGTCAGAGAAATCAAGTCATGTGTGCTAGCCCTTGCTGGGAGAGGAGGAACTAGGATCATGCCCTGGTATACCATGCAGTTAAATGGGCTCAGTGAAGAAAGCGAGAAGTGAGGTCACAGAGTGTGGGCGAGAAGAAGGAACAGGGACATGGGAGCCAGACAGTTTGTGATGTTGGCCAACTGCGGGATTTTGCACGTGATTAACAAGTCAGTCTGAATTTCTTTAGCTCATCTGATAAATGGGCACGCAGCTGCCTAGGATTGTTCTGTAGGATGAAATAACATTTCTAAAATACTTGAGACATAGTTGACATGACTCTTGGTTCTCTCCCCAATCCCCATTGCATTTTTGGCCACTGCCATAGGAAACTAGAATCTTTAGAGAAATTCTCAAGGTTTACACAAAAAATGGGGCGAGACTCAATTATAACATTTGTAATCAGTGAGAACATCCAGCCACACAGCCTGGGCCCTCTCCATGCTCGAACTCATTGGCGTCAGCCACAAACACTGTACTCCAAGCATGCTGTTAGGTTTGTGGTCAGATCAGTTTCCCCGGGGGAAAAATGGACCTGCCTTTCTCCTTGTCAGAAACAGAGTGATGGAGTTAATGAAGGAATAGTTACATTTTAACTTTGAACACAAAAGGCAATAGCTCTGCCAATATCCTTCCATAGCAGAAAACCTTCTAGGAGAGAGGAAAACTGAAGCAGCACACACAAGATACAAATTGATAGCCAACCCCTGAGTGGCTGACGTCAGGGCTTACCTGGACTGAAAAAGCAGCAGACACATGAGAGGCATCTGACCACACTGTCAGCCAAGATGAAAAGTGTCACTGGGCCTTGGAGGCTGTAGCTGTAGCGATGGCCTCAGATGAAATTCCCTCACTTGTCCTTCTTAGCCACCCTACACCATCTTCACTAAGTGTAAAGAATGCCAAGGTGAACAGGAAAATGGTTCCTATCCAGAAGGAACTCACAAGTAACAGGAAAAACAGATACTACATTAATCAAAGCAATTCATGCCAACTTCCCCAACAGACCCAAGATTTCAGTGTCTTAATATGATACAACTGCATTTCATGCTCACATCACACCCAAATGTGTTTTGAGTGGCCTCCCTTCCCCTGAAACTACAAAATCTAACCTATATGACCTTCAAAGTCCAAAGACGGTTGGAGGATCACATGGGATGATTTCAAGGGCCGAGCGCCACAGTGGTACACATTACTACTGTCCATACCCATTGGCCAGAACCCAGTCACATGACCCCAGTCATGACCCCAGTCTAACTGCAAGGAAATCCAGAGCACCACACAGATATTTGCTGAGTATTAATAGTCTTCAAACAAATTAACAAGGGCAATGCGATGAGGTGAGTACACATTTGATTTATAGCACAGGTTTGACAGGGGGCACAATGGAGAGTAGTAAACTCTTCTTGGAAAGGTCTAGGGAAGTTTCCTGGAAAACGAGACAATTGATATGGGTCCTAGAAAGGGAGAAAAAGCAAGATAAAGAGATACGCAGGGCATTTTCAGGTAGAGGTATGGATACATGAAATAACATGGCAGGTTTAGAGACTGCACCGAATCTGGCATGTCTAAAGTATTGTGTACCAGGGGGATGCAGGAGGAAGGACTAGAATTGTGAGTGAGGCCTAATTCTGAGGGTGAGAGGAAAATTTCTGGGCAGTGACAAAGGCATGCTTGAACTGGAAGTCCTTAGCAGGCATCAGGAGGAAGTCTGTACCCCAGAGCATTGCCACGTACGTGAATCAGGGGCTTGTGACTCTCAGCCAAAAGTGCGGTCTGCTGTTTCCTGCTTCTATGACAAAAAGGCAGCGTAGTCACAATGACCACTGTAGGCTGCTTTAAGGAGAAATCCAAGGCTTCTTTCTCCTGAAGTGGCACCAGCTATAGCACCAGGCAGAAGAAAAAGGGTGGGTTTGAGCATTAGATATACCTAGCCTCAAATGCTTATTCCACCAGGATTGGGCAAGTTACTCTCTAAGCCGCAGTTTTTCCAGAATGAGAATAACAATGGTTCCCACAGAAAACTAGCATGCAGATGAAGTGAAATGCTGCTTGGAGACTACAAGAATGGCATCTGGCAGTGGGCTTTCCAAACATATTGTTAACACTTTCTACCCTCTGTCAGGCCCAGGCTTTTTGCCTTTTCTTGTACAGTTTTTGGGGGCACAATTGGTGGATTTAGATTACTTGCAAGGCGCTCTTTCTTTGCACAGGGGTGTCCTGGGGCTCTGTGTCTGTTGGAATAAAGCTGCTTATTGCCTTAACCTGCTGCTCTGACATAACCTCCTGGACAAAGTTCTGGCACGTTCCTGGAATCAGAGGACCTCTCAGTCTCTCCTTGAAGCCAGACTGACACTGGAGTCTAGAAGTCTTCTCAGATCCATTATCTCACTGCATATTGACAATCACCCTTTAAAATAGACAGCATCATTCCCACTTTACAAATGAGGAAAACCACAAAAGGATTTGAAAGGCAAGGCCAAGTGTATTCCATTTTCTTTAATACAATTCTAATATTCTCCTTAGTATAAAAGAAAATTACCCCCCTTGATTCCTGCCTTGAAAGCTAGTAGGACAATTGGAGGCATTTTGCCAAGAAATGAGATGGCTCTAAAATCAAAATTTGTCTAACTAGTTTCCCCTGTAAACACCTTGTAAAGTAGGTATTCTCAAAACACTAAGTAATAAACACCGAACTCGAGAGTAAAGATACAGAAGACATAGCAGACGCTGTTGCTCTTTCTTGTATGGAACTGAAATACACTGGGCACAAGGGTACCGAGTGAGCAGGTCCCTAGTATATATGAGTATATAAAGAATGACCCTCCTCCTTTTTGGTTAGTATGATTTTACTAAGAAAGCACACAACTCAAGCATATTTAGATACATAAGAGATACAGACACATACAAGTCCATACGTGTGTGTATATAAACACGCACACACATGCATACACATACACGCCAGTGGACACTAGCCAGGCTATAGACATTTTTTGTTTTGCTTTATTCTAGCATAGGTGCCCACAGTAAGAAAGTGTTAAAGGAGGATGCTTTGGATAATCTGACCCCCTCTCCTTCTGTCAAAGACAGTAAACAAGATTAGGAAAATGAACTGAGGCCTGGGGTGCACAGCATGTCACGGCCAGGTCCCCTGACTCACGGTACATTATGACTCTCCTGATTCCTTCTATTGGTTCCCACAGCAGAGGGCATCAGGGCCCCATGTATATCCTCTCAGCCTGCCTCGGAGGTCATCTGCAGACTGTTCCCATATATGCCACTCTCTGGTCCTGGGAGTGCACTGAGCCTGGGCTCAGGACAGGTCAAAAGGGCCAGGGAGTCAATGTCCCAAGAACCGTCCTCATCACTAAGAAGTGACAGGAGCTGATGGACAAACACCCCAACTTCCTCACCCTCAACAGGACAGAGTGTGGGGTGTGCTCTACACAGCTTCTCCCAAGGTCCTCATCAGGACTGAGCCCCAGTCACCCACGGCAGGGATCTGCTTATCAGTGTACCCTTTTCTGGCCTTTCCCAGGCCTCTCAGTTCCCCACCCCCTTACTGTGCTGCCTGAGTCACTGCCCAGAGAAACTACTTACCCAAATCCCTATTCCAGGTTGTGCTTATTGTAGTCAGGGACCCCGACTACAATATCTCCCCAATTCTAATGCCTCCAAAACAGGTCTCCAACTTCTGACAACTCTGTCCCTCCTGCTAAATGCCCTGGGCCCTGGCATGTTTCCCAGCCAGTTCGGGAGGAAATGCTAGCTCCCTCCTCTGCGCTATAAGTGTTTGCTTCTTGTCTCCCCCAGTGGCCTGCCGCAGGGATTCTGTCATATCTCCAGTGCAGCACTGGGTCGAAGCAGGCATTCAATAGACGACGGGTGAATCATTTCATCCCATCTCTGCCCAGCACATGCGCCTCTCCAACACACCTGCCCTGGTCCTGCAGCCCTGGAGTCAGTCTTCAGGGGCTGCTGAGGAGCTGTGGAGGTACCAGGCTTGGGATCTGGGAGCCCCTGGGAAGCCCAATAGTATGCTTGACTGTAACTGCAGACACACAGATGGACAAACCGACAGGCCCCTGTCCCCTGGCATCCTCTGTCATCATGGTGTGCACTTACGAGGAGACTGCCTTATTCTGGTGCAGAGAGACCGGCCACACACTGCTCCTCACCCACCTGGTCCCAGCTCTCCTCTCGCAGCTGCCCTGTGTGAGTCCCGCTCCCTCCAATGTCCCCGCTGATTTCCAAAGACCACACCCCTCAGCCCCTGCAGTATGAGGCTGTCCTGCAGCTGCGCTCTCAGACAAAGCCACTCCACGTTTGCTGCCAACACGTGCAGTGAGCAGGAAAGGTCTTGTGACTATCTCCTAAGGTGCTGCAGCAGCCCAGGAGTGATGGAAACCCCACATCTCCTCACCTTCGGTGTGGACTGCCTCCCCTGCTTTGCCAGAATCACTCGTCAAACCCGTGCCCTAATACCCACGACCATCCCCAAGCCTGCGCTCCCACAGCCGAGCTGGCCCTGTAAGGTAACATCTTTCCTACTGGACTCCCTGAGAGCAGGAAGGTTTACTCATTCCTGTCCCCACTGCACCTTATATGCGTGTTGAATATGTGAGTAAGTAGAGCTTTCCACACCAGGGGGGCACAGCCTTAAAGTGCAGAAACCACTTGAAGAGGGAACACAGCATCTAAATTCACCAAAGAACAGAGTCTCTGACATGGAAAACAGGGGACTCCTCCAGGGGAAAAGGGGTGCAGAAAGGAGATACTTGAGGACCACCAAGGCACGTTTGGCCTCACTCCGTACCTTAGCCCTGGGAAGAGGGTGGGGGGACAGAATCGGGTTGGATGGTGCTGAGACAGAGAGGATGACATCTCTCAGCAGAACATTTCTTCTTCTAGTAAGAAGATTAAGAACACTGCAGTCAGACAGAATTTTGACTTGCAGCCTAGCTGTTCTAAGGTTGTTCATGAAGGACTCCGAAAACGCAGTAGCCAAGGAGCCTTTGGAAACAAGCTCAGGCCTGTTGGCATTTCCAATTGGTAACGAATCAGTGCGGTTTCCCTCGAGCCTGTTGGAGGCCTGTGGGGAAATGCACAGGAGGCCAAAGCTGCACTGATCACCTTCCAGATAAAGCCTCAACAGTGTGGAGGGAAGGAGGGGGTTTCTATTCATTAACTCAACTTAGAAAATTGTTCAGAAAATTTCCTGGCAGGTATTAGCAGGGGCTTGATCCAGGGATAACTCCGGGTGGGGAGGTTTTAATGAGATTCAAAGTAAACACCATAAAGAAAGTCACCATCACAGCTAGGGAGGGATGTTGGCATTCCAACACACCTGGTGGAGACTGAATCTGGCCAGCCACACACAAAGCTGGCTTGCGGGCACATTTGAGAGCCTCACCAAGGATTTGGCAGTGCTATAGCAGCTGTGTTGGAGCCCTGGCCTGGTGTCATGGAAACAGTTTTATACGAAGGTTCACCCAAGGTCTCCT
Organism: Rhinolophus ferrumequinum; assembly: GCF_004115265.2. NCBI lineage: Eukaryota > Metazoa > Chordata > Mammalia > Chiroptera > Rhinolophidae > Rhinolophus > Rhinolophus ferrumequinum. The sequence goes on from NC_046300.1 coordinate 16,958,852, forward strand.
AATCAAATGTGTGAAGTAAGATTCTTCACCATTCTCTATCCATTTCCATTTTTATATTTCAAAATGGGAGACGATCCTCTTTCTTAAAAAGAAAGGTTGAGAAAGTGGAGCACTCACTCTGAAGCAGCTTCACACTCGGTGCCCTACTGGAATGTTTTCCTTTTGATCCGCACAACCGCCGGAAGGAGTTATATAGTATAAGGTAGGGGGTATCCGTCAGGGTTCCATCAGTAGAAGAGAAAACACTCAAGGTACTTTTTGCAGAAAGGGAGTTAATCCAGAGATTATTACATATAGGGCACGGGAGTAAAGGCCAGTGAGAACCACTGTTGGCTTTGAAGAAATCGGAAAATTCTTGGATCACAGGAAACCCCAGCCAGTGCTCTCACCTGCATACCACACAGACATGCGGGTTCCCAAGCAGTTCACTGGAAGCCCCCGCAAACATCATGCCCATTATATGTGCACATGGCTACCCATCCCCATCACAGGCCGATAAACCGCTCCTCTCTGCCTTCCAAGTCTGTATGAGTGTCTTGCACTGGCAGATCCAAACCAGAACCTGTTGGCCAAAGGGGTCTATAAAATATAGTTTTCAGCCTTCCAATCCTGCCTCCCAGCCCCTAATAATAAGGAAGAATTAAATATCAACAGGCAATATCCGGCATACAGGGTTATGATGGTGTAGCCTTATTATTGAGTCAACTGAAGTTCCAAAAAATGGAATTACTTTGCTTAAGTTCCCTCTGCTAGTTTGTGGTAACAATGGGATAGGAATAAGCCTGAGTTCCTTGGCTCCCGGAATCCAGAAAAATGAATGAAATTTTCATTGATGTGCAAACACAGATTTGTCCACCTGGATTCTGAGAGGACATTTTTGTGCTTGGGTGGCTGCTTATCCACCAACCCTGCCAGCATGAGAGAGATAAATATGGTACCTAGAGTGCAGTTTTCCCATCAGTCATGCAGAAGTCTATCTGATGTTCACCCAAAGTCATCAGGAAGAGTTTAAAGGCAGTAATATTAAAACCTGAAAAAAAAAAAAAAAAAAAAACAAGTGTTACCAGGGTAAGAATGCAAGTTATAAGCAGAATGAGCTAGCTGCTCTTTCACATCTAGCAGCCCAGCAACATGAAAGGTTAGCAACAATGTGGAGACTCCCAACTTCAGACACTGCTGGTGCTCATGTAAACTGGTACAACCACTTTGAAAAATAATTTATCACTACCTCCTTAAGTTAAATGTGTCCACATTCTCTGAGCAGGAAATTCCATTCATAAGTCAAGAGAACGTAATGTACAGCATAGGGAATACAGTCAATAATATGATAACTATGTACAGTGACAGATGGTTACTAGACTAATTGTGGTGATTACTTTGAAAGGTGCATCAATGTTGAATCACTCATATGTTGTACACCTGAAACTAACAATATTGTACGTCAACTATAATTTAAAAATGAAAAAATAAATTCTCTACTCATAAAAATATTTCCTAAAGAAACTTACATTTCTGCTCCATAATATGAAACACGTATAGAAATGTTTATAGTAGCATTGCCCTTTGCAGATGAAAATTTGAAGCAAACCTAATGGCCATTGACAGGATACATAAATAAAGTAGATTATATTCATAATATTAGACAGCAATGGAAATGCATGAATTACAATTAGACTTAGCAAGATGTATACACTTCAAAAGTTTGATGCTAAAGGAAAAAAATCAAGTCACAGAAGCAGTATTAGTCCATCCATATAAAACACAAAACTAAATAACATACCGAGATATGATCAAAAATATGGTGAATGTTTAAATTTTTAAAATGTGTTACAGTAAAAGACACATTACCATAAATCCCCTTGAAAATATTCACCCTCGCTTTGAACCCACTTATCCCATCATTCTTGCCACTTTCTGGAGCAGTTCTGGAAGTCCTCTTTCATGAGGGTCTTTACTTCATCTTCCATCATGACAACACTCTGTGTCACACATTACTTCTGGCATATGGCAATTTCTGTCAAATAAAAACATTACAGTGTGTCCTCATCCACCTTATTCACTGTATCTGGCAATGTGTGACTTATGGCTCTTCCCCAACGTCAAAACGACCATGAAAGGAAAGCGTTATGAATCTGTTCAGGATATGGAGGCAGCCACAACAGTGCAACTAAAGATATTCATGAAAGAGGACTTCCAGAACTGCTTTAGAAAGTGGCAAGAACCATGGGATAAGTGTGTTTGAAATGAGGGGGAGTATTTTGAGGGGGATTAATGGCAATGTGTCTTTTACTGTAATTTTTTTTTTATTTAAACACTCACCATATTTTTAGATCATACCTCATACTGTTTAGCTTGCATATGAATGTGATAAAATTATAAAGAAAATCAAGGTAATATTAATTTAAAATGGAGAATAATCGGCTATTTTAGTAAGGAATAGAACAGCATCAGGGAGGCTCAGTGGGGCTTCTGTGGTCTTGATAATGATCTGATTTAACTAAGATAGCAGGTTGAAGGGTGTTTGATTATTTATCATTTCTTATACTACATCATATATGTTATATACGGTCTTTTATGTGTATGATGAATTTCACATACAAAGAAAGTTAATGTCATAGTGGAGATGACCTGTCAGCTCTGTCTTTCTGCAGTCCCATCCAACTACAGTTTGGTACTAGGAGTAGTCAGTGTACAGTGTGTTCATTCCATTCTGACCTTTCAAATATAGCCTCATTTACTCTGAGACAATATAAGTTTTACCGCAGGCATATGAAGTCCATCCCCAGAGTTCCTCCTGACCACTTCTCACTTGCCAGCTCCATAATGTAGAGTAATAAGCCACAGTGATTTACAGCATGGATTTTGGAACTTGACTTGAATTTTGAAACCTGATTTGAATTTCAGAACCTGGGTTTGAATCCCAGTTCTGCCACTCATTACCTGTGTGATCTTGGGAACTATCTAACCTCCATGTTTCCCAACCAGTAAGACAGTACTGATCTCAGGGCGCTGTTGTCATGAAGATGCAATGAGTTAATGCATGTAAAACACATAGAATGAGTGACTGCCACATGGTAAACATCACTTAACTGTCAATTTTTTTAAATCATTTCTCATCTTCCTTCTTGCTAGATTTGTTGATCCACCCATCTTTCCTGTTTGACCCCACATCTCAGTAACTACTATCTACTTAGTACCATTCTAAAAAACAGGTGTCAAATAGGGCCAACTGCCTATATTTATAAATATAGTTTTATTGGAACACAGCCATGTCCATTCATTCGCATATTATCTGACTGCTTTTGTGCCACAATAGCAGAGATGAATAGCTGCAACAGAAACTGTACGACCTGCAAAGATCTGGCCTTTTACAAACGGTGCTTGCTGACCCTTGCTTAAGAATATGTTAAATTCTACTCCCCTGGCTTTGATCTTGCCTCCCTCCTCTAACCTCCTTACCATAGACCCAATTCCAGCCTCAGAGGTATCTGTGCTCCAACCTCAGGCACAGTGACTAATGAAGCCAACATAATTTTATCATCGTGGGTAGAAGACTAGGCACACCACATAACCAAACAATTCCTGACCAAGGTAAGGCATGTGACAGGAGATGCTGACCCTAAGTTTTCACTATCTCATAGTAGACATTGTCCGCAGAATAGCATGTAATTACCTTACCTTGAAATAGAATATGTAAAAAAATTATAAATATGTCAGTAATATACATCTGTGAACTATACAAAGATAAGTATTAACTATCAGTATGACCTGGCCATTCAAATGTTTGAAATGTTAAATATTACCTACTTTATCCTTCTAAGGAAGACAAAGCCTCTAAGGTACTAATCATGAAGCCATATGATTCCTCAGTGTGTCCTAGGAGGAAACAAGTTAATGTGAAGCGAACATCTTTTTTGTTGTTGTTGTTGTTATCCCCATCCCACTAACTTGGTCCGCATGACCTCACCTGCCCAAGAAAGCACACCTACTCTTCAGTTCTAAACGAGAAGTCCTCCAATAAGGATGAAGGATGACACAAAGACAAAGACTAAAAATAGACACCAGAAAGGATGCAAAGAGAAGGAGTTTCAGCACATCACCCATTCCCGCCCAGAGAAGGAAAAAAATAGGAGTGTGCCCTCCTTTGTGTGCTATTTTGGTCACATGTGATTAATAGCCTGTCACACTGTCAGGAGAACCCAGACTCTATCAAATCGACACACATGGCAGCTCTGCGCACCAAAACGGGGCAGATTTCTGTGCAAAAGGTGCCAGGGGCTTGCACTGTATGTGTATATATATAGAACATATACCTGCCACTTGCATCCCTTGATCTTGAAATACTGCTGAAATCCCTCTCCCCACACACACTCCCAAAGCGTGTGTGTGTTTTCCCATTTCATTCAGCAAGCAGCTGTGAGAGCTATTATACTGCCTACATAGCAACAGGAAAGGATCTGGTGTTTAATGAGAGGGAGGTGTGATAAAAGGGATAGGGCAGTTAAATCGGGTAACTTAGGAAAGAGTGAGATAATGAATGTTGTTGCCATGGAAACCAGGTCATAGTCTATAATCTGATACAGCTCTATAACATTCTATATTCTGAGAAATGGGCAAATCCTATTTTTTTTCACTCATGAATATTATCTTTATAGAGATATTAACAGTCTAGTCAAAGTGCTTCATTTTCCCACCCATTAGTGAAGCAATACATAAATGAGATATAAAACATGCCCTCTAGAATAGAATGTAAAAACCCTTTGTGAATCCTAAAAGGACTCTCTATAATTTACTTTTGTTCCTTATTAAATTGGCTGTCACATTTCTCTTTCCTTCCCATAAACATCCTGCCTTCAAAGCCTGCTCTTTAAATGTATGTATGTATGTGTGTATATATATATATATATATATATATATATATATATATATATGAGAACACCCAAGAAATGGATATTTTTCTGTAAAATTTGGCCTCATACTCAAATGTGCCCCAACTTCCTGTACCAAAAGAGCCCTTCTAATACTCATCTCTGGAAGTTTCTGGGCTGGCTGATTCCCCAGAGAGAACTTATCACATGGGATTTAAGGTGACTTTAAGATACATATTACAACACAAAAATAGAAATAGGAATAAAAATGCAGGACTCAGAAATACAAATCAAAATGAAAGATCGGCCTGGGAAAGGGAGGGTGCTGGAGTTCCTATCTGTAGCCTTTCTTGTCCTAGTTGAGCCTGTTGAACCAACAATTTGACTGAGCTTCCTGGTGGTCAAAACAAAAGAAAAAGCACAAAGAAAAAGAAATAAATGAATAAAACACAGCATTCTTCACAATAAGTCACGCTTTCCTTAAAGCTCAGGATTGAAAGAAATTTCTCACCTGGAAGCTCATATATGGAAGACTGAGAGATACCGTGCACAGGCACCCAACTGCAGATGCAGTCATGAGTTTCCTTAGGCCCTTCAGGCATAAACCAGAGTGCGATCCTCTGAAAGCAGTCTGAAGGGGTAGGGAGAGGTGATGAAGGGGGAGGAGGGGGAGCAATATAGATAATCTAGACCATGTATGCTGGTCCTGCTTGACCCAAGAATTCCAAAAATTTCCATTAGAATTCCCACTCAATCACTTCTAAATAGTCCTTATTTCAGCTAACCTTTAGGTAAGAATTCGAAAGCAAACCTTGTGTTTCTTTTAATTCTCTGATCTAGAATGCAGATCTACTCATGGCATTATTATTATTATTAATTATTATTATTACTATTATTGATAACCTATTATGAAAATGGACGAGCAAGTTCAATACTCTCCAACCAACTCCCAAACGGATTATTACAATGGAACAAACTGAAGATGGTTCTGAAAAGTTCACAGTGCCACTGGGTCGTCCTGGAGAATTTCATCCTGGTCATACTTTGTCAAAGGCAGAGACCAGTATCGCTCATCAGATCTGCATGTGCTTCTCTACATTTCCCAGTGTCCTTTGCAGTTATGTTGGGGCTATATAGTTACGTTCTAACCAGAAAGATGTGGGCAAAAAATGACGGAAGCCATTAAAAAGTCCAAAGTAACCTTCCAACCTGCTTTTTTCCCTTGCTTTGGCAACCTCAGGGACCATATGTTCCAAATGACATGGCTATAACTAGCTGTGATACGAGCAAAAGATAAACTTTAATCTTGCTAACCCACTGAGATTTCAGGGTTTACCTAATGCGAGAGTAAGTATCAATCACCTGGACGACTAATACACTGGCCAACAAACTGCCTTCCCCACACGATTTGCCATTTTTTAAATCAAGTTTTACTAATTTCATTATGAATGTTATGTACTTTGGTTTAAATACTCTTGGTAAAAATATAGACTTAAAATTTCAGAAGTTTTAGCTACTTCACTATCTTTAGACGTAATTCATTCATTCTCTCTCTCTCTCTCTCTCTCTCTCTCTCTCTCTCTCTCTCCCCCTTCACTGATTCATGCCTTAACATAGAAAGAGAAAATATAATTTAAAAAAAACATAAATATGGTATGTTCCAGATATAAACACAGGGAAAAACAGATGCAATGCTTAGATATGCCTCTGTATGTTTCAGATAGGCATGGTTTCCACATTTACTTGAACCAGTGATCATGTAATGACCACCCCTGTTAATTTGAACTGTGGGCATTGAGTATGCAGAAGTAGATTGAGATTAGCACTTAGAAAGTGGTAGGAAAGTTTTAGCTCAAGTGCAGCAGGTCTATTCCAGAGCCCACATCTGAATCGCCACTCTCAATACTGCCTTGACTTAATTATCATTCATTCAGTCAGCTTTTCCAAAACCAACTGTCGCTCGATTGATAAGATTAGTGATAGGTCATTGTCGTTTCTTTTCTGTTTCCTAACACTGGTATTTCCTTTTCTGACAACTATCTGTTTTCCTGAAGGATATTTATCTGTTTATTGATTTGTAAGCGCTCTTTATAAATTAAAAATATTAATCTTGTACCTATCATATTTGTTCAAAAATATTTACTCAATTTTCTTTTTTCTTTTAATTTAATTTAAAGTGACATTATATATTTTTCCCTTTCAAATGTTCCATTATGATTTCTGTCATAAAGTTCTTGTTTACTCCAAACTAACATAAATACGTGCTTATATTTTCCAGGCATGTTAGTACTTTACTTTTTTCATCTTTGCATCCTTTGTCCACCTAAGAGTTATGCTTGTATAAGGCTTTGGATCCTCCTTAGTTTGGTTTTTTTGCAAATGTTTTTGTTTTTCACAAATAGTCAGTTTTCTCAATAATATTAACAAATATCGATGTTTTATCATACTGATTTGAAATGTTTTCTGTATTATACATTGGGCCAATTGTTAGGTATGTCAAGGAGAGCAGACAATCTTGACTTATAATAAAAATGGCTCTAGTGTTTGCATTTTAAGTATGACGTGTATGGTTGGGTGAGATACATTTTTTATTATATGCAGAAACTATTCTTGTAGCCCTATTTTACTATAATTTACTTCAAATCAGGAACAGTCATACATTATCCCCTTACTAACATAATGGATTATCATAATATATATTTTTACTATTAAGCCATCGTTAAATTCCTGGAATAAAACCTACTTATTCATAGCACATAATTTCTTTATTATAATATATTTGATTTCATGTAGCCATCACGTATTTAGAATTTTAAAATTTCCATTTCTAAGAAAGATTGGTCTGCAGTTCCCTATAGTTATGCTAGTCATAGGAAAAAAGCAAGGAGAAACTTGTCTTTTTGGCTCAAATATTTCCAGTGGCATAAGAATTTTGTGTTCTAAAATTATTTGAAAGAATCCATTCCTAAAACCATATGGGGTCAGACATCTTCCTAGGGGTTATTTTCAGACATTTTTCATAATTTACTTCAAGATCTATTTAGTTTTTTTCCTATGTCTTCTATAATCAGTATTTTTAATACTATCCCCTAAAATTATTCATTTTTTCATATATTTATCTATATTGACACATATTGACATAGAATTCTACTTTTTCTGATTTGTGTATATGATCATATACAAATAACTATTTAACTACATCTCCTTGATCATCCCTAATAAAGTATATGGCTATTTGTTTTTATTTCCCTGATCATGTTTATGCGAGTTTTGTCTGTTTTATATGTCTTGATTCTGAAGGGAGGTGGGAGGGAGGGAGGAAGGAAAGAAGGAAGGAAAAAAAACAAAACTTTAATATTTATCTCTCATTTTTATTATTTCTATACATTAATTTCTACTTATATTTTCATTCAGTTCTTCCTTGGGGAGGACACAATTCAAAATACAACCATTAAATAAGTCCATCGATCCCATTATTGATTTCTGTTTATTCTGTGAATATTTAAAATATTGCATCCTATCATTTCCTTGAGTTTTCAATTTTTCTTTTTTCTTTTGTATATCTGTGTAACTCATCAGCTAAAGTTTTGTGGTTATTTTCATTTGGATTTTACCATTAACAACTTAGACTATTCCTTTTTTGCACACTTAACTTTTTCATAGAATTGTACTTCTCTCATATCAACCCTGTTTCCTTTTGTTTAAAATTGCTTATAAAATATGTCTATTCCCTCATTTTGAAGCTTTACTCTTTAATTTGCTTAGGGGCACCTACTGGTGTGTTTATATAGTTAGATGTCATGTTACTCTAGGAGTTTTTCACATTTACATTGACAGATAGGTTTAGTGTTTCTAAAATTTTTTCTCTTTTATTATCCTGCAAGACAATTTTAAAATATGGGAAATGCCATATTTTATGCCAAATTACAATGAGAATGGGAAATGCATAGTCAAGTTTTTGTGTGCACAAATGTCCCTGCAGGTATGCATGCACACAATTGTGCATGTGTGCACCCTTGTGTGTATGTGAGGGCAGGCATGTGCTATGTGTTCAGTCTGAAGCCAAAGAGACTGAAAGGTGACCACAACAGACCAACAAATATTAGGAGGAAATAAACTGTACCTCCTGGGGCACGTTCATTAGCTTCTTGATTCTACAAGGAGTTGCAGTCCAACACAGCCAGAACCTATAAAACATGGCGAGCTCTCATATTTCTGACGGAGAGGCTTATAGGCAGCATGGGAGATAAGCTCAAAAGATTCAGAAGGACAGGCTAAGCCATTTTCAATAAAGAGTTGAAATCAAGACTTAATGACAGCGGAACACTTCCAGGACCTGCAGAATTTTACTTTATGTCCTTGTGCCCATAGGTCTCTAATTTTAATACCTGAATCAACAATTATGGTTGGCCTAAGTTTTTGAATAATGATGCTTGTAACAGTGTTGTGATATATCTATCAACTCCTTTCAGGATCTCAAAACAATTTCTTCCATGTAGAGCCTCATGTTGGCTACCTCTCTGGACTGCCTGAACCTTACATAACCCTCGCTTTCAAATATTGCCCTCAGCTGCTCCAACTGAGCTACCTAATTCCTCTGAGACGGGGACCCAGAGGGGTCTCCCTCAACACCAGGTCCTGGCCAATTGCCAGATCCTGGGGACTGGGCTGGGTCCATCTTCTTTTTTCAGAAAGAGTGGCCAAGATTGCACCTTGCCAAAAAAAAGGTGACATCTGGGCTTTCTGAAAAGTGTGACGGAAACATGCTGTTTTGGAATTCAGTATTCCATGGAGGAATTCTCCTTCCTTCCTTCAGAGGAAGACCAGTTACCCAGGAGAGCAGAGAGATTAGGAGCTAGAACACACCTGCTCCCCACATTTATTCAAAAATAGATGCAAAAGAACTATGCTGTTCTTTTTTCCTCAGCAAGGTATAAAAATACGTCTGTTTTAATGGAAGAAATATTTTAATACAGCCCTGTGATATGTACACAAGTTTTTGAAAGTGAGTTTAATTCACTGTCCTCACTAGGAAGCATTTATATTTCTTCTGCATCCTCTCTTCCACTTTTTATGGTCTTCAGGTTGAGCTCACTTGTTCCATCAGCCAATAGTCATAGGTATCAGGAAAAAATGCTTAAATACATTTTGGATGTCAGTGGGCATCTTGGGAGGGGAGCATTGTTGAGTAAAGAGGCATCCTCACACACCTGTGGTCTCCTGAGGGCAGGTGCTCTCACGGAGTCTTTTGTGACCTTGTTGGCAGGTGGCCTGACAACCTAGGAAAGGACCCATGTTGGCACTTGTCCATCTCACCTGCATCACAGTACTGGCAGCCTGAGGGTGTTAGCATCCCGCTATGGTCCAGTTCCAAAAGGCCCCTAAATATGCTATCAAGAACTACTTTTCATACCAGTCTCTTCTTCTTGTTTTATTACATATGCAAGGTAGTAAATATGAAAACCAAGAAATATGATAAACAAAGACTGAATGAGGCACAGGTGTTCCATGCAGGTCTCACCAACGCATAATAAAACCAACCCATTAAAGAGGTTTAGATGCATTACTTTCTCCTTCAACAGATTTTTACAGTCCCCCCTACGCACACTTTCACAATATAGAAAAAAAAATGGTGAATCAGATATGTGTTCCCTAATGCTGTCCAGCGAAGAGGCCCTGGAGGAAGAAGAGACTGTTTTTCCAGGGAAGTAGCCAAAGAAATACTCTCTTTTGTGTTTTCCCCAGTGAGGTCATGAGCAGCAACCCCACGTATCAAAAGTGCATTAGGTAACATTGCCAAGTGTTTCACACAAAGCCTGATTTGCTACCTGTGTTCGTGTTCTCATCCTTCTTTTAAAGTCATGAAGAGCCCATTCAGAGCTAGACAAAGCCCTCCTTGCTTCCTTGAATCCCAGCCCCAGGCCAGTTCTGAAATGAGGCTTTCTCCCAGCTTTGAAACACCAGGGTCAATTTCCAAGAACCCCCGCCCGTGACTCGCAGACATTGCATGAGAAAACTGGACCTACACATGATGTGGGCCACTTCTCCCATCCATTCTGCCGGCGGCAGCTGGTTAGCGTGTCCAGCTAATGAGGCCAAAGCCTCCCCATTCCCACCTCGGAGGGGTTTCAAGAGAGACTGCTGGTTCAGATCTCTATGATTTGTACAAAATTGTCATATGGGAACTTAGCACAGATGCATCAGGGGGAAAGTTCCCACATCAGATGGAAGACTCAAATACTTCAGCCTCAGTGGCCCTCCAACAGAAAGCCTATCAATGCACACATGTGCAGTAAACCCATCAATCCCCCATGAAGCCCTTCTCTCCCTCTTGGTGAAGGGGCCAAGAGAGGGCAAATGGGTCAAGTCAAAGTGTAACTAGAATTCAAGTAACCAGAATGGTTAATGGAAAGTTTTACCTCCTTTCTGGTCTTGGATGATAAGTCATTTTTTTCAAACAGAAAACAAGATAGTGAGGATTTATGATCTGGACTCTTTGCATCTTTAAAGCCCATCGATCAGAATTACCTCTAAAAGGAATCCTCCGTGAATGAAGTCTTATGTCACTACAGTCACTAATACTCCTTGTTTCAGGCATGAATAAGACCACTATACAAATTTTACTGCTTGAAAAAAACAAACAAACAACAAAAAACAGGTAAACCCAAAACTTGATAGATTCTTCTTCATTGTTACTACAATCAGCAGTATTATCAGCAATGATTGAGCTCTGAAAGAAACAAGAATACAGGAAAATATCAATAGCCAGAGCCATTTTCAGCTAAGGAACAAGCAAGCAGCCACCGGCTCCAGGGTGTGCCAAGGGGCAGACTGACTGCTAGCCTTTGGGAGGCGTTCTTCCTGTCTGACAAGGAGCTATCATCTTGGCATCACAGATCTTTGCAGCCTTCAATGGGCTCTCTGCAGCTTAGTTATAGTTTGTTTACATAGCTCCTCAGTGAAGGTTAACAACAAGGTATGAAATGATACTGCACGCAGTCCTATGCAGCGCAGTATTGCAGAAATCAAAGGGCTGACTGATGTAAGAGGCACAGAAAGAAAATGAGAGGCATTCATAACAGAGTGGACTTCAGCTCCAACACTGACTCTCTGCCCTTACCAGCAATTTTTTCAGGTCAAATTTGAGTCAAAGAAAGTGGTGCACTTAAAGCTCATTTAATGACACTGGATGATCAGTGTTTCTAGAATGATCTGACAAAATGCCATTACTCTTCTCAATCTATAGTGTTGCTTGTTATCCCCGCAGGCTGTTTTGAGAAACAAGTCAGAAGGTATAGGTTGAATTAGCATCACGATACTTAGCCACACACACACACTACACACACAAAACCATTCGAGAAACCTACAAAGAGAATTTTAGTTGTATAGTGAAAGGAGAAATAAGCAGCTAAGAAACTTGTTTGGCCCTTTCAACATTCAGGACAGTATACTTAATTTACAGATGAAAGAATTGAGACCCAGAAAAGAGAGGCACTGAACTGAAGGATGCAGAATTAAGCCCTTAGAAATCCCGAAACACATACTGGAGAGAAATTAATAAAGTTGATTAAAAACCCATTCACCAGAACTGCTAAAATGAAAATGAGGATAACAACATGGAAAAACTGGACTCTTATAGCATATGCTGCCGGTGGGAGTGTTAATTCGTACAAGCATTTTTGAAAACTGTTTCACGATATCTACTAAAGTTGCACAGCTATCTATTCTATGACCCAGCAATTTCACCCTTACAAAAGTACACAAATGTATAAACATGTTCATTAAAAGACACACACTAGAATGTTCATAACAGCATCATTCACAATAGCCCCAAACCGGAAATACTCCAAAGTTCCTTAAACAGAGGCTAATAAACTGTAATATAGTCATATTGGAAACCTATGCAGCAATAATAATTTAAAAAACTACACACAGCAGCACAGATGAAACTTATTTATGTACCGTTGAGTAAAAGAAGTTTGAAACAAAAGATTATACACTGTGTAATTCCATCTATGTAAAGTTCACAATCAACTATAACTAATCTATGGTGTTAGAAATTAAAATAGAGGATCGTTCTGGAGAGGGTAGAGAACGGACAGAGAGTTAGTTACAAGAGAGGCTTTTGGAGAGGTCAAATTTCTTAGACTGAGTATTTATTACATAGATGTGCTCAGTTTGTAAAAAATTCATCAAGCTATCCAGTTAAATTTGAGAACTTTTCTCTATACCATACATGTAACACTTCAATAAGATGTTGAATTTTAAAATTGACTATAGAAGTGGTGATGGATATAGAAGAAACAGATGGCACTAGAAGAATTCAATAATTAAACTAAAGAAAAATTTCTGAACACACAGAAGGAATTTAATTTGTCGAGGAAAAGAGCAGTAACCTTCCTTCCTCTCAAAAAAAAATATGAAAAACACAGTGAACACCATAATCATAATCATGACTTTCCAAAATCACTGAAATTCAAGGGTAAAGAACCATGTTAGGCAGTTCAGCTTCTGGAAATGGTAACTGTATCATTCAGAACAACCCTTCCACTAAGATGGAAAACTACACAAAATACATTTTAAAAATATGCTGGAGGCATTGAAAATTTGATAAGGCAGTAAAGAATTACTATCCTAAGATCTGGGAATAGTCAAACATGCCAGGAGATGAGCCCTCGACGAGAAGCCACTTTTGTTGGGAGGATGTTGCAAATCCAGAGAAGAGAGTAGAACGTGCTAGCAATGTCCTATTTCTTGACCTGGGTAAAGGATACAGAAGTGCTTGTTGTGTGTGTGTGTTGTAGATTTCCCTATATGTATGTGAGTTGTAATTCAAAACACTGTGGTTAAAAGAGAAATATCAAACCAGCATCCCAGTAGGAAAAAAAAAATGTCGATCTCAGATTTATCCAAAGCAATGCTATCAAAGCTAGAAAAGAGTAGATGAGTAGCTCAAATGTTCTGAGGCAAAAGTACTCCACAAGTATTCCTTCAAGTATAAAAGCAAAAAACAGACATTTTCTACTATGCAATAACTTATAAAACCCAGCACTTATGGGCCTTTCTTGCAAAAACTATCAGAGGATGAAATTTTACTAACAAAGAAATCTATCAAAATATACACAATAGGAAAGGAGAAGCATAAAGCTAGGGCTGGTCATTAGCATTAAATTCATTTAAATATAAAACTTAATCTAAGCAACTGTGAGAATTATGAGATCACTGGTTCCTTTAATTCCACTGCAAATTTATCTCTGCTAAATTAAAGAAGAATCATGTTTAATACTTTCAGTAAAAATAGCATGTGCTTAATGAACCCCATCTTTGTTCTCTACTTCTATCTATCTCTCCTTCCTACCTATATGTATATTAATGAAGGGATATCTGAAATTGTGTTTACCAAATATTAAAACAGCTATTTCTGGGTAGTGGGTTTCCAGATAATTGTTTTCTTCTTTGCATGCTCCATTTTACTGCATTTTTTAATTTAAAAACTGAACATATCTACTTAGGAAAAAAATGTCAATTCTTCTTTCAAAAAATAAAAAATAAGCTGGGAACAATATAAGCAAAATGAAGTCATACATAAAAGTCAGGTAAAAAAGTATGTTTCCCTTAGCAACACTAAAGAAGATATTTAAACATGGTCAGCATTCAATGAACATATAATTTAGCAATCAACAAAATAACTGAAAGTCAGCATGTAAATTATTCATATTTTAATTTTTGAACTGTTTACGCTTTTGAAATATTTATTTCTCTTTCATGCAAACTCTTTCAAGAGTCCAAAAGAAAAAAATAAAGAAAATTTTGTATCAAACTGGGTTTAAATTACATATGGAAAATTTAGGTTCAACAGAAGAAACTTCTGATCATAGAAAATAGCCAAAGCTAACTTAAATGCTTATAAAACTAGGTACTTTATCAAGTTTGACTTATATGAAACCACATTTTTCTACCCTAAAATTATTTCTTCCCCCCATATAGCCACTCCTAACACATACAGACTTCTGAAATAGGCCAAAAGCTTCTATCACTTTTGATGCTCTTTTTCCATTGCTCACGACATCCAGTCAGGAGTTGCTATTGCAACTCCATCCCTGAACAATCAAGCACATCTTCCAATCCACACATTCCCATTGTCTCCAAAGTCTTAATGATCTAGCGTCCAGACTGACTCCCTCTCTAGTCTTTTTACCTCTGCTCTCACCTCCTTCATTCAGTCCTTTGTTCACTCGTGGAACCTACTATGAGCAGGGCCCTGAGCGAGACCATGTGAATGAAAGACCACATGAAGGACGTTCCTGCCATCAGTGGGTGAGAGTTCCACAAGGAGAAGGGCAAGCAAGAAATGTCTATGATGCAGTTTAATAGAGGGAAGCAACTGTCCCCGGGAGGAGGAACTTGTCCTGGCTGGGGACGTCAGGGAAGGCTCCCCCAAGGGCTGACAGGTGAAATAAACCTGAAACATAGGACAGCCAAGAGAAGAAAAGTGTACTCCAGGCTGAGAGATTGTGGGATGTTTGGGGAAATGTCTAATTGTTCATTTAAGCTGATGCATTCAAGTAGACAAATGGAGAGGGCAGAGAGGAAGCTGTGGTGGTGGCCCGCAGGCCAGAGCAAAACGCAGGCCAGAGTGAGGAGGCACCAACAGACCCCAGGCTTCGAGCAATTCCACCTGAACATCACCGCCAGATCATCTTTCCAAAAAATGTAACTCTGATTTTTCTCCTTCCCTTGATTAAAATTCGTCAGCAGCTCCTCAAGTAAGTAGAAACACCTTTGGGATTAATGACAACTGTTTTCTCCTTTTGCAGCAGACTCGTGGACATGGCTGCCCAGTCCAAGTATATCATTCATGATGACAGTGAGGAGAGGGTGGCAGAAAATGCTATGGGAAAATTATCTTTCCAGCTTCTCACATATCATAATGTCAGACTGAAAGTCCTAATGTGTGTACATGTGTCCCTAACTGACTTTGATCCCAAATGTGGCCCTGATTGGAGCAGAGACTTTTAAAATATAATCATAAAACCCTAGTTTTTAAATACCACTAAGAGAAGTCTTACTTAGTCAAAACTAGTTTATGAAAGTTTAGGACAGATTTAAAATGTCTCTCAGGGGAGCACAGGCCTTCATCATTTCTGAGTGAATAAGGGAATAAATGAAAGAAAATTGAATGAATAAAAAAAGTGAATATAGACCCTTTTTTAAGACCCTTTTTTAAGACCCTTTTTTATGGCATTACTCCCAATTAAGCAAAATGATCAAACGAATGTAGATAAAGCCTTGTAGAGTTATTGTAACAGGTATTATATATCATCAAAGTACCAATTTAACTAAGAAAATGAAGGTCTGTGAAGTATAGGCATGCTTAAAAATACCTTTCTCTTTAGTAGTTAAAGAATCTTATTGCAATTTTATTGCTTCCACCAATTCTGGCAAGACCCATGCTCTTTTGGGGTATCTATGATGTTTCAAGCATAATAATTGCCCCTGGTGAAGACGAAAAAAGCTTAAGTGTGCCCCACTTATGCCTTCGGGAACTCCATCCAGTCAACACACACAAACTAGCACACTTTCTGATTTAATGGAGTCAAAATAACCAAGTTGTAATTCACTCTCCCGTGATCTTTCCATTCACTCATGTGCTGAAGGTGCAATGACAAACAACACAGTCACGGAGTCCTGCGGGCGACAGACATGAATGGTGACAGAAACC
Source organism: Rhinolophus ferrumequinum (assembly GCF_004115265.2). Lineage (NCBI taxonomy): Eukaryota > Metazoa > Chordata > Mammalia > Chiroptera > Rhinolophidae > Rhinolophus > Rhinolophus ferrumequinum. Next base: position 16,975,442 of record NC_046300.1, read on the forward strand.
TGATTAGAACTTTAGTAAAGATATGTAAGACTCTGTGGGATCCGAGCTGACAAATCCTAAGTCGACAAATCCTAAGTAGATATTCTGAAAGGCGTTCCAAAGAAGATAGAAACTGAATTGAATGTTGAAGAATGAGTAAATTTCTCAGGTAGTCGAGGGCGGGAAGGGCATTTAAATCCAAGTCCATGTTCAGGGCTCTGAAAGGCGAAAGAGCACGCTTTGACCACAAGGTACAGAAATCAAGAAGCACCCAGAGAAGACAGGAAACCAAATTATAAGCCCCAGGCACATTTTCGATTTTGCCTTTTGAAAAGTTCACTCTGGCAAGACTGAGGACTCGGGACACTAAAGGATAAGCCCAAAGGCAGAGAGGCAGTTGGAAAGTGTCAAGATACACCTGGTAAGAAATGATGAGGGCCTGCAGTACTTAAAGATGAAGTGTTGGAACCTGGCCTCATTTAATAAAGTGTTTGGTTCAATTCTCTCTCAGTGGGGCTTGTTGATATAAATGGCAAATTTCAGAAGTGATTGAAACCAGATCATCTGACTCTGAATTTTAATTCTCTCATTTCTGAGTGAGATCTCTATTCAGACTGTGGCGCTAGTAAACACTGCAGGAGTTGCTATTCAGTTTTAAGTCAATGACCTCTAAATTCTGGCAAAAGCTACAGATCTTTTCACTCCGTAATTACATACACACAAATTTTAGGTGCCCAAGGTATATCCATGAGTGACCAAGATGCATGCTTTTACATTTAGCTAGAAGATATGGTAGATACTGTATTTTCAATGCTTCTAAAGATGTTCAATGTTTCACCCAGTAAAGAATCACTGATCTAGGTGTGCTTGAAAATGGCTACGTTTGTATTTGACACACAGATGTCTGCTTTTAATTGTTAATTAAACTTCAGTTATGTTGCTTCATTAATAAACCATATATTCTAAGAGGTCTCAAAATTCAGAGCTAACTAAATTATCACTATTCAGTGGGGAACATACTGTAAAGGATTTAGCATGGCATGGGATTATGCAGAGAATGACTCCCTAATCACAAAGCCACACTCCATGGTAATGAAGCCATAATAAAAAGCTCCCAGACTGAGCGCAATAGTCCGATCAGAATGTGACTGTTGCTGCTTCTCTCCTGGTCCAAAGATGAATTCTGACTCAGCCTCCATCATTAGCTACAACACTGAGGCTTTTCCAAGCCACCCAGGAAAATTGCAATGACACTTTCCCTGACTCCAGAGGTTAATGCTCCAATGTAGATCTCTGTGGACCAACATGACAGGAAGAAAAAATGAAGTAATGATCACAAGTTTGGCTTACATGTCCTCTACTGTTTTTACACATCAACACCGAGTTCAGCAGTAGGAAGAGAAAAGAAGCACACAGTGTACAAGAGGGAAGACACTCATGTGGCATGAGTCCCACATAAATGAGGAAATGTCTTCTGCACATGCTCATCTTGGAAATGCAGACGTATCAGTGTAGGCTGGACAGATGGAAACTGAGGGGCTAGTAAACCAAACACTTCCAAGGCAGTGTTCCCGAAGAATCTTACCTTGAGGAGACAGTGCTGGGGATGAAGGAGTTAAGTATATATGATGTACATGAAAGAGAAGTAGTGTTCAGGTACAAATTTGCCTACATGTGACAAAAATAATAATAGAGGAGTACACTCGATAGAAGTTTTTTCTTTTATATGAAAGTCCAAGATGGTAAGAAATTTCTGTTTTTGCAAATTTATCATACTAGCCAGCTCATACTAGCTTGTTGCTCGGTCATCCCTGAGATGTTTTGTCCCCATAATAAAAAAATGGATCATCTTTAGATCCGCACTCGAAGCAACAGAATGGAAGAAGAAAGGGATTGTACCTCTGTACTTCAAGGACATATCTCAGAAATTGTTCACAACCCTAATATCCCATTATCCAGAACTTAACCACATGGGCAAATCCAGATGCAAAGGAAGTGAGGAAATGTGCCTAATTAAAAATTATTGTAGAAGAATGAGAGACATGAAGATACCCACTTACATTTTCTTTTAACTCAGCCTCCACATTTGGTGAGGGAGGAGCTATATTCAACTGCAAGATTAAGTCAAAAAAAACTAAACTCTCCAGCTTGCCCTACTTGAGATGCACAAAATAAATTTATAACAGAAATCAAAACCCCTGATCTTCTGAGTCAGGGTACCAAAAACCACTGAAAGCAACCAGGGTGATACTAGAGACAGTGCAAAGAGTGATGCTAAATGAACACGTGACTTAGGACCAAGCTATTCTACAAGATCAGGAGCTACAAGTATAGTTGATATTCTGCATCTATCCCCCACATATCTTTTCTTACGAAGTTTGAATATTTTCATTTTCTCTGAGCTCCAGGAATATTTTTCCAACAGCTTTCCAATAGATTTCCAGACTCCTAAATCTATTTTCTGTGATGGTCAACATTGTTTATTATTTTATATAATAGATTTATCTAAGTTTATTTATGATTATCTTACCATGGGAGAATGAGGAATAAAGAAAGCAGGTGTCAGACTGTATAGGGCATTTTTCAGTAGATTATCGTATTTTTCCCCCTCAAGCGGGAATTAAAATAAAAATCATATGACCATGTTTGTGTTAGATATTAAGGTGTTTTAGTTTGAAATATGTAATAAGATAGTGAAATAGATATATATATTTTGATATTAATTATAAGTAGGGGGTCCCTTTAATGCCATTTGGCCCACTATCCCAGCACAATTATTAATAGCTCCCATTTTCATCCCAAGAAAGGTCCTGGTTGGGAGTACAAATTAAATTGTCACCATAATCATTAGTCAATTTTTGTCTCCTTATAAAATCAAAGAAGTTAAGAACAATTAGGCCCCACTCCTCTGATTATTCTTAGAATCTAAGCCATTGAAAAACAATTTCTCGCTTCTGATGTGACATCCTTGGTGGAAATGAATCACTGCGGATCTGGACCTGTTTTGATGAACAAGAGCAGGGAAGTGAGGTATTATAAAAAGGCTAATGGATAGACAAAGAATGGGACTGCTGCATTTGATTAAGGCAGGCACACTTCATGGTCTCTGCAGATGAGAAAAAGCAGCGTTCTCATAGAGAGGTTCCATGGTCAAACCATATCCATCCCGTAGTTAGGGAAAGTATTTGCCTTGTGATAGTCATCTGGTCAGGGACTGGGGCACATCTTCCTTCTGTGTTCACAACACCAAACAATTGGGACCCTTTCTTTTGGTAAATTAACATTTTCTCTGAGTTCTATCTGAATAAACTTTGAGGAAGGCTTGTGGGAAGTGAAATATGCGGATACTAAATGATTTGTGTTAGTCCAGAAGTCATTTTGTACTGTTCTTCATTAGGGACTTTTAAAACAATGCCATAACATTTTTTTATTTCTAAGAATTCTTTTCTGTTTCAACAAAATATAATTCTTTCATGATTCTCTATTTACATTTTGTTGACTTAATGTCCTCTCTGATTTCATTGTTTTTATTATTAGTTATCTATTAGATAACTAATAATAGTAATTATCTTTAAAAGGGGCTATTTGTCCATATTGGTATCCTTAATTTTTATTACTGATTAGAAAGCTAGACATAGATAATGTTTAGAAACAGCTGAAGATTCTATTTTTATAAATATTGGGAAGCTTTTAAAATGTTTATTCAATCTTCTGTGGTGGTAGAATGTCTATGTCTGTTTAGTTCTGGGAGTTGTCCTGGGTACTATTGAAGGTTATATGGCTCAAACATAAGCATTCAAATCTTTAGGAAAGGATTGAGAGAAAAAGGAAAGGTTTTAATTTATTGAAAAACATCCCTTTTGAGGGATGGCGTGGGGTATTTTATGGGGGTATTTTGGTGAATACAGATAAAAGGAGGCAGGCTTAGGCAGAACTATCCTTTTAAGTTAAACATTCTCTCCAACCCTTGAATCCTTTTCCTTCCTTCCCACACAATCCACTTGACCAAACAGAAGGAACCTCCCCCCAAACCAGTGTGTCCCATGATCTCACATTCCAATCCATTTGGGGTGCCCTCTTGGGATTACTCCCCCTCTGCACAGATCCTTGAATACCTTGGTTGGAAACTACCATGATCATAATTTGCTCCCCACACACATCAATTGCTGATAATCAGTTCTCATTTCCAGGCCCTGATGATTCAGTCAAGGGAAACTTACTGAGTGGTTTCTTTTGTTTGTTTGTTTTCCAACAGCATTCTTAACTTCCTTAGGGAGGTCACACCTCTCTATAGGGAGAATAAAAACTTCACAGTTCTTCCTTATCTCTACCATTTCTTGCCCCAAATCCTTGAAATTTTAGGATGACAGCTTTTGTTGATCCATAGTCATGATATAGGAATTTATTTGTCATATGCATGGAAATGTGAGTCTAGAAGAATTAGTCCTGTGGACTTAGATGACCATCAGGACCAGAAGTTGGGAGAAATCCATTATTCTGTTCATGATCATAGATCCGATCCATTTCAGTATGCAGATATTTCAGTGGGTTCCAAAGCAGCCCAATGGAAAATTCTTCAATTACATGATAAAATCGTCTCTCATCTGAGACCTTTGGAAGACATCCTTTCCTTCTAGAACTCTGCCTGGTACTCTAGGTCACTGACAATTAAGTCACTATGAAATCAGCTGGTAGGGAACACCAAACAACTGAGCTGACTTTCCCAAAGTAATGGCACTGAGTATTCCTCTCTGAGTCTCACCCTGGCTCTGAAGCCAAGCTGCTCTTTTATTTAAGATATTGAAACTACATAACTTATTTGCTGGAATATGTGCTCTAAGCAGTTCATTCATGTTACACCCCCTTTCTTAGCATGTGATTCAACTTTGTAATCATTGTTACTAAGGATTACATTATTCTCATTATACTCTTCGCGCTTTATACATATAGAAAACTCTCATCACATGCTGCTTTGTGTGTTGGGAGGTTAGTGTAAGGGTGAGAGCTAGAGGTACTGTGTGATTATTAATGGCTACTGTCTTTGTTCCTAGTTTGTTTAACCACCGAGAAAAATGCCAACAATTTAAGAGCTTCAACTGAACAGCAAGTTGCAAAAAACGACATATGCGCTTCCTTGAGTTATTTTTAAATTTGAGCTCCACCTACACACACCTGCTGAAAGTTTCGACAAGATGGAGGACATGTGGTGACAGTCCTTGGGCTGAGAGACCTCAAAGGAACCGGAGAAAAGCTTAAGGGCTCTGAGATCCCCTTAAGGGAATTGTGAAGTCTGTGACAATGCTTCACCCAGGTGTCTCTCTTCTATTTTCGAACATACAAGCAATCAGAAAGACAACAAAGTAAAAATTTGCATTTTCAGTAGAAAGCAGAAATGTAGACCTTCAAAACAGACTATCCCCACTTGAAAAGATCAGCAAGTCATGCATATTAATAGTGAAGAGATAAAAGCCTAAAGAGGTTACCAGTTTTATTCCCAGTTGGGTTACCAATTAGTGGAAGGTATAACAGTAGGACACACATGTTCTAATTCCTAACCTGGTGTTCTCATCATTACCCTAAGAACTCTTCTCCACATTACTCTGTGATCAAAGGAATTGTCCATGATGGTCTTCATAAAACCACATGTGAGATTTCATGTGGTCAGACTGATTCTGAATTTCCAAGTCACCTGTGCTAGAAACTTTGAGCCGTATTTGATTTTTCCTCTCTCTCGCATTTCTTTTAATACCAAGGAGAGATTAGTCAAGCTTTGGTATCTGCCTCTTCCTTTCCTAGCCCCACAGACACTCTTTCACTTCCGTCCTTCAGCATTTAGAACCTGGATTTCTACAATGGCAACTTAATTCATTTCCTTTCCTTCAACCTCTCACTTATCTAATTCTATACACTACCAATAGGTTCATCTTTCTCCCAGGTGAATGGACCACTCTTTCTGAAATACCAGTTCTGGATTCTCATTGCTTACAGAATCTCATCAAAAATCCTTAGCACAGAGTCCCAGGGGCTGGATCTAAAATGCTTCTCTGACCTCATGTCCCATAATTTCTCTTTACTAACTCTTACTCCTGGAATGGGGCCTGCCAGATTTCCCCTAAAAAAAAAAAAAGCCATGCATGTTGGCCACCTTTTAATGTCCCAGGTATTGATACATGCTGATTCCTCTCCGGAATACTACGCTTTCCTTTTCAGATTATCACAATTTGAAGCAATATAATTAATTGAGTGTGGAAAAAAAAAAACCACACAACAATAGTTGAATTAATTACCTGTTCATTCCACTTTGTTTATATTCCATAATTTACTCCTCCACGTCCTCTAGATTATTAGTTCCTTGAGAACAGGGACTATAGACCTCCACTTCTATGTCACGCCCCTTCCTGGAAAAGAATGCTTACGCTGCTATGCTCCTGCAGCTTTGGTGTCCCACAACCAAGCCTGCTGTCAGGGCTTCCTGTCACTGTATGTTCCTGTCACTGTATGTTCAGCTGGAGGAAAATAATCAGGGTCACCAGTACAATGAGGATCTGCCACCACTAGTCTTCTCCCAAAAGCCAGATGTACACCCAAATTAAGGAGAAGGCCCTTGGCCAATTGTGCACAATTCCAAAAAAAGCCTTATTTGGCCAAGGACTGGGGCCTAATGCCCTGGCTGAAGGGTCTCAGGAAGAGAAACTATCCAAAACTTAGGTGCTAATTTTCCAAGAGGGTCTCCTGAGGCCACTTCTGGGAGTAAGAGTCCTTGGGAAGTAAGAGTTCTGATAGAGTAATAGACCTTTTAAGGCAAGGATCCTCGTGGAGAGGAGTCCTCATGGAGACAATATTTAATGGAGAAAATGTCCTCTTGGGAGGATTAGTACTCACATGGAAAGAGTCCTCATGGGGACTTTTGAGGGGTAGGGTCCACATGGAAGAAAGGTCGTCATAGGTGAAGGATCCTCATGAGGAAAGGGCCCTTAAAGGGAAAAGATCCTCATGGAGAAATGTCCTCATAGGGAAGAGTCTTCAGGGGGAAATGTCCTTATAAAAGAAGTGTCTTCCTGGTTTCAGGATCCCTCTATAGGGAACGATCCCTCTATAGAGAATGATCCTAAACTTGTACAAGAAGAGTTCCCCTCAGTGAGGGCCCTTATCACCTGTGCTCCTTCTTGTCTAGACTCTGCCTAAATTATAATTCCAGATGTTGCAGGAATGGCCCACTGATTCTCTTTTTTCAAGTCTGGCCAACATGCTTCCTAAGTCTCCTTAACGAATGACACTTCCAGAGATAATGCAAACAGAAGGCAAGTGGGATGCCAGATGATGACCCAGAAAGTCAGTGAACTAAAGGGATTTGCTCTGAGCCACACTGACCATCGACCTTCAACAACTAAGGGAAGAATTAAGTCCAAGGTAAGACAGATGACAGATTAAATTACAGCATGTTTAATGTCACAAATTCCAAATCTAAGCCACAAACATCTTTGGCTCAACCCTCACCTGAATTCTTTCCCTATACAATAACTAGTTGATCCCATGTAAAAAGGAGCCATAAATGGAAAAGGACTAGATTCACACATAAGACACAAAAAAAGGAAAACCCAAAATAAAAAGCATCCATAAGGAAAGAGAAGAGCTCATGCAAATGCTTCCTCAGTTTCAAAGAATTACATAAAACTGTCTTTTTAAAAAGCTTCAAAAGAGATTATAAGATAATAGAAGGAATTATAAACTGAGCTGAAAAAGCGCAGGTAGAAATGGAAGAGAAAATGAAACATTACAGAGATTCAAGTCATATTAGAATCAGAAAACTATTGAATATGTATAACTAAAAACAGCCAGGTCCCTGACTGACGAAGCTCAGGTAATCACTTAAACATTAAGAAAAAGAACATATATTTGAAAGATTATTAAGAGGATAACAAAATAAAAAACAAAGACAAATCAACATATACGCAATTGATATTCTAAGAAAGAAAAAAGGAACCACAACTATGTATTTACTTTATACTTTATATATATATGTATATGTTGATTTGATATATATATATATATATATATATATAAATAGTAGAAGTAAAATTGCTTGGAATATAGAAATATTATTATACATGCTGCGGAATAGTGGTGCAAAGAATGTATTGCAAAATATTTATTAGCAAGTTCTATGCTGATAAAATTAAAGAACATTAAGGATGAAGATTAAATAAATCAGAGACTTGGGCTTCCACTTCTGATAGTAGCAGACTAGCTAATTCAGGTCAATTCTCCTACTGGGCTCACAAGAATTTAAAGCAAACAGAAATGAAGAGGTAAGAAAACCTAAACAAAAACCAAGAAAAACAATAAGTACTTGAAATAGCTCACAGGGATCTAAGGTAATGGAGTACCCAAACACAAACTTTAAAGAAAATCTTTAATATATTGAAAGAGATAAAACAAAAGATTGCGGATTTGGGAAGAGAATTAGGAATTATAAAACAAAACTAAATTAAAATTCTTAAACTGAAAGATATAATTAGCAAAAATCAAGAACTTAATGTACAGGTTTAGACACTGATTAAAAAGAATTATTGAGTTGGAAGCAAGATCAGAAGACAATATCTAAAGTGAAACATGGGCGAGAAAAGGATGAAAAATACAGAAAAGGGGTCAGAAAAGTTGAGGAAGACTGGCATACATGTCATAGAGTCCCCAAAAGAGAGGTGACAGAAAACTGGACAGAAGCAGTACTTGAAGATATTATGGCTGAGAAATTTTCAGAACTAATAAAAAAAAAATTAAGCTATAGGCTCAGCAGAGTAATAAAAAAATAAAATAAAAAACAACTAAATACTTCAGAGTAAGATTAATGAAAGCAAAACAAGAGTCTCTGAAATAGGTGTCAATGGTCTCCTGCAGAAGCAGATGGATTCCCCCCTCCCCGAAAGTTTGGTTCAAATGTCTAGACTGAAGATGCCACACCCATCAAGAGACTGTGGAAAAGTTCATTGCTTCCATAACTGAGTTCTCTGAGGAGAGCAGGGCAGCCCTCGCAAGCCGGTCAGAAACGACTTCAGAGAGCAAAGAGAGGAGACTGTGTTCAGGAGACAGGGCCAGACTGAGAGTTCCCTTGTGCAAGCAGAGGCTCACGCAGTTTGTCTCCCACCAGCCCCAAGATGGAAGCACCCAGGCTTTCTTAACAGCTTGTCAAGGTGTGGAATTGGGAAGAATTTTTATCTTTCTGTGATCTTTTCTCTATTGGTTGAATGTTTTATGATGAGCAAGTAGCATTGTTTTAAATAATAGTTATTTTTTATAAAAGATAAACCAAATGAGAAATATTTGCAACATAGGTGGCAAACAGTAGTCCATATAAAGCAATATAAACATAGGAAAAAGACAAACACCAGAGAATACGGGCAAAGGACATGAGAAGTCAATTCACTAAGAAAAAATACATATACTAATAAGATGTTACTCAATTAATTATCAAAGCACAAAATTTAAAGACAGAATTAAGATATAAACATTTGCTTATCCGTTTGGCAAAAATTAGACACATTATCAGTGTACATTTGGTAAATGTGGACAAATTGCCCCCACGTACATTATCGGTGCGTGACTCCTAGTACATTATTCTCACGTCCTACAGGTGTATCATCTGGAGGGGAAACAAAATATGTTGTGCATTGTTAAATATAGTGGGTTTTAGGCAAAATCAATATTCAAGAGATATTACTGGGGGCAATAAATATCATAACTAGGAACTCTTTTCATGTTTTCAAACTATTCAATCTTGTCTTTTATCTCATGCTCCTTAAATGAAATTGTGCTAATTTATAGTGATTTCCAACATAATTTCATTGCTTTAACTCAACTGGAAGCAATCAACATTTTCGTGCGCTACCAGTGGGAGTGTAAAATGCTATCACTTTGGAGAACTATTTAGGAGTTTCTTACAAAGTTGAAATATATATACGCTACAACCCAGAAATTCCACTCCGAGCTGTGTACCCAAGAGAAATGAATGTATATGTCCACCAATACTTGTGTAAGAATAGTCATAGCTTTATTTAACATAGACAAAAACAGAACACCACCCAAACGTCCATCAACAGGAGAATGATTAAATCGTGGATTGTTCGCCCAATGGAATACTACCCCAAAACTGAAAGGAGTGAGCAACCGATAACGCACAACAACACACGTGAATCTCACTGACATGACGTGAACAAAAGTAGCCAGACACAAACGAGCACACACGATATGTTTTTGTGGACATGAAGTTCTAAAACAGGCCCAGTACACTTGTGGTGAGGATAAGTGTCAGAATAGTGCTTATCTCTGGGGAGCGGGCTATGGACCGGAAAGGGACGTGAGAGATTTTTCAGGGGTAAGAGAGATGATCTATATGTTGATCTGGGTGTTGGCTACACAGGTATATGCAAAAGTTACAATTCTTCCAACTGTCCACTTACGGTTTCTGCATTTTAGTCAAGTACATTGTGCACAGTCAGGTACCATTGGCTGGGAAGAAAGGCCATTTCCCCCGAGTAGAAGGAATTGAGCATCGGTTGCTCCCTGCCCTTCCCCTCCAAGCACTTTCTTTCCCAACACTTACATTCCTGGTTGTCTGGGAGCCACCAGAGGCTGGAGAGGATCTGAAGAGCTGGGCGGAATCAATCCAAGGAGAGAAAGGGGTGACTGACCTCCTTTCATTACTTTGGATGGAGCTGTATCTATGCTGTTTGGTAAAACAGCACAAATGTAAACGAGGTGTAAACTGCTTTCACATCTCATTTAGGGAACAGATGAGGCGTGAAATGCATTTCACAGGCAAAAGTACTGGAGGGGTATGCTTAGCATGGTGCAATGTAGAACATTTGTTCCTCTACCCTCAGGGACGTTGGATTATTTCTGAACATGGATGGCTACTGTAGGGATAACGGAGAGGGGGTGGGGACATAAGTGTAGGAGGAGGAAAGAGATCTCTGCTTTCTCCGGGGCTTATGACACCTTCCTTCCTTTCTCTGCCTGACCACCTCCTGCACCAGCTGGAACAGCACCTCCCAGCTCACTGCTGACCCAATGCCTCTCCCCTCTGGTCACCACAGCACTTGGCTCAAATTTGTCAAGTATTTCCCTCTGTCTTGTATTATAAGGACAAGGAATGTGTACTGTTCTTGTAATCCAGTGGTTGGATTCCAGTAGTTGGAATTAATGTAAACTGAGGCAGAGGAAATAGAAAGGGACAATAATATGTCTGGGGATGGCATGTTAGCAGTCACACGTTCTGCAAACAACCAAAAGAAATATAAAGTTCGAAAAGCAATTTAAAAGCTTAGAAGATTTGTATCTCTCAAAGATACACACATATACACCCTTCAGGGCAAGCTTACTTGTAAAGATAAAAGTGGGAGTTATGTTTTCTGATCCATGAAGCACTGTTTTGTCCCCTTTTGTGAGCGGAACTTTGATTTCTCAGACTGATAATTGTTATATCTCTATCACCGATTCTAAAATATTTGACTGGTTTTATAGGCCTTTGCCCAATAGCAAAGGCAGAGCTTTTTGAAGAGAACAGTTTGGGCTTAAATCCCCAATGTCACTGCCTGATAAGAATTCCCTACGTCTCTGCCTCAACCACAACTTACATATTGAAGGGTAACTCTTTACCAGAGGTGACCCAAACAAGGATGGTTCCAAACTATAACACAATGAAACTATCACGGGAGAGAAAGTTTTCTTAGAAAATGCCAGCAAACTCAGGAAAACTGAGACAGTAGCATATTGTGAAATAAATACTTCATGCACTAAGATTCAGATCTGACATCAAGCCTAGCCGCAAACTTGACCTCGAAAATCTGCTTAGCAACCCCAGATCTCTGTTCCCTCCTCTGTAAAATATGACCAGTTCTGGAGTGCAGTTTGTACTTCCTTTCCCCATGACCCAACGATTGCTTTCCCAGGAATGTATCTCAGACAGGTAACCAAATTTCAATGCACAATAATATTCATCCCAGCATTGGTTATAAAAGCAAAGGGTTGGAAACAATGTGAATGCTTATCAATGAGGTCATGGATAAATAACATTTGCATATGAAATAGACCCACATAACCTACTTAGATGGGTCTCAAAAACAAAGGTTGAGCAAAATAGGAAAGATGCAGTTTGGAATTTATAGCACAATAGCATTTAGGTAGAGAAACAGTCTAGATAGAGGGGAATAAGACAGTATTAGGGAATGAAAGAGTCAAAAATAATATAAAAAATTGAATAAAATAAAAAAGACTACATGAAGTAGCAATAATATAGAGACATTAGATCTTGTTTTAGCAAAACAGAGACAGAGAAAGACAGGCAACTATTCCTAGGTGGACAAGGTTTTATATTTATTTCAAGTCAGAGAAAAAAATCCTAAGATTTTTCAGTGGCTTTAAATGTGGCCTGACATTTCAACCAGATCATCCACTATATCTGGAAAGAGGTTAGGTCTCCATGTGTTTAAAAACATATGCGGCACAATGTAAGTGGTAGACAGCCACAGATTTTCTCAGTATTGACAATCAAGGCATTTTTTATTGTTAATGCAATGTTTACTGGGACTGTGCTAACATTTAATTAATTTTAAGTACAATAGATCATTTGTCAACAAAGGGGGTAAAAATAGTAATTGAAACATATGTGACTGGTTATTTGCAAGTGTAAGAAACAGCCCACAATTAAAGTTAATCACAGTGTGATTAATTGATTTGAGTTCATTCAAAATGGGTTCCTGTGGCATAACATAAGTCTGCCAATAAAACTTACAATTAAGACTCATGATGAAAAGCAAAGTTATGAAAGGCAAGCAGCGATGGAACAGAGCAGTGGTAGGCTGCTTTCCCTATGACGCAGAAAGGCCGGCATCCCAAGGATGACAACAAAATCAGAGTTAGGCAACCTGAGACGGTGGAAGAGATACTCAGCAAAGTCTTCAGCCAAAAATCAAGGTTCACACTTGGGCCTGGGAAATGGAAACTGATTCGTCACTGCTTTGGAGGTGAGAAAGTTACGTAGAGAACTGGGGAAGACACAAGGCCAGCGGCCCCATCCATCAAGTATACAGACAAGCCCGGCATATATACCGCAGTGGTTATACAGATACATGGAGCCAGGGTATTCCAGAGTCTCTGAAACGCACTGGAATGGGCAGGATCTGCACGTCTTCTGGAACAGGAATGGAGTCTCCCTACAAATGGAGATTAAGTTGGATACTTTGCTGGTGAACATAAGACAGGGCTCTCCAAGCTTCCAGGGCCTCACGTCTCAGTCATGACTACTGTTCAGAACTACTGATGCCCACAAGGCACTCTGGAAAGATCTATTCAGGATTCCCAGCTCTGCGCGTGATTCTGGTGGGAACTCAGGCCCACTGCATTCACGCTCTTTGTCTGTAGTCAGAAAATTGAAGTGATTGCCCTTTGTTTTCACCACATGCATGGAATGTGAGGCCTTCCATGACGTAGACCCATCAAAGTTCTGTGACTTCCTCTCCCTCATCCAATGACAGAAGCTTGGAACCTGCCAACAAAGTGCTTTGTTATAGGTATTGGGTATGAGTATAAAAACTTTTTGTTTAGTTCGAATTCTATCCAAAGTACAGCTATGATATAAAAACTATGTCTGGTCTTTGTCCCCAGTTCCTGGCACAGTTTCACAAATCCTTGGAACTTTGAATGATAGCAATGGTTTTGTTACGGTCCTCAGGTGACTCGTGGCAGAGGCTCCTACGTAGCTTCAGGATGGGAGCTGGTCACCAAGAAGACTAAACAATGATTAGAGGATTGCAGTTCGGGGAGGGGAAGAAAGCTGGAGATTAAGTTCAGTCATGTGGCCAATGACTTAACTCCCACATAATGAAATCCCAAGAAAAAACTCTGGATATCAAGGCTCAGTGAGGGTTCCTGCTCGGTGAACACATTGCTGTGCAGGACGGGTGACAGACCCAGATTCCACAAGAAGAGGACATGAAAGTCTGAAAAGGAATGGAGTCCAGCCCCCTCCACCCACCTTAGACCTTGCCCTATCCATCTCTTCCATTTGGCTCTTCCTGAATTGTATCCTTTATAATAAAACTGTAATCATAAGTGTAGCACTTTCAGAGAGTGCTGTGAGTTGCTCTAGCAAATTATCAAACTTGTGATTATCATGGAAATGTCTGAATTCATAAATGGTGGATCAAAAGTGCAAGTGATTCCAAGGCTTACAAGTGGCATCTGAAGTGAGGCAGTATCATGAAGGTCTTTGCCCTTAACTTGTGGGGTCTATGCTAATACCAGGTAGTTAGTGTCTGAGTTGAATTGAATTGTAGGACACCCAGGTAGTGTCAGATATTTGGTGTCAAAAGCTTGAGACAAGAGCTTGGGTGCAGGCAATTTATTTAAGAGGCAGTCCCAAGAGGCAAAATTAAGGGCGTAAGACAGAGCAGGGTGAAAAGCTAATATAGTGCACTAACTGCTGGTTACATCTGTGGGTTCAGCGCTGTTGGGGATGTTTCAAGGAACCAGACAGAACACTCGAAGACCAGGAGGCCAAGGGACTCCTCCAGTGTTTCTCTTCCCCAGTTGGTTAAGGGTTGCTCTGGGGAAGAGGGTTGTTAATTCCTCCACTACTCTGTCCCTGAGTGGTTCCCTTGGCTTCAGAGAAATTCCTGAACCAACAAAGCAGAAGGACACAGAGGTGTAAGCTTGATGTGAATGCCAGAAACATGCAAGTATCAGGGAGTTTAAAGGGAAGTGGTTTGGTGCATGACAATCACCTGTTGCACTCATGAATCGCAAAAGCCTCTAAAAGTAATCCAAGTTGCTTTCTCGGAGTAAAATTATAAATAAATCATTTGTAAGTCAGAATTCAAGCTTCACAATGCCTTTCCTGCCCTCCCAGTTCTACCACCTAAGGCAGGGGAAACAGCCTGAGGGGTTACTTGCAAATAGGTCACGATGCTCATACTCTGTGAAATCGGTCCCGTTGTAATAACTGCTTGAATTAGGAATGATACCAGTCCCCACAAAGCTACTCTGTAGGCCAGCCAGTGGTTCACGGAAGTAAAGAGGGAGAGGATCATGCTGTCAGTTCTGGAGCTGGAGTTGAAACAAAGGAAGGTTAACTGAGTCCTAAAGAAACCCCAGTACTACAAGGATGGGCCAAGATGGCCTGAGGCAAGGGCTACCTTGGGGAGAGCAAATATCTAATGCCCAGATTACACTCCAGTATCCACAGAGTCCCACACTATGGCTGTGCTCCTCCAAGAGGCCTGGGTCCCTCACTAACAATGTCACAATAGTCCCATTACTAGAGCCACCCTGAATGAGTGCTCTCTTCCTGGCACCATGAGAGCCCGTCACAACAGAGTACTTTCGGTGGAAAAGCTCTCCCAGATTCCCACCTCAAGCCTGCCATGGCCACCAGAATGTGATCTGTCCACCTTGGAGGTTGCTTTTCTCTACCCACTATCATCATCACAGCCTTGGGCCAAAAGTGGTCCCAACAAACACATCTCAGAGATATTCACTGAGCAAAGATTTGGAGATGCGGAAACTGCAGGTGAAAGAGACTCAAATATATTCAAATATAGATAAAGATGCATGGGTGTTTGCCAAGGAGAGAGGAAAGAGATTGAGAAGACATACCTTTTGACCCAGTGCTGCACTATTTCTTGAAGCACATACATCGAATGGGGGCATGGGCGTTGACATCCAAAATAAAACTTTCTTCCTGAGACAAGTCACCACTTTCCATCTGCCTTTCTTGACTAGTGCAATAGTTCTTGCTTATAAAAAGTCAATATTAATAACATGTAGGAAAATTGACTCATAAATCCTGTCTTCATTTCTCTCTGAATGTTGACTTTATTCTTTCAGATTGTAGCCAGTCTTGCTCCGTGTACTGGGACATCTGGCCAAACTCACATCCTTCAAACTTCGGGACTGAGCATCATGGCCAGAGGATATAACTTATGACTACCTGATCCTGACGAATTTGCCCAACCCTTTGGCTAGAAACATAAGATGTGGTCCCAAAGAAAGTGGGAGAGGATAGGTCATGTTAAAGTAGCACAAATACGAACACAATAACCATACCCATTTCTACTACTTTCTTCATGTATTCAATCCATAGGTATATTTAGTACCTACTATGGGCCAGGCATAGGTTCTGAGCAAATCCAGTATAGTCCGCCCTCACTGAAATTACAGTTGAGAGTGTCTAGCTAATTTGGGGAACAAGCTATGTAACATCTCTGAACCTTATATCTCCTCTGTAAAGTGAAGATAATAATATTTACCTTTCATTGTTGTTGCAGGGAAAAGAAACTATGGCTTCCAGTGTGTATCATTAGCAGTTTAAGCTGTGGTCCTATGCCCACGGGCGGCAGCTATGGTGTCTCCATCACTTCCAATTCTGCAGTGAGATTTTGGATATTGTTCCTGTCTGCATGGTTTCCAAACTCTGTTCTTTAGCCTTGCTGGAGATTCTGTGTACAACCTACTATTCTTTAATAAATTATACTTTTAGTAAACTGCTCAAACCAGTTTTTGTATTTTGCTACTAAAAACCTTAACTGATAAAGTGTTTAACAAATGGTAACTATAGTTACTAATCCCTCAGCCTCTTGTCCCTTTATTAAGTACAGCTAAGAGCTGTGCAAAGTGGGACCTGAAAGAAGCAGCCCTGTGAATTCTATCTGACCCAAACCCTGGCCCTGGCAGAAGTTGGAGGCAGCCCCAAGTCTGATGGACAGGCGGGGTGAAGAATCCCCGTCATTTTCCAGGGACCAAAGGAAGTAGGGAGGCAGTTCTGCCTTCTACGCGTAGAGGTAAAATAATGATTTCTCCAAAGGGGCTTTCATACACTGCACTGATTAAAAGTAATAAGCTGCTGCTGCTTAGACTTTAGTTTTAATTTCAGTCTCTCAATGTGTTATGGCCCTTCAATTGATTTCTGTGTCTTCAGTGGAACAGGAAGGTAGGGAATCTTAGATTTTCCTTGTCATTCAGGAGACATTAAGGGGAACCATGTCCACATCCCTGACCGTCAGAAGATGGGCACAGGACACGATTGCCTCATTGGCCTGCAACCTTGACCTTGGTGGTGTGTAGGTGATTTCCATATGAGGAAAGTCTCGAATTTTGCTAAAACTGACTCTGAGATGATGTGACTATCAGAAAAACCCTAGAAGGGCAGCTGGGCCACTACTCAGAAGTCTGGGCAGGTGACTCTCTGAGAACCTGCCTGAGAGGAAATGCCTGTCTTCGTGGAAACACATCTGGCTAAAGTCAAATAACTTGGGAATTCATCACCTGGCCTCATTTCTCCTGCTCCAGTCTCACCCAGCCCACGATTCATATCACCCCTGGGTCTATCACTGATATCCTGTGACACTTTAAAGTTAACCTCTCTTGACCTGTTTCCTCACCTTTAAAATGGGGATGGTTGATCTAAGACAGAGAGTACAAAATGCCACGTCTGTAAAATGCTAAGATGATAGAAAATGGTTAGCCATAATCATGTATTAAAAGATCCATAAATGCAGTTAATTGTGTCATTATCCTCACCCCACCAGAAAGCAGGGGAGTGAGAGCTGGGGTAACATGTGAAGCCCTCTCTGCTGACTTGCCCCTCCTGGCTCGGTGTCACCTCTTTTCTTCCATATTCGCAGGGCGATGAGGAGACCAGCAATGATGACTGGGTCTGGCACAGCGCACACCCCAGGCAGAGTTTACTGAGAGATGTAGGGACCCCTTGCCCTGGCCCCAGCCCCAGAGAATGGTGCCCATTTATGATCCTCCTATGGGCTCCCCATGGCTGGTCCCGTCACCCAGAGAGAGACGCCTCATCAGCACACTGAGCTGTCGCATTCTCAGAATCCTCATGGTGACGCCACCTCCAGTATGGTAGGAATAAGACTTGAGAGGCTGGGGCTAGAGCATGGAGACTCTTCAGACTCTTCACCATATGCCTGAGTTTAGAGCTCATGTGGTTGTTAGTATGGAACCATGGAAGGTTTGAGAAGAGTGATAGAATGTTAAAACCAAGTTTGAATCTGGCGATTCAATTGGAGTGGGGTGACTAAGGCAGCTTTAATGTTTCCCCTCAGCCTGACTAAACTTTAGACAGGCCTCTTGTAGACTATAGGCCCCTGACCTCTCTTTTCTTACAGTATTTACTTCAGAAAACTTGCAGTTGTAAATCCATTCTCTGCCCTTTGAGACATAAATCTTCTCCCAGCCAATTACAACCCGAGAATATCTTTCTTAAGGACCTGGGAGCCATCCCTTTGAAATGTCTTCATAAAGAGATATGATTACATTCACCACCCAGTCTCTGTGGGAGAGTAGGAACCTAACTTTGATGACCACCATCAAACACAGATGGCCTAATCACACTGACCAACCTCCCTCCTAACACCCTCCAGTGCTCTCACACGAATCCACCCCCATGCTTTAAAACTCTTGTTTTGTCTTTTGTTTCAGTGGAGTTTGTTTCAGTGGAGTTGAGTGCAATCTTTCCACCCTATGGCCATAATTTTGACCTCTACTGCGATAGTCTTGAATAAATTCTTCCTTATCTGTTTAACTCCATCAAGTACAATTTTTCTTTGACAAGGGTGGGCAAAGGAACCATTTAGAAGCTGTTATAATTTTCCAAGGAAACAGAGAGAGGCAAAGACAATAGAGCAGAAAAGCAAGGACTGGGTGTGGGAGAGGGAGTAAAAGAAAATTCAGAAGTTAGAGCAGCTCTCTGCTATCCTTAGCTTCTGGGCAATAGTACAGCTACTCCACACCTGTCATCGAGGCCATGACAAAACCTAGGTGGCGGCTGGGCTGGAAAAACAAAATGAGGAGCTCATCTTGTAACAGGTTGAGTTGAAAGTTCCTCTGGAAAAGGCAGATGTCCGGCACACAGTATTGGAGAGAAGGCAGGGACCAGGGTGCATTATATACCTTTATTTTCTCAAGGTAAGATATATTTGTATTATCATTACGAGAGCAATACATACACAGAGTAGAAATCTAGGACACAGATAATTACAAAGTAAAAAATATACAAAACACCTAGAACTTCCACAAAAATGGCAGCCGCTATTTCCATTTAGAAGTAGTCTGTGCCTGAGGTGCTTATGAGCTGAAAGGGGAGAGACAAGAAAACGGATCATTGTCACTAATGGGTCACCTGTTATGGAAGAGTGTTAGGCAGAAGCCTGAGAAGGACAAGGTGGTGAGCAACAACTCTGGGAGAAAGGGGACGAGAGAAAAGTCACCGAATAGGTGACGTTTGAGCTAGAGTTTAAAGTAGGAGTTTGCCAGTTGTAAAGTAGGAGCTTTAATGAAGAGAGCAGAAAGGCAAGCCCCTGGATGGGAGAAGACAACTGTTCTAGAGTGTCCATCAAAGAATTCATATTTACGATTATAAAGAATTCCTACAAAGCAATAAGAAAGAGTAGATAATGAAATTTTAAATATGGACAAAATGCTTAACAGTTATGCAAATGTCCAATAAAGATATAGAAGGTGCCCAACTTTGTTGCTTACTGAAGAAAAGCAAATTAAATCCACAATCCTCTATCAACACACACCCACTAGAATGACTAAAATTAAAAATATCAAATGTTGGTGGGCTGAGGAGCAACTAGAACTCGTGACTTTTCTTGTGGGAGTATAAACTGGTAAAGCAACTTTAGAAAACTATTTGGTAGTATCCACTAAATCTGAATAAATGCCAGTCTATGACTCAGGCATTCCACCCTTACATATAAATCCAACAGAAAGAGGATGTGTGTTCACCGAAAAGCATGTAAAAGAATGTTGATAGCAGCAAAATTCACAATAGTCTCAAATTTGAAAAACTCAAATGTCCATCGATAGTAAAATGAATAAAGTGTGATATGTTCTTTAAACAGAGAGATAAGGGAGAGTAAGACAGTGTACAATGAAAATGAATAAACTATAAGAACATGTAACAAGTGAATTCACAAACATAATTTTGAGAAAAAAATAGCCAGACATAAAATAGTATGTATTGAATGATTCCATTCATATAAAGTTATAAAACAGTCAGAATTGATCTGTGGTGTTAGAAGTCAGGATAGTGAATATTCCAGAGAGCAGGGAATTACTGAAAGGGGGCACTTGGGCCTTTTGGGCTCATGTTCTGTCCCTTGATCTGAGTGCTGGTCACTCCATGTATTCACTCTGTGAAAATCCATCAAGCTGAAAATACATGATTTCTGCATTTTTCTGTGTGCATGTTACACTTCAGTAACATTTACGGTAAGCAAAACGGAAGAGATGGAGGGCTCATTTTGCCTGAAAGGAAAATTACATGGGGAGGCTCTAAAAACTGGAGTTTGTGTTTCATAACCACCTACACAGTCTGCTCTTAAAAGCCAAAGCCTGGAAAGAAAGGTGGATGGAGGTGCAGAAATCTGAATTCCTCAAAGAAGAACAAAAGAAGAGGGAGCCAGCAGAAAAGAATGCAAAAGGAAGACGATGGAAGCAATTAAAACAAAGGGTGAAAAAAGCCTTAGAAAGGTTGTAGACTAGAAATAGACAGAGAGAACAATGACTTGAAAATTCCAGTGTTTTTGTTCAACTTTCACATAAGATACAACGCAAGCAAGAATATTTAGAACACATAACCCCACAAAGAGCCTAACTGTTCGCACTGCTTTGAATCAGGTGCAGTTGGGACTGCATTCTGAGGCAAGCGGAGTTTCTCATGAGATTCTTCTGTCAAGGAAGGTCAAGTAAGGGTCTAAAATTCTTCAGACTAAAGAAACCCTTCCCTAGGTTCCACCCTATCCTCCGCTCCCGCTTACCTCACGGCCACCTCAGTGGGCTAAACACTAAACCTGCCACGCGCCCCGAAGCTTTTCCCTCCACCTCTCCTCCTGGCGGCCTGCCTGTCAGCTACGCAAACGTCTTCCTGTCCCACAGAGGCCATGACAGGAAGGGCTGGAGGGCACTGGGCTCAGTGACTGAGGTCTCCACCCGGCAGCTTTGATGGAATTTAGGTGGAATCATCACATTCATCACTGTCAGGTCTGCATAGCACTGAGTGATCACCACAGTAAGTGCAAATCCAACTGTTCGGATGTCAGAAAGGCCTTCACAGATTTGCCTTTCCTTTCCAGATTTCCAGGAAGGTGACAACCCTCCTCTCAAAAGACTTGAGGTCAGAGACTGGGCTGTGTGAGGAATCCTTGTGTCTCTCCAAGTCCATGAGGCTTTATAGTAGCTGGAAGGGTACCCTGAGGTCGCGGTGAGAAACACAGCTTGCTCTTACTCAGGCACTGACTCTGCAGAGTCTCCTGTAAAGGAATAGTCTTCTTTTGGGAATGAATGTGGGTGTTTTCTGCCCTATTTGATCCTGTAGTTTGCAGAAAGACTCACCTTTTAGTTTAAGCCCAGCTTCTGGGTCATGAAATCACGAGAGAACTCCAGTCCAGTGATTCTCTAAGTGTGGTCTCCCAACCAAGACCAATAGCATCAGCATGGAATTTACTAGAAATGCAAATTCCTGGGCCCCACCCCCAGATTTACCGAATCAGAAACTCTGGGGGTGGGGTCCAGCAATCTGTGCTGTAATAAGCCTCAGGTAATCTGTGCAAACTTAAGTCCGAGAAACACTGCTGTAAGAGCAGAAGACTTAGACACTGCTCACCTGCCCACTCTTCTAATTAGCTGGACCTTCAGAATTTCTTCTGAGGAATGGGGGCATTTTTGCCTTAAGTGCCTGAAGGCCAAGCAATCCCAGATTAGAATATCTCTTGAGGAAGCTCTCTTTCAACTTTAATGTCTATGATTCCATGCCTTCAAGATACTCGAATGCTTTTCATAGGGTAAACCTAGCAGGAGTTCATTTGTTATTCCAACCAGATGGGATTATACAGCCCCAAGGATTTGAGTCACTGCCAGAGCAGCTGGGGTAAAGCAAGGAGCAACAAAATGCTACATCACAGTGTCTGTCTGTCCTACAGAGACAGGTGGACCCTTCTAATCCTCCACACTTGTACCCTCATATCAGCTGTGGAACATGGATAGAGGAGAAAGAGGCTCCCCATTTTGATGATGGGTACCTCAAAACCAACCACAGAAAACGCAGGCTTCCAGGATTTCTCGGCCTCTCTTTTTCCAACTACCGTCTACTCCGCTGTCTCTTAGACCTGTGGCACTAAAGCCATCCTATTTAAAATAAAATGACCACAGTCTATTCCAAAGAGATTTGTTCTCCTGGATTTGTCCCAGACTAAAAAGGGCACATGTGCAAGGTTTAAGAGCTTATGTTAGGAGAAATTGAACATTATCTCAGGATAATATTTTCCTACTGCTACTTAAATTTCCAGAAGCATTTACAAACATTAAACATCAATGGGAAGCCAAGTCCTTTATTTATAAAGCCCGCAATAGACATTGATCCTGTGATAATGTTATTATTTTTCTTATTGCTCTTGTCAGTGTGCATTTCATCATCATTGGGTTGGATGACTATAAGGTGGCACGGGAATAGGATGTTTACTGACTTGCAGTTTCTTGGTGCTTTAAAAAAGTCTGTGGTTCTGTCATAAGGCCTTCAGAAAGCTAGTTATGTACACACACATATGAGCATATTAAAGCTCTTAGTTAATTGGTGTTTCTTATAATTGCTTCTTGGATTTTTAAAACACATGACACTTGGATTTTTTTTAAATAGGATCAGCACATTATTAATATACATGGAATTTTGTTACACTTCTTGGAGTTAGATTAAATCACACTCAAGCCAGTAGCACACAGAGGTGAGGCAGATGGACTCCTTAGGCCACTCTGTAAACCAGGCAAATGGGGAGAGTAAATTCATTTATTTAAAAAAAAAAAAAAAAAAAAAAAGGACTTGGCAAAGAACATTGGAGAACGCTGATTCATTCTGGACCCAGACACAGAGGAACCAGACCACGGAAAATGAGACCGCAACATACCCTGCAATTGCTGCGTGTCCATTTGATCTGAGGAGAGGACCCACGAGTCTGTGGGTCAGCAGGATGTGAACTTGCAAGGCAGGTGAGAATGGGGCAAGTCTGCAGGGAGGCTTGGGCATGCGTATCACACCTGATGAGACACTGTGGTCAGGGGCAATAAGGAGTTGAGTCCCTGTCACGGAGGAGGTGTCTCTGAGGTCCTGGGACATTCTCCTTCCCCCATCTGACACACACGGCATTCAGGCCACTGAGAACTGAGGCGTAGATGAAGGGTATCTGGCAGATATTGTGGGCAGGATGAGGGAGGGAGAAATAGCAGCTGGCCCGGTGAATTATTAGAGTGTGGTTTCCACAGCAACACATATTCCTGAGGTTACATTCAAGGAAGTGTCCTTCTCTGCCAAGGTCAGTTCCTCCTTTGGAATTCTGGACCTCTTCCGTGGTTTTCTCAGTGTATTAACTAGTCCATCTCTCTTTCATATAGTCAACACTTTCCTCTCAGTCACATCTTCCCCCAAAACACTGAAAAAGGCTCAAGTCTTCCCCACCTGACACATAACTTCCTTCCACTCCACATTTCCTACAACTATAGCCCTCTCACGTCCTCCTCCCACCCAAAGTTTCCCAGAAAGTTTTCTATCCTTGCAGTCTCCATATGTTCCCCTCCCACTTACTCCTCAGTTCACTCCACTCGGTCTTCCACCCACATCACAGGCTTTAAAAAGCCTCTGTGATCATCAGGCGACCTCCTTTTTGTTCAGCCAAGACAATTTATAGTCCTTATTTTACTTGAAACCTCAGCAGCAGTGATGACCACTCTCTTGTGTGGAATCATCTGAGCTCTCAAGCTTCCACAACCCCCTGGCTTTCCTCCCAACTCCGTGGCTTCTCCTGTATCTTCTTTGCAGGTTCCTCCTCCCTATCCAGCATGCTAGAGTTCCTCCAGTCTCTAGGAGTCTGCCTTGATCACTTTCTCTGTCTCCCTCACTGCCCCCATCAAAAACATGACCAAATGCTGTTAATTTGGACCCTATGGCATGTGTTTATTCTGTTCACTTCTGTCTGTCTTCACTCCTCTCACCTGCTGAGCGCTGCAGTAGCCACTGCCAGAACAAAAACAGAAATTTGCCTCAGATCAGACAGTGAATTAATGGCCACCAGAAGTAGGGTCCAGGTATTCTAGCCCCTGGTGCACTGGTGTTTCCTCATCACCCTAATATAATCATATTTTATCCAGAAAAGCCAAAAATTAATTGTGAATATGTCATGTATCATCAAGACATTGTTGAGGAAGAATAGGGGGACATGGGACCTCTCTAAGCAGAAATGCCCTCTTCTTCTGAGTAGGTAGGATTAGAAAAACAGAGACAAGATTCCATGTATGTCCTCAGAAGACCTCCCTGAAGACCATTCGCCTAGGAACCTAACAAAAAATTGAGCCTCCAACTCTCTCCATCTCATCTGGGGAGCAGAGGGGCCTGATGACAACTGAGGAAGGAAAGCAATACTCAAACTTCAAAGGTTTGGCTGCAACCGTCAGCAAGAGGTGGGAGCAGCAGATGAGACAGCAACACTCCCTGAAATAATCAATCTTTGAGGACTGTCATGTGAAATGCCGAGCAGACTGGTTCTGAGTGGCTCCAGGAGGCAAAATTAAGGAGAAGTTGCTGATAAATAGATTTCAGCACAATAAGATAAAGCGCTGTTGGAGCTGTCCAAGGTGCCAACCGAGGGACCAGGCAGGGGAACACTTTCATCTAAGCTGCATACCACCTTCTCATGAATGCACTAGGGTGAGTGAAATAAAGGAAGATCTGGTTTTCATACCATGCCTCGTGGCTAAGACAGTGTTGGGTAGCTTGACCGTCTCAACAACACTAAGAAACCAGTGCACAGGTATTATTCCTGTGCAATTACAGAAGTGAGAATTTAGGCTCACAACAGTTAGATACATGACATTAATCACAAAGAAAACTTATGGGGGATCCAAGATTTCATCCATCCACATACACAATTTTAGAGATTATTATGTTGTGCACACTGAGCTAAGCATGGTAGGTAGGGATTGGAAAGGTAATCGCATGTCACCAAGAAGATGACAAATAGAGGAGGAGCTACTCATGTAGGCCCAGTAATATACAGTGAGATGAGAAGGAGGTTAGTAAGCCTAGGAGGCTATTCAATACAGACGAGGGCCACCTAACCTAGTACAATGGAGAGAAGTGGTCGGTCAAAGAATGTGTAGCCAGCATCAAGTCTTAAAAACTCAATGAATTGAACTTAACAAGGTGAAAAATGGGGTAGAGGGGATGATACTGATGCTCCAGCAAGCTCTCCTTCGCCATGACAGAGCTCCCAGAGTCCAGCCCCTGCGAGCGCTGAGTGTTATGGTTCACACCTGCCCTCTTCTCAGGACAATTGCTCCTGGCCAGTGGGAGTCACCCCACCTGGGAAGTTACACATTCCATCTACAGGGATGGACTCTCCAGTGATGGACTGATATGGGGGTCCAAGGGCCCTGACTGAAATTGGGACAATCTCTATGATGCAAGTCATACTCAGAGCTCCCTGTAAGATTAACTGAGATCATATCTTGCTTAGGTCCTTCCCCTACCCTATCTTGTTTCCTTCCCTTCCCTTCCCTTCTCCTAAGACCATTCCTTTAAGAGATCAGATAAATCCCTGTCTTCCCCTCTGTTTTTAGGGAACCTGACCTAAGTCAAGGGGGGAAGATGTTCTAGGCAGAAAGAACCATGGGGGCAAAGCCTTGGATGTGAGAGCGCACAGTGCAATGCAGAGCAGCAGTCAGCTGGAGGAGTGAACAATAGTGAGGCATGACAGAAACCAGGAAGGTAGACACGGGACACAATCCCATTATCCCCTGACATCTAGCCAGGCACATTCTACCTCTCCATACTACTAAGCTGAACTCTGATATTTTACACAGCTGCCTTAGGAGCAATATTTCAGAGCACATCTAGACCATGAAGTGAGTTTACAGAGGAAGAAGTTACAAAGCAAGATTCCTTGATTTATTCAGTGGCATTTCACAAAGCAAGAACAAAGACGAGCCCCCTGATTCTCAGACCACATTGCCGCTACGGAACTCACCACTGACTCCACTTGTGGGAGAACAAATGGTCTTGGTAGGCTCTTTGTGTCCCCTTTTCCCTCCCCAGGAACAGTGGCTTCCCCTCCCCTTTCATTGGCTCCATCTGCGTTTCCTGCTTTCCTTTCTGGCCTGTATTCATAAGGTCTTGCCTCTGAGTCTCTGTTAGCACTCAGTTTTAAATTCTAAGACTCCAAAGCCAATGAAGCTCTTTAATCATGAAGTTGGGCTGCCAGGAAAGAATGCTAATTGGAAACTTTCATTTCTCAAGGTCCTGGGGAGTTTAGAGATGGCTATGTTTCTTTTGTCCATCATGCCATTAGCACAGAATAGACTCAGGAGTGGCAGAAAATTAAATGTCATCCCAAATATGAGAAATTAATTCAAGAAATATGAAAATTCCTAAGCAAATGAGAGACCTCTGGACTACGAAAACTAAGGATAATGGCCCTGTTGGAAGTGGCTGAAACATACTTATTTTTTCTTAGTAAGCGCATGATTGGTCAAAGATAGAGAGAGCCAGGCCCCAAGCCCCCATGCGGGGATCACAATGCAGGTCAGGTCCCACACAAGGTCCAGCCCCTGCATCACTGCTCAGGTTCAGAATGTAATCCTAATTCACAGCCACACAATTAGCCCTCTACATTCTAAACTCCTTCTCGCTAGTTCCCACAATGATAGACAGGGGTAAGACACAGTTCTTGTCCTCAAAGCCTAGAAGGAGGAACAGATACACAGAAAAATATTCACAGCACAGTTGCCTAAACTCAAGAAGAGAGAAGCGACACATTACGCTGTCTGGGGTGGAGGCGGAAGACAAAGTAATCTCCCTTCATGGACTTTGCAGAAGAAGGACCTTCATTTCCTTCCTAGATACAACGTCCCCCCAAAACCAGAACACCAACCATATGCCAAGATTTCTCATCCTTCCCTGCTTCTTTGGTTATACCGACAGAACAACGCTGGCTGACTTAGGCCAAAAAGTAGTCTATTTGAAGAGTCTTTGATGGTTCACAGAACACAGGTGTACCTCTGCAGAATCAATGGACTCCAACAGATTTTTCCTACTCTTACCTCATTCTGGGAAAAATAGCATCTGACTGGATGAGCATAAGACCAACTACTGCTCCCTTCTCTACTCCACTGGAGGAGCAGAGTAGGTCTACAAAAGAAAGTGAGATGCTCTTGCCAGAGAAATAGAGGGTAGATGCTCTCAGGATCCAATATGGGTCATATAAGCCACATAGACCTGCCTGCGATTTTCAGCCAAGTGCATCAGAAGAAGTCTTATTAAAAAGGTAGAAATCCAGCCCTTTTCCTGGATACAATGATCCAGACATCCCTGGATGGGGCCCAGGAATCAATATCTTAATAAGCTCTTAAGTGGCTCTACGAACAGAAGGTCAGTGAAACTGGATCATCTCTTAGACGAGGTCTGCCATTAGTGCTCTATGAGCCACCATCAGGGATGGGCTAAAAGTCTGCCATGAAAAGGATGATTTTTCCCCCATCCTTTGTGAACTGTCTGTATTTAAATCCATTAAAACCATATTATAAGACTTGAGGAAAACGGTTGAATTCCTCCCTGTCCTCACCTGGTCCTGGAATGTCACCTGATTCAGGAAATATAAGTATAGGGACATGGCTGACTCTCCACTGTTACAAAAATCACTACAGCTTCCAGTCTGGATTTCCAGCCAGAAGCAGCAACACTGGAGGTTTCTAGGTTCAGGGAAGACCCAGAGCGGTCTTGCACCCAAACCCATTGGGCTCCTTGCTACACATCCAGCACCTAGAAGAGTGGCTGTTCCATAATAGCCTTTCTTTGTATTTGTGGAGTGGAGGGAAGGAAGAGGAATTCTTTCAGTCAGTCTCCAAAATTCAAATAGAGAATTAATCTGCTGAGTACCTTTTCACCGAGACCTAGGAAAAGTAGACTAAGGGAACCGGGGAGAGTGGGGCCCCTGGAGAAAATATGGAAGGACTGCATCCTTCCCCAAATCTTGCCCTGTGTGTCTCTTCTATCTGGCTGGTCCTGGGTTCTATCCTTAACAAACCAGTGATCTGGTAAGGAAAATGTTTCTCTGAGTTCTGTGAGCCATTCTAGCAGATTAATCAAACATGAGGGCGGATCTTTAGAACCTCTGATTTATAGCCAGTTGGTCAGAAGCACGATTGTTACTGGCATCTGAAGGTCTGGGGTGGGGGGGGGGGTAGTAGTCTTGTAGGCTGACCCTTAACCTCCGGAATCTGATGCGGTCTCCAGGTAGATAGTATCAGAAATGAGTTGAATTGAGTTGAATTGTAGGACACCCTACTGGTGTCCGAGAATTGCTTGTTGGTGTGGAGAAACACCCCCTTACCCCAACCCACCCACCCCACACACATTGTAATTGGATCCAGGGACCTAATTTAGTGCTAGATTGCTTACTGTTCATTACTGCATGGGGTTTGTTAAGTAAAAATTCTTCCCCTCTGATCCTCACTTCTTATTTAAGCCACGATACAAATTGGGGGGCGATTTCAAGGTTTAACAATAGTATCCAACTGATCTTTGCAGGATTGCAAATAAAGGAGTCTGTATCCTCAGGAGTGCTATTAGAGCTAAGGTCTCTCAACTCCTATTGTTAAAGAACATTCATTACCAGGCTCAAATAAAATCCTGAGAAGGAAGCAAATATGAGTCTGCAATGTTCTCTGTAGTTGTTATGCAATTGCCTCTTGGGGCTAATTAGAGATGCTTTTGTAATTCACCAATTATAAATTCCTTTAAATGCTCTCATAGCACTGGGAGATTGGTCACCCCAAGTCACAGTTTCATGCTGACACTGCTGGTCCACCCAGTGACCCAAAGTCAATGGCAATCTCTCCAACGGGCCACTTTGTGGGAGGTGGCCCTCAGACACCCTGGAATGGCTTCCCAACTTGTTAATTGTTTTCCTGTTTTCTGCTGATTGGGTTAAAAGATATCTTTGCAGACTGTGTTAGGCAGAACCTACCTTATTTTTAGCTAATTTATTTTAAATTGGTTTAGTACAGACTTTGTACCTAGTAATATCTACAGAGCTATGAATTCATTTCCTCATCCACCCTGTTGAATTT
This sequence comes from Rhinolophus ferrumequinum, assembly GCF_004115265.2. NCBI lineage: Eukaryota > Metazoa > Chordata > Mammalia > Chiroptera > Rhinolophidae > Rhinolophus > Rhinolophus ferrumequinum. The sequence goes on from NC_046300.1 coordinate 17,004,608, forward strand.
ATTTGATCAAGGAATGAAAATGGCTGTAAGCTTTATGGCAAGACTTAAGAACAAAGGGAACCAATCCAAGGTAATTAATTCCCAAACTGGAAAACAAATATTGCAAAAGGTTCTTGGGTGTGTGTGTGGGGGGGGGGGGGGGATGACAGGACAGATAATTACAAAAAATCTAACATCAGATAATATAAAAGAATACACTGTACTCATTTATTGAACTTCTACAAAATATCTGGCCCTTCACATATTTTTCCCCATTTCATGTGATCCTCTCAACAGCCTAATGGAGGTGGTTATCTATGAATCCTATGTGAGAGAGAAAAGAAGGAAGGAAGGAAGGAAGGAAGGAAGGAAGGAAGGAAGGAAGGAAGGAAGGAAGGAAGGAAGGAAGGAAGGAAAGAAAGAGAAAGAAAAAGAAAGAGAAAGAAAGAGAAGAAAGAAAGAAAGAGAGAAAGAGAGAAAGAAAGAGAGAAAGAAAGAGAGAAAGAGAGAGAGAGAAAGAGAGAGAGAAATAGAGAGAGAAAGAAGCAAGAAAGAAAGCAAGAAAGAAAGCAAGAAAGAAAGCAAGCAAGAAAGAAAAGAAACGAAACTAGGGCTTAAGGAAATTAAGTACCTTGTCCCAAGATCACACAGCCACTAAGATTTCAACCTGGGTCAGGTCACCTCCAAAGTTACAGCCCTTTCTACATCATCTATATTTTGAAATCCCCTTGCTTTGACCTGCTAAGCAGCTAAACCAGGAGGTGATCTGAGGTGTTACAAAAGGATTCTTTGCTTTCAAAAAGGATTCACAACAGGGTTCCTTGAAATATCCAACTTCCCTATTGTGCTGAAAATATAATTTAAGCTACAAAATTTCTATTTACAAGAAACATTTCTTCACCAATTCTGCTGTGTAAAGCAGATCAGGGTTCTAACGTACTTTTTTTTTAATGGAAGCACCAAAGGTGTAGGACTGATGAGGTCACGTGTCATGAGAGTGTAAATTCAGTGATTAGGGTGCTATCTGGCACACAGTAAACACCCAAAGTTATCTGCTATTATCATTATATTTTTCAGGCATCTCAAAATGTAATCTGTGCTAGGTTGCAAAAATGGTCATAGATTTCTTCTCTTCCATTAAGAAATGAAATCTGTTTTTTCTCTTTGAATTTTGTCCATGTGATTTGCTTTGGCCGTGAACATTAGCAAATGTGATATAATCAGAGGCTTAAAAAATGCTTTAGCATTCTGGCTTGCCCACCTACTGAGCTTGGAACCCTGAGACCATCATGGGATTCAGTCCAAGCAAGCCTGCTGGGGCATGAAAAGTCCTATGGAGGAGAACCCATGCACCAGGAATCACCCCAGCTGATAAGCACACAGATCCTCGCTGCCAACCAGTCAACCATTAGACATGCAAGGTAAGCCATTCTTGTTCAAGCAGCGAACCAGCCAGCTGACAGCCAATGCATAAGAGAGCCAGTCATGACCAGATGAGCCAGCCCAGGCCAGAAGAACAGAACCATTCACAGAATTATGAACTCAATAAAATGGCTTCTGTTTTCAGCCACCAAGTTATGAGGTAATTTTTTTTTTTACACAACAAAAATTACCAATACACACTCCTAAGGCATTTTCTATCTATTCCTAAGCCTCACAAGAAGTAGAAAAGAAAACCACAGAATAACACAAAGTAGAAGCTAGCAATAAGAGAGAACCAAGTATCCAAAGTATGAACTGAGTCACTGAGAAGTGAAGGGACTCAGAAAATCATGATTAGCATTCAACTCTTCTCTCTCCCAGTTCACTGATCTTTCCACGACACCAATCTCTTGCTCTGAATTTTTTTAGCCTAACTGGACCAACTCCATGCTTTCATTGTAGTCTCCAGCCCCAGGGAAAGCAAGTCAATTGGAGTTTTAAGTTAATAATAAATGAAGAATTTTTCTAGTATGCTTCTTCATTTCTCCTTCCCTCTTCAGATCTCTTTTGCAGGTTACTCAAGTCAGCTAGCAAAGTAGGGGAGAAAAGTGGATAAAAGGACAGAAAGAAGCTACAGTAATGTTGTATGACTAGAGGGTGTTTTTTACCTTCAAAGCACATTGACCATAAATTACAGGATACACTTTCGCAGTTCACATTTCTATATAACATCTATTTTTAAGTTCCCTAGCAGAGGGGAATACGTTCCATATATATATATATATGTGTGTGTATGTGTGTATATATATATATACACACATACACACACACATATGACAGGATGATGAATTGGTGAATGATGTGTTGCCCTCAACATGGAGGGAAAGGAGGGATTGGACGCTCAGGAGATACCAGTTTTACTAGGTAGCGGTCAAGTTAAGCACTGTACCGTCCGGACTGGAGAGAGCTGAGAGGCTACTCTAATGAAGAAGGAGAAAGTGGCCTGTCCCTTCCTCAACCCTAAAAACCACATAGTTCCCAAGGTTCAAGCAATACAATTCCACACCCACCTCTTTACGCCACCTTTTAGGTATGAGGAGAAATATAACTATGGCTGATAGTCAGTGGGTACACACCATTATAAGCTATTCAAATATTTAAATACCTCCAAGTATTTAAATAAAGTAAGCCGTAAAACTGCCATAAATGGTAGGATTAACAAATAATGTAAATTCGAGCACATGTGGTTTATCTCAGAAACCACACAGCACCGCAATATCAAGATGTTTTTCTAGTTTGGATACTGGATCAGCTGTGATCCAATGTTACAGTAATTAATGAGCTGAGAATTGAACTCCTGGTTCAGAAGCCTTTGGGTGGGAGAGGGAAGCCAATCAGCCGAGCTGGGGAGGATCTATCTAGATGCACCTGGAAGAAACACCTAACCCCGCCAGCTCAGGCAGTGGCTGAAGAGTGTTTGAGGTCAATGGGCCTTAACGGATGTCAGAGCAGGGCACCCGGTGAGCTCATGGAGTTCTGCTTTATTCGACAAGCCATACCCTGTGGGGAGCAGCCAGCCCTCACATTGTGAATAAGTCTTGCAGTGAAGTCTGTCCAGATACCCCAGCAAGTGTCTCTGTGAGTCCCCTGTGCCTCAAGTGACCTCTGGGCAGAGGGGCCTCGTACCATCAACCCCTCCCCTCTTCCACGCCACGCTTCCCGTGGCAGACTGAGCCCATCCATACAGCCTGTTGATAACCGTGGTTCATGTCTCTTTTTTGTCCATGCCCTTCTTCTTGTCTTTCCCCCTCTGTCATTGTCCCCCTCACAGAGCGCGCCCCAGCCAGTTGCCTCCTTCTCAACAGTGCCCACCCTCCTGGTATTGGCCTAGGCTGAGTCCACAGTCACGTGGCATTCCCTCCATGAGAAAGGCAAACCAAAGATCCAGGTGCTGGCCCCTGCAACCAGGGGGAGCCAATTTGCCCCTTGCCTGCCATCCCTTACTCCTGCCTCCTCTTCTCTGCCTGTCCCTTTGGACCCCTTCCCCCAGAGGCAGCACGTGCATGGGCCAGCCCCCAGACCCCAACCTGACTAACTATGGGGAAGAGAAGATAAAAGGAGAGGAGGTGAGGCCTGGAGACCTGTCACGTAAGGTCTCTAGTCCCGCTCCCAGCACAAGAACGCAGGACATGGTGAGGCCAAAAAGGAACAACAGCAGAGCCATGGATAGGGGAGTCATACCACTATATTCTCAATGGCGGCTGGGTTAGAGACACAAAAGCAAACATCCACCAGTACCCCAGCGAGGAGGGGTCTTCCTGCACCCCAGTATTGCTGGTGGCCGGGTAAGACACAGAAAGTAGGATCCACATGATCCTCAATCCGCCATCCGCGCTTGATAACCCCACTTGCTAGCCCCAATCCGCCATGCTAACTGCAATCTGCGCTTGCTAGCTTAACCACGGCAGTTGTATCAGTGACTAATGGCTAACCAGTAACAGCTGATGGCCAACTAGTCACAGCTGATGGCCGTCTACTACCCAAGCCAGCACCTTTCCACATGAGGCCAAGAGCCTGGAAACTGCTCTCTGGGACTCTGTCCCCACAAGACCGTTAGAGACCTCAGTGCTAAAACAGGGCAAAGGCATTGTCATGTGGGGTGTCATGCAGGGTCTCTGGTCCCACTCCCCACATAAGAACGCAGGATATGGCGAGACCAAAAAGGAACACCCATGGAGCCATAGGTAGGGGAGTCATACCACTATAGTCTTGCTGACGGCTGGGTTGGAGACACAGGAAACAGGAGTCACACAATCTGCAAACTGCCGTCCATTTTTCTACCAACCAACCTCATTTGCTAACTGCAATCCGCGCTTGATAGCTCAGCCGCGGCAGTTATATCAGTGGCTAATGGCTAACCGGTAACAGCTGATGGCCAACTAGTCACAGCTGATGGCCATCTACTACCCAAGCCACCACCTTTCCATGTGAGGCCAACAGCCTGGAAACTGCTCTCTGGGACTCTGTCCCCACAGGCATGCAGCCCACTCAGGTTTTCACAAGAATCTCAGTCTCCCAGGGGCTATTGATGTAATGGAAAAGATGCTGGAAGAATTTGATGCACTCATCAAAGCATGGCTCTGACAGAGTACCATTTAGCTAGTGAATGCATACCCAAAAGAGCATACCCGCAATTTCAAAAAAAAACCAGCAAACAGCTAGGAAATGATTATATTAATGTGTTGAAGGATTTGTGTTACAACATATGGCCTTTGAAAGAAGTTTTTAGGTTATATAAAGTTTATATACACACATATAGTATATATGTATATATACCGGGGATGCCCAAAACATGAATACACATTTTAAGAGATGTTATCTTCAAATGTGTATATAGCTTTTTGACAGTCTCTGTATATATTCAAAATATAGTAACAATATGGTATATACAACATATACTATAGTACATAAGTATATAATATGTAATATAAATATATATCCATAGTGTACTTGTATATTGATATAATTGATATATAGATATAATAGATATATATAGTACATATAGCTTTAGTTATAGAAATAAAAGAGACTACATTTATTTTTATTTTTATATTATATACTAGTTATTAAATGTTTTAAATATCATGGCTTAATCTATATAATTGATAAGACAATATATAAGAGACAAAAAGATAAGAGGTAACGACCTTGTACAACACATGCATGGAACCTTCAGTGTCATGGTGACTAATCCCCCAATATTCACTTTACTCCAAATAATTAATGTAAACTGATCATGGTAATTCCACCCTTATCAGTCAGTGGTTAAGAAATGGAAACATATCCCAACTCTAGCCAATGAGAAATAATGCAAATCTCCTGAGGATTCAGGAAAACGTCTTCTTAATGGAAAGAGAAAGCCAAAGCAAAGGCCTTCCTTCTTTTCGCTCTGATGCCATGGTGTCTAGATGACCTGAGGCCACTGAGACCACTAAGCCACCAACCCTAGGACAAAGCTGACATTCTGAGCAAGTCATAAACTAGAAACTGAGGAAGCCAGCCATTACAAATGCATCACAAACTGCACCTCCATGATATAAGCTTTCCTTCTTCCTTAATCATTTGTATTGGAGGTTTCTATTCTTTGGTGCCAAGGGCATCTGCTCTGATAAGTCTGATTCCCAGACTCCCATGGAGACAGAGGTAGCTAACCCCTCAGAAGGCAGATGGTATCTCCTAGACTCTCACCCTCACTATCTTTCTGCACTTTAAGGTTCCTTTCTCTTCCCAGAGAGGTACCCATTTCTCTTAGTTATGTACTCCAGCATGGACAGCGAGGCCCTACCTGTTCTCACTGATGTTGCTCCTGTAAAAGAGGGAGAAGCTACTGTCACGCGGGGTGTCATGCGGGGTCTCAGCTCCCGCTCCCCACACAAGAACACAGGACATGGTGAGGCCAAAAAGGAACACCCACGGAGCCATAGGTAGGGGAGTCATACCACTATATTCTGGCTGGCGGCATCCACCTCTCTACAATCCACTCGTGCTAGCTCAGCCACCATCCTCTTGCTAGCCCCCATTTTCTGCTGGCGTAGCCACGACTGTTATATTAGTGGCCAATGGCTCACTGGTTACAGCTGACGGCCAACTAGCCACAGCTGATGGCCATCCAATCACAGCTGATGGCCATTTACTACCTGAGCCAGCACCTTTCCACGTGAGGGTGAGAGCCTGGAAACTGCACACCTGGCTCTGTCCCCACAGCTACACCTCGTGAATGGGAGAAGAGAAGGGACCACCATTTGCATCTGATTTGAGTGTGAGACGCTCCAAACCCAGTCAGACCAGTTCATGCTTTGGGGTGAGATCAGTGTCCTGCTAGCACACCTCCGATGCATGATTAGGCTAAAAACAATGTCTGTCTGCCTCTCAGGCCTGAGTTACCTTTTAAAAAGCTCTCTTGTATACTTCCTTAGCTATGGGAAGGGGCAGGCTAGCAGGGGGAGGGGAGGTGCCATCCAGCCACGTTAAAAAATGAAAAGAGAAATTCATCTCCTGATGGCGGTTCCTTACAAATACTATGACGAAACCAACCTAATCTCAGGGAGAAAACCAACACAATTTTCCAGCTAAAAATTATCAAGACAGACGTAAAGACATTTAATATGGGTCTGTTACTGAGTTCTACCTGTCATTGATTTTCCCAGGAGGTACGCTTTCTAGTAAGAGATATTTGCTCTCCCTAGTACTCCAGAGACTTAGAAAGAACAGACCCCAAACTAGGTGTTCAGGGAGCAACTAGAATCTTTTAATGGCATGTACAACAACTGTTTTAGTCCTCAGCTGGGTTAAAAGAATTGTCTGAATTTTAACAGCTTCAGGAATTTGTTGTTACTAAAATAACTTAGTCGCTGTTGAAGTTAAGCCTATTCAAGATGATCTAAATGAAAGGGCAATTGTGAAGGGAGCTACCCCAACTTCCCCTGGATGAGTCTGTTTATAGGGATAATCAATCTGAGAACTTCAATGGGGTTAGAAAATTGGAAATTTCAGACATAATATTTTTAAAGAAGGTAACATAGCTATGGGCTCTCCTAAGTCATATAGCTATTATTGGTACCCCTGGGATGACATCAAGAATATTGTGGTTGAATGGAGACAGATGCTCAGACGGCTTTCCAAATAATAATAAACGATATATTAATGGTACATATTTGAAGAATCGTGAGATGTTATGTTATAAATACCCACAACAGAAAACCTGCCAGAGTAAAAGGAGATGCCTCTGTCTAGAGAAATAAAGTTTGACTCAATCCAATCTGGGTGGTGATGTGTTAGGTTAGAAATATGGGTATTAAAGCAATCATACATAATATCAAACATACCTTCAAAACCCTCAGCTGCTGAGTTGTCTTTTTCCTACCCACTCCTACCACAGAGCCGGTCCGCAGAAACAGGAAGAGGGGCATATCGTGAAGCTACTACCCACAGCAGGCCGCTGCATAACACACAGGCATGCTTCCTCCTTCAGCCTTCTCTTGTCTGGAGGAATAAGAAGGACATGGCAGTGCAGGGGCACAGAGAAGGCAAGCATTTCACCTAGTTCTCAGACCCTGAGGTCTAGCGTAATGGGGTCACGAACCACTCTGTGCACTCACAGCCTGTCAGATCAAGCTCTGTGACATTTTAATAAAGTGAACACTAGATTCACCCAAGAGATGTTTCCTGACTTCTTGTCGGCAGATGGGCCAGATGCAGCAGCAGCAATGGTAGAAGGAGCGCAGATCCCCAAATCTACCCAGAAAACCTGTCGGATTTAAGAAGACCTTTAGAATCATTGCAGGATACATGCAAATTTTTCAATACTAAATTTCAACTCTATTTTTAAAAAGGTTCCCACCAGTACCTTCCACTGATAAACATGAATGAGAGTAGGAATAGTTTTGCTCTTCCCCCAAACTCAGCTCTCACTCTTCAGCTCTGATTTCTGAGAGTGGGAAGCTCCTCACTCCCCTTCCCTGAGAAAAATTTTGAAAACAGTCAGAGATAATGAAACCACTACAATGGACAACTCTTCAAGAGAATGAGGGTGAAATAAGGACAGAGGGAAGGCAAGCCCTGCTGGTCAGAAATCTCATCAGAAACCCAGGAGCAGGAACAAACCAGGTTGATAAATCAATCCAGGGAACAGACCGCTGCTAGACCACAGTTAGAACATACCCAAGCTACCCCTTCCACCCTCCACCCCACCCCTTAAACCCCACTTGAAAAGGCCTGCAGACAGATATGTCATGCAAAACAGATACAGGCAGAAATCAGGCCTGTTGAATGTGACCTGTGTGCCTTACTTCCATTTAAACCATTCCAAGTTCCTGACTTGATCCCTGCTAAATTCCCTACAGTGGGAACTACAGGATTCAGGGCACAGATATTAAACTTAGGACAATAAAGTCTCTGGGGATGATGGTCTGTATCATTTAGGGTAACACCAGATGCTGTAACAAATAAGCCTAGAAATAAATCACAGAAGCACAAACATTTATTCTTTGTTTACATAACAGTGCTTGGCAGAGAACGGATGATTCCACAAGGTCATTCAGAGAAACAGTAGATCATGGATCTTTAACACATAACTTCCAAAATCACCCTGAAAGTCATCTCTAGTCCAGACCATTGGAAAGGGTGAAGAGCATGGAGGAATTTGCACGGGAGGTTTTATGAGCTAAACTTGGAAGTGGTGTCCATCATTCACACCCACAGCTCATTGGCTGGAACATAGTCACATGACCACACTGAACTGCAGAGAAGGCATGGAAATGCACCCCAGCCCTACGCATAAGAAGGAGAAAAAACATCTTCATACATAGTCAGTGGTCTTTGCCTAAGGATCAGTCCAAGGACATCGATCAAAACTTCCTAACATTCTTCTGTGAACTTTGGCGCACCGATAAGAGGGAAGAAAAGCCCTAAATAGACTTCAGAATTCAGTTTCACATACCATTATATCCACATAGGAACAAGAGACTGTGATGGTTCTAATCTTTGTGCCTTGGCATCATGTAGCTCAGTGTTTCATAATGTGTAATGGCTCAGGAATTCAAGTTTCTTTTTGGGTCCACAGACAAATAACATAGAAACGTTGAGATGCTTTTTCATAAAAAATGGAAATGTGTTATAAAAATATACTTTGCAAAGCCTGACAATACTGAAAAATAGAAAGCAAGCACAACAAATGGTAAAATAATAATGGTACCTATTTATTCAGGCAAATACCTTAAACCTGCTACAGGTTTTTCATGACAGAAAGTATAGAGGTCGGGCTGGAACATTCTTTCCTCTTTGACCATACAGATTTTTTTCTTCTTTTTAATTTGCAGCATTCTATAGTAAGGAGAACCTAGATTTTTAAGCTCTCTGTATTACTGACTGTGCAACTTCAACCTCCCTGTCTGTAAATATGGGAATAAAATGAAGACAAATAAGATGTTATAAAGCACCCAACCTAGCATCAGCTTCATTGTAGGTGCTTGATAGCTGTTATACTTCGTGGTGGACCCAGGGAAGCAGAAATGGTCACGAGAAGGTTCCCTCTTTGGACTTTGACAAGGTTGGGAAGCGTGGAGCAAAATAATTCCACCTAAATTTCAAAGGGCAAGAACAAATAAGATATCACAATGAAAGGCTCTTTTCTGACCCCTTCTTCAACTGGAAAATTCCTTGAAAGAAACTCGGGTGTTACCGCCTCCAGAAACTCCTGTGACCCATTTAGATTTGTAGGTGCCCCTGAGCTGTGTTCCCACAGTCTACCTCTAAGCCCTGGCAGTTCGTTGTCATTATATTCACCAAGGAGGAGCCCATAATCATGGAATCATGTATTCATCTCTAAGGTGAGGTCGTTTCAGGGCAGGGATGTGTCTTCTTTGTTGTAACATTCTCCCCTGGCCAAACAGCTGGCACTTAGTAGAACATAAACGAAGGAACAAATGAATGTTCAACCCAGTCATGTCCCAGCAGTGTTCAGGCACCCATCAAGAGGAAGATGTTTGCGTTCTGCACAGCACCGCCCATCTTCGGGGAAAGCCATGTTCACGCCCACAAACACTTTCCAAACCAATCATTGACGTCCCCTTCAAAAAGCTTTTAACCCAGACTTCTGACAGTTTCCTCCAGGGTACTCTGGCGTAAGACTGGCGGCTGGATTGAGAAAAGCAGGGAGCATAAGGAGACCACAGTTCCTTTTCATTGACACTATGGAAGAAGATTCTGGTTCAATGAAAAAAAATATATACGTCTTGAATGGAGTTCATTTTTTTCTTTTTCACTCAAAACTGAAATAGGGTTATTTTCTTAATAGCTTGTGGCAGCTTGTTTTCTACAGCAGCTCTTTAAATTGAGCTCATACGGTAATAATTTACTTCAGAACAACTGAAGCAGTGTGGGGGTTGGGGGGGAACGGGTGAGGAAAAAAGAAGAGAAAGGCACTGGCCAGGGAAGCTGAGTGGATTTTTTCCCCTCTTTTTTGAGATTATTTATCATTAAAGCACAGTATCTTTCTTCCAGACCTGGAAGATTCAAACAAAGACTAACAAATCACACAGTAAACCAGCAGGAAGTCAGACAATTACTCCAAGCTAGAAGATGTATTTCTTAAGGGAAATGTGATTTGAATCACTGAGGTTTTTAAATTCACCTCAGTACGCTTCTGGGCAGTGCTGCCAGTAACAGGAAAATTCTAAGCTATTTGGTATTCTCTCCCAAGTGAGCTGGGCATCACTATTACATGATCATTGTTGTTATTTAACATTCAACAGATAGCCACAGGGGTTAGGCACTGCTCAAATTCCGTCACAGACGCTCCTGTCTTCAATCTGTTTGCATCCTAGAATGACAATAGAGAGAAACGCAGGGAAGGAAACCTATCTTAGCGACATGGTGAGCTTTGCCTGGGATCCTTCACATCACTTGCTTTCTTCGGTGGGTGTGGTAACCTCCACGGGGAGTAAAATGTTTCTCCCACAAGACAGGTGACTCCAACGCTGAAGTCATTTTACAGGTGAGTACCAGAGGCCAGGCAGGGAAGGCATTCTCACTCCCAGAGTTATTTAAGTTGGCAATAATGCCATATCTTGCATCAATGTAATTTGTAGAAAACAGAACAGTCCTTTTTTTCCTTTTTGTTCTGGCAGATAAAATGTTCAGTTAGCGTGAATGTTTTGTCAATAGAAGCAGTGAAAAAAGGCAATCTCATGAAAAACTGAAACAGTGTATAGGTGGAACATCAGAGCTAGGCAGAAGAGGAAGAACAGGGTGACTTGCCATGGGTCACATATCTATCTAGTGACAACAGTTGTCCAGGTCTGGGATTCATAAATAGCTACTCCCACAACGTCCAACCTCCACCTTTCCACTGATAATCCCCACCAATACACACACTCTAAATAAAAAAAAATAAAACAGGAACAGCATGACGAATAGAAAAGGAGAGGACTTAGGGAAAGAAGGTAGCAATCTGGAAAACTTCATCCAGTGTTTGCATTTCTTGTCTATGTAGATTACCTGGGGATAGTAGAGCCATATTTGGCCTCTGAGGAGCTTAGGGAAATCAACTCAGTCCAACCTCTGTGAGCCTCATCTCATTAAGAGCCCAAAGTGGTCTGGGAAGGTCTCTATGTCTCATCTCATTAAAAGTCCAGAATGTTCCAGAATCGTTATCTAGACTTTATCTCATTAGAAGCCCAGAGTAATCCAGAACAGAGTGGCTCTGGAAGAAAAGGAGTTTCAGAAAGCTCTGAAAAGATAGTTTGTCCCACTGAGATACAGATGACTCTTCTAGAAAAGTAGAAAAGTAATGAATGGCTACTCAAGGGGCGAATCTGGAGAGAGGAAAGCAGTGGGCTTCTGTCTTGCATAAATTTCTGCATATAATCCTCAATTTGGAAAGTATCTCCAGTTCTAGGATTTCTTTTCTTTTGATCTCTAGATAGTAGCTGAGGTCACTTTGGTTTTGAAGATCAAACAAAACTGGCTTGATCCCATCTGTAGGAAATCCCTGCCCCATTCAAGATTTCACTGAATTCCCGCGTGGCTTTTTGTTCTCATAGTCACATGAAACCATGTTGGCTGATGCTCTCTGGGTAGTGTTCATTGCATTCTCTCAACTTCTACTTCCCTCTGGCCTGCTGCTGAACCACAGCTGGGACACCTTGACTTCTTCAAAGCACCATTCCCACAACACTATGTGTTGCATACTTTTACTGACTCCTCATAGAAAAAACAAGTGAGTATTGCATTGCATCAAAATACAGAGTAACAGACAAACTTGGCTGCTGGACAGTCCCCTGCTTATTCAGTGCCTTGGCATGCCTGCTGCATGCCACAGACCCACACACTTGCCGCAGGGGATTTCATCCTCAATGCCATTGGACTCTCATGGTGCTCTCCTTCCAAAATCATTTTTCATCTATCCATTTACAAGGTTCCGTCCAGCTCCCCCAGATTCCTTTTCTTTTTTAGCAGGGGAATTAAGCTACCTACAGTTTTTCCCTAGCATGCCAAAGAGCCCATTTAGACATTATCTTCAACGCTTCCTAAAGTAATATATTTCTCTCCACCACACAATCCCCAACAACTACCTTAGTTCAAAATTTCATTACATCATGTCCAAGCAGGACTCTTCCCTACTTCCAGTCTCTTCTGCTTTTAATTTAATCGGACGATAACAGATGCATCTCCTAAAAACCTGCTTCCCAAGCAGTCACACACTCCTCCCCGTCTCAGACACCTTCATTCTCTCCCCACTGCCACTCACATTTGCACACACATTTTCAAAACTTCAAGAAAACTTCAGGAAATATCATGAAAGGCATGAAAAAGTGTCTCACTATATCAGCACCTGAAGAGAATCGAAGCTGATCAAAAAAATAGAGCTACAATTAACGCACCATTAAACAGGAACTGTTAAGTGCACTTAGGTCAAGAAATCCAGTTATGTTTCCCATGCATAATAATAATTAATAACACAAGATATCTTTGGCATTTCATGCTCAGAACACTTCACAGACATAGGCTAATTAATTACATAGATAAAGATATTGCAGGTCTTTCTTTTGATATCAGTGGGTTCATTAAATTCCCCATTTGGCTAACAAAGTAATTTCCTGTACTTCTGAATTCCTAAGTAGGGTGGAGGGAAAGGACAGAGCAGCAGAAATGTCGAACAAGAGTTAGTCCTTGTTCTTCCTCCACTTTCTGGGAATCTACAACATAAAAGTCTATGTGGGCGTCCTCACTCACCTGTCATTGTGGATGTGGGGAGGGCTGCCCCAGCTTTAGCCAACCTCTGCCTTAGAGCCCATGGCTGCCACTGTGCCACCAGGACCCTGAGTGGGTACATCTTGTTCACCAGGGTTACCCCTGCATGGCAAGAGGGTGGAGGTCTTCCCATTGGGATAATGAACCCAGGTTCTTTCTGAGACCCCTCTACATGCCCTGGATACCAAATAACTCCCAAGAAGATGCTAGGACTCCCATGACAGCCCAGACCCTATTCTATTCCTTTCCTCCCTTGGATTGTCTTCTTTACCCCCACACAGACTTTTGCTGGAACTTTAACATTCTTCTGTGAACTCCCTTGGGAACCTTGGCCCTGGACACACAGCTTCACTGTGACCCATAAGACTGAGGGCTTTCATCTTGGGAGCTGGACCCATAGAAACCTAGCTTACCTATTAAACTAGAACTGAAATACTACATATTTTTTAATGAAAACTCGTGTAGAAATTCCTCCACCACCGTTGCCTAATTCCCAAGCAATGTAACAAGGGTTATGTAATTTCCAAGCCATGTAATGAAGGCACAAATTTGTCACAGGTACAATCATCACATAAATTTGATAGAATTACAGTACTAACTTCTACACAGCCCTAAAGGACAACATTGTATTATGTATTATGGAAAAGGTTTGACTCCGTAGCCAACTGGTCCTGGATTCAAATCCTAGGTATGCCAAGATGAAAGAAATAAACAAGTTTGAAGGTGCCTGGTGTATAGTAACTACTAAGTAGGGGTATTCGTTGAAGTCGGTTGTGCTTACTATAGTATTACACTAATCATGACCCCTGCAGTCCCAAGGTAGCACAAACTAAAACAGACTCTGGGCAGTGAGAACTGAAAATTATGTTTTATTTTACTTTCATGGGAGACAGAGGAAAATATTTTCACAAGGTCTTCTAAGCTCCAAAATTTCCAAATCAACCCTAATTGCTCCCATCAATTCTAGTTTTGCCAATATAGCTCCGCAGTCACCCACTTGGTCTTTTAATGTCCTAAGAATGACAGGATCAGATACGGGACAACCCCCTCTAAACCTCAGTTTTGCTCTAGAAAGGAAGAAACGGTTATTCTTTACCATTACCACTGGCCTCTTGATTACAAGAGGCCATAATTGGATTCAATGTCTGTCGTAGCAGGAAAGAGACAGTACAAAGGAACTTCATTCCTCCTCAAAGTAACAACTCTCCAAGAGTTACTGCGGTTGGAAGCAAAGTCCAGATGTTTTCTTCCCTTTCGGAGTCCACTGAGAGTTTCAGATTAATATAATATCAGACCTGTACACTATGACGAACACTACCCTCATCACAATAGCCTTATGAGACAAGGTTTTTAATTCCTGTTTTACAATTAGGAAAACTCAGGTCTAGAAAGGTGAATGACACAGCAAGGATTCAAATCAGATCTGAAGGGCTTAAAGCTGAGTCTCTTACCACTAGACTATAAGGAAAGAACAGTTTTGTCTCTCTTCTTCCCTCCTTCAAAGAGAGTCAGGTACCATCAGAAAGAGTTTCCCTGACCTGAGAAGCTGTGGTTTGGATGCTGGAGATTCACTGCATTCAAATAAGAAAGGGATGAAGCAAGTGCCATGAGTAATAGCATGGAGGAGCACAGGTACTGCTGAGAAGAGTTCTTTCCTCATTTCAGAGGTCTGAGCTCCCTGAGAGAAATTAACCAACATAGACAAAGGACCTGGTGGCAGAGGCAATGCTATTTGTTCACCACCCTATTTCTTTGCTTCTTGGGAATGCACCTAGACTACATTTCCCAGCTTCCCCTGCAGGAAAATGGGGTCATGTGATTAAGTTCTATGTGAGTTCTAAGGTAGCATATGAGGTCTGACAATTAAGTTCACGAACTTGCCACCATGTGCTTACATTGGCAGCACTGTACAAAAAGTTCAGTAAGGTTTCATAACATTGGTATATTAGTGTCTAACAGCTGTATTGGTGTGGACGTGTGGCGGTGTCTTGCTGAGTGGCGTTCATTATTGTTATTGCGTTTTTTTGTGCGCTGTCGCGAGAATGTCTGAGCTTGAATTAGAGCAACGAACAAATATTAAATTTCTTGTTAGACTTGGCAAGAGTGGAATTTAAATCAGAAACATGTTAGCCCAAGTTTATGTGGATAATGCCATGAGGAAAACAGCAGTGTACAAATGGATTAAATGTTTTTCTGAGAGGAGAGAACACGTCACTGATGAAGAGAGGTCAGGGCGGCCAATAACAAGCAGAACTGATGAAAACATTGCAAAAATTCATCGAATTGTGCATCAAAATTGTCGGCTGACTGTGAGAAGCACAGCAGACCAAGTAAACATCCGTACAGAAACAATTAGGAAAATCTTACCTGAAAATCTTAGCATGAGAAAGGTGTGTGTAAAAATGGTCCCAAAGGAGCTCTTGCATCATGACAACGCACCAGCTCACAGTGCACTGTCTGTGAGGGAGTTTTTAGCCAGTAAACAAATAACTGTATTGGAACACTCTCCTTAATCACCTGATCTGGCTCCCAATGACTTCTTTATTTGCCCGAAGATAAAGGAAATATTGAAAGGAAGACATTTTAATGACATTCAGGACATCAAGGGTAATATGAGAGCTCTGATGGCCATTCCAGAAAAAGAGTTCCAGAATTGCTTTGAAGGGTGGACTAGGTGCTGTCATCAGTGCATAGCTTCCCAAGGAGAGTACTTCAAATGTGACCATAGTGATATTCAGCAATGAGGTATGTAGCACTTTTTCTAGGATAAGTCCGCAAACTTAATTTACAGACCTCATATGCTACATCAGGCCTCACCCTCACAATCTTCCATGCTCTCCCTCTTTGTTCATCTCCAAGGCAGACACAGAGGATTCAGTGGAGGTCTCTGATGCCTCAGGAGATATAAGAATCCTGAGTTCCTGAGTGACTGCATGGAGCAGATATCACCACCTACTATATGTACCAGGTAATGGCATGAATGAGAAAAACCTATATTATGTTAAGCCAAGGAGATTTGGGGTTATGTATTACAGCCCCTAGCACATCCTAATGCAGAACTTCACTGTGTAATTTCACTACTTCGCTGGGGGTTTTTGGCCTCTCTAGCCTTTCTTACCCCTCTGACGAACCCTTGTTGTCTTTCAACTGCTCATTAGCACCTCTACCTCAGCTTGCACTAAGAAAATTAGAGAAGATGAAATTTAAATCAGTCCACTTTTTCCTTGTTAGCAGCTCTGGTCTTAAGAGAAAGCAAAAAAAAAAAAAATTCAACGGGATCAGAGAAAAGGTTAAAATTGTTGCTGAAGATGAGGTTTGAAAATCATCTGGGTTTTAGTTTTCTGTGCTCTCTTCCCTTCATTAATCAACAACTGGCTGAGTTACCAGGCAGCTCAGTGTGGGGGATCACTCCTGTCTGCACATTTGTCTGTGCTCCTTTTAGGCAGTTTTGCTCCAGGAGTAAGTCTACATATCCCATGAAACCTCTCCAAGGTGAATCTTGATAGCCACCAATAAGGGGCAGACGCCTTCACCTGTCAACTCTGCCTTTGCAAAGTATCAGAGAATGCCATCAATGGCAGAGGTGCTACTCAGAGGACTACTCATGTAGTCCTACTCAGTTATTTCACACAGGGGTTAAACCAGAGACCCAAAGCGGGGACTTAATTTTCCCACAGTCACACAGTAATAGCTAAGACCAGGCTCCTTTTCTCCCCAGTAAAATGCTGAAACTATAAATTTCAAAAACTAAGGGAGAGATGAGAAAAAAACAATGTTTAATGTATTTTAAAAGGCAGGCACTATATTAGAGATGGTCTGGAAAACAGTCAGGTACCCCTGCAAAAAGCATTGTTCAGATATTCTTGGAAGGAAGGAAGGAAGGGAGAGAGGGAGGGAGGGAGGAAGGAAGGAAGAAAAGAAGGGAAAGGACAGAAGGAGGGAAGGGAGGGAGAGAGAGTGGGGGACAAGAACTCTCTAATTTCCAGCACAGCTGCTCCTGTGATGTCCTGGCCCCTGTTTCATCTCTCCTGGACTTTGGAAGGTTCACCACGGAGTGGTCCTTCTCATGTGGATTTTGTGCTGAATCTAGAGCGTGAGACCTGGGCCAGCTTACACATGTATGTTTGTCTGTGTCCACCACTATGTATTCTCCACAGATCTATTGACATTACAGGCACCTTGAACCATAAGAGACACTCCAGAAGCAGACGCTACAGGACACTCCTAGATGTTTACCTCCGAAACAGGGAGTTAGCAGGTTGGCATGGAGATGGAGAGAGAAGTATTGTATAAGAGTCTTGGGTTCTGGATACTCTTGGTTAAGAGATTCACCTCCTTCCATCCTTGGGTCCCTCCTCAAGGATCAGCCCTAGCAGTTTTGTTTTGTTTTTTGTTAACCCAGGGGAAATCACCTAAAAAACCCACCCTAAAAACAAACTTCCAGTTACAAGGATACATAAGTCCTGGGAATGTCATGTACAGCATGGCGACTGTAGTTAACAATACTGTATTGCATAGTTGAAAGCTGCTAAGAGAGTAAATGTCAAAATTCTCATCATGAGAAAAACATTGTAATTATTAGTGGTGATGGACAACTAAACTTTTTGCAGTAATTATTTTGCAATGTATACATAGATTAAATCATGTTGTATCTCTAAAACTGATACAGTTATATGTCAATTATATCTCAATTTAAAAAAAAAAACAAAAACATTCCTGGGCCAGCCCAGTGGCTCAGGCGGTTAGAGCTCCATGCTCCTAACTCCAAAGGCTGCCAGTTTGATTCCCACATGGGCCAGTGGGCTCTCAACCACAAGGTTGCCAGTTCAATTCCTCGAGTCCCTCAAGGGATGGTGGGCTCTGCCCACTGCAACTAAGATTGAACACGGCACCTTGAGCTGAGCTGCCTCCTGGATGGCTCAGTTGGTTGGAGCGCATCTTCTCAACCACAAGTTTGCTGGTTCGACTCCCAAAAGGGATGGTGGGCTGTGCCCCCTGCAACTAGCAACGGCAACTGGACCTGGAGCTGAGCTGCGCCCTCCACAACTAAGACCAAAAGGACAACAACTTGAAGCTGAATGGCACCCTCCACAACTAAGATTGAAAGGACAACAACTTGACTTAGAAAACAATCCTGGAAGTCTTAGTTGTGGAGGGCGCAGCTCAGCTCCAGGTCCAGTCTGTGTGCATCATTCTTCCAGAGCACAGAGCAATACAGAGAAGGGGAGAGAGAATGTGGGAGGGCAAAGAAAGTATCAGTTCAGGCCTCTGCCTCATTGTTCCTTCCAGGCTCATCTTTCCTTTTCCTCCCAGATTCTTCAGGCTCCAAAATTTCCCCAGGTTAAAACTCACTTTTTCATTAAGGTGGAGGACCCCAGCTATTTTGAAGAAGAAAGTAACTGAATAAAGTAATTCAGACCAAGGAAGGAGTACATCTTAGCACATATTTCCAATAATATTTAGTTTACCCCGTTTTGTTTTTATCATATATCTTGCATATATTTTTCCAGCTTTATTAAAATATTGTTGACAAATAAAATTATACATGTTTAATGTGTACAATGTGATAATGTGATATACTTACACACTGTGAAATAATTACCAAGATCAAGGTAATTAACACATTTATCACCTCACATAACTAACTCTTTTTTGGTGTGTGGTGAGAATGCTTAATACATACTCTCAGCACATTTAAAGCATACGATACTGTATTATTAACTATAGTTACCATGCTGTACATCGGATCTCAGAACTTATTCATCTTACAACTTGTACCCTTTGACCTACATCTCCCCATTTCCTCTGTTCCCAGCCTTTGGCTACCATTATTCTACTCTCTGTTTCTACGACATCAGCTTTTTTTTTTGGATTCTACATATAAGTGATACTATACTGTTTTTGTCTTTCTCTCTCTGGCTTATTTCACTCAACATAAATGTCCTCCAGTTCATTGAAGTTGTTACATGTGACAGGATTTCCTTCTTTTTTATGGATGAATAATATTTCATTGCATATATATATGCAGAGGGTGCCAAAAAATGTATATACATTTTAAGAAAGGAAAAAAACTATTAAATTGTACTACTCTATACCAACAACAAAAGATGAATACAAATTACGTTTGACTTCTGCAATTACAAGAGGTGCTCAAAGTGGTTACCATCAGCGTCCAGACACTTCTAATTATGGCAAACTACTGCTTGAGCAACGTTGACCAAAGTACCCACTTGTATACATTTTTTGGCACCCCCCCCGTACACACACATACACACATACATACACACACACATACACACACACACGCGCGTATATATCATATATTCTTTGTGCATTCATCTGTTGACAGACACTTAAGTTGTTTCCATATCTTGGCTACTGTGAATAATGCTGCAATTAATACAGCAGTGCAGCTATCTCTTCGAGAGAATGATTTTGTTTCTTCAGATAAATACTCAGAAGTAGGATTGCTGGAATCATATGGCAGTTGTCTTTAATTTTTTGAGGAACCTTCACATCGGTTCATAATGGCTGCACCAATTGACATTCCCATCAACAATGTACAAGGCGTCCCGTATTTCACATCCTCACCAATACTTGTTACCTCTTGTCTTTTTGATAGTAGCCATCCTAACAGGGGTGAGGAGATATCTAATTGTGGTTTTGATTTGCATTTCCCTGAAGGTTAGTGATGCTGAGCCCCTTTTCGTGTTATTGGCCATTTATATGTCTCTTTTGGAAAAATGTCTATTCAGGTCCTTTGCCCATTTCTTAATCATATTGCTTACTTGTTTGTTTGCTATGGAGTTGTATGAGTTCCTTATATATTGTGGATATTAACTCTTTGTCCAATATATGATTTGAAAATATTTCTCCATTCTATAGGTTGCTTTTTCATTTTATTGATTTTTCTTTTTGCTGTGCAAAAGTTTTGTTTAGTTTGATATAGATCCACTTGTTTATTTTAATTTTTGTTGCCTGTGCTTTTTGGTTTCATATCCAAAAAATCAGAGAAATGCAAATAAAAACCACAATGAGATATCACCTCACACCTGTCACAATGGTCATCATCAATAAATTAACAAACAACAAGTGTTGGCGAGGATGTGGAGACAAGGGGGGACAGCTCATACACCGTTGGTGGGATTGTAAGTTGGTGCAGCCACTATGGAGGTTCCTCAAAAAAATAAAAATAGAACTACCACATAATCCAGCAATTCCACTTTTGGGTATTTAGCCAAAAAATTCCAAAACACTAATTCAAAAAGATATATTCACCTCTATGTTTATTGCAGCATTATTTACAATAGCCAAGATATGGAAGAAGCAACCTAAGTGCCCATCAATAGACAATTGGATAAAGAAGATATGGTACATATATACAATGTACTATTACTCAGACATTAAAAAAAAATTATGAAATCTTACCATTTGTGACAACATGGATGGACCTGGAAGGTATTATGCTAAGTGAAAAAAGTCACAAATACCATGTGATCTCACTTATATGTGGCATCTAAAGAACAAAATAAATGAACAAAGAAAAAAGCAGAAATAGACTCAGAGATGCAGGGAACAAGCTGATGATTGCCAGACATGTGGGGAATTGAGGGGACGAAAAGGGTGAAGGGATTAAGAAAAACAACTGATAGTTACAAAATAGCCATAGGGATGTAATTCATAGAGAATATAGTCAATAATATTGTAATAATATGTATGGTGCCAGGTGGGTACTAGACTACTGGGGGGATCACTTCATAAATTATATATGTCTATCCACTATGCTGTGTACCTGAAACTAATACAAAATAATATAAAATAATATTAAATGTTAACTGTAATTGAAAACATTTTTAAAGCGGGGGGAAGGTGAAGGGGGATGAAAAAAATTTTCATATTAAGAGGAGAAAATGTTTCTATATTTCCTGGGCTCTCAAGGGCTAGGAGTTGAATCATAAGCCAAAGCAAAAGAGAGAATTCAGGATATAACAAATCCCTGCCACATGCGAAAGTCCAACCCTTCTGGTTTTATGATGAATATGGAGGGTGGAAAGAGATGGAGAAGCAAACAGTCAAAAACATGTGTCCTGGCTTCCCTTCACTCTGAAATCCCAGTGGGTTTGTGCATAATAGTAACCTTCCAGTTAGCACAAAGACCATTGGGGTCTAGCAAACCACTTCCTAGATCATAGCTTGAGGGAGGCTGCAATGCTTTAGGAGAAACCCTCCATTAAGCTTGTCACAAAGTCCAAAATGGCTATAGATTGATGGCGCAACAAGTGTGGAGGAAATTATCTAAACATAGGACCTGAGATAGCAGACTGTATTCCTTATGGTTGGTGCATGGTAAGCAGGGGATTCAGAAGACTTTGTATGTCCTGATGACGGGACATGGAGGTACCAAGAACACCAGTGAATCAATGGAATCTGGGGTTCAAACAAAGAGCTCAGGGAGAATGAGGACTTTGCAGTAAGACTTCAGGTTCAGGTGACAGCATGCACCTTGGAAGGCTAGACAAGGTCAGCCATAATCCAGCACACATTACCCAGTGGCTCAAGAACCAGCCAGATCGGCCAGCTCATGGCAGAGGCAGCAAGAACCCAGGGAAAGCACAAGGATCTCAATAAATGCATCTAAGGATGTCTCTCCCAACACCATAAAGACATATAAACCCCCTCCCCTCAGAAACATACCCAATACCATCTTCGGAAAGACAAAGAAGAATAAGAAGAGCTTCCCTTTTACCCTAAAAATACTGAGTTACCTAAAAAATATAGTTCAAAATATTGTCACCCCAATAAACTTTTATTTTAAAAAAATGTGTGTGTGTGTGTGTGTGTGTGTGTGTGTGTGTGTGTGTGTGTGTGATTTAAAACAAAGACTGGAGGGATATCTGACAAGTATGTTTCTGTAATCCTCCTGATGGATGGGAAGAGAGAACAGGGTGCTCATTTATTAACAAGTTGGTTCTCACTGCCTCTCAAGTAACCTGCTTCTTATCTGTGGAAACTTTTAGGATCTTCTTTTCGTCTGCAGAGTTTTCTACTTTAATTTCTTTGCTTCTAACTGTGGATCTTTTTTCTCAGCATCCTGGTCCATGTGGGTTAGACCAACACACTTTGAAGACTCTTTTCTTTCTTCACCTCTGAGAAACTTTCCTCTGTTTTCCTTTGGTTTCTTCCATTTTATTATCTCTGTCCTCTTTCTGGAACTTTTATTAGATGAATATTTAACTCCTTATTGCTCACTTGTCTAATTTTACTGTTTCCTAAATAATGAAAGCTGAATACATCCTGTATTTCTAACAATAGGGGATTCATCAATTAAATCATTACACACTTGTTGGTAAGACATGAAGTTTTTAAAATGACGCTTGATAAAAGGAAATCTAGATGAGCATGCAATTTAATCAATAACTACCAAAAAACAATTAAACCACAAATGTACTGAAAGAAAGCATCAGGAGAAATAAAGTTGTAACCTCAGACGAGGAAGGTTTTTCTGAATATGATATAAAACACAGAACAATTAAGGGTTAAGTTCACAAGTTTGAACGCATGAAGCTTTATGTTTGTTTTATATTTGGTTTGTCTGTGTTTTTGATAAAATTTATCATTATACATAGAGAAAAGTGCATCTAAGTGTACAAATTGATGAACTTTCACAAACTGAACAATCTGGATCAAGAAAGAGAATGATACCAATACCCAGAAGGCTCCTCATTCCTCCTGCTGTCACCAACACCCTGAGGGTAAGCACTCTCCTGACTCAATGCCATAGAGTACTGTTGCCTACTTTTGAACTAGATAGATAGATAGATAGATAGATAGATAGATAGATAGATAGATAGATTAATACTGTATATCCTCTGTGGCTGACTTCTTTTGCTCAAGGTCATGCTCGTGACATTCACTCACATTGCGTGTGTGGCTGCAGTGTGCTCCTTCTCATTACTGTATACTTTTCCACATGTGAATATAATCCAATTTATCTCGATTCCACTGTTGATAGGATGACCTCTTAGACTTGTTTTTCAGTGTGGGAGATATCCTTGACTTCTCTTCTATCTTTGGTCTGTAACCCCAGCTTTTCAACTTCTTATTTAGTCAGTCCTTTGATTTTTTTTTTCAATTTTATTGAACATATTTTTAATTTCCAGGGATTCCTTTTTTGTTAACTGCCTGTTTATATATATGGCTCCATGTAGAAGGCAGAGGCTTGTGACCTGCAAACGTCCTTGTGAGATGCAGGGCTAGATAGCTGTCTGTGGGTGGTGTATCCCACAATTGCCATGTGAAGAGGGCTTGGTTTTTATATTGAAATAATTTCGTGGGTGGAGCTGCTTTGTTCCTGATATCTTTATTTCTCTTTCTAATATTATTTTCCGCTGAGTTCATTTCTGAGTTAATTTCTGATCTGCTCATCTTTTCTCTAGATCCCCAAAACCATAAGAGGATACCTTCCTGAAAGATCACACATTTTCTTTAGAGACTAGTTTTTGGATTTGGGACCATTGTCATATGCTCCATGTATGAGGAGAAGTGGGAGAAAAAGTGACACCCCCAGAAGACTCAGCAAGGGATCACCCTATTGGTAGAATTTTCTATATGTTGACCTCAATCTCGAAGCTTTTTCTGTTCCCCCTTGGAGAAGATGCTCACATTGCAGGTGTTTCAGGCTGGTGTTTCTTCAGTTCTCTTGCCTCTATCAAACTGATCACAGCTGCCTTTTATCATCCAGGATTTCCTTAAAGTTTCTTTCTTTCTGTTGGCTTCTTCCCTTATCTTCTAGCACTATTCTGTTTATGTTATTGTTCTTAAAAATATCTCTTTGAAAAAACAAAGAGATATTTTTAAGAACAATAACATAAACAAAATAGTGCTAGAAGATATGGGGAGAAAGGAAGGCTAGACATATCACTCTACCATCTTAAACCTGAAACCAGATGTGTTCTTCTATTGGTCACTCCACTCCAATGTGACCATGGATGGAGACCAGGTTGGGGAGAAGCAATTCATTTCAAAAAGACATAACTGTAATAATCCAGGCATGCTATGATAGGTCCTTAGGTTTGCATGGGGGCAGTAGCAACATAGAGAAGTGGAAAGACGTAGTAAGAATTATGGAAGCGGAACCAACAGCACTTGGTGAGGGATTAGGCATGGGACTCGAGAGCCAAACTTCTGAAGGCTGGTGTAACCAGTGGATAGAGGTGCTATTTACTGAGTTGACACTGAACAGGGAACTTCCGTAGGAGGTATTGTTGATGATGTTGTTTTGTCATTAGAAGAGATGACAATCTAGTGCATCAAAACACGGTGTGACTTATGGATGGTGTGATACAGAGTTGCACACCTGAAATCTATGTAGTTCTGCTGGCAATTGTCACCCCAATAAATTAAAAATAAATTTAAAAAAAAAAAAAAAAAAAAAAACATTCCTTATTGTAGCTTAAACATTCCATAAGCTGAAACACTCAAAATGTCCAGGTTGCACCCAGTGGAACAGTCTGAACCTTCATTGCCAGATTGAACCTTGCTGATGAGATGCAACCAGGACTCCCTGGAGGCCTCACCACGCAAGCTCAGGAACTAGGCATCAATAACTTCCAAAAGGTCCAGGCCCTGAATTGTTCCCTGAGCTATGAAACTGCTTAGATTATGTCTACTGAACAAGTTTTACGGTAACGTGCATGCGTTTTGAGAAACAGAATGCCTCGAGTAGAAGTTTAATCTTTTTATTTTCTCTGGTGAACTCCAATTAACTTCATGTCAATAAATGCTATATTTTTATAGCATACAAAATCTGGACTGTTATATTTTGATGTTGTTTGCACTCCACATGGAGGCAGTCTTTAGGGAGGATGCTAATATCTGATTTCAAGTGGGAGGAAGGGAATTAAGACTATATTTACAGAAGCAAGAAAAAGTAAAAATTGAACTCAAAGGAGGTAGGTCATTTTCAAAGATTGCATGACTACTAATTCCTTAGCTGTGTGATCACAGCAGACTGAAGGATGATTCGAAGACGAGCGATCTTTAGTTCTAGACATTTCATAAAAGAAACGTTGAGCACTTTGGGAGTATTTTGCAGAAAAATACCAGGGCTTCTTTAATATCTTGATTGTGATAACATGAAAATCCTACTGCAGAATAAGCCAAAGTCAAAAGACTGGACACATTTTGTTTTCTGTTTTAATCCAGATTTAGGGCATCTGGAGTGATAAAAGTAGCTGGAAAATTCCAGCCACATCAGAGCATTATTAGATTATGTTCATATCTTCTTCTTGGTCAGGTTCCTGAGGATAAAGAATTCTAAGAGACTCAGTGTCCCTCAAAGAAGTCATAGAAAAGACTTTTTTTGAGGCTTTGCTGGTGCATGGCAGGGGCAGGAGGGGAGAAAGGCACTGAGTGCTTGGTTTGGGATAAAGGTAAGAAGGAGGGAGGACCGTAACAAAAGGACAAAGGGGTGCTCAAGTGATAAAAAGTGAAAGTGATACCTGCCTCCCTCCTCAGCACCTCATGAGCTTAGAAAGCACCTTCACTTTAAAATTTTCATCCTTGTTTCCTGGGGCAGGCAGGGCGAGCATATTAGCTCCATTTTATAGGAAAATAAGCCAGAGATTTTAAAGGCACATACCTGGGTTTCACAGCTAGCAGGTCAGCGAAGCCCCCAAGGCTTCCACATCCCAGTTTTGAGCTCAGTGGTACGTCTGGAAAGACTGCAGTCCTTCCTTGTGATTTTGTACTGGCCACAATCATTCAGACAGGCCAAGGAGGAGCGTTATTGATGTTCTTCTCTGCTGAAGGAAAACAATCAGTTCAGTTCAATCAGTCTAATTTAAAGTTGAATTTGTATAAATGGGGAGGCAGAGAGACAGTGATTTGGGTTTCCAGTTAAGGTGTTATGAGACATTTAAAATTACATTCTAATCTCACTGTATTGATTGTTTCAAAGGAATGCCCACAAACTACTGAGACCCAATTGGACATGAAATTCATAACCATTGACGTGGGCTCCAATTTGTTGTTTGTTTATGTATACAATGGAGGGTCCCAAACAGCTATTCAGGATTGCCCCCTCACCGTCTGCTATGCCTTTGGTTATGGTGTGTGTGAAGGAGAGTTGAGTGGTAATGAGGGTGTGCAAGTAAGTATGTGTGCGATTGGGTGTCTGCGTATGTCTGTTGGGGTGTATGGGGGTGCTCCAATCTACTACAAAGAAATCTTTGTTGAGTGTAGACATGCCCTTTTCTAAAAATGAAAAAGCGAGAAAAGAAAACAAAATAAACATTTGGCTTTGCACAAGTTGCCTGGAAGCAGAGTCTGACACAGGGGTTTGGATGCACATTATTTATGGAGGGTGTGCTCTAAGGAGAAAGGGAGCAGGGGATCTGGATGGGGCAGGGAAGGGAGCTATGCAAGAGAGTGCTCTCAGCTGGAGAAGAGCTTCAGCCTGACCCTCCTGGGAGCTCTGGAGCGTGACTTGTGCCAGAGTCAATCCAGTCTGGAAGCCCGAGGACTGGCCTTAGTTGCCCCTATATCACACGGTCATTGACTGCAGACTGCGGGCTGCAGGAAGGGGTGTGAGGGACATAACATCCTGGGCCAGGCAACTCTTGATTGACTGAAAGCCAATTGTCCAGAGGAAGGGCAGCTGTAAGCCAGTAGCAGCAGACATTAACAGCAACTGGGAGACATGCTGGCCCAGAAAAGGAAACCTGGTCATAAAACCAAGTGTCCACTAGGCATTACATATGTTTTTATTTTATAAAAAGCTAACTCACCCAGAATACACTTTGTATCCTCTGCATTTTTTGACCAGCAGCTTTCATCCCAAATGTCAGAAGCCACTGTGTTTGTAAACCAGTATCAAGGCTAAGTGAGGTCTATAGGTCCACTGATGGCTTCATGCCATAATAAAAAGAGACCAAGACAAAAACTGGTGAAATCTGAGTATGGTCTGTAGTCTAGGTAGTGGTACTGTGCCAGCGTCAGTGGCTTGGTTTTGATCACGCATTACGGTTTTGTTAGGTTGTTACCTTTGGGAGAAGCTGGGTGATGGGTATACATCACCTGTATGATTTTTACAACTTCTTGTGAGTCTATTATTATTTCAACATGAAAGTTTTTGTTTTGTTTCGGTTTGGTTTGGTTTGGTTTGTCTTTAGCATAAGATCTGGAGTCAGAATATGAGGTGTGAGTCCTGGTTCCAGCAGCAATGAGCTGTGCAATCCACTATATTATACCCACTTGAAGGACGCTATCATGCTTTATTCTTCTATGCATTTCCTGCCCAATCGTAGGGCCTAGGCCCTAAAAAAAGCATGATGAGAGAAGACATCACTTAATAATTCAACAAATGAATGAGTGAATCAATTGTTAACCTTGAACAAATTACTTAAGCTCCCTGAGCCTCAGTTTCCGCATTTGTCTATGGGGTCATTGCAAGGATCCAATGCATTCACATACAAACAACACTCTCTGTGTCACCTAACAATTAGTTATTCTTTATACTTTCAGCAGGACTCAGGCCATGCTGGTGGGCTCAGAATCACCTGGGGAGAAGCTCAGAAATTCACATTATCTGGCACAATTCAACATATCTGGGATGAGGCCCCGGAATCTATAGTTTTAATCAGATCACCCAAGTGACTGGGTCATGTAGCAAAGTTTGGGTTCTATATGGCAAAGATCTGAGCATATTATTAACCTGCTAAGTCAGAGGGAAGACAGGGAAAGTGAGGAAAGAGAAAGACACAGGAGGAGACAATAGGAAGTGATCAGAGAAGAAAATACTACTTGACGTGGGAGCTGCCAGAATCCCCTCCAGCCTTCTGGGTACAGTTTGCTGCCCAGGCCTCCCAGACAGGCCTCCATCAAGCAGAGAATCCACAAAGAAAACTGCTGAAGTAATTTGCAGACCAACTGCCCATGAACCCACTGATTTGAAGGTGTTTGTGAACCCCTGCTATCTAGCCCCAGAGTAGCTGAGGAATTTACAAGATATAAAATGACTCAGACTTTAGTTCCAGAAGATTTTTTTTCTTTAAGTAGGTAGTGTTGTTTCTATATATAAAAAGTCTGTCGTTATGGAAACTTGTCTCAAATAAAGCTCCTTTTAACAAAATAAAAGTTTTGTACTCTGCATTTGCTAGCATCATTTCATAAGAAAAGCAGGAAAGGATGTGTAAGAAAGACATTAGTGTAAAGTTGTAGGGGGAAAAAATAAAATCTGCAGTAACTTAATACCCAGACTAGCATGTCACTTTCACACTTCTAGAATTAACTCAGCAAGTCTTTCCCTCATACCAGCAGTCTCTAAATTAGACTTTCCCCTTTTGTTTCTTAAAATAAGTGAGGATTAACCTTTGAAAATGGCATCTTCATTTTTTAATGGTTACAGGCATGCAGTTGGCAAATGATTTTCAGGTTACCTTCAGAGGTGTGTGTGTGTGTGTGTGTGTGTGTGTGTGTGTGCTCTTTGACTCACAGGAATGAGATAGGTGGTGGTCCCCTCACTCTCTCCATCTGAGGAATGATTTCTCGGCTCCAGAACTAAGATCTACATTGGTTTCCTTCATTTTATACCCTGCAGTGCCTGTTGGTTCCTTCAGGGATGCATCAGAATAGCGTTGGGCTTGGAATCAAAAGGTCTAGGTAGACAAAGCACTCAACTTTCTCATTTCTGGTTTTGGAAAAATACTGCTGGTCTTGACCTCCTCAAAAGGAGATTGTGGGGAAAGCAGGAAAGAACAAGTGCACTGCAAACTCAAGAGCTGGATGCAAATGTCGGTTATTTTTATTGCTGGCTGTGGCTCAAATCTTCTTACCCTATAGGGTCCTTTCCCCTGTGACACTTTGAGGAGACCCTCTCTGGGTGTCCCTACGCACCCCTGTGTGTAGGACAACACTTAGGGAAAACTTCACCTGCCAGGCACTGTGCTAAGTGCTTTATTTACTTCATTCACCACCTAAAACAACCCTGAGGAAAGTATTATTATCCTACCTTTCAGAGAAGAAATTGAGATTCAAGGAGGTTGGGGAACTATCCCAAGGTTGTATAACCAGCAAGCAGCTGGGTGAGTAGTGATCCCCCAGCCTGGGCTGTCCCCACAAAGCATCCTGGTCTGGATCTGTCACCACTATCCCGAGGCCTTTTCTGCTTTCTCATGTCTCCCACTGCTTTTTCTTGACATGTGAGGTCTGACTCAGCATATTCACCTAATTAACGTCATTATCTCATTCAATTTGAAATTGAGAAGAGATCAATTTTCGGGCTGTTCCACTGACCCAATTTTTCATCACCATTTTGCCCCTCTCCAGTCTGCCCATAATGTGATGCAGAATGTATTTCCCAATTCAGGCAAAATTCTTATCAGACACGCACGAGTGTGTGTGTGTGTGTGTGTGTGTCTGTGTGTGTGTGTGTGTGTGTGTGTCTGTGTGTGTGTGTGTGTTTGCTATCAGACTGACTGCTGTGTTCGTGGAGGTCACTGATCCTCTCTCTCATTTATCTAACAATTGATGTAAGATTCCAAAGAAGTGCCCTTTTGTTCTGGAAACACAGTATAAGAGGTCTGAAAAAGCCAACATTCACATGGTGTTAAGCTTAAAAATCTCTGTAATCAATGCTAATTGGGCGTGATGGCATGTGACACTTTTTATCTCCAAACCTCTTTGCAAAGACTAATTACCAATTAATCTAAAATTTTAGAGCATTATTTATTTATTATCTGTGCACTCTGAACTTGAAAATGTTTGCATTGTATTTAAAACTTTGACTGGTAAAACTATTCCATGATGCTTTAAAGTGTGTGTGGGGAGTGAGGGGGGTTCAAATAATTCGCAGAGAAGGACAGACCACATGTCACTGAGATGAGACTGTCAGATTATTCTAAGAACTGTGAGTATCTCCCTGGGAAATGCTACAAAAATCCTGAGTTGGAAGTCTGCTGAAGGAATTTCTCCAAACAATGCGAATCAGTCTAGAGAAATGAGCTCTGACGTGAGACTGAGCTGCTTCTGCCCTTTCTTTCAGTCTGCAGACCTTCTATTCATAGCTACTCCCTGAAATAGTGCTTTATGGAGAAGAGGCAAATTGGATTGTCCCAACAGACAAATGAATCATTAAATCAGAATGGGGGAGGGGAAAGGAAGGATGAGGGAGAGAAGAAGGATGAGACAGAGGGAGAGAGGGAGCGTGGCGGAGGGAAGAAAGGAGGAAAGGAAGTTGCATGAAGTCGGTTTGAGGTTGCAGGGATTCTTGGCACTGCTGGAAGCATGGCCCTTTTCTATAGAAGAAACAGGAACTGCACAACGTACTAGGTCTTAACTTTCATTTTAAGATATGAAAAGTAAACTCTTTTATTAAGACTAATTTTTTCTAAGTGAGCCAGTTGGCTACGGCCTCATCCAAAAATAAGTCTCTCTTTAGCCCCACCTGGTGGTCCTTCTGCTTTCCTACCACAAGTTAAACTGAAAGCTGTAAAAATTTGCAGAAAATCCATTTACAGTCCTAGGTTTGAGGCACACAGTTAACTGGAAAGAGTTTTCTAGAGACGGAAATCAGAAAACATATCTGTCTGGAATTAGGTTCTCTCTCTCTCTCTCTCCCTTCCTCCCTCCCTCTCCTTCTTTTCCTCCCTCCGTCGCCCCCTCCCTTTTGCCACAAAACGTGGTTACAATTTATTTCAAAGCTAACAACAGAGCTAAAAGCCTACATGACACCCCTAGACACCTCCTAGTGGGAAGGTGGTGCTGGCTGAGCAGACATGAATTCATAGCACAGCAGGAACCAATCTGTCATATGGAGGCTGTGAAAAATCTTCCGAATTTCCACGATGGAGAAGAGCAAACCGGCTGAACAGAGGCATAATTTGGACGTTGAAAGGAGAAGGTACACTGTAGCTCAAAAACCCAGAGTGCACAGACAGCTTCCAGGCAGGATTGTGTAGCCTGGAAATTATTAGGTTGTTATTAAGTAGACATATTGATTGATTAATATTTACCCACAAGATGTGTAATGTACAGGTGAGAAAGGGTAGAAAAGTTTATGGAGGGTTTGGGAGGTTCCATTTCCTCCAGAAATACCGATACCATAGACTGTATAGCCCTATACTTCTGGAGGGTCCCAGATCTGGAGGACAATGTGCGAGTATCACTGCTGACCTATAAAAAGCTTTGCGGCTTCCCCTGGAACTTCCCACACTATTGTCTAACCGCTGCACCCTGGAAAGCTGACCCCTCGCCGGGCCTGCCTCCCAGGTTGTACTATTGCTCCGGCAGCAGCACGACGGTGGGACGGAGCTGGTGCAGCAGTGAGCTGACAAATATCATTTTAAATTAAAGAGCATATTTTAAACTGTGTTTCACACGTTACAGGCACAGATGGTGAAGATCCATGCCGTCGGACACAGCTGTGCTGAAGAGGGAGCAGGTGGAGCTGTGGCTCATCTCACACCAGCGGCTTCTGACACAGTCCCCTCCCAGCGGTGCCGCCCCCTGCCCGTGGCCTGGGGGTCTTGCTGGCAAACCCTAGCCCACCTACGCCACCTCAGAGCTCCTTACTGTCCTGAAATGGGGTTGCTTCCGACTAAGGACAATGTCCAAAACCATTTTACAACACCCAGGATACGTCTTTTTTTGTCTTAATTTTTGGGGTGGTGGTTATATTGTTTAGGATCATGGTTGTTGTTGTGCATTTATTTTTCTTGCAGTGTCGTTATTTTTACAAGGAGAAAAGTGAAAGAAGAGTGGAAGCAATGTGCTATTCAATGACCCCAATAAAATGCCCAGGTATTCCTGCGGACCCCCCAGCATTTGGAGACCACGGAGGTCATGTTCCCCTTCCTGTGACTCTCAAATTGACCTAAGGCAGTAGTTTTCAAAGTGGGGGTCCCTGGCTCCACAGCATGAGGGAAATGTAAATTCTCAGACCCCGCCTAGATTTACTGACTCAGGAGAAACTCAGGAGTAGGGCCCAGCCATCTTCATCTTAATAAGCCCTCCAGGCAATTCTGATGCTCTCTCAAGTTTGAGAACCAATACCTGGGGTACCCAAAGCAGGTGTGTTCAGGGGAGGTAATGCCCTGACCTGGCCCATCCCAACGCTCTGGCTTTAAAAGAGTCTATTTCCCATTGCAAAACTAACACATTCCTTGCTAGCTCAGATCTGTTAGGAACTCCTAGAACTCTGGTTCTTGGATCGGTCTGGATTTCTGCATCTGCAGATGAAGGGCCAGATCTTGAATTATGGTGAGGGCATCAGGGTAGAGGCATCTCCTAGCTCTATCCACAAAGGTTCTTTCTGCTTCTCCACCAGCAGTTCTGGGCTCAGAGAGGACAAAGAACAGGTTTGTCAGCTCAGTGGGAGCTGACAACGCAGTGCTGAAGACAGCTGTGGAAACAGATCCTTGTCATGCAAACTGATTAGTGCTGTAAGCAGGCCTGAGCCAGGCACCTGGGCACATAACATAGCCCTAGGGAACACAAGGATACCACGTTCCCTTCACCTCTCCTGCCCCCGCAGAGAGCCAGCAGCCCAGGCAGGGAAAAGGCACAGAAAATAAAGCATCTTCTCTTCCACATGACATTGTTCCTGCTGAGAGGATAGCTACAGTGCCCAGGTGGGGTCTGCCTGGCTGGACTCCTGGAAGCAGTTAGGGAAAGGAGGAAGGAGGCCTCCCCTCAGGGCAATCTGCCTGTCCCAACAGGACAACCTGGCTCTCTCTGAAGCTCCAGGTGATGTTGATGATGGTGGTAGTGATGATGGTGATGGTGGTGGTGGTGGTGGTGGTGGCGGTGGTGTGGCGATGGCGATAGCGGTGGTGGTGGCAGTGCTGGTGGTGATGGTGGTAATAGTGGTGGTGGTGGTGGTGTCGTGTGTGTGTGTGTGTGTGTGTGTATATGTGTGTGTGTGATGATGGGTACATTTGCCAAGAAAGAGAAAGCCTGTCTCTTCCCTTCATACCCTTAATTACTAAGATGCAACAATTGAAACTAAATTTCTAGAACTCTATGAACAAAGTCATCTCAGCCTGAGGTTTTGCCACACACCCCCATTTTGGGCCTATTTCTCAATTAAATATTCATCAACATGACTATAGTAGTAATGACAAAGCCAGGATCCTTACTTCTTGGCACTTTAGCAGAGGGAGGCCATCCACCACAATTCTGACCTCTGCCAAAAGCAAGGGGAGCTTTCTTCTGTCTGTCCACATTGATTCAGGCTCCCCTCCCATCCCCTGCAAATGTCTTCCACCCAGCATTCCGTGGGACTTCCCCTGGGAGCTCTGGGTCTCGAGTCTGGAGAACTGGATGTTGTCCCATCCTGGTACCACCATTTATGAGCAAGGCCCTTTACCATTCTGAGCGTCCTTGTATCCGCACTGCAAACTGGAGCAGTGCATTCCTGCCCACCCCAGGGGGATGTGGCGAGGATACAGTGAGGCATCCATAAAATGGGGCCTGGCCCCTGGTGGGGTTTGGTAAGTGATTGTACTAAGAAAGTGATTCACGGTGAGTAAGTTGGTCTGGAGCCTCTCCTTGGACTGATTTAGACACAGTAAATGGATCATGGCACTGTGTTCCTTGTCTGGCAGTGTCAAGTCTCTGGTCTCTGCCTGAGGACAGGCTGCCTCATGACCATAAGAAGCCCCAAGCCAGAGCAGAAGAACGGAACTGGGGAATGGTAAGCCACAAAGGCAAACAGAAGAGCTGAAAAAGAAACCAGCTCTGATTGTGGCATGGGAGGGCCACGTGATTCCTTCATTTCATGTCACTGCCAGTGGACAACAGCACAGGGCTGCACTTTCTCTTGCACTGGGTGAGCAGAGGCCGGGGGAAGTGGCTGCCCAGCTTTGTTCTAAGCACCAAGGCTCATTAGCACGCCCAGTGCCCAAACCTCTAAATGTGCAAGGCTTTCAGGGGCCAAAAGTGGGCTGGAGGAGCGATGGCATTATCTTCTTGGTCTGAAACCTCATCACAACCCACCACAGCCTCACAATGGCTAAAGCAAGATTGACTAAGGCATCATAGTCACCAGGGAGGTGGTGCCTCTGGGCCTGGCTGGAGTCTACAACCCCACACTGGAGAGAGACCTTATTCCTGGGAGCCCAGGGGATCCGGCTGTGTAGGGAAGAAACCAAAGACTCCACAGTCACTCAGGGGACTTCACCGGGAAATTCCATGGGGAAAGGGGAGAAAACAAAGTGCTAGGGAAGCTCCTATACTGAACAAGACTGTCTAATCAGTACTACTATTATCTTCATTTCACACACGAGGGAACTGAGGTCCAGAAAGGTCAGGCAATTGCCAGAGACTATAAAGCTGGCAAGAGACAGAGGCAGAACCCAGTATGCTAAGTTTCTGTAGATCCCCCTAAAGCATCCCTTTTCCTGTTGTACTCAGCAGAGTCAGGAAAAAGCCACGATCATTTTCCCTGCTCCTTTTAAAGGAAGGCAGCCCCCAGAAATACTAGCTGGCACCTCCGCAGCTGAAGATGCATTGGGAAGGACATGGGTTAAGGAGTCAGTGTGCCCTGGGCCTAAAACCCAGCAGGACCACTTAAATCCCTCATTTCCTCCAATCCTGGGTCTGCCAAAATGTCAGGGGTTTTCTACATTTTCTCAGCAGTTTTGCTCGCCCATAACCACCCTTCCTCAATAGAACTGTGCTGCAGCCCATGTCCTTCCTCTTCCAAAAGTCTTTGCAATGAGCAAGATTCCTCCCACTATTTCTGAATTCCTCCACATCTCTAATCCTCCTTCTCCCCCTCCCTCTCCCTCTTCCCTCTTCCTCTCTCTCTCCTTCTCTCTCACCCACCCCCATCACCATGGCTTTCTTTATCTTCCTTTACTCCATCTCCATCATCTCCCCCTGCTATCTCTCCTTCTGCTTCTTCCCTTTCTCTCTCTCTTTTACCACTCTCTCCCTACTTCCTCTCCCTTACTCCTTCCCCCAGTTCATCCACAAGACGAAGAGCTGAAAAGATAAGTCAAAACAAGCCACAGTGTCTAAGACGACCCGGAGCTCCACATCCATGCACATAATCCGTCAGCCTCAACATGGACCTGGTACCTTACAGCTGTCCGATTATAGCACCAAGGGAGGTTTGGTCTGGAGATGGTTTTATAGTGTTTATTGAAGGGGATGGTTGCATTTTGTCTCCATGCCAAAATGAAGCAAAGCTTTTTGGAAGAGGAAGTAGAAAATAAAAATCCCAGCCAGCCCCATTTAGTGTTGTTCTGCATGCCAGAAACTTGATGCTTTTTCAGAGTGGGGGAAGAGTAACACAAATGCCACCCTCAGCACTGGCCCAGGCGTGCTCTTGGCCGGTGTACTCCCCAGACTGGTGAGGGCCACGCTGAACAGGAGACAGCAGAACAATGGGAAAACTGGGCTTGGAGCCTTCAAGCCAGACACAGAGGCTAAAAATGACTTCTACCCACATGCGTTGTGGTTTTTAGCATAAAAGGGACAGAAGGGAGCGAAAGGCTTTGTAAAGATGGCTTAGAAAACGGGGAAGAGTGTGCCAAGGACAAATTTTATCTATTTCTGCAGCCTTAGGAGCCACCCAGGCCAAAAAAAAAATAAAAAGGAGATAGATGTTACTAGCATTTGCAATTCCATTTCAGAAGACAGAATTGAAGCAATGTCTGGGAGAAGCTAAGATTACTTGGTCCCACCCTTCTTTTTTCAGATGAGGGTCCAGTAACTCCAGGTTCATCAGCCAGGTTGTCCCTGTTGAACAAGATGAGAATAGCTCACTTCAGACCCTCACTCTTCTTTCCATCACCTCCCCCATCTGCCTTGCAAACAGATAAGCAGTGCCTCCTGACCCTTGGAATTTTTATCCATGGGTCAGGGGCTTGGAAAATCAGCCCCACAGACATTGGGAACCTCAGGAGGCAACTGTGGCCCATACCCCTAAGGGCAGAACGCCCACACACATTTTAAAGATTCCAGATTGTTTTTCATAAGCTTGGCAAAAGGATAACAGTATCTCCCACTCAGTTCCATTGCATTGTTAATCACCAAATATGACAGTCTCAAACTATGTTTTCTAATTCTCATTCCTTAGATGGGTAGCTAGTTGGGGTTCTTTTTCCTCTATCTTCCATTGACTCCCATCTGCACCATTTCCTCAGGTTGGTTTCTCTTGATGCAGAGCCTGAGACAAAGAGTCTGGAGTACGTGCTATGAGTATATTAAGGGAGCACTCTCAAGAGAAACAGAAGAGAAGAAGGACACAGCAGAGGGAGAAACTAAGCAAGGATGTGGTCTCAGGTAGCCAATCTTGGACTTGACCACAAGGGACTCTAGGGAGAAATTACAATGCAAAGTTGTCCTCACCTTTAGGTTCTCGATATATACATAAACTTCTTATTTTATTTTTAATCTTTCAAGGGCTAGAAAAACCAAATGATTTTAATCTGTAGAGGGCAAGAAACATCTACCTGCACTATGCTCCTGCTGACCACTTACATCTCTCTCTCAGGCCTTAGAAGATGCTAGAATGAACCAAACTCCAGAGTTCTCCCAAAGAGCAGTCCAACCTCTCTCAAATTGAAAGAGAAAAACTGGTCTCCAAGGGGCCTGGGAGCCCCAGATCATGAGGGAGCCCCTCTCCACGATGTGGGAGGAATTCTAGCTCTGAGTTGGGCCAGAAGTAGAGTAACTCTGAAACTTGTAATTCCTTCCACAAACTTTTCCTGAATGCCTATTGTGATCTCGGCAGTATTCTAGGTGCTGAGGATTTAGCAATGATCAAGACACCATCCCTGATACCAGGAAGCTTCCGTTCTGGGCTTGTTGAGACACAAAATAAACAGTTGAACAAATGCTCGAATTGGATAATGCCAGATTGTGCTAAATGTCATGAGGACCATAAAATGGTAATGTGATAAAGACTAAATTGGGTTAGAAATGACTGCTTTGGATTGGGTGGGCAGGAAAGGTCTTTCAGAATGGGAAACTTTCGAACTGAACCTGAATTATAATAGTAATGGTCAACTATAATGGAGGATCTTCTTCATGCCTAGAAATATTCAAAGCACTTTACAGCTGTGAATACTTTTAATCCTTTCAACAACTCCATGAAATCGGTACTATTACCTCCATTTTACTGCTGAAGAAACTGAGGCAAATAAGGGCTTGGTTACACGCCTCGGGTCACACAGCTAGGAAGAGGAGGAGGCAGCAGTTAACCCACGCTGACTAGCTCCAAAGTCTGTGCTCTTAGCTACCTCACGACACTGCCTCTTAACAAACACTATAAAGAAATATGTCCTGGGAAGATCTTGCCAGCACTCCAAGGCGGAGTGTAGAGCAAGTTAAAGTTCCTAAGTTTCGAATGCAGAACTCCTGCCCACAGCGACTTCTGTTGAGACCACTGAGACATTCCAATTCTGGCCAAACCCAAACACAACTATCAAAACAGAGTTTTCTGAGGCCTTTCATCATCATGCCTGATAAACTCCCACAAAACATAACACAAAAGATGTTGCATGTTTTACATCATCTTGATATCAAGCCTAACATAATTGCTCTCTGAAATATTAACGTCCTGCTATGGCTCCCCCAACCACGCAGGATCTTATAAAATTTAATTTCATCTTGGCAAAGCTCCTTGCGAGATAAACAGAAGCCTACTCAAGGAAGTCTTAATTCAATAGCAATCACAATCTGCCAGCCGCCGATCAAGCCAGACCCGTAGGCTCTATAGAAGATGTCTCTGCATCAAGCATGTCCAGGCAACAGAGATTTACTGACTAGCCCTTGGTGTGCTAAGCCTGTGCTGGACACAGGAGGAATACAGAAATGAGGGTGTAGTGATAATATTCAGGACCCCGACTTTCAATTTACGGCGACAGGAATTTTTGGTGCCCTTCTTGACAGGGTGAGAATTTCCCTTACATTACTAAAGAGGAGACAGATTTTGGAGCTGGAAAATGAGGGGAAAGCTGGCATATGCTCTGAACCTCTGATCAGGGAACACACTCAAGACTACTAAAGTTTTCAACAACATTTGAAGGGTTTTCTCCCTCTTCATTCTGGCAAAACAAAATTATTTCAAGGACTGACAGGAAAACCGCAATGAAGTTTATGCCTCATAATCCAGAGGCAGGGCTACAAGAGAGCTAAGAGTGAGGCTTCCTCCTCCCAGGCGGAGGCCCTGCCAGGCTGAGCACCACAGGTGGGGCTGGGCTCACATAGGTAAGAAGTATCACTACCACTGGGACAAGATAAAGGTTCCACTACAGCGTGGGCATCTGTTGGAGACATGAGTAGAGATTTCAGCTGATGTCCGAGTTCCAAGGCAGGTGGGCTGTGTTTGGACAGCAGAGCAAATAGGTAATATTAGGAAGAGCCTGGAGTCCTCAGACCGATGGTTTCAAATTTGAGGCTTGTTCAAACGCAGATTCCTGGGCCCCAGTCCCAGCTGATCTGGGTAAGGCCTGAGAAGTTGCATCTCTAATGTCCCAGGTGATGCTGGTGTTCTTGTTCCAGGACCATACTCTGAGAACTAACGCTCAGTGAAATGGGAGGAGGGGGTAGAGGAAAGAGAAAAGAGAAGATTTCCCAGAGGTACAACAATTATTAGAGGGGGACAGAAGCAAGAAAAAATAAAGCTCCAGGAACCCTGTCCTTCAGGAGTCTGGCAAGTTCTCTGATTGAAACCCAACCCAGGGCACTCGTGCCCTGAGAGAAAAGAAGGGAACCAGCACTGAGAGCATAGGCTCTTGGTGGGTACTATGCCCAGTGGATCCACAAGGGTCATTTTACTTGATGTCACAACAACCTATGAGCTAAATATTATGTTCCCATTCTAGACATGGAAATCCTGGGAGGTAGACAGATGAATTGATATTCAATTCCTTCAAACACGAAAGGACAAGCTCTTTCCTACAATATATTTAGTTTCCACATGCTGCCTTTTGTGACATTTCATACACATGTATTGATAAAATACTATGGAAAATTACCAAGGCAGTTGCAAAGTTCAGTAATTAGGGTCCTATCTGGCAGGTGGACTTGTTTTGTTCAAAGACTTGTTCAAAACATCAGTCCTTTAGGAGGCTTTCTGGGGTCCTGAGGACTCAAAGATTGTTTTACTGGGTCCTGAGAGCCTAAGGATGGAGGGGCTCACAAATCCTCAGCTCACCCAGGAGGACCCGGCACAACCAGGAGCTGTTATTTCTGGAATACTAAATACACACACATATACACACACCTCACCTAATAAAGCCATGGTTTTGGCTTAAATGTGGTTGTGACAGAGCCTCCATTTCTATCTGTTTATGGACCCTGGGGGATTTCTACTCAAGTGACTCTTTCCCTGACCACTGTAGGATGGTAAAGGATGTCATCTTTGGGAACGTGATCCCATATTTCCCCTTCAAGATTGCTCAAGCCTGTTCTGCCTTATGTTTGCTTAAAGCAAAATGCCACGTGTGACAAGAGATACATTGTTAAGGAAAATGATATAGACACACCATAAATGTTCCAAAAATCCAGGAGAGATGGGCTCCAGAGACCAACAAGATTCCACTGAGAACCCCTCTCTTCTTGACTGTGAAATACCATTTTCATGGGTCTGGCCCCACATGTTGAAAGATAGGGGACCCAAAGGGAGGAGCTCTGAGGGTGACAAGACCTAGAAGTCTCAGGAATACCACCATCTCACAAGTACCATCAACTTCCTATTTAAAATATTTCAGTCTGGCTAAAACTGGAAGCTGTCAGTCAGATCGTCTCTAACTATGTGTTTTTGGGTCAATCTAAGCACATGGTATTGTTCCTTCAGTCAAGGTTGGGAAGATCTCAGGTAGCAGGTAAAGTCTGGGATTGGCGACTGTCATAATGACCGAAAGAGCTGGCATCATAAGTAAGCAAAGCAGGAAATGTCAAGATTTTGTGGGCATTTATATGTGTGTGCTTGGCTATTGAGGTAAGCTGTGAAGACTACCTCATCTCACCCTTTCCCGAGGGCGTACACAAACATACTTCAACCCATTGTTCCCCTCTGTTAAGCAAACATGTCATAACTTTTAGAAGGAAATTTGACAGTGAGAATCCAAAGCCTTGAAAATGTTTATAGCTCAGGATCCAGTAATTCCACTCCTGAGAATCTA
Organism: Rhinolophus ferrumequinum; assembly: GCF_004115265.2. Classification (NCBI taxonomy): domain Eukaryota; kingdom Metazoa; phylum Chordata; class Mammalia; order Chiroptera; family Rhinolophidae; genus Rhinolophus; species Rhinolophus ferrumequinum. The sequence continues at coordinate 17,044,957 of NC_046300.1, forward strand.
GCCTAAAGGAATCATTCTAATGCATGAAAAAGTTTCATGTACATAAATATTCATCATAACAGTGAAACAAGTAAAATAAAATAAATATCCAAGTCAAAGTAAAAGCCTGATACTCTGAGTTTTCAGTTTCATCTTCTTGGGGACGAATCACTGAAAAATATCTAAAATTCCTCCACTCAAGTATAGAAATTAAAGTACATCTATACTCTGAAATACAGAGCCAATAAAAATGTTTTCAAAAATGTAATAATATGAAACATGGTTAGAATGTTGTAATAACTTCACATATTGAGTAGAAGGTCATTTCTATTAGTGTTATAATTCTTGCATAAATGGTAGAAGTAGATATGAAAAACTATGTAGACAGCTGTACATAAAGATGGCATATTGAAAACATCTGATTTTCTTTCTTTCCCAAAACCCCACAAGACAGAGAGACAAACTCAAAAGGATGGAGGAAGAATCAGGTAGTGTCCCAGGTCCCATGCTCATCCCACACTATAGGATGACTTCTCACCTACATAGATATTTGGAAGTTTCCTTCTGAGAAGATTAGCCAGAAAGCTCCTGGGCTGGCACAGAGGACAGTGGGAAACTCTACCAAAAGTAGTTGGGTTAGGTAAAGTTATATGTACTGAATGCAGAGGCCAGCCCTCTTTCCTCTCTCATCTCTGAGAACATGGACATCCATGACTTTTCCTCTGCCCAGCCTGAGAGGAAGGCTATCAGAGGTTCCCCAGTCAGACCATCCTGCAGTGATATTCACAGTCTTCATGCCACCTAATCTGCTCATGGTTTCCAAGTGTTTAGTCCCCACAGAACCAAGAAACACCAGCCTTCTAGGAAACCTCTACCATAAAGTATAAGGACCAAAACAAGGGGGGGAGGGAGGAGGAAGGCAACTCAGAGGAAGTAAAATCCTGTAGGAAGAAAAGACTTCCATAAAATATAGATTGTCAATCACCTCAGAGAAATAAGAGAAGAGATTTCATTAAGGGATAAGAAGAAGATGCTAAAGAAAGGGCACACTACCACAGTGTTTTCCAAAAGATCATATCTGTCTCTGCATGATAATGCCTCACAGTGCTCTTCTCTGCCTCCAAGCTATTGCAGGTACTCCTGCATGTGACAGAATCTAGGTCACATGAAAATCTGCAAGGGAGTCTGGGAAATGTAGTTCTTAGCTTTTCAGTCTCGGTAGCAAGTTAAAAGCGGGGTGGAACGGGTGCTGACTAAGCCAATCTACCTTAAAAACTTCAAATGGTGCTTTTACTACAATGATAACGTCACATCTTTTGAACCAGACTCCACCTTTAATCACGATTCTCTATCCCTATTACATGTATATAATCGGGTCAAATAAAGTTTAAACTCATTTCTTCCACAGGAAATATAACTGACCTTCAGCAAAGTCAACCACAGTCATGCATGAACGCTGACTACAGTTAAAATTCCCAAGCATTTTTCCTGATTTCTACCTTCTAGGAAAATATCACCCATTTGTAAACCAGGGATATCTTTTTCCTGACTCGTGCCTTTCACAATTCCTCCACACTGAAGAGTCTCCCTAAATGTAAAAACATTTATGGCTAAAGAAAAATATATTAATTCCTGCAAATGTGGAGGACGTAGCTGATGTACTTGGAAATGGAAGAGTAGCATGGACGGAGTATCAGACATTTGCTGTGGAATCAGCCAAGTGCAGAGCCAGTGAAGAATCTGACTATGGTAAGGAGCAGCCAGTTACTGACACTTCGGGGTGGACCTCAGCTCCTTTTCTCTCCAGCCCTGCTCAGGCCCAGACATCCCCACCCCATCTTGCTGGAACCCTGAGTCTATCTGTGTAAGGCTGTAAGATGCATGAGGAGCCTCCGCCATACCATTCAGTGGGGATCTGGATCTCATTGTGCTGCCAAAGACCTAGGATCGGATGAGTTGTAGGAGGGCATCCAAGTCCTCGCAGCGCCCTATGTCCCCTGACTATGCCAACAGTGCCCTGAAGATGGACAGATATGTCTTACTACACTTGGCCATTCCTGCTAGAGCCCAGCTCTGTGACTTGGCGACAGACCCAGTCCCTGCCACCCCCAGCTGCTATCTGGGCTCCACTCTTAACTAACTGGTTAGTAGGCGCTGGGCAATCCTTTGCCACATCTTGAGTATCACCTGCTGGTTACCATGTCTTACTGACACACTGAACCACTCAAACCAAAGCCACTGCTTTGAAAACAACTGAGATCTATTCCTTCAGCCAGGTCAGATACTAAACCCTGATTTCTCTTCCTCTTCTCCACGAACCCATGAAACAGGGATCTCAGCAGCCATTTGGCAGGACCCCACTTGACTATGACAATGGAGGCCCTTCAGCCTCTGGTCTCATTGGCCTTGCAGGGGCCACATTTGGCTGGAATGAAGGAGATGTGGGGTCAGCACTAGATAGACCTGCATTATTTCCCTTCCTTATGTTGCACAGTAATAGTAGTCACTCCTATGTATAAAGTTAGCCACGTGTCAGGCACTGTGCTACTATGTGTTTCACAAACATCCATTCATTTGATCCCCATAGCAACCCTGCATGGTTGATATAATTATCCTCATTAAGCAGATGAAGAAATAGGGTTGAGGAGCCAAATGATGCAAAATTATATGTGAAGTTAGAAGCATTTTTGTTATTAAACAAAAAAAAAGACACTCTGCATCCAATGCGTGAGTCCCTTAGACGACCAAGCCGTACATATTCTGTAGTATATTGACAGGATCTTCACACTGAGACCTGCAAAACCACTGGCTTGGAGGAGGAGTAGGGGTGATAAAGAGGGGTCATTATTCCCCATGTCCATTCTTGATAAATAGATGGGTCCTCACACAGAAAATAGAAACCCAGGAGGCGATCTGGGGGCAGACAGAAGCTTTCCTGGCTCTGGCTGCTTTCTCTTGGCCCTAGATCTGATCATTTAGCGGAGTCTGGATGAAATAGAACACATGGCTCCACATGGAACACTGCCCACCTGCCCGTCCCATTGTGTCTTTCTGCCTACACAATCTGTATTTCCTCTCCCTACGGAAAATTACTTCTTTTGAGAAGCCTGATCCTCCATCTCCCTCGGCCTGGGAAGAATTAATCTTTTTTTTTTTCCTTTGTGCTTCCCTAACTCAGTGCTGTATTATAACCAAGTGTTTACAAAGAGACGGTGTCATATTTTGAGAAAAGCTTTGAATCAGGAGTTAGATGACCTGGATTCTGGGGCTGCCACTGGCTGGTTTTGCATCTTCAACAAAGCCCTTGTTCTCACCTGTAAAATGCAGATAACACTTGCCTCACCTGCTTTGCAAACAGGGCTAAATGAGATGTGTGGAAGTGCTTGGAAATTCTCAAGCCTGGTGCCTGGGTTGGTGGTGTTTGTTTTTGTATGGGTTTTGTTTGGTTTGGTTTTTGTTCCTCCCGCTAGACTGTGAGGACAGAGACTCGTCTTGGGGCTTTGTATTCACTCAGAGCCTGCAGAGTGCCCACCACTGTGCTCCACAGGAGTGCGCTCTCAGTAAATGTTTATTGAAATGAAAATAATGCAACTGTGAAAGGTGAGATCTCTCATCCCTGACACACCAGAATTAATTGGCAGGACTTCCTCTTTCCCACCCCACGTTTGTGTATATGTGTGTGTGTGTGCTCATGTGTGTGTGTGTGTGTGTGTGTGTGTGTGTGTGTGTGTGTGTGGTGTGTGTTCCGTTCCCAGCATCATCCTTTTTTTTTCTGAGCCGTGGCATCCCACCGGTGCCGAGACATTCCAGGGCTTATTGACAGAATCAGACAATGACCATGAAAGGAGTCTTTTCTCCAGGTCTCCAGGTTCAACTGCCAGTGGGCTTCTTTTTTTTTTTTCCCATCTGGACCTGCTGTGCCAGCCTTAAGCCTTTCAAACTGGGGCAGCCCCAAACTGATATGCAGGCCGTGAAGGGCAGCACGAGCAAGACCTGAGGGAGCGAGATACCCTAGCTACCCAGCTGGGGGCAGGATGGAGAGGGGGGACAGCTCAAAGCGAGGCTCCTTGAGCCTCAGCACAGCTTGCACACAAGGCTTCTAGACCCAAGAGGCCACAAGGTTTACAAACAAAGCCCCGGCCACTCATTCCTGACACTTTTTTTTGTTTGATCGTTTGCAGTGACAGGGAGAAATAGTGCAAAGCAGAAAGATGTCCAATTCAGGACAGATAACCACATCAAGAAGAACAATAACTTCAAGATGGGCAGATACTATATAGGTGGTTACTCTATAAGATACAGTGTGAGGTTTTTGTGTGAATGACTTCAGGACATCGAGAATGATTCTTCTCCAGTCCACTGATATAAATTCATGGTGAGACTGGAAAAAACAGTGGGACTTAGTGATATCCACTTAGTGAGATCTAGATTCTAACATTAGCTCCATACATATGTTCTCAGGTGAGTTAAGTTTTCTCATCCTCCATCCCATTTCATAAATGTTTATGATGTACCTTCCACAAATGAACTACTACACTAGACACTGGGGGTAGGCTGAAATAAACACAGTCCCAACCAGAAGGTCCCCACAGCCTAGTGACTGACTATTGTGTTTCCCCCAAAATAAGACCTAGCAGGATAATCAGCTCTTTTGGAGCAAAAATTAATATAAGACCTGGTATTATAATATTATATTTATTATATTATATTATTATATTATACCCAGTCTTATAGTAAAATAAGACTGGGTCTTATATTAATTTTTGCTCCAAAAGACGCACTAGAGCTGATTGTCTAGGTAGGTCTGATTTTTGGGGAAACACGGTATGTGTAAAAACGTCTAGCCAGATACTCTGCAAGTGCTCATTCTGTAAGGGTTTTTTTTCTGTTGCTCCTTCTCTCATTATCACAGTCTCCAGCTGATACATGAAACATTGCCATTCAACCTTTATTTCTTTAAATCAGGAGTCCAAATTTTTCAGCACTCAATCTGACTTTTAATCTCTTCTGTAAATCACAGCTCTGATGGATTTTTGAATAACAAATATTTGGTATTTATAAATTATTCTTCAGCATATGTTAACTCAAATTACCACACTGAAGTTGATAAAATTACAGTTCATAAAAGGAAACTTGATTTATTTGCTAGATAACTGTCTTATGGGTGTCTTTTATTTTTTTATTAAATTTATCGGGGTGACATTGGTTAATAAATTTATATAGGTTTCAAGTGTACAGTTCTAGAATACATCATTTATGTATATTGCGTTGTGTATTCACCACCCAGAGTCAAAATCTCCTTCCATCACCATATATTTGACCCCTTTACCCTTTTCTATCATTCCCACTTAAATATTGAAAATAGCTCAAAGCTATCTCCTTTACTATCTACACAAAATCTTGGGGTCCAGATAGCTTAGGTTGGAAGCCCCTACTATCTTATAGTATACATTCACGTTGAAAGGCATCCCTTTCTCCAGTCAGTTGGCTACACCTTGTCGTGATTCACTTTATGATTCTTAAGAATATTATGATTCTGAGAGTGAACTTGGATGGGGCAGGAGAGATCATATGAGGTTAGGAGCAGCTGATAACGTCAGAAGTCTCATGCTGGGGGACAAAACAAAGAACTGGCAGTGTAATCTAAGCCAAAATAAACTTTACAGATTTTAGTTTTGCCCATGGCCAGCTCTGACAACTTAGTGAAGAGTTTTAGATATTGCTACTCAGACGAGTTGCTTATGTTTATCCAAAAAGTAACCATTATCAAATGCACCATTGCGAGCCATTGCCCATTACAAAAAAAAAAAAAAAAAAAAAAAAAAAACCATTCAAAAGAAAAGCTTTCATGTACACAACAAAAATACATATGGATCTGTGTTCTAAGGTTTAGCAGGGAGCATATGATATTGAGGACTTCCTTGCCTAAAACATCGTCACCCCACCATGCCACCAAAGGAATGCCAAACACACACGGTCGTTCAAGGCTAAACTTTCCTTGAATGTTACCATTAACATTGAAGAACACAATTTGAAGTGAAGGGAGAGAAGATGTACATAGCCTCCATGGTGGTTTCGTCTTCTTTCAAGATGATTTTATTTGGAAATTTATTCCCCCTCTCAAGGTTATAATCCAGTAAAGATTACCCTCCTCAGTGAAAGGTCTAGATTTCCATCCCCCAGGCAGAAACGAAGTTTAGGGTTTGTTGTGAATCCTAGTGTTGACTTCTCAACTTTTAATTCTTTTACAATGTCTTCTGGTTGGAACAGTAAGAAGGCCCCACGTAGGTACCGTTATGTACAAACTAGACCCTGGTGGTTTCTTCTTGTACCCATTAGGGGAAAGTGGCAAAGCTAATCTCTTTACAAGCACGAGGTGACCAACTCGAGGTATCTGTACGGCCCAGTTAGGACTCATGTGAAGTTCAAATGAGATGGATAGAAGACAAGAGACAGAGTAACCTTTAATGTCTCGTCAGGGTCAATATTTGAAGCCCAATCTCTGAATCCAACTTGTGCAGGGATGTTTATAATACTTTATGCTATTGAAAAGCACGGAATTTTAAGGTTTATTTTAGTCACCGCATTTTAAAAGAAACTTCCGTTTTTAGATTCTATTGCAAAATATATGCAGTCTGTATCTATCAGGCTCCTTTTTCTTCATTTTCCTTTATGGAAACAACATTGTACCCGAAAAAGAGGTACAGGGAGTGGGCTGGATGCAGACCCTATTCTTACTATTTTTTAACTGTATTTTCATTGGAGGCATTTCAGTGAAACTGTTTTCACTCATATTCTACTAATTTCTTTTCAGTTATAAAAGTTTTTCTTTATATTTAAGCCAAAATGTTTGTGAAAGTCCTTTTAAATTCAAAGAAAATGAAGTCAGGCATTTTTGGTGCGGAGAGCAATTCCAGACCCAGCAAGGGAGCGCTCATGACTGAACAACAACTCTTCCCTCACATAAAATGTGAGCTCCCTGCCTGGGGTTCACACATTAATGACTGTGTGACTCATTATTATATATGCCTCCAAAGCTGAGGTTCTCTCCTCTGCTAACCAGCTCTGTACAGCAGATGTAGAAACGTTAACCATGGGACAGCAGGTGTGGCTGGAGTTGTTTTTCTCGAGGTCTTTTCCGCATCATTCATCCAAGCCCTGTGATCCAGCCAACACCAAGTTACACAGTTACTCAGAGGCTTTAATTGATATCTGGGATAAACTCCACTTTCATTAACAAAGTAGTGATTACTCCCAGAAGTGCATCTTTCACCTCCTCCTATACAAGGGAGTAGTTGACAGTAGCTTTTCAAATGTCAGCTGGCTTATAACGTCTGTCTCTGATTTTTCTTCTATGAGCATTATGTTTATGGAGTGCTGAGCAATCTGGGGGTGTGGGGAACAAACTTAATTTGGAGAAGTAGAGTCAGAAAACCATGGACTTGCTGGAGAGAAAGACCTCATTTCAATTGCCAGTTAAATTGTTTAAAAGGTATTTGATGGTGAATAAGTCATTGAAAATCTCTCAACTTCGGTTTCCTCATTAAGAAACAGAAGGAAATTTATTTTGTAGAAGTGTTGGGGAAGATGGGAGAAACAAATAATCTGTGGAAGGACATGGCATAGCAGCTGCATACAATAAATACAAGGTCAGACAATTAAGTTCGCGAACTCATCCTAGAAAAAGTGCTATTTACCTCATTGCTGAATATCACTATGATCACCTGTGAAGTACTCCCCTTGAGAAAATATGCACCAACACCAGCACCTAGTCCACCCTTCTATGCAATTCTGGAACTCTTTTTCTGGAATGGCCATCAGAGCTGTCGTATTACCCTTGATGTCCTGAATGTCATCAAAATGTCTCCCTTTCAATATTTCCTTTATCTTTGGGTAAAGAAAGAAGTCATTGGGGGCCAGATCAGCTGAGTAAGGGGGGTGTTCCAATACAGTTATTTGTTTACTGACTAAAAACTCCCTCACAGATAGTGCCGTGTGAGCTGGTGCATTGTCGTGATGCAAGAGCTCCTTCAGGATCCTTTTTGTACACAACTTTCTCATGCCAAGATTTTCAGTTAAGATTTTCCTGTTTCTCTATTGATGTTTACTTGATCTGCTATGCTTCTCACAGTCAGCTGACAATTTTGACACACAATTCGATGAATTTTTGCAATGTTTTTGTCAGTTCTGCTTGTTACTGGCTGCCCTGACCTCTCTTCATCAGTGACGTGTTCTCCCACTTCAGAAAAATGTTTAATACATTTGTACACTGCCGTTTTATTCATGGCATTCTCCCCATAAGCTTGGACTAACATGTCCCTGATTTCACTTCCATTCTTGCCAAGGTTAACAAGAAATTTAATGTTTTTCCGTTGCTGTAATTCAAGCTCAGATATTCTCGCAGTAGCACACAAAAACATGCAACAACAATAAGGAACGCCACTCAGCAAGGCACTGCCACACGTCAACACACACACAGCTGATATACCAAGGTTATGAAAACTTGCCGAGTTGTTTGTACAGTGCTGCCAATGTAAGCATGCGGTGGCAACTTACTTGTCAAGACCTCGTATGTTCAAATTCGTATTTTAAAATATAAAGAGACTTAAAAGATATCAATTGTCATATCAAATAGAGAGCTATGTGTTAGAACAATTTGGAAAAACTTTTAGAGGATTAAAAATATGGTTTTTAAATAGACTGCAATCAAAACATGCAAACCACTGAAGAAGCAAAAAGCAATTAATGTAAATCTATATAGCAAACAGCAGAAACAACAATAAAAAAGAAAACCATGAACACCAACAACCAAATAAAACTAAAATGATAGAAGTAGGAACAAATACATAGTTATTGCAATGAGCATGAAAGGGATACAATTCCATATTAAACGTGCTTGATATAAAAAGAATCCAATCAAGCAAGAAACTCAAAATTGAAAAAAATATGTCACACAAACATAAATAAACAGAGAGTTACAATTGGGATAATAAAATCAGATAAAGCTGAATTCAAGGCAAATATATTAAGAGGGATTTTTAATGATTTTATAATTATCATTTTATAATGATAAAGAATAAAATTCACAGTGATGTTATGAATTTCCATGAATCTTTATGCATTGTTAAACATTGAAAAGGAAAATATTAAAAATGAAAAGTAGCAGAAAAACAAGACAAAATTGTAAAAGCCCAATTACAGTGCTATTGACAGATCAAATAGATACAAATAAATGAACATAAAACAAAAATCAGGAGCTTGTGGTTGTTCATCCTTCTAGACTCTTGGATTCCTATGAGAATTCATGAAAGCTCTCTCCTTGCTCAGAAGCATGTGCAGATTGCTCATGTGTAGGGGATTTATGGATACCCTGAAGCCCATTCATAAACTTTTCTGTGGCCCCTATGGGTTAACAATACTAGATAAAAGGATTTGAATTAAATAATTAATAAAGGTTGTTTTAATAATTACCCAACTTTAATTCTATGGAGAATAGATTTCCAGTGCCCACGGCCCATTCACATAAATCCATCATAAATTACACTACAAAGACAATCTACAGTTCTAAAAAGTATTTTTCAGGCCATGTTCTCTAATCAAAATGCAACAAAACTAGAAATGATTAAGAATATTTTAACTCTAACAATAAAACCACTCGGGAATTGTTAAAAATCACTCTCCAAAATAAGTCTTCAGTCAAAGAGGAAAAGAAAATGGCCACTTAAAAATTAACAAAAATAAGACTGCTACATACCACATCTTAGAAATGTGGATTAATGATTGAATTAACTTACGAATTCATTATTAAAAGCTACCGCTTTCAATAAATTGTGTTGGGACAACAAAGTTATAAATAAAAGGAAGAAAAAAGGCCATGAAGAGCTAGTCAGTTTTGAAATAAAAGAGGAAAGGTAGGGGCAGAGAGAGGGTTACTGTGATGTGACACTGAGATGTAGGAAAAGGCCATTGTAATACAAACAATACACACTGGTACGGAAAGAGGTAAAGACAACTGTGGAACAGAAATAGAGAGCTCAGACTAGATCCCAGTTTGGATGTGACTTTGACACACAACAAAAGTGACTCTTCAAAGCAATGGGGAAAGGATAGTTTCGTTAGTACCAATAGTGCCAAAAAAAAACATACACATGACTTGTATTCATCTTGTGTTATTGGTATATGCGTATATTGAGTATTACAGTTTTAATAAAGTTTTTTCCTTTCTTAAAATGTGTTTAATTTTTTTTGGCACCCTCCGTATATAGTGTTGAGAAAACTGATTCTCTAGAATATGAAGAGATGCTACAGAGAAGCACTTCCTGAAAGGCGAACATGCACATGAAGATACTCTCACACTCACAAGACAGTGGAGAAAAATTAAAATGACAAGGAGATATTGTTTTCTATCCATCAAAATACACACATTAGCAAGATGAAGATGTCAGGAAACAGCGCCTCACTCTGTACTTCCAGGCGTGTAAACTGTCACTGCTCGTCTGGAAAGCCACCTGGATGTTAGTAAAGTCCGGTGTGTGCACACCCTGTGATCCATCAGTCCTTCCCGTAGCATCCACCCCAGAGAAATTTTCCAGCAGGTTAGTAAAGGGGCATTTTAGAAGATGGTTTTTAATGCGTGTTTGGGGTATTGGAGGCAACAATTGGACAATAGCTAAGTTAAAAGTAGGAAATACTTACAACATAATATTATGTATCCTTAAAGTAATGAATAAGATTACTTTCGGCACCATGGACAGTCATTTAAAACAGGGTGTTGATGAAAAGGTTAAAAAAAGACATTTATGGCACAACACCATTTGCATAAACTTTACACACATAGATATACACACAAAACAACATTATATTTTCCAAAGATAAACGAATTTAAGAATGTGTGTAAAGGACATTAAAATGAATAAAGATGAATGAGGCAGTGGGACAGGAAAAAGAAGAAATTAAATAAATCGGTGCATACAAGAGAGGTCCTTTCATGGACTTATGTTTACAAAGCATGATTTAAAACACTAGACTGCTCATCCTTTCATTTAGAATCAGTCAGTATTGGCAGAGCATTTCCAACTGCCAAGTACTTTCACACTCATTTTTCATGTATTGCTCATAAGAAACATGCATGTTTGCTATCATTGACTCCATTTTGCAAAAAGGAAACAACTTCTAAAGAATTTGTGCACGGTCTCAAAATTAGTAAATTGGAAAGATGGGATTGAGACCTGGGTCTATCTGACATATTGCGATCCCTCCAACATACTCATTTCTGAGGGTGGTGTTAGGATGCTTGAAACATCCTTCAAACTCGTGGATCATAAATTATGTTACTAGAGACTGCACACACTAGACTGGATACGGACTCCTAAGAGTAATGAACAAAGATATCGATGCTGCTGTGATGATATCAATCACACCACAGCAACACAGGAATGCATGCATTCTGCCCTGACAGCTCTTCCCTACAGGGTCCCTCGTTCATGGATGCACTGCTAGACTACATTTCACAGTCTCCTCTTGTATTTAGGTGGGGCCCTATAACTAGATTCCAACAATGGAATGGAAGTGAAAGGAACCTAGCCAAGTCACTTAAAAGCAGGCTATCTCCCCTGCATCAGTGAGTTACTTTTATGAAACAAATCACCTGGAAATAGGGGCTTAAAACAGCAACTATTTATTTAGATCCTAGGCTGGGCTCCATTAGGTGGTTCTTCTGGTCTCCTTGTGGCTCCTTTATATGTCTGCAGTCAGACGCAGGTCAGCTGGCCTCTCTGCTTCTGGAGTTTGGCTGCCAGTGAGCTGAAGAGAGAGGGCAGCTGACCACATGCCTCTCATTATCCAGCAGATAGATCCAGACTTGTCCATATGGGAATGGCAGGATTTCAATTAAAAAAGCAGAAGTATGCAAATTTTCCTGAAGCTCAAGACCAGAACTGGCACACCATCGTCTCTACCACACTCTATTCATCAAAGAAAGTCACAAAGGCAGCCCAGATTGAAGGGACGGGAATCTAGACTCCACCTTTTGATGGAAAGAGCTACAAAATCAAATTGCAAAGAATGCAGATACAAGGCGGGATAGAGATCTGTGGCCATTGTTGCAACCTATCACACTTCCCCAGGCCTTCTCTTATCACACTGGCCAGATCTTGTAGAGGACTTTGGGGCCCTATAAAGATTCTTCAACAGACTCTACAAATTGTCAAGGGATCCATTTCAGGAAATCTATGAACTATGATGAGAAAAAAAATTGCACTGTTATGTTCACTCACCTATAACAGATATTAACATTTCCTTCAGTTTATTAATGTAGACAAAAACTACATAGTATTAGCAGTGACCTGGGACATTGTCACCAAAGAAGTCACAGAAGTTTTCATAGTATATTACAGTTGTTTACAGGTATCTCAAAATATTGTTTTGTTCAAGACTACTTCAAAATCACAAAAGTTACTAGGCCTGCCACCTCAGTCTTATTATTTAATGTGCCAATAAAGAAGCACATATATTACCCTCAATACATTTTATTAATATTTTGATCATTGTATTCTATTCACTATAAACATTATTCTGAGAAAGTGTCCATAGGCCTCACCAGACTACCAAAGCAAGCCGCGGCACAAAATAAGGATCTCCATATAGAAGACAGTAAAGACATTAGAAGAAGCCTAGATACTAAACAAATGCACCAAGCAGAACTCTCCCCACAACTACCAACCCACTTTGATTAATGACATGATCAAAACACAAACCTCTACTGTTTGAAGCCACTGAGATTCCGGAGTTGTTTCAGCACTGCCTATGATGGCTGCACAGTACTTGACACATCTATGCAGTTTAGACCACTAAGAGGCCAAAATCATCCAGTCTACGTAAAATAAGATGGGTTAATTCAAGGTGAAATCATTAGAGGGGATTCTTATCCCTTTTTCTATCCCAAAACAAGTGGGGAAGGGGTGCCCCAAAAACTCATTTTTAGAGATTGGTATTGTCTGATAGGAGGAACAATTAGAAATTTCCTCCCTGGCTGAGGGTATTGAGAGCCAGAAATTTGTGATGAGATTGGAATGTGAGAGAGTTGTGGAGAGAACTGACATGGTTTTCCCCCCCAGAACTTGGGGGATAGATATGCAAGTGAGGTATTAGCTGGAACATCATCTGAGGGCAAAATAGAAATGAACTGCACTTTGAGAATTTGGTGGATCAAGGAAGCCAAGTTCCCATGTGGACCCTGTGAAGTTTAGTCCATGCCTAAGCTAGCTTGAGGAGCCTTCACGCAAGAGGTCTGCCTGCTGGAGCAAAGCATTCCCACTGACGTGCCTTAGCAGGCTGGGTATGGGGAGGAACTGGTAGAAGTCAGCCGAGAGGTTGTCCATTGCCCCAGAAAATAGTGAGTTATAGAGGTCCTCACTGGCGGTCTCTGAGAGTACACAAAAGAACCAGCAATTGGATGCCTGCCTTGACAGAGGGCTTTTGACAGCTATAAGAGAGACATATTGTCAGAATTAACTGAGGTAGACGTCTCCTAAGCATCAGCCTCCGGTGGGAACCAGACTTCTGGTCCACCTGCTCATGGAGAGCTTGCAGCCCTCTCTCCTCCCCATAGCGGAAAGGCTTCTCTCCCACCAAACTCCTCACCACCTGCTTTCTCCACTGCTTGTCCCTTTGTCTGTAATCATGATTCCTTGGGCTCCCACTCCCCTGCAGAGCCATCTGACTTTTCCATTTCTGTGTCTCCTCTCTAGAAAATGTGACTTAGTATTTCAACTTCACTTCAACAGGGCACCAAGAGTTGATATACTTTATTCTATCGTTCTTGAAAAGTCTTAAATCCAAATCATGACATCAACTAGAGCTGCCAGGCTTCCCCATTTAGAGGATATATTAGGTCTTCAGTCATTGGACAATGAGCTTCAATTTGCGAGCAGGTGGTGAGGAGTTTGGTGGGAGAGAAGCCTTTCCGGAGGCTGATGCTTAGGAGACGTCTACCTCAGTTAATTCTGAGTCTGGGTGTTTTGTTTACCTTTGTCTTCATGTGGCGTTCTGGTCCAGATGAGAGACACATGCTTGCATCTCTTCTCCCTCTCTGAAAAATTTCCCCTAGAATAAGGATCACCTCATTAACCAACAACAATTTTCAAAGGAATGCTTTCAGAAAGATGCAAAGAGCAGCAGAATGCTTGACCAAATCCATCTGGTTTCAGAAGGTCTCCTTTCCTCAGATGTGTCTACTCTCATTAAAACAAAGCATGAAGATTTCCATGCCTGGGAATAGGGGGAGAAAAGCTCCATTGTAGGCAGTTTCAGGGACATCTCCACGTAGAATAAGTGTGGGTTTGTTTCTCCCTGCATTGACTTGGCTGTGGAATCTTTTCTGCTCTTCTTACTTTGCTAGTATTGGGCCTATGCAAATCACATCTTCTCTTTGCTGGTTGGATCTATGCTAAAAGAGGGAATGAAAGGGAAACAGGAAGACAGAAGGAGGGACAAAGGGCTTGCTCTTCCCACATGCATGCTACTTTTTTCAGTGACACCTGGGCCGCATCTCTTCACCCCAGTAGCAGTAGCTGATTTCAGAAGTAGTTGGTTCTAGAAACAGTCCGTTCCAGCATTGTTTCTATTGTCCATATTTTATCTCCACATTCTCTGAACCAGCCTCACTACCCACTCCTCTGCCCGCCCAAACTGCGCTCCCAAATGAGCAGCACCAGCCAGGCCGGGCCTTTTCCCCAGAGATCTGGGTCCCAGATCAATAGGGCCGCCCTGCAAGTCTTTAGGGTCTGATTACCCTAACCCCCACCCTTTGTTTCCTCAGCCCTAAGAATGGAAGTGTTTTTTTTGCAGTTACTAATTCTGTATTAACTGTAATGTTGTATTTTTGCCTTTTTTGGTCGTTTTAATGCCCAATTAATACAAACTCCTTATTAAACCCTCTCTGTTAAAACAACTGTCACAGCTGCTCTTTTCCTGACTGATCCACCTTCCAGTACATCCCTGTTTCTTTTTCTCAAGGTAACCAAGTTTGTTGTTGTTTATTAAAACACAAGAAAACCAACTGACACATATTATTATTCTTTACATTGTGGAAACTGAGACTTACAATGGTTAATGAACTTGCCCAAAGTCACATGGCTAATAACAGGTGAAACTGTGTCTCAACTCAAGCCCACCTAATTCTAAAGCAGTCTTTGGTTTCTCCTCCAGATCACAAACGTATTTGACTAAAAAGTATTTTTCAAAACAGAACTTGCCCACCTCTGGTCTGAACAAGATGGAATAGTCTTGCCCTGCCCATTCCTCCCCAGTAAATAAACAATAATAAACACTGCAAATAACTCAAGGAACAACTATAGTGGACCTCTGAAAGGTGGAAGAGGAAGGCGAACCAGTTTGAGACCCCAAGACTGGAGGAACAAAGCAGCAGCAGGGCCTATATGACCCTCCAACCTACAAAAGGAGGTGACCTGACGTGGCATTTCCTGATCCCTAGCCTAGCAAGAGAAGGCAGCCCAAGTGGGTTTAGTTCTCCTCCTGATTAAACAGTAGTCCTCTACAACACCAGGTGAGCCCTACAAGTGGGGTCAACCAGAGGCCTCACTGACGATAAGGAGCCAGGGACACACTCTCCTTCCCCGCTGGGCCTGAAACATCCTCCTTCCCCCAGAGACACCACACAGATGGGAGGCACTAGAAAGGGAAATACGCCAAAACAAGAGGACATCGTGACTAGCTGGATTCGTTTTACAGGCAATAATGGAAAAGAAGGCCAAAAGGAAGGAAAGAGCAATTTTTCTGAAAGCATGTGCTTTGCTTTCAGATACAGGCAGGGCCTGTCAGGTTTGCACCAAGTCCGTGCAGACAGGTCTCAGGGGCTAGAGCACCCCCTGAAATACACAGATACAGACAGTCCATAGCTCGGCTCCTGGGGACAAAATCAGGTAAGAGGGTTTAATATGCCAGTCTGCATGTGGCAGGCACTCAGGATTGCTTGCCATTCCTAACTTCATTGAAAACACAGATCCTACATAGCTTTGCAACCATCATACTTTTCAGGGCATTTTTCAGATCGTTTGTTTCTAAGAAGTCCAGCTCTCACCTACTCATCCACTTACAGAAACTTGTTTTAAGCTGATGAGAACACAGAGAAATATTTTGCAATATCAAAGCAAGAATGCTCAGACTGCACAGAGCTGCAGAGGTAGACCGGGGAAAGAGTGAAGAACCGGGCTGACTATATGAGACAAGAGGGTACACTTGTAAAACAGTTCAGTTTCATATTTTTGTTTCCAATTTTGCAAAGTAGCATCATAACAAGGAGATTCTGTAAAAGGCACAAGTTGGCCCAGGACATCACCAGGAAGCTGTCAGGGCTCAGCTGCCTGCAGGAAGCACTTCACCCTCCCCAGAGAATGAACTTACAAAGAAGTCTCTCTCAGGACACTTATGAAACGAGAGAAAGAAGCCAGCACCCACACTCTTCCTGGATTTGTCATCCCTCTGCACTGATCAGCTCTTTCTACAAAATAAGGAGCTTTCGACGGGTGACTAGAGAAGTGATGGACAAACTCCATGTTCAAACTGTCAATTACATTTCCTTCCATCACTTCCCAGAGCATCAAAATAAAATAATTGCACTAACACTAGAGAGAATTTATAGGAATGTTGTGGAAAGCATTAGCAGAGCACCCGTTCATTTGTTTATTTAACAATTATTGATCAACTTCCACGTTCCAGATATTATTCTAGGCCCTGGAGACACAGCAGTAAAACAAATAATAATAATTAAAAATAATAATAAATCCCTGCCTCAGGAAGCTTTCATTGGGGTGAGAGGAAACAGACAAGTAAATAAGCATATAATGTCAGACAGTGATGAGTTTTTATGAAGAAAAATAGATTAAGGGAGGCCAAGTCAGGAAGATAAGGAATTGGGGCACTCTTTTTTATTTTAAGGAGTCCATAATAAATTCTCTGAGGAGGTGACATTTGAGTAGAGACAAAATGGAGGGAGATCAGTATGCGTGTATGTGAAAGAAAAGCATCCAGGCAGAACAAACCAAAGGTGAATGGGAACGTGCTGTTAAACAAGACAGCAGGCCCAAAATGGAGTCACTACTGCTAAGCCCCACGTCACCAAACCAAGACTTCATTACAGTTTTGGCTCTCCCAGAAATGACATCTTAGACCAATCAATCAGGAATCATCTGATCAGTACTAGTTAGGGAATCTGCCTGATAGGCCCCTGTCATCCCCTAAAAAAAAAAAAAAAAAAAAAAGTAACTTTGCAATCAACAGCCTGCTTTTCTGTCTAGAATAACTTCCTTGTTCCTGCTCCCCTTTGGCTATAAAATTTTCATTTTGTACAATTTCTTAGCGTTCGCTTCTAAATGCTAGATTGGATGCTGCCCAATTTGAATCATTTTTTGCTGAAATAAGCTCTTAAAATTGTTTAATATGCCTCAGTTTATCTTTTAACAGTTCCAATGTCAGCAGAGGGAATCAAAGGAGTCCCTCAACGGCCCCCAGGAGCAATAAGCAGCCAGACATGGGTACCTGTGGAGCCCCTTGAGCTAGCTGCTTCTCGCTGTCCCTGGAGGTGGATGGGTAAGTCCCTCTCTGATCCTAGCTCCACAGTTTTTGCCTTATGAACTTTCAGGCTTAATTTGAGCATTTCTTTTTCTACACTGGGTCTGAAAACCAGCTGGAGTCAGACTGGATCCCACTTAAAAACTGGACTGGGTTCAGGGTCAGACTGGGCCCGACTTGGAAATTGGATTCAGGTATAAGGTCAGACTGGATCCGACTTAAGCTGGACTGGTTGTAGTGTGAGGCCTCAAGTGAATAAAATGTGTTTCATGGCTGGACAAGCAGGTTAACCTTACCAGAGATCATCTTGAATTACAGTGACCACAGCAAAGAACTTTTTACTTTTATCCATTTATGAGGCATCTTAGAGAAAAGGGGGGTCTCGGTCAAGGCACTCACCATAAAGTATAGAGGGAAAATGAGTTTTCCTCCCTTATACTTTCTGGTGACCAGGATGAGACCCGTGGGGACACCCCACTAAGTCTAGGAGTCTGCATGGGATCCTGGGAAAACTGGCAGAGGCTGGGAAAGCTTGAGAATTCTTACCAAAGTCAACTCTCCCGATCTCTATCCATAGTGCCTGGTCAAGAGAGGAAGGTGAAATTTCATGTCACCTCTCCCTTTTTAAATTCAGATTAGCAGGAGGGAAAAAAATGTAAGAATTAAATCTTCAAATTTTGCTTTCAGGTACCCACAGGTTGTTGATCCTCTCTCCCAGGGATAATTATTGCTTTCTTGTTTGTCTTATTCTGTGTCCTGAGAACTTGGCTTGGCCATCATTATGTTGGGGGCTTCAAAACTTCGGCTGCACAGAAATGTGGCTTGTACATGATTTTGTGGCTAGAAATGACTGGACAGAAATGTGGGTTGCACTGCATTTGCAGCTAGTGTCTTAGCAACTATTGTCAGGTCTCAGGAGAATTGTCTAAGTCTTCCTTTCTCTTGCCTATCTTTGGGAATGGCTCTGGATCTTGGGAGGGTAGTATCTTTTGCACCCCCTTTGGGTCCACCTCTTGCATCGTAGGGGTTCTTCAACAGTGCTAGGAATATTGACTATTTGTCCTGGCTGAAACTTGACAAGATATTTGAATAGATTTTTTTTTTTTTTTTTTTTTTTTTTTGCAATTTAATGGTCAGAAGTTGGCCAAATTGTAAGCTGATATTTAGAACCTGATAGGAACTGTTTTAAGGACTTTTCCTCTAAGCTAAAATAAAAGCTATAAGAGCTCTGTTTGTATCTGTCTGCCTGTTTATATATGTCTACATATGTATGCAATAGACGTGTGATAGAGTTCTACCTCTGGATGGTATTGCCAAAATTAATTTGTAAAGAGCTCCATTTAATTGGCTTAATGACAAACAAGCACTTATGTAAATTAAGTATACTCTCAGAAATATACAAACTAACCAAAATGCTTTTCAAGTTCATGAGATCTTGGATAATCTTCAGTAAATAAAAGCTAGTTTAAGTTTGTTGGTCCAATTAAAATAGGCATGTCTTTAGAGTTATTAGCATTAAATATAATACTTTCATTCTATCTAGGTTTACTAAAAATCAAACAAGCTCATGTTATCTCTGTTACAGAATTCATCAGCAAGAAAGATAACATGATGGCTAGCTGTTTAATGTCTCATGAAATTTTTATGATTAATCTAAACATAATTGTCAAATATAAGTTACATACAAGTAGATGTAAGAAAAATAAAGTTTATAAATGAATTATTCAATGATAATTATGCTTTACAGTATGTCTACTTTAAAATAGTACCCAAAATCTTTCTGAAACCTTAAAGTTATACTGAGATAAGTTAAATGGTAGATATTCATTAAATATCTAGACCATTTCCAAATAAGATAAAATACTGAAACATAAATTGCTGAACACATTTATCTACCTTTGGCTTCCTTTTACAGAGGAACTAAAAATATTTGGGTCTATAAGTAAACATGTTTTTTGCCACACTGGAAAATTTGCTATGGAAAAGAATATACTTCTAAAAATTATTAATGTATTTATAAATTTGCCAGTCCACAGTTATTTACTTCTTAGTTTTCACCAGGAATTAAGGATTCTAAGGATGAAAAATTCTGGTTAACATATGTAACCAGAATTCTACTAGAAATAGTAAGGGCTTTAAAAACAAGCTGTAATATCAACAGTGTAATATCAATAGTGTAAATCTAAAGCTAAAACCATTTTTTTTCCATCTGCTAAAAGGACAAAGATTTCTTGCGTTATTGGTCTGCTCTTGATAACACATTGTGAAAAGTCTTTCTTTACTTCCATCACTATTCTTGCTGCATTTATATAAATAATCAGGCCAAGTTTAATGAGACTAGACTTACTTTGCAAATAAATCAGTCTTCCTGTGATTATCTTTGATAGAAGTGAGGGTGATTGGAGATAAAAAATTATATTTCGGTAGAAAGTTATAACACAAATTTGTAGATATCAGATTCTAGTTCTGTTCATTGTCTTTAAAGTTTTGTTATATACCTGCAAACTGGATGGGAACCTGAATTCTACTTTCCTCGAATATCTGGCTTCAACTCTTCAAACTACTGTTTCTAAGTTTTTCCCACCCTACTGATTTAGCATCACTAAGAGCAAAAAGTGCCCTTGCACCTCCTTGGAAGGGACTATACCAGGTCACTACCCAGATGGCAGTCAAACTTTAGGGACGTGAACCTTATATCCACATCTTCCAATTAAAAAGCGTTTCTCCAGACTCTTGGAACTGCACACCAGCTGGAGATCTAAAATTAATATTGACTAGGGAGCTCCCTCCCCAGAAGCAGATGGCATCTTAAGGTGGACAGCTCTCCCAGGATCATGGATCAAGATCTTCATCCACAGTATGGAAAGTGTGTCCCTTTAGCCTTTGTGCTACTTGCTTTTTCTCTCTGTTAACGCATGGGAAGACAATGCTCCTTAACTATGGCAGCTATCCCTGCATCTACTGCTAAAGCAACAGCTACTCAACAAAAATCCCTAGACTCTGGCCAAAGTTGTTCTTGATAACAAAATAGCCCTGATTATCGCTTAGCGGAGCAAGGAGGTATTTGTGCTGTGGCCAATACCACCTGCTGCCCATGGATTGACACTTCTGGGGAAACTGAGATGTAGCTACATAAGATCACTCAATAAGCCAGTTGGCTTAAGAAAGTGATTCCTTCAGTGGGGTTTTCCTTTGACTTATTTCATTCTGATTGGTTTGGGTCTTGGGGACTGTGGTTCCAAAGTGCACTCCGGACATTTGGGGATTATCCTTAAAAGCTTTAAATGTTTATTTGTAGGCATTAATCACCAAGCAAATGATCTCTCTAAGATGGAAACATCAGAAAAGGAACAAAGAGAATGACAACTTAATGAATGTGAATATGGTGTGATGACCTGTGAATACCACACAGAGATTCAGCAAAAGAAAAGAGAAATAAATGAATGAATGAATGAATAAATAAATAAATAAATAAATAAATAAATAAATAAATAACAACGTTAAGAATTCCAGAGTGGGTGGTAGCTGGGAATAGAACTAATGCCTTAAATTTTGATCACATTTCTTAGGCTGAGAGCCTGAACAAAACGGGGGAATTGTTAAAAAAACAAGACACCCGGCCAAAAATGGAGTTGCTTACAGTTTCGGCTCTCCCAGAAATGAAATCTTAAATCAGGAATCGCCTGATCAGCACTAGTTAGGTAATCTGCCAGAGAGACCCTGGCCATCCCCAACAGGAAAGTAACTTCACTATAACCAATCCACGTTTTTGTCTAGCATAAATTTCTTGTTCCTGCTCCCTGCTGGCTATAAAAGTCTTCTATTTTATACAGCTCCTCAGAGCTCCTTTCAATCCTCTAAATTGGATGCTGTCCAATTTGAATCGATTTTTGCTCAAATAAACTCTTAAAGTTTTTAATATGCCTCAGTTTATCTTTGAACACTGCAGATTCACAGGGAGCAGGAAGGTAAGTGTGGACGGAAGGACAGTGTTAATAGGTGCGCAGGACAGGGGGCGGAGGGGCAGGGCAAGAGGCACGCACGTGGCCTGGCAGCCAACGTAAGGCTCTTTCAATTTGCTGTCCATTCTCACAACGGCGTTCACTCAAGGGTCACTGGAGGGCTTTGAATTTAAGAGCGACACAATCTGGCCAAAGAGTTCAAAGGATCATGCAGACTGCTGTTGAAGAACCGGCTGTAGAGAGGGGCAGAACCAGTTATTGCTATTGCAATAATTTAAAGGCAAAAGATGGCAGTGGCTTGGGTGATCGGAGCGGGAGCAGCAAAGGTGGCAAACGGTCAGATTCTGAACATATTTTAAAAGTAGAACAGACAGTATTTGTTGATGGATTGGGTACACGGGCTGGGAGAGGAAGATCAAGGCTGACTTCAGGACTGCTCCAAGATACTGATGGAATTTACTGAAAAGCAGAAAACTGCAACAGCATTCAATTAGGAGTAGTCATGAACTGAATTAAGAGTTTGATTTGGGATGTATTAAGTTTAAGTTAATATGTATCCAGGTGAATCTGGCAAATAAGCAGCTGGACTTCCGAGTCTGGAGCTCATTGCAAAGGCTGACGCTGGAGACGGACATTTGGAAGTTATCACCGACAGAGCTGGTATTCGAAGCCATGAGCACCTTTTTGTTTAAGTCTCCTGAATGTTACTAATGTAATGAATTTATGCAACAGTAAACAGGCTAACATAGAACAATAGAAATCTCTGTCTCTGGAGCTTATATAGTCAACGTAGAAAAGCCGGTGGACCTTTAAGATTGCAATCAGTTTTATAGCTCTCCTAAAGAAGTTTGATGGGCACAAATATGAGCATTAAATATGGGCGTGGCCAAAGAAGAGAAATTAGACTAAAATCACCAGAAATGTATTCACAGAATACATCAAAAGGACATCAGAAACACACACACACGCACACTTAGAAGATATAATTTATACACACACACACACACACACACACACACATCTGTACGTAAAGTCATATATACACATTCTCACAGTGGGCATTTATGCTTCATTATTCATAAGAAATAGAATCAATTCCATCATTTTTTAAATTGTTATCTCTAGTCTTCCTCAACTAACTCAAGATTTTCAAGTCTCCTCTCTTTCTCTGTCCCTCCCCTGCTCACCTCATATCAAAATTCCAATTTTTAAGATGACTCTTACCACACCAAACACTTAGAATTGGGAGAGAGCCGTATTTTTTACAAGCTAACTTGGAATCTGTTATCATTTTTATAAAGATGACACTTGATTTCTCACCTGATGTGCTAAAGAATGGCAGAGAGGAGGCCTCTAGGGAGAGAATGAGATTTTCATAGCTTAAATGCTAAAAATAACAGCCCATAACACTGAATCTCATTACTGAGCAGCGAACTTTCTCGCCTCGCTCTTCTACTGTGGTGTTCACAAGACGCCTTTCAGAAGCCCACACATTCATCCCACCCCCATCACACAAACACACACACACACACAGACACACACACACACACACACACACGCAGATACACCACCAGCTATGCTGTTACCTCTGGTAAACTTGGAAAATAGAATCTTCTCTTGTCACACTATCATAATTTACTGCCAGGAAATGAGTCTGTGGTTGCAGACCGTTTTATTCCTTACATGGCAGGTTTGGGCAGAGCTGGTGAGAATAATGAATGCCACTGCACGTCCAGTGTGCTGGGAGGATAGAAATTCAGACCTAGAGTGAATCAGAGAAAGAGAAAACCCAAGACAGCGGCACGACCCGGCTCACTCAAGCTTTGTCAGTCACTGTTTACCTCATGTTTGCCTGTAAAATAGATAATGACCGTATTTCCACATATTTCTAAGCTGCTTCTCTCTGGGTAAGTCTAAAAAGTTCATAGTGGCCTTGTAAATAAGTTCCAAATCTTTAGCAGACAATGAAAGAAACAGGAAATTGAAATTTTGTCAACCACGGGATTAGACCTCTCTGTGTCTCAGGCAAGGGAGTGTTTGCAAGGCTACCTAAAAGTGATGAGCCAGAGGGAGAGCTAGGGATACCACACAGGTGAGTTTTGCCCTGCTCTGCCATTTTCCCTATCAATCCTGCTGTAAGTCTTCTGAGGAAAGCTGTACCCTCAGAATCTTGTTCTAGAGTGTTCAGCGGGAAAAAGTCAGCATAGCACAACACACCATGAGACTCACTTCTCTCCCTCTTCTTCACTGCCCTCAGGAGAGCTGCATTTCCTATCCTGCCAGGGCCCCAAATTAGCGAATACAGGATTAACATGTTTAACTCCATTGACACTTGATGTACTAAGCCTTATAAAACAATTTCAACTTGCGGGGGAGGGCAGGAGGGGGTACTTCAGAGTTGATCAATACCTTCACACTCTACCACAGGGAATGCTTTCCACGGGCTCTGGGAAAAGCCATGCGGGTGTTCACTCTCCCGATTTACAACTGAGTAGGGAAGGCTCAAAGTTAAAGCGACATAGGTCAACAGGAAAGGCTGTTGACAGGACACTAACTGGAAGCCCTTAAGCTGAGGTTTACCTGAATGAACTGTACTAAATTGTCTTTCTTTACGGGAAAAAATTCTGGAGTCAGACAGACCTGACTTTGACACTCAGACAAACTTACAAATTCCTCCAAGGCAATTCACTAATCTCTAAAATTGATTTATTGTCCCTGCAAAGGCTATAATGATCGAGGGAGATGAAGAATCGCAAGCACCAGGCCCGGAGCCAGGCGTGTGTTCTGGGGATGTTAGCTCTTTTGCGCCTCTTCCCCATTCTCTCTACACCACCACATATTATCATCATCGCACTTGTTACTCTGATGGTGATGACACGTAACCTTTCTTCTGTGCCCACTATGTACCAGGCACTGTGCCAAGCACCCCTATATTTAATCCTCACTACAACCTTATGAAGTAGCACTATTATCTGCTTCATCTGAAAACCTGGAGAATTAAAAAAAAAAAAAAACTGATTATCAGAGCAGTCTGGTCTGTCCGACTCTATTGTCCCAACCTCGGCCACTCTGGTACACTGGCTGAATGCTCAGCCCTCCTACTCAGCCCAATTGTTCTCTGCCAGACTCAAAAATCTCCATCTCCCTCTCCATGCTCACACCCCAGTCCTCATTTGTCCTGAACCACCTCATAACTAGACTAATAAACAGCTTCCAGGAACTTGTCCCTGGTCCCGTTCACAGGGCTCTCATTGAGGGTTGCCAGATTCAGCAAATAAAATTCAGAATGCTCAATTAAGTTTCCGTTTCAGAAAAACAATATACAACTTTAGTATAAGTACGTCCCAAGTGTTGTATGCTATACTGACTTTCAGCGGACTTATCTATACTAAAAAAACATGGTTTATCTGAGATTGAAATGCATTTTATCTGGTGACCCTAGGCACTTCTCAAACCCCAGAAGCCTCTGTTTATTCTGTGTATCCCAGGTCGTAAAACCTCTTCCTCAAACCATGCTGTGGTACTCTGTTAGCTGCTACATCAGTGGATTTGGGGGACCATGCCTCCGATACTCACATCCTTGTAAAGTTCCATTTTCTTGAATCTGGGCCAACCTGTGGCACTAGCAAGAATGTAGTAGAAGTGATTCTGTGCCTGTTCTGTGTCTAAGCCTTCAGAAGCCCTAGAGTTTCAGCTTTTACACTCTTGGAAGCTCTAAGCTGTCATGTAAGAATTCTCATTACCCTGCTGGAGAGACTACATGGAAAGGCATAATGGGGAGGGAGACACCTTGGAACTACAAGAAGGCAAACCTAGGAAAGCAGCCAAGAGCAGCAAGAACCAAAGTCAACTGTATGACCCCAGTCAAGCCATTCCAGCCAGGCCCCCATTTGTTCCAAACCATCCTTGACCAAGTGTCATGTGACCAAGACATGTGAGTGAAGACACCATCTTGGACATCCCATCCCTGGAAGACACAAGTAATATTCAATCCCACTGCGCCCTGTCCAAATTATAGGCCCTCATAATCATGAGAAAGTCATGATACTTTCTACTACAAAGTATTGGGGTGGTTTCTTACGCAGCAATAGATAACTGAAACACATGCCTAAGCATTATTTTCCATAAAGTGTAGGGGTTAACACAAGCACCTAGTTCAACCCAGTTATTACCATGGATGTCCCCCAATCCAACCTTACAATCTCTGATTCTGGATCCAAGCTCCTTCTGGACTTGTGACTTTAAGGGCTGCTGGAGTCCAAGAGTCAGGCCCCATATTTCTCCGTTACAGTTGGGAACTAAGACACGACAGGGCACAGTAGGCAGTGATCTTCTTGTGCTGCATAAGAGAAGCAGCACAGCACCAGCCCACATCAAGGGTGGCAGCAGCAGAGTGAGGCTGAGCGGAAGATTGTCTGCCACCTGCCTGTTCTCAGCCGGGGGGCCCCGCCAATCCTATTAGCTTTGTGCTTACGTAATCACAAAGTACACCTACAAATCTTTGCAAAGAAAAATCCCAGGAACAGTGGGCTATCATATACATCTGAATTATTATCTGGGTTGGTACCCTGAAGGGAGGGTTGATTAAAACACAGCGAGGAAAACATGCTAGCAGCATCGACAGAAAAACACAAGGGCTTCTATTCAATTATATGGACAAACAATTTAAAAAATAATGCCACTATTTGACCCCCAGAATGGGTTAAATCATATCCTATGCGTTACTCATGTTTGATGTCCCATATAATGATTAGGCTTGATTTTAGTGAAGATTTCTGCAAAGAATATGAAGAAGAGGAATTCATAGTTCTCCAGAATTAGAGATGAGGTCATTGGTCCTTTAAAGTATGTATATCATGTGGAAAATGTATCAAGGGTAAAAACATTTTGACAGAATTAGTTAATGCTGCTGGAAAGGAGACCGCAGCGGAAAAACTCTCAGTAGAGAGAGCATTGGCTTGAAGCCTTTGCATTAAGCCATGATAGAGGTACTAGATAGCAAGAAATTACCTTCAAGATATGGCATTTCTTTTTAAGGGTGTAGAAAAATCCCTTTATTTCTGACTTAATTGATTTCTCCAGAACGGACTTTTCATGAAAGAAACTGCCCTGTGATGAGATTCTTTAATTGAGGATATATTCATTTAAGTGCCTCTTATGTGCCCAGGACCGTGATCGGTTCTGGGAATTTTGCAATAAGTGGCACATGGTCCTGGCCCTCAATGACCTGACGGCTTGTAAAGGAGCCATCTGTGAAAGCAGACCCTTAAAGGAGAGTGCTGATAAATGTAAAAGGTGGGGAGGTACAGGCTAAAGGAGGAAGTACGGCAGTCAACAAGAGTGTCATGAGTTATGGCCAATTCTGCACCACGCCTGAGACCTCGTACGTCATTCCTGTAATTCAATTCAGAGGATGTGACCTTGAGAAAGCAACGGAGTTTGTGAGGAGACAAATGGCCAGCTTTATCTAAATGCTGATTATGTTTCATGGCATTGAGTTCATGGTGTCAGATGGAACTGAATGTGGATCACTAGCTTGGGACATATTACCACCTTCTGAGACTCAGTTTCCTCATCTGCAAAATGGGAATGATGACATTTACTTCACAAGGTTTTTGTCAATGGCAAATGAGAGCAGGACAATTTAGATCAGGTTGTTCAGAAGTAGAACTGAAGACTAGGATTCGTGTACAAGTGATTTAATAAGAAAATGCTCCCAGGGTGACCACCAAGGTTGAGGAGGAAGCAGGACAGGAAGAGGAGGAAGCCAAGTAATGGTGTCATCTCAGGGAAAGACCTACACAGGGTGGCGTCAGCCTGACTCCCCACAGGAGCTTTGGAATGTGACATGCCTCTGAGTTTGACCACACTGGAGGCAAAAGAGCAGAACCTCTATATCCCTGCATCTATCAATTACCAGGTAAGAGCCTCCATGGAGGCTAGAAGCGGAACCTGCACTTACAGGCACCTCTAACTCTACACACGTGAGCAAAGTCCACCAAAGACCAGTCTCAGAGGCCGGCTGTTTGGAAGCAAATGCCCCTTGAAGCTGCAGAAGTGACGCAGAGACCTGGCAGAAGATACCCAAGGGGGTCTGGATGGAGCGCCAACAGCATCTTCTTCAACCTGTTCTTCTGGGCACATAGCAGTTACTCGATAAATGGCCCTTTCCCATTTTCCTTAGAATGGGGGAAAACGTCTCTGCCTTGTACACATTGCAATCAAAACAAGTCCTTAGGCCTTCTCTTATTTGCTGCTCAGAATCACGTTTTAAGGCAATAAACTGACACTTGCAGGTATCCAGGGCCATCTCCCCAGGTCCAAAGAAGAAAAGGGAATATAAGCCACTGACACACTCTGACGGACTTTTGCCATTAATCCCTCAGTTTCTTCTCTGGCAGCTTTCCACTAGACCACGAGGGTCTCTTTCACCCTTGCTTTACTTGCAGAACAGGAAGGAGCTGATGAGAGGACAGGGTGGGCAGTGCTGGCTCCACTCAGGCACTCACTGGATCCTTGCCTGTGAGAAGTGCTGAATTTGGGTTGGTGTCCCGCAGTGTCTGGGCTTCCACCCAAGAGGTGCCTTTACCACCCACTCTGTGCAGGGCCAACGGCCAGCCCCTCCACTTCTCTCAGGGGCGACTACCTCCCAAAGCGAGACCAGACCTCTCATACCTTGGGAGGGGTTGGTGCCCAGATGAAGAATACCTTGGATTTCCCTGGCCTAAGCAGCACGCAATGCACAGGAGCCCTCAGCAAGGAGGGAAAAGAGGGGTCGGCACAAAGCTAGGCTTCGGCAAATGGGGCTGTGGAAGTCTAATGTCTGCTGAGAACCTGGTTTGGGCCAGGATCTCTGTTCCTTGGGATTAAAGAACTCCTTTTAATAGTTGCAACCAAATGTCCCTTTATGAGAGAATGATTTTTGTTTAGGAAAATACTTTGATGGCTGTATTGCTTGGGGAAGTTGAAACCCCAAAAGCTTGGTCCCTAAGAAGACAAGGAATTTAGAGATCTTTCGATCATGCTACATAATAAGTATTGGAGGGTAGAGTGAGTGAGTAGAGAAGAGATGGGATGCATTTGGAGAAGGGAGAGAGAAGACACAAAGCTGACTTTCCTGTTCTCTAGCACTAATGATCATCTCTTTCCTCTCTTTATCTTCTGTGTATACTCACTGGGATGATTCCTCCCCCTGCGTCTGTAAATATGACCATCTCCTAAGAAATTCTGCCCCAGCCCAGCCTCCACTTGAAGCCATAGCCTCATGTGTCCTACTCACTCCCATCTGAGTCACTGGTGCAGCAGCCCAGGCCCCGGGCTTTCTTTTATCGGGCCAGGGCGCCCAGGATGCCCCTCACTCCTATGCAGCATCAGGAAACCCACGTCCAAGGCCCTGCAGAGTCAAGTGGCCTCCCGGTGATCCTGCTCCTTACCTGTCACTCTGGACACCTGATGAACTTCCAAAGACGTCCCCTAATAGGGCACCTGCCTTTTGCTGTTAACATCACACTAGGCTAAGCACCTGTAAGGGCCCATTTGTCTTTCTCGCAATGGCACCTTGAGAAATGACCCACGTCCAAAGCCTCCTGCAGACGAGCACCTGTGCCTGTCTTCCTGCTGGCTCTCTAGTATTGATATTTTTATTCTGCCTTTGTGTACAATGAGGTGTTTATCCAATGTTTCTGGCCCCAACCCTGCTAAACTACTTAGAACACAAACTGTAGAGTTTTCATCTCTGCCCTGCCACAGTCCTTACCTGCAGCCAGTGATGCTGCTCCCAGGACAGGGCTCTGTTCTGAGCAAGTGCAGTCCTGGATCAACCTGACGTCTAATTAGAACTGAAGTTCTAATTCCATCTGTTGGCGAGAATGTGGGGAAACTGCCATGGTCATACATAACTGGCATCCGGTAAATGGATTCCCCCTCTCTACCATGGTTTGCAAGTATTTTCTCCTATTCTGTAGGGCGCCTTTTCCTTTTGTTCATTGTCTCCTTTGCTGTGCAGAAGGCTTTTCAGTTTGGTGTATTTTATTTTTGTTCAGTAAAACCCATTTGTTTATTTTTGCTTAATAAAAACTACTTTCTACTTGATGGAGTTCACGTAGTGTAATGGAGGTTCATTTGTCATTTAACAATAACTGTAAACTATGGTTAGCATGTTGGGAGGGCAAAAGAGGAACTTTTGACTTTACTGGAGGAAGACTTAGAAAACCTTCACAGAGGAAGTGATAATCCTTCATTCATTTATTTGATTAATAACTATGTTTCAAACACCAACAACGTCCCAATCACGTGCTAGACCTTGAAATATAATGGTGACCGAGCCAATAGCTCCTCCCCTCAAGAACGTCACTATCTAATATAGGATTGAATGCTTTGAAGTGCGAGTAGGCATTTGCCTCATTACAAATCCCTGGGTGGTGACGGCCAGTGCCCCAGTTCTTCCCATCATTTCAGCTTGGATATTCAGGCTTCCTTCTTGGTATCCGAATTTCCCTTCCCCTATATCTTCTAATATCTCCTGTCAATGACAGCTCTGCTCCCTCAAGTCCCATTTAAAATACTGGTCCCTAACTCTGACCAGCCCTTTGAGTCTACACTAGCAATGCCCACCATGCCTTCCCTCGAGCCTCATTCTACCTTCTGAGGGAGTCATTTCCCACAGCCCAGAATGACTGGAGAATGGGCCACAAAACCCTGCCCCTTGGTTATATCTGATTAGAGGGAAGGAGACCCCAGATTCGAGCTGAGCCAATCAGGAACTCTCTTCCAGGAATTTGGAATAGAACCCAGGGGCTGTGGGATAGTGCCCTGTGAGTGCCCCTGTGCAGTTCTATCCAGCCAGGTCTGAAATGGCCTTTGTTGGCCAGAGGCACCAAGCATTGGAAGAACCAGGTCCGAGGAAAGAGAGAAGGCTGAAGTAGTGCCTGGAGACCATGGCACCTTGAGGAAAAATATAGTCAGCTGCTGTGTTGCCACCTTCTGCCTTTGGATTATGGAAAATTTCTCCCCTGTTCTCCTCTGTTTCAAAGAAGCTTGTTGGAAAGGGTTTCTCCTCCCTGCAAATAATACTCTGATTAAAACAATCTCTAAGAGAAGACTTTCTGAAACCCTCAGGGGGACCCCACAAATTTACTGGCAAGATAGTCTAGTTGGATCAAAACTGGGTCACGCTCTAAGTCTTGCATAAGATAGATGCTCAATAAACAACTGTTGGCTCAATGAATGTAGGAATGAAAAGCTGCCGCAAAGGGGCTTCTTTGGCTGCCTGAGAGTCCTCATTTACCTGTCTGACATCACAAGAACTACAAGGAAAGCGGTCACAATGGCCCACGCACAGTTGGGGTTCTGTGCCTCAAACTTGTTCCAGTAATCATTGAACACCTGTTTTCTTTGGCAGTCGGGGTTGCACTGAGCCATTCCAGTGGATATTAGAGTTCTTCCCTGTGCTCAGTCTCTAGTGAATGATGGCTTTTGCAATAAGGAAAATGTTCAGTGTTCTCTAGAGTCAAATTAGTAGTCAGAATTGTAAAGATTGGACACAAAGTCAAGCGCAGACAGCCTCCTAGTGAAGATTTAGTTCCTGGTTAACAGAAACAAGCTTCACAAGTAGTTTTGTAAATGAGGTCAAGCTCATTTGTTTCCAGACGGTCCCAGACTCAAAAAAATAAATAAATAAATAAACAACAACAACAGAAAACAAGAGCAAAGGGTAATGGAAAATTTCCAGGCATCGTATGGTCATTCATTACATCTAACCAGCACCTTGATTCCTGAAATATTAGATATACGAGGTGTGATCAAAAACTACAGTGAATAATTCAATTTTTTAAAATCTATTACAGTAAAAGACACATTGCCCTTAATCCCCCTCAAAACACTCCCCCTCGTTTTGAACATACTCATCCCATCGTTCTTGCCACTTTCTGAAGCAGTTCTGGAAGTCCTCTTTCATGAGTGTCTTTAGTTGCGCTGTCCTGGAGAACTTGATGTCCTGAATCGATTCAAAACATTCTCCTTTCATGGTCATTTTGACTTTGGGGAAGAGCCAGAAGTGCACAGTGTCAAATCTGGTGAATAAAGTGGATGAGTGTTTTTATTTGACAGAAAGTGCCGTACCAGAAGTGATGAGTGACTTGGAGCATTGTCATGATGGAAGATGAAGTAAAGACACTCACAAAAGAGGACTTCCAGAACTGCTTCAGAAAGTGGCAAGAATGATGGGATAAGTGTGTTCAAAGCAAGGGGGGGGGGTTCTGAAGGGGATTAGTGGCAATGTGTCTTTTACTGTAATAAATATTTTTATTTAAACATTCACTTTATCTTTCGATCACAACTCGTATCTGTCTTGAAAGTCAGCCATATAGCTTTTCCATGTATGTGATCTTTATTTTCACAAAGTAATACCTTTTGATTCAAGGATTCATAAGCCATACACCCTATCCAAAATAATTACTCTTTCTCCACTGTTGTCAAACAATTCATTTATATTTTAGCACTATTTTTTCTTCCTTGTATTATTCCTTTAATGATATTTATTGAACACCTACTATTTGTCAAGCTCTTTTCTGGAAAAAGGGATAGAGTAATAAGCAAAACAAAGTCACTACTTTCATGAAAAATATATACTAGCTGGCATTTAGGGTGAGATAGACAGTACACAAACAAAAGAAGAAAGTACATATGATTAGGGAGGAAAATAATTCAGAATTACGAAGACACAAAGTTCTCAGGTGAGAGACAGTTGTTATCCTATATAAAATATTCAAAGAAGACCTCACTGAGATGGTGACATTTGAGCAGAGATCTGAAGGAAGTATGGAAGTCAACCTTGCATATATCTGGGGAAAGAACATTCTGGGCAGACGGACCTGCAAGTGCTAAGGCTCTGAGGTAAGAGGCACTTGGTATGTTTTAGGAAAAGGAAAAAGTACAGTGTCTCGGGAGTGGAGTGAGTAAAGTGAGTGAGGTCAGAGATGTGTATGTAAATACTTTCGATTAGATTGCGAATTCTGAAAACAAGGGCCATGTCTCATTCATCTTTGTACCCTCCCCTGCTTTTTCCCTAGCTTCTAGCACATAAGAGTGTTTTGAAGATATTTGTTGTAGTTACAAATGAATGCAAAGTTTACTCATGCTTTGTGTTATTTCAAGTGCATGCCTTTAGATTATTATAAAGTAATTTAATTTAGCTCTCATTTCCATTAATACTGAATTAGAATTAATTCTTGAGGCAGAAGATGCGATTCTACTTAGATGGTGAGTGGATGGATGCATGGATAGATAGATGGGTGGACCAACAGACTTATTCGTACAGTAAAGTGCTTTTAAAAGTATCCAGCATCCAGTAAGCACTCAATAAATGCTATTTCAATAAAAACTGTAATAAGAAGAAGACCAAAAGCGGGGGGTGGAAAAGGAGGAGGAGTTGACACCAAGATTCAAACTAAACTTTCAGAAACATTTAGTCAATTTTGGCCCGAAGAAAAACTGGAAATAGTGAATACACAAAACTGAATTGGTCTGGAAACACAGAGGTGTTTTTCCTGGGTTTCTACTTGCACATTGAGAAGTTTGTTGATAACATTAGAAACAAATATTGTATGAAAATGAACATTCAACATAAGCCCAGAAGGGTACACATTGTAACTTCTCTCTAACAGAAAGAAAATGTTGGGGAGGATGTATCTCTCTGATATGTATCTCTTATAGAATATATATATATATATATATATATATATATATATATATATCTCTTACAGAGTCAAAAAGCAAGTGAACTGAAATAGCCCAAATCTAATCATTATTGATTCCTTGTGTTTTCATTTTGTTCTACTCTTTGCAATATGTTTTTTTAATTTAGCCACCATCTCTTTTGATCCTCAGAATGAGCCAAAGAAAAGAGAGGACAGGACAGGTACAATTATTATCAGTAACTGAGTAATAAAGTGAATTGACTATCTCGGGGCTACTCAGGTAGCAAGTGATGGAATTCTGTGCAAAGCCAGCTATCTACTTCACTTACACCATGCCCACTGCCCTAAGTCGAACTTCCACACTGGAGTAGTTTCATCTGTAAGAAATCATTCGGCAGTGACCAGTAGGACATCGAAAGGGAAGAGCTTCATCTCCTCCAGAAAGGTGCCTCACCCTGCCCCGCTCAGAAGGCTTCTCTGGGAGAACAGGTGTCGCTTCCCTTTCCTTCTTTGTGCATTTTGTTTCAGCCCTGTCATCGCCAAGCTGTCCATGAAGCACCCACCACTAGCACTAAAGGAGGTACCTCTTAATCCCTGGTACTTAACATGGAAAGGTGAAGCACACGAGCACAGGATTAGGAATAGCTGAATCTAGGGACACTGAAAAACTCTTTAGAACAAGTTGCCAACGAGTTTTGCTCTTTGCCAATATCTCTTTTCTTTTTATTTAAGCCCTTTTGAATTACAAGAGCAATGTAATTAAAACCATGATTTTCTCTATTCAGATGAACAGCTTCTGCTATCTAAGAAGGAAGGAAAGCCTCAGTAATATACCTGTGACTGTTCACCCCTTGGAAGGAGGGGAAGTCCTCTTGAGTCATCCAGTCTCGGGCTGCTTTGAAATTAACCGTACAGGTTGGGATCTAGGTTGGGATCTATACTGGTTATTAAACTATCATCTCAGCAACACCCACCTTTCTGTTCTCTGTTTTATGACTCTGAGGCTCAACTCCACAGACAAAACTTCTCCTTTGCCATCTGGCTTCCTGTTCGGATCTGCAAATAAAGGGTGTCAAAGGGAGACTGCAAGTCTCAAGGAAGAAGGAATTTGCTCTTTGCTTCCTGTTCCTATTAATGTCACCTCAGCGATGGTTCTCCATCCTAACAGTAGCAGTTTGGTCTAGGTCCTTTTTCCCCCATATTCCCAGAACCAGACTCACTGGGTTCCCTTCAGAGAAACCAGTACCAGTCAGGTGTCACCTGCTGCTTACAGCTCTGTGGTGGCCTTCATTCAAGCTCCTAGGTTCTAGGAAACCAAACCTCTTCCCTTTGTTCCCACTGCCCTACGGGTGGTAGATGTTTCCTGCAGTTACCACATTTTTCTGCAGTTACAGTCCCCCAAATGCCTGTGGAGCAATTCAATTCCCTCTTTTAAATTATCTCTGTTAAAATAACTGGTATTCTTCCTGTTTTCCTGATGGGACATCACGTTTTGCAATGCACTTACAGATCAAGTCTGTGAAACTTAAACCCTAGTCCATGATACATTACTTCCTTGGGGGCATTAGTGGGTCGTCCATGAATAAAGGGCTCGATGGGTAAATAAGTTTTAGAAATGCTGGACTGAACACAATTTTATTTACCGCAGGATTTCTCAGAGCTTTCAATATCCTAATATGTTTGTAAACCCCAAATACAGAGTTACAAGTTGCAACCATCCCTCTACATCACATTCGATTCATCTCTATACACATCTCATCAGATATTTACATTTCCTCTGACCTCGTCCTCCGTCTTCCTTCCTCCCCACGGCCCCCGTCCTAGCCTTAGCCCTCATCACCTTCCCCTGCCAGCCTCCAGCCTGACCACCTCACCTTTCCCCTCACCCCCCAGTCAGTCCTCCATGGCAAAGGCCAGAAAACTACAGCCACAGACCAAGCCAACCAGTTTCTTAACGGCTAACAAGCTAAGATTTTACTTTGAGTTTTTTCATATGGTTACATTTCAAATAGTTACATGAGCACCTCCATACCAGCCTCCAGGCTACTTCTTGGCCATTAAGACCTCAAGCATTTACTATCTGGCCCTTGAAGAAAAAGTTTGCTGACCCCTACTCAACCCTCCTACCAGACGCATTTATCTAAATCACCTGTATTTTTTTGATGATGTCTTCTCACAAGGGGCTTCTCCTTGTTTAGACTGAATGTTTAGAAAACTATGAACAAGGAACATCATCTCATAAAACACTCACTCAGCAAGTGGGGAAGAGAGGTCCTCCTTTTGGGTTTTTGGCAAAGAAGCAAACTGCTGTCACCTGCTGACTGTGAAGCAGAACCAGGGAACAGTGAAAATGTAGAGAGTCCATTTCTGGGAATACAGTGATGTGTACTAGATAGAGGTCAAACTGGAAGAATGACTCATGTTGTCAAAGCAGCAGCTTCAGGCAGGAAGTTGTAGGTTCAGACCATGATGTGCTGGCAAAAGTTTAACAACTGCCTTTCCAGGGAGACATGGAGTGAGAGGTGAGAGGCCCGGATGTAGGATTGGCCAGCTTCTATTGTGTAAATTCCCTCACCATGCAGGTTTCACGGTAGCATTGTAACATCACTGAATGCAGAGTTCGGAGAGACACACAATCGGCTTTCACTCCAGCGTGTCGGGAACACGGCAGCAACAGAGGCAGGAAAAGTGGGGCTCCATGTCTCTGGGCTTCTGGACCCTGACCACTGAGGGGAAAGACCAAGACACCTAGACGGGAGATTTGGAATCAGGTCCACAGCTGATCTATGGCACAAGTCTGAAGCGTAAGAACGTGTGTCATCTGTGCCCTTTGCGCTGCCATTCCTTCATGGGAGCTGGGGAGGCCCATCTCTTCCCTGTGCTGAAATTCCTTCAATTCTTCTACAGTAGAAAATGCTCTTGAGAAATAAATCAAGGAAATATGTCTGCTGTCTCCGGAGTTGGGCTACTATAATCAAGTTGCTCTGAGCATTTTCATACAAGTCGTTTTTTGGACCCATTTTTATTCCTCTAGGATAAACAGTGAAGGGTGGCATTACTTAGTCCTAGGATATGTACGTTTCCCTTTACAAGGAGCTGCCAAAACTTCTCCGAAGTGCTCGTACCAGTTTTACTCTCCCACCAGCAAAGTATGAGTTCCAGTGTTTCTGCAGCTTCAACACACTTGGTATTGCAAGTCTTTTTAATTCTAGCCATTCTAGGGGGTGTGAGCTAATATCTTCATGTTCTTTTCATTTGCATTTCTCAATATGATTAATGATGTTGAGCTGTTTTTCACAT
This sequence comes from Rhinolophus ferrumequinum, assembly GCF_004115265.2. Taxonomy (NCBI): domain Eukaryota; kingdom Metazoa; phylum Chordata; class Mammalia; order Chiroptera; family Rhinolophidae; genus Rhinolophus; species Rhinolophus ferrumequinum. Next base: position 17,081,483 of record NC_046300.1, read on the forward strand.
ATTCGTTTATTTATAGATCTTTTTTGATCAAGTCTTTTGCCCATTATATTGGGATGTTTGTAATTTCCTTATTGATTTGTGTTTTTAATAGAGCTAACGGCATGTCAAAAATAGAGACTATATATACAGTAAACTTTTTATTTTCATCTTCATTTTCCCCAGCTTTATTGAGATATAATTGACACATAATGTGTAAGTTTAAGGTGCATAATGTAATGACTTCATACATGTATATATTGTGAAATGATTACCAAAATAAGGTTAGTTAACACATCCATCAACTCACATTACAATTTGTGTCTGTGGGTGTGTGTGTGCATGTGTGTATGTTGAGAACTTTTAAAATCTACTCTCTTAGCAACTTTCCAGTATACAATACAGTATCATCAACTATAGTCACCTTCCCTCACATTACATCCCCAAACCTTATTTATCTTATAACTGGAAGTTTGTAGCCTTTTGACCCTCACCTTCATCCATTTTCCCCACCCCCTACCCTTGCCACTGGCAACCAACAATCTATTCCATTTCTATGCATTCAGTATAAGTGAAATCATACAGTATTTGTATTTCTATTCATACAGTATTTGTATTTCTGACTTACTTGACTTAGCATAATGTTTTCAAGGTTCACCCATCTTGTTGCAAATGGCAGGATTTCCTTCATTTTTCATGGCCAAATTATGTATGTTTATCCCACACACTTTCTTTAGGCTTTACGCATTTATCCAATGGACACTTAGGTTGTTTCCATGTCTTGGCTACTGTAAATAATGCAGCAGTGAACATGAAATTACAGTATCTCTTTGAGATACTGGTTTTGTTTCCTTCGGATATATACCCTAAAGTGGAACTGCTACATGGTATGTTTGTTCTATTTTCATTTTTTGAGGAACCTCCATACTGTTTTCCATCATGGCTGTACCAATTTCCGTTCTGAATTCCAGTTATTCTGAATTCTTTGGCAGACAGTTCATAGATCTCCATTTCTTTAGGATCAGTTATTGGCAGTTCATTAGTTTCCCTTGGTGGTGTCATGTTTACCCAATTCTTCATGATCCTGGACTCCTTGTGTTGGCTACTGTGCATTTGAGTAAACAATCTCCTCTTCCACTCTTTACAGGTTTTCTACAAGAAGGATAGTCCTTCACCAGTCAGTTCAACTTGGGGTACTGGACAGGTCAGCTGGCAGTGTCCATGGGCAGGCTCTAAAATTGGGGCTTCCAAATGACCAGAACTTTGAAAAAGAAGAACCCACCTGCCTGGAGGGTTTTTAATGGATGTTTATAATAAAATAGAGATTTTAGAAATGATGTGGTTAGTGATGCTGACAACGTCCAGAGTTGCCATGGATGGGGTGGCTAGAAACATGTGCAGTACAAGTTGCAGTGAGGAAATGATCATTGGAAGACACCCAGAAACCAGAGGATAAGGTATTTGAAGGTCTGTGCAGGGGATACCGATGTTGCACACGTTTGGAGTTAGAAGGAGTGGTTCTTGGCCCCAGGCCTGCCTCTTACAAGCTGCATAACTCTTTTTCTTGGCTATAAAATGGTAACAAGGATGGTGATGACGGTGATGTCTGACAACGATGATGATTTGGTGGTCACGACAAGAATGATGATTGGTTGACTTACCTGCTCACAGCCTCAGGATTTAATAAAGATCCTACGTGTGAGGGCACTTCTAATCTATAAAGCTCAATACAAATGTAAGGTATTGCTTTTATAATTTGAGAAGGAGTTACTCAGTCACTGTATCAGCCAGGACTCAACCAGAGAACTAGAACCAGTAGGAAATACATATTAAGAGATTTATTGCAAGAAAATTGGTTTATGAAACTGTGGGGACTGGCCAGGCCTGTCCACTGATCAGGCCATAGGAAGGGCAGGCTGTACCCTCAGCCCTGAGCTGAAACAGCCCACAGGTGGAATTTCTTCTTCGGGAAGCCTCATTTCTGCTCTTAATGACATTCAACTAGCTAAATCAGGCTGTCCAGTTTATCCACAGTAACCTAACTTAACGTCAACTGATTGTGGATATGAATTACATGAAACACCTTCATAGCAATACCTAGAATTGACTGAACAGCTGGGACTACAGCCTTGACAAGTGGACACCCCAAACTGACCATTGCAGTCATATATTATTTTGTGATCATGAGCCAATTATTAGCTTCTTTGAGTCTGAATTTCAACATCTCTGAAAAGGGAATAGCTGTCCTCAAAGGGCAGTCATGAGGGTCCAGTGAAACACTGTGTCTAAAGGAATGTTAACCTTAGGGGACTGCCAGCACTAGGGAAGTGAGCTCGGCTAGCTAACCCTTAAAGAGACAAAAGCTAGACTCTGAGCCTCTTTGCCACCACTTCTTAGTTAAGAAAAAAAATTGTGACCACCCAGCTATTGAACACTTAATGTATGTAAATTTGTCAGCTCACCGATGAGACCAGATCTGATTGAAATTAGTGTGATTCACACCACAGTTCTTTAAAAATAATCCTCATTTAAACATTATTTCAACACATTTCACTATCTCCAGTCTGTCATCCAAACTGACACCTTCCCAGAGTCCTGGACAAGGCTTAGTTCCCTTACTTTGTCCCTGGGGACCTGAACAGAACAACTGTTTTGAGTCTAAGGTCTCCTGAACCAGTTCAGCTTCCTAATAATGATATTTAAATCAAAGTCACTTTGAGTAGCTGGCTGAGCCATCTCCTTCGTGAAGGACAAAAATCCGCAGCACGTCATAAACCCCCACATAAACCAAGCAATTTTAAAGATTCAAATCATAGGTGAATAATCTCCAAAATAAAGATTTCTCCTACACATGTCATAAAGGTATTTTGAATTTTTTTTTTCAAAATTGTGTCTTAAAAGGATGTTCTCTGGGCCAAAACAATAATTGCAAATACATCTCAGCAGATTGAGAGAAATTCAGGGATTTAGTTGAAAAAACTACTTTGGCTGTTTGTAGAGGATGGCATTTGGGAGGATATTAGGTTCTGCAGTAAAGTAGTTAGGATCAGGCATTAATAACCACTTGTGAGCAGAACGAAAATAATGCTAAAGCTGATGAGAGATACGGCCTCTGTCAATTCTCAAGAATGCCAGTCTTCTCAAATAGAATTTCATTCACCTGCCCAATTTTCACTGGGTCAGATCATATCACATATGATATTTTATAATCATCAATTCCTATCCAGCCAACTAATTGAATACCATGAAATCCTTAAACTTCTCCCTCACCCATGCTGTATAATTTAACTCCATCTTTTTGTCTCTCTTACTTTCCTATATATCTCTTCCCCAAAGAGCAATTTATCTTAATTATTTAATCTGCAACAGTCTTTGAATGCCTACTAGGGGCCGGACACTTTTATAATAGGCTGAGATGATAGTAAAACATAAAATAGGATTCTCATGATTTAGAGACTAATGTAGGAGATAACAAAACAAATCATACGAGATGTGAAATAACAGAGATAAGTACTAATATTATAGGAGCCCAGAGGGAAAAAGACCAAATATAGCTGAGCATGGGTTGAAAAAGCTTCATGAAGAAAATGGCACTTCAATTGCTCTTCGAAGATGAGGAGGCACTTTCCAGACGTATCTGATACTTAATGAGTATTTACACATGTCTGAAACTATGCTAAGTGCTTTATGTGTGTCAGAAAGAAACCATAATTATCCTCACTTAGAGACTTAGAGATGACATGTAACTTGCTTTTGAAGTCACATGCAGTATTGGCTGACACTAAGATAGTCACCAGAGCCCAGTAGAGACTTCAGAATGGACGTTGGTAAAAGAAGGGACTAGGAGCATTCATTGTCCAGGCCATGCCATAAACAGCAACAGAAAAGGAGCAGAGCATGAAAGAACACAGTCAACTAGGAAGCAATGCCGAACATCGTGTGAGTCCTGGTCTCTAAGAAAAGATGAAGCAGTGCCATTTGTGACAACATGGAGGGCTCTTGAGATTATAATGCTAAGCAAAGTAAGTCAAACAGATAAAGTTGAGAACCACATGAGCTCACTGATATGTGGGATATAAAACTGAAAGCAATGAAGGAACAAGACAAACAAATAAAGAAACAAAAACTCATAGACACAGACAATAGTTTAGTGGTTACCAGAGGGTAAGGGGGAAGGGGTCTTTAGATGAGGGTAAAAGGGATCAAATATATGGTGATGGAAGGAGAACTGGCTCTGGGTGGTGAACACACAATGTGATATATAAATGATGTATTATAGAATTGCACACTTGAAACCTATGTAACATTACTAACCATTGTCACCCCAATAAACTTTAATTTAAAAAATATATGGAGCAAAAATTCAGTAAACATTTCAGCCCTTTCAAAACAATTCAACCTGTTTGTGTTTCAACTGAGCTAACGTTTCCTATCCCTATGGTTCCTCTCAGATCTTCCAACAGCCAGAGTAGACATGTCCACATCACTGAATGCGGGCCAGCCTACAGGAAACAATCTTTAGGAAGAGAGCCATGTTTTATAGATCTATATACCATGAGCACCACAGCTGGAGACAGAAACGTAACTGATACCATGTTTCCCCGAAAATAAGACCCGGTCTTATATTAATTTTTGTTCCAAAAGAAACATTAGAGCTCATTGCCCAGCTAGGTCTTATTTTTGAGTAGACACAGTATAGTGGAAGTGCCTGGGAGATAAGTCCTCTCCAAATGCTGAGCAAAATGATCAGGACACATCCTTCTGAGCAATGAGCACACCAAAGAGGGCCATGCCGCTTGGTGGACAGGCTGTGCTCTGCACAAATGCGCCCAGCCAAGGAGGTGATGGAGATTAAACCCAACCCAAGCATACTGCACCAAGCCAAACTCTTTCGTGCATACCTGCACCCATGTAGAGGAAATGCACTTTTGGGAGTCCATGTCCAGATGCCCCAAGAGCGACAATAGTACCAAGGGAAAAGAAAGTATCCTAACGCATATATGGAGAAACAAACAACAGGTTTTTTTCAAGAATGCCATGGATCAACTGTGATAGACATAGAATGCATCCCTCCCCACCCCCAAGTCTCCCTTCAAGGAAGACTTGCTGCTCAGATGCAGGGAGTACAGTCAGCACGAAGGCTCCAGTTGCCAGCCCCTGCAGGGTCAGCCTCAGCTACAGAGAGCTGCCTCGCCCGAGGCCATGCCCTTCTCAGGGCAGCCTGTGTCTGGTAACTGAAAGGGGGGTATAAAGGCATTCCAGCTCGACACAGGACATTTTTGGGTAATACCCTCTCCAGAGCACCTGCCATGTTGGCTGAGGCTTTGTCAGACCTGTATCCCAGGTCCACTTCTCAGGTGGCCCAATCCTGCCCTTACAGGTAATAAACATCTTGCTCCCCAAACTCCATCTCTGCTTCTGGAGAACCAACCTGCAACAAAAGGCTTCAAAGCTCTGCAGGAAAATAAGCATGAGTCTATAATTTTAGGTCCAAATTGTCACTGAAACGTGAAGGCTAAATTTAAATCATGCAAGACTCACAGATTTGCCTCCTTATGTACTCTTTCTGGAGGGAAACATTACTTGAGGATATACTTAAGCAGATAAAAGAAAAAAAATCCAAGAAAAAGGAAATCATGGAAACAGTAGGCCAGGGTGATGAGTGCATTAAAGAGGAAAACCAGAGATAGAACTCTGAAACAGGCCATGAAATACAAAGTCGCAACTGAAATTTTAAGTTAAGGAGAGTTCCTGGACAAAAGTCTTCATAAAAAGACTCATAGATTCTCATTTGACAGGTAATGTGATAAAGTGAGAAAATCTTTGTAAAATAATGAAGAAATCATGTTTCTTTTCAATTTAAAAAAAAAGAAAGAAATGCCCTAGACAAAACAAAATCTATTAAAGACTATATATAGGAAGCAAATTAAAATGTCATGATTTTGAGAAGCTGGAGTAAACTGAAATAAGTTCCTATTTTAATATTTTGAAAACTTACTTTGAAAATGTGATGGCCTTCATCTATATACATTTTGTTTATTTGTTTGTTTGCTCACTGCTTTCAGAAAGGCCAGTCATTCTACTTGAACACAGTGCATAATATGTAATCACAACATTGCTAATGACCCATATTTGTGCTTGATTTTTTTAAATTCAAGTAATAAATGTTAACAATGTTTAATGATGTAGCTGGAAGATCACGGGAATTGGAAGGAGGAAAAGTGGAAGGAAGTTCAGGGCTTCTATATTCATCGTATATCTTTCAGAGCAGCAAGTCAAATTTGTCTAAATTTGATGGATCAAGATGTAACGTATGAAACATACTTTTTAAAATTATTAATCTACCAATAGAAAAACCCAAACTAATAATATTACTATGAAAAATAGGACGAGAGGACGGAAGGTTGGAGAAGTGAGAAAATTCTGCATTATATCATGCATAACAGACAGTCTACAGCTAGCACTTAAAATTAATATTTGCAGAAATAAAGCTTTCATGTGCTATTTAGAATTCTGGAGATAATCACTGGAAGAATCGAAAGCAGAGAGGGCTTCGCTGTGGGAAGTGAACCAGAGGAAAGTAGGGATGGGATGAGGAACCACTGACTTTCATCGTATGCCCTTCTGCACGGTTTGAATTTAATTTTCCACGTGCATAAACATTTCACCTGGCTTCTGCTCTCCCTCTAACACCTTCAGTCAGCTCCCATTTATGACTGTCTATCCTAAGTCTGATATTTCCCTCACCTTCAGAACATAGGTTCTCCTTTGTGTCTGCCTGTTCTCAGCCGAACCCCAGAGCTCACCCTTCCTGGGCGCTGGCCTATGCCTGATAAATGGGGAGTAGCTAGTAGTATCTTATCTTCCCAGCTGGCTTACAAGTACTTTGATTAACTTCATCTGTGTACCTGGAAAGCCCAACATAATCGTACATGTATGGGTCAATTCATACTTCTTGATGGCACTGAGCCAGTTACCAGCCTTGTGACCTTAAGCAGGCCACGCCACCTCTTGAGGTCTCAGTTTCCTCATCTGTAAAATAAACAAATTTAAGCTCCAAAATTCTGTAAGCCAGTGATCATTTTGGTGTCCATGTATAGGCCAGGTTCAAGACATGCTCCTTGGAAAAGAAACACTAGATCTTAAAGACATTTTCATTATTCATCTATTCACCAGTCACAGTAGGATTGCCTTAAAAAAAAAAAAAAAAACCTTTGGCAGCTGGTTAGAGATACCTGAGCATTCCTCTATGTGTCCTGGAAAGCTCAGCAGAATAAATTTCACCTGACCTGAACATCTTCAAGCTATGTGACCTAGGACGGGTCACTTCACTAATCTGGGCCTCAGTTTCCACATCCACTTTGTGGTAGGAATGAAAGAGATGTTCTTTGAGGTCCCCGACCAAAGCTAGGATTCTGGAAGGCTGCCTGGCCTAGCTCCCATCCCACCAGCTCCCAAGCTCATAGTCCAGTGGTACAGTCCCAGTGGTCCAGGAAGCAAACCTCACTGCTGCCTCCACCCCCAGTATTTCTCACATCCTTCCAAATCTGACCCTAAAACACAAGATGTACGTCTGGTCAGTTTTCACAGTTTTCACCTCATGTCCAGATGTTCTCTTTCCCTGCTTCCTTGGACTCTATTCCTCAGGCCATCTCTCCTGTCCTGGCCACCTTTGCCAAGATCAGGAAAGCCAGTTCTCCTCGGCTCCATTCCCTACAACTCCTGCAAGGTCACTCCACCAGGGAAGTGAAGTCCTGAATAGCCTAACAAATGAAATGAAATGAAATGAAAGCTGTTTTTCGAGCAAAGAGAGTAAGTAGTAAAATGCCCATCCAAAGAAACCCACAAGCAATGCACTCGATACATAATTGGTATTATCCTTAAAGGTGAAAACTCATCAGTGAGGAACGGAACAGTTACATGGAACTAAACCTCCACCAGCCAATCAGGAGCTGGGAAATGTGGCTGGCAGGACATCGGGGATTCATTTGGCCAAGAGAGCTCATTGCCCTGGCAAATGAGAATTAGACTCTTTATTATCGCACTGGCAGGTTTCAGAATTTTAAAAAATATGCCCTCTACAACTGTCACAGTGTCAAAACAATTATTTGCCTGTTTGAGCAGGTGTCAGACATTGTAAAGTGTATATGTCCTTGTGAAATTAAATGGAAAACTTTCAGAAATTGGAGGTGTACGCTGAGGCCCTAATTATAGCATACACAGATACCTAAAGTCTGTTGGTGGAAAGGGAAGAACGCTGATTTTCCTTTTTCTCTTTTTTTCCCCTGAGGCACTGAATTCGAAGCACACGTGAGGTGAAGGTAGAATGTGCTATCTAAACTTCAGGGAGCAATTCCAAGCCATTTTGCCTCCAATCTTTGCCTTTGAGCCATCATCGGTCCTTCAGTATGTATTAATTTTCTCTGCACAGTCTGTGGGCTTCACCTGCATTGTCTTCTTTGATTTTCCATTAACAGCTTGTGAGTTCAGCCAGATAGAATATTTGTTCCATTTTACAGATGCAAAAACTAACTAATGAATGATGGTCCAAGTCTCCTCATTATAGGAGACCCACCCTTTCTCTTACATGACCCCCTACATGGCTGCCTTTCTTCCTGGTCCAGTAACTACACCTCTGCTAGAGTAGAGCTGCCTCAGTGCTCTTCTTCTTCTTGCTTTTTCATGACCTCTGAGACTCTTGGACAGATGGGTAAGAGATAAAACAGACAGCCACCAACAGGCTGCCCCTCAAGCTATTCACAACCAATAGACATTGAATTAATGTTGAGTGATTGATGGAAATAATAACACCAGGAAGGGCCCCCAAATTCAAGGAGTACTTGACAGGTGTTGATTAGTAGCCCACTATGGACAAGGCATGTGTACAGGCGGGTGTGCTACACATGAGATAAGGCAAGATTTCTTCCCTTGAGAAACGTGCACTTGAATCAAAGAGATAGATATATTCTTATTTTCTGACTATGATGGCAATTCTGGTGAAGGTACCAAATGCTCAAAAATCAAAGGGGAGCAGGAAATATTCACAGCACGGGGTCAAGGGACTCTTATCAAGTACCTCCTATGCATTACGCATATTTGCAACTATCTTCACAATACTCTGAATGGAAGTGACTCCATCCCCCCCAACGTCCAGGGGCATCTTTGGTTCTGAAGGGAAGCGGTATGGATTAACTGTGGCTCAGTGGGTGCTGAGGGTGCCCTGCAGAGCCCCTGTCTGGGTTGGTACAATGACCGCCCCCCCCCAGCACTGTGAATATAGGCTTTCATGAGCTCTAACTGGCCCCTTCCTTCAGAGAAGTGCTCTTGACTGATGACAGCCTCCTGGCCTAAGGAGTCATGTCCTCAACCCCAGGAACGTCCCACAGCAAATGACTGATAGGGGTTAGCTCGGCCTCTTGGCCTCAAGGTGAAGAGCACCCCATGGTGTGGTTCATGCTGCAGAGCCCCCTGGGGATCAGGCCGAGGCCAAGTTTCCCGAGGCCACATGCTTGCTCAGTCCTTCGCGTTTCTCTCCTGCCCCTGCCTCCCTCCTGGTGTCTCCCAACAGCACCGCCTCCATAAATGCCAGGTACCCAAGTCCCTGTCTCAGGCTCTGCTTCTTAGGGGCTCAGTAAATCACAGCCAGGATTTCTCCTCTGTATTAACATTTCCAGAGAAGCTCTGGTCTCTGGGATATAGAACAGAGAGACCCTGGACAGCAGCATCGGCGGCAACAGCAATGATGGAAGGGCTGGAAGCAGCCATGAGTTTGGAAGTGCAGGAGGAGCCAGCCAACCTTACGTACCGATGGGCCAGTCTGGACCTGTGCCAACCCTGTGTATTTTGTACCAAATTTGCACAACAGGTGGGGACAGGGAGCTGGCCGAGGACCTGGTACAGGGGCACAGGTGGCAGGGCAGCAGGGTGCCACTGGAAGAGTTTCAATTCAGTACATTTGGAGGTTAGCTTCGCTGTTCACCTTTTAAGCAGAAGGGCAAACCGATCGCCCACTGGATAGAATGCTTTCTCTGAAATATTGCTTCCTGACTCCACTGTTTCATCTTCCTCGGCTTCTGCCTTCCTCTACCCTCTCCTTTCAAACTGGCTTCCCACAATCACTGCGGGGCGAGCCCGAGCTGATGAGGGCACCTGGCTTTTGCAGCAGCTCTTCAAAGCTAGAGGTCAGGTGTGTTTCTCGGATTTAATTAAGCTGGAAATGAAATCCAGCCCTGGAGTGGCTCGTCGTCTTTATTATCACATTTCTTACCACTTGTCAGGCCACAGTGGCTCCAGGTCTTGAAAAGGAGCAAGCAGGATGCTTCTTAGGCAGGGCTCGGTTCATCTATTTCACACAGCATTTCAGGTAGCTCCCTCCATTTTAGCAGGATGGAAAAAAAAGACAGCATTCTCCAGGGCCTTTCTGGGGAAAAGAATTATCAAAGGATAATGTATTTTTTGAAATAACACACACATATTTTCTTGTTATAATGCATGACCACTATAAAAATGTATAAAATATAGAAACATAAAGAAAAAAAATCATTTGAAATCTTACCAGCCAGAGATAACCACTGCTAATATTGCAGTCTTCTTCCTGCCAAGTCCAGGTGTGTGTTTCAGAGTTTAAAGTGTGGGTATTGAAAATCAGAGAAAGAAAAGGTCCTCTCTTTAGGAGACAAAGGGGTGTGATCCACTGTATAAGCCATTTTTTATTTATGTGTATATTCACTAAGTCATATAGGACACTAATTAAGATCAATGAGGTTTTATCCCCCCCTCCCGCTTCAAGCAACCTGGAAGCAGGAAAAAAAAAAGAGAGAGAGAGAAACTTAATTTCATGCTCAGTAATGCTACAGGCTACCACATGGCAGTCATGTTTTTCATGGCTAATAACATAGTCTCTCATCTCTCAGATTAATCAAACGAGATGAGGGGATTTATACACTGCTGTGCACAGAGAAGGGGGCTTAACAGTCTCCCAAAGTAATATCATTTGACATTCGGAGCTATTAGACTGCAACTGCAGAGGGCATTCATTTTTTAGCCTGATTTGTGTTCGGCAGGTGGCAGTCCCCTTCATGTCCCCTTAGTGTGGTGAGGTTTGGCAGCTACAGGGCACTGACCTTTCTCACTCTGGAGATGTGATTGCTTTCACACTGATCGCACAGAAACACTTAGCAAATCTCATACTGTTAACTCCATCCCACACCAGCCATGCTGGCATTTTATGACTGTCATGTGACATTAGCCAGCTGAAAACTCACTAAGATGGGGAAGCTGTGCCGAATTAATAACTTCCAAGGTAGTCATTTAGTCAGTTTTCATGCAACTAAAATGTACCACTTTGGCCAAAGGCAAAAGTTTCAAAATCATAGACTCTCGATGACAGAAGGGAACTTCAAGAACTTCTTGTCCAGCCCCTTCATTTTGCAAGTAAAGGAAACTGAGGACGAAAGAGGGGAAGGGCTTTGTTTTTCAAGGTCACAGAGCTAGGATAGAGTAAGTTGTCAACCTGCATGTTGGAGCATCAGAACTTAAATGGAATCCCGCACACACAACTACAATATGCATGAAACATCTGAGAAAGCAGCACCATGAATGAAGCAGGGTTGGAACCCAAGCTCCACCCTTCCGTGTCCATCTCAGCCCTGAGACTCCATGAAATAAATCAAAACCACCTTCCTATGGCATGCATGTTCCAGTAACATCTCTTAGACCTCCAAATATTCTTTATATAAACAAATAATCTATATTAGACTGATAAATAATTTAAATTAGAGGGGTGTGATCGTACTGTCTTCTCATTTGCAAAAGGAAGACATTAATGGTCTCTGTGATAGCAAGTGAAATATTTGTTATAAGTTGAACAGACAGTAAAAAAGAGGAGACATTGTGATCGTCTCTCCCAAGTCAGTCCTAGGCCTGGTCCACTGCAGAAAGCTAGGCGGTTTAGGTGGCACTAAACCTAGCCCTCGCTCCAGTTAATCTATAAGTTGAATTGGCAAACATCAATCATAGACTCAGATCCACTGAGGAGAAAAAACATTGACCTTGGCATGGGCAAATCAAACAAGGTTTACTAACTGAAGGATACCAAAGTTGTTTAAAAAAAAAAAAAATGTATATACAGCAGAGAGGTCGACAACATTCTCCAAAGGAGTTATAAGCTTTCAGGTTACAAAATTTCTAAACAATAGATCCACAGTTACAGATGATAAATTTGAGAAAGTAAGGTCACATCAAACTGCCAGATCTTCAACTGCGTCCCTCCATAAATTCTCCTGGAAGTGCTTTGCAGGTTAGCTAGTCTGAATAAGTCTTGGACTCCCTCATTTGGGTCAGTTGCAAACAATCACTTTTGAGATTATATAATATACAATACTACTAAAGAGTACGGCTGAATGCAATACACTTGGACACAGATATAGCCCTATTTATTATTCTCAACTTTCCCAGGCTAACATAGCCTGGTCTAGTGAGTCTATGAACTAAGGACTGCTAAATCAAAATGGGGCTCAGTTACTCTATCCTTAGGAGTTAGGCCAAGATGTCATTAAACCAGTGAGGTCTTTCTTGTAGTGTAATTCTAACTCATGATCACAGTGATTAATTCAAAGATAGACATGTGCCCAAATTGGCCCAATCGGCAGAATGTTCAGGATTTTTCGTTTGACAGCTTCAGTAGAGATACTCTTTCCCAGGGATATTAACAAACAAGCAGGAAGTTGTCTTTCATCGTGGCTGCCTTCCTAGAGCTGCAAGGGAATCCCACCTTAGAATAAAGCTGATACCATGGAAGGGAGAACAGAAAAACAGAAAGAAACCGGTTCCTCCTTGGCCTCATTGAGCTGCTTTGTCAACCCTCATCTGAAGTTAGTAGTTCTGGAATTTCTGTTCCACAAGCCAATACAGGCCCTGTGTTTAAGCCAGGTTGACTTGTATCCTTTGATACTTGCAATGAAGAGCACATTTATTGATATGCAAACATAACGGTGGTTTACCAAATTCATGAAAGCCTGAGACCCTTAAATGCTTCCAATCTTCTGTGGAAAATTCACTTTAAGAACTCTGCAGTAAGAGGCCAGTAAATCCAATCTTTCTGTCAACAGACGAGGTCAGCAAACACATGTGGAAATCGACTCTGTGCCATCGCCTGTGTGAGGCAGTGGTCAACACACAGTCCCTGCTCTCCTGGCAGTGACATCTTACCAAACATTGACAGGAGCAGTGAAGTCAGAGGGGTCTGCAAGTTATTTTTCAATACTTCAAAAGGCCCAAGAGAAAAAAATCATATCTTTAACTGGAATACATGGCTCGAGTTACTTTGGGATGTGGTAACACTGTTTATTCAAAGGTGATAAGTTCTGATTGGAAGTTAGAAGTGGAAAAACATATTTAAAGCTAATTGTTTTAATAACAGAAAATCATCCAATATAAAGAAATTGTGAGAAAAAGAAGAAGGAAGAGGGGGGAGGAGGGAAAGAGGGAGTGAGGGAGGGAGGACAGAAGTAAGGAAATAAATGAAATAAATGAGGGAGGGGGCGGATCAATCTGTAACTCAATCTTTTTTACACTTACTAAGGTGTCCTAACCTTCATTCTTCTGAACTACTTCATTTCTACCTCTGCTGATTCACAAGGAAAGCCACCTTTGAAAACACCCAGGAACAAAATGCTAATAAAGATGAATAAATAACTTCATTTTCCCCTACTGTACAACACAAGAGCAACATCATTCAAAAAAGTATCTACTGAGCTCTCAAAAGTGGTACTGCATTAGTTTCCCAGAGCTGCCATAACAAATTACCATAAAACGAGTGGCTTAAAACAACAGAAGTTTATTCTCTCACACTTCAGGATCCCAGGAGTCTGACATCAAGGCATCAGCAGGGCTACATTCCGACTGAAGGCTCCAGTGGGTTTCTTTCAGGGTCTCTTTCAGCTTCTGGTAGCTTCTAGAACTCCTTGGCCTGTGGCAGCATAACTCCAATCTCTGTCTTCCAATCTCTGCCATCTCTGAGTATCTCTGGGTGTCAAATCTCCTTTCTCTTATGAGGATACTTATAAAGAATTAGTCACCCTACATCCAAGATGATCTCAACTGGAGATCCTTAATTCAATGCCAACTTCAAAGATCCTATTTCCCAATAAAGTTACATTCACAAGAACCAGGGGTTAGGACTTGCATATATCTTTCTGAGGGACACTCTTCAAGGTACCAACTTGTTGAATGCATACTCCTGAGTTTTTTGACACTCATATCTCTGTCTAAGAGAAATCACCACCTAAACCAACACCACCCCTTCCAAAGCAGTATAACTGAAACCAAACTCATTATCATTCTCCTCAAATGAGTTTCTTTTCCTGAATCTCTTACTAGTAATATCCCACATTGAATCAGTTGTTGTACTCTATTTTACATCTAAAATATCTCTTGTATCCATTACCTTCTCCATTCCACAACCAGTTTTTCAAGCGTTTGTATTCCTTCCCATATATCAGCCTCATAGTTGGTTGTGCTGACCTTGGTTTCACCATCCCTTACTTCTAATCCATCCTCCCCACCACTAAATGATTGATTTTCCAGAAACAGCAATCTGTTCAAAACCCACCAGTGACTTTCCCCATTTATCTCTTGTCTTATCTTTACAAGGGTGGATTTCTCCATTCATCAATGAAGCTCAGGAAGGTGAAATGGCATGCATAGAATCAAACAGTCTGGATGAGAGTTGAGACAGGAATTCAGGTCTTCTCTCCCTGAACGCAGCTACTTTTCATGTCCCCACATCAGTGTGCACTTTCCAGAAAACTAATAGTATCTCAACTCTTCAGTCCAACAACCAAGGGAAGAAAAAGGTAATTTGTGCAGATTTTGCAAGTTATATTGCTAACTTAAAAACCTAGTGTTAAAAAAATACTGTGTTTTATGATAGTTGGACTTTGTCACATATGCTTTCCTTTCATTTATATATAATTCTGTCATTTTCTTCCCCCTTTCCCAAAAGTGGCACCATATAGAGGTTACTAAGCAATTGTCCTTGACAAGGTCTCAGCACCTGTCAATAAAATGGAACATTCTCCCATTCTCTGTTCCTTTTTAGTGCTGAGGAGGATGTCAATCAAAAAACATCAGTAAATGCTGACTTTTAAGAGAAGGCAGAGAGGTCCTGACAGGCAAGGAATAAAAGATAACTATTTTTAAACTAACAGGTCCTTTCTTAAAATGAGGCAAGTTGAGTAAGATAGAGACAAGTTTCACTACTTTGCTTCTCTGGGAGGTGAAAAGGCTCCTTCAGGTCAAGCCACCATCTTGATTTGAGAAGGATGTCTTATTTGTCCAGAGAGCAATTTTCAGTGTTGTACTACTGCTCTTTGTAAATCAAAGACAAAAAGGGCTCAATAAATAGGTATCTGAAAACAACATTTTTTTCCCAAAGACTTTAGAAGATTTAGAAGACTCTCAAAAGCTTGGCCATCATATTTAACTAATTAAGGTCTTCAGAGAATGGAGAATTGATATGCAGGGGGAGGGTAATTAAATGGTATCAAATTTATAAACCTATATTTACATTGACTAAATATAATCCCGATCGTTGTGTATATACCTCTACAACAGCTGCCATTTTTGTGCACAATATTGCACTATATAAAGACAAATACACAGAGGCAGAGGAGGTAAACGCTATGCTTGCCTTCTCTAATGACCACATCAAAATTACAACTAAACTACAAAAAACCATCATTGAGAATTGCATGAAGTCTACCTGAACCAAAGTCTCACAACTAAGGAGATACAAAAGACGCCACTTCAAAACTGTTAGGAGGGGTTTAGACACAGAATGTACTGGTCCCACACCCACATGTGACCATTAAAAATTGGGAAGGATATCTCAGCTGTGGAGGTAACCACCGGAAAAGTGAGGGGTCCCATTCCCACACCAGGCACTCCAGCCCAGGATTCCAGTGCCAAAAAGAGAAGTCCCTATAACTTCTGGCTGTGAAAACCAGTGGAGATTGTGGCAGGGTGAGATGAAGGGCTGCTGCAGTTCCAGGCATTCCTCTTAAAGGATTCATGCATGGTCTTACTCACTGATGAATTAATTTGCTCTGAGCTACAGCACTGGGGCAGCAGCTCGAAAGGCACCAGGGACATACAGGGAGGAACTGAACTGTCTGGCTTCAGCGCAAGGGCTGGAGGGCAGCTTTCTCCCAGATGGAGGAGCTAAGAGAAGCCATTGTTTCTTTGTTGAGCCCTCCCCCAACACCATGCAGACACAGGCGGGTGCCATACCTGAGTCTTCATCAACCTAACACCACTTGTTAGCACTGCCCTAGTGATTCCCTGAGATCCCTACCCCACCCAACATTTGGGCACACCCAAACTGCTTGCAGTGGCTTTTCCACACAAATGGCCTATCTTGGCTCATGCTGTGGACTTTTCTAAAATCTCTCAAAGGTTCACAAAACCCAAAGAAGCAGTATCTGTTTTTGGCAAGTCCCATTCTACTGGATGAGCAGCCCTAAGCCTGGCCCTACCGGCAGCCAGCTTTGATTTGTGGTTTGGCTTCTCAAGGCACCTGCAAGGCCAGAGCAAGTGGTGGCCATCTGCAGATTTCTTTGTGGCTCATGCCAGGTGGCCCTGAGCAGGGCATAGGCTGCAGTTGAGCTTGGTGGGTCCCCTCCCACGAGGTCCCGGGGCTGGCACGCCTGGTGGCCAGCTTCAGACTCAGCCGGAGCATCATCTGGCTGCATCCAAGGATGACACATCCATAGGGCAGACTGGGCAGGTACCAGAGCCCTGCTAAAGTGAATCCTGCTCTGTAGGGTCAACCCTACACAACAGCTCCTCTACTGTAGTCAAGGCCAGTCCTCACAACCAATCAGCCTGAGGGTCAATGCCTCCCACTGATGTGCAAACAGCAACCAAGACTCAACTATAACAGGAGGGCACACACAACCCACACAAGGGACATAACTGGATCACCCAGCTCAGGTGTACCACTGAGCCCCACAGGACACCTACTACATAAGGCCACTCTGCTAAGACTGGGAGACATGGCAGCTCTACCTAATACATAGGGAGGCAGCCAAAATGAGAGACAAAGAAACACGTCCCAAATTAAAGAATAGAACAAAGCTCCAGAAAAACAAAATGGAGACAAGCAATCTACCAGAGGCAGAGTTCCAAACACTGGTTATAAGGATGCCCAATGATCTCAGGGAGAATTTCAACAAAAAGATAGAAAACATAAAAAATGAAGATAGAAAACATAAAAAGAACCAGTCAGAAATAAAGAATATAATGACTGAAATAAAAAATGTATTAGAGGGCATCAACAGTAGATGAGATAAAGGAGAGGATCGATACAACTATATAAATGATAAGGTAGCAGAAAACAAACAAACAGAACAGCAAAAAGAAAAAAGAATCCAATGAAAATTAGAATAGTTTAAGGGGCTTCTGGGACCATATCAAGTGTATCAACATTCACATCATAGGAGCACCAGAAGGAGAAGAAAACAAGGAATTGAAAACACATTTGAAGAAATAATGACTGAAAACTTCCTAACCTGGCAAAGGAAATAGACATAAAGGCCCAGGAAGCACAGAGAGTCCTAAACAAGATGAACTTAGAGGCCCACACCAAAACACATCATAATTAAAATGCCAAAGTTTAAAGACAAAGAACAAATCTTAAAAACAGTAAGAGAAAAAGTTAGTTGTCTACAAGAGAGCTCCCATAAGACTGTCAGCTGATTTCTCAACAGAAACTTTGCAGGCCAGAAGAGATTGACACAAAATATTCCAAGTGATGAAAAAAAAGGAACTATGACCAAGACTATTTCACCCAGCAAAGCTATCATTTAGAACCAAAAGACATGTAAAGAGTTTCCCAGACAACAAAAATCTAAAGTTCATCACCACCAAACCAGTATTACAAAGAATCTTAGAGGGACTTCTTTAAGATGAAAAAAAAAAAAAATGTGAATAATAAAATGGCAACAACTACATATATGTCAACAATTACTTTAAATGTAAGTGGATTAAATGCTCCAATCAAAAGACATAGGGTGTAAGGGGGAAGGTGAGGGGATTATAAAACAATCAGTAACCACAAGATGGCCATGGGGTTTTGAAAATTAATCTGGGGAACGTAATTTAGTGGTTACCAGAGGGTAAGGGGGTTGGGGGGTGGGAGATGAGGGTTAGGGGGATCAAATATATGGTGATGGAAGGAGAACTGACTCTGGGTGATGAACACACAATGTAATTTATAGATGATGTGATACAGAATTGTACACCTGAAATCTATGTAATTTTACTAACAATTGTCACCCCAATAAATTAAAAAAAAAGAACATAAAATACCTCATGAATAGCTTTTATATTGTTTATATGTTGAAAAGATACTATTTTAGACACATTTGGTTAAATAAAATGTTATTGAAATTAAAAAAAAAAAGACATAGGGTGGCTGCATGGATAAGAAAACTAGACCCTTATATATGCTGCCTACAAGAGACTCACCCCAGATCAAAAGACACATACAAACTAAAAGTAAAGGAATGGGAAAAAGATGTTTCATGAAAATGAAGACGGAAAAAAAACAATCTGGAGTAGCAATACTTACACCAGACAAAATAGATTTTAAAACAAAAGCTATAACAGGAGATAAAGAAGGGCTCAGTACAGTAATCCCACTTCTGGGTATTTATGCAAACAAACCCAAGATGCTATTTTGAGGGGATGTGTGCTTCCATATGTTCATTGCAGCATGTTTACAATGGCCAATATGTGGAGGCAACCTGGGTATCTACAAATGGATGAATGGATAAAGGGTGGGTGGTACACACTCGTATATACAATGGAATATTACTCAGCCAGGGAAGCGAATGTGTTCTTGCCATACATGGTGGCATGGATAGACCTGGACAGTACTGTGCTAAGTGAAATATGTCCAAAAAAGACAGATGCAATGTGATTTCACTTATACGTGGAATCTAAAGAAAAAAATAAACAAACAAACAAAACAGAAACAAACTGATAGAACATTTTGATGGCTGTCAGATAGGTAAGAGGTTGGCGGGGTGGATGGAAAGGGTGAAGGGATTAAGAAGTATGAATTGGTTGTTAGACAGTAGTCATGGGGATGTAGGATATAGTGTAAGAAATATAGTAAAAATTATTGTAATAAATATGTATGGTGCCAGACCGGTACTAGATTTATTGGGATGACAGATGGGAGGGGGTTGGGGGCAGGGTGAAAAAAGTGAAGAAGTAGAAATTGATAGTTACAAAATAATCGTGGGGATGTAAAGTATAGGGAATATAGTCAATAATATGGTAATAACTATGTATAGTGTCAGGTGGGTACTACTCGGGTGAATTATTTCATAAATTATATAAAGATCTAATCACTATGCTGTACATTTGAAATTAATGTAATATTGAATGGCAACTATAATTGAAAAATTTAAAAGGGGGGAAAGTTGTAGGGGCTTAAGAGGTCCAAACTTCCAGGTATAAAACAAATAAGTTATGAGGATATAATGGACAACATAGAGAATATAGTCAATAAGATTATGATAGCATGGTACAGTGTCAGATGGTTGCTGGACTTATCATGGTGGTCACTTTTTGTAGATAAATAAATGTTGAATAACTATGGTATACATCTGAAACAAATATATTGTATGTTAGCTACATTTTTAATAAAAATCTTTTAAAAAGAGAGATACACAGAGATTAAGAGAAAGGGACATTTGCTCCCCTACAGCAGGTACAACTAGTCTGACAGAATTAATGATACCTGCGCACACACCTGCAAGGAGGAGCATGTAGTCAAACCACAGATAATGTGCCTGACAGTTAAGATTGAAATAATCAAGCAAACCACAATTCTACCCACTACCTCCCTGAAAGGGAACCTTCAAATTGTCTTACCCAAAATTGACCTAGTTCTTAGAACACTGGTCTCTGTTACCTGAGAATGTACCAAGCAGCTCTTGAGCCCCCACCTGAATCATTTTGCTGAACAGACTCATTAACCTTTACTCAAATATATGCATATGTTCCTAGCAGGTGGCAGCATTCTTCAATCCCTGGTGATATCAAGATAATTCTAGTGCAAACACAGAAATGTCAGTGTTGCAAACTTTTTAATTATATAGCCATATTATCTTCATGTGACACAGGAAATGGCACACTGTAAACTTCTACTTCAAACAGCCTGTGCTCAAAGCAAATGCTCGTGAGGAAGAAAGTACAGTGGACTCAACACGAAAGTGCATGAAGGTCAAGAGGTAAAATAACTGACTTGGTGAGTCCTTGAGAACGGAGGTGGTAGGAGAGAGCCAACTCAAGTGACAAGTGTTGAATTCTCCGTGAGAGTGGCACAGAAGAGCATCAGATTTCCCACACCTATGCCAAGCCAGAAAGTGTGAGACCAGCCACTGAGGAGTAAATAAAACAGAACATGCTTGTATAAGCTTTCCCTTAAAGAATAGGTAACAGACCTGCTGGTTTACATATTTTTCCAAGTGAGAGGTGATGCATTCTCAGCAATATTTGTGTTTAGTTTTTCATCTTCCTGGCATTAAACGTCTCAAAAGTGCTTAATGCCTCAACCCCTACTTCCCTTCCAGCCCACTCTCCAGCCTCCAGACACAGATGGAATTTCAAACAGTATCCATAATTGTAGGACAAAGGTTTAGAGGGAACCTTAACACAGGTACATAAATTGGAAACGGTGAGGCAGCCTGGTTTCAGTTCTCATCCCAGCTAGAAATCACTCACATGTCAGGAAATTATAGTCATGGCTGTTCCCGCCACTGAAGTGTGATCAGTGTGGTGCAGTAGAAGAGTGAGATTTGAGGTCATCAATCCACGTCTGGGCTCTACCCCTTCTCTCTGAGCTCCAGAAGTCTCTTCCTTAAGACAAGACTAATAATGCTCACACACTGGAGTTGGTAAAAAGACTAAATAAAATGCCTATCGCAATATTTGCCCCATGATAGGTGTTTAATAAGTGCTAGTCTACTGCCTTCCATTTGATGGTGAGGCAGATGATTTATTCAGCTTTGTATCATTGACTGCACAGAACTTAATATATTGTAAAATGCTATTTATTTTTTAAAAATATTTTGCATTTTCACTGCCATCACTACTCAACCCATTCCCCAACCATTTCTGCCTTCAACATAACAAACAATAACCCAGAAAATGTACTTGTCTGTTGCAAGCAGCTAAGTGACTCTGAAAGATAATAATAAGAGGAATACATAGATAACCTTGTCTTTGACATTCAAAGATGGTGGTAGGGATGGTATCATGTCATGTGAGTGAAAATATCGGATCTCATGGAACGCTTATACCTTCCACGTTACCCAGAAATAAAGACTGCTCTCCATGCGATGACTCAGCCATTCTCTGAAATGCTCATGGACTCTATATCCTGACTTGTGGTTTTTAAAAAGGCCTATCTATTACTCACAGTTATTCCCAGCACTCTACAGCTATGTCTGTAAATAAGCAGGTGGGAGCATCAAGATGGTGCGAAACTGGGGGGGTGGGGGGGACCAACAATGCACGAATGCCACACCACATAGACTGTCAAAGCACTTGCCTCATTGTCCCTAATGTGATAGTGCAATTTGAGCAATGTAACTGTCTTAAAGAGATTAGAAACACATCCATAGCTGCCTGACAGAGATGCCCAGACTTAGATGAGACAGAAAAAAACCCCAGAATTAAAAACTAAATAAAGGTGAAGATTACACATGGTTTCCCATATCTCCTCCCCATTTTTACCAATGTTCATAAGTGTGTGGGTGAAACAGTATATTTTAAAAATTGCAGATGTATTTCACTTTGCCGCTGACCTATGCTTATGAAATAGTGTGCCCACCATCCTTGACAATTGGAGCAGAATTCCAGTACAAATACTTCTTCTCCTTCTGAAAATCTTATGAAAGTGCAAATTCATTAAATTGCACAAATTCTATTTTCAGTAAAATCAGGACATAGATAATCTGGAGACTCCAGAATTCATCTAAGGGCTCCTCAAAGTAGCCAAGATAAGGCAGAGGCTGAACAAGAAGAAATAACGAGAAGTACGGGGTGAAAAGGCCCAGCAGTGATAGATTTCAGAAAAGTACCAGTTAAAAAAGATGCTTCCTGAAGATGAGGAATTCACACTGAAGTAGACTATACCTCTTGTTTGCCACAGAGAGTGCAGGAACTGGGGTCAATAAGGCAGGAGGAAAAAGCCCTCCAGGACTTGACTCAATTGGAAAAATAGGAAATGAGGCTACACGTTTTCAGTAAGCAGCCTTTCTTGGTGGCAGCAAAGAGAAGACAAAGAAAGCCCTTGGATTGTGAAGTCTGGAAGACTCATCTGGATATCCTGTACCCCCTCCAACCATCACCAAAGAGCAGCCCATAACGAGCTCATTGAGGAAAATAAAATTAATTAAAATATGAAAAATTAAAGGATATAGGTAAAATATTGATATAAACGTACTATAAGGAAAACAGGAAAGAGTAGCAAAACTTACCCCTAATATTATGTAAATCTAGGTTTTCTTTACAGCATCACATCATAAACCAATATTTGTTCTGAAACACAGAGCAATTTTTCCTCTAACTTACTGAAGTAAACTGTATTTGGGACTGTTAGATAGATATTCACACATTTGCATAATTTTCTCAAAAGTAATCTTTTTTCAAAAATTATACAGAGTTGAGATTTGGTACTTTAACCTTGATTCATGTTCCCTGAAAACTTTTCGTTTTTA
This sequence comes from Rhinolophus ferrumequinum, assembly GCF_004115265.2. Taxonomy (NCBI): domain Eukaryota; kingdom Metazoa; phylum Chordata; class Mammalia; order Chiroptera; family Rhinolophidae; genus Rhinolophus; species Rhinolophus ferrumequinum. Next base: position 17,104,255 of record NC_046300.1, read on the forward strand.
GAAGTGTTTATCAACAGCACACTTGTTTGTATCTTTAAACTCCACTTTGAGTTATTTTCTAACAAAACATTCTCTGCAAAAGAAAGCTTTTATGAAATTGTGCAGAACATTTGCTAAGTTAAGATGGTAGAACTATGGAAATCACTGGATTTGGAATCAGAAAGTATGAACTTGAATTTCAAAGGTCAATATAAGTTCCTTCACTTCTCTGTAGGAGCCCACCTAAGTGAACTCAGATACTGAAGCTGTATGGTCACCATTACTCCTCCTCCAGCCATGCCTCACCCTCTCACACAGGGCTACTGTCTGTTGGCATATTTACCTTAAAGCAAGATTTCTCAACCTCGTCACTACTGACATTGTGAGTCTGATACTCCTTTGCTGTGGAGAGCTGTCCTGTGCATTGTAGGAGTTAGCAGCATGCCTGACTTCTGCTCCCTCCATGCCTATAGCACCTTCTCCAGCTGTGACCTCAAAGATGTCTCCAGGTATTGTCCAAATGTCCCCTGGGAAACATCATATCAACTGGTTTAGAACCACTGCCTTGAGAGTAGAAGAACCCTCCTCTGTGGGTAGTGGGAAAGCTCTAAGCATCTCATGGGAACTCTAATGGACAGTGAGAGAATTGTCGCAGAATTTTAGAATAAAAGTATTCCACGGAGATATCTGCAGTATTTTGTCACTCAACTGGCTTACTGAATGACAGCCCACTACTGACTCCCTTTTCTGGTCCCTCTTAATCATTAAGAACATCTAACCCCTCTGTAGCCGGGTCCTCTGCCTCAAGAGAGGAGTTTTCATTTAGGAAGTGCCAGCCTGGTTGAATTCTTCATGCTTTTAGCCAGAGTCTTTCACTGTTATTATCTGAGTAATTATTCCTACACTGTTATATAATTACATAAAACATAAACAACATTTCCACAGCACTCCCTTCCAGATTTATAAACTGTTATAAGAGTGGGATTCTAATCAGTGAAGATCTTTCCCCAAACCCCTCACTAAGATAGATGAAGAACTGGAACCAGGTTCTAGCTCTGCCTCTTACTGGCTAAATGATCTTGGACAAGTTATTTAATCTCTCTGAACCTCTATTTCCTCAACTGTAAAATGCTTGTAGCAAAGTCTGCTCCAGAGGGAAGAAGTAAGAGGGACACTCCATGCAAACACCTAGAAAGTACCTGTCCCTAAAGAGTCCATCAATAAACATAGCTGCAATGGCTACTCTTGCAGCTTATTCTTTTTTCTTTAAACACCTTCTGAAAAGATAGTCAATAGTACAGCTCTCCCCACTCCATGGAATGTGAACAACTGTGTTACTTAAGCTGGGTAATGGCATTTTATTTTCATGACATTATTTGTTTAACTGTACATGTATATGTTGTTCACATTAAATCAGTAGATAACGGTGATACAATAAACTTCTGTTCACTTTGAAAAGCAGAATGCCAAAATCTGAAATAAGACGTGCCTATGAGAACAGCGAATGGAACAGATTTAGTGAGAAGGAATTTGGAGACAATATAATCCAACTGAGGTAATTTGGTGCCTTAGTTCACTCCTCTTACTCCATCCCCCATATTTTAAGAAAAGCAAAGACCCAAACACAATCACCTCCATTGAAAGATGAGCAATCATTAAAAATGAAAAGGCATGGGCCATTGCTTAATATTACAATAAAAATTGGAGGAGCTATAAAGAGAAAAAGGCAGGTATGATACAAGTCAGAAAAAGAATTACTCTAGAAAGCAAGGGGAAGAATATCTTTCAGATATGTCACTCTTTATTCACAATAAAGAGAACAAAAATTCCCCGAAAAAAACTTAAATAAGCGATAAAAGAAAATCTAAGACAACAGAAAGAGATGGAAAGTTAGCTGTCAGTTCTCAGGAAATAAAGAGATAATAGCTTACCACTTGATGGAATGGAAAATTCATGATCCTGCAGTAAGATGGTTTGAGTTTGAATTTCAGCACTACCATTCTACTAGTTGCGTGAACCCTGAGTAAGAGGAATCTATCTCTGATCCTGTTTCCTCATCTATCAAATCAAGACAAAATTTACTTCACTGAGTTATTATAAGAATTAAACAAGGGAATAGCCTGGTCTAATAATAGGCTTACAGGACACACTCAATGATCTCTCTCTAGTTATCCATCTGTTCATCTCTATTTGTCCCTTCCTTTGTTTGTTTGTCCCTCTCTATATGTATATGTGTGTGTACACACACACACAAAGGTCCAACATCCGCGAACTCATCCTAGAAAAAGTGCTACATACCTCATTGCTGAATACCACTATGGTCACCTTCAAAGTACTCACCATGGGAAGCTATGCACTGATGCCAGCGCCTAGTCTACCCTTCAAAGCAAATTTGGAACTCTTTTTCTGGAATGGCCGTCAGAGCTGTCGTCGTATTACCCTTGATGTCCAGATTGTCATCAAAATGTCTTCCTTTCAATATTTCCTTTATCTTTGGGTAAAGAAAGAAGTCACTGGGAGCCAGATCAGGTGAGTAGGGAGGGTGTTCCAATACAGTTATTTGTTTACTGGCTAAAAACTCCCTCACAGACAGTGCTGTGTGATCTGGTGCATTGTTGTGATGCAAGAGCTATGAATTGTTGGCAAAAAGTTCAGGTCAGATAACTTTTTCATGTAGCCTTTTCATCACTTCCAAATAGTAAACTTGATTAACTGTTTGTCCAGTTGGTACAAATTCATAATGAATAATTCTTCAAAAAAGGTTAGCAACATAATTGCAACAAGTTCGTGAACTTAATTGTCAACCTCGTGTGTGTGTGTGTGTGTGTGTGTGTGTGTGTGAAATATAATAACACAAAGTATATATACAAAGTATACATATATATATGCAAATGTGAGCCCATACATTTGATTAATAGGAAAGATCTCCCTTAGTCTAATATAACTGAGTAAACATGATTTATTCATACCAGCTCAATCAAAGATAATGTAATATACTAATAATGTTATGGAGTGAGTAAAGCAAGGGGATAGAAAACATCCTGATACATTGCTCTGGAAAATGGACTGTTGACTTCATAGCTTGTGTTATTCTCTCCTTGTTATGCTCTACACCAGTGCTATCCAAAAGAACATTCTGCAATAAAGGAATTGTTCTATATCTGTGCTATCCATCATGGTAACCAAACAGGCACATGTGGTTATTGAGCACCAGAAATGTTACTAGTATAACTGAAGAACTGGGTTTTCAAGTTTCTTTAATTTGGGTTAATTTAGATGTAAACGTAAATAGCCACATGTGGCTATTGACTGGCATATTGGTACGCACAGATCTGGGCTAATTAAGTCATATAATCAAATAAGTGGAAATAATTTCATTTAGACTCATTTTCTCCATCTTGAAAAGTATCTTCTCATTAATGATGATAGTGACCTTTTCCTGATAGTGACCAACTCATAATAGCAGCAGATCTCAGTTTCCATTACTCTCTCTGTTTCTGTTCATAGCACCATAGGAACAAATAACACTGAAATGGCCAACAATGGAATTGTTATCAGTGAGCAAGACTAGACTCTTGACTAGGTACCTTACCTATTTAAATATCTCTCCATGCTTCGCACTGTATGATAAAAAATATTCTCCAGCCCATTCTCTCCACCGCCTCAACAAGGTGTTTCATATAAAGTTCTTCCACATAGGACCATGACTCACCCCAAAATACAAAGCTCTGTGGACCATTATTATTCAAGCCAGGTTCACAGCTCTCTTGGATCCGGAAGAAAATATTTGCATTTCAAAATAGGAACTGACTGCACATCCTTTATGCAATGCGTCCTTAAGGTTGTTTTTTCTCAGCTATGATTTTAATTATTATTGGACAGCTGCAAACTTGAGAATGTGCTCCTGGAAAGTACTCGAACAGAGACATCTATGCTTCCACTTATGTGCAGAGCTGTGACCCTGCATTGGCAGTCAAATTGGAAATGAGAACGATAACCTCTGGGGAAACTTAAGTGCCCTACAGAGGACTCCTGCCTGAAGGGAACAACATTCCTTTTCTAGGAGATAGATAGCACTGATTAATTTCCCCAGCCTGAGTTAATGCTACCTTCCATAGCTCCTGGCCTCCAAGATGTTACAACAATTCTTCTCAATGGTGGGATGTGCCCACACTAGGCACAGTGCTTATATGGCCCTGGGCTATAAATGACCTTTACCTGTATGACTATTTTCTCATAAGATTTCAAGCAATTGCTTCTTAAAGGAAGACATCATCTTATTCTGTTCATTCAAAGTCACCTCATACACAGTGAGTGTGCATTAGATGTCTGTCAATTACATATAGAGAAATAAACCATAACTGGGATAAGCAGAACTCCAACCATGCCATATTATTCTTGAATGATTTGAGAAAACTTTTCAAACATGTTTAAAAATAGTAATGCTTAATTTACACAAGTCCTTCAAATTATTGCCACCCTTAATGAAAATGATAAATCAGGACCATAGGTTTTCTCCAGGAAATATTTCTTCTAGTTCTTTCTCTTGCCTAAAATATAAATGCAATGTCCATCTCTTTTGATATACTACATTTATTCTTTAATTCTTATTTACAGAAATCTTTCCCCACATTCATCTTATATTAATTTTCTTTAAAAATTACACCTACACTCTAATCGCTAGCTAATGATATTCCAAATTCCATTTCATTACTGAATGTCAGGTCAGACTAAATCAGCTCTATTCTGGGTTTCATGTCCCCTTAGTTGGTTTATAGGGTGGCTGCAGAAAGTTAACATCAAACCTTGGAAAAGTGTGACATCTGAGATTATATTAATGAAGAAGATTGGCCTTGGGTTTTCCACATTCAAAACAATACAATGCAGGACTTTGTAGGGATCCAGTTAAGGTGACTAGAATGTATATTTTTATAACACTTGTTTAAACAACTGAATTCATGAATCTAGAAAAAAGTCAGATCTACTATATGGAATCTAGGAGAAGTGGCACTAAAGAACAAGAATATTATAGTTGTTATCAAACAGATGAGAATCTTCTGGTCACTGCACTTTCATCTGTGGCCTAGAGGAAATACCCAGGTGGTCATCCAATTCCATTCCTTCTGAGGCTACTCACTAGAGGTTACAAAGTCTATATACCAATTATCTTAGTACCAAAAAATTTTTCCTTGGGAGTGACTACGATTACATGGTCACAGGAAATAAAATCTTACTTTGTAAATGAATCATCAACTCTAAACATGCATCAGTTCCCTGAGCCTCATGGAATCTGGGACACTGATAAGTTCAGTTTCTGGGATTGCCCACTATAGATCTGACACTGCAAACCCCTGCTAAGAAGTCAGCCGGCCTTTCTTTGATATCTTCAACTCATTATCTTTAATCTCAACATTCTATGTCTGAAAACGCCTTGACAAGTCTCATTCTTTTTACTATACATGCAAACGTAGTCTTTTCTCTCTGAATGAATGATACAGAAGTAATGGAAGATGGACATTGGCCAATCACTAATAAATGTGACGTTGAAGTTCTCATTTCTTGAGTTTGTAGATAACCGTTCTACTACCCTTGAAATTTGGCTTTGAAACAAAACAACTTCTAAATCAAATGAATTAGCCCTACAGAAACTTAACTGATGAAAAGTGAATATATTTAGGGGCTAAACAGACATGGCTTGAATTCTAGACTTATTATTTGCATTCACTTGCCATATGAGATTAATCAAATCGTTAACCTGTCTAACTCTCATATCCTTATCTAAAAAAAAATAATAATACTTATATCACAGGATTATTACAAGTATTCGAGATGACAATATATATTTCAGTATCTGACACTTAATGGGTATTCAAAAGTATTCATTTCCTTTTCCTAGGTAATCTGTTCTGCCTAATAGCTTTGGCATTCAGTAGCATTTGCAGGATGTGTAATATCTTACTGAAAGGAGTCATTGCAATGACTATTCTAGCAGTTTTTTCTGAAATTACAGACGATGAGTTTATCGTCCTAAGTCCAGTGTTATATGCTTATTATCACCTATAACTCCAAATGTATGGGTTTATTGTTATTTATAATGAAAACATTTTCCTACAATCCTTACAGGGGAATTGGCTTTATTAAATGCATAGTCTATGTTTAGACACCTAATGTGGAAGCTAGCACAAAAGTAACCCTCCTTTTTTCCAATAATTACCATAAGAAAGTTGTTAATAAGAAGAAAGGTTGCAATTTGTTGTATGTATGTATGTATGTATGTATGTATATGTTTATATATATTTAAGTCAAAGAGGAAACAAAGAATTTGACCATCTATCTATATTTATTAGAATATTTCCTTGACTAGTTGGCTCCACCTGAAATCTGTTCTCTGTCTCTGATCCAAGATGGTCTATTCCCAAGCTTTGGAAGCTAACTCTAGCTCTTGATTTACTGCCTGTGTCCTTAAAAGATTGTAGAATGTAAAATGCATAGTAATACAGACTTGCAGATAAGCACAAGACCAATATCTAAGAGGAAAATAGGTCAGAATGGAAAGAAGTTATGTTCTGGGCAAACAAACAAGTACATTTCTTGCATGTATTTTAGATTTCATCCAGCCCTGAACTATCCCTGCTGCCAGCTATATTATTTCTGAGTAGGGCACCAGAATTTATGGGGAAAGCCACTAAATATTTTACAAGGTAATAAAAATGTTAGCAGGCCAAAGGATTCTTTAACCTATCTGAGAAACAGAAGAATCAGACTCACAGGTTTTATTTTCCAGTGACTTGGCTAAATCAGTCTTGTTCCAGTATCCAAAAGAGAGGCAATTACAAACATTAATCACAAATGATGGACAACCTTAAAAAGAAAAGCTAATCCAGAAGTCAGCCTGCCACTGGGAGACTCCACTCGTCCTGGCTCACAATCCCATTGCCTGGAACAGTCAAAAACCCTCTCCCCAACATCTGCAAGTTCAAAAGTTCACTTCCTCCTGCTTCTATTGCCTCTGAATCCTTTGCTCTCTTTAATTCCATAGCACCTTCAGTCTCTTTACCAGTTTCTAAAAGAAAGCTACCACTCAAATCAAGTATTTCATGACTTGCTTGGGGAGGCTTCCTGAAGACTTAGGGTGACACATGGAGACAGTTACCTCACAGAGTTCACATCTTCCTAGAATCTCTTGGTTTCTCTCTGAACAGCTCTGGAACAAACAATGAAACGACCTCTTCCATTAAGCACATGAAATATGTTTAGAACATACTCCAGTCCCTTGGGGGTAGAGAGGAAGAGGGTAACTAGTGCTACCCTAAGCTCTTACTTATAAAAACCCTTTCCCGCAAAGACACCTTTCACTATCTCAGGAGAATTTCAGTGAATTTCATTTTCTCCAGCTCATTACACTGTGACATTCAAAATGGCAGTCTTAGAGATGGAAACCAACATCTGTGTTTATTATGTGCAAATCGCTTTATGTTTACCTCATACGTCCCTCACAAAGCCAACCCTGGGTAGTTGGTATCATACAAAATAGGAAACTGGGGCTCAGAAAGATTCAATTACACTTCAGGTGTCCAAGCAAGTAAGTGATGGAACTGGGGTCAAACTCACTCATATTGACAGCGAAACCTAAGTTTGCCCCCAATTTCCAACTGCCTCCACACTTACCCTCTATAAGAGAGACTTACTCTCTTATTAAAAACCAGCCATTCAGCCAGCTACTCAATAGTTAAAAGTTAATGCCTCAAGCTGGGGAATACACTAAAGAGCTGGAAGATTGCAGAAGAAGTCCAAACCAATCAAGGGAACTCCTCTCAACCTTCTATTATCTCGTTATAGTGAAACCCCAAATTCCAAATGCTTCCACTGAGCAACACTGCTACTGTTCTGTGAAAAGTTTACAGGTTAGTCCTGCAAGGAATGTCAAGAAAAACCTGTATTCTACTGATTTGCAATTAACAAGAAGCACAGGAGTCTTTTTGGACCTTTTGCTTTAATAATAATAATAATAATAATAATAATAATAATAATAATAATTTCATCCATGTAGACACCATTTTAAATCTCCATTTTATTTCCTCCATTTTAGAAAACCTAAACCAACCAGGAGACAAGCCCATTTTTATTTCACATTTAGGCTGACATTTCCCAATTGCAAAAACCATAGGGGACATATTTACAAATACGAGTGAGGGAAGGAAAAACCTCTCGTGTTTGGCCTAACCCACTTCCCATGGCATCTTTAAACATTTCTTTCTTTGGAGGAGCAGATGTTTCTTGCAACCTCTGAGAAAGAAAATGCTTACTCCCTTTTGAAATCATCTAATCTCAAGATCCCATAGTCATATCCTGTGGAATTCCCCTGTGTGTATAAGCATATTCTCCCACTGAATTCCCGTGTGCGTGTGTGTGTGTGTGTGTGTGTGTGTGTGTGTGTGTGTGAGAGAGAGAGAGAGAGAGAAAGAGGGGAGGGGAGGGAAGGGGAGGGGAGGAGAGGGGAGGAGAGGGGAGAAGAGACGAGACAAGGGAGAGATTTTGAGGGAGAGAAAGACTTTTGTAGTGGGGGGAATAGACCTAGTGGGTAAGGAAAAACATTTCCTATTAGAATATGCCTGGGATATGCAAAAGATGAGAAATAGCATCAACCAACAGCCAGCCTGAAACATTTAAGCACTATCTTTAGAAGGTAATAACAGCATGATTTACACAATAGAAATATGGAAAAAGTGTAAACATCCATCAACAGAGAAAGCAACAAATTATAGTGTAATCATACTGTGAATCTTGTGCAATCAGTACAAATAAATATGAGTTTTACATGCTGACATGGAACAATGTCAACAATATTTTGGTTTAAAAAAGAAGTTTGGTTAAAAAACAATGTGCATAGCATGATCCCGTACGTTAAAATGTATATATGTTTATAAATTTTATTAAAATAATCATGCATTACATTATATTATATACAATTGGCTCATGTGATTTATGCCCCAGAAAAGGTTTTGAGAGGTGTTAACAGCATTTGTCTTTGAATGGGACCATAAATGTCTTTTGTTTTCTTCTTTTGGCATGACTGTATTTTTAGCTCATGCTATAATGAATATGCGTCACTCCTTTAAAAGTATTTTTAAAGTTATTTCTTAAATTAAAAGGTTTGCACATGTGAGGAATCCTTTGACATTCCAGCAACATCCAGAAGCCCGTCGAGAGCACCTTCTTCAGAGGGTATTTCTGACAAACCCAAGTGTCTATTGACTGAGCTTCTTCCCACAGGAAGCTTCCTCAGGCTTCTCAGATCACAAAGCCAATTAGGAGTGTGTTTTATGCTCTGGCACAGCCAACAGCAAGCATGCGCCTCACTGGGCGGGGAGAGCAGCAGGCTTGAACTGAGAAGACGTGGGGCGCCCGTCTGTGTTGTAACAGAATGAAGCCCGACATCCTAGACAAGAAGAACACGTCCTTTCCACATTGTTCCAGTTATCTATTGCTGAGTAACAAACCACTGCAAATTTGGTGGCCTAAAACAGCTATCATTTCATTATGCTCACAGATACTGTAAGTCAGGAATTTGAGCAGAATATAACAAGGATGGCTTGTCTCTGCCCCACAGTGTCCAGAGTCTCAGCTGGAAAGGCTCAACATCTGGCAGCTGACAGCTGGAGGCTCCTTCACTCGCATACATGTCTGCTGTCTAGGCTGGAATGACTGGAAGCCTGGGCTCCACAGACACACACCCACACGTGACTTCTCCATGTGACTTGGGCCCCTCACAGCATGGCAGCTGGGTTGTTCAGGGGAAGGTCACAAGAAGGAGCATTCCAAGCGAACCAGGCAAAAACTGCATGGCCTTTGATGACATAGCTTGGGGCTCACACTGTGTCACTTCTGCCCTTTCACCATACTCCATGGCTCAGAATATGACCAGACTGCCTTGAGTCAAGCGGTGAGGACATAGACTCCACGTCTTGAGGTGAGACTGTCCACAGATGTGTGGCCGATTTTGAAAACCACCATACACACCGATTGAGTTCCTACTCTTGACAGCCACTGGAAGTGGAGCTACAGAGAAAGAAAAACAGAAAGAGTACTGGGGATCAGAAGGGCGAGGTAGCCCTCTGCCCTGGTTCTCCAATGACTCACTGTCTCAATTATAAATTCCATTTCTCCCTCAGTAAGATGGAAATAGTTATGTTAGGTTGAACCATATAAAATTGCCACTACTCCACCATTTCTAACCTAAAAAGAATTGCAGTTGGTTCAAATAATACTTGACCTAATGCTTCAGAGAATTGTAACACTAAAAAGTGATAAAAGATAAAATATTCTTAGGGGGGAAAGGATTTAATGCTTCTTCTTTTTTGAGTTTTCCTGCATAGGCTTTTGTAATATTTCTACTGAAATTAAAGAGAAATTGCTATTCCCTGCTGGCTTCCCATAGTACTTTTTAACTAAATAACAAATGTCTAGCCTATGCAGAGTATATATCCTATGATTATGGTTCTACTCTACTACATCCTACCACACATCTTTTCTAAAACCTTCTTGGGGCTTCATTTGTGGTATTATAAAAATGCTTAATTTTATTAACCAAATTCTGGATCCTTGCCAATTTTATATTATTGTCAAATAATATTGTACCAAGTGTTACATACATATGAGTACATACAATTGTACACTCGTACAATACTAGTATGTAATATCCTTAGTATTCAATGGGTTACTTCTTCCAGTTATTCATTAAGCCATATTCGTGGTCATTAAATACCATCTGTACTTATATAATCAACCAGGTTTTCTGCTGTTATAGATACATGACCACTGAAACAAGTTGGTATATAATAACAAATAATATGAGAGAAATAAGCAAGAAAGTATTTTGTGGCTTAAAGTAAAAGAACAAGAGAGGTGAAATAAGAGACAAATTCCTAAGAGGTAATTTTGCCATAAACTATAACAAAATAGTGAGATTGTCTCTTGAATGGCCCTAAAAATGGGTCTAATGACAAATTACAAGATTTGGGATTTCCAAATGTGTTTTGAGCAATGGACTAAGTATGCAACCTCTGAAAAGCAATTGCTCAAAAGGTAGAAGCAAGTATTGTTAACATTTGGTGTGTTTATTCTCTTGTATAGCTCTAAATCCACCATATTACTTCATGGGTGGGTAGCCAGTGTCTATGTGCAAAATAATAAAAGCCTAAGTAAAGACAATTAAAAGGAGCTGCTGTAAGAAACAAGAAAAAGTCCTGTTGTTGGATCCAAAGACCCTGAACCGAACTTATTAGTATCGTGACTAACTCGTCCCATTTTGTCCAGGACTGACTTCATTTTAAAACTGAAAGTCCCATATCCCAGGAACTCCCTCATTCCCAAGAAAATAGTAATTGTTCATCAGCCTACTTACGAGGGAACCTTGGGTAAATCATTTTTTCTTTATAAAATTCAATTTTTCCACTGTAAAATGATTTTAAAAAAAAAAAACTAATTTGTCTGCTTGCTGTGAGAACAATGGAAATAATGTTTTAAAGCAGATTTTTTAATGTCTATGAGCCTTTTGTTACTGGGCCCAAGGGTACCTAGACAGATGTCCAACCCTCTAGTGACCTTGTGGCTTTGGTTACTAGCCTTTTGTTATAAAAATTCCATAAGTAATTCCATAAGTATGAGAAAGATGCTGCTGCCCCTTCTTCTCCAGAAGGACCCTGAGGGCTGCCCAGTCAGTGGAACCCAGGAGACTCAGATCCCAGGAAAGGAGACTTGGAGGAGCCCCACATTTTTTAAAAAAATGTCTCCAATGAGGACATGCTTTGCATTTCTCTTCCCAAATGAGAGTCTCATTAACCATCCTTCGTTTTAGAACTAAATCTCCCTTTCCTTCCACTCCAAACAAAAAGCAGTAGGAGGAAGGGCAGAGGGGGAAGTGTAAAGCTCCATGTTCCGCAAATTTTGAAAATATTTTCCTTCCAAGGGCTAGCAGACACATTTCCTTTTTCTAATGCAGATTGGTAATCAGAGAAAAAAAAGAAAATGCTTTCAGATATTACACTAATAAAGAAGACATTAAGCCACTCCAGTCAGAAAGCTGAGCAGTAATAACAATGGAAGTTTTCCAGCCTATCCTTTCGTTAAAAGTTGCCAAAATCAACATATGCGCCCCTCTCTGGGCTCAGTAGCAGTGGAGCCTGTCCCTCACTTGTCCCCCCACGTCACAGCTTACCCCTGTCCTATCCTCCCACTGTGCCCCTTCCTGTCTCCACTCACACATCCCCACCTTCTCTCCCTGCGTCTCTCTCACACCTGGAGATAATAATGATATGCAGCTCCAAAAGAACAGAGAACATGAAAATTACCTTCCTGGAGGAAGGAAAGTGCATTTGACATCCCCCTTGTTCCAGGACTTGAGAAACTCTGATATAATTACCTCAGAGAGGCTGCAGGCAGATGGCAAACTCGGCAGCCCCATGTCCTCGGTCAGCAGGACACTGCCGAGATGCTCTCCGTGACATTTTGTTCAAGATGTTTCCAGCACACAAAGCCACGAGCTGGCAACCAGCAAAAAAAAAGCCTGTGGAGTGTTCGTTAACCTGAAATTATGGCCATCTCACACTTTTGCTCGGTGGGTCTGTGCCTCCATCCCTCTCCCTAGGCCTGTAGGCAGAGACCAGGTACATGATCAATGGTGATGCACCTTATAGAGAAGCCTAAGGGCAAACATATGGGCAGGATGGGGGCCCAGCAGAAAAGTTGGTAAGAGTGCGCTGTGCCTGACTCTAGCCCTGCTGGGACATCATTTTCCACTTTTCATCTGTGGGAGTCACATAAGGAAGTCAATGCAAGCTGCTAACTTCTGGATACTTGGGATTATGAAGAGAATATGGAGGACTAAACACAGAGACAGTAGAAGTGTGGCCGCACTGAGTGTAGACTGTCTCTCTCACTTGAATTCCCATCTCATCAACACCCCACTTTTCAGGAATCTCTGTCAGTGTCCATCATAGTCAGGGTAATACTCTAGCTGCTGTAAGAAACAACCCAAATCTCAGTGGCCTCAAGTAACAGAGGTTTATTTCTCTCTCATGACACAGTCTCAAGTGGTGGGCAGCTCTCTTTGGTGTTTCTCCTCCAAGTGGATCCAGGTTCCTTCTATGTCAAATACCTGGCCTCTGAGAACATTGTGGAAGGAGACAGCAAGAGCATGGACAGCTGCACACAACAACTTACAGCCAGGCCTGGCAGTGCCCTCTGGCTGTGAGTTCTAGGAAGCTGCTGGCCTTGATACGAGGAAATGAGGTCGGGTCCCTCAAGCCAGACAGCAGTGTGCTAAGCCGGTATGATTCGTACTTTGAAAAGACAACTAGACTTTATTAATTTGTTCCCTACTAAGGAGGAATTTCCAATAACTGAGACAAAAGGGAGCTTACTTTTATCTCTTCCTGGGTGCAAATAAGAGTGTAAATCGTATAGTACAGGGGGCACTGGAGTATCTAAGAGACCATGCCATTTTCAGCCAATTTCAGGATTCCTCAAACAAAAGATCCTGTAAGCCCAGGTCCAAGCCACAGTGTATGATGTTTGCACGTGGGAAGAGTTCAAAGAGTGGGACTGGGCTCAAGGATGGCCCTGAAGGGACAGTTGCAGTCACAGTGGAAGGGAGGTGGGCACATGAGCAGGGGCACAGTCCTTCAGGCTGACAATGGTAATGGCAGATAGTAACGGGCCATCTTCACACATGTCCATCTTTTTCAATGCCCACAGATCAGAGACCCCCTTCTCTACCACAAGCTGCCTCCATGGGTCCCTATCCAGCACGGCGGGGGGGGCGGGGGAAGGGGGGAGGAGAAGGGAGGCTGAGGAAGCACAGCAATCAGAGCCCAAGGGTGGCAGTTGACTGGGGCTAAGGGCAGATTAGCTCTGACTTCAGGCATCACAGAAACTTATGTGTATACCAGAAATTAATTAATCTATGTAAAATCTCTCCTAGCTATAAATTACATATAAATTATGTAGGGCAATCTCCTTCAATATCCTTACTCATTCACCCAACATTCATTAAGCACAAACCAACCATGTGCCAAGCTCTGTGCCAGGAGCTGGAGTATATATTTACTCAGTTTCTTCCAAGAGTTCACAGCCTGGGACCCTATGACAGGCTGTACTGTGTTATTTCATTAAATTAAAGGCAGGGGGATGAGGAAGTGGTGAAACAGGAAAATATACGCTGCCTCTAATGGCAATAGAAAAATAAAGCACTATTAATCGCTGTGCTCAGAGAGGCAAAGAAACTGTCTCAAGTTTACACAGCTGGGAAATGGCAGAGGCAAAATTCAAATGGGAAGTAGAGTTGAACTTCCTGACATCTCTTTCATTTTCGACTTTGTACAACATCAGATATACCTCCCCACAAGGTGTCTCCCCACTGTTTATTTTGCTGCATTTTGATTTTGATTTCTGCAGTTCTTTATTACATCCCTTTCAGTTCATGCTTAGTCCAACGCACAGGGCCACAATCTGAAACTTGCACTTCCTTTGGCGGGACATCACGAAGGCGAACAAGATCGCGTCTTTCAACGCTTTGAACATATAGAAGGTAAACGCAAGCAGGTGATCAGATTGTCATAGTGAATAGTGATTACAATTAATAGTAGACAGCATACTGATAAGAACATGGTGTATTTATGATGCCTAATGAAAGCCATTTTATCGTTGTTTTCCTCCGAGGCCTAAGGAGCATGATCATCACTATTAATGACAATCATAACCCCAGGACAATGGTGACGAGTGTCACAAAGAGCTCAGTGCCAGTTTGTTGTTCTCAGGGAAGAGTACTCCTCTGATAGTCTCTTGCCAGTCAGAATGACTTTGTCAGTTGTCAAGTGACAGTTTAATTATAAGTAGCAAGTGGCATTACGCTACAGAAGGGAGATAAGGCAGCTCAGGCCACCAAAACATCACTGGGACAGTGCTTCCCCCTCCTCCAGCACAACTGATAATGCAAATACATACGCAGCTATAACAACCGTCCAACCTCTAAGAAGGCACCACAGTGCATCCATCGAAAAGCTCTTCAGTAGAGAGTCCTGTGTCTGATGTCCCTGCTCTTCCATTGGGTCTGGTTCCTGGGACGACCAAGGTGCTATTCTACTTTCATCCAGATTGTGGCAGAACCCAGTTTGATAGTTAATTTTTAGTTTTCATGATCAAGTGTCAATTTGACTTGGCTAAGGAGGGATGCCCAGATAGCTGATAAAACACTGTATATGTACACACACACATACTACACACACACACACACACATACGCACACTATTGGTTCGGTTTCTCTGGAGAATTCTGACCAATGTACCTAGCATATCTTAGCTACCCAATGGAAGAGACATTGTAGGTGTCAATCTACATCTGGCTGAGTTGTATCCAAATATATTAAGGCCTGGAAAATGGTAGTTAACTTAAGTATATTCGCTGAGTCATGCCTGAACCCCACAATAGAAGTTCACAGGTCACCAGGGGGAGAGGAGAACAGCAGATGCTACATAAATCGTCCAATCTGAGCAATCTAGAGTCATAGAGCTCCAGCAGAAGAGCTTCCTAGCATTCATCACTTATGAAATGTGAGCATCCCCTCTATTCCTGCCCCACTCCACAGTTGCCCCACTTCTGCTGTTGGGAGCCCTTCTCTCCCCCTTGACTAAACAGCCACCCACCCTGTGCTTGCCACCAAAGAGGTAGAACAGGTTGAAACATTAAAATAATTATCAGACACTAGCTCCCCAATGATATAGTCACCAAAAAAATGTAGGCTAGAGAAAGAACAGTAAAACCATATGTAAAAGGACGGAGGAGCAAAGGGTAGGGAGGGAGAAAATGGCAGCCGTGTCCAGCGAGAGAAGAAACATCAACACAGACATGCAAAGAGCCCTCATACCTGTGTTCTGGGACATACTGAATGCAAACCAGTAACTTACAAACACCGAAGGTAAACAGACATTAAACAATACATATTCACGGACTCAGAGACGTGCCAATGAAATCCATTCATTCATTCAACAAATGTGCATTATAGTACCAAGCACTGTGCTAGACTATGAGAATAAAGCAGTAGATGAGACACAGCCCCCAAGAAACTCACAGTCTAGAGAAGACAGGCAATAAATAACAAGTTATAAATTGTAACAAGTGTCCTGAGAGGAGAGATTGAGCCCCAACCTTGAGGAACAACAAGCAACCTGAGTGCTGGGAGTTTAACCAGTCCGGGTCCACTGTACATCAGTGACAGATATTTGACCTCAGTACTCTGAGTCCTGGGTGTATTGTTTCCAAATAGCAAGTCTCCCAAGTATCATTTTTGAAGCAAATACCACATGATGTTCAACTAACAAAAACCAACAATATTATCAGTCATTATCAGTCATAGTGAGCACCCCGATGACCCTAACATCTTGGACTTCGTGACGAATTTGCTTAATGCTCTCCAGCTCTAAGACTCAGGGCACAACTGGTCTGAGGGAAGAGGGAGCCGTGATAGTTCCTATTTATGCAAGAATCTTCTTATGCTCATTAGGACGCCTAAAAGTGTGCCACATGCAACAGTCTCATGCAATTTCAATACCCACCCACCCACCCCCAAATTAAGACCAGAGCTTTGCCAACAGTGCAGGCTGGGCACCCAGGTAGAGTTCACAATGGGGAGTGAGTAGACTGTCCCAAACAACCCCAGGATTCAGGATATGGGCAGAGCATTGCTCTACGGTGCCAGCAATTTGCTCTTCAGCCCACATACAAGCCAACTTATATGAGCATCCAAGATGTCCTCCTCTCTCCACTCGCCCTCTTTCTTCCTGTTTCCATTTCTATCCTCCAGCCATCTATCTTTACCTCAGGGTCTAGGGTCGACCCTACTATGCCAGACGGAAGTGTCTACTGCCATTTGTAAGAGGAGGAGCACAGCTTGCAGAGTTTTCAAAGGGGAGCATGTACAAGCTCTTTCTCAGGATAACATTGACCCTTCTTTAGTATAACTTGGATGTATTCTATGAGTGTCTGACTCTTTGCCAAGAGTGAGGAGAAAAAAGAAAAGAAGTAGAGGACAGGGAAAGAAACCTACCCTGCCACACTTGGTTTTACTAATGGGCCCTTCCACACCTGAAACTGCCTCTTCCCGTTCCCCAAAGGCTAGGGTACCTGGAGCCCACATACTCTTTAGCTGGCTATCTAAACAGGCCCTGCCCTGAGCTAAGGCTGTGCCACTCTGAAAGGTGTGAACATACTGCCCTTACTCTACTCAGTGTCAGGGTTCAACTTCCAGTAATATCAGGGAGTAAAATAAACTTCAAGGAGGCTTGTAGGTCAGCATCTATGCCATTCTAAAATCCGAACTGTAGCCCGAAAGAAAGAAACTGCCAAGTTCTTCAGAGGGAGTAGACTGATAAAGGTAGATATGATAAAAAGACTACTGGAAACCACTGCCCTCCCAGCTCCTCATTCACTTTCCACCTCTGGGTCTTTGATCACTGATGGTCTTTCTGCTTTGAATCTTCCCATATTCTCCCCCATCAAATACTTAACAATAGTTTTAGGCTTAATTAAAAGGTTGTTTCCTAGAGGAAGCCTTCCCTTATTTATTTCCCTCATAAACAATACCATTCTAACAGTAACATAAATTGAGTGTACTAAAATGCCAGTACTGCATGTACTTCTGCATATTTAATTCTCAGAAACATACTATATTACCGTTATCATCATCCTTATTTGTTATTATAGTTGTCGTTACCATTAACCTAATTTTTCAGATGAAGATCAGGAAAGTCATTGTCCTGAGGTTACAAAATCAGAAAAGAGTGGAGCCACAACCCTTTGTTACCTGTTATAACACCTCACAATCTGTCATGTGGAATAGCTATTCGAGTAGATGGCTGTTGAAATTTATTGTCATGTGGGGTGTCAGGTGGGGTCTCTGGTCCCACTTCCCGCATAAGAACGCAGGATATGGTGAGGCCAAAAAGGAACACCCACGGAGCCATAGATAGGGGAGTCACACCACTATAGTCTCGCTGGTGGCTGGGTTGGAGACTCAGGAAGCAGGAGACACACTATCCGCAATCTGATGTCCACTTCTCTCTGCCAACCAACCTCACTTGCTAACTGCAATCCGCGCTTGCTATCTCAGCCACCATCTTCTTGCTAGCCCCCATTTTGCTGTTGGCGTAGCCACGGCAGTTATATTAGTGGCCAATGGCTCACTGGTTACAGCTGATGGCCGTCCAATCACAGTTGATGGCCATTTACTACCTGAGCCAGCACCTTTCCATGGGAGGTCAAGAGCCTGGAAACTGCACTCCTGGCTCTGTCTCCACATTTATATAGGACTGTATGCCCTTGACTGGTTCTGCCCTCCATTCTATTAATCATTTAACAACACCCCAACTTCCTGTCCCCACCCCAAAGGAAGCCTATAATATAGTAAATGCTCAACAAATGTTATTTTTACTTGAACTGAACTAGTTGAGTAACAAGAGGCAGGATGCTTAAGAATAAAGAAATGGATACAACCATAAATAAGCTTAGTCATTGCTTTAAAAATGTGGTCTTGGATGGATCACATTATTTCAGTTGTTCCATTGAAAACGGAACTGGCTGACCCAGTGGTAATTTTGGGATCAATGACCAGGCATCACCAACAATCCAGTCCTAAGGAGACATCCTCAAACAGACAAGAAGAGCCTCAACTGGCATTTAACTGGCTGCAAAAATGTACATGTGACCCACGTGTTGTTGATCCCCATGACCCTGCCCTTCCAGCAAAAAGGCCAATGCACATAGTAGTGTTCCAATTGACTTATTTAAGAATAAACTTCTGTGTTCGTTTTCTCTTGCTATGTACCAAATTACTACAAGCTCAGTGGCTTTAAATAACACCCATGTTGTTATCTCATAGTTTCTGTGGGTCAAGTGTCCACACATGGCTTAGCTAGGTTCTCTGATCAAGGTCTCACAAGGCGGAAATCCAGATGTTGGCCAGGTCTGTGGCTTCACCTAGAAGCTCAACAAGGGAAGAATCTACTTACAGACTCCTGTGGGCTATTGACAGAAGTGATTTCCTGTGGCTTTCATGGCAACTTCTTCAAAGTCAACAATGGACAAAGAGAATCTCTGCTGCTTAGAGTCTTTGACTGCAAAGAAGGCCTAAGCCCTTCTCTGGGTTCACCCAGTTAGGTCAGGCCTACCCACTATAATTTCCCCTATAATCAATTCAGTCAACTGATGAGAGACCTTAATTATCTCTGTGAAATCCCTTCACTTTTGCCATATGATGTAACATAATTGTGGGAGTGATTCTATTAGAAGCAAGCCACAAGTTCTTCTCACACTCACAAGGAAGGAATTATAATAGGACATAACACCAGGGGGAGAAGGTCGTAGGGGCCAACTTAGAATTTTGTGTACTACAAGTCTCCCCCACCCTCCTCTAGAACAGTTTCTGTTGCCTCAAAATAAAAGAAATAAGGTTCAAGTCTGGGACAGGTTAACAAACTTATCTCACGCAGGGAATTCAATTTCCAAGATAAAGCGTCTTCTACATTCTTCTAAATTATTGATTCTATCACCCAGATACTAATCCTCCCCTATCTTAATCATCAAAACACAAAAATGTTTATTTGGAGTCCTTATTTTCTTCTCCTTTTACTTGTTTTCTTATAGGTCCCCATTATTTCTCAATAATGATTCCGGTCATACATCAGATTTCCTTTCTCTCCCTCTTGTTTCTCACACAGTAACACTAATGGCAATGACAGCCCTGGTGATGACAATGTCAGACAGTTCTGACAGAAGGGACTCATTCTGCCCCCACCCCCTTTAAAGACTTCCACAATTGTACATCTGTCGGGGTCTGATGGGAAAACAAACCAAATTAAGTTTAATGTCAAGTTGTATCACCTCCTATTTGTGAACTCTCTCTATTTCTTTGTCTCAGAATCTGTTGAATGTGATGGACAGCAGCAAACCTCTGATTAGCATATTTCCCATTGCCATTTCAGGTAAAAGAATCTTCCCTCACCAGGATTTGAGATTCCAGTCAGATTCTCAATTCCATCTGGCTAGCCATTCTCATTATTATGCAAATGTCAGCTTTACCTGAAGGCAAGAGCTTTCTTCTTAATATTTAAATTCTATCTCATTTTCCATTGATCTCTAAACAACAGCTCATCTTTAAACTTCCCTTGGAGAACTTTTTAAGGATGAAATGTCCTCTGAGATTGTTCAGTTCCCCCTTTAAAATAGATTGGGATGATGTGGAGAGAGGTGGATGGAAAAGGCAGAGAGGACTATTGCCCCAACCCTGTTTCCAGAATAGAATTTTCGAGGGACTCTGGCTGAAGTCTGCTAAGGATGCCCTGCTGCAAGTACTCAAGGGAGAAACCAACCAGTAGAGATAAGACAAAGTCGACCTGCCATGCAAACCTCTGTTTTAAAAAGGGCACAGGACCCAACAAGAGGAACCAACTGCCAAGGCAAACAGTTCACATCAGACAACTAAAAGGAATTAGGTGGCTGGCAGTATATAGACTCAACACTGGGAAGCCAGGCCAGCATGTGGACAAGCTTGGGGACCAGGCTGGGAACTGAAGGCAGGACTATAGGCTCTGGTTTCCCGAGTCACTGAGAATCTGGAGTGCAAAGTGCATGGCCACAGCAGGTCCAGTTACCAGTGGGGCCTGAAATGACAATTTAGTGGCTAAGACATGCCAATCATTCTCTCCACCAATTATTTCCTCCTTTGTCCAAATCCCCCCTTCTCAGAAGGACTATACCCTCAGCAGATATGTCATCAACCTGGCAACCTTTGATTTTACCCCTGTGGACACTGGACCAAAGCCACAGATTCTCCAGCAGGAAATGTGGAATTAGGGTTCAGAGAATAGTTGGCCTCCCTCTACTTATCTACCTATCTATCTCTCCCTTCCTCACCTCTCTCCTCTCTCTCTTTCTCAATGTTTAAAAAGAAAACTAGTACAAAAGCAGACCAATGAGTCCATTTTTCAGCTTGTACCTTCCTCTCCTCTAAGAAAAAATCCTGCAGACTGAGAATAAAGCAAACACATGAAGAAAAACATGAAGGATGGGAGAATAATTTACAAACATTGGTTACTAGCTCCTCACTTTATGGCCTATTCTAATACTTGGAAGCCAGAAGCAGAGCAGAGACCATTATGAAGTAAGTAGACAGCGCTTACTATTTCAGAGGATAGCCTGGACAGCCAAGACCACTATTCTCCTTCCTTTCACTTACAAACTGGCTCAAGGGGATCAAAGATCCAGTTTGTCAGAGTTTCAGTGGCTGAGAGTCATCAGTGATAGGTTCCTTCCCTTCTACCTTGTCTTTAGCTCCTGAAGGTATTAAGATATTTTCAAAAACTGGTACAAAGACTGAAAGATAAAGTTTCCTTTTCATTTTCTAATTTATCTCTAATACAAAGGTAAGCATATTAAACTTTTCTTCAGATGGAAGAAGTGTTTTTGAATGTCTGGGGTTCCTTTGGATATTTTTGACAAACAAAATGATGTCAAACCAACATTTCCCCCTACTTTGTCACTAAGGGTATGAATACAGGAAGAAGATAGGGGAAAAGAATGAGAAATAAGAAGGGATAAGGAGGAAGAGGAAACACTTCTTCATATCTTGTGTACTGTTATTGGTGTGTGATGTAAGTTACCATTTAAATCCTGTCCACAGCTCCAGGAGGTAGGCACGGAACACCAGAGGAATTACTGGGTAGTGGACCAGCACAGGCTCTGGAACCAAATGGTCTAGGTTTGAATTCCCGCTCTGCCATTTGTTTCACAACCTTTTGCTTCAGTTTCCTCATCTTGTAAAATGGATGATAATAGAGACTTACATGAGTTACTACATGCAATAATCTTCCAATTGTGCCTCTCATAGAATGGGCACCCAACAAAACCTTGGCTATTACTATTACCACCATTTTACAAATGAAGAAAACGGAAGCACAGCAGAGTTAAGATACTTGCCCAGGGTCACACAGCTAGTAATTGACAGAGGCAGAAGTTCACTATATAACCATTCTGTTCTATAACTTCCAAGTAGTTTTTGCTTTCTCAGTGCTCCATTCTGTATCTTAGGAAACGAGGAGGCTGTCAAACTGCTCAAAAATGAAAAAGGATAGAGAACTGAAGTGAATACAGCCAACTGGACTCCCATTGTAAGGTCTTGCCTCCGTTTTCTCTAGTAAGTCACCCCAATATCAAAGAAATTGGGAAACAGAAACTCAAATTCCACCTTCAACAAACTAGAACAGGCTTTTGAAACTTTAAACCATGCTAAAAGAGAAAGGCCTACGAAATCCAGTAAGGGAGCTCACAAGGACATCAGCAGATACAGATCTCAGACAAAACTGTCAGGGCAAAATTGTCCAAAGAAGATGGTGCACTCTAGGGAGAAAAACAATCTCTTATTTGGAGCAACATGAGGGGATCAATGAGCTGTCAGAAGAAGTTTTCTAAGACCCTATTTAGCACTAAGTGTTACAGGAGAAAGGAGCTTAATGAGGAAATACAAAACTTTGTAGGAAGCAGACTATGACTGATATAAATAGAGGATACATTCTTAATTATAAAAAGACATCCCTTGCTTCATTTGTTTGGGGATAATTAAAAGCTAAAGTAACTCATTCACTCTCAGGTACATACAATTCTGTATTATAAGGCCCTTCCTCACCCAAACCTAATGGAAAAGTAGATCCATAAAGAACTTGTTTCATTTAAAGATGACCTAATAAAAAAAAAATCAACACATATTTATATTAAAAGACTATACGAAAATAAAAGATAGAAATAGAAAAACAAACAGGAAATGAGAACATTGACCAGAAAATATATAAAAATTGTTGACAAAGAACAGAAAAAAAGTACTAACATCATTAAGTATTTAAAAGAGTTTAAAAAAAACACCTTAAAGTTGAGTAAAACGGGGAGATCTTCATGATATTGGATTTGGCGAGGATTTCTTAAATATGACATCAAAAGCATAAGCAACAAAGGAAAAGTCAATAAACTGGATTACATCAAAATTTAAAACTTCTATGCATCAAAGAACTCAATCAATAGTCAAAAGGCAACCCATAGACTAGGAGAAAATATTTGCAAATCATATTTCTGATTATATTTTAATATTCAGAATATATAAAGAATTTCTACAACTCAACAGCAACAACAAGAACAATTTAAAAATGTGCAAAAAACTTGAATAGACATTTCTCCAAAGAAAACATACAAATGGCCAATAAACACATGAAAGATGCTCAACAGCACTAATCACAAGGAAAAGGCAACTCAAAACCACCATTTTGTATCCATTTTGTATCCATTTGGACATCTAGAACTAAATAAATAAATAAATAAAATAACAAGTGTCAGCAAGGATGTGGAAAACACGGGAACCTGTGTACCACTGCTACGAATGTAAAATGGTGCAGTAGCAATGGAAAACAATATGGTGGTTCCTCAAAAAATTAAAAATAGAATTACCATATGATCCAGCAATTCCATTTCTGGGTATATATCCAGAGAAATGAAAGCAGGGTTTCAAAGTGATATTTGTATAGCCATGTTCATAGCAGCATTATTCACAAGAACCAAAAGGCGGAAGTAACCCAAGTGTCTATCAATGGATGAACGGATAAACAAAATGTGGTCTATACATAGAGTGGAATACTATTCATCATTAAAAAGGAAGGAAATTCTGACACATACTACATACAACAGGGGGGACTCTTGAAGACATTATGCTAAGTGAAATAAACCAGACACAAAAAGACAAATCCTGTACAATTCCACGTATATAAGTTACCTAAAGTAATCAAATTCAGAGACAGAAAATAGAATGTTGTTTGCCAGGGGCTGGGAGAGGGGGAGGAAAAGGGAGAAATGGGAGTTGTTTAAATGGCTGTAGAGATTTGGTTTTGCGAGATAAAAAGAGTATTCTAGAGATTAGTTGCACAAAAATGTGAATGTACTTACTACTTAAAAATGATTAAAATGGTAAATTTTGTGTTATATGTATTTTACCACAACTAAAAATAATTTAATTTTTTTAAAAAAATTTAAATCTTAAAGAGAAATAAAATAGTTCAAAGTGTCCACCAAGATATGTAATAGATGAGAACAAGAGACAAAACATGCAGTGACAAAACTCAGGAAATACATGGAAAAATTAATAAATCATCACACATATGAAGTCCATATTGAAAGGGACACAAAGGAGCAAAGATAGTGAAACACAAAAAGGGACAAGTAGGACAAGATGGCAAAAGTAACCAAAACACACACAATTTTAATAGGTTGAGAAAAAAAACGTTATGGAAGACAGATAATGGCAAGCAACATGCATAATTGCAATATTTACTCTGAAGGAGAGAACCAAGTAAATGGAAACCAAAATATGGAAGATCTAGCTTTAGAAAAATTTCCATCAATAAAAAGTGAAAGAATGAATGAACCTAAAGTTTGAAAAGGCCTAGGACCTCTATAGAGAGAATTGATACAGAAAGGCCAACACCAAAATATTTCCTAGTATAGATATTACACTTCAAAATAGATATTACACTTCAAAAATAAAGGATACTTGGAGCAGCAAGGCCAAAATTCCAGTTGCCTTAAAAGTTAAGAAAAAATATGATGCTTCAAACCACCTTAGCAACACTAAATCAAAGATCATGGGAAAATGCTAATAAAGTTCTCAGAGAAAGAATGACCCAAGAATTTTATGACCAGTTCTACTGTTGTTTAAGGATAGAGGCAACAGGCATATATTTTTCAAATGTATAAGAAGAAGTCAAGGAATGAATTCCCAGGAGCCTTTGTTGGAGAAATTACTAGAGGTCAAACTTCAAACATCCAAGAAATAACAAGAGAAACTATTGTAAAAGGACTAAAAATGGGCATTGATCCATTTCATTGAGGGACTAAGGCTAAAAACTATGGTGATTACATCTAGAGAATAGAGAGTACATGTCATACACGATAATGTAGAAATAATATTACAAACAAAAGTTGGGGACAGGGAAGACAGAGAAGGAAAGTGATATAAAGTTGCTGATTTTGTCATCTTTTCTAGGCTGAGGTCAAAATATATTTAAATCTCATAAAGCAAATAGGAGTAAGATAAATATGTTGAAAGGTATAAATGTGAACCCTGGAAATTTGATTTTAAAAAAAGAGAACCAACAAAAATTGGGTACAAGAGGGGGAAAGAAAAAGAGAGAGGAGATGGAAACAAACATGATTACATCAAAGTTAATAGAGTCTGAATGAACAGAAAATTGAAATTATCAATGTAAACATTAGAAGAAATTAAAACAAACTACAAACTTCCAAATCGCCAGAAAGTACACACACACACACGCACACACTATCCCACAGCGCACACACACGCAAGCAAAGGAAACTGGTCATATAATAAAAGATTACAAGAAAGTAAACAGAAATAGAAGATATAACATCAAATATGACGGTAGAACTAATATCCAACTTATTTGTTTTAACAATAAATGTAAGGTACTAAACATCTATTAAAAGACCATATTCTTATATTGGGCCATGAAGCAAAAACCAAGTATACTCGTATGTATACAAGAGACATACCTATGACATTTTTAACTCAGAGAGGTTAAAAATTAAAAGCTGCACAAAAGTAACCAGGTAAATACAAATGAAAAGAAAGTAGAAGCTCTGAATCACATTCATAAAGGGTTGAATTCAGAGAGAAAAGCACTATTTAGGCCATAGGATGAAGCACAAAAAACAAGGAAAAATAAAGAGAAGCACATTAAAAGGACACTTTAATATACTTCTCTCAACCCGTAACTTAAATTGAAAAAAAAAATTACATGTATATATATGCATATATATGTAGGATATAAAACACTAAATACATAAATTAATCATGGGACTAACTGATATACTAAACATTATACTCTAAAAGATAAAAAATAAAAAGACACATTTTTGCAGGGGTTTGGTTGGTTTAAACCAAATGCTTTGAGACTGGATTTCTGCAGACTTAGAATGGACTCAAGAGTTAGGTCTGGAAGATGGCTGGCGGCAGACATCTGAATCCTACTTTGGGTATCTAGGCAAAGAGAAATGGGGTTAAAGACTCACCAGCAGGGGCATGTGCCCTCCACCCTTCCGCCTGCTGCTATTCCATGTGGCGTTAGTAGTCTCTTCACCCCATGGACACCACCAGTTCACCTGTAGCCCGGGCTACTTCCAGGTACTGTCCATTTCTAGTGGAACACACACACCATGGCCTTTCCCAGAATGGTTCATCCAGCTACTGACCACCACGCTCCAGTGTCAATATGGATGCAGGTCAGAGCCAGACAGATGCCGGAGGCAAGATTCTCTAGTCTGTTTGTTATTTGTGGGGGCTTGGGGAGACAGCAGTTGTGAGGGACAGGAAACAGGTTTTGGATTTATACCACAAGTGTTCAAGCTGCAACTCTGCCACTTACAAGCTTTGTGAGCTTAAGTAAATCAGGCTGTGGGCCTCAGTTTTACCATACGTTTCCAGACAAAGAGAGATGTCCTAAGATAGGGGTATTTAGAGGGCTGCTGTCAGAGTTGGACATAATGAGTAGAAAGTGTCTAGTATGTCACCTGACAAGTAGCACCTGGTCAGTGCAGGGTGGCTACTTGCCATCACTATTATCCTCAAAGCCTGTCCCGGGAGCTCTCCTGCTTAATGAGGAAATGAGCCCCATTTTGTCTCAGGTCGTAACCATGCCAGTTGGGCATCAGAGAAGGATGAGAAGTAATGGAATGGCAAATCCACTCTTCTCCTCCTTGGTTTATTTCACAGCTCAGATTCAGTGTACTTACGACAGAGGCTTCACACGCGCACACACACATTCACACACACACCCTGGGACACACCTAGGATGCTTTGGTCCAGGATCACTGAGGCCTTTCTTTGCTCATTTAATGTTCGAGTCGCCAGAAACTCGGGGGGTCTTATAACTACGTGGATCCATCTTCAAAAGAGCACAAAATACAGGTGGCTCTCTCTTAGGAGTGTCTCATCATTAAATCCCTCCACCTCCATCTATTCTGCTTTCTATCTGCCCAGCTCCACAAGGTGTCATTACCTACATCTGCCCTCGACAACTTTTTTGTCAAGTTGCCTCTCTGATGGCTAGTCATGTAACTTGGATGACAGCCTTGCAAATAAACATGAGCAGAAAGTTTTAGCGAACCAAACAGAGGTTACTCAAATGCATTCTACCTGTGAAAGCCAATTATCTTCTCTGACAGTTCCTTGGTCTATTTGCAAAGGAATAAATATGTGGATGAATAATGATGTGTTTGGGACATGGATAAAAAGAATAATTAGCATTTATTGATCACTTACTATAAACAAAGTGCTTTATATAATTTATCCCCGTGATTCCTCCCTCTAACCCTATGTAGTAGAGGACATTTCATCCCAGCAAGTACAGATGGGGAAATTGAGACTCCGAGAGGCTACATAATATGCCCAATTAATACTCAGGCAGTGGGTGCAGAGCATGCATTCTGTTGATGACCTGAGCCCAATCCCTCGATTCCATACGGTGAATATGGTAATCATTGGTCTGAGCCTGACCCTACCCGCTAAACCAGGGCTTAGGTGCAGTGATGGGCTACATGGATGAGCCCCTCCCCAAATTCATGTTCCAACCTTGACACCCAGGGGGATGGTATTATGAGGTGGGGCCTTTCCAAGGTGATGAGGTTCAGAGGAAGTCATGAGGGTGGGGTCCACAAGATGGGATTAGTGTCCTAAGGAGAGAAAGCAACTAGAGCTGGAACTCTCTCAGCCACGTGAGCACACAATGAGTGGTACCGGTCTACAAGCCAGGAAGCAAGATCTCACCCAAGCCAAACCCTGCCAGCAGCCTGCTCTCAGACTTCCAGCCTCTAGAAGTGCGAGAAATAAATGGCTATTGTTTAAACCTCTCGGCGCATGGGGATTTGTTACAGCAGCCCACGCTGGCTACGTCAGCAATCTACTTAAGGGTGTGCCTGAAGACTCCACAGTTCTAGGAACAGAGTATGTAAGCTGTGTTCTTGGTCACAGGCGAGGTCAGGGCCAGGGATGAAGAAACTCTAGGAAAAGGCACGCATGCTCCTTCCAACTTGGGAGGGTTATTCCAAAACGGAGGAGGAACAAGCAAGGTAATTCCCAGGAAGAGATCAAGTCATCTGCACAATGTCAGGGAACTGAAAACATTCTAAAATGAATTGATGATGAAAGACACCTGCTCCCAACCCCCACCCTCAGAGACCATTCTCTTCCTCTAACTTTCACTAAGGTAAGTTGTGCCGTTACATACAGATCTTTCAATCCTCATTTCCACCATCACCATCTTCTTTTAAAACATGCTTTTAAAGAAATCCTTACTAATGCCCATATTCCTGCATTCAATTTAACGCCGCTAGGTAAGGAGACATAAAGCTTGATCCCACCCATGTTCACACCTTGGGAGGAAGGAAGGCAGCCTGCGGGCACTGCCATCTGCTGCATCTGGTACCTCTGAATTCCGATCTGGCCTGGCAGCAGAGGCCCTGGCTCGGCCCAGCCTGGGACACTCTCTCTGACCCTATGGTCCTCAGACTGAGGTCTCTTCCTGCTCCAACAGAGTATAATGTATTCTCTTTTCAAAAGCCCAGGTTACAACAGCACCGATTTTTCCCTTTTCTTCCCTGGACTCTCAGGGGATTTCCTCCTCTTAAGTGCAGTTCTGAGGGCTTCCCTCTCCTTCCAGGGCTCAATGCACTCAGGGCTGCAGGCCAGGGCACCCTGCCAGACTGTGGTCTGAGGTTCTGAGTTCTCCTTGTGACGTTGAGGGTTCCTCTGTGCCATGCCAGCTTACGGTTTTTTGGCTTTCTGGAACACTGGGATAGGTTTTCATCATGGTCCCATCACTTTTACCCCACTGAACAGCCCAACGTGATTGATCAGACTGAGTTCCGTTATTAGTTCTGTTTGTTACACAGCTTCGCTTTTCAAACAATAATAATAATAGCAATAATGAAAGCTGGCATTTAAGTGTCAGCCAAGTAGCAACTATCCTCATGTGCATTATCTCAGTGAACCTCCACAGAGAAAATGAGGTTCAGAGAGATTACGAAGCATTTCCAAGACTGAAAAGCTAGGAAGTGAGAGAGAGGGAATTCTAAATCAAATGCCTCTGACTCCAAATTTTTTAATATAAACAATGTAGTTACATAATGTTTAAAATAAAAACACAGACACGCAACTTTTTCCTTGCTCTCCACTAAAGCCTCAAAAGAGAATACCAAGAATACCACATAAATTTTGTTTTTCTAATCCTTGGAGCCTCTCTTCATCACTAGGCTAACTAACCTCCCAGAAATTAATTTCTCAACCCAACAGTCAACAGCAAGATATGTGTCCTATTGTTATAATTTATGTCACACCACAGTAGAAGTAACTGTTTCTAAGTCTAAATTCCAAACAAGATTCTGCATTCTTCAAGAAAAATCATATCCACAGGCAATGGTTTATAAAGGCTCTCAACTCAGGTGTGGTGTTGTTGCCGTAACAGCAAATTTTGCGATGCAATGCTCTGACATGATTCCTGGGACTTGGAAGGTTCGTGGTTCACTTCCTTGCTGAACCCAGGAAAGGGTCAGGGACAACCTAGATGTCTCAGACAACAGCAAGTTCTAACCTCGACCAGAGAAGTCAGCTTTCATCTCCAGCAGCAGCAGTCTGGATGCTTCCTATGAGAGGAGACAAAAACAGTCTCGGATACGAGGGAGGAAAACTAGGATTTGAGGAAGCTCTACCTGTGCTTTGCTAGCCCTCCATGTGGGCTTGGACCTCACCCACCAGGGTCTACTGCTCTATCAGTGCAGAGAGCACTGATACTACGGAGAAGACGGACCACAAGTGGAAGCTCAGTGCAAAGCACTGTGATCGGATATGTTTGGGGTGAGATTGTGGCTTCTCCAAACCATTCTCTGGATCCCCCTGGCCACTCCCTGCTCTTCAGACATCAGAGCCCCTGATCTGCAGAAGAAGGAAATGGTAACTGATGAAGAAACAAATTATCAAGACATGTCAATGCACAAATAGGGTGGGAGGGGAGTATTACAACAGATCCACAAGGAAGGATTTCCTGGGCAAACCAAATCCGTTCAGACTTTATTTGGGTCCTGAAGACAAGCTTATAAGCTTTCTCCTCTCAGTGCATACAGGAAAGGCTTCCTCTGGAACACAGGCTGGAATGTCCAGCATCAGAAGACCAGTATTTTTAAACCTATATGACTCTCATTTAGAAGGGATGTCAAGTCCACCATCACGACTGAAAGAATTCTGAGACTTCTCAAGGGCTCATAGGCTGAGATGAGAATTAGCCCAAAAGGGCAGAAATTTGGGGGTTAAAAGGGTTAAAAAGAATTTCTACTCCCTACGTGTTGCCCCAGAATCAGTGTAATGAGAAAAAAGTGGCAACTGAAATGATTGATGCTTTGTTCCTTCATCAAATGGATTTTGCTTTCTTTAAAATCTCTACCAGTTTATAGACTGACAGATCTGGTCCAACCCCCATGTTACAAATAAAAGAAATGATCCACTGAGGACTCAGATTACCTCCTCACCCTCACATGGCTGAATCAAACTCTCAGTTAATGCTGGAACCAGGCCTCCTATTTCCCAATCCCAAAATCTTTCCTCTGCATCTTGAGCCTGCTTTCAACCTGAGTATCAAACTTAGAAGGAAGTGGATGGCAAACTGCAACCTGCTGAAGTAGAAATTAATCAATCATTTGGAGAGAGGGGCTGTTCAGGGTCCCCAAGCAAAGCTTTGCCTCTCCACTCCGGGCCCATATGTCACTTCCCTTTGCCAGGGCAGCTCCTGGACTGCTGGGTGTCCTTCTGCTCAGGACATGGAGGAAACTAGGTCAAACGTAGTGTTCAGCAACCTTTCTTAAGTGTGGAAGGTCATCTCAATGCTCAACATTTTTGTATCTTTTCAAATAAAGAATGAAAATGGAGATTTCTCAATATGGCATAGCTGGACTGATTCCCTGGGAGCTGCATTCACATTGCACCACGTATTGCCAGCATATGTTTCTCCTTGTAGAGTGGATGCCAAAGTAAGATTGCATTAGGGAATAAATTTTCAGGAAGAATTGAGAACATCAAGAAATACGTTTTTACAGAAATGTACTAGAAAGGAATACGGGCAAAGAAAAGTCTCGTTCACAGTAGCAAGACACAAAATAGAAGTTTAAGGAGTGCAATTAGGGAGGTAAGGTCTTTAAAGCTACTCAGCCCTCAAAATGTCACCACCAGGTGAATGCCAGGAAGATTGAACTACACCTTACTGATGGATGGGAAAGTAAAACACTGCACAAATGCCAATTCTGTCTAAGTTATTTAACGTATATTTAACAGAATCCCAAACAAAACTCTGATGCTTTTTTTTGCAGGCAAATGAATGCCCCACCCAAGATACGTCCACATGCTAATCCCTGGTACCTATACCTTACTTTACGAGGCAAAAGAGACTGCAGATGTGATTAAGGGTGAAGACCTTCTAACTAAGGAAAATTATCCTGAACTATCCAGAGCCTGATCTGATCACATAAGTCCTTAAAATTGGAAAATATTTTCTGGCTCTACTCTGAAACAGAGAGATGAAGCATTGTTGCCTTTGAAGATGGAAATGGGGGGCCATGAGCCAAGGAATATGGGCAGCCTCAAGAAGCTGGAAAGGGCAAGTAAATAAATTCTCCACTAAGAGCCTCCAGAAAAGAACACAGCCTTGCTGACACCTTGATTTTAACCAAGTGAGGCCAGTGTCAGACTTCTGACCTACAGGATTGTACGGTAAGACATTCATGTTGTTGTAAGCCATTAAGTCTGTGGCGTTATTTTACAAAAGCAAAAGGAAACCCATATACTATTTTTAAACCTGACTGAGTTATAAAATTGTGAAATATTATAAACCAGCCTATGAAGAAAAAAATAGGAAGTAAATATTAAAATGTTTTCAATTTGAAAATAATTAGAGGAGACCATCCTTTTAGGTATTCTAATACATCTGGCACCATAAAAAAAAAAATGTGGAACAAAATAAATGCTCCAGAAGGAGACTCTATCACATCAAATGTCTTTATACCCTTAGAGGAAACATCTCTAAACAACGGGGAAAGAAAACTTATTTAAAACACAGTTTGGGAATATCTGCTTAGCAAATTTAAAACAAAATTAGTTTACATCCTTAGCTTATACCATAAATCAAAATAAATTTCACATCATTAAAAAAGTAAATATCATTAAATCTTATTAAAATGTTGCAAAGAATAAAATCAAATATGTTTAAATATGTGCAGGACTTAAAACTTTCTAAGCTTTAATTGCTGAGAAAATTCAGATTTAATGCTACAAAATATTTATTTTGTAACTTCTAAAATAATATAAAAATTAATAGAAAAATGGATTAAAAGGCTTTTAAAATGTAAAAGGCTTTTAACATCTATATTATATAAAATGCACAGTTATCATATACAAATAAGATGTCCAATAGCTGAATGAGCAAATAATATAATCTGATCATCTATGCAGGAAGAATTTAAATCAGTAAACAAACATGCAAAAATGATCACACCTTGCTGTGATCAAAGAAAAACAAATTAAAATATTCATTAAGTATCATTTTACACCTATTATATTATAAAAAATAATGATAATACTCAAGGCTACCCAAGTTCTGGTGAAATTAGTACATTTATACACTGTTGATTGCAATTTAAATAGATTCTGTTTGTAAGTTATTTAACTCTACAGATCAAAAGCCATAAAACATTAATTTTCTTGGATCCAGTAATCCCATCACTAAGAATATATCCTAAGGAATTAACCTAAAGGAGAGAGAAATATCTTTATATGAAGATACACATTTACAATAGTAAAAACCTAAGGACAACAGACAAAAAATGGTTAGGTGAGCTTTTACTTAATGGAACATTAGACATTCATTGAAATGACAAGTGTGAAGGCTACATAGCAACATGGAAAATGCTGATACGAAGCACTGAATTAAATCTGAAAAATATTAGGTTGAACCATATCAATTACCATTTTTGTAGGAAAAATATAAAATATTGAAAATTCCACATGGTTCAACCTAATAGCTCTGTCATGGATACAGGTAGTAAAAATATCTTCTGAGGACCAGACCTACGAGGAAATACAAAGAGAAAAATAGTTGAAGAGATGGTAGTATTAAGGATTAACTTTTTAATCTCCTATTTTTCATTCTGTTAAATATTATTTGTAAAATCAATTTTAATGCTAAAACATTAAAAGACACGATTGCTACACAGATAAAGGTATCTCATGAAATAAGTTAAAGGATACAATTTTGTTTATCTTCCTATTTCAAATTCTTTAGTTCACCATGCAAGAATTAAGGAATTAAGTTTGCAACTAGAGTAAGGATTTGTTTTGAAACGGTCTAATCAAAAAACGTCAACTTAAGTAATAAGGCAACATATCAAGGAGGTTAAGCGCCAGATTTTACAGAGTCAAATCCTATTTATTACTTGTAAGACATTGAAAAATTATTTTACCTCAGTTCTCTTATCTGTTAAATGGCGACACTAATGGTATTTATGTCAGTGTGGTTGTAAAGACTGATTGAATGAATACCGCCTGCTTATTTAAGTGTCTGGCAAAAAATAAGTAATCAACAAATATAAGCAAGTATCATCATTACAGTAGTCCCCCTTTATCCGAGGTTTTGCTTTCCAAAGTTTCAGTGTTATCACCGGTCAACCATAGTTCAAAAATGATATATGAAAAATTCCAGAAATAAACAATTCATGAGTTTTAAAT
This sequence comes from Rhinolophus ferrumequinum, assembly GCF_004115265.2. Lineage (NCBI taxonomy): Eukaryota > Metazoa > Chordata > Mammalia > Chiroptera > Rhinolophidae > Rhinolophus > Rhinolophus ferrumequinum. Next base: position 17,138,159 of record NC_046300.1, read on the forward strand.
TTCATGCCATTCTGAGTATAGTAATGAAATCTAATCCCATCTTGCTCCATCCAGCTCAGAAGATGAATCATCTCCTTGCCCAGCGTATCCTCTCTCTACATGCTATTAGGTTGGTGCAAAAGTAATTGTAGTTTTTGCAAGTATTTTTAACCTTTTAAACCACAATTACTTTTGCATCAATATCCACCAGTTAGTCTGGGTTATCAGATTGCCTGTCAGAGTACTATAGTGCTAAATAATGTCCAAGTAATACTTATTTTACTCAATAATGGCCCCAAAGCCATTCACATAACTTTTATTGCAGTATGTTGTTATAATTGTTCTATTTTAACATTAGTTATTATTGTTAATCTCTTATTGGGCCTAATTTGTAAGTTAAACTTTATCATAGGCATGTATGTATAGGAAAAAAGAGTATATATAAGATTCGATACTGAATTAACACCTATTCTTCTCAAACTATTCCAAAAAGTTCAAGAGGTGAGGACACTCGCTCCCAATCTCATTTTATGAGACCACCATTACCCTGATTCCAAAACCAGACAAAAACATTACAAAAAGAAAGTTATAGGCCAATATCCATGATGAACATACATGTAAAAATCCTCAACAAAATATTAACAAAGCAAATGCAGTAATACATTAAAAAGACCATATACCACGATCAAGTGGGATTTATGCCTGGTATGCAAAGTTGGTTCAATATGTGCAAATCAATTAATGAGATACACCACATAAACAAAATGAAAAATAAAAATCATATGATCAGATCAATTGAAGCAAAATAAGCATTTGACAAAATCCAACATCCATGTATAATAAAAGCTCTCAATAAATTGGGAATAGAAGGAACATATCTCAACACAATAAAAGCCATATAGGACAAAACCACAGTTAACATCATATTCAACAGGGAAAAGCTAAAAACATTCCCCTTAAGATCTGGAACAAAACAAAGATGCCCAGTTTCACCACTTTTATTCGCCATAGTTCTGGAATTCCTAGCTACAGCTATCAGATGAGAAAAAGAAATAAAAGGCATCCAAATTGAAAAGGAAGAAGTAAAACTATCATTATGTGCACATGATACTATATAGACAGAACCCCAAAGATTCCACCAGAAAATTATTAGAACTGATAAATGAATTTAGTAAAGTAGCAGGATACAAAATTAATATTCAGAAATCAGTTTCATTTTTATACACCAATAACAAACTATCAGAAACAGAAATTAAGAAAACAATCCCATTTACAATTGCATCAAGAAAAATAAAATACCTAGGAATAAATTTAGCCAAGGGAGTAAAAGACCTATGACATTGATGAGAGAAATTAAAGAAGATACAAATAAATGGAAGCATATATCATGCTCATGAATACAAAGAATTAATACAGTTAAAATGTCCATATTACCCAAAGCAATTTATAAATTCAACAAAATCCCTATCAAAATACCAATATCATTTTTCACAGAACTAGGACAAATAATCCTAACATGTATGTGGAACCATAAAAGACCCTGGATAGCCACAGCAATCTTGAGAAAGAAGAACAAAGCTGGAGGTATCATGCTACCTGATATCAAACTATACTATAAGGCCATAGTAATCAAAACAGCATTGCATTGGCATAAAAACACATAGATACATTAAAAACTGGACAGATACATGCAAACAAATGAAATTAGACCATCTTCTTACTCTATACACAAGAATAAACTCAAAATGGATTAAACACTTACATGTAAGACCCAAAACCATAAAACTCCTAGAAGAAAACATAGACAGTAAACTCTCAGACATTACCCTTACTAATATTTTTACTGATATATTTCCCTAGGCAAGGGGAAAAAAGGAAAACAATAAACAAATGGGACTACATCAAACTAAAAGATTGTGCACAGCAAAGGAAACCATCAACAAAATGAAAAGACATCCTACGGAATGGAGAAGATATTCTCCAATGATACATCTGATAAGGAGTTAATATCCAAAATCTATAAAAAACTCATTGGGCTCAACACCAAAAAAAAAAAAACATCCAATTAAAAAATGGGAAGATACCTGAATAGACTTTTCTCCAAAGAGGATATTCAGGTGGCCAATAGACATATGAAAAAATGCTCAACATCACTAATCATCAGAGAAATTAAAACCGCAATGAGATACCACCTCATTCCTGTGAGAATGGCTCTCAACAAATCAACAAACAAGTATTGGCAAGAATGTGAAAGGGAACCCTAGTACTATTGGTAGGATTGCAAATTGGTGCAGCTACTGTGGAAAACAGTAGAGGTTTCTCAAAATATTAAAAATAGAACAACCTTATTACCCAGCAATTCTACTCCTGGGTATTTATCCAAAGAAATCCAAAACATTAATTCGAAAAGATATATGTATCCCTATGTTCACTATAGAACTACTATTTCCCCGAAAATAAGACCTAGCCAATCAGCTCTAATGCGTCTTTTGGAACAAAAATTAATATAAAACCCAGTCTTATTTTACTGTAATATAAAACCGAGTCTATAATATAATATAATACCGGGTCTTATATTAATTTTTGCTCCAAAAGACGTATTAGAGCTGATTGTCCAGCTAGGTCTTATTTTGGGGAGTAACAGGGTATTAACAATAGCCAAGATATGGAAACAACCAAAATACCCATCAATAGGCGATCGGATAAAGAAATTGTGGTACATATACACAATGCAATATTACTCTGCAATAAAAAGAATGAAATATTAGCATTTGTGACAACATGGATTGACCTAAAGGGCATTATGCTTAGTGAAATAAGTCAGACTGAGAAAGACAAATACCATATGAGCTCACTTATATGTGGAATCTAAAGAAAAAAATAAACAAACAAACAAAACAAAAACAGACCCATAGATACAGAAAACAAACCGATGGTTACCAGATGAGAAGGGGGTTGAAGGGCTGGGTGATAAATGATGGGATTAAGGAGTACAAATTGATAGCTACAGGAGAATCAAGGGGTTGTGATATTCAGTATGAAGAATATAATAAATAGTACTGTAAAAACTATGCATAGCATCAGATGGGTAGGAGACTTATTAGGGGGATCACTTCATAAGTTATATAAATGTCTAACCACTATGCTATACACCTGAAACTAATACAAAACAATATTGAATGTCAACTATAATTTAAAACATAGTCACAAGGATAAGTAGTACAACACGGGGAATATAGTCAACAATGTTCTAATAACTACGTACAGTGTCAGGTGGGTAGTGAACTTGTTGGGTTATCACTTTGTGAGTTATGTAAATATCTGATCACTACGTTGTTCTGTACACCTAAAACTAATACCAAAAAAAAGAGATTTAGTACTATCAGCAGTTTTAGGCATCCACTGGGGGTCTGGGAACATATCCCTCTCAGACAAGGGGAGGACTACGGTCTTAATTAAGCTGTATAAATCTTTAGATGAACAATGAATAAAGTTGAAGAACAATATTCACAATAGAGTACTTCTATATATATTAGGTTCAAAATTATTCCAACTCATATAATTTCTTTTCTTAATCAATGTGGACTAGCCCACCCTATGGTATATGTATTCTTCAGAATTAAAATGTTGTAGACCATAGATGTAGTAGTAAGTGCAAATGTAAATTAGAAACAAGGCTCCCTTCTCTAAACCTATAAAATAAAAATACTAAGTGGCCTCAGGGCGTATTTTTTTAGGAGTATTTCCCATAAACTCTTTTGTATTATTACTCATCATTTGTGAATATGCTTTCTCATTTACTGGTGCAATAAGATTCTAGCAGCTATAGTTGACATTGCTTTCCTTTTTTTTTTTTTTGTCTGTACAGCATGTATTCCTTTTGAGGACGTCCCCCCCCCCACGTGGTTATTAATCACGTGATCTCCACATCCTCTATCACAGGTTCAGTAGGAACCCAGGCTGGATAATGAAATTCCCTTTTCATAAATGTCACCTGAAAAGAAAGTCTCTCTCCTTCTGAAATAATAAGTAAGAAGGTTCAGGCTTGAGCTGGTAAGACCACATGGGTTGACTGTAGAGGATGTCGTGGTGCTCTGTCCAGTTACCCTCTTCAGGGCTGACACACTCATTTCCCCCCCTGCCTGAAGTGTTGGCTGCTTGATGGCTCAAGAGCTGTGTCTCTTGCCAGAAATTGCTCTCTGCCAGGATGCCTTGAGTTAAAAGACACCCTAGGTTACAGGATTGTTTTGCATCATAAGCCCAAAATGGGCCTAGACAACTCAGATGTATAAAATGTGTTCTCTGGGAAATTAATTTGCATCATCAGAGAAAGAAAAATAGAAGCATGCAAAGATTATAGATACAAATGAAACAGAAACCTGTCTGATTCCACACTTGTGGTCTTTATACTCCATACCACTTCTTGATACTTTCAGATCCATGAAAGTAATTCCTTGGAGAAGAGCTGGGGAATGGAAGGCCCAGCCGGAGTGTACCTCCAGTTAGAGCTACTCCCTCCAGAAATTTCTGTTCAGGACCAAGCACACTATTTGCCCAGCATCAGTTTTATATAAGTAAACCTGGTTCAAACAAATACCTGAAAGCCGAGCCGTACCTTTGTTGAGTTACCAGTTGGTTTCTATTTGACATCTTACGTGCGAGGCTGTTTTGTGGGTTGAAAGGCACTAAGGCTAGAGATGTGAGGAAGGACCAGGAGTTGGTAAAGGGCCAAGCTGGACATCGCACTCCCTGGGGCACTGAAAACATGGAGAACTGACCCTCCATGGCTTTAGTTTTTCACGTCATTCCCAGCTGCAGTGGTCCTGATAAGCAAATTACCAAACTTTGATTTGGTTCCTTTTTTTAGCAGGCAATCAATTTTCCTGCTCATCCCACATCCCTGCTCAGAGACTCCACTCGAACTAATAGCTTCAGGCTGAGTGACTTTTCCCTCTAGCAACAGAGCATGGCACCAAGAACAGTGAATAGAACCAATTCAAAGCCATCCACCCAATGGCTGGCCAAGAACCAGTAAATTTTCTAGATAATTTGAACTGAGACATAGGGACTGTTGAAAGGCAGATGTTGGCGGTGCAGCATGTATCAATGGCAGACATATGACCCAAAGCTGGGGACAAGCCCAAGTTATGGAGATTCAGAAATGAAAGCCTTGCAGAGAAAGCTGGTATGCAAGAGGAGAATGGAGAAGATATGCAGATCAGAGTAGACAAGAAACAATGAACCTCCAGAGAAAAAGAAATAAAGCAAGCAGCTGCCTAACAACTTTCTAATACTCTGAAAGCCTGAGCTATACTGCCTACAACTGGGTTTCATGAGACTCCCTGAGAGCCTTACCATAAATGCTGTTCATAAATTAGCCTAATGGGTGGGTCCCTGTGCCTGACAACCAATCACCTCATTTTATGAAAACATATCCATATATTTAAAAAGCATTTATTGGGGCAGCCGGATGGCTCAGCTGCTTAGAGCGCGAGCTCTGAACAACAGGGTTGCTGGTTCGATTCCCACATGGGCCAGTGAGCTGCGTCCTCCACAACTAGATTGAAGACAACCAGCTGCCGCTGAGTTGCTGGAGAGGTATCTGGATGGCTCAGTGGGTTAGAGCATGAGCTCTTAACAACAAAGTTGCCGGTTCAATTCCCGCATGGGATGGTGGGCTGCACCCCCTGCAACTAAGATTGAAAACGACTGGCGACTGGAGCTGAGCTGCGCCCTCCGCAACTGGATTGAAGGACAATGACTTGGAGCTGATGGGCCCTGAAGAAACACACTGTTCCCCAATATTCCCCAATAAAAATTTTTTTTTAAAGTTTAGAGAGAAAAAAAAAAAAGCATTTATTGAGTGCCAGCCAGACACGACAAGGCTAAGCATTGCAGACATTCTACTGGGAACCAAACTCAGAAATAGGTACTTACTTTAGAATAGGTATGTAAAAGGTATTTGGGAAACCTAAGAGAAGCAGTATACGATCTGTCTAAGGGAGGCAAGAAAGGCTTCCCAGAAGAAAGAGGCGATATCAGGCAGCTGAGCCAGAAGAACAGGAAAACATTTTCTAAGTGGGCAAGGAGATCATCCTGAGAAGACTACAGAGCATGAACAAAAGCATTGGCACAAGAAAGCCTGGCAACATTTGAGGCTAGAAAGGGCATCAATGTGTCAGGAAGAAAGAGAGGGAAGAGAGAAAAAGAGGAAGAGGGGACTGGATGTGTTAGCATCGATCAGCATGGAAGGAGTGCTACGGAGTTTAGATTTTATCTTTCACCCAACGACGAGACCATGGAAACTTTGAGAAGTTTAGTATTTTAGAAAGATGACTCCCAACACTGAAAGAGAAAGGAAATTAGGAGACAAGGTTGGAGTCAAAAACACAAATTAGAAGCTGTTACAATTATTTCAAGCGGAAGAATCTCTTTCACTAAGCGAGGCAAGGTGGGGTTCAAGAGGACACACATACGAGAGATATTAAGGAGATAGAATCTATAGAACTGGGTGACTAAATATGGTTGGAAATGGAAGAATCAAGAATGATGCCCAGGATTTTAGTGGAGTGATTGGGTCGATGGCTAGGCCATTTACTGAAATGGAGAATTCCAGGGTAACAAGGGGAAGGGCACAGGTTAGTGAGAAAGGATGAGTTCAGTTTGAGGCATGCGTTCAAGATACGCATTTATGTGAAGATGACCAATATCCAGTTATATTTAGTACTCAGTAAATATTTGCTGAGTGCCTACTATGCATCAGGCACTCGGCTAGGTCCTGGGATCCAATTTAAGTAAAAGCAGTAACCAGTTATTACTCTCCTGGAGCATACTGTCAAACGTGGAGGACCATTATTAATCAAACAATCACGTAAATATTGAATTACAAACTGAAAAAGGCTACAAAACAAAGGAACAAAGCCAGAACAATGAAAACATGAATAGGGGACCACATATGGTAGGGAAGGGAAGAGACTCTGCGAAAGCAACCCTTGAGCTAGGTGTGCAAAGCACGCGGAAGAGTTGAATAAGTGAAGAGTGGGTAAGAAGTCTATGCAAAAGGGAAAGTGTGCAGAAACTTGAGGTGGGAAGAAGCTTGAGTAAAAAGAAGGAAGAGAACAGAGCAAAATGAGGCTGCCGAGGAGACAAGAGATGAACGATGGAGTGGAGCCACGTGAAGGACTCTGACTTATTCAAACAATACTATGAAATACTGAAAGGCTTTTAGCAGAGAATGAGGTGAGAAAAGGTCACTTCAGTTCAGTGTAAAAATGAAGTGAGGGAGATAAAAGTGAACCAGAAAAAAGCAATTAGGAGATTTTTTGATAATCATGCAAGACACAACTACGACTTGATGGTGGCAGCAGAGATAGAACCCAGTGGGTGGATTCCAGAGCTGCTTGGAAGGTAACAGTGGTGGCTGCGATGGGCTGTGGTGCGTAGACAGGAGTTGTCAAGGAAGACCTGTAGAGGTTCTGATTTAAATTTACTGAGAGTCATTCACTGGAATGGGGAACATTAAAGGAGCACCATATTTGAAATGAAAAATTATGAGTTCACCTTTGGACACGTTATGTTTGAGGACCTTTGAAGCCATCCACGGAGAAAAGTTTGTCACTACGGAGACTGTGTGGATCAGCCCTGAGGATCAGAAGACACACGTTAAGCTAGATGTGCAAATATGAGAATTGCTTCCATATAGATGGTCGCTGAAAGCTTGGATGTAGGTGATTAAGTACAGAGTGAGGAGAGAAGGCATGGAGTGGAAACATTTCATCATTTTTCATTGGAAGATGAGCAAAGGAAAAGAGAAAGAGCATAGAAAAAGGCAGAAGCAAACCAGGAGTGCTGTGTCACAGAAGCCAAGGTAAGAATGTCCCAAGATAATGGAGCAGTCCACTGTATTGATTTCTGCAGAGAACACTCATCTGGTGAGCACAGAAAGCATCACTAGATGCTAGAAAGGGTGAGATTTGTGAGTTACGAGAGTCCTTACATGGATCTTGATCTGAGGAGATGAGTCTGACCGGAAAGGTGATTTCAGAATTAAGATGAAAGCCAGGCGTGGAGAATGTAGAGTGAGAATAGAGACCACGGCCAAACACAGGAAGATGTCACTGCTTAAGAACTGGACGAAAGAAAGGGAGCTGCATGGGAGACGGAGAAACAACACCCAGGGAGATGGTGAGAGGAAGTGAAGGTTTAGAATCTTTCGGTTCCTCCTCATTTCACGTCGGGTTCACCAAAATAGCCTCTGATTGGTTTTCCAACTACTTAATCCCTAATCCAGCATCTTCCAATCTACAAGGCGAGGGGAACAGGAGCCATAAACACAGAAGAGATGTTTTGGGTGACGTAACAACCTAAGTCTCCATTTACCTTCATTATTTCCTTGCTGGGTAACTTCGGGCAAGCCCTCTTTTTCTTTCAATTTCAGCTCCCTCCCCTGTAAAACAAGGACAAAACATTTTCCTTAACAACCTCATAGAGTTGTCCTAAAATTTACATGAGTTACAGGCTCTGAGAGTGTTTGAAACACTTGTAAATCACAACACAGGCTTGAGGAATTATTATTAATCCGAATCACTGTTTGCTTCACAGTTCATCCTTTCTCAAACAGTGCCACTGGCTCCCTTTCTTGGCTCTCAGCTAGGTAATGGATGATGCTGTCACCACCCAAAAAGCTATTGCCCTGTCCTTTCAGGTCGTTCCAAATCTGAGTCACAGTGAGGCAAATGTAATGTATTTGCAGGTAGAGTTGGCAAGATGTGCTCCATTTGCTTTTTGGCCCAGTCTTTTAATTGCACTTGGAAATAAACAGCACACTATAGAATGAAGATGAGAGTGTCATTTTGAAAAAGAGAAAAAATGGTGGTGGGGAGGGGAGGTACATCACAGAAACTGAAAATAATTGGGACTATATGTAATTTCCTACGGACACTGAATTCAGAGCTAAGCCTCCTTGCTAAGTACACTCCTGGGCCTGGGTTTCATAGCCTTCCATGATGTGACTAGTCGCCATGCAAATCATGTCAGTCTCCCGTTGCCCACCAATGAGCCTACTTCTGCCTGCACACCGTCCGCCGTGAGCTCCCTTCCTAGCGCAGCCTCTGCATCTTCTGCCTGCCCCTGCCGTGCCCAGCTCAAGCTTCCCTTACTCAGGACGCCCGACCTCCTCTGCCAAGTTTCTCCAGAACTGAGAGTCCAAACCACAGGTTAGCACATGCACATAGTTCTCCCTGACTCTGCCATTGTTTCACGTGCACTGGCCTTTTCTCGCCAACTGATATCACTGACATTGAACAACTGTTATGTTCTGGATACATTACAGGCATTATCTTCGTCAAGGTTCATACTCTCCCCATTTTACACAAAAGAAAATTAAGTCTCACTGGAGGGAAACGGCCCAAAGTTGGCAGGTGTTGAGGCCTCCTGGGTATGATGGTAAAGGTCAGCCTATGATTATTTCTCCTTAAAAACAGAGCCTGTCTGTGTCTTCCCTGTCGTTTCTCCCACAATGCCAGTTACTCAGGAAATGTCTGGGCATCTGGGAAAGAGGATGCCAACGTGAAGAATGCTGCTGAGAGAGAGACAGGGGACCCAAAAGATCGATACTCTATTTCAAATTTCTCGGGCCCAGAGCATTCCGACCACGTCCCAGGTTCTTGCACCATAACACTAAACCAGATTCTCAGATCGCTTTGGGGGAAATGATTTTCTTTTCCCTTTCACCATTAAACAATATTTAATTTGCTAATATTTGCAATGTTAGTTTAATCACAGCAGACTGTGATTTTCACATTTTAAACAGAACACTGCTTTCTGTACCTTCGCACTTTAGCCTACCCAAGTATTATTTGCGTTACTGTGAACTAATGTATGCAGATTCACCACAATTAGCCATCACCATGGTAATTTTATGCCTTTTGTTTTCAGTTGTTTTCAGTTGCATATGCTCATCAAGGAGATTGAAGCTTTATGGATGAAGCAAAATTCATTACCTGCCTTTGGATTTAAGTGGCTCAAATTTAAAGGAGTGTTTTCACATCCTGGTGTCATTCCATTTCTGGTTTCCTTCGCAGAGAAAAATAAAATGTTCTCTCCAGAATCAAGCAAGCAGCTTCTACTTCCTCTCCCTTGAACCAGGACTGGCAGATTCTCTGGCCAAAAGGTCATGGCTTTCAGCGGGAATTTAGGCCCCTGACAGCTGGCAGAGCTTTCAAACCTTCAAGGGGACCCCTCCCATTTGCTTGAATGACCTCAACTACTACTGTATGGTGAAACTGAATCTTGCTTTTTACATCAAGTACGAGGGTAAGCGTGCAGCTATGGTCGACTGTCTGCAATGACGGCCCCTGGCACTGCCCACCCCAGTATACGCAGGCCAGTCTTCCCATCGAGAGGCAGAATCTGTCCACCCTAACCTTGAATCAGCCCTGTAAGCAGGCTGAGAGGAGGGACCACCTCAGACATGTTTCTGTTCTCCCTGACACCACATAGGTGGTACTGGGTGCGGCTATGGCAGATGTCCTCCGCTACCTTGCCACTACTCCCACGACCTCCACCTTCTAGGCAAATCTCCCCGATGCCACCTGGCAACATTATTTACAGGAACACATCAGTCACTGTCCCCATAAAGCAATTCAGATCGGGGAGGTTTTCTGAATATGAAATGATCCAGTTATTTAGTTTTTTATTCTTATGGTATTAATAAGATAGAGTGTTCTGGGAAACGCCTTTTAAACAAAGCGGCTCTAAGTCCAAGGCTCCAGGAAGCTTTTAGTTTAAATGCAAGCCCACTGGACATGGGAGACATGCCATGATTAAAGAGCTATCCAGCGGAGTGCTGGGGTGCCGGGCCCAGTTCTCCTAGTCCTGCATCCCTGCAGTCCATCTCATCCAGCAGAGCTACATAAAGTACAAAAGCTTAGGGGCACAGAGCAGGGGAGGCAGGGCGGGAAGCCAAAGAGAAAATGGAAGCTAACGACTGCTTGCCTGCAACTGAATTCAATTCAAGAAAGGCTGCAAGGTAAAGAGGGGAAGAACTGGGATTTTTTTTTTAATTGGTTTGAAGTGCAGCAATCTATGACTAGCTATGACTGTGGGCAAGTCACTCTCCCTCTCTGAATTCAGTGGTGATAACAGTACTTACGCCACAAAGTTGTTGTGACAAACAAGTGAGAAATGGTGACCGGGGTGTTTTGTGAACAGTAAGAAGCTCTGTGTATGTGAGGTATTGTTATCACCAGAGCAGCAGCTGCTGCTATAGCCGTAGTGATCAAAATAGCAGCAATAAAACAACGTAATACTCCTTAATGGAGTGCTGTGGATTTTCCCCACAAGCAATGGATGCTCTCTTATTTAACAGCACTTCCTAAGAATTCGACATGAGGATGTGTCATGTTTCAGTCAGAGGGCAGAAATCACACCAGTATTTTAACAGAGAAATTTTATTATAAAAAATTGTCCTCTTGATATAAAATTGTCAACAAGGTAACTGAGGGAGCAAGTGCAGGAAGCAGCTACCACGCTAAGGTGATCCATCTTCCTGACTGGGACTGAGGGGGGTGCTAGGATAGGGGGCTTTCAGCACGCCACACCCCAGGAAAACCAGGACAGGGTGGTCACCCTATACAACCCTTAGGGTTGGGAGAACACTGGGAGGATATTGGAATTGTTAAAACTCCAAAGTTTGGAGGACGAGCCCCTCAGAGATGGCTCCCAGACCTCTGAGGTCTGGCTGATGTTGGCATCTCTTAGGAAGTTCAATGAAGCTGGCTCTGTGAGTGCTGGAAAAACTACTTAACACATTCAGCTGCTGGCTCGGGAAAGAGCTGGTACTGCTGGGATGAGGAAGCACTGCTGGGGTGCAGCTCACAAGAACAGGAAGGAAACAGGAAGGAGCAAATCCCTCTCCCTCTGGTGCCCCCTACTGGCAAAGCGTAACAGGGACCCAGTTGGCAAAGCAGAAAAGGAGTTTGCAGTCCCAGCTCAGCATCACTGAGCAAAGGACAGACAGAACGTTAGGTTTGGAGCTAAGAGATAAGCGTTTAATAACTGGCACAGCGGCTATCAAACATATGTATGGAAGAAAATATTATGTGGTAAAAGAGTAATCAAAGAACTCGCCTTTTTCAATATTCTTCCCAAGCTCCTGAGTCCGGTCTACTTAGGAACTCAGGAAGAAGGGAATTCTCTCAGCTCCTGCCCTCTGACCCAAATGATGGTCCACCAATTTCTTTCCCCTCCCCAGCACTATGACACCCACCCAGAAGCAGTCTACAGTACTAGCTGCCACTGCAGCAGACCTGACACTCAGTCATGTCCTGTGGCCTTCTCCCAGGGAGCCATGTTGCCTGCTTTGCAAACTTTTAGATAGCGGGCTGAGAGGAACATTAGGAAGCCATAACATTTGATGTGGGTCATTATTCTTTCATGAGCCACCACAAATCCAACAGCACAAGGCCAAAAGCATGCACACGGGCTCCAGCGCAGCACTCTGCTCCATTCCTTGCAGAGCTGAACCTCTAAATGAGAGCTTAGAGAGGGCCTAGCAAATACCACACCTCACTCACCCCCAAAGGAGGCGCCACCAGATAATGGCAGTGAATGTGGCTCAGGACAGCCAGCAGCAGCCCCTGTCCCTTCCCACCGCAACACCCCTATATCCACCACTGCCTTTGGGCCGCCAATAGGAAAGGAGACAAAATAGGTCATAATCGCAGCTCCAATCTCCATTTATGCTATCCTGAGAAACGATAAATCTCTTTGCAGCTACTTTCCCGATTAGCATATGATTTGACCTTGTTTTCTCCTTTCCTTCCTCCCACCTTCTATACTTCCCTTCTTCTTTTATTTCCTTCCCCTCCACTGATTCCTCTGTCATTCCATTTTTCTCCTTCTCTGGGTCCAGTCCCTCTCTCTGTCTGTTGGGTTCCCTCTCTCTTTTCTCTGTGTGTGGATATGCCTATCTCTCTCTCTCTCTCTCTCTCTCTCTCTCTCTCTCTCTCTCTCCCCCTCCCACCCTTTCTCCTTCCCTCCCCCCTCCCTCCCTCTCCCCATGTGTGTGCATTTCCCTGATGCTTTCTGTCTCTATGGCTTCTATGCCTCCCCTTGCTCACCACTTTCAGCTCTAATCTTTCTGGGCAGGAGAATGAAGTGCTTCTGTCTCCTGGGGCAGGAGAAGCCTCCATTGTATTCCCTTGCTGCCTCTGCCAATGAAAAGAGGGAGCTGGGGCAAAGGTTAGTTCAATTCAAGACACAAATATAGAGTCCCAACCATGTACTAAATAATGAACCACAGATGCACAGTCCAGTCTATCATGTGCTTAGTCAGTGCCTACTCTGCACCAGGCCATGTGCTCACTCATCACCCGGGGCTCAACGAGGAACCAGGTGGGGTGCGTGTGCCACAGATCCCATGGTCTGATGAGGGAAGCAGATCTGTGAAAGATGCTGCTAAAAGGGCATCTAAGAGACGGAGTTAATCAAGAAAGACTTCTGGAAGGAGGTGATGTCAAATCTTGAGGAATATATAGATGTCAAAAGATGCAGAAGAGAGAGGAGCGCATCCAAGGCAGAAAGCTAATCATGAGCAACCACATGAAGGCAAAAAACAAGCTTGGGGTATGCTGGGGCCCACAGGCAGTACAGGGCTACTTGAGCAGGAGGACTCCTGCAGGTAGAGGAGCTGGAGAGCTGGGAAATGTTTGGGTCATGCAAGGCCTTATGAGCCCAGCTGTCAGTTGCCCCTCAGCATTCACTGTACCTTCCTGCGTGTTCCTGCCCTCACTGCCTGAAGGCATTCTCTGGCTACTGGAGCTTGCTGGGCCCCTCTACAGGGCAGACCAGTGTGTCAGGTAATTACCCTTGGGAGCATAGTCAGCCGATGACCAGTGGGAGCTTTGGGAGAAAACGTGAATTTATAACCACTTTGGTGACATCTCTGAGGTACATCTGCAGTCTCTCAGGCACCCTGCAGGATTGAGTTCTGATCGCCCACACTGGTAATCTGCTCACTAGCACACCCTGTATTAGTTGCCTTCCCTTCCCCATCTCAGGTCCCCACCTGCTCTCGTGTTCCCTTCATCTCTAAAATAAACCACTTGCATTTGGTTCTTTGTCTTAGGGTCTGCTTCTGGTGCAACCCAACTTGACTCAGGCTAATGCAGCCTCCTAGGGGTCTGAGGGAGCCCATGGAAGCCTACTAAGAGGAGTGGCACAGATTTGCATTCTAGAAGGAACTTTGGAGTTGGTTTGAAGAGTAGATGAGAGGGTACTACAACAGTCTAGACTAAAGAGGAGGAAGATCTCAGTGGGATAACCATAGCAGGGAAAAAAAGAGTAAAGGTCATGTTCAGAAACACAGAGAAAGAGGATTGACAAGTTACAACCCCGCCCTTTAAGCCATCAATAGACTCTCATAATACAGTGTAACAAAAACCAAGAACAGGTGAGGTTGGGAACCAAGGAGCCTCAGAGCAAGCTGCACCTAGATGGGGGTCAGGGAGGAGGCAGAAAGTCACCCTAAAAATGGTAGTGCCCAGATGAGCTGTGAAGAAGGAGTAAGAGCCTGGCAAAAGAGAGGAAAAGGGATTTCGGGCAGGGCAAGGTGAGACTATTCAGGATCCATGAGTGGTCAAGATGGTTAGGGTACAGAACAAAGGGTGGGGAACCCCTAAATAGGGCATGTGGCACATGCCACAGAACACCTGCCCAACTCTTCTTGCTCTGCCTGAATCCAAGCCTGCACTGGACTCTACCTGGGCAGAGGCCCTACCCTGAAAGTCAAGTGCCAAGAAACCTCAGACCAGACCCCAGAAACACACAACAGACCCCACCAGCATTATGTGGGAAGATGTGTGCATATACTGAATCCTGCCCACATCAGCATCAATGATACAGCCAGTAGAGCCAGCTCCATCCTCCAGTTTGTTGGGGCACAGGTGTCAGCAGATGTCAGGGAATTTCACATAGCTCTTGATTGAGGTGAGGACAAGAGTTCAAAAGGGAAACCCACACAATCCAAAATATTCAGGCTGAAGCATGGTGGCATGAGAGGTCCCCCTGGCATCTCCCCTTGAAGTTACAACAAGTTAAACAGCTGTAATTCCACAAAGTATTCCCTGCTCAACACACGAACACATCCGAGAGATCTGTGATCGAAACATCTAAAGGTAGGCAAATCGGAGCAAACAGGGGAGGAGGAAAGGGAGAAGAGCAGAGACTGGTACCACAGACACAGCCCAAAGCTCACTGAGTGTCTCGGGACAGGGGAGGAATCAGGTTGCAGTATATGAACTCTCTGCAGCCCTGAGAAGCAAAGAGGTAGGTGGAATATGCATGGCTGCCTGAGTGGTCAGCACATACTGTGGCTAAACCCAGTGACCAGGGCAGAGACAGAACAGAGGTGTGGCAGCTGTGGTCTAGAAGTCACCATTGCTGGGCAGAAAACAAAGCCACAGAGCCTGGCGACCTCCCCTCACCCTCCCAGAGCTCACCTCCCTTCACCATACCAGAGCTAGTAGTGGCCCCAGAAGAAGCTGTAGCAGTGAGTGTCAGGTTACAGAGCGCACTATCTGCAGCCCTGAGAACAGAAGCATTCCTCCCTGAGCAGCAGATTTGTCCTGTGGCTAATCCCAGTGACCGGGATGGAGATACAAAGGTGAGGCAGCTAAGGTCTGGCAGTCGCTATTACTAGAAAAGGAACAAAGCCACAAATGCATGAGCCAGCCTCTCCCAGCCCACCCCACCCCCACCTATAACAGGGTCACCTGGGACACCTTGGGCAGTGCAGCATGGCTGGCAGCAGCTAGTTGCAGGGAGCAGCACTGGGATTTCACAGGCTCAGAACCCTATTACCCATCACATTCCCCGATGGGGGAGGTACCTGGTCCATCTGGTCAGAGAAAAGAAACCCACCTCCCCCAGGGAATACAGGGCATTTTCCACCACCCTGCAAAAGCAGAAGCCAGAGTAGTACAACAGAAAATAAAAAACTTGTGCCTCAATGCCACCTGCTGGAAAACAAAAGAAAGAGCTCTTCTTATCAACCTGCTAAATAGAGAAGGGTCACTTTTTCATTCCCATAAATGCTACACAGAGAAATAATCCATCAAATACCCCAAATAACCAGATAACAAGGCAGCTCAGAAAGAAAATGAAAAATCTCAAGAAAATAAACTTAAAGAGATAGAAATAAGTGACCTTAATGACAGAGAATACAAGATTGCAGTTCTGAAAAAAAAAGAGACCAAGAAAACTCAAATAGGCAGTTTAATGAACTCAGAAATAGAGTCAACAAACAAAAGGAATAGTTTACCAAAGAGATTTAAAGTTAAAAAAAAAAAAAAAGAAATTCTGGAGCTGAAGACTTCAATAAAAGAAATGGGGAATGAAATAGCAAGCTTAAAAAAAAAGAACAAACTCTACAAGCACTATCTGACTCCATCAGAAAGAGCAATATATGATTAATGGGTATACCAGAAAGAGAAGAGAGGAAAAAGGGCACAGAGAGTCTATTCAAACCAATAGTCCATGAGAACGTCCCAAATGTAGTGGAAAGAGCTGGATCTTCGAATCTAAGAAACAAACAGAACACCTAATTATCTCAATTCAAAAAGGCCTTTTCCAAGGCACATTATATTAAAACTGTCAAAAATTAATGACAAAGAAAGAATTCTCAAGGCATCCAGGAAAAAGAAGACCATACCCTATAAAGGAAATTCCATTAGATTGTCACTGGATTTTTCAGCAGAAACCCTTCAAGTTGGAAGAGAGTGGAATCAAACATTCAAACTATTGAAAGAAAGAAATTACCAGCCAAGAATAAAATGTCCAGCAAAGTTATCCTTTAGATATTAGGGAGAAATAAAGACTTTTCCAGACATACATAAGCTGAGGAAATTTACCACCCCAAGACCTGCATTACAGGAAATACTGAAGGGGGTTATTCTACCTGAAACAAAAAGACAAAAGGTTACAAAACTATGAGTGAGATGACTGACAGACAGAATAAGGAAAGGTTGCAATCTTTATTCAGAATAGGGTATTATACACTTAAATATAACATAAAGGTTAAAGGAGGGAAAACAATAAAAAAAGAAGAGAGTACAAAAGCTATTGCAATTAGAAAATGAACTCATAGCATAAATAGAAAAGAAAAGAAAAACATAAAAGAAAACATAAAAGAGGAGGGCATAAAGGTCTGAATTTGCAATGGGGAACGGAGACAAATGCATTCAGAAAAAAAGGACTACTGCATATATGAAATTTTCTTTTGCATAAATCTAATGGTAACTACACAAAAAAAAATCTAGAACTGAGACATAATATAAAAATAGAGAAAACATAGGAAATAAAATAATAGAATACCACCAAACTAAAGTAAAAGACAGAAACACAAAGGCAAAGAAATAGAGAAACAGTATGGTGGTTACTAGAGGAAAAGGGGGTTGGGGGTAGAAAAGGGCCAAGGGGGTCACATATATGGTGACAGAAGGAGATTTGACTGGGTAGTGAACACACAATGCAATATACAGATGATGTATTATAGAATCGTACACTTGAAACCTATATGACTTTACTAACCGATGTGACCCCAATAAATTAAATAACATTTTTTAAAAACTGGGGGGAAAGCGTGTATACAAATGTTAATAACAGCATTATCTTAATAGCTAAAAAGTGGAAACAACCGAAATGCCCACTACCTGATGAATACATACATAAAATATGGTATATCCATAAAAAATGTTCAGGCAAACATATAAATCTCCTGTCCAAAAAAATCTCTCCTCTGGTGGCTGAAATGGAGCAATGTTGACTTATCAATTTGTCTCCATAACTTCTCTGCTCAGCTTCCATGGAAGTGATGCAATGGACCAAAAAGATGGCCAGGAAAAGGGAAAACCGAGAGAAAGCTAGGTGTTAGATGAGTCAAGGGTCCAGAAATCATCCCCTAAAAAAACCCTGTAGGGAGCGCTGCTGGTTCACATTCTGCCCTCCATTAATGTTCTACCATATGGTTCTTCGCATTTCCCCAGTTTTAGAAGTCTTGCTTCTGAGAAGCAAGGCATTCTGAGAAAGGAAGGAATTAGCATCTGTTGAAAGCGTACTGCACTAAACAGTTGCCAGCTCTTCAAAGTGGTGGTTATTATTTCCTTTTTACAGATGAGGAAACAGCCTCAGAGAGGTTCAGGAACTTGTCTAACCCACTCAACTCGTCAGTAGCAGTAAGAATTCACACCCACATCTGGCTGATTCAATTATTCTATATATACAATTTTTTACCTATAAGAATAAATTTGACTTACCATGGGTTTGAAGCATTTTTAGCTATCTGTCCCACCCTCTGTATAAAATGGTTTGTGTAAACCAGCTCATTGTTTAGTAGACATTTACCAATTTTTTAAAAGTCTTTTGTTTTTAAAAGTCAAGTTTAAGAGGTACTTCAAAGAGTATTCTCCACTTTGAAAAGATAGAAAAATTCTACAGAGATATAAATATGCAGAATATATTTCCCCATGTCCCCCCAAAGTAGGAATCCTCTAGGAATTTGTTCTAAACTCCCCATTTTCCTCCCTGTCATATTCTAGGAACAGTGTGGGCTTTGGAGTCAGACTTGGTTAAGATACTGACTCTGCCACTTAATACCTGTGTGAATCATGGGACAAGTCATGTGCCCACTCATGTTTTTATCTAGCACTTCATAAGGTTTGTTAGGAGGATTAAATAAGTTGACACAAGTATGACGCCTGGCTATACATGACAATTCATTAATTCTTTCCTGACCTTCCCCTTCCTTCCACATAATTTTACCCTCCTTGGAAATGTTACCACTTCCATGAGACACTCCTCTTGATTTGCTCGTCCATGAATTTAAGCTCTGGCTCGATCCTGTTTCACTCTGTGCCTTAATGTGTCTACAAGGTGTTTCCATTTGAATGACCTAATCATGGTGGGGTGGCAGAAAAGAAAAGCAGATGTCAGCCTTGAGGAAGGGGGAAGGGGGCAGGATTCCATTTTACAGAGAACTGTGCATCCCTGGGGCCACGCTGAATAAAGTCCAAGGATTGGGGAATCAGCAAGCTTTGGCTTCAAATAGAAAATGAGCCACATAGTGTTGTAGCAAACAGTAAAATTGAATAGAGGTGATTAGTCAAATCCTGCTTGGTTAAGTAATATAAATAAGCTAGAACAAAGAAAACGAAGTTCTCCGTAGAGGTGCATTAGCGTTGGGGAGAAAGATGGGAACACCAGTGAAGCAGATGGTTGGGGGCACACTTGAAGAAGATTGAGCCCCTGTCAGGGGTGGGGGTTTTGCACAGCGAACTTGTGCAGAAAAAGACTACGAGACCCATATTAACCCGTATAACTTCCCTCAAAAGCTGGTGAAAAATAAGGACTTGCCAGCCATAGTCCAAAGGGTCACTATGTCACCTCCATCACTAGCCATACCACTTTCTCAAACCTTGGTAACTCCCAAATTGAGTCAAGATTGGGAGATGAGGAAGAACAGCAATCAGAAAGTACTTCGATCGGAAAGTACTCCCTTTTCATTGGTGGCACATAAATAAATAGACATTTGTCTTCTTCTCAGCCTAAATCAGCTGGACCATGCAGGCAGGCTGAGGGGAGGGGCACAGCTGAGGTGGTCTGTAAATTAAGCTTACCTCGAGGTGGTGCCCTTTCCTCTCTGCATCAGCTAAGCCCCTCTCAGAGGCAGCTCTGGAATGCATGTCTTAGGCTGCCAAGCCTATCCCTCACAGTACCTTCTATTAATGAATCATTTCAAACTAATACCTAGGAAAAGGCAACATCAGAGAGCCAGAAAACCACCACTCTGGGAACCAGAGAGACTGGATTTCAAATCTCAGCCTTGGAACTTTCTGGTTTGTGCCTTAGGCAAGTCATTTTACCTTCAGGTGATCAACTGTCCCTGTTTGCCCAGGACTAAAGGGGTTCCCAGGAAAAGTCCTAGGAAAACCAGGATGAGTTCATCAGTCATTCTACTTAAACTTTGAGCTTCCATCTGCTCCTCTGTAAACACGTAATGAGAAGATCTATTAATATTAATAACATGCATGGAGACTGTGAAGACCAGAGGCTTTCTTTGTGCCAGAAACACACTGTAAACTCTATTACTCCTTTCAAGAGGCACTTCCTTGCTTAAAAAAAAAAAAAAAAGCAGAAAGGAAAAAGTCAAGAATAATATGAAAAAGGAAAAACAAGCAGGAAAACAATAGAGATGGTGGAAGAAAGGAGGAATAATGAGGAAAAGAGAAAAGCAGAGGCAGCAACCACAACCAGCAGAGTCCATTATCATTAGGGCTTTTTGAATCCTGCAGAAATCCAGCCTGAGCACTGCAATGATTTGTGAGGCATGTGGCAGAGTGACAGAATGAAGATGGCTCCTTCTCTGGGCACTCAGCTCAGAAATCAGCAGAAGCAATGCTCAGGGCACCGTCTGTTCTGAGACTGCCTTTTCATCCGTCTCCCTAAATACTGACACGTTTCCCACAACCAGGACCTGCTCCTGAGAGCTGGAAGGAGGGTGAGGACTGCATCCTGTCCATTGTGCCAAATCTCCCTGAGCAGGGACAATTGCAATGACACTATCTAAGCCCAGGTGGCCTTACAAGTGACATCCACACTGCATAGTCTTGCTCCCGGCCCATGCCCAACAGGTGTTGAGTTTTTGCTATAACTGCTTAGTCACCAGGCACTGTCAAGTGGGGGTGTCAGCTGCTTCCTTTTGAAAGAGACTTAATTGTTGTTGCTACCTGAATGTCAAGTACATCTCTCTATGCTGAAGGGCTATTGAGGAAACTGCACTTGTTCAAACATGAAACAGGTTCCAGCTAAATAAGGTGCATTAGGAGGGTCTCAGCAATCAGGAAGGCAGTTTTAATCATCAACCCAAGAAGTGGAGAGGTCCCCAAATTTGGGCTCTTGGTGTCAAGAATTTCACAAGCAATGCTGGCAGAAATCTGGGGACATGACTGGACCAGCAGTCAAGAGACCCAAATTCTAGTCCTGGCTCTGTCCGTACGTGGTTGTGTGACGTGGTTGGATGAGTCCCTGAGGTGCTCCATGAAGGTTTCTCATATACGAAACAAAGATAAAGATACAAATCCCCATCCTGTCTATTGTGCAGGCTTCCTGTGGGGCAGGGGTATTAAATCACTTTATAGACACTAAAATCGCTTTGATAATATAAGGTGGCCAAAAGTTGGAATCAATCCAATAAGAGTAGAATCGTTAAATAAATTGTGGTACATTCATACATGGACTATCGCACAGAAATTTTAAAAGAACTACCACAACATACAACTACATGGATGAATTTTACTGACAAAAAGGTAGATGAAAGAAGCCAGATACAAAAGACTACAGATTGTATGATTCCATTTACATGAAGTTCAAGAACAGGAAAACTAATCTATGGTAACAGAAATTAGAACAGTGGTTACTTAAGGCAGGGGCAAGGAATGACTGGGAAGGGGCACAAGAGAACTTTCTAGGGTGTCAAAAATGTTCCCTATCTTCATCTGTGTAGTGGCTACATGGGCATCCACATATGTAAAAATACCTGCAGCTGTATCCTTAATGTCTGGGTACTTTAGTATATGAATGTAATACTCCAATTTAAAAGAAAAGTATAAAAGCCTGGACAGATAACCTGAATCACTACGCTGGATAGACTTCACAGGTAGAATTTTGTTCTATGCTGATTCGTCCTTCTCCATGATTTCGATAATTATTGAAAATTAAAGTGCAAAATATACA
Organism: Rhinolophus ferrumequinum; assembly: GCF_004115265.2. Classification (NCBI taxonomy): domain Eukaryota; kingdom Metazoa; phylum Chordata; class Mammalia; order Chiroptera; family Rhinolophidae; genus Rhinolophus; species Rhinolophus ferrumequinum. The sequence continues at coordinate 17,159,927 of NC_046300.1, forward strand.
GCATTTCAAAACGGGAGGCAGTGCTATCTACTATTTAAAAGCAAAATGCACACATGTATTCACACACAAATACAAAAGATACTGCCAGCCCTTGGCTGCTAATAGAGATGAAAATCTCTAAATGATCTACTGCCAGGCTTGATCATGCTGACTTGTTTCTGATCCGAGCAGAAGGAAAGCAGAGACTGCAGTAAGATGGAAAGTACTGCTCGGTTTGACAGGGGAAATATGATTAGAATGCACTGAGGTGAAAATAATGACTCGCCTTCCCCCCAAAATCAGTCCGCCCTCCCACCTGGACCCACAACAAGCTTTGCATTGCTAATGACAGGGTGTTGGGAGGCTGGTGGCATCTCAAATCCATCCTGACTCATCATGCCACCAGAAAATATACAGTCTGAAAAGCCCAGACACTTCCAGAAGAATGGCTCGCCCAGGCACAGAAGACAAACATCCCAACACTGCAAGAACTAAAAGGAATTCTCTCATCAGATCAGGTTCCCTATAAGAGCTGGGAGAGAATTTGGAGTGGGGGGATTCAGAAAGGGGGCTCTTGGAAGAAACCCCTAGGGAGTGAGGAATGAGAGATCAGGGGAAGAAAGGGTATTTTGTGGTCAAAAAGGGTGGGGGAGGATAAGGACAGAGGAATCAAATGCCTTCCTTGGTTCAGGAAGGGAAAATATAGCAACTGCCAGAAATGTCACCGAATTGTCAAAAGTATGTGAAAACACCTCAAGAATCAGCCAGAGTCAGTGTTTGCTCACGTTGTATGCCCTGTACCTGGCACAGAGCCTGGAGCATATTAAATATGTCTGGACTGATTTAAAAGTGAATGCATGAATGAATTAGCCATATCAATTATGTAACATACCATGGTTTCATTTGTGCTAGAATGATAAAAATTGCAAGATTTTCTTCAGGATTGGACGTAAGAACCCAGAAAACCTCTGAGCATCATATTGCCAAGTGGTCCCCCAATGGGCCCTCCAAACTTTCCAGGCCTCCTCAAACTCTTTAGTCCTGAGATGCCTGTAGACTAGATCACCTGATAAAATATGGGGTACCCAGTTAAATTTGAATTTTAGATAAACAATGGATCATTTTTTGTGTATCTAGAATATTGTATAAGAAATACCTATACCAAGAAAAAACTGTCGTTCATCTGAAATTCAAATTTAACTGGGCATCCTATATTTTTATTTGCTAGATCTGGCAACTCTATTGCGGACTCAACTCTCTCCTTTCAGCAGACCATGAAAAGCCTCTCCATATCCTGTTACTCCTGAGAACAGTGAGGTGTTACAGGCTTCCAGCTGCTCCCTTCTTCACCCCCAGAAATGCATAGTGTATCTCTGAAGCCTCAAGGCTCTGCTCACCTGAATAACACATGCATGTTCTTCCATACCTGTCAGCTTTGACTTCATCCGTCACCACCTCCAGCCTCCCATCTGCCTTTTAACTCCATCTTGCCCTTTGAGATGCATTATCTCTCTGTGGAAACCTTCCCTAGAGAGCGAGCACACACACACACACACACACATACACACACACACACACACACACACACACAGTCTGAGTTAAATTCGAGTGTGCAAACATCCAACCCAGCAATTACCACCTCAAATGGGGAACACCTGTAGATGTACCTGTCTCCTTCATGGGGCACCAAATCTTTGGAGCAGGGCTGTGTCTGTTCATTGCCTCTGTCCAGGCCCTGGTTTTCAAAAAGTGTTTGATAAATATGTGAATGGATGAATGCACTGTAACTTCTCAGGAAAAAAAGTGCCCAGTTCCTTGGGAAGCCATCAAGAACTAGTGAGGAAGGGAGGAATCCTTCCTTACGTGCCTGGCCTTAGAAATCTCTCCCTCAGGACAATTCAGTAGCCTCTCAACCAGGGAGAACCCAACTTACTAGGAGACCACACATTTCCCTGCATTGCAGGGCTTAGCAAAGCACTTGCAGACAGACTATGATGTAGGCAGTTCTCCGTAGCCCGTCAGACTGGACCTGAGACATGACAACTAACCTTGGCCAAACTCGCTGGCCAGAATCCTGCCAGTGTCCTCTCAGAACTGGTCTCGAGCTACATGTGCCTTTTCTCCTCACATTTCATAGGTTCTGCATTCACTCTACTAAATTTGGTCTAACTTAGTGCCCAGTAAACTACCATGTTTCTCCGAAAATAAGACCTAGCCGGACAATCAGCTTTAATGCGTCTTTTGGAGCAAAAATTAATAAGTATTGGTATTTTACATTATATTATATTATATTATATTGCATTATATTATATATTACATTATATTAAAGACCCGGTCTTATAGCAAAATAAGACTGGATCTTATATTAATTTTGGTTCCAAAAGACGCATTAGAGCTGATTGTCCAGCTAGGTCTTACTTTCGGGGAAACACGGTAGGAGTCAAGATCTGCTGTTTACGCAGCCTCCTCTCAACTCCCTCCCCTCTTTGTTGGATGGTAGCTTGGATTTCCCTCCTAATTGCTGCATGGGTCCTGAACACCTGTGTTTTATGCTATTCCATGAAACATTTCTCCAATTAAAGCCTAAGAGAACAGTGAAAAACAAGCCCATCTGCAAATGGAGAATTATATATTTAACAGCAATGGCAATATTAGGTCATGGGATGGGTCGTTAAATCACTGAGTGTATACATCCAGAGCAGGGAAAAAAAAAAGTGCACTTTTAAAACATTTATGGCTGGGATTTAAAACTACTGGAGTTGAGACATTCAGAAGTAAGGGTGCCAAGAAAGCTTTCAACTTGGCTGTGAGGCCTCAGCTCAGAGCCAGGGAAGGTAGCCCTCATGACTCCCCCGGTAATACTCAGGGAAGAAATTTGTCTCAAGAGAGTAGAGAGCAATCTGTGTGGCTTCAACATGAGGCGAGAAAACAGAGACAATTTCAAAAAGTGTATTTGCTTCCTCTTCTAAACTTTGAATATTAATTCCAGTCTATAGACAGAGGAAGGGCTTAGTTATCAGTAAACAAAATCAGGCTGACCTTCCTTTGTGTCTCCACCATGTCTAGAATGTGGTGTCAGTGAGACGGTCTTGTTTCTGAGGGTGGCTCCCATTGGAATTGAGGGAGTTATTCTGCACCCTTTTTAAGTAACCAGTTGGCCTTGAGATTAAGCACCATGACAGCCACTTCCTAGTCACCATTTCTTTATCACCAGAACCACTCAGTGATGCTCCATGTCTTTTGCCTCGGCATCGTCTGCCTTTATTTTATCACTAGCTGACATATGCAAATCACGTAAGTCCAAAATGCACTTGCTCTAAGATGCGGGATGAGAGGAGGTGAATCCAAGCAGTGTCACTGATGGCAAGATGTCTAGTCAACACCTCCAGAGCTAGAGTGTGCCAAAGATAGAAGAGCCCAGGTAAAGGGGAATCAAAAGGACCTCAGACTTGAGGCTCAAGTCAAAAGTTTCTGCCCCTCACAGTAATCCCATAGATTCCTTTGCCTTGATGGGGTCTAAAAGTACCATGTTTTCCCGAAAATAAGACCGGGTCTTATCTTAAGGTTTGCTCCAAGAGACGCATTAGGGCTTACGTTCAGAGGATGTCATCCTGAAAAATCATGCTAGGGCTTATTTTCTGGTTAGGTCTTATTTTGGGGGAAACACGGTAGTAGGGAACTGTCAGAGAAACCGAGAGACGGGTCCTTCTCTTTCTTACTTACCCAAGTCTTGTTCAGTGGGCAAGCCTGAGTGGGGGTAGCCATACCCTGACACCCCACACTGGTCAGTCACCAGGATACCAGTAAAGCATTTTTGGTTGTATGAGTCCTTCCTTTTCTTGGAAAAATCTCTCAAGCCATGTTCTGCTTTAAAATTGGAAATCTCATGCCATTCTGGAATGTTCCAAACCAGAAACCGGCTAAGTTCCTTCTATTGAAGCTTCCTCTTCCAGATAGAGCAAAATGGGAGATTGGTGTAATTAGCTGAGAAATGTAAACCTCCACAAATGACTCAACCCCCAAAAGACAATTCAGCGGAGGCACTTTTTTCACCCCTGATTAACTATAAAATTGCTTCCGATCTCCATTTTACTTTCACTCAGGGATATGTGCTCCTTTTATTCCAGGGTTTGGGAAGGGAGAGTCAGTGTTCTCACAAAACTAGGCTGTACCCTTTGGCTATCAGAGTTTCCAAAAAAGAGAAATGCCCACTGGTCCCTCATCCCCACACAGCCCCCTGGATCCCTACTCCTCTTCCTCATGCTCAGAAGTGTAGAAGACATCAGTTCATGCCTCTAGTCCACCAGGAAGATATCCTGTGGCTCCCTGCAGAAAGTGAGAGGGGGAAGTAACATTAAGTGAGCACTAATGATGTGCCAGACACTGTGCTGCTTACCTTTACTCTGTTACCTCGCGAATCACCACAACAACATCAAGAAGTAGGACTTATTGTCCCATTTTACAGATGAGGAAACGAGGCAGAGAAGTCCAGCTCGCAGAAGTAGAGCCAGGTGGTGGTCTGAGGCTGCCAGTGCTGGGGCATGAAGAGACCTCTTCCTGGATTGCTCACGACTTGTTTTAGGATTTTCTAAAACTCACTTAAACTCCCTGTTGGAGCTATTAATATTATCAGCTCTCTTAAATTGGAATAATCTTGTCTGTGCATCCTCTCTCTGTTTCCTGTTTCCTTGTCCTGTGGTGCTGCTGAATTAGATAATATCTACAAAGATCTCTGAGTTCCTTGAAGGGAAGTTTTGATAAACACAAGTTATTAACCTTCAAAGCACCCAGAGTTGTGAATGAAGAAGTTATAAAAATTATCATAAAGTCCTGCTGGGGTCTGATAATGAACAGAAGCTTTCTTGAATCTTCAAACGCTTCCCCTTCTTCCCAGGAGCAAAGGTGAACCCCTTCAGCTAGAATGGGCACTAATTCCAATGCTAGTCCCTGGCTCTTCTCTTTTCTGATACAAAGAAAGGTCAAGTGCCTCTTTCCAGAGCCTTCTGCAGTGGCTTCATGGAGACTCCAAGCAGCAGGCACCTAAGGCTTCGAACAACACAGCTCCATCATTCTCTGGCTCTGACTCCCAAGGTGCAGCTGAAATGATGCTGTGACAATGTCTGATAGAAGAGAAGATGCCACCGCTAGAAAGTCAAGACCCAGAAATTCAGTATTCGAAAGGTGGCTACTTCCTCACCTGACAGTGTGACTATCATGGATCAGAGAAGGACCTAGCTTTGTCTGCCCAAGCCACACAGGAAAGGGTAAACCAAGCTGTGCCTCTCCTCTGAGGTTTTTCTGTGAGTGGGAGACGGGGAAGAAATGGGAGGAAGAAGAATTACTGAGACGGCCCACCCTCTGTGGGTCAGATTACACAAATGCTGAGCCAGAAGCAGGATTGGAGGGAAGGGTCGGAGGCTGGTTGGCAAAGTCATCCTTTCACTATCAGTGACCTCCTACCACATTCCATATCTCAGCCTTCAGCTTTGCTCTGGGTTCACAATGCACCCATGTGGAGCGTGGTTATTAGACATCTCTGTGTGTAGCCCAATGCTCAGGACAGCAGTGGCTACTGAAAAGCTGGGCTACCTCCCCCACCTTCAAACTGTTAAGCCAGCTGAGATAACACACTTGAGGTGAGGGTACGGAGGAAGGCACCTGATCATCTCACCAGACTTGATAGGTCGGACCTGCCTGCACTACATCGCTGCCAAAACCTTTATGTGCATAAAACCTATCTGCCTTCCCAGGGAGAACAATAAAGGGCAATTCTGGGGACGGGTGTGTGAACTTCAGAACTCCAGAATGGAGACTCTTATAAAAAGAGAAAGAACAGAGATGTTTCCTGTCTTTGGGAGAAATATAAATAGGAGAGGGGACTAGTCTAGAGAAGGAGAGACCTGAATTCAGGGATCGGGGATCTTTCCTGAAACACTGGTGTAAGATCGGCAGAGCTGACCATTTTTGAGGACAATATTTGTACATGTCCTCTGACCCCATCCCAGAGCAATGTGGCCCAAGTTCTTTGAGAAAGAGGAAGCTATAAGAAAGTCAAATGATCCAAGCTTCCCCTTTAGAAGCTACAACACTTATAGGGAGCAAATTCTTTGCCAATCATAGTCCGAATAGACCTTCAATGGTCCCCCCGAATGGGGCCCCCAGGCTGTCACAGAGATCTGCATCCACGTTCGCTACAGGAAAGCTTTAGTGGTCTCCAATAAAAGTTGTGGTGTTTTAGAGATGAAGGGACTGGGGGCCCAAGACATTTTGCCTGGGAAAGTCTCAGAGTCAAAGAGCATTATTGCTAAGCCTTAATGTCATGCAAACATGATTGTGCCAAGTGGCTTCAAAAGCAAGTAACTTGTTTTCATTACCACTGTAATTATTATTCATCCTTGACGGTACCTGCTAAAACCTAAGAATTTTGAAATCCCACAGCTGTAGATCCAAATATATATGTATCCTTGAGCAACGTGCTTCGCCTCAGTTTCCTCATCCGTAAAATAAGGGTGGTAAAAGCACCTACCTCAGAGTGACACTGTGAGGTCTGACTTTGTCAATTGCATGTAAACCACCCAGCCTGTCCCATGGTGAGCACTCAATAAAGGAGAGTCACTCTAACCAGTGACTAAGCAATAAACAAGACGATACCAACAATATGAAAGGAATCTGGAGGAAGGAGAAAGATGGTAGCTGAGAAAGGCTTCCCTGTCTCGGGTGAGGGCAGCTTTTCAAGGTAAGAAAAAAAGTATGGTCAAAGTCACAAAATGCAGTCACCTGACTATGTGGAAGATGAGCCAGGCCAGATTAGAGAAGGTTAAGAGGCAGGAGAAATGAGGCTGCCTTGCAAAAAGGACCCTGAACTTCAGGCAATGGGTAGAACCAGCTACAGTGGGCTATGGGAGGCCACTTCTGATGTCCAGGCTTTGGTCCACCTGTATGGATCAATGGACAGTGATGCACATCCTGGAACAGAAGGGCTCACCTCTGTGGCACCACCCTCTCCGTCCTCTCCTCAGCCTCCTAACAGTGAGTAGAGCCCACAGAACACTTTGCTACCCAAACTCTGACTCATCGGGGACAGGAAGACCCATCCCCCCAGGAGGCTGTGAAGATCTGAGGCCAGAGCTCTCAGCAGGAGTCTCAGAGACCTGGAAATCTTCAAGTCATTGCTTGACCCAAAATAATTGCCAAACAGCTTTTGCTAAAACATCAGCCCAGAAAGTGGGCGATGCATCTTCTCCATTAACTACACAGCTCACCTTGAAACCCCACTCAGAGAGGCAGCCCATTTTTCTCCACCTCCAATAAAGAAAGCCTCTGCATATTAAGAGAAATGTCCTGCAGACAAGGGTACTCAGGAGGGGTCTGCCTTGATTAAAGCAGGTTGTTCTGCCAAGAAGTCTTGAATATGCTCTCTTGGTTTGGGACTGTTAGTGCAGCGTGGAGGCAGCAGGCGACATGAATTGCCTTTTATCTAATTGGAAAACTCCCACTGAGTTTAGAAGTACTCATTTAGACAGGCAGATCAATAAAAGAAATGGGGAGCGGATGGCCGTGGAGATGTTATGGAGAGGAGCTGGTCCTCTATACATCTGCTTAATAAAGATTAACTCATCCTGGTCATAGTACAAACCCAGAATACCCTCTTGGCTTCAGACTGCAGCAAGTTCCATTCATTTTCAACGAGCAGACATTTCTCAAGAGTGTTGGGCAAGAGACCCCTTCTCTTGTCATCTCTTTTATCTGGATCAAGAGCTCTGGTGGAAGGGAGGGCTCAGGTTGGAAGAGGGGCCTTAGGAATTTGACTTAGATTTTTCTAGCATCTTCCCCAAATGGTACTCTCTTAACCCAGACAAAAGTGAAATAGAACAAAAAGCAGAAAAGAACAGAAAAAAGAAAGGAGAGATAGTACACACAGATAGCAGGCTCCCTTGCCATTTCGTATCATTTTATTGTGTATAAGTCACATTGTGCCGTAATGAACAGTTTATGAGCTTCTATTTTAAGAACTGCCCAGTTAAAACCCTCGTTTTCCCCTATGACTCTTATTCATCATTGATTTAGGGGCTTTAAATTTCTTCCTTATTCCCACATCGCCACCCTCATAAGCTTTTATCCACCCCTGTTCTTGCTGTTGTCCCCACTCTCTCCCCCACCCCCATCCTATACACAGGAGGCTTCAAGTGCTGGGCCCACCTCTTATTTCAAACACAAGCTTTTGTTCCAGGCTACCGTATCAAAGCTGATTCCCTTCAAAGGGAAAAATGCTCTGTGGCTGAAGGTCCAGAAATAGAAGTGGTGTGTGTGTGTGTGTGTGTGTGTGTGTATGCCCATGTGTGTACAGAGGGCTGGGGAAATTTTGAGAAATCTGGGAACCCTGATTTGATTCATGTGTCCCTCCTTTGACTCCTGTAGAAGTTCCTCTCTGGGCAAGAGCTGCAGGAGGAAACCTGCTGACACTCAGCTTTAATAAAGGCCTTTTCTCTTGCACAGTCCTACAGGGAAGCCACAGGCTGATACCTGGGCCATGGGTTGGTTGCCATGGAAATGACTACAGAGTCACAAATAAGGCAGTGTTATGTTCTCTCAGCAGGACCACATGAGAGCTAGAAGCTGGAGACAGAAAAAGCAAGAGGGGGACAGAGAAAGAGAGAGAGAGCAAGAAAGAGCAAGAGAGAGCGAGAGCGACACAGAGAGAGACTAGAAATACCTTCTTCTATCAACAGCAAGCCAGAAAGGAAACACAGATGAAGCCATGCGGTACTGTTTTCAGCCAAGGTGGGACAAGAGGAGAAGAAATGGCATTGTCTTCTTTGAGGGAGCGCTTTCATTTTCAGAGAGGGAGGGACAGAAACTTATTCCAAAGAATCCCACTCACCTCCTTTTCTTCTACTGGCTTTTTTCTCAACTTCCTCATTAGGGAGGGGTGCAAAAATCCTGCAAAGGAAGGATTGAGAGAGCTGTAGGTGAAATAGAGTAGCAGGAGAGTCAAGTTTATTTCTCTTCCTCTTCCAAGATGCAGAAAGGCCTGCTCTGATGCTCAGCAGAAAACTCATAGCCTCTTAGTCCACAGCTTTCTAACAAGTTTCATGCTGAACTTCCACCCATCCAAAAAGCCATGAGCCTTCCAGGATCTCAGCACCTTTATTATGATTTTTCTCCTGAGTCAAGTGCTTCTGGAGGGAGAGTGGCCACATTGTCTTCCTAAGGTCACTTTTTCATTCAAAGCTTCATTGGTTCACTCACTGTGGACAAAAGTCTGAAAATCAAGACCTACATTCAGACTCAACAAGCAAATAAAAAGCACCAAGCTTATTTTGGCTACAGATGAGACTTATATAAGGCAAGGAATTCTAAAATCCTGCCTTTGCCATGCTTGTTTTTTTTCATGGATGTGCATATATAGATTTCATGAGCACAATTCTTTTGACAAAACATTAAGTTTCCTGTGATCTGTGAACCCATTATCAAGATAACCATATTTTCAAAATTATTACAATATTACATGCTTTCTTCTGAGCCTAATTCTTTTCAGGGTGGCCACTGCCACTAGCTCTGCCTTAGTCTATATCAGGGGTGTCCAAACTGCGGCCCTCGGGCCAACTGCGGCCCGCGATCCATTTTTTATTGGCCCGCAGCAAATTCCAAAAATATATTTAGTTTACTTAAATAAACCAGGTGAGGCAATACGTACTTCACCTCGAGTGAGTGGCCCGGCTGTTTGTGTATTTTATTGAATATGGCCCTTGGTGAAAAACATTGAAAAAAGTTTGGACACCCCTGGTCTAGAGTCTAAACAATCTGAGCAGCTTCCTCTGTAATATGGTTGGAGCAGCACTAAAAGTCTTGCCAGCCTAAAATGTTCTCCCTCATCCATTAACATCAGTGCCTAAAACCCCATGTTCATGTTACCTCTTTCTGTCTTCAAAAGATCTCTGTACTCAAAAACAAAGACGTCAGGACCATCTTCCCTAACTTTTCAGTAGGAATGTGTTTTCAGATTGGTTGACAAAGTGGGATTCGGGATGAATGAATTCTGATGCATAAAGTGAGGGCCAGGATATTCACATCTGTCTCCTTGATAGTGGGAAATACTTGATATGGAATCCAAAAACATGATTCATTAACCCGCCACTTGCGGGGCATTGCAGGTACTTCAGGGAAAGAGGATGAGAAAAGCGTCTGAGTGAATGGGCAGCATCATTGCCACTGGTTTTCAGTTTTGATCTCCTGTGTCAAAACATGGCCTTAGGGAGTTGAGCTAGACTCTATGTCATCATATCACTCAACGAGCAGGTGCCCTGGATGTAGGTCCTTGTTGGCCCATCTTTTAGTCTTCAATCATCATCATCATCTAAACTTGACCCTGGAAGACAGAGTCAAGGAAATGATACAATTTCTCCCTAAGGTACCGTGTTTCCCTGAAAATAAGACCTAACTGGAATATCAGCTTTAATGCATCTTTTGGAGCCAAAATGAATATAAGACCTGGTCTTATTTTACTATAAGACAGGGTTAATATAATATAATATAATACCAGGTCTTATGTTAATTTTTGCTCCAAAAGGTGCAGTAGAGCTGATTGTCCGGCGAGGTCTTATTTTGGGGGAAACAGGGTATAAAGTGCTCCCTCCTGGGCTTTCCCAGCCTGGGACCAGGAGAAGCTTCACACTCCCCTCGCAGCCTCACCAACGTGGAAGCACCAAGAGTTGCCAAACAGGTGAAAGAGCTTGAAGCTCTTTGCTCATCTCTCTGAAGATTCTCTGACATGGCACAATGGCTCCAGACTACCCATGGTCCCCAGTCAAATCTGTACTTTCCCTCCACTGTGGAGTACGAGAAGGAAAAGTGAGCTTTGAGCTAACTCAAGAGGCCAATGGCAGAGTCTGGGGGAAGCATCCCATGCAAGCACTCAGCAACAAGCCTAATACCTCCCCAGAGCAATGGAACAGTAGAAAAACTACTTTTCTAACTGGGACTGAGGATGATTTGGTTAAACAAAAACTTAACTAAAGCAGAGAATCATTTTAAAAGGTGATACATAACAGCCACATTAGCTTATTGTAACAAAATATAAACATGCTTTTGCTGCTGACTCTTTAAAGAAAACCAAGATGTTTTCTTTAAATATTAAAACATTGATATAATTTCTCCATCATCTTTCTTCAAAAGCCACATTCTTAACTCATCATCTACAACTCATCATCTAAAATTGTAGAGCAAAGTGAAAATTTAAGGACACTTATGAGGTAATCTGAGTGCAAAATGCTTCTGTATTTTTCTGTTTCTCTGCAATCATTTAGTTGTCTCACCCACACCTAATTCAACAGTAATTTTTTTAGCAACTTTCACTTATTGAGTCCTTTCAAAGCATGTAATTTTGTTTTCATGCAAACAGTTCTCTTTTCATACTCAGTGTTCATTGGTTTACATAATATTTAATTAAATTATGCAATTTCATCAGTTAATGTAGTGAATTGGACTAGTAGAGGCTGGTTAAGAGAGATTCAACTGCTATTTTTTTTCTCTGAAGGCAAACTCTCAACATAAGAAGGATGCCTGAAATTTATCTTTAAGGCAAATCACACTTTAAAGATAAGAGGTCAATTATATATTAAGAACTGTTTATGTAACAAAATACTTTCTAGGGATACAAAAACAATTAAGGCAAGAAAGAACCTCTGACATGACAGAAGGAAGAAGTTACCAAATCCTCTCCCTGAAAGCAACTAAAATACTGGACAATATTACCAAAACAGCTTTTTCAGGACCTGGAAATCAACCAAAGTCATACAACAAACTGAGCAGATTTATTCATTAAAAAATACTGACTTTAGGGCTGGCCCAGTGGCTCAGGCGGTTGGAGCTCCATGCTCCTAACTCCGAAGGCTGCCAGTTCGATTTCCCCATGGGCCAGTGGGCTCTCAACCACAAGGTTGCCAGTTCAATTCCTCAAGTCCTGCAAGGGATGGTGGGCTCCGCTCCCTGCAACTAAGATTGAACACGGCACCTTGAGCTGAGCTGCCTCCCGAATGGCTCAGTTGGTTGGAGCGCGTCCTCTCAACCACAAGGTTGCCGATTCGACTCCCGCAAGGGATGGTGGGCTGCGCCCCCTGCAACTAGCAATGGCAACTGGACCTGCAGCTGAGCTGCGCCCTCCCCAACTAAGACTGACAGGACAACAACTTGACTTGGGGAAAAAAAAAAAGGAAAAAAAAAAAGTCCTGGAAGTACACACTGTTCCCCAATAAAGTCCTGTTCCCCTTCCCCAATAAAATCTTAAAAAAAAAAAATACTGAGTTTGGATAAGAACAATGAAGATCTGCAGCATATTTACCTGGAGCTGATCCCATCAATCTATTACCCTCTTAGATGGGTTAGCACAACAGTACTAACAGGTGGAGCAGGCTGTATATTACCAACATCTTTACTACCTGAGAGGAATGACTAGATTTAGAGCTAAAGGTGAAAATTTGGTACTCAAAGATAACTAGAAATGCTCAGTGAGCAACAAGGAAGGTCAGTCACTACAACAGTCTGAGGTGTGGCAAACACTGGACTACAGGATTAGGCAAAAATTTAATAGAGAAATACAAAAATATGAGACACTTACAGAGGCACCTGATAATCTTTCCACATACAAGCTTTGACGATTAAGTTCGTGAATTTGTTGCAATGACATTGCTAATCGTTTTTGATATCAGAGAGATTATTCATTATGAATTTGTACCAACTGGACAGTTAACCAAGTTTACTATTTGGAAGTGCTGAAACAATTCCATGAAAAAGTTAGACCAAAACGACCTGAATTTTTCACAATTCATGGCTTTTGCATGAGGACAAGGCACCAGTTCACATGGCACTGTCTGATGGAGTTTTTAGCCAGTAAACAAATGACTGTATTGAAACTCCCTCCCTACTTACCTGATCTGGCCCCCAGTGATTTCTTTCTTTACCAGAAGAGAAAGAAAATATTGAAAGGAAGACATTTTGATGACAATCAGGACATCAAGTGTAATAAAACAACAGCTCTGATGGCCACTCCAGAAAAAGAGTTCCAAAATTGCTTTGAAGGGTGAACTAGGCACTGGCATCAGTGCATAGCTTCCCAAGGGGAGTACTTTGAAGGTGACTATAGTGATATTCAGCAATGAGGTATGTAGCACTTTTTCTAGGATGAGTTCGTGAACTTAGTTGTCAGATCTCAATATAAGTACAACTTCTGTAGAATCATTGGGGGGTGGCCACTAAGCTACTCAGACACAAGGGCAAATTCTAGGAAACCAGATTAAAAATAAAAACCACCACCACAACAAACAAATATAGATATATTTGTTTTTAAACAAAAATATTTCAAAAATTTAATATGTTTTAAGTGAGAAAAGACAAGAGCAGCCACACATTATAAGGGGGTCAGATTTTATAAGTAACTTACTAAATAAACAAAAATCCTTAGGGAGAAAAGTCAGAAGCCACATTTGCTACAATATATTATCTAAAATTTCAAGTTTTCAACAACAAATTATGAAACCTGAAAAAGAAGTTTAAAAGTATGACCTATATGCAAGAAAAAGCAAACAGGAAATTATCTGTGAGTATACCCAAATGTTGGATTTAGCAGACAAAAATTACAAGCATTCTTTGAATAATTATAATTATATTCAAAGAATGAAAGGAAAATATGTTTAAAGAATTAAAGAGAAATATGACAATAAACCAAAAAGTCGTCCTCAATAAATAGATAGAAAATACAAAATATAATAAAATAAAAATTCTGGAAGTAAAAAGTACAATCATTACAATAAAAAATTCACTAGACATGTGAACAGCAGACATTAGATAGAAGAAGAAAAAAAATCAGTAAACTTAAAGAGAGATCAAAAGAAATTATTCAGTGTGAAGAAGAAGCAGAATAAAGATTGAAAAAAATTAACAGTCTCAAAAGACCTATGGGACAACATCAAGTACACCAGCATATGACTGCTAAGAGTCCCTAAAAGAAAAAAAGAGAGGCTCAATAAAACTAGAAAAAGGAGGAGGAGAAAGAGAGAAAAATGGGCAGAAAAAAGATTTTTGATAAAATGATGGCCCAAAACATCTGAAATTTAATTAAAACATTAACCTATAGGTTCAAGAAGCTCAAAAAAATTAGGAGAAAATCTTTATGACCTTTAGTTAGGCAGTGTATTGTTAGATATGGCACCAAATGCATTCTCATTTAAAAAAAAAAAAAAAAAAGATAAATTAGACTTTATTAAAATTAAAGACTTTTTCACTTCAAAAGATACTCCTAAGCTTGCATCCAAGTATATACAAAACCCTTAAAGCTCAATTACTAGAAGATAAACAACACATTTTAAAAATGGGGACATGAGATTTCTGGTCAATATGGCAGAGTAGGTAAATGCTATGCTTATCTCCTCTCAGGACTACATCAATTACAACTAAATTACAGAATTACCATCACTGAGAATCCCTTGAAGTCTAGCTAAACCGAATCCCTACAACTACAGGCATACGGAAGAATCCACCACAAGACTTGTAGGAGGAGCAGAGACTCTGAACAGGCGGATCCCACACCCATGAATGACCATTAAAAATCAGGATGGATATCTCAGCTGCAGAGGTCCTCACCAGAGAAGCAAGGGGTTCCAGCCCCACAACAGGCTCCCCAGCCCAGGATTCCAGTGCCAGGGAAAGAAGTCTCCATAATTTCTGGTTGTGAAAACCAGCAGAGACTGGCTGAGTGAGATGGAGGGCAGCTGGAGTCTCAGGCACTCCTCTTAAAGGGACTGTGCCCAGAGTTGGTCACTGATGGACTCACTTGTTCTGAGCTCCAGCACTGGGGCAGCAGCAAAAATGGCACCAGGGATTTATGGGGAGGAACTGAATTGTATAGCTTCAGGGTGATGGCTGAAGGGGCAGATTTCTCCCAGAGGGAGGAGCTTGTGGAAGCCATTGTTTCTTTGTTGAGTCCTCCCACTCCCTGCATGCAGACACCGGCTGATGCCGTACCCAAGTCTCCATCAACCTGGCTAACACCATTGGCTCTGTTCTAGTGATTCCCTGAGAGCCCACCCCACCCAACTTTCAAGCACCCAAGCTGCTCGCAGTGGCTTTTCCATACAAACTGTCTTAACTCGGACTTTCCTAAAGTTTCCCAAAGGTTCACAAAACCCAAACAAGCAGCATCAGGCTTCAGCATGTCCTGCACTTCTGGCTGAGCACCGCTAAGCCTGGCACTAGCAACAGCTGGCCTTGGTCCATAGATTGGCCTCTAGAGGCACCTCCAAACCCAGTGTAAACAGTGGCCATCTGCTTTGTGGCTTATACCAGGTGGACCTGAGCAGAGCATAGGCTGCAGCTAAACTTGGCCTACAGCAGGTCCCCTCCCAGGTGGCCCCAGTGCTGGAATGCCCAATGACCAACTTCACACAAAGCCAGAACATCACCCAGCCACCTCTGAGGACAACACACCCAAAGGGCAGACTGGGCAGGCATCAGAGTCCCACTACAGCAAACCCAGCCCATGCAACACAACTCCTCTACTGTACTGTTCTCACAACCAATCAATCCAGGGGTCAGTCCCTCTCACTGACATGCAAACAACAACCAAGTTTCAACTACACCAGGAGAGCACATACAACCCACACAAGGGACACACCTGGAGCACCCAGGTCTGGTGACCACAGAGACTGTACCAGAGTCCCATAGGACACCTACCACATAAGGCCACTCTGTTAAGACTGGGAGGCATAGCAGCCCCACATAATACACAGAAACAAACAAAAGGAGGCAGTCAAAATGGGGAGACAAAGAAACATGTCCCAAATAAAAGAACAGGACAAAGCTTCAGAGAAAGAACTAAACAAAATGGAGACAAGCAGTCTACCAAATGCAGAATTCCAAACACTGTTTATAAGGATGCTCAATGGTCTCAGGGAGAATTTCAACAAAGAGATAGACATTTAAGTTTCTATCTCCATAAAAATGGAAATAGAAAACATTTTTAAAAAGTCATAAATAAAGAATACAATAACTTAAATGAAGAATACATTACAGGAAATCAACAGATTAGATGAAGAAGAGGACTGAATCAGCAATTTAGAAGGTAAGGTAGCAGAAAACACACAATCAGAATAGCAGGAAAAAAAAATCCAACAAAATGAGGATAGTTCAAGGGGCCTCTGGGACAATATCAAGTGTACCAACATTCACACCATAGGGGTACCAGAAGAAGAAGGGAAAAAGCAAGAAATTGAAAACCTATTTGAAGAAATACAGAAAACTTCCCTAACCTGGAGAAGGAAATAGATACATAAACTTAGGAAGCACAGAGAATCCCAAACAAGATGAGCCATAATAGGCCCACATCAAGACACATCATAGTTAAAATGCCAAAGGTTAAAGATAAAGAGACTCTCAAAAGCAGCAAGAGAAAAGCAGTTAGTTACCTACAAGGGAGCTCCCATAAGATTATCAGCTGATTTCTCAACAGAAACTTTCCAGGCCAGAAGGGATTGGCATGAAATATTCAAAGTGATGGAAAGCAAGGACCTACAACCAAGATTACTCTACCCAGCAAAGCTATCATTTAGAATGTAAAGACAAATAAAGTGCTTCCCAGACAAGAAAAAGTTAAAGGAGTTTACCACCACCAAACCAGTATTACAAGGAATCTTAGAGGGACTTCATTAAGATGAAAAGGGGAAAAAAGGTAAAAAATATGAATAAAATGGCAATAACTACATATCTATGAACAATTGCTTTAAATGTAAATGGATTAAATGCTCCAATCAAAAGATAGGGTGGCTGAAAGGAATAAAAAAACAAGACCCTTACAAATGTTGCGTACAAGAGACTCACTTCAGATCAAAGAGCACACGCAGACTAAAAGTAAAGAGTTGGGGAAAAGATATTTCTTGAAAATGGAAAAAGAAAAAAGCTGAAGTAGCAAAACTTACAACAGACAAAATACACTTTAAAACAAAGGCTATTACAAGAGACAAAGAAGGACCCAATAATCCCACTTCTGGGTATTTAATCAAAGAAACGCAAAATGCTACTCTAATGGGACTGTGTGCGTCCATGTGTTCATTGCAGCATTGTTTACAATGGCCAAGATATGGAGGCAGCCTGGGTGTCCATTGATGGATGAATGAACAAACAGTAGATGGAAAATATATACAATGGAATATTGCTTGGCCAGGGAAGGGAATGGGTTCTTGCCATCTGAGGCGGCATGGATGGACCTGGAGGGTATTGTGCTGAGTACAGTATGTTACACAGAGAAAGGCAGATGCAATGTGATTTTGCTTATATGTGGAATCTAAAGAACAAAACAAACAAACAAAATAGAAACAAACTGATAGATAGAGAACATTTTGACGGTTGCCTGATGGGAGGGGGTTGGGGTGAGTGAAAAAGGGAAAGGGATTAAGAACAACAAATTGGTTGTTACACAGTAATCATGGGTATAGCATAAGGAATATAGTCAATAACATTGTAACAACTATGTATGGTGTCAGATGGGTACTAGACTTATCAGGTGATAGATGGGGGGTTTGGTGTACAGGGGGAAAATGTGAAGGGATTAAGAAATAAAAATTGGTAGTTATAAAATAGTCATGGGGATGTAAAGCACAGAAAATATAGTTAATAATATGGTAATAACGATAGTGCCAGGTGGGTACTAGACTAGTCAGGGAGATCACTTCTTAAATCATATAAATGCCTAACTACTATGTTGTACACCTGAAATTAATATAAAATAATATTGAATGTCAAAATAAATAAAATGTAAAAAAAATTAAAATGGGGAAAAGATTTGATTATATTTCTTAAAAGATGTGCAAATGATTAATAATCACATGACAAGATGCTCAACATTTTTACTCAACAGGGAAATGGAAATTAAGATCCCAATTAAATACCACCTACACATCCACTAGAATGTCTATAATCAAAAAACCCCAAACAATAACAAATGTTAGTGAGTATGTAGAGAGACTAGAACCCTCATAGATTGCTGGTGGAGATGTGAAATGGTACAGTTTGAAAATCAATTTAGAAGTTTCTTAAAATTTTAAATATAAACTTACCAAATGACTCAGCAATTCTACTCCTCAGAATCGACACAAGAGAAATGAAAACATATGTCCACACAAAGACTTGTACATAGATGTTCATAACAGCGTCATTCATAATAGCTAAAAAAAAAACTGATAGCATTCCAAATAGCCATTAACAACTTACAAATGAATAAACAAATTGTGGTATATCCATACAATAGAATCACATTCAGAAATAATTCTTTTTATTTCTGAATACCGAACCATCGACTCATCCTACAACATGGTTAAACCTCAAAATCATTATGCTCGGTGAAAGAAGCCCAACACAAAAGACAACATATTATATGTTCCCATTTAAATGAAATGTCTAGAAAAGATAAATTTATAGTGACAAACACACCAGAAAAAGGGATTGCCTGAGACTGGAGGTGAAAGGAGGAACTAACTGTAAACTGGCACAAAGGAATGTTTTAGGATGAAACTGTTCTAAAATTGGTCTTTGTTGATGGTTGCACAAACTCTATAAATTTATCAAAAACATTAAATTATAAACTTATAACAGGTGACTTTCATGGTAAGTAAATCATACCTTTAAAAACCTATTTTTTAAAAATGAGACGTGAGGTATTTCCCCATCTATTGGTATGGTGAAGAGAGGAATAGCAATGAGCAAGTCCACTATAAGTTCCATACAAGTTATATAACAAAGGTCTCTGGGAACACATGGGACGGAAGGTCGGGGAACAACAAGAGGTCGATTGGAAAGTCTTTACCAAAGAAGTGATGTAGGAACTGAGGCTCTGAAAACACCCCTAGTTTTTAAAAATATTTCACCAAGCTCAAGTATGGTTTATCCCAGATGTAAAATGACAGTTAAACGTTTGAAAACATCAGCAATGTAATTGAACTTATTAATGGACTAAAGGGAAAGAATAATATACAATTGTCTCAGTTGATGCCGGAAAAGAATTTTATAAAGTTCAGCAACTCTTTATGGAAAAATAAATGTTTTAGCAAACCAGAAAGAAAAGAGTACTAGGAATCAAATTAAATGCATTTCCTTTAAGATTGGGAAAAGAAAAACTATAAGTATGTTTACTATTTCTACTACAGTTTTCCATAGTGCTGGCAGTCTTGAATCATCATACTGGGAGTCAAGGGAGAAAAAAAAGAAATAATAGGTGTAAAGATCAGAAAGAAAGAGACAAAGACTCATTTTTTTGTGGAAGATATGATCGCCTAGGTAGGAAAAACAACAAACTATTAGAAATAACAAGTTGACCAAGGTTGCTGGATATAAGATCAGCTTACAAAAGTCAAAATCATTCCTTTCTAACTCAGTAACCAACTATAAAATATAATAAAAAGTAAGATAACCTTCACAATATCGACAAAAAGCATAAAGTATCTAGAGAAGTTAACAATTCACTCTGGAGGAAATTCTTAAATTCTATAAGGGACAAAGAAAATGAGATACAGAAATGGAGTGGTATATTCCATGGTCTTCAATAGGGTTACATTTATAAGTATGTGTATTCTGTACAAAATAATCTACAAATTCTCTGTAATCAGAGTAAAAATCCCACCTGATCATTTAGGTACTTAATCATCTTGATCATCTCTAAGAAAGAATAGACACCCACCAAAGAATTGAGTCAGTTTTGAAAAAAAAGAAAAAAGATTAAGAATTTACCAAAGCTATAATTACCAATACAGTTCAATTTTAGAGCAAAAGTAGACAAATAGAAATGGAGTAGGTGTAGCTCAGGGACAAATATGCATATTCAGCATTTAATAAAGGTGACACCATAAATCAGTGAGAAAAGGAGAGATTTTTTAGGAGGTAGGTGGCACTGGGAAAATTAACTCATTATATTTAGAATAGAAAAGTGGGACTCTGAGCCCATATACAATGGTGAATTCCATGTGGTAGAGTTGGTAGAGTACCTAAACGTGATAAAGTTCAGCAACTGTTTGTGGAAGATAAAATTATAAAGTTAATAGATGAAAATTAGTAGAATATCTTTGTGACCTAAAGGTGCATAAGGCTTTCTTAAATAAAACCCCAACTGCACAAACTTCAAGGCAAAAAAAAAAAAAATCATGAATATGCTTACTTAAAAATTAAATCTTTCTGGTCAAGAAAGAACATTATGGATAAAGCTAACAGGCAGCAGATTGGGGGAAGAAACCTGTACTATCCAAACTGATCAGGGACTAATATATAAAATATACAGGAACATTTGCAAAGAAAAAGATGGCAATCGCAGTAGAAAAATGAACAAAAATATGAAGAGGTGATTTATATAAAAGGAAATTCAAAATATTGTTATTGAAGTGATGTTCCAACTCCATCATCAGAGAATGCAAATAAAAACAACAATGAAATATCATTTTACCTCCATTAAGAATGGTAAAAATTAGAAATGTGGATAAAGCCTCACGAAGGTCCCTAAGATCAGAATTCCTTGCGGTGGCAGGGAGTTGGAGGCAGTCTGCGTGTCCGTCACTCCAAAAGTGGGTCAGTAAAATGAAGAGAAGCATTCATGGAATTTAATGCAGCAGTAGCAGCAAGTGATTGAATGTAACATTGCAAGCATAAATGGATCTTTTAAACATGGGCATAGTGAAAAACATAAGGAACACAATAGGATCTATTCCAAAATACCATTTAAGTAAACTTAAAATACAAGCACATAAAGCAGCAATACAAGGAACAGAGAGATCAGCAACAGACAAAAAGATAACCTGTGAAATGTTATAATGGGATGTTACAGAGCAGAGAGAGTAAGGAGGCTCCGGCTCTCAGCCATTGCAGTAGTACGTTGAGAACTACAGAGAGTGTCGGAGCAAGTGGGAGCTGGACTGGCACTGGGCAACTCTGATCGCTGAGGGAAAATAAACATGGGCAGAGGAGAGCCTAAGAGGCCGAGAGGCGAACTCTCATCATAAGAATCTTTGCAAGTTTGCATCTTTGTGCAAACTTGCCAGGAGAAGCACAAGAAGAAGCACCCAGATGCTTAGAGTTTTCTAAGAGGTGCTCAGAGAGGGGGAGACCACGTCTGCTAAAGAAAAAGGAAAATTGGAAGCCATGGCAAAGGCGGACAAGGCCCGTTATGAAAGAGAAATGAAAACTTATATTGCTCCTCAAGGGGAAACAACAAAGAAGCTCAAGGATCCCAGTGCACCCAAGAGGCCTCCTTCGGCCTTTTTCGTGCTTTGTTCTGAGTATTGTCCCCAAATCAAGGGACAGCACCCTGGCGTATCCATTGGTGATGTTACAAAGGAGCTGGGAGAGACGGAGGATGACACTGCTGCAGGTGACACGCAGCCTTATGAGAAGGAGACTGCTGAGCGGAAGGAAAACTACGACAAGGACATTGCTGCATACCACGCTAAAGGAAAGCCTGATGCGGCAAAAAAGGGAGTTGTCAAAGCTGAAAAGAACAAGAAAGAGAAGGAAGAGGAGGAAAAAGAAAAAGATGATGATGATAAGTTGGTTCTAGTGCAGTTTTTTTCCTTGTCTGTAAAGCATTTAAGCCCCCTGTACACAACTCACTCCTTTTAAAGAAAAAAAAAAATTGAAATGTAAGGCTTTTAAACTGTAGTGTCTTTTTTTGTATCGTTAACACACTACCGAATGTGCCTTTAGATTTCCCTGTCCTGGTGGTGATTTCAGTAGCCACTAACCGTGCCTGGTACAGTATGGGAGTTGTAAATGGGCATGGAAATTTAAAGCTGGTCCTTGTTGGTGCACAGCACAAATTAGCTATATATGGGGATGGTAGTTTTTTCATCTTCAGTCGTCTCTAATGCAGCTTACACAAAATAATTGTTGTTCTGTTAACTGAATACCACTCTGTAATCACACACAAAAAAATATTGCAGCTGTTTCGTTGACATTCTGAATGCTTCTAAGTAAATATAATTTAAAAACAAATATTATAATGGTGTCTTATGGAGAGGGAATAGAATTAGAAAATTTGGATTAAGGAGAATAAAGTAAAATAAATGAATGAATGAAAGAGAATGTCTTCAAAGGATCTGGTAATTCCCACTTTTCCTTCCCATTGAGTGACCCCATGGTCCATTAATAATTTCCAAGTAAAATTTTTAAATTTTTATTTTAATTTATTAAATTGTGGATTATGTGTCTGTGCTAAGTGAGATGGCACCAAATAACAAAATATAAACATTTACTTGAAATTTAATTTTCAGCTTCATGTGAAATAGAATGATTTGGATCCTTATAGCTCTCAATATAATATGGAGATTACTTTGAGCTAGGTTTTAGGAACTCTACAAACTTTGCAAGAAAATTAAAATGAAGCCAACACTGTCTTTCTTTGTGAGTTTATCCTTTTTGCAAGTATTTTTATTCATGCACTTTCAAACTCTAGACCTAGATTTTTTTATAACTTGACGGCAAATCAAAGATACACACATACTCCTACAGTAGCCTCCCTTGGGATACGCAGAAACAGATTGTGAAATAAAAACCCCATGTGTGCCAAACATGTGGGTGTATTCACTTCTTAATTCTGCATAATCAACATGATTTTGTCTAAGACACAATTTCAATGTGGGGAAAATACAAATGAGAACTTCAAAGATACTTAGTAAATTCTACTCAGTTTACTAATAGTATCTCTGATGCTTTCTGATGCAGAGTAGGAGGACTTCAGCTTTCTTTGTAGTGTGTGTTGGTAAAGAAGAGAATATATTCTGACCATAGGTGTTAGAAGCCTTGTGACTAGAAGTGGACATCCAGCCCGTGCTGTGAGGTCAGAGCAAAGCTCAGGCCAGTCTACCCTGAGAATCCCCCAAGAGCCACAGGGGCAGGCCACAGTCTTCAGCCAGCTTCTCCATCCTGACAGCCTCCGCACTGTGCCCTGCCTGGGCCTGGCACCATTCCGCCCACTTGCACAGCATCCCTGCAGAGAACGACTCCCATCGGAGATCTGTACACCCACATGGGTCCCCACGCTGGGGACAGCTCCCTGCTGATTTCCTCACAAGCCTACCAGCCTCTTCGTGGCATTAATCTACAACTGTTGATAATTCAACTATGATAAAGAAAAAGTTTCACTTCTGTGATTTATGATAATTTATGCAGAGTGTTCTAAAACACAAAACTGCCAGTCCAGTATTTAAGAACACATTCATCTGCAAACAGATTAAGAACATCCATTTGAATTTGGAAAGTAAATGTACTCATGTCAAATGAGCCCCATGTAATCATTACGGGAAGCCTCGGAGCTCTCTATTTACTGCCACAAATGCTTACAAGTTAGAAGATTCAACTTTTTAATGAATGTCACATGAGCTTTGGTTCAGACTGTTGAACAAAATGGGCCCTTCTGATAGCTCTCTGAACTAGTTCTACTAGTTCTACTACTGCACAGCCACCAAGACTGAAAGAATTAACCTCCTCTCTGGGTAGAGAGCCACTAGGGTTATTGATTAATCAGTCTGATGGGTAGAGAGACTTCCCCAGTCTCCCTCACAGATGTTCTACCCGTTCTTACACTTGCCAACTTCTTAGAGCATTTATATCAGCTGAAGCTCTCCGAAAACTCCTCAGGCACCAGGAAAACTGTCGCTCAAAACGCAGAAAAGTTGAATATGCAATCTAGATGCATGTTTCATTTAAATTCCAGTGTTCTGCTCAGAGACCTCCTGGTTCCCCTGGGCCCACAGGGCAACTCTAAACAAACCCCAGGGCAACAATGCCCTGGGCAACATCATCAAAGTTTCTACCTCTTCACGGCTTCCACAAAACTGTGGAGTAAGGTGAATTCACATGGTCATTTAAAAAAACAAGTTCTTAAAACTTTTCAGATGTCTAAGAAGACTCATTCATTTGCAGACAGGAACGGTAAAAAGCTTTAACCCTTTAAGCTTACAGACATGTATATTATAACTATTTTATCCAATTTTCATCTGTCCTCTGATTTTTTTATTACTACTTTTTTAATGATTCCATTATAAAAAATAAATCTCAGAAATTCAGATTCTGGAAACACAGTAGACTGAGCTAACACATCCTTTCTATCTCCACTCAATACAACCACATAGACATTATAGATCAAAAGAGGAAAAAATTAAATACATAATTTAGATTAAAGGGAAAAATTCCTTGGAGTCAAAAATAAAGAAGTGGGACAAAACCATGTACCAATTTCATGACAATTCCAGAGGTATGTCAGACTAAACACAGGCTAAGGATCTTATGTTTTGATAGTTCCATAAGAATAGGAGATATGGCTTTGGATAAAAACAGAATCACTCCCTAACACCAGACCATGGAAAAGCAATTACCTTTATAAAAGAGAAGACCAGAAAAAACTATACCAGCTGGCTCAGGAAAATAATGAGAAAGCTTGTCCCTACTTGGCACTCTGGGTAAGACAAAAAAGTCTCCCATAAGGAAAAAAGAGATGATGGTCTTATATCAGACAGGGAGGTGGAACACAAATTTATAACTGGTGTAGAGCAGAAATTCCCAAGTACAGATATAAACAATAACAAACATTTTAAAGATCCTAAATAAAAAGAAAATGTCCAGGATGCCTGGCTAAATCAAATGAAAACCAACTTTCTAGCAAATCCTTCACAATCCAGCATCTATAAAACTCCCACAGGAAAGAAAGAAAGAAAAAGTAAGAAAAATCTCTGCTGAAAATGAGCTCACAATCTAAAATTACAAATCACACTCACTACTCAGTGTGACAGTGACCTAGTATACACAACAAGCAGGCATAATAGAACTTGTAAAAAAGAACAATCTTAAAAGACTTAGATGATTACCTTTAAAATGATTAAAGAGATTTAAAAAAAAGAAATAAAATCATGTGGAAAGAACAGAAAAACATAAAAAAATGGACATTGAGAAATTAAAATTTCACTGTACAAGATAACAACAAACATAACTCAAAAGTTAATTAATTGGAGGAAAGAGATAAAGAAATAAATGAGACCAAGAGGTCGAAAATGTCAAATAGAACTTTTTAAAAGGAGAGAAGCAAAGTAATATTCCAAGAGATAATAGATGAGACTCTTCTAGAATTAATGAAAGATATAAATATTCAGTTAAAGAAAAATGAGCTCTAAAAATGATATATTTTTAAAACTCTACCTCTCGGCACATATAGTGAAACTCCAGAACATCAAAGTTAAAAAGAAACACCACAAAAGGGACCTGAGGGAGGAGAAAAACAGATTATCTATAAGAGTAATTATTAAACTGATACCAGACTTCTCACCAGTGACAATGGAAGCAAGAACACAATAGACTGTTACCTTTAAAGGAGTAAAGGGAAATAAATATCATCTTAGAATTCTACATGCAGCTAATACATGACTTGAGGAGAAGGGGGAAATAGTCGTTTTCAGACAAAGGCTGAGGAAGTGAAAGTTCACATCATAACAAAAATATCTATTAAAGGAAATAATTCAGTAAAAAGAAAACTGAACCCTAAGGCAGGAATAGGATGCAAGAAGCAAAGGTAAGCAAGGGTAAGCAACTGATAAATATATGGGTAATGTTATGCAAGCATAGAATGACAAAATAAAATTAATAACAACAATAATGACTTATTTGGAGGATTTTAAACAGGTAGAACTAAAATACCATAAAAAAGAAACATGGGTATGGGAAAAGGAAAAATCAGAATTAAAATGTTCTAAAATCTTTGAATTATTCAGGATAATGTTATTGTTGTAGTTGTTTTAATTAACTATGCATGTTAAAAATTAAAATGTAACCAATAAAAGAACAGAAATAGAATGAATAAATTTCAAAAATGGTTGAAGCTAAAAGGGGCAATAAAGAATATTTTATTAACCTAAGGGAAAGGAAGAAAGAAAAAAGCAGAGAAAACACATGGTAAATAGAAAACATAAAATAAAATGGTAGATACGATTTCAAAATATTCATAATCATACATATTAATTAGATTTAATGTACTAATTTAAAGAAAAAGAAATTCTCAGATTGAATATTTATAAATCTGGCCATATGCTATTTACCAAGGACCCACCTGAAACATAATGACATATAAATGTAAGAAGTACATGGATGAAAAAAGATATGCTGGGTATATCTTTCCAACTAGGGGGAAAAAACAGTAGCAACCTAAGTACTGGAAAAGGAAGATCAAAAATATAGAGAGAGATATAGAGATAAATATCTATATCTATGTAGATATAGATATATAATCATTATATAGGGATAAAAGGGTAATTCACCAGTAAGATTAACTCACATTTACAGAGCACCTACTATGTGCCAGACGCTGTTCTAAGTGCTTTTTATATATATTAATACATTTCATCTTCACAATGGTCCCAGGGCATAACCCATTTTACATGAGAATACTGAATTACAGGAAATAAATAACTTTCCCAAGGTCCAGAGCTAGTAAATGGCATAGCCATGATTCAAACTCAAGCAGTCTGGCTCCAGTGAACTATGCTTTTTTTTCTAACAGCACTTTGAAATAGATGAAGCACACATTTACAGAATTGCAAAGAAAAATTAGCAAATCCACAATCATAATAGAAATGTTAATGTGCACGTCTCAGTATCTAATTAAGCAAATAAAAAATTGGTGAGGATATGAACACAATTAAAATACTTGATCTAATGGCTCTATATAAAATGCCATTCACAACAATTAGAGAGTACACGTTTTTCACAAGCAGCATAAAGCATTTATAAAAATAGATCACATAAAAGGTTGCAAAGCAATTCGCTATCAATCCTAGAGAATGAAAAGCATAGAGGCCACGATCACTGACCACAGTGTAATTAAATTAGAAATCAATAACAAAACTAGAACCCCAAATGACCTATATATTTGGAAATTTTAAAACATACTTTTAAGTATATTAAGGTTCAAAGGACAAATCATAATACACATAGTAAAATCTTTTAAAAATGGTGACAAAAATACTGCAGATCAAAAGTTACAGAAGGTAGTTAAAGTATTATGTAAAGCAATTTTTATATTCTTAAACGTGTACGTTAGAAATGATGGGAGATCAAGAATCAATGAGCTTCATTGTGCAACAGAAGATAGAAAAAGAACACAATAAGATACGAAGAAGTGATAAAATGATAAGAGTAATAAAATAGAAAAAAAAAAACTCTGGTAAGTTGTTGTTTCTAGAAGATTTTATAAAATTCGTCCTGAGGGAGAAGGGCACAAACACACCAAACACAAAATTGGGAGACCAGGGGCCTCCTGTGTGGGCTTCGGCAGGTTTCTTAACCTCTCTGGGCAGCAGTGTACTCACCTGTAAAGCCAGTCAGTTAGATCAACTCAGAAATTTTGCTGTTCTGAAACTCAGTGTCTCCCCTTTCAAGAGGTCATTTACTAAGGAGAATATATACAGAATTGTAAAGCAAGGGGCAGCTATATGGTTGTTATAGGAGAAATGTCTTTGGGGTTTATGCAATAACCACTATGTAACTAGGAAGTGAGAAGACACATTCAAAGAGAAGCTCCTCCCTTATGCCTCCTGAGATTGGACTAGGAAAATGCTAGAAAATTCCCAAATGAGCAAGGAAACCACCTTTATTCAAAAGCTTGTTCCTGGGGAATTCATACTTAGCAGCTGTAGAGCTTCTGAGACTATTGGATGCCAGATGAGTCTGAGTCCCAAATGTACATCAAATTCAGGACATATACAGGTCCCAGTAAAGAGTAGACACTCAAAAATATCTGTGAACAAATGAGCTAAGATAGAAATGCAAGGTGGCACACGCAAAGAAGTACTAATCCAGATTTTAGGCCAGTTTAATCACTCAGCTCATTAAAAAAAGAAAAGTTGGACTAAAATGCCTAAGAGTTTGTCTTTAAGTTAGATTAAATTGTGATTGAGAATGATGGATATTCTGACTAATCAGAAAATAGACATCAGCCTTTCCAAGAACTGGTATGTACCTCGTATGGGTATTAAGGCAGGAGGGGACCCCAAAAATCGTAAGTATTGTAAATGCAGCCCAAAAGTTTCTTACGACATCTCTACCTAGAGAATGACAAACTGAATACAGTCCAGGATTTGAGAAAAAGATATTCACCACGTGGACTGGTTCTGTGAGCAATGGAAGTATGTTCTCTTTGAAGTGCGCGCCATAGCATTTAGTTTGACCTCTGTTAAATCCGGTTTGTGAGCGATGAGAATAAGGTGTGCTAATAGCACTGAAGGTACCCAGTGCCCCCATTACACAGACCAGCGTACAGAAGTGTAAAAAGCTCCAGAAAGGTGAATCTAAAATCTTAAACTCAGAAAGTAATAATACCAAGCATGAGAAATGTAGGCATCTGTACAGATCCAAAACTGGGCTTTCTGCCCCTTTCAAATATATGAGGACACTCAAGTGAACTCAAAAAACTTCAGCTAATGGGGCTCTTCCCCTTCATGACTTAAACGTGTGTGTCTTTCCAGAGAAGCCCATTCTCTAGCTACTGTGTTTCCCCGACACAGATGCAGCTCTAATGCATCTTTTGGAGCACAAATTAATATAAGACCCGGTCTTATTTTACTATAATATAAGACTGGGTCTTATATTAATTTGTGCTCCAAAAGACGCATTAGAGCTGATGGTCCGGCTCGGTCTTATTTTCAAGGAAACACAGTATCAGTATTAACCATGGGATTAGAGACGCCAGGTACCATGTACCCTTAATGCCACTTTCCTGTGAAGCTCTCCTTTCATTGTGAGTGAACTAATGTTATAATGGAACATTTTGGGGTAAATCCAGAAGAGCAAATGTGACAAATAATTTTCAGTTTCCTGTCTCAGACCAGAACAAGAAAGTCAGAAAAATTTCCCTCAGGGGAAGAAGGTTGTGTAAGTGTTTTGGAGAAAGTGTGGCAGCTTCAAGGAGACTTAACTGTTTAAAAGAACATCTCCAACAGGCCTTGGCCGTGCAGAGCTTTCCTGAGTACTCAATCCACGGATGAGTCAGCTCCTCCGGAATATTAAGCAGAGCCAAAGCCTTGGGCATGCCACCCACACACACTGCCCTTCCCAGGAGCCCAGGGACCAGCTGCTTCTCGGTGACATGGGTCTTGGCTGAGAACTAGGAGAAGGTCCTTCTTCCCCACTCCCTTTTCCTCTGTGGGCTTGTCTCTTTCTTGCTGCTGCCAGCTTTGCCAGCTCCCCACGAGAAGAGCTCCTATGTCCGATGGTAAGCCATCTCCTCTGAAAGTGCCAGGCCAGCCACAGAAATCGAGATCCATGACTTCCTCATCCAAGGGAAAGAGGAGAGGACAAGAACCCTTACATTTTCTTCTTCAATAAAAGCCCTGCAGGTCCCCATTTGCCTTCAGTTCTCTCAATATCCCTTCAGAATGCTGGGAAATAACTTGAAATCATCTTTACGAGGCTCATGTTCTTATGCCAAGAAAAAAATTAAGTGTGAAAACACAAAACAAAGAATGCTTCTTTGTTTGTCTATTATCTCCCTTGAGGCTCTCGCCCCACCTTCCTCTGTCCTCACCCCTTTTACTTCCAGATGTGTGTTGGGCGTCCAGAATAGCTCCATATTCCACAGAGTCGTGTGTTTTTTTAATGTCAGTCCTTTAAAGGGCACCACTGCCAAGGGTTCAGTCGCATGGCAAGGATTTAATTACCTAAACGAAGTACACTCAAAGAAATGTTGGGCTTTTTTTCTTTCTACAACTCCACTTCAATTTGTATTTTTCCCCCTTCTAATTGAAATTAATTTCCCTTGCTGTTCTGTGTTACAAAACATCTGGATGGGGTGATTATTCTGAAAAGGTAATTATAAAATTAGAAGGCTAACCACAATGTGAATTTTCTAAATCGCAGGTGGCAATGGAACCAAGTGCCGACAAAAGGGAAAATATTCACAAATGCAACCTAAATTATCTTGCAAAGAAACACCCACAGGCCTAGCAGTGCCCCAAATCAGGTGACAACTAAAGGCTTCCATTGCAAAGAGAGTGTGCTGGACGTTGTGATACACTGTCCAGATCCCCGTGAAGGACTAACATACACATTCCCCCACCTGGCAGACCACCCTCGGCTGTCAGTCCCATGACAATTGCCTTGCCCATGGTCACACCTGCTCTGCAAGCAGCTGGCTCCATTGACTGGTCCTCCTGGGCCTTCTCACCCCAACTTGGAACAACTCTGAAGGGCCTGACGACTTCATTGAGACTGCATTACTGCCACCTTCTCCTTCTGCCCAGTCATGTCTCTGTCCCTCCCCTTCCACAGATGTAGATCCCAAGTGCACTTACTAAAAAGCTTCCTGCACACTAAGTCAGTCTCGGGATCAGCTTCCCAGAGAACCCAACCTAAAACAGAGGGGAAGGGAGTTGGATACAAAGTTTGATCTTGCATTCACTGAGTCTTCCAGGCAAGCAAACACTAACCCATTTACTTCATTGCTAAGAGTGTTTTAGACCAATTTGCACCAGCTCACTAATGGCTGCTCACATTAATAGCACCCGAAGGTCCAATAAAAAATAGATGAGGGCTGGCCCGGTGGCTCGGGCGGTTGGAGCTCCGTGCTCCTAGTAACAAGGGCTGCCGGTTCGATTCCCGCATGGGCCAGTGGGCTCTCAACCACAAGGTTGCCAGTTCCGTTCCTCGAGTCCCTCAGGGGATGGTGGGCTCTGCCCCCTGCAGCTGGCGGTGGCGGCTGGACCTGGAGTTGGGCTGCGCCCTCCACAGCTAGCACTAGGGGGACAACAACTTGGGGCTGAACAACACCCTCCATGGCTAAGATTGAAAGGACAACAACAACTAGACTTGGGGGGGGGGGGAAAGCCCTGGAAGTGTACACTGTTCCCCAATGGAGTCCTATTCCCCTTCCCCAATAAAATCTAAAAAAAAAAAAAGAAAAAGAAAAAGAAAAACATGATAGCTCTGGGAAGTAATCAGGGAAAGGAAAGGGAATTGGCAGCATGTATTAACAGCCTCAAAAATATTCATGTTTTTTGACTCAATAAATTATATTTTTATTTATGGATATGCTTATAGCCCATCTAATTCCCAAAATTACTGGAGGTGACTTACAAAAGTACTTATTATTCAGCAAATCAAACTACATACGAGGTGTGATCAAAAGATACGGTGAATGTTTAAATTAAAAAAAAATTATTACAGTAAAGAACACATTGCTATTAATCCCCCTCAGAATACTCCCCCTCACTTGGAACACACTTATCCCATGTTCTTGCCACTTTCTGAAGCAGTTCTGGAAGTCCTCTTTCACGAGTGTCTTTAGTTGTGCTGTCATGGCTGCCTCAGTGTTCTAAATCAATTCAAAACGTTTTCCTTTCATGGTCATTTTGACTTTGGGGAAGAGCCAGAAGTCACACAGTGCCAGATCTGGTGAATAAGGAGGATAAAGACACAATATAATGTTTTTATTTGACAGAAAT
This sequence comes from Rhinolophus ferrumequinum, assembly GCF_004115265.2. Taxonomy (NCBI): domain Eukaryota; kingdom Metazoa; phylum Chordata; class Mammalia; order Chiroptera; family Rhinolophidae; genus Rhinolophus; species Rhinolophus ferrumequinum. Next base: position 17,191,411 of record NC_046300.1, read on the forward strand.
TGCCGTCAAATTTCACATCAAAAGAAACGATGTGTGACATGGAGCATAGTCATGATGGAGGATGAAGTAAAGACACTCATGAAAGAGGACTTCCAGAACTGCTTCAAAAAGTGGCAAGAATGATGGGATAAGTGTGTTCGAAGCCACAGTGAGTCTTTTGAGGGGGATTCATGGCAATATGTCTTTTACTGTAATACTTTTTCTTTAATTTAAACATTCACCATACCTTTTGATCACAACTCATAAGTAAACAATATATGGCAAAACAGAGACAATAGAGGTGAGTCCAAAAGAGTGGCCATAATGTCAGACCAAACTAAGGCTTTTGGAGGCCTCCCTCTCCATGTAGGCAATTCAAACAAAAGCAATACTAGACTAAGCACAAAACATACATCTGCATTGAAATTAAAATAGCTTTTTCCTAGATTCCCTGCTAGTAAAATTCTCCATGGGGATATTGAAAATGAAAAAGTATAGCAATTAATGTTTGGGGCACCTAATCATGTGCTTGAACTGCCTGCTGGGTAATCCAGACTGCTGAAGTTTAACGCTATTGCTGAGGATGAACTGATCATTTGACTTTGGGAAGAACTCTGGCTAGTTCAGCAACACTGTGTACAGTTAATAAAAAACAAGATGATGCCTGAGAAGAAGTAAAGTTGCTCCTGGGACCGTGGTGTGAGCAGGGACCTCACGAAGTGTCCTCCTGCATGAGGTAGCCTAGGAGAGCTACAGAGGGCCTGAGGATACACTCCTTTCCTGCCAGTTCCTAGGGCATCCCCTTTCCTAGGAAACTGAGAGCAACATTCCAAACACAGTTCAGAAAAAGTCATTTTAAAGGGCCCAGAACAAATTGGTGTAAGCTCTGGTGGCACAGCTAGATCCAAGGACAAAATGGAGGAGGCCTAAATGAGGGGAAGGCCTGCATACCTCAGGCTGCTGTAACAAAATACCATAGAATGGGCGGCTGGAACAATGGACATTTATTTCGCCCAGAATAAAAGGCTGGGAACTCTGAGATCAAGGTGCCAGAAGATTTGGTTCTTGGTGAGGGTCCTCTGCCTGGCTTGCAGATAGATGCTTTCTCATTGTATCCTCACATGGGAGAGACAGAGAGCTCTGCCGTCAGTTCTTCTTCTTATAAGGGCACTAACCCCATTCATGGGGACTCCACTCCCAAAAGCTCATCTAATCTTAATTACCTTCCAAAGGCCCCACCTCCAAATAGCATCACATTGGGAGTCAGGGCTTCAACATATGGATTTTGGAGGGACACAAACAATGAGTCCATAACAATATCCCTCAAGCAATCCTATTTTCCACACGAGACCTCTGCCAGGAGTTGGGCAGCAGAATTTCTGGTTACATTCTCTGCCAAATAACTGGGGTAAAATGTTGCCTGTTTGGTCAGAGCTTGGTGCATTGCTATCAGTTGACATGCAGGGGGGCTTGGAGATTCCAAGGAGAAGAGCCACCCAGTTAAGGGTCCCACCTCTGTTTTGCACTGGACCATGAGAACACCTGCAGGCAGGGCCAAGGTTCTCCTCAGAAGGAATTTTCCAACACTAGGATAAATGGACAATCAATGTCCTGACATATTGTCCTGGAGTTCTATATCACAGTGACTCTTTGTTTCAAAAAAACTTTTTAAGCAGGAATTACAAATTGTTAAATGTAGACTTATAAAAAAATGTTTAATGCATCACTAAAGCATCGATAACCCATATAATATCAAATTTTTAGCTCTAGAAATATATCCTTTAAAATATCATCCTAAATGTCATAAAATGATGTGCACAAACACATTTCCTACAGGTTATTGTAATAATGGTAACCTGGAAACAACTTGAATGACCCTCACTCAATAAAGGAACACTTATGTAAGTAAAGTACCGCCACATAATGACTAGTAATCAAGAACAGTCAATAAGAAATATTAATTACTAATTATGTTATAATGTTTAGTAAAATGGTTACAATGAAAATTGCATTTACTGTAGATATATAACTCTGTTTTAAAAGCTAACAAAAACCCATGTACATAAGAAATGACTAGAAGGATATATACATATAAATGACAATAATGTCTGATACCAATAATTGTATTATTGTTTTATTTTTTTAAATCTACATTATCTTTCTTAAACTTGTATTGTAAAAATATTTACAAGATAAATTTGCCAAAAAATAAAATTAAAGATGTGGAGAATATTCAAAGGCCTGATGGATTCATAGAATTTCCAAAATGGCGTCCAACATGGAGCACGACATAGAGGTCAGAAGTGGATCTACTGAATAATTAAGGTCAGCCCAATGCCTCCACATGCCACCACCACAATGAGTAAACCCATACTCAAGGGAGAGCTGATGTACTGACCAAGTGAGGGATCTTCCTTCCCAAAGAAACAACCCCAGGGTTTGACTCTAACTCAGCTGGCAACTGAGACTAATTTCATTTCCTAAGTCAATGTCTGAATTAAACCCATTGCTGAATTTCAGTCTCACCAAAGCCCTTGTCTTCAAGGGGGAAAAAAATGCAGTGACTATAGCAGAAGAAATAATAAATGAAAAGGGCAAGTCTCACTTTCCCTGTGTGAAATCTCACAGCAATTTCTGGAATGAAAGTGGTACTGCCTCTAATTTCCCCTGGGGAGCCTGAAACAGACAATCCTTGTCCCTAAAGAAAATTAACTGCCTTCCAGCTATGGAGATATATTTTCAAAAACAAAATTCAGAACCTATGGGTTTGACTTTGGGGACAGACTATTTGAAGTTGGAGCTGTTTTGTTGAACAACCAGGACTTCTGATTCTCAGCAAATGACCTGTCTTTATCTGGGGATCAGAGCGTCGCCACACAGTGCTATATACTGAGAAATCCAGTAGCTGTATTTCTCAAAAGTCTTTAGAACATAAATGAACAAAACAGTTTTTAATTACCTCTAGGTATGAGATTATGAGTAAAGTAGGAATTGGATGCCAATATGGTAGAGGTTCTAAAATATTTTAATGGTTTGCATGGATAATGAAATCTATTCTTTGAAACTAGAGCTGTTTAAGAAACTCCTAGCAAGGAGTTGCGTTAGTCACAGCTATCACTGCAATTCCGTGTGCGGTGAAGGCAGCAAGAATTCAGGGAATTCTTAAAATGCCTCTTTAGGGCTGAATTTCTGAGGCAAAATATATGTTGTGGACAGTATTGATCCCACAGGGCTCCGCCTTTTGCTTCCAGGGTTCTCGTACAAACCAGCTATCCCAAAAATATTCCTCTCCTAACTACTGCCTGAGAAGCCAGGATAGGTGTGTGTTCCTTTGAGTCAATGCTGGGATGTTCCTTGTGTTGTGAACCTCAGGGATAGGATTCCAGCTTCAGCTGGCACTAGCCCCTTTTGTGTACATTCTAGAAGCTTCCTGATTGAAGTTTTGTGAGAGGAAAAGAGGAGGTACAATGGGAATAATAATCGTCTGAGAGGGTTGTAGAGAGAGAATCACTGAGGAGATACAAAGGGTCCTACGGTGGGCAGGTCCAGACTGCTGGGCTGAGAGCCTCACCCGCCATGTTCCTGGGACCCAGCTTTCCCCACTTCCTTCATCAGTATCAGGGAAAGACGGCTGGGCCTTCATCTATCACCCTTCTCCGTGAAGACTGCTTCCTTCAAACCCCAGAACATCCAATGCTGGGGTAAATAGAGGACAACTAAAAAGAAATTCGAAGGATTCTGGAGAGGATCAATAATGGGGTGATGAGGATCCCCTCCCCAAAAGAGAGGCTGTGTAGGACTAGATGGTGAGACCATAGCCTTTCCTGGGTTCCTCTGGTCACAGGCCCACATTCCCTCAGTCAAGTCTGAGGACACAAGTAAACTAAGCTTATATAAACTAAACTGCAAGGTCCATGAGGGCAGGTATCACGCCTCTTCCCTCACCACTGTATTCCCAGCACAGAGCTCACTATGGAGTAGGAACCCTCGAACGTGTTGTTGGATGGAAGAATAAGCCCTGCTGGCCTTCATGATTGAGTTTGGCTTCCCTGTCCTCCCTTCTCCGGAAGCTGCCGGCATTGGAGAAAAACAGATGACCTGTGCAGAACACCAGTCTGCTTTTCTCCCACAAGGAGAGTTTGTCTTCCTTCTGGGGTCACAGAAACTAGAGTACTGGAATGTGAAGTTCCAGGGACAGGTTGATAGCAGAGAACCTGACAAGCTCAAGACAGGACCTGCAGCCTTCGGAAATAGAGGTGGTTCCACCACAGCTCACTGCACAAGATTGCCCCAGAAATACCCCGGGGCTCTGGTCCCCCACTTCCTCTAGAGCCTTCCTTGCAGCTATCAACCAGCACCCCTACTACCTACGCTCTGCTATGCTCACTCAACAGGAGTTGGCTTTGTCTATGTTTTCCCAGTTTTCTATAATGGCCTCCACTGGTATTATAAAGGGAAAAGCCACTTCTGTTTTAAATTGTTTTAAATAAAGTCAAGTTTTCTAAGGTGAAAGAGAAACTTTGCTCATGGCTGAGAATCCGGGAATGTATTTTGGTACTACGAACACCCACTCCAAAGTCCCATATGGCCTGTGCATAAGCAAATGCATTCGACTTTTTTAAAGGGCTGTACACAGTTTCACTCTGCATTTCAAATAGAAATAAAACTGTCAGTTTTAGTGAAAAAAAAAAAAAACCTACCCAGGATCTATGTCCCTAATCTTTTTTTTCCCCCATGTTCCAGGCTTGGGATGTGGAAATCATTTTTTAAGGAACTGGCCGTCGATGACCTGAACTACTTCAGTCTTTCCCCTCAAAGCCATTTACAAATTTGTAAAATACCCAAGGTTTGCTCTCAGCTGCGCCTTCTGCACCTGTCTTCCTTACAATGTCCCCTTCATTCTTACATGCACGCAACAATGACTGTGTGTAAATATGTTACCCACTAAGCTAGGCTTGCGGATCCAGCAAGGAACAAACCAAAAACTACTTTGCCCTGATGAAGCCCATGTCAGAAACAAAGGGAACTTTTCCAGGAATAAATCACCAGGAATATTCAAACAAGACAACAGGTGGCCGGACAAGACTCTGCTCTGGCCAAGGGAGTTGGAGAGTTGGGAGGACTCCTTACCCGCAAAGCTGAGTTTGAAGGGGAGGAATTTCAGGACCAGCAGCTTCCACCGGGGCTAGCACTGGGGACAGAAGGCCTGGCACACAAATGCCACGCTACCCTCCAGGCCAGCCAAGCCCAGGCTTCCTCCCACAAAGCAAGGGTATTCAAACTTTATTTTTTTAAACATTCACAATTTCTATTTGAAAGAAGCATCATGGGAAAAATCAGAACCTCGCTCAACTACTTAACACTAATTTAATAATTTAATATTTTCTTTTTATTAAATTACATAGAAGTAAGGGGAGAACCATAACATTTTTATTCTCCAGGGCCTCCGAAACTATTCTTGACATGGCCTTGGCTGCATATTACTCTAGTTGTGTGTCACACTCTGCTCTTAAGTATACAGTTAACATCACAACCACTTGCACCAAAAACTTAACACTTTCCTTTCCACCCATCTAGACCCAGCTTGAGCTCTGTCCTTAGCCTGGCATGGGAGCCTACCTTCTTCTCAAAGTTCCTCCTCTTCTAAAGAGATTATATCCTGGTTGTTTTCGTTTGCATGCAAATCTTAAATAAACAGCTTGCCTAGAATAAAGTTGGCCATTAAAATACACACATACCTATACAATTTCTCTCCAACTCTCGGCCTCACCCCCTCTTCCTCCTCCGAACACCTTTCTCCCCTTCTCCTGTCCTTCACACATGCAGGTCTCCCCACCCCGTGCCACCCGCATATCTGAGCCAGGCTGCCGGGAGAATGATCCTCTGGAAGGCCTTGCTGCCCACACAGCTCCTCTCCCAATTCTCTCTGTCCTTCTGCAGCTGAACTTCTCAAGCCCGTGTGCTGCCTTCCTGGAGTCACCACCCACTCCACTCCTGACCTCCTGCACACTGGCTGCCCCACCTCCATCGCGACCAAGAAAACAAGGCCACCACTGTCTCTATGAAATCACCGGTGGCCTCTTGGTCATTGAACCACAGCACCTTTACTGAATTCCTACTCTCTCTGATAATTCTGATACTAACTCCTAATAACAATAGCTACCATTTACTGAATAGAACATAGCAGAAGTGCAGCCGTGCCAGCTTCCGGGCCTCAGCCTCATAGACGGGCAGCCTCTACTCTCTGTGTCCCTGAGCACTAGCTCTTGGAACTCTTGAGCTGCCATGATGGAGAGAACACATGGAAAGTCTCTGGGACTTCGTGCAGAGAGGCATGCTGCCAGCCCCAGCCTTTCAAGCCATCCCAACACAGGTCCCAGAACCCCTGGAGCTGAAACAAGTTGTCCCCACCTGGCTTTGCCGAAATTGTACACAAGTACAACAAATAAGTATTGGCTTCTTAAGACATTAAGGAGGAGTTTATCGTGCAGCAATAAATAACAGAATCATCCTTATTTTACAGCTGAGAAAATGGAGCTTCAGAGAGGTTAAGGTAGTTGCCTGAGGTAACACAGCTAGCTAGTCCTCGCAACCATTCAAACCCATCCCTGAACAAGAACTCGCCACACTGAATCTCTCCCTCTCTTCAACCATTCCTCCTCCTTTGCTGGCTGCTACACTGTGGGTGGTGGTTTTAGGGAGGGTTACGCAAGACAGTGTATATAAAGTATTCTGTACTGTGCCTGGCACATAATAGGCAATGAATAAAAGGTTTGCAAATAAACACTATCTTACCCTTTTGGCTTGCATGCTGTCACTTGGAAATTTGATTCTAGTGACAGACAATCTAAGCATCAGTTCAAGTGCCTCTGCTGACAAGTGTCAGGTGGCCACCTCCAGTCCCACTCGCAGCTAGATCCCCACCCTCCACTGCCAATCTCCCACTGACCAGGTCTCCTGAGGATGGTCATTTCTCAGTGCACAGACAACAGAGCCAAAACTGAAGCATTGGCCCTCGCCCTAGTCAGACCGGATCCCTCCTATCTAACCCATTTCTCTCAGTGGCAGTACCAATCTTCCCATTTCCATGTAGAAATGAAGAGAAATTGACCTCATATATCTTATTCAGCCCTGACACCCAGTCACCAGGTCCCTTTAGTAGCTTCCTTTGCAAAGTCCATCCCCCCTTCTCCATCTCATGGACAAGACACTGCTCAGGCCTTCTTCACCGAGCCCCCCCCCCCCCCGCCGAAGTACCTGGGTCTCCAGAATCCTCTCTCTGGCTAACCCAAATCCAATCCCCACACATTGCCTCACAATTAGTCTTACTAAAACATAAGGTTCTTACCTTGCAGCAGTTCTCTAAAATCCCTACAACAATATGCATTAACTTATAGGTTCAAGGCCAATGACCTAAGCTTGGCACTGACGTGACTCCAATATGTGGGCCCACCTTAGCTCACATGCCCACCTTCAACCCTGCTACTCTGCAGCATGCCCCCTTCAGCCCCTCATGAAGTCCCTCTCCCTTTGGCAGGTTGCCCTCTTCCACTAATACAAGACTTATGGTAGGGAAAGGTAAGACTAGAGTTGGAACCCAACATCCAAAAAACCTATCTACCTTATCCATGAGGCTGCTACGCACTCTACACCTTCCTGATCAAGCTGCCCAGTGAATTCTGGGAATGTTCAGAGCATAAAAGCACTCATCTCGCCATTTGGTTTATACTGCCTCGCATTGTTAATTACTTGGGCCACAGGCACATGTCTTATCTCTCCAGACAGACTGCAACTCATTGCTTCTCAACATACTATCAGCATCTTGGACCAAAGAACTATGAAGACAGCAGGTGGTCAATATCAAATGAAATGAAAATGAAATAGTCCGTTTCCAGGCTTGCCCTCACCCATATTCTTTCTTATTTAGGATTGTGAAATAAGTAAATAAATGCATATGCAGCTGGTCCAGACACAGATAACTGTGCATCTGGAACATTTATCAAATGTTTTGTTGCAGGTGTTAGGTTGAAAATGAAGAAAATTTTGCAAAGAAACATAACGTAGTTTTCTTTTTAAACCAGTTTGTGATCTCTAGGGTAAAGTGGTTATCAGTGTGAACCAAAATGTGTCAACAGGGATAACAGAACCAAAAGAACTTCAGTGAGATGTGTTGTAGGTAAGAACCCTCAAAGGCAATGCCAGCCAAATCTCTCATATCCAAAGAAGTACTTGGCTTCCAAGAGCTGATTGAAAGAAATCAGGTGAAATTAGGAATGGGATTTTCACACAGCAGAAAAATAAATCATTTTTAGCTGGTCAGGCTTCGCAGTCAAAGGCACAAGTGAGATTTGAGCTAAGGACAGGAAGTCAGACAGTGGAAAGTAGCTCTAAATTAAAGAGGTTGCCAGCATCACAGCACATTATAGGTGTTTAATAAATGTATACACGCTTGATGAACTGACTAATTGATTAATTTCCTTAACACATGGCCAAGAACAAAATTTGTAAGTAGTTGGTAAGAGGTTCCCAAACAAATAGTCCTTTCATGGAAAAATGAGGGTGACCATTACATGTGAGATGGTGCTACAACACTGTTCTATTCTTGGGATATCGACTTATCTAACTTTGGGTATTTGTGGGAACCCTACTCACCCAAAAGGGAACAGACTTGCATTTACTTCAAAGTATAGTCACCTGAGCTTGCCAAAAACACTTTATTATTCAAACCATGATTCTCCATTTTGATTTGATATTTGTTTATTGATATTTGACTTACTGATATTGGCATCTTATTTCTGAAACACCACCTTTCATAGGACACAGAACATGCAGCAGAGGATTTGATGCACACCAGCAGACCTAGTCCCTCCAAGCAAAAGACCCAGAAAAACAAAACAACAATAAGAGCATAGTTTCTGGGGCCAATAAATCCAGCTTTGGTGGCACCAAATGGGCTACTCCAGTGGTTCTCCAATTTTGGTCCCCAGAGCAGCAGCAGCAGAAGCAGCATGGTCACCTGCAGACCTACCAGCAATCTAGGTTTTATCAAGCCCTCAAGGTGATTCTGACACTCACTAAATGTTAAGAACCACTGATAAAGCTAAATCGTAAGTCAATTAGAAACCTCTCTGTTCTTTGTGGTTATAGATGGTGCCCAGCACGTGATCCTTCCCCAAGCTCCCCAAACTCTGTAAAGAATAACCCCACTTCACCTCCTCATCAGGTGAGCTCTTTCCTTGTTGCCTGTGGGGCAGCCACAGAGTTCTAGCACAAGCAGCTCTTTTGCCTGAAATTCCTCCCCCTTTACCACCCCACTCCACCTTACCTGTGCCTAGCTAACTCATTCTCAAACAATACATCGTGTCTAAGACTTTATGTCTCAGTCATTATAGACCTCCAGTGCCTAGGATGCAAGGCTATGTGAGAGCTGTCTCACAGAAGCTTGGACAAGCTCATTGCTAACATCTCTTCCGAATTCCATCTTCAGTGTCACACTGCTGATGGCTTGAAATCAGCCCCAATGGGAATATGTATACCACAGAAATGGGCAAATGCTCAAAATCAGGAGTATTTTATTTGGAAAGCTGGCAGCACAACACTGCCAGCCCAGTACCTGGTACATCATGAGTGCTCCATAGCACTGACTAAATGAATGATTGGGAAACAGAATGAATGCATAAATGGCAAGTGAGGAATATCCTTCCATAGCAGGGGCGACACTTTTAAGTAACTTCATTCCCGTTGGTGTTTCAGTGCCCTTGTCCTATCTGAAAGCAATCATTTCATCAAAAGATCAAACTGTCAAAAATCCACATCCTCAATCCCATATACAAATACAATATAAATCATATCCCAGTGAAAACACAGTTCCCTGGCACCATTGTGGGAGGGGCATTCTAGATTGTTGTTAACAGTCCTTTGGATGCTGAAGATGTATCCTTGGGTGAAATGTCAAACACCAAAGGGAAATCATGCAAGTGTGTCAGAGGACCTACTGAAAGGCCCCCTGGGGTACACACGGACCACATGCAGGCATTCAAAGTAAGAATTAAATTAATAACCTCACTGACCAAAGAAAAAGCATCCATGAGCCTTAGGACCAGCCAGCATCCTCAGGAGTCTTGGGGGTTACTGCCAGTTCTTTGCATTGCAATCTCATTTCTTTCTTTAAAGGCTTGTTCTTTGTCAGCCATCACAGCACTGGAGGCTTGCCATATCTGATCTCAGGGCTTTTCTACATTTCTCGTTCCTCCACTTTTCTCTCTCTCCTTTTCTCTTTTGTTTCCCTTTGTCCTTCTCTTATTCCTCAGCACTTAAGAAAATGAAATCAGGTAGTCATAGCTGGACACAGAGCTGTCCCCAATGATTGGGATAAGGAAAGGATTCTTGCCATCCCCACTTCTAGTCAACATTGTACTGGAGATTTTGACTAGCTCAATAAGATGAAAGAAAAAAAGGCATAAAAATTAAAATGAAAGAAATAATATTGCCATTGTTCACAAATGATATGATTGTGTACATGAAAAATAATCTATGAACTTTAGAATTAATAAATGAATTTAGCAAGATTAAAGATCAATACTCAAAAATTAATTTCATTATCTATGTCAACAACAATTAGAAAATAAAAATTTTAAAGATGCCATTTTCAGTCACACCAAAAAACATTAATTATCAAGGAATAAATATAAAAAATAGAAAAGTACAGAACATTACTGAGGGAACTAAAGGTCTAAACAAATAAAGGCATACAAGGTCTGACAATTAAGTTCATGAACTTGTTGCAATGATGTTGCTAACCCTTTTTGATATCAGAGGGATTATTCATTATGAATTTGTACCAACTGGACAGTAAACCAAGTTTACTATTTGGAAGTGCTGAAATGGCTGTGTGAAAAAGTTAGACGAAAACAACATGAACTTTTTGCCAACAATTCATGGCTCTTGCATCCCGACAATGCACCAGCTCACGTGGCACTGTCTGTAAGGCAGTTTTTAACTAGTAAACAAAGAACTATATTGGAACACCCTCTCTACTCACCTGATCTGGCTCCAGTGACTTCTTTCTTTACCCAAAGATAAAGGAAATATTGAAAGGAAGACATTTTGATGACATTCAGGACATCAAGGGTAATACAACTACAGTTCTGATGACCATTCCAGAAAAAGAGTTCCAAAATTTCTTTAAAGGATGGATTAGGCACTGACATCAGTGCACAGCTTCCCAAGGGGAGTACTTCGAAAGTGACTAGTGATATTCAGCAATGAGGTATGTAACACTTTTTCTAGGATGAGTTCTCGAACTTAATTGCCCAACCTTGTATACCATGCTCATGGATTGGAAGCTTCAATATTGTAAAGACCTCAATTTTCCCAAAATGATATATGCATTTAATACAATCCTTTTCAAATTCTCAGTAGGTGCATGTGTGAAAATTGACAAACTGATTCTAAAATTTATATGAAAAAGCAAAGGGCCAAAAATAGCCAAGACAATCTTGACGAAGAACAAAAATGGAGAACTTACACACTAGATATCACAATTTATCATAAAGCTACATTCGTGGAGACAGACTGGTATTTGTGCAAGGATAGAAAAATAGACCAATGAAACAAAATTAATAGTCTAGAAACATGCAACAATAAATAGTCTAGAAATGGATTTATGATAAAGGTGTGAAAGGAGAGCAGTGGGGAAAAGACATTTTCAGTAAATGGACCTGGGTCAACTGGATACCCAAATGGGGAAGAAATAAATCTTGACCCCTTCTATAGATAAAATAAATTCCAGGTGGGTTAGAGATCTAAATGTAAATGGCAAAACAACATATGCATTTATATAAACTCCATAAAGAATCCCTATAGTAGCATCCCTGAGTTATATACTCTCCTTCGGTTTGTTTTCCAGAAAGCCAACCAAGTGATCTTATCACAAACTGGATCATATTAGACTCTGTTCAACAGTTCCCCAATGCTCTCAAAGACCAAAATACTTGGACTGGCCTATGAGGCCCTATGTAACCTGGTCTCTGCCACATTCTCCAGCTTCATCTGTCCATGTTCCTCCTTGCTCACTCACCTTGTAGCCACTCTGATTTCCTTCTTCCAACAAATACAAAAAGCTCTTTTCTGCTTTAGGGCCTTTGCACCTGCTGTTCCGTCTACTTGGTGTGCTTTCTCTCCATCTTATTCAACTCTTTGTCCAGCTGATTCATATTCCTCCTTTGTCAACTAAAATACCTCTCCCACAAAGACATCTTCCCTGACTTCCCAATCTAAAACAGGTAACCCTAATATATTCCTTTAAAGCTTCCTGAAATTTTCTTTCATTGTCTTTTTTGTTCCATGCCTGGGTTTCTCAGTGGTTTGCTAGCACCATGAGGGCAGGGACTAGGTCTTTTTTGATTGCTACCACATGTACAGTGCCAATCTTAACCTACATGCTGAGTGAATACATGTCAACTGAGTGAATGATCACATCATTCTTACTCTGGAATAAAATAAAGGGCAGAATTAGTTACAATTCAATTGAGTCTTGAGTGACAGAAAACAAAAAATAATATCTCACACAAGACATGTTAATTTTGTCCTCACATAAAAGAAGTCCAAAGATAAGACTTCTCCAAATCCATCCTCCAAATCTTACAACCATAAATATGTATTTCTCACTTACAGAGCAGTGGATTAGCTGCTGTGACTCTGCTTCACATATTTTCTTCTTCTAGGACTTGGACCAAAGGATCAGCCACTAAATGGCACATGCTATCTTAGGACACAGAGAAAGATCAAGAGAGTTGGAGAAATGTTGTGTGGCATTTAAAGCTTCTGATTGGGTGTGGCACATATGCTCATTTCTCATTGGCCAAAACAGGTCACATGGTTAAGCCTAAAAATAAAGTGTAGAAGTCTATAGGGAGTCACTGCTGATCACATGGCAAGGGATGAGAATAAATGATTCTTCTACAGGGAAGAGAGAGGAAATAAGAATGTTGACTACCGAATGTTTCATAAAGGCATCAGGGACCCAAGATCCTTAAATTTCCAGCTATGGTACCCTCAGCATACAGTTCCTACCCACATTTTCCAATGCACAATACCCAGCCAGCACATCTGCAGCCCATTCAGCAGGAATGGGGGAAGGAAAAAAAGAGCACGCCCTGTCCTTTTCACTTATATTCCATTGGCCAGACTTAGTCATATAGATAGCTATAAAAGAAGCCAGAAAATGTAATCTTAATTGCAAGAAATCATATGTCCAACCAAAAACTAAGGGTCTAGAACTAAGAAAGAAGGTGAGAGCAAATATTGTGGGACCTCTAGTATCTCTGCTACAGAATCCATAGCTCTCCTATAGAAACCCCATGATTTGTGAGGGAAATGACCATCCCTCTAAGCGGTGCCACCAGCAATACCTCCAATCCAGAAACCAAAACGATTGTACTCATTATGAGCACATTGTCCTCATAAACTTAATAAACATTTAATAATAAACACCGATTGTGCACTAGCACTCACAATAACTATAGAGTTTCAGACACGAACTCTTTCTGCAAGAAGCTCACTCTCGTGATCCTATCAGTTGGCTACTGCCGCATAACAAACCACCCCAAAACTTAGTGATTTAAAGCAACAAATATTTAGTATTGTGGATGAGTTTATAGCTTAGATGAGTGGTTCCGCAGATCTCAGCCAGGCTTAGCTGATCTCAGCTGTGCTCACTCTTGTATCTGCACTCAGTTGCTGAGGAAAGCTTTGTTGATCTTTGGTGGCCTTGTCTGAGAAATTGAGACTGATTTGGTTCTGGTTCACATCACCTCTCATCCTCCAGCAAGCCAGCTTGAGCTTGATGACATTGGTGGAGGACAGAATCCCAAGAGAGATAGGTGAGGGCACAAGACCTCCTCAGGCCTGCATTCAAAACCAGTAAAAGTCACTTCCACCAAATTCTATTGGCAAAGGAAATCACAAGACCAGTCCAGATTCAGAGGTGGGAAAAGAGACTTCATCTCTTGATGAGAGGAGTTACAAAGTCATTTTGTAAAGGGCATAGATACAGAGAGGGGTGGATAATAGGGAGTATTTTTGTAACCTACCAGAGTACCATATTTCTTCATTTTAAAGGTCTTCTACCATGATAACATAATTAAATCACAAGGCTTGACTGCCCCTCTAGGAACCAACCCACCCGTTTTGTTTGTTTGTTGTTGTTTTTTTAATTTGTTCTGTCTTGTACATAAGAGTTACTAGAATTCTCAGGGGACTTGTAGAACAAAAGCAAAAACAAAAAAGTTAGGAATCACTGTTGTGTGCACTGTGACCTCCTATGCAGGAACAAAATACACTGGAGTGGAACTAATGATTTCTTTTGGAAGTCACTTAGATATTTCAACCAAGACTATAATGTTCCACCAGGGAACAGTTTTCAAGTTCATATATTTTATGCATGCTTACTAAACATATTTTATTCATGTACATATGTATAAGTAACCATATTCAGTACAACAGTACAAATATACAATCAATATAAAAGTCAAAGGAATAAACAGAAAATCAGTCTTTTGTGATAAACCTTGGCCAAAAGAACTATTGATAAGACTCTGGAAGAAAGAGAAATGCATGGGTTCAAGACATGTTTTGTTGCTATAAAAATACTATTAAAGTTGACATCCATAATAAAATATCCATTCCAGTTCCAAGGCTGGGATAATCATTTTCCCAAAGAAACAATACCAAAACACTAAGATTAGCAAGCCCAACACAACGTCCACGGAAACATCCCAGAGAAAACTCTTTACCCTGCTTCATCCTCAGTCACACCATCATCATTTTGAGAAATACTCTATTAACTGTAAAAGAAACAGACTATATATAATTTTTAAATCTGGAAGGGATGAAGTCTTCTTAGAGAAGTGATTGGCTTCTGAACAAAAGCAGTATTAGCCGAACGCATACTAGAAGGGGAAAACTAGCCCAGAGGAAGTAGAGAAAATAGTAGTATTTATAGGCTGTCCTCCAACGACGCCCAAAGTTTCCCAAATCAAAAGTCAGTTAAAACATAGAGGAATAGAAGTTTGTGGAAAGACTTTAAAGTCACATACGTTATCCAGAACTAGGCACTGGCTGGGATCCCTTCTCCTAGCCTTCCTGATAAAAACTCCCTACTAGGTCAATCCATCTTTGCAAACTTGAATTAAAATGATGGTGTGGTGGATTATTTGCCATAATGACTCAATTTGCTCACGTACACCTTTGGTAGTACCCTCCCCCTCCCACACTGGTTCTGGGCCTCGCCATGTGACTTGCTTCAGCGAATGAGGCAGAAGCAAATGTGACCCAGAGACTTGAAAAGCACTTTCTCACTGGAGCTTGTTCTCTTGCTGCTCTTGGCTTCCTGCCACCAGTTGAACAAGCCCAGGCTAGCCTACTAGAGTGAAAGACACCCATCCAATCACCCCCATTGCCCAAGAACCAGGCTAGACATGTGAGTGAGACCATACAGAACCAGCCAGACCCCAGCCAACCCATCAACTGACCACAGACACATAAGCAAACCCAGCCAAGACCAGACTAGGTCAGAATAATGACCCCCACAAAACTGTAAGCTTAAAAAAAAAAAAAGAAAAAGATTACTGTTTTAAGCTGAAAAGTTTTGGAGTGGTTTGTTATGCAGCAAAGGCTAACTGATACAGATGGTTAAGTTGTGTGACAGGCTGTCCCTGAGGGTACACTTACCACCGACTGCCCCATAACTAAATAGAGCTGGGACAGCGGCCAGCTTGGGCAGGCATTGTGGGTGAAAGGGCTTTTACTGTTTTTCCACAAGCCTACCTGTGACAGAGCTCACTGCTCTTAGACACAGCTGCTCACCTGTGCTCCCTGGAGGTGGAGCTGACCAAGAAATCACTGTAACCTTTTCAGCCACACCAGGGATCTCCAGGATACATCTTTATGTCTTCTGCACTGACTGGGGTTGGAAAGAGTCTTTTTCAGTCACCTGGAGAATTTAATCTTCCAACCATCACTAGACTGCAAGTCCCTGACAGCAAGACCAGCTCTGTCTTATTCACTAGGTACACAGCACAAGCTTCCTCCCACTTCTGGTATCTGACAAGTTTGGACTCACATTGCTCCTTTGTAGACCACACTTGGTCCTTGCTCACCACCAAAACTATAATGGTGCTGGCATTTTTTTTTTTTGCCCCAGCTTAGCCCCCCTCAATGGCGTTGAGGCCCCCAGATATCCTGCTGCCACTAATCTGGCAACTTCTTCTTCTCCCCAAGATGCCATCTCTGCCAAGTGTACCAGATGTTAAATGACATTCTCCTAAACTCGTCCTGGCCAAGAACCCATGGTCAGCATCCTCTTTCACCATGGACTTGAAGTCATTGCCCTTTCCCAGTTCAGGGCCTGCCTGAACTAATCCTATTTATCAAGTCCCCTTTCCCCACACCTGAGCTCCATCAACCTGAATTCTGATTGTTCTCTGTGTTTGGTGTTGACTTTGTACTCTTGACCCTGAGCTGGTATCTTCACCCTAATTAATCCAGCCAGAGCTACCGTGTTTCCCCAAAAATAAGACCTAGACAGACAATCAGCTCTAATGCATCTTTTGGAGCAAAAATTAATGGATGGAGATATATATATATACATATATATATATATATACACACACACACATATATACACATATTAATGGATATATATATATATGTATATATATATATATATATATATATATATATATATATATATATATATATATATATGTATATATATAACCCAGTCTTATTTTACTATATATAAGACTGGGTCTTACATAATACCATATAAGACCCGGTCTTATATAAGATCGGGTCTTATATAATGCAATATTTCTTATATTAATTTTTGATCCAAAAGACACATTAGAGCTGATTGTCCAGATAGGTCTTGTTTTCAGGGAAACACAGTACTCTAGCAAGAAGCTCCTAAGCATACTGACCCACAATACCTCCCAACTTATTTCACGTCGTGGCATAAATAATGAAAAATGAAAACATGTGGCACACTGGAGTAAATATGAGGAGTTTAATGGATGGGGTACCTTTATACGGGACTTGAGGAAAAATCATTATATTTATTTACTGTGTAAATGTAAGAAAATTAAAATATAAAGAGTCATGGAAGATGCTAAGTATGATAGTATGCAAAAATTCAAAATAAAATCTTTTAATATTTTAACAGGAAATTTGAAGTTGTTTCCGTAAACAATACTCAATTCCTGATCAAGGCAATTTAATAATGTTCTTTTCAAATTCTTGATGATCAACATGATAAAAATCTTACTCATGCAATGATTCATAGAACTTCATACAAGTGACGAAAAAAAGATGTAAAACTATTTCCTACAATTATTCAAAAGAAAACTACACAGTTGAAATTATGTCTTAGGAATCTAAGATCACTTTCTTTTCTTTCATTGGCAAATGTAATGTTGAAGTTTCTTGTGACTGTGAATAGATTTCATAACCCGTTAAATGTTATATCAAACAGAAAGGCCTCATTTGTACCACGTACTCACATTGTCAGAAGAGCCATTGGCAGCTTGGACTCTACCAGAAACGCACATCAGCTACAAATAGGCCGAAGTGAGTGATACTTGTAGTGACAGAGATTCAGGGCCCTGCCTGGAGCTAACCCCACCCCTAGCCACCCACATTTGGACTGTGAACCACTGCTCCTTGGGCACCCAGAACACAAAGTCTTCAGCAGTGCCCTGAGCCCTCTGCCCACCATGGGCAGTGGAGCGCCGTCGCCACACTCACCATGACCAGTGAGCTTCTTCAGGGGTTGGGGGACATGCCATCAGATTCCACTACACTCTGACCCCCAGGACTCTTAAAGACCCCCAGGTGAGGCTACTAATGACCAAAGACATCCCCCCCCAGGGGCTCAAGTCACACCAGGCCCTTTGCCTGGCTATCTGGAGGGCATCCTTGATCCCCACTGGCACACCCAGTTCCCAGGTTAGGCTTGCCCTAAACCTCTGCTGTGATGGCCTTCACACAGGCCAAAGGCCAAATCCTGGCAACCCCTAGTGAAATTATTAAACATCTCTGACCCTCCATTTCTTCATCCTGAAGATGAGCTGCGTGATACCTATCGTCTCTACATATAGTAGATGCTATATGTTCATGCTTTCCTTCTTCCCACTTCTCTTAAAGGGAAGGTGTAGGATTTAAGCCTTCTCTATTAACATATTAACACTATTGATTTATCAAATTAGCATAGAGGTTAATGGCGTAGACCCTGAAGACAGACAGGTTTGGGTTTCAAATCCCAGCGCCACCATTAAATTAGGTATTTGACCTTTGTAAAATGACTTAATCTCTACCCTTAGTTTTCTTGTCTGTAAAATCAACTTAATGATAGTTTCCACATGCTGAAGATTTAATGAGCTAAATACTGTACAGCGATTTGCACAATGTCAGGCACATGGTAAAGTTTCTTTTTATAAAAGTTTGCTATTTTTGCCTTTTCACTGCTGTTATTATCCTCGTTTTATTATTTTAATTATTAGCAGGATCACGATGAGATAAAGCATAGACTGAGCAATTAAGAAAAGGTAAAATAAGGGCAAGTCACACACTCAGGCTTTAGTCCCTTTACCATTCATTGTCCCCAAGGCCTATTATGAGAGCAATGGACGCTCCTGGGCTCCAACCCATGGGTCCCTGCTGGCCCAAGAATGTCCCAGAGCAGTGACCTCAAATCCTGTTTTGGGAAACAAGGAAAGGTACTAACCATTCAGATCACCTCACTCCGCTGCTTCATATCCTCCAATGGCTGCTCATCGCAATTAGGATAAAATCCAAACTTGTAACCCTGGAACATTACCCTGTTTTACTTTCTCCACTGACCTTATCATTATATAAAATTATGTATTTGTTTCCATACTTAGGGTCTGTCTCTCCCCAATAGAGTGCAAGTTCTGTGAGGGCAGAGATCTCCCTGCCTTACTCATGGCTATATCCCTGCACGTAGGATAGAGTTGGCTCATGGTAGGTACTCAGTACATAAATGTTGAGTGAATGAATATTGATTGATATAAACAGTGATCCAGGAAGAGCTCTGGAAATTTAGAGTTTACAAGCAGTGTTGTGTTATCTCAAAAGAACTTAATATTATTCCGTTTTACTTAATGAATGTTTGCTACATGAATGAACGAATGAATTTTCATGTCTACACATAAAGGGAAGTTGTCAAAGACTGAAAACTCCAAAGTCCAAATGATTCCTTGTGTCAGGTGCTGGGTTTCATCCTCACAGTAACAAAGAACCTAAAAATTTCTGAGCAGGATGACCAACCCAGAGGTGGTCCAATCCGGGGCCTCAGCAAACAGTACTAAATGAGGCCCTGACAGCTGAGTGCTGGTTCAAGGCGGATCACCAGCTGGCTTTGAAACCTCAGGCAAGTTGCATCTTCCCGTGATTCCCATTCCTCCTTTGAAAACATGGGCATTTGAACTAGATAATTCTTGAAGTCCCTTCCACCAGTAAAAATAAATTTGGTGATTCCAACCACTCATAAAATCCCTTTGATTGAAAGCTGCTCACTGTTCCCTGAGGGAACCCCACACTCGGTTCGCCGCTCCCTCAGGGAAGCCCGCACTCGGCTCCCTGCTCCCTGAGGAAACCCCACACCTGCCCCTCGCACAGCTGGAGTCTTGACGCCCTAGTCTCTCTGCCTAACATTGTGCAGGGGCTCCCCAGATGTACAGCTTTCCCCACTCAGAAGTGCAGTTCCTGTCATGAGTCCCCTCGGCTCAAAACGAATTTAGGAGCTTGTCTGGCTTTGTATTTCCTTTGTGCAACTCTAAGAAGCACTTAAAAGAAAAAGTCAAACTGGATGACAAAGTTTCCATTCTCGCTAGTTGAGTATGGCTGTCTCTGTTTTTCAGCTGACCCAGAATTGCTAATTTTGCTGATTTCCTACTGTAACTGCTTCCTCATTTACCACACAGTGGAGAGCTGATTCCTTCCCACTGAGACAAGTAGTTTGCCTGCTCCTTTGGGTTTTTAGTATTCTTCCAAATTATTCTGATTGATATAGACCTCTATCCATGCTAATTATGCATAGCTTCTCTTATAAAGTGTGGTTTCCATGGCAACAGCGAAGGGAGAACAGGTGTGCGGAAAGCTGTGATATATTAAATGACAGTTACCCTCTGCCTCTCCTATGCAGATTGCTTTTCTCTGCATTTATTTATAGCAGGCAGTAATTAATCTGTGTGAATCTCATTGCTGGGGAGTGGGGTGGGGGGAGGGGTACAGAATGATTAACAAGAGCCCTTATTATCCTCATACCTTTGAATCTGAGAATTTCGTCACCATCGGATAATTCCAAAGTAGAATTGTTGAACTTTCCCTTGTACTGAGATGCTGTTGCATAAAACTTGAGGCTATCTTCTGTACAAAGAAGCATTCTTCTCCTTGCTGTGGTGCTGAGGTAGGCACCTGTGTTGTGGTATTTTGCAGAGGGCTCCAAGAGTGGACCCCCGGGCTTTCTTAAATGACCTGTCAAGGTACAAAATGAGAGCAGGCCAGTGACCCAGACTCCAGGGACAGGCTGGCCCCACACACTCTGGAGCAGAAATACTAGAACCACAAAGCAAGAGGAAAAGCAGGTCAGCGTCATCCTGCGAGGCTGGATGCTGATGAACCCTCAATGCTGATGAACAGAGAACAGTGTTCAAGGAGACAGCAGACCTGGGCTTTACTCCAGTGCCAATGCTGAATCGCTATAACTTAGGCTCTTTTCTCTCTCAGAGTCTCGGTTTCTCCATCTGTAAAATGATGGGGTTCATCTAGAGAATCACTCAGGTTTTCTCTGGCTCCCAGAAGTGGCACTCTCTATCTTAGATTGAGCTAAGGTTTGCTGCAGTAACAGATAAACTCCACATTTTGATGTCTTAATATAAGGCTTTTTTTCCTCACTCACACTTCATGTCCATCATGGGTCATTAGGAAGGTGTTCTTCTGTGTCATTATCTCACTCAAGGACCATGGTTGATGGAATAGGCATGGAAAGAGTGCTCTGATGGATCAACAATTAATTGGTCATTGAACCAGAACTGGTCACATGTCCTCACTTAACCACAGGCAGCTAGGAAGTACAGAAAGCTGGAAGGTTCTCTCCTTGGAACTATTTGGTGAGCAACATTGATGGCTACAATGCAGCCTTTTGCATCCCTGCTGAGAAATTCTGTGAGTTCTGGGTGGGCCTCTAGGGTAACATTGACAACTCTGTAAGCCACACATAAAAAACAGAAGGAGGGAAAGTGATGAGAGAATATACCAAAGTGATTGGAACAGTGTGCTGGGGTGGTAGGTTTATGAGCGATTTTTTTTTTCTTCCTTCTATTTTCTAAACTTGCGACAATGCACTCACATTCTACATGTAAATTAAAAGATTAATTTCTTTTGACTCAATATGTATGTACTAAAAACCAGTTTAATATGGGCACAGAGCTAGTCCCTGTGAGAAATGCAAAAATGATAAAGTCAGATTCAACAATGACAATTTTCACTGTCATGTGTGTGTGCTGCTGGCAGAAAAGTTAGCATGCTGACAGAAACAGCCAAGGGTGAGGGTTTACACCGTGGGAAAAGAATGGTGGAAATGCTACAGAGGTGGACCAACAGGCAAAAACATGAAAGATGACCATTTAAGGGGGAAAGAATAGGAAGAGAGGTGACTTGGGGAGAAAGATAAAAATCTTGGTTTGGGACCTCTTGATGCACAAAGGCCAGAGGGAAACTCTGCAGCTGGATACGTGTTAGAGCTGGATACGTAGATGTGTGACTCGTCTGTTCATCAATGGCAGATGAATCCATGGAGTGCATGAGGTTCCCAAGGGAGAGAAGAGGAGGAAAGAGGGTATCTATAGGCAGGACTTCAAAGAATATGAATAATTAAAGTCAGGGATAGGAAGAAGAATCAATTATGGGGCCAGAAGAGGCAGAGCCAGGAGAGTTTTCTGTCATGGAAGTCAAGGAAGGTGAGGGTGTCAAATCGGGGGTCACAGTGTTTTCATGCTGCAGGAAGGTCAACCATCGTGAAAAAGAGGTACAGCCTCTGGATGATGCAATTCCAGGACCGCTTAGAAACACCTGAAGCAGCTTCAGGGGAGTAGAGAGAGGGAGGGTCAGAAGGCAAAATACTGAAGCGTGAGTGGGTGGTGTGGACGTGGACACAGTGGATGTAAACAACTCTTTCAAGAACTTTAGGACTCAAGGGAAGGTAGTGTCAGAAAAAAGGAAAAAATGTGTTTAAGGCATGTTGAAGATGGTAGGGTAACCCTTGGTTAAGCGGAAGAGAAAAACCCACGAGAGGAACAGAATAAAAATGCTCCTGAGAACAGAAAAATATACATTTGAAATACTGGTGCTCAAGCAATTTTGACTCATGAAAACAGCAATTTCACATTGTTCGATATAATTTTTTAAAAAGCAAAGAAAGCTAACTATTCACTTGGAAAAGAGCCCATTATCCCTATTGTTTTGCAACTGGCCATATGCCAAACATATACCAAGTATCCTCCCGCAGGGCTCTGGAGATGCTAGACATATCCAGTCCTTGTTCTAGAAAAGTTTAGGAAACACACGTGAAACAAAGCATTTTGCTTTGCCACAGTAGCTGCTCAGTGTGTGGCACTTTAGACTGAGAGTAAGGACTTCCATGGAACTCAGAACAACCTAGAAGAATGGCAGGAGGATGCCCCAGCAGGCACTTGGCCAGCCTGAAGGGACGGAGAACATCCCCACGGGAAGGACGGTGACGGAAGCCAGTGTCCCAGACAGCAGGGGACAGAGCCTGGTGAATTCAGGGAACACGTGTTTTGACATTGCTGACATTTAAAATACCAGAGAAGATTGTTTAGAAATCAAGGTGGAGGTCAGACAGGGCAGACACCACGCAGGGCCTATGGGAAAACGGGAAGAAATGCTGCAATATACATGCTCCAGCACCGGCGTCTTCATGAGCCTCGGAAGACGCTCCCCTTAAAGCTTCTGCAGCAGTCGTGACCCACCACATCTGCAGCTCTGAGCAAGGCCACCGAGAGGCAGCTTAGACTAGTGGAAGGAATAGCAACTCACTGGGAACGTTGGAATCCCTGCGACCTTGGTGGTCAGACACAGATGGCCATGCACGTTTGTGGAGATAGCACGGCACAATACTCAAGAGAAAGACTCTAGAGGCTACCTGGTTCACTCCAAAATCACATGTCTACCTGACCAGCCAGGTGAGGAAGACCAAAGAAGCCTGTTGCCTCTGTTTCCACATTGGCCAAATGAAGATAATAGTTCTACCTACAACAAAGGGTTGTTTTCAATATTAAGTGAGACGATAAATGAAGGTATACATTTCCTGGCACCTAGTAAGTACTTAATAAATGTACATTAACAGGAATAGGCATGGTTCTAGTACTGGCAGTCGTTAAGCGCATGTGACATTATGTCTCCTGCATGTTGGGGCACCACTTCTGATCTCTCTCCATAACAGTAAACCAGGGATGAGCCAAGACATCCCAGGCATCGATAATGTAAGGAGGGTATGAGGTCCAGTCCCAGAAAGTGTGTCCTGCCCACATTCAGCTTTTGGAGTTGTCCCAGAAAGTGTGCCAACAGTGTTCCTTCCCTCTCCAGAGGAACTACAAGGAACTACAAGAAACTATAATAGATTGCTTGATTCCCCCATTCCATACCTCTTACATTCCATTTGTCACTCATGTTTTAGACTGTGGCAAAAAAAAGTAGACGGAGGAGTAGAAGTGAGTTCTCTCACCTCTGAATGTGTCCCTAGTGGGGTGATGCCACCTGTGTCACCAATATGCAAGTCAGAGAATTGGGACCTGAAAGACATTCATTCACTACCACACCCAACAAACACATTCAGACCCATACAAAGACTAAAGACTGGAGCTTAAAGGTTGCCGAGGCTGAAGGACAACTTTAACCTCTGCTTTCTCACTTCTCTACACTGGGATGTCCTGTTCGGTGTGTAAGCCCAGATTCTAACAATCATCAGAGTCATGCTTTGTACCTAAAAACCACAGTAAGTGAGAGCTGGGCATGGCCTCAGCAGTTCCCAGTCTGGGATCCCAATACCTAGAGGTTCGTCAAAGGAAGAACTGGGCTTCACAGGGGGAGAAGGCATGGATTATTTTCAACTTTTTCTTAATACAAATCATAATTTATTTATGATAAGACCCCATGGAAACCTGAATAATTCTTAACCTAAGATCCATAAAACAAGTAATGAGAGAGTTCCTTTCAAGTCTAAAATGAAAACATTTTTCACCTTCATTTCAAGGTGAAGCAAGCAAAGCCCAGAGAGGTAAAGCAGGTTTTCCAAGACCACCCAGCTCTTTCACTGTAGAACTGAACCTGGTCCTTTCAGAAACGTTCCATTCCTTTGCACAGCTTCCCTCGAAGATGAACTTGGAACTCGTGTGACATGATAACAGCACAACCTGCAATTCCTCTGTGATTCTCAAGCTTGTTGGAGTCAATGCAATAGACCTGATCAAAGTGTTGATGGCCTAGTAATCAAATAACATCAGGTTAAAAAAAAAAAATACTAGAACCTACTACAGCCACAAAAGCAACTCTCATGTGAAGACAATGCTCAGATTGTATGAATCTCTGATTTGGGTGGTTTTATTCCTACATCCTTTTCCTTATTTCTAAAATAACTTGGGTAAAAAATAATAAATAATACTATACCAATGAAAACAAAAGGAGAAAATAAGGAACCTATACACACACCCTCTGCAAAGAAAACTTGACTTCAAAGTTAGCCTGCGTGTGCCTTAAAAAAAAAGAAAGAAAAGGATAAAAATAACATCCATGTATAGTTTTAGCACAGAATGGGGAAACACTGAAAAAAATATATGTCATTCTCAGTGGAGTTCCCAAGCACCATAAGAAATATCAAAAAATTATTAAATTCCCAATTACTGCCAACCGTACATATGTTTTTCACGGATGCAAAGCAAAGTTGAAAATCAGCCAGGACAAGCGAGCAGATCGAAGCACTTGAAGTCTTTACCAACCCATGTCTCCCAAAGGGGTCAAGTGATTCAAAAGCTGAGCTAACCAGGGAAGATTTCCCCAGGGAAATGCCTGCAGAAAGCACTGCTCGTCCACAGTTACTCAGAGCTCCGTCAGTGAAACACAGGTCCCATGGGCCAACGTGAACAGCAAATGAGGGCCCAGTGTATTTTAAACAAGATGACCCTTTATTGACAAAAGAGGGTGGCACTAACATCTCTCTCTCCCCAAATTACACAACTGCAGAAATTCACAAGGATCGCCTCTATTTTCCTATCTGCAGCTCCAGTGCCTAAAATAGAACAGGCTTAATAAAAGTTTGGGCAACCACAGGATAAAAAACTGAAATTCTGACAAGTTCAATATTTTGTGCAAGACCACAGAACTAGTAAGTCTTGATTCCTTGTCCAGTGTTCCCTCAGCTGTTTCCACCTGCCATTCCTTTTGGCTAACAGCACACACAGGCAGACTGAAAGCCCAAATCGTCACATATCAATCACTTATTTTCCTGGAAGATCCCAGAATGAAAATAAACCCAGGGTAGACTTGCTTTAACCAATGAGAAGTAACAGAAGAGGCATGGAGACCTGGCTACTTCCGCTTGCTGTCCTAGAACCCTATGTCTGCCGTGGGAACAAGGTTGGGTTAGTATGAATGCCTACCACTCCCACTAAATTCAGATGTGGTGACTCAATTTTGAGAGTCAGAGAGGTTAAGTGACTTGCCCAAAGACACACAGCAAGTATAAAGGCAACACCAGTATTAAAAGCTTGTCCTGATTCCCCTGTAGTGCTTCTCCCACTGCAACCTATTAAAAAATGTCCTTTAATTAGGTTAAACAAATTGTGTTGGTTAAGAAAATGAAGCCCCAAATAGGAGACTCTCACAACTAAATCTCTACCCTGCACTTGCCACGCAAGTTCCAGGTCCACATTTCTAATCGTTTACTGAATATCACCACTGTGAAGACCTCCCATTCCTCAAATCCAAGTTAAATTTTATAGCCAAAAATCAAGCACCTTGGTTTGTTTTTGTTGTTGTTACTGTTGTTTTGTGGTTGTTTTGTTTTCCGTTTATTTCCTGGAATGTATGGTGACAGAAAGACACGGGTTCAAATCCCAACTCAGCCACTTAGTTGGCTGTTGTAACCTTCCTAAGCCAAGGGCAGAATTTGCTGCAAATACAAATCTCTGTGACCTGAACTTCCCTACAGTTAACTTGCTGCCTAAAAATAGTTGCCACTATGAGGAAAAAAAGGAGAGGGTGTGAGCCTAACCAACATCTCTGGAGAAACAGCCAGTGGGACTTCACAAAGACAGTTCCTAAAAATGTATCTGCAAGTTACAGGATGTGGCTTTTTCAGATGTGACATGCCACAGGAAAAGCACCGAGAGCCGTTGTGTTTCTGCAGTTTATTATACCGTTTAATTAGAATTTGTCAAAGAAGCAGCTTAAGCAGCAGTTATCAAAAGGGCATAAATATCTCGGCATCAATTCTTCTGCACCAGAACTTAAATATAACTTTTTAAAAAAGGTGGCACAGGAATATGCCAAGGTGTAGGGGGTACCTTATCATATGAGCTGGTGGGCTGGGCGAACAGCCATCACACTCGTAGACCAGCCTGGGATAGAGGCTGGCAGATGTCTGTCTGGGCAGCTTCACACCCTCCCCCCGCCCAAAAAAAAACACAACACTAAGGCAATTAGCTTAATGTTTCACTCAGTTATTTCACCCCTACTTTTCCTTAAATTCATTATCTAATATATTCAAACTTGCTGTATCTTCTGGGGCCAACAAAATTCACAGGTGACAATAACAGATGATCTTTTGCCTATAGTGACAACTTTTGCCTTTAGGAGCTATAGCAACAATAAAACAACTAGCCTGGGAGGGTTTGCTGATGTTGTGTTGTCGTTGCACCCCTTGCGGGGAAGTGCATCTTCTTTGTCCCACAGTGCCTCACTGCAAGGGCTGTCTAGCCACATCTTGTTCTCTGAGTAACTTAGCCAAAGCTGCCACTTGACTGGGTTTGCAAAGCTGGACCCTAAAGACCGAGGTTAAATAAGAAGATAGGGACATTCTAGATAGGACACAACAAAGTCCCCCAACCCCTGCTGCCCGAGATTCAAAGACAGGACAATGCATCAGGATGTTTTCAGTGGCTCCAACCAAGACCCATAGCAGGGCAAGTCAACAAGGCCTGAGGTAAAATTTCTTCTGGAAAGGTTGAGGCCAGACTAGCAGAAGAGGCAGCGGCTCCTGGGGACACACTGGTCCCAGCACAGTTAGCCTCAACCCTGCACACTCCTCCTCACACAGAAGCCACGCCCATTCATGTGCTTGTTGACTATGGATGCTTTTGCACTACAGAGTTGGACAGCCACAACAGAGACTGTATGGCCTGCAAAGCCTAAAAGATTTACTACCTGGCTCCTTCCAGCAAAAGTTTGTTGACCTCTGCTTTAGGCAACAGTGGCTGAGCCTATGATACAACTGGGAAAGCTGTAACTTTGGAGGCCAATTCTGGAGCGGCATTAGGCAAACACTGGTATCTGACTACCAAGGACGTCACTGAAGAGTGTCCAGTCATACAGCTGCTGAGCGGCAGAGCTGGGGCTCAAACTTACGTCCGTGTGATTCCAAGTCTGCAAACCAAGTGGATGTAAACTACCTTTCAGGGAGGACTGAGTCCAAATGGTTGCTACAAAACCAGACTTTCATCCTCCTCCTGGGGGGGTCTAACAAGGGACTCATCCTCTCTGGAACCCTTTGTACAAGTTTCCAGCTTCATAGCTCATGGAGCCTCTTTGGGGATGCTTGTGAAAGTCAAACATTTTCAGTGATTTTACAAAATTAACCACAGCCAAGATGGTGGGCTAGTTATTGATTTATTGCCTCTCAGCTCCCAAGGCAGCCTTCAATACCTGCTCTGTGATAATGGACTGGACTCCAAGCATTTCTCCTTTAGAATGAGCACAGTGCTAAGGATTGTCAGTAGAGGGCGCTGGTGGAGCATCGCAGGAAGCAGAGGTTCCCCCTGCAGGGTGGGCCAGTGGGGCACAAGGGTGGGAACACCCCATAGCACTCCACTCCAAAGGCGTGGCCAAAGGAGGCAGCTCCCTAACAGCCTCACAGCCTGTGCCTGGGCCTGGAGACCACCTTGTTGCAAGCCTCTGGCTGCAGACGCTGCATGCTCCCAGCCTCCAGCCCACAGTGGCACCTCCCCAACTTCCTCTGCACTCCTCACCTCCAGCCTCAGTTTACCTGCACGCGGTAGGGTTGCTGCTGTTGGCCCAGGTACTGTGGCCGAGGTCTGGCTCCTACATCCCAGCAAATGTCTCCATCACCCAAGGTGCTGCAACCAGACCTTCTTCAATGAGGTCTGAACACGCCCTTTCACATCTGTCACTCCAAAGGTAACGTTTAGAGCTCCTTTTCCATCTTTTCACATACTATCTTATCACACTTAGTTATTCTTTATATTCAACTTCCCCATGTTTCAGTCACTGAATACAGTGATTGAATGCAAACTAATTCAGAGGGGAAAGTCAGCCAGTGATGTGCTACTGCTCTCATGAAATCTCCCTGAGAGACCATACGTTTTACTTCTTTGAATATCCCTCAGAATGTCACCCTACATTCCAGGAAACAAAAGGAAAATGAAAAACAACAATATACAAGTATGCTGTCAAAAGCTATTCATTGATGAAGGAAGGAATGAACGAACAAGTAAATAAACTCAACTATGATTGAAAAATAAAATGCAATGGGGGATTAAATGGCTAACCTAGAAAACAGAGGCCAGTCACACAGAAACTCAGGAAATTTGGTTGACACCATAAAACTCCACACGACATCTCAAGCCTGTTTCTAAAATGCATATTTTTCCTAAGTGTATATAATCTATGCCTGTTCATGTTAGAATATCCATTTCAGTTCTCTTCAAATTCAGTACCCTCATGTCACCATAGCAACTTGCAGCCCATAATAAACAATCAGATTTTATTAAGAGAATTATCAAAAGGAAACTTTTGATGTTTTTCTTTAATAGTCTTATTGTTCCATTACGAAAATCTGGTATTGTATAATGTACACCTCCACAAATCAGGCTCCACACGCTTTAGAGGCGTCCAAGAGCCCAATGTTTTGATGTCAGAATACCCAACTTCAATCCAATTGCACCCTCCCCCAACATCTAGCAACTACACATCAAAAGTCTTGATTACAAGAATGCTGCACAGCAAACAAGGGGAAGTGAGAATGCATCTCGCCCTCGCCATGTGCTAAGTACAATCCTTAGAGGCCATTATTACAAGATAAGGAAGTGTGATGTCCAGGGATAGCCAACGCCTCCGGCAGGCATAAAGCCATCACCAACTAACTAGCCCCACTGCCCATATGCATTGACTACACATTGTTACAAGTATTTTATTTTTTTCCCTTGAAATGAAGAAAACTGATACGTGTTGGGCTCTTACTAGATCCTAGGCGCTGTCTGATATTTTACACGATTACTTCTAATGTTTACAATAGTTCTTCAGAATAGGTGTTATTATTCCCATTTTACAGATGGGAAAACAGAGACTTAGAGATATTTAGAGACTCTGAGACATTAAAGAACTCTCCTGATGAGAGATAAATTTGGACAGCCCTGAGGGCTCACCTTGCCCCCCATTTTTAGTGGTGTAACAAAGCAAGGTCAGCAGGACTGCGTTATCTCCAAAAAAGAACAAGGCACTACTGGCCCAATTCCTGGGCTCCCCAGTCTCCACACCAAGAAGCTCTCTTTGCCATGAGGTTGCATAAGCATTCTCTTTCCCCCAAACCTATCCATTTAAGGACACGTACAGAGGTGGAGCCCTTCTCTTCTGGAACCCTGCCGGCCACGGGGCTGTGTACCTCTAGACATAGCCTGAACTGCAGGAATATGAGAATTCAAGGGATTGCTTGTACTCTACCTCTCTGCGTATGAATTTCCTCCCAGTAAACTCTATTTTATTTCTGCCCTTGTGGTGCTGTAGCTGTGTGACCATGATCCCTTTGCATGATACTTCCCAAGGCCCCAGTATTGGAACACAGTTTTCTCTTTTGACTTTTGAGCTCCTCTTCCTTCTACAATGTTGTGTGTGTAAACATGTGTGCAAAATTCTCAGAGATTATTATCAGAGTTCCCCCTGCCACTTAGCTCTCTTTGCTCTGAATAAGGCAAGGGATGGCATCCTGAAAGGTTATTGTTCAGCCATGGATTGGATGGGGAAGAAGGTGACAACGGTAGCCATTGTTGTCACTATGGTCCTGGTGACTCTCTCTTACTCAACACTTTTTCTATCTGAATTCTGCAATCCATCCCCCAGAAAATCTTTTTTATTAATCCATTCTACCAATAAAGTCAAATTTTTTCAAAGGGCAAAATATTTAGACAGATGCTTCACAAAAATACAAGATCTGTGAATGGTCAACAAAGTAAAAGGGCTCAGCATCATTAGTCATCATGAAAATGCAACTTCAAGCTAATTAGAGATCTCACTAGACACCCTCCTTATGGGGCTAAAATTTAAAAAGACTGAAAATATTAAGTGTGAGCACTGTTGAGTAGTTTCTGATAAAGTTGAAGTCATGCCTACTCTATGACTCAACAACTCCATTGCTAGGTATTTACTCAAGAGAAATGAAAACATAAGTCTACACAAAGATGTGTATAAGCAGAGCCATAGCAACTGTATTCCTAAGAGCCGAAGTTTGGAGACATCCCATGTGTCCATGAACAAGAGAATGGCTAACAAACTGGCGTAGCCATACAATGGAACCCTGCTATGAGCAATGACAAGGGAACAAATTTCTGATACGCACAGCACCACGGATAAATCTCACGGGCATTTTGCTCAGCAAAAAAAGCCAGATACAAAGGAGGACATGCCACTTGATTCCTTTTACATGAAATTCTAGAACAGACCCAACTAATCCATCGTGTCAGAAGTCAGAAGAGTGATGGAGGTACCAAAGGGGCCTTCTGAGGTGGTGAAGATGTTCTGTCAACTGATCTGGACAGCGCTCCCATGTTGTATATGTTTGTAAAATGTCCTTAAGCTAGACAGTTAGGGCAACACACTCTACAAAATAAAGAGATGAATGTGTAAGCACAAATTACAGGAAGGGCTATGAAGAACAGGTGAAAAGACAAAGCTTACAGCAAGTGGTAGAGATAAGAGAGGAGCTTCTGAAACACACTCATTCCCGACATCCTCCATACTTGTGCGACAGAGAGTAGGGCTTTCTCATCACACAGAGGAAGGGAAGTGCACAGCAAGCTTGTTTCCCAATGGAGTCTAGAATCCCTGCTCCACAGGCTATGTGGAATTTGGGGTGTTCATTTAGACACTGAATCATAGCTCATGGGGAAGAGAGGCCTTCAGCAGCTCAGGATTTAAATAATGATGTGTCAACATCTGCCTCCAATGACTCAGATTTAATCTTAGCAGTGACCTTGTAAGCTTGCAGGTTTATTAGAGCCAGCCACACAGACACAAAGAATATTAAAGTTGTTTGTCAAAAACCTCTCTGCTTCTGTCAAGAAAAACTTCCAGAACAGAAGAACACACATGTTCAAAACAGAAGAACCTCCAACTGGAAACAAGGAATAAGATGCCACTTAAACCTATTTTGCCAAGAATGATCAATTTGGAGGAGTCAACGTCTGGCATTTGCGGCTTTAAAGGAATTCAATATTTTATGTCATTTGAGGAGTCACCAGTTGTAAGGCTTCAAAATTAAAACTACATGCCTCTTGAAGTATCTCTAAGCTTCTCACCTTGTACTGAAGTCAAAAATCCTAAGTGATTGCCTCAAATCATATTGGACTTGTGTCCAGGAACCTGATTTCTTACCTCAACTCCATCGTTGCTAGTATAGGTCCTTAGAGAAGCCACATCAGCATCTCTGAGCCTCAGTGTCTCTATCTGTAAAATGGAGATAAGTATTAAGAGAGTAATACTGAGATACCAAAGAGGTTAGAGCAAGGTGAGAGAATACCTATAGCACGTATTCAGCAGTCATGAGCTGTACTCAGAGCCTCTGCACTATGCAGCCTTTCTCCATCCAATCCTGAAAGAAAGGTCCAGAATGTATTAACTGCTGGAAACTAGCCTCCCTGGGGCTGTGGGGTTGACCCACAGGTGCCCCACAGAACCTCCGAAGGCTCTTGGATTCCAAACTTACATCTGACAGTGTAATAAGGGCCACTTCCAATTGGAATTGGCTTATGGCCACCTCACCACACCTCAGGGAGGCCTTCCCAGGCCCTACAGTAGATAACAAAGCTCAAGTTGAAAGTGTAACACGAATGCACAGCTAGTAGGTGGCTGACTTAAGATTTGCACACCAGATCGTCTGGGCTGGAAAAGCCCGAATTTTTCTCAATTCAACACAACGAACAAGGTCTCGTGGGAAAGACACAGAAACCTGAAGGAGAGCAAAGGGCTGTTTAGTTTTCTACTGAGTATCTGAAAACACTTTTTTTTTTTCACGATTCGATGAGTTGGGGATTCTGGAATTCGTTTGGAAATTCCAGATTCAGTCGGGAATGCAGGGAGCTAGGGTTGGAAAATTCACTTCCAACATGGCTTCTTCATGCAATTGCTGGCACGTCTTCCTGCTCTTCCACATCTTTCCCTCCGTGGGACACACCATCTGGCAGTCTCAGGATAGTTACACATCTTACATGGGAGCCGGCTCCCACAGGCAGGAGGCAGACACTGCCAAGCCGGCTGACGGCTACACCCAGTGCAGACACAGGGTCCTTCTGCCATAGTCATTGGTCAGAGCAGTCATGGGTCAAGCCAGAACCAAGAGGATGGAGAAATAGGCCATGCCCCTTGAGGGAGGAAGTGGGGAGGTCACACCGAGGAAGTGCGCGTGAGATGGGAGAGGCTATCGTGCTATCTTTGAAAGATATAATATGCTGCAAAGGTCCTAAGCGTTCTATACTTGGATAAGTGAGAACCAAGGACCTCATTACTTCTATAACCAAGAATGGTAATCAGTTCAGTGGCTTACTGATTATAAAAAAAAAAATTGTATGAGGTATGAATCATTAAATGCTCCTAAAACCCTGTGAGATCAGCATTGTTTACAGAGGAAGAGAGGAGAAGAGGCTTGTCTAAAGAGCTACGGCCAGAAAGTGGCCCAGGGTTTGGGGCTCCAAGCCTGCTCTGCCGAACCTGATGGGAGTCGGGGAGGTAAGCATGAGTCTGGGCTCTTAGGGACCTTCCACTTGTCACTGCAGGGCGTTTGGGAAGAGCTGTGGGTGTCCACCTCCTACATGTACAGGTTAAATCACTGTGCCACAGACATGCAGAATAAGTCATGTTTGTGGCTCTTCCTATCTTCCTCTGCCATAAAATGTCAGAACACTGTCCCAGCAGGGGTAGGAATCAGGTTCCTAGGTGAGGACTAGAACCACTGGGAATAGAACAAAACCACTGAAACTAATGAGAGTCCCAGGTGCCTGCAATTCACTGTCCCCCGGCTGGTCTTTGGTTTTTCAACACAGCCTTGAAGGGTTCCATTTAAACAGCACATCAAATCTGCTCCCCACCCCCTACCAAAGATCCCTGGGGTTTTCTTGCTGATAAGACTGGCCAACAAGGATGTAACACATTAACTTGAGATTTGTGTCTCACAGGAAGCTGCCCCCTCTTGAGAATGAATGAAGAAGGAAACACATACTCTCCTTGTTACATACACACACACACGTCCACAATTCTTCTAATACATAAATGTGCATGTCCATAGTTCGAGGTTGAACATATTCATGAAATTTGAGCCAATGAGAAAAGATACCCCTGTGGACTAGACTACTAGGCACCCATCAAACCATGTCATATTTTATGTTATGGACTTTGCTTGCCATCCCCCCTGCCCCAAGACGATGCCCTGCACAAAAGTGAAGGAAGTGTCTCTCTTGTTCACCCCTGTATTCCCAGTGCCTGGCACAGAGACCGAATATCAGGCACTCCATGAATTTTTACTGAACAAATAAATGAGTACATGCAGCTTCTCAGCACCTACCATATCTATACTGCATAGATATGGGCTGATCTGTCCTCTTTGTCTGTGTATCCCAGCTGGTGCACAGTAGATGCTCAATAAATGTTTGATGAATGAATGAGGAAGGGTGGGTGAAGGAAGAATGAAGGGACTTGGGCTAAGAAGCAAGCACCACCCTCACATGTGCAGCAATCATTCCACTCTTGGAGTGAAGCCATTCACTCCACTCTTGAATTTCCTAGGCTTTGAGAAGCCCAACAGCAATGACCACTCTGAACAAGCTGCTTATTTGTTACCCTGAGTGAAAAATATGGTCACAACAACTGATAAATATCATTAGTGAAGAATTTAGTCTCATTTGCAAAATTTGTCAGCAAGGACAAATATAACAAATGAGACCATTAGAACCAGAAGTTTGTGAGTTTCAAAAAAAAAAAAATGCAATTTTAAGGACAAGCCACAAAGCTATTTGCATGTTACTTAGACTTTAATAAGTACATCGCTGCATCTGTGACCCTCCACAGGGTTTCATCTTACTCCTGTCTCTCCTCTGCCCTCTTCTACCCACATCCCAACAAGTCCAGTGACATCTGTATTTTTTTCCCTCTCACCATTTATCTTGGAGCTGTCTCTCCTTGCCATTTCTATAGGATCACCTCCCACCTTTGCTAGCTGCCTCCTGCGAGGAGACACAGTGATCCAGCTAAAGCATCCTGCTCTGCTTGGTGTGAAAAAGGGCATTTCCCCGAGTCCCTCCCCGATACCTGAAAGAGCTGATGCTTACCCAGCTCTAAACAGCTAGCCGACCTACCTCCCTGCACGGAGATCGAGCCACAGGGCCCAGCACGGGTGGGTGTTCACCACCTGGGCTCTGAGTGGAGACTAAGCTGGAGCGGCCCAGGGAAGGGACACTCCTCACGACCTGCAAGGATTTGAGTAGGCTTGTAATTCTAGAAACTGAGCTCTCTGTCTTGGTGAGTATATTGTACATTTACTCAGCTCATTCTCTAAGTTTCAAGGAGAAAAGAGGGAGTCAGAAAAGAGAAGGTATGAGGCTCCACTAACTTAGGCCAAAAGCCATTAGAGATCCTATTACCAGTGCCCAGGCCGGTGCCTCCCCAGGAGGCTAGAGAGTCTCCCCAATGAGGAAGTAGCCCATGTAATCATGCGCAAGCTGGGGCCCCTGCGCCAGGAGGGAAGCAACAGCAGGATGGACCCAGCTGGCCCAGCCATTCACCCCTAACAGTCATTGAGGTCTGCCATCCTAATATGGCAGGATGGACAGGAGGCCCTAAAACACACAAATAGGAATAAGAAGGTCCGGAGCATAGGGTACCAAAATCAGCACACAAGTTCTGCACAGCGACCCCAGGAGACTTAGCAGGGCCACCTACATTGATGTTAAGAGATCGGGAAAGCTTCCTGGAGTGTGAGGCATGTTGAGCAACCTGTCTTGGAAACTGGCTGCTGAGAGCTTAGGGGGAGTGGGGGCAGTAAGGAGTGAGGTCCGAACAGTGCACCCTGGAGCCAGGAGTTATTTTATAAGCATGTGCCCTACTCTTCTCCCAAGTGGCAGCTGAGCCAATGCAAAGACACAGGACAAGGGGTCGACTCCCAGCTCTGCCAACCATCAGCTGTGAGGTCCTGGGCAAGTCACTTGGCTCTCTAGGTCTCCTTTACCCCATCCGTTCAAGCTGGGTGTTGCACACCATGGGCCCTGAGATTCCCTCCTGCCACAGAACTCAGGCATCCAGGACCACAGCAAACGCCAGGAGAAGCTGGCTTTTCCACAGCTGAGTCTCCGGAGTCTCACATCATAGGTTGTGGCTGCACCGGAAAAGAAGTGGATGGTTCTCACCTTTCTTTCTAAAACCCAAAGCATTCCACCAGCAAGGAAAGAAAGAAATGGAGATTTAGGGAGCTTGTATCATCGTCTGGGGACTTGACCCACGTGATATCTCTTTGAATCTTCACCAAAATCGTACAGGCTGCCCCTATTTCATAGACAAGGAAACTGAGGTTCAGAGATGCTACTAACAGACATATCCGGAAATACAGAGCTTGAAAGTGGCAGAGCCTGAAATGAACCAGCATACCACCCGCTCTCTGCAATCCTGAGGCACAGCACAAAGCACTAACCCTGGGGCTTGGGCGGGAACACAGGGCCAGAGCTGCCTGTGGTGTTCGCTGAGTCATCCTGCTGCAGGGAACACAAAGGCTCAGGGTCCTGTGGAAGTCGCATTGTGGACCTGTCGAAGTCCCCACAGACCTCCCTCCTATCCGACTTTCAAACACCACTTTGGCGGCTTGCTCTCCTCCCTCTGCCGTCCTCTGCTTGGATGAGCCTGGCCGGGGGTGAGGGCTGTGCTGATGGCTCCTCCCACTTCCTTTCTGATGAACTATATGGACCCTCTAAATCCACCAGCCATGAGAGACACACAAACATCTCCAGGACTCCTCCATGATTGCTCTGGGAGGACACTGGGACCTTCTCTTAATATCTGGACTTCAAGGAATGAAAAATAACACTCATGTCAAAACCAGAAGATCCAACTTCATTCATTCATTCATTCATTCATTCATTCATTCGGAAGATTTTTGTGGCGTGCCCATACCTCCTCCCCTTCAAACAAGGTGGGAAATGTAAAAGTCTTGGGTTCTGTTATGTGTTGAAAGAGCTTCTCACCAGCCTGGCTCATCACAACTGGTTGACTGAGAAGGAGGCAGTGGAGCCCCTCACGGCAGCAGCCACCAGCGCTGACGCTTCCAGCTTCCCCACAGCCCAGCACAAGTCCTTCCTACAGGAGGGCTCAGGAAACAGTGTGACAGGATATAAGAAGCTGAGGTTTACCTGATGCACATTCCTAAGGACGAGGTAGAACATCAGCAGAATGTATAAAGGAGATGGCCAAAAACAACTTAAAGTGTTCGTATAAAAGGGCTAGGCATCGACTCCTGGAAGAGTTTTTGCGATTCCTTCAGAGAGAGTTGTGTTGTGACTCACTGAGGTGTGCCCTTGACGGTCTGGGGCCCCAGGGGACTGCTGTCTGAGTCCTCCTTGAAGAATCCCAAGGCCAAGAAGAGGCTGGCTAGCAGCTGACGGTCAAGCCAGAGGAGAGGGCCTGGGTGGGGTGGACTGCACACCCCGAGCTGCCAGGACAGAAAAGCCATCAGTCATTGTTTCCTGGGGACCAGTGGGAACTTGACAAGATTAGAGAGCAGGCAGAGGGCCAGTCTGATCCTGTGTGAGAGATCTCAAGCAGAGAGAAAAACTGGAGGTTCTGGCAGATGCCTGGGGGCTAAGGATGGAGAACTCTGGAACGAGGTGACTCAGGCACCTGCACCAAGGGACTCACAAGGCAGAGGTCCGCTGGGAAGAGAGAGGGATAGGAGACCCTGGTGTTGCCATCATCCTTGGGTCCATTACCTCTCCTGGCCGCCCTTTTCCCAGCAGCCGTATGTTTTTGCTTCTACAGCCTGCGCCTGCGACACTCTTTGGAGGACTAGCCTGGAGCTGCTTTGCCTGCAGAAGCAAACTGCTGTCAGTGCCTGGGAGTTGACGTCCCTGCACAGCCACTGCCGTGACAGTGTCTGCCAAGCAGAGAAGACGAAGGCCCAGCTCCTTGACCTGAAGTCAGGACAAGCTGAGGTGTAATTTACCCCCCAGAATGCCAGCTCATAATTATCCTTCATGACTCTCTCTGGGATTTGGCCTGAAGTCACACGTTTACTTGGCTCCCTCTGCTTCCCTATCCAGCTTCTCCTCGCTACCTCACACCCAGCCTAAGGGTGCCTGTGCAGCACCCCAAGAGAAAAAGTTAGAAAGAACGCCAGCCAGTCCACACCAGTACCAGCCATGCACGATGCTCCTGTTCCCCTTACCTCTCCTCCCTCTCCACCCTAGACCTGAGAAAACTGTCATGAACAAGTTGGGGTACTGCGAGCAGACACTGAAGTCACAGGAAGCAAGAATCGGAAAGCCACGTTTCTTTTCCTGACCTCAGGCTTTCTTGTCCTCAGCAGCCCTTAGCTGGCTGAATGGGAAACACAAAGTGGAAAAGACATGGCATTAAACCAACGCCACGGTCTGACTCCTACTTAGGAAACGGACACTGAGTCACTAACAGAGGATGATGCGTTAGCCAAGAGTGATCACAGCCGTCATGGAGTCCACCTGGACCATCCACCAAGAGCAGAGGAAGAACGAATCCCCCCCACTACATTAAACTAAACAGTGAGGGAAACAAACAAAAAAAAGTTTCCTTTCTTTAAGATTCTACCCCACAAGCCATGCTCGTTCAACACGGCAGTTTTACAGGAAAGCTCCTCATCAACATGACGCCCAAGTTTAGAAGTGGAAGCCTTAGTTTAGTACGTGGCACTTTTTCTTCTATCCTCTATCTACACTGATTCCGTTATCAGACGTCCCCAAAATAGGACACACATTAGCTAACCACTGACTTCCCATATCCCAGCTGCAGGAGGCACACCACAATCTGGGTCTGCTTTACTTTTCCAGACTTCTCTCCTGGATACACTCCTTCAGCCAGACGACGCTATACGCCAACATCCCTTTAACTCTCCTGCCTCCGAGCTTCTGCTCTTGCGGCTCCCCCACTTCTTTCTCCTGAAGTTTCGCGCAGCCTGCCAAGTTCACAGGACCTTCATGGATCTCACATCATATAGATCCTTCTCCCCACGAGTCATAGTACACGCGTCTGCATTGACAGGGGGAGAAGCTCAATCCGGGTCTCCTGGATATGAGGAAGGGGAAAGCAAGGGTGAGAAGCATTTGGGTCAAGGCCCGCAAAGGGCGTCTCATGTGCTGTTGCTCTCTGCTTTTGTTCAGTTGTTTTCAAACTTCACTGAGCATCAGAATGTCCTGGGAAACTGATTAAAAGTGCCCATGTCCTGATCCCCAGAGATTTAGAAAGTTTAGGGCTGAAGCACATGGTGGGACCTTGTTTGCAGGAACAGCCCAGACTTCTGACCCCCTCCTGCATCTTGCACTTTGCCGTGTGGTTTTGCAGTCCTTCCCACAAAAGAAGCAGAGTCTGTATCCCACCACCAACCTCAGGAGGCTTTGAAGACGGCCCTCTCACGTTTGTACCTCTGCAGTCTGAAGAATGACGTACCGAGGTTAGCCAATTGGAGAATGAGAGACACTGGGGCAGAACTAAGTCCCTCCCACCAACCTCTCCAAGAATAGCTTATGTTGGCCAACAGCCAGCTAACCCCCAGCCTTGAGAACATACCCAGCTGACGCAGGTCTGAAGCACCAACCTGCAGCCTCTTAAACTAGACAAATACTTACTGTTTTAAGCCACTGACTTGTTACATGGCATTATCATGGCGATAGAAAACTGAGGACTCTGCCTTTGTATCAATTACCCCACTGTTTATTATGTGGCTCATGCAGAATACCACTGCTTATCACACTCTGCCTTGAACAGTGGTTATCTGTGGCAGTAGAGGGAGCTGGTCCCTACCCTTCCCACACAGATAGCAGCCTATCATGCAAGGCATCTGGTGGGGTCTCTGCTCCCGCTCCCCACACAAGAACGCAGGCTATGGTGAGGCCAAAAAGGAACACCCACAGAGCCATGGATAGGGGAGTCATACCACTATATTCTCGCTGGCGGCATCCGCCTGTCTGAAATCCGCTCTTGCCAGCTCAGCCACCATCTTCTTGCTAGCCCCCATTTTCTGCTAGCGTAGCCACAGCAGTTATATTAGTGGCCAATGGCTCACTGGTTACAGCTGACGGCCAACTAGCCACAGCTGATGGCCATCCAATCACAGTTGATGGCCATTTACTACCTGAGCCAGCACCTTTCCATGTGAGGCCGAGAGCCTGGAAATTGCTTTCTGGGGCTCTGTCCCCACAGAGCCCCTGGAAAGTAGAGACCCACCAGGGGTATTTATTTGTGTATCGTCCATAGCTTCTGCTGGGTAAGCACTGAAGCACCACGTGCTAACTTACAGGAAGAACGTTGGTCTCTCACAGACTGCAATGAGTTTGGAGAGAAACAAACAGAAGATGCTAACTTTTACTGACCCCTGAATAGTTAGCAACTCTAAACAACACACTGGAGAAAAGAGAGGAGGGGGGAGTCATAGACAGAGAGAAATTAAAATGGAAATTTAAAAGGGAATTTTTTCCCCTTTTATTGGCAGCATAATTAGCCAGAGGAGCCCCAACTGATGCCGTTATGACTACTCTGATATGAAACTGAAATCGAATGGGGGAGAATCAGATGGAAAACAATAACACTTAGCATTTATATGGCTTTTTACATGCAGCACTTTTTGTTCCTTCTGTACCTCACAAACATTAACTAATTAATTGCCAGAGCACCCCAGGGTAGACGGTAGGTTTCCCTGTCTGCATTTTACAAGGAATAAGAACAAGCACTTCCTAAGCAAGGGAGAAGTTGATTCTAAACTCCAGGTACTCTTTGGGGTCTTTTGCACCTTGCCATAACCCTCAGGGCTCACACTTTTTGATGTCTTTGAATCCAGGGTTCTAGAGATTTCTATTTATGGACTTAAATATTAGTCCCTTTGAACTGGAAGGGCTATTAGGAAAGTGCTGATTCAAATCTCTTATCTTACAGATGCTGAAAAGATGCTTCTCTCAACGAAGGACTGTCTGAGGTCACAAAACAATTCCAAGAAGAAGATCAGACAGATGTTGCTCGGCTTAGGTCAACCTCACATCCCCAAATTCCAGAAGGTACAGTTATTAATGTTAGACCTATGCATGACTTTCCCTGAGCCTGTGTTCACAAATGATTTTGCATGTACTGGTCACTCAGTCATCAAAACTTTACTGAGCCTGTTCCGTGGGATCAGTGGAGCACGAGGGATTTAGGAATGAATACGGCTCGTGTCAAGCCAGGTGTGGTGGAGAGTTAGTCCTGGCAAGGAGCAGAGCACAGAGAAGCTCGGTCCCAGCGGAGCCATAGGACTCCATGACCTGGGGCACTTTGGTATTCCTCAGCTACATATATTATTCTAAGCACATAGTAGGTGCTCAGTAAATATATGGTAACTTGTCAAAGTGGGTACATTCCAGAGCTAGTTCAGAAGCAGCCTAAAGTAGGAGGCTAGGGAAACTTCCTTGGCCAAGAAAAAAGGTTTAGACTTCCAAGCCTTTGCACAGGCTGTTCCCTATGCCTAGAAAGCCTTCACCCTACCTGTTTGCCTGTCAAACTCACCAGACATTCGTGACTCTACCCCAACGCAGCCAAGGGCACCTTCCTCCCTGTCACATGCCCACATCTGCTATTAACATGTCTGTCTCCCCTATAAAACTGTAATCCCAGAGTCCCCATCAATTAGCCAAGGGCCTCATCCATAGAGGTGCTTAACATGTTTGAATTTCATTTTAAACTTGAATCCTACTGTAAAAACAATCTATATTTTGGGGAGATTGAGTGTCAACAGAAGACACCTATGATATTGACAAGGGGAAAGAGCCACAAGGGACATCTAGAAGCTCCTGGAAGACTCATTTTACCTCCTCTTTGCTCACCCAGATACATAAAATGAATGACACGTAGCCACTCAGATTCCCCACACGCCCATTTGGTTGTTGATGGGCATACTCACTCATTTACCACCTTGCAGCTGCAGAACCTTAGAGGCAGGCAGGAAAAGTTCATGCAGTTTCTCAAGTTGCTTTTCACCTGAGGAGGCTGTGACTCAACTATCGCTCATTCCAGGAAGTGATCCCAGCATGTCCCCAAAAGCCTGACATATCCTGCGTCTTGTTGTCTTCTCTGTGGCTCAGAAGTCTAGTGGGGTGTGCAAAGGTGTCAGCTTGTGCATGTCCCTAAGGCTCCCAAACAGTTGCCAATCAATACAGAACTCTCTCTTAAATATCACCTATCCCCCAGCCTTCTGAGTCTCTGTCACTTCTTTCCTTTCTTTCCATTGTCTTCTCCTTTGTTTCGAATTCCCAAAGTGATCCTCTCAGCGCTGAATACATGCAAATGGCATTTAAACGAAATTAAACAGTCAGGCTCTCCTGGTACCTGTTCAATTCAGACACAGAGTGCTGATTTCCTGCTGATGGAAATAATTACTCAGCTTTAAGATCTCATAGGTCTTTCCTCTCCAAGAGGAGGACAGCAAAATTATCTTCTACTGTGGCATTTGGGAGGTAGGGTAAAGAAATTTATCATACAGTTTGTTTTAAATAAATCTTTTAAAGGCATATATAATCAAGAAACAAGGGTGAAGATTCTCAGTTCCGCTGAGTACTTCCTAATTTTCACATGTGGCTCATCAAAGTCTCCCAAGGTCATGATTTAGGCAATGACCTTGACTTAAGTCTATAAGAGTGAGCAGAGGGCAGTAGTGAGGGCACAGAGAAGAAAGATCACTGAGGCAGGGGACATAGG
Source organism: Rhinolophus ferrumequinum (assembly GCF_004115265.2). Classification (NCBI taxonomy): domain Eukaryota; kingdom Metazoa; phylum Chordata; class Mammalia; order Chiroptera; family Rhinolophidae; genus Rhinolophus; species Rhinolophus ferrumequinum. The sequence continues at coordinate 17,233,939 of NC_046300.1, forward strand.
ACACCAGAGAATGCACTTTCCTCCTCTGTGCCAAGGATGCTGCCAGCCTCTGAGGATAACAGGGGCAAGGCCAAGTTCCACCTAAAGGAGCTCTACCTGGTGGAAAAGACCTGGTGGAAAAGGAAAGTAAAGAGTCAATGGCTGTCCTCTAGGTCTCTGAGACTGTTTCTGGTTAGTTCATTCACTTATTCTTTTCTTTAGATTCCACATATAAGTGAGATCTTATGGTATAGGGTTACTAGATGGGAGAGGGGGTTAGGGATACGGGGGAAGGTAAGCGGATTAGAAAGCACAATCGGTACCCACAAGATTGCCACGGGGATACGAAAGTCAATTTGGGGAATGTAATCAAGAATGTTGTAAAGATTTTTGTAGGGTATCCGATGGACACTTGTGTCATTAGGGAGACCACCTCAGGGATGATGTAGATGCCTGATCACTGCACTGTACACCTGAAGCTGAAGCTGAACAATAATGAATGTCAACTACAATTTTATATATATATATATATATATATATATATATATATATATATATAGTTACAAGAAGGGGAGTTCAGCATTAGAGACAGTGGAAATGTAATGGCTGTAAGCGATGTCAGAGGGGTAGTAGGTGGGAAAAGGAGGGTTATCACTGTGTGAGGGATATAAATGATAAATGTCTAACTATTACATTGTTTTGTACACCTAAAACTAATGGGGGGAAAATAGTCAACAGCAATGGGATGGCACAGGGATGGCCAAAGGACTAAGTAAGGGGGAGGAAGTGGCCAGCTCAGGCTTGATGGCCCAGAAAGACTGTCAGACAAGAAGGAAAGATGGAATTGGCTCTGAGGAACATCCCCTTCTGGGACAGAAGCTATCATGGATGTGTTGGTGCCCTGCCCAGATCCTTTTTTCTACACGGGAGACTCTGCTGCTGTCAATATTGGTTACTAACTGCTCAGAGCTGCCCCTCCTGCAGAGAATTGCTCTGGGCCAAAGGAGCTCCACTGGCCAGGAAGTTAGACTCCTTACCTCACTCCCCAGGTACAACCTGCAGTCAATGGCTGACAGAGGGGTACAAAATGCAGCCTCAAGAGTTGTACAGAACATTATGCCACACTCTTTCTTGTCACTTTCTCCTGGATTGACACCTCCAAGGATATTTTCCACTTCTTCCCTATGAAGATTATCAAAATTTTGCTACAGAGAAGAAAGAAGAAAAGGTAGGAATGCCCTGTCTGCTTGCTTTTGGTTTTGCTTTCCGTGACACCCCAACACAGAGATTTCCCCTACAGCCACATCCTCCAAAATCCGGTTGGAGACAAAGCATGCACACTGTTCTGTTAAGATGCCAGAAGAGGAGAGGTACACTCGGGGTCCAAATACACTCTGGGCCTGTTACCATGTGACTATCAAGAGATCAATCAATCTCCCCACCCCTGACTTTACTGATTTCCAGCAAAAGCTGCCCCTTAGCCAGAAATCTCAAGATTGGGTCCCTGTTTCTCTCCCCACCCTCTGGGGGCCCTCTCAGATATACTTGGGCTACAAAGATTGGGCACACAGTATCGATTCACTGTTATTAAAAATCAGAATGGGGAGTCACAAGACATTTAGTTCAGTATCATGCCCAGTAAATCCAAGACAAAAGACTGAATCTTTGAAGGGATCTAACAGTATTAAATAAATCTCTAATGGGTTCAGTTGGAAAAGTTCAAAAATAATTATTCTAGAGTTCCAAGAGTCACTATGGTCTCTGGTGTTTTTCTCTGGTTATTTTTAACCTGAGTTACGAGGAGTTACTGAACTCAAGAAACAAATTCCTGGTCCTTTATAAGGGAGCCAAGGCCATAACAAGAATCACCTTTTACCTGAGAGCATTTAGCAAATGTGAGACCCTTTCTACTGTGCAGCCACACACAGAATATTTAGAAATAGTTTTACATAGTGTCTCTGAATTGTTATATATGCTATGGAACAACAAAAAATTAAATAAAAAAAATCAAAGAGCAGAGTAGGAGATAACAACACATGGCAAACTGACTTTAGGTAAAATAGATGGAAATGCCTGGCTCAAGAAATGACATTTAAGCTGAGATTTAAAGGAACAGACATATCTCTCCAAGGAGTAAGGGGTGAGAAGAGCATCCAAAGTAGAATAAGCAGATTGTTTGAGAAACTAAAAGATCAGTATAAGCTAGACTGAGGAGAGTGAGAACAAGACACAGATAGAATAAGGCTGACGGAAATCGCAGGGGCCAGAGCAGGCAGGACCTTAGAGGTCACGGGAAGGGGGCTGGATTTATAACAGAGACTAAAGCAGTTGAAGGATTTAGAGCAGGAAGAGTAACATAATCTGCATTGCATTTTTTTTGGAAGAGCAGTCTGCTGGGTGGAGGAGAGCAAGAATGGAAATAGAGCGAGAATGGGAACAGGGCCGGCTGGGAAGCTTTTGTAATCATAAAGGCAAGAAATGTTTGTGATATGGGTCAAGAGGATGGTATTGGACAGGGAGAGAAGACTAAACTCCGGTTATATGTTGCAGATTGAATTGATAAAACTTCCTAATGGATTAGAAACGGAATGAGAGAACATGGGGAATCAAGAGTGACACTTTGGTTTCTAGCTGGAGCAGCTGGGTGAACGGTGGTTCTGTGAACTGAAATAGAGACAGCTGAGGGAAGGAAGTAGAGCAGGTGGGGACAGATCAGGATATAGGAAATATTCAAATGGAGCTGTCAGGTGAGCAGTTGGAGATGTGAATCTGGAATGCAGAGAGAGACCTGGGCTGAAAATATAAATCGGGGGCAACACCCGCATAAAATAACATTTAGACCCAGGGGAAAGAGTAACATCAATAAAAAGAATATAAAGAGACGAAAGCTCAGACTCAGCTGAGAAGTGTCCCACCATTTTGCAGTCTGGCAGAGAAGGAAGATAGAGGAGACAAAGAAAAAGACAAAGGAGAGGGGGTATGCCAGAAGCCACCTTAATCTGATTTGCACCACCACCACTCCATGGAAAATGACCTGTCAAGGTAACCTTTGGCCTGCGTGTCGTCAAATTCTAGGAAAACCTTCAGTGCTCATCATGTAAGAGTTAATTGCTCCTGGAGTCTTGAAACACTCTCCTCTCTCAGTTTCCCTTAGGTTTTCAGCCACAATTAACCACCACCTCAAATCAAACAAATAAAATTATTATCTCACATAAGAGGAAGCATTTCCAGAGCTAGCTAAGCTCCAGCCTTCAGGGCTGGTTGATTCATCAGCTTAACAATGGCTTCAGGAACACAAGCTATGTCTGTCTCTCTGCTTTGCTCTCTATGGCATAGGGACCTCTGAAAGAAAGGGACAAAAGAGAAGAAAAGCAAATAAATGTTATGTTCAAAAAGAAGTCAGAATCCTCCGGATCTCTCCCCAGTTTTATCTGGCCAATTTCAAGAGCAATGATTCTCAAATGTTTAGTCTCAGGGCAGTATTCAAAATGATTGAGGACCACAAAAATATTTTATGAGAATTACATATATTGGTATTTATCGTGTAAGAAATTAAAACTGAGTCATTTAAAAATATCTATTTATTCATTTTTTAAATAACAATAATAAACAATAATTATATATTAACCTAAATAACATTTTCTGAAAAATAACTGTATTTTCTAAATAAAAAAATTAGTGAGAAGAGAGGCATTGTTTTACATTTTTCAAATCCCTTTAATATCTAGCTTAATCAATATTAAGCTAGACCATAGATAGGTGGTCTTCTATGTGCCTCTGCATTCAGCCTCTTACAACATCATACATCATGTGGCCTCTGGAAAACTTCACTGTAACTAATGAGAAAATGAGAGTGAAAAAAGCAAATGAAGTCTTGGTATTATTATGAAAACAGCTGTAATCTTGCTGATCCCTAAAAGGGTCTTAGTGACTCCTAAATGTCCAAAGACCGTACTTTCAGAACCAATGCTCTAAAGAGGGTAAAAGTGGGATCTCTGCGTTGGGGACCACCAGGGATAATTGAAGGACAGACTACAGTACCAACAATGTGAGCATTAAAAAAAATACCCTCACTGACTACTGAAACTTCAACCCTCCTTCCCTAGACTTTTCAACTTGCCTCAGCTGCCAGGACACTTGTCAGTCAGGATAAATTCTCCAACCAGGATACTAATCTAGTCAGCCTAATAGAAAAGATCTAAAGACACTGATATCGGGAGTTCCTCGGTGAAACAATACAGTCTTCACACTATGGTGAAAGCTATAATGACAACACAGAGCTTCACGTGAGCTTTTTGATGTTCCTCTTAATTACTAACAGACAACCCAAATATGTTTGATAAAGATGTTTGAGGAAAGTTTCTACAATGAATATTTTTTTAAAAAAGCATAAGGGGGAGAAATTGGAGAAAACAGAATGTATGCAGGAAGATAAAATCTTTTAAAAACTACCATTAATATCTTCAGAGAAAATACCATATCTATAAAATAAGGCCAGAACACATTTTACAATATTCAGAGAACAAACAACAAAAAAGAGCCCTTTGGAAGTTAAAAATATGACACTAATTAAAAACCCACTAGGAGTGTTGGCAGATAAAGTTGAGGAAACCTATCAGGAAGTAGAGCAAGAAGACAAAGCTATGAAAAGATAAAATGTTCAACTCCAAACAGCAGGCACTCGGGAAAGAAAGAACAGAGAACATAATGGAAAGAAGTCATCAAGAAAATAATTCAAGAAAATGTCCCAGCACTGAAAGATTTGAATATCCAAATTGAAAGTCTCAAAGTACTCAGCACAAAAGATAAAAATAGACCCACACTGAGACCCATCATTTTAAAATCTCAGAACTGGGGGACAAACAGAAGATGTTTAAGTTCCTGATGAGAAAAAAATAAACTATATACAAAGCATCAAGAACAAGAATAGCACTGAACTTCCCAACAGCAACACTAGAAGCTAGAATTCAATGAGCGACACCATCAGAATTGTGAGGGAAATCATTTCCAAGCAAGAATTTTATATCCAAACTTTTAATTAAATGCAAAGCTAATATAAAGATATTTTCAGACACATAGCACTCAGTAAAATTTCTATCATTTCTCAGAAAGCTACTGGAGGATGTGCTCCACAAAAACAAGAGTATGCCAAGAAAGAGGGAGACATTGAACTCTAGAAACACAACACAGAAAGGAAGGAAATCCCCAGCATGATGGTGAAGGGAGACTTCAAGATGGAGCTATACAGCAGTCCTGGAGGGCAACCAGCAGTTTGGAGCAGGTCAGAAAATCTGAAGGTATTTCTTCAGGAAGAGAAAACTGATAGAATGAGCAATGTGGCTGAACATTCTGAGAATAAAGTTATACAACTATGGGATACTTTTCTGTTGAAGTGGTGATAAATACAGAGAAACTATGCATTGCTAATAAGAGTGTACACTGATATAGAATTTGGAAGATCAAACTAGTAGAATTTAGTGAAATTAAACAATTCTCATATTTTATAACACAACATTCCAACTTATGGGGACACATCCCGGAGAAGTTCCACAGGGGAACTCATCTACATTGTTGTTTTGGTGGTAAACAACTTGAAAGAACTTAGCCACAAATCGAGAAATGAATAAATCGAAAGGTGTAGGTACATATGGTGGAATATTATGCAGCAAGTAAAAGAAATGGACTAGATACATATAGCAATATGGACAGATCTCAAAAACTTGAAAGAAAAAATAGTTGAATGAAAAAATCTAAAGAACAAAGCAAGATCTATTGCACAATACCATCAGTTCAATTACTTTAAAATACAACACACATGGATACATGTATGTAAGCAGATGTATGGAAAGTAGAATGGAAGAATATATACAAAAGATAAATACACAAAAGTGGAAGTGTCTGGGAGGTAGGGGAATTGGGTTGGAAATTGTTAAGTAAAACGGGAAAGTAATATATTTAAAAATTGAAAAGAGAGTAGCCACAGACCAGCAATGATAGATATAATAAACTGAGGAAAATGGTCAACTCAATTTTGTGCACATAAAATACAAACAAACAAATCAACAAAGGCACACACATACACCTCCCAAATTCACCTCATCCAGTACCACCTTCTCAACTCACTGCTTTAGCCACGCATACCAACTTTCTATTCCTTGTACGTTCCATGCCCATTACCGTCCCAAAGCCTTTTGGGACTTCTGGTTTCTGCTTCCTGAATTATTCCTCCCGTGGCTCTTTGCATGGTCAACTCCTTTTCATCTTTCAAGTCTCAAGTCAACATTTCATCATCTCAGAGAAGATTTCTTTCACCCTCTGATGCAGAGTCAAACCTTCAACCCTCTTTTTCCCCATCCAGGAGAGCCCATGTATTCCTTTAATAGTCAAAACTGTCAAAACAAGATTTTCTTATCTGCTTGCTTATTGTTATGCACATTTCCACCTTTATCATGTAAATTCCATGAGGGCAAAGATCATGTCTATCCCATTATTCCTGTAGCCCTTGGATCTAGAATAGTGCCTGGGAAGTAATCATTGTACCATCATTTATTTGGAAAATTCAAAGATGAATGAAAATGAGATCAGGAACTGAGAAGCCATGGTGTTGGATGAGGCATCAACATGCATGCTAAAGACACGGAGAACGCTGACAATGTTTAGGAAAGAAAGATGAGAGTAAGCCATGTACTGGAGTCTCCCAGGAACGAGAAAGAAAGATGGGGCAGTCAGTGGATGATGCAGCAAAGAGTAAGAAAAACAGCATTACCAGATAGCATGTAGCTAAGATGATAACTCAGGTTAGTGTGGCATTCAAGTTTGTGTGATTTCCACTCTAAAATGCATTTCCCAGAATCGTGCCTTGCATAGGCAGGCACACTAAATACTGGATGGATGGATGGATGGATGGATGGATGGATGGATGGATGGATGGATGGATGGAATGATGAAGGACAAAGCACCTATATGGTTCATTCACATTTTTTCCCTCCTATCTTGTCCCCCAGTTGTGTGTTTTTCTGTTTATTCTGCTGTGTTTGGCTTGGTTTTTGAAAATCTGATCAACTTCTGATTAACCACAATAATAAAAGACATAGATAAACAGAAATCATTGGAAACAGAAAACAATCCAGAAATAACTCCTATTTAGTCTGGGAATTTTGTTCATGCCTGTTTAAATAGCAGATTTTACCAACTTAATTATGTTTTACCATGGCAAATATTAAAATTATTTTTATTCCTTAAACACACACCAACTGGTGGTAGGTAAGGTAAAGTTGGGATAAGCCGGATGGCAGAAAAAGGCAAGCTAGGACACTAGCTTCAGGGCAGAAGATTTACAAGTTTATTGCCTTCAAGCGAGTGATGAGGAATTTATTTATAACCCCAGGAAGAGTCCTTTAAATTGAATAATAAATAATGAGTCATTTCTCTCTGGATGTTTTTCTATGATTTAATCTGTAAGGAAATATTATTCAGGATCTCTTTAGAAAGAATTTGACTTGCCCAGTTCCTTAAGAGTAGGTCCCATTTCAGTCTTTGGATGAGCACATGAGATGATGAGAGAAGCCAAGTTGGCTCAAGCAGTCTTCTTGGGTCCTCTGGTCATCTGGACTCAGCCGAGCTCCTTCACTAGTAACACTTCCCAGTCCCTTTCCCATTAAAGGGTAAGTCAGAAACCTGCCAGCTTTCCTGAATCAACAGCCCTGCAGAGCACAGTGAGGTCCTGGGAGGCAAATGCTCGAAAAGCTTCCTTGGTCTCTCCATGGTTATGCAGGGACACTTGAGCAATGCCGTACATGAGGTTCAGTGGTGGAACTGAAATGCTGGAACACGGACAAATCAATCACCCAGCGCTGAGGAACTGTGGCTCCCTGAGAAAGCAGTGAGGCACGTCCTCTAGAGAAAGGCAGAAGAGGATTTGCCGGTTCTGAAGTCTGTTGAGAAGTCCACTGGGCAGCATGGTCATCGCTCTATTGCCCACACTGCCCCAGGGAAGCTTCATCCTTCCTTTCTCAGCACCTGTGCTAGGAACACTGACCATTTTCACATCCCCTCATCTCCACGAGGCCACGCATCCATGACTGTTCCTCAGAATCAGGGAGGGAGGGAAGGAGCTGGCCCCATCTGAGGTCCAGGGACAGGGCTTGAGTGTTTGACTTCATACTTTTACTCCCCCGTGGCATTGTCCAGCCCAAGGGCCTGACCGTAGTATAGGCCCAATGAAGACTCACCAAGTGTCTGATGTAAATCTGGGTTGGCCTTGCGGAGCTAATTTCACCTTTTTAGGTGGTTGCTTTGAATGTGTTGCACAGCAGAAATGTGCCAGCCACGTCCAGAGCAGATATGAGAAGACTCCTATCTCTCCCTGCTCCTTGGAGGTAAGATGTGGGCTGAGACACTCCCTACTTCCCTCGCTCTCCTGCTAATGGGAGACAAGGAGAACTTGCCAGAGCCAAGGCAGACGACGAGGAACACTCCAGGAGAGCAAGGTTGTTTGGGTGCAGAGGCCATCGGAGGGGCTTAGGGACTCCAAATAGGCCCCGGGACATGAGAGGATGTGGAAAGAGACAATAGAGAGTGTGCCAGAGGATGTTCTGTTGGGATGGCCAACATACCATTCCTAATTACATGTTTAATTTGATCAAACTTTATTTTTAGATGGAAAATGAATCAGTGTGCATGCCATTGTAAGAGCGGCTCGTGCTTGTATTCCAGACCTCTCGGGGCAGCAGCTGCCTCCTGCCAAGCCCCTCATTTCTGAGTGTTGTTGATGGCAGATGACAGTCTCTATCACCCAGACAAGCAGCCATTCATTAACAAGAGAGATGCTCCAGTGAAGAAAACATGATGGATAAAGCTATGACCAACCTAGCCAGGGAATGGAGCCAGAGAGTGTGACTGGGCATGGCACCCTCCATTTTTGCACCTGTGTTTCAAGTCCCCTGTGTCACTAAATTGCTTATTGTTTTTCCAAGATGAGAAGAGAGACACAACACTTCTATACTCATGCTTCGTTTGGTTCCCTCTTTCTTTAAGTTTACCTCGTTATTTGGCTTCTCTTAGACTACCCCTTTCATCACGGCCCAACCTCACCAAACAACATAGCACATCCCAGACGTGACTGTACAACAGAGGGGCAGTACAATGGGGATGGGGGGTGCCCTGACTGTGACTCTGTGGGGAAGCATCATGGGGGCAGGAGTGGGAGTGGAAAGAACTCAGAGCTTCGAGTCAGAAAACCTTTATTAGAGTCTCCCATTTACTGGATGTGCTACCCTAGAAAATCCCCGGTACCAACTTCTCTAAGCTTCATTCCTTTATTTATACACTGTGATAATAATGCCCATGAACAGGTGACGTCCTGCGGGCATCTGAAAGGCTGAGCTAAATTACAAAACCAATAAATAATGTATGAGGTCAGTCGCACAAATGGGACTGCAGAGACAAAATATTTCCTGTGCCAACTGAACAGAGAAACAGATTAGCTTCATTTGTATCCATGGTATTAATTCAGAACACCAACAATAACATCAACAAAAGAAATGTCCATCAGAAGGAAGAAGGAACTCCACTTGGAATCCAGAAAAGTGAGACTCAGAGAGGCAAGTTGACAACGCACAACCCAAGAAGGGGAGACCCTGGCTGCCCAACTATTAGCCTAATGCCATTGAACACTGTAATTGTAGTCCATTCTCATTGGGAAAACTGACGGTGAATTGATTACCACATGGTTTCCCCATAGGAAAGAAGGGGCTAGTCAAGTGATAGGTCTGTCAATCCTTCTTGAAAATTTCACTTTAGAGGTTCATTCATTATAAAGCACAAAGAAGACCCCACAAGAAAGCACTTTATAAACTGCATAGCACTGTGTAATGCACTAATATCCTCAAATGCTGAGTTTCACTGGGCCGTAGTAAGGAAGGGTTTATCTATCATCCATAACATCTGGGTCCATCGGACCTGTCCTACACGAGCCCAAGCATCTCCGTGAATCCTGAAAGTGGAGAAATGCACAAAGAGTTGAGTCAAGATCTGCTGAATACAGGAAGAGCCATCTCTGTCCCCAGGCCCAGCTTGCCTATGCTCTCCTAATCCATTCTGGCACAAACACACCATCAGTTTGTCTGTGGTTCAGCTAGTCATTTACATGCTAGTTCTAATCCCATACATCTTTAAGAAAAGGAAGTCTGATTAAAAAATCCTGCCAAAAATTAGTTACTTATTCCACCTTCCAAATACTATTCTAATACTCCTCTTGAATTGGTGGCAGTCTCTCTTACAACTCCATAATCTCTCTTCGTGGGTTCCGGCATTTTAATTCTTGGACACACTTCTGAAGTTCTCAGTAGTAATGAAATCTGTTTTGTACCACATGAGAACAATTTACAGACATCGCCTCTCTTGGATCTTTCACCTAAAATTCAGAGCTCTCCTCAATGATTAAATATAATTCAGCTTTATTTAACCACATGGTCATTTATTATTTAGATTGGCTCAAGGCCTAAGACCAGAGTTTAGACACAAGCAGCTATAGTGTGACCCAGCTCTGTATTCACATGTTTGTTCATTCAGCAGTTACTCTACCTACTAAGCTCCAACATCAGAACCTATACTGAGCTCTAAGAATGGAGAAATGAGGTGGTTGGCTCCTGTCCCAAGACTTTGGAGCCTGGCAACCAGGACTCAAATCCTGCCATTGTCACTTGCTATTTGCTGTTATTTCTGTGTCTCTAGTTACTTAACCATTCTGAGCCCTTGAATGGAAATGAGGACATTGTGTACTCAAAAGAATTTTCAGGAGAATTGTATGGGAAAAGGTCTTAGCAGAACCCCTGCCACATAGTACATACTCGGTACATTCGAACCCTAACTACTACTTGTGGTCAGCAGCATCTGACATGGCCACCAATGATCCCCACCTCCTGGTGCTCATGTCCTTGCACAGCCCCCACCTGTGTGGGGTGTGCTGGTTCTCATCACTTGCTCCTAACCAACAGAAACAGCCAACATTGATAGGACGGCACTTCTGTGATTAGGTTACAAAAGGCTGCGACTTCCATCTTGGTATGCTCTCTTGATCTCTCACTCTTATTGCTGCTCTCTTTGATGAGAGGACAACCTTGCAAGGAACTGAAGGTGATCTGAGGCCCACAGCCAACAAAGAGTTAAGGCCAAGAGGAACTGAATCCTGCCTGCAACCACATGAGTGGGCTAAGAAGCAGATGCTGGTCCAGTTGAACCTTGAGATGACTGCAGCCCCAGCTGACATCTTGGTTATAACCTTTTGAGAAGAGATACCCTGAAGCAGAAGACCCAGTTAAGTCAGGCTCAGATTCCTGACTCACAGGAAGCATGAATTAATGCCAAAAGCATGGGGTAACCTGGTTTGCAGTAATAGATAACTGATACACTGTTGTTATTAAAGTTTATGGTATCCTTGAGGGACAAAGAAGAAAGAGTGAGTGGCAGGAGCAATAAGAAGGGGTACAGAAAGGAGGTATGGTGGCCGCCAGATAATCAAGGGCTGAGAATCCCGTGCTAAATATTTGGGACTTCTCATTGGAGCAATGAGAAGTCATGAAATGTTCTTTAAGCAAAGTACAGACTCAATTTTTTCTTAAATAATAAGGCAAGTATGAAGTCATAAAGAAAATGTGTTTCAAGGGTGACCAGATGGCTCAGTTGGTTAGAGCGTGAGCTCTTAACAATAAGTTTGCTGGTTCAATTCCCGCATGGAGGGCTGCACCCCCTGAAACTAAGATTGAAAATGGTGACTGGACTTGGAGCTAAGCTGCGCCCTCCACAACTAGATTGAAGGACAATGACTTGGAGCTGATTGGCCCTGGAAAAACACACTGTTCCCCAATATTCCTCAGTTAAAAAAAAAAATCGTAAAAGGAAAATGTCTTTCAAGAGAAGGAGACAGAATGCTGTCTTGAACTGGTATATCATCCAGGATATACAATCGGAAAACTTCCAGGGAACTCATATCTCTTATTTTTAGCCCCTTCAGCTGTTAGGCAAATCAGTTTGGGATTTATATCACCAAGTTTAATGGCGAAGAAAAAAAAATGAAAGCGAAGTTACTGAAATAAACAATTTCATTAACTTCAAAATCAGTGAGTTCAAAATCAATTAAATTTGTAATATCCTTATTGAGGACACAAGTAGTGAATTAATAACAGTGAAAATGAGTTTTTAGGAATACAAAAGGACTGAGACTTTTATAAATAAATTTTGACATTACAGTTTCCTAAATCAATAAAGATACATCATTTTTTATTTGCACACCTCTTTTTAAATCCTGAATCAAGACTACATATACCTGCCCTTGGACTAGTCCCATAAATCAGTTTGAAAGTGACCCAGTTTTTGCACAGGAGTCATAATATCCGTGTATCTAGGTCTTGTCATTATAAGTAAGACAAAGGGAATGAGATAAGAGTACAGTCTGTAAAGTAAATAAAAGGAAACTATCTCTGATCAGGTTCAAAGGAGAGGGCATAGGGGAGGAGAAATTTGGTATGGAAGAATGATTGCTAACTTGGAATCCACAAGACAAACCCTAGACCTTACTATTGAAAGAGTCTATAACAGTTAACTTACAGAATTTCATACATTCATTTTTTTGACCAGTCTTTTTTAAGCACCTACTATGTGATGGGCACTATGCTAGGCCCCAGACAACCTCCTACTTCATACTAGCACTGGAAATCTATAAAATTTTGATTTGCCTTTCTTCCTTGAAGGCATAGTAGGCCTAATATAGGAAGAAACTCTCAGTTAAAAGTGACCAGAGTCTGAGCCTAACTATTAATTTTCTAAATTGCTGTTCATTTCACCTCTCTAGAGCTCATGAAAACTCATTTTCACTGTTATTAATTCACTACTTGTGTCCTCAATTTCATTAACTTCAAAATCAGTGAGTTCAAAATCAATTAAGTTTGTAATATCCTTATTGCCCCCAATCCTAAATGACTTAGAATCAATAGCCCCTTGAATACCCAAATTCAGCTCATTATCAAACTGAAGAAGAGCCCTACAGTGTTCATGACTGAAAAGGAGAATTTATCTCACCATCTTGACAGGCCACTTCAGGAAACTCCAGCACCCAGGACCACGCCAAGTGTGTTCTAGCTCCACAGTTTGGCAATGCCCAAGTAACCCCATGGGATCCTCATTTAACACAGCTGCTGATGGAGGAAACATTTGGAAGCAGAGGACCTAGAACGAGAAGAGCAGCTACCACCTCTTTATTCTAGAGACGGGTCAAGTGTGATCCAGAGAGGGTCACTGACCTGCCCCTAGATAGACAGATGCACACGGGGCATCTATCTCCAGTCTGTTCCATCACACCAGCGTAGAGCTGGTCTTGAGCTAAAACATCTACTAGATATTGCCACATCTGGTGACTATATTTCTAATTCCTCCAAAACATGGCAATATCTTAGAACCAGGGAATGCCACCTCTGCCTCTCTCATTTCACAGGAAAGAAAGTCAAAACCAAAGGAGTAAAGTGACGGGATGCTTAGTAACAGATCAAGAGCTGGAGCTCAGGTCAGCATTCAGTCTAAGTCTCATTCGCTTCCCAAACCCCCTCCCACCTACTCATTCCATAGTCATCTACTGGTGTCCTCGGTGTGCCTAATGCTGTGCCCAGTGTGATACCCAGACTTAAACCAAGATGCTGAGCTGAAGTCTCTCACTCCGTACAACTGAGCTGACCAGGCAGAACACAGCCTGAGCAAGACCAGCTCTAAGCAAAGTCCCAGTGGAAAATCTGAACAGAGAAAGTGATGACAACCAAAAAAGGTAAAACCTACTCCTTTAATATCCCTGATAATCCCTTCCAAGAGTTGAGAACACTTACTCCAGTTTTCACCCTACTCCTTTTAGTATTTTTCACAGCAGCAGATCAAATCTAATCTTTGCAGGTTCCTCCAAGGAAAGTATTAGGTTGGCACAAAAGTAATTGCGGGTTTTGCAATTATTTTTAACCTTTTAAACCACAATTACTTTTGCACCAACCTAATAGTTGGAGAAGAGAGTAATATTAGCAGGCAAGCTAGAATTAGTTAAACTGACTCCTTGGGTGTGTAATGCACTTTATTAAATCAGAGATAATGAATTCCACAGAGAGCATATAAGGGGAAGCAAAAAATAAGCAGTCTAAATATATCTCATTTCAAGGGAAGCAGAGGGACAATCATAGTAAGTTCACCTTAGAAAGGGCCTGGTCCCTGACTAGATAAAGCAGGAACACTGGCCTTCGTGATTTGCCTGACGGACAGCAGTCTCTCCTGGCCATCTTCTCCACTCAAAGATTCTTTGTCCTTTCAAAAGCATTTGAGCTTTTGAGAGCCACCCTTCAGTCTTGCTAGGGTCAACATTAGCTGCAGCCTGTCTGAGAAGAGAACTTCCTTATAAAGGGAACAAGGACTTGGTTACTGAGAAACCATTTGTCCACTGTGTTCCCTGGAGTTATTTTTTTCCCCCTGATGGGGACTGTCATGTCTCAGAAATTACTGAAAGGGGAGAGAATGTGTTGAGTGACCTCAGGAGGGACCCCTGAAATACAGATATGCTAGTTTTATAAGTGTCTGCAAATTCTTTGACACTACTCCCTTAAGAAGGTGAAGGCTAATTCTTCCCCTTGAGAATGGCCCACACTTGGGGTTTCACTTCTGGTGAACAAAATAAGGAAGAAGTGATACTATGTAACTTCTGAGGGTAGGTCTTAAAAAGGATAGTTTCTACCTGGCTCTTCCTCTCTTGGTTTGCTTGCTGGGAGAAACCAGAGGCCATGTCATGAGGATCCTCAGCAGCCTGGGCAGAGGTTCCTTCTAGGGACAGCATGGCCTCCCACCAGTGGCCAGCACCAACTTGTCAGCCATGTGAGTCAGCCATCTCGGAAGTGGATCCTCCAGCCCCAGTCAAGCGTTTAGCTGACCTCAGCCCCAGATGACATCTTCATGGCTACCTCATAAGAGACCCTGATCCAGAACTGCCCAGCTTGGCCACTCCTCAATTCCTGGCCCATAGAAATCATGAAAAATTATAAATATTTTAAGCCACAAAGTTTTAGGAATATTTGTTGTGACATGGCAATAGATAACTCACACAATAGATGAGCTTGATTCACACTCACATTAGGAAGATCTCACACCTAAGATCCATAGAGGATCAGAAGAGTTTGGATATAAAATATGAAAATAAAAAAAGAGAAAAGAGAAAAAGAAGGAAGGAAGGTGAAAGGGAAAGAAACAAACACTCCATCTACTCTGACCTCCACTTATCTCTTCCTTCACTGAGTTTTTGTCCCTATCTTGCCTTATGCTCTTGCTTGTTCTCATGTGTACTGTCTTTATCTCACCATTTGGTCAGCTGACTTCTTAAGACAGGAACAGAGCTCATATTTATTCAATGTTGTTCATAATGCCCGGCAGTGTCCTATACTAAGTGAACCAAGACCAGTGGATAAAACTGGCAGGCCAATTATGACTCAAGGAGCACAACAGGGTTTAGCAAGGAATTTGTGGTGGGCATCAACTTCAGATGGGGGCTGAGCCATGGACAATACTTTGCTCTCATGTGTATTGTGAGAACACATGTTCTCATGTGTACTTTGTGTACTGTGGTTGCCAAGCAGATTCTTATAGATGGTAGTAGACTGTTACTATTACTACTACTTTGGTGCCCCCCAATGAACCACACCTCTCAGTATGTATGTCTTTGTTTAGCCCCTGATCACATTGTCTCTGAACTTGGTCATGTGACTACCTTTGTCCAATAGGACATCAGCAAACATTACACACGTGGAGGCTTGATAAGTATAATACTTGTACATTGAGGCTTGAAACAATCCTTCTGAGAACTCAGCTACCATGCTGTGAGGAAGCCCAAGCAACCATGTGGATAGGCCCACGTGGAAAAAGACTGAGATCGCGAGTCAACAACCCCAGCTGAGCCTTTAATCAATAGGTAGCACCAATTCGCAGCCTTGAGACTTAGCTATTTTGGACACGCGAGCCATATCCATACTCTAGCTGATACCACATGAAGCAAGAGAACTGTCTGGTCAGTCCATAGAATCATGAGAAATAAATTGTGGTTGTTGTTAGCCACTAAATTTTGGGGTGGTGAGTTACATAGCAATAGACAAGCAAAACAAAGGTCAATCCCAAATCTGGGGTAGGACCATTTCGCAGACCACACAACTTTCTCAGCTGTGACTCAGAAATGGGCCTGAAACCGAGCATGCCTAATTACAAAGCCTGAGTTCTTTCCACCACTGCCTCCCAAATCATGAGAGTCAGTGGATATAAAAGAACTTTGCAAAGTCCCAAGTATCTTTCAGACATTCTTGCTGGCACAGATATCAAGGATTGCTATTGTTTTCCTTCCATTCCTGCCTCTAGTTGTTATTTTTGTCTTGTGTTTCCTTCTGTTTTTCCATCTTTCTTCCTAAGATCTCTCAACTCCCTAGTGATCCTTCAAGCATCACTGAAGGCCAAGGGCAGTGCTGACCCCTAATATAACCCATCTTCTTTCTCAGGCTTGAGTCAGTTCTGGACTCAAGCCTGGAAAAGTTACGGTCTGAGCCTTGGCTTCCCCCTCTGCAGAGTCTAGAAATCACAGCCTGTCTCACAGAGTTCCTGAGAAGACCCAGCAAAAAAATAAAGAATAGAAAACCCCTACCTATAACTACACGTAAGTCTGGTCTCCCTGAAAAGGTTACGCCCCTTTTTCCCCTCCCCTGCTTTTAGCTACTCACCTGTAATGAATTTCCCTGTGCTCTGTCATCTCTCCCAGGACAGGACTCTCCTCACAGAAAACAAGGAACAAGGCAGTTGAAAACTCTAGAAGAAATACTAGAAGTTCCTTTGTGAATTGAGATAACGTGAGCCATCCTAGATCCTCTTCCCTTTCCAGAAAAAAAAGAAATTGTATTTGTTTGCCATGACCCCAAAATACAAGTAAACAGAAGTCTCCTTTCACTCAAAAGATGAGAAAGGAGGAGAGAAAGATGTGACTAAAGAAATATATTCCAACGATCTGTATTATGAATATATATGTATATTTATATCTCAGCAGGCCCTGTGGACTTACAGATGAGCTAATAAAATGCTTATGCTTTTAGCAATGATGTTCATTGAAAACATTTTATAACCATCCAAACTGAGGTTTGTTTTTAGCTACAATGCAATGCTGCCTGGAATATTCTGACCTAAATTATTTATGTGCCCAAAAGTAGACTGCCTTTCCCTAGTACTGACTTTGTGAATGTATCTCAGGATGTAGAAATTTTGGGTGAGTTCGAGTGGCTCTTACAGGCTTTCCCCGTATCTTCTGTGCCTACTAAGACAGGGACGAGCATACTGGTGCAATAGAAAGTCTGTGCAGGTCCAAGAAGTTGAAATCACCCACTGGGAAGGGTTGGGCCTGGTTAGATGCTCCTGAGTACAGAAGGACGATCACTAACACAATTGGGATGTAAATGGATAATCGTTCAGTCTGGGTTCAGGTCTCCACACTACCTCTTCTAGCTCTGTTAGGCGTGGAGGAAGAGGGTGTTTCTACAGAATAATAGCGCTAGGAAGGATTTTTTTTGGGGGGGTGGGGAGGTGATGAAACTGTTCTGAATCCTGATTGTGGTACTAGTTACATGAATCTATAGGTGTCAAAATTCCTGGAACTGCACACCAAAAAAAGTCAATTTCATGAATGTTAATTGAATTTTTTTAATTTAAGGGAAAAAAATAAATAACACTTAGTAGGTTCAGTAACTGATAATTCTACCTCCAGATTTACTCTTGAATCAGCCCCCTTCCCTCCATATCCACTTACAAGCAGCATCTGTCCTGGACTTTCACAGTGGCCTCCTAAATAGTATTCCTACTACCATGTTTGCGCCTGTAATCCATTCTCCATGCTGCAACTAGAGAGTTCATGTCACCTCCTGGCATAAAACTTTCAAAGACTTCCCAGTGTGCTTTGGTTTAATCCCAACATCTTTCACCCTCCTGCAGGGCTTGTCATGATCTGGCCTCTGCTTCCCTCACCAATCTCATCTACCCACAATCCCACTGAACTCACTATTTTCTTTTAAATAGCCAAACTCGGTCTGGTCACAAAGCCTTCAAGCGTGCTGTGTCCTCTCCTGGGATGCTCTTCCTGTTTCCGCTTCCTGCTTCTCATTACCTAACTCCTCTTCATCCCTGGGGTCTTAGCTTAAATATCACAACTCCCTTGAACAGTCACCTACATTAACTTCACCAATATCACTTTCTCATGATGTCCTCTTCTTTGCCTTGACAGCAATTATTCCAGTCTGCAATCAGGTGACTGTGTTTGAAGGGCTGGCTCTGCCCTTCTCGGCTGTAATCTTCAAACAAGACAAGGCTATGTGTCAGTTGTGAGCTAGAGCCAGCTCCCAAGAGCTCATCATTGAGCACCCAGTGAGGTCAGTAGCTTGAAATCAGCTATGGTGGGAGTATTTACACCACAGAAATTGGCAAACGCTATGAGTCAGAGCTTATCTTTTAACAAGGTGGTTTATCAGCACACCACAGTTCACCCTCTGCTGTGTTCCCAGTGCTTGACATGGAGCTGGGAACAGATAATTCTCGGTAAATACTTGTTAAATAAATAATAGTTATAGTGATTGTTGTTGGTTTTTTATAGCAACCCTGTGATGAGTCAAGTAGGGAAGATTCCAGTGTTCATTTTACAGATGATGGATTTGAAGTTCAAGAAACTTGTCCCATTTTCCCAAGGCCACACAGTAAATCAGAGAAATGTAACGCTCTGACAGAGGTTCTCTGACCACCAATTTAATGCTCTTTACATTGTACCTTACCAAAACAAATGCATACACATGTTAGGAATGTGTAAAATGAGGGGCCATGAGCATTGCGGAAGTAAATTTTGAGAAGGAAGCAGAATGCTTGGACCCAGATCATAAAGATGGAGACCAGTGAATTGTCCTGATTCTCCATTCCTCCATGGAAAAGACTCTCCAAGCTATGTCAAAAGCCAGAGTACAAAACACGAAAGAGAACCCACTCTAGTTATTGCAAACTAAAAAGGATTTAATACATTCATTATTAGGTGCTTACCAAAAATTGGAAGGGCTGGAGAAACAGAAGATATTAACAAACCACAGATTATTGAGTTCAATGACAAACCACTGAATCTGTGACCCACAGGTCAGGAAGCGGCTGCTACCCCCACTACTCCTGCCATAACTGCCTTTGAACCTGATGACTAGACACTGAACTGTTGAGTCCAGATGCCACAGACGCTTCTAAGCATGCACATTTTTATGACCTTGCTTGCCAGAAACAACAGCAGTAGGACTCTGAATCACTTCCACCTTCTAGTTTTACATGAGTGCATCGAATTGGCAGAATCTAATTTATTCACAGAACACTGCCTGCAAAGGAATCTTGGGAGTATAGTGTATTAGCTTTCCAACTTCTACATCTGGAATGAACATAAAATGGCAGCTGAGAGTACCAGTGCACCATATCTACCGTAGTCTACCCTTCAGCACTCATTGTCCAAATTTACCCTTCTTCGTGGGTTTAATCTTGCAGGCACCGACAGCAACAAGGCTGAACATCAGCAGCTATCTCTCATACAAAAGCATTTCACCTCTCCCCAAAAGCGGAGATCCAAAGTCCCATCAGTCACTGAGTGGTTTTCATTTATCCTTGTAGTTCTATCCCATTCCCACCTTCGTACCCTGTAACCTAAAAGTTGAATTGGGCAGTTAACCACCGACAAAGCATCTGAAAGTGGTAAGGGAAAAAAAGAGCTTAAAAACAAAATAAATGAGTTGATATATATAAATATATATGTAACAGAGCAAGAAAGAAAATATGAGAAGCTGCTATAATCCCTGTTTTTACAACTAGTCTTGATGCCGTAAATGGACACTGAACTTCTTTCCTACTCTACTTATTCTTGTTCCCTTAACTTTTAACCAGCACCAGTTGCTGTTGAGATTGCTCTATTAAGATCTACAGCTATAGCTATAGCTATGCATATATATACATACATATATACATAAAGACAAAAAATAAATGTGAAATGCATGCCTACTCATACATAGCACACATAATACATATATACATATAATAGTGTATATATATATATATATATAATATTATTGTCATACTTTTGTTCCTTTCTTCATTATGTACATTTTTTAAATTTTTGTTAAATTTATTAGGATGACATTGGTTAGTAATTTTTTGGAAGACTTTGAGGAGAACAGGTATTAAATCATCTTTGAATGTTTGGTAAAATTCACTAGTGAAGCCATCTGGTCCTGGACTTTTGCTTTGGGGGAGGTTTTGGATTACTGTTTCATTTTCCTATTGATCGGTCTATTTCCAGCTCTTCATGATTCAGTCTAGGAAGGTTATATATTTCTTAAGAACTTGTCCATTTCTTCTAAGTTATTGAATTTGGTGGCATATAGTCCTTTATAATATTCTTGTGTGATCCTTTGTATTTCTGTGGTATCCTTCGTAACTTTTTCTCTTTCATTTCTGATTTTGTTTGTGTCTTTTCTCTTTTTTTCTTAATGAGTCTAGCCATGGGTTTGTCAATCTTATTAATCTTTTCAAAGAACAAGCTCTTTGTTACATTAATTTTTTTCTGTTGTCTTTTTGTTCTCTATTTCATTTAATTTTGCTCAAATTTTATTATTTCCTTCCTTCTGACGACTTTGGGTTTCATTTGTTCATTTTCTAGTTCTTTTAAGATGTAATGTTACTTTGTTTATTGGTGATTTTTCTTGTTTCTTGAGATAGGCCTGTAATTATATAAATGTCACTCTTAATACTATTTTTGCAGTATCCCGATAATTTTGCTATAATGTATTTTTATTCTCATTAGTTTCTATGTATCGTTTCATCTCTGCTTTTATTTTTCTCTTTCATCCAGTCCTTCTTCAGTACATGCTGTTTCATCTCCACGTATTGGTGGTTTTCCCACTTACTTTTTGCAGTTGATCTCCAGTTTCAAAGCACTGTGGTCAGAGAATATGCTTGGTATTTCAGTCTTCTTAAATTTGCTGAAGCTAGTTTTGTGTTGCAACATATGTTCTATCCTTGAGAACGCTGCATGTGCACTAGAAAATAATGTATAGATAGTCTAGTGAAAGGCTCTGTAAATGTCAATTATGTCCAATTGGTCTCATTTGTCATTTAAGGCTAATATTTCCTTATCGATCTTCTGTTTGGATGATCTATCCATAACCATCAAAGGCGTATTTAGGTCCCCTACTATAACAGTGCTTTTGTCAGTTTCTCCCTTTAGTTCTGTTAGTAGTTGCTTTATACATTTTGGTGCTCCCTGATTGAGAGCATATACACGTATATTGATAAGTGTTATGTCTTCTTGTTGTATTGTCCCCTTTATCACTATGAAATGTTCATCTTTGTCTCTTGTTACCTTTTTTATCCTGAAATCTGTTTTGTCAGATATAATTATGGCTACACCCGTTTTTCTCTGGATGCCATTTGCTTGGAGTTTTGTTTTCCACCCTTTCACTTTGAGTCTATATTTGTCCTTGCAGCTGAGATGTGTCTCTTGAAGGCAGCATATGGTTGGGTTTTGTTTTTTGATCCAATCTGCTACTCTGTGCCTTTTTATGAGTGAATTGAATCCATTTACATTTAGGGTGATTATTGCATATGAAGATTTCCTATATCCATCTTATCTTTTGTTTTCTGATAGCTCAGCGTCTCCATTGTTTCCCTGTCTTTGTGTTTCTGTCTGTTATTTTAATTTGGTGGTATTCCATGATTTTCTTTCCCCCTCTGTTTCCTCTTTTTTTATGATATGTGTCTCAGTCCTGGTCTTTTTTTTTTTTTTTGAGTGGTTACCAATAAGTTTATGTAAAAATAAAGTTCCATATATA
The DNA here is from genome assembly GCF_004115265.2 of Rhinolophus ferrumequinum. NCBI lineage: Eukaryota > Metazoa > Chordata > Mammalia > Chiroptera > Rhinolophidae > Rhinolophus > Rhinolophus ferrumequinum. Next base: position 17,255,853 of record NC_046300.1, read on the forward strand.
CAGTAATCCTTTTTCCTTAGTATGCATCTTATTTCCATTCCCCTTTGCAAATTCAGACCTTTATTCCTCCCTTTTTATGTTTTTGTTGTCACAAATTATTCCTATCTATGCTGTGAGTTGATTTTTGAGTTGCAGTAGCAGATTGTCTTCTCTTTTTCTTTTTTTTTTTTATGTTTTTATATTCTTTACCCTTTATAAGTGTATGGTGCCCTATTCTGTGTAGGGGTTGCCATTTCCTGTTTCTGTCTGTCTGTTAGTAATCTTACTCATAGTTTTGTATCCTTTTGTCTTTTTGTTTTAGGTAGAATAAACTCCTTCAGTATTTCCTGTAATGCAGGCCTGTGGTAGAAAATTCGCTCGGCTTCCATATATCCAGAAAAGTCTTTATTCCTTCTTCATATCTAAAAGATAATTTTGCTGGATATATTAGTCTCTCTTTCAATAGTTTGAATATTTTATTCCTCTCCCTCCTAGCTTGTAGAGTTTCTGCTGAAAAATCTTATGATTATCTAATGGGTTTTCCTTTGTAGGCGAATGTGTTCTTTTCCCTGGCTGCCTTGAGGATTCTTTCTTTGTTGTTAATTTTTGACAGCTTCAATACAGTGTGCCTTGGAGAGGCCTGTTGGGATTGAGGTAATTAGGTGTTCTATTTGCTTCTTGGATTCAAGGATCCAGTTCTTTCCACAAGTTTGGGACGTTCTCATTGACTATTTGAATATACTCTCTGTTCCTTTCTCCCTTTCTTCTGCTTTGGTATGCCCATTATTCTTATTTTGCTCTTTCTGATGGAGTCAGAAAGTTGTAGAGTTCTTTCATTTCTTTTAAGTCTCAAGTCTCTTTCCTCTTCCATCAGTTTCATTTCCAGGTTTCTATCTTCGATGTCACTGATTCTTTCCTCCATCTGATCAGCTTTATTGTCTAAGCTCGCTATTTCATTTGTCATCTCTTTTATTGAGTTCTTCAGCTCCAGAATTTCTATTTGGTTCTCTTCTGGAATTTCAACCACTTTGGTAAAGTATTCATTTTGTTCATTGATTTTATTTCTGAGTTCATTAAACTGCCTGTGTTTTATTGCATCTCATTGAGTTTTTTCAGAATGGCAATCTTGAATTCTCTGTCATTTAAGTCACATATTTCCATGTCTTTAAGTTTATTTTCTGGAGATTTCTCATTTTCTTTCTGAACTGCCTCGTTACCTTGGTTATTCATGATAACTGATGGATTATTTCTCTTCCTGGGCATCTAAGGGAATGAATTCTGCAGCAGGTGGATATGAAGAGGTCTTTCTTTTGTTTTCCAGTAGGTAATGCTGGAGTGTTTTATTTTCTCTTGCCCTGTTCCGGCTTCTCGTGGTGGAAGATTTCCTGGGGAGGTGGGCATCTCCTTTGTGACCAGGTCACCTAGATCTCAGGGCACCACCCCTATGGGAGGATGTGGTGGGTGATGGGGTTATGAGCCCCTGAAATCTCAGTGCTTCCCCTGCAGCCAGATACAGAGCTGTATGCCTTAGCAGCCCTGGTTGTCCCCACTGGGGTCAGCTGCAAAAGGTGGAGGCGGGATGGACTGGGAGAGGCTGTGGTGTGTTTGTGTCTTTGTTCTCCTCCAAGTCTTGGTGACTGCCAGACCACAGCTGTCTTACCTCCATATCACCTCCCTTGTCACTGGAATTAGCTGCAGTGTGCGTCTGTAACTCAGGAACTGTCTCTCCAGTTCTCAGGGCTGTAGATATTCTGCTCTTTAATCTGATAGTGCTACAGTTTCTTCTGGGGCCCAACACCAGCACTGGGAGGGTGTTGGGGAGGAGAGCTTTTGGAAGGTGGGGGAGAAGCAGCCAGGCTCCATGGCTTTGTTTTCTGTCTGGCACTGAGGGGTGTTACACCACAGTTGTCGCACTTCTGTATTCTGAACCCTGAGGGGTTCAACCATATGATATGCCGATCGCTCAGACAGAAATGCTCAGGTACACAGAGAGTGCACCTGCAGTCTCAATCCTCCCCTCTCCTGGAACACCACAGGAAGCTCCAAGCTGCATTTGTGGTCCCTGTCTCTGCACTTCTCCCTTCCCTTCTGCCCTATCTGCCCCGATTCACCCACCTTCAGAGGTTTTGATACACGGATCTCTCAGACGTGTTTGTGTGTTGCACTGGGAATCTTTTGTTGCATTGTAGCTATTCAACTTGTTGTAACTTCAATGGGGGAGATCAAGGCAGACCCCTCATGCCACTATGTTCTGACATCTCCCCTCCATTATGTACGTATTTTAATGCATTCACTATCCTCTAGACCAAAGAACTACAAGGCTCCCAAAGGATCCCAAGTTTACAGACACACTCTGCCTTGCTTCCATCATGTAACAGCAATGCTATTTCCCCTACATAAACTGAATCAATCAATCAGCCAACCTAGCCACCCAATTATTGCAAGGTTGAGGGAAAGGTAAAACAAACCCACCCTCTTCAGGCTAGGTATGTTGGAGGTGATGGCAGAGGTTGAAGGCACCTTGGAAATAGGTTCTCTGCCTCAAAATACTTCCCATATAGCCCTCACAAGACATAACATTCCACCATGAGGAAACAGATTATTTTTCAAATTCTCTCTTTGTTCATAAACTTTCTAACAGAAATAGCTTCTCAAAAGAAGCTGCTTTGTTGCCAAAGGGATTCGTTGCCCCCCAAAAAATTAATACTGCAAAATGGGCAGGTCAAAAACTCAGAAATGACTTCACACTGTTAAACAGAAGAGTAGAGCGGTGCAGCTGTGTGCTCTCTGGGGCCGAAGCCCGTGAGTCAAATAATAGATGTCAAGAGTATGTGAGGGCAGAAAAGAAATCCTTCCCTTTATTTCCCTGAAGAAAACAGCTCAGAAGTCTGGAATTAAAGGTGACAAGCCCAGGTGTCAGATGGCAGATTAGCTTTGTTTGAGAGATCCAGCAGGACTAAGGGATTTTCACAGAGTGACAGTTTGCGGGCAGTGGCTGGTACCAAATACCATTTATAGCTCTTGCTATCTTAAAAGCCAACTCCAGGGAGAAACCTGCCGCAGAAAGCCTGAACATCAATAATGACCACAATCGTAGATTATAGTAGGCTGGGTCCTCTGTGAGCCCCTTATATTTGGAAAGCTTAGTAGTCATCCAAACTTTGATCAGAAACTCCAATACCACTGGCCTAAGACATTTCTCAAACGAGTCCTGATAACCTCGGAAGCTTATTTCCTGATTAAGATTTTGTTTGGCAGATGCAATTCACTGACATCTCTAAATATGGGAAAGGTGACAGTCCCAGGCAAGTGATCCATAATCAGAAATAGGGAACTTGCACCAATCGCATCACTTTCTCCCTTGATCCCTTGGCCAACTTTTCTACTGCCAAGAGAAATAGAGACTGTTCTGCATGTAATGATAAGGGAAACCTCACAACTCCTACAAAGTCTTTCTAGATGGTAACCCCAGTTGGCCCAGGTTCTGCTCACCCGTCTGCCCTCAATTACCTCTATAACTTTAGGTTAGCAAGCCCACCTTCCTGGGTTATAATATATCAAGTGCTGAGCAGGGGATACCCGGTTCCCTACAAGGGCTCAGCTGCTTTCACATTTCCATAATTCTATGTTTTATTGAAGTATCTCCACCCCCCAACCCATAGGCTCCCCCTGCCCAAAGTATATTCAACTATTCTCTCTTCTAGAAAGGCAAATCGAACCCTTTCAGACGCATAGCACAGGGGAAGACCCACACCCAAATCTGGTTTACTTCTTACCTTTGGCAAAGTTAATATGAGAAACAGTTCGTGGCAGCAAATTAGGCCACTACTTAATGGCCTGGAATTCCAATTAAAGGAAGGAGCTTTATGAGGCTGCCTGACAGTGGGGAGGAGCGTCTGACCTAATCTTGGATCCCAGAAAGGCCACCTTAAGAGGGAAAGCAATTGCCCATCAGATTTGCCGTGGGTGAAAGGAAACCATAAACTACAGGGAGACTGAGCTCGTTAAAATGGTAATGCTCCTGTCTCCACCATGGAAGCACTCCCTAAACACCTCCAGAAATGACATTTGGAACAATGAAAGAACCAAGCTTTTCCTCCCCTCATCCTATCTAATTATTGTCATTTGATGTACTGATGTGCAATGAGGCCCATTAAACCTGGACTCCTCACTCCTGAGTGTATGCCACACTTCACAGACACCTGCAGGGAAACAAAAGACCTAGAATCTCAACTACAGGTTATTAGGTAGGCATGTCAGGGAGAAGCCAACAGATCTCATTCTTACTGACACTGTCTCATAATATTTATTTAAAACTCCCTGAAACTTTAGCCATCTCAAGAAAACCATACAATGTGAACTTGGTGGCAGGAGGGCGGGGATACAAAGTGTAGTCTGGGGGGGGGGGGGTAGGACATGGAATCAGGGCTAAGAAGAAAGCATAGAATCAGGCAATAAACATAAATCAGAGAACTTGTAATATCTAAATTCATCATATTCCCCCCCAATGACTCATCACCTAATCAATCTCCAATGCTAGAATTGATTGGTTATCCTTGACTTCAAATCCATCACTCGTTTGTTCACTCACTAAGTATTTACTGATCATCTGTTATGCACCCGGCACTGGGGGTGCAACAATGAAGACTCCCATCTGTTCTGTCCATGGGTCCCTTTGATATCTGTCTTAACTGTGCTGTCTAGAATCAGATTCTTAGACAAGGAATTGCACGTAGAAGTTTTATTGGGGAGAACTCTGAGGAGATCCACCTGAAAGGAGGGAGGATGACAGGATTGGGCAGAGGAGAAGCTGAGCCACAATACGGTTGCAGCTGAGGCCTCAGCTGGTCCTACATGGGGCTCTGGACAGAGCTTGTGTTCCTGAAGACATTGTTAAGTTGATCAATCAGCCAGCCCTGAAGGCTGGAGCTTAGCTAGCCCTGGAAATGCTTCCTGTATTGTGAGATAATTTTCTTTGTTTGATTTGAGGTGGTTGTGAATTGTCACTGAAAACCTAAGGGAACCTGAGATAGGAGAGTGTTTCAAGAAGCACTTAACTCACAGATGATGAGTACTAAAGGTTGTCCTGGAATTTGATGACACGGAGGCCATGGGTAACCTTGACAGATCATTTTCAGTGGAGTGGTGGTGGTGCAAAGCAGATTAAGGTGGTTTCTGGCATACCCCCTCTCCTGCTGTTGTTCCTTTGTCTTTTTCTTTGTCTTCTTTATCTTCCTTCTCTGCCAGACCACTCACAGCTAATGACTGGCTGATATGCAGATATAAAGTCCTCAATCTGGGACATTAGGCATCTGTGGATCCCTAGGAAGGGGTGTAACCCTGGGCAAAGCAGTTCGCTGTCACTGAGGGTACTTCCCAGGACACAGATGTGAGCCAGGAACACCAGACATTCCCAGTAGCTGCACTGGTCTAGCAAGGGGATCTGGGCGGAGCACCACCATATCCGTGGCAACATCCCCCATCCACCCTCTGCCAACCTGAGTGTAGTCACTGTTGGTGTTTAGGATGTCTTGTCTCAGACTCTCTCCTCCTTCAGTCTGTTCCCTCCCTGGTGATCTTCCAGTTTGTCACTTGAAGTGACAAATATCTGACTCATCTTTAGAGTAATCGTTGAGTTCCCAGTTGGAGGTCTTCAGATATATTAAGGTAGGACTTCAAAAATCTCTATTAGAATATTTTTCCTCTTTTCATTTCAATGATATTTACATTTTTTAATCTAATTATCTTTTGGATCATCTGGATTTCCACTTTAAAACCAAATACCATCCTGAAATTTTAGTGTCCAATTTGTATTCACTGCCGACTACATGGCCTCCAGGTAGTACTATTTTAATTTTCCCAAGCTAATGAGGGAAAGTCCAGAGACAAACACTGAATAAATGATGCCTTGGGGCCGAATAAAGGTTGAAATACTTCACATCACTGCCTAAATTAAGGTTGTGTCGTGTTTAAATAGAGAAAATGGTGAACGGTTGAATCATCTCTGACATACAAGTAGGTCAAACTCAAAACACTCTACATGATAGCAGTATCACTGTCCCATTGAGAGTGGCAGTTTTGCTTTCCCAAAACAACTTGATCTGACACACTTTATTTCAGTTTTGGTTTAGTTTGCAGTTTTATTTGAATACAATTTATAAATTTGCTTCCGTTTCATTATTACGTAAGACCTATAAATATAATGACACTAAGCCTGGTTTTATAGATGTATATACTTACATAAAATTACAATGAAATCATTAAAGTCAGCACTGGAAGATCTGAGAATTTTTTACCAAAAGATAAAACTGGAAGTTGTCATGTATCGCTGAAGTGGGAAATATGAATCTAAACCCCTTCACATAGCATGTCCTCTGTGGGACCTTGTGGTCCGATCTCAGCGTACCCATCCAACCTCCTTCTTCTCATACTGCTTCCAGCAGACAGAAGGGTAAGAAAGTTGTGAAGTAATATCTAAACTGCAGCTGCTTTGGGCTTCCAGTGAGAAAGGGGTCTGCATTATTTGTAAAATAAGGAATTAGGCGTTTGTTCTACTCCATTTCACGTGCAAATGCTAAGACTGGAAAGAAAATGGAAAGGTTGAAATTTAAAAGCCCCTCCTATATCGTTCTGTGCCTCTCCCGGGTGAAGCCCAGAGCAGAGCGTACAATCCCATTGGGTGGAGCTCAGTTCAGGTGGGTTTCTAGAACAGGCCTCTTCTCCAGGAGCAACTCTAGGAATAGGGAGAATTAGACCCAATAATTATCTGGAGGCTGTTTTTAAACTGTCCAAGGAGGATAGGAGACAAGACTTGTACAAGGCATAGAGTTGGAACAGAGACCCTGAAGGCCCAAGATCCTCTAAATGTTTCGGGCACAGTGGGAAGAAAAAAAAAACCCAACCCACTAGCATGTAGGACAAAAAGGAAGCTTGCTTCTGCTCAGACTCAAGGTGAAGTCTACCATTAGGTATCAAAGCTGCAGAGCTGTGCTTTGCATAGCCTAAGAAACCTCGTTTTCATTACCTATACTGCCTTTTTTAGATTCCACATATAAGTGATATCATAGATATTTGTCTTTCTCTAACTTATTTCACTTAGCATAAAGCTCTCAGGTTCATCCATGTTGTTGGAAATGGCAAGATTTTCTTCTTTCTCATGGCTGAGTTATATTCCATTATATACATTCCATTATATTCATATATACATATATATGTATATACATACATGTATATACATGTATATCCATTATATATATATTATGGTTCTTTATCCATTCATCTATTCAAGGTCACTTACATTGTTTTCATATCTTACTGTAATATGTACAGTTCATTGCAGCTACTATAATAATGCTGCAATGAACATGGGAGTACAGATATCTCTCTAAAATCCTGTATTCATTTCCTTTGGATATACACCCTGAAGAGGAATTGCTGGATCATATGATAATTCTATTTTTAACTTTTTTAGAAACCTCTATACTGTTTTCCATAATGACTATACCAATTTACATTCCCACCAACAGTGCACAAGGTTCCCTTTTCTTCACATCCTCACCAATACTTGTTATCTCTTGTCTTTTTTCTAATAGCCATCCTAACAGGTGTGAGGTAATAGCTCCTTGTTGTTGTAATTTGCATTTCTCTGATGACTAGTGACGTTGAGCATTTTTTCGTGTGCCTGTTGGCCATTGTATGTCTTCTTTGGAAAACTGTCTATTCAGATCCTCTGTCATATCATAATCATATTGTTTGGGTTTTTGCTATTGAGTTGTATGAGTTTCTTACATATTTTGGATATTAACTCCGTATCAGATAAATGATTTGCACATATTTGCTCCCATTCTGTAGATTGTTGTTACATTTTGTCGATTGTTTCTTTTGCTGTGCAGAAGCTGTTGTAGTTTGATGTCATCCCACTTGTTATTTATTTTTGCTTTCATTGCTTCTGCTTTTGCTGTCATGTCCAAGAAATCATTGCCAACACCAATGTCAAGGAGCTTTTCCCCTATATTTTCTTCTAGGAATTTTATGGTTTCAGGTCTTATGTTTAAGTCTTTAGTCCATCTCAAGTTAATTTTTGTGAGTGGTAGAAGATAGTGGTCCAATTTCATTCTTCTGCAAATTAATGGTTTGCAACTAAAAAAATGGGTAGAGATAAATTCGTAGCCAGGACTGTATCTATCAAAAGTTAGGGTGGTTTCACTCACATCTGAGTTACACTTACATATGGTTCTATTATGTATTATAGAAGCCTTCCACATGTCACTCAAATTTCCTTTTTGATATGTACCTCACTCACCATAAAGGACTTGAGATACAAAATTTTTCTTTTTATATTTGTTTTCTAATACATAACACAGTTACTAACACATAGTTGACACTAAATCTGTAGTTGTTAATTGAATAATATTCAAAAAAAACTAGATACTCTAAAAGACAACAAACTCTGACAAATAATTCATGATAATAAGTGTATTATCAATATGCAGGAAAACTCTGAATAGAAGCAATACCATTACATTGATCTAACCAGATCTAATTTGTCTCTCTTTAAAGTCACTAAATGGTAAGCTATTCCTCTAGTGCAGAGGGAAAGGTACCAAGTGACTGACCAGTGTTCAAAAATAACTCTTTCTCACTTGAGGTTCTTTTATAGATTTCAAGAAAATTTTCCCACTTGACTGTACATCCCTTAGAGTAAGCAATACCCCTTCTGCTCCTAGTTGCTTGCGACGCCTTCCTCCACCTCTGGGCACCAGAGAGTCTGTCCACATGCTGCCCATGGTTCCATAGCTTATCTATGAACCCATTCACCCTCTTGAATGAAATCCAAAATTTAAATCCCAAGTCAAGGAACTACTGATTACCACTGACATTGGTGGAAAGGTTATAATATGCTAATACCACCATCTTTCTTCACTTCTAATGCTAGATACGCTGGTCCACCAACCTCTCTTCTGTTGACTTTTCAAGCATGAGTCAGCCACCAGTCCACTGAGGCCCATAAACTCCAGGGAACACATATGAAGGCTCCAAGGAGTGTCCTTAAATTACCTCTCACTAGACATAACCATCCTCTCCTTTTCCCCCAGGGGGATGTAGTGGGAAAATGCCAGAGCACTCCAACACATTTTTTCAAAGATATTTTCTCACTCAGGTTTTTCAAACTCAATCATGTTTTATCTTCAAAGTGGAGATTCATTAAAGATCACAACTCTGGTTCCCAATTTCCTCCTTCACAACCCTGTATAGGTGGTCTAGCACTTCCTTTTAGAAAGTAGGTGTAGCATCTATTATTTTGTGATTAGATTTTTGCAGCCTCTACTGAAACTAAGAAAGAGTCCTATTTTAACTTTGTTAACAGAAGTGTAAATTCTATGAAACCCTGGTATAAACTGAGTAACAGAAGGCTCTCCTCTATAATTAAATAGCAGATGATTTCAGAAAACTTAAGATCTCTTTCTTTAACTCAAGATGAGAATTCTGTTTCTATGAGGACATGAGACCCTGCCATGAACAGTCAGCATGAGGACTCCATCAGATCATCTGGAAAGAGAAAATTATACTAAAATGATGCTGGGGTAAAAGAAGGAAAGGGGATCACTTGAGCAGAAGGTAATTTCCTGCTGGGCTGAGAAGGAAGCAACAAATATGGTATATAAGCAACAAGAACTCAATATACAAGCAGCACTTCTACACACAAAGCAGCCTCTAATGATGCCCAAAACAGAGTAGAAGGGGATTTATGGCTGGATTTGGGGTGACAGAAAGCAAAATAGGCTTTGAGAAGTGTGTGCACAATAACCCTAGAGAAACAAGTCTGAACAACAGATGTTCTTCTGCACAAAAAATAAAGAAATTGAACTTTACATGATCTCTAACACACAGCTACACCCACTGGGATAAACAAGACCCCTGACTTCCCTGAAATACTCATCTGAGCCTGAAAACATGTTCATTAATGAAAACTTTTTCACAGTTCCTAGGGAGCATTCAGATTTTGGTTTTTTGGGAAAACACATTTCCATGTGGTAAGGGTCTAAATTCTGAGTTTTGCAACAGAAGCAAAGGACTTTTAACTTTACATTTCCTATTTCTGATTGATCTTTTCAGTCTGTTGATTTACAAGGAACTACTTGTTTTCAGTAGAAGACTCATCTGTTCCCCCATTGCTTTGTGTTTCAAGAAGAGACAAGAGCCTTACTAAATTTGAATGTGGGCCCTTCATCAAAAGAATCAAATAAACTAAAAAAATTCTGAGAGTTGCAACCCAATTCTCATTACTGTGTAATCATATCATCACATCATCATTTTGTAAGTCACAGGGCAATATCCAGGTATATATTTGTTTGCAAAGTATTTTCTGAAAAGAGGAGCATGCTTCAAACAGAGACTCCATCTTCACATGTTTCCATGATGGCAGAAGCAAGAGAAAGGGAGATGGAGAGTTATTTGCTGTCTCTGAAAGTGCATGCCTGCAAGTTACACATGGCACATCACATTTCATTGGTTAAAACAAGTCACATGGCTATGCCAACATCAAAGATATGGCTATGCCAACATCAAAGTGGAAAAGTTCAGTTCTACCATGTGCCCTTCTTTGTAGATCCTCTGGAATGAAGGGGATGTTTAATTTCACCCTATTATTTCCTTCTGTGGTAGTAAATGCTCCTGGAAGAAGGGCTTTCCAGCCTTGAGCCAATGGTTTCTCCTTATCTGAAGTCCTCCACTCTTCCTCTTAAGCCCAATCTAAAAACCACTCACCAAAACATCTTCCTTGCTACACTCAATCCAAAGTGATTTCTAAATCACTTTAGAGGCATTCTAAAACCTCTATACCCCTACCCAGTGTATGTGCTGTGGGCACTTTCATCAGGCAGTTTCTGGAGACTACCTCATTTTTGCTGTGTTTGTACTATTGCCCAGTTAGAAAACAGGCTCTTGAGCACAAGATGCCTTCTTATGCCTGAGAAAGCTGGAATAGAGACAGTGAGTCATGGTATGGTATGCCCATGAGAGGTAAAACTCCTTGGAAATACCCAATTCACCTAGAATGCAGCCAACCGTAGGCTTTAGACCAAAGTTTCAATCAAGTATATTATGCACAAAATTAATAGTCATCAAGACCAGAGAGGCTGCAATTGTCCTCAAGAATACATTTAAATTGAACTTAAGGACCACATGGAATAAACTACAGCCCCTCCACTCTGAGAACAAATAACTCCCTACCAGATCTCTGAATCAGCTTGAGATGAACCTGGTGAAGTTGGGTTTCCTAAGCAAGCAGAGACTAAGACAAGCATTTGTGTGATTTACAGAGGCAGTGCTATCTCAGAAGAACCTATAAGGGCGTAAGAGGGCAGGATAGAGACTAGGCAGAAAATAAGCAAGAATGAGGCGGGGATACTTCCAAGGCATCTCCAAGTGAGGTGGCTCCTGTCATCCAAGAGCAATCCTCGGGAGAAGACTGCTACCATGAGCCATTAGTAGCAGCACCCTCAGCAGCTGGAAATCGGCAAACTAACCTGGGAAAATGAAACCTAGGGAATCTGGCGAGGATCCCATCATTGTCTGTTGTGTACTGAAAGCCAGACTACACATAGAGAGGCTTTAACGTTCATCTTCACCTCCAGAGGTACACCAGGATGTGTAAGTTACCCAACCGTGGGTTAGACGTTCCACAGCTTCATTCTCCTATAAAGAGAGCCTCAATAATTACACTCATTATTAAAAGAGGCACTAAATTGCAATCACTGTATCTGATGGACTCTCCTTTCTGATGTTCTCCATATCCACATAAGTACACCTGGGTAAGGTCATTCTGATCCTGATGTTCCATCCTAATTGCAAGGAGATAGCAGGCAGCTTTAGATGGGAAATTCAGTAAAAAGTGGATGAATTTTGCCTTTGGGCAGCCACAAAGGATTAGCTTCCATTGCAGGACTGTGCTGAGGTATGATATTTTGAGAGAATGCCCTGAATTGATACCTCAAAGGGTTTCTTTCAAAGGAATGATTTATACATCACAAGACAAAGAGGATTTATATTAAAGAAAATGCATTCTTTTTCTGAACTGTTTTGAGGAAGATGGATAGCTTCCTGTAAACTAAAGTTTCGTGTCTGTGAGCTGAGTGTTTCCAGAAAATTACTAAGGTAATGCTGCCTCTGGGACGCACTACATTGTCCCTGCCACCACCCACACTGTGTGTGTGTGTGTGTGTGTGTGTGTGTGTGTGTGTGTGTGTGTCTGTGTGTGAGTGTAAAAGAAGCTACAGAAACAGTTACCTAACCAGACTGCCTCTATTAGGCAGCCCTCCAGAGAAAAATCAATATTATCTACTCTATCTGGAATTAACGATAATAATGATGAAGGAAAGTTTTAGTTCAGTGAGGAGGGGGAGGAGAAGAAGTTGTTTACATATTGGCCCCCCCCCCAATTCCTCCTGCGAAAGTACTGCTCTTGTCCAACTAAGTAGTTCATTGTAAGGGGTCATTCTCCATATTTTAAATATGGCTGATGGATTCCCACGTAATCTTTATACAGCTCTCATGTACATGTGATCAAAAAAATTCAACAGAGTCTAAGATTTGTCAATCTTGAGTAAAAAGATTTATCATTGCATACAAGGCCTCACATCCCTGACCACTGGGGTGGCTGGAAGCATCAGAGAAGAGACAAATGGGATCCTAGAGTAAATGAAAAAGTTTCCTTGCAAAATAAGCACAACTTCCACTGAGCAATCTAGAAAGCTGCCTGAGAGGTCCAAAAGCCATGGCATCAGCCTTGAGAGACCAAGAACTACAACTCTCATTTACTGAGAAACCAACTACTGACCCCTCAGTTTCATTTCATCCTTACAGTTACTCTCCTCCAGTGCTGTGCTGGTAAGCCAAATCAGGAGAGGGGGAAAACTCTCTGATTTGTAGTGTTTGCTGACTTCTGTAGTATAAATATTCTCGTGGCTGATTACAAGCGACGAACGTGATGTCACCAAACAAGGAGTTGAGAAGGGATGCACGTGATCAGTTCTCACAAGCCGGAATAAGCTGGCTCTAGATGAGCACAGTCAGAGGTACAAAAAGATGGAAGGTTGAACAGACAAACTGTGTGGAAACATCTGTTCCTGCCTTTGCAGCTTCTACCTGCAGCTATGCAGATCACCAAAAGGAAACACTTTCAAGTCACTTGTCCTGAGTGAAGAAAAGCTGTATCACTGCCCATGTGAGGCTTTGTAAGATACATTGAATACACTAAACCCATCTTTGTTCAATATAGGAAAAAACTCCTTAAGTGGGGCTATGAGTCATTCAATTCTGTATAATGCACATGCTTTGCCCATAGTGATTACTCACTGATGGTTCCTGAGAGAATGGTTTAGTGACCCTTTGATCTAAATGCCTATCAAAGGCTGATCACCCTTCTAGCTTTTCCAGACCAGATGATTTTTTTCCTCAAAGTTGTATGAGAAATTAAAGACCCTGAAATTTGGATGGACACTAAACTCCCAAACTCCAATGAACACAGCCTTCTATCCAGTATCTTCTTCAGTTCCTCTAATAAGTGGTTACCCATTCTCCAATTGTATACGTGTATATTCAATGACAAGGAATTTACCAACTAAAATCATTGCAACTCACAGGTCATAGCCAGCCATTGTAACTCAAAGCTATGGACTGCAATGTGCCAAGAGCTCAAACAATGAAGATACAATCACCGATGACACATACAAGAACAAATATTTCTCAGTATGCTTTTGCAGGCTCATTCCTCCCATCAGTTCCAACAACATTACTGCCACTCATATTGAGACATGAGTTTTTATGCTATAGGGATAAGCAGAAAGGAGAATGAACTGAAAAAAGATGATGAAATGCCCTAGGTAAAATATGTTCCCTAATATAAAAAAATCACTTGTGTTTTTATACATTAACAATGAACAAATGAAAATTAAGAAAATAATTTCATTCATAACAGCCTCAAAAAGAATGGACTACTTAGGAATAAATCTAACCAAGGAGGCAAATATTTCCACACTTGAAAATACAAAACATTGCTGAAAGAAACTAAAGAGGACATAAATAAATGGGGGAATATCCCATATTCATGAATTGGAAGACTGAATATTGTTAAGATGTCAATACTACCCAAAGCAACCTATAGATTCAATTCAGTCCCTAGCAAAATACCAATAACATTAGTTTGCAGAAACAGAAAAACCTATCCTAAAATTCAAATGGAATTTCAAAAGAACCTGAATAGCCAAAACAATCTTTAAAAAGAAGAACAGCAAGATAAATAAGCTCTAGAGATCTGCTATACAATATCGTACCTATGGTAACAATAATGTTAATATATTGAACACTTAAAAACTTGTTAAGAGGGTAGATCTCACGTTAAATGTTATTTCCACAGCAAAAAAAAAAAAAGGAGGAAGAGGAGGAGAAAGAAGAAGAACAACCACAACAACAAAGTTGGAGGTCTCACACTTTCTAGTTTTAAAACTTATTACAAAGCTATAGTAATCAAAACAATGTGGTCCTGACATAAAGAGAGACATAAATAGACTAATGGAATGGACAACAGAAATAAATCCTCAAGTATATGTTCAAATGATTTTTGACAAGGGTACCAAGATCATTTAATGGGGAATGGACAGACTTCTCCACAAATGGTGCTAGGAAAATTAAATATCCATATGCAAAAGAAATGGACCCTGACCTTACACCATGTACAAATTAGCTCAAAATTGATCAAAGACCTAAAAGTATATGGCTAAAGCTATAAAACTCTTAGAAGAAAACATAGGGGAAAAATCTTCATGACATTGGATTAGGCAATGATTTCTTGGATATGACACCAAAGGCACAGACAAGAAAGAAAAATTAGATAAGCTGTACTTCATCAAAATTTTAAAAATTTTATGCATTAATGGGCACTATCAAAAGAGTAAAAAGGCAACTCACAGAATGGGAGAAAATTCTTGCAAGTCATATGTCTGATAAGGGATTAATATCTAAAATATATAAAGAACTTGTATAACTAAACTACAACAACAAAAGCTTTTAAGGGCAAAGGAATTGAATAGATATTTCTCCAAACAAGACGTACAAATGGCCAGTAAGCACATGAAAAGATTCTCAACATTACTAATCATTAGGGAAATGAAGATCAAAGCCACCATGAAATATCACCTCATACCCATTAGGATGGAAGAAGAAAGAAGAAAGAAGAAGGAGAAAGGAGGAAGGAGGAAGGAGGAAGGAGGAAGGACGAAGGAGGAAGGAGGAAGGAGGAAAGAGGAAGGAGGAGGAGGAGGAGAAGGAGAAGAAGAAGAAGAAGAAGAAGAAGAAGAAGAAGAAGAAGAAGAAGAAGAAGAAGAAGAAGAAGAAGAAGAAGAGAAGGAGGAGAAAAAAAACAAAAAACAATTGTTGGTAAGGATGTAGAGCAATTTGAACCCCTGTTGGTGCAGCCAATGTGGAAAACGGTATGGCAGTTCCTCAAAAAATTAAATAGAATTACTGTATGATCCAGCAATTTCACTTCTGGATATATACCCAAAAAAATTCAAAGCACGAACTGGAACAGATATTTGTACACCAATGTTCCTAGCAGCATTATTCACAATAGCCAAAAGGTGAAAATAACCTAAATGTCCATTGATGAATGAATAGGTATACAAAATGGGGCACACACACACATACACACAGAGTGCCAAAAAAATTTATACACATTTTAAGAAAGGAAAAAACTATATTAAAATTGTAATACTCAGTATATACCAATAACAAAAGATGAATACAAGTCACATTTGACTTCTGCAATTATAAGAGGTGCTCAAAGTGGTTACCGTCAGCGTAATTTTAATACAGTTTTTTTCTTTCTTAAAATTAGTATACATTTTTGTGGCACCCTCTGTATATGTGTATATTATATGTATGTATACATATATACTCAACACAATGAAATTCTTCAGCCTTATAACGGAAGGAAATTCTGACATATGCTACAACATGGATGAAATTTGAGAATATTATGCTAAGTGAAATAAACTAGTCACACACACAAAAAAAAAATACTGTATGATTCCACTTATATGAGGTACCTAGAGTGAATTCACAGAGACAGAAAGTACAATGGTGGTTGCCAGGAGAGGGAGAGGGAGATAATGGGGAGTTATTGTTTAATAGGTATAGAATTTCAGTTTTGCGAGATAAAAAGAGCTGTGGAGATTGGTTGCACAACAATGTGAATGTACTTAACACTACTGAACTCTGTGCCCTTACATCATTCACGGTGGCCAAGACATGGAAACAAGTGTCCTTCAATAGATGATTGGTTAAAGAAGATGGGGTATGTGTGTATATATATACAATGAAATGTTACCTGGCCATAAGAAAAGATGGAATACCGCCATTTGTGACAACATGGATGGATCTTGAGAGTATCATGCTAAGTGAAATAAGTCAGACAGAAAAAGTCAAGAACCATATGACTTCACTCATATATGGGATATAAAACTGAAAACGACAAATGAACAAGACAAACAAAGAAAAAAATTTCACAGACACAGACAACAGTTTAGTGGTTACCAGAGACTGACCACTAAGGGTGGAGGGGGTGGTAGAAGAGGGAAAAGGGGTCAAATATATGGCCATAGAAGGAGAACTGACTCTGGGTGGTGGGCACCCAATGCAATATATAGATGATGTCTTATAAAAATGTGCACTGGAAATCTATATAATGTTACTAACCAATGTCACCCCAATAAATTTAATAAATAAATGAATAAAATAGTTAAGAGGGTAATTTTGTGTTATGTACATTTTACCATAATTAAAAAGAAAAAGGAATGAAATTCTAACACATGCTACAACATAGATGGACCTTAAAAACACTATGCTAAATAAAATAAGTCAAAAGGACAAATAATAATAATAATGAATTCCACTCATATAAGATACACAGAATAGTCAAATTCATAAGACATAAAGCAGAATAGTGGTTATCAGAAGCTGGGAGGGAGAGTGGAATTGGAAGTACTGGTAACACAGTTGGTTACACAGTTTCAGTGGAGTTGGAAGTACTGGTAACACAGTTGGTTACACAGTTTCAGTGGAGTTGGAAGTACTGGTAACACAGTTGGTTACACAGTTTCAGTGGAGTTGGAAGTACTCGTAACACAGTTTGGTTACACAGTTTCAGTTTGGCATGATGAAAAAGTTCTGGAAATGAATAGTGGCGATGGTTGCACAACAATGTGAATGCACTTAATGCCACTGCATTGTACATTTAAAATGTTTAAAATAGTAAATTTTATGTTATGTATGTTTCACAACAATAAAAATATAATAATACAAAGGGTGTTTCTTGGAACTGGGCTTGAGCCCTCTCAAGTCTTCTCCCACAATAGACAAAAGCATCATAAAGTTACTAGGCCTCCCTAAAATTCTGTAAGCGCCAATCACACATGAAGTACTCAACAAAGATTACATTCCCCCCTCAATGTGATAATTCTCCATTCTGTTTTATGATAAAGAACTGGATAATTGTTTTCCTTTTAACTCATTTATGTCTGTCACCCCTACTTATATCAAAACTCAGTGATATTGTATAAAAATTACTTTGGAAAATTCATCAGTCGTCATTTTGTTTCAAAACTTCAGTCTGCGTTCTAAATGTGCCATTCAAGAATGCTATAAATCTTTCTGTGGGTTTCCCAGTAAGACCAGTAGAATCTTTGAGTGTTTCCCACAAAAAGGGAACAAGGGATACATCATCATGTCACCACAGGAGTGAAGTTAAAAGATACAGTTTTTTACATAAGAGCTCTTTTAGGCAGGAAACAATACCTTTGGGGTTAAACCAAAAAGGGGATGTTTTCTTTTGAGTTTGTAATAATTCCAAACTAATTTTTTTGGCTTCTGCTTTTTTAATGTCATGATCCTTTATTGTATCCAAGTTGTTGGAATAGCCACCTGTAAGAACATTCACAGCATTTCTAGGAAAATCTAGTCTAACTAAAGCAACTTAAAAAAAGAATCCATTCCTAGTACTTGATGTTTTGTCAAATACTTGGCTAAAATGTTCTATTCCATTAATCTGTCTTTTCTCCACCTCTCGCTCGTGTATTACCAAAAATTCAAATGCAATAAAATTGATTTTTCCCTTCGTCACTAATTTTATAATTCCATCAGTGAGAGACTATCCATTTTGGGGGGGTTTTGGGGCATGATTCTTTGTTTACAGACCTAAACTGCTGATGATTCTGTTATCCTCCAGATGACTACAGATTTTTTTTCTCCTGGTATTCACTCCATTATTTTACAAGGAAATTAAAATCTATTCCAATAAATACTCATTTTGAGTTTTCAGTATCTTTCTCATTTTTCAAAAACTGTCATTACATCTACCATGAGTCCATCTTCCAGCATCTTCTTTATTTCATAACTGCTTCCACCATGATTGCAGGAATTATGAGCTAGACCCAGAAAAACTGACACTGGTCAGAAATGGACCGATGCCCCAGTCCATATTTTCTCATCTGTATACACAGAAGTTTAGGGACAATGTTTTGTTAGTTTTTTGCTATTTTGTTTATTGTTTTTTGTTTGTTGTTCTTAGGGGAATGACTGTTCAATAAATGGTTCGAACTCTCTTCTTGTCTTTCTTCACACACCGTAACAGGATGACGCTTAGTGCTTCGCATTGTAATACACTCATTTATTTCATTTCCTCCATTTGAATACATTTATTTTCTTAATTTTCCCTTGAAGAGAAAGAGGAAAAATTTTACCAGAGTTTTGTTTTTCATGAGCTTTGGAATTAGACAGACCTGGATCCAAATCTCAGCTCTACCACCTACTAGGTGAATAACCTCTGGTAAGTTACTTGACCTCTGAAATCCGTGGTCTCACCTATTTCACAGGGATAGCACCATCATCCCTTCAGGATTGAGATTAGATGAGATAATCTATGTGAATGCCCTTAGAACATAGTAGGACCTAACACTTAACTTCTCTTAATCCCATTCTATCTTCTGCTTCCTCAAGTGCACACACCTCCACTTCATCCCAAAATCCCTACTCCAAGGCAGCAAAGCATCCTTCTAGAAATCTCCAGAAAACCTCTATGTAGCCACCACCGCTTCAGTCTGTCTGCCTCTCAAGCAACACCTCAATGAGACCTGAAACCTATCAAATAGCAGAATTTTCTCAGTGAGCTCATCAGTTGCAGAACATGGCTGCAACCCAGGATTGTAAAAAAGATAGTCCAAGGGTTTCCTTAAAAGACCCTTGCTCTGCCCTCTCAATTCTTTAGTTCTAATCAATTTGCTTTCTTGAGCCTTCATTGTCAAACCGCCCTGCAAGAGTGAATCCTGTTTGAGTCTTGTCTTTTTCTATTTTATTTTGTGTTTTTCAAGAAAATTCAGAGCCTCGATTCCTTATGAAAAAATACCTTTTCTTCCTTCTTGATCCCACTCACCACCTTTAAGCATATACAGCCAGGAATCCATTTTTACCATAATGAATTCCCATACCATACCATTTTACCATAATGAAAAGTTCTATAGTGATGATAGGTTTTTTTTAAGATCCATGATTAGTCCCATATTTCCAATTGATTCTTTCCTATCTTTTTGCAGGAAAGTTTAGATGACTTCCTCTAGGACTGATTTTTCTCGCTTCCAGAGCATACATTTGCTGTCTTTATTGCTTGTGATTTTTAATCTGTTTTTGCTTTCCTGGCAGATGAGCAACAAAATTACTATGGAAGGTCTTCTGGCTTCATAAGTATCTTAAAATATGTCAAGGGGACCTGAGAATTCTGACTTTAAGGAGAGATCATGATAGTTATAGTGAGAAACTAATTGAAGAGGGCAACGCAGTTTGCAAAGTTAGGCAAATGTCACTAGACTATCCCAGCTTGGAAATAATTATATCCCCATTCCCTAATATCAAATGACTATTTACTATGTCTGGGAATCCTACTTTGTATTTTACATGAACTACTTCATTCTAGCCTCACACATTCTAGCCTCACAAAAACTTTGTGATCTAACTATTATTCTTACATTAATTTTACAGATAAGGAAACTAACGCTTTGAAAGGCAAAATAACTTGCCCAGTGTCACATACCTAGTAAATGATGGACCCAGGATTCAAATCCAGATCAATCTGACTCCTGAACTCAAGCTTTCAAGCCCAGTGCTCTCATGTATCCCAAAATAACCCAAACCTTTTCATAATAAAAAGGAATTTCATGGAAATCTATTCAACATGGTATACTAATAATTCCAAGTGTCTCCCTTGTAGAGAAAAAGATAACTTATCTTTAGTTTATTATGTTCAAGAGTCTACAAAGCAATCTAAGGGGCCTAGAAATGAATTAGAGATGGCCCTCAGAAGAGAGTGATAGAGTTATGAAATGTGAATTCTTCTTATAATGTGTTGAAACTAATGCAAAGATCTAACAGAGGACACTTTAGCAGCAGAATCCAGAAAATGCTTTTCATTACTTTAAAATGCCCTTCTCATTTAAAAAAAAAAAGAAAGAAAGAAAAAAAAGAAAAATAATCAAAAACAAACAAACAACAAAAAAACCGTTAGTTTGTGATCCAGACCAAATGAAATGCTATCTGACAAATATCATGAGCTTTTCTCTAGGCAATGGAAAGTTAAGGCCAAAGAAGGCAACTTTTTGCCAAATGCACAGTATTTTTTAACTCATCTGAGGGAAGGCAAGTGTGGGTCAGGAGGCACTGGCAAGACCAGCAGCTGTGTCCCTTCTGAACCAGAAATTCCTGAGAACAAGAAAAGAAGGCACAGACAGCATCACAAATAGCATTACAAGCAAAGGTAGGTCACAGTGGACCAGTTGGGAAGTCCTTGCATCCAGCTGTCATCGGAGACATGGAAATGAAGGCGCGATATCAGCCTCCTACCTGTGCTTTTCTGTGTCTCTCCAAACCAAAAGTTTTACTGTAAATGTTAGTAAATGTAGGACACATGTCTCATTGCCCATCTTGCAATAAAGTTTCTGCTCTGTAATAAAGTTCCTAAAGTGTTCTTTACGGAAAACTTCCTTTCCCTGTTGCTCTTATTTCGTCTTCATAATCTCAGTGGTGACATGTTATGAAAGGGTTGGTTGCACCGCTAATAAAAGCATTGCTTCCCCAGTGTTTGAGAGACTACAGTTGTCTCCAGGCTGCTGGCAGGTTAATGCAGCACAGTTCCAATATAGCCTTGAAAAATAACAATAATGTGATTTAGGTCTAGTGTCATTAAACTTGATTAGCTGAGTGAGCTCATGAAAAATCCATAATTAACTAGAAAAACAAGAAGACAGATGTTTTTGCCAGGAAACTGAGAGACCCTGGTCTTCTGTTTGACTGCTCTTCTTTCTACCTAAGGGCATAAGTAACTGCACACCTCTCTTCCCATTCATATGCAACTGACAAACAATATGCCCAACTATGACTCATCTCGTATCTAATCATCTCCACTTTTCATGAGGAGGTGAGAGAATAGGAAATGCAATTCCCTCAGATGTGTGGAAGTGCATCAGACAAGTTGGTAAATGCCCTAAAATATGTTACCATCAGCCCAGCCCAGACCAGCCCCTCACGCCCACTCTGAAGTCCCCTGGACCGCGTGGTTTCCAACCAGGGGTGATTTTGTCCCTCTGGGGGACATTTGACAATGTCTGCAGACATTTTTGGTTGTTATAATTGGAGAGAGTACTAATGGGCCTCCAGTGGGGAGAGGCCAGGGATGCTGCTTAACATCCTACAGTTCCCAGGACAGCAAAGGATCTGACGCCAAATGTCAACAGTGCTGATGGAGAGAAAGCTTGCCTGGGCCAAAGGCAAGCCCAGGGTGGGTACATCCTCTGACGCAGACCACCTAAGCCCCCTCACTGGGGAGTCGGAGCCGCAGATCCCCAGGTCAGCCCTGAGCTGTGCGTATCGGTGCATCTGATGGACAAGAAACACAGTAATCAGTATGCAGTGACCCAGCAGAGATTCACACAGACCCTGAAAGAGTCATAACTTTAGGAAAACCAGCATCAGCTCAAGAAAGCATGCTAACATGAGAACCACTCCTTAGGATGCTATTTGTTACAGAGGCTGTGACCTCTTGTATTACGCTGAGTGCAACTCCTGGGGAAAGTGACTTTGTCACTTTCTTTCTCTAACTTCTCATTTTCAGCCAGGCCATCAAATGGCAGGGCAAGGTCAAGAAACTACAGGTTGAGTAACAGGAGAACGGGTTCCACTCCTGGGTTTTTCAACAACTTGGTACGAGTCAACTTTGAAACCTAGATTTCCCTAGGCACTAAAATAAGGTTGCTTACAATGTTTCTGTCTCACAGAGACAATTCAGAGAAGTAAAAAGACACTTTCCAAAACCTCATATTAACATATTAGTTTGAACCACATGAGATGGCCATTTTTAGAGGACAAAATTAGTTGACTACTGGCATTTTCATTTGGTTCAACCTATTATGTCAGCCAAGTTTCTCCAGAGAAACAGATCCAATAGTAGATATATAGATATACACAAAGAGATTTATTGTGAGCAACTGGCTCACACGATTATGGAGGTAAGAAGTCCCACGAGCTGCCATCCACAAGCGGAAGGCCCAAGAAATCCCGCAATGTAGTTCCAGTCCAAGCGCAGAGTCCCGAGGAACAGGTGACCCGATGGTGGATTCCCAGTATGGTCTGGAGGCCTGAGAACCAAGAGCTTCGATGTCCGAGGTCGGGAGAAGAGGGATGTCCCAGTTCGAGCAGACACAATGAAGTCGCCCCACCTCCATTTTGGTTCCATTCGAACCGTCAATGGATTGGATGAAGCTTGACCACATCAGTGAGCGCCATCTTCTTTCCTCAGTCTACCCACTCAAAGGCCAGTCATGCTGGAAACAGCCTCGCAGACACACCCGGAAATGATGTGCACGGGCCGTCTGGGCATCCTTTAACCCAGTTACGTTGACACATAACATTAACCGTCACACTCACACTACAGGTATTGCGACCGCCCTACAAGGAAGGCATCCATTTCGATTAATATTCTTATTTGATAAAAGGGGAAAATGTGGCATGGGGACATATAATCACTAGTCCAACGTAGCACCGTTATTATGCAGTAGACCTAAAACTCAAGCACAGAAGTGAAGACTTCGGACCCTAAATTTTTCCCACTGGCTGCTTAGCCCTAAGCAAGTACAATGTGCCGCCATCTACTATTTGATGAGACCATTACACTTTGTGCAAGGAAAAAATTTTGCAAATGTGGCTCGGATGAGAGTCAAAGTAAGAGTGAGCTTTGTTCTCAGCCTAGAACTCTTGCCAAGAGGGAAGTAGGCCCAGGCCAGCTCACACAGAGCTGCCTTCATTCAGACAAAAAGGGAGCTGAGATTGGGAAGAAAAGACCTCTGTGACTGACAACAGCATCCTCACTTCATCAAACCCTCAGGCCTAAGACACTCCTGTTTCCTGCCTCAGATACACAAACACATTGTTAATGAGCTTGGTGTCAAACAGCCAGTGTCAAGGGAGCAGGGTCCCGGGTTCTGATCGATTCGAACATTATTTAGCCTTCCCCCAGCCTGCCGGTAGCCCTCACCCGTTCGGCAGTTCTGCAGTGCTATTTTTAGTGTGTTACGTTAATAGAAATCCCTGGAGGGATGGGGCGAGAGGAAAGTCACTGGAGGTGAGGTGCTAAATTGGTAACCCGAGAAAGGCCTGCAGCTACAGGGCTTCCTGAAGGATACCGTGGGGAACAGTGTACCAGAGGTCCCTATCTTACCTGAGGTCCACTGTTTAAGACTGCTCCTTGCCTGGGTGGGAGGAAGGGACACCAGCTCAATTGTCCTGCTGCCTCAATGATAAAATAAATAACATAAATGATAAAATAAAATAAAAATAATGATAGTATTCAGAGAGGAAAATAGGCCAGAAAATGTGTTAGGAAATAAAAAATTATTCACTCTTGACTGATGTCAACCCTTCGGTTTCATATTTAAATAACCTCTACCTTAACATTCCCTCTGAAAAGCTGTCAGTGTAATTAGAGCTGTAACAAAGGACATACAGACCTACCCAGGAAAGAAAATTACAATAGGCCTTGATCGAAATTACCCTATAAATATCACCATTACTGTTTTAACTACTATGTTCCAGTGCTAGGGCCATGAAAGTGAGTCAGTCCTATGCTACCAAAACCAGGCACAGAGCTGAAATTTGATTCATTCCTTTGTTGGCAGCCTCACGTGCAGATGTGCCCACGAAGAGATGCAACGTGGGATTAATGTACACGAGGTTCTTAGTGGGCACGGTCCATAAATGTGTAAGGAATACTAAAAGGGAGCCAGAGGGAATAAAAACAGAAACCAAGAACTTACCCTCACCCTTCTGCCACTAACCCATGAACATCCAAAGTGAGGTTTCCCCAGCCAAAGGCATGGCAAAGGATGGAATCACTCCTGACCAAATGTAACTGGGGCCACCATCTAACTGCTCAACTTTGCACATCTGGCTATTTATTCCTTGATAACTTTAGAAGGTGACGAGTGTTCACCTTATTTGGAACCTACACCAAGGAACTCAAAGGCAATTTGGGGGGGGTGGTGAAGGGAGGAGAGAAAAAAGAAGAGAAAAAATATATAGTTGCATCTGCTTTCTCGGAAGAATACCTTGACTAATGAACATTTTCAAATGATGGTTTTCTATCATTTTTTATGTTGTTTACTGAACTTCTCTATGAAGAGTGAAGTTACAAAGGAAAAATACATTATGAAGAGGAGAAAAATGACTTATTTCCATCACAAAACAAAATGAAGGAAGCATCCATACCATTTACTAGATTGTTTCATATCAACGTGAATCGTTTTACCTTATTTCTGAACAAGGACCCTGTCATAGATCACTTCCCCCTCGAGTGGGAATCAGAGGCTCTGAAACCTGCCCATGGATGCAGGACTTGATTTTGACTGACTTGCCAGAGAAAAACATGAAACGGTTCTCTCTGAGTCCAGCGGGGGAAAAGGTTAGGCTCTGTTCCATAAAGGCTTTTGTTTAAAATATTAAATACCAATAACTAAATTGAGTGAGAAGACTATTAAAAGAAATATTTAGAGTTTCCAGAACATCTTGTTCAAAAAATTTGACACATCCAAAAAGTCAATCCAGGTAATTTACTCTCAAACAGTATTTTCCAGATTTGTTTTGATTCTACAGAGACCCACTCACCATCTACTCTATTTCTCTTTGTCACGTGGAATTTGGGGAGCTAGGGGGAACAGGCTAGCAGGAAATATCCCAGAATGCATTTGCCAGGTACCTTCAGCCTCCTCCCCTCAGGGGGCAGCCACTGACTGCCCTAAGGAGCGCTGACCACCGAGGCCGAGGAGGACAACAGGACGTGCGGTGGGGATGGTATGAGAGCATTCCCAGGGGCAGAAAGATCATGAAGGCAGACTGAGGAGGCTTTGCCCAAACCCAGCGAGACACTACAGGGGGTAAGACTGGTGGCTAACATGCCACCATCAGCTGGAATTACCTTCATATTTTGCTTTCATCATCACAGGGCATCCAGCTGTTTTCCAAGTGTTATCCAGGGTGGCTGTTGATCTGCTCTCCTGAGGAATCGCTGGTTTTGCCACCAGACCAGCGACACTATGTTTCTATCATAAACTGCACTTTTGGATATAATATCAAATGAAAGCCAAGCATGATTTTTTTAAACCAGACATTATTGCATTAATGTCTCATCAGAAGCTGTATCATCAGCCCTACATCTGAGGAACACTCCTTTTTACAGCGAAAACTTGGAGATTGTCATCACCCGTGAGTACCCAGTGAAGCCTTTTGCCCCCACTGAAGCCATCCGAAAGAGAAAAAGATTGAGAAGCACTGTCCTGGGCTTTTTCTAGTTTCTCGACCTCCACTATGTTAGCCTATCAGTGGGTTAACCTATTCTTAAAATCTACCAGCAAAGATTTCAAACGTATGGGTTCCATTCACGTAATGAGAAGGTCCTTCTCAACAGACGGTTTGAATTACACTGACTGCAGTTTGAAGGTATGCCCTCTTGTCCCCTCCCACTTATGCACTGAACCACAAAACTTGGGAATACAACCTAAACTGGCCAAACTATTACCTGACCTTCAGCATTTAATTTTCACATTTCTGTCTGAATCTCAAATTTAACTGAGGGTGGGGGAGAAGCAAGCCCTAGATTAATCAGATTCACAGGGAAATAATGATTACCTAATTTAGCAGTGAAGAGAGAATGGGAACAACCTTCAAATGTCATCATTGGAAGCAGTGTTGAAATGCCTCCTTTTTCTGACACAATTCTGTCAATTAGCTGAGCAGAGCAATTACCATCCCTTTCTCTTTTTTATTTGCAAAGAACCAAAACTTTCTAAGGATGATAAATGACTCCCTGGAAAATTCAATGCTGGTTGTGCTAAATTTGCACTTTCCATATTGTAAGGGTTTGGGTGGACTTTTTTTCCCAGTTAGTTCTCATAATCAATTGGGTGAGCAGCTAAAAAACACTTGGTGTAGAATTCAGAGACGGAAGCCTTACAAGAAACCAGCCACACTCAGATCTGTCCAAATGACCAGCAGATGAATACAGATCTCCGTGTAATTAGCCCAGTCGAGGATGGTGTTAGCCAAATGATAAAGTAAATTTCATTTTAATTGTCTCGAATCCTATCCCCATTCCCCTAAAAAGAAGAAAAGGCAATGTATTCAGATTATGACCTTTGAGAATTCTAGACTCATTAGCGTTTCATATAACACAACACAGAATGAAAGCAGGAAATGGATCTACAATGTTCCCCTAACTGCAGCATGTACATCATTAATGGCACGTAATTAAGGAGGTGTCAGTGTTGGTCCCTGGTCTCAGTTGACAATGGCTCAGAAACAGCATTTTCAGTCCAATATAACAGCCAGTTTACAGTGGCTAAAGCTGTTCATTTAAAAACAGACAGAGGAGACCTAATTTTGCTCCAGTGCAAGGATAGGGGACAAAGGAATAGGGGTGTGGGTGGTGATGCATATCCTGAACCAGGCTTCAGAAGTTTCTGTAGCCTTGAGGGCTCCCCGCAGCTATAGAAAGGAAAAAAGCAGGAAGAGAGGAAAACCAGGCATAGATACAGGCCATGGAAGGGATGGTAAAGGGAAAAATTGGAGAGAAGAGAGATAGAGAGAAAGAGGGTCAACCCATCAGCAAATGCCCTCTGGTGCCACCTGCACCCCGGAAACAGACTGCCTTCCACAAGGCCATAACTGAAGCCAAAGTAAAGGAAGAAGCAGCAAAAGAAACTCCTTGCAGGCAGAGGAGTCTAACAGATACCTGTTTTGGCGACTCTACTCAGAAAAGCCCAAAGTAGCCCCATTCCCTCATTTTAATCTGTCTTTCAAGAGGTCTTTCATTCATCGATTGCTGTATTACAAACCACCCAAAACCAGTGGTTTAAAACAATAATGATCTATGCTTCATCATGACTCTATGGGTGGACTGGGTTATGTCCCATGTGGTGTAGCTGTGGTAACTCGTGTGGCTGCATTCATGTGGGAGCTCAGCTGGGGCTGGAACCTCCAAGATGGTCTCTCATCACACAGAGTATCTCGTCATTCGGTGGTCTATGTGAGCCTCTTTACAGCATGGCAGCCAGCTTTCAAGAGAGGCTTCCCAGAGGACAAGCCCAGAAGTGCAAGCACTTATCTAGCCTCTGCTGCTTTATGTGTACCAGTATTCCATTGAGCAACCCAACTCTCATGGCCAATTTCACGGTCAGTGTGGAGAGTCTACCCAAGGGCATGCAAAGCAAGATTCATGGTTCATTGGAGAACACCACAAGGGCTCAAGCCTTCTCAGAATCAAGCCCTTTTCAGAGGATTCTCCTCTGATTTCCATTGAGCCTGCGGGAAGGCACCTAACACAGCAATGATGCAGAAATTGTCATGGATTCAAGGTTTGCTCCCAGCCAAACCACATACATACACACACACACACACACACACACACACACACACACACACACACCGCCAGTGTTCCTTTACTCTGTGAATGGTACCACAATCCATTCCAATGTGCATGTCATAAACCTGAGACTCCCCCCTTGATATTACCCTCTCCTCATACAGTAACTGCAACCCATTACCAGATCCTGTCCATTCTGAATCCTGAAGGGCTCTTTAATCTGGCCACTTGTCACGACATCCAGACACCTCTCCAGACAACCACAATCACCTCCTAATTGATCACCCCCCAAGGCCTTCACCAGGCTGTAGCCAGAACGAACTTTGCAAAACATAAATCGGATCATATCATGCCCTCTCATCTCTCTTCCAGTCTTCACTCCTTCAAAGTCTTCCCATCACTCATGATAAGGAACAGGGTCCTTTCATGGCCTACAAGACCCTGGATGCCCTGGCTCCTGCTGGCTCTTAGCCATATCTCATTTGCTCAAACAAACCCATAATCCCTCACACCATATGGCCTTTACACACTCCCTGCATGGTCAACTCCAATTCCACAATCAAATGCCAAATATTCTTTGCTCAGGAAATCCACCCCTGGCCTCTCCAACCAGGAAAAATCCCACTTACATACACTTGCCCGCCCTTATCCCCAGGTGTTCTTTATGTCTCTGTGTGTCAATTACTAGAATACGAGCCCTGCGAGCACAGAGACTGGGTTTGGTTTTGGTTACCTAGCACAGGGTAATGTTAACAATACATTTTTTTGAACAATTACCATTTGCCAAGTACTACTGGGGTATCCACAAGGAAACAAGACAAAGTCCCTGTCCTCAAAAAGCTTACAGTCTGGTTGGGGAAGCAGGAATAAAAAACAAAACATACACTGTGATGTCTACTAGTGAGTGATACAGGCTAGAAAGAAAATTAAAGCAGAGTAAGGGGATAGAGAGTGACAGAGGAGATGCTGTTTTAGATAAGATACCCAAAGCAGGTCTATTTGAAGAGGTGACATTTGAGCAGAGAACTGAGTCAGTATGAGAGCAAGTCTTGGACTATCTGTGAAGAATATTCCAGGCAAAGGAAACAAGTGTAAAGGCCCTGGGGACCAAGTTCAACACGTATGATGAGCAATCCGGAGGCCAGGGGAGCCGAGGGGAGTAGAGGGGAGAGGCATGAGAAATGAGGCTGGAGAAATAGCCAGGAGCCTAGCAAGCCATGGTGAGTGTATTAGTTTCCTAGGGCTGCCATAACCTAGCACCACAAACTGGGTAGCTTAAAACATGAGAAATTGATTCTTTCACAGTTCCGAGACCAGAAGTCCAAAAACCAGGTTCAGGAGTGTCGGCTCCTTCTTGGGGGCTCAGAAGGAGAATCTGTTCCATGACTTGCTTCTCACTTCTGGTGGTTGGTTGCCAGACATCGTTGGCATTCTTTGGCTTGTAGATGCACCCATCACTCCAGCCTCTGCCTCTGTCATCACATAGTTGTCTTCCCTCTGTGTATGTGTCTCTGTGAGTCTCCTCTTCTTATAAGAACATCAGTCACGTTGCATGAGGATGGCACCCTACTCCAGTGTGACCTCATCTTAACTTTATTAATTACATCTGCAAGGACCCTATTTCCAAATAAGTTCACGTTCTAAGGTTCAGGGAAGGACATCAACTTGGGGGAGAACACTATTCAACCCTGTACAATTAGAACTTAGGGTTTTTAGTCTAAGTGTAAGGTAACTGTGAGTGAACAAATGGAAACAGACCGATGCAGGAGAGAATGGTCACCCAGGTAAAACAAGCAGCCATCGCTTGCCAAGACCACCAGCAGATGGGCTTTTTTGAGTCACTAATGGACACTGTTCTGTGAAGGTAAAGGACCATTCAAACATAGTGTTTTTCAAAACTTTCCAGAAAGCCTGGAGACACCTCTCAAAGTGAAAAGGCAACAATGCTCACAGCAGTGAGCTTCCAGATTCCATGGAAGGGGATTTTCGGAGCACACAGTATTTCAGACAGGGGGCCACCCCCATGTCTCTTGCACCCCCAAACTCAGTTCTTCCACACTATCATTTTTGTAATTAGGTCTGATTTGGGTCCATCCAATATAATGACAAGTGCCCAGAGGGGTCCAATCTTATTTCCCTGCTCAGCCTCATTTTAAGTCTCGGCTGATAAGCTGCCGAGTACTGACACTGCACATTTACTTAGAATTGCAAACACCTGTGTACTAGAAAACCAGGCCAGCAGAGCGTCCTGCCTCCTCATTCCTACCGCCCTGCCCAGCAGCCTGTATTCTCAGGGGCAGTCTGTCCTCTCGTCCCACTCAAAGCTGGAAGCCAAAAGTCATGGTGATTCATGCACCTAATGAAGGCAAACCTCCCAACCTGAGCACCTGGGACGGCCTCATTACACTTCCCTGGCATGCAGGCCTCTCCATGCGAAGGTGCTGTCCCACGCTAAGGGTTAAAGAAATAATTATTGTGGGGCTGGGAGACTTGGTAAATAGCATTAGCCTAAGGAGGAAGCAGATTTCCTGAGCCCAGCTGAGAAATACAATTAAGTTGTAATATTTTGTCAGGGATTTTTTCCTCCTCCTTACTGTTTATCAGTGTTAAGAGACAATATATACTTTGCAATTTTCTGGAATGGTGAATGTACCTCACAGCAGGCAGGTAAGATTAAACTGTCTGTCATGAGGCACCGGCCTTCCGCGTTGCCACATATACACAGCCGGGGAGATGAGAGCCTGGGACACTGGAAGATTTGCTGACTTAGAACTCCAACAATTGGGAGTGGGATGCACCATAACCTTCTCTGCCTTAACTATTTCTCAGAAACTAGAATCAGGACCAATAGGAAGATTCATCACCCCACACACACACACACACACACACACACACACACACTAGGAGTGAGCAGTCTACGGACCCCCTCTTTAACACAGGAGATGAGAGCTCCTAACTTTACTCCCAAGGGTCTCTGAGTCCCCTAACAAATCAAACGTGGGGTCCATTCAGAGCCTCCCCTCCTGCAGGGGAATCTGTGACTAAGCTGAAGGTACTATGATTAATTCATTTCCTCACACAACCTCGTGTGATGAACACATTCAAATATCATTCATCTCAGAGGGGACATATTTAGCCTGCCTCAAAATCCAGTCAGCCTTGGATTTCTCTCTGTCATGAAGGGTTTCATCACATCAAATAATTGAAAATCTGTTGACTCTCTTTATCTTCCTATGTTTCATCCATTTTAAAATGAGTTCTTGTGTCCACAAAAAGACTTGTACATGACTGTTCATTGCAGCTTTATGCTAACCAGTTCAAAACTAGAAACAACCCAAGTGTCTGTCAACAGGAGACGGGATAAACAAATTGTGGCACATCCATACAATGGATTACTGCTTATCGATCAAATAGGACAAGCCAATGACATATGCAACATATGTTCAGTGAAAGAAGTCTCACCCAAAAAGTACATACTGTATGATATCATTTCTATGAACTATAAGATCAGGCAAAACTGCTTGTGGTAATAAGTCAGAAGAGTGGTTATCTCCAGAAGGGGTTATTGACCGGAAGGGTATTTTCTGGGATGATGGAAATGTTCTGATGGTCCTGTGGGTATATACACTTATAAAAAGTCATCAAGTTGTACACTTAAGACTTCATTTTACTGCATGTAAGTTAAACCTCAATAAAGAACTTCTAAAATTCACTCATGATGTCATTTAACTTAAATTACATCCTCCCCTCCAAGCTACCAGACAGTCCCAAGCCTCCAGCAGTCTGCTCAAAATAAACTTCTTTCAACACTCTGGGACTGTTGGCTCTTCCACCAGACTGTGAACTCCCAGCTCATTATGGGGCCCTCAGATGTTTGTTGGCTGGCTGGCTGGCTGGCTGACTGGCTGGATGGATGGATGGATGGATGGATGGATGGATGGATGGATGGATGGATGGATGGATGGATACATAATTCCCTTCAACATACAGAAAGGGCGTGAGCTATCCCACAATGTTGACTTGCTCTCCCAGAAGAGGGGTTGAGTCTGTGCGCATTCAACCACCCCCCCTCACCTGGTCCCCTAGGTGCCAATACACACAGGTGGAAGATGATGAGCCAGATTTAAGCTGTGTGATCAGTGGATAGACTTAAGTTCACGGGTCCGTAAGGTGATAAAACCATAACCTGTTCCATTCATCTGAACTAGGACACCAGGTTTATAAACTGTGATGAAGGAAAAGTACTAACTAGGATAATCCAAACTTAATCCAAAAATGATTTGTATACCCCTTGAAAATTGTTACTGCCGCCTAATTGTTTAGTTCAAGATTTTCTTATTTGCTAAATGGCTACAATGGGCAGGAAGTACACCAAATTAGCTAAGGAGATGGCCAGCTAGGGAAAAAACTTTTATGGGCAATTAACATCTGAGAATCTAGTTCCAGTGCAAATGCAGTTAATCTTCAGGTCCCCGTTATTGGGAGTATCTTGTTTAAACTAAGAGCTGCCCATATCGGGATCCATGTTTCTGCACTGTACCAGATTTCAGAGTCTTTATCCTTTTAATGCTAAATGTATGCACAGGATTCTTTCCTCAGAGAGACAAGAAAAGAAATCTTGGCTATAAAATGCATTCTCAGTTATGTAACAGAGAGAAAGGGTGGGGGTACCTTATATCCTAAGGGAAAGCAGAAACGGGAGAAGAGCAGTAGTGTCTTGCTTAAAAGAGGTGTTCTTTTAACCCGTTAGGGTGAAGTTGAAACAAACATTTGAGCAGAAGCAAAGAAGGTTACAGGTAAGAAAACGTTAAAAGATCTGTAATTACATGTTAAATATGTTGAAGTGATATAGAGCATTTATTTTTCAAAATAATTAGTGAACCAAATTTGCCACCCATTCCCTCTAAGTACTGGGACTGTGATATTTGGGATACAACTAGGTGTTCAAAAATGAAGATGGTGTTGTTCTTTAAACCAACAGAGCAAGCAGCTGTCATGGATTCTGCAGCCTCCAGAACCCTGACCCTGGTGAGCCACCGGGTACTATCCTCAAATACCCAGGGCTCACAGCCTACAGATACCAATGTCAGTCAGGGGACTAGCTTTAGCAAACCCCTCAGACAAAAGTGGGTGCATGTATACACACACACACACACACACACACACACACACACACACACACACAGCATCCCATCACTGGCAACCAGAATGCTGCCACCCATAGCAGGTCGCCTTGATTTGGATATCCCACAGAGAGTTTAGGTGAAGACCCTCGAAGCTTGCATGCCGGAGCTCCAATGTACAGAACGTTTCCCACAAAGCCTTCCTTCACTGGACCTGGAAAAGCCCACATCTGGTTTGTCCTGAGCATACCTGGGACTGTCAGTGGGAGGGTAGCCCCAAGTCGTACGGGCCTTCCCCGTTCCTTTTCCTGAGTTTCATGAGCTTCTGAGAGCACAGCTACAGAATGCCTGCACAGCATGCCTCACCCTTGTTGCTTTAAAACAATCCAACCCTCTCCCACTTGTCATATTCCCAGGGGGCATATGAGGACGTGATCCACAACTTGTGGCTGATGCAACCACAATTCTGCCTGCACAAGCTGGTAAGATGACAGGACAAAGCCCTACTGGAATTTGAAGGCTCTGAGAACAGGTGCTCACCTGAGAAGAAGTGCTCACCTCCGGAATGAACTGAGGAATCAGGGACCACAGGAGAACTGACCTCCTACGGAACAGGAACAACAGGCAAGTGAAATAAACAAGAGACCAGCCATAGCATCAGCAGAGTTGACCTTCAGCTTTAACCCCAGCTTCTAGCCTGTCCTTGGCCCAGCTCCAGCTTCAAAAAAGGACAGTGGCAAGAGCTACTCCAGGTCATGGACCCAGAAGCCATAATCTCAGCTCTGGCACTCTCCCGCTGGGTAACACTTAGAAGACAGAGCAGCTCTGAGCCTCAGTTTACCCGTCTGTAAAGTACAGGTTATAATGGTCCCTACCATAGGCTTGTGTTGAGAATTCAATGGAAAAATGTAAGGCCCAGGGCATCCTGGCTAGCACGTGGTGAGTATTCAACAGTACATTACAGATTAACACAAAGATAAATAAGGAGTTCGACCGGGTTTGGAAGACAAGTCCCACCCAGAACCACCACCGATAACATCACTTCCAAGAGAAAAGGCATTATTCCCATCCACGAGCTCGTTAATCACCACCGTCTGAGGGCAGCATGAGGGAGCGTCCCCAGCGTCAGGGCTGGGTCAGGATGTCCCTTAGCTCTTCATCATCAATATCCTTTTTTTTTTTCCAGGTGAGATCAGGTACAGGACAAAGGGAGAAAAGGAAGGATTGCTGTGAACACCCAACTTTGTACCATTATCACATTCTCACTCAGGGGCACCTGCTGGTCTGTCATTCGGAGTTATAACTCACTCCCCTTCCCAGGGAAAGCCCCGAGTGCAGGCCTGCTCTCAGATGCTGGGTCAGCTCCCTCAGAGGCATTCTCCACCATCAGCACCACCACAGGCCATCCTTGGGGTCTCATGTACACGCACAGGAAAGAGATGCCTCTGTAATCAGTACACCTGGTGGTTTCCAGGCCCTCAGTCAGCACCGATGGGTAAGACCAATTCTATTTTAAGTCAAGATGGAGCTGAAGGAGCCAAGACATCCACCAGTCCATCTCTTTCTCCTGCATAAGGGCTCCTACGTAGGAAAATAACCCTGTTCTCAAACTGAGAAGACACAATGTTGGAACCTGAAAGTTTATGGGTCTGGAGAGATCTGAAGAAGAGGGAAAGAGGAAGAGAAATAGCTGCACATGGCAGATTTGTGGTAGGAAGCTGCATCCAGGGTGGGAAATAGAAGTCTAGACAGTGATAGCGAAAAGGGACAGGAATGGAAGGTGGGGGAGGACAGAGAGGGAAAGAAGTCTGGAGGCCCAAGGTAGGCCAGGGAAGGAAGACACAAAGATAAACATTAAGATGGAGAAAGCCCATGCCAAATACCTGTATCTCTACCTCACATTCCTTGTGTGAAAATGGGGGGCTGGCTTGCCACCCAAATCCCAATCTTGACAGAACGCACTTCACAAAAATGCCATTCTACAGAGCTGTGTGCTGCAACACTAACCCCATCTGCCAGGCCTCCTCCTCACCTTGTTCCTTTCGTCATGAATTAAGGCTGATTACATAAAATAAGGGTGGCTTTGTTCACCAGAAAAGCCCATTTTGAGCACTCTCAATGTTCAAGGATTGATGGCATGCCTTCAGAATTTCATCCTGAAGGACATGTTTTTGCCAAACATTTGTGAAAGGCAGATAACATAAAGAGAAACTGCTGAAGGCAGAGATTAAGAGGGAATAAAGAAGCTTCTACATCCTAGTTTCTTCAATTAAAGTTCAGGTGGTTGACACTTCGCCCAACTTCCTGGAATGTTTAGGATCCAGGTATTTAATCTCCATATATTGCAGGGAGTAATACCCATGCAGAGGGTGCTGGAAAGTACTAGAAAGTGGTGGAATGTGGGGGTAGCTCCTGTTGGCTGCAAAGCACCAAGAGTTTCTACAGGATTCTCAAGCTGTTCCCTTCCCGTCTTCATGGCTGCATGTAAGAACCTAACCCATTGCACCCGCGAGCTGCACAAACTTTATCTGCACCGTTATCCTCAGAGCCTGTCACTGGACACACACCTCTGAGCACAGGGAATTCTCATGCACTTTTTTTGGAAAAGGGGGCTTTAGGGATTCAATTTCACACACACTGATAGGTTACTGATGTGACAGGTGTGGTTATCTGGTTGACTTAGCAGCTTACAGTTCCTCTCTATGTTATAAATGCAGAAGTACTGCAAACAGCAGAAACAGTGAACAACCAAATAATCTGGAAAGATAGCAAATAGGGAGCCAAAGATGAGAGAAAAACATAACAGCCTGGAGGCATTTGGTGCAAAACTGAGTGCGAGTCCCCAAAATGGCTCCTGAGTGAAGCCACAGAAGACGGTGCTCAAACAAGACAAGCTCCATCATATTAATATAACAAATGATGTACTGAGTATACTTGGAATTCCTCATTTATGTCTCAAAATCTTTCTCAAAAATGAATATTTTTCCATTTCTTCACATCTATGAGTAATGACTTCATTTTCAAGAAAAAAAGAGAGAGAAAGAGAACACTGCCACAGCATAATAAAACACTCCATTTTTAAGAAAAGTCCTAAACCTCAGTCCTACAGTAACAGCCTATGAGTGCCCAAGATAAACCCAGAATTAAAATCCAGGCAAGACAGGCTCTCTCAAATCCTATGTGATCTTACTTAACACAGAATTTTAACAACCTTAGCTATCTAACTTTCCAGACTAGATTATAGGAGGCAAACTACAAGAAGCCCTCATAAAGACAAAGATACAGATATGAGAAATACACTGAAAGGGGACGTGTACTACATGTACTACAAACAAACTGCCATAATGATGACCTTAGGTCAGCATAAACAGGGTGGATTTAAATAATCTAGGGTCGAGGGAAGTAAGAGTTGGTTGGCCATGAATTAGTCATTGTTGTCACTGACTATTGGGATCCCAGGGTTTATTATGATTCTTTCATTTTTGTATATGCTTACAATTTTTCATAATACAAAAGATATTTAAGGCTAACTTGATCTTCGGGTACTCTGCTTTCAAACAGTGGAAATCACATCATACATTTTAAAACCTTTTTTTCAAAAACAATTCAACTGAAATAGAAGTTACTTTAAAGGCTATACTCTAAAAATACACATTTATCCAAAAATATCTCATTTCTTGGCTGTAATGTCTTTGTGGGAAGGGAAAGAAGTCTGTCTGTCTGTCTCTCTCTCCATCTCTGTCTGGCCCCAAATCTGTTCTTTCTGCACTGATAACCGCTCTGTCCACATAGACCAGGCAGTCCTGAAATGTGCAGCCCACGGCACTGGTAGCCACGGCCATGGGAGGTGAAGATGCTGGGTCTTCTGCCAGATCCTGCTGAGGAGAGGCGCCCGCCCAGGCTGCTTGCAGGTGCCTGGAACCAGGATTTCTCTCTGCTGCTGGCTGCCTAGATAGCCTGGTGAGGGGCCGAGCTGGTTCAGGTTGTGAGAGGTGGGCTCAGGCACACCTGCCTCACAACTGGCCTGTTCCTGGAGCCTGAGGGGCTCACCTCACCCCCTGGGTGTTGGCCATTAGAGAAGACTGGTGCTACAGGGCCATCCGCACTCTCAGAGTAAAAATAAATTGAGTTTTCAGGAAACACAAGCAATTAGTCTGAGGGGGACCCAATCACTCATTCCAGAGCATGTTAATTTGTTCATTTGTTCACATCAATGATGTCTCAATGGTTTGAGCTCAACAGCCCAGGGCTGGGAACAGCAACCAGCCATGGCATTCCAGGGGGTGTCCTTTGGAGGATGCAAATTACTGCCTATTTGTGAACACCGAGAGCTGCCAGCCTTCTCTGTATAATCCTGTCAAGAACCATTTGAGCTGATTGTTCTCGAGGAAACAGTGCATCAAGATGGTTAATGACTTATGGACAGACAGTCCCTCAAGGTGGCTGTGGCCATCCACTACTTTTACTGCAGTCCCCATCTCACAAAATGGCACCATCAGCCATCTTATTACTCAAAATAAACCTGTGCACTAGCCCAGAAAGTACCCTTTCCACCACCCACATATTCAATACAGTCCATTTTAATTCCTAAATATCTCTCAAATCCATCCAACACTCCATTTCCACCTCCAACACCCTCATCCACTCTAATTTCCTTGTACTTATTGACATACGTGAGAACGTTTAAAATGAGGCCAAGGAAGGGAGGAAGCACCTCTGTATCCCAGGAAGAAAGACGTGCCATCCCTGCAGGGGGCACTGGGCATCATAGAATGTCAAGTCCTCCCTGTGTCTCAGCACCTGGCTCAACCCATCACCCAAATATTGTGCCATTCGGGCCCAGCATCCATGAAGGGAATTTGCATGAGAGATTGTCCTGGAAAGCCACTCAAAGTGGGGAGCAGAAAAATCAAAAGCTCCATCCAAAAGAGAATGAGAAGGGAGTCAGGGCACCCAGTTAAGATATGACATGGGTTACTTACTGAGATAAAAAGTTAATGGTTGTGTCTTCCAACAAGGTAGGCTAGCTTCATGTGACATTCATTCTAATCCTTGAGAGACTCAAAAGAGGTAGCCTGTTGACCTGAAAAAAAGCAGATTTTGTTCATGATGTGTCTTTCAAAATTGGACTTACAGGGCCTTTAGCTAAAACATGCTATCTCCATTTCTCCCTAGGTCCGACCACACCTGACATATGACACCTGGCCTAATTCACATATTTCTGCAACCTCCTGAACCCTCGAGGCATTTATTGTTTCACCCCCATAACTTGAATACAAATGACAGCAGAAAATCCCAGGGGAGCACACGATATAGTATGTGACACTTTTCTCCCTGATCCAGTGTCTCTGGAGAAAGAGGGGGTTGGGAGCTGGCCCAGGACCTCAGGCCAAATCCAGGAAGGGAGGCAAGTGTCCATCAGGTATTCACAGGCTGCTAAACCAAAAGGGAAAAGCAGAGAGTCCTGAAAGCAGATTGGTGAAAAGAGGGTGTGTAGCAAGCTTCCAAGGGCAGATAAAGCAGCAGTGGGAGTCAGAGCTATCACCCAGCTGAGGAGCTGCTCTCTGGGGCTGGCTCACGTTTCAGCCTCCGTCTCAAGAATTGGTAGTTGGTCATATCTGCTGCATTCTCATGGCCAAAGCAGCTCACAGGGAAAAACCCAGATTCAAGGGATGGGGAAATGGACTCGACCTCTTGATAGGAGAAGCTTCAAGGTCATAGAGCAAAGAGGTGTGGACAGAGGGAGGAAGAGGACCGTTTCTGCAATCTACCATATCATCTGTGCATTCCTCTAAGGAGGCCTGTGAGAAATCTCCAGGAGTGAGAGATGGACTTTTCCTTATATGCCTTCTTATCTCTGTTGGGTGTGGAATCCACTAAATAATTTCAATAAAGTAAATAATTTCATCTAAATCTTTTTTTGAATGTTTAGTAAGGAAGAAGATGAATACTTTAGCTGAAGAAAATATGGGGTTTCAGGATCCCTGTGTGAGTTAAAGTGGATAACCACATCTTGGCTGAGTCTGTGTTTTCAACAGTCCCGTTTGTTAACTGCTTTGCATTTTGGTTCTTCTAAAATTCTGTCCTTAAAATATAAGGTGGCTGCACTGTCTTTTTAGAGGAGCGGTATCATGTGACGGTAAGCACATGTGCTCTGAGGTCATACTTCATGGGTTCAAATCCTAGGTATTCCATTTCCTGTCCATGGAATCGCAGGCAACTCATATACTATTTAAGTCCCAATTTCCTCCTCTATAAAATGGAGATAGTAACATCTATTATCTATTCTGTAGGATTTGGATTAGAACTAGAGGAAATATATACAGAATACCTAGAGAAATGCATAGCACATAATAGATGCAACATGTAGCATTATTTAGAAAGTAAATAATTTCTTTCCACAAAAATCATTTCCTTTCCACAAAAATCATTTCCTACATTATTTCTAAAAGAAATCAGATACCCAGCCACTGCTCCCACAGGAAGCCCGACTAGTCACCCCTTAAAAAAAGACATGACAATCTTCTTATTGGTTAGGATTTTCAAAAGCCAGACCTACTTAAGGTAAACAATGTCAGTGTTAGTCACTGTCACTCAGAAAGCAAATCTATCCCTCACCCCATTAACGACACCATCAAAAGACACTGGGCACTTTTTACACCTAGAGAAGAGTCAGGCCTCCAGGAACCCACAGGGGAGTGATCTCTTTCCAAAAAAAGTGTGGGGTTTGGAGAAAATTAGACTCTAATGCAGAATTTAGATGGCTAATAAGATAACGGTATGATACCGTCTACTCCAGGAGGTGTTCCTGTAAACTCCAGAGAAATGAGTCTCAGGTCGACAAGATGCCTCCTGGGATTTGGCCGGCTAACTGGAATGGATCAAGTGGATTATCAAGGCTTTAAGTAGGCTGATTGCATCTTTGCCAGCGTGTTCACAAAGGCACTTCTCTGGAAGGGTAGGGCTCTCCCTTTGCTAGGAGCTCAGAAACACAGCTCATGGCATCCTGCCGGTGGGGTCCACACTGCCCGGGGAGTGAAGCTGTGGCACAGCTGCACAGGCGGCCTGCTGGGTGGCTGAAAACTGAACACAAGTGCTTTCCAAAGACAAGCTCCAGCTCACACTTGCTCACACATACAGATTTATTACCTAAACACTGTCCGAGAAGCAAAATTTTATGTCTTTGACAAAGAAAGAGCATTTTGAACTAGGGATTTACAATGATTGAAAGACAGAAAGATACAGTCCTTTGTTCAGCAGTTCGAAAAATGATTATCACTGCATTCCTTGAGGGCATTCATCAGAATTATAACGAGAAACTGGAAACTTCCATGGAGAAAGAGCCAAGCTGGCAGAAGTGTGAAGAGAGCCAAAGTGCTCTTCCAGATTTCCTGGTGGTCCTTTCCTCCCAGATAGTTTTCTCTCTCTCTCTCTCTCTCTCTCTCTCTCTCTCTCTCTCTCTCTCTCTCTCTCTCTCTCCCCTCCATCCCACTCTCCCCAGCTTCAAAAGCTAACCCTACAGAATAATCTAATCCAGGCCCACTTACTTTTTCTGCAAAGAGCCAGATAATAATTAATTTAGACTTTAGAAGTCATGCAGTTTCTGTTGCAAAGACTCAACTCTGCCACTGTACTGCAAAAGTTAACAAAGACAATATGTAAATGAGTGGCATAACTGTGCACCAATAACACATTTATTTATGGACACAGAAATTTGGCTTTCATATGATTTTCATGTGTCATGAAATAGTCTTCTTATTTTGATTTTTTCCCAACCCTTTAAAAATGTAAAAACTATACTTAGCTCATAGGCCACATAGAAGCAGGTTGGCAGGCATAATTCCATCCTGGGTAGTTTGCCGGTAGTTTGCCAAGTCCTGATCTAATCAATTCACACACACCGGGGAGTAACTAACTGCTAAGGATGAAAGTATTACCTCTTCCAAGATACCTTTTATGTAAGAGAGTCCATGGAACTCATTCTTTTACAGTAGTACCTCGGTTTTCAAACGTCTCCGTTGATGAACATCTCAGTTTAGGAACGCCGTGAACCCGGAAGTAAATGCTGCGGTTTTCGAACACGCCTCGAAGTCGAACATGTCACGTGGCTTCCGCTGAGTGCAAGATCCTGAGGCCTCGCTTCGGCTGTTTTTGAACGTTTCAGAACTCGAACGGTCTTCCAGAATGGATTATGTTCGAAAACCGAGGTACCACTGTATTAACCAG
Organism: Rhinolophus ferrumequinum; assembly: GCF_004115265.2. NCBI lineage: Eukaryota > Metazoa > Chordata > Mammalia > Chiroptera > Rhinolophidae > Rhinolophus > Rhinolophus ferrumequinum. The sequence goes on from NC_046300.1 coordinate 17,297,190, forward strand.
TTATTGAGTATCTTCTAAGTGTCAAGTGTCATGCTGGATACTGGAGATAGACTGGGTGACCCAAAAAGACCTGGTCCCTGAACTTCTGTAGCTGATGGTTAGCAGGAAATTCCCTAAGTGTATAATGTGAATCCACGTTCCTGTGCTCAGAGGGGACCTCTGTCTAGCCCAAAGGCTGATCTGGTCACAACACAGTCCTGCTATTCCAGACGGGTGCCTTCGGCTCTGGAATTCCCAGAGGAAGCCATGTCTGTTTTTCCCCTGCAACGCTGTCAGATTTTGGTGGGGTTTCAATTGTCGGTACCTTGGGAAGACCGATACTTTCTGTTTGGAGGTTGGAGTGCAGTACAGAGGTGAGGGGACCACGCCAGGGAAATAATTGAATGATATTAAAGCTCAAACCACAGACTCTTGATGGGATTAACATCTGTTCCCAGGCAAATTTACTGATGATAATTCAGAACTTTACATTTTCTGGGCAACAAGATTCATTTACACAGAGCGTTTGAAAATCCTGTTGTTCTGTTTCCCCAGCCTGTGAAGGGCGCAGAACGCAATCTGCACTTGCTTATTTTGTATCTAAGCAACTGTCAGATTCCATATCCACTAATAAGAAAGGGTATAATTATACCCTGATACTTTAATTAGTAGCAGATGCTCGCGTTTGTGAATAAAATGTAAGATTTTTAGAGACCTGGAAGCTCAATGATATGCAAACTTCAGGTACCTGATGTTCAGGCCTCTAATTCTTCCTGCTGATCAGTGGGGACAGAGGCCCAGACCATGACTTTGACCAGATTTGGCCATAGTCAGGAGGGCTGGGAGCCTATTTGCATGTGATTTTAATATCATTGAATATCACTATATAGCACGAGTATGTGCAGACAGTCTCTAGTACTTTTCCAGTTATGGTTGGTAACATCTTTATTTTGAATTCACTGTTTCTTTCTATCCGCAAAAATCTATTCAAGTAATATACCCTAAAAGAGGAGAGGTGAGAACTTGGAGCATGAGGGCAGCCTACCATAAACTGTGGTGGGATTACAGTTTGGACAGTATCATCCAGAGGGTATTTTTGAGTTTATCTCTCACAGAAGGTGTTTTCTGAGGCAATAAATAAATAAAAAGCCTTAAAGTTTACTAGCTTGGTTTATTTTTCCCTCTCAGAATTCAAGGCCAGTTCCTACAAGTAAAAAAATAAAATTTGCTTCCTCAGGTCTGTCTGAAAACACTGCATCTCCTTTGGAGGCTTTTGGGGAAGGACAAAGTGATCCAACGTGTCCTTGGAATTGCTAATATTGCTGCTTATTCACTTCCACCTGGTAAATACAAAGCCCCAAGGGCTTAAAAAGTCATCGGAATTCCACAAAAGAAGAAGAAAAGGAAGAAGAGAGAGGAGAAAACTAATGTAATTTATGAAAAGAAAGAGAGAGGGAGGGAGGGAAGAAGGAAAGCATCCTTCTGTAGTACCTGTATTCACCGCTCACTGGCAGGGGGACCTGGGCCCTAAGCCAATCCTCAAACTGGATAGATAAGCTGATTGCTGATCCATAAACTGATAGAGACTGTGTTTCATGCTCCTTGTATGGCCTCTGTCCCTGGCACAGTTCCTGGCACAGAGTGGGCATTCATTTAAGATTTGCTAATAAAAAAAAAATTTAAATAAAACCACTCTCTTGACCTCAGTTTTGCCATCTGAACAAGACGAGAGAGCAACAGGACAATCTCTACCATCCATTCTATAATTCTACAACCTATTTCCAATAGACTTGCAGACTTCTACAGGGCTCAGCTGTCCAGCCAAACCTAAATTTTGGTTAGAGATAAAGAATAACTAGAAGAAGTACAGACCCTAAACTTATAATGTGTCTAGTACTGTGTCTCCACCCAACTGACATGACTCCAATACGTTTTCAGATAGCACTCCCACCAAAGAGTCAGGAAAACATTATTGTTCCTTGAATGGACTTCCAAAAAAGTTTTCTGATTTTTGGGTCCACTGACCACATGAGAGAGTGCTGCTGGAACCAACCATGACAGGATAAAAGAGGCTGGGCTCTAGAAGGTGACCTCACCGTTTGGGGGATTTAGGGAAACTTTGCTTTGCCCTGTTTTCTCAGAAGCTAAGCTCCTAAAGTCCAAAGGTGGACTCCAGCCTCTCCAATATCAGTGTCACAGCGCTCCACTCTAGAGTTTAGTCCCCAGGAACCTATAGAGAGTACAGAAGAGAGAACCTGAGGAGCCAAGTCTGCATATTCTTTTCCCAGTCTGTAATTCAGCCAAACGGCTGGACACAGGAAGGAAATAGAGCTGTGATCTGAACACTTCGCCAAGCCTTGCTCTGTCCTATTCCGAGCTGACAGGGTGTTACCAGAGCATCTGGGCAGAGTGTGGGGCATATCCTGTGAGCCCGCGGCATGGTGGGAAAGGATGTACTCATCCCCTGTGGGCTGGCTTTGACTAACCCTTGCTGCAGACTGCCTGCTGCTCCCTCCCTGACCTCAGGGAGCAGAACGAAGTGGATTAGGAACTTTTTACCACACTTAATTCCCTTCAGCTTCACTGTACCCAGCTGCTGACATCCCTTGCCTGTGGGGAGATTGTGTGTTTACATAGCTCGAGGCAAAAAGAAGCAATTACTCTTGCCCAAATCTCTCATTCCACAAAACAGCCTTCCCAGACTTGCTGGTGACGTCTCAGCTTCTTTAATATCATCCCAACAATCGCCTTTCACAACCCAACTGTGCTCAGCCCTCCCCCGCCCACCCCAACGCCTTTATCATTTCAACTTGACCCTTGGCTGCGACAGAGCTTGCAAGTTTTCTGCCAGTGCCTGTCCATCCATTGCCATCTAGCGTTTGCACACTGTCAGATCTGCCTCACTCTCAGGCGGTTGCTGCAAGAATTTCCGTGAGCTATTTTGTTCAGTGCCCCTGGAAATAAATACTAGGAGCGGGTCCTGGCTTTTCCAGAACTCGCAGGGGGGTTCCTGACACTGGGGACACACCAGCATGAAGCTTCTTGGTGTTACGGTTATCCTAGTCCTCGTTCTGAAAGAAGCCCCCTGAACCAGCTTTCTCGAGCTTTTAGTTTAGCAAAGACACCTCTAGAGCAGGGCTTCTCAAATTTTCATGTGCACTTGAATCACAAGAGGTTCTTTTTAAAATGCAGATTCTGAGGCAGCAAGTCTGGGGTGGGGCCTGAGACTCTGCATTTCTAACAGGCTCCGAGACAAGGCCGACGCCTGTGTGGTCCAGATACCACCCGGAGTATCAGGGAACATGAAGGCCAACAGAGACTCCTCAGGCATTAATTAGCATCTAACTACTCAGAAGCAGCCTGAGCTCTGTCTCTAAATCGCACAATGTTCCCCACCCCCTCTTCCGCCACACACACACACACACACACACACACACAGTCCACAGGACACCGTGCTCCAGCCTGCTTGGAGTGTGAGGGAAGCCTGCCCTGGTGGGCAGGACAGGGAATGGGTACATGCCTGAGCTTGGGGTTTAAAATCTGCCTCGGCCACTTAGAGTATGGCCTTGGGAAAGACGCTGAACCTCACTCGTCTCCTCTCTAAAATGAGGACATACTACTACTCGGGGATAGCACACATAAAGCAGTAATTAGCCCCATGCTTGGGCTGAGCGGCTCCATATTATCCTCATTCATTATTAGGAACGTCCCCTAACCTGCTGCCCCTTGACTGTTACTTTGTCTATGAGAGATGACGAGTCTTCAAATAGGCAGGGACTCCTGGAGGCCAAAAGACCTTATACTAAGAAAAGCTGGGAGGTAGAGAAGAGGGATGTGAAGAGCAGACAAGGTAATAACTGCTGCTGGCTTCTGATTTCTGCTGAAGCCTCCGAAACCTGCTTCTTCCGTTGTAAATGGATCTCCAAGGGAACACAACAACTGACAGGCCAGCTCAGGGCTGTCATGGAGTCATGCACATGCACCATCCCCCAACCCCGTCCTTCTACTTGGTGGTGATGGCTTTATTTCCGCACAACCCTTTCTGCTCCCATCCCACTGGACATGAGGCAAAGGGAGCAGCACGTAGGTAGTCAGCCCCAGGCCCTGAGGGCTTTGTGCCCTCCAGTGAACAGTAACAGGCTGGCACCATGGGGAGTGGGAGCCATCGGGACAGAGGTGGGCAAGCGGCACTCCTGCTCAGTCCCCAGGCTGAGGCCCCGAAGAGCTAACAGTGTGAAGAGTTAGGGAGGACAGGAGTTATTTGTCTATTCAGGATGGCCGTTTTGACCACAAGAGGCTGTATCAAAATTCCCATGTAAAGGAATAAAACTTACAAACCTTTTCTCAACAAAGTTTATTCCTAATTCCAACTTCCTCAATCTGCTAGCTAGAAAGTGTTTTTACTCCTTTAACAAATCCCTTTGTTACGTGAAGCCATAATCAGCCATGAGAAGCAAACATAAGCTGAAGCTTTAGAAGCACTGAGAGGTGAATACATTTGCATTGTTCTAATTCTTCCCAAGACCTTTTCCATTCTTTTTTCTATATTTGAATGCCAATTCCAGAGAAAATGATTTTATTTTTTTAAAAAAAAGCAGCAACTCTTTGGAAGGCCAGGAGCATTTTACAGTAAGTCTCCAGGAAAGCCTTGGGAAAGATGACTTCAGGGTGACAGAGGAGACACTGAAGCAAGTCCTTAAATGTACTGGTGTCAAAACTTTTAGTTGAGGTGAGCTCAGAGCAGGCAGTCTTTTCTCACTTCAAGATCTCACTTACATGTGGGATCTAAAGAACAAACAAATAAAATAGAAAGAGACTCATAGATACAGAGAGCAAACTGATGGTTGCCAGAAGGGAAGCGGGTTGGAGAGTTGAATGAAAAAGATGAAGGGATTAAGAAGGGATTAAGGAAGCGGCCGGATGGCTCAGGTGGTTAGAGCGCTGCTCTGAACAACAAGGTTGCCAGTTCAATTCCCACATGGGATAGTGGTCTGCGCTCCCTGCAACTAAGATTAAAAGTGGCGACTGGACTTGGAGCTGAACTGCCCCCTCCACAACTAGATTGAAGGACGACGACTTGACTTGGAGCTGATGGGCGCTGGAAAAACACACTGTTCCCCAATATATTCCCCAACAAAAAAATTAAAAATTAAAATTAAAAAAAAATGCATTCACTTTGAAACAAAAAAACCTTTCTATTTAAGAAAAGAAGTACAAATTGGTAGTTACAAAATAGTCACAGGGATGTAAAGTACAGCATAGAGAATATAGTCAATAATGTTGCAGCAATGATGTATACTGTCAGGTGGATACTAGTCTAATCGGGGAGATCACTGCATAAATTATATACATAGCTACCCACTATGCCTAACACCTAACATACTAATATAAAATAACACTGACTGTCAACTGCAACTAAAAAAAAATTTTTTTAAAGATGTCAATGGGTAGTCGCCTGCTGATGATCTTTTGAGCTGCCTGGAGCTTTCCCCACCTTTGCTCTCTGCTTGCTGTCCTGTAGCTGAACCTAAACTATGTTTCTATGTTCTAAGATATTTTCTTCCACCCTTCATAACCTTCTGAAGACATTGTACTAGAGACACTGCTGAATGTCCCTCCAAAAGTGCATTCACTTTGAACAAAAAACCTGAGGCCTGACGGGCAAGAGAGAGCTCAAGCTCCATGCAGAAGAGGTAGGTCTTGAGGGCCTACCCCCCACCTCACAGCCCTTTTGGTGAGAGGGGGATAAAAGAGATCAGAGAGATATACTTTTTCCCATGTGTAGGAGGCTGGTGTGGTTGGCGTGGAGAGAACGAAGCGGTTAGTGAGGAAATGAGATCACAGAGACCAGATTTTCCAGGGTCTGGTGGGCCAGAGCAGGCATAACGAACATGCTAGGCACACCTCTGCCTTTGCTCTGCTCTGAAAGCTCTGCCCTCAAATATCCATAAGGTTCACCCCTGGTCCTCACTCAGAAGTTTCCTTCTCAGTAAGGCCTGCCCTGACCATCCACCAACGCTTTACATCCACCTTACCTTCTTTATTGTACCTTCTTAGCATTTGTCATTACTACTATACTATATATTATACTGATTTGCCTTGTTAATGTCTGTCTCTCCTCCTTAAATACAAGCACCGTAAGGGCAGGGACTAGAACAATGCCCAATGCATAGCAGATGCTCAATAAATTTGTGTGGAATGAATGAAGGAATCGGTGAGCCTGGTTCATGATCAAGCCTAAAGCCCCCAACCATGTCAGGTAGTCATGGAACCTTCACTGCTGGTGTTATGAGGACTTTCATGAGCAATAACGCACCATCCCTGTTTCAAGATGAATAAAATCTCATTTGGAAGACAAGTCATAAATGTCAGGAAAGTTAAACAATAAGAAAGGATTTCATCCTTTGTAGCCTTTGTAGCCTAGACAAAATCCCCATGGTCTTGAACTCCTAGCTTAATGGAATTAGTGGTCCCCTACTCACTGAAGAGTCCTTCGTCCTCACCAAATGACACAATCATCTTAATATGCACATGAGGCAGTCTTATACATACGATAGTCTTAGTGTTTCAATCAAGCTGTCAAAACAGCAAAAGGAAGATACACAAAAGTTCAGTGCATTAAGAGTCAAATGAGTATTGTAAATCATCATAAAAGATAGACCACAAGCAGGTATGTTTAAAGTCGCCCTGTGGACTCTAGAGAAGATTATTACCAAGAGAGTCAGGGACATCAGGGGTCACTTAGGGTCACTTAAAGCAGAACTGGTCAGAGAGGAAGCACATTTGAGCCAGAGTCTTGGTTTACCAAGCCAATTTGAATACTGCCTATGGAGAGACCTGGGCTCCCTCAGAAGAAATGGAGGGATTTTCCAGAGATGGATTGAATCCTTTGACACCTTAGGGACATCACTAAACCCCAGCGCACCATGTTCTGGAAGTTTCCCCTCAGCAGCTACCTCTCTCTCAAGAGAGACACGTCCTGAGAGTTTCAACACACCTGGAACACCTACGCCAGTTTCAGGATAAATTCAGCCTCATTCTCCAGATTTCCCTCTTGTCCTTGCGTCTAAGAAAAGCTGAGCCTCAGATGACTTTTGGGACTAATGTACAGCTCATCCCTGTCTTTTCACCCACTGCCTCACTTACCATCTTTCATTCATAAGTAACTCTCACCCTCACTACCAGGCTCAATGAGTTGGTACTTGGCAAGGACCTGTTGTGTTGGAAATCTCCAGATCTCAGCAGGCGTCATGCTGGGTCGGGGGTGGGGAGAGACAGTTATCTACTGAAATGTACAGCCACCAAAATAGCACAGTGGTGGTGGTGACTCATCCAAAAATGTCATGAGGATCATGGCAGTGACATCATCCCCAAATGAGGAGGAATAAGAAAAAATATGCTCAAATTCATCTTCTCCTTAAAAGAATTGGAACATGAAATGTGGGAGAGCGAGCAAGAAATCGCTCTCAGCAGTGAAGATCATGTAACAGCACAGGCCAGTCTCCCCACCTTCGACGCAACCCCTCTGTGACAAAGGGGTCCTTGCTGCCCTCAGGGACATTCTTAAGATCATTCATTCAGCAGACATTTTCTGCACACCCACTGTGAGCCCGGCTCTGGGTTCAAATGAATCCAGTGAGCGTGTAAAACAAAGGAGTTCAGTCTTTGCGAAGTACTCAAGTCTGACTTCAAAATTCCTACTCACAATCTCATCTGTTGACCGTTTTTATCTTAAACCTGCCTGAAAAGAGCTGCCATCTAAAAATCAATCCTACTCCGCTCAGTTTGCAAAGAGAACGGCCTCATTCACCCGTTGGAAGAATCTTTGACATGATAACATGGAGCTATGAGGCGAAGGGAGTGTTCCTTTAAAATCCAGCAACAGAAAAGCCATGCAGTGTGGCAGCTCTTTGCATTCTGGGGAAATGGAGATTCCACCTCCATCTAGCTGCCCTCTCCTCAGAGCAAAAGACAAAATCTGTGGCCACATTGTGGGACCTTGTAGAGCCAAGGAGAGTCCTTTCCTAGGAAGAGTTAGACCTCAAGGTCACCAACCCCTCTAAGAAACAGCCTTAACATCCTGCTGATTCCCTCATTAACTAATGAGTTAAATAAATCTCGGACAGGTTTTCATTCTGTCTTTATAGGAATGGTGTTTTAATATTTTGAAAATTATTTACTGATAAATCCGGCAGCATTATACAGCATGTAAGTGCAAGTTCAGGGGGGGACTTGAATCCTTTCACTTGGGAATATTTTTTGGTGGAGCAGGGGGCAGTGGTGATACACCTGAAATGTTTGGTTACGGGCAGTGGTAACTTGATTGTAGCAGCCACTCATGATAGTTTGGGATTCGCTCTCAGGCCCTGCCAAGTTCCTTTTATTTAAAATCCTATTTTGTATTTCTTCCTACCCTGCAAACATTTCAATTCATCCTCTTTCACAAAGAAAACTTATTGTAAGGTGCTGCCCTCATTTCATGGAGAAGAAAAGAAAAATAATATTGTTTCCTGCTTGGAGATTTCCTTCTAGGAAATCCTAGAAGACAAAATTAAATCTGAGATCAATCAAAACCTCGAATGAAAAGAAGAACCAGATTGCAGGGCTAACGCCTGGAGAGAGCCCTGCCACCCTTCTGCAGAGAAGGGACATTGTCAGAGGGGACTCAATGGTCAGAAAGCCTCTCCGGGTGACCCCGTCTCCTGGCTTGGAAGGGGTGCCCGGGCTGCCCCTTCTGTCCCAGGGCCCTACTTTCATGATACTGTTAGTTTTCTTAAACTTGCTCGGATACATGGTTCCTGCTGTGTTTTTCTGGTCTTTTCTCACCACCTTTCCATGAGCTGTGATGTCAGTGATGAGAAGTGAGGAATTGAGAACGTGTTTATTTTAAATAGGCTGAGGACATCTTCCTGGATTGTCAAAGAATGGCGATTAGCAGCTAAGTGTTGTGTCCTGCCTCTGTTATTTTCCCTAACTCGGCATTGAACAAGTTAAGTTGATTTGCGATTTTCTTTTTTTCATTTTCAACTGCAAGTAGCTGAAGTCTAAAATGTCATAATACAAAAATAACATCTCTTTACATTTTGCAGCTTAAAGGCACTTCACGGGGAGAATTATATGTTCTGTTTCTCCACATTTGTTTAGCTTACATCATTCTTTCCCATCCATGTTCTGCTGATAAAAATCACTGACTTCTTTCCTGTCCCTCTGGTTTTGCTTGCTTTCGCATCTTCTTCAGGACTTCTCGTCTCTCAACTTCCCTCTGTCCTCCAGGCTCTCCAGAGTCTCCCCGGCAGCACCTGTCTTCAGCACAACCTTTAGCCCAGGAATGCCCACCATCTTGTACACAAGACCCAGTTTCCTTAAGTTATGGGGTCTTTCTTCCTGCTTTCAGACCTGTCCCATCACAATCTGGGTTGATGACTGGTGGTGCAGTAGTTGGAGGTGGGGCTCACGTGGCTGAAGACCTGGGCCCAGCTCCAATGCCATCATTTATCAATTGATGGAGCAAACCAATGTCTTTGATTTCTGTTGTTTTGTCTATGCAACGTGAGTGCTAATAGCAACAACATCTCAACATTCAATGTTTCATTGAAACATTGAAACCAATGTGATGTTTTATGAGAAACCACAGCAAAGCCTCTAGAAAGCACTAAACAAACGCTATCGTGTTTCCCCAAAAATAAGACCTAACTGGAAAATAAGCCCTACCATGATTTTTCAGGATGACATCCCCTGAACATAAGCCCTAATGAGACTTTTTGGAGCAAAAATTAATATAAGATCCGGTCTTATTTTCAGCGAAACACGGTAACTCTTGTTTTCTTTCACCAACTGCCTGGCCACGAATTCTCACTCAGAGCTTTTCTGTGAGGTTTTCCGAAGACAATCCAATAGGATGGCAGCCCCCAGAATGAGGAAGACAGCTCTAGCTGACAACTAGAGGACTCGAGTCCTGGCCTCTCAGCTGCTGTGTGACCTTGAGCAAGTGTTGAATCTCCGAGGGCCTCAGACTACTCACCTATGAAGTAGGGATAACAAACATCTGCCCAGTCTTTCTCACAAATTATGAGGATCAAATAAACAATTTTTTACAAAAATATTACACAAATAAAAGGCATATTGTTTCTTAATTTGGAGAAGGGAGAACAGTGCTTGGCTTCTGTTCACATTTTTTTCCCATGACCTACCGTCTCTTTTTACAGGACAATTTTACTCTTAGAAGACTTTTCCTAAGAAATCTCATTCGTTCATTCATTGAATCTCTCAACAAAATTTCCTGAGCATCTGCAATGTGCCAAGAGATAAGCATCAAAGTTGAATAAGACAGAGTCCCTACTGTCAAGACAGGTACAGGCTAGTGGGAGAAACAGACACATAGCAGCTGAGATGGGATGAGATGGAGGGAGACAGGAGCTATAGAAACACAGAGAAGGAAGAGGGGTCACCTCCATCAGTGAGATCAGAGATGCCTGTGCCCCGATAACCTTCCCGCTCTGTACCTCAGAGGGCCCCACTCATGAAAAATGAGGAGTTTGAAGTAGAGAAGCCCTAAGGCCCATAAATGAGTCTACCATGTCCTGCTACCCGAAATCCTACTACAAAAAATAAATATGGAAAAAATTTTGAAAGGTTCTAAGCCTCAGGAGGCCTACATGCTCTAGTCAAATTGGGAAACCACAAAAAAATCCTCTCTCTCTCTCTCTCTCTCTCTCACACACACACACACACACACACACACACACACACACACACACACACCCCTCCCCTCACCATTCACTCTACGGGGATCTGGCTCATAATGCCAGTCAGCCTTTCATCTATCTCCCCCACTCTTTTGATCATGGCTGAAAGGTATTGCAGGGGTTCTCTGGATGCAGCTGGAATGAATTCAGGCTGTGTCCTAGCCTGGCACAAAGCCACTGAAGTTAATATGGACAGTATCACAGCTTCGGGAGGCGGTTCAGGACTTTGAGCTATTTATAGACTTTTCAATATGCAGAGCTGTTGCTTTACAGTCTCCATTAACCCCTCAGAGGCTTTAGCCATTGGATTAATTTCCCTGTTCCCCCAGGAATGCTGACCTTTATTAATCTCATTAGACCATTTTCTTTTGGGGTTCATTTCCCTGCTTGTGAAAACCACTCGACATCTTCATAGGCATACTCAATTTACCTTGTATTTCTTAAGCCAGAAAAACGAAAAAGAGTTTCTGAATTGTAAGAATCCTAAGCACCCTTCCCCAAGCACCTTATAGGGCAAATAAACTCACAAGGGAATGCGTCATTAGAAGAAATTATCCACGATCCATGTATAAGCATGGTATTTTACATGCGTACATAATAGTAATATACATGCCTTTATCAGGACTTAATCAAACCATAAAAAAGAGTACACATGGGACCTAAATTCTAGTCATAGTTCTGCTACTGACTATCCATATGATCTTGGGCATAGTTTTCTATCTCTTTAGGTTTAAGTTGCTGCTTGAGTAAAATAAGGAAGTTGGACTAAATCAGGGATTTGCAAAATTTTGAGCACCAGAATTCTTTCTTCAAATAATACTATAGAGGTGCTCAACAGACAAGGGAGATGCTGCAGGGGTCCCTGTGGGTCCCACGTCCCACCTGATTAGCCTCTCTTATCCCCATCCTAGAGCTCCCAGGGCATCTCGTGGAGCCGTCTGGGATCCTGGGAGCCCAGGTTGAAACCCCTTGAACTAATTGAGTTTTAAATCCTCACCATATTCAAAGCTTCATTATTATCATTGCCAAGTTCTTGCCTCCATTAGCCCAACCATCATCTTAGGCTCTTCTGCTGTTTTAAACAGTTCAAACTTATAATAGAGAAACCTTCACGCCAAAAACTTATAATGGTTACTTTACGCGGCGTACCCACACAAGTTTCAGTTTTCTTACCCCCACAGCACTGGAGCATAGGTAAGAGACAAAAAGAGAAGTGACCCCACTTCACAGGGGGATGCTGCAGTGACTGGAAAAGTGGCTGCAGATCTATCAGGAAGGCACTGAGAAAACGACAACCCAGCTCTCCCTGCCCACAACAGAGCATTTCGCAAATACATGGGTCCACCCAGCTGCTGCCAGACCCTGGAAGAGAATGCAAGATGAAAGCAAATCCCCCGGGGAAGCAGTTTCTACTGGGAGACATTCAGCTCTGAGTATGAGTAACCAACAGGAGAACCCTGCAGCTATATAGGGAGGAGCCACTTTAACTTCCATCCCAAGGGCATGGTGCACAAATGACAGCCTCCAAAACTCTGGGGCTTCATTACTCTTTGCAGAGTCTCTACAGTTTCCATAGCCCTCAGTCAAGAAATCAATTTTTAAAGTGTGCAGGCTCCATTGACTATTCTACCAGGCAGACAATCTCCCACCAGATGGTGATGAGAAAAGACACCAATTCACCGCTTCCATCAACAGATACCGGATGCCTACCATGTGACTTGAAATGTATCAGGAATTAAGCAATAAACAAGACAAATTCATTCCCTGCAAAACCACCAAATTCAACAGACATTTATCAGTCTTCACGTTAGGGAACTCCCTAGCATTGGACATAATTGACCACCTCCTTCTGGCCTCATTTGCTTTCCATGGCTTTTATGGACAAAACTCTCCTTTTTCTACCTACTTCTCTGGTCTCTCTTCAGTCCCTTTGCAGCCTTATCCTCCTCTGCTTGGTCCAACACACTATCCTAGTATCCTAAGCACTCTCTTCCTCTCGCTGTAGATGAAAAAGTCTTAATCTGGGATCCCCAGGACCCTTGGGGGTCAGTGAACATGGATGTCAAATAAAAAAATGCATCTTTATTTTCACTCAACTCTTACTGAAATTTAGCAAGTCCTTCAATTATGAAGGCAAGCAACAAACTGCAGCAGTTTTAGCAGGACCAGGAACTTTGTCCCCAAATAAAACACCAGGTAACTTAATCCCACAGGACTCAAAAACTATATTCACCATACTTTGAAATTACAGTAATTACTACAACTTTTTGTTGTAATAATTGTTATTTATGAGTTAATAAAGCAGCATATATACTTCTATATCACAAATTTATGTTAATATTTTGATAACTGTATTTCAATGTAATTGCTTTCCACTGTTATCTTGTGCATCTTACAAATTTAAAAACGACATTCCCAGACTGCCAAAAAATTCAAGACACATGAAAAAAATGAAGAACTGTCTCCCATGGGGTCTTATGTACGACTGCGGCCTTAGTTATCACCAACCGACAGATATGCATCTTCAGCTTAGGTCCCTTGCCTCTGAACGCCAAACCTTATATCCAACTGCCTACTTAAGAGCAACCTTTACATATCTTGCACTTATCTCAAACTCAGCATGTTAAAGACAAATTCATGGCAGCACCGCTCTCAAACTCCTCAACCTCAAGAGGGCACAGAGAATGCCCTCTGTGACTAGCCCTGTCTAACTCTCCAGCCTCATGCTGTCCCACCGCTCCATCCTTGGCCTTTGTCCAGTTAACATCTGTTCTCCATATCTCAGCTCTCAACAAAGCCTTACTTGACCCAATTTCCCTGTCAAATTGTCCCACTAGAGAGATATTCTGGTGTATCATGTAACCCTTCTTTGTAAAACTACCTCTGCTGCAATTTTATTTTTGTTTTGGTAATTATTTTTTAATGTTGGTGTTCCCATCTGACTATACATTCTCTGAGAAAAGAAACTGGGTCTGCTTTTATCACCGCCATATATCCCCAGCACCTAGAACAATGCCTAGCACATAACTGACATTCAAAAAACATTTGTTCAATAGATGACTTAATTACTGAAAGTCCATGGAGTCTACAGTCTAGGAGGAGACAGATATTAAACAAGCATTCAAAATAATTATTTGATTCCAACTTTTATAAGTGATACTAAAAAAAGAATGATGTGCACTGAGAACTTATAACTGGAGAACCTGATCTAGTTCATCCACATTAGTCAACGAAGATTTTCCCAAAGAAGCAACATTTATGCTGAAACCTGAAAGATGAGGAGCAATTGTCCAGCTGAATGAGGGAGCAGCATTTTATGCAAAAGAATCAGCATAGGTTCTTTTTGGAAAAGCGTAATAGAGTAAGGGGATGTAAGCATAGGTTCTTTTGGAAAAGCTTGGTAGGTTCAAAGGACTGATTGAAGGTCTTTGAGGCTGGAATGCCAAGAATGAAAAGACAGATAACTCAAGGTGAGACTGGAGAGGAAGCCAGGGGCTAAATCGCAATGAAGTTATAGGCCAGGGTACGGGTTTGGGGCCATGGTAGGTTGCAAAAATGGCTACAGTTATTTCTCCTACCTGGATCTAGCCCCCTTTGCAATGTGATTTTGCAGCTCCTCCCATCAAGAAATGGAGTCCATTTCCCCATCTCTTGAATCTGAGCTATCTTTTTCTTTTGCTTGGCCCCAAAGAATGCAGAGTAATTCTTTTGAACCCTCTATCTGAGTGAGCCCAGACAGTCCACAAGCACCACTCAAGTGAATCCAAACCAAGCTACCAATCATAAACGATAAATGCTTGTTGGTTTAGGCCACTAAGTTTAGCATGGCTTGTTATGCAGTGAAAACTAACTGATGCCATGGCTTTATACTGAGTTTCACAGGATGCCATTGAAGGGATTTAAACAGGTGCGACAGGATAAGATGTGCTTTTGTAAAAATTACCCTGGCTGCTATGTGAACCAGGTGGGCAGAAGGGGCAAGACTAGCTGAGAGACCAGTCAGTGGGCACTGCTGTCATCCAGAGGGAGGTGACAGCCACCAGGGCTCACAGTTGGCAGTGGGTGTGATGAGAAGTGGCTGGACATGGGAGCACCTCAGGAAGTGACACCAACAGGACTTGGTGACTGATTCGGTGCTGGGGGTGAGGAGAGGGAGATGTCAATAATGACTCCTCGGTTTCTGCTTGAGCAACTGGGAGAATGATTATATTAGTCTGGGTTCTGCAGAGAAACAGAACTAACAGGATGTGTGTATGTAGAGAGAAAGAGATTGGTTATAAGGAATTGGCTCATGCAATTATGGAGCCTGGCAAGTACAAATCTGCAGTGTGGGCCAACAGGTTCCAGACCCAGGACAGCCGATGGCACACATGACGGCCTATGGTACACACAAAGTCCAAAG
Source organism: Rhinolophus ferrumequinum (assembly GCF_004115265.2). Classification (NCBI taxonomy): domain Eukaryota; kingdom Metazoa; phylum Chordata; class Mammalia; order Chiroptera; family Rhinolophidae; genus Rhinolophus; species Rhinolophus ferrumequinum. Next base: position 17,312,316 of record NC_046300.1, read on the forward strand.
GCATCTGCTGGAGAATTTTGTACCGGGGAAAGGGTCCATCTTTTTGTTCTCCTCAGCCCTTCAATTGGTTGGATGAGGCAATCTACTTTACTCTACAAATTACATTGTTGATCTCATCCAAAAACACCCTTGTAGAAACACCCAGCTTAATGTTTGACCAAATATTTCGGCACCCCATGGCCCAGTCAAGTTGGCACATAAAAGTAATCATCACAATGGTACTGCTGGTTACTGAGATGGGGAAGCTGGGAGAAGCAGGCTTGTGGGCAAGCGTGATGACGTCAGGGAAACACAAGGCTCAGTGGATAGAGGGTGTTCTGGCCAGGCCCGAGGCATCCCAGAGAGTCCTGAACAGTGAGGGTTGGTTTCTTCCATCCTGGCAGTCATTTCATCACTGGCTTTTGTGTGAATCTAACACTACGGCAGCAAGTGAAGAGACCAAGAAGAAGCAGACGGCACAGCCCCTACCGCAACAGACCCCGACAGTCTAGTTAGACACAAAAATGGAATTCAAGGAGAATGGACCCGACTGGACCAATGAAGGAGGTCCTGAGGCTGCCTTCCCACTGTAGCCACAGGGGCTTTGCAATGGGCTGCCCTGCCTAATAGGCCAGGGGCCTGTGTGCTGCATAGATGGCACTGCAAGGTCTCGGGCCTATCTGCCTCCCTCTCCAGACTCGCCTTCCCTCATTCTGCCCTTCCAGGGGAGGGCGGCAGGAAAAGGACAGTGGTTAAGAGCATGAGCTTCACCCTCAGGCTGTCTGGAGGAAATCTTCACCCCCGCAGTTATGGGCCTTTCTTTCTCGGCAAGTCACTTAACTATCTCTTAGCTTCCTTATCTGTGAGGTGGGGATAAATCAGGACAGACCTGCACGTGGTGAGACTTAACTGAAATGACAGTGCCTGCCACTAAGTGGGTATGCAGGAAGTGTTAACTGCTATTATAAGATTATTGCTATGACTTTTGTCATTACTATGGGCTTTAAAGTCCAACAAACCTGGTCCACTCCTTATTAACTGGGCATCTTTCCTCTGCCCACACTCTTGCTTCCAGCCTCTCCTGAAATGCTCCCAAGAGAGCAAGAGGGACGCCATGAGGAAGTGAGAGGACCTCTAGGTGAGGAAAAGCCTTTGGGACTTCTGCTAAGTAGCCTGGTTTGCAGGTTTCCTGAGGTTCCAGCCCAATCCTTAATGAATTGGTAAAAAAAAAAAAAAAAAAAAAGCCTTAGCCCAGTTTGCTGCTCCTGCCAGTGTCAAAAAAAAATTCTAAATGGCATCTGTCTGCTCCAAAAGGAAGGAGGGTCACACTGGGCCTGCCGTGGTAGATAACATGCCAGCAGGCTGGGACCTGTGTGAACCTGAGTGCACCTTCCTGCTACCTGCACTCCTGGTAATTGGCCAGGTCTCTCCAAGCAAGCCCTCTTCCCTGTGCTAATGGCCTCACATTCCGGCACCGGAAACAGCTTTGTGCACTTCACCCAGTGCTGTCTGCAAAGACTCTCAAAGATCTCCTCCACCATTAATTCAAAGTTCCTCATGTCCACAAAGACCGCAGGAGGTAAACCTGGAAGCTGCAGCCTGCGCTCCAGAAGCCACCCACCTGCCCTATTAACTATCTCGTCTTGTCAGAATTGCTGCATGTGGGAGAGAGGGATAGGCTTGGTGGGAGGGGGCAGAAAGTGTGCACTATTTTCCTTTAGAAACGTTTCACAAAATGGGAACGACTCATTCATTCCTTTATTCTTTAGAAATGTACCGAGCACCCACTATATACCAAGATCCGCATTAAGGCTAGCCTCACAGGGGTAAGAAAAGAGATACAGTCCCTGTTCTCTTGGGTGGGGCTTACATGCTGGTGGCAGGATCAGATTTGAATCAAGGAATCACACAGACAAAAATTTAATTATGCTCTGCAAAAGCTGCTACGAAGTTCAGAGTGACCGTGTCTGTCCTACTCTATAGGACAAGAGGCCCAGACTGAGTCAGGGGCTTAGGATTTGCCTCCTCAGGATTCTCGGGGAATCTTTCTCCAGATTCAACAACGGAATACACCTGCTGCAACAACACCTGACAAAGAGGGAGGGGACTGAGAAGAGGAGGGTTGTAACAGGGAATAGCATGTGCAAAGGCCCTGTTTTGAGAAGCAGTAGAGCCTAAGGAGGACAGTGGGAGACTCGAGCTGAGGCTGGAAAGGTAGATGCGGCCACAGAGCCCCTGGAGAGCAGCAGCTCTCAGTACATGAAGACAACAACAAATAGAAAGATGAATATAGGATGCCACTCACTGCCATCGTTGTCATGACACCCCTGCATTCTAGCATGGGCCTCTGACATTGTCACACAAAGGCTGGGGAATGTGGTAATTTCAGGCAGAGACACTGAAGGGGCAGCAGAGGCCATGCTCGAGGGTCCTGGAACCTTTCCTGGTACCTCTGAACATCGCCACGTGTGTATGCATGTGTAAATGCATGTCAGCCTCCTCCTTCACAGACCTAACTCAGCTAAGAAGGAAGCTGAGAACTCTGAGGCTGGTTATAGTCCAATCCCCCGGGAAAGGGACTAGCAGTGAGGTCAGCCAGGTTCTCAGCAGTCACCCCCTTCTTTGGGACCTATCATTGTGCCCAATAAGTGTAGGAAAAGGGACTGTGAGTGTACAGGTGGCTAACAGGAGGACATGCCTCATGACAACTCCAGAAAGACGGGCCTTGGCGTGCAGGTAGAATCAGGTTGAGCAAGGAGAGGACCCCAGGTGATCCGAAAAACTCAAGTCTCCCAGATGATCTGGGTGCAACCCTGGAGAGTGACATGTCCATAAATTTTGTCTCTACAAGTATCAATGGTACAAATAATGGTATTTACCCCAAAAAAATTATTTAAAATAAGCAACCATGAATATAGTTTCAGTGGAAAGGGCTTCTTTTAGAAAGGATAAATATATTTCATTCATTCATTCATTCACTCATTCATTCAGCGAATCTTCATTGAGTATTTATAATATTGGGGTCACTGGTACTATATCAGCATTGTAGAAGCAAAATTAAATCAGACAGCAATAAAAACGTGCAAATTGCCAAAACATAAAACAACATGGATGAATTTTACAGACATCAGGAGCGAAAGAAGACAGACACAACAGAGAACACACCTGTATGATTCTATCTATAGGAAACTCAAGAAGAAAAACTGGTCCACAGTGATGGAAGTTACAACAGTCTAGGGGAGGGCATGAGAGAGAGTTATGGGGAGCTGGAAATGCTCTACATCTCCCTATGGTGGCAATTACACTGGGTGTATGTATGCAAAATTCATTGAGTTGTACACTTAAGATTGTAGCAGTTCACATATGGGGTCTGACGATTAAGTTCGTGAAGTTGCCACCACGCGCTTACATTGACAACACTGTACAAACAGCTCGGTAAGGTTTCATACTCTTGGTATATCAGTGTCTCACAGCTATGTTCATGTAGACGAATGGCGGTGTCTTACTGAGTGGCATTCGTGATTGTTGTTGCGTGTTTTTGTGTGCTGTCACGAGAATATCTGAGCTTGGATTAGAGCAATGAACAAACATTAGATTTCTTTTTAAACTTGGCAAGAGTGGAAGTGAAATCAGGGACATGTTAGTCCAAGTTTATGGAGATAATGCCATGAAGAAAACGGCAGTGTATAAATAGATTAAACATTTTTCTGAGGAGAGAGAACATGTCACTGATAAAGAGAGCTCAGGGCAGCCAGTGACAAGCAGAATTGACGAAAACATTGCAAAAATTCATCAACTTGTGTGTCAAAATCGTCAGCTGACTGTGAGAAGCATAGCAAACCAAGTAAACATTGATAGAGAAATGGTTAGGAAAATCTTAACTGAAAATCTTGGCATGAGAAAGGTGTGTGCAAAAATGGTCCCAAAGGAGCTCACTGATGAACAAAAGCAAAGGAGTGTCGAAGTTTGGCAAGAACTTTTGGAGAGGGAAGACAATGTTTTGGGCCATGTTATCATTGGTGATGAAACATGGGTGTACCAATATGACTCTGAAACAAAATGTCAAAGTGCACAATGGAAGTCAGACAATTCTCCACCACCAAAATGTTCTCTCATTCCAATCAAGAGTCAAAACAATGTTGCTAAACTTTTTTGATATCAGAGGGATTATTCATTGTGAATTTGTACCAACTGGACAAACAGTTAACCAAGTTTACTATATGGGAGTGCTGAAAAGGCTACATGAAAAAGTTAGATGAAAATGACCTAAACTTTTTGCCAACAATTCATGGCTCTTGCATCACGACAATACACCAGCTCACAAGGCACTGTCTGTGAGGAAGCTTTTAGCCAGTAAACAAATAACTGTATTGGAACAACCTCCCTACTCACTTTATCTGGCCCCCGATGACTTCTTTCTTTACCCAAGGATAAAGAAAATATTGAAAGGAAGACATTTAATGACATTCAGGACATCAAGGGTAATACGATGACAGCTCTGATAGCCATTCGAGAAAGAGTTCCGAAATTGCTCTGAAGGGTGGACTAGGCAGTGGTGTCAATACGTAGCTTCCCAGGGGAGTACTTGAAGGTGACCGTAGTGATAGTCAGCAATGAGGTATGTAGCACTTTTTTTAGGATGAGTTTGCAAATCTAATTGTTATACGTACTTTATGTATGTTATATCTCAATTTAAAAAAATAAGTTAAACCAGCATCAGGTTCAGGCTTCTATTCTGATCATCTTAAAGAGAGATATCTAGTCACTCATTACATTCCTCAGGCTGGAACCCACACTCTACACCCAAGGTCTTCAGTTCTTCACCTCCATTCCGCTCCATCCCACTCTCTGTGTTCTAACCACCAAGAACACCTCACTGTGCACTGAACACATCAGGTCCTTCATCCATGTCTTCTCACAGGCTGTTCCTTCTGTGCCTTGTCCACCTAGCAAATTTCTTCATTTATCCACTCAATAAATATTTATTGAGCGATGAATGGCGGTCTATAACTGTACTGGGTTCACTCCCTTTCTTGCTTCAAGATTCAACTCATTCTCCAACACCAAAGAGAAGCATCCCCCAGATCCCTGAGCCCCAATACTTAGTAGAATCCTCCATGACACCTATTCCCATGTTGTCACACATCTGCTTTCATAAAGAACCTTTCCTCTCCAGACTTGGAATGGCAGTGGTCCTCTCTCTCCCTTTACCTCCAGTACCTAGCACTGAAGGAGTAGTCACTCTGGGTGTGATGAAGGAATTACTGGGCATATGAAAACTATAGCCTATTTAATAGGTAGAGAAGAGAAGACAGACACAGATGACAATAACACAAGGTTGAAAATCACAGATTCCATAACAGATGCCAAGAAAGGCTTCCTGGAGACCAAAGGATGGAGATGCCACAGAAACCAAAACATGCCACATTCTAGACATTGTACATGCTCAGGATTCTAACAGGTCTTAGTCCCAATGAAAGGCAACCCCTTCATGCCCAGAGGAGTCAACTTCACACACAGGCAGACCATACCACTGATGCACCAAAAAAAATAACACTGTGGGCCAAACTCACTGATAACTATCACAGCAAGAACTTTTAAATTAAATATTAGCAAACGAATTCTGCAAAGCAAAATAAACCATCAACAAAGCAAAGAGGCAACCAATCAAATGGGAGAAGATATTTGCAAACAACACCTCCAGTAAAGGGCTAAAATCCAAAATATATAAAGAACTCATACAACTCAACAACAAAAAAACCCAAAAAATCCAATTAAAAAATGATCAGAAGAACTGAACAGACCTGTCTCCCAAGAAGACATACAAACAACCAAGAGCTATACGAAAAAATGCTCAACTTCACTAGCTATTAGGGAAATGCAAATCAAAACTACACTGAGATACCACCTCACACCTGTTAGAATGGCTATCATCAACAAGATAAATAATAACAAGTGTTGGAGGGGTTGTGGAGAAAAAGAAATCCTCATACACTGATGGTGGCAATGTAAATTGGTAGCGCCACTATGGAAAACAGTATGGAGGCTCCTCAAAAAAATATGAATACAATTAGCACACGTTTCAGGCATCCCTCTTCTGCATATCTACCCGCCAAAAAATCTGAAAACATTTATCCATAAAGATATATGCACCCCTATGTTCATTGCAGTATTATTCACGGTGAAGACATGGAAACAACCAAAGCGTCCTTTGCTAGACAACTGAATAAAGAAGATGTGGTACATGCATACAATGAAATGTTGTCAGGCATAAGAAAAGATAAAATATTGCCATTTGCGACAACATGGATGGATCTTGAGATTATCATGCTAAGTGAAATAAATCAGACAGAAAAAATCGAAAGCCATATGATTTCACTCATATGTGGGATATAAAACTGAAAGCAACAAATGAACAAGATAAACAAACAAAAACTCATAGACACAGAGAACAGTATGGTGAGTACCAGAGGAAAAGAGGGGTGGGATGGTAGAAGAGGGTAAAGAGGGTCAAATATAAAGTGATGGAAGGAGAACTGACTCTGGGTGGTGAGCACACAATGCAATATATAGATGATGTATTATAGAACTATACACTTGAAATCTACATAATTTTACTAACCAATGTCACCCCAGTAAATTTAATTTAAAAATTAGCGAACAGAATTTCGGAACAAAATAAAATATTAATTTGACATAACCAAGTGGAACTTATTCCGGGAATGCAAAGATGGCTCAATATTAGGAAATCTATTAGTATTATTCAAAATAAGTTAATCTCTAGAGATGCTTAAAAGGCAATGAATGAAATGACATACACTTCTGAGGATGATTTTTTTTTCTTAATAAAAATAGAAACTATTTTACAGACTATCTTCTAAACCTTTAGAAATTGTTAGAAGTCCACAGCATTCATCCTTTCCTTCATAGTATTTGAATACCTGAACATTAGCTGGGTACTTGGCTGCCCAAAACAAAAACTACATTCTCTCAGCTGGGTATGACTATGTAACTTAAGTTCAATGGGATATAAGCAGAAATGGTATAAGCAACTTCCTGGACATATATGTATAGAGAGCAAGAATGTCCATTGTATTCCCTTCCCTCCTTCTTCCTGGTGGAAAAGTTCTCATGGTTCCTGGTGCTGGAGCAGCCATCTTGGACCACAAGTGAAAAATGAACTTTGAAGATGACAGAACAGCAGCAATCAATCCTAATTTAAACAGAATTTGGTACCCGCAGGCAGGGTGCCTCAATTAGCAATGCCTAAAATGCAACATTGTCCAAGTGAAATTGGTAAGACAGCAGATAAGGATGCAGATATAATATTTCATCACATCTAAGAAGCACATTTTTTGCCTGTTTAACATTTTGAAGTTGATTTGCATCTTACAGTTGAAAGCATACCACAACTGACATGGGATATTTTTTTACATTTTAACATTGTTGAGTAAGGTCTAGCAATCACTAATATCTTAAAGAAAATATGGTATTACAGGCTGGTCATCTTTGACTCTTGTTATTCCATACAAAGCTCTTAGGTGATATCTTGGAAGACAAACAACCTGCCAGTGGAAGTGAAACATTAGGAAAAATTCCAAATTTTGGTGAGCATTAGCTGCCTTTTTTTTTTCTTTCACCCAAAGTGACAAGAGAGATTAATGCAGTCTGGGACGAGTCATTCACAAACAGAGATGGAAGGGGAAATAATTCTGCTAGGAGACATACTTTCTGTCTGTGCCCAGTGATCTAAGTTGACTGGGAGTCCCATACTTTTATGGCCTTAAAGAATAAAAGACAAGAAAGAAAGTCCCCACAAGCAGAGCTGGGGACCTCAGTGGACAATGAAACAAGGCTTTTTTCCCAGACATCAGGGACAGGGGGTCCAAATGAACTAATCATGAAATGTGTTCTACCGCCAGAAAAGGGAATATTTGCCATTACAGCCCAGTGTAACCTCTGTCATGGGCCAATGTCTGCAGCATATCCCATTTACCCTATTCAACTTGGAGTGCCTGTTATAATTGTCTTGTGTCTGTGGAGTCACTATGCTGTGATTAGATAATTTTTCCTTTTAGATTAAAGACTACCAGATCAAAAAAAAGCCTATCTTGATCTGATGGACAGAACTGTGCATTACCTAGAGATCCTGGCCTTTGCAGAAGATCCTTCCCAAGGGCAGAACCCAAATGAGACTCTGTTCCCTTTAGCGGAGGGGTGAGTATGTTCTACATAGGGAAAGGGCACATGTGGATATTCAGCTAGCCAAAAAAGTTAACTATAGCAGAGGCTGCCAATGATGGATGTTTCCCTAATGCGATACCAAGTTTCCCCGAAAATAAGACCTAGCCGGACAATCAGCTCTAATGCATCTTTTGGAGCGAAAATTAATATAACACCTGGTCTTATTTTACTATAAGACCCGGTCTTACATAAGACCGGATCTTATATTAATTTTTGCTCCAAAAGACACATTAGAGCTGATTGTCCGGCTAGGTCTTATTTTCGGAGAAACAAGGTAGATCTATCTATCTCAATTTTTAAAACCAGCCTCATATTAAATGGGACAACACAAAAAGCACACCCATTAAAGTCAGGAAGAAAACAAAAATGTCCACTATCATCCTAATTATTTAACGTGGTCCAGGAAATACTAACCAATGCAATCAACAATGAACAAATAGAAAGTTCAAAAAAATTAAAATTGGAAGCAAAGTGAGAAGTATTTGTAGTCGGTATCATTATCAACCAATAAAAGTCCAAGAGAATTAAATGAAAATCTATTGCAAACAATAAAATGTTTTGTAGGTTGAATGGATACAAAATTAATATAAAGAATTTAATAGACAGCTAGAAGGTACAGTACATGTAAAATCCACGGAATCAATAACACAGTTAGACTCAGCTAGTTTGCAGTTTGATTCACTTCATATAGCTCACTAACTAGCCACTTGTACCGTATTTCCCCGAAAATAAGACTAGGTCTTTATTAATTTTTGCTCAAAAGACATTAGGGCTTATTTTTAGGGAATGTCTTATTTTTTCATGTACAACAATCTACATTTATTCATTTGTTCATGTACAAAAATCTACATTTATTCAAATACAGTCATGTCACCTTCTTCTGGAACATCATCATAACTCTCCAAACCCCAAATTGTGGCTTGAATTTCTTGTGACTCCATTTCCTGTAGAACCATTGGCCCCAATCTCTCATGTCCAGCAATAGAGCATTCCTTAAATGAGCACTTTTTGTCCATGTGCCTGCTCGTAGTGCTTTGGCAACACAGCTGTCAGTGATTTTATCCCATGAATTCTTCACCCAAGTCACGATCTCTTGCAGGCTGGGCTTCACAAAGTTTCCATGCTGATTTCTCTCCATTCTATTTCAATGTAGTCATTGATTTCCATGCACAAATGGTCCTTGAATGGCTTGTTTATTGCAATATCAAGAGTCTGGAGATAGGCAATCATTCCTGTGTGAATCATTATTTGATCTATTCTCTGCAAGGAAGTTCTTCATGTTTAGATCAGTGAGTGCTGGCTGAATCCCAGACTAGCAGACCTCTTTGGCCACCTCGCAAAACAAGTGGCAGCGTGAAATCGACCCACTTCCTTATAACTGCTTGTGTGCACCAGGCTTTTTCGGTTTCAAGAACATAAATGCCTGAAACATGTTCAACCTTCTCTTTCTTTCCCTTAGTGATGATTAGAGGTGGGGCTTTCTTTTCATCCAGATGAATTGCCAAAATACAGGTAACACGTGCACTTTTGTAACCAGTGGAGGGAATGTAGATTGACGAGGAACCCCTTTGATCAATTGTCATTTGAGATCCTTGACCCATAAACACTGTAGTTTCATCCACAGCAATCAAGTTGGAGAGTTGATATTTAGAAAAGTCGAGGCCATCAACGAAGGACTTGAATGCAAGTGCACGTTTAATAACTTCAGTATCTTTCGGCTTGAACAGTGTTGTCGATCTTCTTATAGACAGGTCATATCGTGGAAGAAAGCCATCCAGCCAGGGTTGTGATGCTTTGAATTCTTCTGGGGATATTTCTAACTGAGGTGCCATTGCAAAGACAAATGGCTTGAATATCAGCCCTGCGCACAGCCGAAGACTTTGCTCTCCTGTCAGCAATCCATTCACAGATGATGTCTTCCAGCTCAGGAAATAATGGTTGCTGACCTGATCCACACTTGGCACTTCTCAGCATTTCCCTTGTCCACCTGTTGACTGAGGTTATCATGCTCTGCTCACCATTTTCAGACCATTTGGCGATTCAACTTCTCTTTGCAGAAAGCCGTAAGATTCTTGTCCCGGGAGTCCTCCATGATTCTTTTCTTGTACTCAACGGAATAGCTCTTTCTTTTTGCACTCATCTTGTCTGGGGATCAAAATTTTATTCCCTTTAAATCTACCATTAAATTAAGTGTTAATTGAAGACTTACGAGACAGGAGTGGCAATAAAAATGATGACAGTTAAGAATGATGGTCCACACAAAAGCGACAAAAAATCGCAGGCACCAAAATTCAGAAAACGTCTCTTTATTTCACACGAGTGCATGAAGTATGTCGTTACTACACACAATGTACTGAATTATGAAGATTCATATTAGACACAACTGCATCCGTTCGTTACCAAGTGCACACGTTATTCAAGCGTTCTGTCAGTACTCGGATTGATCATTCGGCAATAAGTCTCAAGTTCATCTGTTTACATAGGCGTTTACCTCTCGTCCAAAGGCACCCACTTGGGTATTTACAAATACTTAATTATAATTTATATTATCATTTATTTTAAGTATTAATATCAATAATATTATTTATTTATATTTAATTATATATTAATATTACTATTTCATAATTCAATATGTCCATCGTGTGTTGCAACGGACGTACTAAATGCGTCCATCTGGCTGACAATCTTAACTGGGGTTTATTTTGGGGGTAGGGCTTATAGTAGAAGCATCCTGAAAAATTATGCTAGGGCTTATTTTCTGGTTAGGTCTAATTTTCGGGGAAATACGGTAGTTGGACTTCGCTAGTTTGCAGTTATATTAGATGTTCAGCTGTTTGCTCTTTGTTTCTCCCCTCACTGATTGACTGAAGAGCTCTGTTTTGTTCCCTTTCTTAAGTCTACACATACCCCGTTAATCCATTTCATCAATAGAATCCTAACCTGAAAAAAACCAATTTGTTAATTCTCAGGGACGCGGACACCGGAATCCATGTTGCAACTCCCTTGCAGTTTTTACTGGTGACGCATAAAACCCCAGGCCACAGAAGCCAAGGCCGAGTCTGGAGTCCAGAGATACACATTATCTTAAAACAGACCAGACTCCAGGAAGCAATGTCCCTCAGACCTGCCTGACTGACTCCCCCTTTCTTTTGTTCTTCTTGTGTACCTGTCATGCAGGGTGTCACACGGGGTCTCTGGTCTCGCTCCCCACATAAGAACGCAGGATAGGGTGAGGCCAAAAAGGAACACCCATGGAGCCATAGATGGGGGAATCATACTATATTCTCGCTGGCGGCTGGGTTGGAAACACAGGAAGCAGGAGCCACACTGTCCACAAACTGCTGTTCTAACTGCAATCCGCGCTTGCCAGCCACCATCCTCTTGCTAGCCCTATTTTCTGCTAGCATAGCCACAGCAGTTATATTAGTGGCCAATGGCTCACTGGTTACAGCTGACAGCCAACTAGCCACAGCTGATGGCCATCCAATCACAGTTGATGGCCATTTACTACCCAAGCCAGCACCTTTCCACGTGAGGCTGAGAGCCTGGAAACTGCACTCCTGGCTCTGTCCCCACAGTACCTATAAAACCTTCTGCCCGTTCTAGGAACGGGGAGATGGCCTTTGGACAGAGTCGGCCACCCTCCCAGCATGCTGGCATTCAGAATAAACCTATTTTTCTTTCCACCAACTTTGTCTCAATTTTTAATTTTTCAAGCAGCAGGCAGTCGGACTCTTAGCATGGTACCAGTATCATGAAAGAAAATATCTCATTTGTAATAACCAAAAAGGAGAAAATATATAGAAATAACCTAAGTGTGGGGACAGAGCGAGGAGTTTCCAGGCTCTCGGCCTCACGTGGAAAGGTGCTGGCTCAGGTAGTAAATGGCCATCAACTGTGATTGGATGGCCATCAGCTGTGGCTATTTGGCCGTCAGTTATAACCAGTGAGCCATTGGCTACTAATATAACTTCTTGCTACGCTAGCAAGAAGATGGTGGTTGAGCTAGCAAGAGCAGATTGCAGTTAGCAAGTGAGGTTGGTTGGCAGAGAGAAGTGGACAGCAAGTTGCAGATAGTGTGGCTCCTGCTTCCTGTGTCACCAACAGAGCCGCCAGCGAGAATATAGTGGTATGACTCCCCTACCTATGGCTCTGTGGGTGTTCCTGTTTGGCCTCACCATGTCCTGCGTTCTTATGTGGGGAGTGGGACCAGAGACCCTGCATGACACTAAGACATGCAAAATATATGCGAAGAAAATTTATATTACCCCTAATACACACAAAAAAGGATTTGCATTAATGGAAAAGCGTATGATATTCTTAAGCAGGAAATCCCTCATATAGGAAAAAAGCAAGCAAATTTTTTAAGAAGTCTTTTAAAAGCATTATGAGAGGACTCCCAGATATTAAGATATGTACAGAACTATAGTACTGTATATTAAACTAATATGGTACTGACACATGAAAGCACAGACAGATCAAAGGAAAAAAATTTACAGCCAAAAAAAAAATCCATGAGTAAATTTGAGTGTGTATAAATAGATAAACATTTAACATGATAAAGATGATATTTTGAACCAGTAAGAAAAAGATTTAAAAAAAAAAAAAAGAAAAGGATTTTTTTCAACAAAGTAATGTTGGAAAAACTAAATAACCAGGTAGCAGGGCTGCCAATTCCAAATATTTTTTTTCTAATTTGTTGTTGGTTTTCTTACTTCATATGGTGTTTTTTTCTTTTTTTTTTCAATGCAGGTGTTTTTTATTTCTGTTTTTGTTTTATGTAGTCAAATACATTGATCCCTTTTACTATGACTTCTGGGTTTGTATCATGCTTAGAAAAGACTTGCCCATTTTGTGATTAACACAATTCTCACATTTCTATGAATACTTTATGACTTGACTTTTTTAATACTTAAATCTTTGATTCATCTGGTCCTTCTTTTGATGCAAGTTGTGAGGTAAGGCCAAGTTTATTTCTTCTAGTGTGATTCTGCTGAGAACCAAGGTGTGTTCAGAGAAGAAAAGGGATTCTTCCTCTGGTTTTAGGACAAAAGCCTGCTCCCAACTACAGGAAATCAAGCAGCCTGCACTGGTCAAAGCCAAGCTCTTCCGTACCAATTCTGAGAATCTACATAATGAAACGTGCAGTCATCAGGGGCCCTGAATTGCCTCCAGGAGAAAGGTCAAAGGCAGGCAGAGGCACTTAAGACCTTGCCCTGCTTTTCACCCCCATCTCACTCTGACTTGCTCCCTACCCTAGAGCACCCTCATTATCTGGGATGAAATGCCTTGTGTTTACTGGAATTCACTCTTCACCACATTCATGGCCTGGCTAACTCATTTTTCAAATCTAAACCCAGCCATTACTCCTGGGCTGCCGTGACTTATACAAGACACACACACGTCCCCCACCCACATCCCTCCCTCTGGTCCATAGACACATATCCTCAGACCTCTCCACACACACCACTACCAAAGCAGAAACCACATTCTGCACTGTGCCATTCAGTGTTGTGTATCTTCCCTGCTGGATTCCAGACAAATGTGTCTGCTGCTTTCGCTATGCCCAGCTCCCCACACACACTCATTCACACACACACACAAACCTAGTGCAGAAGGACGCTGAAGAAATGATTCCCAAATGAATGAAGATCTTCCAACTCTGCTCCACTAGTATTTTCCTAATGCCAAGAATGGTAAAATCATCAAGAAAATGTGATGTTCGTAGTAGTGGTATATGTAATGTCCAAAGAAAACGCAAATTATCAATGCTTAATCACTAAAAGAGCGGATATTTAGCCAGCCATTCTGGTATATAACTGCTTGGTAGTTTTTTTGCAAAAGGAGTCCAAATTAGTCTCATCCCTGTATCCATATTTTTTTCAATGTGATGTTGCAGCACGTCCATCCTGAGATGGAATCTATTTCCTTATCTTTTAGTCTGACCTTGGGATTTGCTTTGGCCAATTAAGTGGCAGAAGAGCCATCATGCCTGTTCCAAGTTCAGGCATCAAGAATCCTTGCATGTTTTTGCATGTTTTCTTGGAACTCCATCCAGCCACGTGAAAAGCCCGGGCTAGCCCTCTGGAGGATGAAATCCTCCTACACATGGCCAAGACACCCCCATTGCGCCTGGTGACCCTGCAGCAGCCAGAAGCCGATTGTCTAACTGACCAGCTGCACACCAGAGACACGTGACCCACCTGACCCCAGCACAAATTGCCAACCCACAGAAGCATGAGCTAAATGCCTGGCTTTTTTTAAAAACTCACTAACTTTTGGAATGGTCTGTTATACAGCAAAAGCTAATTGATAAAATGGTTATTAAATTGTTACAGTTCTTCTATCAGTTACTATCGACTATCAATCTTTCACCACCAACGGACGGACTCCTGGACCACTCACCAACCCAGAAACAGGAGTTAATGCCGGGTCCAGCAGGGGCCTCGAGGATACGCTCTGATGATGGAACCTGATGTATTTGGATGGACCAATATTAATGACATATCAGTTGTTAATATTTTTAACATACTTCTGCTCAAACGGGAATGGCTAAGTCAACTATAGCATATCACAATACTATATTGTCACTAAAACTAACTATGTGAACTGTCAGTCCATAAAATCATATCTATAAAATAATGCTAAATGAAAAGATCACTACCAAAAATGGACCCGTTGTAATAACCTTAAGATGGCTCCATGCACACTGACAAAAATGAGAAATGAAATTGTAGTACCTAGAGCTTGGTGTTTTTGTTCTCCGTAATTATTTTATTTAGTGTGTAAACAAGAGAAAACCAACTATAATCCTTCTGAGTAGAATGTATTTGGAAACTTCTTAGAATTGAGATATCTCAGCGCAAAGCCCTGATGTTGGATACAATGCTTTAAGAAAAAAACTTTTAGTTTCCTATAGGCGATATATCCCTAAATGTCTATTTAAATGTGTAACCTATTTTTAAAGTCTAAAAATTTGCAAAATGAAAACAAAAGTGGAAGTTTCCAGAACGGGCATGCTTGTGTAAGTGACCATTTATTCACCGCTAAGTAACTCTGCTTCATCACCCTCTCTCCCGCCATCCCAACATGGAAAATAGCCCTGTTTTTCCCAGATCAACCCCCAAAATTTTTGTGATGCAAAATCTAGAGCATGAGTATGTCAGATATTGCCAGCTTCGTGTCCAATATCAATTCCTCCCTGCTTTATTAACAGGACTCTGATTTTTTCTTTTTTCAGCGTTGCAAGGTGACCCACTGGTCACCAAGCAATGGCCATGTGACCATTTCCAGCCAATGACGTGAAAGTGGGAATCCACAGGATGGGGCTTCTGATATAAAGAAACCATTCAGCAGGCACTTGTCCTTTGCCTTTGACCATTCCCTGTCTTGTGGCCTGGAATGTAAACATGACGCCTAAAGGGGCAGCAGCCACCAGTGAGAATGAAGAAGACAGCTATGCACCATGCATGGCCGAGCAGAGAAGCAGAAGCTCCTGGAACAGCCATGGAGCATTTTCCCATGGATTTCTTCTCTGGGGAGAAAGGGAAACCTCCTACTTGTCTCTGCCAGTGTAATGAGGTTTCTCCAACACGTAACCAGACACAGCCTAGACTGATCCAAGAGGGGGAATGGGTCCTGAGGGATAAGAAGGTAGGGAGGCTATGGGCAGAGGGGTCAGGTCAATCCAGTTAGGAAAGAACTGGAAGAGGCAAGAAGGAGCACGAGAAGATTCAGCTGCAGATTGTGGTTAGAATAGCAGTTCTGGTGTTGGTACAACAGAGCATCTGGGGAAGCTGAGAGAGGAGTAGGAGAAAGGGCCTTTGAGAAAGTGTTACTATAGCTCATGAATCACATCTCCTCAAAGTTCTTCAACAGAGTCATGTAACAAATGGAATTTCTTCTCAGTTACTTCCAGCTGCTGAATTTTTCTTTTGGGGAGGGGGGTGTTCTCTGAAGTGACTGAACCATGTGGAGCCCCAGGACTTACCAGGGTTATATAAGTATTAATTTAGGAAAGTTCCGAATGACTCATACAAGGGTTACTGTAGTGAAAAGAGCAGAGACAAGGCAGCAGGGGATGTGAGTTCAAGTTCTCATCCTTTCACAACTGAATGTGGAGCCTTGAGCACGTGCTTTGCCATGGCTTCCGGTCCCCCTTTGTGAAAGAAGGGAGGCAGACCAAATGTGCCATAAGAGCCCTTCCAGCTCTGTGACTATAGTATTCCAAGATATCTGGATTTGTGGGAAGATCAGTTAGCTTTCCTTTTTGGCTTGGATTGTGTGGAAGAGAGAAGAGTGTACAAGGAAAACGAAGTTCATCCCAAGATAACAAACATTGGTGGATGAGCTGCTCTGAGTTGAGCACTCAGATGAAAATGGCCAAGGGATACAGTCCCAGCTCCTTAGCCAGACCCACAAGCCCTCCACATCTGGTCCTGTCTGACTCCTTGGCCTTTCTCCCCTGTTCTTCACACACCCTCATTTCTGGCATCTTGAGCACTCAGTGTCCTCAGCCTCTAGTGACACTTGATGCCTCCCTCTCTCTACTCCAGCTATCCCTTCTCCCTGCTGAAGATCCTTCCCTTTTTGATCTGGGAAACTCCTCCTCATCCCTCAGTGCCCAGACCATGCATTTTTAGAAAAATAAAAGCAGCCCTAAGAGCTTTCAGCTGGTAGTCAGCCTAATTGCTACCAGGTAGGCTGTGATGCTCCCCTGATGAAATAAACAATTTCATAGAATATCAACGTCAGTGGAGAACTTCAACAAGACAAATGCAATACCACTCTGTAATCGTACCTGAACAGAGACAAAAACAAAGACACTGCACAACCACAGGAATGACCAGACATCCCATCCCAAGGCTAACATGAGTCACTATTGCTTCTTTTCCAGTGACATCTGTAACTCCATTCCATTCCTCCCAACTCCTAGATTAAAAGTATTAAGAGGCCCAGTCATCAAATTACTCTGCTTTCTGGCAACACCAATCCAGAAAATACCCCGCCCCCTTCCTTGTATTCAAATCATAAAAGATAAGCCCACATCCTCCATTAAGCACCTCGGAATTCCCTCTTACCCAGACCCTCCATAGTTGTCTGTGCTGCGCGTGCTCCTTTCATGCAGCAAGCTACAAACCCAACTTTAACTACCTGCATATTCCTGGTGGCCTTTGGCAGGTGGTCGTTCACAATCTCTTCCTCTCTGACCTTCTCCAATCCTGCAGGGCAAAACTTATCTCTCACATATTTCTGTGTTACCTGTGCAAACTTCCAGGTTTCTTGAATCATCTTTGGAACAACACTCTGGTGCAACATTTCGTCCTCTGTATTGCACTTCCTGGTAAAACTGTCTCTCTACCTCTCTCCCATAAGACTGTTTGTTGATTCCCTGATGACCGGGTCATGTGTTCCTCGGCACTGAGCCGGTGCCCAGGATGTCTGTTCAATAAATACCCCAAGACGCCACACCACAAAGCAGCATGGATAGGCCTCTGAGGATCTCAAGACCAAGCACAAAATGCTTCATAACTCTTCCTCCTTCTCAGCCCACATCTCATGTGGAACCACAAGACGGGAATATTAGGAAGTTGCCTTTCATCAGCACTTTGGATGCTGCTTCTTGTTTTTGCCTTATGTGCTGTTCTTAAATTTGCAAAGTTGCTGTCACTGTTGGTCGTCCACTGAGGCCACTCTGTGGCTTTACCATCCCCTGACAGTGCTATGCCACTTTATTGAAACCAGAGGACTGCAACTGCAGGCAAATAACGGGAACACAAGTTAATGAGTTGATAACATCAAAATCCTTCACCAGAGGGAAGCAAGGAAGAGTCCTAAGGTTTAAACCACCTTCATAAAACATCTGCAAATAGGAGTCGGAGAGGCTGCTGGGAGCCTATGGTTCCAGTTTAACATGCACAATTAGCAGCATTAGGAAGCGGCCTTTTGGAGAGAAGTATGTCCTGAAGTGTACCCTTTTATTTCTTTTGCAGTTTGAACACATCGGCTGGCAGGCAAGCTGCCCTTTTCCTGGCTCGTGCAGCACAGTGTACCACCCCCAACAGGAACGGCTGCGGCAGCCCTTATTCAAAGGCATCCTGAAAGAAACTGGAACTGCTCGTGCCGAGGAATAGGTGGTTTTTTTCAGCTTTACTGAAGGCAGAGCAAATGTATTTTGTAACTGGTCAGAGCGACAGGGTTTTTTTGTTTTGTTTTGTTTTTTTCCTTTTCTCTCCAAAACGGTTCCCTGGATGACACAGTCAGTGCCCATACCCTCAGTCACCAAAGTTTAAAATGAGAACTCACATTCTACTCCTTTTTCCTCACTCATTCCTGCAGGATCAGCCTCCACTCCCCATTACCTCGCTCTCACCAGAAAGGAATTAGGGTCACAGACTAATACACAGGAGAGAAAGCACCCAGCATGATTCTGAAAAGGAGAAGAAAGAGCTTTTCTTGTCATCTCTTTCTCCATGGAGGAAGGGAGGTCAAACTATAACAAAATGGCCTTTTTTTTTTTCACAACAAAAATTAATTCTACCAGCCGCAGTCAGGATTGTAAACCAGATGCCACCTCTCAATGGTTTCAGAAACATGTGACCTGGAGAATCACCTCAATTTCATCACCCATAAAGCGAGGTTCTTCTATCTGACCCCAACATCAAAGGGACGTTATAAGAAACATTTGTACAATATCTTTAAAGTGTTTGTGGTTTCTCAGAGAAAAAAATGGAATATGAGGTGAGACTATAAAAAAAAAAAAAAAAAAAAAAAACGTGTAGGCATGTCCAAAAATGAATGAAACAAGTCCTTAGACCACATGCTGAAACCGGCCTTGCTGCTTAAATGCCAGGACTGACCTGGCTAAGGAAGCACGTGGGCTCCCTGGGAGCCCAGCCAGGAGTCCTGCAGAGTTCTGTGCCTGGCACACACAGGAATCAGGGATACACCTAGTTCCTGAAGTTAGTCCCAGCGTGGATGGCCTCCGAGGAGTCAGAGAGATGGTTCGGTCCTCCTGCTTTACCACCCAGACCTCCTACTGCCCCATCACCACTGCCACTGCACCCATCACTCCACCGTCATCGCCAACTTCTCCATCATCATTCCCCCACCTCGACTACCAACAACTACCCACCTTCACCCCACCAAGACCCACCTTTCGTCACCCACCATGCCCACCATCACCCCTACCACCGTGCCACCACATGTGGGTTCGCAAACTGGCCCCGTACGCAGAGGGCAGGGAGAGACAGAAGACAGAGCCAGGCCACTCCAGATTGGTAACTGGCAGGTGTAACGAGCAAGGGAACTAACGTACCAGGTTTGTCTTGGGCAGTTGCCAGAACTGTAAGGCTCTGCACCGCCCACTAGAATCTTAAAACTTTACATAGAGCCTTTAATGTGGTTCAGTCACGTACTCTGTACAGAGGTCTCAACAACACAGTACTCTCTCATGGCTGCATCCTTCAAACTGGCTGCCCCTGTGAGGAAGGTGGGCAGAACGTATATTCCAGTCACAGGGGACGGGGTAAGGAGCTTCCAGCTGCCGGGGTCCAGCTCCTTGCGGGTGAACCAGCCGTCACGTCCTCTCACTGAACTCTCCCAGGACCATGCCACCATCGCTCCCCCACGCCCATCCCATCCTCTCCGCAGCATGTGCAGGAAACAGGCACCAGGGACAGGAGACCCCTGGTCTAGTCTGTCTAGTAGATTTACATTTGTCATCAGAGAACGTGTAACAAGTTGCCTAGGGTAATACCAATAATAATAAAGCCTCAAGGATGGTGCCGGGGACCATCCGAAGTGCTTTTCATGCATTAACTGTAATAACCGTATGTAGAAAGGACCATCACTGCACCTCTTTACATGTGGGGCAGCTGAAGCACAGAGGGCCTAAGGACTTAGCTTCAAGTCTTGCAGCTATTAAGTGTCAGACCTCGGACTTAGCTCAGGCCACCCAGCTCCAGAGTCTGTGCTCTTGACTACCTTGTCACACTGTCATCCTGCAAAATCAATCAACAGGACTTTAATGAGGAGCATGTATTAAGTTCACCAGGTTATTGGGGGTACCAGTGCCATGAAGCGAGGCAGGATGCTGCTGCAGCCCACACTCTTGGCTACTAATATGTGCCTGCCCTATGGACACCATGGAACAAAACTACGATCCTCAGTAGTAACAGCCAGGAACAGTGCTACGTAACTGTGTATATACTTTGTTTTCTTAATTCTCACAATCATCTCATAAGGTAGGTAATATTATTCTCATTTTATGTGAGGAAACTGAGGCTGAGAAGATCAACAACTTGCCTGATGGTCATGCAGGAGACAGTCCTGGAAGGACCCTATTCAGAGCAGTCACATTCACCCAACGTATGCCAAGCATTCTGTGGGGGCATTCGTGCATGTATGAATGAGTGAATGAATGAATGAACGAATGAAACAATGTTGCTCATAATTAAAACTGCAAAAATAACAGCCAACAATCCTACGGGTCAGAGAAACAAATAGTATAACAAATACGAATTGCAGAGTCAGTGGGGGAGGTTGGAACGCAGAACTTGATACCCAGCAGAAGTGACTCCTCCCACACAGGCATTTTGCTGCACTTCCTTTATCCTGACCTACTTCAGGGCGAGGGAGAGTTTACAGAGCTGTGCCTTGGTTTGATGCTGACTTGTAAAAGTGGCTGCTGCCTTTTGCAATTAGACACGGTAAGACCTCTATTCTGAGCCCTTAAATATATACAGTGACCTCAGTGCTGATGTGGCCGAAGGGCAAGGAACGTGTGAAATTGTTCCCATTAAAATCAGCCCTGGGGGCAACCACTGCATAACCAAGAGGAAGGCCTGGCTCGGTCCTCAGGTTTTCATTATAAGATCATGGCCTTTCTCTGCCTATAAAGTTCTGCTCTCCCTAGCTCCCACACGATCCCACCTCTGCCCACCTCCCTCTCCCACACACAAACACACCTTCTTCTACTAGCCTTTAATCAATGGAAAACCTACCGCTATGTTTCTACCCTGATAAAGGGTCTATTCCTACCAGAACAACAAAGCAAGTATACTCTGCTATATTCTGCTTTACAAGTTATGCTTTTTGTTTTGGGTTTCTTCTGCTGGGGGGAGGGAGAGACAGCAAACATGCTGTGGACACTAAACTTAGAATTCTCATCTAGTGTCTGGGAGACTCACTTTTTTGTTTCATGTCGTCCTGGATTCACAATACACGGATGCTTCAGCTCTTGGCAGGGCATCAGCTACAGAACCTCATCACAGGACCCCAATTACATTACTGACAGTAAAGATGAAAACTTGAACCAATTTTAGAACAAGAGTTAAAAGGGAGTTAAGAAAAATCCCTGCTGCGCTCTTTGAAAACATTCGTTGGGAAATAGTTCCCTCTTGTGGTTTAACTGGAAATTGCCGCTCTTATCCAGAAAGTCTTATTATATAAAAATGTCTGGAGGTTAATAAAAATTTGGGGGCCACGCTGGCGATCAGGCAAGGCCTGTCGACCTCTTCACAAATGCATATGGTAAAAAACAGAATTACAAAGAAATCCAATTATATTGTACTTATTTATCCAATTATTACATAAGTGGGGGCTATCCGAAAATATGTACTATGTGCTTCTTTAACAGAAGGTAACAAAACCTAGTGGCAGGTCTAATCATCCACCAGTGCAAAGTAGTGATGAGTATAAATGACATTTTGAGACATAAGTGGCAATTGCAATGAGATATGCAAACAGCCAGGATTTCTAGAAGTTACAGTTTCTGGTAATACGGCAAAGGTCGGTATTTGACATTTTGTTGCCAAGTATAATTGAAGGAAATTCTGTATTTCAGTTAGAGGTTAGTAAACACAAAGCTCCAATCTCTTCCCATTCTAGTACGTGGGTCTCCTGAATTTTATCTACAGAACCCAGGGTTGGTGGAGCCTCACAATTCTAATCTAGCTTAATCTATTCATTGAGCAGTTTCTCCACATGCGGCCAGGATTACCAATTTTGTAGTATTTCAGCAGGGGAAATGCTATTGTTATCTCTAGGGTGTGAGAACTGGGGAATCTGAATTAAATTACATTCAACACGTTAAATGTAACTGAAACAACCCATCTAAAAATCAGGAGCACTAGCTTCTATCCCATTCTGGCTGAACATGTCAGAAACGCAAGAGAATTTCAGCGAGATAAAGTACACCTGAAGTGTAGGGAGATAAAGTACAGCAAGATAAAGATACCTGAAGTCATAGAAGGGCCAACAATCCTGCCAAATTCTTCACAAGGGAAAGTTTGCCTGTGCTAGTAATAATTAAAACAGCCAACAGTATTTGAGTACCTACCGGGGGCCAATCTTTCCGGCACTCTACCATCTGAGGAAGTGAGGCAGGACATGTAGCCTAGGAAATTGACAACCCCTCCAGGGTACAATGGTGATTACACAAGTAACTGTATGCAGTACCTACAGGTGGAGAAAAACCAGAACCAAGTTCATCCAACTAAGCTGATCCCTATGACCAGGACCTGACCTTTAGCTAATTATGGCATCATGATGTCATTGCATTGCAGTTACTAGGACTCCCATCATGCATCTGATGCCTTGATAGTTCTGGAGGAACCAAATAAGGAAGAAAAAGCAGGACACAGAGGATCCCACCCAGGAGGAAGAGATGAATGAACCGAGTCAATGGGACGTCACCGATTCCCCCCCCCCCCCCCCCCCCCCCGCAAGACAGATAAATACCCCTCCCGCATGGTGACTTTCTCTGAGCAACTAGTTCCCAGACTTCGCCTGCACTTTCCTCTCAAGAGTGTTGTGGGGACAGAGCCAGGAGTGCAGTTTCCAGGCTCTCGGCCTCACGTGGAAAGGTGCTGGCTCAGGTAGTAAATGGCCATCAACTGTGATTGGATGGCCATCAGCTGTGGCTAGTTGGCCATCAGCTGTAACCAGTGAGCCATTGGCCACTAATATAACTGCCGAGGCTACACTAGCAGAAAAATGGGGGCTAGCAAGAAGATGGTGGCTGAGCTGGCAAGCACAGATTGCAGTTAGGATGGCGGGTTGCAGACCGTGTGGATCCAGCCTCCAGTGAGACTATAGAGCCGCCAGCGAGAATATAGTAGTATGACTCCCCTATCTATGGCTCCGTGGGTGTTCCTTTTTGGCCTCGCCATGTCCTGCGTTCTTATGTGGGGAGCGGGACCAGAGACCCTGTACTTTCATTTTCAATAAACCACTTTCACTTTCCTGCACCTGTCTTGCTCTGGAATTCTTTCTGAGCAGCGACAAGAAGCGGGTCACCGCTGCTCCGGGTTGAGTCTTCTCCTGGACATCCCTGCGAGCCTCCGGTGACATAAGGATTATTACCTGTTTCACCAACGAGGAGGTGGAGACGGCCGGCACCAGTGTCTTGCCCAGAATCAGACGGCTGCTTGGGAGTGAAGGTCAGGCCTGGGGCCCAGGTCAGGCTGGTTCTAACAACCAAGTCTTTCACCCCTGCGCAGCGCTGCTGTTGGTGAGCAAATTCGGGAACTCCCAGGGAAAATCTGTAACTGGTCCGCAAACGCCGAGGGCAAAGAAGGCCAAACAGGGCCACCACTGCACATTGGTAGGGGGCGGTTGAACAAGCGAGGGAACTTAGTTAAGAGGCTAGTTTCCCAAGGCTGCAAGATGAGTATCCTTCTGCAACACCTGCCACCATCTTACAAGTTTATATAGAGGCCTTAATGTGGTTCCGCCACGTATTCCGTCCAGATGGTCTCAGTACCTACGCTCTCAAGGTTCCGACCTTGAAATCAGTTCCTACAGTGTTTCCCCGAAAATAAGACCTAGTCAGACAATCAGCTCTCATGAGTCTTTTGATGCAAAAATTAATATAAGACCTAGTATTATATTATAGACCCGGTCTTCTAGTAAAATAAGACCTGGTCTTCTATTAATTTTGCCCCAAAAGATGCATTAGAGCTGATTGTCTGGCTAGGTCTTATTTTCCGGGAAACACGGTAGTACCAGAATGGTGGACTGAACTTACATTCCAAGGACAGGGAAGGGGATGAGGAGCCTCGCACTCACTGCCTGGATGGAGCTTGTGGGTCCACCATCAGTCACATCGGTCAAGTCCTGTCCATGACCTCCTCCAACACTCCACCCCCCGTGACTGGCTCTCACAATCTTATGATCCCCCCCTCTTCCACAGTGTGCCCTGAGTGTCATCGAGGGGTTTCATTAGTATGGAGGCAGATACCACAGCAACGATACAGGCACGTGTAAGAGAACATACAGATTAAGAGAAAATTAATGCAGTGCTCTCATCAGACCATGGGTGTAGAGGTGCACAGCATATTCTTTGCCATCCCAGAGATGGCCCAAATGCAGTAGATGGCTGTGCATTAAAGCTAACTCAGATACACACACAAATATCCGTTTCTTTATTTTCGAAGTCATTCGGTTCTGACTTTAAAGCCCATCCCATACAGGATGATGAAAAATTCAGTCTTAGTCATTACTGGCTCCCCACACAGGTGGTGCCAGGTCCGAGTCACCATTTCAGACTGCCCAACCTCACAGTTCCTTCAGCTATGGAAGCGTGACATCCTCTGGGAATGCTGTGATCTCTCCAAAAAGCTATTCCCTCTTGAGATTTTGCCATTCCCTTTAACTCCCGGCCCCAGACACCAACTCTGCTCCCCAGACAGCAAACAATGCCGGCAGGAACATGCAAAGGGTTTTTTAGCTACTTGGCTGGAGCTGAACTCAGGAAGAAAGACATGGAGACCTCCCTCCCACAAATTTACATCTTAATATAATATCCACCTTCAAACCAATCATTCCTAGTTCAATTTCACTCTTTCCTAGAATATAAATTCCTTGAGGGCACAGTTGTACCCCTGGCACCTAGTATAATAAGTAGTCTCTCAACATGTAACTTTAAATTACTAGGGGGAAAAGTTTAAATGGATGGATGCAGGTGAGGAATGAGAACAAATGCCCTCTTATAAAACAAATACTCCAAGAGACAGGAGAAACTTTAGAAAGTCTTTTTCATCTCAGTGAGATCTCAGCTCCATCACCTGCCAGTCCCAGGTACTCACCCTCTCTGTGCCTTGTTTTCCCACGCCCCATAAAATAGGATGAAATAACTTGGCCACTTCACTAAGTGGCTGCTCTGCTAAAATAATTTAATAGATTTTTAAATGCTTAGAAGAGGACCTGGAACGTGACAGGCACTCAAAGTTAGCTTTTTTAGCAGCGCACAAGAGGAAGCTGTTTGTCTTTAAGGTTGTTCAGATCTTTTGAAAGAGACCTGAGCCCCAGCTCAGCTACTCAGCAGCCATGACCTTGGACAAGTTGCTCAACTTCTCTGCAACAAGTTGATTCTTCCATGTAGAGTGAATAGGAATAAAAGTGTGTAAAGCCTCAAACAGTTAAATACACAGGAAAACCTATAAAGAAATAACAATGGTAATAGACTTACACCTATTCACCTGTATCACTTGGTGTTCTTTAGTTGAAATGGACTTAAGCAACTTTTAAGCAAAAAGGATATCAGGATGCACAGAACTGAGAGAAGCCAGGGTACCTTGGAGGCACGAGTGCTAAAGCACACAACGTGAAGGTGCCCCAGATTATCTACAAAGGCAAGGCTCGTTAGTGGGTGGGAACACTGGTTGGCAGTGGCCTGCTGCTCTCTGGTGCACAGGCTCCAGGCAAGTTCAAGTCTGCTCACAGGCCGTTCCTAAGCCATCCCGCACTGCAGTTAGTAAATGTTAAAGGAGTCCAAACATGCAGAGCTTCTCAGTCACTTCCTTGAGGCTGCAGCACAACCCAAGTTCCAGGGAGAGTCTCTTAGGTCCCCAATGTCCTCTCACCCGACACTCCTAGGTTCCCAAGCCCCCAGTGTGAACACTCTGTACTCTCCAACCCAGATGCCAGGTCAGTGAAAACAAAAAAGATTTAACTATGCCCAACTGTTACATATTTAAAATACACATAATAGGGATTCAGACTATTGATTCATTACTGGAGCTGGCTTCTTCACCTTCACCAAACTTGAAAAGCATACAAAATCAACACACTTTCAAATAAATTGTGTATTCTAAGCTACATAATAAAACACTTGCATCTGACCTTAACACATGGGAGAACTGGGAAGAAAATTAAAAAATGTTTTACAAGATGAATACATTTCACCACCTCCTCCCCTGATCAACTGAATAACATGGTAATCTTGCCAAACATTTCTGAAATTTAACCCCAAAAAAATGACACCTGAAGAAGAAATTACCCATCTGAAAGAATTGGGGCAGATCATTAAAAAAAAAAAAAAACCACCATGTTCCATCCATGATAAATTATAGGCTTGACAGCTATTAAGAAAACATTTAAACAACACTGTCTTCCTTTTTAGTCTCATGCATTTAGTCAAAGTGGGTATATATTTTTAATTTCCCAACCCACCATTCGTCAAAGAAATTATAGAAACTATAAAGCTGAAGAATAAACACTTTAAATAAGAATTCATACTCCAAGGAAGTAAGAATCTTTCAACTTTTATTTCTGGGATACATTCATCTGGAACCTTTTTGTTTCTTTACAATTTTCCCCCTAAGATAAATGAATACAATAAAAATATAATCCAACTACCAGCAATGTTTGTAACCAGAAAAGACTCTAAAATCTCTGGTGTGATAATATAGGATTTTTTAAAAAATATAAACTTCATACCAGAAATAAAGCCTGAATATTCTCTTTTTCTTTAAAAATATAATTTTCCTTCTTTGCTCGTTCATGTAAATCTTATAATCACCATTTAGATCTAAAGTCTACTTTTAAACTAGTAATTATAATGCTATAGCACTTTTTTTTTCTTTGTATCCTGTTCTGTGAACCAACTAATTGCAGGTGTTTAAAAAAAGAGAGATACCACTAGGTTGTAGCAAGATTCTTCAAGATGTAATGATCTTTAAAAAAAAGAAAATCCCCATTAGCAAACTGAAACCGACTTAACAAATTGCATTGTACAAGGTACTTTTGCAAACTGTAAAGCTCTAATGGGAAACATTTTTTAAAACCTAATTTGGACTAGAAAGGCAGCTGAGATATAGTATCAGGAACAGAAGGCTGTGAAGTCTTGTACTGTTTAGATTTGGGGAGGAGGAGATGATAAATTGCTAAGAAGTTGGGGGTAGGGGCATGTGGATATCCCACAAAGACTGAATGATTTGCACTTATATATGACTACTTTTCTTAAGAGAATAAAGACCAAGAGGTATCATAGGAGTAGCCCCAATACTTTATACCAGACTGAGAAGTCAGGCCATCCGTCTCCAACTAGAAACAAGAAATAAGTTAGACTTACTCCACTTGTAACGTCTCTACGCAGAGCTTCATTACTTGAAGTATAATCCATCTTAAAACAGTATTCCATAGTCAAACTTAAGTAGCCTGGGGATGGTTTCCTTTCTTTAGGTGAGGAAGATAATCAAAAAGCCTAATTACTAGCACAGGTACAACTACTGAACCAGAATGACACTCTCCTACGTCTAAAACAACAGCATTATCCAGAACAACTTTTTAGGGTATTTTGTAGAATATAGGAAGCTAAGCAAAGGATTAAAAAGTTTGGTAACAACAATCCCAGTGAGGGCTTGTTAGCTAGAATGCAAAATGGACATAAGAGAAACTTCTTTCCATGAGCCACCATAATGAAACTAGATAGGCCTATAAAGACAGACCCAGCAATGAAGGGCTGCAGAACCTTGGTCATCTGTACCTAGACAGATGACTAAAAGAAAGTATCCTCAATTACATAAAGGATTAGTGAATGGACAAGAGGGAATGAGTCTGGGATGCTGCATAAAAAGGCTTTGCTAACAGAGTCGAGCGAGTCAGACATGATGGAAGAGGCTGTGGAGCCTCCGTTCCTAGAGTTTCTGAACCATCTCCCTGTGCACTCTGGCAGCAGACCTAGCTTAGCACGGGGAATGGGCTAAATGGCCTTAGAACTTCTCTTTCGGCCCTCTGATTACTCCTTTCTTTAGTGCCGTCTTTCCCCAAGAGAATATTCAGGCCAATTTTGTTTTTGTTTTTTCTGCATTAGTAAGAATTATAAACTAGCAATTTAGAATACCCCTCTCGCTGAAGTATCTTATGTTAGTATATGATACCTTGAGTCATAGGAACGTAGAACTTAAATGTCATTTACACCAGTCAAACAAGCCCATGTCATATTTCGATGATTCCACATTAATAAAACTTAGCTATGATATGTAAAAACTATTTTTTGCCAAGGTTTTAACTATTGGACTTTAAACCAATTGTAATATTCCATATAAAGTTCATTTATATTGCAGTAACATGCCTTCTTGTTTTCTACATACAACAAAGTAAGATTTTTTTAATATACATATATTTTTAAACCATTTCACTCCCTTTTACAATCACACCTTCAGTCCAACATTTAAAATATAAACCCAAACTGTCAATGAAAACAATAGTGGACCAAGTGATAGCATCATTTAAATGAAACAATAATGAAAAGGTCAGCAGTAAAACTTAGAAAATAAACATAAACCGCTTCATTGGAAAATTGCTTATATGCCTGATGTGTTCAAAAATGAACCTCATACAAAACAGATCCCACTGTGCTATTAAGACACTCACTCCTTTCTTATTTTCTCCTTCCATGAAGCATGTCTCACTATTTTTTACTGAGGTTTATACAGTGATTAGTTATCCTAACAGCAGAGATTAATATTAAATACACAGCCTATTCCAAAACTGGCATATGCTCCCAACAACTGTTTTGTGTGCTCCCTGAATTATAAAATAGTCCAATCTTTAGGAGCATAAAAATGAAAGGGCTTAAATCTTTTCACATACAGTGCGCATTAAATGGTACTAAATTAAGACAGTAAGGTGGAAAAAAGGAATAAGAGGGTACAGTAAATTTTCTTTAAACAATCCCATTATATTAGACAGTTCTGTCAATGATATAATTCAACCAGATTATGAAAAAAATTATCAGAATTTGTACCAATTTCTTGGAGATGCTAATAAAACATTAAATATACATATTTATTTGTATATTTATTTGAAGAATCTTTGGTAGCAATTGTGTTTCTTCTACATTATAGGACTTTTCAAAATAAATGTCGAAATTAATTTACTAATTTGCATATGAAAGATATATTATGATACTATTCTTTTGGTTTTCCCATAGAATGTACTTGAACCTATGAACTTGCACTAATCATGCACTTAAACACAGTATCTGTTTAACTCATGTACATATAAAATGAGACTAATACCAGAGAGAAATTAGACAATAATGAGAATCAATGACAAAACATAACAATAACAACTGTTCTTAAGAAATTTATTTTTAAATTATAAGATTACAATGCTTTGATTATGCAAAATAGCATAATGGAAATTAAACCAAATCAATAAAGAGCAAGAAAACTTAGTTTTCTTTAGTATCAGTACTTAAACCATCATTATAAGTATCTGATGTCCCAGTCACGTCTTATGTAGACATAAGTATAATCATTTCAAATGTTTCACTTGTGGGTTTCTCATTTTCAACTTTTATGAACTGTAATATAATTTATTTCAAATCCTATTATACTTAGTGTTTATACTGCAACAGCAGCAAACCTCACATGTGCAGTCAATTGTGGAATCGGGGCACTGCTTTTAGCCGCGGACAAAAATTATACACTGCATTCAGTACGGTAAGAGTACGTTATATTAACCAGAGCATAGAGTTTAGTACACTTATTGCAGGATTGATTATTTTTTTCCCTTTGAACTGAACCAGCTGAGCTTCTGAGCTGACATTACTGCTGTGGATAGTAAGGCTGCTGTGGGGGCTGAGGGAAGGGGTATGAAGGCTGCTGGGGTCCTGGGTACGGAGCCTGTCCAGGGCTCTGGTGATACACTGGCGGAAATGGCATGTTATACTGGCTGTATGCATAAGGATTATAGCCCATGGGCATGGGCATTTGGCAGTACCTGATGGGAAGAAGAAAACAAAAGAACTGGATTGGTAAATCAAATACTAAAAAATATGAAACATATAACAATTACTCTAACACCAAGTTTTTTCAAGACAGCCATTTTTCTCTATTGCTCAGTTTATTAGCGACCAAGTGGAGAGAAAAAACAGCTGTTTCAAGGTACTTAGAGAAAAATGTTCCTATCCTGCTATTAATTGAAGTGAAAGAATATCAAGTTCACTGTAACAAGCACAAATTTATTATTTATAAATTTCTAATATTGGGAAGACAAAATGTACAAAGTTTGAAGCACATCTTAAGAAGTAATCAATGTCTTGATTTTTAAGATTAACAAAGTATCACAAAGAAAGCTCATCTTTAAGAAAGCACATTCCATAATTAGATTTCTGTTCAACAGTTTATCAGAATATCAAAGTTCAGAGTAGAGGTATGTAAATAAGGCCTTATCAGTCTTGGTATGCTAAGCTCAGAAAAGGCACCTATTTATCACCTAAATAAACAAGACCAAGAAAAGACATTCTGAATTCCATACAGAAGTGATGTATAAACCCAATATGTAAAAACTAAAAACATAAATTGTTTAAATAAGCTTGGGAAATGGCTATCCAACTACTCAAATAAAGTGACTATACAATTATCTGTATGAGCTGACAGTATAACTTATTCTTCATGACACCTCCACTAAAGGGATGACTGTTTTATAAGACTAATCAGAGCTACCGTAAAAACATCAGCCAAGTCTGGGCTATACAAACGTTCGGCCTTACCCGGGATATCCTGGATAGGTAGGATAGGGGGGCCCCTGGGCCTGTGGAAGAGGAGTGGAACCCGGAGTCTGTGATGGAGCTGGTGCAGTGGTGCCAGCGCCCACTGGAGCTGGAGCAGTAGCAGGAGCTCGATTTGCTGGAAGCACAGGAGGTGGAGGCCGGGCTGGGGGCTGGGGCTTAGTAGGCTGTAAGAAAAAGTCGGCATTGGCTACAAAATGTTTCATGTTTCTCTCAACTTGTTATTAATTAAAATAAATGAGGGCATATGAGAAACTCTAGAATCCAACCAGATATATTTCTAATTCCCATTCTTAAATGCTGGCTTATTACTCTAGAAATATATCACAGTTGAGGAATAATTCTCTAATTTGTGGATACACCACAGCCACCACTCTGTTCCTAATGCCTAATATTTTAATCACTTACTGCTCACTGCTGCTCCCACCAATGGTTAGACAGCTAAGGTGGGAGGAAGGAGGTCAGGTACAGTTTACTACTACAATCTCCTCCTGGCCCCAACATGTTTTGGTATGAAAATTTTCAAACACCAGAAAACTTAAAAGAATAGTATAATAAACAATCACGTATTTACCAATTAAATTAAGTAATTATTAACATTTGGCTATATTTGTTTTATCTATAGTTATCTATGTCCATATATTTCTCTATCTATACATTTGCAGAACCATTTGAAAGTTGCAAACTTCAAGACACCAGCCCTAGGGATGTCAGCATATAACTCCTTTCTCCTGCATTATCACAATACCATTTCACCCTAAGAAAATTAACAATTATTCCTAATATCATCAAGTATCCATTTCAAGTTTCCCTATTTATGACAAAAAAAGCTCTTAAAGGTATTTTTATGAACTAAGATTCAATCAAAGTTCCTGTACTACATTTGATTATGAATCTTTCCTCTTTTAATCTAGAATATGCCCTCCACCTGTTTTTTTTTTTCTTTCTATGACATTCACTTTTAAAAAGACCAAGCCAGGTGTCTCACAGGATGTCCCACTTCCACATTTGTCCAATTGTTTCCTCATGGCACAGGTTAAATTTTTGTTTTATCACTGTATTTGCTATGAACTGAAAGCTGGTTCTAAAGACCTGGTTAGATTTTTGGCAAGAAATCCTGGGTGACGCTGGCTTCTTCATATTGCAAAACATCAGAAGGTTGGTCCACCTGATGAAAGTGGTGAGACCAGATTTCCCCAATGTAAAGTCTGTTTTATCCTTTACAGCAAGCCAGCTGTCACTGATGTAAAAACTTCCATTTGAGAAATGTGTTTGTTTACTGACCGTCATGGTTCTTGGTGCTGGAGTTGGAGGGGTGGGAGTTTGTCCCCCTGGCGAGGACTGATACGCAGGCGTAGGAATTGAAGGAGCACTGGGTTCTCTGGCAATGCTTTGCTGCAAGTCCCTTATTAAAGACAAAAGTATTAGAAATTATCGCAGACACACACACACAAAATCAACACATAAGAAAAAACAGGTCTTTTTCTTACTTTTCTTCAACGTGTAACATAGAAAATAGACTCAAAACGATGGTATTTTAAAATATGCTACATTTCTTCACTAGAACTAGCTTAAATCTTCTTTCTCCCTACTATTTAATAAAATGAAGTTAGTTCTTACTCTACTTCTGACGAATAGGAAAGAAGGTAAACTTTTCCAGAGATCACAGTTACAGCTACAGTAAGGAACATATCAAACTCCCAAGTGGTCCTGAAAGACTGCCTACTCTTAATAAGAGATCATCCCCTGGATGAGAAATTCCTAACATAATACCCAACTAGAAGTTATCAGAAAACTACAACTGCTCACAGTCACCTAGCTAATATTTTAATCACTGTATTATATCAGTGTTAAAGAAAGCAAAACAACGGGTGAGAAAGCTAACCTACTCAAACTATTTTGTAAATTTCTTAATGAAAACTTTCTAAAGATATTCCAAAAAAATGTGGCACTGAGATATTTCATGTTAAAAGATTCCTCAAAATCTATTATAATTAAAATACAGTATTAAAAAACAGAAAAATACTTTAGAATCTCCCCTAACAGTAAACTGAAATCCATTCCAAAATCTCACTAAACAAAACAGATGTGCTGTAAGTGGAAATTACACGCCAGATTTCTAAGATTTAGTGCGGGGGGTGGAGTAAAATATCTCCTTCAGAATCTTTGCGTTGGTTATATGTTGAAATGATACTATTTTGGATATATACATTAGGTTAAACAAAACCTATTACTGAAACTTATTTCACCTGTTTCTTTTAGCTTTTTTAATGTGACTACTAGGAATTTTAAATTCTAAATTGTATACTTCACTGCATAGTATTTCACCATAAGACGTAACTTTATTTATTTCACTAGTCTTAGACACTTGATTTGTTTCTATTCTTTTACTGCTACCAGCAATATTGGACAGTTGTGTTTTAGAACATTCATGCCCACACTACTTACAATACAATAGCCCAAAACTAAAAACTACTCAAACAGTGACACTACAGATAAATAAAATTGTACTATACTCACACAATGAAATATATACAGAAATGAAAATAAAAGATCTACTGCTCACAACTATATAATCCTCACAAATATAATGCTGCCTGAAAGCCAATCACAGAAGAGTACATATGATTCCACTTATATACAGAACAAAAACAGGAGAAACTAGTCTGCACTGTTACAGTCAAGACAGTGGTTGCCATGGGAGAATGACTGGGTGGATACCTGAGCTATGCTTCTGGGTTGCCTAGAACGTTCTGTGTGTTGATGTAAGTGCTCATTGCAAGGTCAGTCCTGACCTTGACAGCTAGGTTGCCCCACAGAAGGACTGCACCAGGCTGTGTATTCAGTTTGTGAAAATTCAACAAGATATACACTTATGTACACTTTCCTTGTGTTTTTATTCTATATTCAAAAAAATGTTTTAAAGAATTTAGGCCCTGAACATTAACAGTGATTTTAACAAAATAAAGCCTCAGGTTTTTAAAAGCTAGTATTTGGCCTACTTTTCCATCATTCATTCACCTTTCAATCACTGAGCTGAAACCACTAAACAAGTTTATTACTGTCTCAGAACTGATTTTATTTATAGTATAAGTATGCAAATAGTAACAAGCCTAATTTTCAAACTAGAGATTTGAATTAGGAAATATCTGAAAAGGAGAATATCCAAAATTCTCTTCCTAAGCCATGAACTTCTATTATGCTATAAAATTCTACAAATAGTTATGTTAGCCCATTTTACACTAAATATTTAAATGGAAAAACAGTCCAACTAGAAAGTCAATTACGATTGACAAGAAAATGATTTAAATTGAGGGTCAGCAAAATTTTTTATGTAAAGAGCCAGACAGTATTTTAGGATTTGCAGGATACAGGGTGTGTCTGTCACAACTGCTCAGCATTGATGTTGTTAATGCAAAAGCGACCATAGATCATCTGAAAATGAAGAGAGTGGCTGTGTTCCAATAAAACTTTACTTAAAATAAAAACAAAAGTAGTGGCAGGCTGGACTTAGCCTGAGTTGTCATAGTTTGCCAATCTCCAATTTAAGCTTAGATATCTTTTTCAGCTCTCACTTGGTCCTCAGCTACACAGAATTTAGGGGATCTGAACAGATGTCTCAATGGCTGCTGCCTGAAAGAAGGAAAGAGGGGCAAAAGGTCCTGCTCCAAGCCCCTGACCCTGCTTGGATCTGAGCTAGATCCATTTTTATTTATTTTACAAATTGGGCTTCTCTGTAAGATTAGTTTGAACAAAGATTTCTGCAGCTCAAAAATAAAAGAAGGAGTGGGGGTGGCCGGTGAGCTCAGTTGGTTAGAGCGTGGTGCTCTTAACACCAAAGTTGCCGGTTCGATGCCCACATGGGCCACTGTGAGCTGTGTCCTCCTTTAAAAAAAAAGGGGGGGTGGAGGATTGAAAACCATGTGAAAAATAAAAATCAGAGTATTTGATTTTGACTATAAGAACATGAAATTCCATTAATTATTTTATTGTAATTTTCTGACAATATATTCATTCACATGACTCAACAACTAAAGAGTGAAAGACCTCTCCCTATCTGCCAGTTCCCACTCCGTCAATCTCTCCAAAGTCACTAACTAGTCTTTTATTTACGAGTCCATCCGGAGTTTCCTTATGTATAAATAAACCAATTCAAATGTTTATTTTCTCCCTTTTTACACAAAAAGCATACTTTACAAATTGTCCTTTTTTTACATTAACTATCTTAGAGATCTTTCTATATCAATACATAGAAAACATTCTTTTTTTAAATGGCTGCATAGTATTTCACTGTACAGATGTAGCTTCATTATTTCACCAGCCATGGACATTTGTTTCTATTCTTTTACTACTACAAACAATACAGAAATGAATTAGCTCATGCATATGTCATTTCTAGCATGTGCTAACATATCCTCAGAATAAATTCTCAAAAATAGCTGGCTTCACGGATGTATGGATTTGTAATCCTGACCTTTACAGCTAGGTTGCCCCACATAAAGACTGCAACAGGCTGCACTCTCATAGCAATATATGAGACCTGTTCCCCCACATGTGTCAACAAAACATGCTACACAACTTCTAGATTTTTGCTAACCTAAAAAATGTTATTTCTGAGTGATTTTAGTTTGTATATTTTACATTGAATGAGGTAAGAATTTTTTCATATGCTTAAGAACCACTTGTATTTCCTCATCTACAAAATTTCTGTTTGCATCCTTCGTCAATTTTTCTATTGAGTTTTGTTATCCTCATTAATAATATCTAGGAGTTCTTTATTAACTAGGCAAATAAACCTTTTACCTGATATTAAGTTTCAATTATTTTCCCATTTGCTACATTTTGACTCTGCTTATGTTATGATGAACTTACATTTTTCTTTTTTAAAGGCCTCTGAATTTTCGTCAGAGTTAGAAATACCCTTTCCATTTCAGCTTTATTAAGGAATTCTCCCATATTCTTTTAGACTTGACATTGCATTCGATACACTTTTAAATTTGATCCACTTGGAATTTATTCAGGTACAAAAATAACTTGTTTTCTAAATGACTAGCCAGTTGTCTCTAAATTCTAATTGGTTTAGGATCTTTTTTACACTAAATTCATGTATGTGTTTGAATCTTTTCCTATTTTTCTATTCTTTCTTTGGCCTAATCATGTACCAGTATTACTGTGTTTTAATGAGAGACAATATTATATATTTTAATATCTGGTGGTATTAGTTTCTCCTTGTAGTTTCTCCTTGCTGTTCTTTTTATTCAGTTTTCCTGGCTAATCTTGTTTGACTGTTTTTCTACTTGAGCTTTAGGATCAATTTGTCCAGTTTCAAATGAAAATCTGTTAATTTTATTTTAAATCAAAATTATGTTGAATGCCTAAGTTTACTCAGAATTGACGTTTTTATGAATTTGAGTCATCCTGTCTGAGAACATTGTATGTCTTTCAACACTTAAGTCTTCTGTGGTCTTGAATAACGTTTCAGAGTTTTCTTCATACGGCTTTCATGTATTTTACCTTTTTTGTTGCTATTATAGCTGAGGTCTTTTGCACCATTATATCTTCTATATGTTTGTTTATATGAAAGTCATTGATTTCTGCAGATTATTTTTATTTTTGGTAATAATTCTTTCATTATCTGCAGAGCTTTGGGATTGACTCTCTTGGGTTTTCAAGTTGTACAAACAATACCTGTAAGTAGGGATAGTTTTACCTCTTCCTTTCCAATTTTTGTATTTCTAATTTCTTTCTCTTGTCTAATTATGCTGGCTGGTACTGCCAATATGTAATTAAATAATAGTGTTGATTATGGGCCTCTGAAATCTGTTCCTGACTTTAGGGGGAATGTTTACAGTGTTTCTCTATTAACCATGATGCTGGCTTTTGTGCAAATATAGACAGACAGACAGACAGACACATGCGAATGTTTTTTCACGTGAAGGAAGTATCCATCTACGCCTATTTTATTGAATACCATTATAGTTCTTTTCTCACATGCTTTTTCTTCATCTACGAAGGGAATCTTTTTCTCCATAGATGCAGAAATACTAAACCAGTCACTGCATTATTGGAGTAACCGCCCTCTTCTCCTTGGTCATGGTTCTGTTTTAACATACTGCTGAATATCGATGGCAAGTATTTTATTTAGGACTTTTGTACCCATACTCATAAATAAAACTAGTCTGAAGACTGTGCTTTGTTTCGTTTTGATCTTTGTCAGATTTTCTTCTCAACAGGAGTAATATGCAGGGTTTTGTTTTTTGGTTTTTTTAAAGGTCTGGAACCATTTAAAAATCATTTTATTAGGTTGGTACAAAATTAACTGCGGTTTCGAAGTTTAAAAATAATTGCAAAACCCACAATTACTTTTGCACCAACCTAATAATTTGGTTTTTAGTAGAAATACCATCTAAAATCACCTGGCCCTGCTCTTTCTTAAGAGTGGAGGGAGCTCCTTGGTAACTTCCCCCATCACTTCAATGGAAAACTGTTTAAACATGGACAGAGAGGTAAATAAAAGTGTGGTTGGCTGAAGGGCTCAAGAAAGGCTCATGAGTGTAATAGTCTGCGAGTTTCCTTATGTTCATTACTAATGAACATATGGCTTTGTATACACCTCAAGGAGAGTTTGACCAGATATAAAATCTTTGGCTCATATTTGTTTTCCTTTAGTTCCTACAGCAATCACTTCACTCTCTTCTAGCATGCAGTGCTGCCAGCCTAAATATTTTTTACGTTTTACAACTGACTTGATTTTTTTTGCCTGACTGCCTGAAGGATCCTGCCATTATCTTTTAAGGCTAACAATTCATATGCCTTGGTGCTAGCAGTTCTTGTTAACTTTCCTCAACCATAAGATACATCCTTTCAAGAAAGCCTTCACTTATTTTAGGAAAAGGTTCTTGAGTATTATCATTAAATATTTATTTTATTCACCGTTTTGATTTTTCTTCTTTAAGGGGAATGCAATCTTGTATATATTGGATCTTCTTTGCCCATCTCTAATTCTTTTTAATTCTCTCTTTACTTTGGTTTCACTTTTCTTTGATTTCCTCATTTCTACTCTCTATGTTCCTGTATTTTCTTCACTATCCATATTCTCCTTTTGTGCTCCTCCCCATTCCATCTTACATCTGTAATGTTTTTGCTCTTCGTCTTTTCTGAATTCTGACACTTCGCATTTTATCACCTCCTGTTTACTCACGACCTTGAGTTCTGGCATTTCTGTTTTTGGTGTGCCTTAGCGAGATTGCTTTCTAACCATTTTTGTTTGTTTTGTTTTTGTTTTTTAATTCATGGTGAAATATTAACTCAGAATTTTCATCTGTTCTGTGATAATATTCTGGTGAATATTCTTCATCTATTAAGTTTTGTTATTCACTTTTTCACCTAAATAAATATGGTATCTTCATTTTGATGCTAAGTCAACTCTGTACTGATTTTTCAGCATGGAATGAGTCCTGTATTACTCGCCCAGCTTTCTCAGAAGGCCCCTTCAGAAAGTGGTTTTGCTGATCTGAGCTGTTCACTCTGTCTTCCCCATGTTCTGTATGTCTAGTTTACGTAGGGAACCTATTTGTAACTTCAAGGTAATCTGCTTATGTTTATTGGCATTTCCTGAGATCTGCCACTTTGAACTGTTTTGTTATCATTTCTGTGACATTACTGTACTTCCTACATCTAGAGTTTCTGCTTTTTATCCTTTTGTTCCCAGATCATGCAGTTGTTTGCTTGTTACTCTGTAAAATACCCAGGAGAAAAGGAAGGAAATTGCTATCTCATACTGCCAAGTTCAAACCCTTATGGAGTTAAAGTACCAAAGGAGTGGCATATCTGAAAAACTTAAAAGTCTCCACATGAATTTCTTAAAAGAAAAATCCTTTAAATACAATTTGATACACAAAACAAACTTACTTTAAGAGTTCATCTCTTTCCGTCTTCCGTGCAAACACTATATCACTGCATTTGTTCTGGAACCTGAGCAGGATTTCAGTCAGCTCATTGTAAAACTATAAGCAAAGAACAAATATAGGTAATAAATCAGAACAACTTTTTAATCTAAGGAGGAACATAATCTAAAGCTCATTTGTCAATAATGGTTAAAACTAAAGAATTAAAATCTTCTGTATGAGATACAGTCATACCATTTAATTCCAACAACTTAGTATTAAATATGACCTAAGATTCCTACAGGAAATAAAAACAATAAAATTACTTTTAGAGAATATGGTAACCAAAAATTAAATGGCAAAAAGGTAAAATTTTCATGATCATAAACATTTCCCCAATTCCTAGAGAAAAATAAACTATCTCATAAAGACACTAAACCTATTTCATTGGAAGGACTAGATTTCCACGTTCACTTCAGAAATGCAGGTGTCATTCCAAAAACCCTTGGAAGAATTTCCCACGAATCTCTGGAGAGTTTTTCTCTGCTTGTCTATTTCAACAAAGCATTTTAAACCAAATTAAAATGGTATTTTACTATCCTCTCTATTTTGGAAGGCTTTGCAGTACTTCTACCCTCTCTTCAGAGGGTTATACATTATATCTACTATATTTACTTAAAGAGAACTTTATTCAATGATCCTTACGGAGTTCAAGTACCAAAGGAGTGGTATATCTGAAAAACTTAAAAACCACTTGTTCCCTTGTAAGCAAAGTATTAGGTTGGTGCAAAAGTAATTGCAGTGTAAAAGGTTAAAAATAACTGCAAAAACTGCAATTACTTTTGCACCAACCTAATAATTAGTTAAAAAATATATATATATAAGCATTTCCCTAAACTTTTTAAAGGAGAGGCAATTAAATACTTAAAGCGTATTTAGTAAGCACTCTGAGATTCGGGCAGGTTACAACTCTATCATCATCCAAACCATTAGCACAGAGTACAAAGGCCATACCCACCCACCTTCCCACGACAGAGCAACTTTGACTACTCTGTTTCCTCAGAATTCACTCAAATTGGTCAACTTTCCACCCCCCAAAAAAGTGTCATTGGCTTTTGATATCTCTGTGCTAATTCCTGCTACACCAAATGCCCATAACCCTTTCTGCCTGGTGAAATACACAATTCATCAAAGTTCCCATGAAATGTTGCTACCTTCATTAACCTCTTATAACAAACGTCGCTGAGGCAAAATTTAACAAATTAAAGCAAACAAATCTGAGGCAAAGAATAATTCGGTCCAACTGGAAAAATGAATGAACTTTCCAAACTTTATTTTCACATCTATACTGGTTAGCTAATTTCTTTTGTGCATCATACCTTTGTGCCCTCCTTCAAATTAGCTACAAGTTCAACAAAGTTGTCATAGGCAGTAGCTAAATTCTTCAAAACTTCTTCTCTTAAGTTAGCTTCGTTGTTAGATTGTTTCATTTTAGAAAATTCCTGGTGTGAAACCTTGTTAAAAAAAAGATTTATGTATCAAATTTACACATTTATTTATCAAATTAATATAGTTCCTAACATTTTTATTGATATTTTTCTAACTATGAAAATCATACATGATTACATGCAGGAATTACTAGAAATTTACCTAACATTTTTCTTCTGGAGTAGCGCAGTGCTTTATATCTTTCCTTAAGTAAAAATACCACAAATTCAGTACGTGTCAAAACATAATCGATAATGACTATGGATTTCTATTAGTATATAACATTTGTAAAAAAGACAATCCTAAATGAACAGATTTAGTCCAGGCTCATCCTTTCTATAATTTTTTAAAAACATAAATCTTACTAAAGTACATAACCTTCACCTGAATATTTTTAAGAAGTCCTTCCTGTTTCTTCAGAGATTCTTGGACTTTAGTTGTAAGACCTCCATAGATTCGATCCAGTTCAGTAACAGAAAGAGCTTCTTCATTTATCATACCATCTTGAGCCAAAGCTGTCAAAAATTTACTTGTCATGTCAAAATTCACTGATTTCAGGTCATTCTCCAGACTCTCTCTTTCCTTCTTTACTTCATCAAGATTTGTCAATAAAGATTTTAAGACATTTACAACCTAAACAACAATAACAAAAACACTTAATTGCCAAAAAAAAAAAAGAAGAAGAAAGAAAACCAAACCAGAAGCCAATTTCAAGGAAATTATATACAAAGGCTCATCATACAGAGTCAGGAAAAGATGATTTCTCAGAGAGCCAAGTATAAATCGTACATCAGATTTATTTAGATATAGACGTTGTAGCTTTGATGAACTCAGATTGTATCAGCAACAGCAATAACACTGGCAAGAGTTACAATGTACTGATCATTTATTATGGGCGAGGCACTGTCCTAAGCACTGTGAACATAGGGAGTAACTAGAATACAGTACCCAATTCACAGAAGACATTCACTAAACAGAAATGATTATTATAGGATAGCAATAGCATTCATATAATTACCCATTACTCGGTGTATATATCATGCTACTTTAAATATAACCACCTCAATTCACATCTGCAATTTTAAAAAGATGCCAGTAAGAAAGAAATCAGCGATCCATTGTATATGGATAATGGCTTGACCATAGCTTTCATCGACGACTGGTAGCATCGAAATGCATCTCCTCACCTCGCTGCCCTGCATGGTCTTTGCTGGGTTAGCAGAAGGGATGGCAGCATTCAGCTCAGGTTCTGGCTTACACAGAAGTGCAATGGTGTCACGGTGAGACTGGTAACGTTCTTTCACTTGTCCATCTGCTTGCACAGCTTTATCCAGAACTGCTCTGAAGCTGGTTCCCTCTGTGGGAAAAAAGAATGTTCTTAGAGGACAGCGTTGATGTGAACAGTAATGTTTACGGGCTGGTTGTATTTTTGTTCTGTACTCCTTCTACAGGCCCCAAGCCTATACTTAAATTTCAGCATTTTGGAGCCCCTCTTTTAGGAGGCTTCTGACCTTTTTTACTCTTTCTACAGGCCTCAATTCACTAGATAATAGAAACTCAGCTCCTGTCAGTCTTTGCATTTTTGTTTTTGAAAAGCCGATTGTAAAGCAAAAGCACAGTTATAACTTAAAATACAATTATGGTTACTGTCCACCAAATAAAAGCTAATTGACAGTCATCTAATCTTTTCCTACAACTTGTGAATATTGAAAGAAATCATTCAGCCCAAAAACTATTGCAACTTATTTTAAAAGTCCTCCTTTCTCAAAGGATCACTGCTTCAACTTTACATAAAATAACAGCAGATATATTTTTTAGAAAAATCTCAATAGTATTAATTCCTTTTATAGAGATAAAACAAGCTACCATGAAGACATCATTTATCTTAACAAGCAAAAAATCTTAATCAAAGTTCTAAAAATAATAATTTGGCTTCAAATTAACTGTTGAAACTCAACTTTTACCATCCATGATTCACTACTAACTGAAATGTAATTACAAAACGATACACACAACATGATCTCATTTATGTTTTTAAAATATGCACAGGGCTTGGAACAGGAAAAGAGTTATAGGATCATTTTAGTTTTTACTTTATACCCTTCTTAAGAATCTGAAGTTCTTATAATGAACATGGATTACCTTTGTTATTTTTTTTTTAATCTTACACTGAACTGAGGAAAAACACCTAGGTTTTTCTAATGGCACACAGTAGCAGTAAAATCAGATTTAAAATTGAGCCTAATTTAATCAAGCAAAAATGTGGATCCAGTTTGAGACTTTGTTCATCTGAAAGTCATTTATGCACATTTTTACCTGCTCTTAAAGGCTTGTAGAGCTCATTGGATGGTGTCCTTTGCCAGCGTTCCTTGAATTTTGCTCTTAAATCGTTGTCAGTTGCTTCTTCTTCATCCAACAACCTTAATGACTTTTATCGAGGAAGCAAAGCAACAAAGAGCTATTTCTGCTGTAAAACTTTTAAACATTTTTTAAATGATCATACTCAAAACAGGTGAGAATTAGTGAGATGGGAATACTCTTACTGGTTAGAATATAAATTGGTACAATTTTTGTTGCAGAAATCCATGTTATAATGTATTTAACAAAAAATCTTGTAAAATTTAAGGCTAGGGTAGCCATTTCTTTACTCAGCAAAGTTAAAAAGGAAGAATAATTAAGAGGTTATGTACATCCATATATAAGACTACTTTAAACAAAGGTTTATTTTTAAGATAAAAATAGAGAGCCTTTGGACATCAGAAACCATAAACAAAGAAAAAACTGATAAGTTTAACTATGTGAAAATAAAAGATCTGAACTTCTATCCCAATACAACTGAAAATTAACATAAAAAACTGAAAACTAATATATAAAAAATGCCTTTTTAATGCACAGTTGAGAAAATAGGATGGTAGGCGGCCAGAAACACAAGAAAGTACTAATCTACCAGAAGAACCAAGTGCTAGAGTCAATGGTATATAGTTTAGAGCAGGTCTGCAAACTTTTCTGTGAAACACTAGGATTTGTGGGCCACAGTCTCTGTTACATAGTCTTCTTTTTCTTTTTTCACAACCCTCTACAAATGGTAAGAATCATCCTTCGCTAGTGAACCATATAAAAATAGGCCACCAGTCCTTAGTTCACCAGCTCCGAAGTTCACTACTGGCTTAAAGTGTAATTTATCAGAACACGAGTAGGAAACAAGAAACATGGGTGGGGCTAATAAGAGTAGGAGGTGAGATCAAAGGCACTGTCCTCACTCATACTGGGACACTTTCAAATGGGTGACACTCAGTAGATGAATTTTTACAAGGAAAACTGCCCAACAGAAGGAAACTCAGCTGTCCGAACCTTGGCTCTAAACCGAAAAGTATCACCTAAGATTCCTAATCAGAAGCCTGAACATACGACTGGAAATCACACTACCTGTGTGACACAAAGTCCCGAGGTGAACTGATTATAAAAGAGCAACCACAAAAAAACTTCAAGTTTAAAGAGATGTCAGATATATAATGCCTTTTCATAGCAGAAGCAAACAAAAAATCCTCTCTAGGTTTTTGAAGAATTCACTTTAAACCCAGATCTCAAAGAATTTCCACAAATAAAGTTCCAAGAAATGTGAACCCACAATAAAAATAAAAAATATCATTGAACATTAAATGCAATGTACTATTCTGGGCTGGATCTTGAAAGAGAATAACAGAGTAACTGGCAAAATGCGAGTAACAATATTGTACCAATGTTTATGTCTTCGTTTTAACAAATGTACCATGGTTACATAAGGCTTTAACTTTTAGGGAGGCTGAGTGAAGAAACTCTACTAAATTTACAACTTTTCTGTAAATCTAAAATTATTCCAAATTTAAAATTTCCTGGAAAGGAAGAAGTAAAATTACCTCTACTTGCAAATGACATGACCTTATCTACAGAAAATCTTATGGAATCCACAAAATAACTATTAGAGATAATAAATGGATTTGGTAAAGTTGTAGAATACAAAATCAACATACAAAAATCAGTTATTTCTATACTCCAGCAATGAACAATCCAAAAAGAAAATAATGAAAACAATCCCATTTATAATAGCATCAAAAAGAATAAAATACTTAGGGATAAATTTAACCAAGAAGGTACAAGACTTGTACACTGAAAACTGCAAAATACAGTTGAAAGAAATTAAAGACCTCAATAAACGGAACGACATCCTGTGTACACGGACTGGAAGACTTAATACTC
The DNA here is from genome assembly GCF_004115265.2 of Rhinolophus ferrumequinum. Lineage (NCBI taxonomy): Eukaryota > Metazoa > Chordata > Mammalia > Chiroptera > Rhinolophidae > Rhinolophus > Rhinolophus ferrumequinum. The sequence goes on from NC_046300.1 coordinate 17,356,953, forward strand.
CCAAAATTGATCTGAACATTCAATGCAACCCCTACCAAACTTCTAACTTTAGGATTTTCTATATATAAGGTCAAATCAGAACCACAATGAGATACCACTTCATACGCACACGAATGACTATAACTACATCTACATAGGTAAGCAGTAACGTTGACTGTATAATTAATGTAGAATCCCTCATAAATCAGATTTCCCAGGGCAATAATGCAGTAAGTTGCTATTGCAGTTCCGTAACCTTTTTCAATAATTGATTTGCATTGAAAGGTGAATAACTACCACTACCATCATCATATCAGTTGTAATAATTGCAATATTATCATCACCACAGTAATGTAACAGCAATAGTAATAATAGCTATAATTTATTAAGCACATACTGTGTGTCCCATAAGCGAGACATGTCACTGTTTTAGTTTGGTTCATCCTTTAAATAACCCTAGGAGGTAAATACTCTCATCCCCAAGGTTCACACTATCATAAGTACTCTGCCCCTACCCCCAAAGTACTTAGAAATGATGTAAATACAATATCCTCTGAAAATTAACTGAAAAATCAAAACTATCAGGGGTGAAAGTATTGATAACACAAGTCACCTAAGAGAGACGTGACTCCTAAATTGGCAAAAGCCAATGTAACCAGCTTGAATATATTTATAGCTGAAGAAAGAAATGTATCAATTAGGGGAAAGAGTGGAAGGCATAGTAAAAGGAGAATAACATTGGCAAACAGTTGGCTTCTACCAGAAAACCAAATTTAGTGTTCCATTCCTATTGGCAAGATGCCCTCTCTGCTGGAAGATGGATGCAGTGGGCTTATGAAACATTTGATGGCCTAACTTCCTTTGATTCCAGGCTCAACAAGAAGCCGAATATTTAGTATAAAAGAAATCATTAATTATAAAGACTTTGAACAGTTTGTGTGACTATGTACTAGTATTAGACACTGGTCATGTGAGTTTCATTTGTGTGCATTTACATACCCCTGTAGACATGTATGAACCCATTCTCACTCAATCGAAATTCTCCTTAAGGCTCACGACCAGGCTCTGGGCCACAGTGAATTCGCCAAGATGATGAGTGAAACCCACAGGAGGAAGGCGCCAGTCCTAACCCCTGATGGACACCAAGAGGTCGAAGTGGTTTTATTTGAAAAGCAAATCTCTGAAAACATACCTCATCTAGGATTTCTCTATTTCTTTGTAGTAGTTCAGGTAGCTCTTTGATCAACTGATCTACAGTCTGGATGCCTCCCTGTTTAGTCACAGATGAGGACTTAGTCAGTATAGACTTAGGTACGGTATCTCCAGATACATCTTCAATTGCTGCTGGAAGATTAAGGGAAGCCAACACCCTAAAAAATGAAATACATTAATTAAAACATTAACTTCCTATATCCAAATCAACAGCAATGGAGTTAGCACCCCAAAAGTAGATAAGCCTTATCAATAGAAAAACAAGGCAAAAACAAAAGATCAGTGATTGATAAAATTAAAGCAAAATCATTAAAGAATTAAGTTATTTAATTTTACAGTTCAGAATTAAAAGCCAAAACGTAATAAATATACATTAAAATATAATAAATACCTTTGGCTCACAGCTCAAACTTAACTCCTATCAGTCTAGGTAATTAAAAGTCAAAGTCTATCTTAAAAAAATGCAATCTTGTTATTATAGTCCTGATTGTTATAATGTCACTGACAAACATAGTTATAATTTCGTATCATCTAGGGAAAATGTCAAGAGAACATAGTTGATCTAAGCGTTAATTACAGAATCTTCATCTGTCCTGTTTGTGGCACAGTAACAATTATTCTCTTATTTAATTTATATACTAAAGGGGATGTTAAACTTATGTTGCATTCTTGCTAGACACTGAAAAATGAGGTCAAAATCCATACATTCACCAAAATTAAAAACACGAAAAAGCAAATCAGACTATGAGAAAATATTTTCAATTACATACATCTAGCAAAGGACTTGTCTCTAAAATATGCAGTTATTCAAAGATTAATGAGAAGAAAAACTCATTTTTTTGAAATAAGCAAGATTTTCACAGACACTTCACAAAAGATGTGAATGGCTAAAAATAAACACGTGAAGAGTGGCTCAACATCATTAGTAATTAAGGGAATGCAAATTAAACCACAGTGAGATACTGCTACACACACACATTAAAATGGCTAAAATTAAAAAGACTGATAATACTAAGTGCTGATGACAATGCAGAGCAACAACATTTCTCAAAACGGTGCAGGTGGGAATATAAACTGGAACCACCACTTTGGAAAATAATCTGTCCATGTCATATGAAATTAAACATACACTAACCATACAACTCCACAATTCTAATCCTAGGTATGCACACGAGAGATATAATAAAACATGTCAACACAAAGATTTGCACATGAATGTTCACAGCAATTGAAGTATCCATCCACAGGTGAAAGAATAAACAAACTACTTGACCACAAAATGGAATACTGCTCAGTAATAAAAAGGATCAAACTGATAGATAACCCACAACATATGAATCTCAAAAAATTACGCTAAGTGCAAGACACCCTTTTTGAGTATATGCTGTACGTGACTGTAGATACTGTTAAGTATTGTATACTATAGCAATACTGTACTATGTACTATAATACACATACTACACATGTTATAATGATTACATTTATATTAAATTGTATAAAAAGTAAAACTAATCTATAGTGACAGGGAGCAGCACATCGGTAGTGGCTAGGCGCCAGGGGAGGAAAAACTGAAGGGAAAGCGGCGGGAGGAATTATTTTAAGGTGATAGAAATGTAATCAGTCTTGATCATGGTGGTGGTAGTTACAAGGGTATTCACATTCATCAACAGAACTGTACACTTAAAATGGGTGTATTTTACTGTATCAAAATTACACTTAAGATTTTTTGAAAACTAATAAATCCATCAGAAACAAAATAGGTTACAAATATTGAATGTACTATGTATCTTAACTGACGAAGTTAATTTCTATTTCTCATTTGCCTCAAATAAATATCCCTAAAATACAAATTAGTGGTCAAATATTTTCACTTTGTTTCATTTCATTTATTAATGGAAGAAATTAAATTTCTTCCAACTATGATATATTTGCTAGAGCTTAGTAAGTATAGTGTCCCCAAGAAATGTGTGTATGTGTGTGTGTCTATATTTGCTATTTCACATCTTTGACACACAGCTCCAAGCTCAGAAAGTAAAATGTTCATGAACTATTTAGCTAAAGAACAAACAGAAAACATTAGAACTTTAGAGATAAATTTATGAAAGGTAAGCTCTACCTACCCATTTGCCAAAGTGGTGGCTTCTCTCATTTGAGCAATTGATCTGTTAACTAAATCAGCTTTCCGCTGATTATAGGCAGCCAAAGACTGCTGCACTGACACAGGAACCATCTTCTCAAACAGATCTACAATTAGGAATGGAAATTTCAACCAAATGTTACGACAAAAACTCAAACTGTAAAGTCACTGTTCGCATTTCCTTTCCAACATTCATATAAAAAGTCTACAAATACTTAAATTTAAAGTAAAACTAAATCACTTTTGAAAGTACAATGATGAAGAGACTTTTTAGATTACAGTATTCAGGGACAATGAAAATGAAAGCTTTTTCTCTGAACTGAAATTTCTCAAAGTTTAGATGTGTCTGTCATTGAGTTTAAGGGATCTTTGGTGAAGAAGAGGGAAACGTAAGAAAACACTGTTCATCACTGGTTGATTAAACTGACTGGGTTAGTGCCATGGTTCCGTTCCCAGCTTTACCACTTCCTAACTACATGACCTTGGATAAACACATCACCTGACCACTCAGTGCATCAGCATCCCCATTAGTGAAGTGGAGATAATAATAGTACCTTTCTCATGGGGTTGTTGTGAGAAATAAACGAGCTAACATTTGTAAATGCTTAAAAGAGTCCCTGGCACGTGGTAACTATTTTGTTTTTACTCAACAGAAATAAGTAAAATAATCAGCCTTCCCCAATAACTTAGAATATTACCCTTGAAATCTCAGCTACAAGCCACCATACATTTCATCTATCTACAATGGCCGAGAATATTATAACATGTATTCATTGGATACAACCATGGCTCCAGTTGTTTATATATTTGAAGTCATATTTATGTATGTTTATTTTTAATAGGAGAATCTTAAATAACATAACAAATGTTAACAACATAAGTACTTGTTTAAAGTCTATCATTACTCAGTCGTATACTTTACATATGCTTTACCATTTACTTTCCATCTTAAAATTCCACTATAAATACAACACTTAATTTTAATTGTCATATTCACTTTGAACACAAATGCAAATTATATTCAAAGCATACTTTAGCCAATTGTGTGACTTTGGCTACAAAAAACAGATTAAACTGGAGAAAAGAGGAGTAAGATTAAAGTGCATCTGAACACTTGACATACCGGTGAACTTTTGGCTGATGGGTACATTGACTGGGGTAGATTTCACAAGCGTGGCTTTGCCAATAGGGTCTAGATCTTTGAGGTCTGGAACTCGATCATGATATATGAAGTCATTATCCTTCTTTGCTGCGGTAAGGGCGCGGTTGATTTTGTCAGAAAAGTCCTTCACATTGACATATTCGTCATAGCGAGATGCCACTGTTTTAATCAACTCTGCTGCGTGCTAAAAAGAAAATGTTAAAAAAGTAAAGAATGTTTCTTTGTCTCAACCAACCATCCTAGCATTGTTTTTGTTGTTTTTAATTCTTTAAATTGAGGACTTGCACTTCCAGCAATGTGGTCAACAGAATAACCTAGAAATTCTCCCATCACAAAACACCCCCAAAATGAAGAATAATACATAGCAGACATCCCTTTAAACACATGTGTGAATTACCAAGAAAGTAAAAGAAATCCATGGACCAACAATTATACACAGACATTGAGAAGGCTGGGATTTGGGTATTTCTGTAACACAAAGGACTAGCAATTAAATAAATTAAAAGCCCTCATGGAGACCTGAGATGGGGTTTTGAAACTACATGAGACAGCGTACTGAGAAACATACCGCTTACCGCCTTACACGAAGGCAGGAAGCTCAAAGGACACCACAGCGAAAGGATGAATCAGAAAAAAATTACCCAGCAACACAGGGAGTCAATAAAGAACCAAGTTGTCTCAGCATCAATACAAACTCTGTTATAACAATTCACAAGATGAGCATATGCCTCACGTAAACTTAGGACCCAAATGATATTACTTAGGTGGTATTAGGTATAGTAATATCAGATAAAATAGACAATAAAGCCAAAAGCATTATTAGGAATAAATTCAGTACATAATGTTTAACATTTGCCAATTTGCCAGAAAGATAAAAAACTTCTTAAACTTTTCATTTAATAGTCTGTATGTACATAAACAATTATAATGAGAAGTTGATACATCTACCTATCATCAGAGTGGAAGATTTTAACACTCCTGTCTCAGCAATGACTCGACCAAGTGAACAAGTATTTTTAAGATTATAAGAGATTTGAACAGTACAATTAATGAGTTTGATTTACCAGACATGGAAACTCTGAACTCCATGATTAGAGAATACATTTAGAGAACACCTATATAAGGAGATGAAGCAAATCTAAAACACCAAAATTACAGGAATACAAGAATGATTTAATATCAGAAAATCTACTTATGTAATTCTTCAAATAACAGATATGTTATAAAAAAAAAAATCAACTTATCTCCACAGACATTGACAAGCATTTGATAAAATTCAGTATTCATGGGCGGCCGGATGGCTCAGTTGGTTAGCCATCCGGTTCGATTCCCACATGGGCCAGTGAGCTGCACCCTCTACAACTAGATCGAAAACAAGGACTTGACTTGGAGCTGATGGGTCTTGGAAAAACATACTGTTCCCCAATATTCCCCAACAAAAATTTAAAAAAAAAAAAATTCAATATTCATTCTCGATTTTTTAAAATCTTTATTAGTAAAACAGAAACAGATATCCAGTACCTCAACGTGATAAAATCTTAACCCCCAAAGCTGATCTCATGCTTAGCAGAAAAATATAAGAAACATCCCCAGAGTCAAAATAAAACAAAGATCACCAGTATCATCACAACCATAGAAATGTCAAAACAACTAGACAAAAGAGTGAAATCAGAGGTATTAAATTTAGAAAAGGACAAAATTATTTACAGGTGTTATTTGTATACCTGGAAAACCTACAAAAACCTACCGAGCTATTCTAAATAACGAGAAGTAACTTAGATAAAAAACCAATAGAGCAAATACAGACAAACAACCACCAATTTTAAGAGTTAACGAAAGAAATAAATCCACTGTTACTAGCAACAGACAAAATATCCAGGAATAAATTTTGAAAGATATATGCAAGATCAACATGAAACCACAGAGAGAAATAAGGATAACCAAAACAAACAAAAGCAGCATCTTCAGTGTAAACTAGGAGATGGGAAGATGCACAAATTTCAATCACTTTTTAAATTTGTAAATCAAGTTTGATTTGTAAATGTGATCGAACACTCCCTCAGAGAGTAAAACTGGTGCTAGAACCGTAAGATACGCTGACAACACCAGGAGGAAAAGGAAACTTGCTAAGGGCCCCCCCTGAGTGGAAAGTGCTTTAAGTAAATCTGAAAGCTATGAAATGGAATGAGCTAACAACTGCCAGCTGATGATAAAGACAAAGGCAAATGGCCCATATGGTGAGCCACCAAGGCATCACAGGAAAAACGGTGTCCTAAGGGGCCTCATCCCAAGAGAGAGCAGCTGAGAACAAGAGACAGATTAATTACAAGGGCAGGAATGTTGGGGGAAGCAGAAAAGAAAAGGACTGAAAAGGGAGAAGAAAGTAGGAGTGGAGGAGCAGTTAGAAAATGTCAGCAAAACACAAACTCAAAAAGTAGACACATCACCTTGAGAAGCAAAAGCTGTGAGGAATTCAGGGAAATACAGGTACAGAAGTGGGATCCTTCCTAATCCAGGCTAGGCTTTGAGAAGTGGAGCTGAGACAGGAACCCTTACATAGTGAGGCTTGGAAAGCTACCCTGGCCCATTCTCCAACCTAGCAAGAAACCTCCTGTTATTCCCTCCACTAAAATCAATCTCACTCAAACACAAGTAACTGTAAAATCATCCTATCCGCCTCAACACAAAGAAACCATAAGGAAAAGGATGAAAAGGGACAGTATAATTTTCCAATAAATAATGAAAATTCACCCAAGAAATGTTGCCACAAAGCAGATGAAACGGCATATGAAAAAAAACAAACTGAAACACTTAAGGACGTAATCATAGTACCAAAAGAATACAAAATATGAACAGAGAACCAGATGGCCCAGACAGACAACAGTGGGTGATGGCCAGGTATCAGGAGAATACGAAACGAGAACTGACAGAAGGAAAGAAAGTGAAAAAAAAACACAATACAAAATCATTTAAGAAAAGAATGATGGAAATATTTATACAAGGAACAAAAAGGGATAATAGTCGTCACAGAAATCATTGTAAAAAACACAAAACAAAAAGTGAGGAAAATTCAACATGGCAGTTGGGGAAAGGGAGGCCATTACAAATTAAAGATTTATAAGACATACCAACCAAATGAAACACAAGGATCTTGTTTGAATCCCAATTTGAATAAACTATAAAAAGACGTTTTAGGAAAAATCAGGAAAAACTAAACTAGGTCTGGATATTAAGTTACTGGTATTAATTTTAATTTGTATTAATTAGTATTAATTTTGCTAGATACGATGACATTGTGGTTTCAATTTTTTTAATCCTTACCTATTAGAGACACATACTAACTTACGTAAGGATGAAATGATATGAATAGCTGTAATATACTCCAAGAAAAATGAGAGGGGAAGAGAAAATAGATGAAAAACAAATAAAATACTGACAATCATTACAGCTGGGTAACGGGTATTTGGTAAGTCATACTTCTGTAGATATGTTTAAATTTTTCCATAGTAAATAGTTAAATAAAATTCATATAGAAGCATAAACAAGCAAGAATAATCAGGAAAATTCAGAAAATGAGAGATGACAATACCTATCAGGCATTAAAACATTCTAAACTGTCTGACTAAAATGGTACGGAACTGAAGCATGAAAAGATAAACAGTCCAAAGAAACAGAATAAAAAGTTCAGAAATGACCCAACTGATATGATAAACTCAGAATCTCAAATCAGTGGAGTAAAGAAAACTGTAATAAATGGCTTGGGGACAACTAGCAGCCATTTGGAAAAATAAAAATTAGATCCACACTTCATATCAGATATCAGGATAAACGCCAAGTGGATCAAAGATTCCAGTATAATATATAATACATTACAGATGTATTTATACTTTGGCATCAGCAATCCTATTTCTAGGAATTTAAGATATACCTGCTGCTATGAACTGACTCATGTACTCCCCAAAATTCATACTCATATGTTGACACTCTACCCTAAGTGATGTAATGTGGAGACGGGGCCTCTGGGAGATAATTATGTTTAGATGAGGTCATGAGGGCAGGGCTCGCATAAGAAAAGATACCAGAAAGCTTTCGCTCTCTCTCCCCACCATGTGAAGACACGGCAAGAAGATGACCAGCAGTCTGCAAGCCAGGAAGAGAGCTCTCACCAGAACCCGACCATGTTGACACTCTGATCTCAGCCTTTGACCCTCCAGAAATGTGAGAAAACAATTCCGTTTAAACAATCCAGTCTGTGGTATTTTGTTATAGAAGCCCAAGCTGGGACACTTGCTGAAATACGAAATGCCAAGTGTACATAATTCTTCACTGCAGTACTGTTTATAATAGTGAATCTTGGAAACACGTAAGTATTCAGCAATAGAGCACAGCAATAAACTGGTTTATACAATGAATTACAATGCAGCGCCAAAGAAAACTGACGAGGATCTCTCTATTGCTGTATTAAAATGAAGAGATCTTCAAGATATGTTGTTATATGAGAAAAGCAAGATGTACAACGCACTTCCCTCTTATATAAGAATGGGGACAGTTAAGAATGCGTGTTGTGTTGTGCGCATTTGCTTGTATCTCAAAGAAAAACAACACTGAACCGATTAAACAAGAAACTAATGGAAATTACCTATGGGGCAGTGAGAAAAAAGAAAGGCAGGAACAGGACAGAAGGAAAAAGGTAGAGAAACAGGTTGAAATGTATACCTTTATATTTACCTGTTTCCTAATATTTATTTTGAAAATTTTCAAGCCCACAGGAAAATTTAAAAACAGGACAATGAATAACAATAGACCCTCTACCTAGTTTCAACAACTGTTACCATTTGGCCAGATTTGCTTTATCTCTCTTTCCTATATATACATATATACATGTTTTTTGTTGGGGTTTTTTGTTTGTTTTTTTGCAGGACCATTTGAAATTAAAGTTCAGATGTCATGATGTTTCATCCCTAATACTTCAGCATATATCTCCTAATAAGGATAATTTCTCTTTAATACTTACAAGCTACTATCAAAACTAAGAAAATAAACAATCCTTTCACAAAATCAGCTTTACCATCTTACTAGGTCACTCACTAATGAGTTAAACAAATCTCTAACGTGTTCATTCTATATAACTCATGTTTTTCTATCTATATATTTTTAGGTCTTTTTGAAAACTGTACTTTGGCGGCTTTAGCGATTCCATCAAGATGATCAAGTGGACCCGCCTTCTGGAGCCAAATAAACTGCACTGCCCTAGAAGCACACCTCATGAGCTATATAATATATAAGCCCAGGTACAATTTTGCTTGGCCCCAGAAGTGAATCCCGAGCAGCAATTTTACCTTTGTTGCTGCTTTACCTACTGTTTTGATTTTCCTAACTCTGATTTTGTTTTTGTTTCTGGTTTGCTCATAACCAGTAAGTTTTTTCCCCACTGCTAACGGCAATGATTGGAAAGCTAGTTTAATGTTGTGATCACCTAATGATTTCTATCTGGTTCATGGGGTACTCTTCACTACTGAGTGAGAGACTACATGCAGAGATATGATTTGTTGGTCATCTTTCTCAGTCTGTTCGCTTATTTCTAATCAATTTCTAAGTAAAAAAAAAATTTCATGGCTACTGAAAAGAGGAATAGTCTTTTGAGATATGAATCTGTAAACATGTACATTCTGTGTTAACTTTTGACCTATGATTAAAGCTGTAAAGCTAAAACTACAAACCCTTACGTGTCTGTAACTGAAAAATTTCACCTCTCATTGTGTGATTCTGGAGTAGTTTCCTTTTTCCAGAGTGGATTTTTAAAATTACAGTAAAATTTCAAAAGGAGCTCTTCTCTGACTGATTTATAGAGACTAAATAAGGGCCTGCTTGAATCCACTAGTCCTAGAATTTCCAGAAAATAAAAAAGTTACCTTCTAATACTTTAAATATGCTAGCCTACAAAAATCTTTCCCACAGAAACCCCTTTCTCAGAAGCATTTTCATGTAAGAATGTAAGTTACTGTAATCAAAGTGAATGCCTGGACAAAAGAGATATGTTTGATAATCTGGGTTTTGTAAAAAAAAAAAGTATGCTTTCCTGATTTTGCCAGTGTGGGGTACAATACAAGCATACATTTTATTTTTTCTAAAACTTGAGCTTCTTTTCTCAGGAAAAGACTAATTAATCTGAACTTCCTAAATGATATTTGCATAGTACCTTCCAATATACAGTCCGTAGTTACATTTCCCTAATAGTCCTCTTCCTACTCTGCTTACCAATACTCAAAAATACAAACAACTCATATAAACAGCCCTTGCCCTGCTGTGAAGTTGCCCGAGATGTCACAGCAAGTTTCTGACAACCCCAAAGCCTACAGTATAGATACAACTACACAGAAGGTACTCTGCTATTTACAGATGTATCTATATTCCCACTGTCCTTCTCAAGCTGTGGACTTATCTGCTCTAATTTAGATGAAATCTAGACCACAGATTAAGCACTGTACAGCCTTTCTGGAGCCTGGTAATTAATCTAGAATATTTTCTATTAAAATAAATGGGGGTAAATAGAAGAGAACTAAGTGTAAATTTTGCATGAATCTTTTAAATAAGAGAATTCAGAAAACATGCAGTAGGTAACGCCTAAAGATCAAAGCAATTGCTTGACTCTGTTGATAGGGGCAACGACTGGGAAAGATTTTCAGGAGCAAATTTGAGAATCTTACTAAGAAAAACAAAATGGAGATCCAAGTTACTTGATGTTTAATTCTAAAGGACTCACCTGTAACCTTGCAATCTCTTCTCCAAATTTCTTTTGTTGTTTTGCCAGGATAGACTGGTGGTACTCAGCATTGGCCTGCATGATACAGTGCTTGGCAGCCAAGACAGGGAACACCTCCTGGAAATAAAAATACTAACCAGGGGAGAGTCCAACCACACAAACCACCACAGACAACATGGGATGCAGGAAGAAAAAGGAAAAGGAGACAGAAGTTAGAATTACCCAATTAATGGTTTAGAGATAGGTTCGTCATCAGGTGTAAACAGAGAGGACCACATGATTTAGCATGGATTGAATTCAATAATTTCAATTTTTTTCTTCCAATTAAAATTAAGGTTGTCTTTAAAAAAAAAAATGTTAAGTAAAGCCAATTAAAATTTTTACAATTCTCTTTAATTGAGCCAGGAAGTCAATATTTTGTTTACAAAGAAGAAAGGAAAGCATGCATTAGAAAGAGAAGTAGAATGGACAGTCACAGAGGAACACCAAGCACAGGGTTTAGAAGCTATCTTATGAGCCTTTACCCAGCCCTTAGAGTAACTAAACCACCATTACTCACACACACTAATGAAATTGCTCTATAGCTGTTTCATCATGTTTAAAAGACAAAAGACAGTAAAGTAAGTTCCCACTTACATTCATATCCTGAGAGTTTTTAATAAAGATGGATTTTTTAGCCATATAAAAATGAAGTATCATATAAAAACTAACACCTCAGTATCATATACTCAAAACCACAAAGCAAAGAGACAAATGCACTAAGTTAATGACTAATACAATTCAGGGTTATCTTGCCCTAAACTGTTTGGAAAAATTCAAGTCACAATTAATTTTAAAAGATCCAAAAACATGAACCTCAAAAGCAGTTACATGGGTAGAAGCTCTTCCAAAATGTCAAATCCTAGCCTGCAACCTGTTTTTAGGAAGTACATGCCATCTAAAATCCAAGAAATGTACTAGAAATCACTGTCTAGAGAAAAAAAATAATAAGAAAATAAAAAACTGAATTACTACCTGTGTGCTTTCCTGTCTCCCAGTGAATAATATCCTAGCTTCCTGGATCACTACTTGCAGATATTCCAGTTTTATAACTAGGATATGAAAATATCTTATGAGCTTTATTAGTAAAAAGGCAAAAATAAAAGACATCTAAATCGCAAATTGCACTCATGCCAGTTCTCAAGGTAAGGCTGGAGCAACTTGGTACTTAAACAGGAGATTTTCAAGGAATACCAGGAATGCTGCAGAGGTAGTTTCCAAGTCTTTGTAGATGACATTCTTCTCTCCATGACAGGACTGAACTAAAGGCCCAACAGGACGTTAACGGTACACTGTGCAGCTGAACATGAGGTCTTTCAGATGAAAAAAACGGTAAGAGGAGATCTCAAGTCTCTTTTTAAGAGTAACACCATTAATACCCAAGAATGCTGGGTAAATTTCAACTGATCTCTTGGTGCATTTTAAATCTCCAGGAATCTTCACATCAATTCCTTACTGTTCATTTTCTGACTAAGGTGTACTGTTGATGCACTTACATGCTCTTTTACTGCACCACAAAACTGTCTGCAATTTCATCATTTACAAAAGTTCCTGAATGACTTATTAAACAATAAACTTCCCTACAAAAGATCATGTGACAAATACCATATGCTATCATACAGGTAAAACTAATTCCTTGAACATTTCTGAAAAACTCGCTGAACCATGCTACATTTCACTCAATCTTTAAGTTTCCATTTTTCACCATTCTAAATGTACTTGTTAGTTTAGTACTCTGCTTTATCACTTCAAATGATCATCACTGACTAGTCATTTCAAATGCCACTTCAGAGAAGTTTATATTAAAACAATTAATACTTCCTGTGATGTGTGATTTAAAGATGGTTGTTTTCCTTAGCTGTCCAATAGCAGCCCAATTTTCTATCCCTGTTGGCAAAACTTAATTCTAATCAAAGTATTGGATGAATTTGTTAAGTTTTCTTTTCCTTTTTTCTTTATGTCTGTTTTTGCGCTTTAAGACTCATCTTTAAGAAAACAGGACAATAATTAAAAGTGTGAATAATCAACATGCTTAAGTATTCATGCTTGTACCAAATCACCAATGATTAAGAACTACACAATGCCTTGATTTGATAAAATTACTAAAGACAGATGTTCAAAAATTTCCAGAAAGAGAGTTAGCTTCAAAAAAACAAGTTTCATAAAGAGCGGAGGCAAAGGAATCCCCTAAATATAAAATAAATTTTCATGCACCTTAAATAAAAAACTAGTTCTACAAATTTAGTCTTCAAATACCTTTCCTAAAATTTCAAATATCTTTATAAAACATAATTTTCCACTTGCTTCTTGTACATAACAATATCTAAATACTTCCACATGCAAAATAACCAAGTGTAAATAAAAACAATAACTGACCTTGGGAAGAGTATCTTTATACTGACACTGTTTGAAAGCATCACCAAAATAATCTGCAGCCTGATTAGCCAATTTAGCTATGATGGCATCTTTCATTTTATCTGGAATAAAATATTAAATTGACCATTACAATTAAAATATAAAATAATCTAATATATCGTGACTCAATATAGACACTGACATCACAAGTTTGTACATTTGTCTAAAAAAATCCTTACTGATGAAATCAATTCATCTGCATAGAACTTAATTACTCCATAGGCAAATACAAAGAGTCAAAACAGCATAATGGTTGCCAGGTGTTACGGGGAAAAGGGAATAGAGAGTGACTGACAGTAGGTATGGGGTTTCTTTCTGGGGTGATGATAATGTTCTAAAATAAGATGGTGGTGATGGTTACAAAACGCTGAAAAATCAATGAAGTATGTACTTTAAAAGGGTGAATTTTATTGTATGTGAATTCTATCTCAATATAAGGTGCTATTTTAAAAGAAAACATTATTCTAGTTAATATCACTTCCACCTGACGACTGCTCCCTTATTTTCAATTTCTCTGCACTCACATAGTCAGCCCACATTCCAATCTGTCATACTAACTTACATGCCTTATGAGACTTGGTCTTATTCCCTCATTCACAGTGCCAGGGACTCTGCTTAGATGGCTCCTCCTGGTCAATTAGGTCTGGTTGAAATGAGACCTCCTCAAAGAAACTCTTCTTGACTCTAATGAATCTAACATTAGCATGACTCACTCTTACATACTTACCCCACAGCCAAGCCACCAGCTATATCACATAATCCATCTTATTTTATTTATAGCAATTACCTCTCTCTAAAATTACCTCAGCTACTTAATTTCTTGCTTATCATCTCCCCCAAGCTAAAATATAAGCTTCCTGAAATAAGTAATCTTGTTTGTCTGCTAACTCTATTTATCTAGAGCAGGGGTGTCCAAACTGTTTTCAACGGTTTTCACCAAGGGCCACATGCGGTAAAATACACAAACAGCCGGGCCACTCACTCGAGGTGAAGTACGTATTGCCTCACCTGGTTTATTTAAGTAAACTAAATATATTTTTGGATTTGCTGTGGGCCAATTAACAATGGATCATGGGCCGCAGCTGGCCTGCAGGCCACAGTTTGGACACCCCTGACCTAGAGGTTAGAACTGGAACACAGAAGGTACCCAATAAATACTTGCTGTATCAGTAAATTTTTGACATATTCCAAACCTACATAAATATTATTCCAGAGTTCAGTGTTTTAAGACAATAGCTAACTATCCATTCTATATAAAAGACTTCAAGGACAGCTTACATTTTTTAACGTGCATTTACTCCACCCTAAGTTCAGAGGAAAGCTGAAAAATTTAATCCATGTGTCAAATTCAAAGAGGAAAGCTCTACAGTGAACACGTTATATTCTAATTACCTTCAAATTTTAAAAGCCTATCACTTCTTTCCATATGTAACAAAAATGGAGGACAAATTGGAATTACCTCTTGTGGCTTTTAAAAAAAATACTTCCTGGGCTTGTGCCAGCATAATAAGACTGAGGGTCCCAACAGTATCTGGAGATATGTCCACAGTAGGCTCTCGATTTAAGGCAGATAAAACCGTCTCTTTAATATGTAAAAAGGCACCACTAGCAAACTAAAGGAAAGAAAAAAGAATTTTTAAAATGTATAGGAATTCGGCAAGACTTAGTTTTCTACAAAATCATTTACACACAAAATTATTTCAAATGTTAACTCAGTTGAACAGTTACTATATTTAAATGTTTATATTGTGGAAAACAGATCAAAAACATTTAACCTACAGACAATAGGGTATTTTTCTAAAACACTAGAGTAACAGGAATTTTAACAAAAATTAAAAGTCAACTAAACAGAAAAACAAAGTCAATTAATGGGACGAATTGATAAGCTTATTTTTAGATATACATCCTCAAAACTAACAAGAGAATGGAAGTAGAGATAAAATATTAAAATGTTTTTAGTACTGATATGCTCTTGCTTTGGTCCCAAACAAATTCATCTCTCAAAAAAATTAAACATGCCATACTTGGGGAAACCTCAAATAGTATAGCTACCTAGACCTCTGAGGAATACCATAACCATTCATTGCTAGCAATTTCTATTTGGCTCTCAGAACTCCTTGGAGGAACGTTATCCATCAGATTTTTCTTCCCAATTATATTTTGCTGAGGTAAACACTTAAATATCTTAGCTTTTGTGCTCGCTTCAGCAGCACATATACTAGAATATCTTAACTTTTATGAAACAAATGACACCGGGAAAAAGAAAGCAGTCTGGAACTGAAAGGTGACGTGGGTTATACAGATAAGCCATGCAGAAATAACACAAGGTTAACTGTTTCAAGTAATCATCCCGTTTTCTGCAGTCACGAAGTATGCTAAAACTAGAGTCTCTGCAGGAAGTGATCAGCCGACCCTGCTTAGTAAACTAACAGAATCACAGACTAGAACAGCAAAGGATCCAGTCTCTCATTCACAGATAAGCAACTGGAAGCTTACAGAGGTTACAGAACCTACCCAGGGGCACACAGCTTCTTGGCGGCCAGCAGCCTAGACAAGGATCTAGGTCATCTGACACCACTAGTTCTCTTTCTATCACACTGGGTGACCTCCTGTGAATCACAGAGGTGACTCATAGAACAGAATGTGTCCTCAATAATGCAGAATGCCCTCCAAGATCTCACATGCCAATTAACTAAGTTACAGTTACTAGAAAAGTATGCACAATTTTACTTCATTATCACATTTTTAAATATTTGCCATTTATGGCCTCAAAAAGAAAGGGCATATTTTTTTATCTGACTGTATGAGAAGCCACAATTTGGAGCATGTTGTTTGCTAAAAGTATGTTTTTCTCTCACTTTCCTAGAACAGCATTCCTCACCTCTCCCCTAAACTTTAACAATGGGAAAAATCAGACTCCACCTCTAAGACAACTAAATTCCAGAGCATGAAAGAGTGGAGGACCATTTGGAATTCCATTAAATTTTGAATCAGAACACCTGAAACTGCAATGGACCATTTTATTAATACTTCTGCCTTTAGTCTCCTTGTCTGTAAAATGAGAATGACATTATATAATGGTGCATCACAAGGTCTATCTGAGAGTCAAATATCAAATAACGTACATGAAAAAATCAGACTCCACCTCTAAGACAACTAAATTCCAGAGCATGAAAGAGTGGAGGACCATTTGGAATTCCATTAAATTTTGAATCAGAACACCTGAAACTGCAATGGACCACTTTATTAATACTTCTGCCTTTAGTCTCCTTGTCTGTAAAATGAGAATGACATTATATAATGGTGCATCACAAGGTCTATCTGAGAGTCAAATATCAAATAACGTACATGAAAACACTTTTTGTAAATTATAAGGCAATATCAAATATGAAAACATGATTATAGATGATATCACTTAATAATCACTTGTCATTCTTTAAATTGAAACAAAAAAGCTGAGTAAATAATAAATAATTGCCACAAAATAATATGCCATATTAAGAAATGACACTATCTAAAAATATAAATTTAGCCAATTTAAGAACATTACATATCTGACCACATTTAAATATAACCTCTCCACAAGTCTCAGAGTTAAACTTTTCTTGCCAAGAGGTCTTAATTTTTGTGACTCTGGTGATATTTTATGTGTGTCTCACTATAAGAAAAAATATATATGAAAATGATGTACAATTTTTTTAAATAAGGTCATTTATTTAAAAGGGATTTACCAAGGATCTCGTCTCATACATTTAATCATTTGTTCTCCCAACATTTATTGAGCCTTTGTTATGTGCCAGGCACTGTGCTAGGTGCTGGTATAAAATGGTGAGGAAAAACAGAGCTGGTTTATAGGTAAGCAGTTTACCTTAGGGCTTCAAAAATATGACTCAATTCATTAAAAAGGATATTACTTTTCAAGAAAATATCTGTCTGTAAAAGAAACATCTATAAACCTAAAGGCAAATTATTTTCAGTTTAATCCAACTTAGTGTTGATCGTTATGTAGTGACTACTGTTCTGCATACCTGGTAATGCTTAGCAGCGATTTTCAATCCTTCATCATTATCCAGGTTCTGTTCTGCTGCAATCTGGCTAGCTAAGGCTGCACAATTGAACAACACACAGCTCTTTTCATATCCTAAGCTTGCAAGAGCTGTAAAAAATTGAGAAGGAGAAATTTGTCAGATTATTTTTTTCTAAAGAATATTAATATTTCAAAGAGAAATACTATGACCTCTATCCCATTGCCTCTCATAAAAACAAGTTTCCAGACCTGTTTTCTCACCCATAATATTCTCCCATATTTCTAGCTGCCCTGCCAGGCATTTATTTCCATAACAATATTCCCAACATCTAAAATTCAAAAGATCAATAATATTATTCCTTCTTTCCCTTTACATCCACACTGTTATTGGTCAGGTTCAAGATGAAAAGTCATTCTTTGTCATTTCTCACTTAAATCATTCCATTTTTCCATCACTCCTCTCAAAATTGTATCTTCCCAACTCATTTAAACCAACTCCTCACTACTCCAAAACTAAGCCAATGCCAGAAGCTGCTAGTGGGCCTCCCATGCCTCACTCCTTTATGCCAATATATTATTTGCTTAAAATACAACTCTGACCGAGAATCTACACACCTCACAACCATTTGGAGAGCTTCTATCCAAACACAGAAAATAACAATTGTTGACAAGCAGGTAGAGAAACAGTAACTGTTGTACAATGTTGGTGGAAATGTAAAATGGTAGAGCCAGTGTGGAAAACAGTATGGCAGTTCCTCAAAAAATTAGAAAATGACCATAAGATCCAATAATTATACTTCTCAGTATCTTCCCAAAAGAACTGAAAGCAGGATCTCCAAGCAAGTGTACACCCTTGTTCATGCAGTATTATTCACAACAGCCAAAAGGTAGAAGCAACCCAAGTGTCCACTGACGGGATGAACAGATAAAGAAAATGTGACAAATACACACAATGACAATTATTCAGCCTTAAAAAGGAAAAGAATCCTGTCACATGCTACCACATGGATGAACTGTGAGGACATTATGCTAAGTAAAATAAGCTAATTACAAAAAGAGAAATACTGTATGTTTCCTCTTATATGAGGTACCTAAAGAAGTCAAGTTCATAGAAACAGAAACAGAATGGTGATTACCAGGGATTAGAGGAATGGGTGAAAAAAAAAGTTGTTGTTAAAGGATATAGAGAACGTTTCAGTTTTGCAAGATCAGAAAGTTCTGGAGATCTGTTTCATAATATGAACATACTTAACACTACTGAACTTAAAATTGGTTAAAATAGCAAGTTTTATGTTGTGTGTTTTTAACCACAATAAAAATGACAAATTCAATCACAGTGATAGCCAGAGTCTTACCTAATGTGCCAAGCATCTAGCACCAAGCAAAATAATCAGAAGGCTCCTTACAAAACAAACAAACAAACAAACAAAAACACTGAACAAACCAGTTAGGAGTATCAGAACCCACTGTGTGTGCCACAGAGTCGTGCCATAAAGTAAAACTTTCCTTGCTACGGCATTTTAGTAGTCTCCCCTGTAATGGTGGCCAGTTTTCAGCTTGCCTCCAACCCAATTCTAGCCTCCTCAACCTAAAATGAAGCAGGCATACACAGCAGCTACTGAGATTTCTTAAATAAATATATTAAAAATCTATAATAACCAGGATGTGAGGAGTGCCTACAACAAAATAAAGATCAAAGTCAACTGATAAACTGTGCCCAGAGTAAACAAAGATGATTCCAATAATAGAAAATAACATTTCAAAGATCCTAATTAGCATGCTTAAAGAGAATCAAAGATGGTACATCCATAAAAGAAGAACACGATGTTATTTTTAAAAGAATAACCCATGAATAAGAAAAAGCTCCTGGAAATTAAAAATTTGACTGCTAAAAGTTTTTCAAAAGAAATATTAGAAAATAATACCTAGGCAGCCCATAAAGTCAAAGAAATGAAAAATGTAAGAGTTATGAGTAGCTCAGTAAGCCAACATCTGACTAATTCAGCATTCCAAAGAGAAGAGAGAAAAAAGTGAAGAGGAAATTACCAAAGAAATGTAAGGAAATGTTCCAGGGCTAAAGGCAATATGAGCCTTCAAACTGAAAGGGCCAACAATAAATGCCACATACAAAAAAATGAAAGCCAGTTAGATTTTTTGAGATTTCTAAACACAAAGGATAGAAAGAAAGTTATAAAAATCTTCCCAAGGGAAAAACATAAAACAGGTCACCTACAAAAAACCAAAAATCAGACTTCTCATCAGTAACACTGGACAGTAAAAGGCAAGGAAACAATGCCTTCAAGTTCTGAAGAAACAATTCTAATAAATTCAAAAAGTATATGTTAAGGCCAGTATGGATGGAAAAAAAGAGAGCAGGGAACACAACGGTAGGCAATCATTTCCGGGAGGTAAAAGAGAGACAACTCATGCTGTCAAGCCTTTAGCTTTCACTCTGAGTGAGGTGGGAAGTCAGCAGAGTTTTGAACAGAGAATCACTCAGCCCACACTGTGGACAACAGACTGCAGGGAAGCAACACTGGTGAAAGCAGGAGACTAAACTGCTGCAATGAGGTGCTGACAGGGGGTGGTGACTGACTAGAATGGCAGCAGGAGAGGTGCTGAGAGGTGACTGGATTTGGAATGTATTTTAAAGAAAAATCTGATAGGATTTGCTGGTAAAATTAACTGGATGTGGGGAATGAAGCAAAATAGTGTCAAGAATAACTCCCAAGGTTTCTGACCTAAGCACCCAGGCGCCAGAATTTCACACCAAATTCGCGTGAGGGCAGAATGCAGACATTTTCAGAAAAAAGGAATTCAGAAAGTAACCTTTTCTCAGAAAGTTACTTAAGAATGTATTCTGGCAAAAGAGGAAGACACAATATCCAGAAAACAGTGGCTCTAACCAAGGGAGCAGTAACAGTCCAGGATGTTAGTTATGCAGCAGCATTATAGAGCAAACGGTCCAGATTCAAGCAAAAAACAGAAGAAGCCAGAAGTGAGACTCTCAGGAAGTAGGGGACTCCAGAGAAATAAATAGTACGACTGAAAAGTTTAGAAAATCTTGAGAATATGATAAAAGCACACAATGTGTATGGTGGTGGAGCAAGTTCTACACACACACACACACACACACACACACACACACACACAGCAGTATAACAAAGTCATGGCTAAATATGAAGCAACTGGTCCTAATACATGACAAAAAATCAGTGAACTTCAGAAAGAATGAAATACAATCCAAGCAACAGATAAGGGTCAACTTTTTATATACGAGATACATAAACATTTTAATTGCAAGATATACACACACACACACACACACACACACACACTCACACACACAAACATTATCATCTCAGGCTGTAGTCTGTCATTTTATTTCAACATTTCTCATGTATAAGAGACCTTGTGAAAAAAATTTTTTTCTTATAATTAAATCTTATCTTTTTTCCTTTATGATTAAGATCTAAACTTAAATCAGGTTTTTTTTCCAAAAAAAAATACTCAATTCTCCTGTCTTCAAAGAGATCTTTTTTCTTAATATTCAACTCTTCTCTATTTGTACCTGAGCTCTTTTTTTTCACACTAAGCTTTTCAAAATGAAAATAGCTGTTATAAAGTTTTTCTAAAAGTCAAACAATTGTTTAAAAAAACTACAGAAGAAAATGAAAAACGACCCAATACCCTCCACCTCGCAGAGTTACCCACTGTTCATAACACAGCAGCTCTGAGCTGCAACAGCCTTTTATTCAATATTCCATGGATATAGCTTTAAATGTCAAATATACATTTACATTATCATTCTTAATATTCTAAAATTACACAATGTTCGAATGAATGAGTAGTTCGTGCTTTATTTAAGAAAGGTATTACTGAAGGACATTTAATTCCCAATATTTGCTAATAGAAATGCCTTGATGGAGTACCTCCTGCTTTATGTATGCCTTTTTTTTTTTTTTTTTGGCCTCCCATGTCTTCCAGGAACTTGGATCATCATTTAATCTATCTCACTTAGGTATCTGCTTGTTCTCCTGCCATTGGCTCCCTATTCTCAGCCTACCAGTTTGCTTGTCACAACAGCACTAAAAACTCTTTTCTTGACCTTGCCTCTCTCTCAGCATAACGCTCCCTTTATCCTAAAACCTTCACTGCAAATTTTCCGAAATAAACAACCTACATTTGCTGTTTCCATTTCATCACTTCTGTTCCACCCCTCAAACTGACGCAATTTGGCTGCTTTAGCATGACCTTAGTGAAATTTTTTTCATTGCCAAATCCAGTGACTTCTCCAACCTTACATGACTTGACCTCTGTCAATAATGTTCCAACCTGGATGAACATCAGAGTCACCTGGAGATATTTTCAGATTCTAATTCCAGTGCCTCTCACCTTGAAACTTCCTATTACATCTGGCATTCTGTGGCATTCTGTAACTTTATCCTTAAAGATACTGATGTATCTTTAACATTTCGCCAGGTAATTCTAATGTGAGCCAGGTTTGGAAACCACTGGCCTACATGACTTTGAAAAATCTCCTGGCATTCAATTCCATGTCTCTATTTTTCCCTGGTTCTTCTGAGATCTGAAAGCTTTTTCTCAACCTCATTCCCAGGACTCTCTTCCACCATTTCCCCTGAATGTTACACTCTCTAACTCTGGCTTTCACACTTTTCCCAATCTATACTCTACCAGAGGAGATAAATGTTGTATCATTTAATGATAACTGTTCCCAAAACCATGTCTCTACCTCTTTTGAGCTTTAAATCTATTATTTCCAAATGCCAAAGAAAAATTTCTACCCAGAAAAAAACACAGAAACGTCAAACTCAACCTGTCTATTGAAAGGAATTAAATATCTAATGGTCAAACCAAGTTATAAATCTTAAAGTAGACTCTTAACTCTTACTCTTCCCTCTGACTGACAGCAGACCCAGTCAGTTTCACCTCTGAAATGTCTCTCAATCCCATCCCTTCTCCTCTGACATATATACATATATATGTGTGTATATATATATATATATATATATATATATATGTATATATATATATATATATATATATATGTATATATATATATACACTCCTTGTCTAATTTCATCCATCTCTCACCATTTCTAACTGGTCTATTTCTTCATAGTTCCTGGAAGTAAGCTTTCTGGATTCATATCCAGCTTCATTAAATCCTTACCATATGACCTTTTCTTAGAAACTTAATCATTCTAAACCAGTTTGCTCAATGGGCTACTGGGGAAGTAAGACAGTCTGTGTAAAGCCCCTTCCACAGTGCCTGGGTGGAATAAGTACTCAATAAATGTTAGCTACGAACATGTAAGCTAGCTGAGTACAAAACTCAGGAGCATATTCTTTACAACTCTTCATAGTCTATTTTCCAGTATCTTCACCCTCCGTAATCCCCAACTCAACCTAGGGTTTCAAGCCCTAACAATAATTAATAGTCACATGTATATAATTTATCCTGCATAATATTGTTATGTAGTAATATACAGTATATATCCTATAATGCAAACGTACTGTAATAATATATTATATATGGTTATATAACACAATATTATAATTTTTCATTGCAGCTACTATCTACTGAGCACTGTCCTAAGGACTTTACATGTATCCATTCATTTGATTCACACAAGAACCCAGTGAGATAAATAGTACTTCACAGTACTAGTCCCCACTTCACACACAAGAGAAAATGAAGACACAGAGAGGTTAACTTGCCAAGTTAAAAAGCTTTCACTCTTACGACCTTTAGTTATAATGTTCTACCTGTAATGTTATTTCCTACCTGGATAAAACAAATTCATCCTTCAAGGTCTAACTCCAACAGTGCTTATTTTCAACAGGCAGAATTGATTTCCTCATCCATGCTCCCCCAAGTCTGTTCATAGACTGATCAACTGTCTTCCCAACCAGCCTGAGTACAACTGTCTTATTCACTTTTATAACTAGGACAGTGCCTGGCAAGGCATAGGCTCTCTACAAATATTTGGAAATTGCATTAAAAGTTGAAGTTAAAAAGAAAATGAAATGTAAAACATCTTATTACTTAAAAAGAGTCATTTGGAAAGCAATTTTTAAAACCTAAAACAAAGTGTTTACACCAAGTTTCCTGCCATTTTTAATTGAAAAATTACATACCCAACTTTACAGATCCTCCAAAAAGTGAACCTTTATCAAAAGCATCCTTCCAAGTAAACGTCAAGCAGATCTTAATAGAAAAAGAGAAAATGGAAAACTATGTTACCTTCTTGTATCTCATTAAATATTAAGTCTCTTTCAAAGAAAAACCCATAATGAGGAAAAAGACAAAAGCTTCAACCTGTCTAAAATATTATCTTCTCTAGCCAATCAATTCATTTTCCTGTTTCATAATTTTTTTTCAAATAAAATACTGGCACTAAGTTATTTCAAATGGTCACTCTGCTTCAGTAATTGTACATATTGTCTTCTCCAGAAAACACGATCTTATTCATCTTTATTAACACACAATGGATTGAACAGAATAGGAACTTAATAAATGCTTGTCAAATAAGCCAAGAGAAGCACAAGAAAACTACAGGTTTCCCAGGAGATAAAGTTAAAAACTATTCCATGATGACAAAAGAGGATGCTTTTCTTTGGTGGATGGGGTAAAGTAACATTTTATTTCTTCATTTCGGCAATGATTATATTATACATGTATATTTGCTTTGTGAAGATTCAAGCTATACATATGATAGGTTCACTTTTCTATATATCTGTTACACATGAATAAAGAGTTTACTTAATAAAACAAAAAACCACATCTCAGACTTCTAAAATATTCCACACGTGAAGATTTAAAAGAACTTAGCCTCTTTTAAATTATGTATGACAATCTAATTTTCTAACTCAATTAATTTTCAATACACACAAAACTAGAAAGAATAACATAATGAACCCCCATATTCCCATCACCAGTTTTACCCTTTTGCCCTTTTTGATTCATCTACCCCACCCCCCACTTTCCCTGCCCATCCACCCCCACCACCCCAAACACACACATATTTTTTTCCTGCAGTATTTTAAAGCAAATCTCAACATATTATTACACCTATAAAAACTTTATTACTAGAATATTTAATGTATTTTTCATTTTAAAATTTAGAAATGTAGAAATTAAAAACTTTCAAGGTTCCCAAAAAAAACTGTAATCCATCAGCATGCTCACTATCCAGCCTTTTAGAAAAAGTAAAGTTGACATTCTTATAGTGTAACATTCTTATAGTGTAACATTTCTAATCACAACAGCACAACATTGTATACAAATTGTATACAATTTGTTTACATTTAGGTACTTGTACAATTTTTTAAATACATAAACTGAGACTAATACTTTCTAAATTATATAATTTCCTTAATTCTGTAAAAGCCAAAGGACACTGTAAATTAATCAGTCAATAGGTCTTATTGATATGAAATGCGCTAAAAAAAAAAAAAAAAGAAAGAAAGAAAAGCAGTCCAATGCTCTACGTGAGCCCAGAAGTGACTGAGGAATGACATGAATAGAGTTCCAGGAGACATTCTTCAAAAAGACATAGATTCATATCAGATGAGCCTAAAAGCTTCCAATTTGTATAAAAGTCTCATAAAAACCTAAAGATAGTGAAGAGACACCATTTATTTTAATAAAACGATACCATGGGTGGGAGAAAACGGGCGATTTGCCATTATCATATAATTTTGAAACAAATTAAATAAATGACTTACCTGATTTTCAGAAAAAGGGAACTTAGGTTCAATGGCACAGACCTGATCATAGTATCTAAAAAAGAGAGCAAAATTAAAAATTACCAGAGCTCAATATTATACGCATTTAGGCAAATACAACCAGTTAAAGAGTATACTAAAATTATTCATGCTTACTTCAAGTGGCCCACAAGTAAAATTCAATCAGCCATTTTTAAGTTAATGAACATAATCTTTTAACGTGTAACCCAGGAGTTAAAACGCATGCAATGAAAAAACTGTGAATGAAAACTCATACTCACCACCAAAGAAAAATACTTATCAACTATTATTGGCTAACAGCAAACTAACATCTGCCCAGGAAATAGAACTATTTCTTAAAATACTATTTTTTTATTAGTGTAACTGTTTACATCCACTGGGCAAATTAATATTTCCATTTCTGTCCATCTCCACCACTGCCACACAGTTCACCAAAGCGACTACCCTCCCTTTAAAGGAGACTAACTCAAAAGTTCCCCAGCCAGCTTATCTTGTTTTCTCCGCCCTCATTCTTTTCAATCTGTTCTCCACAGAACAGCCAGAAGGATCATCAAACATGAAGCAGTCTTCGCCCTCATCAAGATGACCACTGAACCAGTAAGGGGGGTAAGGGTATATCCAAGGCCAAGCTTTCTAACTGGCCTCTACAATGTCCTCCTTCCCTTATCTCCCTGCCCCGCCATCCCTTCATTGGGGCTATCTTCCCAATGGTTATTTCTGAGGCCGAGTCTTTGGAGGGAGAGGCAACATGTCTGAAACTAAATTTTTGGCTGGCATGGCCATGAAGTTTCATTACAAACAGGAAGAACTGAGCAATTAAGGAACTACATCAAACATAATGGGAGCCAGGATTCTATAGGAGAAAGGAGTTACTAATAAGAAAAGGGAGAAGGCTAGAATAAACTCTGTGGCTTTGGACTGGAAATGGAAGTATCAGTGTAAACCCGCTTTGTAATACAGTGGAAAAGTGTGTGTGTGTGTGTGTGTGTGTGTGTGTTTCCTAAATGTATATGCTGAGAGGGTCTAGCAGCAGTAACACCTAGGTAGTAATAAGCATACCTAGTGTCCAGATAAATAATGCTGTACGTTAAAAGGAGCCAGTGCTCCTTAGATATATAGCTGACTCACCACGGAGACTGAGAAAACTGAAGACTCAAGCCTAAGACATCTTGCTATGCCCAAAAGCTAAGGAAGCACTCAAAACATAATGAGGACACATCAAAAGGACACAGTCCCCTAGCTTCAGTGGGCTCCCACTAGTGAAGTCTAGAACAATTTAAATAAAATAAATAACAAATCATAACCCATGGAGGAAAATAAGATCACCATTCTGAAGTAAAATAAACATGTCACTAGGAAAAGCTCTACCACACTGTACAATGCCAACTAATAAATCTAGAAAAAATAAGCAAGTAAGAAAAATCACCATTTGGTACCTTTCAGAGTATAGTATCCGATTCAGGTAAGATTCATCAATGCATGCTAAAACACGAAAGTCAGATGAAAACGGGATATTATAGTCTCAAAGTGTCTCCCCACAAAATACTATTACAACACACTTATTAACTATAGGGTTAAGAAACCTGGCAGACACCGTCTTAACCAAGTAATAAAAGTTAACATTACCAGCAACAGGACAAATCAACATTCTGTTCTTCCTGATAGCATTAAAAAGAACATAGCATCACTCTGGTGGTACTACTGCCCCAAAAGGCATTAATCACAAGAAAATATGAGACAAATCCTTCATAAGGGACATTCCACAAAGTAACTAGCCTGTACTCTCTAAAAATGTCAAGGTCGTGAAAGATAAGGAAAAACAAGAACTGTTCCCAGATTGAAGAAAACTAAAGAGACAACAACTAAAGGCAACTCAGGATTCTGGATTCAATTGTGGACCTGTAAACAACATTATTGGGAGAACTGACAAACTTTTAATGAAATCTATCGATTAAATGGTAATATTCAACCAATGTTAATTTCCTGATTTTGAAAGTTGTACTGTTGTTGTACAGGAGCGTATTCCTGTACTTAGGAAACAAACACTGAAGTATTAAGTGCTCAAACCCTTTAATGGATTCCCACTATTCTTAAAACTACATCCAAAAATGCTGACAAGGTCTAGCATTACCTGGCCATCGTTCAACTCTCCAAGCCTCACCTCAGAGTACTCACTATTCATCCTAGTCGCTGAAGTCTATGCTTTCTCCTGGCCCCAGGCCTTCACACACGTTTTTCTCTGTACCTAGAAACTTCCCATCACAATTTTCTACCTCTCTTGTCTAGGCTGACATGTCATGTCATCAGAGAAGCCTTTTCTCATTCATTCGTTCAACAAGTAAAGGAAGGCTGACAATTAAGTTCGCGAACTTGTTGCAACAATGTTGCTAACCTTTTTTGATATCAGAGGGATTATTCATTATGAATTTGTACCAACTGGACAGTTAACCAAGTTTACTATTTGGAAGTGCTGAAAAGGCTGTGAGAAAAAGTTAAGACAATCTGAACTTTCTGCCAACAATTTATGGCTCTCGCATCAGGACAATGCACCAGCTCACACGGCACTGTCTGTGGGGGAGTTTTCAGCCAGTAAGCAAGTAACTGTATTGGAACACCCTCCCTACTCACCTGATCTGGTCCCCAGTGACTTCTTTCTTTACCCAAAGATAAAGGAAATATTGAAAGGAAGAGATTTTAATGACATTCAGGATATCAAGGGTAATATGACGACAGCTCTGATGGCCATTCCAGAAAGAGTTCCAAATTTGCTTTGAAGGGTGGACTAGGCACTGGCATCAGTGCAAGGGGAGCACTTCGAAGGTGACCATAGCGATATTCAGCGATGAGGTATGTAGCACTTTTCCTAGGATGAGTTTGCAAACTAAATTGTCACACCTACTATACTAAGAGCTTACTATGCACCACTGTTCTAGGACATGGGAATTCAGCAGTACGGAAGCATTTTAAAATGTGTACCCTTGAGAAGATTACTGCTAGAGAGATAGACAAACAACATAAATAAGTAAAAATATAGTATAGTAGATAGTGATAAGTGCTATGAAGAAAATTAGAGAAATGAGAAGGATAAGGTATGGTATCTTTACATCTTCTACCCTATTTGATTTACAAATTGCAGCAATATTATTAGTGCTAAGATTATCTCAGTATCTTCACCTCAAAACCAATAATCAGAATGTAAGCAATAATTCTGAAGTCAAATAGAACAGTATTTCTTTCCTGGTCTATAAAACACCAGCACTTGGAAAAATTTTCAGAAATTGTGCAACTAGTTCCATCAATTTTATTTTACAAACAAAACATATTTCCCCAATGCAACAAACTAAATTTTAACCCACAAAAGGGTGACAGACTGATTTATTTAAAAATTTTACCACGTCTATATAAATCACTCTTGAGTTAAAGAAAACAAAACTAAAATTACTATTAAAAAATATCAATGAGAATACAACATATCAAAAATTAGTTGGATGTAGCCAAGAGCAGACTCAGAAAAGATAGTCCTAATATAAATGTATTAGAAAAACAAAAAAGATGAAAAGTTAATCATTCAATACAAAAAGGCAGAAGAAAAAGAAAATAAGTGAATGACAATAGCAGAAAACAAAACACAACAGATTTAGTTTGGAAAAAGAAAAACGTGCAAACCTTTAGCAAATCTGATCAAGGAGGGGAAGTCATACATAATATATGTGCAACATTAGGAATGAGAAAAAAAATTGTAACTACAGATTATGAGGAAAATAAAACATTTTGCAAGGACTTCTGTGTGACAAAAAGATATCATAAACACAATTAAGAGGTAAGTAACAGATCTGAAAATGAGATTTGCAATATATATAATGGAAAAGGATAAACAGCCAGAAAAGGTAAATAACTCCTAAAAATCAGTGAGGAAAACACAAGCAACCTATAAAATGGGCAAAGAAAAAGAACAGGCAATTCACAGAAAAAGAAACTGAAGAGTAAATGGAAGATGCTGGACCTCAGAGAAATCAGGGCACTGCAACCTAAAATAACGTACCATCTCTCATCCATCAGTTGAGCAAAAAGCAATAATCTGAATTATTAATCAGCGAGTATTAGGAAGGACATGGAGGTAAAAAAAAAAAAAAAAAGCAAACAAAAAAAACAAACTCACAAATTCCTGCTGATGGGAATGTAAATTGATACAACCACTGTGGAGAGTTGAAAAATGCAGATACCCTCCTCTTCCACTTAAAACAAATTGCTGCACAAACACTCTTTTATGCTTCCTCCCAAAATTCCACTAAAAAAAGAAACTAAAAAGATAAAAAATCACAAGGACCAAAAGAATGGGAAAGGGCACAACAGCAAATAAGAGGTTTCAGTGACATTTTCTAAAAGGTGAAAAGTGAATGAAGCATAGAAAGCCAAAATTCTAACTGCCTAGAGGGAAGTGAGCTAACAAAGTATGAGCCAAATCATGCCAGAGAAGACAGAAAGGGTCTGAATTAAGAAGCATGAGGTACCACTGAAGGCAGGAATTCAGTGTGAGGGTGGGAAGAGAAGGTGTGGTGGAAAAATCTTTGAAAGAAACCTTCAGGCTACCAGATCCTCTACCCTGAGGGTAGGTTTACTCCCAAGAAACATTAGGGATGTGAAGCACAGCTAAGGTGGTGATGAGCACAGCTAAGTGGGGCGGATGGGGACTGAGGCTAATTGCCTGCACGTTCTGTCTCCTTCCTTCGTAACAGCACCCCAGATTTCAGCTGGGTATATGGCTGCCTTTAATAAAAATTCCTTTTCCTATCCTACCCTTCTATGAGATGTGGACATTCGTAACGTCAGTAATATATGTGCAGAGTATTGCGGGGCAGTTTCCAGAAAACATCCGGAAGGCCGAGCCCTATGCCTCCTTTCTCTTCCTCTACCCCACTGTCTGAAACTTGAGCCTGACTGCTATCTGGACCCTAAGGACAAAGAGTCCAGGTTTTGCAGAGCAGACAGCTGGAGGGAGCCCGAGCCTGTTGAACTTCACAGAACCACTATACCAGCCCTGGACTACCAGAACTACCTACCTACCAACTTTTTACAGGAATAAAATCATAATTTAACTCACTGATAATTTGAGATCTATCACATGCAGCTGAATAAAAACCTAATACAGGCGCCACACTAAAAATAGATATAAAAGATAGCACATGTAATTGTTGAGATCCCCAACCTCCATTCCCCCGATCAAATTTCAGAAAGTTGATAACTAGGCTTTTTCATGGAAGTAGACTGGAAGCTTTCTCTCTAAAGAAACTAATCGCCACAAAAGACACAGACGATGCTATCTGTAGTTTCTCCCCAAAAAAACCAGCAGGTTCCCATCCGATCACCCTAGAGTAAAAGTCACCATTTACTAAGGCTCTTCTAATTAACTTTTAGTCAAAGCCACTTCATAAAGCATGATGTTCATTCTCAATATCATACACATAAATGTATATTTTAGGAAATTTTAATAGAGCATCTACATGTTAGTAAAAATAAAAAGGCAAGTCCATTACTGGACCTGTTTGCAGAGCTAAGTATTTACCAAGCTAGCTTCTATTCTTTAGAAATTAGCTTACCCCCTCCTTTATGAATATTGTATTTAAAAGTTCATTAAGTTAAAAATGTGTTAATTAGCGTTCAGTTTACACAATTATCCAAAAATAATTATTAAAAAATATTCTGCTTGATTGAAATGAACATCTCAAATGTTTTTTACAGCATATGTACCCAAAGAACTTTTGTACACACCTCCACTATAAAATTTAATAGACAGTAGTCTATTAGCTTATCTAACCCCACTAGAAGAGCAAGAAGTGAAAAAAAGTAGTTGTTAATGAATGCACTAGGAGAGGATAATATGGAGATGACTAAAGAAATATGGTAGCTTCAAAGAGACTATCTCTGCAACAGCCCTAGTACCTAGGAACAGTTCTCACAGTTATGCCTGGGAAAAGAAAAAAGGAATGAATAAATGAATGACGTTTTAAAGTTCACAGGAAAACCCCATCAAAACCACTATTCTCTCGACTGTTGTTCTCAAATCCATGCACCAATTGTCTCTGAAGACTCCAAGCTCTCTAAGGGTTGGGACCAAAACAAACCTAATCTATTCAACAAGATTGTCATCATACTACTCATTACACTCGTGCTTTTTTAATACTACTAATGGAAAATTCTCACTGAATGCTATTCATGTCTACATAAAAACAGCTTTGGAGATTTTTTTTTAAAGTGTATTAATTCTAAAGAATGTGTAAGTATCCCTAAGTTAACTTTTAAAAAATGCTTATACTAAGTGTCATATAATGATCTTTAGAACCCAGCAGTCTTATCTTTAAAACTGACATCAAGAGGTCATAATCCCTCTGAGCGATGTATTCAATATGCTCTTTTGGGGGAACCATCTCTTCTCCAGTCCATATTGCTTTGAACTACGGAGGATGAATAAGTTAAACCAGCTGAGTGACTCACACAAGGGAATTAAGTACATTTTCCACCATCATATATGGGCACAAGCCAACCCAATCAAAGGCGGAGGCCTTTGGACTTCCCCCAGAGCTAAGGAGAAAAGCACTCTTATGTATGATGCTGAGTGTTTCGGACCACTGCAATTACAGTAGAGCTGCCAGAGGCCATGTCTCCCAATACAGGAACAAACCTAAGAAGGAATCAACATGGAATCCAGAAAGTATCTCCAGTGACGCCTAAAGCTAAGGAAGCAAAAGTCCTGGACTTTTCAGTCACTGGAACAAATAAGCTAGTTTAACCTGAGCTTCCCTTACTTACATCCTAATACAGCTGTATTTCTCCTGTGGAACAAGAACGTTACACACAGGAAATGAGATCATTGAACAAGGCAGTCCAAAGAAATTTTTTAACTATAAAGTGCTATAAAAATGTTCTGTTATCCTAACTGGAAAGAACCAGGCAAGAACTCTCATCAAATACAGCATGAGCTCAATAAGCTTTTGCTAAAATAACAAAATTTACTCCATTATGTGCCTACCTGTTTGTGAATAAACTGACTGTAAGCAACTTATCTTGAAGGTTCTATTATGTCACTCAAATTTGACTTCAAAAAAATGGTAGCTCCTAAACTTTGGACTTCTCCATCTGTCACTTGATTATGATGAACTTAGGAAAATGGATCATTTCAAATGGACAATAATAGACATTTATTTATTCCAGTGTCCCAATTCTCCCACTTCCCTTAAGCAACTACTATTTTGAGATCCAAATCTGGCCAAGAAAGTCTTAAGACGATGATGCAAAACCGGGGGGGAAGAGGGGAGTGTCAGAGACACCCCCTCAAATAAAAAAAAAATGAACACTAGTCCTGGGTACATGTGGCAAGAGAGACAGTTTGTGGCAGACCGTTCCCCCCCAGGTATCCAGATCTACCGAGCCCGAGCGGATCCAGGGCGGGGGCGAGCCGGCCGGACAAGCAGGCAGTCAGTGGCGGCCAGTGGTGCAGCTCCGCTCACCAGGAAGGAATGCGGCCACACCTACGGCCCCACCAACGCAGGGCGGGGCGGCCGGGACGGGCCGTGGGTGTGAGAGGGAAATAGGACGGGCGAAGCAAGGAAGTGGGGCGGCAGGCTGCACACAACCTCCCGCGCCCGGCCCCAGGCCCACCTCAGGAGCGTCTCCAGCGCGCCCTCATGCTTGTCCAGCGGGCGGCCGAGCGCGGCGCGGCGCAGCTTGTTGAGCTCCTCCGCCGCGCGGCAGTACTGGGCCTGCTCCTCCCCGCCGCTCGGGTACGTCTGCTGGATAAATTTCACCAGCGGCTTGGCCAGGTCCACCTCCGAGGTCTTCTTTAGTTGTACCGAGATGAACGTCGCCATGGCGAGCACCTCGATCGCCTTCCGGCCAAATAAACTGCGGGACAGCGACGAGGCAGGGGAGCGCGGGACGCCGGCTAGCAGACTGGCGGACCCACCGGCTGACGGACGTGCGCTCGCCCGCGATTCGGTCCGGCCACTTCCGGGAGCTTCCGCGCAGGCGCCCTCGTCGCACCGCCCGCTGTCACGTGAGGGATTCGGGCTGGTAGCTCAGCTCACCTGGGCACTGCTGGGCCTTGGCTGCGCGATGAGGGCCTGGCTTTCTTCGCAGGTGGCATTCTCCCCTTCCTCCTTAGTGCTGCGATGGGTGGACAGACACTTTCACTTAAAAGTAACCAGTCCTCCACTGGAACATCTGGGTGCGGTACCCCTGTTATAATATACACCACCCGCGAGAGTTTGCACAGACCTACGCAAGACCTTACAGCCTCAGGGTTATTGTGACCTATGGTAGTTCATTCAGCGGACTGCTGTGTACAACTACTGAGTGCATAATAAGCCTAGAAGGCAAGGTTCCCAGAGCTGTGCAGTTTACACTTAAGGTAAGAATGCAGACACGAAAAAAGTATGGTACAAAAACAGGGTTTGTCATGCAGGGTGTCAGGCGGGGGTCTCTAGTCCCGCTCCCCACATAAGAACGCAGGATAGGGTGAGGCCAAAAAGGAACACAACACCCACGGAGCCATAGATAGGGGAGTCATACCACTATATTCTCACTGATGGCACTACAGTCTCACTGGAGGCTGAGTCACACGACCTGCAACCTGCTGCTGTCCATTATTCTGCAATCCACAACCTGCAACCCGCCGTGCTAACTGCAGTCCGCTCTTGCCAGCTCAGCCACCATCTTCTTGCCAGCCCCCATTTTCTGCTAGCGTAGCCACAGCAGTTATATTAGTGGCCAGTGACTCACTGGTTACAGCTGATGGCCAACTAGCCACAGCTGATGGTCATCTAATCACAGATGATAGCCATTTACTACCTGAGCCAACATCTTTCCACGAGAGGCCAAGAGCCTGGAAACTGCACTGCTGGCTCTATCCCCACACTCTACCTCTACAGCGTCTTGCCTCACAATCTACACAAGTGTCTTCCATGAGGGGCCCTGTGCAAGGAGCCTGGAGGTGAATGCAATATCCTGGACACAGCCAGTCTCTCTGGGCACAGCCAGGGTTTCTCAGGGCAGCACCAGTCTTTCTGGGCACAGCCACAGACTTCCTGGGCTTCTTAGGGTACCACCAGTCTCCCCGGAGCACAGCCAGGGCCTCTCAGGGCACTGCCACTCTCTGGGCACAGCCTGACTCCCTGTCTACACCCAGGGTTTCTCAGGGTACCACCAGTCTTTCTGGGCACAGCCAGGGTTTCTCAGGGTACAGCCAGCCTTTCTGAGTACAGCATGGGTTCTCAGGGCACAACGAGGGTTTCTCAGGGCACTGCCACTCTCTCTCGGCACAGCCAGACTTCCTGGGCACAGCGAGGACCTCTCAGGGCACTGCCACTCTCTCTGGGCACAGCCAGATTTCCTGGGCACAGCCAGGGTTCTCAGAGCACCACGAGTCCTTCTGGGCACAGCCAGACTTCCTGGGCTTCTTAGGGTACCACCAGTCTCCCCGGACACAGCCAGGCTTTCTCACACATTCTCCACAGCGGCTAGTCGAGACACAAAAGCAAACATCCGCCAGTTCCACTACATGGTGGTACGTTCCCAAGCAAACAATCGGTCCATTAAATTAGGGATGGAAGGTAATTCCCCATAGTCCAGTCATTCACCAGGGCTGTCCTGGGGGTGGGGGACGACCTTGACCTTACCCTCATCTCCCACGGAGGACTCAGCAAGCGTTCCCTCCTGGGACTACAAGTCCTGCATCCAGGCTGCCTCAGCAAGAACTTCCCAGCCCACAGGGCCGCAAGGACCTTCGCTTTCTCTGGCCTATGCTGGTTGGGGAACCGTCCACGTCTTCCCACCCCTTCACGGGGATCCAGCTCTCTGGCAGCTGCTCCTCCTGGTCTTCCTGAGACTGAGTGTTCATAGGCACAAACTACTCCACCGCCCTTCGGAGAGCTTTGGCTGGCACCGTACCCTGCTTGCTGCACCATGTGTCATGCAGGGTGTCACGCGGGGTCTCTGGTCCCGCTCCCCACATAAAAATGCAGGATAGGGTGAGGCCAAAAAGGAACACCCACGGAGCCATAGATAGGGGAGTCATATCACTATATTCTCACTGATGGCACTACAGTCTCACTGGAGGCTGGAGTCACATGACCTGCCACCTGCTGTCCACTACTCTGCAATATGCAACCCACACTCTGCCATGCTAACTGCAGTCCGCGCTTGCCAGCCACCATCTTCTTGCTAGCCCCCATTTGCTTCTAGTGTAGCCATGGCAGTTATATTAGTGGCCAATGGCTCACTGGTTACAGCTGACGGCCAACTAGCCACAACTGATGGCCATCCAATCACAGTTGATGGCCATTTACTACCCGAGCCAACACCTTTCCACATGAGGACGAGAGCCTGGAAACTGCACTCCTGGCTCTGTCCCCACAGGATTCTTGGGATGTAGGATATTAGGGTCCCTTGGAAGAACCTAATTGAAACAGGATAATTAGAGAAGTCTTTTCTGAGAAGGTAAACTTAAAATGACTTTCAGTTTGAAAAAAGAGTTGACTTTAGAAGAAGGGAAGACTGGCAAGGGAGAACATCCCAGAGCAAGGGGTAGCAAGTGCAAAAGTCTTAGGGGGCAGCATTTTCTATGTCCAGGGTGTTGAAGCAAAAAATTACAAAGCAAACAAAGAATGGAATGAAATAAATTTGGAAAAGTAAGCAAACGTCAAATCATTCAGAAACTTGTATGCCAAGTTAAAGAATATGTATTGTAGAATAAAGCAAAGGAAACTGTAAATGGCATTTAAGCAATTGTGGGGACAGAGCCCCAAAAGCAGTTTCCAGGCTCTCGGCCTCACATAGAAAGGTGCTGGCTCAGGCAGTAAATGGCCATCGACTGATCAAATGGCCATCAGCTGTGCCTAGTTGGCCGTCAGCTGTAACCAGTGAGCCATTAGCCATGAACATAACTGCCGTGGCTAGGCTAGTAGCAAGAAGAGGAGAGAAAAAAAGGGGGAGCTAGCAAGAAGATGGTGGCTGAGCCTGCAAGCGGTGCAGTGAGGGTTGAGAATTGTGTGGCTCCTGGTTCCTGTGTCTCCAACCCAGCCGCCAGTGAGAGTATAGTGGTATGACTCCCCTACCTATGGCTCCAGGGGTGTTCCTTTTTGGCCTCACCATGTCCTGCGTTCTTATGTGGGGAGCGGGACCAGAGACCCCGCCGGACGCCCCGCACGACAGCAATAGTGACATTATACAATCAATTTTAAAAGGCCACCCTGTGCATTAATCTGATATTGTATATCTTGATAGGATGTAGTATGAACTATACAGTATCCTCTGTGATATATTCCAGGCAAAAAATGTTTAACTTGAATCTATCCAAACTTTGCATCTAACACAATTTATAAGAAATACAGGGGGGTAGAAGAACAAAGTAAATGATACCATAGGAAGTAACCAAACAAATCCAGAAGGTAAAAAACATCCTGCAGGCTAACTGGCCCTTCTTCAACAACTTATTGTTATGAAAAAAGCCACTGTTCTATGAAAAGAATTTTAAGAGTCTAGATTGAATCCTGGATTGAACAGACCACCTATAAAATGCATTTTCAGGACTCTTGAGGAAATGTGACTATAAATGGAGTATAAGCTGAAAATGTATTGCCATGGAAGGTGGAGATCATTAACTGGAAAGAGCAAGTCACAGAACAGTATATATGTTACAATATCTCATTTTGATTACAAAATGCACATATGTGCTTTTATGTGCTATGAAAAAAAGATCTAGAAGGATTATACCCTAAGGTGTTAGCAGTTGTAATCTTTGGAAGTAGAAATGTATATTTTTATTTTCTTTATATTTGCCTATCTTTTCATGTAATTTTTACAGCATACACACTACTTTTATTATAAAAGTTTATTTTACCAAATTTTTAAATATTTGTTTTAATCAAAATATTCTAGGTTACAGTAAAATAGCTATTCTGGCTGCTGTGTAGAGAATGCATTAGAGGAAGGCAAGATGGAAGCTGGGAAGCAAATCATGAAACCATTCATGAAATCTAGACATGAGATCATGAAAGCTAACATTAACAGGAGTGAGCCAAGTTGATATATTTTTTAGTTAAACATTGAATAATTTACTGATAAACAAGATAGGAAGCTGAAGGAAAGGAAGTGATCCAGGATGGCTCCCCATGTTCAGTCCTGCACATCTGAGTGGTTGGTGGAATGATTTAGTGATACTATAAGGAAAACTGATGGATAATCCACTGATGGGGCAGGGGATGGAGAGTATTTATACCCAAGCTTTCAAATGGAGTCATTAAATTGACAGTTGAGTATATGAGATGAGAGCTCCAGGAGGAGGCCTTGTTTGGGAATAAACAGTTAGCATACAAATTATTTTTAAGCCCCTGGGACTATAAAGGAACACAATGAAATAGAAATAGGTCAAAAGCTATCAGGAAATACAGCATCAGACTCAGTGTCTTTTGCGACAGAAGAAAATAGAGTATCTTGTAGGTTGGTTGACTGGACTGATCCATTGGGGAGAGAATGAAGATTCAGAAGATCCGAAGATAGCCAAAGGAGCAAAGTGCATGGTAAAAGGAGAGGAAAGGGTAACCAGAGCAGGGAGGATACAAGGGGAGGGATTAACTGTCAGAAAGATGAGAATTTTGTCAATCATTGAGGCAGATGGAGGGAAAAAGGAAATGAACGTAGATGTGATTAATTTTGTGGCATTGATCAAGAGAAGATTAAGACAATCCTATCTGATGGAACTTAGAAAAAAATACAAACTCTGTAACATGGCATGATCTATCTCTGCATAGCTCTTCAATTTCGTATTTCACCATTTATTTCTCATTTATTACTGCCCAGTCATATGGGTCGTATTTTAGTTTTTCAAACTCAGGAAGATCTTTCTTTGCGCATGTGACCAAGAATACTTCCCCCTGCATAGTTCTGTTGAAATGTCTGCCCCCCATGATGCCATCTACAGTAGATTCCCCACTTGTTAATATCTAGCTCAGCCTTTGTTTATTTCCTTCACAACATTTATCCTAACTTGCAAGTATTTTGTTGATTTAATTTTTCTCTGACTTCCCCACTAGAATATAAGCTCCGTGAGGGCAACAACTGTGTTTGTTATGTTTACTGTTGTATTTCCAGTACTTGGCACATTCTAAGCACTCAGTAAATATTTTTGAATGAGTAGTTGAGCTTCACTTACTTGTAAAAACATTTAGATTTCTCCTATGAAAATAACACACCTTCCCCTATAACTGGTACTTTTATTAATTAGGCATAGGCCAGTGGCCAAAAGAGGATGGTATATTAGGACAGGCTGGCTCGTGGTCTCATAATAATCAATTTCAAAATCTCAGTGTCTTAACATAATAAACATTTGTTTCTTGCTCACACAAAGTCTAATGGGACAGGCAACTGTCCAGGATAGCTGTCCTCCAAGTGGTGTCTCAGTAATCCAGACTAGTTTGATCTTGTAGCTTAGCCGTCTCCACATGACACTCCACGGTCAGAGGGGAAGAGGGAATCCATAGCACCAAACAGCAGCTTTTCACTGCACTAGGCCTCTCACATCCACTCACATTTCAATGGCTAGACCTCTCACTTGGCCCCGTCAAACTGCAGTGGAACTGGGAAGGGTAGTTTTCTGTATCCCTGGGAAGGAAGGGAGAATTGGATGTTGAGGAACACTAGTGACACATTCCAAGGATGAGTTTCACTGCTTCCAAGCTTGCATAGAGTATCAGTGATTCCCCATCTGTGTATTGGAACTTCATAAATTATGTTCTTAGAATGTATTCTCAGTGTAATATTTTGGTGGATATTAAATCCATAGATTTTCCTCCCTGATGATCCCTATCTGGTGGGCCCAACCTTACCCGCATTGATTGAACCAATGGAAATAATTGTCTCTCTGGAAGGACAGAACCCTGCTGGTAACAGCTTTAAGTTTCAAAATAGAGTTTTCCAAGTCTATGTTGACACAACAGCCTGAAAGAAAGCACTTGTGATTTTTGAAGGAGCCAATATTTCTTGAGGAGAAAAGAGGCTTACAGAAGCCAAGTCCAGAAGACTATAGTAGTTTTTTACAATGAATGAGAGAATAAATCGGACAAGGATTTGATGTAAGGAAAGTTCCTGTAATGCAAGAAAGAAAGCCCTTTAGATGTTAAGAGGAAGAGTCTGAGAGAAAGTGAAGGGCAAAAGGTAAATGAAGTGTCCTCACTTGC
Source organism: Rhinolophus ferrumequinum (assembly GCF_004115265.2). Taxonomy (NCBI): domain Eukaryota; kingdom Metazoa; phylum Chordata; class Mammalia; order Chiroptera; family Rhinolophidae; genus Rhinolophus; species Rhinolophus ferrumequinum. The sequence continues at coordinate 17,396,688 of NC_046300.1, forward strand.
TTACTCCACACTCTCAGGGTAAACCTAGAATGTTGGGCAGGTGGGGTACAGGGGACGGCCTAGAGGGACGGAGGTGCGGAATAGAAACACTCAAATAGACTTGATGAAATCAAGAACATCAATGATGGTCCCTATACCATGTCACCTGGGGAGATACATCCTATGTAAGGAATGGAAAGGGGGGAGTGGTGTTAGACAGAGACACTGTGTTTTTTTTGCAACATGTAATAGAAAACTATTTGTCTCTTAATCTGTTTGCATATTTAACTTTTTAAAAAACAAAACAAGAAATGAATGCAAAAAGAGAAAATTACCCATTTTTCATATATGGCTGTGTAGATTTTGTCCACATGGCATCAAAAATTGTAAAGAGAAATAGGGAAACTATTATGCCTTTTATTTAGAATTACTCCCCGTGTAAGCTCATTCTCATCCCATTTACTGCTGATCATATTTTCATCAGTTGCCAGCTCTCTAATACCATTCACAGCTATTTAAATTACTACTGCCCTTTTCTACCAGTGTCTCTCTTAGATAAGAGTCATTTTGCTTGGGTAAGATAACTTCTGAGAATAAATAGAAGCATAATTTTGGGGAAAAATGCTTAATAGAGTAGAAATAAATGTTTCTGTAGAGCTGGAAATGAAGATCGCGACATTGAGGTCAGTTTCAAGACTCTTATTTTCACTAAAATCCAATATTTGTTTTTAAGTATTTCAAGTTGAAAGGGGAGCACCGTCACTCTCTCACCCTGACTTTTGTTGTTAATTTGCTTTTAGAGTGACATAAGCATGTTTCTTTCTTCTGTTACGTCAGGCATACATTATCTGTTTCAGATTCAGGGAGCAGTAAAAAAAAATGGTTATTAGTGTCTCTTCATAATAAATACACTTGAGTTTCCATGTAAGAAATTGTGCATATATACAGCATATATCTAGTTTCATTTATCTTTATTTATTTAATATTTATGGTCATATATTAAAAACCAAACCCTGTAAGCTCAGAGTACAAAGGAAAGTATCAATAACATTTGGATGACGATACTAAGTCATTCAGCAAATATCTCTTGAGCTTCCACTGTGTACCCAGCAAAATTTAAATCAAGAGAATTGTGTGACCAATCTGTCATCTATTGCATATATTTACAGAGGTCTTGATTCCACCCTCATAGAGGATAGTTCAGGAGCTGGTTCATAGGAAGAGGTCTAGGAGAACAGTTCAGGGAAGTTCTCCCATGGCACTGTGCCACGCAGGCTTCAAGAGTACCCGCCCTGATCGAAGCAGGAGAATGAAGGGCTCCAGAGGAAGGTCCCATAGAGAAAAAAAGAAAGATTAGCAAGATTAGATAAAATACCTGACATGATGGAGCTTTTAGAGAAAAATAAGAATTATTATAAAAAAGAAGAAAAGAAAGACAGTGACACTCTAAAAAAAACAAAAGACTATGCAAGTAAGGAAATAAAATCATAGGACATAGCTTGCTATGGTGTTAACAAAATTTACAGTCATAGTAAACACTAATTTTTTAAGGTGGTGTCCACCCGGTTTCTTCCTGGAAAAATGACTATTTTCTCTTTGTAATGAAAAAGTAATGTATGGGAATATACTTTGCAACTATATAACTATATAATTCCTCATTAAACTGTTTTCCACTAGTTTTTACATCCTTTGATGATTCTTGCCTGAATTTATTATTTCAATGATGGCTGCAAAATGGTAATTTTCATCTCCATCATTCCTCCTCTATTTATTACTTAGCATCATTCTATAAGGAAGAGTTTTTCTTTCTCTCCCATTTATTCATTCATTCATTTGTGTATTTATATCAGCATGGACCATGGGTTTTTTTCAGTAGATCATAATCCATTACTATCATTTATTTTGATGTTCTCTTTTATCCAACATTTGGCCAATGGGAGCACCTTTAGGCTGGCTCCTATGTTCTTCTTTCTCCAACATTTTAATTTTTAAAATTTCAAACACAGCATAGAATTTTACACTGAATACCTACATACCTACCTCCCAGATTCCAACATTAACATTTTAGTATCACACATATCTATCTTTAGAGCTTATCTGTCTAATTATCCCTCTAACTGTCCATCCATTAATCTGTGTTTCTGGATCCATTTCACAGTACATTGCAAGCATCAGAAAGGAAAAATAGAATAAATAACTTGATTGGTAAATATTAATAGATGGGAGTCAAAAGATATTATTTAAATGATATCAACAAATGTCATTTAAAGTTGACAAGTCAAATAACAGAAGGAAGTAAGGAAAAATGAGACAAAATTAAGAAAAAGGCATTAGTGTAAAGGTAACCATTAAAACAAAAATATAGAGATGTCATCAAAATGGCGGCGTGAGGTGAGCCTCTGTAAAGCTCCCCTAGAATTTACAACTAATGGAACAACTATAACTCCACCAAGGACTCCCTGCACAGCAGACAGGCAAGACGAAGAGGCCCACTACTGAATTCACCTAAAGGTAGGCGAATCGCGCAACCAGGGGAGGAAGGAAGGGAGAAGTGCAGAGACATTGCCTCGCAGGCGCAGGACGCACACCTAGCTCAGTGCTCCGAGCTCGCCGCTTCCCGGAGCTACCACAGCTGTGGGACAGGGAAGAACTCAGACTGCTAGGGCTGCGCTTATGGCCCACAGGGCTGAGGGGACAGCATATAACACAGCTGAACCCAACACTCACGGCAGAGACCTTGGAGTAAAGACTGAGGGAAGAAGGCTGAAAACGGTAGTTTAAGCCCTCACTGCCAAGCACAGAATGGAACCCTTAGGCACTGAGACTAGCCACCCCCTCCCTACCCTCCCAGGGCTTGCCCCGCCCCCACCTGCCCAGTGCTAGAAGCAGAACAGTAGCAGTGTCAGATCAAAAGAACAGAATATTTGCAGTTCTGAGAACTGTGGTCTGCAGACATGGACTCGCAGCCCAACTAGTTCTCGCAAAGGAGAGGGAGCTGTGGAAGCAGGACCGGCTGTGGTGGTGGTATCTGCCATTGCTCTCAGTCACCTCTCACAACTCACCCCACCCCTGGCCCCACCTATCTGGGCGGATCCCTGCAGGAGTAAACAGAACTGCTGAAACATACGGGCTCTGAATCTGGTGCAGGAAGAGCTTTGGAACTTCAAAAGCTCTCTGCATGCCCACACGGACACTGCACTCTGTGACCAAGGAGAACTATTAACAAAGGAGAAGCCCTCTCCCAAGGAATCCACCCATATGTCAGAAGCTGGAATAGTGCAGAGGAAACATAGCACTACAGTGTGAGAGAGGAAAAAAAGGCTGCAGTCGGAGAGAAAATAAAACATTCTACCAACAAGTACTGGAAAACAAAAGAAAGACCTCTTCCCATCAACCTGTTGCAGAAGCCACTCCTGTAGAGGTCTAGGAAGAGAAATAATAAATCAGTAATTGCCATGAATAACCAAGGCAACAAGACAGCTCAGAAAGAAACTGAAAAGTCTCCAGAAAAGGAACTTTAAGATATGGAAATATGTGACTTAAAGGACAGAGAATTCAAGATTGCAGTTCTGAAAAAACTCAACGAGATGCAAGAAAACACAGAAAGGCAGTTTATGAACTCAGAAACACAATCAAAGAACAACATGAGCATTTTAGGAAAGAGATTGAAATTTAAAAAAAAAAATAGAATTTCTGGAGATTAAAAACTCAATAGAAGAAATTAAGAATGAAATAACCAGCTTAGGTAGTAGAGTTGACCAGATGGAGGAAAGAATCAGTGACATCAAAGACAGAAACTTGGAAATTACACAGATGGAAGAAGAAAGAGACTTGAGACTTAAAATAAATGAAAGAACTCTACAAGAATTTTCTCACTCCATCAGAAAGAGCAATATAAGAATAATGGGCATACCAGAAGGCGAAGAAAGAGAGAAGGGAACAGAGAATATATTGAAACAAATTGTTGATGAGAACTTCCCAAACTTGTGGACAGAACTGGATCCTCGAATCCAAGAAGCAAATAGAACACCTAATTACCTCAATCCCAACAGGCCTTCTCCAAGGCACATTGTATTGAAGCTGTCTAAAATCAATGACAAAGTAAGAATCCTCAAGGCAGCCAGGGAAAACAAGACAGTAACCTACAAAGGAAAGCCCATTAGATTATCATCAGATTTTTCAGCAGAAACTCTACAAGCCAGGAGGGAGTGGAACCGAAAATTCAAACTATTGAAAGAGAGAAATTATGAGCCAAGAATAATGTATCCAGCAAAGATATCCTTTAAATATGAAGAAGGAATAAAGACCTTTCCAGACATACAGAAGCTGAGGGAATTTTCTAATACATGACCTGCACTACAAGAAATACTAAAGGAGGCTATTCAACCACCATCAACAGGGACAATTTGTGGCAACCAAAATATAAAAAGGGAGAGAGTAAAGGCCTGAACCGGAATATGGGAATGGAGAAAGTAAGTGTGCTGAAGAAAATGGAATACTCTAAATATCAAACTTTCTTTTACGTAAACTTAAGGGTAACCAGTCAAAAAAAAAAATCCAAAACTGAAATATATACTGTCATAAAAGAAGAAACAGAGGGAAACATCATAGAATACCACCACACAGAAATAATAGACAACAACAAAAAGGCAAAGAAACAATGGAGACACAGCCTTACCAGAAAACTAAAGATAGAATGACAGGAAATCCTCACATATCAATAATCACCCTAAATGTAAATGGACTGAACTCACCAATAAAAAGGCACAGAGTAGCAGAATGGATCAAAAAACTAAACCCAACCATATGCTGTCTCCAAGAGACACATCCCAGCTACAAGGACAAGCATAGACTCGAAGTGAAAGGGTGGAAATTGACACTCCAAGAAAATGCTATCCAGAGAAAATCAGGTGTAGCCATACTGATATCAGATGAAACAGACTTCAGGGTGAAAAAGGTAACAAGAGACAAAGATGGACATTTCATAATGGTAAAGGGGACTATACAACAAGAAGACATAACAGTCATCAATATGTATGCCCCCAATCAGGGAGCACCGAAATATACCAAGCAACTACTAACAGAACTAAAGGGAGAAATTGACCAAAACACAATTATAGTAGGGGACCTAAATACATCATTGACAGCTATGGATAGATCATCCAAATAGAAAATAAATAACGAAATAGCAGCCCTAAATGACACATTAGATGAAATGGACATAATTGACATTTATGGAGCACTTCATCCTAAAACATCAGACTATACATTTCTTTCTAGTGTACATGGAACATTCTCAAGGATAGACCATATATTGGGACATAAAATCAATATCAGCAAATTTAAGAAGATTGAAATCATACCAAGCATATTCTCTGATCACAAGGCTTTGAAATTGTATATCAACTGCAAAAAGAAAGCAGGAAAAACCACAAATACATGGAGATTAAACAACATACTTGTAAAGAATGACTGGGTCAAAGGAGAAATTAGAGGAGAGATCAAAAGATACATAGAAACAAATGACAATGAAAATACATCCTACCTAAATTTTTGGGATGGGAGATTTTTTTAAATTTTTAAGAGAGAGATTTATGTCATTACAGGCCTATCTCAAGAAAAAAGAAAAATCTCAAATAAATAACCTTACATTACACGTTAAAGAACTAGAAAAAAAAGAACAAATGAAACCCAAGGTCAGCAGAAGAAAGGAAATAACAAAAATCAGAGCAGAACTAAATGAAATAGAGAACAAAAAGACAATAGAAAAAATTAATGTGACAAAGAGCTGGTTCTTTGAAAATATTAACAAAATTGACAAACTCTTGGCTAGACTCACTAAGATAAAAGAGAGAAGACACTAATTAACAAAATCAGAAATGAAAAAGGGGAAGTTATCACGGACACCACAGAAATACAAAAGATCATCCAAAAATACTATGAAGGACTATATGCCACCAAATTCAATAACCTAGAAGAAATGGACAAGTTCTTAGAAACATATAGCCTTCCTAGGCTGAACCACGAAGAACTGGAAAATCTAAACAGACCAATCACCAGTAACAAAATTGAATCAGTCATCCAAAACCTTCTGTTGTGCAGGGCGGCCTGCAGGGTCTCTGGTTCCACTCTCCACATAAGAACGCAGGATGTGGCTAGGCCAAAAAGGAACACCCACGGAGCCATAGATAGGGGAGTCATACCACTATACTCTCCTGGCGGCTGCATTGGAGAGACAGGAAGCAGGAGCCACACTATCTGCAACCTGCTGTCCACTTCTCTGCAATCTGCAACCCGCACTCCGCCGTGCTAACTGCAGTCCGCACCTGCCAGCCACCATCTTCTTGCTAGACCCATTTTCTGCTAGCATAGCCACGGCAGTTATATTAGTGGCCAATGGCTCACTGGTTACAGCTGACGGCCAACTAGCCACAGCGGATGGCCATCCAATCACAGTTGATGGCCATTTACTACCTGAGCCAGCACCTTTCCGTGTGAGGTCGAGAGCCTGGAAACTGCACTCCTGGTTCTGTCCCCACACCTTCCCAAAAGCAAAAGTCCGGGACCAGATGGCTTCACTAGTGAATTCTTCCAAACATTCAAAGAGGATCTAATACCAATCCTGCTCAAACTCTTCCAAAAAATCGAAGAAGAGACAGTACTCCTCAACTCATTTTATGAGGCCAACATTACCGTGATACCAAAACCTGGTAAGGACAACACAAAAAAAGAAAACTACAGACCGATATCTCTGATGAATACAAATGCAAAAATCCTAAACAAATTCTAGCAAATCGAATACAACAACGCATTAAAAAGATTATTCATCACGACCAAGTGGGGTTCATCCCAGGAGCACAAGGATGGTTCAACATCTGCAAATCCATCAATATGATACATCACATAAACAAAATAAAGGACAAAAATCATATGATGCAGAAAAAGCATTTGACAAGATACAACATCCATTTATGATTAAAACACTTAATAAAATAGGTATAGAAGGAAAATACCTTAACATAATAAAGGCCATATATGACAAACCCTCAGCTAATCTCATAATTAATGGTGAAAAACTGAAGCCCTTTGCCCTACGTTCAGGAACACGACAGGGCTGTCCCCTATCACCTCTGCTTTTCAACATAGTGTTGGAAGTCCTTGCCAGAGCAATCAGGCAAGAGAAAGAAATAAAAGGCATCCCAATTGGGAATGAAGAAGTTACACTGTCACTCTTTGCAGATGACATGATGCTATATATAGAAAACCCTAAAGACTCCACCAAAAAGCTATTAGAAATAATCAACAAATACAGTAAAGTTGCCGGCTACAAAATCAACGTACAAAAGTCCATTGCATTCCTATATACTAACAATGAAATCTCAGAAAAAGAAATACAAAAAACAATTCCTTTTGCAATTGCAGCAAAAAGAATAAAATACCTAGGAATAAACTTAACCAAGGATGTGAAAGACCTATATGCTGAAAACTACAGGACATTTTTAAAAGAAATTGAAGAAGACACAAAAAAATGGAAAGACATTCCATGCTCATGGATTGGAAGAATCAACATAGTTAAAATGTCCATATTACCCAAAGCAATATACAGATTTAATGCAATCCCCATCAAAATCCCAATGGCATTTTTTAAAGAAGAACAAAAAATCATCAGATTTGTTTGGAACCACAAAAGACCCCGAATAGCCAAAGCAACCTTAAGAAAAAAGAACAATACTGGAGGTATCACACTCCCTGACTTTAGCTTGTACTACAGGGCTACAATAATCAAAACAGCATGGTATTAGCAGAAAAACAGACACATGGACTAGTGGAATAGAATGGAGAATCCAGAAATAAAACCACATAAAAATGGACGGATAATTTTTGACAAAGAAGCAAAAAACATACAATGGAGAAAAGACAGCCTCTTCAATAAATAGTGCTGGCAGAATTGGATAGCCACGTGCAAAAGAATGAAACTGGACTGCTATCTGTCACCATGTACCAAAATTAATTCAAAATGGATCAAAGACTTAAGCATAAGACCTGAAACAATAAACTGCATAGAAGAAAACATAGGTACTAAACTTATGGACCTTGGGTTCAAAGAGCATTTTATGATTTTGACTCCAAAGGCAAGGGAAGTAAAAGCTGAAATAAACGAATGGGACTATATTAAACTTAAAAGCTTCTGCACAGCAAAAGAAACCATCGACAAAATAAAGAGGCAACCAACAGAATGGGAGAAGATTTTTGTAAACAGTGCTTCCGATAAAAGGCTAATATCCAAAGTATACAAGGAACTCATGCAACTCAACAACAAAAAAACAAACAACCCAACTGAAAAATGGGCAGACGACCTGAAGAGACATTTCTCCAAAGAGGACAATACAAATGGCAAATAGACATATGAAAAAATGCTCAACATCACTAATTATCAGAGAAATGCAAATATAAACCACAATGAGATATCACCTCACCCCAGTCAGAATGGCTATCTTCAACAAGACAAATAGTAACAAGTGTTGGAGAGGCTATGGAGAAAAAGGAACCCTCATACACTGTTGGTGGGAATGCAGACTGGTGCAGCCACTATGGAAGGCAGTGTGGAGGTTCCTCAAAAAATTACAAATAGAATTACTATATGACCCAGCAATCCCTCTCCTGGGTATCTACCCAAAAAATCTGAAAACATATATCCATAAAGACACATGTGCTCCAATGTTCATTGCAGCTTTATTTACAGTGGCCAAGACATGGAAACAACCAAAATGTCCTTCGATAGATGAATGGATAAAGAAGTTGAGGTATATATACACAACGGAATACTATTCGGCGGTAAGAAAAGATGAAATAGAAACATTTGTGACAACATGGATGGATCTTGAGAGTATAATGCTAAGTGAAATAAGACAGAAAAAGCAGAGAACCATATGATTTCACTGATATGTGGTATATAAACCAAAAACAACAAAAGAATAAGACAAACAAATGAGAAACAAAAACTCATAGACACAGACAATAGTTTAGTGGTTACCAGAGGGTAAGGGGGGTGGGGGGTGGGAGATGAGGATAAGGGGAATCAAATATATGGTGATGGAAGGGGAACTGACTCTGGGTGGTGAACACACAACGGGATTTATAGATGATGTAATACAGAATTGTACACCTGAAATCTATGTAATTTTACTAACAATTGTCACCCCAATAAACTTTAAAAACAAAAAAACAAACAACAAAAAAATATAAACTTGCCTAAACACTAAAAGAAAATTAAGAAGAGCAAACAGACCACATGGAGAAAAACAATAAAAATAACAGTACATTCAATAAATATAGCACAGAATGATACGACAAAATTGAGATCAAACATAGCCATATAATAAATTTTTAAATATAAATAAATGTTAAATCAATCATTGAAAGAAAAAGACTAAGATTGACTCACAAAGAAAGCCCAAATGTGATAGATTATAAAATTGGCCACAAATTCTTCCCCTCCGTTCATCTATGACTTTGCAATGTGACATTGTAGATCTTCCTCTTCAGGAAGTGGAGTCTATTTCTCCACCCCTGAGGTCTGGGTTATTGACGTGAATTGGTTTGGCCAATGGGGCATTACCAAGTGTGATGCTAGCAGACACTTCAGTTATCAGGGCTTATCCCCTCTTAGTTGCACTTGAAACACTGTGACCCCTGTGTGTGTAGTCTAGCCTGCTGGATTATGAAAGACACAAGACTCAGTCATTTCCCTAGTCCTAGCTAACAATCTGCCAATTGTCAGACATGTGACTAAGGCTATCTTAGATCATCCAGCCATCAGCCAACCCCGCAGCAGACGTCACACATATGAGCGAACCCGTCAGAGATCAGCTGAAACAGCATATGCCACAAATGCCCAGCCAACCTACAGAATCATGAGCTAAATAAATGGCTCTTGTTTTAAGCCACCAAGTTTTGATATGATTTGTTATGCAGCAAAAGCTGCACCATCGTTATAGTACACACAAGCAATGCACCTAAAACAAAGTGATTCAGAAAGGGCAAATAGAAAGGAGTAGACAAAGATATACCAGAAAAACGGTAACAATAAGAATGCAGGTATTGTTACCTTGGATATCAGATAATTGAAGCCAAAAAGACTTAAATATGATTAAGGATACTTCATAATGCTAAACGATAAAATTATCCAGAAAAAATATTGTAACTAAAGGCTACAATTAAAAGTTTTGAATAACTATGTATTAGATAACCTGAAATATCTATGTACCAAATAATACAGCAACCACCATCACAAAAAAAGAACTTACAAGATTAAATTTCCAACTAATAATTGGAAATCTTTCGGTAAATGTGGTAGTAGTCACAGACTTTGCTCTGTCTTTCTTCATTCTCCCGTTAGTGAGGATTGAGGCAACAAAAAGAATGACAACAACCTTTTCCTTAGTTTAATGGAAAAGTCCTCAAGAGATTCAACCCTTACTATTGTACTCCAGTTCCTCTGAGTAGCTAAGTGAATCAAAAGGAATATTGCTCAGGGATGATCCAAAGAAGATACATCTGGAAACAAGGTATGTGGATTAAGTCTTCTCTTAATAATAATGTGTGATTCTAACCTCATTATGAGAAATGTGGCCTTGCAAATTGTAGGGCAGATGAGAAATTAGATATCTTCCACTTTGTGTTTAGGCTATACTTTATAAATATTAATGTTTGTCTGAGAAATAGTGGTTCAACAGTCATCTGCAGCATCTGTAGCAGAACAAAGAGACTCATGTATAACTCACAGAAGTGGGCTCCTTCATCTACCTTGTACTTTTTGTGGGATCTGGATAGTCAAAAGTTCCCCACCCTAACTTGGACTATAAGAGAATTCCATTGCCCTTACCCACCGTACACTCCTTTAGGGTATTCATCTAGTGGTGCTCAGCCAGAGGTAATTCTGTCCCCCAGAGCACATTTAGCAATGTCCAAAGACATTTTTTGGTTGTCACAACGGGGGGGGGCGGGAGGGGGGTGGAGGGACGGAGGATGCTACTGGCATCTAGTGGGTAGAGGCCAGGGATGCTACCTACAATGCAAGAGGCAGTCCCCCACAACCAAAACCTACTTGGTCCAAAATGTCAAAAGTACCACGGGTGACATTCACTCTTGGGAAGCATACTGTTCAGAACAGTCTCCTGTTTTGAGGAATATACTGCTGAGGTTACAGTCCAACCATCTGGAAGGGATGGGTTATTTCAAAGAATGAGTGAAGCCTTTCTGTGAGAGGTGAGAAGGAAATATTGTTGCAGAGAGATTGGTGTCTAAGAATAGGGGAGAAAAATTAGGAACTGGAATATAACAACAGGGCTTGAATTTCTTGAGGGTTTTTCCATTAAATTAAGGAGACAGTAATGGTACATTGTGTGTACTGTATATTTGTGTCCTTCCATATAAGCTCAGGAAGAGTCCAAAGGATCAATTTTCCTTATACTGGCTTTAAGAATGAAAGATGGATGAATTCAGTAAAGCTGTAAAATACAAAATATATAAAAAGCAATTGTGTTTCTATACACTAACAATGAGCTATCAGGGAGAAATGAAGATAACAATAAAATACTTAGGAATAAATTTAGCCAAGTAGGTGAAAGATCTATACACTGAAAACTATTAAGACATTGATGAAAGAAATTGAACAAGACACAAAGACTGAAAGAGTTAGTATTATTAAAATGTCCATGCTACCAGAGCCATTTATAGACTCAATGCAATCCCTATCAAAATTCCAGTGGTATTTTCACAGAAATAGAAAAAAGCAATCCTAATAGTTGTATGGCACCACAAAAGACCCCAAATAACCAAAACAATCTGGAGAAAGAACAAACCTGGAGGTATCACTCTTCCTTATTTCAAACTACACTACAAAGCTATAGTAATCAAAATTACTGGTATTGCATAAAAATAGATACATAGGTTAATGAAACAGAATAGGGAGTCCAGAAATAAACCCATGTATATATGGCCAATTAATTTTTGACAAAATATACAAAGGGGAAAGGATAGTCTCTTCAATAAGTGGTGTTGGGGAAAGTGGATATCCATATGTAAAAAAAATGACACTGGATTCCTATCTTGCACTACACACAAACACCAACTCAAAATGGATTCAAGACTTGAATGTAAGACCTGAAATCATAAAACTTCTAGAAGAAAATGGGGTGAGCTCCTTGACATTGGTCTTGGTAGTGATTTTTTTGGATTTGACACAAAAGCAAAGGCAAGAAAAGCAAAAATAAACAAGTGGACTACATCAAACTAAAAAGCTTCAATTCAACACAGCCAAGAAACTATCAACAAAATGGAAATGCAGCATATGGAATAGGAGAAAATATTTGCAAACCACATATCCAATAAGGGGTTGATATACAAAATATATAAGGAGCTCATAAACAACTCAATAGCCCTCCCCAAGAAAAACATTAAAAAATGGGCAAAAGACCTGAAGAGACATTTTCCCAAAGGAGACATACATATGGCCAACGGGTACATGAAAAAGTGCTCACTAATCATTAGAGAAGTACAAATCAAAACCTCAAGATATTGCCTTTTAACTGTGAGAATGGCTATTATCAAAAGGACAAAAGATATCTAATGCTAGTGAGGATATGGAAAAAAGGGAATCCTTGTACACTGTGGGAATGTAAACTGGTAAAGCCACTTTGAAAAATTGTATGGAAGTTCCTCAAGAAATTAAAATAGAACTACCATATGAAGATGAAATCATTATCTCAAAGAGATATCTGTACCCCCATGTTCATTGCAGAATTATTCACAATAGCCAAAGTATGGAAATAACCTAAGTGACAGGTGAATGAATAAAGAAAATGTGATATTTATCTATGGATATATAGGTATATAATGGAATATTATTCGGCCATAAAAAGAAGGTAATCCTGCCATTTGTAACAACATGGATGAACCTGGAAGGCATTATGCTAAGTTGTACAAGCCAGACGGAGAGAGACAAATACTGTATGGTATCACATGTGGAATCTGGAAAAAAAAAGGCGAACTCAGAGTGTAGAATGGTGGTTGCCAGGGGCTGCGGGGTAGGAGACTTAGGGAACAGTTGGTAAAGGGTACAAACTTCCAGTTATAAGACGAATACGGTCTGGGCTCTAATGATAACATGGTGACATAGTTCAAAATACTGTGCTGTATAATTGAAATTTGCAAAGAGAGTAGAACGTAAGTATTGTCACAAAAAAAAAACAACAAAAGGTTTTAGTTAACTCGATGGGAAATCCTTCCACAATATATACGTACATCAAATACCATCTTGTACAGTTTAAATATATTATAATTTTATTTGTCAGTTATATCGCAATAAAGCTGGAAAAAAAATGAAAAATAAAAAAACGAGCGATGGAAAACCGCTGTCGTCCTCACAGACAACAGTCTCTCCTACCTCTCCACTCCACCGGGTGTCACTGTTGAAACACAGGAGATCTGCTATATCAAGACTGCTCACAAGATGGAGCTGTTAAAATTTAAGCACTCGAATAGTCTGCAATTCCAAAGTTAAAAAGACGAAGCGCTAGTTTTTTCTAGGACATGCCTGTGGTGTCAGAGTGAAATTTATATGGACTGAGCTAGAAACTTGTCCTCCCAGCCAGCAATGTTAGACCCAGATAAGCAGGCCAGGCTCCTCTCTCCTACACGGTGAATTTCTCCTGGGTAAACCCTGGTGTCTTTTGCTGCCATCTCAGGTCAAGGCCACTTTCAGTGCATCACAGGTGATGTAGTAACACTGACCCTCCTTAAGAAAGTTGTTAGGGTCCCAATGACTTCCTTCCCAGAAAGCTCCTTAGTCTTTGGGAAATTTTGCTGACTTTTTCCCAGCAACTTTCAAACTCCTTGTACCAAAGATCATGATGAAAAGAGAAACATTGACAACTCCCAAAGTGTCCAGCCACACCCTTCCCCTGCTTGCCTTACATTTACCTAATTAAAAGGAATGCCCCTTCCAGAACAAAGGGTTATTGGGGGACCTCTCCTAACAGAGATGCAGCTGTCACTTTTAAACGATAGTAAGTCTCATTTCCGTTACCCATGAGTCAGCTTCTTACCAATACTGATTACCTTTTATACTATAAATTTACTACAACATTCAGCTAAAACATCCTATTATAGGAGTGATTTTCACTAGTTTTGTTAGTATGTAGACTGTTTCCACTTTCTCAATAATGTACACAACATGGCCTGGATGGTCGTTAAATCTTAATTCACATTCATTATCATTACGTTGGAATAAATTCCCAGAAGTGAATTTGTTAAATCAAAGGATCTGAGCATTTTTTACACTTTTTGATCTGACCCACAAAATTGTGCCTCATCTGGAAGAGATGTACGTACGACTTTGCATTTCTATCAACAGCATATGACAGTTCCAAAACCTTAACCAACATTGGCGGTTGCTTGTTTTTTTAACCTTCACCGATTGAAAAAGTGAAAAATAGTTTTTCACAGTTTTAACTTGCATTTATTTTATTTCTAGTGAGACTATGGATTTTTTTCATGTGTTTCTTAGGCATTTTTGTATTCTTTTGCAAATTACCGTTTTCAATTTTTGTTTTGGAGAACTCATTTTTTCATATTCATCTCTAAGAGTGATTTCTATTATAAGGATAGTAACACTTGATTTCACATATTGCAAATATTTACTCCAATTTGTTGTTTGCTTTTCAATTTTATTTATGGAGTTTTAAAGCACCAGGTTTCTGACACACAGAATTTTATACTCTTAAAGACCCAATCATTGTGAAATAATTGAACATTAGAGACAACGAGACGATACTCTAGAGTACATAGAGAAAAAGGAAAAGGTCACATATCAGGAATCATAATAAAAATGACTGGACTTCCCAACAAGTTTTAAAGGAAGAAGACAGTGTGTCACCCTCCTGGTGTAGATGTGACAACCTGAAAGCTCTCCAAATCCCATAACCCTTGGGATTTTTATGGAGGCTTCCTCCCATACGCTCAATTGTTAACTCTATTTTTAGCCCTTCTCCCCTCTCTGGAGGATAAGGGGTGGGGCTGAAAGTTCCAAGCTTCTAATCATGGCTTGGTCTTTCTGGTGACCAGCCCTCATCCAGGAGTGCACTCAGTCACCTCAAGATGCTCCTAGTGCTCTTACCACTTAGAAAATTACACGGTTTTCGGGGCTCTGTGCCAGAGCCAGGACAGAGACCAATATATATATTTCCTATTACCTCACAAGTACTATTTTACTTTTCAAAGGGTGTATATATTACTTCAATAAAATACAAATTAATTTTAAAATAAAACTTAAAAAGCCAGGACTGAATGAGATCATGAGGTAGACAGAGAGAAAAATTCTAATATCTAGGCTCAGGGTCCCTCCAATGTTTAGAGGTCAGGAAGATGAAGAAGAGCCAGCAAAGGAGACAGCAAGGGCAGCCAGAACCATTGGAGGAGAACCATAAGGGAGTGGTGTCTTGGAGGCCAAGTGGAGAAAATATTTCAAAAAGAAGAGAATGATCAAGCACGCCAAGTGCTCTTAGTTAGAATGAAAATTGTTTTGTTAA
Organism: Rhinolophus ferrumequinum; assembly: GCF_004115265.2. Lineage (NCBI taxonomy): Eukaryota > Metazoa > Chordata > Mammalia > Chiroptera > Rhinolophidae > Rhinolophus > Rhinolophus ferrumequinum. The sequence goes on from NC_046300.1 coordinate 17,412,257, forward strand.
ATTTGATATAACCAAAGGTAACCTTCAAGAGCAATTTTGGTGGAGTAAAAGTCTGATCTAAATGGATTCTGGAGAGTATGTGAGGATGGAGAGTAAAAATGACAAGAATAGCAACTCTCTGATAATTGCTGAACTTCTTAAAGAAAGGGCTGTGTTGCTGGCGTCATTCCCTGCTGGCACATAGAGACACACAGCAAACGTTTCTTGAATGAATAAATATTATGCTAACTGTATTATTTGCTCTGTCAGTGCAAGCTCCATAAGAAGTTAACTAGAATTTAAACTGAACTATAAAGCTCTTAGATCTCTTTAAAGAGGTATATTGTAGCTTATGTGAAAAGGGGACAAAAACATGAACCAAACTAGGAAGGTATATTTGAGAAGAAACTGATTGAAGAAGAACTGAGTTAGCTAATGACAAGCCAAGTTGCAATAATGAATGAAGTTTACATGATTCAACCTGCCTTTGAAAACTGTGAGTCACCATGATTCTCATTCTGACCCATATTTTATTGCTTCACTGCTTGGGGGAAAGTAAGTATTGCATTAATGAATCCAGCACATTACATCTGATACTATATCTAGCCTTCACCATTGAAAGGGATTATTGAAGGCTTACTAAAAGACTATGCTACAGCATGATTCAAGATAGTCTCCTACTATTTTGTCTAGAACTGCTGCCACCGTCTTGTGACCAGGAGGAGAATGGTAAAATAACTGCTGAACCTTGAATATAAGCATTCAGACTTACTCACTGAATGACCCTGAACCTGTGAGGAGTCAGAGTGACTGCTTCCCCGGAAGAAGGAACCGGAACAACTGCTTTTCAGAAAGCTAGTCGGAGTCAGTAGACAATCTGCCTGATGATGAATTTGTGACCACTGTCTAGACTCAACAAACTCACCTTGGCCATGACAATCAGCTGTGCCAAGCTCCACCATACCCTTGGATTGAACTGGCAATCCAGGGGTTGTTTAAACCAAGCAATCATTTTTTTCCTGGTGAAAATTTGTGACTTCTGCCTTTATAAGTCCCGCCCATGCCTTTGATCGGAAACATAGTTTATAGAAGGCTGCGCTCTCTCTTATATACCTATAAATAAGTAAATAACCACGATGTTGCACTAAATTTGTCTCCAAGGTGTTCTTTGCAGTTTAACACTTACTCTGCCTCAGAATCTTTATGTTTCTTTTGTCTGGAGGTCCAAAATGATATATCAAAGATGGCAAAACAGGAAGACAGAAAGAACCTGGTTCCTTGATGATATCTTTATTTTACTCCTATATCTGGACTTTTTGTTATTTGATATAGTAAATTTCCTTTTTTACTTAAGTCACAGTGAGGTGGGTTTTTTGTTTACTTATACCAAAAGTAAAATAACTGATACAACTGTGGATGCTCTTTCCAAAATAGTGCCCCCACCCCATCAAACAGTGCTCTTTTATCTTCATTATATACAAATATCCATTTGTTTGGTTACTTTTGTAAGTGCCTCCCACTAATATATAATCTCCACAAGACAGAGAATTTGGTCTGCATAGATAGATACCCAGTGTCTAGAAAGTGCTAGCACACTACAGATGCCCAATAATATTTGTTTATAAATGTTTCTTTGATCCACAGGGTGATATATTGATATAGGTCTGGTTTCCTAGAAGCTCAGCCTGAGACAGGAGCAGGAGCATGTGGTTTATTGGAGGAGTGCTTATGGCAGAAGGGGAGTGAAAAAAAGTAGGAAGGGGCTGGCAGCGCAAGTACACAGGGACGTGGTCTCAACTGATATCTAGACTCAGCCTGATCCCACGGAAAGCTCTGGAGCATGAGTTGGTATCACTTTAAAGCAGGGGGGCACCACAGAGTTGGTATCACTCTAAAGGAAGGGAGCAAGTTTTTATTTTTTCACCCAAATAAATAAGTCATCCGTTATTGACTATGAGCTGCTTGGTGGGGTGGAGGGAAATGTTGTCTTCCAGGCAACTCAGCTCCCATTCAAGTGAGGGCAATTCTCCAGAGAAGGGGATGACTGTGAGTAGTTAACAGTCAACACTCACAAGACCTAGGGAATGGGTGCACTGGTCTGGTAAAGAGGAGCTGGGAGTGACACCAACCGTGTTTATAATAGTTGAAAGTGGGTGATACATGCAGAGATTCTTTTATGGTCATTACTTTATTTCTTAAATTTGAATTTTTCCTTAATAAAAAGTCACATAATTCTTTACATAAAATGTTTATAGCAGCTCCTGGAACATAGGAAGCACTCTATAAATGTTAGTTATTACTTTTGGAATAATGAAGAAGCCAGATTTTTCTTTATTAAAGTGGTATAACTTCTTGCATACTGAGTCTTTATACATGTATAATTATGGATTAAATAAGTTAACTTAGGTCTTTACAATGTTTGCTTAAAATTATTTATCCATTCAGCTACAATCATCTTTCAACCAGTGCCCAAGTAATCTTTGCAACTGTACAAATGCACATGTAATTTCCTATATCGTCTGTCATATTCGTATCCTATGAACCACAAGAGGGAGCCCATGTCCAGAAACACACTGCAAGTGACAAGCTTAGCATTACTATTGATGAGAATAGTAGTCCGTCCACCCAACTATGCCTATAAGCAAACGGAGCTAACAGTAGTCCCCTGCTCAGCATTCTCTACTCCTTCTCCCAACAGAGAGGCCAACAAAGAGACAGACTCCTTGAGGAAACTTGAGCAGAATTCTTCCCGTGTGAGAGGAGTGGGGTAGGCTATTTTGGTAGGGAATGATGCAGGTAAGGAAGATTGGGCACACACTTTGGTGGGCCTGGTGAGGTGGCCTGTGTTTGGCTTCCATGTAGGACCTGGGAAGACAACCAGATTCAGAGGAGCCTGCTCTACACAACAATACTCACAACAATGTTTGAGGGGCACCTAAAGGTATTCCTGACCAAAATACCTTATACCAGCTTGTTCGCTCACCTCAGATTTTCCTCGTTAGGGAGCTTCATTCCCATGTTTAAAATGCACTTACTCCCTAGATAACCAAAGAAATCTTTCTGTCCTGGGACTATTTATCAGTTTACCCACGAGGGGCATTGGGAAAGGAGTGAATGATAGGGTCACATGAAGAATGCAGTCCTGGGAAAATACTAGGCACCTGGATGGGCACCCAAAGGAGACACTGCCAATCTCTTACTGCCCAGGGTGAGTGAGAAGAACCACACTAAGAGACACTGCTTCTAATAGATAATTACAAAAACTGGGGTTTGCTCATTTTTATAACCTAGAACTCAGTTGCATTAATCTTCAGGTTTGTAACCCATTTTTGGTGGAAGCTTTGTGAAATACACTTAGGTGTGGCTGTTTTGAGACAAACAAATTTTACACATTTTTCACTAAAACTTTTTTCTCTTAGATAAATACTGCTCTCAATTACAGAATTATGGACTTCAGTGTTCTCTGTAGGATGCAATTTTCCTCTTAATAAATAGAAATTTCACCAATCTGTTTATGGATTTGGATCTTACTTGGTTATAGTAGAACCCTTTTTGCAAACATCTAGCATACCAAGATCCAATCATGTTGTGCAGTTGCATACGTAAGATACATTGCTAACTCCACTTATATTTCATAGGCATTTATTGAAAGTAAACTGTAGTGGGTACCAGAATGTATAAAAAGGGTGATCTTATGTGCACATAATTCTTGGACAAGAGGTGTTTCTGTTCTGGATCTGATCTATTCCCTACTCTACCCCCTCTTTTTTGCTGAAGCAAGGGATAGTTATGACTAATACAATTTATGTCAAATTTGGGAATATCCTATCCTTCTACCTTTTACTCGTATTTATGTATCCTTACGTGTATAGAACAAAATTATAGGGATAGGGCTTTCTATTCCCAAGAGTAGACAGGTGAAATGAACTTTTTATCCAGGTGATCAAACACATTTAATACGTAGTTTCAGTAATCCTGATACTTACTGTAATGGAAACAGAGTTGTCAGCTAGCTCCTCCTCCTAACCCAGTAAGACGAGGCCAACACTGGTATTGAAGACCCCTTGGAGGGAGCTTATCAGGATTGTCCTGGAGGGAGACTAAGAAGGATAGGATAGATTGGCTTAGTCGAGAACGATGTTGGGAATGAGGAGAGTCCCCACGGCGGAGGGAGGCATGGGGTTTGGTGAGGACAATGGAGTGACCTATGCTTTTGCTTCTTAAAGCTCCTGGGAGGAGTGTCACGGAAACTTAACTGTGAAATATTATGGCAAGCCTTCGCCTAAGACCCCTGACCAGAGCAACTGGCTAAAGACTGGAGTTAGCCATCAGTGCTTTTCTCTGGTGTGAACTTTGGCCTGACACTGGCATGCCTTAAGCTGTTATGGATGAGGAAGACACCCACCTTGCCCTCCTTGCACGGTAGTAGGAAACTCAAACAAGTCCCAGGATATGAAGGATGTTTAGTAGTAAGAGGATAAGACAGAGAGGGGTAACCACTCATTATTGCAAGCAAAGGCATCCTTTTCTTCTAGTCTTATTGATTTCTATGATTGTAAATATAGCACATGCTCAATGCAAAAATTCAGAAAAAAATAGAAAAGTACAACCTCTTTGTATCATTTTAATGACATTGGTCAATAAATACTGATTAATAACCTTTTTTTCACTAAAAATATGTTTTGGACATCCTTCCATTATAATCAATATCTATGGCCACGAAGTATTTCGTTGTATAAATATGTCAAACTTAATGCCTATTGGTAGAAATGCAGCTTGCTCATCGCGTAGGTTTTTTTATATAGATATAGTGATACAAGAAACAGAATTTTGCACATTAATTCAATTATTTTCTTAGGATATATTTCTAAAACTAGAATTGTTGTGTTAAAGATTATATAAATTTTTAGAATCTTGATGCATGTAACTAAGTTGTTCTCCAGAAGTTTAATACCAGTTTATATCCTCAGCAGCAGAGTATTCACGTGGTCTATTATTCCATATCTTTATTAATTCTCGCTTTTTAAAATCAACAAATTTATTTCTTACTCAAAACTTTAAGAAACTTCCAAGCCCCATATACCATGAAACTTTTACATATATATACACATACATATATACATATATATATGTATGTGTATATATACATGTATATATATATCTGTCCATCAAACATTCAGCAATGTAAGTTTCAACAGATACAGTTCTGAGGCAGTGAGCTTTAGTTAAGGAAAAGGTAGCAATAATTTATTTGTATAATATCTCATAGACAATGCAGCTGATAATTATTTAGATGGATGCTGTCACCATGTATCACTCTGTAATGTTAGCTGTAATGTAACTATGACAGTACTTATTATTCAACAATTTCATAGTAAATCACTCCATATTGATTTTTGTACTAAATACAAAGAACTTTGTCTTAATGTGGACCCAGGGAAGGACTCCAAAAACGGAAATGACTATAATTTTTTCTTCGTTTTCTGTATACATGTAGATAAGTAAGTAGGTATTTAAGCCAAAAAAATTAATCTGAAAATTATAGCTATTAAAGCCCACTTTAATGTCTAGCAAATGCTTTTAAAAATTACCTCAGATTTGATATAATTTCATTAATTAAAAACGTGAGTGGCTGGGTCTTTTATTCTTCTTATAAGTAAGCATTGTCATTTAAAGAATGTATAGTGATGGAAATTATAGTCAGTGTAAGTCAGAGCAGTGGAAAGCTAGAAAAACTAGAGAGCTTTTACTTAAACTTTTTGTAATAATTTGTTTCCGTTTAATGAATGGGTCAGTTACTTAATGAGCTTATCTTAAATGAAGTATAAGCAATCATTTGTCTTTCTCAATGTCTAAAATAAATGAAACAAGCTACTTTTTTATTGAGATAAAATTCCTATAACATAAAATTCACCATTTCAAAGTGTTCAATTCAGTGGCTTTCAGTATATTCACAATGTTGTACAGCCATCAGCACTCTAATTCCAGAAGATTTAAGTCTCCTCAAAAAGAAACGCCATACCAAATTGCAGTCATTCTTGATTCCCTCTTTCCTTGATCCATGGCAACCATTAATCTACTTTATATCTCCATGAATTTGCCTATCAGGACACTTCATATCAATGGAATCATACAGTATGTGACCTTTTAAAAATAACAACTTTATTAATATATAATTGAAATACCATATACTTCATATATTCAGAGTGTACCATTCAATGGTTTTTAATATGTACTGATAATGTTCAACCATCATAACAGTCTATTTTATAACGTTTTCATCACCCCAAAAAGAAACTGTACTTTTTTTTTTTTTTTTAAGAAACTGTACTTTTAGCTATCACCTCCCTATTCCTCCATTCCTCCTAGCCCTAATCTACTTTCTGTCTCTATAGATTTGCCTATTCTGGAAATTTCAGATAAATTGAACTATACAATATGTGGTTTTTTGTAACTAGTTTCTGTCAGCAACGTGTTATTACCTGACTTATTTTGTTATAGCCGTCCTAGTAGATATGAAGTGGTAACTTGTGGTTTTGATTTACATTTCCCTGATGACTAATTATGTTGAGTATCTTTTCATGTGCTTATTGGCCATTTATATGTCTTCTTTGGAGAAATGTCTGTTCAGATCCTTTGCTCATTTTTAAAATTGGGGAATATGTCTTTATAATGAGTGTTAAGATTTTTTTTATATATTCAAGGTATAAGTACCTAATCAGAAATATGATTTGCAAATATATTCTCCCATTCTGTGGGTTGCCTCTTCACTTTCTCAATAGTGTCATTTGAAGTATAATACTATTATAGAAGATTTAATTTTGATGAGATCCAATTTATCTATTTTTTCTTTTGTTGCTCATGCTTTTGGTATCATATCTATGAATCCACTGCCAAATCTGAGGTCATGAAGATTTACTGCTATGTTTTCTTCTAAGAGTATTATAGTTTAAGCTCTTACAGTTAGATCTATTTTGAGAAAATTTTTGTATGTGATTCATTCTTTCGCATGTGGGTGTCCAGTTGTCCTAGCACCAATTATTGGAAACACTATTGTTTACCCCATTGAATGGTCTTGGCATTCTTGTTAAATTTTAATTGACCATAGATGTATAGGTTTATTTCTGGAATATCAATCTTATCCCATTGTTCTATATTTCTATCCTTATGCCAGTACCATACTGTCCTGATTGCTATTGCTTTTTAGTACATTTTTAAATTGGAAAGTGTCAGTTCTCCAACTTTGTTCTTTTTCAAGATTGTTTTGTTTATGCTGGGTCCCTTAAAATTTCATATGAATTTTAGAATCAGCTTGTCCATTTCTACAAAAAAAAAACAAAAACAGAAAAACACAGGTAGAATTTTGATAGGGATTACATTGAATCCATTGACCAATTTGGGGAGTACAAAAACAAACTTTCAAACAAATTTAATTCTAGCTTAATAGGTGTGGTAGACTGCAAAGATAGCCATATTCCCTTCTTCGTATCTATGGATCGATGCTATGATTTTTGATCTCCTCCCATCAAATGGTGGTGTCTGTTTCCCATCCCTAGAATTGAAACTAGCCTTGTGACTTACTTTGACCAAAAAGAATGAGGCAAGAGTGACACCGTGCTAGTTCTAAGCCTGGGCTTAAAGATGCCTTGCACTCTTTGCATTCCACTTCCATGTGAACAAGCCCAGGCTAGCCTGCTGGAGAGTGAGAGACCACATGGAGCAGAGACAAACCACCCCAGCTGTGGTTGTCCCAGACCAGCTACCTCCCAGCCAGCCTAGAAGGTACCACAGATATGACAGGCAACCCAGCTGAGGTCACTGAAGACTGGCTCAAATCAGCAGAACTGACAAGTATATCCAAAGACTCAAAAGCAATTTTTAAAAAAGGTTGTTATTCTAATACGTTTAGTTATGGAGTGCTTTTTTATATAGCAACAAATAACTATTACATAGGCAAATTAAAAAAAATAAAATGTCCACAAAATGTTCCTTTTTATAAATGAACAAAATGTGGTATGTGTATACAATAGAATGTTATTCAGCCTTAAAAATAATGAAGTTCCAATACACACTACATGAATGAACCTTGCAACCATTATTCTTAGTGAAATAAACCTGACACAAAAGAACAAACATTCCTCTTATATGATTCCTCTTGTATGAGGTACCTAGAATAAGCAAATTCATAGAAACAGAAAGTATAATAGAGATGACCAGGCGTTGGGGAGTTATTGTTTAATGAGTAGAGATTTTGTATGTGGGAAGATGAAAAAGTTCTGGAAATAGATAGTGGTGATGGTTCCACAATATTGTGGATGTACTTAATGCCACTGAGTTGTACACTTAAAAATAGTTAAAATCATAAATTTTATGTTATGAATATTTTACCATAATTTTAAAAATATGTTTTCTTTGACTCTGAATTTTTAAATGCCTAGGCAACTCATTCATCTGGACGGACTTTCCAGAGTCCCTGGGCAATAAAAACCCACTTTAACACATTAACCTTCAGAGCAGCCCTGTGAATTCTCCTGACTGGTCCCATTCCTGGTTCTGGCTGTTTGCCCTATGACGGTGCCACTCAGCTCCTGACTCAAGGCTTCAACTTTCACTCCCTGGAATTGATACCGGGATTCCACTTCCTGGGTTTGGCCTTTGGTATTCCCCAGCGCAAGACTCAAACTCTGCGGATGATCCTTTACATTTCGGACACTACTGGAAACCACCTTGCTCGCCCCCGCCTGCTTCCTACAACCTCATCTTAACTTTGAGATGCCCTGGGCAGGCTTTTCAGATAAAATACTTGCTATATTTGAGATCGACTTACACTAAAAATTATTTGTCTGAAGTTCAAATTTAACTAGATGTTCTATATTTTTGCTTGCTAAATTTGGCAACCCTACCTATGCTAGGGCTCTGCCAAGGAGATTTTGGAAGAAAATGCAATAGGAAAAATATATGACTACTTTTAATTTTTATTCTCTTTACTGGTAAAGCCATTTTTCAAAGCACTACTTATGTCAATATGACAAGTACTTCAGCAACCAGGCTAATAGTCACAAGCTCAGATTTAAACACATACAACTTTGCCTTCAAGACAAAAGTAGTGTGTGCTTTTTTGTTTGTTTGTTTTTTTATTGGGGAAGGGGGACAGGACTTTATTGGGGAACAGTGTGTACTTCCAGGACTTTTTCTTAGTTGTGGAGGGCACAGCTCAGCTCCAGGTCCAGTTGTGTTGTCAGTTGCAGGGGACACAGCCCACCATCCCTTGAGGGAGTCGAACCAGCAACCTTGTGGTTGAGAGGACGCACGCCAACCAACCAAGCCATCCGGGAGCTCAGCGGCAGCTCAGCTCAAGGTGCCGTGTTCAATCTTAGTTGCAGGGGGCACAGCACACCATCCCTTGCAGGACTCAAGGAGTTGAACCGGCAACCTTGTGGTTGAGAGCCGACTGGCCCATGTGGGAATCGAACCGGCCGCCTTCGTTGTTAGGAGCACGGAGCTCCAACCACCTGAGCGACCAGGCAGGCCCCAAAAGTAGTGTTTTATTCCACTGGGATTCACTGTCATCTGATGTATTATTTTACAGCAAGCTACATTGTATGTGCATTTAACCACATAAATTTACACTGTTCATTTACAAAAGAGCATAGTTTCTCAAATTAGTTAAAAAGCATGATTCTCATATAAATAGTGAGCATGTCAAAGTTTAAATTCATTAATGAAGAAACCAAAAGACAGAGAAAATTGTTTGATGAGGATATGAGAAACTGGGATGTAAATGTCGGTGGGAAAAGGAATGCTGAAATCCGATTGCTGAGTTGGATATGGGACTGGTTTATATCCTACAGGGCAATAAAACTGTAACCTTGGGGTTATCTTCTGTACCTGAGACGGGAAGAAAATCATACCTTACCAGTTTTTACAAGCTAACATCTAACTTTACAGAGTTGTGAGACATCAAGGCCCTAATCAATTGCTAACCAAACAAGTTACACTACCTGAGAGAGATGACTTTTAGGGGAGTCTATTAGAAAATGCTCTAATATGATATTAAAAGGTCACTTAATTGTCATTTTGCCTTTTTTCCAATTTCTGGATATTTTTTTCTGTACAACATATACTGCATTTATAACTCCATTTGGCATGGAAAAATAAAGGATAGAGACAAAATAGCATGTTTGATCCCCCTACCATTCCGTCCTGGGGTGAACCTGGGATGGGAGATAAAAATCTACTCTTCCCTCAGTTCCTCTCCATATCCTGGGGACTCTCATCAATGAATATGAGTCCAGCGTTTAAAGCTGTGGATTTTTTAAACAGAAGGTCACCTAAATGCAAGCCAACTATTTCATGTGGTTCGTGTCCAAAAAAACACAATTTGTTCCAATACTGGTGGAAAAATTGAGTAACGTGGTCCCAAATTGGAGTCTTGCTAAGGATTTCTAAGGCTAACTTTTACTGTTTAAATTTTGGCATTCATGCTGAATTTAGAATCTAGACAAACCACAAAAAGAGGCCCTTCTGTAATACTGGTGTTTTTGGGTTTTTTTGTCTTTGTTTGTTTGTTTGTTTTTGAGGAGGTAAATACATACACTACAGATTTAAAAAATATCGTGAAGTTGTAATAGACACCTATTGGGCCCAAATCCCTTTTTCTAATCTGATTTCTCAGCTGCTCTTAAGATCAATTATTAATTGCTCACAGATGCCCCCTTTTCATGAGGATTACCTTTGGCCACCTTTCCTGAGAAGATACTCCCTCCCCTGAGGACAGCTCACGGTCAATTACTGACCAATAAGAATACAAAAGCCTGGAAGCTTCGTCTCAAGAAAGGACCAACTCGATGGCACAATTGATACCAGAGCTCCTCAAGGTATCAGGCAAAAGCTACACTTCAGCTAAGATACATTCGTGTTTAGCTTTTGACCCCTGCCCTATCCTGCTTACCTCACTCTCCTTCTCCTGGAAGCACCCACTCAAGAATCCCTGTCTCAGGCTCTGTGTCTAGGGAACCTGACATTAAGACAAGGGTAGAGAGGGAAAAGTAAGCTTCCTTCCTGCAACCTTCCTTCAAGCACCCAGTTCACTCTTAAGAGGTAACCAGGGTTGCCAGTATCTTGGGTAAATTTACAGAAATTTAAATTTATATGTACATGTATACATATATATGTACATGTATACATATATATACATATATTAAATATGTGTGTTTTTGGTTTATTTTTCTTTTATACAAACAAATGGTATCACACGATCACTGTTTTGCCTTTTGCCCTTTTGTTCGATGTGTCTTCGAGATGGTTCCTAACCAGTGCATACAGTGCTGTTCCTTTTGTAAAAGCTATTGAGTATTCTATTGCATATTTCTACTGTAATTAGAAAATTGTTTTCCTGATTATGGTCATGTAGGTTGTTTCTAGTATATAATTATTAAATAAACATATATTGCGATGCTATAGTGAATCGTTAGTGTGAAATATCATAAATTATGAATATTTTTGTAGGGTAAACTTCTATTCGGGGAATTTCTAGGTAAAAAGGTACATGCTTTAGTATTTCTGGCAGATATTGCTAATGTGCTTTCCACAGAAGTTAAATCAATTTTCATTACCACTGATAATATATGGGAATGTCTATTTCTCCAACCCTCACCAACATGATGTATAGCCACATGATTTGTATTTGTCAATCTGACGTGTAGAAAACGGCATAATGAATGAGGTTATATATGTGTTTATGTATATGTTTAATAGCCATCTGTATTCTCTTTTCTGTGAACTATTTAAGTTCCTTGCCATTTTTATATTGGATTTGGGCTCTTTATTATTAATTTGTAGGCACCCTATACATTAGGAAAATTAATTCTCTGTAATGTATTATAAAAAATTTTCCAAGTTTATCATTTGTCCTTTTCCTTTGTTTACGGCATGTCAGTGCTTTGCAGATTTTTTTTCTTGTTTTTAGGTAGTTGAATATATAAATCTGTTGTTTTATGGTTTCCTGATATTTCTGTTGTACTGAGCAAATTCTTCCCTGGTTCAAGATTATTTGGGAAATTCTACCATATTTTTTCAAATATTTTTATGAGTTTACCTTTTTTTTATGCATTTAAGCTCATGCAGCTGTAATTTGTTTTGGTATAAAGTGAGAAGCAGTAATCGAGTTCTCTTTTTACACATGACTAGCCAGTTATCTCGATGCAAATTGTTGAATAATCCATCTTATCCCTTATTTCTATTTTATTTTATTAATAGCTATTATGCAAAAATGGATGTTGGATTTTATCAAATGCTTTTTGGCACTTGTGGAGATGGATATATGATTGTCTCACTTTTTCTCTAGTAAATGGTGAATTGTTGAACAATTCTCACATTCCTAGAGTAAATAACACTAATGAATACCACTTATGTTTTACTCTTTTAATGAACTCTTTAATTTGGCTTGCTAATATGCTATTTAGGATTTTTATATAAATATTCATAAGTGATATTGAGCTATAGTTTTATTTTTTTGGTGTTATCTTTGTGGTTATGTTTACTTCATTAAAAATTTAAAAGTCTTTTTCCTCTATGCTTTAGAACATAGAAACACAGTGTTGTAGGAACACTGTTTCTAGTATTATAGGGACAAGAAAAAAATACTGTTATTTAAAAAATTATAGCTGTAATGTTTTTCTTTTGCTTTATAGGTTGTAAGAGCTGTGTGGTGTGTGGTTTGGGCAAACACTTTTAAGAGCCTTTAGTTGACAGAAAATGATCAACATTTTGTGGCACAGCTGATTTAGGAATAGTGATGATTGATAAATAGCTTCAAAGTTCCATTTTCTGTCTGTTACTACTCTTATATTATGTTAAAACTTTTGGTAAGACTGATATCCAACATCTTTTATATTAATTTTGCTCCAAAAGATGCATTAGAGCTGATTGTCCGGCTAGGTCCTATTTTCAGGGAAACACAGTATACTACGTATATATGTATATAAACGTATGTATATATGTATATAGATGTATGTATGTGTGTGTGTGTGTGTGTGTGTGTATATATACATGTGTGTGTGTGTATATATATATATATATATATATAAACCTCAAACATAAGAAGACTTTGAAAGGTGGACTAAAGAAAAGAGAATGGCCAGGGACCTCAAGCCCCAAGGAATGGCATGCATTGAGTTCCCTGGGTTTTGTTTTCCCTTATATTCTCAAGTAGGCACTGGGGATGCTAACAACACAGAAATGCCAACAGATGTAGACCAGCAGAAAAGAAAAAGCCCAAGAAATACCTGTTCTTTCTAGCCAAAGGGCAAGAAAGGGGCAGTCTAGCAAGACTGAAAACTTTTAGATAATAATGGTCTGCTGCAGCCAAATGCCACAGGAAAACCTGCAGCCCCACCCCCACCCTGTCAACAGAGGTTGAGTGGGGAGCCTAGACTTCCACTTTCATCCAACTGGAAAAAGGCATTCTTCCTCCCAGCCTGTCCCTCCCCCACTGGGGTGGTATCAGAGAAGGCCAAGTGAGGAGCTAGGACTTCCATCCTAATCAGGCTAGAGGCCAGGAGAAGTTTCAGTGGGGACCATGACAAGACCTTGGACTTCCACTCCCACCTGGCAGTGACAAGGCAGTGTCACCCTTCCCCCAATGGTGTGGTGTCAGAGGAACCTACTATAACTGAAGATTTAAATAAGATCTGAAGTCTCATAACATAATAACCAAAATGTCTGGAACTAATTTTAAAAATATTATTTTCCCAAGAATCCAGAAAAATCTCAACTAGAATAAGAAAAGACAACAGATGGCAAGTCCAAGATGACACAGACGTTGGAACTATCTGACAAGAAATGTAAAAAGCGCTTCCATGAGAAACTTTTAACATGCTTAAAACAAATGAGAAAACTAAAAGTTTCTGCAAGGAAATAAACTATAAACAAGAGCCAAAAGAAAATTTTAGCACTGAAAAATACAATAAAATATAAAAACTCACTAGAAAGGCTCAATAGGCTAAAGAGGATAGAAGAATAAATCAGTGAGTTTGAGTTATATCAATAACACTTACCAAATTTGAACCACAGAAGGAAAATAGACTGAAGAAGAAAAATGAACTGAACCTCAGGGACCTGTGGGACCAAAGCAAGTCTTTCCAGAGAGGAGAAAGTGTGTGAGACTGGAAAAAGTATTCAACAAAATAATGGCTGAAATTTTTCAAAATTAGGTATAAGACATTAACGCACAGATTGAAGAAGTTATTGAACCCCAAACAGGATAACCCCCTCCCCAAAACACATGCCAAGATACATCATGATCAAACTTTTGAAAACTAAAAACAGAAAAAAATCTTGAAAATAAGAGAGAGAAGCAGTGACTTACATGTAGAGAGAAAACAATTTGAATGACAGCAGATTTCTCATCAGGAATTAGGGAGGCCAAAAGAAAGTGACATTTTTAAAGTGTTTAAAAAACTTTGAATACGAAATTCTATATCCAGTGAAAATATTGTTCAGGCTTGAAGGGGAAATCAAGACATTCTCACACGAAGAAAACAGAATTGTCACCGGCAGACCAACCCTAAAAAAATGGCTACAGGAAGTTCTTCAAACAGAAGTAAAAATATAAAATAAGGAATCTTGGAACATCAGGAGGGAAGAAAAAACAATTGAAAGAGTCAAAATATAGATAAATACAATAGACTTCTCCTCTTGGGTTTTATAAATTATGTTTGTTGAAGCAAAATGTATAACATTGGCTATTATGACTTTCAATATATGTAGATGAAACATTTATGACAATTAGAAATGGCAGTTGGTGAAGGGGAAGGGGAGGTAAGGTTTCTATACTCCACTCAAACTGGTAAAATGTCAACACCAAAAAAGTTAAACATAATTTAAATTAAAAGAATATAGAATTACACCAGTCTCATTTAAACAAAATAAACCAAACAGCTTTTTTTGAAATGGAGATGTGAAAGTTTCCACTTTACTAGACTAGTATGATAAAGGTAAAGTTTGCGCGCGTGCACGATGGGGGGAGAGAGAGAGAGAGAGAGAGAGACATCTTTAAGCTTATGGTTCAACCTGTTTTCATGACCAACGTTATGAGACTTTAGTGCTACTTCAGGATCGATCTGATGCTATGTGGTAGGCACTCACTGGGAAATCATTCTCCCTGCCTTCACATGAGAAGCTACATGGTTCTGGCAGCTCTAGGAAGCAGTAGAGATTCAGGATACAGTACAGCTCCTTGACTGTGGACCCTTTTGGAGAAGCCAGACAGACAAGGAAGCTGATAGAGCAGCAGAAGAGTGAGAATAATTTTGCCACAGCATGTGAGACAATATGTGGAGAACTCTGAGAGAAAACAGGGCATATACCAGCAAAGACTAGGTAACTGAATGGGTAGGTAGGGGCTCAAAGTCATTGTAATTAAGATACTAGAGGAAATGTATCTTCATTTAATTCTTAAGTTTAGTACAACTCAGACACAAAGGCTACAGTTGCATTCTCAGAGGTCTTAAGATATCATTTATTCTTCAGATCTAGGTAGCTAAACTACTTCTGATGAGAGACCATTTGTAAAAATTGTAAAAAAAAATTTGACTCCCTCACTACCTTTATTCATTGTCTAAAAGATTTTACTATTTGAAAATTGTTCCTGCTTGCAAACCGTATTCTCTCAAGATGTAGTTAAACTTTATTTTCTCGTATTTTGTTTTCACTTGAGTTGGACGACAGTTGACCTTCATATTTATTTTAAAAATCATATTTTAAAGGGTGTCATTAAATCATTATAATTGCATTAGTTGGAATTCTTTTGGTTTCAAGTGACAGAAACACAACTCAAATTACTTCAAACCGAAAAGGATTATGGCTACTTTCAGCCACAACTGAATTTGGGGAGCTCCAACACAATCTTCAGGGCCTCATGTTTCCTCCTACAATCAGAGGCCATCTCTGTATCTCAGAAAAGTGTCTCCAACAAACAAACAAGAAAAATCTTGGGGAGAACTGTAGTTGTCCTGGCTTATTTCATATGCCTATTTCTGAACAAATCACTATTCCCAGGGAAATGAATGGCCAGGTCTGGTCACTTGTGAATGAGTAAACATTGAGACTCTCACCAGGCCCACATGAAATGACTCCCCCAAAGGAAAGAGGTGACCTAGTATCAAAGTAAGAGGAAAGGAATGCAAATCACACCCAAAATTATAAATATCCAAACAAATGTCTACCTATTGGGCTTGGTAATGTGAATACAGAGGTAATAAAACTTGGACACTACCCTCCCACAATTTTCTTCCTTTAGCAATTTAGTGAAATCCTTGAACTCATTTTTAAGGTGTTATTCCAGACTGGAGCTTCCTGATTTCTATTTTAAAGATCTCTGAGATCTGGGATTTTCTGTTTCTGAATTTATACTTAAGAAAAATCCCTGATCATCTTGGGACTCTCCCATTCACCGTGAGAACAAAAATGTTTTAAATTAAAAACATTATTTGCCTACTAGGGTTGTGAACAAAATATAACTGATAAAACCAGAGGCTTCTTTTATCAAAAGATTATGCATGATTAAAGCCGTTCTAGGAAAGGAATTCCAATCTAGATTCACCAATCATGATGTAGGTGTGCCTCTGACATGTCCATGCATGTCCTGGGCATACCTTACATGTGTACATCATTCAGCTTACTCCACCCATCCCAAGAACCTGTACAGTGAAGGTCTTTTTCAGATATTATTAAGACTTGAATAAGGGTTGGACTAAGGGGAGAGTCAGGAGGGGGCATATATGAGACTGCAAATGCCAAGACTCTATCTAATATACCTGCCTTCTTCGTTTTTAAGATTAACCATTTACAGTATAACTACTTAATGAATTTATTGAAAAGAAAATAATCTGAATGACAGCTTAGTCTATTCTCTTGCTTTAGGGAGAGATCTGGACCTGATTTAACTAAGGAATTAATCCTCAGGCAATAACATTCCAGGCACCTTTGATAATTCATTGAATTGAGGCCCATCCCTAGTACCCAACCCAGAACTTGGTTGGGTTGGGAACAAGATGAGGCATAAATAAATGTTAGTACCAATGAGTAATAGAAATAGAGCAAACAAAAGTTTTTGTAAAGTTTTTGAAAAGAGAACAGTATTCTTTAAAAACTTATGTGATTGAATTTTTCAGTTAAACATGGTGGATGAATCACATCTATTTCTCTGTTTCATCCTGAAAACCAACCAAAACAACTAGAGTTGAATTTTTAACAGCTTTACTGAGGTGTACTTCACATACAATAAACTATACATATTTAAAGTACAGCAGGTCCTCAAGTAATGTTGATTCGTTTAACGTTTCATTATGAAATGTAGGAACTTAACTCTTGTTTATGTCAATTAGCCTATGGTAAAATTGGCTTCACTATAAGTTGTTTTGCTTAAAGTTGTAGAACGTATCGACAATGACATTCACTGAGAATTTACTGTATAATGTTTAATGAGTGTGTGTGTGTACACAAAAGTTTCTCTGTGTTCCTTTGTAATCTCTCCTTCCAACTCCTTACCCTATACCCATTCCCAGGCAATCACTGATCTGCTTTCTGGTTGTTATACATTAGTTTGCATTTCCTGGAATTTTGTAAAAGGATGTAACCTTTTATGTCTGAATTCTTTCACTCAGCATTAAGTATTTTGAGATTAATCGTAATGTAGAATGTATCAATAGTTCATTCCTTTTTATTGAGTATCATTTCATTGTATGGATATACAACACTGTTTACCCATGACTTGATGATGGACATTTGCATTATTTTCAGTTTTGGGCTATTACATAAAGTTTCTGTGTATATCTGTATACACGTCTTTGTATGGATGTATGTTTTCATTTCCCTTGGGTAAATACCTAGCACTGGAATGGTGGGATCACATGGTAGGTGTATGTTTTAACTGTTAAAGAAATTGCCAAGTTGGTTTCCAAAGAGGTTATTCTATTTCATGTTCCCACCAGCGGTGTAGGGAAGTCCCAGTTCCTCCACATCCTTGCCAACAGTTGTCATAGTCAGCCTTTTTAATTGACCGTGGTATCTCGTTTGACTTTAATTTGTATTTCTCTAATGACAAATGATATTGACCACCTTTTCACCTATATCTTTTCTTTGGTGAAGTGTCTGTTCAAATCTTTTGCCCATATTATAAGTGCTGTTTGCTATTACTGACTTTAAAGAGTTCTTAATGTAGTCTAGATATAACTCTTTATCTGCATTCTACTTTGCATATAGTTTCTCTGAGTCCATAACTTGACTTTTCATTCTCTTAACAGTATCGTTTGAAGAGCAGACATTTTAAATGTTGAAGTCCAATTTATCAAGTTCTTCTCTTATAGATTGTGCTTTTGGTGTTGTAGCTAAGGAATCATTGCCTACCCAAAGTCACAAAGATTTTTTTCCTCTGTTTTTTCCTAATTTTAGGTTTTACATTTAGTTCCATGATCTATTTTGAATTAATTTTTGTATATGGTGCCAGTCACAGATTGAAAGTTGTTCTTTGTTTGTTTGATTTGGCATGTGAATGCCCTGTAGAAACATTTGTTGAAAAGACTATCCTTTTGCCACCGAATTGCCTTTGCACATTTTGGGAAAATCAATTGTCCATAAATGGATGGATCTATTTCTCATCTTTCTAGTCTGTTCCATTGTTCTATTTGTCTGTCTTTGTGCCAATAGCGCATGATCTTGATTTCTATAATTCTATTACTCTTGAAATTAGGTGGTGTTAGTCCTCTAGCTTTGTTCTTCTTTCTAAAAATTGTTTTAGCTACGTTAGGATCTTGCATTTTCATTTGAATTTTAGAATCAGTTTGTCAATTTCTACACAAAAGGCCTACTAGGATTTGATTGGAATGACATTGAATGTATAGGGGAGAAGTGACATCTAAACGATGTTGAGTCTTGATGAACGTGATTTATCACTTCATTTATTTGGGCCTTTTAAAATTTCTCTCAGCAATATTTTGTACCTTTCAGTGTAGAGATCTTTAACATCCTTTGTCAGATTTATCCTGTTTCACTTTTTTATGCTATTGTAACTTACCCTGTTTTTCTAAATTTTCAATTTAATATTGTTCTTTGCTAGTATAGGGAGATAGAATTCATTTTTGTAAGTTGATCTTGTATACTGCAATCTTGCTAAACTAACTTATTAATTCTGGGAGCTTTTTAGTACATTCTATTGGATTTTCTGTATAGACAATCACATCACCTACAAATAAAGACAGATTTACTTCTTCCTTCTAATATAGGTAGCTTTTAATTTTTTTTCCTTGCCTAATTGCACTGGCTAGAACTCCAGGATAATGATGAGTAAAAGTGATAAGCACTTGTTTTGTTCCTGATCTTAAGGGGAAAGTATTCACTCTTTTGCCATTAATATTATATTGGCTGTAGAGTTTTTGCAGATGCCCTTTATCAAATTCTTCTCTATTCCTATTTGGTTAACAGCTGGATCCTCTAAAAAGTTATATGATTGGATTTCCAGCTAAACGTGCTTGATTGAGCACATCCATATCTCTGCTCATTCCTGAATCCTCATAAAAATAATCATAGATGATTTTTTTAAAATACTGACCCATAAGAATAAAAAATAAAGGTCAAATATTGATAACAACAACAACAACAACAACAACAACAAGCAGATGGAGGAATGAAACCTGACTTAACAGCACTGAAAAAGCTGAAAGCCTACCTACTTTTCAATTGTTGGGGAAGCAGGTTAGAACCAACTAATGTGAATGAAAAAACCCTAAAAGAGATTTGAACTCAGAAGGACCAAGAACTTCTGAACATAGGAGAGCATGGGAGGATTGGTTGACAGCAGGTATAAGGAGCAATTAAAATACCAGTTTAGAACAGGAGGTCACTTCTCCGACTCTGTACTTCCCACAAGGTAACCTTGTTCCACTGCAACATAATACTGGAGGTCTAAACACTGGGAAATTGAACCAAAGAGGATGTGAGACAGAGCTAACAACACGGGTGAAAAGAAGGGGAATAAATAAAGTCTACATACTGAATGAGGAAAACCTCTAACACCCATTCCCTGCTGGTTACCAGAATCTTGAAAACCAGGTGAATGCATGCATATTAGTTTCCTAGGGCTGTTGTAGCAAAGTACTACAAACTAGGTGGCTTTAAACAACAGACATTTATCATCCCACAGTTCAAAATCAAGGTGTTGGCAGGCCTGTGCTCTCTCCAAATCTTCTAAGATTCTTCCTTGCCTCTTTCAACTTCTTGTAACCTGAGGTGTTCCTTGGTTCATGGACGCATCACTCCAGTCTCTGCCTCCTTCCTCACATAGTCCTCCACAGTGGGTGTCACTGTGTCTCTTCTTCCTGTAAGGACACCATCATGTTAGTTGAAGGGCTCACCATACGTAATCCAGTATGACCTCATCTTAACGAATTACATCTGCAATGCACCTATTTCTGAAAAGGGTCACATTGTAAGGTCCTGTAAGTGAGGACTTCAATATGTCTTTTGGGGGAACACAATTCAACCACATTCTAGGCAGGAATTGGAAGATTAAACTCTGGGAAAACTGAGCAAATCAAGAGTAAAAACCTACGAAACCTGACATTTACTGAAGCCGCAATCAATCATCCAGGTTCTTGCCTGATCTCCCACTCGTGATGGGAAAGGCAGTTGGGGTAAAGAGACTATGCAGGGAATGGGAAAAATCTGAAAGAACTTTAGAGAGACAGCAGAAGATGTTACATCTATGACACAAGAACAGATTTCTTAAACGTACATTAAAAGAATTAGAAAGAGACTTGGAAATAAAAATATGATAGCCGAAAAGATTTTTAATTGGATAGATAGATTAGGAAATAAAATACAGAAATTCTTGTAGAAAATAGAACAAAAAAGTCAAAGATATTGGAAATAGGAGAAAAAATGATATAAGTCAATGAGTGCAAACTGGTCCAGGAAGTCTAACATCCAATAGGAGTTCCAGAAAGGGAAAATGGAGAACTAGAGATAAGAAATATTTGAAACAAATAAGACAAAACTTGTACAAACCAAAGGACATCAATCTCCAGATTGCAAGGGTTTACTGAGTGCCCAGCAAAATAAATTGCAAAGAACTATATCAAGACATAGTAACCTGAAATTTCACTACAATTGAACTAAATAAAACATTACAAAGCTTTTCAATAAAAGCATTGGAATCCAGAAGATCTTTGAGCAATGCTTTCCAAAATGTAAAAGAAAATGACTTACAACACAGAATGCTATAACTGAACCACCCAAGTAAGAAAGTAGAATAAATACACAATCAGAAATGCCAGGTCTTAAAAAAATGTATCTTCCAATGGAAGATGTGCTTCACAAGGTCAGGATATAAACCAAGAAACAGAAGACATAGGATCCATTACACCAGGGATAGAAGAAGGGACTTCCTTAAATTATTGTGAAATAAAGTCCCATGACAGCTGTATAACAATCTAGAAAGCCATCACCCTAGATTAGAACAGGACAGAGGGCTCCAGGAAGGATGGCCTTAAAGAAAACACTTAAATTGATGAACTACTTTGTGTTTATAGTCATTGAGAGTTTTATCACTCTGACAAAGATTTTAAGGATGAATTAATGACAAGTACGTAAAATTTTAATTAAGCAATCCAACAAAAAGCCAAGGCAATTTCATATTCATAGGTTGAATGAACAATAAGTTACAGAAGAAAGGAAATAAAATCACAGTTTATATGTGGCTCAATAGTAAACAATTGTTACATAGTCCATAATAAAATAAACCATGATTATTGAGTTAACCAAAAATTTTGATATAATTATATCAGGGAAATGAGATAAGTGGAAACAGAGGTGAGGAGAGGAAGATGGGAGTGTAAGAAAAATAAATCTTAAAGTTCCATTTTGAAAAGACAATGTTTAATTTTGAAAAAAATCAAGAACTCATCCCATAAATTTGGTATTTATAAATATGGTAGGAAATATTTAAAAAACAACTAAAAGTATTTAAAGAGGTTACTTTTGGGGAGTAGAAAGCAAGAAGAGGGAAAGGTAGAGTTGAGGATGGCTGTTTTTTGCTATCAGATTTATTGATCTATTGGACTTTTTAAATTATATGTATAATTTTTAAAATCTTTATTGCAGTGTAATATGTATACAGAAATGTGCACATTTTACATGTAAAGTTTTGATTTTTAAAAATCAAGTGTTAAAAAATTCAAAGGAGCCATACCAGGCATTACAGGTGTGGCCTTGGGCATAGTTTACTGTTGATGAAAACAATAAACCACTAAAAGTTCTGAAATTCAGACACTAAAATGTGTCTGAAGTTGTGACTCCAGGAGTATTAATCTGTGATTCTCAAGCACTTTGGAGGTTTCTGAGGAAAAGCAATACACAATTTTGTTCATAATTTTGAAAAAGAGGACTGTGACTTTCTCAGAACGCTGGTTGTCGTCTTAAAAACCATTACAGTCTTAACGATAGCTTTTAAATTGTTCGTAAAGAACAATTCATTTTGGCTAAAGTTCAATTAAATACAGTAAAATATAGTTATTATAATTCAGTTAAATGTAACTTTTTTTCAGCCATGGTGTTTTCATTTCTACGTGATTGTTTATTTTCATTAAACTTAATAGCTTTGAGATCGCTGCTGTGTTGTTCTGTATCTCCAAGTCATCTAATATATCAATCATTGAGACACGCTTCTTGGAAGCTTAAAATTATTAGTGAATGTAGTAACCTAAATACTACCATTTAGAATAACTTAGCTATTTTAGGCACATGCCAACATCACTTGTCTGGACTAGACCTAATTTTAAGCTTTTAAAAATGAACAGTAAGTGGAAATTTCAGAACACCAAGGAACCAATAAACTAATCCGATATTCTGCTACTTATTTTTCTCCACGCAGCACCTTTCAACCTGTCTGCACATTAGAATCATGAGGGGAGCTTTTAAAATTCCAACCCCCCAGGCCACCCCTAGGACCAGGTAAATCAGAATCTCTGGAGGCGGCCCCAGACCTTGGTATAGTTAACACTTCCTGGGTGATTCCACTGTGCTGCCAAGATTGAGAACTACTGCTCTTTGGAAAACCATACTGAAGAACATTCAGATGCTACCGTACTGGTTTCTGTCCTTTTCTTCAGTAATTTCACCCTTCTTCTTAGACAAGAACAATCTGATCCTCCACCTTTTGGGGGGAGGTGATGTTAGGCTTTTCCCTGTCAACAAGAGATGGGCTTTAAAGTGGATTTAAACAAGGTTCTTCTGATCAGTTGTCACTTAGGATCAATTGCCTCCAGAACAAATATAAAATGGGGATGTGTACACAAGTGGATAAAAAAAATATGACTAAAAGTATGGCTATGACCCTCTGAACATTTTGGCAGGAGCTCAGCAATCCATTTGTCTTTGGACCACAGTATATACTCTGTTTTGAAACTTGGTCAATTATTGGCATAAGTTCATCAAAATGTTGCTTTGTTTTCAAAGAAGAAGTAGTCTGACTTCACTGGTAAAAATCTATTGAATTTTTTTATTGAGTTACTGCAAAATAATGACCTCCAACGTAGCTAATGGATCTTGTTACAAACATAGGAAAAGAGCAAAACTAGAAAAAGATCTTCAAAGTTGCATTCTGAGTAACAAAAACAGGAGTAAATTAAATCAAAAGCTTGGAAATCCACCCAAAAAGGTTAATGACAAACAGGCTTGGAGAGCTTACAAAATGAACTATTGGCAAAATTTTCTATTAAATGACACTATTGGAAATAGAAAATAATAAATTTCCAAAATGTACGAGTATGCATTCTCACAGATATTTAGCTCTTTAGTTGGACAAGACTATTCATCCAGTGCAGGAGTCAGCTCTTGGAACAGATGAGGGACAAGTACTCCATGACTTGTTCTGTTTATAATTGAAAACTCTTATTTCAGGAGAATCCTTTGTTTTTTTTAGGTTTGATCTATCTCACACTCATTTCCTATCTCCTCTGCAGGTGAAGAGAGAGCCACAGTAGCTGGTTCCTCTCAGGCTCATATCAAAACCAGTGCTGAAAAACTGGGAGAAAGGAGAGCTCTACTGTCTCCATTTCCAGGTTTTCTCCAGGCAGTAGCACCGGTAAGCAGGACGGATGAGGCCATGTGGATCCACGGATCCTTGGTTGATTTTTACAGGTTGTAGCTATGCCAATGGGAGAAACAGTAGGTGTGTACATTGGTCACTCAGGAACTCACAGGCACAGTGTATGCCTTTTTTCTAAAATCTATACCCTCTCCTCCAGATGATTTAATTTGTTTTATCTTTTCCTGAAACTCCTTCTAAATGTTATGCCCAGTAGGACTCCTAAGTGCCTCATCAGCTCTTTTATGCATCTTATTTTATTTTCATGTCGTTTTGCTCATTATAATATAATCAGCACGGACAGACATCCGTAATGTGCACTCATATGGTTGCACAATCTGTTCTCAGCGTAGACCTCCATTCTCCTAGGTCAGCTCTTGTCTCATTTCACTTTTTGACTATAAAAGTGCAGAAACTAAACGACCTCTTATTCAATATCGGGCCCTCAAATATTCTACCGATCAAAACATATTCATCTAATTCTACTGTTTCAATGCATTATTTTTTCACCAAATTATTCATGACATATTTTTCACCAAATCTGTATAGCCATATGATTGTTATTTTCCTTTTAAATCCTCTATTAAGTACAAGTGATACACTTATTAGCTATCCCATTTGGGGTGTATTATACATACCAAATACAATAAAATAAATTTCCCTTCTACTTAATGTTACCTATTATTTATAATCCTGTTAAGAGTCTGGAAATGTGCTTTCATATCAGTGCTAATGGCACACCAGCTCTATAGCCAACATGAAAGCGTACCAATATACAAATAAAGAAGGTTAGATTGAATGTTAATCCACATACTGCTGCAATCACTGTTTGGGTGGGGAACAATATGCGTCTTGACCCTGATTTTATACTGAAGGAAATCATGAAAATAAAATGTGTAATCTCAGAGACTGGGAGTCTGGGACGGCCAAGTACTTCACACCAGTGAAGCTACAAGTAGCTGTTGCAAGGTACTGAGCTCTCGGCCACTCAGGACCTCCTGACATACAGAAAACCTCAGATTAGTCTTCTGTTTTAGAAGCAAAGTAGGTTTTGCTTTATTTTGTTTTTTGAGCTTCAACTACTCAGCGTGTATAAAGAATGGGCATATTGGTGCTACTCACTTGCCTAACAGTTTAAACTGCCGAAGGATCCTAACCAATCTGACCAGTCCTAACAGATTTTTCTCAGTATAGTGAAGTTCTAGACTTTGATTCATGCTCACTGGTGGGTAGCCACAGGGTTTGAGGGGTAGGCTGCAAAAATTAAATTAAATTCAAAAGCAACAGCACATTAGGATGGATCTAGGCATTTGCCAGTATAGAGAGCTACCTTAGAAAGAAAGAAGATTGTGAGATCTAGAATTTGTTCTGGTACTAGAGCGTTGAGGGGTCTGAGGAAAAGGACCATCTGATAACTCATAATACCTTGTTTGGCATTTTTCCTGTCATTTTTTATTTTGAAATAATTTCAAACTTACAGAAAAGTGGAGGGAGAGAGAGAGAGAGAGAGAGAGAGAGAGAGAGAGAGAGAGAGAGAGAGAGAGGTAACTCCCATATACACTTCATCTCAATTCACCATTTTTTAACCTTATGCCACTTTTGGTTCATTAGCCTCTCTCTCATATTATTTTCTGAACCATTTGAGAGTAAATTGCTGATGTCATGCCACTTTACCTCTAAACATTCCTCATTTCTCTTGAAGAGAAAGAGATATGTTATATTCTCCAGGTTTCCTTCACTGAAGGAAAAAAGTTTACTTACATATACGATCATCTTTCCATCAGTTAATTTCACAAATAGTAGAACAAAAGATTATACGAATCTAAGAGGAAACCTTTCTTTTTCTTCAATTTTTGTATTTTCAATCTAGTAGCTATGTATTGATAGAATGCTATGGGGTATTTTAAACTATTTTTCCCTTATGTTTACATCTTTAGGCCAAATAGTCTACTTACAGATATTGAGTGGGCTAAAAAAAAAGTCTGGATCATTAGACTGACATTAGGAAAACATATCAAAGACAGGGTTTAAAACTTGGGGGTCTTACTATTAAAGCTTTTTTTGGGGGTCAGTAACTTAATTTTGTTATGTTTTCTTACATACAGAAGAGATGCCGGATGAGTTCGAGTACTATAATGGTGGATAAATGTCATTATACTTTTGTCCGAACCCACAGAAAGTTCAACGCCTAGAGTGAACCCTAATGTAAACTATGGACTTTATATGACAATGTGTCAGTGTAGGTTCATCGATTTAACAAATGTACTACTCTGGTGGGGATGTTGACAGTTGGGGAAGCTATGCATACGTAAGTGGAGGCAGGGGGTATATGGAAAATCTCTGTACCTTCTGCTCAACTTCGTTGTGAATCTAAAACTGCTCTTGATGAATGAAGTCTATTTAAAAGGAAAAAAATCAGCAAATATAAGTTTCCCCACTGAAGCATCTTTTCTGTCGAGGGCAGAGGTGCTCACACCAATCTTTTTAATGAAGGATAATTGGAGCTCATTTCCGCATGTCATTGTGAATGCCAGCTTTCGAGTGGCCCACCTCAGTGGGTGCTTTTACTCTCTTCACTAGCTTTCACACAGCCAACATATTACATTTTTTAATATTGAGGATACAGTTTTTCAGGAAGATTAAACTGAGGAGATCGATAACAGAACATGCAACCCTCTTTCAACAATAGATGAGTTTCTATATACATGACAGACGTAAATACACGGAATATTGTGGGGCATATTTATAAACCACAACTAAAAATTATACCTGAATGTGAAGAAACTGAAAGCAAAAAGCAACCGAAAAGCAGATTAGGAATTCACTTCGCTGTCTCCCAAGTTGAAATATTTTCTTTTCTAGTTTTGGGTGTATGTTCATTGACTTTGCAGAGTGCTGGAAATGGTGTCAGTGAGAAATTGCTCAGTAATTACAGGGTTCTTATTTGATCGTAAGATGTAGCAGTAGCTGACAGTGACATCTAAAACATTCTACCAGTCCCAGTGACCGGGGGCAGAGCTTAGGTCATTTACTGTAGCAGAGATAACACTAGAAAATCAAAACGTAAAACTGAAACCCCCACTGGATATCAAATCTGATCTACTGTTCAAGCTATTTAGAGATTTCTTTGTATGTCATCTGTTTCACAAATAGCAAACTTTATAACTATTCATTATAAAAATTGAAATGTATCTTTTAAGAATGTTTCCTAAACAAAAACTCATAGACACAAACAATGGTTTAGTGGTTACCAGAGGGTAAGGGGAAAGAGGGTGGTAGATGAGGGTAAAGGGGATCAAATATATGGTGATGGAAGAACTGACTCTGGGTTGTGAACACACAATGGGATTTATAGATGATGTAATACAGAATTGTACACCTGAAATCTATGTAACTTTACTAACAATTGTCACCCCAATAAACTTTAATTAAAAAAAAAAAGAATGTTTCCTAAATTTGGTGATCCACCAAAATCTTAATATGCAAAAGCCATTAAGTATCCTATATACGTGTATGTAGAGAGTTTGAGAAAGTATGTTAACTATGGGATTTAGAAATATTCTAAGTTAGCCTCCAATCTATTCGGAGCCACTTAGGTTTTGAATTTTTTAATGCATTAAAAAAATGAATAAGGGCTATGATTTTTTTTATGACTTAATTTTTTTAATTTGAAATCATTTCATACTTACAAAGAAATTGCAAGAATAGTAGAAGAATTCCCATACACACTTCATCTAGCTTTCCTGACTGGTATTTTACCACAGTAATTTCTGTTTTATATAGTTTTTAATTATAAAATTATTACATGCTTGTTGGAGGAAATTAGAAAAATACAGAATAAAATAAACAACATAGATATCACCCATCATCCACTATGAAAAGATAACCACTTTTAACATTTCTTTTATTCTTTTGTCCGTAGACTAAAATTTTTATTATTAACTGCTTTTTTTGCTAACGATTGGTATTTCATTCCAAGTCTGGGAATAGTGTGAGGCCAGTGAGATGGAGCACAGAATTTAGGAGGCACTCATTGTCAGGGTCTACATTTATATGACTCCGAGAGTGAACCCTTCCTTCAATTCCGTGCTGTAGGCACCTCACTTGCCTGCTCTATTCCTTGCTCTGTTTCTTTCTATAATTTCTCCCACTTCCACCCTTCCCCCCATTTCAAGCTATGACAGCAGAAAGGGAACAGAATGTCTCTTCCTCACTTGATAGTTTCAAAATCCTTAAGGAATGGAAATGACCCAAAATACAGACAATGTTTGGGAGGGAAAAAATGTAAGTGCCAACTCCTGTCTTGTTTCTAAATACGATTCTACAAGTAGAGGGGGAAGGAGAGAGGAAGGGAAATGATGGAAGTTTAAATAGAGACGACAACTTGCACCTTGCTCACCAACCTCCCCTCCCCCCCCCCCCCCCCCCCCCGCAGATGCTGAGGACCAACGTCCCAGAGTACACCAGGTCCCAGTGTCATAGAGAAAGAGCAGAAAGAAGAATGGGACCTAACGGTATCTTGAGGATAGAAATGAGGGACAACTCAGCAGTGCACTGCTCATATCTCATAACCCAGGCGCCTAGATGATGGTGAGGATCAAGGGTCCTAAATTCCCCAAAAGGCTGGAATTTAGATGCAACTTGAGGGAAAAGAGCTGGTCACCCCAGGCTTCATATTATACCTATGGTTCTCCATGTCTTATCTCACTAACTAGTTTGTACTTTCCATGAGGGCGCGGACTGTATTATAGACATGCTCACTATTGCTTCTTAATAGTACCCAATACACACAAGAGGTGTTCAATGTACATGTGGGAAAGAGCGGATTCCCAGGTTGTCTATCCACCAACATAGAATACCTAGTGTCTTAGATTGGGCTCTCCCTGAAGCAGACTGTGCCACAGATTCAAGGGGAAGTGATTTCTTAAGGAAGTGCTCCCCGGGCAGACGAGTGAGGGAGTGGGGGAAGCAGGATAGGGAAGGGGAGGCAGGCAAGCAAGGGTACAATTTTAGATGAATTCCTGGACTTGGTCTGATCCTGTGGGGAGATTTGGAGCATAAATTATACCTCTGAGTTCATCCAGGCTCAAGGCAAGGGAGCTGGGCTTTGTATGCCTTCGCTCGTGGGTGGCTGGCTACCAGCCACTGCGGGGGATGTGAACTCTCAGGCATCTCCAACTTTCCTACTGGATGTGGCTCCAACCCTGTGAAGAAGGTTCTGGTGTAGCCTGAGGAGATTCTGAGGGGTGCTGAACAGGATGCTGGTGTGTTCATTGCGCCTGGCAACAGTCTTCGAGGGTTTCTTTGATTCATTCTTTGCAAGATGCTTCTACAAATTCTTGGTTTTTGGTTTGTTGGCTTTTTCCTTTAATCTTTTTTGTGTGTTTGTTTGCTAATTTATATCCTACCTCCTTGTGTTGATTTATACAAAACAATTTAAAAAAATTTTTTTTTAATTATTCTTAAACAAAAGCAAATACCAGATAGTCCAGAGATTGACATCTAAAAAAAGAAACCATACAAGTCCTGGATGAAGACTTAGAGCTGCTTTGGAAAGTAGGAGCTTTGTTAAAGTTAAAACTGCTCTACAGAAGGAAATGGAAAGAATTTGTTTTTTATGTTTTGGGTTTGTTTTTTCTTCTGAGAGGGCAAGCACAGAGAGAGGAGTGAGTAGAGCAACAAGAGGTGTAACCAAAAGACTGCTGAGAACAAGAATGATTTTAAGATGCCTAAGTGGCTCCACCTCCCTGAACATTCATAGTGGACTGCTGAAAACCTTGAGTAAATAAGAGTTGTTTTGGTAGGAGGACTAAGGAATGAATTAAAGACAGGGTAGAGATCAAGGAACAGCCTCAAGCTGCACAATGAAGAACAAGAATTCAGTGGAGGCGGCCAGATCCAGCAGGGCCATGAGACCATAACTCTACAGGGAATTTGCAGAGAGCTTGGCACGGCCACTGGTTTCCTTTTCCCCAAGGCATGGAATATGAATATTCAAGCCAATCTTATCTAGAGCCTTCTGATAACTGGACTACACTAAGGAAGCGAAAATCACTTCACAATATCTTTATGAGGTACTTTTATAAAATAACATACAATCGTAATATGAGAGAAACTATGTGAATTGTGTGAAAACACAAAATAAGGAAGAGACAGAGGCAGAACCAGAACCCAGACATTAAAGTTCCTAGTCCAGTCTTCTCCTACTATACGTATGTATTCCACTGAAATAAGAAAGGATTTGGAGTTTTCAAGAGACGGCAATCAGTGATTCTCTGTGATTAGGGATATAAGGTACATGAAGGCTGGAGAGAACATAGGAGCTAGGCTAGCAGTATGCAATCTGTCTTTTGGAGTTAAAGGGGTTACTGAAGATTTTTGAGTAAAGGAGTAACATCAGATCTTGAAAGACAAAGATACTGGCTGTGAAGTGCTGCAGAACTGGTCAAGGGGAAGCCAGCTGTCTTAGCTCAGACAAAATACCCTAGACTGTGTGGCTCAAACAGCACACATGTATTTCTCCCAGTTGTGAAAGCTAGGAAGTCTGAGATCAGGGTTCAAGCATGGTCAGCTCTGTGGTGGGTCCTCTCTTAGTTTGCAGATGGCTGCTTTTTGTGTCCTCACATGGGTGTGGGGGTGGGGGCAAGAGCCAGGGGAGAGAGACAGACAGACAGACAGACAGAGAGAAAACTAATCGCACGATGAATACTCCACCTTTATAACCTCATTTAATTCTAATCACCTCCCAAATTCCTCACCCCCTAATACCATCACATTGGCTTCAATGTAAGAATTTTTCAGGGACACAAGCATGCATTTCATAAATACTAGGGAATCATTTCTTAAGGAGATTGTTGCAATAGTTCAAGAAGGAAAGATGTAGTTCTACTCTTGGAGTGAGAGTCTCACTGACTATCAAAAACATGATATGACATTAGGAAAATATAGAATGATTTCATTATCAGTTACTTCAGATTCACAGAAAAACTACCCAAAAGAAAAAGTCAGCCCTTGTGCACTTAGCCTAACTGTTGAGTGCCAAATGCTACAGTAATGTAATAGAGGATATTAAATCTGCCCAGATTTATGACTGCCCTGATATCTTCTTCCTCCAAATGGATGTGAAACAGACGCGGCAGATCATGTTTGGGGGCCCAGGATGGAAACATTAATGACAGGGTGGGATGGTGAAAACTTCAGGGCACTGGGAAACCCAGGCCCTTTCTAGAGGGTGCAGCTGCTGCTAACATCAAGCTAAGCATTGTCTTTCAGGGTGTTAGGCTTAGTGTTTCAAGACCTTCTCATTTTCCAAAAGAAGCTAGTAATCTACATTTGTAAGTGGGCTCCACTGAATTTTAAATATTGGAAACTAACTTTAATTGAAAAAAACATAATGACACTGTACAGGCTAAACTATACATATCTATCTACATTTGGTCTGCAGGCATCACTTTATGACCTCTGGTCTCTTTCCTCAGCTAATTTATTGAAAACTGGCTTTGGGCTAAGTCCTATGCTTGGCTCTAAAAATAGAATAAATTAGGCACACTCTGCCCTAATGCAGTGGCGTGGGAATTATAATAAAATGTGTGGATGCACTGAGAGATTTTTCATAAGAGTCGGTCCTGCTAAGATGCTACCTAAATTGACATCTGTGTATCTACATTGTTATTTAATAATTCAGTGCTTATGTCAACTGGCCCAATATAATATCTTTCCACAAAGGTTTACATGTAGTATGATTGAAGACAAAAACTTCTGTGACTAATCTATAGATTATCTTAAATACTATTATTTTTTTAAAAATTGTTGAATTATTTGCTTCACTGGTAGATGGAATTAAAAGGAATTGGAAATCAGGGACCGGGGACCTGGTCAAAAGAGGAAGCAAGATATTGGAAGGTGTGTTAGTTTCTGATGGCTGCTATACCAAATTAACTCAAACTTGGCTTAAAACAGAAATCTCTTCTCTCACAGTTCTGGAGACCAGAAGTCTGAATTCAACAAGTCAGCAGGGTTGGTTCCTTCTGGAGGCTATGAGAGAGAATCCATTCCATGCCTCTCTCCTACCGTTTCCTCGAAAATAAGACCTAGCCGGACCATCAGCTCTAATGCATCTTGTGGAGCAAAAATTAATATAAGACCCGGTCTTATTTTACTATAAGACCGGGTCTTATATAGTATAATATAATATAAGACCGGGTCTTATCTAACATAATGTAAGACTGGGTCTCATATTAATTTTTTGCTCCAAAAGTCGCATTAGAGCTGATGGTCCGGCTGGGTCTTATTTTTGCAGAAACGTGGTAGTTTCTGGTGGTTGCCAGTAATACTTGGCATTCTTTGGCTTGTAGACACATCACTCCGGTCTCTGCTTCTGTCTTCACATGGCCTTCTTTCCTCTGCCTTCTCCCCATCTCTTCTCTTATAAAGACACTCATTGGATTCAGGGTCCACCCTAATCCAGGATGATCTCATCCCAAGAGTC
Organism: Rhinolophus ferrumequinum; assembly: GCF_004115265.2. Classification (NCBI taxonomy): domain Eukaryota; kingdom Metazoa; phylum Chordata; class Mammalia; order Chiroptera; family Rhinolophidae; genus Rhinolophus; species Rhinolophus ferrumequinum. The sequence goes on from NC_046300.1 coordinate 17,444,866, forward strand.
TTAACTACATCTACAAAGACCTTCTTTCCAAATAATGTCACATTCATAGGCTCCAGGGGTTAGGCCACAGCTAAATTCATTATAGATGTTCTAGTGCACAGTTCTGAAAGTGATTCAAAATTATTTTCACACCAATGCTAATACATTACTTGCCTTTTTCACCGTGTTGACATTTGTATGGAATATACAAAAAAGCAATAGTGGCCCAAACTGCAGTTTTCTTAGCATGAATCAATACAGCAACACCAACTGTACCTGAGAAGGTGAGGCGTGGACAGTGTGGGGAGAGAGTAGAAAGGGGAGAAGCAGGGCTGTTCTGGAGCTGGGGCAGTGGAAGCTGAGGGCCACCAAGACTGGCCTTCCCAGGAAAAACTGAGGGTTGCTAGAGGGGCGGGAGGGGTGGGGGGTGGGGGGGAGAGTGAGGGGATTGGAGGGCAGTCGGTGACCACAGGATGGCCACGGGGTTTGAAAATTAATCTGGGGAACGTAATTTGGTGGTTACCAGAGCGTAAGGGGGTTGGGGGGTGGGGGATGAGGGTGAAGGGGATCAAATGTATGGTGATGGAAGGGGAGCTGACTCTGGGTGGTGAACACACAGTGTGATTTATGGATGATGTGATACAGAATTGCACAACTGAAATCTATGTAATTCTACTAACAATTGTCACCCCAATAAATTAAAAATAAATTAAAAAAAAAAAAAAGTGGAGTTAAAATGATTACCTCCAAATGTGTCCTGAAAGTCTGTGTAATGATTCAATGAAGTGCCTGAACTGTAATTAAATATTAAAATTATTTTGTATTTAAAAAAAAAAAAAAAAAAAAAAGACTGGCCTTCCCAGAGCCGTCGTGGACCCTGGCAGGGCCAAGGCCGGGGCTGAGTGGCAATTCTGGTTGAGGGGATAGTGATTTGTATTAGAGTGGCCTAGAAACAGGCATCAGAGAATCTGTTACAAGAGACTGGGGGTTTGGAAGAAATCATCCAGCCCTTGTAAGGGTCATGGTTACCAGGCCGAGCCTCTCTTTCTCAGTATAAGTTTTGGGGGACTAGGCATAAACGGTAAAGATATAGTCACCGTGACAAATTTCAAGTTTTGTCCAAAGAACTAAAATGAATATATGAATGTGTACTCTCCCAGAGGGACTATGGTGGAAACCAGCTCTTACAGCTCCTAGCTATGCAGAGGCTGGGGGCTGGGGGCACAACTTGCTTCGGTTTTGTCTTTCTTCAAAGGCAGGGATTGGGGTGCAGGTAATCGATTGAGGAAGTATTTGCTTGAAGGGTGGTGAGAGAGTGGGGAAGTGAGACCTGGAAGGAAGGAAAACCAAGAAAAAGGACATAAATGAGTAAGTTACTACTTGGGCAACTGGGGCTCAGTCCCTCTGGGGACTCTGTAGAATTATTTGTAATTATCTCACAGAGAGGCAAGGAAGCTGTGGTTTTATCCACTAATTCCTGAACCTCTTTGGTTGAAGTTTGCTCCTGGGGTCTTAACTCTGCGACATACTCTTTTTGCCAGGGAAAACCATCCAGGAGAGAAATGCAGGAGCTGAATATATAGAAATGTCTGCAGGTAGAGGCACTGAGAGTTCTGAATTTCCCTGGCTTATTAGTTACCTGACTTTTATTCTCTGTGCTTCCATTTAGTCATCTACAGAAAAGCATGATCACAATAATCAACCTTATAGGGTTTTTATAAGAATTAAATGACAAAAGACATGCATGTAAAATGCTTACAAAATTCCCAGGGGCAGATTTAATAATATGATTAGCGTGTTACTTCTGTAATATTCATTAAACTAAGTCATTCAGTTAACTATAGTTAACCTCCCTCGTGTACTTTAGAAAGGTGATCATTTATTGGCATTGGTTGCTTTTTTATGAAAAGCAACCTAATGGTTTTCTCATAACAGACTTTCAGGTTCACTGTTTACAATTGTTAGTTTCCTTTCATCACTCATAAATATTCATTAGATGTGTGGTCTTTCATTAACTGAGCTGAATTCAGTTCTCTGGAAACCTCAGAATTTTCACTGCTGCCACAAGGAGAAAAACAACTAAAATGCCTTTCATTTCACCTCTCCCTGAATGCCAATACAAAACATGATAAATGTACTCATATTTTCCAACCACAATACAGCTTTCTAGAGATATTCTGCATAAATTTGCCTTGATAAACACAGGTTCTTACATTTTTATTTTATTTATTTTTGTCTAAGCATCAACCAAGTTGGAGTTGATATTACAACCTCAAAGATGGTTTGCTATGCTTAGCAATTTTCTGTACATGGTTCAAATTCTTTTCTACAAATCCATCAGTGAGTTCTGAATGATTCAGGACTATAAAGTACCTTTCTCCTTACCCATTTACATTTTCACTGTCAAAATGATGCCTTAAACTGTATATTTTGAGTATTACACTCAAACTACACAGTTTCCCCTCAGATGAGCATAGTTTTGCAGTTAAGATTAAGGGGTTTGGTGTCAGGTTATCTGGATTCAAATTTTGGCTTTGCCATTTATTAACTGGGTGAACATGGGCAAGTTACTTAAGCTCCCTTTTCCTCTATACCCATACTGTACAATGGGGGATATTAATAGTACCTACTTCATAAATTTATTATGAGAACTCAATGAGCTAATATTTGTAAAGTGCATAAAACAGCACCTGGCTCTTAATAAATGCTTTCTAAGAGTTTGCTAAATAAAGAACTTTACATATATCGACTGTTTAGTATTTAATATGTACTTTCCCTTTTATGATTGGTGTTTTGCGTGGCTCAGGTGGAAACCAGAGCAGGAAATCATTTATCTTTATTGAGATTGTCATTATTCCTGGTCCAGATAATTGCACTGAACTCCTAAGGGGTCTCATTTCTAACCTCCTCTCTTTCCAGACCATCTCACCTATTGCTGTTAGTAGCTCTGGTCATGTTACTAGATTTTTCTAAAATGTTAATGGCTCCCCATTTCCATTGTGAGACTTCACTAAGTATCCTACAGAAATAACTTTCCTAGCTACACAGGAAAATGAACATGTGCCGTGAGATACATAAACTAAAGCAACTAGGAACAAGTAAGAAATGTCTTGACACAAAAATTTTATGTCAACTTTACAGTCTAACCCATAACAGGGCCATGATTATTTTAACTTAAGAAACCTTTTACATTTCTTTCCATCAGGAAAGTTTTAAAAAGATTGTTTTCTGTTTCCTTGGTTAATTGATGTGAGCTATTATATCATGTACCTCAATTTTGGATAATTAGACTGAATAGCAGAGACCTGAAAGCTCATATCAGGCAATTTCTTTTTGCTGTTGGTGTCACAATATTTCTAGGATCTAGACAGTTAAATGTATGGATATAATTTTTTAACAGCTTTAGGAGCTATATGAGATCATCATTAAGTAGAGATGCCCTGAATGCTGACAGAGGTGGAACAGTACCACATTTTCAGGCTACTGTTGATTATGTTTTTAATGAATATGTCTTCATGCTGACAAGTTGTAGTGGTCAGGATTCTTACGGTTGCAAGCAACAGAAACTCAACTCAAACTAGCTGAAGCAAAAAAGGGAATTTATAGCTTAGCAAATTTAAAGTGCAGGGTTGCAGCTGGCTTTATTTTTGACTCTTTTCATGGGTCAAATGATCAGGGCTTTGCCTCTCCAGTTCTAGGGTAGGATCTTTCCACATAGCAATCAGGAGGGTGGTCATGATAAATTGTACAAATTGAAAAGAGCTCATTTTCCCTATTACCTCTAAAAGAAACAGATCATCTTTGTTCAAATACATCATTCATTTAATCACTGTGACCATGTGGGTAGGATACAGTGAGTGATCAGACCCTGATCAAGTGTCACACATCAGTTGGTTGTCAGCCTCTCACCATGCCACGTCCCACACCTTTAGAGTAACCAATTCTTCCCATTTTCTTAGGCCTATGGGATTGCCCATACACAGAACTTTAAGAGCTAAAACTGCATTGAGGCAGACCAGGACTATTGTTCCCCTCCCCCACCCCCATCAGCCGAAGAAAAAGAGGTTGTGCCCCAGAGGTGGATGGGAAAGCTACTAGACAGACCACATCTGCAGCTACCACAGTACACCACAGAACCTAACTGCTTGTGGTTTATTGGTAGCCTGAACTCATTTCTGATCATTCCAGCGCCCTTATTATCTTAGGATACTTGTCAAGGGACTTTTTCAGTGATAAAAGCTGATTAATGCCCGCTCACTGCACTGTACACCTGAAACTGAAGCTGAACAATAATGAATGTCAACTACAATTTTATATATATGTATAAATATATATGTATATGTATATATATATATTTACAAGAAGCAGAGTACAGCATTAGGAATAGAGACACTGGAAATGTAATGGCTGTATGCAATGTCATAGGGGTAGTGGATGGGGGGAAGGGGGTTGTCACTGTGTGAGGGATGTAAATGGTAAATGTCTAACTATTACATTGTTTTGTGCACCTGAAACTAATAAAAAAAAGTTAAAAAAAAAAGCTGATCGATGATTTTCAGTCTAGCGCCAATCTTTTAAATCTGATGTAAATGAACCAAGAATCTCAAACAACTCATAGTTTCACCATGAACTCTCTTCCAACTCAGACTGTATTTGTACTCCAGCAGTCTTGTCGTGTGCATTGAAAATATTCGCATTACTTTGTAATTGTTATTTGAGAGTGTACCTTTTAAAATGCAAACTTTAGGAGCCACATTTTTAATAAGGAGGACATATGAAGAATTCATTTATTTAATCCAAGTTTTACCCTTTGTCATGGCATTATCTTTCTTTCTTTTTTTCCCCCATAAAGAAAAATAACAATTCAATCATAAGTTAGAAAACTTTGGTTAGCAGCTACTCCTGGCTGAGTAGTGTACATCTGTGTAGTAAAGCAAGCTTTCAAAATCAATCTGCTCATTATAAATTTTACTCAAAATAACAAATAATCAAATCACTGTTTTTTAAAAAGCAACATTTATTTCTTTACTAGCCCTCTGAGAAAATATCAAAATAGATTATTTGCATATAAGTGTTCTTAGAACAGGAGCCTTGATGTGGGTTACCACTTCTGGGCATTTGTTCATCATATATTTGGCTTTATCTCTACATATTCCCATACATTTGTTTTCAGAAAATGCTTTGTACTAAAATCCTTTACTATTTGGATGAAAATATTTCCAACAGTTATTCTACAATACACATCCTCACAGACATCACCATTACAAATATAATAAACAATTTCCTGATCAATAGCAACTGTGTATTCATTCAACTATAAGAAAAATAACTGGATTATTTATGACTTTTTAAAAAAATCATACTCAAATGTTTTTATTAACTGTGTCATTTTTATAAGAACACATTTTTCAGATTAGCAGCCTCTTTTTGACCTAAACAGATTTGGAAATACCTATCAGTTAGTGTGTCACTAATTTTTCATGTTTTTAAATAAATGTCAGTTTCCAAGGTAATTATAAAACCAATCTTAGAGCTTTATGCAATTTTCAATTAAGCTGTGCATTTTATTGTAATACCCTAGTCAGGGCATCTGTCTTTAAAAAGTGATCACACTTTTTCTTAAAATTTTGCAAATTTGATTTTTAAATGTCCCTTCAAATATAATGGTTTCAGGCAATTATTGCTCAGTTTTCTCAAAAACCAGGGACCAACTTTTAGACTTATTCATACACCCATAATAATGGAAATTTGTGTCAAAGTAAATATCTGATTATATCCTGTACATTTGAGATGGACTTCACCTCATTAAAATGGTTGTTGAACTACCTCACTGTCAAAATCATTGTGGGGAGACTTGGGTAATTCTGGCTGTCAGTAACCTGAATAATTTTACTTTTTTTCCGAATTTCTTCTACTCTCACTCTATCGGACTTACAATTTAAGCTTACTCCTTTTAGCCATTGATTCCTGTTCCCAATTGAAAATACGATTTTCAATATTTAAGAAGTATTTCAATTAAAGATAGTGTGTTAGTCAGCCTCCAAATTGGTCCCCATCCCTTGCCTCCAGTTTTTCATGCTCTAATATAGTACCCTCCCACACTAATCAAGGTTGACCTGTGTAGATAATAAGACTGTTGTGGAATTGATGGTGTGTGACTTCTGAGATTAGGCCTAAAAGACATTGTGACTTTGTCCTGGTCTTGGATCACTCACTTTGGAGGAAGTCTGCTGCCATGTCATGAAGACTATCAAGCAGCCCTTTGGAGAAATTCATGAGGCAAGAAACTACGGTCTCCTGCCAACAATCAGAGGAGTGCGCCACCTTAAAAGTGAATCCGCCAACCCCAGTCATCAGATGATGGCAGCCCTGGCTGACATCTTGATTGCAAGTCACGATAGAACTTAAACCAAAACTACCCAGGTAAGCTCCTCTCAAATTTCCAGCCCACCAAACTCTGTGAGATCATAAACATATATATTGTTGTTTTAAACCATTAAGATTAAGGCGTTGTTACTCAGCAATAGGTAACTCACACAGAAAATCAGGCAGAAACCAAAGTTTCAAAACACTAACTTTTCAGTACTTTTTGCTTAGAAAACTCACTGCTAAATGAAATGGGAAAGTATCATTTGGAACAAAACATCAGGGCAACCGTGTAAGAATTGATTTTATGAGAGTTAATGGACAATTTTTGTCTTAATATTTTTTTAAAAAACAGTCTTTCTTGAGGTGGAAACTTTATTTTTGAAAATATCAGCTGGGTAGATCCTTGCAGACTGGGCAAGAAATCTCACATTAATACAATGTCTCCCAGTGATATTTTCATGGCCTTTCTTACCACAATCTAACTCATATTTGACATGTTTGACAGGAAAACATCACAGGACTCCCTGATAACATCAAAACACTAAACTTTCCTATTGTTCATTGCACATAAAATTTTATATTTTTCCAAGCTTTCATGGAAAATAAGATATTGGCTACCATGTAAAAGTGGTATATTGTTTATTTTCCTTATAGAACGCATGTGACAAACCTTTTTAGGGCTTAAAAATTCTGACAAGAACTCCCCTATATAGGTCCCAGGAACCAGCTGAACTGGCCTGGCCACAGTTGCTGAGCTCAGCCAGGCATTTCCTATCTCTGCATCCAGATTCCTTCTTATTTCTGGGATTCCTTCTCTGCTTCTCCTTGCTGAGATCATGCCCATGCTCCCACTCACCCCATTTGCTCCTTTGTCAAGAAGCTTCTCTTAAATCTGCCTTGTGAGAGTAATCTTTCCCATGTTGGACCATAACACTTACGATCCATTTAGCATTGTAACATGTACATTTTGGGAGGTGGAAGTTTAAATTATTCTCCCCAAGAAGAACTCAAGTTCTTTCCAGTTTAAACTATCCTTTATAAAGCTAAACTCAAAATCTTAAAAATGGTAGGAGACCCAAAGGTATTTCCCAATCGAAGCATTACATGAATAAGTCTGTCCGCACTCCAGGGCCATAATGGGAAGCTGGGAGAATGGAAGCCATTTGGTGGTACAGAGTGGGGTACAGCCTTCCCAATGGGCAGGGGCATAGAAATTCTACAACCTATCTCATTTAACTTCTAGCTCCTTTCTTTAACGAAGAATTCCACTCGTTGGGAACCTGGGAACCTACCTTTGACGTTCTTACACTGGCAACCAATGAGAAAAGACTTCTAGAAATAATTTTACGCCAAACATTGCTGGGACAGGTAGGACTGTTTTTTCATTTATTCATGTCCAGAGCAGTCTCTGAAGCTTTGTCTGACATTTTTAGCTGAACTTCCTTCACACCTGTGTTTCATTTGTCTAGGGATTAATTGTATGCTATCTAATATTGTTTTCTTTTTAAAATATATTTACTACATTTATGGAGTCTTTTCACCTCCTAATGGATTTCCTTTGATCTTGACCAGAAAAGAAAAAAGCCTTCAGTAGTGGGTGATGGGATTTGATTTTACCCTAGTTAACAAACTAAGAATTTAGCTTGTTGCTATTTCATAGATGCTCACAGAAGACCCAAGACTCCCGAGTCAGAGACCAAGGACTTTTTTTACTCATGGCACAGTAAGCGGCATGGCTTCATGTTTCCATTGGTGCCCCTTTGCCTCCCAAATCTCACGGAGGTCGCATACCAGGAGAGAAACAGAGTTGAGAATCCCTCCATTTTATAGCAAGCAGAAAGCGCATCTGTTCTTTGTCCTGTAGGGGGACATTCTTTCATCCCTCAAGGTTGCTCACTGCAAACGTGACCCTGAGAAGTGGCCCAGGTAGACAGTGGTCAGGGCCTTGCATTCTTGGCATACCCAGCAAGACATGTGGGAGACTCATGGAGGACTGCTCTCTCTCCCAGAAGTCCTATTAATCCCCTTAATTTAGACTGAAACACTGAAGCTCAGAGAATAGATCACTTTATTAAGTTTACACAGCTAGTAATATCAGACCTCGAGTTTTCTCATTCTAAATTGGTGCTATTTTCAATAGACCTGCACTGTCTAATACGTAAAATATTTTATTAATAATTTTAAATTTTGATCATAGGTTTAGATGATATTTGGATATTCATAAAGCATAATTATACATTATAACTAAAATTATCAAAGATAACTAATGAAACTATCATTTATAATTTTAGTGTTATTTTTAAACCATTAAGTAAAATATTATGAAATATACTTTATAAATTACTAAACATAACTTTGCCTGTTTCTTATTCCTTTTTAATATACAGCTACTAGAAAAACTTAAATTTCATATATACTTTATGCTCACATATATATTATATTTCTATTGGATAACATGCAATAGACCGTAACTATTTTATCCCTTATTTTCTTTTCTTTTTACTGCAATAGACCGTAACTATTTTATCCCTTATTTTCTTTTAAAACCTTTGCTCTTGACTTTTTCCCCATTTTATTAGTTATAACATACATATAATAAATGCACCATGTACTAATCTTAAGTGCACAATTTGCTGAATTTTTACCTATGCATATACTGCTATAATCACCACTCAGATTAAGATAGAGCAAACTTCCATCCCCACAGAGAGTTCTGGCAGGCCTTTTCCTCCTCCATAATCACTGACTCCAATTCATTGTGATAACCACTCTTCTATCTTAACATCACCATCAGTAAGTTTTCCACGTATTAAAACTTCATATCAACAGAATCACAGAATATATGCTCACTTGTGTGTGGTATACTCTGCTCAACTTGGTGGGGTGTTTTTGCTTTTTTTTTTTTTTTAACTTTTATTTATTTAAGTGTGTTTTTCCAGGACCCATCAGCTTCAAATCAAGTAGTTGTTTCAATCTAGCTATGGAGGGTGCAGCTCACAGTGGTCCACGTGGAGATCAAACCTGCAACCTTGTTAAGAGCACTGCGCTCTAACCAACTGAGCTAACCAGCCGCCCCTCAACTTGGTGTTTTTGAGATTCATCCTCATTGTTGAGTGTATCAGTAGTTTGTTTTTTTATTACTTTACAGAAATCCATTGTATGGTTTACCACAATTACCTATTTTTCCAGTTGGTGGACATTTGGGGTGTTTCCAGTTTGGGATATTATGAATGAAGGTGGTCTGAACATTCACGTACATTCCCTCTTAAGGTTTGAGGAGGAATTGTGATCTGTCTTTGATAAGCCACCCAATACCCTCACTCCCACTCTAGTACCTAACCCAGTGCCCTTCTTGATGGGTATTTTTTGAGGTATGGTTTCAAACTCGCAGTGTGGTGATTTGTCTCTTTGTCTTTGTATGGAAAATAAAGTCCAGTGTCAGAACCAAGTCTACTCAAAGTTTCCACTGTTACCACAAATAATGAACAAATAGGTCAGGAAGTCAGTCTCCTGTATTTAAATGATTTATTTCAGTTTTTACCAGTTAAAAATAGACTTATGCTCCCAGATACATTTTAGTGACTGATTCTCAAAGAATGTAGATATTTTCGGCAGTATTTTTTCTCCTAATATTCCTACCCACTTCCTTCATCTCCTTATTATTTTCTTTTCTGGAGTAATTCAGATAAAGGAAGGTTCTAAGTGAAAATATTGTATAGATAGTCAAAAAAGACTGCGTTATACAAGGGATATTATTATTTTGGTAGTTAATTCCAAGGTTTTGTTTTCATTTTCTTTCCTTTAAGATCATTTAGGAGACCACAGATGTCAGATATCCTGGGTTTAACTCAAGGATCATGAGCAAGGCCGAAGAGACTGAACCTCTGAGTCTCAGCTTTTTCTACACTTGATCTTAGCCAAAAGGCTGAGAAGTGGTAGAGTACCTTCCATACAGGGTTGCTTGAAGGATTAAAAGCCCTAACATGTGTCAAGCTGAGCTCTTCAGGCAAGAGCCTTTGTGAAGCCCAGTTTTCACTGGACCCATGCGTTCTTCCTGCATGAGCTGCTATTTGCGTTTCCCGTTCTTTGTCTCTCTGATAATTTGGGCATTTCTCTGCCAAGTTTCCTAAACTGTGTACTCAGGCACCCCAGGGTGCTGCAGCAAAATCACCAAGAGCACTCAGGATATTTTAAATTTTAAAGGGACTAGTGAAACTTGTCATCTGTTAGATATGGAGTGAACTACTGGCTCCAAGAAGGTCACAGTTTCAACATTTAATTGTGGTTCATTTCTTTCATTGATGTCATATCTTTGCAAGGCTGTGTTTTCTGTGGTTGCAGTGATAAAAAGCAAATGCTGCATGGAAATCAATGTAGAGCAGGATGAAGATGACAGTATCAGTCTGATTCCAAGGTTTGAGAAATTACAGTGACCTACAGGTGCAGACATCTCATTAATAAGTAAGTGTGGTTATTTAAGAATGAAATAAAAAGACATATTTTTTCAATTTATGTGTATTATTTTTTCATATGTTTAATAAGATGTTAGGACATGAATACTCATTAAGTGTTTGGATCCTACTATTCAGTGGGTGGTTTTTTTGTTTTGTTTTTGTTTGTTTTTTTTTTGGTTTAGGAGTTTGTGAAAAGATGACTAAGATAATAAGAGTGCTGTGAACTAGAAAGCTTGAGAACTTTCTGTTATAAGGATATTTAACCTAGGACAGACAACAGTGATATAGAGAAATATGTAGACTTTGTAGTAGGTATGAAATAATAGTAACAAATGTTAAATTAAAATAGTCAAGACTACATCTTATAGATAAACATGCTATTCCTCAGGAAACCATTTTTTTAATTAGCCAATTCCTACTCTTCCTCAAAACTCAATTTAAATATAACCTCTTCCAGGAAAACTTCCCTGATTTACAACTCTCCTATCCCCATTTTCAGTGCCACCTAGATAAGAAGACTCTCATCTAAGCTTCCCAAAACCCTCAACATACCCCATCAGCATCCTGGAAATGTTGATTTTCTTGTCTCTATTTGAGTTTGTTGTGGGTGGAGACCAAATCTAAATAAGCTTTGTTAGCTATGGAACCTGGCACAGTGTCTAGCACATAACAAGTGCTCAGAAGATATTTGTTGATGAATTAATGACACACATAGAGGGTACACACATAGGTAATAGTAATCAGTGTTTACAAAGTATTTCATAGGTACTTCCAAGGTTATTAAAATGCCATAATATTATGTTATAACTTAAAGATTATTTAGTTATTTTATAACTTAATGATCATCTAGTACGATCCTTGAATTACATAAGTTCAGAAAGACGAATGGAGACAACATAGGACTAAAAGCAGCCATCACTTTTGGTCATAAAGACAGATAGGGTTGAACCTAGAATCCAGGGCTCCAACATTTTATTTTTTCTACACTACATATTAAACCTGGTCACCAACAATTAGAGTGTAAACTTCCTGTGGACAGGACCCTCTTTTTATATTCTTCTGCAAGCCTTTATGAACATAACCTTTAGACACCCAGGAATAGTAAGCACAGTTTATTTAACTGAGGTCCAGTTTCAGGGAAATTACAGTCAGTTAAAGATGGAAGAAACTTGACAACATAATACAATGTGTTTTGTTTTCTACAGAAATGTAGAGAAAAACTTGGTAATAAATACAGAAAAGATTCAGGTTTCTTTAAATTTGGAGAGTGTACTGTTATTGTTATTATTATTTTGTTATTGTGAACATTTCAAGTGTTAATTTTCATTGAATTAATTTACTTGTTCAACCTAAATTGATTGACGTCCCGTTATTTGCCAAGCACCATCTGAGGGAACACAGCAATGATCTTGGAGCTTTCTGTGTAGTACAGGAGACGGATATTATACAAATAATTATTAAAGTGTGGTTGGAAATAATTGACAGGAAGATACAGTGTACATTTAGAATGTATTAGAGACCACTTTACACCCACATAAAATGGCTAAAACTAATAACCCCACCATACTAAATATTATGGATTATGTGGAGCAATTGAACTCTTAAGCACTGGTGATAGGAGCTTGATCCGCGTATGGTCCAGCCACTTTGGAAAACGTTCAGCAGTTTTTTCTAATGTTAAACATGCACGTATCATAAGACCTGGTAATTCCAGTTAAAGGGGACCTGAAGTTTTGCCTTTTGGAATATTGATTTTTAAGCTTATTATTAAGAAAAGACTCAGAAAGAACCTTTGACCCTCCCCCTTTCCTGGCTAAGTGATTCAGATGGAAAAATTTGCTCCATGAAAGAAGTCTTAACACGTTCACCTTAGCCTAATCCGAATTGAGTATGGTAGATGGGAGGGCGTCAAGCAGGGGAGTATTTACTAGAACCCCCACCTCTGTCTCATTGTTTCTGGCTTGCGTGACAAAAATTTATTCCATTTGTGTTCTTGCTCTTTCTCAATTACCTGGAATTATCTCCCATTCTCACTTTTGAAATTAAGACCTAATCCACCCCCCTTTCTCTTTTGTCCAAAATAACATAAATACCCAATTTTAACTGTCTCTGGAACTTTCATGCTTATATGAATTCCCTGTGCGCATGTATTAAAATTTGATTTTTCTCCTGTTAATCTGTCTCTGTTAATTTTATTATTAACCCAGCTACAAGAACTTAGAAGGCGAGAGGAAGAGTATTATTTTTATTTTACCCTCCCCCCCAGAGTCCTTGGCATTTACCCAAGAGAAATGAAAATAATTGTCCACACAATGACTTGTACATTAAAGGTTATAGCAGCTTTATTCATAATGATAAAAAACTGTAAAAGTCTACTCGTATAAACAGGTGAATGGATCAACCGTTGTGGTGCTTCCATACAATGGAATACTACTCAGCAATAAAAAGGGACTACTAACATTAACAGGACAGGATGAATCTCAAAACATGCAAAGAGGGAGAAAGAAGCTCGACTCAAAAGAGTACAGACTATGAAGCTCCCTAAAGTGAAAGAACAGGGAAAACTAAGCTAAGGTGATAGAAATCAGACTAGAATTGCCAGGGGAGGCAGGGGTTATTGGCTGGGAAGTTCCGGGAAACTCCTGGAATGACAGAAATGTGCTACATCTTCGTTGGGGTGGTGGTTACAACTCATGGACTGTACACTTAAAATCTGTGCATTTCACTCCATGTAAATTAAACCTCAGTTAAAAATAAAAATCATGACAAGGTGACCCAACAGTGGTGGTGGTGGCTGGAACCGGGTCATGAGGAAATGTATTCTACAAGGTTTAAAAAGAAAACGAAAATGTGTGTGTGTGGGGGGGGGGGGGGCGGGTAGAAGGGGGATTCCAAGTACCAGAAACTTTCCCAAGTGTTGAGTTTAAAGGAAGGAAAACTGGGAAGCATATGTTTTACAGGGTGAGGGCAGGGTACGGCGACAGCGGGTGGCGGAGAACAGTGGGCCTCCAGAGTTCGCCGACCCAGTCCTACCCCAAAGCTCCGTGGGGGTCCCAATGTCCCCAGTTCCAGCATTAGCCCAACGCCGCCTGGCAGCTCCACTCCGGTGGGCGGGCGCTCGCCGGCGTCGCGCTGACGTCATGCGCGTGCTGACGTCGCCGGCGGCCGCGGCCTCTGAAGCTGGCTGGGTGTCGGGGGGCGCCGAGTTTGACTAGTTTGGGGGCCGCTCGGCGCCTGGCGCTGCTCCCGTCGCCCGCCGCGCCTCGCGAGCTGCGCCTCGGCTGGACCCAGCGCGTCCCGCTCTTTCCCGCGGGGACCCGCACTGGCGGCTGGGCGGCGCTCGGCGAAAGTTGGCGCCTCACGGGCAGGCGGGCGGGCGGGTGGCCGCGGCCATGGAGCCCCGCAGCATGGAGTACTTCAGCACCCAGGTGCAGCAGAAGGATGTCGGCGGCCGCCTGCAGATTGGCCAGGAGCTGCTGATCTACCTCGGCGCCTCCGGCGCCATCCCGGACCTGGAGGAGGATCTGAGCTGCTTGGGCAAGACGATCGACGCGCTCACGGGCTGGGTGGGCTCGAGCAACTACCGGGTAAGTGGCGGCGGCGCGGCGGGGCCGGGCACGCCCTCCCCGGCCAGCCCTTTAATCCCGGACGTGCGCGTCCGGCCTGGCGAGCCCGGGGGGTGCGTCTGGTTCATCGGAACCACCCGCTAAAGGAGAAACCCATGGACACGCGAGCCCCCTGACGCGCCCCCACTGGCGATCCTGCCTCTCCATACAGGATCTGAGAACTGACTTCCCACCACGACCAAGTTTTTCCACGATTGTGAACAATGACGAAATCAGCGATTCCCTGACAGGGTGCTGCGTTATTGGCATTAGGGCACAATGTTTAATCACTTATTTAAGAAATCAGTGATAATTTACATACGTAAAGGGCTTGAAGGCTTTTTACATTTATGAGTTCCTATGTAAACCCTACCTAACCGTAGGACATTAGGTTACAGTTTTTAAGTTAAAGAGAGATGTTAAGTTCATCCTTCTTAGGTGGTTTTTATCCTTAATCTCCTATTTCTTTTTTAAAAAATAATTTTTTGTGTCTGGAAGGTTGTGCTCTTCATCTCTAAGGCATCTTTAGAGCTTAATCAGGTGCCTGATTACGTTTACGGTTAAATCTAATGAAAAGATGCTGACCCCAAGGCAGTATTTGCTTTGTATTTATTGTCGACCGAAAGCAGTTGAATGCTGTCATTTTGTTTTGCCGCAGTTGAGGACTGACTCAGATTTGAAACCGTGTCCTAGCAGGTTAGCTGATGCAGGAAAAAATTAAAAGTTGCGGTACAAGAAGGGATGTGCGTTTCTGGTGAGCCAGTAGTAGGCAGATTGTAATGTAGCCATGTTGGGAGACCAGGTAAATATTCTGCTACTAGCCTGTACGGTAGTTTTTAGCAGTTACTTTTCTTTCTAGTCTTCTGGTGGCAGTGTTGCTTTAAAATGCAGGCCCAAACCTCTTATGAATGAAGTGAAGTGATTGTTCTTCCTAACTTATCTTATAACCCGGTGAATAGGCTGTACTTTGAACACGGTATCCTTATGGAGGAGAAAGGCAAACTCTAGAATTAATAATGAAGATTTAATAGTGAAATTTATGTGAGTTTTGGAAGGGATTGACTTTTACAAGGATAATAGTTTGAAAATTACCACCTTGATGTCCCATTACATACTCTTTATTATTATTTTTTAAATTTTGGTAAAAGTTAATATTTAATAATATATCATTACTGTTTGGGGGATTATTCTTATTTGGTAAAAACAAGCTAAATTTACTTGCAGTGTAAGAAAGGCACATAAACACTCAAGATAGTTGATTTTATGTTGCAGCATAAGCTGTTACAGAAAGTCAGCTCTTTGATAATGCTTACTCCCTTTCCCAAGTGAAGGTTGATGAGTCACCTTCTGCGCTGGCTGTGGTGAGTTGGCTTTGGGCCATTTTACACTTTAGTTGTACCATCAATGAATGACAGTTGATCAGTCCCATCTCTTGAAACACTCTTGGCTTCTAGTATGATACCACAGTATCCCAGTTTTTCTCTTGTGTCTCTATGCACTAACTCACTCAAATGCTGTTTTTCCTTTAACTGGTCCTTAAGTGTTAGAATCCATCAGGATCTGACCCAAATTCTCATCTCTTTACTACACATTCCCTCCATGCTCCTCACTAGAGACTGTAACTTGAGACAGTCTCAGCAATCAGAAGAGAACTGCCACAGAGGCTCCTACCGTGTTTCCCGGAAAGTAAGACCTAGCGGGACAGTCAGCTCTAATGCATCTTTTGGAGCAAAAATTAATGTAAGACCCGGTCTTATATTATACCCGGTATTATATTATATTATATTACATTACATAAGACTCGGTCTTATAGTAAAATAAGACTGGGCCTTATATTAATTTTTGCTTTAAAAGATGCATTAGAGCTGACTGTCCGGCTAGGTCTTATTTTCGGGGAAACATGGTACAACCTTATCTACACACTTTCTTGTAGCTGTGCTCATACTGTCTACCTTCTTCTCTGTTACAATGAATGGACTATCTGTCCTACTCACACCAATCCCTCCACGTACACACAGGATGGATTCCATGTCATCTTACCTACTCCAGGCCATTAATTCATCAATTCTCTCTCCTTCCTGAATCATTGGTTCTCTCCTTTCTCCTGAATGCTGTATAGAAGTTTTTCTGACATTGTTAGAGAGAGGGCAAGATTTTTATTTGGGTTTTATAAACTTAGTTTTCAAACTAGGTCATCATTTTTTACTTAAGATGCAATAAGACATTTACTGAATAATGTGTACCCAAATTTTCTGAAGAAACACATAAATAGACAATTGTACTTAAATTTCAAATTACGCTGAACAAAATATAATTTTTCTTTGGGTTTTATAGTTCTTTAGAATTTGAATGTCTTAATTCATTGCTTCAGTGAATTTGAGTGACTGTACTATATGCTGGGTATTGTTCTAGGTACTGACAATCCACCTGTGGGCAAGACTAGTAAAGTTCATTTATTATGCCTCATTCTGATATTTATTTAAGACCTACTATGTGCAGGCATGCACTCTTCTAGGCACTTTGGATATAATAGGGGAAAATGACAGAAGTCCTTGCCTTTGTGGATTTAGATTCTAATGGAGGAGAAGAATAAACAAGGTAAATAACTAAAATCAGTATGTTAGATGGTAACACTTTGGAGGAAAGCAGGAAAGGGACTAGGGAGTGCTGGGCAGGATGCACATGATTGCATTTTAAATAGTTGGTCACTGAAGACTTCACTGAGAGGGTGGTTTGAAGGAGAGTGAGATCCCTGCTGTGGAGATCCTATTAGAAAGAGAAAGGTGGATGGGTATAAAATTAGATCATTTCAGGTAACTAGTGCTTCTAAATCAACTGATGTGAAAGATTGAGGGTAAGATGAGACTATAATAGGGAAGTGAGGTGAAATTTGAGTATAGACATGAAAGAAATATAGGAATGAAGAATGACTTAGGCAGAGGACACTGCAAATGCAGAGGCCCTAGTTCTGTTGAACATAAAGAAGTCCAGTATGGCTAGTGGTGAGAAAGAGTGAGATGTTAAGAAAGATGAAGTTGGCCGGGGGCAGGTGGAAACAGCCTTATAGGATTTTATTCTAAATCAGTGGAGCGTTTTATGGAGAGGGGTGGCTGCTTTGTGGAGAGTGGACTCTGTAAAGGAGCAACAGAGAAGCAGGGAGATGATGGTGGCTAAGGCTGGTTTGACCACAGCGGCAATGCTGAGAAGTGGAAGATTTGGGATATGATTTGAAGATTGAGCCAACAGGATTGAGTGAGTGTTGAATTAGAAATAATCACCTTGCTTGAACACCAGTAGAGGGTGCTGTTTACTGAAATGGGGAAGAACAAGTTGGGTGAAGTAAAATGTTTAGTTTGACAAGGTTGTTTAACATCCAAGTTGAGATTTAAATAGGCAGATGGGGTCTTGAAGTCAGTGGAGAAGTCATAATTGGAGATTAAAAATATGGAAATTTTATATATATATATATAAATATAAATATATATATATGTATATATATATATATATATGCATGCATGCTCTGGCATTTGACTTTAGCTAAGGACAGTCCTGTGATTTCAGGAGTCCCCAAATTTTAAAATAATATTATGGCAATAAAGTGTCCTCATACAGCTAAATACGGTAACCATTTAACGAGTACTTAGTATCAGGCACTGACCCAAAGTGCTTTATTTGCATTATCTCATTTTAATCTTTAAGATGGCCTTAGAAAATTAGTACTATTATTTTCCTCATTTTGTAGAAAAGATGTAAGCATTTTGCCTCAGGCCATAGATCTAGTAAATTGGTGGAGTACTTGAATCTAGGAGATTAGGATTTTCCTACTCATTTCCTTTTCTGTACTTCTGTAAACCTTTTCAGTATCTATCCTACCATTTGTCAGCTCTACTTTCATTTTTTTATATTGTCTATCTGCAACTGTAACAGTAAGTTGACTCTAAAAATGGAGAAAACAATAAGTAGCATTTATATTGTAACTATCTGGTGCTGGGCTAAGTAATGTGCTAGGATTTCAAGTCTTTTCTCAGAATTCAAAATTATAACCCCTTTGCTTTTTGAAGGATGATACTTTCCAGTGTCAGCATCACCTTGATTGTATTTCTTATAAACCATCAACTTCTTAAAATATATCATTTTTTAGTTTGCTGGAAAAAAAACAAGGTGTTACAGATCTCTCGATTATACTTATATCTGTGGCTTGCCTATTCCTTTTACCTGCCATATAAAAATGTCTAGGTTGTTTTAAATGTTTTACTATTAACATTGTCCTTGTGCCTTGTCAGCTTGTATATGTGGAGGAGTTTGTCTAGGGCAGTTTTTCTGAACACTGCCCCGTTTTAATGCCCATTTACAACCATGAAATAAATTTTATAGCTAATACCCAATGCACATAATTTTTTTAACATCCCAATAATGTTCTAACTGTACTGTAAAGGAAAATTATACATACTGTAATGAGATAAAATATATTTGTATGAAAATGTGCCAGCCTGACTACCCAAGAAGACATGATCATCAGATGCTTGCAGCAGTACATATACATATTATTGCTGTAAAATGCTACCACTGGCAGTTCAGACTTCTGTAGATGTGTGGTTGTTGGTGATTCAGACTTCACAAGTGGCATTAGTGTTGGTGATTGTGATATTCTAGAACTCTAAATTCTGAACCTTATTTCTTTGAGTGTACCCACTTAAAGAGTTCGACCCCCTCCACGTGACATCCAGTATATTTAGCTTTTAACTGTCCCACACTCCCATGTTTGAGCTAAAATATCCTGGTCTGTCACACACTTACATTGATTCTTAATTCTTTTCTCCCTCCTCACTCTTGCTTTATGGTCCTCATTTGATAAAAGGCAGTCCTGGTTAATCCAACTTTGTCTCCCCCATACCTGCACCAGTGTCACTGAAGATGGATGGAGAAAAACACGAAACCTCTAACAGGTTTCATTTCAAATTCCTGACGTTTAAGTGGGCCTTAAGTGGGCCCTAATGTCGTCTGGCAGTCAAACTGTATTTTCTTAGTTCATTCATTCTTTCACTGCGACAACTGTCTTATATCTGTTCCTTTCCCCTCAAACCTACCAGTATATCTCTTCTGCCATCATCACCAGCTTCCTACTTCACTGAGAAAATAGAAGGAATTGAAATTTCTTAAGACTCCAATTACTGTACGTTCCCACCTTCCAGCATTTATACCCATAGCAGGTTTTCAATATTTGTTGAATACACTTAGTAGCTTTAAACAACACATTTTTATTTTCTTACAGTTCTGGAGGTCAGAAGTCCAAAATAGGTTTTGCTGGGATGAAATCAAGGTTTCAGCAGAATTGTATTCCTTCTGGAGACTTTAGGAGGGAATTTTTTAGTTTCTAGAAACTGCCTGCATTTCTTGGCTTATGGACTCTTCTTCCATTGTCAAAGCCAGTAGAGTAGCGTTTTCATATCTTTCTCTCTGACCCTTGTTTCCATCATCATATCAACTCTGACTCTCAAGCCTTCCTCTTATAAGGGCTCTTGTGATAACATTGGGCCCAGGATGATCCAAAGTAATTTCCTTATTTTAA
Source organism: Rhinolophus ferrumequinum (assembly GCF_004115265.2). Lineage (NCBI taxonomy): Eukaryota > Metazoa > Chordata > Mammalia > Chiroptera > Rhinolophidae > Rhinolophus > Rhinolophus ferrumequinum. Next base: position 17,464,842 of record NC_046300.1, read on the forward strand.
GATCTTTAACTTAACCACATCTTTAAAGTTCTTTTTGCCCTGTCAGGTAACATATTCACAGGTCCTGGAGGTGAGGATGTGAAGAGCTTTGGGAGTCCATTATTCTGCCTATCTCACTTAACATGTTTATTAAGTCTCTTTGAATCTATTTCTGCTTCAGTGTCTCTTTAAACATTCTTGGATTTATTTGTGGTAGAGTTTCTCGCAGTCTGGATTTTGCTGATTTCATGCCTGTGGATTTTCTTTGTCTCCTCTGTATTTCCTATCGATTGGTAGTTGGATCTACAGCTTGATCAGATTATTTTGTTTTTTGTGGGTATTTTTTGGCGAGACTGCTTAATAAAAGTAGTAGCTCTTCCATCAGGAGGTACGTAACATTGGGAAGGCGCATAAGGTCTAACAGTCTCTGTGATGTTAGCAGCCGTTAATGTTCAATGTTTAGATCTCTTAATTCATTAGGGTTTGCAAAATGGTATTCTAATTCTGTCGTTCTTTCATTTATTACCTGGAATACTTTTATAAAGAGAAACACACCCCATTTACTACTATTTGGTTACTCAGTGATATAATTTATATGGAAAGGCAAGTATAGTTCACATAGTTCTTTCCTTTTATTCACTGACTGTCAAAATAATGAGTTGGTCTTTTAGCATTCTCCAATGTTGGCCACATAGTTTTTGTTTTTGTTATCATGAACTTGTGTATTTAAACATATCTAATGTGTTTCAAGACGATGCAGTTATTCTCCTTATTGATACTCAAACTGTCCTATTTTGACAGGACCCTAGTAGTAATCTTTGATAGTGTTGTTGCTCTCTGGTCTCACAGAATGTGGCATTTCTTGCTCCTGCCCTGGAATTAACCACTTCTCCAAGAAGCTCTGCTTCCTTGTAGTGGGAAGTGGAATGTGGAAAATACAACGTGGGTGCTAGTGGAACTCATTGTTACAGTTTGGTCATTGTTTCTAGATTTTTTTCAATGGATAGGGTTAGGTTTTATTTTAATTTTAAAGAAAAAGACATTGTAACTTCATATTGATATTCTAGTTTAGATTCAGAACTACAGTTTTTATTATTTCTGACATTTTCTATTGATAGCTCTTATCAACAAAATTTCTAAAAACACTGACGTTTCTTTTTTGCACTTTTGTTTTTGTCCTTAGGGTATATCCCACTAGAGAAATATGGTCAAATTACTATATTTTAAAGTCACTTGGAATAAACAGTGTGTGTTTATGCTACTAATGGGGCATACATTTAGGTTCACTTATTTTACTTTCAATGACATTAGTTATTGCTACAAAGAAGGCATATTCAAAATAGTCTGGTTTCTTTCTGTTTCTTATAGCCTATTCCTAACCATTAAATTTTTGTTGTTATTTTTAATAAACATTTATAATTGTATCTGTTTGTAGTCCCCTTTTTTGTACTATGTACACACATTTCCCCAGCTTGCTTTTTTCACTTAACAGTATATGTTGAGGTCATTGCATAGCAGAATTAGGATAGTCAATTTTGTTTTTAAAGTGTCATAATACTCTGTAGTGTGGATGTACCATAATTTATTGTATCTTTTCCATATTGGTGAATTTTGGGGTAGTTTCCAATCTCTTGTAATGAGTAATCTTTGCGTGTTTTTTTTATAATTTTGCTAGTGCATCTTAGGGATAGAGTCCTAAGTGAGATCTTACTAAATGTGCTTGTTTTTCCTGCTGATTTGAGACACTGCTTTTATAATCTGTTGAATTTTATGTGTGAGTCTACTTGTGGATTTTCAATTATATTTTTAATAACTCATTAGTATAATTTGCATACTATACAGTTTACTCACTCAAAGTGTGCGATTTATTGATTTGGTCTTGGAGGTGAGGCGTTATCAGGGATGCTGTCCCTCCTCAACCTGAGACCTTGAATCATCTGAGCCCAGGATGGTTTTCTGCTACCCCCTCTGAGGTAGAGAGGTTTTTTGGGTTTTGTGTTTTTCCTTTGTTACTCACTAGCCTTGAGTTTTTTAACCTGTGTTCTGGGGCTGACAGTGTTTGTATTTCCCTCAGTAGCTTCAACTTTTGTTTCTTATAGGGCAAGGAGATGGGAAAGGTTTGTGCCTTTCTTGCAGAGGCAGCCAGCCGCTCCCTTCCTGTGGGACCTGTACCACTGAGAGATACTTTCTCCAGTCTCCTGCCCTGTCCTCAGTCTTAATTATGAGTGTCCAGGTGGAGGTTTGTGGAGAAAGAGCCTGCAAGTGGGTGTGAACTCTCCTTGTGTCTGTGGCTTCTAGGCTTTCTGTATTTTCATCCTTGCCCACACTCAGCTATTAACAATAAATTAAATACAGCTGAATTCTTCTTACCCACTTACACGGTGGCTTCATTTTTCTTCTGTCCTCTGCCACATACGACCTACTGCTTGTGTCGCATCTCTTCTTGGGGTCATCAGTCTTTTCTTAGATTTCAGGTTAGTTGATTATTCTACAACCTCAGATTTCTGATGGATTCAAGAATACTTACGGTTTTGTAGATTATTTGGCTTTTTTTTGTTACAATGGGAATGATGTTTTTTCCAGTTTCTCCATCCTAGACAGAAGCAAGAATTGCTCTATAATTAAAAGTAACCTTTTAATTTTTAACTGTTTCATGTAGGAAGCTTTTCAACATTATAGGAAAGTTGCAGGTATAGTCAGTGAATTCCTGTGTGCCCTTCACCTAATTTACCACTGTTATTAGCACTTTGCCAAATATGCTTTATCACTGTCTTCCTGTGTATTTACACATTATTATAATTATTGAACCATTTGAGAATAGGGTACCCTAACCTCATGACTGTTCACCCCTACATAATTCAATCTCTTTATATTTTTTAAAACTTGTTAGTATATTGCATGAAGATTTTTGTATGTCAATAATTATATATACTGATATTAAAATATACATAGATAATTTGTGTTTATTAAAATTTTTTTCTGTCTGTAGGTATCATTAATGGGATTGGAAATTTTAAGTGCCTTTGTGGACAGATTATCAACACGATTTAAGTCCTATATAGCAATGGGTAAGTTAACTTTATTTAAAAATCATTGTAGAGTTTGACATACTGATCTTTTCTCTTAGTTTTTGTTTAACAGGATTAGTTCTCTGTAAATGTAATTTTATACAACCCAGAGATCTGCTACTTATGTCTGGGTAAAATAACATTATAGTTTACCCAGACATAAAAGGTTTTAAGCACATTCAAATACATAATTATATTCCCTTCAAGACAAAAAAATTAAGAAGAGCAAAACACTTGCTAAATATAGTGCTAATAGATTTTTACTTCATATTTTCAAATTGTTTACTATATCTTTTCCTTCTTTTGTAACATATTATAAATTTATAATATAACTTACAGCACCACTTTTCAAACTATCTGTGGTGAAGGACTAGTTCTTTCATTGCTAATCTGTTGCTGACCAATATTTTATATAACACAATAAAAATAGTTACAGCAAAATAAAATGGAAAAAAAAAACAAGACCCAATTTTTTATTATTAGATTCAAAAACATAAAATTACTTTGGTTGAATTGTTTCAAAAACCTTACTTTATAAATACTCACAATTTTTCTTGCCACAGTTAGTTTGTACACTGAGCCTGGGCTACCAGCCATATTTTGAGCAGCACTTACTTCCAGTGTGTTAGCAAAGAAGAGCCTCATACAAGTACAGTGATCTTCTGTGTATAGTAGTTAGGATTACAAAGTTGGCTCTGACCTGTTTTCTAAACCTGAGTGACCTTCATGTGCCTTTTGGAGTCCTTCGGTGAGTAGATTGGGTTCATACTATTATAGAAACACTCAAGGGTAACCTCAGATGTTTGTTAATTTCTTTTATAGATTAAGTTAATGCTTCGTAATGTATCATCACACTTATTTTTGAATTATCTTTGGTCAGCGTTTTTCTTCACATTTGGTAGGCCACCAAATTCTCACAATTTCCTCTTCTATTTTTATTGTCTAGCTATCCTTTGAGCAGAAGCATCTTAGTGAGTTTCTATATCTTTATTATTCCTTTTTAAATCAACACATGGTTCCAGTTCATTCTTTGTGTGAATATCTTCTGAACAGATGATTTTTCACTTTGTCAGTCTTCTGCTTAAAATCCCATGATAGATGTTTAAAACTGCTCTGTGAATGTGTTTTACTTATGAATTTTCTTAAAACATTTTGAATCAATGTTTAAAATTAGGAAGTTTTACATAAAAATTCATATTTATGGCTTATCTTGAAAAATTGGCCAATGTGGCAACCCTAACCTTTCACTTCCACATGTAATTATTGGCTGAAGCTGTGCTGTAGCTTCCCTTTTCTCTGGATCATGCACTTTTCAGTTCATAAGTCCCTCCCATCTTCTCTGTCTCCTCATAACTGAGACTCAGTTGTAATACAACAAGGTTGGAATACAGCCGTTCTTAGACCTGGTTCATTCTCAGCATTTGCCTGTACCTCCTTGACTGTAGGTGTTTATGTTTGTGACTCTTGCCCTGTAGTAGCTCCCCATTAGTAGTTGTTACAGACAGTATTTAGACTTGAGACTAATTCTAGGTATTACGTATGTCACTTAGTTTTCAGATTCAAGGAAGGCCAGGTGGGATTTGATGAACTAACAGCTCACATTGAGGCAGTGGGAGTACTGGGACCAGAATCCTAGTTTGTCACCTGCCAGGACTGTCCTGGTTTCAGAACTTCTGTTTTGCTCTCTTTGGTGTTCCAGGTCTCCTAGCATGTGTGTCCCGTCGTCTCCAGCTCAGTAGCCTCATTTATTTGTGATCTTCTGCAAGTTCTCTGTCTCCATTCTAGCTAATCAGAACCTCGCTCACTCTTGTTAGTTCTGGCTTAACTTGTTTATGTCTCTGCTGTGCTGTTCTTTCTTTTTGAAATCTTCTGCTATTCTCCATGGTCTTTTTCTTTTAAAGAGTTACTTCAGATTTCAGATTAACCTCACCCTATACTGAATTTTTCTTTACTCCATGATTCTTATACCCATAAATATTTAATAAATAAAAGGTTGCTTTTGTTGCTTAGTGTTGTTCATATGTGTTTCCCACATACCTACATATTTTTATATGTAAAGTATTTTTTGTGTGTGTGTGTTTTTTTTATCATTCAGTCTCCTACTCTGTCTAGTTATTCTTGTGCATTTACCATTAGTCAATATTGTTTTCGCCTTGAACCCTAAGACTCATCATTGTCCTTAGTGAAACTTGTTATTACTTGAGCGTCTATGTGGAAATAGGAAAATTTCATCACAACATTGCTACTATTTATTGAATGCCTATTTTTTACCCATTTACTGGGCTTATCTACTTTAGATATATGAAAGATTATCCTCACGTTATTTCTAGTTTGTATGATACCTCTGCAAGATGGGCAGTATATATTTGTACTCTGAAACAGGTAATAAATAAGACTAAGAATACCAAGGTTAGCTTTCTTCTTAGACCTTAGCCAAACTAAGTCTTTCTGTAAAAGTAAGGAATTTAATTAAAGTATGTGCTGAGCTTTTTTGATAATATAACCTTACATATATGCAACTTGATGTGAACGATACTGGTTTGTTTTGGTACACTTAAGTTATTATCTACAATTACAGATATTTCTTTTTATATTAAAAGTGAAGAGATGTTTTAGGAAATTTGAGATTTGTGTTCAGTTTTAGACAAAGTTCCAAAAAGAGTATGAGCTTCATTAATTTTATTCTTTAATGTGAAATATTTAAACTTTTATTTGTGACCACAAGTACTGTGGAAAAATAAAATTTTCAAACAAAAAAAATTTACAATTTACATTTAACACTGATCACCAACCCTGGTTTTATAACTGAATTCAGTAAAGGATCTCATAATTTACAGATATTAAAAACAGATAGTTTTAATCCAAATGGTATTGTAGAAAAAAGTATTAGAAAAGTCAGGATACCTAGTCATCAGTTTTGCATCTTGTGAAGTGGTTTACATCAAGTTCTTATTGAGAATCTACATGGTGAAAAGCTCTTTTTGGATTTCCAATAATTATCTACTGAGTGTTCATCATGACAATTTGGTGGCCATTATATTATATACAGAGCTTTAAGGAGGACTGCTGACACTTCTGAATGCTTATCATGGGCTTAGCACAGGTGCTTTGTACCAGTTTTACTTCATCCGCTCACTAACCATTGGAGGTATAGGCCTGCATCCCTTGTTTCACAGACAAGGAAACTTTCAAGTTCAAAGAAGTTTAATATCTTGCATAAATAATAACTGATAGAGCTCAGAATAAAGCTTATTCTGTTTGGCTCCAAGAGAGTATGTGTTTAAAAAGGGATCCTAATGCAAAAACATTATGATTTTTTTTTTTAATTTAATAGCTATAATGCTAAGTTTATAATGCTAAGTTTATAAAGCTATAATGCTAAGTGAGGTTTCTTGTTTTTGTTGTTTATGTTTTATAACATTTTACTTTTTAATATTGAAGCCCCTTTTGAGCCAATATTTTAATTTTCTTTTTGGAGGTAAAGTCTACCTGTCCGGAATGAAGTCTCTATTTTTTCCCCACTACTGTTATGTGATTGTTAAAACACACACACACACACACACACACACACAAACACCTCAATCACAAGTAAATGGAAGTAGTTGTGACTGGGACCTAACATTGGGTAGATTATTTAAATCCTGGTTTCATTACTTGCTGTTTGTATGACCTTGAGCAATGTATTTAATGCCTCTGGGCCCTCTATCAAAGGGCCTGCTCTATTTCATAGGGTTGTTATGAGGATTAAATGAGATAATTCAGTGTTTAGTACATAATAATATCTACTATTAAGTGTTTATTATTATCTTCTGCGTCTCAGAAGCTATCAAAACCAGACTCTCACAATAGTCAATCCTACAGATGTTGATGAATTTCTCTAGTGTTAACAATACATCCAGGCAAGATGAGAAGAATTTATATTGTTCCAATTGACAGGTACTTTTGTTGCCTCATGACTAGTCTCATGATTTTTATGGCAGGGTCTTTGTTTTCTTGATTAAGTCATTTCCTTGATTAAGCTTAGATTTTGGGATGATATCATTCCATCTGGTATAGTTGGCTTCTCACCCATTTTCTTCCAAAAAGAATATAAATTCTTTTTTCCTTAAGTGTTGTTGATCATTATTACATCAGTCTGGTTGTTATAGACATTATTACATTGTAGAATATATTTGCATCAAATTACATATACATTTAATTACATGCATCTATAAATAAACTAGAAAAAATCTCTCTTGATCCCTTTTCTTCTTCCCTCCCTTATTTAAACTAGGCCTCAACTTCCATTGCCTCAGGGAAGGGAAAACTAACTGTAATGTCAAAAGAGAAACAAAAGAAGTGAATTTCCTTGCTTTGGAACATATGGGAGATAGCATGAAAGGGATAGTAGGTGACACATGATAGAGTACTTACTCTGTTTCCTTGACTCTGAGTTCTTTAAGTGTATTATCTTTTAATTTTCAATAATCTTTTGAAGTGAGTACTGCTGTAAACATTTATGGGTTGAGGAAGTAAAGGCAAAAAGATTAAATATCGTCACATACTTAATAACACTGCATTAAGTGGTACGGTAATTTAAGGGATTACAGAAAGATAGTTTTGACCTGTGCCCTCTGAATTCTAGCCCCTCATTCGGTTCTCTCCACTCCCACCTATAATAGATGTGATTTCTTTGTGGTCCTTTGTTGATTTCTAGTTATAGAATCCTTTTTCATGAAAACTCTCCAGGCATGGACTCTAACCTGCTTTTCCTTCCCTCATTTTATGGAGTAGTGCCAAAGTTTTGGGTATAGTAGAGAAAGACCTCAGTCCTAGTGGCCTAGGCTTCTGTTTTTGTCAGTTAAGTAATGTGTCATACATGCAGGAGAATGCCTGTCAAACATGTACAATTTGAAGAATAATTATGAAACCAGCACCTGCTTATGCCCAGGTCAAGAAACTAGAACTCTGCAAGTTCCTTAGATGTTCCCTCTGCATTTCCTCATGATACCTCCCTTTCTGTACTGGGGTAACCACTGTCATGACCTTTGGGATAATCATTCCCTTGTTGTATAGATTGACTATCTATACATATCTCTAAATGAATAATAGTTTTGCCTGTTTTTTGAACATTATTATTTTAAGTGGATGTTATACTGCATGTATTTTTTTTTAATTTGCTGCTCAGTTATTTTCAATTAGACTCATGAATAAAGAATTTAAAACATTTTGCTTACCTCATGACTTTTCATTTATGGAAACAATTGCTGTTTGTAATTTTATAAAATACAGCTTATAATGGCGATGAATTATACATATTTGTTCTTTTCCCTCTCCCCTTCTCTAGTTATTGTAGCTTTAATAGACAGAATGGGAGATGCCAAAGATAAGGTTCGTGATGAAGCTCAGACTCTGATATTGAAGTTAATGGATCAAGTAGCACCACCTATGGTAGGCCTACAATTTACAATTCTAATTTGGCTAGTTAATGATGAAATATCATTAAACTATTGTCTGTGTCTCAGAGTTTTTGTTTATTTATTTATTTGTTTTATTTATTTGTATTATTTTATTTATTATTTATTATTTTATTTGTTTTATGTATTTATTTTATAAATAAATAAATTTATTTATTTAAGGAACATGACAAATAAAGAAACAAAAACTCATAGACACACACAATAGTTTAGTGGTTACCAGAGGGTAAGGGGGGTGGGGGGTGGTAGATGAGGGTAAACGGGATCAAATATATGGTGATGGAAGGAGAACTGACTCTGGGTGGTGAATTATAGAAATGTACACTTGAAACCTATGTAACTTCAACAGTTGTCACCCCAATAAACTTTAATTTAAAAACACTAAAAAAACTAAATTAAAAAAATGAAGTATCAGTAAGGATAAGTGGTAATCACAGCAAGTCAGTCCCCAGGGGACATGAAAGCTGAAATTTTAAACAATGAAAATTTAAACAATGAAACAATGAAACCAGCACCTGCTTAATGTTTTATTATTGAATTGTTGCTAATGTCTTAAAGAAGTTGAAATTTTAACTTTTTTGGTTTAACTTTTTTGGTTTTTTTGCTTTTTCTCATTTTCTACTCTTTAATGCTTTTTTAAAAAACTAACTCAGATATACTGATAGTTATTTTTTAGAATTTTCTCATTTTCCCTACCTGCATATTATAAACTGTTAAATGAGAAAGCTTATTTTGAGAATTACTGAAGGTTATGTTAATTTCTGCAACTCTTACAGAGCCAGGAATAAAAATTTTTAACAGGTGATTACTAATTATGTAAGGAATATAGTCTCTGACAGCGACCTGTGTTTTATGAATATAGTAGAAAAAATTTGCCCTGATGGAGGTGTTTTGAAAGAAGAGCAAAAATAACTTGACATGTAAACAAAGATTCACAGAGTAGGTCATGTTAAGTGGGAAAAAATTAGATTTTATAATATGCACAATGATATTATGTGTTATTTAAAAAACAGTTTAAAATTATAATATTGCATGTTTTATAAAAAAATATCCAAAGAGTATTCAATTATAAAAGTAAATTGTTTTCCCAGATTTAACTATTAATAAGTCCTTGTTAATAGTTTAGTGGGTATCCTTCAACATTTGTTTAGTGGTTCAAATTTTAACTTGTTTTTGACTTACTATTATTACAGTACTGTAAAGCATGTTCTTGTATGTGTATCTTTGGACATAAATATAAGTATTTATATAAAATAGAATTCCAGAGATGGTGTTGCTGAATCAGGTTAAGCACATTTAAGTTTTTTTATTTTTTAAACTTCCAAGTTACCTTCCTTAGAGAGAGAGAGAGAGAAAGAAATAGGAGAACTAAATACAGAGTCCAGAAAGAATAACGTCCAGGAAGGGAGAGAGAGAGGGAAAGAACACATGAATTTATTAAATTGTAAGTAAGCATGGTGTTTCTAAATGTGGAGAAATAATTGTTTGGGATAATTGACTCTGTAGTATTTCGAAAAATAAAGTTGAATTTCTTCTTATACCAAACCCATATAACGGTTTTGGATTATTTGTATTGGTTTATCTATGCTTTTTCCAAAAGAAAAAGGTAGTAGTAAAATGACTTGCCCAAAAATGTTTCTGTATTTGGATCCAGTGTTAAAAGGAGAAAAGCCTGAATTATAAAATGTTAAGAAAGCCTGTTCCATGTGACAGTCTGTAATAGTTGCTAGGCAACATTGAACCTTTTAAATGCTTACTAGACTACTGGGCTTATAATGGTAGCATTGTTGTTGAAGATTTCTAAAGCTTAGAACAAATTCTGTGTCTTTGGAAATTCTAAGCTTTTTAGGTGTTGGACATAGCTTTCCTGGGAATAATTTAAATCTAAAATGAAAGATATAAAATAAAAACAAAAATGTAATTAAGATATTGAAAATTGGGTGAGCGCAAGATCAGTGCAAATTTGGCTTAGAAAAACTTGTAGAGAAGTGAGCAGTCTGATGGGAAAATTCATTTACCAATAAGGTTGGTAGTAAGGTCGAGAATAGATAAAAGGTTATATGAGTAATTTAATGTTTTATTATACATGTTCACTTTTCTTTCAAATAGCACATTTGGGAACAATTGGCTTCTGGTTTTAAGCACAAGAATTTTCGATCTCGAGAAGGCATGTGTCTGTGTCTTATTGAAACCTTAAACATGTAAGTTTTATGATTACTGAAAACATCCACCTATGTTTTTCATTTTTCTAAAAATATAATATACATTTCACAAAGCTCAAGGAAAGTTATGGAAATAAAATTTAAGTATTTATTAACTGATTTCTGGTACAGATTTTTTATTTTATTTGATGCCTTTATCTGTTAATTTTTTGTGAACATGTTATTATCTTTCATGTTGTTAATTTAAAATTACTATAAGAAATGTTACAAGAAGTGTTTCTCTTTAGTGTGTTACTAGTTGCTACTTAAAATAGGTGGTCATATAACAAATATGTTGATGTAACTTAGGATCTACTTCTGTTCTGGACCCAGTTTAGAATTATTTTTAACTCAGTGGTATATCAGATATTTCCCCACATAGGCTTTCTAGAGTAGTGTGAGTGGTTATGACAATCATAGGGTGCCCAAGACTTTCTCAGGTAACCAGACAATGAATCTGGTAGCCGTATGCAGAGCTCTGACAGCACCGATGCCACAGAGCTCAGAACTCCAGTCTGAAGAAATTGGAAACTGGGGCTTTTGTTCTGTTTCTGGATTATTTTTTCAAGTTCTATGCAACAAAATAGGTAATACATAGTAGCTTTCAACTTTTCCTGTAATGTTAGTTCCTTTTCTCTAACTATACCTTCATTTATTTTCTTTTATTCCTCTATGGTCCTTTCTGCCATCTAGAGCTTGTAAGTGCATTCAGTCTGCACAACTTTTGTGGTTTTTGGCTCTCCTGTCATTTGCTTTCAACCCATGACCTCATCAAAAATTGATAAGTGTAAATAAAGATTTTATTGGAATGCAAATTTGAGACCCAGAATCTAAAAAAATTACTATTTTAAAGCAAAAGCTCAAATTTTCTTGAGTGATTGATAGGTTGCCAGGTTTAAGAGTGCCATTGGTTGAACATTTTGTTTTGTTGGATCTTGTATTGAGAGTTTTCATTGTCAGTCATGATTATCCAAGTTTGCATATTTCCCATTGTTTAGAATTAGTTTTTGCTTGTCTCATATCCTTCATGTTTTAATGATGTGTGCCCATGTTCTCTACCATATTTGTCTTATTAATACAGACAAGAAGAAAGTATAAGGATATTTTATTTACTGTGCGAGTAAAACCAGATTCTCTTTATTTTTTTCAAATTATATTTAGTTTTGGAGCTCAACCACTAGTCCTCAGCAAGTTGGTACCACATCTGTGTATCCTATTTGGAGATTCCAACAGTCAGGTAAAATTTTACTTGCATTCAAGTATTGACTAATTTGGGGGGTATACTTTCTTTGCTAGTGCTCTTATTCCATTTTAAAAAGAAAAAGAAGAGAGGGTAGTTGGAAGGAGGTAGTGAAATCAGGATTTCACATTATTTTTTTCTTTTAAAATCCACCAAAGTTAGTTTTGAATAACACTCTATATTCACATAAGTTGCTTAAGTTTGTCAGTTGTTTAGCTAGTATTAAGGATAGTGGGGACATAAAGTTCTTGAGTTTAAAAGATTGAGTAACAAATTACCTGGATTCCCTTCTGTAGTCCCGTGTGTTAATTATGAGAACAGGTTGTCGACTCCCTTTCTTCATTCCTGAATGTGGTTGCATAACAACAACATTTTTGCAACAGCCATAATCCTATTTAACGGAATTTGTGCCAGTGGTATATCATGTATTAGAAATTTCTTGCTCTTTGAGGAAGGCGCGGTCGTGGTTCGATCGTCGTTCGTTTTCGCCCGCTCCTGCTCCTGACTCACCGCTGTTCGCTCTCGCGGAGGAACAAGTCGGTCAGGAAGCCGCGCCGCAACCATATCTTTTAAAGATACCGGCAAGACACCCGTGGAACCAGAGGTGGCGATTCACCGAATTAGAATTACTCTAACCAGCCGCAACGTAAAATCCTTGGAGAAGGTGTGTGCTGACTTGATCAGAGGCGCAAAGGAAAAAAATCTCAAAGTAAAAGGACCAGTTCGGATGCCCACCAAGACTCTGAGAATCACTACAAGAAAAACTCCTTGTGGTGAAGGTTCTAAGACTTGGGATCGCTTTCAGATGAGGATCCACAAGCGACTGATTGACTTGCACAGTCCTTCTGAGATTGTTAAGCAGATTACTTCCATCAGTATTGAGCCAGGAGTCGAGGTTGAAGTCACCATTGCAGATGCTTAAGTCAATCTTTTTAATAAATTGACTTTATCAGTTGTTAAAAAAAAAAAAAAAAAATTCTTGACCTGAGCTTCATACACTAGAGGCATAATACGTGGATGTGTTCTGGATCTTGCCCTTCTGATGGAGTTGAATCTTGGTTATAACCTTTTTGGCACGGCTTGTGCATTTGAAAAAACCCTAGATGAGGTTTTTCCCGCTTTTAGGCCCTAGCTCTACCTCTGGAGGTTTGTGAGAGGTCTGCTTTCTCTTCATTTGCTCTTTGACAGTGAACTGTGCAAGAGAACTAGAGCTGTCTTCCAAATTCCTGTCTTTAGGCCACATTTTTTTGCCTTTTAATTGTAAAATGCACACAACATAAAATTTACCATTTTAGCCATTTTTAAGTGTGTATTTATTGGCATTAAGTACATTTGCAGTGTTGTGCAGCCATCACCACTCACCCATGTATCAGAACTTTTTCATCTTCCCAAACTGAAACTCTATCCATTAAACAATAATTCCCTATTCCCTCCAACCCCTCTGTTCCTGCTAACCACATTTTACTTTCTCTCTATATGAATGTGACTACTCCAGGAACTTCATGCAATATTTGCCCTTTTGTATCTGGCATATTCACTTAGCATAATGTCTTCATGGTTTGTCCATGTTACTGCATGTGTGAGAATTTCCTTTCCTTTTTAATACTGAATAACAACTCCATTGTATGTAGATACCAGTTTTTTAAAATCCGTGCATGGACATTTGGATTGTTTCCCCTTTTTGGCTATTTCGAATAATGATACTGTGAACATTGGTATATAAATATCTGTTTGAGTTCATGCCACATTCTTTTTGTTTGTTTGTTTTTTACTTTTATTAGCATTTATTTGATGCTGAATTTACTCCCGGACCGTAAGTTTTTGTTTCTTCAGTTTCTTCTTGGAGATCTTTTTCTTCTGTGCAGCCTCCTCTTCTGGTTTAGGAGCAATCTGCCCTTTTTCAGTTAGGATCATCTCAATGTGGCAAGGAGAGCTCATATGTGGGTTAACCCGCCCTGAGGTCTGTAAGTTCTGCTCTGCATCTTGGGAGCTTTGTTCACCTGGATGTGCTCAGTGACCAGAGAGTCTGCATCTAAACCCTTAAGTGCAGCATTATTCTCTGCATTTTTAAGCTTGTGCAGCAAAAATTCTGCACTCTTTTTGGGCCATCTACCTTGCGTCAAACCCCACTGTTTGGCCTGGGCACACTGCCCAACTCCACCATTGTAACAACGGAATAGCACACATTGCTTTTGTAATGTGACATCCTTTAGATACTTGATGTCTTTTTGGATATGCATACCCTCGATGGCCTGGGCAATTTCACCAGTGTTCTTAAAGTGAATGCGAAGATTTGAACCTCTTGATTTACATGGTTTTGTGGGGTTCTATGTGTCAAGCGAATAGCAAACCATTTTCAGAGGTCACCTGAGGCCGCTTACGGGAAGAGGGCATGCCACATTCTTGAAAGGCAGTTTTATTCCAGGAAAATGTATTAACCGTGATAATGATGTTTTGTCATACAAGTTTTGGCATTTCTTTATAGAACCTTATTACAAAACTAAGGCTTTTTAAAGCCACATTAGTAACTTTTATTTATGTGTTTCTTCAGTTTTTTTCAAAAACCTTTTGCAGGGTTTCTGTAGAGGTTTCTTGGCAGTTCCTCTTGGTTTCTGTTAATGACCTGCCATAATCTCAGGATTTTAGAGACATTAAAATCAACTTGGAGCTTTAAGTTTGTCTGCTAATATAATGTTACCTTGAAGTGAAGTATTTTATTGTATCTCATATACTTCTTTAAAAAAGTTCTGAATTCTTTGGCAGGTGAGAGATGCCGCAATATTGGCTATAGTGGAGATTTATAGACATGTGGGAGAAAAAGTAAGGGTGGACCTTTCCAAGAGAGGAATTCCCCCTGCTAGGTAAGTCTTCCTAAAATTGTTTATTTTTGCCACTGGTTTAAAAAATTTTAATTTCATGTGTTTATTTTAAATAGGTCCAATTTTCGGAACTATTTCAAAAGATACTATTTCAAAATTCAAAAGATATAACAGGATATATAGGTTATCACTGCTTAAAAAGTTCTTAAGATCCTGTTATGTTTTTGGTCACTGTTTCATTATATACTCATGTAATTTATATATTGTTTAATATGTAATACTATCATCAGGTAACTATCTTTTGATACTAGGTAGTAATGGTCATTATTTGGAAGATGCTTAAGTAAGGATTTAGTAAAAATATTAATCCATTCATTAAGTAAGTATTTTTTGAGTACCTGCTGTTGAAAGATACTATATAAGATACTGGATAACAGAAAGCTATATAAGAATCAATCAGTACTCTTAAAACCTAGTCAAATAAAAAGAAAATCATGAATATCTGAGTAGAGTAGCATAAATCAGATCAGTAAAAATCCTCCTGATGAGCTTCTAGTGTATCTGAACTTTTTTTTCCCCAAAGATACTTTTTTCTTTAGTACTTCTCAGTTTATATTTTTATTTGAAATATTATTCCAGTTAAATTTCTTTTTATAATGAAATTTTAATATTCATTTTAAGGGGAACCTGAAAGGATTTTTTTTCTTAACTTTTTATTCTGGAAATTTCAAGCATCTTAAAGTAGACAGAATAATACAATGAACCTTCATGTACCCATTGCCCAACAATTAATTTGGGCCAGTTTTGTATGTTACACCCTTACCTACTTACTCTTGTCCTTTATTAGTTTGAAGCAAGTATAAGTAATTATTCAGTATATTTCTAAAGGAAAAAATATATTTTTAAATCACAGCCACAATACCATCTTCACACCTAAATCGTTTTGTATATAATTCTGTAAGATCAACTATCCAGTCAAGGTTCAAATTTCTAGTTGTTTTATAAATGTCGTATCTGTGTATTTTTAAGTTTGTTTGAATCATATCGAAATAAAGTCCAACAATTGGTTGATGTTTTATGTCTTTTTAAATCTCTATGTACTGCCAACACTTTTTTTGCCTTGTGTTTTCTTTGTGGAATATGCCAGGTAGTTTATCCTATAAAGTTTCCCATATTCTGGATAGTTCTAATTCTTTTTCTGTGGTGTGGTTTAACATGTTCTGTAAATTGGTTGTTGGATCTGGTGGCTTGATCAGATTTTTGGCAGAGGGGTGTCAGGCGGAGCAAAACTACTTCATAGGTCGAGGTGTCTTCTGTTACCATAACTATCATCACATCTGGCTGTTTCTTACCATGTAAGATTTTTTTCAGTACCAGTTATTTTTTGGTGATAAGGTTGTCCAGTAAATATGCATTTTGTTTATTCATTCGTTTGCTTTCTACTTCTAGGGCTAACAATAATTTAATTTGAGTATATTTTATATCATTTTATATGGATGACAGAAATGATGTTACCATATATGTTTGTGTGTGTCTGAGTATGTATACGTGTGTATATATGTTACATTACATACTTAAAAATTTATATTTCAATTATTTTTTCTTTAGCTATTTTAAATTTTTATTCAAGTGTGATATGCATACAGAAAAGTACATAAATAATAAGTTTGAAGCTCTGTAAATTATCACAAAGTGAATACACCCGTGTATACACCATACAGGTGAAGAAGCAGAACATTATAACATTCCAGAAGGCTCCCCAAATCTTTTTTTTTTTTAATTTCTTTATTAGGGAATATTGGGGAACAGTGTTTTTTTCCAGGAGCCATCAGCTCCAAGTCAAGTAGTTGTTTCATTCTAATTGTGGAGGGCGCAGCTCATTGGTCCATGTGGGAATCGAACCAGCAACCTTGGTGTTATGAGCACTGCACTCTAACCACAAAGCCAACTGGCTGCCCCCAAATCTTTTTTAATTCTTCTCTTTTCTCTCCTTTTAAAAAGTAACTACAATTTAGTCTTCTATCACCATAGTTTAGTTTTGACAGTTTTTGAATTTTATATAAATGGAATTATATAGTACGTACTCTTTTGCATCTGGCTTCTTTCAGTTAACATTGTCTTTTTAAGATTTTTTTTTTTTTTGCATTGTGGGATCCAGCTAGTTGTTCATTTTCATTGCCATATAGTTTTCCATTGTATAAATAGAGTGTATTTTATGATTCCATACTGTCGGTAGATTTTTGAGTTGTTTTTAATTTGTAGCTTTTATAAGTAAAAACTACCTATATTTGGCTGCTTCTCTCAACGGAAGGGAAATGGGTTTTATCTCTCCTTTCAGTGAGTGAGTTAATTGTAAAAGAGTTGTATAGAACTAACTGAATCTCGAGAATTGTTTTTTCTCAGGGAGATGGTGAAAGGAATTGTTTATCTTTAAAGTATATATAAAATAAACAAAATTTATTCTTTATTCCCAGATTAGAAATCATATTTGCCAAATTTGATGAAGTGCAAAATTCAGGCGGTATGATTTTGAGTGTCTACAAAGGTAAGAATAATTAAGTTATTCCAGTTCTTAAACATTTCTAAGATTATTTAACATAGTTTTAGACATTAAAACATGTTTTCCAGTTAACTATTATATTACTGATTCAGCAGATTTGATTTTGTGGCTTGAAACTTAGGATACAATAACAAAGTCTACGTCTTGCAGATCATTATTTTCTGACTCTGTTGGAATAAATGAACATTTAATAATGGGTGTAATCAATAATGTAAAATGATCCTGTTCTTTTGCCTTATTTTTTGTATAGTCAGGGTGGAAGATATGATGGCCTTCTTGCCCTCCATGTTTATTCCCTGAGTAATTGTTTTACTCCCTGAGTAGTAGTTGTTTATTGGAAATCGTGGGGTTGATGGGCTCTATTACACCTATGTATAGCCTATCAGTGATGATACTGGTAAAGAGACACAGACGTAGGAACTTCACCAGCATAATCATCTTTGGCTTCTTAATTAGAGACCAAGTTGGAATTCAAGGAAGTTGGGGTATCTGGCATTTTATTTGATTTTGTGGTTGCTCCATTTTTTTGTAAGGATGCTAAATTGTATTTGGTTTGTTGGGTAGCGTTTCTCTAGGTTTCAGTCTTTAAATATTAATTAGCCATATATGTAAAGAATATATTCTACTTCCAAAGATAATATAAGTGGTTTTTCACCTAGGAAATTAGGTTCATATTAAAGAGAGTCTGATTAGTAATGTAAATGATGCTGAAGAAAAAATTTGGTTATATGAGTTGTATAATCAAAAATAGTTACTAATATAATTTAGTTTTTCTCCTCTGGATTAAACTGAAACTGAGCCTTATTTTGTTGCAGGAAGGCAGATGGAGTGAGAATTTAGTGTTAAAAAGATTGTTTACCCTAATCTAAACTTAGTTCCAGAAGCATAGATTGACTTCAGCGCTACCATCCTCACTCAGACTGCCAGCTGTTTCTCATTCCTCTTTGAATGGGAGGTGTTTTAAGTACTTTATCCTTATTTTTGAGCAGTTAGCTCTGTCCATTTCCATAGAAACCAGAAACAGCAGAAAGATGGAGAGTTGTTACAATTCCTTGAATTGAGACTTTTGTGTTTTCATATCATTTAACAGTACATTCTCATTTGTGTACTCCATACTGTGTAATTACAACTCTAAGAAATAGAGTATAATGCATATTATAAATTTAAGATATTTGTTATTTGGTATGGTTTATTTTGAAAGTAGTCATTCTTGTATTTTGTGAGATTATTTCTGTTGCCTTCAAAATAGAACATTTTTTTGTTCCCTATTCTTTTAGTTCCCATTTCTTTTTCTCTTATTTATTCCTCCATAAACAGGGAGATTTGGGGTTAGTGTCAGCCATGTATTTCTTTTGAGGGGAGTCTTCAGAGATTTTTTTTTTGTATTGGAGATTATGATCTGAATATTACAAGTATGGTCAAATGTGAATGTTAAAGTCTGTAATATATTTATTGGGGTGTTGAAATTGGTCATGATGTTTTTGATGACAGTATTATGCTGTCATTGAAAAATACTTTAATCAATTCATTAATAAGGGAGGAGACCTAAGAGAGGGAAGCCCATTTATCGTATTGGCAGGGACCACTCCTCTCCTTTATTCTCTCTCAATGATCTCATGCAGCCCAAGAGCTTTTAAATGGTAACCATTTGCTGATGACTCCTAAATGTGTAGCTCTAGCCCTCATTCATGTCTTTCGTACTCTAGATTTGGTAGCCTGTAACATTTCCATTTGGTTGCCTAATAAGCACCTCAGTCTTAACATGTCCAAAATTGAAACCCTGTTGTCTCTTGCTTTCCCTCAAATCTCTTCCTCCCCCAGTTTACTCATTTCAGTCAATGGTACCGCCATCAGCTTAGGCTAGAAATCTGAATTGATTCCCCCGCAGTCTAATTAGTCATTTCTTCCTCTGAAATCCTGGTATATCCCAAATTTGATTATTTTTTTCCATTTCCATTGCTAAGACCCCACTCTAAGTCTCCTTTAGTTTTCACCTAGGTTACTGCAATAGATTTCTGTTCTGTGTTTGCCCCCTGAAATCTATTTTCTATCCAGAAGTGAGAATGATTTTCTTAAAATGTAAATTAGATCATGTCACAACAGTGAAGAAGACAGGTAAAGATTCTGCCTCAAGGAACCTACATTCTAGTGAGGGAGAACGTGCCATAAACAAGTAAACAAACCGATATCCAGAGTGATTACAGTTGGTAATGGAAGAAATACAACTATCCTTTTGTTTAATGAATTTAATGAAATTAATTTGAATTATTCCCCAAATCCTTGCTGCCAAATGAAAAGCCATTAAATGAAAAAATTATTTCCACTAATGTTTTGGTATGTTTCATCTCAACCTGGAATACTTGAATAATCTTCACAGGTAGAAAAATATATCACTTGAACACTGAAAACAAATTTTTACAAGTAACAATTTGAAGGCAAATAAATAGTTTATACCTAAAGTAATGTAATTAAGGTTTATTTAACTCTATTTTTATTTCTGCACAATTTTTCCCCTCAAAATTTTCAACCCTTTTTTGGCTCATTGTTATTGTACACTCAAACTAAAACTTTAAAGTTACAGAACAGGGAAACACTTTAGGTCAAAATAAAGGCTCAGCATGAAAACTTGTGAAAATAGTTTGTGCACACAATCGACTGAAGAGCCATAGAAGGTGCCGCCTTTTCTCTTTCACTTTGTGTACGTATGCAAAGCAAATGTTGTGAGTTCACCCAAACATGGCATTTAATTCATATTTGTTCCAAATGATATTCTGTGACTAGAAACTATTGAGATAAATAAATTTTTTAGTGTACATTTGCCTGGCACCATAACAAGGAAACATCACACTTCTCATAATGTATTGATTTTGAGTGGTTTTGGATGAAAAAAAGTCATTTTGCTAAATACAGACAAAAACGAAAAATCAGGGGATTTGTTGTAAAGATGGTATAACTTTAAGAGCTGTCCTCTTAACAGTCATTTAGTGAAGGTAAATAGAGTACACATATGGAGTTGGTAAGTTACTCAGTGATGCCACTTTACATAGAACAGTGGGGCAAGTCTCTGAGAGTTTACATATTTGAATTGAGACCTGATAAAGGAGAATAAGCTAGTCAATGGATAAATGATAGGAAAAGTGTTTTGGACAGAGAAAACGTGACCATAAAGGCACAGAGATAGAAAAGGTCTTAGTATACTTGAAAAACAGAAGGGAGGCCAGGATTGGCGAGAACTCAGTGAGGCTAGGGGTGGGTTGGAAGGGAGACCATGTATAAGATGTATTTGAAAAAATAAGCAGGAGTCATGATGTTGAGGGCCTTATAGGCCATGGGAGGGTTTTTGATAGACTTCTGGAAGGTTTTAGCGTGAAGAAGGATGTGGTGAGTTGCGAGGAACATGGTCTAACACTGTCTTATTTATATTTATTGTTCTGAGAATTAGTCTGTTTATTTTTTCTTTTTAGTCTACTCCTTCTCCCCTTATGTGTGTCCTGATGTATAACTTTACATCTCATGCTTTTGTCTCTGATTTCTTTCATAATTGTCATATTTCTACTCTTTTGATTTAAGTTTTAATTGAATTCTTTGACTTGATTTTCTAGAGCATTAGTTCAGTACACACAAGAACACAAAGTACCGTATTTTGCCATGTATAATGTGCTCCCTTGTATAATGTGCTCCTGTGTACAATGCACACCCACCTTTTTGGCCCCAACTTTCAGGGGAAAAATCTTTCGTTTTAATTTTTTTTTTTTTATTGGGGAATATTAGGGAATGGTGTGTTTCTCCAGGGCCCCTCAGTGTTGTCCTTCAATCTAGTTGTGGAGGGCACAGCTCAGCTCCAAGTCCGGTTGTCGTTTTCAGTCTTTAGTTGCAGGGGGCACAGCCCACCATCCCGTGCGTGCGGGTATTGAACTGGCAACGTTGTTGAGAACTCACGCTCTAACCAACTGAGCAATCGGCTGCCCCTTCGGAAGCTCAGCGGCTTCAATCTAGTTGTGGAGGGTGCAGCCCACCATCCCATGTGGGAATTAAACTGGCAACCCTGTTGTTCAGAGCTTATGCTCTAACCAACTGAGCCATCCGGCCGCCCCCGTTTTCATTTTTTAATTAAAATTTTTATTTGTTTACATTTAGGTACTTGTTTTTTGTATTATAAAGGAATTTTAGCATTTATTTTTTAATATATTATGGTACAAGAAATTTTATGTAACAAATAATTACAAAACACAGGAATAGATACAAGGTACAAGAAACTTACCAGTAACAAATTTATGATATTTATGCATCATAGAAGGCCAAGAACTCTTTTGTTGTTGCAAGTTGGTCGTAAGTTCAACAAAACCGATTGTTGTATTCCAAGGTATTATTTTGCATGCGGATATCGTTATTGATTTCTAGAGTTACACTTTTAACTCATAAGCATAAATAAAAGAATTAAAAACATAGTTACAGAATTAATACTACCCAGGTATAATGTGCATCCTTATTTTTCCCTCACAAATTTGGGCAAAAAAGTGCACATTATACATGGCAAAATACGATAAATCATATCATTTGAGATTTGAGCATATCATTTAGTTTAGAAATAGTGCACAGCAATTTTTTGACTTGAGGGTTTTCCAAGTCTGACTTTAATTCTTGTATTACAAAGTAAGTTAGGCAGAATCCCTAAGTACAGTGGAAAGAGCTGTGCTAGTTAGTAGAAGGAAACTGGATTGAAAATTAATCAGATTGTGGCTGAAAGGAGGCAATACCAGCCCTGTAGGAAGGAGAAAGACTGAAAGTTGCATGCCCCCTGTGATTATGGCAGGGCCTGGTGTTGTCATGGAGCTTTCTAGACAGTTTCCTAGCTAATCAAGATGTAGGCATCAACAGTGTTGGTGGCTGTGACTGCAAGTCGTTTTCTCTTTCACTGTGAAAAAACTATGCGTAATTCTGATTTGTCTAGTGTGTGTGTGTAGGACCTAATGCATTCTTGGTGTGTAATCATTGTAAAATATATCCCAGCTTCTCTATTTCAAACAGTTCCTAGGAAAAGAATTGCTCTAGGAGGCTGGCAATAAAATAAAGCATAGAAACTAACCTTTGAAATTACCTTGATATTTGGCTTATAAGAGGCAATAGATAGCTTTGTTTTGTTTTGTTTTAAATATGTTTGTAACATACCCTTTGGTGAAAAGCAAAGCAACTCTTCTTAGGTTGATTTGTGTGTGTGTGTGTGTGTGTGTGTGTGTGTGTGTGTGTGTGTGTATGTGACCATGAGCCCCCAGGGCTTTCTCTGAGCTTGACAATGTGCTGATGGTTGTGCAGCTTGGATGGAGGGTGCTCCGTGTCCCTGCAGCTGCGCACTGGCGAGGTGCTGTCTCCACCAGAAGCAAGCTTTGTTCCGTGTGGCCCTGCTGTCCGCACACAGAGCAGCCTTTGATGGGCTGCCTTTGACGTGATTTGTTTACGGCAGCCAGAAATGCTTCCTGCATAATGAGAGCAGTTAATCATGGAAACTGGGCTATTCTTGTTTGTGCACTTCTAGCAATCTTCTGTTGTAAATATTAAAAGGTAACAACAAAAGAATGAAATCCTTTTAAAAAGGTGCAAATCGTTAATCCATCAGATCATGTGATGGCTACTGATTACACGGATATCTTTAGGGAAGCAGAAAATGATTGCTGAACACATGCCTTGTGTTTTGATGATTGCATTAAAAGTCCCCCAATGGGATGGCATTTGTTGGCTCCCAGAGCTTTTCTTACATTAATTTCAGGCAGCCAATATAAGGAGAAACATCATAACCTGTATCTAACCGCATTTGTGCAGTTAAAGAATAATCTTGATCAAGCTCTGCTAGGCTCTACTAAATAGACGAGGGTTTTCAGCAAGACCCCAGACTTTTATTTTGAAGTGGAGTAGCAGCTGTTGGCTATTGCGGTGCAGAGCTGCAGCGCGGCCTGGGTCACACAGTGCTCCGGGTGTCTGCAGGCTGCAGGCCAAGCCCAGTGGCGCAGGCACTGAGCTGCATTTATTTGCTGTGCTGTTTGACCTCTTGCTTTGAGAGAGCTCCCTGGACCATCTGAATGGCTATGGGAGATGGTGAGTAAGATTTATTTTTCTTCTTTTGCTTGTGTTACACACTTCCTTTTAAAGTGACGATCATTTGCTATTCAAGGGATATATTTCTCCCTAAAGAATGAAGGACACTTTGTGTGTGTGTGTACACACTCATGTATGCATGTATGCACGTGTGTGTTTACTTGTCATTTGGTATCTTTTTCTACTTGATATGTCTGTATGGGATCTGGCAAATATGAGGTGACAGTTTACCTTGGAACCCAAGCAAGCCCTCACTCAGTCTTTGGTGGTGGATATGAAGGGACATTGGGGGAAACATAAAATAGAGGCAAAAGCTTTTAAAAGAGAACATGGCCTTTGGAAGAATGACATTTTGGCAGGAAGGTTTGGTTAGCTAGCTTGACGTCTTTCTTGTTGTATTTGACAACAAGTAGAATTCTGTGGTAATAAAGTATTTAAAGAAGCAAAACGGCTTGCCATGGGCACTATTTAATATGCTTGTGATTTGTCAGTGTACCTAGTATTAGTTCTCTAGAAAATATTTAGTCTTTTACAAATTCTATATAGGGTATAATTTGATTAAAATTGATTTTGCCAGTGTTTTATTGTAAGAATAAAATACGTATTTCTATAGTGCTTTATAGTTTCCCAAAGCACTGTAGTATACTTAGTATACATTAACTCCTCAGGTACAGTTAACTCTGTGAAGTATATAGAGTATTTTGGTGTTTCCATTTCACAGACTAGAAAACTGAGGTTTGATGAGATTATAAATCCCAGATCCAGAGAGCAAACTAGAACCAAATCTAGAGTGCATTTGGTATTGTCCTTGATAACACTTAATACTTTTTTTTTTTATTGTGTAACCTTTTGTTACGATGCTTAGAGGTATACTTTATAATCACATCAACACCAGGGATGTATACAAAGGGGAACTTCAGGTTCCTCAAAAATGTTTTATGTATTTTCTCACTAGGTTCTTAAGGAAGACTGGTCTGTCCTCGGGACTTTTAACTCTGACAGTTGCAGCCTTCCTTATAACTATATAATGACTTCTCTCTTAGGCGTTTGTCCACTTGGGACTATGAGGAATAGGCTGTAACTTCCTAAAATTATGATATTAGTAAACCGTCATTTAAGTTATTATGTACATGTTAATGGAAATATGGTTTTGTGTGTTATGGTTTATTCCGATAATTTATGTAACTGTTTTATATGTCATTATAGAAATAAATAACTGTAATTTTAACTACTAATTTTTAAGGCAAAAGCCATGAAAATTAGCAGTTAAATTCCGTATACTTAAGGTCATTGCCAAGTTTGTTTGTGTGTTTAAACCTTAATTTACAGACAACTCTAATAAATGTTGCATTTGGTTTGGGCCACATTCAGATTTTATTTCTTCCTTAAATATTATAGGTTCAATGACTATTAATGTATATTTACTTAGCTTTCTTTTTTCAAGTAGTACATGAATACATGTTTAGGAAAGTATTGATTTTTTAAAAATCAAGTAACAGCCTCTTATAAAGCTCAGAGGGTAATCTTCCTGCTCATTCTCTTCTTCAAAATGGAAATAACTTACTAGATTATATTGATAAATAAAGGAACACACCTTTATTTAAAAATAAAAAATTGACACAATAAACTACACATACATACATATGTACGTACATACAGGTTATCTTGGGATTTATAATTCTTAACATTTCATATATACTCCTCTGAATATTAGTCTCTCTCACATGTAATACAGATTCACCACACTAGTATTGTATGAACATATACAACAAATGGATTACACTATTCCTAACCTATGTTGTTTTTCATTCCTTCATTTTTAATTATGAACTTAATACACAAATACTGTCTTCTTTTCAAAATTCAAACAATGCAGATAAAGTGAAAATCCCCTCAGAACCACCTTCAAGCCCCAATCCCAGGTATAAGCAGAGATGAATACTTTTACTAGTATGGAGTTTGTCTTTTTATACCTTTTACTGTGCCTTACATGTATATTATCAGAATAAATGGTTTTGTTTTGACTGAGTTTACATAAATATTCTGAACGTATTTTTGCCATTTGCTATGTCTACTCAATATGGCAATAGAGATTTTTTTTTTTTAACATCATCATGTGTAACTGCCTCATTTGTTTGAACTGTTGCATAGAATTCCATGGTATGGATGTATCATAACCATTTCTTTTATAGAATCTGAGATTGTTTATTCACATATGGTTTTTCTAAATGATTCTGAAATAAACACCTTTGTACAAATCATATGTGTATATACACACATACATGTAAATATTTCTTAAAATAGTCTAGAAGTATAATTTCTGGATCAGATTTTTTATTTATTTCAAATTGCATTAGCTATAGCTAATTTCCTCCAAAAGAGGCTTTCTTCTTACCACCAACAGTGCCTGCTATCCTGTACTCTTTTCAGTTCTTGTTGTTATTAACCTTTCAAAACTTTGCCTATCAGATGAATAAAAAATAACTCACCCTTTAAAAAACATCTCTGCTTTCTAATAAGGTTAATCATCTTTATATATTTGTTTATTTGGATTTCATGTTCTGTGGATTGTCTTCTGGCATCTTTAGCCAACTTTTTGGTTATATGACTTATTTGTTGTTTATTTACAGTTGCTCTTTATATATTCTGGATATTAATCTAGCCGCTGTTAAATATAAGCCTAACTTTAGGTCCACATGAAAGATTTCATTAGCAGTTTTATTTCTTGGAAAACTTGGATTTGTGAAGCACTATAATGACTATCAATTGAAGTTTCAGGTGCTTTTCTGTTTAGTTGACTTTCTCCTTACCCAAAAGTATAAAATCAAGCAGTCAGATGATTGCGATATAACTCTGGGCAGTCAAATCAGATAGAGTTAAAAACCTATAGGATTATTATGTAGCCTGAGCCCTGTAATCTGCCTCATAACCTCATGAGAGGAATTTGCCTTTTGTTATGCTGGGGAGTAGCTGGAAAGAAATAAGGTTTTATTGCAAATAGACTATTTGTAAACTTAACATTTGAATACAGTCTTGTTTCAAACATGAATCTTTTGACAAATGTATATAACTGATGATACAACTCTGGCTTTCTAGAGTGGTAAGTTTTCTAGGACCACTCCAACTTGACATAAAACTACTGGGTTTGGGGGTAGGGAACAATAGTAAGAAATTAATGTTGAATTAGATCTCTCTTCTTCCAGACTCTGGAATATTCTGTGTGATATACTAGGATTGGGTAATTTAAATCACTGAGAGAAAGCAACTCTCAGAGCAGTGGTAAGGGGGAAAAAAGAGTCCATAAGGAGAAAAAGTGAATTTACAGGGAACAAAAGGTTAGGTTTTCGGCAGCAATATAGGCAGTAAGTAGTGGGCACTAACAGTGAAAATCTTAGCCTTCTTGAAACAGACCCATTTACCCATGTGGGTGCAAGTTGTCAGGTACCAGTAGCAACTCATCCTCAGACATGATATTGCTAATGAACCTGAATCGTCAAGAAAAGGCTTATATCTTCTCTTTGTACATGTAGAATGGTATAGTTGATATTCTTGACAGCTGTTATAACCAACCTGTAGCTGTCATGAAAATTTAACTACCTGAAATGACCAGATTTTGTAAAGGTTCTAAATAAACTTTGTTATGAGCCGCATTTATTATTTAGTTTGATATTACGTTGTCATGAAATATGTTATTTAATTTTATTAATACCAAATAATGGTTTAAATTGTTTTTGCTCCTTTACTTCATTGAACTATTAAAGATCTTGAATTTTTAAAGGGCCATTTAAAGAAAAGAGTAAAAGTCTTCAAATGTGTTTTCACTAAGTTAACACCTACCTAGAAATTTTTAAAGATTTTATCAAATTTCTTGACCTCTTTTAAACTTTGTGTAGAACAGACTTCATTTTTTATCAGTAAAATTGTTAACTATGTAAGATTACTGTGCTGCTGAGAACACATCTTCTTCATGTGAATATTAAAATTTGGCCATTATTTCATTTTGAAGCACTTGGATTTTCAATTTCTAATCATCGTACTGAAATTTTTTATTTTAGTTTAAATGTAGACATTTTAAATTTTTACTATTTGATTATTTTGCTTCTGAAGTCTTGTGATTTTCTTATCTATGGGAAATCATCTTCTATTATTCTTTTTGACAACTTTCTCCCCTTCATTAGCTTCAGTCTCTCCTTGTGAAATTGTTATTAGTCAGATGTTGAACCTCGTGGGTTGATTGTGTCTTTTATGTTTGTATTCTCTTGAGTTTTACGTATGTCTCTTTTTTTCAGTATTCTGGGATATTCTCTCAGTTTCTCATCCATTCCTTTTATTAAATTTTAATTTTGGCAAACAGAAATTCAAATGGTTCCAATAACTTTTTTCCTTTCTGGTGGTTCCATTTTTGTAGAATCTTGTGTGCATGCATGCACACATGTGTAAGTATGCACGTGCAAACCCATAGGTAAAATACTGAGCTCCCTGAGTTAGGGTTGGGAAGAGCGTAATGATGAAATCATTCCATCAGATTTTCAGTTGTTCCTTGTTCATCATTCCTGTATTTGCTGGCTTAGAAATTGTCACTTCTCTTGTCATTTTACAAGGTAGATCAGTTCTCTCTGCTGTTTCAGTCTGCTTCTGAGAATTGCAGTTTGCTGTAGTGTTATTCTTCAAAAGCCTTTTCCATCCTTTTTGTTTGCATCTTATGAGAATTTGTTGTTATCTTTTAGGTACTGATTTTACATATTCTCTGCCCCACCTCGTTTTCTTTGCTGCTATGATGTTGCTTATCATTTTATTGGGGTTATATTGCAGGATTTTGAGCAGGAGAGTAAAGTGACTCAAATTATCATTTTTTTTTTAAGGAAAATTTTCAAACATACCTAGAAATGAGAGTATTTGGATAAACCTCCATTATCCAGCTTCAAGAAATTATCAGTACGTAGCCCATTTTTATTCATCTATATTCCTATCTGTCTTCCCCAGCCCTGCTATCTTGCTGGACTGGGGTGTGTGTGTGCGCACACATGTGCACGCACTCATACACGTATATAAAATAAAGTAAAATGTCTTTTCAAAAGACAATTACAGTACCATTTTCACATCTAAAATAATTAACCCTTAGAATCAGATATTCATTGTTAAGATTTCCTTATTTCATAAATATCTTTTTACACTTTGAATTGAAATTCAAACAAGATTAACGTTGCCGTTGATTGATATATTTCTGAAGGCTCTATTCATTTGAAGCTTCTGTCTTTTTCTCCTCTTGCCATTTATTTGTTGAAAAAGAAAAACATCTGTCAGGAAAAGTTTTCCCACATACTGGATTTTGTTGATTGCGTTGCCGTGATGGTTTTATGTTTTTGTATCCCCTGTATTTCCTGAAAATTGAAAATTCTGCTAATGGCTTAATCAGAATCAGGTCTGACTTTCTTTTTTCCTTTAAGTACAAATTTTTGTAGGAGGTACAGTGCCTGATTTTCTTTGTGATGCTAATATTGAACAGTGGGTTCAGGTGTTATTAACCTTGTATAAAGTTCCCCATCACCCTTTAACTTAACAGTTTCAGCTGTCATTGCTCCAATTTATTTTTCTTGTCTATTTTGTGGTTTGGAAGGTCAAGAATGGAAGCTAGGAGGCCAGTTAAGTTGTAACAATGTAGGTAGAGATGATACTAGCTTGGTTTTAGATTAGGAGCGACAGCAGAGGTAAAGAGAAATCGGTGGGTTTGAGATATAACTTGGAGTTGTATTCAGCAAAAACTGTTGGCAGATGATCCATGCGGGGCAGAGAACTTGGAATGAGGCTCCCACCTTGTGAGTTTGAGCCTACTAGATGGTGATGTCATTTACTGAAGGCAGGGAGAACAGGTTTGGAAATGATGTTGGTGTTAGATTACCCATGTCGTGTTAGGTTACCCAAAGATGCCTTTGAGATATCCATGGGGGAGATGTCTAGTAGGCAGTTAGATATATAGGTCTGGAACTGGGAGATGGTTTAGGCTAGAGACAAATATTTGAGAACGATCAGCATAAAGAAGATACTTAAAACTATACTGGCAATGGATGAAGCCATTTAGAAAGTGTGTAGTCTGGAGAAAAGGAGAATAGTCAACATTTAATGGTTGAGTAAAGGAGGAAGAGACTGAGCTAGAGGGACCTGTGAAGTCAGAGGAAAGCCAAGGAGAGGATCCTATTGTAAAAGGAGAATTTTAGTACAGGAAACTAAAATTTGAGTTTTCTGAGACACCTATGGGATCATATGGTCCTAATACCAGAGTTACTAATAGAGCTGTTAGGTAAAACCATGGTCATTGCTAGATATGCAGGAGTGTGAAGCAGTTCAGAAGTCCAAAGTCCTATTAGTCATTGTTTTAATTAGAATAAGGAAGGATATAGCTTCAAGTGAAAAGAGGAACTTTGGTATAAGAACTACTTAATATGAAACAGTACGTTTTGTACACGAAGGTCCATGATGTGGTGGGCTCTTACTGAACTGATTGGTTGGTTCCCTGAAGAAAATCTACACAAAATGATTTTCTTTTTATGAAACATGATATAAAGTTCTGGCTTGCTCTTTTGTTTGCCATGTAAGGTAGAGCAGTTTTTCATTTTTTATATGCATTCAGAAGCAGAAATTTCAGGTTTTGGAATCCATGTACCCATAAAAGTGAAGTGGAAAGTTTCAATAGCCATTTTGATTGTGGTAATATAAATGTATAATTTCTTATCTGAAACCTTGGGGACCACTTGTATTTTGGAATTCAGAACGTCAGATTTTAGAAAAATAATATGGTTGTGTACTATATAATGTATAACAACTCTAGCTGAGTTTTGGGCTGCACCTCCTAATCGAGCACATTAATATGCAGTTGAATGTACGCAAATTCACAGTAAACTAAATAAAGGCAATAAATAGCCTCGTGCCAGTTTACATCATGTTTTGCCATAAACTGAGTTCAAATCAGTTCAGATTTTCCTGCCAAATGAATTTTAAAAAGGCAAAACAAGTTGAAGCTGGACTTTTAGAGCTTTTTGGCTTTCAGGTACGCAGATATGGAATTGTGGGCCTATAATAGCTCAGTGCTTACTGGGGACAGTTTCCAAGTGTAATATGAGGGCAACATAAGGTAAAGCCTTATCGTGCTTAGGCTTCTTTTTTCCTCCCCCTCTTTCTGCCTGTCCCTTCTCTCTCCTTTCTCTTATCCCACTCTGAGTCCCTTCTCCTCTATTTCATCCTCCTCTATTTCCAGCTCTTCTTCCTCTTCCCCTTCTCCATTTCCTCTTGTCCTTCCTCCATCTCCTGTATTTCCATCTCCTCCTCCCTTCTATCATCATTTCTTATTTCTCCCCATCTTCTCCTCTTCCTCCTCCATTTCTTCCTCTATCTCCCTCTGTCTCTCCTCTTACCAGCTCCTCTCCTCCTTTCTCTCCTTTTCAGTATCCATCATACACATAACCACTGCCGCCTGCTCACTTTATTAGTTTGTATTCTCTAGTACTATTTAATATGTTCATCTTGTTCAATTTCTGCACCAAACCATAGTATTATGAGGTTTTTTTGAAACATTGGAGTGCAAACACAGGTATCAACATAATTATAATTTGTACGTTGCTTTCTGTATGTGATCCTTTTCTTGTTTATTCAGTAAATACGAAAGCACCTACTATATGTATCCTGATTTATCTCCCAGTTCAGTAATGATCTTTTGAGCTGTGTCCAATCTGCTGTTATGCCTGCCCAATGAATTTAAATTTCAGTTGTTGTATTTTTATTTCTAGAAGTTCTGTTTGGTTGTTTAAAAAAAATCTGTCACTTTTTTAATGATTTTTTCATCCCTGAAGTTATTTTCAAGCTTGCCTTGTGAAGCTTCTAAGTGTAGGTGTTTTATAGTCTTAGCTTGATAATTTTAGGATTTGAAGTAGATCCGTTCCCTATTGTTTATTTCTTTCTGTTTATTCTTTCTCATGGTGTCTTGTGTCCTGTCATGCTGAGTGGCCATTGGAAATTATTTGTGCAAATAATGTGGGGCCAAAGACTTTCTTCCAGGAAAATTTTGCGTTTGCTTTGGCTGTTGCTTGGGACTACTACAAATGTGGGTCTGCTGAGTTTAGGGGCTTGAGTTTCTCGACTGCATAACATTGGACCTTAATGAAGTACTCCATTTCATTTACTTCTCTATTGCCCTCTTTAGAGAAAAGTTTGAAAAGGATAAAAGACTATAAGATGGTAAGGGCTTACTTATGGTTCACTTTAACTCTGAGAGTACAGTTAACCCTTGAACAACTAACTGTACACCCCAGTCCTTCCCCCCGCTCCCACCCTTGCAGTCGAAAATCCCCCAAAGGTAACTACTGTCAGTATCCATGGGTGATTGCTTCCAGGACCCTGTGAATACGCAAATCTGCAGATGCTCAAGTCCCCTATATAAAATGGTGGAGCTCAGTGCATGCAGTGGACCCTCCACATCTGGTCGAAACAGTACAGGTATTTATTGAAAACTACCCTGTATAAGGACCAGCGCAAGTGTCCTGTATTGTTCAAGTGTCAACTGTGTACTCGTTTGGTATACCAGCGTTCTGGGAAGAGCCTCCTGTTAGACTGCATCTTATGTGGGTTTTGAATTTTGTTCCCTTTGCCGCACAAGGCCTTCAGAAAAGAAGTTCAAATGTACCAGTTTAAATCTTATATTTCTTACTATTTTTCAGGTATTTGTTTTTTTAAGAAGTCTTTTTAAATGTATATTTTATCCAGTAATTATAGTTTGTTTGCCTTTGGAGTTTTGTTTCAAATAACATACTAATGCTTTTACTGGAGACTGAAAGTATCCCTTAGACTATGAAATGTGGCATTCTGAGCATTAGTCCACGTGTTGGAGATACAACAGTGTCAAATAGACAAAAGTTCTCACCCTAATAGATAATACATTTCAGTGGGAGGAGAGAGATAATAAACAAAATAAGTAAAATATATAAATGGTAAGTGCTAGAGAGAGAAATAAAGGATAGTGATGTAGAGGTAGATCAGTGGTGTCAGGACATTGAAAGATTTATGATTTTAATAGCCAGAGAAAGTAATAGATGAATAAAGAGCTGAAGGAGGTGAGTATACAGTGTGTGTGTGAAGAGGAAAGGCATTCTAGGCAAAGGGAAGAAGTGTAGAGGTCCTAATAGGAGTCACAGCAGGAAGACTGGTGAAGCTGGATTGAAGAGAAAGATGGAGTGCGGAGATGAGGCTAGAGAGACCTACGTGATGTCTAAGATCTTGTAGATCTTGAAGTCCTGATAGGCCTTTTTAGGAGGATTTTGAGCAGCAACGTGGTATGACTTAGTTCAACTCAGGACATTATGTTGAGAATAAACACCGGGGGAGGGGGACGCAAAAGTGTGAAGCAGGAAGAAGAGTTAGCTATGACAGTTATCCCAGGTTATTCTAGGGTTCTAGCATAAACAAGACAAACTTCTGGCCCACTTCCAGTCCAGCTTCTAGTTCACTCGTGAAAAGAAATCTGTTTCAGAAAGTGATGGGTGCTATGAAGCAATATAACTGATTTGTTCTGATATTTTGTAGCTAATAAGAAAATATTTTTAAGCTTAGAATACTTATAACCTTTAAATAAATTACAAAATACATATATATATATATATATTTTAGATTTTATTGGGGAAGGGGAACAGGACTTTATTGGGGAACAGTGTGTACTTCCAGGATTTTTTTCCAAGTCAAGTTGTCCTTTCAGTCTTAGTTGTGGAGGGCGCAGCTCAGCTCCAGGGCCAGTTGCCATTGCTAGTTGTAGAGGGCGCAGCCCACCATTCCTTGCGGGAGTCGAACCAGCAACCTTGTGGTTGAGAGGACGCGCCTGAGCCACCGGGCCGGCCCCCCTACAAAATATTTTTAATTTGAGGGTTTGTGATGCTGTAATTTTATGAATTCTTTTAGTTTATCATTATAAAAGAACATTATTGGAAGTGGGTAAAAATTTATTTCCCTCTATGTTTGTAGATTTGTCTATTTTTCTTTTCAGTTCTTTTTGTTTGCTGTATGTATTTGAAGCTGTTTTACAAATTTAGGATTCTGATTTTTTTCCCTTTTGGACCGACCCCCTTATCATTATTAACAGTCTCTCTTTATCTCTAGTAATGCTTCTTCAGGCTGCTTTGTTTGAAGTTAGTATAGCGCACCAGCTTTCTTTTGGTTGGTGTTTGCCATGATCTGTCTCTATCATTTTACTTTTATTTTAATGTGACCTTATATGTAAAGCATATTTCATTTAAGCAACCTATTTTTGAAAATTCTATCTTTTACTTGGAATATTTAGTTCATTTGTATTTAAGATAGTTACTGATATACAGAGGGTGCCAAAAAAATGTATACACATTTTAAGAAAGCAAAACTATTAAAGTTGTAATACTCAATATATACTGATAACAAAAGAGTCACGTTTGACTTCTGCAATTACAAGAGGTGCTCAAAGTGGTTACCATCAGCGTTCAGATACTTCTGATTATGGCAAACTACTGCTTGAGCAACGTTGACCAAAGGATCTACTGGTATACATTCTTTTATTACCCCCTACCCCCCATATTTGGTTTCATTTTTACCACCTTATCTTTCATCCACTTTCTTTTGTCTACTTTCCTGCTTCTCAATTAATTTTTTTTTTCTTCTCTTAGTTTCTGTGTATGTTTATGCGTATTTTAATGGTTACTCTAGAGCAAAGATTGGCAAACTATTGCTGGCAGGCCAAATCTACCTGCTGTCCTGTTTTGTACATAACATTTTATTGACAAACAGCCCATTTGTTTACATATCGTGTATCACTGCTTTGGCACTACAGTGGCATAACTGAGTGTTTACACAGAGACACTACATATATGCATCGCTCATAAGCCTAAAATAAAATATGTACTACTATGTGGCCCTTTGTAGACAAAGTTTGCCAACTCCTGCTCTATGGCAGTGGTTCTTAAACTTGATCATGCATCAGAATCACTAGGAGGGCTTGTCAATACACAAATTACTGGGCTACCATCTCCAGGGTTTCTGATTGAGTAGATTTGAATAGAGGCCCCAAGAATTTGCATTTCTAACAGGTTGCCAGGTGATGCTCAGTTGCTGGTCGGGGCAACATTTTGAGTACCACTGCTGTAGGGGCTACAATGTGCTCTTTGACTTAGTGTAATCGAAAATAAATGTGCCTAGTGAAGTTTACTACTTCCGCAATAATGGTAAAAGCCTTGGTAGAACCCTTTAACTTAGTTTGCTTACTTTTTACCAGTACTATTTTATAATAATATTAAACTGGCAACAATTCAAGTGTCCATCAACAGTAGAATGGATATTAATAAATTGTGGTACATTCATTTTCTAGAAAACTATAAACAGTGAAAATGAATCTTCCAAACAGTCTTTGGAATTGAGTGAAAAAAAGGTAGATACCAGAGTGCATATTGTATGATTCCTTTTATATAAAGTTCAAAATGGGCAAAACCAACTTATGGTCCTAGAAGGCAAGACTAGTTAGCTTTGATAGGAAACAGTGACTTTGGGTGTCTCAGTGAGGGTCCTCGCAGGATGCCAGTAATGACCTGTTAGTCTGGAGACTGGTTACACTAGAATGTCCATTTTGTGAAAATTCATTGAGCTACATACTTAGGCTTCTCTCTGCCTTATTTTGATAAAAAGTTAGAAATTAATTTCCCAGTAGTTTAGAGTGTTAAGAGTTAAATTTTTTTTTTAATAGTAGAGACATTTACTCTTTTCAGTTCTTGTGTGTTGGTAGGAATGGAACACTGTTTCCATGGGAACTGGTTATTTGGTGTTTCAGTACCCATCTTCCTGTAGATTTGTGTGTCAACTGTCTCTCTTAGCTAGTTTCTGTATGTGATGGCAAAAAAAGTTTATTTAGAATCGTACTAGTGTTTTTAGCACGGCATTCTATTTAGAGCATAGGTTTTAATTGATTCTAATACTAGTATTATGCTAAAAAAGAAAAAGATGTTTTTTAACTAGAAGGTACTTTTTTCCTACAAGTTGTGCTATTTAAGAAAAACACTTGCTGAAATGGAATGTGGCTTTATATTAGGGTGTCTATTTGACTCTCGTTTCTAATAAAACAGTCTTTCAACACTTGTTTGGTATTTCCTTTAAATACACATTTAGTAGTAGGACTTGAAATGTCTTTGTAGGGATGATTTTATTCCTAGTTAATTGGGTATTTGCATGAGTAAGTGGAGCTGATTGAA
Organism: Rhinolophus ferrumequinum; assembly: GCF_004115265.2. Taxonomy (NCBI): domain Eukaryota; kingdom Metazoa; phylum Chordata; class Mammalia; order Chiroptera; family Rhinolophidae; genus Rhinolophus; species Rhinolophus ferrumequinum. The sequence continues at coordinate 17,500,500 of NC_046300.1, forward strand.
AGGAGAAGATTCTGGCTTATTGATCTGAAGCCTGTGGGAAAGCTGCTTCTCAGCCTCGCCCATCTTGTTTGTCGTGGCTGGTTTGTGCAGGGTCCTAGAGAAAACCATCTTCTCAGACTAGTATAATGCATACATTTTATGATTTTGGGGGAGAGGATGTGGATGTGGGGGTGTTTCACTTTATGCAAGGAGATGTTACTAGCCTGGTCATTCATAAATATTCTAAAAAGAGCTTTGTAGAGTATTTTAGAATCATTTATGAGAACAAATTGTTCAATTTGGTTTCTATGGCCTAAATAAACAGCAGATTACAGACTTAATTATGCACACTAATGAGCACTGTGATATTCCATGTTTTACTGATGCAATAATAAGCACCCCAGCAGAATGAATATTGCATAAAACCGTGTTTTCTATTTGTATGCATTTTCATGTGAATTAAATAGGAGACTTCAAATTTAGGTTTCTAAACCTTTGAATACCTTTGACTACCTTTGAAATTTTGATAGAGAATAAGGATTGCAGCTGCATAGAGAATTATTTCAAATACATGGAGAATTTTTACCTTTCATCTAGCAGTAGCTGCCATAAGATGATGTCACCTTGTAGCTGATTGGCTGTTACAGTACCTAGGGCAGAGAAGAGAAAGAAAAATGCCGGCACAAACCTCAGTGGTGGTTCTGTGGTTGTTTCTATCTATTTTTGGTAGAATCTTTGATTAGTATCAGATCTACTGTATTTGGCCATGTGAACCATTGGGAGCATCCTAGGGTGAGGAAAATTAAGAGCTTTCAGAGGAATGAGGCGACTGATTTGCAAACGGATCTGTGATTGTAAGTTGCAGAATCTGGGCATAAGGAATAAGGCAGGGTGTGTTAGAAGATGCACTATGGGAGGAGCTGGCAGAAAATGCTTATATTAGTAGCAAAAAAATGAAAAATGCTTTCTCTTTCTTTAGAGACAATATATTTGGTTTAATGTTTTGACTTTACATATAGGTAGGAAATATGATAATATTGTAATCTTATTTTAAATGACACTGGGTTATTTTATATAGTGTTAGCCTATATATAAGTGCTTATTCAAAGGAGTTTATTTTCTATTATATGTCTTACAAAGTTATGATTTTATATAGCTTTATTTGATTTTTGAATCTTAGGAAAAATGGAGCAAAGCTTAGTTGTCTTAAAATACATTTTTTTCTAATGCTTTGTACAGATAAAAGCTTTGATGATGAAGAATCAGTGGATGGAAATAGGCCATCATCAGCTTCTTCAGCCTTCAAGGTGCCTGCACCTAAAACATCCGGAAATCCTGTCAACAGTGCGAGGAAGCCTGGTTCAGCAGGTGGCCCTAAGGTTGGAGGTAATGTAAATCCATTTCAATCTGATGTGCATGCCTCATGCCCTTGATATTGGCCACACATACTTAGAACTTTGGAGGAATATGTTTATTCATGACTGCAGCATGACTGCAGATCTGGAGAGTCTGTTGCAACACACAGAAGAATGTGCTGCCTTTTTGAAAATGTTTAAAATATTGCATATTGCTATTTCCTATCAGAACATAGGTGAATTAATGATTTCTTGAGTGTATTTATTTTTCAGATGCTGTTTTTAAAAGGAGATGTTTAAGGGAATTTTAGGGGTTTGGGTTTTTTTGTTTTTAAGGAGAAAGCAGATCTTTCAGAATTTGGCTATTAATTTTCAGGTGCTATAGTTAAAGAAATATTGTTTTATGTGATGTTTTCACGCATTCATCTCAGTAGTGAGTCTTAAATACTCCCACGTTGAAAAAATGGTTGAAGATACTGGATATTGAATCATTTGTTACAATAGGAAATGGGTGGTGGTCAAGTAAAATTGCCTCAAAAATGGTTTCTGGATTAGATAATAATAAATAGGAAAAAACAGGCTTTATGCAATTATGCTGCACATAGTACATTCTTTGATCATATTAGAACTGTTTCTAGAATAGTGTTTATCTTGAATTTTTTTAATGGATATTTTTTCATATACTAATTAGAAAGCCATGAGTACTTTTCAGGTGCTAGTTTCTGTTATCTCTTTCTAATAGAAGGACTCCTATCTGAATAAGGGTAAATAGTTAATGCTGAAAGGACAGTAATTTCTTCTTATTTTTCTTTCCTTTTTTTGTGAATAAATTTATGTTTTAGTTATAAATTGGGAAAAGAGATTTTTCCCTTTTTATGATAACTGATGGGGAAATCGTGGTCTTTAGGATTTTGTTTTTTCTCTTTTGGGCTATCATTCATTTATTAAAAACAAAAAGGAAAGAAAAATAAACTCTATATTTTGACCAGGTCTGTAAGTTGTGTTCTCTTGATCTTTCCATACAACCAAACATTATTTCCCAAGTCATATTATATTCTAAATATAGGAAAACTGTCATAAGTATTTCATTTTAACTGTCTTTAATGTGTCATGTAACTAGCAAGAAAGATGGTGACAATAATGGTATATGTATATACACACATACATGTTATGTATAAATATATACCTATTTACTTATATATTTGTATACATATAAATAGATAAATAAAACGCTGTGAAATAGAAATGTCTTACTGATTTCTCTGGATATTTTGAGTAATTCACAATTTCGTATTTTAATTTTAATTATTTTCTCTATTTATCAATTATAGGAGTGTATTTTTATCCAAGTGTTAGTTATCATAAACTGTTACACATTTTCTATTATGCATTCTTATCTCTGGCAAAAAGTGTATGACATTCTATGGTTTCTTTTATAACAAAGCTACTTTTAGTTATTACAAGGGGGATTTCTTTTTCCTGATTTTGAGTTACAGATTTCTAATCTACAATATGATAATTATTTCATGAAACAGTCTAATTTGACTTAAAATGGATTAATGCTTAAAATGCATGGTGATAATTTTTAATATTTTTACGAATCTGAGCTGGTGATTTATAATTAACTTTGTTTTTCGTGTTTTACTTTCTTTTCTTAGATGAAAATTGAAATTGTAGTTTACCTACCAAAGGTCACTTAATTCTGGTATTAATTGTTAAAATCAGATATTCTTTTTAAAGAAACAGGATTTTCTTCGTGCCACACCCCCACCCTGCTCTTCTCTGGATTGTAGTCCTACCAGATATGAAAATGTTAGGTAGCTTTCGTGATTGTAATCATTAATCACTACACTACATTAATCACAGATTATATCATCATCTAGGCAGTGGCCCTTTTGGTAAAAATAAGGGACAACCCATTATTCCTTCTTCCTCCCCCCTGCTTCTTTTGGCAGTTGCAGATTCATTTTGCAATTGTTTTGTTTGCCACAGCTCATTTAGGTTCACTGCCCATTTTCTATCTAAGAAAAGAGCTACTAGCCAGAACGATATTGATATTCCTTCAGAAATTAATGCCATTCTTGGCTGTTAGTCCTTCTTTGGAAATTTAACTTTAGATTTTCTGTTCTTGGTAGAGGCGTATTGATTTTTGAATTAGTTGCAGAAAGTTTCTTAAGAGTTGTAGAATCTTGTTAGAAGGGACATTGGGAGTTGTATAGTTCACTTTAGTATTCAAGTATAGCAATCCCTTTCAAAATCTTCCTGATAGATGATGATTCAGCATCTGATTAAAGTAATCTGTGCTCATGGATTAAAATTTGGAACAAAAAGCAATACATGTAGAAATAATCAACTGATAAATTATGATGTACTTTCTTCCAATTACTTTATAATTATTTTTCCAATTATTTTAACACATGCAAATATTTTCTTAGGAGGACAGAATTGGTACCATTCATTATGTAGTTTTGTATCTCTTTTTTCTTACTTGTATTTTACCCTGAACATTTTCTCATTGTCTTAAATTATTAATTGAAAACTATTCATGGCTAAATAACATCTAGGTTGCTTTCAATATTTTCTGCTGTTATAAACTGTGCCATCATTCTTTCATGAGTATCTTTCACACATCTCCAATTATTTCCTTGGAATAAATTTCTAAAGTTTAGTGAATTAAAAGGTACAGGGATTTCTCATGTTCTTCAGTTTATTATAGTGTGCTCCAGAAAGATTATAAGGCCATTTCAATTCTGGATAAATTAATTCTTTTTTATATTGCATTAAAATCTGCCTCCTTATAACTTAAGCAGGGAAGATGATTTATTTATCATGATACTTTTAAATACCTGAGGGTTACCCTGTTTCTCTTTATACCTGTTCTGTTCTCTAGACTATATATTTTCTTTCTCATAAATTTATATGGAGTACAATGGTGATTTTGTCCAGGCATTTCATTTGCTACTCCTAGGTATATAATGAACACATAGGTGTCATCGGTTCCTAATTAAAGGAGTGCGGTAGGTGGATGTACATAATAGTGGTGCAAGCCCATCACAGTTCACTGAGTTTCACAAATTGCTTTCAAGTAAGAATACTGGGAATAAAATGAGCTTCTCTGGAATCTTGACTGAATCTACTTTTAAAGTTTTAGAGTTAATTTTCTCCCAGAGATATATGTCAAGATTAAAGAGATGTATGCTATTTTTAGCAAAGTATCCTATCCAGTTAATTAAAACCAATAGGACCTGTGTTTAATCTTCAGTGTGTATTAGTTTTGCTTTGTTCTTTGGCTCACTGTTCCAGCCTGTTCTCCCTGTTCTCATATTATAAATGTATGTCCTTTAATCCAAGGAAAAAAATTTTTTAAAGGGTTATGAGTTGCTCTATACTAATATGTCATTGCTATAAAAACTCATATTATCTGGGTGTCAAAAGCGTTACCTTTGTGTTTTACTAATTAGAATAAGGGTAAAGTGAATTTCTTTAAATAGTCCATTTATTGAATAATGTTTGTAATTCCATTATAGGAATTTAGGTAAATTACATTTCCCCCTTTTCTTTTTGACTTAATGGCTTGGAGTACAATTGCTGAAGGTACCTGATTGTTTAAAATACTTAATTCTCTGTAGTATTTTAGGTAATAATTTAACAAAAATTATTGAGTGTGCTTACATATATTTTTTCATTTAAACCTCAAAACCCCTGAGTTAGATACTTCATTTTCCTGATTTTACTGATGACCAAACTGAAGCCTGGAGAAGTTAAGTAACTTGCACAGGGTCATGCATCTAATAAGTTGGCAAAGCGGGAAAAGCTCTGGGCTGTACTGCTACCCACTGATCTCACTGAGTAAATTAGGATTCTTCTAGATTCTACAGCTCTGAGATTACAATCTATGGTAATGATCACTACCTTTCAGCATCCATAAATGTGTCATTTTAAAGCTCAACTAGTATGAGTCCCAGAAAAATAGAATATTTGGAAATGAGCAAATCTGTAATTTTGTATTATAACTAGAAATGCTTTTTAGTATTTTTTTCTTATTGAGATTGTCTTTTTAAAGTTTATTTTCTGAATTATAATATCCCTATTTCTGTACCAATTATTTTGGCTTCTATTTTTTAAAAAAAAAATAAAGATTGAATTAGAAGATGATACAGTTGTTATTGTTTATAATTAGTACCAGATTTTGAGGTTAGTGGTTTGTCATCAAGGCTTGTATATAATCATTGAGACAAATCATTGGCCAAATAATCAATTCTCAAAGTTCTGCTGTTCTTTCTCACTTATTCAAGTGGACAGAGTATTCTCTTTCTTATTTCTATCTATCAGACTATTTTAAAATGGTTTTAATTTTCAATTCTTATAATTGGGTAATTACCACCCTTTCAAATCCAGTAGGACTTATTAGGATATTTTATACTTGTTTTATTTATGTCTGACTTATCTGTTTAAGTGGAAACAGATTATCTGTTTTCCACAAATTATGCTAATTGTTTCCATTTTTTCTATCACACAAATACCAAAGTTATTTTAAACAAATAAAGATGATGAGAATCAGTATATATTTAATAAAACAAATCTCACAGAATTTTTGTTTAATCTTTGAATCCAAATTTTTAACTGGTAAACCTCAACTTCTTGTTTTTAAACTTTATATAAAACCAAATAACTTTTCTGTTTGTGTTTTGTTTTCTTCCTTTCTTCTTCCCCTAATGACATCGAAAGATACTAAACCCAGAAGGTTTTAGCCTTGAAGGGGACTTAGAGATGATCTGATCCCAATTCAGATGAAGCGACTTAGCCTCTGAGAGTTAAATGATGTATCCGAGATCAGACAGTTGTTAGCAGAGATGAAATGAGAACCCAGTGCTTGGCCCACTGTCAAGGGCTTCTTCTTGAATCATCTGTGGGTCATCTCCTTATTAATACTGCACGTGATACTTATTTCTTATTTTTATCCCATATAGCAAAACAATATGACTTATATTTGAAATTTAGAGATTGACCATTCTGTCTTAAATTACTGTGAATCCCATATCATTGACTATCAATCATAAGATGTCTTGGCGCTATCTATCTTAACTTTGGTTTTAAGGTAAATATTACTCGAGTAAGCAACCAATGTTATTATTAATATAAACCAATAAATTACCTAGTTGCCTGCTATGTATAAGGATATGTTTTGCTGTAATTATTTCTTCAACCTCCATTTTGTTTTAACTCTTGTGCAAAACTTAAAGTGATAAAGGAATTGCATTGTGCAAGGTTTATTTTTTGAAGCATTCAGAATGTTTAAGAGAAGGAAGAAAATCATATAAACAGCCAAAGTATTTTGATTGAAATTAATAGGCAAACTGAAGACCCAATCTCTCCATAGATAAGTTACTGTCCTTATACAACTGTATAGAGCCTGCAATGTACAAGGCTTCATGTTAGGCATCAAGGAGACCATATGGAATTATTTTACATTTGGTTTATTCTTATTATCTGGAATTTATTTTTGTATAAGGTGGCAATATATCCATTTTAATTTATTTTCTTCCTTATCCATGGCCAATTAATTGCCATGCAATTAAATGAAACATTCTTTACTTCACTTAATTAAAATATTACTGTTTGTATTTTGGTTACTTTATATAGTTTCTTTTCTTTTTTCCTGATTTATCCGTACCTACTCCAGCTTTATAATGAGTGTTTCCCTAACTTTTTATTATAAAAAATTTAGAGTGTATAGCAAAGATGACGTACAGTGAACACTCATCACCTAGATTTAATAATTATCATTTTGCCATATTTGTTTTGACACTCTCTATAGATGTATTCCCACACATTTTTTTAATCTCATTAATTGCAAAGTAAATTGTAGATGTGACATTTCAACCATAAATATTTGATATACACTTCCTAAGACTTAAAGGCATACTACATTATAACCATAATAGCATTATCAAATGCAAGAAAATTCCATAACATTATGTATAAAAAAGCCCCCTTACCAATTCTTATATCCAAGACATTGACTTTTTTGAAAAGTCAATGGTCTTTCAAAAGGCCGGTGGTCTTTCAGATTGTTCCATTTTCTGGATTTGTCTGATTTTTTTTGTGATGTTATGTAACTTGTTCCTTTAGCCCTTTTGTTTTCCATAAATTTATTCTTAAACTATATACTCACCTCCTTTTAAGCACTTCTATATTCAAATTTGCTTAAATGTCCTAAGAATATGTTTTTATTACAACTAATTCTATGGGGGCAGGAAGAAAAGTTTACTGTTTTTTAGTTCAAGAATGCCCTCTTCTGTTAGTATAGTGAAATGCAGCTTCTTTACTTAATGATATACAGGGGGCTTTCTACTTCTGATTCTCTGATACCACCTTGTTTCAAAAGAACCTTTATCCTTTCTTTCTTCCTTTTCTTTATTCACCAAGCTTCGAAAAGATACCTCCCCCTTCTAAGCGCTACTCCTGTGATCCTGGGAGAACCTTACTTGATGTCTGTGTTTCACCACTACCAAGATCCTCCTATCTGGTAGGGCAAGTAAGTCTTGATATCTGGTAGGGCAAGTACTCTGCAGCAATAACTCAAAAGTTTCTGGCTCATTATTCTTCCTGCTTTTAAAATCAGCTTGACAAGTGCCACAAGAAACCCTGTTGGAGACATGATTATAGTATTGTATTACTTTAGGAAGAGTGGACATCTTTATGATGCTGAATCTTCCTGTTCATGAACATGGAATAATTCTCCATTTATTCTGGTATTCTATAATGTCTCATTAAAATTTATTATTTTCCCCCAAAAGCTTTTCACTTTCTTTGTTTTCTTTTTGTTTGATTTTGTTTATTCTTAGATACCTCAAAATATCTGTTACTATTGAACATAATTTTTTTTAGTTATAACACTTTATTGAAAGAAATTTAAAAACGCATAAGTAAATGGACATACTATATTCCTGGGTAGGAAGACAATATACAAAGCTCTTGGTTCTTTCGAAATTCATCTATAGATTCAGTACATTGTCTTTTTTTTTTTTTAAGGTATGATTGACATTCAATGTTACATTATGTTACTGAAGTTCATTTGTTACAACATGGTTCAATATTTGTATGTATTGTAATATCATAAGCACAATTAGTCTAGTTAACATTTATCACCATAGATAGTTAAAAAAAAATTTTGTAGTTGTGATATTAGTGAGATCATACAGTATTTGTCTTTCTGTTTGACTTTTTTCACTTAACATAATGCTCTCAAAGTCCATCAACATAGTACTTTTTTAAGTTTAAATTTGTAACTTTCTTACTAATGCATAGAAATGAAATTGAATTTTGTATTTTGATTATATAGCTAGTTACCTTGCTAAAATTTAATTTTTTTAACGATTTTACTGTATGTTATTTAGGGTTTTTTTAATCTACATCAGGTTGTGGCAAACTACAGGTAGCAGTCCAAAGCTGGCCCTGTTATCTTGTTTTATAAATAAAGATTTATTGGGATGCAACAACACCATTCATTTGTGAAGGGTTGAGCAGTTTCAGCAGAAACCATATGGCCCTGAAGCCTAAAATACTTGTTATCTGGCCCTTTACAGAAAAAGTTTGCCCACCCCCTATTTAGACAATCATACCATCTTTAAGTAATGGTGATTTGTTTTCTTCATTTTCAGTGCATTTAACTTTTTTCAACTTGTATTCTTAAAAATTAGTTGTGCTACGTATACAATTTTAGATTGATATCATTTTTGTTTCAAAACTTGAAAAATTCTAATATACCCTCTCTTAATCCCACTGTTTGTTGCTTGTGAGAAGTTTGTTGTTCCTTTCTAGGTGATCTCTTCTTTCTCTGATGTCTATCTCTTCATCTTTGGTGTTAAGCAGTTACACCGCAGAGTACTAGGTGGATTTCTTTTTATTTATCCTGCTTAGGTTACTTTGTACATCCTGATTACTAGAATCTATAAATACTGGTTTTCATCAATCTAGAAAGTTCACAATCATTACCTCTTTTTAAATAATTGCTTTTGTTCCAGTCTTTCTATCTTTCAGGTACTCCAATTAGATATATATTATACTGTATATATACTATATATTATACTATATATTATACTATATATAATGTACTTTCTTGTGCTGTCCTCCTTATCTCTTTTTATTTTTCCATTTCCCTATTTTTTTTGCCACTTTCTGGGTAATTTATTTAGGTGTATCTTCCAACTCTCTATTTCTTCTACTGTTTAACCTTTTAGTCAAGTTGTTTTCTTTTTATTTCAACAGTTGTGCTATACGTGTCATTCCATTTTCCCCAAAATTCATTTGTGCGTTCCTAATACCTTTTGTTGATTGGTGTTTTTATGATTCTGTCCACATTATTTATTTAAATGTTACATAAACATTCGTTCTGTAGTCTAACTAGACATTTCTAACATCTACAGTTCTAAAATCTATTTTTTGTTTCCTGTGTCTCTTAGTTCCTAACAGTTTGCGTTCTTGTGTATTTGAACTTTGATTGTGAGCTCCTTGCTTGAACTTAATTGGTGGGAGTCCCTTGGGCCCAAATTGGGGATTCATAAGTTCTCTTCAGAGAAGATTTTTTCCTGCTCAAAACTGGTAAATTGCCAATTAAGATACCCTCTAGCCTCTTCTAGGTCTTGTCTCAACTGGAGAATTCTAGGTTACTCTAACCCCACCTGTTGGCTGGGGACTCCACTTCTGGATGGGAACAGCTGCAAAGTCACATTGTAAAAGGAGCATTCAAGAATGAGAGGAATTGTTAACAGCTATTTTTGCAAACAGTCTACTGTAGTTTAGCCTCTGACCACAATTACTCACATGCCTCCCACGTACAAATTGCACTCATGGACATTTCCTGAAAGAAAGTCTCATCCTAATTATAGAGTGAGGCTCAGAGTCCATGATCTTGTTATCTGCGTCATGTTCTGATGCCTGTGAGGGTTCTCTGGTGTGGCTCCCCTCCATCCAGAGACCTATGAACTAAAATGATATCTTACACCCACACGCTCAATATACAAGGACAGTATAACCGTAGTAGACACTCCCCTTCAAAAAGGGGAGCAATAGGAAGTTCACAGTAGTAACTAGTTTATAGCAGTTTTGAAACCCAACAGGAACCTGTTATCAGGTTCCCTTACTTCAAGGGTGATGAATGTTCCCAGCTGAAGGTTCCATTCTCTTTTTGGTTGTGGTTCTCTAAACCAGTGTTTATCTCTGTTCTTGGTTCTGCCCCTCAAAATCTGTCCTTCTTTTACATAAAAATGTCCTTGTATTCAACTGAGTATCTTTTTCAACCTATTTCCCTTAGAAAGTTGGGAATGGATCCAGAAGGCTTTTATTTTAAGCTTTCTTTGTAGTGTACTTTCGTTAGTGTAACTCTTTAAAAATTATGGATTTTATGTGAATTTCTTTGGGTTTCACACCATAATTGTCTCCATGTTGTTTCTTCATCATTTATCTTTCTCTTCCGTCCTAGTCTAGCATGAAAAGAACCTGACCCTTTCCACCTCTGAAACTTTGTTCTCTCTGCTCCTATATCTGAAACATATTACTTTACCCTTTGCCTCATTCACCTTTGTATCCAGCACTTCATCTTGTTAGTAGTTAAGGGACTAAGTAGAACGGAGTATTCTTTTTATACTTAAACCTCTTAAAGTAATATTTGCAAATTTCTGAGGGTGCCTACTTTAGCCAATCTAGCATATTAGAAACCATGTATCACTGGAATCACACCCTCCCCCCCCCCCCGTGCTCATGTGCGCGCACACACACACACACACACACACACACACACCCATCAAGTGATTACCAGCTTAGGATAAATTCTAGAGCAGGGATCAGCAAACAGTAGTCCACAGGCCAAATCCAGTCAACTGTCTATTTTTGTTTCACCCATGAGCTAGGAATATTTTTTTACATTTTTAAATTTTTATATGAAATTCAAATTTTGGTGTCCATAAATAGAGCTTTATTGGGATACAGCCTTTCTTTTTCATTTACATATTGTCTATGGCTGCTGTCATGCTACAATGACAGAATTGAGTAATTGCAAGAGAAACGACATGGCCCCAAAAGTATAATATTTACTATCTGACCCTTTACAGATTACTGATCTCTGTTTTAGAGTGGTTAGACACCCGGGCATAGCTCTTCTGTTTTGTCTTAGCCCAGTTATATCTTCTAGTGTGATTGTTGACCTTCTTATATCTGAAAGAGCTTTAGTCAAGTTGGAAGCCAACATTGCTCCCCACTTCAGCCCAGCCTCTATTTGTGTTCCTCTCAAACATGTTATCTAAATACATCTGCCCTTGGTATGCACACTTGTTCTTCTTTTCTTGCAATAATATTTGACATTAGGGCCCATTACTCTTTTTGTCTCTCCTATGGTGTCCATTCTCCTTGCTGATGCTAAAAGTATTTTATAGTATTTTTTTAGGTGAACTTTAAAGTTGGAATGATGACTTTAAAATGGAATGATGGTTGTGAGATGAAACAGTTCATTCAACAGATTATTCTCCCATGCAGGGATCCTTTTTCTGCTTGGTTGTCCAGAAAAAACCAAGGTGAGGGGAAACATTAGGCAAACTAGAATTGTAAAAGGTTTACTTGCAATACATATAGGAGGTAAGCAAGGCTAGAACGGGGAGCTCAGCATGTCCTCGTTACTCTATTCACAGACCCAATACACTCCCATCAGCAGCGGTTCTTAATACAGAGGGATTCTCAAAGGTAAGAGTGAGGTAGATTGAGATCAATGTTTCAAACCATGCAAATTCCGGCCAAATTGGTAATACTCGTGTCCAGGTTTACAGACCTAGTTGTCAACATCTGAGATAGTCATAATGCTGAATTTAGTGATATTTGTAGCCTTTCATCTCTGCACCTTTTAGGGGACTTTTAAAAGCCATTTAATTTATACTCCCTCTCCCCTCGCCGCTAGGTTATGGCCCTATTCATAAGACAGAACTTACTGGATAATAAAGGTATTATGATTAGCGTGAATTGTGACTTTCAAAGTTAGACTTTTCTATGTATGTCCTTAGTCAATGGCACCGTTTCTCTGGCCTTGTTTGGGATTTATTTAGATGCTGTGCATTCCCTTGAAGGGTATTGACGTTGTGCTGATGCGGGTGGGTTAACATTGGTGGAGTTAACGTTCTGTTGTACGTGTGATACCTCTTGTAAACTGTATATCCACTCCAGTACCTCTTCATACTGATCTCCCCTTCGCTTGTCCATTCCTCTGTACAGTTGTCTTCCCTGCCACAGTCAGCACACTGAGGTTAACTGGCTCTTCTCTGCTACGTCTGCGCGGGTCTCTTCTACCTGTTGAAGTGTATACTTTCCAGGAGTCAGTTGTTTGTTCTCAAACATGCCTAACGGTTGCTCTTATTTCTGTGACAAAGTAATTTGCAAGAAGTGGTATATAAGTGAACAAAATATATTAAGGAATGTGGAAAGAAAGTTGTTTTTATGAAAACTGTGTTAAATGCTTAGGAACTACTTGATAAGGACAAGTCCCTATAAAAATTGCTGTTCAGTGGCCTGAGCTAGACAACTGTGGAAGACTGGGAAGAAATTGTAAAAATCTAGGCTTCTGGGTACCCACTGTCAAAAACAATAAACCCCGTATTAAGAGATTTGTAAATTAATGTAGTGTGTTATAAGATGTTAATATGGGTAGGTGTCTTATTTTTTGTTTCTTTGCTTTAACTGATTCTTTTCGGTTAATCACTTACTGGGAATGATCATAGGGATGGGGTTGAGAGTTTTGTTTCATTGGATTCTTTTCAATATCTAGGGAATAACTAATGTATTTACTCCTGTGATTGAATTTCCTATAGTAGACGCACATTCATTTTTCTTTTTGTTTGTTAAATTGTCATTGCTTTTAATTTGCAGTATTATATTATTATATTGCCTTTCAACTTTGTTATGCTATTCTGTGGTCCATCTTCTGTTGTTAAAACTCATAGAGATCTTTAAAGGATTTTTTTGTTTGTTTTTTTATTTTTGTTTTTGTGTTTTCTTTGGATGAGGAGCTTCTTTTATACCTTTGGAGATCCGGAGTATAGGACGATGCTAACTTAAAATTCAGTTATTTTAATTTTTCAATTGGAGAGATTTTTTTTTTTTAATCAGCAGTCCCTTGGGGTGTACATCTTGTGTTGTTGAAATCCATTTCATGTGTTGAATTCTTACCATAAAGAAATAAATATATATAGTTAGAAACTTAAGTACACCCTGTGTCAGCCAAGGTTCAGTCAGGAGACAGAAACCACAACAGTTATTTTTATAGAGAATTTTGATATAAAAAATTGTTAAATGGGTATTAATGAATAAAGAATGCAAAAAGAGAACACTAAAATATTCTGGAGGTAGCAATTTATTCAAGTATTCTAGAGTAGCAATTACAGTACACACCTCCTACCCTTACAGCCAGAGGAACAAAATGAAGATGTTGAAATTGTTAAAACTTGGAGGCTTAAAGGAGGGGCCCTGCAGAGCCTTGACTCAGACCTCTGAGGAGGGAGTACTAGCTGGTTGGTGTTGGTTTAGTGATTTGTAGAAAAACTGCAAAGTGATCCAGCCTGCTGCTGAACTCAGGGCCCTGCAGAAGTTGCTAGGGTTTTGCTAACAGGAACAGGAAGCAGTCAGGAAGGAATAAAGCCCTTCTTCCTTCAGCTTCCCATCTCTCTCCAGCAACCCCACTGACAGAGTTTAACAGAAAAGCACTAGAATCAATAGAAAGCTGGTTTGCTTAATCCTAGGCCACACACCACAGAATATAATAGAGTGGCTTTGGAGCCAAAAGACAATAGCTTAATTACTGGCTCTTAACAACTGCCTATTCAGTTTACTTTTTTATTGTCTAAATGCAATAAAGGAAGATTTGTTTGCATATTTAAATTTGATTTCAAGACTCATTTTTTTTCACATTTGCTTTTCTGAAGCACTTATTTGCCATTATTTGTTGACGTTTTGTGCCATTTAAAATTGCTGTTCGGCTTGTAAATGTTTATCTTTTCGCCTGTATCCTGTACTTCTTGTGTCCTTGCTTTGCATTGAATGAGGGATGGGAGACCTGTTCTTAGTTTGGATTTTACTACCAGCCTAACCTACTACCTTATAGAGAAGTAATCAACTATTAATTACTTTATCTTTTCTGAAAGTTGATTTTTTTTTTATGTGTTTGTTATTCCTTTGTTGGTATTAAAAGAATTATATTTGTCCTTGATGCTAAAATGCTTAAAAATAAACTTTAAAAAGTAAATTTCCTTTTAATTAGCAGGTGCTTCTAAGGAAGGAGGTGCCGGAGCAGTTGATGAAGATGATTTTATAAAAGCTTTTACAGATGTCCCTTCTATTCAGGTAAGGATACCAGTGTAGGAGCACTCCCCATGAATATTGCCTGTGTACCTGGTTCATATAATTACCTATTTTTATACCTGAAAAAATTTTTTTCCTTAACTCACTACAAAAAAATAAAATGCTTGACTTACTACTACTAAGCTATTATTTATTGGTACGATTAGATTTTCAAGTGATTTTTCAGTAAGACTGAAATAAAATTGAATCCATGTTACTATTATTATTTTTTTTAACTTTTTTTTAATTTTATTTTTATTGGGGAATTTTGGGGAACAGTGTGTTCTTCCAGAGCCCATCAGCTCCAAGTCATTGTCCTTCAATCTAGTTGTGGAGGACGCAGCTCAGATTCAAGTCCAGTTGCCGTTTTCAGTCTTTAGTTGCAGGGGGTGCAGCCCACCATCCCATGGGGGAATTGAACCAGCAGCCTTGTTGAGAGCTCGCGCTCTAACCAAGTGAGCCATCCGGCTGCCCCGAATCCATATGATTGGATTATATTAGCATGCAATGTCCAACTATATCCACTTTTCTTTAAAGATGCTTGAGCTACAACATTCATCCTTTATTCTTCCTCTAGCTCTTTGTTTACTTCATGTCTGTCTCCTTTATAAGCACATCCTTCTCTACCTAGCTACTGAATATTGGGATTTCTTAAGGGTCAGTTCTGGGCCCTCTCTTCTCACTCCACTTTCTTACTAAGTTACTTTCTTCAAACCCATGGCTTCAGTTTTTGCCTTTACACAGATAATACACGGGTTTTTATCTCTAAGCCAGACCTCTTTGAGCATCAAAATAATTTCTCCACTGACTAACATCTCCTTTCAGATGTCTCAGAGGCATCTCACATTCAACCTGTCTAAAATTGGACTCATGATCTTCCCCTTACAAAGCTACTCTTCCAGTGTTTTATATGTGGAAACCACTACTTAATCAGTTACAAAAATCAGAAACCTAGGAATCAGTCATTCTACAGTAACAGATTACTTTCTTGTCTTCAAATTTCTTTTGCGTGTATACCCCCTAAGAGAATGTTTAAATAATTATGTATCCCCTCACCGAAGTAAGGAGTTGACCCTTTTTTTGAGTTGACCCTTTTTTCCTTGTTGGGGGAGAGGGGAGCCTTTTAGTATATTTCAGAGTAATGAATCATAATAAGATTAGGAGTGGTATAGGGACCAGCCTTTCTTCTGAAATACGGCAGGAGGACTATTGTGAAGGGGAGGTGGGAGGTAGGAAGGAAGTAGCTCAGAAGGCTTCAGGAATCATTCTCTGACAGGATGCTGTCTGGTTCCCCTCTTACCTCTTCAACCTGTCTTATGTCCTGCTCCCCTTTGTACTCTTGCTTTGGGGGTTAGGTGGTTTGTTTTGTTTTGTTTTTTAAGTAAAAGAGGAATTTAATGGCTGTTGAAAATGAAAGATAAAAGTCGGGCTGTTTTGATGAAGGTATCTGTTTGGTACGACTCAGATGGTATCCCTAGGACCCTGTTTCTCTCTGTCTCTGATTGCTAGATGTCCTTGCATTGTCTTCCCTCATGGTCAGCAGCATGGCTGTAGCTGTTTGAACCGCACACTCTAACCACTCTCTTCCTCTTTTCTGGTTGATCCTATAAAACTTGTGAGATTCACTTTTAGGTCGAATGCCCACATCTGAACCTTGACTGTGATGTGGAGAAATTCTATGTACTGATTGAGTTAGGCCTGGGTCATTGACTCCTCCCCTGTTCCCTTTGCACTTTTTGTTCCTGTACTCTGGCCTTCATTCAGTTCAGAGCCAGTACACACATGTTCTTTCTTCCAGGGAAGGCTAATCTCTCTCCACTTGCCTAATGATGTTCCACTCATCCTTTAGTTCTCAGTTCAAACTTGACTTTCCTAACACTAGTTCAAACCCCCGATTATATATAGACTTTCATAGTACTGTATAGTTCTCCTTGGTGGTACTTTCTGCTTGCAATTTCATATTTTATATATCATTTGATTGTTTCGTTTTTTTATCTCCCTGACTAGATTATAAGCTCCATACAGCAAAGAACATGCCTGTTTTTGCTCACTGTAGTATCCTTAGTGCCTAACATAATACATCC
Organism: Rhinolophus ferrumequinum; assembly: GCF_004115265.2. Classification (NCBI taxonomy): domain Eukaryota; kingdom Metazoa; phylum Chordata; class Mammalia; order Chiroptera; family Rhinolophidae; genus Rhinolophus; species Rhinolophus ferrumequinum. The sequence continues at coordinate 17,517,295 of NC_046300.1, forward strand.
CTGTTATGTGAATGTTTGTTAAGTGAATGAAAGGATAGTGGTGTTTTGCAGATGGTTGGCTCCAGAGGAAACAAAGCATGTGGCTCTGCTGGCCACAGTCTAATACTGGGGGGAGGGGAGAACGGGGGGCGGAGGTGGGGAGAAGGGAGAGACTAACTTAAAACATGTCCTTTTGCAATGTTGTATAATAAGTATATGAACGTATAGGTATGGTATATACCCAAAGTCATTTTGAGAAATTAGGCCTGTTTTTATTAATTAGAATATTTGCATCTTGTTTTTAAATGACAAAGCATTTTAAACATATTTTTGAAGTTACTCATGAGTGGAGAAGTAGCATAAGGGTAAGAGGTAAGGAAGACAAATTAAGCATTTTATTTTATTATTGTCTATAATATATTTCCATTCTCCATTAATAATGGTGCAAGAATGGGAAATAAGCTTACTACTTGAAAGATGATTTTTAACATCAGCATAATTTTGATATTGCTTATGGTAAGAAATATTAACGTTATAATCTTGCATCTTTTCTTTAAGATCTATTCTAGTCGAGAACTTGAAGAAACATTAAATAAAATCAGGGAAATTTTGTCAGATGACAAACATGACTGGGATCAGCGTGCCAATGCAGTAAGTTTTTTATGTTTTATTTTCTTATCCCTCTCCTCTTTATTTCAATGTTCTTTTTAAAAAACATGGAATTTCAGTAATAGTAATATCTGGTTTTTCAGATATTTATGAAATAGAGTCTGATAGGTAACATTTCTTTCTGGAAAATGTACTGAAATGATAGACATTTCTGATGTAAGAGACAGTTTTTATTGTTTGGCTATCTCACCCATTTGTGAATCTCTCCAGTGTGCTACTTGTTGACTGACTAGGGAAGTGTGAGCTTCACTGATGCCTCAGGGCCATGGCCTCTCTTTGGGGTACATAGTGGTTCATCAGTACTGTTCTCAGTTCTTACAAGGTTTACCAGGAAGCAGTTCGCTTTGGCTGCATGCTCAATATTTTCATAATATTGATGTAAATTCACAACAGTATGCCCATTTGTCTGGCTTTTTTCTCTTTCTTTTCTCACATATCTCTCTCTTAATGTGATAAATATTTTTCACCCATGATTTTAAAAGATCTGGTATCCTTGATTTAAGAATATATTATTCAGCCTAAATTCCTTGAGAAAATATTTGATAATTTTTAAAATGATATTTGCATTAACAAAGGACTGTATATTTCAAAGTTTGTGAATTTGCCCAATTTACATCTGAGGTACCAAATGCGTACCTCAGTGTCCTCAAGAAGACAGAGAAGGGGTTCCATTTGAAGACTCTCTTCTGCTCTGAGAGCTCCCAATTTCCATTTTGATTAATAAATCAAATATGACCTTTTGACACACTGGCCCTTATGACACTATGAGCAAAAGGTAATTTTTCTGCTTCTCTTCTCTTTGATAGGAAGTCTGCATATTTTAAGATATTAAAATATTTTAACAGAGAATATGTTGCTCCAGATTTGTTAAATAGGGTTTACTATTTTTCCTTCAGCTCTGAGATTAGTCTGATACAAGAAAGATCTCTGTCACAGGTTATCTATGGAGAAACGTGACAAATTAAATGTCAGTATAAAACACAATCTTTGTACTTGAGATTTTTTGTTGTACCTTGAAACAATTCATTTAGAAACACAGGTGGTCTTTTAATGTTTTTAATTAGAGAAGTGACACAGGTTCATTGCAGTAAATGAAACAGTGCAGATTATTTTTAAAAAGTTAATGGTTTATTCCCTATTAAGGAAGCAAATATTCTCATTTTGCAGTATATTTTTTCTATATATATTTATGTATTTAAACATACATGACAAGATGAAAACTGTTTCCCCAAACCCGTTTTAAAAAACAAATGCAATCATACTAGATACATTACTTAGTAACCTATGCATTTTTACTTAACAAATCATGCCCATTCGGTGCACTATGTATTATTATATTCCTCAGTTAAAAAGTACCATATAATTTATTAAACCATTTCCCACTTGATGGACTTAACTTTTTTTCTTTATTTGAACAATATTGAAGTAAGCATCCTCACACACATTTATAACAAGGGTGTTTTTATTTTTCTAGGTTAAATTTTTTAAACTGAGGTTGTTGGGTAAAGAGTAGATACAATTTTATCTCAGTAGATGTTGCCAAAATATTTTGAACAAAGGTGTTAGTCATTCGTAATCTTAGAGTAATAACATCAGTTTTCTTTCTGGTACTTGATGCTATTGGGTTTTCATAATTTTTGCCAGTCTAATGGAGGAAAATGATGTTTCTTTGTTGTTATTTGCATTTGCTTATCACTAGTAAGGTTGATTTTCATATATTTATTTTGCCCAGTTTAATATTGGGTTAATTTGTCATTTTTTAAATTCTATTCTCATTATTTGTGTATCGTACTGATATGTTGTAGATAATTTTTTCCTATCACATTAAATGATTTTTATTTTGTTTTTAGTTAATCTTGTTTAGATGCCTTCTGTCTTCTCTTCTGCTTGATACTTACCCATCCCGATACACCCTAAGATTATATATCTTTTCTTTAAAAATTTTTGGGTTCTTTTTTCTTTTTGTTGTTCCAATTGGGTGTTTTCTGCTACCTTGTCTTTCAAATAGCTGATTCAGTCCTCTGTTTCATCTAATCTGCTGTTAATTCCTTCTAGTGTGTTCTTCATTTTAGTTACTGTATTCTTTATTTCTGATTGATTCTTTTTTGTGATTTCTGTATCTTTATGCTTGCTATCTCTATTGAAATTCTTGCTAAGTTCCTTAAGCATTCTTATAACCAGTGTTTTGAACTCTGTCTCTGGTAGATTGGCTGCCTCCATTTCATTTAAGTCTTTTTCTGGAGTTTTCTCCTGTTCTTTTATTTGGGACATGTTTCTTTGTTTCCTCATTTTGTCTGCCTGTCTGTGTTTGTTTCTATGTATTAGGTAAATCTACTATGTCTCTCAGTTTTCATCAGATGGCTTTATATAGTAGGTGTCCTATGTGGTCCAGTGGCGCAGTCTCCCTGATTAGCTAGCTGTGCTGTGTGTTCCAGGAGTGTTGCTTATGTGTGTTGCGTGTATCCTCCTGTTGTAGTTGAACCTTCGTTGCTTTTGGCATGTCAGTGGGTGGGATTGACTCTTCTCTGTGAGGATTGGCTACGCCCATAGCGTATGAGCTGCTATGTGGGGGCTGAACCCTCGGAGGGGGATTCGCCCCAGTGGGTTCTTATGCTTGTTGAGACTACCCTTTGGGTGTACTGCTTGTGAGGGGAATCGGGTAGCGCTCTGTTTTGGTCTGAAGCTAGCCTCCACCTGTGTTGTTTCTGGTGCCTCTTGGAAGGGGTTTCTATGTAGGCCAAGTTCAGCTCTTGCCTGTGACCAGCCCAGGGCTACCTGGTATGAGCTATAAAGCTATATGTGGTTGGTTGCTACCTGTGCTGGATCTGGAGGCATGTGGGGGTGGGCACACTGTGAATCAAGGCCAGCTGCCACCAGTATCAGGCCTGGGGTAGCTTAGCAAAAAGGCTTAGGGCACCTCTAGGCATATTGCCACCTGCCCACTGCCCATAAAGCTTAGCTGCTGAAAGAGCCTCCTTAGGTTCACGGGGCAGGCTGGTTCCCGTAGTGCTGACTGCAAGTTGGGTGGGGTGGGGTTCCAGGAAATCACTGAGGTGGGGCAGGTGGTGTTCATAAAGTTAATTCAGATTCACTTCTTGGGGCAGTGCTGGGCCTGTGTCCACTCTACAAAATGCCCAGAGACTGCTGAGGCCAGCTGCCACTTGCCTTGGCCTACAAATTTCTGAGAGCTGTCTAAGAAAAGCTACATCATGAGTCGTACCTGACTGCCTGCCACCAAAAGTATCCCAGGTGGCTGCACAAGCCACCATGGGCCATCTGCTGCTGGAAAAACCTCCTGGAGTGTGCAGGGCAGGGCTGGCTACCCAGTCGCGGAGAGTGCCCCAGCAATGCTTCAAGTGCTGGGCAGGGCAGGGTCCCAGGGAATCACCAGGGTGGGGCGCATGGAGTTCACCAGGCCAATGTGGTCTTAGATTTAGCCATGTGGGGGAGGGCTTAACACAGGAAAGATGGTGCCCACCTGAAGGCTACACATGAGGCAGGCTATACACAGGGATATTAGCAGCTGGTCCTCCAGCCCTTTTCCTGAAGCCACACAACTTAGTATTTCTCTGTATGTCTCTGGTGCCTCTGGAGTTGTCGCCCCTCCGCTGGAGCCCAGGGTGAGTGCCTGCGAGCAAGTGAGCCTGTGCACAGGCCCTTTAAGAGGACGTCTGGGTTTCCAGCTACTTTCCATCTCATCAGCATGGGCGGAATCCTTGCTGATTTTCATAGCCAGGTGTTGTGGGGACTCCTCTTCCCAGCACTGGACCCTTAGGCTGGAGAGCCCCGTGTGGGACTGGGTTTCCTCTCAAAGTTCAGGGGGGACTTCCTGATACTCAACTCCTACTAATGGGTTTGGAGTCAGTCCGTTTAGCATCTCCGCCCCTCAAATCTTTTCTAATATTCATAAGTATTTTATTTTTATGCTCTTTATCTTTATTTGATTTGATTTTAAAGCTGTCTTGAAAAATTTAGAAAACCTCAGAGTATAATATGAAATTATACATAATAATAGGTATGATAAGTAAACTTTTAGCTTCTGAATATGTGTGAGCGTAGATGTGCACCTGTGGATATTTCTTTTGATTGAAATAAAACACCGGACATGCCTTATACAATGAAATGTTATTAGGCATGTCTGGTGTTTATATGGAAAAACATTTTGACAATCCTATACTAAAAAGTAAGGCTAAAGGTATTGAAATAGGGAGAAAGCTATTTGTGTCACAAAGTAAGTGTGATAATGTGAAAATATTAACATGGTGATGGCATAATGGTTGGTCCTTCTGCTTCTATATTTGTGTTTATGGATGAAATATAGTTTCCAAAAATTGGACCTTTTAAAAATAGGCTCTTTAATAGATAGTGGTAATGGTTGCACAACTTTTTGAATGTACTTAATGCCATTGAATTGTGTACTTTAAAACGGTAAATTTTATGTTAATGTGTATTTTAGCACAATAAAAAAAGGACTTTCTTAAACTTTAAAATTTACTTATCTATTCATACGTTACATATCTGTTCTGCTTACAACTAAATCTGTAATCTTTCGGAAAGATGTTTTTGGTTTAAGATACATTTAATGCTGTTAAAATGTCTGAATATATTTGTATAAAAATAATGAAGTGTTATTTTTTAAACTTTGTTCAAATAATGACATTTAGATAGCTTTTTTTTCTTACACTGCCACTTTTTTGTCAATAATGAAAATTCTCTTTCTTTCAGCTTAAGAAAATTCGATCGTTGCTTGTTGCTGGAGCTGCACAGTATGATTGCTTTTTCCAACATTTACGCCTGTTGGATGGAGCACTTAAACTTTCAGCTAAGGATCTTAGATCCCAGGTGGTTAGAGAAGCTTGCATTACTGTAGCGTAAGTATGTTCTTTTAGTGATAAGTATTTTTTTGAATGAATTTCGTACTCATAGATTCAGGACTCATTAAGTAAAGCAGTATAGCAGGGTAACCCAAAAGCATATATATGACTCAAAAATCATTTTTATTATACATAAGGATTCAATTTGTATGACTTAAAAATTTTTTTTTCTTAACAGCACTTTATACCAATGTTAAATGTGTTTGTACGTGTAAAGTCTAATAGTTGATTTTTGGTCACTAAGTCTATGAATATAAGCAGAAAGTGAATGGATCTGAGAACTGGCTATATTCAATTTTCTCTTTACTAATTTGGATGTTAAGCTCTCTATTTCTGATATTTTAGCAGTTATTCTGAAATTGTAACATGCATCATTAACTTACCAAAATATAAACCTGTATGTTTATGTTTTTCCGAAATTCAAGAATGGTAGAACACTTAATTACCTTTTGCCACTACTCCCCACCTGAATAATTTTGTTTTATATGTTGTTGTATGAGCATTCCTTTGAAGATAGGGAATCCAGATGCCTACTATTTATATTTCTAATCAGGATTGAATCAAATGTTCTAGTCAGAACATGAAAAAAATAACTCAGGATATAAAACTATGAGTATTCAAGAAAGGAAACAAACTGCCATTATTAACAGATGACATAATTATTCATGCAGAAAACCAAGAATCTATAATAAATTATTATAATTAAGAGACTTTAGCAAGATTACTAGATCAAATCAGTATACCAGAAAACCAAAAATAATTGAATTATTCTCAATTTAAAAAAATGAAACAAAAATGTAACCTTGAAAAATATTTTAGGATGAAAATTCTGCTCTGGCCATGATCCAGTACTGGTACAGGACTAGCCCTCTGGCAGAAAACTGGACAAAATATGTAAAACAACTATTTATAGGTAATGGACAGCAGACAGAGCAGAACTGTGATTCTCGTAAGAAAAAAATCAGTTGAGCAGTATGATCAGCACAATTTTGACCTGGAGGCACTTTCTGGACCACGGGGAAAGGAGGGAGAACCCAAGCAGAGCAAGGCAGTCTTACTGAGTTGAGAAGAACAAACAGAGATTGGAGTTTCTGAAGGGTGAAGTGGCTAAAATTTACAGTGCAGGAATATTGGAGAGGAGAGAAGAGATACACAGAAAAAGAGCAATGAAAATCTGCATGGGGTGGGAATCCCATGAGTCTAGCCAAATTCTAGTTTATACATATGAAAGGTACAACACCCTGCATACCAAAAAGAACTATTGGAAACTATAAAGAAAGCCACAATTCCAAGAGCTCATATGGGCTGGGGGGGTTCCAGGTCTGACGATCCAGAATGGAGAAACCTTTTTGTACACCCAGCGCTTGCAATAGAGACCCAGAAAAGCCACTGTATAAGAATAGTACTAAACTAGCTGTAAAGTAAGGCTACTCTAGACTCTGCCCCTTTCAGTAAGCTTATAAAGATGAAGATGATTTGATTCCCAAGTGCATTACCTGCCTACAAGCACAAAACTCACACTCTTTAAAAAAAGACAACAAAATCCAGGCACACCAAGCGACTCCCTGCTTCTGATGTAGAGGTTCCCTTTTGCCTGTGAGTTTAGACAATTGGAAAATAAAGTATAACTGAACACTTGTAAATACGTCTGAGTCTCTCTCTGAATCAAGAAAGAACTTGCTTTTTGGATCTAACTGTATCCCAACCTTGTATTTGAAGTAAGATAAATATATAGAAATTAACCAATACTGCAAGCATTGTCAGAAATGTGAGTGATTACAACATTCTTCCTGTTTTAACTAAAATCGTACAATTAAAAGCTGATTTAGTTTTTTAACTACAAATTTGTAAAGAGAAGACAGGTGTCCTTAGGATCCCCCAACTAATTAGAGTATCATAGAGTATTATATTTTCAATCAAGAATACTGAAATCCTACTCCAAAGATATCAGGGAGTATTTGTGACTAAAACAGTGGTGGCACCATTAATAGAAATAGGGAATGTCCAGAGGAGTATTGATTTGGGTAAGATTTTGAATTTGTTTATAAAATATGTTGAATTTAAGATGTATATTGGGCATTAGAATGGAAATATATATGGATAAAAATAAAGGTCAGGCAATCAGAGCTGAATGTTTTGCCATTCATGCTAATGGTTAAATTCTGAGGTAAGATAGCTTCTCCAAGAGCCGTTGCAAATACATGTTAAAATGCCAAACTTCAACTTTGGACTAGACAGTTAAAAGATGGGAAAAGGAAAGAAATACTCTATTTGTACTTCCCTTTCTTTCTTTTTGTTTTCCCTTTCTTTCTCTTTTTTGTTTAATCGGTTAGAACCAATTAAAATAAAAATTTTACATTAATTTAGTAAAAGAATATTTTAAAATTACATAGTCCTGCCTATATTTACTGTTAAACTGTTTTTTGAAAAAACATTTTTTATCTTCCTTTGTAGCCATCTTTCAACAGTTCTGGGAAACAAGTTTGACCATGGCGCTGAAGCCATTGTACCTACGCTTTTTAATCTTGTCCCCAATAGTGCAAAAGTCATGGCAACTTCTGGATGTGCAGCAATCAGATTCATCATTCGGGTAGGTTCTCTCTGTTCTTCTGTCTTCCTTTCCCTCCTTCCGTACCCCCTCTTTTTTCCAATGTACTTAAATAAATCATTGGTATATATTTAACCACAAGAAACAACTCACTTTTGAATTACTTTTCTGATAATAAATGCACTACATTGTTATTATAGTTATTCTAGAACATTTGAATACTACAGATAATTACAAAGTAAATATGCTTGCATACAGAATATAATATGCACATGCATGTACGTGTGCGTGTGCTTGCAGGTAGTCATGTTATAAGTAGTAACAGGCAATGTAAAACAGTAAAAATGTTACAGGCAGTGGTAAAAGATGACAGAAAAATTCTTAATATTTCTCATCGTCTGTATCTTGAAGATACCTAAAAAAACAGAATTAAAATAATAAATCTCCCCCCTTGAATTCTGCTCTTCTGCAATTCATTACTCTAGCCATTTAGTATATACTTTTCCAAACTTCTGTTCTGTGCCTATATAAACTAGATTTACTACAAAATATAAATGTAGTATTTATTTTTTGCATATATAAATGTAATGTTTTTTTAAAAAAATCTTAAAGTTTATTGGGGTGATAATTGTCAGTAAAGTTACATAGATTTCAGGTGTACAATTCTGTAATACATTATCTATATCTCACATTGTGTGTTCACCACCCAGAGTCAGTTCTCTTTCCATCACCATATATTAGACCCCGTTAACCCTATTCAAGAGCCCTCCTCCTCCTTTACCCTCTGGTAACCCCTAAACTACGGTCTATGTCTATGAGTTTTTGTTCCTTCATTTGTTTGTCTTGTTCTTTTGTTTTCAGTTTTATATACCACATATCAGTGAAATCATATGGTTCTCTACTTTTTCTGTCTGACTTATTTCACTTAGCATTATAATCTCAAGATCCATCCATGTTGTCACAAATGATACTATTTCATCTTTTCTTACCACCAAGTAGTATTCCATTGTGTATATATACCACAACTTCTTTATCCATTCATCTATCGAAGGGCATTTTGGTTGTTTCCATGTCTTGGCCACCGTAAATAAAGCTGCAATGAACATTGGAGCACACATGTCTTTAGGGATAAATGTTTTCAGATTTTTTGGATAGATACCCAGGAGAGGGATTGCTGGGTCATATGGCAATTCTATTCTTAATTTTTTTGAGGAACCTCCATACTGCCTTCCATAGCGACTGCACCAATCTGCATTCCCACCAACAGTGCATGAGGATTCCTTTTTCTCCACAGCCTCTCCAACACTTGTTACTATTTGTCTTGTTGATGACAGCCATTCTAACTGGGGTGAGGTGTTATCTCGTTGTTTTTATTTGCATTTCTCTGATGATTAGTGATGTTGAGCATTTTTTCTTATGTCATTTGCCTTCTCTATGTCTTCTTTGGAGAACTGTCTCTTCAGGCCCTCTTCCCATTTTTCAATGGTTGTTTGAAACAGGTTGTTTCTTTTTTTGTTGTTGAGTTGTATGAGTTCCTTGTATATTTTGGATATTAGTCCCTTATCAGAGGCGCTATTTGCAAAAATCTTCTCCCGTTCAATTGGTTGCCTCTTTCTTTTGTCAGTGATTTCTTTTGCTGTGCGTAAGCTTTTAAGTTTGATATAGTCCCATTCATTTATTTTAGCTTTTACTTCCCTTGCCTTTGGTGTCAAATTCATAAAATGCTCTTTGAACTCAAGGTCCATAAGATTAGTACGCATGTTTTCTTCTATGCAGTTTATTGCTTCAGGTCTTAGGCTTATGTCTTTGATCCTTTTTGAATTAATTTTGGTACATGGTGACAGATAGCAGTCCAGTTTCATTCTTTGCATGTGGCTTTCCAATTCTGCCAGCACTATTTATTGAAGAGGCTATCTTTTCTCCATTGTATGTTTTTGGCTTCTTTGTCAAAAATTATCTGTCCTTATTTATGTGGGTTTATTTCTGGGTTCTCAGTTCTGTTCCATTGGTCTGTGTGTCTGTTTTTCTGCCAATGCCATGATGTTTTGATTATTGTTGCCCCGTAGTACAAGCTGAAGTCAGAGAGTGTGATACCTCCAGCAGTGTTCTTTTTCTTAGATTTGCTTTGGCTATTCGGGGTCTTTTGTGGTTCCATACAAATCTGATGATTTTTTTGTTCTATTCTGTTAAAAAATGCCATTTGGATTTTGATGGGGATTGCATTAAATCTGTATATTGCTTTGGATAATACGGCCATTTGAACTACGTTGATTCTTCCAATCCATGAGCACGGAATACCTTTCCATTTCTTTATGTCTTCTTCAATTTCTTGAAAAAATGTCTTATAATTTTCAGCATGTAGGTCTTTCACATCCTTGGTTAAGTTTATTCCTAGGTATTTTATTCTTTTTGCTGCAATTGCAAAAGGAATTGTTTTTTGTATTTCTTTTTCTGAGATTTCATTGTTAGTATATAGGAATGCAATTGACTTTTGTACGTTGATTTTGTACCCGGCAGCTTTACTGTATTTGTTGATTATTTCTAATAGCTTTTTGGTGGAGTTTTTAGGTTTTTCTATATATAGTATCATGTCATCTACAAAGAGTGACAATTTAACTTTTTCATTCCTAATTTGTATGCCGCTTGTTTCTTTCTCTTGCCTTATTGCTCTGGCGTGGACTTCTAACACTATGTTGAAAAGCAGAGGTGATAGGGGACAGCCCTGTCATGTTCCTGAACATAGAGCAAAAGGGCTTCAGATTTCCACCATTAATTATATTAGCTGAGGGTTTGTCATATATGGCCTTTATTATGTTAAGGTATTTTCCTTCTATGCCTATTTTATTAAGTGTTTTAATCATAATGGATGTTGTATCTTGTCAAACTCTTTTTCTGCCTCAATTGATACAATTATATGGTTTTTGTCCTTTATTTCGTTTATGTGATCTATCACATTGATGGATTTGTGTATGTTGAACCATCCTTGTGCCCCTGGGATGAATACCACTTGGTTATGATGAATACTCTTTTTAATGCATTGTTGCACTCGATTTGTTAGAATTTTGTTTAGGATTTTGGCATCTGTATTCATCAGAGATATTGGTCTGTAGTTTTCTTTTTTTGTGTTATCCTTATCAGGTTTTGGTATCAGGGTAATGTTGGCCTCATAAAATGACTTAGGGACTATTGTCTCTTCTTCAGTTTTATGGAAGAGTTTGAGTAGGACAGGTATTAGATACTCTTTAAAGGTTTGGTAGAATTCACTAGTGAAGCCATCTGGTCCTGGACTTTTGTTTTTGGGAAGGTTTCAGGTAACTGATTCAATTTCTTTACTGGTGATCCGTCTATTTAGATTTTCCATTTCTTCGTGATTCAGCCTACGAAGGCTATATGTTTCTATGAACTTGTCCATTTCTTCTAGGTTATTGAATTGGTGGCATATAGTCCTTCATAGTATTCTTGGATGATCCTTTGTATTTCTGTGGCATCCGTGATAACTTCCCTTCTTTCATTTCTGATTTTGTTTATTAGTGTCTTTTCTCTTTTTATCTTAGTGAGTCTAGCCAAGGGTTTGTCAATTTTGTTAATCTTTTCAAAGAAACAGCTCTTTGTCACATTAATTTTTTCTATTGTCTTTTTGTTCTCTATTTCATTTAGTTCTGCTCTGATTTTTATTATTTCCTTTCTTCTGCTGACCTTGGGTTTCATTTGTTCTTCTTTTTCTAGTTCTTTAAGGTGTAACGTGAGGTTACTTATTCGGGATTTTTCTTGTTTCTTGAAATAGGCGTGTAATGATATAAATTTCCCTCTTAAAACTGCTTTTGCTGCATCCTAAATATTTTGGTAGGATGTATTTTCATTCTCATTTGTTTCTATGTATCTTTTGATCTCTCCTATATTTCTTCTTTGACCCGGTCGTTCTTTAAAAGTATGTTGTTTAATCTCCACATATTTGTGGTTTTTCCTGCCTTCATTTTGCAGTTGATATCCAATTTCAAAGCTTTGTAATCAGAGAATATGCTTGGTATGATTTCAATCTTCTTAAATTTGCTGAGGCTAGTTTTATGTCCCAATATATGGTCTATCCTTGAGAATGTTCCATGTACACTAGAAAAAAATGTATAGTCTGATGTTCTAGGATGAAGTGCCCTATAAATGTCAGTTATGTCCATTTCATCTAATGTGTCATTTAGGGCTGCTATTTCGTTATTTATTTTCTATTTGGATGATCTATCCCTAACTGTCAATGATGTATTTAGGTCCCCTACTATAATTGTGTTTTGTTCAATTTCTCCCTTTAGTTCTGTTAGTAGTTGCTTGGTATATTTCGGTGCTCCCTGATTGGGGGCATATGTATTGATGACTGTTATATCCTCTTATTGTATAGTCCCCTTTATCATATGAAATGTCCATCTTTGTCTGTTGTTACCTTTTTTATCCTTAAGTCTGTTTCTTCTCATATCATTATGCATACACCTGATTTTCTCTGGATACCATCTGTTTGTAGTGTCAATTTCCACCCTTTCACTTTGAGTCTATGTTTGTGCTTGTATCTGAGAGATATCTCTTGGAGGCCGCATATGATTGGGTTTAGTTTTTTGATTCAGTCTGCTACTCTGTGCCTTTTTATTGGTGAGTTCAGTCCATTTACATTTAGGGTGATTATTGATATGTGAGGATTTCCTATCATTCTATCATTGGTTTTCTTGTAAGACTGTGTCTCCATTGTTTCTTTGTTTTTTTGTTGTTGTCTATTATTTCTGTCTGTGGATTTTTCCCTCTGTTTCTTCTTTTATTACTTTATTTCAGTTCTGGATTTTTTTGTGTGCGGTTACCATTAAGTTTATGTAAAGTAAAGTTTGATATTTAGAGTATTCCATTTTCTTCAGCATGCCTACTTTCTCCTTCCCATATTCTGTTTCAGGCCTTTATTCTCCCCCCTTTTATATTTTGGTTGTCACAAATTATTTCTATTTCTGCTGGTTGAATAGCTCCTTCAGTATTTCTTGTAGTGCAGGTCATGTGTTAGAAAATTCCCTCAGCTTCTGTGTGTCTGGAAAGGTCTTTATTCCTCTTTCATATCTAAAGGATATCTTTGCTGGATATATTATTCTTGGCTCATAATTTCTCTTTTTCAATAGTTTGAATATTTGGTTCCACTCCCTCCTGAAAAATCTGATGATAATCTAATGGGCTTTTCTTTCTGGGTTACCATCTTCTTTTCCTTGGCTGCCTTGAGGATTATTTCGTTATCATTAATTTTTGACAGCCTCAATACAGTATGCCTTGGAGAAGGCTTGTTGGGGTTGAGGTAATTAGGTGTTCTATATGCTTCTTGGATTCGAGGATCCGGTTCTTTCCACAAGCTTGGGAAGTTCTCCTTGTCTATTTGTTTGAATATACTCTCTGTTCGCTTCTCTCTTTCTTCTCCTTCTGGTATGCCCATTATTCTTATATTGCTCTTTCTGATGAAGTCAGAAAGTTCTTGTAGAGTTCTTTTCATTTCTTTTAAGTCTCAAGTCTCTTTCTTCTTCCATCCGTGTCATTTCCAGATTTCTATCTTCAATGTCACTAATTCATTTTTCCATCTGGTCAACTCTACTACCTAAGCTGACTATTTCATTCTTCATTTCTTTTATTGAGTTCTTACTCTCCAGAAATTCTATTTGGTTCTTTTCTAAAATGTCAATCTCTTTGATAAAATGTTCATTTTGTTCTTTGATTGTGTTTCTGAGTTCATTAAACTGCCTGTCTTTGTTTTCTTGAATCTCGTTGAGTTTTTTCAGAACTGCAATCTTGAATTCTCTGTCATTTAAAGTCACATATTTCCATGTCTTTAAGTTCATTTTCTGGAGATTTTTCATTTTCTTCCTGAGCTGTCTCGTTACCTTGGTTATTCGTGACAATTAATGATTTATTATTTCTCTTCCTAGACATCTACAGGAGTGAGTTCTGCAACAGGTTGATGGGAAGAGGTCTTTCTTTTGTTTTCTAGTAGGTGTTGGTAGAATGTTTTATTTTGTCTCCGACTGCAGCCTTTTTTACTGTCTCACAGTGTAGTTTTATGTTTTCTCTACACTATTCCAGCTTTTCACACAATGGGGGGATTCCCTGGAAGGCAGGCTTCTCTTCTGTTAACAGTTCGCCTGGGTCATAGGGCGCCGCATCCCTTTGGGGATGCGGAGAGCTTCTGAAGTTCCAAAGCTTTTCCTGCAACATATTCAGAGCCTGTGTGTTTCATGTTTCAGCAGCTCAGTTTACTCCTACAGGGATCTGCGAAGATAGGTGGGGACGGGTGGGGTGGGTTGTGAGATGTGGCCCAGAGCAATGGTGGTGACCACCACCACAGCCAGTCCTACTTCCACGGCTCCCTCCAATTTGCCGGAACTAGTTGGGCTGCGCGTCTGTGTCTGTAGACCACAGTTCTCAGAACTGCAAATATTCTGTTCTTTTGATCTGACACTGCTACTGTTCCGCTTCTAGCACTCGGCACGTGGGGGCAGGGCGAGCTCTGGGAGGGTTGGGAGGGGGGAGCTAGTCTCAGTGCCTAAGGCTTCTGTTCTCTGCTGAGTGAGGGCTTAAACCACCGTTTTCAGCCTTCTTCCCTCAGTCTTTTCTCCGAGGTCTCTGCCGTGAGCGTTGGGTTCAGCCATGTTATATGCTGTCCCCTCAGCCCTGTGGGCCTCAAGTGGAGCCCTAGCAGTCCCAGGTCTTCCCTCTCCCACAGCTGCGGTAGTTTCAGGATGCAGTGAACTCAGAGCACCGATCTAGGTCTGCGTCCTGCGCCTGTGTGGCCCCACCTCACTTCTTCTTTCCCTTCCCCCTCCCCCCCACGCAATTTGCCCACCTTTAGATGATTTCAGTAGTGTGCCTCTTAGTCTTGCCTGTCTGCTGCACAGGGAGTTCTTTGTGGAGTTATAGTTGTTCGGTCTGTTGTAAATTCCAGGGGAGATTTCAGGAGGCTCACCTCATGCCGCCATTTTTATGACATCTTTAACTTGCTTTTTAAATTTCACATACTTGGGTAGCTTCCCTTTTTTATACATATGATAATCTTTTTTAATCTCTAAATCTGTTCTCTGTTAAAGGAGATTACATTAAGAGAATTGTCCTCACCATTCTTCTCTCTGAAATTTATGGAGTCCTTTTTCTCCATCCATTACCAACATTGTGTACCAACAGTCTCTTAAAAGTCTTACGATTTAATAAATGGAATACTATTTCACATTCTACTTAGCATTTTTTAGATTGTTAGAGATGTTAGGTATTTTTTCTTTATTCTTCTGTGGATTGCCAGTTTATACTCTTTGTGCATTTTCACTCACTGATTTCTAAGGCCTTTTCATGTAAGTATATTAATTCTGTTTATATATGTTGTAAATATTTTCTACTGTCTGTCAATTCTTAAAATATTGTTTAAGCTATTGTTTGTTATATATAAAACTTTTAAATTTTTATGCATTGAGACAGTGTTCTTTTTGTGATTTCTGTTGTATTTAAAATGACCTTGTCTATTTCAGAATTAGAAAAATATTCAGTTGTTTAAAACTTTTATATAAATTTTGTTTCTTAGGTTTAGATCTAACTAGATTTTATTTCTGTGTTAAATATAGCTATCTTAATTTGACTTACACCCGCAAAATTCAAAACAAGTTGACCCAATGGCATGTAGTGCATTGTTGTTCAGTCTTTCCCTGAAATGCCACCATTTTTATATAGTAAATTTTCATAAATAGATGAGTCAGTTTTTTCCTTAAATGCCTTTTCAGTTTCTTGGATCAGTTGGTCCTTTTCTGTAACAGAAAGGAGGTTTCTTTCTAATACTGCTCTACAAGAAGGATTTTTTTCCCCACAATGAAATGCAATGCCTATTTAAAAATATGTGAATCTGTCTATGAAGATGGCCTTTTTTTTCTCTTTCTATATTTTTTTAAGGTTCTTTAAGTCTGGTAACTTCATAACAGTGTTGGAAAATAGAGGGAATTTTTGACACCTTTGTTTTATCTCTGAGTTTAATGGGAGTACTTTAACAATGTTTGGTGTGGTTTTCTATGGATACTCTATATCAGGTTATGGGAACTTCCTTCTATTCATATTTTGATGAGGAATAGATGTAGAATCTTATCAAATATCCTTTTAATATCTTTTGAAATTATTCTTCTCATTTATCCATTGTACATTCTTGAACTAAATTCTACTTGGCCAGTGTATATTATGATACTATTAGATTCAGTTTGCAAATATTTTAGTTTACATTTTGGTATTTGTTTTAATAAGTCTTTTGTAGAATTTTTATATTTCCTGTTTTACATATTTTGTTATTACACTGTTCTTTTATTAGGGTTTGCTGACCTTAGAAGTTATCTAAAAACAATTCTAATATTTTAGATTCTATGTCTTTTCACAACTCTTTGAAGTGTTGCTGGTTATTTATATTTTCTCAAAATCAGTTTCATACAGATTTTAAGAATCTTTGACATAAGGTTGTATACTGTATTCACTTAATTAAAAAAAAAGTCTCTAGCACTGCGGTTATGTTATCACTTTTTCTTATTGTAATATTACATGTTCTGGTTTTTGGTATTTTTTTTAACACTTTCTAGAGGCATTGTCATGGCCCTTTTTTAAGCTTCACAATTTAGTTTTATTGGTTCCAATTGGGTTCTTTAATTTTTTTCTAATTTTGTTTCTATACTGAAGTTTCTTCATTTCTTTTTGACTTGCATTGGCTTACTTCTCTTCTTTCTTTTTTTCTAGTTTTTTGTGGTGTATCCTTAGATAATTTGTCCAGTTTTTGTCATTTACTATTAAAGGGTTGTAGGCTTTCCCTTTTTTTTTTTTTTTAATTGGGGAATATTGGGGAACAGTTTGTTTCTCCAGGTCCCATCAGCTCCAAGTCATTGTCCTTCAATCTAGTTGTGGAGGGCGCAGCTCAGCTCCAAGTCCAGTCACATTTTTCAGTCTTTAGTTGCAGGGGGTTCAGCCCACCATCCCATATGGGAATTGGGATTCCACCATCCCAACCTTGTTGTTGAGAGCTCGCCTTCTAACCAACTGAGCCATCTGACCGTATAGTCTTTCTTTTGACTTTACTATTGATAACATCCTAATGATTTAGATTTACCACAGTCTCTTTATATGTCTCAGTCATTTGTAATTCCCATTTCAACTTCCTCTTTGACTTACATAATGATACTGTTTGCATTTTCAGATCATTCTTTTGTTCTTGTCACCATTATTTTATAATTATATGACATTTTGATTAGACAGCTTAGTTGTATGTCTTTTTCGGTAAATGATTTGAATTTTATTGGTGTCCTAGTACATCGTAAATTTATATTAGTAGTCCCGTAGCATTTGTAAAATATGGAATTCATTTACAAAGTACAATAGAGTACTGCGTTTATCACTACATCTAGTTTTTGATATTTATATTATTCAAATTCTTATGGTCTCATTTTTAAAAAAGCTTCATTTGGCGAATTCTGATTCTAGTTTTTGTCAATTTCGTTTTCCTAACAGTTCTTGCTTTGTGTGCTTTATGTGTATGGTCAAAATTTTTGACTATTACCATGTTGAAATAGTTTTTTCCCCCAGTCTTTTCGGGTTTGTGTTCATTGTGCTTTCTTCTTAACTGTTTCTTATTTTCTGAGAAATTCCTTATTTTTTGTCAGTGTCAAGAATAAAATCTCTATTTTACTTCCCCTGCCTTTGAAAAAGTATACATTTTCTCATTCGTGTTATATTTTTCCCTTAACCATTAAATTAAATTGAACAACAACATTTTCATATTCACCAGTTGGTATTAACTATGTTTTTATTGCTTTCATTCCTGGCCAGTGTTTATTAATAAACTTCTTATTTTTTAATTGGTTCTGGATAATTTTTGTTTGGTTTTAGTGTGTTCTCAATTTTCATTTGTATTTGTCTTTGCATATTTCGAAATGGCTTTTTTTCACCCTTACACAACAACTGAAAAATTGGACTTTATTTCAGGTTCACAGTCCTTTTCTTCAGAATTGTTTCCATTTCCCTCAGAATTTTTTTTTAAGTTTTTAATGTTGTAATAAGATACCATTTGATCTTTGTATAGAAAAAAACAAAAACAAAATAGAAAGCTTTATAAAATAGTCTCTTTGTGTTAGAAATTTCCCATAGTAGGTCTAGGAGTAGATCAACTTTCTTGAGTGCTTTCCTTACACAATGGGTAAGGATTTCTGACTAAAATGAATTTTTCTTAAGTTTATGTTAAACGTCATGGATTGTTTATTTATTGTTTCTCTTTTCTTGGCCATGTTTTTTTCTTCTATTATTCTTGTTATACAGATTTTGGAACCTTCAATATCATTTATCATTTCTTAGATAATTTTTTGTCTCTTGTCATACTGCTGTATATGTTCTTAGGAAAAATTCCATTAAATTTCACTTACTTAACAGTACCTATTTTTCCATTCTTAGTCTTTAATTGTTTTCAGATTGCTCATTTTTTCATGAGCTTGCTCCATGTTATTGGTGTAGTATTCTATCATCTCACTGAAAATACACATCAGGTGTTTTTGTTTCATGTTATCTCCTGTTCTGTGTATTTTGTTTGTTTCCTAGGAGACTATCTTCTTAGATTGCTCTATTTGATTCCTAATTCTCTTTTTAATTTTAGAGAAGTTTTGTGTGTTTTTTTCAGTTTTCAATTCATATTAATAAATTAAAGTCTAAATTGTTGTGACTTAGTATTTTCTTGAATGCTTCATCTGCAATTGTGAAGGCCACTTTTTATTTTGCTTTGGTACAGCACTCCCTGAATATGGTTTAGCAGTACTTAGGTTAACTCTTTCCCTATCCCTGCCATTGTGTTGGATGTGGGTTAATCAGCAGTAGGGTCTAGGGGAGATGAGAGAGAGGAGGAGAATGGTAGGTGAGTGATGGTAGTATGTTGTGGCTAGGGAATCTCCTTAGGCTTTAACTTTATAGTAATGTTTGGGGAGTGAATTCTTTTGGGTATTCTAGGAGAACAGGTCCACAGAGCCCTTCCATGCTGAATGTAGCAGTTGAGTAGCACACAGGTCAGCACTCTCTTGCATTATTCTCTTGAACCGCTTCACGTCTATGGGTGGTTTCCCTCTGAAGAAGCTGAAGAAAGTGTTCTCTTTTGTTTTGGTTGAGTTAGCTGAGGCAGACACTGATGGGACACAGACATTCTCCTTCAATCGCTGTTGACAGACAGCCTTCAGCTGCGAGACTCTTCAGGTTTCTCAGCTACAGAGAGCTAGATGCCTTTCCCAAGGGCTTGCCCCTTCCCAGTATGTTCCATGTCCAGGAACTGATTGGTGTGGAAGTGTAAAGGTTTGGCCATCTTGGACCAATTTGTGACTTCTCTGAAAGGCCATTTTAGCTCCACCGCTCCGTTATGGTTTTGGGCAGAGATATCCTTGGGCCATATCAGACAGAGATCAATTTCTTCCTCTGCCCGCTCTTGCTTCCTTCTCATCCATTAAGAGGTGTTGAGAAGCACTTCTTAATGCCCTACATGCTAAGCTCCTTCTTCCTAGGTAACCCAACCTGTGCCATTAGATCAGAAGAAAAATAGAGATTTAAAGCATCAGATATGTATACTTAGGTTGCTATTTTATTCTTGTATTTATGTTGAACTTTTTAGTGTTTACTTCACTAAAGAGCATAAGAATTACTAGTAGAACTCAAAAGATTATATCTGTTGAACTTTACCTGAATTTTAGAGATCTATGGATCAGCCAAAATGAAAGTTCAGTTAGAAAATCACCATTTCAAAGTGCTTTCCCTATAGTGAGGTATGTATGTAGATTCACTCTGATTACCTACTTTGATTACATAGCAGTTACAGTTACTGTCTTCTACCAGCAGGAGTCATGCTACTTCAGCAAATATGACGGATACGTTCCTAGTCCATCTCAGTGCTTCCTTCCCAAAACATACACTGTCCTAACAGTTCTCTGCAGTTACACACTTAGCTTGTCTTCATTATATAATACTACAGTCACGCCTGTCCTTCTGAAACTATGTCATCATTACTATTGTTTTAATTTGGGAATACTTTTATACTTGTCTTAATTTGTTTCAAAATCTGATTTTATGATCTTTTCGTCCTGTGCTAATGTAACTAAATACTTGAGTGTAATGCAAATAGAAGAAGGGATTATGTGAAGTTTACATTATTTTTCAACTTTTTCTTAACATCTTTTTCAGCATACTCATGTACCCAGACTTATACCTTTAATAACAAGCAATTGCACATCAAAATCAGTTCCTGTGAGAAGGTAAGTTTTAGGGGAGAAGAAAATTGGTATAGTTTTAATATTGCATTATGGTTAATTTTTAGTTTGGTACAATAATCAGTTATTAATTTCTGTCCTGCTACAAATCTTAATAAAATTTATTATCTTATGTCATACAAGGGAAAATGAACGAAGCAGTTTTTATGACCCCCCCACATTTTTCAGTTTTATCATATTAAACTTTGGTATATTTGGGCTTCTGGTTTAACTTAACAGTTGAATTGAGGAAATGCTGGAGATACAGGACTAGAGGTGGAACATAGCTGATAGTCAGGTATAAGGGTACAGGTGATGTTGCCCAAGTAAAAACTATAGAAGAGAAGTAGGCTGAGATCAGCAACAACCAGGTGAGCACCTATTTAAAGACAGGTGGAGAAAAAATGTTAACAAGGAAGAAAAACAGGGCAGAACTGTGTTGTAAGATGCCTAGAAAGAAGAGAAGCTCAAGAATGAGGCAGTTGAAGAAGTTGAGAATTAGAGGGCTTAGGAGAAAATACACAAATACTTGATTAAAAATTGATATACACACACACAAACAGGTATATTTAAGGAAACAAATTGTAGAAATAGAAGATCTGTCACATCTTTCTTGGTCACTACTGTATATCTTCAATTTCTAGTGCACAGTAAGTATTTAATAAGTATTTCTTAAATTAAATGAAATTCGTTTAATTTTGTATTTGACAAGCATTTTAAGTTAAACTCCAGGGGAATTCTTAATGATCTTTTTGAACTATTTACCATAGGAATAGTTGGAGCCTTAAAGTAAGTTAAATATTCTACAGTTAAGATATCTAAAAACAGTGAGTCGTCTTTTGACATCTGTGGGAGATTGGTTCCAAAATCTGCAGATGCTCAAGTCCTTTATATAAAATGGAATAGTATTTGCATATAACCGATGTCCCTACACATCATTTCATTTGTGTGAATTCAGCATAGTGTTTGGTGCATGGCAAATTCAAATTTTGCTTTTTGGAATTTTCTGGGATTGTGTGTGAGTGTGTGTGTGTGTGTGTGTGTATGTGTGTGAATGTGAATATTTTCAAACCATGGTTGGTTGAATCCATGGATATGAAACCCCTGTGGATATGGAAGGCCAATTATACTGTAATTCAGGGGGCAAAGTGCAATATTATAGAAGAAAGTACTAATTAGCATTTAGTTATAAATTAATATAGCATAACATTTAGTTGTAATTAACTTCTATTTTTCAGGCGTTCATTTGAATTTTTAGATTTATTATTACAAGAGTGGCAGACTCATTCATTGGAAAGGTATGCAGTGACTCTCCTTCTCCCTCCTTCCTCCCCTCCCCACTGTTACTGGTTCTTTAGAAGTCAATGGTATTGGTTTTGCATTATTTCTCATTTTGCCTTCAAAGTTATTTGTACTAGTTTTCCCTTAAAGCTGTAGTGTGGTCCTCATCTTATTCGTTGTACTATAAATAGTGTGTTTTCTTTTCTTCTTTGTAGGGTGATTGAGGATCCCTTAGGTAGAATGAATCATATAAGATACTCCAGGTTAAATTGGGCAAAAACTTAAAAATGTATCTCTAGTCATGTGAGATAGGTTTAGTGAGGTGCAGTTAATCAAGTAATGAATGATTTAAGATAGAGAGATGGAAGGCACTGCCTTTCAGAGGAGAGAGATTTTAAAAAAAAAAAAAGAGGTCACAAATTTTCTCCACATCAGGTGTCATTGGTTAGGTAATATACTGGGCGGTGTTTAATGTAGCTCTGAGATGAACAAGAGGAAAATGTGGGCAGCTGGTTGGTCACTGGCTTTTTGCATGTCTGTATTTCTCATTGGTTTCAAGTTTGAAGTTTGGGATATATCTGTGTTTATGTTGAATATGTTGCTGATTTTCCATTTTAATGGAAATCATTAAATTTGTTCATAGCCCCCTTTTTTAAAAGTAGAATTTGTTGTTTAATACAGGCATGATACAATTTCCAGTTTTCTTTAAGTTCGTTTGTGGCATCTATTATTAGTCAGATTATAACTGATGATACTACTAGCAAATCATTTTCTACATTGGTGTGTTAATAAACTCACAGAAGTTTATTTTTTATTCACTAAAAGTTTTAAATTTGGTTATTATATATTTGTACATTTTCTGGATTTCATATAAAAATAATTATTTTCAGGTTTATAATGTTTGACTTGCAAGAAGGAAATTATAAGTGAATGAAATGTAGGAGATGGATTATTAGAAAATCTTCCAATCTTAGATTTATTATTGTACAGTAATTAATCTTTTTACCTCTTCTGCCCCTTTGTGATTGATGTGTAAATACATAGGCAGTAAGTATCATTTGTGGTGAAATACATAGTTTTACACATGAATCTAAAGATATTTTATTTTATAGACATGCAGCTGTCTTGGTTGAAACTATTAAAAAGGGAATTCATGATGCTGATGCTGAGGCCAGAGTGGAGGCAAGAAAGTAAGTCTGTAATACACTTTTGTGACAGTTTAAACGCACTTTGGTCTTTTCATTGAAAGGCATTATGTTGGGAGAATGAAAATACCAGAAGTCTCCCAAGTATTGTACTTGATTAGCTCTTTAGTAAAATTGAGATTCATTTTTCTCCATTAAATCTACACTATATATCTAATAGTTTTCTTCACATTGTCATTTGTATAATCATCAGTATTCCTTCTATTCCATCATGACATTCACTTTCATTGAGAATAAATATAACTATCATTTGTTGAGTATGTGTTATGTACACGATACTGTGTGAGGCAGTTGGTATTCATTATTTTCTAATACAGAGGATGCCAATAAAATGTATACGCATTTTAAGAAAGGAAAAACTATTGAAATTGTAATTCTGAATATATACGGTTAACAAAAGATGAATACAAGTCACATTTGACTTCTGCAATTACAAGTGGTGCTCAGAGTGGTTACCATCAGCGTCCAGAAACTTCTGATTATGGCGAAGTACTGCTTGAGCAATGGTGACCAAAGTGTCCACTTGTATACATTTTTTTGGCATCCCCGGTATATAAAATGATCCTGCAAAAGCAACATCTCCTTAGATTGACAACTTAAGGTAGGAGATTTGGGGGTGTCCCAAGGCCACATGAATCATAAAGGATCACAGCCATGTTTTGAACTGAGATCTGCTTTCTCAATAGCATGCCATCGTTCCACCCAAACTTATTAAATTTAGAAAGCCTTCACTTGATATATAATGGATGTATTAAAACCTACATGCTCATCTTCATTCTTGAATGTACACACTTTACTTTAATGTCTAATCATGTAAAGCTATTACATTGTGCTTTTTTCCTTTTTTGTTGTTTGTTCATTTGTTTTACAGGACATATATGGGTCTTAGAAACCATTTTCCTGGTGAAGCTGAAACATTGTATAATTCCCTTGAGCCACCTTATCAGAAGAGTCTTCAAACTTACTTAAAGAGTTCTGGCAGTGTAGCTTCTCTTCCACAATCAGACAGGTCTTCGTCCAGCTCACAAGAAAGTCTCAAGTAAGGTCATATATGTGATAATTACTGGTTTCTTACTCTACCCATTTCCCTAGAGTTTCTTAAGTTTGATCGTTGAATATCTGCTTGCTTGCACTTAAAGCCTTGAAAGAATGATTTGAATGTACTTATTTTCTCTGGTCTGTTGTCTCAAGGGTTGAATTACATGCTGGTGTAATTTCTTCTCTTTGAGTCAAGAGTTTTTGTGATTCAGATTTTGTTTCTATATATTCACATCTGTGAAAAAGGTTGGGAAGCACTGATTTATATTCATTTTTTTAATACTCCCCAAATAGTTTATACAGTAAGTAGCCCATTTGTAGATCATTATGATGGAGGAATTGTTATGGAGATTCCACAGTCATCTTCAGTACTCTGAGGCAGTAAAAACTCCACTGCTTTCCTCACCTCCTGCACAGCTTCAGATTTCAGCAAATCCCTTAAGGGGCAATATTATCTTGTATCTGACTCATTTATCTGTAACTCCGTTCTCATCATTATGTTGGCTACCTCCAACCCTACTGGCTTGGCAGCCTTCACCCTATTATCAATGAGATGGCTAACATCTCAGATGCCTTCCTGGCTCCCTAGCAGTGGCCACCGTATCTGCAGATTTCCCCAGGGAAGAGCAGCTCACAGAATGTGAGCTTTACCTCTTTGTAATTTCTGTCGTTTTGGGACTTTGATCTCACAAAGATTACTGGTTGCCTTGGCAGCTCTCTGATGCAGAACTAGGACCAGGGTGAGGCAAATAAGGCACCTAGGGCGCAAGATTCAAGGAAGCACTCACAGGGTTTTGTGAGTACTGTACTAAAGTTCAGTGACGTGTAAGTTTTCAAAATAAAAGCATCTGATTTCAAAAAGTTGTTATTGTGGAAATAATTACCTATCTAAACGTTTTTAAATCTGTAATAAGTCCTTCACTTCCAATGAGCTTGTTTGCTTTTTCCCCTTTACTTTTATTTACTATGCTCAGACTTTAAAGTACATATGAAGCACCTGAAGATCTTGTTAAAATGCAGAATCTGTTTCAGTATATCTGGGATGGGTTCTGAGATTTTGCATGTTTTTTACATGCTCCTGTGTGATGTCAGTGCTTTTTGTCCATGGATCATACTTTGAGTAGCAAGGATTTAAACAAGATATTTTATCTTACTATAGTATAACACATTTAAACATAAACAATTTCAAATTCTATGAACCTTGAAGTGGTCTGCTTCAGTCTAATAAGGTTCCAATTTTAGGGGACAGCTATAAAAATAATGCAATACTGGGTTTAACTACAAATTTACTATTTTTTTTTAATTTATTGGGATGACAATAGTTAGTAAAATTACATAGATTTCAGGTGTACAATTCTGTATTACATCATCTATAAATCCCATTGTGTGTTCACCACCCAGAGTCAGTTCTTCTTCCATCACCATATTTGATCCTCCTTACCCTCATCTCCCACCCCTCACCCCCCTTACCCTCTGGTAACCACTAAACTATTGTCTGTGTCTATGAGTTTTTGTTTCTCATTTGTTTGTCTTGTTCTTTTGTTGTTTTGGTTTATATACCACATATCAGTAAAATCATATGGTTCTCTGCTTTTTCTGTCTGACTACTTCACTTAGCATTATACTCTCAAGATCCATCCGTGTTGTCACAAATGTTACAAATTTACTATTTGATAATAATAATCTAAAGAATATTTTTCATTAGCCTGATTTTAACCTAAGGTTTTTGCTTCTCTCTTTCCACCACCTTTACAATTTATAGATATGCTTTCAAGATCTCCCTTATTTACGTGGATATGTTCTTTTTTTTTTTTTTAACTTTTATTTATTTAAGTGTGTTTTTCCAGGACCCATCAACTCCAGGTCAAGTAGTTGTTTCAATCTAGTTGTGGAGGGCACAGCTCACAGTGGCCCATGTGGGGATCGAACCGGCAACCTTGTTAAGAGCACCGCGCTCTTAACCAACTGAGCTCTCCGGCCGTCCCTACTTGATATATTCTTTATGTATGGGCTGCAGAGTACTGTTGTAATTAAAGATAAATAATGTCTTTGAGATGATTAGAGCTGCTTCCCTGTCTAATCACACATGTTATCCTTAGCAGTAGTTCTCAGCCTTGTTTCTGTGGCCCCACACTGAATAGCACTGCTGTAAATAGTGTGATACATATATGGTAACTGCATGGGTTGCCAAGGGCCACAACCATTATGACTTAGGTAAGACAGGCTTTGGTTACACTGAATTCCCTGTGTGCTGGTAATAACACTACCTCTCTCTAAGTAAAATACCTTGGAATACAAGTGTTGGAGAGTGCTATTATTCAGTCCTCTATGGTGAGCCCTGCAATGTGTGCTGAGGGCCAGAGTGAACAACAGCAAACTGGTCCCTTTCTCTGTCGAGTTTGTACTCTTTATTAATTTCATTTTTGCTTCACAGCTAGTTGAGATACCACTAATATGTAACACCAACTGTTGTAAAGTGATTTGTAAAAGGAAATTTAAAATTAGAAGTACTTCTCAACTCTGTAGAAAACTCAGTTGTTATTTCCGTAATTGTTATCAGAGGAGTAATAAATTACATCTTCTTACTAAAAGTATCTCCTTTTACCTTGCAGTCGCCCTTTTTCTTCCAAATGGTCTACCGCAAACCCGTCAACTGTAGCTGGAAGAGGTAAGTTGCCTTTTTAATAAAAAGTCATAGCATTTTATTTAGTAAATAAAGTAAAAGCAACTTTATCAAAGAAGTAACAGTTACTATGTAAAATAATTTTCTCGCTGTGGGTCACATCAGAACAATTTAAAATATTGCATTTAGCTTTTTAAAACTGTTTTATATGCTTTTAAAGCTTTTAAAATGTAGCTTTTAAACTGTTTTAAACATTTAAACTCTTGATTGACCCACAGTGAGAATATTATTTTATAAAATCTAATACCACACATATACAACTGTACCTGTATTTGTACACCATTTATACAATGTAGTCTATACAATCTTATGCATACAATATATACATATAGTATGTAGTTTATTGTATACATGTATATATCATAATATGAAGTTCAATGAAGCACTATTTACCCTTACTTATGATGTACTGTTTTCTATTTTGCTTAATTTCTTTAAAATGCTTGTCATGACTCACTCAATTGATTTCACAGCCTATTAATGGGTCACAGCTAAAAACTAAAGACCAGAAATTTAATGGCTGAATTTACAATGCCTAAGGGTAGCGGAACCTGCATTTTTTTCTAAATAACCCTGCTCCCATACTAGTCCTCTTTGCTTTTTTCTGATAGTAAACAAATCTCACTGTTGCCATCTGTTTATCTCGTACAGTGCTTCATTTTCGTGAGTCAATCATGAATATCTGTATCTACAAAACAATCGTATAAATTTTACAAAGTATAGTTATTTTTCCCCTTTTTATAGAAGAGAAAATGAGGCAGAGAAATATTGAGAAAATTGTCCAAGAAGATTTAGTTGTAACAAGATTGAAACTGAGGCATTCCGACTTTAAAATACTATAAACTCCTTTCAAGTGCCCATTTAGCCACTGCTTCTTTTTTGACTATTTGTCATCATGGTTTAGCTCGTGGTGGCTTCAAGTTCATATAATTTTTACACTTAATATAAATAATATAGGTTACCTTTGCTTTGTTTTTCCATAGTATCAGTGGGCAGCAGCAAACCCAGTTCCCTTCCCGGAAGCCTGCAGCGTTCACGAAGTGACATTGATGTGAATGCTGCTGCGGGTGCCAAAGCTCATCACGCTGCCGGGCAGTCTGTGCGAAGTGGGCGCTTAGGTGCAGGCGCCCTGAATCCAGGTTCCTATGCATCACTAGGTAAGGCAGCGAGTCATGGGAAAACGACCAGTGTTTTCCCTGGCCTCAGGGAGGTCAGAGTGAAGGTCATACCTGAATCATCTTTATTTTATTCTTGTCAGTTAAACGTAGTCCATACGTTTTAATATGACTCTGTACTTGAGACATAGTTCTGAGATATGTAAGCTGCCATGTTCCCACTTTTCCCTTTTGTCATCCTCCTAATCATGTTGATCAAAAGAACAATTCTTGATTCCATAATTTGCCTATAGCATTTTCACAGCTCTGCACTATTGCCATACCCGGCCTCTGGTTACTAAGGAAGTTTAGGGAGGCCATTGGTTTTGTATCCAGCTTCTTTGTTCTTTCTCCTACTTTTGTTCCCTTACCAAGAAGTTAAAGCCTTTTGGGGATCTGGGGAAATTGCAAAACTTAAGCATAATCAAAACTGAAAACTTATTTCCCAAAGCTATTCAGAGTTTGTTTATTATGTCCATCAGTTTTAAAGTTTTAGGTTGGTTATCCAAATTGCTTATCCCTCTTTTGTGCTTCATTTTTCTTTCTCTTCAGTAGTACTGGTAGAATACTAGGCAGACAGATGATTGGAACACAATAGGGAGTGCAGAGATTTTAGTATGAATGTCATACATGATAAAGTTGGCATAGCTGCATTCAATGAGGAAAGTATAAATTATTCAGTAAATGGTGTTTAGACACATGGCTTACAGTTTGGTACAAAATTAAGTTAGAACCGTGTTTCACACCATATAAAAATGTATTCTAGATGACTAAAATGTTGAACAAAAACATAATGCAACTTGATGAAAAAAAACATGGTTGTTGAGTATTCATCTAATCCCAGGTTGGAGAAGGAATTGCTAAACATAAGGGCCAAAAACCCATGAGGGAAGAGTTCCTCAGATTTAAATCTTAAGTGTGAAAATATGAAGCTAAGTGTCTAAAACTAAAAAGGGAAAAAGTTTTTGCCATGCACTACACAGGAAAAGCTGAAATGTATGAGGAACAGATGAGCTTATTTTTATAGAAAAATATTCTACATATATCAAGAAAAGCATACATCAGCATTGCCCCAAAACAACAGAATAAATGTTGAACCTCAGTTGTAATCAAACAAATGCAAATTGATAGACTTGTAAATATAACAAGAAAGTTAAAGTTAGTGTCTACCATCGATAAAGAGTGGTTAAAACGTGCTAATGTGAATTGATCATGGAGTACTTTTTCTGAGTGGCAATTTCGCTTTTAAGTGTTCAGAATTTTGATCTAGTAATCCAATATTTATAGATAGTTATGTTAAGATATAAAAAAGAATATTCATGTTTTTCATAATAGATGTTATCAGAGTCAATCTTGATATGTAACAAAGGGGAATCATTAAGATATGATACATCTTTATATATACTACATAGCCATTAACAAGTCATATTTTTCATGAAGATCAGCTATATGGACTACCAAACAATGTAATAATTTCATCATTTTGTATAGAATTATACACAGATGAAGGACTGGACAAGACCTAACAAAGGTTATCAGCAGTGGGTTGATTAGCGCTTTTAATTTTCATAAAACTTTTCTGCATTACAAATATTACATTGCTAAGAATGCAATGTTATTGCAAATATGAAAAATAGTCAACATAATATACCATATTAAAATGGCATTTGAGGGCCGGCCCGGTGGCTCAGGCGGTTAGGTGGTTAGAGCTCCATGCTCCTAACTCCGAAGGCTACCGGTTCGATTCCCACATGGGCCAGTGGGCTCTCAACCACAAGGTTGCCAATTCAACTCCTCGAGTCCCATAAGGGATGGTGGGCTCCACCCCCTGCAACTAAGATTGAACACGGCACCTTGAGCTGAGCTGTTGCTGAGCTCCTGGATGTCTCAGTTGGTTAGAGCGTGTCCTCTCAACCACAAGGTTGCCGATTCAACTCCCGCAAGGGATGGTGGGCTGCGCCCCTGCAACTAGTAACAGCAACTGGACCTGGAGCTGAGCTGCTCCCGCCACAACTAAGACTTAAAGGACAACAACTTGAAGCTGAACAGCACCCTCCACAACTAAGACTTAAAGGACAACAACTTGAAGCTGAACAGCACCCTCCACAACTAAGATTGAAAGGACAACAACTTGAAGCTTAACAGCACCCTCCAACAGCTAAGATTGAAAGGACAACAACTTGACTTGTAAAAAAGTCCTGGAAGTACACACTGTTCCCAATAAAGTCCTGTTCCCCTTCCCCAATCAAATCTTTAAAAAAAAAAAAAAAAGGCATTTGACAAAATTCAGCATCCTTTCATGATAAAAATTTTCAACAAACTAGGAATAGAAGGGAATTTTCTGAACCTAAGAAAGAGCATCCGTGAAAAATCCACAGCTAGTATCATACTTAATGGTGAAAAACTGGGTGCTTTCCCCCAAGATCAGGACCAAGATAAGGGTGTCCGCTCTTGTCCTTCCTAACAACATTGTCATGGAGGTCCTAGACAGGTCAGTTCAGCAAAAAAAAGAAATAAAAAGTATCCAAATTGGAAAAGAGGTAAAAGTATCTCTATTTACACGATCTTAAATATAGACCTTACATATAGGAAGTCCTAAGGAATTCACACAAAAAACTGATAGAGCTTATTGAGTTCAGCAAGGTTGCAGGATACAAGATCAATATACAAAAATCAGTTGATTTCTGAATGTTAGCAATGAACAATCTAGAAACAAATTTAAAAAACAATTCCAATTACAGTGGCATCAAAAAGAATAAAATACTTAGGAATCAATATAACAAAAGCAGCGTAAGACTTCTCTAGGGAAAACCACTCCTGCGTTTCTCCTTTATTCTCATACTCATAATACTGCTGACACCAGATGTGTAGGTTTTCCACATCAAGCAATTCTTCTACACCTGCTGGGTGTCCTATAATTCAGTTCAATTCTGACAGTAACTGTAGTTAGAATGGACCTCACAGGTTAAGGGCTCAGTCCCATAACACTGCCCCCCACTCCCACTTCAGACATGAATTGGAAGTCCAGGTTGTCACCTGTGCTGCTGCCAGTTGGATATACATCGGAGCTTCCCATAACCCCATCCTCAGGTTCAATTAATTTGCTAGAGCATCTCGCAGACTCGGGAAAACAGTCTACTTACTAGATTACTGGTTTATTACAACGCATATTAAAAGGTATAAATGAAGAGCCAGATGAAGAGATACATGGGATGAAATCCAGAACTGTCCCAAGCGCAAGAGCTTTTGTCACCGTGGAGTTGGAGTATGCCTCCCTCATGGCACATGGATGTGTTCATCAACCCAGAAACTCTCTGAACTTGTACTTTTAGGATTTTTATGGAAACTTCATCATACAGGTATGATCGATCGGTCATTAAATCAATCTTCAGCCTCTCCCTCCTTCCCAGAGGATGGAGGTTGGGACTGAAAGTTCCAAGCTTCTAATCATGGCTTCGTCATTCTGGTGACCAGCCCCCATCCTGAAGTTGTTCAGGAGCCCACCAGGAATTGCCTCATTAGAACCAAAGACACTCCTATTACCCAGAAAATTCCAAGGGATTTAGGAGCACTGTATCAGGTACCAGGGTCAAAGACAAATAGTAGAACAAAAGGTACTCCTAGTGCTCTTATCACTTAAGAAATTACAAGAGTTTTAGGAGCTCTGTGCCAGGAACCTGGGGGTAGAAACATATACAGGTATGTAAGTGTGTGTGTATGTGTGTATGACTTTAATTTCACACTTGTATGCTGAAAACTACAACACCTTGTGAAAAGAAATTAAGGAAGACCTAAATAAATGGGCAGACACCCAGCTTTTTAAAGACTTCATATTAAGATGGCAAATTGACCTATGCCTTCAATGAAATCCACATCAAAAGTTCAGCTGCCTTTTTATAGAAATTGACAAGTTGATCCTAAAATCCACATGCAAATGCAAGGGATTCAGAATAGATGAAACAATTCTGAAAAAGAACAAAGTTGGTGGACTCACACTTCCCAATTTCAAAATTTACTTCAGAGCTACAGTATTCAAGTCTGTGTGGACTGTTATAAGGATAGCTTTATAGATAGACCAGTGTAATAGAATTCAGTGTCCAGAAATAAACCCATATACCTATTTATGGTCAGTTGATTTTCAACAGGAGTGCGAAAACCATTCACTGGGGAAGGAATTGTTTTTTCAACAAGTGGTGCTGGAACAACTGGATAGCCCAATGCCAAGGAATGAATTTGGACCCTCTACCTCACACCATATCGAAAAAATTAACTGAAAACGAATCAAAGACCCAAATCTGAGAACTAAAACTATAAAACTGTGAAGAAAATATAGGTATAAATTTTCTTGACCTGCGTTTAGGCAATGTGTTCTTAGATACTGTACTAAACATAAGGAACCAAAGAAAAGATAGACAAATTGGACTTCTTCAAAATTAAAAACATTTATGCTTCAGAGGGCACCGTTAAGGAAGTAAAAAGACAGCACACAGAATGAGAGAAAACATTTGCAAATCACATACCTGATGAGGGGCTTGTATCTCAAATATATAAAGAACTCTTAGAACTCAGTAACAAAAAGACAATTTGATTTAAAAATAGGCAAAGGATTTGAGTAGGCATTTCTCTAAAGACCATATGCAAATGGCCAATAAGCACATACAAAGATGCTCAACATCATTATTCATTAGGAAAGTGCAAATCAAAAGCACAATGAGATACCACTTCATACCCACTGGGGTGGCTATTATTTAAGAAATGGATAATAACAATTACCTGGAACAATATGGAGAAATAGAAATATAGTGAAACTGCTGGTGGGAATGTTAATAGGGGAGCCATTATGGGAACACTTGGCAATTTCTCTAAAAGTTAAACATAGAGTTACCATGTGATGCTAGCTGTATACCCAAAACAATGAATCACGTTTTATGTTCTCATAAAAACGTGTATCTGAATGTTCATAGCAACCTTATTCATAATAGGCAACAGTAGGCACAACCCAAATGTTTATCAGCTGGTGAATGGTTAAACAAGTTATGTCCATGCAGTGGAATGGGATATTATTCAAGGAATACATTATTACGTACTATTTTCTTCTACACATACGTACCTTTTCACTTAAAGGAGCCACTTTATGGCTTCTCTCTGGCATGTGCGAATTGCCAGCATTACTACTCTTGTGCTTTGTGGCCGTTAAGTAAAATCAGGGTGATGAACAGAAGCACTGCCGTACTGAGACAGTCGATCTGATAACTGATGGCAACCAGGTGGGTAGTCTATGTATGTGTAGATACACTGGAAAAGGGACGATTCACGGCTCACGCGGGAAGGAGTGGCACAATGGGAGACTTCATCGTGCTGCTCAGAACAGTGAGCAGTTTAAAACTTATAAATTGTTTATTTCTGGAATTTTCCAAGTAGAATTTTCAGACCTTGATTGACCACAGGTTACTGAAACCATGGAAAGGGCAACTCCAGATAAGGGTGGGTGGGGGAAATACTATACCTAAAAATGAAGTACTAATGCATGCTACAAGATGGACCTTGAAAACATGAAGTCAGACACAGACTGCCACATATTGTCTGATTTCATTTATATGATATACCTAGAATAGGTGAATCCACAGAAACAAAGTAAAATTAGTTGTTGCCAGGGGCTGGGAGTCAGGAGACTAGGGAGTGACTTCTAATGGATACAGGATTTCTTTTTGAAGTGATGAAAATGTCCTGGGATTAGTAATGAGGGTTGCATAACCTTGTGAATATTAAAAACACCAAATTGTGTATGTTATTTAGTGTGAATTTGATGGTACATGAATTACAGCTTAATTTTTTTTAAGTGGGGAAAAAGTGGGAAAAAACAAACCCTTTTCATCCTGAGTCTTAAAAATGTATTTAATATCTGTTATTTTTATTACCAGAAAAAAATACTGTATTTACAATGTTTTAATGGGAATTAGAAAACCAATTTGCAACCATAGTATTTTTTTCATAAGAAAGCCTGTAATAATGCTATGAGGTTGACTTAATTTGTTTCTTTTGGTTCTTTAAAGTTTAAGTTGCATATTTGTTTACTGCATTACAGAAGGGAAAGGTGTCCCTCTATCCTCCTTTCTCCATCTGGCACAGGTTCACATTCAGAGGCAATGAGCAACTTTCCTGTGGCTCTTTCTAGGACTTAGATAATGGATTTTCTCATTCTCTTTCTCCTTTCCTCCTTTCTTCACCCCTCCTTCTTCCTTTCTACCCCCTCATCCTTCCTCCTTTCCTCCCTCCTTCCCCAATCCTTCCCCCCTCAGCTTTCTTATATACACGTGACTGGTATACTCTCGCTTTTCTTCTATTTTGAGCCATGCTTATCATGGCTGAACATTTATGGGTCAGAGGGAGTTATCTATGGTTTTTAGCAAAAACTTCAGTGAGCACTTAGGTCTTGCCAGGCACCCTGCTAGTTGCTAGAGATCCAGAGGTATATGCTTTTATACTCATCTTTTGGTAGGTTCCTCTCTGTCTATTGGTAGGTTCCTAAAGGATGAGCAGTTAAAAAGTTTGTTGAGTTTTATGCATTTTGAATTTGAAGTCCTTGTGAAACATCAAACTGGAGGTGTTCAGGAGGCATAGTGTATAATCACACACACACACATTAGTGGCATTGAAATACAGTGGTATAGAAGTCAGGAGAGAGATCTATGCTTGAGATTAGATTTCAAAGTCATCTGAAAATTGTTCTTACTGTAATCTTTCAATATTTAACTCAGTACATTCCTTAAAGCAGTTGCCACTGGGGTTTTCTCTTCACTAAAGTACAGAATCCTTTGGCAACGGGAATATCATTGAGTGTTTTGAATTTTATCCTTTAAAACTTTATTCTGAAGAGGAAGTTTGGTGTCATGGGAGACAGTCAGGAATTTGTTTTAGTTGAAAACAAGTTTCATATATATCTGTGCTATGGATTCTCTTATTAAAAATAATGTTTTCTGGGTTTTACAAAATCATTTCTTTCTAATATACTAAGTTTCCCTCTGTTCTTTGCTTGCTTTCATCAAAGAGGATACTTCTGACAAGATGGATGGTAAGACCTTCCTAATTCTATTACTAAAGATTTTTATGGCTATTGGATTCTATATAATATCTTTGTTCATTTTCTTAATTTCTGAAAATAGAGTGCTTATTTAACAGCAATCTTAACGTGAAAATGGCTATATAATTCTGATTCAGTTTTAGATTTGGCATATGCATTTTGGGGTTTCCCAGTCTACTCAAATACTAGGTTACTCATTGTTGTAAGTTAAATCTATCTTAAATCTTTTTACTTTAGCTCTTAGAAAAGTCTTGTTTCTTAAGTCTTTCTCTGAAATATTAGTCTCAGAAGAATGGAAAGGAATCTCATGTCATTTGATTCAACTCTTTAGTTTACTAGCTTTGAACAGAGAGACAAATGACATATTTTACAGATTCATATGGCTATTTATAAATGTGAAATACTAGTGACAGATGCTATCTTTTAAGAGAAACTTACATTAATTTTTGCCTTTTTAATTTCAGTATTCAAGTGATTAGTTTATCTCTTGCTTTGTTCAAGATGGTGTTTTTTATCTGTATGGCATTTTGTCAGATACCAGATAGCATATTACCCACACTTTCCTTTCACTTCATCACATATCATAATGTTTTCTAGAAATTTAAGCTTTTTTAAAGAAATTATAAGCAGATACTGAAACTGTAAGACACAGTATGAGGTCTAGGAAAAATGGAGAACTGTATTATTTTTTCTATCAATTATTACATAAACTCTGAAATCAGTGTATCTTCTATTCTGATGAAATGGAACATTTCATCTTGGGTTGGGTGTATGAGTATTTTATTAGTCTCTGTGCTTCTATGATGTTTGATGTATTTCATAAATTTAAAAAAAAATGAATGAAATGAAAGCTCACCAAGAGAATCTCTGTATTTTAAACCTTTCAATATTACTTATAACACCGAAATTCTGGATCTTTTAAAAACAAATTGTTCTCCTTTTTCAAATCAAAATATTTTCTTCTTTGGGTCATAAACATCAGCCTTTTTGAAGGAATCACCTGTGTGACTTGATGTGTTACTCTCACTGTTGTTCAGTCCTATATTTTTAAAATGTCTTTATATGCACACACATATCTGTTATTGCCCTTTAGTAGTAGTGAGTTACGGTATTTATACTTGGTTGTTTTTTACTCATTTTCATTGACATGTTAGGGAGCACAGAGTTGCATCTTTCTTGAGTGATTAATTTCTCTAAATTTCTTTACCACTTCAAATTTTAGGTATGAAGTTTAGGTAAAAGTTTATGTTATGGAATTTTGCCATTTTCAGTTGTCTAGTTTTAACCTTTTTTGTGCTGTGAGTCATTAGGTTACTTCAATTTTTTTTTTTTCCCCAAAGTGAACCTTTCAAATGTTAATTTAAGACAGACTACGAGATTTGTTTTTACTTTCATTTTCTTCTTGGGTGGGAGGCGTGAAGTAGGTCTTAACATTAGCATTGGCAGAATTTGTTGAAATGTTATTGTTTTATTTCTCTTATTTAGGAACAGCATCTGAAGATGGTAAGAATTACAAATTTTGCTAGTAACACAAATACCTCTATTTTAATATTTTTATTAGTAGGAATTAAAACTAAAATAGGCTGATTTCTTTGCAAATCGATATTTGCCAGCTGTGGTAGCCTCTACATTTTATGTTTGATTTTGCTAATTATGTATGTGGATTTTTCTTTTTTAATTCTTCATTCTAGAGTTTTGCTTTGTATCTTGGATCATTTCATGCTGGGAAAACATAATCGCTTAACATGTATAATAATATCTAATATAAAGTTAGCACATAGTTTCATTTTTTTGAATAATGACATTAATGCTTTTTGGTTTTGTTTTTTAATTTATGCCAGTTCATTTATACTTTGGGGAAGCGTGCACCATTGCTTTATTAATGGAGTTTAAATATCATCAGTGTTTAAATGCATTTATTTAGTCAGCTTTTAAATGTATCTTCTATTTGAATTAGTGACTGGGTAAATTGCATATATGATTTGAATGTGAGATTACAAAAAACTTGCTAAATATATTTTTATTTTACTGAGCCAGTTTACTTAAAAAAAAATTTATTGCTTTTGAAATAGTAGAAAGGAAAAAAATTCAATCTTTATATTTCTCCTGCCTGAAGTCTGTCTTATTAAACCTCTGGTTGGATACACCTTTTTTCCCTCCTAAGTTTTGCATGGGTGTGACACTTTCTTGTGATACAAAACCAAGTAGTTTTAACTTGTATTTTGATCTCATATTTACTCTGACATATTTGAAATATTTTCGTATTTTAGGTTTTAAGTTGGAATACTATATAAAAATGGTTTCTGTCACTGTGGCATTGTAAAATAGAATGGAAATATCAAAATACTTAACTTACCCTAATTTCTTATAATAGATAAATTCTCCATTTCAAAAATAATAATTTTGTCTTTCAGTTTTACTTCTTAGTCAGGAGAACATTGTGTTCTATTCTAGAAAGACTCTAAAAGGGTGATAGGTCTGAACTGTGGGCTTACTGGGGACGTTGAAGAAGTTGATAGAATTTTAGGATTCTACCAGCTATACTTCTGATTTTGCTTTTGTTTTATTCCCAGTTCTTAGTCAATTTAAATTTTGTAGTTTCTTAATATTTTTTTAAAGTTTTTAATTTCCTAACTTCTCGTTACTCTTCGGGATATTTTTTTTTTTCGGACTCACATAGCCATATCAGGCTAGTTAGTATATTGTGATGGCCCTGCAAATTGTACCTTTTAACAAAGAGGATTCTGAGCCCTTCTTTATGATTATGTTTTGTATTCATTCTGACTTGATAGTGCTTGAGACTGATGCTTAAGAACACCAAAGTACCTTGTAGTAATATATTTTTGTTTTTACTAATGGCAGTTTACTTAAAGACTTTGATAAGTGTTATATCGTTTATGGCTTGGTTTTGTGGAGCGGGGATGAGGCAGTGGTAGAGGAGAAAGGAATGCAGCTGGGAGGTAGAGAAGGAAATATGTTGACAGAAGTGCCAACTCTTACCTGATAAGTTATTTCTCAAATCATTTTATAAATGAAATTGGTTGGTTGGGGGAAGAGAATGGTAAACGTGTCCATATACATCTGTAGTAATCCGATGTTTAGCACAGGATAAAAAGATCAAATATTTTATCTCTTCTTGCAAATCCTTTTAGAAGTACATTTTCAGTAAAAGGGATTGTTTAGGTTGTTTCTAAGATTAGGTTTATGTTTAAAACTACACACTGGATTTGAGAATAAATTTCATTGATACTGAAATTTTAAAATTGGAATTACCAATTAAGAAACAAGTGGCATGCTTATAGTAATTATTTTAATTATAGCTCCACTGGACTAACCAAACTAAGAATGGAAATCTTTTAGTTTGACTTTACTTTTACCCTTAAAGGAAAGTTAGTTTATGGTGCAACATGTAAAGAGCAGTATGTATATTTAAAATTTTAAGAGAAATATAACCTGTAAGTAATGGTTACATGGTTATAGAATTTAATACTTGAAAAGCACATCAATTAGAAAATTATAGTGAGACTTTTTTTCCTCATTACTGAATATTATTGTAGGAAAATATCTTTAATTATGTAAATAACTTTTTTTTTCAGGTCGGGTAAGAGCAAAGCTTTCAGCACCACTTGCTGGCATGGGAAATGCCAAGGCAGATTCTAGAGGAAGAAGTCGAACAAAAATGGTGTCTCAGTCACAGCGTATGTATTACTTCAGTTCTTTTGTATTTGTAATATGTTAGGATAGATAAGTGTGTTGCTTATAGATTGTGTGTTAGGAGATTGACCAGTGGATAAAAACAAAGCTAATTTTAAAAAGACAAGCTACATACTGAGTTCTTGTTCTATACTTTAGGTTCATCATCACCTGACAAAAATGAAGGTATTTTTTTTTTTCAATGTTTTGGGTCAGTTGTTGTGCATGTTTTGGAATTTTTTTGAGTGAGTGTTGTCTTGTCTTTGATGTGTTATTAGGCTGCATCATTGATATCTGCCACTTAGAAAGACAAACTTCATCTGCTATACAAACTTTTGCATGGAGATATTTTAAGTAGCATAATCTCTTAGCATTAAGGTTTTCACAGTCTACTCAGAAACTTGCAAATGTGGAAAATTATGCTTTATAGGGGCAAAAAAATTACCATGTTTTAGCAACAAATCGCATCTAGCTAATGCTATTCAAGGACAGATATGTGGTATCTTTATAATCTCCCCAAAATCTATTAGAATACAACTAGATTTTTGGCAGCTATATGCTGATTCATAGTGAGAAAATATAATGACCAGTTCTGCTGTATTGCTTGTTAAATTTAAAATATATTTTTTTCTATTTCATTAGAAGGTGAGTTTCTCCATATGCCCGGTTATTAAAAAGCACTATTTTGAGGTCTAGATAAAACGTATGATCCTACACATTTCAGAATAGTAACACATACACTTATGGCATTTATTAATTTAAAGGAGTTTGTTCCCATTCCTTCTTTATCAAGAGATTTTCATTATCTCTTATCTGTAAAAACAGGATTTTTTCCCTAGGGAAGTGATTCTCGGGTTATTCTACATACTTGGCTGTTTTGGAAAGAAAGATTTAACTATCTTCCACTGATGTTTAAGTGATTTATCAAGATATCAATGCTCAATTTGTGTTTTTTAACTTGATTTCTGAATCTTGGAATCAGGGGAAAGACAGCTGGGCTTGGAGAGGGCCAGGGTGGTGATTACATAAGTCCCACCTTCCAGATTCTCCTCTTCTCCTCTTTCCAAAGCCAAAAAATCCAGACAGAGTAATGATGGGGGCACTCACCAAGAGTCCAAAAAAATAAGCAGAAATGCTCAGTAAAATTGGTTTGCAAATTGAGGATTATTTGTCTGGGTAGAGGCTCTTCTCCCAACCAAAATAGGAATAGGTCATGTCACATTCTTCCCTGATACAGTGTGTTTTTAAAGTAACTTACTCTTTAGCAATGCAGCATAGTAGTATAGAGCCTTGCTTCTCCAAATGTAGTGCCCAGCCCAGCATCAGCATCATGGGAGCTAGTTAGAAATGCACAATCTCATGCCACCACAGATCTACTGAATTCAGTTTTGAACAAGATCACCAAGTGATTTGTGTTAAAGAAAAGATTGAGAAGTATTGATGTAAATAACAAACTCGAGAGCCATGCTGCTCAGATTTGAGTCATGGCTTTTCCAGATTTTTTAAAGTTCTATTTCTGTATACTCATCTGTAAAATGAAGAGGATAATCTCATAGGATTGTTGTGAGGATTGAACGATGTAGTATATTTAAGACACTAAGATAGTGCCTGGGCCCAGAGTAAGCACTATATATTTTAGCTGATAAAATTGTCCTCGTTATTCTTATTGTCAATTGAGATTTATACTTCTGTTGCGTACTTCTGTACCTTGTTATTCTTATGACCTTCAGGAAGCAAAAAATAAATAATGGTGAGGTTAGGAAATTTAAAACATCATGGCAAAGATTCAAAGTGCTTTGTTTATGGTTTTTCAGTATATTACTTAAGGACCTCTCTCTTAGTTATGTTGTAACTACTGGTCACTTCAGTGGAATATAGCATAATTTTTTTACATTTGATTTTTTACTTTGAAACCCAATCCACAATACTTCAAATCCTTTCCTAAAATATGAGAACATAATGATAGGCCTTTAGGCCTAAGTAAGATTTTAAGATTAGGAGACATTCCCACTATACAGTCACGTAGGTTTTAAATCATATGGAGAGGTTTTTCTTTGTTTGCTTGCTTATTTATTTGAATGACTATATGTTCCATTCCAAATTCTTTTGAAAAAAGATATTGTGGCCCTATATAATTTGATGCAAGTTTCTTTACAGTATATTCGCATAGAAATATTGCTGTGATCTCCATCTTCACTTTGCTGTAAAGTAATCCATTAGGGTTTGCATGGACTTTCCATATTTTTATATCATCATTTAGAAAAAAAAAAAACACACCCAAAACTCTTGGATCAAAGCAAGTGTGTTCTGATGGCTAATCAAAATAAATAAAAGCAGACCAAGTGAAGAGACTTCCAGATTTATACCTATGTAAGGATTGTGTCTTTTTTGTTGTTGTTGATAGTGACTGGTTGGGTACAAATGTTTGTACAGCCTGTCAGAAACATTGCCTCCCCACCCTAACCCATCTGCCATTTGTGGGTTTTTTTCTGTGTCTTAAAAAAGATAAAATTTGTAGCTTTTATTGTGTGCTTTTTCCTCAGCTATAAGATGTTGTAGTTCTTCCTTACTTGTAGGTTTAAATTAAATGTTTAAATAATAAAAACTTAAACATTTAATTATTTAGATTTTAGGCCATCAGAAGAAAAGCTAAAGAATTTACACTTATTTTTGCAACTTCGTTTCATCTGCTTTGTACATGAGTGTCTCATTTCAGTTTATTAGCTGTAAAAACTACTAAATGTACTTACTGCTTTTGTTACAGACATCTATGGTTTGGGGATTTCTTTTTTAAGCTTTTTGTTTTTGTTTTGTTTTGTTTTGCTTTAGGGTCTTTTATTTTCTAAGAACTGACTAAAGCTTTCTTATTTCCATCTGCCATCCATTTTAAATCTGCTCCTTCCCTCTTCCTGGATTATAACCCTTCCCCTAATTCTGCCTTTACACTTGTTCAGGATCACAATCTGCTAATACCATTGGTGGTAAGAATCTATAGACTTTATGTGTGCATCTATTGTTTGATCACCTATTTTCATGATCAAGAATGGGTTCTATTCAGCAGAAATTCTTAATATATAATATTCCATCATTTTATAGCCATATTGCCAGTTAGGAGTTTACTTTGGCCTGTCTTTTATTACCAAAACCCTGGATTTGTAAAATTATCCAAGTTGATTCCCCAGCTATAAACATTCAAAAGCAAAGGAGCTTTAGTAATGCCTTGAAAATATTTCATAAAAAGTATAAAATGGTAATTTGAAAACTTAAGGCAACACAAAAGAAATTAGGTATCTAATTTCAAGTTTTGCAGATTATTTTCCAGCATGCTATTCCCTAGGTACATTATGCCCCTTTTCATCAACTCTGTGGTTTTCTTAGAAGAAATAATTAGCCTTCGTAGTTCTTTGCTGGGGAAAGAGCCTTGATATTTTCTTCTAAGTATAAATAATTCCAAATGAGTCATAGGCACTGGAATTGTCACACTGTTTAGAGGGGTCAGGGGG
Source organism: Rhinolophus ferrumequinum (assembly GCF_004115265.2). NCBI lineage: Eukaryota > Metazoa > Chordata > Mammalia > Chiroptera > Rhinolophidae > Rhinolophus > Rhinolophus ferrumequinum. Next base: position 17,559,287 of record NC_046300.1, read on the forward strand.
GCATTGGAGAAAAGAGGGTCATGATTAAAGCAAAATGAATACTGTCAATTTTATTCCCTAGGAGGGGGCATGAATGAATTTAAATGGGCAGAGAGTGAGCTTGTATTATTTTGATAAATTCAATAAATCTAAAATAGGAGTGGTTACTCTGCTTATATACTGCGTGTTTCCTGTCTGCTGAATAGACCCACACGTCAGGGAGTTTTCTAGTCTCCTACCAACACCTCCACCTCCTAAATTCATATTAATTTTAACTGAATACCATATTGTATGTGTTCAGTTCATTATTTACACTTTTTATATTGTTGCAAGTGTTCCCATAAAATATTCCATCAGCTTACGTTGCATTGTGAGTTTGTGGCATGTTGGGTGTTCGGGTGTTTTGGTGTGTATGTTTAGTTTAGACACTGCATGGAGAAGTAGGTGCCTTGTGAGTACCCTTAAGGTTATCATGGAAAGAAACCTGATTTAAAGGTTCTTCACCGGAAGCATCATGAAACAATTCAAATGAGCCATCATTTTAAAGTAGACTTGAATAATTTCCTACAATAATTTAGAATGCCTTCTGCTCAAATAGTTAAGTTCTTAACTTTATCAGAAACACTGCTTTGTTTTACAGTATTGCTATAACCAGTGGAAGTTACTTACATTTCATTTTGTGTGCTGGTAAAATATAGGAATTAAGCATAAGCTTAAATTGTATTCAGTAAGATCATGCCAAGAAAATTATTGCAAGGGGCACACATCAGCAGCCCATGGACCACATCCAGCCTGTCTCCATTCATGTATTTTGGGGTCTACACAACATGATAAAAATCAGGAAATTTCAAAGCTTTCGTTTTTCAAAACTTCCCAAACCTGGCTACTATTACCTCACGACAGAGCTGGCTGCACTAAAAAGTCACCACTCATGCCTTAACACTCAGCACTCTACCCTCATTGACATCCCCAGCTTGTCCCCATCTGCATTTGAGTCTTTAACCTTTGCTCTGTGGAAATGAACTGTCATTGGGTAAGATGACACAAGGCGAGCAGTGACTGCCCTGTTGCTTAGGAGAAGTAGTGCCAACAAAGGGGAAAAGTTGCTTTCGTGAAGATTTATTTAAGTGCTGGTTTAACTTTTCTATAATGCTACCATTCAGAATCTAGAGTTAGAGTTTATTTTGCAGTTATCTAGTCCGTTTTCCCATTCAGTGCAGACAAAATGTTTTGATTGACAAAGTGCTCATCTCCTTAAAAGTTAACCCATGCAATTCTAGTTTAAAACCATGTTTCTTAACGTCTTTTTTAACCCTTGCCCCAGTATCTGAGATTTTGTCCAGCTCCTTCTATCTTCCTGAACGCATATTCCCTGCCTTCCAAGGCTGAATATCACTAGTTTAGAAAGTCTGGCTTCTTTGACATTTGCCTGTTAGTCTTGCTCTGCCCTCAGTACTTATGCATCTATATCCCAGAGGGTGGCCACCCAAGATCCCTTTGCTATTTGAAGACAAATAGCAAAAAGCAAATTTCTTTGTCAGCTGTCCCAATTTTGTAAACAGTTAAAATTTAATTTTGTAAAATTAAAAAAATATACATAAGAACAAGATTGATAACTTTGTTATACCCATTCCGAGGCATCTTAGCAGACACTTTTAACATGAAGCAAATTTTCATTCTTATATTTTTAACAAAAATAATAGCAGTAATAGAGCTATTAATTTTTTTCCTTTTAAATAAATGGCTTTAGCCATATGAAATTTATTGTCAGAAAGTTATTTCTTTGGAAATCTTTTATACTATTTGTGTTCTGAAAATCATAATAGTGTTGTCCTTATTAAACATAGCACCTTACACCCCCCAAAACTGAAAATATATTTTACATAATTTACCATTCTGACTTATAGTAAACCTTTTTTTTTTGCAGGTTATGATTATATATAAATCTTCCTCATTCTGTTTTCTTTGAACTTAGAACTTGCTAGCACAGTTTTCTCGGAAATATTTCTTGAATTTTTATCCTTTCAAGAAGTTCTCTTGGAGTTCACATCTTAACATGTGTATGTGTGTTTGCTGTTCAGCTGGCAGCCGGTCTGGGTCTCCTGGAAGAGTTCTGACCACAACAGCCCTGTCCACTGTGAGCTCTGGTGTTCAGAGAGTCCTGGTCAACTCAGCCTCCGCACAGAAGAGAAGCAAGATTCCACGGAGCCAGGGCTGTAGCAGAGAGGCCAGTCCATCGAGGCTCTCAGTGGGTAAGATCTTCTCAGTGAGACTTGGGACCTTTTATTTCTTTGTATTTCACGTTTAGGTACCATTGAAGATTTTGACTAGGCACTTATAAGTTAGAGGAAAACAACTTAAAATTCAAGACAAGTTGAAATACAGGTGATAAATTGAAATAGATAGCTTATCTTGAAAGTATATTTCATTTATATTTTAAATCTTCTTTTATTTTCAGCCTTTTTATTTTAGCAAAGTATTACTTTACTCTTCTAGTCTCATACAAACTAGAGGACTGTATTCAAGAAATTCAGCAGTATTCCTGGTAATGCTTCCTCAAAAGTAATTTCTTCCCAACCTTAGAAAAACTTGAGTTATTGATCAGTTTTTAAGAAAAAAGAAATAAAACCAAAATATCAAAAATGCAAATGCTGTTTTCTGTTTTCTCCCTTTTAATATTGCTGTTGCTTCGTATCAGCCCGAAGCAGTCGTATTCCTCGACCAAGTGTGAGTCAGGGATGCAGCCGAGAAGCCAGTCGGGAAAGCAGCCGGGATACAAGTCCTGTTCGCTCCTTTCAGCCCCTCGGTAAGTATTTGGGCAAGTATGAGGTCATTGCTTTCCGCTTCTGTTTTCACTATCTGATAACCTCAACATACCTTGGAGTTAGCTTTCTTTATCGACTGTATCTTTGCGTCTCCTTTCTGTCATTCGGAGGAAAGAGTCGAAAGGAAATGATATGTTTAGGACATTTACTTAAATGAGCAAGTTAGACATTGTATAAACATGATGAAGTAAATATCACACAGATTTAAACTACAGAATACGGAATTCAAGATTTTTCTTAACCTATAAAATTTAAATACCGTATTTAAATATTTACGCTCAAGTGAAATATGGACTATTTAGTTTGATAAAATAAATACTTTTGTCCTTTTCAGCAGAAATATTGACATTTCACCTTAGGCACTTAACTTAGGTTACTAGAAAGAATGCTACAAACTAATATACGAACTATTTATTAAAATGAGAGGATACCATTTTATAGTATTTTGCTATTTAACAGTTGTTTTCCGTATATTATTGCTAATGTGATGTCACTGCTGTAAAACCTCTATCTGTCCCAATTACAAAGGTTGTATTAGTACCTCGATTATAATACTGCTTTCACCTCTTTTATAAAAATATTAAACGATTATTTTTAAACCTTTAGTATTTTGGAATAATTGGAGAGACAGTATTTTTTTACATTGAAAATCTTTAGAATTTCTGCATGGTTCTTTAATGTTTTACCTAGTACTTTGTATACCAGCACATACGTATAGCCATTTCAGATTTTTCTTTTAATTCTATAAAATGTAGGTCACTATAATACCTAGAGAGTTGCTCTTCAGACTTTGTGACACTTAAGTAGAACGGAGTTTTAATCATTGTCCATTGAATTGTTAACTTCCTTTGATAGACATGTTAATAGAGAATTTCTAAAGATTAACTTTATGTTCTCTGGCGCAAATGCATCACTAGACTGTCCTGAACAGACCCAGAAAACCCCACTGAGCTAAGGACACGGACAGGATATACTCAACCTTTGTTGTTCAGCCATAGGTCCCAGGTGCCAGAGTATTCCTTTCTATTCTTTACCAAAGATATTTTTAATTCATGTGCAATAAATAGTCTATGGAGTGTCTGTGTATGTGTGTATGCACATACATACATATTGATACACATACATACGTAATACATCCTCGTCTATGTATTTAAGAAGTGACATAAATCCTATATTTGTATAAAATAAACATGTGACTGACCTTCAAGAATTGAAGGAAGTGGAGTGGAGGTGTGGTAGTTTAAGAGCTTTATGTTCTAGGGTCAGATGGCCTGGGTCCATACTCCAGCGCTGTAGCTTTTTTATACCTGGGTTTCCTCATCTGTAAAACGAGGATAATAATAGCATGTACTTCTAGGCTTATTTTGAAGATGCTATAAATGAGAGAATACATGACAAAATCCCTCAAAACAGTGCGTGGTGCACTGTAGCCGTCGTCACTGCCCCACCTGCTACCGCTACTGTGCCTCCACCTCTCTCCCCTGAAGCTCTAATCGCTTACCTAGAAAAACTTCAGTTAGCACTTTAATGGCAGGGATCTTAGATTTTTTTAATGATGTAACACCTGCATTTAGGTAATGATAATACTGTAGAATTATTAGAAAATGTGATATCAAGAGGAAACCAAAGTATATTTCCATACCTTTCAAACCTGTACAATAGTCAGAAATTAGAGGAAATGTATAACAATTAATTAACTTTTAAAAATGTTGTTAATGTGCCTACTTTAGAGAGATATATTTTCTAGATTCATCTCAAAGCCTCCATTTGACAATTTAAATCATTTAAATTTTATTATTAAAGGAAGCGGTTTTCTTTATTCTAATGAAACATCCTATTTGGGTTAAAGAAACCCAGGTATAAATTTTAATTATATACTGTAGTTTTAGATGAATTGATTTTTCTAGCCCTTGTATGAACATATGGATACTGCATAGTAAAAGTGCAAATTAACTCTACTTGTTACACAGGGTTTAAGAATAGCATTCCCAAAGGTCTCGCTAGCCTCCCCATTCCTGTTTTCTGCTATATTTGCCTGTATTCTGCTGTCCTTAGTTTGTTTACTTGGTGAATCCTTTTCTTGCCTCTGACTTGAATACTGCCATTGAGCAGGTAAATCCCATAGCCTGTCATCCATTCAGTTGTAGCACAAGGCCAGTGTGAGGGCCCAAAAGCATCAAAATAAATCGGAGCTGGGCAAAGCTGAATTTCTCTGGAATTTGCACCCTCAGTTTCCATATATTTCTGGAATTAAGATTTAAAAAAAGGCTTATGTTAGGATAAGCACATGAGTGGTGCCTCTTACCTCTTATCTTTAGCTATTTTTAGTACCTATTGATTCCATGAAGCTATTTTTAGTACCTATTGATTCCATGAAGTTTTTCAGAGGTTTTCATCCATTAGACATTGCTATATTGACTCGGCTCTTGCTCACCATTTTAGAAATGTTCGGGGTCTGATTATACATTTTGTGCAGTATCGTCTCTGTTTAATCCTCTCTCAATTTTTTTTGATTATTTTCTTGTTCAGTAAAGTCCTGTGGCAAAGGAAAGAGTGATTTATGTAGTAAAAGTATTTTAACTGGTCTAATTAATATATCTGAAGAAGAGTAACTTTTAAAGTATTATATTCATTTAGTATTAAAATGAATTTTTCCTAGTTTATTTGATTTTGTATGTGACTAAAAGATTAACTTTATGAAGATATAAAAAACAAATCAGGATTTTAAGATCTAAAATTTTAAATATGGTAAATTTAGATTTAGAGAAACGTCATAAAGTATAGGGAGACATGCCGCACATTTCAGGTTTTTTGATTAAATTATTAATACTCTTTTTTGATGTTCAGATGTGCTTTGATATTTAAATAATCTGCTGAATGCAGAACTCATATTCTGTGAAGCATATGGAAAATGTTGATGTTAACATAAATGAGCTATGTTATCTTTTGAGCAATGTGAAGATGGCAAGTGTAAGATGTTTAAGAGCAAAGGCCTTGAAAGAGTACAGATACTGAGGTATATCATTTGTAGTGTGGCTTTGATCAAATTCATTAACCTCTATGCCTTAGTTTACCCATCTATAAAATGGGATAATAATAACTGCCTCACGGGGTTCAAGATTAGAGGATATAGGATTATTATTGACTACTAGTTACCATAGTGGTTTTTTTTTTTAACTACAGTGTTCATTTTTTTGTTTCATGCTTGTACTTTTGACATTTCCTTCCATTTGAATACTTGCTTTTGTCTTCTGTGGGCTTATGTCTGTCCCCTCAGGTGTAAGATCTGTTGTGTGTCAAGGGTGATGTTGCAGTTCTAATGTTCATTTGCCTTATGTGGCAATATTCTGATCCTTAACTATTAAGAGTAATACCCGTGTTAACTAATTCTCCTTGCCCGACTATAGTGCTGCCACTATTCATTGTTTCTGTGGTAATAGATGAGGTTTGTATGGTCCTGTTATTCCAGCCTCCAGACACCATTCCAGATCTACTGGTGCCCTCTACGCCCCCGATGTGTATGGGGCCTCAGGTGAAGGATGAGTACATTTTCACTGTCATCTGTACATTCATCTCAGATTTTTGTCCTTTTCAGTTTCCATTGAATAACATTCATGTTTTAAAATTGATTCGTTTTTATTTAAGTTTAATTTGTTGAAGAATAAGTCATTTGTGATATTTTTATTTTCCCCCAAGTAACTTTTTCCCCTTCAGCAACCTTATTTGAACGTTTTTCTCACTAGCAGATGGACATTTTTCTTTTGTATAACCTAAGTTATATCATTTTTAAATATAGAGTTGTTTTATGTTCTCAGTTATGTACCTCATCTTTATACATTAAAAAAAAAAAAACCAAAATGGTGGATGAAGTGTTTTAATTGTAAATGATGGTATAGAAAGTAGTTGGCGGGGAGAACCCATCTCTGGTTTGTCTTCACATACCTCAGAATGTCGGGCACATAGTAAGTGCTTTACAGATATCAAATGATATGTATTAGTTATAGAATGAAATCAAGCTATCTTGAAGAAGAGATAATAATTAGAGGGTTTTTCCCTTGTAAATTACTGGTGTGGTGTCATTGAGCTTCATAATCGTTATTGGTTTAAGAATTGAACTTTGTTCTGGGCTCACCCACATGGATGAGATTTGCCTGACTGATAGAGCTGGATTAATTACAGGGCTACACACTTGCAAGCCCTTCGTTGGCCAGCCATGCTTTCTTCTATTTTCTGGTTATAAATGTATTTTAGTTACTGTTCTTTAAATTTAGTGTCCACATATTGTCAGTAGTTTTAATTGCCTTTACCCTTTTTTTTGACCAAAAATCATATGTACCCAAAAGGTACAATATTGCTTTTAAAATGCTTTCCCCATTGGTTTTTTTTTTTCCTCCCCTTAAAAATCTTAAATTTTCCAACCTTACATTGTTACATTTACGACTCTCTCAAAGCTGTTTTCCTTCTTCTGATGAATTAGGTCCGGGGTATGGCATCAGCCAATCAAGCCGACTGTCATCTTCTGTCAGTGCAATGCGCGTCCTGAACACAGGCTCCGATGTGGAGGAGGCAGTAGCAGACGCCTTGGTACTTACTCTTCTCCATTTTCTTATCTTTATAGCTGTCCCAGTTACAAAACTAATGTATGAGTAAGCCAGTCGACCAGAGTGGGAAGGGAGATGGGAAAGGTCTTGTGGATTGAATCTAGGAAGATTTTGATGTGGGCAATGTCAAAAGCAGAACAGCATAATTAATTCTCAGTCTGTATTAATTGTTCAGAAATTGAAGCGAGAGCCAGTAGTAATTAATGGAATACCTGGAATATAAATATCGAAGCCTTTAATCTGGTGATGTGTTTTATGCAGTATGTAGTACACTGAGAGTACCGGGCATGTAGATTAGAATATAAATATATATAGTACAAGCATATAGTTTCAAGGCTAGCTTAACCTTGAGAATTTAGGGATTGTTTTAGTTTGGAGTAGGATTTTGTATAGTCTTTTACTTACTTGTATTTTCTGAGCTGAAAGAAAGCACAGCTTCAAGACAGATTATAATTAAGATGCCTTCCTGGCTCTTCATGCCTGATACAGTGAGGTTTAAAAATATAATCTACAGATCCATGACACTTTGTCAGAAGAGTGCTATGCATCTGTCACTGTTGTTTTTCTCACTTAAAATTACGAAGGCAGTATCACTTGAAACAATATAATTGGCTTTTACCAATTTCCCACATCAATTAAGTATGACACTTTTATTTTCAAATTATATTAATCCTATGTTTAAAAAGCATTTTCTCATTTTCTTACTCAGCTTACAAAAGGCCTCATTTTTGTTTTGAACTAAAAAATACATTGTGCCATTTAAAACAGTAGAGCATATCTTAACCAGTGTTGGTATAATATGATTTGCCATATAGAGTTGAAAAATAAGTTTTAAAGAATATTCATTGGTCATAGCTGTAATATATTAAATGTGATTGTATGTGTAGTTCTTTAACAGTCTATATGTGCTGAATTTTTCCCTTTACCTCAGCCATTTCATTGTTTTTTTTAATAAATTAATATAACTAAGTAGAAACTTTGTTCTCTTGGACATGGGATATATTTATTACATCTTGTTCTTATGATATTAAATCAGTCAGATGTTTCAAATTTACTATTTTATATCAGTATAGTTTTCAACTCATATTTTCTAGTTTCTTTTTAAATGGATGATTTACCAGTTAAATTCTGCTCACATACATTTTATGAATGAATGGGGTTATTCTTGAACTGTTACTTAAAATACTAAGATGTTGTGTTTGAATCATATGAGCAGTATTTAACCACCAGGGCTAAAAGCTGAATCCCAATAAATTGATTCTGTCTATTTCCATCATTTGCATAGCATAGATATTCCAGTGTTAACTATTAATTTTTAGGAAAAGGCTTTCCAACTATTAAGCCTAATTTAGACCTTAGGAAAATGATAGAAATAAAATTAACTGTGGAGACAACAAAAGGATGCAAATAGGAAGAAGAGTTGAATTTCTTTGGGAAAACTGGTTATGGGAATATTTTTGTAACTTAGATATTTCTCTTTGGACTAAAGGATATTGGCAAGATTAAAGATATAGCCTGCTAATAAGCAGTCCTTATGTATCTATGTATTAAAAAACTTAATGTTTCTGATTATGGGCATTGTTTATGCCTACTTTATTGTGCTGTTTAGCAAAATGTTCTTCATTATTTTCAATTTTTCTCTTTAAAAATTTACTGCTCTCAGCTCTTAGGAGACATACGGACTAAGGTATAGACATTGCTGTTTTTTGACATCTTATGATACCATAACTTTTCTTTGCTTTATCAGTTTAACGGATGATAGTCTTTAATAAAAAATTCAAGTGGAAGTTAATAAAATCTTCAGACATATACCCTGTTTTTTTGTACATATGATTGTGAAAAGGAGACACTGCTTGAATAGAGTGCCCTAATGGGATTCTCACCTTTAATCCTGAGTACTTTGTGCAGATGAATTGATGTCATTCACACTGATATCTGTAACAAAACTGATCCTGGGGCCCAACACCGGAAGTGGTCACATTACCACTATTCTAAATTAAGTTGGTGTCTCTAAGTCCATATGAGGTATTTAGTGATGCAATCATCATTATAAAACTATTTGGATTAAGATCAAGTTATATTTCTTCTAGACTTTAGAATTTAGAGAATTTATACCCACATGGAACTATTTAAAATGATTGTGATTAACATGTTTCATACAAATGTCTTCACCGTGGCTCACCAGCCTAAATTCAAATATTAGGTTACATAAAGGTTTCTTTCCAATTTTTCCAGGGAAATCTCAAATAAGCTATTTACTCCTTCTCATTTCCCTTTTGATCTGCAAGGTATAATTGGCAGTTGCATATATTAAGTAATAAGCTTCAGATGTAAAGAAATCAAAGGAATCTAAGTATGCTTTATCATATTTATTCAAATGGACAGTATAAACACGTTGGGAAAAACTTGGAGGACCCTCAAGGAGTTTGCCTGCTAAAAATAATAGTAAACAAAACAGGTTCTCATCATTTTTTGTCTGGATTTTACTCTCTAGGAGACAAGAGGGTTGGGAATAAGGGAAGGAAGAGTGGCAAGAGAAGTGATAGTGGAGGTTAAAGAAGAACAAAGAGAAGGTAGACAGGAAAAAATAGAACTTTACATAGGGGGGAACAGGCATTTTCTTTCATCCATTGTCCATTTTCTGATCCATTGTCATCTTTTAAAAAAGATAATATTTTCTTCTTACCAACTCAGATTTCTAATACAATCTCTGCTCATTTATAATGTGGTAGTTCTTGGTTTTCCATGAAAAGGAGACAGAAAAGGAATAAAACTCACATTTTTGATCACCTCCCACTTTACTTATCTGAACTTCCATATAGTCTTATTCTGCTTCTGCCACTTTCCATAGTTAAAGAATATTTCATCTTCTACTAACTTCAAAAACATATTTTCTGAAGAAAAACTAAATATTGACATCTTTTTATTACAATGATTAGCAGCATGCTTTGCACTGATTTTTAAAAAAGCCAGTCTTTGGTGGTCAGTACAAATTGTGAAGTACCGGTATATTCCTTCACTACTGCTAATAAGAGTCTTTACATATAACAGAAAAAACCTGCTCGCAGAAGATATGAGTCATATGGGATGCATTCAGATGATGATGCCAACAGCGATGCTTCCAGTGCTTGCTCAGAACGCTCCTATAGTTCTCGAAATGGGAGTATTCCTACATATATGAGGCAGACGGAAGATGTGGCAGAAGTCCTCAACAGATGTGCCAGTTCCAACTGGTCAGAAAGGAAAGAAGGCCTCCTGGGTCTGCAGAACTTACTGAAAAATCAGAGAACGCTGAGGTAAGTTGTGTGGTCTTTAAATCATTGTCCTGTCAGGTTAGCACTTTTTGATTTGACCTTGTTTCTGTAATACTGTACAGGTATGGGAACAGATTTGTCCAGAATTTAGAAGGTGGCATCAAAATATTTTCCCCAGCTTCAGTCCTTGAGGACCATTTATACTGTAATTACTAAAACATTTTTAAATTCACAAAGAAACATTTTAAAAGGAAATTTTGTTCACAAATTGAAGTTAAATGAAAAGTTGTTAATTTTTAAAATTAAAATAAATAATAAAATGCACATAATATTAAAGCCGACTGGTTTATTAAAATTCATTCCTGACAAGTTTTTCATTGAGAGGAAAAAATATTTATGTTCACTTGAAAATGAAGCTATATTCTTATTGTTTATGTAAGAAGTGAATCTTAATGTAATATGAAATGGAATTGGAGTGAATTTCTCCAAGGACAGAAGTTTATATTAGTTTTTATTTTGTTTAGGTTTGGTTTCCTTTCCTAATGGCTTTTGCTTGCCTTTTCCCCCTAAATTTTTATTGTTTTTATCTGTGTAATGTTTTAAACCTCTATAGTCTGTCTACCCTTTTAAGAACCTAGTTTCAGATAATTTATAAGTTTGAGTGTGGTGAAAAATAGAGGATTCCTTCCTGACTTGATACCTAAAATCAGGGTTTGATTTACTAGCTGTGTATTTATTTTAGGAAGTATTAGCACTATATAATTTGAAATCAGTGTTTATCTGTGTGCTACCTAATATATTTTAATGTTATCACACATCATGAATCACTGCAATAAATCATATTGTTCCTAGTCCCATCAAGATTACGTTAATATTAGGTTCAGTATATCACTTTTAAATGGCAAGAGAGCAGGCATAGTTTAGAAATATTTTAGCCCTCAGGTGGCAAAATTTAGCCTTTAAGAGGATAAGATTCATGTGCTGGGAATGTCATTTGTGCAGTTTCCCGTCATGCTACATTAATGAAATACAATTGTATTTCTTATAACTTTTAACCTTTAAAATAGTGTGGATTGCAAAAGAATTATAGTTGTATTTGATAAATATGTACTTAGCCATGGCTAGCAAATCCCACAAATTTCTCCATTTTGAGGGCTTTTATTAAAGCCATTTTTTAAGAAGATCAGTTATACGTAAGGTTACTTTTAAGTGACTTCATCCTACAGCAAGATATTAATTAACAATTTTATATTTTGACAGTCGAGTTGAACTGAAAAGATTATGTGAAATTTTCACAAGGATGTTTGCTGATCCTCATGGCAAGGTATGTTTTAGTATTAAAGATTATTTACTCTTATAGGTGTCCTTTGTATATTGTAAAAAAAAAAAAAAAAGTAAACTAATAGCCAAAAAAAAACAAAAAAAAACTATAAGCCATTTTTGTTTTATTATTGCCCTCCAATGATGATAATCTTTTCGAACATAATTGAAATTGTTTTATATCGTACATAATTTAGAAATTGCTCTCTGGTAACCATTTAAGCTTCTTGAAAGAGTGATTATCTAAGACTATAAACTGAATGATATAGTAACAAATATGACTCATACTTAGGGTGAGTGTATTTGTGTTATTAAAAACATTTTACTATTTGTAAAGGAAATAATTGGGGTAAGGTGAAAAAAATTTGTAATTTGTTATTGTTTTCTTCTATGTGTATTACAACATTAATGTAAATACAGAGGGTGCCAAAAAAAAATGTATACACATTTTACAAAAGGAAAAAATCTGTATTAAAATTGTAATACTCAATATATACTGATAATAAAAGATGAATACAAGTCCGTGTATACACATTTTTTGGTATCCCCGGTATATTCTTATCTTAAAAGAACATTTTGTAGGAAAAAAATTGCCATTAAATAACACAAAAGCACCAAATATGGCTTTAGCCATAGTTTGGTAATAATATAAATGAAGCTTTTTGTATATTGAAACAGTCCATAAAAATTTTCTAAATGTTCAGTTTTTAATGTTGATTATAATATGTTTAATTAAGTACTATTGCATAACCTGCATGTATACTGTGGAATTTTGGGTTACTTTGATGGATACTGTTGTAAATACATATGTACTGTTCCAAGATGTAATCATTTGTTTTTAGCAATATAGTTGACAATGGTAAAACTTTATTACATGTCTTCCTTTAGGATACTAGGTATCTCCATGAGAATTCTAACCTAACTGAGAGGGAGATGTGGAAGGGAAATTATAAGAAAAATATTAATGAATTTCACTTTACTGTTGTTTTTTTTTTTTAATTGTCTTCATTTTATTCTTGCACATATAATTTTCTCATTTTTTTCTTTTTATTTTCGATATTTTTATTGCTACACTATTTAAGATATTAACATCCCACTTCATACATAATCTTAAATCCAACTGAAGATTATAAATTGCCTATACTTTAAAATAAGAAATTTCAAAGATTATCCTCTCCCAGAAGGTATATTTATTTTATTCAAGAATATAAGGTCCCATTAAAGACAAATATTAAAATATAGATTGGTAAGCAGTTTGTTTATTAAAATTTTTTAAAACTTAAAACTTTTAAACAGAACATGTAGTTAGCTGTACCATTTTATATTGACATTGCTACCACTAACTAATTCAGCTGTAGGATTTGCTTTAATGCAAAAGTTTCTATAAATTTTGAACAAATTAACTGTTGATATTTTTTGTTGGCAACGTAAGCCAAAGGACAAGACAATTATAATCTGGTTGGACTTGTTTTATGAAATGATATTTTAATTAGTAATCTACACAACTTAAAAATAAATAAAAATTTAAAACATCTTCAATAAGTTATATAGTTTGTTCCTGCTGTAAGGTGTAAGACAAATTTTCATGTCACTAAATAGCCTTTTGGTTTTGTTTTTAAACTATTTTAAAATGGAAAAACCATTTAAAAATCGAAAAACCACTTTTAATTTGTAGACCATAATTTGCTGACCCTTGTTCTATATCAACTCTTGATTATTAACACTAAAATAGAAACATGTTTAAGAATCTCTACTGTGGAGCTCATGCCACTGATTGAAAGTTAGGACTGACTGTTGAAGGGAAACAACATCCTGGCCACTGCTGGGTGAAATCAGCCCTGTGTATCCCTGTATATTCCTGCCATTCTCCATTTCTGATCTGTGCTTTTTTGTCTCAGTGCTGCCTGGCAATCCTCTCCCTCTCATCTTTCTCTTCTGTCTTCCATGGAGGCTGTGTCAAATATTTTTGTCTCCTCAAAATTCCAGCCCTGTACACTTCCCCACACATCTCGTGCCGCAAGCATGCGCCCTGGCCTCTAGCTTACCAAGAAAATAGAAGCCAGCAAGCAGACACTCCATTTCCTACCTCCAAACCAGCAAATTGAACTGCACATAAACTCATTCTTTCTATATTTCCTCCTATTGAAATAGGAGGGCTCACCTTGAAGCTGTTGTTTGGCTAAGTAAATGTGTATCCTAATTTGTGGTAATATGGTCTTGCATGCCTGGTCTTCCAGGAATTTCTCATAAATTACAGTTTTCTGATTGACATCCTGTTTTGTTTTTCAATTTTTTTGTGAATTTACTCAGTGTGTCTTTTCTGTCATTTTAAGGAATGTGTTGTGGGAGAGGAGGAAGAAGTCTGTTTTCTGTGTGCCTGATTCAGTTTCCTTCACACCATTTCTTTTAATCTTCTTTTCAGACGCCTATCTCTGCTCATTTCACTAATGTTGATGTTACTTAGAGTCACGTCCTAGGGCCTTTTCTTTTACTCTCTACCTTTTCTGAAGCTTAAGTTACCCAGTTCATCCTAATGACTCCTGAATGTGTCCTTAAATCCCATATTTTTCCTCCTGCACTTAGTCACATGTCTATGGGTCATCTTCAACTTCAAAACTACTCTTTCTCGTGCATTGCTTTATTTATTTCATTAGATGTAACTGCCATCTCCTTGTTGCTTAAGGGAAGAATTTTGGCATCATTCTAGAAATTTCACTCAATTTTATTTGGTTCAACCTTCCAAATATCGCTCCATTCTCATCGCTAATTCAGGGCACAATCGTCTTTTCCCTGTTGTACCTCCTCCCCACCTCCTAGCACTTGATTCTCTACACTGCATTCTTTAGTGATCTTTCTAAAAGGTAAATATTCTAGCGTAAAACACTTCAGCGACTACTCAGTGACCTCAAGAAAATGTCCAAACAGAGCCTATCATTTGGGCTTGTTATTCCCTCCTCACTCTCAACCCAGCCTGAATTATGTTCATTTCCCCACATGTGCCATGCAATTTTTCCCTGTTGCCTTAAAATATGCTATTGGGGACACTTCTCTTTCTTCCTCCAGCTTGGGTTAGCTCTCCACTCTGAATTGGAATCACTTATCTGAAAGCTCACTGGGCAGAAACTATCTGAAGCCTTGCCCCGGAATGGACCATAGTGTTTGGAAGATAACCTCACACTATGGGCTAGGTTGGGTGGATTTTCCCATGTTTTTTTAGGTTGAAGTCAACATTTCAGTCTCTGTGTTAATAGCTTCTGAATACAGTAGCCAACTCCCATGATAACTGGAAGTTGTTCTCCCTGTCATCACTGAGACCACCTGCTGTCCCCAGCAGAAACAGGGTACTTAGAGAACCAGGTTATGAGCATCCATGAAAGCCCCATCTGCTTTCATGTAGGATCACCTTCTCCAACCCCCAGAATGTTTCCCTCTTACATATTTTAGAGTAAACATCTGAGTTCAACTAAAATAATAGGCAAGCTCTGGTATACAGTGCAGACATCCCAGAAAGGGAGGGTTAGAAAAGAGCTCTTTCTGAGTACAGTTGAAATAGATGCTAGATTTTTTTCCTGGGATCAATATGATTGATCAGTATAGTTTGCAAGCTGAAATTATTTGATGTCTATAACTTGATAAACTTTTTCTTTTTTACTTCAGTACCAGTATGGAAATAAGTGATCCAACCACAATATATGTATAACAGTAATTTAGACCATATAATTCCAAGCCTCTTACTAATTGTACAAGAGAGGCAGTACAACACAGTGATGACCAGTATGGACAGTGGAGCTAGATTGCGTGGGTTCACATTTGACCTCCAACATTGAATAGCAGTGTGTGCCTTGGTTTCCGAATCGTCAAAATAGAGTTAATAATAATTCCCACCTCATAAGATTGTGATGAGGACTAAATGAGTTAATATATGTAAAGCCCTTAGAATGCACCAACCACTATATAAATTTTTAAAAACTAAATTTAAGTTTGAAAAACTAAGGAATTCAGGGATGATTTTTATTTTGGCTGCTCTAGACCCATTTTTTCCCCCTCAAATGTAAGGAGTATCATGCCAAATGCTATACCATGTGGTTCTAGCACTTGACCCTGGAGGAACTAGTTGAAAATAACTACCTTCCCCAAGGTGCACCCTTTAAATTAGCATTTTATGGTCAGTTTAGACCTATCTCTTGAAGTCATGCACTTGAGTCTTGAACAGCTAGGGGAGGAATTCAAACTGTAGCTACTAAAACGGGACACAGTTGGTACCCTACTTAGAAGGTCACATCTGGGCTCTTGGGGAGTATGTTAGGCCGCTGAGCTGCCTGCAGTCCTAGGATCAGGAGACCACAACACAAATCTTACCTGGGGGGAGAAAAAGTTGTGGTATAAATACTTTTTACTCCAAATAATAGTAATTATCCCAAGCCTTCACAGAAATAATTTGTGAATCTACTGCTTCTGAGGAGGAAAAAAAAAAGATAAAGAAAAGAAAAATTCTAGGTATCAGGCTTTGGAAGCAAATGTTGGCACTGTCCAGAAGTGGGGGCAGGTAACCGTTAGTCTTAGATTCTTTCTAAAAGTTGAGCATCAAGGATATAGGGTCTGGAAAAGAAAGGGGGGTTTTGTTTCTAATTTTCTTGGCAAGGAGATGCGGGAGAGACACAGGAAAATCATATACTCTTCTCCCATACTATCCATTTAACTCTCTTGTTTTAAAAGCTACTTTAAGTTTATCATAAAACTTTGAAAAACATTTGTCACTTTTATTTTCTAAGTGTTTTTCTTCCATACAGGAACTTTGCATTGATGGAGACTAATTTGTGTGTTTTTCTTTTTTTTCTTTTTTTCTTTTTGCATGCTGTCCCCTGTGTTGGAACTCTCAATAGAGAGTAAGTTGGTTCAATATTTGTTGGAAACCTAACTTTACTGCATGACTGTGAAATTAACCCTTTTTCTCTATTTTCTCTCCCGAAGAGTTCATGCAGTATTGGACCCTTTGCAATCCACGAAACGCTATTTGCAGTTACGCAAACTCATTCTGTTTGGAGATGTGCTTTTTAATCTACTAATTAATCTAATTTGATTATGTTCTTCTGTTCTGTATTTGATGACTGGCACACCTAAGAGCTAAGCGAAGTTAAGGAAAGGCCGCCTCAATGTAATAGCTTGAATATTACAATTTTTTCCCAATAAATTACAGTTGTCAGATATGTGGGAGTATAAATTGATTCCATTGAAGATTGGTTCCATTGAATTATTAGAAAAATAATTCCCAAGTGTGACAACTATTTTTAAAAATTTAGTCCCAACCTCCCCATCTGTACTTTCTAATATTCTATTAATGTCATTCCTTAAAAGCAAACAGAGCAGTTTTACAGAGCAGTGTTTCTCAACTTTCTCTTCTGAAATCAGATGTTTAGCCATAGTATTATATTAGCATATTCACTTTTCATTTTCCCCTTTAGTCATAGATAAGGAAATGGGAGAATATTAACATCTGACAATGAACTGTTTGTGATAGGACAATCGAGTAAGAAATATGTGAAATTTTTAATATGTTTTGGATAGATACATAATAGGCATATATATTATCATTTAGTAAGTACCATTGATAGGATATAAGTTGTTTTTTTATTATAACATTTTTTATAGGATATAAGTATTTTGAAAAATAATAGGACAAGTCTATATGTAGAGTACTATAAATAATATGTTTACATTTTTATTCAGCTATACTCACATATCTAATCAAAAGAAATACCTGCTTAGGAGACTCAGAGAAGTCTTCTTGAAGGAAATAGCAGTTGAGAGCTTGACAGGAACATACACTTTGTATATGTTAGGATGGGAAGAAAGGGCCTGCTGGGAATGACTAACATGAGTCCAGAGAAGTGGGACACTCAGAAAGTTTATAGGAAAGAAAAAGAAGTTAAATTTGATGGGGATAAAGGAAAAGTGTTACACATCTTCCCTTGCATTGAGAAAAAAAGGGTTGGCAACCAATTCATTACAGGGTAAGTTTCACTTGAGAAAATTCTTACCTCTTAAGGAACTTGCCCTGCACATACGTTGAACAACTTTATATTCGGTCCTCAGCCTTTGATAATTTTGAGTTTGGTTCTAATTGGTGATATAAGACAGTATAAAAATATAGTCTTATTCTCAAATGTTATGTGTTACACATGGGAAGATAATATAAATATAGAAAAAGTTAAATAGCACCATAAAGCTGGCCCCACTATAAGTTCCAAGTAAGGAAGATCAGTGGCTGTCATCCAAGAAGCTTCTTGACTGAGGTTTGAGTGGTAAATTTTATAGGGAGTCACATAGTGTGTATCTAGAACAAGGGCGGGGAGTATGATGGGAAATCAGGAATGTGTGTGAGATGAGTTCAGGGACAGAGTTTATGTTGTCATATAATCCAAGACCAGTTTGGAGAGTTAGAACCTTCTCTAAGCATTTGAGACATCATTCTATAGACAGTGAAGGAACATTATAGGATTTTGTTTATATCAAATGAGCGATATCACAGTTTGATGGTGAGAAAGAAGAATGACTTGACCTGTGGCCTGTTTCGTAAATAAAGTTATATTGGAGCACAGCTATGCTCACTTGTTTGCATACTGTGTCTGTGCTATAACAGCCAGGTAAAATAGTTACGACAGACACCATATGGTCTGCAAAGCTTAGAGTATGTACTATCTGGCCTGTAACAAAAATGCTTTCCTGACCACTGGTATACAGAAAATATAAAGACTGAAGTCAGGCTACTACAGAAATCCAGACATGAGGTCAAAAAGGACTGATGCCTACAATGATGGTGTGATGTACAGATTTGGGGAGAGCTGTTCAAGAGATTGTAGGACCTACGGTAGTAGGCCAAATCAGATAGGTCCTGTCAAGGAAGTCACACTTCCTATGGAAAGAGAATCAGGATGAACACTAGTTCTTACATCACCCCACATTTAGGATGCAAGTGGAAAATGCCTAACAATAAGAATGAAAGAAAGAAAGGAAATAATAAGAGTAAAGCACTACAGAATGGCCAAGCATACTAAGCTAATATTTCGCGATTAGAGGATCGTTGATGGAACCAAAAAGATGGAAACTGAGGGAGAAATTTTTAAGATGGTGTCTTCTGCATCTATAAGGAAAGGATTTAGGTCAAGAATAAAAATAAAGATCGTAGAAGAGACCATATTTTAGAGAACAAGAATATAGAATAGAAAGATTAGTCTTAAAAAAGAATAAAAATGGCTCTTTTTTAGAGAAAAAATTAATGAAAGGATTTCTATAATGGAAATCAAAGTGGGGAAAAAGTCAATGGAGAATTTTATGTTG
Source organism: Rhinolophus ferrumequinum (assembly GCF_004115265.2). Lineage (NCBI taxonomy): Eukaryota > Metazoa > Chordata > Mammalia > Chiroptera > Rhinolophidae > Rhinolophus > Rhinolophus ferrumequinum. Next base: position 17,578,604 of record NC_046300.1, read on the forward strand.
AATGATAGTAAAGTAGATGAGGTAAGTTATCTAGTAATAGAGTGGGTGGAACATGATTGAAAAGCAAGTGACTTAGCTTTAAGTCTTGGCCCAGCCGTTGATTAGCTTTGGAAACCTTGGACAAACCACTTTTCTGGTTCTGTTTCCTAAGAGCCAGATAAAATGGAAGGATTGACATAGGCATTCTAATGTCCATAGGCACTCTAATTTCAGAGTAAATTTTGTTTTGGTATAGTGAAAGCTTAAACGTGGAATCTTCCAGAAAATAGGAAGAATGGAAGTGAATTAGAGCAGTGTGCTGGTAAACCAGGTCTGGGAGAAGGGCAGGAAGCCCTGATTTGTAGTGTTTGCTATAATTTCAGAAGTGTCAGTACTCCCACTATGGCTGGGTTCAAGCTACCAGCTAGCTCACAAAATTCCTCAATATTTAACAGTCGGCTTTCTAGGCTGCTGCTGAGTGACTCCAGCACACCTGGCTGGAGAGATTGGCCAGGTGCCAGTAGAAATGAATACTAGGTTAGATTCATGCGTTTGTCATAGAGTAGGTCTAGTGAAGTTCAGCAGTATTCTGGGTCCTAAGTAGAGGGCCAGAGACGGTTTTGAGTAGCAATGGCCAAGTTTTGAATCTAAGAGAAGCCAGGTTTTTGGGTGTGGTTGTGGGGGTCATGGAAGTTAATGGCTCTGCACTGTAAGAACAGTGTTGAGGCAGATACTGCCTGGGGATCAGAGTACTAGAAAATTTAAAGTAGTCTTAGTTTCTGCTTTTACAAATACATAGTATCTTGAGCAAATATGGGAGGTATATTTTTTGTAATTCAGATTCAAATGTTAAAACTTAGTTATAATTCTGATAGAAAACAATCCTTCATTTCTAACATGAAAAAAATGGGAGTTCATATGTAACTGTATAAAGGAAATTCAAGAAATAAAATATACAGAGGGTGCCAAAAAAATGTATACACATTTTAAGAAAGGAACAAACTATTAAAATTGTAATAATATATACCGGTAAGAAAAGATGAATACAAGTCACATTTGACTTCTGCAATTGCAAGAGGTGCTCAAAGTGGTTATTACCAGTGTCCAGACACTGCTGGACTACTATTACGGTGAACTACTGCTTGAGCAATGTTGACCAAAGTGTCTACTTGTATACATTTTTTTGGCACCTTGATATATTGAGAAAACTATATTCTTAACTTTCAAATTAGAATACTTTGAGTTTAACTTTTTTAAGTCATAATTTTTATAATCTGTTGTGATTATAGTTTCATAATACAACATGCCTGACATTGTCTTAAGAGTTTTTTTCTTATCTACCCTAGAAATAAAAATTCCAGTATGCTGTTGAATTTCTTGTAAAGAGATATAACCTTAATGTGTAAGTCACTTTTCTTAAGTATTTAAATGACATACGTCACTTACGAGTATTAGTTTCCCTTCCCTTAAAGTATTTTCATCTTATAAAATTTTTTAAACTAGTGGATTAATATTGGAGCCAAGTATGAAACCCATCAATAGAAATAGAGACTAAATAGCATGCCATCTAAGACTTTTTAGAAATTATTTAAATTTAGATGTAGATTTGTATCCTGAATTTATTTTAGTTGCAGTTATCTCAAATCCCTTAAAAATTACTTTTGGGGAAGTTTTAGTAAGTAATGTATCTTACACAAAAAAACTTTGTGACAACTGACATTTTGAAAAATCTAAAGAGTCTCTCTAGCCCATTATGTCAGAATGATCTTCTACTTTAAGGTAGCTGTCAACATAGTCATCTTCTCATTAATTCAGTACCCTCTTCCAAAGAGCTGAGGGCCAGTGAAACGATAGGTAGTTCCTTGCCCTAAATTTCAGATAAAATGGATTTCAGTTAAACCAGTTCAAGCTATGGCATCATGGAAAACATTAGGTGTGCCAGCCATTGTGGCCAAAGTTTCTTTACCAAGTGATGCTGCATGGAATAGCTAATTGTCGAACTTCAGCAGAAGTTGGATAACATTTCAAATGTACTCTTGTATCACAGAGTCCAATGAAAAGCAAGAGAGATTGTTTTTCCGCTTGGCTGCCAATCGCTGTGCCTCTGATTCCTGTGTTCCTCTCTATTTCAGTATTGAATTGATCATAAAGATCAATATTTCCTCCTTTTTCTCTCCCCTCTCCCGTTTATCAACTGTAGGTGTTCAGCATGTTTTTGGAGACTCTAGTGGACTTCATACAAGTCCACAAAGATGATCTTCAAGATTGGTTGTTTGTACTGCTGACGCAACTGCTAAAAAAAATGGGTGCTGATTTGCTTGGGTCTGTTCAAGCAAAAGTTCAGAAAGCCCTTGATGTTACAAGGTAATATTTTCTTCATATATTTCAAGTTTTCCTGATAATCAGGAATCAGGACTATTTAGTTTCTGTGTTAAAAGTTTAGATATTTGAATCCTTTTAAACCATTTAGACTGCACAGGCTTCATTTGAAAATTGTTAATGATGCCCATTCACACAGTATATTTCATGCAACATTGGTCCTTAGATCACACACTCCTTTCTTTTATAAAAATTTCATTAATATTTGTTGAATAATTCAAGGTGGTGTTTTATCTTAATTAAGATACAGCTGCAAAGTTGTGTTAAAGATTTTATTCAATCTAATGTAAAAATAAAATATTTCCTAAGTTTAAAAAGGATGTTTTATTATGCATTGAAATATTCAGAATCTTTTTTCAGAAGATTTTGAACCAATGATATATTTCTACTTTCTTGTGTAGATTGTTGAAGTGACTTATTTCAAATATCCATTTACTAAGTTGAGGTGAGTCTAGAATTCAGATATTAGATGTGGGTATACATACATCTCTAATAATGCTGAACATTTTATTGAATATATTTTTCTGATTAAATCTATAGTTGAGGCAAGATAGGCCATTATTTACTCTATTTTAACCCCTAATGATATAAATTCAAATGTTCAGATTCTTCTGGGAATAGCTTTCATTGTATATTATATCACATAGACTATACCACTTATAGATACTACTTCATGTATGCTTTTTGAATGACGTGTTTTGGTATTAAGCATAGTTTTCTGTGAAGTTTGCTAAAAGCTTACTTGCTGACTTAATTTTTATTTTGTTTTACTTTATTCCTTATTTCAGAGAATCTTTTCCAAATGATCTTCAGTTTAATATTCTAATGAGATTTACAGTCGATCAGACTCAGACACCAAGTTTAAAGGTAAAAATTTGAAGTCTTTTGAAGCCATTATAAGAAATTGAAGTATTTTAGTAATAACGTTATGTTTATGTTTGTATTTCTGTCACATGAGAAGCTGTTCAATCAGTGCATTTTGTTTTTATAAACTTTCAGACAGTCAAGCCAGCACTTCGGGACCAGCTTCACTCTTTTTGGAGTTCCAAGGTTTTTTTGTTTTTGTTTTAATCTGCATTATTTCTTTTCTTAACTCTCTTTACAACTCTGCAGTGTTTCAGATAATGTTTGTTTGCATCTGTGTTGAACTACTAACCTTTATAAGCCTTCCAAGCATGCACATATTTGATTTCAAATGTTACTCAAATGCCAGGCTATCCTATGGAGAAGCTTACAGGAGATACACGTTTAGATAGCAACACAAGTATGGCCATCTAACCCTAAGCTAGTAATGCAAACTCGCTCTATAAAGTCTTATCTCATTTTATGTTTGTGATTTCCCAATACTTTTTTAAAAAATTTAGAGTCTAAATAGGTATTTTGGGTGAAATATCAGTTTTACCTATATTTATTTTAATAAAAATTTTTAAGTTTAATCTCAATGCTATTCTCCCGTTCTCTTAATTGAAATAATACCTTTTTTTTTCTTTTTGCATTGTGATATTTCTGATGTGTGCATAAAATTTAGAATCAGGATTAACTTTCTCAATTGTTACTAGCACACATTTTCCAATTAAGTTATGGGAAAACTAGGTAGATTCCAATTTGCGATTAAATTTAACAAAAAATAATGTAATACAAACAAAGAGGTCCTGAATTCTTTACTAAAGATGTTTTTTATTATTATTTAATGAGATTAAAGTCAGGGAAATAACAAGCATATGTACATTTACAATCCTTATATTTTTCTGCTCTATTCTGCACGAAATATATTTTCACAAGCATTACTGCCCAAGACTGATATGCCTTTAAGTTTCTGAATATGATTTTGCCTTAAAAATCATGATTATATTTCTTACCAGGGTTGACTTTCACTCAACATAGTGTTATTTTCTCAGAGCTGCTTTGTGAAACGGATTCCATCTGTTTTGATTTTGAAAAGTGACCTGAAGAAGGAGAATAATTTACTTGATATTATTGATAAATAAATTTTGTACTTTTTTTTTTGTTCAAGCCATTGTGCTAGGCATTTTAAACTTACAAGGGAATATAAAACTTACAATTTTTTATCATTATTATCTATAAAACATGGTAAAGTAAACTATAATAGGGATTATGATTTAAGTGCTGGTGGTAGGTATTCAAGTGCTGTTGAAAATGTATGTAGAAATGTTTCATGGGCCAGTGGAAATGAAGATTTAAACTATTAGCTTAAGAAATAACGGTGATAGGGTGAATTGAGGGGGAGAATAAAGTTTCTAAGACCTGAAAGGAAAGACAAAGGGAAGAGGGAAATGGGAAACAGACAACCTAAAATTAGCTTTGCTATTGGAAAACATTAACTGGAGACTGGAATCATAGGCTGTGTGTGTGTGTGCACATACATATATAGCTTTTCTATTATATAATTTAAATATACACACTTTACAGTATACATACACACACAATGCTGTAAGGAAAATCACTCTTCAACTCTTAATTAATTTAATGTTTTTAGGATAGCAAGGAGAAGTTATATTGGAGCAATTCATACCTTATGCCAAAAACAGAAGTAACTTTCAGATGGGTGACAGGATTAAGAATAAAAAACTTAAGAGGTTATAGAAAAACACAAATAAGTTAACTTGAGTATGAGATTTGTAAAAATTCTTTATTGAATAAAATGATGGCTCTTTCAGATAAAAGATGGATGCTCATATATTATTTTATATCTCTCACCGAGTGTTATGTGTTTAAATGTCAGAAAGGAAGCAATAGATTAGGGGAAAATGGTGATACAGAGTGATTTTATTTGAGTAATATTTTTTAAAATAAATGTAATTTTTGTTGACCTGTTTTTCTGGGTTTTACAAACATGTTATAGAATTATACATACCTTACCAACTACATTATTTTTTCTTCTCTGTAGAAGAATGCATGCTTATGTTATTCAAATTACAGATTATGTATGTGTGTGTGTATATATATATATATGTGCGTATATATACACACACACACACACACATATATATAAAACCTTGTGAAATATCTTACTAAAATGTAAACTCTCAAATGATTATAAGTGTTTTGTGGTTATTTTGCCTGTTGGTACAGTAAATATACCTATTCTGTGAAACCCTTTTAAAATTTTGCATACCTCTATAAATTTCCAAGACACTGCGATAGTTGAATCTCATAGTATAGATAAATTACTCAGTTAGGAATGGTGGCAAATTGAAAACAAAATGTTCATTTTTTTTTTTTTGAAATTTACTGTAGCACCTTTCAGCTATTCACCCTGATAGAAGTAAGTGACCATACTTCAAGAAACCAGAATCTTATGTGCTGCCATAATTTAGTGGCACAGTTAACTGCAACTGCACAGTTAACCGCAGTCCCTTTCCCTCTCCTCTGTACATTTTACCCAGCATGGCTGATAGGTTAATTCTTGATTTTTTTCAATGCATTTCTTTAAAAGTTATAATTACTTCTTAAAATTCATTCATTAGGAAATGAAGAATTTAATTTGATCCCTTCTGGGGATTTTTGTCTATTTTTTATTTTTTTTACTGGAAGCAGATAGGGGAAAATACACAACTGTCAGAAACTTTTTTTAATGTTTTACTTCCTGTATATTAACTTAGCATTTGTACTTCCCAGAGACCTATTTCAACAGAATGAGAAAAATGACACTAAGATTAATAATAAGGGGAGAAAGAGCATAGAAAAACGGATTACTTTTATCTGTGGTGATATTTTTTCAGTGTTACTGTTTAATCATACATTTAAACCTTCCTTTTTCTAAGTCAGCAAATCAGCATTTAGTAAGTGTTTAGCATCTTCTGTGTCTACGGACCGTGCACTGTGCCAGATGACATTTCTATGGGAACCATTATTTAGAAGTCCCAGAATGTTTGAAGATATGACTTCAAAAATAATGGTTTTCACCCTTTTTCTCTGGCCCAGCATACCTGAAAGAAGGGAGCTAATTTAACAGTGGCTTCCTATGAGAATAAAAAGGCTGTGTCTAAGGAAGAAATATGTGTGCTTTGCCCCTCCTCCTGCTGATTTTGAAGCCTGCATCCCACCATATACCCACCATCAGGAATTCCTGGGAGAAAAATCAGACTCTTTAAGCCTACACATACCACTTACACAAATAAATGTTGTCTTTTCTCCAGTGGTACTTGTGTAAAACTTTTTTGTGACACTTCTTGTGGAAGGTAATTGTAGCAGTTGATGGGCCTATTAAAGAACCTGATCTCATTGTGTGAGTCTTACTATATATATTTTACAGAAACCCAAAATTGTCCACCTTAATTGACCACTTGACTTATAATACCTTATTTCCAAAATACTTTGGTTCATTTCCCAAAAAGTGAAATGACACTCAATTGGTAAAAACTGACTCCCAAGGAGTCTAGACAAGACTCAGCTGTAAGCTCTGAAGGGCAGACTCAAGAAGTATATAATCTTGTCAAGAGAGTCTTCAGCAGTTGTTCAAACACAGGGAATGAAAAATAAGTTCTGCTATATGTGAAAAAAGTCCGCATTATCATATAATTGTACCTCAGCTGGGTAGGTTGTTGTATAATTTCTTTGTTTTTTTAAATTTTCTAGTCGTCAAAAAAATAATCAGCTGTTTCTGAAGTGTTCTCAGTGTCCCTCAAGGACCATCTGATTATCCTCTCTCGTGCTTACCTCTGCAGGTGAAGGTTGCTATCCTTAAATACATAGAAACTCTGGCCAAACAGATGGATCCAGGAGATTTTATAAATTCCAGTGAAACTCGCCTAGCAGTATCTCGGGTCATCACTTGGACAACAGAACCCAAAAGTTCTGATGTTCGGAAGGTATGTTTTAATGTAAGGTTTAGAAGATAAATTAGACAAACAAGTCAGTCATTTTGGATTGCCAGTGAAGGAAGCTAATGTTTTCAGGATATAACCAGTTAGCATTGAGCTATTTACCTGGTGATATGAAAACCTTTTTAAAAAAATCATCTCTTAAGTTATTTTAAATTGTATACAATTAATATGAATATAATTTTCAAACTTAGAATAAAAAATTTGCCCTTGCCATAATCCTCTCAACCGCTAATCTTGTAACCATTCAAAATACTCCAAATCTTTCCCCTTGTGTTTACTTATGTATTTCAAGTAAGAGCTTACACTGTTTCTTGACTTAGTAATTTTGGGCATTATCTATTGATCTGTTGATAAATTTAGTCATTATATATCTGTCTACCTTGGTAAATGAGGATTTAATTTAGCTTTCCCATACCATTCCCACATCCTTTCCTATATCTTTCCCATAACCTTCAAAATACTTGTGAATCAGTTGGTCACCAATGGAAAAGATTTACTTTTGACTTTGGAAGTATTCACTCCTATATCAAGGGGTTTACTACTGCCTCCTTTCTAATGTTTTTTAAGTATCTGTTAATATTTTTGACATCTGCCACATGCCTATGGCTGATATTTTCCATGTGTTCAAAAACACAGGTTATTTATTTTCTGGGAAGCTCCTTCCTGGACCCTCTGTTCTCTTCACCATTTCCTGAGACTTCTCTTTACCCTTAATCATTTATTTCTTGGATCCTATATCTAGCTCTGTTTACTCTCTTCCTTAATAAATCAGTTCCTTCAATATTTGCTGCAAAGGAGTATATAGAACATAAATTTTGTGACCTGTATTTCTAATGATGAACACTTCACCCAACAACAGTAGAACATATAGTCTTCTCCAGTGCATGTGGACGTTCTCTAGGACAGGCCAGGTGTAGGCCATGAAACAAACCTCGATTGTGTTTTTAAAGGATTAAAAAATAATACAAATTTTGTTCTCTGACCACAGTACAGGGCAATTAGAAATCAATTACAAAAAGAAATTTGGGGAACTCACAAACATGTGGAAATTGACATACTCCTAAATCACCAGTGGATAAAAGAAGAAATCAAAAGGGAAATTAGAAAATACATGAGATGAATGAAAATGAAGACATGACATACTAAAACTTATGGGATATAGCTCAAACAGTGTTTAAGAGGAAATTTATAGCTATTGATGCCTATAGTTAAAAAAAAGAAAGATCTCAAATCAATAACCTAACCTACCACCTTATGACACTGGAGAAAAAAGAGCAAACTAAACCTAAAGAAAGCAGAAAGAAAGATAATCAAGATTAAAGTAAAAAATAAAAGAAATAGAAATAGGAAAACAGCAGAGGAAAATTAATGAAATTAAAAGCTGATTCTTGGAAAAGATCAACAAAATTGATGAACTATTGCTAGATTGAACAAGAAAAAAAAAGAAAACTCATTACTAGAATTAGAAATGAAAGCGGGAATATCACTATAACCTTACAGAAATAAAGAGGATTATAAAGGAATACTACAAATAATTGTATGCCAATAAATTAATGTAGATGAAATAGACAAATTCCTAGGAAGACACAAACTACCAAAACTGACTCAAGAACAGACATGTAAATGGAACAAGTAAAGAGACTGACTTAGTAATCAAAAAACTATCCACAAAGAAAAGCCCAGGTTCAGATGGCTTCACGTGTGGATACTATACAATATTAACACCAGTTCGTCACAAGCTCTTTCAAAAAACAGAAGAGGAAGGAACAGTTCACAACTCACAACTCATTCTCTGAGGGCGTTTTTACCATAATGCCAAAACCAGACAAAGACCACAAAATAAAGAAAACTACAGACTACAGACCAGTATCTCTTAGGAATATGGATGCTTTTAATCCTCAACAAAACACTGGCAAACCAATCCTGCCACATATAAAAGAGAATTTTATACCATGACCAAGTGGGATTTATCTGAGGAATTCAAATCTGTTAATGTAATGCACCATGTCAGTAGTAAAAATTAAAAAAACCACATGATCAATAGAAACAGTATTGACAAAATCTAACATCCTTTCATGATTTAAAAAAAAAAAAATTGCAATGGAAGCGAACTCCCTCAACCCAATAGGAGGCGCCTACAAATATCCACAGCTAACATACTTAATGGTGAAAGACTGGATGCTTTGTCCCTAAAATCAGGAACAAGACAAAAGGATGTCTGCTCGCACCATTTCTATTCAACATTGTACTGGGGGTTCTAACCAGGGCAGTCAGGCAAAACAAACAAAAAAAATTGAATAAAATGTATCAAGATTGAAAAGGAAGAAGTAAAACTATTTCTATTTGCAAATGATATGATCTTATATATAGAAAATCCTAAGGAATCAACAATGAACGATTATAACTAATAAACAAGTTTAGTAAGGTTGCAGGATACAAAATCAATATACAAAATCAATTGTATTTCTAAATAGTTGCAATGAACAATTAAAAGTGATATTAAGAAAACAATTTCATTTACAATAGGATCAAAAAGATTCAAATACTTAGGAATAAATGTAACAAAATAAGTGCAAATTTGTAGTAGAAAGTTTGAAACTATTTTGAAAGAAATTAGATCTAAATAAATGGAAAAATATCCCATATTCATGGATCAGAAGCCTTAATATTGTTAAGATGGCAGTACTCCCCAAAGTGATACACAGATTCAACGTGATCTTTATTAAAATTCAAGTTGGCATTGTAGAAATTGACAAGCTGATTCCAAAATTCACATGGGATTGTCAAGGACCCATAAGAGCCAAAACAGTCTTGAAAAAGAACAAAGTAGGGGGACTACACAATTCCTGATTTCAAAACCTACAGTAGTACAAAGCAACAGTAATCACGACAGTGTGGTACTGGCATAAGGACAGATAGAAAGACCAATGAAATAGAATTGAGAGCCCAGAAATAAACCTCTGTGTCTATGATCAACTGATTTTGACAAGGATGCCAAGGCCATTCCATAAAGAAATAATTGTCTTTTCAACCAATTGTGCTCTAGGACAATTAAGAAGCCATATCCAAAAGAGTAAAGTTGAATCCTTATCTCACACCATATATACAAATTAACTCAAAATGGATCAAAAGACTTAAGTGTAAAAGCTAAACCTATAAAACTCTTAAAAGAAAGCAAGGATAAATCTTCATGATCTTGGATTTGGCAAAAAATTCTTAGATATGGTACCAAAAACAACAAAAGGAAAAAGATAAATTGTATTTCATCAAAATTAAGAATTGGGAATGTTCCAAGAACAAGAATGCTGATGTGACAGAAATCATTGGCATGTTTTAAGTAAGGGAGTGATACGATCTGTTTACATTTTTAAAGATTACACTGATTAATGTGAGAAAAATTAACTGCTGCTATGTTGTGTAAGGGAGAAGAAGTTAGAAGGGTAAAGCTGATATTGAAAGGTACCTGTTGTCATCTATTGTACTAGGAAATCACTAGAAAATGTCTCAAGCTGATAAATCAAGAAATAATTATATAAGCTTATGAATGCCTAACAGAAAAAACAAGCATTGCAAGGAAAACTGCAGAACTGAACAGGGGAATTAAGAATTATTCAGTTTGGTTTTTGAAAATCTATATCTATGTATTACTTTTACTTAAAGACTTGAAAAGTGATCTTTAAATAAATATAAAATAAATCTAGTAAAGCAAATATGACATTAAAATATAAATTAACAGAAATGAAGGACTTCATAATATGCTTTTACAATTTATATCGTCATATTTTAAACCTGTATTATTTAATGCAGAAATAGAGAGATAGATCAATGGCACATAAAGGAGGGTCCAGAGACACTCAGGTTTATATAGGAGATTAATTCATGATAAGGGTGTCACTTCAAGTCATAAGGAAAGGATACACTCATTGGTAAATGGTTTAGGAACACTTGGGCTGTTAGTCTCAAGGGAGGAAATAAAGCTGAATTCCATACACCAAAATAAGCTCTAGATGGAATAAAATATACTATAACAATTATTAATTCATTTGCTCAAATTAATTTGAGGTTGTGATTCCAAAAAAGACACAGGATCATAAAGTTTTACAACCAGCTTTATTTAAGCACTATTAACATTTTTAGAATATAGACCCACACATTGTATACTTTGTTGTTGATTTTAACAAAATAGGCTTATGTTATAGCTGTTGTTTTATGTTTTTTCTTTCATCTGTGTGTAATAATCCTCTCCCAATTTCTTCATGTATAAAGCTATTGTTGTGTAGTATGCCATTGCTCCAATGTAACATAATGTAACCATTCCTCTAGTATTGTATATTCTAATGCCATAAACGTAGAACACTTAGGTTTTCATAGAGTGGAGTCAGAAAAGATCCAGAACAAAAATGCATAGGTCTGGATACAAGTCATTGAGGTTTCTGTCTTCTCTCAATTTTCTGTGTAATCTGAATTTCAATTTGGCTTTTAATAACAGGCGATTACTTGAGAAGAATTAAGGAAATGTGTAAGTTTTCTTAATTGATCTGCATAAGCTTTGTTTTGCCCCCACTTCCACAAAAAAGTTAGACTAGTTTTAGTTTCAGACGGTAGATTTGTTAGATTTAGCTGCTTGACTGAAGGCTAGATTCGGCCAGTTAATTTAAGAATAACATATTGAGAAAATGAAATTGAAACTGCTAAGTTGCTTTGGATGAGCTTTGTATAGCTTAGGGATATGCGTCCTTATTTTCATCCATCTTTCTTGTAATCATTTATTAAGAAAACTGAAGTAGTCGTATATATTGATAGAGTAATCCTGGAAACTGGTTAACCTTTGCTGTTGATTTTTAGGTCATATTTGTTATACTTTTCATGTTCTCTTCTTTCTTTCAAAAAATAAATAATAGGTCAAATATATTTTTTTATTCTTTTAACAAATAAATTTTAAAGCATGTAAGAACATCTTCTTTTTCCCCTGGGAAAAAATGGCCTTGTGCTATTAAACAGAAATGTTGAGTAAAGAAAATGGTCATTGTGTGTTCAGCACCCAGAGCTGAACACACAATGTGATATATAGATGATGTATTACAGAATTGTACACTTGATACCTATGTAATTTTACTAACCATTGTCACCCCAATAAATTTTAATTAAAAAAAAAGAAAACGAAAATGGTCTCCTTTGAGTAACCAAAATATATTCATCTACGTCTTGTATGTCTTTGTTTTCCAGGCAGCACAGTCGGTGCTGATTTCCTTATTTGAACTCAATACCCCAGAGTTCACAATGTTATTAGGAGCTTTACCAAAAACTTTTCAGGATGGTGCTACCAAACTTCTTCATAATCACCTTCGAAACACTGGCAATGGAACCCAGGTATTTTTCAGTTATTTTCTTGGCTATTCTATAATGTGATGGTTGTTTTAATAATAACTGCTTTATTTCTCGTAAAGTTAACTCTTGACTCCAGTATGTAATTTTTGCATCTATGTTAGGGAGCAGAATTAAATATTGTCCTTAGGCCTCTCATGTTTATATTATAATTTGGTATACATTAGGGTGGTGGTGAATGGTGGCCAGAGTATGAACAGGGAAAGTAAACTGAACAAAGCAAAGCTGAAGGCATCAGCTTTGCAAGACATTAGAATTATGATGTGCTCTTTAGATGAACCAATTCTTATTTGAGGACTAGAAGGGATGTTTATTCCGGGGTTAACAAATAAGTCCAAAGAGAGTAGTGCTTAAAAAGTTGTGTTTACATTTAATAATTACCGACTTGTTGGTTCATAAGTGCTGAATATGCTGGATTTTGTTTTGGGGGAAGTAAAGTTTGAGTAAATGAAACATTACAGTTTTATATAATCTATACATTAAATAGTAGAGAATCATTTGCATAATATGCCTAAAGAATTGAACTTAAGTTTTTAAAAGACAGAGACCTTTGATAAAGCATGAAGGAGAAAATAGATACACTTATGGCAGGCTTAAGGTAAAGTCTGAGGGTTAAAAATCTGAAAACAATTTCTTGGGACCAAATCAGTTATTTTTTTAAAAGGATAAGATTGTTTCATTATATCTTTCAGATAGGCAAATTCATAATCTGACCACATTTTTACTCCTTTGGTGTCTTTGTGAAAATGATTTGTAAAGCAAACTCAAGGAGGAATAAAATTTGAGCATTAGTAATGGCTGGAAGAGGGAAATTGGCTCAGAACAGGAAGCTAATTTAAAATAGTTAATTTGGGTTAGTGTTGAATCTTTAAGGAAAAAGGTATTGATACCGTATTTCCCCGAAAATAAGTCCTAACCGGACCATCAGCTCTAATGTGTCTTTTGGAGCAAAAATTAATATAAGACCCGCTCTTATAAGACTGGGTATTATATTATATTATGTTATATTGTGTTACCCAGTATTATATTATATTATATTATACCCGATCTTATAGTAAAATAAAACCGGTCTTATATTAATTTTTGCTCCAAAAGACGCATTAGAACTGATGGTCCAGCTAGATCTTATTTTGGGGGAAACACAGTAATATCTGAGAGCAGGAAGTGGATGAAGAGAACAAAAAAAAAGATTAAAGAGTTAGATTTTTGAATGGGGAGATAATTTTTCCCCACAAAAATTTGAGGTAAGTACATGAGTATTTAAAATATTGATGTATAATTATGGCTCTTTCATATTGTTCAACTTCTTGATTGTATGCCTTCCTTAAGAGCCTTTTAGTTGAACTTGCCTGTAATATGCTAATATTTATTTGACTCCCTCCATCAGAGTTCCATGGGTAGTCCTTTGACAAGACCAACACCACGTTCACCAGCCAACTGGTCCAGTCCTCTTACTTCTCCTACCAATACATCACAGAATACTTTATCTCCAAGGTAATAAAGGGGTAATTTTTCATCATGGCTTGTTATTGCAGATTTCCTTCTTAGAAAAACAGACATTAACATAATTCCAGTTGATTTCCACTTAAAAGGAAAAGGTGATTTCCAATTGATTTGACTTGAAAGGTGTTAGATAAATAGAAACTTTGCAAATTCAAAAAATTTAATGTTTATTCCCAAATTAATATTTTAAATTATAATGCATACATTATGGATTTTTTTAATAAGTGAAAAGAAAACTTACGGACACAGCTTTTATAAATTAGTGCTTATTACATCGAGTAGCATAGTTATGTTCCTCAGATATGCTTATACAAATCCAATAAATTGAATATTGTGTCTTTCAGTTATACTACTTAGTATAAATGGTGAAACCAAGTTACAATGATGGTGTTTAGATCTGATATTGGCAGCCACCTCTAAACATTAAAAAAAAAACAAACCTATAGATAAAAACATAAAAAGAGAGGAAAAACTAGAGAAGCCATTATATATACTTCTTAAGAAAATGTGACTGTGAAATTGGTCCTTAATATAAAATAAAAATATGTATACTTTTCATACACTTAATGTTGTTCAAGCATAGCCTATATTTCAGATGAAGTTCTTGACTTGTTAATAAACTAATAGTTTTTCCTTTTTCTTGGCCTTTAAAAAGTTTGTGTAGTAGTCCATATTCATACTTATTAGCTTGATTTTTGTATTATCCATATATATTACAACATGCTTCATCATATTCATTACAATTATAGGATACTTCCTCAGCATCTAAGGAAGAAAAATGTATCGGAAACTTCTCATCTAGGCTATTTCTTCCATGTTATACATATGTAATAATTTTGATAGCTAAATTTTACCAGCCTCAGTTGAATTTTAGAATTTGATTATAGAATTCATTTCAGTAACATTTATGATCAGTGTTAAAAATTCTCTGCCTTACAAATTTGTGTAATTTATCTCCTCTTTAAGCACTATCATTATTGTGAGTTAATCACAGGAGTTAGCAAACTTTCTGTAAAGGGCCATATGGTAAATTTTTTAAGCTTGGCAGGCCATGCAGTTTTGTAACCTCTACTCAACTCTGATGTTATAGTGTTAGGTAGATAATACCTAAATAAATAAGCACTGCTGTGTTCCAGTACAATTTTAGTTATGGACACTGAAGTTTGAATTTAAGTAATTTTCATTTGTCGTGAGATATAATTTTGATTTTTCTCAACTATTAAAAAATATTAAAAAACCTAAGATTTCAGGGGTCAGAGTTTGCTAACTCCTAGTTAATCAGAATATTTCAAAAATGAAAAGACAAACCAGTTGTTACATTGTTAGAGTCATTGTAAGCTGCCCTTGATGGATGAACAAGGGGACGTGTACTTTAACCATTTATAGCTGTCAGGTTTTGTTTTGCTTTGGGGAATATACATTCTCTAATCCTGTCTTTATAAATAACCTACATAATCTCACATGTGTTTTTATTTTAAAACTGCACATAAATAAAACTTAGTTATTGTCTGTTTTGTAGTGCATTTGATTATGACACAGAAAATATGAACTCTGAAGATATTTATAGCTCTCTTAGAGGTGTCACTGAAGCAATTCAGAATTTCAGCTTCCGTAGTCAAGAAGATATGAATGAACCATTGAAAAGGGATTCTAAAAAAGATGATGGTGATTCAGTAAGTATTTGTATATTCTTACATTGCACTTTTTCATTAAGAGTTTTGTGGGTTCTTTTTTAACTCTGCTTTCTGTTGTTTTCAAATATAATTTTCTAGGGGTCAGTCACACTACAAATATTTACTGAGTATCTGCCATGTGCCAGGCAATGTTCTTGGTCTTAGATTTACAAGGCAAAATCACTGCCCTCAAGTTCCTTGTATAGATTTTCAGGTAGACCTGAGTCCTGTGGAGTTTTAGGTTAGAATATAAAGTGAATCTGTTAGATTAAGTTGTCAGAGAAGGCCTCTGTCAGAAGGTGACATTTGTATTGAGACCTAATAAAGGAGAGGAGAATTCCTTAAAAGAAATAGCAAGTGCAAAGACGTTTAAATGGGAACAAGCTTTGTATAGTTGAGGGTCAGTGCAAAATCCAGTGAGTGGGGGAGTAAAACATCAGCCAGATCACATGGGTTTTGCGAGACAAAATAATACGTTTAGGTTTTTTTTTCCCTGTTAAGTACAGTGACTGATTTGCATCATCAGTTTGTGTGACTCCAATTAAGAATATTATGACCTTTCTGACATTTGTGAATATTATTGTTCAGTTTGTTGCTTCTGCCAATTATACAAAGAGTAGGGTTTTGTTTGTTTTAAGATTTTATTGGGGAAGGGGAACAGGACTTTATTGGGGAACAGTGTGTTCTTCCAGGACTTTTTTCCAAGTCAAGTTGTTGTCCTTTCAGTCTTAGTTGTGGAGGGCGCAGCTCAGCTCCAGGTCCAGTTGCCGTTGCTAGTTGCAGGGGGCGCAGCCCACCATCCTTTGCAGGAGTCGAACCGGCAACCTTGTGGTTAAGAGGATTCACTCCAACCAACTGAGCCATCCGGGAGGCAGCTCAGCTCAAGGTGCCGTGTTCAATCTTAGTTGCAGGGGGCGCTGCCCACCATCCCTTGCGGGACTCGAGGAGTTGAACCAGCAACCCTGTGGTTGAGAGCCCACTGGCCCATGTGGGAATCGAACCGGCAGCCTTCAGAGTTAGGAGCACGGAGCTCCAACCGCCTGAGCCACCGGGCCGGCCCAAGAGTAGTTATTTTTAATTCTACTTCTTAGACTTTTCTCTGACAGCTTGTTTCTCAAAACAAGCCACCCCACCATTTTCTAAGGAGTCTGCAGGTTCTCCATGTTTGCAGAATTGTAGAGCATTGCAGTGCTTTAGCACATCTGTAGAGGACTTCCCTCCTCTGCCTTCCTGACTTCTTTCCTGCTGTTGTTTTTCTTTCCAGGTCTGTCTGGCAGATAGGCCTAGTAAACTGGACACTAAAACCCAGCTTACCACTCACATTTAAGGTTCCCTATCCCAAAGGCTGCATGTGGTAATAGTAACAGTTGAGTAAGGATCACTGCTTAATTGAGACTCCCTTTGCCCCCCCCACCCCCACCCCAGAGATTGCAGGGTATAGGGTGGGGAGCCCAAGTAGTGGATTCTGGCAGTTTGAATCCTGGTTCATGGCAATTATTAGCTAGTCAGATTATCACCTCTAAGCCTCAGTGTGTTCATTAGGAAAATAGGGACATTACTGTATATCTTAGAAGTTACTGTGAGTATAATAAATCACATGACTCCACCCAGCCCAGACCTGAGCTCTCCTGAGCTCCAGATTCATACATCCAGCTGCCTGTTTGAGCTCCTGATCTTTTCTTTTAAAACTGTTCTTTCCTGTCTCAATTAATAGCAACACTACTTGCTTAGCCAAAAACCCTTGGACAAAAGAGTTGTTCTGGTCTTCTGTTTCTCAGCCTCCATACTCAGTCTGCCTTGGCTCTGTCTTCAGAATATATCCATAATGGAGCCACTTCTCACCATGGCCTTTCTGGTTCTAGCCATCAGCATTCTCTCACCTGGCACCTAACTAACTGGCCTCCTTGATTTTGCTCTTGGCCTCCTGTAGTCTATTCCCACTCCTCTACTCACAACTTCATAGAAGGTCCCTGTCTCAGAATAAAAGCCAAGGTCTCCACAGTAGACTTTTTCCCTTGTTACCTGTCTGGCTTCATTTGCTTTCTTCCCTGTTCACTCTGTTCCAGCTACACTGGCCTCTTGGCTGTCCTTGAACTTACTAGACATGTTCCTGCCTCATGGCCTTTGTCTTGGCTGGTCCCTCTGCCTTAAACATTCTTCTAACTTCAGGTCGCCCCGTGGCTAATGTCCTTCCTTCCTTCAAGTCTTTGTTCAAATGGCTTCTCCATAAATCCTACTCTGACCACCCGATTTAATCTGCAGCCTCATTACTCATGATCCTTTTAGTACTGCACCACTTCCCGTGCACTAATCACCTTCTACCATTCCATATACTTGACTCATTCATGATGTTTTTGTAATGTCTCTGTCCCTCCACTAGAATGTAAACGACATTAGGGGAGACATCATTCTGTCTTTTGCTCACTTATATATCACCAATGCCAAGACTGATGCCTGGCATGTCATAGGTGCACAGTAAATATGTGAAGAATGTGGGCGGCCAGATGGCTCAGTTGGTTAGAGCGCGAGCTCTCAACAACAAGGTTGCCGGTTAATTCCCCCATGGGATGGTGGGCCCCTGCAACTAAAGATTGAAAACGACGAGTAGACTTGGAGCTGAGCTGCGCCCTCCACAACTAGATGGAAGGACAACAACTGGGAGGTGATGGGCCCTGGAGAAACACACTGTCACCCAATATTCCCCAATAAAATTTATTTTAAAAAGTGTGTGTGTGTGTGTGTGTGTGTGTGTGTGTGTGTGTGTAGAACATTTGTAAAGCACCTAGCTAATGGCTTGGCACATCATTGCTCAACAGGTAGTGGTGATGGTGATGCTGGTGGTGGTAATGAATTGGATACTAGTGTTAGTATCAGTGTTCGTATCAATATTTTGATAAGCATGTTAATGTGAAAAAAACTCCATCAGGCATCTTTCCAAAAGTTATGCAGACCTTTATAGGCCTTTTTTTATTTGGTTTTCTTATACTTTGTTGACATACTGTCATTGTATAATTTACTACCTTAATCATGGAATCTGGCAGCTTTTAGTTCTGTGTTGCTAATGAAAGTCCTTTTGTGTTTTTAAATAAACTTTCAAGCAGTAGGGAGACACTTTATTAGAATTTTGAATGGATACTTGAAAATGAGTTAATTTGCTATGCCTTCCCCTTCCTATTAATAGATGTGTGGTGGTCCTGGGATGTCTGACTCAAGAGCGGGAGGTGATGCAACTGACTCAAGCCAAACAGCCCTTGATAATAAAGCTTCATTGCTCCATTCTATGCCTGCTCACTCCTCTCCACGCTCTCGAGACTATAATCCGTATAACTATTCGGACAGCATCAGTCCCTTCAATAAGTCTGCTCTCAAGGAAGCCATGTTTGATGATGATGCCGACCAGTTTCCTGATGGTACGTTCTGTGTCGTACTACTACTACCTGTGTTTTGGACGACTAGTAATCTGAAAAAGGAAATATATATGCTCTTTTATTGTAACCTAAAAAGTAAGGCTCTTTGGACTGGTAATGTCTTGTCCTGTTTTCTAGGAGCTCCTTTCTAGTGGTTTGGTAGATACCTTCCCAAGAATGAAAAACAGAGTAGTCATCCTAAGGTCATCCTCAAGATGAAGGAAACCTTAATAACTCACCAGAAATAACTGAAACCACTGTAGCTTATAAATTTTTCTCTAGACACCATTCAGTCATTAATTTTTATACCAGAATGACAAACGCTTTGAAGGAATACCCATTCTTTACAATCGTTTTTTAAGAGTGAAGTCATAAACAAACTCTTTAATAACATATACTTAAGGACCAAATACGGGAAAAGCTACCATTAGGAATTGAAGTCGGCTTAGGTCTAAGCTCTGACGCTCACAGTGGGCTTAAGACTAAACTCTAATATTACTAAGCTCCATAGCCTGGTAAATTGGTTGACCTTTCTGAGTCTCACTTGTCACCTTTTAAAGAGAGGTGGGAAATGTTGTACACCCTGCCCTTCTGATCACAGTATGCAGAAAGGTTCAGAAAAGATGTGTAATAACTGGTTAGAAAAGACAAAACACTGCAAGTGTTGTAGTTATTTTAAATAACTCTACATATTACATAATCCATTAATTCTTTTTTTAATTAAAGATTCAAGTAATGTATGGTAATATATCACTACATAGAGATAAATTTGAAAGTCTCCCCCTCAACACTGTCTTATGAGTCTACATTTAGGTATTTCTGGTTTTCCTTTATTACCCCAATGTTGCTGTCAGTGAACATAGTTCTGCATAAACTTTTATGCTCATATACACGTAATTCACTCTAAAAGAGTTCTAGAATTACTGATTTAAGAGATATGTAAGTTTAAGTCTTGAGAATCACTACCCAATTACCAGCTTAAAACATCTGACCAGTTTTTAGTAGTGCTGATTTCCTCACCAGCACAGAATGTTTAAACCTTTTTAATTTTTGTTACTGTGATGGATATAAAATAGATCATCCTAATGATTAAGAAGATTTCCTTATTTAGGGAAGTTGAGAAATCAGATATCAGAAATTTTTTTTTTTATTTTTATAATTTTGATGAGTGGAAAAATTTCTTTATTTGTATTTCTTTGACAACTTTAATGAGGTTGATGAATCATGTTTTTACCAACATGTCATGTTAAGAGACTTACTATATCACAGTATCACAAATGCAAAATTTTGAGAACTTACCAAACTAAGTTTAAATTACATAAGAAACTGTTATTGGTATCACTAAAAATGGAGTACCCCGGTATGGTGAGCCTCCTGACGTGACACCAGATAAATGCATACTGAAGTATGTAAGGATGAAGTGATGTATATGGGATTTGCTAGAAATATTTCAGAAAATGGGGAGGGGCACAAAGATAAACTATAAGAATGATAAAACTTGATAATTGTTAAATCTGGGTGGTAGGAATAAGGGTTTCATTTTACCATTCTCTCTTATGAATTTTTATTATAAAAAGTTATAAACTAGCATTGGTGTTTTGGGGATGACAAATGGAAAATAAAATTACTCGTTATTATTATTTTTTTTTACAACCAGCATTGTCTGTGTTTCATGTTATAAAGTTGTCATCCCACTCTTGTGAGAATTGATCTATAAAGTTACAGAATTAATATCATGTCCTTGACAGATCTTTCCCTAGACCATTCTGACCTGGTTGCAGAGTTGTTGAAGGAGTTGTCCAACCATAATGAACGTGTAGAAGAAAGAAAAATTGCCCTCTGTGAACTCATGAAACTGACACAGGAAGAATCTTTCAGTGTTTGGGATGAGCATTTCAAAACAATATTACTTTTACTGCTTGAAACCCTTGGAGATAAAGAGGTAAATGACAAAATATGTAAACAACACCCTGTTTTTCCTGTCTTATATTCCTTGTCATTGCCAATTAATCAAGCACTACACAGACTTGGAAATTGGGAAAAACACGTAAGTCTCTTCTGCTGCTTCTTTCTGCATGGGATTGTTACTATAAAGAACTTTTTTTTTGTAAACCAAGTAGCTCAGCGATTTTAAACAATTGACAATGGGAAATATGAGAGGTGCTAAGAGAACTTTCATAGGAGAGTACAGGATACTTGTTTTTCATATTTAAAGTAGAAGTAAAACTTTCTTTTTAATAGAATGTAGTTGGTTCTCAATGTCTTACAAATTTAAGTATGATGTTTTCAACTAGAAAAGTGAAAACTTAGTTATGTAATATACCACACACTTTATGCAGTTGTCAGTGATTCCCCCACCCCTCACCCCAATATTAAGACCCTGAAGTTACAGACATAGGAAATGTAAAGGATTGTCTACAACCCAAAGTGTTAAAAACTTGAAATGTTCTTTCTTAGCCTACAATCAGGGCTTTGGCATTAAAGGTTTTAAAAGAAATTCTAAGGCATCAACCAGCAAGATTTAAAAACTATGCAGAACTGACTGTTATGAAAACATTGGAAGCACATAAAGATCCTCATAAGGAGGTAAGTTACCTGACAGTTAAATTACTATTTTGTTCTTAGTACTTCTGCTATTACAGTAGTCTTCCCTTCTCCTCCGGAGATAAGTTCCAAGAGCCCCAATGGATGCCTGACACTAGATAGTACCAAGCCCTATATATACACATATACCTACCTACGATAAAGTTTAATTCATGACCTAGGCACAGTAAGAGATTAACAGCAATAACTAATAATAAAATAGAATAATTTTAATGATGTACTGTCATAAAAGTTATATGAATGTGATCGTTCTCTCTCAAAATATCTTATTGTACTATACTCACCTTTTCACTAAAAGGAAGCACTTTACAGCTTCTCTTTGGGATGTCTGAATTGCCAGCATCACTACTCTTGCACTTTGGGGCCATTGTTAAGTAAAATAAGGGTGACTTGAACACAAGCCCTGTGATATGACCGTCAATGTTATAACTGAGATGGCTACTAAGTGACTAACAGGCAGTAGCTTAAATAGTCTGGCTATGCTAGACAGTGGGATGATTCATGTTCCGGGTGGAACGGAGTGGGATAGCGCAAGATTTCATCATGCCGCTCAGAACAGCGTGTAATTTAAAACGTATGAATTGTTTCTTTCTGGAATTTTCCCTGTAGTAATTTAGACTGCAGTCGACCGCAGGTAACTTAAACCATGAATAAGGGTGGCCTACTATATTGCATGAAAAATAAATGTTGCTTGAAAAATACCCTGATTAATCATTTTCCTTAAAGAACACCTACCTTGATTTTCAAGGTAATATCTGATTGAAGTGCAAGCATATATTCTTTTCTATTAAGTGAATTGGGGTGATATGACCTTTCACCTAAAATAGGCCAGCTCTAGGAACTAATTCATCTGATTTCATTTTCTCTTTTGTTTCATTTTTAGTTTTTTACTTAGAGTTTACCAGTCTTAATTGCACTTTCCATTTACCACTAAGAATTTGTTTTTTTTTAAATAACTGATGACGGTAATCATTATTTTAAAGTGGTAAATTGCCAATACGAGCTGGATATCTGTTAAAAGTTTATTCACTAAAATAATGAGGACAGCTTTCCTGAAAGAGTCCTATAAACCTGCCTCATTACCTTATAGTCATGATATCCCCACCACCACCAGTGACATTGATAAGATAATCTTGAGGATTTTTATTAAAATCTCAGAAATAATTAGAAAAGGAGATTTCAAATATGGACTGCATTTCTAAGAGAAAGCACCAGCGTAGTAGCATAAGGTGTCTCAGGTAGAACCAAGACATAAAAGAGCTAAAACTATAAAACTCTGATAAGAAAACATAGTGTAAATCTTTGTTACCTTGGATTAAGCAGTAGTTTCTTAGACTACCAGAAGTATATGTAACCAACTGCAACAAAAAAAGGTAAATTGGAATTCGTCAAAGTTAAAAACTTTTATGCTTCAAGGACACTATTAAAAACGTAAAAAGAGAACCTACAGAATAAAAGAAAATTTTTGCAAATTATGTGTCTGATAGGAGACAGATAACCATAACATATAAAGAACTTTCACAACTCAACAACAAAAAGATAACCCAATTAAGAAATGGGCAAAAGAACTGAACAGACATTTCTGAAAAGAAGATATACAAATGGCCAGTAAACGCATGAAAAGATGCTCAACATCATTAGTCATTAGGAAAATGCAACTAAAACCAGATGCCAGTTCATACACCACACTAGAAAGAAAGACAATAAGAAGTGTTGGTGAGGATATGAAGAAATTAAAACCCCGTGGGTATTTCTTTTCAAAAGATATGACTGTGAACCTTATAGGAGAGTCATAACTTCTAAATCTATCTGGATTTTTATTCAGTGTTGTTTTTTTTCAGCTGGTGTTTAGTAATGGTACATCTGTATCATCTCACTGAAGGTCTTAAATACTATCTAATATTTATAGTTTAGTTACCCCCACCTTCTGACCCAAATAACATCCCTGCTTCTGCAAAAGATAAAGTTAACATTCTTTACATGTTATAGCTGAAATTAGCCCTCGGTCTTCTGACTTCCAGTGTATTTTCCACAGTACCTTTCCAAGCACCTCTCACATATTGAGAGCATCAGGGAGACACTACCAAAGTAGAATCAAAAGCAGCAATTTTTACATGTTTTCAAGACCATCGTTAGAGATTACAGAGTCTAATCAGAAGATAACCATTTCTTCTTTTTATGGCAAAACCAATGTCGTAACCCTCCCCAAGCCCGATACAAAAGGAAAGAAAGTCATTATGGACAGAAGGGGGAATAGCATGCTAACTTGATAACATATTAATGAAGTGTTTTATTTTGTAATGATGTGATAGAAAGGGCACAAGCAGTGGTAAGATGAGGACACTGATACACGCAGGGTCTCAGTGTGGGTACGCAGAGGATTCCACATTGTGGTCTGGGTACCTTGGGCCTCCACTTCCTAGCACAACTGGATCACATCATGCTTTAAAAATTGCTTAACATTAAAAGAACATGGAAGAAGGAAGAATGGTGTAATAAAGCCCCATGAATGCATCTTCCAGCTTCAATAGTAACTGACATTTTGCCAACCCTGTTTTATCTATACTCTTTATGTTTATTTGTTTACTATAGTATTTCGAAGCAAATCCCAGATATTATATCCTATTACCTATTTCGTTAAATTTGTACTTCCAGGACACAGTATATAATAACGTTTTAAAAAATGACTTCCAATGTAATTTCCTCTTTGTTTTAGGTGGTAAGATCAGCTGAGGAAGCTGCCTCAGTGTTAGCCACTTCGATCAGTCCAGAGCAGTGCATCAAAGTGCTGTGTCCTATCATCCAAACCGCAGATTACCCAATTAACCTGGCTGCAATCAAAATGCAAACGAAAGTAATAGAGAGAGTGTCCAAGGAAACACTTAACCTGCTTTTGCCAGAGATTATGCCAGGCCTAATACAGGTAAGCAACAAAGCTTGGCGGAATAAGCTACAGTAGATTTGGGATTCAGTTATTTTAGCCAACACTAATGGCGTGACCACTCCTGCCTGCTCTCTTGGACGATCAGAGCAAAGACTTGCCAGAACTAGCACTGTTTGTGTGTGGTAAAATATATATAATGTAAAATTTACCATAAGCCATTGTAAAGTGTACGATTTGGTGGTATTAAATACATTCATAATGTTAATGTTATACAACCATCACCACTATCTATTTCTGGATTATAGGAGTACCTTCACTTCCAAGCCAAGGAGCTGAGGTTTTATTTAATAGTGAGGAGCTATTGAGTTCCCTAAAACTGAATGCTTTAGGGAGGTTAATCTGGAGACTTTTTGCAGGGTGGATTGGCAAAGGGGCAGCCTCAGAGTCAGAGAATTGCAGCTTTCCAGGCTAAATAAGAAAGAACCTGATAAGGAAGGCTAACAGTGGAGTGGAGGTGCCGAAGGGGAGATGGAAGGAGAGAAGGGCATGTCTCTGCCTGAAAAAGGTGGAAAAGTTCATCGGTCAGTAATACTTTCTCTCCTCGGGACCTTTGAGATCTCATCTTTGAGTTGCATCTTCTGTCTCTGTTGGAATGGTACTTTTCTCAGACCCCCCAGCAGTGCTAACAAGGACTTTTCTCCCTAGGGTTATGATAACTCAGAGAGCAGCGTCCGGAAAGCTTGTGTCTTCTGCCTGGTGGCTGTTCATGCGGTGATTGGTGATGAACTAAAACCACATCTTAGTCAGCTCACTGGCAGTAAAGTAAGTAATGCTGCTTTGTTCAAAGGATGGTGGCCGTGGTGCTTCCATCACACTTTGCGTGTGGTAAAGGGTAAATTTGTAGTCAGCTTTTAATAAGTCAGGCTTTGAGCTTCCAACTGACTCCTCCTACCATTTGAATTTTAGCTATTCTGACTTTAACCTCTGTCACTCAGGGGAAGTCACTTTGGTAGGGTGGTTGGTAGATTACTGTGAAAGAAATGCCTGCAGCTTCTGGTTATTCTCAAGAGCCAACTTACCCCTTTGCCACTCCCACAATCAAATCCTTACTCCCCAAGGACAGTTTAATTAAAAATAAATAGGGTTATTCATAGATTGTTTCATATATCCCAAAATATGGAACACTTGAACATATTTTAAATTTTCCCATATAAACTATGATAAAACATTTGTTCTCTTTTTATTCTTATTATGATCCAGATAAATGTACAACTTTGATTTGGTATATCAAAATAAATTTTCCGTGTAGTTCTTAAGACTTAAAAAATAAAATAAGTCTTTCTTTCCTCTTTATTTGATACTATCAAAATCTTGAAATTTGTTCTAAGGGGTGAGGATAAACTGGTTGTTGAGTTGTGGCTTATGAACTAGTTAATAGGAGACACACCTTCATTTAAATAGTTTCCCAAAATCCTAATAGGTATCATTACTCTGATCATATTTATTTTTAAAATAGCAAAAAGGCAGAGCAAATACATACAAAGAGCAAATACATGCAAATACATACAAAGGAAAATGAGCTCAGAAATACACCTTACATTAAATACCTATGTAAGTTACAGATAGATTAAAGCTGTCGTTCTTAACCCTTTCTAGGTTATAGACCACTTTGAGATTTAGGTAAAATCTCATCCCAAGAAAAATAAATACATGCAGAAAATTGTATACAGTTTAGTGAGCCCCACGGACACTGGGTTAAAAACTCTTGAATCACAGTTAATGTTAAAAAAGCAAACTTTCAACAACAAAGTGGTTTTCAAAGAAAAAAGTCCCAAATTTTGTGATCAGTTTAAGTTAGATCCTGATAATCCAGAGTTGTCTGTAGAAGAATTAAAATTCAGCACTTGATAAGAATACTAGGCATCCAGTAATGTTGCATATGAAGACAGTAGCTAGGTGGAAAAAAAGAATATTTGGAAATGACATTAGATGAAAGAAGTAGAACACAGAATTGTATATACACTGATTACAAACTTTATAAAAATATGGTTTCATACAGTAAAGACTGCAAAATGATGCAGAGAAATCAGGAAACATTTTTGTCAGGAGGGCAGTGGCATAGTTGTCTAAGATCTTAGGTCCTGGGACCCAGGTGCCTAATTTCCTGTCCTGGCCCACTTCTTATCTGTGACCTTAGGCAGTGCCTTACACATTCTGTATCTCCATGTCCTCATCTGTAAAATGTTATAAAGATAAAGAGATTAATGTAAGGCACTTAGTATATTGTAGAGCACATATGCTCAAATGTTTGTCATTATCGTCTTAATGGTGATTTCTTTTTCTAAATTTACTTGAAGTTTTTTATGTTATCACTACATGTTTTGAAAAGGCATACTAGAATACTGTTATGAACAAACTGAAACTTAAAAAATTGTTTTTAATTCTTAATTATCAACAATAACTTGGGCATTATAATAACCCTTCAGTCTAAAATCTTTTAAAGCTCACAAATATGTATCTAATTTTTTTAATGAGCATCGTACTAGAATTTAGAGCTGCTTGCTCCAATGTCTTATGTTTGGCTTGAATCTGCAGATGAAGCTACTGAATCTTTACATCAAACGTGCACAGACAGGTTCTGGAGGAGCTGATCCCACTACTGATGTTTCCGGACAGAGTTAGTGAAGCGGATCGAAGTGAACCAGGTCTCTAACAGGAATGACAGACAGACCACCCTCATCAATGAAAGGAAATTTTCAAATACATCTTTTGGAACTTAACCATTGTTTCCCGGTTTTAGTTTTTTGTTTTGTTTTGTATTTTCTGTAACAGAGGGCTATCCTCAGTCTGCATGTAACTTTGATGATAGTTATTCCAAATTCAAGAAGCAGTATTAACAACAGTTGATCAATATAAAGTAATTTTTAATCTAACTCATCATTTCACATGTTTGTACTTCGTCTTCCCATTAACCTTTGCCAGTGTTATGATTGTATAAAATTTTTTTAATGCTGGTTAAACAGGAATGCTTAAAGCTTTAAAAGTTTAACTGTCTAAAACATTTTTTTGCCTTTATTCAAATGCAGAATAATATTTTTATTGCTATTTTTTGAGTTTTGTTCCTTATCATGTCCTATGCTAGAAATACTGAAATGACGTGAAACAAAGCAGGACTAATTTGAACTACAGCTGGACTCTGTTGGTGTGATGGTGATACATGTCATTAGTTGCAACTTCTTTGAGGTGATCTGTAGTTTAAACCTAAAACCTCAGAGAGAAATGTTACAGAATCAGCCAGTTTTGTAAAACTGATATTGTTTGTTGGTTACTGATCTTGCCATTTTTATTTAAAACCATGTCCCCTGTATGATCCCTTAAGAAAGCTGCACCAAATCATCTGCCTGTTTTTTTCCTGATACTTATTAAAATAGAAGGTTTCATTGCAGGGTTTTTTTTAGTTTGTTTATCTTTGTTGTGAATGATGCATTTTTTTGTATTTATTAATATCAAATTCACTTATGAATAAACTTGATAATGGAAACAGACAAAAAAAAAAATCAAGTGCATGTGTGTCCTTGACGGTCTTCTGTTTCTCATTTAATAAACAAGCTAATTACAGAGACATGGGAGTTGACCAGCACCTTTTTTCTTTAAATGGTGGAACCTGGTTTCCTTTTACCATGAAATTGTCTTACTTGAAAACATTGATCCTGATGAGAGAGAAGATGGTGCCAAGGCTGTTATCCTGTATAATGGGCTCAAATTCTCTACCTCTTCAGGGCTAACACTTCTAACTGAGCTGCTGCCTATAGTGTCTTTGGAAAACTACTTAAATGGTGATTTTCTGTTACTTTTTGTAATCACCTTTTGCTACATCTACTCTTCATGTGCAGCCAAACTTATTACCGGTTTTGGTGAAAGACAAATTAGACAATTTGGAACCAGGATACTAATGATTTCTCATCTTGACTTTTTTTTAATCTTAACATTAAGTGAATTTGACTGGAAAGGCAAATAGCCATTAGGGAAGCAATTTGCTGTTGTTACAGAGTTATCTGTACTTTCTTTGTTTAATTGAAAAAAATGTAGAAATGTATGTAAAGAATTTAAGACAAGAATACTGAATGGATGATTTGTCATAGGCTTTTACCTTTGTTTCTGTTCTAGCAGCAGGAAAAGTATATCTCCTCCCCTTTCCCTGTAACAATTTTGTTTTCTACTGTTAATTACATTGTGTATTTATAGTTCTATGCTTACTGTTGTGCATATACTGGCAATAAAACTGTACATAACATTACTTGAAAAAATTGAAAATGTGTATCAGTTGTTTTTCTGTCTCACTGTATGACAAATTACTTATTTCATAACTAGGTTTTTAAAAATCTTTACAAGGTCCTGTATCGATGGTATTCTCATGATTTTTATAAGTACATCTGAGGAGAAAAGATTTATCAGGAGTAGCAACCAATCAAATATATATAGCTATAATGCATGTGTATATTATAGTTTATCTTTAAGACGAAAAGCCATTTTAAACATTGAACTCTTGCAATGTTTTATATTCTATGACCTATGGTATGTTTTAAAATGATTTTTAATGTAAATACTGATTTCACTTTGACCTCTTCATTAAGGACCTGCCTTAACTACTGTTGACAACTAAATGCGTGACTTAAGTTGAATAATAACTCTACTTGAAAACTTAGGTCAGGCACCTGGCATCTGAAGGCAGGGATTGAGAAATGAATGAACTGAGTAAAAGAAAAGTATGGTTTAATGTGACTAAGTGAAAGGTAATATATAAAAACATGGGGAAAAATCATGTTTAAAATTCTGTAATTTCGTTGATAATATTTGGAATGAACATATTCCCAAAACATATTTAGATGTCAGCTATTAAAGAACAGTGATAAAGAGCTACTGGTAAATTTTTTTTCCTGCCTTTCTCCCCTAAACTAATTATCAGTGGTATTAATTTATTGCACTGCTCAGAACTACTTAAAAGTATATAATTCTAGATTATAAAACATGGTTGTCTCTTGTGAGTTTTCAAAATGTATACTTCTGATGTTTTCATATACAGTTTAAACCTGAGGTTTCAAATTTGGAGTAAATTTGCTGTATCTTTCATATTTTATTTTTATAAACTAGGTCAAAATTACTTTTCACCAAGTTATGTCTTACAGTAAAAGACTGGAATCTTATTCTCAGGCCAGATCTATTTGTAAATTCGGATGTTATTCTAACATTTACAGTAAATAGAAATGAGGATTAGTATATTACTCCATAATCCATGAGGGTTTTTTTACTTAATCTTTGACATCTTTGCTTCCTGTATTGTTCTAGTTCATCTCATTGCAATTACTATAGTTTTACAGCTATGCAAAAGAAAGGTTTAGAATTAAGCTTTAAAAGAAAAACTACCAGTTAAAAACTTATCCATCTCTATTGCAGCATATTTGGAAAATAATGAAAACTGAAGAAGAAGAAAATTATCTCTAATAGCACCACTTGAGATAATGTGTTACTATTTATGTGGAGTACTAAGATAATGAATTGGATATAATACTGAAAACGTAAGGGAACATTACATTTTTAACATGGAGAATGACAAGATTAGAATTAGCTAATATTTTGAATGCTTCTGTTCTTCTGCGTATGTATTTAACAATACATCTTGAATATATTAATCCTTCCTTTGTTCTTCTGTAGGATGATTTCTAATGGCAGCAGAGTATTCCTTTGAATGTGTGCAGCATAATCCTAGCTTGTTGATCTTCACTGAATATTCTTATAACAAATAACTACATCTTTGGCACATCTCCAATTATTTCATACTAGGCAAGTTACTTTTTTAATTAAATTTATTGGGGTAACATTGGTGAATAATGTAAGTTTCAGGTATACAATTTTATAATGCATCATCTGTATATTGCATTGTGTGCTCAGCACCCAAAGTCTATTCTTCTGTCACCATATGTGTGACCTCCTTTTACCCTCTCATCCTCCCTCCAACCTCCCTTCCCCTGTGGTAACCACCATATTTTTGTCTGTGGCTATAAGTGAGTTTTTTCGTTTGTTGCTGTCTGTTTTATATCCCATAGGCGAGTGGTTTTTGTCCTTTCCCATATGACTTATTTCATTTAGCATGATACTTTTAAGATCTATCTATTTTGTGGCAAATGACAATATTCCATCTTTTCTATGGCTGAGGAGTATTGCGTGGTATATATGTACCACATCTTCTTTATCCATTTATCAGTTGAAGGACACTTGGGTTGTTTCCATGTCTTCACTGTGAATAATGCTGCAATGATCATATGGGTACATACATCTTTATGAATACTGTTTTCAAATTTTTCAGGTCGATACCCAGAAGAGGCATGGCTGGGTCATGGGGTAGCTCCAGTCTTAATTTTTTGAGGAACTTCCATTAGAGGTTCCACCAATTTACATTCCCACCAGCAGTGTACAAGGGTTCCCTTTTCTCTACATCCTCTCCAGCACTTGTTATTTCTTGTCTCATTGATAATAGTCATTCTAACAGGTGTGAGGTGGTATCTCATTGTGTTTTTGATTTTCATTTCCCATGTAGTTAGTGAAGTTGAGTATCTCTTGACCATCTGTAAGTCTTCTTGGGAAAAGTGCCTAGGTCCTGTGCCTATTTTTTAATCAGATTGCTTGTTTTTCTTTTGGAGTTGTGGGAGTTCTTTATATATTTTGGATATTAGCCCCTTATTCGATGTGCCATTTGCAAATATCTTCTCCCATTCGGTTGGTTGCCTTTTTGTTTTGTTGATGGTTTCTTTTGCTGTGCCCAAGCTTTTTAGTTTGATGTTGTACCATTCATTAATTTTTGCTTTTACTTCCCATGCCGTTAGGATGTCAAGTTCAAAATAACCCCTCTGAGACCAACATCCATAAGTTTAGTATCTATGTTTTCTTCTATATATTTTATTGTTTCAAGTCTTATATTCAAATAGACAGACAAACCAATGGAAAGGAATTGAGAGCCCAGAAATAAACCCACACATATACCGTATGGGCAACTGATTTTCAACAAAGGAGCCAAAAACATACAGTGGAGAAAGGAAAGCCTCTTCAATAAATGATGTTGGGAAAATTGGAAAACCACATGCAAAAGAATGAAACTAGACTGCTGACAACCATACACAAAAATTAGGCAATTTTATTGATGGCTTTAATATGAAATTTCTAAATATAGGAAGACATTGCTTATGTAAAGATATACTGCTTACTTATATAGCTGGGTTTAAATGATTCTTGTAATAGTGACCTAAAGTAGAACATGAAAATAAAATATCTTTATCAGAATTTCAGTATTTCAAATTTAACTACATTCATCCAAGCAACATAGCTGAGTACCTGCCTTCAAGAAGCAAATAACTATTATAGTGTGTTTAGTGCTACAATAGAAAGTCACAGAGGTTACAGTGGGAGCTGACGATTGCTGTTGGGGGCACACACATACGAGGTGTAATCATGGAAGCCTGCCTGGAAGAAGAGGTGATGCTTAAACAGTCTAAAACCTGAATGGTCTGAGAATCATTGGGGTTATAGAGCAGAGGGAAGCAAAATAGCAAGGCAGCAATGTATTAAACAAGTATTAACATATGTCACTGGTACTTTTTAAACCATGGTTTCTTTTGGTAAATAAACTCACTCCCTTTTCCTTTAAAAATATCTGCAACCCCAAAATACTAATCTGTGTATCCTCACAAGAAACTTACAAATAGCTTTTCTTTTAGTAGTTTTATTTCAAAAGTTTCTTTTCTTACAAAGTTATGTTGAATTTGCTTTCCAACCTGAACACGTCACTCGTATCTCCCCAACTGGCTATCATTACACAGCTTGGTTTAGCTGGAACATGGGATACAAGTGGGGAAATGACCCAAAATGGAGTACTAGATATTCTAACAGATATGTATTCTAAAAAATAATCTTATTCTAAAAAATAAGGAGTTCTCTGAAAGCTTGAGCAGAAGCAAAGCATGGTTAGCGCTGATATTCCAAACACTTGAATTTTACATACTCTGAAAATTTCACAAGTGAGGTGATTGTAGGCTATAATTTTTTATAATTTGGTCTCTGTGGATCTGGTTCTCATTACCTTTATTTACTTATTAAATATTTGATCACCTGCTATGCCTCTGACACCCCTAAAATATGTCTGCTATAAATATGTAGTTGTGGTTCAGGTAATGAGATAAACATTAATGAGAGGCCGGCCTGCAACTTGGGAGAAAAGTACCCAGAGGTATTGCTCCTTACAAATGATCCTGACCAGCATGCCCTGTGTGCAGACCCAAGTCTCCCAGTA
This sequence comes from Rhinolophus ferrumequinum, assembly GCF_004115265.2. Taxonomy (NCBI): domain Eukaryota; kingdom Metazoa; phylum Chordata; class Mammalia; order Chiroptera; family Rhinolophidae; genus Rhinolophus; species Rhinolophus ferrumequinum. Next base: position 17,611,606 of record NC_046300.1, read on the forward strand.
TTCTTCTATTTCCACCACTTGGGCAAGTTACTTGATCTCTCAAAGCTTCAGTTCCTCATCTACAAAACATCAACAACAACAACAACAACAACAAAAAACACTTAATCATACAAGATCATTGTAGGGAATAAATGAAAGAATGTCTGTTTCCTAGGCACAGCCTGACACACCACTAGTGATGGCCTTTTGTACTATAGTCTCATTCAGTGGCAGTAGCCACCCAACTGACCCACTGGGCTGCTCCTGTCCCTTCATGCGGTTATTTTACCCTCTTTGGACCTAAACTGTTCCACCTAACGATCATAAACCCAGCATTTCATTTGCTAATTGCAGGGCTTTTATTATTATTTTTTATTGTGTTAAAAAGCATGTACCATTAAATGTACCATCTTAGTCATTTGTAAATATACAGTTCAGTCGTGTTAAGTATACTCAGGTGTATTCAGCTCTCCAGTAGTTTTATATCTTGCAAAACCGAAATTACCCCTTCCCCCAGCCCTTGGCAACCATTTCTCTACTTTCTGTTTTTTATGATACCTGGAGTGAAATCATTCTGTATTCGTCCTTTTGTGACTGGCTTGTTTCACTTCATATAATGTCCTCAAGGTTCATTCATGTAGTAACGTGTCAGGATTTCCTTCTTTTCTAGGGCTGAATAGTATTTCTTTGTACTATATACCACATTTCTTTTTCATCTGTTGATGGGCATTCGGGTTGCTTCCACCTCTTGGCTATTGTGATGCTGCACAGACTTTTTTTTAAAAAACCATTATATGAATAAATTAGTTCAATGAGTTTTTGTTGTTTTTTAATTAAAGTGTATTGGAGTGACAATTGTTAATAAAGTTACATAGATTTCAGGTGTACAATTCTGTAATACATTATCTGTATATCACATTGTGTGTTCACCACCTAGTCAGTTCTCTTTCCATCACCATATATATTTACCCTCATCTCCGACCCCCTACCCCCTTTACCCTCTGGTAACCACAAAACTATTGTCAGTCTCCATGAGTTTTTGTTTCTTCACTTGTTCGTCTTGTTCTTTTGTTGTTTTCAGTTTTATATACCACACATATCAGTGAAATTATATGATTTTCGACTTTTTCTGTCTGACTTATTTCACTCAGCATAATAATCTAAAGATCCATCCATGTTGTTGTAAATGGTACTATTTCATCTTTCCTTATGGCAGAATAGTATTCCATTGTGTATATATACCACAACTTCTTTATCCAATCATCTATCGAAGGACACTTTGGTTGTTTCCATGTTTTGGCCACTGTAAGTAAAGCTGCAGTGAACATCAGAGTACATATATCTTTACAGATAAATGTTTTCAGATTTTTTGGGTAGATACTGAAGAGGAATTGCTAGGTCATATGGTAATTCTATTCTTAATTTTTTGAGGAACCTCCACACTGCCTTCCATAGCGGCTGCACCAGTCTGCATTCCCACCAACAGTGTATCAGGGTTCTTTTTTCTCCACAGACTCTCCAACACTTGTTACTATTTGTCTTGTTGATGATAGTCATTCTAACTGGTGTGACGTTATATCTCATTGTGGTGTTTAATTGCAGTTCTCTGATGATTAGTGATGTTGAACATTTTTTCATATGTCTATTGGCCATTTGTATGTCTTCTTTGGAGAAATGTCTATTTGGGTCCTCTGCCCATTTTTTTAACAGGATTGTGTGTTTTTTTGTTGTTATTGAGTTGTATGAGTTCCTTAAATATTTTAGATATTAACCCCTTATCGGAGGCGTTGTTGCAAAAATCTTATCCCATTCAGTTGGTTGCCTCTTTATTTTGTCAATGGTTTCTTTTGCTGTGCAGAAGCTTTTTCGTTTGATATAGTCTCATTCACTTATTTTAGCTTTTAACTTCCCTTGCCTTTGAGCTCAAATTCATAAAGTCCTCTTTGAATCCAAGGTCCATAATTTTAGTAGCTATGTTTTCTTCTATGTAGTTTATTGTTTCAGGTCTTGTGTTTAGATCTTTGACCCATTTTGAGGTAATTTTGATACATGGTGACAGGTAGCAATCCAGTTTCATTCCTTTGCACGTGGCTTTCCAATTCTCCCAGCACCATTTATTGAAGAGGCTGTCTTTTCTCCATTGTATGTTTTTGGCTTTCATTGAGTTTTTAGAATAGCCAAATCTCTTAAAAATGTTTTATACCTTTTCACATTCAGGATTTTGTTACTGTTTCATATTTTACTATGAAAATATGTAATAAATACTGTGTAGTAATTGTTCTTTCCTATGTGTCAGGTTGTATGCTAAGCACTTCTGATGCATTAACTTTTCCTTCCAATCTATAAGGCAGGTATTATTATTATTATCCCCAATTTACAGAAGAAGAGATTGAGAATTAGAGAAGTTAATTTGCCCAAGGTCATGTAGCCCATAAGCTGTGTAACCAGGTTTTAAACCCAGACTGTCTGAGGCCAGAAACAGAAAACCTAATCTCTGCTACAAATGCTCTAGTACATAAACATGTTTAACGTCCTTCCACCTCCACAACTTTGTGAATACTGGTGCCCTTTAAGGTCTAAAAAGAAAAAAGAAACCTATAGCATTTCAAAACTCTTTAGATATTTTTATTAACTGGTACATAAAAATACTGTTAGTTTCTAAAAAGGCACATATCTAACGTTGGGAAGGACTCAAAATAAGTAAAAATAATATTCATAGTAATTAACGAAGAGGATGCAATTTCCATAATCTCTATTGCACTGGAAGCATTGATAAAATAAGGCCTCATACATCCATCCAAAGAACATTTGTCTTGGAAATGCCTAATCACCCAAAGTGTGGCTTGGCAGGGCAGCAAGCTCCAGCCCTTTCATCTCACTGAGACTGCTAATACTTCTGATTTTTCTAATTTTCTTCCTTTGCTGGCCTGTCTTCAAGCCTGGATGATGAAGAGATGTCTCAGGAAGCCACCATACAACAGCCCTAAGGAAGGGTAGCCAGCCCGGGCTGTAATACAGGTATGGGAAACTCCAGGAGGATGTCTCCAAGGAAAGCAAAGAAGTTGATTCCCTTGATGAGCTTTGAGAGTGGATTTTCTCAGTTCTGGGGAGTAAATTCATGTAGGTAACTTGACAAGTAAATGAAAAGCAGTATGTATCAATATATTTATATCCTCACCTGTAAATAATATTTAAACATATATAATGGTAATAATGAAAGTTGACTTAACCAAAGTGCTGACATAAAGGGCATATGTCCAGAGGCCGTGGTAGTAGAGATGTAGGCTGCCAGTGGGCCACCTGCATGGACTCCAAGTTATCAAAGCTGACCCAGCTACTACTAACACTGAATATCCAGTATCAAGCCTCAGAGACAAACACTGATTATCCAATATAGCATTATTCTTTCAGCCAATATGGCATCATTCTTTCAGGAGACCCAGCAACCACTTGATGGCAAATCGACTACAGCAGCCCTTCTCTCCTGGAAGGGCCAGAAGTTCATACTCTGGGAAATGAGCAGATATTCTGGGGATGGTTTTGCCTTCCCTGCTGGGAGGGCCTCAACCAACAACACTGTCTGAGGGTTTACAGAGGAATCCATCAGCACAGGATCCCAAATAACATTGCATTAGACGAGAGAACTAACTTTAAAATAGGTGTAAGAGAGGGTCTGTGACCAGGATAACCGGTTGTATGACATGCTATGTCAAAACAGAAGAGACACTATAAAAACATAGGTCCGTGGACAACATGAAATAGCTACCACGCAACTAATTATCTGTAGAATTTATCTGACATTTCTTTATGTTGGAAACAAGTTTCAGGAAATAGTATCAATGTATATACATTGTAGTATCAATGTATATACAATGTACATACATTGTAGATCCTAATAATTGTGTTCACAATGATTAATAATAAGCCTTTGTCTGATATGCACAGTCTATGAAAATGTAAACATCAAAAGCAAAACAAACAAAATTGACCAATCAACAATTTCAATCAATTATCCTAGCACACAAAAAAAAAAAAAATCCATGATGGCAACCTTCACGTGGCCAAGAGAGCCTCATAAAAGTGTCTTGGCCACAAAAGGAAGAACTGAGGAAAATATCCTACGTTCAAGATAGGCAACACGACGTTATTCAGTATTTCTGGAACATGGCCCATTCTCACTTCACAGAAATGGCCCTAGGACATGATGACCCAGGTTTAAATGACCAAGTTATTAAAAGGCTTCAATGTGACTAAAAATAGTGCAACAGCTTGCCAACCTTGTCTAAAATACTTTATTCCAAGAGAACCCCCCTTTAAGAATGTAAAAGCCAGGGTTTGGTTTGGTTTTGTTTTTTTCTGATTCTCTTGCTATCAAACACAAGAAAAGATTTTGACAAGTGCTTATAATCTAATTTGTCTGAAACTTTTCTATCATACCAGTGCCCAGCCGCACAATTCTGGAACATACTTAAGTACTGAGATTCTGTTCTGCGATCCTTCTAACATGAAAGTCTCTTTCTAAAAATGTACTCTCAGTTCAACGAGATATGTGACAAACAACCCCACAATGTGACTTCTTGTGAAACCCTGAGTTTAAAATAATCCTATCCTTGCGTAAAGATCTAATTGTCCATGAGCTGAGTCTACCTGACTCAGGGTTTACCTGAGAAGGTGCAGCTTACATGTTACTTTCCAAAATCACACTTCTTGTATACAAGGTCTGACAATTAAGTTCGCGAAGTTGTTGCAATGATGTTGCTAACCTTTTTTCATATCAGAGGGATTATTCATTATGAATTTGTACCAACTGGACAAACAGTTAACCAAGTTTACTATTTGGAAGTGCTGACAAGGCTGTGTGAAAAAGACGAAAACAACCTGAACTTTTCTCCAACAATTCATGGCTCTTGTATCACGACAATGCACCAGGTCACACAGCACTGTCTGTGAGGGAGTTTTTAGCCAGCAAACAAATAACTACATTGAAACACCCTCCCTATTCACCTGATCTGGCCCCCAGTGACTTCTTTCTTTACCCAAAGATAAAGGAAATATTGAAAGGAAGACATTTTGATAACATTCAGGACATCAAGGGTAATACGATGACAGCTCTGATGGCCATTCCAGAAAGAGTTTCAAAATTGCTTTGAAGGATGCATGAGGTGCTGGCATTGGTGCATAGCTTCCCAAGAGGAGTACTTCATTGGCGAGCATTGTGATATTCAGCAATGAGGCATGTAGCACTTTTTCTAGGATGTGTTCGCGAACTTAACTGTCTGACCTCGTAGACCCATTTTTTTTTAAATGAAGTTTACCAAGAAAAGAGTTGAGCACTATTTAATAATACTGCAAATTTAACCTGCTATTTATCAATATTTATGAACAATGTTCTGCCAAACATTTGTTTAAATGGCATCCACTTGCTGTTCACCAGTTTTAACCAGCATGACCTCATCACTTTTGTAAAGCTATGTAAACCTACACACTGATGAAGTGATCAGTGTCCCTGCAGACTAAACAGGGACAGTGAACTAGAGAGTTGATGTACCTCTAAGAAAAGTGAACAGGTACTGTTGTCTCTGTCAAATGAAACCAAACTGTTTCTGCTATTCTGGGAAATAGAAAAAAAACATTTGCCAGATCATTAACTGCATGTACAATTATGGGCTGTATTGATTTGCTCTAATAAAGAACCATATGAAACAGTAGTTGAATTTAATACAGTGACACTGATTTTCAGACTTCTGGCCCCCAGAATTGAAGAGAATATGACATTTGTGTTATTTTAAGTCACCAAGTTTGTGCTAATTTGTTACAGCAGCTATATGAAACTGACAGTCATGTTGAAAGAAACAGAATTGAGTTGTCCTTCAGTATAATGAACAGTTTTCCAAGATCATCCTACCTGCTTACAAATGGGAGACTTGAACTTCTTAAGGACCACTTTCATTAAGATCTGATATCACCATACTATCTTGAGAGCCTCAAGTTTTAACTTTTTGTAATCTGGAGCATAAATGTAAATAGACAAAGAAGGAGGACCTACACTTTCAGCTCTTTCTTAAGGACCATTACTTATTTAGGCATCTAGAACCCTGAGTTGCATCTAGTGATGCCCATGTCTGAAAAATGCTTCTGTGTTTAGTTATGTTACAAAGCCTGAGGCAAAGGAATACCATCCTGAGTTTATAAATAGTTTATATATCCTTTTATAAGTAAGTGCTTTTCAAATCCCTTTAGACAACACTCAATCCCAAATGAATCTAATTTCACACAAAAAAAGAATTTACACATATAAGTAACACCTCAAATCAAAAACTCAAAAACTCAGAATATAAATGGATATAAAACAAGAAGGTATGAAATGAGAGCTGACAGAACATAGAAGGGGAATTTAAAGAAAATTTTCAAAGAAATTCAGAAAAGAAGACTGAATTAAAATATCCAAGGTAAAAGATTTGACTGAAAAATATAATGAGAGATATTGAGGACAGAAATGAAAACAACAAAGAAAATGAATTGAAATAAGGATAGAGGTAAAAATAAAGAAAAAGTGACAGAAGTTAGGCAAAAAATGATCCATCATCCACACAACTGGAATTTCTAAAAAGGAAAACAAAACAAGGGAATAGAATAAATATTTAAAACTAAAATCCAAAAATATCTTCCAGAAAGAAAAGAAAATCTGAGTCAAAATTCTTGGGCCCACCATGTTCCTGGAAAAATTATTCTGTAATAATTCTTAGATATATCCTAGTAAAACTATTAAAACTTTAAAGGTAATAGGTCAAATATATGGTGATGAGGGCCCGGTGGCTCAGGTGGTTAGAGCTCCATGCTCCTAACTCCGAGGGCTGCCAGTTCAATTCCCACGTGGGCCAGTGGGCTCTCAACCACAAGGTTGCCAGTTCAATTCCTTGAGTCCCTCATGGGACGGTGGGCCGCGCCCCCTGCAACTAAGATTGAACACGGCACCTTGAGCTGAGCTGCCGCTGAGCTCCCAGATGGCTCAGTTGGAGTGCGTCCTTTCAACCACAAGGTTGCCAGTTCGACTCCCGCAAGGGATGGTGGGCTGCGCCCCCTGCAACTAGCAAGGGCAACTGGACCTGGAGCTGAGCTGCGCCCTCCCCAACTAAGACTGAAAAGACAACAACTTGAAGCTGAATGGCACCCTCCACAACTAAGTGATAGGACAACAACTTGACTTGGAAAAAAGTCCTGGAAGTACACACTGTTCCCCAATAAAGAACTGTTCCCCGTCCCCAATAAAAACAACAACAACGGCATTAGTCTTCTTGAGAACAATATATAAAACAAGCAAAAAAAAAATCTGAGCAAAAAAGAAATAAAAATGAAAATAGGAAAATAACAGAAAAATCAACAAATATCAAAAGCTGGCTCTTTGAAAAGGTCAAACCTCTAGCCAAGCTCTCCAAGAAATAGAGAGGCAAAAATTACAAACATCAGAAATAAAAGTGGAGAAATCTGACAGACAGTAACTCACTCAGCCAGGTGATCAAGGCCAGTATCAACATTGATAAATCATGTTGATACTGTGAACCCTTGAGATATGTGACGAAGTGGCACTTTACCCATGTGCTTTTCCTCATCAAAACCAATAACACGGGTCTAATCATGAGAAAAACATTGGAAAAATTCCAATAAAAGGGCACAAAATATTTGACCAGTATTTTTCAAAACTGTCAATGTCATCAAAAACAAAGGAAATCTGAGAACCTGTAACACCCAAGAGGAGCCTAAGGAGACATGAAAACTAAATGTAATGTGGCATCATGGATAAGATCTTGAAACAGAAAAAGACATCAGGTAAAACTTAAGGAAATCTGATCACATTATGAATTTTAAATAATAATAAATCAATACTGGTTCATTAATTGTTGCAAATGGTAGTACTAATGTAAATGTTAATATTAAGAGAAACTGGGTGTAGCTTACATGGGAACTCTGTACTACCATTTAAACTTTTCCGTAAACCTAAAACTGTTCTAAAAAATTGAGTCTATTAAAAAAACCGCTGGGAAGGAGGAAAGCTGCTCCAAATTAAAGGAGATGGAAAAGACTCAAAAAAATATTGCAATTTTGATCTTTGATGGAATCCGGGATTTACAAAAAAAAAAAACTAAAATAAACAATTCAGGGACAAATGGAGAGATTTGACAGTGAATTGAATATTAGGTAATATTATTATTAAATTTCTACAATTGTGATGGAGAAATTCTTTGCTCTTAGAATACATTTTGAAGTATTTAGGCATGAAATATGAAATATGCAACTTAACTTCATATGGGGTTAAGCAAGTAAGTAGATAGAAACAAATAAAACAAAATGTTAAGTCAAATGAAATAATCACTACCAAAGGCCACACCTCGTAAGACTGAATTTTGAGAAGACACAGACATTCAAATGATAGCACCCATGAACCTCTTAAAGAATCTGAAAGTATGTATATTTTGAAATGGTTAAACAGCCCAAGAACCATCAGACAGAAAATGTCTTTGCTACTTGTCAGCATTTGAAAATCATACTATTTGTCCTAAATTTTTCTTGAGGAAAAAATTGTTGCTGTGCACAAAAGTCCAAGCAGGTAGAGCTTTTTAATCTCAGCAGGGAAAGGTGAACATTTCTTAAAGACCAGATTTTCTCCATCCTTCCTGTAAACATCCGTCCTGTTTACCAGAACTGACTGGATAAAGGCTCTGTAAAGAGAGCAGTTATTCCTCTGGCTGATCCCCAGGGTCACATCTAATTGGAAGAAAAGCGTAGGTATGGAATTATTGACCATGGCTATAGCTGCTTTTCTGCTAAGAGCAGTATCAGCTTCTTTCACAATTTTGCAAAAGGGCAAGAACAGAGTATTCTTTAGCTGTGGCTAATCATCACGACAGGCAACATAAAACTGCAGTGGTGAGGTTTTAGATTGTGCTGCAAGAGGCAGCCTTAGTTGCTTTTCTCAGTGAAAGTTTGTATGGGTATATCTCAAACAGGTGTACTCCAACTTATATATTCTGTGGCATTGCATTGTACAAATGCCATCATCCACACAACTGGAGTTCCACTGTATTTTGTATAATCTATTTGTAGGAGCTCTATATATTAGGGAAATAAAACTTTTGTCCATGATCTAAGTTCTCAATAGGATTTTTTTTCCTGTTCTTTTGATTTTGCTTATGGTGGTATTTGCTATGAAGAAAGTAAAATTTTTATGTTGTCAAATGTATCGATCTAGATTTCATGTCATAGTTAAACAAGTCTTTTCCTTTCTGAGTTTCTAAAAATTATTCTCCCATATTTTCTTCTAGTGTGTTGATTTTGCTTTTTATCCTTTTCAACCTTTTTGGAGAAACAAACAAAATTTCCAGATAGTTGGAATTGATTTTGGGATAAGGTTTTTCAGATGGTTAAAGCCAATTCCCAACCATTAATTGAATAGTCCATTTTCCTTCACTGATTTGAGATGCCAGTTTTTATTGCATAATTAATAAATTTCAATAAACATATTTATGTTCCTATGTACCTCATTTTCTTCCCTTGCTCATCTATTCATTCAACAATGCACACTCTTTTAAATATTTAGGTTTTATGTTTTAATATCTTTTAACTTTTTGAAACTTTACTATTGCTCATTTACCATTCCATATTAATCTTAGAATCAGTTTGTCCAATTAAAAAATCCCGTTAGTATTTTTATTGGAATTACTCTAAATTTATTGGTTTAAGGTGAACAACCATTTTAATATTGGATGTAGTATCTTTTATGTTCAAAGTACTTTTGTGTTCATTTTTGCTTACATAGTTCTTTACACTTCTTGTTAGGTATTGCCTAGATATTTTACCTTTTTAAATCCTATTATAAATTGATCTTTTTCTTCCATTATATTTTTAGTCCTGTTTTTTGTAGAAAGTTATTGATTTATGAATATTCATGGTGTACGCTACCATGGTATTAAGTTTTTACTTCTTTCCCATGACATTTCCAGATATATTAGCATACGATCTATAAACAGTGATGATTTTAACCTCCTCCTTTCCATGTTTATATCTCTGTCACGCAGGGAGTCATGCGGGGTCTCTGGTCCCACTCCCCACATAAGAATGTAGGACATGGCAAGGCCAAAAAGGAACACCCACGGAGCCATAGATACGGGAGTCATACCACTACTTTCTCACTGGCGGCGGGGTTGGAGACACAGGAAGTAGGAGCCACACAATCCGCAACGTGCCGTCCACATTTCTGCCAACCAACCAACCTCACTTGCTAACTGCAATCCACCATGCTAACTGCAATCCACACTTGCTAGCTCAGCCACCATCTTCTTGCTAGCCCCCATTTTCTGCTAGCGTAGCCACGGCAGTTATATTAGTGGCCAATGGCTCACTGGTTACAGCTGACGGCCAACTAGCCACAGCTGATGGCCATCCAGTCACAGTTGATGGCCATTTACTACCTGAGCCAGCACATTGCCACGTGAGGCTGAGAGCCTGGAAACTGCTCTCTAGAGCTCTGTCCCCACAATCTCTAATCTCTTTTTCTGATCCAATTGTGCTGTCTAGTGCCTTCAAAAACCTATAAGTGATAAAGAGGAATGTGGCTATTCTGGTTAAAAAGTATGTCCATTAAGTTCTTTGACAATTATCCCTTCAAAAGATGGAGACTAATTCTCCTCTCCTTGAATGGAGGCTCGACTGAGTGGCTGAAGTCTTCTATGGAACAGAAATAAAGTGGAAGAGAGAGTGTGTGACTTAGGAGATCAAATTGTAAAAGGCACTGCAGCTTTCTCTCTCTCCCTCTCTCTCTCTGTCTCTCTCTCTCTCTACTCTGTGAGGTGCCAGTTGCCATATTTTGAAGAAACTCAAGCAGCCCTGTGGTATCAAATGTTGATACACTGAAGCTTCTGGTTAACATGCAAGTGAGCTTGGAAGTAGATCTTCCTGCCCCAGTTAAGCTTCCAAATAACTGCATCCCCAGCTGATATCTTGACTGTAACTTTGTGAGAAACCCTGAGCGAGAGCAATATAGCCAAACTGTTCCACCAAATATGTGTTGATGTCGTTTTATTTGTAGGAGTAGATTACGAATTAATGCACAAGAAACACACAATGAATTGTATCTATGGAGTCTAAAGAACCTGATCAGCTATCAAGATATCTAAATTTTATAGGGAAGTGCACAGATGGGCTGAGAAGAAGGTTCAGGAGCCTATCTAAAGTTTGGTCAAGCAAGGAATCTTTGTTATAAGAAACTAGCAGCTTCCATTTCCTGACTTTTGGGACACTTCCTTTAGGAACCCAGCTGCCACCCTGTGAGGAAGTCAAGACCACAGGGAAAGACCATGTGTAGCCATTCCAGCAGCCCCAACTGAGGTCACAGTCCACAACCAGCATCAAGTAATAAACACGTGAGTACTGCTGACCAATCGTAAATGAATCAGGTGGCTTTGGCTAAAAATAAATAAATAAATAAATAAATAAATAAATAAATAAATAAATAAATAAAAATTTATTCAAGGGTCTTAGGCTTTGCATACTGGAAACACAACTAGGCAATATCCAGAATGTTCCAAACAAGAAAATCATCTTACAGTAAAAAGAACGTTGAGACAAATAAATCCTGCATTCTTAGCTTCTGGATGGGTCCAAGATTATAATCCTCTAGATGCCAGGTAGTCTGGATAACGGATGCCAGGTGATCTGGATATGTCAACATTCTTTTCCCTAGCTCTTCAGGAGGTAATCAGGGGTTTATCTGGAGGTTTGATGTATATCCAGGTATTAAGGCATTATTGTAAAGTTCAAAAGTTTAAGTTCCCAGGCTAGTTAAAACAAGAACAGTCATTTCCTCATGCCTCAATCTACTTAATTTTAACAATTTAGCAGATTGACTATGGTGACTCCATATTATTTCTTCTGTATTCCTTAGTACAGAAGCCCTCCAGGTGACTTTAGCCCCAGCCATAGGACTGCACTCAGAGGAGAGGCCCTGAGTGAAAAAAATCACATAGCTAATGAATCCCAGAACCATGCTAGATAACATGACTGTAAGCTGTTACTGCGACTGAACCCATAGTTGAACTCAAGCTCGCCATAATGTTCCCAGCAATCAGCAGTTGAGGGAAGACCTTCCAGAACCCTTTCTCCGAGCGTTGATTGGCTTACACTCATGTCAATCAAGATTTTCTGCCCAATGAGCCTTTAAGTCACCAGATAGGGTGCCAGACTATTCGCTAAAACTCCCAACCACGTTCTCATCTGTAGTGTGAGCAAAATCCCTAGACTACCCACAAAGACCATAGAGGAGTAAAGCACCACGGGAAGTGGCGTTTAGGGACGCTTCCTCTAGTGCGGTCCAATGAACTTTTTCTTTTGGCAGCAAATTCAGTCCCCAAGAGGAAGAACATTTTGATTGGCTGTTTAATACAGGGACATAGAGACTCACGGGAACCTCGACCAAGTACTTGCCATTATTGTACAGGTCGCCTGTCAATCAGCTCACCTCTCTGGATGGGCGGAAATTGGCAGCCCTTTTGGCACCACCTCTTCCTGTGCCGGTGTGCTGGGAGACAGCAAGGCCGCAGGGGCTGGGAACCTGCCGCGTGGGCGGGGTCGCGCTGCGCGGCCTGGACAGTTCCTCCGCGGTGAAGCGCCGGGAGTGCCCCCAGCGCGGGGCCCTGCGGGGCGGGCGTCAGCTAGGGGCGAACTCGGGGGCGGGGCCGGGGCGGGGCTGCAGGAGGCGGAAGCGGCGAGTGAGCTCGAGCCGGAGCCTTGAAGCCAGCGTCCGGGTCGACCGAGCGGCGTCGTCGGGGTTGGCCGGGGCGGCGGGGCGCTAGAGCCTGGGCGGGCGGGCCGAAGGCCGGGGGTCCAAACCAAATATCGGGAGACGGGCGGGCTCACCCCGGCACGGTCGTCGGGGCGCGGTGAGCTCCCGCCCCCGCGCAGTCCTGGGGAGGATGCGGCCGGGGGCCCCGGGGTGGGGCGGGCGGCGGCTGCTGCAGCACTAGCGGCTCAGGGGGTGGGCGGCGGCGGCATGAGGCGCGGGGCCGACGCCCGCGGGAGGGAGGCGCTGCCGGCGGCCCTGCCGCTCCCGCTGCAGCTGCTCGCCGTGCCCTGCCCGCGGGGCCCCGGCCGCTTTCGTCCCGGCCTCCGGCCGGGCCGCCGCTGGTGACCACTCGCCGCGCCGCCGGAGGCTTCACCCGCGCCCTCCCCCAGGACGCTCCCGCGGAGCTCCGGCCCCTTCGCCCCGCTCGCGGAGGCCGCGCTGCGCGCCGGGCGACGGCGAGGCCGGAAGATGGCCTGGGTGCTCAAGATGGACGAGGTGATCGAGTCCGGGCTGGTGCACGACTTCGACGCCAGCCTTTCGGGCATCGGGCAGGAGCTGGGCGCCGGCGCCTACAGCATGAGGTACTGGACGCTTTGGGTCAGACGGGCAGGCGGAAGCCTCTGACCTCTTGGGAAACGCCTGCACGACCCTGGGCCCTTGCCAGGCGCAGCAGTGATCAGCTGTGCCCCGGCCTCCCCTGCCGCGTGGCCGTCGGGGCCATGGAGCCTCGTCGCTAATGCCCGCCCCAGTGATGGGTCTGGGAGGGTGGCCCTGCAAGCTTTGGCCCTGAAACCACACTTGAGGGCTTTATTTTTGATGTAAAAACGTCTGAATGTAAGGATGGCTTGGATTGGTGGGGGAAGGGGCTTCCTTTTCTTGCAAGTGATTTACAGGCCACTTAGAGCTGGAATACAGTGTACGAAATGGCAAGACTTGTGTTGGGAAAATAACTCTCCAAGGTTTTGGTATCTGTTCCAACTCTGTTCTACATTCTAGTCTTTTCTATTTGCAATTTTTAATCAGTTGATACTGCAATAGTAATTATATGTGAAAATAATCACGGTAGAGAAGCACGTTAACTTTTTTTTTCCCTCAAAGTGAAAATTTTCATTTTGGGGACTATCCTCTTAGGCTGTTTCCTTTTGAAGAAGGCTTTAAGATGCAGTGATTTCACCACAAACAATAGTGTTTAGTCTCTACTGTCTGTACCAGCAGCCATTCATTTTTTTAATTTCGAGAAGTTGAAACAGATTTGAGTTTAGCCTCTGTCCTTTACCCGAAGAATATTGTTTTTTAACTCCTATCAGTTTGGCAGCTCTTTATTTTTATTTCTTAGCTTTATTGAAATATAGTTTATATTCTGTAACTTCACCCGATCAATGTATAAAATTTGATGTTTTGGCAGCTTTTCATTGATGGGAATTAAGTGAAATTTTCCAAATACGTCCTTTGATACCTGACGTCTTTGAAGTGCTGTCCAGTTTCCCAGGAGCTTCCCATACATCTCACTGTAGCTTTAGGAGAGGACAGGGAGCATCAATGTCCTAAAGAAGAAAGACTTCTGGGTCAGAGCAGGCCTGGGATGGCGGGGGCTGCTCTCTGAAGTATTCAGCATTGAAACCTTAAGGGGAAACTCTGGGCTATAAAGAATTCTCAGAAAGGTGGAGGTGTTTCTTAGGGTGAGGAAGTGCTGGAGGGAGAGCTTTCACTCACCAGTCTCTGACCCTGGCTCACCAGTCTCTGACCCTGATTCGGTCTGTACCAATCTCCCTGAACTTGGCACTCCTCTCTGCCGTTGTGTAACTTGAAACTTGAGGGTTCTGGATGAGGTGGCTTATTTTCTGGAACAACCGTCTCAGTTGTTGAGGAAACTGAGCTACTGAAAAGTCATAGGGTCGACCCAGATGGGAATACTGGACGCGACATGGTGATTTCCTTGTGAAAAGACAGGCCACAAGGGCCATGCTGTTCCTTGAGACCCTGGACTTCCAGTTAAGGAATAAGGGCACATGGAGCCAAGTCAGTGTGTCTCTACAGTTGCTTCTCAATCCTCAGTTATGGCAAAATGAAAGTTTGCTACTGTGAACTTTGCTTATCGAGGGTTATTTTGAGCTTTTAGTTTTTTTCCTAGTTTTATTTGTTTTAGTTATTTGGCCAACTAATGCACTTTCGATTATGTGCAAAGGAAATACATCCTTTGCACATATGGAAAGGCATTATGTGAAAAGGAAATAAAATCTTGATATTAAACCTTTCCCCTGACTGTGTTCTTAAAGTAATGCCTGACATCCTTGTAATTCTGTGTCTTTTGCAACACTTCATGGGGAAACTTTTTCCACTGAATGTTTTTGGTTACTGGTTATATAGTATGTGTCACTTAATCTAAATTTTCAAGTATCTTTGAAGGCAAATACCATTTTTGTCTATTCGTGTACTTTTGGTATCAGTTTACTCCTCAACATTTGTTCCTCAAAAACTAAGGAGCCCATGAGAGTACCTGCCTCATGCAAATTTAAGACCCTTTACTTCGAATTCAAACTTAGGAAATTCCAAAATTGATTTCATAAGGAGAAAGCCTGAAAAATGCTTTAGGCTGTTGCTGGCCTTTGATTGCACTTGTACTTCCCGGCCTGGACCTGGAGCTCTGGGAGGGCTGGTGTAAAATGGGAAGTAAGGCTATTGATGCTTGTCTTCTCTTTCATTTGTTCTCTCAAGTTGAAGAAATAAACTTGAAGCGCTAAATTTGAAATTACTTGAAAAGCGACTTCTTGATAAAAATTTATAGGCAGCTTTGCTTTTTTCTTTCAAAATGAAGTATGCTTACTGTACTTGCTTTTTGGAGGGATTAAAACGAGGGATTTTAAAGACTTCCTTTAGGAAATGGTTTCTTAGCTTTTGGGGTGGCAATCTTGAAAGAAAGAGATGGTTTCTCTCAATAATAGTCTGACTTAATATATTTGCAGTAAGTGATGTAGGCTGATAGTATTGGGGTATGTGGAGGCTGATTTTTGATACTACCTTTGCTTCCCTTTTTTTTCTTTCCCTGGTTCCTCATTTTGTGTGTTTGTGCGTTTTCTATGTGTACTGCTATACCACATTTGTACATGAGGTAGGAGCTGCTGGAGATTCTAAATGAGGCAGGGCATAAATGTTTTTTAAAATCTTAGTTACAAAGCAGGATTCTAGAGATGGATGAAGAGATAGACCCGTCTTTATAAGCAAGTAAGCGTACGCTCATAGATGTTAAAGTGATTGGCCCAAGTGGCCTGTCAGTGACACTACCATTCCAAATGAAGGCTGAGTTTTCCTACTCACTGAATGTAGGCTGAAACCCATTGTAACTTGAAATCTGGGTCATGCGTGTTTTGTGAAATAATGAGCAGATAACTAAATAACTTTAAAAAGTAAAACTCATTAAAACTTCTGCAAGATCTTTTGGGCCACCTGGTAATTTTCTTTTCCATCTTACTGTTCGCATGAAATTTATAATCTGTAGCAAGTTAATTTTCAGGATTTAAAAAGTAATGCAACTTCTTTAGATTACACATAAAAACTATGATATTAAATTATTATCTTACAAACGACATTGGTCTGAGCCCTGTTAAACTTCACTGTGGTATAAGTCTGTTTTGAAATAAAAGTTATACTTTATATATTCTGAGGTGGGGAGATTCATCCATAGTTTACAAATAATTTGCTAAATCAAAACTGCTTTGAGGTGAAGACAAATTTCCTATACTGAGTGATAGGTTAAAATGGCAGTTTATAGGCCTTGTGAGGTAATGGCAAAATTTCAGCTTTGATCAGTGTTAAGTTAGTAAAAGATTACTAAGGATATGGTTTATTTTATGGCTATTAATAGCAGATGATTTTCTTTTGGTCTCATGCTAAAACAGAATGTCCTTGAGTAGATAACATGTCTTAGAAGTATAGAAAAATTTAGGGTCAGTGAAATTTGATTTCAAAGTTAGAAGCTTTCTGGATTTAATCTTGGCTGAAGTATAGGGAAGAATTTACTAAATTCCTGATCAAAAATCATAATTGATTTCAGATTATAGTGTTCATACTGGTTTTTAAATTTATTACTTTAAAGCAGTATTTGGCAAACCTTTTCTGTAAAAAGCCAGACAGCAAATATTTAAGGCTTTGCAGGCCAGAGGGTCTCTGTCACTTTTTGTTTGTTTACAACTCTTTTAAAAATGTAAAAACCATTCACATGGTTGTATAAAAACAAGCTGGCTGAATTTGGCCCTTGGATTTGCCTACCCCTGCTCTAAAGGACAGACTCTAATAATAGGCTTTGATTGCCTTGGAAAAAGATTTGCTGACTATTGAAATTTATATTCAAGGAGTAACTTACATAGACTCAGAACTCTCAACTAATTTACATACTTTCTCTTGTTTGTCCATAGATTTTATTGTGTTCAATTTTAAAAGTTAGAGTGTCCCCTCCCCCCACTAAAAGTAACATTCAATACAGTTTATATCCTTCAGTCATGGCTGTTTGAAACTTGGCAGTTTATTGATTATGGTCTCATAAACTTGATATGTTTCATCACGGTGACTGACACCTGTCAGTTTGCCAAGACATACTTAAACATTTGCTATTGGTGGTAATACCATCTGATGCCTCATCTTTGCTTTAGGTTCTATGGGTAAATTTAAAAAGAAGCTGTGTAATTATTTTGCTTGCTTTGGGACATATCATAATAGATATGAAATAGTTCTGTGTTGAACCTTGGTGGTAGTCTTTTTTTTTTTAATTTTCCAAGTTTTTTTGAATATTGTGAAATTGTCCTGATATCAACTATAACAAAACTAGTTTTTTTATTAATTTATTCATGTATTGGCAGTTGAATTTTCTAACTTAAAAAAAAACTTTAAATAATTTTAGGTTTACAAGTTACAAAGATAGTCTAGCAAGTTGACAAACCCTTCACCCAGCTTCTCCTACTTCCATAACCAGAGTACAATTTTAAAGCTGGCTTGGTGCAGTACTGTTATATGAAGTACAAAATTCATTTGGATTTCACGGTTTTTCATCCATTGTCCTTCTAATCCAGGTTTCAGTCTAGGATGCCTTATTGTATTTAGTTTTTGTCTTCTTCAGTGGCAATTCCTTAGTCTTTCCTTCTCTTTTATGACTGACAATCTTGATATGGAGTGGTCAGAGCTGTTGTTTCTAAACATGTAAAAATTTTTGGAAGCAAAGATAGAATATATCTGACCTATTTAGCTTTTAAAAGATCCCTGTCATTTTAGCAGAATGACTGAGTAGAGTAGGACCTCTGTTGGTGTCATTCATTTATGGATTACTTTGTCTCAATCTGTCTGAATGGAATAGTATGCTGTGTGTTTTGTAGTCCCTTCATAATCAAGAAATTTAAATATTAATTTAAAATAACAATTACAAGCCATCATATATTATCAGAAATATTTTCCACTCTCAACCACAAGGTTGTCAGTCAGTTCAATTCCTCGAGTCCCTCAAGGGATGGTGGGCAGCGCCCCCTGCAACTAAGATTGAACACGGCACCTTGAAAGTTGAGCTGCCTCCCAGATGGCTCAGTTGGTTGGAGCACCTCCTCTCAACCACAAGGTTGCTGGTTCAACTCCCACAAGTGATGGTGGGTTGCGTCCCCAGCAACTAGCAACGGCAACTGGACCTGGAGCTGAGCTGCGCCCTCCCCAACTAAGACTGAAAGGACAATAACTTGAAGCTGAATGGCACCCTCCACCACTAAGATTGAAAGGACAACAACCTGACTTGGAAAAAAGGCCTGGAAGTACACACTGTTCCCCAGTAAAGTCCTGTAAAGAAAAAATATATATATATTTTCCATTAAAACTATTTTCCAGAACAAAACAGTGAGAAGAAAAGTGTTGTCTTATGCTTTTTGCATATCTTTTTAATTTCTGGCTTAGAAAAACAAATGGATCCTCTTAACCTACTATGGAAATATATTGTTGGGGTTGGCATATGTGAAGAAAATCCAGTTTCACATAGATATGTGGTTGGTAAAAGGAAGATTATTTTATCAGCTCTTTTAAATTTTGGATATTCTTTTTTGATACTATACCAGCACTTGACAAGTGGTAGTTTCTTAAAGTTGCAATGTGGAATATGAAACTATCATTTCGCTTTTTGTATGTTACATTAGAAGCAATTGGTCTGTCTTGAACTTTGAATGAATCTCTTACTCTGCATAATTTTGAAATATGCATGCATTGTTCATTGGGAAAACAGTAATTTCCAGAGTTATGCAGATCTAAATGTTGACACTTTTCACTATGCAGTATCAAAAAATCACATTCCTTAATATTACCACTATCAAACAATTGCATTCCTTAATATCACCACCATCTCATTAGAGAAAGCACATGGAGGATTCGGATCATTGGCAACAAATTCTATCACAGTGTAAACAATGGGCTCAATTTACTCATTGTTTAGGAAATTTCTTTCAAATACCCAGGTCTGAATAATCATAGTTTGTCAGTTTTTCTTTCAAGTAAAAATTGAAGTACTCTGCAAGAGAGACTTCTAGGTCAGCTCACAGATCACAGCTGCATAAAAACTCTTCTTTCAGACAATCATATCCTCAGGTGTGTATGTAACAAGAATATATACCTACCCAAGGACAATATATAATAAAATTAATTTTTATGCAGTGACTATTAGTACAGTTTGGTGCCACTGCCTTGACTCACACCAACAGTTTTAACGACCATTGGTTTTGTGCCATGAGTGCAAATGTCAATAAAGTGAAAAAGGCAGATAGATGTTTTAGTATTATTCTGAAAATACGTTTGACTTTCTCAACCCCCTTGAAAGAGTCACAGGTTCCCCAGGATTCCAGGGACCACACTTTAATACTCTCTGATCTAATGTGTGCCTGGAGTTTAGATATTAATACTTAAAATGTTTTCTTCTAAGTTAAAAACCCATTATTAGAGCTCTGAGAAGTTAAGGAGCCTGTCATAGTGTCACTCAACAAATGGCAGAGCTGGAATTTGAAGCTCCAGAGCTGGTTTGACCTCTGTTTCTTCCCACTGTACCCTTTGGTTACCTACTTAATAATTGAGAAGTCTTCTCAAGGTAGTACATAGAGTATGATCTTGCTGGATGGGAAGAAAATCAGTTGAGAATGCTTTCTTTTGTTTTTTGTCTTGTATCTTGCTTTTTTTTTTCCCTCCAGGATCTGAATGTGGCTCTAGAAAAGCATTGATTTGATATCACTTTAAGTTCAAACCTCAGCTCTCAAGTGCATCCTTTTGGCTGTTTAGTAGTTTCACCAATGTCAGCTGTTTCCTCTCCACATTTCCTACTAGAGGACTTGATGACTTCCCCTCATCCCCACAACTGCTCTTCCCCATGCCTATTTTCAACTGATTCCCTTACTTGGTCCTTAGAAAATTGAGCATTCACGCACTGTACTAGCTTACAAATTTTTTTGATGTATTTGGATGTGGATGTCTTTATATTTATCATGCTTTGGTTATTTGGGCTTCTTGAATTAGTGAATTGGTGTATTTCATCAGTTCTGGAATTTACTTACAGTTCAACCTAGAAGAAATTACAATCTTGAATTATCTGGATACTTCATTTTCCATTTTAGTAATAATTGATTATTAATCCATCATCTGATGAATGAATAAACAGAATGTGGCACATCCATACAATGGAATATCATTCAGCTGTAAAAAGGAATGATGTACTGATACATGCTACAAAATGGGTGGACCTTGAAAGTATACTAAGGAAAAGAAGCCAGTCACAAAAGGCCACATGATTTCATTAGCATTAAATGGGCAAATCTATAGAGGCAAAGTAGATCGTGGTTGCCAGGGGCTGGGGGTAGGGTAGGGGAATAGGAATAGGGAGTGACTGCTAGTGGGTACAAGATTGTTTTTTGAGGGTGAGTTTTATGGTATGTAAATTATATCTCAGCTGGTATTTTTTGTTGTTGTTTTTAAGCAAACCAACACATCCATGTGTGTTTAACTTCCCAGGTTAACGGAATATACTGGACCCCCAGAAGGCCCCCCAACCCCCCTCCCAATCAGTGCCCCAAGTTATTCTTGGGAGAAAAAAATAGCAGCTGTTTCTACTGCTACTGTTTGCTTCTCAGAAGAAGCCATTGTTTTTGACAAAACCTGAAGCTTCACGCTCTCAGCACTTGCCAGGCCTAGCAGGAAACTTTGTAAAGTACCATTTTAATCAAATGCTTCTTTGTGATTTCATGGTGCCAATGTGACCTACCTTTGGCAGCTGTAATAGTTAGTACTTTTCAAAACAAGTAGCTATGCACTCTTGACTTGCTTTTTTTTTTACAGGAACAATACGGAGTGTAAAGTTTTCAAAGAATTTTTTGAAGTATTTTTTTTTAAAGTATCGTGTATTAGCGTGATCTCTTTATTTGTAGCATGGACTTTATTAAACTATTAAATACTTATCTACCTAATCATAGCTGCTCCCATTCCCCTCACACCCACAGAGATATGGGTTATTAATATTGTCTTTTCGGGGAGCCAGATTAGCATTAAAAGTTCTTTTATTCTGCATATAATTTCTGGTCTTAAATTTTAAAAGAAACTACCCCTAACTTTTTTTTTTTTTTTTTTTTGCTTTTCAGTGATGTCTTAGCATTGCCCATTTTCAAGCAGGAAGATTCCAGCCTTCCATTGGATGATGAAACTAAGCACCCGCCCTTTCAGTATGTAATGTGTGCTGCAACGTCTCCAGCAGTAAAACTGCATGATGAAACGCTCACTTACTTGAACCAAGGTGAGTATGTTATATTTTTATGGAAGAATTTACAAAAATCCTGAATGGATGTTTTGGCATTTCAGCTTAGATTACTGGCCATGATTTCAAATTAGATTCTTGTTTTAAGTTTTATGACTTCAGTTAACAAAAGTTGTAGGAATTTTACTGTGCGCCAACAAAGTAATAGTTTGTGGAAACTGATTTGCATAAAAAGGGTCTGTGGAACAAGATTTATTACAGGGCTTTTCAGACAGAATTCAAAGGAGGTTTAAGTAGGAAAGGATGTCAGTTATTTTTAGGAACAGTGGTTTCAATATGGAACTTGAGAATGAATCAGAAGTCCAGCTAGCAAGGAACCTGGATCTCAGATATGAAGCAGATTTGTGCTGAAAATAGACACAAGCTATAGCAAGATGGAGGCTGTGACTAAAGTAAATCATGTCATATTTTGTCTGCCCATTCTCTTTTTTATACTTTATGAGAATATTATATGTTGATGATAAGAAAGTGAGAGGGCAGAATGGAAAATAGAGATGTTGGGGATAGAATTTACCTTCAGTAGTATAAGGGATTTGTTTTCAGGTGCTATTAGCGATTTGGGCACAGGCCAGTGTAACTTACTAGTGTAAACAAAAGTACTTTGTTATGCAGGAATTAATTTGTTGGATACATATACTGAAAACATATTGAATTCTGATTTTTTTTTTAACAATTTGACCATTTAGTTGTTATAAAAATAGTACATATTCTTGGTAGAAAAATTGGGAAATGTATCAAGGGGTAAAGCTAAAATTGACTGCTGTTGCATACCACCAAGTTAACTAATTAACATTTAGGTATATTTCCTTGTGTTTTTGTCTATTGTATTCCAAAAAAAAAATAGAATTAACAGCTATTCACTTAAGAGTACATTGTGATTATTTTTCTGTCATTAACTAGAATCTTTAATTATTTGAACTTTTGGAAAGAATCACAGAGTTTAGACTATTTACTTGTGATTAACGTTCAGAAATGTGAAAGAATAACTTATTTCTAACTTTTCATATATAAGTTTAGGATCTGTGAGGTTTTACTTCAAGTAATTCTATCTGTGGCACCTATTGCAATACCTTACCTTTGTTATTAATGTAGATTTAGTATTTGTTTGGGTAGGCATTCAGTTATTTGAGATGTAAGTTTCATATTTGAACCTTAAGAGTTTATATAATAATCTGTTTTAGACATAAAAATACCAGAAGAAACACTGTAGGGGCAAGGATATTCACTGTAGCTTTATTTCTAATGACAAAAAAGGAAATAACCTGAATTTTTCTTACTCTGAATGGTTCAATAAGTTCAATTATATGCATACCATGCGATGAGTGAGTACACACACACACACACCCACACACACCCACCCACCCACCCACCTCTGTTTAAAGGAACATGTTGGTGTATCTGTCCTTTGGCCTGGGGAAAGTATCCATAATTTATCACTATTACTATTATTGGCTTAATAATAATAGTATAATATAGTATAATAACATAGTATAGTAAAGTATAATAGTATAATAAATATAGTTCATATTGATAAAAGTTGCTATCTACCATCTATAGTGATGATTTATTGCACTGACAGTTTCTGAATGTTTACTGTGTATGAAGCATTGTACTAACTACTTCACATGTTAAATTCATTCCCACAATAAACCCAGGAAAAATTTTATTAATCCATTTTACAGATTTAAAAACTGAAACTTAGAGCAGTTGATTACCTTGCTCGGTGTCAATTTAATTAAGGTTAAATTTTTTAAAAAAATAAATGAAGTATATACATTAGTGTGCAAAATGTTAAGTTATAGCTCAATGAACTTTTTTTTTTTTAAGAGATTTTTTTTTTTTATAAGATTTTATTGGGGAAGGGGAACAGGACTTTATTGGGGAACAGTGTGTACTTCTAGGCCTGTTTTCCAAGTCAAGGTGTTGTCCTTTCAATCTTAGTTGTGGAGGGTGCCGTTTAGCTTCAAGTTGTTGTCCTTTCAGTCTTAGTTGTGTCGGGTGCAGCTCAGCTCCAGGTCCAGTTGCCGTTGCTAGTTGCAGGGGGCACAGCCCACCATCCCTTGCGGGAGTTGAACCGGCAACCTTGTGGTTGAGAGCCTACTGGCCCATGTGGGAATCAAACCGGCAGCCTTCGCAGTTAGGAGCATGGAGCTCTAACCGCCTGAGCCACCGGGCCGGCCCAAGCTCAATGAACTTTTACATATGTTAGTTACTCCCTTGAAACCACTACTTATGTCTAATATTTCCAGCACCCGAGGTGACTGTCTTGTGTCCCCCTTCCAGGTTATACTCTAGCTTGACTGTTACCAATATAATAAATGGTGATTTTCTTGCACTTGACTCTGCTCACTGTAGTAGTAGGGATGGGTATTTTCTTGGTTGTAGAATTGCGTTGATTTCTAATAGTCTTTTAAGAAAAAAATTGGGTAGGTGGACTGCATATGTAGACATACAGTAGTACCTCGGTTTTCGAACGTCTCCATTGACGACCATTTCAGTTTACAAACGCCGTAAATTTTATCGATCTGTGGTATTATTAGATAGTAAAATTCATAGTAAATTTGCTGTTTTAGGAGTTGATTTTAAAGGTCTGGAACGGATTAATCCCTTTTGCATTACTTTCTATGGGAAAACCATGCCTCGGTTTTCAAACGTTTCAGAACTCGAATGGACTTCCGGAACGGATTACGTTCTAAAACCAAGGTATCACTGTATTTTTTAAAAATATATTTCAATAATCAGTAAAAATACATTCAAATGATCATAAAGGAATTCTACTTTTATATACCTTTTAAAAAGAAATTAAAATACCTTTAATATAATGCTTACATGAGTGTCAAATACATATATTACAAATATGTCTATGCAGTTCTTTCACAGACTTGTCTCCTAGCGTTTATCACTTTGACAAAAGGTTCTGAATCCAAGATTTTTCATGATTCCCTAAACTTCATGAAAACTTTTCAGATTTTTTTATAAATCTAATTTTCTAAAGAGAGGCTCCATAGCTCTTTCTAGATTCAGTCAAGGTTTGGACCTCATTGAGAGATTGCTTAGTATCTTTCACCCCATCTTATTTAAACCGAAGCACAGGTCCAGACTTAGCAGAATATCGTCAGTTGTACATATGCGGTTTTGATTATTTTACAGAAGCCTTTTCTGCAATACAGTGTAAAGAGAATCAATTATACATATGCAAAATAATCATTAAACTTGATTCATTTTATCCAGGAATTCCAGTAAAATCCCATGGATATTTTTTTAGCTTGAATGACATTGCCATGGAAAGTTCTTGCAAAGTATACCTCAGTTGGCACCATTTTGGTAACATTTATTCATCATCTTCGATGGTGAGATGTTAAGTATTGACACAATTTCTTGTTTACTCTTTTGGTTTTTAGGAATCAGATTATTATTCAATAGTTTTACTGCCCATGAATCAGTTTTCCTGTATTCAAAAGAACTCTTCAGCTGCATAAAGGAAAATGATTTAAAATGACAGCATTGCTTTATTTGTCAAAAGAGGATTCCATAACTTTGTAAGAAGCGATTAGATAGGGCACTTGCAGTTGTCCTCCATCAGCTCAAGTTTCATTCCTTCTAAGCTTCCACATGCGAATTTATCTGCATCTATTCTAATAAATGAGAGAGAAATAAAGCAGTCACTTTTTTATTTTTTTCCTACTACATCAGTGCACTGTATAACGATGTTTTGGACAACCGTGGACTGCATATATGGTGGTGGTCCCATAAGGTTATAATGGAGCTGAATTCCTATCACCTAGTGACGTCATAGCTGTCATAACGTTGTAATGCAGCACATCACTCGTGTTTGTGGAGATGCTGGTGTAAACAAATCTGTTATGCTGCCAGTCGTAGAAGTATAGTACAATTAGGTACAAAACATAATGCTTGATGATAACTTACTGTGTTCATGGTTTATGTATTTCTTACACTATACTTTTTATCACTATTTTAGATTGCAGTCTTTCTACTTAACTGGAAAAAAAAGGTTTGCTGTAAAACAGTATGCTGTGTTACCCAGGCAGCATCCTCATAACATCTTGTGCTTATTATGTCTCTAGATTGCACCGTTTTCTCTGGTGCTGATTTAATCTTGTGTTGTTTTTTTCATCGTGGCCCCTAAGTGTACAAAACCTACTGCTAATGTTGCCAGTAAGTGACCATGGCTTGGAAACAAAATAAAAAATGATTAAGGACTCTGGAGGTGGAAAAATCATTGATAGTTATTGCCCACCAGTTGGACATGTCTCATTCACCAACGCTACCATCTTGAAGAAGAAAAATAAAGTGACAGAAGCTGTTAAAGGATCTGCTTCATTGACAGCAACAAGACTAACAAAAATTGGAGAAGGGCCTATATCAGACGTGGAGAAACTTCTAATGATGCACAGAGGTGTATCACTCTCAGCCAAAGCAGAAAGTTTGTGGTGTTGGAAAAAAAGGCTGGACCTGACTCCGATGTTGAATTTATTGCTAGCTCTGGGTGTTTTAAATGATTTAAGAATCATCATTCATTACCTACTATGAAAGTGAGATTGAGTCTACGAATGCTGATGTGAAGGCAGCTGAAGAATTTTTGGAAACTCTATAGGCTGATTGTGGAAGAAAATTACTTGCCAGAGCCAGAGCAAATATTCAATATGGATGAAACCTTCATATTCTGGAAACAGGTGCCTATAAGGACTTTCATCTATAAGGAGGGCAAGTCAATGCCAAGTTTCAAGGCTTTTAAGGATAGCATAACAGTCTTACTTGGGGACAATGTTTCAGGCTACAAACTGAAACCCTCTGTGATCTGGCACAGAACCCAGGGACTTCAAGCATATCAATAAGCACACCCTGCCAGTGTACTACAGAAGCAATAACAAGTCACGGATGACCCAGCTTCTCTTCCAAGATGCCCTCCTGAATTGCTGTGCCAGTGAAATGGAGAAGTACCATTTGGAGAATAACATACCTTTCAAGATTTTGATTGTTGATAATACTCCCAGACATTCACCTTTTGGTTATCTTCATCCCAATATCAAAGTGGTGTTTCTTACTCTAAACACCAGCTCTTTGATCCAACCAATGAATCAAGGAGTTATAGCCACTTTTAAGACTTACAACCTGAAGAGGACCTTTGCCCAGGCTATTGCTGCAACTGAGGATGACACTGATGCAATTCTGAAAGGATTACAACATCTATGACTGCCTCAGGAACCTTGCTTGGGGTGATGTCACCAAGGAATGTATGAGTAGCATCTGGAAGAAGACACTTAAGAAGTTTGTCCACGACTTCAAAGAAGAAATTTGTCCACGACTTCAAAGGATTTGCCAAGAGTAAGGAGATTGCAAAAATCAAAGCTGTGGTTGAGATGGCAAAAACTTGACCCTGGGTGTGGATGGGGATGACGACATTGAGGATTTCCTAGAGGGGGTCCTGAGAAACTGACTAATGAGGAGGTTTGGGAACTGGGACAGGAACTCGTAGCCGAAGAGTCAAGAGAAAGGAAACTGCAGGAGAACCTCCAAGAAAATTCACAATGAAGGGTTTAGCAGAAGCTCTTGCAGACTTCTACAAACTCCTTTAAAAGTTTGAAAACATGGACCTCAACACTGAAAGGTTTTCATCAAATAGAGGACTGTTTATGGTGCATTATCTGCTTAAGAGCAAATCTATGATGAAAGAAAGAAACCAAGCAAAGCACCATGGACATATTTCTAAAAAGAGTGACACCTCCTCAAGAAGAGCCCCAGGCAGGTCCTTCATTTGAGGTGTTCCAGAAGAAGGTATTGTCATCAGAGGAGGTGACAGCTCCATGTGTGTTACTTTCCCTGAAGGACTTCGAGGTGGGAGACAGTGAGACTAATGACCCTTGACCTTGTGTCTTATATGTATTTGTGTCTTTATTATTTTAAATCAACAAACTTAAGCTATGTTTTATATACCAAACATTAATCTTAGATCACGTGAACTTGAAAAAATATTTGGGCTAGTTTCTATATTTCTGAGAATTTTAAAATGCCCAATTCTTACAGGCACTTGCCTTTAAATTTTAACGATACCATCTGGAGGTGGAAAATTATCTTGTACTTACAGCACACATATATTTAGACACACCGACAGATAGACACAGAGACCCTTTAGCTGAGAAAAACTCACTAATTTATAAAAGAATTGGATCCCAATTTTGCCCTGGAGGCATTTAAAATTTCTATCTGTCTTTAAGAAGTTCCAAATGACCTTCCCTCTTTTAAAATAAGGACAGCCAGTTTTAATACCTCAAAGAATTGGGTTGACATCTAAGTGACATCATAGGTTGATCTATTTATCTAAATCTTTTTGAAGCTTCAAGAGACCAATTAAATGTTTCCCATTCATTCTGCCTAATTTTATAGGCGGCTTTTTCTAATTGTGTGTGCAAAAATTAATTTAGAAGTCTCAAAGGACTCTTATCTCGGACACCTTCCTGCATGAGTATTAATGGGAGGCTAACTGTCATGGGCTTTGTTGGCCTGGGAGGCATGATTTCCCGTGTTAATTTTTAGATCTTTAGAGTCTGAACAAACTTCTAGGGAAAACCAGCCTTTATGTGCACGTCTGCAGACAAGCCAATGCAGTGACTGTTCTCAGGCAATCCCACAAAGATTCATAGTCACCTAAATAAGAATACCCGAGCAAGGGCCAGTAAGAACTTACTAGACGCCGCCAAAACAGCACAGTCCCCTCTCTCGGTGAATCCAGTCCAGGGTGCCCTGCCATTCTCCTCCGGGCTCCCACTGGCTTCTCTGGAATCGGCTGTACTACTTCACTGGATGACTCCCAGCGTCCATTTCAACCACTCCCGGATTCAGGGATCTGAACGACAGTCATCACCCCATTGGCTATTCGGGTTGGGGAACAGTTTCAGAGCTAAAGAGAGTTCAGTTGTCATTTAACTAGCAAAGGTTTGTCCACTGTCAGTAAGCAGTCCAATTAAAACACCAAAATTTAAAGCAGCAACCCTTTTTCCTTTCCCTGGGTTGTCTCAACTCTTATCCACCTCGAGGATTTTCTAAGAAGTTCAAATAAAATCATGACCTACTGCTACTTACAGCAGGGAATCCTAAAATTCCAAGAGAAACTCACCCAAACTCACCCAATGTGAAGCGGGTAGCCCGGGAGACACATTAGGCCCTTGCTTATTTATACCTAGCACCATGTCCAGGTCTGCAGGGTGGTCCTGGGTGGGCTTTTCAGAATCATGCCGACTACACCAAGTAAATGTCAACATAAAAACAAACCTGTAGAGAATATTTATAAGAGTATTTGAGCCCAACTGATAACATATGCCAGAGAGCAAGATCTCAAATGCTCCCTTTATGTCTTTGTTTTTAACAAAAAGTTTAAAATATAAGCTTTTTAAAATAAAAATAGAAGAAAGCTTATAGAATAAGGACATAAAGAAAACTTGCATACAACTTTGCAGTGTTTTTTTGTTTTAAGCTAAGTGCTAAAGTTTAAAAAAAAATTATAAAGTAAAAAAATTACACTAAGCTAAGGTTCATTTGTTATTGAAGAAAGAAAAAATTTTTAATAAATTTATGTAGCCTACGCAAAGACAATTTTTAAAGCCTACAGTGGTGTGTAGTGATATCCTAGGCCTTCACATTCACTCACCTACCCAGGGCAGCTTCTAGTCCTGCAAGCTCCATTCATGGTCCCTATTCAGGGACCCTCATTTTTTATCCTTTATACCATAATCTTACTGTGCCTTTCCTATGTTTAGATATGGTTAGATACACAAGTACTTCCCATAGTGTTACAGTTGCCTACAATATTCAGTGCAGTAACATGCTCTACAGGCTTGTAGCCTAAGAGCAGTAGGCTGTACCATTTAGTCTAGGAGTGTAGTCGGCTAGACCATCTGGGTTTGTATCCGTGCACTCGTTGATGTTTACCTGACAAAATTGCCTAATGATACATTTCTCAGAACGTATACTCCTTGTTAAGCAACACAGCTGGACTTGGAAATAATGGTGACAATTAATGAAAGTATAATTATCCCCATTTTCCTATGATATTAAAGCTTTAGAGGGAGTAATTTTTCCTATAGTTATCTATGTAGATTATTGACCATACTTTTTATAAAGATTTAAATCCAGAGTTTTCTGATTCCAAATTTCATTTTTTTAACCAGTAAGTCTTCATAGTAAAATATTTTTAGTGTTAAGTTTTAGTTGTCACATTTTAAATTTAGTAGTTTAAATAGATGATTTTATATACGTGATTCAACATTCAAAAGGTGTGAAAGAGTATACAATATCTTCTTCCCCTGTCTCCCAGTTATTTAGTCTGCTCATCTCAGATAGCCACTGAATTAGAACGATCTTTGAAGCCTATGGAGATTCTAACCATGTTTTATGAGTCTTTGTATAACAGAAATACTGTATAGGTACTATTTTATTGAATTTATTCCAATAAGCTTATTTTTTATGTAATGAGTGCATCATATGCTTTAAGTGTGCTTGGGAATGTAATGGTCTTATCACTAAAGGACGAAAAAGAAGAACTTCTGTCACTAAGGTGATTCCTGGTAGAAGCTGTCACACATAGTTGCCAATGAAATAAAACTGGCCAGTATATATATACCTCTGCTCCCTATTGGATATCCTTGTGCACGTTATTCAAGTAATGTTTTTGTTCCTTTTAATTGTTTCCACTGGTTATAGTGGCCAGTGATTTAAATGGGTCTTTTCTGCGTTGTAGGGTGAGAGGTAGAGAGGGCAGCAGTGAGTAGTAGTTATCAGCAATCTCTGGAGCTGGACTGCTTGTGTGTAGATCCCATCCCACCACTTGCTAGCCCTGACATGTTCCTTAATTTCATACCTCCACATGAGGTAGTTGAGAATTAAATTGAGTAATACATGTAATGCACTTATAAGCTGGCCGGCACAACATGAGTTTTTGCTGCTGTTGCTGTTATTCACAACTAAGTAACTCTAATCGTTTCTCATTGTGCTGGAAGACCAAGTATTTAGACATCAGTTGATGTATTAGTTCACTGTTTCATCTGGATGAGCAATTTTTACAAATGGTTGGAATGCAACCCTGAGGGCTAGATAACCTGTGTAATGACTCAGGAAGTTTGCCAGGTCTGTATGATTATAATCTTTTAAATAAACTTGTCACTGTCAGAGTTTTGAATTGTAGAAATACCATGTTTACGCTGCTTAGCAACTGGTAGGCAGAATAATGGTTTCCCAAAGATGTCCATGACCTCCTAATCCCCAGAACCTGTAAATGCTTTACCTTGTATAACAAAAGGGACTTTGCGTGTGTGGTTAAATTAAGGATGTTGGATGGGGAGAGTATCCTGCATTATTCAGGTGAATACAATGAAATCACAAGGGTCCTTAAAAGTGAAAGAGGCAGGCGGGAGTCAGAGTTGATGATGCTGTCTGTAACTGGCTTTGAAAGTGGAGGAAGGGACCTTGACCCAAGGGATATAGACTGCATGGAGAAGTAGAAAAAAGCAAGAAATTGATTCCCCTCGAGCCTCCACAGGAGCACAGCCCTGCTGACAGCTTGATTTTTTTTTTTTTTTTTAACCCAGTAAGACCCATTTGGGACTTCCAAACTCCAGAACTGTATCATAATACATTTGTATAGTTTCAAGCCACTAAGTTTGTGGAGACGTGTTGTAACAGCAGTTGGAAATTAACACATCAACCAAGGCAAATGTGTACTAGCTGGATGATTTCCAAAGTGGTACAGGATGAGCCACTGTTCTGTGCGTCAGAACTGTTTCCATCGGGTGCCATCATTTGTTCTCAGATTGTGGACACGCTGCATCCTGCAGTACCTCTGAAGGCCCTCTCAAAGCTGGGTCTTGAAATGGGTGTCTGATGAACCCAAGCCCACGTGTGTTTGTGTGTGTAAAAAACATGTATGTATATTCAAATAATGTGGACTGTACACATGTAATGAATATATGTGAACAGAAGAGCATTTGTGGAGCTTAATATGTGCAATGGAGCGAGAGCTCTCCTACACTTGTAAGATTTACAGTCCTGTCACTGTCAGACAAGTGAGTGACTAATGAATTTTGGTTACTTGTAAAGGAATCATAATGCAGTTTACTTTAAACAGCTTTAGAGTGACTTAGTTCTTAATTTTAACATAAACAAAATTGGGAGTAAAAGCAACTTTTAAAATCTTATTACCTATAATTGTACAGTGGCTCATACAGCATTGTATTTAATGAACCTTATGCAAAATGATACAAATGCGTAATCAGACATTCGAAACCAGGCCATTTTTCTCTTTGGGACAGTGTTCATCATAACATATTGGGACCAGGCCATTTTTCTCTTTGGGACAGTGTTCATAACATATTGTACAGTATTTCTTCAGCTACTGAGAAAAGATGGTTAGTTCTTAATCATTTTACTCAGAGCTTTTTGAGTATAAAGTTACTCCCAGGAGAAGGTCCTGAACGGGTTTTGTTGGAAATAGCATTGACTGACCGGACATTTATAGCTTTACATAAAGCAGTGCTACTCCAGCTTCAGCATGCAGTGGGATCACCTCGAGGGCTTGTCAGAACATGAGTGCTGGACCCCATAGTGGGGCTGGAGAACTTACTTTTTTTTAACTTTTAAAAATTTCTTTAAGTGTGTTTTTCCAGGACCCATCAGCTCCAAGTCAAGTAGTTGTTCCAGTCTAGTTGTGGAGGGCGCAGCTCACAGTGGCCCATGTGGGGATCGAACCCGCAACCTTGTTAAGAGCACCGCGCTCTAACCACCTCAGCTATCCGGCCGCCCCGAACTTAACATTTCTGACAAGTTTCCAGGTGACACTGATGCTGCTAGTCTGGGGACCATGCTTAATTTTTTACTACTTTGAATATTCAGGCAAATATGTGAGCCTCTCCTCACCACCACTTTTTATAGATGGATTTCCTCACAGAAGGGTTGGCACGTAGGGGCTGTATGCACCATTCTTTGGTCATGGATTGGTCACTGCTAGTAGTCTCCCGTTAAAGCTCGTTGCTCACCTTCTGCCTCTTGGGTAGCTGTTGCTGAAGAATACTTGCCATTGTGTGACACCATAAAGAAAAAAAAGTAAATTCTGTGTAATCTTAACTTCCTCAGATAGAAATTGGAACAAGTTTTCCAAGTTGTGTTGATGCCTTAAAGTGGCAGTTTTTGTGTTACTGAACAGGAGAAGTAGAGTTATAAACTGCATTTGTGTTTTCCTATGCCTGAGTAGCAGTCCTCTGCTCTTAGGTAACTTTGTGGTGTAAAAAACTGTAGTCCCGACATGGAACCATGGAGGGTGGAGTAAACACAACTGACTCTACATTTCTGCAGGGGTTTAGCTGGAATAGGCTGCCGGTGTTTTACAGCTCCAGCTGAGTCTTTGGTAACGTCACACCTCACGATATGAGTGAGACTTCTAAGCTCCTGGAGTTATTCCAGGTTGGCTCATTGCTGCTGTTGGATCAGAAATACCTGTTCATTTGAGGCCAGATTCTACTTGGAGAATTTTGTAATAATTAACCATTTTTAGCTACTTTGCAAATGGCTTTAAGGCCCTAGGGAATAGCATGCCTGTTCAATTAAAAATATTCTTGTGTCGATTAACGACATTCTGAGAAATGTGTCATTAGGTGATTCTGTCATCATACGAACACCACAAACCTGGATTGTCTAGCCATTTGCTCTGAGGCTACAAACCTGTACAGCATGTTGCGTTACTGAATGCTGTAGGCAACTGTAACACAATGGTAGGTATATGTGTATCTAAATATAGAAAAGGTACAGTAAAAATATGGTATAAAAGATAAAAAATGGTACTTGTATTAGGGCACTTAACCATGAATGGAGCTTGCAGGACTAGAAAAGTTGCTCTGGGTGAGTCAGTGAGTGGTGAGTGAATGTGAAGGCCTAGGACATTACAGTAATGTGTCGTGCTATGACCTTATGGTGGCTACATCACTATGTGATAAGAATTTTTTAGCTCCATTATAATCTTATGGGACACCTACATACTATGTGGTTTGTTGTTGACCAAAACATCATTATGCAGGTTAGCTTTGGTTCTTGTTTTAAAGTTCTGTATTAGGACCTTAGAAATAAATGTTTTCAACTTAGCCAAGGTAGGCTGTCACATCTTGGGCTCCATGTTGCTCTGGACTCTATCTAAGGAAACTAGCCTTAGAGCCTATAGTCAAAGGTAAATGGGAACATGAATTCACAACAGTTGTATTTTTTTTCCTAATTTTTATTGGGGAACGGTGTGTTTTTCCAGGACCCATCATCTCCAAGTCAAGTTATTTTCTTTCAATCTAGTTGTAGAGGGTGCGGCTCACTGGCCCATGTGGGAATTGAACCAACGACGGTGTTATGAGCACTGCGCTCTAACCCCCTGCCAGTCAGCCTCCCAGTTGTATTTTTCAACTCTTGTCAGTGCTTTTGCATTTGTAAGCCAAAAAAAGGAGTAAAAAAATCTAAACAGGAAAAGTAAATTCAGAAGATAAGCTAAAAATAGGACTAGCAACTCATAGAATATTGCTGTTTATGTTAACTTTGTACTTCATTAGTAGTGGAACCTTCTTTATATTTCAGTTAGAACATAGACTGATATTTCTGGAAGCTGTGTAGTTAAAAGAATTACGGAAAGGGATCAAATAGAAGGAGAAATTAAACCAATAAAAGTCTGGTAGTTCACTCAGTGGATATATTACCTTTGAAGAAAATTATTGATGGAGAGGGATTTCAAAATTAGTTGAGGAACATATAGTTTCCAATAGGGAAACCATTTGAAGCATAAATGTTACAGAGCCTCTCTTTAAAAGAAAAAAAAACCACTTGATTTTAGAATAGAAATCTGTAGTGCTTTAATACAGAAGCAACAAATCTTGAGGTCTATTTGTGGAAACAGATTGAACTTTATATGGAGCACAGAAGTATCCTTGTTAGATTGACTAGGAAAAATAATACAAAAGAAGATAGGACCATTGAGATTTCTTCCTTAGTTTGATTTTTTTCAGTCCTGAGAATTTTGAGTTTTTGATGGTCACAGGGTAATCCTGGTGAGACAAGATTTCTCTCCCTCGCTGGCAGCCACATGATAGGGCTTCCAGGGCACTGCACCCTGTCTAGCACCCCCCTCACTGACTGCTTTTTGGGGTTACTCTCTTTATCCCAGAGAAGTTCCTTGGCCCTCTTCTCTTTTTCACTGCTCACTCCTTAGATGATCCTGTTTTTAACTTTACCTATAACTGTACCCTGAAAACTCCGCTATTATCTGCAACTGGGATCTCTTCCTCCTAGCTTCATATTTGTATGTTAATTTTATTATTGACTTGGATGTCCAAAGAGTATCACAGACGTCATGTATTCAATTGCACTCTTGATTTTTTTCCCCCCACATCTCCTTGTGATCGGCCCCAAGTCAAGAAATTCCTCAGCCAAAACTCTGGAGTAATCCTCCACTCTTCTTTCACACTTTACATCTAATACATGCGACAGTGCTTAAGCTCCATCTTCAGAATGTGTCCAGAGAGTACCTACTTCTTCAATGTCCACTCATATATTATCAGTATATGAGTGTGACTGTTGCCCTTTCACCTCAACAACTCAAACTAGAGATTTACACTAACCTGACAGGTGAAAAATGATTTCAGTGCAGTTTTCATTTGCATTTCTCTAATGGAGATTGAATGTGTTAATATGTTTAAGAACTGTTGCCGTTTCTTTCTTTTGTTAACAACCACATGTTCATGTCATTTGCTCATTTTTTTCTTCAAGGGATGTTGGACATTTGTTAGCGATATTGTAGTTCTCCATGAATTAGGGAGATGAGGCATTTGTAATGTGAGTTGCAGAATCCCCGGGTTGAAGGATACAGCATTTAACTTGTTAACAGGTGCAGCCAGACTGCCTTTCAAAAACACTATCAGTTTATATCCCCCACATTTTATGTGCTTATTTCGCTTTCATTCTTGCCCACTTGATTTTTAATTAAACATTTTTTGATCTGATAATCAGCACAAACATTTTGTTGGGTTTTATTTCTTGAATTTTTAAAATAAAGCATATGGATATTGATGAAAAATTTTCAATGTATAATGGCATATTTTCCAACGATAACCGTATGTTTTATTTTAAAAATTACTCCTTACTGTTCTTTGTCAGTTCATTATTAAATATGCTGCAAATTTAACTTTTTTAAAATGCCTCCTGCCATAAGAGGCATAAAAACATAAGGTGTTTTTTAGTGTTAATCTCAATCTGTTGAATGAATTTAAGGACTATCCTTAGTAGCATACTATATATATAGTTTTCCTTTGTCAGCCTTGGAATGGCTTGGTTATATTTGGATGACCCTTTGTTGTATTTTTGACCTTATGATCTATTTTTTGTAAGCCCCACTGGGGTGTGGACAAGATATTGGTAGTTATATCATAAAGCACTTCAACTTCATATGGTACAAGATGCACTCTTTAATTCTTGATTTTCTGTATATCAAATTGTACTTTCATATTTAATAACATGATCCAGAAGTCATGTTTGTGGGTTTGGAAGTACATTAGTAATTTTTGGCAGCAGCTTATTTTCCTAATTATATAGATTAGTGCATGAATATCTGTTTTTGTTTTCTTATGGATACTGAGTGGTGAGAAAATATGAGTTGGGTTCATTGGACACAAGGGGGAAGGCTCCAGGACTAAAATTCAGCCTTGGCTCATGCAGAAAAACCTGTACACAAATGTTCATAATGTCCTTATTCATAATAGACAAAAGGTGGAAACAACCAAAATCCCATCAGCTGATGAATGGATGAACAAAATTTGATACGCAACAGAATAATATTTGGCAATAAAAAGAAGTACTAATACGTGCTGCAATGTGCATGAACCTTGGAAACATGCTTAGTAAAAGATGCCAGTCACAAAAGGTCACATATTGTGTGATTCCATTTATATCAAGTGTCCAAAGTAGGCAAATCCTTAGAGACAGGAAGGAGGTTGATTAATGGTTGCAAGGGACTTGGAGGATGGGAGTGGTGAGTAGTGACTGCTAATGTGTATGAGTTCTTTTTGGGTGATGAAAATGTTCTAAAATTGGTAGTAGTGATGGTTGCACAACTTTGAATATACTAAAAACCAATTAATTGTATACTTAAAAGTGACTTATGGTATGTAAATTATCGCAATAAAGCTGTTATAAAAAATTGGTCTCAGATAATGCATGTATGCATAATTAAATTTAATATGAGAGAGTAACAGATGAGAATGAAAATAAATTGACAGAGAAACTTCAGTCTTCTGTAATACTATAAGAAGAAGATTGTGATTTGCAGGAAAGAGAAAGGTGAACCTGAATTTGCTTTTCTAGCAAATTAACATTGGGTAATTCTATGTTTTGAGAGACAATTAAATTCTTACGATAAACAGAGTAATACTCTTTAAATAGGTCAGTCTTATGAAATTCGGATGCTGGATAATCGGAAAATGGGAGACATGCCTGAGATCACTGGAAAATTGGTAAAGGTAAGGTAATTTCCTTAAAATTCCTAAGAGATATTGCATTGATGTTTTTAAAAAAGATTTGCTGCAAGAATTTATACAAGAACATTATTTCTCTTTAAGACGTAATGGCTATATTAAAACTCCTAACTTTTTGAGCTATATTTTGTTAACTCATGTGTAAAATAGGAATTATACCGTGTTTCCCTGAAAATAAGACCTAGCCGGACCATCAGCTCTAATGCGTCTTTTGGAGCAAAAATTAATATAAGAACCAGTATTATATTACATTACATTACATTACTTTAAATTATACCTGGTATTATATTATACTATATCATATTATACCCAGTGTTATATTACGTTACATTACATTACATTGTATTATACCCAGTATTATATTATACTTGGTCTTATATTAAAATAAGACTGGGTTTTATATTAATTTTTGCTCCAAAAGACACACTAGAACTGATCGTCTGGCTAGGTCTTATTTTCAGGGAAACACGGTAACAGTTACTGGGTGAAGCAAATGTGAAAGCCCTTTGGAAAGGTACCATAGAAAAATTAATTGGGCTGTGGTGGGGGGTGGGAACTACCACCACTACAAAAACTTTGTTTCTCTTTAAAAGATAATGGGGAAATGTAAGTGTTAAAATGAAGCTTTTAAAAGTCCTTTAATTTCACCTCTTAAAATTTCTCTAAGTAAAATTGGAAAACTCTATTCACCCTCCCGCTGTATCTGAATAGAGAAGCCAATCATTACAGGCATAGGAGGTGTAGCCATTGGCAGCCAACCCGTTGCTCTTAGGATATACGAGTATATATCTTCAGAACCATCCCTACCCACTCTAGTGTCAGGCAAGGTGGGTCCTTCTAGCCTCTCTACCTATCGTGCACCACGGTTTACTATAAATTGGATAGCATTGCAGGGCAAGGTTTATGGAAGAAGTTTAATTAGGAAAAGGCCAGATCTTCAGTGTGGCTAAGTGTTAGTGAAAGAGGAACAGGCATGGGTTCTCCTGATCCTTCCATCATCTACAGAGAGGCATGTTATGGCCCGGGTGATGCTGGGCCCTCAGTTGGAGAGACATTCTCGTGGAAAGACTCTCCCCTCTGTGGATCTGTGTTTTTGGTGGGCGAGCATGTGAAAGGCAGTCTTGGTGTAGAGGGGAGGTACTAATACTAATGCTAGCGAATTGGGCATGTCTGGGAAAGCCAGCTGCCCAGCACCTGGCGGCCTGAGAGTCTTGGGGATATTTTAGTATTCCTCCCACTCCAGGGTGCAGGAAGCCCTCCGTCCTATGGGAGGTTAAGGGAAAAGCTAGGAGGTGTCTGGTCCCCACTGGATCATTGTCTTGCCAACCTTGAGTGAGCTCCCAATTTCTTTTTGCGATTCCCGGGACTCCCAGCAAACTTGGAACATAAGGAGAATGGTTATTTGCCTATTCTTATATTTACCATCTGCACGTTGAGTGTGTCATGTTTGTGTTCAGTGGGTTTGGTCATTTCCCTAGAGGGTGAGTCAGATGGTCTTAATTTTTTATTACCTCCTTTTGTCATTCTGACCTGTAGCAAACACTGATTGGGTTCACCATTTAAGAACGTCACCAGCACCCATATGACACCATACATTGTGATAGCATGGTACAATGTCAGACGGTTGCTGGACTTGGCATGGTGATCACTTCTTTAGGTATATAAATGTTGAATAACTATGGCGTACATCTGAAACTAATATAATATTGTATGTAGCTGTATTTTAATAAAAATCTTTTAAAGAAAAAAAACAACTCATCAGCATTGTTCTCAGTGAGCATGCCCTATTTGGATTGGCTGAGCTCTAATGACAAATAGCTATGGCTTGGTCAAGGAGTCAGACTGACAGCTCTCATTTTCCAGTGTCTAGGAAACTTAGAAATGCGAAGGTTTTCTCAGCATGCCCTGGTTCCAGCTAGCTTGTTGTTAGACAAGCCTTGGGCAGCGCCTGACCCTCCTTTGGACAAATCTGCCAGATATACCACTCCTGGTTAAAATTCAACCTAGTAATATATTTTTTAAGGGAAGATGTGAGTGAACTCGTATGTCACCATAAAAGTTATATTTGATGACTCTGAGATGCTGGGTTTAAAAAAAAAAAGTGTCAAAGGGTTGAAAAATTGTTCTAATTCAGGATTCCTCTGTAAAATGGAACAGGGCTCGATGGGCCTTTATTGAGATCCTTAAAACTGGATCCAAAAATGTTAAGTTTTTTTTTTTAATTTTATTATTGTAAAATTCAAATATACCCAGAAATAGACTGGTATGATAAATCCACATGTATTTATCATGTGGTGGCGTATGATAAGCACACTAATATCATGAGTTCTCATAATGAGTCCCCTGCCAGCTACAGTAGTTCAGTCTTGTTTCATCTATTCCCCCCACGCTTTCTTTTATTTTTTCTTTTATTTGCTGGACTATAGAATTTACTAATTCATGATTTTAACTCGCACTTTAAATAATATTTTAACCGAGTCATCCTTCATGACTATTAAGTGTTCTGAGGAAAGTATAACAAACTTTGGCATCTATATCAAATGCCAAAATCAAGTTGTCATCAAAGCATTGAAGAAAGTCAATTCTGAACCGGTTTGTCACCTATCAGTGAAGGCAAGCTGGCTTTGTAGGGCAGTTCCCGGAATAGGTAGTAAGATTTAAAAATAACCAGTTTGATAGGTGAGACTTAGTGTTTAAAATACTTTTGGCAAACATACCTGTCAGATTAACTTGGAGTGGCAGGGTTAATTCAGTTATAGCATGACTGCTTTGAACTCAACTTCCTTGGATTTCATTCTGTATAGAAACATTTAATACACAAAATTAATGCAAGTTAAGAAACTAAGGCAGAACTGACTCTTCCTCATGAGAAAATGGACTGTTGACAGTAGACAAACTATCCAGCAGAGAACCTACCAAGTGCAAACTGGATGTTGTGCTGACGTTACACACCAGCATATTCTACCTAGACAGAAGCAATGTTTTGAAAGTATCAGTATCTCTTAATTTACTTAATTTACAGATTGTAAAAGGTTACTTTTTAAAAGGTCTTAAATCAGTTTCCTCTTCCACTTGATAAGCCACATGTCTGATTTTTGGTGGATATTCCAGAATACATCCAGTTATATCTTGAGAGCTTTCCTGGGATTCATAGCGACAGTCTGCTACTGCCAAATTTTTAAGGATTTTTTAAAAATCACACACTTCTTCAGCTAGAGGATCCCTAAAATAATCTGCAGCCATCTAGAGTGTAATTTCCTGGCCCCATGATCATTGACTCGATGGTTGTGGGGGAAGCCGTGGGAACCAGCAGCTGAGTTATCAAAGGTGCTTTGGAACTACCTGAATGTGCTGAACGTAGTTCATGAGATGCTTTCTTTGCTCGCTCCACCTTACTCTTAGGGCCCCTTTGTCTGTTGCTGATTCTCTAAGAGTATTCAGTCTCCTTTTAGTCAGAGCTTCCAGATCACGACTTTTCCCCTTCCATTTTCATTGAAGAAGTTTTCTTTTATATCTTGCAATTTCTTAACGATGGTCCTCCTTTCATATTTTTTTTTTTTAATTGGGGAAGGGGAACAGGACTTTATTGGGGAACAGTGTGTACTTCCAGCACTTTTTTTCCAACTCAAGTTGTTGTCCTTTCAATCTTAGTTGTGGAGGGCGCAGCTCAGCTCCAGGTCCAGTTGCGTTTTCTAGTTGCAGGGGGCACAGCCCACCATACCTCGTGGGAGTCGAACCGGCAACATTGTGGTTGAGAGGCCGCGCTCCAACCAACTGAACTGAGCCATCCAGGAGGCAGCTCAGCTCAAGGTGCTGTGTTCAATCTTAGTTGCAGGGGGCGCTGCCCACCATCTCTTGCGGGACTCGAGGAATTAAACTGGCAACCTTGTGGTTGAGAGCCCACTGGCCCATGTGGGAATCGAACCGGCAGCCTTCGGAGTTAGGAGCATGGAGCTCTAACCGCCTGAGCCACCGGGCCGGCCCCCTTTCATATTTTTTTTACTGTATATCTTAGTCTGATCTTCTAGAACAGTGTTTAGTAAATCTGTTAAATCTAATACCTGTAGTCTCAAACTAATACCGATATTCTCGGTTCTCATCTCTGGTTCTTACTCAATATGGAATAATCAAAATCATGCCATTTGCTGTGCTGTACTTACTTCTGAGAGATCAGCCTGCTGGCATTTGTGAACCTATGCCACCACCAGCCCATGCACTGTCACTGTGAGGGCTTTGCTGCCAGCAGGTGATGTGAAGCCAGTACAGGTAGACTTCCTGGGCAGACCTGGCAGACATGGGTACAGGTACAGAAGATGGACATGGTTCAGAGTGGCAACCAAGCCTTTCTAGACTTCTCCCACATCCATCCTAGCCACTGACTTGCTTTTTTAACTATTTCAAATTAAAATATTGCAACTTTTAAATGGTTCCCTTCAAAATGTTTAGCAGCTACATTTTGGACATTACGGGGGGAAGGGAGAGGGGTACCAAAGTAATAGTTATGTGTATTACTAACAAATTATTTCCTATTCAAACCAGAGAGTCTACCAGAAATGTGATTATCTTATTGCATCATAGTCTAAGAAACGATTATTTGTAAATATGTCAGAAACAGAAATTAGTACAAATCTGGTATCTGAATGCATTTTGATGACCCATTAATCCTGTTCCTGGAATGAAACAGTAGCTGGCACCCCAGACCTGTAGGAGTTGAAGCAGTGGTGATCAGTAGAGAACAGAGACTTGGCCTGGAGTTTGTGGAATTGAGTTAAAGCCTTCCCTTAGGTACTTGAGTGTTTGGATAAATAAAGCTTACCTTGGTGGGGTTTTTTTCGTACTTAACTACCTCAGATCACGTTAAGGTTAAATAGTCGAGAGTGAATTTTGCATAGAGATTCTTTTTTGGCAGGGATGCAGATCTCCACACACACACCCTTGATGGTCTTTTTAAAGAAATTCAATTATTAACTGTTATTTTACATTAACAATTTTACCATTATGCCTGGGTTTCTCTGTCTCCGTTTATACCACCTTTTCATTTTAGCAATTCCTGTGTGCATCTGATGTTTTCTTCATAGAAATGTAAGTCTTGTTCATGAATTTTATGGGCATGTACCTTAATTTTGAATTGCAATATCAAATTTTGAAATAAAAAGTATACCTAATTAACCATTTTATTTGGGCTTTTTGTTTTTAGAATTCTGTGTACCAAATAATTCTTTGAGTTACAATTCTTGACCCATAATCCAGGTACACAAGAGCAACACAGTTAACTTATTAAATGTTTAAAGCAGAATTTGTTTTTGTATGCCCTTTTATTATAGGAATGCATAAGAAGTCAAAAAGCTTCTGCATTTTAGCTGGACTAGTTTAAAAGGATTCATTTTCTCCACTTCTTCCGTAGAGTATCATAAGAGTTGTATTCCATGACAGACGGCTACAGTACACAGAGCATCAGCAACTTGAAGGTTGGAAGTGGAATCGCCCAGGAGACAGACTTCTAGATTTAGGTACAAGTGACCATCAGAAGACCATGGAGAGAGATAGGAAAGCAGTTCAGCTGCACCCGTATTGGCACCACGTGTAATTATGTCGAGAGAGCTTTGGTGTGAGCGGATCCTGTGTGCCTTAAGTTGTTTTATAGTTAAACATGTTGACTCTTTAACAATACTGGAATTAGCGGTGCCAACTCCCCGCGAAATGAACAGTTTGCATATAGTTTGACTCTCCCAAAACTTAACTACTTAATAGTCTGCTGTTGACCGGAAGCTTTACTGATACCATAAATAGTCGATTAACAGATTTTGTATGTTATATGTGTTATATACTGTATTCTTACAATAAAGTAAGCTAGAGAAAAGGAAATGTTATTAATAAAATCAAAAGGAAGACAAAATACATTTACAGTATTTATTGAAAAGCATCTGCATATAAGGGTATCCTCACAGTTCACACCCATGGTGTCCGAGGACCAACTGTAGTATTTTTGGTGCTAAAAGACCCTGAGCAAGGAATTTTATGAGTTTGAAGCCATTTATTTATTAAATTCTCAATTGGCATCATCCTTCATATTCTGAATAAGATGAAATAGAAACCATGGTGGGAGAAAGTATGATACTCATTGGGTGGGTTTTGATGTTGAAGTGTTTGACCATGGAGAACATTGAACAAAAAAGTTCAGTGTGGAGGTAACAATATTTTCATTAGAACATAATTATAATAAGTTGTAAGCTTTTAAGTTATTCACAGTGGGTGAGTTTCTGTGTAACTTCTTTTTAAAATGCAGATATTCCAATGTCTGTGGGAATAATTGACACACGGACAAATCCAAGCCAGTTAAATGCAGTTGAATTTCTATGGGACCCTGCAAAACGCACATCTGCTTTCATTCAGGTTTGGATTTTTATTTTACATTATTAGAAGTATACTAGCCATTTAGAAGGCCATGGATGAGATTGAATTCTTGACACATGAAATCATTTTCTTTTAAATTTTATTT
This sequence comes from Rhinolophus ferrumequinum, assembly GCF_004115265.2. Classification (NCBI taxonomy): domain Eukaryota; kingdom Metazoa; phylum Chordata; class Mammalia; order Chiroptera; family Rhinolophidae; genus Rhinolophus; species Rhinolophus ferrumequinum. The sequence goes on from NC_046300.1 coordinate 17,655,291, forward strand.
GTAAACTATCTTGTAATGTCTTTTTAAAAATATAGTTAAATTGCAGTTAATCTACTAAGTCCCTAATATATAGAAAGACAATCTGATATGAAAAACATTCGAATGTTACTTTTACCACTGGTGGTAACAATAATCAAAACTTCCATTTTTCATAAGATGCATTTCTCTTGAACAAAAGCTGCCATTTAAAAGGCTATGATTGAAAAAAAGTATACTGTTTCAAGATTCTCCACCATTATTTTAAAACATTCTGATACTGACATTTTCAAACATCCACTAAAATAAGAGAATAATAATAATAAATCTTATGTGTACTCATTACCTGGCTTCAACAGTTATTAGTAGCATTCCCTTTTTATTGTTGAATACTGTAAAACAACCCTCAGGCATTTCATTTCACCCATAAATGCTCAGTTTGTACCTCTACAAGATGAGTTTTTTTAAAAGCATAAATACATCAAATAAAATCAGCAGTCATTCTAATACCCAGGATATTCAAATTTGTAAGTGGTAGAATTGGAACTACTGAGTAGGTACTCTTACGGAGAAAAGGCAAACTGCTTAATTACTGACCAGCTTAAGAAAGCTATGGTTTGTATAAAGGGTAAAGGATCCTTTTAAATTTTTATGGTCTGCCATATATATATATTATCTCCCATCAATTAATAGTCACTAGGGACATGGTTCATATTAGTTGAATATTTTCTCATACTATTTGTCATAATATTTTCTCATACTATTTGTCTAACAGGGTAACTAGTTATGTAGTAAATGAAAGTGATGTAAGAGCTGGCCTTAAGTCTCAGGCTGTGCAGTTATACTGCAGACATCAGTTTTAACTTTTAGTTACTAGAAGACGGGGTGTGTAGCAGTCAGAAATTACCAGAGTCTTCGTTAGTCACCCTGTCAGGCACCCTAGAGCTGCCGGGGGGTGCAGAGGTGGGGGGCAGCATGGTGGAAGTGAACATGGCCCTCAGTGAACTCTGAAGGGTTGACAGAAGAGTTCAGAAGTTCAGAAGGATACAGGTCAGACAAGTAGTGAGCTTTCTGGACTGTGCGAGTTCCCCAGGCAAAGTACCCCAAGTCAGTGTAGGTGGGGAAAGCAGTGAGATGGTTGCCTGGGTAGAGTGGGGTAATGGCAGTAAAGGGCAAACAATGGGATCTCTGAATGGTGAGGTGAGGGTTGCTGCGGAGAGGGCCACATGCCAAGCTTAGGCCCCTGGGTCTGAGAGCAGGCTACAGTCCAAGTGGAGGGAAGGGGAAGTACATAGGAAGCTACTGTGCTGCTGTTCCCAAGATAAGAGCAAGTCCTGCCTTAGAGGAAAAGCACTGGATTGGGAAAAAAGAGCTCATTCCCCAAAAGTTCAGAAAGTCTCGGTTGGATTTGTGAAAGGAAATCCATATTAAAAACAGAGTTCATGACAGGTATCTGGCTAATATATGGTAGTTCCTTTTAAGGGACCTTGAATTTATAGAGGTGGCAGGACATCCCAGAGGGAACAAGATCATTGGACGGTACTTTGAATCCATTTCTGATTGTTTTTTTAGGTACACTGCATCAGCACAGAATTTACTCCACGGAAGCACGGGGGTGAAAAGGGAGTGCCTTTTAGGATCCAGGTTGACACCTTTAAGCAGAATGAAAATGGAGAATACACAGATCATCTACACTCAGCTAGCTGCCAAATCAAGGTTTTTAAGGTAAGATGGAAACCAGGCTGTCAGTAAATAAGGCCCAGTTTTGCTTGTAAAGTTGTTTGTAGCCTGATGGATGAAATAATCTACTTTGTTTTTTTAGCCTAAAGGTGCAGACCGGAAACAAAAAACTGACCGAGAGAAGATGGAGAAGAGAACTGCTCATGAAAAAGAAAAGTATCAGCCATCCTATGATACCACAATCCTCACGGAGGTAATGCAGAGCAGCATTTTGGTGTCTGAAGAGAAATAGAGGTTTGCATAGTGGCACTATTTCTAAGGATGAGTTTCGCTTACAAAGGGGTTGGGGAAGATTGGGTGGTAGGTTGACATAGGTTCTTTGTGAAATTTGTGGGGGAAATATTTCAATTTTGGGATTTTAATGGGTTAGTTTCCTGGGTGGGATCTTGAATGAAGATGCTGAAATCCCAGTCAGGTCTCAGAAACAGACCTTAAAAACCTTCAAGTTGGCAAGAGATTAAGTCGGGGCCTAGAATGTTTGATTTTTGTCACTGCTGGGGTTTTGCATTTTCTTTAACTTTGAATCCTGCTAGTCATGCAGTTGTTTAATTGGACAGCAGAAACATAAAACAGGGTATTAGATCTTTCTTTGTATAATGAAAAGACATTGATCCCAATCTTTGGTGTTTGTCCAGATGAGGCTTGAGCCTATAATTGAAGATGCAGTTGAACATGAGCAGAAAAAGTCCAGCAAGCGGACTTTGCCAGCAGACTACGGTGATTCTCTGGCAAAGCGAGGCAGTGTAAGGGACTTCTGCTTCTCTTTTCATTGTGCAAGAAACCTTGTGCAGTGTTAGATATAGGACCTACTTCCACCAAAAAGTAAAGCCAAATTTGTTTTTGATGTCCTTGTCTTGATTTAATCTGCTTTTGTTTAGACTTCCTGCTTTCTGTTTGTTCCTCACTGAGGAAAATTTCCTAAATCTAACACTTTAAAACAAAGTTGACCATATTGGGTGGTTTTGGAGGGAAAACAACACTCAGAAATGTGTTCCCTCCCTCCCTCCCTCTCTCCTTCCTTCCCTCCCTCCCTCCCTCTCTCCTTTGCACACACACCTCTTCCAAGTTCATGGAAATTAATTGAAAATACTTTCTTTAGTAAAATAGTTATAATTTTTGTGTAATTAAAAAAGGTTTTGCTTCCTCATGTGTATAACTGATAAGAAAATTTCATGGATATTTAGAGAAATGATGGCAGTAAGCTTGACATTAATATATGCAATACTTTGTGTCACATTTCCCTGCATGTAGTATAAAAATGTGTGTCTGTCTGTGCTTTTAAAAGCCTGTTTGGCAGCACTGATAGGAAAAAAAAACTTTGACTGCATTAGTGTTTCCTCCTGGCACCTGCATTGTGACTTTATGCTTCAGGCCAAAATAGTGCACCTTGCTACACAGGCCCGGGATTTTGGGTTGATTATGAGCTTTGTCAGCTTAAGTATAGCAGATCTTTATGACACAACTCTTCATCTAACAGGCCAGATCAGCTATATACCCACAGTAAATGTAAACATAGAGCATTAAATAACTTTTTATGTATGTCATCATCTCTGTAATGGCTGCTCTATTCATCATTGCACTCTTTGTACTATGAAGGTGCCAGAAATGGAATTTTCGCTCTTAAACATGTGTCTGTAATTATCTGTAGCCTATGAGTGAAAATATTTTAAATGCTTCTCTATGTAATAAAACTGAAAATGTACTCATCTGAATGGATGGGGAGCCCACATGTTGCATTTTCTTTAACTGGGCTTTTTAGATGCAAATCAAAAGTTGTATGCAACAACTGTATACTCCTTCCCCAAACGCCCGCCCCTCCGATTTTGTGTGTATCCTCTTCTGGTTTCCCAGCCGAAAACTCACAAGAGGCTCTTAGTAAATGTCTTTGGTGAAAACTTGGTGACTCAAATAACTTTCCCCCCTTATTAAAAACTATTTAACTGATTAAAAGGAAGGGGTTCTAATAATTCATAAATTAAAGAACTCTGTTGGAACTCAGAGCTAATCTGAAGCTGGATGAATTATTGGTAAATTATTAATGATTCTTAACTCAAGTCTAAAGTATGCAAAACGTCAGCAGTTCATTGGCCTGGGATTTCACATCTTCCTGATGCGCGTGGCTTGCTCCCCTTGGGCTGCATTTGGTTTGTTTGAGATACTTCTAAGGGTGGTTAGAGCTCCTTTTGGAAACCTGTTGAAAAAAAGCAAGGTACAGATTAATCCCCTCAAAAAGAGAGTTTGCAGCATTTCATATACTTCAAGTGCCTGCAAGGGAAGGCGTACATTTCTTGGGTAGTTACAGTTGGCTTTCAGTACAGCAGGATGCCCAGACTTACGTGTCAGTTAGAAGATGCCGTGTGAAATGGTCCCACGTTGAATAGAGGCACTGTTACTGGCTCCTGAGAGCTGCTATGCACCAAGACCCTTAGTGTGTCTATTGGTCTTTCTTTGCCTCTGAACTGTCCTTTATTGGCTCAAAGCAGGGTCGCCAACTCCTACAGTCTAAGATAGGTCATCATTTTCTCATCTTCCTGAGGAGGGACTTTGTTCACAGTGTACAAAAACAGTGACTAGGAGTCCAGACCAGGTAGCACGGGGGCCATGATGGATGACAAAGTGTCTTTAGGAACACAGGCACTGCTGCACCAGTGCTTTCTTTGAAAGACAGGGAAGAATGACAAGGTAGAAGCAGCATTATGAAACTATTCCTTGATAAGCCTTTACCCTCCTGGGTTAATATTGCCAGAGAAACCTATAAAACACAGGCAGGCAGGTCTTGGTGTTTCATTCAGCCTGACCATTTAAGAACTTGGAATCCATTCTTTTCTAAAAGTAGAGGCCCCCCAATAGGACCAGTTTTCATTGAACACTAGTTTTCTAGTGTCCAGTGAATCAAGTCTCATATTTACTGGGCAAGTTGTAGATGTCAACTATTAACAGCCCTACTTCTCTACTGCTAAAAGCGTCTAGATGTGTAAAAATAAAATAGGTATGTTTCTCTATCGTACTGTTCTGCCATACTAACTTGAAACTTCATTTCCTCAGTAGACAGTGGATAGTAATTACCAAAGCAAACCTGGCGGGGCTTGATATTAAAAGGTGTATGTTACTTAGATGTGCATGTTATGCTGCTTGGTAGTATTTTTTATTTGGGGAGGATGGTGTAGCAGGAAAATCTTCCAGGTAGCAGAGATGACCATGAGCGTGTGACACCCATATGTTATTCAATCTGCCAGTTGGCTCACAGGGTCTTGGGTTCCTCGAAGTGTATAACTGAGGAGGTACTATTTTGTAAGATGAAGTAAAACAACAGCCCTAGTTGTAAAATGAATGGGCATCATTGTGTAAAATTTAGTGAAATTGGTACGCCATGCAATAAGTTTAGCAGTGCTGTCTAGCCAAATTTCTTTTTTGAAAGTTGGTAGTAGTTGAAACAGTAAGTCTGTAGTCATTTTCCCTGTTTTTGAGGGGATACGTAATGGGTACTTGTAAAGAATATTAAGGTTCAGGATTTCTGTTTTACTTTATTTTCCCTGTATCCGTGCTTCTGATGGGCTTTAAGCTCCTGTAATCATTGGAGAGACTTGGTTTCTGCCCTCAGAGTGTTTGACAGTCTCTTAGCTCTTTCCTACTAGTAGTCTTGACATTTCTACACTCAAAAGGATTTTTAAAAAAGAATATATCCCTTGCACATTTTTAGGTTGACATCTGAAAGTTTTCATCATAAATTTAAATAGTCGTACAGGAGACAATTTCTGGCAGAGTGAATATTTCCATTTACAATTTAAAATAAAACTCTTATGTTGCTTTTTGAAGTGTATTCTGTGGACTCTACCATAGCCATTTGACACCCACCGTTTTTATAAAGTTCATGATTGAGCTCTTTAGTTAAGTTCAGATTTTTACTCTGCTCTTCGTTCTTGATCTTGTTTTCTCTTCCATTCTTCTTAAATAATTTTACCCTAATATTACATGCTTTTATGCCTAAAAATCTTTTAATGATCACCTTAATTCTTACAACAAACTTACATAAATAGAAATTTAATTTTTAAAATTTCCTTTGACCATAAGGCTCTCAGTTTAGAAATTTAAAATTTTTTATTAGTACCAATTTATTAAAACAACCAATTATACAAATTTGATAAATTATTATAAACATAAAAGTAGAAATGTTTTTGGAAATGCATCTTGAATAATGAGACAGGCTTGAATTTAAATTTTAGATATTTTTTATAGATAAGAGAAACTTGATTTAGATATGTTTATTTTTCTTTCAGCCAGGTCTTAAAAGTCCTTTTGATTTTTGTGTAAGATGGTAAAAAAGTGATTATGAAAGGGGACCCTTGAAACCAAGGGCATTGTCAGGCACATTAGTCTTAGGAATAATGCCGATGCGGTGAAATGGATCCCTCCACAGCTCAGGTTTGAAGATGTCCACTTGACACCACTCTGGCCTGCTCAGCATGCTTTTGACTTTGGCTTATTTCACTTCTCCTAATTGTAACAGTCAGTGTGCCTTTATATCTTTTATCCTTGATCTATTCTTTGGTCAGAAAAATATTTTTCACCATGCCCATTCCAGAATATGTAGATAAGTTCCAGAATATGTAGATAAGTAGATAGATATAGGCAGTACCACCCTCGTACATAGGTGATGTATTTCAGTGTTGGGCCTGTCTCGTCTTACTTGGGGATTATTAATCTTAGAGAAATCAAGGAAAGCAGATGTATTCTGGTGAGGGCAAAAGGAGCGCTAGGTAGGACAGAGCCGCTGTCCCAGTGTCATGTGATGCAGATGTTGCTTTGAATCCTTTCTTGCCTCTGCTGTTCTTAAACCTTGATAGGCACTTATTCGAGAAATGATAAAGAGGGAGGTAAAAGTTCTTGAAAGCATATTGTACATAAGTATACATTTAAAATGCCTTTATAAATTTTGCTGCTATCATCACTTCAGGTCTTCTGTAAGATTAATCAGTGTCTAGATGCACACAGCAGGAAAATTTTTCCTTGCCACACAGAAGTAAATTTGATGTTTCTATGAAGTTGCTTGATGACTGTCAGGTGTCTTGTGTTTTATAATCCTGCCTTTGGCCAGACTAGAAAGTGAAATCCAAAATTATTTCTTCCACATCCTTTCAAAGCATATCATTAATTTATTTTTGTTTCTGTCCTTAGTGTTCTCCATGGCCCGATAGCCCCACAGCCTATGTGAATAACAGTCCTTCCACAGCGCCCACTTTCACCTCCCCACAGCAGAGCACCTGCAGTGTCCCAGACAGGTATGTGGTCTGTGAAAGTGTGTGCCTGTAGCTGACGGAAGCTCATGACTCCTGTATCTCCCTTTCTGTCAGTTTACAGCGTCCTCTATATCTGAAGTATGTAGCAATGCGAAGTAGCCTCCTCAGTTTCAGAAGAAAATCATCTTTGCTTCACCTGTTTGCTCCTAGTCTCTTATACCAGACATCTTCGGAACTATGAAATTGTAGAAAAGGGGGCATTTTCAAGATCTGTTCTTTGTGAGATAAAAAGAACATTAATGGGGTTCATGGACAGTGAGTTACTGAGGTGAAACTGTGACTTGAGTGTATTAAGATTGCATTTATTATAAAGTACATTTGTCCTTAATGTTCACCATATCAAACAAGGGTTATTTTCTGCTCTGTTTCTTCTTCCTCCCAGTAGATACACTATTTTTTTTTTAAGTAAGTCTTTCATCTTAAAGGAAGAGCTTTCAGTTTCTAAGGACTTACTGTGGTTTTAGAAATAGGAATGATCAACTTTGTTTATTCTGTTATCTGGCCTTGATGTGCCACTGATAGTCTAGTGAGCTCCATGTGGGAGCAGGAACTGCATGTCGGGCACCCTGAAGATGCAGCAGGGGTCCACAGGGGGCTTGCCATTTTGGGGGCGGAAGCTTTGCTGGAAGAACTAGTGCCAAGTAAGTCAGACTGGAAGCCTAGGACCAGGGATGTGGCCCCATCCCTCCTGTTGTTTTTCATCTTCATTTTGCCTTAGAAACAGAAGCACAGTGCTACTAGTTTCTTTTGTTCTCTTGAATTTCACCCTGTTTAATCATGGATAAATGTATTAAAGAGGTCATTTTCGATTTTGTCTTAGAATTACTGTACCATTTCTTATAGCTCATTTTTTTCTTAGGGGTTTTATGCAGCTATTTTCGATTGTTTTATCTTTCTTGATTTCTCATGTTTTTTCCCTAACTAAAATGAATGAGTGTCCTTCATTTTCCTGTCACCCTAGAGATAATTGGAGCCTTTTTGTTTCATAAAACTGGAATTTGTTACTAGAACAGATGGAGGGAAAAAGAGGCACAAATTAAGAAACAGTGTTGAGTCTTAATCTCATTGTCATACTCACTCCCTGACCACTGGTGCCAGCATTCTCACTGCAGCTTTACATTGCTGTCACAGTATTATTTTAAATTTACCGAAATAGCCTTTCATGTCGTGATTTTAAAATAAATATACATAAAATCTTTCTTTTCTCCCTTCTTCCTAGTAATTCTTCTTCCCCAAATCATCAGGGAGATGGAGTTCCACAGGCCTCTAGTGAAGTAAGTATCTTGTTCCTAAAACTGCCAGATGCTTTCAGGATCCTGCATTTTTCAGGCTCTGATGGGGACGTGAGTCATTGTTTGGGTCTCTGAGTAGTCAGACCTGTGCTCTTTTTGGGTGTTGTTTTACTTCAAACTTGGAGGATTTCTGTGTTTTGTTTCAGTGTTGTTCTTTATAACATGCCAGTGACTTGGGGTGTTTTTTTTTTTTTTGTAAGGTTGAATGGCTTCTTCTATTTATGTTCATTTTCTTTGTAAACAGCAACTTCAGCCTTCAGCCACGACCCAGGAAACACAACAGTGGCTGCTCAAAAACAGATTCTCTTCCTACACAAGACTGTTTTCCAATTTTTCAGGTATGTTTGTGTGTGTGTGTGTGTACACGCACATGTTTTGTTTGCTTGTTTGTCTCTACTTTCATTAACCTTAATTTTTTAAATTTTGAAGTAATTATAGATTCATAAGAAGTTGTCAAGACATGTACAGGGAAGTCGTATGTACATATCAACCAGTTTCCCCCAGGGCTAACATCTTGCATACCTATTGTACACTATCAAAATCAGGAAACACGGTACAATCTACCGTTCTGTGTGCCCTCATTGTATAGATATAAATAGTGCTATGCAATTTTTTCATTTTATTAACTTTATTTTGAAATGATTTTTGTTTTACAGTTTGTTGCAAAGATAGTACAGAGAAGTTCCAGGGTCCCCTTCGCTCACATAATTATATTACAGTATCAAAATCACGAAATTGACATTGGTGCAATGAATATAGTCTGTGTCATTTTATCACATATATAGATCCGTATAACCACCATCGAAGTTAAGATACAGAATTACACCATCACCACAAGGATTTCTCTCGTGCAACCACAATTTCCCTACCCCCCAGCCACCATCCCTAATCCCTGGCAACCATTAATCTGTTCTCTCTCTCTCTGATTTTGTCATTTCAAGAACGTTATATAAATGGAATCATACAGTATGTGACCTATGAATGTACTTGGGTATGGTTTTTATAATACTTAAGTGTAAGTTTTTTCTTACATAGTAAGCCAAGAGAGTATTTAGATGGAATTTTAAAAGGGACTAAGCAGTGTTTCTCCAGGTGGTGCAATAGGAAACCTGTTTAGAGGAACAGTAATAGATATTCCATGTGGGCTAGGGGCAGCATTTCCCAAACGTATTTGGCCCTGAGACCCTTTTCCTACGGAACACTTACTAACATGTCCTGTCCAAACACGTCCTGAGAAATGCTGGCCCACAGCAAAGTGGCAGTCAGCTGTCCTTTGCCACAGGGCTGTGGGGGCATAAAAATGCAGCTTCAGCCTTTTCAGAGGACAGAACGTATGTGTGCACATACCCGGCCTAGAGGAAAGCTTGATTTCAGAAACAACATAGTTGCCTATTATGTCAGCCATTTATTGCTGTGCTTGTGCGATGATTAGTCATTCCCCATGTGGCTTTGTCTCTTTAAAATTAAAGTACTGGATGAAAGTCATGTGCTCCCAGCCACTTCTATATGATTAAATAAAACCTCTTATCTGTGAAAAACTGGAAATTTAAAAATTTCAGTGTGTTGGTGGGGGGAACACATTTTGAACCCTCATAAGGAAGGCAGATGAAGAATCTAAATGCATACAAAAAGCTCTGACTGTTGGAACTGAGGTTATGCCTCTTACATTAGATGGATACATGTTTCCATCTAGAGATTTTTAAGGGCTTTTCACTGTGCCCAGTGATCACATGACTTGGCTTCTTGCCTTTATCCTATGGCTTCCCAAGAGTAGAATGGAGAGGATGAGAGTGCAGCTTTGTGCCCTGAGCCTGTTGGACATCCGCATTTCGGAAAGGGCTGTGCACAGAATATCTGCCCGGGTCTGTGGAGGGCTCAAGGATGTGCACACGCAAGTCTCTGGTCACCCATGAGCCCTGTTTCCAGAGGCATGGAGCCCACACCTGTAGAGCGATGACAGCCTGTCATCGTCTAACTGCTCGTGCCTCATGGGCGGGCAGTGTGCGTCTCTGGTCTTTCTTTTACAAACTACAAAAGCTATTAAGCTTTCACATTCAAGCCCTCAAAAATAGAAAAGTAACCCCATTATCTTGTTACTTTTTTAGATTGTTATCATATGGAAGTCATGCCTGAATCTCAGGGGGCATCTCAGTTTTCACAATAAACTACATCTTGAGTGTTGACAAGAGGGTAAAACAAAAGATTATGGACTCATTCAAACATAAAAAGTCGAGAGGAGTATGATGAACGCCCATGTAACCATCCCCAGCTTCAGAAATGACCAGCCTTTGGTCAGTCTTCCTCTCTACCACTCCCTCCCCCGCTTTTCTGTTGTATTTTACAGTAAATCCTAGATAACATGTCATTTACACTTACCAAGTATTTACGGGGGAAATCTTAAGGTATAATATGCAATTCTCTGCTGTGCTTTTGTGTTAAAGCTAGCTGCTCTGACAGTTATATTACACAGGATGTTTGACTTTACATTGCACGTTGTGGAAAAGAGGTCTGTTTAGCTCTCCTACCAACTCATACGACTTTGGGCAAATCCCCAAAACTCGGGACTTCTGTTTCCTCTTTCTACAAAGTAAAAGATTAGTCTGGGTGATCTCAAGGTAATTATCGGGGGTCAGTATCCTATTTATTCACATAGCCACAGCACAGCAAAAATATTGCAGATGGTGAAACCCTCCATTAGAACAGACAACGCTGTAGGCCCTGCTCGGTGATCTCATTTACCAGCCCTTGGGCTTTTTAGCTTCATCTTGATACAGGACATGGAAGACCAGGCATTTTCGTCGGCTCTGAGAGAAGGGGCTGTGTGTGTGTTTTTCATGTATGTGTATACACAGGAGACCTGTGATGTTTTTGAAGAACATTGAACTGTGTGGAGACAGATGTCGTAAAGCAGCCAGTTCTGCTAGTTCTTTTCCCACTTCTTAGAAGAATCTCTCTTTGCTGTTCTCCAGGTGCCGACTTACTAAAACTGACAAAGGAAGATTTAGTACAAATTTGTGGTGCAGCCGATGGAATTCGGCTCTATAATTCACTGAAGTCAAGGTAAAATACTGTGTTTAAAAGGAACTGTTTTGCTTGAAATCAGACTGTCCCTTTGTTTGTGTGGGGAATTTGGGCAGAATGTATTTCCACGCTAGGTTGGCGTGTGCCTGCGTGCGCTGGGCAGCACTGGCAGCGTCGTGCTCACGAGAAGACTGTTTTGTGTACACCCTCAGGGCAGGCCCAGATATGATGCAGGCACTGATGAGGGCAGAGGTAGACTGTAAGACTGGTAGACATGCACATGGGCAGTACTGAGTTCTTGAAGACGACTGGGGTTGTTGCCAAGAAAACAAACTTCTCATTTAGGTGAGCTCTACAGAATCTATGGTTTTCAAGGTCATATGACTACTACTGAAAATGTCAACTTCTAATTGTAAATTAAAATGAAAGAACTGTAAATTGTGCTGGCTTTTAAGATCCATTTACTATCATTGCTATTCTTAGACTTGTGTGAGAATTCCATTAAAATTAAATCTTACTGATTTTAAATTGCTGACTTAATCTTGAAACTTAAATTTACCAGCACCTGACAGACCATCTCAATGGTTTAGAGTCTGGATCATCAGATTAGACCACCTGTGATAGTTGGTGTGAGGTGTGTGTTTTTATATTTTTATTAGTAAATTGTTTTGTATAATGAAATAACGTTGTAAAGTTCTCATGAGGAAATAGAACTTAGATTCCTGTAGTTGTCATGTGTACATGTGGCGAGGCAGCTTTCTCTCCTCGGCTCACGAGTGGCATCTTCTGATTGCAGGTCGGTTAGGCCCCGCCTAACCATCTACGTCTGCCAGGAGCAGCCCAGCAGCACACTGCTGCCAGGGCGGCAGCAGGCTGCAGGCAGCGGAGGCGAGAATGGCAGTGGGACACCCTACGGTGGGTACTGAGGGCGTCTCCCTTTCTGACACTGAGGGAGACACGGTACAGACCTCACTGGGCTTCGAAGGACTTGTCGTGTTAGCACTGCCGAGTGCTGAGGCAGGAGTCCTGAAAGCAGTGAGCACCAGGACCGAGTCCTTGAGAAGCACACGAGCAAGCCTTCCTCAGTTCTTTCAGCCACACTTGGATCTCCTTTTTCATGTGGCCCTATATGGCCAGAAATACCTAACAAGCAAAAGACGAGCTTGAATGCTTTGGGGTTTTGCTGGTTTTTTAAAAAAATCTCAGATTCAATGATGAATGTAACAGGGGCAGCTTGGCAAGACAGCAAGTGGGTTTTTCTTTTCTTTTTATCCATTTTACTGACTGGGGGAGAAAACATGAAATGTCACATGTGTAAAGACACATCTGTGTAACGGTGCTAAGTGTGTGGACTTGTCTTAGGCATCTAGCCAGCACTGAGCTTTAGTGAGTCTGGGCCGCGTCCCTGTGAATATACTGTATCGTTATCCATCCGAGTACTGAGGGCTCCATCCTCCTGCTGGTTCTCCTTAATTGTATAATAGAGAGCTGGACTAGGGCAGAGAGAAAACTCCCGGCCCCCTCCCCTCCTCGAAAATATAGTCCTTGGGGGAAAAAGCAAGCATTTTTTTAACGCATGTTTTCTCATTTGTCAACTTGGTGTGTGGTAATCTCTCCCCCTTCTCAAATTCAGAGAAAATAAGTGCAACACACTCAGAACTTTTCAGAGAAAAATGTGTTCTGGAATTCAAAAAGGCATTATTTGCTGTAATACTGGGTGGAGCTCTGAAAAGTACTTTGTTGTTTGAATTTTACTATAAAATCCCAGGGGAAGCATCACTGTTGTGAGCTTTTCCATTTGGTGTCATTTTGGCTTCAAAAATTGTGAATTTTAAGACTAAATATACCAAGTCTTAGTTTTAGAGGCTAAAAATTCTAAAGGAGCTCTCCATGTATGGTATCAAGATTTCCTGTATTATTTACATGTGGTCACAACTGTCACATGCTGAAAGGTATATCCTCAATCATGAGTTTTTGTGGAGGTGTGTATGGAAGTATTGGCGAACTGAACTCTAGGTCAGGGTCAGCAAACTGTTTCTGTTAAAGGCCAGGTAGTAAATCTCTTGACTTTGTAGACCGTGGTCTCGTTCCCTCCCAGCGCTACCACTGGGGTGGCCATGTTCTGGTATCATTTGATTTTGAAAGAACAACTGGAGGACAGGGTTTGGCTCACACAGGCTGTATTTTGGTGACACTGCTCTGGATCATCTGTAAGTCTTACCCTAATTACATTCCCAATTCTGAGCTTCTCGTAATGTATAATTAGCAACGGTTTCTAGATTCATACGCACACAGGAACAAACCCTTGTTTGGGAACGCAGAGTTCTAGCCCTGAGATTCCCGATCAGGGTCTGGCTTGGACCTGCCACAGTCGGACTCACTGGGAGCTGCCTGGCGCTGTGCAGACATGGCTGCTGCTCAGTTACCCGGTCCAGAGACTCTGGGGGCTGCACCTGCGATTTTTCTGTCAAGTAGCAGCAGGATTCATTGGAGCTTTTCATGAGCTATCTTTTATACTGTTTTCAGTTCTTTGTGGGGAGGAAGGGGGAGAGGCAGCTTTTATTCCTTAGGATAAATCCCCAGTCATGGGATTATTGAAGCAATAACTATGACCTTTTTAGAGTTTTCTTAATATATTGAGAGAAATACATATTTTTGAAAACAGCTTCCTTCGGGTATAATTTATATACCATAAAATCCTCCCATTGTAAGTGTACAATTCAGTAATATTTTAGTAAATTTACAGTTTTATAGCCATTACCACAAACTAAATCCAGTTTTAGTTCCATTACTCCAGAAACATCCCCTTTGCCCATTTGCAGTCAATTCCTGCTTGTTTTAAAGAAAAATTAATATCTCAAATCCCTTTGTACAGAGACCACTGTTAATGTTTATTAAATTATATGTGTGAGCATAAATAATGTATTTCAGATGGATAATAGTGAGAAAAAATACTAGTTTTTATATATACCAGGGGTGCCAAAAAAAAGGTATATACATGACTTGTAGTCATCTTTTGTTATTGGTATGTATTGAGTATTATAATTTTAATAGTTTTTTCTTTTCTTAAAATGTGTATACATTTTTTTGGCACCCTGTGTATATACATTTTTTAGTACTTTGAAAGGTGTGATCTTCCTATAGATCCAGGTGGAAAACAGATTAAAGATAACTGCTAAAATGCTGTTCTTATTTTTTTATTTCAGTTTATCATGCAATCTACTTGGAAGAAATGGTTGCCTCAGAAGTTGCTCGAAAACTTGCGTTGGTGTTTAATATTCCTTTTCACCAAATTAACCAGGTTTACAGACAGGGTCCCACTGGTATTCACATTCTTGTTAGTGATCAGGTAACTAACTGCGTTTCCCATTCACACTGGTATATACTTTCATATGTCATTGAAGAACTAGAGAACAATTCTGTGACCTCGTTTGCAAGTACTCATGGGAATCATTTTCAAAGAGTTAGGGATTAGAATTTATAACCAAGAGTTTCAGGTGTCCTGGTGACATAAGAAACACAAATCAAGGAGCACTGTGGCTCATACCCCCCCCCCTTTTAATTCAGACACTCACTAGGGGGACTTCCAGGTAGTGGAGCATTGGCCCCTTTTTATCTACAGAGGCATTTGAAGGTGTTTTCCTTTTGCTCACTATTTGATGACAAATTTTAAAAAACAGTAAAGTTAGAAGTACAATTTCCCCCCCAGTGTTCCGTGACAAGCAAGTAATAATAGAAGAGCACTTACGCAGTGACGTTTCGTTAGTCGTTACACACAGGACGCAGTGAGTCAGATGGGTGGTTGACCAGATCTCTCAGGGACCATCCTGAACAGGCACTGCTGCCAATGCAGCAGGTGTAAATTATTATTATTAGGTTGGTGCAAAAGTAATTGTGGTTTAAAAGGTTAAAAATAATTGCAAAAACCACAGTTGCTTTTGCACCAACCTAATACTTCACACTGCATTCATGAGTTACCATTTTGGCCTTTGGGTCCTGTATTTGTGCTGCAGTATATAGATGACATTTTCCTTTAACTACTAATTTTTAATCTTTTATAATCAGTTAAGAAGGGACCACTGGACCTTAATTATAATCTGCTTTCTCCTTCTAGATGGTTCAGAACTTTCAAGATGAGAGTTGTTTTCTATTCTCCACAGTAAAAGGTACTTTGAATATGTGCATGTGCTTTGAAATGCTGGAGTTATGAAAAATAGTGTGTGCCTATAACCAGCCGTCATCTTGTGTGCTTGCTTTTGAAAATGCTGGCTTTACTAATTTTAAGAGGAGTTTGGAAAATGAATCAAGAGACTATTTCTCATGGTTGTATATTCCCTAGGAGTCAGTCCTAGGGAAAAAAATTCAATTCATTCAGCCAATGTTTTACTACGTACCTTGTGTTAGACACCATGATTTGGGTGCTAGAAAGGTCTTGAACAAAACAGATTCCATGGAGCTCCTACTCTAGTGAGGAAAGCAAACCAGAATTGCCCAACAGATGCCCATAATTGCAAATATTTTAAGTGCCATGAAGGAATGGAAAAGTGTGGATGGAGTGTTTATGGATAAGGGGGACCTGGCTAGGGGGACGTGAAGCTGTTGGGCAAGGCTTCTCTGAGGAGGTGTCATCAATGCTGAGACCTGAGGAAGGAGGAGCTGACCATATGGGAGCATCGCAAGGCGGTGTGGAGCTGTGTGTGAAGGAAAGACTTTGGCTGCTTGGGAGCTGGCAAGAGCCATGCAGCTGCCATGCAGTGTGTGAAGGGTAAGCGGAGCAAGATGGAGTCAAAGCAAGAGGCAGGTCTGGTGTGAGGGACCTGGTGATGAAGGTAGTTTAGGTGTTATTTGAAATGTATTGGGAAGTCAGTGAAGCTGTTTAAACAAAGGAGTAATGTGATTAGATTTTTCTTTCACTCTTGTAACTCTGGAGACAGGTGAGGAAGGGGCAAAACTGGAGGCAGGAGGCATCATCTAGGTGAGAGGTAATGCCTGCTGGGTGCCATATTTGAGGGAGGAATGGTTGTGACTCTTAGAAGAGCAACCTAGCAGACTGTGGTCCTGGTAGAGAGGTAGGTATGGGCGGGGGAAAGTCAGGTAAGAGTTCTATTTTAGATGCGTAGAAGTGTAAAATTGGCGGTTATTGAGACCTGTCTCCGGCAGGCAGGAAAGGCCTGGGCTTGACATGTAAATTTGGAAGCCTTTCCCATATCAGTGCCATGGAAATTGTTGAGTCATTTAGTGAGAGAAGTGAAAAGAGAGGCTTGGACAGGGCTCAAGTGAGTTCCAATTACAGGCTTAGATTGAGGAATTTTTGCTTTGGGTTTTGTTTGTTCTAGTTCCTTTAGGTGTAGAAGTAGATTGTTTATTTGGGATTTTTCTTGAGGTAGGCTGGTATAGCTAGGAACCAACCCCTTAAAACTGCTTTTAAAAGCTGCGTCCCATGAATTTTGAAAAGTTATGTTCTCGTTTTCCTTTGTTTCGAGGTAGTTTTTGATTTCTTGTTTATTTCCTCTGACCCATTGGTTTATTAGAATGTTGTTTAGCCTCCTCGTGTTTGTTTTTTTGAGTTTTCTTCCTATAGTTGATTTTCAGTTTCATGCCATTGTGGTTAGAAAAGATGCTTGATATGATTTCAGTCTTCTTGAATTTTTTATTGATGCTTGTTTTGTAGCCTAACATGTGATCCTGGAGAATTTCCCATGTGCATTTGAAAATAAAAAAATGTATATTTTGCAGTTTTTGGATGAAATGTTCTATAAATGTCTCTTAAGTCCTTCTCATCTAATGTGATATTTAAGGTCATTATTTCCTTACTAATTTTGTGTGGATTATTATCCATTGATGTGAGTGGGTTATTAAAGTCCCCTGATGTTACTATATTACTGTGGATTTCTCCCTGCATGTCCATTAATAATTGCTTATATACTTAGGTGTTATATCCTTTTCTTGGATTAGATTAAAATTATGTAATGTTCTTCTTTGTTTTTTGTTTTGTTTTGTTTTTTACTTTTTGTTTTAAAGTTTATTCTGACTGATACAATATTACTGCTACAGCTTTCTTTCTGTTTCAATATGCATGGAATGTCTTTTTTCATCCCTTGACTTTCACTCTGTGCCAGTCTTTCAATTTGAAGTGAGTCTCTTCCAAGCAGCATGTAGATGGGTGTTTTTTTAATCCGTTCTGGCCATCCTGTCTTTTTATTGGAGCATTTAACGCATTTACATTTAAAATATGTACTTACTGCCATTTTGATAATTGTTTCTAGGTTGTTTTTATAGTTGTCTTCAGTAAGAAGGGATTTTTAAAGCTAAATTACTATGAGAAGAGACTTTTAAAAGACTGGTGGGTTAAGATCTAAATCTAGTCTTAGCACAAAAGCTGTATCTTGAAGAGAAAGATGTCATGTGTCACCCTTTCTTGGAAGTCACTCTTGAAGGGAGTAGCAGAAAACAATGTTGAAATTATGATTTCACTTTGTGCCTGACATGTTGCATATGCTATCAAGTGACCTGCAAGGCTGAATTTTAACAGCGAACTGGCTCACTTTATCTTTTACTTTCACAAGCATCTTTAGCTGGGTACCCTTCTGCTCAGTTTTTTGTTCTCAAAGCAATAGTTTCTAGTCTGCAAAACTCATTGTCTGAAAAAGGAAATTCATAAGTATAATTGTATAGTTGTGTTCTGTGAAAGAGGAGGACATTTCTAATGTCAGATATCACAGGATATCCCTTCCCATCTCAGTTTGTCAGACTTTTGTCCTCATGAAAAATTCATTTGTTCTTTGACGAATGCCTATACTGCTTCTCCCATTTCCTGAGAAACACTAGGCCATCAGGCAAAAGTTGTGATATATATTTTTTTAAGTGTTTCAGATCTACATCTGTGGAGTTCACAACTTATTTCTAGAAAAGACGGATATAAGCACTCTGTATGCTTTGTATAGAGTTGACGGTCCCGCCCTGGCACAGTCTTTCCATCTGCTCTGCCTCTAGTCTTGCCCCCTTGCTGACAACACTTTTGTTACTTGTCTCGATATCCCCCTCCCACACCCCAAACTGGCACAGTACTGATGCGAGTGTGGACCAGACACCAAAAAGCAGACTGTCTACAAAGGGAATGTGTACATGCAGTTGCCTAAGGGAAGAGGAGCTAGAGCAAGTTAATCAGCTTTTTTTCTGTAGAATTATTTAAAGATAACTTCTGAACTGGTGAAGGACATTAAAGATTTCTGGGAGTTTTCAATTTAATGGTCTTGATTTTCCTAAGCCCGGCTTTAAAGCCCTGTAACTTCTCTTTCCTTTTTCTGCAGTTGAAAATAGTGGTGGTATCCACATAATTTTGAAGTGATGTCTTATGTAATCTGAACTATATTCAGTACCAAATAAAGTCACGCTTAAAAGTGTGTGAAGACTGAATCCAAGAAGTCTTGGGATTGGATTTTAATGTATGAAATGTTTCATATTGAAAACACAAGATGACCTTTCTAATGAGCTGTATGAGAGGTGAATCTCCTCACTGTCACTGCCATGGCCAAGCATCCTCGTGAGAGGCAGCACGTCGGGACAGCATGTGTGCAGCTCCTGGGGCCACGGTGCAGGCAGGGCTGCCTGCTTCTCTGGCAGAAGCCAGCAGATACAGTTCCTAGAAGCAGCCTTTGCTGTCTTTTTACACTGTATGCGGTTTGGAAATGAATGTAAAAACGTACTGTGGGCATTTACCTTTCTGTGCCAGTCTGGCCTTTATTGCCTGGACCTTCTGCTGACCTGGGGCGGGGCTGGGGACAGTGCTGTTTGGAGCCAGCATGGAATCTGTCTGCCGAGAGCTGCGAAGTGCTGATACGGTGACTGGTGGTCAGGTAAGAGGCTTGGCACCTTCTCAGAAGAAATCATATCTAAGTGTGTGCATCTGATGTGATCGTGACAGATCAGGGAAGAGCCAAGCCAGAAAGATGAGCTGGACGCAAGCTGCATTATCAACAGTACCTTGGTGAGAGGATCAGTGTAAATCCTAATAGGTACAAAGACTTTTGTGTTTTTGCTTTGTCACAGATTTATTGAAAAACTTTTTGCTTCTGCTTCCATTTTTAGCATTTTGTTTCTGATTTTCATTTTTGAAGCCCCACTGCCTTTAAAATTACGTGGTTTTCTTTTTCCTTCATCCCTCTTTCTTCATCTGCCCTTCCCAACCCACCCCACCCTATCCCTTTCTTAAACATTTTTAAAGCCCTACCCCAGACATTGGAAATAGGTGACCCTAAGCAAGGGAAAAACGGATAGTTTCTGACTTGATATTAAGGGGTCTTCATTATCAAGTTGAAATTATTCTTAAAACACTAGATATCATAAATCAAACACTAAATTGTACCATGAAAATTTCTTACACTTCTCAAGTATTGAGCTTTAGTACAAATCATGGATAAACATTCTGGTGATTATTTAGAGGCTTTTTTATACACCACATAATAGTTTCTTTTTCTATAAAAAGAGTGCCTCCTTCACAAAACCAAATGCTTGTCTGCCGGTACACTTTTCAAAGGGAATCCAATGTTTTTGCAATTTTTCTTACTATCTTTATTGCTTCTCTTCACCCAAAGCCTTTCGCAAAATTCATCAGCAAGCATTTTTGAGGCCTGTGATGTAGCACACCCAATTTTTTCTTTAAACTTCAATTCCATTTTAATTATAGCATCTCTGTCCATTTACCCAGGTGTCTTCGTTTTGAATGTATTATTTGACCCTTATGTTTGTTCAGGCAGAAATAGGAATGAGTAATTTTGAGTTTAAAATCTGTCCCAGAAGATAAACTACATCGCTGGGTAAAAGCTTTGGCATTTTATGTTTTATTCATAAAGGTGGTGGTCTAATACGAAGAAGCACTGTCTCTAAATATCTCCATCTTCAGTTTGAAAAATATCTCTAACTCTTACAGACCCAAAAGCAGGAAAGCTTTCCTTTCTGTCGTTTTCCCTTTGCTTTAGTATGACCACGTTTTCTGTACCAATCATTTGGGAAAGAAGTGAGCTTCTCAATTGTTTTAGAGTTTTGCTTGTCTATTTAGCATTCCTTTTTGAGTCTCAAGATATATGGAACAATAAATGTCATTTAATGCTGTGTGCTATTTTGAATTCCTCACTGGGTTTTAGAAGTGGGGTGAAAATTAAAAGCTCATCAAACTTGAAACTGCACCAAGTGGTGTTGAGCGTTAGTCTGTCCCAATGAAACGGTTAAATTACGTATGGCACCAGCACATTTGCTACTTTGTTTTTTTAATAGTAGGATGTATACATTTCAGTATAATAAATGTTTTCCGATTGTTTTGCAAACGTGTGTCTCATTTAAAATCCAGGTCCTGTCAGTGTCACAAGTCATAGATAATCAAGAGGTTGCGTGTGTATATTCTGAGCACACAGCAGTCTGAATTTTCTAGAAGCAGTGAGGTCCATGTGTTGTTTTCTTTTCAGGTTGTTTTCTCAAAACTGATGCCACTGAGGACAGGTTATTCCAGTAACTTTTCCACACCTAAAGTGAAAGCAAGCCTGATTTTCTTATCAGAGCTTCTCCTGTTTTATAAATGAGGTCATGGGTCATTGAGCAATGAGTATAGTAGCTGTGATAGGTTGTGTCCTGGCTCAAAGGAGATAATGTATAGACGACCTCGGTCATTTACATGAAATAGAAACTGTAATTCATAATCACTGAAGCACGTCTGTGTTATATGTTCTTTTATTTAAATAGCATCGTGCATCAGTTATTCCCCCCCGGCCCCCGGGGTGTAAATGTGTGTTGCATTAACTGCTATGATATACATGATTTTTAGACTAGCGAATACTGGAGTATATCATAAGGCAATAAAATCATCAACTTTAATGCTTATTCTGACAATCCTGTTAAATTGATTTATGGGATTGTATATGTATCTGTCTTCTCTTCCTAGAATGCAGCCGAAGCCCTGTATCCTCAAGGCTTCTAAAACGGTCCATGTAATAGAAGTATTGCTAGGCATGGGAAAATACCTTGTTTTTGCTGTTTCACTTCAGCTTCTTGTGAGCTCTGGACTCTTCAGTTTGGGGATTGGTTGCTAGGAAGGGTCGGCTACCATTAACACACAAGTTCACAACGAAGGTGATTACAGGTTCCTGATCTTAATAAAGATCACAAACGTGGACAGCACAAGCGGCAACATCACCTTACCAGATTTTAGGTAACATTAGGAAGGTCTGAATTTGGAAAACGGTTTTGCTCAGATTATCTGCTGTAGATTATAGCAATAAAACCCTCTTGATTTGAGCATTGCGATGGTGTATTCATTTTTATATTGCGTCTAAAAAGGTGCCAATATATTACTGATCTGAGTTTAAGTGTATAACTTTTGAATAGTTCTGGTGTAACTTGATTTCTAAGATTTTAAAATAAACTTGGAAAAAAAATCACACCCATTCTACATGCATCCATTTGTTATTTTTAATTGATTATATTATAGATAACTTAAGCCTTAATCAATGCTATTTCTTAAAGGTCCCCCAAATTTTGTGAGCTATGACATGATTAACTTTTCTCCTATAATAAAACTGCATTGTGTGCTGTAGCATACGCCAGAGCTTATTAATTTCCAATCAGGCAAACAAACTCTGAGTTGATTGTATTTAGTTTTTGGTTTTGGTCCCCAAAAATGTATGTGACAAGCTGACAGAAACAAAGGTGAAGACCCTGCTCCACCCAGTTTAGAGTCCTCATTTCTTTGGTGTCTCATGGAAACCTGTTAATTTGCCTTCCACATAAGTCTTTACATATAAAACTATCAGGTATTATGAATTTGTAGTGTAGTCACTGACAAAGTTGCTGTTTAACTTTCAAAGTGGAAAAGTCCTGCTAGTTAAAATGGAATTGTGAATTAACGTAGGCCGTTGTCGTAAGTATCAGATAGAAAATCAACAGCTGATTTTTTCAGCTCAGTTTGTGCTAATACTGATGGTCTGTTGCAGGAATGCTGACAAAGCCGAGGGCAGAACTTTTGTACCTAGGAAGGCACCCACCTCTTAAGAAGTCGGGTTTCTTGCACGGTCCTGGATGCACGAGACCACTCTTGCCATGTGTACTGACACAAGGCTTTGATTTGATTGCATCGCAGCAGAATAAAGGTGAAAACTATCACCAGAGTTACTGCAATCCCTACGGAAGTCTTTTACCTGTAAATGCCTTTCCCAATGGAGAATCAACAGATTTCGGTGACAGTGGAAAAGGTCAGAAAGACGGTCTTCTCTGGAGGAAGGGACACCTCCTCGTGCCTTGGGCCTGGGCAGGTGCTGTCAGAGAATGACACAGCACCTACACAGCCGATGTCCACTTCCTCCCACTGCTGTTGGTGGCGTGACAGGCGCGAAGTAGGCATGGACTTTGACGTGAGGGAGCTGAGCCTGGAAATGGAAGGAAAAAAAGGAACAATCTTTTACACGGCTGTTTTCAGGATTATAGGCATAATCCTAGGAAAGCCCGTACATAGTTCTCTGTGTGGAATCTGCTTCACTTTACTTTTAAGCAAGAAAATTTCTAGGGTAGGCTAGGGCTACTCCTCCTGTTTACGTAACACATTTCCTAAAACAGCACCTTCTAAAGACAAAGGAAAACTAATAATATTTCTGCCCACAGATAATCACTGGCCCTGTGCAGAGTGAGTGGAATTCTCGACACCTGAAGCATCCTGGTGCTGCTTTGGGGTGTAAACGCTAAGTTGCATAACCTTAGAGCGTATTCAAGAAAACAATGTAGGTGAACTAAGTGGGGAAAGAAAGCCACGTTCTATTAAGCCCTCTCACCTGGAAGTTAGCCCAGACCACGTTCTACCTCCTGATAATGACCTCAAGCCCGTTATAAGGTTGCTGATCACCAGACCACTGTGTTTCCCCGAAAATAAGACCGGGTCTTATGTTAAGGTTTGCTCCAAAAGATGCATTAGGGCTTATGTTCAGGGGATGTCCTCCTGAAAAATCATGCTAGGGCTTATCTTCCGGTTAGGTCTTATTTTCAGGGAAACACGATACGTGAAACCTATTCTGGAAGTTGAATCTTCAAGGGTGGGGTCTAATTCTGAAGAAGTCTAAGGAGACACTTGTGTAACAGATACGTTTGCGTAACCATTGGTTTAGAACAGGATGTGTTCATTGCTTGCTTAGAAACTGCCAGGTGTACTGACTCCTGGCTCACACTTACCCGCATCCGCTTGATGCCTGCGCGTGTAACCTGCTGACAGTCATACAGCTCAAGGCGCTCCAGGCCACGGCAGTTCTCCAGGTGTTCCAGGGCCACATCAGTGATGAGCAGGCAGTTGTCCAGTTCCAGTACCCGCAGCCTCTCGTGGCCACAGGTGCTGTTGCTCAGGTGCAGAATTCCATCATCTGTGATGAGCTCACAGTGGGACAGACTCTGGAACAGGGAGGGAAAAAAACATGTTTGCAAAACCCTCTCGTTCCAAGGCTCATGGCCCAGGGAGCAACCGTTTATTAACGGGAGGACAGACACAAAGCCTTGGGGCCCTATGGCCCTGGGTTTGCTGCAGCTGGGAAGTGAGTGGTTTCTCTCACCTTTCTGACTTTTAAAAACAGAAATCAAAATTGTAGGGGATGGTGGTTCAAGAGGCGACATAAGAGGATTCCCCTTACGGTAATGGAAGCCTTTACCAGAGCAATTAGGCAAGAAAAAGAGAAAAGGCATCCAAATTGGAATGGAATTAGTAAAACTCACTTTTTGCAGAGGAAGACATATAAAAAATCCTCAAGACTCCATAAAAAACTGTTAGAACAAACGAATTCAGTAAAGTTGTAGGATGCAAAATCAATATATAAGTATCTGTTGTGTTTCTGTACACTAATAACAAATTACCAGAAAGTGAAATTAAGAAAATCCCATTTATATTTGCATGAAAAATAAAATACCTAAAAAAAATTTAACCAAGAGCTGCAAAACTTGTACTCTGAAAACTATAACACTGACAAAACAACAAAACACAAATTCCATGCTTATAAACTGGAAGAATACTGCTAAAATGTCTGTACTACCCAAAGCAATCTACAGAATCAATGAAAAACCTATTAAAATTCCAATGGCATTTTTCACAGAAATAGAAAAACAATCCTAAAATTCATATGGAATCACAAAAGATAATGGTAAGTCAAAGCAATCTTGAGAAAGAACAAAGCGTCAGGTTCCCTGACTTCAAACTATATTACAAGGCTATAATAATGAAAACAGTACTGTATTAGCATAAAAACAAACACACCTGTTAGAATCCCTATTATCAAAAAGACAAGAAGTAAGTGTTGTTGAGAATGTGGAGAAAAAGGAACTTCTGTACATTAATGGTGGGAATGTAAATTCGTGCAATTAGTATTGAAAATAATATGTTCCTCAAAAAATTAAAAATAGAACTATTATATGATCCAGTAGTTCTACTTCTGGGTTTTTACCTGAAGAAAATGAAAACACCAATTTGAAAAAATATATGCAGCATTATTTACAATAGGCAAGACATGGAAACAACATAAGTGTCCACCATGAGATAAATGGGTTAAGAAAATGTGATTCACACACACAGCAGATACAAAAAAGAACTCTTGCCATTTGTGACAACATGGATGGACCTTGAGGGTATTATGCTAAGTGAAATAAGTCAGAAAGATTACTACCATATGATCTCACTTAAATAGGGAACTTAAAATAACAAGCTCATAGAGAATAGATTGGTGGTTGCCAGCGGTGGAGGGTGAGAGAAATGGGTAAAGGGGGTCAAAAGGTGTAATTTTCCAGTTACAAAATGTCCTAAGGATGTAGTGTACAGCATGGTGACTACAGTTAATAATACATATTGCATATCTGAAAGTTACTCGAGTAAATATCTTCTTTGTTCTCATCACAACAAAATAAAAATTTTGTAACAATGTGGGGGGGAACAGATGTTGCCTGTATGTGGTGATGGTTTCGCAGTGTATACAAATATGGAATCATTATGTTGTACATCTGAAACTAATCTCTCAATTACAGTCATGCATCACTTAACAATGGAGACACATTCTGAGAAATGCGTTGTTGGTGGATTTTGTCACTGTGATCATCAGTGCATTTACACAAACCTGGATGGTACAGCCTACTGCACACCTGGGCTGTATAGTACAGCCTGTTGCTCCCAGGCTACAGACCTGTATAGCATGTTATGTACTGAATGCTGTAGGCGACTGTAACACAATGGCTATCAGGGATCTTCAAAGCTAAGTTTAGATTCAATTGCAATTGTTTCCCTGCTTTTCTGCTTATAATCCTCAATGGTTTTTTGGGGTGTTTTTTTTTGGGGGGGGCTCTTAGACTTCTGGTTTTATTGTAGCTTAAGTCTCCTTTCTAGCAGTAGCTTGTATAAATATAGGGGACCAGCTGGCAGATATTTTCGGTCACCAGAATCCCTGCATTCCCTGACAAGTCACTGGCATGGACCCTGCACTCCTGAGCAGTGCAGGAGTTAGGGAGCAGGTGGAAGGCCTGGCTGTGCTCAGGGTAATCCCCTTGGGCCCCTCCATCCTCTTGTGAGGAGACTTCTTGTGGGCACGGATGAAGAGGTGGGAGTCCGAGTCTAGGATATCTCAGGGTAGGATAGAGAGCCCTTGGTTAGCAGAGCGGAAGGAGGTCAAAGCAGGAAATACAGCATGGGGTTCCTAAGTTTCCCCACATCTCCGAGAGGCAGGTCTCAGGGATACAGGGGTGGAGGCGATCAAAGGAAAAAGTACATCTGAATAATAGCTCTGCCAATTATAAAACCGGATCTGAACCAATTTAGGAATAAAGACATTAGAACTACAAAATTATCTGCAATACACAGATGGAAAAGAGTTTAGTCAGGGAATCTGGATCCAGGGAGGTTCCTGACTAATGCCTGAAATCTGACCTCAAACTCAAAGTCCCAGAGGTGTCCAAAACCCAGCTGCACTTGTGCCTGAGGGAAACGGAATCCAGAGGGAATGTGGAAATACAGAAAACTGGTGAGAGGAACGCAGGGCGCCACGGAGCTTTAGTGATGTCATAAAGTTCTAGCCTCCGAGGACAGCACGTTTCACAGAGAAAACTGCCTTCGGAAGCCCCTGCGTCTCAGGACTGGAAAGACCAGACCCCACAGGCCAAGGCATCTGGGGCCTCTGAGCAGTCGTGGAATTTTGGGCAAGATCCATAAAGGCTCTGAGCCTCAGTTTTTTCACTAATAAAACGGGGTGTCCACAGTGGATGGGGTTAAATGAGACAACGTATCTCGCGGGCATAGGTAGCACTGTGCCCGGGGGCTTGCTCAGCAATGGGGATTCCATCCCTGCCCCAGGCCCATGGTCAAATAGCTGGGTGTGAAAAGTGTGTGAGTGTCAGGGTTACTTTTCACTGCTCACTGTGGGTCTTACATGCTAATTCCTTTACATACGTGCGTGTATATATACACACAGATATGAAATGTAAATATAACACAAGGATGGCCTCAATTTTTCGTCTTAGATTCTATCACTTAACCTGCTAAGTTCACTCTACCTGATGATGGACATGAGCTTGTGTGAAGTGACAAGAACATGGGTCCCTATATTAGGTTCACATCCTAAAATGAAAACAGTAATGTTCAGATACCCTGCCTCCCAAGTTCGCGCAACTACTAGATTTTTGAAACCAAAAATGATTCCTTTACAGAAAGGAAACCCAGACACTTGCTGTGGTGGGAGGGTCCCCTAAGAGGTGACTAATGTCGCAAAAACTCAGACTCACCAGGGCTTGCAGCTTAGGACAGTGAATGGAGAGCTGGATGAGTGTGCTGTCGGTTATCTGGAGAGAAACACGCTGTGTCAGTGTGGCTTCTACACCAGAACTTAATACCTAATTCTGGCTTCTCCTGAACACGAGAATCAAAAGATGCAAAAGAATTAAAAACTCATGTCAAGCACACTTGGGCTGGGAGCTCCTCTCTGCACCAGCAAGCTCAACTCTGCCCACTCCTGAGGATGCAAAGCTGTTCCTGGATCTGTCCTCTGTGCCCCAAGGGGGCCTAGGGACAGAGGACACAGAGCGAGCGGGCCAGGAGGGTCCCCCAAGATTCTATGCAGTCACCTCATCAGTGGACATGCAAGCTTATTCCTCTCTTAAGTTCTGTCAAAATCAGAGGGGTTTTTGTTGTTTTTTAATGTTTGGCAGAAGACAGAGCTGTTCTGAACTTCTCGACTGTAGCTCCGTGTGATGACTAAGAGCCCAAAGTTGACGCACTCCACTCCCATGGCCTCACGGGTGCCCCAGCCCTGACACCTGCCTGGGGCAAAGAGTGTCCCGACAATAGCCAGCTGGCATCTGGCTCTGCCTGGCTGTCTGCGGTGCCTGAGGGGCAGGGCTGTCATGGGACCACTCACCAGAACGCATTCTTCAAGATCCATCTTCTCCAGGTCATGGCAATTCTGAAAGAGTCCATACGACATGCCTCAGCACACGGTCAGTGGCGAGGGCAACACCGGACGCTTGCTCTGGCCCTCTGAGTTCTGGCCCATGTCTTTGTTCTCTTCCATTAAGAAAGGTAGTTGCCTACACCTGCCCTGTGCTCACAGATATCAGCAAGTAAATTTTAACCACAGGGCCCGGGGTGGGGCACTGAGCCACAGTGTGGGCAGGTGAGGGTTGGGTCGGAGGAAATGGGTGTGAGCGTCCCCAGGAGGACGTGCGTTTCAGGCCGGCGGCCAGAGGGCCCCCACGGCTTGGCACTTCCGCGCAATGTGGCAGGAGGAGCAGAGGCAGAGCGCAGCCCAGGGAGGGGAGGCTGCGCTGGCGTCTGTATCTGAGGAAGGGCATCTCTGTCCAGGGAAGAGGCTCCTCTCATGTGCTGACACCTGACAGTGACCTAAACGAGCCACGCAACCTCTACGGGACCTCCCTGGCTTTCCGGCCAACTACAAGATACGCAGAACACCCCGAGGACTCTATGCAACGTGGTGCCTGTCATTCCTGAGGTAGTTTTTCGCACACTCCAAAACCACTGCAAGTCATTTTGAATGAGGGAGGTGAACTAGAGTTTGGTTTGGTTTTTTAGAACCTCCGCCTTACCCGAGCTAAAAGTGTAAAGCCTGCATCAGTCAAATGGGAACATCGGGCAGCCTCCAAAATCCTGGGATAAGGCGTGCAGGGGAGAGAAAAGTAGCAAGTGGTTAACGAGAGGAGCACGTACTTTATGGCGCACACGCATGAGTTCACTGTGCTCCTGACACACTCTTGCTTCTAGTAACAGCCCTGAGGATTGTAAATGCAAACACTGTTCCCACTGGACAGATGAGGAGAATGACGCTTCGGGAGCAATGTGACCTGCCCTAAGTCCCATCCCAAACTCGGACAGAAAATCCAGGAATCTTCCCACAATACCAGCACATTGTTACAGCTGTTTTTAAATATTTTTCCAGTATTTGTTGACTTTTAAACACAATTAAAATGAACTTTTACTCAACAAAATCATCTTGACATATATATATATATATATATATATATATATATATATATATACTACATTTACTGAAATTCTGTTACCCTAAAGGAAATTTTAAAAATTTACAGCCAATGAAAGACAGAGTTCTCAACACTCATGCTTACCAGCGATGGATGCATAAGTAACAACATTTTTAGTTAAATACTCCCTTGTAGCAAAAATTTTGACCTCTTTTCTAATCAGTTTTGATCACACAGATTCCTTTTACTGCACAGAAATATCAAAATTATCTACAAGCGTACCTAATACAACAGTAAAAAAATGGACCAAAGACAAAACCAGACAACCCCTAAAAGATACGTAAATGGTGTAAGCATGAGAAATGGGTCAGTTTCACCAGTAAATAAAGAAAAATAAGCAAGTATCTTTTTTCTGCCTACAGGGGTTAAGATTGCTGGTTCTGAAGTCAAAATCAACAAGTTCATATTCTAGTTTTACTTCTTACTCATCATGTGACCCAGGACAAATTATTTGATATTGAGTCTCAGTTTCTCCTCTACAAAACAAGTAAGAATAATAGTATCTACCGCCTAGAGATTTGGTGAGGATTAAATGCAAGAATGCTGATAAAAGTGCCTATCACAGAGCTTGGAGTTCAATCGATGTTAACTAGATTAATATTTGGTTGCTATTATTAAAGTTTCAATATTCACAGTATTATGTGGAGAATACCAAAATAAATCATTATTTGTTAGAACAAAACAAAACTTTTCTTCCTGCTCAGGGAAGACGATAAATAAAGTGACTGGGATTCCCTCCCCCCATTCTGTCTATTTAGCAGCTTGTTTAGAGGAGAAACGGGTGACATTTGGATGCGAGGCTGCCGTCCTGCTCAATATCAGATCACTGACGTCAAAGTAACAACAGGTGAGGCAAGTCAGGTGGGCAAACGTGTGCAGTCCAGCAAGACACTGAGGTCCAAAACAGATGGGTGCCAGATTGGGGGTGGGCGGGAGGGACTGCAGGGAAGGGTGAAAAAGAGGAATGGAGTAAGAAGTACAAATTGGCAGTTACAAAACAGTCAGCGAATGTGAAGTACAGCACACAGTCGAGAACACTGCAGTAACTATGTATGGTGCCAGGTGGGTACTCGACTAATCAGGGGGGAATCACTTCGGAAATTGTATAAATGTCTAACCACTATGCTGTACACGTGAAACTAATATAAAATAATATTGACTGTCAACTATAATTGAAAATTTTTTAAAAAGAAATTAAGGTTCAGATTCCCTGGTGGCAGACAGTTTAATCCTCTCCTATGCATCCCTAAATGAACAGGATTACACCCCTCCAATCCATCAGGCAAAAGCCAACAACACAACCATGCCTCCCCCACCAGCACTTATCCCACCAGCTGGCAAAGCCCTTCCTTCCGACAGGAAGCCTTTCCGATCAGCCCACTCACTGCAGTCTCGGGCAGTTCAAAGCCAGGGCTGTGAGAGAGGCGTCTGTGAGGTTGCCGCAGCCAGAAAGACAGAGGGCCTGCAGCCGGTGGCAGCCCCTGCAAATCTGTACCACGCCTCCATCCGTAATGCGCTGGGGAAACACAACAGGCAGGGAAATCAGAAGGCACCAGCTAACTGAAACGGAGGCGCAGAAAAGTGGGGTCTACTGTTGGTCAATTAGTTGGGGTTGCCAGTTACTAGCATTTTATCCTAATTCAACAAAATAAGGTGACGTACACGACAGACATGTATTATGCTATCGCTGCACAGCTTTAAAAATATTCTAGCATTAATAATATAGAATGGTATTTTAAAATTCTAGGGGTGGCCGGTTAGCTTGGTTGGTTAGAGTGTGGTGCCAATAACACCAAGGTTGCCGGTTCGATCCCCGCAAGGGCCACTGTGAGCTGCACCCTCATTAAAAAAAATAAATAAATAAAAAATAATGGCCATTAAAATTCTATTTCCCTTCCCAGATTTTTTTTTTAAAGGAAAATGTAATAAACTTGTATTAAAGGTCAGATTAAATAGAGAGCTCATGAGACACGCCTGATTAAGTGCCATATTAACTTGTGGTTGGATCTCTATAGATTAATGCTGTAGACATCTACCACACAAATCTACCATATAAATCATGTATGTGTCTACTTATTTCCTCAAATGTTTAGACAATAGCAAAATTAAATAAATTACTAAATTGATAAAGGAACATTCAAAATAATATTTGTATTTACGTCTACTAATTTATGTAGAAATAAACATGCACATTTATATTACACTTCAAGTCATCTGCTAGTGCTGTCTACCCTACATGCTATTCAAGGTCCTATTTTTGAACAGTGCAGGTCCATAAGATCGATATATGCCCAGAAGCTGGTTTCCCTTTTCTCTCCCACCATCAGGGACTCTAAAGATTTACGATTCATTCACCACATACCAAATGCAAGGGATTTCTCTTACTTTCCTCATCATTGATGTTTCCCTTGGAACCCAGTAGGATATTAACTAGCATCCTTCTTGGTTATCCATTTTTACAATGGCAGTGGAGAAGGAACCCTAGTTTTTCACATGCTAAAGCTCTGATGAAAAGTACACGCTGCTCTTGTATGTGCCCTTTATTTTTCAAAGCATTTTCCCATCTGTTATTTCTTTTTATTTACTGAGATAATGTACGAAATAGATGTCATCATCCCCAGTTTATAAGTCAAAAAAAAAAAAAAAAAAACAATGAGCCCTTAGCCTGAATTGTTCAGGTCAGTGACAGCATTCCTGATCCCCTAAAATAAACAAAGACAGACTCTGATCTATAGTGTTTGAGGGGCAATGTCAGTGGCTTCATATTGGCCTTTTTGGTTACGTCGTTGTTTTCTCATCTTGTGGCAAATGGGTAGGTCACAGAAGGACACAGGATAAGAGATTCGGGGTGGCAAGCCTGCCTGCCTGCAGCAGATTCCTGAGGGAAAGGGCACGGAGCAGGGGGCCCGTTACTTACTGAGCAGGACTGTAAGTTGAGGCTCACAAGCTCCTGGCAGTAATTCTGAATGTGTTTTAGAGCTTCGTCTTCTAACTGAGCGGACAGAGAAAACACAGTGGGATGGAACCAGGTCAGGGCACCAAGGAAAAGGCAACATCAAGTCCCCTGCAGAGGTGCCCACACCTAACACTCGTTACACATGGTGTGTGGTCCCCGTGGTACCTGTGTGCAGCCCCTCAGGAGCAGGGCTTTGAGGCCTCGGCAACCTCGCACCAGGGCCTCAACACCATCCTTCGTGATCTGATCACACCACGAGAGGTTCAGGTACTCCAGGTTTCGGCAGCCCTCACTGAAAGAACAAGAAACAAAACCACGCATGCGCAGTCCACCCCACAGAGAATTTATCACCAACTTTGAGTTTAGTAAATCACAAGCAATCCTGGGGAGAGAGAACCTCTGTGGTATGTCTGAGTCACCCATTTCCTGCTCCAATGGGACCATCAGAAAGGTTTTAGACACACCAAAACGTTCACAGCTGTGGGGATTTCTCTTGACTACAAGTAACAGGTACTCTTACCTGATCCCCTTTAAGGAGCTGTTTGTAATGGACACACAGGAAGTCAGATCCAGATGTTTCAGCTTGGAACAAAATCTGCTAAGGCTATAACACGTGCTGAAAAAGAGCAGAGGCACTAAAGATATTTTCAACCATGATTCTCTCCCCTCACTCTCCCCATGGCCAATAAGTCACCAGAGTAGTTTTCATTACTTACCTGTCAGTGATTTTTGTGCACCCATTGAGGTTTAAATGTTCAATGTTTCGGCAGTTCTGTGCAAAGGTCCTAAAATGAGAAAACATTTAAAAACTCCTTGCATGTTTCTGGGTAGTCACTAGAGGGCATGTGTAACCATTCACATTTAGAACAGTGCTCCTCAAACTTCTAAAAATTTACTTTATTGTGCAAAGAACACTTAACATGAGATCTATTCTCTTAACACATTTTTCAGTGTACAATATATTATTGTTCACTATAGGTACTAGTGCTCCTCAAACTTTAATGTGCACGTGAAACAGGTGGGGTCCTGGTCACAATACAGATTCTGATGATAGGTCTACACAAATTGCTTGATAGTCACACTTGTAAGAAGCTCCCAGGTGATGCCAGTACTGCCACTCTGGGGACCACACTGTGACAAGCAAAGCTCTAGACCGACTATGGCTCAGGTGTAACCCTCACCCACACCTTGGTGGTCATCTAAGAATGGGGGCCTGCCTGCCTGTTAACTTCCCCTTTACAGAAAAGTCAGTTGGAAGCAAGGGGGCCAAATCTTTCTTATATTGTGCCATGCTGTCACTTGATTACCCTAGGGTCCTTCTGGAGACTCTTTCTCTGGCCACGGGTAGGGTTGTACAGTATCAAGAATGATCCACATACGGGTGAAGACACTGAGTCATGAAGGGCATCTTCCTCAATGATTTGTGAGTTGCTGGCAAGGTCAGAGCAGAAAATTAAACATCCCTTACTTGCCACTTAATACTTAACATATTCAGGAAGGTCATCTGCATTTTCCTAAAATGCAGTTTCAACGTATCTTATAGGATTGAGTCCTGACTCTTCCATGCAGTACTCAACATCTCCAAAAGCTGGCCTCAACCCAAATGTCACTCCTCTGCTCCTTCCACCCTGCTACAGTGAAGGGAAGGGCACCGAGCTGGAGCCTGATGGACTCCTTGAGTTGAGGATATGGAGCCAAAAATCTGACCAAAGCAGTTAGAATGATCAGAAAAGAGTGACCTTCACAAAGAGAGAACTTCAGAGATCTGCACAGGGCTCCCCTCAAGAATTCAGTAGAGTGCTGATCAGAGCATGCACGTGAGGAAACCACCCAAGCCAGGGAAAGAATCAACACAAAGCATTATAGAAGGAACAACAGCAGACCTCAGCCAGGGCCAGGAACAGTGCCCGCTCCCACCAGCCAACAGTGAAAAATGCATAATGTGGGGGGCACTGGACAGAGTACTGAGAAAGATCTTGCTTCAGGAGTGGAGTATAATTAACCCTAGACTAAATACTACTTTGGTCCAACCTAAGAAATTTTAAAAACAAAATCTGAAAAGAACTATATCCAAATATCTCAAATGCATTTCAGAACAAAACTCAAGAATTTATACAGGAATACAAAAATATCTGCACCCAAAGTAAAATTGACAATGCCTGGCATGGAACAAAAAAATTAACATGCATTTAAAGAAGGAAAGTATATCCACTATGAGGAGAACAGTAAATCTATCAAAACTGACTCAGAATTGACACAGATATTAGAAATAGCGAAGGCATTAAAAAAGTGTAAGATTAAACATGTTATGTTTATAAAACATGTTATGTAGAGACAGGAAAAGTATTTTTTAAAGCCCCAACTTAAACTACTAGATATGAAAACCATATGGTTGATGAAAATTTACTAGATGGGATTAACAGCAGATCAGACACTGTGGAAGTAATGACAGTAAAATTAGTAAAATTAGTAAAATTAGTAAAAAAATTAGTAAAATTAGTAAAATTTACATATTTCTGTGAAGTCACAGAAATAGAAACTATCCAAAATGAAACATGGAGACAAAACAAGAAAAAAAGAACAGAGTATAAATGAATTGTGGTACAGCTTCAAGCAACCTAATACTCATATGTACAGTTTATTGTATCTCAGTTATATTTCAACAAACAAAGCTGTTAAAAATCCATAGGACTTAATATATGATGATGGCACAGGAGTAACTGAAAATAAATACATGCAAGATCAATTACCACTAGGATTTTAATCTATTTTGAGTACTACTATATCTCCATTGTCTAAATCAGTGCCTGGTATAGTAGGGGCTCAGTAAACATTTATAAATGAATAACCCCCCTCCCACCAAAACAACAATACACATGCAGGGGCAGAGTGGAGGCCAAGCCTGATTCTAGGTGATTACAATTAAAAACTGGAGGCATAGCAAAATTCTTTTTGAGTCATAATTTTGATTACGGTTATTTCTCACAGTTATCTGGTCTCACATATTAAAGATGTACGTAGATATTAATATACATTTCTGCTCTAAAACTTATGGTAAACCAATTAACATTCTTAGCCTTATGGAACAGTTTTGCTAGTATATGTGGCATTATTCCAATTGCTAAGATAAGAATATATTTCTTTGATACTCCTCATTGACAATCTTCACGGTTATTGTAGTTTCTTTAATGGAACCACTATTAGACTTATGTTCTCTATCGTAAATTATGTTAGGACCTATTCGGTATATTTAAGCTTCCTGTCAAAATAGAATCAATCTACGCTACTGATTTACAAAGCTTTTGAAGTAGCAGAAAATTTGGTGTGATGATCTGAATTTCTTGACTTAAAAAAAAAAAAATCACCTTGTTCCATAATATTTAAAGGAAGTGTTTTCATCCTTAAAAGATGTTACAAATCGATTTTCTTAGCAATGGTACAGCAGACGTTTCAGTCACAAATTCTACTGTTTGTAATCACTGTATACTGCACATTCTGAGGGGCAGCTACAATGGATGTATACTGTATAACGCTTCGTCTGCAGTTCTAGCCAACCTCAAAAAATACTAGAGGCCACAAGGATAAGGACATCAAGGTTTTAACAAGGTCTCGTCTCCAGAAAAGTTCAAAGCACATGTCCTTAACGATGGATAATACTTCCAATAAATAACAGCTATCCAGTAAGAGGTGGGCAAGCATTTGGTTGGATAGAATATACTGCTAACTATAATAAAATGAACGGATAATCACATTCCATTATGAGGAAGCAAACTTCCAGGTTATGCTAAGGAAGTTTTTGAAAGAATTACTTTGTTAAAATTAGTAAAATTTACATAAAAAGGTAGCCGCTATTATGAGAAGGCAATTAGGAAGATGGGAAAGTGAAGACGGGAATAGGAGAGGTGAACTAATAGAATATTATGGGCCAGGCACTTCACACATGTTATTTCATGTGATACTCGACATTCCCATGCAGGTGCTGTAACCGCCTTCACTTTGCAGAGCAGAGAACTGACACTCAGCGAGGCGAAATCATTCACCCCAAGGTCACATCCCGCACAACGCTGGAGCTGTTCCTAATCCAGGCCTGCTGACTCCAAAATCATGGTGCTCTCATTACTCTACACGAATTACCGTAGGAAGAATCTCACAGAAGCACAGCAAATCGTACGCTTGGTTTATTTTTTCCGATGCAAATTTCAGCCACACGCTTCCGCGTGAGTGAGTCGCTGTGGCCTGACTTACTTCAAGGAGGAGTCCCCAACACCGATGCAGCCTCGCAAGCTGAGCTTCCGCAGGAACCCGCCGCATCGCTTTGAGATGTTTTCCACCACTCGACCCTTGAATCAAAGTTGGAAAGAAATCTTGTTTTTCATGCTGTATATCTAACAGCATAATAACCTGAAATTTAGGAAGTGAATATATTTCTCCAGGTGTAATACAAGATATTTGGGGACATTCCTCCAACACCCCACTTCTGTCCCTGATGCATAAAGGGGCTACAAGCATTGAACAATGTTTTTAACTAAAGCATTACATATTTAAAAAGAAATAAAAAAGGCCACTACTTTTTGAAAGCCTTAACCCTGGAGTCAGGCCTCCCCTACCCAGGGCTCAGAGCTACTCCACCAATGATCAGGACCAGGTCAGCTGTGGGAACACTGGCTGCTGGGCAGAGATCTAAACAAAGTTGCCTTAAAACAAGAAATTCTATTTTGGCTACACATTACCATTCTAAACGTTCAAAAACGCATCAGAAAGGCGTCCCCTCATCCTCCTTAGCAATCACCTATTTAAACACATTGGTTGTGAAAGAGGAACTTTGGCTGGGTACGGGCAGACAAAGGAGAAAAAAAGAAAATGAACATTGATTAAGCCCTTCCACTTTTTCGGGCACAATTTTAACACTGTCTTGTAGCTATGATGGCTCATTTACTGCTCATGACAACCTCATGGACTGCGATTCCACAATGGAGGAAAGGAATACAGGGGATCCCTTAGACATCCCATGGTATTAGCATTCCCTGTGACTAAAGTCAATGAAAAACTATCAGCCAATCCAGGCAGGACTGCAAACGGCCCATACACTTCAGGAATGAGAGTTTGGGTCACTCCACCAGGTAAACAACCGGACCAGCTGAGGTACTTGCTGAAGACAAAGGGAATAAAGAATGCGCAGTAGAAGAAGGTAGCTATAAATACCAACTATGACATCAGGGCCCGTTATGGAAATGAGGACTATAATTATCCTGGGTATTTCCGCCCCATTTTGTTATAAATATGCATGTTTGTGTATATACAAAGCAAATATATTTTTCTTTCCCCTTTGGTTCCCTTATCATGTAAGGTAAGATGGACTGACTTTATATTATAGTATTTACGTACTGCTAATTCTGCATCATTGTATCTAAGGCACAGGATATCAAGCAGAAGACAGAACATCACTCAAGGACTTAACCTCCCCTTCTGAAGAAGCGGTTAACGTGTTTCAGGTTGTACATCGGATAGTTGTATCACATTAGGTGGAATTAAGACCTTGTTATTGTTTAGAGATGAAGTATGGTTTAAAGAGAATTATATGGATGCCAAGTTGACAAGGAGTGATCTTGGCATGATTAATTTTATGTGTCAACTTGACTGGGCTACAGGATGCCCAGACAATTGGCCAAACGTCATTTGGGGTGTGTCTGTGAGGGTTTCCGGATGAGATTCACATTTGAATCAGCAAACTAAGCAGACTGCTCTCCTTAGTGTGAGTGGGCCTCACACAACCAACTGAAGACCTGAACAGAACAAACAAGGCTAAGAGGGAATGCCTCCTGCCTGACTGCTTGAGCTGGGACATGGGTCTTTCCTGGCCTTTGGACGTGAACTGAAATATCAGCTCTTCTTGGGCCTTGAATCTGCCAGCTTTCAGATTAGAATTCATACCATCGGCTCTGCTGGTTCAAAGGCCTTCAGACTTGGACTGCAGCTATATATACATTGGCTCTTGGGGGTCTCCAGCTTGAGACTTCTCAGCCTCCATAATCACGTGACCCACTTTTTTATAGTAAGTCTTTCTGTATCTCTATACACACAGACACCCTGTTGTTTCTGTTGCTCTGGAGATTCCTGACCAATACAGATTGGACCCAATACCTTCATTTTGCAAATAAAGACACTGAATAATTAAAGTGCCAAGGTTACACTTTAGTGAGTAGCAGAGTTGGGATTCTAACAGAGTTTTCTGATTCTAAAGTCTGTGTGCTCTCAATAACTACTACATCCACAAGGGATAAAACATTGAAAAGCGCCACTTTGTTTTGTTCTAAATACTATTATCCTGCTTTACAAAATAGCAATCTTGGACCGATCTGTAAGCACTGAGAATTCACTAGGACACATCAA
The DNA here is from genome assembly GCF_004115265.2 of Rhinolophus ferrumequinum. Classification (NCBI taxonomy): domain Eukaryota; kingdom Metazoa; phylum Chordata; class Mammalia; order Chiroptera; family Rhinolophidae; genus Rhinolophus; species Rhinolophus ferrumequinum. The sequence continues at coordinate 17,693,510 of NC_046300.1, forward strand.
ACCAAAGAAAGAAAGGATCACAGGATCTGGGTTCACGGCTATTATTACCTGGCTAACATCTTAATTAAATTGAAAATCCAAACTGTGATATTGCTAATGGCTTTATTTATGCTTTCTTGAGTACTACCTAATAATTAGTTTTTGAAACAAAATTATAGACAATTGTGAAATAAATTGCTGTCATGGGGGGGGAAGATTATGACTTGGAAATCCAAGATAAATATTTAAGTATTGAAAAACAGCAAAAACAAAACAAAATTCCACACCAATGTCTACAAATGGAGCACACAATATATTTTTCTCCATTTCAAGTTAGTTGCATTTATATATTCCTTCTATTCTTCCTTTATTTGGAGTACAAGTTTTTGCTGGAATAAAAAAATTACATTCAGGGGGCAGCCGGATGGCTCAGTTGGTTAAAGCGCGAGCTCTGAACAACAGGGTTGCCAGTTCGATTCCCACATGGGCCAGTGAGCTGCGCCCTCCACAACTAGACTGAAGACAAACAAGCTGCCGCTGAGCTTCTGGAGAGGCAGCCAGATGGCTCAGTTGGTTAGAGCGTGAGCTCTCAACAACAAGGTTGCCGGTTCAATTCCCACAAGGGATGGTGGGCTGTGCCCCCTGCTACTAAAGATTGAAAATGGCAACTGGACTTGGAGCTGAGCTGCGCCCTCCACAACTAGATTGAAGGGCAACTTCTTGGAGCTGATGAGCCCTGGAGAAACACATGTCCTCCAATATTCCCCAATTAAAAAAAAAAATTTCTTTTAATTACATTCAGAATTTTCTGCTCCATTGTTTCCAACTAAAAGGAAAAAATGAACAAATCCTTTCCAAATGCAAAATTCAAGTCTATGTCTCTATATATTATATAGCAGATAGTATGCTGTATGTGTGCATTTGGAATGAAGGGCTTTAGAGAAAAATAAGGCCTAAATGGAGGGACACTAACATTTTAATACTACTTGGTTATTTGTCCCTTTTGGCCTGGCAGCATCTTTAATAACTATGAAGACACTGACAACAAAATGTCCAACTTCTACAGGCATGGAAAATGCTTGAACATCAGGGAAATAACGCTTCTTCATGAAAGAGTAATGCTAAAGGAAAGGCACAATGCACACTTGTCATCTGGATGCTTTACTCTGCCTTTTCTTTGAAATGTGACAGTCATGTAATCCTCTGTTCAAGGTATCCACTTTCTCCTCTTCCTAGGTGAGTGACCTTGGGTAAATTACTCAAACTTTCTGTGCCTCAGTTTCTTCAATACGGTGTTTTTGAGAGGATTAAATGAATATATGTAAAGTGCTTAGACTAGCGCCTGGCACACAGTAAATACCATTTGTATATTAATCCTGATCCTTGGCACTTCTCTTCTCTCAATATATCCATAAATCACGACTTTCATCCCAAAGAAATGAATTTGAGACCATAAGTTTACCCATGGAATGGTTCCCAGGGTGAGAATCCAGAGGGCCTGTTTAGAGATTATGGGAGGCCCCAACACTTGATTCATAATTCAGCCTGGAATCAAGTTGTTGGCCGGCCCCAAAGGGGACCTGAATAGTATTAGACTAGATTGAATGACTGAAGCCCTGATGCTAACTATTTCAGCTTTTCGCATGTAATTCTTTACATAACTGGTGAACCACAGACTGCCCTCTCCTTTCGTGGAGGTACTAAGTATTTCTGCAATGTGTTTATATAGCTGCAGTCAGCAGTCAGCTGAAATTCTGAAATCAAATAATGCACAAGATAGTGCTATTTACTTGAAACAGTATTTGTTAATACCTGAATTTAAAAGTTTTTAATGTGCCTTCCAAAAAGCTGTATAGTTTGGAAAACCATCAAAGAAAACTTAAGGAGACAATAAGAATCACAGAAGAAGAAAAAATTTCTTGCAATTTTTTTGTAAAACAATGACTCTCCTTGGGCCAGTAGAAATAACTACAATTTTTGGAATTTAATGTTCTCCTCAATATCACTAAGTAAACACAAAGAACCGAGATCAGGGAACGACATGTCAGCATGCTTGGGTGGGGCACTGCTACAATCACTGCTAAGTCTGGAAAGAGCACTGAAGAACTCCTCATTCAGGGACCACAGTCCCAGCCAGGAACTAGAGCTTATCTTTCCAGGATGGGGGTGAAGCCCTGAAGTCCCTGTGCCCTTCCAAGCTCCGAGCACCGCAACTTGAGAAGAAACCAACTGTGGGAAACGCTGTGGTCAGCCTCACTTGCTATAGGTGTTCTGCTCACCAGTCTGAGGTGGGACCAGAGACTGTCTAGCAGCAAGTAATCTAAAGGAGGTGAAGGGCCTTCACAACTGGCCATGAGTTCTTCTAGCTTCAGGAACACCAGGTCAAGTAACTCGCAGGAAATTGTTTGGGCCCATCCCACTTTTAAACGCATTCATTTCCTTCTCCATTAAACAAGACACAAAACATACACTTCCGTAAAAACACTGGATGAACTCACTACGTACGTAACTGAATTAAAATGCAATTCCGCTGCTGAATTGGCTAAACTAGAAATGAGTAAGATTTTATTAACATTCGGTAGATAACAAACTTTAGAATTGCCAGATCCTTAAAATAGCACTCCAGAAATTACTATGTGCAATGTTCTTTATTACTTCCTTCTTTCTTTTTGGTTAGAAATTGGTATTTAATATTAAAGTTGTTTTAAAATCAATTTCTCATTTGATCAGGTTTACCACTATTAAATGGAGATTTACGTATTTCCAGATGACTACACCAGAATCCTGGAATTATAAAAGGCTTTAAAGATTATTTAATAGACAATAAAACTCAGGCACTGAGAGATTACATGGCTTAAATGGCTGAGCTGGAGAGACACTCCGTGACACCTCCAGCCTCACTCGGGGACCCATGCTTCTGCCATTTCTCTATTCTTGATGCTGAATTAGAATTCTCAGTGGATCTTTCAGATCAACAAATACTTGTCAACAGTCCCCTAAGATTAAAGCGTTGAACCAGGTGTTAATGATGTAGGTGGGAGGCTTTACAAAGCTGAATGGTAAAGCAGATTGTAAACACGAACAAGGGTGAACAGTAACCTGTTACTGATACAGAGCAAAAGTACAAGCAGAATTTTAGTCTTGATGTATGCAAATACCTTCCAGGTTTTTTCCCCTCTATTCCACCTTAACATGAAATCTGAATGCATCAAAATAAAAAGGCAGGAAAGAGTGAGCAGTTCACATATCTTTTTAAAAAGTCTTTTGCCCAAAACAAGGTTAACTTACCTCTACATCTGTTTGAAAGTTAAAAAGGTCTATTCTTTGCCAGTTGCTTCCATCCAGGGCTAAGATGTTCCAGGCCTAGGAGGTGGGAATAAAGGAGGAGGAATTGTGGTGAAAAAGATACCTTTGTTGAGACTGTTAAAGAAAGTCTTGATTCAACCTCAGTATTTTCAAACTTTTATTCTTGATATACATTAAGCTGATAAATATGGAGTTTTGATAACGTGTTATGTTAAATATAAAAAATGACATTTTAATTTTTAATTGTTTACTGAAACTAAAACTCATCCTTATTCTAATAAAACTTGGTATTTACTGATTAAAAATCTGGTTAATACTCTACCTTGGAAATCTGTGCACATCGGCACAAAGTTACTATATCCAAAAAGGAAAATATTCTAGGAAGAAAGGGAAAAGAACACAAAAATGAAACGGTGTTAACATTTCAGGATATTTATAACTTGAAAGATAAAATCTAGTGCACCATCTGGATACAGCATAAGTTTTTTTCAAGATTCTTCAATTTGCAATACACATGTGTGCTATAATTTTACATCCCTACTTTGAAATATTAAATGCATGTTCCTAAGCTGTTTTAGACACACTATACAAATGCCCTTAAAACAGAACTCATTAAACTTTTATTTTCCTTGTTCTAAGGCATGGACATGGGACAGCAGATCGTAACTTGTTCTACTCAAAAACAAACTCTCTAATATCCCAGGCACTGAGCCTGGTCAGAGTTAAATCCTTCTCATTTTCATGCCCCGAACACAGTGCAAGCCTCCCCTTTGGTGGTAGAGGCACCCAACAGGCTCAGATGCCTGCTGGCCAAGAGAAGCTTGATGATAAAACCCACTTGAGTTCCATGTATTTGGTCACAGTGCAGAAAGATGGAACTCAGTAGTTGGCAAGGTCTGTAAGCAACCAGTTTTTTGTAAGCAAAAGCCAAGAAGCCACAGAAGACAGAAAGACGGGGAAAAGAAAAGCAGAGAGAAGCAAACAAAAACTTAGTTCACATCAGTAATGTCCCTAGAGGAAGCAGCAGCTGTCATGCAGTGGTCTGAGTCGGTCCCGAATTTCTGGCCAGCCGTGGGGGAGATGAGTCACAAATAGCTCTGTATGCCTCAGTGCTGTGCAGCCGAAAACAAAGAACAGCTTTGCTACGAGAAGGGTGTGTATAATAGGATTTCAATTCTCACAGTCCTGGAAGGTACGTATGAAGAGTGTGTCTGTGTGTCTGTGAGGGGGAGGATGGGGATATGGCAAACAGGCACCTAAAAGTTCTTCAAATTCTTCAAAGGTAACCATCAGTGGTGAGCTGAAAATCCATGGGCCAGGGGAAGAATAGTAATAAGACACAGAGTGCGGTACCCTACGGTAAGACACCCACAGGCAGCACCGCAAGGCCGGTGTTAGCGTAAGTACCACTGTACAGCACAGGCTCCAGTCGTTTTCTAGTGAAAAGCTAAGGATAGAAGCATAATGGCTGCACTGACCTTAAAAGAGTCAATGGGACTTTGTACATAGGGAAATGCTGGTGGCTGCACATGTGCATGTAAAGATATATATATAAACGTATTTCACGACACCTAACGCGTACACCGCCTCTGTGGGAATACATCCTGCCCCATCCAAAAGCCCCCCTGCCACACATGTCTGTGCTCTGTAGCATATGAACAATGCCATGAGTCACAACTTATTGTCAGCTCCCTGAACTGAAAGACCAAGGACCAGACAGAGAAACAAGGATGGCACAGCAGAATCAATCTCATACTGGGGTTGGGTTCCAAAGTATAAGCTGAAGGTGAAGAAGGTGTTCGCTAAGGTTTCCTTGGAAATCCCTTCTGAATGTACCACCTTGGAGACCACATAGCCTATCACCTCTTGGTAGTAATAACACTGGTAATAAAAATAGTTAACACTGATTATGTAGTTACTGTGTGCTAGCCACAGTTTATGTTAGTCATTTAATTATCACAACAATGCTATGAAGTGCTATTATCATCTCCATTTTACAGATAAGGACACTGAGCACAGAGGTTAAGCAACCTGCTCAGGAAACACGAAAGTAAAATGGAGCTAGGATTGAACCCAGGCAGCCTGGCTGGAGAACCCAAGCCCGTGACCACCACACATATTGCCTTGGAAAGTTTAACACAGCTGTTTTCCCCTCAGGATTAGACTAGATGCTATTTCTTCAACTGAATAGCAGATGAAGTAGCTTGTGTTCAGTGAGCACACTTAATGGAAAACAGAATCACAGTACCTGAAGCAAGATGCTCACACATTCAGATACACCTGAGAACCAACAGCTGGAACACAGGTTCACATTTCTCACCGCATGCTTACTACCCAATTTTATAGTTACTGAACGAAAGGGAGATTGGCTTTAGTATTGACATTACTTTCCCGCCCCGCTCCCCTTCCCCACGAATGTCCTGGGTTGAGTTTGCACAAGTTAACAGGCATGGTAGGACTCCAAACTGCCAAACTGCAACCTAAACCAAACCGCTGAAGCAGGTTTCAGTGAATAAAATAAATGCTCTAAATGACAGAGCTGAGGCACTAGCAATAGAAACAGAGACAGCTAGAGTTAAAGTAGTAGGATACTGAGGTCTAGCCCTTCCAAAACATTTTTTCTGGAAATTACTTCCTATCTCAAAAGGGGTAACTTCACCCTTCATTAGGAAAGCACTGCAATGGCAACTTGGTTATAAACAAACATATACAGGGGTATATATGTTACCATAGGCAGGAAGAATAGGGCCACAAGGGAGGGAGGAGAAAAGGAAGGAAGAGGCAAGGGTAGCAGTTAAGGAAAAAGCCCACGACAATCCGGCCAGACTGGATTTCAGGGGCTGGAGGGAGAATCAGGACGCCATCTTGCCCCTTAAGGTGAACTTTAGCTGATTATTATAGATTATAATGCTATTAGCATGGCAGCCAAGAAAAATCTCCACCCCACTGTGTTGCCATGACAGTTCCAAGAGAGCCAAATAAGGACAAAAACGCCCCCTCCAGACGGGAAGGTATCAGCAAGGACCCACCAAAGAATGCCTATGATGCTAGTGTCAAGTCCTGAATATCCCACCCTTTCATTTTAAGTGTAATAAATTCCCAATCCCCACTTCTCTTCAGGGCAGCTGCTCCGCTCCGAGCCTGCCCACTCTTGCAATCTCGAGAGTGCACTACCCTTCTCTAATAAATCTATTGCTTGGTTGGCTTACATGGTGCATCCTTCAATTCTTTCTTGCACCAAAACCCAGTTTGTTTTTCAGCAACATATCAAAGTAGATGTACTTCTGGACTTTGTATTCTGTTACATTGGTCTGTTTTGTGCCAATAAGACCTTGTTTTAATTATGAAGCTTCATAAGTCTTGATGTCTGGTAACATAGTCCTTCAACTTTTTTCTTATTCATCATGACTACCTTCGTTACTCTTGGCTATTCTTGGTTCTCTGAATTTCCACTTATGTTTTAGAATCAGCATATTAATTTCTACAAGAAAACTTGATGAAATTTTTACTGGGATTGCACTGAACTTATAGAATCTTTGGGGAGAATAAGGATCTTCACAATATTAAGTATTCCAATTCAGAAACACGATATATTCCATTATTTACTTAGGACTTTTTAAATTTCTCACAATAAGTCTGGTAGTTTTCCACATAGACACTCTGTTCATTTTTAGATCCCATCCCCCCCCGGTTATTTGATGATGTTATATTAGGACAGAATTTTTAAGTGTCATTTTCTAATTGTTGCTAGCATATATATTTTTCATATATTTACCTTGTATCCAGCAACATTTCCAAATTTATTTAAATACTCTGGTTTTCTAAACACAAAATCAATTCATTTGTAAATAATGATTTTCTTTCTTCCTTCCCAATATTATACCTTTTATTTCTTTCTCTTGCCTATTGAAGTGGCTATGATCTTCTCTAGTACCAATAATGATAATAAAAGACATCTTATTCTCATTCCCATCTCAGAGAAAAAGGTGTCACTTTTTAATCATTGATTACAATGTTTAGTACAGGATGTTTTGTTTTTTTTTTTGCCTTTTCAATTTTTAAAGTTATTTTGTTATACCTTGTAGAATACCTTAGTTTTGCACATGCATGATTTTAACACCTCCAACATTTGCTTATCACCCCTTTTTAAAATTTACTAAAAATAAAAGCAGATACCATGTTTCCCCGAAAATAAGACCTAGTCAGAAAATCAGCTCTAATGCCTCTTTTGAAGCAAAAATAAATATAGGACCGGGTCTTATTTTACTATAAGACCAGGTATAACATAATATAATACTGGGTCTCATCTTAATTTTTGCTCCAAAAGACGCATTAGAGCTGATGGTCCAGCTAGGTCTTATTTTCGGGGAAACGGTAGTACATGACATCCTACCACTCCCCATTTTGATACATAGTTTCTCCTATTATTGACATCTTGTATTAATGTGTCTCATTTATTACAATTAATAAATATTAACACACTATTAACTAAAGTACATAGTTTATGTTAAGGTCACTCTTTGTATTATATAGTCCTAGGTTTTGACAAATGCATAATGACATATATCCACCGTTACAGTACCATACAAAATAGTTTACCACCCTAAAAATCACCTGCGCTTCACCTTCCCTCCTTCCCCAGGAACCACTGGCAACCACTGTACTTTTTAGTATGTTCATAGTTTTGCCTTTTCCTTCATACAATTGGAATCATACAATATGTAGTTCAGATTAGCTTCCTTCACTCGGTAATAGGCATTTAATGTTCCTCCATGTCTTTTAGTGATAAGATAGCTCATTACTTTTTATTGTTGAATAATATTCTATTACATGGATGCATCAGAGTTTGTTTATCCATTCATCTATTTAAAGACATCTTGGTTGCTTCCAGTTTGGGGTGATTATGAATAATTCTGCTACAAACATTTGAATGAAAGTTTTTGTGTGGGTATGTTTTCTATTCGGTTGGAAATACCTAGGAGTGTGATTGCTAGACCATGTAAGCTTGTGTTTAGCTTTATAAGAAACTGCCAAACTGTCTTCCAAAGTGGCTGTACCATTTTGAATCCCTATCAGCAATGAATGAGTTTCTATTGCTCTGAATACTGCCAACATTTGGTTATTGTGAGATTTTAAAATTTTATCCATTCTAATAGGGATAGAGTGGTATCTCGTTTGTTATTTTAGTTTTCAATTCCCTTCTATTGTTGCTGTTGAGTTAGTATTTAATTGCTAATCCTTTTAGGTAATTTTACTCACCCTTTCTTTGACTTTGAGGTTCTGTTTTATTACAAGATTTTTCTTTGATTTTGAAGTTCTGTTTTATTACAATGTGTCTAGGTATAAATTTACCTTTATTGATCCTGTTCGGGGCTCATTGTTCTACTTCAATTTGAGGATTCATATCTTTAACACATTCTAAAAATTTTTTCAGTCACTTTGCTTCAAATATTACCCCTCCTACATTTCTTCTATATTCCTTATCCATAATTTCCTTTACACACGTTGAATCACCCAATCCCATCTTCTGGGTCTCTTAATCTTTTCTGTATTTTCACATCTTCATGCTGAACTATGCATAAATCTCCCATCTCTATTTTCCAGTTCTCTAATTCCCTTTTCAGCTTTATCTAATAGCTGTTTAATCCATTTACTCTCCCTTATGGTGGATCATTTCCTTAGGTGACTTGTAATATTTTATCATGACCTCATTTTTATCTGATTACGATGTGTAGAAATCTTATCCATCTTGGTTTGTGTGATGCCCCTATAAAACTGTATTACATTTAATTCTGCCAAGTTCTCCCAAAGGTTTCATCTTTCCAGCATAAATTTTACATTAATTTCTAAGCTTGGATTTTCTAAATCATCTACACATGGGATTAGATTTCTCAGACTTTTTTCCCTTCATCTAAAGCCGAGTAGAAACAATGTTTTTCTTCTTGTTTATTTTCTGTTTTGTTTTTTTGTTGTTTTTTGTTTGTTTGTTTTAGTTCCATTTTACATGGTGAAAGGAACCTTTCCAGGGTCGCTGCATTATGTAGTAGTCACATATTTAATTCTTCCCCTTCTACATGCAAAGCCTCCTCTCCTTTCTCTGGGTGTCATTACAATCCCAGCAACTATCTACTATACATATCCTAGTAGCTAGCTTGCTAACCATACCAGTTATGAGGACACTAAGATTATTTCTTTTTTGAACTATGTATTTACTTTGTGTTTCATTTTATTATAATTATTGTTTCTCCTTGTGTTTTCATGCTAGCCCAATTATAAGGTTACAGGATCCAGAAGTGAGCTGTTCCTTTTCTACAACGATAGTTTAACAGCATGGTATATGGAATGCTCTACAAGGTAGAATATCCACTGCCCTTCACTCCCATTACTGTAGCAAAGAAAACTAGGCACATGAGCTAGTTGATTCTTGATTAGAAACATGACCTATAGCAATGAATAATCTGTTAAACTGGAAGTTCGTGCTCTGCTTAATAGAATAAAAATTACATGCCTTATCTTTTACAGGTAGCTATATGAAGATTGATGAGGGTTTGTTTTTCAGTAGATTATAAGACTAGCACATCCTACCGACAATCTTTTTTGACTGAAGATCAGTAAGGTATAGAAGAAAGAAAATGAGATTTAAAGTCAGTAGGCCTTGTTTGAAGATTCAGACCCACACAGACCCTTTAAACTCCAAATCTCATGTTTTAAACTGTGGAAACTTGATCAACTCATACAACCTCTGAGCCTCAGGTTTTTCACCTGTAAAATGAAGGTGATTAAAACTGTTCTATCTACTTCAAAAAATTGTTTTGAGTATCAAGTCGTGATTACGAAATTGCTACAGTGTACTCAAGAAACATTCCTTTTCTCCCCAAAATAATAATCATTAGTAAACGTTAGACTGAAGGGATGGTGCACACTGAGAACAATTTCTTTAAAAATGAATAAACAGAATTACTAAGTTTCTCTCAAACCAGAGGCAGACCTTAAGGACTTTAGGAAAGTGTGGGAAAATTTAAATTATCACGTGAACCTCAGTTGTTCTGCTAGGAGTTGCTGTAGGTGAAGAGTGGCAGGAAGCCCCAGAATATGACAACTTACAGCATTTCTGTATGTGTACACTTCCTCAATATCCTTAAGTCAGCTAGGATAACAAATAGTGATGCCAGGCCCTGCCCACATTCTTCAAAGAACTTGCCACTTAGAGGAATACCGTCAAAGATGAAAATACAGGCTCAGTTCTTTTGTGCAAATGACTCGTCTTTAACATGTGGATACAGAAGACAAAATCTTTCCTCAAGACCCCTAAGCCTGTGCTCATACACCAAGGTGCACGAGTGAAAACAATTAGGTTCTGTAAGCAAAGGTTAAGTTTGAGGTTTCCGAGTATTGGTTTAGAGATGTTACCTATAAGAAAATAAAACCTTTAAATTCCACGACTTTTTGGGGATGTTTTTAAGGGCATCTTCAAAGAACTGAACTATGAGACAAACATGTACCTTTTCTCGAACTGCTGATATGAGGAAATTCTGAAACAGAAACACCACTTTTTCTCCCTGCAGTCTAACCCTATCAGAATTACACGAGGCAAAGACTCAGATTTTCTGAAAGGAAATCAGATGAAACCTTATACTATCTCACCGAATAGCAACTATGAGGTGGCACTAAAAGAGTGCCACTTCAGAAATGTTTCCAAAAGTATAGACACTATTTACACTTGTTATCTGAGAGTGTGAGAGCTGCAGCATGTTAAAGGGAGATTCAGCTTTTCTTTACACATCTTTTTGTTGTCACTTGCTAAAACTATTAAGCTTTTTAATATGAAATCTAATAAAGAAAAAATTAAAGAAAATGACTCCACGATAGCAAAACTAACCTCAGATGAATGTACAGTCTCTCTTCGCTTTCAACCCTCCATATTTTCAAGGGAGGTTAAATTAATTAGCTCATCATTAAAATTGTAATCATTACATTTTCTGATAAAAAATAGGTATTTTATGGGTGGGTTCCAATTATTCTATTATTAATTCATGAATAAAGTTTTCATTATAAATATTGAGCATTAAATAGTAACTAAAATAAAACATGCTATAAAAGAATATCAGTCAGCTTCTGACTACATTTATTTAAAAGACATTTTAACAAGAAGAGTATAGTCAAAGGAAAGAGCAATGACTTCATGCAAATGCAGGAGCTGAAACAATGATGAATTTACTTCTGCCATAATGCTAGTGATCTTAGAGAATCCGTAATTGAGTTCCTATAAGAAGAAAGATCTGATTTTTAAAATGTAAGTCAACTGATTGATGGGAAAGGGGAAATTTTCCACAGTTATGAAGCTGGAGAGGAAAGATTTGCAAAACAAACAATGGAAAGGAAATCCAGGTGAAATGTATTATTAAGATTGAATCAAATTACAACAAAAAATGAAAAAGTAACTCTGGATTTTAATAAAAGTCACTGGAGAAGTTAACAGTGAACTTAGTAAAGTGGCAATTCAAGAGGCCAGACCGCAGAAATGGGAACAGTTCTGAATGAGAAAATGGGAAACAAAATATTCATAAAGATTAGTGACACCTAACCCTAAAAGATAGCCAAGGGGAGATGCAGTACCAAGAAGGTTATGCACAAGAACAAAAAAACAGTAATCCAAAGACAAATCAAGAAAAAAATAAAAGGAAGCAGATCTTCTTCATACCTTTCAAACTTTTCACAAATATTTTTGTTAGGAAGAGTTTGATACATACAGAAGATTACATGACACTTTGTACTCCTTAATAATAAAATGGTATGAATCACCACTCAAAAACTAGAACATTACCAGTATCTGCACCTACTGTGTGTCCTCCCTTATTTCCTTTCTCCACCTCTCAACCAATAAGCATGTTCCTGATTTGTTTTTTGTTCCCTTGCTTAATAGTTTTATCATGACGTATAGATAGCTAAACAATATACCACGTAGTTTTGCTTGATTTTGAATCTTATAAAAATGGTACATGCTGTATATAGTCTTTTGCAACTAGCTTTTTTTCACTCGGCATTGTAACACTAAGATTTATCCATGCATTTTGTGAGACTGTAGTACATTTCACTACACATTGATAATCTACGCTATACGTTATATATCTCATTACACTTATCATATTCCAGTTAATGAACACTGGGTTGTTTTCAGTATTTTTGCTATTATGAATAGTGCTGCCGTGAATATTCTTATATGTAACCTGGTCATCAGGTGTACATTTGCATGAGCTTCCTTAGGATATACTTGAAAGTAGCAATGTAGGTCACAGATATGCCAATGCTCAGTTTTACAGGAGAACGCCAGTTGTTTCCTGGCTACACATCTATACTTCATTTCCCACCTTCCCTTGAAGGTGTATGTACCCACATAACAGAACTGGCCATGGAAAGTGAGCTAGCTGGAGGCAAGTCATAGTTGAAGACAGCAGAGCTTCCTCCAACTGGGTCCTCAATAACTGCAGAGAGTGGCTGACTTCTTCACATACCACCCTCAATTCTACCAGTTGAGCAATAAGTAAACTTCTATTGGGTTTAAGACATTAGATGTATATTAAATACCAAGGATGCCAAGAAAAAAATGTATACAAGTGGAAACTTTGGTCAACGTTGGTCAAGCAGTAGTTCACCGTAATCAGAAGTGCCCAGACGCTGATGGTAACCACTTTGAGCACCTCTTGTAATTGCAGAAGTCAAACGTGACTTGTATTCATCTTTTGTTATCGGTATATATTGAGTAAGTTTTTCCTTTCTTAAAATGTGTATACATTTTTTTGGCACCCTCTGTATAGATGCCACATTAGCCTACTCTAACTACACTAAGAAAGACATACCTTGCAGTGGGATGCTTCCAGAACAAAAATCTAAGACATGTAACATCTGCCTAGTGGCTGACAGCACAGGAAACAGGTATCAGAGCCGATAACATGAATATAATTGTGACAAGATACTACTGCCTGTGGTAATGGGGAGGGCAGACAAAGCATGGAGACCCAGAGAAGAGGTTGCCAAGTGCCAAAACGTTAGTGAATAATGATTTCTCCTCACTTATTTAGCGAGGCATTATAAGCAAAAGTACTCAGGAAAGAACTGATTGGCTTGTAAGCAGAGATAAACAGGGAGAGAGTACAAAAACTGAGGGCCTCAGGCGGTTGGAAAAGCCAACTATTTCTAAATATTATACTATATAGTAGAAAATAAGACTTAAAAGGACATTGAGCTACAAGAGATTATTCAGACTTCTTTTAAACAGAGTAACCAAATTGTGGAGAAAAAAGCAGATTAAAGTTGCTCCCTTTCTTTACAAGCCTATTGTTTTGCATGTCTCCAGATAGATACCACTGAGAAAGAAAGGCATAGGGGAAAGGAAGAAAAAATAAAATAAAGCAAGCCTGAGGCTGCAACTGCAGAAAGAAATGTGGGTGTGGCTACTGGCACAGGGAACTAACTAAAATCAAACAGATTAGAAGACTACCAAATTCTTAAATTCTGTCAAATAATCAGTGGCCTAACCTAAAATGTGCTATAATTATAAACTAATCCTCAGGTCTCTAAAATTGCACGGTAAGAAAATGGCTGTGAAGTAACAATAGCTCTCTAGAAAAGAATATTCCCTAATAGCCACTTCAAATACAGTTATGAAAGATAATAGGCAAGGAAGAACCCTCCAGTGTTTGGAGTTAAGAGTCACCAAAACCAATGGTAAGGGAGTCCCTCCCAAAAAACAAAATAGGAACTTCCCCTACTCTAGGATAAGGGGGACTTACTTCCTAATGTCTGCCTAGCAGAATCTCGTTCGTCACTGCTATAGAACAGTAACTGCCGTGTGTCTTCCCTTCTTCCCCTTTCCAAATGTTATTGTTTCTAGGTTATCTTGTCCCTGTTTCTGAGTTAGGAGTGAGGGACAGTAGTTGGGGAAAGGTAAGAAAACCATAAAGCACCACATCCAGATCTGATGGAGAGGAATACGTATCACCCAGAGATCCTAGAATTGGCACTGAATGTAGTGAATGAATGGGATTCTGTTTATCTCTTGGGGATGAGGTGTGTTCTCTATGGGAAGGAGGGTCATCAACAAGGTAATCTGGTTACAAGAACGGCAGACTATGGCATAAGAGGCGAGCTTCTCACCAAATGGCATGTTTTTCCCTTCTTCCTGGGTATACATGTGATCTAACTATGTGCCCAAGAAGAAGAGAATATGAATTTTTTGAGAGCCTCTGTCTCTTTTGCAGTTAGGTGAGGCTATGTAGTTGAATTACTGTCAAGTGAATACGAGAGCATGCTATATGCCACTTCCAGGTGTGGTCCATAAGATTCTCCCACCATGCTCCTCCATGCACTTATCTAAATCTTACTGTAGATTCACCATGTGCTATTAATATTATGGGTCATAATGTACTTTTACTCTGAAACTGTATAATTAAAAGTGTTTAAAAAGGAATAAAAGAATTGAAAAATATATACTAGGCAATAGTAACCAAAAGAAAGCTGTTATCACTATATTACTATCAGATAAAACAGATTTCAAGATTTAAAAAAACATAAATGTGAATAGACTTGACAGCTATATAATAAAAGCATTTACTTCACCATGAGGATGTAACAATTTAAAATGCCGTCTGTACATAATAATGCTGCCTCAAATATATTTTAAAAAATCAACAGAAATACAAGTAGAATGACACAAATAACCATTACAGTTGGAAATTTCAACATACTTCTCTTAGTTATTGATAGGCCAAGGAGTCAAAAATCAACAAAGATTTTGATCATTTGAAAAGCAAGCTTAGGTTTATGGTTCAAGATGGCAACATAGGAAGATCCTGACCCCACGTACATACCAAATCTACAGCTACATATGGAACAATTTCCTTTGGGAAAAAAACACAAAACTAAGCTAAGTAACATTTGTAAATATTTATGCACCCAACATAGGAAAACCTACATATATAAAAACTACTAACAGACCTAAAGGGAGAAACAGACAAAAATACAATAGTAGGGGATTTTAATACTCCACTTTCACCAATGGATAGATCATCCACAGAAAAATCAATAAGAAAATAACTGACTTTAAGTGACTGGTTAAACGACACGGACTTAACATACACAACATTCCATCCAAATGCAAGAGAATACACATTCTTAAGTGAAACATTCTCCAGGATAAATCATAGGTCAGGCCTCAAAACAAGTCTTAATATATTTAAGAAGTCTGAAATAACATCAAGCATTTTTTTTAACCACAATGATATGAAACTAAAAATCAGTTGCAAGAAAACGAAAATTCACAAATATGTGAAGATTAAATAACATGCAACTGAAGAACAAATGGGTCACAGAAGAAATCAAAAGAAAAATAAAAATTACTTGACACAAATGAAAATGGAAATATAATATACCAAAACTTATGGGATAAAGCAAAGCAGTTCTAAGAGGGAGTTCATAGCAATAAATGCCTACCTCAGGAAATAAAGGAAATAAAATCTCAAATAAACCACCTAATTCTACACCTCAAGGAATTAGAAAATGAAGAACAATGAAGCCCAAACTTAGTAGAAGGAAGAAAATAAAGATCAGAGTGGAAATAAATGAAATAGAGATCAAAAAGACAATAGAAAAGATCAACAAAACTAAGAGCTGGTTCTTCAAAAAGATAAACAAAATAGACAAATCTTTAGCTAGATTCACCAAGAGAAAAAGGACTCAAAATAAAAAATAAAAAATGAGATGTTACAACTGATACCACAGAAATACATAGGATGGTAAGAGACTACTATGAACAATTTTTTGCCAACAAATTGGACAACCTCAAAGAAATAAACTCCTAGAATGCAACCTACCAAAACTGAATTATGAGGAAATAGAGAATCTGAAAAGATTGATTACTAGTAAGGAGATTGAATCGCTAAAAAAAATCCTCCCAACAAACAAAAGTCTAGAACCAGACAACTTCACAGGTGAATTCTACTAAACATTTAAAGAAGAATTAATACTAGTATTTCTCAAGCTCTTCCAAAAAATGAAGAGAAAGAAACACTTCCAGATTCATTTTACAAGGCAGCATTACCTTGAAGCAAACCCAGACAAGGCTGCCACAAGAAAAAAAATGACAGGCTAATATTGCTGATGAACATAGATGTGAAATCCTCAACAAAATATTAGTAAACCGAATTCAACAATACATTTAAAAGATCATACACCATGATCAAGTGGGATTTATTCCAGGGATACAAGGGTGGGTCAACATCCACAAATCAATCAGTGTGAGTGTTAGCAAACCCAATTCAAGAGTAGATTAAAAGGATCATACACCATGCATTTGACAAAATTCAACATCCACTTATGATAAAAATTCTCAAAGTAGACATAGAGGGAATATACCTCAACATGATAAAAACCATATTTGACAAGCCCACGGCTAACATCTTACTCAACAGAGAAAAGATGGAACCTTTTCCTCTAAGATCAGGTAGAAAACAAGGATGCCCACTCTCACCACTTTTATTCATCACAGTATTAAAGTCCTCGCCAGGGCAATTAGGCAAGAAAAAGAAATAAAAGGCATCCAAATTGGACCAAAAGAAATAAAACCGATGCTATTTACAGATGACATAGTATCATGTATAGAAAACTCTAAAGACTCCACCAAAATAACTGTTAGAACTAATAAATTCAGTAAAGCTGTAGGATCTAATAATCAATATACAGAAATTTGTTGTATTCCTATACACTATTGACAAACTATCAGAAAGAGAACTTAAGAAAATAATCCCATTTACAATTGCATAAAAAAATACCTAGAAACTTAAAAGAAAAAAAACCGAGAAACAAATTTAACCAGAGGTGAAAGATCTGTACTCTGAAAACTATAACACACTACTAAAATTGAAGACACAAATAAATGGAAAGATATTCCATGCTCATGAATTCAAAAAATATTGTTAAAATGTCCATACTGCCCAAGCAATCTACAGATTCAATGCAATCCTATCAAAATTCTAATTAATTTCTTTTTCACAGAAATAAAAGAAACAATCTCAAAATTTATATGGAACCACAAAACACCCTGGTTAGCCAAAGCAATCTTGAGAGAAAAGAACAAAGATGGAGGGATCATGCTCCCTGACTTCAAACCATAATACAAAGCTATAGTAATGAAAACAGTATGGTGTTGACATAAAAACAGCCATGTAGATCAGTGGAGAATAGAGAGCCCAGAAATAAACCCACACATATACAATCAATTAATTGTCAACAAAGGAACCAAAAATATACAATGGAGAAAAGACAATCTCTTCAATAGATGGCATGGGAAAAATCGGGCAGCCACATGCAAAACAATGAAACTGGTCCACTAACACCATACAATCCAGCAATTACTTCTGGGTATTTATCTGAAGAAAACAGATACATAACTAGAAAAGATATCAGCATCCCCATGTTGACTGCAGAATTATTTGCAATAACCAAGATATGGACACAATCTAAGTGCTCACCGATGGATGAATAAAGAAAATGTGACACACAAACACCACACATTCTGGAATGTTATTAAGCTATAAAAAAGAAGGAAATCTTGCCATATGAAACAACACAGATGAATCTTGAGAGCATTATGTTAAGTAAAATAAGTCACACAGACAAATACTCTATCATTTCACTTAGTACATGTGGAATCTAAAAAACAAAACACGACACTGAGCTCACAGATACAGAACACATTTTGGCTGCCAGAGGCAGGAGGTCAGGAAATTGGGCAAAATTGGTGAAGGGGTCAAAAGGTGCAAACTTCCAGTTATAAAATAAGTAAGTCATAGGGATGTAATTTATAATGCGGTGACTACAGTTAATAATACAGTATTGCATTTTTGAAAGTTCTGAGAGATCTTAAACGTTCTCATCACACACAAAAATTTGTAACTATGTACAGTGACAGACATTAACTGGACTCATTGTGGTGATCATTTTACAATACATACAAATATTGAATCATTATATGGTACACCTAAAACTAACATAATGTTATATGTCAATTTTATGTATGTCTCAATTTTTTTTAAGTTAAATATACTTTGTTATGGAATATTACATCCAAAATAAACATCAGAAATTACAAAATGCTTAATGGACATATGGGCACACTCAAGAGGGAAAACCTTAGGTTCAACTAGGTGAAAGAATGCATAAGCAAAAGACAGATACTTTCAAGAAGTAGAATGAACACGGGAGAGAGCAAATAAGAAACGAACGCTTTCAGGGACTGGAAGTAATCAGAGTTGCCAGAATTTACAAGGAACTTGGAAAAGAGTGAGAGATGAGTTAGAATAATAGATAAAA
Source organism: Rhinolophus ferrumequinum (assembly GCF_004115265.2). Lineage (NCBI taxonomy): Eukaryota > Metazoa > Chordata > Mammalia > Chiroptera > Rhinolophidae > Rhinolophus > Rhinolophus ferrumequinum. Next base: position 17,712,161 of record NC_046300.1, read on the forward strand.
AAATTAACAGTTCTGGGAAAATAATTTAAGTCACAACAACTTCAAAAATTGTAATAATAATCATAGTGAATAAAATATTAGTTTTAATTATTAAAAACCCCAAATTGCACACCTTAAAGATTATTAAACTAGGATATTATTTGGAAAATTGGATGAAGAAAAACATATAGAAGATGCAATAGTATTAAAAACAAGAAAAGAGGGGGAGAACTTTTATAAATCAATAATAAACAAGCCAACAGGCAAAAAATATAAATATGCATTTACAGAAGAGAAAAATACATGTGACCAATAACCATATAAAAAGATGTTCCACATTCCTAGAACTCAGGAAAATTCAAATCAAGAGCACAATCAGATGCTACTCTACACTTAAGACAAGTAACAACACTAAATACTAAATGTTGGGAAGGATGACTCAACTGAGTCTCATCCATTGTTTGTATGAATATAAATTGATAAGACCACTTTGGAAATACAATTTAATATTACTTTTAATATATTAATATTAAATAATATAAAATTTATAAATAATATAAATAATAAACAATATAAAAATAATACAAAATTAATATAAATTTAAATATTTGTAGAGCCCAGCAATGCCACTCCTAGAGAGACAGTTGTATATTTGTACCAGGAGACATCAACAAGGATGCTGACAGCGGTACTGCTTTTACTAACAAAACCCTGGAAACGCAAGTACTCATCAAAAAAACCAGTAAGTGAATTTTGGTATATTCACACAATAGAATATTATGCAGCAGTATCATTCTTAGTAACATAATTTTGAGTGAAAACTGTGTCTCAGAAGATCTACTTGTTTTTTACAAAGTTAAGCAAAAGTATATTGTTTAGTCATACATATTCAAGATAAATTTCTTTAAAGAAAGGAATCATAAATACAAAGTTCTTGACAATATTAACATGATGGTGGGGGGGAAGAGCAATGCACAGAACAGTGATGAAGTCTATCATTAACCAAGAATTATGAATAATCCAGTTCTGTAATCCAATTTAACTACAGTTTAAAAAAATAGCTGCAGTAATCATCCTTGTAGACATACCTCAGTATCTACACCTCTGTACAGAGGGTGCCAAAAAAATGTATAAACATTTTAAGAAAGGAAAAAACTGTATTAAAATTGTAATACTCGATATATACCAATAATAAAAGATGAATACAAGTCACGTTTGACTTCTGCAATTAGAGAGGTGCTCAGAGTGGTTACCATCAGTGTCCAGAGACTTCTGATTGCGGCGAACTACTTGAGCAACGTTGACCAAAGTGTCCACTTGTATTGCTGCACATGCCATTTCAATTTCTTCACACAGTACCATGTGTCTCAAACTTATCACGAATGCGTGCAACTGTTAGGCGTGTTGGAGGTTCTGTTGCATGCTCACACCTCCATTGTCACTGTACTTCCACAACGTTCCTGAATTTCAAATACCACTTCAAAATGGTCTTGCGCTCCTCAAATGACAACTGTACTTCCGCCATTTTCTTTTGACTGTCCTGCCTGTCGCACGGTGACGCTAGCATTTATTTGATTAACACCATCTTCTGAGCAAATGTGACACTGCACATCGCTACTATAATTCAACTTAGAAAAGTAATAATAGATAACATCTCTTAAAATGTGTGTACACTTTTTTGGGACCTCTGGTATACACATCTTTGCAATAATTTGTCTGTTAGCAAATTCCTAGAAATGGAATTTGTGAATATGTATGTTTAGCATTTTGAATTTTTTCCCCAGTGATCCCACTAAATGGTGAGAACAGTTTATATTCCCACCTCAAAGTATCTTAGAGTGTTAATCTCCTACCGCCTTGCCAAAACCTGGTATTACCAAACTTTTGATTTTGCCAGTCAAATAGGCAATATCTCATTATTTTGATTTGTATTTAAATTTGGGCTTGACTGAGCGTTTTATACATTTATTGGCCATTTCTATTTCTTCCTTTACTCACACCCTCTTCAAACCCTTTTTCTAAGACTTAATCTACCTTACTCTTAATAACTTTTAAGAGCTTTTTTTCTTTGTTCATTGAAGAACAGAGCCTTTGCTTTTAATGTGTCTTCTAATTATTTCACCCACCCCTATGCTATTTATCTTTGGTATGGTATATTTTGCCACATTTTACTATTCACAGAGTCAAATTAACCAATCTTTTCTGTTGTAACTACTGAACTCACAGTTTTTTAATTAACGGTTCTCTTAACACAACTTTCCAGGGATAAAGCTCTGGCACAGATGTCCTAGTTCTAGCCTTCCTATCTGTGGAGCTTTATTGGTGTTTCATGCCACCTTGGTGTAGATAAGAAAAAAAGAAAAATACAAAATCATCATCAGAGTTTTAATGTATAAGCATAACACTAACCCAGACCGAGGAAAACTTCTTCTGCCATGATTTGGACTTAGACGCCAACCCTAAAATAGTATATAATCGTATACAGAAGTAATGAAAAGGAAGAGCCTTTAAGCTTCTGCGATTGACTTCAACACACATGAATTCAGTCCTGCATTGCTTTATGCAAGGTAAAAACAAAAAAAAACTATGAAAATGAACAAACAAAAAAAAACTCTTCAAAAAAAAGAAAAATCTGCATCGATGCTTAAACTTGAATTTGCAGTATGTACTCCCAAAAGAGCATCTTACCTGTTAGGCTGCCCTGGAATATATATGTAAGGCATCAGCAGGAGGTGAAGGCACCCGTCCTTGAAAAAGTCCATGGAGTGCTGAAACCAACCAGCAGGCAGGACACCCACTCGATGATGCCCGAAACAGGAATGAGCCACTTACTGCACTGCTCCCCAGGGGCCCATGATTACACATAAGCACTAGGCTGTAACTTAATGATTATCAAACAAACCCCACAATTATTTTCACCCATGGAATTGGCTTCCAAATTTTAGAAAAGGAAAATTTGAAAATGTATGCACTAGTCATTTTATAATTTTCCCTAGAAAACTCGTAAAACTGTCAAATTATATGTTTTGTGTAGTTGATTTCATTTGCCCAGAATTATTAGACTCAGCAATCCTGTTTGAGGCAATCAAACCCTCCTTCATCAAGCCAACCAACACTATTAGTACTCAATTATGTCACGTATCCACATAAATTTTAAAATGAAAGAAAATCACATAAATGGTGATTTTTTTAAAAAATGTGTCTAATAAGAGGTTTCTTTCATTATTATTTATTACTAACAAGAGCTTTGTTACCTCAGGATGTTTTAAAATATTTACAGCATGTAGCACTCCCTATCTCCTGTGAAACAGTTTGCATTTCATCATTAATATCTGAAAGCAACCATAATAAACGTAAAAATTTAAGGTCAAACAAATTAATATTAAAATTTATAATCTGAGTTTTAGGCCAATATTCGACTCACATAAAACTCCTTTTCTCAAAAAAGAAATGGCTCCTTCCAAGAGACTGCCTTTTTCATAAAGCAAAGTAATTATCAGTTGTCATCTCACTACCACTAATCTGCTCAAGCCCCAGTAGTCGTCAGTTTAATATAAGGTGGCAATATGCATTTTCCACTGAAGTTGAATGAGTCCAGGTTGATGAAATGAAGCACTGAGCTACATTAATTTACTTAATAATCAGGTTCTTTACTGAGTATTGTTAGCAGTAGCATATATTAAGATCCATATCAGGACAGCTAGCTCTTATCAGTTGTTTGCATTAAAACTGACTGCATTATCAAACAGCATTGAGTATTCAGGCTCCCAAAATTCATAATAATTAATAATAATAAGCTAAAATTTATTTAACATTTATTAAATGCCAGGTACTCTAAGAGCTAGCAATATGGCAAGAAATATTACTATTCCCATTTTACAGATATGAGAAATTATATCCCAGATAGTTAAGTCACTTTGCAGTCACACAACCAGTAAATGGGGAGAGCTGAAATTTCAACCAAGACTGGCTCCAAAAGTAATAAACACAATTAGGATGAGGACAAACATGTGTAAGGTCAACCCAACTCCCTAATAGATATGTAAATTACAACAAATTAAACATTCCCATTGTTATAAGCATTATATAACTGACACCCCAGGAAGAGTAAAATTACAAGCTGTTTGTTGAGCTGTGTGAGAGTGAATGGTAGAGAAGGAGAACCTGAGTACCTTTGCTTTATGAATGAAAGCTGGATAGAAAAAGTAAAATTGTAAAAAAAATTGTAACAAATTAAAAATGGATGCTAGATGGAATTTGGGAATTAATAATATTGGGCAGTCTTAACATTAACAATAAGATGAGCAGATGAAAAAAACTCACAGATTTTTCTGCGTGATTCAAAGTGATAAAGAGATGATAAGAAGCACATAGTCCCAGGTTATGCTTGCTAATGGCCAAAGGGGAAGCTGAGGTTTCACTTGATGTAATCAGCAGTGGAAGCTAGTAGAGAATTTAAGAGGATGGTAACAGATGCCGGTCAAAAATGGCAGAAGAGAAAACCACCTCCCATGGGAGCAAGTAAAACTATCATAAAGTCAAAGAATCACATCTATTGATGAAGACTGTAGGTGAATAGGAATTCAACAAGAATAGGAACAACAGTCTGCACTGCCACAAAGACGTCTACAATATGAAGTAAAAATGAAAGGCTAGGACGGACTGAAAGTATGACGACTTCATTTAACCAAGCAATCAACACTTAGGCTCCATGAGGCGCAGACTGTTGCACTCACTCACTTTGCTGTGGAATTAACTGATGATGAAGATGGCTGCTTTGGTACCGTGGTTCAAACCCTTGTTCAAAAGTTTGCTTAGGAAGGGTAGCTAGAAAAGGGGAGAGCTACTACCGGTATTACTGAGACAAGAAAGAGAGTAAAACAGCAGAAATGATTTAAAGGCCAACAAAGATCAAAATACCATGATTGGCCAGAATTAATTTGGAGACTCACAAGTCAGAGAAAACCTGTAGTGGCAGTACTTTAAAACTTAAATTCCCCTTGCAGACTCCAAAATAAGAACAGTAGTGGGAATGCAAACCTACAAATAGACATATTATGCATATTTGCTCTCAAATGGCAAATTCTTTGTGAAAAATGATCTATGTATGAGCCCTGTGGCATGATTCAAAAACTGTAACACCAGGATTCTTAACAGCTGGCTCCATCATAGATCTTTAGAAGACCTAAAAGTCCTAAAAACAGCAGTTCGGAAATCACACTATCACAGAAAGTAATGTAATTCCTGTGTGTGTGTGTGTGTGTGTGTGTGTGTGTGTGTGTGTGTGTGTGTGTGTGTGTGTCAGTAGACAGAAACTGTTCCATGGCTGAATACCTGTAAAAGCTAAACCTACCAAAAGGGGAAAAAAACATTAAGTTAGCGGCCCTGAGTCACAGATTGCAGCAGTATTCACAAGCATGGTGGAGTTTAATCACACCCCAGTGGTGAATGACTAACATAGGTCTGCCCGAGGCTGGTTACGATTCCCCAGAGTAAGAATGGCATATTTATATTACAGCTTGATGTCTGTGCTAGAAATGTTCTGACCAAGAATGAAACACTGCACAATCCCAAAGGATACCATTTTGTAGTCTGCTGTGGACGGCATCCCCTGCAGTTGTCTAACAACAGCCCGCCCAACCTAACCCAGCCATACAACAGCTTATTGTACTGGATGAAGACCTCTCGTGGGTTTATATGATAAACGTATCATTCCTTCCTTGTTACCACGTTCTTAACTTTAAAATGGCCTAAAAATGCCAAAAATATTCTGTCTTATCCAAACAAAGCTTGGCTGTATTGAAATAAAATATAATTGCTGTATTTTTCACATGATCCTATTCTAAATTAATTTTCTTGTTTATTAACAAGAAAATGAGCTCATGACAACAGTGTCAAACAACACCTGATGACTAATGAAACACCCTCTGAAGCCCCTGAAATGTGATCACCACTACAAAAAAGCTAAGTCCTCACCCCGTTTCTGATTCCAGAAAGAAAGTCTAACATACTTAAGACAGCAAAGGTCAGTAATCTGTGGCATTTACAGAGGACTCCAGTGAAGTCCAACATGTAAACAAAACTCATACTCATTCCCCAAATGTTAAAATGAGATTTAGCACAGCTAGGGAATGGAATTATCTGGGCAATCTTACTGTATGTATGCCAGCATTTCCCCAAATGTTTTCCATGGAGTATTAGAAGGGTTCCATGGTCAGTAAGTTAAAAATGCCACAACTATCCATCTGGGAGCACTACCATGCACATTAGGCTACTAAGGCTCTGAGAAGTCAAGCAGCAAAGAAACTGGTTTTGTTAACCCAGTGTTTCCCATACTTATTGGATCACAAAACCTTGGTTCTGTTTGATGGAACATCAGTGATATGAGAAGAGTTTGGGAAATGCTACTCAAAGATTACCCTGTGTACATGTATTAATTATTTGTAAACAATTAAAATTTAACATCCAAATCTAAAATAAGATTTTTCTGATGATTGCAGAGTACTAAAATTGCAGTGCCTCAGGGTCAATAAATGTTGGTTGATAGCTTTACTTGATAAAATGAAAAAGAAAACACCATTTACTGTATATTCGGTGATACCAGAAATAAAGGACAAAAAGCCTGCTTTATAGTACTCACTATCACTTAGCACATAATGCTCATAAAATGGAAAAAAACAAACCAATATTTGGGCTGAGAGCATTTTAAATGCTCAGTAAGAACAAACAACTGCACTCCCTTTAAAATCAGTTTATCAGAAAACAACTAAATGTCTACGACTTCAGGAGCTCATAACCGTAACAATAATCTCTCCTCATGTTACTGACATTGAGATTATCTACGATACCGAAACAATGGCACCTACTGAAGATTATTACAATACTTACCACATTACAAAAAGAATCCAGACCAATGTTATGTACATACTTAGTACATTCTGGATTAGACCAAGTAAAATTTAACAACAAGCTGAACAGCATTCTATAAAACAAAAACAAAAAGTCAGTTAGGCTAATTCTGTCTGTTTTTCTGTGCTACGGACTCACAGTGCGAAAGAAGACTGTCTTGGAATTTGATGACTGAATCAAATCTGAATTCTTTACCTAAAGTTTATCTACACTTACCTTAAAAGAAGTTCTTTGGGTAACTTTTTGTTAATAAGGCCTTCATCATTATTTGAGAAAACCTAAAAGGAAATAAAAAGGGAAAGCGTTCCTCAATTTAAAAAAGTTACATGTTTTTTAGATCAGAACGGCCCCAATCACTGTCCTACATCTATGATACTAATTTTATGAAGCCACACTTCAATATTTTCTTTTATTAAAATGTACTGGGGTGACACTTGTTAGTAAAGTTACATTGGTTTCAAGTGTACAATTCTATAATACATCATCTATATATCACATTGTATGTTCACCACTCAGAGTCAGTTCTCCTTCCATCACCATGTTTGATCCCCTTTACCTTCATCTAAGTCTGGTAATCACAACACTTCAATATTGATAGATACAAAAATAGTTTATACCCTATCACCATTTCATAAAAATGGCAACATAAAGCTAAAAGCTATTTCTATACTACATTGTATTGGAGGTTCTAGCCAAGACTATTAGGCAAGAAAATAAATAAAAGGCATCTTGATTGGAAAGGAAGAAGTAAAACCTCTATTTACAGATGACATAACCTTGTATATAGAAAATTCTAAAACAATCCATTAGAGCTAATCAAGGAGTTCAGCAAGGTTGCAGGATACAATATACAAATATACGATATATTTATATAAAAATAAATTGTATTTCTACACATTAGCAATGAACAATCTGAAACTGACATTAAAAAAACAATCTCATTTACAACAGCATTAAAAAGAAAAAAAGTCTTAGGAATAAACTTAACTAATGAAGTGCAAGACTTATATATTGAAAACTTATACAAAACATTGTTGAGAGGGCTGGCCCAGTGGCTCAGGCGGTTAGAGCTTCATGCTCCTAACTCCGAAGGCTGCCAGTTCAATTCCCACATGGGCCAGTCGGCTCTCAACCACAAGGTTGCCAGTTCAATTCCTCGAGTCCCTCAAGGGTTGGTGGGCCCCGCCCCCTGCAACTAAGATTGAACAGGCACCTTGAGCTGAGCTGCCGCTGAGCTCCGGGATGGCTCAGTTGGTTGGAGCGCTTTTCTCCACAACTAAGACTGAAAGGACAACTTGAAGCTGAATGGCACCCTCCACAACTAAGATTGAAGGGACAACAACTTGACTTGGAAAAAAAAAAGTCCTGTAAGTACACACTGTTCCCCCAATAAAGTCCTGTTCCCTTTCCCCAATAAAAATCTTTAAAAAAAAACAAAACAAAAAAATTGTTGAGAGAAATTTAAAAAGACAAAAATACTCACATCCCATGTTCATAAATCAGAAGATTTAATAGTGTTAAATTAGCAACATTTTCCAAACTGATTCATAGATTTAATGAAATCTCCAGCAATAATGCCAACTGCCTTTTTTTTTTTTTTTGAAAAATTGAAAAGTTGATCCTAAAGTTCATAAAAAAATGCAAGGGACCTAGAATAGTCAAAACATCATCATGTGCTGCATAATGATGGTGGTCCCATAAGATTACAATGGAATTGAAAATTTCCTATTGCCCTAGTGACATCGTAGCCACTGTAATATTTCAGAACAATGCGTTAGTCATGTGTTTGTGGTGATGCTGGTGTACAGTGTTATAAAGTGTGTAGTGCTGTACAGTCATGTCCTAGGCCTTCACCTTCACTCACCACTCCACTCACTGACTCACCCAGAGCAACTTTCAATCCTGCAAGCTCCATTCATGGTAAGTGTCCTATACACGTGTGCCATTTTTTATCTTTTATACTGTATTTTACTGTAGGATAAATACTTATCACTGTGTTACAGTTACCTACAGTATTCAGTACAGTAACATGCTGTACAGGTTTGTAGCCTAGGAGCAACAGGCTGTACCATACAGCCTAGGTGTGTAGTGGGCAAGACCATCCAGGTTTGTGTAAATGCGCTCTCTCTGATGCTCACACAGACCAAAGCCCCTAATGACACAGTTCTTAGAATGTGTGCCCGTCATTAAGCAACACATAACTATAACCTTGAAAAGGAAAACAAAGTTGGAGGGCTCACACTTCCTGATTTGCAAACCTACTACAAAGGTACAGTAATTGAAACACTGTGGTATTGGCATAAGGAAAGAGATATTAGATCAATGAAATAGAATTAAGGGTCCAGAAATATACCCCTATATTTATGGGCAACTGATTTTTGACAAGAGTGCTAAGATAATTCAATGCGGGAAAGAATAGTCTTTTCAACAAATGGTGCCAGGACAACTGGAAATCTACATGTAAAAACAATAAAGTTGAATATCTACATGTAAAACAATTAACTCAAAATGGATCAAAGACCTAAGTAATATAAAAGTTAAAACTATAACCCCTTACCCAAAAACTAAGCATAAATCTTCGTGACTTTGGATTTTGTAATGGTTTCTTAGATATGACACCAAAAGTACAAGCAACCAAAGAAAAAATAGATAAAATGGACTTCATCAAAACTAAAAACCTCTGTGCTTCAAAGGGCATCATCAAGAAAGTGAAAAGAAAACCCACAAAAGAGGAGAAAATACTTGCAAATCACATATTTGACACAAGGGATATATCCAGAACATGTAAAGAACTATCAAAATTCAACAATAAAAAGATAAATAAACCAGTTTAAAATTGAGCACGGGATTGGAATAGACATTTCTGTAAAGCAGATATGCAAATCACCAATAAATACATTTTAAAAAGTTCAATATCACTAGTCATTAGGGAAGTGCAAATCAAAAACAGGAGACACTTCACGGCCACAAGGATGGCTAAAAGGCAACCTCCTCATGTCCCCTGCTATACAAACCATTCCTTCCCCCTCCCCCCAACCCCCAACCCCGTAGAGCCCAGGCATCATCTTATCCACTCAAGCAAATCCCTTCCATGAAATAAATTCTTAATGCTTAAGGATACACACAAAGCAAACAATTTCTAAGTTTAGCAAAGCAACCACTAGTACATAATTACAGTAAAATGCTTTAATTTTAGAGTAAATCATACTCCTAAATTCACAACAGTGAATCAAGGTAGACTACGGGTCAGAAGGGAGTGGGTGGACGAAGAAGAAAAGGCAAATGGATAACAAAAGGAATATGAGACTTCAGAGAGCTGTGAAAATTAATTCTTGAATATTCTTCCTTTCTCCTTGCTATAATTGTAAGGGCTTTTCACACATAGAACATATACAAGTATGTCACTGCAATATTTTAAACATTTAGATTTTTGCAAAATTCATTTCCTGAAACTCTTGCTGGCTCCATTAATTTGTTACTTAAAAGCAATTCAGAATAAAAAAGAAACACAAAATAGACAAATTGCTGTTATTTATGGGTGATGTTCTTTCCTGGTCACTGATAAGCCACATACCTGGCATGTGTTTTTTTTTTCCTGGGTCAGTGAGAGATACAGACCATCCACCTTGTCTTACTACCATGCCTCTCCCTAGTTAATTATTGAAGACAGAGCCAGCCAGGGTTCCAAGTGGTACCCTTTCTCTCCAGAAGGCACTTGGGGAGCAACCTGCATTCTCAGTTTACTAGCACTTCACCAATCTACACTAAATTACTGATGGTTAAATAAAGAAATAAACAAACAAACAGTTTCTTAAACATAGGTGTTTCCTTATTACCCCCACCCTCTCAAATATTCTATACCAAAGGTGTGTTTCCATCTCCTCTCCTGTTTTACACCCTTTGGAAGGAAGCCTCTGTATAAATCACACCTTTAGTTGGCAAATCGCTGAATTCTGTCTATTCAAGTCAACACCTCATTTGAATCTTCCAAGTCAGGTCGTCAATGGGGGCCAGGTAATATGCCCACTCTCAAGTTCACTGAATAAAGGCAATGATTTAAGACGTTTACAATGTTCTAACCATGCATTAAATCCCTGAGTGAGGGTGCTGCACTGAGGGAAAAAACCTCCAGCTTTAATGCCCCCATTTTTTAAAAGGGCGGGGGAAATCTCGAAAATTACAAATTTAAATTTCCACATGCTAAAAGACCTGTCAGAATGATGAATTTGAAAGAAATACACACGTATGATATTATATATATATAATTGCACAGAATTATATATGAAATTCACAATGTTCTGTAAATATTGCACACAGCTCGTACTAAATATAGTGTTAATATGAAAATATATGATATTCATACATATTCTTTTTTTCAAACCACACCCTCTCTGGGTGGCTTCCCAGGCTCGCCGGAGCCAAACAGCGTCACGCTGTCCGGTGGTCCACTGGATGTGGGGGCAGGGGGGGAGATCCGAGCAGTGACCCAGACATTCAACGATACAGAACACAGCGTCGCGGTCGCCCCAGGGCAAGAGGGCGTTCCGCGTCCTCCAGGGTTCCCCCTCCCCGGGGCCCGCCCAGCCCGTCAGCCCCGCAGGCCTCGGCCCGGACTCTCCGCGCGACCCCGGCGCCACCCGCCCGAACCTAGCAGGCAGCCGCGCAGCGACACAGCTCGGGCAGGGCGGCTGGACCCGCGTGGGCCCCAGACTCACCATGGCCGAAGAGCCGCGAACGCGCCCACAGCCGGGAGTCACAAGGCGCCGGCAACGCCCGTTGTCCTGGTGACGCCAGCTGGGCGCCCCGCCCCGTCCCTAAGGTGGGCTCGGGAGACGGCCATTGGCTGACGGCGGGCACGTGACGGCAGGGGCGGTGCCCTTTGGACCGCCCCATTTGTCCCCCACACCTCGGCTTTTGAGAGGGGCCTCTTCGCCTTTCTTACTCTGCATCTGGTCCGTCATCATCCTGATCACCTTGCCTTCCCTCACTTGACTGGTAACCCAGCAACGGACTGCCCAGATGGAAGAGCCCTTTATGGATTCTTTATCTAAGAAACAGATTACACAGGTAATACATGATTATTGAAGACATTTTAAGCTAACTATAACAAGAATTTTAAAAAATAAAACCACACTAAATTCCAGCATCTGAGGTAACCACTGCTTATACTCTAGTTTATCTGCTGACAAGCGTCCAACGAAATACATATGATAATATATTGCATGCTTAAAAATGGAAGCAAACCATATGCACTTTTATAATCTACTTTTTTCCATTAAAAATTATCATCGCACATCAATTCATGGAATAGCATTGTGTGCACACACTCTAGTTTATTAAGTCAAACAGCAATTTGTTGGATGTTTTTAATATGGTGGAAGGGAACTTCAGATATTCTCAAACCCAGCCCATTAAGTCTGTGAAGAAGACACATATTCACCTACCGAACTGACTTCTCTTGAATGTCTAAAAGGCATCTCAAAGTTAGCCCCAATAAGACAAGTTTCTTACTCACTCTCCAGTCTTCCTCATCCTCACATCAGTAAATGTTCCCACTATCCCCTTGGGGGACAAAAACTTACAAATCATCCTTGAGTCTCTCCTTTCCTCACAGCTCACATCCAATCCACTAACAAATATTCTTGACTCTATCTTTAGATAAATCCTGAGTCTGTCCATTTCTCACCCTCTCCACCTCATAGCCATCATCTTTGGGGTTCAGCAGTTTTACTATGATGATCCTACGTATGGCTTTCTTTATATTTATCTTTCTTGGCTTTGTACGAGTATGTCTTCTACTATCTGTGGCTTGGTATCTTTTATCAATTGAGAAAAATTCTCAGCCATAATCTCTTCAAATATTTTTCTGCCCCATTCTCCTTTCCTCTAGCACTTAAATTATATGCTTGATCTTCACACATTCTCTGTATGTTATTTTCTTTTTATTTTATATACTCTTCTCTTTGTTTCTTTATGCTTCATACTAGATATTTTCTTCTAACCTATGTTCCAAGCTCACTAAATCTCTCTTTAGCAATGTTTAATCTGCTATTAAAAACATCCACTGAATTTTTCATTTCAGTTATAACTTTTAGTTGTAGACTTCACATTTTTTAACTTTTTATAGTTCCTAGTTCTCTACCATATTTCTCAGGCTTGTCTTTTATCTCCCTGAATATAATAAGTAGAATTTTTTAAGGTCTGTATCTGATAGCTCCAATATCTGGTTTCTCTATGGTTCTCTTTCTATCATTTGTTGTTTCTGCTATTGTTCTCATTTTTTTGTCTCCTGTGTGCCTGTTTTATTTTCATTGTAGGCCAGATATATATTTGCAAAATTGTTTGTAATTTGTTCCCCAGAATAATATTTCTTTTTTCTTTTTTTTTTTTTTAAGATTTTTTTATTGGGGAAGGGGAACAGTGTGTACTTCTAGGACTTTTTTTCCAAGTCAAGTTGTTGTCCTTTCAGTCTTAGTTGTGGAGGGCGCAGCTCAGCTCCAGGTCCAGTTGCCATTGCTAGTTGCAGGGGGTACAGCCCACCATCCCTTGGAGGGAGTCGAACCAGCAACGTTGTGGTTGAGAGGACACGCTCCAACCAACTGAGCTATCTGGGAGCTCAGCGACAGCTCAGCTCCAGGTGCTGTGTTCAATCTTAGTTGCAGGTGGTGGAGCCCACCATCCCTTGGGGGAGTCGAGTTGTTGAACCAGCGACCTTGTGGTTGAGAGCCCCCTGGCCCATGTGGGAATCGAACCAGCAGCCTTCGGAGTTAGGAGCACGGAGCTCCAACCTTCTGAGCCACCGGGACGGCCCGGGGGTTATTTTTTAACATACTATGTTTATAGTAGCTTTTCCTCTGCAGCATTTCAAAAGATCTTCCTGCTCCTCCATTTTTTCCCCAATAATTTGGTCAATATCAACACCTAATCAATCCATACAAAGCCCTCTGTTCACTGGTAACAGAATCATTTGCTCTGAATAATGAGTCATTCTTTCCATACCTTTTCCCATTTGCTTCTGTAGGCACACATTGTGCATTTTTGTTGGGAGCTGGAGAAGCTGAAATTAAGAATTTGCTTATTTTTTCATGTGAATGAAGATAAAGTTCCTTGAAAACAAAGTCCAAATAGCTACAGAGCAATCCTGTTATTTGCTCATTTACTCTTATACAGGCTATTTGGCAGGGTCCTCTAAAAAGTCAGTAGACAGGAAAATATACTGTCTTAAAATATAACGTAACGAAAAAAAGTGGGCTTCTAATTACTCTCCCAAGGCTATTTCTATACTTTTCAATAAATTAAAGCAAGCTTGGCTACCTTTTTATGGATGGCATAAAAAAAGTAAACAGGGACTGAGACGCGGATGGCATGCCTAGCAATCCAAGACGCAGATAATGCAAGTCGTCCCAGAGTAGGTATGCCCTTCCACCGGGTTTAATTGGGCATTAATTCAGTGTCTGGTGTGGGTGGGTCCTCAGTGGCTATATGCCCATACATTATCTCTCTGGCTGCTCTCTCTGGATCCCAACCCAGCTTCATCCCTAGACTTTACCAGTCAACCTCCTTCACCTTGAATGTTCCTTGAAACTTCTTGTTTCCTCATCAGTTGTTTGTTGAATGAATGAATGAATGAATGAATGAATGGAGAGGTAAGCAATTTGCTCGTGGTCACAGTACTACCAAGTGGCAGAACCCACTGGTCCCATGCTCTGACAGCTTTTGGGAGCATAGGGATGGAGACTCCAGCTTGGCCAACAGAAGACATTCTAAACACAGACGAAAACCATGCATGAGAAAAGGGGCCCTTGGACCCAAACAGAATAATGGAAGTCTCCTTAGAAGACAAATCTCCATTGCTGGGCTTTCCTGAACAAGAAATGGAGGACAAAGGAATGATTAACTCAACTATAGGTTGATGATAGACTAAGAGTAGAATCCAGTTTTCTGATGGCGAGGCATCTCGGGTCCTTCTATCACACTACTGCTCAAAGTAAATTTAAAACAGTCTATGCCTTTGCATAGACTTTTTACTTCAGTAAAAAGTAAAATCAACTTATGGGCTAAGATGAGAGATATTTAATATGTCACACCATTAGGTTGGCTTTTTCCTGCCTTCTCACCATGTCCTATGTACACGATGACCGTTCTTCTGAACAAAGATTTGGGTACATAGCCTGAGAAGTATATGTATATCAATGGGTACAATAGGACTGTATTAATAATACATGAATTATCTTAGGAAGAGCTGAAATGAACGGTCCCCAGAATAACAGTCATCGTGTTTAATGGTTGTGAGTTCCACAGAAAATTTAGTGGAAGTGGTTGGTTTGCCCTGCTTTCCCAGAGCAAAAGGACATAGTTCAGTGATTACTCTGAGATCTTTAAAGTAATGATCTTAATGTTAGACATGATAGAAGATGGGAGTATGCTTATCCTTCCTGCTGCTGTAAATTAGCCTTGCTCAATTCACCTACTCTTTATCGGGCATTTATTCTGTGCCATGCACTGAGCTATAAGCTAGATACAAAACCAGACACAGCCTTTGCCCTCAAATGGTTTACAGAGTGATGCAATGTGCTAAGGTACCACGCATGTAGAGATTATTATAGATATCCATTTTATATGTAGAAAGTTTTTTGATTTATAAAGTAATTCCAATCTCAAGAACCCTGTATGTTAGGTGGCACTATCTTCTCCATTTTATAGGTAAAGAAACTGAGGCCCAGAGTTGTAAAGTGACATGTTCGTGGTTCCATAGATATTAAATTGCAGAAGTCAGACTTAAACCCAGTCCTTCTGACTCCTTGGCAGAGTTGTCCCTCAGTGACATTTTGCATGTCAACAGGATGAAAGTCTTCAGTGAATACTGAAGGATTCCAACTGGGGACTGCAGGAGCTATTTGGGAGATTGGAGCACTGGGGTCCTGCCAGGGGCCCTGAAAAGCCAGCACAGAAGCAACCCGTAGATAACACGCACCTGGAAATAAGTCTTATCCTGGGGGATAGCACAGTAGCCCCAGTCCTTGGCTACCCTGAACTGCCTTCCTGCCAAGTCCAAAACTTGTCTTCCTATGAGGCCAGAGCTTCTGAATTGATTTCTGAGAGCTCATTCCTACTTTTCATTAAATTAGGTGCAAACACTCTGAGTAAACAAAAATGTCCTACCATTGGCAGTCTGCTGCTAACTGCTACACCCTAAATGGTTTTCTTTTAGTTAATAATTCAATTGCCCAAAAAAGGGGGGGGAGGGCTTGGCAGGGACTCGGTTCCAGCTGCAAATCAACTTCAGACCCCAGAGGAACTTGAAAGAACTACCAGCGCCCACAATGGCTCTTTAGTGCAGCCTGTGTTTACTCAGGACACAGCCCACAACCTCCACAGCCCTGCAGGCAGCCTGCATGTAAATGCTACATTGTGCAATGATTTTTCAGTTATGTGGCTGCTGGCTGGTGGCAGATGATTTGTGAGACTGCTTCAGATCCATCAGGTTTGAAATTCTACATTGGCTGGTATATATTGCTTTTGAGGCTCATGTATTCATTCCCTCTTCCATTCATCGAAGCTTAGTTAAATGCCTACTGTGTGTGCTAGACACTGTACTAGCTACCAGAGATTTGGAAAAAAAAAAAAAAATGAAAGGACATTGTCACTGCCCTAAAAAGAAGATGCTAAAAAAAGACCCATGCAACCCCTTGATAAGTTCCTTATTTTACTGAGAGCATTACCATGATGTTTGACACGCTCTCTCCGTGGGGTCCTTTGATGAGTTAACCCAACAGATCAGGGTGTATGATTAATTCATCAAACATAGGTTGAGACCCTACTATGAGCCAGGTGCTTCTCAAGGCACCAGAAATAAAAATATAGAAGAGACATGATCTCTGTCCTCAAGGACACTCAGCCTAGTGGGAGAGACAGATCTGTGGAGAAATACGAGTAGTTCCATTAAAGAGACAACAATTCAGGTGGGTACAGTGGAAGCACAAAGAAGAGAGTCATCAGTGGAGAGATTGCATGACATCACAAAGAAGACTTCACACAGGAGATGATGCTAGATTGAGTCAAGAAAGACGAACAGGCATTCAACCAGGTGGACTGTGGGAAATGGAGTGTCTGCAATACCATGGAAAGTACCTCACTCATTCATTCATCAGACATTTATTGAGTACTATTATAGGCCAGATACTAGAATAGGGGCTGTGGTAGACATTGGTATACAGAGATGGTAAGATCCTACTCTCTCCCCTAGAGAAAAGGACAGACCTATAAATATATAACCACAATACAGTGACCTAAGCTGTAGAGTCACAAGGTGTTCGAGAGGTTACTTAAAGTTTCTTGCTCTCACCTGGACATAGAATGTCAACACCAGATCTGGCCTTTCTAGAATTTAACCTCAATTTAATGGGAAGAAATGTTTATAAGGTATAACATGGTGTGAAGGTAAGAGTAGAAACTTTAGAATCATATACAGTTGGATTCAAATCCCATCTTTGCCATACTAGCTATGTGACATTGGGCAATTTGCATAACTTACTTAGAAAACTCCATTTTCTCATCTGTAAACTGATTATAGAGTTGTTGTAAGGATTAGAGATAAAATATAAATTAAAGTGCCTGGTTATCATAGGTGATCAAT
Source organism: Rhinolophus ferrumequinum (assembly GCF_004115265.2). NCBI lineage: Eukaryota > Metazoa > Chordata > Mammalia > Chiroptera > Rhinolophidae > Rhinolophus > Rhinolophus ferrumequinum. The sequence goes on from NC_046300.1 coordinate 17,729,685, forward strand.
ACTTTTGGTAATTACTTTTTAGTGCACATATAACATTGTGAAGTAAATTTTCAGTACCAGAGTAATATGTTAAGTTTGTTTAAGACAATCACTATCCATTACTTCACTGTAAAAAAAAAAAAACTATGATCAATATTAAGCCTTCTCACTCTATCTTCCCAGGAGAAATCTGATATAACAAGATATAAATGAGCCAGCTAGGCTAATTAAATTTTAAAATCATTATTGATTATACCACAAGATCCTATTTAATGATCCAGGCCATTAGAATTCTTGGTCAGATTTTTGACAGGAAACCAACTTTCCCTACAACTCAGAGACTAAGTTGGACGGTGAACACTGCTCTATGGGTTATCCAGTGATTTGAGCATAGTCAGACACCGTTTCAAATGCATGAACTCTAACCAAAGCAAAACTCTTTTGAATACCAATAATGGGTCTCTCAGTCTAAGCTTGCTCCATTTGTCATTTACAAATGTAATCACCATGGGATATTTATGAGTGGTGTGTTTATATGTATGGGAAGCTAGGGGAGGAGGGGAACTGAAAAGGGGATGAATTTGGGGGTGGGAGAGAGTTGCAAAAAATGGAGAGTGGAGGAGAGAACAAAAGAAGATGGCCATGGAAAATGGCAGAGGGCCAAAAGTACTGTTAAGAATATGGACATCTAATACAGTAGTCCCCCTTTATTCTCAGGGGATACTTTCCAAGACCCCTAGTGGAGGCCTGAAACCACAAATAGTACTGAACCCTCTATATATACTACATATACTATGTTTTGTCCTATACATACGTACCTTTTCACTTAAAGGAAGCACTTTATGGCTTCTCTGTGGCATATCCGAATTGCCATCATCACTACTCTTGTGCTTTGGGGCCACTGTTAAGTAAAATCTTGAACACAAGCACTGTGATACTGCAACAGTCAATCTCATAGCTACTAAATGACTAGGAGGCAGGGAGTGTATACTGCGCAGATACTGTGGGCAAAGGGATGATTCACGTCCCAGGGCAGGACATTGCAGAATGGTGCAAGATTTCATCGTGCTACTCAGAACGGCACTCAATTTAAAACTTATAAATCATCTATTTCCGTAATTTTCCATTTAGTATTTTTGGAATGCAGTTGACCGCAGGTAACTGAAACCATGGACCTGCATAAGGGAGGCGCGACTATTACGAGGCCTGACAATTAAGTTCGCGCACTTGTTGCGATGCTGTTCCCTCCCACAAGTTTGGGTCCCTCCCACCCGTTAAAAAGATACAATCACACAGGCCAAGGTGCCCAGAGAGTGGAAGAGGAACGCTTCAATCAACGATTATCAGATAAGGCCTCGTGACCAGAGAAGTGAGGACTGATTTTTGATGTCAGAGGGATTATTCATGATGAATTTGTACCAACGGGACACACAGTTAACCAGGTTTACTATTTGGAAGTGCTGAAAAGGCTGCGTGAAAAAGTTAGACAAAAACGATCTGAACTTTTCTCCAACAATTCATGGCTCTTGCATCATGACAATCCACCGGCTCACAGGGCACTGTCTGTGAGGGAGTTTTTAGCCAGTAAACAAATAACTGTATTGGAACACCCTCCCTATTCACCTGATCTGGCCCCCAATGACTTCTTTCTTTACCTTAAGATAAAGGAAATATTGAAAGGAAGACATTTTGATGACTTCAGGACATCAAGGGTAATACAACATATCTGATGGCCATTCCAGAAAAAGAGTTCCAACATTGTTTTAAAGGGTGGACTAGGTGCTGGAGTCAGTGCATAGCTTCCCAAGGGGAGTACTTGGAAGATGACCATAATGATATTCAGCAATAAGGTATGCAGCACTTTTTCTAGGATAAGTTCACAAACTTAATTGTCGGACTTCGTATACTCATTTTTAAGATTTGCAGCAAAAGCAGTAGGGCAATGGACTCATGTCCATAAGTTTTATGATATGCCCCCATTACCCAGAAGCAGGTGATCTGATAGAATGGTGAGGTCACAGTGTGCTAGGTGGGGACAAACACCCTGAGAGGTTAGGGCACTCACCCATGATACAGTATACACCTTAAACGAGCAGCCAATATATGGTGTCATTTCTCTTATAGACAGAATACTGTCTAAGAACCAAAGAGTGCAAGTGGGAGTGACCTCCCTTTCATTACACATAATAGCCCACCTACCAACGTTTTGCATATCATCCCCACAACCTTTGGAAGGGTGAATCGGGAAGTTTGGGTGTGCAAGGGAGAAATACTTCCACCAGTAAACACACAGGCATGTGCCAGTAAATTGGAAGCTCAGATTGCTCTCCACAGAGAAGGCCACTTTACTGGCTGCATTGATCCTGATGACCAAAGGGAAATTGGGTTGCTGCTGCATAACGGGGGCATGTGTGACTATGTCTAGATCCCAAGAAACTCCCATGCCCAGTAAAAATAGTCAATGAAAAACCATGGCAAACTAATAAAGACAGGTGCTCAGTTAGGAATGAATGTTTGAGTTCTTCCCACCAGTTAAAGAGACCATCAGGCAGGTAAGGTGCTCAGAGAGTGGAAGAGGAACATTGCAATCAACGATTATCAGATAAGGCTTCCTGACCAGTTATAGAAGTGAGGACGATAGCATCTATTTGTTATGATACTTGTTTACTTCTCCCCTTTTCTCTTTATGTGAAACAGCACTCATGGGAAAATAACCTCTGATAGTGGTTAATAATACAGTTCAGCTCCAAGTAAGAATTTGATTGAATTGGCGTATTTCCACATCATATAGAAACCGATACAACTTTGTGTTTCCCGTTTTAATTATTTTCATCCAGACGAAAGAAAAGAATAGATGGACGGTGCTGGTTGTTTTCCAGTTGCCTTTCCAGATCCACTCTCCACCCTTCTCTGCGCGACTAGACTAGGCACCCTGGGTAGATAACCTCTAAGGACTATGGCACCTGTGCTCCTTTGCCCACCAGCTGTTAAATGGTTCAGCCAATAGGACAATAGGAGGCATCAGGAGGAATTTGAAGGGTAGCAGGAGAGAGAGGCATTTGGGTATTTCTTTCCCACTCCCTCCTTACCAGACTAGTGGCAGCGATTTTGTTCCGGTACCTATGGCTACCACTCCTTTCCAGCAGCCTCTCTCATCACCACAGTTCTTGCTGCGTTTCAGTAACACCTCATCCTCCCCTCGCACCTTCAGGCCTCAAAGTGGTAACTTTCTGCTATTGGTAGTCCCGAAAGGTTTACCATTCTTTATCCGTTCTCCCAGCCTTGCCATCATCTCCGTATGTGGTCCTTTTATTAAACTCTCTTCTAGTAAACCTATTTATTCTTTAGGGCAAGGACTGAACTTATTTTTCTTGAAACATTTGTCATTAAGGTATAAACAACATTCAATGAAATGCACAGATTTTAAGTGTACAGTTTAGTGAGGTTTGACAAATATATAGACTCGTGTGACCACCACCCTCATCAAGATACAGAACATTCCCATTAGATCAGAAGTTCCTTTGTGTTCTTACCCCCTTCAAAGGCAACCACTGTATTGATTGTTTTCATCACAGATTAATTTTGCCCCTTGTTGAACTTCACGGTCAATAGCATCATACAGTGTCAACACTTTCGTATGAGGCTTTTTCACTCAGCATATTTTGGGGATTCACCCACATTATTCAGTGTATCAGTAGTAGTTCATTCCTCTTATTGTTGAATAGGATTCTATTGTGTAAATAAGACAGTTTTTCTATTCATCTGTTGATGACATTTGGGTTGCTTCCAGTTTTTAATTATTGCAGATAAAGCTGCGATTTTTAATTATTGTAAATACAGCTGCTATGGGCAAATCTTTTAGTGGACATACGTTTTCATTTCTTTTGGATATACACTTAGGAGCGGAGTTCTGCGTGATAGGGGAGGTATATGTTTATATGAAACAGTCAAACAGTTTTCTAAAGCAGTTGTACCAATTAAACCTTTAGAGCATGCCATCTCCCAAAATTAGGACAGGCCAAGACAGATCTGAATAACAAGACAGATAACACAAACTTTAAAATGTCATTAGGATTAGGTAGTAAATCCAACTGACTTCCAATATCATTAGTAGGCACAGCTCCTGAGTGAGTCAGTAGCTCCTGCAGCTGCCTTGTGGCCCCTCCCCTCCATTCTCAGCAACAATCAGGCTTTAAACCATCCTGACCAAACCAGACATGCAAAATCTCACTCCTTAGGTTACCAACTAGCTGTTAGAAGAGAAGTAGCAAAGCAAATGCATTTACACTTATGTGTGAATGAGTGTCAGTCTTCATGCATTTAACATCCTAGAGTGTTTGTATTTTAAAAGTAAGGTTTTATTTCATCAAGGAATTAATCACTAGTAATAGCCTTGTATTTGACAAGGGGAGGAGACTGCTTTTCAGTACACTTCAAAAATTATGTGAGTTGAAAAGTGACACCTGTAGTAAATCAGACGTGGGTTCAAATCTCAGTTCTTACCTTAAAAAGAAAGTAGATAATCTTTCAAAGTCTGTGTCCTAGTTCATTGTCATGGAGACAATCATCTGTTTCTTTTAGCACCCATCACTTCTTCAATCTTCCTTAAGTAACTGTTATTATTTAAGTGTGAGCATTTTTTGGACAGACTGTAGCCTCATTCAGGGTCTAGAACAGGGCAGGCACGCTGTAGGTGCTCAATAAATATTTGTTGATCAGTACATGGAGATAGAAGGGATTGTAAACTGTAGAGTGCCACCAGAGTCCCCGTTACAACAGTACTGATATTTATTACTCTACCTACAAGGAATGCAAATCTTGCATCTTTCACCAAACGGTGCTAATGCCGGGAGACAGGACGGGGGTGAGCGGAAGAAGGAATCAATTCATGGCAGGGACCCCCTGCAGCAGAATTCAGTGGGACACTTACTTAGAATGTAGACTTCCAGCCCAAACTGAAAGAATCCGAATATCGGGCCCTACCCAAGTCAAGCAGCCCTGATTTGGGAGGTGTGATAAAGGTGTCAACCACACCGTTTCAGAAATGTTACCGCGTACCTGGAAGAGTTGGGAAGGAAGCGTCCCGAAGATGCCCCTATCTGAGTGACTTTCTAGCTACGATTTTAGAGAAGAGGAGTCTCGCTATTCCGTGCGTTTCACTCCTTAGAGTGAGGTTGGCAAGTCTGATCTTCTTTTTCATAAAAATGTTCCTCTTCTGTAGGAGGGCGCCAGCTGGAGAGTCAAAAAGCAGAGGACAGTTAGGCATCCGTTTTGTAACGGTCCTCGCGGAGTGGCTCGGCCTGTTAGACGGCGTCGACCCTTTCTTTGCGGGTGCCCCAGGCCGGCGGAGGTCTCCCGGAGCGGGCTCTCTGCTCTCCTGGCCTCCCCGCGCCCTCACCCTCGTCTCCAGCGGCGCCCTGGGAGCTCGCTGTCCGGCGCAGCCTCTTTTGGCACCGAGGCCTCCAGGTGCCCAGCACGAAGGCGGAGCCGGATTACAGCCGCCTCCCCGGCGTCACGGACCAGACCCCGGGGAGTTAAGTACCCCAGCGCGGCGGCAACGGCGTCCCCAGCCTCCGGGGCTGTCCGCGCTCCTCCCTCTCGGCGTGCCGGGCGCGAAGCCTGCGACGCGCGAGCAGAGCGCAGCGCGCAAAGCCGAGTGGCGCAAGCTGGGCAGTGGCCCAGGCAGCCCGGATCGCAGCCAGTGCCCTCACTCGAGCTCGCCAGCCCGTAGACGCCCGGACAATGGCTGCCGAGGGACCCAGACCCCGCACCCGGCTCTGGACGGCGGCGCTGCTCCTACTCGGTTTGCGGCGCCTCTTGGTGCGGGCGGATGGTGAGTGTCCGCGGAGTGCCTGGGAGGCGGCGGGGACCGGGGTGGCGCGTGGGGTCTGGGTAGGGAAACTGAAGCTCGCTAAGGGTGCTCCTTTGAACGAGCCCGGAAAACCGCAAGACTGGGAAGGAACGAGGTGAACGGCGGTTCAGCGACCGTGCGTCCCTCTCCCGGCCCAGCGAGTCTCAGCTCGCCCAAACGCCCCACCTGGTCCCTTCCTTCACGCACCGGAGAAGCCTGAGCGTTGGTCCTGCAGTCCCGCCGTTAGCTTTCCCAAGATCTCCATGACAAGTCTTTCAAATGAAATTAAGTCTGCAGTGCCCTAGAACTTCCTCTGCAAAAATATAATTTCCATGTCTATTCAACGTGCTCCTGACGGCAAGGCCAGTGATAAGAAGACTGTCGGTATTTTGAGTTGGTCCAGGGAAGTCTGAAAGATGAGTGGGATTCCACCAGGCAAAGGGGAGAGGAGAGTGTCCTGGGTAGAGGGAGATAATAACAGCACGTGCGAAGGCCCTGTGCTGGGAGTGGCGGGGAAAATGGGATGAATGATAGACAGCCTGCTGGAGCTGAGAGTGTAAAGTAAGGATGTCCTTAGACGTGAGGCTAGAGAAATAAGTGTCAGGATCAGATTATTGCAGGTTCTGAACATTGACCCCACTTGTTTATTTGTTTGTTTTTTGAACCTGAATTCATCTTTAAGTACTTCCCTTAAAAGAACAGGATCACAGCTTTATATCAGTCCAATTTAGAAAAGCGAATTACGCTGTATTTTGATTTCGGAACAAGACCTGGTTGATTTGGCTCAGGAGGATCGGAAAGAAAAGAAGCCAGCAGTTCTCACATCCATGAGGGGTTTCTCGTAAATCCAAGCTTGAAAAGAATTAGGTTGATGAAGGAGAAAAACCCTCAGCGGATTTAGGATGCTTTGTATATTTTTAAATGTCATTGCTATTTAGCAAACAATATTGTATGAAACTAGAAGACTCGACAAAAATAAGCATGGTGGTTAGGGAAAGCAAGAAAAACCTCCAGATATTATCTTAGAATTTTTGGTGCTCTTTGTCCTACGTGCCAGCTTGAAGAACTCTTTGCTCCTAATTAAGTATGAATGTGTTAATTCTCTATATCCTCAGAGAGACGGTTAGAAAACATTTTTAAATTTGAAGGCTCCTTGTAATCACTGTCAATTTTTAAATGGAGATATAATTCACGTAAAACGTACCATTTTAAAAGGTACAATTCAGTGGGTTTTAGTATATTCATTATGTCGTGCAGGCATCACCACTTCTAATTCGTAAAAATTACTATTACTCAAAAAGAAATCCTATACCTCTTAGCAGTCAAACCGTGTTAATTCTTGTAGTTTGTTTGTTTCTTTGTTTGTTTTGCCTGACTCAATGTAGAATACATTGGAGTTAGTATTTACTTTTGAACAATGTATACTGCTGTACCAATTTTAATGCCTTTTAAAGAAAAATCTCCACAATCCACGAGGCTTTAGAGTTTCACCCCATTATAACTGTGTAAGTGCAGTGCCAGATGGATATGGATCAATAATGTGTGCCTACCTGATCAGATGTGGGTCATAGAAAATCGAAGGCAAGGACAAGGAGAAAGTAGCGACAGCACCAGAGCATGTTTTCTTGTTACTGCTTGCCAGAAATGCCTCCATTTCTCCCTAATTTCTTTCCTTCTCCCATCTTTCCCAATGAAGAATTATAGGTACACTTGCTTTCAAGAAACTCCATTTGCTGAGTTCCAACTTTTATAATAGAGCCATTGAAAAATTATAACCTATAGGTGGAAGAAAAAAAATTATAACCTATAGTATGAAAGGATCCTTTTCTTTACTAAATATATGCTTAACTACCACCACTTTCCATATTTAATTGTGTTCTACAGTGATGGAAGAAGAAGGAATGTGAAGCTAAACTGTGATGCATTACAGACATTGAAGAGAAAGTTGGAGTTATTAAAAACTCCATGGACTCTGGGTGGTGAACACACAATGTAATTTATAGATGATGTGATACAGAATTGCACACCTGAAATCTATGTAATTTTACTAACAATTGTCACCCCAATAAATTAAAAAAAAACAACTCCATGGAGTTATTAAAAATAAGTCAATGAGAACAATTCAAATGAAAAACATTTTGTTTACATTTGACTGATTTGATATGCATCTCATACATAAAAGAGACCTGCCACTGTACTTTTAAAATACTTTTGAAACTGAAACATCTTCACATTAACTGAATGCAAATTAACTGTGTTTGGGTAATGATTACAGGTAAAGATTCACTAATTCAACAGGTAATTTATTGAATATTTACTATGTTAGGTACTGTCCTTGCTGTTGAGGGTAGAATGGTGAGGAGAAACAGCTTCTTGCTCTCAGGAAGCTTAAAATCCAATGGGAGAGAGTCATTAAGCAAAAAATTATTTGACTGAAAGGTGAAATTGCAATTTTCATACGTGATAAGATTAAAAGACAGAAGTGCTATGAGGACATACAGTAGGAGATTTTGAGTTGGTAAGGAGAATCTGAAAGCTGAGTAAGAATTAACTGGGCAATGAGGGGGAAGAAAGAGTGAGTAAAGATAGCATGTGCAAAGAGACTGTGAGTGATAGAGAAAATATGGGACATGTGATAACAGAAAGAGTGCCTGGAGGCAAGAATCCAAGGTGGAAGTAGTTCAAGATGATGCTAGGAAAATTGGAGTGAGTACAATGATGTGTGGCCTCATAGGCCAAGTTTTGCTTTAATCCAAAAAAGGAAAGGAAGCCATTGAATTATTTCCAGTAGTAAAGTGACTGATCAGATTTGCATTTTGAAAAGATCACCCTGATTGTTATGTAGGGAGAGTGGATGGGACCAGAGCAAGATTTGATATACAAAGACCACATATGATGTGGTCTTAGTTTTCCAGGTGAGAGAGGGTAGGGTAGGAGAGATGGATGGGTGAATGGAAAGGTCTGGACTGAAGAGAAAAATGATGTGAGTCACTTGCGTGTGGGTGGAATCCTAGGAAAATGTTTTACAGTGAGAGGAGATGACTTAGAACTGAGCCTGGAGTGAGGGAAATAGATTTTACGATTATTGAGTTTATGTTCATGAAATATGCTGGCCTGTAATTTTCTTTCTTTTTTTTTCTTCATTTTTGAAATTTCTCTGTTGTAATCACCTTCAAAATCCAAATCATTTTTAAAAGTTTGTGACTAATCTGACATCTTGACTCTTATTGCCCTGTAATTTTCATTTCTTGTAATATTTTTGTCAGGAATTGGCATCAGGGTTATGATGGTTCCTAAAATAAATTTGAAAGTTGTTCCCTTCTTCTAGTCTCTGAAAAGGTTTCTGTAAGATGAGCATTGTTTTTTAGTGTTTGGTAGTGAGGTCACACTACCAAAGTTTTTTTAAATAAGATTTTAAATGATGAATTTAATTTCTTTAGTAGATAAAGGAATATGCAGATTTTCTTATTCATTTTGTGTCTGTTTTGCTGTTTGTTTTTTTAAGAAACTTGTCCATTTCATTTAAATTGTCAATTGTACTAGCATATATCACATAATAATCTCATATCTTTTCATTGTCCATGGGGTCTGTAGTAATGTCTCCTTTCATTCTTGACACCGATAATTTGTATTTCCTTTCTTTTTGTCTTCATCAATCTTGTTAAGGGTTTATCAATTTTATCATTCTTTAGAAAGAAGCAACTTTTGGCTTTATTTTCTCTATTGTACATATCTGCTTTCCGTTCCATTGCTTTCTGCACTATCTTTAGTATTTCTTTCTTTCTATTTCTTTAGAAGCTTTAATTATATGTGGGGTTCTTTTTCCATGTTTTTGAGATAGAAACTTAGATTACTGATTATCAACCATTCTTCTTTTGTAATATGAGCAGTTGAGGCAATAAATTTCCCTTAAATACTACTTTTGTTTCTCCATAGGTTTTGTCACTTAAATAAAAATGTTGTATTTTAATTGTGGTTTCTTCTTTGAACTAATGGTTCATTTATAATAGAAGTATATTTTGTAATTTCCATGCACAAGAGAATTTCCTAGTTATTACTCTGTTATTGAGAGGCAATGTAACACAGTGGTTAGGATCACTGGCACGGAACCAAACTGCCTAGCTTTGTATACCAGATGTGTGATCTTGAACAACTCATTAAAACTTAACTTTAATTATAAAATGGGGATAATACTAATAACACCTATATCATAGAGTTGTTATAAGGATTAATTTAATGAATATTTGCAAAGCAATTTGAACAGCACCTGTCCCATAGTAAACACTATGTAAGTGTTTGATAAATAAAACAAGTGATTTTAAGTTGTACTGTGGTTTTAAAAGCATACTTTGTATGATTTGCGTCTTTTGAAATTTTTTTAGATTTGTCTTATAGCTTAGTGTTTGATCAATTTTACAAATGTCTTGTGTGTGCCTAAAATGAATGTGTATTCTGTAGTTTGCAGTGCTGTGCATTTGTCCTATGTCATGTGTGTTAATTTTGTTGCTTAAAGTCTTCTGTATCCTTTCTGACTTTTTTCTGTTTTAGTAATTACTAAGGAGGATAGTAGTTAAAATCTTTATAAGCATTGTGGATTTTTAAATTTCTCCTTGTAGTTTTGTTAATACTGCCTTTTTATAGTCTAGAGTTGTTGTTTATTTGTGTTTAAACTTCTTTTATATTACTCATCAAATCATTATCATCATAAGAGAACCTGCTCTTCTCTAGCAATGCCTTTTTAAATAACAGCTTTATTGAAATATAATTCATATACCATACAATTCACCCATTTAAAGTGTGTAACTCAATGGTTTTCAGTTTACTCAAAGAGTTACGAATCACCACACACAATCTTAGAACACTTTTATTACCCCAGAATAAACCCCGTATCCATTAGCACTCACTCCCCATTTCTCCACAGCCCCCCAAGCCCTAGGCAATTGCTTACCTATTTTCTGTCTCTATGAATTTGCCTGTTTTGGACATTTCATGTAAATGGAATCACAAACTATGTGGGCTTCTTTCACTTGGTATACTGTTTTCAAGGTTCATCAATTGGTAGCATGTATCATTCATTTTGTTTTTATTGTCAAATAGTATTCCATTGTATGGATATACCATATTTTATTGATCTACTTATCAATTGATGGCCCTTGGGTTGAGTCTATGTTTGGGCTATTATAAATACAATGTTACAATTATAAACCTATTATTTATTATAAATAATGCTGCTATGAACATTCAAGCAGAAGTTTTTATATAAACCTGTGTTTTCAGTTCTCTTTCAGCTTCTGCATGCTTACTTCTCCAGGCAGGACCATCAAGTGTTGTTATTCAGGTTGTTTACTGCACATTTCCACCAAGCCTAAGGGACATACAGACATATTTACTGTGGGAAAAATTTTGCATTTTTATTTAACATCTGGTTCCAAAGCTGGGGGATTATGTTTATTATAGTAACTTTGCATTAGATGATCGTTAAGTGTCTTATTCTCATAAAATCAATATAGTTTGATAATTTTGCTGACAGATGGAAATGAAATGTGTCTCATTCTGTGTTTTTTTCTCTCTTGCCTTTGCCTTAAACTTGACAGGGCCACCCAAAGCATTGCTTCATCCCTCCAGTAGACTCCTTGGGACCAAAGCGCTCCCTCCTGAACCATAGATTTCTTGCCTAAAGCTCTCTTTTGCTTTCAGCCTCAGCTTCCACCTCTGCCTGAATTCACCTTCTTATCCTACCCGTCTACCACATGTGTTTTGAGGCCTACTATTGACCATGTATTGATGTGCTGCAGGAAGACACTGTGCACCAGACATGGCCGCTGCTATCTTGTCCCATTGGGGAGAAATGAAGTGAACTCCTTGTGGAGAAAGGCCTGATAATGTCTTAAGACAGAGGGACAGAGAGGAGAGAAGCAACCTGTGATGAATTCGGTCACTCCAGGACTGGGGCAGGAGAAGGAAGGCAGAGCTAAGCCCTCCATCCGTGCTTTGGACAAGTGACCCAACTGAGGGGAACCTAGGACACGGAGCTTTACAACATGGTGTTTGTAAAAAACACCTTTTTAAAAGAAACATTTGAAGGGCTAATTCAGATAAACATGCCTGCGCAGATGGTTAATTCTTTATTATTCTTTTTTAAAAGACAAGAGCAAAAAATGGATTAAAACCCCAGTGTGATTGTCATCACCTGGTCCCAAGGATGAGTGCCATGGGGTAGTTGCTACACTTGGGTATTCAGGCAAGTAGGACAGACATCTACCAGAGAGTGAGTTTACTGAGATTAAATTCCTGTGGATCCTGGAGTCAGCCTGTGCTCATGCTTGTCCCCACACAGGGAAGCTCTTTGTGCTGGAGTCTCAAAATGGCTCTCAAGGCCTTGAACTGGAGGCGGCTCGGCTTTCCTGCAAGAGCAGAGGCGCTCACCTGGTGTCTGCAGAGGAGTTGCGGAGAGTGGTCCAGGATTGTACCTTCCCAGTGTGCACCACGGGCTGGCTGGCGGATGGCACCCTGGGGTAAGTCAGGGAAGCTAGGGAAGGCTGTTCTTCCAACTCATCTAACTGCCCCACCAGGGCTTATTTGGGAGCTCAATAATTGTTTGATTGAGGCACCAAGATAGGCAAAATGCAGTGCGCAGTGCTTCCTGTGGATTCTTGTTTTGAGTTCTCATATAAAAACATTTTTCTGGAGTTCTGTCACAGTTTTTTCCCCCTTATTTTGTTATTTTGAATTTCCTTTTTAAGCTATAAAAATAATACATGCTTGTGAAAATTTCAAATAATACAGATACATATAAAGTACAAAGTGAGTTTCTCTCTTCTTCCCTACTTCAGAGGTAATGACTCTTAGTTGTTTGGTATATATTTTTTATTTGCTTTTCTCTGTGGACATGCACCTGCATGTCCTACCTGCACGAGTAGGAAGATGGTGTGGAGGTTTTGAAATATGCTCACAAATTCTTTCATTTTGCTCCCATAGAGAAGTGGGGTCTATGTCCCCTCCCTTTGAATCAGGCATAGTATAGCATTCCCTCAACCGATAGAACACAGTGGAAGTGATACTATGTGACTTCTGAGATTAGGTCGGAGACATTCATGCCTGGGTTTCTGGGGACACTCACTTTTGAGATGCCCTGTAAGAAGTCTAACTATCCTGAGATGGCTATACGCTGAGGAAGCCCAGGCTACATGGAGATGCCCCATGTAGGTGCTCTCACCAATAGCCCCAACTGATGTCCTGGCCAATATACAGAATGAACTGCTGGAAACGTAAGTGAAGATGCCTCCCGGTGATTCTAGCCCTCACCTGTTGAGTTGTCACCAGCCTATAAGTCTCCCCAGTTCGGGCTTTAGACATTATAGAGAAGAGACGAGCCATTTCAGTTGTGCCCTGTCTGAGTTCTTGACCCATGGAATCCTTGTGGAGAAGTAAATCTTGTGGCCAGCTAGGAGAAAACTTCCCATTAGTGCTGTTAACTTCTTCTTTAGTCATATTCAGAGAAAGCAGGAGCCATTCCACTTTCTCCTTTACACCACAGGAATGTGAAAGAGCAAAACAGTCTCCAAGAATACTTTGGTTGATAATCACCCTGAAGATGTCTGCCTGGCAGATGGCCATAGAAAACACACACAACCATGCTGACTCATGTCTCCAAATGTGCCACATGTGAAGCAGCAATTGAATAATGAGGATAACTGAGGCTACATCCAAAGTTTTTCAGTGAATCTGGAACTGTGGCCCTCTCTGCCTTATATTTTCACATCCAGCTTCCTAAATAGACAAAACATGTCCTGTGCATGCATGTTTCCATAATGTAGTCAAGTGTGGATATTTTTGATAACTCTTACCATCACTGCAACAGACAACCAGGGTATTCAGAGATTCTGAAGAGCCAGTTTGGAGCCAGGCTTAGGTCTTCCAGGCATTACAAATCAGGACTGAGTCATTGGAAGATCCATTACTGGGTTTGCTATGAAGTGTTAAGACATCTTAGTGGATCTCTACATTGCTAAGATGATATTTCTTTATAAAGAAAACATACTTACTTTATATATTTACTACATGACATGTTAAAAATAGGTTTTCCATTTTAATGTTACTGGAACCAAGAAGTATCTAACCATTGGTATATCCATTTATTTCACTGTGAGTCTTTCCATCACCGCCGTCCTCCCTTCCTACCAAAAACCAGTTATTAAATATACAGTGCATCTCACAATTGATGACATAGTAGGCATATAATAGATGTGATCTGTATCTCCATGAATTTATTTTGAGTATATACATAAATTCATAGGAAGATGGAGGTCTAGAATGGTGGGGCCACTTATCTCCTGGGACCCTTTGCAGATTTCATAAACGGTGGCAGAAAAGCTGATTAGCAATTTAGATAGCCTTGTAGAACTAGAAAGACAGAAATTTGAATTCAGGTTATGTGTAGGTCTGGGGAGTCCTTTTGCTTTGAGTTGGGACATTGCAGGGCTGTACCCCAGGAGTAAGAGTAAACTGCAAGGACACAGGCTCTCAGAGGAGCTGTAGCATAGCTTCAAATCCTCTGAAACCATGAATTTGGATTGAGATGATACTGGAGTTCCAGTGCTCTACATAGCTAGCAGAACTGATTTTAAAAATCATATCTTGAGGGAGATAACATTATTCTAAGCAATTGATTTCCACAAATAATTTTAGCAAATATAGGATTTGTCACACAATATAAAATATCCAGTCACATGAGGAGTCAAGGCAACAAGAATAAAAATAGTAAATAGAAACTCTAGATATTAGCATTGATAGATGCAGACTTTAACTCTTTATATTGTTCAAAGATACAAGAGGCAAGGAGAATTTTGGCAAAAGATGGAAAGCTATAAAAATAACCAAATGGAAACTCTAGAAATGAAAGATACCATAACTGAAATTAAGAATTTAATGGATAGATCTAACAGCTGATTATTAGGTTGGTGCAAAAGTAATTTAAAAGGTTAAAAATAATTGCAAAAACTGCAATTACTTTTGCACCAACCTAATAAAAAGAGCCAAGGAGAAAATTAGTGAACTGGAAGATACTTCAGAGGAAGAAATTCAGAATAAAGAACAGAAGAAAAAAGGATGAAGGATGAAACATATAGAAGAAAGAGTAAAAGGCAAAGAAGACACATGTGACTGGAATTCCAAAAGGAAAAGAGAAGGAAGATGCAGTAAAAGCAATATGAGACTTATCCACAACAGAAGAAAACATCCTGGCGCAGATTCAAGAAGCCCTACAGAGCAAAAGTAGGACAAATAAATAGAAATGCACAACTTGGCACATCGTGTTCAAACTAATCAGAGTCAAATATGAAGAAAAAAATATCAAAGGTAATAAGAAAGAAAAGAAAGAGTATCTTCAAAAAAGCAACAATAAACCGACAATGAAAGCCCAAAGACAATTGAATGATAACTTCAAAGTGCTGAAAAAAATTACTGCCAACCTAGAATTCTATACTATACCCAATGAAAATATCTTCCAAGGATAAAGATAAAGTAAAGACATTTCCAGACAGACACAAGGTAAGAAAATTATTATATCAAACCTCCACTAAAAGAAACACTAAGGGATGCTCATTAGGCAGGAGGAAAATAATTGCTGGTGGAAGGCTAGAGATGCAAAAGGGATGAAAATGGAAAGAGTAAATGGGGGGGACATAAATTGAAATTTTGTAATTACATAAAGCAGTAAATACTAAACACTAAAAAATGGTGTATAAGTCAGGAAATAGTTTAAGTATATTAATACATAGTATTTTAAGTTGTGTAATTGGGGAAGAGGGTAAAAGAGATATTAAATTTTAATGAGTCTTGGAAGCATGTTATAACTTCTGGGATAACCACTGAAAGAATAGTGATACAGAGGATGCAAAAAAAAAAAAAAAAAAGAAGAAGAAGAATTAAAACAATCAAAATAGGAGAAAGAAAAGAGAAGAAGAAAGGAAGAATGTGCAAAACCAGTGGAAAGATGGCAGATTTAAATTGAAAGAGATCTGTGATTTACTAGATGAGACGCTCCAATTAAAAAAACAAAGATAAGATGGATTTTTTTTTTAATTAACCATTTATTTTTATTTTTTTAAAGATTTTTTTATTGGGGACGGGGAACAGGACTTTATTGGGGAGCAGTGTGTACTTCCAGGACTTTCTTTTTTCCAAGTCAAGTTGTTCTTTCAGTCTTAGTTGTGGAGGGCGCAGCTCAGCTCCAGGTCCAGTTGCCATTGCTAGTTGCAGGGGGCGCAGCCCACCATCCCTTGCGGGAGTTGAACCGGCAACCTTGTGGTTGAGAGGATGCGCTCCAACCAACTGAGCCATCCAGGAGGCAGCTCAGCTCAAGGTGCCGGTGTTCAATCTTAGTTGCAGGGGGCGGAGCCCACCATCCCTTGCAGGACTCGAGGAATTGAGAACTGGCAACCTTGGTTGAGAGCCCACTGGCCCATGTGGGAATCGAATCGGCAGCCTTCGGAGTTAGGAGCATGGAGCTCTAACAGCCTGAGCCACCAGGCCGGCCCAAGATGGATTTTTAAAAATTCACTATTTGCTGTTTACAAAAGATATCCCTAAGTAACTCATGCGACAAAAATAGATTGTGATGGAAATTAACATGTAAGTAGAACTGAATGATATTAAAAATATAATATACTCAAACCCATGGAATGCTACTAAAGCTACCTTGAGGGAAATGCAAAGCACTAAATGCTTGTGTTAAAGGAGGAAAAAGGCTGAAGATTCTTGAACTAACGATCCATCTCAAGAAATATAACAAAGAATAGCAAAACAAACCCCTTCATAAAGAAGGGAACTAATAAAGAGAAGAGCAGAATATTATGAAATAAAGAAAAACAAACATATACTAAAAGAGATTGACAATATATTACCTCTGAAACTTGAATTGATACATATGACCTCAACTCAAGCATCATCTATATCTTCCTGATTTTAGACTTTTGGGGAGAGTGTTTCTATACTAATGCTTTCAGCCAAAGCTTCTGTATCAGAAAAAACTCTGCTGATTCCAAACTGACAGCAGAAAAGAATGTTCTTTTCCATTTTTAGTTCTCCTAACCCAGTGTCTTCTTTGTCTGTTTCAGGACAACCGTATGTAGCAAGGGGAGTGGTGAACAGCAAATCATGAGAGCTGTCGATGTGAGAATTGAGAGCAACCCGGCTCCTGGTGGTACATACAATGCCCTTTGTATTAAGGATGAAGGTCAGTGCCAGAGCCTTTGTAAGGGTCTAGAGGATGTGCTCATGGGGGTTGCCATCTTAGGTTGCGCTCTCTAGAAGCAGACCTGGAGATGAGGATACACTGAACATGGTGTATCAGGAAGTCCTTCCAAAGAAAAGCCAATAGGACAGTGGGAAGTGGATAGAGAAAGGAAGCGGACCAAGCAATGGTGAAATACGAAGCAAAGTCCACAGTGACAGAGGTGGAGGATAACTTTGACTCCATGTGCAGGGGATCTCTGGAGACAGTGTAGGTCACCATAGTTTCCCGGAAAAGTCTGTCAGCTGCTAGTTAGGTGGCCTTGCTTCTGAAGGTTGGCTGGCTGTTGCCTGGGGTGATAGGGGTGACTGAGCCTTGTACTTCTCATCATCTAACAGGATAGCCTGGGCTTTCCACCTCACTGGCCTTCAAACAGGTTGTGTGTATGCAGGTGTGTGCCCTTTTTGCCCACCATTGTGCCGCATGAAGCCAGAAGTTGGAAACATCCTTTCACATCCTGTAGGGCACCAAGGTCAAAGCCAGGATGGTGACTCCAAAATTGAGTTATTGCCGAACCGATATAATATGCCTGCTGATCTAGTGCAAAGGAACACAGCTCCAATTCAATAGTATTCCTGCCCAAAATGCATAACTTGAACCTAATCCTGAGAAAAGTATTAGCCCAAACTCAAATTAAGAAAGAGCCTACAAAACGACTGGCTTATCTATACTCTAAAAAATGTGAAGGGTAAGAAAGACAAAGACAGTCTAAGCAACTGTTCTAGATTAAAATAGACTAAAAGGACTTGACAATGAAATCCAATTTGTGATCCTGGATTATATCCTGGCCAAGGAGAAAATAGCCATAATTGATGACATCTGAATATGAATTATAAATTAGATAATAGTATTGTATCGATGCTTAATTTTTCTTGATTTCAGTAACTGTGCTGCAGTTATATAAGAGAATATCTTTGTTCTTGAAAATATATACCAATGTTCTTAGGGACAAAAGGACATCAGATCTACAGCTTACTCTCAAGTTGTTCAGAAAAGAATTACAGTATAGGTGCACATATTTATATATTTGTATGGTATATATTTGTGTCTCTGTATCTATATCTTTCTGTCTAGAAGATTGATAAAGCAAATGGGGCAAAATGAAAACACATTGGTTTCAAATCTAGATAAAGGATTTTATGGGAGTTCCTTATTTTTACAACCTTTCTATAGCTTTGAAATCATATAAAAATTAAACATGTCAAAAAAATAAAGTGTTCTACATACTCCTCCAAAAATGACAACAGCAAAAAGAACCCCTCATAAAACAAAACCAAAAAAAACCCCAAATCTGAGTCATGGGGAACCAACCCGTGAAGCACATTCACGACTCCTGTGAATGTACGAGTATGTGAAGCCTGACGCCATTTTAGCGGAGCGAGCACTGTGTGTGGTTCATTACAAAGTGTTCAAGAGCCCTGAATCCCAGGGCAATTTGTCTGAGCCTAGCCTGGCCTCCCCTCACCTCCAAGTCGATGGAGAGGGGCAATGTGGAAAAGACTGGAGTCTTGGTGTTACAGGGCCTGATTTGTGAGGAGTCTCAGGTGGGACTCAGGAATGCATGCTGAGTGAGGGCTGCTCTCTCGGGCTTTCTAGAAAAGCAGGATGGATCCCTGGGATCACTCAGAGAGAGCTCTGTGCCTGTTCTTCTGCCTTTCGTCCTTTAGAAAGAGCACGTAAGCTGCTCACACACAGTCCACCGCCCTGCTCAGTGGAGCTGCTGCCTTTCCTCAGTGGAGCCTTTGTTGACAGCACAGTCAACGGGGAAATTTGTGTGCTGAAGGAACGGGTAGCGTCTTAGCAAAGCTGACAACAGGCAGTTCCTTGGGGTTCCTATGGCGGGAATGTAGATGAGTTCTGGTTCAGCATACACCCCAGGGCAGTATCATCTCCAAAAGTTGCCTTTTTCCACATGATGCCCCGTCCTGCTTAGCTCCGTGCTGTTGCTTTTCTTTGGCAAGACAGAAGCAGTGAAGTGTGCTAACTCCAAAAACGGCAGACATGTGCCTTATAAAGAGCCCAGAAGGAAAACAGAGCCTGTGGGACATTCAGACAGCTTCCTCCTATGTTTTCTTTTTTTGAACTAAAGTTCATTATGAATGTAGACTTTTCCCATTTTCCTTCCAGTATTTTTGTTTCACAGAGAGTGAATTTCCAGTCCTGTGGTGATCTCACTTAAACTAATAAGTGAAGTTATTTTTAACCAACTGGATGCTGATGAAATAAGCTGCCTCCACTTGGGTTCTCTGGCTTTGCTTCTCTTGGCAGCTTGTCGGGGGAGGACGGCGTGGGGTCTAGAGGGTACCCACAAGGCTCTACTCTGGGTGTGCTTCTGTTTCTTCCCCGCTAAACCAGGGCTGGCCAGGCTGCTCTGCCCACCAGCCCACCTCACCTTCTTAGCACTGCATTCCACTTTCCCTGCATGCCTGTACTTCCCTTAAAAACAGAAATAGAATTACTCCCTTCCTTTATGTCATCAAGAAGAGAGCTGGATGCTCATCTTGGGAGCAGTCAGGAATTTTTGACAGGATGAGAGGAGCCGATTCTCAGGTCTTCTTGGAGGAGGCCCCGGGCCTCAGAATTGGCTTTGGGGAAACTCTCCAGCGGTGATCTGGAGCCTGGAACCAATCGCAATGCTTTGAGCACCTGATAGAACTTATTTAGTTCAGGGTCTCCCAAGGGAGTGTGGAAGATTCTGTGCTAATTACCATTGACCTGGCAATGGCCGTTTGTTTATTTGTCCTGGGTACTGCAAAGGCCAGTGCTCAGACTTGTGGCTGCTTTAGGTAGATTGATGGCCAGATAGATAGATAGATAGATAGATATAAAGGTTTCATTCCTACTGTCAAAAAGTTGACAGTGTCTAAGTAAAAGATGAATGCATTTCCATGACACAGAAGAGAAGGGTAATTAGAGAGACTTCCTGAGGCAGTGGCAGTGAGGCAGAATTTGAGGATTTTGTTTCTGGAAACAACAGTTAGGAACGGGAGGAGAAGACAATGCAGACAGAACCGGTGGCGCAAAGGCCCAGTGAGTGGTTCAGGACTAGCCCTGGGTAAGCCATGGTACTAGGGCTTCAGGCGGGTGAGCTGGGTTTAGAACATCCCTAGGGGCTTGAGTAGCTGTGCTGGGCAGGCCTGAAGTGCCTGAAGAACCAGATAATCCTCATCACGGTTAGCAGTGATGCTCCCGCCTCTGCCATCCACACACCTAGGCCCAGACGGCGTCAGGTCTGGCTTTCCCCGGACTGGGGTCTTCCATTCCATATACCTGTGCTAGATCAGTTCTGATGCACAGTCAGTTCCCAGGAACAGCAAGTGTCTGCGCAACCAGAGAAATGGTGCCAATGGGTCCATGTTCTGATGGTTCTTATAAACATTCTGTCTTGCCCTTCTTCCCCCCACTTCCTGTTCAGCCATCATGTACTTGGCTATATTTGGAGTGAAGGAACTGGGCATTCCATTATCCTCATTACGTGAAGAATGATGCAAAAGACCATCAGTCACCAACGTACTTGGGAAATGGAACTCATGTTTATTCATGTCCCTAATTAAGTTCCAGGCGGGCACCGGGCACCGGGCATAAGCTCATTCCATTCCGGTAACAACCTTATGAGATAGGGGTCATTATACATTTAGCTCCATTTTACATATTTAACATGTTTTCTAATTGTAAACATGAACATCTGGTGATTGCAGTAGAAAGTATGAAGAAACTGAAAATCACTCATCATCCGTCAAGACAGAACATTTCCTTCACCCCAGAAAGTTCCCTGGAGCTCTTTTCCAAAAATGCCCTGATGCTCCCCATTCCAGCCAAGCCGGAGGCAATGTCTGCTGATGGCCGTGACCGAGAATATTAAGTTTGCCTGTTTTTCAGGGGGCACTAGTTCTCCAAGGATAATCCCTGGACCAGTACTGTTAATGTCACCTGGGAACTTGTTATAAATGCAAATTCTTGGACCCTAATCTTGACCAACTGAGCCAGAAACTCAAAAACACAGCAGTGTATGTGTGTGTGTGTGTATGGCTTACAAGCCTTTCGGCTAATGCACATTCAAGTTTGAGATGCAATGATGGCGAGTTTGAGAACTAATGATAAAATCGGATGGAATGAGAAGGACAGGCTGGTTCTGTACTGGGTGGAGTCCAATGGGAGGGACGTGGGCACAAAAGATGACTTCTTCACCTAGCTTAGGTGAACCAAAAAGAAGGAGGAAAGGTCAAGCATGTGTGTCAGAATTTCTACACCCTTGGTTTGTGAAACAATAATAACTGGGTTTGAAGGCTCTTCTTTATAATTTCAAAAGTCATGATGGCAGTCTTAAAATTTCTCAGAATAAAAGCATCAGCTTTCGTATGAGTTGTAAACTGTGGAAACTGGTTGTCAGAAGCTCTGAATGGCAAGCAAATGCATCCTTTTACATTGAAAATATGAGTCATTGTTCATTAGTACTATTTGTTTGATAGACAAGATCGCTTATAAAATCTCTTTCCTTGGAAGGGAAAATAATAGAAATTGCTCTTTATGTTGAAACTGTTGAAACTCAGCTCTAAGGTCTCAGAAATCCACAAACCACAATCCCGACCTGTGGAATAATTGAGAAGTAGCAGTAAAGACTGCTCAAATATAAGTTTCCCTAAAGAGGAGAACAGGGTCCAGGTATGTAGCCAGCTGTTTTCCATAGCTCTCTCGTGAGGTTTAAGATGGGAACGTTAGTGAAAGGACCTAATTCAAGGTGCACCTGGACACGGGTGGTGTTTTTGGCATGAACTTGGTTGTGTGAACACATGGAATTGTGTTCCTGCAGCTTCTGAAGTCACACCACCTAAGAAACAGTGTGTTTCCTGTCTTGAACATTTGTGGGAAATCCAGAAACATATGATATGTGTACCCAGACTCTCAGGAGCATTATTATGGTTTTCCTGAGCCAGAATCTAGCCCACGCCATTCTGGAAATTATATCTGAGGGAGAAGATCCCATGAGTCTGGTAGGGTGTGAATTTGGCCTGAAGTTCCCCTTTACTCTCAAAATAGTTACCCTGCTCCTGGATTTTCCTCCAAAGAGTTGCTGTTGTGTTTCACAGATAGAGCTGTGGGAGGCTGAAAGTGTTTACCAGTCCTGTGATAAGTGTTGGGTGAAGAGCATCCAATTTCCCAAACTAGATCCTGGTAAGAGGAGAAAAGACTGGGACATCCAGCATAAGTTGCAGGCAGCTGAGGATGTTGGAGAGAAAGAGCCTTTTGCCCCTGAGAGACCAGCTGGAATTCAGCCGAACCTTGACTGAGGCTGATGACTTTGGTCCATGTTTCAAAATGCCCTGCTCAGACCAACTGAACCCAAGGTCGATGCTTCTCTCCTCAGTGGAGGTGCCCCTGGACTAGTGGCCACTGTCAGATGGCTTCCTGCCCCTGCTTGCCACATAGGTGAAATAAACAGTTGATCTCGTAGACTATACAGTCAAGGCAGTTTGGGTTAAAATGCAACATTCTGTGCTGACTTCCTACAGTACCGCCACACCCTTTTTCATTCAAAATCTCTCTTGTTAAAGCACACGCATAGCAATGATTCTTTGTGAGATTGCTACCAAGGCTACAAGCTGTGAGGTCAGTCAGGAGGGCTTAAAGCACAAGTTGCATTTTCTATTTTCATCTTAGCATCTCTCCTTTTAAGCGATGTGCTTGTTAGGTCATTTGACAGCCTAAGGACTAAAGGCTTTCCTTTTCAACATAAAAAATTAGAAGAGGAAATTTCAATTTAAAATTATTTCCTTTTTTTTTTTTGAAAGGAATTTGATGCAGCAATCCCACTTCTAGAAATTTATCCTAATGAAATATGTACAAAAATATACATATGAACTGTTCATTTTAGCACTGTTTATAATAGTGAAAACTTGGAGTCAGTATAAATGTCAGTATAATGATTAAATAATGTGTGCTATAATATAGCCTTTCAAAAGACTGAGGTAATTTATAGTTTTAATGTGGAAAGAGCTCTAAAACACTAGGGGAAAAAAGACTTCTAGTTTCTGATCCAGGATGTAAGGAAAGAAATTGAATCAATAACTAGTAACCTTTCAAAACAGAAAGCACCAGGCCCAGATGAGTTCACTGGTAAATTCTACCAAATATTTAAGGAAGAAATTATACTAATTCTCTACAATCTCTTCCAGAGGTTAGGAGCAGAAGGAATACTTCCTAACTCATTCTATGAGGCCAGCAATATCCTAATACCAAAATGAGAGAAAGACATTACAAGAAAAGAAAACTACAGACCAATATCTAATGAACATAGATGCCCAAATCCTCAGTTTAGCAATTTGAATTCAACACTATACGCGTATAAAAAGAATTATAAACCATAACCAAGTGGGATTTATTCTAGGTATGCAACGCTGGTTCAACATTGAAACATCAATTAATGTCACCCATCACATCAACAGGCTATAGAAGAAAAAAACATGTGGATCATATCAATAGATACAGAAAAAGCATTTTTCAAAACCAACACACATTCACGATAAAAACTCTCAGCCAACTAGGAATAGAAGTGAACTTCTTCAGCTTGATAAACAACATCCGAAAACCTACAGCTAGCATCATACTTAATGGTGGGAAATGTGAAGCTTACTCACTAAGATTTTATACATATATATACATATATACATATATATATACGTATATACATATATATACATATATATACATATATATATATATATATATATATATATATATATATATATATATATATATATATAAAATGGGATTGATTCTCTCTGTAGCTACCTGAAATGACACACAGCAAGAGTGCTCACTGCCCACCTTGGGGCTGGAAGTCTGACCTGGTTGGCCCAGGTCCCCAGCCTTATAACCATGAACCTCTTCCCTCAACTAACATCAATGTAAGTGTCATGCCACATGGTGGCGCTGTTTTGGATGTGTTCCATGGACCTCTGATGCCAAGGGTCTCACCTGAGGCAGACCTAGGGGACTCCTGCCAATGTAGGAGGAAGGCTTGGGCTCTCCCCCTCTCACCTTCTGTGCTTCCTCACTGGCCCTGGATGGGCACTTTAGTGGCTGCTTTATGGACCAGCACAGATTTTTAGTAAGCAATTTACAAGTTTTAATACAAACCAGTCTACCTTCATTTCTTAGAGGCTCATTTCCAGTAAAAACTACACACCAGTGTTGATGAAAGACTGTCCAGCCTATGGAAAAGTTTTACAAGAGTTTATTTAAGGCAAATTTTTGAGGACATACCCAGAAGCAAAATCTCAAGGATTGAGAAAATGCTCCAGAGGATGGCAGTTTTGCCACTTATTGTATACATTATGACCAAAGGATAAGACATAGAGAGGATTTCATGAAATCCATCGGTGATAGATTAAGAGGGCAGGAGAAAGCAAAATGGGGAAATCTCTAGGATTGGATAAAAAGTAAAACAGAGAGACACATAGTGCTTTTGCACTGGTGAGCACAGGAGAGTTAAGTAACATTTACAGCACATAGAGGTGGTGTGTGGGGAACCAGGTAACAATGAGGGTTCTGAGGTCTTGTGTTCTGGTGCCTGCGGTTGTGCCTTGGAAGGGTCTGGAAAAGAAAATCACTCTGCCATGTCAAAGGTATGTTATCCTAGATGCATAAGACAGTGGACAGTGGACGGCGCTCACTTAAGGTAAAGACTGACCTTTGCTAAGGAAGCTACAGGCCTGGGACGTGACTACCCGCCATGACCTGCCCAGTTAGGAATTTATCAGACCATCCTGTGTGGTTACTGTTGATCACCGAGTGTGTCAGGCCTGCCATGTGGGCCAACCCCAAGCTTGTCAGGTTTAGTATATGGCCCCTTTCCTCTTCACACCTGTAAAAACCTTCTCATAGGAGAACTAGGGCAACGAGTGAAAAGCGGACATGGGCGGTGACTGCCTCTGGGGCCAGCTTGAGGGCAAAGTCAGGAACAGGCTGCAGGGCACGGTGGGGGCTCTTCTCCATCTTCAGATCCAAGTGTGAGGCTTCCCCCCCAGAGTGAACCCCAATGTAAACTGCAGAGCTTTTGTGATTTTGAGTAATAATATAGGTTCATCAATTGTAACAAATGTACCACTCTAGTGTGGGATCTTGATCCTAGGGAGGCTGTGCATGTGTGGGATTGGGGGTATAGGAACTAACTATACTTTCTGCTCAATTTTGCTGTGACCCTAAAACTACTCTAAAAATTGTGTGTTTGTTTTTTATAAAGAGTGAGTGCTCAGTAATACATATTATATAATCCCATTATATTAAAACCACACAACACACACACACACACACACACACACGCACACACACAATCTATCCACCTCTGTGTGTTTGTGTATGTCTGTATCTGTATTGATGTGTATATATCAAACTGGTAACAGTGTTACTGTCAAGGTTGGCGGAGGAGGAGAGGGCCACCCTCTGCTGTATTTATAGTCTATAACATTTTAACTTTGACAACAAATACCTATTCACTTATGTAAATAAAGCAAAAAAAAAAAAAGGGGGGGTGCGCCTGTTGCTGGGTATAGGTCTCTGGGTCTTCCTTTCAAGGAGACATAAAGGGTAAACATTGCCTGGCAATTTTGAAACACAAAATTACATTTTTAAAGCACATTTATTCATTAAAGTGTAACATTGTCTGGCAATTTTAAAACACAAAGTTACATTTTAAAAGCACATTTATTCATTCAATAAATATTTTTCGAGTGCCTCATTTGTGACAGGCGTTCTGCCAGGCCCTGGGAATGCCAGGGTGAAGGAAAAACAGCCCTTGTGATCCCAGTTCAGGGTGCAGGCGGCACCCACAGAGGGGGAACGTTGTCTCTTACGTTTGTTTTCCCCCCAGGCTGCAAACGTTCTGCATACTTTGGGAAAGCTAACTGTGATTATTCCTTCTCCTCAGAGAGGCCGTGTGGAGACCCGCCTTCTTTCCCACACACCATCCTGCAGGGACGCACTGGCGTAGAAATGGGAGATGAGCTTCTGTACGTTTGTGCCCCGGGCCACGTCACAGGTCACCGTGAAAGCGCCTTCACCTTGCTGTGTAACGGCTGTGGGGAGTGGTATGGCCTGGTGCAGGCCTGCGGGAAAGGTAAGCCACCCCTGGGCTGGGCCACCTCCACCTGCCCTCGCGCTGTGAGCAGAGTGGCTCCACGTCTGCAGGCAGCACGTGGTGGGCTCACCTCCACAAAGGTCCCTTTGAAAAGAGGCTTTCAGACCCTTCGTCTGAGTGCTGGACCTGGCACCATGTCCACCTGGGTTTTCCTGCAGCATTTCAGATGCAGCGTATCCACAGCTGAGTTCTTCATCTTCTGCGCAGGAAGTAAAGAGTGAACAAAACCCTCTCGTCTTCGATAAGGACCGCACCAACTTTGGGTTAATGTTCTGGCTTATTTCCCTGGAAATACGATTAACATTCAATGCTGGCTGCAGTACCAGGGAGCAATGCTTATGGTAAAATGACCCCGGTTGGTACACTGTGCTAGGAGGATTGTCGTGAACGCAGGAGAGGAACCCCAGCTTTGGGCTTCCCTGAGTGTGGTGATTCCTGTGATTGGGCATGACCCTTGTGGGGACCCTGAGAGCGAGGCTATGGGGTTGTGACAAGAACTACTGACTCTTGTGGGACATGGGGCTTGTAAACTAGGGTGGGACCACAACCATGCACGCAAGTGCTATTCCATTGCACCTGAACTCACAGGGGTGTCAGAGGTGGGTAGTGAAGCAGGGAAATGAACTCCAGGACAGCTGTGTAGACAGCTGGGCACTGTCCCCACTAACAAGAATTGCCCGCCGCTCTCCTGCTGCCTTGCTCTACCCCCTGGTCTGTAGCCAGTGGCAGACATGTGAGTCTGACTATTCAGAGACTGAAAAGACTTCTGGTGGACATTGAACTCCCCAAACCTGATTGGATTCCCCCAGATGTCCCTACTCCATCATCATCGCACACCTGGGGGTCCTAGGTTTTTGCAGCCACACATACATGCAACCCATACAACCCCCTGAGAAATTTCCCAATAGCAAAATTCACCATCTACAGCCATAGCCTGGCCTGGCCTCCCCACTCCCGACCAGGGCTTCTGACTCCTACACCACAGACCTCATGCCAGACCCTGAGTTGTAACCTGACCTCACAGGGCTCCTCTTACCCCAAGACTGCTTCAGGGACCACCTTCCTGACCATTCCCAAGATATCTGGGTACCAAGCAGGGTATATATACCTGCTTTATAGAAAGCAATGATGCCAGCACCACGATTTATAACAGTTTGTCCCTAGAATGTCCTCCAGACCCCATGAGGGAACCATGACGAGACTAGGGCACTGTCCTGTCTGCAAGGACACGTTGTTGCCTGAGCTGTAGTTGGTTGTCTTCACTGCTATCCACCATCCATAGTGTGACTCTACCACCGGTTATTTCTCCAGGCTGCTGGTAGACAGCTGGCTTGTTTGTAAGTTGTGGCCATCACAAACTACACTGCCATGATTTCTCATCCGCATCATTTGGTTCCCACGTGAACACATTTCTGTTGGTTTGTGGGAGTGGGATTGCTAAGCCGGGGGAGGTGTGTCTTCAGCTTTAGTGGCCACTGCCAAGAGTTCTCTGAAGTATTTTAACCAGTTTCCTGTCCCATCAGCGGTGTATGGGAGTTTTTTTGTTCAGCGTCCTCACCAGCCTTCAGGACCGTAAGATTTCACCTTTGCGACAATCTGGGGACTCCTCTGTGGTAACTTGGAGCATTCATTTTTCTGGCTGAACACTTAACACATGTTAACCAGGCATCCCATTTCCTTAGTATAGTATCTGTCCACGTTTTTTGCCCATTTTTCTAATTGATTATTTACATCATGTAGAATTTCTTTTTTACATAAGACTTTCTTAATTAATGTGTTACAAATATTCTCTCCCATTCTGTGAGTGTCTTTTAATGAATAGTTTTTAAATTATTATTATTGTCTATTTTACTGCCTTCAAATTTTCAGTGAACCATTAAAATTTTTTTCCAGTCATTAGCCAACTGATACTTTAGTCCAATGCAATAAAAGCGAATTAAGATAAAACTAACATGAAGACATTCCAAATATAAGCACAATTTTTTTGTTGTTCAATAGGCGTAGAATTCGCTGGTCAGATTGTTACAAAAGCTTCTAAAATATGTCCTCTCAGCATCTCTACTTGCCTTGTTGTATATTAATGACAGGTTACAGACCGGGCCAGGTTCTAGAAGCACAATTTGAGCCATCTCCTGGCACTTTCTTCCTCTTTCCCCTGTGCTGCTGCTTGGTGGCAGAGCTCCTTGCCAGTTCTGACCTGTCCGAGGAAATCAGTCATCAGGCGGGAGCATTCCTGTTTGTTGAATGTATCACCTCAGAGCAGACCCATATTCACCCCGAGATGGTTAATGAGCTGGCCGGTGTTTCTGGTGAGGCCCTGAGGGCCCACCATCCCATGAGCCACACCCACCAGCCAAATGGGTTGTTTACTGGCCCCAGTAGAGTGAGAACTAAATGCAGGTTTTGTGTGTCTGAAATGGTGTTTATTTTCTCACTGCAAAGCAGAGTTATTAGAGCTTTCAGCTGCTGGGCAGGAATTTTGGTTTCTATACTTGGCTGAGTATACTGAGTATATTACAGTTTTCATTACTCTGTAGATTTAACATTTAAAGTCTCTGTGCCATTATGTGAAGTGTGGTGTGTGTGTGTGTGTGTGTGTGTGTGTGTGTGTGTGTATTACAAGAATATCATCATCAGGTATTTCCCCCCATTTTGCATGTATTTTTCCAGTGAACATTAACTTTTTTGATTAGGGAGCTGTTTCAAATTGAAGGAAAATCATCTTGGGGGAATGGGTCAAACATGTGGATTTGGATAACAACTTTCCTTGTACTCCAGGCTGGTGGGCCATTCATTCATTCACTCATGCCACATCCTTTCATTTGGCAGGGTCCTAGGTACTGTGTATACAAAGTTGAGCAAAACTGCCCCAACCGTAAAGGGAACTCTAGTAAACCGGATGCCTCAAAGGAGACAGAGAAGCAGGAGATGATGAGGTAGGAGGGAAAGCTGGGAAATAGGTGTTGCAGAAGGTGAAATTTTAAAGGAAGCGTGTGTTTCCAGGAGGAAGAAATGCTCAAAGCCTGCAGAGATCACGTAAACAAAAGCTGAAATGTGTGCTCTGGCGTCACGTTACAAGAAGGTTCTGGTGGCCTTGTATTTTGAGTGTGTGTATGGGGAGTGGGCTGCACCTGGGCCACACTGCGGTGAATACGGAAACGAGTCAGACAGTCAGGAAGAAAGCCAGGGACAGACAACTCATTCTCGAATTTCTGCTGTTCACGAAGTAGGCTAGAGCTGGAAGAGGATCAGGGGACCCAAGAGGTGGTGGGTGGGGGGAGGGTTGGTTTTGTTGGCTTGCCTGCTTTTTACAATGAGAGAGACTTCAGCTTCTTTAGATGACAATGGACAGCCTTAGAAGAGAAGGGAAACTGGAAGTCAATTGTCTTCACTTCCCTGAGCCTTAATTTGCTCCTGTGAAACAACGGATACTATTTATGACGTAGAGGTACCCCATGAGGTTCCTGCAGTCCATCACTTAGAACAGGACCTGTGATAGGTCTGGGCTCCGTGGATACTTGTCCTCTCCCTTTCATTTTCTTGCTGATCAAGGAGGGTATTTAGGCCTCTCACTTAAGCGATCTAAAAGGATTTGTGCGTGACACTGGCTCCTCCGCCTTTCCTTGTGTTATTGACTCTGGCTCCTGGTACAGTAAGTAATCAAAGGAAGTGTATGATTTCAACTGTCTGTTACTTGGGCGAGAAGTTTGTCTTTGCCAGCAGGCATCTAGGATTCTGGAGACCAGCAGCTGGTCCTTCTGGAAAGGCCCCTGCGGCTTTAGGACTAGATGGGGATGTCATGGACAAGCAGCTGGTAACTTTCTCATGTGTGCCTCCCAGGCCTTCTGTACTTGTGGTCCGAGCTGCCTCAGTTCTCCAGGGAGCACTCGTCCCCTCTGGACTGACCACTGACCGTCCCTGCACGTTGTGTGGCTGTCAAGGACTGTCCCCCACCCTGACCCCACAATATCTCCTTCTATTTCCTTGTGAGTTGCTGGAGCCCAGGCCAAGCCCTCTGATAGACCTGCCCCTATACAATGCCCCCGGGGCTCCTCTGTTGAGGTGACATAGGGTCCCTGCCCTTTATTCCCTGCACGACCTCTTCAGGTCCAGAGAGCCTCAGGCTCGAGTGTCTTGGAGGTCACGACTTAAAATAACTTGGTTCCCAGGACGAGTTTCGTCTCAGAGATTCTAAGGGCTCGGGGATCCGGACTATCATGAGGACTATTTTGTTCAAATTTGTCATTGTCGGTGCATTTGCATCCTGGCTGGATACTTGGGTCAGATTCTCTGAAAACAGCCTATTGGGGCGAACATGGTTTGTTGAGTGAGAAAGGGGGTTAGGAAAGCAGGATAGTTGACGGAGGGAAGGAGTTAAGGACGTGGCCTCAGCTGGATTCCCACGGGGAGCAGTGAAGCATGAATTACACCAGAGGGTCGGTCCTACTTGGGAGCAAGGGAACCAGCCTTGGGTTCCTCCATATCAGTCTGTCATTGGTTGCGGGATACTGGGCGTGGGGGGGCATGTGGCACGGAACCTTCCATGGGAGGGGTCCCATTCCACCCAGGGCAATTCTCTAGAGAAGGGGGTAACTGTGAGCCATGAGCTGCCCACACTCACAGCAGCTGGGAGACGGCGTAACACCAACAGCTTCTACTGCAATGGAGAACGGAGTTGCTCCATCAATTCGGTGGAGCACTGGTTTAAAACAATAATAATAATAATCCATTGGTGAGGTGGGACCTGCCTGGATGAGCTTGCTGAAATTTAAAATTTGGAATGATGAGTAGGAATGAACCCAAAGGGGCATGCACGCCTGGGGGGGGGTAGTGGCTGGTGCAGGAGGGCACCTCAGCCACACACAGCCCGGGTGGTATGTTCACTGCAACATTAAGGTCCAGCCTCAAGTGGCGGTGGTGCTTTTTTTAACACAGGGGAGTTATTTTTTTAGCCTTGACCATTAATCTAAATGGATGAGGATTTATTTAACTGCCATTTTTCTCCCCTCTGAGTGTTAGAATTTCTCTAGTATTGGTTCCTAGAGTCTGAGTCTGATTCTGGCTATTTAAGTTTTCCATTCTCCTGTCCAAATCCACACATCTTCTTGGTTTCCATTCCCAGTTGGGCGGCCCAAAATGTCTGTCATACCTCACTAACGTTGCCAATACCTAACTATAATTGGTCGTTGCCCTAATTACAGAAAAATCCCAATGTTTTGCTCCTAAAGTGTGTATGCAGGAGACCTCCATGCTATGTACATTTGGTTTTCTTTGGGCTTCTTATTATGCCAAGTCCCATATCCATCTTCAAAGCCATGTTTTCTCTCTGGCCATTTGCACCCTAAGAACAGTCTCTGACCTCCCAGCACTCCAGGTGGGCCCCCCGGCCACATAACCCCACTGTTGGTGCCCATGGAGTCCCACTTGTGGCCTTCCTCAGGGGCCCTCGAGGTGCCCTTGGCACCTGACCATTTGCCTACCCACTCCCCTGACCTCACGTTGCCTTCATCACCACTGTTCTCTCCTGACTTCAGTCGTCCTCTGGCCTCTGCCCTGGGTGGCGGGGGAGGTTCTTTATCCCACCTCTGTGGTTGGGGTGGGAGAGAAGAGTTGCTGGCATGAGTAGCATAGACAGATAACCCAGGAAATGAGAGATTCATGGACTCTTCCATTATGACTTGTCCCTTGTTCCTCCTTTAAAACTTGCCCTGACAAAGGGACTCTGCCAAGTGTGAAGACAGGCTCTGAAAGACCCCTAAGACTTTCCACAGCAGACTCCATGGGTTCTGTTTGTATTCTCTGGTCTATAAAATTAGGGAAGTGAGTGACACCGAGTTTGACCTCACTCTACTGGCCCCACCACCTCTGAGTCGCCTTTCTTTTTCCTTTCCCCAGTTTGTCACAGCTGTGGAGACAGCACACATTCCCGTTAGGCACCAAGAACACAGCTGTCATAAACCATACCAAACTTGCTCCATGCCATCTCTATCCTGGGAGCTTTTTCATTGTTATTCCATTTTTTTTAACAATCCTATTGAGGTGTAATTTGCATACAATAAACTGTACCCACAAAGTAGAAAGGTCTCTGAGCTGAAACCCCCACCACCACCAAAATAAAGAACATTTCCATCCTCCCTGAGTCTCCTTGTGCCCCTTTCCACAGGAGGAGTTTTGCATACTTTATCTCATTTAATCTTCACATGTCTGAGAGTAGATAGAAATGGCTTGTTCCAGTTTACAGATGGGAAAACTGAGGTAGGTTCAGTGGCTTGCCTGTGTCACACAGCCAGAAAGAAGCAGAGCCAAGATTTGAAGCCAGGTATGTCTCCTTCCAACGTCTGTATATGTCTGTGCACTTCCTCCAGGGGCCTCTTCACGGAGAGCAGAGCACCAGGGCGGTGCCAGGCTCCCTTTGCAAACTTATTGTTCCCTCAGTAAGTTCCTTTGCTCTGTGCTCTCATTTCCAAAGCCTTTGTTTTCTTAAATTAACTGCAGTTTCTGTTTTTCTTCATCTTTTGGACTTTCTTCATAGAACAAAACGTGAGCCTGAAACTGAATTTAGACTTTCCTTGTCAATATTGCCATATTTGTTCATAGGTTCATTGAACCAGTGGTTATTTCTGGCTTGTCTGGTTGTCTTTTTCAAAATTACTATTTTTAAAGGCTGTGTAGCCAAGACCAGAGGAAAAAAGAAAGTATGTGTGGGCTTCCAGAAATGCAGCACCGTGAAAAAAGATGAACGGTGGCAGCACTGGGAGAGCCTGGGATTCTGGGCTCCAGCCTTGTGTACTTCAGCCCCTGGCCCTGTCTCACCCTGATAAATGCAGGCAGTGCACAAGTGAGCCTTCTCCTTTTGCTCCTGAGTGCTATCTCTCTGTGGTATTCTCGTTTCCTAAAGTAACAGTTACATACAATGCACGCAGGGAATGATCTGATTTTTGCCAAGAGAACCCATGAAGTTTCCATTTCCTGGACTTATTGGTCTACATCAGAAGTCCCCATGTGGTGTTAGCACAGGTTTCAGGGAGGCTGTGGGGGAGGGAGAGGGCTGGAAGGATTGTTGGATGATTAAGGTGAGTGTGGACTCAAGAAAGTAGAGGGAAGGTGAGAGGAATAGCACCTCAACAGGCAAAGAGCTGGGCTTCTCCATCTGGTGGGCAGAATTTAATTTTTGGCTGAAATTCAGTAAATAACAAACTTTACTGTCACTCATGAGGAGAAAAATAGGCTTGGAACACTTTTTCATGGGTAGACTATTTGTAAACAGTTGATGTCTTTGTCTTCATTTGAGGATTATTCACCTCTTCACTCACTCATTTATCCAGGCAACAAACATTGAGGGAGTGTCTCTTATGTGCCAGCCATGCTGTGCTGGGAATATAAAGGTAGAGGGGACATGTCCTTCTCTCAGAGTTCCCAGGCTGGGAAGAGCTGGGCAGATTGTGCAGGGAGAGCAGGGGGGCATGCCTAGTGAAGGTTACTGCCAGCACAGGTGTCTTCCGTTTCCAAAGTTCCAGTGAGTAACACGCTACTCTCAAATGAGACCATTTAAGGTTTATGTCTCAAGCACCATCAAGGTTTAGATTGGTTTTACCCTGTACATGTAAGGGTGAGAAGTGTCTCTAAAATATCCTTAGCCAATCCCCATATTGTAAATACCTTTCATTTTACCAATAACAGCCCACTTCTAAAACTTACCATGGTAGTTAATAGGCCACTATTTTCACCAATAGAAAGCCATTTTAGATATTCATAGTGCTACTTAGCAAAGCAATGGTTCTGATCAAGATACAAACACTAATAGAAGTACTTGTAGTAGCCACGTCTAGAGGATGAATTTGCTGATGAGAATGCCAACTGTCCGCTCCTCATCTGTAAATTCTTAAATGGAATGCCAGTAGCAACTGGTTTACAGCTTAATATAAGTGACAGTATAGTATCACACAGTATATTCTTGAAATATTTCAAAGTACAAACATCCTGAAAAAAATGAATGCTTACTGTCTCTATAATTGAATGATATCTTAACTAAGTATAATATTGTTGAGTTACAGTTTCTTTCTCTCAAAGAGTGTAGACATTGTTCGTTTGTCTTCTACCATTGAATGTTGAGGAATTATAGGCAAGCCTGATTTAATTTTTCTTCTTGAGCATGATTTGCTTTTTTGTGCCTGGGTATCAGTTGAATTATTCCTTTATTCTTAGCATTCGGTAGCCAACTTTTCTGTGTTGGTGTTTTTCTGGAACATGGTGTGTCGTTTTGATTGTTTGTTTAAATTCTTATTTAGGAATAACATAAATATAGAACATTTCGACAGTAAAAGATTATAGAGCTCAGTGAATGCCATAAATACGCTTGTGTCGAGAAGTAGAACATCACCAGCAATCCAAAAACACTCCTAGTGTTCCTTTCCAATCACTACCTCCCTAGAATAACCATTATCCAGACTTCTAAAACCATGAATTATATTTTCCCAGCTTGAACTTTATTTCAGTAGAAGCATAGAGTATGGACTCTTGTGTATGGCTTCCTTTGCCAAACATGTCTCTGGGACATATCCATGTAGTTCCATGAAGCTGTAGTTCATTCTTTTTCTTTGTTGTGGAGTCTCCATTCTACTGTTGAGGAACATTTCTGTTGTCTCAAATTTGGGGCTATTCTAAAACCATTCTTGTACAGGTCTTTTGGTGCCCATGTTGCATCCATTCTTCTTGTATATCTAGGAGTTAAATTGCACAGTCTCACAGAGTCTGTATATGTTCAATTTTAATAGATGATGCCTAATCAGTTTTCAAAAAGGTGACACTAATTTACATTTCCACCAGCAGTATATGAAGTTCCAGGAGCCCCATTGCCTCACCAACTCTTGGTATTACCGTTCTTAATTTTTAGCATTCTGATATAGAGGTTGTAATATCACTTAATATGAATTTCCCCTATTACTAATGATTTAAAGCACTTTATCATATGTTTATTGGCTGAGTATCTCATTTGTGAAGTGCCTATTAATTCTCTTGCCTATTTTTTTTACTGGATTGTCCATTTATTTCATATTGATTTGTAAGAGTTCTTTATATTATTCTAGATACCAGAACTTTTGAGCTTATATATGTCACAAATATCTTCTGCTAGATAAGTTACCTTTTCACTTTCTTCATGGTATCTTTGATGAATAAAATTTGAATGTAGTCTAATTTATTAATCCTTTCCCTTTTTTAAAAAAATTGTGGTAAAAACATATAACACAATATTTACCATCTTGACCATTTTTAAGTGTACAAAGTTGTCTTTGGTTTTTAGCAGTTTTAATTTGATGTGCCTATATGAAATTTTCTATGAATTTGTTCTGCATGAGGTTTGCAGTGACTCTTAAATATGTGTCTTCCTGTTGTTGTCTTTCTCAGTTTTGTAAAATTGTCAGTCTATTCTGTTCCTTGCAGTTTCTAATTTATTTTCAGTTCTGTCATGATGTTACATCGGTCCTCAATTTGATTCACCCTTTTCGTAACATTTTGCTATTTTACCATCTCACCTTTGAGCTTTTGTTTAATTATACTCACTTTCTTATTAAGTTCTGTAGTATGAAGCAATTGTAAAGAATTCATTCTGTTTCTCATAAACTATTATTTCTTCTAAGTTAGGTACTTTACCTTTTACACGCATCTCCTTTTCATCCAAAAGAAGGAATGGCAGCTAGAAGGAGATAACTCAGTTTAAATGGTATGTAGTTTTGCTTTTGTTTGTTTTAAAATATCTGGGCTCTGCTTTCTCTTCAGAGATGTTGTTACATGTCCTGTGTCAAGGTTTACCTCACCTACACAATGAGAGGTCCTGGCATTTTAGAGTCCATCACGAAGAATCAGCCCTGCTGGTTAGTGGTCTGTTTCTCTCCACCCACTTTGCTTCTCAGGATTTGTTGACTCCCCTGTAGTTTGTGAAGGGCGAGAATATGTTAGGAGCTGTACCGTGCTGCTCTTCTCCACTCTGCTCCAGAATCTTCTGTTTTTCCTCTTTTGACTAGTTTTTGAAATTTGTTACAATGTATTATGCCCTTCTCCATTCATGGGTGTTGTTGGTAAAATATTTTCCCTGATGTTTAGTGTAGTTTTCTTATTTTTTAAAATTAATATCCAATTAGCCGAGTTGTCTGTGTATGTGTGTGTGTGCATGTTTTTATTTTATTTTATCTTATTGGGGGGTTTCCTCATTTTGATAGGGATAGAACAAAGAAAACATGTGAGGCAATGTCAACTGGAACGCTTAGATATTTTCAAGTGTGGCATATAATCTACCCTGACAATAAGGTGATTTTTGCTTATATCTCCAGTAACATACACAAGTGGTGTGGAATGGAAGTGATGAGCTAGAAGAAAGGGAAAGCAGAACACCGGGAGGGACAGACAGAAGGAGCAGGAACAAAGAAGCAGGCAAAACTGGAACTGATAGAAATGGGAAATGGGGTGTGGGGAGAAGAGACAGGGCAGAAGTTACAAGGACGTGTCAAGGCCACAGATCTCTGAAGCACTGGAAGAGTTTTAGTATCCCTCACACACTTCTGTTTAGCTGTTGAATATTTGAGTAGGATTCCATTTACCCATGGACCACGTCAGTCTTGGCATGTGTCGGGGGTTATAAGAAGATGGACTGTGAGAATAGTGAAGGGGCACGCCTCCTCCACTTCTCTCCTTGACCCGGGCTCCCTGCCAGCTTTCCCTCTGGCAAAACGCTGCAAATGTTGGTTCCTTTAGCTTATTTACACCCAACAGTCAATGAGCTACAGTTGGTGACCTGACAGAAAATGAATGCAGTGTCAGAATGTAACCAGAAATGACAAAAGTTGCATGGAATCAAACAGAACCATCGGTGGGCTCTTGACAGTTTGGTGTCTCTGGCTGCAAGGAGGCAACGAAGAACTACTCCCAGGTGAAATCACGTGTGGTGAGAGGCCTTCCATTGCGGATCATGCATGAAGTAACAGCTTGTGATTTCGAGTGGGTGAAAGCTTCTTGAGGAAAAATGGTTTTGGAGAGACCTGCCTCCTGCCTTTCTGCATCATGAAAGGGGGCTGTGTTCTGGCTGAGAACACAGGCGTATTCATCTTCAAGAGCAGAACCTCTGAGAGACAACTAGCAAATGTGTATTGTTTTGCAAAAATAATAATTTCTTCGGCAATGCCTGAGAATACAACCTATTTTTAAATTAAAAAAAAAAAATTGGATATGACACTTTGGGGCACAAATGACCTGTCAGATGTATGGGGTGAGAAGTTTCTTTGAATTAGGATTAAATTTTGATAGATAAGTATCCCTTCCCCGCTTCACTACGATAAATCTACTAGCAGTGGGTACGGGGAGTTCTACTTGGGTGCCCTTTTAAATCGATAGGGGCAGGGGTGCTGAGGAGAGGCTGGGAAGAGAAAAGATGCTCTCATGGGCCAGACTGCGGACTAGTTTGCTCACCAGCATGTGTGTGTGATGCGATGCATGTCCATGTAGTCAAGTAGTCCTTCAACGATGGCATCTTTTTCAGAGGATCTTCAGGGTGTTATAAGAGATTATGGTCATTCCTCAGAATTTCGAAATGAGCCTGTAATTCTCTTGTGTGTTGGGGCACTGTGCTCCTGGAAATAGATCTTCGCTTTGAGTGATTATGAGGCAGGAATGAGGAGAGTCTTGGGGTCTGAGCTACTGCAGCTTTCCCCGCTTTGTCCTCCCCGTGCCATTCATTCCTTCTGTCATCCAAGAATACCTCCAATGGGCTGGGCACTGTTCCATTCTGGGGACAATATGCCTTGGTCCCTGCCTTTGAGCACCTCATTGCTGGTGTATTAGTTAGCTTTTTTGGCATAAGCCACCCCAAAAAACTTAATGTTGTAAAAGAACAATCACTCATTTGGCTCCAATTCTTTGTGCTGGAAGTTTGGGCTGGCCTCAGCTGGATCCTTCTTCTGGTCTCGGATGGACTTACACAAGCGAATGCTGTCAGCTCCCATGTCGACTGGTCTGATGATAA
This sequence comes from Rhinolophus ferrumequinum, assembly GCF_004115265.2. Lineage (NCBI taxonomy): Eukaryota > Metazoa > Chordata > Mammalia > Chiroptera > Rhinolophidae > Rhinolophus > Rhinolophus ferrumequinum. The sequence goes on from NC_046300.1 coordinate 17,767,957, forward strand.
ATTCCTAACTGGGCAGGTCATGGCGGGTAGTCACGTCCCAGGCCTGTAGCTTCCTTAGCAAAGGTCAGTCTTTACCTTAAGTGAGCGCCGTCCACTGTCCACTGTCCACTGTCTTATGCATCTAGGATAACATACCTTTGACATGGCAGAGTGATTTTCTTTTCCAGACCCTTCCAAGGCACAACCGCAGGCACCAGAACACAAGACCTCAGAACCCTCATTGTTACCTGGTTCCCCACACACCACCTCTATGTGCTGTAAATGTTACTTAACTCTCCTGTGCTCACCAGTGCAAAAGCACTATGTGTCTCTCTGTTTTACTTTTTATCCAATCCTAGACATTTCCCCATTTTGCTTTCTCCTGCCCTCTTAATCTATCACCGATGGATTTCATGTAACCCTCCCTATGTCTTATCCTTTGGTTATAATTTATAAAATAAGCTGCAAAACTGCCATTCTCTGGAATATTTTTTCAGTCTGTAGAGATTTTGCTTCCAGGCATGTCCTCAAAAATTTGCCTCAAATAAACTTTTAAAGAACTTTTCTATAGGTTTGGAGATTCTTTCATCGACATTTGAAATAAGCCAAATACCCACCAATCCAGTTTTGGAGTCCAGGAATGTTTCACATGACACCTCAGCATTCTCTCCAGACTTTGGTTCTGGAGCTTTTTACATTGCATGCTTTCCAAGGTGCAAAATAAAGTGTGTGTGTGGGGGGGAACTAAGATCTGTTTCTGCCCACAGAAAACTTCTGACATCAAATGTGTGTGTGGGGTGGGGAAAGGTGGGGGTTCAGTCACACCGACAACCAATTCTCCAAGCCTCTGGACAGTAGCGGGGTGTCCTACAAGTCAGTTGAATTCTAATATTAACTACCTAGAGTTAGTGCCAACCCCACAGGTTAAGGGCTCAGACCCACAAGACTGCTCCCCACTTTAGATACCAATCACAAGCTCCAGGGCTTCCATACTTCTGACTAATTGGATATAAATTGAGGGTTCTCACGACCCCTTCTATAGGCTCAATAATTTACTAGAATGATTCATAGAACTCAGGAAAGCATTTTACTTGCGTTCACCCGTTTACTATAAAGGATACAGATGAACAGCCAGGTGAAGAGGGACATAGGGAGAGGTGTGGAAGGATCCTGTGCACAGGAGTTTCTGCCCCTGTGAAGTTGGGGTGAGTCCTCCTCCTGGCACATGGAGGCATTCACCAACCTGGAAGCTCGCCCAGCCCTGTACTTTATGGGTTTCTATGGAAGTTTCATTACATGGCCATCGGTAATGAACTCATTCTCCAGCTCCTTTCCCCTCCGCAGAGGTTGGGGAGTGGGCCTGAAAGTTCCAACCCTCTAATCACCTGGTTGGTTCCTCTGGCAACCAGCCCCCCATCCTAAAGCCATCCAGGTCCGACCAAGAGTCACCTCATTAATGTAAACTCAGGTATAGTCAAAGAAGCTTGTTATGAATAACAAAAGATGTTCCTATCAGCCTTACCACTCAGGAAGTGCCAAGGATTTTAGGAGCATTATGCCAGGACCCAGGGGCAAAGACTAAATATATGTTTCTTATTATATGACAGTATCATAGGGAGGCTTTCTGTTATAGTAATATTCATAGGTAAGTACGTGTTCAAGTAGGGCTTGAACCAAAAGAGATTGGGGAAAGCTCAGCTCTCTTGAGGACACAACTTCCTGAGCCTTCCTGACCTGCTATCCTTACATTCTGGCCTCCTACTGTGGGGCCTCCACTCATTTCTACTCAGCTGGATTCAGAATACTTCACAGCCTCGTCTCCCGATTCAGAAGTCTTATCAAGAGCAACTCAGTGTTTTAAAAGATACATTTTTACTTAATTATAACATACATACACATCATAAGGGAATGATCAATGAGTTATCAGAAAACAAGCAAAGCATTTTAGCCACCATGTAGGTCAAGAAGTAGAAAGTTGCTAGTAACCCCAAAGCCCGGCTCACGCCCGGACTCAGTGCTCACCCCTTCGCTCCTATTCACACGTAGCCACCATCCTGACTTTTCACATCAGAGATTACTTTTGCCAATGTTTGAATTTTATGTACATAGTATCGCACAGAATGTGTTCTTTTGTGCCTGGCTTCTTTTGTTCAACATCATGGCTGCAAGATTCATCCATTTCCTTGTTGGAAGCTGTGGTCGTTTCATTTCCAATGATGTACAGATTTTCATCGTATGACTATACTACAATGTATTATCAGTTCTGCAGCTAATGGATACTTGAATTGTTTCCATTTTTTGGTTATCATGAACATTCTTGTGGCTGTCTTTCGGTGCCCACGTGCTCACATTACTGTTGAGTATATATTTAGTAGTGGAATTGCTGTACCATGCAGCATGCATATGTTCCGTTTTAGTAGCGATTCTCGGGCAGTTTTCCATAGTGGTTGTTCCAGTTCACACTCCCACCAACAGTGCTGCATATCCTTGTTAGCGCTAGGTATTGTCAATCTGCTTCATGTTAGCCATCCTGGTGCTCTGTGATGGTATCTCATTATGGCTGTAATTAGCATTTCTCTGTTACTTTGGAGGTTGAGCATCTTTACATGTTTAATGACTATTTAGATTTCTTGTTTGCGATGTGCCCATTCAAGTATCTTGCCAAATTTGCTATGGTTTGTCTGCCTATTTATTACAGATTTGTAGGAGTTCTTTATAAAGTCTGGATACAAACCCTTTGGAGGTTATATGTGTGGCAGATATCCTCAGTTCTGTGGCTTGCATTTGAACTCTCTTCATGGTGGCTTTTGATGAACAGTTTATAATGTGAATGTAATCCTATTATGGATCTTTGTGCCCATACCAGGGTCTTAAAAAGTACTCCAGTTTCATAGTAAATCTTGAAATCGTATAGTATACATTCTCTAGCTTTTGTCTTCTTTTTCAAGATTGCCTTGTATATTTTTGGCCCTTTGGATTTCCATACATTTTAGCATCAGCTTGTCAATGTCTCAGATTGTTATTAGGATTGTATTAAATCTAGATAGATCAGTTTTGACAGAATTGACAACAGTTTTAAGCCGTCCGTTACACGAATATGGTATATCCCTTCGTTTTAGGTCTTCTGTAATTTTGCTCAGCAATATTTTGTACCATTTCATGCAGAAATCTTGCCCATCTTTTATGAGATTTATTCCTAGATGTTTGATTTTTTTAATGCTATGGCAAATGGCATCTCTTCAAATTTTTATTTTCTGTTTGTTGCTGGTATATAGAAATACAGTTGCTATTTTATATTGATTATTGACTTATATTGACTAATATCTTGATAAACTCAGATATTAATTGTAAGTTTTTACATGTAGATGTTTTGGCTTTATCTGTGATGTGCAGTCATATCCTCTGTCAAGGACAGTTTTATTTCATCCGTACCAGTGCTTATGCTCTTTAATTCCCTGTCTTGTGTTTTGCACTGGCTCTGTGACCTTGGACCTAATGAGGTGTTTCGCCCTCTTTCCTTCCAGATGAAGCTGAGGCACATGTTGACTATGAAGACAATTTCCCTGATGACAGCTCCGTGTCATTCCAAGAGCTCATGGAGGATTCCCGGACAGAGGCAGAAGACAGGGGTCAGGGAGAGGCTTCTGAGGAGGCTCCAAAACAGGACCGTCTGGTCTCCATTTCTGTGGGGAGAGAAAACACAGGCCGGGACACAGCCTTTGTGCCAACTACAGGCTTGCCCAGTGCTGGGAGCAGTGTCCCCACAGACCTGCCAGGATGGATACTAAACCAGAAATACTTGTTCTGGCTTCCTGCTGCGACCTTCCACAAGCTGGAGTTGGAAAAAGAGATGGACGATGACACCAAAAAGCAGTTTCCTGCTAGAGACAACCACAGTGGCCTAACATTGGCTCCAGGTGAAAATGAAACCAAGGTGATCTATAACAGCACTGAGGGTCCCTCGGGGCCATCTGTGAGCCGGAATGACAGCAAGGCAGGAGACCCAATGGTGAGCAGCAGCGATGAGTCCTGGTTAGATGGCTACCCTGTGACCGATGGGGCTTGGAGGAAGATAGAGGCAGAAGAGGCAGAAGCGGAGGAAGATGGGGACAAGGGGGATGGGTCAGTAGGGCTGGAAGAATGTGTTCTGTTTACTTCCCATCAGCCCATTCTCGTGGAAGTTAAGAAGCCCAGGAGTACCACCCACCCATCAAGTGAGGACATGACCCATAGTTCCGTTCTTCCATCTCAAACCTTAGATGTAGAAGCGTTGGCTCTCAGACCCAAGGGTGTGTCTGAGACGGAGGGTCCCAGCAGGGGGGACGCTGACTTGACCAGGTATCAGTCAACTGTTCCTTGGAGATTTGCCACAGAGAAGTCTCCCTTGGCCACGCTACCCTACGGACTCCCCAGCTCTCCCCTGGAGACAGTAACAACTGCCGTCCCGAAGATGCCTACCCACGTTCCCTCACCTACCCAGACTCCAATGGAAACCACTGCTGCTGAGGTCCAGGATAGCTTCCCATACCTGCTGTCTGAGGACTTCTTGGGACAGGAAGGCCCTGCCCCAGGTGCAGCTGAGGAACTTCTCCCAACCTTGGAGCCATGTGTAGGGGATGAGTGTCCTGGCCTCAGCAGAGGCCCAATTATCGCTACCATTGTCACCGTCTTGTGCCTGCTGCTGCTCCTGGCGGGCGTCGGGGCAGTATGGGGCTACCGCAAGTGCCAGCACAAGAGCTCTGTGTACAAGCTGAATGTTGGCCAGCGGCAGGCTCGGCACTATCACCAGCAGATTGAGATGGAGAAGGTCTAGCCACCTCCATCCAGAGTGGGCTCTCCCAAAGTCACTTGGGAGGAAAAGAAACTGTGACACATCACATTGATAAACACTGATAATTCACTAGAGCATGAAACATGTGGGATAGGGCACATCTCTTTTTTCCCTCAGGTCTTTGTTGTATAGGCTGAGAAGTATCTCTGGAAGCACCTGGCAGGAGGCTTTGGTGGGATCATCACACACGTTAGTATCTCCTCAACCATCTGCCCTGGAATGAATTGCACTAATCTCAGACCTGTGCTTGGGCCCTAATTTCACCATGAGGTCAACACTCACCTCTTGCTTCATCATACTATTGTCTTCTTTTTCTTTTTTAAGAAATAAAAGTATTGATTCCGTGACCTGAAAGTTTTTGAAATAGGCGTAACAAATGGAGCATTTCAGAGCAGTGTTGTTTAGGATACAGGTATTTAATTGTTGGGAGTGGGCTGTAGAAGAATAATGCATCATTTCCTTTTAATGTTGTGATGTTGCTGAGGGCAAATGAGCTAAGAACCAGGACATAGTCTAGAAGCTTTGACATTTCTCTTCAATGGTTTGTTAAAATTGGAGAGAATTTAAGATTGACATTTTTATTGGGGACAGGGAGAGGTGAGGAGTAGCCAGGCACACATTCACTTCTGTTCCCTTCATTCTGTGGGACAGCCCATCACTTTTTTAGAAACAAGGTGTACTTTGTGTGGGTAAGCAGCATTTCCTCTCGGAAGCATGGCCTACCTGTCCTTGACCAGTCTGTGCCTAGGAATGTCTTAGAATTTTTGCCAGGACCAACAGAACTGTCCTTGGTTTCCTCTCCCAGGATGCACCATTTCTCTGAGCTCCAGGAAGAGGGAATGACACGGGAGGAAAACAATGTTTTAAGAGGGTCAAGGACTGGGACGTCACGTGTGGGTACCTCGCTGAAGGAGAAGCACAGAAACTTAAAAAGGAATATGATCCGATCTGTGCTGATCTATTTCTTGTGGCAGCTGCGAGCTCTAAGGAGACAGGCTAGAATGGACTCACCTGATTGTGGAGCAACTCGCGTCATACCTTCTAGACCATCTTACGGTAGCTCAGCAAGTAATGTTCGAGACAGTGGTCCTCGAAGCATGGTCCTGGGGCCAGAGGCGTCAGCCTCACTTGGGAACTTACTAGAGTGGCAGATTCTCTGGTGTCACCCGACTCACGACTCATGATGCAGAAACCCTAGGGGTGGGGCCCAGCTCTCGGTGCTCTTACTAGCCCTCCAGGTGGTCCTAATGACTCAAGTGTGAGAACCATTGGTTTATGATAACGTGAATTGTTTTTTATTTTTTTATTTTCACAGTTTTATTTTTGTATACACATTTGCTTAACAATCACGGAATTCCTAGGCCAGTTTCAGGCAACTGAAGAGCCTTGGTCAGTCGTTTATATTGTCTAGAACCAAGGTATGCTGCAAACCCAGCCTGGAGCACAATGGGAAATAATGTCTTTCTAAAGACAAGCTTAGAAATTCTGATCCAGTGGGTTAAGAGGTTTCCTTTGTCTGGTGGCAGGTCTGAGGCATACCTGTATTCAATGGTAAACCGACAAAACCTCTGTAAGATACATTCTCTGTCAAAAATGGGATCACTGCCCTTGGGAAGCCTGCAGCTATATGAGCCTGCGTCATATTTCAGACGTGCCAAAAGAGACTCTTTGCTATTAGGCCACAGACTGCAGTATTAAGTCCAATATATGTTGATCCATGTTCAAATAGATCCATTTTTGCTTCTGGAACTTGGTTAATTTTTCTGGTTATGATATCAAAAGTTTTGTTTTCCTTGACAGTATCACCTGGTTTATGATTTTCCATCTTGAGCCTCACACTCTCCTCCCAGCAGAGGGTGCTTCCTCCGGTCTTCCTCAGCGGCTCTGGGACATGAGTTTTGAGCTGTGAGGCCTGCTGAAGTTCTGGAGGCCCAGGAGGCGAGGAACACCTGTGGTTGGTCTTGTAAGGAAGTCCGTGTGCAACTGAGACAGCTTTTGAAGCTGCCGAAATACCACCTCCAAAGGTCTTCTACGTGTTGGCACAGAAACAAAACATAGTTTTCTAATATGAATCACCTTTTTAGAAATCATGTCCAGTGGTAAAAAGCGATGAAGGCAATACATTTATTCTGAGTCTGTAAGAGTCTTAAGTGTTTTTGTGTGTCATGAGAGAGAGCCTGATCTTCTTTACAAGTGGAAAATTGGTGGTGGTGTTTTACCTACGGAAAAAAAGAATTCTCGCAACATATTTTCTACCCTGACACCTCTTTTTGGTGCAAGCTTTGGAAAAATAATAGTCTAAGTAGCTATAAAGACAGTACAGCAAAATGAAAGAGCTTAGTCCCCATTATTGGGTAAAACAAAGGCTGGAAGGTACCAAATGGAACACCTATACATCATATGAAATCTAGAACAATAGGGATGAAATGCTTTCTGCATGTAGCCAAAGCAAAACACAAGAGAATAAAAGCCAGAGACTGTATATATTTATAGATTCTTTTCTAATCTATTACAAGATAACTTTTCTATTTTTGACTATATGAAATAACCTCCATCTCAACATTGGGATCATATTATCCAACTATTATGTAATAACCCAAGAACACTGACTTAATACCAACCCCCAAATAGGTAATATTAATACAAATGTATTAATAAGTTTATTACAAATATATTAATACATATAAATGCATTATTTTATAGACATGAACTGCAAAATAAATCCAACACATAAATTTTTAAAGTTTTCATTGATTTGGCGTTATCTAAATTAATGTTATAGGATCTGAAAATGCATGTAGAAAGGGAATGACTAAAACACTGTAAACGTGACTTGTGTGTCATTATGCATGTTTTGAGACTAGTAAATGCTTAATGCTAATGAAAATTCGGTGGCGTGGGGTTCATTGACACAAAGCTTCTGAGATGTTTAAAATAAATAATTATCTCCCTCAAACAGTTGCTTAATGTATTTTATATCTAGGTTATATCACAATGGCTTTTTTAAAAAGCATTGTCTAGTAATCTTGAAAATAATGTCTCAGTACTTGCTGTGTCTAAGACTGCCCCCTCCTAGCGTAGCTCTCAGCCATGTTACCCCCTGCAGAAGAATTTCAGGGAAGTCTGCAGAGCTCCTGCCCTCTCTTCCATCCCTCCTTCTTCCTCACCCAACCAAGGATCACTCATCACCTGCACAAGGCTTTGCTTCAAGGGATCCAGACCTAAGACATCAATCAACGTGCAAACTCACACTCTCTACATCACCACTCCTCCTCAATCCAAACTTTTCCACTGTATCCTGTACAATTCTTGGGCTGACATCAACAAACTCTGTGTCTTCCACCTCTTCTTCAAAGAGCTGATGTTTGAACTCTCCCTACCTTGGGTCTCTGTTTTTGCACTGGCTGGTCCCTCACTCTTTCCACCTGCCTCCTCCTACTTTTTTCCCTTTCTCCTTGCTTGCCTTTTAGTGATACGAAGATGTTTTTGGTCCTTGTTTGAAACAGTAAACATTCTGTCACTTCTCAGACATTGGCAGCAAGGGACCAACTGATCAGTTCCAAAGCAAGACCTGGATTCCAAATGTTTTTCCTAATGGGATTCCTGATCTCTGATAGAGAACCCTCTTTGGGAGAGGAAAGAGCCTCTGTCTCCTGAAAGGCCCTTGCCTGCTCATGACTAGCAAGGACCATCCCTGCTGTGTGAGCTCTGTGTCCTTGGGGTAAGTGTTCTGCTTTGCTAGCTGAATGGCAGAAATCTCATGGACCTGGGAAAAACAGACCTCATTATAACATGTGTTCTAGAATGACTGGGTATGATTAAGACAGTCTCATCCAGTGGGCAAAGAAAGAAAACAGTAAAGAATAAGCAAAATAAAACATTTAATGTTATTTTTCTTTTTTAGAAAAGTCTTTTTCAATGATTTTCCGAGTTCTAATTTCCCACAAGAGTGAGATGGTACACACTGCCCTTACCCAAGGAGGGGAGGTGGAAAAGACACCAGGAACAACATTTACCATTTGGCCTACTGACCACCACCCTAAAATGGGCAATAAAACTCTGGGATCGATCTTGTATCTGTTGGCCAAACCGTTTAATTCCTTCCTATTGTTTTCTTGTAAAATGAGGCACCAGTATCTTCCCCTATCAACTCCAAAAAGTCAGTGAGCCAATGTACTCATTCATTCAACAAGCCACCAAAACCAGGTATGTGTCGGGAGCCAGTGTTAGGTGCTAGGGCACAGCCACTCCACATGCTTGCCCGAGAGAGAGAAGCATTCTACTTTGGCACAAACGACAGCTACTCCTGACTCTTATTTCTGGGGTAGGAGAGGGTTGGTCAAGGTGAAGCTGGGCTGTCATGGTATCTTCTCTCTGGGGGAGATGACACATGGATGTGGTGGGAACAGCCTCGCCCAGGCTGCAGGCACAGGAAGTCCAATGCACAAAACCTTTGACTGAGGCTTATTTAAGTTTCCTTTCCTTCCCCCGCCCCCCTTCCCTTGTATATAGTTTAAACTCCCCACACTAGGTCATTCAAGCCTAGAGTCACCAGAAAAAAGAAGTCGCTGTTTGGGGGATGGCAGATGATCAAGAGTTCAGACAGCTGCGATGAAGGATTAGTTGTGGGTTTTTCTCAGTGCCTCGCTACAAACTGTGTTGTAGTTCCATGTGCAAACACTATTAAATGAGAATGTTTTCTCTGGCACCAATCCACCTTCTCCCCACAGTTTAAGTATTGAATTTTTTTTTTTTTTCTTAAACTGAAGTAGCTTAGGTTTACAGCTCACATTTAAAACTTAAAAACGTTATTTCCATAAATGTTGGCAGAAACGGGCCACTGTTTATTCCACCAGCAGTCATAATAAACCCTTTTCCATTGACAATCTAACAAATCATTTTCTGTTTGCCACTGAGTTTGGTTCAATAAAATTTTTGTGCTCTTAAAATTCCCTTAGTAAGAACTCCTAAAAGCAACATTTCCTAAGGCAGCCTTTGTGGTCAACGTACCCAGTGGTTCTCCTGGATCCCAGAGGTGAGGACAACAAGTTTGTGGCCATCATTAGAAAGTCCCAAGACTCAGAAAGATGTGTTAGTGTGTTGAATATGTTGGTACCTGAGACATTTCAGACAATCACTTTTAAACCTATTTGTACAGACAAACCCACCCTCAGACATTCACAGTTAAAGTCTGAATGTTAAAAGGAGCCACAGCAGGTAGCCGTTAGACCCTATCCAGTGGATACCTGTGTGGGTTACCTGAATGGCAGTGGGGCTGGACAGATTCCCCCACCCCCAGGGTGGGCAGCCTCCCTGGGTGAACCAGCCTAAGGAAACCAAATAGAGCAACTGTTGGGCTCCAAGCCGGTGGGTCAGAGGGCAAGTGAGGCATCTTAGGCGGGTCTGGAAACTCCCACGAATCTTACGAACGTGTTTGTTTTTTCAAAACACAGACCAGACTGATGCTGAACCCATGAGGTCTTAATCCAGGAATCTTCTGGACTCTTCCAAAAAACCCACTCAGGGAGCTGCTGGGTTGAGGTTGTTGAGTGCAGCCTGAACACTGAGGTTTCACGGTCGGTTTGGAGGAATCGGCTCACCATTTTTTTTTTTTTAAGATTGGTTTGTTTTCCTTTGAAATAAAAAAGAATTATTAACTCTGTTCTACAGCCTTCAATGAAAGCAAAGTGCTGAGAATTTGATCGTACGGTCCCCAGGGTTTCTTCCTCAGGGGACATTGCTAGGATGGGGGAGGAGGTGCTTTTCAATCCCCAGTGAAAAGAGGTCAAGTGCAGAGAATGAATGAGGACTCCCCATCCCACACGGCCACCACGCAACCCCACGTAACATCGTCCACAAAAAGCTCCGCCCAGGCTCAGAGGAAGGCAACCCATGGAAGCTGTGCAGGGCGCGAGGTGGAGAGTCAGACCACCAGCCCAGCCTGGTCCCTGTGGTGGTCTCCTTGCATTTTCTCACACAGCTGGGAAGGGCAACTGCTGCCAGGAGCGATAACGCTGGGTGTACCACCTCCACGGACTCAGGAATCCTGTGGCAGGAGGTCCACTCACTATGTCCCTCTCTACTCTATAGCCCTGCCCTGTGACCCTCTTCCTCACTGACTTCCAAAGGGAGTTTATCTGGCGTAGAGGGTGGGGCAAGGGAAGAAAGTAGAACCCAGGGGCAGAAGCCACACAGGATCTGACTCATCGCTGGGCTGGAAGGCGCCCTGATTGCGAGGCTACGGTGGATACAAGGGCAACCATCACTAACGGTGGCCACACAGTCCCCTGGGAGTGCAGACTCTGCTGCCGTGGGCCAACTCGGCCAAAGCTAGAGTAGTGGGTCACTGTCTCGAGTTGGGTACCCTAGAGGGAGCTCTTGACATGAGGATTTTGTGCAGGTGAAAGAAGAAGTGCTCTCAGGAGATAGGGGGTGAAGGAAGCAGGACAGTACAAAAGGAGAAATAGGACACAGGTGAGTTCCCAGAGGTTGGAATAGTGAGATGGGGGGAAAGAAAGTCTGGAAAAGCAAAAATAGGTGATTTTCCACCCCCATTTAATCATCATTACACTAAAAAACCCCAAATTCTATCCCCTTTCGTCCTTTCCCATGACATTGTGGGTGAGTCCTGTCTCCCAAATGCTGTGCCAGTCTCCTCCTGCCCCCTTCCCTGGAAGGTCCCAATTAGACTAAGTGGCTTATTGGAAGAGGGAATAAGGTTGAATAAAGAAAGCACAGGTCCCAGACCACACCCTCCTGGTTTTCTCCAACCTCAAAGGAGGCTCCTTCTCAGCCTCTATGGTGGGTTTCTCATTGCCCAGAGGGCCCCAGGGCTCTGTCCTTGGACCTTTTCTCTTGTTTCTCAATATATACATACAACCCTGGTAACTCCATCCAGCCTATTGGCTTTAAACACCATTGACATGAAGATGGTTCAGTAGTGGGTGCTGTGGAACGCCTCCCAGATCCCCTTCAGAGAGCTAGGAGTCACATCCCACCCCTCACCTTCTCTGTGCAGGCCTGCTGGCTGCCAGTGGTCCACAGCCCCTTTTCCAGAGAACTGCCCTCAGCTGACCAAGCCACTTGCTTTCAAAGGCACAGCCCTGCCCCCTAAAGTACAGTCTGTAACTAACTGATGGAGGCTTTCACAGGTTTCTCCTGAATGTACTCCCATTGTTAACCACATGCATTTGGATCCATCTCAGGCTCTGCTGAAGACTTGACCTGAGAAAACCCTCAAATTTTATTTGCAGCCTGAACCTTTCCTCCCAACCTCAGACAGCCTGCTTTGCACCAAATTCCTTATTTAGCCCTTCCCCCATCTTCCCCATTTCAGTAAATGGTAACTCCATCCTTCCTGTTCTTCAGGCCAAAAACCTTATGGTCACCATTAGACCCTCTCTTTCTATTATACTACACGTCCAGTCTGTCAGCAAATCCTATTGGCCCTGCTTTCAAAATAAATCCATAATCTGACCACTTCTCACCATTTCCGTTGCCACCGCTCAGGTCCAAGCCAGCATTCCCCTTGCCTGCAATTTTGCACTAGCCTCCTAACTGGTATGCCCGCTTCCACCCTTGCTCGCTTTCAGGTTTCTCACAATATGACAGCTAGAGTAATCCTTGTAATATGTAAGTCAAGGCACTCCTCTGCTCAAGACTTGCAGGGGCTCCCTTCTACCTCAGAGAAGCCAGAGGCCTTACATGGTTGACGCGGCTCTAAGCCACCTGTTCTCTCCCCCACTCCCTAGACGTCCACCTCTGGAGCCTCATCTCCTTCCATTCGTCCCCTCACCCACTCTCAACTTGGCCTCCTTGTGCCCTAACCACAGCAAGCATGTTCTACTGCAAAGCACTGCACAGGCTGTTGCCTCTGCCTGGAATGCTTGCCCGTGAGACCTGCTTCCCTACGGGTCCTGCTCTGCCGTCACCTTCTTGGTGAGACCTTCCCTGACCACCCTATTTAAAACAGCCTTCCTTACTCTCTTCCCTGCTTTATTTTTCACCATCCAATTGTCACCCTTGATACCTTGCATATACTGATTCTTGCTTATTTCTTGTCTGTCTCTCCTTATAGATGGTAGGCTCCAAAAGGGTGGAGATATTGTTTTTTCTGGTATTCTGTGCAGTGTCTCCAGTGCCAGGTCAATGCCGAGCATGTGGTAGGTGCTCAATAAACATTTACTGAAAGATTGAAGCTAGACTTCTCTGCTTTCTTCCATTTCCAAATCTGAGACCGACAACTGAGTAGTGTCCTCAAATGAAATCAACTGACCGTTAGAAGACGTGGGAGATGCAAAAGTGTTGGGCAGAGCTACCTCTGTTACCCAACTTCTTGTTCAGTGGGTGCCTAAAGCGCAGGTCAGACCACGTGTAGAGCCTCATGGGGTGTGGAGAAGTTTAGCCTTTGTCTTCCACCATCTTACCTGGATCAGGGCATGGGGATAAAAAAGACTGAAAACTGGAAGAGCAGAAAGGTCAAAGTAGATTTTCACAATCATCATCTTTTAGGAATATTTTTCTTATTTAAAAAATAATACTGATTTTCTGGGTGGGGTGGAGGGAGGGAAACATGGAAGGCAGTCCTTCCAACCAAAATGGTTAGAAAAGCAGGTATGAACGTGGAGAAGGCAGGTATAAAGAAGGGGAGGCAGGTGTGAAGGTGGGGAAGGCAGGTGTGAAGATGGGAAGATGGGTGTGAAGATGGGAAGGCAGGTGTGAAGGTGGGGAGGCGGGTGTGGGAAGGCAGGCTCACCCCTTGTTATATATAGTGAGAGACGGGGGCTTCCCTTTCACTTTGTACAGTAAAGAGAAGGCTTTGAGGTATCAACAACTTGGGTTACTGGGAAAAGGACAAAGAATCTGTGTTTCCTGAACATCGAGGGGCAGTCTCTTTGGCAGCTACGGACTAGCCGGTCTCCTCCAGCTCCAAGAGGTCATCCACGTATTCCACAACCTCTCCCTGTAAGAGACAACAGGACACCTCTGTTAAGTGGGAGGCCTGACTTGAAAAGTGTTGGTGAAACAAAAACAAACAAACAAAAAAAAAGTGTTGGTGAGCAGAGACTGATTCCAGGAGGCCATTGCCAGCTGCCGGCTGAGACTGGAGTGGCCTTTCTCTTTCTCCCCAGCCCTTGGGCTCAGAGGACCCTCCCTGAGGGTGGGGTCTGGAATCCACTCCATGCAGACTCGGAGTGAAGTGCTCTGCCGCCCCCACAGAAGGAAGGCCTGTGTGAAGTAGGCGGTCCAACCACTCTCTAAAAGACCCTGCTTCGGGACCCCTCTTCTGTGCATCCCTCTCCACACCCTTACACCCCCTTTCTATTAGTAGTTATCACACAGGAACACTTTCTATCTGCTCCCTTTCTGCCTTGATCACCAGTCCGCACATTTTTCAAGAACCAGGACCTGGGTTGTTTTTCTTGCCCAGAATCTAGTACACAGAAGGTGTTCAATAAACCTGCTAAGGGATGAATTATTGAGTGTGTACCTGCATGTTGCTGGTGTGACTGAAGCAATCACCCTACTTAGAGAACAGACTCTTGGATACTGTGGGACCCACTTGTCCACTGTGGGTACCAGGAGCCCACTGGCTCCCTCCTTCTGCAATCAGCCTTAAGCCTCAACCTGAAACAGCACAGCACACTTTCTGATTTCTTTCTCTGCATTGATTTCTCTCCCACAAGACACCTGGGCCACCAGCGGACAACGCCTCTTTACTGCAGAAAATGAATGAATCACCACGCAGGCCAAGCACTCTTCCTGTGAGGTCAGCACAGCCAGCCCCACCTGTGCTGACCACTTCTTGCTAAAACTTGGCCCCCCTCACAGACGTCACCATTCCAACCCAAGAGCCTATTTGCTCCTTTTGATATTTTAACACAGCAAGACTCATAAAATGTCTCAGCATTTGCCAATAGTTAAATAATCTATCAAGTACATGAGACTCAAAAGGGTGTCTTATTATTTCCATCAAATACCTCTATCATGTCGTGCCCAAAATTAGAAACTAAAGCTATGGGAGTGAAAGACTACTGCTTGAAAAACAGTGTTCTTCCATTGCTTTCTGGACCCCCAAAAGAAAACATGGTATGGCAGAGGGATTACATGTACGACCATGACATCTGTTCCCAGAGTTACTGTTTCCTGCCGTGTGGCTTCTGTGACATGGGCACGATGGTATTGCTTGCATTTAGCTCATCAGTGAAAGAAATGCATCCCGCTATACGGCCTGTTGTAGTGGAGGCTATTGGCGCCTTGTTCAGATCTACCTTCCGGTGCACCCAGCTGCTGGGAGCATTGGTCGCTAATAGCTGCACAAGTGCTCTGCCAGGGAGTGTACACACCAACACCTCTGGGCTGACAACAACCAAGGAGAGGCTGATAAGGGGCACTGCAAAAGGCAGGAAGAGCTACACGGTGGCGGTGTAACTCATGCTCCCGAGCTCCCCTGAAATCAGGCTAAGCTTGACTCCAGCTGAGACCATGTATTTGCATAGCTCCTTCCCCTTCCTTTCCTACTTGAGAACATTTCCTCCATAAATCACTCCAGCAAATTATAATCTATGTCTTTTAGACTTCCCTGAAGCAAAGAACTATCAGAACCTGAGACTTGATGCATCGATTTTAGCCTGCTTTTATAGTTCCTGAAACTATAATGGGCCTCTGCAAAATTTTTAACCAGTGTGCAAACTTTCAGGAGGTCTTGCACACATTGAAACCCCAGAGAGATAATAAAGAACACCACGAATATCAGTAACTAAATTGTATTGATGCTTTGTTTCAAAGCAGTATTTTGTCCTTTGGAAATTTTAAAGATTAAACTAAGAATTTTATTGTATTCGTTATATTTTATTTCAAATTATTACATGCCATAATTTCATGTGTAGGAAGAAAATAGCTTGTTCTGTAGAGAAGGATGAATTCTTTCACAACTCTAAAGCCTTGATTAAGATGTTAATTACATCCGGGACCATAACAGTCTTTTTATCTTGAGAATGTCAAGTCTAAATCTTAGGAATTTTAAAGCCTGGAACAAGCCTAGTCTGTTCAATGGATGATTATTAACCAGCTGTGTGACTTTGAGCAAATCACTCTACCTTTCTGAATTTGTTTCCTCATCTGTAACATGAGACAGCTTTAATGAATCTTCATGATAAACACACCAAACAAACTAGGAATATAAGGGAAACTTCCTCAACCTGACAAAGGGCACCTATAAAAAAAACCCACAGCAGGGGCGGCTGGTTAGCTCAGTTGGTTAGAGCACCATGCTCATTACAACAGGGTTGCTGGTTCGATCCCCGCATGGGCCACATGAGCTGCGCCCTCCACAGCTAGATTGAAACAACTACTTGACTTGGAGCTGATGGGCCCTGGAAAAACACACTTAAAATAAAAGTTAAAAAACAACAACAACAACAACAACAAAAACCAAACCACAGTTAACAACATACTTAATGCTAAAAAAGAATACATTCCTCCTAAGATTGGGAACAAGACAAGGATGTCCGGTCTCTCCATTTCTATTTGACATTATACTGGAGGTTTCAGCCAGGGCAATTAGCCAATAAAAAAATAAAAGACATCCAGATTGGAAAAGAAAACGTAAAACTACCTCGATTCATAACATGATCTTGTATATAAAAACTCCCAAGGAATCCACAAAAAAACTATTAGAACTAATGATTAAGTTCAACACATTTATAGGATTACAATATCAATATATAAAAATCAATTGTTTTTCTATACACGAGCAATGAACAACTGAAACATGAAAAGAAAATAATTCCATTTGAAATTGCATCAAGAATAACAAAATTTAAGAAAACATTGTCAAAGGTAATTAAAGAAGACCTAATGGAAAGACATCCCACATTCACAGATCAGAAGACTTAATTAATATCATTAAGACGTCAGTACTGCCTAAAGGGGTCTTCAGATTGAGCACAATCCCTATCAAAAATCCCACTTGTCTTCTGCAGAAATTGGCAAGCTGATCCTACAATTTACATGGAAAATTATTTTGGGGGTGATGAAAATGCTCTCAAATCAGGTAGTAGTGATGGATGCACAACTTTCTGAACATACTAAAACCCAATGAATCGTATACTTTAAAAAGGAGAATTTTACGGAATGTGAATAATATTTCAATAAAGCTGTTCTAGACAAACATAATAAGGGAAACTGCTCATATTATAATGTTAAATGGAAAAGCTATGATACATAATTACAGTTGAATTTATAATGAACATGTATTGGAAAGTGTATAGAAAAACCTATATACCAAAATATCAACAGTAGTTTGCCTCTGGTTAATTAGGAACTCAACTCCTCCCCGTTTTTCTAAATATATTTTTCTCCACTTTCCAAACCATACCAGCCCACTTTGTTTGTATGTAGCCAGCACTCATTCCTTTGCAGCATCCTTGTGATCTTATCTCAGGCTCTGCTTCAAGGGAACCCAACCCAAGACATATGGCACGTGTATCGCTTCCTCATTTCTAATTCGCTTCCACAGGCAACACAGTATTTCATTCTCTCAACCCTGTGAGGTCAACATTATTAATCCCATGTTCTAGACAAAGGACTGAGGCTCAGGGAAGTGAAATGAATGCTAGTGATGGGTCTGTCCCCTGAAATTAGTGCACAGAAAACAAATTCCTTGATGATGTCTTGTTTAGCGTGTTTCACCAAAAACTGGGGCAGTGGAAAGAGCAGATATGGAGGCTCAGGGCCCTGGGGTGTGGCCTAGCAACTCCCAGAACTTCCTGCCCCCCACCAAGCACCTCATCTATAAAGTGAGGGCTCAGAGCAGAACAAGCTCACCACTCTCTTCCAGCTCCAATGGCTGGCAACTGCACAGCTGTCTTAGAAAGCATTTTCCAGTTTGTTCTAAATGCATCTCTCTGTATGCTACCCCTGAAGATGGCTTTTCTGTAACTAGGCTGCACCACCACAAAATAACTGCTCCATAAGATAAAAGGGGCAGCTGAGTGACAGTCAGGAATTCTAAGGAATTTCAGAGAATGATAAAACAACATAGAGCAAGGACCTAATTTAAAAAAAAAAAAAAAAAAAAAAAAAAGACACTAATCTCCAAAAAATTGGGATGGGCATTTCCAAGTGTCTTCATAGTACTGAGTAATTGAAAATTCACTGTGGTTTCATAAAACGATTTTTGGTTTTTTTGTTTTTAAATGATGGTTGGATGGCTCCTGTGATGGATTTCTGGAGCATCCCTCCATACTCCCTGTCAGGAAGTATGGCACTTCAGCCTGGGTTCCTAGAAAGCCACTCTTGCTCATGCCAGGGCTCTGACTTTCATTAAAACGCCCACAGAAATTGCATTTCTCAAGGTCCCCTTCTGTTTCTTATTTCAAGGATGAGTTGCCTTCCAGTGATTTCAGCAAAGAGATGAGTAATATTTTCTCTTACCCAGAAGTGTGTTAAACATGAGAACTTACCTCATCATCATCCATTATATTTTCCTTAGCAAAGGCATACAGCTCTTTCTGGAGTATAGTCACATTAAAGAACTGAACTGCTTCCTGTTCAGACATAGAGAACAGTTTATATGACCAACCTTTTAATGTTAGAATTGGGAGGAGGGAGCAATAGGGCATGGGAGTTCTTTGGGGAGGAGGGTGATGAAAATCTTTAAAATTAGATAGTGGTAATGGTTGCACAACTCTGTGAATACACTAAAACCACAAATTGGGTACTTTAAAGTGTGAATTTTATTGTATTTTAATTATATCTCAATTTTTAAAAAGTGGCCAATCCCCAGTAAACAAGAGAATATGTGTATGTAAGAGAAAGAGAGAGAGAGAGAATAGACAGGGGAGAGAGGTGTGAAGAAAGATGTATGAATGGCAAACCAGGACAGCATACAGAAATCCCAATGAAAGTACAAGTTAAGAACAAAGATCATTTAGAAAAGATCTTTTGAAAGCAACATGTAAGTTTTGAAAGGTCCCCAACAACACATACAAAGCTGAGCTTGTCCATCATGGGAATTATATGATGGTCCATCCACAAATGAGCCAACCACAGAGCTATGAAAATCATAATAAAGTAGGTATATGGTGGGACATGGAAAATGTTCTGATGAATTGTTATAAAGATAGAGCAAGCTGTAAGACAGTATATAAAGTATGATCCTGCTTCTGTAAACATAAACAAATACATGCTGTATATATGAGAAAACGCACAGCAACAAGGCAAGGGGTAAAGAGAAGCCATGGGATTCTAAAGGCATTTCACTTTTTAAGTAAAATATTTCTGTGATGTTTGAAATTTGTAGAATTTTTACTGATTTAAACATCACAATAAAGCCATAAAATATTCACAGACAGAAAAACTACAGGAAGAATTCATTTCCTTTCATTTCCGAAATAACTCTTAAGGTGCAAAGCGTGTCCAGAATGTAAGAATGAACAGGAGGAAGGGAACTGTCGTGCCTGGAGCAGCGGCACTTACCGGCCTGGGCTGGAAATACTCATCTGACAGGCCCCACTTGTCCCTGTGGTACTGGTAATACACCAGATTCTGCTGCATGACCTTGTCATCTTGGTCAAAGAGCAGGTAGCTGACCGCACAGGGGGCCGCATTCTTCAGGTCGCTCACTGGGGTCAGGGAGAAAAGAGGAACAGAAAAATCAGCAAACGGTGACCTGCATTTCCCCACACGAGCCACCCCTCCTTGAAGCACAGCTTCCTAAAGGAAAAGGTGGTGAACAAGCCCCTTCTCCACGGCCTCTCCTTCGGACGGAATCATCCTTGGGTGGGCAGGTCATAGACTGGGTCTCCATGGCAACCTGGAGTTCTGACATATTGAATTTCCTTGTTAGGCAGATGCCTTTGCAGAAATGCCTACTATATTCCACCCCAGGCTCCTGTGAACTAAGCTGGTCTCACATCCCTGGAGCCTGAGAAGGTTGGGTCCCAAGGCCTAGACTGTCAGGGGACTGAGGGAGCTGGGGAGCATGTACTCAGCAAACGAGCCCCCATTTGGGTCCCACAGTGCCTGGGTCCCATTTGGATGACACCGCAATCTCCAGATCCAGATGGACCTTCCTATAACTAAACTAAACTAGAAAAACCAAAAGGATAGTGGACGCTCTGGGCTGGAAGAGACTTGAAAATTCACCTGGTCTTGACATCTCCGGGAGGAGAGGTTCCCACCTCAGCCTCCCTCCTGAGAGTTGCCCCACCTATAACAGCACCTTCAGCTTGGGGGTTTTGCAGGGGTTGGGATTTGTGTTAGGGGTGGAGGACAAAAAAGAAGAAGTGATAAGGCACAAGTCCTTGGTATTTATTCTGGCACATTCCACATCTAATTTACAACCAGAGAATACTACCTTTGCTCAAGTTCTGGTTGGCCAAAATAACCAGTGTGTATGAATAAACTGTACCACCCAGTGGCTGTTTCTGGTAATGACAACTTTAAAATGGCAGTTCAAGGACACTTACATGTCTTAGTACCAAGGCCTGTGAGGCTGGGAAAGGGTTCAAGTGTAAATAGCAACTCCTGCCCTCAAGAAATTCAGTACAGTAGGTAATCTAGAAAGAGTTCAAAACAGGGCAGACTTTCAGGAAGCCAATTTTCAGGAAGTAAATTTTACTCCTACGGAATACCTATAACCCCAGAAAACAAAGATTTCCTGGGGAGTGGCAAGCAAAGCTGGACGTTTTGGTTTACCTGTGCTTCTAAGTCTTTGCCAGAGTTTCTGATACGCAGGGTGATTTTCAGATATGTGAGGATTTCAGAGGACCAGTGAGCGCCAGAGCCTGGATGTGTGTAGAACACCTCTAAACGCCCAGCGTGCTGGCTCTGTGCACGCACAACCAAGCCCAGCTCAGAGGCTGGAAGACCTGACAGAGTCTTCCCCATGTTTCAAAGTCTAGCATGGGGCTAGCTCAGGGAAGTGCCAGTGCAGATTCATGAAAATGAAATAAAAATACCAGCTTATGTTTTTATCTGACTGAAAATCTTTAAACTGTGAACCCAAGATAGGCAAAGTGTTGATAAAAGTTTGAAGCTGGATGATAGGCAGACAACAGTTCATTATACCACCTTCTCTACTTTAAAGTAAGTTTTTAAATTTCCATAAGTTTTTTAAAAACCACGTACACAATTTTTCTTCATTCTCATTAAAACAGGGCTCTTCCCAGTGCGGATGAATAAAAGCAAACAGTTAACACTGGAGTGTGGGGGGTAGGGAAGTGGTGGAGACGGGAAGGGGTGGTTCGCTTTGATGTCTCCCTGTACATCTCCCAGACGTTTGCTTTGCTGCAACAAGCCTGTATCACAAACCTTTTTTGAAAGAAAGCACTGATCAATCACTTATATTAAAAAAGAGGGCTCTTGCCAAGCAAAAACGCTGCCTAGTAGTAGAAAACTATTCCTTCCACACTGGAATGCAGTTAATGAACATTTGCTGTGGACCTACTGTGAGCTCAGGGCTATCTCATATGAAAGTGTGTGCATAGATTATATAGAACACGACTCCTGTCCTGTATGCTACATGATCCTCTACCAAACAGCTAGTGACACTGTTACCATGACAGGTAAAACCTCATCCCTTCCATCCATGAAAGGGGACTTCGGGGAAGGACACCTGTTTAAAACACTCCTCAGTCTCCTGTTAATCTCAGAAATGTCCCAGCTAAGGAACTTTTTACATTGCCTCTTTAGACGAGGTTCACGCTGTGGTTAAGATCAGGTTCCCCGCTGAGAGAGGCCAGTTACTTTACTCAGGAAGACCTGGTGTAAATGACTGCTTCAGAGGAACAATTTTGATTAGAAGCAAAAATTAAAAATTAAAAAAAATATATGTCTAGAAAATGTTTTTTTTTTTCTTTTAACCTTCAGCAGGCAAATCTTTCAGTGTGTCCTGAAGAAGACAGGAGACAGGATAAAAGGTAGGTGGCTGTTCCAGGAAGACAGAACCCAACAAAGAACAAAATGGCCACCATAGGGGAGGAGGGCTATGAAAACCAAGACCACCCATCACTCTTCCCAGGACACCCCTGAATCCACAAGAAGAGGTGCTTCTGAGTTTGAAGGGTAGCCCAGGGGAATCTAGCCAGCCTCCTGCCACCAGACCCAGGCATTTCATCAGTAAGACAAAAGAGCTCCTGCTGCAACTGTCCCTAATAATCCTTCTGTGCTTGTCACTGAACCACCAAGGTACACGTTGCTCAAACAAGTGGTACTCCGCAGTCAGTCACAGGGAGAGGAGGAAAAGCCAAAAAAAGACAGGCTCTGAAGTCCCAATTCTGAACTACTTCTCTTCTCCCATTCATTTCCCTTTGTCCACTTGGAATGTTCTGACTGGTAAACTCCAACTTCAGGCCAAGGCAAGACCAACTGGAATGAAACTCCAACAGTCAGAGAAGTAAGGCCGATGATGGGGAGGAAGGGACATAATGACAAAAGGGAAAAAGAGTTGCTATGTGCCAGTGTGTGAATATCCTCAACATTCCATGTCTACCAACTCACTTAATCTTCACAGTAATCTTGAGGTTAGTGCTATTATGTATACTTTACAGATGAGGAAAGTGAGACACAGAGAAGTTACTCAGTGACAAAGCTGGAATTCGAATCCAGGCAATCTGGCTCCAGGGTTTGGCAAAGCTCGGTACCAGCTCTGATGATGTAACCTTGATGCATTCTCTGAACAACCATATGTAAGGGTTATTACCTTTATTCTATAGATGGGGAAGCTAAGTCTTAGAAGGATCTTGCCAAGATCGTGTAGATTACTTACACTTATAATAAGCAAACTGCAAATAATGATACATGGTAGCCACAAATTTCTCCACTGGATAGCCTCCTATAACTGGGGTGAGGTTCTCTTCACACTGTATTTTGCATTCCAGAACTTCTACATAATGATCTGAAAGAACACACACAAAGTTTCAGAGCAATGCACTCATTACTTAATACTACTTCTGCCCCACCTCCCAAATGATAAAGGTAAAAGATAAAAATGATAAATGATAAAGGTAAAATATTTGCATCACTTATGATAAAAGATTAAAACCTTTAATATGCAGTTTCTTAAAATTAACAAGACAAAGACAAACACCCAATATAAAAATGGTCAAGAGGATATTAACAAAGAGGAAACGATAAAAATGGCTAATAAACATTGTGAAAAGATGCTAAACTTCATTTGTAATTAAGAAATTAAATCCCACCTAAAATAATTTAAACCGTTAAATTGATAAGATTTTTGAAATTTGATAACACCCAGTGTTAGGGAGAGAATGGTGAAAACTTACTCTCTCATATTCTGTTGGTAGAAGCAAAACAGAAACAAATTTTTCAAAGAGTAATTTGGCAAAATTTATCAGAGGTTAAAATCCACATCGTATCCTCTGACCTAGCAGTCTAGTTCTGGGAAATTTTCTTTAGACATAGGCTCATATAAACACTGTTTGTAACAACAAACAAATGGAAATAACCTAAATGTTGGTCAATAGGACATTGATTAATAAATTATGGTACATATAAACATTTAAAAGAGTAGGTTGACCTAAGTATAATAACACAGAAAGATATCAAAGCCTACATTTCCAGTCTCCCTTGCAGTGGGGTTGAGGCCATATGATTATCTGTGCTGACGAAATGTGAATAGCAACAACTAATGAACGCTGCTTCTGGGCCTGGTCCCCAAAAATCTCCCACATGGTACTCGGCCCCCTCCCTTTTCTCCCTTCATGCAGCTAGAAGCAAAAGATTCCAGGATAATAGTACACATTTTGTTAGAAAGACTGTCGAAGAACAGGCACTCTCTTACATTGCTGGGAGAAACACAAAATGTTAACAAACTACTAAATAATTTACAGAAACATTTACTCTTTGAGCAGTCAGTCCCACTTAAGTTGACTTTGAAAACACATCTCCATAAAGGAAAAAAAAAGCCTAAAATTTCCCTTTGCAGTATTGTATGTAATAGCAAAAGATTGGAACAACCCAAATGTCCATCAGATAGTGGAATAAACTGTTGTACACCACTCCTCTCACCCCTCGAAAAAGTACTCGGCAACAATAAAAAAGAATGACACAATCCCTGCGTATTCATTAAGATATACTGTTTAAATTTATATACACACAAACTTTATAGAAAAAAAATGATTCGGGCAAGAATCCACAACAGATGCTAACTCAGAGGAAAAGGGGTGGGGGTGACACAGAGTTTGATGGATAGTAAGTTGTATCTGTCCACAAATTATTTACTAATCTCAAAAGGAAGAATAGTTATTGATATTGTGGAGAAACTGGAAACTGAAAAGCACTTTAACCAAATGCTTAAAAATTAACATCACCAATAAGGGGCAAACAGATGCCATGTTCATCTGAATGTGATACTCTAAGAAAGACACTTCCTAATGCTCCAGCCAAACAAGCACAACCTGAATGTAATTGTGAGGACATATCACTGAACCCCAAACTGGGGAATACTCTGTAAAGCAACTGGCGTAGAGTTTTTAAAAAATATCAATGGCATAAAAAGACAAAGAAAGGCCAAAAAAATGTTCCAGATTAAAAAACACCAAAGAAATAAATAATTAAGAAACATGATCTGGGGCCTGCTCGGTGGTTCAGGTGGTTGGAGTGCCGCGCTCCTAACACTGAGGTCGCCGGTAGATTCCCACATCGGTCAGTGAGCTGCGCCCTCTACAGCTAAGATTGTGAACAACAGCTCTCCCTGGACCTGGGCTGCCAAGAGCCGCCGGAGGTCTGCGTGAGCTGCGGTGGGCTGTGTGCTGCCAGGAGTGGTCTTTCACATTTAATACTACGTGCATATATTACCTATCAAAAATAAAGTACAACATTAGGTATAATGTACCCCACCTGGTGAGACATTATTTCAGTGGAGTTAAGAGGTAAGTCTCTGCAGTCAGAAGGCCTGAGTTCAAATCCCAGCCCTTCCCTGGAGGACAGAAAGCACAATACTTAACCTCTCTATGCCTCAACTTTCTCAGCTATAAAATGGGGAGAATGTCAGTCCCTTCCTCATAGGGTCGCAAAATTGAGATAACACATGTAGAAAGCGTAGAACAGCGCCTGGCATCTACTTAGAGTTTAATAAATGTTACCTTTTCTAATAACTATTTTTTAAATCTATAGTCAAAACATGGTAGCTCCAAGTTACCACCCTTTTTGCACCCGTTCCTTTACTCTGAGTGTAAGGAATACTCCTGACACTATAGACATGAAGGGAGCTTAGAAGGACAACCCTTCACTGGCAGAAGAACACGAATTAACAAGTGCTGTGTGCAGTCCAGGCATGAGCACCAGCAGCTGACAACATCACTCAGAGAGAGAGTCAAGCAGACATTCTGTGCCTCCTGGTGGAAGAACTAGCACACACTAGGAAGCAGTCTTGCCCCCCAAACCCCACCAAAAAAAAAAAAAAAATCAAACCCGAGTCTGATCAAGCCTCTACATCCAACTACCAATTCATAAGAAATACAGAGGACTATGGGGATACAGTCAGCACAATCCAGACTGTGGGGATAAATGATGCAGTTTCTTCAATAGTAAGGGGGGAAAAGATAAGAAACATAGATTAAAAAAGATTTAAAAGATAAGCAATTTGCTACAATATGGATAAACCTTGAGGACATGATGCTAAATGAAATACGCTGTCACCAAAACACCAATACTGTGTGATTCCATTTATATAAAGTACCTAGAGAGTCAAATCCATAAAACCAGAAATGGTGGTTAGCAGGGCTGGGGGAGGAGAGTGGGGAGTTAGTGTTTAACGGGTACAGAGTTTCAGTTTGGGAAGATGAAAAAGTTCTGAAGATGGAGGGGTGGCCGGTGAGCTCAGTTGGTTAAAGCATGGTGCTAATAACACCATGGTTGCCGGTTCGATCCCCGCAGGGGCCACTATGAGCTACACCCTCCTTAAAAAAACAAAAAGTTCTGAAGATGGACAGTGATAAAGGTTGAACAACAATGTGAATGTATTTATTGCCCTTGGACGTATATTTAAAGATGCTTAAAATAGTAACATTCATGTCTTGTATATTCTACCACAGTACAAATTTAAAAAGATAACCAAATGCAATGCATGGACCTCATTTGGAACCTGATTCAAACAAACAAATTGTAAATTAAAGGTACGCACCTATTTATAATATTTCTGAGATGATAGGGACACTGGATACTGGATGATGAGATAAAGGAACTCATGTTACAAATCTTTCAGGCGTAATAGTTTGGTGGTTATATTGAAATAAAAAGTGTTCTTATCTCTTAGAGGTATATACTGAAATATTACAAATGAAGTGACACAGCATCTGTGATTTGCTTCAGAATAACACGAGAGAGGGGAAGTAGGCAGGAATGAGATGAAACCCACGGGGCCATGAGCTGACAATTGTGAACCTGGGTCATGGGGACATGGGGTTCATTATACTCTTCTATGTGTCTGAAATCTTCTAAACTAAAAAGATTTTGTTATGTGGAAAAAAAGTACTCTGTGGAAAAAGAGACACATAAACGAAAAAACTGATTCAAAAACAAAACAAAACCAAAAAGCCCTGGATTCGATAACTTAAGAGTTGCCAAACTGCTATATGAGCCTTTAACCATTAAAATACACAACGACTTCCAAGAGGCAGACAGTACTCACCCAGTCCCAGACTTATTTGTCCAGGGAACCCTTTCTACAAGGTGCAGTTCTAAGACATGGGTTCCCAAAACCAATTTGGGGAATCTCTTCTTGGCCATTTCCCATTTTCTGGAGAATGCTGCCCACTAAAGGCTAAAGAGAAACCCTAAGGAAATCTGGGCTCTCTCTGGATGGTGTTTTAAATTTTCTTTCTTTCTTCACTCTTTCCTGAACTTCCTATAATGAGCGTGCACTGTTTTATAATCAGAAAATTCTTCTTCCAAAAGTTATCTTCTGACAACTACTTAGAGGCTCATTCTACTCTTTATTCTACTTTTCTGTGTGCCGGACATTTTTCACTATCGGAATTCCTTCAGTAACGTGACGCACGAGGTACTCATGGGCCCACTTTTATTTTTCAAAAAGCCTGTGGGGAACCTGTAATCGGGCAGAGCTGATATGGTAGACTTCCTCTGCAGGCCGGTGCTTGATCAGTATACTCTACTTCTCCAGAAGCTCCTGCCGAGTCAAAGACTGATCAAATAGGTGGTCAGCCACGCCAGTTACCCATTCATATTTAAACGCAAAAGTGCCTCAGAGGCCACTTCAGCAACCTAGAAGGCATGTAGGCTCCACAGGGGCAGCTATCCCATTGATGTCTAGGATACAACCCCCACCAACCTGCTACGGAAAGGTAGAAATCCTTGAAGTCCCTGATCTCCCTGGAGCCCTCACAGGCTGCGAGACACTCATAAAAGGCCTTGAAGAAGTCAGGAAGGGCCAGCTCCATGTCTGTGATGGATGTCCTCCAGTTCTCACCGTTGTATGCCCGCACGGCACGGATGAACAGGCTCTGGAAAGCAAGGAGAAGCCAGTGAAGCTCCCAGACAGGAAGCGAGCCAGACCTGTCCTCTGGAAGGAATCAGACCACCATCGAGCTCCATTCTCATGAATTCTGAAGAAACCACATTGACCCTTAATTAAATATGAAACCAATTTGTGACTGACTTATGTCTAGCTTTTTCTACCCTGTGTATAATGGTACGCTTCTTTTGTGTAATTCAAAAAGTAGCAGATGCTAGATAACAAAATCAAATTCAAATCAAGGAAAAAGAGAAAACTATAGTGACAGAAATCCGAGCAGTGGCCTCCAGGGGTCGGGGTGGGGCAAAGGCTTGACTGCAAAGGGGCATGAGGAAACATTTTAGGGGAGAGGAAAATGTTCTATATCATGGTTATGGTGGCAGTTACACCACTGTATAAATTGGTCCAAACTCATTGAATTATATATTTAAAATTGTTAACTAGATGTTAAATAAATTATACATCAATAAAGCTAATTTTAAAAACATGAGTCAAGGAAAAGACATATCTTGAGAGCAGGTGTCAAATATCTCTCCCAACAGTGCAGTATAAAATAGGAGAGCCATGTAGCAGCATGAGTCACTGGGGAGGGCAGCCATGTGTCAGACAGTGGGAACTTCAAAGAATTTCTGCTAATTGTTGACAGGACCAGGTTAAAAAAGAATAAGTAAGGCTGAGCAAACAGCCTGGCCTCTTAAGAACTAAGTAGAGATCTTGGATCTACACAGAAACCAGCTGAGTAGGAAAAGTCAGGACAGGACTTGAAATAAGCATGGGCCTCTCCATTTGGAGTTCCTTCGCAGCTGCTCCAGAATGGGGGTATCTGAGGGACACTCCTTGGACCTGGAATTTTCACCCTGTTGAAGGCCTCAGGTAGGGAGGGTGGATCTCCCTCAACCTCTTGAACAGGCAGCATCCCCTGGAAACAAGACAAGCAGAGAACTGCAGAGGCCTTGCCTGGAGACTGGCTCACAGAGCAGCAACTCCAGGAAGCTGGCTCTGCAGAAGCAGCAGAGTGACAGCAGCAAGTGGAAGGCCAGGCAGAGAGAGGGAACTCGCTGGGCGCACAGGAGGGCAGCTCTGCCACACTCAGCAGGACTCCAAAGGGGAAAGAAGGGTCTAGTTACTTGCAGTTAAGCACAGTGCATGACCACAGGCACGCAGCTCTGTTCCCCAAACCCTATGAAAAATGACAGTGAAGAGAGTAAGAAGGTGTAAATCCTTTTTATGTGAGAATGGGAAAGGTGCATACAGGAGACAAGAGATTTCAACAACTTTTGGGAAGACAGAAAAACAAATTATCACAGAAGGGCCCACAGGGAAAGTGAGCGACACAGCCCATTGGCACTTGTAGGCACCAGAGACCACAGAAGGCTGGTGCAAGGCGTGAAACCAAAAGCAGGGCTGAATGTCTGAACAGGGGTGTGGGAGCCCTAGTTTCTGACCCAGCACCCGCCTGCCGACCCAAGGGGTCACAGCTCCCAAAGCCATTCCTTATCAGAGACTGACGGATTATTCTAGAGACTCTACCTTTAAAGCCTGGGGTCAAGGACCAGGCATAGCAGGGCTGGGGTTGAGGCACAGGGCTGAAAACCAGGACGCCGGTGAGGACTCTGACTCAGCTGTGAGGCACCCGTCCCTCTCTCCACACTGGCTCTCGGTCACCAGTAGACAAGCATGGACACCCCACCAGCCCTACAGAAGGCTGGAAAATTCTTCCCTGGAACATTAAAGGGCCCCCAGAAAAGAGACTTCACATACTTTCTGAGGGTCAAAAAGTGAGCTTGCAGCCTGGTCACACTGTAATCAAACCTTGGGATCTAATGGCTCCCTATGGATATTTTCAACACATTCCTGTGTTTTCAATCTTGCCCTACCCTGCATTGGTACCCATGCTCCCCAGTGCCTGAGCTCGACAGGCCCAGACAATAGTAAATGCTCAAAGGTGTTAGATTCTTCCTCTTCTTATTGCCCTCATTAATTCTCATCAGAATTCCCCTTTGCAGGTGCATAAATGTAAGTAGTCTCTCAAACAAGTCAGTCCTCCTAGTTCCTTTATTCTCTTTCCGCTTTAATACATATACTCATATATGTGGTGCGTGTGTGTGTGTGTGTGTGTATGTGTACAGAAATATTTCCTCATTTCATCAGAAACGGAGACTTATGTTTCTGTTTCTTGTGTTCTTCGTCCTTTTTTGGATGATTTCCAAGATATGTCTTTATTCCACCATCTTAAAACTAAACGATCAAATGACCACATTTTCTAAAATGTAGCATTTAAAAGAAAGGTGACTTTAACAGCATTATGGAATGTAAAATCTCATTCTTAAATGGATCAAATTTGTGCTAAAATGTCAATCATTTCTAGTGTCATAATAATCATTAAATGTCATCAAAAATTACTAGAGGTGCTTAGATGTCTACAGCTGTTCACTAAGATACACGTCGTGACTAATCACTGTGTAAAAATCCAAATATACCTCGTAGGACTTGGTTTCCAAGTCTTTAATGTAATCCTCAGCATCAGGCAAGCTCTTGTAATAAGCCATGTTTCTCTTCATCATTTCATCATCAGGATGCTTCAGTAGAAAGGTGTGAGCGGCTGCAATGGCTTTCGGAAGATTATTTGCCTACGGTACAAAAAAGAAAGATGAAAGCTACTCAGTGGATGGTGAGCAGTGGTTTTTGCAAAATAAGAAGGTCTGTTTGGTCCTTTAATAATTTAGTGTTTCTATACCATGTTTCCAGCTAAGGGTTCAGTGACTTCCAGGGCCCATCAAGACTTGGTCAAGTGTTTATTCTCTGAAGGTGATTAGATGGCCTCTGTGTGCCTTTCCCGATCTACTCTCCATGGTGCTCCATGTCCTAGGAAGCTGGCCTGTATGGACGACAACCATGGACTCCCTCGTCCTCTAGCTTCCAATGGGGTTCATCAATGAGGAGTCCCAACAGGAGCCCCAATAGGAGACCGAAGGAAAGGAAGAGAGTAAGGTTGTGTTGTTTAGTCTACTGGCTCCCTCTCTGCTTAGTCACCTAGGGCTGCTATTGTCCCTTAACTGAAGGTCACAGCTCCTCTCAAGGTGGCCCTCTCCATATAGGTTTTTGTGAAACCTCTCCTTCCAGGTTTTCTCCTTTGCCCCTTTTAGCCTAGAGGTGGTCACACCCCACCGTTACTGGCCTTTGTACATAACCGCCTTATTAAATGTTCCTCCAGTCACCCAAATGACTATACATACATCTTTTCTGCCAGAACCTTGACAGATACATTAATATTTTCCCAAGTGTCTCACAGAACCTTCTGCTTTACCATCCTCAATGACCCCCACCACCTCCTCACTTACTCATCCATTCACTCAGCAAATATTTGTTAAGAGCCTCCTACACGGTAGACACTGTTCTAGAAAGTGAGTCTGTAACAATGAGCAAAATAGGGAAAAAAAGATTGCCGCCGTCATGTCCCATACATTCAAGTAAGTACCCTCTATCTCCCAGCAACATTGATTAAAAAGACTGTCTTTTACGTTACCCCGTGCTCTTTCCTCCCGCTTTTCACACCACTCTGTGGGCTCAGCTAATGTGTCTATCTCCCCCTCCAGGCTATGATCCTTTTAGGACCCAGCAGTGTCAGTCACGTCTGCATTCCTGGCACCTGGCAAGGCAGGACATAGTAAGTATCAGGGATTTGGACATGACATGACCACATAATATTTTCATAAAGCTAATTCATATTTTCTTCTCTTTTCCCTTTTCTCTTCTCCCCCAGTTAGGTGGTAGCCATGTGATTGTGAGTGTCACTGCCTCATGGGGGTAGTTGTCTGGTTAGAACGCAGAAATTACTCATGTGACAAAAGCCCTGTGCTCTTGAGAGAACTTGGCAAGAGTGACGAGAGGAGGAAATTGAGAGGGGAGCTGCGGGAAGAAACTGGCCTGGAAGAAGAAGAGGGAGAAAAAGGGAATCCTCCAAACCAGAACAAGAGTTCCCCTAGGGGCCTGCAGGAGCAGCAAGGTCTATGGCCCCGGAGCTGCAGGTGTGGCACCCTGGTGGGAAAGAAAAGCCCGGGAACGCAGAAGTCCTCAGAGAGGAATAGAGTGTTGGGGGGGATCAAGAAGGCAGGCAGACAGGGAGATGGACACCTCCCTGTGTGAACACACAACCAACAGCCAGAGGGTCCCCCACATTGATGCCCTGGCTCTGGCAGTTCCTTGGAATCATGGCACAACATGGTGGGGGCCGGGGAGGCATGTGTGCATGTGCACAGAGTCCTTCAGCCAACCTGGAGGGATACTCAGAGGCAGGGATTACGGAACTAGGTTTGGAGACAGAATATTAAGGGATATTTGGTACACTTGGATTTCTGAGACTCAAAGGGCAGCACACATCGGTACGAAATTGCCCCAGAAGTGGAGCCAAGTCATTTGCAGAAAATGGCAGTGGCTGCAATAGAGAATTGGTGGGTGGTGATGAGGGCCGACTCCCCCATGTCAATGCTGATATTTTGGGAATACCAGTCAGTGGCCTGTAGTGAGACTGCCTTTGAAAGAGTTCTACAGAAAGCTCTACAGTCCTGGCTGGAAAAAGGCCATTCTGGCAACTAGGGAAGAAAGGGAGGAGGTATGAATGCAGCCCTTTTAAAGCATTTGTCAATGAAATTAGATTCTCTAGCTCTTAGAAGAGCACTTAGAAAGAGGGGTTCAACATGGGGTTTTTTAAGATCTCTCACTTAGGACCTGAGTTTTACAAAATGGAACCCCATCCTTAAGAGGACAGGGTGATTTTATTCACTTTAACTCAGGCCCTGCCAGCTGGAACATGAAGCTACATCTTGGCAGCTAAATCTCTGACAGACTGCAGGCAGGTTTTGGAGAAGGTGGGTGGGAGCACCTACCCTGCCATGGGTTCCTGAGAGCCAGCCACGTACATGAGAGGACGCCATCTACTGCCAAAAGAGCCACTCCTAAATTGCCCTCGATGTGGTGGCAGGCCCTGTGGTTCAGGAGAGAACAGAGTCCACATCCAGGAGGGTGAGGTAACAGTGCCTATGAAGTGGCCAGCTCTGTCTCCTCAGAGTTCAAAGTCATTAAGGATGAGCACTTCATGGAGATGGCAGCCATAGCTAGTGACATGAAACCTAAGGTAGGCTGGTGACATAAAACCTAGTGTGGGCTTGAGGGCTACACACCAGGAGCTCGGCCCTTTCTCTACATGATCACACATTCACACCTCCTCACCTCTCTCTGACAGTCTGGACCCGCCATCTCTATCCACGTGTTCAACTCAGGCATTTGTCCTTAATCATTGAAACAGAGGCCTGCAAATCAGACCAGCACAGGAACATCTACCTAAATCCTGCTACAGCAGGCAGTACCATTTGCCTCCAGTAGCTACCTCTAGCCTTCAGGTGCAGGCAGAATGTATGTGCCGGTCACCAATCATTCTCCCTCTACCCAGAAACAGTGTGAAATTATAAAAATCATTAAGAAAAAAAAATAAATAAATAAACCATAGAATATCACCACCTAAAATCAGTTTTTCAATGATTTTCAATTGAAGCAATGAAGTGAAGATTCTGGTTTTTTAAATAAAATTCTTAACTTTTTTTCTGCCCTAGAAGAGATCTCAAAATACTAACAGATGGTATTGTGCTGACATTTAAGTACGTGATTATTACAAGACCTATAAAGGGTTTCAAAGAGAAGCTACGAACTTCCCCTCCTCCCTATGTCACTTGCTTCAAATGCATCTGCATGTTAAAGAAATCAGAGATTTTACTATTTTCAAGGTTTAAAAATAAAATGTTTCCCCCTTGATTATGTGACTCAAATTTGGTTCTGACTGTATTTGCCAAAAGCTATACAATAAAGAGAGAGAATTAAATCATTTTTAGCTTAAAAAATAGTGCTTGTATGAGCCAGCCATCATTTTTTAATGTCCTGGAAATTTATTAATTTTATCCCTGGTTCTATTTTAAAACTGGTTTTGTTTGTTTGTTTGTTTTTGCCAAGACAAACACTCACAAAACTGATACTTTAGATTCTGTGCTATTTTATTTCTCATATGAATACAACATACACGTGGCTGTTTCAGCGGAAATATGAAAAACAGATCTTGCGGCCCAAAGACTAAAAGCCAAGTTAAAAAAAAAAAAAAAAAAAAAACCAACTTCTATCTCCAAAGTCTGGCATATGCCATGAATCTATATATTTTTTTGTAGTCATTAAAATAAATGCAATATATTCCTTTAAAAATCGTTTTTAGTTAGATAAAGTAGAAACTGGACCTTGAGAGGTCTCTCTAGGCAAAACCCGGTAATGACCCGCCCAGGTAAAGCCTCTTTATCCAGTAACAGGGAATTCAGCCCATTCTTAAAACTTGTGGGTCCCCAGAGTAAAGATTCAAAGGATAAAGAACTGCAATTTGTGGCTATTTTTAGCCGGCAATCACAGACAGAATCTAGGCAGCCACGAAAAAGAGGATGACAACTATTAAAGTCTAGATGAGAGCGCCAACCATGAATCACAGTGCACAAGTTCTGCTCCTCCAGGCAAGGATGTGTCCTCCGAATGAGTCCCTGCCCTTTCCTGGCCTCGATTACCTCATCTTTAAAAAGGACTAACCAGCTCCTCCTCAGGCCCTTTTCGGCTCTATTATTGAAAGTCACCACTCACTTGAGAGAAGGGGATTTTAATGGCATATGCTGAAAAGAGGAGTCTTCCAATACCAGGTTTAACAATTACCAGGCTTGGTTGGGTGCCAGACACAGTGCGAGATGTTCTATGTACGTATTCGCTGCCTCAGAACAACGCTTCAAGAAAAGCATTTTCATCTCTATTTAAGATCAAGAAGGGGATACAGGATTTAGATGCGTCCTTTTGGCAGGGCTGGGTGGTAAGAGAGAGCGCCTGGATGAGAAAAGACGGTGGAATGCAACCCAGGACTGAGGGGGCGGAGCTTGATCCTGGGGGCGGGCAGGAGGCGGGGCCGGGGTGGGCCCGGGCCGCGGGGCGGGGCGGACTTGCCTTGAAGTAGGCGAACTGCAGAAACTTGTACGGCTCGCGGCGCTGGAAGTCGGCCAGCACTTCGCGGCTGGGCTGCGACTGGCGGAAGGCTGGCAGGCCCTGCTTGCAGCGCTTGAGGCAGTGCGCTCGGCGCAGCAGGCCTCCGAAGAGGCGCAGCTCCGGGTAGCGGGCGAGGTCGGCGGGGGAATCAGGCTGGGGCACCGTGCTGCAGTTGCGGTGGCAGAAGGCCTCGCTGTCGCGCAGCAGGCGGTGCAGCCGCAGGCTGATCTCCAAGTAGCCCACGCTCTCTGCCCAGTGCTCGCTGCTGTATTGGTCCAGCGCGTGCCGGTAGGCCGATTCGAGTGGCATCAGCTCGTCCCGGGGGAAGCTACGGAAGCTGTAGCGCTCGTACTGGGCCCGCCCGGAGCGCGGCGCACAGCCGGCGCACAGCAGCACCAGCAGAGCTGCGGCCGCCCCGCGCCGCGGTTCCATCGCGCCCAGCGGAAGGAACCCAGCGAAAAGGAAAAGAAGGAGGAGAACGGCGCAACGCGGCAGGAGGAATGCCTGGGAGGCGGGGACGCCCGCCTCTGGCCCGCCCCGTCCGGCTGTCCCTCCCCGCCCCGCCGGGGGGTCCGGACACAGCTGCTGGCGTGGGGAGTATACCCTGGGAGGGCGCGCTATCCTCTGGTTCCTGCACTGTCTAACCCTTGTTGGGTGCTCCACTGTTCACTGGTCTGGGGACGGCAGTCTGCCCTAATGGATCCTAGATTAGCGCTACTTAAACTTTATAATCACTTAGAGGACTTGTAAAAACTCAGATTTCTGGGCCATACTACCAGAGATTCTGATTCAGCAAGTCGGTTGGGGTCTGAGGGTTTGCATTTCTAACCAGCACCCTGGTGAGGC
Source organism: Rhinolophus ferrumequinum (assembly GCF_004115265.2). NCBI lineage: Eukaryota > Metazoa > Chordata > Mammalia > Chiroptera > Rhinolophidae > Rhinolophus > Rhinolophus ferrumequinum. The sequence goes on from NC_046300.1 coordinate 17,803,170, forward strand.
TGACACTTTGATAGCTCTGCTGACCACCTTGCCTTTCAGTGAGAGAGAAAGATAAATAAAATTAATAAGGATGCCAATGACATCTCGTAAACAATTTAGCTAGCCAAGTTGAAGATGAAGCACCTTAAACAGCCCTGCGATTCCACTTTTCAATATATACTCCAGAAACGTGAATGTGTGCATCAAAAGATACGGATGGAATGTTAAAAGCAGCGCTTAAACTCTGTAAACTTTTTGTTTGAAAATAACTGAAACAGAAAAGTTGCAAGGATACTACAGGGAACTCCTATATACCTTCTCATCAAAATCCACAAATTGCTATTGTTATGCCATATGTCCTTTCTTTATCTACTTTATTTTTCTGAACCGTTTGACGGTAGGATTCATACATCAGGCCCACTTCCCCCTTCATCTTTCAGTATGTATGTCCTAAGAATGACAGTACAGACAGTGATCAAATTCAACACTGACAGAAGACTTTAGTCTACATTTCCTATTCCAGTTTTGTCAACTGTAATATGTCTTTCATAGCACTTTTTCCCTGGACAGGATGTAGTCCAGGATCGATGTATTGCATCTAGTTGTCACCTCTATTTAGTGTCTTCTAATCTGAACCTTTTCAGCTTTTCCTGTTATGCTATTGATATTTTTGAAGAATACAGGGTAAAGCCACATTGAGATACCACTGCACACCTATTAGAATGGCCAATGTCCAAAACACTGACAATACCAAATGCTGGCAAGAATGTGCAGCAGCAGGAACTCCCATTCATTGCTAGTAGGAATGCAAAATACTACAAAACACTTTGGAAGACAGTTTGGCAATTTCTTACCAAACTGAACATACCTTTACTACACAATCCAGCAATCACACTTTTTGGTATTTACTGAAATGAGTTGAAAACTTATGTCCACACAAAACATGCACATGAATGCTTATAGCAGTTTTATTCATAATTGCCAAAATTTGGAAGCAACCAAGATGTCCTTCAGTAGGTGAATGGGTATATTAACTGGTACATCCAGACAATGGAATATTATTCAGTGCTAAAAATATGTGAACTAATCGAGCCATGAAAAGACATGGAAGCTCCTTAAGTGCATATTACTAAGTGAGAGAAGCCAATCTGAAAAGGCTACATACGATATGATTCCAATTATATAACATTCTGGAAAAGGCTAAACCATGAAGATAGTAAAATGTTCAGAGGTTGCCAGGTGTTGGGGGACAGAGGGATGAGAACAAACAGCCCAGAGGATCTTTAGGGCAGTGAAACAATTCTGTATGATATTATAATGGTGGATAAATGTCATACATTTTTCAAAACATACAGCATGTACATCACCAAGAGGGAACACTAATGTAAACTGTGAGCTTTGGGTGATTATGATGTGTCAGCGTAGGTTCACCAGGTGTAACAAATGTACCTCTCTGGTGTGGGATTCTCACAGTGGGGGAGGCTGTGCATCTGTCGTGGCAGGGGTATATTGGAAGTCTCTATGCCTTCTGCTCAATTTTGCTGCAAATCTAAAACTGCTCTTTAAAATATTCTGTTTTTTAAAAAGAATACAGACGGTTATCTTATAAAAGTTTCCTCATTTGGGGTTTCTCTGATGCTTCCTAGTGATTAGATTCAGATTAAGCTCTTATGGCTAGAATACCACAGAAGCAATAGTACATCCCTCTCTGGTGTCACATGGGAGGAACACAATGTCTGCCCCTTATCACTGATGTTAATTTTGATTATTTTGTTAGGGTCTTGCCCATTGTATCCACTTCCTTTTTTTCTTTTGTAGTTAGTAAATGTCTTTGGTGTACAGTAGTACTGTTCTTAATAGCTGAAAGCAGAAATAACTTGTCCATAAACAAGAGTGGATTTTTTTTTTAAGTTGAGAGTATGTGCACATAGAAGAATATTTTACAGTGAGGGGAAATGAAAGAATTACAGCTATACATAACACAGGTCGGTCTTTTTAAAAAATGGAGAATGATTCCATTTGCTTAAAGTTTTAAAATGTACTAAAGTATAGAAAATATTATTTAAGAATGCAAATAACATAATCTTACCACATATAAGCACACAGGGTTAAACTATAATAAAAAAGGAATCATACACAACAATCAGATGGTGATTGCCTATAAGGTGGAAGGAAGAGCATGGAATTAAGAGAGGGTCACATAGGCCTAAGAGGATGAGGAGTGAGTATGAGGACATTCGCTGCATCATTTCTATGCCATACATATATTTTTAAGATATTATTTTATAGTTACTTTTTATTTTTAAACAATTTTTAGAAAAAAATTGCAGTAGTGATATAAAAAAATAAAACAAGTGAATCAGATGGCATAGGGGAAGATTGCATGAAGAGGTGATATTTGAACAGAAACCTGAATGGGGGACAGGAGCCTGTGGAAAGAGCTGAGTTGGGAAGAGTGTTTACCTGGTTCTCTAGAGTCTCCTACCTAGAGAATCTGTGACCATCTTGCTTGGGGCCTGATATCCTGAATGTGTGGAGAACAAGAGAAAGGCCAACATCCCCCAATTCAAAAACACACACACAAAGGGAAAGCGTCCAATAAACAGGAAAAAGTTCAATCCCACTAGCAATAAATACAATTTAGAAGCATCTCACACAATGACTCAATTGTACAAGATGCTACTTCCTCTTGTACTTGTCTTGCCAGCTCCTGCCAAAAGGCCTTTGCACAGGGCTGTTAGTTTAGATTCCACTTCAGATGTCACTTCCTCAGAGACACTTTCCTTTCTTTGCTGTCCTCCCTAACTAGATCAAATCAGAATCTCACAGAATGTGTGGTGATTATTTTAGGTAAAATGTATCAAAGTGTATACCTTAATACGTGCAGTTTATTGTATGTCAATTATACCTCAATAAAACTGTTTTTTTTAAAAAAAAGAGACACAGTAATTTAAAAAAAAACACCTCACAGCCCCATGTACCTCTCATATGTAGCATGCATCATAGTTGCAAATATATGTTTATTTTTGTGATTATTTGCTTGACCTCTCTTTCCCTGTAAGACTGCTTCACAACGTAGGGAGGGACCATGTCTGTTTTACCTACCACTGTATTCCTAGCACATCATAGAGTGCTTGGCACATAGTAGGTGCTCAGTAAATACTTGTAGAATGAATGATACATCTGTCAGACTGTCTCTCTTATCTCCACCAAGCTATTTCTCTCAAATATATCATTCAAAAGCTTATTAATCAATCCCCTTCTGTGTGTGAGGCATTATTCTTAGTCCAGTGTGGTTACGAGCATGAATGAGTAAGTAAAGGAGCATAAACTTAGAAAGGGAGATAAAACAACTATTTAACTCACAATTTGTTAACCATCTTCTGGAATAACAAGACAAAGTGGAAAGCCACATGAAGATACAGAGAATTGTTGCCTTTCTACAAAACAACAGCAACAACAACAACAACAAAACAACTCATCTAAGATAGAATGAACTGAAAATGTGGCAGTGGTTGATTACAAGAATGCTTCAAACTCCTTCCCTGTGCACAGTCATGCCCCTTTGCAATGTGACTTTGCAATTTCTTCATTGAGAGATGGGGTTAGTTTCTTCACCCTTTGGATTTAGGTTTGGCTATGTGATTTACTTTGGCCAATGAGACAGTAGCAAATGTCCCACTTTGCATTGGGCCTTGCTCTCTCTTGTGACACTTGGAACCCTCTCTTCATGTGACTAAGTCTAGGCTAGCTTGCTGGCAGATGAGAGACTTGTGACCCAGTTATCTCTCCAGCACTCCTGTCACATGCCAAATGTATGAGTGAGGCCATCCTAGACCATCCAGCACCAGGAAATTCACCAAGTATCTGCAGATACATGGGGAGTCCAGTAGAGCCAAAACCAGAAGAACCTGCAGAGTCATGAACTAAATAAATGATTGTTGTTGACCTCTAACTTTTGGGGTGGTTTGTTACACAACATTAGCTAATAGATACATTGTCCAAAAGTTCAAGAAGGATACCCTATTTTTTTCTTCTCAACTGGCTCCTTCTCTTGTCTTTGAAGTCAGTTTGTATCAACCTAGTGAGGTAAATGGAGAGAGATGGTCATGTGTGAACTGTCGCCTCTGTTGAAATGGCATCTGTGCCTGGTTGGTCACCACTGAGGAGTCATACCTCATTACCTTGGCCAAGCCCCTCCAGGCCCATCAACTCTATGCCACTTCAGGCCACTCTGCTTTGACAGTGAGGTTTGGGCAATCTCTGGGCGCTGCTTGGATCCTAGGCTACCTCCACATATGACAAGTCAATGCACCAGCCCCACAGAAAATGGCTGTAGGGGAGGAGACATGCAAGGTTCAAAGAGACTAGAGAAGGCCACTGTGGTTAGAGCATAAAGAGTCGGGGAGAAGCAAGCGTGGGACAGAAAAGGTTAAGGGTAATTGCCTTACTGAGCAAGGCTGTGGGTGCGCAGGTGGAGGTATAGGCCACAGTGGCCTTCCATTATAATTCAACACTTTGTAAGAGGAAGTGAAGTAAGACAATGTCCAGTATGGCTGACCCCTGCTTATGGGACTGTTCAGCCTCATCAGAGCTGTGTCTGAGTGTGTTCCTCACGAAAGGACCCTGTGTTCTCCAGGTGATTTTAATAAATGAACTTATTCCTTCTTTCAATACACTATTCAGCATCTACCCTATACCAGGTCTTACCCTTAGCCCTGGAATGCAAAGATGGATCAGATATACACTCGTGACTGCAAGGGACTTCCAGTTGAGCAGAAGAAATAAATCTTTTTTTTTTTTCCATTTGTTACATAAACCTATAGTGAACTATTGTGTGCCAGGCACTGTATTAGAGAAATGGTGTCAACTCTTCCCCAGGGAACTCAGAGGCTGGAGACGACAGATAAGTAAACCAATTACCCTACCATTAGAGCTGGAATAGAGAGGTGAATAGAATACTGTGGGGCCCCCAAAAAGGCTGGGTAACTGAGGTCTTAGTCCATTCATGTTGCTATAACCAAAATACCACAGACTATGTGGCTTGTAACACAGAAATGTATTTCTCACAGTTCTGGAGCCCATGAAGTCTAAGATCATGGTACCAACAGATTTGGTGTCTGATGCGGGCCAGCTTTTTGCTGTGTTCTCACATGGTGGAAGCGGCAAGTTCTCTAATCCTATTAATGCCCTGGGACTCTGCCTTCCTGACCTAATCACCAAAAGACCCCAAAGACCCACCTCCACATACCATCCCACTAGAGATTAGGTTTTAATATATGAATTTGGGAGACACACATTCAGCCTACAGCAGTAATCTAGTCTGAGGGTGAGTCTGGGAAGGTTTCTCGCAAGAGGCCATGCTTGAACTTCTTTAAAGGGTCTGAAAAGATGAAACAGAAGTTGGCTGGATGCAAAACAGAAAAGAAAAGACTTCTGGCGAAGGGGGTGACAAGTGCCAAGGCTCAATTGGGGAAGAAGATGACGGGGCTGCAGGCCAAAAAGCAGTGCAGGAGACTCTCCCTCCCCCTCCAAAGTCATCCTCATAAGAAAGATGACCTAAGTTAAAGCACAGAACATAAAAAGCCATAATACAGAGAAAGATAAATGTCATAAGTTAGATATTTCCTTCAGATAGTGCCATCAGTGATTATTTCATTAAGAAAGAGGCATTAAATCTGGGGTTGGAATTGGGGATGAGTTATGGCCTATGATCCTGAAAAGCAAAATCTAAGAGGGTGTTCCCAAAACCCAAGGTTGGAGAAAGCTCGAGAAACACGTACAAGGCAATGGTAGGCTGCAGGGCAATTTCATCATGTTGAATATATAATTGTCTCATCCTGGGCTCCCTAGAAAACAGTCTGAGGCAAGAGTTAAATGCTAATACTTTATCTGGGAGGTCCAATCCCTGGCAGAGAGAGTAAGAAGAGAAGGAAAATAAGGCAGGGAAGGATGAGAAGAGCACAAAGTAATATGTTACTCTGCTGGCTACTGCTTCATAACAGCCTTCAAGACATAAAGCCAGTTTCTTGGCAGATGTGCCCACTAGACCATGTGGAATGTCTCCGGACAGGTTATGCAGGGAAACCATCCCTTGAAGTAGCCCATCTAAAGGAGGAAGGGAGAGAACATTTATTTACTGGCTCTTTCCCTCCTCTGGTCTCCCACTATACTACCTTTCTCCCCTAGAAGTGAATTTGCCTGCCCTTCTGGTTTGTACCACCTAGCCTCCTCAGCTGCCACTTTAGAAATATGGTGCTTTATTCCAGAGAGTCCAGAAATGTCTGGAGGAGCCAGAGACTCCAGATGGTTGACTTGGGGTAGCAGATGTGCTGCAGGGCCCCTGAGGTGGAGCAGGCAGCCTATGGCTTGGGAGACAGATGACTAGTGAATCAGAGGTGTCACGTAGGTGTGTCTGATACAGCAATTATAGAGGCACGATCAAATTAGCACTGAGACTCTCTGACCCAGAAGTTGCAAACTTAAATCTCTCATGGTACCTGCAAGTCATGTCGAAAAGTGACATGGACCAGATGGAGATTATTGCTGACTAGAGGGATCTGCCCCACCTAAAAAATGGCTCAACACATTATCTCCAGCCTATTGTTACCCCATGGGACCATAGGCCTGGTGTGGGCAGACCATTTGATCTTTGAAAAGAAACTGGAAACCCAGATGATGTTAATTCCCCTGATTAAATGTTGACTACTCTAGTAATTATATAAAATTTAAGACCCTGATGGCCCAACGTGGTGCTTGTCAGAACAAATAGCTCTTCTGGCCGTATCTAGTTGAAACCTTCAATTGAGCGAGAAAACTCCTGTGATCTCTGAGAGCCACAACCTGCAAATAGGGCTATGAAGGCAGAGACGGTGTGCTGAACCTACGGGCCCAGGCGAAAAAGAAACATGTCATGCAGGGACTCTAGTCCTGCTCCCCACACTAGAACGCAGGATATGGTGAGGCCAAAAAGGAACACCCACGGAGCCATAGATAGGGTAGTTATACCACTATATTTTCACTGGCAGCTGGGTTGGAGACACAGGAAGCAGGAGCCATGATACGCAATCCACAGTCCGCTTCTCTGCCAACCAACCCCTTGCTAACTGCAATCCGCACTTGCTAGCTTAACCTTATATTAGTGGCTAATGGCTAACTGGTAACAGCTGATGGCCACCCAGCCACAGCGGATGGCCATCTGATTACAGCTGATGGCCATCTAATAACCGAGCCAGCACCTTTCCATGTGAGACAAAGAGTCTACAAACTGCTCTCTGGGACTCTGTCCCCACAAAACAACAGGCTTAGATCAAATATGGAGGGGGGAAAAAACAACCGTGCAAAGATGGGGCTGAGAGACCGTGAGGAAGCAGATGCTCTTGACAGATATAGTAAGAAGATAGATTGAAGATAGGAGAGAAGAGTGTTTAAAACAAAGTCCTAATTTTTTTTCGTAAAGCTGAGGCATTTTATATTTTAGATATCTCAAAAATCTATGCATGTTTTTAGAAACTAAAAGCGAGTTGGAAAATATGGGGACAAGGACATCCTAACACTCATGATTGTCACATGCATGCTGTTCCTGATAGCTGCTAAATTTTTTTATTGGAGCTGTGGGAAACTGTTGGCCCATTATTTCACAATTTTATCTTTTTATTCTTTTACAGCAATACCCATCAGGTGGTTGTACAACTTAACCCCAGGTCACAGGTCTCAGGATTTTCTGTGTCAGAAAACTTAAAGACATGCGAGAAAGATAAAGAATTGCTGTGCAGCAGAACTGTCCACATCCGTAGGCTGGAAACTTTAATATTTAGTTTTTTACATAATTTTTTGATATAAGAATTCCTGTATGCCCTTTACCTAATTCATCAATTGGTAACATTTTGCCTTATTTGTTCCAACATTTGCTCTCTTATTATATACATGTAATATATTGTATATTTTGTATAACATATAATTGTATATAAACATATACATATTATTGTTACCATTTGACGATAAATTGAAGACATTATGCTTCTTTACCCCTCAATATTTCAGAATGTATGTCCTAAGAACATAGCTACAGTATCATTATCAAAACTAGGAAATTTAATATCAATACACTATTATTTTCTAATCCATAGTCTATGGTCAACTTTTGTTAATTGTCTTATAATATCACTTGTAGTTATTATTTTTTTCCTAGTCCAAGATCCAATCAAGCATCACAATGAGTTGTCATGTCTTTTCAGTGGAGGCGTTGCTTTTATTTTGCCTCTAACATATATCATTTAATATTCCTAAAATCTATTCCAAATTACAATTACTGTAATGAAAATTTTTAATATTAGAAAGGTAAAGTTAGCTAAATTTTTACACTGAAATATAGTTCAGAACTGACATTGGGACTTGAAATTTGCTGAATACGAAAACTTTGTTAGGACCATAAGGGAAAATTAATTGATCAAAGCAGTGGAGATTGATTCTTAACTTTTTAACTTATTTTAAGAACAGATACAGAAAGTGTTTTTTAACTTTTACTTGTGACCACACAGCTGGTCAGGCAGTCTCTAGCTGCTCCCTCTGCAATGGTTCTGCAATGCTCCCTCTGCAATGGCGCTTTTGTTACTCTCTGGATTATCTTGACTTGTGGGTAACTTTTGATTTTTCTGGAGCTCATTGCCTTTTTAATCCTGTTACAGATCCCATATTTAAAATCTTTCCAAATCAATTATATTTTGCAGCTTTTCTTTAATTCCCTAAAAGCCATAGCTTCTACATACTCTTACCAGAAGTTGAGCCAATACAGGTAGGGAAAAAAAAAACAAAAACTCCCTTAACAAAGTTTTTAACTAATGGTATTTTTTTAAAAGCTTACCAATCAAAGTTTTTTTGAAGGTTATATTTTTCAAAGTCACAAAATGATTCTTCTTGTTGTCTCTCATAGAACAGATAATCATGGAATAAAGAGTGGTCTCTAGCTTCTATTTTTTCCAAATAAGTAGAACATGTTCTTGGCATTATACTATTAAATGTTAATTTTCTTTAAAAGGAAGAAGAAAGGTTTCTGTCTGCCAAAGTTATACGTTAGGACTCAGGTTGCAGTAGAAAACAAAAGTACTAGTTTTAACATTAGGATGACTTAGGTTGTGTTCCTTTAGGTTTGAAGTGGGCTTTCCCACCCTTCTTTGCAGCACTGGTTTGAACACAGAGACTTGATTGGTTGGATTGTTTTGTATTGAGGATCCTGAAAAAAAAAAAAAAAAAGAGTCTTGGCAAGAAGTGTATTTTGTAGTACGTCAACTCATGTAATGCAACAAAGCTGAAAAAAATTAAAAGTTATTTCCCTAAAAAGCTCTTTCCTCTGAAACTGAATTTCAGCTAAAGCTGAGACTTGCACAGTGACAAAAAGGAGGGATTTTCAGGTAGTGCTGGAAACCAGCCAGGAAAAGATTTTTTACTTCAGACTCAGAGCTTGTGGGAACCAGTGACCCTGGATAAGCTAACTCAAGTTGGAGAGCCTTTGTTTTCCCAAGTGTAAAAAGAGATAATACTGGACTGCAACAATGGACTGCATATACAATAGTGGTCTCATAAGATTATAATGGAGTTGAAAAATTCCTATTGCCTAGTGACGTCATAGCCATTGTAATGTCGTAGCACAACACATTACTCGCGTGTTTGTGGTGATGCTGGTGTAAATATATCTACTGTCAGTCACATAGAAATGTAACACACAATTATGTACAGTACATAATACTTGATAATAACAATAAATGACAATTTACTAGTTTGTGTATTTACTATACTATACTTTTTATTGGTATTTTATTTTATTATTTTTTAAAAAAACAACTTTTATTTATTTAAGTGTGTTTTTCCAAGACCCATCAGCTCCAAGTCAAGTAGTTGTCCCAAACTAGTTGTGGAGGGCGCAGCCCACAGTGGCTCATGCCGGGATAGAACAAGCAACCATGCGGCCAAGAGCACTGTGCTCTAACCAACTGAGCCAACTGGCCACCCCTTATTGGTATTTTAGTGTGTAGTCTTTCTACTTATTAAAAAAAAGCTTGCTGTAAAACGGTACGCCCTGTTACACCAGCAGCCGTCTCATACATCTCTTGTTTACTTCATCTCCTGATCACATCATTTTCTCTTGTGCGTGATTTATTCTCATGTTTTGTACAATAACATGCTGTACAGGTTTGCAGCCTAGGACCATCAGGCTGTACCATACAGCCTGGGTGTGTAGGAAGCTTTACCACCTAGGTGTGTGTAAGAGCACTCTGTGATGTTCGCACAATGACCGGATGTTGCATTTCTAAGACTATCTCTTTAAGGGGAGCATGACTATTTCACACTGATTTGACAGATCTGCCTACATCAGCATCGCAGGGATGTTGAAAGATTCAAGTGCAAAATCGAAAGGTGGTTGCTCTTATCGCTCAAAATCCGACAATGAAATAAAAACTGCAGATCCTGGTGCTTTGAGGGTTGGCATTCGAAAAGATTTTACACAGCTGAACCATACCTCTAAATTTATCAGTAACTTAGAACAGTTGTTCTCAAACTTTAGCATGCAGGGGAATAACCTGGAGGGTTTGTAACAGTACAGATTTCTGAACCCCATCCCTAGAGTTTCTGATTGAGAGTTCCGGGGAGGGGCGCTGTAATTTGCATTTCTAACAATTTCCAGGTATACGGTTGGTCCAGGGACCACACTTTGCAGACTCCCGGTTTAGAGTTTTCCGGAGAGCGCTGCACGCGGGACTACAATTCTGTCTAGCCCACTTAGGTTTATCTGGTCTCATCTCCCTCCTTCTGTCCTCTGAAACAGCCAGGGAGCAAGGAGACCCTTGTTAAAGTCCAACCCCGGGTGCGTTATCAAGCTGCTGACAGCCGGGCCTCCTGATTGCCTTTCGAAAGGATCCGGCTGAGGCCGACAGGGGCCAGATAACACTACCCTGGAGTCACGCGGCCGAGGGTGGCCCCCAGGCTCGTCCTGCCCTCTTCCCCGCCCCACGCTCTGCAGTCACGGGGCGGGGCACGGGGCGGAGCAGGCCCCCGGGCAGCCAGCAGGACCAGCTAGGGGCGGTGCCAGGCCCCGGGTCCTCAGTCAAGTGACGCCGAGCGGCTGGCCCGGGCGCCGACTGCGGAGTCGCCCGAAAGGCTGGAGGATGGACATGCTGGGGATTGTTCGCATTCTCTCTCTGATGCTGGTGTCGCTGCTGCTGGACAGTGCGCGCGGCTTGTATGTGAGTCCACAGGACCCCTGCGCGGGGATGCACTGATAGGGGACATGCTGGCGGAGGACGGGACTGGGGCTGCGGCCAACCGGTGTCCTGCAGGAGGACGCTGGGCCTGGGAGCCGCGGATGCACCGGGCAGGCAGACAGCCTGCGCAGCGCAGGCAGTGGACTGGCCCTCCCGTCGGGGGCGGGCCGGGCGGTGCGCGCGTCCTTCCCGGTGGCCCTGTCGCTTGTGTGTTCCGTTCCGGCCGCCGGTTTCGCTTGGACCCACTTCCCCATGGGTGCAACGAGTGGGTGAGATGAGGTGCGCCCGAACGCTTCCAGCTCTGCAATTTTCCGGGAGGGGGATTCCAAGTAGCGCGTGTTATTAGAGGAAGTCTTGGGCTTTGGTTTGGGGCGCCCTCCCTTGTCCAGTTTCTGCTCTGAGAAGCGCTCCGGAAGGAGAAAAAAATAGGGTCAGAGGAGGTCCCCGCAATGGGAACACTGGATTAATTTCCTTCGAGGTGTTCTCTCTTCAAACATTTTGTGCCCTTCTCGCCACCCCCCACCCTCTCCTGTTTTGGCTTGGATTTTCTTAACCTTCAGGGTTTGGCGATCCAGGCTGAAGGTGGACGAGAGGCGGGCTGCAGGTGGCCGCCAGCGCTGCTGGAGGGAGCTCGGGATGGGGGCGTGCACGGTCAGCGAACCCATTTTGGTTCCTTCAGAGTTTCGGTGGGCTGAGCCTGCGGTATGTTTTAAGTAGAAGGTGGTGAAATTTGGACCGGTTGACTTATAAATTACTCCTTTCCATCAAAGGCTTTGAATAACTTGCTTAAGAGCAAAGTCATACAGTTACCTAAAACCTAGGGTGAAAATCTTGTTTGTAAAACAGCTGCTGAATATGTTTTAATTTTGGATTCCTCTTGGGAAAAGGTCACCTCAAATTATTTGCTAATCCCTGTCTGCCGGGTTTGTGGTCCCTCTGTCCCAATTTTTTTTTTTTTTTTGTCTAGGAGGGAGGCCTGAAGGAGACCCCGGGGTGAGAGCTAGCCAGTTGTGAGAACCACTGGCCAGGGTGGAATTGGGGAAATACAGTGTTTCCCTGAAAATAAGACTGGGTCTTGTATTAATTTGTGCTCCAAGAGACTCATTAGGACTTATGTTCAGGGGATGTCATCCTGAAAAATCATGCTAGGGCTTATTTTCCGGTTAGGTCTTATTTTCGGGGAAACACGATAGTTCCAGGGAACAGTAACAGAAAAATGGGTAGGGTTGGGGTGGAGTGGGGAGCTTAATCAATATTTAGGAGAGTTGTGGGAGGGTAAAGATGGATTTATGGGTGAGGAGCTGGTGGACCAGGCAGTCCCTTGAGTAATGTTTGTACAGCATCGTGTGTGTGTGTGTGTGTGTGTGTGGGGGGGTGCCCTATGACTGCCATGCCCAAGACCCACACAGGGAAGCTGGCTTCACCCCAGCAATTCTTACGTATCTAGGTGTCCCTCCTGGGCCTAGAGCTGAAGAAAGATACCAGCAGATGAGCTTTCCGTGATTTCCTCGTTTATATTTATTTGGAATAGAGGTTCTCAAACTTTAACTGTGCTAGAAATTAAAACAGAAAATTTAAAAATATTAATTTATTTAAGAAATAATAAGTCTATTACATGTGAGGAAACGTATGTTTCTTTGAACAATAACAGTGTTTCTCCCCAAATTTTAGGGCGAAGAGTGGTATTGGTTTTCATTTTTGCAAACCTCTTTCATGTCTGTCTCAATAGATGACAGTCGGAGTCTCGTAGCTACTTCTGCATTCAGTCTTGCCATATCACACGTCACGTAGCCTCTGGAAAAATCCACTGTACACTCATGAGAGAAAGAATGGAAAAGTCAGTTATGGCTTAGTATATTATGAAAGCAGTTTTGACTAAATGGACCCTGGGGTCTCCCCAGACCACACTTTTGAGAACCGCTGATTTAGAACGTTTTTCTTATTATAAAAGAAATTCCATATGCATTGTGGAAAAACTTTAAACATTCAGAAAGCTGGACAGAAGAAAATGAAAACGGCCCATCATGTTACAATCCAGTGTATTTGTATTTTAGTGAGAAAGTGTAGCTGCTGACTGGTGGCTTGGATTCAAGGCAGGTTGGGCAGATGTAAGTAGCCTTCAGGTTTTGAATGGGGACAAGAAAGCTCTGATATCCAACAAAGCTGACCCCGGTTCCTGGTTGCAGGCGGAGCTGACCTGGAACCCTCTCCTTGGCCACTGTCCTTTCTAAGGAACTCACCTTCCAGAGCCCGCCTGCACAGAACTGACAGGGGACCTTCTTAGGAGCAGAGAAAATGGTGATCTTCAGGCAGCTGCCCCTGGGTGTGAAGGCCGCCCTGGCCGCTGGCACTGTCTTCGTGTCCATGATTATCTCCCGCTCCTATCTGGCGGAGAGCCTTGAGCTCAGGGCCTGGCGTTGGCTGTTCCGCCTGCAGCTCGCCCTGTTTGCCAATTCACTCATGCTTATTGGCTCCCTCTACATCTGGCGTAGTGCAGTCAGCAACCTTAGCCATTCCCCAGCTGCAGCGTCGGCCTGCTTTCAGCTCTGGAAGATGGCTGTTGTGACATTTCTGGCGCTGGCCCATTCCAGTTTCTTCACCATGCTTTTTTTAGTGGCCGAGGAGCCCTATCTCTTTTCCTTGGCTGCCTACTCCTGCCTTGGGGCATACATCATCATGGTCTTCTTCCTCTGTACCCTCAGCGGCATGGAGCAGGCCTACCAGTTCTTGGCCTGGCGCAGTGGTAGGGTCGTGAGCAGCCTTGACAACACAAGGAAGCTGGCACTCAGGCCGGCCCTGGCAGTGGTGGTGACCGCCGTGCTCAGCATAGTTGGGCTTCTGAATGCTGCCCAGCCCCCTGCCGTGAAAACCGTGGAGGTGCCCATCCATCAGCTGCCCCCATCTATGGACCACCTCAAGATTGTACTCCTCTCAGATATTCACTTGGGCCCCACCGTGGGCAGGACCAAGATGGAGATGTTTGTGAGAATGGTGAACACGCTGCAACCGGATGTCACCGTGATTGTGGGTGACCTCTGTGATTCAGAAGCCTCGATCCTCCGGACGGCGGTCGCTCCTTTGGGCCAGCTTCATTCACGCCTTGGCACCTACTTTGTCACGGGGAATCACGAATACTACACGTCAGATGTCAGCAACTGGTTTGCGCTGCTGGAATCCTTGAATGTCAGGCCGCTGCACAATGAGAATGTGAAGATTTCTGCCACACGGGCCCAACGTGATGGTGGTGGTAAGGATGACGACTGGATCTGCTTGGCTGGCGTGGATGACATTGAAGCAGACCTCCTGCACTACTCTGGCCATGGCATGGATCTCGTGAAGGCCCTGGGGGGCTGCAGCCCAGATCATACCACCATCTTGCTAGCTCACCAGCCCCTGGCTGCCAAGAGAGCCCTTCAGGCTCGGCCAGATATTAACCTGATCCTTTCTGGGCACACGCATGCTGGACAAATCTTCCCCTTGAACGTGGCGGCCTATCTACTGAACCCTTTCTTTGCTGGTCTCTACCAGGTGGCCCAGACCACGTTTGTATATGTCAGCCCAGGCACGGCCTACTATGGGATACCCATGAGATTGGGGAGCAGGGCGGAGATTACAGAGCTCATCCTGCAGCGGGCACCCTGAACCTGGCCTGCCCTCTATGCTCTCACTGCCCTTGCCCTTCATTGTCCAGCACTCTTCAAAGCGGGTTTACTCCCTCCAGCCTTTCCTGTCCAGCCCTGCCAACACACCCTTGTCACAAGCTGGGCTCGAACAGTGATTTGTGGTGGGGCTGCCTGGCAAGTTCAAGCAGGTTAACTCTGTAGGTGGCCAGTTTGTGAGGCCACTAAAGTCACACGCGTAAGAACAGGCATCTGTTTTTCAGATGACGTGGAGTAAGCCGCCTTCCTCTGCAGAGCTCCCAGGAATAAATCGAAATATGGGGTTGCTTGAAAGGGATACCTCTAGAAAGCAGAGGAGGGAAGGAACTCTGAGTGTTGTTAAACCGTCTTTAGGACTTAGGCAGTTTCCAGAGCTTTCTGGGGAAGGGGCATGTTGCTAGCTAATCTAGGAGAGCAGCCGAGAAGGACGTCCCTCTGGCTGCTAGAGAAGAATGTTTTCTTTTCCCCCTTGGTTCTATCTCAGTCACCTTGATTGAGGGCATCAGCAAAACCCACTGGAATTCAGGGCTCATCCTGTTCCAGACCTTGAGTGATGCTATTTAAGCTGGGCCTCTGGGATGGGGGGGTGGGCTGAAGAGAAACGTGAGCACTGTGGTCGGTGATGGTGAGAGTACTGCTGCATCTGAGGGTGTTTGCCTCCCTTGTCTCCTTTTATACAGCACTTCTGTGTTCTGTATAATTAGCGACTTTTCCCTGCTTAGAGATGAGGAAACTGAGGCAAAGAGCGGTAGGTAGGGCATTGGCAACATGACAAGGTATGTAGGAGATTCTGGGCTAGAAGCCACGTCTTCTACCTCCGAATGAAAGTGTTCTTCGTACTGTCCAATGGTTAAGTAGCTGCATCTGTTACAGGCCAGTAGAGGATTCAAACCGTTAACAGTGTAAAGAGAACTTCATCGGCCCATGAACTTTCAAAGTGGTTTGTTTGAGGCTGATTTCAATTCACGCATAACCACATGGGCCAGAGCCTGGAAGGGAGTTGGCTAGTTTCAGGGTAGGATGTCTGTTACATTGGAGGAAGAATCAGGAAGTTGGGGTGCCCCACCCCAGGTTTGGGTCTGATTATTTTCTGAGAAACAGGTTCACTCTCTTCTAGTGGGGAAGTTGCATGGGGAGTGGCAGGGCTTTGTGCTCTGACAGGGAGGCCTTCCCTCCCGCAGGGCCCTGGTTGTGGAATGCTGGGACTGTCCTTCCTACTGGATGGCTTCCTACCCCCTGGCCTGACCTCATCAGAACTATCCTAGGGCTCTGGCCGCAGAATCATAAGGCAATGTCTGCTGTTCAGTGGACACAGAAAAACAAGCCGATGTTACCCCTGTAAGGTTATCGCTGTATCCGGGGCGAGCCCACCTCTGTTGGCCCTGCCCTTGTGTCACATGTAAGAGACCCTACCCTGGGTGGCAATAGCGTATTCCTGTTAGGGAAAGCCTCACTGAGAAGCCTGAGGTCCCAGGCTCAGCATTGACCTTTCTGTGACTGAGCGTCTTTCTCTGATGGGGAACACAGACGCCGCTCTGACTGGAGAGGTTCTCACTGCTGCTCACTGGTCAGGTAGTGTCGGGCAAATGGCTTGATTGACCTCGCTGAGCCTCGGATTCCCTCACCCTAAGATGAGGATAATGACCCTATCTATCTCAAGATTGTTTCATGGGTAAGGTTCTGAGACCTGGCGCACGAGTTGACACAGGAAGCATTCCATGGTGTTCATTTGTAAGCACCACTCTGGGGCATGCATGCGAAGGAACTGTGTTGGGCACAGGTGCCCCAGGAATTTATGGAGCAGCCATCCTGGGGAATGTGAGTGGGTAGCATGCCACCTGCTGCTGGGGCCCAGCGATTTGTGAAAGCAGCGACTACAGGGGGTTTGCTTCCCTCTGCCTCTGTGAATGTCAACTCGAGCATGCTCTGCCTGGCCAGAGGGCGTTTCTTCATTTTCCTCTTTGTCCCTCTGGTGGATAATGGAATCCTGGGGGGGGGGGGGGGGGGTCCTAAAGACCACCCTTCTTGTTTCTGGGCAACCAAGGTATTGACAGCAGACCTTCCAGTCAACTTTACACTTGTGTCTTTGGGTGGAGATTTCAAGTGGTTTCCTTATTTTTCCCCCTTTGTATTTAATCAGTCTTACAGCCAAGGATAAGTTTGGAGAAAAACTTATTCAGAACCCAGGAGGGGACACGGGAGGAGACCCTTTCTTTTAACACAGTTTGCAGAGGGTAGGATTTTAGGAGAGGGAAGGTGCTTGCTCAGGACAGTGGTCCAGCTCCCAAGTTCCCTGATGTGCTTCTCCACGGCATCACTCCAAGTTCACCACTCCTGGCCTCAGGAAGGTTGCTCTTCCAAACCCTCTTGCTTTCTTGTAACCTGACCCCATTTTTTGGATCAGTGTTACTGCCTTTTCAGTTCTCTTTTGCTTGGATTTCACCAGACTCCAATAGTTGGTGCCATCTGTCTTCCACCCTTCAGTGCAGCTGCTAGTGTTTGAATCATTGGCCATACCAGTTACTTCACTCGTTTCTTGATTTTGGGGTCTTTCTCATCAGTGCTCTGAGACTGATGAAATTAGCTTTCATCAGTCCTATTTTTTTTAACTTGGATCTTTGTCTTTTTTCTTTCTCTTGAGTGCCATCATTTTTCAGTCTTGTATACCCTTTGTCCTTGTACTGAAGTCCTTGCGTGACTGACTTCTTTCTATTAGACATAAAACGGGTCCATCTTGCGTGTTCAGGGACTAGTCGGCAACACCTTGTCATGCTTGGCTTGCCTTTCACAATGTGCTGAAAGTTTTGAGAACGGGAGTTTTTCCATTACTGTCCAGGTATGGCCCTCGTCACTGCACCCTCTGCACCTCTGTTCTCGGTGCTTCACCCATTTACCTTCTTTCTTTTATTTGCTTCGGGCTGGAGGAGGTGGTGAGAAACATTTACTTGAAGCTTGAAAGTTGTTTCAATTTGATTTTAGTTTCTTTTTAAAAAAAAAAATCTGTTAAATGCAAGTTACAATGAAACGTAATGTTTTTCAAAATTAGCAATAGCATGTGTAGTATGGTGCAATTGTTATAAAATCTCAATAAATTAATCCTGTTGCCATCTATTCTAAATATCCACCCATCTTCCCCCCCTTATTTTGTTTATTTTGTTTTAAACTTTTTATTGTGAAAATTTAAAAATATTCACGAAGTAGAAAGAACAGTGTATTGAATCCCCACGTACTCACCACCCAGTTTAAACAACTGTGACTATTCTGCTGTTTTTTCTCCTCTATCCCTGCCCCACACTCTTTTTTCTTTTTTGGTCTTTTCATAAAGGCAAATCTTAGAAAATATAATTTCACCAAAAAACACTTCAGTGTGAATTTGTTGTTATATTCAGTGAAATTAACAGTGATTCTTTAATCTCATCTAATAATTAGGAGATTTGGGACTGGAACTCAGGTCTTCTACCTCTCAATAAAAATGTCTTTTCCACTGTCTGAGGGTTCAGTAGCTGTATCTGTTACAGGTGAGTAACAGGATTCAAATACAGTTAACTGTCTAAAGAGTTAGAGTTGAGTTTTTCCTAATTATCTCAATTGTCTTTTTTTTTTTTTTTTTTTACTGTGGTTGAAAAAACAGCATAAAATTTATTATCTTAATGATTTTTAAGTGTGCAGTTTAGGGGCGTTAAGTATATCCACACTGTTGTGAAACGGATATCCAGAGCTTATCCTGAAAATCTGAAACTCTATACCCACTAAACAATAACTCCTCTTTCCCCTACCTCAGCCCCTCGTAACTGCCATTTACTTTGCTTTTGTTTCTATGAATTTGACTACTATGGGTACCTCATATAAGTGGAATCATATATTATTTGTTGTTTTTGTGATGGCTTATTTCACTTAGCATAAATGTATTCTGTTGCAGCATGTGATAAGACTTCTTTTTTAAACCTGAATAATAGTTCATTGTATGTACATGTCATATTTTCTTTATCCATTCATCCATCAGTGGGCATTTGGGTTACTTCCACCTTTTTTTTTCGTCTATTGTGAATAATGCTGCTATGAACATGGGAGTGCAAAAATCTCTTCAAGACCCCGTTTTCTGTTCTTTTAGTTACATACCCAGAAGTGGGATTGCTGCATTACATCGTAGTTCTGTTTTTCATTTTTTGAGGAGCCTCTATACTGTTTTCCAGAGCAATTGCACCATTTTATAGTCCCACCAACACTGCACAAGGATTCCAATTTCTCTCCATTCTCACCAGAACTTATCATTTGTTTTTTATTAGTGATAACTTAGTTTGGTTTTGATTTGCGTTTCTGTGATGATTAGTGATGTTGAACATCTTTTCATATGCTTGTTGGTCATTTGTATATCATCTTTGGAGAAATGTCTATTTTAAGTCTTTTGCCCATTTTTAAATCATGTTATTTGATTTTTTTGTTGTTGTAGGAGTTTTAGCTACTGAATATTAACCTCTTATCAGATATATGATTTGCAAATATTCCCATTCCATAAATTGACTTTTCACTCTATTGATTGTGTCCCTTGGTGGGCACAAGTTTTTAAGGATGTTCCATTTGTCTGTTTTTGCCTTTATTGTCAGTGCTTTTGGTGTCCTATCCAAGAAATCATTTCCAAGTTCAATATCATGAAGATTTCCTCTTATGTTTTCTTCTAAGAATTTTATGAATTTTGGGTCTTATGTATAGGTCTTTGATCCATTTAGAGTTAATTTTTTTATATGATGTAATGTAAGGATCCAACTTTATTCTTCCGCATGTGGATGTGTTTTAATGTGTTGTTGAATTTAGTTTGCTGGTATTTTGTTGAGGATTGTTTTGCATCAGCATCAGTATTGGTCTGCACTTTTGTTGTTATGTCTTATCTGGCTTTGGTATATTCAAGAGACAATGGAAACTTCTTTCACCTCATTTCTGCATCCTGAAGGAATTTTTATGCACTCAGAAATATAATCCTGCCTTTAGCCCTGAAAATGGTGATTTTTAATTTCGTCATGTCTTCTCATCATCAAATGTGTAGTTACTCTGAATAAGTCTATGGCAAAGGCAAGACAGATGCTAAATTCTTCTTTATTCATCAAATTTCACAATAATGAGATGCTGCCCCAACAATATCCAAGGATGACCAATAAGCTTTTCTTTGGGATGGGAGGGAGTATTATGAATTTGGCTATATTTATATATCTGATGTTTTTCAATCAGTTGAAGTGATAAATCGTTTGGTACTTAAAATACCCCATCTTTGCCAGTTGGAGCCCTTTCAAATTGGCTCTTATGTCATTTTGTTGTGACCCTAATAGTTTTTGATAGTTTCAGGTTAGTTTTGTACATATTCTGTTCCAGACTTAGATTAAGTCTTTTCTTGAAGGAGCCATGCTCTTTTTAGTGGGAACATAATTTAAGTGTTAGAGGAGCTAATTGCTACTGGCCAGTGTCAATTCTAAGCTGTTTCGGTGGATATTGCTGCAAAATAAATGTGTTTTTTTTTTTTAGAAACAGAAAAAAATCTTAAGTAGTATTTCCAATTCAAATGGAAGATTACAGGCTTTTTAAAAAATAAAGTTTATTTTTTAGAGCAGTTTTATGTTCACAGCAAAATTTAGTGGAAGGTACAGAGGTTTCCCTTGTATCCCTGATTACAGGATTTTTACTTCACTTCCTTTTTGTTTCTCTTTTACACTGACATTTTTGGTTCCTAACAACCCAATGTAATCACTTGTTTTTTCTATCCTACTACATATATTATGGATTCAAAATAACAGTAATAAAATATTGCTAAGATGAAATCTACTGGATGCATGTTTGTTTGTTTTACCTGAATGCAGTTTAAGATGGATTTTTATCCTTAGGCTAAATACTATTTCAGATGCATTGGAAGTGATTCTTTCCTGTGTGAGAAGTTAGGTATGTTTTTAACTTTTAAGAATTATTTTATAGTTTTAAAATTTATTTAAAAAGAAAAACTATGCACTTAACCTTTTCTCTGAGATGAAGCGGCAAAATTAAATCTATAAATGTCTGTGAGTCCTGAGGATTGAGAACTGGTGCCAAACTGGGCTCATTTCTCCTCCATTCTGCCATTTTCCCTCCTCTTCCATTGTAATTTACATTCTTTATTCATAGTCTTTTGGGAGGCTGAACAAAAATCTTTGGGGAACAAGACAGGCATAAATAAACAAAATTAATAAAAATAGAATGCATAAGCATCATCCACGATTTCCTCCAGATCCATATTGATTCTCACCATTCCCTGTGGTGGTTTTGCTTTTCCAGCCTGTCTGATGTAATGGTGCTTCCATAACATTTGATGTTTGAAAGGCTCTTGGATCTGGCATAATCCAAGTTTGTTTTATAGTCACCTGAAATACTCCTCTTTCTCTTTGTTCTGTGAACTGAGAGGTCTGGGAAGCCCATGGTGTGTAAACACCCTTCCACCCCTATCTTCTCACCTTCCCTTAATCCCTGTCCCCTCAACCCTACAGTACTAGCACCCTAGGAGGCTTGGGTCGCTGCCACCTTGGAGCTGAACAGCTCACATCAGGCATTCTCCAGGCTCTTGGGTCAAGTGAGTTGGAAGGGTATGTAGGGTGCTGGGGATGGAGAGCCATTCAATAGGTGCTTACCAGAGTTATACTGAGGGACTTGACCTGTCTTCACATAATCAGCATGACCCATAACCTGTGATACCACTGAGCTCCTTTCATTTCTTTATTCTAGTTGAGGAATGTGCACAAGTAATGCAAATATAATAATTGTTATTCCTGAGGATTACGAAACTTGGGGAATGTTCGTATTATCTAGTGATGTAAATATCAGTGTTATATTTAATGTTTCTAATATTTTTAATGCTTTTCTGCCACTGAAATAATCTAAATAATTTTTAAAATGTTATATTGGACAGTATTAGATCCCTGATGTGTATTTGGTCCGAGGGTATTTTGTTTTATGCTGCTGTTTTGTTTTTTCTCCAGTGATATATGCATTATGTACATGGAGGCCTTAGGAAGGCGTGAACTTGGCCTTGCTTGGAACTGATTTTATTTTATATGTTTTCTGTGACCTCATGTGTTATTAATACCGATGCTACCACACCCCTGCAAGTGTGAAATAAAACTGTGGCTCTTCAGCATTCTGTCCCAGTGCCAATTAATTTAGAAAGGATGGAATTTGCACACAGGTCAATTTTTGCATTGTTTACATTTTGGAGGAGTCAACTCCGAAGGCAGCCTTTCCTCTTCCCTTCTTCCCATATTTCTTGATCGCCTTCTGTCAGTGGTGCCACAACTCAGAGATACGAAAGAAGCTGGCTCCTTTAGGCTGGATCCTCTCATAACCTTAAATGTTAGGAGGGGTCATTTTGGAGCTGTGAAGTGGATTTGTCCTGTTAACCTTGGCCATGACAGTGACCAATTAGAAGCTCTCTTAGGTGATGCTGCTTCTGTGGCTGTCCATGTTGATCCCCTCTGGGCTGCTTTTGTAAGCTCAGTTTCAGAAACTTGTCACTGCTCCGCAGGTCCAAATAACATGGTGTCATTTATATATCAGACCAGAAGGGCAGGTCACCCCAATAAATGTAATAAAAATAAATAAATAAATGTTTATAGTATCACTATAGATAGATAGATACATACATACATACATACATACATACATACATACATACAAGAATGTCCTGATTACATACATACATAGGGTCTTTCATGGGAGAGAGCAGGGCAGTTAGCCAGAGCCCTGGGGCAAGAGAGAGAATGTGTACTGCTGTCCTGCCCACTTAGAAACAGCTTTTGATCCTTCTTGTTGATAGTTTTGAAAAGATCAGAACTTAGCCACAAACCAGATGCCAATGGTTGTGTTGACCCATTCTAGTACTAAGCCCCTACTCACGTGGCAGCTGCTACTGAGGCTGCTACCAGTTTAAAACAGTAGGCGGCCACCGTCATCCTCCCCCATCTGTCTGTTTTTCACTGGCGCTCACAGGTCATTTCAATGGGGATATGATAGGGATGTCCTGTGAGTCTCTGTGGAAGGACACCGATATCTGCAATTTCAGGAGGAATTGTGGTCTTGCTTCAGATTTATCTTGGCTGGAGGTGGGGACCGGACAGTTCCAGAACTTCCCACTTGGCCCTTCCCTCCATAATGGCTCCTATCCACCGTGAGGGTTCTGCGGGTTGTTAGGTAAAACTCTCTATTTGCACTCAGGACCAGTGAAATAACCCCATGGTGAGTCCTCTGACTTGTTGGACCCACTGTGAGAAGGACTTGGGCCAGGGCTCCCTTTTTCTCATGGCTTCCCAAAGAGCGATAAGGGGGAGTGATGGCATTTCAGGTACTCTGGTATTAGTATCAGCTCAAACTGTTTCTAGCAATCCTCAGAAGATCTGGGGGCGCCACTTTCCTTAGGACATAGGTACCCTAAGTTCCATTGGGGAAGGATTAGGGGTATGTTTATTGTGTGTACAGTCCTTGGGGTGGCATCACGGGGCCCTCCCTCAAGGGGATCCATCCAACCTCTTCAATCAGTTGACTGTTAGAGAACTGCCTCTAACAGAGCTGGGAACTGGAAGAAGGAGTCAATTTCCCATTGCAGTGGCTGACATGAGCCTTTGGCTCATGAGCTCTTGATTTGTTTTTTCCTGGGCAACCCTCGCTGGTTGCCCAACCATCTCACCCTCTAGGAATGTACGGTTAATGAGCCATTGCCTAAGATCACTACTGGTCACTTGTCTCATAACATACCCTGGTTGCCACTTGGGCCTTGCTGGTCATTGTGGTCATTATACCCACCTGCTCCTGATGGTTAAGCAATCCCTCTCTGGTTATGCCAGAATCTCATCCCCGATGACACTAGGGAGCCCAGGGCCACAGCAGCATTGTCTGCCATCCTTTGTCTACAGACGACAGCACTCACTGGGCTTCTCAGAGATGCCAGGGCCCTTCCCCACTAGTACATTGCTCGCTGAAGGGAGTATCCTAGGAAATATAAACAGATGGTGGGTTGTCCAGTTGCCATTTTTACATTCCCACCTGTGTGAGCCATCTCACACCTTCCTCAGGATGCCAACTGAATCCTGGCATATCCAGTATTTCCTGTAGGCCTGTGTCATGTCCAGGTTCCAGGGAGCCATCCCAACAGCACAGGGACTGGATTAAGGTGCCTTTACCAAGATGCTAACTCACAAGTCCTGGAAGAGTGCACCATGGCAATAAACTTCTCTTTATCCAGCTTTATATTCTGTCCCCTCAAGATGCACTCCCAGTGTTCTCCCACGATTGAGTCCTGAGCCTTAACGTTTCTGGCAGGAAATGTATGTCTCTAAGCATTTCCATGGAAGCCTCTGGCCTTCACAAAATGCTTTGAGTGGACGGCTTACATGAGTTTGTCAAACAGTCTCTTTCTTCAAAGCTTCTAAATCTGTTAACAAAAGTCAACCAATCTCACAGTCCTTACAATTACCAGTACCCCCCCCCCACACACATACTCCCCATTCCAAGGGTAGAGCTAATACAGATGCCAGCTCCTCCCCTTCTGCCTATACCGCCTCCCAGGCCAGCACAGGTGAGGGCCTTAGTATTTGTATTGCATACCATGGAGAGTCACCACCCACTTAGCACTACAGTAGCTGCAAGGTTCTTATGGCTGTTTGACATATGAGAAATCCAGGCGCAGACTCATCCTGAGTAGGCCAATCCTGATACCAAGCGTCCTCATCTGGGTTCGTCTAGAATTAAAACAGGAAACAAGGGCTCAAGTGCCGGTGGTCTGAGAAGTGATCCAAGAGCGCAGAAACGAGGGGCAGGTGGAAAGACGCAAAAGCCTATATAAGGATCTGGATTGTAGCTCTGCTCTGGGTAACAGGGCCACGATTCTGTCAACATCTCCTGAAACATACACAAAGTGTCTCCAGAATTGTCTCCCTGATAGAGGAGAATGTAGTTAACATCCTCCCCTCCCACTCCCCGCCACACACACACACACACACACACACACACACACACACACACGCAGGAGCATGGACTCCCCAGTACTCCTGGGCTCCTGGGAGAGCAGGGGCCCATGACTTTGGTACAGGAGGCATGAAGACTTGAGCTGTGAGTTTGAGTTCAGAAACTGTCTGCATGGAATATCCTGAGCTCATGTAAGACTGACCATAAGAGCTGCAACGAACATCGGTATGTTTTTAAAACACTTCTCTGCTTTCTCTTTTAACTCTGTGTGTATCAGAGGTCTTTCCACAATGGCAAGAATAGAGTACTTCATTACTCTCAGGAGTTACAAAATATTTTATCATATATGTGTAGGTACATCCATGCATATATAATTTGCATACCATAGAAACCATAATTTACTCATCAGTCCACTTTTTTGTCTTAACATGTTACTAGGAAAAACTTTCAGACATCCAGAGAATTGAAAGAATTGTATACTCACCATCCAGAGGTGGTTTCTACCATTAACATATCAATCCATCCCTCCATCTATGTGTCAATCCATCTTATTTTGTGGTTGCATTGCAAAGTAAGTTGCAGCCATCAGTGCATTTCCCCCAAAATACTTCAGAATGTATGTCATTGTGGGGACAGAGCCCCAAAAAGCAGATTCCAGGCTCTCGGCCTCACATAGAAAGGTGCTGGGTCAGGTACTAAATGGCCATCGACTGTAATCAAATGGCCATCAGCTGTAACCAGTGAGCCATTGGCCATGAATATAACTGCCGTGGCTACGCTAGCACCAAAAGGGGGAGCTAGCAAGAAGATGGTGGCTGAGCCTGCAAGTGGCACAGTGAGGGTTGAGAATTGTGTTGCTCCTGGTTCCTGTG
Source organism: Rhinolophus ferrumequinum (assembly GCF_004115265.2). Taxonomy (NCBI): domain Eukaryota; kingdom Metazoa; phylum Chordata; class Mammalia; order Chiroptera; family Rhinolophidae; genus Rhinolophus; species Rhinolophus ferrumequinum. Next base: position 17,828,907 of record NC_046300.1, read on the forward strand.
TCTCCAACCCAGCTGCCAGTGAGAGTATAGTGGTATGACTCCCCTACCTGTGGCTCCGTGGGTGTTCCTTTTTGGCCTCACCATGTCCTGCGTTCTTATGTGGGGAGTGGGACCAGAGACCCCGCCTAACACCCTGCACGACAATCATTAACTAGAGATCAATATTTATTTATAGCTTTTTCTGTTAAAGGTAAACTTACATACAATGAAATACACAAATCTTAAGTGTACCATTTGGTAAGTTTTGACAAATGCATATACCTGTATAATCCAAAACCTTTATCCATTACCCGAGAAAATTCGGTCGTGTTCCTTCAAGCGAAGCTGCCCCCACTCTCCTAGAGGCAACAACTATTCTGATTTCTTCCCCACCATAGAATAGATTTACCTGCTCTAGAACCTCATATAAATGGGTTCATACAGCCTGACCCCATTTTATGTAAGGCTTTTCTCACTCAGCATAGTATTTTTGAAATTTAGCTATGTTATTGCAAGTGTCAGTATTCTTTTTTATTGCTGAGCAGTATTCCATCATATAAATGTACCACACTTTATTTAATCATTCTCCTGTTGGTATACATTTGGCTGTTTCCAATTTTGGACTATTATGAATAAAGCTGTGATGAACATTTTATGTCTTTTCATGAACATATGTTTTTGTTTCTCTCGTAACCAAGAAAAAGCCTTTATTTTAAAGGGCAATTTGGTTTGCACAGTGTTTCAGTAAAAAAGAAAAAAGTACATTTATAAGTACATCCATGGAAAAAATTCTGTGCAAAGGATAAATGCATGTTTAAAAAACATTATGGGAAATTTCAAAAATGCGGAGAGAAAGAGAGTACCCATGTATTCATCACGCAGCTTCAACAATGGTTGATTTTGCTCTGCGTTCCCTCTACTTTTCTTATTTGCTCTTTTTCTTTTTGGTCTATAGTAATCTCAGACGTAGTAACCACCCCCAAAATATTTCTGTATACATCTCTAACTGATGAGAAACATTTTTTTGTTCTTTTATATAATCACCATGCTATTGTTATACCCAACAGAATTAACAGTAATTCTTGTAATTATATCTAATGCCCAATCTGTGTTCAGGTTTTTCCTGTCTCGACATTGTTTTGTTTACAGTTTGTTAGAATCAGGATCCAAACCAGTAGGTCGTTACGACTTTTAAGCGCTCTTTCATTTTCTAACCATAGTCTTTTATTTTCTTTTGTTTGATTTTATTTTAATACCATCAATGTGTTAGAGCATCTCTGTCCTTGGACGTTCAGAATGTCCCCCATTTTGGATTTGACGTACTGCTTCCTGTGGGAAGAATCATTAGATCAGGTTCAAATCATTAGAATCAGGTTCAATAATGAACACTGCTTCCAGGTGGAGCTGTGCACTTCCTGTGAAGAGACAGAATGTCTGCTTGGTCCATTTTTACGAGGTCCACATTGAGCAGAGGGATCACATAGCATCTGCCTGATCCCTTCTATATAAAATGTCCATCAACTTTGCCGATCATGGTTTTAGCATCCACTGATGATTATATCTTTAATCCAATGCTTCACCAAGTGTTAGAAAAGGGTGTTTTTCAGATTCTGTCACTCCACCTGCATTTATTAGGTGGAATCCTGTGAAGAATTTTCCATTGTCAACTTTTTGGTTACCCTGAAGTACAGTTTTTATGTGACAAGGAAGTAAACTGCTTGTTTCTTTCCCTTTATTTATCATTTTTCAGCATAATAAATTGGTACGCTAGCAAAAGGTGACCAGTGATTTTTCCCCCCGTGTCTCATTAAGAACTCATAGGTGTTAATATCCATGTAGCTTTTTTTTTTCCCTCTTGATATGTCTCTCTCTCTTTTTAAAAAGGATGCTCAAAATTTTCTAGGTGGGGCCAGCGGAACCTCTACAGGTTAGCCCTTGTGTCCTACATCTAACAACCCTGTGGTCCTGTGGGTTCTACCTCTACTGCCCACCTCCCTGTCCATGTCTCTTCTTCCTTTTTTGCCCCTTCAGGCAAAAGCCAAAGTCCAAAATACTTAAAAACACATGTTTGATTCTATCATTCTTCTGTTTAAGTTGCTCTCCATAGCTCTTGGCATAAAGCCGAGTCCACTGACCATGGACTTCAGGGCTCATTCAATCTGGCCCCTGTCCGTCTCTGTTTCAGCAGCCGTCATGCTTTATCTGTATAGAAGCCTGTGGCTCCCTCCCTGTGGCCTGTCCTCTCCCCACCACTTCTCACACACACAGTTTTCTCGGCCTGTGTCACCTCTCCCCTTGGCTAATTCTTCCTCCTCCTAGCGCTTCATTTAGGCCAACAGTTCTCAACCCTGATGCACATTACAACATCTGGGCGGTTTTGAGAAATACCAGTGCCTGGGCTCCACCCAAGATCCATTAAAATCTGGATGTCTGGAGGGTGAGGTCTGACTTTGCTATTTTAAAAAGCTTGTGCAGGTGATTCTGACGTGGGGCCTAGGTTAAGAACCACAGTTTGGGGTGCTCCTTCCTCTGGGAAATTTGCCCTCGCCCACACTCTGCCATGCCTGGGTTACGTGTCATTTATTACTGCTGTAGCATTCTGCTCTAGTCCTTTCTTATCCCCGGCTTTACTGAGATATAATTGATGGATAACATCATGTAAGTTTAAGGTGCACAACGAGATGGTCTTATCTTTACTTTATCATCTAGGCCTCACTCTGTTAACTCTTGGGTTTCTTCCGTGTTAGATGAAAGCTTCATGCGGGCTGTAGCCATATCTGTGTGGTCTGTGCTTATTCAGCACATAGACGTGCTTGGTAATATTTATAAATGGATGGTAGGGAGATGTTTGGGCTGGATTTTGAGGTTGTTTGAATGCAGAGATGGTGCTCTGCTGTGTGGGATGCAGGCCAGATTCCATCATCTGCCAACATCATTTCTCGCAAACCTCTTCTCTGCCTCCTCCGAACCCCTACCCCAGACAAGTGGATTTTAAACAGTCCTTGCCTTTATACCTGTGCAAAGACTGTCCCTAACTCATGGGATGCCTTTGATCTCACAGAACTGTGGGAAACCCTTATTTGACACTTCGTCATATACATGCTGTGAAAATATTTTCAAAATTGGGGCACCTGGTATAAAAATATTTTTTTGTGTTTTTAATTTTATTGGGGAATATTGGGGGACAGTGTGTTTCTCCAGGGCCCATTACTTCCAAGTAGTTGTCTTTCAATCTAGTTGTGGAGGGCACAGTTCAGCTCCAAGTCCAGTTGCTGTTTTCAATCTTTAGTTGCAGGGGGCGCCGCCCACCATCCCATGGGGGAATTGAACTGGCAACCTGTGGTTAAAAGCTCGCACTCTAACTGACTGAGCCATCCGGCCACCCTAAAAATAGTTTTTGTAACTTGTGAGTTTCTTTAGGAGTATCTTGCCTTTGAATGGAAATTAAAGCTCTGTTTATTGGAAGAATAAATTGATATTAAAATGACACTCTTGTCTTTTTATGATTATTTATTTATTTTGGGGTAGCTTTATTGAGGTATAATTCACATACAGTAAAGCTTTCCATTTGCTGCGAAACAATCCACTTGGAGTGTTTTGACTTTTAGTTACAGTGCTTTGATGCCCTGGTTGGACTTCAGGCCGTGTATGATCTAGGACGCATGCTTTCACAGTTGCTTCCAGATATGGCTTCAAGGGCACACCTTCCCTACCCGCCTCCAAAAGAAAAAAAAAAAAAAGCTCTCACCGACTGTGATGCTGTTGTGAAAACAGTTTTTAAAAAAAGTTCAATTGTGACCTTTGAAAGCCTGAAGATATACAAGGAATCTTACCAACAATGAAATGGTTTCTTGTAGCCCTAGTAGTCCTGTTAGCAGGGGTGGCCTGTTGCTGCCTTTGTCCATCCACCAGAGGGCAGTGTTTCCCTCTGCCTAACAGTTGGTCTCTGCTTGGAGGCCTTTCCTTTCAAATCCTAGCATTTTAGCTCCTGAAGCAATGTTTCTCGAAATTTGATTTGACTGCTAGAAATACGTCTTACATTGCAATTCCGTAGAGACATACATACAAATGCGGTTCTATATATGTATACATTATAGGAGTTTCATAAAACAATAACTTGTCTACTATGTGCAATGCACTCTGATATTTTCTATCCTCTTTCATTAACAAAAGGTGCCCATCATCACCCAAATTGAGTTCATGACTCACAAATTGGGTTGCAGCCCACAATTTGAAAAATATTGCCTTAGATTCATCTCGTCTCACATCCTGCATATTTATGGATAAAAAGATGCAGTAGAGAGGAACTTTGCCAGATCACTGGAATTTAGAGCAACACCTAGGACGAGGCTTCAGGGCCTTGGACTTCTAATCTGTTGCTTTCAACCCCCTGACATTACTGTTGAGGCACATCCGGCAAGTTACAGCCACAGGGAGGGAGGGAAAGGAAGGGTGTGTGTGTTGTATTCCCAGCACACTGGGCTTTGCTATACCAACAGAAGAGTCACCTCCAGCAGGGTTTTCTCTTTGGGAATATAACTTCTACATCTCAGCCACTGATTGTTAATCCGTGCTGGCCTCTGGAAGGTAAGTCTATGGAATCCTGCACATGGGTCCTCCTTGATGATGTCTGTTACCTGAGTGCGTACAGCGAAAGTGGCGTAGCAGTGGTTTGCTCTATAGCCCTAACTCCATCAGCATATTTCACGAATTAAATAGGGATTCACTTGCCACTGTCAAAATGTCTACTTCTGAAATGCGGAAGGTGGAAGTTCTCATGTGGTCTCATCCTTGCTCTGTAGAATGCCTCCCAGAGGACATTCGAGATTGACTACAAACACAACCGCTTCCTTAAGGATGGCCGGCCATTCCGCTACATCTCAGGCAGCATTCACTACTTCCGTGTACCCCGCTTCTACTGGAAGGACCGGCTACTGAAGATGAAGATGGCTGGCCTCAATGCCATCCAGATGTAAGTAGGTGGGCACTCGGCTCTCACCTCAGCCTAGATACCCACACCTGGAGAGAGGGTTCAGTTGCGTTTCTCAGTGCACCTATTTCATTGCTCAAAATGGGACATAGCGTTGTCTAGCTTTCTGGGAGGGGTTTGTCATGAGCTCCACCGGCCCTTCTTCAGATAATGAATCACTTCTCCCAATCTTGAACTTTGTCACCAGAAATCATAAAATGAATATCAGATTAAAAAGACAAAGGAAAGCAACAATGATTGAACATTTACCATGTGCAGGGCACTTTACATGAATGATTCCATTTTCTCAAGATATTACTAAAATTTGCCCAAGCACATAATTTTGGCCAGAGGACAAGCCAGGATTTGAAGATAAGGGTACCTGCGGGTAGTCAAAACTTCTCTCAGCTCTTAGGGGAATATGCCTTTTTGGATAGATTCCTGAAACCCAGTCTGTCTTCGTGGTTCTGCTGGGGTTATTCTGTAGCCTGGGGTTATAGAATTCCCCCCATACTTATCTCTCGTCATCTCTTTTGCTGTTGCAAGGTGACTAATGGGGGAGGATTGGGGTGGCTGGCCACTCTGGTTTTTGCGCTGCTGATGTGAATTGGTACTAACTTAGCAAAGATAAAGGGTGAGAAAACCCAGAGACAGATTCCTGGGACAGATAGTTAGGGAGAACCCCACTTGTAATTCTGGTCCTAAGGCCATGGGCACCTGTCTGTAGTTTCAACCCTACATTCTAGGGGACCAAGACTATCTGTTCCAGGGAACCCTGAAACCATGAGGTTGTGGAAAAAGGACATGAGCCAGGGATTGTCAGACCTTTGTGATGGCAGTGGGTGGCTTCATACCTAAATTTATATTCCGTGCTGTAGGCAGCCTGGGGTGTTGGTTGGACCTTTTGTCATTTTACTTCCTGCATGTTGTCTTCTAACAAAGTCTCCTATCAGGAGGACACGGGGGTTGAAGGTTGTTTTCCATTTTTATTAAAAAGTACTTTTCCAAAAATCAGGGCAGTCATGCACTGCGTAATGACATTTCGATCAATGACAGACAGCATGTATGATGGTGGTCCCCTAAGATTATAATGGAACTGTGACATTTCTATCGCCTAGTGACATCATAGCCGTCATCATGTCATAGTGCATCACATGACTCATGTGTTTGGGGTGATCTGGTGTAAACAGACCTACTGCGCTGCCAGTCATATAGAAATGTAGCACATACTGTTATGTATAGTACACAGTGCTTGATAGTGATAATATGTTATTGGTTAACGTTTTACTCTACTGTACTTTTATTTGTTATTTTAGAGTGTACTCTTTCTACTAATTATAAAAAGAAAAAGTATGCCGTGTTACCCCGACAGTAGCCTGCCTCATCCATCTCCTGTTTACCATGTCTCTTGATCACATTGTTTTCTCTCGTGCTTGGTTGAATGACCTGTTTTCTACAGTAACATGCTGTACAGGCTGGTAGCCTAGGAGCAATAGGCTGGCTATACCCTTTAGCCCAGGTGTGTAGTAAGGTAGACCATCTAGGTTTGTGTAAGTGCACTCTGTGATGTTCGCACAGTGATGAAACTGCTTAACAATGCATTTCTCAGCACACATCCCTGTGGTTAAGTGGTGTGCGCGTATGACTATATACCTCTTATTACTTTAGCACGGATATTTTCATTCTTCCTGAGCCTTATATGGACATCTATAATTTTTACATAGTATTAATTCATGTTCATGTACTTCAGTATCCTTTTTGAAGTCAGGCATTAAATAGGAATGGACATTCTTTGTGAGTCATGAACTTAAGTGTGTCCCCCTCCAAGTTCGGTTCTCTTGGGTAGCTGCTGTGAAAACTCAAAACAAGGCCTCTTTCCCATAGGGGCTGCCTAAGGGAGAGACCTGTATGTCCTGCAGGTTTACAGTTCTGCAGACAGTTCAGAAATTCATGTAGAACATCTGGATGTTTGAGCTCTTTCCAGGAAGGGGCTGTGTGTGTCTTGGCAGATACGTGCCCTGGAACTTTCACGAGCCCCAGCCAGGACAGTACCAGTTTTCTGAGGACCATGATGTGGAGCATTTTATTCAGCTAGCACATGAGCTGAGCTTGCTGGTCATCCTGAGGCCCGGACCCTACATCTGTGCGGAGTGGGAGATGGTGAGTGTGGCTAGACTTGGCTCTGCCTGCCTGCTGTGCGCGACGGGCAGACAGGCAGGCAGGGATCTGGGGGAAAGTGACTGAAAGCCGTTTAAGGAAGTCCCTGATTCCAGAGAACACGGAGCCTGTGCTTGTAGCCAGCACAGGTATCTTTTCTCTTCGGAATTGCCTAGGCAGAGGTAAGGGTCAGAGGTAAGGGCCCTCCTCTTGGTGTCGCTCACGTAACTCATTTTCCTTGTCTGTGAAAAGCAGTTAGTGGTGTGGGCTCTGTCTACCTGCTGGGGTAACTGTGAAATTAAGTGGAACAATCTACATAAAAGGCTTTGGTTCTTAAACCATTGCGTTCATACAGAGTGACCTTATTTTTAATATGTTACCATTTCTAATTTCCCTGAAAGTTTCCAAATCAGAAATCGCAACTCAAACACTCCTTCTCCATGAAACTTTTCTTCCCTCACTGCTAATGGTGATTTCTATCTTTCCTGAGTGCCTTTCATGAAATGGGCCTTATAATGGCTTCCTTTTTTTTTTCTTTCTTTCTTTTTTTCCCCTATCCTAGGGAGGATTACCTGCTTGGCTATTACAGAATGAAAGTATTGTTCTCCGTTCTTCTGACCCAGGTAAGTTGTTACAGATGTCGTGAGAGAATTTATGAAAGCATAGACAATTTATGTCAAAAGGGTCAGGTGTTCTGAAGATTGGGGTACTTCTGTGCAAACACTTCTGGAAGTTTAGTGACAATCTGAGAGTTAGTCATCGTCCATTGCAGAACACCAGACATTGAATGTGTAGGAAGTTAGGCTTTCTTGAACCACTTGACTAGATCTTGCTGGTAAACTGGTTAACTCTTTGAATTGGCATTGGTCCCGGTTTGTGGTTGACCAGCTGACTTTAATGCTTTCTCCTCCTATATATCTTATTTGATAGCATCTAGTTAATTAAAATAAAAATATAGTTTCTGGAATGGGTTGCTCAGTGGCTCCACTGCCTTCTCTTCCTTGATCTATTTTTACAGAGTGAAATGTAAATGATAAGTTTTTTTCTTGTCTTTTTAAACTACTGGAAATTATTTTAGCTGTAAACCATGATTGGTCAGAAAGTGCCATTTAACTGCATTTCTATATTCTGAAGACGTCCGTTTCCTTTGGTAAGGGCGGTGATGAAGATGGTCCTAAGGGCAGCTATCATTGATTAAGTTTCCTATGTAGAAGGCTAGTACGTTATGCTCTGTACGCATTTCCTTCTTAGTGTATTACCTCATATTTTACACTCTTAGTATATTATTAGTGTTTCCACATTTAATCGTAGAGCAGCTTTATAAAGCATATGCTCTATTATCCCCACTCAAGAATGTAAATATATAATTTATTAGAACTTCATTTTAAAAAGATAAAAACCCTACTCTGAAAAGAGGAGGACACACCCACCATTCAGTCACTCTTTTCTTCATTCAACAAACAGTGGCAGGGTGCTCCGGGCTTTGTGTCCTAGTGGCAGGGACAGATGCCAGGCATACTGATCCTTATCCACTGAGAGCTCAGCTGAGGAGACAACTCCTTGCAAGACAACTTTTATCCGACTTTTAGTGCATGTAGCTACCCCATTTCCGAAGGTAATTGTCGAATCCAGTATTTTCCATTTGCGCTGCCAGCACTAGGGTAATAAGGCTGTGTTGTGTCTGTTGGGGCTAAGAGGTGTGTGATGGTGTTAAACCTGTCTTGTTTTGCAGATTACCTTGCAGTTGTGGACAAGTGGTTGGGAGTCATTCTGCCCAAGATGAAACGTCTCCTCTATCAGAATGGAGGGCCGATTATAACAGTGCAGGTAACCATGGAGATGAGCCTGGGCCGATGGCGGGGAGGCTTCCGTCCATCCACATTATATGTAGGAGTGATGCAGACTTGAGCTTCATAAGTCTGCTTCTCAAAGAGGCAATGCCACAGGTGGTGCTCTTACTTTAATTGCTTTTTGAGGAAGTATTACCATTTTTTGAATGCCTGCTGTGTGCCAAATTCTGCACTGGGTGCTCTACAAATGCCATTCAATTATTCCAACCGCTGTCTTTTTTTAATGAATTTCAAAGAGGTTAAGTGACTTGGCCAAGGTCACCCAGCCAACAGATGGCAGAGTCAGGATTATCACCTTCAGTCTGCTAATCCTATAGTCCCTTGTCCCATTTGCCTTCTGGCTGCAAGGATGCAGCATGGACTAAACTCCTTTGGTGTCTGCCCTGCTTAGGTAATCAGTTCACATCGGTATAGAAAGAGGATGTGGTGAATTGGGGCCATTATTTTCTCCCTTCTGCTTCCTGCTCCCACTCTCCATGGTTTGGTTTTTTCTTTTTTTTGCTTTGCAAAGACTGGCTTATTGTATGGAGAGTATATCATATGGCAAGTATTTTCCATGGGAAAAATCAGGACACTTGACCTGCCATAAGTTTCGATGTTTGTAAAATTACTTAGGTAAAACATAAAATATCTGTCGGTCATTTACCAAGGATGCTCTTGTTGAAAACAAGGGAGTTATGTAAAACTAGCTGTATCCTGGAATAGCAAGTGAGTGCAGTGTGGCATTCCCTGGGGGAGCGTGGGCCAGATTTCCTTCTTATGAACAGTACTACGGACAGTTTGTAGGGATAGTCGTTGTGGCGAGGGAGTGTGGCCATTCCCTTGCCCTTCACTTATAGACCAAAGGAGGCGATGAGAGAGCTGAGCTGGCCAGGTGTCCACTCTGATACTGTATGGTGAACAGAGGCCAGCTTGCTGCTCCCAGAGGGATGGATAAGTAGCATTCAATGTCTCTCCATCCGTCTTGAGTCTGTACTGGCTAAGCCTTTAGGAGCCCGTTTTCCTGTAGGAAGATGTCAAGCCTGAAACTTGGGTGTCTTTGTACAGCTGGGTCTTCTTCCTTTCTCTTGATATCAGGTTTACTTTAGTTTGCCTTGTTTTAGGGAAAGTCTCTGCTTCTCCCTAAATCACTTTCAACTTCTTCTCACAACTTTCCTGTACCTGAAATGTCACAGAAAATGTATTCAAATATGAGCTCTGCAGAGGACAGCGAAGTTGACTGTCCTGGGTGCGTTTCTTCTTGTGTCTCTCCCTGGCAACCTCAGACGACTTTAGCGGACTGTGACTCCTCCCAGGAGACTTAGCTTCCTCCTCTCCCCGTCACATCTCCACTTGCTTGAATCCCACCGAATCCTTTTTGCCCTTTCATTACTGAATAAATAAGTACATAAATGTTGGTACAGAAAAATATAAGAAAGCAGAAGAACCACAATTATCATTTAAACATCAGGAACCAGGAGTAAAACTCTTTACATTTTGGGGAAATTTCCTTACTTTTTTTTCAATGCCTTTAACAATTTTCTGTTTACCATCAAATTTATACTGTATGGGTAGTTTTCTGTCTGACTTTTTTTTTTTTAACTTTATTCTTATGTCATAAGCATTTTTTCATATCATTAAAAATTCTTTGTACATCAAATTCATGGTTGCTCTCTTGTTGTTTGAAGTGCAATTCCATAGGTTCCCCTGTATCCAAAGCCTTCTCAGTTGACTTAATTGGCATCCACTTGACTCTCAGAACCCTCAGTTAGTGCCTCCATTAGTGAAGCATTTGTGACAGTTTCTCTACTTTCATCCCTGCCCAGGTGTACCTCTAGTCTCTTCTGCTCCCCAAACCTCTACCTGGCAGCCATAAAGTCATATCCCACAGGTGTAACCATCACATGCCTACCAAGTGATTCTGGGATTGAATAGAGGCTGCTGGGTTAGATAAGAAAGAAGCTGGCATTGGTAGACAGTGTTTTGTGCTCATGTGTGGAAGTTTCTATAAAAGCTGATTTTTATCTGTCTTAATTCAGGCCCAAGGACATAATGATGGCTTCTTCAGTTCATGATATTGGAGCTTTCTCTGGGTGCCTGGAGCATTTGAAGAGGCCACAGAGGAGCTATGTCTGTAGGCAGAGCAAAAACCATTCACAGCAGAAGGCTCAAATCCTTGCCCGAGAGCGGTATTGTCTTACAGCTGCAGGCAGCCCAGCCTGGATCTTTATTCATCCTTATGATTCAGCCATATATGCAAATATTCTCTTCTGGAGGCATTAGCTAAACCAGTGCCATCTTAGCTTGTTTGCATATGTGGATGTTTATCTCAGTTTGTACCAAGACCACACCTAAAATAAGGAAAGCCACAAACACCTATTAATAATATTGAAGGTGAAAATAATTAGGAGTGGGGACCTTCCACCCACAATTTTGCACACCTAACCTATGGGCTATTGGTGATAGCTCTGTTTATACCTGTTGTGGAAGATCAATAACTTTAAAAGTCTGCAGTGCTTTGTTGCTTCACTAAGGAGCTTACAGGTTGAGATAGTTACTCTAGAATAAGGACCTGCAGATTATGGCCCATGAGTCAACTGGCCTGATGCCTGTTTTATAAATAAACGTCCATTAAACTCAGCCACGCCCATTCATCTGTGTATTTTCTATGGCTGCTATTGCACTACAATAGCAGAGCTGAGTAGTAGAGCAGACATAGGGACAAAAAAGCCTAAAATATTTACTCTTTGCCCTTTACTGAAAAAGTTTGCTGACCTCTGCTCTAGAAACATCAGTGTTCCTTTGAATCTCACCATGACTTTTTCTCTAGTCTTTCAAGCCCTTTTTTTGTGTTTGTGTATTTCTCCTCTCCCATCCTCAGCCTACAGACATCTCTTTTTTGTTTTTTCTCTAGTTGGCAATAATATAGAACTAGAGCGTACTCCTAGTTGCTAGCTTTTTGAGCACTTACTTGAGCACTTGCCAGGTATTGTGCAAAGTCTATTCATGTATTGACTCAGTTAATCCTCGTAACAGTTCAGTGACACAGGTACCTTCACCTCTTACAGATGAAACGTTTTAAAGGTGGAGTCTCATGGATAAAAAGTGGCAGAGCTGAGATTTGCACGTGGGCAATTGGACCTCTGACACCTGTGCCCATGGCCGTAGCTCGTAGCTGCCTTGCAAATGTTGAGCTTTTCTCTCTCTCTAAAAACCTAACCAAACTATGTGTATGCACTTATTACACACCTGTTTATTTCAAGGTACATGATACAGTGATGGTAATGGTAAGTCAGTCTTGAAAAAATAAGTGAAGAGAAACAAGGTTGAGGCATGGGGTGGGCAGGAAAGAACTCGAGGCTCAAAGATTCTGGGCTGACTTAGTTGCTAGAGCTGACCCTTAACTTTAGCTCTGAACTTCTTGACAGTCAAATGATGAAGGACGATACAGCCATTTGTATGATTTTAATTAAAATGAGGGGTAAAGTATCTGGTTAGTATTTGTAAGCTTTTCTTAGCATTTATCTCAATTATTTCCAAAGGGACTTCTGTGGGACTAATTAATGTATCAGGATTAGTCACTCAAGGGGAGTTTTTTATCGTGTGTGTGTAGCAGACACCTCCTTTTTCAGGATGGCTGTACTGGGCGTGCTCACCTCAGTCTGTGTTGCTTCATGAACCCATAACCTAAAAGCATTGTCAGAGGGGTCCCTTCTGAGAAAACAGTTGTAAAATTGTGAACTATCACACACACACACACACACACACACACACACACACACACACACAATGAAGCATTATGATGAGAACACCCACATAACCACCATCCAAGATGGGAATTAGCATATGGCTAGAACCCTAGGAGCTTCCCAGATCTCCTTCTTGATTACACCCCACTTCTTCCCAGTGTCCTGACTTTCATGGCATCAGTTTCTTGCTTTTCTTTACAGTTTCACCACCTATGTGTGTATCTAGACTTTATAGTTTGTTATTGCCTATTGTGAATTTTCTATATAGGGAATTGTACTGTCTGCAGTTTTTAGTGTCATGCTTCTTTCACTCAGCATTATACCTCTAAGATTCTTTGGTGTGTTGTGTGGAGCTGAAGGTCTTTCATTTTATTGCTTCAGAGCAAATGTTTCTCAACCTTTTTTTCATTGTTGCCCCCTAAACCGCCTCTTTAAACATTTTTTTCTAATGGCTCCCCCCCATGACATTTTAATATCTGAGATGTGCCATATAACTTTACATATAAAAAGAATAAGATTTTTTTAATCTATAAGAATCAATTTGCATCTCCTTGGGGATGCTATCCACCACACTGAGAATGCATACTTCAGAGCAGGGTTTCCCACCCTCAGCACTATTGCCATTTTGCACCTGATAATTCTTTGCAGTGGAGGCTGACAGTGTAGGGTGTTGAGCACCATCCATGGGCCTCTACCCACTAGAAGCTAATAGTGCGCTCCTTCTTCGGTTGTGACAACCAAAATATCTCCAGACATTGCCAAATGTCCCGTGGGGGAGCAAAAGAACTCCTAATTGAAAATCACTAATGCTATTGATCGCAAACTGAGCATTGGTTATTGAATACAAGACAGGAAATAGTCTGAATGTTTGACAGTAGGATGTCAAGTCCATGATGAGGCATCCGTGTCCAGTAATTGCCCTCATTACTGCCCTGGACATTTTGCATAACGTATTAAGAGGGGAAAGTAACATTATAACGGGTGTATATAGTATGATACCAGTTTTGAGAACAGAAAACAATTTCTGTATATTATTTGTATATATTTAGGGTGTGTGTGTGTGTGTGTGTGTGTGTGTGTAAATCTGGAAGACTGCGCCCAAATGCTTACAGTGATTATCTCTGGGTAATGGAATTAACAGATATTTTTTTCCACTTTCTTTCCATTTTTCTTCATTTTCTAATACATTACCACGGGAAGGTATTATTTATGTAATGTTTAAAGTATCTATTATACAGGGGTGCCCCCAAAATGTTTACACATGACTTGTATTCATCTTTTGTTATCAGTATATATGGAGTATTATAATTTTAATACAGTTTTTTTCCCTTCTTAAAACGTGTATACATGTTTGGGGCACCCTCTGTATGTTATAATGGAGACTATCACTACAATCTAAAAACTAGCATGGTAATTTTTGTTTTCTTTTTCTTATTTCTCAGTTATTCTGCTGAGTTGCTTTTGGGAAAATGAGTTTTGAGGGCTGATGTTGGTGGTATTTGTGGTAATCATTAAGGCTTGTCATATCAATACATATACTCAGGTATTTTCCCCAAACAACTACCTGCATCAGAATGACTACATTGGGATCTCCTGATTGTTTTCACCCTCTTCTGTTTTAATTTGCAGGTTGAAAATGAATATGGCAGCTACTTCACCTGTGATTATGACTACCTGCGTTTCCTGCAGAAGCGCTTCCGCTACCACCTGGGTAATGACGTGATTCTCTTCACCACCGATGGGGCACAGCAGAAGATGCTGCAGTGTGGGACACTGCAGGGGCTCTATGCCACAGTGGACTTTGGACCAGGTTGGTGTTTATAGTAACAGAAAATCCAGCGAAGGCCATGCAGGCTTGGGATTTTCACTCGGTCAATTGCTCTGTTCGATTGCAGCTGTTTTTTTACGTGGCGTGGGCAGGTTGAATGAGATGCCTCACATTTTCCTTTATCGAGTAACAGGTAAAATAGAATAATGAATAAAGCCCCCCTCTGTTTCAGAGATTATTTTATTTCAGCTGATTTAGCCTCGAGAACAAGAGCTCTATTTTCATGACTGGTGTAGTTAGCCTGGACCCTGGAGTACTGTTCTCTTTGGGGCTAGTGGGCTCAGGAGCTGTTCCAGCTGTGAGAAGCTCTACCCTAAGACAGTTGCCTTTCAGACTCTGTCTCTGGGACGTGCTGCTCTTCAATGCTCTCCCTGTCCCCCCAGTCATGGCTAGATGCTCGGGGCTGTATTATGGCCATAGTGAACTCTGCGGTCAGCTGGGTTGTGTTGGCCTAGCAGTCCAGGAGTGTAGGAACGTACCTTACACTTCCATTATCTTTCCGCACAACTCAACACTATGAACTGTCATGGGCCAGATGTGGTTTTGGTAGATGCTATCGTCTTCCCTGATTCGTCAGTGCTGTATAAGCTACAGAGGTTCCACAAATGAAAGTTCTGGGTGGGCGGGCAGTGTGGCTAGGATGCTTCTGACTATGATAAACTTCTGGCTATAATTAAGAGAATCTTCATTAGGGTGAGAGCAGCTTTCATAAAGAACATGACAGTGAAATGCAATGTGCAATCCTGAAAAGGATTCTGGACTGGTTTTGCTATAAAGAACATTATTGGGACAATTGAAATCTTTGAATGTAGTCTGTAGATTACATTAGATATTGTATCCATGTTAATTTCCTGTTTTGTTTATATATATATATGTATGTGTGTGTGTGTGTGTGTGTGTGTGTGTATATATATATATATATATATATATATATATATATATAATTGTACTGTGTTTATTTACAAAATGCCCTTGCTCTTAGGAAAAACATACCGAAGTATTTAGAGGTATAAGGCCATCACACCTGCAACTTCTTCTGAAATGACTCAAAAAAATATGTATATTTATCTATAGGAAGAGAAACTGATAACGTACATATGGTAAAATGTTAACAACTGGGGAATCTGGGTGAAGGGAATATTGAGTTTTTTGTACTATTCTCATAACTTTTCTATAAGTTTGAAATTATTTCAAAATAAAAAGTTATTATACCCAACCCGCCATAAAAGACCAGCTCTTTATAAAGACCCCGAGGAATAAGACTCCATGCACACTGCACGTCCAACACTTGCGTTCTCCAGAGAAGGATGTACAGAAGACTGAAGTTGCATTTTTAAAGAGATTCTTCCAACATTACCAAAAAGGAAAAGAACAGGCTTTAAGTCAACCGAGTGTTTCTAGAAACATGGTACGTTGCTCAGAGTATTTGGTGATGAAATCACCCATCTACAAAGAGTTACACAGGAAGTGGCCTGCTGGTTTCCTCCTGCTTTAGCACACTTCCCATCACGGTGATGAAAAGCACAGTATTTTCTGTAGGGAGGAACAAATGGAAGATTATTACAAGTTTGTTGTAAGCATTATGCGTATGTGGGGTGACAGCACAATTGCTTTGCTGTGGGTTGAAGGACAGACCAGTGCAAGGTCAGTGTACCTGGGCCAGATGGGCCTGTGGCAACATCAATCATTTGTGTGGGGGAGGGACATTGGCTGCGGGTCAGATCACAGGAGAAGGCTCATGAGAAGAGTAACTAAAGCTGTGAATGCCACCTAATGCCTAAGTGTGAGAAATTTACAGCTGTAAGATAAGTGAGATTACATTCTTTCTTGATCAGCAGATTCTCTCCTGAAAGCTGGCCTTACAGAGAAGCCAAGGCCTATCCGGGAGCCAGGGGTAATCTGGAGGTCATGGCTAGTGTCATTTCCCCTCTGGGGTATCTGCTGTGGAAACTGATCGTGAAGTTTGGGGCCAGGATGTCATCTGCTCTGGTTGGGGAGACAGTATTTATGTTTACTCTTTCACTGATGTAAGGCTGCCATGACCTCTTTGTGAAAAAAACTCTTCCTGTTTTGTTTTGTTTTTTAATTAAAGTTTATTGGGGTGACGATTGTTAGTAAAGTTACATAGATTTCAGGTGTCCAATTCTGTGTTATTGTTCCTCTTTTTAGAGGAAGAAGGGAGAAGAGAAGACATAGGAAGACAAGATACAGGCGTCTTAATGGGATATGTCAGAAGGAAAAATGGAGAGCAAGTGGTCTGGAATGGCTGATGATGTGCAAATTAAAATTCAGAGGATACTCCATTATTCAGGGACAAACACCATTAGACCACATTCATCCCTTTGACTGGTTAATTAATTGGCACATATTTGTGGCACTATTATTGTGTGTGACACTGTGGAGGCTGCAGAGAAGTATCTGCAGGCCTGCTGGTTTCCTCCTGCTTTAACACACTTCCCCTCACAGTGATGAAAAGCACAGTATTTTTCTGTAGGGAAGAACAAATGGAAGATTCTTATAAGTTTGTTGTAACCATTATGCGTATGTGGGGTGACAGCACAATTGCTATTGCTGTGGGTTGAAGGACAGACCAATGCAAGGTCAGTGTACCTGGGCCAGATGGGCCTGTATGCAGGACTGTCTTGTGGGGGTGCATCTGGGTCAACCAGATGTCCGTGTGAAGAGAGCCGAGCACAAGATGTGTCCGGGAGATGAGGAAACCCAGATGAAGAATACAAGCCCGTGAAGTGAACTCCCAAGGCAATGCCATCAGGAAAGGCCACGGGGACCTCTACAGAGAGGAAGCAACATTTTATGGTCCCCACACATCCATTAAATGGATGGTCTGAGTCCAGCCTAAAGCTAGCTTGGAGGTGTTCTAGGCCCATGGGAGCCTGGGGACGGACCGGGGCCTCAGGCTCAAGTCCTACAAAGGGCTCTTTTTACTGAACTTCTTGTCTTTTCCAGAACTGACCTTTCTTCTCCCTCTTGTTATTCTCAGGTGCCAACATCACAAATGCTTTCCTAATCCAGAGGAAGTATGAACCCAAAGGACCCTTGGTAAGAACTGGGAGTGAGGTGTGGAGAGACTGCTTGTACCAACTTCACAGTTGTTGGGAGAGAGACATTACATGCTGTAGAAGGGTAGGAGGAAAGCCTTGGTTTTTCTGGCTCTGGGCTCAGCAGCTGATGGGATTGTGGGGACATCACCCTGTGGACACATGAATGACCAACAGCAATGCTCCTATTTGAAACTGAGGCCCTGCACTGGAGTGCAACAGAATGGGGACTAATGCAAATGTCCTGCCGGGCCCCAGGCTCTGTGCTCTTGCATACTTCATCTCATTTGGTCCTCATGACAACTCTCATAAGTAGTAGTATTGTCTCCATTTTCAGTGAGGCTCAGAGAACATGTCCCTCACCCAGGGTTGCACAGCTGGAGAGTAGCAAGGCCAGATCTGTGAGTCAGATCTGTGTTTTTTGAGAGCTCTTTGTGACAGAACGTCTCCATCTTTAATGTGCTTATGAATCAAGTAGGAATCTTGTTAAAATGCAAACGTTTTAAAGTTAAATTTATTTGGGGTGACGTTGGTTAATAAAATTATTAAAATGCAAATTTTAATCTTCTGGGGTGGGGCCTGAGATTCGGGCTTTCTGACAGGCAACCAGGTGACCTTGGGATGTGGGTTTGCTGAGTACACTTTGAGTCGGAGGGCTCTGTGGCATGCTGCATAGACAGCTAGGAGGAGGGGGCACTGGGGGCAAGGTCCAGGCAGGTGTATTGAGCTCATCCATCCACCACTCTGCTCTTCTCTTCCCTTCTCCACACTCGTTGTTGTTGTAACTCGGCCCATTTTAAGGGGTTATGTCTTGTGCCTTCTCTGCAGCAAGTCAGGCTGCCCCACCTGTGTACAAACCTTGGTACAAAACAGCCTTTTCTGAACATGGTCTCTGCTTTAGTGAACTGTGCAGAACCCACATTCACAGACTTCGGGTGGAGCTGTCTCCTGAGATGAGATGGCCACAGAACATGTCCAGATTTCTTTTTCCTTCTCTAGACGAAGGGCTTGGCATGTAATGCCCAAGAGAAACATGAAGTGCTTGGGGCTTGCTTTGCAGAATATGTGGACAAGTTTACCTCACTTTAAGTGAGCCTGAGATCTGAAAATCTGGATGCACCTCAAGGGTCAATTTGGAGCTGATTATATTATAACAGTATTTTGCGACCCGACTCTTTTGCCCAACAAACTTTCCTACCATATATAAACTGGGGATTGATTAACAAAATTTTGGTGCACGTACAACTATTCAGGAATACCTGTATTGTCGGTGCCTGAGAACCGAGTTTGGGCAATGCTGTTATTGGAAGTCCTCATTGGTCCCCCAGCTCTGGGTTAAGCAGCGCATGTCAACTCCCTTTTCCACCTGTCCCTCAGTGGAGACCTAGGGCAATAGCTACAGGGAAGCCCCAGCATTTGATGGTCACAACTTTATTCTAAGCTCCACATCCCTTTCTCTTTTTAGATCAATTCTGAATTCTATACTGGCTGGTTAGACCATTGGGGCCAACCTCACTCAACAGTCACGATTGAAGCGGTAGTGTCCTCTCTCCATGATATTCTTGCCCGTGGGGCGAATGTGAACTTGTGAGTCTTAATTTCTGGAGGGGAGGGTGCCCTGCACAGCTGGGGGCTCACAGTGATGTATCGTCTGTTCTCCTGTTTCCTTGTAGGTACATGTTTATAGGTGGAACCAATTTTGCCTATTGGAACGGTAAGAGCACTTTAATATCTGTTTGTAGATGCTCATACTAGAAGGTTTCCGGTGCTTACTTTTGGTGGGTGTGCCTACAGACAATTTTTATTTTCTAATTTTGTTTGTCTTCTCCTAAATTTTCTAAGATGTAAGAATTGCCTATATAATTTAAATAATTTTTCTTTTTGAAAAATTTTAAGGGACATAAATTGTGCACTTAGAAACCTTCTTGTTTTAAACCAGGCTGGCTGGGCAGGCCTCAGTCACAGTGTCTGGTGACGATGGCTCACTTGTGCATATGTTCTGCTCTGGGGTTGTTGTTTTTTTGTTTTAAACATTTTGCTTTGTTAAAAGATAACTCACATACCATAAAATTCATGATTTTAAAGTGTACCATTCAGTGGTATTTAGTTATACAACCATTACTACCATCTAATTCCAGAATACTTGTGTCACTTCAAAAAGAAACTACCCAAGAAACTACCCACTCTCCCTCCTCCCAGCCCTGGGCAACCATTAGTTTACTCTCTCTCTCTCTTTATAGATTTCCCTATCCTAGACATTTCATGTAACTAGAACCATACCATATGTGGTCTTTTGTGTTTGACTTCTTTCATTTAGCATAATCTTTTCAAACTTCAACCAGTACTTGTATCAGTACTTCATTCCTTTTTATTGCTGAAATAATATTCCATTGTATGAATGTAGAACATGTTGTTTATCTACTCATCAGTTGACGGATATTTGTGTTGTTTCCACTTTTTGGCTATTCTGAATAATGAATTGACATTGATGTATAAGTATTTGTTTGAATCCCTTTCAATTCTTTTGGGTGTATACGTAGGAGTGGAATTGCTGGGTCACATTGTAACTCTACGTTGAGAGTTTGAGGAACTGCCATAGTATTTTCCAAAGCAGCTGCAAGATTTTACATTTTTATGTGTTTGGTGTGTGTGTGTTGTTGTTTTTTTTTTATGGGAAAAATTATGACAAAATTCTCTTCATAGCCATTGATTTTTACAAATACAAATCATGCAATATTGGCCTTTCTCTAAGCCTCATTCTCCACCTCTCTTCACATCTGTATTTTTCTCTCTGAATCATTGAAGATGTCCTACTGTAAGTTTTGGAGGCTTTGCTTGTGCCTAAATCTCCTAGGATCTATAATTGGATACTATCTGTGCTTAAAGAAGTTTCTCTTTTGAACTGCTGTCTTTTGTGCAGGGTGGGGTGGGCTAGGAGAATGCTTTGCTTACACATATTATTTTTGTTTGTTTGTTTTTTTAAAGATTTTAGTGGGGAAGGGGAACAGGAATTTATTGGGGAACAGTGTGTACTTCCAGGACTTTTTTCCAAGTCAAGTTGTTGTCCTTTCAATCTTAGTTGTGGAGGGTGCCGTTCAGCTTCAAGTTGTCCTTTCAGTCTTAGTTGTGGAGGGCGCAGCTCAGCTCCAGGTCCAGTTGCCGTTGATAATTGTAAGGGGCACAGCCCACCATCCCTTGTGGGACTCGAGGAATTGAATGGGCAACCTTGTGGTTGAGAGCCCACTGGCCCGTGTGGGAATCGAACCGGCAGCCTTTGGAGTTAGGAGCATGGAGCTCTAACCGCCTGAGCCAGCCCACACATATTATTAATGTTATTACAATTATTAGAGCCAAGAAATGGAGATATTGCAAACCTCAAATGTCTCTGCTTAAAAGGTACTAATGTGCAAGGTTGGTAACTGAAGTTTTAGATCATCATATCTGTGTGTCTGTCTTCTTGTTAGAAACAGTTAAAACTTTGGGATGCCTTTTTTCATTCAGTAGCTAGGAATTCCAGTCATCCAATGCAGGAATGAAGACCGATAATTTTTGGAGCTTTGCTTTTCGTGATATAATTTTAAAATATCTTACTGTCCTACTTAAAACAATACAGTCTTCTTTCTAAAACTTTAGACAATATAAAAGCTACCACTGAGAAAATAGAAGTTGTCTTTAATCCTCTCCCTGGCTCCTAAACCTGCCATAATTAATAAAAGCCTCTTTTCCCCCTCTGTGTTTCCATTTAGTCCTCATCTGGGTTACAATTATCCACCCACTTTACAGGTAAGAAAAGCAGGCTACAAAAACAAGTCCACATGTTTCCCATCCAGCTGGCAAGAGGTGGAGCCGGATTCAAACTCAGGTCTTGAAAAGCAGGTCACTGCCCTTTGGATAATCCCTTACAGCTGGAAGCCCCTGCGCCAGCCCCCTATTCAGCATTTCTTATAAATGCCAGGCCTCTCTGACTTGTCCTGTGGCCTGGTCTCTTTTGGGAAGTGAGGGAGGGCCAGTCTGTGCTTCTTAGAAGCTGTTCTTCAAGCCAACTTCCCAGAGCAGAGCTGTGAGAGAAAAACATGAGCTCATTGCTCATCCTACCCAAAGTGGATGCACATGCTTGTTGCAAGTACGCGTACTGCACCGTGCCTGTGTGTGTCCCCATCTGTGTGAGCGCCCCCTACGGGCACCAGGCTGTCCTGCGCTTCTCACACAACGTGGAGAGCTGAGGAGTGGTCTTACTGTTTCTTTGCCTGTTTACCTCACACTCACTGACTTGGCGAGAGGAGGCTTGAGGGAGCAGTGGACACTACAGTTGTCTGAAAACATCCAGAGAAGGATTCTGCTGATGGAACTAGAACAAAGACTTAGTTTGCCAGTCCATCGTTTAACCCACGGGCCAGCTTTTTCCAGCCTGGGTTCCCTTGGCCTATAAAGTTTGCTTCCGAAAGATATTCAATTCACCATGGCAACCACTTATGGAGCTCCTCTTCGGTCCTGGCTCGGGCGGGGGCGGGGCGGGGGCGGGGTTGGGGTGGGTTGGGGGTGGGGTGGGGGCGGGGACGCGGGAGGCATCACTCCCATCAGTAAGGCCACACCTACTTCTGAGGGGCACGCGTCTAGTAAAGAGCGAAAGATACAAGTTACTAACACGGAGCAGCACGCTCACTACCACTTTAGAACTAGAGAAGGGATCACAAAAAAGAAGGTGAGCTCCTTGCAAAAAAGGATGTGGTTTTCTTTCTTTCGATTTTTTTTTTTTTCATCTCACAGCAAAGGATGTGTGTTTTATCACATGTATCCCCAGAGGTGGGCAGACCTGTTGGTAGGCAGCTGTCTCTGGTTAATAAGAAGGGGGCGGGGGGAGTAATATGACTGGATGAATTCAAGTGGTTGAGTGGCTTAGGTATTTCAAAACGTAGATTCTGTGCAGAGAACTAATGAAAAAGAGTCCCTACGGGGATGATCTGATACTTGGCATTGCTCATCTGTCAACTTCACCACCAGCAGGATCATCCAAGGTGGCTCCATCATTTGTGAGCTGTGGGACCGCGCGAAGGAATTTGTTACTAAATCGTAGGTGAACACTCAGGTTTTGTGCCTCATTTGCTTAAAAACTAGGTTGGATATAAGATTATCCTAAAATCACTTTATTCTCACACACTTGCATTGCAAAATGTTCTCTGGAGAAGAGAAAGGGGTGGCACAGAGCCTTGCTGGTCCGCAGATAGCAGCATCAGTGTCACCAGGGAGCCTGTTAGAAATGCAGTCTCAGGTTAGAAACCCCAGACCTGCTGAATCAGAATCTCGGGCAGGGTTTAGGAATGTGTTTGAACAAGCCCTCCATGTAACTGTCATGCATGAGTCCGTTTTCTAAGTACTAGCGTAGGGCTACTGCCCAATATTGCACACAATCTCTTACCTGTGAATATCATCTGTTTCAAGGTTGAGGGCCTCCGTTCTAGGCTCTGCCCCTTGGGCAATAATTGTAAGACCATTTGCTTTTCTAGCCTTTTCATATAGACAGTAGTAGCGTTATTTATTGGTCTCTGTTTCATGTCCATTCCCTGGGAAACAGACTCTGAGATCACCCAGCAGGAAGTTTAATGGGTTGTGCTCTCAGGAGCACACAAATATCTAGAAGAGAGTGTGGGAAGCAGGAGTGAGCAGAGGGAGATGCTAAACTGTGATGCAGTTTCAAAAGTGGCTCAGCCGATTCTAAAGGAGCTCTGGAGCTGGGATGGCCCTTTGAAGCAAGGACACTGGGTTTTTATATCCCCACATTGGTCAGTGGTTGGATATGGGCTATCCTGAGAGGGTTGTAACCACGGGCAAGGCAGCAGAGGGCAATGACCAAAGAGGGATACATCTGAGAGCCGTCAGCAGCCAACACTCCTGGCAGCAAGGGGAACTAACGAGTGCTTTGGTACTGATGGGATGCTAGAGGCACAGCACAGCACACCCTACAGTCAATGCAGACATTACAAAGGCCTGGCGGTTACATCTGAATCTCTGGGTTGATGTGAGTATGCAGTCATCTCTCACTTTGTTTGGTCTGATTACCCTCAGTCATTTTCTGCTGGTCTGTGGTCCGTTCACCACTGACCTTTTCTCGGCCACAGGGTTCGAGGTCATGAAAAAGTTCACAGCTTGACAGTCCAAGATATGGTTCATGCCGTAAGCCCTGCCATGACTGGTTGTGAGACGTTGAACAGGTTTTGTGGGGAGGTTCAGATTCCCTGCTGATTTAGTGGCAGTAATGTCTGCTGCTGTCACAGCTGTGAGCTTCCACTGAATGGATGGTGAAAGTGCTCTCTAGACTCAAAGATGCTTGGCGAGGGCCTCCTGTAGGAAGAAACTCATTTCTTTAAGCCTTGCATCCTGAGTCACTTAACCGCTGGTTCAAATGTGTCCTTTATTTTCTCCCTCTACAATGCTGAGCCCATGAATCCCAAAGAACTTGTCCCAGGTGAGGGCCTGTGGTAGTAACCAGTGGCACGTTTGTGTCTTCCAGGGGCCAACATGCCCTACCAAGCACAGCCCACCAGTTACGACTATGATGCTCCCTTGAGCGAGGCAGGGGACCTCACCCAGAAGTATTTTGCTGTGCGAGACGTTATTCAGAAGGTGAGTGCTTTGTATGCGCTGCGGTGGGCTGGTCTTAGAGCCTGCCTTGGGTTCCCTGTGCTCTGTAGACTTCCTAAAAGGACAGATGAAGGGAAGCATCACATAGATTTGGCCTTGACTCTTGGTCCCCACCTGATTAAGAGTGAGCCTGTGAACAAGTTAGTCCAATAGTCTATTCATTGGTAAAACCGGACAGACAGCACCTGGTGGTGTCGTAAGAATTAAAAAGAACCTACGTTAAGGTATCCAGTGTAGTCCTGCCACACGTTGTCCAGTTAGAGGTAGCCATTCCTATTGTTTGTACTAAAGGTAAGAAAATGTGAGTCCACATAAATAGCTGTGCAGGAGAGAAAGTCTGTGAACACTGGAAGCATGGTGCAAATGTGAGCTGTCAGCAATGCTTCAGTTTTCTATTTGGGGCAGTGTTTGCTGTTTCCTTCTGTCCTACCACCTGAACTGCTTAGTCCTGCTAACGGTGTGACCTTTTGAGGCATCTAAAGCACCCAGGTGGGGTTTCCTGTCTCTCCTGTGGGTTAAAAAAGAAAAAGAACCCACAGTTTTTCTGCTCAGTCACCTGAGTTTTGAAGTTAAAAAAACAAAGGTTTTCTGCCTGTAAATGGTATGAACTTTTTTTTTGTTTTAAATATACTGTAGTCTCAAATTAAACCTAAGTGTTAAAACCTACATTATGAAATATGTTAAACATACTGAAAAAATATAATCTATACTTATCTAAGAATTTGTCTAGTAATCCAAATTTTCAAATGTATGGTTAAATGTTGCTCATGTTGTTTTTTTATTATGGATTTAATCACTGCAGATTTTGTAGTGATGACTCCAAGACTCGCATGTCTGTCTCTTCTCTGATGCAAAACTCTCTGTTCCTATCTTTATTATTTCCTTCCTCTATTTGAAGCTTATCTTTTTAATCCAGACTTTTTTCTTTTCTAATATAAATATTCAAGGTTATACACTTCCTTCAAGTACTGCTATAACTCCGTCTCATAAATTTGATACGTGATATATTATAGTTTGCATCTAAACATGCCTGTTTTGATTTCTCTTTGACCCTACAAATGTTCAGAAGTAAGGTTTTCAATTATTAAACATACATGTTTTTCTGGTTTGTTGATTTCTAAGATATTTGCATTCTGGTTAGCGAATGTAGGCTGTATGATGCCAATCCCTTGAAATTCTTTGAAACAAATCTTAGAACCTGATATTTACCAATGTGAACAAATACTCCATGTGTTCTTGGAAAGATTACAGGTTTTATAATTGTTGGATATCATCTATATACGTGTTCATTAGATTAAGTTTGTTAATGGTGCTGTTGATATCTTTGATATCCTTTCTAATTTTTTTGTTAGTTTATCCATTATTTATTTAGAGAGCTGTATTTATGTATTTTTCCTTGTCACTTTTTGAGGCCATGTTATGAGGTATGCAAATTGAGAATTAAATCATTTAGTATCCTTATGTGTTAATACTCTATCTCTAATAATGCCTTTTACCTTAAAATCATTTTTGTCTTGTACTAATATAGTTTATCTGCAGTCCTTTGATTAATATTTACCGGGTATATCTTTCAAATTGCTTTAATTTCAACTTTTTTACATCTGTTTGTTTGTTGTTGTTGTTTTTTAAATGTATCTCTTATAACAGGATTTAGCTGGATTTTTAAAAAATCTAGCTTGACCATTTTTGTCTTTTAACTGGTACATTTATTCGTTCTCATTCATTATAAATCTGGATACACATCACTTAATTTCAACCATCTTATTTGATAATAATCTGTCCTTCTTTTCTGTTCTGTCCTCCTTTATTACTTTCTTTTGAATTGTTTGAGTTATTTTTTCCTTATTTCACTTGCCCCACCCCAGTTTGGAAATTATTCACTATACTTTTATTACTTTAGTGGTCATCTATTAAAGTGTAAAATACATATCCCCAAAAATCACAACTCATAAATGTAGAGCTCAGTGAATTAATACAAAGTGAACAGACCCCTGTAACCAACACACGGCACCCCAGAAGCCCCTCATGCTCCTTTCTAGTTTAGCTTCCCATCCCCTCAGTTAACCCCGATCCCAACTCTGTCACCATAGGTTAGTTCTGCTTTATAAAAATGGGTTCATACAGTGTGGACTCCTTTATGTCCAGTTCTCAAAAAACTTTAACATTCAGCTGTAACTTATGAGAATTTAAAAGTAATCAGTCATCTATACTTCTTCCATATAGCCAGAACTTTATCTCACGTTCATTCCAGTTACATCCCTATAAATCTATAAAGCATCATTATAATCATTTCAGACATTGTTTGACTTTACCCACACTGTTCATTTATTCACAGATAATTCCACAAATATTTAGCAAGTTCCATATATGCCAGGTGAGGTTTTAGCTGCTTGGTTTATGTAGGCCTCCTTGAGGAAGTGAAGCTGGAACAAAGATTTTAAGGTGGTGAGAGAGCCACGTGGGATATCCAGGTCCAGAGCAGTCCATGAAGAATGCAGCCAGTGAAAGGGTGGGAAAGTGCATGGCATTTTGAAGGACTACCAAGGAGACTGGTGTGGCTGGAGCCCATTTAGTGAAGGGGAAAATAGTTGGAGATGACGTCCCAGACATAATGGGGAACTGACCCCATACGGCCTTATAGGCAGGCCTTTGTAAGACTTAAGCTTTTATTCTGAATGAAATAGGAATCCATTGTAGAGCTGAGCAGAGCAGTGAAAGAATGACACAGGCTGCTATGTGGAGGCTAGATTCTGGGATGCAGGGCAAGGGTAGAAAAGGAAAACCAATGAGAAGGCTTTTGCAGCCATTTAGGTGAGAGGGGATTGTGGCTTGTGAAGGTAGTGGGAACTGGTTGTAGTCAGACTATCTTACGACAGTGGAACTGATAGACATTTCTGAGGTGGACTGTGAACGAAAGAGTAAAGTTAAGATAAACCTGAGCATCTTGAAGGATGGAGTTGCCATTGTGGAGGGGCAGGGAGGTCAGGAATTAAGTTTTGGATGTGCTGAGTTTGACTTGTCTAGTATGCATCCTTGTAGAGCTGTAGAGTAGACAGATATATGAATATAAAGTTTGAGACAAAAGTCTAGTATCTTTGCCCTAGTACCACACTTCCTTTATTCTTTACTCCGTCTTGCACCTTTCCATCTGAGATCACTTTCCTTCTGCCTAAAGGAAATTCTCTGTTCTTTAGAATTTCGTTTAGTGAGTCAACTATCTTAATTGTTGTTTGTCTGAAAATGTCTTTTTTTACCCTCATTTTTAAAATGTAGTTTTTCTAGATTGACAGTTATTTTCCCTCAGCATACTGACTTGTGGTTTCTATTGTTGCTGTTGAGAAGTCAGATAATTCTCACTCTGTCACTTCTTTGAAGGCAGTCTGTCTTTCCTCTTCGGCTGCTTCTAACATTTTCTGTTTATATTTGATGATCTGTAGTTTCTTTGTGATAAATCTAAGTGCAAATTTCTTTTTTATTTATGCCTCTTGGTTATTTTTGAAACTTCTTAAAATTTGTGGCTTGGTATCTTTTTTTACTAGTCCTGAAAAGTTTAAGCCATTCTCTCTTCAATTATTTACTTTTACCTTATTCTCTCTTTTTTTTTTTTTTCTGGAATTCCAATTACATGTTAGTTAGACCTTCTGATCTCCTTCTCTCTTAACCTCTTTTTCTCTCTGTGTGTCATTCTGAATTATCTTCAGGTATATTGGTCTTCAATTCTGTTTTTTCTTTGGCGTCTATAAATTCTGAGGTTAAACTTCTCCATTGAATTATTAAATTATATTTTTCATTCTAGAAGTTCACATTTGCACGTCTAAAGCTACTTGGTCATCTTTAAAGTCTCTTGTTCTCTCCTTATATGTATACTCTTTTCTTTAATCACAGTAAAGATGCTTCTATTATATATCTGTGTTTCTTACTCCAGCACCTAAAGACTTTGTGTGATTCTGCTCCCTGTGGTTTCTCTGAGCTCTTGCTCACAATGCCTTGCTTCTTTGTGTGTGTTGTGAGTTTTGACTGTGAGCTTAATTCTTAGGGATTCTTTGAGGTTTTGGCAGAAAGGTGGGTTCTTCCAGAGAGAATTAACATTTGTTTCTGAAACATACCAGGACCACTACAACTTAAATCCGTAGATTGGGGGCGTTTTTTGTACTACAAAGTAGTGTGAATTCTGGTTGCAAATATCTGTGAGGGCTAGTTGTGGATATGAATTTTCAAAGGAGATTTTTTTTTCCTTCCCTATTTATTGCTGCGTAAAAAATTACCTGCAAACCTAGTAGCTTAAAACAACAAGTGTTCATCATCTCACACAATTTCTGAGGGTAAAGAATCAAAGGTTGGCTTAGCTGGATCTTCTAGTTCATGAACTCTCCTGAGGTTGCAGTCAAGCTGTTGGCCAAGCAGCAGACTCTGAAGACTTGTTTGGGGCTGAAGGATCCATTTCTAACAGGACTCACGTGGCTGCTGGCAGGTTGCTTCAGTTACCTGGTATGTGGGACTCTCCGTAAGTCTGCACACAACATGGCTTCCCCTCTAGTCAATGATGAGGGGAAGGAGGGAGAGAGAGAGAGAGAAAAAGAAAGAGAGAGGACCTCCAAGATGGCGATTTCTTTATTACCTAAACTAGGAAATGACATCCCATGATTTTCACTATATTCTTTTCACTAAAGCAAGCCCAGACCATACTCAGGGGGAATTTTCATTTATTGAGGGAACGATATCAGAGAAATTGTGAACATATCGTTAAAACCACCACATTCCCCTACATTCAGGGCCAGATTTGTGACAAGCAATGTTCATTGGAATCACAGGTAGGCTTTGGTTAGGCTGCTAACCAAATAAGTAGGTAGGTTCATTTATTTCCTTTTTTGGTTTTTGATTTTTAGAGATTGCTTTTTTTATTTAATTTTATTTAATTATATAAAACTTACAAAGTAATTTTAGATGTTTCCTCTATGGCTATTTAGATTTCCAAGAGAAATGTCTCCAGGTTCCTGCCTGTAAGGAGTAAGGGGCTAGCCGCCAGCTCTGGGCCCTGGCGCAGGGTTGAAGGTGGTGGTAGTGGTACTTACTATTTACTATGTACATGATCACATCCCCTTTTTTAATATGATAACTTGTCCTCAACTGTACAGGTTAACTTTGAACCCAAAGACTCTGCTTTCCCCTGTCCACAGAATAAATCTCTAGTCTTTTGCCCAGGTGGGAGAAAGCCTTGCATAGAGCAGTGTTTCTCAAACACCAGACCATCCCAATCACTTAGGAACTTGACGGAAATGCAACTTTTGCTGAATCAGAAATTCTGTGGGTAGGGCCAGCAACCTAGGATTTTACAGTATCCCAGGAAATTCTGATGTGCCCTAGAGTTGGAGAGAACCCTTGGCTTCGAGTGGGGGAAGAAACCTGAGGATCAAACTGCTTTACAAATAGGTTTCACCCAATCCTCCTTACTTTAGCACCTGTACCTCCCAGTTTCAGAAGTATCTGGAGCTGCCAATTTTGAGCCTTTTGGTGTGTCTGCAGTCAGATTGAATTGTTCTTTTTTTTCTCCCATTCCGGGTTAGGATTTGGCTTCCTTACTACTGATTTGCGTTTTCCACTTTCCAAAATCTTGTTGCTGTTGTCTCCTCTGCTGTTCTTCAGATCTGTGTGTAAATGTCGTAAACAAAAATCTGTTTACTGCTTGGCCAGCAGCTTGACTGCAACCTCGGGAGAGTTCATGAACTAGAATATCCAGCTAAGCCACCCCTAGACTCTTTACCCCCGGAAACTGAGTGAGATAATAAACATTTGTTATTTCAATCTACTAAGTTTATGGGTATTTTATTGGTGTTTGGGAAAGACTGAAATTAGATGTGTATGTTTAGTGTGCCATCTCTACCTAGATGATCTCATTCTCTTTAATGGCTACTTGCTATTATACTATTTAGATTTATTGCCATTTACTTAATCAGTTTCTGATTGATGGCCATTTAGATTATTTTCAACTTTTAAATGATATCGCATATACCAGTTCAAGGAAAACTACAGGAAATATTCTTGAAATGGAATTGATGAGTCAAGGTTATTTGCATCTAACATTTTGATAGCTATTACCTAATAGCCCTTAAATACAATTGTGTCAGTTGAGTCTTAGTTCCCCACACTTTTACCAATACTATGAATTACCAGACTTTTTTCCTTGACATTTGATATGTAAAAAGAATAGTTTTAAAAGAAAACACTGCATTTCTCTAGTGAGGAGTACTAGAGTTGTACATCCTTTCATATACAAATCGTCCATTTATGTTTCTTTTTCTATGAAATACTCAGGTTTTTTCAGAGGTTTTTCTCTCGGGCTATTTGGCTTTTTTATAATCTGACAATTCTATAATTGTGCCGTTTTTTTCACAGTTTGGAGGGTTCTTTATTGGTTTTGGGGGGGGGGGTTGCCTGTAAAAAAAAATCTTGAATTTTCATGTAGTCAAATGTATTACTTCTCTCCTTTATAACTGCTTCCCCTATTCTAGTAGTATAAATAAATTCTCTTGGAGTGCTTAAAATTTTTGACTCCATAGTTTACATTAAAATGTTGATGTACATGGAATTTTTGTGGTTGTTAGGAGTGAGGTAGGAATTTCATTTTATTTATCTCTTAAATGACTGGACAGTTATCCCAGCACTGACTTATCCATTACTTTGTCACTGATTTGATATGCCCATTTTATTTTATTTTTAGTTTCAGGTGTACAAAACAACATAATAATTAGATATTTACACACCTCACAAAGTGATAACCCCACCAAGTCTACTACCCATCTGACATCGTACACAGCTATTACAATATACCATTGACTATATTCCCTATGCTGTACTTTATATCCTGTGAATATATATATATATATATATATATATATATATATATATATACACTTTACATCCTTTGACTCTGTGTGTGTGTGTGTGTGTGTGAGTGTGTGTAGCAGTAGTGTTGCTGCTATAGTTTTCTTTCTGAAATAATGAGCTGTTTTATGTCTTATATAGAAAAAAATCCAAATCAGATTTTAAAACAAATATGCACACATGCTTTTTCTGCATAAAACATCAACTTATATTTGGCCTCATCATAACCTCACGTTCTTATTTTCTTATATTTTTAGCTAATTCTTTCCATCCCCATCCCTCACCCCTGCAACCCTTCACACTTTTCTTGACCTTCTCTGGCTCTTATGATTAATGGCTGTTAGAGTCTTTCCACCATCACCCTCCATTCCTCTCTATTCTGCTGTTCAAGGCTCCTGCTCTACAAATCACCTGGCCCAGACCATTCTGACCATCAC
This sequence comes from Rhinolophus ferrumequinum, assembly GCF_004115265.2. NCBI lineage: Eukaryota > Metazoa > Chordata > Mammalia > Chiroptera > Rhinolophidae > Rhinolophus > Rhinolophus ferrumequinum. Next base: position 17,860,435 of record NC_046300.1, read on the forward strand.
TCTCCAGAACTGGAACCAGGCAGGAGAACTGTAGATGTGAGTGTGGGCTGGCTGGAACAGGGATTTGTGTTTCCAGTCTCAGTTGGACCTTTAACTATCTCCAGTTCTCTTTTTGCACCTGGATCTCTTCTCACTGTCTAGCGTAAACCAGCACCACTATACTTTCTCCTCAATGTATGGTGACATTATCTCCTACTTCACCAAGAATATTAATGCTACTGAATATGCTATGTTAAGAAGCTTGAAGAAAGTGATATAGTCAGATATGCATTTCAGAAAGGGTATTGTGTGAAGCAACAAAAATGAATGTGTATTTAAATGAGTAAAAATAAATCATTACAAATTACAAAAATTTTCAAGATTAAAATAATCACAAACACCCAAAAGTTAAAAACATATTTTAGATTTACTAATTGTTTGAAATACCTCTGCCATCCTTCTTTCCTTACATTCTTTGGCTGCATGCTGTTTTATTGTCTCTTCAGATAACAATGTTTGTACGTTTTTCTCCAAAGAGAATGGAAATCTTTGTCTTTAGTGTGGCTGATTGAAATGTGTTTTTTAGTATTAACAGTTTAGAAAAACAGAAAGCTTACATTTTGTTACTGATAATATTATATAAATATTTAGGACTGTTATAAAAATTGGGGAAATCTCTCTCAAGTTCTTTCATAGATAAGCTGTAATATTTGAAAGAAATTTCCACAGACAGGTTCTGGCTTTTTTTTTATATTTCAAACCTGGTTTCTCCTCCACAACCCACATGTTTCTGGAACTGGGTGACTGAGGGCATGATCGTACTGTAAGTGTGTCAGCATATTGAGCGTTCGGAATAATCTATTAGCAATAAGATACTACTCGTGGAAGTGACACTGAACCATGTAAATATAGTCAACACCCAAATTAAATAAGTCCCACCTCACTCTTCTTTGGTTGAATCCCAAAGATGCCTATAGCCACTCTAAAGCCTCCTGACATTAAGAGGAGGTGTGGTACGGGGAAGCTGGTGCAGAAAGCGACAAGGGTCTTAGCCCGTTGTAGTTAAATTACATTAGTTTTGCAAATTTTACAAAAACCTATAACCATGTAAACACACTGCTAGGACCCTGCCTTGGGGCATTTCTGGATGCAGAAGATGAGTTAGGAGGCTGCTGCAGTCACTTAGAAATGAGGTGATGGCATGGGCAGCAGGGAGTGGAGAGGAAGCAATAGATTTGAAAAACATTTAGGGGGTAAAATTGGTAGAATTTGGCAATTGGCTGAGTCAAAGTATGAGGAAGAATGAGGAGTCATTGATTTGTCCAGGTGACAGCCTTGGTTGGATAACTGGATGGGTGTGGGGATCAGCAATTCAGATAGAGGATTGCAGAGAAAGCAGAGGCTGGGATGGGGAGCGGGAAGCAAATTCAGTTCTGGGCTTGTTCAGCTCAGGGTACCTCTGGGGACATCTAGGTGGAGGTGTCTATCCAGCAGCACCTCACTTAAGAATGAGAAGGTCCAGGAAGAAGTCATTAGGACAGGCACAGATTCTGGGGTTCTGAGTGGAAGTAGAGGCTGAAGTCCAGGGGAGGTTGAGAGTGCACATGGAGAGCTGAGTGAAGGGTAGTGGGCCAAGCAAAAGGCAGAGCTGGGGAGCCCAAGCGGTTAACCAGTGGGCACAGTAAGATGAACCCATGAAAGAGACAGAGTCTGTAGAAATGAATGGAATTGAGTAGCTTTTGCTAGAATGTAACTTAGCATGTGGTAGTCTTTCCCCCCTTCTCTTGATGTTTGGAAAAGAGAAATAAACTACTTTAAAAGGCAGCTCTTTCTTTTGAGACTTTGTAGATGTTCAGTTAGCTGGTGTGTTAAATTGTATTCAAAATATTTGCTTGCATGGAGGGGGGAAATGGAATCATAAGTACCCCTTATGATATAGCTCTTCCTGCCTCTTTCCTTCACCAAAGACTCAAAAAGTGGAATGAGTCTATTCTTTAATCCATTTCAAGTTAGTTGGGTGGTGATGGACATTATCTTTCACTGACATAGATTCCCAGGGGTGATGATTTCCCACCAGGCTGCATAAGCCTGTGCTCAGCAGGGAATGCTCCAGGCGGCCCTTTGCATATGACTCTTCAAGGTATGACAAAACTCATGACATTTGCATTTTCTAAGGTATTCTCTTTGGTGTGGGTATAACTGAACCAGACATGGTTAACACTTTGACCTCGATGATGAACCGTAGACTGTAGGGCAGCACCCTTCCTCCACCGTGCCAATTCCTGAGAGGGGCAATGTGAGTTTATTTTTGTATGCTTTTAAATGAATTTAAGACACACTTCTTAAGAGTTTTGTTCCAGTTCTTCTTAGGGATTCCATCAAAGATAAGAGTCCAACTGGCTTTTTAGAAATTAATCAAGAAATTAATCAAGTTTTAGCTGAGGACCTTGATCATTGGAGTAGATTTTGGGATTCCCTGAGGTGGTTATTGGAGCTGGGTGGGGCACTAGGGGTGCAAGAATGCCACAGTGATTTTCAGTACTTCAAACGTGAAGTTTGAAACTTGACTCAGGACCAATTTACACTGGCTGATTGTTTTTCTTGGTTTGTAGCTGGAATGACATTAACTCAGTGGGTAGACACAGGCTGTCTCTTGCAATCCATGGTGCTGGTGGAAACACTGTGTTTTATGTCTGACAATTAAGGATAACAAAATGAATATTACTTAACGAATGTTAGTCTTTTAAAGCACCATCTGTGCTCTTGTGGCACTAGTCTTTTTATTTCCTACAGACTTGGCTTTTCTATTCTCTTTTCCAGAGTGATTTCTCTAAAATGCTGATCTGGTCAGGATGCCTTCCATGACTTGGCTCCTCTATTTTCCTCAAGCTTCATCTTTTAATTCTGCCCTTCTCGTATGTGACTCTCTGGCCTTCAAATGAAGGGACATAAAATTCAGTAAATGGGTCAGTGCTATTTATACCTCTTGGCCTCTACACATGCTATTCCCTCTGCCTTTATCCATCTGGAAAATAAGGAAGCACCTCAAGTTACCTACTTTGGGGAGTCATCTTTGATCCGTCTCTCTGCAGAGTTAGTCACACTTTGCTTTCTGCCATCGCCTTATACTGTGGAAATCTTGAGTACACTACTTCGTATAATGAGTTAATTAACTTGTTTACACACATTTCTCACTCTCTGGACTAGGAGCTGTTTATATCCCCAGTACCAAGCATAGGACCTGACACAAAGTACTTTCTTTATACGACTTAGTTAGATGAGTGAATGAAAACATTAGAGGTCTTGGGGAAAGAAAAGTTGATTACCATTGAATCTATTGGATTCCACTGGGAAAAGAGCAGCTTTTTATATTGCATTTCTCTAGCTAAATAAGTAGGATAAGAAGTAATATTTATGATTAGCCTGAAAAACCATAATTAAAGCACAAATTATTACGGAAAATAAAGGTTCAGAAGTATAGTGTTTTGGTATATTCATCTATTTCTTTCCTGAAACATTAATTAGTCAGATAGAAGATTAGGATTTTGCTTTTAGAATTTATGTGGAACCACAAAAGAACCTGAATAGCCAGCCACAGCGATCTTGAGAAAGAAGAACAAAATTGGAGGTATCACATTACCTGATGTCAAACTACACTATAAGGCTATAGTAATGAAAACAGCATGGTACTGACATAAAAAAGACATGTAGATCAATGGAACAGGATAGAAAGCCCAGAAATAAACCCATGCACATAGGGTCATTTAATCTATGACAGAGGAGCAAGAATATACAGTGGGATAAAGATGACAGTCTGTTCAATAAATGGTGTTGCAAAAACTGGATAGATAATGCAAAAAATGAAACTGGGCCACCTACTTACACCATATACAAGAATAAACCCAAAATGGATTAAAGACTTAAATATAAGACCTGAAACCATAAAACTCTAAGAAGAAAACAGGCAGTCAACTCTCTGACATTGCTCTTAGTAATATTTTTTTTTCTGCTGTATCTCCTTGGGCAAGGGAAACAAAAGAAAAAAATAAATAAATGGGACTACATGAAGCCAACAAGTTTTCTCACAGCAAAGGAAACCATCAACAAAATGAAAAGACAGCCTACTGAATGAGAGAAGATATTCACCAATGATGCATCTGATAAGGGGTTAATTTCCAAAATTTATAAAGAGCTCATGTAACTCAACACCAGAAAACAATCCAATTTAAAAATGGGCAGAGGACCTGAATAAACATGTCTCCAAAGAGGACATCCACGTGGCCAATAGACATGTGAAAAGATGCTCAATGTCATAATCATCAGAGAAATGCAAATTAAAACCGCACCTGTCAGGATGGCTATCATCAATAAATCAACAAACCACAAGTGTTGGTGAGGATGGGGGAACCCTTGTACACTGTTGGTGGGACTGCAAATCGGTGCCTCCATTATGGAAAACAGTATGGAGGTTCCTCAAAAAACTGAAAATAGAACTAGCTTATGACTCAGCAATTCCACTTCAGGATATTTATCTGAAGAAATCCAAAACACTAATTAAAAAAAATATATGCACCCCTATGTTTATTGCAGCATTATTTATAATAGCTAAGATACGCAAGTAACCCAAGTGTCCACCAAAAGATGATTGGATAAAGAAAATGTGGTATATGTATACAATGGAATATTACTCGGCCATAAAAAAAAGAATGAAATCTTATCATTTGCCACAACATGAATGAACCTAGAGGGTATTATGCTAAGTAAAATAATCAGACTGAGAAAGACAATTCCATATGGTCTCACTTATATGTGGAATCTAAAGAATGAAATAAATGAACAAACAAGACAGAAACACACTCATAGATATGGGGAACAAACTGCTGGTTGCCAGAGGGGACAGGTTTTGTGGACCTGGGTGAAAAAGCTGCAGGGATTAAGAAATATAAATTGATAGTTAAAAAACAGTGACAGGAATATAAGATACAACATTGAGAATATAGTAAATAATGTTACAACAACTATATGTAGTGCCAGGTGGGTACTAGGCTAACCAGGAGATCACTGCATAAATTATATAAATGTCTAACTACTATGCTGTATACCCAAAAGTAATATAAAATAATATTGAACGTCAACTGTAACTGAAAAAAATAATAAATAAGATTAGGATTTTGCTATATGATAATGAAAAATCACTAAAATTATTAAAAAGAAAAGAGAGAAGATTGTGGCAAATGGGATAGACAGATGGAGACTCAATATTGGTATTATAATGAGCTGATTAAAAAGTCAAGATCCAAATAGATAATTGGGTGAAAGACATAACTATATACATTTGGTGAAACCTTTGGTATACACTATATTAAGAATCATATAAAATGCTCCTATCATTTGACCTAGTAACCCCTCACTTGGGGCTTTATTAAAAAAAATTTACACAAGGCTAATGCTGTAGCCATGAAGTTGTTCACTGCAACATTATTTATAATATCAAAAATTGGAAATAATTCACCTCCTAACATTAGAAGAATGGTTATATAAATCTGTCATATCAGTTTGAATATAATATGCAATAAATAAAGTTATTGTCAATATTTGGTCATGCCAAAAGTGCTTTTGATAAGTGGCAATAGCTAATTACAAGATTATCTCTTATCTTTATGTTATATGTGGGTATAAGGGGAGGAACTAGGAGGAAAACTGGACGAGAGAAGGTTTCGTGGGGTTTTTGTTTTTGGATTTATGTTTTGGAATTCATGGAAGACACCTATTCTTTTATTGCTGTAACAATACAGGAAGTAAGAGGAAGCAGTAGGAACAACAGTAGATTTACAGTCAAAATCCCAGCTCCTGCCCTTGCCTTCTTTATAATCTTGAGGCAAGTTCCTCAGTCTCATCTCTAAAAAGGAAACATAACTATGAGGACCTTTGTGAGTAGTAAATGACATGACAAACCTGGCACATAAGTGTTCCATCAAAGTTAGCTAAATGTAGGTTGAATAAAACTGTCTGTGCAATGACTTCCTTCCAATGTGGTAGAAAAGATTGCGGTCCTAATTACAATGGAATCCTCTTTCACCTTAGGAATTAGATATGATGTGGTCACTGCTGTGTACAGATAAATAGGGGTCCTCAAACAACAAATCATACTGCTTTCAGGTCCCTTCTGTGGATTTGTGTTTTCTGCTTTTATTGGCCAGGCTGCAGTGTGCAAGAGGAAGGGGTGGGCCAATTGCCAAAGGAGAAGGAATGTGGTCTAGACTTCAGGGAAAGCTGGAAAGAGAGATCTTAACATCTTGCTGTAAGATCAACAGTAACTCTTTGGTCTTACGTTCATTTTAATATAAATCTTGAAAGTCATTTTAATATGATCTTTTAAAAATTTCACAGAAATACAGAATACTAGAAGTACAAAGGACTTTCAGTTCAACGTGGTTGACTGACCACATATTTATCTCTTTTCCCTTTCAAAATGTTACTAAACAATTAAAAGGAATATTTCTTTTTAATGAAGCCAACAAGACAGGAGCTGTCCATGCATGAGAGATTTCAAAATATTTCTGGGAAACAAAAATCAATGGAGGAATGCTGACTGAAGAAGCAGGATGGGGAAATCTAGGTCCCCCGTGAGTGTGGAAGGGATTATAGGAACAGGGAATGGATTGGCCTTAAAGAACCCTGGAGAACCAGGGTCCTGGAAATGCAGGTGTGACAAAGGATGGAATGAAATGGAGCTGAAAATGGGAAGGCTAATTAAACTCTACATATTTCCTGTCAGGTCCTCCACCTCATTTTCAAATAGATTAGCCATCAGGGAAGTATCTTTCTACCAGTCAGAAAGTCAGAATTTTTTTTTCTTAAAAAAAAAAAAAAAAAAAGTACTCTACCCCAGAGTAAAGACCCTACATATTATGTCTGACTCCCTGCCAAAGCACCCTAAAACAAAGTTCCCATTGAACAAGACTTGCTCCTGTGCACAGAGCAGGAATAGCACAGAATGGATGATTATGCAAAATGCTGGTGCATTCATTTGCATCACCATTAAATATGAATGGACAACCAACAATGGCCAGACAATTGAGGACATCCATAAAACCTGCAATGGGAAGAGAAAGACCAAAATGAAATAAACAGTAAAATAATCCTAAAGGCAACAGAGCATCCAGGGAACAGGAGAGAGCTTAAGTAAAACAAAGCAAACCCTCTCAAATTAATATTCTTTAGAGAGATTTGAGAAGGTAGTGCATCCATAAAATAAGAATGGGATACTTTGAAAAAGGAGCCATTAGAGAACAAGAAAGAGTTATTGGAAATTAAAAATAATCTCCTAGAAATGAGAACCGGAAAACAGAGATGAAAGAGAAAAGATGAGAGAGATATAGAGGGAAAATCCAGGATGGCTAACTTATAAGAAAAAAATGGAGAAAAAGAAAATATCAAAGAAACAATACAGAATTTTTTTCAAAACAGAAAAGAATATTTGAGTTGCCCAGTATAATGAATATATATATATATATCCAAACACATCTTTGGAAAAATTTAAAACAGAGAGAATAAAGCACCTATAAGCTTCTAGAGAGAAAAAGCCAGTTACCTTTAAAAGAACAAGAATGATGAGTATGGCACCAACCACACTGGATGATGAAGGACACAGAATAGTGCCTTTGGCATTTGGAGGAAAGCTGATTTTCAACGTAGAATTCTATACCCATCCAAATTATCAACAAAATATGACATTTTCAGACATTCAAAGATTCGGGAAATTTGCCTTCCACCTACCAGTTCTTAGGAAGTTACTTGAGACGCTCCAGTGAAATAATGTAATTGTGAGATTTTAGAAACAGACGCTAAAAGCCAAGACAGTAATGAAGAGAAACCCCAGAATATCAAGCCTAGTGGCAAATCAATCCCTTGGAGCAAGAAGGCTGAGGGTTCCAGTAGGGAGCTTTCTAGGGGAGAAAAGGAGTGTTTGGAGAAACTTGAGACCACCTTTGGAAATTTGGAACAACCTGAAGAGGTCTTAACCTAAAGGCAGACAGGAAAAAAGAAAGGTAGTTGGAAACCTCAGGGGAGGAAAAAAGAACACAAAAACTAAATAAGACAGAACATGCCATCATAGTATACACCACTTAGCTGTGCAGAGAACAATATTTATAAAACTCAAACAATGTGAGCACTATTGACTGATTTTTAATTTAGAGTCAATATACATAGAGTCAAGATGAAGGGAGGACTTATAACTACAAGACAGACTGTTTTAACCTTTGCAGTGTAAAAGTTTCGCTAATGATTTGGAGGTAGGAGTAGGGAGGAAAGGTCAGGGAAGCATGCAAACAGACTTATCTCTAAAAAGTGTGGACACAAAGGATAATCTTAATTGATGTAACTAAGAAATAAAGGTAAGGATATTATTTAAAGCTACAAAGCTAACCAGTAGAGAAACTGAAAATGGTGATATAACCATATTGGCAAGAAAGGGAGCTATGCGGAATAGTACAACCGAGCTAAATTCTCATGTAGTGAAGAAATCAGGGGCGGCCAGTTAGCTCAGCTGCTTAGAGCACCGTGCTCTTAATAACAAGGTTGCCAGTTCTATACCCACATGGGCCACTGTGAGCTGTGCCCTCCACAACTAGATTGAAACAACTACTTGACTTGCAGCTGATGGGTCCTGGAAAAACACACTTAAAATAAATTAAAAAGTTAAAAAAAAAAAAAAAAAGGCCACTGTGAAGAAATCAGTGATAATGTTTTAAATGGATCAAACAAGAAATAGCAGATAAGTATATTATTTACAGACCACAAGAAAAAAAATTGGTACAATTAAATGATTTTAAAATGGTTTCCTCTGAAGAATAAAACTAAGAAAACAGTGAATCAGGAGACTATTGCTTTTCATACCACAGTCTTTTATTATATCTTCTTTTTTTTCATTAACTTTAAAAAAGCAAACAAGAAAAAAGAAAAGATATGTAATGGTTCTGAGAGATTATAATACAATCTACTTGGAAATACCAGATGGACACAGATATTTCTAAGACCTGGGACTTAACACCTGTATCTTCCGGTGTTGATTGTGTGTGTGTGTGTACATGTTTAATAAGATTTTATTTTTAAACTTTTGAATTAAAAATAATTTCAACCTACAGAAAACTGTCAAGAATAAAAATTATGCAAAGAACACTTGTATGTTCTTTACCCAGATTCACCCATATCAACATTTCATTCTGTAAGCTTCGTCATTTACCTCCCTGACACCGTCTTGTATTTTCTAAACCATTGGAGGGTTGCATACTTCATAACCCTTTTCCTTCAGTGTGTATTTCATAAGGATAGGTAGGAATATGCTCTTAGATAGCCAAGACAAATTTAACATTGATACAAAACTTTAATCTACCAGTAAGATTTAATTTACAAATAATATTTTTTTCTCACTATAGGCTGCCTCCCTTCAGATTCTGTTTTGCCATGTACCTTTTTCCTTTTCTTCCCTCATTCCAGTCTTCTGCTATCACCCTCATTCTCTCTACTTGTTTTGCTCTCTGTTTTGAAGTCTTTGTTCCGTAATTATTTGAATGATTCCTGGAGCTTAAAATACAGGCATACACAGACACACACTTAGAAGTAAAACTTTACTTCTAGAGGAAGTCTTTTGTTCCTTTGCTTTTCCAAAAATTACTGGCACCGTTGTTTTGGTCTTTGACCCTCCTTTTGAAAAACAAATTGCATAGCTATTTTTCTGAGGGTTTAACCACTTTTTTTCCCCTGTCTTTTTTCTCTTTGGTTTATAGTTTCAAAAAGTACCAGAAGGTCCTATCCCTCCATCCACACCAAAGTTTGCATATGGAAAAGTTCCTCTGAAAAAGGTAAGAAATAAAAATAACAGAAACGTTGAGAGTGAGGAAGTGAAATTTAGCTGTTGTGAGTGAAAGTGTTATGCTGGGGAATTGGTTCGTTCTTTTTCTCTGTATTTGTTTTCTGTGAGACTGAAGGGGTAGATGACGTTTCTTGGAAAACGGGGACATGGGAGGTGAGAGGATGTGTATGCATGTTGACAGGATGAACAAATAGGGCATGAGCAGGAGTAGGGACGTATTCTAGATCATTCAGATCATTTTGGTTCAATTACCAGTTGTCCAAAGTAATCCCAGGAGGCTTGGTGGGAATAACGTGCCACCTTGTTGTTATGGCTGGTGAGGTTCTTTTTTAATAATTCACCTCTTTTAAAGGGGTTCTCAAAAGCCACAAGCATTTTGTTAGGGCTTTGCCCTAAATTACGCACTCCCATCTCCAAGTCATGTCCTAATTTTTGTGCTCTGTGCTTCATATGGTAACTGGGACATCAGGAGGGAAAGCTAGAAATTAATCATAAATAGGAGCTGAGGACATTTTATTCTAGGAAAAGAGAAAAAGAAGAGAGATTTCATTTAATAATAGTCAGAAGTGACGTAAGCCAAAGTCAATTTGTTTTGACCATCTGTGTCTTCAGGTTTTCCCCTCTTATAATCCCTAACTCCTACATGTGTTAACTCACAAGAAAAAAAAACAAAAAACATGAACAGTTACATATTTCTTAAGAATCTTGATATTCTAAAATAGCATCATAAGTTTTTATCTTTAAGCAAAATCCCAAACATGATTGTATGGTTTTATTTTCCATTCATAAAGCCCTTTGATATTATGGTTGGGTGAGCACTTGTAACATTTTCCACCTAGTGTCAGATAAGCGTGTTACATTCTGCAAAGAATGTGGTTGGTCTCTGCCTGATAGGCATCTTTCTTTAGATTAATCAAACTTTAATCGCACTTGTAAGGGGAGCACCTTCCACTTGTTCACTGCGATTGCTACTTAAGGAAAAGCCGGTTTGTTCGTTTTAGAGCTGAGAAATTTATTTTTATACAACAGGAAGTAACTGCAAATGTTTAATACTACAGCATTGCTAAGACAAATGTAGCTTAGTGGCAGAAGCATTCTGTTTACCATAGAGGAGAATTGTGTGAGCAGAAATGGCTTTTCATTGTTAACTAAATATATTCAATTTAAGAGAACAAGTTGGCATATAACTGAATTAAATTTATGTAGAACAGAGTTATGTAAGATAAAACCTTTTATTATGAGTTGAATTGCTTTAGTGTGCAAGTGGAAAAATATCCATGTGAATAGCTGAATTGATAGAATCGTACTTAAGATTTTTCTTGCTCGATGTTGCGCATCAGCAAGGTAACAACCATGGAAAGTGTTTATAAAATTCCTAACCAGTATCATGTCATGGCAAGTCCTGGGTTTGGAGTCATACCTGACTGCAAATCCTGGCTCTGCCATTGCTTGAGTGAGCTTCTCTGAGCCCCCATTTTCTCAACCCTACCCAGGGTAGTTGTGAGGATTCAATGAGGTGTGCGTGTAATGTGCTGTCTCTCCTGGAGTTTGGTCGATCCCCAGTGTTGGGTAGCTGTTACCATTGTTATTTTACAAGCAAGCCACCGGAGTTGCCAGAATACACAACCGTGTAAGTGGAATATAGTATTTGTTGAGTAGCTACTGCGTGCTGGGCACTGGGGATGAGCACAGTACAGACCCTGCCCTTAGGGAGCTGACAGTCTGGCAAGGACAGTGAAGGGAAGAAAACTGGTAAATGATACAGGCGTGGAAGGTATGCTGCAGACAAGTTCAGAGGAGGGCACATCAGTTATTTCACTCAGAGGTGCTGGGGAAGGCTTTACACAGGAGGTAGCCTCAGCCTTGGTTTTTGTTTCTTTTAAGGGCCTTTTATATACAGGAGGTTGTATTTGCGAACAGATACAGTTTAAACTCTCTTTAAGATTACCATCCATTATTTTTCATCAAGAGTTAGGGAATAGATAGAGATGATTGAAGGTGACTGGGGAGCAGCGTTGAGTTGAATTTGAACCATTTATGTTTATTTGGGGGTTTGGACAAATCCACTAATGTCTTTAATAATTTGCAAATGACATTCTCCTCAACTCTGATGACCAGGGAAGGCTGACAGTGAGTGAATGCTGCTTTGTTTCATTTCAGTTAAAGACTGTGGAGGAATCTCTGAACATTCTGTGTCCCACTGGGCCTATAAAAAGCCTTTATCCCTTGACATTTATCCAGGTGAAACAGGTAGGTTTTCAAAGGTAATGCTTCATCTTTTTCTACTTGCAAAAATGTGCTTTCTGCCCTGCGTTGCAGTGCCTGTTTTGAGCAAAGGTCCTAAACGGTAAGCAGATAAATCAGACCCCAAGCAAACTAACCGTGGATTTCCAGACTCTCTTTAGCTGCAAGTACTGTACATTTAGGTTGATCTTTTATTTTTCTCCCACTTCTTATTCTTACTCAAATAGGTAGTAAGTAGCTCAATCTGCTTCAGGGTAATTCTACGCAAGCTATAAATTGAATGCATTTCTGATCTAATTAATCTTTATTACTAGGTACCTGTGGAAAACCACAATTTTAATACTCAAAAGAGAACAATTTAATTATTTGTCCTTAGTTAGCTCAAAGGTATAGAGACTGTGTTCTTAATAGATCAAGTTCTTAGAGATCCTTTTTCCTGATTTTGAAGAGAACAGAGAATAGAGCACATCACGCGTGTGTGTGTGTGTGTGTGTGTGTGTGTGTGTGTGTGTGTGTGATCTCCAGGCACTGCCCCATCTTTTTAAAGAGCTTTTCTAACTTTTTATTTTGGAGAATTTCAAATCTATAAAAGTTGCAAGAATAGCACAACAAACACCTGTATAGCTTCCACCTAGATTCACCAAGTGTTAACAGGTTGCTTCGCTTGCTTTATCTTTCTATGTATATATGTGGTCACCTGCTGGTTTTTGTTTTCGTTTTGTTTTGTTTTGTTTTAACCATTTGAGTTAGTTGTCAACATTATAACACTTCGCCCCCAGATACTACAACATATATCTTTGAAAAAGAAGGACATTTTCCTACATGATCACAATATAATGATCACACTTAAGAAATTTAACACTGATGCAATCCAATTATCTAACAAACATTCCGTAGTCAAGTATCCCTGGTCATTGCAATAATGTGCTTTATAGCTTCTCTCTTTTTTCAATCCAGTATCCAATCCATGATCACTCATTACATTCAGTTATATTGTCTCTCTCATCTTTTTTCATCTGAAACTATTCCTGAGTCTGTTTTTCTCTCTCTCATGACATGGGACATTGCTTAAGAATTCAGGCCAGTTGTTTGATGGACCACCCCTCACTGATTAGATTCAGTAAAACATTTTTGGCATAAACATGACAAAGGTGATGTGTCCTTCTTGGGACATCATACCAGGATGCCCATGAGGTCAGTTTGTCCCTTTGTTGCCATGTTAAGTTTGATCAGTCAGTTAGCATTTCAGCCCCATGTTTTGAAATGGAAAGTTATCTGGGTCCTCCTTTCTGACTTTCTGTAGAGATTGCCTTCTGGAAGATGTCTGAAAAATAAGGTGATATAATAATAACATATCTTAGTTTAGTGTATTTTGCCTCCAGTTACTATTTTTACATTTGTAAAATTTTACAAGAATGTTTTTTACAACAACTCTGGTTTGTGATAAGCAAAATGAATAGCTAGGTAGCTAGGTTCCCCCACCCTCTACTTTTTCCTTAACATTGGGTAGAGTTCCCTCTCTCGTTCTAGCACACACTGGCTGTATGTCCATGTCTTCCTCTGTAAAATAGAACCTGCCTTCTCCACCTTACAGAGCCATCGAGCACATCAGACAAGACGAGGACACTAGAGCAGCTGGAACCTGGGAAGTAAATTCCAGGTTAATGTACAGACACTGGCAGTCATTGTTCTTTCTCAGACCCCTTCTGCTTTCTGGTCTTTGGCCAAGGCAGTGCTCTTGGCTTGGGTGGGGCTCCCTGGGCCCTGGCTGTTTTGGGTCTGGGGCAAGCCCATGAAATGTTTGCTTCCAGTGAAACCCACGAAGAGCACAAGTGCAGGGCATGGGGTGCAGCCCTGGTACCTCTGCAGCCGGCCCCCTCCGCCCCACCTTTGTAGGGCCCACCAGAGCTTCCGCTCCCCTTCAGGAAGCCCTTTGCAAAGGTTTCCTCAGTCTCTCTGATTTAGGAGTTACCACTTTGGTTACTTTGAAATGAGAAAGATGCAGATTTAGGGGTCTGCTAAAGAGGCATCTTGTGCTTTTGGGTGGTGGCACCAGTGGCATTTCTTGAGTTCAGCCCTTTTCTACAACACAGGAACGCAGGTTAACATTTTTTTTCCAGCACCTCCACATCACCTTTTCACTTACCTGAAGTGTACTTCATTGCTTTCCAAGAACTGTAATGCGTAGATGTGAGGACCTTGTTCTCTGTCCCATGAGGAATTTCGACTTGGATTCTCTTCTCCGGCTCAGGATTTGGCCCAGCTCACCCCCACGAGTGCCCACAGCAGGGAAGTCTGCGGCTGCTGCTGAGGCTGATGGTTTGGGGCCGGCCTCTCAGACCAGGGATACCGGCATCTAAACATTTTCTGCCTTAGCAGCAGGTTCCACCCCCATCTCTCACTATCTTTGTTTCCCCCACTCTCCCACTTTAAATAGTTTCTGATTGACTCTTGTTTTGTATGTTAGAGCAGATTTAGCCCAAGAACCTGGACAAAGTTTTACTGAACATTCTTGGCTTTATTGTTATTTCTGTGTGTGTGTGTGTGTGTGTGTGTGTGTATTTTGTTTTCTTTGTTTGTTTGTTTGATTGGTTGGATGGTTGGTTTGGTGCGGCTTGGTTTTCTTTGAGGTCACATAAGTAACATTTTGATACATGTGATAGGATCCCCCTTAGTGATTCCAGGGAAATCACTAAGGGGACTGATTCCAGTTCCCTTCTTTCAGATTGCACTTTTCCTGGAGGCGGGGGAAGCATTTCATTCCTTATGGTTTTAGAATCCTCACTTTCACACAGATCAAGGGTGACCAAGTTCTCAAAAGGAACAGCAAACGTGATGATTTTTTTTCTTGCATCCTTTCTAACCAGTATTTTGGGTTTGTGCTGTACCGAACAACACTTCCTCAAGACTGCAGCAACCCAACCCCCCTGTCTTCATCCCTCAGTGGAGTCCACGACCGGGCCTATGTCTCTGTGGATGGGGTAAGAATTGTCTCGGCCCCAACAAGGGGACGTGTGGTCTGCACTGGGTAACATGGCACCGAGGCCTTTGCCCACCTTTTCAACCTCAGGCTCCGTCTCGCCTCTTGACGTCCCTTAGCTCTGCCCCTCACTTGCTGACATGGCCTCCCCCATGCTCCATCTGCCCTCACCCATCTTAACCTGGAGGGCTGGACTCAAGGCCCCACCTTCTCAGAAACCGTCCTGGTCTCCCCAGTCCAAGGCCATCCTCTCTGACTGACCACAACATGTCACCCATGTCTTCTTTGCCTCTGGAGGACAGGGTCCATTTTGTATATGCCCGAGTGGTGATTCATTTAACTTTGTGCCTTCATCCTGCGTGAGAAATTATGTTCTGAAGGATTGTTTATGACAATTATAGCTAAAATGCACAAAGAACTTTGTAAAGATACATGTGAGGATTTCCATTCCTCTCACTGAAACATTCATGTGAAAGAACACATGAAGAGATTTTTCCTAACCAAAAAAAATGTAAAATTAAACTATTTCCATTCTATTGTCGTCAGTGGCTTTACTGTCAGTTGGAGCAAGTTTCCAAGGTCTATGTGTATACTGATGGCGATTGTTTCTTGAATTCCAACTTAGGAGTTGTGTTAGTGAATTATGGTCAGTAATATTAATTTTTTTAAAAACCCCATCTTTTAAAAAATTCGGACAATCTTGCGGCTAAAATGCCTGCTGTTTTCCCTCTTTCTATTATATAATTTTCGTGGTTAATGCATATCAGGTATTTTGAGGTGAGAATACTCCACCTAACTCTCTGATTTTTATCTCGTTTATCTGATTTTGTCTCATCTTGCCATGTTGTTTAGGAGCTATTTTTTTGTTTTGTTTTATGATTGCCTTTTTGTGCTGTGAGAACACAAAGAGTTTCCTGTAATAGGAATCCTTCACTGGAGTAGTCTGCCTCCATTCCCTTTCTATTAAAAATAGATACGAAGCAAAACATTCCAGAGTAGAGGAAAAGTCTAGACTTTTCCTTGCTCAGAGCTGTGTCTGGCGACTTTCCTGTTTGGAAAGCAGTGATTGGCAGAACTTGGCCACCTGGCCAGTGGCTTGGACTAAGGGGCCATCAAAGCATTTCCTCCCCATTCTGGTAACACTTCACGGTGGCAAAATAAATACTGAATTAACTGAGTGAACTGCCTCTCTGCTGATCTACTCACCTGAGTTAATTCTCATTTGGCATTGAACCCACAGGTCCCGCAGGGAATTCTTGACCGAAGCAGTGTGATCACTCTGAACATAACAGGGAAAGCGGGAGCCACACTGGACCTTCTGGTGGAGAACATGGGGCGCGTGAACTATGGTGATTATATCAATGATTATAAGGTAGGACCAGCCTTACTAATAGGAGTAAGGTTCAAAGGGTGGCGGGGCTGTGCCTAAGCCATCCAAGAAAGTTTTTCTAAATCTGTTTAAAAACTCTCATGTATACGTTCTTTCCCTCCAGCCCTGTCAACATAGACGCAATTCTTAAAAGCACACACACTTTGTTAAATTTGATGAGAGAACCTACCCTGATTTGTTTTGCAAACTAGAAGTTGAGTTATTTTGAAGACCTGTTTTCCTCAGCAGGTGATGAGAAAGTTGAGCTTTGCGGACAGCACCCTTCCCTTGTGTTTGAATTCAGTCATCCTAGAGAAGGAAACAGAAGGAGGAAACTACTTCACTGTGCTTTTCCTCTGCTTATAAAACCCACTGAGCTCTCGAAAGGCACTCCTTTGCCAATAAAGCCAGCTTAGCGTTTGGTCGGCTCTGTTTTCTGTACCAAACCTCAGTGCACTGCCTCTCACCTCTGTTGGTTACTCTGTGCCTAGGTGTCTTATCCAAATATGTTTTTCTCACACATATTTTTAGAGCATTACTCAACAAACTTTTGCTAAGATCATACTCTGTGCGAGGTGCTCTGTGAGGTGTTTCGGGGGATACAAAGATGTTGAGATAGCTCCATGGGTAGCTCACCATCTGGTAGAGAAGAGAAAGCTCGCACCGAGGGAATTATGGCACCAGCCAGTCAGATAGAACAGGTGTCTGTGGCTATTTCCTGACCCTCTTGGTGGCAGCTCAGAGGCTGTTCTGAATAATGTGGTGAAATCTCATGCCATCCCACTCCATCCTGCCTGGAACGTGAATCATCCCCCTTTATTCAACGTATCCACACCATATACACTACTGCCTGTCAATCACTTAGTAGTCGCCTCAGTTATCAGATCCACGGTCGCAGTATTGCAGTATTTGTGTTCAAGTAACCCTCGTTTTACTTAATAATGGCCCCAAGCTTAAAAGCATTGTTGCTGGCAATTCAGATATGCCAAAGAGAAGCCATAAGTGCTTCCTTTAAGTGAAAAGTATGTACATATAGGAAAAAACAGAATATATATAGGATTTGGTACTATCTGTGATTTGAGGCATCCACTGGGGGTCTTGGAACATACGCCCGTGGATAAGGGGAGGCTACTGCATCAAAGTAGTCTCACTTACATTATCTAACTTAGTCCTTACAACAGGTGAGTGTACTCAGATGTAATCATTCCTGTGAGCGCTGCTGAGGACCTCAAGGTCAAGACTTGCTCTGGGATATATGTCAGGGCCAGAGTCTGCCCCCTCCTTCCATCTACAATGGGCTAAACATTCCTTGCCTTCCTTAGGTTCCATCTTTTCTTCCATTCTAGCAATGGCTCTGAACCAAACACTGAAGACTGGGAATTTGGGGTCAAAAGCTCTAGTGGCTCAACCCCCTTTCAGGAGAGGCAGGACCTTTTGTGGGGACCTTCTGGCCTCCAAAGGAAAGAGAGAGCTGTGGTTTGGGAAATGTACCTCTCCCCAAGGAGAAGTGATTTCTCCTCAAGCCAGATCTGTGTGACTTTGATATACAACACAGATTGAGTCTTGTTTACTGTTGGTGTTTCATATCCCAATTTGTTTTTCCCAGGAATTCAGAACTGGAACGCAGAGACACTTAAGCCCTTTCCTTCCCACCCCAGTTCATTGCCCTATTTCTCCTTTGCAGGGTCTGATTTCTAACCTGACCCTCAACTCCAGTGTCTTGACGGACTGGATGATCTTCCCGCTGGACACTGAGAACGCAGTGCGCCACCTGGGGGGATGGCATGGCAATAAGAGCAGGTGCTACGGTAAAGCCTGTGCCTACGACTCATCTAACTACACACTCCCGGCCTTTTATGTGGGGAACTTCTCCATTCCCAGTGAGATTCCAGACTTGCCACAGGACACCTTTATCACGTTTCCTGGATGGACCAAGGTACACATGTTCATGGAAAGTGTTTGAATTCAAGCCTCAAATATCTGATTTTTAGTGTCTGAGAACGAATCAAAAAGAGCTGCTAATGAAACATTGTGTGGCAGTTTGGGGAGTGAAAGTTTTTCTGTGTTAGTTTACCCATTCCTCAGGAGTGGGACCATGGCAGATCTTCAGGGATTCAATAGCCAGCTTGGAGGTGGCACCATCTGCCCCATTTTCATTGACTGACAACTTCCTTTAATGAATGACAGTTTTTCCGCTTCCTCTATGAAAAATCGTAGCCTGTTTTGATACTGATTATAAGGGACATTCCTTTTTATCCTGAAGAAAATCTGGTCCAGGCAAAGGGGGAAATCCCAAGGAGAGCCTGTTTTTCTTTCATCCATGCCTAACTTCATACTCCCATAACACCCCACCTTCATGCAGCCCTGTGCCTTTGGGACATCCACCTTTGTCTACATGATCCTTAACTCTTTCTTAGCCATTTTACTGGCCTGGTCATTCCCCTTTATTTTTTGAAGATATTAGCCTGTCTTCCTTCACTGTCATTTTCTATATCAAGTCCTATTTTCATCCTTGAAGACCATACCATCATTCAGTTATTCAGTCAACAAAATTTTTTCAGTGGCTACTATATTCCCAAACTTTGTGCCATGCACTAAGGATATAATAATGAATAAAACCAGATGTGCCTTCATGGAACTTACAGCCAAGTTGAGGAGAAAAACCAAATTAGGTAATTACCAAAATTAAGTGATGAAACTACCAAAATTAAGTGATGAAACTAAGAAAAAATATTGGGAGTCAATAATAATTGGGGCATTTGACCTTGTCAGGGAGGTCAGGGAAGCTTCCCCTGAGGAAGTGATATTTGAGAGATAGGAATTAACATGGCAAAAAAGGGAGAGGAACATGTTCTAGGCAGAAGAGATACCGTGTGCCAAGGCTATGTGGTTGGAGGGGAAAATGGTGAGTGTGAGGAACTGATAAAGGACCCAAATGTATGAGATACAGAGAAAAGGGCATGTGGTTCAGAGAAGAGGCTAGAAAAGGGATAGAGACCAGATTGGAATAGGCCAATTAAATCACATTAGTTTTGTCTTTATGTTGAGAGCCACTGAAGCCGGAGTGTGACATGATAGGACTGTGATGTGACAAGCCTCTCTGACCCCAGGCTGCAGAATGGGTTGGGTGAGGGTATGTGTGAATTCAGGGGAAACTATCTAGGAAGCTGGATTATCGTCTCCTTGAGAGTCTGAGATGGTGGTAGCCAAAATGGAGATGACATCAACTATTTGAGAGATATTTGAAGTTAATTCAATAAAATGTAATGATGGATTGGATATGGGGGTTTAAAGAGAAGGACGTATCCCAAATGACTCTTAGATCCCAGGCTTCAGCTGGTCAGATGGTACCATTTACGGAAAGAAGAAATTTCAGAAGAAGATTTGAGCTGGGAGAGCAAGATCATGAGTGTAGATTTTGACAAACTGAGTTTGAGAAGTCTTTGAGAATAGCTCTGAGAAGATACTGGAGGAGGGCTGTTAGTTCTATGGGTAGGAAATTCAAAGGAGGGACCTGGACTGGAAATATACAGATAAGATCATTTGTGTATGGATGGTCATTGAAGATATGGGATGGATGAAGTCCTCTAAAAAGAGAGGATGCAGAGGAAAAAAGAGGACCTAAGGCTAATCTTTGAGAGACATAAACATGACAGAGAGTGAGGAGGAGAGACCAAAGAAGTAGGAGGAAAGCCAGCATTTATGCTGCCAAGAGGACAATTGAAATGAAGACAGAAGCACTTCTACTCGATTTAGCAGCAAGGAGGTCACCGGGACCCTCAATAATTGTTATGCCAGTGCAGTGAAGCATTTGCAAGGCAGATGGAGGAGTGTAGGGTAAGGAAATGAACACATGAACATAAATATGGATACTTGAATATAAACATTCTTTTTCAAAAGTTTGACTCTAAAAAAGAAGAGGAAAAAGGTATGTTAATAGCTAGGAGAGCAGAGGGCAAAAGATGCACATGGAGTGTGTTTAATAAATGCTTTTTTATATTTTTTGCTTTTTACATGTTTATGGAAATGCAGTTTCATTATCATTCTGTTTGAATATTTTCTAATTTCACAGGGAGGTTTCTTCTTTGACCCATACATTATTTAGAAATGTGTTGTTTAATTTTCATATATTTGTGGGGTTTTTTTAGCTTATCTTATTTTTATTGATTTCTAATTTAATTCCTCTATAAAAGTTCTACAAGAAGGAGAAAAATATTTATGACCTTGGGTTAGGCAAAGACTTCTTAGATTTGACACCTAAGGCATGATTGTTAAAGGAAAATTTTAATAAT
This sequence comes from Rhinolophus ferrumequinum, assembly GCF_004115265.2. Taxonomy (NCBI): domain Eukaryota; kingdom Metazoa; phylum Chordata; class Mammalia; order Chiroptera; family Rhinolophidae; genus Rhinolophus; species Rhinolophus ferrumequinum. The sequence continues at coordinate 17,881,176 of NC_046300.1, forward strand.
TTAGACTTTATTAGAATTAAAAATGTTTTCTCTTCAAAAGAAATCATTAAGAAAATGAAAATCCAAGCCACAAACTGGGAGAAAATATTTTCAAATCATATATCTAACAAAGGACTTGTATCCAGAATATGTAAAGAATATATAAAGAACTCAATAATAGGAAGACAAACAACCCAATCAAAACATGGGCAAAGGACTTGAATAGACATTTCACCAATGAAAATATACAAATGGCTGATAAGTACAGGAAAAGATGCTTAACAGTCAACATCATCAATCATTACGGAAGAGCAAATCAAAACCACAATGAAATACTACTTCACACCCACTATAATGGCTATAATAATAAAAGATGGACAATAACAAATGTTGGCAAGGAGGTGGAGAAACAGGAACCATCCTACATTCCTTGTGGGAATGTAAAATGATACAAACACTTTGGAACACAGTTTAAAGCTTTCTTCAAGTGTTAAACATAGAATTACCATTGGATTTAGCAATATTACTCCTAGGTATATACTCAAGAAAAATGAAAACATGTCCACCCAAAGACTTATATGTGATTATTCATAGCAGCATCATTCATAATAAACCAAAACTGGAAATAATTCTAATGTCCATCAACATACGAATGGATAAATAAAATGTGGTATATCCATACAATGGAATAGTATTCCATAATAAAAAGGAACAGACTACTGATACATGCTACACCATGGATAAATCTGAAAAACATTATGCTAAGTAAAAGAAACCAGACATGAAAGACCACATATTGTATGATTTCATTTATATGAAATATACATAAAAAGCAAATCTATAGACAAAAAGGAGAGTAATGGTTGCTAGGGCTGATGGTATAAATAGAGAGTGACTGCAAATGGGTATGAGGTTTCTTTGGGAGTGATAGAAATGTCCCAGAATTAAATTGTGAAAATGGTTCTACAATCTTCTTAAATTAATGAGACTTGTTTTATGACCTAGCATATGGTATATCTTGGTGAGCATATACCTCTGGAATTTTAAGCTCTAATATCCTCTCTCTGGCCATGTTTCTATTCCCCCAAATTTTCATGCCTCCCAAGCCTGCTGTTGGATCTTACTGATGACCTGAAACTCTCCACCATTAAGGCTGCAATTCCTCCCTGTCCAGCCCAGACGCCACTACTATCCTCTTTTTTTTCTTTTTTTAATTCTTGATTTATTTTCTCTTCCTCTTTTTTTTTTCTTTTAAATTGTATTGAGGAATATTATTGGGGAACAGTGTGTTTCTCCAGGGCCCATCGGCTCCAAGTCATTGTCCTTCAATCTAGTTGTGGAGGGCACAGCTCAGCTCCAAGACCAGTCACCGTTTTCAATCTTTAGTTGCAGGGGGCACAGCCCACCATCCCAGGCGGGAATTGAACCAGCAGCCTTGTTGTTAAGAGCTCGTGCTCTAACCAACTGAGCAATCGGCCACCCCATCGCTATCCTTTTTTAAGAGCCGTTCATTCACTGGCCCCCTTACCCTTCTACTCTGTCTACTTATTTATCCTCCATCTTTAGTCCATCTACCATTGGCCTTTGCTGATTCACCAGTAATTGGGCACTGCTGGGGGACCTTTCCAGCCCGTTCATCAGAGCCACGACCCTCTCTGTCTCCAGCCTCTGGAGGGCCCTAGCTTGCCCAGCAGTGCTTGGTTTGTCTCTCCCCCTTTCCCCATATGGCCTCTCTAACCTCCAGCACTCTCCTTAAGCCACCTTACTCTTCCTCCCACCTCCTGCTGAGGACTCACCCTCCTCGACCCTATCAGGTGTAACTCCTTTGTTCCCTCGGTTTCCTGTCAGACTTATCTCTCTGCCTCCACCCTTACTTCCTGCCCAGGGGCCTCTAGGAGGAAGTGTAAGCTCTGAATCCCCTCCCCACCTTCTTCCTCCAGCCAAGATCCTGTTCTCATACTTTCTCCTCCGGTATGTGTCAGCCTTTCTGTCTTCTTTGCCAAGTCCTGGGTTGCAGCAAAGGAGTGATATCTAGGGTCTCTAGGACCTAAAAACAAAGTAAAACCCTCCCTGGATGTTCCCACGTTAGCTAGCAGGCTTGATCTTGTTCCCTTGCTCCCTCTTTTTCTCCCCACCTTTCTTTTCCCCTTTTCCCTCTGGGTGTTCTGCTGTGTCACATATGTCCTTTGTTCATGCTTTTTCATTCCCTCACTCTGCCCACCTAGCCATCACATATTCATCTGTCAAGACTGGTATTAACTTCTCTATGAAACCTTCCTAGACCCTTAGTCCAGGGAAGGACTGGCCCCATCCTCCTTTCAGCCCCTCTGTGCCCACCTGAACTCAGCACCATGGTGCTTTATCACACTTAGATTAGCACCTAGTTTCATCCACTGGGTCATAAAGTTCATGAGGGACATTTTAAAAATGTGCCCAGCTTATTCACCATCCTGCCCTCCTCCTGGGCCTGGGTGCTCTCGTTCGCTTTCAGGCGAACGGGTGCACAGATACCTGTGTGGCTAAGCCTCTGTGAAGAAATGGGAAAAGTGTAGGCCCTCAGGCAGTCTTGCTAGTGATGAGGGGCTTTGCTGGTGCTGCGGATGCAGTGCCAAGGCAGCTGAGAAGATTCAAACAAATCATTGCTCACTAAGTGTTGTCAGCTTAGTGCCTTAGGAGAAAGAACTTTCTGGAGCTGCAAAGCAGAAAGAGAACATACGTGTTACAGGAATTATGAGAAGGACTGAATAGCTTAGATAGAACTTGAAACAGACCCAAAGGATGGAAGGTTCTTCATCAGAATCAGAGGGAATTTTGTCAGGGAAGGAATTTCATGTGGGAGAATAGTAGAAGCAAAGTGCAGAAATAGGAAAGCATGGGACATTTTGGAAGTTAGAGGGGGTTCACCTTGGCCAGGTCATAAATGTGTCACACCCAAGAGTTACAGACCTAGGCGTCCTGCTCAACACTTGAAAGACACTATCTCCATAATCATCAAGAGTGGCAAATGTGGTAGGATGTTGTATCATTTTCTTTAGTTTGCAGATGAGTAGATAGGGGTTCAGAGAGCTAAGGATCTAGTATGAAGTACAGAAGCCGGTGAGGGAACAGTTCCCTGAGCCCCAAGTCTATGTGACTTGACGGCTCAAATGAAAAGGCAGGCAGCATTGTACGAGGCCTCAAAGGCCCCTGAGGAGCTTGTGCTAACTAATCTCGGTGGGGGCTCTTGACTTATTCCATCAGTCTGATAAATGTTCTGCGCCTTCATGTTTGAAAAGGACATATACACACAATACGTGTGAATGCGTCAGAGGGTTCAGAACCCCAAACGTCCACCTAATCCATATGTCCACTCAAAAAACTAGTACACAAATGTTCACACCGGCATTATCCAAAATTGCCAAAAGGTGGAAAAATCCAAATGTCCACCAACTGGTAACCGAATAGACAAAATGCGGCATATCCATATGATGGAATATCTTTCGGCAATGAAAGTAAATGAACTACTAATGCATGTCGCAACATGGATGAACCTTGAAAGTATGTTAAATGAAAGAAGCCAGTCACAAACCATATATATGGTATGATTCCCTTTACACGAAATGTCCAGAATCAGCAAATCTATAGACACAGGAAGATTAGTGATTGCTGAGAGCAGGGAAAGGGGAATATTGGGTGGAGGGCAGGGCATAGGGAATAACTGCTAAAGGGTGTAGAGTTTCTTTTTGGAATGATGAAAATATTGTGGTGTCAGTTGCATAGCTCTGTAGTATACAAAAACCACTAAATTGGGTGGCCATTAGCTCAGTTGGTTAGAGCGTGGTGCTAATAACACCAAGGTTGCCAGTTCAATCCCTGCATGGGCCACTGTGAACTGCGCCCTCCTTAAAATAAATCAATTAATTAATAATAATAATAATACCCACTAAATTATACACTTTAAATGAGGGAATTTTATCCGAACACACACACAAACACAGGCCCATCCAGAGGATTTGTGGACCTGGGTTACGTAGGTCTGAAAATGAGAGGACTACATACATCGTACGTAAAACAGAACATCTGTGTTTCCTGTTATTTTCTGCTGAGCAGTGGCCCCTGTTGCTGAGGACTAACGCTTGCCTGCTCCTGAGGTTGTGAATGATCAGCACACACAGAACAGAGAGATCCCACTCCCAACAGCGCACCGAGTTCTGACTTTTGGAAGAATGAGCCCTTTGGAAGATGCAGGGGTGGGGAGAGGATGGATGAAGGACCATTTCTAACACTCTGCCTCTGGGCACATTAACCCTCCCGGTCAGGGCAGCCCTGCTAATGTTCCTGTCCCCAGTCTCTTGGCTTATGCTATTCACTTGCTGTAAAGAAACTACCTTGATTTCCAGACTGAAGTCACTGGTAAGAGTGATTCATGAGATAAAAAAAATCACTTTTGATTACTTCGGCTTTACTTACGTTGAATGTGGCTTTTCTGGTTAAATGCTTGAACGTCAATTGGGATTCCAGTGGGAAGAAGTCAAGTATGTTTTGCTGTGTCCCAGAGACACAAGGCCAGCTTGTGTCTGCACAGAAGTCTTATCTGACCGCAAACTCTCTAAGGTAGGCAGTGCTTTGTCTCATAAGCACCATACCTAAAATGCCCTGTTCTGCCAATGCAGTGATATTTGTGTGGTTTATCTCTCCTTCAGATGGATGTAGATAAGTCTCATATTAATATCCTCTGTAGGTTTGGGTGTATAACAGAGCATGGTAGTGAGAGGGGTAAGATAATGTCCCACTTTTCCTCAACCAGAATTATGCTTCAAAAAGCTAAGAATCAAAATGGAATACTGACTAAAATCAGTTTTAGTTTTTAAAGGCAAACATTACCTCTTTCAAGGAGTAAAAATATCACAAAATAAGAATTTATAACAAAGGGCTGACAAAAAAAAATCCCTTTTGTCACCAGTCTTATCCTCAGGCCAGGTGATTAGAGGGTTGGAACTTTCGATTCCATCCCCCAACCTCTGGGGTGGGGCGTGGGGAGGCTTGAGATGGAGCTCCAGAATAAACTAGAACAAGGAGATTTGGAGAGCATCCGGGTTGGTGCACCCATCCAGGTGCTGGGAGGTGCGCCCAGAAAGGGCTGGAAGCTCTGCATCCCACCCCCACACTTTGCCCTATGCATCTCTTCCATTTGGCTGTTCCTGAGTTGTATCCTTTATAATAAAGCCATAAAGGCAAGTAAAATGTTTTCCTGAGTTCTGTGAGCCATTCTAGCAAGTTATTGAACCTAAGCAGGGGGGTCTTAGGAACCCCCAATTTATAGCTTGTTGTTCAGAAGCACAGGTGTCTTGAGAACTGTGACCAGTGTCTGAATGGGGGCAGCCTTGTGGGACTGAGCCCTTTAACCTGTGGGATCTGACACCAGCTCTAGGTAGATGATGTCAGAATTGAGTTGTTGGACACCCAGATGGTGTCCAAAGAATTGGAGGATTGATCGGTATCAAATAAAATATCCCAGAAAGAGTGAGGAGCAAGTGGTAGAAAATGCATTGGAAAGGTGGTTTTGTGGCCTCATGTGTGAAGGAATCTGGACATTACCTTGAGAACTTTGTAGAACTAGGGCAGGTATTAAGCATCAAAATGATTTGAATGAATGTGGCAACAGTGTGTAACATGTACCAGAGGGGAAGAACTTGATGACTGGCTGTTGAGCGTGTAAACATGAGAGATAAGGGCACTGCTTGTAGGGAAACATAATAATAAAACACTGTTTTCAGATAATCGTGATAATTAGGAAGAATATAAATGTGATAATGTGATATAAAGTAAGGTATAGGGGTAAAGATGTTGGATCTTATATGGCATATTAGCTATCGATTGCTGTGTAACATTTCACCCTAAAATTCTGTGGGTTGAAAGAGTAATAAACATATATTATCCTCACAATTTCTGTGGGTCAGGAATTTTAGATTGGTCTGGCTGGGAGGTTCTGGATCAGGGTCTCTCATGCACTTATAGTCAAGCTGTCAGCCATGGCTGCACCATCTGAAGGTTTGGCTGGGGCTGGACCATCCACTTCGAGGTGGCGCACTCATATAGCTGGCAGTTTGGTGCTGGCTGTTGACAGGAGGCCTTAGTTGTTCCCCACACAGGCTGCTTGAGTGTCCTCATGACATGGTGACTTGCTTTCCCCAGAGTGAGCGATCCAGGAAAGAAAGGCAGGCAGAAACTATCCTTTTTTATAATCAAGGCTTGGAAATCACATAACATCATTTTTGTCACATTCTGTTGGTTAAAAGAGAGCCATTAATTCTGGTTCCTGTTGTAGGGATGGGAATTAGGTTCTGCCTTTTGAAGAGAGAAGTGTCAGAGAATTTCTGGACATATTTTAACACCAACACCTACAGAGCGGTCAAGGGATGATGCGTCTAGGAGGAGAGGACCAATAAGTGAGACCTGAAGGATGAGACTGAGTCATCCATGTGAAGAGCCAGAGGAAGAATATTCCAGAACGAGGGAACAGTGAGTGCAAAGGCCAAAGCAAGGGCGAGAGTGTGGGAGATGAGGAGCTAGAGGTGGCGCAGGTGTGGGAATAAAGAATTTGGCTTCTCTTTGCTCCTGTGGAGGGTGTTAAACAGATAGTGAAAGAACTGATTTACATTCAGAAGATCTCTTCTCAGTGGGGTGTGGATTACAGCGAGGTGAGGCTGGAAGCAGGGGTTCCTGATGGGACCCTATTACAGTAATCCTGTAAGAAATTGTGATCTATGTAACTTTGCTAACAATTGTCACCCCAGTAAACTTTAATTTAAAAAAAAGAAAGAAAGAAAGAAATTGTGGACTTGGGTGCCGGTAGATTGAAAGATGTGCAAGACCTGTATACAAAAGAAAAGGCAAGCTTTGCTGAAGGATTATGAGTGGTGGTGGAGAGAAAGAGGAGTCAAGGGAGACTCCAGAGCTTGGGGCCAAGCAGCTGGAGGGATGGAACTGTCAGCTTCTGAGCTGGGGAAGACTGTAGGAGAGCAGGCGGAGGATCAGAAGCTCTGTTTTGGGCATGTTCAGTCTCAAGTACTTACTAATTATTCAAGAGGAGCTATCCATTCTTGCCCATCAATCAAAGAGGTGGCCATAAAATCTGGAAACATAACAAGCAATAAATAAATAAATAAATAAGTAAATAAATAAATAAATCTGCATTCAATACAATGGAATAATGTCATCTACGTTTCCAGCTCTTATGGCCTGGCAGTCTTTTTAAGTCTGTACAAATTGGGAAGTAGATTACAGTGTAAGTTAAAGGTATGTATTCAGTGCTTGTTATGGGAATGCAGAGGTAAAGTACCTGTCCCAGGTTTGGAGCTGTTAGAAAAAGGCCCCGACAGGTAGAACTAACTCCAGAACGGAGGACGATGGGTAGGAATTACTCTTCTGCTCCCACACTCCTCTGAAGCTGTTCCTGCCAAGGCCACCGGCGCCTAGATGGTGGTATGTTCACTAGGCATTTCTCAGGTCTTACTCGACCTCTTGTCAAGTAACATCTGATATGGGTAACGATTTCCTCCCTTGAAACTCTTCCCCTAACTTCTGTGACCAAACTTCTCCTGGTTTTTCTTCCCCTTCTTTGTTCCTTCTCAGGCTTCTCTTTCAGTTTCTAGGTTTCAGACCTCAGGGCTTGATGCTGAGCCCCCTCCTTACACTTTCAGGGCCTGTCATCTACCAGATGTGTCGGTAATACCCAACTCAGTATGATTGAGGGCCCAGAGCACCACATCCAACCACCAGGGGAGGCCTGCCATTGGGGGTCTTATAGACACCTCCAACCTGATAGGTATAAAACAGAACTGCTCCTCCTCATCGCCCTGAAACCTGCTTTTCTGCTGGAGAAGTGGTTCAGGAGAAGGATGAAGCTGGGATTTCAGTGTAGCCGTGGGGATGGAGGGAGGGTCCAGCTGAGGGCAATAATAGCTACAGCCACACCACTGAGCGCTTACTGCATGCAAGAGACTGTGCTGAGTGCTCACGTGTGTCATCTCACTTAGTCATTTACAACAACCCTGAGAGAGGCACAAATACAACTGAGGTAGCCCTGACCGGATTTGGTGACTGATTAGTGAAAGAGGAACTAACTAGTAGACGATGACTCTACTATTGTTAAATTGGGTTTATGAATATCGTTTACTTTACCGAAAAGTCGCATGCTAATGCTCCTTGATGTGAATCAGTTAGCTTTTGCTGCATAACAAACCATCCAAAACTTGGTGGTTTATAACGACAACCATTAATTCAGCTCATCATTTCGAGTATTGGCAGAATGAGTGATTCTTCTGCTGACCTCACTGGGTATGCCAGTCATTGAGGAGGCTGTGCTCCTGGGTGATAGCTGGCTGTCTGCTGAGGCAACGGGGTCATCCACCAAGCTAGCCCAGGCTTGTTCTCGTGGTGCTGGCAAGGTTCAAAAAAAGAACGTAAATGTTTGAGGCTTCTTAAGACCCAAGTCAGAATTCACATGTCACTTCTTCCATATTCTTTGGCCCACATAAGTCATTAGACCATCTGGATCTAAGGGATGGAGAAACAGATTCTGCCTCTCGATGGGGGTTTGGGGTGGCTGCAAAGCACTGTGGCCATTTTTGCAATCTGCCATACAGGTCTCAGCACTATTTGACCCTTCTTTCATTCTGAATTTGATATGTTTTTTAAACTTTTTTGGCCTGATTTACAGTTATTCTTACCCCCCTATAAAATCTACTATTCCCATCTAATTTGTTTTTCATGTCACAAATCCTATGAACTCAGAAACTAAATAATCAAATTTCTTTCTACGAATATGTATTAATTTAGTAACAAAACTTGGGAAAATCGTGTGTAAACAGGAGTAGATAGGCTGTGAGTGAAGGAGGGTTTCCTACAATTTTTAGTGGATGGACTACATACCAAATGTTATATGGCCGTCTGGAGGTAATTTTCACTCCCTAGTTCTTAGCTTTGTTCCAGATATGTGAGGCATGATGACTGTTGTTAGATGAGGTATTCCATAAAAAGGGTCAAGCAATGATGGGACTTTTGGGAGCTGAAAAGGAAATGAATTTATATTTGGAGTTCGATAGTGGACAAAGTGATTCATCTTTTATGCTAATATTTTAGGTTTTCATGACTTCAATTCTATTTGCATTTGTCCTAAAATACAGAGGAACCATAAAGGTTTTAAAATTTTTAATACTCTTAGATCAAGAAGGAAGCAAAGGAGTGTGATTTGCATCAGCTGTAGACCCCCTTGGGTCTGAAGGAAGGGGAGAATTCATTTTCTCCTGTGTATTGCAGTGAAATGTATTAACATCTTATCTAAGCAAGCCCCGCACTATTTTACCTTTTGGCAAAAAAAGTATCTTTTTCTATTCTTTCTCCCAAGTTAGCATTACAAATATTCATGAATTGTGTGTGATGAGGAAAAGACTTTTGTCTTTTCAATTTCAAGTTCTCCAAGTGTCTAAATGTCTTTCAGATTATGACAAAAATCAACATTTAACCCGAGTTTGTTGTTTTTGAAGGAACTCTCAGCCAAACTTGAAAATATTTAAACTATGACTTAAAACAGTATTGGAAATTTTGCTTTAAATTGTTATGAGAGGATGGTATTTATCTAAAGAATTTAAAACAAACGGACACAGATTTGTCTGATTAAAGAAGTTGGTCAGGCATTTCCAGAACCTAACATTTATACTATTATCACCATGGTAATAATGGCAAAGAATGGGGAGTCTGTCAGGGGTCAAGCTATGGTCAGAGGAAGCCAGACTTTGTCATGGAACTTTTTAAGCTGGGACAGCCCCGGGAAGCCCCAAAAGCCATTGGTGTTCACTCTACAAATACTTGGCCCAGTGGGGCTCACTGTAGTAAGAGTATGTCTCCTTTTAGATCACATTTACCAGCATGTGCGTGCTCCCCTTTCACCAATAATTTCAACATTTTTTTTTTAAAGATTTTACTGGGGAAAGGGAACAGGACTTTATTGAGGAACAGTGGGTACTTCCAGGACTTTTTTCCAAGTCAAGTTGTTGTCCTTTCGATCTTAGCTGTGGAGGGTGCCGTTCAGCTTCAAGTTGTTGTTGTCCTTTCAGTCTTAGTTGGGGAGGGCGCAGCTCAGCTCCAGGTCCAGTTGCCATTGCTAGTTGCAGGGGGCACAGCCCACCATCCCTTGCAGAAGTTGAACCGGCAACCTTGTGGTTGAGAGGACGCGCTGCAACCAACTGAGCTGTCCGGGAGCTCAGCGGCAGCTCAGCTCAAGGTGCCGTGTTCAATCTTAGTTGCAGAGGGCGGAGCCCACCATCCCTTGCGGAACTCAAGGAATTGAACTGGCAACCTTGTGGTTGAGAGCCCACTGGCCCATGTGGGAATCGAACCGGCAGCCTTCGGAGTTAGGAACATGGAGCTCCAACCATCTGAGCCACCGGGCCGGCCCCTCAGCATGACTTTTTAAAGAGAAACAAAAATCAGTGTATATATTTTTTTAATAGAATTTTTTAAAGTTCGACTCTTTTTAAGTGATTTTTTTTTCAGAATTTTACTAAATCGTGTTTTAAAACAATCACAGAGCTATTCAAGGAGGAGTGCAAATACTTCATTTTTTCCCCAGTAAATAGTGTTATCTAAAACTCTTATTAAGCAGAGGAATATGAAGTATTCTTTCAATAGGGCTTCATTTCACCTCGTCAGTGAATCTTTTCTCAGGCAGAATTATCAACCAGTGTTATCTTGTTGTGCCGCTAGGTATATACATAGACTATCACTGTGCTGAGTGCTGAGACAGTAACTAGAAGGAAAAGAAGAGATTAAAGGGGTGGTGAGTGACTTGGAAGGGAAGGCCCAGTAGTCAGGAGGGTGACTGTGATTCTTCTCTCTGGGGAGGTGATGATGGACTTGAGACCTGATTGATCAGAAGGCTTTCCATCTGGGGAAACAGTCATGAGGAATACTTAGTGCACAGTGAGAAAGCCTGGTGTCTTAACGTAATGGGGGGAAAGTCCAGTGAGGAGATGAGTGAAGAAGAGGCAGAGTGGCAGGGACGGGGTGGTGAGGAAGCAGGCGTGGGTCTGTGGGCCATGCTACGGAGGTGAGAAGCAGGAACGCATGCAAAGCATATGATTTTCATTTGGCTACTGTGTGGAGCCTGGGGTTCTGGAGTTGACAGAGGAAGCTGGGAGACTTGCGAGGAGCCTGCAGCCGTCTAAGACAGCATTGCTCTAGAAAACTGGCTGTGAGGGTGAGAGAAGTGGAAAGACTGTGACCTGATCGTGACCTCACAGGCCTTCCACCATACCTCAGCCATGCTGTGCAGCAGGGGAACCACTAGCCACATGTGGCTGTTTACATTTACATTTAAATTAATGAAAAGGGACCGTTGGAGTCCTCATTCGCACTAGCCACATTTCAAGTGCTCATTATCAAGTGCACAGAGCTACTCTGTTGGACAGCACAGAACATTCCATCACTGTAGAAAGTTCTGTTGAACAGCAGTGCCTCTAAGCTATCTGTCTATGACCTGTTCTTTCCACATTCTTCATTCCTGTCCCTTGGAAGGGCAACCAAACCACCATAAACTTCATTTAATTCTTCTCTGTTAAGAGCTGAGAGTGGAGGGACATTTTGTCCTGAAGAAGTTCATAGCTTTGGAGAAATACCCGAGGCCAGAGAAGATGTAACCGTGGGTTTGAGGAAAGTTAGATGGCAGGTGCAAAGCGTAATGCCTACATATTGGAGAGTCATTAGGGTGAGTCGGGAGGCAGAGTTCATATGGCAGCTGAAGGCTCAAAATGGGCAACAGGTGATAATTTGGGGGACAAAGGAATTTGGAGGTGATTAGGCGAAAAATAATATCAACTTTGATTAGCAACTAGGAATGACAGTTTGGGGTTATGTCTATCAGTCACAGGGCAGCCTGAGAAATGGGGCTGCTAGGAGTCTTCACTAGTAGGAATTAGAACTTACACAGGTGTGGGAGGAGCTGGGAAAACGGAAGTTGGAAGCTGGGTCAGAGAAACAAGGGCGGAAATGCTAATCAACCCTCCTGCACTGGTCAAGCCATCACCTCAGGGGAACCTCAGGAGCAAGTCCAGCCACCCAACCAGAATTTTGGGGAGCACACAGGGAGGTCTTGGGACTGTTGGTCAACCAGGCAGAATCCAGGAAAACGAGCTGGACATGGAGCAGAGGAGACCCAGGATGCACTGAACCCGCAGGCGCCGCGGTCCTAGCCATGGTGACTCCAAGAGCAGTGGCTGCTGCTTCCCATCCACCTTCCCAATCTCAAGAAGGTCCTCTTTTGGCCAACTCTGACCCAGAACCCTCTGGAGGAGGGGATGTAGGGAAGCGGTTCCCAGCTTTCCGGGGGGACATGCCCGATTCAGCACAGGGATACTTCTGAAGTGGAGTTTTAGGTGGGAGAAGGAATCAGACTTCCACGTTGTTCACCTTACTGTTTGGTCAAGGGTTGGCTTGGCCTTTTTTGGGAACACAGTGTGGAGCTCGTGTCGCCCAGGCCATCCCTCATGTGCTGCTCACAGAGTCTTCCTTCTCACTAATCTACCTTTGAACCCACCTCTCCCCTTGACCGCAAAAGTGAAGTGCTGCTGCTGTTCGTTAATACTGTGAAAACAAGGCACCGACAGATTTTAAACTGATAAAAATAAAATTAAAAAAAAAAAACAACGGGTAAAGCTATCGTTGTATATGCCTTTTAGGATGGATCAAGATAGCTTATCCCGGGGTAAAAACAAGAGTAACATAGTTCTGAGTACTGTGAAACTGTCACTCATTTTCTAAATGACTTACTCCAACAGACAGGTGGTTTTGAATCACTGGCCTCTTTTTGTGGGCACATAAATGCCCAGAGCTTTTCATTTGAGCAGCGTGAGGAGTGCTACCTCTCACTGAGCAGGCACCGTGCTGAGCACTGCGTCCTCCTGCCCTCACTGTCCCCTGTTACCGGTGTGAGTTCGGACCTGCCCAAGGTTAGACACAGTAAGTGGTGGGACTAAGATTTGAACTCAGCGAGGAAATTCTTAGGGAGTTGAAATAAAAGGGACACCTGGAGGCTGAGAAGTACCTAAAGGTGAGCACCTAAGTAGCTCTAAGGTGAGTGACTGCAGCCGTGCTAGGGATCAGGGCTCAGCAGGAGCCAGCCATGGCTGGGCCCCCTCCAGGGTGCCCTCCCCCACAATGCTCCTCGACTTACAATGGGGTTATGCCCCAATAAACCCGTCATCAGTTGAAAATATCATTAAGTCAAAGGTGCATTTAATCCACCTCACCTATCAAACATCACGGCTTAGCCTAGCCTACCTCAAACATGCTCAGAACACTTACGTTAGCCTACAGTTAGGCTAAATCATCTAACACAAAGCCTATTTTATACTAACGTGTTGACTATCCCATGTCATTTATTATACGTATCACCTTTGCACTATTCATAAAGTCAAAATATCCTAAGTTGACCCATACTAAATTGAGGATGGCCTGTATCTGGGCCACTGTGGGTAGCAATTTCTTTTACTTCTTCCTCCCTTCCTTCTCCCCTTATCGCTTGCTTCCTCCCTCTCCCACATATTCTTCCCCTCTCTTCCTTTCTCTCTCATGTGTGTGATCGCCCCTCCTTGGCTCTCTATCTCTCTACCCTCTGAGCAAATCCTAGCACATGCAGACAGGCTGTGCAGACACACCCAAACACGGTCCCTGTTCTTTAGGAGGTTCTCCACCACTCTCAGCTTTGTAGCGGAAGCAGCTTCCGCTACTCACAGAAATTGTCTTTGCAGCTGGTAAGCTTGCCTCTGCCCCTCAAAGCAAGCATGCTACCCTCACTCTGATACTAGTGTGAAAACCATTAAAATACACTAATAATAATAGACACTCAACTGGGAGGACCCCTGTCCCTCCCTCCACCAACCGCCACATCCTTCTTGAGGGGTTGTTTGGTGATGACTCCTGAGACCTGTGTTCTCAGGCTGCAGGCCCTGTGCTCACCTTACTCATGAAGACAGCATGGTCAAGACCCGCCTCTAGGCGGGAGAGCAAAGGACAGTTCACTTCCTTGAGGTGGCGCTTGGCAATTCTCTGAGTACGGAAGAGTCAGCGAGCGGCTGCTATGTGGAGATAGGCAGTCCTCCAGGACCCAGGATGAAATCCAGAAACTTGGTGTAACTGTCACAGTGTCGTCCAGTACTGACATGTGTGGCTGGGAAGCCAGTCAGAGGGCGCAAACATGTGTTTTCCTGAAGCAGGAGTGGGTATCTGGGGACACTTCTTGTGAGTTCTCCCACCCAGCCTCTGCCTGACTTGGCCCATCATCTCAGCAGAAGCTGGAACCCAGACTGGCCTGGGCCTGGTTCTCAGACCCTGACTGTGGCGGGAGAGCCCCTTTATCGGGGCATTTTCCTGCCCCCGCCACTGCTGGCTGGCCCACGTGTATCAGGGCTCTCCTATTCCTCGGGATTAGTGCCGTTGGGGTTGATGGTTTCTCTTTTTGTCTCTCTCTCTCTCTCTCAAGGGTCAGGTGTGGATTAATGGCTTTAACCTTGGTCGCTATTGGCCAGCACGGGGCCCCCAGATGACGTTATTTGTGCCACAGCATATCCTGGTGACATCGGCCCCAAACACCATCATAGCGCTGGAACTGGAACGTGCACCCTGCAGTGACAATTACCCGAAACTGTGCACTGTGGAGTTCGTGGACAAGCCAGTTATCAGTGCAGCTGTGACCTACAGTCATCCCCTTCGAGACGTGTATAATCAACACTCAGGACTGGACCACGTATGACAACTAAAGCCTATGACCCTTTGGAGTTCTAGCCTTTCACATACCTCACGTACCCTCTGGCAGCAGCACCGTTCACTGGAGCGTTCGGTTAGAAAATAGATTTCGCTTGTGTATTTTCACCTGAGGTTTCCCTGCAGCCTTGCGATGCCTGAGCCAAGCCAAGGGCCGCGTGTGATGAGGGCGGTAGCAGAGGAGGGGACAGGTGTCCCTGAAGAGTTGGAACAGAGGCTTTCGAGGTGTCTCTAATTTTCATTTTGGAAAAATCATGTTGTCTTTTTGTTAAATAAAATTTGCACTTATGACGTTACTGTTTTTAATGTTGAGCGGGTATTAAATTAGAGGTTCTGATTTAAATCATAACTAGACTTGAGTGGGCTGAATAAGCCACTTCACTAACTTGAGGTTTCCAAGGAATGGAAAATCGTCTTGGTTTGATCTAGTGGACTGCTCTTTTTTTTCTGATCATTATTTGAAGTGTGATCCCATTTTGCGTGCTTAGTCGTAACAGCTGCACCTATCCACACTCTCAGTACAGGCCTGCACACGTGTCAGTAGACACGCATACACAGGAGTGCTTGTGCTATGTACATACTCGGATAGGCAAGGGCATGGTGTCGCATAATATGCAAGTTCTGAGCATATTATATATTCAATTCACTCGTCCCTCACAAGAACTCTGAGGAACGTATTGTCATCTCCCCCCAGACTTACCAGGCCATACCGCTGTAAGTGGTAGACACAGGGTTTGAACCCAGGTCGTCTGGCTCTAGCGTCCAGGCACACACTGCCTACATGATATATCAATCCATGCTTATGTTTTTATAAGAAAGGATTGGAACAACATAAACAAAAATGTTAATCAGATCTGGGTGGTGTTTGAGAGATTGCTCAGTTTTTTTTTTTGCTTACCTGTGTTTTAAATCCTTTAAAGAGAAACTGTAAATTTTTTAAGGGAGGAAGAAAGGAAAAATTTTTTTGATGCTAATCTATGACATTTTTTTATGACAGTGTATTTTTCCCCATCTCATAGACATCAATAATGAGGATCTGGAAGTCAACAGAGAGTTTTGAAACTGGTCGAGCCAGCTGTGGGCGTTGAGACAAACTGAGGCTAGAACTTTCTGTAGGACCGTTTTCCACTGCATCTGTTTCTCGATGTTCTGCATCATGTGATGTTTGGGCATCCCACAGGGTGAAGTAAATACTGCATCGACCCATGGCCTCATTTCATTACTTTTCCTTTCATAGCTAAGTTACCAAAAATTTATAAAGTGAGGCTCAAGAGTTGTGCCCAGTGATAAGCTTTGGAAAAAAATGGGAGCTGACTTTAAAGCATTGTGTACGTAGGTAAACTGCACCTCCTGTCTCAGAGGCCAGCACAAAGTCTCCAGAAGCCTCTGGCGGTAGAGCGGGATCACCATGTCAGAGTGTGCACTTCCCTTCCGTTCTCTCATCCAGTCTTTGGAACCACACTCTAAGGGAGGCAGCACTAAGCCCACTGCACAGGTGGCAACATTTAAAGCTTCAGCAAAATGTGGAGTTGGATTCCAGTCTGTCTCCATCCGAAGTCAGAGTGTTTGTCTTGTCAATGTGAGGCAAAGTTTTGGGATTCTCCCCTTTCTACAGCACCAAGACTTCCCTTGTCCAGGATGTCATGTTCTGGAAAACAGGCTCTTAATAGATAAATAGAACCACCCTGGACTCTACTTCCAACCCGTCCAACTATCTGTACTACCTCTGAAGGCACACATGTACCTTCTACAATGGTGTAGAATAGTAGATCTTGGAAGAGGACCATAGTTTCAGTCATCCTTATAACGAACATCGTGGCCTTTTCCTTTGTACTGTTGGTTATATGTGTCCCAGATTTATATGACCTGCACAACGTCTTGTTTTAAAACAGCTTTATTAAAGTGTAATTTGCATACCATAAAATTCACCCATAATAAGGTATAGTTGGATGAGTTTTACTAAATTGATAGAGTGGTGCAGATACAATCCAGTTTAGGAACACTTCTTTCACCCCAGAAAGTTCTCTTAGGCAGGATGTCTTCATTCCCATCCCCATACCAGGCAACAACTAATCTGTTTTCTGCCTCTATAGTTTTGCCTGTTATAGGAATTTCCTGTAAATGGCATCACTACAGGTAGTCTTCTGTGTCTGACTTCTTTCACCTAGCATAACTTTGTTTGGGGATCATCCATGTTGTAGCACATTCTGTGCTCCTTTTCATTGTTGAGGAGCATCCAATGTGCGAACATACCACATGTTGTCTATCCGTTTGTGAGTGGATGAGCATTTGACTTGTTTCCGGTTTGGAGCTGTTATGAGTAATCCTGATCTGAACGTCCACGTCCGATTCTTTGTGTGGTCATGTTTCCATTTCTTTGGGGTAGATACTGTGGAGTGCAATTGTTTATCCATATGGTAAATATATGTTTACCTTTTTAAGAAACTGCTGAACAATTTCATAACATCTTTTTAGAGGCTGGCAAGGAATGAAGTAGTGGCAGAGTGGCACTCAGCGTGGCACTCAGTGGAGCCCTGTCCTTCCCAGAATTAGCATCCCTTCTTCTGTCTTCTCTATTTTCCCGGCTCTGCCTCAAGCTGTTTATTGTCTCTTCATGTTTTATTTTTTTTATTTTTATTTATTTATTTGGTCTCTGTTAGTCTGTCAGTCTTTATTTCTCAGCAAATCCAGTTTATTCAGAATGAAATTGTTTACCACTAATCTGAGTTTGGGTTTTTTTTCATTGTTTCCCCAATAAGCAATGTGTCTTCTGTCAGATGACAGAAATAGGAAATGATCTTTTGTGATCTTTGTTTCTTGCCTTATGAGAGAAACAAAGTCATTTTCTGAAATCACTGTTTTAGTCAGTGTGAGGGATTCTGTCTGGGCTATGGTAGAATAGACAGGTAGTGGGGACCAATAGCTCGTGGGCTGTGAGGAAAAGTCTGGCCAATGTCCAGATAATTGGAGTGAGGTGGTTTGGGGGTAGCCCAGCCTCTGCTCTTGGTCTGACTGAGCATCACTTTCTGGGTTGTCCCTCGCCTTCCAGCCGCCTGGCCCCGAAGCCTGGGCACCCAGCAGCCGTCTAGTTGTCTATAAATGCCCAGTGAAGATTCTGAGCTGATAACCCCCTAGACAGTTGCTCTACTTGCTCCCCCAGGGGATTTCCTGGTGTGAGGAAGACTCCCACAAGCTTCAGTCCTCTGAACTCCCAACCCAGCAGCAGCATTGTCTCCCTGGGTGAAACAGGACAGACTCGAGGACAGAAGCAGGTTCATGTTCCTGCTCCATCACTTAACATCAGTGTGATCTCAAACAGGTGGTTCACTTACAAGCCTCAGTTTCCTTATATCCTAAGTGTGGTTTCCACCTCATGGGATTGTAAAATCAAATGCACTAATCATCAAAGCACCTCACACGGCCCTTGCCACGTAGTAGGTGCTTACTGAGTGCTAATTTGATTCTTTCCCATCACATTCCTCATAGAAGCGGGTAAGTGATCATGTGGAAACCTGAGGGACAAAGGGAGAAGAAATACCACCCAGGACACACCATTCTTTCCCTGTAATCCTCTGTGTTTAGTTCAACAACTTGGCTCTTCTCCTGACCAGCCACTGTGATTGGCTGCAGGATGCAAAGGTGAAGGAGACAGTCCACTATAAAACATGGACGCAGACCAGAAGATGGAGGGGGAGGTTCCACAGAAAGGGGGAAGGTGCGTCATCCATCAAGGCCTCTGGCATTAATCTGGCATTGCTGAGGGGACAGCCTGAGCCTGCACGAAAGACTCAAGATGGAATTTGGACTTCAGAGACCTCAGTGTGGCTTCCTCAGTGCCCCACTTCCTTAAAGCCTCTTATTTACTTGTTCTCAAAACGTAAGCAACTTTCCAGTGCCAACAGACTGAATTTCTAGCCCAAAGGGCATTTCTCATCATTGTTTTGCTTGTTGTCTGTTGCTGCATATCAAATCACTTCAACAAGTTTTCATAAGGGACATAAAACAACTATTGTGTGGTGTGCGTGATTTTATAGATCGGGAATTGGGACAGGCAAGTACAGGATGGCTTGTCTTTGTCCCTTGATATCTGGGGCCTCTGGTGGGTATTGGAATCGTCTGGAGATTCCCTCACTTGCATGTGTGGCATTTGGGCTGGGCTGACGTGAAGTCTGAGCTCAGCTGGGACTGTCAACCAAAACATCTCCAGGTGGCCTTTTCCTGTGACAGTGAAGAAGAAGAATAATAATAATAATAATGATAAATAACATTAGTAAAATACTCTTAATGTTTCATTTCGCATTACAGTATCTCACTGAGTCTTAGTAAGAACCTTTGGAAGGAATAGGGCAGGTTATGTGCAGCCCAATTTGCAGTTTAGGAAAATTGAGAGGTAGGAAGGATTGTGACTGACCCAAAACTGGGGGGAGTGGGGTGTGAAACTGAGACTCTTGCCTTCAAACCCCACCCTCTTTTCCCATAGGCAGGTTGCTTTGATTGATTGGGCTACAAGGGAAAAGTTTTGTATTTGATTTGAGAAAATTCAAAACACAGAAGAACGATATTTCAGCAATACTGCCTGGCTTGCTATCAGGCCAGGTGTGAGCTGTGGCCCCAGGTTTTGGTGAATGACCCATGAGGTGTGTGTGTGCGTGTGTGTTTTGAGCAGAATGGCCTATATGTGTAGGGCACAGAACAGGAAGTAAGGAATCCTCCACACCTGGAGATGGCTTGCTCCCAAGTCTGGGCCTCCCTCTCTGACAAAACCCACCCTTGTAGAGTCCAGCCTCTCTTCTACTTTAATTTCTTCTTTGACACTCAGCAAATTCCCCAGCAACTTAGCTGTAAAATTCTGTGAGCAATGGGTTTCTCTGAAAGCAGTAAGCAGAGCGATGTTACACGGAATTACAGTTGAGAAGTCAAATGGTGACTTTTGATTTTTCCCCAGAAGGAGCTCTTCCCTGAGGAGGCTGAGAGTGGACAGAGAAGCACTGCAGACTGACATTAGATCGAGCCCTTGGGATGATAAGAACCTCACAATTTTTCTTGTGGGGGACTGGGCTCATCTGTGCACTCTCGGCCATGCTCAGTAGACACCAACATACGTGTGCATGAAACAAATAGGGTAAACTAATTGTGAACCAAAGAGTTCATTTGTCATGGATCAGATGACTCTGAACCATTCCCAGATTCCCCCATGAGTCTTTCATGGTTTTGTTCTAAATTTGCGATTGCCTAGAACCTAAATGCCAAATCTTTCCACTAGACAAGAGTTTTGCAGTATAAGTTCTCTCTTAATGTTGTTGATCGGCTCTTGGAAGCTAAATGCCGTATAACAAAACCAATTTTAACATATGCTAATTGATATAAACGAAAGTTAAGCTTCCTATGGCATCTCATCAACATTACAACGAAATGATGTTGAACAAAATGACAAATATCTACATGAAAGAAGAGCTAGATGGGGAGAGGACTAGTTCTGTCTATCTTTCTATTGAAAGATTGTGATAAGAGACAGGTATTGGAATACACCCTCTGGGTCCTGTCCTGAAGTCATTGCAAATTCATGTTGGTCTCATTACAAACTCTCAAGAAGCCAACCTGGTTAAAGATGGAATTCTGATTGTTCAGGAGAACAGAAGTGGAAGCTAGGAAGAAAGGAGATTAAGATAATTATTTGATTTATTTCCCTCTCTGAACACCAGAATTTTTCCTCTTGCTAACTAGGGAGGAGTCACCCATCTTAGGTATTCAAATAGAGCCATGCTTTTAAGAATAATTAACTCCTCACTCTGGTATAAAATTTCAGTGCCTCTGTTACCTATATATAGTAACACATGTAGAATGCAAAAGCCATACAGCAGGAGTGAACCACACTTTCAGACCCTTCTCACTGAGCCCTTCAACATCCTTTTGGTCTCAACTACTCCTCTTTCTCTTGGTAACAAAATTCTGGGGCCATTTTCTGACCCCATGTTTTTATACAGTGGAATTTCTCCTTCTTCATTTCAGATACCCTATAATTTCAGTCCTTGGTCTTTGAACCTGAAAAGTATTCAAGATCCTTTTTTTTTTTTAATTGGGGAATATTGGGGAACAGTGTGTTTTTCAGGGCCCATCAGCTCCAAGTCATTGTCCCTCAATCTAGTCATGGAGGGTGCAGCTCAGCTCCAAGTCCAGTCGATGTTTTCAATCTTAGTTGCAGGGGGTGCAGCCATGCGGGAATTGAACCTGCAACCTTGTTGTTAAGTGCTCGCACTCTAACCAACTGAGCCATCCGCCCCCCCCCCCCAGATCCATTCTTTATGAAAATGTTATTTATCTCCCATATACTCTACAAAAGTGCCTATATCCTACATCTCTTTGTTAAATCAAGGACAACCTTCGTTCACTCATTCATTCAACTATTAGTAAGTACCTAATACATGCTGGGCCTTGAGGACAAAATAGCAATCATTTCACAACCCCTTCTCTCAATCTCTCTTTTTTTTTTTTTAAAGAGTAGAGAGCTACTATCAATAGCAATAATAATAAAAACATAGCCCATGCCTTCAAAAGGTTTACGGTTAGTAAGAGAGATAAGTAAACAGTTTCAGTGCAATCTCGTGTGCACTGATAGTACACATGATAGTATAAGATAGTACAGAGTAGGAAAGCAGCACAGGAGGACTTCTTAGTCCAGGCCCAGGCAGTCAGGGACTCTGTTTTACAGCAGAACCTAAGACAAAGGTTTGAGCACATATGGTTTATAGAGGGGCTGCTATAAGGAGAAAGGGAGAGAGGGAAGAATATGGGGCAGGGGACTAAAGATAAGCAAAGAGACTACCTTCAGCTTGAAGCAACAACTGTTCGTTTAGTTCATGATTCTCCTGGGCAGTTCTGATCTGGACCAGGCTCTGCTGATGTTGGCTTAGTTCACTCATGTGTCTGAGGTCAGTAGGTCAGCTTGGGCTTGCTAATTCAAAAGGAGCTCACACATATTAACTGCACCCCAAGGTTGCAGGGGGGCCAGGATTTTATACCCACCCACCCCCCCATGTCAACCAGCCATTGGCTGCAGGATGCCCCTAAAGGGGAGAAGGAACTACTTGTGCTATGAGGAGATGGTGGGGAGTTGGCCAGAAACAGGAGAAGAGGGCATCTAGGAACTGTTAGAAGCCAATGCTCACAGAAACCGGGTACACCAGTACCTAAAGGAGATTTGAGTATCATCAGCATCTGCTATAGTTCTCTCAACTGAGACCTGAAGGATGAGCAACACTTCAATACATGAAGGGTGGGGGAAAGCATTCCAGGTAAAGTTAACAGCATATGCTGATGGCCAGAGCTAAAAGAGAGCAGAGCCTTTCACAGAAATGTATGCAATGGGGATGGACAATGTTAAGAACACATGGGCTGCACTGGAATCAGGGAGCTAGATGTGAAGTGTCTTACATGATTGTATGATGAATATAATAGTTTTGAAACATGAGCCCAATATTTCTGTATCAGTCAGTATAGGCTGAGTTATGATATGTAACAAATGATACCCAAAGCTTAGTAGTTTCAAACAAGATTTCTTTCTCATACTTTTTACATGTCCTTTGCCAGTCAAAGGGGAGGGAGGTCTCAGTTTACTGTTGTTTGTTTGTTTGTTGTTTGTTTTCAAACTAGGACCCAGGCTGACAGAGCAATCATCATCTGGATCATTCATTCCTTTCACAGTTGCCAAAGCAAGCAAAAGAGAGTGTGAACAATCACACATTGACTCTTGAAGCTTGGAAGTCATTGACTCTTATCACGTGGAAGTGATATCAAAAACAAACAAAACAAAACAAAAAAACCCACCAAACTTTAATTTAAAAGCATCATTAGGAATAGTCACCACAAAAATTATGAAATTACTATTTATCAAGAAGATATATTATTCTAAACATTTGTGCATAAAATAAAATATATAAAGAAAAATATGACTGAACTACAGGGAGAAATTAACAATCCTCTATCATAGAGAATTGAAAACCTGATAGGATAGTAAGAAAGAGAGATAAATCATTGAGAGACATTTTCGCATTTGATGATCCAAAGTAAACTGACAGTGAAATTGAAAACTATTTTGGATGGGTTCATGAGGCAAGGTGCACAGAAGTCAATGCCTAGAGAATCCCAATTCTCTCATAAGATTGGGAAGTCTAACAGGTGACTGGCCCACATTAAACTGGGTGGCTATAATTCTCAGGGTAGAAGTGAAATAAATAGAAATCACCCTCCATTCTCTGAATTGCCAGGAGATATAGGGACAATTTCCTTGATGATGAGCAAGGCAGGAATAACTGACAACCTATCCCTGATAATAATCCCTGATAGGTTGTGAGCACAGGCCAGGGATTTGTGGTTTAAATTTGCATCACTGAGATAGTCCAATAAACTTCAGGCAATGAATTAAAGTGTTATACAGAACTAATAATGCCCTTTATGTCTGATAGAAGCAAATTCAAAATCATCTTTGGAATAAGGGAACCTTCATTCTACATCCTGAGAAATCCCCCCAAATAATTTTCAAGGTCAAGGAGCAGTCATATTCAAATACATAAGAAAACAAAGCAATATAAACAAGAACCAGCAGTAAAATACCCATATAATCTTCAGATATTGAAATTATGAGACATACTTTAAAATAAGCATTCTAAAATATTTAAAGACAAATAAACAACCTTGAAAATATTTGCAGAGGATAGGAAACTCTATAATGAAACATCACAGATTTGTTAAAGAACTAAACAGAACTTTTGGAGCTGCAAAATAAAATAACCAAAATTTAAAACTCAATGTGTAGGTTTGGGAGCTGGTTAGATACAGTAGAAAAGAAAATTAGAGGGTTGGAATACAGATCAGAAGAAAAAATACAGTATGTAGCAAACAAACAAAAAGAAAACCATGGGGGGAGGTGGTGAGAGACATAGGGGATAGAGTGAGATGATCTAACATATGTTTAATCTGAATTCCAGAAGAAGAAGATAGAGAGAATGCAGCAAAGGAGTATTATGATCTAGACATATCATAATAAAACTGTAGAACACCAGCAACAAATAGAAGCATCTTAAAAGTTGTCAGAGAATAAAGATTACCTTTCAGGAGTAGCAATAGACTGAAAAAGGATTTCTCAAAAGCAAAAATAAAAGACCAAAGATAACAGAATGATGTCTTCAATGTACTGAAAGAAAATAACTGCCAACCTAGAATTCTGTACCCAAGAAAGTTATCACTCAAAAATGTTGGCAAAATTAAGACATTTTTTGAGAAGCATGAACAGAAACTCTCACTGAAAGATATACGAAAGCATGTACCTCAGGAAAAGTCGGAAAGTGACTCTAAAAGGAGAATCTACGATGTAAAAAAGCAAAGAGCAAAACAAAGTGGTAAATCTGTTCATAAATATAAAGAAATATTAAATTCATGATACAATCATGATAATGGCTAGTGGACCTCACATTATTGAATTACAATACACAAAAACAAGAACTATAAGACAGGAGCAATATAAAAAAAGTCTTCTACTTTGTTTTGTTGTGGTGGTTGTTTGTTTTAGAGGCTTTTTCGGGTAATATCTAAATAAGGGCAAAAGTAAATGAGTTCTTTTAAACTTTGAAATTTTAAATATACTCTCCAAAAAAAAAAAAAAAGGGAAGAAATGAGAGAAAAAGAAACTTATAATAGGTAGCATAATTAGAATTCATTAACTAAGATTTATACACAATTATATCAGTAATCACATTAATATAAATGGACTAACTATAACAATTAAAAGACCAAGATTGGCAGAATAGATCTTTTAAACCTAACTATATAGTGTCTGCAAGAAAGCAAATTGAAAACATAGGATACCAAAAGGTTGAAAGTTAAAGGATGGAAAATGCAAATCAAAAAACAAACAAACAAATAAACTGGTATAGGTCTTAGTATCAGTGAAAATATCTTTTAAGATAAAAAGAGACACAGAGGTCTCTTCATAATAATTTTTTAATTCACCAGAAATATGTAAATATGGCCTACTTGCATATACTTAATAACATGGTCTCAAAACATGAAGCAAAACTATAGATTTACAAGACATAAGTAAATCCAAAATCATAATGGAAAATTTTAATGAATTTTTCTTAAGATTTAATTAAAGAGTGAAATAAAATATTAGAATGTTTGATTCACATGATTAAACATCTTAACCTAATAAATAGATATAAAACACTCCATGCCCAAAAAGAAATGTGTATTCTTAATTAGCAAACATAGAACATTACAAAAATTGGCATACACTGGAGTCACAAAGCAAGTCTTAATAAGTTTCACAGGTCTGAAACAGGCAGAACACACACCCTGAACTCAATACAACTAAGCTGAAAATCAATAACCAAAATTAACCAGAATGTTCCCATATATTTGGAACTAAGAAATGCATTTCTAAATTACTGATGTTTTGATAGTAAGGATTTTAGAATACAGTTCGAACTAAGCAAGAATAAAAGCATTACATATCAAAACTTGTGAGATACAGCAAAAGCTATATTTTGAGGAAAAGTTACAGCCTTAAAATGTGTTTATTAGAGAAGAAGAAAATCTGAAATCTAATGAGCAAAGCATCTTCAAGGAGTAAGAAAACTAGCAAAATAAACCTGAAGAATGTAGAAGGAAGAAATATATGTAAAAGCAGAAATAAAATAGAAAATGCATATTTGATAAAGAGCATCAAACAAGTCAACTGTTGTTTATTTTTCAGGCTAATAAATTAAAGTCAGGACATAAAAAGTACCTCCTTACAAAGTACCTTTTAAGTGTTTTAACCCTAAAAACTAAAGAAAATCTTCCATCATCAGCAAAGTCTGAATCTTCCCACGAGACAAGGCACATTGCCTTTACTGATTCTCAGAAGGGAAAAGCTATAAGGGAACTTAATTTTTCAATCTGTTTCACGAATGCGGAGAGACTTCCCTTCTCCTCCCTCTCATGACCATTTCAGATTCATCCGATAGGGAGTTACTTCAGAAGACCAAGCAAGGCCTCCATTGGGCAGAACTGTCTCTTCCTGCTGAGTTTTCCCAAAGAGTATTTTGCCTTGGGTCTGTTTATCCATTCAAAGAAAGGAAAGAAAGAAGCTTGGACTTTTTACAGGACTATTTCAAAACTCTTATTGTTTTAGAGTCCTATGAACATCTCTGTTGCAGGAGTCTGCCATACAAGAGGTTATTTCCGTCCTCGACTCTTAAAACTTAGAAAAAAATATTTTGATTGTTATTATTATGGAAAATGATGGTGGGAGAATTGTTCTTTTCAACTCTTACTTAAAGAAAACATGTCTGTAAAGCCCCTCCGTCTTCATGTTAAATGTGCTACGAATTTCATAATCAGTCTCTTTGGGACAAATGCCCCTCTCCGAAAGAGCCTGTTGTTTTTCATACTAACTGTGGACATTAAGGCAGTTATCTCACAAAGGTTTTAACAATGGGTTATTTCCTGTTTTTGTGATACTTGTTCTTAATATTTTACTTTTACTCTCCCATTAGCTTCACTGAAGCATTGTAACGCGGTGGTCATGGAGCTTCTGCAGTGCAGTCCTGTGTTCACAGAGCAATAGTTAATTATAGTAACAATAATCAAAAAAGAAGAGAAACATTTTTTTCATTAAGCAAAGGACACATAAATAAATAGCCAGAGCACTGTGTCAGAAATTCAGACTTGTGGATTAGGACCATATTGGTTAAACATTCTGTGAGCCTTGATGGCAGAAGAAGAAATGGATAGGATAGAGAGTAAGCTCTCCCATTTCCTCATAGAGCAATGACATCCTGATGTTTATTAGTACAGGGGCTATTAATTCTTTCTCAGGTTACATCCTTCTCTATGGCACTTAGCTCATAATAGTGTAGTTATTTGTTTACCACTGACCAAGAGAGCCTTCATGACAAGTCCCATATGATTTTCAATCTTGTTTCCTTGGTACCCAGTACAGCACATCTAGCCCATAGTAGGTCTGCAATCAATGCTTCTTCGATTAAAAAATGCTTCCATTATGATATTCACAGATTGAGAGTGGGTCTACATGTTTCCCACAGTCCTTTAGGCATGTCTAACACAGATGTCAGTCAAGGTGTTCTCTTTAAAAATATAGATAAAATGTATCTTTAAGACCTTCCTGAGATTTCTGTGAACCCCCAGGGGGCTTACTTTCTCATAGTTTCCTCTGGCTAGACATTCTGCCTCTGCTTCCACTGAACTAGTTCAGTTCACGAATGATCTCACCATCCCACACATTCTTTTGCAGTATCTTGACTCAAATGTGGAACTGAGTCCCTTGAGTTTCACAAGAACCTCACCCACATTGGGTCTTTTTTATCTTTAGAACTTAACAGAAGTTTTGAAGAGATTGGGGGCGAGGGGCAGTTTGCATTGCAACAGCATAAGCTCAATAGGATTCCAATTTTTACAAGATCGTCTACGATCATCCATATTGCTTGGCCATCCTTTTGTCTTCACTTCTCTCCTCTTGTTTGTCCACTCGCACCTCTGAATTTCTATTAACTTTTAAATTAAATATGTCCCATCTGTATTCCTGAAATGACACAGGCTCGCCTTTCTCCTCCAGGTCCAACTTCTTAGGAAGGAGCCTTGAGAGGCATGAGGCTTCCATGGCCTAACAGAAAGGGAGAGAGGATCCAGAAGGAAAGCAAAAAAATCAGATGCTAGTCAGCATCCCTGAAGCAAGTCCTGAAATTGCTACCTCCCATGGCCTAGCCCTTGGGGTTGGGAAGCACCATAGAATCCCCACTAATGTGTTAAGATTTAAGCAAATAGGGCTTTTGAGCCACCATTCCCAAGGTCAAGCTTGGGAGGAAGCAAGATCCCTGAGTTTCTCATCAGGGTGGAGGCAACACGGCATGGGTGTTTGAATGTTGACCAAAGGTTCCCATGAGCCAGACATGGAGTGGAGGGCAGTAGGGTGGTCTCCCATACCAGCTGGAACAGCATGAAACAGCAAAGGCTCTAGACAGCCCCCTAAGTCTTCTGAGACCACAGAGTAGAGCAAGAGAAAATGGAAGGTGTCCTGTGTCCTGAGAGGAGTGCCAAAGGATCTGAAGTAGCCTTGTGGAAGTCCTGTGAGAGTGGACCAACTCAGCAAGTCACATCATGGATTGATGCTTGAGGCCAGACAAGATGAGGAGCATGTTGGCAGGCGCTGACATCAATGGATGACAAAGACCAGAGCCCCTCTCCCCAAATTGTAACCCTGCATGTTACTGAGGGCAGAGGGCGTGGATGAAACCCTGACTTGACTGAGATTAAATTCCTGTTTTCCGGGAGAACTGGAGCTTCAAAATAGAAATTAAGTTCAATTCGAGAAGGATGTTTATTGTTGACCCCCATGTATATTACTCCTACCTTTGGGTAAAATCCACCCTTCCTGGTTTCAGTAAGTGTTTTAGAATTTTTTGTTCTTTGTTAGTGGGTTTCATTAGTTCCTCAAAATAGATCAGAATATTTATTTTAAAGTATTTTCCACACTATTATATTAACTTCATCTCAAGTGAGCTCTTGCTTTGATTGTTGATCTTGTTCATTATTTTATTTTATTTTTTTATTTTATTTTATTTTTTAAAAAGCAAAATGTATTTATTTAATATATTCACCACAGGGGTTCAACCAGAGACTTAATTTAAAAAACACAAACAAAACAAATATGACACCACAGCTGAAGATACAGAGTCCTATACAGAAATTAAGGAAAGGACAGACCATCTCAGGAAAAAAATGAAAGACAGCACAATGAGAGAGATGCTGGACAGCCCGGGTCAGGGCTCTTGGCTGGAGACCTGCTTTGAGAAGGTTTCTTGCAGGTACTTCCTAAAGGCTGTGGGGTTTTTCCAGAGCTCTTCAGCATGTGTGTTCAAAGGGCTGTCGATGTTGGGTTTTCCTAGCAGGCTCTGGATGGAGAGCAGAATGGTCCTGACGTCATACAGGGCAGACCACTTGTCCTTCAGGATGTCCAGGCAGAGGTTACCCTGCGTGTCCACATTGGGATGGTAGCAGGGCGTGAGGAACTTCACCGTGGGAGCGTTGTAAGAGTAGCCACTGGGGAACTCTAGGGAGAGCTTATACCTCAGGTCTTCATACACTGTGCCAGCTGCTCCATGGATGGTTCCCACCCACTTGAAAAGGTTGTCTGATTCAGGAAAGGCAGAAATTCCTTTGTCACCAGACATCATGAGGGTCATCAGCTCCTGCTGTAACCCCTTGCCCAGGGAGCCTCGAGCGGCACCCCCGCTGGGCTCGGCTCCTGTACCGGCGGCGGCGACACTGGCGGCGGCTGGGTCGCGGTTCTGGGAGGCCATCCGGGCAGCACTAGGAGGGACACAGGAACTCGGGAGAACACGAGTATAACTGCCTTGTTCATTATTTTAGAGTTATGGTTCTTCTTTGGATGATGGAATTTTGGTTTGCATGCTCATTTTGAATGGGAGGTTTTCTGTTAGTTTATAAAGATTCTCTCTCTCTCTCTCTCTCTCTCTCTCTCTCTCTCTCTCTCTCTCTCTCTCTCTCTCTCTCTCCTCTTTCATCCCTATATAGGAATTTTGAGGTTGCCTCTACGTATATTTTCTTCTAAGTGCTTTACGATTTTAGCTTACATTTAGTTCTGTGACCTACTTTAATTTTTTGTGTTGGAATGCGACAGTGGTCCAAATCCCTTCTTTTGCATGTGGATATCCAGTTGTTCCAACATCAGTTGTTGAAAAGATCATTCCTTCCCTCATTGAATTACCTTGGTACTCTTGTCGAAAATCTATTGGCTATAAACATGAAGGTTTATTTCTGGACTCTCAACTCTATTCCCTTGATCTATATGTGTATGTTTAGGCCATACTACATTGTCTTGATTATAGTAGCTTTGTAGTAAATTTTGAAATTGGGAAGTACGATTCCTCCAACTTTGTTCTTCTCTTTCAAGATTGTTTTAGGTCTTCTGCGTCCCTTTCATTACCATATAGAATCAGCTTGTCAATTTTTGCAAAAAAAAAAAAAAAAAAAATTAAAAGCCCACTGGGTTTGTGACAGGGATTTTATTGAATCTAAGGATGAATATAGAGAGTATTGCCATCTTTAAAATATCTTTAAATTATCAGATCTCCCAATCAATGAATACAGAATGTCTTTCCATTTATTTAGATCTCTTTTAGTTTACTTCCATGATGTTTTCTAGCTTTCAGTGTACAGGTCTTGCATTTCTTTTGTTAAATTTATTCCTAAGAATTTTATTTTTTGATGTTATTATAAATGGAATTGTTTTCTTAATTTCATGTTTGGATTATCCATTGCTATAATAGAGACACGTCATTGATTTTTGTATATTGATCTCGTATCTTGCAATCTGAACTAATTTATTAGCTCTAATAATTTTTTATGGATTCTTTAGAATTTTCTACATAAAAGACCATGTTGTTGGCAAACAGACATAGTTTTATTTCTTTTTTTCCAATCTGAATGCATTTTTTTTCTTCCATTTTTTTTTTCCTGACAAGAACCTCTAGTACAATATGAATAGAAGTGGCAAGAGCAGACATTCTTGTCTTGTTCCTGATCTTAAGGGGAAAGCATTTAGTCTTTCACTATTAAGTATGATGTGATGAACATTCTTGAACAAGTCTTTTTATGGACTGAGGTCTTCATTTCTTTTGTGTAAACACCTAGGTGTAGAATTGCTGAATCACAGAATAGGTGCGCGCATATGTTTTACTATACAAAGAATTGTCAAACTGTTTTTCACTGCGGCTTTTGTACTCTACCATATTTTAAATTTCTCTTGTTATGTTATCTATCATCTCAATGAGTTTTGGAAAACAGCAAGATCCCTAAACTGAACTTCTTGCCGCACCTTAATTGAAACGCTTCCTAGTGGTAGACTCGGCAAATCTGTGACCCTCAAGAAGTTTTCAAGGGACGATTCTTTCATTTACAAATTAAATCCATTCCCTCCTACACTCACTCTTTGTCCACTGCACAAACCCTCCCATCTTCCTCCTCAGTCATTCCCCCAAGAAGAATCCAGGTAAAGCCCCAAGATGTGCCACCTGAACCACTGTTCACTTTATTTATATGCGATGTTTTCATGGTGATGTCATTAAAATTAGGAGGAATCCCTCCAACTGAGGCAACCATGGAGAGATGGTTCTACAGTCTCATCTTGATGCAGATCCTTTTCCTGCCCGACTGGACTCCAGTTACGGTTTTGGTTTATCTCATGTGTGATCAATGGAATGCAAATATTCTGCAGGCTCCTACAGACTATCTTGTCCCCATCTCATACCGTAAACGCTGCTACCCATCTCCTGGACTGACGTCAGCATCTTCTTCAAAGCACCACAGATCTCTGTAGGCAGGTATCACATCAGGATGAGCATCCACCTGCTGAACCCTGTGAACCTCACCTGCAAACCCTGTTTTTTTTTTACAGTATCTCTTTGTGGTTCATTAGTCAGCTTCCCATAGTCACAAAGGCCTCCCTCTTCTTTTTCCTAAAATGGCAATCTCTCTATTGTTTGGGCAGATTATGATAGTAATGTATGTTTGTTCAAAGAAATAAAGAAGCCTAGAAATTACAAAGCATAATTCTTCCCTTTATAAAATGGCTAACATCAATAATATCTCAATAAAGCTGGGAGGAAAATTTTTTTTTAATGGCTAGCAGTTTGGGGTTTGAATTTGAGGTTTATCCTTCCAGATTTTTTAAATGTACTTGGACATTTCTGCATGGTAATAGGTATGTAGCTGGCAGTTATTCTTTTTAATAGCATCATATTCCATAGTATTAATAGACATTAATTAATTTTTATTATTAAATATTTCAAACATAGAGAAAAGTACTAAGAATAAGGTAGTAAGCATCCATGTGCCACTTAGTTATTGAAGCAAAGTTCAATTGCATATATTTTCCCCAGTTTGTCATTTGTCATTTTCCTTTTGGTGATGTGTTTGCCATGCCTATTTTTATATTCACAGAATCTAACTTATTAATCTTTTCTTTTATGGCTTCTGAATTTTGAGAAAGTTTTTGTCATGCCAAAATTATGAAGAAATTCTCCCATGTTTCTTATTAGAACGCTTATTGTTTTGATTTTTACATTTGAATATTTTATCTACTTGCAATGTAACCATGTATTGTGTGACATATAAATCAAGCTTAATTAATTTTCATTTGGCCCATTTCTTTGTAATTCTTTGTATTCTTCCTTTGATTTAAGATGCCACCTTTAATATATGCTAAATTCCCATGTATATTTTAATTTAGTACTAGATTTCCCATTCTGTTCCACTCAACTTTCTAGTGCATTGCCATACTATTTTAATTAATTAATTTATAATATACAGAGAGTGCCCAAAAAATGTATACACATTTTAAGAAAACAAAAACTCTATTAAAATTATAATACTCGATATATACCGATAACAAAAGACAAGTATAAATCACGTTTGACTTCTGCAATTACAAGAGGTGCTCAAAGTGGTTACCATCAGTGTCCAGACACTTGTGATTACGGCGAACTACTGCTTGAGCAACGTTGACCAAAGTGTCCACTTGTATACATTTTTTGGCACCCCTGGTATATTCTTTTCTTCATTGCTTTTCTTTTTCGGAATGGACCTGGCAATTCTTTTCTTGTTCATTTTTACATGAACTTTTAAATCAGTATATGTAGTTTAAAAGAACCATTGATGTGTCTTGAAGGATAGCATTGAATTTAATAATTTAACTTAGGAAAAACTGATGTTTTTATAAGGTTGAATCTTCAAGAACATCTAAGCCTTCTCATCTAGATTATTTTGGTGTCTAGCAATAGAAATTTAAAGTGATTTAAAAAATATTTTATATCTATTTCCTATATATTTCAGATATATATATATATATGTATATATATATATATAATATATATAATGTATTTTTAATTAAGATTTCTTCTGTTCTCTTCCAAAATGTGGGTCTGTTTTTCCATCATGTCTTCTGACTGATTGTTATTTGTAAACATAAATGTAATTAAGTTGGATATATTGATATTTTCCCCTATTAACTTCCTTAATTGTCTTATTGTTTATAAAAGTTTTTAAGGTGATTCTCTTGAGTTTTCCAGTTATTTAATATTATCACTGCAACTAGAGATACCATATCTTTTTTTTTACAATTTTTAAATAAATTTTATATTTCATAACAGTTTTAGATTTACTGAAAATTGCAAAGAAAGTACAGAGTGTTCCTATATACCCCATTGGCCCCTGTTATTAACATTTTATGTTCGTATGAAGCATTTGTTATACACTTAATGAACCAATATTGATATATTATTATTAACCAATGTCTGCACTTCATTCAGATTTTCTTAGCCTTTAGCTAATGTTCTTTTTCTCTTCCAAAGAATTAATTACATTTAGTTTTCTTGTCTCTTTAGGCTCCTCGTGGCTGTAACAATTTCTCAAATTTCTTTTTTTTGATGATGTTCACAGTTTTAAGGTATACTGCTCAGGTATTTTGTAGAATGGCCCTCCATTCCAATTTTCATACTTCTAATTTATTCCTCTTATAGCGTGGGACTAGTACATGCAGTGTGATGTTATGTGGAAATGGTGATAGGAGATATTCTTGTCTTCTTTCATTTTTTGCTGGAATGCCTCTAGGATGCCCCATTAAGTGTTTTGAGTTGGCTAAAGATATATTTGATCATGATAAGGAAATATTATAATCTTATACTACATAGTATTCTTATCCTGATTATAGCTAATATTATTTTTCTTAGTGTCTGTCTTTGAATTATTAAATATGCGTATGTCTGTGTGAGGAAGAGGTGAGTATCAGTAGTTTTCCAGGCTAGTTGTTTTCACAACCCAATGGCTCTCTCCTTTTCTACTGCCACAAAGACAGACTGCCTCCTGCAAATTTGAAATTCAGCAAATCCCTCTCCTCTGCTTCTCTGACCCAAAGTGGGACTGGAAGGGTTTCTGACCCAAGGACTGTTCATCTCCGCCCCTGTACCTCATGGTATACCCCACCCTTCAGGAAATGTATTTCTCTAGTGCTTTCTGACGTCTGTCACTGCTGCACCCTCTCACCACCCTTCTCTTTATCCTTTCTCACACAGTTTTTTGCCTGATATCGCTGCTGTTGGTAGACCTTACATATATATTGGAGTCTGAAAAGTGTATCTCTCTCCAAGTTTGATCAGAATGGAGTTTGTGGGTTTTTAAATTCATTCTTCTCGCTGATACATTACAATTTCCCAGAGAAGGTAAAATGCAGACGTCCAACAGCTATGTTCATACCAAAAGTCTTAATGAAGTAATTTTTGACCCAAAGACCACCCACTGATTTCTGGAACTAGGAGGCAATTCAATTAATCTTTGAACTCTGTCACATAAAGTTTTATTAGAAACATAATGGGGATTTTGGAGAGAGGGACTGGTGAACTTTGCATAGTAAAACAGAAACTTGAATTGCCAGAGTAAAGAAATTGATTCAGTGATAAGTAAATTCACTCATTCTGTAAAAAAATAATTGAAGAACTGCTTTGTGCTCATCACAGGCATTTTGCTTGTCAGTTAGGTGGTGGTTATTGTTGGTGGAGTTAGTCTAATTCATGATTAGAATATTGTTTCCCCTGGATCTCAGTTTCTTTGGGACAATAGAACCAACCTTATCTACTTTAAGACGGGGCTGGAACGAGTTTCGATATATAAAAGCACTTGGTGAATTTCTGATTTTCTGAAAGGGGCATTTGGAGTCATTGTAAACTTTTCAGGAGTCAAGTATTGTGACCACAAAAATGGGTGGTGTGTTCATTTAAACGGAGGAAGCCACTGACTGGTACAAGACATAGGATGCCAGGTGGCTGTGGCACGGCCAAAGGTAGACATGGGCTATGACCATAACAGAAAGGGAATGGTGTAGGGAAAATACCTCAGGGCTTAAGGCAGGCAAATTGTGGGAGCAAAGGTGAGGTTGACTAATGGAAGCATAAGAACCAAGGGTCAAATTGAGGCTCATGGTCAGAGGACAATGAATGAAGGACATCCCTGAGTAAAGATTATGCCTTCTCATTTTCCCACACCTGAGGTCAATTTCCGTTTATATTAGGTGCTCACTTGTCCCCTGCGTAAAAGTTCCGCTTTAGATTAGGGTTCCTGGAAACAGACTCTGAGACTCAGAGACTGGCATTCAGGAGATTTGATGGGGAGCCCTCTTGGGAGCAACACCTGTGACGACATCAAGGAAGCAGGACTAGGCAGTGGGACAAGTTGAACCGCAAGGTAATTGCAACAGAGGCCTCAGCTAATCTTATAGGGAGCTCTGCAGTCAGAATGCCTCTTTAGAATTGTCCCAAATTAAGAGAAGGGGAGTGTTTGTTCCCCGTCGTTATCTAGTCACTGGCTGTGAGCTGCGCCCATGGAGGACAACCCCAAAAGGACAGTCGCTGAGAGCTATTAGCTGTCAATGCTCCTGGCAGCTGTAGAATGAATGCTTCCGTCCTACACAAAAAATACATGGACAGCACACCACAGCGCCCACTAACGGTCTTCTCAAGCCTAACACAGGATGGCAGCTGACTCCGTAGCTCAAACCTGCAGCCTCTTAGGTCTATAATGTTTCTTTGGTCTCTCTCATCTCTGCCTGCTTTGCTCCCCTTCCCCACCCCACCCCCACCGCATATTCACTTTAACTACAAAAACCTACTCACTACCCTGAACACACAGCACCCTCTTAACTCCACCCTGCCTTTCCATGGGCTATTTCATCAGTCTAGAACGTCCTTCCGCCTTTCCATTCAACAAAATCATGCTCGCTTCACAAGGCTGACTTCAAAAGCTAATTGCGTTATAAAAATTTGAAGTTGAATCACTTTCTCCTTCCTCTAGGGTGCCAAAGCATGTCGTTTGTAACTCTGTTATGGTATCCGTCCTGCTTGTGTTCTAATTGATCTTGTGTTTGTGTTTTTCCTTTATCAGACTGTAAATTCAATGAGTGGAGAACTTCATCCTTTATCCTATTATTCTCCCCATCACCTCACATTCTGCTTGACACAAAATACATAGTCAACCAATAGAAACTGATTACATCAAGTGTTCCAAATTGTTATGAGAGTTTCTTAGGAAAAAGAAAAAAATCTCCCTAACATTCTGAAGACCCTTTGGCATCACCCTGTATTTTTCCTACTCATGGGAAGTAGACAGTCTTTATTTATTCAACATAATTTGAATGCCTACTATGGGACAGGTACGGATAGGGCTACTTCCTATTATTGGTGGTAGTGACATTATTAAGGTAAAATTTCCATAATACAAAAACTAACCATTTTTTTCTATTTTTTATAAATTTTATTGGTGAATATTGGGGAACAGTGTGTTTTTCCAGGGACCATCAGCTCCAAGTCAAGTTGTTGTCTTTCAATCTAGTTGTAGAGGGTGCAGCTCAGCGCCACGTCCAGTTGCCGTGGGAATTGAACAGGTAACCTTGTTGTTAAGAGCTCGCGCTCTAACCAACTGAGCCATCTGGCCGCCCAAAGCTAATCATTTTTAAATGTACAATTCTGTGGCATTAGTACATTCACGATGTTGTGTAGCCATCACCTCTATCTAGTTCCAAAACATTTACATCACCCCAAAAGCAAACCTATTTCTATTGTTCTTAAACAAATTACACCTAGTCTGTGTTCCCCAGAAGCTAGGCATGTTGCAACAAGAAAGGAATAAGTCTAATGTCTGAAAAATTTATACTTAAATGTACCTTTTTATAGAAATCATGCTAGTTTGCTTTTCAATGCTTCTGTTACTGAATGGGAAGGAATTTTCTTTTCAGTGTTCTAAGAGGATTGTGTTTGGGTATCACTAGAGGTTCTAAATTCCCATCTGAGGAAATAACTCCCCAGCTTTGGAACAAGGGAAGCCCTGAGTGACCCGAGGTGGTGGATGACCCCATCCCCAGGTGGAGGGCTGGAAGCTTTGTGGGCTGCACCTCACCCTTGCTTAGCATTGTGTGTGACATGGAATGAAGGGACAGTAAAACCAAACCCCTTTGGCCAGTCTTTGTCTTTTCGCGTCCTGAGACAAAGACTGTCTCACTGTGATTAAATGAATAAAATTACAAATTCTACCAAGAAAGGGGAGGTAACCACTGACTGGGCTCATCCAAAACCACCCTTCATCCATGAGCTTGGAACATAGATGCTTTGCATTAAGCGTCTTCTTTCTTTTTTTCAATCATTCTGAAATATATTCTGCTTTACAGATGAGAGGAAAGTGAGGTTAAGAGAAGAAAATGACGTGCTCAGGCTCACAAGGGAACGCAGGGCTCGGATTTGGCAGCCTCTAGCGTACCACGCAGAGGTTTTCTAAGGAAACTGCCTAGGAACCTGGCCCAACTCTCACTTCCCATCCACTCGAATCTCCTAGTACACTAGAACACCACAGCGACTCCATTCCCTACTCCAAGTAGAGATCTAAAGAGCAAACCCTCTGATTTCTGCCCTTGGGCTCATCCTTACAATCTTCATCATGAGATGCTGCGGTGAAGATGATTAAGCAAAGCCCTGGGGACATCAACAGCTTGCTTTCCCATCTGCAGCAGATCAGGAAAAAAGGCTCTGCGGGACTATATACCAGTTTATTCTCTTTTATTTTTTTCTATTAAGGCAACATCAACGTACCCTTGTAAAATAACTTTCCTGGAAATAAATTGTCTGGAAATGCATTCTTTATAAATGTAGAGCATGCAATAATGTGTAAACTTACAGAAGCAGTTTTAATTGGTTAACTCAGTTAATGGTGTACAAGATAGGTTTTTGTTTTCAGAGGGGATACAAGTATCCCTATATTACAAGTATGCCCAGACTTTGTTAAAGTCTTTACTTAATTGTTATTAATTAAGGCTGTGAGTAAGAACAGAGATTTCTTTTAATGGTGTAAAATGATTAATTACATAGTTAAAATGACTTGTAAGAAATGACTGAACTTTTTAGACATCCAAAAGTAAAACACCAGGGCTAGTTTTTAAAAGAGAGGATGACACTTTTCACAATTTCATAATTTTTTGACAGTCGTTTTTATGCGACATCAGCAATAATTTTTAGTTGATTATTCCTGCCTCACTTGATGGCAGGCACTTCAAAAGATAAAGGAAGCATTGTCGCGCTTTAATAGTCCTCATTTTTAATTTTGAAGGTATTGTGTGTAAATAAGTAAAAGACCACAAATAAATGGATCTGAAACTATGTATTATTTTTACAACTTGAATATTCATCTGTTATAATTAAAACAAAACATGTCCACAAGCATATAAAACTGTTAGAATTTCCACAAGTATGTTTGGATTTTTTAATGTCTTGTATTTCGTGTTTGAAACTCAGACCATGCTAACGCCTTCATATCCTTATACTTGGAATCCGCATAAAAAGTTTGGTTTCCATTAACAAATAATCCTTTACAATAAAAGAATCAAGATCTAAGTTCATGACTTCACTATTCGTTTCCACATACACCTGGCTTCATGGACTATACCAAGCTTCAGACATATTATTAGAAAAAAAAACACTAAGACAGCACGTCAAAGTTTTCTGTATTGTCCCACAAAAGCTAGAAATTAATTAAAGAGCCCATACTTCACAGCAGGAAGTAGCAATTTACTCCACCCATCAATGCACTCCAATTCCCTCAGGAGTACTCCATCAGTTCATGTTAGAAGGGAATGGCTTGCCCCTTCAAATATTACCCATCACCGCTTTGAAACACTGCTCAGAATTCTCCTCAGGTGTATGTATCCCGGCAGGCCAGCTTGGTGTGGGGAAGGACGCCGCGGTGGGCGGGGGAGGACGCCGCCGCAGTGGGGGGACCTCATGCCGCCCTGAACTGGTGTGTGGCAAGAGGAAAAGCTGACTTCAGGGTAAGAAGCCCCACTTTCTGCAGTGGATGTAAATGTTCCTGACACCTGCTCGGGGATCTCTTACTATAACACAATGTTACCTAAGCTCTTAACTTGGGAAACTTACTAACTCTGGTTCTTGCATTTTTACAGAGCGTCATGGAGATCGTGATCCACGGTGGACTGCGTGTAAGATGAGCTGGGGGTGTCGGGGGAGTAAATTTGGAGGAGCCTACAGTATTGGCAGAGCACAAAAGAGCCCCTGCAGGTTTTGAAGAGCTGTACGATGTACTTGCGAAACTTCTCCCCCAGGAAGAAGTAGATGACTGGATTAAGGCAGCAGTGAACAAAAGCCAGGGTCTCTGTGGCCTGAATGGCATAGTCCAGGTGTCTTTCAAAGGTGCAGTCCTGCAGGACCTCTAACTCGACCAGGGTCTCCAGGAAGAGCACTACGTTGTACGGCGTCCAGAACCCCAGGAAAAGGACCACCACGGCGAAGATCATCTTCATCGCCTTGTTCTTCTTCTCGTTCTTACAGTGCTGCAAGGTCCTGATGATCATGGAGTAGCAAAACAGCATGATCCCTAAGGGAATCACCAAGCCTAAGACGTTGATCTCCAGGGAGCTCAGGACCTTCCAGCTTGTGGAGTTGAACGAGTACTTGGTCTTGCAATAGGTATGGTTGCGCTCTGTATAACAAGTGCTGAATAAAAGGCCTGGGAGGGAGGCCAGGACAGCCACAGACCATGTGACCAAGCTGGTGATGACCCCGTAAGTCACAGTCCTCGCTCTTAAGGCAAACACTGCGTGCACGATTGCCAGGTATCTATCAATGCTCATGAGCATGATGAAGAATATGCCACTGTAAAAGCCCACCAAGTACATCCAGGAAATAATCTTGCAGAGACCTAGTCCAAAAACCCACTGGTCTGCAGCATAGTAGCCCCAGAAAGGGAGGGAGAGCACAAAGAGCAGGTCGGAGATGGCAAGGTTGAGCAGGTACACGTCAGTCATGGACCTGAGCCGCTTGTACTTGAAGAGGACCACAACCACCACGGAATTGCCAAGCAGACCAAACAGAAAGACCAAGGAGTAGAGGGGGGGCAGGAAGAGCCCCCCAAATGCCTTGATGCCTTCTTTGGTGCAAGGCTTGGGGATATTGTCATTGAAATAGTAATTGCTATAGATGATTTCATCCAGCGTGGTGTCTGCTATATCCGTGGGGTTCATTTTCAAACCTCCAGGCTCCTCAAGGCAGCTCTGGGGCTAACCAGAGAAACTAATGAAGGGAAGAGCAAACAAGATTTCTGTCAGGACAAAAACAAATCAAAAGAGTGCTGAATGCAGAGTACAACTGCTTACTATTTTGCCCTAGATCGTTCTACATCCTTCCCAACCTTCCCAAGTTAGAGGGTTCAATTCCTTGCAGGGCAGGGCAGCCAGATGAAATGATCCTGCCCTTTGGAGTCAGAGAGATTCCAAATTCCAGCTCTGCCACTCTTCTTACCCCTCCGCTGGGAGCTTCAGTCCTCTCATTTGTTAAGTGGGGATAGTAAAACCGCCTTTTCAAGGAGATGTTTCTCAAAGATGTATTTCTAAAACATAGTCTGGGGTTACTGAAATCATTTGCAGGAATGACACCACCAGTTGATATCCCCAACAGCACTGCATCGAGTGCCTTTCTGACATAAAAGCAAGGGGGAAAAAAAGATTTAAAAAAAATCTTGGGGCAGCTGGTTAGCTAAGTTGGTTAGAGCGCAATGCTTGTAACACCAGGGTTGCCCGTTCGATCCCCGCATGAGCCAGTGTGAGCTGCACCCTCCACAACTAGATTGAAACAACTACTTGACTTGGAGCTGATGGGTCCTGGAAAAATACACTAAAAAATAAATAAAAGTTTAAACTAATAATAATAATATGGCAAAGGGCCTTAATATGTATAAAAAAAAAAAATCTACGCACGTTTCTCCTTCAGATTAACTCCAAAAATTCAATACTTGCTTAGGTAATCATTAAGCTAAAAGGAAACTAGGTTGGTCTTGCCTTTATATAAAAATTCTAATTTCTCCTGCATGCTTTGTACTTTATAGATTTCAAAGCACGTTCGCCAGGTTTGCCATTTAATCCCACTCCCATGCTCCTGTCCCCACTACCCCCAACAAAAATAAGGTATTCTGAACTAAGCAAGAATACTGAGCCACGGTGTAGGTGACTCATGAAAGATCTAGAGAGGTTAAATGCTTCCTGAAGACCATACCATCATGTACAGAACTTGCTCTTCAAGCCCCAGTCCCAGCAATATGCTGGTAAACCAGCTCTGGGGGGTTGGTAAGGTGTTGGCTGGTTCCCGTGGTGTACATACTCCCACCATGACCAAGGTCAAGCTGCCCACTGCCTCAGGAAACTCCTGAATATTTAACAATCAGCTGTTGAGAGTTGATGCAAGTAGGCTCCAGCCACCACTGCCAAGTGCCATGTTCTCTCTAGGACATCCTCTTAGGTGGGAACATGCCCGCTCTTCCAGGCCTGGTGGCTAGCCTCTCCTGGGCCAATCTGACGCTCATGCAGCAAATCTGTTTCAAGGCCCTTCGGAAGGTTGCAGTTCTCAGCTGGGTAAATTGAGGGACATTTTTGGTCTTTTCATCAAAACCACATATGAAAATCAATCCTATGCACTGAATCCTATCGGAGTGGGTATTATTAGCATGACAGATGTAGAAAAGGCACATCAGAACCAAAAGTAAAACCTCTACCTCTCCAACCACCACTTCCTATCTAAATTGGCATGAGGTTAAAACTTTAACTTACAGTTACACACATGTGTACAACCACTCTCATTTCCTATCTCAATTGGCAGATAAAGAGGTTAAAACCTAAAGTTACACACATGTTCACATGTGAATCACAGCAATTCAGGGATGAGTGCCTTCTCACCAAGGCCGCCTCCTCTTTCTTTCTTCTTAATGGTGCTACGAGATTCCTTTAAAGACCCTTTTCACATTGTTCAGTAATTCACATCTACCCCCTTCCTCCCACCCTCACCAGTATACATCCAAACACCTAAACTATGTGTCTCTCAAGAGATAGATGTTGATTTACTCCTGTAAACTGATGCTGAAAACCTGGCGCATTTCAGAGTCTCCAAAAAAATGTGTTAAATGAATAGCAATTCTAGTTAAATGAGTAACAATTCTAGTCTTTCTGCACCATTTTGCCAGGGAGAATTAAAGAAATGGAAGAGGCTGAGGAGTTAGGAAATTATCAGGAGAACACAGCTGGTAAAACAAAAGTAAACACAGCTGGTAAAACTTTCGCATTATTCTGTAGTCCTTATTTGTGTGGTATTTCTTCACCTTGGAATCTTAATAGAAACAAGAAGCAGAAAAGTTTATGTGTTTAATGAAAACTGTCTGTGTGTGCTGAGCGTGTGGACTTAGGCCACATGTGTGCAGGGAGAGAGAGTCCCGCATTAATGAATGCCCGTCAGATGAGGGCTCAGAGGGTGTGAGTACAGGTAGGTAGATCATGTGTGACCTCCAAGATAGGTAAGTACTCCAGTGACCATGAGGCCTGAGTGTTGGGACTGGGTGAGTGGCTACCCAGCTTTCAGTGCTTCCAAAGTCCACACACCTGTGTAGAAATCCGCACATGGTCTGAAGCCCCGGGAATGGCCCCATCCCCACTTACCTGGCTCTTCTGAAAGTGGCTCTGAGGAAGGTCTGTGAAGTAGTGCCAGCCTTGTTCAAGAAGCAGCACTAAGAAAGACAGGTGCCTTTGAAGGGCATGTGGCTTCCTGTGAGCACCAACTCTTATCTCTCACGCGCTACACTGAGTACTGAGTTCAAATGTGGTTTTCTTTGGGGGGGGTTTTATTTTTTTTTTAATACAAGAAACTAAATGACTCTTAGGGACTCTTAGTCACTCATTTCCCAAAACTGAAAGCTTAGGAATGTTTGTTCTCTGCCAGATTAAGGAAGAAAATGAAGTAAATTTTTAAAAAGAGAAACTTTACAAAAATAATTTATTTGTTGGATTTTTAATTTTAAAACTTTCCTTTTAGCTGGCTGTATGAAGTAGAAACAACCTTTAGATGCTGGGTCGGGGGCTGTTCCTGATGTCCCCCTCATGGATGTGCAGTGGCAAGCAGTCAAGATGTGTGGTGTTCTCTAAACAAACGGGAAGTCAGAGTGAGTGGCCAGACGTACTCAAGAAAAGGATATGCAGGAGTAGAGAAGAGAACATGTTAGTCAAATGTGTGTGTCTTGGGAATGACTGGGAAGACTTTAACTAAACCACATTCAATAACTGACAAATCCTCAATCTTGTATAAACATACATGACAACATAGCTTCAAGCCCCTTTTGCAAAAGAAAGACCCTTCCCCCAAGTCCCTTCTACTTAGAAATTGTGGTGCTTCCACTGACAATGATCTTAGCTGAGTCCCTTTGGGTTTCCTTAGCAGTTATAGCCATCAGTCCTAAGTCTTTTGTATATCATATCCTCAGCTACTGCCAGCTGCCAAATGCTTTCCCTCTCCATGTCCAGAGTTGCTTAGTTCTGTGTTTCAGCTTGAAAAAGCCACACATGTCA
Organism: Rhinolophus ferrumequinum; assembly: GCF_004115265.2. Lineage (NCBI taxonomy): Eukaryota > Metazoa > Chordata > Mammalia > Chiroptera > Rhinolophidae > Rhinolophus > Rhinolophus ferrumequinum. The sequence goes on from NC_046300.1 coordinate 17,924,461, forward strand.
TTTTTCTTGAGGAAGTTGCATGAATAGAAACTAAAACATTGAACTAGAGCACTGTTTATCAAACCTTTTTTATTATGACCCCTCCTAAGGTGCCTTTTCAGATTTTTTTCCTAATCACCTCCCATTGAACTTGTAATACCACAGATAAACTGTATACCTATTTATGTAGTGTATGTATATCTATGCTTTAAACATAAAAAGAGTAAGATATTTTTCACCTCAGGAACAAATTTTTGTTCCTTATCACCTCTATTAAGAATGCATGAAAGTCTGGCCAAGATGGCAGAGTAGTGGAATAGCCAAAGCAATCCTAAGAAAAAAGAACAAAGCTGGAGGTACCCCACTCCCTGACATCAATTTATACTACAAAGTGACAATAATCAAAACAGCATTGTATTGGTAGAAAAACAGACACACAGACCAATGGGATAGAACTAAGAAGCCACAAATAAACCCACATATATGTGGGCAGATAATTTTTGGCAAAGGAGCCAAAACCATACAATGGAGAAAAGAAACCTTCTTCAATAAATAGTGCTGGGAAAATTAGAAAGTCACATGCAAAAGAATGAAACAAGGGGCGGCCGGATGGCTCAGTTCATTAGAGCTCGAGCTCTTAACAGGGTTGCCGGTTCAATGCCCACATGGGCCAGTGAGCTGCACCCTCCACAACTAGATTGAAGACAACGAGCCGCCGCTGAGCTTCCAGCGAGGTGGCCAGATGGCTCAGTTGGTTAGAGCGCGAGCTCTTAACAGCAAGATTGCTGGTTCAATCCCTGCACAGGATGGTGCGCTGTACCCCCTGCAACCAAGATTGAGAATGGAGACTGGACTTGGAGCTGAGCTGCACCCTCCACAACTAGATTGTAGGACAACAACTTGACTTGGAGCTGATGGGTCCTGGAAAAACACACTGCTACCCAATAAAAATATTTTTAAAAAAGAAGGAATGAAACAACTGCTATTTGTTACCATACACTAAAATTAACTCAAAATCGATCAAAGACCTAAACATAAAACCTGAAACAATAAATTACATAGAAGAAAACATAGGTATTAAACTTATGGACCTTAGGTTCAGAGATTTTATGAATTTTATCTTAAAGGCAAGAGAAGTAAAAGCAAAAATAAATGATTGGGACTGTACCAAACTAAAAAGCTTCTGCACAGCAAATAAAAACCATCAACAAATTAAAGCAGCAACTAACTGAATGAGAGAAGATATATGCAAATAACACCTCAGATAAGGGGCTAATATCCAAAATATATAAAGAACTCATAGAACTTACCAACAAAAAACAAACAATCCAATTTAAAAAATTGAGCAGAGAACCTGAACAGACACTTCTCCCAAGAAGACAAACAAATGGCCAAAGATATGTGAAAACAATGCTCAACTTCACTAGCTATTAGGGAAATGCAAATCAAAACCACAATTAGATACCACCTCACACCTGTTAGAATGACTATTATCAACAAGACAAATAATAACAACTGTTGGAGAAGCTGTGGAAAAAAAGGAACCATCATACACTGCTGGTGGGAATGTAAATAGATAAAGCCACTATGGAAAGCAGCATAAAGATTCCTCAAAAAATTAAAAATAGAATTACCATACAACCAAGCAATTCTTCTTCTGGGTATCTACCCAGAAAAATCTGAAAACACTTATCCATAAAGATACTTGTATCTTTATGTATCCCTATGTACGTTGTAGCATTGTTAATGGTGGCCAAGACATGGAAACAACATATAATTAGAAACAATAAATGATTAGATAAAGAAGATGTGGTACATATATACAATGGAATATTACTCAGCCATAAGAGGAAATTCTGCCATTTGCAACAACTTGGATGGATCTTGGGATTATCATGCTAAGAGAAATAAGTTAGACAGAAAAAGTCGAGAACCATATGACCTCACTCATATGTGGGATATAAAACTGAAAACAACAAATGAACAAGACAAACAAACAAAAACTCATAGACACAGACAACAGTTTAGTGGTTATCAAAGGGTAAGTAGAAGAGGTTGGTAGAAGAGGATAAAGAAGATCAAATATATGGTGATGGAAGGAGAACTGACTCTGAGTGGTTAACACACAATGTGATATATAGATGATGTATTATAGAATTGTACACTTGAAACCTACATAATTTTATTAACCAATGTCACACCAACAAATTTAATAAAAATTTAAAAATTAAATTAAATTTAAAAAGATGGCAGAGTCAGTAAATGCTGTGTTCACTTCCTCTCACGACCATATCAAAATTACAATTAAACTACAGAATAACCATAATTGAGAATTGCCTGACATCTAGTTGAACAGAAGTCCTATAACTAAGGATCCAGAAGAAGATACACTGAGACTGGTAGGAGGGGTGGAGACGCAGAACGGGGTGGTCCCCACACCCACATGTAGAGGTTAAAAATTGGGAGGAATATCTCAGCTGCACAGGATGCCCTAAGGAGTGAAGGTTCCCAGCCCCACACCAGGCTACAAGCCCAGGTTTCTAGTGCTGGGAAGTGAAGTCTCCACAACTTCTGGTTGTGAAAACCAGTGGAGATTCTGGCTGAGTGAGATGGAGGGTTGCTGGAGTCCCAGGTGTTCCTCTTAAAGGGTTCATGCACAGAGTTACACACTGATGGACTCACTCTCTCTGAGCTTCAGTGCTGGGGCAGCAGCTCCAAAGATGCCAGGGACATCCGGGTAAGAACTGAATTGTCTGCCTTCTGGGCAAGGGCTGGAGGCATAGCTTCCTCCCAGACAGAAGTGCTAACAGAAGGCATTGTTCCTTTGTTGAGCTCTCCCCCACCCAGTGTGCAGACACATGTATGTGCCATATCTGAGTCTCCATCAACCTGGCTAACACCTTTAGTTTCACCCTAGTGATTCCCTTAGACTGCAACTCACCCAACTTGTGGGCTCAACCAAGCTACTTCCAGTGGCTTCTCAAAAATGAAAAAGCCTGTCTTGGCTCATGCTGCAGACGTTCCTGAAATCTCTCAAAAGTTCACAAACCATAAACAAGCAGCATCTGGCCTCAGCATGCCCTGTACCTCTTACTAAGCAGCCCCAAGCCTGGCACTAGTGACAGCTGACCCTGGTTCACAGCTAAGCCTCTCCCAGGCACCTCCGAGCCCAGCACAGATGGCAACCATCTGCTGGAAAAGGCACAGGCAGCAGCTGACCTGGGCCTGCAACAGAGCCCCACCCAAGAGGTCCCAAAACTAACACACTCAGTGACCAGCTTCAGGCCACATCAGAGTACCACACAACCACCTCCACAAAAGACACACCCAAATTGCAGACTGGGCAGGCACCAGAGCCCTGCTAAAGTGAATCCTGCTCTGTAGGGTCACCCCCTGCACAACTGCTCCTCTACTGTAGTCACAGCCTATACTCACAACGAATCAGCCCTCAGGGTCTTTCCCTCCCAATAACAACGTACAAACAGCAACCAGGGCTCAACTACAAGAGGACACACAACCTACACAAAGGGCACATCTGGAGCACCTGGCTCAGGTGACCAGGGAGACTGCACACTGGGTCCCACAGGACACGTACTATATAAGTCCACTCTACTAAGACTGAGAGACACAGCAGCTTTACGTAATTCATAGAAACAAATACAGGGAGGCAGCCAAAATGGGGAGATAAAGAAACATGTCCCAAATGAAAGAACAAAACAATGTTCCAGAAAAAGAACTAAACAAAATGGAGACAAGCACTCTACTGGCTGCAGAATTCAAAACACCTATTATAAGGATGCTCAATGATCTCAGTGAGAATTTCAAAGAAGAGCTAGGAAACAGAAAAATGGAGATAGAAAACATAATAAAGAACCAGTCGGAAATAAAGACTACAATAACTGAAATAAACATACATTAGAGGGTATCAAATAGATTAAATGAGGCAAAGGATTGAATCAGCAATTTGGAAGATAAGGCAGCAGAATACACCCAATCAGAACAGCAAAAAGAAAAAATAAAATCCAAAAGAATGAGGATAGTTTAAGGGTCCTTTGGGACAATATCAAGCATACCAGCATTCGCATCATAGGGATACCAGAAGGAGGAGAGAGAGAAAGGAATTGAAAAAAAATATTTGAAGAAATAATGATGGAAAACTTCCCTAACCTGGTGAAGGAAATCGACATGCAAGTCCAGGAAGCACAGAGTCTAAAACAAGATGAACCCAAAGAGGCTCACACCAAGACATCATAATTAAAATACCAAAACTTAAAGACAAAGAATCTTAAAAACAGCAAGAGAAAAGCAGTTAGTTACCTACAAGGGAGCTGTCATAAGACTGTCAGCTGATTTTTCAACAGACACTTAGCAGCCCAGAAGTGATTGACAGGAAATATTCAAAGTGAATATTACCCAGCCATAAAAAAAATAATTGAAATCTTGCCATCTTTAACAACATGGATGGACCTAAAGAGTAGAGCTGAGTGGAATAAGTCAGACAGAGAAAGACAAATGCCATATGATTTCACTTACATGTAGAATCTAAAGAACAAAATAAATGAACAACTAACTCAAATATACAGAGAACATTTTGATGGCTGCCAAATGAGAGGGAGTTGAGAAAATGGGTGAAAAGGGGAAGGGATTAAGAAGTACAAATTGGTTGTTACAAAGTAGTTATGGGGATGTAGGGTATAGCATAAGGAATATAGTCAATAATATTGTAATACCTATGCATGGTGTCAGATGGGTACTAGATTTATCAGGGTGATCACTTCATAAGTTATATAAATGTCTAATCACAATATTGCACAACTGAATCTAATATAGCATTACATATCACTGTAATTGAAAATTAAAAAATTATTTAAAAAGAAAAGAATGCATGAGTTAGAGTAGTGATTCTCAACTGGATTCTTTAAACTCCAACGAACATACAGCAATATCTGGAAGCATCTTCATTTGGTATGGGGGGAGGTGCTACTGGCTTCTAATGGGAAGAAGCCACCAATGCTGCTAAAATTCTACAATGCACAGGAGATCCCTCCACAATAGAGTTGTCCATCCTGGATTGTCAGTAGTGCTGAGGCCAAGAAACCCAGAGCTAGAGCGCTGTTCCTCAGAGTGTGACCTATGGAACCAGATTCATAGATATCATGCAAGCAAAAAAATAGGGGCAGTCGGATGGCTCAGTGGGTTAGAGCCCGAGCTCTTAACAATGTTGCCGGCTCAACTCCCACAGGGGATGGTGGGCTGCCCCCCCAACAATTAGATTGTAAACGGTGACTGGACTTGCAGCTGAGCTGCACCCTCCACAACTAAGATTGAAGGACAACAACTTGACTTGAAGCTCATGGGTCCTGGGAAAAACACGCTGTTCCCATTCCCCAATAAAATGTTAAGAAAAGAAAAGAAAAAAAATAGAGGTACGTGGTCAGATAAGAGGGCAATGCTGGCCTTCGGTTCAGGTTGAACAGTTACTTACTTTAATGCTTCTTACAGGGTTTTCAATGCTAATATCTCTGGAAGGCAGACCAAGAATGAAAATGTCCCAAATGTAGTGAGCCAATGAATCTATGCCCAATATGTAGAATAATTTATAAAATTAACATATTTTTAGACATGTGGAGCCTGAAGAAGATTCTAGCATGAAATTATAGCCCTTGAGGGACAAGCTAGAGAGCTGAGGGTTACCATGGAAAGGTATGAAAGCACATGGCCTGGAAAGGCCCTGGCCACGCCCATCGGAGCAGATTGCCTAAGTCTCCATGGACCCTGGCCTGAGGGGAGAAGTATTAAGGTCCAGAATATATGATATCTTCAGGTCCAAATCGCCATCAGTGATCGTTGGTCAGTGTGGGTCCGGAGATGGTACTTTGAAAGCCGGTTAGTGCTCCCTTGACTGGATCTGGCCACGTGATGGGCACTGCGGTTCACAAATGGGGGAAAGCATGGGCTCCAGTGTCACATTTGTTGAGAATACTTGCTTTGAGGTCGGCTCAGTCTGGGTTCGGATCTCAGTGCCACCACTTACTAGCTACATGAACTCCATCTTCTTATCTGTAAAAGGGGTGATAACGCATGACGCCTGTGGGAAGATGAAGGAGCTAATGTTTGGAAAGCATTTAGCATAGCACCTGGTACAGGTAGGTTCTCCACAATGACACTAACAGTGAGAATTCATAGGATAAATAAAATGCATAAGAGTAGCGTCCTCTCTTGAAATAGCTGAGCCTGGCACATTGCCCTTAGCCATAAGTAGGAATCCAGGAAACATGTGGATTTAGACTCGGTGGGCCACATTCGACCTCTGAGTCTGTGTTCAGGTTAAAAGCTGGTTTCAGGTTTGCAAAGTAATAAAGTTACTGTCCTGGAGAATCACTAAATAGGTTTTCCATCCAGTAAGGGTTTCAAAATTAAACAATACTTCCACCCCCCACACCCCCCAAAAGGATCAAATTTTAGTAATGCCTATTTCATAGATGGGGAAATTAGAACGCAGGGAGGGGGGAGTGTGCTCAAGGCAACACAGCCAGAGACACAGTCCGAGTTCACACTTATACTCCTGACATTTTCATGGGCACCGTCTTCCTTTGGGTTGAGTTTCTGAAACCTGACTAACGAGGCACAAGCCAACCAAAAAGTACCCAGGGCAAACCCTACCCCAAACCAAGGTGGTACACCACACGGCACAGGCATCCAAGAAGGAAAACAGCAACATGAGACTACAGCGACCCCTGGTGTACCAAGCCTTATTTCAACCCCAAAAACACCAGGCCACAGGTACCAAACCAACTCACAGGGACCAGCATATCTGACATTGGAAACCATAGAGTCCCAAAGCCTTCGAGAGGTGCTCAGGGACTCAGCTGTAGACTAGTGGCAATGGGGAATCAAAGATTTGGTGTCACACCTGTGACTTACAGTTTAAAGTGAGAGAAGGCTGCCAGGCAAGGTCACACAGGGGTTGTACCCAGGGACAAGGTAGAACCTGGGTAACAGCAAGCTGGCGCTGTAGGGAACAGCCTATGTATGGCGAGCAGGATGGTGTTTCTGTTTTCATGGGTTCTTTGTTGATGGGTTAACTTGAATAATTTTGTGAGCTAGTGGCAGAGGGAATGTATTTAGTTGTACCAACTTGGCCCCAAGGTGATCAGGGCTGGTGCAGAGTGGCCCCAGAAAATGAGAACCTGTTAAGAGAAGTGATTGGGACACGGATCTAGCTCCCCAAAAAGAGGAACTGACCAACTTCTAGCCAGGGCTTCAAAACCTCATCAGGACAGCATTTAAACAAACTATATTACAGGGGAGATCTAAATAAAGAGATAGCATTTTGGCAGGGAAATAGAAGATCACAAACAAAATACAAATTGATTTTTTAAAAGATAACTAAAAATCCCTGCATTTTTATAAATTAGAAAACATATGTCAAAGAAAATATGATAATGGAAAATAGAAAACATTTATAACTGAATGATAATAAAATATCACTCATCCAAAACTGTGCTGGGCAGCTGAAGTGATCTTGATAGGATCATTTAGAAGTTAAATGCTTATGCCAGAAGAGAAGAAAGGCTAAAAATTAATGAGAACTGTTCAACTAGAAAAAGAAGCAGTAGAAAAAAAGAGTAGTAGAATAAACTAAAAAAGAGTATAAAGAAAAAATAAATATAAGAGCAGAAATTAGTTAAACAGCAATTGAAAGTAAAATAGACCCATTAATGTATTTGAAAACACTAACAAAATAAATAAACCTCTAGGAAAAGGGTAAAGAAAACATAATCTTAGGAATGTAAAAGGAGACATATAGACCAGAGGTTTAAAAGATAATAAGAAATAACAGTCATGATTTTTATCACAATGAATTTGAAAGTGTAGATGAAATAGATAAATTCCTAGAAAATACATCTTACCAAAATTGGCTCAAAAATAAATATAAAACCTGACTTATAATCTTTTAAAAAATTGAATCAGCAGTTTAAATGCTTTGTACAAAAACAAAGTAAAAACAAACAAACAAACAAATAAAAAAAACTCAGGGCAGATGGTTTTACAGGCAAATTCTACCAAACGTTCAAGGTACATATAATCCTAATCTCATGCATCTTTTTTTTTACCCTGAATTACAACAAATACAAAAAACCAGAATACTCCTGAACTGACTTTAAGAAGTTAATATAACCTCTATAACAACCAGAGAGAATGAAAAAATAAAATTACTCAGTTTCATCAATGAATATATTGATGCAAATATCCTATGTAAAATATTAACAAACAATATGTAATGGCCAAGTTACTTCATTTCAGATATGCACAGTTGGTTTACTATTAAAGAACCTATTAATGCAAGTCATGACATTAACAGAATAAAAGAGAAAAGCCGTCTGACACAGAAAGAGCATTGTATAAGAAAAACAATGTTCAGAGATGCAAACTACAGCATAGAGAATATAGTCAATAATGTTGTAATAGCTATTAATATGTATGATGCCAGATGGTTACTAAACTTATAATGGTGATCGCTTCCTAAGGTATAGAAATGTCTAATCACTATGTTGTACACCTGAAACAAACATAATATGTATGTCAACTATAATGAAAAATAAATAAATTTTTAAAAATGTTTATGAGTTGGGAAAAAAAAGAAACCTTTGTAGGGTATCATATGGGCACATGTCTTATTAGGGAGACCACTTCATGCACCGTGTAGATACTTGACCACTGCACTGTAAACTTGAAGCTGAAGCTGAATAATACTGTATGTCAACTATAATTAATATATATATATACATATATATATAGTCACACAATATGGAGTAAAACATAGGGAATAGAGTTAATGGAATTGTAATAGATATATATGATGTCAGAGGGGCAATAGATTGATGGGGGAGGGGTGTTATCACTTTGTGAGGGGTGAAATGTCTAACTAATGCATTGTTTTGTACACCTGAAACTAAAAAATAAAAAAAAATTAAAAATCACCCTCCACTTAGGACAGTAGAACATGAAGGAACTTCTTTAAATCGATAAAGATATTTAACAAAGAAAATCTCCAATAAACATACTATTTAATTGTACATAACAAAATTCACTCCTTTAAAAATCAGGACCATGACTAGAATGCCCACCAGTGCCAGTTCTATTAGAGCTGATAGAAAAGACAAGAATTTTAAAAAAAGATACAATGAATTCAGCAAAGTTGCAGGATATAAAATCAATACACAAAAATCAGTTGCATTTTTATACATCAACAATGAACAACCTGAAAATGAAATTAAGAAAATAATTCAATTTATAATAGCATCAAAAAGAATAAAATCTTAGGAATAAACTTAATCAAGGAGGCAAAAGACTTGTACACTGAGAACTGCAAATGTTATTTAGAAAAATTAAAGAAGACACAATAAATGAAAACACATCCCAGGTTCATAGATCAGAAGACTTAATATTGTTAAGATGTCAATATTACCCAAAATGACCTACAAATTTAATGCTATCCATGAATTAATCCCTAAAAGTGTTTTGTTTTTGCAGAAATAGAAAAATCCATCCTAAATTCACGTGGACTCTCAAGGGTCCCTGAATACCAAATAATCTTGAAAAAGACCAAGTTAAAGGTCTCATACTTCCTGATTTTAAAAGTTATTACAAAGCTGCTGTAACCAAATCAGTGTGTTACTGGCATAAAAGACACACATATAGACCAATGGAATAGAATAGACAGCTCAGAAATAAACCCTCACATATGTGGTCAAATTATTTTCAGAAAGGGTGTCTAGACCATTCAATAGGGAAAGGACAGTCTTTTCAACAAAAGATGCTGGGAAAACTGGATATCCACATGCAAAAGAATAAAGTTGGACTTTTAGCTTACACCATATACAAAAATTAACTCAACATAGATTAAAGACCTAAATGTAAGAACTAAAATTATAAAAATCTTACAAGAAAACATAGTGGAAACTCTTCATGACAATGGATTTGGCAGTGATTTTTTAAATATGATACCCAAAGCATAGGCAAAAAAAATAAATATAGATTAATTGGAGTACACCCAAATTTGAAAATTCTGTGCATCGAAGGACACACTTAACAGAGTGCAAAGGCAATCTACAGAATGGGAGAAAATGTCTGCAAATCATCTGATAAGAGGTTAATATCTAAAATATATAAAGAACTCCTATAAATAAACAACAAAAAACAACCTGATTGATGCAATTGGTATTGGTGGTACTGGTGCAGGGATAGAAAACTAGACACAGAATAAAGTATCCAAAAGTGAACTTCAGTGACTATTACAGAGACAGACTGAATTCGTTTTATAAAATCCCCAAATAATATCCTACTCCACAGACTGAAGCCCCCTGTGTGAAATCAGCATCCCCCCGCCACACACAAATACACAGGAACCTAACATAAAGATATAACGAGAGGAGCGCTGTCCCCTTCACACCCCCAAATACCAAGATGTTCCATCACCCAATGTTACAATTCTCCAGAGTATATTCTCTGCACCACGCCCACTCCCACCCTCCCAACACACATACAAACCACCAAATTCTGTCTTTGGAATAACCAATGAAATTCCCTCTCTCTACCTTTAAGTCAACCCGGGCTGAGGTTCTTCCTCCCTTTTTAATTCAATGTTCTATCCCTTCCATGTTAAACACAGTTAGAGACACAAAATAAACACAGAGAAGAGATTCAAGATGGCGGAGTAAACACTGTGCTTGCCTCATCCCATGAGCCATCAAAATTACAACTAAATTATAGAACAATCAACCTAGAGAACCATCTAAAGTCTAGTTGAACAGAAGTTTCATTGCTAAGGATATAAAGAAGCCACGTCGAGACTGGTAGGAGGGGCGGAGACACAAAACGCACTCATCCCACACCCATGTGTGGAGGTTGAAAATCGGAAGAGATATCTCAGCCGCAGAGGTTCCCCATGAAGGGGTGAAGGACCCCAGCCCCCCACACCAGGCTCCCCAGTCTGGAGTACTGGTGCCAGAAAGAGGAGCCCCCACAACTTCTGGCTATGAAAAATAGTGAGGATTCTGTCTGGGTGGGACAGACGGCCATGGGAAACCCAGACAAATGGCCGGCGCAGGCACTCACCTTGGGCTCCAGCGGAGGAACAGTGACTCTGAGGGTATCGGAAACATCCAGGGAGAGACTGAGTTGCATAAATTCGGGGTAAGAACTGAAGGGACAGCCCCCATTTTCCCTGTGTAGGGCCTTTCTCCCATGCAGCTGGCAGACGGGCACCATCTTTCCTGTGTTGGGCCCGCCCCCACAGGCTAAATGCGAATCTGATTGGCTGGTGAGCTCCATTGCTCCATTCTGCTGATTCACTGAGACGCTGCCTCACCCAAATTACTTACTGCTGGAGGCTTTATCAGGTGCTGAACCATATGGGAGCCCACAGGTAGCAGCAGGCCTTGGAGTGTCCTGGCTTTTTGCAGAGCTACCCCAGACCAGGCACTGGTGGCAGTCGTCCTGGGTTCACAGCATGGCCTCTCTCACATGCTTCCAGGTACAGCATAGGCAGCGACCAACCGTGGATCTCTTTGTAGCTCCTACCAGGTACTCCTTGACCAGTCACAGGCAGTGACTGACCTTAGCCTGCAGCAGAGCCCCTCCCAACAGGTCCCAGAATGAATATACTCGGAGGTTAGCTTCAGGCCACAGCAGAGCACCACCTAATGAGCTCCACAAGCAACATACACAAAGGGCGGTCTCAGCAGGCACCAGAGCCCACTGGGGCGAATCCCGCTCTGTGGGGTAACCTCCCCACACAGCAGCCCATAAACTGTAGACATGGCCAAACCCCAGAGCCAGTCAGCCTGAGTGTCAATACCACCTACTGACATGCCAACAACAATCAAAGCTCAACTATAACAGGAGAGCATACACAACCCAAACAAGGGACACTCCTGGAGCGCCTGGCTCAGGTGACCAGGGAGACTACGCCACTGGGCCCCACAGGACACCTACTACAGAAGGCCACCCGGCAATACTGGGAGATAGAGCGGCCCTACGTAATACACAGAAACAAACTAGAGAAGCAGCCAAAATGAGGAAACAAATATGTCCCAAATGAAAGAATAGGAGAAAACTCCAGAAAAAGAACTAAACAAAATGGAAGCTAACAAACTACCAGATATACAGTTCAAAACATTGGTTAATGATGTTCAAGGAACCTAGTGAGAACTTCAACAAAGAGATAGTAAGCATAAAAAAGGACTTAGAAACCATAAAAAAGAACTAGTCAGAAGTGAAGAATACAATAACAGAAATGACGAATGCACTAGAAGGAATCACCAGCAGATTAGATGAAGCATAGGATCAAATCAGGATTTGGAAGACATGCGTAGCAGAAAACACACAATCAGAACAGCAAAAAAAGAAAAAAGAATTAAAAAAAAAATAAGGACAGTTTAAGAGATCTCTAGGACAACATCAAGCATAACAACATTAACATCATAAGGGTACCAGAAGGAGAAGAGAGAAAGCAAGGGATTGAGAATCTATTTGAAGAAATAATTACTGAAAATGTTCCTAACCTGGTGAAGGAAATAGACATACAAGCCCAGGAAGTGCAGAGTCCCAAAAAAGATTAACCCAAACAGGTCCATACCAACGCACATCATAATTAAAATGCCAAAGTTTAAAGACAAAGAGAGGATCTTAAGAGCAGTAAGAGAAAAGCAGTTAGTTACCTACAAAGGAGCTCCCATAAGACTATCAGCTGATTTCTCAACAAAAACTTGGCAGGTCAGAGGGGACTGGCACAAAATATTCAAAGTGATGAAAAACAAGGACCTACAACCAAGAGTACTCTACCCAGTGAGGCTATCATTTAAAATTGAAGGACAGATAAACAGCTTCCCAGACAAGAAAAAGCTAAAGGAGTTAGTTCATCACCACCACACCAGTATTACAAGAAATGTTAAAGAGATTTCTTTAAGATGGAAAAAAAATAGCAAAAATATGAATAATAAAACAGCAATAACTACATATCTATGAACAATTGCTTTCAATGTAAGTGGATTAAATGTTCCAATCAAAACCATAGCGTGGCTGAATGTATAAGAAAACAAAACCCTTAACATATGCTGCCTACAAGAGACTCACTTCACATTGAAAGACACACACAGACTGAGAGTAAAGGGATGGGAAAAAGAAATTTCATGAAAATGGAAATAAAGAAATAAAGCTGTGGCAGCAATACTTATACCAGACAAAATAGACTTTAAAGCAAAGGCTATAAGAAGAGACAAAGAAGGACCCAGTAATTCCACTTCCTGGTATTTATCCAATGAAACCCCAAACACTACTTTGAGAGGACATGTGCATCCATATGTTCACTGCAGCATTGTTTACAGTGGCCAAGATATGGAGGCAGCTTGGGTGTCTGTCAATGGAAGAATGGATAAAGAGGAGGTGGTACATACATACAATGGAATATTGCTCAGCCAGGGAAGGGAATGGGTTCTTGCCTTCTGTGGCAGCATGGATGGACCTGGAGGGTATTGCGCTGAGTGGAGTATGTCAGATAGTGAAAGACAGGTGCAATGTGATTTCACTTATATGTGAAATCTAAAAAACAAAATAAACAAACAGAACAAAAACAGACTCATAGATAGATACAGAGAACATTTTGATGGTTACCAGATGGGAGAGGGGTTGGGGTAGTAGGTGACAAAAGGGAAGGGATTAAGAAGTTTAAATTCGTTGTTACAAAGTAGTCATGGGGATGTAAGGTATAGCATAAGGATTACAGTCAATAATAGTGTAATAATTACATATGGTGTCAGATGGGTGCTAGATGTATCGGGATGACAAGTGGGAGGGGGTTAAGGGACAGGATGAAAAAGGTGAAGAGATTAAGTACAAATTGGTAGTCACAAAATAGTCATGGGGAGTAAAGTAAGCATAGGGAATATAGTCAATAATATGGTAATAACTACGTATAGTGCCAGGTGGGTACTAGACTCATCAGGGGGATCACTTCTTAAATGACATAAATGTCTAACCATTATACTGGACTCGTGAAATTAATAGAAAATAATGTTGAATGTCAATTGTAACTGAAAAATTTAAAAAGGGAGAGAAAGGTGAAGGGCAATAAGAGGTGCAAATTTCCAGGTATAAAATAAATGAGTCATGGGGATGTAACATACAGCATAAGGACTATAGTCCATAATATTACGATAGCATGGTATGGTATCAGAAGGTTGCTGGACTTATCATGGTGATCACTTCTTTAGGGATATAAATGTTGAATAAGTATTGTGCACCCCTGAGACTAATATACTAATGTAATATTGTATGCTAACTATATTTTTAATAAAAATCTTAATATATATATATATGTATATATATATATATATATATATATATATATATATATATATATATATATATATGCAGGTTGGTATATTTTAAAAGCATAAACAACTTTAATATGCCATTTTATATATGAGAGGGACAGTAAGTGAAAGAGTAAACAGAGAAATATTTCCCATAGCCTTCGAGATGGTGATTAAGACAAATACCACAAGGAAGAAAGTTGGGGGAAAAGTCTTATTCCTGCAGCTCTGAAGACCTGCGAAAGCAGGAGGTGTCTGTGGAGATTGGAAAACAGACTGCTAGGATGCACCATGCTCGGTGGCTGCCATCTTTTTTTGGTCTAGAGTAAAAAGAGGAGAAAAAAATGTCAGAAAAGGAAGGAGCCATGATGAGCCAAAAAGTGGGGCCCTACACTGGATAATCCAGGGTTTGCAGTGATTAAAATGAGACAGTTCAGAAGCAGTGGGAGAAACCCTGGGCCATATACTCCCTTCTCAGTGTTCCCAGATATCAAACACTGTCTCTCCCCTCTCCGCCAGCCTCCTCCAGCCCAACCATTTCCCTGACACTCCCACATCAACACTTAGTCACAGAATCTGCTTAAGTATCAGCACCACAGGGCTAAGGGTAGAGACGTGATAAGCCCCCCTTAGTGCCAGATGCCAGTGTGGAGAGGGAGGTGAAATGTGAACAGCTGAACACTGCCACCGTGGTTTTCTCATGCCATGACATTGGGAACATTCCAAGATAAGCGATGCCTAATGTGAAATTAAATTTGCTTTAATCACAAAACCTTTTTCATGTAATGTTAATGGTCCTGAATAAATGGTAGTTTAATTAAAACAAATGACTTTTTTTCTCTGAAAATATTTACAACTTTATATAATATCACCGAATGATAGCAAGAACATCTTATCAAACAAGTGTTTGTGTGTGTGCACGTATATGTACCTGTCTATGCACATACTTTTGAGTGCAAAAATTATTTATGTGAGCAATATTTATGCCTGCACTATAAGCTGATGTAATAAGTTCATGTATGAAAATGTACCCACATAACAGGATGCCCAATCCCAAAACTAGTCCTCATCCCCACCAGTTTAGGATCTGGGTTCATTTTCTTTTATGAGGCATGTACGCGTTGTTAACAATTCCAAAATATATTTCTTTGAGTCTCTTGGCTTACTAAAAGGGAAAACTAAGGAGAGATGTTATTAGTTACTGAATGCTGGTAAAGTACCCCTCTTGCATATAATTGAGAAGTGGGATCAATTTGGTCAAAGTTCAGTCTAGCTGAATCATGAAAATTTAGAAAATGCGAAATTGTCCACATTTCATTACACAATATCAAAATACCACTGTATTATTAATAGTTTTCTGTTGCTGCTGTAACAAATTATCACAAACTGTTTTAAACAACATGAATTTATTATCTTACAACTCTGGCAGTCAGAAGTCAGAAATCATTTTCACTGGGTGTTAGCAGGGCTGGTTCCTTCTAGAGTTTCCAGGGAAGAATCTGTTTCCTTGCTTTTTCCAGTTTCTAGAGAGGACCTGCATTGCTGGCTCATGGCTTTTTCCTCTATCTCCAAAGCCAGCAATGTGGTATCTTCTGTCCTCTCTGATCCTTTTATAATGACCCTTGTGGTTACTTGAGCCCACCCAGATAATCCAGGATAATCTCCCTATTTCAAATCAAAAATGCAAAATTCCTTTTGAATGGAAGGTAACAACATTCATAGCTTCTGAGGATTAGAACATAAACATATTTAGGGGGCATTATTCTATCATATCACATTCAGTAATATCACCACTGATCTCGTCAGAAAACTCTAAAAATTGAGAAGCTATCATATCCATAATAGCAGATACAAGTTTTCCAAGATCATAGTTTGCACTTGAAAGCTCAAATTTTGAACACTGTCAGTTGTTTTACTTGAAATGACAGGCTCACTTCATTTTCAATCAAATGTCTATAAAACACCTGTTAGAATAATCAAATTCTAAGTCATTCTTTCAAGTTAAATGGAATTCCATGTGAATTTAAGGGTAGAAATGACAAAATTCATTTTTCCTGCTTCATCAAGGACAAGCTCAAGTAAAATTGGTACTCAGAGTGCAAGACAGTGAAGAATCTGTCTTTGGTACAGTTTTGTGGTACTGCTCAATTTGTCCAAAGGTCCCAGTGGTTTTATGCACCATTGCTTTGGTTCCATCAGTGCAAATTTCAACAGAATGGAAGAGATTAGGTTATAGTATTATTATAAATGTAGTTTTAATATCATAGATCCCCTGGAAAGGGTCACCGGGACCTACCTACTCTCTCTCTCACCTCAGGGATTCAAGGACCACATTTTGAAAATTGCTGTTTGCAGGAAATTAAATCTGCCAGCAGATGGCAGCAGGTATAGCAGCATTTTCCAATTTACATGGGCCATGATTTAGGAAACAGAGATATTTCATGATAAATTTAAAATTTTGCTCTTAAAGCTCAAAGGTAACATTTCTTTTCAGAAAACATTTAAAAATATACAATAGAATTCTATGAAACAAGTGCTACTTAAGCTCACAACTCAAACAGTTATACTAGAACTTTTTCTTGAGCAACCATCATATTTTTGTATGCAGGAGTGCTCTGAGCCTACTTTGTCACACAGAATATTAAGAACGGTAAAAAGCCTTGCTAATATGGTAATACTGTCATTTTATTAAACCAAGCAAAATTTAAATGTTATGCCAACTGCAATTACTATAAAATTGAAGAGTTTATGTAAAGAATCATGTCTATAGTTTAATAAAGCTCACTTTTTTCTTTTAAAGGTTAAAGGTCAGTCTTTCTTTTCCTATTTTTTTCTTAAAAAATTTTGTTTATTTTATTAAATCTATCACGGAGGAAGAGTTCAACAAAGGAAATTCATATCCACTGGACCTCAGCATCTGTGTATTGTCCTAAGACTTCTCAGTTAATGCTTTTTTTTTTCTATTTCACAGAGAAAGTGTTTTTAATTTTATTTATAAAAGATCAAGGTTTCATGATGAATATCATGAATGATTCTGGAAGGTATGAGATACAACGGTGAAGCACAATATTAGTAAACATGTATTTCTGAACCAAAACTAACCAAATAAATTGTGTAATTTGGAAGGTAAGTAAATATGAGGTAGGATTAAAATGGTGTCAATAATAAAATGTGAAACAAACTGAAGAATGATCAGAACTAAAGTGTTCCACATCCAAGTCTTATATTAAGACTTTATTAGTTAATTTTGCAGTTTAAATTTTAAGGGAAAAATCTAAAAGGATAGAATATAATCTTTTAAATAGAAAAAAATCACATAAGGAGTAAAAGTGTTTCAATTCAAAAGTAGTTATCACTACCTAATATATTGAAGTCTATTTTATACCTTTTCTTTCACACATTAAAATTTAAATTCCATGAGTGCAAGGATTTTTGTTTCTTTGTTAGCTACTACATCTCAATGTCACACACAGGAAATACTCAGTATTAGATGCTGAATATCTTACACGAATTACTTATATGAAATAACAAAGGTACTTAAGACTTCTATGTGAGCAAAAGGTATAAAAATTACCGTTCACTAAATAGAAAATATAATTAGTAATAAATGATAATGAAATAATGCTCAATCTTCCTAGTAACCAAAAAAAAAGAGCAAAAATTAATCTGAGATACCATTTTACCCCATCTTATTCACAAATATGTTGAGAGATAATAAAAAAAATCACACTGATGCTATGTATCAAGAGTCATGAATTGATCTGGTAATCCCACATTTAGTTTTGTTTTTCCTAAAAAAAAAACCCACAAAAAACTGGTTAATTTATGTGTAATACTGAAAGAATGATAACAAATGCAATTCCACAATATGGGAACAGTTAAGCAAACTGAAATATTATATGAACCATTTATATAGGCATGGATATTGTTTATGAATACTATGTAGTGATAAATGAAAATGGTTACATGTCAAATGTAACAAAGCATGACATAACTCTATGATCACAACAGTGAAAATTAAGTTAAAGCAGCTTGTTAGAACATTATGTAGCCTCAGAAAAGTTTTGTTTTGGAACATAAATTGGAACAATCTTTTAGCAGGACAATTTGACAGTCTATGTTCCAAATGTAAACTATTCATATCCTTTGACCAAGAAATTCCTTCCTAGGAATTTAAGCTATGATCTATTCTCCCATGTGAAAAATTTATCCAATGATGCAACAAGACTTCCTGAACATCTTCTACATACTGGATAATGGGGATTTCAAGACAAAGTGTCCATGTTTCAGGGCCCCAGCTCACAGTGCAGTGAAGGAAACAAAAGTGTGAGAAGATCATTGTAACAGAATGTAAAATAAGATTTAAACAGAATTACATTTGAATAGAATTATATAGTAAAATAAAGAGATTTTATAAAGCATAATATTGAATTAGTGAGACTTGAGCACAATTCTATAACAGAACAGAAATCACACCTGGTTCTGGTTTATAGGAATGAAGAAAGGCTTCTGAGAATAGTTGATAGTTGCCAAGCATATTTGGCAAATGAAGAGGGCATGAGGTAAGGACTGGTTAACAAGGCAAAGGAAACAGTGGGGTCGGAGGCAAAGAATAGAGAAAGGGCAGGCAACCTGTTTGCAGATGGTCACGTGCAGTGTAGTATAGTAGTTTGGGGTTGGCTACTAATGCTCATTGAATTCAGAAATGGGCTGAAGTCATCATTGGCATTGGCATTCTTTGAAACAAGAAAAACCATAATCTCGGGGCCGGCCCGGTGGCTCAGGCGGTTGGAGCTCCGTGCTCCTAACTCCAAAGGCTGCCGGTTCGATTCCCACATGGGCCAGTGGGCTCTCAACCACAAGGTTGCCAGTTTGATTCCTCGAGTCCCGCAAGGAATGGTCGGCTGCGCCCCCTGCAACTAACAACAGGCAACTGGACCTGGAGCTGAGCTGCGCCCTCCACAACTAAGACTGAAAAGACAAAATCTTGACTTGGAAAAAAGCCCTGGAAGTACACACTGTTCCCCAATAAAGTCCTGTTCCCCTTCCCCAATAAAACCTTTAAAAAAAAAAAAAGAAAGAAAAGAAAAGAAACACCATAATCTCATCAATCCTCTTCTTTCAAACTGAACGTTAGCTCTACCTGGGAGCGCAGTAATACAGATGTGTCTGTCTGAGGTTTCACCTAGTAGGTAGCCCTTGGTGATTCACCCTGAGATAGTCAGCTTTCGCTGTTTGTTTAGAGCTGCTGATGGTTGCCTTCTGACCCAAAGGCCAGTCTTCCTTTTCCTTCAAGCACACCAGGGCTCCCTTAGCCCACGTGCAGCACCTTCTTTGGATTTAACCCTGATACTTCTGTCCAATCAGCTGAGAATAGGAGGCACCAGCTACTTTCCAATTTGCATCCAAGGAGCTATATGAAACGCACAAAAGTACCTTTTCTCCAACTCAGAAATGTATTAGTGTGAACTCAAAAGAATAGTTCATCCAAGAACAATTCCAATCACCTCCTCCCAGAGATGAATGGATCATTATAAATATCTTACTCCTCTCGGGCGCCACCCTGTGACACCAGAAGAGACCCGGACCTGTCCAGCCACATCCCCACCCAGCCTGTCCCCATGTTACAGTTAGAGACTCACTGCCCAGGGTAGTGGGCCAGGGGGGGATTTCTATCCCCTGCAACAGGTACTTTTCTGGGTGAAGCTCAGTCACTCCACAACCTACCCCTCTCCCCCAGGATACAACCTGATGCTCTGAGCAGAGTGGGGCCCAGCTCTCCCACTGGCCCCTGAGCTTCTGAACCCCAACCTCTGCTACCCCCACCACTACACAAAACCCAGCAGGGTCATCGCCAGGAGAACGTTAGAGAAAAGATGGAGGTCAACAGGTAATGCTAAAAGGGTGCATTCCAGCTTCAGCTCATGAGGGGCGTGTCTGAGTGGCACGTGGAAGGTCATGTGAACCTTGCAGACTATCAGAACCAAGGGAGCACTTGGGGGGTATCTTGAGGGAAGTTTGTCAGGTGGACTGAGCAAGGCAGCCTTAAAGGCCCCTCACCGGCTCACCGCTGGGGGCATAAGAGATGCGGCACACCTGCCGCTGTTCCCTGCAGCCACGACCCGCAGGAGATAGAGCTCCTCATCCCGCTGTCCTTGCTTCTGCTTACCGGAGTCTGGAAGAGAGTATATGGCTGACCTCAGAACATCGCTCACCCCTTTCTTCAAATTCCCACCGCAAAGCCTGCTGAAGAGGAGAGCAGGGCTGGGGAAACACTCCTGCCTCTTGATTGATCTTCGCTGTACCTAATCCGTGCAAACATATGTAACCGTTTGATTTATGAGTTTATTGAATCATTCCTCAATTACAGAGGCCAATTTCAATGATTTTGTTCCACTGATACTTTTTACAGGACTAGGAAGCTCAGAAAATATTGTCTTACTCCCCAGACTGTGGCCTCATAGGGGAAATTGCGTGGTTTTTTTTTGACCTTGGAGAATGAGTATTTAAAAAAATACTGGGAGATAGTTGATGGGCAGCGGAGTGACCATGGAACAGGGGTCTACAATCCAAAGAACAGTCGTCCCTTCGGTACCGCTAGATGCCAACATGTTCCATCACCCAAGGGGTATGATTCTTCAGGGCACATACTCAGCATACTCCCTTCCTCCCGAGCGATTCCCACCCGACACACACACACAGCCCACCAAATCCTGTCTATGCAGCAGCCAATTCCCTCCAATCCTCACTTTCTACCTTAAGTCCGCCCTGGTTGAGGTCCCCTTCTCTGCTAAACACAGTTGGAGGTAAAAAATTTATATATATAAATATAGGTTTGTATATTTAAAGAGTATATATTTATTTTACCATGTAAATAATTTTGGAAATATGACAGTACCCTCATTATAAGCTATTTTAATACTGCCACCTTCCATGTGAGAGAGGCAGTAGAGAAAGAGTATCACAGGTATTTTTACTACAGAGAAATAGTTCCTTCCCACAGCCCTCTAGAAGGTGACATGATGAGTCACCACGAGGAATTTAGAAAAAAAATCTTATTGCTGCAGCTCTGAGAATCCTTGAGTGGGACCTTCAGAAGCAGGACATGGCTATGGAGACTACAAAACAGACTGCATGGGTGCACCATGCTCTGCGGCTGCCATATTTTTTGATCTGGGGTGAAAAGAGAAGGAGAAAAACCTGTCAGAAAATAATGGTGCCGTGATGAGCCAAATAATGGAGCCTGGAACTGTAAAACCCAGGGCTTTCCACAAAGGAAAATGAGATGGTTTAGTAGCAGTGGGAGAAGCCCTGGGCTGTATTCCCTTAGGCTTATTCTCTCCTCAGTATTCCCAAAGGTCAGTCTTCTCTCATCCCTTGGGAATAGATACCCCTTTTCCTTTCCTCTTCCCTCTCCGGGGAATAAGTTAACCTCCTGCAGCCCAGCCATTTCCCTAATACTCCCACATCAACCGTCAGTCCCAGAATCTGCTTACATATTAGCACCACAGAGCTAACAACTGGGATGGACTAAGCCTCCATAAGTGCCAGAAGTCAGTGTGGAGAGGGAAACGAAGTAGGAAAGACTGAGCTTTACCTTATATCCACATTGCCACCGTGGTTCCCTCATGCCATGTTTGAGAACATTCCAAGATGAGAAGTGATACCTAATAGAAAATATATGTATTTTAATCAAAAAACATTTTTTACATATTATCAATGGTACTTAAAAATGTCATGTAGAAAAAAATGGACTTTTGCTCTTTTCTGAAATATTTAAACTTTATATAATAAAATACAAACTGATATTGTGAAGATGTTATTAAATAAGAATGTGTGCGTGTATGTACGTGTGTGTGCGCATGTGTGTGCGTATATACATATACTTCAGGGTGCAAAAATTATTACATGAGCAACACATCCAGCTACACAATGCCCTGATGTAATCATAAGCTCAGATAATAAAATGTATCCATAGTACAACAGTGTGTCTTGATCATAAAAGCCCTGCTCCCTCATATCTGTTTTGAAACTGGGTTCATTTTACTTTATGAGACACACACACATTGTTAGCAGTTCCAAGACGCACTTATTTAAAGCCCTTGGTTTATATAAGGAGAAAAGGAAGAGCTGTTGTGATCAGTTACTGAGTGCTGGGAAAGGATCACTCTTGCATATATATAATTGAGAAGTAGGACTAATTTGGTCAAAACTGTCAGTCAAGCTACATTAAACATATTTTAACATAGGAAACTGATTTTAGAATCATGAGAGTGAAACAAAGATGCATTTTTCACTTTGCGTGTAATTTACAGCATTTATTCATGAGCCAAATCTAAGTAACTAGGTTTTACAAATAGGAAATAACCAAATTAGAGTTATAGTATTTAAACTCACCTTTTCATGTGTTTAAATGCTTTAGCTTCTTTCAGCTCCTCTAAGAGTTACTGTTTGGTGCTTTTGATGCCTCTAGAGTTGACGGTCACTCCAAACTCACTGTCACATCCTCATCTGCACACTAGGGCCACTCGTGGGTCATATGCTACGAAGTAATGTAACCAGCTTTTCGGTTCAATCTTATTTTATATTTTATATTTCAAGTCAGAAGTTCGAAATGAATTTGGAGGATCCAAAAAAATATTACTGTGCTTAAATAGTCATGTAAAATTTACATGTGAAAATATATTCCTTCTCATGAAATTGGGAGTTAAGGTTCACAATTCTTACATATGACTAATGCTCGAGATGATCAAAAACAATATGATTCCCAAACACATGACGCTTTAGCAGTCACAGGTTATCAGCACAGAGTTTGGAATATTTGGGTGGGTGGGGGGGAATCTTACTGTAAGCTAAAATCTAGAAAAATTCACAGAATTAGTTTTATGACAAAGATATT
The DNA here is from genome assembly GCF_004115265.2 of Rhinolophus ferrumequinum. NCBI lineage: Eukaryota > Metazoa > Chordata > Mammalia > Chiroptera > Rhinolophidae > Rhinolophus > Rhinolophus ferrumequinum. The sequence continues at coordinate 17,947,717 of NC_046300.1, forward strand.
ATGTCATAGGTCAGATCTTTACTATTGTTCTTGCAACCAAGCTAAAATCTACTGCTTCATTTTGACAGTTATTTTGAGGATCACAGCCTGATTCTATCCATGTGCAGCCTTTTCATCACTGAGTTTAGAATAAAACAGTGAAAAACAGACATAATGTAGTAACTTAAAATAAAGTGAAAGTCATATACGAAAATTAAATTAAGTTAAATATTCATATTATGTTAGGTGAAAGATTCATTAATATATGTGATACTGGTAAAAAAAAATTAAGTGCATTTCAAATAATTTTTCCATCAAAAGATCTATTATGGCAGGATAGTGGTCCTTAACACATGGTCCTAGGACCCGTGAGGGGCTCCAAGATTCTTTCAAGGGGTCCATGAGGCCAAAACCATTTTTGTAATACTATTAATAATAATACTAAGTTAAATAATTGTAATTTTTCTCTCTCTAAAGAGTGTGCAGTGAAATTTTCCAGAGGTGACATAATGTGACAAAGATGCCAGTGCTTTTGCACCAGTAGTGCAAATATCAACATAGTAAATTTTAAAAGGTAAATAACATCTTAATATTATTAATGAAAATAGTTTTGCACATGCAAACACCCTAAAAGCATCTCTGGTTCCCTCTACATTCCACACTTTGGAAACTGCCGTGTTAGGGTAATGAATCTTGCCAGCAGATGACAGAAAGTATAGTGCAGCATCTTCAAATTAATCCTGGCCACAACTTATGATATTGTGAGTTATCGAGTGTAATCCTGGATTAGGCAAAGTCTTCTTAGATGTAACACAAAAGCACGAGCAACAAATGAAATAGATAAAGTGGACTCCCTAAAAATTAAAAAGTTTTGTGCTCCAAAAGCCACCATCAAGAAAGTATAAAGACAACCCACAGATGGGGAGGAAATATTTGCAATTCATATATCTGATAAGGGACTTGTATACAGAATATATAAAAACTCTTGCAACTCAATAAGAAGACAAATAACCAAATGTAAAATGGAGAAAGGAGCTGAACAAACATTTCTCCAAAGAAGAGATACAAACCGCCTATAAGCACAGGAAAACATGATGAACGTCATCAGCCATCAGGGAAATGTAAAGCAAAACCCCAATAATATACAACTTCCCATCTACTAGGATGGCTCTAACCAAAAGACAGATAACAAGTGTTGGCAAAGATGTGAAGAAATTACAACCCTCACACCTTGCTGGTAGGACTGTAAAATGGGGCAGCCACTTTTGAAAACAGTTTGGCCATTCCCCAATTAAAAAGTTACTGTATGACCCAGCAATTCCAGTCCTAAGTATGCACCTACGAGAAATAAAAACAGATATCCACACAAAAACTTGTACACAATAGCCAAAAGGTGTAAACAATCCAAATGTCCACCAACTGATGAATGGATACACAAAGTGTAGTATATATCCATACAATGGAATATTATTCAGCTATAAAAAGGAATAAAGTACTAGTACATGTTACATCACGGATGAACCTTGAAAACATTATGGTAAGTGAAAGAAGCCATTCACAAAAAAATAGGCATTATTCTATTTACATGAGATGTCCTGAATTGGCAAATCTATAAAGACAGAAAGTAGATTAACGGTTCCCTAGGGCTGGGGCAGAGGAGAGTGAGAGAATGGTGAGTGACTGCTAACGGGTAGGGGGTTTCATTTGGGGGTGATAAAAATGTTCTAAAACTGTGATAATTGTTGCACAAATCTGTGAAGATACAAAAAAAAAAAACCACTGAATTGTACACTTTAAAGAGGTGAATTTTGGGCCGATCCCGATGGCTCAGGTGGTTGGAGCTCCATGCTCCTAACTCCGAAGGCTGCCGGTTCGATTCCCACATGGGCCAGTGGGCTCTCAACCACAAGGTTGCTGGTTCAACTCCTCCAGTCCCGCAAGGGATGGTGGGCAGCGCCCCCTGCAACTAAGATTGAACACGGCACCTTGAGCTGAGTTGCCTCCCGGATGGCTCAGTTGGTTGGAGCGCGTCCTCTCAACCACAAGGTTGCAGGTTAGACTCTGGCAAGGGATGGTGGGCTGCGCCCCCTGCAACTAACAACTAACAACGACAACTGGACCTGGAGCTGAGCTGCGCCCTCCACAACTAAGATTGAAAGGACAACAACTTGATTTGGAAAAAAGTCCTGGAAGTACACACTATTCCCCAATAAATCCTGTTCCCTTTCCCCAATTTAAAAAAATAAAAAAGGTGAATTTTATAACTGTAATTGAAAAAATTTTTAAAAGGCAAATTTCATGGCATGTGAATTGTATCTAAATGAAACATTATTTTATGTATACAAAAGTCAGTGCTGTTATTTTGACTTTAAGACACTATATGATCTCCTTTGCATATTCTAACCTCATTTCCTACTATCTCCCCCTTTCTCTCTCCACTCCACCTTTTGCCTCAAACATGCCAGGCATATTACCACTTCGGGTCCTTTACATTTGGTGTTCCCTCTGTTCCGAATATTCTTCTTTCAAATATGTACAGCAAATAAATTCTCTCATCCCCTTAACTTTTTACCAAAAAATGACTTTCCCAGTGAGGACTTCCATTGTGATCCAAATGAAAATTTAAACTCCCTTTGATATATCCTATTAATCTCCATTCTGCTTTTCTTTTTCTCCTTAGCATTTCTTAATATCTAAAATACTAAATATTCTATTTTCTTATTTCTTTTCTGTCTCACACTTTAGAATATAAGCTAAATGACTGTAAGGATTTTTGCCTGATTGTCAAATTCTATATATCCAGTGACTAAAACAAAGTCATACATGTAGAATCTCGTAATTATATGAGTGAACATCTGTAAATAATAAATGGCTTTATATAAAATTATTTAAAAAATTAAGACTCCAATATTGGGCAAAATGAAAAAAGATAACTCACAGAAAAGGAAATGCAATTAGTAATAAATAATTAGTAATAAATCATGATGGAATACTTTCAATCTTACTTGGAGTGGAAAATGTAAAAAGTGATTTGAGCTACCATTTTAGCCTATCATAGTCACCAATATTTTAAGTGATAATAAAATCATACTAATGCTCTGTATCAAGTGTCCTAAAATGATCTTACAATCCCATTGCTAATTATCTTTTCTTAGCAAACAATCCAAAGATAGAAATGACTTTATATGTATAGGTGATCACTGCTGTTTGATGCGGAATGCTAAAAAAGTGAAAGCAAATTAAAGACGTGCGACCCAGTTTATCTCATATTTGACAACAATTAAAAATTTGCAAAACTCTTCATATAATGGGCTGTGGTGCTGAAAGCAATTTTTCTAAACTGTGAAACATTTTTGATCAACCATGCTAGAAGATTGAAGTATCTCTGTATTCTCTCTTTTTAAAGAAAACATTTTTAAAAATTATTATGCGAAGAAGAAATCAGAGTATATGCAGCAGAAAACATGGGGGTTCCTTTACCACTCTGATTCCTTACTTGCTTTATTTGGTGGTTGTAACACTGAAACAACAAAATACTTGTAAGGTGCTTAACAATAAACAGAAGTTTTCTTCCTTAAGTCTTCACTGATGGTGACAGAAGCCATTTGATCACTGAGCACAGAGAACCAGAGCACCTAAAGTTTGTGACTCCTTAACCAATGACTGACTGTGCGGGGTATAAATACCCCAGTCTCCTTGCTCCTATTTAGAAAAAGTCGGAGTGTGTCTTGCACTATCTTCAGTGCTCTCCTTTTGGGGAGTCAGTCCGTTATCCCCGATGGTACTTTTCTGATATTGCACCCTCGCTTGGCCTCCTTCCCTTGCTGTGTCTCTCATCCTTTTACCGGTTTTTCCTGGGAACAATTCCTGATTGAACACTCTCATAGAGATTTCCTCATTCATGGTCTGCTTCTGGGGAACCCAGCCCAAGCCTAAGAAAGATGCAAGATATCTACCTTGCAGGCTGCTAAGGATGAGAGTGTATATAAAACAGCAGAGAATGTGGTGCACAGTAGGGGCTCGACAACATGGCGAAGCTCAGGAAGTGCCAAAAAAGACACTGGTGCTGGCTGGGGCGGGGGGTGGGGGGGGGGGGGTGGGGGGGCCACACACCAGCTATGCCAGGAAATGGGAAGAGAATCTCAGCTGACGTGGAACAGGAATAGTAGTGTCAGAAACTCTGCTCTATGTCACTTGCTCTAATGCTCTCAGCAGTGAGCGACAGAACTGGGACTCAAACCCAGGTGACAGGACACAGCAGGAAATGGGCACGGGCAAGGTGAGGCCGGGAGACCTGAGACAGCAGAGAGCAAAGAAGTTGTAGTCATCTTCACATAAAGGGAGAAGCACAGCGAGAGTGGAAATTGGTGAGGAATGGAGGAGAAATGACATGATCTGGTCAGAGATCAAGGAATGTAGAATGCGAGCTTCACAGTAGCGTCCTGAGCACCTTGAACAGTGCCCGGCGTATGGAAGCATTCCAGAAATATTTGTTCTAGAGCAGACAATGCACTGAGTGAAGTGATGGCAGATTAAACCAAAAGCATCATTACTGGAAAGTTACTTTGCTGACAAAATTCTAAATCCCTTACATAGATTCGCTTTTCTCAAATACGGCTGCACATGTTGGACACTTTTTAGACACCACGAATACAGCAGCGAATGAGCTCAACAGAAGTAAGGAGATTAAAAAAAAAAAGACAAGTCAATAAACAGGATACCTTAAGCTAGTGATAAATGCTAGCAAAAATGAGAAAGAAAACAAAGAGAACTATTCAATAAATATTTGACCATTGAAGAAACTAATGAATAAATTGAAACGGCCTTGCCAAAGCCTCTAGTCTGAGAGTGTAACAGTGGAGCTACTTCCAGCAGGTACGAGGAAGGAGGTTGCTAAAGGAAGCCAGTTGGCAGAGAAGAGAGAAGCATTTTAAGTTCAGTGGTGGCGGAGATGCCTGGAGAATTGACAAATATGAAAACAAACTTTCATGCTCACAGTCATGCATACACACACATGCATACCTGGTGTGATCAAGAATAAAACTATTTAAGCAGAAGAGAAAAGAACCCAAGTGAGTAAGGAGTGGCTCTTCAGAAATGGAAGGTACTACTTGGCCTGTGTCCCAACTGGGCAAACTGCCCCACCCACAAAAGGCACACACCAGGCCTTTCCTCTGTCTCCAACACTATTTCCTCCTCTTCCAAAGTGGGCTCCTGCCTGTATTTCGGTCTGCCTTGACTTAGGAAAAATGTCCTGGAAGGAGAACTTTTCAGGAGCAGTTATGTGGTTATTATGTGGAAGGTGTAGCAATACCAAGTGGAACTGGAATCACGACAAAGCCTGTTTCTCAGAGACTCTGCCGGAATGGGCTGGGAAACTTGACATGCTGGCACCTGCCCAGGCTTCCTTGCACGAGGGGCGTGGGACAGTGTGTTCTGGGTGGATCTCTCATCCTTGCTCTTCTCATTCCCATCACAGGCCTTTAGGTGGCACATTCCTACACCAAGTTCCCAAACCTGATGGGAAGATTAGAGGCTGTATTCCAGTCACTCGCCCACCGCACCCCATTCTTACTAAGCACTCGTGGTGCCAGCCCCTCACAGATAACCACTGACTCACCTGGCAGAAGGTGGTCCAGGCTGCTGTCGAAATCTCCCCATGCAGAAAGGTCTCTCTCTGCCCAGAACGCAGTGTAAACAGTGAAAAGATTCAGATTCGATGCCAGTTGGCTCAGTCCAGAAAAAACACTCCGTCTTTACCCTTTGGTAGCAAGGATAGTACATATTACTAGAAATAGAACTCTGGATCTTATGTATGACAGCCAATTGAAAACATGTTGGGAATGGTTGATTGTAAAAGTTGCCAGGATAAACCTCAATCACTAAAATCAAAGTTGACATCTTTTGAATAAAACACCAAGAAATTACCCCACCCAAGAAAACAACGTTGTGGTCAGGCCACCTGTTCGAACAGGCCCCAAAAGGATTTGATTGAGCAGAAAGTACATTAACATCACAGAACCTACCAAGCAAAAGCGTGTGGCTATCCAGCCAAAACCATGTGTCTGTATGACTTTGGACTATAAAGGTCATGTTTCCATTTGTCACTGTTGCAGGAAATATTCTCTCCGAAACCCAGCTCCAAATTCCGTACATCTTCTTCCTCCCCACCAAAGGACTACCTCCAACCTCCTCGTTTCTTCCAGAGTACCTTCATTTTGGCCATAGACTAGGCACAGAGGATCAAGAGTAAGTATAAGTCATAATCTTACCTTAAAAATAAAAATCACAGTCTTTTAAGGGAAAAAAGATCAACACTGAAGTGATTGAGTTTAACTGAGAAGTTTAGTTGGTTTTAAATCGTCCTAGAAAATGCCTAAAGCACTATTCCCTGAATATGAATTATTAGAAGGAATGAGTTAACACACCCCAAATCCTTTTGCAGATGGGAACATGGCCCCAGCTTGTTTGTGGAATAACTGGAGGTCAGCCACAAATTTAGTGCCCAAACTGACTTTGCTTATGCCCATGAATATAGTTCACTTTCCACACCAACTAACATTCACTCCTCATTCTGAATGGATGAAGCGCTTGGGTGAAGAAGAGGGCACTATGAAAGAATACAGAAAGTCCATAATGAGAAAATAAAGTACATAACATTTATATACAAAAGGACAACAGTACTTTTTCATATGAGGCCGAACTACGGAGGGGATCTGTGGAAGCTGACCAGAGAAGACCTCTAGGAAATGGTAATTCAAGGAACACACAAAATTAAGCTTGAAGAGAGATACTTCTATCTGATGTCCTTTTAAATCAAGAAAATAAGATATTTTTTTAAAACTGCTGACTTCTATAATAATGCCAGTCAACTCACTGACTTTTTATAATGAACGACATGGCATTTTGTGCGTTTCAGAGGGAGCAAATAAATGGCTGATGCTCAGGAGTGAGGAAATGGGGACAAGTCACTTTGCTGAGTTGCAAAAGTCAAGCGGGAGACCGTTCCATACCTGGACACTAGAAAGTCTACTGCAGCCATGCGGGACCTGTGGCACCTCACCCCGTGTTTTCATTTATTTTGGGCAGTGTTGTATAAAGAAAAAAAAATTGAGACCTGTTTTCGTTATTTTGTACTGAAGATTTTACTAATATTTGTTTGGTGATGAGTATGCAATCACTATGAAAGATTTGTATACAATTCTTAACATAAGCATGAACTTTTAAAGCTGTGTAAATATAATTCTTCTCTAAACAATTATTCTAACCACTTTCCCAATTAAAATTTAGAGGCAATTTTCCCTTGAAATGAAGATTTCAAGTCGGAGGTACATTAAAATATTGATCAACTTTTGGGTCTTTTGTGGAGAATTTCAGGATTTAAAGACCCAGTCAGTAAGAAAGTTCGTAGGGAAAACACACTACCCACCAGCAAAGAGAATGCCATAGGTTCACAATTCTTATGGGTGAAGTCAAGACCGAGTAACAGTTTTACTTAGGAACACCTCATATTTAAAAATAGAAATAATATTCTAACAAATAGATTCTGGAAAGGAAAAATACTAGTTTTATGCACACCAACTTGACCAAGCGATCGAGGTTAGTGATTAGTCATGTTGATGACATGTCCCTCCTCTTAGCGATGAGAAGCAGCCATGATAATGACAATGAGACAAGCACGTCATCTGTGGGCAACTCTTCCCCCAAATGCCAAAACACAGGTCTCATAATGAGCAAACATCCAACAAATCCAAACTGAGGAAATACGTGACCAGTACTCCTCAAAAGTGTCAAGGTATTGAAAAACAAGGAAAAACTAATAAACGGCCACAGATTGGCGCAGATGAAGGAGATACCGTAACTAGTCATAGAAATAATAATCCCAGGACAGAAAAAGTACATTAGTGGGTAAACTGGTAAAATCCAAAGAGTCTGTACTTTAGTTGAGTGTATGGTACCAGTGTTAATTTCTTAGTTTTGATAAATGTTAACATGAGCAGAAGCTGAGTGAAGGGTATACAGGAACTCTTTGCACAATTTTTGCATTTTTTTCCTGTAAATCTAAAATTATTTCAAAACAGATGTTTAAAAAAATAGAGGAAGGAACAAGTCAAGGAGGAGAAAAAGCAAAGAAAAGGAGAACAACCCTGTTGGTAGGATTGTAAAATGATGCAAACACTGTGGAAAATAGTATAGCTATTCCTCAAAAAATTAAACCTAGAATCATTATATGATCCAATAATCCTATTTCTGGGTATATAACCAAAGAACTCAAAGCAGGATCTCAAAGAGATATTTGCACATAAACGTTCACTGCAGCATTATTCACAGCAGCCAAGAGGCAGAAACAATCCAAATGTCTATCAATGGATAAATGGATTACACACACACACACACACACACACACTCATGAGATCTGACAATTAATTTGAGAATTTGACGATGTTGTTAACCTTTTTTGATATCAGAGGGATTATTCATTATGAATTTGTACCAACTGGACAGTTAACCAAGTTTATTATTTGGAAGTGCTGAAAAGGCTTCGTGAAAAAGTTAGACGACCTGAACTTCTGACCAACAATTCATGACTCTTGCATCACAACAATGCACCAGCTCACACGGCACTGTCTGTGAGGGAGTTTTTAGCCAGTAAACAACTGTATTGGAACACCCTCCCTACTCACCTGATCTGGCCCCCAATGTCTTCTTTCTTTACCCGAAGATAAAGGAAATATTGAAAGGAAGACATTTTGATGACATTCAGGACATCAAGGGTAATAGGACAGCTCTGATGGCCATTCCAGAAAAAGAGTTCCAACATTGCTTTGAAGGGTGGACTAAGCACTGGCGTCGGTGACAGCTTCCAAAGGGGAGTACTTCGAAGGTGACCATAGCAATATTCGACAATGAGGTATGTAGCACTTTTCTAGGATGAGTTCGCGAACTTAATTGTCAGACATCGTATATTATGTAACGGGCCATATTCTCACAATATATGGATGCTTCAGCCCACAACCTACTGTTCCTCCAAAAATAAGACCTAGCCCGACTATCTGCTCTAATGCGTCTTTTGGAGCAAAAATTAATATAAGACCCGGTCTTATTTTATTATAAGAAGGGGTCTTGTCTAACATAAGACCCGGTCTTAAGTTTTGCTCCAAAAGACGCATTAGAGCTTATGGTCCGGCTAGGTCTTATTTTGGGGGAAACATGGTAGCTCCCTATCACACCCCTGCAAATAGCTACCCCTTGGCCACTCCTCCATTTGCTCTATGCGGGCAGATCCAGGGAAGGGGCCTCTGCAGTTAAGAGCAGGCTTCAGGTAATTTGAGCAGAGAATTTTTGGGTCCTAGGTGCCTACAGCATAGTCGAGAAGGGACAGTTTTGGCCCAAGGCTCCTTTGCCCAGTGGTGTGGGGCATGGCTAGAGGACCAGAGTAGAGCCCTCTAATGTGCAGGACCCAGGACAGAGACACTTAAGAAAGTGATAGGTGAATTTAGTACCATGTTTCCAACGCATTCGAGCTGATTGTCCGACTTCGTCTTATTTTCGAGGAAACAGGGTAAGTGGCCTCCTTGCCTTTTAGGGTTCCTGGTGATACTGGTTTTAATGTTTGGTCTTCTAAAGGAAATTACGCAAAGCTGTATGTAACATGTACTTCTAACTTGGCGATCTTACGCCTGCACTCCTTTCCTACTGACTTATGTCCACTATTCTTGCTTACCCTCTGCGGAACCAGCTTTTAACACTCGCCATTCCCTCATTAATGAGTTGAGCAAATTTTTGACGTGTACGCACTCAATAGAAAACAACTTCAGTTATTTTACTTTTTGAAATTTATACTTTGCTAGGCCCATCCTGAAAGAATTTAAGTACAAAAGGTCACCATCGCCTCAACTATTATTTCTCTTGTGGACCTACCGTTAATTCCTAAGTGCTAATCCTGGATCAAATGACTCTATTTAGGTGACATTCTGATGAAGAATGAAAATTCCCAGGAAGAAAACAAAGACAGTCTGGGCCGAGGGTGGTGTAGGGATTGATAAGAGACACTGGAAGAATTTTGGGGTGACGGAACTATTTCCTATCTTGACTGTGGTGTTGGTTGTGATAATGTTTGTCAAAACTCACAAATATACACCAAAAAGTGAAATTCAGTGTATATTAATTATACCTAAATTTTTAAAAAGTGCTAGTCTCTAAAAGTGGAATTGTCTAAATATCTCACCAGATTGTATGCTTACAGTGATTTATTGTGATACTCAAGTTAAATTTTAATACCAACGGGCCTTGTTGCCTAGGAGACCTAAAACTCATTTTGAAGCAAGCTTCTTCAGTCCAGCACTGCACACATGAGAATTTTTGTCCAAGGTACAGAACACAAAACTTTCCATGTGTCCAAGGAAAATTAAGTGGTGGCGGGGCGAGATGGGGGGGTCACCTGGATGCCTCTGGTGGAAACTTCTTGCAGCTACATAATCTGCGTTCTCTTTTTAGGAAGGCCAACAAGGGATCCAGTGAAGGAAAGAGCCGAGGTTCCTTGTGCCAGCTACTGATGCTTGGCACGTAAAAAAGGGTGGTTCCTGTACTGTAGAGTGCAAGACCCATCACTCTGCAAACTCGTATCACAGCAGGGAAGGGACCGAACAGGACAGGAGAAAACTTGAAAGAAAACAGTGGAATCCAGTGTACCGGTCATCTCGCTTGCCAGACCCTCCATTCAAAGGTCAAACTGAGGCTGTGTGACTCGACACAGAAATCGAGTGAGCCAAGTTGGGGAAAATTTAGTTCACACGAAGAATGAAGTCTCTAAGTGTGAACATAGTGAGCTCCAAAGAAGCCGTCTTTGTCCACCTGGCATCTGCCTGACGAGCTGTCTGTGCCCCTCAACCCCAGACAGATGTTTGGGTTTTTATATATAAAATGTACATATACATGTAAAATAAATATATAAAGTACATATGTACGTATATGAGGCCAGTGCCGACTAGGGTGCTAGCATCTGTGGGAAAAGGGGGGTTGGATAGGGAGGGGACTGTGGTAACTGGAAAATCCCACACTTGTCCCTCTGAAGAGGGTTCTGCTACTCAGCTCCTTGGGAAAAAGGAGGCCTGGGGCTGCCAGATCCGAAATTCCCCCCAATTCTGTGACGCCCGGGTTTTAAAACATTTAGGCTCTTTACCATTTCCTGTTTGAAAACGCTGTGTGAACCCAAGCTGGCCCAGCAGCCAGGGTGCAAGCTCTGGCCATCCTCCTCGGCTCCCTTTCATGAAGCACAATGCCCACACCCTCATTTGTTCTGGATTAAAGGATCACACAGACATGTATTTCCATGGAAAAACCCTCTTGTTTATTTGATTAAACAAAAATAAAATAAGCTGCATAGGAACAATTTTAAAGTCCAAAGAGACACCAACTTTGTTTTAAGGCTGCGGCAGCTGATACAGCATCTCCTTGCTACCTTCTGCAGCCTTCTCCGTGGACCACAGCGATACATTCAGAAGCCTGTTAGCTCACACAAGAGTTTTTGAACACTTTTCCATTGGTTCTTCATCTGCTCATTGCCTGTCATGCCTGCGGCCTGCAGTATACCATGTAAGATTTAAAAGTAAAAATCCACAGGGGGAGAAAAAAAAATCCACTCCTAAACAAAAATGCACTTTCAAGGGTTTGGGGAAAAACCTTTGCTTCCCCATTCTCCACTTAATTGATGGGTTTCGCACCACCACTGCAATGCCCATTTTAAAAAAAGCATCCAGAGGCGGTCAGCACCCCAGATGGGCTTGCAGATGGTTTTTGAGGCCCAGGGAGTTGTTCTGGGGATGCCTTTTCCTTACCTCATGTCTGCCTTGCAAAAATCTTAAAATAATAAAAGGTTTTCCTTAGTCATTCTAACATCAGGCAACACGTTCATGTTAATTTCTCTAATTCGGCATTTACCTTTCCAACGCCACCCCCCAAAAAAGAAAAAAACAAATCAACAACAACAAAAAAAAACCCCAAACTCAACTGAGTCATGTGTTCTACACTTAAAAATTAAAGCATTTTGCTGACCGGGCATGACAGCTAATGGACAGTATTAAACAAGATTCATTAAAAAAAAAAAAAAAAAATACTAACAACCCTCCCACCCGCCCAAGTATACCTAACATGCTAGTTAAAAACAACATCCCTTACCCACCCACCCTCTCACCTGCATTGATTTTAGGGAAAAAGAAGAAAAAGAAACCTTACCACCCTAAAAACAAGAAAACCCCAGAACGTGAAAAATCTTCGTCTGAAGAAAGAAAACTACACAGACTGCTAGAAACAAGAAACTATTACAGAGCTGGTTATTTAAAGAAAGTAAACACTTTGCTACACACATTAACATTCAGTCAGTGTGCTCTGAGATAGAGCCTTAAGAAAAATACTACCTGAGCTTGTAAGTTAATACAATCATTAAAAGGAGGTCTAAGACCATGTGGACACACATAACTTTTAGAACCATTACTGGTTAAATGATGATGGAAAACATCCCACCAGGCTGGCTTGTTAACCCGTAAGATCAGTTTAAAAATAGACATCACTGAGGTATTTCTTCACCATGACATGTTAAACCCAATTCACTATAATTACAGTGGTCTTAGGACCCTCTCCTCTAACCAAAAAAATTAACTAGGGGAAAAAGAGAGGTGGAGAGGCAATACAGTATTATCTTGGTAATGTGCTTCTCAACTTTATCAAGTATTTAATTAACAAGCAGAGGAAAAACAACAGCCCTGTTAACATGTTAACTTTGGTAGGCAAAAAAATAAACACAAAAAAACAACACACTTTACCAGTCACTGCTCAGTAAAACAGTGATTGTTGCAATATCATGGTGATAAAACATCCTGCTGGGTCCAGAAAAGCTACAAATACAATCACCAAGTCTCCAAGATTCTCATTCCCTTCAAATATTTGATGTTTCCAACAACTAGACCCTTCGAACTGCTCCTAAAAGGGATATACTTGCAGACATTCAAAATACAGATAAAATATTTTTCTCTTGAAGAGAAAGACCTAAAGGTCTTTATTTGCAGTTAAGTCCTCAAACAGCTCAGATGAACCAGTAGTTTCATAATACTGAACAAACATGGTAACAGTGTGCATAATTCCTAGTGGGGGGAAAGCCGGATTGGTAAGAAATACTTGGATTTGTCTACATTTGCCTGAGTATAGGAATATTTGGTTTCAAAGTTTTTTTCAAGGTCAATCAAACGTTTCTCCTGGGAGAAATCAGTTCTCTATTTAGGAAAACATTTTCTTCTAGAGGTAGCTTCCCACTCCCACCCTCTTCCCCAGTGGATTAATACTATTCTTTTCAGAGACCCGTCAGATGCTAACATGAGGTAGATGACTTTCGCCACAAGTGAGGTAGAAACTCAACAAAAACAAATGGGGTGTTGTGGAGTGGAGTGGTGTGTGTCCTGTGCCCCTGGCCTGCAGGCCGCCAGAGAAAGCTAAACAGCCTTGGGAGGTCACGGCTCTAGACCACCACACGCAAGCAGAAGAGTGACTTTTATACAGCCCCAGACTGTTGGAATCGCAAGAGTGATGTTGTCAATAAATACCCTAAATACTTTTTGGCACCATTGGACATTTTTTTTTTTTAAACAGAAAAACAAGCCTTATAACTTTGGCATTTTTTTCACTATCTACCAGAACACAGCAATCTTAGAATCTCCCCGAGGAAGACAACACATATACAAACAGTATTCTGCTGCTTCAAGCCTAAAAAGACTTCCCTCCTCAAATTCGTAAGCTTTGGCTTAACTAGAATACAACAGACTGAGCCAATCTCAAGTTATTCTCTTATAGCTCCATCACAAAGTGCCTTAAATCTGGCAACTTTTTTGGCCCAACACGTAATTTAGATTCTGTTTATGGTACCCTTGTATGTGTTTCCCCAAATAAGTTAGACTTAAAAGGGCATCAGCCATCAATCAAAGAGTTAGTGCACCTGGGGTTACTGGCCAGCCCGCCTGGGCTCCAGCCAACTTGCATGCCACCTGCCAGCCACAGTAAGCACAGGTTTTGAGAGAGCATTGCTTCTTGAGACCAAATTTACAAAGGAATGCTTTACAAAAAAATAAAAATAAAAATAAAAAAACTTAACACCTTTGAAAAGTTAAGTCGGTGTCAACCGAAAGTGGTTTTTATCTGTGCTGTTAGATTTCCCTTAGCCATCTCAATACCCAAACCTACAGATTCAAATCTAATTGGCATCTCCAAACGTAAACTGACGTTTTGCCCCACACCCCACCCCACCACCTGACCACATCAGACATACATGGGGATTACTAACTATCACATTTACTCAACAGAGACATTTTATCCTCCTGCCTTCCAGCACCCAGGACCTGATCCTCTCACCAAGTTGAAGACTTCCCTCTGACCCTATCCCCACCTCATCATGGGCCGGAGATACGCGTTTAAATACACCTATTTCGAACAGCCTCATTCACACTAGGGAGGTCTAAACGTTGGCTTTTCTCATCTTTCTTTGATTTGGAGCATTCCACAGTGTACAATAAACACACTCCAAAGTGCTTCGCACCAATCCCTGTGGGTTAGGAGTCAATTATGGGCAGCCACTGATGGCCAATGTTTTTGAAACACAATCTTCCCAAGTGTGAACATGTTTCGCAAATGGCAGTGACGCACAATTTTGGGTGCAGAAAGGTAAGGAGATGTACCCCCATCGTAGGTAGACAGAGGTGGTACCACCCACCTATACACTCATTCCAGGCAACCCTTGCTTTACGCCTGCAAATTGGTCAGTCTATGCATTGTTAAGACCTGGTGATTTCAGCCACGCATGGAAACCCAGGCTTTCCACAGAAAAAATGTTAAATAAGCAATTTTAGTTACTGTTATTAACCAAGAAAATTCCCCACTCAGGGGAAACTGAGGTCCCAAGATTTCCCCGTATGTGGGGACACTGGGAAGGAATGATGAGGTGAAGATGACGATGAAAACGAAGATGGAATAATCAAAGGTAGTGACTACCTGAAATAACCCAGCCATAATCACGACCTCGGTTTCTGGGAACATTTTAAAGAACTTTCAAGGTCCATTTCCTCAATAAAACTTTTTTTTTTTAAGCACTTAAAACCAGTTGTCTTTGGTGTTTAAAGGGTGATTTGTTGGGTAGTTGGGGGTGGGGGGGGATGAGGAAAGGAAGATCAGCACCAAGTTATTCCACAATAAAAAACAATAAAAATGCTTAATTACATGAGCTCTTTACCAAAGAACTTGGAACTTAGGGGCAAAATAAAAGGCAATTGAATAGGAATTGAGGAAGAATTCACTATTAAGTTCTTCAAGAAAAGAAAAGGCGCTTTTACAAAATGAGATTTCCGGCTACCTCCCCCACTCCATAACACAGCAGCCGGGAGGCAGGAGGTTGAAGTTACTTTTCAATTTTTGGATACTTGACTGCATGCAGTTCTTTAAGAAATGAGTTTTCTCCCATTTTGGTCATTCAGAAACCCTAGAACTAAAGCAGTGGGAAGAGACCCAGGGTACCCTGAAGTGGTCATTTAAATGTCCGAAACAGGCTGGATGGACAAAGCCTTTGATTGACTTGCTTAACATACTGCCCCTGCCATCTCCTTTTCTTTGAGGATGACGAGAATGAATTGCTTCATCTGTCAGTTTATTTCTGTTCCTTGAAAACTAGATCCACATCACAAAAGGAATTTCTCTTAAATATAGGAGCAGAAAGTGATGTTAGTCTTTCCGTTTAAACAAGAGATCTCCGTATAAGCACTGCTAGCTGAGAGCCCGTCTTTCGCCTGAGGTGGGCAATTCTCAAATTTGGTTCTTATCCCAGTATTGGGGTGGGGGAAATGCAGGGACCCATAAGGGTTCTTCCAATAAGCAGGTTATAAGCTCCACCTAATTTCCACTTGAGAGACAGATAATGCCCAGAAGCACAAGGTTTTGTATCCAAGTCCAGCTTATAAATCAACCCTGTAAAGTGACAGATGCCATCCCCCAGTTTCTGCAGTGGGGGCCTGGCTTAAATTTTCATTCTTTGGTACCGAGATACAGGTTTAACAAAAGATATTACATCCTACATTTCGAGTGGGGGCAATTGAGTTTACAAATCCTTTACATTCAAAGGCCTTCTGGGAGCAGAGGCGGGTGGGGGTTTCACGGTAACCATGCGACCCTACAGTATGGCTCGGTGGGAGCAGCAACACTCTGTAGAGGAGACCCAAGCAGAGGGTGTGCGGATGGGCTGTTCCTATCGGTTTGAATTGCAAACATTCTATTTCCCTGAACTTCCAAAGCAGGAAAAAAAATTGTGCTTTTAAAATAAAAGTTCATTCCTTTGCCTACTCTTCTTAGGAAAAGAAACGCCTAGCATTAACAGAACAACATTCAATCTAGGGACGGGGATCGACCCCCATCCTCCTGCAGAGTCCAGAAGAGTATGGGGGTGACTTGCTTCTTTGTCACGCTCTCTGACCACCTCAGCACCCGCATGTCCACCCACACTCATGTCCACACACCAGGCCATGTCCAAAAACCCTCTTTTTGAGAATGAGGTCCCCTTTCTTCTTCTTTCCGTGTAACTCTTTATAACCAACAGCAAACTAAGAATACTTAACTTCTGAGAATACTTTTTATCAAAAATCCTGAACTACATCTATGATTTTTAGAAACTAAAGTATGCAAAAAAAAAAGGTTCTTTGGGAGGTGGTGCATCACTTGCAGCTTTACTAATCGGGTGTTAAAATGGCTTCACACACACGCACCCTACCTTCAGAGAAACAGAGATTACATACCCTAAAATGTGAATAGTCTGCTTTTCTTGGCTAGCAAGCCACAGCCACATCTTCTAGGCGTAAGGAAAGATGCTGAACAGGATGATAAACACACTGAGGTATAAAAGGAGAACATAGGAAAGTTCTCTGTTGCAGCATTTTAAAAAAAGAGAGATTTTTCCAAAAAGATCAAGAACACACAACACAATCTAACCCCATAAACACAGTATTCTCAAGAACACAAATACTCTATAATTAAGCATTTTAAATCCTATTTTTCCACATTTTATACTTTTTTGCTTTTTTACTTAGTAGTTTTTCCGTGTTTCCTTGGCTCAATCTACAGAATACAGCCCACCACACACATCCAGTACCCCCCAGCCGGAGGCAGAGGCTTGTGCATATCACGCCCCGCAGAGGGGAAGAGGGAACCGTGAACTCCACTGAGTGAGGGTGGGAGGCGGGCAGAGGGCCTGCTGGAGAAGGAAATGTAAAGATTTATGAGGTAGATAGAAATTATCACTTCACAGGCTCAATCCCTGCAGAAAAGATAAGTACATTCATCTGTAAAAAAATAAAGATGAGGTAGGACGTAAGCAATGTTGTACTTTTCTTGTTCTCTTTAAACAAAAGAAAAAAAAAAAGAAATTTCCCTGAGACTGTTTCTTCTTTGAAATTCAAAAGGGGAGAGAGACAGATATAGACAGAGGGAGAGGTACACATGCACACCCCAAACACAGAAGCCTAGAAAACGTGATTAGAAGATGAGGATTCGATTGTTGCCAAAGTCCACCACAACGATCATCCCGTCGGGGGTCACAGCGATGCCGGAAGGGCGGTCCATCTGCCCAAAGCCACTGCCCTGAGCGCCAAACTTGCACAGGAAGCTGCCGTTGGCCTCGAACATCTGTACCCGGTGGTTCCTGGAATCAGCCACGATGATGCGCCCCTCTTGGTCCACGGCCACACCCTGTGGGCGCAGGAACTGCCCATTGCCGGTGCCCTCTGAGCCCAGGAAGCGTGCCGACTGGCAATCGGGGTGGATGACGAGGAGTCGGTGGTTGTTGAAGTCGGTGACCACCAAGTGACCCTCGTGGTTGAAGGCCACACCCCGAGGGGAGTCAAAGTGCTTCCAGAGAGCCCCCTCGAAGCCATACTTATTCAGGAAGACTCCATCGGGCCCGAACAGCTGGATCCGGTGGTTCCGAGTGTCCGAGACCAGGATCTTGCCCTCAGAATTCACCGCCACATCCCACGGGTAGTTGAACTGCCCATTCTTGGTTCCTTTCTCGCCAAACTTGAGGAGGAACTGGCCGTCAAAGGTGAAGATCTGGATGCGATGATTGTCCTTATCAGCGACCACGATCCTTCGGGAGGCGTCGCAGGCCACCCCTGCCGGTCGGTCGAACTGCCCGGGCCGGGAGCCCAGGGTACCGAACTTGTGGTGGAAGGTGCCACAGGGCTTGAACACCTGGATGCGGTTGTTGCTGCGGTCGGCGACGACGATGAAGCCCTCCTTGTCCACACTCACGCCCCAAGGGCGGCAGAGTTTGCCGTCGCCGTCACCCTCGCTGCCAAAGCTCAGGCCAGGGAGCCCAATGCCCACGTAGCTGCGGCCGGACTTGACCATCACCTTGAAGGGGCTGTTCTCAATGTGCTGGTTGCACATGGTGACGGACACCAGGTGCTCTCCCTCCAGCTGCGGCCGGTAGCTCACCACGTAAGTCCCGTTCTGCTGATCACTCACCTCGGCCCCAAACAGGTTGCCGTCAGGGCCCAGGACCACGGCAGACATCAGGTCGCCTCCCGAGAGGCGAGGCTCCCCGTCGTGGTCGTAGCCAATGACAGTGAAGGAGGCCACCTTCCCCTGCAGGGCCCGCTTGAGGCCATCGCCTGTGGCCTTGGTGAGGGGCGCGAAGGCCCCGCTGCTGACGAAGCCGAAGGACTTGATGGCGAGGTACAGCGCCTGATCGGGGGGTGTGAACATGACCCGGTCGTCTTCTTGGGGCTGCAGGAGGCTGCGGACGGTCTTCAGCTCCTGCACCTGGGCCAGCATGCGGTCTCGGGCCAGCAGGATGTCCAGGGCCCTCCCCTCCTCCAGGACCTGCTGGACGGCACTGATGGTGCTCTCCAGCTTGTTGAGGTTCTGCCGCAGCTTCTCCACCTGCAGGTACAGAGACTTGGCTTTCACCTGGCGGATCTTCTCTACCTGGAGGGAAAGGTGAGAACAGGGAGAGAGCGCACAGAGGCTTAGAACCACGCACAGAAATCCATACATAACCTGACCGCTTGTCATGAGGAAGCCTCAGACAAACCCACGCTGAGGGATCAGACAAAAACTGGTCTGCACTTTTCAAACATGGCAGAATCCAAAGACAAAGGAATTGTCCCAGACACAGGAGATGACTGAAGAGACACGACAACTAAATGCAATGAGTAACCCTGGACCGGGGAGGTGTGGGGAGGCGCGGCGTGGGAGGGTATCGCTATTAAAACACTGTTAGTGAAATTTGACTACCGACTAAGGATTAGAAACTAGTATATCATTGAGATTAAACTTCCTGATTTTTTATTAACTTGTGATTATCTAAGAGAATGTCTTTGCTCAGAGGATATAAACACTGAAGTATTTAGGGAGAAAGGCATCGTGTCTCCAACACTCCAACTTGCTCTCAAATCACATACATACAATATACGTATAGAGAGAAATGATGACAATGGGGCCAAATGTAAATAATTGGTGGCATCTGGGAAAGGACACATGGAGTTCTTTCATTATTGATACCTGAAGCTTTTTTCTAAGTTAGAAATTAAATAAAAATGAAAGTCAAAAAAACAGCCACCCAACAAATGCTTATTGAGCACCTACTTTGTGCCAGGCACTGGAGGGAGATACACCTTGACCAACAGAAAATAGGGTCCCTCGCCCTCACAGAGCTTGTATTTTAAAACGACAGACACTAAACAGCAAACAAAAAAACAAGGTAAGATAATTTCAGATGGTGCTACGTGTTAGAGAGTAGAAATAGAATATGCAAGATAGTGACTAGGGAGGGCTGATTTAGATAGAGGGTTGTCAAAGACAGTTTCTTTCATGAGTTACTTGAAAGTCGAGACAAGCTAAGGGCTAAAAGAAGAGTGATCCAAGCAGAGGAAATAGCAAGCACAAAGGCCCTGAGGTGGGCACTTGCCTGGAATTGAAAAACAAACAAACAAACAAACAAACAAACAACTGTAGAGTTTTAAGTAAGGGGTGCAGTGAATAAATTTATGTTCTTGTATATGCTGTGTGGAACGTGCACTGGAGAACACAAGTGGGGAAGTAGAGAGACCAGCAATCACCCCGGTGAGGGATGATGGTAGCTTAGGCAACAGAGGTGGCTGTGAAGGTGGAAAAAAGTGGCAGAAAGGATACTAGAGGTAGAACTGGCAGGAGTTCCCGATGGGCTACAGAACAAGGCCAGTCTTGACTCCCAAAAGACTGAATTTTCAGTGCAACTACAGAGAGCCTGAAATCTCTTTGAAGCTATCGCCTCTCCCCTGCAACCCCACCCAAGTAAGAGAAAGACTGTGCAGAAAAATATAAAGGGATTTGGAAAGGATTTAAGATTGCAAACCCTCCCCAACCCATCTCCTCTCCTCACCTCTGTATCTAAGAACAGGTTTTATAAACCTCCAACAGGGAGCCTGAAAGGTCCCACACCCCAATTTTGAATACCATGGTTCTAGCAACTGTTGATCTGTACCACTTCCAAAGGAGCCCTCTAAATCTAAAATGCTTTAATGTTTAAATGTGAATTCTGACCTGCCAAAATAACTCCTCCTTCTGAGGTTCTCAAACCATACCAATTTGGGAATGTGGGGTTTTGTTTGACCAGTGAAACACAGTCATCTCTCCATTCTTCTGCATTAAACAACTAAAAGTCCTCTAATTTTAAGTGATTTCCTCCTGTGAAGGGAGTACACAGGTCACCCAACTAGTTTATGCTGTTTTGCAGAGGACTGTGAATTCTGAGTTCTCTACTGATCTGAAAGCTACAGAAAGCCTATTTCAGAATAAGGGTCCACTGCTGGGAGGCCTGGATTTTAATCGGATTTTCCCTTGGGGAGTAATGATGTGATTTCTGACCCACTTACGCTTTTTCATCTGTCCATTCTGGAAGCAGGACATGTATGTGCAAAGAGGCCCGTGTGGGGCCAGATCAAAGAGAGGCTTTGTCCTTTGGTCTTGCACTAGACCAAACCTCTGGGGCTTTGGTTCTGATCCTTCAGCTAAGTGGTTGCCGCCGACCCCACAAGGAAGCCCAGTCCACTGGAAATGGATAAGCCACAAGAATGAAGGGTGTGTCTCGATATAGAAAACTGGGTCACCAGGCACTCAAGGATCTCAATGTTCAGTAACTCAAAATATTACACAACAAAGAGGTGCCCAGGCAGAGACAGGTAAAGTCTTTGCTGGGTGGGAGCAGAAAAATTAGCAAATGGTAAGAGAGAAGGGATTTCCACAGGACTTGGGGGGGGGGGGGCGCGCCAAGGTACCGTAGCAAAACGTAGAGAAAGAAAATGGGAGCGAGTTGTGTCCAGAATGAGCAGGCATATTTTGGAGGACTCTGAGAAAGAGTTTTCAGACCAGGAGAAACAAAGTTTGTTACATACAAAAGAAGACAATGACTCTTCTTCCAAATTTGCTTTCCCCTAGAGCAAAACTTCGCTTTCCATCCCTTCTGAAAAAGAACTGCCTTTAGAGAGAGGCAGAGAGCCAGCCTCATAGGAGGGAGGATAACGAAGGTGAGATCTGCAGAAACACACAAAGGCCTTTTCATCAGCAAATCCAGAAGAGCAAGTCTGTGGCAGAGTTCACCACAGAGCTCTCAGGTTGCAAGAAGTGGGCCCCTTTCGGTTATAATTAACATTCGTGGGTGGCATGAGACTGACAGACCGTGGGGACATCTGAGTGTCTGAAAACTGTGTCAGGCTCACAGAGGTGCCTAAATAAAATATGCGCTGAATTCAATCTTGGACTTTTTCCACCCAAGAACTCTTCTTTTCAAAAAAGCGACTGAACCATATATTTCTTGAGAGGTCAGAAGAGGTAAAAAGCAAGTAGGTAGGAGCTAACTAAATGGAAAATGCAATGCAAAAGCCAACGTATCTTTCCAGAATTTTAGGACCTAGTGATTAAGCGAGGGTCACTTTCAGAAATCGAGATGCCACCTCTGCCATCATACAGTCTGGATGATCAAAACAAGCATGCACACACCTAAGTGCACCCTTTTTCATCAGCTATGTATGTGGCCTTACTCGTGTGTTCAGAGAATGTAATTGTAATGGGACCTGGTGAGTGGCACTGGTCCGTTCACAGGCATATTCCCCTCTTTCCTAAGAGGACAGAAGATCAGAGAAGAAAATGCTGGGACGGTGACTTGGGTGGGGAGAGTCATCTTTCCAGCTGATTTTTATCTAAACAGCACACCAGTATGCTCAGCACTCTTTCCTGCTCCAACAGGAAGACAGGGCACAGGCTCACTGCCCTCACAAGTGGAAAACTGGCTTTCCACAAGGGGTCAGGAAGTGCAACCAGCCAGGACACCAAAAATAAGGATGTTTCCCACCAGTCGGCTTTCATAACAACGGTTTCAATTGTATTCCCCCCTTTCTGCCTCCTTTTGAGTGTGTGCAATATAAAACTTGGGACTCCTTCCAGTCTTGGTACCCAGCTACTTCTGAAAAGGCTTCTTGTTGTTTTACTGCCCGGACAGCACCCACAAGATTCCAGGGACCCTTGAATTTTTCTGCCAACAAATTCTGGAAAACCACCAAGTATTCTAAATATAGAACCGGGGTCCAGGATTTGACATGTGGTTCACGGCGGAAGAAATGTTGGCCAGCCGAGGAGGCCTAGCAATGGGGGTGGGCGTGCTCCCCCCATTACCTTCCACAACAGCTCGCACTCCCGCTCTTCCAGGGCCTTCTTATGCCTTGCAGTCACGGCTTTGACCTCCGACTGTACCACTTTGGCCTTCATCTCCACCTGCTCTGCCACAGTCTGGGCCTGCTCGATGCTCAGCTGGAAAAATCAAAAAACAATCTCATAGCATAAGAAAGACCTTCACTCCTCGGACAAAACATTGAAGTCTGCTTTTCTCAGATCTACAAAGCGTACACACCCAGGGCCCCCAGACCTCTTGGATCCACATCCTTGGAAAGAAAACAGACACTTCGGGAGAGAATGGCATCTGTTTGACATGTAACTGAAGGAGCTGCTGGCAAACGCTGGATTTCCTTTGTATGAGAAATGGCACCTACACAGTGAATGTCAGGACTATTAAGAGATACTCTGACACAGTGAAACCAGTGTAGCTGGGTCACAGCCGAAAACTGGGAATGAGGATCAAATGTGAAATGTACTACCCTGGGCACACGAGCAAATTCCCAGTCTTTTTGGCCTTACTCCCCGCCAGGGGGAAACTCCGCAGGCCTGGCACGTCCTTCACGTGAGGGTGCATACAACAGGCTGCAGGCCAGCAGGTATCCATCATGTGCTTGTCAGGTCATTTCCAGCCAGAACCAACACCAAAGTGCATACTGGGAATACTGTCGGATCCACCTAGGGAACCCTGCCTGTGGTCAGAGACAGCTTGCCAGAGACCATCTACGCACCACCACACACCCCACTCGGTACCACCAGCCCTAGTAAATCAGCCAGTTTAATCAGACGTATTATTGTTCATAAAAAATTAATCCAGACAGAAGGCCTGGTGTTTTCATTAATATTACATGACATGTCTTGAAAAGCCACAAGGATTTCTTTGAGATACTGAGGTATTAAATCAGGGATTCCAAACTGACTGCTGATGGCGCAACAG
Source organism: Rhinolophus ferrumequinum (assembly GCF_004115265.2). Lineage (NCBI taxonomy): Eukaryota > Metazoa > Chordata > Mammalia > Chiroptera > Rhinolophidae > Rhinolophus > Rhinolophus ferrumequinum. Next base: position 17,971,361 of record NC_046300.1, read on the forward strand.
TTTTAGAGCAGTGTCCCAAATCAGGAGGGGCCTGGGGAAGCATGAAGAGCTTGGAGCCTGAATTAGGAATTAGTCACGGGTGACCAATCATCCATGTGCCCTGGAACGAGGAGTTTCCGGAATATGGAAGACAGCTAAAACGGAGACAGTCGTGGACAAACCAAGCTGAATGGTCACCCTAGGAGTCGTGTAACCAGGTTCAAATCCTAGCTCCACCTCCTACTAGTTGAAAGGCCTTGGACCTGCCTCCAACCTTGGTAAGGGTGAATGTGAGAAAAACGCAGTAGAGTACATGGAAAGAACTGAGCATACATAGCAGCTGGCACAGCTTATTATTAACAGTGCTCAGAGAAACACCTGCAACAAAAGCGCAACCATCCTTTCCCCTCACCCCACTTAGCACTAGACAAACAGCATCATGTACCTAGGCCTATTCACACTTCCTGCCTTAGTTTTTAAATTGTAATGAAACACACACACACACACACACACACACCCTCCTGCCTCTTTTTAAACTGTGGTAAAATACGTAACATAAAATTTACCATTAGTGATATTTAGCACATTCAGCGTGCACGTATCACCACCAGCTCAACACTTATCACCCCACAAGAAAACTTCTGTACCCATTAAGCAGTCATTCTCCATCTCACCTTCCTTGCCCCCACGGCAACCATAATCTAACCACTCTGTCTCTACAAATCGGTCTAGTCTGGATTCTTTCAAATAAACGGGAATCAAACAATAGGTGACCAGCCGTATGTTTATGAATACACTTCCGGCTTAAACAGTTGTGACTCGTTTGGTCACTTAATATTGGGGCCCCTATTTACCAATTTGAATCCTGAGCCTGGGTGACACGTTCATGGCATGGGAACTGCACGCACATTGCAGCTACCCCTAAACCACCCTCTGCTGTGGTTAACTGCTCACTGCCATCTGTCCTGGTTCCCGCGAGGCCTAAGGCTCCTGAGCTGACTAGGGCGGCCACCTGGGTCGATCTGGATGGTTCACAGCCTACCCACAGCCTGGAATTCCTTCTCTTCCAAATTCACCCTACAGCTCAAAACCCAGCTCAGACACCACTTCCTCCTTCCTGAGGCTGGAAGTGAAGGGCACCTTCATAGAACCCTTCTGCTCCACCTTAAAATCCTGTCCCAAGTGTCACCGCATATCAAACAAGGTGGGGGCAGAGCACACAGTCCCTGGGACTTAGCCACTGGGTTGTAACAGGGACAATCTATACACTTTAAATTTGCCTTGTATCTATGGCCATAACCGTAAGCGCTAGGTAACTGTACAGGGTTAAATAGTCCACCCAAAATTCAGGGGCATCTGAAACCTCAGAATGTGACCTCAGATGGAAATGAGGTCTTTGCAGATGTTGAAATGAGGTCATAATGAAGTACGGTGAGTTTTAAATCCAATGACTGGTAACCACATACGGTCACTAAAGAGAGACAATAACACAGAGGGAAAGCCAGGCGAAGAGAGAGAAAGAAGCTGGAGGTGATGCAGGCCCAAGTCACAGCAGCCACCAGAAGCCAGGAAAAGGCAAGGGAAGAGTCTTCCCTAGAACCTACGAAAGGACCATGCTCCTGCTGACACTTGAGTTTGGACTTGAGAACTGTGCGATAACAAATTCCTGTTGTTTCAAGTCATCCAGTGTGTGGTCATTTGTTGTAGCAGCCCTAGGAAACTAATACAGTAGCCAACAAAATGAAGCAGATGGATATATCCACATTATCCATGAGATATTAAAAAAAAAATCCGAATGACCAATCAACTGTGCATATAAGCAGGTTACCATAATGGGGTTGGTAGATTTTGAATGTCTCAGGTTGTCAGTCAAGATTCATTCAGAAGAAGAGACACTAGACATTTCAACAGAGACGATTTCAAGTGGGGAATCTGGTTAACCAGGAATTGGAGAAGTGTTAGAACAAAGGGCACATTGAAGATCAGAGGTAGAAAGTAACTGTGGGAAGAAACCACCACCCTTTGAGCTGGGAGAACAAAGAAAAGAGAAGAAAGTGGGGCTTAGAAGAACCCAGAGGTATGGAGGAGGGGCCATGCCCAGCTCGTTCTGGGAGAGGCAAAAGCTGGAAACTGGAACCAGCTTCTGCAGCTGGTAAGAACAGGAAGTTAAAAGGAAAACGCGAGTCCCTTCTTCGCACTTCCAGAGAGGTGGTTTGAAGTTTGGCAGGCATCACGAGGCACGAGTTGGGGTGGGTGTACGTCAGAGGCGAGTGTAGAACTTAATAACTGACACACCCTGTTTTCAGATATGTTAGTTATTAATTAGCACCGAGCCAGTGTCCGAGTCAATATTTGACCAAGGCAACGAAGCCTGTGTCCATAATATTTCTTAACACTTCAATAGTCAACAGAGGTGGCCAAGTGCTTCCTCTTCATACCAATGTCATATTATTTACTGATTTATTATTAAAACTGATTTTCCATAAGAATGATAAGATACGGTAATAGATTCCTGGCTGGAGAGAGCAATGGCCACCTCCTTTGCATAGGGGTTAGGGGTAGTGCTGACATGTGAGTGTCTACTCACCTCTCCCTCCTGTCTCCTAGCCAGGCATGCTCCCTTTACGTCCTGCCAGGTCCCTGCAAGCCCTTGGGTTTTGAACTCCCATTTTTCCAAGCAGATAGAAGGGGTGCAAAGCTCTTACTGTAATGTAATCTCAGTCATCCCCAAGCAGGCAAGGATAGTATCATTCCGAGTGCCGAGAGGCATAAAAGCCCTATGTCACAGACGAAATGGCTCTTTCCTCTCCAAATCGTACGCAATCCAGTCAAGCACTGCATTCCAAGATGTGCAGACCAGGACCTGCTGAACTAGTTCCCATTATCTACAGCAGGGCCTTTGAAGGAGACGAGAGGCAGGTGGGTTGGGGGAAATGACAGTGAGGAAAAAGGGCTAGGTAAACTTTGGAAACCAAAACACACTTTGCAGTTAAGAAGAAAAACACCCAACAAGGATGGGGCTTGAAAAAAGAAATGTTATCATCTTCTAGATGTTAACAGATCCAATCAAACATTTCATATGTGAGGGTCTCAATCTGGGCAGGTGAAATCAGTCAGTGCATACAAACTGACTGCTGAGTGATAGCCACTTATTACTGAGGAGTCTGAAGCCCTGTCTGCGTTTCCCAGGGAAGAGTGCAGAAAGCGATTAGTGATGTCTGCTGTGGAGAAGACTGGGGGCCGGATGACTGGTGTTTCAAGTACCCTGATAGCCAGAAGATAAGAGAACACAAATATCACTCATGAACTCATAAGCCACTATACTAGATATGAGAAATACTGCAGTTCACTCTAAATGTAATTTCTATCACCTTTAATATCTTTGAAACTATGATTTAGCTTAAAATTGTCAGTGGGTTTTTTCCCTTATCAGTTGTACAGTGTCTCCCCGAAAATAAGGCCTAGCTGGACAATCGGCTTTAATGCATCTTTTGGAGCAAAAATTAACATAAGACCTGGTCTTATTTTACTATAAGACTGGGTCATTATATATAATAAATATTATAATACAATATAATACAACACAATATAATACTGGGTCTTATATTAATTTTTGCTCCAAAAGACGCATTCGAGTTGACTGTCCAGCTAGGTCTTATTTTCAGGGAAACACGGTATATAACATAAGTGTGCATCTTACACTCAATGGCATCTAAAATGTGATGAAAGAGAAATGCAGTAATTAAGAAATCAAGGCTGTCTTTTGTGGCAACTTTATCCCTGATCCCGATTATGGAAAACCCTGGGAATCCGTGCATCTTATAAAATCTTCTAATTACAAAAGTGACCAAAAGGTTGTATTTTCAGGAAGAGCCAAAGTGGAAGGACAGTTCTAAAAAGCAATAAAAATGAGCGGTTGCCCTTACAACATGGTTACACTTACAGACAACTTCCATGCTTGAGGGATTTACTTACGGTTGCTTTTTTTTCTAGAACTAAGACTCTCAAGCTGAATATAGACAAGTTGTTGAGTCTCTTGGAGTCATAATTTGGGAACTGTGGCTCATAGCCAACTGTACATCCAAATACTTGTTAATACTGGATAAAAAACTCAGTCAACGCAGTAAACGTGTCTTTTATATATATATATACCTTTTATATATATATATATACTCTTCCCATCCGGAAACGATTCATTGGAAGCTTACACAAAAACTAATCTTGAATATAAGTTGATGAGGACATCAAGACTCCAAAGACAAGATGACCTCACTATGGAGGTTAATAACACAAACTGCATGCAGAAAGGGGCTCCTTATTTATTATAGGAGAGGAACTCATATAAATCTCAAGCCTTCTGGCATGGATCAGTGGCGTGAGATGGGGTCCACAAGTGAACTGGAGAAAGGCAAAAACACCTCTGCTAAGCGTCTATTATCTCCAACGACGGAAGGCAAACTAATAAGACAAATGCCCCTGGTTGAAGAAAGGGAATGAAGGTCATGAAACCGTTTCCCACCCCTCTAAAGAAAAGCTATTAAATGCAAATTAAAACACCCAATCCGCAAGTTGTACCAAGTCCAGATATTCTGTCAAATGTCACTGATACTCATTTAAAGGCGTAAAATTTATAGGGACTTAAACCTACCTGCAGACTGGGCTGCCTAGGATCTTTTACTTTTGGGGCGTACTCATGCTCATTCATCACTGGGTCCAAAGGGAGCTCTCCCATCAATCATAGTGCCTTCAGCCACTGCCCCAGAGGAGGAATGAAGAAAGGCCAATCCAGGGCCCTTCCCTGGGATTTACATTATGGGGGAGGTCCCATTCTCCTCCCCCAACCCCAAAAGGGGAGTGGAGGGGGAAGGAAACCCACTCTTTCTCTGAGGATGGCTTGCTGGAACAGTGCAGGCCTGAAGAGAGCTCCACTGAAGGCCGCTCTTCTCTCTCTACCGCATGGACAAGCGCAGGTCCAGCAGCAAGAATGAGGTTACCATGGCGAGATTGAGAGTGTTGGCGGCACCAAGGTCCGCGTCCCTGGATACCTGAAGCCTGATCCATATTCTTCCACCGGGTCACCTGAGACTATTCATTCCCTTTTAGTCAATTGCAACCAAGAGTCCTTATTAAGACAGCATGGGAAACTTTTTAATTAGGTCATGGTGTATTGAAATTCTTCAACCATGATTTTTCCTCCCATTTGGGGTGGGGGTGTTTGTGTGTGCACATGTACAAGGGTGTGGTGGGGGGGGGCAAGAGAGAGAACGGAGAACACCTGCCTCCCAAATGACAAGTGTCTATCAGTTTTGGATTCAAACTACAATTCCTCTATTCATTTTCAGTGTGCCCTCTGGCAGGTAACTTGAGGTTAACCTCTTTCAAGAAAAGTGTTATCGATGCAAAATGGAAAGAATGACACCCAGGCCATATAGGAACTCGTATGTATGCATAAAATACCTATTTCAGTGCCTAGAATAGAGCAGAAGCTCAGTAACCAGGTCTGTTCATTCTTACTGATGAAAAGGGCAGCCCTATGGTTAATGAGATCTGGGAACTTAGGCAAAGTAACTAAACTTTATTCTTCCATTTACGTATCTTAATATAAAGTTTCCTTGGTCTACTTTCTAGAATAATTTATATTAGTTCACCTAACAGTAGGCATTCTCAGCATTCATTGTGGTAACTTTCCGTCATAGCGAGCAGAAGTGTCTGCAAGTTAGTCTATTAAGGTGATCAAAGAAAAAGAGAAGACGGGCCCAAAGTAGATCAGCAATTCTAGATTAATTTACAATTTCATTTGTACACTTTAAAATAATTATGCTTAGTCATTAAGTCAATTGTCCTAATTTTTGTGCTGAATGGTACAAAACCTATCACTTTTGGCTTCAACATGAAGAATGCCAATGTTTACTTTTTCAAAAAGTGGGTAGACGATTCACGTTCAATAAAGGAAATCAGAAAGAAGACATGCATTTCACATTTTCTTACTACTACTGACTATAAACATCAAATGAAAAGTAACAGAAGCGCTATCGTATTTAAGGCTGTACTGAGTTTGGATAAAACTCCCTTGCAACTGATGTGGTCATGACTGGATTTTTGGCCAATGAATATAAGAAGTGTTATGCATGACTTCTAGGAAATCTCTATAAAAGGCGGGGGCGTGCCTGTTTGTTTTCAATTGGCCAGAACACAGATGAGATGGCTTGAGAGCCAGCAGCCATTTGGGGACATAGGGATGAATGTTAATACCTAGGAATGGCGGGGATGAGCTGAAGGATTCCCTCACCTGTTATCTTTTTTTAATAGGAAAGATTAAAACCTCAAGTATTTATTTAAACCAGTACTTTCTGGGAGCAGAGTGAAGGCCTGTTAGTAATTGTTAAATTCATTTCCTAACTCATTAAAACAAAAACGAAATCACTCTATAACAGAAAGCAGATGAGTGGTTGCTTGGGAACATGGGAGCACGGAGGGGATTACCCTAAGGATACAAGTAAACTTTGAGGTGACAGACATGTTCAGAATGTTGACTGTGACGTTTCATGGGTGAAATACATGTTAAATGTACGCTGTACACTTTAAATATGTGCAATTTATTGCCTATCAATTTTCCTCAATAAAGCTGAAAAAAGTTTTGCCTCAGTTCCACCATAAAAGGAAACAGTACTAGTAATAGTCTGGTCCATTTCTATTTTTCTCCCACTATTTTTTCTGTGCATTGTTTTCTGGTTTTGCATAATTTTTCTTTAACCAATTTTAGAGTTCGCTCATTTTACCTTAACACTGTGTGTGTTTTTTAATGTGATCACAAACTCTTTATAAACGTAAGTAGCTAAAAAAATCCTTACTCCTATTGTTGGTGATTCATAATGGTACAATACCTTCAATATGCAGGGCAATGCCTTAGAGAAGATTCCCAAAGGAGGAACGAGTTTAAAACTTGGGATCTTTTTCTTTTTTCTTTCCCTTTTCTTTTCTTTAATACATGACTTTTATTGCCTCTTTAAAATATCAGTAATCACTCGACATCTTGGTGTTTCTGTAGCTGGACAACTTAGATCTTATTTATCAGCCTGCAGAACTGTTCCTTTTTCAGAAACATAGATACCATCCCAAATTTTTCTGACATCTTGGTTTTGAACTGTTGTGGCTTGTTGAATCAAAGCAGCTGAATTTGATACAAGTTCAATATCATTTCCTTCAAGAATTAACTCATCTTTCTGGGTTTGAGACATTAAATAAGCAACACCTGACTTCATCCAAACCCTGTGTATGTATTTTTCACTCAAGAAATTTCGGATTTCCACAAGAGAACCATTCTCCTTATAACGACGTTGATGGGGAAGTGAGCACACACAGACCTCCTCTTGTGACGGAAGCCCCGTGTAACGCCCTTCATCACGTTCTGTACGTGACTCCAGATTGTGCGAAGAGTAGCCAGTTCCTTCTGATTTCCCCACCATTTGTCAACCCAGAGCCTCTTCTTTTTCTTTCCAAGGAGTCTGAGTTCTACACTGATGTGACTGAAGTCCCACCGCAGGGTGCTTCTCTCTGGGACCCTTCACAATAACTGTGCGTCCCTTCAGAGTGATGTCCACATTTTCTGGAACGTCCACAGTCTGATTACTGAGGAGAAATGGTCTTTATCCTCGCAGTAGATGCAGCAAAGAGCAGCTCTAGATCTTTTTCAAATTATGTTGTCCTACCCAAAGAGTAAGCATGGTATACAGACTCAGTTATTTATCCAAAATAGTATTCTGATGTCATTTTAATTGGATAACTGGCTCGGGCTGAGTACAGAGTAATTGTCTGCCATGTTTTCTGGTTTGTTGTTTTCCTTTTAATACACAAAGGTTCTTGTATCACACTTCTAACCTAAGAGTGCTTTCATGCCTTTGGATATTTAACATAACCTTTAGTGATTTTTTTTTTTAAATACTTCCCCCCTCTTCTCCATGTAACCCCTTTAATTTAGCTATAATACATTTTTACTTTGGTGGTTGCTATGATAAATTTAAATCTATTCCTTCATCATCCTTTATAAGTGGTTGGATGTCTTCTTAACTCTCTGAAGTTACTAGCACAAAATAAAGTCTGCGGGGCCCGCCTGGTGCTCAGGTGGTTGGAGCACTGCGCTCCTAACACCGAGGGTCACCGGTTCGATTCCCACATGGGCCAGTGAGCTGCGCCCTCTACAGCTAATATTGTGAACAACAGCTCTCCCTGGAGCTGGGCTGCCGTTTGGCGTGAGCTGCCAGTGGGCTACTGTGTGCTGCTGTGAGCGGTCGCCCACCTACTGCCTCAGCAGTAAGGGGGTGGAGCGCAAGGCTCATAATACCAGCATGGGCCAGAGAGCTGTGTCCTCTACAACTAGACTGAGAAACAACGGCTTGAACTGGAGTGGGGGGGAGGCGGAAGAAAGGGGGATAAATAGATAGGTAGATAGATAGATTAATTAATTAATTAAAGCCTATTTCTAGGATATCTACTGTTTCTTGGATCTGCCAATTTGCCAGTACAAACAAGCAGCTTTTGAAAGTTCCTGAATGTCATGCTTCATACATTAACACTATTAAGAGCAAATGTTTACTACTCTTAGACCAATGACTTCCAAATCAAACTTGTTACTTAAATAGTCCCTGTAAAGAAATCAGAAGCTCTTCTTACTGTGACCAGAATCATTCTGTATTTCAGTTTAAGCAGGTTAAGTGTTTTTCTGTAAAAGGGGGATGGGGAAGGTTGTATGCATACTCTCAAGAAAACTAACCTTTCTCTCAAAATGGTATGTTTATTGACTGTATTCCTTCCTTCTCCCATGTTCACATTAAGAACAGAAAACATTCCTCATGCCGTGTCTGTTGCACTCTTTTAATGTAAACGCTACTAAATGACAGTGTAAAAATTATGTGGTTGGGCCATTTACTTAACATTTTGACCAACTGTGTGAAGAAATCAAGTGTCCAAAGCACAGTGCATCCAAATCAGTGTGTTATTTATGGCATTTCACCATCACTTCTTTACCCCATGGAGCACATCTCAAAATTTCAGTGTCTGTCGTGTCATTCTGTCATGCCCTTAGTGACCAAACAAGGAGAAAACAATTGCATCTTCACACACAAATCTAAAGATCTCTTAATATAAATAAGCAAAAGCATGCCCTGTGCCCTACATACATACATATATATGGGCTGCTTTTCCCAGTACCTTCCAGATACACTTTTGAAACGCCTTGGGGATTAGACAAGGGACTGCACCTGAAGATCTCAGAACAGTGCTTTCCCTTGACACAACAGAGGCTCAGTCAAGTATCTGCTGAACACGTGTGGACCCCTCCCCATCCTCACTCAGTTTCTTCGACACATATCTGATTGTCCGGACCCCTACAAGGAACCCATGTGCAACACACTTGTTCACAATGCACACTGGATCACACTAGTCTTCTGACCTTGGGTACAGAGCTCGTTTCTGTGGCTTAAGTGGGAACAAACTGGCTTTTCGGCAAACGGTTTTTGAGCAAAGCTAACTTGTCCTCAATTTTCACCTCGGCTTCCCCTCCCTGCACCCAAAAATGTGTGCTGGCATCACAGAATTAACTCAGAGGGAAAGAGGGGCTGTTTTCTACCAACACCCACGGACTTCTTAACAGGTATGAACCCCGACGCTCTACTTTCACAGAGGGCCTCCAGACAGTTTCTAGGAATGGTCGATGCCTCTGATAAGAACTTGCTTCAGACAGAACCGGGAGTCTGATCTTCAGATCACTAGCTGAATGCAGCTTTTAAAGAATTATCACCAAGAGCCACGAAAAGGGCACGACACACCCACACCCACGTGGTTATTACACAAGGACTTGCTAGGGAGTCTATTCACAATCTATGCAGTTGGTGTCCAGCAGGCAGGGCTGGGTCTGGCCAGACAGATTAACACACTGAGCACCCCAACTCACCCCAAGAACTCACCTGTCACCTGGCTCCTCCCCCTCAAAATGCCCCGTGATCCAGCACTTACATCACTATCAGGCAAGGTAGTACCAACTGATACTTGAATTTCACTCCTACGTAGGTTCTTTTCACTACTCATCACACAGCAGACTCTCAGCCAACACTGACTGTATTGGCTTTCCACCGTTGGGTGTGGCCGTCCAAATCGTCTGCCCTTCTCTCTCTTCTCCATAAAAGGCTCAAATTTCCACTTCCCTGAGATTTTATCATTTTAACCACACATCTCTCCTTAAGCCTCTAGCAAATCACAATTAACTCCTTTTTCTCTCCAGGGTAACTGATGCCAGCAGAGCACAAAGCGCACCAGCAATTCTCTCATCATGTTTCAAGGAACCCGAGTGTTCTTGATCTCCAAGGACAGAAAGGGGTTAATCAGAAGATACCCTAATCTAGGGGAGCAGGAGCCAGGTATCAGTAGTTTCTTTAAGCTCCCCAGATGACTAGGCATTTGACAAGGTCCTAACTATAGCGGCATAAAAATGAAAATCACAAACCACTTCATCCACGGGGATACAGATACTTTGAAACAGAAAAGAAATAAAACAGAACTACGCACTAGTGGGGTGCTGGCAAACAAAATTTAACAGCAACCAAGAGATACTCTGCACGCATAAGAATACAACAGAATAAGTCATTGTAGAAATGCAATCTCTCCAACGTCCAATCTTATGAATCGAGTATCAGATAATCTGACTCATCAGCAAGATTACCTCAACACCACGCATCGGAATCTGACTGCTTCTTCTGGGAAACTTATTAAAATCTAAACCTTCCTTCCACCGCCTTCCATAAAGCACACAGTGAGCTCTTTACCATTTCCAAGAAAAGATTATATTCTTAAAAACAATTCACTTATTCAACAACTCTAGAATGTAAATAACAACGGTTTCCTATTCAATTTCTGCTTAAGGATTAGCAATATTTCTTGACTTTCAAGCGTATCCTACAAGACAAGGCAAACATCTCATGATTTTTTTGGTTGCCTAAAACCGTGTTACCTGGATCAGGTAAGAGGATTCAGAATCAGTTCAGGCTCACGGTACTATCTGACTATGTATAAGAACTTTGCCACGCCCTCAAGTTACCTGTGTCCCTTCCTACCCCAAAGGGATGGGATGGGGATTCAACAGAAATAAGGGTCTTAATTACCAGGATGTGACTTTATCCCCCAGGAAAGAGTTTGAGACTCTGAACCCTGTTGTAAAATTTCCCATGCTCACTTACTTCTCACCTGTAGGTAAATAAATCTGAACAGCAAAGGTCTCTGTCTGAAAAGCATTACGCTCCCAGTCTGTCTGCAGTCCTGCCTGATAAACACCAATGTTCACTTGCATTTGGGGAGAGGGCTGGATGGTAAACAGGCACATGATGCCATGGGGGCCCCGTGTATGCGTCTGGAACAAGCCCTGACTAGCCCGTAACTCCCGCCACGTCCCTCTCATTGTCGTAAGACCACGAGGAGGTCTCCCTGCCCCACCCCCAAGGGACTGCTGCTGCCTGGGGATCACGTGAGCTCATGTGGGTCACTGGTCCATGGCCCCCGCACACTGGCATCTGCCCAATAAAACATACATGCCATCTGAAAGGCAACGGGAAAGGTTGTGTGCCAGGAAAAACAAGGGAAACAACCAGGGGACGACGGGTGGGGGAGGACTGACCTGGATTGCCTGGCGGCCCTGCTGGGCGTCCGCCAGCAGCTGGATGGTGAGCGCCCGCGAGTCCTGCAGCGCCTCCTGGAGGTAGATGAAGCTGTGGCCCCCGTGCCGCCCCATTGTACACTCACGGCAGATGGGCACTGAGCAAGTGTCACAGTACAGATGCAGCACCTGGGGACCAGACAGGACAGGCATTAATGAGAGAAGTGGGATCGGGGGCAGGGAGGACAGCAACAGGGGTGCTTTGGATCCCAGACTTCCAACCACCCCCTTCCCAGCAAGCAAGCACAACCCTACAGGGAGAGGGAGCAGTGCAGTGAACTGGGAACAAACTTGCTTTCCGTTCCCACCCTCTCCGCCCCAAATCAAAGGAAAAACAACAGCCTCCCCCCTCAGTCCAGTCCAGTTTCATTCAGAACTACTATAACTGAGTCACTTCAAAGGCATACGAGATTTCCCTGTATCTTGGATTAATTACCCAGAAAAGTTCTCTCTTGCCACCCCAGCCTCTGAGTACATGGAGCAAGGTTAGGAGCCAGAATCAATCACCCTCACACCGCAGCTTGCTGCCACCCTCCCCATCGAGATTAGGGCAACATGCAAAGCAAGGTTCTCCCAGGCACTCAAGCAAGCTCCAGGCTTAAGATTCTGGAACGAAGGCGAAAAGCTAGTGGTAAGGTCAGCCAGCTTCTTGTCTTTCTTCTTCCTGCCAAGTTGTTCCAAAGAGTTGACCCTGGGAGGCAGCCCGCGCTGACAGAACTGCTTTATGCGATGTTCTGTATTTCCCTGGGGCCCAGCATACTGGGAGGGGGAGAGAGAGAAGGGTTGGCACAACCTCCACCTGAGCTCTCAAGAGAGACAGCTCCTTGGCACAGAAACTGGGCCAGTCTCGTTGTATCCCTCCACAGAGCAAGGCATTTAGCAGCGCGCTCCGTAAATGTTTGCTGGATTGCTTTCAAGAGCAGAGCTTAAATGTGCCTCTGCTGCACCTGGCTGTGAGGGAAAGCCAGCCAACAGGCGACAGGAGGCAGGGAAGTGGTGTCCAAGGGGGTGCCCTCACATACAGACCACACTTAATCCCCAAATGAAGACAAGAGGTCACGACGGGTTTAAGGCCACACACGACTAGCAATAGCAGGGAGGCCAACCTGAGCCTTCTCAAGAGCTGCGTCCAACACAGGCCTGCTACCACTGGCCAGCTCAGGCAAAGCACACAACACCTGGCTAGGTTCCCTGGATCCAAGACAAGCGACTCGCGAGTCTGCGTGGACAGATCCGGAGCTCATCCTGGAGGGGAAGCAGGGACAGGGAGGGAGGGCTGGTGGTAGGGAAGCCTGAGGGCCAACAAGTTCCCAGTAGGCTGAAAATGCAACAAAAATAGCCCTGGGGCAAGAGTGAGTGAGAATGTTCCTTCTCTCCTTTTTCCAGGTTGTTTTACCTACTAACCAGTCTGAGCATGAAGCACATCCACTAGGAAACGATCTCCCAAATGGCTCATCCAGTAAATAGGCCTGCTCCACTCAGGGTTAACAGAGTTCATAGGGAGGTGTGTCGTCCAGCATGGGTTAGGCTGCTTCTCTGCCAACTTTTGGATTTAGAAATAGGCAACAGGTTTAGGATTAGTATGTTCCTTCTCTTAAGAAATGGGTCTGATAGGGCTAATTTTATAGACTCCTTAGGAGGGGAAAATGGAATCAGGGTCGAAACTTTACCAATTTTGCCCACTGCAATCCTTTTCCAGCAGCCATGGTAGACTGAAACCAAGTGATGGCAATCTGCCTTCTTCAAGACGAACAACTTTTAAAAGTAGGCCCTCCATTTAGAGATGAGCTAGTCTTTCTAATCAGGTAAATCTAAAATTGTCAAACTAATCTTAAATACTAACCAAAAGATGCAAAGCTGGGTAAATTTGGGGGAAATTCCTGGACAGTCCCCCCCACCCCCCAGAAGTGAAGCTAAAGCAATTGAGTTTCAACAACTCAACCACATTCCTTCCCTTTGCTGCCTCCATTTGTCATGGGAATCAAGGGATCACTCCTATGCTAACGGGAAGTGTGAAAACCTTCCATCAAAAGGATCCTTATAAATCAGAGTGAAACATGCTTCTGGACCTTCTGTCCTCCCTCCTCCTGCCAAACAGCGGGGCAGTCCTCTCTTTACCTCTTCTCAGGATTTACCTGTTCTGGGGACAGCTGTGTAGACTGTGTGGCGTCCCCCTGCTTTCTTTCTGTCTGTGGGTTCATGCAAATGTTAGCAGCTCTCCTCGGCAGTGCAGTGAGTAGAAAAGAACCTTGGCTATTCGCCCAGAGTCTGGCACTACCTGGTCATGGGACCACCCATCCAGTCACCTGTCTGGGCTTCAGTCTCATGTGTACAACACATGGAGTCTGACTAGGTACTCCATCAGATCCCTTCCACCCCTAAAAGCCCAAGAACCCTATGTCTGGGGACTTGACATCAGAAACCAAAAGGCTCTGAAGTAATTCTGGGCCGAGGCAGGGAGCCAGGCTCCCGGTGCCAACTGTGCAACTGCAAGGAATGAAGTTGATTTTTAGGTTTGTTAAAATCGGAGCCTGGATCATGTCATGCATACCTCTTACAAAATGGAAGTGTTGAAGAATTCTGCAGGTGAAGTGGCTAGAAAAGAAATCCTGCACAGAAGGGTGGCAAAGCAGGGTGCCCAAAGCCTGACACCAGGCCCCGCTGTGTGAAGCCTTGAGTCCACTAAAATAGGCAAAAGGGGTACCCAGATGCAATCCCACCTGGCATCATTTCACATGGGATTGATGCGGCATTTCGTGCCCTAGACCACACTGACTTTGGCAGTGCCAGGTGTTTCTGCAGTTGCACGCTGGCTGCCCTGTTGGGCCCACAGAGGTGGTGCTGGCCTAGGGGGTGGGGAGCACTCAGCTGGTTGATAATTAAAGGCTACGGGTGAATTAAAAGCATAGCCTCATGGTGCTTGTCATTAATAAACCACTGATTTTGTTTCTTAGAGAACACACTGTCCAAATATTGAAAATGTGGTCAGTTTTACGAACTTTCTTGCTAAAAGTTGGAGTAAAACTTTGGGAAGGTTTTGCACTCTGTTTAGAGGCTCCACATCTCATCTACCTGCAATTTCTAAGGTCAAAACCCCACCACTTTAGAGCTTGTGAAAACGATCGATCGGTAAGGATGTGTGTGCATGGGTGCAATTCTCTCTGAACCAGCTGCAAGATATTTTAAAAGAATAAACTGGAAGCCACGTCTTCCAAAGGGCTGCGCGGAGGGTCCAAGGCCAGAAATGTGGCAGAGGCCATGAACTATGGCTCCAGGAAGGGGGCAGGGGGGAAGGAGCAGTGCTCTACTGGCAGGAATTCCAGGGCTTGGGGCTGCCTGTTCGAGGCTTCCCAGGCAGATACAGGGACACGCCCCCACCCTCCCCCACCTCCCCCGCATGGCGACAATCTGGCTGCCCCAGCTGAATGGAGCAGGCTCGACCTCTGACCTCACAAGTGACCACCCTCTTCCCTGCCCCCAGCTTCCAGCACGCCCCACCCACTGCCTTCCTCTCCCAAAATTTCTAAAATACCAGGCAGAGACAAAGACCTAGGAATGCGGGCCCAGCAGGAGAGGAAGGGGGGAGGTTAAAGAAAAAATAAATAAATAAAAATACCAAGTAGGCAGGTTTACCTTAGCCAGCGCTTTAAATAAAGTGCTTTGTTAGGGAAAAGACTGTGTGTGCTTCTGGAATCTACTTTGTATACTACCTGTGATCCAACAAGGAATGAACGCAGGCACGCACGCGCACACACACGCACGCACGCAGGTCCTATCAGAGCCCGGCACATCTGTAAGAATGAGCTTCGAGTTTTAAATAAAACTGCCCACGTAAGTGAGCAATGTAAGCTGAAAAGATGGAGGCGCCTCTCATTGTCAAAAATGCCCCAAATGAAATACAATATATTCACGGTTATAAGCTTTTTGTGTGTGTGTGTGACATCCCTTAAAATGACTGGGGCCATCTGGCCTCCCAGAAACTCAGGCCTGGCCAGAAGAAGGTCTCCACCCACCCAAGAGGGCTTCTAAGTTTCCCACTATAGAAATGAAGTGAAGGATACCTAGTGATAACCAGAAGCCTTATCAGCGTGTGCCACTATACAGACTCCTATTTAAAAGTGGTGAGCCAAGTTCAAGGAGTAAAGTCCAGCCATGAAACTAAGTCTATTCAATAACATCAAAACGAAACTTTACTTGATTTATGGAAAATAACACTGAATGTCTGGGAAAGAGGGAAAAGAAAGGAATCTGGACCCCCATTCAAGCACAATCACCACCAGTTCACAACAGCAGAGCCTAGATGAGGATGCAAGGAGGGGAGGGGGTGGGGCGGGGGTCCTGAAGAAAAAATTTAGATAGGGTACATGCATGTATTTTTAATGCAAAGAGATACACAAGTGCGAACGGTTTTAAATCTCTCCATTTCTCGCTCAACTGTTCCTACTTTTCTATATAACCATCCTAAAATATGCTATTCTAGGTATGCACATGTGAATTTTTTTAAGACATAAATAGGAGTACATTATACTCAACTTTATTCCCGTAACTATATTAACTTGGAAACTGTTCTGGGTCAAGGTGCCTGTTTTATGAATGACGGCATGGTATGTCACGTGTGGCTGGACCACAACTTATTTAGTACCTACTGATCAAAAAGTATTTTTGAAAAACCACAAGCAATGCAGTGATGGTCCTTGTCCTTTTACAACCCAAATTTTTCAACTTGGTAATATAGTCAATTGCTACGTCAGCACATGTCAGGGGGGAAACATCTACTTGCAAGCGTGGACAGTAAGGATTCTAGAATTTAATAACTAAGTCAGTTCAACCTCCATCCATATAAAGAACATAGGTTGGCAAAGGCATACTTCTGTTCCCGCAGAAGACCAAATGTACACAAAAAGCCAGCAGGGGGACACCAGGCATCGAGACGGCCATTGTTGGGACTGGGAGGGAAGATTGTCCACTTGTGCGTGGCTGGAAGGCGGCTTCTGTGGATGGAGATTGAAAAACCCCAGAGAAAAGGAGCAGCAAGAAAGTAAGCCTTTGTGTTTTGCATCCGTCGTGGCGGCTAAGCAGGAAGACACTGTCCCCAACACAAGGGCGTGGGGAAAATGGGGCTGCTGGTTCGGGCTGTCTCCGGAGAGGGGCAGTGGACAGGGTCTCAGGCAATGGACAGGAAGCGGGGTGTGAAGATAAACACTTACGAGCCTGGGGGGACCGTTCAAACACCCAGTGAAACAAGCACTGGGGCCCCAAACAAACCCACAATGTCCTTTTTGCAATTTCAAACTCCAACAGGCTCTGGAAACCAAAAGTTTTGGCATCAACTATTTGGCAGCAAAGACTGAACTGGTGTGAAAACTGTTTGATTTTTCACCTGTGCCATTTAGTGTGAGTTTTCATACATTCCACTGAAGAAACGCTAATATTCGTTCTTTCATGGTGTTATTACTAATAGATATACATGGCACACTATTAACTGTATAAAATCAGAAAATTTGAATGTCGACGGCCCGGGTTTAGGCTCCATGGACAAATGTGTGAAGGGTTGGACACCGAGAGGGGTAACTGTCAGCTCCAACAACTCTAGTTTCAATATGGTAGCTGGTGCCAAGGGAGCAACATAGCTTGATGATCATGAAACATCCTATGTTGTTCGCTTGAGGTGTCTGTGTCACCTTAAAAGCCACTTCAGGATCCCTTCCCTATTTTTTCTGAGAAAATCTTCACCCCCACCTAAAGACCACTGCCCGCCCACTTTCCCAACATCCACCAACCACCACATAGCAAGGCCTGGCTCCTCTGTACCCCAACCCACATGTTTCCTTACACCCTGCACCTCCTTTTCCTTCCTATCACCTACTTCCCCGGCCTGTGGGACCAGAGGCCCAGGGCCCCAGAGCTGGTCCCCACTTTCCAGTCTAGCAACCCTGCCGTGTCCCTGTCCTCAGGTTTCTACCCCCCCGCCCCGAAGGTCCCTCCCTGTGTAACACCAGGGAGGTGTGGTGTTTCCCCAGAGCACACAGCTTTTAAGGTTTACTAACATGTGAAAACAACCATTAACTTTTCAAAGCTAAAACCACCAAAGTTAAAAAGGAACAGATAATTAGGTAAGTTAAGTTCTGTTTCCACACTTGAATGATTGAATTTGGCGGGGCTTACCTGCAGATTTGGTAAAACTGAGAAATAGCCCAACTTTTGGCTCACAGAAACTGTCCGATTAAAAAGTATGGAAATGAGTTCATCCTGGAAGAAAACCACGCCCCCTGTTAACACTGACTCTTGAAGATGAAACCCCAGGGAACACGCACACCCTGGACAGCACAACACACAGCACACCTTCCACCCGGTTCGCCAGAGCCACAGAAATATAGTTTCACCATGTTTCTTACCACAGCCCCCTCCAAAAGCTGAGGGTACATACAGCAAATGACTCAAGAAAGGCCTTTAGGAGGCAAGAAGGGACAATATAGCCCGGGCATGTGTTTTTCTGGGATTCTGGCCCTAATCAGGGAGCTACAGTTAGTTTAACAGGACAGGGGAAACCTTCCAGGTGAAGTAGAAGAGCAGAGGTCGGGGTGGGGATGGTAAGAAACATGGCAGGCAGGTGAGTTACCCTTAGCATTTCTCAGAGCCTTTGTGAAGTCACAAAAAGAAACATCTAACTTTGAAAAAGTCCGATCGTGCTGTCACAAATACCAGAGTGGGACCATTCAGATGGCAAATCCAGGGGTGCACGTGAGGGGGGAACATAGCTATGGCTCCATTCGTTCCATTGCTGTGCCCTGGAAATTCCAGCCCAGCAGAGATCCTCAGGATATGCCCCTGGCAGTGGTGCTGGCACTGAGCGAGCCTTGTTGGGCCTGCATCCTGCTTCCTTCCCCCACTGCTGCCTGTCACGGCTGCTGAGAAACAAGTCCACCTGCCAAACTCGCTGTGTCTGCCTCTGGAGAACCCAACCTGCAGCAGCTCCCTCACTCTGGAGAAGAATCAGTTAACCCATTTGTCTCCTGGTCAGATTCTGGTTTCCAGGCGGGAGCTTTGTTGTCTTTCTTGGCTCAGCCCCTGCAGCCTGGGGCACATTCATGGCCAGCCATGCCCACCAATGCCAGCAGGGACTGCTGCCCATGGCCTGGAACATGGGCCCACAGTGGCAAGGGCCATTGTGCTTGGGGCTTCCTGCAACGAACGGGTGCCAGTTCCGTGACACTGAGTGACACTTGGGACATGCCAGAATTGTGTTTTGCATCCATTACTGCCTACACCAAATGTAATGTTCGACCAAGAAACGTGTTTACCTAAATAAAACTTGTGTGTTTAAAAATTCTTTCACCTCAGAAATAAAAACAATACTGCCACACCCACATCAGACTACATCCACATGATAGACTGTTTTTCAGCAATGAAAATGAATTACTGATTCGTGCATATGCTTGGTGGAAAAACAATCAAAAAAGAATATACTGCATAATTCCATTTATATGAAGGCAAAACTAATCTAAGGTGAAAAAAAAAAATCACAGGTTGCAGGTGTGAGTGGAGAGCACCCAAAGGGTCTGTTCTGGGGTGAGGGAGACATTCTAGGATCTTGATGGAAGAGGGGTGGGTGGGTACAAAAGTGCATGTAATTGTCAAAACTCAAAATGCATACTCATAAACTGTGTATTTTATATAAATTATACCGAAAAGTGAGGGGAAAACCCAGCAATAACCTAGTGTTGATGAGTGAAGCTTGGAGGCTTGCCGAGGTGTGGTGCTCTATATCTAGTATGGGGTTCAAAATGAGTCACCCTCAAATCTGTTCTCTTCTGAACAAGCCTCTGTAGCACGCAGACTGTTGCCCTGTTTTGAGCTAAGGCAACTTTAGCCTCCGGCTCAAGACAAACTTCTGCCTTTCCTTTAACTACCTAGAAGAACTTGAATCAGGGGCCTTGCCCATAATAAGCGATCATCAGAGATAACCTCTTTTGACCTGTCCATAGGGCAGGACAAACTTCTATTTACGGAGCTTCTGCTCTCCTTATCATCCTGCCAGGACCCTCTGAAGCCCCCAAGGCTCCTGACCTCATCCAGCTCTGGATGTCTTACATACCCCTGTTCCCTTTCCATCTCTGCTCCTCTCTGGCATGCGGGGTCTCTCACTCGCTCATGTATGTGGGGCTCCCATACATATGTGTGTATTAAATGTGGTTATCTACCTCCTGTCTGTTTGATGAGACCAGCCAGAAGAACCTTGAGGGTATAGAAAAGTTTGTTCCTCCGCCACACTAGCTAAGGACCTAATAAATACTAGTTGAGCCCATAAATGAGTTACTCCAATGGCCCCACATAATTTACTCCGAGTAAGTTGCTACCACTCTTCCCACAATGTTCCCATTAGGTATTATTTTTCCTTTGCCTTCCACTATAAATATTATCTCAAGTTCTATCTCACATGAGGCAAGCTGCAGACCAACTCCCTGGAGGTTTTGAAAAAATTAGAGCCCCGAGTCCGATTTACAGCACCACAGGCGGCCGGCGGTCGTACAAAGCCTATGAAATCAGTCGTGTCCCAGCTGCATGCCTCTGACCTCTGCTGTACTAATGAGTGGCCCACGCCGCTTCCAGCAGCAAATAAAAGAGACTTGTTCTAACACGGAGATCACTGGCCACGTAAATTATAGATTTTTAAGCCAGACCCGAAAAGATAGGTTTTGACATAGGTACAGTGTTCCTGTTGCTTCCGAGGTGGGGAAAGCCAGGCAGTTTTCATCTGTTGTCTTCTGAACAAGTCAGTGGTGCTTGAAGGCTGACTTAAAGAAAATGTCTCGACTCTGTAGGTGGCCATGTAATTCAGTCCTCACCTCTTAAACAGTGGGCGACATTGTGCACCTGAAACCTTTTCGCTCCCTAAAGTAGCAAAAGGGGTTTCAATTGCCTGTGCCGCTGAGATCACGTGGACAGGTGGATTTAAAGCAAGGGAAGGCACTTATCACTTGGGGCACACAGAAATAGACACAGATAATAAAATCAGTAACAAAAAAGGTTTTAAAATCTTTCTAGCCATATTTTCTCCCTCCAACATAACACAATAATTTATTTTTTTCTTTCTCTCCCCAAGTTTGATTATCTTCAGTAGTTAGACGCCTGGGATTCAGGTGTCCTCTGCTTTGGGCAAGAAAGGTCCAAGTCTGGCCTTCTCGGTCACCCAAGGTGACACTGTCACTCACATCCGTTACCAATTTGAAGAGTGGGTTACCTTTCCAAGCCTGCAAATCCAGAGGTTAACCAAGTATTTACTGCTGTAGAAATCTTGTTTTAATCCAGAGTTGTTCTGAAGGCAGGACTTATTTAAATTGAGGAGGAGACCAATCAGAGAAGCAGCAGCTGGCCTCTGAATTCTAATGCCAGTAAGTGCCCAATCCTCAGCAGGGGGGCAAGGACTACCTGTGTGGCTGAAGCATGGGGATTTGTCACCAAGCCCCCAAGTCTAGGATTTCTCCACAGCACTCCTCAAACTGGCCCCCATTGAGGAGAGCATTACATAGAACGAACACACTCTCGCAACACCTCCTCTTTCCTTGACACCCAAAGAAACACCAGAGCCTTTCTCAACAGTTTCCTCTGTGAGTAAAAGGCAAAATGAACAAGAGCAGGGAGGACTCAAAGCAAATCTCCAGTGCAACAGCTGGGGGCAAAAGGAAAAGCCTTAGTCTTATCAAGAAATGGACTAAAAAAAAAAAAAAAACTAAAAAAAAACCCCTTTTCAAGTTAGTAGTTTGTTAGGCCATTAATTTAAACTGCAGAGGCACGCACGCCTCTACACCAATAGAAGACCTAATCCCCCAGACAACCCCACAAATACCAAAGGGACACCACTGGCCACACAGTTAGGCTAGGAGTCATCAGAGGAATATGAGCCCTGGGGCTGTTCTGTGATCCGGGCAGTTTACAGGGGGGTCTTATCCCTTCTCCTCCAGCCCCCCAAAATGCAAGGAAGAGAGCAAGGAAACCTCGTCCTATCGACCTAGAGGTCCTAGGTAGGGTGGGAACAAGAGGGCAAGAACTAAGCAAGACATCTCAGATTAAGCACCATTAACACTTAAAGGCCTTTTTTAAGAAGGGTGTGGGAAACAGAAACCAAACTCAACTAAGGGTGGGAACAAGGAGCCTAGGCAAACCAGTAAAAACTGGTCCAACAGGGAACAGAACTGGGTGGTAGAAAAGCTACATTCCAGTCTTAAGTGATGTGACCTGGGGAAGAACGGCCCAACCTGTGTTGGAATCACAAGGGACGAACAGGGATAATCCCACTGCAAAGGATCAATTCAGCAGCCAAACCAGATGATTCAAAAACTGTCCCCGAGCTAAAAGCCAGAAATGAAGCCCTAGGCCCTGGGAGTTCACCCACCCCTCTTCCCACAAGTGTGCACAGCTCTTAACAGCTGCGGTCTTAAAGAAGCACTAATTACAGCCGGATCTGGCAAGGAGTCAGGGAACCCCCCACACCCAGACTAGCAGGATTTCAGGCAGAAAAATGCCAACTAGTAATAAGATACAATCCAAAAAAAGATCAACGTTTGGGGAGGGGACACTGCAGGTAAAACCACTGGCATCAAATTCCTCTTTAGAAGCCTGAATTCCCAGGAACGTTCATCATACAGTGTTTTTTTCTTCTCTAATGAGAAAATAATGGTAATGAGAAATAATTTCACGTCTCAAGATACAGAGCTCTCTCAGATACCCCTCTTCATTTCAACAAACGAAGCTTGTGCGCAAGAGGCCTCTCTTCAAACTGTCCCGAGTGCCATGCAGGTCAGCAGAACTTACCGGGCAGTCTGCCTGCTGACCTCCGCTCAGCAGACAATGCAATCAGGGGCCCCATCTTCTGCAGAACTTCCCCGTCACCCCCCAAGCAGATACTCAAGGATAAACTCTTCAGAGTTCAAAAAGATGGGAAAAGCGAGACCTGATAAGGTGGAAAAAGATAATTCCCCAAGCTCTGAGCTGGTAAGACAATCAGGTGGAATCAGTTATCTAAAGTTTCAGGAGGAAAAGAATAGCCTTCACAATGGTCTCAGCTTGGGTCCCAAAATTCCTGACTTGCTTCATCTGGCCGTGTTGATTAAAGAAAAAGTCGCCCTTGTTTTGGCTAGCACCTAACCCAGAAAAAGATGAGATATAAAACAGGCAAGATCTAAATATCTGGCTGTAATGGATCCTCAAGTCGGTGTGTTTTTGAAGTTCTGGCCCCCTGTGCCTTTGCCTTAGTCCTTCTACCACATGGATCCCACTGCGCCTAAAACTTAAAGGGCCTTGCCTAGAGGTGCTGGCCTATGAGTCTTCGGCTGGCCCCGGACCCATCCACGTTTGGGTCAGCTGTGGGGAGCCTCCTGGCTCTCGCCACATTTCCCTCCTGGGTGGTCCACTTCATCTGTCTTAGAGTCAGCTCTTATATACAGCCCCCACTCACGTGTAGTCTCTGAGGGGTCTCCAAAGCCACGTATCCTTATCAAGTGTGCTGTTTACTGGGGTTTTTTGTTTGTTTTTTGTTTTCCTTCATTTACACTGGATTTAAGGCTCTGAGCTAAGAGCCTCGGGGAGACTTAAAAAAAAAAAAAAAAACCTTAACAAGCTTACATTCTCTTAGAAGTCTTGGTTGGCCAGTCTGGGAGGTCTGCTCAGGTTGTCTGGGCATAACTGATAGCACCCCCTTTCATGATCAAAAATGGCACACAGTTTAGAAACCCACTAGAGAGGATCAGTAATACAAACTGTAGAATTCATCAGAATACATACATGAAGGCAGCAGATAGGAAAAATTGCCATCCAGAAAATGGCTCTCCGTTCCTAGGATGTACTGTGGTCCCAAGGCCTGGGGGTGGGGCAGGTAAATCAGAAGTGTCTTCTTAGAAAGAATGGAATAAAAGGGGAACTGAGGTGTAAGATTTATATATCAAATTAAAACTTGATTGAGCGAAGGAGAATCTGGAAGAGACTAGAGGGGAAATGCTAGCTGGAAGCCTGGGGGGAGGAAATGGGGGGGGCAAGAAAAGGCTTTTTTCTGAGCAGGGATGTAAATGGGAGCTGGGTGACCTTGAGGGGACAGAGATGCGATGACAGTGATTGTTCCAGTCATCTATCTAGACATGGAAGGAGCCCAGGGCACAACCTGGGGCCACCTTGTGTTGAAGAGTCAAAAAACCTGGGTTGAAATATTGATGTGGCCCCTTCCTTCTCCAGCTCTTTTAGATTAAGTTGGCTCACTGAGCTCTGTTTCTACCCATAAAAAGGGGGTAATACACTTCATCTCACAGGTGCTGGTGCTGAATTTGTAGGAGAAATACTGACCAGCAGTTGTAACAGAAAGGAAAGCGGTGGCAGCTTGGTAAGCGGCAGGGCAAGTTAAATCAAAGTCCAGGAACACATTTGCAGGCTGGAGGCAAGGCACTGATGAGAAGCCTGTAGAGCCCCTCCGATGGCCTTTGGGCCAGCATTCTCCAGGGCTGTTGTTTTATTTGCCCACTCAAAAGAATGTTGAGAGATGCCATAAATACGATTGGGAAAAGTGTACTGGATGACAACCTCTGACCTGGACAAGTCTCCAACTTCCTGTGCAGCCACAGTGCCTGCCGAGGCCAGGGACGCAGGGCCAGTCAGGTCAGCCTCTTGTAGCCCCCACCAACAGATGCCACTGTATTTTTAACATCAATTCCGAATACCTGCACATTTCCTTATTGCACCATGCTTGCCCCTATGCCCTGGTCCTCAAAGAGGTTACAGTCCAGTGGGAGGAACGACTATGTAAGGCCAGCAATTTCAGTGTTGGGGGAAGAAAACTGAAGGCACTGGGTCTGGGATGTTAATCTCAGCAGACTTCCTGGAGGAAGAGAAGCCTGAGTGTAGTCTAAAAATGTAAACTGGAATGAATGGGATTATTCAAGTTCCAGGCAAGGAAAACAATTACAGGGGAAACCAAGATACCTTCTCGCTCTGTCTGCCAACATCAGCACCAAAGTTGAGTACTACATGCCCTGGTCACGATGGGGCCTGAAGGAGATGCCAGATACCCCAACCTTTGGGCTTCTCTCCTTATGCTGTGTGCTAGCCACCTGGATTGTGGGTTATTTAATTCCCAGGCAGACAGTCAGCACCCGAGTCTTAGGAAGGAGAGTCCTGGATGTTCAGCATCCTTCACTCCTGTATTAAATCATTCCTGAGTATGTACCACTTTCCAGACCACCAGCAGGCTTGGGGCTTTTTTCCCAGGGTTTCCCTTGCTTCTGCCATTGCTGTGCTCCAGTCTCTTCCCCATGCAGAGAGCACCTTTTACAAGTCAGATATGTCATGGCAGCACTCCCCTCCTTACAGCTCTTCACTGGCACACCTGGGGGCCACTCCCTCCACAGTACTTGTTCCTTTAACACAAGCTACACTTGCTGTCAGTTCCCTGTGCCTGAGATCCATACCCGTCCCCCCACCTCTCCTGAACCCCACACCTGCAAGGTACCCCTTTCGCTTCATTCAAGTCTCAATATCACTTCCTCACAGAGACACTTTCCCAGCCCACTAAACTGGTAGTATGGTACTGGGTCCATTCCTTTATCCTGCTGAGTTTTCTTTGTAGCACTACTTTTCACTACCTGAAAGTGTGTGTGTGTGTGTATGTATGTGTATATATATATATATATATATATATATATTTTCGATTTTTCATGGTCAAGTGTCCTCACTAGAACTTAAGCACTGCAAAGGCTGGGAATTTTCTGTCTTGTTCATTGCTTCATTTCGGGCCCCTAAAAGTGTCCGGCACGTGGAGGCTCCAGAAGTATTGAGGTGGGTGGTTAGCCCTGTACCCACCAGAATAAAAATTGTAGCTAGAAAAGAAACAATGAGCACCTCATTGCTTTATCAGCAGTTCTACAGCAAACCTCCAGAATGATGAATTGAGACGTTCTGGCCACCTGTTGGATCTTATTTAGCAATCTCACTAACTCCTGATGAAAAACACTCCCCTTCCAAAAAAAAAACAAACCCACGGAAAGTGGAGTGGAAAGGAGACAGGATGGGACGTATGATAGAAAACCATGTTCCACAGTCTGCAGTTCTAAAATTGTGAATAAAAATTAGATTATGTCAGGGAGATCCAGTTCCCAACACTGAGAGGTAGTTTCTGGGTGAGTTTATGAACTTTTCCTAGAAGTCACTTGCGGTCAATTAAAGATGGCTGCACACTTTCTGCTGTTCCTCGAATCAAAACGTGTAGTCCATTTCCCCTCCCCTTGAATTTGGACTGTTCTTGCAACTTGCCTTGTCCAGTCAAATACAGTAAAAAATCATGCTATGAAACTTCCAGAAGGGCAGCTGGTGCTTTCATGTGCTTGAACATGCACTCTTGGACCCCCGCACCTTGCTATGAGGAACCCCAGCACTCAGTGGACGCCCCAGCTGGACCGCTCATGCCAGCCAGGTGAGAGAACCACCTGAGACCTTCCGGCCCAGCTGACCTTCTAGCTCCAATAACAAACAGGACAGAAGACTCTCTGGGTGGCGTCCAGTCTACCTACAAAATACCTAAAACCCATAATCAAAACACCATTTTTTAATTTTATCTATTAAAAAAGATGTAACAGCTTTTCACTGAGTAGGAGATGAGGGCTAGGTTTTCCTCAGCCAGATAATGCTCAATAGTCCTTTCCTCCCTGAGTAAGGAAGGCCTAGAGATATCCAAGGTTCCTTCCTAGCTCTGGCTATGGCTAATTCCATCAAAACTTGATTTGTGGGTTCCATCACAGAGCCTTGGGCAGGCAGCAGCCTGGGAAGGAGAGCCAGAAGAAAATTCGGATTCCCAAAACCCAAAGAGTTGGTGCTGATTCTCTCAGAGCCACGACAGCCTACTAACCACACACAGAAGCATCTCTCTCCATGTCTGAGACTATCTATGAACCAGGTGGTTCTCCAGAAATAACAACCCATGGAATGCAGTGGAAAACAAAGCCATTAAATGGGAAGGGGCAAGTGTAAATCCCGTCTTTCCACATGTCTCTTGAAGCCACTATCTCTTCCACACACTTTTGACAAAACCAAACTCCAGATCTGTCTGTCACAGCTCTAATCTTATTTCTCACCAATGGGTTCCAATGTGACCGTAGGAAAAGCTTTAACCTCCATTTCTTCTCAGGAAAAAGAAAGGGCGTCCCTGTCTCTAGTAAACAAGAACCTTTTTACAAGCGACAGGATATATCTTTCTGTGTTCAAGCCACCCAGCTAGGAATGAGGCACTTCCTTGAAAAGACAGATGATTTATGGCACCAGGTTTGAGATCGGAAGCAAACTAAATGTCCATCAATAGGGGACCGGCTACGTAACTGTTAAATAGATTGATTACTGGGTGACCATGATAAAAGACTGAGATGCTCTGGACCCATGGAATGATCTACAAAATACACTATGAAAAACATAAGGAAGGAATAATGTATAGAGAATGTTGCTAATTGTGTAAAGGAAGAGAAATAGGTACAAGTACGCCTTGCCAACCAAATCTATAGTAAGGAGTACCTGAATGTGGGGGGATATCAGAGAATCCTACTATGGCGTTCTTTTCCAGCCACACTAGGGTGTGTTTATGTAGTTACTTAGAACTTAATGAAATTGCAAGTATTTTGTTATTCCCTTCACATTCCTAAAATATTTGCAAAGATAAGCTGCACATTTAATTCCTGTTTGTACTAAATATTAATACCAAATATAATAACAACTAATACCAGACATTAACATGATGTGCGGTGTGTAAAAAAGAACAGAATACAAATTAGTATTCACAGTATGATCTAAACAGGGTAAAGGAGGGAAGCTCACTTTCTTTTACGTTATAAAAGCAATAACGTGTCAGGTTAAGAATAAATGTGCGTTCGGCATGCCTGGCTTTACTGGCACATTCCCAAGGCACCGTAACATGGTCTTAGCATGATGAAACCTCTGGCCTAATGTTCTCATCCTTCTTTGGGCCTCTGCTCCTAAGTGCTCACCTGAGGGCCCCAGCCTCCTTGTACCCTGT
Source organism: Rhinolophus ferrumequinum (assembly GCF_004115265.2). Taxonomy (NCBI): domain Eukaryota; kingdom Metazoa; phylum Chordata; class Mammalia; order Chiroptera; family Rhinolophidae; genus Rhinolophus; species Rhinolophus ferrumequinum. The sequence continues at coordinate 17,999,080 of NC_046300.1, forward strand.
TTCCCCGAAAATAAGACCTAGCCAGACAATCAGCTCTAATGCATCTTTTGGGAGCAAAAATTAATATAAGACCCGGTATTATTTTAGTATAAGACCGGGTCTTATATAATATAAAAGACCGGGTATAATATAACATAATATAATAATACCGGTCTTATATTAATTTTTGCTCCCAAAGATGCATTTAGAGCTGATTGTCCGGCTAGGTCTTATTTTCGGGGAAACAGGGTAGCTCTTACGGAGCAGCGCCCCTTATCCCCCAACACTTCATTTATTCCATCCATTCATCCTGGCTCCTACTAATATCTCAAAAATTTCTATACAACCACCTCAGGCATAACCCAGCAGTGAACACGTGGTGAGAAGCTGGAAAAACCTATTTATCTGTCCACCACCCCTCCCCCTCTGGTCAGAGAGAAGGAACACAGCTCTCAATGTCCTTCTCCAGGATGTGCCCCCAGGGGCTCCAATTTAAGCCACAACACTGTCCCTGTCCCTAATTTCACTCAAAGCCCCACAATCCAAAAGGCTATCCCCTCCCAGATCTGTAATCAATTTAGTCCAAGGCTTAGCACCAATCATAAAATAGCTGGGTCCAAGATGGCAGCTAGTCCTATACAGAACCTTTGTTCTTTCTTAAGGTTCCCTCAGGCAGGCTTCAGTAAGAGGGTTCCAGGCAGTTTCTCTCTCCCACCCACTGAATAGCTAGCTTCTTGTAAGCAGGAAGTAGACAGAAAATTCCTTCCCCAAAAAGATATAGTTGTGCTCATGCCTCCTCATGCCTGGATGGTAAAATCAGCTTTCCCTTCTGTGTTTCCCCTCTTTGCAACTATGATATGCTCTTCAGACCCCCCATTTTGCCACCCTGAAATCATTACTTTCCCTAAATTAAATTACCTATGATTGTCGCACAAGAATTGATTAATTTAAACCAGAATTGCCCCATCCTTCTCAAAACTGCCAGCTCTAATATCACTACTAATTGGAATAAAAGGTGAAGGTAACACCAACTAGGAGACTGCAAATAACTTTATATTTAGTTCAGTGGATTCCTTTAAGAAAGAGGAAGGCATACAAAGTCAATTCTGCATTTGCTTGTTATTGACTCAGCTCTTTTGCTAATTGTATTCAGCTCTATTACTAAACAATACTCATTACCAATTGTAATTTTTCTGCTAATTGTAGGCAGAAATTTAAATTTCAGGATCTACTTCGGAATTTTTTTCAGTGTCAGTGGGCATACGGAGGAGGGAACTGAAACCTAACACTTATCAAAAAGAACAAACCTTTTTTCCCCATTTCCCCATTCCCCCACCCCGAGAAACATTGTCAAATCAAGTTTTAAAATTCAGGAGTTGAACTAGTAACATTTCCAGTCACATTTTGGGAAAGGAAGCTTTTGTAAAGGCCTGTTCACAAAAGTCCTAAAACAAAACAAAACAAAAAAACAGGAAGGTAGAGCAGACTGTTTTCAAATCAATAAATTTTTCATTTTGTGTATTTCGATATAACTTTTTCTATTGAAACCCCTCCCCCCCACTCGCACCTCAGAACTTCTCATTTGAATGGGGTGGGCGGTGGGGGTGGAGAAATGGCTTGAGATTTCGGGATTTGATCAATGCAACATGTTAGGGGCAGAGCACAGGGTCAAAAGGAAATGATTAATCCCACAAGAGAAACAGGCGGATGGGGCAGGGAATGGCTTCCTTATAAAACCCTCCCTAATAGGTCAAAAGATACTCTAGTTAGCAAGGTTTTTCTCCCCAATCCTTTCTTAGGATTTGCACCTTCAAACACATTTTTTAAAATCCAAAGAACTTTATAATCTACACAAGCTAGTTTTCCTTAAAGGTTATTTTTATTTGCCAATTACATTCCAGTAGTTGCCAAAGGGGGTCCAGAATTACGCAGGAGGGAGAATGACTCCAGTCGTCTGGATGACTAGCACATTCTATGACGATTTCCATTACTAGACGGAACCGCTGATCATTAATGGAGATGGGATATTTTAGGCCTACTTAAAAGAAGTTACCAGTTAAGACATACAATATCCCTTTGAAATGCTATGACATCAATACTCTGAACGTACACAAATAGGTCAAACACAAGAGGGGTGAGGGAAAAATGCCTCACAAAAAAATCCTTTGGGAAACAGTTTTCCTCTTAGCTTGTCTCCCTCCCTAATGCCTTTAGGGAATCACATGCAAAAATTTGTATTCCTAATTACTGATGCAAATTTCCCCCTCTAATCACCACATTCTTCTATAAAGAATCCAGATTTGCCACAGGGCTGGCATTTTAAACAAGCTCAGAACTGCCTCAAAACCTTTCCTGCTCCATTACCTACTCCATCCCCAAAACAAGCCAGGATACAGAGACTGGACGGCTTCCCCACTGCGGGGGTCTCAGAGCCACGGGGCGATTCTGAAACCATCCAAGCGGGGTGGGGTTTTGTTCCCGTTTTTAAAATTCATGGTAACAGATGACTATCTCGGTTTAGAATGAACTGAAGACATCATCCAAGAATGCTTTGAGCCACAAAATCTTACAAGCTAGATGGAAGCGACCCTGAATTTTTGTGTGCAATTGTTGAGTGTGCACATCCTTCTCAGGAGAAGGTGTTCAGGTGTCAAGATTCTAAAGGAGATCCCTGGCTATTTTTTTAAAAAGATACAATCTACAGTCAACGTACTCACTCAACTCTGCCACTTCCACCAGACAAAAAAAGTGGAGGGAAAAGGTTTGTCCCGTTAAAAGGGGCAGGGTTAACGTAAGAGTAAGGATTAGAATTTGGGCCTTCCAGACCCTAACCAGCCTCCAGCCTCTAACCACGCTGTTTACAATCTTGGCAGGAATCATAATGCCAAGTTTACAATCTAAGGCAGGTAAGAGGACTTGGCTCTGCCTTCCCCATGAAAAGACGTTTAACCGTTTAACCAAGACTTCGTGGCAACCGTACAAGATCTTGGTTCCTTCTGACCTTTTCCATCCAAACTGAGGCCCATTTTCCAATGCATGGCTTTTAAGTTTAAATTACAGTAATCATGCCCATTCCCCCAGCTCTGTACTTAAGCGCTCCCCCGCCCGCCCACCCCGACCTCCCAGGGCCAGAATACCGAAGGTCCCATTTCAGAAAACAGGAGTCCTTGAAAAAATTTAAGTAGCATCGTAACCCTTTCCCAACCCTACACAGTGGCTGCAGGGAGCTCACTGATGGGGGGCTGGGGGGTGGGTTTGTGTATATGGCTCCCATGTTAGGCACCTTGGTGTAAACCTATTCACTGCTGCATGATGCAGCCACAGGTTTGCCGCCTGTCTTTCTGGGGTTTCCTGCAACCTTGAATCCCGCTGGGTCCACCTCGGCCTGGCCACCGCACCCAGGATTCATCCAGTGTGCCACAACGAGTGGCTGGCTGAGGGGCAAAAGTGAAAGAGGACACAGGCGTTCAGAAACTATCGGGCAAGAGGAAAGTAACCTCAGGCTCCTGCTCATAGATGAAGTGAAGTGTATGTTTGACCCTCATTTCCCAAAAGCAGCAGGAAAAGAAGCAAGATTTAGAAACATGAGATGATGAAGAGGCAGCAAAGAATTAGCAAACACCATCTCCTTGTTTCTTTGGAGGGACCCTTCCAACAAGGCCAGGTCCTGATGACTCAGGCTCCCACCCCTCCAGGGAAGCGGGGCTAAAAGAGTTTGGGCCAGATCGGTCTCGTGGAACTCCCTGGGCAGGATTCTTCTGTCCTGCAGAACCAAGAGGGCAGAGAGAAATGCGCCCTCGCCCGGGGTGTGCACCTGTCAAAACGCAGACAGCTCAGGTCTGTGCATACAGGAATGTACCTATCCTTCTCCCTATTTAGCAAAGAAGGAAACCAAGGCAGCCCGAGATGAACGCACGTGAACTCGCACAAGGTCACACCGCAGTAAGTGGTGCTTTGCTACAAGGCTTAGCTGCGCAGTACTGTAATTTTCCTGATTTTCTTGGGAACATTTTCTTTTCTCTAGCTTTACTGTAATCCAGTATAATACATGTAACATACAAAATGCGTGTTAATCGACTGCTACCTACCAGTAAGGCTTCCGGTCAACAGCAGAGGGGGGTCACATTAGGGGTGGGTTTGGCTGCACAGGGGTCAGTGCCCCCAGGCCCTATGTTGTTCTACAGTCAACTGTCCCGCTGAAAACGTGTCCCAGCCCAACTAAAAAGAAAAGAACAGAGCCCCATACAGAGAGCAGCCTGAGCCGAGACCCAGAGGCCAATGAGGGAGGGGGGAAACCTCTGTGGTTGTCATCACATTGATTTGTCACTGGAGGAAGGGGCCACATTGCTGTGCTCACAACACTTGCCACATGGATGGAACCCAAGGGATGGATGTATTGAGTCAGGCGCTGGGCTAAATGCTTCCCTATACATATCATCACGTTTAAAAAGCACAACCGAATGAGCCAGTCCCATCGCCATTTTACACACGGTAGAAACGGAAGTATTGCCCAGGTCACATGGCTGGTATGCAGTGTGACCCCCAAACCTCATGAAATACCCCAAGGCACTTTATTCCCACAGGGCTGAGCAAGCTCATAGGATTAATCCACAACACACACGACTGGTGTATAAAGCCCACGACCTTGAAGAAAGGTTTGCATCTGGGAGTACTCCTGAACAACTCCCTACAAGCCTGCCAGAGGGTGTGAAAGGCACAAATATTGATTTAGACAAGAGCTACCTGCTTCACAGCCAAGACTTAAAAGGGAATGAAGGAAGAAAAAGGTCGGGGGGAGGCAGGCAAGGCTGCTGCCCCGGGGCGGGATCCCTGTATCTTCATGGGGTTTTTATGGGGCTAGTTCTGTGTCAGGAGCACAGCCCGAGCCATGCATCTCCCACTGTCACCCTGAACAGTGAATGGCAGATCTGAGGGACAAAGCCCCCAAGCTCAACACTTCAGCTTTGTCTTAAAATTATTGTACTCTCCATAGCATAGCAGCAGCTGTTTTAATACAATCTTCAAATGAAAAGGGACACTTGGAGAAGATGTGTCCCATTTGAACATTCACCCGTTCGCTTCTCAAAGGCTGCTGGGGAGGAGGGGACATAGATTAGTTGAAGGAGGCCTTTGTCACTGGAGTTTGTATGAAATATCACTGTTTTCCCAAAAATAAGACCTAGCTGGACAATCAGCTCTAATGCATCCTTTGGAGCAAAAATTAATATAAGACCGGGTCTTATTTTACTATAATGCAAGACATATAATATAATAATATCTTATATTATAATAATATAATATAATGCAATATAATACCAGTTCTTATATGAATTTTGCTCCAAAAGACGCACCAGAGCTGATTGTGCAGCTAGGTCTTATTTTCTGGGAAGCAGGGTAACTAGTCAGAGGACTTTAAGGGGCAGAAAAAGAAGCTTATTTTACTGCCTCTCAGTCTTTAAGGAAACATGGAGATGACAAAAATAAAACAAAATAAAAATACTGGATGTAGCGTGCAATATTAACAGATAAATTTTCCAAATAAAACTGTAGCTCTACAAGGATTGCTCGTTAAGCCCAAGTGAAAACTGGGTGTGGGCGAGGAAGGTCTGGGTTTCCTCTGGAGTGCCACAATCATTCCCCCAACTCAGGAGGAGGAAGCCTAGACGGCCGCCCGCCCGTTCCTCTCCCGAGAGGCCCCCGCAATCCTCCTGCTGCCTCCCAGCAGCCCCGCGGGCTCCGTGCCCTACACACAGGTACCTGGAAGGCCTCCAGGTGGCCGCCGTAGGGCTCTGTTTAAACAGAGGACATGACAACTTGGCAGCGAGACCAGCAGCTGAAGACCTGGCAAGGGATGCAGCCTCGCCCCTGGCAGCTGCGTGGACACAGAGAATTTGGCACCCGAGTCCAGCCCCAGAACGGCTAACCCAGTTCCAGCTGCTTGTGTGTAAGTGAGCAGGGCTCTGCATGCAATGCCTGCGGGGATTTCACTCCAGTGCAGGCCAAAAACACTTACTGCCTTCATTAACCTGTCTAAATTGGATGTTCATTCCGATGTCATTAATACTGGGGAACCCTGGGACTACGGAGTAATTTCTTAGAAACATAATGTTCCCCTTGACCCCCTTTCCAAAGGGGGCTCAGAGAAGGGGGCGGGCTACACGTCGATGAGATTTTGGCTTGAAGTTGAAGAAACATCAAATAATAAGTCATTATCAGGGGCTGCTGAAATCAGGGCAGCTGACGATAAACAGGTGTAACAACTCAGGTGCAATTACTCAAATGGGATAAATGAAATAGAGATAATTTATGATTGACAATTGGGGGGGGTTAAATGCCAACATAAAAAAACAAAACGGAGCTCAGCACTCTGCTGTGACCTTAAATCCCCTATCCTGGGGCATCATTTAAATCTATTTCTCAAAGAGGCCACCTGCATTAGGTGCGTGGTTTACATTGCAAATTTGAGCCCCACCCCAGTTTTAAAGAATCAGAATCTCTATGGGGTAGAGGAGCCGCAGGGTTATCAACTCCCTCATCATTTTTAAACAGGGAAGGGCTGATTTAAACTTCAAATAACACAGAATGAAGGAAACGTAAGCACGCTCATAGTGGGCAGTCGCTAAAAAAAATGATTTTTTTTGCATAAAATACTTCTGCTCTAATAGCTTAGAATACTCGGGTTGTTTTTTTTTTTCTTTATTTCACCTCCAGGCACCTTGAATTCCAAAAAAGAAAGTGCATTATCTGGAGTTATTTGCATAACACTAAATCCAGGAGGATTTATGGAGCTCCTCCACAAAGGAGGGCCAGGGTGTTTCACGGGTAGGGCCCCGATTAACCCTTCCCCACACCCTGGTTGCTTTCTGGGTCAGCTCTGCACCTTCCCAGAAAGCAGAAGAGGGAGATTTCAGGGAGGTTCTAATGGCCCTTCCCAGAATGTTACTTGTCCTTGGCTGGGCTGGAACAGAAAACCCAGCAGGTAACGGGATAAGCAGGCAGGCAGGCAGCCGGCTTCCCGGGGAAGATTAAACACAGTTAATTAAAACCCTGCAGAACGGGAGGCAGGGGGATTAGTTGGCAGGGGGAAAGGAGGGAGCTGCTAGCAGGAGAGGAAGATTTCCTTCCCAGACCTCTTAGCTGCTAATCAAGATTAAATGTGCTGTGCACCCCAGCCATCCATTCCATTTAGACAGATCTCGGTATCCCTTACTGAAAGGCCACTCTGTAAGCCTGTCCCAAGAGCTGGGCAACCCCAAATGCTTTTTTCAGCAAAAATTAAGCTTACTGAGGAGATACTGCCACGTATTAAAAACTGGTGAATGAAACAAAGGAAACTGGGTGGGCAGAGAGTTTCCTCTGAAAGGCAATCATCACTCAACCCTCAATTATGGTTACCTTCATATTTCTCCCCATGCTATCATGCAGGCCAGATCTCAAGAGACTGAAAGCAGCAGGAAGCTCCCCAGGAGGGTGGGGCCCGGCCCCCCCAGGATTCCCCTGCAATATAAATTCAGTCCAACCTAGCCCAGTCACAATGTCAGGCTGAAGGGAAGGAACTGAGCCACCAATCCAGGTAATCCTACAAAGCTTCCCACCCCACCTCCCTTCCCACCCCACCTCCCTTCCCACCCCACCTCCCAATTACACAAGACCAAGGACATGTCCATCCAAAAAAGCATTGATTAAGCACCTAACTGCCAGGTCTGGGCAAGGACTCACGGGGGCCTAGCCCCTGCACTGGGAGAGGGTCATTTATGACCCGTAAGGCCAGAGTAAGGCAGGCTCCCAGGGGCCCATAAAACTCCCAGGGAAGGAAGTGGGGATTAACCACTTCCTCCCACCCCTCAAGAAGGGGTTTCAAGCTCCACCAAATTGCAGAACAGAGGGCTCCAGGGAGGGGGTGGGGAGACCTGGGTCAGAAGATCCTACACCTCCACCAGGGGACATGACTAACCCTGGGGTTTCTCAAATTGCTTTGATTTTTACAGATGAGGACGTTGTAGTCCTGCTGCCACGGCAGCTCTGTGAGGCACATTCTAGCAAGTCTCACCGCCCCTCGAGGGGCATGGGTCTGGACTCTGTCCAGGGAGGGACAGAGCGTACATGGGGATTATGTGTTTGTTTGACAAGTAGGACGCTGGTACAATGGCTTTTTTCTTTTACATACTCATCCGCCAGATTTATTGGGTCAAAAGCTGTCGTTATCCTGGGTAGTTTACAACACGCTCATCGTTCACTCAATTTTTTTTTTATACGGAGATTGACTTTATCAACTCTTTCTTACCCAAATCAAAGATGAACAACTTCGAGAGAAACCCAAGTAACATGCAGAAACAACCTTGGGTCAACAAAGGAGAAGCACAGCAATGAGACTTTCTGGATTAGGGCCATGAGTGTGGCTCTGAGCTTCCTGGCAGTCAAAGCAAAATGAGCAACAACTGTCACTGTCAAAAGACCGCTTTGAGAGGACCAATGGTTTTCCTGGCAACAAATCCAGAGAGTCGTGGAATCTGTAAACACCACTCCTGGGCAGCCCCAAATACACAGCCGGAAACACGCAGGTATAAACCGAGCTGTGGAAATCCTCCAAATTCTACAGGGACAATCTTCTTTCTTGTGCTGGAGAAAAGCAAGTAGATACAGGTGTCCAGAACCAAAGGGGTGCCCTTATAGTACATGCAGCAAGTTCCCAAGAACTGTACCCCAAAAGTTCTCTTCTAGAAACCCCAGGAAACACTCCCTATGCTACCGCCCAAACCCCATGAAGCCATCACAAGGTGGGAGAGTGTGTCTCATGAGATACACCACCCCAAAAACACACTGGGCCTATGAAGACACTAAGACTCCACAGAGTGTTTGGCAGCAAAGGACCAGGAGGAGGGTCACGGGTTTTCTTTCTCCGTCTCCTGGCTGGCATTTGGTTTCTAAGGTGAGCCTTCTATCACATTCTTAGCCAGGACCCCTCCCTTCTTTCCCAAGACCTGGAGGGATGGGGAGTCAGACGGGTCCTGGTTCCCGGTAGGGTGTCCTGTGAAATACTGCTGTCGAACCCCACAGAAAGGGTCTCTACAACCCAAATGCTGACTCATGGCTGGGGTTGGGGAGGGGGCATCCTGCTAGCAGAAGCCTTTCAGCTTGGGAGTTTCGGCCCCTCCCAAAAGCTGTAAAGGAAGTGCCAGAACTAGAATTACCATATGAAAAAAAATAGCACTGCCCAGTTAAAATTTCAGACACAATTTTCAGCATAAGTATGTCCCAAATACTGCATGGGGGCATACTCACACTAAAAAAGTATTTACAACTTACGAACAGGGGCCTGGGGGGTGGGCAGGGAGAGCTAGCTAAAGGTGGCAATACTGGCCTTCTTGGTGAGTTCTGGGGGTCCCATTTAGGTGAGGCCCCACAAATCTCGAGAAGGGAAACCGGGAGCTTTAAGAGAACATAGTAAACCCAGGAATAGGAATAAGCGCTAAACTTCTTATTAACCATTTTTAATGGTGGAGGGGGACCTTCAGTTTGATTGTTGTTAGAACAAAAGCTGGCTCACTTAATCCAGCCCATGGTGCCTGACACGGGGGAGTCATGGGGAGGTGCACCCCCGTACACACCCCCATCTGAGCCCTGAGAACTCCCCAGGAACAGACACAGGACTCTTCAATGGTGCTCGCCACTCAAGCCTAGGCGATCAACATTCCAGGAGGCAGCCATTCCCGCCCTTCGGGAGGAACAAAGAGCCCGGGGAAGAATTCCTGCTGCCCTGAGCCTGGGGGGTGGGGTAGTATCCAAACAAAACGGGGCAGCAAAAAGTGCCCCGGGCGAGGGGCCTGAGGAAGCCCACTCCCTCCACGAAACAACTAAGGCACAGATAGTAAAATTGGACCTTATAAACGTGAGATGCAATTTGGGAGCTGAGTCTCTAAATGCGATGGAGTAAAGTTCAAGAGAGAAAAATCTCTAAAGGAAACAGACCCAAACCTCTGAATTTAATCATTAACTACACGGTGAGGGTCTTTGTATTCATGCTGTGTACTGGCTTTTACTGTAACCAATGCAAACTTCTTACTGTCCCTCTAAACATAGATGGTGGGTTTTGTTGGCTTGTCTTTTAAACTGTAGCTTCTGCGTCACCGTAGGAGGTGATTCAGGGGCGGTTCTAATCAGGGGTCCTCAGCAAAAAGGACCTCTGGAAGGGGAGAAAAGGTGGGGAACAGGAACTGACGAAAGCCATCCTCACACCCACCCCCACAGGCTGGGCACCCACTGTTGACAGTTCTGGGGATAGGATCTTCACACAGCTGGAAAGGGAGGTGAGGGACTTGGGCTTCACAGTGAGGACGGTTTAGGACAGACTTACACAACTGAAAGGTTCTCTTTTGCTTGGAGGGCCTAGGCGGTTCCAAGGATGACTGTGTTCCCATGAAACGTCCCCTCTGCACCATCCCCAATCGCAGGTTTTAAATGGGGCCCAACAGCTCCCTGTTTGAATTAACTCCGTAAACATTGGTTGAACATTTGCTTTGCAGATAAAGTTCTAATCACCAATGAAGTCCTCAGCAAAGTGCTTCCCAGTGTTTCAGACTCCTCAGAGGCTCCCAGGTCTTTCTTCCTGAAGCACCACTGGTGATCCTCTCCCCTCTACCTGGGCAAGGCTCACTGCCCGCGCCGCCCCCCCACACACACACACAAAAGATCTGCTCTCATGCCTTGCAACCGGTTCTCACAGTATCCAGCCCTGATCCTGTCCGCCCCAGCTCCCGCTCAGCAACCTGCTATTTCCTTCAGTAGACCCAGTTCTCACGGGGGGCCAGAGACCATGCATGTGTGGGAAGAGTTCCACGTGGAGGAAAGTGTACGGGGACCCTGCCCCACAACACAGTTCAATAATCAACTTTCTGAACCGAGGACTCAACAATTCTGCACACAGGAAACTGCCTCAAACCTACTGTAACGTTCTCGGGCTCGGGGGTCACATGTCACTCAGTGAAAAGCATATACAATAGCTGGTCCGTGATGACAGACTGCACCCACCCCCAAACTGAAACTTCCCCTCTAGATTTAAAAGTTCTAAGAAGCTCAAAAACAAAATGTTTCTGAAAGTAAGAGTCTTCAGGAATGGAAGCCACCAAGCTGTCTGTCAACGCCAAGTGACCTGGCAGGCCTGGAAAGCTATGGCTTTTTCTCCGAAGTATTCACCAAGGGCGTAGACTCCCAGGGCAGGACTGACAAGCTTCGGCTCCACTGTACCCACCCCCTCTGGAAGGACACAGGAAGCTGGCTGGCCCTCTGTTGCTAGGACTTCACTTCTCCACTGCATACTGCCTTTGGAGTCCTTGAATTAAAAAAATAATAAGCGTATGAAGCTCATCAGCAATAATTTAGTACTTTTATATGTACATCATTCACCGTGGTACCCAACTCTCCAAAGTCCCTGGTAATTCTATTTCCCTTTACGTGATGTAAGGGTCCGAAGAAGGCAACCTCTGTCCTCGTCCTTTGTGTCCTCAAAACACCCGGAGAGAACCAGGCACATGGCAGATGCTCAATGAGAAGTATGTTGATTGAATGGAATTCACTTCCACATTTTCCAAGCAATCCTTAAGGAATTTGCCTCCCAGCAGGCATCTGCTCACTAGAAAACAATGTGCCCTGGCCATTTGCATTGTGGCCCTGAGACAGCAAATATTTAAAAGAGAAAAAAACAGATAGACTCTAGGCCTTCGCAGAGGCTAAAATATGTCTCAGAGGTAAAGATATGAAGGAGTTTTACAGCTATCCTTGCTGTAATAAACGAGCAATAAAGCAGGACACGGGACATTGCAACTTTCCATCATTACAGACTTGTTCACATCCAACACCCCTATGGCTCACTCTACTTTCCATAAATCCTCCCAAAACACGACCAGAGTGGCAGGCCAAATTCTCCGGATTTAGCACTCAAAGGTACTACAGCAAGGGAACTTTCTGAGATGTCCTTGTCCTGGCTGTGGCGGCGGTAGCACAGGTATGCATAAATATTAGAACTCATCACAATGTGTGCATCTCATTGTGCCTAAACTATACCTCAATACAATAAAGAGGATGAGTGAGAGCTGTGTGTTATCACCCAGGAATGTGCCAGATTCACTACATTTAAAAAAAAAAAAAGCAAAATAGAGCCGTAGCTACTGTATACACATATATTTCAAAACAACTTTATTGTCAGTGTGTGCATAAGTAAATGACAATCGGAAAGGGAACGTCGCCCAAGCATAGGAAACATGACCAATGATACCATCTAAACTGTTAACAGTTTACATCTAGGGAATAGAATGAGTAAGTTCTATTTCTTTAGCTACTTATACTTAGCATTTGCCTGTTGTACAATGAATGACTAGTCTCTTGAAACTTAAAAATCCAATTAAAGTAAAAATTGAGGGGAGATATGAGAGTAGGTTTGTAAGGTCCTGCCCAGTCGCTGGTATACAGCAGGCAACAGAGCAACACGTGCTTAAGGACCGACCGGCCTGTAACAGGCTTAGAGCATTGCCACTGATACGTTGTGAGTAACATCTGCAGAGATTCTATTTCCTTAACAGGTAGGGAACATCAAAGAGATTTTTTTTTAAAGAGACTGCTGGTATATGGCCACAAAACATAAACACTCAACCAAATATACAGACGGTACCAGAAAAATATGTACACACTGTAAGAAAGGAAAAGGCTGTATTGAAATTGTTAATATATACCGATAACAAAAGATGACAAGTCACGTTTGACTTCTGCAATTAACAATCTTTTGAGCGAACGTCACACTAAGATTGCTACCGTAATTCAATTCACATTCAAAAAGTAATCCATAGATAACATCTCTTCAAACGTGATTTTTTGGCACTCCGTAGATTAAAGAGCAAGCCGGTTGGCACTCACATAGTAAGGCCTTAATATACTCACTCCTCACCCCCAGCCAACAGCTATATTCAGAACGGTTTCCCAGAAATGTGAGGTTCAGAGAAAAGGGGGAAATGAGACCATTCACTAACTGTCAGGACATGAGGCTCATCATTTGTTCTACATAAAATTAGATCCCATTCCTTGTAATAATACACCAGGAATATTTCCTAAAGTGGGATTTAAAGGCACAAAACGTAGAGAAAGTAAAACACCATCGTCAACCACACTCAAAGATTTAAAATGTCTACCGAATTAAACTAAATTGAGGCAAGCCGTGGACTCAGAGAAATCCTTTGCAACAGGCAACGGAGTATTCAGTATTTATCCGAACCGCCTAGAAATTGGTTTTTTTTAAACCCAGGCGAGAGAAGGCCTAGGAACCAAGGCAATCTAGGGAGGAAACCCAAATGGCCAATAAACATATGAAAAGACACCCACCTAGCCGTAATCACGGAAATGCAAAATAAAACAACAGGACGAACCATTTTTCTCATTATGTTGATGGCAACAAGAATGGGTGGGGTGGGAGGAAATGGGACTGGTAGGAGGCAAGCTCTCAGAAGCAAATTAACATTTCAAATGCGTCTCTCCAGCTTCCTAGAGATTCTCTGGCTGGGGGTTGAGGGGGATCTTCCCTCTAGAAGAAGGGACACGTAGATGTTCACACTTTGATGGTAATGGCCAAAAGCATAGAAAATACATATAAGGGAACAGCTAAACAAATTCCATGCCATGAACACTAAGTTCAGAACAGTAATGAATGGCAAGTTAGTACAAGAAAACGTCTACACATGTTTTTAAGACTACATTTCTATATGCGTGTATTTAGGGTTGTTAAGATTTAAAAGACAATGCAAACCCAGAGTATACGCTTTGGAGAGAAGTAGGACTAAGGGTACACTTCTTAAAATTTTTATGGGTAAAAAGATATATTTATGTATTACTTGTATAATTAAATCAGGATTAGAGTTAATTGGTCCGAGTTACTTCCTGGGAATACGAAGTAGCCCCTGAGAGAAATCTCAATTTTCCATTCTTCCAGCAGCTACAAGCTGAGGATGGTGAAGAAGGAAAGGTCAAATAAACAGTCACAAGCTTATACGTAACTCAGAAAAATTATAACCCCAAATGACAGGTACTATGAAGTCAAAATCTGTGTAAAAAAAACCTCTAAGTGTTGTTAAAAGAACACAGATTTAAAACAAAAGTGTTACCCACCCATCTCCAGCCTTTTTGAACCCATCAAGCGTTTACAAATCTACAGTCTTTATTAAGGACTCATTCATTCCGTTCTTCTTTTCAGGTCGCTGTGGGCAAACCTGTGTGCCTTTAGCATCAAGAGGGAGTGAGAATCCCCCCACAGTGACATTTCTAAGTGCTGACTGCAGGTCAAGGATCTGACATGAGAAAGCCCTGGCAGGCCAGACAGGACCTCCAGTTAGTCTTCAGACTTTGTTTCTTAAATCCGCTGAAACCACAGAATGTTATGCCTTGGACATCCTGGACTCCCCCGTGCAACACCCCTTCCGTCATGTTACACTGGAGGAAATGATTACAAGCCAACATGGGGTCCCCAAGAGAGCCTGAAACCCAATTTCTCCTACACCCAAGCCAGGGCCAAACATCTCATCTGCATAATTTGATCTTGTACATGGCTTTTAAATTTTATTCCCAGTTATTTGTTGTTTTACGTGCCTTTTTTGGGTGGAGAACTGGTTTTGCATCCTACCAAGCAAACAAACAACCTTGACAGTAAGTTCTATGGGGGCTAGAACAAATAGGCACTGATAAACCAGGTAGACGGTCGCTAAATGCTGTCAAATTTTGTGCCAGGTTGTGCAGTAGACCCTTGACCACTAACAATCTAATATGAAAGCTGTGAACACGTCCCTCCTCTCAGGAGAGGGAAATGTTTTCAAACTTGGAAACTAGCAGCGCTAGAAGTAGAACTTTTAGTCTGAGATGCCCAAATGTATTTAGTACTTTTCTTTGCACTATTTGTATGTCATTAACATTTGCATAAGTAAAAATTAACATAAATTTAGTTAGCAAATAACCAACAGTAAAGGGGAGATGATGCAGATGAAGTAAGTTCAGTTCTTAGGTATCAAGGCAAATCTATTTATTGCACGATAGACTAAGGATGAGTAAAAAGATTACAAAATTGGTAGCTGTTGTGGCAAGTCCCACAGGTTGGTTGTCCGGAATTAACCATTCCCTCTTGCTAAGAAAGGATTTTGCTACCCCTTCATAAATGGCTTTCCAGTTATTACCATAAATAAACCAGAAAAGAAAATCCCCTTCTTTAACCTCTACTCTTACACCTTCTTTCATCCGTACTACATGGAGGGGGTTCCAAGATTCCCTCAAAGCTCAAGATAACTGGGTTGGTCCATTGCTGAATCTACTTAAATTGGTAAAATCAAAACTTCCTCTTAGAACATTCCTCTAAATCCCTGAAAGCTCTGATAAAGCTAACAACAAAAACCAAAGGAGACTGAAAAAAAAGAGAGAGAATTTCTCAGGACGATTAAAAATAAAGGGCGGGACTGGTGGGTGGGTGGCTAGCAGGTGCTTCCCCAGACCCTCTGGCAGCACCATCCCCAAAGCAGTTCCTTCTGTCTTAAATTTCTAAATGTCTTCACTTATATTTATGTATCAGGCATGTGGCAATTTTTCATCAGGAAATACTTCATTTGATTTTCAAGCCAAAAAGCCAGTCCTAGGCTGACTAATCCCAATGTTACCAGACCCTACAGCAGTGACAGGCTCAAAGTCACACAAGTATGTACTGGATCAAAACGGGGACCCCCAATATGAGACAGGAACCACTACCACTCAACACAGCACTGAACAGATTCTAGGCATTAAAATAAATATTCATAATCACCAAAAACAAGAAACACAAGGGCCCCTTAACTGGAGAAGGTATTAACTTTGGTACATTCAGAATGAAAAACTACTCAGTGATAAAAAAGGGAGGAGCTATGGGTACTACAGCAGGGATGGCTCTAGAATGCATTAGCTAACTGGAAAAAAAAAATCCGACTCAAAGGCTTCAACACTATGATTCTGTTGTGTGACTTTCTGGAAAAGACAAAAATCCCAGTAACAGAACAGACCAGTGGTTGCCTGCGGGGGAGGGAGGCGAGTGATTACACATTGTATACTCTGGTTAAAATGTGTGGAATTAACTGAGAAAGCTGTGTTTTATGATATGTAACCTATAGCTCAGTAAACAATAACCAAAAAAAAAAAAAAATCAAACTAGAAAATCACCGGACTAGAAGTAAGTGAGGCTTCCCTCTCAGGTTATGGAGCACAAACGGCAACATAAACTGAAATGGACAAAGCGAGCTGGGGGAGGGGTTGCCGACCACCTTAGAAAGGCTGAGCAGAGGAAGGGGAAGCAGGGAAGGGGAGAAGCTCCTTCTGGCAGCCTCTATTGAGCCTCTCTCGCTCGCTCCCAAAATTATCACCATCATGGGCTGGCAGAGTCTGGTTCACACCAGGGAGATCCTCACGGTCTTCCACAGATGCCCCCTCTGTGGACCAACAGCGGCCCCCACTCAGGACTCAGAACCACATCAAGGCTATTAGGGAAGGCAGGGAAGTCACCCAACCCCAAACTGGTTGTGTAAACTCCGAGGAACGGGGCTGGGGGCTGCTTTGCCTGCTGCTGTATTTCCCTCCTCCTACTTTATATACCTAATCAGCTTTCATAGAAATTCCAGTCTGTTCTCATAGAAATTACAATTTCCTGCACTCCTGTAATCTTAAACAGTATAAAGACGTGAGCAGGTACAATGGACATAAACAGGTTTGGGAACAAGAACAGTCTCTCTTGGTAAGCACACAACTCAGATGGTGCGAGCTGGATGCCTGGAGGGGCAGCCGGCTGGCAGAGGATGGCAGCAAGCTGGGTTGGTAGAATCTAACCACGTTGACAGAACAGCACTTCTGGTTCCCATTAGTCGGAGGTCTCCTCCATATTTTCATGAAAAGTTTCAATGGAACCAAGTCAGGTGGTCGTGCCAGAAGCAATGACCCTAATGGGAGGCCATCTTCCAAGCTTTCTTTGCTGCTTCCTGAATTATTCTAGTCTCTCAGTCTCAAATCCATCCTTTCTGTCCCCCTCTCCCTTTGTGATTTGGGGGTGGGGGGACTGGGACTGAGCAAACCCCATCTCTGCCTTGCCAGCTGGGTCACAGTTAGACTCTGCCAACAGGGGATGCTATGGGGAGAACAGATTCTGCTCTAGTCTGCTTCCTGGGTCACACCATTAACAGACTTCTCTACCCAACAGCACTGGGTCACTCCTGGGGCAGTACCTGACTCCAGCTTGCAGTTCTTTAACAATGGAGGAACCTGCTTCGTCATCCCCCCTCCTAAGTATTAATAACTCCGTGTCCCTTTTGATCCCTCCCCCATCTTAGGATAGCAGCTGCTTCCCACACTTGCTACTGCACAGATACCCTAGTGTTCTCTTGCTTTCTAACTTCCTCGTTAGTTGACAATTCTGTACATTAAATTACCTGTGAAAGGAACGAATGTGGCTCTGGCTCCTGACTGATAACACCAGTTGTTCCTGCTACATTATCAATAACCCATCCCCCCCCTAGGAGGGGTAAAAAGAGGGGACCCTAACATCTTCCTTAGGCACGTTAAAAGGATGGGGAAAAGGTTTGGATTACACACTGTCCTCTAGAGTCAGTCCACTGAAGGTTCCTGACACCTCTGCCGACCAGCTCGCCATCTACCTAAATTCCAACATTCTCTAAAAAACTCCTCTGCTTTCAACCCAAACTCATCTATCTCTCTTTTGGAACCTCTAGGAACCTCTATCCGTTCAGAGGTCCTGAGCTTTAACATTTAGCTTTCATCTAGTAATTTAAACAAAACCACATATAAAAAGCAGCCACACAGTGAGGGGTGAGAATCCCCCTCTGCATTCACCTTCTCCCTTTCAGTTCTGTCTTTGCAAACCGACAAACCACAAGACTTTTAGGTAGGGAAAGGGTCGCAGACTACCTTTACACATCTTTAGCATGAGCAGAATTCTTAGCAGCGAACAGACTCTCAAATATTTTGATGACAAATCTTAACACATCAAGTCCTGTCAGCAATGAGGAATGGCCCAAATTATTTCATAGCATCAAATATCACTTGGCCAGCCACCAGGAAATAGTTAAGAAAGATAACCAGCATATTTAATTTCATGAAAAAGAAATTTTACCCGTTTGGCAGCAACTTGCAGGAAAAGTTGAAGCCAATTTTTTCCCCAAGATATTTACAGTTAACGTGCACCTCTACTATTAAAACATGGATTTTTCTGATTCCTTCAAAGCTGTAAATTACAGCTCTCCCCACAGATAAGTCTCTAAGAACATAATAACCATTCCTGTCACACCCATCTAAAAAGTCATAGAGATCAAGAGGTTAAATGACGTGTCCAAGGTCACAGCTACTTCAGGGAAACACTGGGCCTTAAACCCAGGTCTTTGTACTCTAAAGCTCACGTTCTTGTCCTTATACCGAGAAGCTACACGCATTTTCCAATTTACTGTTCGTCCTTTCATCCCCCCAATTCCTCTGTCCATATACATAATGTGAGAGAAAGGACAGCAGAGCCTAATATTTACAAGGGCATTCATTTTTTTGCTTGAAAACTAAGTCTCCTTTATTCCTGGCGAAGGAATAAAAAAGGCAGAACCAATGAGCGTCTTCTCAGGGTCAAACCCAACCTGCATCAATCACTGCTGAGAATTGACAATCGAGCAAAATCTTTCTGGCACTAGTCCTTAAATCCACTAACATCAACCGAAGCCAAATCTAGTGTAAGAGCCCCTACCCACTAATGCCAAAGGCCTTGCTCTGAAGGGAAAGCAGTGGGGGGAGGGGGCAGGAAGCGGCCTCCATTGCCTGAGATCCAGAACAGAATGTGTGCCTATGTTATAGGTTGATTGGCAGGGGAAGCATCCTTCTCACTCCTGACATTGTAGAGATCTCTCCTATGAGACTTAGTTGTAATTTAAAAAGAGAAAATAATTAAAACTCAAGGGCTCTTCCTTGCTAAATTATTTTCTGACAACACTTAAAGTTAATTTTGGAATGACACAGTAATGACTGTCACACTAATTTCTGCCAAGAGACCACGGCCCATTTATGACTTTTCTCCTTAACAACTTAGAAAAGATCAAAAGTAAGAAAATAAAACACAAGAAGCTAACGATTTAAGCAATAAACTTAGTATCAAATGTCAGATATTTAAGGACTAGCTTCAAACACAGAAATTTGCTAAATATTGTGAAGAAAGAGCAATGTGAAAAAGAGAAGTGGACTAGAGTTTCTGATCAACAAACGTCATTTCACCATCACCAGCTTGTAAAGCAGCAGTTCTTTTCTATGGTGATTTAAGGCCTTTCCTGTATTTACGTTTCCTCTTTAGATTCCTCCAACATACACACACACACACATACACACAACCTGACAATACCATGAAATTAAAGCTTATACAATATTTCAGTCCCTGAAATCAGACTGTTCCCTTGAGCAAGTTGATCCGTTTCTTTGAAATGCCACATTTCCCCGTCCTCCCAAAAGAAATAAATATCATGGCTTCAAAGATTACTGGTTCTCAAATATATCATATCAAATGTAAACTGGACTTCCATCTTTAAAAAAAATAAGGCTGAAGGTATTGATACACTTACACCCATCTTCTCTCCTAGGCTTGGGGAGCCCTATAACCGTAAAATGGTCTAGACCAAAAGTTAAAGATGAAGTCCCAGTTTTTCTAAAGTGAAACAAGTTTTATGCATTTTTCTCCAGTACACCTTGCATCACCTGAAAGAATCACTACATATCTTTCTGTTCACATAATGGTAAACTGCCACAAATTCTAACTTTGAAAATTAGTTTTTTTTAAAAAAAAAAACCCAAAACTTAGTTTTCCTTCTCCAACACCCCTTTTGGGGGGGAAAGGGACGGGAAGGGTGGTCTGTTTCAATACTCTAATATTATAAACGTTTACCACTGCCTCCTATTGTGGGACACTGTACTGTCACAATCTATGTATTATCTCTAATCCTTACAACATTGACAAGTGTAACTGTCATTTCACAGACCAGAAAACTGAGGCAGAGCAAGAACTCTATAGACACCTTTAATAACGAACATCACAAAAATCTTTTTCTGGCTACTACTAAAACTTTCTTTACCATATCCACTTTTCTATCTCAACACTTAACCACACCTTTTTTGTGTGAATTTGCAGTTTACAAGTCTATAAATGATCGTAATAAAGAAGTATCTCCCTCTGACATTGATCTCAAAGAGGCAGGCGGACCATAATTTACAGATGTGGTCTAAACGACGTCATTATGACTGCTGATGCCACCAATTCACAATTCTCATTTTTAAAACCTGTGCTGAAATAGTCATGTTATATTCGTATTCGGCAGCAAACCCTAAGTGTGCACATTTTTTAACACAATAAGCCTTTTTATAATTATCCCAATGAGTCAGAACCCAATGGCATTTCCAGAAAAACATTTTTAACTGCAAATGTGGCCAAGCTTTCCAGAAGTTACAACTAAATACAGTTGTTGACATGTGTTTAGGAACACGTGACAGGGTCCTCTCTCATTCCCAGGGGTTCCTTACCTCTCAGGCTCCAAAGACAACTCTGGGGGCCCTCAAAATTCACAGGGTGTCGAAGCAAGTAAGAGGACGCCCTCAGTCTACGTAACTAACCTTGACCCACTTAATTCTTTTCACGCAGTGTACCCTACTCATTCGCATTCCATTCATGTTGACCGACTGTGCCAGCCTGCAGGAGACTGTCCAGGTACACACTCACAATTGAAAATTATCCCCTTATTCATGACCAAGCTTCCCTTTCCCAAATTTACAGCTTCATTTTGCTAATATATTAGTGAAAGCAATAACTTGACCACTAAAGATTACCACTTCCTTAGGGCACTGTGCCTACTGATCATTAAACTGGGATCATTACACATATTCGCTACAAGAAGAAAACAAAAAACACGTCACCTGGTGGGAACTGACGCTCAGGTAAGGGCTATCTGCTGTTAGTAGAAAATCTACATCAAGACGGATTAAATATGGATTTCCCAAAAATCTCAGTTGAGTTTGAGTGGGAGATAGAGACCCCGGAGTAGTGGGTCTTCCCTCCCCCATTTCATTCCACCCTACCTTCTGAGGCAATTGTAAGGCAAACGATCTAAAACACGAAGGAAGCCAGAGATGGCATCTGAAGAAGGAAAGAATTATTACGCTGGAATAAGGCTTAAGTCAATATTTTTAGATGTAAATTGCCAGTGCTCAGCCCCCCACTCCTCCCAATTTTTCTGTTAACAAGTCACAGTCTTGTCAATCAAAACAGTCAATATGGTTTCAGTCAACTCAGTTTGTAGGTATAAACAAAACCTCAAAGGGAGAAGAATAATTTAGTATTGAACAGCATGAGGTCACATCAACTGAAGAGGCAAGATGGATCAAGCTTCCTCTTGCAACTTACAAAGCTTGAAAGGTCAAGAGAAGGGGGAACAGAGAGGAGTGCAAAGGGTGGCAGCTTACTCCCTTTAGGCAACTGTAATTCTTTATTATCTTTCTCTTGCTCTCTTCCAAAATAAGAGATGGCAAAAGCAGCCTTGGTACGCCAAGACTCTCCTTTAACTCTTTGTAAGTGTTATGGAAGGGTGGGGAGGGAACACCACTTTTAAACCGCCTGCATGGTGGAATTTGTGTCAACCTTTTGCTCAAGTGTGAAGAAGAATGACACCAAAATGGTCCTTTATTCACTAAGAATAAATACACCTAAAATGAACCTTACTCTGTGTGAGGAACTGGATGGAGAAATGTCAAGATTAAGCAAACCACGTGAGTTTTAAGTTAGCACCAGAGGAAATAAAATTTGGAGGTGAAATTTCAGGGCTATAGAATTATCAAATTATCAAGTAAGTTAAAATTTCTCTTGAACCAGGAAAACTTATAAACCTTTTTCTCCTGCCCACTTATCTTCAACAAAAGCATTTAAACCATTTCACTTCATTTATAGCTTCCCTATATAAGCTAATTCCCTTTCTATATGCAAAGTTTTAATGATAAAAACAAAAAGCTAACAGCTATACTCAAAATTTTACATATTAAAAGATGCCTCCTTTTTAAGGAATGCTTTAAGAAACAATATTTTAATATTGCTTTTAGCATCCTAAAACTTATAAGTAGCTAAAAAGGGAAAGAAAAAAACTGAGTACCAATCTTCAAACACTTTCAAGATTTCTTTACTCTATGTACAACTACTTAACTTGAAAACATCTGAATCATAAAAAACATAGTAATACCAAATGAAGAACTGAAGTCTGGCAGAAAGTGCCTGTTTTCTTCCTAAAGTATCTTCATTATTTCCAAAATATTTATTTCTAGCATTGGAAACAAAAATCCTATAGACCCAGTCTATGCAACCTCAAAACCCGAGGAGTAGTTTACTTTTCAAGAAGATAAAGTCACAAAAGGTTCCCAGACAGTGTTGATAGCACCGTAGGTAGGCTCAAATATTACTGACACACTTTAGGGCCGCGGGTTATGACGGCGAGCCAACCTCCCCAGCAAAAGCTTGCCAAACCAGCCAAGGTCCACTTCTCCAGGATCCATGCTGATAAAATCCATCCCTATGCACTTTAACAGAAGACCAGGCACATTCCTCAGCTCAAATGTGACTTTTTGAAAACCCCCCGATTACATTCAAGGAGAAGGAATTAAGAAATTAATAATGTACATTTATCTCCCATATATTTTCAGCAAGCATTTTTAATTCCACAGACTTCAACCTATAAACATCTACCTGCTGAACTGGACTCCAATTATTTTCCAAGTTATGAAAGTGGTTTCCTGGTGAATAGGTGAGTGAAATGCATGTGTTAAGCAGACACATATCCACCTAAGTCCTATACAGCAGATAGAAAATGGGTGCAGAAATACTAGAATGCTCTTTTTTTCTCTTGTCCTTGCAAAAGAAAAAGTCTTTCGATATGTTTTGTAATTTCCACAGCACCATACATGTTTAAAATCAAACATGTATGTATACATTCCTGAAAAAGCTTAGACACTATGAGTGCACAAAAAAAATATATATATAATATATATTATATATATACATATATATGGATGCCAACACTGGTACAATCCCCATTCAGTGACTTATTCAAAATAAGACATAAAAATTTATTCCACAATCAATTATTTTAGGCAGCAAAGAGGTTTACGGCTGATTTTTGGAGAGTGGTTTTTTGGGGAAAGATAGTTCCCAAAGTCTAGAATTGCTAAGGGTCATCTCTGGTTGGAATTCTAGAATTTCTTTCCAGGACGTTGTTTGTTTGTCTGTTTGTTTGTTTTTAAAGCCCAAGGCAGGGACCAAATATAAATCGAATCAACACCTGCACCCCCTTTTCCACCCAAGAGACAGGAAAATCCCACCGCTGGCCTGCCTAACTGGAAATATTGCCATCCTCCATGGGACAGGCTACAGTTTCCCTTGGCTGAAGATGGCAACTGTGTCACCCTGGCCGGTCCCCTACCACTAGTGAGACAGAGCCTTTCCTGGGGACAGACCAGGCTCGGACCCCACTCGGCTTCCCGCCATTTACAGAATCCTGACTCCCAGCCCTTTAACACACCATGGAGGCCCTGAGGTTTCTGCTCCAGTGTCGCCTCCAAGGCAGAAGGACTCACAACCAATGTGCCAATAATACAACATTAAAGGGCAACTCGAGAGTAGCCGGGGCAGCGCGCTCAAGTACCCTTTACCTCTCTATCCCTTTTCCCCTAAACGCGTGCACACCCTTTTCGGGTGTCCGTGGCGTGAGAGGAGTGGCCACCTATCCGGCCGCGTTCCCACAGCCGACAGCGGCTGTGGGTTCCGGGCTAGCCGGGCGGCGGCGCGGGCCCACAGCTGGGCTGCTTTGGCGCACTTCTCCGGGGACCCCTACGAGCGATCCCCGGTTCTGGGACGCTGGCCCCGGATTCCGGCCTGGATGGCCGCCGGCACGGGGCGCCTGCAGGCCTTTCGGACTGACTATCGACACACACAACTAGAGAAAAACCCAAACTCTTTTTTTATGAGCCAAATATGAGAGTGGGAGCAAGCAATTCTTATCCTTTCATTGAACACCCTCATTTCTTCCCCTTTTAGATTTTAAAGTTCTTATATTAAACCAAGAGCTCAAAACACCGGGTGAGCTTGCCAATCCAGAGGAGCCATTTCCATGGGGGGCAGCGGGAGGGAGATGCTTAAGAAAAGCCTCCCGCACCCGCGTGGCCAACTTATAAGAGGCACCCTCCCTAAAATTAAAGGGGAAAAGCCAGGCGTTGGACCTCCTTCCCAAGGTCAGGTGGCATTAGTCAACCATAGGCAAGAGTGCCCTGAATTATTTAACGGAGCATGTTGTCACAGGAGGCAACTTAATAAAGTAGCACATTTTAAAAAGTTGAGGTAGGTTGTACATATAGCCAAATACCTGGATTTGGGTATTCAGTCCTGTCACAATCAAATAGAAAAACCATCATCCTCCAAAAGTGCCCTCTTGCTCTTTTTCCAATCAAAAGCATGGTTTTCAACCTACCGATATTTTAAAACTGTTACCGATCACTTCCCTGAAAGGAAAGGAAGAATTTAGGCCATGGGTGGGACTCACCTATGTGGACCTGGTATCAAACGCTAGCTCTCTAGTCAGAACTTTGTCATCTTTGGACTCAAAATATCTAGCATTCTAAATCGAGGAAAAAGAGGTCTAAAAATTAATTTCCAAGTTTTCCTTAAATGCAAAACTAAAACGGGGAAGTAGAATTTTGCTCAAAACTGAACAAATTTCATGTTTTTAAAGGGCACTTAGTTTAACAAGGTAATATCTTTATGTTTTTGCCAAACAACTGTGCACATGTTAAAAAGTGAATTTTCAGGGCATCCAGGTACCTCCCAGGGTGAGGGGAGCTTCACTTAAAACACTCTCCCACCCAATTTGAATGCTTTTATAATTTAAAAAGTGTATAAACCTTTTACAAGTCTGGCAACAGTGAGCATCTACTGTTTTAGCCCAAATAAACAGTGTGTGGATCTTTAACTGGGAATATAAATAAAACCTGACATTTAAACTCAACTGCTGGGAGGGAGGGTTCAATCAACACCCCTCCCAGGAGGAAAACTGGCAGATTCAAGGAGCTCTCTCCCCTTCACTTTCCCCCCACTACCCCTTCCACCCCCCAATTTGACCCTAATCGTCAAGTGAATTGGCTCCATCTTTCCATCCCTGGCTGGGATTCGGATTGGTATTTAGCTCATTTTTCTAAAAGTGATGAAAGAACTCAGGAGTGTGGAAAAAAATGTAAAGATGAGTCCATTCAAAGCTTAAAAACCAAGGAAAAGAATAACTGCCCCCTAGCTTCATACCGAGAAGGAAACTTAAAGTGAGGCGCTCACAAGTAGATTAGAATTTCAACTTTTTTCCAATAGGAAAGCCGGCTTCAGGCCATCAGGCAATAGCTCCGCCTTCCTACCCAAATAACAGGTTAGGAATGGAAAAGACTGCGCTGTGCAAGCTTCTGCCGTGCTCGGTACCAGCACGCCCACTCCAACTCGCAGGCAGTAACTCCCACAAGGATTTTTAATGCCTGTGCTGTCTCGTGCTCTACATCCAACGCCAAGTCTACAGCGATCACACACACCAAACCTCACGGGTCTCCAGGTAGATCCCCTTAGTTACCAGTTACCGACCCTCTCTGCAGAGCCTACCGCTTGAAATTTTTGGCCCTTTCCTCTAATGGGTTCGGGTGAGTGAAAAGTGTCACGCGGTGTGAAAAATAATCAAAAAGGTTTATTCAGTAGCCAAAACAGCACAATCAAGACCAATGGCTGCAATGCAGCCCTCGGACTTTGCGCAAGCTCGGGTTCAAGCTGGTGCAGCAGAGTCCGTTTTTTCTCCAAGAAAAGTGGGAGTCCCTACCGTCCCCCAATTCCGCTTCTCTAGGGGCAGTTGCGAGCCCATGGGGCCGAATTCCAAGTAAGGGAGGTACAGGGGCAAAGACGCGTTTTACACAGTGCAAATAACAGAACCGCGGAGAAGGGCTTAAGACCGAGGTCCCCTTGGCCCTCAAAGATCCACAGATGCCCTCTGACCCACGGAGACAACGATTACCAGTGTCCCAACAAAAAACACAGTCCTCCTTCCAAACCACGTACGTGGGAACCACGTCTACACAGGCACACGCACTCCCCACGCACCCACACAGCCATCTCTTCCTAGCTCAAGCCTCACTTAAAAAGCAACAACCTACAAATTGTACGAACAAAAATAATAAGCGAAAGGAGAGCCCCATCAGCACGTTGCGAGGCCTCTGGTGTGTCCGGAGGAGACCACGTCTACACAAACACACACACTTCCGTCTCGCGTCTTACTTTAATACTTTAAAATCGCATGTACGCTTTGTCAAACAAACGAAGAAATCAAAGCCCACAACGAAGAGGTGTCCTCAAACCTCCGGAACATGGGGTGGGGGATGGGAGGGGAACGGAACCTCGCACAAGGTGAGCAGGTCTACACAGCCACACACATCTAACTCTTGGACCTCACGCCTAACTGGAGACAACGGTTGCCATGTTTTGCCACACAGAAAATTAGATGAGGATAAGGGGGGACTCGGGGACTCCACTTTTTGGCACCTTTCGGGAGCCCCTCACAGCACGCACACAGAAGCCCGGTATTACACACACACACACACACACGCACACACACACACCACACACCCCTCCCACCCCAGGTCATGATCTACTTGTTGGCAACAACCGCCATGTAGCCAAAACAAGATATTCCTAAAGGAAAAGACTCCCACACCTCCCATCGCTTTGGGACCGGTCCCGAGGCCCTTCGCGAGCGCCCCGGATATTCTCGGGTGGGGACACACACGCGCCGCCCCATCCCCGCCCGGGTGCAGCCCGCTCGGAAGAAGCCACGCACTCACCTCGTCGTCGTGGTGCTGGCAGAAGCCGAGGCGCTCAGGGAAGACAGAGAGGATGGAGAAGGGCGGGCCGGGGAAGGGCGGCCCGAGTCCGAGCTGCTGTGCGGCGGCGGCGGCGGCGGGACCCGGCGGGCCGCGCTCAATGTAGTGGTCCTTGGTGAGGCGCACGCGCTGGTGCGCGCGGACGCAGTTGTCGCACAGGTGCTCCTGGCAGTCGAGGCAGCGCGACGAGGCGGCGTTGCCCTCGTCACAGGAGCTGCAGCCGTGAGGCCGGCGCAGCAGCAGCGCCGATGGGGAAGCAGCCGGCCCGCCGGGCGCAGAGCGGGAAGGCGCGGGCGGCGGAGGCGCCTGCGGGAGCGGCGGCGCCGAGGCGGGCGCGCGCGGGTGCGCGTGGTGAGCGTGGTGCCGGTGGTTGCTGTGGCCGGCCGCGCTCGCTTGGGCGCCGGCACGCCCGTTCTTGGGCGATGGCTCGTCCGCGGTGGCCACTACGGCGTCGAGCAGGTTGCTAAGCAGGAAGGCGGACGAGGGAAGCGCGTCCATGCCCGCCGCCTCGGCCAGCACTACTTTCTGGTCGCACACAGGGCAGCGCAGTTTGAGTGGCTCACCCGGCGCGCCGCCGCCGGCCGCCGGCAGCCGGTGCGCCTCGAGGCACGGGCGGCAGAAGGCGTGTAGGCAGGGCAGAACGTGCAGACGGCGCGCCACGGCCCCGGGGCCCCCGCCGCCGCCCCCCGACGACGTGGACGTCTGTGAGGAAGACGACGACGCAGACGAGTTGGAGGAGAGTGGCGCCGGCGAGCCGCACATCTCCTTGCAGAGCAGGCAGATCTGGAAGTCGCTCTCAGGGAACGAAGCCATTTGCAACCAGGCCCAGAGGAGGGAGGAGACCAGAGAGGAAGAGGAGGAGAGGAGAGCGCGGACGAGGTGGGTGGGGGAGCCGCCGACTCACTCAAAAAAATGCATCTATTAGGCCTGCAATCCAGGAGCAGGCACCAGTGCAGCGTGACCCGCTTGGCCTCGCCGCGTCCGGCCCGCGCGCTGCCACCCCCGACGCTGCGGGCATTAAATGCCACTATCCAGAGGCGACACAGATTCTTCCCGGAGGACGTGGGGGCTGCGTGCTTTCCCAAGCGGGAGCGCCGGAACAAGTCCCGACTTGCGAGGGGCGAGCGGGGGCAGGGAGGTCAGAGGACTCCCTGGAGCAGCTGGAGCTTAGCTTCTTGCTCGCTGATGGAAGTCCTCTAAAGTAGAGTCCGCTGTGCAATCCCAGACCCGGCGGGAGAAGCAGAATTTGGTTCGAGGAGTATTTGGTGCGTTGGTTTTCTTTTAACGAATTTAGTTAGTCTCTTCTTGGGAGAGAAAGGCTCCCCAAACTAGTAAAGGCGGGAGCGGCGCGACGCCAAGCCCGTGTCCCCCCGCGCGACGTCGGCCGCCCCACCGCATGACGCGGCGGCCAGGGACTCCTGGGTGGCCCGGCGTGCTGCGCTCGGGCTTGCGCACGGCCGGGCGCGGGCTCCCCTGCAGGGCAGTCGGCCCCGCGGCAGCTGCAGCTCGTGGGAGCCCGGCCGCGGCCGCACGCGTGTAGTACGCACGCGCGTCCCACGCGCCTCGAGTCTCCCGCGCGCCCGCCTGGCCCCGCCGCGGCAGCCGGCGCTTAACACGCACGCGCGCCCCACGCGGCCCAGGGCCCTCGTGACCCCGCCTCGCCGGGCCTGGGCGCCTCCCGCGCGCTCCTTCTCCTCCGGTTTAGCGGCGCTGCAGCGCGGGGCCGCAGGTCCCCGCAGGCCGTCCTGAATTATTCATCGGCAGGAAGATATTAGATGTACCCGCTGCCCGCTCCGCGCGAGCCGTCGTGCAATGCTATCCGAGCTCCGCGCGCGCCCCGCGCCCCTCCTCCTCCTCACGTCCGTCCTCTCTGAAACCTTGGCAGCGAAGGGGGATCACATTTCCTTTGTCATCGGGCCATTTCGCCCTCGCCTTGGTCCCCCCTCCGATCCCGAGCCGTGGAGACGGAGCCTCCTCCGGGGCGCGCTGGAATCAGTGGAACCGGCAACGACCCAGCGCGGTGAGCTCGGGAGCCGCGTGGCCAACGCCGCCGGCCCGCGCCCGCGTCATCTTTCTGAAACGAGGCGCCCTGCAAGACTAGGGTGGTCCCGGCCGCGCTGCGCCTACCGGGCTGTGCTCGCGCCGTACGCCCTGGCCTCCTGGGGCTTTGAACAACTCCCCCAATTCGGGCTGCGTGCGTGCACGCGCGCGCGAGCCCCCTCTTTCTCTGCTTTGCCGCCTCTTCCTCCTTCTTCTCCTCCTCCTCTCAGTACGCTGGTTATTGGGACTGATCGGAATTCGGAATCCTTTTAATCTCCAAAGGAGCAAACTCACTTCCGCCCGAGTGCTGGGAGGGGGCTGGGGGAGGGGACACATGGGAGGGGGTTCCAGGCAAACAGGAAACATTAGCCCTCTCGGCACGGCTCGCTTTTGTGTACTCCCTCCCTCCTCCCTCCAACCTCCTCCCTGCTCCTGGCCGCTGGGGAGATGAACGCCCCCGGGCTTCAGTGTGACGACCTTTGAAACCTTCTGAGCTGGGAGCGGAGAGCGACTCTTCCGTTTATTTAAAAAAAGAAAAGAAAGGGAAAGATTTCATTCTGAGTCGTGGTTCAACAGAGACTGATATCCACTGCCCGTGAGATCTGGGTTTTTTCACCACCTCTTTTTTTTCTTATTACGTTTTCTTAAGGACTCCATATCTGTGATCAACACCAAAACCTTAAGCGGTTGTGTGCTGTTGGATGTGTGGAATCAACGAATCTGAATTCTGATCTCTGAGGGTTTCCTTTTGAGTTTTAATGAGGGGTGGGGGGCAGAGGGCAGCTGTTCAGGGGAGGCTACCCGGTGACGGCCCCGCGGCCATCTGGGTGGTGCCCCAGGCTGCCCGGGCGGTTCTGGGAGAGGGACTTGGTTGGCGCTGGGAAGAGACTGACTTGCAAGAGCAGAGAGGGCCACATGCCAGGATTAGAGGGTATCTGGTCTGGAGGCCAACGAGTGGAACAATTGTCCGCGTCTTAACACTATCAAGTTGTTAGTTATTAGTGACATCTTGGGTCCTACTTGTACAGGGAACAACAACCTGGATGAATCTCAAAAACACGTTAGGAAAACGAAGCCAAACAAGAGTCCATACTATGTGATTCCATTTACAGGAAATTCTAGAACAGGCAAAACTAAGCTCTGGGGATAGGAAAATTACCCTTGGGGGTAGGGTGTATTGACCGGGAGGAGGGAGGAGGGAATTCTGGGGTGCTGATACAGAACTATATTGGTGTGTACATTTGTCAAAACTTGTGAGTAACTCTGACATTTAAGATCTACAGATGTCGCTGTGTATAAATTATGTTTCAATAAAAATTTTAAAAACAACTTGGTGTCCAACCTGGATAACCATGCCTGGGTTATAAAGATGGAAAAAAACAAACAAACCCACTCTATAAACATCCCCAGCTCCTCTGGATTTGCTCACCCGAATTCAGGGAGTTTTCCAGGGAAAGATCAGCCTGGAAGGAGCCCTTAAATCAACCTAACTGGACAAATGTGCTGTGAAAGTCCCAGGCTGCAGAAACACCTCCCTAAAGGGACAAATCCATTGTGGGGCCCAAGTGCTGTCCTGAGATGGGAAGAGCTTCCAGGTGGAGGAAGGGCCTGGCAGCCCCACTAGGAAGACCCAAGTCCTCAGTGCCTTCAGGAATGCTCTCCTCAGCACCTGGAGTCAATCCAGGCTCAGTGAATATTGAATAGTGTAAGGAGTGCAAAAATTATTATCAAATAAAACCAAAACATATGTCAATTATATCTCAATAAAACTGCAAAAACAAAACAGAGCTCCTTCTTTGCCAATGAAAAAGAAACATATTTTAGAGAGGAGCTTCTCATGCTACCATGCAAGTTTTTTAGTTTCTTCCATGTAAACATACATAGGCTCACACATGACTGACTACACACTCATAGAATTTCCTACCACACTAGCCTTGCTCCAGAGATGGTGTATGTTTTTTGGGGGTTTGTTTCTTCTCCTTTCTTTGATTGTTTTTAATTTCCCCCCCTTTGAAAAAAAAAAAGGAAAACAGATGGGGGAAGAGAATTGCCAGAAGGAAAATGGCCCCAGAGGGTCAGAAAAAGGATGGGCCAGACCTGCTGTCTCCCTCTTGGTTGGCCCCACCCACCAGCCTCTAAAAAGGTTTATTTAAAAAAGGGGATGATGGAGGAGGACGGAAATTCAACAGTCCTCCTGATCCTGTAACTCTAAAATATCTTGCAAGTGGATACAGAGAAGAGATGAGAAGTCAGCTGAGACATCATAGCAGAGCAGGAAGGCTGTAACTCCAGAAAGAGGAATCAAACTTGACAGCAGTTGGTGGGTTAGTTTCCTGGGGACAATTGTTCAGAATAAGCCAAAAAGAAAGAGAAAGAATGGGGGGGGGGGGAGGAGGTTTTGATTTCTCTTCATACAATAGCTTCCTTTTCTTTCTTGAATTGACAGAACATTGCCAGGAAAAAGGGCTGCAGTGTAAATTGTTAAATTAGCACATTCGTAATTTCCATTGACTTTATTTACCATAGATAGGAAAGGGGAAATCTTGACAGCAACTAATTTAACCCTAATTGTATAGAAATACAGTTACGAGTTTTTAAACTATTGTATAGTGATAAAGAACAAATTAGGATTAGACTCTAATAAAGCTTATCCATGAGAGGAACAAGAGCCACATATCCAGATGAAAGGTAAAAGACAGTCCCCTGCTATAAACTAGTATTAAAATTTTCATTGCCATCCTAGCTAATAAACACCCTTTCTTAGCAAGGGAGGAGCACACAGCCTTCCAGTTTTCCCTGTGCAAATTAACATTAGAAAGGGAGTACATACACCTCCCCAAATCCTGAAAATATTTTGTATTTTAATAATTTTTAAAAAGAAACCAGCCCTGAAATTATGTAGGCAGTAAATTAGCAGTCTTTCTTGAATTCATCTGTAACCATATTTTGTTTTCAAAGATGACACTAGACTCTGCTGCTCTCTGAGATCTGGAGTTGGAGGTTAGACCTCATTTCTATCAGAGCAACTTTGCATCTGCTTTTTTCACCTGATGTTTTAATTATTTGATGCACCCACTTGTTTTGATGTCAAAATGGCACCTTTCACCACCGTCCTCAGGGTGTATTCATATAATTTTTTAAAACATAACTCACCAGAGTATTTTTTAAAAACATTAAACAAATGTTACATCACAATTACTGTTTTGGACAATGAGGGTGTGTGGGTACCAGCCTAACAGACAGCCCTTGAATCACTGCGTGCATCCTGCCAGTTGAGGGTGGATAGAGTTCCACACTGCGGGCAAACTCTTGACTCTACCCTTAACTCTGGCCTTGGAATCATTAACTCGAGTGTGTCGGGTGCTTTCCACCTCCCAGACTTCAGAATAGCAAGAAGTCAGATGATACAGTGTAAGCTCTGGTCGCCTCGATCTTTCTAGGCAACAGTAGGGAAACTTGAATTGCACATATGAAAGGTAAAAGTCAATATCTAGCTTTGGTTGTTAAAAGTGAGTTCAGAGTTCAAGCCAGGCTTACATCCCAGCTCCATCACTCTTAACTGTGTGACCTTGGGCAAGTTAACTTCTCTGTGCCTCAGATTTCGCATGCATCTAATGGGACTGGACAGGTACCTAGTCCATCACAGTTACAAGAGCTACTAAGAGTACCGTGCTTAGTATAGTACCAATCACATGTAAGTGCTCAAGCACACATTTAAATATTAACTTCCTCTTTTTATGATCTGTATTCAGCAAACTGGTTTGCAAACTGCCCACCCACTTAAGTTTGTCATGGCTTAATCTAATCATTACCCTTCCCTGGACCTTGGCATCTCATGCAATCATTTACACCCCCCTTCCCCCCCATGACAAAGAGTTGCAGTCTCCCTTCCCGTCACTCTCTCCTTAAGACCTCACAGTGGCTGCCTGTGGCCTGCCATGTTTTAGTTAAGCTCTCAGCCAAGATTTTCTAAAAATGACACGTGTCTTTCATAATAGGGGTAAAAAGAACTATAAAAGTTGTTCTTAAAAGCAGAAAATCAAAAGATAAATAATCTTCTTCCAAATGCTCTCTGATTCTGCAGCTGAAAGACTATGCCATTTAAGTGATCCCTGTTTTAGCCTGACCTCTTCATTCCACCTGCTCCAGACTTCAAGGGGTCCCTCTTACCTGCAAAAGTTAACTCAAACTGCTTAACCCGATGGCCAAGGTTCTCGGATCCAAGTCTCCCTTTCCATTACTCTTCCACACAACCCAGCCCACTAGCCATACAGTCCCAGACTCAACTGCTTGGGACCCATTATGCTTTCTTCCTGGCCCTGGTGGTTCCAACTCAGCCTCTCCCCGACTACCAGGCCGTTCACTGAGAGGTGGGGGTCTATGGCCCCTACCCTGGAGTTTGGGCTAGTGGGTGGCTACTTTGACCAACAGAGTATGACAGAAGTGATGCTATGCCATTTCTGGGTTCAGCCTTGAAGAAAACTAGCTGCTTCCACCTTGGTCTCTTATAGACCAAATCGCCATGTAAGAAGTCTGATGTCCCTCCTGCAGAGATCACAGGGAGAGTCTCTAGGTCTACACGGATAAGGAATGGGGCCCATGGAACCCTGCCTCCAAGCCGTCTGGGCCAAGGTGCCAGGCATGTGAGTGAAGCCATCTTGGAACCTCCAGACCATCCTAACCAGATTGGTGCCATGCGGCATCACTCAGCTGAGCCAGCCGGAATTCCTGCTCCACAAAAACGTGAAATATAATAAGATGGTGGTTGTTTTAAGCCAGACATTTTGGGGTCTTTTGTTACATAGCAATAAATAATTGGGACACTCCCAGTCTAGCCTACCCTATATTCTCTGCCAGATTAATAACTCTAAAGTTATTCGTTCTTAAAACAAAAACAAAAAACAGCTTTTTTGAGGTATAATTAACACATAAATAACATAAATAATTGACAATTAATAAACTACACACCTTTAAAATATACAATTTGGTAAGTTTTGATATATGGATACCCCCGTAAAACCATGACCACAACCAAGAGAATGAATGATGTACCCATCACCCCAAAAGTTTTCTTTGGTCCCTTAATAGTCCCTCCATTCAATCCCACCCCGGGGACCCACTGATCTGCTTTCTGTCACTTTAATCAGCTTATATTTTCTATACATGGAGCCACATAATATGTATTCTTTTGTACAATTTGTACTTTTTGGGGGGAGATCTGGCTTCTTTCATTCAGCATAATTACTGTGAGATTAATCCATGTTGTGTGTATCAGTAATGCATTTCTTTTTATTGCTGAGTAGTATTCCATTGTGCGATGAACTACAATTTGTTGGCGCATTCATCTGTTGATGGTCATTTGTGTTGTCTTCCAGTTTTGGCTATTTCAAATAAAGGTGCTATGAACATTCAGATACAAGTCTTTGTATGGGCAAGTACATCTTTTCTCTTGGAAAAATACCTATGAGTGGAATGGCTGAATCATATGATAGGTGCATTTTACTTTTTCAAGGAACTGCTAAATGGTTTTAAATAGTTATTTATATTTAATGATTTTAAATGTACCATTTTACATTTCCACCAGCAGTGTATGAGAGTTCAGTTTTGTCCACATCCACACCAAAAATTTGTAAGATCAGTTTTGTTTTTCATTTAATTTTAGCCATTCTAATAGGTATATGGTAATATCTCATTGTGATTTTAATTTGCGTGTCCCTAATGTCTAATAATGTTGACCGTATTTTCATGTGTTTATCTGCAAATCATAGGTCTTCTTTGGTAAAGTGTTCAGAGCTTTTGCCTTTTTCTTTTTAATTGGTTGTTTATTTTCTTATTATCGAATGTTTTCTTATTATTTGAGAGTTTTAAAAAATATATTTTGGATATAAATCCTTTATTAGATATATGCTTTGCAAAGATTTTTATACCAGTCTGTAGCTTGTTGTTTCATTCTCTTTCTTTTGCATGAATTTTGATGAAGTTCAGTTTATCAATTTAGTCTTTTATGGATTGTATTTTTGGTGTTATATCTAAAAAAATCTTTCTCTAGGCCTCGTTCTCATTTTCTATAAAATTGGGATAAAAATAGATCCTAGCTTTTGGGATGATTTTGAGGATTAAATGAGATAATGCTTTTACATCATTTAGCTCAGAGTCTGATGCATGGTAAAGCTCAGAAAATGATAGTGATCTATGTTATTGTTATAATTATTGTTACTAATAAGCTGTTATAATTATTGTTTCTAATAATACTTTTTCCCTCTAAATACTTGGATCCTTGGTCATCTGAAATGTGCTTCCCCTCCAACTCCATCCATTTCAATCCACCTGTTCTAAAAAGGCTGATTCAAAGGCCAGTGCTTCTCCATAATCCTGGACCAGAAGTCATCTCTCCTCCTTGCCACATCCCACCCCCATTGCACTTTAGCTGTTAACTCTATCCTGAAATTTAACACTTTCCCCAGTGGGGACAGATTGTAGTAGCAGCGGTCCCCAAGTTGTTCACGCTTCCCTGTATCCATGTCATTAGTGTGCTCTCACAATGATTCTGGGATGACCATGTGATTTGCTTTGGCTAATGGGAGAGTAGCAAAGGTGACATAGGCAGGAACCTGAAAGTATTTGAGCATTTGGCGCTTACCTGTTGCTGCTCTTGA
Organism: Rhinolophus ferrumequinum; assembly: GCF_004115265.2. NCBI lineage: Eukaryota > Metazoa > Chordata > Mammalia > Chiroptera > Rhinolophidae > Rhinolophus > Rhinolophus ferrumequinum. The sequence continues at coordinate 18,034,761 of NC_046300.1, forward strand.
AGCCCTGTAACCACCTAGGCCAACCTGCTGGAGGATGATACATGAGGCACAAGTAACCCCTTCACCCCACTGACAGTGGCCAACTAATGAACATGGGAGTGAGGCCACGCAGGAACCACCAGCGTCCAGCTTACTGGCCAACTGACCAGAGGAGTGATTTATCCCAGGTAATCCAGTGAGGGAATGAAGCAGTAGGTGAATTCACTCAGTGAATATTTGTTGAGCACCTACTTACTACATGCCAGGCTTTGGGAATGTAGCAGCGAACCAAAGAGCCCCCTTCCCTTGAAGGGGGCTACAGACAATGCACACACAGATGAATGTGGGGTGTATTGGCTTCTCATGATCAGTGCTATAAAGCAAAGCTGGGTCAGGGACGGAGAAGGACGGGGTAGGGTGCTGTTTTAGATGGAGAGGTCAAGGAAGGCCTCTCTGAGGAGGTGACATCTCAGCAGAGACAAGAATGAGGAGAGGGAACTGGCCATGTAGGTATCTAGGGGAGAAGAGCAATAGGCAGAGAGAACTGCAAATGGAAAGACCCTGGGATGGGATTATGACAGCCTCGTTTGAGAAACAGCAGTGTTGCCAGTGACAGTAGAACGCCATGAACAAGGAGAAAAGTGGCAGGAAATCACGTCAGAAATGAAGTCCAGGGCCTGATTTTATAGGGCCTCAGAATCAAAGTTAGAACTTTGGATTTTATTCTGGTTGTTGAGAAGCCAATAGAGGGTTAAGAGTAAGAGAGTCACATGATCTGATTTATGTTTTAGAAGGATGTCTTTGGCTACTGTGTAGAGACTAGATGGTCGGGGGTGGCTAGAGCAGAAAGAGTGGAATCATAGCGGCAGATGGATGCTGATTATGACTTGGACCGGGGTGGTAGCTGTAGAGGTCATGAGGGGTGGTCGAGTTCAAAACACTGTATTTTATGGACTCTAAGACCCCACTGATTGTAAGACACACTGTGGCTATTCTAAAACAGAACCACTCCTCTTATGGAGAGGTTGGTGTTCTACATGTCTTCCCCTAGAATCTGGGCAGGGTTATGACTGCTTCAAGCAATAGAGTACAATGGAAGAGATGCTAGACGACCTCAGAGGCTAAGTCCTGAAAGACCATGCAACTTCTGCCTTGCTCACTGGGACATTTACCCCGAGAACCCTGAGCTGCCATAATAGAGAGGCCATGTGGAGAGTCTACATGAAGAAGTCCTGAGAATATGTAAAGATGATAGATAGATTAAATAGATAGATGGATGGAGGAAGGAAGGAAGGAAAGAAGGAGGGGAGGAAGGAAGGAAGGAAAGAAGGAAGGAAGGAAGGAAGATAGCTATCCTGTGGGCCCCAACTATTCATGTCATCCAAATCAAGGAGCCAGACGTGAGTGAAATCATATCCAGGTGATTCTAGCCTCAAAGCCTTGGAGTCACCCCATACATTTAAGCCTTCCCAGCTGAGATTTCAGGCATTGTGAAGCTGACACAAGCCACCCCTGCTGTGCCTTGTTGCATTCCAGACTCACATAATCTGTGAGCATAGTAAAACAGTGGTTGTTTTATGCAACTAAGTTTTTGAGTGGTTTGTTAAGCAGCAATGGATAACTGGGGCATATACCATCATTATCCACCACTAATAAAACACTACCAGTTTACCACCCTATACCATCAATTTCAATTTCAGAAACATTAAGGTATGAAAAGAATACGCCTCTTCAAATTGATGAAATACACTATTTTTTTTTGTTTTTTTCAAAAAATTTGTATTCAAATTTTTTAAACAAAACCAATTCAGCTATTTCTCCTCACCTCCATTTTGCCTCTTACACTAACTACCAATCTGTTTTCTGTATCTATGAACTTGATTTTTTTTTTTTTTTTGGATTTCATGTATAAGAGAGATCATACAGTGTTTGTCTTTCTCTGTCATATTTATTTCACTTAGCATAATGCTCTTGAGGTCCATCCATGTCACAAATAGCACGATTTCGTTATTTTTATGGCTGAATAGTATTCCATTGGATATATCGTACCACCTCTCCTTTATCCATTCATCCATCTGTGGATGTTTCCGTATCTTGGCTATTGTTAATAATGCTGCAGTGAATATGGGGGTGCAGATATCTTTTCAATTAAGTGTCTTCATTTTCTTTGGATAAATACCCAGGAGTGGGATTGCTGGGTCATATGGTAGTTCTATTTTTAACTTTTTGAGGAACCTCCATACTGTTTTCCATAGTAGTTATACCAATTTACTTTCCCACCAATAGGGCATAAGACTTCCCTTTTCTCTACATTCCTACCAACATTTGTTATTTCCTGTCTTTTTGATAACAGGTATTCTAACAGCTGGGAAATGATATCTCATTGTGGTTTTGAGTTGCATTGTCCTGATGATTAATGATGCTGAACATCTTTTTACATACCTGTTGGCCATCTGTATGTCTTCTTTGGCAAAATGTCTATTCCAGATCTTCTGCCCAGTTTTTAATCAGATTTTTTTTTTTTGGCTGTTGAATTGTATGAATTCTTTATATATTTTGGATATTAACCCCTTATCAGGTATATGATTTACAAATATTTTCTCCCATTCAGTAGGTTGCCTTTTCATTTTGATGGTTTCCTTGGCTGTGCGGAAGCTTTTTAGTTTGATGTAGTGTCACTTGTTTATTTTTGCTTTTGTTACATTTGCTTTTGGTATCAGATTTTAAAAAATCATCGCTAAGACCTATGTTGAGAAGCCTACTGCCTATGTTTTCTTCTATGAGTTTCAAGTCTCATATTTAAATCTCATCCATTTTGACTTAATTTTTGTTCATGGTGTAAGTTAGAGATCAGTTTCATTCTTTTGCATGTGGCTGTCCAATTTTCCCAGCACCATTTATTGAAGAGACTCTCTTTTCCCCATTCTTGACTCCTTTGTTCTAAATTAATTGACCATATATGGGTGGGGTTATATCTAGACTCTCTCTTCTGTTCCATTGATCTATGTTTCTGTTTTATGCCAATACCATGCTGTTTTAATTATTATAGCTTTGTAATAGAGCTTTGTAATCAGGGAGCGTGATATCTCCAGCTTTGTTGTTATTTCTCAAGATTGCTTTGGCTGCCTTGTATTTTGAAAGTAAAAGGAAGGAAAGAGGGAGGGAGGGAGGGAAGAAAGGAGGGAGGGAGGGAGGGAGGGAGGGAAGGAAAGAAGGAAGGAAGGAAGGAAGGAAGGAAGGAAGGAAGGAAGGAAAGAAGGAAAGAAGGAAAGAAGGAAAGAAGGAAGGAAGGGAAAGAAGGAAAAAAGGGAAAGAAGGAGCCAGTAAAATTTGCTGATGGATTGGTTGAGAGAAAGGGAAAGTCAAGAGGTGGGAGTGGAGGTGACTCCAGAGTTTTGGCCTGAGCAGTTGGATAAATGGTGGTATTATTTCCTGAGCTGCAGAATGCTGGGACATTGAATGAGTTTATGCTGATACTGGTACCAAAAGGACTGAGCAATTGACATACAGGACAGAAAAGAATTCCTGGAGAAGTCCTAACTGGGCTGCTCCTGGGCCTGTGAGCGCTCAGATCGGGTCCTTGCCACCCCCTGCTCTGTTCTGTATCACAGAGGGTTTGATCTTTGAAGTGTTCCTGACTCAGTTGGCTTCCAACTGGGTATGGCCAGTTGATTGGAGGCTGGCAGTTGATTGGAGAATTGAGAAGAAGGGTATTTTCAATTGAGAGAATTGAAAAGCCACGGTATTTCTTCCCTTCTCTCTCTGGCTTGGGTAGCAACTCCAGTTTCCATGCATCTCTTCCATGGCTCCAGCTCCATACCTTTTGTGGTTTCAGCTTCCAGCAGGTGACTTCAAACCCTGCATTCTGGTAATACCATCTCCTCCTTTGACGCTCCAGCCAAGGAGTTGTTGTAAGTTTCCTGCTCTAGCTGACCTCTGGGTTCCATCACCTGTCCAATTAAACCTCTCCATTAAATTCCCTCTGTATAAATATGTAAAGTCATTTCTGTTTTTCTAAGTTGACCCTGACCACTGGACTATAGGCTGAGGACTTACATGAAAGCCTGCAGGCTCAGGTGAGAAGCAAACACCTTGCACAACCCCACCTTGTGCAGACTCCTGGGCTCCAGGGTGTTTACCAGCCCTCACCTTGGGATTTGTTCATTCCTGACCTCTGTGCTTTTGTACCAGACATTCCCTTCGTCTGTGTGTAATATATAGTTTTCATGCATCCGTGGCAATCTCCCTCTTCACATCTCAGCTCAGAAACCCTGGCCTCCGCTAAGCCTTCCAGCAATGACTCATCTGTCCAGCCTCCAGCCTTTGCTCAATGTGCACTTGATGAAACATTGCCCAGTTGTTGCATACTGTCTCCTACCTCTATGCTTTAGCAGACTGTCCCTCTACCATTGCTCACAACTCTCTTTTACTGGAAAACTTCTACTCAGTCTTCAAAACCTACTTCAAGTGTCCCATCTGGGAAGTCAGTCATTTCTGGTTTATTTTCACCCCAGACTCAGACGTACAGTTCCACATTCATGCTGCCATCACAGTTCCGTCAAACTGCACTGCAGTAATTTTACACGTCTGTCTCCCTTATAAAACTGCCAGCTCCTTGGAGGCAAGGGCTAAGTCACAAACTCTGGCCTGGGCACCAAAGGCCCTCAGTGACTTATTATTGAACGCTGGCTGCTGGCTGCATGGAGGCCCATGGGTTTTCAATGATTGCGAGCAAGTGCCTTAGGTCTACTCAGTCAGGTCATAAACCTCTCTTAGGAGGATTCCTAATTCTTGTGCAGCCTGTTGGCACCTATCTCAGGGCATTATCTGGCAGGAGGAAACCAATAAATGTTGTCATCAGACGTGAACATTTTATTTCCCTACATCTCACCCCTTTCTTTCATTTTTTTTTTAAAGCTTTTGTCTCTTCTTAAGTTTATTTAGTTTTACTTATTTCTATTTTTGTTTACTTTGTATTTTGAAATAATTTTAAATGCAGAAAAATATTACAGTAATACAAGGAACTCCCATATTTCCTTCAGCCAGTCCCGAAATGTTAACATTTTCCCCACTTGCATTATCACTCCCTCTCCATATATGTGTATATGTTACATGTACATACTATGTATTATATATGTATATATGTGTTATGTACATGTGTTATATATAAAATTGTTTTTCAGAACCGTTTGAGAGTGGAAACGATGCCCCTCTCTTCCTAATCACTGCTTTGTGCGTTTCCTAAGATTACAAACATTCTCTTATATAAATAACCAAAGTACAGTTATCTCAATCAGGAAATTTAGCATTGATACAATACTATTATCTAATCCCCAGACTGCATTCACATTTCACCAGTTGTCCCAATAATGTCCTTTCTGGGCACATTTGTTTGTCCCTTCCCAGGACCCAGTCCAGGATGACGTGCTGCCTTCAGGGGTCACATCTCTGTAGTCCCCTTTAATCCCGGACTGTTTCCCCGTCCTGCTTTGTCTTTCAGGACCCTGACGTTTTTGAAGAGTCCAGGCCAGTTGTTTTGTTTCCTCACAGATTTCAAAATGCCCCTAAGATTATACCTCTCACCACGTTGTTACCAAACTCTCTTCTCTCCAGACTCAGGGGAGGGACTCTTAGCAGGGCCTTGTAAAACCTTAAATAAACTACATGAACAAATTCCACTTTGACCACTATCTTGTTAAAATTCCTTAAAAAAGTTAACTCGTTGGGCTCAAAGTACCTGAACAAAAGCCAGGCTGTACTTCTCCCAGTATTCACTGCTCCTCAAAGGGTTTTATGTGCTGTTTAATGATTTTTCACAAATAGTTTTTCTTGCCCTTAAAGTTGGATTAATTGAATTTTAATTCAGTAGGATCACACTCTAAAAAAAGGAACACTGGTTACGCAGGTTGACTTAGGGGCTGCGATACCTAATTAAGGCCTTTTTTAAGCAGAGCGGGATTTTGAAGGATGGAAAATCCAGCCGTGCGGCATCCTAATCTCATCTCTATTTTGGATCATAATGAAAAAGGCCCCCTTTCCTTCTCAGCAAAGGAAAACCTGGATGTCCTATGAAAGGAAACCAGCCATTGTAGCTTTCTCGGGCTCAATCTTTATACCCCCTCCTTTCCCTGCCCCTCTCCGATCTCTGTGTGAGCTAGATGTCCCCAGAGATCTTGCCCCGTCCTCCCTCCCTGTGCAGATGGATTAATCCCCAACTCAGGACTGCTGTCCACCCTGCATTTCACCAGATGCGCCTCAAGCATGGACAGCCAGAGCTAACAGCTTCTCACCACTGTAGTCCATCTCCTGACCCCAACTGGGTCTTCCCAACTGGCCTTTGCACTGTTGCTGGGTCTGCGACCACTTCCCGACTTCCAGATTCCTCCCTTTCCAGCGTTCAGTGCGAATGAAAGCCACAATAATGAAATGGAAATAGAAAGTTGACTTTCTCAATTTGGAAAAGGTGCCATTTTTAGAAAGAGACACTTGGATGTCTTGGTGCTTTCCTTATTGGGTTGTTTTGATCGTGGTGTAAGGACAGGGGTGCTGGAATCTAAATGGACAGGAAAGAACGAGCAGAAAACTTTTCAAGAAACCACAGTTCTGGCTTCTGAGGAGAGGTCCTTGAGCTTGGTGTGTGTGTGTGTGTGTGTGTGTGTGTGTGTGTCAAATGAAATGGGCCATCTCGCCATAAAAATGCATATACAGTATCAAGAAATCAGATAAATCTGGGTGGAGGAAATTTCTCCATGACCACTGGCCTAGAGCCCTCAAAACTATCAAAATCGTGAATGACCAAAAGAGCTGGGGGAATGTTCCGAATTAAAGGTCAATGCTGGACCAAGAGGAAAAAAACGCAATAAAGAGCATTTTGGGGGCAACTGAGGAAATTCAAATACAGACTGTGTATTTATTTATTTTACTTTTATTTATTTTATAATTAAATAAAATTATTGTATTAATATTAACTTTCTTGGGAGTTATTGTTACGGTTATATAGAGAATGGTCCTGTTCTTAGAGATACAGGCTAAAGTGTTCAGTGGTGAAGAATAGTGTCCACATCTTATTCTCAAAAGTTCGTTAAAAAACAAAACAAAACATACATATACATATTTATGGATGGCCCATTAGCTCAGTTGGTTAGAGCTGTGATGCTGGTAGCACCAAGGTTGTCAGTTCGATCCCTGATGGGCCACTGTGAGCTACACACTCCTTAAAAAAATAAATAAGTTAAAAAAAAAAAATATATATATATATATACACACACACACATGTATAGTTTAATATTTTTCAAAATGAAAGGTTGGAGAAGGTAAGGTGAAAATTCAGAAACGCAATTCATATGCTTTCTAGGGAATCTAGGAAATAGTCACTCATTCTCCCCTTCCCCCAAATAACCCAGAACACGTCATAGTGTGTACTTGATCCTTCTAGCGTGTACATAGTGTACATGCTAAGGCCCTCCATGGCCCCCACATGACCATAGTCTGAGAACCGAGACTTCCCTTACAAATGACCCCTTGCCTATCAAATCACAGACCACTTTCCCTCGAGCACCTAAGACTCTCTGCAGTGTGACAGAGACCTTCTTTCCTAGTTTTACTGATCTGGAACATGTCCCCTGTCATCCAGTCACTTGCAGCAGCCTCTAGCCCCTGTCTGTCCACCTGAAATGGCACTTCCTCAATGAAGCCCTGTTTGAATTCTTGGGTCCTTGTGTCTTGGGTCCTGTTTGGCTCGGAGCTCTTTACGTTGGACTATTTTCTCTCACCTTGACTTCTGCCCTGTATATGCGGCCATGTGCCTTGCCCACAGCATGCACCTTGATGGAGTTTAAAAATTGGATTGTTGGGACATGCAATGACTGTTTTACATTTGTCAACTTAAGAAATATTTATTAATGACTTGCGGTGAGGTAACACATTTCCCTGGCCTAATTATAACCTCAAACCTTGTCCCTGACTTTCATTCAGGCGCTTCCAGTTTAGTTGTGGAAATGAGACAAACATCCTGATAATTAGCTGAGATAGTATTTGTTTTCACTATTTCTCAAAATGCAGAGGCAGGAAAATACATAAGCCTCAGAACATTATGAAAAAGGTAGACAATTTTTCCTTTCACCCACAAGTAAAGTAAAATAAGATAAATAAAACAAATTAAAGATAAAATGAATAAAATGAAATTGAAATTTAAACAATGTAATAAAGAAAAAAGACGAAAATGAAAACAAAATAAAGAGAATTAGGAAATGAAATGAATATGAAATAAACCAAATAAAATAACGAAGTGGAATAAACGAAATGAAAACTAAATAAAAGAAAATAACTAAAAGAAAGTAAAATAAACAAAAGGAACTAAACAAATATAAGAAAATAAATAAAATGAAACGGAATCAAACACCGTAATCATTGAAGGAATCTGAGTAGTCAGTTGGGCAGGTTGAGTTTTTCCGCCTGCATCTTTGGGCCCCCGGGTGTCGGCCAGAGGTAAATCTCAGCTGTAGGAAATGCTGGGTCTCCAACGCGCTGCATCCCTCGGAAGCGGGTGGTTTTCCAAGCCAGTAAATGTGGAGCCCTGCTGGGGAGAAGGGGCGCTCCGGGCTGGATCTTACCCCCCCCACCTTCCGGGGCTCCTTCACTGAGCCAGCCGACCGTGCCGCCAGTAGGTGGCGCTCGGGGTCCCAAGGCCCACGCACAGCGCCCGTGGATAAAGTCCGCCTACCGCTGCCCGGGCTGCCAGGACAGCCACTTTAACGCGCTTCTGCGCTCGGCCGCCTCTTAACCCTTTGGGCTGTGCGTCTTCCCCCTCTCTCCCGCCACTTGGCGATCTCTCGGCTGTTCACCCCGAGGATGAACCACGTAATGGTTAGTTTGGAGACGCTGCAAAGTGTCACATCAAACGCAGGGTTCTTGCCACAAGAACATAAATGTGAAACTGGACATCCAACTCCTTTATCTTTCTTGGTGGAATAAGTTGTATATAAAGTAATTGAAAGTATTAAATAACATCTTGAAACTGGAATAAAAAAAGTTCACTTGCCTGGTGCCTCACGTTAAAGATACTGATACAGTTCCCCAATATGCTATCTGTATAGCCTTAGCGGGGATTAAATAAATGATGGCAGAGGACATTTGCAGACGGTCCTTCCATCAGTCCCAGAGGTCTCCGGTAAAGCAGTGCTGGGGGGAGGGGAGTGATGGGGGTGGGGATGGAGACAAGGGGCCGCTCACATGCAAATGCAGCTGTGACAATCCGGCCGGGTGCCTCCAAGCCTTTCGGAGGCCGAAGTTGGAACAAAGCATTAGCATTTTCTACATGTGAAAAGCCCGCATTCCTGGGCCCGGAGGCCGCGAGAGCGCAGCCCCCCTCTCCCCATTCACGCTTCGGACCACACAGAGCGCTTCTCGCGCCAAATGCTCGAAGGTTCGTTTCAGCTTTTCTTTTGACCCCTGCGATGCATACGAAATGTAGATATTTCCCTAAACGCCGGCTTTGACATTTAATGCGATCCTAAGTAGTCTGAAATGTGGACCGGATTAGGACGAGGCTTGGGGCCCACAGGGACACTTGGCCAAATCCTCCTAAATCCTCCAGGACAATTGTTTGTCACCACACGGATCCCCTTTGCCCCAAATAAGGGGGCTAATGAACTTTGCTGCCTCCTCCCGTGGCACCCCCACTGCAACCGCAGCGCCTGTATTTCTGCCCTGTTCTTCCCAGGGAGAAAAGGAAGCCGACTGTGTCAATTGCTCGCTTTGTGTTACCTATGGGTCTGGTTCCTTTAGGCTGAACCTGCTGAGTAGGACCAGTAACCCACCGGAACTGGACCACTATTTAACTCTTACTTGATAAGGCTCGGAGGGTAAAGGATGCCGAGGCCCTGAGAACTCTGGGATGATGTTAATAGGCCATCCCTACTTTGAAAGTAGTAGTTCCTGTGGCACTGCCAGGCCTAGAAGAGAACCTCATCAAAAATTCTGCGCGGCAGATTTTGTTGTTCATCTAGAACAATCCACACACTGTGTAATGCACAGCCCTGTCTTCAAAATACTCGCAATCCAGCAAGGGGACAAAAACAGCTGACAAAGAACGGCACATACACTTATGCTCGCAGATTTGCCAGGTCACTATGGGGCTCAACAGAACGGCTCAGCAGCCCAGAACACGCCCTCCCTCGGTAAGCATGCGTGGAAAGAAGGAAGAGTTAGGGCACAAGAGGAATCTACTTGCAGGTTAGGGACACGGAAAGGCAGTGTGAGGAGGTCAGGATGTGGACACGCCGAAACTGGAAGAAAGTTCGAGGGAGTGGAGGAGACTGAAGCAAAGCGGTAGGGGTGGGAAATGGTGACGCCTTTTGGGAGATGGCAGAGAATCCAGTTTGGGTGTAAGGGAGGGATAACTAGAAGCTAAGGAGGGAAAGTGAAGCAGTTACCACGAAGAGACCTTGATGTTCCCAAAGGAAGTCCGGGGCAGGAGTTAGAGCTGTGCTGTAGCCAGTCACATGCAGTCAGAGGCGTGGCGACGAACGGGTGGGAGAAGGGACCTAAGGCAGGGAGACGTGGGCCCCTTGTCATCACAGGAAAGGGCCGAGGCAAGGTAGGTAGGAATGGGATGAGAACATGCGATGCCAGTATATACTGAACTATGCACCAGACCCTGGCCAGACGCAAAGTAATTTACCTCTGGGAGCCCCCCTGCTCCCTGCCACCCTCTCACAGTGCTACCGCCACAATGCCAGTGGTTCAGGCAAGGCTGTGCTTTGGCATCTTTCATAGTACAGTGAAAATTATTTTGAACATGTGAAGTTCCAGGCACAGCCAGCAATAGCGACAATGACCAGGCCCCTACACTTCATTACAACTCTGTGAGGAAGGTACTGTTAGTTATCATCTTACAGATGAGGAAACTGGGGCACAAAGGAGCAAAACAACTTGTTCCAGATCGAACTTGTCCCAGTGAGAGAACCAAGACTTTTAGCCAGTCCGAGTCGGGCTCCAGAGCCCACAATGCCATCACTTTTCTCCAGGTGGCTTCCAAGAAGGGGAACAGATGGGAGACTAAGAGAGGGAACAAAGAGCGTACAGGGTGACTGTGCTGAGCAGGTCCTTTAGGTAACACTAGAGGCAGGTGAACGCACCTGCGTTAAATGTCTACCCAGTGCACTTTGCATTCATCTCATTTGAATCCTCACACTGCGCCCCTGAGAAAAGGGACCCTCATTTTTTTTTGTAAACCAGTCAAAAAACCTCGAGAGGTCATTTGCTCAGTCACTTGGGTTGCGTAAGGGGCAGAGCTCCCACCTAACTAGTTAGATAAGGGACCGTAAGTGGTGGAAGTATCAGTCAGGGCATGTGATGACCGGTGCTGGAGGGTGAGAGGCCCACGTGCAGGCAGATGGAAGGAGATCAGGAGAGGACACTGAAGGTTGCTGGGCCGATAGGCCAGCCAAGGACGTGGCTAGGGCAGAGCTCTGTGGGGGGCCCCTGTAGAGGGTAAGAGCCAGGGGGCAAAATGGAAGACTACCCTGGCTCTTCCGGGGCTTCATGCCATGTGGTTCTGGGGACACCTGCAGTCACATTCTCAATGGGGCTGTGTAGGGATCCCTGGGGTGAATTTTGCCCCATTTTGCAGATGTTGCAGCGAAATGGGTAGTGGAGCTCCAACAGAAGCTAATGGGGCTCTTCTCAGAATTCACACCCCCACCAAAGAAGACACCCTCCTTTGAGGCTGGTGTCCACAGCACCCACACCTGTTGAACTACAGAAAACCACATACCATAGAAGAAAAGGGATGTATAAGGAGACACACAGAAGGAAAAATTGGGGATAGCTAGATAAAACTTCAGAGAAGTGGCATTTAAAATCTTTTAGCATAGTTACCCTGTTTCCCCGAAAATAAGACCTAACCGGACAATCAGCTCTAATGCATCTTTTGGAGCAAAAATTAATATAAGATCTGTCTTATTTTACTGTAAGACCGCATCTTATATAATTTGTATAATTTAATTTATATAATATGGTTTATATTAATTTTTGCTCCAAAAGACGCATTAGAGCTGATGGGATGGCTAGGTCTTATTTTCAGGGAAACATGGTAGGATTACCTTAGTAGGTGATATTAACAAATGGGGGTGGGAAAAATAGGTGGGAAGAAGTCTTCCTGGCTGAGACGACCAGTAGGAACAGAGTCCCGGAGGGGAAAAGCTTATATTTAAAGGGCTGGGATCTCCCAAGGGTGGGCTGTGGAAGGTGAAGCTGGGCTGCTGGGATGGTTATTTGACAAGGTATCAGCTATGGTCCTCAGGCTGGGAAAACATTTAACTGGGCTAGCCCAGCAACTGCAGCCGGAACAGTTAGCGACCTGTTGTCTTTCCCAGACTTCTCTGCAACTATGGATAGCTACGTGACTTAATCTGACACAGATGTAAACTGAGGTTTGTTGGGGTTTTCTGGGGAAGCTTTGCTCCTGATAGTTTCCTATCAAGACAGGCTGCCTTGGCCCTCTTTTTCTTGCCTTCAGTGTAGATGTTATGCTGGAACACCCTGTGACCATGGGGACAAAAGCCTACATGCTAAGGAGAGTGGTGTGGAAACAGAGCCGAGTCCCTGATGGCGTCACTGAGAACTAGACCCAAGTCCGGCAGGTAGCTGCCCACGTATCCCCTTCTCAAGTGGAAAATAACTCTTCCTTTAAACCACAGATCCTTTTTTTGCTACTTGCCGCCAAATGTATTCTTATTTAACACAGTAACATGGGACCTAACCTGCTTCATAGCTATTCCTGCTTTCCATAAACCAACCAGTGAGCAGGGAAAGTTCTAATCTGAGATTTCTCCAAAGATGTACTGTCCTCGGGTATAATTGTAGGCTTTTCCCAACACTGTGGGACCCTAGCAACTGATGAGGTCTGTGGATTCACTCTCCAGAAAATGGCCAGGCTAAGCAACTCTGCTACCATCCTGCAGGTGAGCGGGTCTCAGAGCTGCTGTTTGACTGGGGCTCGGGAAAGTGAGGCTGCAGACGTGGACCAACACCAGTGCAGCTTAAGGGTCCTCCTCTTGTCTCAGCTGGAAAAGGCTTCGAGAGGCCCAAGGAAGCTAGAACATTTGTTTTCCGTATCTACCTGACAAGAATCTACGCAGTGTATAAAATGACTGCAATGTGACAAATGAGCAATGGAGCCCCTGTGCGCACATCCACGCCACGCTGAAGTGCAGGCAGAAACTCCCCCGATCTCCGAGTCACTTGTGGGAAATGTCGAGCTCATCATGTACAGTCGGTTCTGGTATATACCCTTGTTTCACTTCAGCCAGAATAATTCAGATGAAGTTTTAAATAGATCATGTGCTTATCCAAACACTCCTCTCTCTTAGTTGTGAAACAGATACGGCTAGTGGGTTACACTTCCCTATCTGAAATTGGTCTCCAAATTAGGGAACTCAAGAGACGTAGACAGCAAGATATGCACCTACATGGCAAGATTTCATCAATCTGCCCAACGTGGTCTTAACTAGGAGGTCACCCAATTTTTCCAAAGCAAGTCTGTATTAGTTCTGTTTTTTTTCCTACTTAAAAGTTAGCATTATCGACCCTATGGACAAATTTTGGTCACGTCAATCTCATAACACATACCTGTCTCTTAGAAAGGAGCTTTTACTTTTTTGTTTGCATTTGCAAAGAAGTTAGCAATAAACCTTGAGCTCCCACTAACAGACTCCAAAATCTGTCCTTCTGCATAAGGGCCTGGGGGGGGGTGCCCCACAACCAGCGCCCGAAACCCTGTTTGTCTTCATGTGTAATTTTTAAGCAAACTGATTCCTACCTAGCCCTATGGGTTTTATTACACATTTTCTGGTCCTTTCAGTCACAACTAGGCATAAAGCACATCAATTTCTCCGCTCTGCCTCCGGGTCAGCTTCTGGGCTACACATCTACTGCTGATGTTCTCTGTTTTAAAACGTGAACACTAAATCTCAGATGCCAAAATAACAGTTGCAAGAAAGACAAAATATATTATGTAAGACTGTTCTGATATGACCATGTTTTAATTGCCTGTGACACAGATACATAATGGCTCAAAATTAATAGTCTAGCAAAGATTAAAGAAAAATAGATGAAAATGAGTTTGTGAATCCCTAATTTTAAGTAAGCTTCCGGCAAAAAAATCAGGAGTTAGAATCATTTTAAATTGTGTCTTCAAAACTAGCACCCTTTTCGTCATCTGTCTTTTATTCATTTTGCTGTGATACAACTAAAAAAGGTCCATAAATACTCCCCTGGGTCTCAGATAAGTTTTCCAAGAGCAAAATATCACTTTCTCTGTACAGTGAAAGCCGGCATTTGGATGGGCTGGATCGGGTGGACAGGCTGAAACACTGGCTTCTTTCTCATTTCAGAGAGTGTTTTCACTGTAGGGAGCAGCTGATTCCTTTTGATGATCTGTAAGGCCAGCTGGGTATTACCTACAAAAACACCTCCCATTAAAAAAAAGCTTACAGCAACACCACCACATACAAAGCAAGCCATCAGAATCCTGCAAGGGAGCTCAAAGACGATCTAGAAGGGTGTGGTCACAGCCTTCCCTACACACTGGAATCACAGACCGCCTCCATCTAGGGTGTGACCTGGGCAACAGGACTTTTAAAAGCTCCGCAGTGATCTTAAGGTAGAGCTCAGGCTGAGAACTTGTCTACAGGGAGAATGCACGGAAGGGATCTAGAAACGTGCACTAAACCTAATCACGCCTTTCAGGAAACCAAGGCCTGCTGGGAGCCAGACACTTATCGCCCCTTCTTTAGCTCCAAGGGGGAGCCTTGTAAGGATTCCCACAAGCCACAAGAAGGTATGACTTTCAACTCTTACTATTTCTGTCTCTTCTAATTTCTCCCATTCAATCACATCTCTTCATGCTACCCCTTATGTAGGCCCGTAGCCTTTCTTCCAGTAAGCCACATCCTGGAGGCTGTATATGCCCCAGAAGTATATGCTGGATTCAGGTTTGGACAAATATTTCTCAGCAAGAACTGGCTTACTGTAAAACTCATTAATGACATCTGTGTTCAAAACACTCCAGTGCACAACTCAGAGCAACTGGCATTCTGACTCATGTTCTCAAGTAGTCATTTGGCTGCCTAAGCAAAAGGTTAATTAGTAGGAATTAATTGTAATTGTCAGAAATTATGCTAGTCTACATTTTCACAGATAGAAGGAAATATGCTTAACTTGCAAGAAGTAGGAATTGGTAAGATACCAAAAACTTCCCAGCCACACTTTTATTTAGAACTTGATGGGTAATATCTTCAAGGAAGGCAAAGTTTCAATTTTGAAGAGAAAAAGCTAACACCAAAACTCTTGGGCTCTTTGAAGAAGAGAGAAGAGTTACGTACCGTTCTGCAGTTCGAGGTAGACTGCCAGTAAGATGGCTTCAGGCGGCACCTCTTTAGGATGAATCATTGAAGCCGCCTTTGCTCAAAACAAAAAAGATACCCATGAAACCCAACAGCTTACAAACTCCAAGTAATGCCACAAAACAAACAAACAAAGAAACAGAAAACTACAGAGTATGTCAGCCTACTAATGCCAAGTTAGCCAACTTAGTCCAGTTCCTTCCCACATGACCTCTAGGGACCACTGCAATTCTGCTCTGATGGCCCTCAGCCCTCTTTGCCTTGAGCCCTACCAACGAAACTAAACACGTGATTTTTAGCTAAATATTTATTTTCCCTCCACAATGAGTTCTTCACGGGGAAAGACTTCTTCCCTTTTGGTTTTCACCGGCCTGGGGTTCTTCCTGTCTCCTGGCTATATTCCGTTTATGAGATGGATTGTCAGACACTGCTGATTCTACACTCCAATCATCCATCCACATCTGCCGGGGGCTTTCCTCCATAGATACCGCTGCACTTGTATTAAAATCTGTAACCCGTTCATCTTCCTAAGTAACAACTCAGTATTGTAACCTGCAAGTTCCCAATGTGGGTAATAAGAATTGAAACTTAAAAGGTTGGCGATACGGGAAAAAAGTACGACTAGTAAATGTCTCCATTCTAAGGACTAAAACAGTACAATTCAGTCAAATAAAATAAAATAATTTGTTTAGGCAACATGCTATCCTTTCCTAGGTCTGAGAGCCAATCACCAGTCAGCAGTTTCTCTCTGACAGTCCCAAGAAAAGGAAACCTGGACTGATTTGGTCAACGGTGCTGAGGTTCCAGGTTTATTTCCTCACCTTACTTTTAAATCATGTCTCTCCCCCAACCCCGCTTCCAGTTGGAGGTGCTCATGCTTCCAAACCAGAAAGTGTCCTTTTACAAATACTGATTGATCAGAGGTGGGTGCGGGGTAAGACGGAGACTTACCCTGATAATAAACAAGCACGCAAACAACTAACAATAATCCACACAAATTGACCAAAGTGCTAGGGGGAGAGGAAAGGGCAAGTACTGTGAACATGGAGAGAGAGAAAAAAGAGTTTCTTTCTGCAGAGAGTTTTGGGGCAAGGGAAGCCTGCTTGGTCCTTGCAGGGCCGATAGCTGATAGGCAGAAAATGGGGAGAAAGGGCACTGCAGGCCGAGGTGTGAATGCAGGAGAGGTCTGGGGGACCAAACACTTGCCCAAGGTCAGTTCCTCGCAGCATTAGAAGAAATCTGACAGACTAGAGCACATACTCCTAAGTTCCTCATGAATGAAGCAGGGAACTTTTTATTCCTCTCACCACATCTGTGAGGTATAACAACTCAGTTCAGAAAACGCGATTTTATACTTCTGGGCCTAACTTTATACAGGCAAGATCACCTTTACAGCATTTTGTGAATATTAAAATCTCCATTTTTTCCCTCCAAGTGGCTACTTAACACATGTTACTTATTGTTCTCTGCATTGACCACAGCCTGCAGCTTTTTCTATTATGAGACTTCATGGTATTTTGCTTACTGGCTGTTCAGAATGGTGAGCGGTGGGCAGACAAGCTCTCAAACATCTACTTGGGAGCCCTTTCCAAGCCTATACATCATTATTCTGCCCTCCCAGGCAGGGTAGGCCTCCCAATTAACAAAGGTCCAGCCACTGGATTAACCTAAAAACCAGGGGACCAAAACAAAACCCCCTTCAGCTCCGAACCAGGACTGACCCCATCTGTCTCTCCCGGAGTGGCAGCCGCCATGGCCACCTGCTGTACCAGGTCCTGAGCTAGGCCGTCCACGCTGTAACTTTAGAGCAAAAGCCTTGTTTGCTACAGTCATTGGAGTCCACGAGCACTTTCAGAAGAGCTGTTAAACACCCTCGCCTTGCCACTGAGAACAGCGAAACATTTAAACTCTTACCCAGCTAACTCAACTCCTAGATAATTATCATATGTCTTTCCCTTGATAGTCCATCACTTAACTCTTCTGATTTGGATCAGAAATGCTGACCAGATGCCACTAAGTTGAGTAAACATCACTCCTGGTTATTTTCCACAGCGTAAGCTTCATCACTGCGAGACACACGGTGGCCTTCATAGGAGGGAGATTTCCAGAAGCTACCCTATCTCCTGAGAATAGGCTTAATTTCAATTTCAGTTACTCTGACAAGCATATGGGGCTGTGGGCTCTCTCATGTGCTGCAGGTGAACGTGCCCTCTGGTACAAACTTTCTGTATTAGAAGCCCTTAAACTCTGTACCACCTCTGACCTTGCGATTCCCCTTTTAGGAAGGTGTCTCCTAACTGTGAGCCCGCGGGGGCAGGGCTCTGTCATGCCCACTTACTTATTCCCACAGCTGAGCACAGCGGGGAGCGCTCTACTGATCACTGCGGATTAATATCCTTTGGAGGAGTCACCCCTTTACGATTCTGTGAAACCCCTCTGGGGCTACCCACAACGGGACGTGTGACCCACTGCAGGTTAGGATCCCTGCCCTGACTGGTCCAGGGATGGGCACGTGACCTAAAGAAGCCCCATCAGAATTTTCCTTGAGACCTGCTAATGATGGTTGAATTCTGAGGTCTATTTTGTTAGTTATACATTGTCAGTATGTGGAGTTTATTTGGTATTGGCTTTCTGAACTCCATCTTTCTGAAAGCTGTATTTGTAACTTTCCAAATAGATATAGATTCACACAACTCAAAATTAAAAAGTATAGGAGTATCTAGTGAAAAGCCTCCCATTTTAGTGTTCTAGCTGCAGAGTACTTATCCTGCCACCCCTGAAACCAGTGTTAGCAGTTTCAGTGATCCTTTATGTATATACAGGATTATACAGAAACTGTTTTACATCTTGCTCTTTTCACTTAATACGTTGTGGATAGCTGCATTGTGTTCAGTTATATGGATGCACCATTATTTATTTAAGTAGTCCCTTATTTAGATGGCTTCCAATCTTTTGAAATTTTAATTGTTAAAATCATCAGAAAAAACTCGCCATTAAATGCGTAGGTTCATTTGCAATACTGATCAGTTGTTTACCTCGCAAGGATATTTTTAAACTTGGAAAAGTAATATTGCAATGTTTAACCAACTGACCAGGAGTCTCAAACAAAACAACAAAACCCAAACTCCACACCCTTTGCTGGCTGCTTGTTAAGAGGATCTGGCACCGCCCTTTCCAGCCTCACCTGATGCAGACACTTTCGGGCTTTGTCATACTCGCTCCTTAGGCAGTAGGCGCTGCCAAGGTTGAATAGCATCACGGTCCTGGCAGAGTTGACGGAACTGGGGTAGCACTGGGGAGCCCGCTTCCCAGCTGGGGAGAAAGAGCAGAGACACTGGTGAAGAGGCTGGGCCAAGGGCAAGGGAGCAACCCAATCCACGGCCTCCTCGAAAAAGCGCAGCACTGCTCCTCAGGCTGACAAATGAAGGACACAGAAGGCTCACGTCTAAATCTTTGGGACGCTGGCCAGGCTACTTAAGTATTTACAAAACTTCTCACTTACAGGATTCCATTGCTTCATTTTCTCCTTTGTCTGATCCTACAAAAGACATGAAAATAAATCTGAGACAGGACAACAGAGTATATATTCTAAAAACCTAATTTTCTTTATGAAATGGAAATCTAGTATCAAGGCAACTGTCACAGTATTTACTTTTCTTGTAGTGAAAAGGTTCTATTAAAAAGCAGAATGCTACCACCACCTACCATCTTATGCCCGAGAAATAACCTTGAATAAAGTGAATGCCAGTCTCAGTCCTTCAAAAAAAAAACTTAGCCATGATTTAAAGCTAACTTTTGAATGAAGTATTTTGCTTTTCCTCTGGATTGTGGAATCCCTCCAAAGAGAAAAATACAGTATAAGAATCAAAATGAATTGTTCTAACACTATCAATCAGCCTTTCAAACATGAGAATTTAGAGCATGTGGTAATCAACTGCTAGGTCTACTCAGCAAACAATTACTACAATGTAAGTACAGCCAAAAATGCAGACAGCCAACCTAAAACTTCCTTCCCTTCACAACTGTGCCCTTAAATTTCCACACATCCTGCGATACAACAGGAAGGCAGTGGAAATGGTGACCAGTTCCGATCAAATGTGTCCTCACTGACCTTGGTCCTGCTCGTTTGATGAGACCCCTAAGGAAACATCAGTGACGTTCTCCGGGTTCAAGTGCGTAATGGCATCAGATATTCTGTCCAAAGAGATGAGGGCTTCCGCAGCGTATAAATGGCCCAAAAACCTAGAATGAAAGAGATTCCAAACTAAAAAGTAGGTCATCACAACAATACCTGGTGTGTAAGATTTGGTGTATGTTTCATATGTTTCAAGTCCTTGATTTGAAACCTAAGTTTATAAATGGATCGATTAAGGATCACTTAAATTTTATCTCTTTAAAACTACCTTAAAATATACCATGGTCATTTTTATATTAGTAGTAAGTTGGAACAAATTACACATATTAATTAAGAAAGCACTTCAAAATTGGTCAATTTATGCTATTCTATTTCTATAGAAAATAACATTAACAAAAGAAGGTAATGAGGGTCTAAGGTAAGAGGCCGGTTCAAGGAAGGATGCCCACCAAGCAGGGCCTCAGAATCAGAGTCTTCAGCGATTTTATGCCCACGGGCCCTGGGCAGACATGCATCCTTCTGGCTTCCAATAGCCTGCTTCTTCCAGTCTCTAAGCCCTTTTTCTCATGATCACCTGATTGATTTTTCAAAATTAAAACAGACTTAGACATATTACAACCTAGCTCAAAATCTTAATGACTCTTTCTGCACAAGAACAAAACTTTCATAGATTTAAAGCTCTCCACAATTTGGTCCCACTTTCCTACATCCAATCAATATTCTCACTCCCCCACAGATGCCTCTTTGTACCAGACAGTGTCCTGGGCAGAGCACACCCACTGCTCCCCTGCGACCTTGCCTTCTTGGGCTCAAAGCTAGGTCTCATCTACACAAGCCAATATCTAACTCCTCCTTTGAAAGGGCCAACTCAGGACTCATCTTTGGCTAGCCTGACACAACTGAGTGTCCACATGGATCTTGGGTCCTCAAATCTTAGGCTCTTTTCAATTTAAACATTTTCTGGGATTTATGCATATTAACCACTCCAAAGCTCTTTATTAAGCAATTTCTTTCTTTGTTCTAACTAGCTGAGACTGCAATAACATCTTACTTTGCTCTCCTATCAAACACCCTACCAGAAATGACATTAAAATAAAAATCAGTAACTGAAAGTATATTTTGATATATTTTAAAGATTTCATTAAAGCAATATCCACAAACCAATGATCACAAAATACAAACACATGAATTAAAAGAACTACTTCAAATTGTTTTCTGTGAATTTATAAAAACAAAATTTTTTTTAAACAAATGAGAACGCATTCATGACACCCAAAGCCCAGGTATCCTTGACTAGGTGTATAGAAGATAGAAGGCAGTGGGATAAAGCTGCTAAGGTATCTAGGCTTCCAAATGCCCTGCTTATCCTCAGTGAGAAGGCAGATTAAGAAACCAATGCTTAGGATAGGTTCCTTAAGAAAATTAAAAAGGAAATTACCAGACATGGCTTGACCGATCCCTCAGAAGGAGGCTAAGAAATCACCCCTAACCTGGGAATTTCGTTTCTTTTGACATTTGGAGGGATGAAGTTAAATACCATCCAACAAATGCCAGGTAAAGAATCTACATGGGATTATTTAAGAATAGTAATCACGATGTCAACCAAAGGATTAAAAAAAGCAGCAAGAATTTATGTTTCATTTTTGTTAAAAAGAAAAACAAAACACTGCTCTCATAATGGTCATGCACACCACAATCTGAACACTGCAAGGCCAGTAGCGGCAGCGGCTGCAGCTCCCGAATGGTGTTTCACAGGGCAGGACAGTGGTGAGGATGGAAGGCGCCTGAGAAGCAACCCAACTGCCCTGAAGTGGAACTCAGGGTCACCACACCCAGGCCTGAATACTGGACAAGTTGTTCTCAAAGGGGAGCTCCCTAATATTTGAATTGTGACAGTCTCTTATGTTACTGGATGCACAAGGTATGTTTGGGAACGCTGGCCTGAAACAGCCTTAATCAATGTTCATTTTAGATGCTTATATAAAGTAATACTTTTCTTTTAAAAGACAAAAATAATTAAACATTTACAGAATCATTCCTCAGAGTATGATCTCACTATTCTAAGCACTGCGTATTATAAACAAATACCACTAAAAGGCAAAAGAGTACATAGTTTTATTTTGGAGATTTTGAGTATAAAGATATGCCCACAGGATGGATGAAAAAAAAAAAAAAACCTGTTTCATATTATGCAGAGTATCTGTGGCTTTGGATAAAATTTCTATCATCAGCATGATAAAAAGATTCAAAGCATGCTGCAAATTATTCGATTCCATAAAAGACAAGATGATGTGCTTTTGAAAATTTTGGAATGACAGTGACATTAATATCGAAGAGGTATCTGGAGAGTTTGGATAAAATTCATGTACTCAGGAAATGGTACAGCAGTTTGAAAAAATATTTAAAAATTCTTTTTTTGTCGATTGAAATTGCATTCCTCAAAGCAGATTTATCATGATGACCAAACTCCTTTTCTAATGTGAGTCTTCTGAGGACCCCTCTTATGCTGTGACTAACATGTGACATGTTCCAGTGACGTGTTCTAGTGAAACCTAGCAGCGGACCCCACTGAGTTCCAAGTTTCTGCCTCCTAATGCTGAGTGCAGCAAATGCCATCTCCATTCATCCTGAGGCGCAACAAGTGCAAAAATGTCACTGTCAAACACAAAATTACCAAATTAAGACATTTTTCAATCAGTTGCTTTCCCTACATAACATATATTCCACTGGGGGAGTAAAGAGAAGCAACATGCACCCAAACTGAAAACCTCTACACAAGACAAACCAGGGACACAAAGGGCGAGTCGCACTTACTTAAGGGATCCTGACAGCTTGGGCTGCTGAAGAAGTTTATCTGCATGATTCAAAGCCATAAGGTTATCACCCAGAGCCAGGGCCACGTAAGCACTACAGGCCAGTATAGAGCATCTGGAACACAAAAAAGAAAGGGCTGAAAACCTGAATTACAAAATTGACAATGGTTGTATTTGTCAAATAGGAAAGAATGCCCTAATTGTAACTGTGACAATCTGGACACCAGGAAAAAAGAGAGGAGCCACAATATTAATGGTTAAGAATTAGGATGATGTGTATAAAACTACCATCTGAAGCACAGTGTAGCTGTTTATCTGAGTCATATTTAGCTTCCATCCAATTGACGCCCATCTCAACTAAATGGAGTTATACATTTAGCCTTTCAAAAAATAATGAGGTTAATAGCCTAGTGAGAACTTACTCCTGTAGGACATTTTTTTAAACATCCTAGAAATAAAGCTATAGAAGCATACGTTATTCTTTCTACACATCTTTGTGATTTTGCGAAGAAACACAATTAACTTACAAAAAATCCATTTAACTTAGCTACTGCAGTGTTCTTCTCTGAGCCTATTAAGAAGCCTGTAGTTCTTGCTAAGCAACAGTATCAAGAATAACTAAAAGAATTTCAGTCACCTAGGTACTATTATCTTAAATGAATATTCAAGAAAAAAACCAGGCTGAATAAAATACATGGGAAGGTAAAAAATTTAAATTACACTGATTTTGCTAAGTTGGGTTGGAAACTTAAATTTCTATTTGGTTTTCTGCTTAACGGGCAGCTCATTTAAAAAATAGGTCTAGCTAAAGACTTGACACTAATAGATCACTTGAATGTTAAACAACCACTCCACAAAGCAATCTTAAAATAAACCCTTGTCAAATAGAAATGAGGTCTGAATGGCCGGCCACAAATGACCTGACTTAGATACAGGGTTTTGAGTTATGTTTACAAATTACAATACATATGTATATCATTAAGTGTATTTGGACTGTAATTTCAGTCTAAGGAAGAATATGACCCATCATATCATCAGCGTTTTCTAACACTGAAATCCTCGACTAGAAATGGCTCTTCTAGTAAAAGCAGAGCGCGGCCAGGTTAGAAGTACTCTGCTGTTTCCTCTTCACTGGCTCACTCCTGGTTGCTGGAACCTTAGGAAATTATCCACGAAAGGAAAAACAGCCCCTCAGCTTCTAACAATACAGAAAAGTAGACTGACCCCAGAGAAGACAAAAGGAACGAGAGATTTTATGGCCTTAGGCTACAACGGTTAGACTGAAAACATTGCGTCATGCGGTTCCTCGTTTTATTAATGTAGAAACTGCAATTCAAAGTAATTAAATGTACTCTTCTCTAGCTTACAGTGTGTGATTAGTCAGGCTAACATTCAATCCTGCAGACTCCCAGTCACTGCTCTTCCTATTCTGTGATACTGCTTCTCGGTGAATTCAAGAGATCAGCCTAAAGATAAGGTAGAAAGATTCTGATATGATTTTCCTAATATGTACGTAACTGTGCATACACATGTGCTCTCACCTGTCTTTTTAACAAGGGAGCAAACATCGGAAGTTTAAATTCTGTTGCTGAGCACATCATTTCAGATCTGAACCCTGTTCATAGAAGAGCAATGCTAAGGGCAGGCAGGTAGTGTCATTTCCAAAGGGATCTTCCTGACAGGCCCACTGCCAATTCCCCTGTATCTCCAAGAGCTGCTTTTACCAGCAAGACCAACCTGTGGCCATGGCCTGGGGTGGGTTCTGGCCCTGACAGGAGACTCACAGGCCCAAAGGAGGGAGGCACTGGCTAGTTAGCTCCCATTTTCAGAAGCACTTCAGTGGTTAGTTCCAGGTAGTGAGATTAGGGTAATTTAATTTCCTGTTTTGGCTTATTTTAAAATGGCAATGTACATTTACTGATCAGCCAGGTATGTACTGCTTACGAAAAAAAGACTTTTAAAGCCCAATATCAGGTTTCCAGAGGCCCAAGAAGACCATCAACTCAGGGCCTATAATGAATGACAACCACAAAGTTTAATATCCATTTTCATTTATGACTTTGCCAAAGATGGAGGAAATACATAAGCTCCTTAAAAGCAGAAGCCCACATCTTTTGTTTCCTACACAAAGACCAGAGCAATTTCTCACCATCTGCAATAGGTGTTTAATAGGTATTGGCTGAAGACCAGTTTTCCAGGTTTTCAACTGACTTCTCCGGGCAGCAGCCCCATGTCCTGTTGGCAGGCCACCTAGCTGACCAAGTGGACTCCTTCCTGGCTCACAGGACGGGCGTCACCCTGAGCACTCTTCGTCCTCGAGTCCAGGACAAGGCTTACCTCAGGCAGGCTGGGAAAAGCCTGCCCTGGCCTCTCCCGACAGTAGGGGGGCTATTACTGCTCTAGTCCACTGTCAAGCCCACTTTGGGTCCAGAAATCAGTCATGTAAGATCTGCACCATGATTCTGTGTCCCGGGAAGTTCAAAGTATAATTATGTACAAGGTAAAAATCTGTTTTCCTAAACTTCTGTCTCTTTCCCCATAAGACACCATATCCAATCACAGCAGGGTAAAAGATGCTAATAAAACACTCCTCCTATAAAAAAAAAAATATTTAAATATGTGAACGCAAAACTTTAAGGCTGGCATTCTAATCAAGAAACATTGGGATTAAGCAAGTTTCACTGCAGGAAACCCAGACTAACATTTATGTTCCTCTTCCCTTAGTGCCTTACAATTTACCCCAGCTCACTTCTCATCACCCTCTCACTCATCCTCATTTTCTTTTTCGAAAACTATCCTGCACTCTGCATACAGTATTTCCCCCAAAATAAGACCTAGCTGGACAATCAGCTCTAACGCATCTTTTGGAGCAAAAATTAACATAAGACCCAGTATTACATCATATCATATCATATCATATCATATAAGACCCGGTCTTATGTTATAGTAAAATAAGATCAGGTCTTATATTAATTTTTTCTCCAAAAGACGCATTAGAGCTGACTGTCCGGCTAGGTCTTACTTTCAGGGAAACATGGTAATTCTCACAGACTGAACACTAGAAAGATGCATGGCTTTATCTACTAAGCCCCTGGAAAAATCACTCTACTGTTGATAGTTGCTATTTAAAATACTGACACCCCCACCCCACCCGTCCCACTACTTCCTCGAGTCACTGTCCAATCTGCTTTATCAACCACTCAGTGGATCTGACAGTTCAGCAGACTGGAAGAACTATACCTCAAGGGAAGAGCCACATTACCTTCTATCCCCCCACGCTGCAGTGGAAGATCTGACACAACCCACACTCCCTCCTCCACATGCTGGAGGAGCTGGCTCTAGGGACACAGAACACCAACCCTTGGAAATGAAAAAGACAAAGAAGGAAAAAAGAAAAACACAAAAGACCCCAAACAACTTTCCTTAAAGCACCAAATTACAGCAACAAGCTATACAAGATTGGCCATTAAAATGTGTCAAGCCAAATATTCTGTTAATTAAATAAATTTAAACCAAGAATTGAAATAGTTTAACCCTTATTAAAAGAGGTTAAAACAGGTAAATTTAGAAAGTCACCAATTGTCAAAAGAAAATAAATTTACAAAGCAGTATCATAGCAAACATTATTTGAAAAACTGGCTGCAAAAATCCAATAAGGGAATTTCTTCCAACAAACTGAATATGAGACTGGATTAAAAAAAAACAACAAAAAAAAAAACCCCTCAAGCTGTTTTCATTTATCTATAACCATCTAGAAAACGTTAAAGTTGTCAACTTTCAACTCTTAAGAAAATGTAAAGTTAAATTAGTAAGTTTTTCACTTCATATCTTCTGAAAATGTTTTGCTTTCTAATAACAGTTCTGTGCAAAAAGAATCTGACAAACACACCCAAACCCAACACAAACAAGCCCAGCACAAAGAAGGTGAAAAAGTTTTTCTCTTTAAGTAAATCTAGCATCTCAGAGAACCCAGTCCTACCCCAGGCAGCAAATAAAATGCATAAAGTCACAGACGTGGCATTTCATACATGGTCAGGCCCTTAACATCACCCAATCCAATTTACTTATTTGACAGAAGAGAAAAGTAAGGCCCAGAGGGCTTAAATGATTTGTTCAATGTCAGCAGAGGCCTCGTGGGGTTTCCACAGAGTGGCAGACCACTGAAGAATTATTCTAACCCTGGCCTGTGATCAATCTGATCACCAGTTCATCTAAATGAAATCCTGAGACGCAGATGTGAATCATGCCAGTGTGAAAACAAACTGCTGATAACATGTCATACAAGCAGGTTCCTTCTATGGTAGAGTTTATTATTAGACAGACATGTTTTAGTAGGACTACATTCAGTTGTAAGACTGAAATGGGACTAGGTCTCTAACAAGTACAACAGTATATTCAAAAGATTATTGGCTAATAATAACCCTGGTTTAGGTATGTCTCACGAGCTACAACAGAACCACTAGACTAATACCATGTTTCTTCGAAAATAAGACCTAGCTGGATAATCAGCCTAATGCATCTTTTGGAGCAAATATTAATATAAGACCCGTTCTTATATTCGATAAGACCAGGTCTTTTTTTTAACTATAAATAAAATAGTAAAGTAAGGCCAGGTCTTATATTAAGTTTTGCTCCAAAAGACACATTAGAGCTGGTTGTCCAGCTAGGTCTTATTTTCGGGGAAACACGGTACCAAAAGATATATGATTCCTTAAGTACACTAAAACTGTCTATAATGTTATCAACCATTGGTTATATTCATCTTACTTTATAAACATTGGGCCACGGGAGGTCCCTTTTAACTGAATGGGAAATAATTTACTGAGTGTCACATCAGAGTCTAAATGAACTAAATAATTAAGGTTTCATAATTTATATTTGTGGAATAACTTAACTGGGCTTAATTAAATTTGGTCTGAACATTTCCTTTGATCCATTTTAAGCCTATTAAAAAAAAGACAAATCGAAATTTCATTATTTGTACGCTTTGATTTTAATTTCTCATACAGACATTTTCCATGTTGGCTTCAACATTATTTCCTACCCTTTACCAGTTCTGCTACACTCTTCCAGATTCTAGAGCAGCCTCCATTTTAGTTTTAGAAATTGAAAGTTCTGCTACTATCATAACCTTAGAGAGTGAACAACGAAGATGTCCTATAGAATAAGTAACATGGAAGACTCAGGACATATCCATGACAGTTAAGTACAACGCAACCATGAAAGTTAATATGTAGTCCCGCATTAATCCTATGAACATATTTCTTTATTACTAATAAGGTAACAGTATATAAAAGAATTAAGTTGAGCCCTTACCTCATACAATATCTAAAAATTAACTCAAAATAGATCAAAGACCTAAATGTAAGCATTAAAAGTATAAAAGTCTTAGAAGAAAACATCGGTGTAAACCCTCATTACCTTGGATTTGTAAAGGATTCTTAGATATAACATGAAAAGCACAAATAAAGAAAAAATACATAAACTGAACTGCATCAAAATGAAAAACTTCTGTGATTCAAAAACACCTTCAAAAAAGTCTAAAGACGGGGCGGCTGGATAGCTCAGCTGGTTAGAGTGCGGTGCTCTTAACAACAAGGTTGCTGGTTTGATCCCGACATGGGCCACTGTGAGCTGCGCCCTCCACAACTAGATTGAAACAACTACTTGACTTGGAGCTGATGGGTCCTGGAAAAACACACTTAAAATAAATAAAACTTAAAAAAAATAATAAAAATAAGGAAGTCTAAAGACAGTCCAGAGAATGGGAGAAACTATTTGCAAATCATATACCTGATAAGGGTCTTCTATCTAGAATAAAGAACTCTTACAACTCAATAACAAAAGTATAAATAACCCAATTAAAAAATAGGCAAAGGATTTGAATAAACATTTCTCTAAGGAAGCTAAATACACAAATGCCTAATAAGTAATTGAAAAGATTCCTTACATCATTAGTCTTCAAGGAAATGCAAATCAAAGCTACAAGGAGATAACCATTTCATAACCACTACAATAAAAAAGATGGCCAATAAACAGTGCTGGTGAGGATTTGAAGAAACTGGAAGCTTCATACACTGCTGGTAGGAGTAAAATGGTACAGCCACTTTGAAAAAGTCTGACAATTCCTTAAATAATTAAACAGATTTACCATATGACCCAGCAATTCTACTTCTAGGTATACACCCAAGAAAAATAAAAACATGCGTACAGAAAAACTTGTATATGAATGTTTGTAACAGTATTGTTCATAACAGCCTAAAGATGGAAACAATCCAAACATCCATCAATGAATGAAATAAACAAAATGTGGTGTGTGTGTGTGTGTGTGTATATATACACACATACAATGAAATATTATTTAAAATATGATACATGCTACAACTTGGATGAACGTTGAAAACATTATTCTAAATAAAAGAAGCCAGTCTTAAAAGCCCACATATTACATGATTCTATTCACATAAAAGTCTAAAACAGGAAAATCTATAGAGAAAGTAGATTAATTAGGACCGGGGACTAGGGGCAAAGGAGTGACACTTAAAAGGTACAGGGTTTCTTTCTGAGGTGACGAAAATGTTCTAAAGTTGACTGTAGTGGTGGTGGCACCTATCTGTGAATACACTAAAAACCACTGGTTGTACACTTTATATCTCCATAAAACTGTTTTAAAAATAGAAGGTATCAGTAGACAAGTCAATAAACGTTTGACTGTTTTAAAAAAATAAAATCTTAACAGTACACCCTTAAAATCAATCACGGTATAAGAAAATCATTATCTCCAAATGCATGCAACATTAATAATTAAATCAAAACATATGGCCAAACTATCAATCCTGTACAAGCGTCTACATTCTAAGATTCATTTGGACATCAGGCCTGTTAAAGACAAATGTTTTTATGAAGAGCAATTCAGCTAAAATTTGTGGCATGTGAGGAAACTGGCATAGTATCAATATCACACATTTGTAGAAACCGTGTATCAACAAATACAAACACTTCAAACATAGCTCTAAAACCTCAGAGCAGCACTCTCTAACAGAAATACAACTGCAGCCATTAAGTGTAATTTTAAATCTTCTAGTAGGTACAATCAAAAAATGTCAAAAGAAACAGGCAAAATTAATTTATATATTTACATTAATCCAGTATGTCAAAATATTTTAACATATAATCAATATAAAAATGACTGAAGTATTTTACAATTTGGGGGGAGGAAGTTTTGAAATCCAGTATCACACACTTAAACAGCACACCTTATACCAGCCACATGTGTTCAGCAGCCACGTGTGATGAATAGATCTGGTACTGACAACTGACTGCAGCCTTAGAATCTGAGAAATACATGTTTAATACAAGCAGAGGAGTTTTCTTTTTTTTGGGGGGGGAAGGCGGTTTAAGAAACCAATTTTCAATGCCATGCCACCTCAGAAATAATATGTAAAGGAAACTGACCATTTTTCAGTCGTTAGTGGTTAAATTATATTTCCCAAAAGGATATATTTAGAATTGTATTAATTTTGTAAAATTTCAAAATACCTTAAAAATTTTAAGTGAGGTGTAATTTATATACATTAAAAGACATCATTTTAAGTGTACAATTTGATGAGTTTGAATATATATATATATGTAACCACCAACTCAATACAGAACATTTCTGTCACCTTAGAATGATTCCTTCCAGTTAATTTCCCAACCAGTGTTCTGATTTCTATCAATATAAATTATTTTTGTATAGTTTTGCTTGTCACACAAATGGTATAAAGGAATTATACTGTATGTACCTTACACTAAGTGAAAGAAACACAAAATGAGATGCAAAACATGTTGACTTGGGTTCCTTTTTATAATTAACTAGTATCCTGATATATAGAGTGACTACAATTTAGGTATCCATGCTCCTATTAATGGATACCTGGGCTGTATCTAGTTTTTTTTCTCTCATGAGTAAAGCTGCTATGAAATTCTTGTGTGGACAAGTTCTCATTTCTCTTGTGTAAATACCTAGAAATAAAACCACCTTTATTTTAAAAACTCAAAATCAGAGCACTTATTTAATTCAAGGCTGCAGAATACTCGCACGTGAATGAAACTGATGGCTTTGCAGAGCTGAGTGGTTCAGCAACTGAAGCAATATTCTAACAGTGTCATTATATAAAACACACACACACATACACCTTTCGTGATTCATTAAATCAGTACCTCCAAGTTAATCTGAGCCTCAGACTTAAACTATTTAATTTCTGAGACATTTTCCTGATTTGGGGACAAATTTCTGTTTTAATTAGGAGAATATTTTTCTGAAACCTACCTTGATTTTAATACAAAATTTCCCAATTGCTTCAGGTGTCATCTGCCTTCTGGAAACATACTTGTAACCTGGTTAGAATGAATATTTTTTTGGCACCACCTTCATTTATGTACACATGAAAAAAACTGAAAATATTCAAGAGGCTGTGAGCCCATTCCGTGAGAAGCGGCCATCAGAACAGTCATGATAATTTACTGCATAGTAGTTATGCTGGAAATAGGAAATGAGGTTTTGCATCGGTGTCTTGGGTATTATAGAGCACACGGGGTCAAATATAATAGTCCATAAAAAGGAAACTATGTACTAACCACACATATTTCCAATCACATAAAAGAATTCAGGTCAGAAACAGACGCAATTGCTATGAAGTCCCCAATCTTCAAAGAATCAATGTGCTCAGCTCCTTCCTTCTATAGGGGACAGCTGGCCCTTGCCACAGAGCTGCCCTTTAACACACCCAACAGCATTGTGAGCTTTTATAGCTTTAAAAATTACGACACAGATCTTTTACGACTCCTTCCCCCTGCACCATTTGTCTCCACATCACCGTTGCTACTGTCTTGCATAGCACTTTTTTTTATAAACCTACCCTAAGGCTCCTTCCATCTTGTTCCATTTCCTTTCTCCCATCTGCTCCATAAGACAAAAAGGTTAATATATACCAGCGAACCCATCTTCGCCTCACTTTATGATAATGGAATTCCCTATGGAGATCCTTTGCCCCTTTCCACAAAAATGGGGAAATAATTTTATTTTCTCTGAAACTCACTAATCTGCCTACTAGGACATGTGGAAAGCAAAGAGTTATGCCATGAAAAGTACAACACTCTGAGAAGTTATGCCACGCTGCACATACCCTTCTCTTTCATGTCATTTTTCAGAATATAAAGTTAATTAACACAACTCTGCAGCTGTTCAACGATTATGGGATAATATACTTCTTAAATTGCATGCATAAATTAAGCAATCCTAAAATTAGTACTCATTCAAATACATCTGTAAAAATTAAATCAAGTTTAAAAACAAATTAAATCAAGTTTAAAAATGGTTTCAAATACCTTCATTCATTAAGGCTTCCCCTTAAAAATTGTGTAAAACGATATCCGCTGCAGCATGATTTGTAATAGCAAAGACTGAAACATAAACAGCTAAATATAAAGCAATGTTACATAAATTACGTAATATTCATATAATGGGATTCTATGCACCCATTAGAAAGAATGAATCAGAGATTTGTATCGATGTCAAGCAATCTCTAAAGATATACAGTGTTGTCCAATGGGAAAGTAAGGTACAGAGCAGTGTGGACACTATGCGATTGCTAGTGTAATAGAAACCCCACCATAAATACATATGCTGGAATAGGCACAGGAAATCTCACCGGAAGAACATACAGAGGGTGCCAAAAAAAATGTATACGCATTTTAAGAAAGGAAAAAAACTTATTAAAATTGTAATACTCAGGCTGGCCCAGTGGCTCAGGCGGTTGGAGCTCCCCGCTCCTAACTCCGAAGTCTGCCGGTTCGATTCCCACATGGGCCAGTGCGTTCTCAACCACAAGGTTGCTGGTTAAACTCCTTGAGTCCCACAAGGGATGGTGGGCTCTGCCCCCTGCAACTAAGATTGAATACGGCACCTTGAGCTGAGCTGCCATCTGAGATCCCAGATGGCTCAGTTGGTTGGAGCGCATCCTCTCAACCACAAGGTTGCCGGTTCGACTCCCGCAAGGGATGGTGGGCTGTGCCCCCTGCAACTAGAAAACGGCAACTGGACCTGGAGTTGAGAGCTTCGCCCTCCACAGCTAAGACTAAATGGACAACAACTTGAAGCTGAACGGCACCCTCCACAACTAAGATTGAAAGGACAACAACTTGACTTGGAAAAAAGTCCTGGAAGTGCACACTGTTCCCCAATAAAGTCTTGCTCCCCTTCCCCAATATTTAAAAAAAAAAAAAAATTGTAATACTCAATATATACCGGTAACAAAAGATAAATACAAGTCATGTGTATACATTTTTTTGGTACCCCCCACTGACAAAAAATGGTCAGTGGTTGTACGTCAGGGGAGAGGAAACAGAACTGGGATGGGACAAGATTTATTTTACACCATGTAACTTTTTGTGCTACAGTCACGCGAAGCTTAACACAGGGATATGTTCTGAGAAATGCATCGTAAGGCGATTTCGTTGTGTGACCATCACAGAATGTGCTTACACACACCTAGGTGGTACAGCTTACTACACACCTAGGCTGTATGGTACAGCTTGATCTCCTAGGTTACAAGCCTGTACAGCATGTTACTGTACAAAACAACTTGAGTGAGAATAAATCAAGCACAAGAGAAAATGATGCCATCAAGAGACACAGTAAACACAAGATGTAGGAGGTTCTTGCTGGCATAACGTTTTACAGCAAAGTTTCTTTTTAAAGAAGTAGAAAGAGTACTCTAAAATTACGATAAAGAATACAATAAATACATAAACCAGTAACAGAGTTTTTTATCAAGTGTTACGTAGTATACATAATTGTATGTGCTGTATTTTTATACTATTGGCAGTGCAGATTTGTTTACACCAGCAGCACCACAAACACTGGAAAAATGCATTATGCTACAATGTCACTAGGTGATAGGAATTTTTCAGCTCTATTATAAACTTATGGGACCACTGTATATATGCAGTCTGTGGTTGACTAAAATGTTATGTGGCACATGCCTGTACTTGGATTTTTATATAAAATTACCTATGAAAATATATGAACCCTTAAATAAATATGAAGTGTTGCTGGCTCCATAAACACAGACATCTCTAGAAAACATTAGGCACAATGGGGGAAATGGTATATTTTTTGGCAAGTTAAAGCAAGCAAATATTATCCTGGCTGAGCTTTACAATCCACCTCTTCCTCATCAGCTCACTTTATACCAAATACAGTTTAGCTTTACTTAATCTGCTTTGTTTTTACACATTTCCAGTCAGGACAAAAATTTAGTATTTTAGTTATATGGGTGAAATTTGATTGCTTTGTAAAAACTCAGTTTTATTTCACTCAACAGCAATATTCTTCTGTATATTTTGTTTTTGCCATTGTTTCACTGGTAATTTGTCATTACTTTTATTTTCTTGTTATCTTATGACTCACTCATACAAGAAATAAGAATTCAAGAAATATTAATATAACTGAGAATAACTGAAAAAAAAAATTACCTGTGTCAAGTTTGAGAAACCAAAACCCTACTTTCAAAATCTTAAATGATCAACTCCTCATTTCTAACTAAATTTGAGATTTACGATTTTCCTCTACATAATCAGAGGATTACTACTTTCTTCCTGACAATAGTACACTGTGGGGATATGGATGGATGCACACCCACCCACCCAAGATAGAGACGGCATTACTGCAAAGTGGGAATTTAGGGTATACTTGGACAGAATAAAATAAAACGAATAAAAAATTGCTGCTTTGTTGAGCAGGATGCTTGGAGCCCTGAGCTCACTGACAGCAGTGCCCGGTCATGAACACACAGATCTGACAATACATGATCCGAAAACGGCACATCTGCTGGCCAGTCTTTCCTCCAAAGACATTCGGTATGTAAGGAGGGGTATCAGTAATATTAATAAAATATCTTCACTTTTAAAAAACCAGAAAAATCAGATATCCAGTAAAAAAATAAGTATTAGCTATTCCCACCATTCAGGGATAACTACTATAAAGGTTTGGATATAGATCCCTCCAGATTTTTTTTTAATGCAAACAGAAGTATACATGCTGTTTTATAAAAATGTAATTTTAAACTGCTTAGACACAAAATCTTAGCATTTTATAGTTGTTCCATGCTTTTTCGAAAGTTAAAGTTAATCAAAAGTTAATCAACGGACTATATGATGAAAAATTATACAACATAAAGATAGATCCGTATCTTATTTGCTTATATAAACTAAATTCGATTTAGATTGGTGGTTGTTATAGTGTGACAGTGACAGTGTTAGATGAAAACACGGATAAATTATTTTTAAAATCTTAGAGGCAAGACGGACTTTCTTCTAAACACTCAATGAAGTGGAAAAAAAAAGTAAAGGAAATGATACGGGCCAATTTTCTTAATACCATGTTTCCCCAAAAATAAGACCTAGCCAGACAATCAGCTCTAATTTGCCATTTGGAGCAAAAATTAATATATAAGACCCGGGTATAGTATAGTATAGTATAATATAACAAATTAATATAATACCAGGTATAATATAATATAAAATAATATAATACCGGGTATACTATAATATAATATGTTGGATCTTATATTAATTTTTGCTCCAAAAGACGCATTAGAGCTGATTATCAGGCTAGGTCTTATTTTCGGGGAAACACGGTATGTAAGAACTCTGATAAAAATGAAAAGGATGAAAAACCCAATATGAAAATATTAGATTCTACAAACAGTTCACAGAAAAAGAAATACAGGTGATCAATAAACTATGGCATCAGAATGAGTACCTTGAGCAGATTGAGAGAAATGCAAAATTTTAAAGTGAGGTCATTTTCTACTTATAAGGGTCATAAATCACAAGACATTCCAAATCTCACCACCTAATAACTAACCTACTAACTAATATCATTTTCTCCTAAGTTTTTGCCATCTGCTTTTGAGCAGTGCTTTTCCTTTTACCTCTGATTCCTCTGCACCTCCCACAGGACTAGCACTAATGTTTGTGAATAAATGAAATGTTTTCCAAAAGTAATGCATCAGTTTGTAATGTTACCAGCAATATATAAACATTTTAACTGTACTCTTGTCACTCTTTTGCAACTTAATAGGCCTAAAAACGTAAGAAATAATGGCTTGTTCTTTCCATTTTAATTTGCAGTTCTAGTATTGAAATAATTCTTAAAAGTAATGCTTCTTTTTAATGATACTTAAAAAGTATCAAGCATAGTTCCAAAAACTGTATGAAGAAATAATGGTCAAAAATATCCCAAATTTGTTGAAAGATAAACTTATAGACTTAAAACGTCAACTTATCCCATGAAAGATTAAAAACAAATCAGACTTAGACTCATCATACTCTAACTGCTGAAAAACAGAGACAATTTATCTTGAAGAGGGAAAAATGTCACCTACATATTCTAATCAGAAACAATGGCTGCCGGAAGATAATGCAGTGACATCTTGAAACAGCAGACTGAAAGGGGAAGAAAAAACCCCACTACCGACCTAGAATTCTGTATTCAATGAAACTATCCTCCAAAAATAAAGATGAAATAAAGACAATTCTAGATTAAAAAACAAAAAAACCCCAAAAACCTAGCAAAACAAGACCTGTACTATAAGAAATGCTGAAGGGAGCTCTTTAAACTCAAGGGAAATGATACCTTATGGAAACTAAAATCATCAGGAAATGGTAATTATGTGGCTAAACATAAAAGACTACTGTGTTCCTTTTAATTTCTTTAACATACACATGACCGTTTAAAGTAACAATAATGGGGCATATAATGTGCATAGATAAAAATATAACTTAGTCAAACTGACAGAGATGAAATAAAAAATCTGAATAGCACACATTTATTGAAGAATTTGAATTCATTAAAAAAGAAATTTCCACAAAGAAAATGCTTAGGCCAGATGGTTTCACTGGTGAATCTATCAAACATTTGAAGAAGAAATACTATTTCTCTTATACAAACTCTTTCAGAAAACAAGAGGAAGAAGCACTTCCCAACTCATTTATATGTTCAGCATAACCTTGAAACCAAAACCTTACCAAAGACATAAAGAAAGTGTGGACCAACCTTCCTTGTGAACTTAGAAGCAAATATTCCTAACAAAATATTAACAAATTGAATCCAATTAATTTGTAAAAAATACATTCTGACTAGTGGTGTTCGTCACAAGATTGAAAAGTTGGCTTCACATTTGACATTAATGTAATTTATAATATTAACAGAAGATAGATTAAAAACAATGTGCTTATTTTAACAGATGCAATGCAAATCATTTTGTTTAGATACTCACTTTAAGTTTTCTAATTCCTGTTTTCTTAGTGGAGAAGAAGGTGGAGCTGGAATGAATTTATCTCCATCATGGCTTTTACTGCTAAATAAAGACAGACTCTTAATTATGAAGAGCAACAAGTAAACACTTAAATGTAGAATTTTGTTTCCCTATTCCCATACCCATGCAATTTTTTCTGACAAAAGTGCAAAAGAGCCAAAACAATGAAAGATGCTCATAACTTGGCATCACTAACATGTTAAAGTTATATATGTTCTTTTCCTCAGTACGCAACACTGCTTTTAAAAACTTCTAAATGAAAACACTATCTTTACTATACAAAGAAAACCACTCCAAGATTTTTACACATTTCTCATTCTTCTCATTGCCTTTTATCAATTACAGTAACACATAACCCCTTGGTAGAGAAGAAAAAGTTCCACAATTTTGTTTCAAATTTTCTATATTAAACACATATTTCTATTATAATCAAGAAAAAATGCTGAGACGGGAGACTTGAGTTTAAAGGGGCCATGTGTAAAAAGAACTTCTTATATATAAAATAGTGTTTGTTTTATTTATTACTAGATAAGATCTCCCAATTTCTATAGATTTGTATAATATTTTATACTAGAAGACTACAGATATTCTAGGTTAGTGGTTTACCGTATAAGAGAAAAGGCAAATGATAATAACAAATGAGAAGCTTTGGGATTCAAGTATTTACTTTAGTAAAAGTGAAAACATGCTGTCTCTGATAGCAACTAAAGACTTCCTGCAACTATTCCTCCTGTTAATGAAAAGCTGTTACTTTCCACTTTTCTTGTTTCAAGGTTCTCCTCTGGCTTAGCCTTCACCTATTTTTCTCTTTCACAAATACTTAAAACATTCATACTTTCCTTTCTGATTATTCAAAATAGAGAACTTTGACCATTCAGGCTGAAGATTTTAGACATTCCCCCAAAGGACGAGGAGGCCTGCTAATAAAGTCCTTCCCACTGAGGTCCCATGGGAAGTTTCACTGCTCTCATACCTGCAAGTTTCACTGCTCTCACTGCTCTCGGTATTCCCACCTAGCTGAGTACTGTTTTTAGACCCATTTTCCTGCTTTGGATCTTGCTGTTCTTCAGGTAACAGCAACAAGGCATTTCTCAGACAAATGGCTGCAAACTCCATACTGGCTACTGGGATGGCTGAAGACTGTCCGTCACTTAAAAGAACAAAACCAAATTAGCTAATAACATAAAAATGAATAATATTTTTCTATCATCACAAATAAAGTACAAGTGTAAATGAACACTTACACTTGTTCAAGTAAGTGTACTTGTGTACACTTACACAAGTACAAGTGTAAATGAAAACTGTGCTCTGTGTGCTAGGTAGACATTTTAATATAAGTACTTATAAGAGAATGCTAAAAACCCAAATCCCAAATATTATGTATAAGGTGTAAAAAGTATCGATTGCAAGTATATACATTATATACATGTACGTAGCAATGGGACCAAGGAAGGGAGACAACTTGAAGTTTATCTGTAATATCAATGTTAATGTAACAGAGGATTTATAAACAACAAAAATTGTAATGAGTGCCAGGACAGGTATAATAAGAATTGGAAACAAGGGAAGAAAGTAGATTTTCATATTTAAGGCTTGTTTTGGTCGATTTTTTACTTAAAAAAATGCCTTTATTTTTTGTTTTGAAAGAGCAGCATTATCTAGTTTTATAATTTTGTTGAGATTTTATATAACTTTTTATTGGTTTGATATATCAAACGGAGTCAGCTTTATTAGAAAAAACCAAAAATATGAAAATTAGTAACAATTTTGAAATTGTGGAAAAGTGATGCTTTATCTGGTCTTAAAAAAAAATCTGCATTATAGTTGAAATAAATTAGGACCAAAATATTGTGTGCCAGATACTATTTTAAAATTTTGGAAAAACTATAGATGGTAGTGAACAATTTTTATTTTTTAGAAAGGAAAAAAAAAAGCAGTAAATTTTTTTACAAAGCCTACTACTTCAAAAATAATGACAACTCCAAATTGGAATCCTTATACAAGATAAAAATGTTCACATTTAAAAGTTGTCTGAAGGGTCTTACATATAACAGCTTTACGTACCTTTGGATGCTTTATGTACTACCGTGTTTCCCCGAAAATAAGACCGAGCTGGACCATCAGCTCTAATGCATCTTTCGGAGCAAAAATTATTGTAAGACCCGGTCTTATAGTAAGATTGTCCAGCTAGGTCTTATTTTCGGGGAAACACGGTAGTCCTTTTTTCTGCTAATACTGAGAATTCACTTTAGGGACTATGAGAATATACCTAAATGAAAAGTAACAATGATAAACTATAATCAGAAAACATCAAGATGCCCTCTTCTGGACATTCTGAATAATGGCACTGACTGGACCAAGGTTTCTTAGGCCAACAATTTCAGCACCCATGGATGTAATAAACCAAAATCACATGCCGGGTAACAGTCACTATGGACCTATGCTGAAATAGCAATAAAACCTAGTTACAAAGTAGCTCCTCCTATGAAATAAGCCTTAAGCATATTTTTATACATAACAACATTATGTGAAAGTGTTAAATGTATATATGTTCTCTTTGCAGAATACTTACTTATATACAGTGTTCTGTATGGACTGTGATGCTAGAACTATTTTACGATGATAGCCTTGACCGACAATAGACTGCACAATTCCTTTTTTACTTGGAAGACCTTTAGTTTCTTGCTCAGAAGTCTATAAAATACAAATAATTTCCAATTAAGTTAATGGAATTATAAAATAGGGTAAGAAAAATGCTCTAATACCTTTCCAGTTACTCTGAGAGAGTTCTTAAGATCCATCAATGTGGATAATAAAGGAAATACATGATAAAGGAAATATATTAATCATTAAAGAGTACATAGGGCTGAAAGTCTGATGTGCTGTATTTTATGAATATGTGGTAATTCTAATGAAAAAGGTAATTTAAGAATTT
The DNA here is from genome assembly GCF_004115265.2 of Rhinolophus ferrumequinum. Taxonomy (NCBI): domain Eukaryota; kingdom Metazoa; phylum Chordata; class Mammalia; order Chiroptera; family Rhinolophidae; genus Rhinolophus; species Rhinolophus ferrumequinum. The sequence continues at coordinate 18,074,393 of NC_046300.1, forward strand.
AAGATTGACTCAAGCATTTATTTAGAACTATTTTTTTAGAACATTCTACACCCCAGGCACCATGCTGCATATTACAGGCATTTTGACACCAGAGTAAAGAAAATAAAAGAGCCATAAAAACACAGTGAAAAAGGGAAGCAGCTCCACTTCTGAAAACACAGATCTTTTCCTTTTTAATTGAAAGTATTTATTAAATTGTCAACAACATATAAACTCTAACAAGCTACATATGTTAAGATTTACATGGGCACAATTTTGCCTTCTAGGAAATTAAAATCCCCAAACTCTGTAAACATTAAACTAAAAAGAGTAAAAGTGACGTGTGTGTGTGTGTGTGTGTGTGTACACGCAGAGAGTTAGTTTTAGGGTATTTCACTAAGATACATTACCTTGTTATAGGAAGATTGATGGGGCCATTTATCTTCCCCCTTCAACTATCTGCCTCTGATTTACCTGCAGGTGGAATCTCAACTAGTTATTTTATAAAGTCATCCAGATTCTCCTACATAGGAACAAACTAGAGCCAGTGCAGTAAGAGCCCCGCAAAAAGTCCTTCTTAAACAATGTTTCTTGCACTGCAACTTAGTGCTTACTAATGTAACTTTATTATGGTTGTGTTTCCATGTATGACTTAATAAAACAAGGATTCACTGTATATTCATTTTTAAAAATATATGTAACTTAATGCTTAAAAATACAGTAAAACCGTTCTGCTGAGAACCAATTTTGTGTCAAGGAGGCAGCCATGCATTATTAATGAAAAATAAGAAAAAGGAGATATTCTGAATCATTATTGGAAGGACTTCCATTCCAACTTCTTTTCCTAGTGGTGGTGATAAGTTTATAAGGATTCATCCATACTCTCTTCGCTGACCTTTAAGGCTATGCAAGCTGACAAGATGGCTAGCTCTGGCGCAGCAACAGATGAAAACACTGATGCAATGGAATTAAAAATCCACGATAATAAACCATACATTTAATAATACACCAATAGCCAGAAAGTGTGCCAGATCAGTCTTAATGTGAAAGAATCATATATAATTAAGTTATTATTTTATAGTGCCTTGGCAGTAATAGCACTAACAAATCTGACTTTTAGAACTCAGAAAAATAAATGGTAGATTTTATGTGTTTTCTTTTTTTTTTAATTGTTTTTTTTTTTTATTAGGGATGTTGGAGAACAGTGTGTTTCTCCAGGGCCCATCAGCTCCAAGTCCAGTCACCGTTTTCAATCTTAGTTGCAGGGGGTGCAGCCCACCATCCCATGCGGGAATTGAACGGGCAACCTTCTTATTAAGAGCACAATCTCTAACCAAATGAGCCATCCAGCCGCCCCTTTATGTGTTTTTTTAATAACCTTTTCTTAAATTGGTTAAATACTCCCCCTACAATTGAGCCTATGTTTTCTATAATGTAGCAGATTATTTTCTCACACATTAGACAGTACCCTGGTATGTATGCATAAGTCCTGCTTCTGCCAAAAGATGTATAAAGCAACATGTACCAGGTAAACAGGACAAAATGATCTCCTTAGCATCACCAATTTAACAATCAAGTTGTTTCTTTTAATTCAAAAACAAATGTATTTCTCAGGGTACAAACTGCTTTGTTCAACATCCCTTCTGTGGCGACTAAATAAGTTTTATAGAATTTTATTTGGAGTTTACTATTTCTCCTATTGGGATTTTGCTCTCTGATTTTATTTCAAGAGTGCTTTGGGGTTGTTTTCATTGTCCTTTAGGTCACCTCAGATCATTTTTAGAAGGAAGAGAATACACAAAGACAGACGATGAGTACTTAAGGCAAATTTCCATTAGTAGCATAGACTGAGTGATCTGATACCCACCAAGTTACGGCACCAAGTCATCTTTACACGTATTTCAAAAATTACAAATTTAGAACTTTGTAGAAGAAAATGGGGGGAGTGTGTCCTAGTAACAATATCCACAGAACAAAGACAATCCTCAAAGTACTATTTCTAAAAATTACTAATGTAAAAAGAAAATACTAAACCTTACTGTATGTCTACTCCCAGGAAAATGTAATTCCCTGGTTTCTAATAACTGTACAAAATCAAGGCCTCCCACACTTATACTCATGAATGGATTAAAGAGAATAGCAACTCCTAGAGATCCTTTTATTTTAAAAAAGTATAGTTTCTGCCTAGAATTGTTTGTTGGTTATTTTAACAATTATCAAATAGGAACGTTGTCCTGTAAAAGGAAAAGCACAATGGAATAAATCATTAAAACCTTTCAAAGATAACACTCATCTCTCTTTAGGCAGTGGTGTACTCAAACTGCCAGGCAAACATAATTCTTTAAACCCTTTAGTTCTTGCAGTTATGTCTCAGTTAGTGCTGTTTAGCAGCAGGAGCAGAGCTCCTCCTAAGTATGTTATATTACCTATGGCAGGTAACACCAGGCAAAATTTCATGCTATACCTTCCCAATCTCCACACACCTGAAGAGCACAGCAAGGGCCATTTGGAGATAATCTAGGCACAGACACTGACGTGAACGGCCCTATTTGTCATAGCCACTGTGGACAAGCACGCGTCAGAGGCAAACGGCCTGGTAATCATGAACTCTAAACCATTTACTGACTCAAAAGTAAAGCCCCGGCACTGAAGGAAATGCAGTTGTTTCCATGCTCCCTAGGTAGATGGCACGGCCCCAGCAGCCAGCAGACCCCTGTCCCAACAGATATGACCTTCTTATTGGCTTCAGTTCTTTAATGTGACTTCTGATACATGGTGCCATGCTTATCAAGAAGCAGAATATTAACAAACGACTTTATAAACCTAAATTTTTTATCCAACTGTTAAAGAACCAAAGATTATAAACTCCCTGAGAGTTAAAAAGGGGATGAGGTCTTGTATGCTTCCAAGTATTTTTTTTTTTTTTTTTTTGCTTTCCATGTAACAGTGGGGGTGGGAGAGGGGGGTGGATTCAAAAAGATATCCAGGCAGCACTCACCCCCTTATTGGCAGCAATGCAGCATTCAGCCAGCCGCAGCCAGAGGCGGGGATTTGCATGATAAACCTGAACAGCCTCAATCAGGCACTCGAAGGCAGCAAGAGGCCTTCCAATGTGAAGAAGCTGAATTCCACAGTTATACAGCAGCTCGTACCGCTTGTTGGTTAATAATGTACACATGGGCCTTCCTGAAAATTTTTTACCTAATGATAACATTAGATGAGAATAAATCATTAGACATAAAAATAAGTTACACTGAAAACACTTATTCCACTAAGTACTTAAACACTACCTTGTTTAATACCAATGACTCCAATTTGAAGTTTAATAGCTCTCACCAATGATGACTGCCAGCCCAACCCCACAAATATCCTCCAGTCACTGCAGCTGCCTGTGCTAGAGGGGCCAGAGATGTCTCGTCTCATTCGCCAACAAATGAGAAGCTCCTCAGGCAACAATGTTCCAGGAAGGCAAAGGGAAAAGATAGGATCCACTCCCACTCCTCGGAACCTTACCCCGCCTTTCCATTTTTAGAGCCTGTAAGAAGATTCCACTCTTTCTACTTTCAGTTTGGTTAATCAATTTATCATCGTGTGCTTTTTCTTAACCAGAACTATTTAATTATTGTTAGGGTGTCAGGGAACTTGACTATGGAGATAAAAATTAATGTACTATACCTATGACAACTACTACTTATTCACTCACTTATTCAAAGTTTCACAATCCATAATAAAATAAGACTACTTGTGATTTTGGATACATTTTAGTCAATTAAATAGTTTTTTTATTTTTTATTTTAAAAACCTAAATGATTGCTTGATTTTAAGCATTTCGGATCAAGGATCTACATAATACGAAAACTAAAGGAACAAATTCCAGGAATTTGCTTCAAGATTGTCAGGTGCTGTCAACAGTACCACATGCGAAACCCCAAAAAGAAGCTATAAAAACAACAAAAACAAATTGTGGGGACAAAGGGGGTTCTCTTGAATTATTAAAATATTTGGTGAAATTAAAAATAAAGAAGCTATAATAAAACTAGTTTGGCATAGTCAAGAAATTTTAGCACAATATTTTGTTTTTTAACATTACCATACGGGATTCCTGATTTTCAAATCCATGAAAAAGTGATTTAAATCTTTTTGATAATTTATCTACTAAAACCCCCCGAGAGTCAAACCTGTTGGGGAGCATCAGAGTTAACTGTACGTAGGTATGCATGGCATGCATTTTGACCAGACGCTTGCTCCTTTAAATCACACTTTGCTTCAAGTAGTAAACTCCAAACTGTCCCCCAGCCAAGGGCATACCTGGATCAGTGCTACCTGCACTGAGCTGTGCACAGACATTGTCATTCTCCTGCAGAGCCTTTTTAAAGTAGAAAATTCCCAAATTGTGCTTGCTCATGGCGAAATGGATACAACCAAGATTATTCCAGAACATGCATCGCAAGCATTCACCTGAGAAAAACACACATTTGTCCACAAATTTTATTGTTGGTGTACATCATACAAGAATTAGGTTTATGTGGCATGAGTTAATTCTACAAGCAATTCCACTTAGTCCCTATAGAACAGTTTACAAGGCATTTGAAATTTAGGAAACACCTAAAAATTTTGTAAACTCTCTTTTCTTTTAAAATCTTTTATTAAAGGTGATAAACCAACCCTGCACAATGATTTGATTAGCCTTCTTGGTATTTTAAAAATTTTTAATAACCGTAGGCAAGATAAAAAACGCAAAACCAAAAATATGAGTAAATGTACATGTATTGCATCCACATAACAAAATACTATGTAGAAAGTGGAAAGAATGAAGTTAAGTATATATGGAAATAGTGAAACTATATTAAATGACGAATATGAGAGCAGGATATATAAAATCCTGCTTTTGCCTGTTAAACTGTAAGTCTCACCTGTTCTTTTAGTTCACACTTTAAATATCACTATGGCAAAGCATCTATCGTCTTTGTTGGGCAGTTGTAGTTCTTATCCTGTACACTGTCCCTTTTTGTTTTTTACACATTTAAAAATTTGGTTACAGATGTTTTTCCATTGGTTACCTGTTATAGAAACCTTCTGTCACATCTGTTTCAAATATTTCCCCCACTGCCAGTTTGTCATCTGTCTTGTGACTTTGTCAAATGTGTGTGTGTATATTTATGTTTTTAATCATAAAATGTTTTATATTTTCATGTGGTCAAATTTAGCAATCTTTTCTAAGTGCTATGGTTCTTGGATTTGGATAATGTTTAATCAAGGCTTCCCCACCACAAAATTAAAATATTCATCTAAGTTTTCTTTTGTTGCTTTTATGATTTTTTTTTTTAACATTTTAATCCTTCATTTCCCTGGATTTTATTTTGGTGTAATGAAAGCAATCTAAGCTTTAGTTTCCTTTTTCTAAATGGTTTCTCAAACATTCTAAAACAATTTACTGATAGTCCATCATCTTTCCCTCAATGATATAAAATGTATGACTAGATTGACAAAATTTATAATTAGGACATTCAATGCTTAATACTAAAAACTAAAGGTTGGCTTTTGATATATTTTAAAATTAAGCAATGATAATATTTTAAGAAGATAAAAACTATGCTTAGGAAAAAAGATAATAGGAAACACACTAAAATATTTAAAGGAAGTTGCTTCTGAATAGTGAACGATTTAAAAAAAAATGCTATCCTACATCTTCTCTAGTATTTTATCAGCAACCAAACTGAACTTTATATATGGGAAGGAAATTCAAAATATTAAAATTAATATGAAAAAGTCAATATATAAAATACACAACTATTATACAAAAATCTTTCCTATTAGATCATTGTAACGGTTGAGTAGTCTACTACATGTCCTGCTCCTGACACCAAATTTAGAGATTGCCAATATCAATTCTGAAATCTGTGTCAAGGCAATCCTAAAATTTTCTCTCTGTTCAGAGAGATCGTTTCAGTGTTTGGGTGTTTGTGGGCCTCTGAGGGGAAGCCATGACAATAACAAAATCAAAAATTAAAATTTAGTAGAATTAGAAATGGGTACTTAGAACAAATGGATCCCCAAGAGAATTATAATGGGACAAACTGCCTTTCTCCGTCCTCTACCACGCCACTGAACTGGAGGAGGAAATGGGGAAGGTTTGAGTATGCTTGCATGTGTGTTCTGTGCATGTATATGGAATAGAATTAAGACAAATTTAAAAATGTATTCATTATTTGCATTTTAAACTTGGTACATTTTCAATAGTTTAACCTCATTTCTTGAATAAATTGATTTTCCTCCTTCCTCCCCACAAAACAGCAATGATCTGAACTTAATTGACAGCCACAAATTTTACCAGTAATACAAGCAATTCGCTAAAATGTTCTAAATAGAGGCAAGAATAGCTGACAGTAATTATCTTCCTACCTTCATAGAAATATTTTTCTTATAATTAATGGTCTAAAGAAATCATCATATTTTTCCACTGCTCTTATGGGAGAAAAGGGAAAAGTAAAAAACATTACCATCTCATTTCCTTAAAAGGGCTCATTTTATATAAAGCAAAAAGTCCAAGGATCTTATGCCCCAGACATAATTTCTAAGCTGATATTAAAAAACAAAATGAAAGAAAGAACAAGTGAGGTCAAAGAAAAGTAAAAGAAGTGAGGCTTCTTCTAAAGTGAAAACAAGTAGTAAAATTCCAGGAATTTTCTGCAGCAGAATAAAACATTTTCATTTAAAAAACTAGCAAAGATTGTTTTGAAGAGTAGTATGGATATAAAACCAAACCACAAAGGGCAGAAGAGCCAGGAAGAAAACACTAAAATGTCATAATTTTCTTTTACCTGTTTTCATGAATCCTGGATGTTCAGCAATGTTTGAACTATTAAGTAGCTTCACGGCTTTTCGATAATTGCCTCTTAAGTACTCAAAATTGCTTTTAAGAAACAGAGAGGGTGCAGACTGTAAAGAAAATATAAGTTACTTTTAATTTGTTTTTCGATGTCTAATGAGATCATACTCATACTGTCGTGCTGGCCTGAGTTCAAGAGCACAAAGGAAGCCGTTAAGTCATGGTCACAAAAATTAGTCTCTGAATTGTTCATTGCTCTCACAACCTAAAACAATGGAACCTGTCAGACTGCACCTTATAAATCAGATTAACGGTCTACCTCAAAAAACACATTCAACATATATGTTAGAAGAATATAGTCTGCAGCATTTTATCAACTGTATCTATTACACTACTAACTGGAAACTGTATTGACAACACAAACTAGGGCATTCATTTTAATGGGTATTAGAGAGATTCTTATTTTTAGGATACAAATGCACCTTCATTAGAACACAAAGAGATACAATTAATCAAATACCTTTCCAAGTCAGAAAACAAAGAGTCACTCTATGAACCCAAAATTTTTTAAGAGTGCTTTATTTTTGAGAGCTAAGCTGCTTGTTACAAAGATCACCTTTTGGATTGCAGAACACCTTTCGTTTGTCCTAAGAATCCTCATGGTGGCAGATCATGCAGAGATCTGGAGACCAAACATCATCCAAGAGGACATCTGGAATCCTGGTCTCATTCATTTTTAGTTTAGTTACAGGCTTTCCTTCTAAATCCTCCTTTCTACTTTACTCAGCTTCCTGGTCACTGAGGAAATAAGGGCTTTCAAAGCTTATTCCAGGTGGCAGGACTTTCTGATTCAGGTACGATTATTACTTTTCATTACAATGATTTATTTTCCTTTTTGTCTCTTCCCTTGACTATGAGATCCTCTAAAGCAGTGATTATGTGTTGTTTTTTTTTTTTTTTTTTTTTTTTAATCTCAAAGAAGTTTGATAATGGCTGTCTGGCTACGTAAGCCTTTTTTCCCCTCTTAGCCTCAAGTTTCCTCCTCAGGTCCAGGCTGCAATTGTTCTAAAAAAATCACTTGAATACTGACCCAGTGGCTGAAGTGGAACCTGCCTGAGATTTGTAGGGTCAATTTTCCTGAATTGTTCCTACTACAAACCATATCTCCTCATGATTTCACACTTTTAATTAATAGTTTTCCGAAAAGCCTCAAGAGTGTTCCCAATTCTCTCTTCCCACTACCATCATAAAAATTATCTCTCAGTGGCGGGTTGGGTGAAGGCAGTGGGAGGAAGGAGTAATTATACCTCAAATACTCTAGCACGAAACAAACTGAAGGTATTGTCAAGACAAAGATCATTTGGAAGGGCAGGTTTGGGCTACACTTGACTGTTAATCTTTAATAAATGTTTTGAGTATAATCCAAAAAAACCCCTAAAGTGTCTAGTAACAGTGAATGTTTTAAGTGAATTGTGATAAACTACTCACAGAATACTAAGTAGCTATTTAAAATGGTGGTTTTGAAGTCTACATGCCAAGGGGAAATGCTTGCTATAATTTTAAGTGAGAAACATATTACATTAAATTGTAGGACACAACATGAATACGACTTCACAACTCACTATCAAGGTTAATGCCTGGTAGTATATATACACTATAGTAGACTAAGAGAAATTATTTAAAATTCAAATACATATTGTCCAAATAAGAAAGTTTTAGGACATTAAAGCCACGAATTGAAAAAAAAAGTTAAGAAACTTACATTTCCAGCTGTGTTCATGACTGACTTGATCTCCCTTTTGCACGCTTTCAGAGACTTCATTTGGATATAAGCTCTTACTTTATACTGTTGGCAGAAAAATGCTAGTATGTAAGAACTATGGTGGACTTACACATACTGAAGTAGCTTTACTTTCTAGTTAAGGAAATTAAACCCAATCTATGTACAACATGGTTATATCAGTTATTTGCAAAAACAAGTTTAAACTTACTTCAGTCTATTTTTACTGTACTCTTGGAATACACTCTAAAAAACTAAAAACATGGTACAATAAAATTTATACTTAAGTTCCAAGCAAAGATCCTATCAATTCTTACCTGCATGTGGCAAATTATTAGGTTGGGGTAAAAATAATTGCGGTTTAAAGTATTAAAAATAATTGCAAAAACTGCACCAACCTAATAACAATGAATTTTAAAATCCAACAAACTGATTGTATCACCCAAATACAACCCCAGGCCATTTCTCTCAATCTTCTATACAGTAAATAAGTGATACTGCATTATCATCTTAATCAAAATATATTTACGATTAAATGTACTTTGAACTACAACACTTCAAGCCAAATAAATATACATGCCTTAAATGATTTACTGCTTTCAATGATCTGTCACATTCTTCAGCATTCAAACTACAAGTAGACACATGTGATGTATAACCTTAAAATTTACACTACCTGATGTATCTTTGATTTCGCAGCTTCTATTAGAGCTCCACTCTCAGCTTTATGATTAGATCCGTCTTTGCTGGTGTTATTACCAGTCTATAGGGTGGTGAAACAAAGTTAACCAAAATTAAGTCTTTGTGACCATAATTTAAATCACTGGTCTCCAAGTGAGCTAATGTGAATCTCCTAGAGAGCATTTGCGAAATTCAGAATCACAGGTCCCCCTCCCAGAGACTCTGGTTTAATAGTGTGGAGTGGGTAACAGGAAACTATTGATGAGAAGCTTGCCGTTGAGCATAATGATAGACTAGATATAAAAAGCATGGATATTATTACTGGGACAAAACTCAAGATTCTTTTTCTAAAACCCGTTAAGAGGTCATGCCATTCTCTTCTTAAAAACTTTCTCTGGTATAAACACTGCCAACATCACACTCTAAATTCCAAGAAAAGTGTTCAAAACCCTTCACAATATGACATTGATATTGCATTATCATCTTAATCAAAGACTGGGTCGCCAATTTCCTCTCCTGCTGGTGTCCACTGCATCGCTCAGTTCAGATGACCAGAATTCCTGCGGCACACCACCCACACACCTTCTGTGCTGTTTCCTCTGCCAGGACAGTTACCCTGCTCCATCCTTTCTTTTCTGATTTGTTGAACTATTACATCTTTGAAGGCCCAAAGCAAACATCCAAACTTCTCTGACATTCCCTAACCTCCTTCCTCCTAGTCCCTGAACAGATTTGCTTACTCCTTCTCCTTCCACAGACCTGAGTTCCTTGAAAAGCCAGAACTGCAATGTTTACATTTTTGGTCACCTTAGTACCTAGTAGAGCACTTAGTACAAGCACCTCACCTATTGACTGAATTGTATTTCACCAAGTACTACAAGTACTGAATATAAAAATGAAATATTTTACTACAGTGTTTACAAATAATGCTAAGATTATTTAACTGAACTCTTATATATACATACTTGTTAAATCGAAAAAAGCAATGCTAGATGTTTATTTTTAAATCTCAAGAACTTACACAGATAGAAAGGTACTGAGCATCTATTTTCCACAAATACTCCTTTTTTAACAAAAGGGCGGGAACAGGAAGAAGGACCATCCCACGGGAACCAGAAGCACAAGCAAAATTAAACATAACTAAAATATACTCTCAGTGTGCACCAAGTCTCTTATCAGAGCATGGTGAAGCTCAGTTGTCATAAACGTGCGCTCTTTTTAAAGAACTTTAAGGACAAAATTTTCCCTAGTGAAAGCCACCCTGTTTATCCAGATTACAAAATTTTATTGTCTTAATTCTAACCTTTACATTCTGTAAAACTGGTATCTCACATATGCAAAGATGCTAACAAACATCTTTAGTCATTAGGAAAATCAAAACTATTACGAGATCTCACTTCACACCCATCAGGATGGTTACAATAAAAAATAATAATCACAAGCGTTGGCAAGAATTTGGAGAAACTGGAACCCTCGTCAAGTTGCTGGTAGAAATGCAAAACAGTGCAGGTACTTTGGAAAATAGTCTGGTAGCTTCTCCTAAGGTTAAATGTAGTTACCATATGATCCAGCAATTCTACTCTTATATATATACACCCAAGAGAATTGAAAATATATGCCCCCACAAAAATTTGTACATAAATGTTTATAGCAGCATTATTTATAACAGCCAAAAATACAAAACAACCCCAATGCCCATCTACTGATGAATGAATAAAAAAATGTGGCATATCCGTACAATGGAATATTATTCAGCCATAAAAAGGAATGTAGTATATATGCTACAACATGGTAAACTCTGAAAATATTATGCTAAGTGAAAGAGGCTAATCACAAAAGGCCACATAAGGTATGATTCCATAACATATGAAATGTCTACAGTAGGCAAATCCACAAAAAGTAGATTAGTGGTTGCCAGGGGCTGAAGGAAGGAGGAAAAGAGAATGACTGCTAAGGAATATAGGATTTTGTGGGGTGATAAAAATGTTCTGGCATATAGACCATGATGATGGTTGTACAACTCAGTGAGTATACTAAAAAACCACTGAACTGTACACTAGGTAAATGGTACAACAGTACATTTTGTGTATCTGAATTAAATACCTCTCCTTCCCATCTTCCTTCCCTCCTCCTTCCCTTCCTCCCTCCCTTCTCTTTCTTTCTTGTCATTAATCAAAACTTTAATCCATCTGTTTTTCTCTACCTAGCTTGTGGAACCTCCTGAGAGTAGGCATAATTCTTTTGATTTTTATTTATTAAAACAATTTTTTAAAAATTGAGGTTATACGGCCGGCCTGGTGGCTGTGGTGGTTGGAGTGCCATGCTCCTAACGCCAAGGTCACCGGTTCGATTCCCACATGGGCCAGTGAGCTGCACCCTCTACAGCTAAGATTGTGAACAACGGCTCTCCCTGGAGCTGGGCTGCCGTGAAAAGCCAGAGGTCGGTGTGAGCTGCTGTGTGCTGCCGTGGGCTACTGTGTGCTGCCAGCAGCCAGCATGAGTGGCCATGGGCTGCTGTGGGCTACTGTGTGCTGCCCTGAGTGGCCAGCAGCCAGCGTGAGCTGCCGTGTGCTGCCATGAGCGGCCAATGGCCAGCATGAGTGGACAGCAGCCAGCGAGAGCTGCCGTTAGCTGCTGAGGGGGTGGAGGGGTGTTACCGGATACTGCCTCAGCCGGGGCAGCACGAGGCTCATAATACCAGCATGGGCCAGGGAGCCTGTCCTGGATAACTAGACTAAGAAACAACGGCTTGAACCAGAGTGGGGGGGAGGAGGAGGACGCGGAAGACGGGGAGGAAAAACAATTGAGGTTACAAAATTTTGTGTGTGTTTGATGCAGACTTTGAAGATCTACTCTCTAAGCCAACTTTCAAATATGCAATACAGTATTATTATTACTATAGTCACCATGCTGTATAGTGAAGTATATTTCAAGAAATCTGTTAAAATATTTAATTACAAATGTTAATCATTATTTAAATTTTAGTCTGATCACCGCACGACACTCACCTCATTCTTCCCATTTTTGTTATTGTTACCCTGTGAAATCATTTTTTCTAGGACTGCAAGAAGATGCAAAGCTTTCTCAGCTTGGTAGGTTAATATATACAAGTCTACAAGCAAAAAACACACCGCTTGGGCGAATTTTTCTTCTGGGGGAAAAAAGAAAACAGGAAAAGTCACAATTTAAAGTGAAGCAAACAGCTCAGACCGTCTCCCCACCCGCCTAACTCTAAAGAGCAAAGCCTAAGTCTTTACTGAAATGAATGTTTATCATCTACAGTAATGAAAGGAAGCAATTTGCAAAGTCAACAATGCCATTCTATCAGGCATGTTCTCAGTCTCTCATTTCAGGGATTCTAGTGACCAAACTTCCTGTGGCAAAATAACTACCAAACACCGGCACAAGAAATGAGGAGTATTACTTTAGTTGGAAGGAAACCTCAAATCCAGTAACTGTTCAGCTACTTACTAGAGGTGTGTGCCCTTCTCCACATCATCGAACTAATTTTTAGACCTCAGCTGGCCGACCTGTAGAATGAGAATACTTTACCTGCCTGAAGGCAGGGGGGTGGACCAGGTGATCTCTTCAGGTTCCTTTTAACTCTAAAAAGGTCTATGACTCTAGGAAATAGATTTCCTTTCTAGGCACAGAAATGGGAAAAAGAAACAAACTGATTACAGAGACAGAAGAAGCAAGGTGTGGATTGGAGTATATCAGAAAATTGCAATAGCCAAGAGGAAACTATAAAGACGAGGACTTCAAAGGAAGAAGAGCCCAACCAAGAGAGCAAGGGTAATCTGGTGTGACATAACACTAATTCTGTTCTTTTTAAAAGAGAGGATAAAAGGAAAAATAAGGTCTAAAAGAAGGCTGCTATAATCAAGAACAGAAAATTTCAGAAGCCCTTAAGAGCCTCCTAACAAGTCCTCCTGATTCCATTCTTGCTCTTACACAGTCGCCAGAGTGGAGTCTATTTAAAACTAAAATCAATGCAGTTAAATGAGCAAAGGTCACATCTCCACGGGCTTCCCACCCACTGCAAGTCCTTATCCAGGTTACAATGCTTTCCTTGTTCGGCCCCTGGCTACTTCTGAGTTCCCTCCCTACCATTTTCCCCAGGCAGCGCCAGTCACATGGCCCTCCTGCTATTCCTCTAACACACCAGTCAATATCACCTCAGGTCCTCTGCACATACTGTTACCTCTGGCTGGAAGGCTTTTCCTCTAAAGATTGGCAAGCCTCACCTCATCTCTTTTTAAATACTGTCTTATCTCAGGCATTCCTTGATCACCTTATCTAAAAATAACACCCCCAGCAAGGCTTTGTCCCCCTACTCAATTTTAGATTTTCTTCAGAGCATTTAACTACCTCACAATATATTTATGGTGTCACTCTCTCTCCTAGTAGAATGTAACCTTAATAAGGGTAAAGACCTTTTCTATTTTATTCACAGCATTATCTTCAGATTCCCAAACAGTGTCTGGCCCATACTAAATATATACTTAATAAATACTACTTGAGTTCTTACATAAAGAACTTTATGTAAGAACTTTATTTTAAAGTTCTTTATGTAAGAACTCAAGTAGTATAGTTAGACAAACACTAACAATAATAATTTTCAAAGAAGAAAAATGTGTTTGAACACTAGTTGGATGCTAGATGCTGTTATACCATAGTACGGATTAACAGGATTTCACGAACTGTTCTGAAAATTCTAAAAACCAGCTTTACAGGAAAACACACCTGTGCCATCCTAGAAGTATAATTCTGACTCTAGCTTTTCAGAAGAAAGGAACCGGCCATTCGTTACATAGTCCTTCACCACCACAGATGTCTCTCCCGCCCAGTCTGCCCAGCCACCATGCCTTCATGGTTGGGAAGAGAAGAGAAGCACCTTAAAATGCCTCCCTGGAGCCGCAGTGGAAGCTGTCCAACCAGCTGTTAGCAAAAGGGGGCCCTGTAACTCTTCCCAAAGCATCACAGAGGAGCCGTAACACTCTACCACATCAGCAATCAAGTGTTTATAAATCAGGAACCTGCATTAGTGTTTTGAATTTAAAATAACCATGGAGAAAAAGACAAAAATGTGACTCACAACTGAAATCTGCCTGCTGGGTGGAAACCAACAGCCCTCTCTAACAACCATTTCTTGGGTCCAGCTTTGCTGCTTTATTTGCTCCCCTTTTTTCCTTTTGCCCTTACCTTTCTTCTTACACTTGTGGATGATAATTGTAAGCTAGTTAAGATAACAAAAAAGCTAACACAGTGCTGTACTATCTACTCTATTTCAGTTAGGCAGTAGACAAAATACTACACTGTCCCCTGACATTTCAAAACACTCCTTTATAAATATATTACTTAAGAAAGAAAGGATCAGGTATTTAAACAGCAACGAAAAAGATCAGGTATTTAAACAGCAACGAAAAAAAGAAATCTGCAAGTCTTTCACATTAGTAATGGCATTTCTAATAGTTACCAAAAATTGAGGTGGGGTGTGCTAAGAGAAAACCTGGATTCATCTAAAAGTGATATAATTTTTATCTTTCTAACGATTAAGAAAATCTGACACCGTTCTTTTTCTTTCTTACTGACATGTAATTCTCCGATTTAGGTTATCTAGGTAAAACACCAAAGGCCTTTGTAAGTATGAGAAGATAGGGAAATTTTTGACTTGACAGAAAACATACCAAAAGGTTCTATAAACTGATAAAGCTTTTCGCCAACTGATATGGCTTCTGTATACTGCCGGAGATGATAAAGAATGACTGCCTGATTGTAATACAACATGCTGTTTTCAACATCATCTAATCCATCCATTTCTTCAACAGCTGAGTGGACCTATAAAACAATCAACAGGGATCACGCTCTAACAGCACTAAGAAAATAAAGAGCAAAAGTGAAAGAAATCTGTATCAATAAACTGGAACACAGGCCAACATTTCTTCCCCTCCCTTTGTTCCGCCTCCCCCCCGAACCATAGGCCAACATTTCTTACTAAGAATTTTTACACATTTTCAACAGGACCTCTAGATTTTAATTACTCTCACACAGTAAAAATTATTCTATTCATAATAAAGTTCTGTTTAGTAAAACAATTTGATGGGACTTTATTAAGTACCTAGCAAGGTGATTTTCTCCCTTGCCACTGTGAAGACATCTTCAATGTTTAACTGTCAACATGGTTTCTGAGTTGGATTCCCACTTTGTAGCCTTATGAGCTGCAAGAGGCTACATGGGGAGTGGGCAAAACTCAAAATGACCTTCCGCGTAAGAATGTTATACAGCATGTACACATAAATCTTACTGCATTTTGTAAAAACTAAAGAAAAATTTAAACATTACCAGACAATAGCTAACTACTTAACTATGTGCCAGGCCTTGTACATTAAGCTTTTTCACAGAAAACACCACATTTAATCCTCACCTTGAGAACATAGATAATATTATCATTCTTATTTTATAAATAAGGAAACCACCATGAAAAGCTAATTATCTTGCCCAAAGCCATATGGCTAGGAAGCGTATTTTCTGATTTTCCTGTTATGTTCAGGTTTTGTTCCCATAATAAAAAGAATAGGTTTTTTTGAAGTAATAAACAACAAAAATACACAATGTCACACACAACGATGAAAACTGGCTTTTAATGGCTTTAATAGAACTCTAATATGCACATATGATACCAAAAGAAAAAAATTATCCCACTGTGCGCTTTCAGGCTAACGAGTGAGTGAATTGGCATTCAAATTTTAATCAAGTTTTGCAACCATTTTGTAGCTCCATGTAACACATGAAACTGGAATTCTACCTGTATTAAAACTAATCTTTCTTTCCCATTATGAAGATTGCAATATATTGTTGAGCAGTGTTAAGTAATTAATTCTAAGACTGACATTTCCCTAAATTAAGCAGAACTTTGATACACAGGGATTGACTTAACAACCTTGGTTTGGCTAATGGGAAGGAACCGGAAGGTTCCCGAAACATAGTGATTTGTATTCTGACTTCTGAAGATTTCAATCACCTATGTGGAGAGCTTGACAGTGGGGTTCAATGTTAACAATCGGTCCTCGCTAACCAACAGCACGTGCATCTCAATGAGTTTGGGGGTCCTTCACTTACCAAGTCACTATCTTCAAGTGATTAAAAATAGTCTCTTCAAGTAGAGAAACTCAATTTTCAAAGAATGACTTTTTAGTAGTTATGTAATAAAGAGAAAAATGAGCTAAAGAAGGGTTAATTCTTAGCCAGCAAGAAGGGTTTTGTATAAATTAAGGAGTTTTGGATTCAACAATGGTTGAACTTATGACATGAATAACTTTACCACATTTTCTATAAGTCACCAAAATTATCTAGTAATTACTCCAGCCAGAACAAAACCGACTCAGTAAATGAGAAAAAACATTAATGAAAGTGGAATAGGTTGAAAAGATGTGTCACTATGCCCAGGGCATGTGACTGAATGGAAGTATGATTTTGAGCAAGCCAGGAGACGCAAGTACGAACACTTCTAGGAAACTCAAGAGCTGGAAGGCACTGGGGGTCAGCGTTAGTAAACCAACCTTATTAAGAATAAAGGCTGGTGAAAGGATTTCAAAAAGCAGTTTTTTTGGCTTAAGTTTGTAGGAGCCTCTTATTCTTAAAAAAAAAAAAAAAAAAAAAAAAAAAGTTTTAAGAATGAATTTGTGCTCAAAAATCAAATGAATTTCCCTGGAAGAAACTGTCTAGGAGGTCACAGGGCATGTATACGAGGTATATCATCATCTTTCCTTTGATTCTGGAGATCCAGATAAAGTCACAGCTAATAATAGTGTAATGATAAAACACAACAACGTACAAGTTTACTAAGACTGAGGTAGTTACAAGAACAGGCTCAAGAGTCAGAAGGTCTGTTTCAAGTCCTCCCCCCAATTCTTGGCTGTATAAATTAAAACTATTAGGTTCCCTAAACCCCCGTTTCAAAATTGAGATAACAAGTACTTATCTCAATGGTTGAATGTGAGGCTTACATGAGATAAGGCACAAAAAGCATTTAATGTGGAATTTGGAATCAAGTAAGCATTGAACAAATGTTGGCTATTATTCTCATTTTCATTGAAGAATTTTAATAGGGTTGAAAAATTACTTTATTCCTACAAAGACTTATGAAGAGTCTGAAGGGGTCACTTATATCTAACTACATCATAGTTTAGATATGTATCTACAGCACAGTGGTACTCATGAGTACCGGAAAGGGGCTCAAAAAGGTCTCAAGACCTTCTACAGCACGAAACAGTAATTAAAAAAGCACAAGCCCTAGTCAAATAGAACTGGGTTCACATAGCTCTGATGACGTAAAAGCTTTGTCTTTGGAAAATTTATACAAACTATCTGTACCTATGCTTTCCCATCTGTAAAATGAGACAAATGACAGTAGGTACTTCATAGTGTTCCTGGGAAGAGTAAGTGAGATGTTCTATACAAGGTTCTTAGCAGGGCCTGCGTTACATATAAGCTCTCAATGTCTGCTAGCTGATCCTATCATCATCGTCGTCATCGTCGTCATTAGCCCTCTTGAGTATCAATGGTCTACCCTGTGATTCGAGAAATGTTGCCATTATGATCAGACCAATGAAAAGGACAAGTCCTAAACCAAATATAGAATATCTTCTATTTACTTACTTATCTCCTGATCCGAAACGCTAAAGCTAGCTGACATGATTAATAATCAGACCTTTGCAGTTATAAATCAATGTCAGCAGCTACGCTTCTTCATATATTTGTACTTTACTTCTTTCTTAAAACTCCAAAGCTTATTCAAGTTTGGTATATTAATCTATTCTGTTCAAGTTAAAAACCCAATAGAAAATAAAATCATACAATATAACTTTCATTTCCTGGAAAAAATTTTATATAAATAAAATACTAACAGATGTTTCAGATATATTAGAAATTATGCTATTAGACAAGCAGTCACGTTAATTTTCCTTAACTATTTTTGTCTAACAATTTATAGAGAGCACCACAATTATTGCTAAATTCATTTGTGTATTACCTGATTCTTCAGCTGGTTGAGTGTTTGTCTCAAACTATCTGTTGTTGTTTGGTTACTTTTAAAAAACTCAGCTACTGCTGTATTCAAAATTATTTTATAATCATCTTTGTTTATATCTTGTAGGCAAGCAAGGTGTTGCAGACAGGCATCATAATTTCCAGCCTAAAACAAAAATAAAAACACACATACATAAAACTACACACCAGCTTTAAGAACTATACAATCCAAATACACTTCACTCATCTTTATTTATTTTTAAAAAATTTTTATAAGAGTTTATTAGAGCCAAAACTAATGACAATTGCCAGGAAAGCAAGATCTCAAATTTTTTCTTCCCACCTGTCTTTATTTTAAAACTCTTAAAAAAGACAAATACAGGGCAGCCGGATGGCTCAGTTGGTCAGAGCGTGCTCTCTCAACAACATGGTTGCCGGTTCAATTCCTGCATGGGGTGGTGGGCTGCACTCCCTGCAACTAAAGATTGAAAATGACGACTGGACTTGGAGCTGAGCTGCACCCTCCACAACTAGACTGAAGGACAACGACTTGACTTGGAGCTGTTGGGCCCTGGAAAAACACTGTTCCCCAAAATTCCTCAAAAAAAATGACAAACATAATTCCCCCAAATACACTAAAGTCACTAGATGAAGCAATATTTATATCAATTAAGAAATTGTGATATGTCAATCATATCTTAATAAAACTAGAAAAGAAACTGTGGATATTTATTTCCTAAGGATCAAACTCTAACACTGATACATGGGCATCATAACTATAAGACATATATATAAATATAAACTATCTATGTATGTTGTAATCATATATGTATATTAGTATATATTGGTAAATATGGCTAGCAGGGTATAATAGCCAAGGCTAGCAAAGACAGGTAATGTGATTAATTACTCCAAATTTTAATTTCTAGTAAATATACTCCGAATACCCAAGTATCAAGTTCTTTGCTTACATGTATGTAACCTGATAATCAAATAAGGTTTTTTTCATATCATTTAATATCAGAAAAGTTAAAGTTTTGACAAACTCTGTGCGTTCTATTTTAAAGCAGTCAAGAAAAAGAACTGAAGAGAGTAGTGAAATGAAAATATTGACCCTCATACTTACAAATCTATATTTAAATGACTTAAAAACAACACCGAGAGTTAAAATATATATTTTTTTATTTTTAATTTTTTTTTTATTTTTTATTTGGGAAGGAGGAGAGTTAAAATATATTTATGAAAACATAAAAACTTGGGAATGGCTCAAATTACTCCCATTCCTTTCACCGTATTTAAACTCTAAAATGTTTTAAAACTAAACCTATTCTCTGAATTGCACTCTTGAATTAGTACAGAACAAAAATTATAAATTTAAAAATGCACTGTGAAACGATTCATACTTGACAGATCCTAAAAATGGAACAGATTAATTAAGAGACCCTCATCTCTTACCGTGAAAGCCTGGAAAGCATTGGTGGACAATTCCTTCTCTTGATCAGTGATCCCAGAGGACTGACCTGTCCCTTCCTGTTTCTCTGCTCCCTGATCTGCAAATATACAAGTTCCACAGTTCTTTAGAAATAATAGTTTTGCGATGAATGTGTTCCTAGTTTTCTTGTCTTCTTCCTAATGAAATTGCCAGTTAGAACTCTCTCAACTACAACAGTTAATTAGTATTATGAGTGAGTAAGAAGCCACTCTCTGAAAATTTGACAAAGAACTGTTTCCCTTAGCCCTGGTCAAATACAAGTAGTACAATGAAAACCCACCACTACTTACGTAAGGATCACAGCTCTGTCCATCAGGACATTCAGGCTGAGAATGTTGTACCCTTTTAAAACTATTAGATCTGTGCACCCAGCAATATACCAAAAGCAGGACCTGGAGACACAAGATTATATGTACATGTACAATGCCTTCTAGAAGTTTATAACCCAGTTGGAACACAGTAACATTTAACAACAAGAAAACAATATTGATAACTCAGATAATTTCCAAGCAAAGAAAGCGTTCATAAACTTAGAAATCCAAAAGCCCAGATTAACACAAAAGCCTCCTTAACACGAGTAAGTGTCCATATACATTCTAAGATTAATGATTCCTGCCCCACAATTACTACTTTAAGAACTAGATTCTTTTTTCTTTTTTAATTTAAAAACAGACCCCAACATAAATGTAAAAATCTGAGCTGAACGAGTCTAAAACTACTCCATTATGACACCTGTTGGGTATGAGTGTAAACTGGTACAACCTCCTAGGAAGTAACTGGCTACATACATAGCCTCTGACCAATCAGTCCCACTTCTAGGCATTCATCCTACAAATACACGTGTACAAGTACATGGAGATGCTCACTGAAGCACTATTTGTAATGGTGAATATCTAGAAATAACTTAAATATCCTTCAGTTAAGAAAACTGTTAACTGAATCATAGTATAGGAATACAATGACACACTGAATTGTTATAGTTGAGTAAACATGCTTCGATATGAAAAAAAATCTACATCTTGTCATAAAAAATAAACAGATTGCAAACAGCTTTACACAACTGAATTCCATGTTTTAAAAAATAGATACATAGATATGTATTTCTGAATACGTACAGAATAAAGTTTGGAAGGACAGGCATCAAATTCTTAGTGGTTATCTCTAGGGAGTAGGATGGAGGGAGAGATTTTACTTTCCTTCATATTCCTCTTAATATTTAAATTTTTATACTGAACATACATTACTTTTTTAAAGTTGTATTTTTAAATGCCTACCTAAAACTAATAGAAGGTTTTAGAAGTCCAATGAATGGTTACCTTCAGGAGCCTAGTAAGATGCATAAGGGGAGGCTTCTGGGTGTGTGAGAATTCCTTTAACTGTATATACACTTAACAACGTGGGCATTTTGGTAACTGCCTAGAAATCTACATTCCAGGAGCCTTCAAGGAACCAGTCCTCAGCAGAGAAGCCCTGGCCTGGCACGTGTCAGCAGTAAGTAAAGATGCCCAAGTTCCCCCTCTCTGAAGAAGGCAACATGCCGTGATGAAAACAGCACAAGTCTTAGAATCAGCCACATCTGCAGTCCGGTCTGCCCTTGGCCACCTAACTATTTGCTTGGAGATGCTAACTATTAGCTCCCTTCCCCATATCCTTTTGCCAAAACAACGGAGGATTCTTGCAGTTATTATTATTTTTTTCAATATACTTATTTCTGCACTTTCAACGTACAAATTAACAACGAATTTAGATTTGGGGTGACTGATTATGGGACAGCTCCTTCGATAACTGGGAACCCCTGGATCGTACACTCTGCACATCACCACTCACACTAAGCACCCAACTTGTGTTTAAGTGAACTGATCCAAGACTTAGATCTGCCCCACAAAAAGGCATTTTGGTAGTTGGGTTTATTAGAAGTGCTACTTCTGATACTTAAAAGTTAGCAGATAAATTAGTATTTCATTCCCATGTTCGCATACATATAAATGAGAACTGAGTCCTGATAGGGAGGAGGAGGAACTAATACATAGTTTAATGGAGAAAGGTTACCAGTTTAAAAGGACAGTATTCAAACAGCTTTTTCTTTAGAAAGCCAATAAAATAACAATGACCTTGACTGCAAAACTACTGTTTACACAGTAGATCTGTTTTGCAGAACTTTCAGCTGCACAATAACAGCAGCTAGCGACCCATTACTCTAAAATGTGTAAAAATGGGACAGAGGATTTCAGGACCCCCAAAAGCAAAGTATGAGTTTATAGTGAAGCAGAACCCTCAGCTCTATGTATACGTATCATAAAAATTTTAATAATAAACATAAGTACTTCAACTTTTTTTAGGAAACATGAAGTATTTAAAAAATCTATCTTCCCTTAAAAGAAAGGTAGATTTAAACCAAATGACAAAAATTCTTAGTTTGCCATCAAGCTATCCCCATTGCATCTTCTAAAATACACCCTGACATGCTTTAATGGGACTTCTGGGCCCAACTGTCAAAGAGTGAAGCATAAATATAGGGCAGAGGGAAACGCAACAATTTAGCGATGAAGAGTTTAAGCTTCTATCTACTTTCCACTCAAAGCAGACTGGCTCAAATGGTCACTGCTCTGCTATCCTCTAGGAACTGTAAAAGTCTCCTAAAATTGCAGAAAAGGAGGGAAACTGGCTTTAAGATAAATAAGTAAATATGTAAGCTAGGCTCTAAGGTTGACAAGAGACTCTGAAAATCCCATTTCTACAGACATTTCAGAGAATTGAGTCCAATAATAATATCCTTTACATGTTAACCAACCCTTATTGTACCTACACTCTTTTACATCAAGATAAAACCAAAAAAACCCCAAACTTCAATGGGATTACTATTTTTATTTTCCTTGTTATCTTTTTCCACTTTTCAAGTTTCTTCAAGGAATGGGTATTCTTTCTATAACCCGTTCTTAAAATGTTTTTAAAACATTCATTTTTTTTTGTAACTGCTTACTTCTTACCAGAGAGAGTCTGCACGTAATTCCACAATGTGTCTTTATTTGTCCAAAAGTATTCTCCATTGCCAATGGAAAGAGTGTATGACCGTTCATCCATAAGCTTGACTTTCCTTCTACCCTGGCCAATTGGACATGGCTGACTTTCTAGGCGTACAGAGCTCTTTGGCGCACAAACCTTAATGCTCTTTAAGGCAACAGTCTTCATTTCTAACCAAACAATTGCCTTTAGGTTTGAACGAAGGAGAGAAGAAACATACTGCTTTCCCCAAACTGAAAAAAATCAGTTAACGGAAAGCACAGACACATTCCATTACAGAATATTAATAATTCAAACCTGATTGGAGGAGGGGGGCTTCCATATAACCTGCACTTTTCAAAATACAGCTCCAATGATGTTCAAGAAATTTTTTTCCAAAGAAAAAAAGGACAGCTAAGGCCTAAGGAAATTTACTGCTACATTCACAAAATCGTGTCGACGCCTTCGTGAAGAAAAATTTTAAATAAGGATGCTATTTCAAAGAAAAATAATTCAGGTTCACCAAAGTCACCATACAGCTAAGGCTAACACACCTCACTTGTGGTTTTCTATCATTTGGAACAAGTATATCTGACTTATCAAAACGCTACATCTAATGGCTGATTTCTATACAACTCAGAGAAATAACGTGATCAGCAGTACTACAGACTTGAACGCCCTGTAGAGCACGGCAGAAATAAAGGACCAACATATCAAGCATCAAGAATATCCGCATGCTTTGGGTAAGACAGACCAAGCAGATCTCTACCAATGAGTATTTTTATTTTCACTCTGAGAGTAGATTTTACGTACAGAAAAAAGATTAACTTTGGTTTTCAAATACTTGATTAACGTTACAAATTCAAAAAGCCTAGATTTTCCTCAAACTTTTCCATTCAATTTAGACATCTTATTCTATTTGGAGTTTTCATTTTAAAGGGCTGTGATGAATGTGTGATCTCATTTACAAAGTTAAACACTTTCAAACATAAATTTTAACTACTTCAAATAATTTTAATACATTCAATATGAAGTATAATTGTTTGACTTAAAAAGACAAATTTTTCTTAAAACTTATAAATCTAAAAAATTAAACTTATGAAAACAGTAACTCAGGTACTCTATAATGTCAGTGCCCAATAATATAAATATATTAAGGTTTCAACTTCTATTATAAATCAATTATACATTTTAAATTGGAATCATAAGACCAAAATATTACCCTAAATTTTTAAACATTAAAAACACTTAAAATATCAAATATCACTACATCAATTCCCTAACCTGAAAACTGGTAAAATGAAAAGGATGAATTAAATTTTTAGCATTTAACATGCCTTTCCGGGAAAAAATACAATTCACCCCCAGTAGATACGAGAAATCTATTCTTTACAGAATACCAACTAATAAATGTAGACACAGTAATAGAATTAGGAAAAACACATTTTTGCAACACTCAGTGTTATAAGTGATTAAGGTAAAGATCATCAATAGTAAATGTTTACATGATAACCAAATTATTACACCATAGATTACTTGTTTTATAAAAAAACTGAGATATAATTGACATATAACATTATATTAGTTTCAGGGGTATAACATAATAATTTGATATTTATCTATACCACATAATTATTTCTAATTGCAAATGGAAAAAGATGTTCCTGTCACCGTCTTAAGTGATCAAATTTAGCATCACTAATAGTGAACTGACAATATGTACATTATAAAAAGTATACAGATTACCTACAAAGTATCTTGCAAATATGTTAAACCTAAATCTAACAAAGCCTGTAAAATTAACTTTCAGTTTACAAAAAATACAGGAGATAAACAATTCAAGGATACCAGGAAGAAATAGACAAATCCAGAATGTGGGATGTTCTACAAGTCAAGTGACTTAAGTCTCTTCAAAAAAATCACTGTCATTTCATTAAAAAAAAGGAAAGGAAAAAAAAAAAGAATTAAGAGCCATACCAAAATAAAATAGATGAACCTTAATTGGATCTTAATTCGAAAGGCACGGATTCTTTAAAGCTTTAAGTATCATTTTTTGGTTCAACTGGGGAAATCTGATACATTCAAGTGTTAATTTTCTGAAGTATGATAATAGTATTATGGCTATGCAGGTGAATGTCCTTATTTTTAAGACATATATGATGAAATATTTAAAGATGAAGAATCATGATGTGTACACCTTATTTAGAAATGGTTCTGTAGCTAGAGATAGAGGTAATAAACAGCAAAATGTAACAATTGTTGAAGTAGGTGGCGGTTATATGGATATTCATTTTATTGCTTCAATTCTTTGGATGTTTGAAATCATTGGTGATAAAAAGTTGAAAAACTATCAAATGAGCACAGATGTTTGTAACTATGTGTATGTATGGTGATTGATGATAACTAAACTAGACTTACTGTGGTGATCATTTTGCAATATATACAAATATCAAATCATTATGTTGTACATCTGAAACTAATACACTGTCAATCATACCTCAATTTAAAAAACAGGAAACACCAACCTATACTACTGAATCTTTACAACATTTTTCAAGGACCTGGAAAAGATAATATCTAATCATGAAGTTGTGTGATTCTATCAAGGATGTTTTTTAAAAAGTAAAATTGACACTAACAAAAAAAAGGACAGATTCCTTATTGGACATTGAAAGAAATGGTAGGACAGTACTGCTTAGTTTATTTCCTCATCTGCATATATATATAGAGAGAGAGATATAAATATATCTCTCTCTATATATACATATATATATAGATATATAGATATATCTATATATACTTAAGTCAATGTGAGCTTGGGTAGGCATAGAAAAAGCCTAGAAGAACACACAAACTCAGTATGGGTTACATGGAGAGTGGGGACATAGAGGACTTCATACTTTTTACCATATACGCTTAATAATAAAAAAAAGTTTTTTATTGCTTTAAATAAAATAAAAATAGCCTTGGCTTCAAGTTTTTCCATTTGTTTGTTCCTCCTACCATTTTTACAGTCAGTTTGGCTCAAAGTTTCAAAGCCCTGTTTAAGTACTCTTCGCCTGAATGTCTTATTCACCTGGTCCTGTCTTTCCCTCATGCACAGCATCAACCTTTTCCTATTAAGCCTGTTACTGCCATCTTCATAGTGCAAATTCTCAGATAAATTCAAATGTAAGATTCTGTTTTCTAACTCTAGCCACTTTCTCCTTTCAAATAACTACCAAAAGTAAAGTCAAATAAATCATTCTAAAACATTGCTGGTATTCCCTTAGTCAAAAATGATATTGGTCTCATACCACTTTTATATGTTATTAGTATATAGGGACACAAACCTTGTGAACCTTCCACTACCCCTTCAATTTTTGTCTCTGGTTGGCACCCCATCCACCCTGGGACACCCCTAGCTTTAAGACTTGGTAGAAATATACAATTCAGGATGTGAAAACTGCTGGCTGACAGTCACTGAGAAGCCACACAACCTAGATGCACAAGGAACTTAGTTCCCACCTGGAGTCTTGACCACCTGGAAACAGAAAACAGGAGGACGCTGGACAAATCATCCCTTCTGTCTCTCTTATATGGACTACACTACTCTGAAGTGTAGTTTCTCTTCGAAAACCTTCCAGAAAAATCCTCATGTAAGTGACCCACTGTGTGTCTTCCTAGCTCAAGGTGAAACAGTAGCCAGGGATGGAATGTATTGCGCTCGCTCTGCCTACTTCCTTCTCTCCTTCCCTTCACTACCCTGGGCTTGCTCCTTCCAAATAAAAAGTTAGCACCTTAATTGGGTTCTGCTTCCCAGAGGATGAGGGCTGAAACACACACTCTACCTACCTCAGTTGATCCTCACAAGCTACAACCCTGTGAAGTAAATAAATTAGAAGGCTATTGGGAATTAGAAAACTATTAGGATCCCTATTTTACAAATGAAGAAACTGAGGCTCAACTAAGAACCTTTTCCAAGGAAAGGTTCTGCTCACCTACTGCATCTAATCCGTGACAAATTCTACCAGTTTTTCTCCCTAAACATTGCTCACGTCTGCCTTTCCTCTCCATCCTACCACTAACTACCCTAAAGTAGTATTAGTCATCGTTTTTAAAAACCAGGGCCTGAGATGATCTCATTTAACCCTTTACCAATCCTGTGACGTAGATATTATCCTTCTCTTTCTACACATCAGAAAGCCGAGACTTTAAAAAGTTTCCTAAAATGTTCCCAAGGTCTCACAAATACCAAGCTAGAATGAACCTAGACTGCCTGATTTCAAACTCCATCTCCTAACTTATCAATTGTCACCTGGCTCAGTTAAAATCTAAATCAGATCACATCATGCCCTTGCTGAAATCTCCCAGTGGCTTCTCATTAGTTAGAATGAATTTGAACTTCTTCCATGGCCTACAAGGCCTGACATAAACTATCCCCTGCCACATCTCTTACTTCATCTCTTGCCATGCTTCCGTTGCTCACTTATGCTCCTGTAAGTAGTGAGTGCCTCCTATAAGCCAGCCATTGTTCTAGGCGCTGGAGAGAGAGCATAACTAACACGAAAATCCCTTTTCCTCAAGGGGTTTTCTCGCTGTTTTCAAACATTCCCCATGTGTTGCTCCTCCTATCTGGAAAATTCTTCCCCCACATGGCTGGCTCTTTCTTTAGGGTCTCTGTTCAAATGTCCCATCTAAGAGAGCTCTTCCTTCTCTAACCCATCTATTCAAAATAGAGTCCTTGCTCTCAGTTATCCTCCATCCTCTTATTCATTTTTCTTTTCTTCACAGTATTTATCACAACTTGAAATCATAATTATTTCTTATTTTGTTTACACGTATACCTGTCCTTCATACCACATTATAAGCTCCATTACAACAGAGACTTTGTAGTGCCTGGCAGGGCAGGCCATTGGTGAATATTTACTGAATATATAAATATGACAACATTAGCTAGTCTTAGCTAGTGTCTGGGTTTCCAGTCTTGTTTCACTTCAACTCACCCTCTACCATAGCCAGCGTGGTCAGGTCACTTACCTTCCTAAACTCTTTCATGGGCTTTTTTTTTCTACCTAATGAAAAACAAACACATAAGACCCTCTATGAAAAGGGCCCTGGGCCCAGGAGCGCAGAGATGAAGGAGCATATAAACTAGATTTTGAATGAGGAGAGTGTTCAGACACAGAAGAGGAAAAAGGGCATTACTACCCAGAAGCTCAAAGGAACACAATGCTTTCCAAGAGAGTCATTTGTGGCGTGAAGAGCTAGATGTGTTGATATAAAAACTTCAGCTGGAAATAGACTGTGAAGAGCCTCACAAATGACATTAAGGAGTAAGGTTTTGATGCACAAAAGATGGTAAGGTCTTAGAAAGTTTATAGGCAGGGTAATGGTATGATCCAATTAGTGTTTCAGAAATAAAATGAAAAGGCAGCAGTAAGAAGAATGGATTGGACAGGAAGAGACAAACATCAGTCAAGAGGCTGCTTAATGTGAAATTGATCACAATGAGAGATAAAGGCCAGACCTAGTACAATTGAAATGGGGATGGAGAGGAGCAGAGAGATTCAAGAGAGCCACACTAAACTCTCACCCACTTAACACAGAATTCAACCTTATTATCAAGATAGGAAGTTTCCTAAAATATGGCCTATAAACTTAAACCAACCAAAGAAACAGCCCGCAGGCCGGCCCGGTGGCTCAGGCGGTTAGAGCTCCCCGCTCCTAACTCCGAAGGCTGCCGGTTCGATTCCCACATAGGCCCGTGGGTTCTCAACCACAAGGTTGCCAGTTGAATTCCTCGAGTCCCGCAAGGGATGGTGGGCTCTGCCCCCTACTACTAGGACTGAACACGGCACCTTGAGCTGAGCTGCCTCCCAGATGGCTCAGTTGATTGGAGCGCGTCCTCTCAACCACAAGGTTGCCAGTTCGATTCCTCGATTCCCTCAAGGGATGGTGGGCTGAGCCCCCTGCAACTAGCAACGGCAACTGGACCTGGAGCTGAGCTGCGCCCTCCACAACTAAGATCGAAAGGACAACAACTTGAAGCTGAACAGCACCCTCCACAACTAAGATTGAAAGGACGACAACTTGACTTGGAAAAAAGGCCTGGAAGTACACACTGTTCCCCAGTAAAGTCCTGTTCCCCTTCCCCAATAAAATCTTTAAAAAAAAAAAAACAGCCCACAAGTCACTGTGGACTTTATTCTTCTCCTAGATATATTACATAGCTTGTACTGAATGGGAGTGTCATTAGATGTGTCTCTGGCAGACTGAACAGTAGGTCCTCAAGGGCAGGGAGTATGTCATATTCATTTCTTCAACATCTAAGGCAACACATGGCACTCAATCTTTGCGAATGAATGAATGAACAAGTACAAGAGCGCTTTATGACTGAGGAAGGACTTGAAAATTAGATGGGCTTTAGGCCTAAAAAGGTCATTCCAGGCAAGTGCAATGGTATAGGCAAGTAGGTATGGAATGGCAAATCTGGTGAAGAGAGACACTGTCTTCATTAAGAATGAAGATGTTGGTTCCCCTGGTCCAGCCTTGGGCAGGTCAGGCTTATTCCCTGAAGCGTTTTCCCTACCCCCCCATTCCCTATGGTTTACTCCTCATTTCATTCAGCTGTTTGCTCAAATGTCACCTCACCAGAGGCTTTCCCTGACCGGCCTATCTAAACTTCTGTAACACACTCCATTAGCCTCAACTTTCTAAACCTTTTTTCTGTTGTTTTTTTTCTTTTCAGCTGATTACTGAAGAGATTCTCTACCAATTTTATTCATCTGTACTTGTATTAGGATGGACTCACTAAAATATCAACTCAAGTTTATCTGTCAGTTACTAAGATCCGGACCTAGGACAACCTACAGCACACTGAGTTTTTTTTTCCTTTTTTTTTTAGTAATTTCACTGTAAAGTCTAAGTGTTGACCACTTCCAACTTTGTGGATGCCACAGAGAACATTAATTTCTTTTAGGAAACATACACCACACCGTCCCAGAGGTAGGCTGGAAATAATTTTATATTCCTTAATGAAAAAGATTCTAGGAATAGGGCAGTAATCCATAAACAAAATCAATGAGATCAAATTAGCTAGTCATGAGGAACTAGGGAAAACAGGTTCTAAACGCAGGATGTTAGAGAGCACAGACCAGAGCCACACACTATGACTTCATGTCTATTTAAATAAGTGGTTTACACGAAGCTTATACATAGCATGTACCTGACCAGAGGCAGGTTGATGAGGCCAAAACAGCCCAGGTGAGTCTTAGCCTGAGCAGCTGTGTGCTTGCTCCAGGGTGAACTTTCCTTGCTTTGCCATCCCCATTAGGAAATCGAAAAAGTCTGTGAAGCGGCCAAATAAATGCAAGCTTTTTCAGCCAGCGATAGTCTGGGAAACTGGGCAAAAGCGGTCAGTAGCTGCACTTGGGTAAAAAAGCTATCAGACCTCAGCGACGGCCTTGGGACCAGAGAGGGGAGAGAAATGCACGCCCAAATTAAAGTCGCCCTCGAGTCCTCTACCCCTAGTCCTCACTCCGGGCCCCGCCGCCTCCGCGCGCAGGGCTGGCCCACCCTCGCGTGTCCCGCCGTCTCAGCGAGAGGGGCGCGGGCGCCTTACCTGAAGGCTTGTCTGCAGCCATCTTCCCGCCTCGGCTTGAGTTCTTCCCCGCAGGTGGCGTGGCCTCGACTCCAGCTGCCCGGCTGGCTGCTATCCTGGACCTCTGAGGACGACTCTGCCCACCCCTGCTCCAGGCCCCTGGGTTCCGGCCAGCGGAGTGGGCAGACCGAGGGCTGAGGAAGTGACGAAGGCTGGTTCACGTCGTCTAGCAACTGCAGCACCGTCTCCACCAAGGTTTCGCCACTGCATCCCGCCTTCTACAGTCTCCACCCCGAGTCACGGTACACACTACTTCCGGGGGCCGCGGCCGGCGTGGGAACTGTGGCTGGCTCCGCCCCACGCTGGCGTCCTCCCGACCCCACCCACTGCGCATGTGCGCGTGCGCGCGCGCTTGCGCCTCTGGGTATGTGCTGGGTAGGGTGGGAGGGGCCTGCGTGCCACTGCCTTTTGCTTATCCGGACTAAAATATTTAAGTGTCCAAGCAATTGTTCCTTATTTTACATAAAATCACAATAACCACACCTGACATTTATGTGCTAAGCATTGAACCTTGCACTTGGCTTTAGTCTCTCATTGATTTCTCACAACTCTGTGAGAAAGCACTGTTGCGGTTCCCGCTTAAAAACAAAACGTTTTATTTTAGAATAGTTTTAGATTTACAGAGTTGCAAAGATGATACATAATTCCTGTATACTCCCCATCTAGTCTGCCCTGTTGTGAACATCTTAGTTACTAAATTACTATGGTACATCCGTCACATCCAAAAAACCACCTTGATCCGTACTATTACTATTACGGGGGGACTTCTCCATTTTCTGAACAATGTTCCTTTTCTGTTCCAGGAATGGGATACCACATTATATTGAATGCGTCATGTCTTCTTAGGCTATTCTTTTTTTCTTTTAATTTGTCTAATTTTTTTTATTGAGGTACAATTGACATACAACATTATATCAGTTTCAGGTGTACAAGATAATGATTCAATACTTGTATTTATTGCAAAATGATCACCACAATGTCTATCACCATACATAGTTCCAAATATTTTTTTTCTTGTGATGAGAACTTTTATGATTTACTTTCTCAGCAACTTTCAAATATGCAGTAGAGTACTACTAGTCACCATGCTCTGTATTACATCCCCATGACTTATTTATTTTATAACTGGAAGTTTGTATCTTTTGACCACCTGCTCCCATTGTGCTCCTCACCCCCTCTCCTGCTTCTGGCAACCACCAATATGTTCCCTGTATCTATAAGCTCTTTTTTCCCCCTAAGATTCCACATATAAGAGATCATACAGTATTTGTCTTTCTCTGTCTGACATATGAGTATTTCACTTAGCATAATACTCTCAAGGCCTGTCCACATTGTCACAGAGCCGTCATCTTTGCCCCCTTCTCCCCCTTCCTGCTTTGAAAATGGTGAGGCGAGAGCATGATGCTCAGAGCTGTGGCAATTATCTTGGGCCCACTGGGGAAAACAGAAAGAATCCCAGGAATGTCGAACTGCATCCTGGCATTGCTGAGTCACTGATTCAGCAATGGAAGAGCTTACCTGCAGATTTCTCATCAGTGAGATAATTAATGCCTATATCATTTGAGACTTCAGTACCACTGGCACTACAGCATCTCCTCACATAGTGTTGTCTCAAGAAGGCCCATTCTGCAGGTTTTAATTCTGGCACTTTCTAGATCTTACCAGAAGATGTCACAAATGGTAGGTTTTCAGATCAAACTCGTGCATACACAGGGAATGACAAACATAACACACAACAGCCATCTGTCAGACAGTGATTGTGAGATGCTATCAGTTGTGAGAAGCCTGCCAATTTTAGAGATGACAGAAATATTGTGTCTTAGAATCAAAGAAGTATGGTGAATCTTTCCTAGACGCCTCTCACCAAAATGTCCCCTAAGATCTCATCCGTGAAATTGGTTGCCTGCCCACCACGAGGCAATTACTGGCAAAAAGAGATTCCGATGCATGTTTTGGCTTTATCATGATGCATCCACAAAACATTCCTGCGAGGAATAAATATAATCAGAATTTTATTAAACGGGAGGAACTGGGAAAGGCTGCTGACAGACAACCTCGTCACATTACCTCTATTTATCTCTTCTTTTATTGACAAACATTGACGTCAATTCCAATTTTCATTTTACAAACACAGCTGCTGAGCTCACTCTTAAACCTGTGAACAGTTAAAAGAGTTTCTCTGGAATAAAGGTGTACCCATATTTTTTTGGGAAAATATTATTGTGAAACCTTCCAAACATACTCAAAAGTGGAAAGTATAATAAATCCCATGTGTTCATTCCCTAGCATCATTTAACCATATACATGTTTTATCTACCCCGTCCTCCTTATTATGTTTTGTTGCTGGAGTGTTTTAAAGCAAATCCCAGATAGCATATCATTCACCTCTAAACACTTCGACATGCAACTCAAAAAGCAATATCCAAGTATTTTCTTACAATACCATTATCACATCTAACAAAATTCAAAATATTTCTTTAATATCATTCAATCACCAAACCATACTGAAATTACCTCTACAGTGTAAATTTTTTTTGGGGGGTAATTTCTGTTTAGAATCAGGATCAAGCAAGATCATTTTACTTGTGTTTCTCTTAATCTAGAACAGTTCGCTCCCCTTTTATTATTCCCTACATTGACTTACTGATGAAATTAGAATCCAGTATAAGATCCCTGGCATATCGCTTCCTTGTGACTGCATCCTTTATGCTCAATATTTCCTGTGGACTACAGGTTACTTCTAAAGGCTTGATTATGTTATGAGTCAAAAAATTTTTTCCTGAGAATTCTTCCTAGGTGGTGCTTTCTTCCTAGGTGTACGTTCTGCAACCCCATTAGAAGGCACAGAAGGTTGGTTGTCTCACTTTTTGTGACGTTAACATTGATCCTTGGATTCAGATAGTGACAGCCTGATTTTTATCCGTTTTCTATCAGCCTTTCTCCTAGTGGTTTTAGAAGCATTAATGGCCACTGTCTGAACCAGTTATTTCACTAATGGTTGAAATAATTTTCTCATTTGGATATTCATGCATTTGTTAACTAGAATCAGGGCTATGTGAGTGCCTTCTTAAATTTCATTCTCTAGGCACCCACTCAGTTTACCCTACTCCCAGCCCTACCTAGAATTCTTCTGTACTGAAAAACTTTTCCTTATCCACAGGGATATTTGGTTACACTGAAATTTAGTTTACAGAAAGGCAGGATGAATGTTTAGTCCTCTCCCTATAATTATCAGTTTTCAGAGGAATAAGTTTGATGTTCCAGCAATCTCCAGAACTATTTCCTTTTCAAAAAATTACTCTGAACTTATGGCTTTTTATATATTCAATATGTTTTCATCAACTGCAGTTCTTCATCTTTTTGAAATTAAAATTATTCTGTGTGTGAGCACACAACCCCAATAATTATATTAATTCTATGATGCTTTTCATCCCCTAATTTAGCTGTTGTTGTTGTATATGTGTTTTAGACATATTCTCATGTTCACCAGCTTCTTTGCTCATCCTTGCTCATCCTTTTAAAAAAAATAGCTACATTGACATATAATTCACACATACCATACAATTCACCTATTTGAAGAGTATAGTTTGGGGTGTTTTAGTAGATTCACAAAGTTGTGCAACCATCACCACTAATTCCAGAACATTTTCATCACACTCAAAAGAAACCCTGTATCCATTACTAGTCATTTACCATTCTTCCTAACCCCCAGCCCCTGGCAATCAATAATCTGCTTTCTGTCTCAAATTGACCATTTGAGAATTTAAATATTCTGTATATCTCATATAAAGAGAATTACCATACAATGTGTACCTTTTGTGACTGGCTTTTTCCACTTAGCATATTTTCAAGATTCATCTATGTTGTAGCATGTGTCAGCAGATGTCAGTTCAGATTGTTCATTATAAGTAGATAGTAACGTAAGTGATTTTTGTATACTGATCTTGTATCCTGCAACCTTGATGAACCTGTTTACTAGGTCTTACAGTTTTTCAGTTAATTCCTTAGGACTTTCTATATACTAGATCATATCATCTGCAAATAGAGAGAGTTTTACTTCTTCCTTTCCAATCTGGATGCCTTTTTTTTCCTTGCCTAATTTCCCTGCTAGGACTTTCAGTACATTTTTGAATAGAAATAGAAAGAGGGGACATCCTTCAGTGGGGCAATAGATTGGGGAAGGGGTGAAATCTCTATTACATTGTTTTGTGCACCTGAAACTAATAAAAATCTTAGGGGGAAAGCGTCCAGTCTTTTACATTTAAATATTTTGTTAGTTTTGGGATTTTTTGTAGGTGCTTTATTAGGTTAAGGAATTCCCTTCTATTCCTAGTTTGTTGAGTGTATTTTTCATGACAAGGTGTTGGATTTTGCCAAATGCTTTTCTGTGTCTGTTGAAATGATTATGTGGTTCTTGTTTCTCATTTTATTGATATGATATATTATACTATTACAAGAATTGCCTTTCAGATGTTAAACCTACCTTGTATTCCTAGGGTAAATCTCATTTGGCCATGGTGCATAATTTTTATATGTTGCTGAATTCAGTTTGCTAGTATTGGAGTGACCCTGTTTTCCTCTTCACACTTTAATTCCCATTCTTATGTTTTAAACTCACCAATAAAGAATGAACCCACAAAACTCTAGGCACCTCATCCCCAACCCCCATAAAGGCAGAACCCCTAGTCCATGCTCTCTGTCTCTACTGTGACCTTGTATGTGGCCCCTAGGTGTGCTGAGTACTCTCCAGGACTAATGAGTCATAAACCTTTTTATTTCAAAATTTCCTGATGGTTGCTGCTGAGAGGCCTGTTGACATCATAACCACCACTGGGCTGGGCCAGCCTCAAAACTGAGGAAAATGGTGAGTGCTCCCAGACATTTCTAGCCAATAGCATCACTGTCTACAGGCTGAGACACAAAACAAATGGCTGCTTTGAATGCCTTGTTTGTTAAACCTGACATCTGGCTGCTCACATGTAGCAACTGCTGCCTATTTTCCCCCCCAGGGTATAAGTCATACTTTCTCATCTCTCTTTTCACCCAATCCTCCATTCTACTGTCTGGAATGTAAATGTGATGGCTGGAACTCCAACGCCCTCAAGACCATGAAGACAAGAGTAAGAGGGATGGAGGACTGGAAAGATTAAAGAGCCTGGGTTCCTGATGACACCTTAGATGCTCCATACCGCTTCCAGACTGCACTTGTGTGTTTGTGTGACAGTAAAACCTTGTCACATGCAAGGCTTGTTCATTGTTAATGTGGATTTTCTATCACATGCAGCTGAAATGAATCCTAACTGGTTCGCTGTCTAAATCAGACTAAGCAAATAGATATGATTTGATTTTTTGCATATGTCATTTAAATTTATTTTTGAAGTCCCATGTAAATCCTGTAATAGATCAGAATGAAAGCATTAAGTTTATATCAGAACCTTCGGTATTGTAATAGCAGGGCTAATATGTAGTTGATGTTCACATGTACGAACATCAACATACTGGTTGTTTACAGCTGACTCTAGTACTAAATGAGAGAGCCCATGCCATATTAGTTGTTACATATTTTGAAAATCACCCCAAATAAGAATTGCATTCACTAATTTACACATTTAACAAATAGTTGTGAAACGTATTGTGCTGGGTGTTGATTCAATAGAGAATTAAAAGGAACATAGACCCTGTCTACTTATAGACCAATGAGGCTACAGACATTGTCAAAAGAGTCATACGTATGTGTATGTATATATTTGAATATATATTATGACAAATGAGAAGTAGAAGGTTCAGAAAAAAGCTGTCGTGAGAGTACATGTTTGGAGGATATGCACTTTCCTTAGGGAAAGCCTGAGGAAGCTGAGATCTGCAGGATGGGTGGAAGTTAAAAAGGTAAAGGGAAGAGCAGGTGTAAAGGACCTGTGGTGAGAGGGATCATGGTGAGTGTGAGGGGTGAACACACATTCAGTGTGGCTTGAGCAGAGAGAACAAGGGACAAGGCGAGGTCCATGAGGCAGAGAGGCCATATTAAAAAGTCCCCTTAGGATCACTGTCCTTTATCACCTAATGCCCAATGTTTTGAAAACTATTATTTTTCATATATTTTTGTCCTTTTTTTGTTGTTTTCTCTACCTTTTCCTTAATAATTACCTAAGAGTTCATGGTACGGATGTGTCTTGGTGTATATTACCAATCCTCCACAATGATTGAGATATTCTCCAATTTTTTGCTGTTATAAACAGTGTTACAACCAACATCATTATTCATGTAACTTCTCTTCCATTGCATGACAAGTGTGCAGACATACATCAATAGAAGGTGCCGATGGAAGAAAAACCAAATGCAGATACTCTTTAGGTAAATTAAACAGGGTTTCACTCTTAACGGTCATTTTTCTTTTCAGGACCTGCTGTTTCTCACTCTGGTTCATCCTCCTTTGGGAATTCCAATTTATTAGGCAGGTCTGTACCTGTAAAGCAAATTGTGAATTGTTTCAAGTTCTTTTTGTGTTTAGGACTGCTGGGCCATTGTAAATTAAGAGGTTAAGCAACTGTTTAAATGTCCCTGCACTATCCATGCTAGTTGACATTCTCTGAACCTAGTATAACGAAGAGGAGGCCGTTCTGCCCGAGGTACACAGGAATCTCCAGGAGCCTCATTGTCACCCTCTACTTGTCCGTCAACTGTGAATGTCAACAATTGGCTCCAACTGAGAGAGCCACGCCCAGTTACCCCATTGGGTAAAGCAAATAGATTTTATATACCTAGGGGATCCCGAAGGAAATAAGCAGAGTCAGAAAACAGTTCATCAATCTGCAACATTCTTTGGGATAAAGTGAAGTGCTAGCTTCAGAACCTAAAAACAAAACACCTCACCACAGATGTGTGTGTGTTGGTGGTGGTGGTGAGTTGCAGATGGAAACATCTGGGTCAGCCTGGGTCACCTTGGGCCTTCAGGAAGCTGAACTGTCCCTCGTAGGCTCAGCCTTCCATGTGTATATGTCAGCCTAGAGCAGCATATGTGCTGGGCCAGTGACCCTCATCAAACCTGGGTGAAACAATATACAGTAGTACTATCGGGCACCATTCAAGTCCCCTCAGCATGAATAGTCTTCATTCATCACCCTCCCTACCTCAGGTAAATCCAGCCTGGTCCAAAACGTTCCTGAAGTCAGAGCTGGCGTCCTAGAACAAGGCTCAGTGCTCCAGAGTCTCTGGATCATCCAACAGAGCCTTGGACCAGATGAATAGCCTAGCTATAGGGTCAAAGCCTAGAATCATCTTTCATTATCCACACTCGGGAAATGCCTCTGATGGCTTTTGCCCGTTTCCATAGCCACTGCTACCACCTGCCCCAAGACCTTGTCATACTAAGCCTCAGAATTGGCCTTGGAAATGCCCTTCATGGTCCCCGGTTCTCCACGCACTTCTCACATATGTGGTTCACATTACAGACATATACCAGTTTAGACCGTTGTGACTTCACCTGTATTATAACCTGAACTTGAAAACATAAATTTACCACTGACCACTAGGTGGCACCCTATCACAAATTATACTGTATTTTAGGGTAGGCAGGTTAAGACAGCTTCCTTTGTTTGAGCCGTCTTATCTCACCAGGAAAATGCCAGTCTCATGTGTCTCCTCCTCAGTCCAGCTGGTCTAATCTCAGAACTTTGCCAACTGGGAGTATGCCTTCCACCTTGCCCTTTCGTTTACCAATAAGACAGAAGGAAGAACAATAGGACCACAAATCCTTTTCTTTAGATGGTACAAGGAGGCCAAGGCCACACTATTTATAGCAAGTCATGAAAATGGAAATAAATCAAGATATCATCTGCTGTGGCTAACTTTGTTTATTCTGGCTGCTTGCTACTGTTTAACTTCCTGTGGTGATTGTAGCCATATTTCATAAACCCCGCATGCCGCTGAACCTTGCTTGATTGCCTCAAATGCTGGGAAATCTGACGCCACTCTCCCTGTATCTTGTCCCAGGGCAAACTGACGAGGCTTGCTATCTGATTTCCTGTCATGGCATTTGCTTTATTTCATGTCCTTGCCATTCTTGATTCCAAGCATTTTCAGCCTGCGGTGCGTGTCAAAGCCTCTGTTTGTACTGCACACTGGCCACTCTGTGAAG
This sequence comes from Rhinolophus ferrumequinum, assembly GCF_004115265.2. Taxonomy (NCBI): domain Eukaryota; kingdom Metazoa; phylum Chordata; class Mammalia; order Chiroptera; family Rhinolophidae; genus Rhinolophus; species Rhinolophus ferrumequinum. The sequence goes on from NC_046300.1 coordinate 18,112,960, forward strand.
GACTGCTGCCCCTGGCAGATTATAAGATGCAGAGAATTCTCAAGTAAGGAAAGTGGAGGGAGGATTGACAGGTTAGTGAGTGAGACATAGCAGCCCTGCTAACTAATATGGGAATTCCCCACTGTTTTGCATGCTGTTTAACTCTTTTGAGAAAAAGCAGAAAGTGAGAAACCAGCAAGGTGTGAAAAGATACTTAGTGTTAAACCAACCTCCTTTGGATGTGTGGAATTCAAAACAATTCTTGCCTTCTGATCACAAACCTCAGGTTTACCTGTATTTAGTAACTTGTACACACAGTGCAGAAACAACATAAAGTTCTAGGTTTATTCATAGTTTGGCAAATAAAATGGCAGTGACTGAGGTTAGCTATGTGACGTCACCAGGCAAACTAGACTGTCACCTGGACCCAGGGTAAGAAGGAGTCTGGCCAATTGATGCTATTAGGAAATGAAAAGCAACAGGTCAGTGGGAGAAGTCACAGTCCATGCGGAAATCAAGGAATATAGTGACGAAAGGAGGATGTGAGTAGTAAAAGATCGGAAGCACAGGTCCAGCCCTGTCCTGGAGAAGCAAGTGTCTTGAGCTTCACACATGATTGCCTTTCTTTGTGGCAAATACATTATAATGACTGCTATTTTCATCTAGGCCTCCTCCTCTTTATCTGTGAAATAAAGAGGTTCAACTAGACAATGTAGAGAAAAATATGAAAGACACGGAAATGGAGCAAAAGTGGTTCCTGGGTATCTCCAATGGAAAAATAGGCGGACATTATCTAAACATACCCTTCTGGGTTATCTAGTTCTGTAGAGTGTCTGCCTTTCACTGTCTTTGAGCTCTTTTTCCAGTCTATAAATTGTAGATAACTGATAGCAATGAAAATGATTCTTGTCCATACACATGCAAATACATTTTGATACGTGGAAATGCAATTGAATTCTCTCTCTCCCTGTGATCTTCCAATTTTGTCATGTGCTCTCTGTGTCCACTTGGGGCTTCCAGTTGACATAATTAGCTATGGCTTAGTATATGGGGTGGTCTCATCTAAGACCACATTGCAAGAAATGATGGTGGAGTGAGATTTGGAGTGGGCAGCCTGGAGAGAAAATGTACATATGAAAGAAGGAATTCTGCAGGAGATCTTCACAAATCTGCAATGAATCTTATTCCTTTTCTTTACTGTGATACCTTTAACAAGGAAAAACCAAAGTGGGAAGCAAAGGGCGTTTATTTGAGATCAAAGAATAGCTATCCAGGAAGCACTGATTCAGGCAGAAACCCAAGCAGTGTTCTGATTATGAGGTAAAGGCAAGGGGTATTTATGAGAAAGGGCAGGGAAATAATTATGTGAATAGAAGAAAGGAATTTCTATTAGTGCCAATAAGCCAAGGAAGGAATTTCTACAGGTGCAAATGAACTAAGATGTTCTTTAGCTACAGAGAGTGGCGCTACCGTGTTTCCCAAAAAATAAGACCTAGCTGGATAATCAGCTCTAATGCATCTTTTGGAGCAAAGATTAATATAACACCCGGTTTTAATTTTACTATAATATAAGACCTGGTCTTATATAATATAATATAATATAATATAATATAATATAATATAATATAATATAATAAAACATAATATAATATAATACCGGATCTTATATTAATTTTTGCTCCAGAAGACACATTAGAGCTGATTGTCCAGCGAGGTCTTATTTTTGGGGAAACATGGTAATTCTCAAGAATGTCCTATATTTTCAGTCCTCATACGCAGGATGTCTGCTTTCCTGTTAGCTTTACAAGCAGTTGTTTAGAATATAATGTTGGTTTGGCCCAGTCCAGAGGCTCTTTGCCTAGTTCAAACATTCCAAAGGTTTGAAGTTTGAGAAGTAAGATGTGCAAGGCAATTTCCTTTGGGATGGTGGCTCCAGCTCCATTATGAAATGGCTCTGTTGATACCCTTTTCCACAACTGTGTGTCGTTGATGAGCTAATGCTATAACCTGGAGAAAAAAATATTTATATAAGCTGAGTATCTTAGCCTGGTTCCCCGGAAATGAGAGTTTACCATTAAAGCTTATGCGCAAGTCATTTATTTGGCAATGTGATCCCAGAAGACATGAGTGAAAACAGAGATGGAGGAAAAGCCAATCAAAGATGCATTATCAAGTTGACTATCCCTAAGGGTGTCTGGTTGATCAATCCTCTGAGAAGCCTTATGAAATTCATATCCAAACTCTCCAGCTTGCAGGAGCATTTGAGATCTTGCTCCCCTGCACATGTTGTCAGTTTGGCTCAAATAAACTTTTACAAAAATTCTCAAAAACAAACAAACAACCAAACAAACAAACAAACAAACATACAAACAAACAGTGTCCAACTTGGGGATCAAAGAGAAGAACATTTATCCACCAGGTCCTGTTCGCTATTAATCAAAGGTTGCTCCTTGAGGCATTAGCTTCCCGCACACATAAGTGCTGAACTGGTTTAGAGAGTCCAGGGCAGGAAATGAAAAGCTTGGTGAGGTACCTGAGTGAGTGTAGGTGGTCACTACAGCAAGGCTTAAACAAAAGGGGAATCTAAGATAGTGGTGCGTGAATAAATGCTTAGCTTTCAAAGATAGGGAAGACGTCCTGATTTGCAACGTTTGCTAATATCCATGGTGAAAAATACTGCCACGTTGGCCAACTTCAAGCTACCGACACAATGTCGTGGAAGACAGAGCTGGGCAGAGATGTGCACAGTGGGCCCTTATGAGCCGGCAGGCGCCAGCTCCAGAACACCGCTGGAAAAGGATTTGAAGTCGTGCCCAAGACTTGCCCAATACCTTATTATGCAGCATTCCCATGGCTGCAAAGCAAATTAGCTTAGGATTTTGGAGCATTTTAAGCAAAGAGGAACTGTTTTGGTTTTCATGATTAAAAGATGCAGACATGGAGCTGACCAGATTTAGTGGCTCAAAAAATATAGGTGAAGATGTCTTTTCATCCTTTACCTCTGTCTTCTTCTGACGGGCTTCATTCCCAGGCAGTCTCTTCCCCCACAGTAGCAAAGTGGACACCATTAACTTTTAAATTGTCATACTATCAGCAGGGCATCCCCAGCAGAGAGGTGCTCTTTCTCACTAGTTCTAGGACTGAGAAAGCAGGGAGTCTAGGGTTTCTGTAGATTTGACTATAGACTGATGACATATCGCTTCTCTCCTCACAATACCTCTGACACCAAATGTGTGAGTCATTTTTCCCCACACCAACAAATTTTCCAACTCTCCAGACACCAACGGGGTGTCCTATAATTGAATTTAGTTCTGACACTAACGACTCAGAGTTAGACACTCCAGATGTCAGTCACAAGTAATGGGTCCCCGGGTGATCCACACTCTGGCCAGCGTGGCTATGAAGTCAGGAGTTTCCACCACCTGCCCTTCCGCCTCCAGGTTTGATACTTTGCTGGGAGGGTTCACAAAACTCAGAGAAACAGGTTATGATAATATGTTTACTGGTTTATTATAAAGTATATTATAAAAGATGCAGGTGAACAGCCAGATGAAGATGTACACAGGGCGAGAGCTGGAAGGGTCCTGAGTGCAGGGGTTCCTGTCTCCATGGAGTCTGGGATGCAGCACCTTCTGGCATGTGGATTCATTCATTCACCAACCCGGAAGCTCTCCAAACCCAAATCTAAAGGGATTTTTATGGAGACTTCATCCAGTAGGCATAATTGATTATTAACTCAATCTCCAGCCCCTCTCCTCTCCCAGAGCATGGGAGTTGGTGGAACTCAAAGTTCCAAGCTTCTAATCATGGCTAATTCTTTCTGGGGACCAGCCCCCCATCCTGAAGCTATCCAGGCGCCTTCCAAGAGTTGCTTCTTAGAACAAAAGACTTTCCCATCATTCAACAAATGACAAGGGTTTTAGGAGCTCTGTGTCAGGAACTGAGGGCAGAGACCACATATTTATTTTTTAAATTATGTCACACATATGTATAATTTGTACATGTATATTTGAGGCCCTCCTTCCACATAGATGTAATATTGCATACTCTACACACTTTTCTCCATTTTTCTTTTTTGTGTGTAACAATATGTAAGATATCATTTCATAGCCCTTAGAGAAACCTTCCTTTACATAGCTGCACAGTACTCCATTGTGTGGACGTCTCATGTGTTCTCTCATAAACATTGTGTGGTTTCTAATCCTTTGTGCCACAATGAGTAGTTTTATGCACACGCCTTTTCATATTTTTGCTAGAGTATTCATTGATCATCAATAACTGATCATAAGAGAGATAACCAGCCATTATGTGCCTACTAATTGGAGAACACAATATGACTCATAAGGTAGTCTTGCCAAAAAGACAAACCCAAAGCAGATTGAACCTCTAGATCCAACTGCAGGACATACAGAGGGCAGAGGAATGTGTTAAATATACCATGAGGAATGCAATCAGCAAAATCTAGCCAGCACTAGCCAACAGAAGTTCCTGTAATAAGGCAAATATACTATAATTAGGGAAATATACTATATTTCCACAGTCCAGCCATTCATCAACATATTGTGCAGACCTATCTGTAACCCAGGTACAAACTTCTTCCTCCAAAGCTGGTCATAAGAACCTCTCCATGGGTGTGGGTTGATGGACGGACAGCAATGCAGATGGGGGTCAAAGGAGAAGTAGGTGCTAAACAAGTCTGAGCCACCTGCTCATGCACCTTGCTTATATGCCTTTTAGACCTGCTCCAATCTGATCTGGTACATACCACTACCTTTGATGATGGTTTGCTGCTGCACATGCCTGTCCCTGTGGGTTGACAGATCAGAGACCACTCAGTTCATAGTGTCACTTGACTTCCCAGAGCATTCAGTCTCCATCAGGGCTTAGTGGCAAGCCAGAAACTTTCTTGAAAGGAGAATAGTTAGTACAAGAAGAGGCTATGGCTTTGCTCCCAAAACATACCTGCTATGCTATGATTTTCCTATTGGGGCTCACCAGAGTCTTTGGTACTTTTATTTACCAAAGAACACTCAAATGCTATGCTGTGTCAAAAGGCCCAAGTGGCAGGGTGGCATGTACCACAGTCTGGGTTTGCTGCATAGAATTTTCTTTTAAAATAAAACATTTTTTTCACTTACCACTGACGTGCAATATTATGTAAGTTTCAGGTGTAAAACATAGTGATCAGACATTTATGTAACTTATGAAGTGATCACCTTGATAAGTCTAGTGACCATCTGACACCATACATAGCTATTGCAATATTATGCTGTATAGTATTTGATTGCTCTGGGATCCCACTCAAAACTGGTTTCTTTATTGCAAGTGGGTTGGAGCAACACACACAAATATGATATAGTTTTGCCTTCAAGATCCAAAGAAGCTAAAACTATCAAACTTAGAAGAAAACATGGGTGTACATCTTTGTCACCTTAGATTAAGTAATGATTTCTTAGATATGACACTTAAAGCGTACCAAAGAAAAAAACAGATAAGTTGGACTTCATCAAAACTAAGAATTTTTGTGCATCCACAGATACTATCAAGAAAATGAAAAGACCACTCACAGAATGGGAGAAAATATTTGCAATCATATATCTGGTCAAGGTCTAGTATCCAGAATATATAAAGAAATCTTACAACTCAGCAACAAAAGACAACCCAAATTAAAAATGGACAAAGGATCTGAACGGAAAAATTTCCAAAGATATCCAAATGGTCAATAAGCACATGAAAAGATAACATCATTAGTCATTAGAGAAATGCAAATCAAAACCATAATGAGATACCACTTCATACTCACTAGGATAGCTATAATAAAAAAAAGGATGGACAATAGCAAATGTTGGTGAGGATGTGGAGAAATTAAAACATACATTGCCAGTGGAAATGTAAAGTGGTGTAGCCACTTTCAAAAGCATTTTGCAGTTCCTCAAAAACTTACACATAGAGTTTGCCAGACCCAGCAGTTCCACTCCGAGATATATAGGGTGCCAAAAAAATGTAGACGCATTTTAAGAAAGGAATAAAACTGTATTAAAATTGTAATACTCAATATATACTGATAACAAAAGATGAATACAAGTTATATGTATACATTTTTTTGGCATCCCCAGTATATACCCAAGAGAATTGAAAACATATGTTCCCCCAAATTCTTATTCATAAATGTTCATAGCAGCATTATTCCTAATAGCCCCCAAATGGAAGCAACCTAAATGTGCTTCAACTGATGAATGGATAAACAAATGTAATCTATCCATACAGTGTAATACCATTCTGCCACAAAAAGGAAGGCAGTACCGGTACTCATGACAACATGGATGAGCCTTGAAAACATGCTAAGTGAAAGCAGTCAGTCAGAAAAGACCATGTATTGTATGATTCTGTTCATATGAAATGTCCAGAATCGGCAAATCTACAGGCACAGAAAGTAGATCAGTGGTTGCCAGGGGCTGGGAGGAAAGGGAACGGGGACTGACTGCTAGTGGTGGGTAATGAAATACCCTGGAATCAGAGTGTGGTGATGGTTGCGCAACTCTGCAAACATACTAAAGACTATTCAATTGTACTTTGCTCTTCTTCCGTCTGGAAACAGTTCTTTAGTCTGTCTTTGTGTTCATGGCATTGACCCCTCTGGAGAATATAGGTCAGTTATTCTGCAAAATGTTCCTCAATTTGAGTTATTTGACGTTTCTTCATGATTAGATTCAGATTAAACACTTGGGGGTTGAAATGATGTTGTATTTTTCTCAATGCATCATTTCAGGAGGCGCCTGCTGTCAGTTTTCCTGATGTCAGTTTGTCCTGATATTGGTGGTGTTAACCTGGATCATTTGATAAAGTGGTATCTGCCAGCTCTTGTCACTGTCAAGTTACTACTTTCCCCTTTACAATTCATATGTAATTTGTGGGGAGATATTCTGGTACTATGTAAATAACATATTCCTCATTAAACTTTCACTCACTGGTTTTAGGGTCCTTTCATGATTTTCTAAATCTTCTGTGGTTTAAAATGACTTGTTTCTAATCAGACTACAGACTGTTTAAATATATTATTATCTTACTCCTAAATTAATACTGATTCCCCTACAAAAAGGTTTTTTAAAAAAGTCCTGATACTCTGAATATACATCTGGTCACAAGAGAGATATTCAGGCTGAGAAAAAGTTTGACACAAAGAAGGAGAAAATAGCAGGGTAAATTCTCTTTTGTTTTCAAATGTAGGCTCTGTGTCTAGACATAGATGTAAACACACAATTGTTCAGTGTAATTATATCTATTGTTTATGGGGTTGAATCAGTCTGGTTGGGGAGGATAGACTAATGAAGAGGTTAACACTATTTCTTCCTTCCCACTCGGGTGCAGATTGGAACAAGTACAGCTCTGGAAACATAAAACAGTGTTTTCAATGTCTTCATTACGCCCATCATTTGATTTCCTTTTATTGTAGTCCTGGTGATGGTGGGTGCAGACTTATGGTGAAACTAGAGGCTCAGGAGATATTCTGGAAGTAAAATGCTACAGGAGCAAGCGATTGGGACTCCACTGACTGGGGCTCAGCAGCACTACTTCCTGGCTATTTAGGTGCTTAACTTCCGCTTTTTAAGCCTGTTTCCTCATCTGAAAAATGGGAAGAGGGGTGGTAATAATAATATCCATCTAATTGTTTAGCAGATTAAATGAGATAATACGTGTGAAGCCCTTGGTAGGGGGTTGGCACCTCGTAAGTACTCTGTAACGTTTGTTATTATCATCAGTATTATTGAGCAGTCTTAATTGGGCTGGGGCTATTGCAGTGACAGTGTTTTTAGGAGAAAGTACAAGAAGCTGCCAGCCTGGGTGCTCGAGCCTAAAATCTTAATACCACTGCCTACTAAATTCATCCTTTTTGGGCTTGAGGGCCTTTGTAGATCCAGGTGTTGCCAATTTCAAAGCAAAGGCCTGAGAACACAGTCCCCGTCCAGCTTTGCTTCAGAGAGCAGAGCCCCGGCAGGGACAGGGGCACAGGCAGCAGAACCCTAGCTCTAGAGAATGGTTGAGGGAGTGGCTATAGCAGCAAAATGCCTGGGGTGAACGAGCGGTGTGAGTTTCATTATTTATACCACTCTTAGGTGCTTCCGTTTCCCCATTTTTAAAAAATGAGTAATATTAATACGGTATTTATTATTTTGTCACCCTGCGGGGAATTTTTAAAAGGCGACAGTTCTGGTTTTGTTACATCCTCAAGAGCTACATGCACACTAGATTTTCCTCCCATCCAAGGAAGGCAGCTGGACTTGATTGCATATGTGCAATGGAACCGGATTCTTACCAAACGTTAGGTGATGTTGGTAGATATAGAATAGATCTGGGTTAATCTACACCAAGAAGGAGAAATCCCATGATAATGGCCAATATATACATTTTTATAGCCCTTATTTAGTGCTAGGCACTGGTTAAATACTTCACAGCATGAACTCATGGCTCTTCACCGAAAGCCTATGATATAGGTTGGGTTATGATCTGTTTCACAGATGAGACATCTCAGGTGCAGAGAGGTCCCAGCTGGTAAGGGATGGAGCCGGTTCAAACTCAGGCAAGTTCATGCTGTTCAACAACAGGCTGCCTCTGAATATATCCAGAAATACAAGGAGGGGAGGGTAGAACCCAATATCCCTAAAGAATTAGATATAGACAGTCACCGGGTACTTGTGTTTTGGTTTATGGAGACAAGAACTCGCTACAGGGGTTTGGTATCCTGGGAATCACTGCCTGCTTTGCGGAGCTGGTCTAAGCTGGAGCCTCTGTACAGATATAGCATCATTGCTCTCTCTGTGAAGGCTTGTACGTGCTAGGGGAAAAAAGCTCCTGGTGCTTCTTTTAAAAATAAAAGCTTTAAAAATCCACAGCTCTGAGTACATTCTCACAGATGAAAACAAGCTCACCTGAAGTTACTAAATCTGTCCCCTCTGGGCAGTGGCTGTTCAGCTCTTCCTCCTCTTGACCCATTTTTTTCTTCCAGTAGCTGCTGTGAGCAAGAGTAACCTGACACCACCTTGCCTTAGCTGCCCTGTGTCTCTCTTGCTGTCTTCCCCTGGGGCAGCTGCAGGCTGCTCCACCATATTTTGCCTATTCACTCACACAGTGTGAACACTCAGATTGTGTCCAATTACCTGTCAACTCAAACTAGACTATGATAAACACTCTTATGCTTGCTCCCACGTGGGCCAGTATGAAAATGCCTTTGGGACAGATAAACAGGGATATATGCTGTGGCATAGGGTATGTCTATTCTTCATGTCACTAAGGAATGACCGATTGCTCTCCAGAATGTCTGCACCACTCCTGCCAGCACGGCCTGCACAATCCTATACCCCCAGTCCCAGCCAACACTTGACATTATCCATCTTTCTAATTTTGCCAGTTTAAAAGGTGTAGAGTGAAATCTCAACGCTGTTTTATTTTGTATTTCTCTAATTACTATTGCGTTTGAGCATCCCATCATATATACACACCTGTTAGCTTGTTTGGTGTTGTCGCTTATATAAATTGCTCATTTTCCTGTTGGGGTTCCTCTATTTTTTGTTCATTTGCAAGAATCTTTTGTACATTTTAGATCTTAGTCACCTATTGATTTTAAACATTACAATGATCTCCTATTTTATTTGTCCACTAACTTTTCCCATAGTGTTCTTCATTGAACATAAATAGGTAATTCGTTTTGTCAAATTTTTTCCTATGGTTTTGTGCTTTTGAGTTTCATTGAAGTCCTTCTCAACATAGACAGTCGCCCACATTTTCTCATTTTAAGTTTATATAATTTTCATATTTAGGTCTTTAATCCATCTGGAGCTCATCTTTGTATGTGGTATTAGGTAGTGATCCAGTTTATTTTTCTCCAAAATGTGAGCCAGTTTTTCCAAGATCTTTTACTAAACGACTACTTTTTCCCCATTGCTTTGTGGTGCCAGAAGGTGCCATTTTTGTCATGAGTTGGCAGAGCCCTCTTGACAGTATAAACAAGCCAGAAGAAACTAGAATTGAGTGGTGGAGAGAGGAGACACGCTGTTGTTTGAGCTCCAGATATTTCTAAAGCCAGAAATCTCCTCCCACTTTTATTTTTGCTTGGGTTTTTGTCATTTGCAACTGAAATGATTATTACAACCATAATGCCCTAATTTAGCTTCTATCTAGAAGACCTAAATTCATATCCTGCTGAGACTCAAATTATAATTATAATTCTAGTCAACATAATATGTTCTTACTTGTACTAAGTAGTGGAATTTATATGTTTGGTTGGATTCTTTTGTTTTCTTTCAGGCTAAGGCAGAAGAACATTATGCAGTTGAAAAATGTGATTTCATTCTGAGATAATTGGAAAAGATTTGAGAAATTGACAGTTGAAGAGATCATAGGAAAGACATAGGAGAAAAATCTTTTGACCTTGGGTTAGGCAAAGATTTCTTAGCTATAAAACCAAAAGCATAATCCACAACAAAAACCTGATAAATTAGAATTCATCAAAATTTAAATCATTTTTCTCTTTGAAAGCTACTGTTAAGAGAAAGACAACACAAGTAATAGCCTGGGGAGAAAATATTTGGAAAACACTTATCTGATAAAGGACTTGTATCCAGAATATATAAAGAACTCTCCAAACTCAATAATAAGAAACACCCTATTCAGGAAGAAAGAATGAACAGAAGTATACACAAGGAGACAAATATGTAAAAATTGGAATCAACCTAAATGTTCACCAAAATGAATAGAACATTATATAGCAATTCAGAAATAATGAGTTAGATATATATGTATTGACATGGAGAGATGACCATGGTTTTTCACATGACTATAACTTACTCAAAAATATGTACTATGTGAATCTACTTTTATGAGAAAAAAGTTGTGTGTGTATGTACACACATATATACATATATTTCATTATGGCATATAAATAGGCAAAAGGATAGAATGATAAGCATCTGGTTGCTAATATTGATTACCTCTGGGGAGTGAAATTGGAGAGTATATTAGTTAATTTTACTGTAAACAAATTATGCCAAAATGCTGCAACTGAAAACAACAAACATTTATTATCTCACAGTTTCTGTGAATTAGAAATCAGGGAGCAACTTATCTAGGAGATTCTCACTCAGAATTTCTCACAGGATGCAACCAAGCTATTGGCTGGGTCACCTCAAGACTCAACTGGAGGAGGACCCAACATTGGTTGGCTTCGGAAGTGATGCTTACAAGATAACTCATCCCCAGAGCTGCCTCAGTTCTTCTTCACATGCCCCCTCCTCTTCCAGGACCTCTCTCCCCAAGTGGGCTTCCCAGAAGGATAGCCAGAACTTTGCATTGGGCCTAAGCACTGAGAGACACAGCTACCAAGCAAGAGAGAGCACACCCAAGAAAGAGCTAAAGAGTACCCAAACAAGACAGAAGCCACAGTTTTTTTATAACCTCATCTCAGTATCACTTATGCCATCTACTATTCATTAGAATAGAGCCCACACTCAAAGGGAGGGAATTACACAGAGACATAAATACCAGATGGTATCACTGGGGACTAGCTTGGACGCTACTACCACAGAGATAGCATTTTTAGGAAAAAAAAGAAGAATTAAAAAAAGAAAAAAGAAATAAAGAAACAATCTATCCAATAAAAACTGGGCAAAAGATTTGAACAGACGCTTCACTAAAAAAGATATATGGTTGGTAAATACACACATTTGAAAAGATGCTTAATATCATTAGTCATTAGGGAAATTAAAACCACAATGTGATACTATTACACATTCATTAGAAGGGCTAAAATAAAAAAGATTGATAATACCAAGTGCTGGTGAAGATGTGGAGCAACTGGAACTGACACACACTGGTGTCAGTGTAAAATCACTCACTGGTAACTGTTTAGCGTAAATTCTCCAAAAGATATTGTATTAGTTTCCTAAGGGTTTGTAAAAAAGTACCACAAACTAAGTGGTAGAACAGAAGAACAGAATTTTCTTTTCTCACAGTTCTGGAGGCTAGCAGTCCAAAATCAAAGTGTAGGCAGGGTTGGTACCTTCTAAGGGCCATGAGGGAGAATCTGTTCCATGACTTTCTCCTGGCTTCTAGTGATGGCCAGCAATCCTTAGCTTTCCTTGGCTGGTAGATGCGTTGCTCCAATCTCTGCCTTTATCTTCACATGGTCATCTCCTCCCTGTGTGCCCTGTCTGTGTCTCTCCTCTCCTTATAAGGACACCAGCCATGTGGATTAAAGCCCACCCTGATCAAGTATGACTTTATTTCCATACAGGCTCACATTCACAGGTTCCAGGGGTTAGAACTTCAGATATCTTTTTGGAGGACATAATTCAATCCATAATATACATGAGCTACAATATTCATAAAATCACTATCTGTAATAGTGGAGAACTGAAAACTACTCAACTACTCATCAACAGTCAAATAGTTAAATAAATCATGATATATTTATGCAATGCGATACCATAAAGCAATGAAAATTAACAATTTACAACTACGGACATCAGAATGCATGAATCTCACAAACAATGCTGAGCAAAATAAATAAAAAACTAAACAGCATATAGTGTATGATTCTATTTAAATAAAATATAAAAACTGGCAAAACTATTCAATTAGAAGTCAGGAGAGTGGTTATACTTAGAAGGATAAGTGACTGGAAGGAAATATAAGAGGCTCTCTGGGGTGCTCGAAATCTTGTTTCTTGATCTGGGTGCTGGTTACTTGGGTGAGTTTAGTTTCTAAAAATTCATTGCACAGTACACTTATATTCCCTCCGATGCATGTTACATGTTGACTAATAGTTTTGTTTATAAGTCATGGTCACGACCTGAGGTTTTCTCTTATTTAATTTCTACACTAAGACCACTTTTCCAAAGAAGCCATCAGCATTGTTCATAAGACTACCAGGAATCAAGTGACGAAAACATATTGGTATCAATGATGCTCATTTTGTTGACTTGGAAGGTTCCTATGAATTCAAAGGGGCAGTACAACTTTTCAATTGTTATTTATTTTTTGAACAGATAATTCAGACACATGGTACACAACTTGAAGAGTTAAAAGGGTAGTAAGTAACTTTAAAAAACTATCCTGAGGTCTAGGAAACTATAAGTATTATAATGGGCATAAACTTGGCTTACAACAAAATAATTATTTGTCACCAGAATTCTTAGAGTCATAGATCAAGAAAGGCCCAGGCAATCATTTTTTGAGGATATACATATAGATACAAAGAAATGCCCAAATAAGGTGACAAATATTATGAAGTATGTTTTGTACTATACTTCATGTTTTTACATTTAATGAATTTAATAATTTTAATACAAAATGATCCCAAACAATGTAACTGTGCAATTCACTACAGATAATGTCAAAAGTCCTAACATAGGTCCTTCTAGATGGTGGGGATACATCAGAGAACAAAATAGACAAAAATCCCTGTCCTCATAGAGCTTGCATTCTATCTGGGAGGATATAGACAATAAACAATAAACATAATAGATATACCATTCTGTGGTATGGTAGAGGTGATAAGTTACCATGGGAAAAAACATAGAGTGAGATCAAAGTGTTCAGGGGAGAAAGGGACTGCACTTTTAATGGGGTAGGCAGGTTAGGCCTCTTTGAGAAGGTGATAGTTGAGTGAAAACTTAAAGAAGAAAAGGGAGTGAGCCGTATAGATATCTCAGGGGGAAATCACTTCAAGGACGGGGTATAGATGTTGTAAAAGCTCTAAGATACTGGCATGTTTTAGGAATAGCAAAGATGAACGTCTGGAGAGGAGTGTATGCAAGGGAGAGTATTAGGAGATGAGTTAGGTAAAGAAAGTCCAGATTCTACAGAGCCTCTTGGGCACTATAAGGACTTGAGCTTTCACTCAGAGAAATGGGGAGTCATTGGAGGGATTTGAGCAGAAGCGTGACTTTAATGTGATCAGTCTGGCTGCCATGTTGAGAACACAGTTTAAGAGGCGAAAATGAAAGTAGGGAGACCAGAAAGGAGGCTAATTAAATAATTCATGGAGAGATTATGGGGGTTTAGATCAGAATGATAGCAGTATAAGTGGTAACAAATGGTTGTACTTAGATATATTCTGAATGTACAGCCAGCAGGATTTGCTGACAGACTTGAGGGGGTGGAGGCAGTCTGAGAGAAAGATAATAGTCAAGAAAGATGCCAAACCATCTTTCTGGAAGGAAAGTCCACAAATTTTAGATATCCTTGATGTTTTAGGTATAGAAGTCAGAATCCGGAAAGTCTCATTTATTTCAAATTTTAATCTTGTTCATTTTCAGGTAGCCAGATTTTATTTTTAAAAGAAAAATCCTGTGAAAATCTAACCATGAATTCTTGCTTCAAAATTGGGACCCATTTTGCATTCTGCTGAGGATTTAGGGGAAAAGCCTAATTTCAATTTAGAGTAATTATTTTAAGAGCATACCTTCTTGATTAAGGCTTCCTGCTTTGGAATTCCAGCTCCACCGCTAATGAGCTGTGTTATTTTGTATAAGTTACACGATCTCTCTGGGCTTCAATTCCCCTGTCTAATAAAATCAGGGTAGTAATATTACTTAATTCATAGGATCACAGTGAAGATTAAGTGAAATAATACTTTAAAACAGAACAGTGCTTGGAATGTGGGTCAATAATAAATGTTCTTTGCTTTTTGTAATCCTGTATTCCCAGTTAGCTGTTTGAGTAAATCATGTTTTGGTGTATTTTAATTACACCTAAGAGGACATTTAATCAGATACATTTTTTGGCATGCAAATGAATGTCCTCAATCTATCTGTTTAATTTTAAGAAACAGCCCTTTTTCAGCTATGGGGGAACCATGACATTCCCCGTCACTAGGGGGCGCCGGAGTGGGGCCTGGACAGAGGGAGACAGGAAGCCTTAAGGAGCATCCCTCCCAGCGTCAGCCCACCAGCTGCCTGATAGCTTCGTAGGTGAGATTAATTTGGCTTGCAAGGAATTCACAACATGTTTTAAAATTTATTTGCCGACATTCAAAAATCAGGAGATTTCATATAAAAACCTGACTTTCAGCCTCTCGAGAAATCAGAAGATCTGGCAAGCCCAGGCAGTGACACCACCTTTAGACTGGACCGGTGTCCTCCAGTCCAACACAGCCCCTTCCATCCTCCCACGTCCACCCCCAGGCTACCTGCTTCTCTCCTTGGTCCTGGCTCCTCTGGGCATTTGAGTTGGTAATCTCTCATTAGGCCAATCCTTCCCTTTTCAGATGAGGAGGCTGAGGTCCAACAGAGACGCTGAGGGCTGGAACTAGAATCTTCACACCCCGGCCAGGGCGCCTTCTAAAACATCTATTGTTGTTTCTTTTACATTGGGTTGCTTTCAGAAAAGGACTGAAGAGAAAAGACAAGAGACATAGTAGGAAAACTGAAATTTGGGGATTTGAGGAATACCATGTAGAAGACTACAATGAGATGTAGGAAGAAGGAGAGGTCAGTAGGATTCTTTTTCTTTACTTCGTGGA
Organism: Rhinolophus ferrumequinum; assembly: GCF_004115265.2. Taxonomy (NCBI): domain Eukaryota; kingdom Metazoa; phylum Chordata; class Mammalia; order Chiroptera; family Rhinolophidae; genus Rhinolophus; species Rhinolophus ferrumequinum. Next base: position 18,128,456 of record NC_046300.1, read on the forward strand.
AAAGAACTTCCTTTGGGAGTGGGAAATATGATATAGGTTCAGTGCAAAAGATTCAAATAATATGGAAAATACAAAGAAGAGGGTAAAGATTCTTCAGAATTCTACTGTCATTTACCATTTCCCTGAACATTTTGGTGTCTATCCTTCCCGTCCTCTCTGTGTATTTATGGATATACTAATATAAGCCCTAGACACATTAGTATGAGCCAGGGAATACCTAGGAGTCTGGGGCTTTAGGATTCCCACAAAATCTTCATCAGCTTTCCTCCAGCTGGTTCTTTAATATGGCCAATTGGGAATTTTCTCAATTATATTAAAGTGCTTATGCAAATGCAATGTCAAGCATTTTGCTCACCCCAGCTCCCTTCCAGATTGTTATTCAGCCTACCTATACAGAAATTCTGGGGCTGCCATTGTGCACTTTTGAAATTTTCCTGAGAACTTACAAGCTGTTCTGTAAACTGAGTTTTCCAGTAATAGTATTCCTAGAATATCTGTCCCTACTTTATAAATACAGACTTAAAAAAACACCCCAAAAAACTCAACATCAAGAACACACTTAGCATCTTCAAGATAAGCTAGTAGGTTTCTTAAATAGACTTTGCTCTATCTGATTGATGGCTGGAAAGATGGAGATCAGCTAATTGGAAGCCAGAGAGCACAATCCAAAGTCTGTATCATTGCTCATGGTAAGCATTGACAGAAACAGTTTCTCAATGATTATATTAGTCAGGTTTTTCTGCAATAATATTACATAGCAAACAACCAAACAGACATTTATTTTTCTCTCACTGGTCTGTGTACTGCATGTGGGTTGGCCAGGCTTGTCTTGGCCTTAGAATTTGGTCTGCTCCACTTGTTTCTCCTTCCTGGAGCCAGGTTAGGTGGGAAATGGCTACCTGGGGCATTCTCTCTTTATGGCAAATGGCAGAAATGCGGGAGGTCAAGCCAAATGTCAGAAATTTATAGAAAACCTCTGGTCAGACATGGCATACGTTATATCTACCCACATGCTATAGACCCAGCCCAAAGTGAATGAGGTAGAGAAGTGTACTCCATCCATAGTAAACCATGTCAAGGGTGGGGAAGGAAGAATCGTGAACAAAAAATACTGTCTACCACAGGGACCAACCAGAATGGAAGATAAAATGAAATGTGGACTGAGACCTACTGTTGAGCCTTATAAATGCCATGTGAATCCACACCACCTGAGAACTGCAGCAGCTTCATCCAGCGTGTCCCTTAATCAAAAACCCTTTGTCATCAAAGATCCTTAATGAAGCTTCCTTTCTGATCGTACTCACTCTGCCTTTATATTTAATATGCGTTATGCTCTTGTGTATATGTTTTTTGTGCTCTTTAGGGTTATGAAAACCTCACTTGGGTCTTAAAAAATAAGATTAAACTGACTTATCAATTTTTGAATGTTGAGAGAACAATATTATCTTTCCCTTTCCCTGCCAAAGTCACACTAATCAGCAAAAATAAATTTCTGTGAATAAAAAGGAGTACTGCTGCTAGGCAACAAATAAGAGAGCATTATTTTTATGTTTTTTGGAAGGTGTAGCATCTTGCTCCACTGTTTCCATGGAGAATCCCAATTGTCAAGATTAATCAGATACTGGAAAATTGGAATTTATGCAAAGAAACAAGTTTAGTAAGCAATTACCCACTCTAATGGACAAGTAGGAGAAATATTTAGATGAAACCTCTTACTATAAATCAAGCATTATCTCCTAGCATCAGCTGACTCAAGTTAACATTTTCATGGGTGTCAATTGCTATTCTAAAGCTAAAGCCACTACAATATTTCATTAAAATCATAAATTACATACGCACCATTTCTAGTATAAATCACCACTGGAGGTTTAGAATACATATGAAGTGCATCAGAATACCGTTGTAAACAAAGTTGTCTTTATTTTGTTAGCATGATTATGTGTCAATTTCTAAAGTTCTTCCCAATAAATTAATAAGAGAGACTATCCAAGACAATTCAGAAAAAGTAGAGGAAATGAAGGGGGGTGGAGTTCAAAGAGTAGTCCTATCAGATATTAAAACATACAAAATAAAGAAAGAAATGTGTGGACTGATAAAAGAATAGACCGCCAAATGGAATGGAACAGGTAGGTATGATAAAGAAGACATAAAAAATAATTGGGTAAAAGAAGATGTACAAATGACCAAGAACCACAGAAAAGATGCTCCACATCATTGGCCATCAGGGAAATCAAAACCATGATGAGATACCACTTCACACGCAGTAGAAGGTCTATAATAAAGAGGATAATAATGAATGTTGGCAAGGGTGTGCAGAAATCATAACACTATGACTGGGAATGTGAAATGGACCGCCTCTTTAGAAAACAGTCTAAGCAGTTCTTCAAAAGATTAAATATAGAATTACCATTTGACCCAGCAGTTCCACTCCCGAGTATATACTCGAAAGAACTGAAAACATATGTCCACATAAAAACTTAAACATAAACGTTCATAGCAGCATTTTTCATAATAACCTCAAAGTGGAAACAGCCCAAATATCCATCAACTGCTGAATGGCTAAATAAAATGTGTTATATCTATACAATGGAGTATTATTTGGCTATAAAAAGGAATGAAGCATTGACACATGCTACAACATGGATGAACTTTAAAAACATTATGCTAAGTGAAAGAAGCCAGTTACCAAAAACCCACATATTGCATGATTCTTATTGTATGACATGTCCCGAACCAGCAAATCTACAGAGACAGAAAAATTAGTGGTTGCCTGAGGCTAGGGTGATTGGGGAAACCTGGGGTGGGGGTAATTGCTAAAGGATACAGGGTTTCTTTTGGGGGTAATGAAAATGTTCTAAAATTGTCGTAATGGTTGCATAACTCTGTGACTATACTAAAAACCACTGAACTGTACACTTTCAGTGTGTGAATTGTATGGCATATGAAATATATTTCAATAAAGATGTTACAGAATAACTAGGGAAAGGGGAGATGTTGCTTTGGAAAATGGATTAGCAACTTGAAAACAAAATCAGTTTAAACCCTTAATATTAAACTTAAAAGTCATTTCCAAATAAGCCAGAGTTAAATATAAAAAGTTAAAAAGGTAGAAGAAGAAAACTACATATCCACATGCAAAAGAATGGAGTCAGATCCTTACATTACACCACATACAAAACTTAACTAAAAATGGATCAAAAACCTAAATGTAAGAGCTAAAACTATAAAACTCATAGAAGAAAACATAGTGGAAAGGCTTCATGACAATGGAATTGGCAGTGACTTCTTGGATATGGTACCAAAAGCACAGGCAACAAAAGGAAAAAAAAGTAGATAAATTGGTTCATTAAAATTTAAACTTTCATGCATCAAAGGACGCTGTCAGAGTTAAAAGGCAACACATGGAATGGGAGAAAATAATTGACAATCATATCTGTTAGGTATTAGTGTCTAGAATATATAAAGAAACCCTACATCTTAACAACCTAAAAACAAATGAACTGATTTAAAAATGGCCAAAGGACTCGAATAGACATTTCTGTAAAGAAGATACACAAATGGCCAATAAGATGCTCAGTATCACTAATCATTAGCAAAAGGCAAATCAAAACTACAGCGACACACCACTTCACACCCATTATAATCGTTATCAAAACATCGAAAATAACAAGGGATGAAGATGTGGAGAAACTGGAACTCTTGTACATTGCTGGTGAGAATGTAAAATGGCATAGCTGTTGTGGAAAACAGTATGGTGGTTCCTCAGGAAAAAAAAAGTTAATCATAGAATTGGCACATGAACAAATAATTCCACTTCTAGATATATCCAAAAGAATTGAAAACAGGGACTCTAACAAATATTTGTACACCCATGTTCATAGCAGCATTATTCCCAATAGCCAAAAGGTGAAATGACCCAAATGTCCATCAACAAAATACAATATATACATACCATGAAATATTATTCAGCCTTAAAATGAAAGGGAATGCTAATACATGCTACTACACGGATGGACCTTGAGGACATTATCCTAAGTGAAATAAGTCAGACATGAAAAAACTTTAATATAATTTTTAAAATCCTAAATGCTGCTGCTGTGCTATTATAATATTTATTACAATCATGGGTTTTGTTGGTTTTTTTCCTTCTCTAGGGAAGAAAAAGCTGCAGGCTTTTCTTTCCTTTTATAGTTAAGTGATGTTTGGTAGGTGAGGTCAGATAATTAACTGTTTTAAAATCGAGGCGAGTTGTGTTTACTGGGCCACGATTTAATATACCTACTAGAAATATACAGGGACTGATTTTAAAAAATAGAAACGGAACCTAATAAGTGTGGATAAGGGTTATTGTCGCTGAGAAATGAAAAGGCGTAGTGGCCTAAACCAGCCCAGGCAGCTGGTTGTGAACCACCAGGGCTTTGGGTAGGAAATTGAAACAATTGAATCCCCAACTGCAGGCAGCTCTCCTCACCCCTGGGGAGCCACAAGACGGGAATCTACATCAATGTCAGAGTCCTTCTTATGGGAGTCGATGAGGAGCCAATCATGGGCAGCAGATAACACAAAACACGCTGATCATTCAGAGAAAACGACCCTGTGTGGACAACACCTGGCACAATAGCTTATGCAGAAAGTGAAAACTTGGGTGTCCAGACGGATCCACTAAGGAGGCAAAAGGAAAGGCTCAGCACGTGACTAAGGTGGGACCAGAAGGAACCAACCTAGAGCCTCCTCTAAAACATCTCCTGCCAGACGTGATGGACCAGGTTCTGCCCTAAAGAAAAAGAGCAAACTGAAACAGAGCCCGAGGTCATCTCAAAATATATGCACCATATCTCCTTGAAGCAATTTTACAGAAAACCCAGAGGGACTCAAATTGCTTTCTTTCCTAGACAACCTGTAATTACTTCACCTGCTGGCTACTTGTTGGGCTAACAAATAAATACTCTGGGCTAAGAGTATTTTGGTGGTAAGAGTGAGGGAGTTGGTGACACCATTTTCTGAGGATCAATTTAATGAACTTGTTTTCCTAAAACAGAGGTCAGTGAGGGGATGGGAATTTTGAAGGGCAAGGAGGAGAAGGCAGGGCAAGAGGAGGCCAGAAATGAGAAGGAGGATGGAAAGATGTTCAGAGAGGGAGGTGTGAGAATAGGATCAGGAAGACAGTTAGGAAGAAAAGGCAAGATGGGCAATAGAAAGGGAGGGGCAAAAGAAACAAAAAGTATACCCATAAGATTTTTGTTCAGATGCATATGCCTTTACAACCCTTGCACAGCACAGATATTGTTCAAATCTTGACTTTGTGTCCACCATGTTAGCCTTAGCATGGTTTCTAGACTAGACAAAATGGACTTCTGTGTCTTCTATTTAAACAATTATTTTAGCCCATACATGAATTGTTTTCACCTATGTGATACCAACCAAAAAAACGGAAACATAAATCTCATTTGACTTAATTTTTTCCCCTCATAAAACAAATATGGTTTCACAAAGACCCAGATATGCCTCTTTCTATTTAGAGGAATAATATCTTGTTTGGAGGTCCAGCATTATTCCAAGTAATACTGCTATGACTAGAGGCACCCATAATGGTCCAGAAACAGTCACAAACTTGGATGAAAGCAGAAATTGGCTTTGGAGCAAAAGGGAAATTACCTGCACTGAATAATTAAAACAATTTTGAAAAAGAACAAAGTTGGAGAATTCAAATTCCTGATTTCAAAACTTACTACAAAGTTACAGTAATCAAAATAGTGTGATATTGACATAAGGATAGATAATAAATCAATGGAATAGAGAGTCTGTAAATAAACCTACGTATTTATGGCCAATTGATTTTCAACAAAGGTGTAAAGACCATTCAGTGGGGCAAAGAATATTCTCTTCCACAAACTGTGCTGAGACACTGAATATCCATATGCAAAAAAAATGAATCTGGATCCCTATCTCACACCACATACAAAAATTAACTCAAAATGGATCCACAGCCTAAATGTAAGAGCTAAAATCATAAAACCCTTAAGAGAAAACATGGGATTAATACTTATGACCTTGGATTTGGCAATGGATTCTTAAATATAACACCAAAAGCACGAATAACAACAAATTAGATAAATTGGACTTCAGCAAAATAAAACCACTTCTGGGTGGCCAATTAACTCAGTTGGTTAGAGCGTGGTGCCCTTAACAAGGTTGCTGGTTCAATCCCCACATGGGCCACTGTGAGCTGTGTCCTCCACAACTGGATTGAAACAACTACTTGACTTGGAGCTGATGGGTCCTGGAAAAACACACTTAAAATAAATAAAAGTTTAACAAAATAAAAAAATAAAAACATTTCTGTGTATCAAAGGACATTATCAGAAAAATCAAAAGATGACCTAGAGAATGGGAGAAATTACGTGATAAAGAGCTAGTATCCAGAATATACATATAATTAAAAACTCTTGCAATTCAACAATAAAAAGACAAACAACTCAATTTTAAAATGGGCAAAGGACTTGGATAGACATTTCTTCAAAGAAGATGTACATATGGCCAACAAGCACATGAAATGATGCTCAGCATCATTAGTCATTAGGGAAATGCAAATCAAAACCACAATGAGGTACCACTCTACACCCACTAGGATGACTATTATTAAAAAAAAACAACCCGGGGCCGGCCCGGTGGCTCAGGCGGTTAGAGCTCCATGCTCCTAACTCCGAAGGCTGCCGGTTCGATTCCCACATGGGCCAGTGGGCTCTCAACCACAAGGTTGCCAGTTCAATTCCTCAAGTCCCGCAAGGGATGGTGGGCTGCGCCCCCTGCAACTAGCAACTGCAACTGGACCTGGAGGTGAGCTGCGCCCTCCACAACTAAGACTGAAAGGACAACAACTTGACTTGGAAAAAGTCCTGGAAGTACACACTGTTCTCCAGTAAAGTCTTGTTCCCCTTCCCCAATAAAATCTAAAAAAAACCCCCAAAAAACCCCCAAAAAACAGAATCAGAAAATAACAAGTTGTTGACAAGGATATAGAGAAATTGGAACCCTCATACATGGTGGTGGGAATGCAAAATGGTTCAGTCATAGTGGAAAACTGTCAGCTCCTCAAAAAGTTAAACATAGAATTACCATATGACCTTACAATTTCACAATTGTTTCAAAAGAATTGAAAATGGGCACTCAAACAAATACATGTACACTTTCATTGTAGCACTATTCATTATAGCAAAAAAATGGAAACAGCCCAAATATCCACCAACAGATCAAGAGATAAATTATGATATATACATACAATGAGATTTTATTCAGCCATAAAATAATATGAAGTACTTATACATGCTACAGTATGGATGACCTCAAAAACATTATACTAAGTGAAAAAAGCCAGACACAAAAGGTCACATATTGTTTGATTCTATTTATAGGAAATATCTAAAATAGACAAATTCATATAGACAGAATGAAGGCTGGTGGTTTTCAGGAGCTGGGGACAGGGGAGAGGAGAGCAAGGAGAAACTGCTTATGAACAATTTTCTTTAGAACGATGGAAATTTTTTGGAACCTGATAGAGGTAGTGATTGTACAATATTATGAATGTACTAAATGCCACTGTATTTTTCACTTTAAAATAATTTCATATAATGTAAATTTCACCTCAATGTTATTTTTAACAAGGGAAATATGTATCACAAATCACATTTTGCATATTTTATCCTGAGAGATTATAGCCAACATCTGACTAAAACCTATTGACCCGAATTGTGTCAAAAACTAAAGTCACTGATTTCATCAACATGATTGTCTTTTCTCTTCATGCCATTTTCAGTTCTTTCCAGTTCTCTGTTAGAGATTAGAATCACTGTGGGCAGAATCAGGGGAAACTAGAAGAAGAACTCCTGGTGGGGTGGTCACTGACTGGGGGCTACATTACCAATAAAATCTCTCTAATTATATAAGTGTAGTGACAAACTGAACTCCTGAATGAAGCTTTCTAAGTAAAGTGACTTCATAAATATGACATCTTTTATAAATAAAATGACTTTTTACTTAAGTATAATGGCATTCTATATTACCTAAGACAATCTGTCAGGATGTCTATAAATTACTTTAAAATGGTTTGACCTAGGGTGTGATGAATTAGGTTAAACCATGAAAAATTGCAGATATTCCAGTGTTTGCCCTGCACATCTGGCAATTTCATATGGTTTGACCTAACAATTGTATGTTAGCTTCCACCTACAGCACATGGACAGAGTCAGTAGCTTTAGTCACATACGCGTACCTCAGAAAGGGATTTAATAATTTAATCAGAAAGACCATGCTCAGTTTAGCCATGTTGGATTGGAAAAACCTGCAGACTATCCAACTGTGGATGTTCAGGAGCTAATGGGTGTAAGGCTCTAGAGCTTAAGAGAAAGATTTGGGCTGGAGATGAAGTTCTAGAGAAATCAGCACCAATTTGGTAAATGGAGCTAGGGATTAGATGAGCTCGCTCAGAGAGCCTTCACATGACCCTGGTGGAAACAAGGTAAAAAAAAAAAAACCACACAAAAAATTGTCTCTTTATGGACAAATCACCAATTTGTCAAGGTAGTAAACTTGGTGAGTGAGTAAACTTAGATTTTCTTTGAAACGTTCTTATGTTTTTGATTTCCAATAAACCTAATTGCTTAGGCTACCAAATGGTCCACGTGATAAGTTACATATATATGCGATTCTGAGAAAGGCACCCAAGTGTTAATAGTGGCTGTGCAGAGACTGACAGGAGCCCCCTGTAATCTTTCTCTTCTTCCTTAGTAGTAAGAACCCTGATCTTTAACTTGGCTCCTTGGTGCCCAGATTACTAATTCAATCTCATTACTTGTAGTTCTATTCAGATAGTCCATTGCTTCTGGAGCCAGTTACATTAGCTTGTGTCTTTCTAGGAATTTGTCCATTTCTTCTAGGTTATATAATTTGTTGGCATACAACTGTTCATAGTATTTCCAATTCTTTTTATTTATGTTAGGTCTGTAGTAATATTTTCTCTTTTATTCCAAGTGGGGAGAGGGAGATGTGAATAGGGTAAATTTACATGCCACAAAACTCCCTGTTCTTACCAGGATTCAGCCACTTCTCTTGAATAAATGCTTCTCGGATTATTGTAAGACTTCGATTTATAGCCAGCATTCTGAAAAAGGTTTTGATAATTTTTGCATGTGTTCTCATTACTTACTTTTACAGAGGAGTGGATTTTCAGAGGTCCTTATTCTGTCATTTCCACTGATGTCGTTTCCTTACCTAGCTAAAAGTTCTATATTCCCCATCTTCCCTGGAAGCTACGTGTGGCTGTGTGACTCAGTTTTGGCCAACGAGTTATAAAAAGTATTGCATGACAGCTTGTGGGGAAAATACCTTAAAAAATACCTGGTATGTGCCATTTCCTCCCTTCTTGTTTCCTTCCTCAATCTGCTACCTGGAATGTGAATGTAAGTGCTGAAGCTCTGGCAGCTACTTTGGACCATGAGAATGAGGGCCATACCCTAAGTATGGCGGAGTGGAGAGCTAGAAATAGATGGGTTGTGATGACTTTGGAGCCACCATAAAAGCTATAGACAGTCTGTCCCTGGACATCTTATATTAGAGAAATATCTTCCTTATTTACTATTTAAAAATATTTTATCCCCTGGTAATTACAGCTGAAATTAATTCTGACTCATACAGTAGACATCATTGGATTGTAAAAGTATTAATGGTTTTTACCTTTAAAAAATATTTTTGTATTGTCTGATTTTTCATGATTAGCATTTATTACTTTTTTAGTCAGAAAAAAGCTATTTACATGGAAATATATATGGTGATACTAATGTATACTAAAACATACATATATGTATTTAATATATAAACATATGGATACAAAAATAATATATTTGTATATATATATTTATTTATATGCTCATATATTTCCATCTTTTTATGTTTTGGAGAGTGGAAAACTGGCTTTTATTATTTGGTCATATGTCAGATGGATGCATTTCCAAAACAACTGGAACACAATCACAATTAGTCAGTCAAGTAAATCAGGGATTCAGTCCTAAGACATTGTTTCAATTGCTATGGATGGGGGAGGCAAAGATGGGTTGGAGCTAAAGATTATAATATGTGGGAGATAGGGGCGGATGGAAATTGGGGAAAGACATGCTAGTAAAACAAGGAGCATTGACACATACCAGCAAAGCAAGACCTGAGCTCCCTCCACCCCTTCTTTTTTGAAGGGAGAGAACCCATGTAGATCCAGGGACTCTGTTATTTCAGTGTTCACATAATCTTTATTATAATGTTTTATTCCTGTCTTCTCTGACTACTACATAATTACAACCAGGTAAGCCAGTTCTCCACCCAGAACCATTAGGGAGGAGGCAGCTTGGAATAATCTTGAAAAAGAAATAAACATATGATTCAAGCTAGATGACTGCCACACTTGCCCCTGGGTAAAATAAAAGGGAACATGGTTTAGATGAGATTAGAAACAAATGATCAGAATAAGCATGTCTTTAATTTCTTCTGAGAATAAGAATTTTGAGCCTCTCTCTGGAACTTTCTACCTGGTAATAGAATGGCCAAATCTTTCATGTTCTCTTTTCCTAGTATTTTGTTTTTATCAGCTATATATTGTTTTTATCAGCCATATATATATATATATAGCAAAATAATAGTAAAATGTTCAAAATCCTATTGCCCTCTGATCCTATTCTCTAGAAACAACTGCATTCAGTACTTTTATTTGTTTATTCTTTTATTGGTTGCATATTTCTAAATAATATGCTTATTATGTTACTATTTGATTTGTCATATTTAGACCTCATTTATAGCTGTCTGAATCAGTTTCAAGTCAGAGAAATAAAACCCTCATCAGATTACTTAGTAGAGAAAATGTAATATAGCTGTAAAGGTGTTGGAACTGTAGTTCTCAATTGGGGGTGATTTAACTCCTCAGGGAACGTTTCCCAACGCTCTGACAATGTCTGGAGACATTTTGTTGTCACAACTGGGTGGAGGCTACTGGTATCTAGTGGGTAGAGTCTGTCCATGAATATTGCTAATCATCTTATAATACGCAGGACAACCCCCACAACAAAGCATCATCCAGCCTGAAATGTCAATCGTGTTGAGGTTGAGAAACCTTGGATCAGAAGATCTGGAAGGATAACCAGGGGAAGGGGAGGCAATCCTAAGATTGGCAACTGTAGGAAACCACTATCACCTCCAGAGCCAGCAGGTCAGTGGGAGAATGCAGTGCTCACAGAGGCCATCAGAGGAAGCAACAAGCGAGGTTGGCAGGAGAGGGAAGAGACTGTTCAGAGGAAGCTGAAGCCATAGAGGAGAAACAGCCACCACCAGAGATGTTGCCCAAGGCAGACAGAGTTAGAAGAAGACATATACTGGCTTCTCCTTCACTCCCACCCTCCAATTTCCTAGCATTTCCATGAGCTGAACTCAGCCAGAAGCCAGTCATCAAGGTCTGAGTAGTTTACAGAAGTAGCCCTGTGCAATAGGAGTCCAAGAGGGGAAAGGCCGGGAGTGAATTAGAGAGCAAACAGGCAAATACCCAGCATACCTTCCCGTGATGAAAGATGAGAATCAAATTCTATTTAATGGCCACTTCCCTTAATACTTCTCTCTCTGTCTCTCCCTGTCTCTGTCTCTCTCTATAGATAGATATAGATATAGATATAGATGATATAAATATAGATAGATAAATCGATAGAAATAGATAGCTCTTACAAATTTTATTTGTTCATATTATATTTAGATCACTGAAAATGTAGAATGTTTACTCATATTAATGTTTTTAATTATAATGCAATGAGTAATGCTGTTTACTCATGTTGTAAATGTTGTTGATCATAGTTATGTTTCCTTTCTTTTACAACCTTTTGTTTTTCTTGGTGTTAACAATAGCCTCTTTTTTTGTTTGCTTAGTTTTCCATGTATAAATCACTAATTATTTTATTCATAAATTCCCCTTTCGGTCTATAAGGCTTCTTTAATTTTTTTTGATACATTTCTTCAAATGCGTTGTCCATTAGTTTCTTTTTCCCCCAGTTATCTCCTTCCTGTAATCTCCTCTCTTTTTAGCCTCTGTCCTTTAAATATATCCATGTTTCCACATCTTTTTCTTTTAAAGAAAATTTTACCTCTTCTTAGCTTGTCTGTTGGTATCTTTCTGTTAATTACATTATTTTCACAATTAATTAGCACAATGTAATTAACACAATAATGTTAATTACATTATTGTGTGACATAGTCACACAATAAATAATCAATTCCTTTCATCGGATCTGTTGTAGAATTAACGGTGGGCCCAGGATTCTTATATGATTCTCCAGATGGGAAGCCCTGGACTTAGTAAATCAAATCCAAGTACGTTGCCTGTATTTTTGTGCTGGTGTAGCCAGTGTTGGTGCCCTGCCCTGATCCTCTGTATTATGCTGGTGCCTTCATCCCCAGCTATTGCAAGTGTTGCTGTTCATGGCTCCAACTTGTACCTTTCTCTGGAGAATTATTCTTGGTCAATGGAGCCACCTTACTGGGAAATATCTGGGAGGCTATATTTCCCCTCAGGGCATAATGCAGCCAGTGACTGTCTGATAGAAGGATGCAAAAACTGAGCTCCCTTGCTTCAAAAGGGAACAGCTCTGTGGTATCAGTCACATTCCAGAACTCCCTACAGGATCAGGCTGAAATTAGACTTCAACTGAAACCTCATCTTTGTTGAGCCTCTTCCCCTGATCTATCCTGCTTCCCTCGCCCTCTTAGAAGTTTCTCCTGAATGCACAACTTCAGTGTGTCTCGCTCTTAAGAATCCTTGCCTCAGTCTCTGCTTCTGGGAACCCAATTTCAGACAATGGTGAACATTTGACATTTTTTGGCTTCCTAGCATTCCTTCTCCCTTCCTAATAGCTCCAGAGTTTCTCTTTGGAAATGACCTCCCCGCCACTCTGTTGTGGACAGTCTTGATATGACAGTAAATCTAGGTACCTGCCCTTCCATCATGGAAACTGAAAGGGGTTTGCGGAGGCTCCTTCCAGTAGACTCTTCCTCTCACTGCCTTGGTACAACAGACCCAGGCATGTGACCTAAACTCAGCCAATTTGATACTCTCTCCAGGGATTCGGAATGTCGAGTGAATAATACAGAGAGAGAATGGCTCATTGCAGTTCATTTATCACATCACAGGCTCCTGCCAGTCTGTTTCTCCTTCTCGACCTTTCTGTGGTCCCTGCCTCTTAGCCTCCAACACCTTGGTTCCTACCCATTTCCAAGCTATTTGGTTAGCCTTTTGTCAGTGCTCCTGTAATTTCCCTTTTGTGTCAGGTCTCTCACTCAGGTTCTTTTACTTATAACCTAAAGAATCATAAATAGTACCATTATCTTACTTTCGTTTGTCTAGCGCAGAGTAAAAAAAAAAATCTGTGACTGGATCACTAATTCAGGAGAATTCAGGGCTTCTGAGCTTGGCAGGTAAGAACCTACCTGCACTGCTTTTCTCTTCAGTGAAGAGGTAGGAGTTTACAAAGCATCTCTTAACTGGGTAATTTATACTTCAATCTTATATGAGATGCTGGTTAGTTTCTCCTCTTAGAAAGACAGTGTTTTTCAGCCTCAAAATTATATACCTCTCAATCTGAGACCTCCTCTCAGTGGGCATTTTTCCTTTCCTTACATGTTGATTCCTTTTTTTCCATTACTTTTCTTATATGTTCATGTAACAATCCTTAAAATAGAGCAATTCAATTGCACGAATACAGATGTACTTCCTAATAAAAATATCTTCTGGACGAAAAGTCTTTCTTATGAGTGAAATTTTTACCCCAAAATTGTTCAATTTTTTTATTGTAGTGAAATAAATGAGCTCAACAGAAAAACCAAAATAGGCACACGATTCCAGAGAAATCTAAAGACAACAATTTAGTCTGAGTTACCAGGCAACTATCTCCCCAAGAATGCCATCAATTTGATTTCATAGAATAATCAGATGCCTGAGTTTCTGACGTAAGAGATCATGGGATAATAATGAATTCATCTTTTATGATTTAAAAAATATATAAACAGAAACCTACCTCTCTCTTACTTGGCACACGTTTTGCAGTTTGTTTTTTTTTTCTTTCAGTTTCTTTGTTGTGTGTCTTCAAAGCAAGTAGGTTTTCATCTGTTTGGGATATTTTTGTTGGATCTTGCTGAAAGTGGGGATGGATGAAAGACCTCTGAAGGTACTGATTTTTAGCTGTTTTAGAATATGATCTTATGGTTGTTAAGATATTTTATCCTCAAGGAGCTAAAGAAAAAATTGCACATAAACATCACCTAAAATAATAGACATGAGAAATTCACCCTTATGCCTGGCAGCAAGGTCACTGCACATAAGCAGACAAGTTATTATTGGATTAAAAGCTGGGCAAAGAAACAGGGTACATAAAAGAGTGTTGTCATCAATATTTGAAAAAAAAAAATCCTTGCGGTAACACAGTTGTCAGTTCAGGTACTTGTGTATCAAATCTCACAGTAGAGTTTTAGAAAAAGTTGCATGCTAATTCTCCATTTTTCTTTTGTCTGTACCATCACATGTTACTTTTCATTCATTTGGTCATTAGCAAAAGCCTCATTTGTGCAAGCATCTCTGCTAGACACAAGTCTACTCCCCTGGAAGAGTCCACAGTCCCAACCTTCAAGGCATTTAACCTCTAGAGATGGAAAAAGACTCTAACTGTTGACTACTGATACTGGAGTAAAAATAGTAGGATTTACTGTCTGTGCCATTACGAGTGGCCCACTACCTAAGGCTTTCTGAAGTTGTTAAACATATTATTGATAGTGTGAACTTGTTGTATTTTATTAGTCAGTGTTCTTGGCTGCAAACAGTGGAAACTAAACAGAAGGGTACTGTAGGAGAAGGATGTCAGGGGATCAAGCCTGTATGGCCAGGCATGGTAAAGGTACAGCCCAAAAGCCTCCAGGGGGCTGGGCATCAGGAACCCCACTGGCAGCCACACTCCAGAAGAGTGTATCAGCTACTGCTGCCGTTTCCCCGAAAATAAGACCTAGTCAAACAATCAGCTCTAATGTGTCTTTTGGAGCCAAAATTAATATAAAACCTGGTATTATATTATATTATTATATTATGTTATATAACACCCGGTCTTATATTATAATAAAATAAGACCAGGTCTTATATTAATGTTTGCTCCAAAAGACGCATTAGAGCTGATTGTCCAGCTAGGTCTTATTTTCAGGGAAACACGGTACCTGTAAGGAATGACCTCCAAACCACCTCCACCTCCAGATGTCACTCACTCCAAATTCCAAACTCTAGGAAAGAACACCTCATTGATTCAGAATGTTCAGGCCTCCTGTCTGTGTTGGGTGATCAGGGAAGATCTTCTCTTTAGGAAGCTGCCACTACTTTCCATCAACACCAAACATGTGGGGCATTCCTCCAAATAGAGATCAACAAATAGGAAGGTGAGGTTAGAGTCTCGAAACAAAGGAAAAAGCCAATTGTCCAATACGTGTATTATTTACATTTAAATCTGAAAATTTAGGCACAATTTAGACACAATAAAGAAGTTTTAATGCTATCAGGAGAGAAACCATAGAAGATTGGAAGTGAAATCATCTAGCTCAAATCTTTTATAGTTATGGAAACTAATGCCTTACTTAGATAACTGTGGCTTTCTACTGACATCCAGCTAGTTGGTTGAAGGAAATGGAATACTGTTCAGACAGTCTCCTCTCTGGTTGCCATACTCTTCACTGCATTATATTTAGGGCTGGCACACACTGGTTTGGCTGTATTGGTTATTAAAATGTTGAAATATTTCTGAACCACGGCCCCAGATCCTCTGGTGCAGACAATGTCAGTGTTCCATCTCCCTCCCACCCCCACTTTCCGGGGGTTTCACCTCCAGTAGCCAGAACCTGTAGCTCTTCGGCAGCTGCTCAGCCACCGGCACAGAAAGCCAGATGTGCTTGAGGACTTATTTATATCCTTGCCCACTGAGGCTTTTAAACAGTGCCTAAGAAGTGCTGGGACCTGAGAGCCCAGCTCCCTTGCCTCTGGATGGGAAAAAACTGCAGCATAACTTACATTCCAGAGCTCTTCTATGGGATCAGGTATATATCATGTTTCCCTGAAAATAAGACCAGGTCTTATATTAAGGTTTGCTCCAAAAGATGCATTAGGGCTTTTGTTCAGGGGATATCATCCTGGAAAATCATGCTAGGGCTTATTTTCCGGTTAGGTTTTATTTTGGGGGAAACACGGTATGATGTATACACATTTTAAGAAAGGAAAACTGTATTAAAATTGTAATACGCAATATATACCAATAAAAAAAGATGAATACAAGTCACATTTGACTTCTGCAATTACAAGAGGTGCTCAAAATGGTTACCATCAGTGTCCAGAGACTTCTGATTATGGCGAACTACTGCTTGAGCAATGTTAACCAAAGGGTCTACTTGTATACATTTTTTTGGCATACCCAGGATATATGATTTGGGTACATAAGCAGGCTTGAAAATGGGGAAATTAAGGTAATAGACTGATTAAGATTGGCTGAATTTCTTCAATATCAACTGAGTACCGTGTTTTCCTGAAAATAAGACCTAGCCGGACAGTCAGCTCTAACGCGTCTTTTGGAGCAAAAATTAATATAAGACCCGGTCTTATATAATATAAGACCCGATATTACATTATGTTATATTATATTATATTATATTATATTATATTATATTATATTATATTATACCCGGTCTTATAGTAAAGTAAGACCAAGCCTTATATTAATTTTTGCTCCAAAAGACGCATTAGAGCTGATTGTCCAGCTAGGTCTTATTTTCGGGGAAACACGGTATGTGTGATCTCTGGAGGAAAAACAAATTTAAATGCCTCTTGCTTTTGTTTATACTTTTTCTTCATCAAATCTTCCTCCCAACTAATTAGTCTATGTTTCCTAAATATAAAATATTTAATATACTAATTAGTGTTAAATAGCTTTAAGGTAAAAACCTTAATTCAACTTGAATTTAGGAGGTCTCTAAAACACCTATCAGGTTGGTGACCCCATATTTACAGCTAGTGAAGTGAACCATTTGGGCACCATCTCTGATTTCCCCAAATCATTATTCAGCCTTACTCCATTTATTTGCTTTCTTTCTGAACAACTCTCCTCTACACCTCCCACTGCCCAATTTTGATCTAAATTAGAAATTGTGGCAATTGCAGTTTAAGAATTTTGCCTAAATGAAGAGAAACTAACTGCACTTAAGATATAGTCTTTTTTTACACTGTTTAAATGAATCAGTTCTATAAGTAAGGAGAAATCAATTTGGGGATATTAAGTTAATGAATAAAACCATACACGCTGTTGCTACAATCCTTTCCAAGTATTTGAGAGAGAAAGCCAGACATTTCACCTCCAGAAATCAGGCTCTTGCCATCACCATAGAAAATCAGGCCAGCAGAAGGGTGTTCTCAGGCACAAAACAACTGGTTTTGCTGGTGGTGGCTTCTGTTGAGTCATCAGTTAGGCAACATGTGAGTATAAAATGTAGCCGTTAAAACAGGCAGAAACCCAGAGAAAAAAGGTCGGGGAGTTCTATCTCCTGCTTGTCAGCAGAGCAGCCTGTAGTTATTTTGCAGTAATGGTGAAAGGTCAAGCAAACAGAATAAGCCCTTTAAAGGATTTGCAGGTATTGCCACTATATTAGGAAGTCTGGGAAAGCCAGAGGCTTAGCAATGGGGCATGTGGACACAAAGAAAATACTTTTGTGTGTGTATGAGAAGAAAAATGGATGTGAACCCATAAAAACTGAAATGTTTTCATTTTCTATCATTTAAGAAGGATCTGTGAGAAAGGTGTCACATGAATTTAATAATAGAAAAATGGCCTATGAAAGACACCTTAACATCCGAGGGTGTGAAGCGAATGAGAAAAAGGCCTCTCCACGATGCCAAAGCATTACCTCATTTTGCCCTAGGGTGCCTCAAATGTACCCACGAAAGCAGAGAAACTGTCTGAACATGGGGTGCACACCCACTAACACTGCGTTTATTAACTTTTGATCTGTGAAAACAAAGCCACGTTCTCACTTTGAATATGGAAAAGCTGAAGACAGCAGGCGCTTCTGTAGGTCTGTCGGTTCTATCCTTGCAATAGCAAGACATGGCACCATTGACTGAGGACCTAAATATGCCAGGCACTCTGCTAGGCCATTACACACGCTGTGTCACGACATCTCCTGGTCAATTCAGCGAGGCACGTATTATCCCCACTCACTTTTTTACAAAGGAAACAGCCTCAGAGAGATTAAATGATATGCCCAAGACCACCCAGTGGGTGGAGAGCAAAGATTAGAACACGGCTCCAACTGATGCCAAAGCTCAGGCTCTCGACTGCAAGGAAAAGCCTAGAAAAACTGAGAGTCGTTTGCTGCCCCTTAGAGCTGCAGGAAGGTAGATGTCTGCAGCCTGTCCCCACCTTCCTTGCTGCTTCGCATTTCCTTGCTAAGTGTGGTCTCCAAATCAGCAGCATCTCCTGGAAGCATCTTAAACACGCAGGCACCCAGGCCCCACCCCAGACCTACTGAGCTAGAATCTGTCCTCTGAAGTTCGAGAAGGCTGACCACCTTCCTCACTGGTACGTCCATTATAGGCCTTTAATAAAGTGCAAATTATCCTGTGGCAGAGTGCAACTCTGAGAAACTGTTTCTGTGCCCTGTGTCAAATATTTAATTTTTAAAAGGTTCCTTTTACTGAAAAGAGGGTGTCACTTCTGACTCCTTGCCAGAACCGAAATCTCCACCAAACCAGCAGGGGGAAGAAGCAAGGGTTTGGTGGATGTTTTCCCAAAAATAAGATTGGGTCTTATATTAATTTTTTCCAAAAATAAGATTGGGTCTTATATTAATTTTTGGATGCATTCGTGCTTATGTTCAGATGTCATCCTGAAAAATTATGGTAGGACATATTTTCCGGTTAGGTCTTATTTTTGGGGAAACACGGTATTTAAAAAGGTTTTGCTGATTAGTCTGGCCAGTTGCATTTACTGGCACCTGGATAGTACAAAGTAATGCTAAATATTAACACCTAAAAAGATTAGCAGAGATTGTAGAAGGAGGATTCTCATTGGGTTAAAGGTCATTTACTCACAAATCTCTTCAGTTCAAGGGAGCCTCAAACAGTCCTTGGGGAGGGGCCTCATCGCGGAAGTGACAATGTCCAATACACATCATACCTGGAGTCCAAGCCTCCATTCAACAAACAAGGAAAGAACTAGCTGCCCTCACAAAAGCATTTTGCCTTTCCCAGTGCGGTCTTCATTGACTCAGTCTGACCCAATAGGCTATGTTCCTTCTGGTTTCTTTTTGCTCCTAGGCACCCCACCAAACCTGTGATTCTTCCACATGTAGGAAGGGAGGTATTTTATCTCTCGCCTCCCTTCTGGCTGGGGAGCCATCATCTGGTCATTCCATCTTCTGTGTCATGATGTAATTTAATTTCTAAAAACAATCTAAGTCTGGAGTCTGATGGCCTGACCAAGTCTGGCCCGTCTGTGCTGCTCTTAGAGAGCTTGTCAAGGGCTTGTTTACATGTGTGCCAAGAGGAGTGGTAAATAGTTGCCAAAAACTGCAAGTGACTTAACCTCTTTGAGACTCGGTTTGCTTATCTGAAAAACAACCAAGAGGGTGTGGGAGGAAATCATCTCGGGTTCCTGCAAGCCTGAGGGCTCTGATCCTCTATGTGGGCAGGCCTGGCTGCAATTTCACAGCCAAGGAGAGTTCCCTCGGTGTGTCACAGATTTCTACCAGGGAGCGCTGGTAGGAGGCAGCCCCTTGACTCTGTCCCCAGACGTTTGGCTTCATTCCCTTTTGACTCTGTCATCCCACACCTGAGAGTACATCTTGACAAAATTCTCAGAGGTCAAGTGGTACGCACAAAAGTGTTCACCACAAATTCATAGAAGAATGGCCAAATGGTTTATGGTATATCCAGGTGATGGAACACGATTCAGACGACAAGGACATTTTGGAGAACTGTCAATGACCTATAGAATACGGGGGGTACCAAAAAAATATATACACATGACTTGTATTCACCTTTTGTTATTGGTATATATTAGTATAATTTTACACTTGATCTTAGCCAAAAAGCCGAGAAGCGATTATTATTACAATTTTAATAATTTTTTCCTTTCTTAAAATGTGTAAACATTTTTTTGGCACCCTCTGTATGATAAAAGATCTGAATTTTATTTCTAATATATACTTGTAAATTTGTCTATTTTGTTTATATATTTACAAAAGATCAGAAAATGGAACTATAGTTGATTTTTCCTTCTCTACCTTTTTTTGTGTATTTTCTAAGCTTTCTACAGTTACCAGAAGTATGCATTATTTTTATAAACAAAAAAAGAAAACGAAAGTGTTCTCTCTTTTCAAGAGAAGAATTGGAACAGTACATAGTTGGGCCTCCTTCCTCGTCTGCAAGAGCGCTAATGTGGGTACCAAGCACTACGCTGGACATCTTATCCTCCTTGGATTTAACTGTCATGGCCATCACAGGTAATCAGCATTGTCCTGCATGAGCTATATGTAGATGATGCAGTCTGAGCCCTGTTCTTTCCTGTTTCTTGCCAAGTACTGCTGTCTCTGTTTTCTGCTGAGTGTCAGTGGCGTCATCTTCTGCCCAGACTTGTGCTGACTCTACAGGGAGAGGGTGACCTCATTTACTCTGAGTACAGTTGGAGAAGGGGGATGGGAATTGCGAATGGTGAAGGCTTCAATTCCAATTTGCTTTTGCTCCAAAGCCATGGCTACAGCTGGATTTTTTTGCTACCTTACTTACAGGCAAACAGACCTTGCAAGGCAAAAATAGCCTTTCTAAAAAACATACTCTATATTTTACATGAGGAACACATGGCTGGTTTCTGAATCTGACTTTGACTCTTGTAGCAGCTGCTGTCAGGGCCCCACTTATATGTCTTTTGCCTGCCTGGGGTCTTCCGATGTCTCTCTGTTTGAGGACTTTCTCTGATCTAGGGTTGTTCAGTCCCCTCGAGGTGAGGCCAGAAGTGTCAGATAGTTAATGTCCCAGGAGCAACCTTCAATCATTGAGGGATGGGAGCTGGTATATGAATACCTCAACTCTCTCATCCCTCAGTGGGACAGTTTTGAGGCATGTTACAGCAGAGTCCTCAGCAGGATTAAGGCCCAACTGCTAATTAACATCTGCTTTACTGGCTCCCCACCCTTCCTTCTCCTTTAGCCATTCCCTCACTGTGGTCCTGAACAAACTACTTGCATCAAAATCCTTGCCTTAGGTGTGTTTTTGGGGGAATCCAAACTAATAGAACCTCACTCCTTGTGTACCTGACAATGTTCTAGGGCCATTTAGAACAAAAGCATCACCTTTATCCCCCCTAAACCTAGGTGGTATTAGGGATATTAAGTTCATCTGCCCAGGCCAAAAAGCATGAAGGTGCCCTAAAAGTCCAGTGGTTAGGACTTCTTAGTTGGGTTTGAAACTCTCTAAGTTGGATATGTTTAACATCAGTTAAAAACCCTTCATATCAGTAAGGAGTGAATTATTTCCTGTTACTACAAAGAAAGAATTCATTTTGGACACTGGCAGCAAAACAAAAGACAGAACACACTTAATTTCCCTAAAGCTATGAAGGCATTTCCCCCAGGCAGGCATGAGCTTTTAAATTATTGTGCCCTAAAAATAACATTCTCATCCCTGAAGGGTTATAGAAACCGAAGTGGGTTATTTTCATCCACCTCCAGAGCAGCTGCTCAGGAACTCTGAATGCTGGAGGAGATTATGCAATGACTTGGTGCTCTCTTCGACTTGGCAAAGTAAATCATTGTTCTGTGATGGGCTTTCAAGGTAACGTAACAGGACATATGAGGATGTATGCAGGGAGGGAAAGAAAGGGGTGCAGAGTGGAAAAGATGAAGAGAGGAGTAGAAATCTGGATTAGAGTCAGGGCCTGTCTATCTTCCTGCTTACATTTGTGAGCCGCCTCTCCTTTCCACCGGCACCAGGCTCAGGAGAGCTCTGTTCTTCCTGTCTGTGATTTTCCCAAACTACCCCTGGAACTGATCGCTGATCTAGACTTGATCACTGATCGAGAGTCTACCACTGCCACTACCACTACCACTTACTCGTGTCCACCGCTGATCTAGAGTTAACCAATAACCTACCAGTGTCAACCACTGACCTAGAGTTGACCACTGACAAGCGTTTGGAAAACACACAGGCTTTTGAATTATCTATTAACATGCAGTCAAAAAACCCCAGCTTTGTGGAAGAAGCCACGGATGCCACAGTTGATTATAATTCAAGTCACACAGAGTTTTTTGAGTGAAGATTATGCAGATGTCACTAGAGTACCAAACCAGCCCAGCGCCTCCACAGGAAGCATGAGACCTTCTCAATGCTTGTTTAAAATGAAGCAGATTATCCATTAGCTGTGACCATCTGCAACCCACCCCTTTCTAAGAAGATTTTGAGCTTCAGAACAAGCCTACCATTACATTACAGGAGACTGCATAATTGCAGAAAACTAGTGAGAACATGGGATGCACCCAGCTGAGGAGAAAGTGCAGAGTGGAGGGAATTGTATACCGACAGGGGAAAGGAATTTCTTAACCATTTCCCATTTAACATGGGCTCAATAAATATTCCTTCCAGAGCTGGAAGGGACATGAGATTATCCACTATTACTCTCTCTCATCCCTCAGATGAAGACTCTAAAACCCAGAGAAGTAAAACAATTTATCCAAGATTTTAGAATTAGTTAGATACAAGTTCTAGACTGCACCCCAAAACCCTTACCTCCAGGAAAGTGAATACTCCTCCTAAAATATCACCATGATTCTCAGTAAATTCTGAGCAGATCATATTATCACAACAATGTTTTGACCAAAGCAAAGAAATATTCTTGGATTAGTGTATCAAGATGCAACGCTGGTTGCTAGTTAAATCTGGCCTAGACTTCCACTGATTAACAGCAAAATGAATCACTGGCTGCTGTGGGACCTGCATATCAGTACAGCAATTAGTGCACTCAGAAGCCACAGCTTGCACAGCAGCTATGGTCTTAAATCACAGTTACCATTGAACTATCTTGAATTAACCTTTGGAAAAAGCCTGAAATCAGTGACTATGTAGCTTTAGACATACATATTACTCTACGGAGCTATAGACACAAAACCAGTTTTCTAAGCCAGCTTCCCTTGCAATGTAGGAACAGCTAGCTGTTTCTTCAACTGAGCACAAGATCAAGTAGTTGACTTGAAATTAGGCTTCATGTTGTATGAAAAAAATGCATACTTTTAAACACTAGAAGCATATTCAGTATGGCAAGATGTCCCCACCATGAGAGGCAGGTAGACATTGATACGCTGCTAAGCTGGCTCTCTGAATACAACACACCGATTTTTGGCATTTGCTGATATCCCTTGTGCAATACTCCCACCATCACCAATTTCAAGCTACCTATATGATGTCGCTGAACATGGAGTTGGGAAGAGATGCACACATTGGCTCGAGCTCTCTACCGAGAGCAAGGACCGAGAATGACTTAGAGGTCAGTAGATTCATATCTCCGTCATTCCAGATATTATGCTCCATGTACAGAATGTCAGACACAATTGGTTGCGCTACTTAATATTTTTGTTCTTTCGTTTTTTAATCAAATGCATTCATTTGAATCAACGTAGATCTTTCTATTAGTTGGGAACAGGCAAAATTCCTTACATTTTCATGCTCCAATAAGGTGGATCACTTGGATGATATTCACCCAGGTCACTTGGAAATAAAAGTTTCATTGTGATGGTCAGGTGTCCTCCCATCTCCACCTCAGCCTCTGAAAAACTTCCAGACTCCTTACTGCCGTGGTCTCGCCAGATGAACAGAATGAGGAGCCACATTTATGATGGTGGCAATTTTAATATCCCCAACCTGCACAAATGTGTGGTGTGTGGATGCTAAAACTTTATTTTCCATTACTTTGTTGGTGGATATTATTTATGCAAGGGAATAAAAGATATGTTAGCTGTATCTTACTAAAAATAAAAATTAGAATTAGTGTAGAAACATTTGAATTTTATTTTTGACAAGCATATTCTTGACCTTTTTATCGAGATTAATAGGCATATATTAAAGTGTATAATGCATATTAGTTTTAAATATACAGCTTGATGAATTTTTACCCTGCATTGGTGACTGTGGAATCCCTATGTGTGATGACAGTATCACAAAATAAAAGGATTCTGGTTCCCAGAGTCCCCACATGGAGGAGAACCCTGCTGACCTGCATATGACTTTGTACAATGTGCTAAACCAATGATATTTTTGGGTTTATTTGTTGCTACAGCATAGCCTAGTCTATCCAGACTAATATAGTTGGTGACATTAAAAATTGGGAAATTTTACATGAAAAATATGGATTTCTTACTTGTCTTAAGGAAGGGAAGATCTAGCAATGCTGGGCTTA
Source organism: Rhinolophus ferrumequinum (assembly GCF_004115265.2). Taxonomy (NCBI): domain Eukaryota; kingdom Metazoa; phylum Chordata; class Mammalia; order Chiroptera; family Rhinolophidae; genus Rhinolophus; species Rhinolophus ferrumequinum. The sequence goes on from NC_046300.1 coordinate 18,152,989, forward strand.
AATTCCTAAATGGCAAAGTTTGTCTAGAGCTTTCCCATTTGGTTCCCCATCTTGGATGGACATTAACTCTCTATTTTATCGCAGCCTGCACCATTTCCTCTAGTACACCCTGTCAATACAGCTAAGTGTCACTTACCACTTGGCGTCACTCTCACGTAATAGGTTTTTTATAATCAAGAGGAAAGTGAATGATCTCTGCATGCACATCCCTAACAAAAATGAGAACATTAAATATAGATCACGAGAGCTATGTATTTAAAGAAAATGATGAGAGCAGTGTTCTTTGTGGAAGAGAATATTTCTAAATGTTTTATGTGCACAATGTGTCTGTGTAAAAAGAAGAGAATGTAACATGCTATTCTAAAGTGGCCCATAGGAAGAATTATGATGGGTACAGAACAAAAATGCCTGCTGAAAAACTTATTAACTGAAAAATGGGGCTTAAATTTCAACAGGAGTTCCTTCTGATTGTGAATAAAATAAACAGTTCTGCTGTGAAATGTTGTTATATCTGAAGTGAGAAAATTATAGCCCACTCACTTCATTCATTTGCTTGCCTAATCCCTAGAGGTATTTGATCTGTGAAGATCGAAAGGGACAGTGTGTAAAGAATACCTACCATGGTATGAAGAATATCTAGCTTGGTGACTGACATGTAGTTGATTCCAAAAATGTTAGTTTCCTTCCACTTAGTTTATTCATCTGGATTCCAGAAAAGGGTATTGGAATCTATTTCCAACTTTACTTTGAAGTCCAACAGTTCAATATGTACATATAATCAAGAAAGCCAACAAAATGGGTCACAACTAACAAAGTAAAGAGAGAGGAGGGGAAAGCAGAGCAGGATGGGAGTGACTTCTTTATCAGGAGAGAAGAAAGAGATTGGAATTATTCAGTACAAAGGCTGAGAAGAGACACAGTCAAAATTATAAAATCTTGGACAGAAAGTGTGAAAAGCGAAATTTATGTCCAGTATATATGAACCCCCTTCCCTGCTCTACCTCTGTGGGAAAATAGTATTCCCCATCCCACGATGTTGTGCTTGGCCACGAGGCTTGTTTTAGCCAATGGGATACGGGCAGAGCTGGCAGCATGTCAGTTCTATACTCAGGCTTCTGGAAGCTTCTGATCTCCACCAGGAGAAGAACTTGGCCCAGGTAGCCACTAGTCCTCAGCCTAGACCACAGAATGAGGCCTATGGAACAGACCCACAGTCTGGAACCAATTTCAGATGACCTACAAACTGACAGCAATTAATATATGCTTACTGTTATATGCCACTGAGTTTTGGAGTACCTTTTTACACAGCATTCTTGTAGCAAAAGCTGACCACTGTGGAAGCATGTATGATGAAGAGCTTTTCTAATTCCCCAAGCACCAACACCAAGCATCTAGACACTGTTCTATGTAAAACTTCAAAAGATAAAATATTTCTATTTGGCACCTCTTCTTTAAAGCCCATGTTCTTACTCTAAATGTCCCTTCCCTCCGTTGTTTGATTTCATTCTTATACTTATGGGTAGATTTTCCGCATCCCATTATTCCCTCAAAATGAGCGGTCCTTGGGGCCATTTCTTCAGTGTGTTGCTTTCCCTTTAATGATAATAACTATGGCTGATAATAAGTAGCACTTTCTATGTGGCGGGCATTGTTCCAAGTGCCTGACAAAGGTTAACTCATTTAACCTTCAAAGCCACCCTATGGGGTAGGTACTATTATTCATATCTCCATTTTGTAGATGAAGAAATTGAGGCACACAGAAGTTAAGTGGTGGCCCCAAATCCCACAGAGTTAGTAGGTAGAGGAGTTAGAGTTCAAGCCAGGTAGTTTGAACCTAGATTCCAAGCTCTTCCCCTATTGTGTTCTTTTTGATAGCAATGGGTTTAATGGATAAACTAATCTAAATTAACATTAATTTGTCATCACTATTAGTTGATTACTTCCTCAGGTAACATAAGGCCATAATTTGTTATATGTAGAGAGGGCCCTGAGGAAATGAAGCTAACGAAGGAATTTTGCCCTTATGACAAGCCACTGAGGAGCTCATTTGAAGGTGACATTTTTTTTATGCCCCTCAGATCACAAACACTCTAATTTCAAGGAAAGCCAAAGAATTAGCAAACTCAAAACTTGAAAAGAGAAATTTTGGGGAAAAAGTAAGTCAATCCTGTCTTGACAGTGTGTACTCCACGTGGGGAACAAGCTAATCAGAGGGCTGTCAATGAAAACCCAAATATCACTTAGGGGCTCTCTTACCCTTAAAGGTTTAAAATACCTGGCTTAACTTCTCCTTCCTGAGGCTGGGCCGCTCCAGTGCCTCACCGGGATTGCAGACTCCACTTCCTCATGCTTGTTTGGATCCTCGTACCAGTGGTTACATGGCAGCTTCAGTTCTATTGTCCCTGCATCATGTCCTGATACAAAACTCTACCTCCCCAGTGGTTCCTGCCAAAATATTAACGAGACGATGCATGTGATTATTTTCCATGTTTACTAAACACACGTTAAGACACAAAGGAGGGCATCACATCACCGATTATGCAGCCATCCGCCCTCGCATAACGCCCCAACCAGTTCGTCAGGTCACAGTTCTTTCAAACACCCTTACTGTCTATACACAGAGCTTTTGGTGGGCAATCCCCCCCGCACTGGCTGCTTCTTTCAAGAGGAACAGTCCCATCAAGCCATTTGTTTCTCTAGCTTTCAGCCACGCTTCCTCCTAGAACTCTGATAAATCCAAATTTCTCTATGTTGTTACAGTAAGAAATAGTAAGGAAAATGGTGAGTGACGATAACCTGATTCCCATTCCCTCACAAGAAAATCTACTTATAGGTAAGCTGTTGAAATTAACAAAATAGTTCAGCAATATTGGTGGATATAGGATCGATATACAAACATTAATAGCATGCCAATACACCAACAATTACATAACCTTATTATTATATTAACGAATAATAATAAATAATGAATGAATCAATATATATGTACAAAGTTTCCATTTAGCCTATTTGCAAAAACTACAGGATACCTAGTGATGTCTAATAGATGATATCCAATAGAGAAACCTAACTGTTCCTCTGAAGAAAAGTAGATGAAATAAACTGTGGTTTATTCATACAATAGAATTCTACATAGCAATTAATATGAATGATCCAAGACCCATTTATAATGCTACATGTCTCAATCTTAAAATATAATATTGAGTAAAAATAGCAATTTGCAAATGTACACATAATGCAAATGTACACAAAAATAGCAATTTGCAAATGTACACATAATGTACAATTTATATAAACATACAAAACAATGGAATGTACGAATATATATCTGCATAGAATGAAATTCACCTGTTTTTATGATAAAGACTACCTCTAAGGGAAAAATGATTAGAAAAGGATGGAGAGTGGGCTTTCTTTAAAAAATTCTCAAAGGGAAAGACTTTCTATGGTGATAATACATTACTTTTATATAATGTTTATATTATATTGTTAATGTGTATTAATGTATCAATAAGTATTGGTATTATTACATTTTTATATTTATATATTTGAAATATTTTATAATTAGTAATTAAAATGGAGATTTTTATATGGCTTCAAAAAGGATTTCAATAACATTGAAAAACTATTCATATTCTTTAATAACTTTTTTGCTCTAAACCTGTCTATTTTGATATATCCAAGACAAAAAAAAAATTTTTTTTATCCCTTAGCAGGAAGTTAGAGAAACTAACAAAATGTAGAAAAATAAGAGACAAAACTCCTTGATTAAAATTTCATGATGATAGAAAGGTCAGATTAGATGTGCAATAGTTTACCCTTATTGTGAGAGGTTTTTAGGTAATCATGAGACAGGGCAAGTCACTTAATACTCCTACCCCTCAGTTTTCATTTCTAGTGGCTGAACTATGAAATCCCTTCCAGCTCGAAGGTTTTCTGAGATTCTAGAACTCTAAGCTCTTTGTGAGAGCTTAGAACTCAGATCAGTTTGCCAGGAGTTGCTCTCTCCTGGCGAAAGTTAAAAGCAGTCTCCTGTCATCTGGAGAGAATCAAGCAGGGAAGGCTCAGAATACAGAGGACAATGTGGAGAGGAAATCGACACCCTGACTTGGCAGACCAGTTAGGAACCAGCTGGAGCAGGGATGCTGAGAATGTCAGTCCTGTAGGTAGGACAATGATTGTTCTGCCCTCTTGGACAACAGCAGTGTTTCAGAACAAGTGTATCTACTTTGTTTTTAAGTATTGGGCTTTACATGCGTATCTCATTACTTGTAGTAAAAATTGATGGTAATTTAAATATATACAAGAAATTCAGTAGTTGCATTTTTCTTTGACATGATTAGTATAATGGTATTGTAGTTATGTTTTAAGAAAAACAGTCCTTATTTTTTTTAAAGATATGCATTGCAATGCTTATGGATGAGATAATACCATGTCTTGGATTTGCTTTAAAATAATTCCGAGATGGAGGGAGAGGATGGGAATCAAACTAAAATACGATTGGCCATGTGCTGTTGACTGCTGAAGTGGAGCGATGGCTATGTGGGGTCATTACACCTTCTCTCGACTATGATGTATGTTTGAAATTTTCCATACTGAAAAAGGCAAAAATAATTCTAGTAAAATAAAGTGCTTTATGAGCTAGTTTCTCTTCTCAGTTATTTACACTTGCTGAAATTCTACCCCTTCTGACTTAGGCCCCACAACTTGCCTTGGGCATTTCCCCAATCTATTCCCACAACATCTGGTATGAATTGATTTGCTTGCCATGCAATGATAAACTTTTAAATCAATGTTGAAGTTGATTTCATAATGATAGAATTCTAAGAAGTTTTCAAAGAAAATTGGAATTTTTGTCTTTTTCAGGAAGGGAAACTATCACAGTCTCCTTACTGGATAAACCAGTAAATCATTTCTTTTAGAAAAACTGAACTTAGATTTGTTAAGCACCTATAATATGTCAGGTACTGTTTGAATACACTATTTTTTGTTTCACTAAAATTGCTTTAATTAGAAATACATTTTATTATTCTTCATCTTAGAGGTGAGGTAGCTTGACCCTGTCAAGGTCACCTTGCTAACAAGTTTGGAGCCAGGATTTTTTTAGTTCATAGGTGGATAAATCCAAAACCTGTGTTCTTTGTACTGTATAATCTTGGTTTGTGGCCTAGCAGTATGAAAACCCACCTGGAAGCTTTCAGAGATGCAAGCTCTCAGGCCCCACTCCCAGTCCTACTAAATTAGAATCAGCATTTTAACAACGTTCCCCTGGAATACATGTGTACATTTAAACCATTTAAACACTGAGAAATACTACTCTACGAAACACCTTATAAATTTATCTCAAGTAAGGATAAACATTTTGCTAACATTCATAGAGTCCTTACTGATGTCAGATTTTCTATACTCCTAAATCTAATTATTCGAGTTGAAGAAATTCAGGCTCCAGAATTTAATGCCAAGGTTACAAAGTAAGTGGCAGAGTCTAAATTTGAACTCAGATTGGTCTGATTTTAGACCCAATACCCCGTGTACCTCACTCCAAACATTGAATCCATTTTATTTCATCTAAGTGATGCAAGTTAATTGTCTATATCACTCAATTTATCACTAACATTGTTTAATCCAATATTTAGGTTTGATAGTGTGGACGGAGTCTCAAATGTCAGACTCAATATAATATTGCTATTTAAAACAAAATTTTAAGCCATGAAATCATATAGCCAATATACTTAGACTAGAGCCAGTGTATCCAAATAAAAATATATTAGAGTGAAAATTCTAGTAGGTTTTCTGGCTATTCCTCATTTACAAAAGGGTGAACTGAAATATAAGATGAGCTTGACTCCTCAAAACAATACTGAGATTTACTGAGGAAGGATCAGAAAGGACATTCAGCTTCTCCATTTTATTTTTACATTACTAGGCAACTATGACTTTAAGTTTCCTAGTAGTAAAACGTCTAGGATGATTAAAATCTCCTTAAACCCTTTCAAATAAACAACTCTTTTATTTTACGTGGTGTAAAATAACTGAATCATTTTGCTTATAAGAAATTTCCTGCTGGGCAACTCTTTTGTCCTCTTTCCTATCTGGGGGTAAAAAAGAAACATATCTAATGTTTTCGTTGGTATATTATAACAACATAATAGTTATAATTCTCAGCTTACTTCTAGTAAAAGCAATGTGAAACCATAATTAACTCTAAAGTAGACTAAATTGTTATAAATATGAAGTATCCTGTAGCTACAAAGGGCAGCACATTTCTAAAAATACCAGAGAATTTCATATTTTTTTCATTTTGCCTTACACAAAACCCACAAAGCAGAAAAACTTAATGACTTTTATGACCAAGTATTGTCAGATCTCAATCTATAAAGTCAGTTATTAGATATCATCTCCTTTAGGAAGTGAGTAGGTGGCAGAGGGTAACTGGAAATCTAAGAAGCTGCATTAATATCACTATTTTTTTAAAAAGGTAATGGACTTGAACTTCAGAGTATTTGATTACAAGGAAATGACATCCTCCAAAATATATGCAATAAATATCCAGTTAACACTATTTGAACCTTTTTCTTCTTTTCAGTGGTAAAGAATAGATTAAAATAATGATGACACTAACCATTCTAAAAATTCTATCTATTCTGTATTTAAAAATGTGTAAGGAGATAATTAAAACACTTAGATGAAGAATAAATACCCTTCTAGCCAAAAAAGATAGTCTCTTGTTTTCCCTGTGCATTTCATTGGTTGTCTATTCAAGCTATTGTGAATGTGAATTGATTTATAGGTTGTTACCCTTACATTCATCACCTATTTTCAGAAATGAATTATTTATAGTGTGGTGAGCAGCTCAGTCTAAAATGAAAAGACAATTCTAATTATTACTTTAGCTAGGACTTTAAAAAATATTCAGAGGGGATTATTTTTCAATGATACATTTTTAAGCAAATAATTTTCTTTGTACAATTAAATTCTAAAGTATGCTTGCACACAAAAACACACGTGCATACACAGGCATTGATTTTTTTAAGAAGGAGGAGGGGTGGATTTCATTTTAGACTTCCAAATAGAGGAGATTCTCTTTCTAGTGTTTTCTATTTAGAGAAAAGAGAGAAAAAAAACACCCACCAAGAAAGTCTATTGCTTTCTTCTTCTGTCAGGTATTTCTCCATCTTTTTTCCTTTTTTCTTGTCTAAGATTATGAAGTTCTGTAAGGGCTCACCTGATAAAAATCTTAGGTGAGGAGCAGGAGAGAAGGTAGGTCTATAATTAGAGGGACTGGTGACTAGAAATCAGTTCGATACCCATCATTTCATTCATTCTAAGGAGGTACTTAGAATAAGATAAACAGGACTAAAAGGAAAGCAAATCATGCATATGTAACACTGGGAGTCTATTTTCCCTCTAATTGGATCCCTTGATCTCCTGCTGGGAGAAATTGTAAGGAAGGACTCTGCCAATTCTAACATAAGAATTTTTGTCTCAAATGTCAAGGATGTTACCAAAAAAAAAAAAAAAAAAGTCATGTATTGTGTAGGGGAGAGAACTATTTAATCTCTGAAGTTCTTCCCTACACTATTTTATTACCTGAGTTGCTTATAGGAGTCAAACTTTAAAGGTCCACTCATCTCCTTACTTATTGCCTGTTTCTTTGGTTTTGGCTTTTCAGCGGGCATTTATATCAACTGTGATTGCCAGCATTTCGCACAGTGGGTGAAGTAAGTCTTATTTGAAAATCTGTCAGAGGCAGCCTGTGGAAGTTGGTACAATAGGAAGCAGCTTAAGGAGTGGCTGCCTTGTCCCAATTCTCAAACACAGAGGGAGGGACCCCCAAAAGAAAGAGGAAGCGGTCTGTATCTCCCACCTCAGCCTGCAGAAGGTTCCCCTCCCACACCAGTTTTCTGCAGAATTTCTGCACCTGCCCAATGATCACTTTCTTCAAATAAATAAGTACCCACTGTGGCCTTCAGGAAGCTGAGTAAGCAGGGGATGATGGTTGACCGAAAGAGAAAAGAGATGTGTAGCTCTGGGAGATAGAAAGCTGGAGAGAGGAGGAGCTGTCTCTCTTCTGGCTAATATCTCATTTCTCACTTCCAGGCCTTGAGGCTCAGCTGAATTAGAAACAAAACTGAAAAAGACTCTGGGGGACATCCTGGGGCATCCCAGTAGGGTCTAAGCACTTCCCCATATAACAGCAGGGTACTATAACTGATGACCCTAAGGAAGCCCAGGGCCTCCAATTAAAGGTAAATCTGTATTCATATAACCTGTTAAAGTAGCAAGAGAATATGTAATATATTTTAGAAGGATTTATATTTAAAAAATGGTTAAAATTAGCCTAAACAAGAGCTCCTAATTTCAGGTGTTGGAGTGAAGAAATGTTTTGTACCCACTTTTCCTCTTAAAACACACACATCATCATCATCATCATTCTGAAATTTAGAACCCAGTAGCAAGGAGTAAATCTGTTCATTCATTCATACTTTTTAACAAAACATTAGTGAGTGTCTGCTGTGTCCCAGGCACAAAGTGCTTGGGATACATTAGTGAAGCCCTCACAGAGCTTAAGTTGTAATAAGTAAGTAAATTCTATATTATGCTAGACGGTAATAATAAGTAAATTTTATACTACGTTAGAAGGTAATACATTTATGGAAAACAAAAGGCAAGCCAGGTAAGAAGAACCTGGAATTCCAGGGATGAAGGTTCAAGCTGCAGTGTTAAATGGGGTGCTTAGGGCAGACCTTATGAAGAAGCTGAGAACTAAGCAGACATTGCAGAAGGAGAGGGAGTTAGCAAAGTGGCTCTTTGGGGAAAGATACTGGCTTGGAGAGCTCATTACCTCCTTCAAGGCACAGGGAAGAGCTAACACAAAGGGATACGCAGTATGTTTAAGGAACAGCAGTGGGGCAATGTGGCTGGATGTGAGAAACTAGGGAGGGAGTGGAGACGAAAAATTCAAAGAGGCAATGGGATCAGATCCTATACAGTCATTGTAAAAACTTTGGCTTTTAATCTGATTAAAATGGGGAGCCACTGTAGGTTTTGGGTAGAGGAGTGACATAATCTGGCTTAAATTTTTAAAAGATTCTTCTAGCTGCCATGTTGAAGAGCCTTTTTTAGGCAAGAGATGATAGCTCAGACCAAGGTGGTATCAGTCAGTGGATGAATAAGAAATTGGATTGTGGATATATTTTGAAGGCAGAGACTACAGGATTCCAAATGGATTCAATGTGGGGTGAGAGAGAAACCGAGACGTCAAGAAAGACTCAGGCACCAAAGAGTTGCTTCCTCGCGGGAAAGGCCGTGGGTAGAGGAGCTTTTACAGGGAAAGGTCAGAAGTTCAGTTTGGAGCATGCTGAGCTTGAGATGTGCTATTTAGATATCCAAGTGGAGATGTGGAATAAGCAGTTGGATGTATTAATCTGGAGTTCCAGATGGAGCTCTGGGCTGGAGAGATACATTTGGGAGTTTTTATCCTACAGATGGAATTCAATGGCACTCACCAAGGGAGTAAGTGTAGCTAGAGAAGAGGAACAAAGATGGAACCGTGGAGTCCTCTAACTTTAATTGGTCAGGAAAATGAGGAAATGGTAAAGGAGACTGAGGAGCAGCAGCTAGTGAGGCAGAAAAAAAAAGACAACATGGTGACAGGGAAGCCACGTAAAAAAGGCCATCCAGAAGAAGTGATCAACTGTATTATGTGCTGCTAATAGGTCAAGAAAGACAAGCATTGAGAATTTGCCATTGGCTTTAGCAACAAGCAGGTCATTCACAACAAGGATAAAAGCAGTTTCTGTGGAGTCACAGGGATAAAAGTCTGATTGAAGTGGGTAATAAGGGTAAGGGAAAAGAGGACTTGAAGATAGCCACAATAACAGCTATTTTAAAGAATTTTGCTGTTAAAGGGAGGAAAGAAATATAACAGTAGCTGGTGAAGCAGTAGGGTAAAGAGAAACTTTTATTTTTAAGATAGGAGAATTAATAAATAGTATGTTTTATGCTAATGGAAATGATCCAGTGGAGATCAATAAATGATTATATAGAGAAAGAGGGGGAAGAATTGTTGGAACAACGTCCTCGAATTGAGGAGATGCAATCTTGTGCATAAATGGAAAGATTGCTTTAGTATAAGACTATGGATTATTCTTCTATGATAATTGGCAGGATAACTGGTATGAAAGTTTAGGTACTGGAATGGGAGTAATTGTGTTAGTGGAAATCTCTGTTAGTTCTAAGGCCTCCAAGGAGGAAAAAAAAAAAAAAAAGAACAAACAGCAAAGGATTAGGAAGCAGAATGGCTTTGGATTTCTCAATGGCAACACTAGAATCTAGCAGATTCTAGGGCCTTTAAAAATCTAAGGGAAGATAATTTGAAACCTAAGAATTCTATACCCAGCCACACTATCACTACATGAATATAGACTAAATGCATTTTCAAAGGTACAAGGTGTGCGGGATATCTTCTGTTTGCCCCTCCAGATCCACTCTCCACCCTTCTCTATCCTTTGAGCTCAGGGAGGTATACCTGCATGGCCTCCTTCACTAGAGTTCTCTTGCTCTCTGGCTTTTGGTTGGGTTTGGCCAATGTGAGACACTGGTAAGATTCCAAGGGGCAGAAAGAGAGACGTCAGTCCTGTGTTCTTTTACTGAAAGCCACGGATCTTGTTGGGCAACCCTTTCCTATAGCTGAAGCTGTCTCTGGATTCTAGTAAAACCTCCTTATTTCCCCGTCAGGCTTTAATCTTCTGGCTGTTGCTTAATATTGTTCACACCATTGTAAATAGTTGCTTCATTAAGTTTTCATCTAGCATTCCCTTAAGAATGCCATTTTTTTCCTGGCTTGACCTTGACTGGATACACAGGTCTCCAAAAATGTATCCATACGCCTTTTCTTATTAAACTACTGGAGGATGTTCTCCACTAAAATAAGAAATAAGAAAGAAAACGACACAGGAATGCGGCAAAGGGAATCTCCAGAACAATAATGAAAGGAGATCCCAGGATGACACCTGAGTATTTGGTATACAGAACAACCAATTCAAATTGGCGCAGGCTAGAAAGTTCTTCACGATGTCTTCAAGTTGTTAGAATACCTTAAAATTGTTAGAATACTTAACGAGGAGTTTTACACAACTGAGATAAAAATTTGATACTGAATTCGAGTTAAGGACATAGAAATCTAAACGAATAAAAACCAAGACAGTTGTTCATTTTAGTTGTAACAAAAAGTTGGGCAAGTAAGAAAAGTAATCATAATGTAGGAAATAGCTCAATTGTAAACAGCATTTATGTAACAAAAATTCCAAGGGACTGATGAATTTTCCTTTTATAGACTTCCTTAAAATACATATGTTCTCTATTTTGTTACGCAGAGATTTCCATAGAAGGTATTCACCATAACAGTACTGAAAGTTGCCAGGACATTTATTCTAACATGATTTGACCTAGGCCATTTGACACAGTGGAAAGTTAAAAATCTCAGTTTATCTACCTCTGACCACTGTGACCTGGGACAAATTACTTAATTTCTGATCCCTTACAAAGTATAAAGATTGCAAATCATACCATGTAGAGTGCCTGGCACATCGTAGGCACTCATAAATGACCACTCTTGTCAGCTATCTTAGTGGAATAATACTGGACAGGGATATTATAAAACCATGTGGAATACAACTTTGACCGCAATGTAAGTGGATAGTTGGGCATCTATTAAGTAATGTGGTATTAGAGGCTTGACACTATTATAAAATGACTTCCAAGACTAAGTAAATATGACACAGAACTGACAACTCTGTATATAAACAAAATGGAGGCAAAAATGCTCTGAGGTAAAAAGATGACTGAAGGAATAAAGTATAGAGAGTGAATCAACTCAGAGGTACAAGTGCAGTCTACAGTTCTCCTTTACAGCAGTGATTTAAAGTCCCAGATTCTCTTGGGAGTCCCTGTCCTGCTTGTCACCATAGAAAGCCTGGGATCCAAGACAGGGTTCTGGTTCCTTTCCTAATCGTACAAACAAACAAACAAATGAAGAGTTTTAGCTGCATGAGTTCATTAGGCCCATCAATTTCCAGGGGTGGTCAGTTATTAATGGTTTGAAAGGTAAAGGAAAAAACATATATTAATAGACACATAATAAACACATCAAGCACTAAAGATTTGTCAGTCACTGTTCTAAGCCATTTTACGTCAGTCGTCCCATTTAATCTTCATAACAATGCTAGGTCCTTTTATCCCCATTTTACAGATAAGTTAACTGAGACTCAGAGGTTAAGGAAATTGTCTTAGGTTACATAGCCAGTAAACTGATAGAACTAATTCTGAACTCAGATTTGCCAGCCTCCAAAGCCTTTTTGGCTTCTAACTGCATTGTTAATATATAGCAAATACAGTCTTTAGCTGTGTATTCTTTTACTAGCTTAACGGCATCGATGAGGTCATATATAAGCAAGTGACCTTCAAATACAAGATGATAGCTAGTATAACGTACAAAGGCCAGACTATTTTAAGTAACTGTTTTTCAAGGTATAATAGGATAGAGCCTTAAAATCCGTCAACTCTTTCTGGACATGGGTCTCAGACATTCAAAATATAACCAGTACGGTTCTGATAGAAAGGAGTTTATGTTCGGGTTATTTTAGGTTATTTTCCACCCGTGTATTCTCAGTACCAACTGTGCCTGCCATTGTTGAATAAAAATATCTGCTGACTGGATGGACAGATGACTCACCTGGAGGGTCTTTTCAAATCTCACACAAAGCATCTCATACAAAACATTAAAGCAAGCCCCGTCACGCGGCTGCTTAGGGGCTGGGGGAACCTGCCACTGATGTGGGACAAAAGTTTGAGAAACATGTCGCCGCCTGATAATGAAAAAAAAAAAAGCCCAGAAATCGGGGACCACAGTAACACTTCAGACCCAGAATGTACAACGGCCTATTTTGCAGCGGAGCTCCCTGTTTCCATCTAGGTGCCCGTGAAACGCCAGTGTAGGCGGGAGACCCGCGCTTAGCCTGAACGGTGGGACGGCAATGACAGTGCAAGAATTCCACGCCAGCTACAGTGTTTGTGGACCCGACTGAGAACAGGAGGGAGAACTGTTCACCTGACACACCCTGCTCGCCCTGCAGCAGGCCAGGGTTGCGGGTGGCGCGGTGGGAAGCGCTTCAACATGCTGAGCTCAACCCAACTGGGGTTGCAGCAGATCGACCTACCCAGGAACCCGCGCACGCGCATCCCCTCCGCGCCGGCCAGCCTGTAGCGCACGCGCAGTCTGTCCTCTCTCGCTCCGTCAGTCTCTGCAGCGCCCAGGGCTACGCCCCCGCAAACCCCGCCCCGCTCCCGTGCGCGGAACGCTCCATATCCGGGTCCCCACCGCCTCCAACGCCACCGCTGCCGCCTAGCTCATTCAGCTTTGCCGGGAGTGGTGTGATTCCCGACCAAAATGGCGGCTGTGGGGCGAGTCAGCTCCTTCGGCTCTTCTCCGCCGGGATTAGCCTCGACTTACACAGGGGGCCCCTTGGCCAACGAACTAACGTCGGGCAACGGCGGTGCTGCAGCAGGCGACGACGAGGACGGGCAGAACCTTTGGTAATGACCCCACCCCTCCCTGGGTCCCCGCTGGCACTCCCGGCCCTGCGGACGCCTCGGGATCCCGTGCCCGCCGGAGCTCGGCGTCTGCCCCAGTGCACTGCGTTGTCGGCAGCCCCCGCCCATTTGCGCGGAGGCCGTGTCCATCCCTCCCGCGCGGCGGCTCCGGCCTCTGGCCCCGGCCTCAGCGTGCGCTTTGCTCCCCGTTAGGTCCTGCATCCTCAGCGAGGTCTCCACCCGCTCGCGCTCCAAGCTCCCGGCGGGGAAGAACGTACTGCTGCTGGGTAAGTGGCCCCCGCCTCGCTCCGCCCTGCCCGGCCCCACCCCGGCCGGGGTCCGGGTCCGCCCGCCGGCTCGCCCGTCCGCTTTGTGCGGACTGCCGGGCCTGACCCCGCCCCGCCGCCCGACCAGTCGCTGACAGTTGGGGGAGAAGGGGAACTGGGACCCCTTCCTGCCCCCGGACCTGCAGGGACGCGTCCTCCCCAGAGCCCTTTTTCCTCCCTTGGATGTAGGGAGGCCCTGATAATCTCCTCTGGCAAGGACAGAATGCGACAGCCCATCGGAGTGATTCTAGTGGCTTGAGGTTTACCTAGAAAATAAGGAGGGTTTTTCTTTCATAGCAAAAATTGGTAGCAGAAGGCTCTTCGCGAGAGCACCAGTGCAAATGGTATGCCATTAATATTTAATAGCCGACTCTTTGTATAATTGACATAGAAGCTAGAAGTTAGACCTGATAGTCGTGATAAATGTTCTTATATTTGATTGAGCTTTTTCGCGCACCATGGTCTTGTGTAGCAGCTGCCTTTTTAACTATCACTTATAATTCTGAAATTTGTAAAGGGCAGCAGAACACCTTTCTAGTGCAGTCCCTTAGGCCAAATGGATATCACAAGGAGAAATGGTCTAACATCTCAATTCTCCTGATTGTTCTATATCTCCTCTGCTTTCTGGAAGTTATGCATATTGTTTCTTTACTGAGACGGAGTGAGGATAGACGACAGTGAGGGAGAACAATTCACAGGTTCGTATTTTTGCAGGCTTGGTTTAGCCCCTGAGTCATTTACAGGAGAAATTTCTTCCATACTCTTTAAATATGAGATATTGCAGTTTGGCTTATAAGATGATGGTTAAATTTTAAAACTTTGGTATTGGTGTCTCGACTATTTTTGTTATGTACATGTAAATACAGGAAAGGAAATAAGTCAAATTTACTTGACAGGGTCTGCTTTTAATAGGCATGTTTAAATAGAAACAAATTACTTATTTTTCATGAACTGCTGCCAATCTAGAATATAATTCTTGACGTTCTTTAAAATCACATGGAGCTAGTTGAAAAATTAGTTTTTACCTTTGTTTTTAATGTGATTGAAAGTACCTACTGCAAATTAACCTGGGTTCAGTCATGGCCCTATCACATACTCGCCCAGTGATCTTAAGCAAGTTCCTTGACTCCTATAGTTTCTTCATCTTTAAGATGGATGTTATAGAAGTATAATGCCTACCTTTTAGGTTTATGGGGAGGACTGAATCACATAATGTTTATAAAATGATAACAGCACAGTGACTTTTTATGATGGATTTGTCTTAACTGGATTAGAAAACATTTGATCAGAACTTTCTTTTTCAAAAGGGAATTAGCGCCTGTGTAAGTGATACAGGGCAAAGATAGATTAGGATCCGAAAGGAAAAAAATTCCAGAAAATGTTTGAAATTTACTAATTTAAACAAATTAGTATTAATTACTAAACTAAAATGAACTTAAGACAATATGATCTGATTGAAGTGAATATTTTAATTACTTTAAGTTAAATAAAGCTTCTTTTCAAACATTGCCATTGTAAAGATAAGATTCCTGAATTTTGTTTTCATTTTATAAATTCCTCCCAATTATTCCTGTCATTAGTTATTATGCTACTTAGATGGTTCGGTGTGTAGTGAAACAAAAACGACAGTTTTGTCCATTTCTTGCTGATTCTAATTTGCACTGACGTTGCACCATGCTTTTTTTAAAATCTGCTTTTGACACTGGGTCGGCCAGTTCATGTGACTGAGTGTACTTAGAAGCCCCAGAGTCTTCCCTCCCTCCATACTTAGAATAGATTAAATTTCCTTTTTTTTATGAGCTTAATAGTTCATAAAGCTCCATCTAGTGTCAAGTTATATGAGCTTGAAATTAAAAATTTTTATGTGAGTACTATTGGGGATTTTCATCAAAGTCCTTTTCAGCTTTGTAAGAAGCAATAACAGATTTTTATACTGATTACATAAATAGGATTAATTTTCTAAAAAAGCTCTATAGATTTCTTAAAGACATTTAACCATCTTGTGGCAGCATTCAATTTATGCTGATTGAGGGAATAAATACATAAATAGTGATTGTGGTTTTCTTTGTTAGGAGTTTGAAGCTGTGAGGCAGGAGGATGCTTACCTTAATATGCCTTTCATGAATTATGGTGATCTCTGGAGTTCCATATTTAAAAAAACAAATACGAGACTTGAACAAGGTTTTATATTTCCAGAAATAACTTAGAATAGGAGTGATGAGCAAAGCTTAATGTACCGTAGACACGGATTGCAGTTTAACCTTAGCTTGCTACGTGGCCTCCTTTCCCATTGCTCGTGGAAGAAAAAGGTTAGGACCAGCAGTGGGTCAGCCATTCTCAAAGCCTTTTCATATAAATCTTAGTTTACTTCTGTTTCCCCCTCCCCAAATCTGGGAGATGGATGTTAGCACCAACTTTTGGATGAGGTAATGAATTGCAGAGACCTTTTAAGTGAGTTTTCGAAGGTTACACTACTATAAAGATCCTATGTTCTGTGACTTTGGCATGGCTTTTCAACTTGCCAGGATAGAAGTTCCTGCAAGGGAGACAGTTCTATGTACTCTTCCTACTGCACAATTTTTTAAAAAGGCTGTCTTTGACTGAAAGTACTAATAATTATTTTAAAGTAAAATCCAAATATTTGTTGGAATTCTAGGATGTAGCTTATCGAGGGACACCACTGTGACCATGGCACTTGAGTTTAAGCAGTCATTTAACCACTAGGCCTGACCTCTAGCGAAACCCAAAAACACTATGACATTAGTGTTCAACTGTTCGCTTTCTTGAAAGATTTTGGGCGTGAGCTTCAGTAAAGCTTATTTTTAATTTTAAAGGCAAAACGTGTGTGTGTAGGTGTGCATGTATTTTAAGTAGCATTTAACTCATAAATTGTCCTTTTAGGAACTATCTTTTCTTCTTTACTGTTTATATTTAATCAATTTTACTACAATAATTGCAATTATATTTTAATGGGTGCTTTTAAGGACACTTTCTCCGTATCTCGGTTACTTTCCCATGTTTTGATAAGAAAACTCCCTAAAGAAAATAATAATAATATTTATAGAACACTTACATGTACTGGTCATGTAATATTGTTTACGTACTCTTTTTATCCTCTTAAACATCAGGAAATGGACACAGAGCTGTTAAGTAAATTGCCAAAGGGTTACACAGCCAAAAAGAGGCAACATAAGAATGCTAAATTGTGTAGCCTGGCCCCAGAGTCATCATTCTTTAACCTATCCACTGGACTGTCTCCCTAGAGGAAAAGAGAGCTTTCTTTGTAGGAAAAGTAAGAAGGTGTTTAGCAGTTATTAAGGAATGTTATCTGATTCTCCTACTGTATCTATTTCATTACAAAAAATCTCTGGTTTAGATTAATTGAATTCATTGTCTACTAAGATATACACTTAGCCCCCAGTATAGTACCTGGTTTATAGATAAGACATGTTATGACTTTCTGATTTGAGACCAGCGCGAATTAAAACTGGTTGGCACTTTGGTAAATCACGTAAGCCTCATCTTTCTCATCTACAAATTAAGATATTTGCATTTAGTGATCGCTAAAGTCCTATGTGACAATCTATGTATGTTTTTAATTCTAAAGCTTCTGAGATACTAAATATTTTTAAAGAAATGTTTTGAAGACATATTGTAATTGGGTTTAAATTAATAAAGTATTTCCTTGTAGATGTGGGCTGTTTGATTCCACCCAGGGAATAAATCTAGAGTCTGTTTCTCTCTGAAGGCACTAGTCCAGGATGATATGCAGCTAAAAAAAAAAAAAAAAAAAAAAAAAAAAACCATATAATGCTGAGCATCATCAGAAAGTATGTTTGAAACAGTCTTCTTTCTTATTCAGCAACAAAATTAGCTACTATTATGCTTGAATTATTGCAAGTAGGAAACCTCAAGATGTACACAGTGGAACTAGAAATCTGTTCAGAGAAGTGACTAGTCAAGGAAATGGATGGTTTTCTATGTGAGAGCTGACACTGAAAATAATGAGATTGTTCAGTTTGAAACTATTAATCTTGTGAGAAACTGGGATTAAAGACCATCAAGATTCCATGACTTGTTGGAAACAGATTTTTATTAGGAAAAGTATGTTAATACAGTTTTATGGCATGATTGGTTGTGGGAATGTGATGCCAGGAATAGTGTGTTACTATATATATATGAGGCTGGATTGGTAATTTTCAAAGGATTAACAAAATTTTTTGTTGCATGTTACGTATTACTACTACTAAAAATATACCAAATATAAAATGTTTTGAGAGTCCAATGGCATATTGGTATTTTATAATGGTCAGGGTCATAGGCCTTTTATGTAAAGGGCCAGATACTAAATAATTTAGGCTTTGTGAACCATATGGTCTCTGTTGTAACTACTCAGCTCTGCCATTGTAGCTCCAAAACAGCCATAGACAATACACAAAATGTAAATGAATGGGTGTGGCAGTGTTAATAAAACTTTATTATGAAAGCTTTATTTACAAAAGCAGACCAGATTTGGCCTGTGGGCTAAAGTTTGTGGACCCCTGATTTAGTTTATTATGGGCATCAATTTTATTAAGAAGCATAGATACTAGTTAAGAAGAGGTTTTTGGTTAATGGAATATGATGTTTGGCACATAATATGTGTTCAGTAAATGTTGGATGATGACTGGCTTTTACTTAAAGTATCATTGTTGTTCCAGCTAGAGGTATAGTCTGAACATAGGTTCAACAAGTGTTAAGAGGAATTCATATATTTCCCCCAGTGCTGCTGTCAAAAACAGAAACAGAGCTGGAAAAACCACAGATACAGGCTGGTAGAGTGGTAATCCAGCTGGTGTGACATCAACGTGAGAGAAAATGTCAGCAAAAGCACTTTGAAAATGCAAAACTGAGGAGAACCTTGAGTTAGGAAAAAGAAAGGACCCAAGTTTAGCATAGGACTCTGTTATTAATAAGTGAGTGACCATGAGCTAACCTTTTTGGACATTATTTGTAAAGTCAGGCCAGTGGCTGTTAGAAAGACCTCTTTATTTATTTGTTCATTAAACATTTATTAGAATGTGCTGTGCTTAAAATGCCTTGCTAAGTCATCTGGGGAAAACAGGGCTAAGATTCGGTCCCTGCCTGCTAGGAGCTTATAAACTCCTGTAGTAAAAATCGTATATATCAGTATGAACTAATTGGTTAAAAGAGCACATAAGATATTGTGGAAAAGGTGGCATGTGAGTAAAATTTTGCTAAGTAGAGTGGGGAGGAGAACAGTGTGGGCTGTGGACCAAGGGAACATGTTGCAGTAGTTAACACCTGGTGAAAAGGACCAAGGCAGCTTAGGTTTGCTGGAGTCCTTACCTAGAGGCACCTTTCTACCATTTGGAGCTGGGGGATTGTGGGCACGTTACAGCCTCCTGACCTGTTAATTGAGATTCTTTCATACTTCATGGGATTAAAAGAACTAAAAGAAATTATGTCTAAAATACTTTCATCTCGAAATTGGAAATCACTATTTTAAATTATAGAAATATTACATGTTCCTTGCCAGAGAGGGAGAAAAAGAAATTGACAGAAAAAATGAAAGTAAGCATGATCCCTCCACTTAGAGATAATCAGTGTTCATTTTTTCTATGTGTATATTTTTAAAACAAAATAAGCTAATACCTTATATATTATTTTGAAGTCAGATATTTATTTTTTACTGTCTGTATCACAGGGTGTTTTTTTTCATGGCAATAAATATGGTTTTCTCCCTTTCATTGACTGAATAATATATGTGGCTACACCATAATATTGATTGGTAAATAGATTATTTTTATTATACCTCCTTCTCCACTTGCCCAGTGTTATGTTTGGGATAAATTCCCAGAAGTTGAATTGCTGGGTCAAAAGTATATTATCTTTTAAGCCTTTCTGTATATTACCAAACAGTCTTTTAGGGAAGTTGTACCGTCTCACATTCCCACCGTCAGTGTGTGAGAGTACTTGTTTGCTAGCACCATTGCCAATACTAATGATTATTCATTTTAATCTTTGCCTGTCTGGTAGGTAGGTTAAAATTTGGCATCTTAATTTAAAGGCAGTTTAATACATCATATTTGTTGATTGAGAATTACTGCTTTCGTGTGACTTTGACCTTCTGGAGCATAGGAACTGTTAATAACCATTGGGATTAGCGTTTATTGGCCTTCGTAAATGTTTATTGAATTAAACATTTCAGTTCATGTCTGGTCAGTCTGCAAGAGTGAGGGAAATGATAAAGGATAAATTCTTATTTTTTCATGTAATGTGGATTACTGATTGATGATATTCAAAGATAGGGCTTTGGCCAACCAGTGGGAGATGGGAACATATGTATTATGCCTATTACGTGGGTGTTCTGGTAGGTGCTTTATTATGTAGCATGTTCACTGTTTTACAGAAGAGGATTTTGAGCCCCGGGTCACACAGCTGAGCCAGGAGTCAAAATTGGGTTTGTCTAACTTTCCGCTATATGGGCACTCCTTAACATATTGGAGGGATGTAGTTCTGAACAGCCGTGCCTAAATGTTTATGTGCAACTACTAGGTGCAGATGCGGCCGCTGGTTAACAGCCTCTCCCTGCCTGGTCGGTCGGCTGAGGCAAGGGAGGAGATGTTCTCTGTGAGATGGGGAGCAGACCAAAAGCCCCCACCCTGCCTGGGTCATCCAGATAAGCTGTGGAAGGCGATTGCAGAATGTCTGAGCCGAAAAGTAGTTCCAGTGAAGACCCCACATGGCTCTTGTCACCACATCTTTCAGATAAAATAGGATGATTTACATATTTTGCATCATGCACGGGCAAATCAAAAGTGTCAACTTCACAATGTTGTTATCTCACTTGGGTAAAGAAGTAATATGGCAGGCTAGAATTCTCTCCATTACAGTTACGATGCTGTGCACCATAATGTACCCAACAGAGGTGTGGAAATGGGAAATCAAAGCTCTGAGTAGAATGCAGTTATCGGGCACACTAACTTGGGCAAAGCAAGGAAAGCACAGTACTTGTCTTCCATGACAACAGGAGAGGAAACTGGGAGAAAAGGGAGGCAGAGTACTGCTTAAATTTACCTTATGTCTTTTCTATTTATCTTAAGCTGGTGAAGACTGAAAGCTGCTCCAGGAACAATGGCAGTCAGTGGTGTTTAAGAGCATTTCTGGATTCAAATCATGACCCTTTCACAAATTGCTTAATCTTTCAGATTATAATGTTTACCTTGTAGGATTATCGTGAGGATTGTGTGAGATAATGTTTGTAAAACACTTCAAACAGTGGCATACATTGGAAATGTTCAAGATAGCTGTCATTAATGTATTATGTGTACTTAAGTGTTTTGCTTTAGTTGCTCATTTTCACGATTCATGTTTTTATGTCATCTTTTTAAAACACTGTTGATTTCTTATAAAGGAATTTTATTTCTAGTGTGTCACTGATCAAGAAGTAACGAATGGGGGCTGCCGTTGGTTAGCTCAGTTGGTTAGAGCATGGTTCTCTTAACAATAAGGCTGCCGGTTTGATCCCCACACGGGCCACTGTGAGCTGCGCCCTCCACAACTAGATTGAAACAATTACTTGGCTTGGAGCTGATGGGTCCTGGAAAAACACACTTAAATAAATAAAAGTTTAAAAAAAAAAAGTAAGAATGATAATAGTCATAGAGCTTTAGATCCATCACCATAGAGATTGTCTGGTTTTACTTCCTCTGTTTTAGAAGCCGGGGAGCAAACAAAAATAATTGACTTGTCCAGGTTCACACAAATAGTGGTGACAAGGTTGCAGTTAGAAATTATATCTTCTAAATCTTCCATTTTTAATCTGTTACTCAAATTGTCATTGTAAAGTTTATGGACATTACATTGAATTAGAGACCTGTTGAGGAGATAAAACAGTATGGTGAGCACACCTTTATTTCTACACTGTTTTGGTGATTGTGTATTTAAGGAGATTTTCTTACAATTTGGTTTTCAAATTTGAGCTGGGAAGAGGTGAGAATTGATGGCTGTTACTGCTTTATGGTAAAATGAGTTCTTTTTAGTGCTTGGATTTTATACTAGGCTCGCAGAGAGTGACTTACTTGGACAGGGTTCAGACAAATAATTTGGAATACAGGTTTATATGCTGTGGAAAATTTCACTGTAATTTGATCAACAAATCTTCCTTCCTTTGGTCCATCCACTGGGATAGGGTTTAGCCTAGAGACTGTTTCTGTATAGCCAGCAAGCTAAGAATCGGGTTGGTTTGTTTATATTTTCTAAGAGTTGGGAAAAAATCAAAGATGAATATGTGACAGACCTTAATGTGACCTGCAAAGCCAAAACTATTTGCTACCTAGTCCTTTACAGAAAAAGTTTCCCAGCACCTGGATGAGGATATGAAAATAGCTTTGCTATAATAGAATTCGATGTGATGAAATATTTTAATTTATTTTAAGATATGCCATCTTTAGGAAAATTTAATATAAAAGGGCAAATTTAGATAAAATACGGAGAATAATTTTACCACCACCACTACAGGGTTCTTTACATTACAGAAGGACTTTCATCTTAGTCTGTTTAAACAGGAAATTTCTACTTGTATAAGTGTTTGTTTACAGATCATTAACTACTTGGCTGGCACATGTAAAGCTGGTATGTCTGTTTCACTGCCAGCTGAAGGCCAAGGAACTGAATGAAGATAAAGCTTTCTTACAGTTTATAGACAATAGGTAGGTGAATTCCTTCATCATTGTTCGAAGCCACACAGGCTCCGTTTCCCTACTTGCCACTTTAAAGGTTTATTAATTACATAGAATGAAACACATATGTAGTATTTTTATTGTTTTATTTTACTCCTCAAACTATAGGGTTTGTGTGTTGTTTTCCAAATATAACTTGGAATTTACTGACTTCTGCTTTTTGAATTGTTTGGCCAAGATGATTTTTAAATGTCAATGCCAAATACTGGCATCCTGAATTTTAACATTTTTTAAATCCTTCAAATTACATAATAGATTAAAGAGAGAGGGTTCGTTCATGATGGACTTTTTAATATCTTCAAGCATCGTTCAGCTTGGCTGTGGCAAGGCAGCTGAGTACCGGCAGTTCAGTTCAATGACTAGAAAGTTTTCCTAAGTTTAGTGAAGGAGGTAAGTATTATGAACTTAACACTGTTAATCTGTTATTGATGAGAGATAGCCACTTCAGTTTTATAAATATAAGTGATGAATTATTTTAATAGACTGTGGTAAAGGCCCAAGACAAGTAATTACAGATGAGGTATAGTTATGAAAATAGAAACTGGGGTTGTGATTAAAGATACGAATTTTGGTAAAGGATCTTCTGTGTATCGGGCGGGTGCTGTAGAGTGAATGTGTACCCCCCAAACTCCTATGTTACAATCCTGATCCTCAATCTGATGGCATTAGGAGGTGGGTCTTTGGTAGGTGATTAGGTCCTGACGGTCGAGCCCTCAAGCATGGGGTTAGGACCCTTATAAAAGAGACAGCAGAGAGCTAGCTCTCTCGCCCCTTCTGCAATGTGAGGACACCGTGATAAGATGGCTGTGAATCAGGAAGGGAGCCTTCTCTAGGTACCACATCTGCCAGCGCCTTGATCTTGGGCTTCCCAGACTCCAGAATTGTGAGAAATAAATATCTATTTTTAAAAGCCACCCAGCCTGTGATCTGTGTTTTTTGTTGTAGCAGCCCGAAAAGACTAAGAACGTGGTTTGTGTTTCTGGTGAGCAAGCAGGGACAGTATCTACTAAGAATAGGATAATCTCTTACCTGGGAGCACCTTAAAGACAAGGGCCTTATATCCTGCTGACTGTTAAGAGAACTTGCCCAAAGAATGTTAGTTGAATGAAGGGGACAGACTTTATACACTTACAGTGTGCTGAAGGAAACACACAAATAAGCTGACACACAACTGAAGTGCCTCAGTGTGTGGTGTGTTGTTGAGAGTACAAAGAAGGGCGCTGAACCAGACTTGTGGAGTCCAGGTTTCCTAGAAGAAACTAAATTGAGACTGAAAGGATAAGCTAGGGTTTTCCCAGGTGTGAGGGGAAGGGAAGAATATATATTCCAGAAAAAAGTGACAGCATGTATGAAGATTTAGAGGTGGGAGGGAGCCAGGCCCCTCTGCTGCACTGAAAAAAGTGAGTGGCTGGAGTGTAGCATGGGGGTGGTGGGACATGGGGAGATGGGCAGGAAAGGTAAAGGGACCTTTGTCGGGAACACTGGTCTTTACACTTTACCCTTTACTGCAAGAGCAGCAGGAAGACCCTGAAGGGTTTTTCTGACATCTAATGAAAATTCCAAACATACAGAAAAGTTGAAGGAATTTTACAGTTAATACTTATACCCAAACCTAGAGTCTACCATTAACATTTAAATGTATTTGCTTTATCACATGTGTCCCACTGTGGGATCCTTTCTTTTTAATACACTTCAAAGAAAATCACAGATATCAGTATAGGTACTTCCCTCTATAAATACTTAAGCGTGCATATCATTAACTAGAACCCCTGAAGGGTCTTGTGGTGGGGGAGGTTATGAGATTGTTTCAGAAAGATCACTCAGCTGCTGGGGGAGTGGACTGGAGTGTTGTAAGAACCTAGTGAATGTTCACTTTTGAGTGGTGTGTTTATATAGTGAGGAGGAGAGAACTAGGAGGAGGCCATGGGTTAAATGCGTAAAGACTTAAAAAGAGAAAAAAAACAGCCTAACAAATAATCTCACTGGAGGATGTGCATAACCCTGGAGGAAGACTATATCTTTGTGAATACCTCAGATAAGATTCTGGGAAATAGTAGGTAACAGATGAGATTTTGTTTACAGAATATGACTTCATTGGCCCTTTTAGGCCTTTTATAAAATAGATCTATTTTCAGATGTCCCCATTTGCCACTATTACAAATCATGTCAGAGTTCATTTAGGTGTAGCACAAAATGGTCATTGTAATTGAGGCTTAAGACTTATGAAAAGAAGAAACATGCCTAATATGCGTAAAATAGGAATGTTCAATTTCCAAGTATCAAAGTTGAAGAGGGGCAAAGAGTAGTTGATAGAAATTTTGTTCCCAGATTTTGTTTCAATAAGCAAAGTGTTTCTTTAAACATCTTGGGAATCTTTTCTATGCCAAGTACTGTTAGGTATTAGAATATTCTTAAGAATGAGATATTCTTCTATTTTATTCTCTCATCCCCTTTGAGAAAAAGAGGAGTTGCCCTCTTGAGAAGGTTGTTTTGTATGCTCTTGGGAGGCTTGCATTATTGCCATGCTCCCACACCTCCTGATTGTGGCCTGGCCTCGGTTTCCTCCCCTGTAAGCAGAAGAGTTCGTTAGAGTTCTTTGATCTGTATGTGTTTATGAAATTCTTTATTCTCATTGTGAACACTTCTGACTTGTTACAGTAAGTGAGAAATTTTGAAATCACAGGGTGGGAAAAAAATCGACTACCGTATTTTACCAAATTACATTTATTTGACCCTATGCTCTTTTTCAAATTTAGTGTTGTAATATTTATCTTACAGTGGATCCCCACGGTACTGAATGTTAAGAGGCACACTGTCTTCATCTAAAATTCCAGGAGAGAAATTGCCAATATATTAGAGTAAAACTAACCTCATTCTCAGTCCTTAGAGGTAGAATCAGGAGGATAGGAGCATAATCACCGACCATTCAGAGGCAGCCCACAGAGAAGAACACATTAAATCATTTTTCTTCTGAAAGTATCAGTGACCCCTGAAAGCAGAAAACCCTTTTTCTTTTGTGAATCATAATACAAAAATAATTAAGTGTTGTTTTAATGGCCTCTAAAAGATAGCACTATTGTATAGTGGAAAGAGTATGCTTTAGAGTTAAATTCATATGAATGTAGACCCTGGTCCTGTTATTTCATGAGACTTGGGATAAGATACTTAACTTTACCAGTTCTAAGCCCCAGTATTCTCAACTGCCAAATGGGAGATAATCATCATTTTGCCTTACAGTTGTGGTTGTGTTAGAATTACTGTGGGTTAAATGCATACAGTAGGCACTCTGTAAACGTTTGCTGCTACTGCTGCTCCTATAGAGATGGAAGTGGAAGGCACTGGTGGTTCTGTTTGCCTAAGATATAGGTAAAGGGAGGCAGGTTACAGTGCTTTAATTTTGTTTATGGATGTGAAGCAGGGCCCAGTTGGGACCCCCATAGTAGAGGCCTCGTCTTTCCTTGACCTAAAGATTAGTAATAGATAGTTCCCCTGCAGCCTGAGCTCAGCTTGAGCTTGGAATGTCCCCTGTCCCACCCTGTTTTAGAAAATTACCCTGAAATGTAGGCTTATTGATCACAGTCTCTATGGTCTAGCATTCTTTCCCGGCTACTCCCATCATTGTTCCTGGGTTGCTGACTCCACCAGAGAATCACATTGCCAGAAAGAAGGCTCCATGCAGACCCTCTAACCCTCCCGTAGCCTCTAGAGGAACTCCCAGATTTTCCCTTAAGTACCCCAAGCTGATCTGAGAATGTGAGGTGTTAAGCGCTGCCTTCTCAGACCACGACTGCTCTGATAATAAACGCTTATTCTATGACTCAACTCCTGTGTCGGTCTGTTGGCTGAGCGGCGCAGGCACCACAAGCCCGGGACTCATTTGGCCTCTGGTTTCAGAAGCATGTTAACGGATTTGAAATTTCATCCTTTTTCTGTGCTCACTTCTTAGGCTTTTGCATTTCAAAGCCATTAATACACAAAGTTTTAAAATATTCCCAAAGTTGGTAAGGCATCAAAATTTGTATCCTTCATTCAGGCATTTGTGAATCTCATATTAATATTTTGGCACATTTTTTTGTTGTTGTTTGAGACGAGCTTTATTAGTGGTTGCTCTTAGGAGTATACACTTTATTATGAAAGGAGCAAAGTTAATAGGCATTCTCTCTGCATTGGGGATGCAACAGGAAGTAAAACACAAAATGCCTGTTGCTCTGGGGCAGGGGTGTCCAAACTGCGGCCCGCAATCCATTTTTAATTGGCCCGCAGCAAATTCCAAAAATATATTTAGTTTACTTAAATAAACCAGGTGAGGCAATACGTACTTCACCTCAAGTGAGTGGAGTGAGTGGCCCAGCTGTTTGTGTATTTTACCTCATATGGCCCTTGGTGGAAAACGTTGAAAAAAGTTTGGACACCCTGCTCTGGGGCTTTTAGGGGCAGGGAGTGTCTAAGTAAAATACATTATGTTAGTAAGTTCAATGGCAAAAAATAAAACAAGGAATAGGAATGTTGGGAGGTTGTGATTTTAAATGGGAGTCTTCCACCCTTTTGCCATAGCAGTCTTTCTAAAATATCAGTCTTTCTAAACACTTTCTAAACACTTCCAGCGGCTCCCCATTATCTAAAGGATAAGGTCTAACCACCTCAGCCTGGCGTAAGATGCCTTTCATAATCGTGCGTCCCTTATTTGTTCTTACCTTCTGGCTCCTTTCCCCCTCACTTTCTAAATATCATGCATTCAAATTATTTGTCCTTTCTAGAAGGACACTTCTTTGCCTCCAGGCCTCTGTCTATGTTTCCCTTACTTCCTGGAATGACTAACTGTCCATGGGTCATTAACATTACAGTATTTAGCTAAAGTAGTTCCTTCTCTACAAAGCCCTTTCTGAATCCAAGCAAAACTTGCAATTAAGGGTGACTTCCTAGGTGGTTGCCTATTTCTAGTGTAGTCCTAATTACAATATCTTGAAATCGGCTCCCGTTTATTTTCCTTCTCCAATTTATGAGCTCCTACAGGACAGCAACAGGCTCAGATATCTTTTTTTTAAAGTTAATAAACTGTCTTTTAGAGCAGGTTTACATTCACAGCAAAATTGAGTGGGAAGTCGAGTTTCCAAATATCCCATGTGCCCACATAGGCACAACAACCCCCACTATCGACATCCCACACCATGGCACATTTATTACAATTATAATTAATGAACTGACTTTAACACGTTGTCACCTGAAGTCCATAGTTTAAGTGAGGGCTCATTCTTGGTGGTGTACTTATCTCGGTTTTCACAAATGTGTAACAACAGGTATCTAGCATTACTGTATCAGACAGAATGGTGTCACTGCCCTAAAAGTCTTCTGCTCTGCCTATTCAGACTCGTTAAAAGGTTTTCATGGATCTTCTTACATGGTGATTTAAATTGTTTTTATGTCTAATGTTCATGCCTATTGAGATGACTAGATATACGTTCTTTAAACTGTTTTTGTTTATAGTTATTGAACAATTACAAAACCAAAACGAATTATAAATTAAATGCGATAAAAACTATAGAACTGATAAAATTCCTATTAGCAATCGATATAACACATGATGTTTTACTGAAATTAAATGCCAGTGTTGGGTTTAACAGTGGCTATAAGTACTTAATGTGTTTATTTTTCACTGGTTAACTGTATTATTTCTATTTTAAGCGTGATGGGTCATTATGGAAATCACTGTCACTATCATGGACATTACTGTTTTCAACCCAATCTGTTACTTTGATGGGCCATTTTAATAATACACAGCAAAAATAATATTGACAAATAAGTACTCATTTAATGACAAGCTCTTTATTGCTTATTTAAGGCTACACTTATTGCTATGAAGTGTTGGAAAATGGTTCATGAAAAGAACCAGTCTGGCCAGTACAGTTGAATATAGAACTGACTGCTCTGTGACACTTTGAGTTTGGCATGCTTGTGTTGTCTGCAGCACTTGCCCTCAGACTGGCACCAGTAGGATTATAAACACCAGTGCAGAGGTGGGTACTGCAGTTTTATGGCAGCATTTACATATAAACATGGTTATTCAGAAGATCTAAGACAGACCATTTTTTTTAAAGCTTTACATGAAAATGAAACAATTTTTTAAATTCTCAGAGAATTCATGAATCTCCAGGAATAAGTCTTTAGATCCAAGAAACTACTATTACCATGATATTGTTAATAACTAAATAAGTTTATGAAACAGTAACATGTAGTATTTAAATTCACAATGTAAAAAAGTCCTCACCAAAATATTGAATAGCTAGCCTAGTTTTAGAACTTTTAAACTTGAGCCAAGTTTAAATCACCTGATTTTTTGCTATTAATATTTTTAATGTCTGCATTTTATTTTTGTCTGTTCTGTGTTTCCTCTGCCCTTGTTCTTGCTCAGCTTACTACCACCCCTCTTCTTTGCTACATATTTCTTAAGGCTTCATGGTTCGGGCGAGGCTACAGTCACAGTTCCCCGTCCTGCTTAATTTTGATGTACCGTCTATCCTCATGAGTGGCCCTTGCATAGGCACATGACCCAAGCTGGGCCAATTTCAGACTGAAAGCCAAGAGAGATTCTTTTGTTCCTTGTAGATTAAACTGTGATGACATAAGAGTTGAGCTTCCTGAAAAATACCCACAGAGGAAGCCATTTGTAATAGGAAAGAACAAGAGACTTAATAAGAGGAACAGAAACACCAGGAGAGAGAATCCTGGAGGTGAAGTCTGCGTCTTCAACTCTGTAGTTACCTAGTTATTTTCCATCAGATGAACCTTCTGGTTGAAGCTAGTTCAGTTAGGTTTTTCACTTGGCACTAGAATGCATCCTTATTTATATTTGTGTGTGTGTTACATAGTAAATTAAAAAGATTTGTCCTTTTTTACAGGTGAAGATGGAGCTGGGAAAACAAGCTTAATACGAAAACTTCAGGGAATAGAAGAGTACAAGAAAGGAAGAGGACTGGAATATTTGTACTTAAATGTTCACGATGAAGACAGGGATGGTACATGCCATTTATTTGTAACATTAGTTTCCTGAAGTCTTTCTGAGGTGCACTGCTGCTCATATTCGTCTTTGACTTTTCTTAGTGTGTCATTTTTTACTGAGAGTCCTACTACATCATGCCAATCAATAAAAACTTATTTTTAGGCATACTTTTATTGGTTTGGGATAGGGATTCCTCTAGTAGTATTTTTAAACATTTTATGGTACTGAGGTGTGCAGACTTTAGCTTTCTTGCTATCCTGGAAGAATCTCAATTTTTCAATTCACTTTCTCTCAGATAGTGAATTAATAGTATCCTATGACTGATGACTCCCTTTCATAGTCTTTTCATTTTTTTGACATAAAAATGTCATATCCCCAGCTTTTTTCATCTGTTCAGCCATTTTTTCCTTCTATAGATCACTTGCCTTCTCATTTTTATGTATAATATCTTGAAGATGCATGGATCTATCTGCTGATGGTGAGAATAGCAACATGTTATTCAATCTGTGATTTGGGATTGAGAAAAACGAAGTAGAAGATGCTGGTGTTCTATGTTGGCAGTTAAATCGTTTTCCTGAATGTTCGTCAGGCTCTTAATTGGCAGCTGCTACCCAAATTGAACCCTGTAAAAGGAGACATCGCCTGTGGAGATGCCCTAAAATACCAAGTAGTATTGTTAGCTACATGATGACATAATCCTTTTGCCTTCGTAACTTTCCTTTGTCTATTGTAGATCAAACAAGATGTAATGTATGGATCTTAGATGGAGATCTGTATCACAAAGGCCTCCTTAAATTTTCACTGGATGCCCTTTCTCTGAAGGACACTCTAGTTACGCTGGTTGTTGATATGTCAAAGCCTTGGACTGCTTTGGATTCTTTA
This sequence comes from Rhinolophus ferrumequinum, assembly GCF_004115265.2. Taxonomy (NCBI): domain Eukaryota; kingdom Metazoa; phylum Chordata; class Mammalia; order Chiroptera; family Rhinolophidae; genus Rhinolophus; species Rhinolophus ferrumequinum. The sequence goes on from NC_046300.1 coordinate 18,183,531, forward strand.
CAGAAATGGGCAAGTGTTGTTAGAGAACATATTGACAAATTGAAAATTCCTCCTGAAGAAATGAAAGAAATGGAACAAAAGTGTGAGTAATCTAGAAATATTAATATAGATTTCAAATACAAATTTTCCAGCTGACTATCATAATAGTTAGAATTTTTGACTTTGAATAAGGTTTAAGGAAGGAAACATACTGTGAGTGCTGTTTTTGAAATTCAGTTTAAATGATGTGGTAGGTTTTAATATAGTTTTAAATTGGAAACATATGCATAATGGCAGACTCTTTAGTAAAGGTGCCTTTTCTCCTTTGCCAAAAGGAAATATGTGTTCATTTCGGAAAGTACTTTTTCAAGACAAAATAAAAAATTGAACCTTTCTTCAGCTGCTCATTTTCAGCAGCTTCATTTCTTGATAAGCGGAACAAGCTTATCAACCTTGTCAAAATGAAATACGTCCAAAAAGATGTTAACAACATAAATACAAAGATGTTAAGCCGATTTTATGATTTACAAAGTACGTAATTATATTTTGTACATGCCCATGTAAATTGGAAGTTTTCATGGAAATTATGAAAATGATACGGGTCATTTCTAACAGTTGTAAGCCAGTTGTCACAGTTCTTAATTTCACTGAGAGTGCCAGTGTTGCACTTTGCTGAAGAAAATACGCAGCTGGGATGCTGCTTTTCTTTGTTATTGTTAGTTGACGATAACTTTGATGAGGGAATTGACAGCTTACAGGAATTTATATGCACAGAAACAGCAAAAACAAGAAGATGTATGTCCTAAATCTTTGAAAAAGATGTCTAACTGCTTTAACCTATACCTTTCTTTCCCTGTTGGCCATGACCTGTGGGTTCCCCCCCACCCCAGATTTATACAATAGAGGTGGTTCAGATGTGTGGTCCCAGGGCTAGCAGCATCGTATCAAGACAGCCCTGAGCTTGTCAGAAGTCCACATTCTCAGCCTGCACCCCATCCCACCCCAGGCTACTGAATCAGAAATTCTGTGCATGCTAAAACTTGAGAACCACTGTTAGATTTCAGCCTCTGATTTGAATTTGAAGGGTAGTAGCTCCGTACCAGAGCTGCTAAGGGTATATATGTGCCCATGTTCTTGGAGGAACTGCGCTCATGTGTTCAGGATTCCCTCTTCCTTGACCCCAGGAAGTTTAAGACACTCTTCCTCCTCTAAGTCTCTGTATAATATTGCCTCCTGTACTGTTTTTAATCTCTGCAGATTTGTTTTGCTTTTAAACATGAAAAACAGTCTTAAATGGAAATCCCTGTGTGTGCATCACTGATTATTTCCTGGAGAATTCCTCGAAGAGTAATTCCTGAGTCAAAGTATACATTAGGCTCTTGATACATTCACTTTCCTTTTTTTTTTTTTAAATTTATTGGGGTGACAATTGTTAGTAAAATTACATAGATATCAGGTGTACAATTCTGTATTACATCATTTATAAATCCCATTGTGTGTTCACCACCCAGAGTCAGTTCTCCTTCCATCAACACTTTCCCTTTTTTTAAGTGAAGGTTTTGACAGTCTTGCAAATGAGTTCTAAAATTTTATCAGCATTGGTAATATCTCATTAATTCTCATTAGGGTTACAGAATGAATGTGGCCTAAGATTGCACATAGGTGAAATGGAGAAGACCCGAATAAAAGGGTTTAGGAAAAGGAAGTCAGTATTAGAAAATCATCTAGGACTGTCTTTTAAATTGTGGAATTCTCCCCACCACACACACATTTTTCTTTTATCTTTTTTCAGTACCCTTTGTGAATTAGAGAAGGGAGTGAGTCAAAACTAGGTTGTGACTTGTCCAAAGTAAGTTGCACGAACTAAACCAGGCCTGTATTGAACCCCACTCTTTGGAGCCATTCAGTGTTGTATTCTGCCTCCTGATTAATGTGGATCCAATGTTTCGTGCTGTCTTTGAAATAGATTTCTCAAACCCTTTTTGTTGTTTCTCTTACACAAGATGATGAAGAATGACCGCTAGTAAAATATATACTTAGATTATGGCAGGGAAAGCTACCTACTGAAATAAAGCAATTTTTAAACTATGTATTAATTTACTTTGATTTTCAGTGATTAGAGACTTCCAAGAATACGTAGAGCCAGGAGAAGATTTCCCAGCTTCTCCTCAGAGAAGAAGTACCGTGTCACAGGAAGACAAAGACGACAGTGTGGTTTTGCCTCTGGGTGCAGATACACTTACACATAACTTGGGCATTCCAGTACTAGTAGTTTGCACAAAGGTTAGTTTGCTTCCTAGAGATTCTGTTACTGATAATAACCAAGTATGAACAACTGTTTTGTTTCCCAGCCTCCTTTTGGAATCGACACATTATTTTTCCTAGATAATTTTTCTTAACAAATAGAAATAATTTGAAATATTGAATAATATCCACATGTTGGTTTCATGATCTTAATCATAACTTCATTGGAAGAAAATGTTATTTCAGATATTTGTGATTGAATTTCATCTTCCTAATTCCAGTTAGCCTTCGTTGCACAGTTTAGTAGAAATAATCACAGGTAAGGTGATGATTGAATTATTAATTTTTATCAAATAAAGTATTTTTCCACATTAAATTTTGATATACTAATATCCTAATATCAGCAGATTACGTACTTACAATAAAATAGACTTTTAAACCCCTACCAGCACTCGTGTAAAGTTGATACACAGTTATCAGGGGCTCTTTATTTATTAAAGAGGTCCCGATGGGATTGCTAAAATTAAAATTCTACTAATCTAGTTCTGTCACTGTATATACTTTATAATAAAATCAAATTTCCTTTAAAAACAATTTATAGTTCAAGTTCATCTTCTCCCTATGTAGTCCTAAGTAGTATGTCTTTACTGTTTGTAAGTCATGGAATAGCTAAGAAAATGACAATATATAAACTCTTTGGAGATCTAAAATTACTGGTATTTTTTGTAACATGCATGGAAAATGTGTACATATAATTGAAGGAGGGTATGGAATTAATTCTTTGGGATGACAAAATGATAAAAAAATTTTAAATCTAGCTTAAGTTTTACTTTAAACACTACAAAAATTATCAATAAAGGAATGGGGGTAGCTTTAAAATAATCAAGTCAAGTCTGTTATCTGCTTTTCAAATGATGATTCCGGTTTAGTTTATTGTTACTTACACCTTTTCTTTAAAACCGTTCTTAAACTGTCATAGTAGAATCCTTTTGTGTGTGATTTGGTTTGTTTTTTTGGCAAAGAGCTGTTTATTGTTAGCATGCTACATCATTATTATACAAGGAGACTCTTCTGTGAATTTTTATGCATAACAAAAATTATATATTAGATTTGACCCCAAACTAATATTTGGGATAATGAACATTATTAAATGTATATTTTCAGATTTTATGCTTCAAATCAGAAGTGTTTTAGTGGAGTTATTTGGATATCCTGATGCTTGAACATGCTTTTTTTTCCCTGTAGCAAGCAGAATTCAAAATTTGTTTTATTGATTGTACAAGTGACATTTCAAAAATAGCTTGTAATTCCCCTTTTTTGCTATTGGTGAAATTGTAGTGAGAATGAATAAAAGCACCAGAAAAGAAATGAATTCAACTAAGAATTGTCAAATAAACAGAGGAACATAGAGGAAATAGTGAAAGGTGCAGACTCCCTGGATATATAGTGTTTTATAGAATTAGAATAGATTTTAGCTCTTAAAAACTTTGTTCTAGGGCATAAGTGGTTGAGTTAGCAAGTATTATAAGCTTGTCCTGTCATCCTTCTTTCCTTTATGTACTAAAACTTTCTCTTTGGTATTCTCACCACATTCAGTATAACAGAAGTCAATGCTTTTTAAAGAAATAAAATTATTCATTAGTCTTGAGACTCCAACTAAATGTCTCTAGACAAATAGGAGTGATTGATCTTCTAGGTCTTACTGTTTAGTGACCGTATCAGAGGTAGTTTTGTGATATTCCCCCACCCCAAACTGAACTGTTTAAATCATATTTAATTTTGATTATTTAATGTTGTATTGGTTTTTTAAAAATTATTTTAACAGTGTGATGCCATTAGTGTATTGGAGAAAGAACATGACTACAGAGATGAACATTTTGATTTTATTCAGTCACATATCCGGAAGTTTTGTTTACAGTGTATCCTTTTAATACATCGATTGGTACAGTGTACCTTACCTGCTTGTATTTTTTCTTTTTTTAAGAAAAGGAATTAAGTTCACGAACTTTAGAAATTCAGTAAACTTTTTTCCTCCTGCCTCTGGCTGGAAATTCCATTTTAGTTCCTAAACCATTTATATCGGGGTGTTTTGAGATATAAAAGCAAATATTGAAGTATATAACTTTGGTTTCCTATGTTTAAAGTACTATGCTTAAGAAAAAGAATTTATCAGTCTTATGTGGAAAATTCTAATGACTTGGCATTGTAACTTTCTGATTAAAAAGTGGTATATATACCACCAATATAATGTTTGTATCCTAAAATGCTAAGGTGAAATTGTTATTAAACCAGTTTGTATTGTTATCTTTAAAAAAAAAAAAGCCCAATGCTAAATTATATATAGAATAACTCAATACTCCGTATAATTAATAATCTTTTAACTGGCCATTTTACTGTCGACATTCTATTTTAGAGTCTGAATAAGTGAAACCAGATCTTTCCACCTCCCCAAAATGTGTTATTTATTGGGAGGGTGGTAGAGCAAGATCAATATATATATTTGTGTGTTTTAATATGTTTAGTATGTTGTTTTCACATATAGTCTATTGGAGTGGTTTCAAAATCTGGCCATGCCCATCTAAGACTGACTGAATTGGAACATTCCAAGGGGAAGCTGGAGAACCTATACTTTTCAAAAACTTTCTGAGTGATTTTGATGATCACAAGGTTAGAAAACCTGTCAAGAAATCCTGTCTAGTCCAGGTTGCAGGGATTAGAGGAGCCAATGAGTAACAGTTACAACTAGTAACAGAAGGATCAAATGATGGTGGTGTGTGGGTGCTGTAAGAGAATTTCCTACTGAACACTTCACAGCTGAACACTTCACAGCCGGAGTGCACTGAGAGCTGTTCTCAGCCACCCCTCTTGGATCAGATACTCTGCATTCCCCAACCAGAGGTTTTGAGCCTGACAAGAGAAGAAATGATCTTAGAAGTAGATGGGAATAAGAAGTAACGTGTTCGTGTTTATAGTATCTATAGTTTTTAATTTTCATCAGTGGACATTTGATTTAAGGACCACTTACAGAAAGCTTAGCTGAAAAATGAGTAAAATTACTTGATACTGGTAGTTTCCTTTTCTCCCTTTTCCTTCATTACTTTGTCCTGTCCATAACCCTTCCTCATGTCACATCATGGTTGAGTTAAGTTGAACTAAAGGGCTTTGTATGCTTAGAGTCTTTAAGAAGAAAACAGAGTGGGAGTAATCGAAATAGGTATATAAAGCTTTTCTATCTTTGAAGATTAGAAAATTTGAGAGCAGTGTCTTTACACACTTATTTAATGGTGTATTTGAAAATGTACATATAGAAATGTAATCAGTAAGGAGACTGTCCACTAAAGTAACTATACACCTTTAGTAAAGCCAGTTGATTTTAGGAGAATATGAAATGTGAGAAGTCACTTACTTCAAGGTAGTGAAGTCTGTGTGTCAGTGAGTGAGGGCAACAGTTCAAACTCATTTTTATTTTTAAATTAAAAAAATTTTAATTGTAATGCAAATTTTTCAGCTGTAGAATTCTAAATTATCATAAATTGATTTTCATTATGAGAAAGATCATTAATGAAAAGTTACGCAATTAAGCTTTTACTTAAGATTATGATGTTTGTTTCTTTTAAGTTTTATGGTAACGTAAATATTATTTAGCAACACCATTTTCAGGTTTATAAGTCTCACTTCGTGTGCTAGAAAATATGAATTTCCCAGTTCAGAAGTTAGACCACTCCCAGCATTTTCATTTGGCCTAAGTTACCATCTCAGAATACACTGGCCAGTGCTAGAGTGTGGTACTTAGCAATGGTCATAGAATTTCTGATAGCCACTCTGATCTCATTCTTTGTCAGTAGTCCCATTGCCCCTTTTTCCACAGGCTTCTTTTGATCCACCATTATGTTGTTTAGATAAAAGGTAAAGTTAGGATCTGCTTTAATTAATAAATCACGTGAGGTTATGTTATCTCAAGTTTTGGTCATGAAATCTACTTGTACCTTGGATCCTTCCTAAAAGCTTCCTGGTAAGACCTATTGGTTCATCTTCTCTTTTGTGGGCCTCCTGAGCTTTGTCCCCAAATTCCTAATTCCTGGAACTACATAGTAAAAACCATCAGAGACATTAGTGCAAAACATTTTTGTTGAAAAGGCAAACAAAATAGTTGTTGATAAATAATACCCCTCCTTCATGAAGTTTAGGAAGCTTAAAAACAAAAACAAACTGCCTCTTCATGTGCTTTAAATATAGAGGTAGTAGAAGTGTCAGTATTACTAAATTGACCTTTCCTTTCTTGGCTTAATGAGACTTTTGGTTTTATTGTCTTGTAGCTTATTACAAGATGTTTCATTTGCATTTTAGCCTGTATGTATTTTATGCCTTGAAATTTTTAACTACCACATAAAATACCTTTAGAAATTATTTTATAAACTAATATGTATGTAGATGTAAATGTTAAGCTGAGAATACAGAATTTTGTGGTACCTATTTGTGGAATTTGTCCAAAAATTTCTTTAACGGTATTATTCAGATGGTGCAGCACTTATTTACACTTCAGTAAAAGAAAACAAAAATATAGATTTAGTATATAAATACATCGTTCAGAAACTATATGGATTTCCATATAAGATTCCTGCTGTTGTTGTGGAAAAAGATGCAGTATTTATGTAAGTATACACTTAAATCTATTATTTTATCATGTATTGTTGCTACAACTTGATGGTGAGTCATTTTTAGTTTTGAGGTAAGACCAATAGACCCTTCCATGAGGAGGTGGGAGTCTGTTCTAGATTGTTTTATTTATAACCTGTCGTGATCTATTTATCATCACCTTGTTGATTTACTGCTGACCTGAGCCTTTTCGAAAGGTCTTGCTAGTATAGCTAAACTATCGGTGTGTATCTATAGCTATTGGGTGTTTATTACTCTTTAATTGGTTATGATACATAAAGCACCCAGTATATAATCTAGACATTTTAAGTAGAAATTAGTAAACTATAATTTGAGCATTATAATAAAAAAGCTGATTAGTTTTCTGTAATTGGTCAAGTTTAACTTCATAAAAATGTTTCCTTTAATGTTATCATGGCTTGAATGACAGAATCACTGTATAAATGCTTGAGAATTTCTCATGTGTGTTTCTTTCCAGTCCAGCAGGGTGGGATAATGATAAGAAAATAGGAATATTACATGAAAATTTTCAAACATTAAAAGCAGAAGATAATTTTGAAGACATTATAACTAAGCCACCTGTCCGAAAGGTAACAGTTTTAGTATATAGTCTTAATATTTAGGCTTTTAAACTGAAGGGGAGGCCCATAATTTTAAGATTGTAAGATAGAAAGGTGAAGGGGTCCTTTCCTTTCAGAGGGGTTTCCAAGTATAATTTGGGTGTTTGTAATGTACCATTCAAATTAAAGATCTGTTTTCTCAAAATATATATTACCTATTCAGTTACTGAATCATGACTAAGCCTTTGGCATATTTATATCAGAAAATATTAGTGCAGATTCCACATTCTAATGGAATCACGAATTAGTATGAGTGAGTGTATGGATCTTGAATAGTTTGAATAGATAGAACTTTCTAACCTAGAGCTCAGCCAAAAGCCAAGGAAGCATTGCTAGAATAATTTTATTAGCCTCTATCTACTGAGACAGGTCTTGGATCTTCTTTAATAGTCATTAGTTAGCTATGCTAGCCCACAGCTGTCTCGGAGCTTCCAGTTTCTTATATCCAATTTTAGTCTCGACTGTTACACGTCATTCTTATGACTATTAAATCGGGTCCCAGAAGGTACTGTTCTTTCATATATCTTTATTTCAAGTTAAGCAGTATATGATGTTCTATAGTTAGATATTATAGATGTTTCTGAGAAGTTGTATAAAAGTGAGATTTTGTACGTTGTACTTCTCACTGACTTTTAATTTGGACATGTTTCAAGAAAAAGTAATTTTGATTTTTCATATGATAAGATTCTTGCTTTAGAATCTTGTTTAGAAACATTTACATTGAGCATCTGTCTTCTGTTTATGGGTAATTAGAAATAAGAAAAGTAATGTAAAATGAAATATCAATTGGTGTGGTATTTGGTATGTCTATTAAAAGAAATGCACACATCAAAAAAAAAAAAAATGCAACAGTATTCCCCAGGCTCTTATTTTACCAACAGATTGTGCTTTGTTTTAGTTGCCTTTTATTTAATCCACAAATATTTCTGGAGCTATTGTTGAGGCACTAGGTGCTCACCAGGAGGGGAATGCTATAGTAAATCCGTACACATGCCATCTCTCAAGTGGTCAGAAGTGCTGTGGAAATAAAGCCGGGGAGAGGGAGTGAGAGCGCGAGGCGCGCAGGCGTGCTGTTGGCTGTTGGTTGTAGGAATGTCTGTGCAGAAGCCCGAGTGTGGGAGGCAGCAGGAACCGAAGGTGCACGTGCCCTGAGGCAGATAAGTGCATGCCCCCCCCCCCCAGAGGCTGAACAAGAGCCACAAGGGGGGCTGGAGTGGGTGGTAGGAGATGAAAGGCAGAGTTAAGATCTTGTGAGGCCTCACTTGGGATGCAGTCGGGACTTTGGATTTCATTCTGAGTAGGATAGAAAGTGCTTTGAGAGGGAGTTTGAGCAGAGGAATGATATAATCTGACCTAACCTTTTAAAGGAATCACTCTGGCTCCTGGGTGGAAAATAGACTGGCGTGGGTGAAAAGCCACTTGGTCCTGTTTCCCTGAAATAAAAATGTAATGGCTCTTCTATCTGCTGAATGATTAGGAAAAATGAGTTGCAAATGTCCCCTGCTTCTATTATTTCTAGACTTGCTTATTTATGTATTTCTTACTGTTCATTGCAGTTTGTGCATGAAAAGGAAATTGTGGCAGAAGATGACCAAGTGTTTCTTATGAAGCTACAGGTACGAAATTAAATCAGAAGCAGACTTAGTATGGTTAAACTGTTCTTGCATATATTTTCTTTAAAAATATACCAGTACATGCTATGAATATCTAACCTAAAATTCTTTTGTGTTTTTCAGTCCCTTTTAGCAAAGCAACCACCAACTGCAGCTGGAAGGCCTGTGGTCAGTATTACAGATTTTGACAAAATTATTAAAATACAGTGCATATTGCTTTAGTTCTTTTTTCCTTAATCATATACATGTCTCATATGGGTGTACTTTGATATGAACTTGAATTAAGAATTCTAGAATTCCTGAGATTTTAAAAGATGAACTTTATTCCCTTTTACATAGATGACTTAAATTGTAAAGATCTATTTTGCAGTGTTTGTTGTGTATTAGTTACTGTACTGAACCATTTATATGTGTTATTTAATAAATCCTCACAACAGCCCTTATGAGGTAGGTACTAGTGTTAGCACCATTTTGCATTCAATATGTTCTCCTTTTTCCATCAAGGGAAAATTAGTATTTTAAAATGTGGTGGGTCTCTGGTATACTATTTTCTAATTATGAGGACATGACTGCTAAACGTTTTTGTCAATGGTTTGCAGTGTAAAAGAACCAGTAGAACAGATGGGGTACAGTTGCAAAGGAATTTGTTTTTATAATAACCTTGTGAAGTTGAAAGTTTTTGGTTTTAATAATTATGGCTTTCCTATTCTTACACAGGATGCCTCACCAAGAGTCCCAGGAGGTTCCCCTCGAACACCAAACAGATCTGTGTCATCCAATGTTGCCAGTGTGTCACCCATCCCTGCTGGGTCAAAAAAAATTGATCCAAACATGAAAGGTACATTTCTCTTTTTCTTGGAGAAAACAACACAATACATATATAATAGAAAGAAATCTACCTAGAATTGCCTTTTACCACAGCTATTTTCATTTTTGTGCAAAATCTTCTAATGTTTGTCTCTGTAGATATAATCTCATAGTTAATCAGACTGAGAACCATTTTTTAGTATAGTCTTAAAATGTCATCTCTTTGTAAGCTTTATGAAAGCTTAGTGTTATATTTAATCATTCTCCTATGGTAGGTCTTTGAAGAAATTCATATTTTTATAATAATAGGTTACCTGCAATCAACATGAAGGAAAACAGTATGCATAGTAATTATTTCTATAGGGATAATTGCCACGAGTGGGATAAGTAGGTCAGAGTTATTACATTTTTATGCCTTTTAATAGTGTTTTTCAAGTAGATTGTTCAATTTACATATCATCAATATCGAGTGTTGTAATTTTGCCACAGCCTAATCTGCATTTTTAAAACACTAACTAATAAGAGCTTTCCCCCCCAGTATTTCCTTCCTATTTGTATTTCACTTCTGTGGCTTGTTTATTGCTATTCTTTCCTCATTTATCTCTTGGAACTTCTACTGTTCCAAGGTATTCATACAGGATTAGGTAACTTTTTGTAATACTTGAGGCGGATATTTCTTAAGTTTTATTTTTGAAGAACCTCTTTCAAAAGAGGTATATTATATCGCTTTCGAAAGAGATATATTTATACTGGCATTTAACATGTTTGTTTAAAATACATTTGGCCTTTTTAAAATAACATTCTAATTTTTAAATAATTATCTTACCGTTTTAAAGTTACTCATATTTTGTTTTATATATGAGTAGGTTAGAGAAGTTACCCAGCCTCTAAAGACCAAACTAAACTTGAATTTGGAGTATACAGCTTTTAAATTTGAAGTCTGTTATTCATTTTCTGTATGTGGTTACTATGATAATTTGTACAAAAATTGAATGTTTTGATTGAAAGTTTTTGTTTTTTGTTTTATAGCTGGAGCTACAAGTGAAGGTGTCCTGGCAAATTTCTTCAATAGTTTGCTGAGTAAAAAGACTGGTTCTCCAGGAGGCCCTGGTGTTGGTAGTAGTAGCCCTGGAGCAGGGGCTGGAGGTGGAAGCAGTGGTTTACCACCATCTGCCAAAAAGTCAGGTATAGTTACCTGGGGCTTTTTTTTTTTTTTAACAGCTTTATTGAGATATAATTCACACCACGGAGTTCACTCATTTAAAGTGAACAACTCAGTAGTTTTAGTATATTTACAGTTACGCAAACCATCACCATAATCTAAGTTTAGACTATTCTCATCTCCACCAGAAGAAACCGCCAGCCTATTAGGTACTAGCAGTTACTCCTTCCCTTCCCCTGAACTCTCTAGTTCTAGGCAGCCACTAATCTGCTTTCTGTCTCCGTGGATTTGCCTATCTGGAGATTTCATATAAATAGAATCATACAGTATATACCTTCTCTAACATAATGTTTTTGATTTCAGCCATGTTTCAGTATTTCAATATTTTTTTTATTGCTGGATAAATTTCCATTGTATGAATATGCCACATTTTATTTATCCATTCATCAGTTCATGTACATTTAAATTGTTGCCACATTTTGGCTATTATGAATAATACTGCTATAAGTACTTGTTTTTGTGTGGACGTGTGTTTTTATGTCTCTTGGGTATATATCTAAGAGCGGAATTACTGGGTCATGTGGTAATACTATGTTTAAGTTTTTGAAGAACTGCCAAAGTGTTTTCCAAAATACTACCATTTTACATTCCTAACAGCAAGACATGAAGGTCCCAATTTCTTCACATCCTCTCTAACATTTGTTGTTGTCCGACTTGATGATTAGAGCCATCCTAGTGTCTGTGAAGTCATATCTCTTGGTGGTTTTGATTGGTGTGTCACTGGTGGTTAATGATACCAAGAATCTTTTCATATGTTTATTAACCATTTGTATGTCTTCTTAGGAGAAATGTCTATTCAAATCCTTTGCCCATTTTAAAATTGGGTTATTTGTCTTTTTACTGTTGAGTTTTAAGTGCCCTTTAAATACCTATTTATTAGATCCTTATCAGATAAAGGATTTGCAAATGTTTTACTCCATTGTGTTGGTTGTTTTTTCACTTTCTTGATACTGTCCTTGGTAGCACAAAAGTTTTGAATTTTCATGAAGTTTAGTTTATTTTTCTTTTGTTCTTTAAAAAGACTTAACTCATTCTGTTTTTTTATTCCCACCTTCTTGCCACCCTTGTAACAATACCCATAGCTACCATTTTTTTTGAACCTTTTACAGATTTCTGGGTATAAATTGAATTAATTACTTGTTGGCTTTTCCATGGACAGTGTAAAAGATTAAGTTTATTAGGACTGCCAATTTAGTTAGCACTCATTCATTCCTTTTCTTTCCTGATTCCAAAATTTTGTTGCTATTTTCTATTTTACTGTTCTTACTGTCCTATGCCTTTTTAGAAAATATTTTTATGAGATTAAATGATAGGTGCTAATTTTATTTCCATTTAGTAACGGACCCTACAATTTAAAATGAGGGGATTTATTTTTAAATTAGGATGTTTATATAAATTAGTGTTAACCTGAAAATAAAAGGCCAAAGTGAGAGGCAACAAGCATTTATTTGAGATCCAGATGAATAGCTATTCACGAAGCACTGATTCAGGCAGAAACCGAAACAGTGTTAGGAGGTAAAGGCAAGGAGTATTTATGAGAAAGGGAAGGGGAACAATTACATCAATAGAAGGAAGGCATTTCTATAGGTGCAGAAAAGCTAACATAGTGATGCTAATTCTAAAGAGTGTTTTTAATTTTTAGTCCTGTAGTCATAATAATATGATTTCTCGTTGTCTTTGCAAACAGTTGTTTGTGATACAATGCTGCTTTAGGCCCAATACAAAGTTATTATTTGGCCCTGTTTTAACATTCCAAAGGTTTGAAGCATCCTCTGAGATGGCAGCTTCTACTCCATTTTAAAGTAGTTCCGTTTATATTAGTTGTGTTTACATTAGTATGCTAGATAAAGTTATTGAAAACATTGGCAATTTTTAAATGAAAAGACATTGGTGTAAAAGATACATTGACTTATATCTAAATCTTGTTTCTTTTCCTTCAAAGTAGGCCAGAAGCCTGTCCTATCAGATGTTCATGCGGAACTGGACAGAATTACACGAAAACCAGTTACAGTTTCTCCTACAACACCTACATCTCCTACGGAAGGAGAAGCTTCGTGAAGATACCAAATAAAGCCATTTATTCAGTTGTGGGATAATGTAAACTTGCCTCTGCCTTTTCCTTCAAAAGTGGAATTAGGGAGATGGAGTGCTTTTCCTGATGGACTAAATTTGTCTTTTTTTTTTTTTTTGTGGTTGCCCATTTTTATAAAAGGGAGTGATACAGAAGGAAATTATTCTTCGCTATGTAGCACTGCTGTTTGCATCGCCACTTTGCATAAGGAAGTAATTTTGGATTTCAAAACACTCAGAATTTATAGATTTGAAATACAGCCATCTGATCATTCTCCAAAGGCTATTTAAAACGCATCAGAGGGTTTAGGGAAGGGCAGAAAATAATATGCTTTGGGCATTTGACTGACTTGGGAGTCCAAACTTATTTTAGTTAAGGCTATCAAAATCATTTTTTAAAATTATGTGTTAGTTTTCCTGGAAAAGAGAAAATGATTGTCAGATTTTTCACATCATCATAAATATACTACCACACGTGGAATATGCTGAGAAAACTATTGGATAGCATTTGATACACTAGTCATTGTCTCAATCCATGATCCTGTAAGTTGTCATCAAAATATGATTTCAAAATATTGGCCAAGATTTGTTCTGTGAGAAGAAATGAAAGCACACTGCCTAAATGTGTAAAAGAAAAATGCAGAGGTTCTTAAAATGTAAAGAGGTAACAGTCTTTGGATTTGTCTATATATATATATATGTCATATATATGTATGTCATATATATATATGTCATATATATATATGTATATGTATATGGCTCTGCCTTAATATACGCCTTTTTTGTTTGTGACTTTCAACTGTAATCAGTTAATAAAGTATTTATTCTCTGCATTCAGGGTCAAATAACTTGTTGCATTCTCTTATATTTAAATTTGTATTTATCAGATAAGATTTGTGAGTATTTTGAAGTGTTCAGCTTAGTAGGATTATTGAACATTCTGATCTAAGAGACAGTGAGTATATGAGATTCACTGTCCTGTAAATTTCCTTAAATTGGGAGTTTACATTGATCAGCACATCTTCTCCACGTGTCTGGAACTGAAGAATCCTATGTCAGTATTCCTAGTAGATAAAAATACAGCCTTTTAACATTATTTAATGGGCAGAAGCTGTTTTTAAAAGCTTGGCAAATACACTGACATGTAGCTACTCTCTTTACAGGTGAGAGTACCTGTTAGGAGTTCCACCTTTCCAATACTAAGTTTTCAATGCTTGTTTTAGAACATTCATGAGAACAGTTTCATCTTACTGAAGTTCAACTACAGAACACATGTACATTTGACCAGTTCAGTCATTTTAGATAACTGGAAAAGTGTGGTTACTATATGTTAAATTGGTCTTTGTTACTACTTTAAAATACGTACTGCAAAGATACTGTTTTTCAACAAAATGTTTGAGGATAATACACCTACTATCTCACATAATCCTTTCTTTAGAATCTTAAAATCTGTTTAGTTTTATAATAGTATTTGGCTCCTACTAGTTGAATATAAATGCTAAAAAATACATTTTTAAAAATACATTTAAAAATATAAATATTTTGTAGCATTTATAAATAATTTGTTTCAATGTGGGAAAAACTTAGGATGTTCCTGGGCATGGAAAAATTAGTTTGTAAAAACATTTTGTTGATAAAATAGGAGATGAAAAATGCCATTGATAAAATCGCTAGTCCAGAAAGCGTTCTACAATCATGGTGTAAAGACAAATTTTTCTAAACTAGTACTTGATGAAATAAGTGAAAGTAATGAAAGAAAGAAAATTGCAGACAGCATCATGCAGTACTTTGATATGTCTGCTCTGTTTTCATGTTTAAACCAACTCAGTTTTTTCTGTGTGACACTGGAAATGTACTGGAAAATCCTTGCAATTAATTGGGTTGTTACCTGAAATAACTAATTGTTCATTTTATATGAGATTCAGTTTTAACTAATCTAAAACCTTATGTATATACACCATGTTTAAACCTTACTTAAATCTATTTTTTTCTCAATTTTTGCAAGGAATATTATTTTTAAAGCACTTTTTATTGAAGGTTGCAGTACACAGAAGTGTACAAGTTACAAGTGTATGGTTCGAAGTACCACAAAGTGACCACATATAACCAGCACCAAGATCAAGAAAGATGTTGCTAACACCCCAGATGCTTCCCGTTGCCTCCTCGTCCGTACCCCTAACCACCAAGTAACTACTAATAATTCCCAAAGACATAGATAAGTTTTATTTTTAATCTTTATATAAATGGAATCTTAGTGTTTATATTCTTTTTGTGCTAGGCTTCTTTCAATATTAGTTCTGTGGTTCATCCATTTTGTTGCATGTAGCAATAGTTACCCATTCTCCTTGCACCATTATGTTCCATTGTGTTATTGAGGGGTGTATATTAGTTTCCTCTTGTTGCTGTATCAAATTACCAAAATATAGTGACTTAAACAATACACATTTAGATCTGAAGTCCAAAATCAGTCTTACTGGGCTTGAGTTAAGGTGTCCCCAGGGCTGGTTTCTTTTGGAGGCTACAAGGACCATGTTTCCTTCCTTTCCAGCTTCTTCTAGAGGCTGCCTGCATTCCTTCGTTTGTGGTCCCTTCTCCATCTTTAAAGCCAACAAACAGCATTGTATCCGTAACTCTGCTTCCATCACATTGCTTCTCAGTCTAACCCTACTGACCCCCGCGTATCAAGATCCATGTGATTAAATTGGGCTAACCTGAGTAACGCAGATACACTCCCTTCACTCTCGTCTTGCACGGTTTTTGAAGAGAAATTGGATTTAAACCTTATCTTTGCCCCTCCATAGTTGTTTTTTCTCCTCCTCTTTGGCTTTCAAGATTTTATCTTTAATTTTATGAAGTTTGAATATGATATGCCTAGGTATAGTTTTTTGGAGATCTATCCTTAGTGTTTTCAGGACTTCCTGGATCTGTGTTTAGTGTTTGACATTAATTTGCGGGTAATTCTCAGTCATTATTGCTTCAAATATTTTTTCTCTTCTGGTATTTCCCTTATGTATATGTTACATCTTTTGTCCCCCAGTTTTTGGACATTCTGTTCCTTTTTATTCCCAGTCTTTTTTCTCTTTAGAAAGTTTCTACTGTTGTATTGCTCCAGCTCAGAGATTCTTTCCTCAGCTATGTCCAGTTAGATAATGAGCCCATGGAAAGCATTCATTTCTGTTACAATTACATTTTTTTAATCTTCAGTATTTTTTTATTCTTAGAATTTCCATCTCTGCTTACATTATCCATCTGTTGTTACATGTTGCCTACTTTTTCTGTTAGAGCCATTAGCATATTAATCAGTTATTTTAAATTCATGGTCTGGTAATTCTAACTTCTCTGCCATTTCTGAATCCGATTCCTATGCTTGCTCTGCTGTGTTTTTTCCCTTTCACTATGCTTTGTAATTTTCTGTTGATAGCTGGATATGATATAGGGAGTAAAAGTAACTCCAGTCAATAGGCTTTTAGTAATGTGCAGGGAGGGAAGCATTCTCTAGGCCTATGATTAGGTCCCAGTGAACCTGTGGCCCTGGGCTGTGAAGTTAACAAGTTCTCAGTCACCCACCCTCCCTCCCGCCCCTTAGGTAGGACAAGATGGCAGGAGGGGGCTGAAGTTGGGTATTTCCTTTCCACCTGGCTGCTTAGGCTCTGATAAAAACCCCAGTAAGTCTGGCTTTGGTAAAATAGTTTCTCTTGAGGGCAGACCTTGTTAAGAAGAATACTCTGGCATATTTGCATGTTTCAAAATGGTTATTTTCCTCTGCCCTCTGCCAGAAACATGAGGGGATTTTTCTCTGATTTTCCCTTTAAGAAGCTGGTAGAGCTCCTGGAGGTAAAACAAAAGTATGGGGATCCTCCTAAGACTTTCTTTTTTTCTTTTTTTAACTAACAGACTTTCGTCAGTTACAGTTCAGTGTTTTCTACCCAGCACTGTCTCGAGGTTTCTGCTTCAGTTAAGTTTTGATTTTCTCTGCCCACCTGCCTGTCTCCAAATTTTGGAACAGCCATTGGCCCTGTGAACTTCTATAGCAGATCAAAGAAGAGGTTTAGAATTTTTAAACTTGTTTAGCTTGTTGCTTGTTAGGATGGAAGGATGACTTCCAAACTCCTTTCTTGCTGGAAGTCTAATCTCCCCCTGTCAAATCCTAATCACATCTACAAAGTCCCTTTGCCATGTAAAGTACCATTCACAGGTTCCAAGGATTAGGACATGGGCATCTTTGGGGATCATTACTCAGCCTACCACAGAATGTTTGGGTGTTTTTCAGTTTTTCAACGGCTATTGTGAATTGTGCTGTTACAAAAACTGAAAATGAAATACATTTTTTCATATTGATCTTACCCTACAACCTTACTCAAATCAATTTATTAATGTAATAGTTCACCTGTAGTTTATTTTTTTCGACATACAATTATTGTCATCTACAAATGACATGAGTTTTATTTCTTCCTTTCTAATGTCTTGCTTTATGTCACCCGCCCACCAGTATAGAATACTATAGAACTAATGAGAAAGCATCTTGTTCCCCATCTCAGAGGGAAAGATTTCAGTGTTTCACTATTGAGTATAATTACTGCATGCTTTTTTGTAGATACTCTCAGAGAAACAAAGTTCTCTTCTTTACTACTTTGCATCACGAGTTTTTTCATGAATGGGTGTTGAATTTTAGAAAATGCTTTTCCTTCATCTACTGAGATAATATTCTTTCTATTTTCTGTTAATGGTATCAGTTACATTACCTTTTAAAAATATTAAGCCAACTTAGTATTCCTGAAATAAATCTAACTTGATCTTTATGTATTAGTTTTATTATATTGCTGAATTTGGTTTGCTAACATTTTCTTAGGACTTTGCATTATGCTCCCGAGAAAGATTGGCCTGTACTTTTCGTTTCTCATAATTTTTTTTCAGTGGTTGTTATAAAGATTATGTTCCCACAGAACAAGTTGGGAAGTAGTCCCTCTTTGTTTTCTTTGTGAAGAGTTTGTGTGAGACTGGTGTAATGCTTGTCGATTTTGTTTCTTTAAAACTATCATATATCAGTTTATAAGTCCTTTTGTGGAACTTAATGGCTCCAATGGTAATATCCATTACCATTTTCTTATTTGGAGATGTTTGTTTGTTTGTTTTTTTAGAGAAATAACTTGCTTTTTAAACTGTAAAATGGCAGAATATGGGGTGCTCCTCTTTCATGTAACACTTACTAATATCCTTACCAAATAGTTGTTCCCCATGCACAAATAGGATTGTAAACAAGAATGGCAGGGGATTCCTGCTGATAGTTTTCCAAAATTCTTTTTTTCCTGGCAAGTTCAAATATTACCAACGCAACAAATACTATCAGTTGCTTTCCTTGTACTGACAGGCTCACATCATTCGTTTTTGAAAAAATATCTGCCAACTAAGTCTGAAAAACCAATTGGTCTATAAGTAGTTCTTGCAAGCAAACATGGTGAAGAAAAGAGGGGTATTTCAGCTTGTAATTCAATAGCACAAATGCTTTTCCTTGATACCATTATACGTCAGCGTGCAGCAGAAGTGTATGTATACTTCCCATTTCCTCACACACAGCTTTAAGAGGACAGGTACTAAATGGTTGCAACTTAATAAGTTTTACTTCATCAAGGGAATTCTTAAGTAGTGGTGAAAAATACAATGACTACAGATTCAGTTGGGTCCCACTGCCTTGCTTCGTGCTGAAGTGCCAGCAATTTTACTCTACTGGCAGTGCAAACAAATGTCCACCCAGTGAAAAAGGCAAATGACCTTTTAGTAGTCATATGAGAATAGTTCTCACCTCACAGAACCCTTACAAAGGTTTCGAGAACCCCTAGTGGTCCTCTGATGGCACTTTGAGAACTGTGATAATCCAATAGCCAAATTAGTCATTTGATTTTGCCTCATATTGGCTTAGAATTTAAAACAAGGCTTTGATTCAGAAATTGTGGTTGATGTACGTACTGTAGAATGGGACTCTTAAAAGCATTTTCTATTTGGTTTCTGTCTAATGTTACAACTTTGTCATAGTTAACTGAATTAGTCTCATATTGTTCTGCGTTTTGTGTGTGTGAATTCTGGTGTCTCCAAGTTGTGCTAGGATGGGAAATAACATGTAAAGGGTAGGCGATGACCTCATCTTTTGCTCTTCTCCCAAAGCCTAGTATAAACTGCAGTAGGTGCTCAATATTAGGAGCACAAGTAAAATAGAATCGCAGTCCCGCCCTGCCTTGCAAAATGTCTTGCATTTTAGCCACATCCTACTCCCTTACATGGGCTTTGTAAAGCATAAGAATCTTAATGTGCAAGATTTGTAGTGCCAAGATACTGTAGAAGATAGTGGAAAGAGCCAGAAGAGCTAGGCTACTCCATTTGCTAATCCCATGACTGTAGAAGAGTCGTTTATTGTTCTGTAGCCTTAATTTCAGCATCTGTATAGTGGCGAGGACAACCTGCTCGGGTAGAGTTATATCGTAAGTAAGGATAAATGAGATCAAGGATGCTTTCTAACCTGTAAAGTGTTACAAAAATGTGAAGTTTTCATAGCCACCAGGTAAGGAATTTTAGCTTACGTAATTGTCTTAAATACTAGTCCCATGAGTGGATTATTCAAGCAAACATATCTAGCTATCTACTCTAAATGGTTAACGTAATTAGACCACTTCTGAAAAGATTACGGCCTTGTGTGCTTGTTTCTACCAAAAAAAGTTTACACACACACACACACACACACACACACATACACTATACCAACAGCTAGCTATTTGTAAAGATAATATTGGCTCCATACCTGACATCAGTCACAAGACTAAACGGCAAACGTATCAGACCTAAATGTAAAATACTAAACCCTACAAGGTAGGGTAAGAAAGAAAATGTGGGTAAATTTATTTATATTTGAGTGGGGAAAGGCTTTTTAATTTTAATTCAATCCACATGCAATAAAAAAATTCAACGACATAGAAATAACATAATTAAAAATAATGAAACAACAGTAGGATGCCAAAAAGCACCATAAGCAAAGGCAAAAAGTTGAGAGACTATAACATATCACAGATAAAGGGCTAATAATATATGAAGAACTCTTAACACTAGCGGTGGGGGAACTGCCTAGAATATAAATAGGCAGAAGACACGAGCAGACAAGTCAAAAATAATACAAAAATGCCCTTGAACATGTGAAACTATGTTCAACTTTCCTCACAGAGGAAGTATAAATTAAAACTACACTGAAATATTTCTCCCTATCCAAATAAAAGAATTTCAAAAGTTTGACAACACACGTTGTTGGAGTGGTGATGGAAAAATGGGTGCATTCATTCACTGCTGTGCAAAATGGTACAACCTGCATCCAGAGAAATTTGCAGTGTTTAACAGAACTACCCATGCAAACTCAGTAATCACATGCCTCAGAACTTATGCTGAAGATACATCTCTGACAACACAAAAAATCATATCACACCCTTATTCACTGTGACATTATTTGTAATTGCAAAATATTGGAAAACCTAAATGCCTGTACATAGGCGATTGGTTGAATAAACTGTGGTTACAGCCACACAGTGTACTATGCAATTAAGTAAAAAAAAAAAAGAAAAAAACTGATTTCTATGGACTGATACGAAACTACTTCTAGGATAGCATCAGTCTCTTTCCACGAAAGGAACACAGGAAAGATAACCAGAAATGAAATCTGTTAACCTGCAGAGGGAGGTTGGGCAGAAATGCGATGGAGACTCAGCTACATTTCTCTAAGTGCTCCTCTTTGTATGTTTTCACTTCTGGAAACTTTGTTAATGTTTCACATTTTCAAAAAAATTTCATCAACAATGAGGACAAAAATCCAAGACTGTTTTCTATAATGTTTAATGACACTCAGTAAGAAGCAAGGCTTTGTGTTTAGGGCTGCCCCGTGATGACAGGATTCTCTGTAATCTAAATCCCAAACTGGGCCCCTCCCTTTGTTCTGCAGGTAATCAGAAGCTTCCACCTTTCTTCACGGCATCTCTCACCCAAGTAATCAGTGTTCTCGACTAAAGGACAACTACTAAGTGATAATGGGAGCAAAGAGGCTAAGTGATCCACAGTCACCCCGCTGCCTCCCCCAGGACTAGGAATTGATTGACTCCCCACACCAAGTGCAAAAACTCTAGAACAAAAGGCATTATTCACATTCCCTTGCGGTTGTGGCCCTCTGCTGGTATAAATGAAATGTGGAGACTGAGGATTTTATTTGCTTATCCTCAAGTCTAGTCTTGTTGGGAAAGGAGCTTTGATAAGCTACTATCATCTCTGGAAAATCTCTGATCCAAACTTCTCTTTGTTTCTCTGGCACCGCTGTCCACTCTGAGCTGTTTGGGAAAGTGGACCAGGAAAACTGAACACTTTTTCTTTGCCTTCCACCACACTCCTATGTTCTCTTCCAGCTCTCTAAGCACTCCTTTGTTTCCCTGGCCCCTCTTCACCTTCTCTCCCACTACCTCCAAAGTTCTAGTCTAAATCCTCTTCTTTCTGTAAGTTCATCCCTTTCACATTGGTATGGGTCTGTCAATTCTGTGAGCATCTCCCCCACGCTTCATCTCCAGTTCTCCAGATCAGAATTTGAAATGTTTACCCAGGACTCCACTTGAAGCCCGCTGGCACTGCACCCTCAGCGTGTCCTCATCTGAGCTCTTCATACTCCCTTTGTTAACGCTAGTGATCCAAAGCCTGGAAGGAAGGTGAAAGGATGACGGATGCCCTCACTGTGCGACATGTCATACCAGATCCGTGGTTCTCAACGTACCGTCCTGGACCAGTAGCACCACCGTCCCTTGGGAACGTCTTAGAAATGCAAGTTCTGAGGCTCTACCCAAGATCTACTGAGGCAGAAACTTGAGGGGTGAGGCCCAGAAGTTTGTGTTTTCACCAGCCCTCCACGTGATTCGGATGATCACTCAAGTCAGAACTACTGAATTGGAGCAGGGATCAGCCAAAGGGGGCCTGCGGGCCAAATCCAGCCCAGTGCCTGTTTATAAAGCGGTGCTGGACCATGGCTGCATCATGGCATTTATTTATGCATCATTCATGGCTGCTTTCACTCTACAACAACAAAAGGGAGCTGAGTAGTCGTGACAAGGACAGTATGGCCCTCATAGCCTGAAATACTGACTCCCTGGTCCTTTACAGAAAAAGTTTGCCAGCCTCTGGACTAGAGCGTCATCTGCCAAACCTTCCTAGGGGCTTGGATGGTTTAGTGACTTACTATTTATTATTGAGTTGGGCCCAGAGTCTATAAGTTAGGTGTCGGTTATAGAAGACTGATAAGTTGCAAATTAGTGTTGTCTGATAAAGATGAAAAGTATTTCTCTCTGCTAGAGTTAATCACAAAAGTAACCATGTTATTGACCTATAGAACGGGAGCCAGTTTTGGATCTAACCTAGCAATCATATAACTTTTGAGTTTTTTCCTTTTGTTATGACACACACACACACACACACACACAATCGCACACAAGTACGCACCACGATCTCATCACATCCTCCTCTGAATCAGTTTTGCATTCTTCTGGTTACTAATAAGTTAAACACATCTTTGAAGCATGCTCACTATATACTTGCATGAGACTCATCTTTTTAACTTACTGAAATTTATACTTCGACACTGACAGAAGTTAATCCCTCCCATATTCCGTCTCTGTCATTCTCCTTCCATCTCCTGGTTACATGGGCTTGAAACCTTGAACCTGTTCCAATTCCTCCCTTACTTACTTCAAACAAGCCTGCAAATTTTACTGGTTTTACCTCCCACAGCTTCTCTTGGGGCCATCCCTTCTATTCCTATGACTAATGCCATAGGAGTTGAGGCCCCTATTCCCTCTTTCCTGAAATTTTACAACAGCCCCTGCCTGGCTCTTTGTGATCAATCCAGTCTACCCAAGTCTCCTGGAGAAATATCCCTAAGGAAGACCTCCAGCCATTTCATTTCCCTACAAAGCCCTTTGGTTTTTCATTGTTCAACAACAAAGGAAAGCGCCAGTTCCTCAGCCTGATTTCTCAGGCCCCTCAAAATTTGACCCCAAATTTATATTCCCTATTTATCCTTCTTGCTCTCCATAATCTGTGCCTCTATGCACTCTTGTTGCTTTTCTTCATATTGCTCCTCTGCCTATAATACCCTCAGTCTTATTTCTGCATGTCCAAACCTAAGTATTCGTTAACCCCCAGACTGAAGCCCCCCCATGTTGATCCTTTTAGCCGAAAGTCATTTCTCTCTGCTGTGAATTCCCAACACATTTAATTTTTATCTGTTTTATGGCACATGTCACTTTCTATTTTGTGACATGGTCCTTTATGGACGTTTCTGTGGTCTCATTGTAGGACTGCCGCTAGGATCCAACTTTGTATCTACATTATTGCCTAACTGTGCTAATATTGATAAGAGAGCCAGTGAAATTTGTTGAGTAGGAGCTGAAAAATTAAAATCTGAATGGAAAAAGTAGCACCAAAATTATTTTTTGAATGTATAAAATCTAATCAAAGTATATTTTCCTAAACTATCTTTTTGTGAATATTTTTTCCCTCATTTAAAAAATTATTTAATATGAAAGGAGAAAAATGAATATTTTTCAAAAGTTAAATAGATCTTCCTTTCTTCTATTTGGTATATTTTTTCTTCATAAATAAGATTTCTCATTTCAGTGTGGCAAGTCCCAGCATTTATGTAGTGTTGTTTATTCATTAATGAAGATGACACTTTACTGTATGGACACACCCATCAAAAGTGCTCCCTGATATGTGTTTGTTCATGTAGCCCTAAAATCTTTATTTGATTTTTTATTAAGAAAACATAAGTGACACACTTTGAACTGGGAGGATTATTAGTGTCTAAATCCTGGGTATTCCCAAATCAATTAGGGCAAAGGAAGGATGGCACCTCTGCTGTCTCCTACCTAATGGTTTTATTCCCATCACATTATAAAAATGTTCCTCCATATGGATGAATTTCTCACAAATATCACCTGGAGAGCTTGTTACAAAAGTATATTCCCAAATTCAGACCCTTTGGCGTTGGATTTCTAAGAATTTTTATTTTTTAATTAAACTCCCAGATGGTTCTTATGCACCCTGAAGTTTGTGAATCATAGACTAAATTTTTATCCACTTCTAAATTCAAACAGAAGAACTGCCCAACTGTACCTTAAACAAATCAAGCCGGTTAAGAGAGTTTGTCCATCTTCTCTCCTGTCTCAAAGTGTCCTTTCTCTTTATAACTTTCCCTCGATTTTTATTTTGAAAAGTTCACACAGAAAAGATGAAATAATTATACAGTGGACACCCATATACTATACCTTAAATAGGTTACTACAGTTGCTTTAATCACAAGTCTATTCTTTTATCCATCTCTCTATTCATCAACCCATCTTATTTTTTTGGATGAATTTCAAAGTAAATTTCAGACAGCAGCAGTGTCTAATCTGCGTGGTGATTTGAAGAATAACAGGACAGTGAATCTTTATAGCCCTGCTGAAAACACAGTGGCCTCATTTTATTGGACAGGATGGGTGTCTGCTTGGCCTTGGCAGGACATTTATTTAGAATGCAATTAATCAAAGAAGGATAGTGTGGGCTGGCTGTAGACAGCTCCCGCAAAGTAGTATCTATCAACTTGTCTCTATTCATTTGAATGGGAGCTTTGTTTTGTTATGAAGAAGAAAGGGAGGTTTGGAGAGGAGATAAAGGCAGAAGCAGATGGCAGCAGTATCCCCTCCCCTCTTCCATGGGATTTGAGTCCCTAATGGAGAGATGGGTTAGAGGCTGAGGTTTGCTCGCTTGGTGGTTAGTAGCAAGATTTCAAGTCAGACTGGCTAGGTCTGCATTCTAGCTGACGCTGGCTCTTTGAGCTGGGATATGATCCTCAGCCTCTTGGCCTCGTTTTTTTCATCTGTGAATGAAAGTAATGATAGTACCTACATTATATTGTGGAGAAAATGTGTGTGCCTGACATGTAACTCAATCAACTTCAGTTGCTAAAATATAATTACATTCCTTGACGAGTTTCCTTAAGTTCACACAAAATTAACATTATGTGACTGGCAGCTGAACAAGGGGCCAGTAAACTAAATGACGCTGACAAGTAAACCTAAAAGGAATTAAGAGAGATGCAGAAGATAGCAAGCCTCAAAGTCCTTCCAGACAACCCTCTGCACTTAAAATGCCATCCAATTTCTTCCCCTGCTCTGCAAGGCCCCTACGTTATCTGGCCTCTGCCCGCATGTCCAGTTTCACGTCCTTTCCTTCTCCCTTGCTTAGCTCAAGCCACAACAGCCTTTGGTTTCAGAATCAGCCAAGCTCCTCTGGTCCTCAGTACATTTGTACTTTCTGTTCCTTTGCACGAAAGTCTCTCCCCTAGTCTTCATATGGCGTGAGATGAGGCGAGACAGTCCTATGGGCGGCAAGGGGCGGGGCAAGGGAAGAGGCGGGGCTATAGCGGAGGCGGGGCAGGGCGGAAGTCGGGGCAGAGGCCCAGGAAGTGACGGCCCCACCCGCGGACTTCTGCAGTCGGTGAAATCCCCATTTCCAGCTCTCTGTTTGCTGTGTTCCTGGGTCCTGGGCGATGGAGAACGGAGCTGTGTACAGGCCCACCACGGAGGTACACCCAGGCACTGCCAGGGACACCCGGAGCAGCCTCGCAGCCTGCTGCTTCCTGGGCCGGCTCAAGTGGCCCCGGCGAACGCTCAAAATCTTGCAGGTGGTGAGTCCGGGCCAGGGATGGGGGTCTGGCTCCTGGGCCATCAGCCCGTGGGTTTGGGAGGCTGCCGGGCCGCCTCTCCTCAACCTGGTGGTTCAGGAAACGGCGGTTTCCACACCCCCAGTTCCTTCCCTCTCCGCCTGGGGAGGGGGGCGTTACCCTCCACCTCCCACCCAGGCCGCCGGGCGGCCACTCATCCCCAAGTCCCTGCCTGGCTGAGTCCCCGAAGGCGACCTAGGGCCACCGAGCATGTTAGGCAGGTCCAGGAAATGCGTCGGAGGAGACCCAAGTGAGACACTTAGACTTATTTCATTCACGCTTCTGTAGCCCTTTTCGTCTCTTCTCCCGGCTGTTACGTACTCGGCATTATCTCCCAAGTGCCTGTATTTAGACGACGAAGTGCTTTTTGTTTATCTTTCTCTGGTTCTTGCGGTTTTCCTGGTGCGAGCCCATGGGGACAGTTTAATTTGGTGGACAAAGTCTTCCGACACCTTTCGCGGCATTGAGATGTGTTGTCCACTACCTTGCCTCCCAAAAGTTATATATTGATTGGAAAAGAACTATTTCTGAATGGGCACGTGTGTGGGAAAGTAACGAAGTCAAAAGGACAGCGTTGTGTGTTTGTGTGCAGGCAGCAAAACTAGGGCATGGTATTTTCAATTTCATTGAGTTTCAGTTTACTTTTTAGGCAGTGAAGGTACCTTAACCTATTAGTGAAAATATCAAAACATCTTTGAGATTTAAATTTTAACTCAATTTACACACATATTAAGCTCCTATATTCTGTTTTAACCAGCAAGGAGGAATAGATTCTGCAAGATGAAAAATGAGACTGCTTGGAATGTTTATGGGTTGGTTTGTTTTTTTAAACCGTCCCCAGTAAAAATAGAAGAACTTAATTTCTTAGAACTTAGATAACCGGAACTAATATTCTTAGAACTCAGATGACCTACTTTTATGGAATAGAAAGACAGCAGTCAGGAAACTGGTACTACTTTTAAGCCACCAAAAGCACATCTGGGAATAATTGGGAAATCACTTGGAGGCAAGTGACAATGTAGCCTGTGGAACCCAAGAGGGTCTGGCTGTCTCTCCAGCCTCCTTTTAGGTAGTTCCACACTGGCAGCCTTTAGACTCTTATCAAACATCAGGGATTCCCTCCTGCCATTGTTCCTTCTGCCCTCCCTCTTGTCAGCTCTCACAAGACTTAGATTTCAGCAGTTTCTCTGCTGTTGCCCATTACATCTCCTATTTTCAGTTGCTTTTATCTTTCCTTCCTAATCAGAAATGGCAGAGCTAAAGTAAAATGTCTCATTACCTTATTTATAGCTTAGTAAACTATATAGTTCCTTCTCTTCAGAATTGACTACAACCAGAAATTTGGTGGTAGACTTTACTTGGACACAGAGAAGAGGGGCAGATGAATTTGCTTTGCCAGGGTTGTTAGGCTTCTGCTCCATCATCCATGAGGATAAAGAGGGAAAGAATAAAAACTAATGTCTCTTCTTGAAATCTATTTGTTTATGAGAAACTTGTGATGTTATAGGAATGCTTTCTTCATTATAGTTTTTAAAAATATTTATTATTATTGCCTTTCATTTTGGTGGTTGTCTTTTTGTTCCTGCTTTGTCTGTTTTAATAATTTCTTAACTTTCACAACAGTATATTACAGGAGTTACCCAGAAAGTCCCAACGAACTTATATATGAAATTAATTAAAACTGGCGTGCAGCCTGGGGCAACAGGCAAAGTCTTCTTTGACTTACTCAAATTCTGTCTTTAGGTTGTCCTTCTTTAAATGACTTATTTAAAAAAATTAAATCGAATCGCAGAGCTCCAGTAAGGAAACAACTGTATTTGAAAAACTCATAGTTAGAAGAGGAGGTACTTTAACAGGGGACCTGCAAGCCCTATGACATTTTATTCAAAATGTGCATTTCTGTCTTTGGGTAGGTTGTTCTGGACCCATACATCTTATCAGATTCTTAAAGACCCTAAAAGAGAAAAGAACCTTACTCTAAAACTTAAAAACCAGACATTGTGTACTTAGGAAATTCTTAGGTTAGAGTCCTAAGATGTTGAATTGGATTTCCTCTGAGGTTCTTTCCACGCTTAAGATATTTACAAATGTCTGAGGCTCTATGGGGTGTGCTGGTACAGAGCTGAACACCAAAGGAATAAAGAGGGGAGCCTGCAAACACAGAAGGGGAGGTGAGAGATTGAAGAGCATTTACTAGCTCGAGTTATATGTCGGTAACTCTGAGTTACAGCCTCTTGGAGTTGTATAGCTGTGTTTACCATTCAGGTTCAACCTTAATTTTGTCAAAGGTCTGTCCAAAACATAAGCACCTTCACTTCTACCTACCCTTCCAGAGCTGAAGAGGAAATGAAGGTTCATCTAGGAATTCAGTGTCAGGAGTCGCTGCGGTCCTAAGTGTATGCAGTCCGTTTTTACCAGTTTATTCTATCCTTAGATTGGTCCTTATGCCCATGTATTTTATTTTATTTTGTGGGGGTTGTTATTGCCACTTTTGAGGGAGTCTGTTTTTGTTTTATGGGGAGAATTACATGTTTGCTGTCATTATATGTTCCTATGCATTTAGCAATCTAATTCCTTGCTAGTAAGCTGGTGCAATGATCTAAATATGTCTAATATTCTCTGCAACAAGCTGACATTGTGTTTATGGTACCAGCTAAATATCCTGATGGCTGCACAGTACTGTGATTATAGTGACTCTTCAAGCAAGCAGTTTGCGTTAGAGTTCACTAGTGATATAAACTTATTAAATTATAAATAATGTTATTGTGTAAGTGCTAAGAAGCAAATCCTTAGAAGCAATTCACCTTATATTGGTGCTCTTTTCATTATTTAAATGTGAAAATTGATAGGTGCTAAATTGAAATGCTCCAGTTTTACCTTGAGCAAGACCCCTGTCAGCAAACTTTATCATTGAACCTTTTTGGAGAGCAAATGTTTGCCTAAGGCAAGGGAGGCCTAGCCTGCCTTTCAGCCGGACAGATTTGTTTACTTAATCCTTACAGATGACTACAATTGTCTGCTTACCAAAAAAAAAAAAATGTATATATATATATATATATATATATGATTAAAATAAGCCACACTACATACAGCCCTCACACTCTCATACTCCCCAGCTCACTGTAACAGTTCGAAGGTTTACTTGCTTTTCCAAGGCGGTCTCCCTTCCCGTGACTTGCACGTCTTTCCCTCCCTGTGGCTAGCTGCTGTCCTCCTCCCACTCCAGGACAGTGCTATTCCATTCCTTCAGGCCCCACCCAGTCCTCTGCTCCTCTGTCTTCTAACCAACGACACCAGGCGGCCAGTTCCTCTTGTTTTCGTTGAGAAGTCCCTACTCCCTTTCCTGAGCATCACAGAACCACACCCAACACCTTAACCATCTTACTTGTCACTCCCCATCCAGTTAGGTCGCTTGTCTTATTATCCCTTTTGGGCTCACTGGGGAAATTATTGCTTTCATGAACGTGTTCTTTTTTTTGTCGCTCTCCTGGAATGCCCTCTGCCTGTCCAGATCCTGTGTGCCTCTTGGCTCTGATTTGAGTCTTGCTTTTCCACTCATCCTTCTCCAGCTATTTTTAGTCCAGGTGGGTCTGAACATTTTCCTGCGATTTCCTGAACTTAGATACAATGAACGCTCAACTATGAAGTGCAAAACATATTGTGTTCTTATTGTTGCTCGTACATTGATTTTGTTGCTCTAACATTACATGTTCCTGTGCATATGATAGTGCCGCATACATGATACTCAAATACACTTCATTTTTTAATTGAGGTATAATTGACATATAACACTATATTAGTTTCAGGTATACAACATAACGATTCAGTGTTTGTATATACTGTGAAATGATCACTTTATTTTGCACTACAGACTGTAGAGTGCTGTGGGAGATTTTAAAGGAAGCTTAATAGCGTTAGAAATCGGGAGTCAGGAGAAAATTTTGTTCTGCATATAGCTTGTAGTGCTGACTCCTTGCCTTTATCTGAGCGTAGGGACTGGTAAATGTCCAAACTTGATATTGTACCCCCTCAGTCCTTAGGATGCTCATGTAGAACCTGCCTCTTAAGGTTAGTAAGAGTGATGCCTATTAAACAAGTTTGGAGCAGGACTTGTACTTACTTGGTAGTGATTGCTTCTGGCTCACCTGGATCCTGCCCCTTTCTTAGTGAGAATAGATAAGCGGCCTGTATTTATACTACAGATAAGATTTTTGTTTTGGTTCATATAGCCTACACCGATGAGTGTTCATGATAATCTATCGTAACAAGAATGGTTCAGGATCAACTATCCTCAAACCCCAATTAGAGTTTTAGGCTGATACCTTCTCACAGTGAATTGACTTTTATACAACTGAGGTATATTTTGCACACTTCTCATAGAGAAACTCGTAAAACTTGGACAAGATTTAACAAAGAGGCAAGAATAAGGCAAATGGAATATGAGACATTTAGTATTTTATTATACTCTAGTCATGTAAAAACTTATCCTGTAATTATAATTACAGGAGACTAAGGAAATTCCCTTACACAGTGACCTTCTGGCATTTGTCTTGGTGTGTCACTTGATATCCCATGGTTTAATGATTGGGAATGCCTTACCTAGCGACTGTCTGAAGGAAGTTTGGTATATACTGGAATATTTGATGCTTCACTAATAGGAAATCATACCAGTAGGATCCATTTTCATCTTTATATAGATTCTTTTCATTAGTGGGGATATATGAATTTTGGGGGTCAAAATTCCTTAGGCTTAGATGCCAATTTAGATTTGACCTTTTTAAAAAAACTTTTATTTTTAAATAATTATAGATCACAGGAACTTGCAAAAAAAAATGTACAGGGAGGTCCTGTGCATGCATGTGCACATGTGTGTTTATTTCTATGCAATTTTATCACGTGTGTGATAATTTTATCACCACCGTTAATTTGTTCTCCATCTCTAATTTTTCTTTGAGGAATGCTATGTAAATGGAAACATGCAGTATATAACCTTTTCAAATTGGATTTTTTTCATTGCATAATACTCTGGTGGTTAGTCTAGGTTGTTGCATGTATCAGGTTTGTCCCTTTTTATTACTAAGTAGCAGTCCATAGCTGTGAACATTGCAGGAATGCAATTGCTGGGTTGTGTGGCAGTTACATGCCCAGTTTTTTAAGAAACTGCTAAGCTCTTTTCTAGAGAGGCTGTACCATTGACCTCTTTTGTATGAAAATGTTTTGTAGAATAAAATTTTTATTATATATTAGGTCGGTGCAAAAGTAATTGCAGTTTTTGCAATTTTTAACCTTTTAAACCGCAATTACTTTTGCACAAACTTAATAGTATGAAATGTATCTTGATTTTGTAGTAATCTTGCTGCCCTTAATATATCTGGTTGCTTCTACTGACTTGGGTGAGAAGGCATTTCTCAGTAGGCTTTTACTTGGGTCATCAGTTATTTTGATGATTTTAACTCTCAGAAGGAAACTCCCTATGCTTCAACAAAACCCACACAAACTGCCCAAGTGAAACTCTCTTCACTCTCTTCCCTCCTACTTCTAGAGAAGAGTTAGCCCCAAACCTGAGCTCTGAATCCTACCTTTAGGGAACCTCTTTTCTTCCTTTCTTTAGACCCACTCATCTTACTGGTTTCTGCCTAAGCATTTAAACACACGTGCGCAGTTCTCCCGTCTTGAAATTTCCTTCCGTTTGACCTCATCCATTACTACTCTGTCTGGCCCCTCTTTTGACACCACACCCCTGACCTATGCTGTCTCTATTCCACTGCCTCGTTTTCCTCTCACTTCCCGATATGCTATACTGTAATCTAAGCTTCCCTATCTGACTACACTGAAATTGTCTTGCTGATGTCACCAGCAACCTTGCAGCTCAGTCTAAAGTAAGTGTTTCAGTGCTCTTCTTACCTGACCCCTAAGAACCTAATTAGCATTCTGCACTCTTGATTACTTGCTCTTCATAGAAGTACTGTTTTCTTGGTCTCCTTCACCTCGGACTGCTGCTCTTAATTGTCCTTTGCTGGTGTCTCCTCTTCTGCATATCCCTTAAATCTTGGGGTCCCTCAGAGTTCTGCACTAGGCCAACTTTCCTTATCCTGGGTGATCTTTCTGGCTGACTCCCACATCTTTATCTGCACCTCAGACCTCTCCCCTGAGCTCCTGACCCATAAACCCATTTGCCTCTTGGACATCTCCACCTGACTCCAGACCCCTCATACACAGCATATGTAAAACTGAATTTAGTCTCTCCCTGACACCCTTGCCTCTTAAAAAGAAAAAAAAAAAAAACACAACAAAACCTCTTCTTTCTGTAGTGAAGCACCAGTATGTTAACACCACATGTACAACAGTGGGGGCACTGTTAAAACCCACTTGCATGTAATTGAACTGCTGAATCAACCGGAGTTAATCATTCTCCATTCCGTGCAAACAAGCATTCTGTCTGACCCAGGCCCGCCTGTCACTGACAGTCATGGCCAGGGAGGCCCCTCTGGGGCACTCATCACTCCTCCCTCTGCCATCAGTTAACTTGTGTTATTCCCATACTGGTTTATACTAATTATACTTTTTATGGTGGAACATTTAATTAAATATTACTCAGACTCAAATTGAGTCTGAAAAGGAATTGTTTCTATGAAAACTAAATTGGATGCTTTGGAAAGATCAAAAAATAAGTTACTAAAATATGTGCTGTAAGTAAGAGCAAGGCAACTGTGAAAGGCTAGTAAAATTAGTCCAACTCTAGAAGGGGGTTCTGTACTCCGTGTCCAAGATCTTGCTCCACTTCAGATAACATCATTCTGGAAGTGGTAGTCATACATGATAAAAGTGATTAATGCAGAAAACATGATGTGGAATTCCAATCGGTAGGCTCATACTCAAAGAAAAGATCCACTTCAAATGACTGAATAAACGTGCTTTTCTGTGTTAAGTTAAAATGTTTAAGTATATATGTATTATCCTGTTTCCTACTCTGTTCGTATTCATCCTGTCTCATAAGGGCTTCTACTTCATCTTTCCGTGATTAGCCATTCTCCTTCTCCGTGACTGTCACCCCGGGCACTCTCTTTTCCCTGATTTCCTACATGAGCTTCCCAACTGGATGTCTGTCCCAAGTTTTGCCCTTCCTCCAGTCCCTTCTCCATATTATAGCTAGTAAGAACTACCAAAAGCATAAACTGATCATGTCACCCTTTGCTTTTAAACCCTTAAAATCCAGATTCCTTAAACCACTTAAAGAGGACAGTTACATCTGGCCTCTGCTTACCTCTGTAGTCTCGAATCATTGTTGTACTGCCACCCCCTGCCCTCAAACCTGGACCCTTTAGTCACAGTGAGTCAACCACTTGCTTTTACCATTCATTTGTGGGTTTGGGATGTATGTGTGCATTGGGGTAGGAGGGTGCCATGCTCTCACCTCTACGTCTTTGTATGCACCACTTCTCTGCCTGGAACGTCTTTCACTGAGTTTAACCCCCCAAACTGACTTTTCTGTCCTGTGGGTCTCAGCTTTCTTTTAGGGAGCCTTTCCTGACCCCCAAGTTGAACGCCTCTTCCGTGTTCCTTTATAACGACACCCTGTATTTCCCCTATTCTATAGCACATGGTAGTTAATTGTGTACCTATATTCCCTTCCAGGCCACCAGACTATAAGTTCTGTGTAGACCAGCCATTCAATCATCTTGTTGGCCGTAGTCTCCACTTTATAAACATTTGAGTGAACAGATGATGTTTTCTGAATACTGTAGGTTTTGCTGAAAAACACTTAGTAAAATGTTTTGTTTGTTTTGTAGTTGCTGTCTCTGCTGGCCTTTGTCTGTGAAGAAGTTGTATCACAATGCACTTTGTGTGGAGGACTTTACTTCTTTGAATTTGTAAGTTGCAGTGCCTTTCTTCTGAGCCTCCTGATGCTGGTTGTGTACTTCACTCCAGTTTATGACAGAGTCGATGCCGTAAAAGTCAAGTTATCGGTAAGCATGAAAAAAACCTAATCCCTGTGTTAAGAACCTCGCTATTTAGGAATCTTGTAGAGTTTTATTACTCAAAGTAGTAACACTTTCCAGACTCAGTAACGTGAGAAGATTCTGCCTGTAAGCAACTCAGTTTTCTCTGCCAAATGGGACAATAGAAGGGGAAAGTGAAATTAGAATGAAAGTGACAAACACTACCCATAGTTTATAGTTACTGGTGGTTTAATCTAATGCACATTAGATATTTTTGTAAAAACTATGATTTTTGTCACTTTCGATTTCTCACATTTCAGAGTGTCACTCATTGGTTCTACAGTTATTCACTGTGTGCCCGTTCTACGCTAGGCGTCTTCTAGACACCACAGATAGAGTAATGAACTAACATGCTCTATTTCTGGAGCGTAATGTAAATAGCATGTAATTCTACCTATTTTGTTTTGATTTTATTATGAAAAAAGTTGTCTGTAAGTGAATTGAGAGGACATTTATTAGAGATGCATAACTTTCTAAAGACTTAGTCTGCTGACCCTGTGTTTTTATTTGAGTACAGCATGGATTTGTGAAATGACAGATGAGCTTATTCACATAGGTACTGTATTTAAGGAGGATAAGTTTTTAACTACTAAGAACAAGAGATGATAGGATAAATATAAAGCAGTAAGATTATGATTTTTAATTAATGAGAAGCCAGCGTTGACTCATATATTGATTATACACCTAAGATATTTACTTTTTTCTATATACATCCTTGTGCCTCTGACGTTTTGTGCCATAGGAATCTATTACCTTCTTTTAAAAGAATTATTTTAGGTTTAAACGTTCTTTTTTAAAAGATGATAACAAACAGTTAAGAAATATCTTTGAAAACCAGGTAGAGTCTGAATCAGCTGCGTCAAGTCTTTGATGAGCTCCTACATGCAGTTCTTGCTATGGCCAAAGTGGGACTATTTTGTCATCTTACTGACAACAGCTGCTGTCCGTGCTCACTGTGTTTCAGGTCCTGATGTGCTGTGATTAGAATCCTCACACCTTTATGCTCCATTTTTCTGTTGAGGACTCTTAGGTTCAGGGTAGTTACATAACTTGTCCCAAGTTACGCAGATAGGGTAAAAAGAAACTGAGATCTGACCCCAGGAAAGCCCTCACACTCTGCATTCTATCACGTGGCCGAAGCAGAATCTTACTAGCACCAGTGCCCTAGCAACTCTAGATGCTGTCATGGCAAATAGCATCACCACAGGAATCGCTGTATAACAACGGCAACAATGGAACTCATTCATTTTATGAAATACTTCTAAAAAGAGGATGCAGAGAGAATACCTTAGAATTTTTGTTCATTATATTTATAATCTTTGAAAAGTCTTCCTTGTTACAGATAAGTACGTGGTAAGATTTGGACAAAGAAAAAATTCACTAGTGTCTGAGCTAATTGATTTGTAGTTTGAATGTGTAAATTTATATTTAAAACATTAAAGATTAAAATCAGTTGTTTATTTCCTATCTCAACAGCAAAACAGTATCAGTATCCATAAGAATGTTTCAAGAAATGTTTGGTTTTTGCTTTAGTGCTACATCAGTAGTGTTTAAGAACATTGATCTTTTTGACAAGAAACAGTATTATAATACTTTCCAGTTTAGTGTAATGGTTAAACAAAATGTAAAACATTTATTACATCAAACTAGAGCATTTAAAAAGTTATTTTTGGGGCCGGCCCGGTGGCTCAGGCGGTTAGAGCTCCATGCTCCTAACTCCGAAGGCTGCCGGTTCGATTCCCACATGGGCCAGTGGGCTCTCAACCACAAGGTTGCCAGTTCAATTCCTCAAGTCCCGCAAGGGATGGTGGGCTCCGCCCCCTGCAACTAAGATTGAACAGGGCACCTTGAGCTGAGCTGCCGCTGAGCTCCCTGATGGCTCAGTTGGTTGGAGCACATCCTCTCAACCACAAGGTTGCCGGTTCGACTCCCGCAAGGGATGGTGGGCTGTGCCCCCTGCAACTAGCAATGGCAACTGGACTTAGAGCTGACCTGCACCCGACACAACTAAGACTGAAAGGACAACAACTTGAAGCTGAACGGCACCTTCCACAACTAAGATTGAAAGGACAACAACTTGACTTGGGAAACAGGCTTGGAAGTACACACTGTTCCCCAATAAAGTCCTGTTCCCCTTCCCCAATAAAATCTTTAAAAAAAAAAAGTTATTTTTGAGTAAATACTGATTTAAAAATACTAAGAACAAAAGAAATAAGTCATTTTATCTTAAAACAGCTTTTGTAAATGTTTTACTGTATTTCTTTTGCGTTTTTATGTCTGTTAATAGGTAATTAAAACATTTTTTAAATAGTTGTAATCAGATATATATATATATGTAAATCAGATACACAGACTATATAAATATATATATCAATATCAAATATATAAATCAGATACACACACGCACACACACACACACACACTGGGAGGTGCCATAAAAATGTGCACATTTTAAGAGATGTTATCTATGTGTTACTTTTTGAAGTTGAATTGAATTATGGTAGCGACGTGCAGTATGATGTTTGCTCACAAGATGGTGTTAATCAAATGAATGCTGGCGTCACCACAGGACAGGC
Organism: Rhinolophus ferrumequinum; assembly: GCF_004115265.2. Taxonomy (NCBI): domain Eukaryota; kingdom Metazoa; phylum Chordata; class Mammalia; order Chiroptera; family Rhinolophidae; genus Rhinolophus; species Rhinolophus ferrumequinum. Next base: position 18,220,087 of record NC_046300.1, read on the forward strand.
AGGACTGTGTTTTTTGGCACCCCCTGGTATATATTGTGCTTTTCACCTAACATCGTAAGGATTTCATGTTTAATGGTTTAAAACTCACTTTCACTGTGTGCATATTAATGTACTTAAATTTTAAATATACTTTTATGTAAAAGTGGTTTTTCTGTTCTAGAGAAAATGTTTTGAGTGTGTGGTGATAGTGTCTTACACTATCACCACACCTTATCAAAGGTGGAATGATAATCTTTTACAAGAAAGAATCTTTTCTGTGTTTTGCTATTGTGGGTCAGAATAACAATATCAAGAATAACAATAGCCACTATTTATGGGATATTTACTAAGTGCCTGGCACTGATCTAAGGACTTTCCATGAGTTAACACTAATCTTTAGAATTACCTTATGAAGAAGGTACTGTTATTACCCCCATTTTGCAGATAAAGAGACAAAGGCGCACAGATGTTAAGTAACTGATTGAGCCATAGAGCTAAGAAGTAGTGTAACGGGGATTTGCACTCAGGTCATTTGGCTCTAGAACCCATGTTTATCGAATACTACATCATTCTGTCTCAAAGTGATTGTCTTGTTTAAACACCTCCTTAAAGGTACTCCAAATATTAGTCAATAGCTTTTTACATATATACATATATACGTATATATATATATATATGTGTGTGTGTGTGTGTGTGTATATATATACACACACACATATATATACACACATACATATATATATGTAGCAGATTTGAAATAATATTCAAAGGAATAGAAAAAACAAAGTATGGCAGAAAAACACCTCTTTTAGAAAACCTCTTAAATTATTTATAAATGTTAAGTGAATGATTAACAGTGGTATAGGAATTATGTGTTGGATAGTTTTATCGATACTAGGTTTAGTAGAGACTGCATTTCAGCAAGTTCAGACAACACCAGACCTAAAACACTTTGGAGTGGCTCTCGCTTACCATTTTCTCCTCTGAATCAAGTATGGCAAGCCCTGTTTTCAGTTGGCATATGAGAGAGAGCATTATGAGGTAATGCCTTAGAGAGCACTTGGAAACCAATGAAGAACTTCAGCTTTGTAAGCTGCATTATGATGAGATATGGAAGCTTTTAAGGTAGTAGCTACCTTGTCGTCATACAAGCTCATTGTGGGTTACCCACTTGGAACATTTGGAAGTAATATGTTAGTCCAGAAAGTTTAAATGTCTGAAAAAACATACTGTTGGCATAATTTTATTTAGTTAATGATGGTTCTTTTTTTTCTTTATTTTATATTCTTTATTTTTTTATGGTTACTATTTTTTTGTAGTTCTTTTTTTTTCATGTGTATAAAAAAACATAATGATTGGGTGGTTCTTTTGAGTCTCTCTTTTCCAAAGTGCTTTCAAAGCACCAAAGTACTCTCAGAGAAGCCGTCCTAACAGAATACTTGGAAAGAGAAGAAAACTGCTTTTTTTTTTTTTTGCTGAAAGTAAGATAGGATTTAATAAATCTTTTAGCTTTGATAATTTTAATATGTTCTAGAGAGAAACACACACACACACACACACACACACACACACACACACACCCCGCCTTTTGGGGAATTGTTTTTATGAAAAGATTATTATTTTGTGATGTACTCTCTGTAACGCCCTGACCAAAGGGTGGCTGGGGTTCCTTTATAGGGTATTTATCGAATGCCAGAGTTACTGAAAAGTTAGAAGTCAAAGTATGTAAATTTGGTTTGTGTGAAGGAAAAAAAAGTTTAAGTCACTGAAGTTTTTTAAAAACTAAAACATTTGTTTCCATCAGCCTAACCATACTGTATTCCTTATGTGTTTTATATATACGTGTATAGGACTTTTATATTACTGTGGCGATAGCATGTTTGTTTTTGATGGCGTCCATCATTTTCGTTTCTACACATGACAAGACTTCAGCTGAAGTGGCTGCAATTGTAAGTGCTTTGTATTTTTATCTTTGCTTATTTTTGCTTCATTAGAAATATGAAATCTGGAAAGGACTTGACAAGTTATACAATATAGGAGAATAGTCTGTCTTTTAACTTTTTTTAGCATAATTTTGAATAGAAGACCTAAAAGCAGATAATGATAGCTTTAAATATGATAGCTTTAAAAACCTAGAACCTGTCTTTAGAATTTGAGTTTTGTTAACAAAAACCCACTTACTCTACATATGAACGTGTTATTGCTAATGGAAGTGGTAGAATTGATTTTATTATCTTACATGTGCTATTCTAGGTGTAGAGAATAACAGGAGAAATGATCCCAAAATTGAGCCTAATAAAAGAGAAGGAGAAGTAAATGTTTTTATCTGAAATCCTGGGCGGGGAGCAGACTTTTTTTAAAATTCTAACTATTTTGGATTTTAGAAAGGTAATAATATATATATATATATATATATATATATATATATATATATGTGTGTGTGTGTGTGTATATATATATATATATATATATACATATATATATATATACACTTTATTACACCATCAGAGGGGCTGGGTAGCGTTTTGTTATCCCGCATATTAGTATTTATGAAGCATATGAATATTCACAGTAAAAGAGCTGTTTCTACTTTGTGTCGATTTTGAGCCAAATAAATTAAGAAAACTTTGAATGTTTGTAGCTTTCTGGGATTTCAGAATTGTAGATCAAGGATCATAGACCTGAATTGGTACCAGTGTTGTGAATGTGAATGACTGACAGCAGGAGGGCAAATCCTCTTGCAAGTCAGCGGGTTTCCAGTTGATCCCTTGTTCATGACAAAATTAAAGTTGTAATTAATTGAGTTGTGAGCTAATAGATCATTAAAACTACTTTTTATGATAGAATAACTTAAAAGAAGTTTAAGAGTTGCATAGCTATAATTTGTCTACCTATCACAGTTTCTTAGCACTTAATATGTGTAAAAACAAAACTGAAATAAAAGTAATGCTGAACCATGACTCATTCTAGCAATCTTTATCCATGGATACATGAACCAAGCCAGTTGAAGGAAGAGAAAATCAAAGTTTTAAGAGAGTCTATGGTTAATTTCAGTTTATGTACATATTTTTGTCACGGAGGAGTATGATAGGGTGATCAGGAAAATATTTTCAAGTATACATATATATATATATCACTATAAAATGCTGCGGAGGAAGTGAAATGAAAGTTGAGGAAAAGTTGAGTACAGGGGGGTAAAAAGCATGGCATAAAAATCCCAAGTATTAAGAAAGAGCTTACTTATGTATTTTAATTAAATGATATGTTAGATTGTTATGTTATTAACATAATGTTATGTTAGTATTTAGATTTCATTTTCAGAGTGACTGGTATTAATGGTTTAAAAACTCATTTATAATATGCTGGAAATTACCTTTTGCAACTCTTTAAATTATGAAAAATTCTGTAGAATCAAATGAGTGAGGGAGTCCTTTTTCAAGAAAATTTTGTGAAATATGTGAGCCAAAGAGCTGGAAGATCATCGATCTGGATTATTTGGCATAGAGGGCCCTACATGGACTGGAACTCTCTGAGGTGATCAGAGATGGCTTCACAGACAAGGTGACGTCTGGTCTACCTTTAAAGTATTGAATCAGTTTGCCAGACCAATAAGGGGGAAGATGCCATCAGGGGAGAAGAGAGTTGGGTTTTGGGGGTAGGATTAACAAATTTAGGTTGAATGTGTTGGGGACATCAAGGTAAATTAATGAATTTGGAGCTCAGTTTGCTTTACAGTGAAATGAAGCAGAATGCACGTTCTTTAGGGTGAAGGGTCAAGAGATCGTAGCAGACTACAGCAAAGGCTTAAAAATTACGGAGATGCGTGGTAGCGTTGGAGGGGAGTTTAACCATTATCTACCGGTACATCAGTTTTCACTTTTTACAGAATGCTTCTTTGGTCCCCATTTCTTTAAGGTTTTTGATAGTGAGGAAGTTAAATTTGAACCATGGTCTTCTGTTTTTTAACAAAACTCTCAGAATATTTGATGTTAGAAGAGTACAATGAATGAGGAAGTGATTTAAGGAAGAGGAAGTAGGTGGTGACGTCATGTTGCTGTGTCATTAGAGTGTGACAATTAACTGGAAAATATTTTTTTAGGTAATTTAACCTAAAAGTATCTTTAAAATAGAATTTCTGTTTTGATAGTAATAACTTTTTCCAATTTTACCAAGGCTCCGCTGCCTACTCACATATGTCCGTTATCTCATCTGTAGGTCAATCTAACCATTGCTAATAATCCTGTGTATTGTATCATTTTATAGGATTTTCATTTTTCATCTATTAACCTTAGTTTCATGGATTGGCACCTCAAACATACACATGTACATATAAGACAGGATATTTGTATTTTGTGAGACTAATAACCATTATTCTGGAATTTTTTTTTGTAACTTCCTTCCATTTTTTGATAGAAAAATTATTTTACTACTAAAGTTAAGAATAATGTATATAAGATAAAACTGATGAATCGTCTTGTTTGTATGAAACACGCTCAAAGCCAAGTAGAAAATGTGAAATTCTATTCCAGAATTCCTCATATAACTTTTCCCCCTTTTTCCTCCTCAGGTGTTCGGATTTCTAGCAAGTTTTATGTTCCTGGGTGACTTTTTCATTATGCTCTATGAAAAACGACAGGAGTCGCAGCTGACAAAACCTGAGACTGCCGTTGGGACAGCGGCCCTCACTGAACCACTTAATGCTTAAAGACTCTAGGGAGCAGGTGTTACGTAAGATAGCGACTGCGTGGTACCTGAGCCCTGGCAGAAGCTCTTGTACAATGTGTGTAACCGTTAAACCACTTCTTTTGAAGAGCAAGGGGAAGGGCAGGACTGTGTATCAGTCACCACAGATTAAGTTGGAGGGTTTTTGTTTTTTAATTTTTTTTTTTATAACGGTTGAAACTTGTGTCAAATGAAGTGGTTTCTTTTCTTTTTTTTTTAATTTTTTTTTTTTTTTGGAGGTGAGGGCAATTGTTTCTTTAAATCACAGCTCAACCGATGATAAATTAGTCTGTCACTGTTACTAGACTTAGCTTTCAAACTGTGCTTTATACACTGCGTGATTAATAAGTTCAGCTATTTAGAAATTGTTTCATTTTTACTGTAATTAACAATGAGATTTTTTTATTAGATAAAATTTAATGTGTATTTAAATTTTTAAATTCAATATTTAAAATGTTCGTCTAGGTTTTTTCCATAAAATATAATAATACCCAGGTTTCACTATATCTCACTCAGCCTTAAAATTATATTGTAACAATTTGGGATAATTATTATTAATTCTTTTGTAACCTAATAGAAAATGTATGGGAGATTTTGCTATTTTATGTATATAAAAGCAGCAACAATCATCAGCCCCATTTTAACTGATTGTTGATCAAGTAAAAAAAAATAAAAAGACTTTTATATAACAGAAAAGTGGAAGAAACTGATACCACGCCTAAGGACCAAAGATAAGAAAGATACCCTTTTTGTGCAATGTAGTGAAGTTATAAAAGCAGGCTTCAACCACTTAACAAATGCCTGAGTTCATACTGTGAGTTAGGACATGGTCTGTTCTCCTACTGGCATATGATCTTTTCTACTGAAATTGATACAGCTCTGCAGGTTCTCTTCAAGTGTTTTCTCTGGAGTCAGTCATCTTTTCAAAACCCCAGCCTTGATTTTTCATGTATTTGAGATACTCTCTTTTCTATCTCCTTATCAGAATGGTCCACACACTCACTACGTCATTATCTGGCAGAGGTGGGACCTCTGCCTCTTTCTTGGTGGTGGTTGTTTTTCAATGGTCCAGAATCTTGGGCCTTTTTACTTGCATAGAGTGTTAGCAGAATCTTTAGGGTTTTTGTTTCCAGAGGCACTGCTCTAGTTTTCTTTTGGAGGAGACCTTCTTAAGAAAGTGAATATCTAGAGAATCTTGCCCAGATCAATACTGTTGATGGTGTAAGGGAGTAGTCAAACTATTCTCAAGAGACACTTCATAACCAGTTCTGATAATTTCTTGTCCTCCCCCTAGATTTTTGACTCGATTCTGGTGTTCGGCAATGAGCCCATGTGTCAGGTCCTTCAGGACTTCGGTGGAGGTCTCCTGGGCTAGGCATGCTAGGTTTTCTATCTGAAACAGTGGAATCATGTTTCCAGTGAGATAGTTCAGTGATCCCATCTTTTTGTATCAGAGTTTGGATGCTAGTGGTGATGCCACCACTGCCTGTTTGAGAGAAAATTAAACTGATCATGGATGCTGTTCTTACTGGGCGTACCATCTAAGACAGAGGGGATAGCCTGGGTCTTGAGTTCAAGAATAAAGACTGGTTCAAAGTTAACCAAGTTATGGTAGGCACGTTCTGGAATTTCACATCAAACTGTACCATTGCCATTTTGAATATCATCTAGACCTAGCTGGGATTCACCGCAAACCGCCTAGGGTAACTCAGGGTCTCCACCCATGCAGTGGGTTTAGTTGAGTTTGATGGCCATGTCCTCAGCTGGCCACCCACGTACAGCGTGTTTGCACTTACCGTCAGCTCTCGTGGTTCTGAGGTTTCACTTCCATTTGCTTCATTGGTGTAGAAGTGGGCCTCTTAGCTGGCCTCTTAATCCTTTCCTTTTCAGAAAGATAATATATTCCCTGGCATTTTTGGTCACTCTGGAACCTTTCTTCACATTGTTTTTTCAGAGGACCCATGACTGGTTAGCCTCCCTCTTGTATTGTAGAAGGAATTAGGAGTAACACGACCATTGTGGTAAATAAAAAGTTCAAGGAGAACTTGGGACCAAAACCACTGTTACATACAGAAAGAGGCAAACTCAATAAACTCAAATTTAAAATAATTTTAATTAACATCTATGGAAAATTTAATGTTATATTTTATACAAATGAACTGTTTAGATTGTTCTTAATAATAGAAATGCACTTACAATACAGAAATTTTACAATTACTATCCTTAAATTATGGTCTGTTTGGGGACTGGGAAATGTATTTTTACATTGTTTATAGCCAATCACTTTTGTATTTATCAATTTAAATCCTGTGGGTCTTTTTTTATCTCTCTTAATGTCAAATTTTGTAGTCATCTTTTTAAATAAATCTGTCTTATAACCCATACCTGTGTAGTTGTTCAGTTATTACAGAAGCATGATATTTAGAGGAAAGCTTTCTCCAGAGTTCCAGGAATTGGATCTACAACCATGGTGAATACCTATTTGGAATGCTGGACTCTGGTTCTGCCCAGGTGTGGGGCATGGGTAGCAAATCAATAAATCCAGTTCCTACCCATGGGCTGCCCCTCTTGTTGGAAAGTTGGAATACACATTTTTAAACAATTTTAAGGAGCCATGGATGAAGAGTTATAAAGGAATGTTTATGGACTAAACGCCTTTACATACTTTCAAAGAAGCACATTTAGACTGTCCATCACCTTTCTTAATGTGGCTAACAATGCTAATAACAAACTAGGCACATTCTCCTTAGGACTGTTCAATAATTGGGAAAGTGGGAAGCAAACCTAGGGTGGTTCTGGTAAAGCTATGACTATTTGTATAGTTTGCAAAATTCCTGCCTCCAGCCTGTATGAGAATAACAAGGTCTTTATAGTCATCAAGAACTCACTGGAATTTGTACATTCTTCAGAGTTTTGTGTTTTGTGATAAAGAACATTGCATCAATATGCAGTTGACTGCAAGGAGCAGAAAACCTAACTAAGTGGGTCTTAAACATTAAGGAAAATTCATTGCACAAGAAGTCTTGGTAGAGCAATTCAGTGATTGGTAAATTCAGTGGCTTCGTGGTATCCTCAGGGACCCAGTTCTTTTCCATCTTTTTCTGCGCACCCGTCTTCTGCTCTGAGTGTTGGCCCTCGGGCTTGACCCTTCCTGTGTAGCAAAGTGGTGGCAGCATCTCCAGGCATCTTCTGCTTACACAACAACGTCCAAAGGCCAGAGAGGAGATTTGTTTATTCTATGTCTCTAAAGTGGTCCTTTTTTACAGAAGTCCCTTGGTGACTTCACCTCCTTGCTTACGAGAAGACATTAAATGCCTATTTCTAAATCACTTATTGACCTAGAGAATGGAAGTACTGTAAATGGCTGAAACTAATCCAGATTCCTCCCCTTAGATTGTGAATACCCTTTGAAGCAGACAGTCTTCTGATACCTGAACAACACTGATTCTGTTAGCAAGAAAAAGGGCCATTGGGTTGAGGATCAAAAGGGTCTGTCATAGCGGTTTAAAGATTGTACCCCAGCTAGGAGAAATAAAATTCCCAGTTCAAGACTTTTTTTTTTTTTGTAGGCCTGACTACTCCAAAACAATTAAAAATAGAAAAACTAACAGTTTTATTTTTTTAGACTAAATTCTATAAATAATGTATATCATAGAAAATTGGTTTAATAAAAGGTGAGAAGTATTGTTCTTGCCTTGATATCTTTGCATTTGGCTACTTTTAATTTTTATAATATGTCAAGCGCTGGAAATACAGAGGATGACAACACCTGTTGTAGACCCCACCCAGCTTTAGTAGATCATAACATTTTAACATATTTGCTTTAAGGATCCTTGTTTAAAAAAGAAAATGAAGTTAAACTTTTAAAGTACTACCACCTCTAATTTTCTTTCCTTTTCTAGAGGTAAACACTATTTTGAATTTGGTGGGTAACTTTCCTTATTGTTCCTGTTACATATACAGGTATATCTAAACAATTGCATGGTGTCTGTGCTATATGTATTCTTTCATAGCTTTTTCAGTCAGTATTTTGAAATGTTTCTTGTACATGTTATTCTAGTTCATTCCTTTTAAGTGCTATTTGGTGTTCCATTGTCTGAATACACCACAATTTACTTCTCATTCCCCTGCTGATAGAAAAGTTTTAATGTGATTTTGTTTTTGGCCTTTTCAACAAATGTTACAGTGAAAAAGCATACTAGAAAATCTCATGCACATGTGTGAGAGTTTATATGTTGAGTGTGTACTTAAAAATAAAATGATTGGGTCAGAGGGTATGTGCAATTTCAGCGTGGCTAATTATTTTCAAATGGGTCTCCAGAGTGGCAGAACGAGTTCCTAGTCTCAGCAGTGTAAGAGAGTGCTTGTTTCCCCACTCTTGTCTTATACTTAATATTAGTTCAACTTAACAGTTTTGCCAATCTGGGACTGAAATGGTCTTTCATTTTGTTTTACATTCCCCATGTTACCGCTGAGCCTGGTCATCTTTTCACTTTTTGGTTGATCCTTTAGGCTTCCATTCATCTGTGAGATGTTTCTTTATATCCTTTACCTTTTTTCATACTGAGATTTTCTTCCTCATTTGAGAGTTCTCAACATATTATGGGTATTATCCTTTGTTGGTAATATGCCTTGGAAATATCTTCTCACAATGTGTCATTTATATTTCAATTTGGCTTCTGTGGTTACCTCAAGGTCAGAGATCTTCCCTGCTTTCTAAATGTTTAAAGATTTGCATTTTATATTTAGTACTTGATTCTGCCTTGATTTTTGTGAGTACCTCATACCTCTTGATTTATTGTTTCAGCAAGTGATCCCTTGCTCCTCTGATAAACAATGTTGCCTCTGTCATTTACAGGTTTATATATATGCATGGTCTGGGGCTGGCTTTCTTGGTTATTTTTCTATACCTTTGCTAATACCACAATTTTGATAAAATCTTAATATCGTAGGGTAGGTTCACAATCGATCTATTCGTGGCATATTGTTATTATTATTGAGTTACTTTAAAGACTTTTTAGAGCAGTTTTAGGTTTACAGTAAAATTGGGAGGAAGGAACAGGCGTTTTACTTTTGACTATAAATTTTTAAGATGGGGTTGGCGAGTTCCATAAAATACCCTTATTGATGTTTTTCTTTTGAGTTGCATTGAATTTACAGATTAATTTTTGGGGAAATAACTTATGATTGAACTTCGCAGTCATGAAATAGGATCCCCACTTATTTAGGTCTTTTATTGTTTTTCAGTCAAGTTTTATGGCTTTCTTTATAAAAGTCTTACACTCTTACACATCTTTTGTCAGGTTTATCCCAGATACTTTTATTTGTATAACTACCCAGAATGGGATCCTTATTTAAAAATCACATATTCTGATTAGAATAGTGGAATAGGAGTGTGATTGGTTCTTGTTGCTCTCGTGGTCAGCAATGTTGCTGGCATTTTTTGTTACTACCTCCAATAGTGTGTGTATGGATTCCTGTAGGACATCGCACGTTCTGAATTTATCTGTTGCGTCCTCGTGTTAACTTGTTCCTCTATTCCTATTATTTCCTCTAAACTGAAAGATAGCTCCAAAGGCTTGCTTAAATTCAGGTTAGTCTTTTTCTGTTTTCAGTGTTTTCCTGTAGGTGATGCTGTGTATTTCATCAGGCAGAGCATACTCTCGAGAAGTCCCACACTGAATGTATACTTAATCAGTGGGTTCAGGTGCTGACTGCCTAATCCATCCCACTGTAAAGTTTCCCATCATCCTTTTTTTTTTTTTTTTTTAAGATTTTATTGGGGAAGGGGAACAGGACTTGACTGGGGAACAGTGTGTACTTCCAGGACTTTTTTCCAAGTCAAGTTGTTGTCCTTTCAGTCTTAGTTGTGGAGGGCGCAGCTCAGCTCCAGGTCCAGTTGCCGTTGTTAGTTGCAGGGGTGCTGCCCACCATCCCTTGTGGGAGTCGAGGAATTGAACTGGCAACCTTGTGGTTGAGAGCCTGCACTCCAACCAACTGAGCCATCCAGGAGGCAGCTCAGCTCAAGGTGCCGTGTTCAATCCTAGTTGCAGGGGGCGGAGCCCACCATCCCTTGCAGGAGTCAAGGTGTTGAACCGGCAACCTTGTGGTTGAGAGCCCACGGGCCCATGTGAGAATTGAACTGGCAGCCTTCGGAGTTAGAATCACGGAGCTCTAACCGCCTGAGCCACCGGGCTGGCCCCCCCATCGTCTTTTTAATTACAAGGTTCCATGCATTGATATTTGTCTAAATGTGTTATTTTATCAGAGGTTGCAAAATGGCGAATTTACAATTCTGTAATTCCTGCCTCTTTTATTAGCTAAAGTTCTACAGTGATTACATGTTTAGCCATGCATATTTGACTTTATAAAAACCAATAAAGTTAATCAGTATTCCTACCCATCTATTGTGTTATTATTGTCTAGTAGTTTATCTTGTTTTAATGCCTCCCCCAAGTTAGCTATTGGTTTATGCCATCATTGCTTTTATTAGATGTGCCAGTATATTTTATTTTTTGCTCACCATTGCTTCCTTGCATTCTACTTATTTTTGGATTCTGTTTTCTTCTGACTCAAATGTTAGTTGTTCTTTCATCAAGAGTCTAAAAATGTGTTTATATTGCCCTTACCTGTAAACACATCTAAGCCAGATATAGAGTTCTAGACTGACAGTTATTTTTATCAATTCAAAGATGTTATTCTATTGTCATCTGGCGTCTAACATTGCAAAAAATCTGCTGTTGGCCTATATTCATAGTACATAATCTTTGGTTCTTTTAAGATTTTATCTTTGTGTTTGGCATTGAGTTTTACTGGAAAATGTCTAGGTGGATTTTTTTTTTTTTTTTAATTTAACTTGCTGTGGAGGACCGTCCCATTGACCGCTGTCCTACAAGCTGGACCCGGGTCAGAACGGAAGTTGCTTTCTGCAAAGCCCCTACCCCCCCCACTTAGAGACTGTCTGATGATAACTGATGCTCATTTTGACATAAATCAGCACCCTGCCCTTGCCTGCTGCTGCGTGCAGCTGATTTCTGGAACAGGTTGTTGTCCTGACCTGGTCAAGCATGCAGAGTAATGTCTCATACCTGGTAGCATTCAGACTCTAGTACCCATGACTATTCCTCATCTTTACCCAATATAATTGGTGTCTGCCGAGGGGCACCGGGATCCGTTTTGTCCTGCAGCTGCCCAAGGCATGCCTTGTATGTAAGTTTCCCCTAATACATCCATTAATCACAAGACTGACATGGCCAGCTTCTCTCTTCGGTCTTTCCCTGCCCTCTACTTACGGAGGCAAATTTTCAGTCTCAGGGCCTTTCCCTGGGTCTGAATGTACTGGGGATGTGGTATGCTTCTTTAGTCTGAGGATTGATGTTCTTCATTTCTGGAAAATTCTCCTTTGCTTTTCCCTTTGAAAGTGGCTTTCCTTATTCTCCCTCTGGATCTAGTTCCTGTTAGATGTATGTGAGACCATGCATCTAACATTAAAACCTCTCTCTAATATTTTCTACTTCTTTATCTTTCTCTGCTACATTCTGGATGTTAGCCTCAAACACTCATTTTTTTTCCTTAAGCTGTATTTAACCTATTCATTGAATTTTAACTCTAATGTGCTGTTTAACAGGTCCATTGAGTTCTTAACTTCCTACATTTTCTTTCAGATTATTCTATTAAGATTTTAAGTTCTTTTGGTGCTAATTCTCCTATTTGTTGGACTTACTGAGTCTTCCTCACCTTGTTTCCATTTTATCACTTGGGAGCGTGAACTATAGGTTTCCCATGGACCAGCCCTTTTTATTGATCCTCAGGTTCTGACGCAGTCACCTGTGTACTTGGCCTAGCTTCTGGGTACCTTACCCAGCTACCGGCTATGCTCCTTCTCTCATCTGTATTCAGAGCGTTTAACACCTACAGAAAGATTTTCCACCAGAAGCCAATTGGGACCTGCTGTTGGCACTTGACAAACTAATATCAGCCCACTGCTCCTGCCCTTGGAATCCTTTCAAGTCAGGTTTAACCTAAAACCTTCATGGGCCACAAGGGAGAAACCAGCTCTTAATAAAACCAGTCTCTATGGAGTGGGTCATATAGATGGAGACCCTGAGGTTTTAAACCACCCTCAGAGCCCCGTGTATGTAGCACCACAGATGATGCATACTAAGTAACCCCAAAACTCAGCGGCTTAAAACAAAACTGTTTAGCTCATGAGTCTATGGATCATGATTTAGGTTGTGTGGCACTTCTGCTCTTGGCGGGGCTTGCCAGCAAGCCTGTTGGCTGGAAGCGCACGCTTCTGGGTCAGCCCCTCCACATGTCTGTCAAATCCTGCCAGCAGGCTAGCCTGTGCGTGTTCTCATGGCAGTGGCAAAGAGGGACAGGCCCCAAAGTGTAAGTGCGTTTCAGGTCTGTTTTATCATATTTGCTAGCGTTCTCAAACCCAGAGTCAGAATGAGAAGGTACTACAAAGTTACTGGGCAAAGGGGTTGACAATGGGAGGAGTGAGGAATTGGGGCCGTTAATGCACTCTTTGTAACATCCCGTCCATGTATCCACTTCCTTGAGCACATGCCTTCACAATGAAGGTGGTAGCTCCTGCCATTGATGGGCGTTCTCTGATTATTTTACTCAAGCCACCCAATGGAATCCAGAAGTTTTCTACTGATATGGAAAGCTGTCCCATTTAGTATGACATTGTACCTCTTGGTGTAGATATAATACAAGACTTACGGGGGGTGGGGGACAAGCAGATGAGAAGTTGAGTGTGCCCAGTTCCCTAAGCTTTCATTATCCTATAATTTCTGCTGGACGTAAATAGCCTACATGCAGACAGGGACCCTGCCTCATAGTGATCGACATGAAGGTAGGGAAGGTGGAGGGGACAACTGAGCAATTCTGCTACTATATAAGATTGGAAGCTGTCTGTAGAGAAGTGGCCTTATTAGTATAGAGAACCCTCAAGGGCGCCGGGACTGTAATCAGTACAATTTTCCATTGTGCTAACTCAGACTTTTGAGTCATCTCTCCAATAAGTTACTAAAATGAGGGAGGAAATGAGCCTGAAGGCCCTCCAAATTTATCTAAATCCACTCTTGGCCCTTGGGGCCTTGCAGCTGGGTTAGGTGGTAGTGATATGTTCAATATCATGAGAATTAGAAGAGTAGTGGAAGGACATCTGGGACTGTTTGTCCATATTTGTAATGGAAAAAGAGAGTTACCTCCCCTTGGCCTTCATGTATTTCCTGGGGTCAGATATGTTCACACCTAACAAGTTGAGATCTGTCATCTCCACTTAGGGATGAGCCAGATTGTCCTTTCTGCCACTTTGTTATCATAAGTAGACAGTAGACACAGGAGGGTGGCCATAGACTACCTGGGACAGAGTGTCCAAGTTTGTCTGCCTACACTGACCTGAACAAAATGAACTACCAGAGCAGGTGCAAAAGCCCTTGAATGCTCAGGAGCTCAGGTAAGCAGACGAGATTATCACCTTGTCCAATGTGTAAATAGATGAAGACAGGGAGATCCAAGATGGTGGAGTAGAGAAACACTCCTGCTTCCTTCCATGAACACATTAGAATTACAACTAAATTATTTGCCAGTGATACATCTGATAATTGGTTGATGTCCAAAATTTACAAAAAAACTCATACAACTCAACACTAAAGAAATAAACAATCCAATAGGCAGAGAACATGAATAGACATTTCTCCAAAGAGGACATACAGATGGCCAATAGACATATGAAAAGATGCTCAACGTCACTAATCACTAAAGAAATGCAAATAACCACAATGAGATACCACCTGACTCCTGTCAGAATGGCTATCATCAATCAACAAACAACACGTGTTGGCGAGGATGTGGAGAAAAGGGAACCCTCATACATTGTTGGTGGGATTGCAAATTGGTGCAGTCACTACGGAAAACAGTATGGAGGCTCCTCAAAAAATTAAAAATAGAACTACCTCATGACCCAGCAATTCCACTCCTGGGTATTTATCCAAAGAAATCCAAAACACTAATTCAAAAAAATATATGCACCCCTATGTTTATTGCAGTGCTATTCACAATAGCTACGGTATGGAAACAACCAAAATGCCCATCGGTAGATGACTGGATAAAGAAATTGTGGTACATGTATACAATGGAGTTTTGTGGTACCATGTATACAATATTACTCTGCCATAAAAAAGAATGAAATATTACCTTTTACAACAACATGGATGGACCTAGAGAATATTATGCTAAGTGAAATAAGTCACTGAGAAAGACAAATACCATATAATTTCACTTACATGTGGAATCTAAACACCAGAATAAATGAGCAAACCAGAACTTGACTCATAGATACAGAGAACAAACTGGTTGGTAGATGGGAGCGGGCTTGGAGGATGGGTGAGAAAGGAGAAGGGATTAGGAAGTATAAATTGGTAGTTACAAAATAGTTATGGATGTGAAATACAGTCTGGGGAATATAATCAAGAAACGTTATACAGGATATCAGAAGGATACTGGACTTATCATTTCATAGATTATATAAATGCCTAACCACTGCACTGTATACCTGAAACGAATATAAAATAATATTAAATGTCAGCTATAAATGAATATATACCAGGGTGCCAAAAAATGTATACACATTTCAATTTTCCTTTCTTAAAATGTGTATACATTTTATTTGCACCCTCCGTATTAGTCACGGGATGTAAAGGACAGCATAGGGAATATATAGTCAATGGTATTGTAATAGTTATATACGATGTCAGAGGGGTAGTAGACTTGGGGGGAGGTTACTTTGTGAGGGGTGTTAAAGTCTAATCATTATGTTGTTTTCCACACCTGAAAATAATAAAGGAAAGAAAAGAGGGGAAAAAAATCACAACTAAATTATAGAACAAACAACCTGGAGAACCATCTGAAGTCTGGCTGAACAGAAGTTTTATAACTAAGGATATGAAAAAAGTAAGCCACGTCGAGACTGGTAAAAGGAGCAGAGACAGATGCGAACAGGGCTGGTCCCAAACCGTGTTGTGGTTGAAAACAGGGAGGGATATTTGGAATGCAGAATTCCCTCCCCCTTCCCCCCCAGGAATGACGGAACCAGCCCCACTCCAGACTCTCCAGCCCAGAGTACTGGTGCCAGGAAGAGGAGCCCCCACAACATCTGGCTGTGAAAAACAGCGGGGATTCCAACCATCCGGGTGGGACGGAAGGCTGCGAGAAACCCAGACGCCCTCTTAAACGGCCCCGCGCACAGACTCACTCGCTCGCAGGCACTCACCTTGGGCTCCAGCGGTGGGACAGTGACTTGGGGTGCGTCAGACGCATACGGGGAGAAGACTGAGGTGTGTGGCTGTGAGGCCAGGGCTAGAGGACAGTTGCTGCTTTCCCTGTGTAAGGTCTTCCTGTGCAGCTGGCAGGCGGCCGCCATTTTTAATGTTTGAGCCCGCCCCTTATGCTTATGGCCAAATCTGAATCTGATTGGTCCAGTGAGCTCCTAGGCTCTGCCCTACTGACTCACTGGGACCCCGCCCCACCCAACTGCCCCAATGCTAGAGGCACTTTCTCCAAGAGCAGCCAGACCCACCAGCATCGCACCCTTTCTTGAAAAACTATCAGAGTCCACAGGTCCCAGGCGGGCCGTGACTGGCCTTGGTGTGCTCTGAGATTTCTCGAGTAGCTCCAGGCTCAGCACAGGCACCAAACCAGAATCTACATTAACCTGGTGAACATAACTCTTCCCACTCTAGTGACTCCCTGAGACACTACCTCTCTTACCGCACGAGGCTTTATCAGGGGCTGAATTTTAAGAAAGCCAGCAGGTGCAGCAGGCTTTTGGCTTTTTGCAGTGCTCCACCAGGCCTAGTACTGGTGGCAGCCATCCTCGGTTCACAGCTTGGCCTCTCCTATGTGCCTCCAGGTTTAGCTCAGCAGCAAAAAAAAAACAGATTGCTTTGTAGCTCCTACCAGGTAGTCCCCGGCTGGTCACAGGCCTTGGGTGACCTGGGCCTGCCTCTCAAGAGGCCCAGAACCAACATACCTGGAGGTTGGCTTTAGACCACAGGAGAGCACCGCCCAATGAGCCCCACAACCAGCATACACAAAGGGTGGTCTAACATAGGCACCAGAGTCCTCTGGGGTGAATCCTACTCAGTGGGGTAAAGCCCCCCAACACAGCAGCCTGTAAACTGTGGATATGGCCAAACCCCACAGCCAGTCAGCCTGAGGGTTAGTCCCACCCACTGACATGCCAATAGCAATCAAGGCTCAACTGTAACAGGAGGGCACACACAACCCACATACAAGGGACACTCCTGGAACACTCGGAACAGGGGACCAAGAAGACTGCCAGGGCCCCAAAAGACATAAGAGGGCTAAAAGGTGAGACCTTCATTAAGTCAGCAGTTAATTAGGGAAGACATGATTTCTGTCTGAGTGGGCAACCACCTGTTTGTGAAGACAAACAGATTAAAGGCTCCGGCTGAGTTTGGCCCTTTATTCAAAGGCCTATCTTCTTATGACAGGACTTTCTAGAGCTTGTCTCACCTATGGAATTTAGTTCAGAATTGCAGGATAATGTCAACTTGGAGACTGTTTCAATTAGGGCTCCAGTTGCCTCTCAGCAGGAGGAAGTACTCAAACTCAAAAGCTCAGAGGATCAGAAGTGGAGATGTTTTCATTGGCAAGGGCCCCAGTCAGGTGTGTTATCATTCAGGGGGCACCTGTAGTTCCTTGAGGTCTGAAGGAGACAGAGGCTGTAATGTGAGGCTGTTTTTACTGCTGCCTGAACTGCTTCCAAGATTATTTGTAATTGGGGCTGTGGCCACATGTCTGATGATGTCAGTTAGAAGCTATAGGAATATTCCCAGGTTTGGGATGTACTGCCTTCAATAGCCAGCCAATATGCAAAGCATATTGGTGAGGGACCACTTATTTGGTAGTTGGTGGCTACTACAAAGTTTGTCCTTAATTGGTTGGGAAATATCACTCTGAGCTGTGATAACAGCTTCCAAGATGGTTACTGGGAAGGCAAGTCACTTGGATTTTGTCCTCACTTGGGGTCCATGTGTCTTTCCTCAGCTGGAGGGCATGTAATGCAGCAAAAGCAGTTTCTCTGTGGAACCATTAGGGAAATGCCTGCGTACCCACCAATGTTTCACATCATACCAGGTGTGTCCAAAACACTGATGCCTTGTCACTGGAGAATTCAGGGCAATGAAAGTGTACGATGTCTTGTGTCAGGTAAAGACCAACTGATTTTCCCCCTAAAGGATGTAAAAAATAAAATGTTAGCAATACCCTACTCTGCAAACCAAGAACCAGGTATCATGGCAGCAACACATTCATTCACTTCGGTGCTATCGGGTACTGAGGAAATGAAGGTTGCCATGTTCTCGTTTAAGTTTCCATAATCCACGGTAAAGGTCCCAGCTTCCATTAGCCTGACAGCGGTGTTCAACTTACGGGAAGCTTGGAAGGTTTGCCTAGCACCCACCCCTGGCTGCACAAAACCTTGTGTGAGAAGACCTTGGACTTTTTCTTCTCCCAGGAAGAGGTATTGTTTCAATTGTTATGCTTGGCAAGCTGTATGGGTAAACATCATTCTTGGTCTGCATCTGACTGACCTTTCTATGCGCCACACGAAGGGGTCACAACGAATGTACCCTATGAGCACCTTCTTGCAAAAGTGCAGCAAACACAGTCCAGGCCCAAAACCAAACAACCCCGCCCCCCAAGCACAAAACTACAGCCAGTATCTAGTAGGTGTAGGAATATTTGGGGCTTCCTCCTGGGCTCGGGGGAATCTGGAGATCCATTTCCATAGCTGATTCTTGTCCCTGATTGTCCCACTGCTGTAGTTTGTCCAGTCTGAGTGGTATCAGCTCAGCTCGGGTCTTTGCTCCACAGGAGCCGTGAAATCCCCTCCAGGTTTTGCATCTGCTGTTCCGTGCACTCTCACAGCCCCTGAGAGTAGGCGCTGTGAGGGGCAGTCTGGCCCTGCCCTTCAGTTTAATTCTATCAGTCTCCTGGCTTTTAGTCCTAAAACATGTGCATCTGTGCAGGGTATTTTCCTGGGCTACCTTTTTTCCCTGGCATCCAGTGGATTCATTACCCAGGATTTTTATTTTGTAGAAAATGCACTTCTTGTTCAAGTAACTTGCTCCTTTGAGAATTTTAGTGGCTTTTTGCCCCACACACCCCTCGGGAGGCTTCCAGGTCTTTTCCCAGGCCCATGGCCATTCATCACTCTTCTGAGGCTCTGTATTTTCTTGGGCCGGTTCCACCAAAGTGGATGACGGGATGCACTGCCCAGATCTTTGGCCATTGCGGGTATTTCCCTTCGCTGCTGTCTTCCAAGGCCGCCCCGGAGTGAAGCTGTTCATGCAGCCCCTACATGGTTTCAGCTTGTCCCCACCATATCCAGCTGAACCACCTGCATCAGGAGTGAACCTGGGAAGGAGAGAGAGCAGACACAAGGATGGCTTACTGAGTTGGCCACCACTGGGTGATGGTTTGCTTAGTCCCACAGGACTGTCCTTAGAGACGTTGTAGGAAACCTGCCTCAGGACAGTTTGTCCTGGGAGTGAAGCAGTACAAATGGACCCACTGATTACGGTGTACCAGTGACCTATGTTACTCCATATGGCAGTGAGCTCTCCTGCACATGCCGGTTGCCCATGAGCGGGTGCTGAGTGGGTCTCATGACAGTGTCCCCAGGACAGCTTCAGCGTGAGAGTCAAGAGGTGTCAGTGGAGACCTGAAGCACAGCTATGTGGTTACACGGGAATGAAACTGGTCATAGCCCTTGCAGAGTAGCACTGCAATGGTGGCTGGATCAAGGGACAAGAGGATGTAAAGTATTGCATAAGGGGGAGGGGCGGGGGGGCTGTCGCGGAAAAATAATGGTAAGTGAATAAAATCTCAACAGATTACATACAGTGTGACATCCTTTTCACTTAATTATAAAGAACTCCCATACTTATATGCACTTTTTAGGCAATACATACAGCTACAAGAGAACTATACACTAAGAAAAGCAAAGATGTGGTGAATGGGAGATTCAGGAAGCTGCCTTGGGAGAGGAGAAATGGGCAGGGGCGATGAGATGAAGAAGCATGTCGTTATAGCTAAATGTAGGTTATTGCCATGATTCTAGCTTCATACTGACTGTATTAAAAATCAATAGGGAGGAAGGAGGCCATACATGCACCAATGATCAGAATGTGAGAGTGTTGTGAACCGAGGATTATGATTAACCTGTGTACTTGAGGCCCAAATAAAATGTACAAGTTGGTGCACTTAATCTGAACCCTGGATGGGGACGAAATCGGCTTTCCGGAGGCCTGTCCCTCCGCCAGGAACCTAAGGCGGCGCTGCTCCCTGCTGGCCACAAGAGGGCGCGCGCTGCTTGAGGAGGGCAAGGGGCGCGGAGCTCCTGCAGCCACCTGCGCCTTAGGTTTTGTTTTCGTAAAAAGAAAGCCTCGCCCAGCTGGGAGCAGTAGCAGTGGCAGTGCGCTTGCAGGCGCGGCTGCTGGCCGGGGACCCCGGGGACTCCCCAGGGAGGGTCCCTGTCCCAAGCGCAGCCCCGGGGTTTCGGGAGGAAGCAGCTGCCGGCCCAGCGAAGCATCGTCGCTCTCCTGGCCGTGGACCTGACTTCCTGCTGCCAGAGCCCCACCTTCCCTGAGGCCGGGCAGAGTCACAAACTAAGGGCCCGCTGGCAGCATCTACCGTCCCCCACCCCCAACGTTTTTGTTTGGCCTGAAGTGTACCTTTAAAAAGTTTATTTGGCAACATTTAAAAATCAGGACACCTTTAGTCTCAAGATCCAGATTTCCACTTGTCTTGGTCACTTGGGAAAACTGGCAACCCTGGACTGCTGTCCCACTTGCAACACTTGCTGGCTGCTCCCTCCACATACACCGCCCTGACTGGGAAATGAGGTTTTTAAATACAGACGGTGACAAAAAAGATGTATACACGTTTTTAAGAAAGGAAAAAACTATTAATATTGTAATACTCAATATGCAGTCACATTGGACTTCTGCCATTACAAGAGGTGCTCAAAGTGGTTACGGTCAGCGTCCAGTCACTTCTGACTACAGCTGCCAACAAAAAACATCCAGCCTAAGAGAAAGCTTGTAAGAGTTTGAGCCAAACTGACAATTGCCCGGAAGCAAAAGCTCAACAGATTGAGAAAATGCTCCACGAAATGATGGTTTGTAGTTTATTTTATAAATAAAATCAAAGGAGGTTACATGAAATCCATTGGTGATAGATTAAGGGGGTGGGAGAAAGCAAATGGGGAAATCTCTGGGGTTGGATAAAAGTAAATTGGAGAGACAGATACTTCTTTTATATAGGTGGGTGCAGGGTAGTTAACAGTTCGCTTTTTACAGCACGTAGAGATGGTAATCAGGAAACAAGCATAATGACGAGGAATTTTGCAGTTTCCAGCTCTGGTCCAGAAAAAAGGATTACTGACATTGCAAAGATGTTATCTTAGGTGCAAAATGACAATAGATAGGCCCACTTAAAGGCACAGATGAACTTTATGAAGGAAGCTAAAGGTGACTTCAAGCCATGGCCCACTTAGTTATGAAATTTTTTATGCTCATGTCATCTTCTGTAGTTATTTTCAGTCTCCTGGGCTTGTCAGGTTTAATATGTGGCCCTTTTTCCATCCACACAGTGAACTACTGCTACATAGATGACATCTTTTAAAATGTGTATATATTTTTTTGTCACCCTGTGTACTTTTGGTCAGAGCAGTATCCAGTGTGACCGGTATTCTGGCTGTTATCACTATCCAGAACTAAGGCAAGTGGCACACTTTACACCATAACATTTCCTTTTTTGCACAAATCTATATGGAATTTAGTCATGGTCTTTTTAAAAATTTGCGTAAGTTTCTATGTACAGAGAAAATGACAGTAAAACCCTAACAGTTGCCTCCATCTCCTTTCAAGGTCCAGAGTCACCCAGTACTCTCATGGTGGTCTTCATGAAGAAGCACCTCCAGGGTCCAGCTGCTCCAACCCCAGCCAGGTGCCCTTTCCATCCACCTGGTGCCCAGGGGCCAGCCTGGCAGTTCCCTTCATCTCCTTTTATCAAAGTTAGAGCTTTCCTAGCTTTTTTCTTTTAAGCAGAGAAATCTTTTTCAATCTAAATCACATATGAAACTTTATCATATAAAACAGGAAATGTGATATTAATATAAGTCATCAACTTACACTTATAACACTTATTATAAAATCAGCCCATAAGAATAGTGGGATTAGTTTGAAAAGCTCACAGTTTGGAGTAAGCAGATAACTGGCACCGTAGCCTCTTCTGCAGATTCATCCCGCTGCTTTGTGTTGGTTGTGCGGGTGGGAGAAGTCCTGGATCACCCAGGTAGTGGCAGGTGTTTCAGGAGCTTGCCTCACACTCTTGGTGTCTTCCTCAGCCAGAGCAGAGGAGGCCACAGGCCAGTGTTCCCTGGCGGCTGCACAAAGTGAGGGAGCCTGTGTGGGTTCCCCGGGTCTGTGTTTCCTGTTGGTGACAGGAGAGTGTGTGTTTTAAGGTGTCAACGTATGTTTTGCCCATAAAATGAGGCATCTGTGAGCTCCCTGAAGCAACTCTGAGAATTCACAGGATGCAGTTCAGAAACCACCACACTGGGGGAAGTGGTGGTTGCTGAGGGGCCCCAAAGACCTGCTGTGTTTCTGTGGTAACAGAAGTTTGCTTTTCACAGAGGCTGGGAGGCACAGGGGATGAGCCAACTCTGGGTCACGTTGGCATCCTGGTTAGAGGCCTAGGCTGAGGGCTGAGCAAGTAAACACATCTGAAAGAGAAGGCTCCAGCACACAGCTGTAGCACAAGGGGTGCGTCAGGCCAGGGTCTCCCTCAGGAACACGCTTGTTTTTTCTCCGGGCCTGTCTGCAGACACCAGGGCCAACTGCCCATGGAGCAAGGCACTGGGCACAAGCCAGCTCTGGCCTTGCTCTGCCACCACAGACGCCCCATGTGGGGTGGTCACAGGCCAAGTCCAGAAGACAGGCAGACCTGGACTCAAATCCCCGCTCTATCACTCACCGCACTTCCACTCGCCTTTCTCCGAGTCTCCCGGCTCCACTGCCAATGTGTTCCGAGTCGGTGTGCGTCATTACAGGACCCTCACAGATAGGGCCAGTTCTATGGCTGCCGGCCACCCCGCTGGAGAGAGCAACAGAGGACCAAAGCCATCTTCGAGAGCCTCTCTGAGCATCAGTCTTTCTTGTGGGTGGTGAGAACATGTCCATGGGGGGAGAGCAGCACCCTTCCAACTTTCTTCTCTTCCTCCCCAAGGACTAGGCCAAACTGAGGGAAGCTTTCCTGGCCAGGGAGCTGGCTGCTTGTGGTAGGGGATGTGGGCAGACCAGCTTTGGCCACAGGTGCCCACACCCTTTCCTGGGGCTTCAGGTTGCCAGAATGAGCCAGGGCTGGCTGTCAGTCCTTGGGGAAGGCCTCGGACCCCGTCTTCTCTCCATGGGTCCAGTCTTCTCTCCTCTCACATCTTTGCTTGGCCCTGACTGTGACTGCTCATTGGGTCCCCTCCTTGTGCTGGCTGCTGGGGTGGCAGGTATAGTTTGGTTATATATGGGTACTGTCTGAGTTGAGCAGTTCCAGAGAGGGTCTGGTTTAGGGAAGATAAACACATGACACAGCTTGTATTCTCTAGGATCTGTAATGCTTCACTGTTCAAGTATGGCACTGGCCTTTTGGGCTCTGGTGCCTGCTCTGGGCTGGGTGTAACTGGGTCTCTCTTCCCCCATTCCCTAAGTAGCTCTTTCAGCTACTTTGGTGCCTAGACAGAAGGTCTTTTTTTCCTTTTTTCAATTGTGGTAAAATATAAATAACAGAAAAGTTATCATTTTAACAATTTTTAGTTATACAGTGCGGGGGCATCAATTACATTTACGGTGTTCTGCAGCCATCACCACCATCCATCTCCAGAATGTTTTCATCTTCCTGAGTGGAAATGATACTGTCCTAAGGTCCAGCTGCCTGCCCCTTGAAAAAGTTAAAAATCGAGAGACAAGGTTGTTGGAAAGAAAAGCAGGTTTATTCAGAATGCAGGCATTTGGGGAGGATGGCGGACTCTTGTCCAAAGGCCATCTCCTCGTTCCTAGAATGGGCAGTAGATTTTATAGGTACACAAGAACAAAAGAAAGGGGGAGTCAGTCTGGCAGGTCCAAGGGCTGACATAGCTTCCTGGGGTCTGGTCTGTTTTAAGATAATGTTATCGCTGGACTCCAGACTGGGCTGGCCACCGTGGCCTGAGGCTTTATGTGTATTCCAGTGTCTGGGCGCCTGAGGATTAAGAAACTGCTCTTTTCAGGTTAGGATTCTGTTGATGAAATGGATTAATGAGGTATGAGTAGCCTTGAGAAAGGGAATAAAACAGAGTTCTTCAGTTCATCAGTGAGGGGAGAACCAAAGAGGAAATAGCTGAATATCAGGGTGGATCAAACTGCCACGTGCCTAAAGAGCGAGCTATGCTGTGAGTCCGCCTGCAAACTAGCTAAATCTAAGCACGTTATTGATTTATTGAATTTCACCCTTACAGAAACTGTACCCCTTAAACACTAACCCCCCCTTTCTCTCCCCTCAGATCCTGGCAACACCGTTCTACTTTCTGACTCTCTGAATTTTGACTACTCTAGGTCCCTCCTATAAAAGAAATCATACGGTATGTGTCCTTTTGTGCCTGGGTTATTTCATTTACCATCATGTCTTCGAGGTTCATCCATGTTGTAGAATTTCTTTTTCTTTTTAAGGCTGCCTGTGTTGCTTTTGAGTCCTGCTTTATGTCTTGTGTGAACAGTACTTGGCTTCTACCCTTAAAAGCAATTTACTTTGAAAGTATGTAAACCTTGAAAGGCCAGTGTCTTCTGCGTCCTTCACCCTTTTCACCCACCGTGAGTGGCCCCCACGTAGCAGCGTATGCTTCCCCATGAGCCTCGTGGGCCCCTTTGCTTCACTCCTGGGTTTGCAGCCTTCTTCTAGTTTAAGAAGAAATCCTTCTGCAATTGGCCAAGTCAATATTTTATTTAAAAACACAAACACACATACAGACACACAATGTCAATGAAGGCGGGGCCCAGAAAGGAGACTGATAGCTCCTCTTCGGGGACAGGCTGATCACATAGTCCTTCTACAGGCACGCCTCATTTTAAGAAAGAGGGGTATCTTCAAGACCAGATTTCCAAGCTGTTAGGTTGGTGCAAAAGTAATTGCAGTTTTTTGCAATTTTTTTCACCTTTTACACCGCAATTACTTTTGCACCAACCTAATACATATATTTAGGAGATGGCTTTGTTTTCATAGGTAGACGTGAGGCAGCGTCACTCCCCTGAGGAATGTGAAGTAGAGGCAGATTTAGGCAGGAGTACTCAGAAACCCCTCCACTGTGGTACGTGGGGTCGCCAGTCCCTGAGGCAGTTCTAAAAGCAGGAGGGAGAGACCAGATTTCCCTGGAGGCTGCTTTTCTTTCCCAGATGGGGAGGAATTCTCCAAGCACGACTGGAGAGACAGGTTTGGAGCAGCTCAGGAGCCCAGAAGGAAGGTGAAGGCCCCCTTCTGTACCCACCAGCCCGGTGGGACTTTGGCACAGGAATACAGGTTCAGAAGTTTTTCCTAAGGTCACTGGATCACTGATCCTCCTGTCTGGTAGGCCACGCATCCTGCAGGCCGCCGGCAGGCCCGGAGGCTGTGATGTCCTCAGATGGCTGCATCTTGGGAAGGAAATGGCAAAGTCAGGATGGCTGGCCAGGGTAGGGCCCACTCAGAAGCCACACACCAGAAGGCCGACCCATGTTCTGCTCAGTGCATGGCCTTCCTCCACCCACACCAACTTTCACTGGGACTGTTTTATTCTTTTTAAATACATTTCTAAAATAGGAAAAATATTAAATAGCACAGAGGGGATTCCCATCCCGACCTCTCCCCACCCCAGGCTTCCCGCTCAGAAGTATGTGAACTCCTTTAGCTGTTTCTTTTTGGCTCTTCCTCCACTATTTTAAATAATATATTTATACCAATATTTGTAGATTACCTTTAGATGTTACCTATTCACCTTGTTTTTACATTCTTTTTTCATCATTCTTTCTTCCCATAAAATGCTTTACTGAGATATAATTCACATACCATAGAATTCACCCATTTAAAGTGTACAAATCTACAGTTTTCACTGTAGTCACGGAACTGTGCCACCATCACCACAATTTTAGAACATTTTCATCACTTCAAAAAAACCCCACATCCATCAGCAGTTACACCTGTGTCCCACCTCCCCTCGGCCCTAGGCAACCACTAATCCACTTTCTGTCTCTATAGATTTGTCTATTCTGGACATTTCACATACATGGAATCCTACAATATGTCGTCTTTCGTGACTGGCTCCCAACCTGTTAACTTTTTGCCAGTGACTACCAGAAGGAAATGGAAGCTCTGCCGTGGTGACCTTTCTGCAGAGCAACTCAGACAACAAAATATACATACTTTGATATTCTTAATGTTTTCTTTTTTTTTTTTTTAAAGAAAGAAAAAGAACAAAGGAGTGCTAGATCAAAGAAAGAAGTGGATTAATCAAAATAGCTGGTTCAAGCCCGCAGCAATTCTACTGCTAGGAATTCATTCTAAAATAAAAAGTATTAGGTATATGTATAGACATATATTTATACGGATGCTCACTATAGCACTTTTTAGTAGCAAAGAATTTTGAAAACAAACAAACATAATACCCCCAGATAGGAGACAAGGAAACTATGGCATAGACATGCAATGCGGCCAATTTGACACCCCAGAGCCATTCAGAACGACGGAAAAGAACACCTAATGACATGGGGGAAATGTCTGGTAGACCGTTAAGCAGGAGAAAAAGAGCAGGTAAGAAAAATAACACATAAAGTCTGATCTTTCTAATAAAAGCAACATGTATATCTATATTATCTCTATCTCTATGTCTATAACATCTCTATATATTCAGAGAAAGGAAATACTGGAAGGGTAGACACCCAGCAGGAGCTATTTCTGGATAGTGTGATAGACGGTTTTTATTAAAAACATTTTTTCCCTTATTTATATTTTCTCTGTTCCGTATTTTATTTTTGACATTAGGAAACATTTAAAGAAAATGCTGCTCCATCAGAGGCTGAAACGTTAGGGTGTCCCTGGGCGTGGCGGAGAGAGGGACCAGAGCAACAGTGCTTGGGGACCCTGTGCCCCACAGCCTCCCCCCAGCAGGGTGTTCCCTAGTGTGGAACCCCCAGAACTTCTGGCCGTCCTCCTGTTCCCGAGCATAGGGAACTTCTGAAGATCATCTGTGTTCAGAGAACTGGAACTCACCTGTTGACTGGGTCACACACGAGATCTTGTAGGACAGCCACACGCTCGCCAGGCAGAGGAAGGTGGCCATGAAACCAAAGATCTGCACAGGAGAGAGAGGAGAGGAAGTTGCCAGGCTCAGGGTAAACCACTCAGGCAGTCTTTCTGTTTCTCATCTCTGTGCCTGTTCCCTGTAACCACTGTGGCCAGAAGGGAGCGTGGGGAATCATGTGCCCCGACTACCTTGTCCCTGCATAGCTATAGAGATGAGACCCTGTCCCCGGGTCCCCCAGCTGGGTCCCAGGTCTCTGGGACTCAAGCCCTCGGCTCTTCTCACTCTAGGCAGCTTTAGTGCCCATGTTTGGGTTGATGTTTATAAGTAAGCTGGGGCCAAGCCACTGTACTTTAATTATCCTGGGCTAATAAAAAAGGTAGAACTGTATATTTTGATTTGGGTTTTAAAAATTTTAATGTTCAAGTGGGATTTTATAGGTGTGGTAGCACTGTTTGCATTTCATTCATAATGGTTTTCTGTTTGGCTCCATAGCTGTGTAAGAACCAGAAGCTGAGGACTTGCGATCTAGTCTTACATTTGCACATATTTAAATAATATTAGACTAAGATAAGTTCAGGTAGCGCTCCTGTCCTTTCTGAGGGTCCTTCCACTGCTCAAGTGTTGGGACCTCGCCCTGTCCAACGTCTCATCTGTGTAGGTGGGGATCAGGGCACCCGCAGAGGAAGAGAGCCTGGTGTGAGGCTCCCCAAATGGTCAAGTGAGAAGCAGGCACATATTCTGGTGTCTTGTCTGGATCTTCAAAGCCTGAAGCCATTTTATTTGTGAACAGCACTGGCAGCTGCAGCCAAAATTTACTGAGCACTTAATATGTACCTGCCAGTCTTCTAAGCCCTCAGGTGTGTTGATTCCATTAACCCTCACAACTCTGCCAGGTGGATGCTGGTGTGACCTTCCCTCTGCCCCCTTATCACACATAAGAAGTCAACTGTTTTGCCCAGGGCCACAGAGCAGCAAGGGCCAGACCTGGGACTAGAGCCCAGGAGTCTGGCTCCAGAGGATATGCTCTGCTCTACTTGTTGCCCAGGTGTTCTCAGACTTACTTGTTACCTCAGGCTTGCTGCGTTGCCACTAAGCACCCGGCCAAAGCCACTGCTGACTTTGGCCCAGGAGCAGCCTGACAAAGGGCAGGATTTTCAAGGTTCAGTTTTCTTTTCAAGCCTGGCTGCTGGTTTGTATAAGCAGCTGCCCCCACTGGTCCACAGCCCCCTTCCCCCTCCCCCAGCTCCATCTCCTTGGCTTCTTTTGTACTGATTGTCTGCACCACATAATTAGCCTATTAGAGTCTGTTCTGGCCTCTCATTGTCTGTTCTGCACAATTAGCACATTATATGCCCTCATGGTCTCCAACTGTCCGCACTGCATAATTGAACAGTTTATTCTGTCGCTACATAATGCTATCCTGGATGACAAAGCCTTGTCTGCTAATTGTTTCGTGTGCCTTGGCCTTGACTCCTCAGCCAGCTCACCACTTCCTCATAAACAAGGATCATATCTTTTTTATTTCTTCTGGCTCCCTAGGCCCAAAGATAGTGTATGATAAATGGGGTTTGTTAGGATTCCAGGGCTAACACCATTATGTGCAACCTGAATGATAAAACTCAGTAGGACTCTCCCCATGTGGTCCCAAAACATGGTGGCCCAGATTTCCTCTGTGTCTCCTCTGCCAGCCTGCCTACAGTCGGGCAGGTGGTAACACGTAGGTGGTAACCACACCTGGGGGGTACAGGGTGCGGAATGGAAGGGTGGGCTGTGGGAGGCGCTTAAGGGGCGTGAGTGTTTAGAGGACTGACCTTTGGAGGGCACACTCCACCTCTCAGTGGAATTCCAGGCACGAACCCACTCTCCGCCCAAAGTCTGGAGAATTTTGGTAACGTGTATAAATGAAAGAGTGACTGTCACACCGCGAACTTTTCCGAAAACTCATTTGAAAAAAATCTTGCCTGCTCTTCAGTGAGGCAAATCAGTACTAGCTCACAGGCCATCAAACTGTAAACAATTTACTAAATCAGAAATCAGATGACAGGAGTCTATAAATCTTTTTAAAACCATTAACATACACATATGTATATGTGTGATAAATACACATAGCTCCCACGGTACTGTATTTTTGTCCTTTTCCATGCTACTTCTATTTAGGCTATCAGCGGGATCAATTTTCACCTTTGAAAGGTATAGGAAGATTATTTCCCGGCCTGAATACGGTTAAAAATTAGGATTGGCAAAGCTAGGACTAATGGCCGATATCACTAACTAATCACAGTACTGTTCCCTTGGGCCCAACAGAGGCCCCAGAATCTTTCTCTGCGTAAGACTGAAGCAGCCATGAGCAAATGACCAGCAGGAGCACGGGAATTAAAACCTACATGCCCCCTGATTCAAGCAGTGGCTGTAAGAGAGAGAGGCCTGGGCTGCTGGGGCCATGTGGGTTTGCCAACAGCCCTGACGATCCACCTCCCGAGACCCTGCCCTGCAGGCCCAAGTTTAAGGCTCTTTGGAGACTGTAGCTGGCTGGCTCAAGGTGGGTACCGGCTCAGTGAAAGAAAGGCCCCAGAAAACAATCCCTTCGCTGTCCCTGTCAGGAAGAAAACGAGCACTCAAAAACATGAATTCATTGCTGAAGTCTCCCCGAGACTGTCCTCACCGCTCCAGCTACCAGTCCGCTCTGGCTGTAACTCTTGGAGGCTGCCACGATGGAAGCGATGAGGAGAAGGAGGGTACCGATTAAATAGTGCAGGAGTTCCTGGGGACAAAAACAAAGCAAAGCGGTGGGTAGGGAGGTCCACTCCTGGTTCTCAGAGGCCACCGGGCAGAAGAGATGAATGGAAGGGGAGGGAGGGAACACCCTGACAGGAGCAGCGCAGCCCACAGGCAGCAGACACAGAGGGCTGGCCAGGACGAGGCCAAGCAAGAGAGGAAAGACGCCCAGGCAGGTGGGGAGAGAGGGGACAAAAAGAAAGGACGCTTTTGTGTGAAGAGAGAGGTCCATTAAGGACGGTTCCACTCCTGAGATCAGTTTGTACACAGTGCCTAGATCTCTGCCCAAAGCTACTAAAAAGCAATCGAGCTTCTCCCAACTCCCAAACTGGAGAGTTCAAATGAAGATGCAGCTTTGAGAAGCAAAGCCCCTTAGAGAGATGTGTGCCTTTCGCATCTGCTTCAGATCAAGTTTCGGGTGAACAATGTCCTAGCTTTGGTGACAGCCCAGAGTGTCTGCCTGTGCTGGGAACACTTTTAGGTGTGGACTTGAGAGGTGCTCAGCCCCTTCAGACTTGGAGTCAGAGCCTGGAATGAGGTCAGCAGCCCTTCTGTGAAGTGCCTGGGTGTGTGGTGGGTGCTGGTTTTCTCACGCTAAGTCCTACTGGTTTTGTCTCCAATTTGTCTTCCCTATTCTCTTCTCTGAAAGTGCACCTCAGGCCAACTTCTGATGAGTCTACTGGCACACATGACTCAGCCTTTACTTCTCCCCTTGTTCCTCAAGGTCATCCATTTCCACCCCATTTATTCTCCAGGATTAAAATGGCATCTTTGCAGGCCTTGGATGAGGCTGCACCTCTGTCACTCAGCAGCATAGCAGTACTTTCACCACATCATTCCTCCTCCCCAATAAACACCAGACCAGAGGAGAACTGGGCCTTCGGGCCATTTATAGTACTCACTCTGAATCCAGAGTGTATTCATTTTCAGTCGTCTTCAATGAGAGTTTAGAAATCATACCTTCATGAAGTTCTGTCCATCAGGACAGTAGCTATTACATTTTGGAAAAAGCAATTTTTTAAGCTGCAGCTCCTCTCAAAGGTGTGCAAAATCAAAGACCCTGATTTCTCCCTTAGTGATCTGAAAGGAATATTACGAGGTAGCCAACAGAGATTTTGATTAAAGAGCAGATTAGTAACTGGAAGTTCCCTACCTCCAAGATTCTCACACACAAAGAAAAAGGAGTATGACATGGGATAGGGAAAATGAGTTGAGAGTCCTAAATGGAAGGTGCTTAAGTAGTAAAAAATGTGTGGCTGAGCTTATCCTTCCAACATTCACTCCTCTTTCAGCCTAGCCTCATTCATGTCCCCCAGCTTTTATTCTCTCCTTTGCTTGTTCATTATCAGCATCAGGGAAGACCAGAGGAACTTGTTCTCAAAAGAAGCAAAAAGGTGCTATAACTTTGAAACAGGGACACTTATAACATATAACTTAGTTATAACTTAGGGACACAAAAGAAATTTCTTTTAAAATAACAATGGGTGATAATGTTAAGTGTGAATGATTAATTCAATCAAGAAGCAGAGGTTGTCAGACTGGATTTTTTAAAAAAGACCCAACTATATACTGCCTATAGGAAACACACTTTATATTCAAAGACACAAGTAGATTGAAAGTAGAAGGATGGAAAAGATATGTCATTCAAATAGCAACCAAGAGAAGGCTGCTATAATAGCATCAGACAAATAGGTTTTAAAACAAATAAAATATGTTACCAGAGATAAAGAGGGACATTTTGTAATGATGAAAATGTCAATTCACCAGGAAAATATAACAATCATAAACATGTATGCACCTAAAAACAGAGCAACAAAATACATGCAGCAAAAACTCAAATAAATGAAAGGAGAAACAGATAAATAATAGTTGGAGGCTTCAATATCCAATTTTCAATAATGTATAGAACAACAAGGAAGAAAGAAGCTCAGTAAGGAAATAGAAGACTCAAGCAATTATGTAACACAACTAGACGTAACAGACATCTATAAAATATTCTACCCAATAATAGAATATACATTCTTCTCAAATGCACATAAAACATGGCTTTACTTTGGAATTCTCCAGGATAGACCACATGCCAAACCATAAAACAAACCTCTGTAAATGTAAAAGGATTGAAACAATATGAAGTATGTTCTCCAACTACAACGGAATGAAATTAGAAGTCAATAGCAGAAAGAAATTTGGGAAACTCACAAATATGTAGAAATTAAACAACACATTCCTAATTAACTAATGGGTCAAAAGAGAAATCACAAAGGTAATTAGAAAATACCTGGAGATGAGTGAATATGAACATGCAATATACCAAAACTATGCAGTGCAACTAAAGCAGTGCTTAGAGAGAAACTTATAGCTGTAAATGCCTATATTTAAAAAAAAAAGGAAGAAAAGTTTCAAATTAATAACTTAAACTTCACCTTAAGACATTGGAAAAGAAGACAAACCAATCCTAAAAGAAGAAGACAGAAGGAGATAATATTTGAGCAGAAATCGATGATATAGGGAACAGAAAAACAATAGAGAAAATCAATGAAACCAACAGTTGGTTCTTTGAAAAGATCAACAAAAGACAAACCTTTAGTTAGACTGATCAAAAAAAAAAAAAAGAAAGAAAAAAGATTCAAATGACCAAAGTCAGAAATGAAAGAGGGTACACCACTACTGATCTTACAGATATAAAAAGTATTTTAAAGGAATACTATGAACAATTGTAGGCCAATAAATCAGATAACTTAGATGAAAAGAACATATTCCTAGAAAGACATACTATAGAAAACGACTCAAGCAGAAATAAACAATCTAAATAAATCTATAACAAGTAGAATTTGAATTAAGAATAATAAAAAATGTCCACAATAAAAGCCCAGGTCTAGATGGCTTTACTATGGAATTCTATCAAACATTTAAAGAAAAATATCAACTCTTCACAAATTCTTCTAAAAAAATAGAACAGGAGGGAATACTTCCCAAATTATTCTGTGAGGTTAGTATTACCTTGATAACAAAACCACACAAAGAATTGTTAGAAACCAACAATGTCTCTTATGAATGCTAATGCAAAAATCCTCAACAAAACACTAGCAAACCAAATCCAGCTACATATAAACTGAATTTTACACTATGACCAAACAGAATTTATCCCAGGAATGCAAGATTGGTTCCACATATGAAACTCAATGTAATACACCAAATATATAGAATATTGGCGGGGAGAGGAGAGAGAAACCCCACACGATTTTCTCAATAGACAAAGAAAAAGCATTTAACAACACCTAACACCCTTTCATGATCAAAACAACAAAGAAGGTAATTTTTTTGATATGATAAATGGCATTTACAAAACACCCACAGCTAATGATGAAAGATGGACTGCTTTCTTTCTAAGATCAGAAACAAGATAATGATGTCTACTCTTCCCACTTTGATTCAACATGCAACTAATTTTTTTGCAAAAAGGCAAGGTAATAAAATAAAAGGCATCCAGATTGGAAAGAAATGTGAAACTATATTCACAGATGGCAATGATCTTTTATATAGAAAAGCCTAAGGAATCCACTATTAATCATTAGATCTAAGAAATGAGTTCAGCAAGGTTGAGAATACAAAATCAATATATGAAAAATAATTGTATTTCTATTCACTTGTAATAAACAACTCAAAAAACAAATGAAGAAAATAATTATATTTGAAATAGCATCAAAAAGAATAAGATACTTAGGAAAAAATTTAACCAAAAAAAGGCAAAACCTATACTCTGAAAACTACAAAACACTGTTGAAAGAAATTAAAGAAGATCTAAAAAGATCTAAATAAATATCATGGATTACAAGACTTAATATTAAGATGGCAATACTCTCTAAATTGATTCACTACAATTCCTATTAGAATCCCAGCTGACTTCTTTGTAGAAACTAAAAAGTTGATTCTAAAATTCGTATGAAATTGCAAAAATCCAAACAATCCTGAAAAAGAGGAATAAATGGGAAGACTCACACTTTCTAATTTCAAAACTTACTACAAATCTACAGTAATCAAGATAGTGTAGTAAGATCAATGCAATAGAATTGAGTCCAGAAATAAATCCATGTGTTTATGGCCAACTAATTTTCAGCAAAGGTGCCAAGACAATTCAATGGGGAGAGAAAGTCTTCGCAACAGATGGTGTGGGACAACTGGATATTCACATGCAAAGAATGAAGTTGAATCCTTACTTCATACTCTATGCAAAAATTAATTCAAAATAGATCTAAAACTATGAAACTCAGAAGAAAATACAGAGGTATATCTTCATGGTCTTGGATGTGGCAATGACTTTTTAGATATACCAAAAACACGAGCAACAAAAAAAAAATAGATAAATCAGATTTCATCAAAATTTAAAAATTGTGCTTTAATGGACACTATCAACAAAGTGAAAAACCAGCAGAATGGGAGAAAATATCTGCAACTCATACATGTGATAAGGGATTTTTAACTAGACAGTACAAAGAACTCTTACAACTCAGTAATAAAAAGACAACCTTATCAAAGAATGGGCAAAGGATCTGAATAGACATTTCTCCAAAGAAAATACACAAATGGCCAAAAAGCACATGAAAACAGGACTGACGTCATTAATCATCAGAGAAATGCAAGTCAAACCCACAAGATACCACTTTACACTCACTAGAATGACTAAAATCAGAAAGTCAGAAAATGAGGAAAAATTGGAACCCATATCCACTGCTGATGGAATGTAAAATGGTGTACCCCTTTGGTAAACAGTCGGGCAGTGGAAACAATTAAACATAGTTACCATGTGACCTAGCAATTCCACTTTTAGGTATATTCCCACACAAAATGAAAAACACATCCACCCAAAAAACTTGCACATGAATGTTCATAGCAGCAATTATTCATAATAGCCAAAAGGCAGAACCAAGCCACATGTCCATCAATGATGAACGGATAAACAAAATGTGGTATATCCTTTCAATGGAATATTACTAGGCTGTAAAAAGAAATAAAGTACTGACACATGCTACAACATAGATAAATCATGAAAATACTCTGCTAAGTGAAGGAAGCCAGTCATAGAAGACCGCCATTGACACAAAAGTCTAGAACAGGAAAATTTATAGGGACAGAAAGATTAGTGGTTGCTAGGGCTGGAGGGGATGAAGGGTAGGAGGTGACAGCTAAAGGGGCTGGGGTTTCTTTTTGAGGTGATGAAAATATTTGAAAATTGACTGTGGTGATGGGTGCACAGCTCTGGGAATATACTAAAATCTCTTGAATTATACATTGTAAATGGGTACTTATCTGGCATGTGAACTATCAATAGAGCTGTTTTTTAAAAAAAAATAACATAGTGAAAAGAAAAAACCCTGGCAACTTTGAAATCTTTCCTCAGGCTCTGCCAGTCCATTTTAGCTGTCGGATCTTATCATTCAACATTTACAACAGTATGAATACCCAACACCTTTTGCAGCTTCTTCCTTCCACGCCTTCCGCCCACCTCTCACACACACACAGCCCACTATCTGTTGCTTGAGAAAATAAACACTGATACAAGAGGCACAGCCTTCCTGTCAGCTGGAAGGTGGGTTTTAGAAAAGCCGTGAAACATCAGGAGGAGGCGTCCACCAAACAGTGGGAAATTCAGGGCTGAAGCAGCTGAGGATGGTGGGAGAGGGAGGCTGGGCAGACGGGAAGGACGCCATGGGGTCTCGGTGCCCCAGCTCACAGCCTGACTTCTGTGCCGAGGACAGGGTGAGGCCACACTCCCTTACCGACAAGGGCCAGCTGATGCAGGTGAGCGTGCGGTAGAGGCGGAACAGGTGGACCAGGTAAAAGGCGAGGATCATGATGAAGTTGCAAATGGTGACCACTTCGAAGTATCTGTAGGCGCTGTAGCCGGTCCACGGAGAGCTCCTCACACAGATGAAGGCAATCAGCAGAGTGACCTGGGACATCAGTACAGATACGTGAGAGGAACGCCCACCAAGACGTGTGCCCAGGGAACAAACAGCAACCAAACAACAGAAAATGGAGGAACTGCTACACCTCGGGTTATTTCGTCACAAATTGGCTGGAAGAGTACAATTTCCTATAAGACAAGCTTTGAAAATACAAGCCAGTTGTGAATGCTGAGGATGGCTATGAGTGGCTTTGTCCTCTGAAGACTGTTATATTGTGCCGGCCGGATGCCTCCTCAGAGAGAGGGCAGGGATGAAGCAAATAACCAGGTGGAACCATCCCATTTATTTGCTGGACCTCCACAGAGCAAAGAGAGTCAGCATGCTACTGCACGTTGGGTTTACATGCTAGGTTGAACTGTAGGAAGTTGCCAATATTTGACTGTGTTTGATCCACAAAGAAAGCGATTCATATGTTACACCCTCCCAGTGGGCAGACAATAAGTGACTGCTTACTGATGCCCAATGTATATGATCGCATTGAGGCCTCACAGAACTCTGCCAGGTGGATGAAATCACTTCCATGTTCATATGGGGAAACTGAGGCAGACAGGTTCACTAAATAGCCCAAGGCTACCCAGCTTGTGAGCAGCAGATGTAGGATTTGAACCTCAGTCTGTTTGACTCCAGGGACTATGTTCCTCCAGGTCAGATGCAGTGTTGCCTTCCAAAAATGGAAGCCCTCATCATAAACAAGCCGAGGAAGGTGGATGTGTTATCATATGTGTGGGAATCCTGGTTACAAGGTGGCGAGAACTCACTGGCCATGTGGTGAGAACTTGCTAAGTCTATCATTGCATGAATGAGTGAATGAATATGCAGAATTAATAAATTAATGATCTATTAATGAATTAACAGGTCAGGTAAATTATTAGCAGCATATGAATACTATGAAAGAGCAGATTGGAAGAGGGCAGAGAAGATTCTGAGTTTTTGTGAAGGCCACTCAAAGAGAATAAATTCGTGTTCACTCTACATAGGGAATAAACCAATAAAACATAGGTGTCAAAGTGTGTATAAATCTTAGGATCTATTGGAAAAGCAAAACTAATTCAGGACAAAAATTATTTTATATTGCCTCTTTCCTATAGTCCAGTGATTCTCAAAGCGGGTGTGTGTGTGTGTGATTTTTGTGTCCTTTGACATTTTGTGTCCTAGGTACATTTTAGGTTGTCACAACTGTGGTGGGTGGTTGTGACTGGCATACAGTAGTGAGTAGAGGCTGTGGGTGCTGCTAAACACCCCACAATGTGCAGGAGAGCCCTCGCAATAAAGAACTCTCTGGTCTCATATGTGGCCCAAACTGTGTGTGTCTGCTGTGGAGAAAGAAATCCTGCTGTAGAAAATGTGTGTCTGTATGGAGAATTAAATCACAAAAAGGATCTAATGCTGGTTAAAGTGCTCAACACTACACATGCTCTATTTTCTAGAGCCCCTAATTTCTAGCACACTACTCGGGTCGTAACAGGTACAGCAGCTAGAAAAGCACTAGCTAGCTTGAAGCTGAAAGCGGGCATGAAGAGTGCTCTGCTTAGCAGATCAACACAGAAGAGTGTGGCTCTGACACAGAGGGACCCTCAACATTTGCGTATTCCCCTTTGCTAATGAGCGACATGAGTATTTTCATTTTCTCGGTTCCTCTCAAGCCAGTCAGGCATGGTAATATAATGACTCATGCCTTGAGGTTGTTTGAAGGCCGAGGGGAAGCGTTGCCTCACTCAGGAGTGTGGGCGATGGCTAGCTAGGGCTTTGCTCGGACCCCATTTCTGGGCATCATCCATCTGGAATGTCTATGGGTCGCCTCCGTCTTGCACTGATCCCCTCATGTACTGGGGCATTTTTATTGAAGGTCTGCCTTAAAATGCAGATAATTCAGGATTATGCAGTGCGATTGATTCCCAGGTGGAGATGCAATTTTGCACCTAATTTAATGCAAAGATTAGAATAATTTTTACAACCCTTCATCTGTGACAGAGTCGGCTCTTTCTCATGGTGACAGAGAGATGTGGGAATTTCCCAGTGAACACAAGGGGCCTGGGCAGATCTCCCCCTAAGGGCTCCTAGGTCTGAGCCTCCTGCAGCAGAAGTACATTACTGCTGTACCACAAACCATCTCAACCCTCTCTGGGAAACTTGTTTGTCAAAGAAGACTTCCCAAAATCTGTCCACTTGGCCTGAGGCCACCAACTACGTGCTCTTCTTTAGGACAGCCCAATTTTGGAAAATCTCACCGAGACAGCAGAGGCTGTGTACTTATGAATGCTACTGAAAACTTTCTTTTTTGCCCAAGGATTCTTCCACTCCTATTTTAGATAGCCAGCATCTTAGCTAGTGCACTTCAAAAAAGAAAAAAAAAATTCACGGACACCAAACATTTCAGGAACTCTTCTAAGGCCAGTAGGTAACCTCTGCAAATGCTGGAGACCTCAGAACCATTCAGATCCATGCTCGGGGTTAGCCAGAAAGGTGAAGCAGAAGAACAAAACAATGGTGGAGAAAAAAGCGCTGGGTGTTGGTCCCCCACCCCCACCTGGTCCTCTCAGGACCTCTTCTTGTTCCCTGCTAGAAAAGCAGATCGACAAACACACCTGAATTTGAGAAGACTGAGTAGGACTTCAGGACTGAGTGAAGAAGGCTGGGAGGCTTTGGGAAGATAGATGTGGTTCCGTGTAGAGTAACTGAAACATACCAATGCTAAGGACTAACGTGATTCTTCGGGCACCTTCTAGCTCCCCGCATCAAGGCTTGTTCTGCTATATTGAATTGTCAAGAACATTGAAAATAGAATATCTAATATAAATGTCCATTAAAAGTAATGTTGTAAGAACCCTCAGCTCAGAGCAAGGGTCTCACAGACCAGCTGTGGCACTGGAATCACCTCAGCTTGGAAACCACCGTCCTTTCCTCCTAACTGTGTCCCTTCTGACTCCATACTATTCTCCATACTTCAGAATTCTTACTGAAAAGATGATTTTTGTGAAAGCAGGAGTGGGTTTCAATTTCACAGATGAAGCAAGTTGACATTACCTGAGGGAAACAATTGCCCCTGAGAACTTTGGAACTAAAACAAGTTGGTCCTAATTTCACAGCCAGGTGCCAGGCAGCTTGCTCAGGTTCTCAGCCCTTGTTGGAGCCCAAGACAGGCCGCCCCCACAATATCCCACAATGGCATATAGATTACATTGAATTAAGGTTACTTGATATGCAGCCGGCGCCAGAAGGGCATCTTGACCCTGAGTTCAGGAAATAAATCTCCCCTTTGACAGGTGCCTTCCCCACACCTGGAAGGCTGAGACAGACAATCTTATGACTACAGCTAAGAGATCATCAGCCAAAGAACCTATACAAACACTTCGTTAATGTACTACCCGAGCCCAAACTTAGTTTAGATTCCTCACTAATGAATACCCACACCTAGCTTAGATTCCTTTCTAATAAGCACTAACGTTTTCGGTCCTGCCAATTCTTCACCAAGTTATTATTTTTGTCTAAACAGTATAAAAAGGTGTCTGGTTCGATCATTTCTCTGAGCCTCATTTTATGATCTGAGCATCGTATTGTGTTTCTCCCGTGTGCACATATTAAATTGGTTTTTCTCCTGTTAATCTAATCTTGTGTCAATTTTGTTATTTTATTACGCGTCCAGCTGTAAGGAGTAAAGAAGGGTAGAGTGGGAGCAATTCTCTTCCTCCTCAGACACCCCAAGGCAGACGTGGAATTTTGAAGTCTAAGAAGGACAATTTCTGCAGAAGACTGAGAGGCGGTGTTCAGGAGATGCCTTCTTCTGAGCTGGGCAGGAGATGCCTCTGGTGGCCTCAGGGGCACTGTGCCTGCTGCCTGCCTGCAGCCTGGACTCTCAGCAGACCCGATCCCTCCATGCTCCTGCCAAGTTTGGTCCGCTGAGCGTGCCCGTGTCTGGCTGAAGGTGGCACCAGACGCCTTTTGTTTTAAGAACCCTGGGCTGGATGCTGGCAGGTCACCCATCCCTACCCTCTCTCGCAAGGGGTTTTTATTCTGACCTTGGAATAATGTTTCAGTGAGAGAGACAGGCGGGAGGAGGGGAAGTTACTGATGAAAGACGACATCAAAATGTCTCAGGCCCAACTCGAAGAAGCTTTTCTGGAAAAGCCCAGTAGATGAAAGCCAGGCTTGTTCAAAAAGTCAGAGTTGTGGATGATGCCTTATTGACTGGAAACTGCATTTATAGATGTAAGCAAAGCCCATAAATGACTGTGCTCGGCAGTGGGCAAGCAGGAAAAGGAATTGGAAATGCTCCCGACTTATTCGGCCCTGGGGTGTGGGCAGATTCACCCTGCCTCCCTGTCAAAGTCCCTGCTGGTCATCACCCGGAAGGAGCCCTTGTGCAATCTCGTTAACACCCACTGGGCGAGCGAACCTTGCCCCGACTTACCTTACTCTTCTGGGCCTCCTGTCTCCCTCACCCAAGGCTTCTTCCCATCCCCCAGCACAGTTTTGTTTTCTATTCAAATATAAAAATGCCATGGAAAACACAAGGGAGGGGGAACAATGTAGGAAACACTAGGTCAGCGGTCCACAGGTCCAGGCCTCGCACAGGTTTCCGAATCTCACCAAGTGCCCTGCAGTGCACTAAAAACCAGAGCCACGCTTGTCCGTGCTGAGACTATTTCTGGAAGGCCGCATAGGCAGCTGTTACCAGTGACGGCCTCTGGGGAGGGGAAGGGATCATTTAGAGGTTTAAAAAATTCACTTAGTTTGTTCTCTTTTGATCACATATTAAGTTGTAAAATATCCTTTTCTTAACGACATATCTCAGAGATCTTTAAGGGCACACATACAGATCTACCATTTAATTGGTGGCAGCTTTATTTGACCCAGGGTTTCTCAATCTCGGCTCTACTGACATTTGGGACTGGACAACTCGTTGTGTGTGTGTGTGGGGGGGGGGGGGGAGCTGTCCTGTAGGATGTTTAGCAGTATCCTGGTCTCTACCCTCTAGATGCCAGTAGCACTGCCCCAGGTGTGACAACCAAAAACGTCTCCAGACATTGCCAAGGGGCTTCTGGGGGCAAAACTGCCTCTGGTTGAGAACTGCTACTTTAAACAGTCTTTGATTAATGGCCGTTTATCACATCTCCAGTTTCTTACAAACACAAACAATTTTGCAAAAATATTCTTGGATATACTTCTTTGCATATATATGAACATTTCTGGAAGATTCCTAGAGGTAAAATTACTGCGTGAAAGCACATTCACATTTAAAATTTTGATGTTTGCTGCCAAAATGCTATCCAAAAAAGACATGAGTTTCCCTACACAGCAAATCTTGCCAACACAGATTATCGGTGTTTAAAAAGAATGGCAATGAAATCTTATTTAATCTTCATTTCCTCGATTACTAGTTGGTTGAATATCTTTTCATATTGGTTATTGCCTGTTCATATTCTTGGCCTATTTTTCTATTGTTTGTATTTTTATTATGGGTTTGAAGAACTCTTTATATTCTGAATATTAACCTATTATCTGTTACAGAAATTACAAATAATTCTCTCAATCTCTCATTTGCCTTTATTTTTAGTCTTTTGTTTCACCGAAGTTTCAGTTTTTTATGCAGTCAAATCTATGCACCATTCCTGGGTTTTTCTCCGCCAGAAGATTATAAGAATACCCTACATTAAAAAATAAATGTTTATTTCCTTTTTTACATGTAAAACGTCTACGTCTTTAAGCATGGGAGATTTATTTTTGCAAATGGCATGAGCCAGGACACACAACAAGGTCCTAACTTAGGCAAATAATCAATTGTACTAATATTCATTGAATAGCACATCCTTTCACCACTGGTTTGAAATGCTGCCTTTTACACAAACTTCTATCTGCTCACTTCCAATCCATTATCCACAGAGCAATCATCAACTTTAGAACTCCTTAAAGCCTCAAAAACCCTTCAGTAGTTTCCCATACTCTTGAATCAGGTAAAAATCATTTAATGAGGCCCAGCAGGGCTGCAGGTTTTGATCCTAGCAGCCTCTGCGTCTCTGGGTACACTCTGCCCCTTAGGAGAGTCCCCAGTATTCTCTCTTATGGTACCTTTGCAATCAGTCCTTATCTATGTGTTTGTTGGTTAAACATCTATGAGTTTGTCGGTTAACCTGTTTACTACCTTCTCTCCCAATGAGAATGGAAGCTGCATGAGTAGAGGGACCCTGTGGGTTTCACTCGCACTCCCTCGGCTCCCACCAGCATACCCTGCACATAGTAGGTACTCAATTCAACATGGGGTGAATGAAATCCTGCCATCCTGTCACAGCTCCATGACACTCTAACACATTTACAAAAACACACCTCCTCCCTTACTGGCCTCAAGTCCTTTGAGAAGAGGATTGTTTTTTATCGTGGATCATCACTTAGGGACCTAGTACAGTGCCGAGCGTGTAGAAGACGAATGACTTTTGGAGTTTATTCTGTGAACACCTTTCAACGTTGGCCGGAAGCCTGTCTGGCATTCGGACTCTCCAGTCTGTGGGTATGGGTGTGATGTCTGAGGGGCTTCCAAATTCTTAGTTCATGATGGAGCCAGAACACTATCTGCTTGTTACTCAGGCCAGGTCTTGCTCCCCTTGTCCCTGACCAATTTTTCACAACAGATGCAGCCTGGATAGACTGCCTGTGCAACAATCATGTCACCCATGTCACCACTGCTCTTAACTGGCAAAGGTCATCAGATCACATTTAGGAAGATTGGTCTAGAAAGCACAACCAGTCAAAAATGTCACTACATCAAAAAGGGTGAGAGCACCCCCGACATTCACGCCGGCTTGGTTGGTTTGCTGCTGATACTGAACCAAACCGCAATCACACATTTTTGTTTGCAGCAAGTAATGGTTTCTCTAGCTTGTTTCTCTTTCAGAATCTGACTAGATTTTCTGGTCTCTCTAGTGGCTGACTGCATTTCAAGAACACAAAAGCAGCATCTTCTGTCTCTCAC
Source organism: Rhinolophus ferrumequinum (assembly GCF_004115265.2). NCBI lineage: Eukaryota > Metazoa > Chordata > Mammalia > Chiroptera > Rhinolophidae > Rhinolophus > Rhinolophus ferrumequinum. The sequence goes on from NC_046300.1 coordinate 18,262,898, forward strand.
CCCTGCCATTAGCAAGGGGGGACGTGCTTCTTTGTGTATGTATGGAAGTGAAAAGAGAAGAGATGTGGGCGGTTGCCTCCCCGAAACTGCTGAAGGACATGGCTGTGAGCAGTCAGTCAGCTCCCGGAGGAGTGGGTCATCAGAGAGCACCCAGGACGCAGAGACAACGTGGAGACGCACAGGGAATGTGAGGGTTGAACCCCAAAGGGAAGAGGCCATCAGCATGGCTTCTCAGGTGATAAGAAGAGCAAAGGTAATAACTACACTGCTGGAATGCTCTCTGTGCACCAAGCTCTAAGTGCTTTACATGTACTTGCCCATTTTATCCTCACCGGAACCTACAATATAGGTGCTATTAGTCTCCTCACTTCACAAAACGGGAGCAGAGGGACTGAGCCACAAAGGGATCTGCACCGATCACACAGCTGGCGAGTCTGGAGCCAGGGCCTGGACCCGGGCAGCCTTGAGGGGCAGCCTCTAGTTGCTATGGCAGTAATGCCCTCTCCCTGGAGCTGTGTCTCCAAAGGGCACCCCCGCCTCAGCACTGCCTACTGGATGTGTGTCACCAAAAGGGAACAGGGACACAGGAGTAAGTGGGGCACATGTCCTGAGATCAGGGCCATGGAAACCCCCGAGGGGTGAGGGGTGAAAGAAGCACTGGCCAAGGCAGGACAGGAGGTGTGGAAGACCAGGGAGAGAAATGGAAGCCAGAAGGGGTGAGGACTCAAGAGGTACAGCCGGAACCATGTTTTGTTCACTGTTGTTTCCCAGTGCCCTGATGGTACATGGGTTCTCCACAGATACCTGTTGAATCAGTGAAGGAACAAATGAGTGATTGCAATTATATACATCCATTTCCTGTGGGCCGTGTATGCTCCAGGCACTGAGCCGGGCCACATTCCTGCTCGCTCCTGCCTCAGGTCTAAAGGGGAGAGACAGGGGAGTAGAAGAAGGTCAAACCATCACCTCAGAGATGTTCTACCTTTCACATGTGGGATGAGACCAGTGGGCACACAGGCAGGGACCATGACTAATTCCCTGTTGTGTCCCCAGAGCCCAGCGCAGAGTAGGCCTTCAATCATACACACAGATCTGAAGTTGGCATTCAGCTCGAAGCACCCCAGTGTACAAACGGCCTGCAGGCTGAGTGCAGCCGCTTTTCTGCAGTCACCTCCCCTCGGGCTCTCTAGGGTTTATGGGGAGGTGGCGCTGAACGCAGGGGTTTGCTATTAGGCACAAGCAGGAGAGGGGCTGCCTGCGTAAGTACCGCCATGACAAGCGAATAGAATGCTCAGCAGTGTAGACATAAACTGAAATATTTATGGATGAGACAAAACACAGTACAGAATTAGCTTCACAATAATATGGGAGCAAATGGGCACAAGGGATCTTTTGGGGGTGATGGAAATGTCCTAAAGTTGGACCATGGTGATGGCCGCACACCTCGGGTAATTTGCTAAAAATCAGTGAACTGCATACTTACAACTCGTAGCTTTAATGGTCTGTATGTTATACCTTAATGAAACTGTTAAAAATAATTCAGGTGGATTAAGAAGGTGGCGATATACACATATTTCAACAAGGATTGAGCATGAATTAGTGACTGTAGCAGCTGGGTGAGGGACACAAAAGGGTTCACTGGGCTATTTGCTCTATTTTTGTGTATGTTTGAAATTTTCCATAATGAGAAAGTTAAAATATAGTGCCCAATACGCTCAGAGAAATAACTAGGTGCCATACAGAGGGGAGAGCAGAGGGAAAAATGAATTGAAATTTGTAGTCATCGCTCTTGCCAAAAAGACACAAGTGGAAGTTAGGAAACGAGTTTAAAAACTATCCAGCAATAATTGTGGTTAATAAGCAATTCAAGTAGTGTGAGTCCATGGGGCTTCATCCAAGAACAGACAACCACTTTTGGTTGCTTCTGATAAATGAAATGAAAGTGTAATAGTTCACATTCTGACCACAGCCAGACCAAGCGATCAGGTTCTACAGTCACAACAGTCGGCAGGGCAGATCCCGGTGCAGAGACTTGTGGAGAGAGTATCTGATGCAGTCAAACACCGGTGTCTGAATAGGGCCCCAGTTGGGCCACAGGTGGACAGCGGTTGCCTAGGTGGGCTGAACACAACTTGTCCAACTGTCTGCAAAGAATAGAAGGAACATTCTGGAACAATGTTTTCCCAGGTTTGACTAGAAAAACACCCAGCGTGTATTGATCAACTTGGCAAGGGGCTGTGGAGAGAATATCTAAGACCCCGAAATGTCTAGAAATGCATGGTATAATTTCATAAGCCAAACAAAGATCCTACGTGAACAGAAAAAAGAGGAAAAGTGTCTTACACTAAGGTGAGACTGCTTCCTTCCAGCTAAACCCAAGCCAGCTTAACCCTAACATGTTAGCTGCCCACAGCACCTCAGCTTAATGCCTTTTCAAACCTTTCCTCTGCCTGACTCTCACAGACATCCTGCACTTTCTGCTCTCTAAAGGCTAAGCAGCCACTTAAACCCTTTCCTAGTTGATGGTTCATCTGAACTCGTGCTTTTTTGGTTTTTGTTCTTGTTGTTTGTTTTTGCTTCACCTCTATGAGAGTACCTGGTTGGTACCGAGGTGAGGAGACGAAGGGGAAATTCAAGGCCAGGCAGGTGCTCCAGGGCAGCGGGACTCTGAGGCTGTCAGGGACACGGGGAGCCACGTCAGCACCTCTCAGGCAGGTCTTGGGGAGAGCTGGTCGGCGTTGCTCCCCACTCAGGGCACAGCCCACACGTGAGCATGCTTCTCTCCAGCCCCTGGCATGAGTCCCTGTACTGAGCCCCTCATTTCACACACCGCACAGGGAGCACCCCTATGAACCAGTCACCTCAGGGAGCCAGGCCACCTCACAGGCCTCGGACCTCCCTTACGTCCTACTGACGGTTCGGTCTCTGTTCCAGCCAGTTTGATCCAGGGTCAGGTGAAGCCACATATATACACATATAAGGCAGCTTCCCTAGAACATGAGGCCATGGAATGACAGACAGTGAAGAGATTCACGATCTGCTGAGGACTCCTCCATACCATGACTGATGGTGTTTATTTTAAACACGACAGAGATCTAATACACAGGAGGCCTGCAAGTCACACCAAAGAACAGCTTCGAGCTCCCTTTCCAATGTTGACTTCTACTTCTCCATCCACATCCCATGTCCAAATTGAAGTAGTCTAGGGACCATTCTCCATCCTTTCCTTCCATCCCCTCTGCCAAACTCCTTCTAGACTAGCAATATTCAAAAGAACTTTCTGTGATGATGGAAATGTTTCCCACCTGTGCAGTGCAATATGGTAGCCAACGACCACATGTGGCCACTGAGCACTTGAAAGGTGGCCGGTGCAACTGAATTCTTAATTTAATTTCATTTATATTTAAATATACACATGCGGCTAGTGGCGGCCATATGATATAGTTTTAGACTCTCCACAAAGCAATCTCTGCCTTGTGTTCCCCGGGTTAAAGGGGTCTCTCCCTCCTCCAGCCTTTCGTCCCCACCCCTTTCTAGCATCTGCTCCTTCCTTTGTCCGTCTCATGCCCCACATGAGGTAAAATGTCTTTGTAGACCCAGACAGGGTCTGGGCCTCACTGGATCTCACAAAGCAACCACTCAGTAAAAGAACTCACTGAGCGCTTCTTCTCTCAGTTGGACCAGTTCTTTCTCCCTTCTTGGAGTAAGTATCGGGCTTCTAGGAATGGCTGTTCATGGAGTCCAGAGAGGTTGGTGACCTTCCACATACATATACTGGCCAGGGAGTGGACGCTCCAGCCATCGGTTCTTCTCTATGTAAATCCAATTTTATTTCCAAGAGGCAGTTTGACTTTGGTGCAACTGCCTTAAATCAACACCTGATGCCCCTTTCTAGTTGTGTGGCCTTGCTTTTCCACGCCTCAATTTCTTCATCCAGATAATAGAGATAATAGTATACCCTATAAGGATGTTAGAATGATAAAGTCAGTTAACACTTATAAAAGTGCTGTGCTTGACCCAAAATAACTATGTAATAAACAGTGAAATAATATTAACAGCAAACTAACATGTAAGGGTTAATGGTTGAGCATGGGTCTGGAAGGAACCTCTGGACTTAACACCAAATTATCAAATATCTGAAAAAAAAGCGCATATCTTTTGACCCAATAACATCATCTCTAGTCAATTATCACATTGAAACATTCATGGGTATAGGCCAAGATTGATTTACAAGAATAATCATCACAGAGTGTAGTGTAATAAAAGTGGAAAAAATTAGGAAAAACCCCTAAATATCCAATAGTACACATTGATTAAATAAATTGTGGCTTATCCTCATGACAAAGCACTATGTAGCCATTACTAAAAATGTTCACCGAGCTAAGAAAAAAAAAATCAGGCACAAAGTTGTGACTCCCCACCTCCCCCCAATAAAACAACAGACAATATATTTAAAGGAAACTACCACAGATAAAATGTTAAATGTGAATATTTGGGGCTGATGACATTCACGGGTGTTTTTTTTCCCCTTGTGCTTTTTGCATACTTTTTAAATGTCTGTATTGAACATATTACTTTCGTAATTATGGCAAACACAGCTTTAAACAATCTTGCTTTAATAACACAGGAAGATACTCACAACATAATAAAATAAAAAAAGTCCCATGAAGCTGAATAATACTGAATATCAACTATAATTAAATATATATACATACGGTACGGGATGTGGAGTACAGCATAGAGAATAGAGTCACTGGAATTCCAGCAGCTATATACGATATCAGAGGGGTAAGTAGATTGGGGTAGGGGGGTTATCACTTTGTGAGGGGTGTAAATGTCTAACTATGACATTGTTTTGTAATCCTGAAACTAATAAAAATAAAAAATAAAAAAAGTCCCAAGAAAGATTTGCAGTGTGAAAATACACCTGCATGTATGCCAAGAGAACAAATGGAAGCCCAGTCCCCAGCATGTTACAGTGGTTAGTGGTTGTCCTAAGTCAGGGTTTTAGGGTAGGGAAGCAGATGATAGCTTGTTCAGGATAATCCCAGTTCATGCTCTGTAGCAGTAGACCAACTGGTGACCCCCTTGCTCTCAAAAGTGTCCTGATAAATTATACAGTCAACCTAACTGCAAGAGCTTCTAAAACACTAGAAAACATTGTGGGGAAAACACAGAAAGTACCTTAAATAATCTTTTTAAAGATTCTAAGACCTAGAGAACCAGATAAAACCAAACGATAAGACCCCTGTATGCAGTCAGGATCTTACAGGAAGTAGGAGCTAGTGTTTCCCAGAGGTTCCCTAGTGAGACGACTGCCAAGGAATCTTCTCTAGGACTGGTGGGAGCCGGGGCAGGGCCTACAGTCCTGGCTGGGACATGAGGTTTTTACAAAGTGCTGAAATGATACTGACAATGATAATTATTTTCATGAATGGCTAATATTCATTAGGCAGTTACCACGTGCCAGGCATAGGGTTGCTGAATTATTACAACCACCCAGGGAAGTATGTGCTATTATTACTCCCACTCTACTGAAGAGGCAACTGAGACACGAGAGAGGTACCTGCCCTGGGCCACAGAGCTGTGTGCTCAGAGATTGGATTTCATCTTTTCCATCTGGCTCCAGAATGTGGTTTTTAACCATAGTATGCTGCTTCCTGCCTCTTTTATGCTTTTTTTTTTCCCTCCAAGGTGTGGGACTGGGCAAATGAATTCATCCGCAAACTGTAAAGCTTTCCCAGAGGACTCAATGATCTATGTGTGTTGGGGATGGCGGTGGTGGTATGTAAGAAGCTTAAATGGCCAGATATTCTGATCCCCGCGGCCTCAGTAATGAGTTGTAAAATGAACACCCAACATCCTGTGCGTGCACAGTGGCTGACGATGTTTCCCCCAAATTCCACAGCAACATTTCCAGTCTCACACGCTGTTCCAGAACCTTACTGCTCCCCATAGAAGCAGAATCGGTTTCTCCTCCCCTGGAACCAGGGCAGCCTTAGAGGCTGCCCAGAATGTGGTGGAAATGAAATTATACGACTCCCACGGCGAGGTCACACACCTCGATACAACTTTCTTCTGGCCCTCTCTCTTAGGATGCTCACCCTTGGACCCTCCCACCATGTTACGAGGAAGCACAGATCACTCGGAGAGGCCACGCGTAGGTGTCCGGCCAACAGTCCCAGTTACGGGTCCCAGCCAACAGCCAGCATCAACTGCGACATGTAATCAAGTGAGTTTTCAGCCCATTTCAGCCCCAGCTTTCAAGTCTACCCCGTGGAGGCCCAGTCACGGCAGAGCAAAGACAAACCCTCTTCCCTGCGGCCGGCCCAAACTCCTGACCCACAGAATTTGTGAGCATGAGAAGTGGTTGTTTTACACCACTGCATTCTGGGGTAATTGGATACGCCATAGAGGCTGGAGCAGGCACTTACACGAAAAAAGGTCCCGCTTGGTCTGTTTTGAAAGTAGCACATGAATTGTTCTGGGTTTCGTATTTTGATTCTTTGCACAGGGAAGCTGAGATCTGTCCAGAGGACAGCGATGAGCCCAGTGAGAGACAACATCTGCGACCCACACCTGGGACTCTGGCTTAGAAATGTTCCCTCAGCAGAGATGCTCTTGGGGCCGGCTCAGCTGAAAGGCAGCTGTCCTCTCTGAGGACACTGTTGCTGAGTATTATATAATGAAACTGCTGTGGTAGGGACGACTAGAGAAGGGCTGAAACCCCCACCTCCATCCTGAATCACTGAAGGGATGTTCATCCTCGGTCACCCGGAGACGAGAGGCTCCGATGGGGCTAACACTGCTGAGCCTGGAGGCTCCCAACTCGCTTTACACAGTTCAATGAAAAATGCCAGTGACAGTCAGAGGCATTCTGAGTGCTCCTGGTTTGGGCTTCCCAGTAGCCATGCAATCTAAGACGGAGGACGGGACAAGAACTGTGGCCTTGGTGTTTTCTCTGCCACCCCTGAGCAGCTCAGTTTGGAAGAATCACATATTGATGCTTCCTGGTAAGATGTCACTTGAAAAGAACATCCTGCTACCAAATATATCTACATATTGATTTTCTTTAAGTAAATGTGGCACAGGTACGCTCTTCTGAGTGGGGCGCTCATACCGCCTAATGTGTGCTTTGGGACGACACCATCCTCCCACCACTTTGCTCCACTCAAGCTGGTAGCCCGCTGGTCGCAGAAGGATGAAAGACATGTGGGCACTGCTGAGTCACTCCTGCTACCCCAGCTGACCCCAGACCAGATCAGATGACAGAAGTCAACCCTCGGACACGGAAGCAAGCTTGGCTCATGATGAGCAGAGCCAACCCCAGCTGACCTCAGTCATGTGAACAACAAACACTTATTGTTGTATGCCACCACGTTTTTACGACTATTTGTCATACAGTGAAAGCTAACCGATACACCTTTTTTTCAGAATAGTCCGGGTTTCCCTGTTAGGCAACCCTAGTTTTGAAAGTGGAAAGAAGAATAAAGCTATTCATTCAGTGATTATTTATTGAGTACCAACCATGGTCCCACCCACTCCTGTGTTTAGCACCAGCGATACAAGGCTACCTTAGTTTCCATTTGGCCAAAGACAATCCTAAGGAAACACTGATGCAGAAGAAATAGTTCTCCTGCTCAGTATTTTGGCCACTATCCTGGGGAAGTAAATACACGGAGAAGCTGTGGGGCCCGTCCCAGCAGGAGGCCTGGCATCCAGCCTTACACGCTTGCCAGAAGTCAGTGGCTGTTGAATTTGGGAATGTGGGTGTGGGGTGCCTTGATTAAACACCCAGGCAGCAGAATGCCAATCAGTGCCAGCCTGGGGAAGAAGAAATTAGTCTGAGATAAAAAAACAACACAAAAAAACAAACAAACGACAAAGAACGTTCACAAAAACCATTGAGGGATTGTAAGCATATGTCACTGATGGAAAAACCATAGTGGTTAAGGATGCATGATTGTCATATGGTACCCACTGAGGAGTGGAGAAGGACGTCTGGTAATTGGCCAAAAGCTGGCCTCCAATCAGACTAAGTCAGGCTGAACGGGAGCAATAAGGCATGGCTAGTAACCTCCGTAGGTCAAATAGTCATTTCACAAACATAATTATTAGTGGGCCAGTTAACCCCCCTGGACCTCAGTTTTCTCATCTTTAAAATGGGGATTATAATAAAACTTAGCACACAGAGTTAATGTGAGGATTCAATAAGCTGATTCGGGCAAAACATTTAGTAAACACTCTAGTAAACACTCACAAATGTTAGGTATTAAAACTTTCAGAGGTATGCCGGGAAGAGTAACATGGGGCAATGTTTGAGAAGCTCTTAGCACAAAGTAGCACTTAAACAGTGATTCTGGTAAGTGCAGAGAGCTGTCACCGGGAGATGAGCACAAGGATTACTCAGACACAGACTGGTCCCAAAGGGTAAGGACTTTCAGGTCCAGACACAAGGGGACCGTGAAAGAAAACAGGGGATAAGTACGGGCAGGGAGGTACGATTTGTAAGGAAGGACGTTTGGGGGAGGGCGGAGGTCACGCATGTCTACTGTGAGGTGCACATGTGGCCCTTGTGTGGACTCTTCAGGAGGCAGAATTTGAACATATACAGAACGGAAGGAAACTGGAGGCTTCCAGCAGAGGGGACACGGCAAAAGAAGGCATCAGGGTGGAAAGATGCAGGGCATATTTGGGAACTGGTGAGCTGCCCATTTTAGGCAAACCCCTCATATGTGTAAAGGGGCATGATGGGAAGAAAGCTGGCACGGAACAGTGGGACATCAGGCTCTAGTGACATTATTGGTGGGCAATGGGGAGCCAGTGAAGGTTACTGAGCAGAAAGGGGCCTTCGGCAGAATTGCATTCAGAAAATTCATCTCCAGGTGGACTGCAGATGGGGGAGAAGAGACTCAGAGGTTAGTTAGGGAGGAGGAGGCCATGTCCATCCTAGCAAGGTTCTGAGAACTAGAATGAAGCACCAGCCAGAGGGATGGGCAGGAGACAGGTGAGAGGAGGGCAGCAGGTAGCATGGGTACCCCAGGGTGGCCTCAGGGGTCAAGGCTGCGTGGTGCTGTGGGGAGCAGGCCCCCCATCACAGGGCCCATGTGGATGGCGGGGGGCCAACAGGAAACTCCCCTCAATACTTGCTAGGGAGGTAGCTACCTCGGATTCCTCAGACTGCTGAGCTGGCAATTCCATCTGTCCAAACATTGCCACATACAAAACCATGATTAAAGAAAAATGCATCCGGCTTCAACCCTTTTGCAGGCCTTTAGCTGTCCCCTTCTTCTGCTCTTGGACCCAGCTCTGGAGAATAACTTTCCAGAGAGGACCTTCCCCACTTGCCCTCTGGCTGCCCATGCTTCTAGGGAGCAGAAAGTCTGCCGAGGTGAACCAACCCCTTCAGACAGGCGAGACTACAGGGGGCCTATGGTGTGGACACCTCGCCCCGTTCTTCCTCCCTCCTCCAGCTACCCTGTCCTCCCGTTCAGAGTTGTGACCTGTGTCCCCAGGTTCAGCGAGGTCATTTCAGGAGGCAGGCTTGAGCAGGCCCTTCTCTGATGCCTGCACTCTCCTTGGCTTTCTCACTTCTGAGTCACCTGAGTGCCAGGTGAAAACAAAGACCTTCCTTCAGAAAGTTCCTCACCCCCTTGGCCTTCACTTATGAGAAATGACCTGGTAAGGCTGGAACCGGGGCACTCCCTGCATTTGCCCTCACTGGGTCTGCAGAGTCACCCTAGGGCCTCCTGGCTGCTGCAACAGGCCTGGTGCTGAGACAAAGAGGGCCTTTCAGTCCCCAGGAAGCAGCCCTGCTTCTGCCCTGGTCCGCTGCCTACATGAAGGAGCCACGAACAAAAGGTTCCTAAACAAAACCTCCTGTCACAAACCTGCTAACAGGGGACAGCACCACTCAGAGGAATCCAACACAAATTCACTGTCCTCCTGAGGCCGCAGGGGGGCTGGCATTTGGCAGGACCTCAGTAAGGTGAAGCAAATCCACTTGAATCTAGCTACTGGACTCAAGTGCTTCTTCCTAAATCCTGTATCTGAATTGAGTTTCATAACTGCATGCTTTTCTAACATGACAGAAGAACAGAGGAACAGGTAAAGCTAAAAAGAACAGCCACTACAGGATGAAGAAAGAAGCGAGGATTCAGAATAATCCACTAGATTCTTAGTATGTAGATGTCTTGAAGGGAAGGACTGAAAGTGGGCTGGGTCAGTAGCAAGCTTATGGAGAAACTCTCTTCAGGCTATCAAAACCCTTGACAAAATATTAGCGTATCAAATTCAACAACATATTAAAAAATATAAATGCACCACAAGTAGCTAAAATTTATTCCAGGAACACATGGCTGGTTCAACATTTGAAAACTAATGTATGCACCATATGAACAGACCAAAGAAAAACCAAATATTAGTTTTCTGCATCGATTGACGCAGAAAAAGCATTTCACAAAATTCAATATCCATTCTTGATAAAAACTTCCAGCAAACTAGGATAGCAGGAACATCCTTAAATAAAGGACATCTACAAAAATATCTACAGCTAACATCATATTTAGTGGTGAGACTGAAAGCTTTCCCCTTAAGACAGGGAACGAAGGACGTCCTCTCTTACCACTCTTATTCAACACACTTTTGGAAGCTGCAATAAAGTAAGACAAAGAAATAAAAGGCTCATAGGTTGAAAAGGAAGAAACAAAACCTTTTTTATTTGCAGACAACATGATTACCTATGTGGAAAACCCCAAAGAATCTAGAACTAATAAACGACTTTAGCAATATCACAGGTTCCATGATCAATATAGACAAATCAGCTGTATTTCTATATATTAGCCATCAATAACTGAAATGAAACATTAGAAACAGGACTATTTACAGGAGCAGCCAAAAAGGGGGAAATATTTATTAGGTTTAAATCTAACTTTGTGGTATGCTGAAAACTATAAAATACTGATGAAAGAAATCAAAGACCTGAACGAGGGGCGGCCGGACGGCTGGTTCAGCTGGTTAGAGCGCGAGCTCTTAACAACAAGGTTGCCGGTTCGACTCTTGCAGGGGATGGTGGGCTGAGCCCTCTGCAACTAGATGGAAAACGGCGACTGGACTTGGAGCTGAGCTGCGCCCTCCACCATTAAAACTGAAGGACAACTTGACTTGGAGCTGATGGGTCCTGGGAAAAACATACTGTTTCCCAATAAAGTCCTGGAAATACACACTGTTCCCCTTCATCCAAATTGATATACAGATTTAACACAATCCCAATCAAATTCCAGTAGGCTTTTTGGGTAGATATTGACAAGCTGATTCTAAAATGTATGTGGAAAGGCAAAGGGGTTGTGAGGTGGGGAGAGGGGTTGACTACAAAGTAACAGCACAGGGAAATTTTGGGGGTGATGAGGCTGTTCTATATCACACTGTGGTGACAGGTACGTGATTCTACGCATTCGTCAAAATGCACTTGACTGTTCTAGAAGTTGTAAGATGGACTGTGGTGATGGTGGCACATGTTCTGTAAACATACTAAAAGGCACAGAATCGCGTACTTTAAATGGATGAACTGTATGGTATGTGAATTGTAGCCCAACAAAGCTGTTACCAAAAAGCTCCCCGAAAAAACTAAAAAAAAAAAAAAAAAAAAAAAAAAGACGGCACAGAGATGGTCTTATAATACCGTCAGACCATGGAGGGAGAGGTTATGGAGAGAAGATGAAACTAAGAGGCCCCACCCCTCACTACACTATATAAAAACCTCACTGCGGCATTTCCACAGGGTTTTTTTCCAAGCTCTGACTTTTCTGCCCTGGAATTTCTTGATAACAACAGAAAAACCTTCCAGGAAAGCCCCTGATGTCGAATAGCACAGCCCCCAATACTCACAGTTCATCCATACCAGTGCCCAGGCTGTTTTGAACTTGCCAAGCAATTCATATCCACATTCATGTATATATAATGACTAGAACAATAGTGATGTTGAAAATTTCCCTTCTACGTCACAGGAATTTGAGACCAAGAAAACAGGCATGATTCACCCAGGGTTACTCAGCTGATGGGTAGCAGAGGCAAGAGCCAACTTGAAGTTTTTTCCCCTTCCCCTCTCTTCTAGGTCAAAAATATGAGCCTGGCACGTATTGCACGCTCTACATTTGATAGTTAAATAATAAAAAAAAAATGTCTGCAATACCCTGAACGAGGGTGGATTCTCTCCTCATTCAGACAATGACCTGTGCCAATCTAATGTTCCTATCAAAAGGATCACTGCAGGCTCATAGAAATAAGGTGGGGACATGTAAAGGGGAAAAGAGGATGAAGGCCTTATAGGAAACACAACTATAATGAATACTAAGAACAGGTCCAGTTGATTTCTGAGGAAAGGATTAAAGATGCAAGATCTCACTAGGATATTGAAAGGAGGTAATAAAGTAATAACTACCATTTATTCAGAGCTCAAATATATCATATAGGATCTGCACAGCAACCCTTGGGACCAGGTAATAGCATCTTCCCCATTTTACATATGAGGAAACCAAGGCACACAGAGGTTAGGTGACTTATCCTAGATCTTACTCAAGCAGTGGGAATCCCATTGCCTCTTACTAGCTCTGTGACCTGTAAAAGTTACATAACCTCCCAAAGCTTCAGTTTTCTGGAAAGTGGAGATGACAAGTAGTATTCCACTTAGAGGGGTATCTCATCTGAGATAATATCTAAAAAGCACTGAGCACAGCATCTGGCACAAATTACGTGCTCTACATGTACTAAATGCAAAACAAAACCCTCATCGGGTGCATTTTCATTCTTAACTTTTTTTATTATGGTAAATAATCTGCAGGCCCCATATCATAACATTCTTGGGTTACCATTTCCTCCTCCTGAACTGGGTTTTCTGGAAGGAGTCTCTTTCTGCATGCGAATTAGAAACTAAACAGAAGCCACCACTTCATCAGCCCTCCTTTTCCTCCGAGTGGAGAGGGTCCTCCCGGCAGTGCTTGGCCTTTGTTTTTCTTTACCTTTCCCCTTGGCCCCAAGGAATGAAGAACGGTATTGACTTAAAGAGGACATCTATTCAGAGGCAGATGGTCTGTGCAATTTGAATATTTATTGTTTTAGTAATTTGTATTTTATCTCTTCTTACGGTAAGAAGGCAACAAAACGAGCTTTAGCAAGAAATGTCAAAGATGAAGGAAAGAGGAGAGATTTGCACCACCTAGGAACTCTGAGGGCAGTGTTGAAGTATCATTATGAAGAGCAACGAAGAAGGTGCAAACTTTCAAAGTCAACATAAAGTTAAGAATGAAAATTGAACCAAGAAAGCTTAGGTTGGTCATTATGAAGGGGGTGTGGGGAGTTCCCTAGAAATAGAGTCTGGAACAGGTTCCCAGCCCCCATGACAGTTAAGGGGCAGACAGTAAGTCAGGAAAGAACAAATAAATAATTATGAAGTAGAGAACCCCATGCTATGACTTCGAATATATACTGTTAAATGAAAATAACAATGTAAAAATCATCAGAAAAAGCAAGGTGCCCACTTTACAATGGAGGGACCAGGCTGACAACACCTGAGCCCATGGAGCAATCCTCACAGCATGAAAACAGAGATAACCAGACAGCACGGACCTCCTGATGGAAATACACACCACCACCCAGGCAGTGGTCCTGCAACAAACAAACAAATCTGAACCCGATGAACCTCTAGATCTAATTTCCAATCTGTAGGAAATATAGGTTACAAGACAACTTGTTAATGACACCACAGGCATTCACTCAGACACCTCTACTCAGTGGGAAGGAGCTCTAGGAATGAATGCCCAAATTTATTAAAGAAATAAACTATAAGGAAAAGGAAGGAGGGGGAGGAACCCTAAGATTAAAAGAGACTTCAGAAATCTATGAATGAAATACAATGTATGGTTTTTCATACAATGTTTGAATCTTGATTTGAACAAACCAACTGTTTAAAGACATACACACACACACACACATACACACACACACCCCTGGGGAAACCTGGACAGCATATTTGATGATGTTAAGAAATTATTAGTTTTTTAAACTGTGACAATAGTAATGTAATTAATGTAATATAATAATAATATAAAACAAACAATAATGGTCATTATTAAAAAGAATGCATACTGAAAAAGGAGTCTAGGATTTGCTTCAAAAAAATCCATGAGATGGATGAAAGAAATAGATGAAACAAGACTGGCCATGTGTTGATAATTGTTATAGCTGGGTGATAAGTAGGTGTGGGGTCCTTATAATATTCACAGTATGCTTATGTTGCAAATTTCCTATAATAAAAGCTTTAAAATGCAAGGTATAGAACAGTGAGTATATGTAGACCACGGGAACAATGTTGCCACCAGGGAAGGGCGTCAGCCAAACAGAGGTGTGGGGAAAGTTTATCCTTTTAGACTTTGTGAATTTTGAATTGACCACGTGACTATATACTACTATATATGACATCTATTATATGTTGACTCTATTATCTAATATTGTAATAGAATATATATCTTATATATTACCTGTTTTTTAATTAATTTAAGTTTTAAAAATAGTAATTACACAGCAGAGATAGCTAAGTGATATCAAAATCTGTGCTCTTCCTTCCAAATTATAGAGCTGTGGCTGAGAAGTGGCACCTAACCAGGGAACAAGGAAGGGGAAAGGCTATTGTGTTACAACACTGATATGTGAGGGTTTATTTGTTACAGCAGGTAGCTTTACACTAATACGATTAAGAACTGTGAGAAATGCCCTGAACGAAAAGAACTGGGCGCTACTAGAGGGGTTATAAGGGAAATGTAAATTAGAAATCTCCGAGTGGCTTTATAATTATTATAATCTAATTATTATAATCTTATAATGGTCAATTAATTGGTACATTTGTTCTCATGACATGTCACTACCCTTATGGACCATATTCATGCTATAAATTAGAAATTATTTTGAAAGCAATAAAATAACATCCATAGCCTATGAGTGAATAATCTCTCAGAATTTGTCTTAAGGAAAATAACCTTAAGAAAGCTCTCCTACACACTACAAAAAAAAAGATTAACAAAATTTTTTGGTAAAGAACCAGAGTAAGTATTTTAGGGTTTGAAGGTCATATAATCGCTATGGAAACGACTGAACTCTGTTGCATACTGTGAAAGCAGTCATATGCAGTACCTAAATGAGTGGGCTTGGCTGCGTACCAATAAAATTTTATTTAACAAAACAGCTGGCAGGCCGAATTTGGGTGGCAGGCTATAGTTTGCCAACCCCTACAAACATTCAATGTAATATCAGTTATAATAGCTAAAAGCTCAAAGACGACCTACATGTTCAAAAGTGAACGATTATTAAAGAATATCCACTTAGACGATCTCACAATTATAAAGATTTTATAGCAACAAAGCCATGTTATTAAATACTAAATTTTATGATAAAGAAAATAAGAGGGAAGCACAACCCATGACTTTTAACCACTAGGAATACAGCCCTGAAAACTTGTATCTATACAATTACACAAGGACCCAACTGGAACATCTGTGGCATTTGTGCAATTGCGGGCCATGGGTGAATTTTTTTTTTTTTTAAATACTTTTTTGGATCCAATTATGTCAATGTTGCTCTAATCATATTTGTGTAATAACACGAAATCTCAAAAATAAAACGCTGGACCTATAAAATGCCTTTCGTGGAAGGCCTACATGGAACAGGCAAATTCACATGCTCACTGCATCATTCATTCCTCCAGCAGCTCCCCGTAAGACACCTGACAATGATGAAGTTGTCAAAGCCTAATAGAACCACTACTGACGGACTTCTGTGGCTAACAGCTCTCCCACACTCCACCAGTACCAAAAAGCCCATTTTGTGAACTCACCAAGACATTTTCAAACTCTCTACCTTCTCTCTCAGCTCTGGGCCTTTGCATAGGTTGTTCCCTTTTCAGAACACTATTCCCACCTTTTCCTCCTGCTTTGCCCCTTTCCATCCTCAGGTATCAGCCTGGAGGTTCCTTACCCACAGCCTAGGGAGGACCTGTTCTCTGTGCTCCCAGCACGTTCTCTGTCCTCCTTCATGGTGCTCAGCACCCTCGCACCAACCACACTTCACTGATTCAAAGATGCTCACTCTTGCACATCTGTACTTCCCTCAAGGCAGAGGTGTCATCTACAATTGCTGCCCGCCCAACCACACAGCAATTCTGGTACCGTGTGCCAACATTCAATCTGCTGACATGAAAACTGGCAGAATGGCTGTCAGCAGCATGGAAGAAAATCCCGGAGCAAGAGTGGAACACTCTTTGAAGCCCTGAGAACCAGAGGTTTTGTGGGACTGAGATAGTGAGATGGCCAATCAGGCATGTTGAGCATCATTCCCCAAAGCAGGAGTCCAAAGTCAGCCAACGAGCCCAGCCCCTAATGGTTTTCAGTTCTTTTATGGATTCTTCTAAGGATGACTATATTGCTCACATTCTTGATGGCACAGAGGATGACAGTGTGTGGGTTAAAATACATTTTCAAGAAAAGAATTTAGAAGAGGCGGGCTTTGACTGCACATAAATTTTAAGAATGCCTTAACTTATTTCCCTTCACCAATTTTCCTTTATAGGTATGCACAAGAATATAGAAAATCTCCATTTAATTAAGTCTGAAAGATTTCTTTCAATAATCATAAACTAAAAATTTTAAATAAGAGAGATTTGTGTCATCACATAACTAAAAACATTTCCTTCCTTCCTCCCTCTTCTTTCCTTCCCTTCTTAGCAGTGCCTAAAACAATGGTGCCTTAGAGGTGATAAAACACACCTGTTTAGTGTCCAGATTTCCAGCCCAGAGGGGAGGGGCCAGATCTGTCTTGTTCACTGCTGTACCCCCCAGCAGCTGACACAGGGCTGGGACAGAGTAGGCACTAAATAAATACCTGACAAAGTGACTTGAAATAGCCGTGGCCAGGTAAACAGCCATGAGTAGGAGCACACCAAAGGGTTAGTTCCCGAGCCAGAAATAGAAATCTGAAAGTGAGCTGGCCATGTCTGGCACTCAATTCCTTTAGCCTTTAATCCACCACAGTAATGGCACTATTCAGTGTTTTCTGGTGTTGCTTTAAATTAGGAACCCTGTCCTGACCACTTGACAAATGGACAGACACTTCCCTCATCCCTTGGCTTGTCTCTGTTTGCCTCGGCACAGGAACCAGGTGTTTTGACGGTGTGAGTCAGTGGAAACCTGTCAGCTCAACCACACAAAAAAGAGGTGTTCTCAGGCTGTACCTTTATCAGAAACTCTGGGTTGGGCACCTCATCCCTCTCCCTGCTGGGATGCCCACCTGCATCTCCTCTCAGCCTCTCCTTGCTCTGCCCGGAGACTCCGTGCTTCCTGGCGTGCCGTCCTGAAGTGATGGTCTCAGGCCCCAGCACACATTTTGGGCTTGGCAGGGGCCCCTTCCCACCGCTGGGCCTACACCTCACCTCTCAACAGGCACCTCCTTACACAGCATTACTGTGTTTTCTCAGGAAATACCCAGTCACTCAAGCGCTTCATCCAGACTGACCTTTTTGAAAAGAGTGCTATTACCAGAGGCCTTGGCAAAGAAAATATGCTAGCATCCATCCATCCATTCATTCATTCAAAAAAAATTATGAGTGCTTTCTATTTTCCAGGCACCACCTTAGGAAGTAGGCGCCTCATGGTGACCCAGACAGAAAGGTCGCTGCTGGCCCCACTGCAGTCCAGGTCCTGGTGGTAAAGACTCACCATAAATGTGTAACAGTGAACAAGGTGATTTTGGCTACAGAAGTGCTGTGAAGAAACAAGAACTGGGCAATAGGATAGAGTGATGGGGGCGGGGGTGGTGCTGTTAGGGTGGAGTTAGGGGAACTACTTTAAATCGGGGGCTGGGGAAGGCCCTTCAGAGGCAGGACAGGGAACAACCCAGCAGGGAAGCAGGGGCTTGTTTCTGTTTCCTTACCTTTAAATATGAAAAAATAAGGTCTTAAGATTCTCCGCACACAACTGACAGAAAGAGTAGAGAATCCTGCCTCTTAAAAGCCGTGGACAGGAAGTGGCAAATACCACTTCCACTCTCATTCCATTGATGAGAACTAGCTGCATGGCCACAGTTAAACACAAAGGCTGCAGGAAATGTCTGTCTGTTCAGCGGTCAACTAGAAACAAGCCCATGCTGTGAAAGAGGGAGCATGAGTTTTTGGTTAACAGCGAAATATCTCTACCCCTGTGTGGCAATATCTGACTGCATAATTACCACAAATTCAGATGCTTGGCAAAAAATGTGAAAAATAACAGTACCTGAGTCAGAGGGCTGCTGTGAGGATTAAATGAGGTAAGTCGTGTCAAGTTCCTAGAACAGGACTTGGTCGGTGATGAGGCCTCAGTAACTCTTAGCCATCGTCCCAAGGATGTAACATTTGAGCTAAGTTTTTTTTGTTTTGTTTTGTTTTTTTTAAACAGGACATTCAGTTAAGCTCAATTTGAACTATTAACTTCAGATAGGAAGGTAGCAAAAGGGACTTTTGTGAAAACAAAAGCATTAAAATCGAAATAAGGCGTGTCATAATCCAAACATGTTGTCTTTTCCTTTTGCCTCCGTTGTAGCTACAATATGCTGAGAATCAGAGGGGTCCTCCAAGCCAACTGTAACATCCAGCGAAGGGTCAGTTCTGTCCTCGACTCTTCACAAATGCCAAGGTCAGGGAAGACAAGACTGACAAGCTGTTCCAGAGTGCAAGACATCAAAGAGACATGACCACTGACCATAACGGGATCCCAAACCAGAGAAAGGACGTTAGTGCATCAACTGGTGAAATCTGAATAGGGCTGGTAGATTACATAATGGCACTGGTGTCATCAATTTTGTGTTGTAGGTAACCATACTACACACATGTAAGAGAAGATCCTGCTTAGGAAATGCACACTGATTACTGCTGGACAAAAGGGCATTACATCTGCAACTTACTCTCAAATGGGTCAGAGAAAACAATATGCATATAAATGGAAAAGGATTCAACCAGTGTAGCAAAATGTTAACAACTGGAGAACCTAGAGGAATAGTATATGGGGAGTTCTTGGTACTGTTCCTGCAACGTTTCTGTAAATCTGGAATGATTTATAAACAAAAAGTTGCAAAAGGGTATATACACTATTTAGAGACTTAAATCAAGCAGTTCTACTTGTTCTACTACCATTTAAGAAAATAGCAACTATATTTCACAAGCAGTAGATCAAGCAGGGCTAACTTGACCACCTTAATACATATTTTTTAAGCTGCAGTACCTTATCTTTAAAGATTCTACTGGAAAGCTGTAAGTTTTGGCAGTGTAATGGTTTTGGAGGAATTGGGGACATTTCGTTCAGTGCCTGTAGAAGGCCAGAAGCAGGGCTTCTTTGCAATGTAGTTTTCATCTTTTGCTTCCAACCTGCTGCCTGAGAATGACCCTCTGATGTTCTCTTCATGGTTGCCGTCTTTATATTTCCGCTGTGTTTTTCAGCAGAAATGCAAGGATTGCCTCTTTCTTCGAATAGCTATTAAGAAAACAGATGTACTAAAATAAAGACTGAGATGCAACTGTCAACCACAGTGGCAGAGGGCAGCCATCACCTCTGAAATTTCATTCCTGGAAATGAGCAAAGCACTTCTAAATGGAGAAAACACTAACTGCCTATCGTCTACTATGCTGAAGATTTTAGCGTCTGACCACAAGGGGAAAGTCCTTAATTGGTTGTATCAGTTTCCTCTCGCTGCTGTAACAAACTGCCACAAACTTGGCGGCTCAGAACAACAGAGATTTATTCTTTCACAGTTAGGAGGCCAGAAGCCTGAAATCAGTATCCCTGGGCTAACATCAAGGTGTTGACAAGCCTGCGCTCTCTCTAGAGACTGAGAATCCAGTCCTCGCTTCTTCCAGCTTCTGGCTCCCGGCCGCACCCCTGTGATCTCTGCAACATTTGCATATCACCATGGCCTTCTCCTCATCTGTGTGTCACAAACACACTTGTCATTGGATTTAGGGCCCACTCAGATAATCCAGACCATTACTTCAAAATCCTTACCTTAATTACATCTAGAAAGACCCTTGTTCCAAATAAGGTAACATACATAGGTTACTGAGATTAGACTGTGGACAGGGTTTCCCGCCCGTGTTCTCAGGAATTTTTTTCGCTTTCCCGTTCCTGAATCCCGAGATACAAACTGTTTTCTGTTCTCCACGATGAATCGTTTCCACCAAGTGCCGGCCGATACTACCAACCACCTGGGTTCAAGGAGCCGATTTTCTGGATATCCCGACCAACTTTTCTCGGGATTTGGGAACGGAAAAGCGAAAAAAATTCGAGAACAGGTGGGAATTCCCACCCGGAAATCCTAGTAATAGAAAAAATGTCTAAGAGATACATTGTGAGTAGTGCATTTATTTCCCATTGTGGGTATTACTGGGTTCAAGGAGCCAGTTTTCCCGATTTCGCGACCAACTTTTGGGATTTGGGAATGGGAAAGTGAAAAAAATTCCCAAGAACAGGCAGGAATTCCCGCCCAGAAACCCTAACTGTGGATATATATTTGGGGGGAGGGCACACCATTTGACCCACTACATTTGAAAAGCAATTTTGCATCCCTAAACCACAACTATATGTTGAAGTAACAATTACATCTATAAATAGGGGATTAATGTCACCACAAACCATCACAGGAGACTTACTGTCAGCAAGGAGATACCCATCAGGCCCAGGGGATGCATGTTACGCTGCAGAGTTTTTCCTCTGCCCACAGTGGCAGCCAGGAAACAGGACACACTGCTCAGTAATGGTAACACTCGAGGTACCCTTGTAAAACCAATGTCACATTATCAATACAAGGGTCAGTGTTGCCTCTTTTATCTTTTCCAAGTGACACAACAGTATGCGTCAATGAGGTCCCATCTCTGAAATCAAACGCCTGTACTCTAGGAAACTTTTTCCATGGTTATGGTCTTAGGTCCTTCCAAGGAGTTAAAAGAGATACAGTCAAATTATTTATACTACCATGACATTGCTTGTAATTTTCCCATAAAGTTTACAGAACTAATTTTGCTCCCTATTGCTTTTATTTTTCATTCAGTAAACATTAATATGTTTTCCCCTCTTTTCTTGGTTCAAAAAGGAGTTGCAAAAATACCACCACTGTTGAAGCGGACAACAAAAAGTAACATCAAAAGTCCTGTGCGGTCTGTCAGGCCACTGCCTGGTACTGTCCATCTGCAGGACAGCAGAACACTGATAAACCAGTTCTGCAGGCAGACGGAGGCAGCAGTCAGATTAGTATGTCCCCAGAGTGCATCAGCTTAGAGCCTCAGCAGAGATCCGATAGACAAGAAGCGATTCCAGTGGCCCCTGAGGAAGACAAGCCGCCACTCCACTGGTGCCCCGCTCATCTGGGTTCCCTTAACCAGGCCAGCACACCCACTCCCCAGCGATGGCAGGGGACACCTGCTGCTAACTCCTCCCCCCTACAGCCTCCTCATGGTTTCCCTTGGACAGCTGCAGCTGTCAGGCTCAGAGTCTGTAGCCAATAAAGGGTACAAACGCCCAGCTCCATTGCATCAAAACATGAGAATCTCACTTTCTAGAGCTCCCTGCAAGATCAGGCTGAGGCTGGACTTCTGAAACCCATCTGTGTCTAGCTCTTTCTCCCGCCCTTGCCTTCTTCGCTCACTCAGGAAATCAGGTGCGCAAGAACCCCTATCTCTAGCTCTGCTTCCAGGTAAGCTGACTTCAACACTCCCTGTGATGGATGTTGGGAAACTCTAAGAACCATGCTGGTCACACAGGTCTTCTTGTTTCCTAGACTTTCCAGGCTCTTAATATCTTAAAATTATTGGGATACTGGAGCAGTGGGATTCTGATTACTGTATGAACACTAAGTAAAGCCTTTCTCAATGACAATGGATGTGGAAGACCCCTGAAACTGTCTGGGAGATGGTCACAGGCGATGTTTGAAAATCAGAGTTACAGGACAAATGAAAATATGTGCAAGGGCAGGCAACATTTGGCCCAGGATTTCTTTTAGGAATTTCTCTCCTCTGTTATTCTTGTGTCACACAAAACTGTGATATGTATAAGAGTATCCAATACAGCACTGCAAGATAACAAAAGATGAAAAATAACCAAAATGCCTGTCAATAGGGGATTGGTTAAATAAATGGACTGTAGGAAACCCACTGTCTGGAACACAATGCAGCTGTTAAAGAGAATGAGAATGAAAACATTCTGATGGATGTGGAATTATCTCCAAGATGGAAAGTTAAGTAACAAAAGTACAGAACAATGAGTATAAGTCAGTTCCCATCTGTGATGGGAGAACGAACACACACACACACACACACACACACACAGACACACACACACTCCCGAAGGATTTACAAGTGACTGGTATTACTAGCAGCCTCCAGGAGGGACAGGGGAAATTGGAGGATTTTTTGTACTTTCAAAATCTTAATTATGTGAATGTTATCTATCCAAAGAAAGTAAGTACAATTTTAACAACTGCCCAACCATAGTTATTGTTCAAATCTGGATTTGGTTTCTTAGGAGGGCTCTGGAAAGGGACCATGGAGGAAACAGGGACAGCCGTGAGATGGAGGCAGTTCTTATACGCCTCGTGGCTGCAGAAAAGACACCACACCAGTTTCCTCATCTGTGAAATGGGAATGCTGACACCTCCTTGGGACGCCACAGTGATGAGTGAGTTCTTGCATAGAAAGCATTCGGCACAATGCCCAGAGCAACAACTCAACAAACACACTCCACAGGAGTTCAACGGCATATGGGCATATGACCACAGCCCATATAAAAACTATATTATGATTATAAAAACGGCCATTATGCCTTCTGTCCCGTGCACTGCTGTTGCCCCATCTTTCCTTGCCAGATCTGATGCAGGACACAGGGGCTTCTGAGGGGACATGAGATATCTACTGCTGCACACACTACGTTCCTTAAAACAAGAGACATTTATCATCTCACGGTTTCTACTGGTCAGGAGCCGGGGCAGGAGTCTTCTGCTCAGGGTCGCACAGAGCTGCAGTCACGATGTTGGCCAGGCTGGGGTTTCATCTGGGACTTTGGGTCCTCCCCCAAGCTCACGTGGTTGTTGGTGGAAATCAGTTAGTGGAAATCAAAGAGGACAGCGGTCTCCATTATCTTACCGGCCGTCAGCCAAGGGCTGCTCTCAGCCGCTAGATACCACCCATTGATGCTTGCCACAAAGCCCTCTGCCAGGCCCTCTGCCAACAAGGCAGTTTACTTCTTCGGGCCAGCAGGAATTTCTCTGCCTTTGGGAAGGACTCAGTACCTCTTTTAATGACTTTCAGCTGATTAAGTCATGCCCACCTGGAGATCATCTCCTTTTGATTAACTCAGAATCAATTCACTTGGGAAAGCAATGACATCTGCGACATCCCTTCACCTCGGCATATAACTACCATATCATGGGCATGAATCCCACCACCTTCGCCATATCTTGTTAGTTAGAAGCAAGTCGCAGGTCCTGCCCGCATTCAAGAGGATGGAATTCCACAAGGTTGTGACTCACCCTTCAGCGGAAGTCACTCTCGGGTGTGTCTGCCACAGTGGGCTAGCCTGGAACCTGCTTGCCGTATGTGGAGAGAGATGGCACACCATGGCGGGAAAAGGCTAGGCCTTGCCACACTGAGGTTCAAAGGCTGGCTTCAGAATTTAATGAATATTTTGAAACGTGGGCAAGTTACAAAATCGCTCAGCTTCTATTCAACCAAAAGGGGAAAACAAATAATACACAGTCACTGGAAGGATTAAACGAAGGAAAACCGCATGTAAAATCACCTGACATAGTAGATCAGACACTTAAATCTTAGTTCTCCTCTCTAGAGGAACTTATGACTTAAAAACAAAGCTAATACCAAAGGTTTCTTCTTAAGCCTCCCAGCAGCCCTGTGGGTTAACGCATGAAAATGTTTTCCAAAATACTATGCACACTCTGTCTGTTCAATACCCCAGTGAGGGTTTTCCCCACTCTGGCTGATTTCATCTTTGGGTGAAATTGTCACTATTACTTGCTGTCACTTCTCATAGCACCTTCTTTTAGATTTGCTACAACCGGTCCATCAAGGAGGAGCCAAATGGATAAATTACGGTACAACTAAATGATGGACTTGTATGCAGTTATCACAACGTCATTTTCAAATAAGGTCTAGTGACATGGGGAAAATACTCATGGCGTATTGATAATGAAAAATAAATGACCCAAACTATCCTTTTATTAGCTCAAAATCTGGACTCAAACTGCCTGATTCAAAACTCAGCTTCACTATTTTTGAGTTTGTGGCTTTGGGCAGGTTATGTAACCTCTCTGTGCCTCAGTAAAATGCAGGTAATGATGGGACCTACCCATCATGAGGAGGAAATGAGGTGACACATGACAAACACTTAGCCCCGTGGCTGTCACCTAACTCAATGAGTCGTAGATGCTATTATTATTAGTTAAGTATCACTTTTATCATTTGCGAGGACAAGTTAAAAAAAAAAAAAAAAGACTTCTTTATAAACAATATTAGCATTACTGCTGCCTTCTTAGGGGAATAAAGAAAATCTAAGAGGAAGAAGTGAGTAAAAGTATATTGAGGTCATACTATATTTAGTAATTCTGCTTTCCAGAAGGTTCCAATTTACTCAGTACCTACAAGCATTTACTTCATTGCTCTTCCCCCCACCGCCTCCCCAGTCCCTTGTGAAGGCACTCCATTTTATCCATCTTTAAAAATGAGGATGATACTGCTTTTCTCTCAGGGTTCACAGCAATCTTTTCTGTGGGTAATATGTATAAACCACTCCACAGACGACTTTGCTCTCTTTCTCTATCAATCTGTCCTTCTATCTACCTAAAGTTAAAAAAAAAAAAAAAAAAAAGAGGGTGGCTGCTCCAGGAAAAGGAAGAGCCATGTCACTGCCACTGCTGTTTAAACACAAACCAGGTGAAACGCTGTCTCCGCAGAAGCATCTCTGTTACTGGTTTCCGCCAGGGAGCAAGGGATGGGATTCCGTCCCATCCTCCTCTTCCTTCAGAAAGACCCGAATCCACTGAGCAACCAGCAGCCAGCACTGGGCTCTGAGCCAGGCCACTAGTGCCAGGAGTTGCTAAGGACCCCAGTGAGGAATGTCAGGGAGTGAGCAGCGGGCAAGGGAACCACTGAACCAGACTGGTGACAAAGAAAGCAAGCATGTGGCAGGCGGCAGGTCGGAGGAGGCTGCCACGGGCAGCACGCCTGGGCCAGCCCAGCGAGGCAGATGGCAGGGGAAGGAAACAGATGGATGTCCAGTGGCGCTGAGCAGGAAGCACCAGTGCTGAGAGCCAGGGAGGAGGGGCTGGGAGGAAGGGAGCAGAGAGACGGCCTTTCCCCCTCCCCACAGGAATCTAAACTAACCCACACAGGGAGTCCCCCCAAGGGAGACCTAGGATGGCCCTGGAGGGCCGAGGGCCCCTGTAATGCAGGAAACCCTGTGGGACACTCCCCAGACTCACACCAGACGCTGCACACAGCCACGCTGCCCCGCCATGCCCAGCCTGGTGGGCCCATCAGCTGGTGCTTTCCTCAGTACCATCTCCTCTGGAAGTGGGGGCAGGCGGTTATTTGGGGTGCCCTGGAAGGGAATTCTTGCCAGTGGTTAAGTAATCCACATGCTCTGCAGCCTGAATAAATAAGGTCTTGCACCTGTGTGGTACTATTATTCTTCCAAGTATGCATATGCTGTAGCCATGAGTTAAATACAAGTGCATTTAAAAGCATTATGTGATACTTGAAACTCATAATAAAAAAAGCATTATGGAATTTTCTAGCCCATCAATGCCGTTCCTTTTCCAAATCATCAGACACCAAAAATATTATTACAACTTAAAATACGATTACTATCACATTTCGCTCCTTGAAATTTCTGGATGACAAAGGGACACCCATTAATTCTAGAGGTTAAAAAGTCTAGATGATTGTCTAACGCCACCCTGCTCAGGAGGGCAAGACGCATTTCATTTCTGTCTCTGTAAAAGGTCATTGCCATTAACTCAGAGCAAGTACTTACGGATTTGTACATTAGAACTTCTGTGCAAGGAAGCGCATCACGGCCTTGTTTGTACATGGGCAGAACTGGAAGCGCCCTGAGCCACAATAAGGTGGAAGGGGGTGGTCACACAGGCCACGGTACATCCATGAATGGCTACAACTCGGTTAAAAGCCAAATTGCAGATGAACATTAAGTGACATGAGAAAACATTCATCATATACTAAGCAAAAAAGGCATTTTAGAAAATATATATAGTATCCTAATTTTGCAAAAAACAAACAAACCCCAACATCCAAATTACGTATGTCTATTCTGAAATAGTATAAAATTTTACTTTAAATGTTAATCTCTGGGGAGAGGGAGTAGGAGAGTCTAATTTCTTAGTGTCCCAACGTTTCTACAATGAACAGGTATTACTTTAGTTATCACGAATGAAATTCCTAACTTGTTCAGTGTTTTCAGTTCTGTTTGACCCCTGATGGAAAGTAGTTTCTTGTTCAGGACTGGGTTGGTGTCAAACCATCTTAGCAGGGAGGTTCTTTGCTGCCCTTACCTCTCCAGCTTCCAGGAAATAGGACATGGCTGGCAGGGGGGCATTTGGGAACCAAACTGGTGACCCCCTGATACACAGATCTAAAACAGAACATAGAGGAGTGGACCATTCCGGATTATGCTGGGTCCTACTCTACTCATCAGTCTATTCACAGCTAGACCAGAGGCTGAGTTCGCCCACAGTCTAATTCCACTTGGGAACTGGGCTTTTCATTTCCAACATGTAGCCCATAATTGCCCTGGCCTGGAGGGTCTTTAGGATTCTCTCTCATGCCAGAAAACTTAGTGTACTCTTGCGAGACTCATACATCCATCCAGCCTGGCTAGGCTCCTTCAGTCTTATTTCAGACAAAACATCTCTTTAGGATATTAAGTAGGTGCAATGCCCTCATTACTATCCTGAAATGAATAAAATGTATACCTAATAGGATTCTAATCCCTGTGACAACCGAGAGTTTCCACAAAGTTCCAAAATGACCCGGAAGGGGCAGTGCAGGCTGAGAACCACAATTTCAGTGGTGGGTTGATACTGGCATGATACTTCCCAGATACTCTTAGAATAAGGGTCATGCCCTCACCAAGACCTGGCAGGTCTGGGGGGTCTAGTCCCTGCATATTTCTCCAGTCTCACCCATGCCACTCCCACCTTTGTTCCCTCCACTCCAACCATAGCAATACTCCTTCCTCCAGACTCAGAGCCATTGTGTGTGCTTTTCCTTCTTCTGGTAATGCTGTTCCCTCATCCTTCAAATACCCCTTCCTCAGAAAAGCCCTTCCTTACCTCCCAGACAGGTCAGACCTCCTAGTTAATGTTCTATACACAGAGATACTGCATACCTCTCTTTCATAACCTTTATCACAGTTTACAATTGAATATTTATAATCATTTGATTAATGTTTATTTTCCCTAGTAGAGTATAAAGAGGACAGGGACTGATCTGTCTTGTTTGCTCTTCGTTCCTCAGTACCCTAGCATGCAGTGGGTGCTCAAATACCTGCTGAATAAATAAATGAACCTTCTGGAAGACATTTCGGTTTCCATCTTTGCTGCCTGTGAAACTACATTCTGCTTCTCCTTCCATATTATGGTTCTGCAAATGTCAGTCTGCTTTTCTGCACAGGCAGAAAGGGTCTATCTTATTTACTGCTATATTCCACCTGCTTCACACAGAGTTAAGAAGATAGCAGATGCTCAATGAATGAGATGAAGCTTCTCTCTAAGTGTTAGGGTAGGAAGGTTAAGAATTGCACAAACATTGGCTCCGGTCTTGCTGTATCTTCTTCGTTTTTACCTGCCCCCCTCCCCAACATATCACTTCTCTCCATCTTAACCATACTGAATAGGGGCGTTGGAAAGGTAAGTGGGGCACTCCCAACCAGACAAACTCATACTCATCTCTCAAGTTTCAACTCAAATGTCACCTTTGTCTTCCTCCATCCTTCCTCTCTAATGTGGGAAATCAGCAGAGCTTTTATCTCCCTGACCAGGCAGTTTTGGTATTTATCTGTCTCCTCAGCAGAACCACCGACTTCTTGAGAGCAAGGGCTTTGTAACAGTCATCTGTTTCTGCAGAAATGGAAACGAATGTGCCACACCTAAATGAAATGAACCGATTGATGAGGAGTGCTGGGGAGGCCGCAAGCAAGAGCATCCCTTCCAGCTCAGGCCCCTCAGGTACCCAGGTGATGCCAAGAGACCTGGCTCTTCAGCGCAGACGCTGGGAGGTTCCAGGTGGACGTTCCTTTTCCTAGTAGTGGACATGGATGGGCGCTAAGGGAGTGTCCTGATGTGCAGCGGTGGCCCTCCCACATCCAGTGGCTTCACGCGGAATACCCCCTGCTCTTCCCTAGATCTATTTCTTTTTAATAGCTTTATTGAAATAGAACTCAGACATTTCAAGTGTACAGTTAAATGGTCTTTAGTATCCTCACAGAGTTGTAAAGCCATCACCACAATTTTAGAATATTTTCATCACCTCAAAAAGAAACGCCACCCCCATTAGCGGCCAGCTCCCATCACCCCACAACCCCCCAGCCCTAAGCATCCGCTCAGCCACTGTCTGTCTCTAGAACTGTGCCTATTCTGGACACTTCACATATGTGGAATCATATACTACGTGGCCTTTTGTGTCTGGCTTCTTTCACTTAGCATACTGTTTTCAAGGTTCGTCCATGCTGTAGCCTGTATCAGGACTTCATTCCTTTTTCTGCTGAATAATATTCTATTGTGTGGATATCCCACATTTTATTTATCCATTCATCAGTAAATGCGTTGTTTCTACTTTTTCGCTATGATGAATAATGCTCCTGTGAACCTTCACGTACGAGTTTTTGTGTGGACATATGTTTTCATTTCTCGTGAGTATATACCTATGAGTGGACTTTTTGGGCCATGTGGCAATTTTATGTTTCACAGTTTGAGGAACTACCAGACTGTTTGCCAAAGTGGCTGTACCGTTTTCCACTCCCGCCAGCAGTACAGGGGGATTCTGATTTCTTCCTATCCTCCACATCCTTGCTGCTTGTTGCTACGTGTTTTTAATTGCTGCCATCCTATTGGGTGAGAAGTGGTATTTCACTGTGGCCTTGATTTCCCTACCTCTATTAACAAGCAATAGCTCTGCAGTCTTCTGGGGATATGAGCCAGTCAGGCTTGGGTGGGCCCCACTTCTGCTGCTGACAGCTGTGTGACTTCAGTAGCTCAACCTTTCCACTGGTTTCCTCATTTGTCAAACACGTTACTTCACTGGATTCTTAAAAATACTTAATGACACATCCATGGTATATAGTATGGAATTCCTAGCACATTATCAAGAACAATAGTAGGGCTCAAAAAAGATAGCTATTAACAACAACAAAAATCTCCAGTCCCTTTGAGCCAACAAGTGTGACTGTATCTCTAGTTTAAAGAGGAAGGCCAAAGAAACTAAACCATCACAGCCACAGGATTATAAAGACTCACTGAAATGACATGTCAAGTACCAACATTCACTTAGAAACTCACCGTCTTCCTATTTTCTCACCTCACTTTCCGACAGTGGTGGACCCAAGAAAGGCCCAAAGCAAAGAAAGGAAGCTGTTCTCCAAAGGAATAGCCTTTTCAATGATTTCTTAAGGTTAAACATGTTGAGAGGTTCACGATCGGACCATGATGAAAACACTTTACAGGAAGTCTAGGGCAGAAGGGGCAGCCTGTTCAGGATGCGGGTGAGTATCAGTGGTCAAAATGAGAGACCCATAGGCGCCCAAAGGAGGCATCCTTTTAGCTGCTTCTGCCCTCCCCCAATGTTGAAACATGGCTATGCATTTTCTAGGAGAGAAGACAAGTAAACATCAAACGCCTAAGCAGGTGCCCCAGAAAAAGGAGGAGGAGAATGGGGAGGAGCTAGACAAGAGGCCAAAGTAGAGGCCTAAATAGTCTCTCTGTTGCAACATGACCACCCTGCAAGGGCAACTTCACTCCCAAGGGATCTGCTCAAACCAGCCTGCTGCCACAGAGGGTTCCCCAGAGAAGGAAGAAGGTGTAAGAATACCCTGGGCATAGTTTTGCAGGGGCGCACAGAGAAGCAACTCTCTTGAGTCTTTGTTCTCTTCTTTGGAACAATAGGCCCCATCAATGTCATCTGCAACCTGTTACAAGGACCACAGGTGAGAAGTTAATTGAGGAGCTTAAAATAAAAAGCTTCTCTTCTCGAGTCTTTGTCCACCAAACTCATAGACCAACACGGAGAGCCTTCTCATCCCCAATACCTTTGTCCGTCAAACTCATGGACCAAGATGGAGGCCTCTGATCCTGATCTCTGTTCACCGAACTCATCATTTGACTCAGGTACAAGTATGTCTGCCAATGCTCAGGTAGGGCCTGTGTCACCCCGGCCATCTTTTAAGGATGGGAGGTAAGCTGGTCCCTTGTGTTTGATCAGATCTCAGCCTGAACCAAAAAAAATGCCTTGCTCAAAACCAACACTGCTCAGTACATTTTGTTGTGGTTGTCGTTAGTAGCAGCTAACATGCCTCTACTTCCGAATTTTTGGTCCATCTGGACACCCTTCTTAGAGAAAAGGGAACTCAGTCTCCAGCCCTTCAGATCTGACCCAAGCAGGAAATGAGAGCCCCCTCTACACGCACCAGAATAACAGTGCTAAGAACGCATGGGCAGCTCTCACCCAGTGTCCAGCCCCTTGCGGCTGGTCCACCTTAGCAGGCCCTAGTCGGGGGGCTCTGACCTTGCTCCTATGCCCTCATTCCTTCTCCACATCACTCTGCAAAACGATACCCCCTCCGCCCAACATTCTTGCTGCAAACATTACACACCATGAGTCCAACTTACTTTCAAAGCACATTGAACTAATGGGAAAGGTGTTTAAGACTAAAATTTTTTAAAAAAGAAAATGAAATGGAAGGGAGAAGAGTGGGGAACGTGAGAACTGTTTGGGAGAACTGTTTGGGAGACCTGCCCTGCGGGGAGACCCCTGCCCTGCGTAAGTCACACTCAGAGCCCAGACCTTCATCCTGTCTGGCTCCACAGGTGACTCCCATTCAGGCGACCCTACCTCCCCCTAGTAAGGACGGGCTCCTCAAAACTGGCCTTCCCCATTGATCATCTGCCTTCCAACGGTCCCCTAAGCCCTGGGCCCTCCCCTGGAACTTGAAAGGGCAGGGGACCAGGACGGCTGCCCTAGGGTCCCAATTCTTTTCCCACCCTGGAACGTGAGACCTTCGGACACCCTCCCTGGGGCGAAAGTGCGCCCAAAGCAGGGAAGCGCTGCGCGCTGGATTCGGAGAAAAGAGGAGGCCGCGGCGGGTGAGGAGGTCGGGTTTCGCTGCTTCAGCGCCGCCGCCAGGGCGACTCTTCCGCCCCCGGCTTGGGTTCGAAGCGGCGCGGCCCAGAGAAGAGGAAGGAAGACGAAAATGAAGTTCTGCCCGCGGTTTCTATCAGGAGGTGGCTGAGGCCCCGCAGAGGGGTGGCTGGTAGAACTTGGGACCCTGGAGAGGGGTCTACGGGAGCAACGGCCGGGGGGTGGGACTGAGCTCCAGGGCGGGGGCTGCACACTCAACTTTCCCGGAGGAAGCCTTCCTCCAACTTGACTTCGGCGGCGCCGTTCCCCGCCCGCCAGTGGCTCGATGCTCCGGCGGGTTCCGTCCGGCTCCAGCCGCCTGCGCGTCCCCTCCCGGGACCCCTTTACCCTGGGCCACTCCGTCTGACCCGGCCCCGCTTCCCGGGCCTCTCTTACCATCTGCGCCACTTTCAGCAGGGCCCCGTGGGTGCGGGGGTAGACGGGGTCCAGCAGCCCCTCGGAGGGGCTCGCGCCCCGCTGCCCCGCGCCGGCCCCGGGTCCGAACGCGCTGCCGCTGCTGCACGTGGTGCGGACGAGCCCGGATCCATGCGACATCGCGCGGCCCCTGCCCGCCGGCCGCCTCCCGCGGCCGCGGCCGAGGGGCCAGATAAGGCGGGGCGGGGGCGGGGCGGGGCGGGGGCGGGGCCGGCCCCGGGTGTGCGGGCGGCCCGCGGCGGGGAGGGCGGGGCGCACGCGTCCTCTGCCAGCGCGGGAGGCGCCCGTCCAGCTGTGGCTGGACAGACCCTGGGAGGGGCTGGCCCCACGCTTTCTCGAAAGGTAGCGCCCTCGGAGATGCGCGGAAGTTGGACCGGAGGGAGGCGGAAAACGGACGCCGCGGGCTGCTGGGTCTGAGCCTCCTGGGATGATGTGTGGGCGCGGATGTGTGCAAAGAGCGTCTTTATTGAACTATAACTTACATACACTAAAATGTCCAAACCTTCCGTGTTCAGCTCCGTTAACTTTTCTGTATCTACACCTGTGTAACCACCACCCAGATCAACAAATAGAACGTGCCAATGCCCCCAAAAGTTCCCTTGTGTTTCTTCTCAGCCTACCTTCCCTCACCGCACACTTTTGCCCCCCAAGCCTCAGGTAACCGTGATATTCTGCTTTTTTCACTATAGCTGAGTTTTGCTTGTCCTTGGACTTGACATACTTGAAATAGTACAGAATAATCTAATTTGTGTCTGGCTTCTTTCACCCAACATATTGCATTTGCAACTCATCTTGTTGTACCCAGTAAAACTGTGATGAGTATTCTGGTAAGATTTTTTTGGTGGACATAAACTCCCATTTCTTTGGGGTAAATACCTATGAATGAACTTGCTGGGTCACAAGGTGAGCATATGTTTACTTCTATTAGAAGCTGTCAAAGTTATTCAAGTGACATAGTATACTCCACTCCTTCTGGGTTATTTTTTAAATGAAGACAGGCCCAAACAGGGCTACCACAATGAGAGACATTATCAGTATTCCTTTCAAGCAGAGTGTCCCTGTGGCCAAACTTGTAACTTCATTTGGAGATAACATTTAAAAAAAAAAAATCTCTGTGAGATTATTGGATGCCAGTGCTATCCTGTCATCAGAAGACGGTCATTACTGCAGCAGTCTTGATCATTCTAGAATGTGGAGATACTCATGCAATCTCTGTTTGGACAAGTCTCTCAGGCAATTCTCGTGAACACTCAAATTTGAGAACCAATTATTGCTGAAGTTGAGACATTACACTATTTTCTCTATTTTTGTGTATATTTATTAATTTTCATGACCCCCTCCGCAAATTGCCTCCAATATCTGACTTCTCCTTAGACAGCAGTCACAGGGCTTGGTGCCTCCATTTCTTTCTGTGTAAAACAACAATCATTGCACCTACAAGCTGCTGTGACAGTGCGATAAGACGGCAGGAGTTCTGTACCCTTTCCAACTCTGTGCCCCCAGGCATGAATTGGCATTGCAGATCATTTTTCATGTAGATATACATTTTCACTGTACTTGTCCCAGGCTTCAAAACCCACAGTGCACATGACAGGGAGTCTGTTGAAGTGAAGGCTTCAGGGGAGCCGAAAAAACCAAGCACTGGATAATTTCTCCTCCTCCGAGGGGAGACTTCATCCAGTTCTCCAGTAATCTTCTAAATCAGTGATTTTCAACGTATGCTCCCCAGACCAGAAGCACCCAGAACTCATAGGAAATACAAATTCTTGGGCCCCACCCAGACCTGCTGAATCAGAAACTCTGGGGGTGAGGCTCAGCAATCTGCGTTTTGACAAGCTGTTCCCCCACCTCCCACAGGATTCAGATGCATGCTGGAGTTTCAGAACCACTGTCATTTCCTGAGCCCCCTAGAATTGAGACTTTGCTGGGTTCTCTGACTGCTATGGGTCATTGTGCCATCAGTGCAGATAGGAAATCATCACTAGTGGTGGCCACTCTGTGCTAATGATTTTATCATGATCATGCAAGAGCTTAAGCAAGATGCTTGGGAATACAAGGGCCACGTGCTGGCCTGGTGTTCAAGAAAAGGCTCTACCAATTATACCTGATGCCAGCTACACTGAGATGTCTACACTGGTGTGATGCTTTCTTGGTGTGAACGGCTGCCCCTTAGGGGAACAAGAGCTTGGGCAAAGGACTCCATAGCCCCCTTTAAATATTTCATACTTTAAGATGGAACAAACCAGATGGGTGGTCTCTGAGTAGCTGGTGAGAATTCAAGAATTTCCAAGTTCTTCTCTGTTCATCTACCCTGAAGGAGTACAGGTTCCAAGGCTTCAATTAGAATGTCACTGTCTGACCACAACTCATTTACACTAATGTGATTATGATGCTATATCTGGTCAGATCTAATAAAAAAAATAATGAGAGTTGACTCCGTTTAGTGACAACTGTGGTTGTCACTTGGTTGCGAGTGACAGAATCTAAACTCAAGCAAAAATAATTCACTGGCTTATATAACCGTGGTATGCAGATGTGAAACCTATTTCAGACATGGTTGGATCCAGGTGCTCATATCAGGCAGGCAGGACCTCTGTCTCTTGTCTTTACACTCCTCTGTGTTTGCTTTACTGTCAGGCAGGCCCTCTCATGACTTACGGCATCATAGGCTTGTATATTACCCCAGTTAGTAACCTCACCTCTTTATCAAGGCACCTTTTTCCTAATGGTTCGAGCACAATATTAATCTGCTTAAGATGCTGTAACAAAATACCACCAACTGGGTGGTTTAAACAACAGAATTTATTTTTTCATAGTTCTGGAGGCTAGAAGTCCAAGATAAGGTGCCATCAGGGTTGGTTTCTGGTGAAGCCTCTCTTCCTGGTTTGTAGACAGCCACCTTCTCACTGTGTTCTCACATGGTCCATCCTCTGTGAGTGGAGAGAGGTATCTGGTGTCCCTTACAAGGACACAAGTCCTATTGGATTAGGGCCCCACCCTTATGATCTCATTTAACCTTGTCTCCCTAAAAGCTCTATCTCCAAATATCATCCCATCAGGGGTTAGGGTTTCAATATGAATTTGGGGGAGGTATATAATTCAGTCTATGACAGACCCTCTCATTGGTCCAGATAGGGGTCATCTTTCAACCAATCACTGTACTCAGAGGGGTGGAACACTTTTATTGGACAGGCCAAATTCCACCTGCGTATAGAGCTGGGTGGGTAGTTCTCTAGAACCACAGGAACTGAGTCAGGGAGGGGTGATTCCGCAAAGGAAAACCAGGGTGCAGGCAATAGTATGTGTCCCCCGCAAATTCATATGTTGAGGTCCTAACCTCCAATGTGATGTATTTGGAGATCAGGCCATTGGGAGGTAATTAGGGTTAGACAAGGTCACGAGGGTGGGGCCCTCATAATGGCATTAGTGTCCTTACAGGAGACACCAAATATCTGTCTGCCTGTCTCCCTCTTTCTGCCATGTCAGGATACAGCAAGAAGGCGGTTATCTTCCATCCAGGAAGAAGCTTCTCACTAGACACTTATTTGGCTGGCACCTTGACCGTGATTCAGATGAAGGCTTCCCAAACTTTAGGAGGATGAAAACATAAATTTCTATCATTGATGATACCTAGGGTATGATATTTTGTTTGCTATGGCAGCCCAACCTAAGACAGAAAGGCAAAAGCATCAGGTCTCCATGACACTCTTCCAGTACCTGTCTTTTAAATCCTTTTCCAGTGAATTTTTTAAAGTTTATTAAGCTCCGAGAACCAGCCATACTCCCACACTCTTCTGAGGAATACCAGCCAGGTGTCCCCATCTCATGATCACATCCAATTGGACCAGTATGGCCTGTGAGCCAGGAGCATCCGTTGGTTAGTGGCGTTTGGAGTGACCTGAGAGCTTTGCCCAACAGGGGCCCATCAGATCCTCTCTCTTGAGGAATTTGACAGGGAGGCACTGGGAAGGGTTAGCAGTTGGCACGTAGAGGCCACAGAAGGCAAAGGACACCTGGAGAGAAGGCAGAAACCGTGAGGCTGGATGGGCCAGGAGAGGAACTGAAGGGTGGGCAGAAGTGTGACTGAGACCCCCCACATGGAGAGCAGGGTGTGCTCACTGCTGGGGGCCAACAAGGAACCTGGTTCTTGGTGCCACACGAGACCCTGAAACCTTAGTCTCTGCTGCTTTGCTGTGTGGCTGTGGGGCAGGGTTCTGGAACCAAACTGCCTGGGTTTGGCAACTGGTTTTATCACCTGCTTGACATGTGTCCTTGGGCAAGTTACCAGCCCTCTCTGAGCTTCCATTTCCTCATCTGTAAAGAGGAGCAACAATAGAACTGACCCTTAGGGCAATTGTGAGACAAGAATGGGATGTTTGTGCCTCTGAGTGTTTGGCACATGGTCATGTTACCTTTTACAAAGGCATTGTTCCTTATGCTTAGGTATTCGAAAGAGAAGTCTTCACCACCTGGAGGCTGAGGGACCCCCCAGTGTAGCTGTTTCCATAACCATAACATCAGAGACCATCTCTAAAGGTGAAATAAAAGACTTTGGATGTGTAACAGAATTTCAGGCAATCTGAGTAACTAAAAGAGCTTCACCCTCTGCTGGATTGTCATTTAGCAGACTGATAATGTCTGATGTTTGCTCCAATATGATTGGCAAAGAGAGAAGATCCCGTGTTGACCAATGAGGGCATGGTGACATTTGATGGATCAGGCAGTGAGGCCTGGCCTTAGACAGTTTTCTCTCATTTTCTGATTATTTCCTGTGTTTGCCAGGTCTCCTCAAATAGACTAGGCTCCCTGTAGACAATGTGCTTTGTGAATGCTCTCAGTGGTTGTAGCTTGCTGATGACTTGCTTACCTTTCGGGCTGTACGTCTAGAAGGGGTGGGGCAAAGGGAGGGCACCCTAATTTCTTAAGCAGTCGGAGAGCAGTCGGAGAGGAGTCTGCATAAAGGTCCTGGTTTTGTTTGCTTGACCTTTTGAATAAGGAGATGGGACTCTGGCTTCCAGACTGCCCACTGAGGTTGTCTGGACCTCAGTATTCCTATCTGTGAAATGGACTAATACCACTAATCTTTGAAGTTCACACAGAAATATGTTCGAAAATGTTAAGAAATGTGATAAAGCAACATACAAGTGTAAGGAATGTTATTTTTGTGCTAATGTTTTCTACCAGAATCAGTTTTCCTTCTCTGACGTTATGGGGGGGAGGGAAAAGGAGGGGAGCAGAGGAGAGGGCAAGAGGGAGCAGGACAGGAGGCTCTCTTTCTTCCTTTATCCATGAAATCTGTCATAAATGCGATAAATGATGGCCAAAGATGACTACACTTCCCTTCAAAAGGAGACAAAGCAATGGGTATAGTTCGCTAAATGGTTTTCATGCAATGCTCTGGCCACTTGTCCACCTTTCTAAGGGGACTTGAGGATACGAAATTTTCCACTAAGCGGGAGGATCTCGGGTTTCTTCACCTGCTGAAACCACGGCCTTCTCTGGTCTTTTATTTTAAAATATTTGTTATTTCCTGATTACGAATCTATTTCCTGTTCATTGTAGGAAAGTAGGGGAAGTTCAGAAAAACAAAGAAAACAAAAATCACCCCATGATTCCCATCACGCTATAATTAGGCTTGCTCGGCCTTTTGGAAACTCCAAGTTATACGATAAATATTTCCTATTGAAAATTCCTCAGTGTTTAGTGGCAACATTGATTTGTGTGTGTGTGTGTGTATACAACTTATGTTTCTCCATTATATATTTTTAGGAAGATAGCATTTGAACAACCGATCATCAATTTAATCACCAATCTTGCAACCATGGTTCAGCCCAGCTTGAGAAGGGGGTTCAAAATAGAAAGTTAAATCATTAATGATGGTGCCAACCCATTCTGATTCTGAATAAACTTGGGAGGGGGTGGGTTGCAATGCATTAATTTCTGAAGGCTCGTTCAATGGATTTAATTAATTTAAGCTTTCTCCTACTGTGAGGGTTTTAGGCTGATCCAGTCTTCTTTTTCCTATTATACATAAGACCAGGATTAACATCTTTGTACATGAATCTTAGACTCTTGAGAGAGGCATCCCCAAGGCCAAGGTAATGCATATTTTTAAGGCTCTTCATCTATACTGCCAAATAGGTTTCTGGAAATGTTGTACCCACTTTATCGCCACGCTCTATACAGTTTTCACTCCGTTCCTTTCCTCACAGGACAGAGGTTTCCAGTCACCTAGGCAGAGGAACTAGAGACCTGGAGTGAGAAGACCTCCATGTCAGCCCACGCTATTCTCATGTCTCACTGTGTAACCTTGGGCACAGTTGTCCTCATTAGATAAATGGCGCTGTGAACACCTGTTTCATCGAAGGCAAAGATGTTTTGAGGATCAACTGACATCATGTGTGAAAGCAACTTGTTAAGAATAAAATTGTAGGTTGAATGATAGGAAATTGCCATTTTTGTAGGTCCAAGAATCAAGTACTGGCAATTTCATACAGTTCAGCCCAACACTGTATCATTAAATGGTTGGAGTTGTTAAGGGCCACTGCTCATTGACATGCTCCAGGAACCAATCAGCTCGCTCTGTGTTTTCCCAGGCACCTAGCCCACTGACCACCTAGTAACTGTCATGGATTAAGCACTTTTCTGACAATCTATTTTCAAGCACCATCAGTGGATCCACAGATGCAGCTTTTCACCTGCCGGTCCCCCCTCCAGGGCCCTCATTCACCCAGATCTGCCCTCCCACATCTCCTCCGCAGACTTGCATTGTGACAGCACTGCTTTCATTGCCAAGCTCAGGCTTGCCCTCTATAGGTTTACCTCAGCTTCTTTGTCTTCTAACTTGCTAATCCTTCAAGGTCTTCTGGGAGTCTCCATTAACATCCCAGTGTCTTCCCCATGGCAACATGTGTATTAAACACATACTATGTTCCCGTGCTGTGCTGAGCTGCAGAGGGAAGGCAGAGATGAAAACCCACCATTTCAATTCTCCGTAAGATCACAAACCAGATGGAAGACCGATGGAAATAAATGATCTGACAGCGCAGCAGACGGGACAAGGGCTGCAGTGATTCTTTAAAAACATCCCACCTGTTTTCTTTTAAAATCAACTTTATCAAGGTGTAATTTACATAAAATAAAATATACCAACTTTAAGTCAACAGTTTGTGAATTTTGACGAATGTATACACACAGGCAACCCCTACCACAATCAAGATGTAGGGTATTTCTATCCAATCCCTTCTGCCTCTAACCTCAGGAAACCACTGATCAGCTTCCTGTCAATTTACTCATACAATTGTTTTACCTTTTCTTGAATTTCATATAAATAGAATCCATATATTTTTTTGTCTGGTTTGTTTCATTCAGTATAATATTTTGGTGATTCATCCACATTATTGCATGTATCCATAGTTCACTCCTTTTTATTTTCAGTATTCCATTGTACAAATACACCTCGATTTGTTTATTAACCATTTGATAGTCATTTGTGTTGTTTCCAGTTTTGGTCAATTATGAACACGGCTGCTATGCCTATTCTTGTATAAGTCTTTTTGTGGACATATTTCTCTTGGGTAAATATCTAGGAATGGAATGACTAGGTCATATTATAAATCTATGTTTAACTTTATTAAATATGAATTTATGTAAATTGTAACATTTGATAGTCCCACCAGCAGTGAATGAGAATTCCAGATGCTCCAAAACCTGGTCAACACGTGGTATTGCAGTCTTTTCAATTTTAGCCATTCCAGAGGTAGAGGGTGTGACCTAGCATCTCATTGGAGTTTTAATTTGAAAAAGGAAAAAAAAAACCACAAGTACTACCTTTGATTTATTTCTAAGCCCTTTTTCCTGTTAGGAGTTTAGGTCTAATCCGCAGTCTTATAGGATCAGTGTTCTTTGGCACTTACGGAATGGTCACCCTACTTCCAGAGAGGGAAACCACTTCTCAAGAGTGACTATTTGTCTTTGAGACATAACAAGATGGAGTTCTCACTCTAAGTTAAAACAGTGGAGGCCAGATTTTCATGTTTCCTCCTTTATACTCAGCTTTCCTATGACAACGACGAAAGTTCAGGTCATGAAAACTGCTTTGAGAACCCATCCTTCCCACTGTTTCTCTTCCTAGGCTCTTCCCATGCTATCACCATCCTTAACCAATAGCCTGGGGAAGGCCTGAGTCACTCTCTCAAGTGGACTCTCAAGGTTTCCTTTTTCTACCCTTCTATTGCTAAGGAGCCCTGGTGCTAAGGTTGACTGACATCTGCCTAGGGCCGTATGGTGACTTACTATGAGAAAGTGAATCAGAACCAAGATTTTATGCCTTTGCGGGAAAGCCATTTGCCAGGAAGCCCTGTGTATTGCTTAGGATGCATACTGTTGCAAGGAACAGAAATTAGTTTAAGCAAAGTGGGTATAATTGCTCCTGTCATTGTAAAGTCCAGAGGTGGCCAGCATTCAGGGCTGAAATGATTCAGGGTCTCAATGATGTAACCATCACGAACTTTCTTTTCATCTCGCTGCTTTTCCTTCCAGTCCCCTTCATCCCACGACTGGCTCCCTCTTGTGGTCACAATATATTTGCCAACAACTGCCTGCGTATTTCCTCAGAACTCCAGAGCAAGCCTCCGGTCACTTACCCATCCCTGAACCAATCAGTGTGGCGGGGGTGGCACTAACGTAGACAGAACCACATGCGCCATTCCTAGAGTCACAGTGGAGTTATTAGGTTAGTGCAAAAGCAATTGAGGTTTTCGCAATTTTTTTTTTCAAGACCTTTCAAACTTCAATTACTTTTGCACCAACCTAATAGCTTCCTCCAAGTAACTGGGGCGTAAGTGGCTGGTGTGGGTACTGAATAAAAAACGAGGGTAGTTGAATAACAAGAGGAGGGAGCAGAGATGTGGGGCAGGCAGGGACAAGGTCTGCTACATTCTGGATTTGGTTATTCTGAATATTCTAAAAAAGAAATCTGCCATTGACATGGAAGTTTTCTCAAAACATGCCTTCCTAACTCCTAACAATATGTACTCTAATCTTCCTTGCGGTCCTAAATCCTCAACACTGGACCAGTTATCTCACTTTCCTTCACAGCTGTTTGCTTATCGTTCACATTTGGCAGAACATTTACCAGACCTTGGATGTGACAAGTTAACGAATACTTCTGAGGTTGTCACCTTTCAGTATGTGTGCACACCTAGCCTTATATGCCTGGATTATTTTTTCTGTGAAAAACCGTATTTTCGACCAAAGTAATAATTGTCTCGGGGACAGAAACAAAGATTTTAAATGGATTTTCTACCCAGGACTGTATCTTCAGCGAGCATTTTTAATTGTGCTCTACACAGAGATATTTTATGTATTTAAAATCTTTAGTGTGCTAATACCCTTAAGGGATTTTCCTCTGAAGGGAATAATTTAAAAAAGTACAAAAATAATTGATATTGAACATTCTTGTCTCTAGCTTCCCTTGTACTTTTGAAATATTGGCCAAATATTTATCTTTTGGGGCTATGAGTTGGAAATAATGAGGGAGAGAGATGAATTGCCTGAAGCATTTCATTGATTTGCCACGAGTGGGTAAATACATCAGATTAAAAAACCTACCCAGTTCCATCACAGAAGAGTTTCAGCATAGCGTGTACTATCCCTGTAGTAATAGTTTTTAAACCTCAGAAACGTATTCTTGTTATGTTGGCCATGTTGCATGTGGCTTTGTTTTTGTTTTTTGCTTCTTTCTTAAGAGAAAAATGAACGAAACCCAGTTCAGAACTTCTAGCTTCATCTGAACAATAGAGACTCATTTTGTTGTCTAAAAACCCACGCTTAAAAATTATGTGAACAAAGTCTCCCAGTATTCAAAAGAGGAAATAATAATTTCCTTTCAGTTAAAAATAAATGCTGTTTTGGGGGGAACTCTCAGGGCAACACAAAGGGTCATGTTCCTGAAAAACCGCAAAGACAAGAGAGCAAGTGGCTGCTGCGTGGACAGACAAGTCACTGTTCTCTTGAAATAGGTACATTTGGTGCTATCAGTTCAAGAAAGACTTACGGTTGTAGTCTATTTGGAAGATATTTCAAAATGGTTTACGGAACTTTTCACCCCAGAAGTTACTTCTTATTAATGCAGCCCTGATTATAGAAATCACGCACGTGCACGCATACACACACACACACACACAGAGAGAGAGAGAGAGAGAGAGAGAGAGAGAGAGAGAGAGAGAGAGAGAGAGAGAGAGAAACAAAAGCAGGCTTCTTTCTTTATGACTGTTTCCAGACACAGATCTCTGCAGGTTACATTTTTCTGCCTTTTATGGAGCCTTGATTGCAGATATAAAGTGCTTAAACCTACGGAGTACATGGAAGATGAATATACCTCTGTGAGTATGAGAGGAGTGACAGACAGAGAGAGACAGAGCACAAAAACTGACTAGTTATGTCAGCTTTTCTTGCAAGATGAGCGAGGCAGAAGCTATCCCGGTGACGGCTGAGAATACAGCTGCCCTGATCATTTGCAGATCTGTGTTGCTAAAGCTCAACCTTCACGGCATGCTAAATGTTGGACACAGAGTGGCCTCCTGTGCACCAACACCCACCTACTCCCACACATCTGTACCCTACACCACCTCTCATGCTTGGATCCCCCCCCCCCCCGCACCATTACCTCTTTGGACCCACAACCCAAGAACATTCTTTACTGTTTCTTTCAAAGATCTGGGGTGGGTGTTTAAGTAGACACTGAAGAAATACCACCTCTCCTATATAGGGGTAAACAGAGCTTGGATAAGGAATTAGAATCAGATAACCAGGAAGACCCACACAAACAAAAAAAACAAAACAAAGAAACAACACTTAACCAGAAGAGCAGAGGCCATAGGTCATGTCCTCTGAGCGCCCGGCTGAAACTCTTCACTGTCATCAACTACACCAACGTTTCTGTGGTTTTTTTTGTTTTTCAAAGGAAGCTCGTGTTGAAAAATCACCCAAGATACACAGCCGCGGCAGCAAGAACCGTCCTGCCTAAAAACACTTCCTCTAAGCGCACATCTGCTTTGCTGAGTGAGGTTCTTCCCGCCGTTTGATTATATCGAATAACGATGTTACAAAATACTAGGGCTAGAGATTTGAGAATTTGGGTGGGGTATTTTCCACAAAATATGGTACACATGTCACTGGTCAGCGAGATGATTTTAAGGAACATGCA
The DNA here is from genome assembly GCF_004115265.2 of Rhinolophus ferrumequinum. Classification (NCBI taxonomy): domain Eukaryota; kingdom Metazoa; phylum Chordata; class Mammalia; order Chiroptera; family Rhinolophidae; genus Rhinolophus; species Rhinolophus ferrumequinum. Next base: position 18,306,019 of record NC_046300.1, read on the forward strand.
AGCATTTATCCTTTTAATGGTTACGCACTGATGTTAGTCTGTATTCAAAACAAACGCCACCAGCACATCAGTCCCTGGAGGTAAAAGCACCATTTAGGGTGGGCCCATTACCAAGCTCCAGGGCCCGTGTCTCATTAGATGCCCTCTGGGCCGAGTGGTTAGCATGTGAGAAGCATGAACAGAGACTTGGGGAGACGCGTCTCTCCTACCGCCCTGGCCCGGTGGCCGTGGACGGGTTTCTTCTGGGAATATTGGACCTGGGCAGCCCTGTGAGAATGAAGACTTCCTACAGCATCCAGCCTTGGCCTTCAGCCGCAGGTCTCCTTTCTCAAATCAGAGTCTACATTACCCAGCATTTGGAAACATTTAATCAAAAAAAAGAAAAGTGGCCTTTTAAACGTTAGATTTACAAACTTGACATTCTTAATATTAGCAATTTATCTATTTATACATTATCTCAGAAAATAAAGTCTATGAAGACATCAACCAGATCTTTAAGAGCTCATTATAAGCTATAGCACTTTGCAAATAAGTCTCCAGTTTAATTGTAACAAACCAGTGGGTGCAAAAATTTAACTAAGTATATAAAAACATTAGTTAAATACAATTCTCTGGAAATATACATTATACCAACAGCTGTTTTTACAGTGAAATTCTTCCTTTTGTTCCCTTCTTAATTCTCAAAATGGCAAATCACTGGACGGTCCTGGATCTCCAAGCTATGAAACTGAAATATGTGTTTCCAGCGTAGCAGATGGTGACCAGGAAGGCAAAGAACTGCAGAAAACAAAGCATAATAGAAAGAGCGTTTAGGGCACCTTCTAATTAGCAAAAGGTATCATTTCGCCTCCATTGAGTCATGCACTCACAGCGTCCCGTGACTCCAGGCTTTCTCATCTAAAACTGCTTTACTGGTTCAGTTACCTTCCTCCTGAAATGATTTCTGGCTATGCTGTTTTTTGGAATATATCTGGAAAACCTGTAGTTTTGCTCAAATAATCCCAGGGTGCTCGCTTCAGGGTGAATATCTGATGGTGTGCATCTGAGAAAAGCACATGTATTTCTAATTTAGTACAGTAGTCGTCCCTCCTTAACTGCAGGGGATACATTCCAAGGTCCCCAGGGGATGCCTGAACCCGTGGATAGTACGAACCCTATATATAACCCGTGGATAGTATGAACCCTATATATATACATATATATATACATGTATATATATAGGGTTCGTAATATATATATATACTATGATTTTTCCTACACATACATACCTATGATAAAGTTTAATTTATAAATTAGACACAGAAAAAGCTTAACAATAATAATAATAAAATAGAACAATTGTAACAATATATGGTAATGAAAGTTCTGTGAATTTTGAATGCAGGCCCCCTCTGTCTGATGAGCTATCTGATAACCAAGAAGTGTACTGAGTGACTAATGGGTAGGAGCCTGTACAGCGTGGAGACGCGGGACAACGGGGTCATAGAGTCCTGGGCAGGACGGAGTGGGACGGTGCAAGATTTCATCACGATACTCAGAGGGGTGTGCCATTGCAAACTTATGAATTGTTTATTTCTGGAATTTTCCATTTAATATTTTTGGACATGGGTTGACCGCAGGTAACTGCAACTGCAGAAAGCAAAACCATGGGTAATGGGGGAACTACTGTATAGGCGATTTTAGACCAGGGCTGACCCTCAGATGGCCACAGGATCGGTTACAGAGATGAGATGAGTGGGCAGCAGGAAGTGGTGAGCCCATCTGGGGTGTGTGGTGTGAACGGTACGTGGGAGAATGTAGGCCCCTCTTATGGGGCAACCACCACCCAGTTCCAGCTATTCGTGCTATGTGTTAACTTGAACCCAGTGCTGCCAACGCTTGTGACTTTTAATCTCGTGTGCACCCATGCACGCTACCTTTACATAGAGATTTTTGAAATATAAGTAAAGAATATAACAAAAACCCATTTTCATCAGTCAGCTTTAACATTATCATTTTGACATTCCTGTCTAACTGTCCCCCCCCACACACACACTTCTTTTGCAGATGGAACACTGTAATGCCAATATCAGAGAAACTTTTAAAATGCTTTTTTTTAATTAAAAAAACAATACATGCTTATGGTTTAAAAATGCAAACACTACAGCAGCAAATAAATTAAAAAGTAGAATCCTCTCATTCCACACTCATCCTTCAATCACAGTCCTGGAAGGAACCTCTGTTGGTGTATATATTTTCTAAGCATTCTCAATGCATAAACAAACATTTCTACTTAAAAAAGCAAAACCAAAGAGAATCATAGTGTGCTCATTTTCTGCAACGCTCTCCCCACTCATACTGTGGGAGGTAATTATTCTTAGAATGCCTCAAATATTTTCCTCTCTCAAATACTGATTTGGTTCCAGCCATCTGGCTTTCACTCAAGCAGAGTCCTTCAGCCTCTGCACTTCAGGTCATCAGGAGGCCTCTCCACTTATGATGCTTTCAAACCAATAAGCTAATTGCCGACGTGTCACTACTACTGGTGATGCTATTTCCTGCAGAGACTCTGTCCTCCTCCTGATCCCCCGAGGGCCTCAGGGAGGGAGGAGATCATGGGTGTGTGTGTGTGTTTGTGTGTAAGGCTCACTCACCGATGAGGCAGCCCAGCTGTTGAAGTTGTGGCCATCCCTCTCCGGGGAGACAGAAGATGCATCCACAATAGCGGCCGAGAGGTATAAGACAAAGGCACTGCCATTAAAGCACAGACCCTGGGGGAGACAGAGAGGTGGCATGTTCAGGGAGCGTAGGAAGCTCTGGGCCCCTCCAAACTTCAGAAGTAGCCAGAACTGCACCCCCGGTATGGTAAGGAGCCCATCTGGACACTTGGAAGACAGGGGACGAGGGCTGTGAGAAGGCAGCTCATCAGTGTCTTGGGGAGGGGAAGGTTTTACACCAGCTCATACTCAGACACCCAGACATCTCTCTTTCTCTCCCCAAGTCACCCAGGCTGCACACTGCCCCTTCGTCCCCTTCTCTCCCTCATTTTGCTCTCAATCCTTGTTTCGTCCAGATTTCAGCCATGGTGACATATTGGCTAAGGACGGAAGACTGCAGAAGGGGCCACCAGTGAGATCTGCCTGCCTTAGCCCATGCAGCAGACGCAGCCCTTTAGCAGCCGACCCTGAAGTAGAACTGAGAGAGCTTCTCCCAAAGCTGCCCAGCCGATTTTCCCTCGCTTTAGGCAGGGAGGGGCCTTTAAGTGAGCTCCCCAAACCCCTGCAAGTTCTTAAAAATCAAAGGATCTTATATGTATTAATAGAGCCCTTTGGGAACTAATCTCACCCTTGGCTTCACCTTCTTTTTTCCTATTCTTAGAGAAAGGAGATATGTAAATTCAAGTAGGTATCTGCTTTTCAGTATTATTCAAACTCTAGGAAACCATACGTGATGTGCAAAGCTTAGTCCTAGCTGAACAAGGGTGAGGGGTGGGGTGGGGCAGAATCAATGCTTCATACAGGTAGGGAGAACGGTGACTCTCAAAGAGCAGCCCCTATGGTGCGACATCTATCCCTCAGGAATTCAGAGACACAGGCATAGGTAGGGAGAAGGGGAGGAGGCAGTATCTTTTTCTTCTGAGGGGAAGAAAGGCACATAGAATTTTCCGGGTTCAGGCTCCAGCATTCTGAGATGGCTTGTGTATCCCTGTTACCACCTCTACACTTTACTCATATTGTTCCTGAGTTATGGCAATTCACTTTTAAGAGAAGGGTCAGTCCCAGGGTTCAGACCACACATGATGCTCATTTGCCATTAGAAACGTGTCCCCAGAAAGCCTTGGTTTTTCTGGATGACTCAGTATGCTTGTTGCTTGAGGGGGTTTTTGTTTGTTTTTGTTTTTGGGTCCAGAAACACATTGGTGCATATTTAAAAAATTTTTGTTTGTTTGTTTTTTATTGCACATTACCTCCAGAGTTCGGCACATTTGCTATTTGCCAAGTAAAGGACTCCTCACCTTTTTTTTTTTTTTTTTAAAAATGCAGGAACAGTTTAATGGAGTTATACCTCTGAGGAGTGGAAGACTTTAGTTTTCATTTTGCATCCTTTTACAGGTGGGGGTTAAATTTATTTTTCTTTAGTAAACTAGCCATGTATTTTACTTTTGAAACATTAAAATGCTTAAAAAAAACACACCAAAAACTCATGCATGTTCATGGCAGCTAAACAAAATCCAGTTCAAACAGAACACTCTGGAGTACAAAGTCAGTATGTCCTTTTCCATCTCAACCCCGTCTTCTGGGCCACAGGCAAACACTCACTTTTACACAAGTGGAGCCATATAGTTATGAGTGGGGTTTTTCTCCACTTAGAAAGATACTAAGGGCATCTCATGTCAGTGCAAACAGACTGACCTTGCTTTTGTCATGGCAGTAACACCTCACAGTCTAACTTTCCCCTAGTGACAGGCATTTTGATGTTCTTAGTGTTTCCAGGATTATAAATACTACTGTAATGAACATCTTTGAACATGTGTTTTGGGGCACCAGGTATGTTCAGTTTCCCTTACAAGGGATCAAGATGAATGAGAGGACGTTCAAAGAGAGCCCAACCTGGGCAGAATGCCCTGGCACAAGTCCTGGGTCTTGCCCAAATAGCTATGCGGGTGAAGGGGCCAGAGAGGAAATGGGGAGAAGACTTGCTGAATATGTGATTTGTGAACTCCCTGAATAGTGGCCCTGTCCCTTATTAAGTGTGGCCCGATCCATGTTTCTAAGGAAACGAGAAATTCCTGTTTCCCCTGGAAAGTAGAGGGGCAAAGGGTGGTAGAGAGATAAGTAGGAGGTAGAGGCATTCTCTCCCCATATACCACCCCACTGGGGCCCTGAGGGTTTATGTCATCCAGTCGGTTGAAGGTCTGACCAGAACAAAAAGGCAGACGCTCCTGGCACCCAGAAGAAACGGCTCTTGCCTGACTGCTTTGAGCTGGGACATCAATCTTTTTTCCTGCTTTTGAACTGGAAAGGAAATATTGGGTCTTCTTGGGTCTTGAGCCTTCCAGCTTTTGGACTAGAATTTACTTATATGATCAGCTCTCCTGGTTTTTAGGCCTTTGGACTCAGACTGGAGCTACACACCATTTGCTCTCCTGGGTCTCCAGCTTGCTGGCTGTGGATCTTGGGACTTGTCAGCTTCCAGAGTCACATGACCCAATTCCTTATAAGAAATCTCTTTACATATGTCCTATTGCTTTTTCTTCTCTAGCAAACCTTGACTAATACAGAATGTGGTACCAAGAGTGGGGTGGACATACTTTGGAACCAGGAGTGCAGTGCTGCTGTGATCAATACCGAAAACGATGGAATGGCTTTGGGATCAGATAAAGAGTAGAGGTATATGACACAAAGATGGACATTAATGGCAATTCTGGTGAGGGTTCAGACGGAAATGAGGACTTTGTTATTGGAAATTGGAGAAAAGGTGATCCTTGTTATACACCAGCAAAGAGCTTGGTCAAGCTGTGTTCTAGTGTTCTGTGGAAGGTAGAACTTGCAAGCTGTGACACTGGGTATTTAGCAGAGGAGATTTGAAAGCAAAGTGTTGAAAAGCGGCTTGGTTCCCTCCTCCTGACTGCTTATCGTAAAATGCAGAATTGACCAGAGGAGGACTAAATTCCATCCTACCTCGTGGGCAATGGACAAGAAGAATGCCCCTGGCTTTCTTACCACCGTTGTCCAGGGGACCTGGGGAATCCTGGTGTAGGTCATTGTTATGTAGACGATGAGGAAGAAGACGGTGAGCACCCAGTAAAATACAGCTACAAACATGACCCAGCCAAAGGCAGGCACCCGGAAGTACTCAGTTCCAGCAATAAGCGTCCATACCAGCAGTCCCAGAACCTGTAAAATGAGATAGGGAGTGGAAAAGGGAGGAGAAAGGAGAAAGGAAAGAAAAAGAAGAAAGTGAGGACAGAAAAAAAAAAATCATTGAGAGTGTCAATCACAACTTTCATCCATATATACACATATACATAACTTATAAATAAAATAGGGGCTGCAAACACATTCCTACACACACCAGGAAGGTAAAATAAATGAACATAGTAGGCTGGGCAGAGACCAGGGCTAACAAGAAAAGCTATGTCTAGTTTTAAGTGGCAGTCTCTACTCAGCTCCAGTCCACTGGGGGCTGGTTTTGCTTTTTTTCCAGAACACAGAAACTCAAGCTTCCACAATGATAATCTTGATTTTCTAAATATTAGCACTACCCAGAGTTTTAAAATATCACGAGAGGCAAAACAAGACACATCTGTGGCTAGAATTTGCTCATAGGCTGATACTTGTCAAGGGAACAAGGCTGCAGGGCCACTCAAGGTGGCCCCTGGACTGATCTGCTCTCAGGGGATGAACCTCTGAGGACTCCCTACCTGCTTCGGCTGCCCTCGTCACCGCTGGCCGATACACCTGTGGCCTGAGACAGCTTTCAGAAAGGAGGATGAGCAAGGGCCTAGTCCTACGGCACTCAGCATTTCAACACCTCGGAAGCTGCACATTTATTCAGCAACAGTCATCAACTGTCACTGCTGACGAGCAAGACCAAAGCCAAAGCCAAATCAATGTCACTGCTGACTAAAGGAAGACTTCATCAAGGGAAAAGAAACTGATATAAACCATAGGTATGATTAGTCCTGAAGAAAGGAAAGCCAGAGCAAGGTATGCACCTCACATTCCAGACCTTTCAAGGGCAAGGTGGACTTTATTCCTAAGCCAGAAAAAGTTAGCATCTAAACCATATCCCCAGGAGACAGTAGCCGGTGTCTGGGACAGGCTCTGGCTGCCAGTTCCAGCTTGCTGTGTGAATCAAGGCAAATTATTTCTTTTCTGTTTTAGCTTTCTTCACAGTATATGGAACAAAATACTACAGTAGTTTACATCACAAAGCTAGGAAGGTAGCTCTCACTCATTTGTTTAGCAACTGAGAGTACCTAAAATATGCCAGGCTTCCTGCTACCCAGGCCCTGAGAACAGAGAGGAGCACAAATTGAACAGACTCTGCTTGTACACAACTTAAAATCTGGAGGGGGGGGGACATATTTGAATAAATTCAATAATGAAAAAAATGCTATAAAGGAAAATAAAGGATATGATCAGGATCTATAACAGGGAGCTATAACCTTGGTGGCAAGCATGGGAAGTGTCAGGGAAAGCCACGCTGAAGCATAACCCGAAGATGGAATAAGAGCTAGCGAGACCGGCGGGAAGACGACATTCGAGAAAAAGGCCTGGAGGGAGGAAGGGCTTTCTGCCTTTTAGAACCCATAAGAAGGTGTAGTAAGTTAGGACATGAATGCAAAATGTTAGAGAGGTTGGGGAGGGTCAGAATGTGGGCCCAGGACGCCGCAGGATTCTGTACTTTATCCTAAGGGCGGTGGGAAGGTTTTGAGCAAGACGATGATAAGGTCGGGTGAGTTTTCGTAAGACCACACTGGCTTCACGACAAGCATGGACATGTGGAGAAATGGACACGTGGAGGGGACAGGTTCAGAGACTGTGGGGATCATACAAGAGGGAGAAGATGATACAGAGTTGCGTCTCTGTATCCACAGTTCTGCCTCTGGGGATTCAACTAACCACAGAGCAAAAACATTTGAAAAGAAAACGTTACATTGTTGCTGATGTATGTACTAAGTAGTTAGGCCCTTGATGGTTGCGTCTGTATTGAACACCTACAGACTGCTTTTCCTTGTCATTATTCCCTAAGCAATACAGTATAACTATTTACATATCATTTACATTGTATTAGATATTATAAGTAATATAGAGATGATTTAAAGTATATAAGAGGATGTGCATAAGTTATATACAAATACTATGCCATTTTATATAAGGGACTTGAGCACCCACAGATTTGGGTACCTGCGGAGGGTCCTGGTAGAATCTCCCCCAGATACTAGGGGACGACTGTATTCAAGACCAATATAGTAGCAGTGAAAATTGGGGAAGTGAGTGAATTCAAGACAGATTGCAGAAACAGACAACACTTTAATAGATTAAACTGGATAAAGTAGAATGACTCCCAGATCTCTAGAAATATTTAGAAAGTGGATTAGTAGGTCATTTCCTCAATGGGAACAATGAAAAGGGAAAGGGTTTAAGGGGCTGATCTGAACAATAGTTCATGAGCTCAGTTTTCAACCCACCCAGTCTGAGGTAGCCAGAACCTCCAGAGAGGGATTAGAAGTGGATGCCGCAGGAAGAAGCGTTCAAGCTCCTCCTTAAGAAGATCTTCACCCTTACTAGGGTGATCATTAAGCCCTCAGACAGGTTTCCAAGAGACATTTTATTTTTTTATAAGATTTTATTGGGGAAGGGGAACAGGACTTTATTGGGGAACAGTGTGTACTTCCAGGACTTTTCCAAGTCAAGTTGAACTTTCAATTTTAGTTGTGGAGGGCGCAGCTCAGCTCCAGTTGCCATTGTTAGTTGCAGGGGGCAGCCTACCATCCCTTGTGGGAGTCGAACCGGCAACCTTGTGGTTGAGAGCCCGCGCTGCAATCAACTGAGCCACCTGACCACCTGGGAGCTGAGCGGCAGCTCATTGACTTCATTCTCGTTGCGGAGGGCGCTGCTCGCTGGCCCATGTGGGAATCGAACCGGCAGCTCCATTGCCCAGAGCTCACGTTCTAACCCACTGAGCCACCCGTCTGCCCCTCCAAGGGACATTTTTAAACTGCTCACTGGGAGAAGCCCACCTCTCTGTCACAGTTTGGATGCCTGTGCTGGAGAGCAGGGAGCAGACTCTAAATGTTGCTGTTTCCCTTCTTTAGACTTGAAAGTTGACATTCTTGTATCTGCTCACGTACATGAATTCCAAAGAAATGCTTCATGGAGATGTGTTTTTGTGCTTACATCTGCGGCAACAGAGTTTATTGAATGTGAAGATACACAAAATGGACAGAATTCCAGAAAGTGCCAAGCCTCACACGCGTGGGGTTTTGGGGCCCGAATTCACTGTAACTGACAGGTAATCTCTATAGTATGTATATTTAACCTTCCATTGGATCCGTAAAACATAATCTGACATGGTAGGGTCTGAAACAACATCACAGGCTTCTTGATTGAACCTGAAAGGGTCATCATGGCCCTTTGTCAATGATCCCCACAGGAAACATAACCACTCACGAAGAGGCACTGCAAATGGGGTGAGGGTGACTCTCCAGGGGTGTGCAATGGTTTAAGAGTTCCCAGCACAAGCTCGTGTCCAGCAAAATAGGCTCAGCTAAAAGCTCTCGGCTCCAAATGTGGAAATGTTTTTCATTATTAAGGCAAGTGGGGTCCACTGTATAGAGATACTTTGTCTAAGCATCTGATGTGCCAGCAGTGGCCCATCTATCACACACCGGGACAACACTGTTAACTGAGCCATCTCTCAAAGAGCAGGAACACACGACCCACGACCTCACCAGCAAACACAGTAAAAAAAAAAACACACAAAAAAAAAACAGCCCCTGTCAAGAAAAGAAATATTCTTCCCAAGTGAATTTCCTAGGTAACTGAAATATATCTAGAAACAAACCCTTTGTCTCTCACTGTTATCGATACTGATGAAAATCACTTTACAAAAATGTTATTCATCTCCTGGGGTGTGTGTGTGTGTGTGTGTGTGTGTGTGTGTGTGTGTGTGTGTAAGACAAACTCTACATCTTTATTTGCTCAGACTACAAAAATACTGTTTATTTTTTTACTGATAAGCATTTTCTTACACTAAAACCTTTTTTGAATGGGAAGGCTTAGACTTAAAAAAAATTAGAAAAAGATAGATGCAGAAGTGTATCATGCATATATAAAGTAAGCAAAGAAATGACAGCCCCCATCCTCCAGTTGTAAGTTCTCGAGAGAAACCAGTATAAAAATTTTGTATCTACCCTTCTTAACTTCTTTTTCTTGCATTGATAACCATCACTCGCACATCCTTTTCTTTCTCTTTTAAAAATATGGATCCGTCTGCCCATAGCTTGCTTCTTTTAGTCAGTAACACCATGGAGAACTTCTGTCCACACTATCTAAGGATCTGTGCCAATTTTAACAGTTGTCCAGTTTTCCATGATTCATGTTACTGGTTCCCTATTGAGAGAAATTTCAGTTGTCTCATTTATGTTGGTACAAAAATGCCCAGGGAACATTCTTATAATATATATCTCTGCATACCTGAAATTCAGGATACATTTGTAGAAGTGAAATTTCCAGGATATTTTAAGCTTTAGAAATTCTGCCCAATTACTCATCAAAAACCTTGTACTAATATTTCTTCTCATCAGTGTAATCGTACTCTTTGCTTCTACCCTCACTAAATTCCCATGTTTTAAATGATTAAAAACCCGACTTAAAAAAAGAGATTTCATGTCTTGCCTTTCACTGCTTTATTGAAATACAGCATGGGAAAAAAGTGCACAAACCCTAGCAGCTCGATGAATTTTCCCACATGGAACAAACCTGTGTAACCAGCAGCCACTGCTAAAAATAAAAACAGGACGTGAGCAGCACCGGGAAGCTCTATCCCTTCTTCTGGCTACTCTTTCCCTCTTCCAAGGGTAACAGCTCCCCTGAGTTCTCTCACCCTAGATTAGTGTTGCGTGATTCTGAACTTCCTATAAATGGAACCTATCGTATGTACTCTTCTGTTTGGTTTCTCTCACTCAATTCTGTGAGATTCATCCATGACACTGAACGTCGTTCATTCATGCTCCTAGCGACACAGCAATGGTTCTCACACAGGAGTGAGCATCAGAACCACCTGAAGGGCTTGTAAAAACCACTGATGGATGGACCTCAGCCCCTGAGTTGGTGATTCAGAGGGTCTGAGAGTGTGCAATTCTCACGAGTTCCCAGGTGATGCTGCTCCTGCTGGTCCAGGGGCCACTCTTTGAGAACTAGTTGCCAGTTAAGTATTCTCCTTGTTTTAGTCTGCACTTGCCTTCAGTGGGGAGGATGGTAGAGCATCTTTTCAGATGCTTATTAGCCACTTCTAGGTTTTTCCTTATGTACTGATGTTTAAAAAAATCACTTTCTTAGTGATTTGTAGAAATCTTTCCCTAAGAGGAATGGTAACAACTATATATATGGCAATATTTTCCCCATCCAACTTGGCTTTTTAACTTCAGAGAGTCTTTCATTCTATGGAAGTTTAAATTTTTTACATAGTTAATGGACTGCTCTTAATGGCTTAAGCCTTCTCCTATTCTAGTCTGCTTACAAAGGTCTTCCTCACCACAAGATTAGAAAAATATTCTCCTACTTTTTTTTTTTTTTATAGTCTTGTACGTATGTTTAGATCTTCAATCCAACCTGAAAACTGAGTTCTACAGGTGGGATGACAAAAGGCTAATTTTATTTTATTTTTTCTAGAACACGGTCAATTGATCCATTATCACTTACTGGTGACTTCTCAGATACTGGGTCAGTTCCTGGAATCTTTATTCTATTCCACTTGTCTGTGGCGACTGCTGTGCCAGTGCCAACTGCTATAGCTTCAGCACGTATTTCAGGCTTCTGGGTAAAGATGTCAAACTGAACACATGGATCTAATTTTGTTCCTTCCCAAAAGCCTTCGAAAAGTATCACGAGAATGGGGGTGAATAGGAAAGGAGACAGAAGTGATTCATTTTTTTGGAAGTTTGGAATACAAATGGATGAGGGATCACCAACTCAGCCACCGTGAGAAAGCTGAATTCTAACTAAGCTGGTTGACAGGGAAAGTGAAGAAGCAAACCAAGCTTGCTGCAAAGTCTGAAAAGACCCAGGTACTTCTGGGGATTGGAGTGAAGTGGGGTGGCGGGGAGTCTAAAATCAGGAGGATTTGTTGAAAGCTATGTCCTTACCTTCTGCTGACTCCCCCACCTCTGTCACTAGTAAGAAAGTGTATTCTCTAGATCAGGATTCTTCAGCCCCAGCCCCGCTGACATTTGGGCCAATAACTCTTTGCTGTCCTGTGCACTGTACGATGCTTAGCAATAACCCTGGCCTCTGCCTACCAGACGCCAGCAGCAAGCCTCCCCATCTCCCTCTTAATGACCATCAAAAATGTCTCCAGAAATTGCCAAGTGTCTCCTGGGAGGCAAAATCACCTCCAACTCTAAAGAAGGTAAAACAAAACAGAAGGTCTCAGATTGAGGGACACAGACGCAGATTTGCGTATCACACTAAACATGAGAGGCTTCAATGACTATTCAATATGAAGACTTCCCCCCCTTCCAATCCTTAACTTTTCCCCTCTGCTGGGTTCTTAGAATACTGGCAGCCAGGCCTCCACTAGCACAAGAGAAAAGAAGTACAGATACTCAGCTGGGGGATTCAAAGTTGATATTAAAAACTCAATAGAACACTTGAAACCTATGTAACTTTACTAACCATTGTCACCCCCATAAACTTTAATTTAAAAAAAAAAACACATCTCAATGGAAGTGTTACATGCTAAAATTGAGAAAACCTTCTAGAAAAGACAGCAAAAAGACAAAAAGATGAAAAAACAGGGGCGATAAGGTAAGAAAGTTAGAGGACAGACTCAGGAAGTCACACACCTGATGAATAAGTTTCAGGAACAGAGACTGGTGTTTCTCTCTCTCCCCACAAACACACAACATATACACCAAGGAAAAAGGAAGAAGGAAGAAGGCAGCTGTCTGCAATCCAAGGAAAAAAGGCCTCTCCGCACACCAATCCTTCCAGTGTCCAGAACGGGGAGAAATAAATTCTTGTTGTTTAAATCACCCAGTCTAGAGTACCTTGTTATGGCAGCCCAAGCTAAGACAGATGGTAACAGGAAGTGACTAGTCAGCATGTAAAATTGAATCAGAAGATGGCAGTGCACACGTTATTTAGAACTACGAATACTCAAATAAGTAAAGCCAGAGTTGTCTCAAGTGGCTGTCTCTGGGGACGGAGACCTCTGGAGCACGGAGGTATGGGGGTGAGAACTGCTGTTTGCTATAAGCTTGTTCGTTCTACTTTTGGCCCCACTACTGATCTCAATTGATATTCTAGAATTTTCTGGCTAAGAGAGAACTGCAATAATGGTTGTTGTGCTGTTTTCCAATATTTATACCATTTGTTTCTCTTCTTATATAATATTATTGCATGAACTAGAATCTCCACAACCATCGTCCAGAACACAAGTGACAGGGGACATCCTTATTTTATTCTCCTTTATTGTTCACTTGGATGTTTTACATTTGTATGATGTCTGTTAGGGAGAGTTGATGAATACCCTTTATCAAGCTAAAGATCCCTATTTGTTAGTGAACTACCAGGTTGCTTCTCCAATCTCTTTCCTGAACAATAGGGTTATGAGCTCAGTCAAGTGCCTTTTCTGTATTTCCTGTTTACAATTAAGTACAGTAACATAACTCAACATAACTACACCTTTTGATGACCCAGGATTATTACAAACGTCAAATATTTCAATTACTGCCTTGTGCTATAGAACGACATTGCTTGTCCCTCCTCTGAATGGTAGCAGGTATCTGAGTTTTTCTATAAAGAAACTTTTGTAAATCAACAATCATCAATGGTCACCTCTTGAAGCTCTCAGCGCACTGCTTCCAACAGCCCTCCTGTCTCCTTTGCGTGGACTCACCTACGATCATCTTCTCTATTCTAGCATCCTACAGACTAAGGAAACAGATGTCTTAGATTTTTTAAAACCCCATTGAAAGACACAATCAGTTTGTCTGTGAAGACTCTCCTGTGAAGTCAGCTCTGTGAAGTCGTCTGCAGCCTGTGAGCTCTGTGACAGCTATTCTGCTGCTCAGGAATTACCCGATGGTGGAGTGAAAGGGTCTCATTTATCCAAACATCTACTGAGCGTTTATGAGCCGGGGGTTGAGGGGCACGGTTGGCGGGCCAGGAAATGCTACATGGCTATAGCGCAGAGGCTGGCTGAGTTATTTCTGACTTGAATCTTGACTAGCATGAGAACCATGGCTGCATCCATACTGTAGCCTTGCAAACAGACAGGTGACTTCTTGCGATTAGCAAGTCTACCCTAGGAGCACCGTACCAGCTGTTGCCAGCTGGCTTTGCCCAGAGCAGCTGCGCTGTTCCAGATGTGAACTCAGCACACCTCTGAAATACCTCCCTGGGCTTTAAATCATGTACCATATTGATTCCTTGCAATGAAGTGGCACTGGAAATCAGCTACTGTAGATTTACTCTTATGTGCCCTGCAACGAGGGAACCAAACAATATTAGTCTAAGAGCCTGGCTGCTCTTCTCCTGACATGTTCAATACAACACACACGGGGTTAACATTCATTCATTCGTTGACTGATTGCTTCATTCAAAAACCTCAATGGTGGTGCAATAATGGGGAGGAAACAGACATGGTCTCTACCCCTGGAGAAGGTATATCAAGGGATATTCCATTATAAACTGTTTAAGTCCTATGAAAGGAAACTAGGCTGATACAAGAATGTAGAGCACAAGGACCCAACCAAGTCTCGATGGTCACAGGAAGTTTTGAGGCTTAACTAGGTGACTGGCAGGTAGCCAGGCAAAATTTGCGTGGTGAAGGGAATACGAAGACTCTGAGACAAACATCCCATCTGGTGACCTGAGTCTTTCATGGTTAAATGGTTAAATGGTATAATGCAAAGCCTACCTGGCCTGCTAGAAAGATTCAGGCTTTGAATTCTTACTAGCTGTGTGACTTTAACTTTAATTTATTTAACCAGTATTTATTGAGCACCTATTATGTGCCCATGCCCCAGATAACAATAATAACAATATCTATTACAGAGTAAATAACGTTTCACATTCCTTATCCCATGTAACTCCATAGCTGCCCTCTGAAATGACTTTGATCATGACCATTTTATAGGGAAACTGAGGCACAGTGTGTTCAATAACAGTCCAAGCTTTTAACTATTGTGCTACCCTGTATCATGTCATGCCTCAAAACAGTTCACTTTTCTGTTCCTCAGTTTCTTCAGTTCAGGGATTTGTATTTCCTAAAATCCACAGGAGGAGACAAAATGCTCTATAAATGACAATTTCTACTGTAATCAGTAATGGCAGAAAGAGAGCGGTTTGGCAGACCACAAACCTGCCCTGAAGGAACAGCCCCGTGCAAAGCTGACCGGGCTGGGGTTAGAGACGGAGAAGCTGGCGCCTGCTGTTTCCTTTATGGGGGGGGGGGGGATGTAGCATTACCTAAAAGGCCACCAACCAGCTCTGTTCCAACTGCAAGTCTCTGGGCAGAAGTAGGTTGTGGTAAAAGTAGTAGAGGCCTCGATGCAAACCCAGTCCCCGTTCTGCAAACGAGATCCCCAGCAGCTGCCCACTGACGTGGGGCCACCATGCAGGGCCCCTGTCAGGGTGGCATGAGGCTGATTATTACAAGGCCTTTTTATCTCTCGGGTTCTCACGTGACACCTTGGTTCATTTTCAATAGAGACAAACAGAAACAGAACAGGGATGGTAGCTAATCCGATTTGCTCTGATGGTTTAAACATCCAAGTCAGTGAGTGTGCTGCTTTTAATACAATGATTTCCAAGAAATCCTGGAAGAAAGTTGGTATATCACAGAGGTTGACATAGGAGCCATCTCAGCTCAGCAAACACGCTCGGAGCACCTGCTGCATGCCAGACGCAGTGCTGGGTGCTCAGGGTCCCCAGGTGAGCAAGGCACGGAAGCCTTGTCCCTGAGGAATTTCCTATCTAGTGTGAGAGACAAACACAATTCAGTTGGTTCTTCTTCACCAGGGGGTTGACACCTGTGGCCCACGGCCATGTGCAGCCCACTGCCCGTTATGTACAGCCCATGCACACAGCCATGCACATTCATTTGCAGACGAGGATTACCTAGGGCTGCTTTGATGCTACAATGGCAGAGTACATGGCCTTTGCCTGCAAAGCCTAAAATATTTACTGTCTGGCCCTTTACAGAAAAAAATTTAGCCAATCCCGTGGACCATCACACACGCTCTCTGCACCAGGAGACACACACACATGCATATATACACTTATAGTTTTGTTTCCTGCACTGTTTCAAATAAACCAGATTACTAATACATCGAGAGGGAGGGAAGAGGATAGGACAAAAGTGTGTACCCCTTCCCTGCACCATCAAGGGACTACAGCATCGTCCAGCTGACTGCTCCCTATGCCTGCTGAGCATTTTCCTTCTAGAGTCCTGGGGGATTTTCAAATCAGTCACCTCCACACCCCTTCCAGAGGAGCAGCTCTTCTGTTCGGCAACCACGGTGATCTTCTCCAGTTATCCACTAGAGGGCGGCCAAACACCGCTTATGAAAGATTAAGTCCCTGTTCAACGGAGACAGATCGGACTCTTACCATCTGTCTGAATGAGTTCCTACACTTAACAGGACATGCCATAGAGGTGGCAGGACGTGGAAGAATAAACTCGGTTTGGTACTACTCATCCATTAGAACCAGACGTTGCCTGGAAACAGATCTGACAAGAAATGTAGTCGGCTGACTGAGATAAGGATTCATTAATACAGAGACCTGAAAGGGCAAATTCAATCCACAAATTCAGGGCCTTCTCCACGTGCCCACGCCAATTTTTTACTGAAGTGTGTTTAATTCTCTATAAGAGGGACTATGAGGAATACCAACCAGGGCAGCCCAGGGGCCTCAGGCTCTGCTGCTTTCTCAATAAGGAACTTTGCCTCTTCCCAATCTGGGAAATGGGGAGAATGGACTTAGAAGAGCAGTTCTCAAATGGGGGTGGGGCCAGCATCTGGAGGAACATATCTAAATCCCCTGGGGGAGTTCTATATACTTTGTCTTCTTCCCACTTTCACACGTGCTGTAAGCTAGGGGTTTCATTCTGGCCCTCCCTGACCGTCCTCAAGTACCACTGTAGGAGCCGTTGGGTGCACTGAGCAGAACAAAGCTTGAGGCTTACGTGATGCTAATACTTTGCGACTTAACCTTGCTCTTGCTTAGGACTTTAGTCTGACATTCTGCGATCAGTTAGACCCATGCTGAGGCAATACCACAGGACCAACATTCCCAGCAGGCAACAGAATGGAAATGTGCATACTGGGCTGGTTTTAAAATATGTCTACAAATTCTTTCACACGCGTCTTGGATGTAGGCTCCTCTTCAATGTACTGACTTGGTGCTGATGAAGGGAGTGTAGCAGAAATAATGCTATGTGACTTGGGAGGCGAGGTCATAAAAAAGATCCAGGCTCCCCATTGCTTCTCAATCTCCGATCGCGTGCTCTGGGGAAGTTAGAAGTCATGCTGTGAAGACACCCAAGCAGTGTGGTGGGGGAGGCCCACACGGAGAGGAACTGGGGCCTCCCACCAACTTCCCAGCCAGGGGCGTGACCCCCTTGGGTGTGAATCCTCCAGCCCAAGTGAAGCCTTAAATGGCAGCAGCCCCAGAGGACATCTGAGTGTCAGGAAAACTCCTGGGCCAGCACTGCTCGGCCAGGTGGATCTGGAATTCCTGACCCATAGAAACTATGAGAGATAATAAATATTTACTGCTGTTTCAAGCTAACTTTGGGGGTAATTTGTTACATAGTAATAGATGATTAATATACCAAGTTCCATCCAATTTGAGCTTGTATACAAAGGGCACTGTGGTAGGTAGACAGAAGACCTAGGTTTGTCACAAACTGGCTGTGTGAGTGATGACAGGTAAGCAATGTCCCCTCAGGGCCTCCGTTTGTGCCTGCACAAGATGGGTACAAAACCATCTAGGTTGCTGCAGGGTCTGAATGCGTTTTGTGATCTGCAAAGATCTAGGTGAACGGTGGTGACTACTAGTCTCATGTCCCTGCCCCCCCACACCCCCCAGGGCATATGATTTAATGCTTAGCATAGCCGGAATCTTGTCAGTAGGAGTCTTTAGAGTACCTAGCTAGTGAAAGAAAAGGGGAGTCAGTGCCTGTAATTAGAACCACTGGGCTCAGGGTGCTGAGGAACCATTAGAGCAGCAGTTGGCACACACTGTCCGTACAGAGCCAAATAGAAAATATTTTTGGCTTTGAGGGCCATATGGTCTCTGTCATAACTACTCAATTCTGCCACTGTAGCATGAAAGTGGCCACAGACAATATGCAAATACATGGGAGTAACTGTGTTCCACTAAAACTGTATTTACAAAAACAGGTGGCAGGCTGGATTTGGCCGGAGGTCTATCATTTGCCAACCTCTGCCCTCGAGCCTTGCTTTTCCAAGTGTGTGGTCCCCAGGAATGCAGGATCAGCACCCCCAGGAGGCTGTTAGAAATGCAGACTCTCAGGCCCATTCAGCTCTGCTGAACCAGCCTCCCTGGGGCAGGGGGCCCCGCACCGTGTTTTCTGTTTTCTTTCTTTTTTTACTTTGATTTATTTAAGTGTGTTCTTCCAGGACTCATCAGCTCCAAGTCAAGTAGTTGTTTCAGTCTAATTGTGGAGGGTGCAACTCACAGTGGCCCAGGTGGGGACTGAACAGGCAAACTTGTTGTTTGAGTACCGCACTCTAACCAACTGAGCTAACCGGCAGCCCCCAGCACCATGTTTTCACAAGGCCCCCTGCAGCTCAAGTTTGAGAAGCCCCACCTTCCTTCCCACTGGGAGTCCCAGGAGGTCCCACCCCCACCTCACCCCCTGTACTAGGGACTTAAGAGGGATCTCAGGCGACAATGACCTGATCCAACATCTTCTTAGGCCTCACAAAGAACACACATCATCTCAATATTCTCTATGAGTCAGTAAAAAACATTTGATTCATGGTCCTGGGTCACCAACAAGCAAAGCAGCAGCCAGTCGTAGCCAAACAGCTTAGAGTCTTCAAGAAAATCGAACAAACTGTGTGGTAATGACACTCCAAGAATGAAGGGACTGGATTCAGGGATAGCCCAAGGCTGCCTCTGGATGGAGCCCTCTGTGATCAGATACCAACCTGGTTCCCGGCCCTACTTGCTTCTTTCAGCAAATTTATTTGAATACCGGTTTCCTTTCATTTTGGTGAAGGGTGGGGGTGTAAATGGCAAAGAGGGGCGGGAAAAGGCAGATCTTTTAAGGAGCAAAAGACAGATGAAAGGCTTCTCGGAAAGAAGCAATAGGAAGGAGGATGAGAAAGGCATGGGGGCAGGCGAGAGTCACTATACAAGCGTCTTCCACTTTTGTGTGGGAGGGAGACACTTAATCCCATAATGACAACACCCGTTTTGCTTCTAAGCACCCCCGCTAGTGTTTGTCTAGGGCATTACTGGTTACGTCATCCTCATCTCATTTAGCCACACACAACCGCCGTATGATGTAGACATCGTAACCACCATGTAGACAGGCGAACTGAGGCTCAGCAGTGAAAGGCCGTGTCCACAGCCAAATTCTACAAAGCCGGTATAACCACAGCTCACAGCCACGTCGGAGGACGCCTATCTGCTACAGAACCTCCCAACACTGCCCACAGGTCCACAGCTATGTTTGAGGTCAAAGACAAATCTTACATGCACAAGCCTAGATTTGTGCCGATTCCACTTTATCACAGATCGCCTGTGGGGACTGCTCACAAGTGGAGTTGCTTCTTTCTACCTGGGACAGCTCCACCTCCATCCTCCTACCTTTAGGTACCAGGAAGGGAGATTCAGACCAAAAGGTTCCGACAGTGGTAAACAGTGTAATATCAAAAGTCACACCGCCGCTCTTTAATGTCAATCTCAAAAGAACTAAAATAAAAATCAAACAAGGAGGATTATGAAATGCTTCCTTTCACCAAAGATGCTCAGTGCTTGCCCCACAGCTGCTGGAAGTGAAAAGCCAAACCCTCACGTGGAGAATCAGTCAACTCGAGGTGGGAGGTTTGCCAGCTCTCTGTCTGGGCTGCTGTTTCTGGAGTCTGTCCTTCCCTGGATATTTAACTGCCTCTGGGTGCAGGAAATAAGACTGCTTCATCTCAGGGTGAGAGTTCTGATCTCACAGCTTGCAGGTTTCCTTGTTGCCATGGAACTGAAAGGGGCCTGGCAGCCATGCTTGCCTCTTAAGAATCTACACCCCTTTGTTGCGTCCGTTCTTAATTCCATGTTTCCTGGGTTATCAGGTCTTTGTTTCTAACAAAAGGAAATTTGGGAGGAAGGCATAAATCATAACTGTCAACCCAGGAAACACATGGGAACAGGCAACCTTCAACACATCTGTTCTAGCCAATTAGCCTTTGCCCCGATGGCATCAGCTGGACCAGGCTCAGTGGGGTCCAGTGGCCACGGTCAGTGAAGTCATGGCTGCAGATAGGGAGAAATGTAGTCATCTGTCCCCTAGAAACAAGTTCAGGAACGTCAAGCCTTGTACTAAGGTGAGCCTCACCGCTACATTTTCATGCAGACTTCCCCCGAGTAAGCTAGTCTGCTTCTTTTTTTCTGTTCTAAATTAATTTATTGGGGTGACAACTGTTAGCAGCTAGTCTGCTTCTGATGGGAATGTACACCTCACTAAAGAGTCCTACCACGTACCAGCTATTGCACCTGACCTCAAAACACCAGAATGGTCCTAGAATTAGTGATGCTGAGCATCTTTTCATATGCTTTCTGGCCATAGGTATGGCTTCTTTGGAGAAATGCCTACTCAAGTCCTTTGCCCCTTTCTAAACTGGATTTGGGTGGTGGTGTGGAGGTGTGGGAGTTCTTTATCTACAGTCTGGATATTAACCTCTTATCAGATACTTGATTTGCAAATACTTTCTCCCATTCTGTAAGTTAGTCGCCTTTTCATGTTGGTCGTTTCCTTTGCTGTGTAAAAGTTTTAAAGTTTCACGTCGTCCCATTTGTCTATTTTGGCTTTTGTTGCCTTTGCTTTGAGTATCATATCCAAGAAATCATCGACAAATCCAGTGTCATGAAGCTTTTCCTCTACGCTTTCTCCTGGGAGAAAGACCTATAGTCCAGGTCTTACGTTGAGTTCTTTAATCCATTTTGAGTTAGTTTTTGTATATGGCGTAAGGTAAGGGGACAACTTCATCCTTTTGCACGTGGATATCTAATTTTCACAACACCATTTATGGAAAAGCCTATCCTTCCCAATCATGTAGCCTTGGCACCTGTGATGGTCATTTGACCATTTACCTGAGGGTTTATTTCTAGACTCTGTATTCTGTTTCGTTGGTCCTTATAATCAGGTAAGTTGCAGCATTCTGCATTCAGGATGTTACTGGAAACTACCATTGATAGCCTCCTAACAAAATCCTTTATCTAAAAAAGGCCTATTTTGCCTTTACACTTCACTGACAATCACACCGGGTATAGAACAGGGGTGTCCAAACTTGTTTCAACGGTTTTCACCAAGGGCCATGTGCGGTAAAATACACAAACAGCCGGGCCACTCACTCGAGGTGAAGTACGTGTTGCCTCACCTGGTTTATTTAAGTAAACTAAATATATTTTTGGAATTTGCTGCGGGCCAATAAAAAATGGATCGCGGGCCGCAGTTTGGACACCCCTGGTATAGAATATGACTGTATTCCCGTTGTGTTTTTTTAAATAGCTTTGAGCTATAATTCACGTGATAGAATTCACTTAAAGTGTACAATCCAATGGATTTTAGTATATTCCCAGAGTTGTGCAACTATCACCACAATCAATTTTAGAACATTTTCATCATCCTAAAAAGAAATCCTGTACCCATACCAGTCACTCCCCATTTCCCCTCAACCATACTCTGTCCCACCCCACCCGTCAATCCCAGGCAACCATTAGTCTACAACCATTAGTTCTCCATAGATTTGCCTATTCTGCATTTTCATATAAATGGAATCATACAACATATGGTCTTTTGTGACTGGCTCCTTTCACGTAGCATGTTTTCAAGGTTCATCCATGGAAGCATGTATCAGTATTTCAGTTCCTTTTCACTCATGAATAATATTCCATTGTATGGATATTTCATTTATCCATTTATCAGCTCATGGACATTTGGGCTGCTTCCCCTTTTTGGTTATTATGAATAATGCCATGAATATTTGTGTACATGTTGTATGTGATATTTTCAATTCCCTTGGGTATATGCCGTGGAGTGGAATTACTGGGTCATATGGTAACTCTATTTAACCTTTTGAAGTAATGTAGGACTGTTTTCCAAAGTGGCCGCACCGTTTTACATCCCTACCAGCAATATGTGAGGGTTCTAATTTTTCCACATTGTCTATTGATTCTAGCCATCCTACTGGGTGTGAAGTGTATCTCACTGTGGTTTTGATTTGCATTTCTCTAATGGCTACATATACTGAGCATCTTTTCATGTGCATATTGGCCATTTGCATATTTTTTTAAATATACAAATCCTTTGTTCAGATCCTTTGTCCATTTTTTAAATCGGGTAGTCTTTTTATTATTGAGTTGTAAGAGTATGTCTTATTTCCAAACCTAACAATCATCAGTATTTTCCTTCTAATATATTTAAAAAATGCATTGATGGCTACGTTTTTAAATATAGGTAAGCCCCCAACATTTTAAGAGTCTTTTTTCCTAAAAGATGCTATCAAGTTGCTATAAGTCAATTATTTTAAAAGCTTTAGAAACATGCTATTCACAAGAGGATGCATACAATCCTGTTTGGGAGAACAACGACCTTCTAATTTAGTTTCCATGTAAACTCAAGTTTTCTTGGATTGCGTTTATTTATAGCACATCTGTGTAAAACTCCATCTTTTCATTCTTCCAGCAGCTGAATGAGGGTCACTAAGGTTACTGGACACCAGGACAACCAAACACACAAGGCTTGCACAAGGCCACTGCATACAATAAAGATGACACAGCTCTTGCCTTTGAAGAATGCTCAGTATGGCTAGGAAGATCAAACAAACAGAAAATAACACTGCAGCACAGCCAATGATAAGGGCCAAGGAAGTGCAATCATTTCGAGAAATGCTGAGAGTTTCATTCAGGAGGAGCAATAAATGACTCTGGATGTGTTTGTTGTGTGTGTTTTTTTTTTTGGCTCAGCAGCTACCAGATGTGCAGTTGGAAGGACTCCCTCAAGTCTTCTGACCAAACCCTCTGAATACCCTCGATTCTTTGGTGTCAGCATCCCCGGGACACTTGGCAACTGCTGTGCTGGACCTCACTTGTAAGAAAGGTCAGGACTTGGGGTTGGCGCCTGTGCCAAGGACAGTGAAATTCTCCATGAGGTCTGATCCCACCCAGCCCCTAAAACATCTACTTTGGAGAAGTAGGACTAACCTCTACCAAGAGGCTTTGGGGAACACAAGAAGCCCCTCTGCTGTTTCCGTTTCTGGATTCCTCTGTATCCCAGCCACATGGGAAAAAAAAGGCCAACCATGTTGTCACTGTTAGAGTGCTGGCCACTTAAAGTGAGGTGATAGCAACTCAGTCTCAAGTTTCAATTCCTGGGGACACTATGATTGCCCAGCTTGGGTCAGGTACCCACCCCTGGACCACCCAGCGATAGCCATGGCTGGGGTAGGGTGAGAGGAGATATCACATAATTGAAGATGGCCGTTCCCACTGCCACTATATATAGAGAGAAGGACTGACAATTCCTAGAAACGCTGTGAGCAAAGAATTCAACAGGTACCTTGTGACCAGGGCAGCATTAAAAGTGGCCCGGCCAGGAAGCTATCTGAGTTATGAATCATGAGGAAGTTAACACTCTCGTGGGGTAAATAAAACTTGGTGTCATCTAGCTTCTTCCTTTAGAAGCAAAATGTAGATAGTTTCATGCCGGCTCTTCAATGACTCCAAATGCTCCTAATAAATGATAAACACACCAGTAAAGAATATTTGAAAAATGACCAAATAATTGCCTTCCTCACTACTCCAAGTAGGGGAAAAAACCCAAAACACACCATCTGATTAACAGAGCTAAGGTGCCATGTCTGAATGATCTGCATTGAATTGCATACTAACGTGGGTTCTTGATCTCCTAGCTGCACAGCCCTAGGACCTGTGGTTTTTCCTTTGAAACACATACCAGGCTCCAGTTCCACAGACCACAAATGAAGTCTTCTTTCAGGAATCTCATGGGAAGGGAATTTCATCATGTAACACTGAAGTTAGCAAACTTTTTCTGTAAAGGGCCAGATAGTAAATATTTTAGGCTTTGCAGAATAGATAGTTGCAATAACTCCTCTCTAAGGTTTAGGCCTGAAAGCCAGCCAATAGGTAAACAAATGGGCATGGTTGTGTTGGAACGAGAATTTCTGAAGAAAACAGGCAGCAGGCCAGATGTGGCCCCTGGACTGTAGTTTGCCAACTCCTGATGTAGCAGATTATAGCCACGATTTCCCCGCATTTCAAGTGGAGTTTGGGATAATATGGTGGGGCCTCACCACCCACGCAGCAGGGCACGTTCACCTACCATAACCTTTCCCAGGAGAAGTCAGGACCTGCCTCTCCTCCTTCCTCCCCAGGTTCCATGGGGGGACCTGAGGAATTAGTGCACACACGCGTACACTCACGCTGCCAAGCACTTTCGCTAGCTGTGTGCTCTTCCCTCTCCTCCCACTACAATTTTCTATTTCAGAGCTTTCTAAGTGAACAAGCTGGCATATGACCCCAAGCCTCACGTAGGTCCCCAATGTTGTTTCAATGTGCCACATGTCCCTGGGAAACAATGCTCGTATGGCTCATTCATTAGCAGGAAAATACACCTCTGACTTGGGGGTTGTTTTTAAACCCTGTCTCCTTGTTGGGTCATATACATAAAAGGGCCTGTCTTTGGTCGATACCAGTCTGATTTTTGAAGACCAAAGCAATTTCTGACACAGGAAAAATCCAGAAAAGGAAAGTCACTGACTGTCACCCAAAAAGAAAAAGATGCTTTACAATAAGTTTGGGGTAGGGGTGGAGAAGGAAAGAAGCTATTGTCTGCTAAAGGAATGACTGTCCTAACCCCAAATGAACCCCTGGAAGTAAAGTAAGATCACAGGGTCAAAAAAGTGACTATTCTTTTCCAGGTGATTTCTGGGGGGAGAGAAACTAAGTTTGCATAGAGTTTTAAAGGTGAAAAGAAACGCCATCTCCTTCCTCACACATCTTACCCCTCACACCTCCGACCCTGGGGCTGCACTGTACCTGAACTCCAGGAAAAAACAAAAATGCCAATGAAGAGATTCAGGTACATTTTGAGGCACTGTAATTTAATCAAATCACATTAAAAAAAAATAACAGCTTTATTGAGATATAATTTACACACCACAAAATGTACCCACTTAAAGTATACAATTCAATGGATTTTAATGTATTCACCGAGTCGTACAACCATCACAGTGAATTTTAGATTTTCATCACCCTAAAGTAACGTGGTCCCCGTTAACAGTCGTTCCCCATTGCTCCCCACATCACCCGCCTCAGCCCTTAGCAACCACTCATCTCCTCTCTCTACAGAGTTACCTGTTCTGGACGTTTCATATACACGCAATCATACAATATGCAGCCCTTTGTGTCTGGCTTCCTTCAATTAGCATAATGCTGTCATGTTGTATCAGGTGTTCTTTCTAATGGCTGAATAATATTCCATTGTATGATATACCACATTGTGTTTGTCTCTTCCTCAGCTGATGGACATTTGGGTTATTTCTACTTTTTGGCTATCAGGCATAAAGCTGCTCTGAACCTTCATGTGCAAGTTTCTGTGTGGGCATACATTTCCATTTCTCCTAAATCCAATCCTATTTCAGATGTACAGGGGCAGCTTGCTAACGATCCGAGGCAGTGGCCCTATTTGGGGTCAGTTTAGATTCATAGGCAACGGAATCACAGGATCGCTAGTCAGAAGGAGCAGAAGTTGTCCCTGGAATTCCCTCTCCTACACAGCTGTGCAGAGCACCGAATCCCTGTATGAGGAAACACACATGGGCCTAACTTTCACGTTCCATTCTTGCAGGTTGCTGATCGTAACCGCCACATGCCTTTTGTACTGAGTATCCTGACATCAGCTGACGAGCCAATATTTTCACCAAGGATGGGTTTTTTTCAAGGGTTGTTTGATAGCTCCGCTACGTCTGTCTTCACAGAGGAGCGAGGGTGCACGAATATCTGAATATTTTATTACCCTTTATCCTTGTTAGCCTCTGACAGTGAGTGGGACATGGAAAAGCAGAAACATTGACGCTAGTGATAATAACATTGTTAACTACATGTTCACAGGATGGAAGTCACTAGACTGCCCCACTCAGAAGGAGGAAGTGATCATGTAGGAAGCGCTGAAGTAACTCTCTGAAAAGCATCGGAAAAGCAAGGCGAAGTGACGGATGAAGTGGTGAAACCTTTAAAAGCATGGCCTGAGGATTACTATTTCAAACACACGACCCAGCACGGTCAACTTGCAAGGGTGATAGTATTGTAATTGTTTGTGTGTGTTGGGGGAGGAAAGAAGTGTTTAATTTTTAAAATCTTCCATTTTAAAATACAAAAATTTTGTATTCTACATAAAAAAGATAGAACCCTTTAGAGCTACCTACTAAAATTTTTACAGATGAAATGAAATGTCACCTTGGATTTCCTTCAAAATCCTCCTGGAGGAAGAATGGTTAGGAACATAGATGAAGCAACATTGACCATAAAATTAGTAATTACTGAAGCTGGGTGCTGAGCAGAGGCAAGTTTATTATGCTGTCTGAAATGTCCCACAATAAAATAAAAATAAAACCACACATTCCTGAGACTTAAATGCAGAGAGAAATTCCCAGGGTCTCAGTATTAACAGGGTGACAGCTCACGGCAGACACCTTCATCAAAGGAGGAAGTCTACGGTTGAAATTCCCTCTGATTATTTTAATTCTTCAAATAGGCAATACCCTGATGTGGTTCAGAAATTGAGAAGTACAAAACGTTAGACGCTGAGAAGTCTCCTTGTCACCAGGATCCCCATTTTGGATGTCCCTTGCCACAGCTTTCCTTCTGCACCCTGGTAAACACTGCTAGTTTCCTACGTATTTTTCCAAAATTATATTAATACTTAACTCCCCTGCCCCCCCACTCACTGCTGTCCTGACTTACTGCTTGTGGAGATCTTTTCCAAGAATTTAGCATCCTTATTTCTCATTAAACTACTAGTATTCCTGAGTGTATATGCTGTCTCTGCTAAGTTCCCTAGTGGTGGGACTTTTTAGTAGTTTCTGGTCTCTTGTTATTGTAAACAGTCCTGCAAAGAATCACCTCATACAAATACAATGTTGTATGCATTCAGGTTTGCTGTAGGGTAAATTTACACAGAAGTATAACTACTCCGTCAAAAACTACCTGCATTTGTCATTATGATGGCTGTGGTTAAACGGCCCTTCCTAAGGTTAGACCTTCATTTATTTTTATTTACTTTTCCACCAACAATATGTGAATTTAAAAGTAAAACCCAAACAAAGTTATGACTATCTCTTATCTCTTTCCCTTCAGCAGTACCGTTTTTCCCCGAAAATAAGACCTAGCTGGACAATCAGCTCTAATCCGTCTTTTGGAGCAAAAATGAATATAAGACCCGGTATTATATATTATGTTATTGTATTATATTATATTATATTATATTATATTATATCATATTATATTATATTACATTACATTACATTATATTATAATATTATTATAAAGACACGATCTTATATTATAGTAAAATAAGACCGGGTCTTATATTAATTTTTGCTCCAAAAGAAGCATTAGAGCTGACTGTCTTGCTAGGTCTTATTTTCGGGGAAACATGGTACGTCTTTCACCCAACATTAATGTTTATTTTCCTACTAAATGTAATTTCAAGTAAGATGGATGAAGTCAGACATGAAGAATTTACTTTAGAAAAGTAATCACAATTACTGTTTAATCTGTTTTAAGTATTTACATAAAAAAATCATCTAACATTTACTGAGTCACCTCTAAGGGCCAAGCAGCACTCGGAGCCCTTTTTGGGTATCGACACGCTTAATCCTGGCATAGCCTTGAGGTCAGTTCTATTACCAGCATCAGTTCAGACCAGGAAAGAAGTCCAGACATGAGTTACTGTCCCAGGTCACACAGCATGTTAGTGACAGCATTAGTGACAAGCAGATGGCAGTGC
Source organism: Rhinolophus ferrumequinum (assembly GCF_004115265.2). Classification (NCBI taxonomy): domain Eukaryota; kingdom Metazoa; phylum Chordata; class Mammalia; order Chiroptera; family Rhinolophidae; genus Rhinolophus; species Rhinolophus ferrumequinum. Next base: position 18,334,009 of record NC_046300.1, read on the forward strand.
ACTCTATCCTCTCCCTCTTTTGCTGTTTGTGCACAACCCTCTAGAGGGTTAGAAAACTTACTCATTTAGATCCCAAGCCATTTCCCAATATTCAGGGAATACTGTAAGTCTGGCATTCAATTTTTAAACACCAGCATGGCTTGCATTTTTAGAAATCAATGATACACAAAAGCATTTTCCTGTCGTAGGAAAATATCTACCATACTCAGAAACAAGATTTTCAAATCTGGGCTTACAATTAGTCAGCAATTTGATCTGAGTGTCGAGCCCTGAAATAGTTATAAATGGAAAATGTTTCACAGTAAAACAAACCAACAAGCAAACAAACAAAAAACAAAATAGTTCATCTATTTCATGACTTAGAAAAAAAGAATCGAAACTTAGCCCTGAGGAGTTCTCTTATCACATAATCAAATGGTTTCTAAAAAGTTTACTGAAAAATTTAGCTTACAAATCAAGTCATTCACATCACATTCCCATTTCACCCGCAAACATCATTCCCCTGGAATACACTTTGAGTCCCAATGGAAATTGCTGCTGTCTTGGAAAAAACAACGCCCAAACTAGCAAGCAGGCACTTTTATATTCAGCTTTCATTTCACAGTCAAGTAGAGCAGAGTTCAACAAATGATTCGACATCTCCGTAAGGACCTACATGGTTAGCCACAAACCTCCTAAGGAAAGTCACATGCTTGTCATGCCTTCTGTCAACCATCTTCTAAGCTGCTCTGAAAAAGCTGCCCATCTGTCAAGGTTCAAGACCCAACATGTAAACACTAGGCATCTGGAAAAGCCTGAGTTAATCTCAGAGGAATTTTTTGAAAAAGACAATGGCTAAACCTTCATCGAATCTGTTAACCAGTGGATGGACCCGAGCAAGTAAAAAAGTGAAATCAAACCAAATATGGAGGCAAAATTTGGATTTTGGTGAGTTCCTTCTGTAACTTACCAGAGGGTGTCTAGTCATTTCAAGGAATGTCAAGAGTTTCTCAAAATAGAGTTGATTCATTTAAAACAAAAATAATTAAAAAGAAGAGCAAGAGGCATTTGGCTTTTTTAAAAGGAATAACGTATAGGTTGTCAACTCCAGATAATTTAGGAATTAATTTCTAACACCACGTCACCAAAAAAATATGACACCTGCTCGATAAGTCACATTGTAAAAAAATGTATTTATTTTTCAGTTATAGTTGTCCATAAGTCACATTTTTAAAAGTATGTTTTCAAGAGGTACTCCATGAAAACATGGTTGATGATTGTATTAGTCTGGGAAAGGCTAGACTCTAGCCATTTCTTAAAAAGGTAGTATATTAAAGCCTCTGAAGTGCCTCACGGTAATGAAATTAACCTTGTCTAACCCAGTCTTTTTCAAACTTACTCGGACATGGAACCCCTTTCACTTTAAACATAACATCCCAGAGACCCCACTACGGAAGTCCTCTAGGAGCATCTGGCCAGCGATACCTCTGTTCTAGCACTTTTTTCACCTTGCCTTGTGTTTCACGGTCAGTGTCCACATCTCTTTTTCCATGAACTATAAAGTTCTGAAAACAGGGATTGTAGTTTAACTACCTTTGTTTCCTGAACAGGACTTAGTTTACTTACTGAATGAATGACCCAGTGGCCCTCAAAAGTCAGGAAGTTTGAACAGAGAAACCAGACAGCTATGATGGGCATTTTCAGCCCTTACTAACTAACATGTGAAGCTACATTCACGAGAACACACAATTCAAGATCTGTGTCAAAGGCTGCCAACATCTCTCCATCAGTACGGCCTCTGTCGGACTCCCCAAGCCCACCCCAGAAAATTCTCCCTCCTTACTGATAATGCACAGAAAACAGATCTAGTCAGAAAACTGCCTGTCTAACTCTCCTTACCAGCGCTCTCCTGAGCGGGACCTGACCTCACACCGAGGGGTCCTTGCAGGGTGGGCTCCTGCTGGGCTCATGCCATCCTGCCCTCAGCTTCTGCAGAGACGCCTGGGTCAGGAGCTTCCACACTTACCCAGCTCATCCCCTTCTCCTCCCCAGACGCCCCCACCGCCAGAGTTTGCTCTCACCCCGGCATAACCACAGAACAACAAAGCTCCGAAAGGGGACACTGGCTAATGCAGAACAAAGCACTGTGCTCTACTTTTGTGGGGTGTCCTGCAACTGCAGCTGTACCAGCCTCCAAAATGGGGAATAAATCCTGTAGAATCTTGCATAGGAACTAGCCTTGGTGGCACCTCTGAGACTGAGTTGTTTTCCCTTTAAAAGGTGATGCTTAGACTATCAGCATCTAAATCTCTTGGTGAGTTTGTGAAAAATGCAGATGGCTGGGCCGTACCCCAGAACTATGGGTCAGAATCTCCGGGTGGGTGGGTGAGGGGTGCTCAGGAATCTATGTTTAACAAGTTACGTGTGACCGAAGCATAGTACTTTGAGAACCACTGCTTTAAAAGACCAGGTGAAGAGGGAGAAGTGGCAGAGAGGATGACTCATTGTGTTAGAAAGAATAATGGCCCCCCACCAAAAGACACCCACGGTCTAATCCCTACAACCAGTGAATGTGACCTTACATGGCAAAAGGGACTGTAGGTGCGATTAGGTTAAGTATCTTGACATGGGGAGATTATCCTGGATTACTGGATGCGCCCGATGGTCCACAAGTATCCTTACAAATGAAAAACAGAGGCAAAGGAGTCAGAGTCGGGGAGAGATTTAAAAATTTGAAGATAGCTTTGAAGATGTGGAAAGGAGCTATGAGCCAAGGAATACACCTGGAGAAGGCAAGGAAACAGATTTTCCCCTAGAGCTGCCAGATGGAACACAGTTCTGCCAACGCCTTGACTTTTAGCTCAGTGAGACTGATTTGGGGCTTCTGATCTCTAGAACTGTAGGAGAATAAATTTGTGTTGTTTTAAGCCACTGAGTTTATCACAATTTGTTACAGCATCCACTGGAAATGAACACACTCAAAAACAATAAGAAACCTGGGGATAAAAACCCCAGCTGTGTGTTAAGCTGTGTGTAGCCCAGATGTTAAATATATCTCCTTTCTAAGAGGCATTTTAAGTGGAAAAGGCCAGCCAGCAAAAGAATAGAAATGGGGGTGGCCGGTTAGCTCAGTTGGTTAGAGCATGGTGCTCACACCACCAAGGTTGCCGGTTCGATCCCCGCATGGGTCACTGTGAGCTGCGCCCTCCTTAAAAAAACAAAACAAAACAAAAAAAAAACAAGAAATGCCTCTGGCCCCAAAGCCAGAAGGTTGAGGCAGGAACAGCTGTGGAACAGAATGACAGCGGTTGGTGATGTGACAGGAATCACTGAGTTCTTACCAGGTGCCAGGCTCTATCCTAAACTCTCCTCTGTAGAAAAATCATTGCATCTGAACAACTCTATGAGGCACGTTACCACTTCACAGGTGAGGAAACCACATCACTGAGAGCGAGGAAGGTGTGACATAAGCAGCAACATGGAGGTCACCGTGGGTGAGTTGGGCAGAGGAAGTGAGGAGGGCAGCTTTGGGATGAGCTTGAATCCAGGGAGGGAAAGCCAGCCGAGCTGGAGGGCGGTGGGGGAGGGGAGAATTCTGGGTTAGCTTTGCTGTAGACCGCAAGGGGTGGAGTTCAACATCCACCCCTCGGATGGATGGAGGGGAGACAGCTGGACCAGACATGGGGGCAAAGGTAAGCGGACAGCCAAGGTGACGGAGCAGACAGGTCTGCGACTGCTCTGAGGGGCCAAAGGCCCAAACCCCTGGGCTCATCCTGACTCCTCTTTAACCAGGAAGAAAAAGTGGGGTGCGGGGGCCTGAGTGCCATGGGGGACAATCACAGATTTGGATTGAGGAAGCAGATTTCGCAAGCACCATCCTAAGCCAGGTGGCAAACTTCCTTCCACCAGAATTTACCTAGGAATGGACACTGAAGAATGAATATAATTACATTAAAAAAATTAAAACATTTTATGCTTTATCATCCCAATTGTGGAAAATGTTTACACATCTGTATAAAGGGGAAGGAATTCAAATCGTAGAGTAGCCCAATTACCTTGGGGGGAAGGAATTTGGGCTCAACTTTTTTTTTTCACACCTTCAGGGAAGTATAATTTACATACAACAAATGGCACCCATTTACAGTGTACAGTTTTGAGAGTTTTGCCAATGTAGACATCCGTGTAACTACCACCACAACCAAATACAGAACATTTCCGTTACCCCCAAAACTGCCCTTGTGCTCTTTTGCAATCAACACCCCTCCCCTCCTGCCACCTCCTGGTAACCACTGATCTGTTTTCTGTCCTACAGATTGGTATTTTCTAGAATTTCATGTGAACAGAATCAAGCAGTTCAGGGGCCAGCATGCCTTTTCTATAAAGGGCCAGCAAGTAACTATTTTAGGCTTTGAGGACGCAAGGTCTCTGTCACAACCACTCCTGTGACCCAGGAGCACACAGGCAGCCAGACAGCACACAGACGAACAAGCATGGCTGTGTTCTAGTCAAACTAGTCGTGGACCCAAACTTGAATTTCATGTAATTCTCACATACCATGTTCCCTGAAAATAAGACCTAGCCGGACAATCAGCTCTACTGCATCTTTTGGAGCAAACATTAATAGAAGACCGGGTATTACATTATATTATGTTATACTACATTATATTATATTATACAATACTATATTATATTATATTATACCCGGTCTTATATTATATTAGACCCGGTCTATATTAATTTTTGCTCCAAAAGACGCATTACAGCTGATTGTCCAGCTAGGTCTTATTTTTGGGGAAACACGGTATCGCAAAATAGTATTCTTATTTTGTCCTCAACCATTAAAGAATGTCCTCAACCATTAGTTTGTGGGTCATACAGAACAGGCGGTGGGCTGGATTTGGCCTGTAGAATGTGGTTGGCTAACCCCTGATACAGTATATCCTGTTTTGCGTCTGGCTTCTCTTATTCAACATCACGTCTGGCATTCATCCGTATTATTGCGTATTATCAGCAATTCACATTACTGTGCAGCATCCCATTGTACGGCCCTGTTCATTCATTCACCTGTGAATAAACAGGCCCAACTGTTTACATTTTCTTTATCATAATCTTATTGCTAAAACATGAAGCATACACTCTAAAACATGTCCAGTATGAAAAGCAGCAATTATAGCTATACTAGCATACGCGTAGAAATTTACATTTTTTTAATTGTCTGCATTTCTAAATTTCTCAAATGCTTTCCACAATTGCATACATCTTTATATTTGTATCACATAAGACATGCAAACCGATCCTAGAAACGTAAGTCAGAGTATTTCCTACATAGCGTGTTTAGCAGTTCAGAGACACGCCTGGCACCCAGCCCACCCAAAGCCCGTGCCACAGATGATCCTGGCGGTAACATCACCGGGTTCCTAGGAGGAAACGTACTCACAATTGCAGTGCTGCCCCTAACAGTATGACGGATTCCTCGTGGTGCAGGAAAATAACCCTAGAAAAAAGTAGTGAAGTCCAACCATTTTCATGAATTCATTTCTTCCTTTGGCACCCCGTGCAGGCAAGGACAAGGCCTTCTATTATGATGTTATTTACTGGATGGGAGATTTATAAAATGCCTGCAGACAGTGTATCCACAGGTCAGATATATTTTTTTCTTGAAACAAAACCACGGCTGGACTGTAAATTCAAGCTGCAGCCTGACAGTGCCAGGGAAATCCCTTCCCTCTACCACCACCATGATAGACTTTGGATGGGGTCTTCCCTCCAGCGAAGCCATCTCCCAAACCTCCCCCCACAGATGAGTACAGATGTGGCTTCTTCAAAGCCACATATTAGCCTTGAAATATTTGAGTTATTGAGGGAAAAATCCCCACAAAATTTAAATAAGTATCCATAATGCCACCATTCCTTTCCATACATATAACTTACATGGTAAAAATGAAGTGGATGAATATCCTACTTTGTGTTCCCTTCGTCCTATTTTGAAATGTTCTTCACTTGCTTCCTGTTTTGTCTTCTAAAGACTAAGCTAGGAAAATCAAGACTGGCTGTGAGAATCTCAAATGATCCTGGAGAAAGCAGGGCCAACCAACAGTCAAGGGTGACTGAACACAGCCATCAGATGCCCAGGAGAGAGAACAAACTCTCTCATCACAAATGCAAAGAGGTCCACCATAGGTGGGCGCTGCCTACAAAGCTCCCATTCCCCGTTGTGACCTGAGAAATCACAAAGTCGAGAGAACAAAAACAGGAGTGAACACCTCCTCTGGCCTTCCTGATGGACCAAAGGCTTGCTTAGAACAGCTGCACTACTGAAAACACAGCTGGGCTCTCAGTGGTCTGGACTTTGAGAAAAAATGAGACACCAAAATGCCCGAAGTTTGGAACAACTTTGTGGACCGATGAGTCCAGTACAAGGGCAAAAGAAGAAACTGGTTTCTAGCTCAGGCCTGTGGGAGCCCTTCCAAGTTTAAACTCAAATCAGCTGGTCCTGCAGCAAGTACCAGGTGAAGCTGAGGGAAGCCAGGCAATGCTTTGCACTGCTAGACATTTCAGTGAGCCAGTAGTGGGTGAAGGCTGTTTGTCTAGAGATAAGCAACTCGGTACACATGACCGAGACGCAAGTACTCCCCGGGACACCCAATTATCTCTGTTTCTACCTATGAAACATGCAAACCTACTAGTCCTCCCAACTCCCCAATGCCATAAAGCCATAGGCGGGGGCTGTCCTGAGATGGTGCCATTCACTTCTAGTCATTGTTGATGAAAGACCTAGGATGACAACTTCCCAGCAGACAGCATATGGAGCAAGGAGCATCTCTAATTGGTGGGGCTGCTGGGACCCCAAAATGTGAAACAGTTTTGATTCCTAAAGGTGATACCACCTTATTTTCATGAAAAGGCTGTACTGTGGGATCTACTGGATAATATATAACAAATATTCACTAAGCTCCACTGTCTTTATCAATCAATATTAAAATGTAATAGCAGGTTACATTTATTTTGAGCACTTACTGGCAATATTCTAAGGACTTTATATGCATTTTCGTTTAAGCTTCATCATGATTCTGAGATAGGTACCATGATTAGCCTCATTTTATAGATGGGAAACTGAGGCACAGAGAGGTTACGTAATACCAAGGTCATGAACAACGCTAGAATCTAGATCGCCTCATGAAGGACACCAGTGCCCTTTCTATGGTTCCACCCAATACGCCGAGGCTCTAGAGAAGAACCTGTGGGGTGGAAATGCCTACCTGTGTGCTGCAGAGTCCGCTTGCAAATTTGTTTTCTTTTAAGCATATCCACACATAGACGGGGAGGGAGAGTTTATACATTTGTTTTTCCCTATATAGAAAATTCAATATATTACTCAACGGCTGGATTTTTTTTCCTTTACACAAGATCACTAATGTCCCTAACAACCTGCAGACAGGAAGATGCTTCTGTGTTTTCTAATGTGGCTGAGAGCAAGACCATTTACCCTGAAGGTGTCCTCATACCCGTGTCAGATCAGGGACAAGCAGTGGGGCAGAATCGGAAGGGGCTGTGACTCTTTGTGTTCATTTATCCTAAAAGAATACGAAGTCTCTTCCATGATGAAATAATAATAATAATAATAATAATAATAATAATAATAATAATAATGCAAAGGAAACATGCTTCTTACCCTATATCCCTCCTTTTTTTCCTCTTTTCCTTTTGAATCAAGATTCTAAAAAGAAGGCGCTAATTCCTTCTTAAAACACTATTGTCTTCTAAGAGCTTTCACCCTCTGCTGCCTCTGCTGTTTTCTGGCCTTTGCCCATTTCCTGACCGCAGTCCTCCAAGCACCTTCTCCGTTCATTCTCTGGCCTGTACTGGTGGTCCCCAAAGTGTGGCCCCCAGACAGCAACATCAGCACCACGTGGAAGCTTGTTGGAAATGCAAATTTCCTGGCTCCACTCCAGCCTGACTGAATCAGAAACTCAGGGGCCAGGATCCTGTGATCTGTGATTTAACGATCTTCTAGGTGATTGTGGTGATTGCTTGAGAGCCATTGTCCTACACAAACCCGTGCCTAGCAGTCACCTCCTCTATCTGGAAATTCCCTTATTCTCACCTTGAACCTCAGCTTCTTTTCAAGCTGTACACCCACGCATGCAGGTGTGCTCTCTAGACAGCTCTACATTGTCACTCCACAGGCTTCTAAACTTGGCGCTGCCCCAAAAGGACTTCTCTTCTCCTCCAGGGTCTGCTCCTCCTCCCATATTCCTCAGCAACTCAAGCCACACCATCTCCCCACCCACCCAAGACAAAAACACTCAGTCATCCTAGACTCCTGCTTTTCCCTCACCTCTCCCATCCAATCGGCTTCCAAGTCAGGTCGCTTCTATCTCTTCTCTCCATTTCTATGGCCTTACTATTTCTCAGCTTCCAGTGAGGCATCCAAGCACCTAATGATATGTATCTTTCCCTTTGGATCCTTCACACTGCTGTCAAGAGAATTCCTCTAAAACATGAACCTAAACGAAAAATCCCCTCCTAAAACCCAAGGTTGCCCACTGCCCTCAGCACCAAGTCCCAATGTCCCAAAAGCCTCATCACCTGCTGTTCCTGCAGCTATTCCAGGCTGATGTAACCATTTGCCCCATGCTTCTTCCCTCTTCAGTGTCTTTGCCCAGGAAGCTAATATGCATAAGAAGAGATGTCCAAACTCAGTAAGTAACGCAAAACAAATCATGACAATAAGATATCACTATACACATCTCAAACCAGTCAACATTTAAAAAGTTGGACAATGCTAAGAGTTGGCTGTGGGAATTTAGGAAGCCTGAACCCTGCGGGTGGGAGCGAGGCAGGCATCTTGGAGAATGTCTACATGTAGTCAAACTAAGCATAGGTGTATGCTATGCCTCAGCAATCTTATTCCTGGGATTACATCCCCCCAAATTCTCATGTAAGTCCCAAAGATGATACACAAGGATGTTTATTTTAGCACAGTATCCAGAGTTGGCAGCAACATGGACAGGTGTTACTAGGAGACTGAGTAGTAAAAGATGATGATGGATGGCTGTACACTCTTGTTAACTAATTGCATCAATGGCCCATTAACCTCTTTATAACCACACTCTTTTCAATGTGACTTTTCAACTCCTCCTTTCAAGAGAGGAGGTTTCCCCACATTCTGAATCTGGATTGGACTTGTGACTTATTTTAGTCAATAGAATATGGTGGGAAAGACTGTGCAAATTCGAAACCGAGGCCTTGCACATTTTTTCCCTCTCTTGGACTCCTGCCCTGCCACCATGTGACCAAGCTCAGGCTAGCCTGTTGGAGGATGACAACAATGTGTCAAGGCCCTCTTAAATTATCCAGCCCCCAACAGACTACAGATGATGAGTGATACCAGCTGACATGAACAGAGCCAGACACAGATCAGCCAAACCACTCAACCAGTCCCATGGACTCGTGAAAAATGAGTGACTGGTGTTTTAAGTCATTATATTTGAGGCGGTTTATCACACAGCATAACTAACTGATACATACCCAAAGAATACTTCACAGCAAATAGAAGCAACAAAATAGATGGGCCCATAGCAACATGAACTGATTTTTAACAGCATAGAGCTACCCTGTTTCCCCGAAAATAAGACCTAGCCAGACAATCAACTCTAATGCGTCTTTTGGAGCAAAAATTACTATAAGACCGGGTCTTATTTTACTACAATATATGACCTGGTCTATAATATGATATAATATAATATAAATACTGGGTCTTATATTACTTTTTGCTTCAAAAGACACATTAGAGCTGATTGTCCGGCTAGGTCTGATTTTCAGGGAAACACAGTAACTGGAAAAGACACTGAATGAGATAATTTATGCAAATGCAAAATGTTAAGATATCCACGGAAGTCTGTAATACACATTATATTTTTAAAAATGCAAAATCAAGGATTTACATGTAACTCACAAGTATGGTTGCCAATGGTGTGGAAGGAAAGGCGGGATATATTGGGAAACAATAAGAGGCCTTGAACGGGCCAATGATAAAGCTGTGTGAGCTGGGGAGTGTGTTTTCTCAATCCTCCATGCTTGGCAATGAGTACTCCTCTCGTAAGCTCCAGCCCAAATGAAGCTTCTCTGTATAGCCTGCTGCGCCATCTTCTCTCAAACAGTTAAGGTGACTTGTAAAATAAGAAAGTCCATTTACCCTAGTTTTGGGGTGGTCTATAGGTCTGTTTTCCTCATGAGACGGTGAGCTTTGAGTGCAGAGTCTTATTTTTTTTGAAACACCCAGTGCCTCTTACACTGCAAACATTATTATTTTTTTTTATGGAACTCTACCATTCCATAAAAATGGGCCTTTCCACCTGGGCAGTAGTGACACGTTGGACCTGGCATTTCTGTGTCGATGGTAATGGTGTGTAGGGGGTGAGGGAGGGCTGTCCTGTGCACTGCAAGATGTTTAGCAGCATCCCTGGCCTGTACTTACTAGATGCCAAGAGCACACTCCCAGTTGTGACGATCAAAAATGTCTCCAGATGTTGCCACACATTCCCCGCAGGTCAAAATCACTCCCTAGGTGACAGCTATTGCCATAAAGTACCGGGCTACACAATGCTACAATTCTAAAATGGCACTGTAGAAACATTTACCAGGTTTGAAAAAAACAATGTTTGAGATTACTAAATTCCATTATGCTCTATATAATACTTCTCAAGGAGGATTAGATTGCCAACATTTTTCCTTCTTAAATGGTTCTCACCCACTGGCCCAAAACTAATGTTTTAGTTCACTCCCCTATGGGGAAAGATGAAATACAAAATTCACTTGAGTTTTCATATCCATGCAGAAGTATTTCTCCTCACAAGTTTTACTCAAACCTTTCATTTGCAAAATCTAAATCTGTCTCTTTAAGGCAACAGTATATGTTGCTGATTTTTCTCTATTATACCACAGAAGCTGTTTATCTAGCTGGAGCTGCTGAAGCAGACGTTCCTGCTCTATACTACTAACTAAAACACGAAAAAGCACCGTGTAACCAAGCTAAAAGAATTCTGCTTCATTTGTCTTATGTGTGACACCAGGGCAAACATCAGGCATTTTAATAACCTCATCCAGACTTTCAGTAATCATTGTAGGCTACTGACTCCAGACAAATATTTGCCTTGGAGGCCTCTCTATGGAGAGACAGAGGGGAACTAAGCTTCTTTTGTTCATATAGATTGAGTGTAACAATTGGGAAAATACAGAGCACTCACATCATTCATTCCTTGCATTATACAAATATAGGAATAATAGGGATGGTTCTACACAAAACTGACTGGGCACCTTTCCTTTATATGTTTCTTTCCCCCCTACGCCACCTCCAAAAACAAATCAAAATAAAGCTAAGAACATCAGCAGATGCTAAAAATCAGTGGGTGAAAGTCTTTTGGGGAAAAATATATTCACCTGGTCTCAAAGTAGTCCTCCCACCTTTGCCACCCTCCGCATACTTATTACAAGGGAAAGGGCCCCTTTTCACAAGACCTGGCAGACAGGCTTTTAACCAAAGGACCAAACTCAGCAACACCAATATGGGAGCCATCCATTATCAGGTCCCCCCATGTGATAGGATCAGACTCGTACAGCACCACTTAGGTTGTTTTCTTGCCAGTGTTGTTTAACCCGAACTTCATTCTGAGGAAAGAGACAAGCCAGGTTGTAGAGCCTGCTAGGAAACAATGGCAATGACAAAAGGCTGGGGACTTTCAAGATTAAAGGTGACTAAAGAGACCTGGCAAACCAAATGCCATTTGTTGATGCTCACTGGATCCTTGAACAAAAGGTGGAAGTAAAGGACAGTGAGACATCTGAGGAAATGTGAATATGGGCTGCATCAATTAGTATTGAACTGATGCTAAATTCCTTCAGTGTGGTGAGGTATTGCAATTATATAAGAGTATCTTTGTTCTTGGGAGCTACCTACTGACTTCTTAGGGAGTAACTGTCATGTCTGCAGCTTATTTCACAGTGATGAACAATAAAAAAATGAAATAAAATTAATAAGACACATGCACACACAGGGAGATAAAACAAACATGGCAAAATGTTAATTGGCAAATTTCAATGAAGCAGTCTATAAAATTTAAGTAAAGGAGTCTGACTAGTTCTTTCAGTTTTCCTATAGGTTTGAAATATTTCGAAATTAACGTGGGGGATAAAGAATGCTAGGTATAAATATATAACCAAGCCATCATGCTTCAGAAATGCATCAAACAAGAAAAAAGTAGTAAGAACCAAATATTATTTTCTGCCTCAAATCTGAAGATAAGTAACCTGAATTTAAGTGTTTGGAAGCATAAGATCAATTTTTTTAAAAAAATATCCCTGAATCCATTTCAACATCTTTTGAGTCTGTCACCACATTAAGAATGAGCTGAAATCAGAAGTTTTTATGCATTAGAGCTCTCAAAATTCTAGAAATTTCTCATGGATATGATAATCAGCTTGAAGATTTATGCACACACTAAATGAAACCCAAGCAAAGATTAAAGTAATCGTTGTAACTTGTTAACACAAGTGCTTTCAAGAGAATTTAGAGAAATCTTGCCAGGAAAAGCCTCCACTTCCAGCAAGCAGTGACTGTCAGCAACGTAGAATAAATGAAGATTTTCTTTAGAAAACCTTACTTACTTACAACCTAAATTTATTTATTGTTTTGGATTCTGGACTTGAGCAATTTGGACAGTCAGTTTAGAGTTCATGTAATAGTGATCAAGAACCATTTGCTGGAAAAAGGAGAAAGTCACACAATTGGGCGTGTGGTTGTTTGTAAGGGTTGGGGGTTAGAGAGACAAAATTAGTTTAGTAGTTCAATAGGGTCATTTGGGTGTTAAAACCTGAGATCAGGTCCTTCTTTAAAGACAAGTTTCCTCATCAAATGCCCGGGTTCCTTTGTTCAACTTGATGAGTCAATCTTTTGGTGTCTGGGGTCTCAAAAGATCCTGAAATTACAGGCAAAACTTGGGTGGGGGGTGGTGTGTGTGTGTGTGTGTGTGCGCGCGCGCTTATAAGAAGAAGGAAGTTAGCTTTCCTTGGTTCTCAAGAGATTCCTGATCCCCCCAAAAAAGGTTAAGGGCCAATGCCTTTTAAGATTTGCCATAATGTTTTCTTTGGGCTTCAAATACCCAGGGAATTTCAAGCACCCTCAAAGTGCTCTTTTAAATTCAAAAGAGCCTCTGCTTTCTTATCCTCTATTTCCATCTCTCTCCCCAATGTTCTGGTTTGTCAGGGTGCCAACTGCCTTTTTGGAGCTCTGTTTCATCTGATCCTCCCTTAGTCAAGGAAGTCTTTCCTCTCAGACTTCCAACTAACTTTGGACAGGGAAGTGACCCTCAGGTAGAGGGAACAGAAAGATCCCGCTGGGAGGTACTTGGCACCAGAAAGTGAACAGCAAACAACGGCAGACAATTCCATTTTGTATTTTCCCCCACTATTTGTTCCAGGAAGAGAATTCACTTGAAAGTGTTACCTTTATCTTTTACATATATTATTATATATGATTATTTTATCTTTTACATAAGAAGTTAAACCTGGAAATCGCGACTCTGAACACAGACTATGCTCTTACTACTTATTTAGGAAAAAGAACATTTAGGAATCAGTGACCACTCCATTCCACCAAAAGGAATTGGAGTCGATTTGTGTTATAAAATTTTTAGTAGCATAAGGAATATTAATGACCGTAGAGTGTAAGCCTTTCCTTTTACATACGCAAAAACAGAAGTACTGTGATACCCATGTCACATAGTTAGTTGCTCACAGACTCAAAACTAGAGACCTCTTGACACAGTCCATTATTCTCTGGGACACTACTCGACTTCCTTACACGAATGCCTTCTGAAACAAAATTCTTTTCTTCTTCTATTTTGGAAATATTATCAATTATTAAGAACCTCTGAGTGGAAACCACCATCATTTTGGGCAATTGTATGAGATGTCTAGAATCCCCTGTGTGTTGCCACCACTATGCCTGGCATAGCAACGCCACAACTCCACTGAGTCCAAGACACAAGAGAAGACCCCAACCCAGCTGTGTGTCTCCCTCTCCCCCTCTTCATCCTGTAACTCTCCCTTGACCAGGACGGAAGATAAGATGTAAACCTTTTATTCTTCTATTGCATGATTTATTGAATTGCCCTATTCTTAGTTTTAAAAACAAATGAACAGAAATTCATGAATTGTTAAAAATGTCCCATGTTGCTTTTTGTATAGGTGGCTGTCAAAGTATGATTTTCGGAAAGTTAAACACTTGGCTCTCATGTAAATATATAGAAGTACATGCCAAAGATTGGTTTAACTCACTGATGAGGGAATGAGCAGGATGACAAAACTGGCTCAAAGGAAGGTACCAGAACCTCAGTGTCTGTGAGGGGGAATCTATGGAGAAATGAATGCTGGAATAGATTGGAAATTTAGATACAAAATACCAAAAAAGCAATACTTCAATGGTCCTTTTCTACCTGGGAGGAACCATTTGTGTCTTAACTGAACAAAAGTCATCTGCAACTTATCAATATCAACCATCTGTTTTCACAGGGCCTGTGAGTGAAGAATTATTTTTGTATTTTTAAATAGTTGAAAAAAAATCAAAAGAATAATATTTCATGACACATGAAAATCATATGAAATTCAAATGTCAGGGCCCATAAATAAAGTTTTATTGGAACTCAGTAACCTGCATTTGTTTACATATTACCTGTGGTTACTTTCACAACACAATGGAGGAGCTGAGTAGTTACCATAGAGACCGTGTGGCCTGCAAAGCCTAAAATATTTACTATCTGGCACTTTAGAGGAAAAAAAACCAAAACCTGCTGACTTCTGCCCTAGACCATCAGGTGATCTTTGGCGGGTGTGTTAAACAGTATCTAGGAGGATATTGCAAGGACACTCTGTAATCTTCTATTTTTGCCTTATTTCTAAGTTTTGGATAGATTTTTCTTAAAAATGCCTTTCCACCAGTTTATTATGTTTTTCCCCTTGAGTCAGTGACTCCTATAGAAAGGAAACCTACTTCCAATGTCGAGATAGCTGAGCTAGATAGAATCCGGGCATTTCCTTGGCTGAACCAAAGTTCTCCAACATGTTTACAAAACACAGGGAACCTAAGCCAATATTTTTATTGATTCAAATCAATGTTCCATTTTGACTTCTCCTCTAAACAAGGAGTGGGAGCAGTAAGTAAAGTTTACAATTGGTGCCTTGATAGTCTCTCACTTCCTGCTTTATGTTTAGGTTCATGGGCTGTTTTCGATGGAAATACATCAGGACTATTTGAGGTATGAACTAGCAATTTGTTGAGGAGCTGGATGATAGGAGAGCAAATAAAATATGAAATTAGGATTGTTTTAATTTAATAAGCAGAAGCCGATTTTAAGGAAAATTCCTAGCTAGGGTATCCCTGGAAACGGACCAAGAGCTCTTGTTCTGAAAACTATTTTTAAGAGAATAAAAAATTTTATTAAAAAGCAAAATCCCACATGTCTACAGTATGTCTCATATTTTAGATATTTCAATATTCACAGAAAGTTTTTAGTTAGGAAACTGCAAAGATTTTGTTGGAATTTGATGAGCAACAAACATTGCTAATGACCGTGAGGCCTGCTGGAAAACACAAACCAGACCTCTTTACCTGTGTCCTTGATTTTCTCATCATCAGTGACTTTTGAAATGTTGTTCTTATCCAGGACTCCCTCATAAACAAAGAGTCCAAATCCTTAAATTAGAACTCAAACTATTTCCCCAAATCCTTCCCACATACAGATCTTATTTTCCTACATGCAGGCCTTTATTTAAACTGCCAAGTTTAAGAATTCTATTTTTCCTTAACTATCACAAGCTGGTAATTAAATGTTCCCCCAGATAAGGCTGGTGAACAATAGAAGAAATTGTATCTTTCGCCACCACTGTTTTGCACGAGATGCTGTGATGACACGACTCGAATTTCAGACGAAGTGGCTGGAGGGTCCACCCCAGCAGCAAATAGAGCTGATACCAGCTATGGCATTCTCTGTATGGGGCCATCATTCATTCCACATGGCGAGCTTTAGTCACAAATGTTGGTTCAGAGAAGACAACGGCCTAGTTAAAATTTAGGTACAGTTAAAATTTAGGCCTAGTTAAAATTTAGGTAAACTCAAGGTGGGGTAATGGTATGATCCCTCTTTGAAAGTAGAGGGCAATTTTCCTAAAAACCATCTTTTTACACTATACATAATAAGGGGATTTATTCTCTCTGTGCAGTGGCTACACCACAAATCTTCCAGGAAGACAACCATCTTTTGGAAGCAAAAACATGGGGAGTGAGTTGGAAAGGTATTCTCTTGATGGTTTATTAAAATAATTAAAACGTGGACATTGTGGTGGGCGCTCTGCGGCCCTCAGCAACACACAAAGGCGCACACACGCTCCTCCTGCCTGTCTCCCTGTGGTTGAATTAGGTGCTGCTCTTACCAAGAAAAACCTGGGTGAGAAAGGAAGGGGACCGACCTTTCAAACCTCCAACCCAACAGAAACATGTGAAGCAACACCGTGCATTATGCAACCCTAAGGGTTGTATTCCCCTGGGATACAACGTCTACGGAGCCCTCAGAGTTCAGCGATCCTGTAGCCACACACAGTAGGTCATTTAATAAATGCTCCAGAAGAATAAGTGATCTCTCCGGGGACATCCAGCCAGTAATGGGGCCAGACACAGAACACGTTGCCTGCCTCAAGGGAAACCAGATTCCTACAAAGGAAATCAGGTTCCAACTGGGCTGGCCGGGATACAGGCAAGTCAGAACATGCATCCACAACCCATTCTATGTTTCGATTATCCATCTGTCCATCCATTCCTGTGTCAGGCAGTCACTGCAGATACACTACGAGATGGGAGATACATCCCTACTCCCAGGGGTCGGGGGGCTAAACAATTAGGGAAATTCAGACAAGTGACTGCAATATAAGGCTGTGGACATCTTAAGAGAAGGAAGTCCTGATTTTTACTAAAGCACAGAGGAGGGACATATGACCCAGACTGGGGGCTGGGGACATCAAAGATGGCTTCCTTAGGGAAGTGACATCCACCAGAGACCAAAAGGATACTGGCCAGGTGGGGTAGGCAAGGAAACTATTCCAGGAAAATGGAACAGCATGTGCAAAAAAAGCAGAGATGAGAGAGCATGGGGCATTCTAGAACGTGGAGGTCCAGTGGAGCTAGGGTGTGTGTAGGGTTCAGGGGTAGGCACACTGCCAGGCAGGCCCCAGATCACACAGTGCCCTGCAGGCCACTGAAGGAGTCTGGATGGCGCCCTGAAGGCCACGAGGAGCTGTGGAGGGGTTTACACAGTGGGGAGGTACCAAGATTTGGGTTTGGGTTTCCTCCATCATACTAGACTACAAGGAATTTCCTTAAAGAGCAGTCATCATTCCTGCCCCCAAGGAACTTACAGTGTAATAAGAAAAAAAATAATTCTTGAAGCAACTAATTAAAAAGGTAATACTATAGGATTTCAGAAATGATATGCAATAGATGTATCTATACTTACACTACTATGTCATTCACTTCTGTTAACTGTGTGCCGCTGCAAGTGAATGCAAGCTACAAAAGCAGAGATTTTTGTCTCTTTTCACTGCTAAACCCTCGGTTCTGAGATCAATGCCTGGAACAGAACAGGAGCTCAAATACTTGTTGAATACGTTACCATTCACTTTGTAGAAACAGTTTTGGTTTTTAGAGAATATATGCGATACCTTCATTTACTGTGTGCAAGAGCACACAGAAGACATTGTAGAAAATAAACAAATGGATCTGCTCTCAAGGAGCTGATACGTATTAAATGCCAATCTGCTGCTGCGTACTTCATGTAGGGTTTCTTGCTACTCTTGTCTACTGTTTTCTGAAAAAAGTATTGTTCCCATTTTACAGGTGAGAACACCGAGGTTCAGAGAAATTAAGAAATTTGGCCAAAGACTTGCAGATGGTAAGTGGCAGAGCTGGAACTCAAAACCAGACCTGTCCGACTCTGGACACCCCCATGATCCCTGAGCAACATGACAATGACGTGACAGGTGACAGCTTAGCAGCTGTAGTAAGGCAGGCAGAGGGAATGTGGAGGAGAAGGAAATGACTGGAAAGTGGGGGTATAAAGCAGAATCAGGAGAAGTTTCTCAGAGGAGATGGCATTGGGAAGCCTCAAAGGACGGTGAATATTTCGAAAGTGAGAAGGAAGAGCATTCCTGGGGGAGAGCCTGGAAGAGCAGAGGTCCGGAAACAGACAGCACAGGACACTTGCCACTGAGGGGAAAGCAGGCAGAGCCGCGTTTTATGGAGCTCCTTGCTCAAGATGAGTAGGACCATTAAAACACATGTGATGCTGGTCTATTAGGAAACACGGGGTGTTTATCAGCTACAGAGCTGGCAAGGATCCGAAGGTTTCATAACACGGTTGGTGAGCCTGTGGGGAAAGAGGCCTCTCAGTCACTGCTGACGGAGTGCCAAAGGGCACGGCCCTCGTGAAGGGGAAATCTGGCAACAGCCGCCCAAATGAGACGCAGTTACCCTCGATCCAGCCACCCCACTTCTGGGGATCTATCCCACAGATACACCCGCACGAGGGAGAAGGACACAGGAATAAGTTTACTCGCCGGGCACAGTTTAATAGCACAGAGGAACCGAGCACTGACAAGAGGGAACTGGTTGAATCTATTACGGCGTCTCCACAGCATGGAGTGCTGTGCAGCTGCCAAAGGGAAGGCAATGTCCATGTACGGATCCAGACCTCGAGGATATCTATCTGTGATAAAAGTAAAACCCCAATACACACACACACACACACACACACACACACAGAGTCAGGAAGAGGAGCTGTGTTTATAGATTGCTACTTTTAAGTAAAAAAGAGGTGGGAAATAAAGATATACGTTCACATTTGCTTCTATGTGCCTAAAGCAGTGGTTCTTAACCATGGACAATGTTTGTCCCCCCAGGGGTTTTGTCACTGTCTGGAGACATTTTTGATGGTCATGACCGGGTGGGGGGTGCTGCTGGTACCTGGTGTGCAGAGGCCAGGGATGCTGATAAGAGTCCCACAATGCACGGGGCAGCCCTCACAACAGAAGGATACACAAGAAACCTAACGTAGTTCTGTGTAAGAGATAGCGCTAATGGCAGCGGTGGAGGGGTGGGGTAGCAGGCTTTCTGTGCACTGGCATTTCATAACTTTGCCTTTTGAACCCTGCAGACATAGTTTCTAGCATATGCCTGTTTGGCAATTAAGTTTAATTAAGAAAAGAGAAACAGAAAGTTACGATGTATGGGAAACAGGAGGGGCTCTAGACTGGCACACAGGAGCCTGGGTTTTGGACCCAACTCTGTCAAAAATTCACAATGTGTCCTTGTCTCCATGCCCGGACCTTCTCATCTGTAAAATGAGGTATCTCTGTAAGAAGAGCCCAAGGCCTCTTCAAAAAGCTCCAATTTCAAGGTGCCCTGCACCAGGAAGGGCTCACAATCCAAAGTGATGTGGGTTGAAAGAGGGAGACAGACATTTGTACCACATACAAACTCAGCCTCAGGAATGCTCAGATTTTTCTGAATATTTTTTCCAATAATCACCTTGAAAGACATGAAACAACATTCTGTTTCCAGATCAGGTTGTTAAAAATCAAACCACAGGTAAATCTAGATAGAAGGTAATGGCAACTATCAATCATTGGAGCTGTTGAAGAAGGTAATAACCATCTAACATACTTTTTTGACTTCTAAGAAAAAGTTTACATCCTATGTTTAATCACCAAGTAATAAAAAATAACAATACAGGTCATAAAACTGACTCCCACTAGCCATACACAGAGTGGTGGCAAAGGCTGCCTCCTCCTCTTAAAAAATAAATTCACACGAGAGAAACTAGGTTTAAAGAGGCAGGGTTTGGACCACAGGCCTTATAGCTGACTGGCTTAACTCACCATACATCAGGCAGGTGCTGTGTACCTCAGCCCTTTAAGTGGCAAAAGTGAAACTCAGGAAATAAACTTTGCAGATTCATTCCTTTCTCTGGATCCAGCTGTGACCATTCCAGTGAGGCCACCATTCATCCCTGAATTATAGCTTGGTCGAAAGGGACGTGGTCTGAACTGACATCTTACCTGTTTCACTTCCAGCTACCAGTATGTGGCTATGCATAAGTCACCTAACTTTTCTGGGTTTTGTCATTTGTAAAACTTTTTTGGAAAATGAGGAAATCAACTCATGGATTGTTTCACGGGGAATAAATGAAATGTTTAAAGACTTGTCAACAGTAAACCTTGAACAAATATTCTTCTCTACCCAGGCTCATCTTTGCCACTCATCTTCCATCTAACCTGCAAATTACCAGTGGAGAAACAAAAATAAAATCTACATAATATCTCGTCCCTACTTGGGCTATTTCAGTATTTCTCAATCTTGAATAATGAAAATAATTCTTAAAAAATCCTCACTCATGGCTAAGTCATGTAATATCAGTAAAAACAAGAACCAAATATACATCGTTTACTTATAGCTCCTCCACATTGAAAAAAATCAAATTTGCAAATTAAATAGAACACAAAACCACAAATCCAATGAAATGCAAATCAGTAACATTATTATTAGTTAGCAAGATTTTATGAAACGGAACCACTGTTTGCAACCACTGTTCAAATATGGTACTGACAGCAGTCATGTCAGTTCTTTTGGATTTACTATGCCCATGTCATGTAACATATCCTACGTGACAACACCATTTTCCAATCACTGTATGCTAGCTGCAAGCCCCTTACTGGACTGTGACATTACTTGGCCTACACTTGATCTAACCAGACACTTCTACAATCAGTCAATTTGTTCTTTTTTCATTAGTCCATGACACATTAATACAATTCAGTACCGAGATGACTGCAAACACAAATACAAGTGTCTGCCCTGAAGTTACCTAGCAGCCCTTGGGAAAATTCAGAATGTCCACAATTTGCTTCTAACAGTAAAGTAATATACAATATAGTTTAATTGCCTGAAAGTACAAACACTGATCCTAGTCTAAGGAACACTGTCATATTAGATCAGCTCTAAATTCCATATTCTAGTACCAAAGTCCTCTAACTTTGGCTTTAGACTGTTTCACATACAACACATCTTAGAAGCAGCTTAAGTTACACATACGTTACACTTACCCACATAAAGAGTTTGTGATTTGGATTGTAATTATTTTGAATGCATTTCTTTGGGAAAGAAATGACATCTTTACAATATTGATACTTCCCATTCATGAACATGGTATAGCTTTCCATTTATTTAGATCTTTATCTTTCAATGAAGTTTCAAAGTTTGGTTCCATAAAGTTCGTATATATTGTGAGTTTCAGAAATTATACTTGCAAACTATTTATTGCTTGTGTACAGAAAAGGAATTGACTTTTGTATTATGATCTTATATCAAACACTCTGTTGAACACTATAATTCTAATCATTTGTCGATTTTCTTTGTGGACAATAACATTGACTTTGATTTCTTTCTTTCCAATCCTTATATTCTTTTTTTTTCCCCTTGTTTTACTATAATGATTAGGGCCTACAATACTATGATGAATATAAATGGTGACAGTGAAGATCCTTATGTTCCTGATTTTAGAAGAGAATGCTTCTAAACTTTCATCATTGAGTATGACGTTTGCTGGAGGTTTTTGGTGGTTGGTCCCACATTCTCTATGCAGCCATTTCAGTCAGACTGGCCTTCTTGTTAATATACTGTTAAAAGCGTATTGGTGTCATACTGGTATTATTCCTTTAGCTAGCATTCTGAGTGTTGTATTGAGCACTGACTATATATTCTCTTTCCTCGCATATAACCCTTCCCCCCCCAGCCTGAAAGGACCACTCTGTCTTTTCTACTATCCATCCTTAAAGGCCCCTTTTAGATTCCATCTCCTCCAGAAAAACTTCTCTGATACATGGCTCTCTGAAGCTCCCTGACTTCCTACTCATTTGGGGAAACGCCATTAGAGTTTGTCCTAAAAGCCACAGAATAGACAGCAGATTTCATTCTCAAATTTGAGGACCAATGGCCAATTCTGTTTAGCATGCAAAATGTTGGTCATTATAGTGTTGTTTCTTTCCCAACTAATTGTGGTAGGATATACATAACATGAAACTTACCATCTTAACCATCTTTAAGTAGACCGTTCAGTGGCATTAGGTACACTAACATCCTTGCAAAATCACCACCATCCACTTCTGTAACTTTTTGTGTGAGACTGAAATTCTATGCTCATTAAATAGTAACTCCCGTTCCTCCCTCCCCACAGCCCCGGCAATGACCATTCTATTTTCTGTCTCTATTATTTTGATTACCCTAACTACCTCTTCTAAAAGGAATCATACATTATTTGTTTTTTTGTGACTAGTTTACTTTACTTAGCATAATGTCTTTAAGGTTCATTCATGTTGTAGGCATGTCATTATTTCCTTCCTATTAAAGCCTCTGTGTTATTTCACTGTGTGCACATACCATATTTCGCTCATCCATTCATCCATCAACGGGCACGTGGGTTGGTTCCATGTTTTAGCTATTGTGATTGATGCTGCTATGAACACAGGCATATAAATATGAAATACAAATTTGAGACCTCGCTTTCAATTCTTTTGGATATATGCCTAGAGGTGGAATTGCTAGATTATATGGTAATTCTACTTTTAATTTTTTGAGGAAGTGCCATACTGTTTTCCAAAATGGCGATACTGTTTTACTTTCTCACCAACAAATACAGTGGTTTGAGAATTTTTTGAGAATGTTAATAAGGACATTTTATATTAAAATTCAGATTTATGGCTTCTCTGAAAAATCAGAAGATCTGCTATCATTGAACCTTTCTTCCCTCCATGGCAACAATCAGCTGTAGCCAAGTAGCAGTGCCCTCTTTGAATGGAAGTTGCAATCTCTGGTTCACCACAAACCCACTGCTCTGTTTTGTCTTATAACCAGCCTATTTCGCTCATTTATGCTGCCCACCTGGTCCCTGTATGCAGTTGATTTTCTGACTTCTAGCATGAAAAAAATTGCAAGGGACCAAAGATGAGGACTCTGGCTCTGTCACTTGCTGGTATGACCTTAGGTAAGTCACTAATTCTTTGAGCTTTGGTTTCCTCACCAGGAAAATCAGCTAATGGCATGTGCCTCAGCTAATTTACAGTTGCAGAAAATTCAAATGAGATAGTTCATTTGGGAAAAAAGTGCTTTAGAAATGATGGTTATATTATCATCTAGTTGCCCTCATGGATGACAGTCAATTCCTCAACTAAATTTTAAGCTCCTTGAGGGCAAGGATCCATTATTTATAATTCTGTGTTTGCAGAGTCCTGGGCACAGAGAAAGTGATGCTGTAGAAAGACCATGGGTTATAGAGCTGGGCTACGTAGGTTCAGATGGCCGTGCTAGCTATGTGATATCTGGCAAATGACTTCACCTTCTGGCACCTTAGCTTTATGATCTGTAATGAAGCATGTCAAGTAAATAGTATGTATCGTGCGAGTTCAGATTTCGTAAATAAACTTCTTTTAAAAAGCCATAAACAGATTGCTCCCTTCAATGCCAAACTTTAAGCACGGAATACTACTGCTTTGTCAGGGTTGACTGGCATATGAATGTATTTCCAGATTCCAGACTCTCTGCTGGTTTCCCTATAATCCTACCAACAGCCTCCAGATAATTTTCTTATCTCCTTTACTCACAAAGTCTGAATCAACCTCTTTTCTGCCATCCTTTTTGATTTGGCCATCTCCATAAGGTTGGGGGTAATATGTGAAATAATTTGGATTTTCACTGAAAGGACAATTTTCGGAAATATTTATTCTATCAATCTAATCGACCTTTAAGTCTTATCAGCATTTATATATTATATTAAACTTTTATTTCCCAAAATCTAATGTTCTAATTCAACTTTATTCTGAATGGGCAGAATAATTATAATTCCTGTCATACATAAAATAATTCACCTAGCATCATGTTATAGTATGAACAGCTAAAGTTTTCAATGATTTTAAGAGTAAAAACATCCCAGGCAAGAAAAAGCTAATAAAGGAGTTCATCACCACCAAACCAGTATTACAAGAAATATTAAAGGACTTCTTTAAGAAGAAAAAAAAGATAAAAAATATAAATAATAAAATGGCAATAACTACATATATATCAACAATTACTTTAAATGTAAGTGGATAAAATGCTCCAATCAAAAGACATAGGAGGATTGTCACCCCAATAAATTTAAAAAAAGACATAGGAGGGCTGAATGGATAAGAAAACAAAAACCCTTACATATGCTGTCTATAAGAGACTAATTTCAGATTGAAAGACACAGAGACTAAAAGTAAAGGGATGGAAAAAGATATTTCATGAAAATGGCAATGAAAAAAAAAATCTGGGGTAGCAATACTTAAACCAGACAAAACAGACTTTAAAACAAAGGCTACAAGAGACAAAGAAGGACCCAGCAATTCCACTTCCCGGTATTTATCCAAAGAAACCCAAAATACTAATTCAAAAAGACATATACATCCTTATATTCATTGCAGCATTATGTGCAATAGTCAAGATACGAAAGCAAACTAAGTGTCCATCAATAGATGAACAGATAAAGAAGTGGTATATATATACAATGGAATATTACTCAGCCATGAAAAAGAATGAAATCTTGCCATCTGCAACAACGTGGATGAACCTAGAGGGTACTATGCTAAGTGAAACATGCTAAGTCAGAGCAAGACAAATACTATATAATTTCACTTACATGTGTAATCTAAAACACAAAATAAATGAACAAACGAAACAGAAACAATGAAAGCGTGATAAATGCAAGGTGCAGCAGCTGTGGGGGGCAGAACCCCCCAGCCTGTTTCCCTGGGCACGTGGCTGGCAGTAGGTGCCAGACTGCACAGGATCCCCCCTCACATAAAACACCCAGTGACTATTTACGAATGAGTTTCAGAAAAGATACCAAAGGCACCTCAACAATCTAGAGCACCGTTTTCTGGCCCTAAACTAACAATGTATTCGGGTCTCTGTGTAAATTGCCTTCATTTCTTTATTCCTCCTCAGGGTCTCTCTGATACTTCGGTTCTCAAAGTGGGGTGTGTGTGTACATGTGCGAAATATATGGGAGACATTTTTGGTGTCAAGATAAATCCTGGGAGCCAGAGATGGTAAATATCCTGCTGTGGAGGGACAGTCCCACATAATGGTCACCTGCCAGGCCTGAAAAAAGTGCCCCAAGGATAACAGCGCCACAGTTGACTCCCCCAGTACTGCTCCGCATGCTCCAGTGGGAGCACCAGGAAGGAAGCTAACTCCCCTACTGTGTGCAGGTCACTTACATACACCCACTATGCGTGGGAGCCTTGTGTCCACAAGTCTGCGGCTCCTCCAGAGAGCACAGCCTGGTTCCGCCGGCAGCAGTTCCCCACCGCGACCAGGAGAGTATCAGCCACACAGGAAGAGCTCAAGAGACTGTGGCTCAGTCGAAAAGAAGGAATTCAAATGGTCTTCCCAATTAGCAAAGCTTTGCTGTATGACAGGTAGATGTCACAGATAAAACAACACAGACTGTCCCATGAGGGGAAAAGAGGAAAGAAAACTACCATAACAAGAGAAAGAGCAGGCCCTACAGGACCATGTGCTGTCCCAAGGCGTGGGACAAGGCTTTGTTTCTCAGCCTTTTTCCATGTTGCTCCCCACCCCCTAGAAACCTTTGCAAACATCGTTTTCCTAATGCTACCATCCATCCCACTCCTCCCTACATGAAATTTTGTTTTCTTTTAACAAACATTTATTTAGTGCCTATTATGTACAAGTGCTATTTTAAGTCCTGGGGATATAATAAGGAACAAAACAGTCTACTCTCAGAACATAGCTCACATTCTAGTGGGAGTGTCAGACCAAAAAAAAAGCAAAAAAAATGAATACATATGCCATCAGGTGGTCAGATGGTGATAAATGTTATGGAGAAAAATAAGGCAAGCGTAAAGAGGCCAGAGTGGCTGGAGTGTCTGACCCAGGAGAAGAATAGGACATAGGGTCTTGGAGATTGTGCAGAATTTGACTCTTACTCGGAACGAGATGGGAAGTGGCAGATACCGTGTTTTCCTGAAAATAAGACCTACCCCGAAAATAAGCCCCAGTTAAGATCTCAGCCAGATGGACGCATTTAGTAGGTTATGACGATGTTCCAGAAGAAGATGACATGACTGTATTTGAATAAATGTAGACTGTTGTACATGAAAAAATAAGACATCCCCTGAAAATACACCCTAAGGCATCTTTTGGAGCAAATATGAATATAAGACCCGGTCTTCTTTTCGGGGCAACACGGTAAGATACATCCTAGCAGGATCTCTCTGGCTGCTCTGCTGGGAACAGACCGAGGGATGCGGGAGTGGGACTAGAGGCAGGGAGATCAGTCAAGAGGCGATTGCAAAAATAAGACAAGAGAGGATGTTAGTTTGGCTGAGGATGGCAATACTGGAGGCGGTGAGCATTGATAACATTCTGGGTAATTTTTGAATTTTTTTCTAATATAACAAAATCACCATTATCACAGCTCAACAAAACTGACAATACTTAGTCAATATTCAAATATTCCTGATTGTCTCATAATTTTTTTTCACCATTTGTTTATTTGAATCGTTATCCAAATAGGATCCATATATTGTAACTGATTGACATTTATTTCTTAAGTCTCTCTTAATCTATAGGGTTCTCCTCCATTACTTTTTTTTCTTTAAAATTTGTTTGTTTTTTTGAGAATTGGGTCATTTGTCTTACAGGCACAGCCTGGATTTTGCTGACTGCACTGTCCTGGGTTCTTTTAACATGTCTCTGTCCTGCTTTTCCTGAAACTTGGTATATAGAGTTGAGTTGCCTGTGAGACACACAAGAAGGCGTATCAGCATAGACAAATCTGGGATTTGGGGGAGAAGTCCAGGCTGGAGATAGACATTGGGAGTCACAGACATAGAGAGTTTAAATCCATGACTCTGGAGATCTCCGCGAGAATGAGGGTAGACAGACAAGACGAATGTTGGAAAGCCTGAGCGCTGACACACCCACGTTTAGAGTTGGGAGATGAGGAGGTACCAGGAAAGAAGATGAGGAACACATCCTGCAAGGTAAGAGAGAACAAGTGTAGGACAGTAACCCCCGAAGCCAAGCAAAGAAAGTATTTAAAGAGCGCGGTGAGCTGTAGCAGTGCAGCCCACGGGTTCAGTAAGGTGAGACTGAAAGTTTACCACTGGGTTGGGCAAAGCGAATACCACTGGGGACCTTGATCAGAGGTGATTGAGTGGGTTAGTGAGAGTGGGTTCAAGAGTAAACTGGGTGAGAGGAATTAGTCAGGGAATATTATAATAACAAGTCTTTTAACAAGTTTTGTTGCTGCAAAGGGGAACAGAGAAAAAGAGGTGACAACGAAAGGTATATGTGACTTTGTGGGGAAATGTATTACAAAGCATATTCTCCTCATGCAATTTTAATACCCCAGATACACTGTACATCTATTTATGGACTTTATACATTAAAAAAAGTCCGTACTTCATACATAAAAAAAAGAGGAAAATTTCTTTTGCCTCCTCTCCCGCCCCGCCCCCCAGTTTCTGCTCCTTTGCAGGTAGCACTGCCTCCATCGAGAATCCATGTGCTAAAGTAACCAAAATATTATAAGAGAGAAGAATCTAGCTCCCTGTCTCTTCCTACTTTCATTAATGTGCAATGAGTTCTTTTTCTGGCCAAGGGAAACATTTTCAGGTATAGCCCCAGGAGGTGTTCCAGGGAAAAGAGAGATTATTGCTATATTTCTACACAAAATCCTGCCATGGTGGGGCCACAGGATCCTTCCATGTTCTGACTGCCATCATAAACATCAGACCTCAGAATCTTTCGCCATTCAGAGACAGGGGTTTCAGAATTATTTACTCCAGAAACAGCTGAGCGCAATGAATTAAGAGCCTATTCTTTGGAGTCAGAAAGACCTGGTTTGAACCTACCTCTGCCACTTCCTAGTTGTGGACATACAAGGTCACCATAACCTCTTTTAGCTTCAATTACCTTATCTGTAAAATTGGATGAGGTAGTTCTGAATGTAGTAGGCACATGGATTTTGTTTGTTTGTTTTTCTACCTGTTTTACCTCTCCTTAGAGACCTACTCTTTCTGCAATGGAGCTGTCATATCTGCCCTGCGCAACTAGTACTTTGACTGTCAAATGAGAGAAAAAGAAGTTTACCTTGTTTAAAGCCACTAATTTTGGTCTTTGTCACAAGAGTCAAACATGTATCTTGACCAACACTCTTAACTGGAGATGGCAGCTATTTCTCGGTTCCAAAGGATTATCGTCATGAGGGTTTGTGGGCTCGATGTTATGCATTTGTCCATTTTTCCAAGAGAACATGAAAATCTAGATCGTCTTATATATAATATCTGACTTTTACATATTGGCAACTAATTCTGATTTTCAACACTATATAGGCCAACAAAACTGGTCTGGGGGCCAGTCTCATCTGCTCCACAGGCTGCTCTGAAAGAAAAACTTTTCACTAGGACAACTAACATAACTCTAGGTGATAACAGTGACTACATATTCAGAGTCCTGCAAGTTTGAGCAACGCAGCACAATCCCACAAACTCTCTTCAGCCTTAAATATAACAGCTCCATTCCCCTGGAGACCTGACTGCCCAAACCATGTCAGCAGCTGTGACAACCATGGGGTCTCACCTGCCTGCTACCTACTGCACGGGCCTCCCTGGATACCAGTGGTCTTTACCAGGGCGAACACTGTCCCTTACTTTCTTCCCTTCCTCCTCCTTCATAAGATTAAATAATTTCTCACGAGACAAGGATGGACAACAGTATCACCCATTTATGTAAAAAAATCTAAGGTGAAAAAGGCATCCCTTGGTTTCATATGGAGAATCTGGTAGCCTTACCAAACAAGTTCATCCAGACAAACCACTCCTTGGAGAAGGAGTGGGAGGTGGCATAAGATGCACCAGATGCAACACCCAAGGCTCATTTCGTGGAACCCATGCACGAGACAGGTTACCAGGAAACAGCCTAAGCGGCATTGGCACTGCAGGACCCCAGCTTATACTCACTTCTAAAAAGCAAGATCCTGTGTGATGCAACTTCAGCTCAGCCCATCTTTCTCCCCTGGCATGCAGGTGAAAGGTCTCTAGAAAAGTCCACGGTTAGCCACAGGCAATACTCTAATTACCAGCAGGGCAGTAACTCCATCAAGGTGTTGCTCATACAGGTTCAAACCACACGCTATCCTCACAAGGCGATACAAAGATAAGAGAAATACCATGGCATTGCTGTTGCGCAAGTAGCACAATGAACAGAATAAAAGCAATCATGTTATAGAAAAGGAAGCTCCTATTTATCACACCGTCTGCCCTCTAGGAGCTGGTTTTTGGTTCAGCATGGAACCTTCACTGGGATGAGATCATTCAGGTTTGGAAACAGGAGCCAGAGAGAGTTTCTCTGCACAACAAAGGGTGAAAGATTTGGAGATGAGGAGGTTGAGTAATCCAAGAGGGGAGGTGACAAGACAAAACAAAACAAGAGGGGAGGAGAATGATGTGGGAGGTCTGTTTGCATTCTCCAAGAGCCTCTGCCCCCATCTCTGGTCAATAACTAAAACCAACCCAGCACTCGGGCAAGTGGGCTTCTTAATGGACATTGAAGATGGAACGACTGTGGCTCAAGCTTTTCAAGTATCTCAAGAGACAGCAAACATGAGCACCCACTCCCATCTGAGCTCCCTTTCCACAGGCAAGTAGCTAAGCCAGCCTGGTATTAACCAGTGACCTAGTTAACTGAGCTTTGATCTTTCACCTTCACTAAATCAACCTTATCACATAAAGGGAAGTTTAAAAAAATCCAGCATTAGCGTCCCAGGGCAGTGAGAACATAAGCTCGTGATGTGCAATGTGAATGAATAGGAAAACAGCTCAAGATTCAGGTCACAGTTAAAGGAATCTTAGACATGATTTCCAAAGTATAAGCTAGTAGAATAATAAATACAGCTATTACAGATCTCCTTAAACATCTCCAGTTCTAAGGGAATTTATGGACCTGTGAATCCAGAAGAAAGCCAAAACCTCAAAGCACACAGACTTTTTTTTCACTAAAGTAAACCTAAAGCTGAAGGGAGATTAGCTGAAAAGTCCTCAATATTTCCTCCTCTTGACAGCCCTGTGCAGGATCAGGTAACAGAACTGCTTTCTATCTTTAAAGGATGTTATCTGAGAATGCCCCTTCAATTCTGCTCAGGGTCTAGTGCTTCAAATCAAGTTTTTCTTTTTGTAGAGTGATCTCTGATAACTGCCAATCCTTGATTAGTGTAGATTTCTTGTTTCATCCTTTAAAACCTCAATTTAAAGATTTCTGGGGGCGGCCGGATGGCTCAGTTGGTTAGAGCGTGAGCTCTTAACAACAAGGTTGCCGGTTCAACTCCCACATGGGATGGTGGGCTGCGCCCCCTGAAACTAAAGATTGAAAATGGTAACTGGACTTGGAGCTGAGCTGCGCCCAGACAATGACTTGGAGCTGATGGGCCCTGGAGAAACACACTGTTCCCCAATATTCCCCAACAAAATTAAGAAAAACAAAAAAAGATAATTAACTTACAAATGCAGTTTAAAATGTTGGAGGAAATCAGATTAAAAAAAAAAAAAAGATTTCTGTCCTGCCTCAAGTCCTTTCTGGAAACAAGGCAGGTTATAAATCAACAATAAAGACATCTTTCTCCTCTGAAGTATTTCCCCCCAGAAAGTGGTACCTCTTATAATTAGATTTTAGAAAGGGTAAGACAAGATAAGAAGCAAGGTCAGAGCTTTGCATGTTTTCCAAAATGGGCCATTAAACTCAGACCTCTGGAAAACGGACCCACCCCATGGCTTTTTAGACCTTCTTTGAATAAAATCTACACAGAAACATAAATTGATGAAATCTTTCCACTACATACTGGGTAATATGATTCTGGGAGGTTTTGCTGGAAACTCAGCCTACAGCCAGTTCCTCCAACCCTACCAAAATTTTTGGAAGCCATATAAGCCTCTTGCTGATTCAACTAGCTAGAGTGGATGTTGTCATCTGCAACTGAACTTTGACCAAGCCAATGGATATCCTGCCTTCCTATAAAAGGGAGATTCTACTGGGATGGTTACCATGAATCTCACGGGTGGGTATGGAAGAGGGAGAAGCAATCAAATGGGATTTGTTTCACCTTGCATTCCACAAGGGTGTGGTTGACCCTTTCTCATATGATTTAGGAACGGTCTACTCTAATCATGGCATGACTAGAAATGGAAATGAAAGAAGGGATTCCCCAAAATCTGTGAGATAATGAATGTGAAAATTCATTTAGTTTTGAATGAAAATTAATGGTAACCTACTCATCTAAGGAAAACTACTGCCATCTTCCTGGGAATAGCTCTAGTCATTAATCTTAGGGGGGGGGGAAAGAAAGAGAGAAAAAAACTGTATTTGGATCTGTTAAATTTTAGATTTAAGTCTGTGAGATGAATAAAGGATCAAAAGCCTACAAGAAATAAAAGCCTCTTGAATTTCAGCTCAAATCTGAAAATTTGAGTTTTTTAAAAACTAACCTTCAGTATCTTCCTAAGTATATATATTTTTGTCTTACATCCTATCATTGATGATTTGTTTAAATAAAAATAGAAAGGCGCTATACCACTATATTCTATTAATAGATGACAGACACCAGTTCTGGCTCATAATAACTATTCAATACATATGAACGGTTGAGGAGTTTTCTTCTTAGGAACTAAAGTAGTGTAAATCCCTATTCCAAAAATTAATCTATGTGTCATATAATAATCCAATCAAAAGTCAGTATAATTTGACAGAGGAGAGGGGACACAAAAGTATATGACTTTAACAAAGTTCTAAAAGTTATGGCAGGGTGGTTTACCCTATTAAAATGTATCCTAGATACATTTTAAAATGTATTTTAGGTCATGTGATAAAAACTTGTATTTTAGATATTAAAATGTATTCTAGAACTACAAATGATAAAACATGGGAACAAAGACTGGAATAGACTAGAAAGTACAGAGTCGAACACAAGTAGATACAAAAATTAAGTAAAAAAAGGAAGCAATCCAGATTGGTGAATGAAGAATAAATTTATCAATATATTATGTTGGGACAACTGAGTAGGTATTCAGACACAAAGTTAGAGCCCGATTTTATACCCTATACTAAAACAAATTTCAATATTAAGGTTAAATATTAAAAAGTATTTAAAAATACAGGTTAAATATTAATGTATAATTAATTATATTTAGTTTTGCTAATGAGGTAGTACTTTCTAAGCATGACACCAAATGTAGGGAAAAATATGACTGATAGATTTGAATATAACGTTTAGATGTTGAAGTGAAAGTAAGGCATAATAAGCTGGAAGAATATTTGCAACACAGAAAGTCAATATCCCTTATATACATTAAAAATACTGGTAAGTGAATAATGAAACAGCTAAACATCTCTTTCAAGGTAGCTGACTAGACTGTATGTTCACCTCTTCACATTCCCGAAATCTCACTGAAATGACAAAAGAGAAAACAGAAAAACTAAAAAACAAAACTAAAATACTACCCCAAACCCACAAATAAGTTAAAAATACACAGTAGTGCTGAGAATCTAAAAGAGCACCCTGGAGTAGTGAGGGATTCCTGGGCAGCATGTAGGAACAAACTAATGATAAGTAAGCAATGGGATTTCCAGTCTTCAGGAAAATAGAGGACCTATTAAAACAGTGAGATTCCAAGCAGACCCTAAGAAAACTCCACAGATTAGAGGGAACAACAGAAGTTAGAGAAGCAATGAGCCAAAGGTAATCTGCTAAGGAATAAATTTAAATCCTTAGAAGCTGTCAAATCATTTTCTCCCCATCCCCTCCAGCAGTTACTTTTGGAAGTAGCCCCCAAATAAAGCTTGAAGGCTGCTAGATGCTTCAACAAGGTATGGGAAAGTCCATGCAGCTACAGTACTCGCAACGTCTCCCCTCTCCAAAACACACACACACACACACACACACACGTATTTCCTTCCCTCTGAAAAAAACACTAGACGCAGGTCATGTGATAAAAACTTGCATTCATTGCCAGGGGCTCAGGGATTCTCAGGTAGGTTGAGCAAACACTCTCTAGTCATCTCATCTGGAATTACAAATGAACAATCACAAATCACCAAATGGTTGAGAAAAATAGCCATGAGAAGAAACAGGCTCAACAAGCAGAAATAGTCTCTCTGTAAACAAAGAAAAGCTTAAATATACTTAAAATGATTCAATTAAAAAAGCAATCATACTACAAAGTGAAAATAATGACAACTTTTAGGGGTTAAAACTATCAAAGCCCTCCCCCCCCCAAAAAAAAAAAAGTTCAACGGTACGGCTGAAGAGCAGAACATACTCAAGCAAAAATTTGAATTTGGGCTGGAAGTGTTATTTCTCTAGAATTCTGCAAAAGAACAAAGAGAAGGAAAATATGAAAGAAAAGTTAGGAGATATTGAAGACAATTTAATCTCTCCTGGAACTTCTAGATGGAATAAAGATTTTTTTTTGAAGGAGAAAACAGAAAACAGATATAGGAAATATTAGAAATTTCCCTGCACTGAAGATAGATTTGAATATAGTCACATATGGCCCAAAAGTGTTCAGGAGGATGGATAAAGAATGCCTTTCTAGACACATAGTGATAAAGTATATAATCTCTATAGATCTTTAAAGATAGAGAGAAAATTCCAAAAGCTTGTAGAGAGATTAAAAACACCACCACCACCAAAACCTTTGATTACTTAAAAGGAAAGGAGAACCTAATTCCCGCAGAGGAGTGGGTTTGAAGCCTAGTGAAAACAAGCCTTTAATATTACAAAGGACTTAAATACTAAGGACTTAAAAAAACAAGGACTTAAATATTACAAAGGTTACAGTTTACTGCAATCAATGCAAAGGACATATTCTCATCAGGGAACACCAGGGGACATCAGGCTACAGCTATCCTGAAAGAGGAGCTTTAGGTCTTCCAGATTACTCCCATGCAGGGATGAGGACATTCTGCCTACTCAGGAAGAGATCCGATCAGGAATCAGAAACTCCAAGTGAGGGCTCAATAATCTTCTTTTACTCCTAATGACATCAACCGGAAGCTCCAGTAGAATTACCTTATATGGTAGTAAAATTGCCTTTCACAACCCTTTTCACTCCAATATAACAACAACATTCCACCTATAATTTTTTGCCACATTCTCATGGATAATATAACGTACAAGGCATCATTCATGCAAGGTCACAGTGAACGTAATGCACAATCCCAAATGTAGCAGGCCTGTCTAGTCTCTTATTAAACAACACTGGATTATTAAACAACCTACCAACTAGTCTCTTATTAAACAACACTGGATACTAGAAGACAATGAAGCAATATCTTCAAAGAATTAACGAAAAGAAATTTTAAAATTCACAATTTTTTTATTATTCAAGTGTGAAGTTAAAAGAAAGATGTTTCTAGATGTGCAAGGATTCAAAAAGTTTACCACCTTCAAACCCTTTCTAAAATAATTACTCAAGGAGGTACCTCGAAACTGAAAAATAAAAAAATTAAATGACACACAAAAAATAATAGTATGAAAAAATTTAAATGTGTAATTAAGTCTAAATAGTTGTTCGGTAATATGGGTGGGAAGCTTAGGACAATTGTCAAGAAATGATTCCTAAAAAACTGTCGATGAAATAACAACCAGCCTAAGAGAAAGCTTGTAAGAGTTTATTTGAGCCAAACTGATGACAACTACCGGGAAGCAGTCTCAAGGGATTGAGAAAATGCTCCGGAAAAAGGCTGTTTTGCATCTTATTTTATACATTAGAATCAAAGGAGGAAGGTTACATGAAATCCATTGGTTGTAGATTATGGGGGTGGGAGAAAGCAAAGCAGGGAAATCTCTGAGATTGGATAAAAGGCAAAATAGAGAGACACACACTTCTTTCCCATTGGTGGATACAAGATAGTCAATAGCATTTTACAGCACATAGAGCTGGTATTTGGGGAACAAGATAACAATGAGGGATTTTGTAGTTTCCTGCTCTGGTGTGGTGTGTTCTGCCCCCTGGGGGGTCCGGAAAAAGGGATTACTCTGATATTCCAAGGGGTATATTATCCTAGATGCAAAAAGACAACAGATAGGCTCACTTAAGGTAAAGATTGACCTTTGTCAAGGAAACTACAGGCCAACGATGTGACTTCCAGCCATGGCCCACCTTAGTTATAAATTTTTATGTTCATGCCATCCTAGGTGGTTATTTTCAGTCTCCTGAGCTTGCCAGGTTTAACATGTGGCCCCTTTTCCGTCCACAAAACCATTTTTTAAAAAAGTAGCTCAGGGATTGTAAAATGGTACATGCACTCTGGAAAACAGTGTGGCAGTTTCTCCAATGGTTAAACGTACAGTTGTCACATGATCCAGCAATTCCACTCCTAGGAATGCATCCAAGATAAATGAAAATTTATGTCCACACAAAAAACTTGTACATGAATGTTCTTAGTGACATTACTAACAATAGGTAAAAGGTGGAATCAACCCAAATGTCCATAAACTCATGAGTGGATAGATAAAATGTGGTATAGCCACATTTATTATTATTTTATTGCCAAGTAATTATTTGACAATTAAAAAGTACTGATAAATGCTACAACATGGATGATCGTTGAAAACATTATGCTAAGTAAAAGCAGCTAGTCACAAAAGGCCACATATTGTAGGATCCATTTATATGAAATGTCCCAAATAGGCAAATTTTTGAGAGAGAGAATGTAGGTTAGTGGTTGCCAAAGGCTAGAGGGGAGAGGTTGTTAAGAAATTAAGAATGATTGCTAATGGGTATGGGGTTTCTTTTTGGGATGATGAAAATATTCTAAAATTGATATTTTACATAAGACTCATCTGGAAAAAACTTAGGACTTCAAGAGCATAAAATTACCTAAATACAGAGATTCAATATTCCTAGGTGATAAAATTCAATATCATAAGGACATCTTCTCAAATTGCATAAACTTAATGCAATCTCAAAGATGTAAAGGGGTTTAATGAGCATTGATTCTGAAAATCACCTGTGTTAGTGTAGTATACAGGAACAGCAAATAAAGAAAAATTTGTATGACTTACCTATTGGATTTTTAAATGCATGATAAAGCTATAATAATTAAAAGAGTCCGGAATTAACTCAGGAATAGAATAGAATAGTGTCAAGAAATAGTTATACATATAAGTGAATATGATACGATTAATGGTGAGATAACTAGATATCCATTTGGGAAAAAAAGTGAAATTATATTCTTATCTTAAACACAAAAAAATAATTTATGATGGCAAATATTTTTAACACTAAAAAATTTCTCCTATATTTTCTTCAAATATTTGTATAATGCTGAGGTTTGAAGCCATGTTTCAGCAAAGTAAACCCCAGAAGGCTAACAGTTTAGATTTCATGCAAATTAGAAACTTATTTTGATGAAAAATGTCATGAATGATGCTAATAACAAGTGACAGATGAGAAAATTAATACCTATCATATATGGTAAACATAGGAATCAACAAAAAAATCAAGATATTATTGAATGAAAAAAGTTGTGGAATATATATATAATGTTCCTTCATGTATGTGTGTGTCTTATACTATGTGTGTATTTGCACATGTACAGAAGAAAAGGCTGGGAGAAACATGAATGGTTAAGTACATCAGGGAAGGTGGGATGGAGTGAAGGAGGTAGGTTAGCAGAGACAGGTTTCACTCTATTTGAAATTTATTTTTAGAATGAACACATTGATTTGCTGTAAGCTTCTTTAATTACATGAATGCATAAATAATTCTCATTAGAAAAACACTTAAACCATATAAAAATAGAAAGAGTTAAAACACAAACATCCCTATTCAAACACATTCCCCAAACCAATATTATTTCCCTCCCGGGAGGTAATTTTTATTAAAGTTTCCTCTCCCTTTATACTTGTAAAATATTTTCTAAAGAAAGAAAGAGCCCCATTTTTTCAAATGGGTAGAGAAAAAACCAGGCAGTTACCAAAACAAGAAATAAATGGCCAATAAGCATATTTAAAATATTCAACTTTAATAATCGCAGAATGACACACAAAAAAGGACAATTTGCTCTTTTACACACGTCCAGGGCTCCCCTGAATATTAGCTGATGTTCTTTCTTACTAGTGTGTACCTATGCCAAACAGGTTTTTTATGACTTTGAATGTCTCCCACAATAAAATTGGCAAATATTAAAAGAAAGCTTGTGTATTTGTAGAAACAAACCTTGTTACACACTGAAACACCAGTAAAGGGAATGCAAATTTGTATAAACCTTTCTGTACAAGTTGGCATGAAAAGTCTTAAAAACACATATGCTAAAGTGCATGGGCGCTCATACACACACCCATAAGAACTAACAAATGAGGTCAGCAAAGTTTTAGGATACAAGGTCAAAGATACAGAACTCATTAGATTTCTATGATCTAACAATGAACAATCCAAAAGTGAAATTAAGGAAATAATTCCACTTACAATGGCACCAAAAAGAATAAAATACTTAGGAATAAAATTTACAAAAGAAATGTAAGACATGTATGCTGAAAACTATAAAACACTGTTGAATGAAATTAGAGAGAACCTAAATAAATCGAAAGACATCCCATGTTTATGAATTAAAAAACTTAATTTTGTTAAGATGGCAGTCCTCCCCAAATTGCTCTATAGATTCAATACAATCCATATTGAAATCCCAGCTGCCGTTTTTTTTCAAAAGTTGACAAACTGATACTAAAATTCATATGGACTCAAACTCACAGGGACTCAGAATAGCCAAAATAATTTTGAAAAAAGAGGAACAAATTGGTGGACTCACACTTCTGATTTCAAAACTTTCTACAAAGTTACAGTAACCAATACAGTATGGTATTGGCATAAGGACAGATAGACAGACCAATGGAATAGAACTGGGAACCCAGAAATAAACCCTTCTATTTCCGGTTATTTGATTTTCGAAAAGGGTGCCAACACAATTCGATGGAAGAAAAATAGTCTTTTCAACAAATGGTGCTGGGACAATTAGATATCTATATGGAAAAGAATGAATTTAGACCCCTACCTTACACTACATACAAAAATTAACCCAAAATGAATCATAGACCTAAATGTAAGACATAAAACTATATAACTTTTAGAGAAAATATATGAGTAAATATTTGTGACCTTGGATTAGGCAAAGTCTTCTTAGATATCAAAAGCACAAGCAAAAAAAGAAAAAAAATACATTAAATTGGACTTTATCAAATTAAGAACCTTTGCACTTCAAAGGATACCATTATATAAAGTGAAAAGACAACCCACAGAATGGAAGAAAAATATTTACAAATCATCTGTCTGATAAAGGACTTGTATTCAGAATATATAGAGAACGCTTACAACTCAACAATAAAAGAAATTAATGGAATTTTTCAATGGCAAAAGATTTGAATAGACATTTCTCCAAAGAAGATACACAAATGACCAACAAGCACATGAAGAATTGCTAATCGTGACAGAAATACAAACCAAACCAAAATGAGATACCCCTTCACACCCTGTAGGATGACCAGGATCAAAAAGACAGACAATAACAAATCTTAGTGAGGATATAGAAAAACTGGAACCCTCATATGGCTGATGAGATTGCAAAGTAGGATAGCCACTTTGGAAACAGTCTAGCAGTGTCTCAAAATATTAAACAAGGAGTTACCATATGACCCAGCCATTCCATTCCTAGGTAAATGTCCAAGAGAATTAAAAACATATGTCCACATCAATTTGTACATGAAGGTTCACAGCAGCATTACTCATAATAGTCAAAGTGTGGAGGGCTGGCCCGGTGGCTCAGGCGGTTAGAGCTCCATGCTCCTAACTCCGAAGGCTGCCGGTTCGATTCCCACATGGGCCAGTGGGCTCTCAACCACAAGGCTGTCAGTTCAATTCCTGGAGTCCCGCAAGGGATGGTGGGCAGCGCCCCCTGCAACTAGTAATGGCAACTGGACCTGGAGCTGAGCTGTGCCCTCCACAACTAAGACTGAAAGGACAACAACTTGAAGCTGAACGGCACCCTCCACAACTAAGATTGAAAGGACAACAACCTGACTTGGAAAAAAGTCCTGGAAGTACACACTGTTCCCCAATAAAGTCCTGTGCCCCTTCCCCAATAAAAAAAAAAAAGTGGAAACAACCCAAATGTCCATCAAATATATCTATATCTATAT
The DNA here is from genome assembly GCF_004115265.2 of Rhinolophus ferrumequinum. Taxonomy (NCBI): domain Eukaryota; kingdom Metazoa; phylum Chordata; class Mammalia; order Chiroptera; family Rhinolophidae; genus Rhinolophus; species Rhinolophus ferrumequinum. The sequence goes on from NC_046300.1 coordinate 18,373,383, forward strand.
TGATCGACCGATATCTATAGATATAGACATACATAGATATATATTGCAAATGGAATATTATTTGCCAGTAAAAGGAAAAGAGTACTGATACACGGTATAGCATGGATGACTCTTGAAAACATCATGCTAAGTGAAAGAAGACAGAAAGGGTCATGTGTGGTAGGATTCTATTTATGTGAAATGTCCAGAATTAATAAGTCGATAGAGACAGAAAGCCGATTAGTGGTTACCAACTCCCGAGGGAAGGGAAGAATGGGGAGGGACTGCTAAGGGGTATAGGGTTTCTTTTTGAGGGGACAAAAATGTTCTAAACTTAGATAGTGGTGATAGTTGCATAGCTCTGTGAATATCCTAAAAATCACTGCATTGTAGACTTTAAAAAGATCAATTTTATAATATGACTATCTCAATAAACCTGCTTTTTAAAAATGCATATGCCCAAACTCTATCCTAAATGGGGTGAATTTTACTGTATACCTCAATATACCTCAAACTTGACTTTAAAGAATATTCATCTACCTTCTATTCAATTCTAAGTACTCATCCTTAGAAAACATTAAAGAACATCCAGAAAGATTTAGTTTCAAGGATGTTTGTTATAACATCTTTAAAGGAAAGACAGAAACATAAAGTGAACAGTAGGAGGCTGGATGTTTATGGAATACTACGTGGCTATTAAGAATGTTATAAGAAATTAATCATTGATGAGGAAAGGTATTTTATCAGGTCTCAGCAGGAAACAAGGCACATTCAGACTCGGTGACCTGAGCAGAGTTTAATAAAGTTGTTATTTATAAAGCAGGGTGTTGGAAAACCCAAGTGATAGTGCAGTACCTGGCGACAGTAAGCACGTGGGAGTGTACAGTTATCAGAGCCAGAGGAAATAGCTGTGTGGAGAGGGCTGCCAGGTAGTCCACCTCCCATGGATGACACAGGCACTCTGCTGATGCCCACAGGGAGGAATCATGGGGAATGAATACCCAGACCCTGCTCTCCTCTCAACTTATAGCCTCCTGTGGGTGTCACTTTTAGATGAATCCAGTGGGACATCAGAGGGAAGCCCTTGAGACAGTGTATGCATGGGTGATGGAGGGTGGAGAGCAGATCTCAGGAACAAAAGGAAGATATCCAGCAGAAATGACCATAGCAGTGAAAAAAAAAAAAAGGTGTAAGCAAAAAGTAGTTTGCAAGTGACTGCGTTAAAAAAAATTACAGATAAATAACATATAACCACTTGGGACATGCTGGGAATGGTTTATTCCAACAGGTAAATGGTGCTTCAGAGTTCCTTAACAATGGTGCTGCTGGCAACTGATGACGCCATTCTTCATTGTTGGGGACTGTCCCATGCACTTCAAGACATTTAGCATCCCTGGCCCCTCCGGCACGAAACACCAGGAGAAACTCCAGGCATTGCAACAACCAATTAAAAAAAAAAATCCTACCCGCTCCCAGACATGGAGTTGTACCACGCCTGTTAGCAACCGCTGTGGGGGCTAGAATTACATTTTTTTTTCTTACCCGCATTTTTCTAATTTTTCTACAAAGACTAGGTATTGTTTTTGTGAAATGGAAACTATGTTCACCCTTTTTAAAAAAGAACTCAACAAATAGAATGTTTAGATTCCAGTTCTCGGTAAACCCTGTTCGTCCTTCCCCAGCTAAGTTTGCTTATGACAGTAAATAGATGAAAGGTGATCTAGCATTATCACAGGGATGCTGTAATTCATTTCCAAATCACCAATAACAGTGAACAGGAAGGGTGCAGTCAACGCAGCTTCGGATGTACAGTTTTTATTCTTCAAGTACTCACGATGGTTATGAGATCAGAGCACCCTACAAGTCACAGGTCAAGTACTGGAGTGCTTCTAGCTTGTTATAAAACTTTAAAAGGAAGGAAACGACTACAATTTGGTTTCAACACGGTATTACATTGGCAAGGCCGAGAGTGTTTTTAGTAGGTGACCTACTGCCGCTCACCCCGGTGAGAAAGCCAGCGCAAAGGATTTTGACAACAAATTTGGGGAAACAATTGTATTTTGTTCTCTATTATTTCATTTCCCCTAGGTTCAAGCAGGAAGTCAGGTTCTTAGTAAATCTGTCTCAGTATTTTCTTTTTTCAAGGCAGAAAAGTAACATTCTTCTGGGGGGTGGGTCTATCTTAATCTCAGGACTAGGACAGCAATAGTTTGAAACTTGCCTCTCCCCCCAACCCCAGATAAGAATCAGTGGTACCATATTCCATTACATCCAAGAAAACAACCATTGTAAGCTGCATCCTGATTCAGATATTAAAATATGAACAAAGAAGTATCTTAGAATCAATAAAACATAGTACATCATTTAAGGTGATCCTTAACATGTTTAATTTTAAGAGTTCTTCTAATTTAAAACAGTTTTTTTTGGTTTTTTTTTTTAGTTTAATAGGCTCACACTACTGATGACAGTTTAAACCAGCACAACTGTGGGGAAAGATAATTTCTGAATATGTAACAAAACACTTAAATTTGTGCACCCTTTGCCACGATTCTACTTTAAGGAACTTTGCCTTATAAAAATCACTGGACAAATGGGGAAAGAGGGACAAACCAGTAAGATTGCTACAGCACAGGCTAGTAAAACCTAGGAACATGCCAGTAAAACCTAGGAACATACCAGTAAAACCTAGGAACATGCTAGTTTTAAAATAGAAAACTGAGGAAATCAAAACAGTACTTCCTTGTGACAGAAAACTATAACAAAGCGAGAGATCCCAGACCCTGAAAGAATGCTCATGGTACGGTAAGTGAACACAACAGGTTACAAATCCAAGAAAAAAAATTATAAGAAAATACGTGCATAGAAAAAAAAAAGTATAAAAGGAGTTTCAGGAAAAAATGGAGAAAAACGCAAAGACAAAAATAAAAACTTTAAAATCACCTTAAAAACAGGTAAGTTTCCTGATCGAGAGAACATACCAAGTCCCCGGTATAACGGAAGAAAACGGACTCATATGAAGGCACATCACTGTGATATTACAGAAGAAAGATGATTCGATAGGCTTCCAGAAGAAAAAGGTTCAAGAAATGGAATAAATATGGCATTTGATATGTTGCTTCCCGATAACTGTCATCAGTTTTGGCTCAAATAAACTCTTAAAAAGAAGTTAAAAATTAAAAAATTAAAAAGAAGAATTGCAACATGCATTTTTTTAAAACAATCAGAATAACTCTTAAGACAATAGAGGAATACTTTAAAAATTCTGAAGAAAAACAATTTCTAATCTAATATTCTTTACCCAAACTGTTAATTATGTGTAGTAGTTGAATCAAGACATTTTGAAAGATGCAAATCTCAATTTACACACGCATCCTTTCTTACTAGACTATTAGAGGCTGTGTGTTCTCCCAGAGGAAGGCAAGACAGGGAGGACACTGGTAAGCAGGGGATCCAACCGAGGAGAGGGAGGCAGAGAATCTCCAGAGTGATGGTGCAGGACCCCGGGCCATCAGAGGTGCCCAGGCGAAGCAGGCCAGGTAGGAGCAGGTAAGAGGATCCCACAGAGGGTGGGTTACGAGGATGACCTTAATACATGATGTCTCTCAGTTTTCCCGACAGATTTAGACAATTAAGGTAAAATTAGTGACTAAATATCTGGAGAACTAAAATATGGAAAAAGAGAAAATTACTAACTCCAGGGAAAACATTGGGCAGGAAAGGAAAAGAGCTCATAGATTACTCAGTGGCTCAATGTCGTAAGGTCAACATTTGATACTGATCTAATAAAAAATATAGTGGGAGACAGGAAGGGTCGAATAGGGGTGGGGAAGAGGGTCCAAGACAGCCCAAGCCTCATCTTTCAGAGTAGGAAGGAAGCTAATGGATAGCACCTACAACTGGAAAAAAAAACCCATCAAGAAACAGCATTAGCAGCACATTATTTAGAGCTCTAAGAGACTTGAATGTAGGTACCTCTAGGTATGGAGGTGGTGAGGGACTTGTATTTCTGCCCATAGGACTCTATAAACATGTGCAAACATAGCTCTGTCAAAAATAAAAACTCATTTATAGGAGTAATAAGGGTAATTTTTCTGACATTTTCCCCCCGTGTTTTTCAAAAACTTTAAATCTAAAAGGATACCTGCCAATATGTCAACGGTGGTTATTCCTAGTGATGGGATTGTGGGCCATTTACATTTTTCCTTCACTTTTCTATTTTCTGAAAAAGTGTGGAACATAGAACATATGGATCATAAATCAGAAAACTAGAGGCCTTTTCCTTTATCCCTGGTTGAAATCCACCGCAGGGTAGAAGCTCCATCTGTGTCATTTCAGCTTCTGTTTGCTGATGGGGCAGGGGAGCCTGGCAACTCCTTCATTCCCACTGCAAATATTTGTTGAATTCCTATAAGCCGGGCCCTGCAAGGTGATCCTTATCTCTCAGCTTTTTATGGGGTCTTCTGAAGTCCTCAATACCAGCCGAGGGAACCAGCTGGGGGAGGTGCGAAGCCAACATTTGTCAAATTTCACCTGCACTGGAACTACCTGGGATGAATCCGTAGGTCTGGGGTGGGATCTGAGACTCTGGAGGAGCAAGTAAGCTACTTCATATGCACAGGTTTCGCTCAAGATTTCTCAGTCTTCAGTCACCTTGGCACCATCATGGCTCCATTCTCTACCCCGCTATGTGCCAGATTTCCTTTCCACAAATGTTTAAAGGAAAACCATGTGAGATATGGTGGAAGAGGCACCAGTTAAGTCAGTTAGAAGTGATGCCATTAGCAGTTAAGAGCAGGCCTGCAGAGACAGGCCTGGGTTTGAATCCCAGCTCCACCACCTCCAGGTATGACTTACTTCCTCTCTCTATCCCTCAGTTTCTTCATATGTAAAGTGGGATAATAATTAAAGTCACCTTCACAGGGTAGGGTTGTTGTGTGGGTTATATGAAGGCACAAAGGCATCGAAAGGGTTTGATGAGCCCCTGGTACATGATGAAGACTCACTGAACAGTGGCCACCACTTTCTCAGACATGAAGGACTGGCTGGGGATTCTCTGGAAATCACCTGACCTCTCAGCTTCCCTGTCCTCCTAAGAGGAGAAAGCACATGCCTGGCTTCCTCCCCAGGCATATTCTGAGCCTAAACCAGGATGTGCCACACCACCAGGCAGGAGTCCATTTAAACCTCAGAGGTGGAGACCCTTTTATTCGGTACATGTTTCCTGATTCACCTCAATTTTACTACCAGGAAGAGAATTACGAAAAGGAACGAATCCTCTCTTGTCTTTTGATCTTTGGAAAGCTTTCCTCTAGGGAGCAGGCCATTCACGTGGAGATTAGGTAAGGGTAGCACCAGGTGTTCATGACACTCATTAACACAAACGCCATGCCCACCAAGCATCCTGCTCCTAGGATACGCCGCGACCACGGACAGGGCCCCCAGCAAGTTGGGTTTCTCCCCTAAAAGACATCCCCAGGATCACGACCCTCTTTCCCCGAGATCCCAACGTGCTCGGACCTCATTCAGAGAGGTGCTCTCTGAGTTTGGCACTTTGGAAAGAAGGGAGAGGCTGAGCAAATAGGGTTCCTCTGAAGCACGTCAGCGGATCTGAGTTGGCTCTCAGCCCAAGAGCACGCGCGGGGGTCCCTCCGCGCCCCCGCCTCCCCGCGCCCCGCGGGGTAGGCACTCACGATCTCCGCCACGATGAGGAGTCCGGGCACGGTGCGGAGGAACTCCCGGTCGTAGGCGAAGCTGCTGCTGCTGGTGGAGAAGTTCTCCGCGAAGGAGCTGGCGGTGGTGGTGACCGTACGCGGGTGGGCGCGCTGCGGCTCCTCCATCGTCGCGCCTCGGCCAGGCTGGCACCTCCTCGGGGACCTCCAGCGCGTCCCGGGGTGGACGCGCGGCCCTGAGCCCCGGGGACCCTGGTGAGGGGGAGGGGAGCGCGGCTGGAGCGGGGAGGGAGGCGCGCACAGGGCGCCTCCCTGGGCCGGACCTGTCGCGGCGCGTGTCCTGTGGGGCACGGCAGCCCCCGCTTTTCCGAGCGCGGGCTCTAGGGCGGCCCTAGGGCCGGAGAGGAGGAGGAGACCGGGAGAGGGGAGGCCGCCGGACGGCCGAGGCAGGCGGCGGAGGCCGGGAGGAGGGGAGGGGGCGTGGAGAGGGGCGGGCGCGAGGCGCGCGGGGGTGGGACGGTCCCGCAGAGGACCCGCGGGCGGGCAGCCTCCTCACCTGTTGCCCGGGACAGATGAGACCGAGACAGCACCGATTAGCGCCCAGGGTCGCCGGCGGGCTGCGCGGAGGAGGGGGCGCGGGGTCCCGGCCGCCTGCTGCCCCCTGCGGAGCCCCGGCCTCCGTCAGGCTCCGCCTTCCTTGGGCGGGCAGCCGCTGCTGACCTGTCTCCTTCCACCTGACGGCCGCCGCGGCTTGAGGGGCCCTTAGGGATACCAAGGCCTCCAGGAATGAGGTCTCTGAGCCGCGACCGAGGCGGGGGGTGGGGTGGTGACTCGCTAGCGAGAAAGAGCAGCGGGAACTCCGACCCGACCGGACCTTAGACCCGCGATCGATGCAAGGCCGTCAGGACTTTCCAGGAGACCGGCCGAGCTTCTCCCCCGCCCGCTGTGGCCGCCACCACAGCCCGGCGTTATTTCCTGCCCCTCCTGTCGGGAACAATGTGAGGAACCAAGTTAATCGCTGGGCTTTGAGAGCGAGACGCCTCCGGGAGCACGCAGTGGCTGCATCCCGGAGATCCGTGGAGCCGAGGTGGCGGCTCCTGGCCGGAGATAGGAGTGGGGAGATATTTAGGGTTCCTGGTCGAGGTGGATCAGTGTGACCATCCCGTCACCCTCTGAAGGAGATATTTGGAAAAAAGCTCGAAAGGTACGGGTTGTGCAAAGTGAAGTTTATGACACTCAGGCTGTGTTTTTCTGGGCTGGGGAAGGGAGTGAAGGAGCCCGTTTAGTGAAACCCCAGTTCCAACACGGAGGCGCTAGCATTTCTCAGCTGTATGACAATGAGCAAGTGGCTCCACCTTTCTGGACCTCAGTTGTACCATCTATAAAATGCAGGCTTAGAAAGTTGGACCTCTCCCCAAAAAGAGCATGTTCTTGGTGGTCCCTCCTGTTTTGTGAGAGGATGGCAAGAAACAAATTTTACTCTGAAACCACCAAAGGGAAAGGAAATAATCCTTGGTCACAAATAGAGGTTTGCTTTGGGGTCATAGGGAAGGCATTCCCTCTGATCCGTTCCAAGACAGGTTAAAAAAAAAAAAAAAAAGAGGTCAGAACTGACATTTTATCCACACTATTCTATCAGTTGAACTGAGAAGAAAGCAAAATCTACAGTCTGATAAAACAAGGAGTTAGGTTTTTTTAAGTCTAGGGCCTAGCGGGGAGTACCTTGGGAGTAGAAGTGAAGGCTTCAAAAGCATTACAAAGTTAAAGGTTTGGTGGAAATTCTACACCATACGCATTGGCTAAGTACTTTGGGCGAGTGGGCAAATATAACAAAAATTAAAATACAGCACTTTCCCCTCGAGCAGCGGTTCTCAAAGTGTGGTTCCTGGATCCGCGCCACCAGCCTCACCTGGAAAATTGTCAGAAATGCAACCTCTCAAGCCCCACCTCAGACCCACTGCGTCAAAACTCTGAGGACAGAGCCCAGGAAGCTGTGTTTGAACAAGCCTTCCAAGAGATGCTAATACCTATACTTATACTCTGAGAGCTACTGGTTTAGAGAAACCAATAATGTAGCTGGAGAAATAAGAGATACACACATGAAATGGTGCCTATGGCATCAGTCATGACTTTTAGGGAATACAGAAAGACAGGAAGGAAGTCTAGACGACACTGTTTCTCTAATACAAAGGACAATTCCTTCTCAAAAAACCCTTGCAGCCAGATGGATTTTTATATATATATATATATATATTCTATATATATATGTGTGTGTGTGTATATATATATATATATATATATATATATATATATTAGGAAGGTAAAATGTACATACATCATATACTACATAACACCCTTAGTGAGGTCTGGAATGGCACTTTAATCAAATACACTGATTTTCTGCAATGAAAATATAAGAACGATAAGTGTGTTTGAGTTATCTGTTGCAAAGTAATAAACACTCCTCAAACATTAGTGGTTTAAAAATGACAATTGTCTTACCTGCTCGTGAATCTAATTCAAGGGGTCAAGAATTAGTGCAGGACTTGACCGGCAGTCTGCTCTGTGTGGTTAGAGTCATTTACTCAGCTGCTTTCAGCTGGTGGCTGGGCAGGCCTAGAAAATTCAACAAGGCTTCACTCACATTCTGGCCCTTCAGTGCACCTCCACCTCTTTCTTTCCATGAAGCTTAGGCTTCCTCATAGTATGGCGGGGCTCAGTGTAGTTGGACTTCTACATGGTACCTGGTTTCCAAGAGGGAACATTCCAAAAGGGGCAAAAGTAGAAGCTGCAGCTCTCGTAAGGCCCAATTTTGAAACCTACACAGCATCATTCTTGCCACATTCTATGGGTCAAAGCCAGGGACAAAGGGCAACCTAGATTCAAACAGGGGAAATAGATACCACCTCTGGATGAGAGGAGCAGAAAAGAATTGTGGCCGTGTTTTTATTCATGAAGTGGGATAAATAAAGACAATAAATAGCTTCACATCAGTTTACATGAGGTTGTTCTACCAAATAAATTGTCTTGCGAACTTGAGAGGAAACTCTTGGTTTTCAGCTTTTTAGATTTCAGAATTACAAAGAAGCAGTGGTACACTGGTTGTTGACAAATTATCTGCTCCTTTTCAACTCCTGCCTAAATTCAGGTGCTCATCTTCTGCCTGAAATACTCCTGATTGGTGTTCATTCCTCCAATGACATATTTATCCAATTCACCCTCCATCTTCCTGCAAGAATTATTGTCCCGAAACCCCAGGCTCAAATCTGGGCTAACATCCCACTGTGCATAGTGTAAAAGCCTCTATAAAGTGGTTGAATCTCTTCTCAGCCCTTTTCCCAACCTCTCTAGAATGTTTTCCATTCCAACCCCAAATATATTGTTACATGCTTTTGTAGGTGTGACCACTGTATGTCCATAACCAACTTTTCTCAGTCTAGAAATTCTGCATCCGTCAAGGCCCATTTCAAAAGCCACTTTTTTGTGTGTGATTTCCATAAACCTTGTTCTTTTCTTTAGAATTAATTAATTTTATGCACCTTTCTTCACTACTTCCTGAGGGACTCTGAATCAACTTTCTTTGTCCCCCCTCTGCCACAGGGGAGTGCTGAGAACCAAATTTTATTAAGTGAAGAAAAATATCAAAGGAAGAAAAGGTGACCCTGCCCTCCTGTAAAAGGCTTCATGTAGAACAGAGCTTTGAGCTGAGACTTGTGGGAAGTATATGATTTGTAAAAATGGAGGAGAAAGTGGACAGGTGAGATGTCATCACAGCTTCTAGGAACAGTCCAAGTGACACCAAAAGTGCTGGGATGAGCAGGCCATGTGCAAATAGGTACAGAGGAATATAAGGAGATCTGTTTGCATGGAATGTGGGTGATATGTGGGGTGTAGACTTAAGGGTTTGTATGGAGTCTGAAATATTACCACAAGGCCGTCTTACCCCATAAGCAAAATTTATGACAAATAGCACTCTCAAGGGTCAGTGGAACTCAGGTTATTCAGTGAGGACCCAGGGCTCGTAAATAACTCAGTGAAATAAGTGGACATCTGGAACTTCCACTGCTATCTGAGAAAGAGAGCACCAAAGGACATTATCATTTATGAAGCACTTTGCATAGATTTGCCTATCACATGTTTCTCTTCATTATTATTCTGTTTTAAAATTATGGTTGTTTCAGGTGAGAATCATCAATGGATGTTAGAATTAGTGGGTGAAAGTATGATGAGAAAGGGATATCTATCTCATCTCAAAGTATTTCCCCAGAAGATACTATGTTATTTTTAAGTCATAAGTAACTTTGCAGTGGAGAAATTTGTGAGCCACCACCAGACATCAAAGTTAGGGTCACTAGACAGCATGTACCTCCTGATATGGTGCATTGAGAAAGATACATCACTTCTATGGTATTCTTACTAAAATGAATAACCTGAATTTAATCATGAGGAAAGAACAGAGAGATCAAAATTAAGGGACATTTTATTAAGTGTTGTTAAAAAGAAACAACAGATCCAAAATGGAGTCACTCCTGCTAAGCCTCAGCAAGACTTAATTCCTAGCCTAATTCTTGTTAGAGGCTCTCCCAGGAGTGGAATTTTAAACCAACCAGTCTGGAATTTCCTGGTTCTAGTGAGATAATCTGCCTTGATAAGGCCCCCTGCCTTCCCCTAAGGGAAGGTGACTTTGCCTGAAATAATCTGTTTTAACTTTCTTGTCCCACTCTTTTCTGCGTGTAAAAACTTTCCATTTTGTACACCTCCTCTGAATCCCCTCCTAGTTGCTAGATGGGATGTTGCCCAATTCATTAATCGCTTAATGAAGCCAATTAGATCCTCAAATTTACTCAGTTGAATTTTGTTCTTTAACAGAGTCAAGGTCATAAAAGACAAAGAAACACTGGGGAACTGTCCCACACTTAAAAGACACTAAGGAGACCTGACAGTTAAATGCAATGTGAAATCCTAGATTGGCTACTGGGTCAGAAAAAGAACATTAGTGAAATGTGAATGAATTTTGTAGATTAGATAACAACAGCATTGTATCAATGTTAATTCCATGATTTCAATCTTGGTACTGTTATGAAAAATGTAACATTGGGGGAATCTGGGTGAAAGTTTACAGGAAATCTTTATTTGTGACTTTTTTTTTTTTTAAAGATTTTATTGGGGAAGGGGAAGAGGACTTTATTGGGGAACAGTGTGTACTTCCAGGACTTTTTTCCAAGTCGAGTTGTTGTCCTTTCAATCTTAGTTGTGGAAGGTGCCGTTCAGCTCCAGGTCCAGTTGCCGTTGCGGGAGTCGAACGGCAACTTTGTGGTTGAGAGGACGCACTCCAACCAACTGAGCCATCCAGGAACTCAGTGGCAGCTCAGCTCAAAGTGCTGTGTTTAATCTTAGTTGCAGGGGGCGCTGCCCACCATCCCTTGTGGGACTCGAGGAATTGAACTGGCAACCTTGTGGTTGAGAGCCCACTGGCCCATGTGGGAATCGAACCGGCAGCCTTCGGAGTTAGGAGCATGGAGCTCTAACCGCCTGAGCCACCGGGCCGGCCCTATTTGTGACTTTTTTATTAGTCTGAAATTATGTCAAAAAGAAAAGTTAAGAAAATAAACATAATTATGTGTGGTTGATTAAAAATACAGTTCTCTAATTCTAATTGTAGTTCACATTCTCCAAGCACATTTGATTTTACGGTTTATCATCCCAGACTGTCTTGTCTCCCTATTCTTACTATTAATGTGTCTTATCAGGAAAGCGGGAGCTTAGCTGAAAACTAAGAATGTTCTTTACACTCCAGTCTTGAGAGCTACTTGTCAACTTGGTCTGTCTTCATTTTGAAATTAGGTGGAGATGGGCCCAAATCCATTCGCCAATGAACCTCTGGGTTTGGGGTTTGTTGAGATTCCAGACTCTATCAATTTGACCAGAGGTCTTAAATCCTCTGGGGTTAGGCAGCTTATTTGTTAAGACAAGTAAGTGAATCAGTCTCGATGTGTTTCAAGAACGGCTTCTTGAGTTGTATTCTTCTGAACCAGACACACTTGGACTTAAATATTAACTTTGTAGAAAGGTCTTCACTCACACAAAAAAGTAGATTCACTCCCTTTTTTTTTGTTTGTTTGTTTGTTTTTGAAACATTTGACCTCCTGGGCTGTACTTTTGTTTATCTCCTTTAGTTTGAGACACAGGGACCAGAAACATTTTACAACGTTTGGGAATGCAATGAAATCAGCTCCCAGCATTCCAAGTCAGTTGTGGGGAGTCCATAGGGAGTGTTGGGGTCTTTGATAAACAAGAACTCTAATGCTCTAAAGGGGCCAACTGGGTTTCTGCTGAACCTGAGTGTTGCCATGTAAGAATTTGCGCCTCGTCTTGCTAGAAACCCTGATTTTTAAATATTGGCAACGAATGTCCGTTATTTTAAAACCCTGTATGTGCCACCTTCGTGGGCTGAACAACACATATCTGAGAACCATCAGTTTGCACTCTGTGATTCAGGCAGAGGGAAAGGCCCTCTTCTCCCTCCCAGCCCCCTCAGTTCCCCAACTTCCATCTTGAAAGCCCTCTAGTGGCCTGGGAGGACACAGTGTAGGTAGAGAAGGTGTCTAAGAACAGAGTAGATGGAGGAAATACTGGGGACACTGGTAAGTAAAATGTGAAACAAAAGCAATGGTACCGAAGGCAGAAGATGGTTTTCCAAAGCTAAAGCAGGTTAAGGCTGGGAAAATATAGAGGGACATTAAGGATTAGCTTATTTTGAAGTAGGGGTTCTTGGAAGATATAATAATAATCACAACTAAATACTAATTTATTATTGGCCTACTTTGTATCTAGCACTGTCTTAACTCTAAATAATTTTCAGTCACTATTTTTTTTAAATCTTAGGGGGTCTTGATCTCAATGAGAAAGATGGACCTGCCTCCCCACCCCACAAAGTTCTAAGCTGTGTTCATTGGCTCAGGAAACATTTATTTAATACCTACGATGTGCCATGTGCTACTGCAGTTAGTACACAGCTCAGTAAGATACTGTCCCTTCCCTTAATGAATACTCGTATGTCATCAAGCGGGTCGGGGAGAGACCAGTAAATCAGTGACGGGTGGAATCCCTACCAGGCCAGAGATGGGCTCAGGGTCTGCCCACACAGGGGGCGGGCAGCAAGGGTCCCAAGGACAGTTTCTTCTAGGAGAAGACATTTAAACTGTTTTCAAGGGCCATTCAAAGTTAACTAAGCAAAGAATAAGGAAATAGAGGATGAAATTTCAGGAGGAGGGACACACCCCTCTTATCAGGAACCACTGGACCAGTGTTTGCTGAGAGGTGGCTGGAGGGAATTTCAGCCCTCCTTGCCTTCCAGCATAGGAAACAATAAGCCCTTGCTGCCCCTTCTCCATTTGGTTCATAAACATGTGTTAAACAGTGCTTGGCAAAGGAGAAGATGGAGAAATTCCATCTTGAGCATTTAAGAAGCTTGAGGTTATGCCATACCTATTCCTGTGTGAGATACAGAGGTGCCAGGGTGTGTGTGTGTGTGTGTGTGTGTGTGTGTGTGTGTGTGTATTATTTTAGAGGGATAAATAAAGTTAGGGTCAAATACTTGCGTCTTTATTGGGTTGCATACTTTTTACTTTTTTCAGAAATTCCTTTTACAAGCCAGTAAAAAATTAAATTGATGATACACAATAGTTCACAAAACCAAAGGTCAATAGAGGACTGGGAACTGGGGGGAGGTACGCGTTAACTTTCTCCCATAGGGCAGCTTAGTGGACCCCCATGCCAGGTTGCCTAGTGGAAAATAACTGAGGTTTGTTGACGGAAGAGCAAGTTTTCCTGCAGCATGGCTTTCAGGGACACATTTATCACATTCACACAAGGAAAGAGACGGCATAACTCATAAGCAAACAGAAAACCCCAGATGGACTGTGTCTGAGGATGAGGCTCCAGCGACATGGGCACTGGTTTCAGAGAGGGATCCGCTGAGTTTGGGGAGCCTCCCTGGCGGTTCCACAGAGCGGTGGGAAATCGGAAGGCAGAGCTGTGAAACAATACCTCGTTTTGCTACTAGAACCTTGTTGAGGCTCCATGGGCCAAAACCTACAGGCTTTATTCGTAGGACTGAAAAAATTCTAGGCTCTCATAACAACTTGAAACAGAGGTGAATTTGAAGGGCCTGATGCCAAAGCCTTTTATTTAGAGTTAATTAGGCACTCACGTGCGAATTCCTCTGCCCAAGGTGCCGGATGAGCAAAGACCTGCCCTTCCAAGGCTGACTACACCCAAAGAAATGCCAAGAATCTTCCAAAATGACTTCAGAAGCACCCACAAAAAATTGGACAGCGGAGATGAAAAGCAGGGTAATTATACCCAGAAGGTGTCTTGCCAGAAGACTCTCCGAGAGGAACACAGTAAGCAAGAAATTTAGGGAGTGCTATTTGCTTACCAAGTACTTTGCTTTGGAAAGAATTAATTGCAGGGTTTGTTTATAGACGAATTTGATTGAGGAGAGATGATAGAGCTGAGAAATTTAAAGGTGACTAGGATCTTTATCCAAAGAGTTATCACCAAGAAAACCACCAATACAACACCGAATTTGTACAAAAGGATACATTTATGTATGCATTCTTGAAGAATTTCTGGCAGAAAAAAAAATTGGTAAGATGTATTACGGGGTTGCTGGAGGAATTCTATCGCCTGTTTGTAATGCTAAGAAGCACCCCCTCGTTTATTTGTTCTTTAATTCCTGTGTTCTGCTCCGCTTTGATCAAAGATAAGTAACTATTCCTTGAGCCACCTCATGTGTTTGCTTTGGATGTTCGGCGACAGGCTCTGAGCCTGGCTGACACAGCCTCTTTTGCACAAGCTAAAGTCATATTAGCATCAGGTTTATGATTGGATGACAAACTGCTCCCCAGATCCTCGCCTCCCTTGATGTGGTGAATCTGTAACCAGAAAATCCAGTTGGATCTCCTAGCACACTCAGGTGGGGGCTGATGGAGAAGGAGCAGGTGGACTGCCTGAATGGGATCTATGCTTTTCAGAGCAGGGGACCCAGGTGTCTTGCCTGTGACAGCCTCGTATGTATCATAAACTCAAGAGAAATATGGCACGGCTGGCAAGGATGGAATTCACCATGGACACTTAGCCTGGCACATGCTGAGCACTCAACAACATCTGGGGTAAAAAAATTGGGGTAAAAAGAAGGGGTACTTTCATAAATCCAGAGTATTAGGGGACCTCTACATGGGTCATGTGGACAAGCCCCACACATGATTATTATTTTTATTGTTTTCGTTTCTAGGAATGGATCACATTCACCCCATGACACCAGGAGGACATTACATAGGATTTTTAAGATCCAACTTAGAGATCGCAATCCTCTTCAGTAGTCTTTTTAGCTATTTTAGCAAGTCTTACATGATAGAGACTTGTCTTTGAATGTCCCCTGTCCCCTCCTTCCCTTAGCTGGACACATAGCCACCTGGTTAAGGATATTTTCCAGCCTCCCTTGCAGTTAGGTGTGGCCATGTGGCTAAACAAATAAAACTAATAATAGCTTTCACTCATATGTATCAGGTAACTAAGCTAAGTGCTTTGGATATATTAACACAAATGAATAATATTCACAATCATTTCATGAAGTATTAGGAAACAGAGGCGCAAAGACATGAAGTGACTTGGTAGAAATTAAATGGTAGAGCTGGGATTTCAAGCCCAAAAGTGGGGCACCAGAATCTGCATTCCAGCTCACATTCAGACAAATGGGATGTGAGTAGGACTTCCAGGTCACGGCCCCCTGCTTTCTCTGTTCCTGCTCCACTTGGGAGGAAATGCTGGGCAGTGGTTCCCCACTACATATGTCCGGAGTTAACAGGGGCGGCCAAACCAAGATGGAATCTGCATCTCCCACCCAAATTCCCAGGCAAAGGCCCAATGGTGTAGCATAAGCCCCCTGCCTGCCCCCTCATTAAAGCAACAATGGCAGGTGCGCTGCAACCATCTGGATTTGGGGAGAGGGCCATTCCCACAGATATAGTAGGGGCCAGAGGACTTAGTACAGTGGTGCTCCACTCTTACCGCACATTTTCAGTATCATCTAGGGAACTTAAAAAACTACCTAAGTCCAAGCCCCGCCCTCAGAGACCATGATTTAATAGTTCTGGATGGGACAGAGTCCTGGCATCGGTGTTTTGGGGAAAATTCCCCAGGTGAGTCTTTGTAGGCCATAGTAAGGTGTTTGCAAAGTATCTTAGCAAAGAACCCTTTCAGAAAGGTTTGAAGCAGGAAGTTGGGTGTCTGTCATTCTCTATCCTTTCCCTATCCAGGGCCGTACCCCTACGTGTCAGCCTGGAGCTCTCTCTCTCCAAGCTGCTTTTTGATGGCAGCGGAAAGTGGAGTAAATACTAGGCCTCCCGATGCTCACCTCAGTGTTCACAGTGCAGATTGCCACTTTTTCTCGATTTGCTGTCTCAACCTAGGGAAACTTGCCATTTTGCCTAAGATCTCAGGCTTCTGGGCTGCTCGGTTTATGCTTTGCCCCTGCTCTGGGCAGCTAAACTGAAAAGCACTCCAGAGCCTATCAAGCGGGTTCATGTTTTCCCTCGGCCAGATAGCATCAGAGGGAAATAATTGAAAGCTACTGCAGAACAATTGTCCTTTTATACCAGGTGACCTTCCCTGGGGGAGGGGAACCCTTTGCTTTATTATCCTCCAAATTAGCCTCACAGGACAGGGGCTGTGCTCTCTCTCCCCCCAACCCCACCAACGCCCATCCTCATCCCAATCCTGGGCTTTTCATGGTCACCTTTCAATCTCCCCAACTCCCTCCTGTTTCTTTCCTTTGGGAAAGAGTCAGGTTACCTAAAATGGGTTGAGGCAGATGTTGAAACTCAAAACCAGAAAACTTAAATCTGTGGGAGGTAGGTGGCCTCCAGCAATCAGTGACTGATAAGATGTGACAGAGACAGGAGATTGAGTGAACCAGGAGCTTTGTCCTCTCTCCACATCTGGCTCAGATGGGCAGCCAGTGGGAACCATAAAATATGCCATGGTTTCTTAGAGTTTCCTGAACCAGTGTTTGAAGTTAAAAGATGAGTTTGTGTGACAGAATGGGTTTGGTGGACATTGAGGTTGCTTCCCCCACATCTGTCATTCCCCTCCGTCATTGTGAGGTGGCCATGGTGGGGGAATAAGTTTGACCCCATCCCTCATTCCCCTGGCTGGGCCCTGATTGGTTCAAGGCAATGGGGATAATCCTACTTCCCTTTGCCATTGTCATGCAGGGTGTCATGCGGGGATCTCTGGTCCCGCTCCCCACATAAGAACGAAGGACATGATGAGGCCAAAAAGGAACACCCACGGAGCCATAGATAGGGGAGTCATACCACTACAGTCTCACTGGTGGCTGGGTTGGAGACACAGGAAGCAGGAGCCACACGATGCGCAACCCGCCGTCCGCTTCTCTGCCAACCAACCTCACTTGCTAACTGCAATCCGCCCTGCTAACTGCAATCGGCAATCCATAATCTGCGCTTGCTAGCTCAGCCACCATTTGCTGCTAGCGTAGCCACGGCAGTTATATTGGTGGCCAATGGCTCACTGGTTACAGCTGACGGCCAACTAGCCACAGCTGATGGCCATCCAATCACAGTTGATGGCCATTTACTACCCGAGCCAGCACCTTTCCACGTGAGGCTGAGAGCCTGGAAACTGCACTCCTGTCTCTGTCCCCACAGCCTGAGGACCAGACCTACATGTGGGAGGAAGATTGAGCTGAAAAACAGAGATGGCCCTGAGGATTCAGTGTATACATATCCCAGCTTCCCCATCCCCGGGGTGGGGAAATTCTGAGGCATGTGTTCCACTTCTCAGAGCTTCCCTGAGGGACTAAGCTTCAGGTACTCAGAGTCTATAACTAACTTAACAATGCTTCCTTGAATGACCTTATTAGAGTTAGGCATTCACCTGGTGGTCTTCTGTACTGAACGTCCTAAGGACAGGCACCTTTATCCCCGAAGGGATGAGCACAAAACTTGACACACAGCTGGCACTCAATAAATATTGTTTGAGTCAATATATGAATAAGTGACAAAATCTAGCTAGAGTCTAACTAGAGATAGGCATTCAGCTCTCTAGGAGTTGAAGGTTAGAGTTCCTGGTTTAAATAACTGTTAATCTAAAGCAGAGGTTCTTAACCTGCATGGATTCTGGGTAGCTGGAAACCCCCATAAATTGTCTGCAAAACTATGAACGCTGGGCATTTATGTGAAGAGAAGATCTTTGCTGTCATCAGATTTTGAAGAGTCTCACTCAGCTCATTCAACAACATTTGGTATCTATTTTGTGGAAATTACACACCAAATACTGAGCTAGGTGCTGAGAATAAAGCAGTGAACAAAACAGACAAAATGTCTGCCCTTACAGAACTTCCATACCAGAGGAGGAGACAGAAAATAAATCGCAAATGGGGATAAGTGCCACATAGAAAGATAAAGGAGGAAAGAGGGCAGACGGTGTATGCTGTTTATCTAGGGTAGCCAGGGAAGGCCTCTTAGGAATAGCAGCATCTATCCCAAAGACTGGAGAGGAGCAAAGGAGCTTGTTCCCGTGGGAAGATCTGGGAGAGAGCCTTCGGCCCCAAGGAGAGGCATCCCAGGGCCAGAAAGGATACCTTTGTGGCTGCAGGGGAAGGAGCAGGAAGGAGAGCAGAGTGGGGTGAAATCAGAGAGGTGTTATAGACAGATCCTGTAGTGTCTTCTAGATTGTGGAGAGGACCTTGGAATTTCTTCTGAGTGAGGGGAGGAAGCCATTGGAAGGATTCAAGCAGCGGAGGGGCACATTCAGAGGTGGGCTTTGTAAGGGTCACTCGTGACTATAGGGAGCAGACATCAGGGAGACCAGTGAGGGGATGATGGGGAAAATCCAGATAAGTGATAATGGTGGCTTGATCCTGGATTGTGGATGTATTTTCAAAATAGAGTCCACGGGGTTTGCTGATGGATTGGATGCAGGTGTGAGAGAAAGAAGAATTGACAATGACCCCGAGGTTTTTGGCCTGAGCATCAGGAAGGATGAAACTGCTATTAACTGAGATGGGAAGTCAGTCTGTGGGAAGGCAGTAGAGGGCACTTCAATTACTGCCCCAGAGTGACATCACAACTAGTGACAATAAACCTCTTGCTCCCTCCAGCTGCTTCCTGACCTTCCTGGTACCCAGAGACGTATGAAAAACAAATAAACAAACAAGCAAACAGTTTTCTCCAAGACCTTTCTGAGGCTGGAGCCACAGTGGTAACTACTGGAGTCTAGCCCTAGAGCCTTGGGAAGAGGTATTTGTTTTCAAAATTAATAATTTTGGAACAAGCCTGGCCCAGACAAAAGCATCAGGGAGGCATTCCAGGGCATCTGGAGCATTGTGTGACAGTAGAAGGAGCAAAGATTGCTTGCTCAGAAAGATCTGGTTGTAGCCTCAGTAACTAACTGGGCAGTGCCAGGTAAGTTATTTACCTTCTCCTCTGGTTTCCTAATCTGGAAACAATAGTGGTTGCCATAAGGATTACATGAAATAAAGACATGTGATCTAGTTACGATTGCTGTGTAACAAACTACCCCGATATTTAGTGACTTAAAACAACAACCATTTTATTATATCTCACAGATTCTGTGGGTCAGGCATTTGGGCAGGACTTGGCTGGTTTTTTGATCCCTCTGGTGTCAGTTGAGGTTGCTCAGCTGGTGGGTGGACTGGTCTGGAGCATCCAAGATGGTGTCACTCATGTCTGGTGTCTGGGCTGGGGTTGAATTTGTGGTCCACTATGGTGGTGGTTTTAAACCACAACTGCAAATTCTTTGATACTCTTTTCATCAAGATGTCGGATCCATGTCCCTTCATCTATGTTCACTCTTGAATGTGGGTAGAAGTGATACTATGTGACTTCTTAAGCTGGGTCATAAAAGGTTATACAACTTCTGTCTTACTGGTTGGAATACTCTTTTGAAGCTCTGAGCTGCTGTGTAGAAAGTTTAAGGAAGCCCAGACTACATGAAGAGGCCATGTGGAGGCGCTCTGAGCTACCGTCCTAGGTAATCCCAGTCTAGGAGTCACCTCAGCCCGGATGCCGGACAGGCAAACTAGAACGCTTTCAGATTATTGCAGCCCCTAGCTATCAAGTCTTCCCAGAGAAAAACAAGTCAGCTCTGTGGTGCCCTGTCTGAATTCCTGATTCTTGGAATTCCTGACATGATAATCTGGTGGTGGTTTTATACCGCGAAGTTTTGGGATGGTTTGCTACAGAGCAACAGATAACCAGAAAAGCCACTGTTAATTTTTTACCTTGCGCATGTTACGTTAAACTGTCAGGACTCTCGTCTGACAAATGAGGATGATAGTAAATGTACCTACTCTCTAACTGGGTTCTATGTGTATAGAATAAATTAGGAGACTTGTGTCTGGCATGTAGTAAATGCCAAAGAAATAGTTTCACTATAGTTCTTACTGGCATTCAGGGCTGTAACCTTGCAGAGTTTTGTTTTATTTTGTCTTGGAGGAACCTCCACACTGCCTTCTATAGAGGCTGCACCAATCTGCTTGCCCACCAACAATGGATGAGGGCTCCCTTTTCTCTACAGCCTCTCCAACATTTGTTATTTCTCGCCTTTTTGGTAATAACCATTCTAATAGGTGGGATGTGATAGCTCATTTTGGCTTTGATTTGCATTTCCCTTATGATTAGTAATATTGAGCACCTTTTCATGTAACTGTGAGTCATTTGTTTGTCTTCTTTGAAAAAATGTCTGTTCAGGTTTTTTGGCCATTTTATAATCAGGTTATTTTCTTTTTTGTTTTGTTTTGTTTCGTCTTTTTACTGTTGAGTTGTATGAGTTCCTTACATATTTTAGAAATTAACCTCTTATCAGATAGATGGTTTACAAATATTTATGGACAAGCTTTTTGTGAGGGGTCGGCTGGGGAAGGATCTGCAAGGCTCTTTTCTAAAAGCTGATTTATTACAAAGTACTACTTCACAATGTTAACATTTTTAATCTTAGATAGTATGATGTTAATTTAATAAAGAAGTTAAATTATTCCATTAATAATGAAAATTAAGTGGCCACTGAACTTATGTCTACAGGTGTTACTTGCAGAGTTTTTTCATAACCAATACTGTTGTCTTTCAACTGGGGTCTTTTTAAGCAGTTTCAGTTCTAAGACTAATTCCTCTCTCAAAAGCCCAGTTTGTCACCTGCCACAGATGGTATTTATTTGGGCTGCAGGAGACAATATCTTGTGGTAAATTTGTACCCACCCCATCCCTCTCCCCAGCTAGGGCCCAGCTGGCTCACTTTAGCTGCCAGTAGGAAGAACAGTCTACCAAATTCCCTTCCTCCCAATTCTCATAACATCCTAGTTAGTAAGATATCTCCATTAGTCAAAGACCCTGCTGGACTGATGGCACACTCAGATTGGGTAATTTGAAAGAGTTTAGGAAGTTGTGGGAAGGGTGGGAAAGCACACAGGAGGAAGCAGTACCTCTGGGTTCCTACCAGGTGGGGGTGGAGGGAGGAGACAGGAGAGGCTGAGATGACAAGGAAAGGCTGTGGTGGTGGTGGTAGTGGTGGCGGTGGTTGTGATGGTGGTGGTGGTGGTGGTGGTGGTGGTGGTGGTGGTGGTGGTGGTGGTGGTGGTGTGGTGGTGGTGGTGGTGGTGGTGGTGGTGGTGGTGGTGGTGGTGGTGATGGTGGTGGTGGTGGTTGTGATGGTGGTGGTGGTGGTGGTGGTGGTGGTTGTGATGGTGGTGGTGATGGTGGTGGTGGTTGTGATGGTAGTGGTGGTGGTGATGGTGGTGGTGATGGTGGTGGTGGTGGTGATGGTAAGTGCTGTCTTACAAAAGCTGATGCAGCTAGCTCTGTCACCTTGCAAGGAGGAAGTTGAAAGGTAAATACCCTGACCTCCTCTCCCCAGCACCCCCTTTTGTGTCCTGCTGAGGCTCCTAATTGGCTAAAGAGGGCAGCCTGGACCAGAGCAGAATGGGAAAGTGTAGGGAGGAGATCTAGGGGGGCAAATGGACTTGTTCATTATCCTAATTTAATGGGACCAACACCGAAAAGGCTCAAAAAAATGAAATAACTTTCCCAAGGACAGAAGGAAATGAATGATACTCCCTGAAGCCATGGCCCAGTCATTCTACTTATAAATATGTCTTTGAAGCCAAGTTCTTTGATATTACCAGAGAAAGATTTTGTTTTTCCACTCTTTTGGTGGTGGTGGAGGGAGTCGGACATACCCTAAATATATTTGAATCTCTGATTAAATTACATTCATGCCAGGTAGCCTCATTGGGAAAAAGTTTCAGTGGGCTGGGCCTGCAGTTGGGTGAACAGTGGGGGATTGTGAGGGGATCCAATGACTAAGGTAACGCCCCTGAGCCCTGGAAATCTCCACCCTTTGAATGGAAAGATGCCCAACATTTTTTTTCTCCTTTTTCCAAGTAGGTTTCAGTGTGACTTCAACTCAGTTCTTCCTTTTCTCTTTTGTTTCAGCTACATCTGGGTTCTGATAAAGACCAAGCTGAGATGCATTCGTCTTCCTTGCTAATAAGCAATAATATTTGTGGTATCTAAGCACTGTATATAGTAGGCAAGCAAGAGGTGTGGGCTGATTTTGGTGATAATAATGTTTCTTATTTGTTGGGAAACAAGGCAGTGTTGTAAGCGACTTAGGCCTTATATTATTACCCCGAATCTTTATGTTTTTAAGTATCCCAGAGAAGCCCAGCTCTGGCGGACCCACAGGCTGGGGGAAGGGCCTTGTGTATCAAACTGGGGTTACCACGCCTTTGTCACCTTCACCTGTCCTCTTTGGCACGTTGCACTTGTTAAGCCTGAAAGCTCTTCTGAAAAGAGAATTCCTTGTATCAGCTGCTCCCCATGATGCATTGCCTCAAAGCTGTGGACGAGGCTATGATTCTTTTGGCAGGAAGGAGGCTTAGAAACCATAGAAACCCAAACCCTCGATTCACAGATACAAGGACAACCCAGATGAGTGTGTGCTCAAAGTTAGGACCTGAATTCAGAACTCTTCCTTACAGCAGCCTGGGTCTAGCATCCAGACAGGGACAACCCACATATGTCAAAATATCATGGAACGTGTGTCCTGGTATCTTTTCAAAGTGCACCTACTGCTCAGGTACCTATCACACATGAGCAGATATAATTTCCGATCTGCCTGATGGAGTGGCCTGTTTGCACAGCAAATAAGACTTTGCTCCCTCTGAGTGCCTCTGTATACAGAGTGTGTATAGTCCACCTTGCCCCGTGCAGCTGACTTGGGAAAACAAACATATTTGTTGATAGGCACAGCCATTAAAGACATACGCAGAAGACTTATTTTACAGGGTTCTAAGTCCCTCAGGGGAAACTTTTGCTTTTTGGATTGGAAATACCTAAGCAAGTAGGTTTTAAATCGTCCGACATTTTAACCATAACAAGGTATGGTTTCATGTTAGTTATCTTGTGCTACTTTTTTTGCCATTCTGAAAAAAAGTATAAAACAATTCCCTATCCTATAGATCTTTGGGGAGAATTACACACAAAATTAATTTACTCCTTAAGCCAGACAAGCATATATAATTATCTGCTGTAGCTAGGACTGCAGTTTCAAAGAGTGCTGGGAATAGCCATGGGTAAAAAAGGGAAGATTTGGATGGGAGCTTTCAAATAATTACTCCATTAGAGTTGGTTTATTAACTTTTGATATTAAATGAATATATTTATGGCATACTTGTTCCAGGAACAAATTATGTTTAACCTCCATGTATCCAAATGCTCATACAGCTTTCAAAAATTACACTTGGTAAACTTGCTTTTAAAAATGTCTTTCATACAATGGTTGTTTGAATAAAGGTTCTTCACAAGTTAAATAACTTAATTGCACGTAATTTTTCAAAGCATAGCTTTAAAGCACTAGGGGATCTGAAATGGATGGTAGTTTTAATTTCAGTTGTTTTGTTTCACCAGCCAATTCCTCCCTCTTTGTTCCCATAACATAATGTATAAACTTTCATTAGAACCAGGGACATGTCCTGTCTAGGTTCATATTAATAGTGTCTCCTCTGATTCTCAAAACTGTCCCACCTTGAGGATCAATTGCGTGGTCACTCTGATTACAGTGCAGGTCACACTGGGTTGTGGTGTCTCCTGATGGAGACTGTGGGTTCCTTGTGGGGAGGAGCCCTTTTTTCTTTTTATCCTTATGTCCTCCATGTCTAAACCAGAATCTGACACATGGTAGGTACTCTAGAAGTGTTTGCTGAAGGCTTAGCAGCCAGTCACCAGAGAACTGATATTTCCTATTGAGATATGTTGATTAAGTGCAGCCTTAATGATTTCATTTTATTTACTGAATTGGGCTCGAGCCTATTAACTAATGAACAATTTGGGCATTAGTATGGTAGGAAAAGAAAAAATTGAATGATGGAGTTACAATCCATCTGCATCTGAGTTACAATCTACCCTGCAGTCAAAAATTATTAACATCTTTCAATATTTATAGTCTATTACGTGCTGGAAAGATAAAACTATTTATAGTGTTATGACTTGCCTGTAGCTGTAGAATGATATATTTTGATCTTGAAAATATAAAAGTGCTACTTTTTAGAATTATAATAACTGATCCATTATGAAAAGATCTAGAACCCTTTGGGAAAGAGGCATGCTAAGATTCAGATTTAATATCATGTAGTTTACTTTTATTTAGCAGAATAGTAGAAATAGTAGTTTTGATGAATACATTTATTCTCGTGCTGAAATTATTCCCAAAACATAAATCTCAAAACCACCAAGAATGGAATAAGATTTTCTTCTGATAATGAAGAATATGCGGGAACCTTTTCATCCGGTGATTTGAGTCTTGTAGTTATTTAAGGAAATGTTTACTGTGAGCACTTCCCACCCCCACCAAATTATAAAAAGAATAAAAACTTATTGTATAACATTCCATCAATAAAGAAATGCGAGAAATGAAAGTTAATCTTCTCTATCCCACTCTCCAGTAGTAGCCATCATTTTAGTTTTTAATTTAAGCAAGATATTAAAAAAGAAATCATTAAGATTTTAAATTAATATGTTTTGTGCACAAAAAAAGAATGGGGAAAAAAATAACATCAATGCAAAGGAACTTTTTCCAGTGGGCAACTTCCCTTTAATTATTAATGGTGTATAAGTCACTTTCCAGTCATAATCCTAAGATCTAATGGTTCAAGAGATCATTTCTTTTTTTTCAACTTTTTATTTTGAAATGATTACAGTCTGGTTATGAACTGAATATTTGTGCCTACCCCCAATTCATATGTTGAAGTGCTAATTCCTAATATGGGTATTTGGAGGTGGGTTAGGTCATGAGGGTGGGACCCTCATGAATAGAATTAGCGGCCTTGAAAGAAGAGGCCACAGAGCTAGCTTACTTTCTTTCTGTGAGGATACAACCCAAAGGATGGCTCTCACAGAACCTGACCATGCTGGCAAACTGATCTCAGATTTCAAGCCTCCTGAACTGTGAGAAATAAACTTTTATTGTTTATGAGCCACCCAGCTGATGGTACTGAGTTATAGCAGCCTGAACTGACTAAAACGAGTCTCAGAAGAAATTGCAAAAATAGTACAGAGAGGTCCCAGGTACCCCAAACAAGAACTAAAACATAGTACCCCTAAAACCCCCTTCCAGTCACCCTTACCCCTGAGTCCCCACTATTCTGACCTCTATCAACATAGATTAGTTTTATCTGTTTTTGTAGTTTATAAAAATGAAATTGCCCATCTAGTATAATTTTGGAAATAATTTCAATAGAAAACATTTGACCCCCGTTTGCAATAAAATAATACATTTTACTGTCCTACCATATACTTTGCAGAGCATTCTGCCTTAATCATAGCATAATTGCATTTCCAGGGGAGTGGGAGACGATTTAACTCCATTCAGTTTTCCTGTATACTCCTGGGAATAACTTAGTTAAATAGATAATTGTGCATGAGAAGGATCATTTTGGTCCATGGAGGTATCCCTCATCTTGGTATTTTACCTCTGAGTGCTGGTACCAACGGGCAGGAGCCTTTAGAGTGCACAGGCTACACAGGGGCTTTGGTTTCCATGTCAAGGGGGCCACGGAAAGATTATGTCTGCAGGCCAAAGCTGCAATGTCACATAGGGACTGTGTCTGGGCCGGTGGCTGGGGTGGGCCCTATCCTAGGTTCTGACACCCGTACAGCCTACAGGGTTGACTCCAGAAAAGGCAGGAGAGCCTCTTCCTCCTCAGTATCCCTCCAGCACCCTCTACAGGGAAGGCTTGATTAACATCATGCTCAACATACAGGAGAAAGGCTTTAAACATATCCTGTTGTGGATCACAGAGCATATTCAAAGGTGAATTGGGAGCTGAGAGGCAATAAATTGAGAATCAGCACAGCTCTGACTGAATCATCAGGTACTATTTGGTGGGTAGAAAGACAGAAGTGGACGGATCTCACTTGTATAAACTCCCATTGAGAGTCTGGATCTATTTTCTGTCCCCTTGAATTTGGGTGAGCTAGACTATCCTGGAAGTGACACTACCTGACTTCCAAGCCTCGGTTATAAAAGACAGTACAGCTTCTAGCTAGTTCTCTTGGGAGGATTGCTCCTAGAATCCAGCCACCATGCTCTCAGGAAGCTCAAGCAGCCATATAGAAAGATCACATGCAAGTTTTCTGCCAAAAAAATCCAGTTGTAGTCACTCCAACCCAGCTCTCAAGTCTTCCCAGGCGAGGCCCCTGACATTGTAAAGCAGAGATTATCCATCCACACTGAGTCCTTACCAATCTCCAGATCCATAGAATCCACGAGCATAATAACATGGTTATCATTTGAAGCTACTAAGTTTGCCGTGGTTAGTTACCCCATAATAGCAACTGGAACACACCGTGTGGGAAACCCTTTCCTGTAACTCCCAGCTGTCCTACAATCTGCTCGCATCCTCTCATCCTTCTTTCCTCTGATCTTGGGCTTTCCATTCTGGGGTTTGCTCTACTAAACTGACTGCTAGTGTCCTGTGCTTCTGTGAGCATGATCTCTCTGCATGACCCACACTGACCAAAAAAAAAAAAAAAACAAGGGCCAAAGACGGATACACCTGAAATTCGTTCTTGGTGGTACTAGGAATGTTTTCTTTAAGACTGGAGAGGAGAGGAGGCCTGGTTAGGCTCAACTTTGTGTTTTGGTCATGAAGAGTGAAGAAATGAGTCAGCCTAGTTGGCTCCGCTTCTTCCCTGTACGAGTGACAGCCACACAGGGAGTCAGCTCTCCTAAGGAGGCCTCCTGCCCTCCCTCCGCCACGTCCTCCTCTTCTCATTCTTTTCTCTCTCCTTCTCCTCTTTCTCCTGTTTCTTCCTCTTTTTAAATTAAGTAGTGACCAAGAACCAGGTCCAATAACTAAATGCGGTGGTAAGTACTATTAGTGTCCCCTAGTGGGTGCTGTCAGTATTCTACATCCCCTCCCCTACCCACAAGTTCTCTCGCTGGCACTGGCGTCTCTTTGCTTTCTTTATCTCAGGATGGCCCTCAGGCTGCAGGGGGCATCATTGCAAAGACCTAGCAGTTTACAAACCTGTGGAAGTGAGCCACAATGACCCTCAGGGGTTTGGCTAGATATGGGTCTATAGTACAACACTCTTCCCTTCCTTGTCCCACCATCTACTCCCCCAACAGCTTTCTCACGGCAACACTTCCTGATCTACAGCACTCACATGAATCCTGGCCTCAGAGTCTATTTCTGGGAAATTCAACCTAAGTCATTTCTATTTAACAGTCAAGGAAACTGAGGAGTAAATTGCTGAAGCTCAATAAAAAAAAAGTGATACTGAGATTTAAACCTGACTCCCTTCTGATTCTCAAATCTGCAGACTTACCCATTATCTCCATTACTGCTTCGGGAAACAAGGCCATCGGGTAACATCTAGGTCTCTCCAAGAGAAGGACGGCTCTGGACCAAACACTGCTGGGAAGGGCCAACCACTCTTAGTTGGCAGTCTCTTTATCCACCACCCCAGGGTCTTTTTTTTTTTTTTTTTTTTACTATGTATAAAATATTGTATGATAAAAAGCTCAGTTGCATGGCATTTTAGAAGGAACAGAATATTCCATACAATTTTCCTTTCTTGTTACACAGGAGAGACTAGTAAAGTGTTCCAGTTACGACTAGGATCCCAGGCAACGTCGAATGATAGCTAGACTACAAGGGCAAGCATCGCAGAGAGCGGCAGGAGGAAGCTGTTTTGCCTCTTATGAGCTGGCCTCAGACATGGCATAGTATCACTCTGCCCTTCTTTATCAGTTGAGGCAGTGTCACAGAGGCCCACCCAGTTTCAAGGAATGGGGACAGTCATAAACCCCACCTCTTGATGGGGAGTGGCCAGGTTCTGGAAAAGCATGTGGGATGAGAAATATGGCCATTTTTTGGAAACACAATCGGCCACACCATGTAATGTCCTCATTCCCTCAGTGGGTTTCTGCCAGGCATGGATGACGTGGCCAACTGTGACGCTCAGGCTCCCATCTTCAGCTCCATCATCGTAGAGGGATGCCCCTCCGCTGCTTTGGCCCAGTTTGGGGACGATCCTTATATCATTTACAGTGGGAAGAGATTGAATAATGTGAATGGCTTATCTGGTGTCAGGGGCCTACGACTCTACCAGTCACGGTGGCCTAGGGGGTGGTATCTGAAATAAGATGTCTGCAAGCGTGGGGTTGGGACAGGATAGGGGCAAGGCGTAGAGCCAGAAGAGGGGAGGCCTGCTGTCCCGATCTGACAAATCAATAGCTGTCCATCACGGGCTTGAAGTCCCGAGTTTAAGGCATGCTCTCTTGGAGGAGTCGCTCATAAAAACTGCTCTTCTCTCCCCTCCGCCCCCATTCACACTGGGTGACAAGGAATGTAGCCAAGGCTTCATAAATGGGCTTCCTGGTTGCAGTCCCAAGAGAGGACTCGTAGTACTTTATAGACCCAATTCTGACAATATAACTGCAGGTTTGGGGGGATGTTATAGAGATTTATGTTTAAAGAAACAAACAAACCCAGCAGGATTAGCAGTAAACGGGATTCATTTCTTTCTGGAAGTTTCTGCTCTGAGAAGGTTGGAAGTTTCAAGTTATATGATCCTTGATGACTGCAAGCAACCCACATATGTTTCTCAGAAAAACTTTGGTTGAATACTTCAGGTTTGGAATGGCAACTTTGGCCCTAAAAATGAAGAAGCCACTTACGAGCCTCTAAATAAAATCTAGATTCTTGGGGCCCGATATTCAAGACCTTCCATAATCTGGCTCCCGCTAAAAAGTACAGCCTCCATTTCCACTAGCAATTTAATCTTTAATGAGCAGAATTTAAAATAATGTTCTAAATACTTTTCAGTGCTTTTATTTTCCACCTTGTCTAAATTTTCTAGGTGGTAGATTATGGACCATTTTTGTTTCCTTCTTCATATTTTTCTGTATTTGAGAAAACCTCATAAAACATTATTTTGGGGGAAATAAAATTCTTCCCTCAGTAGAGGGGTCTTCTCAAACCTGTCAAGCACTGCTGGACTCTTCTGTGGGAGAGGACATACTGCCGTGCAAGGCTGTTCCATCTTCCATCACCAGTTACCACGGTGAGAAGGTTATTACATTAAACCTGAACCTGCCTCTGTCTTACCCAGAAGTGCGGTTCTGGACTCTGGACCAACATGCACAATTCTATTCCTTCCCATGACTTCCCTCTGGATATTTTAAGATCACTATCAAGTTCATCCGACACATTCAGCCCACGTTTTCTGCCACCCAGTGAATCATATCCAGGATCCATTCTGGTTGTCCTCCTCGGGACGGATGTTAATTTTAGATGTTCCCCCGGACAATGAGGTGTCTGTATTCATTGCAGCATTTCTTCATTCTTTGATCAACTGTGCATTGAGCATATATTGTGGGCCAGGCACTGGAACCTAGTAGAGAGCCAGGGGACCCAATCCCTGCCTCATGGAGCTCACAGTGTCTCCAAGGAGATAGGGACATCCACAGAACCAGGGGCTGCTCTGATTTCTCAGGATCACGATTCCTTTCTTTCCTACTTGTACAGCCTAAACTGTATTACATTACTTGGTTTCTGCAACAACTCTTTTTCACACGAACTGGGACAATGCCAGGCACCTGTTGTCCTGTGCCTGTGCAAGTGCATTTATTTTGTACTTCAATACAGCAGCAGCGTTCATTTGATCTTGTTGGTGACAGCTCAGCATGCTGATCTGTTGAAATCGTTTAAATCTTGATCACGGCATCTTTTTGGTTTGCCATTGTCCCAGGTTAGAGTCATTTGCTAAGTTGCAAAGAGTGACTTTTTAGATTCTTGTTTTTAAATTAATGGTTGATTTTACAAAATGTGGAGAAGCCATAAACAGTACCCTATGACATACCACACCATCTCAAAGACCCTCAATAAAACACTTGAATGAATGAATGAATGAATGTGTACTTTTCTCTGACATTTTTTTAAAAAAAGCCTCCTTTTTGAAAGTCTCTTCATTTGCTATTTTCCAAGTCATTTGATCAATTTTTCCAAAGAGTCTTGACACTTCAATGTAACCAGACTGGTGGTAGCTTCTCAAATATAATTAATGACGTAAAATGTGTTACAAAGAACTATAATAATGTATGTGCATCAACCCAAATATCTGTTGTTTGTAGGATTGCCCAAACTACCACACCTCCACGAATCCCCGCCTCACTACTTTAGAATGGAAAGTTGGGTTATTTGATCTCAATGTCCAATTTTCATTTGTAAGTGTCAAAAAGAATAACATTTAAAAAAATGTCTAAGGTCAATACCGGCATCTGCTAAACCATTTCATTGGTAATTTTAAAGCCCTGGACTACTCAGGAAGATTCTATTTTTATGCTCATTGTTGAGAGCATCAGGTATCAACAGGAAAGCAAATCCCACTGAGAGAGATCAGATCATACCAGACAATGGGTTGTCCAGCCATTGTCACAAAGCTTCTGGTTGAGCTCACAGAGAGCTAGGGCTCTCCTCCCCGCACTGAAGCAACTTCCGGAGCTTCCAGGTGCTTCACAGAGCAGAGCAAGGAGCCTGGGTAACTATCAGCCTCTGATTTATGTGGGGAGCCAACATGCAGTGTAGTAAGACAGGGAACTAAAAGGGGTTTCTGCTTGTGCAGGCCATGCCTTGAGGCTGGGCTGTGTGTACCTGGAATCTCACTGGGTTCTGGAGAGGCAGTTCACATTATCTATCATCCATTCTAAACCCAAGAACATTCTACCATGATTACAGTACTATTATCTAATCCATACACTTTATTTAGATATCATTACATGACTCACTAATGTTCCTTTTTTTCCGCTAGGGTCTAATCCCATACTATGCATTGCATTTAGATGTCATATTTTAGAAGGTCTTCTTTAATCTAGAATAGTCTCTGTCTTTCTCGTCTTTTATCACTTTGACATTTCTCAAGAGTATAGTCCACTATTGTGAAGAACGTCCCTCAATTTGGGTTTGTCTGATGTTTCTTGGTTATTGGATTCAGTTTATGAATTTTGGGCAAGAATACCACAGAAGTACTGTTGTGTCCTTTTCAGCACATTATATCAGGAGGCACATAATGTCTGTGATGATGGTTCGTGATGATGTTAACCTTGGTCACTAGGTGAAGTGTCTGCCAGATTTCTCTACCATAAAGTTACTATTTCCCCCTTTGTAATTATAATAATCTTTTAGGGAAATACTTCAAAACTATGTAAATGTCAAATACCATATTTCCCCGAAAATAAGACCGGGTCTTATATTAATTTTTGCTCCAAAAGACGCATTAGGGCGTGTTTTCAGGGGATGTCTTAGATTTTCATGTACAACAATCTACATTTATTCAAATACAGTTGTGTCATCTTCTGGAACATCGTCATACCTTCTACATGCGTCTGTCTGCCTGATGATCTTAACTGGGGACTTACTTTTGGGGTAGGTCTTATTTTCAGGGAAACATGGTAGGTGTTTTGAGAATGAAAGGGGGTGCTGATACTTAAACTGGGATAACAGAAGTAAGCCAGGACTATTCTGGAAAAACTAGGACTTATGGTCACACTAGTTTTGAAGGACTTTTCTGACTTCTTGCTATAAAGGTCAGGTTGTTCCCAGCCGCAGCTCATGGTCACGTTTGTGGTGAGGCCTTTCCTTACTCTCCCCCTATCCTGCTCCATCTCACCTTGTAGAGATGTCCGTCAAAGACTTGTAACACTTACGTGCATCTGTGACTCCTTGTCTCTCTGGCTGAGACTGAGAGCTCCTTGAAGGCAAGGAGCTCATTATTTCATCTTTATCTCCTAGTACCTTACTTGCATCTGGTACAGGAGAGGCACTACCTAAAGTCTGAATTCATACTGGTCTTCCCTGAACCTGGGCTTCCTCAGCTTTTGGAAAGAAGTATAATAACTTTGCTAAGTGGTCTGTAAGGGTCTATTGCAATGAGATTTTATAAGATAAAGTGCTCGGTGACTGGTAACTGGGAAAGTGCCAAAGCATTGCTGTTTGGAGCTAAGAAAGGCCCAGATACGCACACCCGAGTCTCCTCTCACACCCGGCAGGGACCACCCAAATTCAGATCTGAAATCAGCTTGTCTACTCCGTGTTCCTAAGGGTTGTTGCTTTGGCTGCCCTTTTTGTGTTGGTAGCCTGAGGACCTAGCACAGAATCAACAAGAGGTGCTCAAAAAGTCTTTTGAAAGAACACCTGCATAAGTGTGAATCCAGCCCCTTCCCTCTTCTTAGTGCTTAATTCTCCCAAAAGAAATCTAAGAACTGGCACTCCATCTGATACGGTATTGTGTAACCACTCCAAAAAAAAAACCCACAAAAAAAACTCCTGAAGATACCTATAACAAGTAAAAAGATTGAATTAATAATAAAGAAAACCACCCACAAAGAAAGTCCACATGCAGATGGTTTCACTGGTAAATTCTACCAAACATTTGAAGAAGAATGAATACAAATTCTTCACAAACTTTTCCAAAAAACAGACAAGGAGGGAACACTTACCAAGTCATTCTGTGATGCTAGTATTACCCTTATATCAAAACCACACAGAGACATCAGAAAAAAACTATAGACCAATATTTTTTATGAATATAGATTTTTAAATCTTCCACAAAATCCTAGTGAACATAATCCAGAAATATATAAAAAGAATTATACACCATGGCCATGTGGGGTTTATCCCAGGAATGCAAGGTTGGCAACACATGAAAATCAATCAATGTAATACATACCACGTTAATGGGATAAAGAGAAGAAGGCCACATGATCATCTCAACAGACACAGAAGAGGCATTTGACAAAATTCGACATCCTTTCATGGTAGAAACACTCAACAAACTAGGACTAGAAAGGAACCTCCTAAACCTGATCAAAATAAACCAACAGCTAACATCGTACTTATTGGTGGATGACAGAAGGTTTTCTTTCTAAGATCAGGAACAAGATAAAAGTGAGTATCTGCTCTCACCACTTCTATTTAACATTCAACTAACTGACAAGCCAATTAGGCAAGAAAATGAAATCAAAGGCATCCAGATAGGTAAGAAAGATGTAAACAATAGGTCATCTATTTGCAGATGACATGATCATAAGGACCCAAAATAGCCAAAGCAATCTTGAAAAGAAAGAACTAAGCTGGAAGACTCATACTTACTAATTTAAAAACGTACTCTAAAACTACAGTAATCAGGAAAGTGTGGTACTGCTGTAAGGGTAGAATATAGATTAATGGAATAGAACTGAGAGTCCAGAAAGAAATGCGTACATCTATGGTGAATTTGTTTTTGACAAGGGTGCCAAGACCATTCAATGGGGAAAGAAGTCTATGTAATAAATGGTCCTGGGACAACTGGATAGACACATGCAAATGAATGAAGTTAGCTCCTACCTCATGCCATATATAAAACTTAACTCAAAATGAATCAAAGACCTAAATATAACAGCTAAAACTGTAAAACTCTTAGAAGAATACATAGACTTAAATCTTCATGACCTTGGATTAGGCAATGGTTTCTTAGATACAACAGCAAAAATATAAGGAACAAAAGAAAAAGTGGATAAATAGAACTTTATCAAAATTTAAAATTTTGTGCTTCAAGGACACTGTCAAGAAAATGAAAAAAAAAAATCCTGTGACTGGCAGAAAATACTTGCAAATCATGTGTTTGACAAGTGATTTGTAGAATATATAAGGAACTCTTACTCTGAGTGCAGTAATAAAAAGACATATAATCCAATTTAAAAATGAACACAGATCTGAATATACATTTCTCTCAGAATACATACAAATGGCCAATAAGCACACGAAAAGATGCTTAAATCATTAGTCAGCAGGAAAATGTAAATCAAAACCACACTGAGATATAAACTTCACACCTACTAGGACAGCTATAATCAAAAAGACAGCAGGTGTTGTCAAGGATGCAGAGAACTGGAACCTTTGTGCACTGTTGATAGAAAATGTAAAATAGTATACCTGCTGTGGAAAACAGTATGGGAATTCCTCAAAATATTAAACATAAAGTTACCATATGACCCAGCAGTTCCACTCCTAGGTGCATATCCAAGAGAATTAAAAACACATGTCCACACAGAAACCTGCTCATCAATATGCATTGCAGCATTATTCATAAGAGCCAAAAAGTGAAAGCAACCCAAATGTATATCATCTGATGAGTGTTAGCCAGACAATGGAATATTATTCAGCCATAAAAAGAAATGAGGTACTGATGCATGCTACAACATGAATGGACATGCTTAAAAACATGCTAAGTGAAATAAGCCAGATACAAAAGGCCACTTATTGTAGGATTACATTTATATGAAATGTCTGGAATGGGCAAATCCATAGACAGAAAGTAGATGTAAGTGGTTGCCAGCAGCTGGGGGCTGGGGAGTGAGGCTGATGGGTATATACGGTTTCCACACAGGGTGACCAAACTTCTTGGTTTGCTTGGGACAGAGGGATTTTCCTGGGACATGGTGGCGTTTCTATTCTAAAGCTGGGAGAGCACCAGGCAAACCAGGATGAATTGGTCACCTCATCCCATATCTGTAAATCAATGTGTGATATTTGGCTGTCTCTAAAGTCCCTTCTAGCTCACAAATTCTTTGATACTTGATTTGTGTAAAAAACAAACAACAACACATGCTCAAAGATAAAAATTTTTTGTTTGTTTGGTTGTTTTCTGTCTGGTAATTGATACTCATCCAACTTCTCACTCCTCCTCAGGGTACCACAGCCAGCAGCAGGGTTCCATGACTGTGGGAGACGCATGCGTACTAGGTAGCTAGAAAATACCCCTGCTCAGTTTCTAACCCAAAACCAATTAAATCAGAACATCTGGGGATGGGACCCAGGTAATGAGCATTTTTTAAAAAGCTGCCCAGGTGATTCAAATGTGCAACCAGGTGTGAGCACCAGTGGCAGTGAGATCTGACAGCTGCCCAGCTCCTTTACTTCCAGGCTGTACCAGCCTCTCCAGTGATTGGACCAATGGCTGCTGAGAAATATTAGCTGAACCAATCAGAGTTTCTCTCAGGATTTTTAACTAACATATTTGGGGGGAAGCTTGAGAAAGGAGAGGCCATGGTAGCTCATAGGTGGGAGGTGTGTGTGTGTGTGTCGGGGGGAACAGAGGCCTTAGGAAATCGAGGAAGATCAAGGAAAACAGTGAGCAGAAAGGGACCCAAGCAGATCTGCAGTCAGTCACAGACCAGCTACTGCTGGCTCTGCCCTGCTTTCATTCTAGGGTTTTCCTAGCTGGCCTAGCTGGTTTTTATAATACCTCTTTTTCTTAGCAGTAGGGAATATTGTGTTTTCTAAAGATGGCTACAACAGTAGTTCCATCCCACATGGTCTTCTCAATGTGACCTTGCCACTTCCCCATCAGGAGATGGCATATAATCCCACTCCTCTTGAATCTGAGCTGACCTTACGCCATAGCCAACAGAATGCAGTGGAAATAACACTGTGACTTTCAAGGCTCGGTGAGAAAAACCACGCCGCTTTCATCTGGTTCTCTTGGGACCTTCACTCAGGGAGACCTGAGCTGCCATATAAGAAATCTAACTACCATGAGACAACCCTCAGAGTGGGTCATATGTAGGCTCTCCAAATGAAGTCTCACAACTGATCCAATCATTCCCACCAAGGTGCCATATTGGATACTCCAGACCACTCCATCCACCAGCTGAGTACCACTGAATGACCTCAGTCAACACCATGAAAAGCAGAATTGTTCAGCCTGAGCCTTGCCCACAGTCCTGATCTGCTGAATCCATGAGATATAATAGAATGACTGCTGCTTAGTCAACAAAGTTTGGGGCATTGCCTGTAAGTTGCTGACTACTTAATGCAAACAACTTTGTCCCTGAGTTTTGCTGCTTTTGCAAAATGGTTATAGCTTTTGCAAAAATGACAACCCTGTAAGAAGATTGCTGGTTTTCGGTAATGAACATATAAATTGTAAGTTCAACCACATTGGTAATTTGTTACACAGCAGTAATAACTGGAACAGGTAGTCTAAGAAAATCTCTGTTCCTGTCATCAAAAGAGCCTGAGGAACACACCCAATTCTATCTCTCAGGGTTTGTCCACATTCGTAACTCATCCTTGGTTTAGTTTTCACCAAGCCACCAACCACCAACCTCCCACTGTATTGTTCTTCTCCATGGCAGTTGCACCATTTTACATTCTCTCCAGCAATGCACAAGGGTTCCAATTTCTCCACATCCTCACTAACACTTGTTATTTCCTGTTTTGTTTTGTCTTTTTAAATAGTCATCCTGATAGATGGAAAGTATTATCTCCTTGTGGTTTTGATTTGCATTTCTCTAATGAGTGACACTGACCACCACCAATTTCATCACTATTTGTGTATCTTTTTGTATGTCCACTTGTATGTCTATTCAAGTCCTTTGCCCACTTTTTAATCAGTTTGTTTGTTTTTGTTGTTGTTGAGTTGTAGGAGTTCTTTATAAATTCTGTATATTGATTCCTTAACAGACGTATGATTTTCAAATACTTTCAAGCCCATGTCGTGGGTTGCCTACAAGCAATATTAAAAGAGCTGGGAAAGACTTTTAAAGCATGGTACCCAAACAGAAATTATAAAGGAAACAATCAATGGATTTGACTACATAAAAATATAAGTATTAGCTATGGTAAAAATACCATAAACCAAATCAAAAGTCAAATGACACAGGACAATTTGTTTTTTGCAGTATGTGGCAATGGATTTTTAACAGATAGCAAGTAAAATCCAGTAAGCAATATACAAACCCCAACAAAATTAAATAGAGCAAAAGACACAAATATGTACTTACAAAAGAAGAAATACATGATCCGTTGTGCACACAAAAAGTCTTGTGGTAGCAAAACTGACATCTTGCCTCCATTAAGTCCCATAGTTAGGGGACAATGAACACTTTCAACCATGTCTAATTCCAGCCTTCCACAAATGAACTCTTGAGCATTGCCTGTAAGTTGCTGACTATATAATGCAAACAACTATATCCCTGACTTTAGCAATGCTGCTGTCTGAAGACTGGCTGTAGCTTTTGCAGAAATGATAACCCTGCAAGAAAATTGCTGGTTTTCAGTAATGAACATATCAATTGTAAGTTCAACCACCTTGGTAATTTTTCAGTGTTTAGCTTTAATGACCTGTTGTGTTTTTTATTTTGAGTCTTGTATTTCTTGAAAGTAAACTACTTTCCTTTTCTAAATGCTGTTATCTCTGAATTTTCAATTCATTGATAATTGATGAAATGCAAATTAGAATATCAAGATTTATTTTCACTTATTAAATAGGCAAAATTGAATTTTTTCCAAAATATTTCTCAATGCCAGCTAGATGGTCTGTAAGCTGGGCCCACCTACACGACTAGTAGGCAGTTTGGTTACATTTATTGACAGCTTTTAAAATGTACCCTTTAAACCTTATAATTTTAGTACCTGCAATTCAACCCATGGATATAATTAGGTTGTATATCCTAAAATTAAAAAACAAACACTAAAATGCCACTGACTTACAAATAGTTAAACATATTTTCTAAGAATATTTAATACCACGGGAAAATGCTCTTGATTTAATGTAAAATGAAAAAAGTAGGATCATACAGGGTCATCGAAATTTTGACAATAAACCATATATATGGCATTTTAAAAAGCTGAGAGAAAATGAAGCATTTTAATTACCACTCTCTCCTTTCTTTAAGGAAAAAAGTGAGAAAAAAGAGACATCTGTCTATTCTGCTGCCATTTAATAACAGAGAACATTAAAATTTACTGGGTTCAATTAATTCGGAATTATATATAATATTCTGTATTCAGGTCAGCTAAAGTGGGTGGTTAGAAATGAAGGAAAGAAGCAAGAAGGGTAAAGAGAGATGGCATAGTGTAGGGGAGGCAGGGGAGAGACAGACAGAGACAGGTAGATGGAAGACCTAGAAACTTAGGCAGAATGATCACATGAAATCAGTCCATCATTTTGGGGCATGATTTTGTGTTTCTCTCTCTCTCTCTCTCTCTCTCTCTCTCTCTCTCTCTCTCTCAATCTCTCTCTCTCTCTCTCTCTCTCTCTCTCTCTCTCTCTCTCTCTCTCTCTCTCACACACACACACACACACACACACACACACACACTCACACTCACACTCCTGGCTCTGTAATAGAAACAAACAAAAACTCATCTCTCCGCACTGATAAGAACACAGACTCTTCTGCAGACACGACAAGTATTAAAGTGAAATAAATGATGTTCGCATCAAACCCTTGTCCATGAGAGGCAGGAGCATGCAAGCTGGAGTTTGCAAAGGACATCCGAGAAGTCTCAAGTTGTATCGGGTTGTTTTAGAGGGAAAACAAAATCTCATTGCAAAAAGGCTCAACACACTCTTGTGGAAATCACCCGTAAACATCCTGCATGTGCTTCCACCTCCGGGAGGCAGGGACATCAGGCTCAGATTGCTGAATTATTTATTGGAGCTCTAATTTAAAAGAATGAAAACAGTTTAATAAAATTAAAAGGTCAGGGAAGGGGAGTAGGCAAGAACAGTTTGAAAGAAAAGAACAGGCTGTTATTTACAAAGGGGAAACACACACACACACACCTGTAATAGGATCAGACAGGCAGTGTACCAGGAAATTAAGCAAAAGTCTATAACAAAGATCAAAACAGGAGCCATAGCTGGTGGCAGGCCCCAGGTTCTACACTGCTGAGCAAGCTTTCCTGGCTTCGGTTGATACAGAACCAGCCCCATGGACCGAGCTCTGAAATGCTGGGTCAGGTGAGGCTTGTCCTCTCTCAAACTGAGACTTATACCTTGAATTGCCCAGGTTTGAGCACTTTTTACTGGATTAAAACCTTCCAAAGAGTCTGCTTTAGAAATGGGGAAATGACCTGGAGCTGAAATTAAGAAAGTGTTATAAACACAGGAGATTTAGCACTTAGTAGCTAGAAAAGAAAAGCAGGGTTCTTTGGCCCAGTATGAGAGAAACAGATCAAGTTAACAGCTTAGCAATTCAGCTACCCATGGAGAGAACCCAAGAAGCCATTGAACACCTGTAAGTGCCCTGCCTGGTGTGGATTTCAGGAACCTCAGGGCTTTTGATTCTTGTGATTCTTGCACGGTCATTCCTTTCAATAAGTCACGGTGGCACAAGCTCTGAGGGGGCCGAAAATAACGTAGACAGAAAGTTCAGAGGACTTTGCACACGTATCTGTGAGTTGGATAATGGCAGGATACACAGAATGGAGTATCTTCCTTCCCACTCCCTCCTGTTTCCTTTTAACTCTGACAAGTGGCCTCAGCCACAGTGCTGGGGCATTGCTGTGACAGTATCTGAGACAGATGTAGGGCAGGATTATAAATGACAAGGAGGCATAGACAAAACCCCAGTACAGTGGTATAACCTTTTGTGGCTATGAAAGGTGGAGGCCGTACAGCCTGCCCGACCCATGAGGTGGTTATTATAGTTATTGCCATGAGATCCCAATGACATAAACACACATTAGGAAGCCAGTGCACAGAAGGAAATCCTCAGAGAGAGGAGAAGAAGGGAGGGAAATAGATTTGACAGCTTGTTGCTGCCATGGCTTCCTTAGCGAAGATAAGATCAAGATTGAGTTTATTTAAAAAGAGACAAATCCTGCTGTTCTACCCAAGATGTTTGTTCTTACTGTATTTAATCTGTTGGCAGGAGCAAGGAAGAAGTCATATTTGGGTAAACACTGCTTAAAGTAGTAGCTATTCCTGGCAGAGCAGTTTGTAAACTGGATACTGAAAATGAACCGTGAAAAACTAGGACAGCCTTGGTAATGGTTTCTACCCTTCACAGGGGCTCCAGCTGTGTTTTCTTAGAAACACAGACCACGTTTGTCAACAGAGTTTTAAACATCCACTTGGAGAGGGAGGTCAGAGAGCTGAAGGTGTAACTAGCCGTTGTCACACTCCAATTCCTTAGAAAAGGGCCATACAGAGCCTTTCCGGAAAGCTGTACAGTCAGTCAGTTTTCATAGAAAAAATTACCAACTCGGCTTAAAACATGTAGAATAAATATCCCTAAATTAAAGTGGTTTAGATAAAAAAGCTATTTGGCCGCTCAGTGGAATCACCCAGGGAGTCTGGGACCCACTCTGGACGAGTGAAATCTGACTCTCTGAAAAGTGGGCACGTAGTTGGCATTGTCTCAAAGGCCTTTCACATGGTTTCTGTACAGGTGCAGTGTAAGAAATTGTGGTCCAGAGCAGTGCTTTTCAAATTTAATGGGCATACGAATCACCTGGGCATACAAATCACCGCAGAGTTTAATTCAGGCAGGGCTGGGGAGGGCTGCAGAGCCTGCATTTCTAATGAGCTTCGGGGATGCTGATGCTGTCGACCCAGGGAATACACTTAGGATAAAAAGGGTCTCTAGGGTCAGCTCTTTCATTATGTGCATTGGAACCAAGGAGTCTCATCAGTAAAGTACAGGTCAAAGCCACTTACAAACTGTTCCATCATTTTGGCCAAAAACATCTTGCTTATCATGTAAGAGGAGGGGTAAGCAATCACATCAGAGGAGCAGAAATCAGAAAAACCGTTTTCCATTTCAGTTACATTTTCAGTAAGCAATACTTCATCGGATGAATCAGTAAACAAAATGTGCTATATGCCTACAATGAAATATTATTCAGCCATAAAAAGGCATAAACTTCCAGTGCATACTACAACATGGATAAACCTCGAAAATACGATGCTAAGTAAAAGAAGTCGGTCACACAAGACCACATTGTATATGATTCCATTTATGTGAAATACAGAAGAGGCATATTTATAGAGACAGAAAGTAGATTAGTGGTTGCTTAGGAGGGATGGTGGACAGTAATGGATACAGGGATTCTTTTTGAGGTTGTGAAAATGTTCTAAAATTGGCTGTGCTAAGAACCATTGAATTGTGCACTTTAAATGGGTATGTTGTATGCTATGTGAATTGTATCTCAAGAAAGCTGGAAAAATTAATAGAGGGTCTTTGCAGGGCATATAAGCAACCAAGCATATTAACAATATATAATATTCTTTATATATTATATATATAATATACTATTTTTATATATTATATAGATATGTATTATGTATAAAATCTATAATATATAATATAGAGATTATATAAGGACTTGTCAGAGCAAGTCTATTAAAAAAGAAAAAAAGCAAACAACCCAACACGACAATAGACAGAGGATATGCACAGACAATTCATAACAGAGGAAACCGGAAGGGCCAGTATACACATGGAAAGAGGCTAAATGTCTGGAAATCAGAGAAATAAACATTACAATATCAAGCAGATACCATTTTAGACCCATCAGATTTGCAAAACACTATAAAAATTAGTATGATGACACTAAGTGATGGCAACTATGAAGAAATGAAAACTCTCATATAATGCTGGTGGGAGAGTATTATAGACCGGTTCCAAATCTTTGGAAAGCAATTTAGCAATATTTCAGTAAATGTGAAGTGTGTATGTGTAGCCCATGACTTGCCAGGATATAGACGTGAGGTAGTTCCATCCATGTATGCAGGAGGCATGCATAGGAATATTTTTCCATTATTTTCTGTATTAGTAAGAAACTTCAACCATCAATAGGGAAATGGGTAACTATTTGGGGTTTACTCATATAATGGAAAATTAGACAGCAGTTAAAAATGAATGAATTTCAGCTACTATAGGTAATAAAAATATTTGAAATATGATTCATATTATCTCCTAGAAATGAGACTAAAGAGAGTCAAGGTTTAGGAGAAAGTCAACCAGACAAATATATATATATTGCTTGGATCTGCTACACTATGACTTCTGCCACAAAGCATTGGCAAAGCAAGTTGGAAAGCCAAGCCCAGATCCAAGGGGATGGGAAATACACTGTATGTAAAGTCTCATGGCTAAGGACATGCATTTGAGGAGGGCTGAAGAATTGGGCCATGTTGGAAATCTCCACATTGCCATGTTTTTGTGCCATCTCATCAACATTATTGCTTCAAGAACCATCTGGAACAGAGCACTCCCTAGAGGTCAGCTCTGGGCTGGACACTAGGAACACACCAGGTATCAGCAGAACCATTGGGCTTAGGGAGACAGTCTAGTCAGGAAGACAGGACATATTCACAAAAAGATCAGTAACACTCACCTTGAAGAGAAAATTGACCTATGTGTTGAAGGAAAGCTAGGGTTTAGTGGCCGGTGGAGAAAATGCCACTGGTAAAGAGAGGTAGCTTAAAGCAAAGTTGGTGGTAACTAACTACGCCTCTCTGCCTTTGTAAAATGGGTCTAATGCCACCTGCCTTGAAATGAAATGTTACGGGAAAGTGCCTGACACATAGCAGCAGCTTCTGAATAAATGTTAACAGAATCTAGAAATTTCGCTCTAACCCTGACCTCCCTCAATATCCCACTCACTCTCTCAGCTCATGTGCCACTGTCCTTTTGTCCCTTACTCACTAAGCCCTCTGCCATCGCAGGGCCTTAGCACGTGCCGTTCCATTACTTGGAACACTTCTTGTCTCCTATTTCATTCTACTGCATCCTGATATGTGTGTCAAGGGTCGCTTTCTCAGGAAATCCCTCCCTGGCTTCCCAGGCTAGGTCAGTGTCATAGTTACAAACTCTCTTTGCACCTAATACGCCCTCAGTAAGTATATGTTGAACAAATGGTAGTGGGTCCATTACCTTTGTGCAGGGCGGCCCTCGAGTGATTCCTCTGGACATCGCAACAATTGATTTTAAACTGATGCTTAATGGCTTTCACGCTTTTGTGAGTGCAGAACCAAATGAGAATGGGGCTCAATAGGTACAGCCAAGGTGCTCAACATCACGAATCATCAATGGAAATGCAAATCAAAACCGCAGTGAACTATCACTTAATAACAGCCTGCTAGGATGGCTGTTCTTAAAAACACAATAGATAACGAGTATTAGCAAGGGTGTGAAGAAAAAGGGACCCTGTGCACTGTTGGTGGGAATGTAAAATGATACAGCTGCTATGAAAAACAGCATGCAATTCCCTCCAAATTCAAAATAGCACTACCATATGATTCAGCAATCGCACTTTTGGGAATACAGCCAAAGGAAATAAAATCAAAGATTTTATTTGTACAGAAGAGGTATTTGCACTCCCATGTTCACTGCAGCAATATCCACAACAGCCAACATATGGAGACAACCTAAGTGTCTGTCCATGGAAGAGTGGGTAAATAAAATGTGATACACACACACACACACACACACACACACACCCAGAGACTATTACTCAGCCACAGAAAAAGAAATCCTGCCATTTGCAACAACAGGGATGGACCTGGAGAACATTATGCTAAGTGAAATAAGTCAGATAGAAAAAGACAAATACTGTATGATCTCACTTGTATGTGGAATCTCAACAATTTGAACTGATAGAAGCAGAGAGAACAGTGGTTGCCAGGGGTGGGAGAAATGGAAAGATGTTGGTTAAGGGGTAGGGTACAAACTCTCAGTTTTAAGAAGTTCTGGGGACCTAATGTACAGCCTGATGGCTATAGTTAATTATACTCTATTTTATACTTGAAATTTGCTAAGAGAATAGATCTTAAGGGTTCTTACCATTCCCACCACAACCCAAAGGTAAATATGAATATTGACTATGTTAGATTGAGTGTGGTCATCATTTCACAACGTATACATATATCAAATCATCACGTTTACATCTTCAATATATACAAGTTTTATTTGTCAATTATGCCTCAATAAAGCTGAACAGAACATGAGAACAGGGCCCTAAATGAGTAAATCCTGAGGAATGGGTGCAAGATTTATAAATCCTGCCTGGAAATGAAATGTGAACTTCTCTCTAGGCCTTACCCTGGACACCTCAGTCTGATTTCACTTAGC
Source organism: Rhinolophus ferrumequinum (assembly GCF_004115265.2). NCBI lineage: Eukaryota > Metazoa > Chordata > Mammalia > Chiroptera > Rhinolophidae > Rhinolophus > Rhinolophus ferrumequinum. The sequence continues at coordinate 18,417,545 of NC_046300.1, forward strand.
TGTTACTGGGCCCTGAACTCTCTCTTCCCTCCTGCCTCACGGATCCCTCCTTCATTCCGCTCTGACTTCATAACTGCCTCACCCAGACAACACCTTTGCTCCTCATTCCCTTTTGATCTCGACACCAGAATGTTCTCTTACCGCCTGGACATCTCTGTTTGAAGGCGCCAAGCAATTCAAACCAAATATGGTGTCTTTTTCTCCTTGGGTACTTTCCATCTTGAAGTTCCCTAATGTGTTCAGGGAACTGTGAAAAGCAAATTACTTGTTTTCTGACTTCTGACACTATTTAAAGACAAGAAAAATGGAAGTCTAGAGAGGTTAAGTAACTTGTCCAGAGCCAAACAAGTTCAACATTTGAATCCCCACCTGACTCCAAAGTCCCCAAACTAGGTATGGACCCATTTTAAGAGGCCAGGAGCTTTTACAACTTGAGGGCAGGGAACTCTGTTTAAGAAAAAGAATATGAATTTAAGAAAACAAAGATACGTACAGGGCCTTCGAAGAGATTTGCACAAGTAAGGGTCTTGCAGCTTACATTTTCTTAGCTTCATAAAATGGCCTCTAAATGAAAATCACGCCATGTCCAAAGATAACAGACAGGTAAACCAGAGGGAAGATTAGGATGCGAAGAGGTTTTTTTCTTTCAATATCTACCACCGTGCTTGCTGCAACTTCTTCAAAGCATGCAAGTTCCATTCTTTAGAAGTATTTCCCAGGTATGTTCCCAGAGTCTTTCCTGAGAGCAAAAAGCAGGAAGCAGGTGGTTTTGCCTTTGTTAGAACGAGAGGGAGAAGACGACGGAATTTAACAGACATAAATGTCCAACATCAAGAAAGGGAAAGAGATCCAGAAGCAACAAAACCCAGTCAGATGTCTATGTGGACAGAGGGCAGAGTGAAAGTAAAACCACTGTACATCAAAATTTATGGTTGGTTTTCAGTTAAAAAGTCAAAATGAAACCTAGAGACTTGACAACTGCCAAGCACAGGCTCATTTTAGTCCATTAGAAATGTGTGGCCTTTAAAAAACTTGACCAAAAATTGTCACAGGAACAATAGTCCTATTTTTTGCAGGCTGCCAACTGCCTAAGAAAAAGCCGTTTCCAAAGAGTGACCTCTAGTGGACACAAGGGTCATAGTTCACTAGAACCTGGAATTTCCTCAGACAAGGAATTTAATTTCCTAAGACAATCTTATCCGGTCAGCTTGTTTTTTATAAGACCCTTCTAGGGTTTTGCCTAAATGGTGAATTTGTGGGTTTAAAAACAATTAATGTTTCTTGTTTCAATATTCCTTGTAAACAGATCACTTACATGACCCATTTATATAAACTTTCAGCACCATCAACTATTACAACTATTAGAAAGATGGCTGCTTTAACAAAATTATAGTTTGAATAACAAAATGTTACTTTTTACAGTGACACTGGTAGAAGAGACTTCTAAATTCTTGATAAAAACAAAATTTCACATTATTTGGATTTATTGGTTTAATTTATGTCCCTGGTTATTATGAAAGGGACCTCTAATAGAGGTTATAGAAGCGATTAGCAGAAGACAGTGAGGTCAGAAGCATAAATTGAAGTCATCCTTTTGAACGTTAGTTTTGCAGTGTTTGTTAAAAATATAAAACACACATATCTGTGAGACAGCAATTTCACTTGTAGGATTTTATCCTCTAAATTTACTCACATAAGTGAACAGAGATACACATGTAATTTTTACTGATGTTTACTACAGCAGTTATTGCAATAAGAGAAATATAAAAAACAACCTGAGAGAAACAATCTATTACATCTGATAGGAGTTCCAGAAAAGAGAAGAGAGGCAATTTTTGAAAAAATAAAGGCTGGAATTTGTAGAATTAATTATATGCAATTAATTTTATATTCTTTTCCATGATATATTTCTATTAAAATTTTACCAGATAGTCCTTATAACTTTCTATGACTGTATAAAAACTTTCTTTTTAAGGAAATAAATTGTATGAGGAATCTATACACATAATTTTCTACTAATTTACTGAAGGTATGATCAATTCAGTTTACTGAAGCAAGCCATGTTACCTTTGGTTTGAATGTGGGGTGTAGTACTGTGGCAACACTTGGGGTCTAGCCCCTACTTCACCATTTTAGTATCATTTAGTCACGTAGTCAAGTCAGCTAACTCCTCCTTAAAGTTCATTTTCCTCATTGGTAAATGGGAATAATATCTGTGCAGTGTAGCTCATAAGATTGCTGTAAAGGTCGGTGAAAAGCAGGAAATCTTATCAACATATGAAAAGAGAAAAACCATATATTAATAGCTGCTCATGGCAGAAACAATGTTGTGTTCACGAAATTAGTTAACTTTTTTTTTTGAGATACACAGTTAATCTACATTTCCCAGCCTCCTCAGCAGTTAGGCAATTGAGTTCTGGCCAATGACATACTGGTAGGAAAGACAAAACACCACTTCCAGGGGTTATATTCTGTTTGGTTCGTCACTCTTCTCCTGTGTTGATTGGATATTAATTTCTAGGATGACCTGGAAGTCGTATAGAGGAGATGTAGAGTTTCCTTTAGCCTGGATTGCTACATGGCTGTGGATAAAGTGCCCGCCCCCTCCTACCACTTGATCCACATTTGGACTATAATAGGTACAAAAATTAGTTTTGTATTATGCCACTGGAATTTAAGTATTATTTGTTACAGCAGCTAGCAAAACTTACCCTAAGACATTGCTAAAAAGATGTTTGAGGAGTTAAGACAAGAGATGGAACTTGCAGAAATATCAAGAGATTTGGGAGAATTTACCCATTGGCCACTACAGCATATAGTGGCAGTCATATATATTTTGGCAGCCTTTGTTTGGACATAGGAGGCTGTGTTGGAATGTGTGTGTCTGTAGGTATGTCTGTCTGTCCTCCTCAGGACTAACTGGCTAAGACCAGATTTTGTGTATATAACTGTCCCTCCTTTTCCAGAATTAATACCACTCAGGTCCAGGATTTATAACATGTGCTTTTTAAACACTAGAGTGTCCTTCAGATGTTTCAATAGCTTCTAATTGGGAATATCACTAGATTTTAGATAAGTCTACATGCCAGCTGTCATCTCTGAAAACCGTATCTAGCTGAGGTCAAAAGGAGTGGCTCTTTAGCTCCCCCTCAAAAATTAAGAAATAAAACATCTCTGAATTTTACACAATGTAAGACAAACAGAGTCATTGGAAAAGTACCTTATCATTAAACTTAATGCACCCTGTAATTTGTCAAGTTGATTGACCATTATAAAAAAGACAGTGTCAGCGAGGATATAGAGAAAAGAGAAACCCTTGTGCGCTGTTGGTGACAATGTAACATGGTACAGCTGCTATGAAAAACAGTATGCAAGTTCCCCCAAAATTAAAAATAGAACTACCATATGATCCAGCAATCTCACTTCTGGGTATATATCCAAAGGAAATGAAATCAGTATCCCGAGGAGATGTCTGCACTCCCATGTTCACTGCAGTATTATCCACAATAGCCAAAATATGGAAACAAGTGTCTGTCAGTGCATGAGTAGATAAATAAACTGTGGCATATGCCTACCCAGTGGAATATTACTGCCAAAAAGGAAATCCTGCCATTTGTGACAACATGGATAAAGCTGGAGGACATTATACTAAGTGAAATAAACCAGATAAAGACAAATACTGTATGATCTCACTTATATGTGGAATCTAAGTAAGTCGAACTCATAGAAACAGAGAACTGTGTGTTTGTCAGGGATTGAAGGTGGGGGAAATGGAAAGATGCTGGTCAAAAGGTTGGTTCTGTCTTCTGGAACTCCTATCAGATGTATGTTGAATCTTTGTATCCTATACTCCACTTCTTATGTTCTCAAATATTTTTTTCTTTGTTGATTTCTGTTAGTATTTTCCAGTTTGCTAATTCCATCTCCAGCTATCAAATCTATTCTTTAATCTGTCCAATGACATAATTTAAATTATATTCATTTCATGTTCTGATATCAAATCTGCTTTGTTCATTTTTTTTCTATAGTAATTTGTCCTTAATACTTTATTTTTTTATTGGGGAAGAGGAACAGTGTACTTCCAGGACTTTTTTTCCAAGTCAAGTTGCTGTCCTTTCAATCTTAGTTGTGGAGGGTGCTGTTCAGCTTCAAGTTGTTGTTGTTCTTTCAGTCTTAGTTGTGGAGGGTGCAACTCAGCTCCAGGTCCAGTTGCCATTACTAGTTGCAGGGGGCGTAGCCCACCATCCCTTGCGGGAGTTGAACGGGCAACCTTGTGGTTGAGAGGACGCACTCCAACCAACTGAGCCATCCGGGAGGCAGCTCAGCTCAAGGTGCCGTGTTCAATCCTAGTTGCAGGGGGCAGAGCCCACCATCCCTTGCAGGACCCGAGGAATTGAACTGGCAACCTTGTGGTTGAGAGCCCACTGGTCCATGTGGGCATTGAACTGGCAGCCTTCGGAGTTAGTAGCATGGAGCTCCAACCGCCTGAGCCACCGGGCCGGCCCTGTCCTTAATACTTTAATGCTCCCTTTATATCTTTAGTTTTAAAATTACCTTTCAAAGCATTTATCATGTTGCTCAATTAATTATCTGAAACCCTGGGCACCTAATTCTGTTTTAAAAATGCTATTGACTTTCGCTCACAATGATTTTGTAATTATTTTATATATATTTTAAATGCATATTCAGTAGGACCTTATTTGGGAAGCCTGTGCAGCCTGGATCCAGTGTGGATTCCTGCCGTGTTTTTGTGTTTTTGCTTCTGCCAGCTATCTACTGGTATTACAGGCCCAAGTTCCCATTTTTATGCTCACTGTTTGCTTGTGGTTTCCTGAATATAAAAATTCAAACCCCAAATCCGTTTGTGGTGCTGGGCTCATAATTACAGGTTTTCAGAAGACACTTTTTCTCTATCTGGAGTACATACAGCTTCCTTGTTTGTGCCTACACATGGGTTTTCTTAGCTCCACCCCTTTTCCCTCCATCCCCGGAGTGTAGCCCTTGGAGAGCTGTAGTTCCAGCATAAGCTTTATAACCCACACCCTTAGATAAGGGAGAGAATTTCCACTCCCTCCCCTGGCAGCCACAGAGCCACTGCGTGGCCTCACCTCTCTGGCTGTCAGCCCCGTATTAGCGTCAGGCTCCTGGGGATTTCCCTCAGAATTTTTTTGTGAGAAGAGCCCTGCATATAAAAGGCCGCCTGAAACAAATAAATAAATAATTTTAAAAGGACATTAGTTATATTTACCTAGCTTTTCTGGGTATTTGAGGTGGGGGCAGGGGTGGATTTCAAGTTCATTAATCCAGTGGCTGGCTGGAACTGGAAAGCTTCCATCCTACAATTATATTATATACAAATATTAGCAAGCAATGTGAAGGAACAGATGTGTCTGGAGACTAAAATTAGAGATGAAGACTTTCTTTTAAAAATTGCCGTTTTAGGGCAGCCGATGGCTCAGTTGGTTAGAGCATGAGCTCTGAACAGCAGGGTTGCCAGTTCAATTCCCGCCTGGGAAGGTGGGCTGTGCCCCCTGCAACTAAAGATTGAAAACGACAACTGGACTTGGAGCTGAGCTGCGCCCTCTACAACTAGATTGAAGGGCGACGATTTGGAGCTGATGGGCTCTAGAGAAACACACTGGTCCCCAATATTCCCCAAGAAAATTAAAAAAAAAAAAGAACAAAAGACCTGACCTAAAAAATAAAGCTATTAACCAATTAAAAATAAAAGATCAGTAGCACAGGTTTGGGGGGGTTAAGTGTTTATTAAACCAAGCTCTTAAATTATATCCACCTATAGTCTGTAAACAAATACAGTATACATGGAAGTCAAAGGCTCTTAGTTTAGAACTAATGGAAAAACTACAGATCACTTTGTACACTGGTACCTTACTACTCTTTAGGCCGACGCCATGGGGCCATGTCATAGTTAAAGAGATGGATGGGAAAAAAAAAAAGAGTTAAATGAAAAACCAGAAGGAGTTTAGCTCAACTCCTCCTGCTGGATGGGTTTCAAGATTGATATTTATTTCTTTGTTCCACATTATAGTAGATTAGATTATAGCAAGGCAACAGTGTAGTTGTTTACATTCACAGATTGGCTGAAATAGTATAAATTAAGCTTCTCTTCTGGATGTCTCCCTCCCCACCACCATAATTAGTAAGAAATGTGAATTAAAATAGATGATAAGACCACAGGTGGTTATAAAAATAGAAAACTCATAGAGTAATAAATATCTATAGTTAGCAGAGCACAAACTTACAAAATTTGCCTTTTTCCATTATGTGCAGAATATCATAAGTATGTTCAAGAGGTACAGTCAGCAGACTTCAGAGTGGTAAGAGCATTTGTACAGAAAAAACACTCAAGTACAAAACCCAGAGCAGGACGCTGAATACCGATGAGAGGACATAAAAGACATTAAATCCTAATTCCTCACATCTGATTATCCTACTTAATAGACACCACAATTAGCTTACCGCCCCTATGCAGCTTAAAAAGTAACACTTTGTCACCTATGTACAAACTTTTAAAAAGATTAATCACAAGACAAGCAAAATTGATTAACTTAATAGTGGCACGAAAATCAATGAAACTTGTAGCATTTTGTGTGCTTTCATATACTTCTGTGGATGGGGCTTTACAATGCTCCTCAAATGTTTTGGACAGAATTTTTAAAATTCCACAAAAATCGATTCTATAATCATTTCAGATGTAGAAGGAAAAAAGTCCCAAACTGGAAAATAAAAAAGGTCAAAATCTCACAAAGTGACCGAAAAATCCATGAATATATATGTGACATTCATAAGTTCCCTTAACATTTTATCAAGTGCTATGTAAGGTAATTGTAAAGCTATCCCGAAACCCATCTCATTTAAGAAGATACAGTAATTCCCATTCTAATTCTAGAAGTAAAAGCTCTTATTCCACATAATGTGCGTTTCAGCGAGGTTAACACCTACTGGGTTGTACTTGTCGGTGTCACCTTAAAGCTTCATCAAAGTTTCATGGCAGACCTGAATTGTAAAAGCTCAGACCTAACACGACCACAGGTAGTTATTCATCCTAATTTCTTACAGGAAGTGAAGGGTATAAGCTGTCCTAAGGTCACCTCAGCCTAGAACAGTGTCCCCTGGAAACTTCGGCAAGTTTCCTTGCCAAAAGAAGTCTCCATAATCTAATATGTTTGGGACTAGCTAGGTTAAATAAACCTACTAGGTTCCACCAACATACAAACATACATTCTACACATTTACGAGGGGTATGGAGATGCAGCTTTTCCCAAACTACACCGGAACCACCACTAGATCCCAGGACACTAGTTTCCTATGGAACATGGTTTGAGAAATGCCAATCTAAATTTTCTAAAGTAGTGATTCTAGAATTGTAGTGAGGATCAGAAACAAATGGAAGGCATGTTAAAGCACAAATACCAGACCCCATTTCAGAGGTCTGCCTGGGAGCCGGGAACCTGCATTGCTAAGAGACTCCGAGTGAAGCTGATGGAGTGAGGACCACACATTGAGTGGTGTCCATCTAGACAACGCCCCACACAAATCTCAGCTGCAGGAAGCCCTCCTATGGCCTCAAGAAAGATTGCATATGGCATGTGCCACAACGAATTAGCTGGAGGACAAATCACCCCAGTGACATCTGCGAAGGTCTCGGGGCCCCTTGGTGGGATGGAGGAGCACGAGACTTGACTCCTGGCTCTGTCCTTCCTCACCTGGTGAGCAGGCAGTGACTGCATCTTAATAGAGGAATAGTGGCAGCCCCTTCTCAGGGAACCTGTGATGCTTAAAGGAAATGTTTGCACAAAAGTACTGCCTAATAAAAAGCATCATACAAGCGTCATTAATGAAAAGATGCCAGTCACAGCAGGAAAATTCCAGATGAGTTTTCTGTCTTCTGCCACTGCTTCGCCTTTATGAAAGCACATTCTGGCAGCTAATGAAGAGCAAAGAGGCTAAAAATGCAGAAAACTGCAGTGAGAGGAAATTCAAGTTATTTACCTAATTAAAAATAACTAATTGTTAAAAAAAAGAGATCAACTCTCGATCGAAGTAGTTAATTATGCTGGCTTTGAGACAGTGTTTAAAAGTTACAGTATGTTGATCTTTGGACACACTCATTCTTCCATTCTACCATGTTATTAATGCTGGTTAAATTGTAACATCATGAGAAAAAAGAAATTCCTTCACTCAAATACATACGAATTAGATCTAAAAAATTTAGCTGAGATTGTTCCAATCTTATAAGCTACCACAGTGGGAAAATTTCAAAAGTAATCTTTAAAAAGGACGTTTAATTTTGGTTCATAGAAACATCCATAGAATGAGAAATGAACACACATTCACACATCCACATGTGGGTGTCTAGTTGTTGCCAGTACATCTTAGCCAATGAACTGCTCTCGCAGTTCAACAACAAACCTGTAAAAATTCATATACATCCATGATGGGATGACAGTCAAGCAAATATCTTGTTGCCAAGTCCCAGTTTCCATTTGAACCCCAAAGAGTGATTGGAAAGGCAGAACTTTGCTGGACTTGTTGCATGATCCACTTTATATATGCTCAGGATGGCTCTGGAGACAAGACAGCATCTCTTGAACGGGTCTGCCTTCATAGCAGATCTGATATACGGCAGTAAACAATGGAAACCTAATTGGGGGGAAATGTGAAAAGACAAGTTAAGCCATCCGGTTTACCTCAGAGAACAAATTCGTTTTCTCTGCTAACAGATTGCAGATTAGTGTGCACCTTGCGGCCACCTCCTACACTCCTCTATTACTGGGTCTACAGAGAGCCTCTGCACTGTGGGCCGTAAGATCTCGTTACAACCTAAACCGTCCTCTGCCTAACTGGAGCGCACTGTCTACAAACAAGTCACGCGGCAGTCGTCACAGGGTAACCTGTGGTCGTTCACAGAAGGAGATGTGGCGTGGGCTCTTGGTCAAATCTGGAATGAGCCCCAGTTTCTGTCACTACTGTAAAAGATTGGAGAATAAGTTTTAAATTACAAGGGGACATTGCTCTTCCTTCTCCAGAAAGGATCATCTAAGGATGAAGAAGAGGCAGCCCACACGTCACCATAAATAATTCAGCCTGGAATGCTCCAAGAGTCAGTGTGGGGACCCACAATTAGCAGACACTGATCTCAGGTCGGAAGCTGGATGTATTTTGCCGTTACTTCCAAGATGTGAACACATAAAAATGAAAGTTTGAAACGGATGAGGGTTTGAAGGGGTGGGCTAATAACCCACTGTAAGAAAAGATAACATTGTCCCAGGGCACAGCTGGCTCAGTAAATAGTATGGCAGATGTCACTAAGGAAATAACAAAGTTAAAAGCCAATCAGGCTTCTAAACACACACACATACCCACACATACCCAAAGAGAGCTTGAAAGGATCAACAGAGTCTTAAAAGCCATTCTGAAAATTATCCAGTTAGAATCCTAAATGACAGCTTAGGTCCTATGACTTTGATAGTCTATCATTGTGGGTTTTTTAAGACTCACAATATTTTGTTAGGTTTTGGAGTCACGTAGCCTTAATGAAATCTGACTCCACAGTCTATTAACCCTGGGCAAGTTTTACAACCGCTCGGCCCCACTTTGTTCATCTGTAAAATGGGGCTGGACTCTCGGGCCTCTTGTATTAAATGACTTACATGTAAAGTATATAGTGCAACACTTGGCACGTGGTGGGTGTACAATAAATGACAGCTTACGAACACAGCCGCAAGAGGGCCACCGTGTCGCACACGGTGAGCTCCAAGCTGGGGCCTGAGTCGATTTTGTTTCCCTCGGTGTTATCAGGGCCTGATACCATGCACAGCAAGGGGCAGGTGCTCAGTAAGTATTTGTGGAAGAATTCTTGTAAATGGGAGTCAGAGCCTAGAGATTTTAGCTTCTTCTGTAGCTTAGTTTTCCTGTTCCTATGATGAGAACAACTTGTATGTCACCAAAGCAGGGTGGCAGGTGATGAATGACCACCCAAAGCCATTCCAGAACCCCTTTTCTCCTTACTGAGGTTGGAAATAGCCTACTGCTCACTTTCCCAGCCTTTGTTTCACCTGGAATTAGCGAGGTAAGCAAGTGCTAGCCAGCAAGACATATACATCTGCTGAGGGTTTCTGGGGAAGATATTTCTCTCCTTGAGAAGCACTGGAGGGAAAATCTGCTGCTCCAGACTGCTCTTGCGGCTGAGTGCAATTGTGTGAGTATGTGATGCTTGGAGCTCCTGCAGCCATCTTGAGGGTTTGAGGGAAAGCCAATAGGATCATTGAGATTCTAATTTGCAGGCACTGAGCCAACATCAATAATGTCCACGTCCAGACTCCTTGCTATGGAAGGAAAAACATCCTATTGTTCAAGGCATTTTTAACTGCGTATTGCTACTGCAGCCAAAAGCACTCCCAACTTTCACAACCAGCATTTCCAAAGTGCATTCTGTAGATGGGACATTAACAAGGGATATGGAATGTAGGGGAAAGGGGGGATTTCTGACTCTGGAGCCCACATCAACCACTAGCTATGTTGCTCATCTAAATGCTCTTTTCAAGACTATCAAATGCTACCAGGCCAATTAGAGCGGTTTGGGGAACTCTCTAAATAAGGTTAGAGGTGAAAGGAGGACAAAGACAATATTTCATGGAAAAATACTGACATCAACCAATCAGTCCGCGATCCCACTAATGGAAACTAAGGACTTACGACGTGTCAGGATTCAACCAGGTGCAGGGTTGTGCAACATTATAAGCAGGGTCTCAGCCTTCCGGGAACTTACAAAACTGTTATGGGCTAAGTTGTGCCCGTCCCACACACAGCCATTTCATACACAGAAGTCCTAACCCTCAGTACCTCAGAAGGTGCCTGTATGTAGAGACAGGGCCCGGAAGGAGCTAATTAAGTTAAGAAAGGCTCATGAGGGTGGGCCCTAATCCAATAAGGCTGGTGTCCTTAGAAGAAAAGGAGATTAGGACTCAGACACGTATGGAGGGAAGGCCATGTGAAGACCCGGGGAGAACACTGCTGCTTACGAGCCGAGGAGGGAGGCCTCAGAAGAAGTCTACCCTGCTCACGCCTTGACCTTAGACTTCCAGCCTCCAGAACTGTGAGACATTTCTGGTGCATAAGCCACTCTGTGGTGCTCTGTTGTGACAAACTAATATAAACACCTTATGCTCACACGTGTTCATAAAGACACATGTACAAGGAAACTTAATAAAACAAATTTTGTAACAGCAGAAAAGCCCAGACAACTTTAATATCTCTCAAGAGGAGACTAGGGAAATTAAACTGTGGTTTTCCCATACAGTGGAATGCTTCGCAGGCATTAAATGAGATTTCTAGGTGCAGATGTGGGTTAATCTTCAAAATATTCGTATATTCTAAAGTGAAGAAAAGCTAGGGACAGAGCGGAACGTGGAGTCCATTGCCCACTACACCAATAACAGGGCTAATTGGAAAATATATGAAAAACTGAGAAAGCAGCCTGCATCTAGGGTGGGAAAGAAGACTCACTTTCCCCTGTGTGCCCTTTTTGTATAATTTCTTTCTTTCTCTCTCTCTCTCTCTCTCTCTCTCTCTCTCTCTCTTTTTTTTTTTTTTTTTTTTTTTTTTTTTTTACCAAAAGCATGTGCTCCTCTTTTCAAATTTGGAGAATAAAAGCAAATTGTATGTTTATGTATTAAGTCCACAGCACATGAGTAGCAATATTGTCTAAACCAGGAGTCGGCAAGCCACAACCTAAGAGCCAAATCTGGCCTGTGACCTGCTTTTGTATTACACAACCTGCAAGCTAAGAATGATTTTTACATTTTGAAAATGCTGTAAAAGCAAAAAAAGGAGAATATATGACATAGAACTGTATGTGGCCTACAAAGACTAAATATTTATTATGGGGCTCTTCACAGAAAAAGTTTGCTGACCGCTGGTCTCAACAATAAGTTCAAAGCAGCGGAAGTTATTTGTGGCTGGAGGACATGGAAGAAGGCTTCTGTGAGGACAGACCCGCCTTTAGTGTGACGAAGGTTGAGATGCACGAAAAAGAGGGTGTCCGAGCAGGCCAAACCGTGGAGGACAGATGTACACAAGAGTCTGAGAAGGAGGCATCTGGTGCAAAAGGACGTCTGCTTCCACTAAGGATAGCGTGGAGGGGCTTCACGGACATGTGGTTAGAAGTTACGTCGGTCCAGGCACACCTTGGAGACACTGCAGGTTCAGTTCCAGACCACCGCAATAAAGCAGGTATCACAATAAAGTGAGTAGTAATCTTTCTGCTGGGGGAGGGTCTTGCCTTCCATTTGTGAAAAAGGAAAATGTGAAGCATAACAAAACGAGGCATGCCTGTACTGGACTGAGACGGGCTGACTCAAATAACAACCTAAGGACCACAGTCCTCGTTCTGTTAGAGCAGGAAGCCTCTGAATTTGAATACTCAAGGTAGAAGGGACCAAGCAATCATCTGGTCTACCAGCTTGATTTTTGTGGGGAAAGAGACTAGGGCACAGAAGAGCTAAACTATGACATGCCCAAGACCAAAAGGCTAGTAGTAAGACACAAGAGGGTCTCGAATGCTACCTTCTTGTTCATCGCTCTTTCTGTAACAATGGAAGAGGGAAAAAAGGAGAGAAGGAAATAGAGGAAGACCAGAGTAGTGATGGCTGGAATGAAAAAAGAAAAACTCAAGATAAGAGGCTATGCAAAGGGAGAATGGCAGAACTCAGCTCTGCCTGTGCAGCTTCGGGAGGCAGGCACAGGGAAAGGGAGAGTCCCACAAGACTACATTCCAGCTCGAAGAAAGGGGGTGCCCCTCTAACTGGCAGTGACCTCATTAAGCACAAGCACAGCCTGTTCAATTTCTAATCAGAAGAAAGAAAATGGGACATGACTGAAGAGAGGCGGCTGCTCAGAGCCGAGTTTCACCTGCTTGATTACACCTGCTTTTTAAGGCAGGTTCTGATCCCAGAATGTCAGTTCCAGTCTGTATCCTCCTGGAGTGAAATGATGGGTGAATACAGACTAACTGCCAGCCAATTTGTTAATTCATAAAATCCTATCAAAGGCACCCCTTGGTAGCACACAGATGCCACTTTAAAATTGTGATGGGGAGACACGAACCATGGCCAAACACCCAGGTTATTTTTTAAAGACTTTAAACAAATTCCTGATAAAGACTTAATGGTCTTTAGAGTAGCCCAACCACACACAAACACATCGCTGTCTGCTGTTAAGTATGTGAAGAAAACCATGCATGTCAGAGGTGTTTTCCTTTTAGTCACGATTTAAAGGTAATTCTCTTCCTCTGGAGGCTTGTTTATGACTTTCATCTCTGCCTGGCTGATTCTGAAAGCCATTTCAGAAAAATAAAACACAATTTAAAGAAGGAAGACAAACACCCTGTCCTCCCTCACTTTCCACTTCAAATAGGGAACGCTAAGGCTGAGCCATTTGTACTGGGTGAAAAGGGGGACAGGACAGCTGGGTGCAGCATGATGTGAAGATGCATGGTTGGGGCCAGCAGGCCCCTGGGCTGACCTGAGAGGAGGAGGGAGACGCCACCCATAACCACCTCCTGGCAGCTTCAACACAGCTGCTCAGCTCCCTACTCTCCCAGGCAACCAGACGTGCCTTCTCCCAAAGAGTACTACGGAGAGTTAAGGACATACAGACTACGCTGCATAAACATTTACTAGGCGGTGTGGTTGGCATCATGATTACGGAGGAAGGCTCAGCGAGTCAGCAAGCTAACAGGGCTGTGCAGCAGGCAGGGCCAGGGTCTCAGCGAGGTCGGGCAGCTTTTGTGGTGCGAAGGGCTTACTCCCTGGATCAGGAGACAAAGCAAGCTGATCCAAGCCCACCTTTACCAGGTGATCAGCCCAGAAAGCTGGATGCATCCATCGGTGTGCGATGGAGAGACTGCAAGGCTGCTCACCAAACCTTAACACAGGTCACTGCTCCTGGTAGAGTTCTCGGGGGGGCACTGTCTTTCCTTTTTTTGCTGAATCATTTGGCAGTTTATTAACAAGACTCTCTCTTTTTATAAAAACAACAAAGCAATCTTTTTTTTTTTTTAATTTAAAACTTAGGACATGTAGCTTTTACCAAACACCCTACAGGACGAACCAGAATCTTAAACTTCGTATTTTGTCATAGGAAGAATTGAGCTCTTCCCCATTGAAGTTGATCCTGGTTTTGTGTTTTGTGTAAACATTCATTTTTAGGGTAGCCAGACTGTTCCTGCCACAGACGTTCACGTCACACACAGGACAGAACTCACCCCGTCACGTGCTGCGCACCCTTGTCAAGCGGCTGTGCACTGACGAGGCTGGGCGCCCTAGAGAAGTGGGATGCTGACTGGCTGTGTCATGGACAGTGGGCCACTTACTTGTCGATCAGCCCCTTCTGTTTCAGGATGCGGTACACTTCAGCAGACGTCTGAGGTCCCTGGAGCTTCTGCCCATTCAGCATCTCCTTCTCCAACTCTTCAATGGTCTTAAAAACAAAGGACGGGTGGGGGAAAATGGATGGTAAAGACTGGAGAATCACTTATTTCAAGAGGAGAGCCGGGGAGGGGAGCTGCGCTCTTTTGCTGCGAGCCCGGGAAAGAGGAAGACATACAAGACAAAGGACATGAACCCAAAGACCTCTAAGTAAAAGCAGACAGGTACACAGGACAACCCCACAAACAACACATGCTGGCCTCCACCTCCACTGGAATGTGGCTCACCTCAGCCCAGGGGATCTCAAGAGAGGAGGCAGGGGTGAGGGGAGGGCAGGCCCAGGGCTACCTTTCCAGTCTTGGCAAACGCCTCGGCCACCCTGCGGTTCCGGCCCCCGTAGCAGGTGGTGATCAGGTCGGCCACGCCGCAGCTCTCCAGGAAGGTGGCTGTAGACACCTGACCCTTGCAGAAGATCCTGGCGAAGGCGATCATTTCCATGAGCCCCAGGCGGATGACGGCCGCTTTGGTGTTGTCTCCACTGCGGAGGCCGTCGCAGAAGCCGGCTCCCACCGCTACGATGTTCTGCGGAGGAGACAAGGAAGCCAGAATGCCGTCACTACCCCACTGTGGATGAGGATGAGGGGACTGCAGCAGGAGAGACCTAGGGAGGGACCACAGGCTCTCACACAACCTTGGGTTCTGTTCTTGTACCCGTGAGTGAGTGACAGAGATGAAAGAAGGGACCAGATTTCCATATTCCCATTTTCGGGACAAGGAGCCCAGATCTGGAGTCAGTAGGAGGTAGAAGGGGGAGTCCACAGCATCCATGCAGGAAATTAGAATGCTGTGGTAGGGGTCTCTGGTTAAACACCATTTGGATAAACTTCTTTCCCGTTTTTTTTTTTTTAAAAATCAAATGCTTTATTCAAATATAACACTCATACAGAAAAGTACACAAATCCTAAGTGTACGGCATGCATTTTCACAAACTGAACACATCCATGTAAACAGCACCCTGACCAAGAAAGAGAACATAACCAGTGCCCCCAGAAAGCCCCCCGCAGGCCCCTTTCTAGTCACATCCCTACCCCCACCAAAGGTCCTCTCTTCTGACTTGTAACAGCACAGAATTGCTTTACCTGTCGTTAAACGTTATACGAATAGAATCCTACAGCACGTAATCTTTTCTGTCTACCTTCTTTGTCTCAATTCAACATCACATCTGTGAGATTCAGCCCCATTTTTACACACAGCACATTTATTTCCATTGCTGCATTGTACTCTACATGTGAATACAGTGCCATGTATGTATGTACGTATCCATTCTTCCGTCGACTGGCATTGGGGTAGTTTCCAGTTTGGGGCCGTTACAAATGGTGCTGCTGAGGACACCTGGTACATACCCTTTGCTGCAGGCATTTCTGGTGGGTGTGTACCTAGGAGTGCAGCTGCTGGGTCCCTGCATCTGCCTATGGGTAGCTCCGATTTCAGCCTTTTGTTTCATTTCGTAATCCCTACACCAACATATGTGGAGCCCTCGCCCTTTGCATGGCACTCGCTAGACAGGTTAGATCCAGACCTGCCTCTTCAGAAGCTGATAATCTACTTCATGGGTCGGCACACGAAGGGCCAACTGCCAGTTTTTGTAAGTAATGTTACTGTAACTCAGGTGTATCCTTCATATATGTACTGCCTACAGTGCCTTTTGTGCTGTAACAGCAGATTTGAGTAGTTGTAACAGAGACCATACGCTTCTCAGTCCCACAAATTTCTACCGGGCCCTTACGGCAAAAGTTTGCATAAAATGTTTGGCCCCGACCTAGTAAGAAAAATAACATGTGGACACAAATAACTGTAACGCTCGACTGAAAATCTGCCTTTCATTTCAACGCATGTATTTCAAGTGAGCATGCATCGTGTGGGAAGCCCAACATTGAGCCTTGGAGGGCAGGTCGGTACTGGGCAGGGGGTGAGGTCATGGTACCCCCAGGGAGGAGCTACAAAGATAGAATTCAACGGAGGTTCTCCTCACGGAGTTGCCAATCTTGCTGGGAAAAGAGAAACAGCCAAGCACAGCAGGAGACAGAAGGAGGAGAGTATGCCGAGAAGTGGGGGCCACAGGCTTCATTTCAAAGCAAGGAAGGCTGCACAGAGGTGGCAGCATCTGAGCCAGGCCTTAAATTAGATGTAAAACCAGCCAACCACATATGACAAGTAACGAGGGCACAGAGGGCACTCATTTGGGACAGCAGGCAGCCCCCAGGTTCCTGGCCCTTTCCACGTGACCAGCTCCTTCACCAAGAACTCTCGGTGCCAGGAAAAATGCAAAGATTTTGACTCTGTCTAACCACCCTAGCATTTTTATACTACCGGGTGACTATATAAGGATTTGTGCCTTGAGAGAGAGATTAAAGCATGAAACTTAGCTGGTAGCAAATGGGAAATCAGTAAAAATAAGTGCATTTTGTCCTCCAAAAGTTTTTATTAATGAAAGGCAGGATATTTCTTACACCGTCAGGCCTATAAAATTTGAGGGATGAGGTGAAAAACGGAATGAACTGGGGAAGAAAAGTGACTTCTCTGGTTGATGCAGTTTTTGATAAAATACACCAGCCCCAGCACTGAGGTGGCTCACCCTGGGAAACGGATCTGGCCACTTATGACACAGCTCTCACTCACCAGGAGGCCGAAGCCACAAAGCCACTTCAGATGACAAAAGCCTGGAGAGCCCTCCTGCAGCTTTTGTCTGCTTCGATAGACAGAACCCTCCCTTCCCAGCTCCCACAGGGTGATGCCAGAAGAAGGAGGGCTAGACCACGGGGGATCAGAATGGCAACGTCCTGAATGTATCTTCTCTTCCTCGGTAATAATATGGATTGCTGGCTATTCTCACTGCTATCAACACAGAGAAGAAAAAATTCTTGAAAAATACTCAGAAATCTGACAACGAATGCATACATGTTTTAGACAAATTCACACTATTTCTGTATCCTAGGTAGTCTCCCGGGACGGTTCTGAGCTCTAGCGGACCAGCGAAGCAGCTCCCAGTGGATCACTCTCTCCCCACGAAGGCCGGACTCCATGTAGACCTGGGTTCCTACAGCTGCAGGCAGAGCTGACAGGACTCAGAGGTCTTTTGGATTAACAGCCTGACCAGGGAGCATACGTTTTCAGAAGGCACTAACTTCTGCCTGTACCTGCAAAAGCTTCGCAACCCCTTCCCGCCTGAGCCACTCAGGCGACTGCACACTGCAGGTTTTATCAGCTGCCTGACAGCAGTCCTCTGTCCCCAACTACCTGCTGTGTGTGCATAGTGAGGAGGCAGTGGGCGGTTCCTGGCTTGGCAGCACCGTGTGAGAGAGGAGGGGACAGGCTGTGTGAAAGGAGCCTCGAGAGATGCCGAGGGGCAAGGTGGGATCTGGTGCTGCAGCTCTGCTCCAGAGGGAACCTTTTAGATGGGGCGCTGGGCGGAGACTACGAGCCGGGCGTTGTAAGAACACCCAGGACTGGGTGTGTTGTTGAAGTTATCATGGCACCGTGATGAGGCCCAGGATCCAAACGGTTGGATTGCTGACATGGCTCTCTGATGCCTCCTCTGTCTTCTTTCATCACATGTGACCCCCTGGAGGTTGCCTGACCACCCCAGTAAATGTCTATAGACTGAGTGGGAGGTAACAGGGATTTCTGTTCAGTAAGAGGCTCCTATACACAGAGGCGAGAGGGGTTATTTATTAAGTGACTACAGGGAGCCACACGAAGCCCACTGCACACACTGTCTCACTGGAATTCTCGCGGCAGCCCTGACAGGTGTGTACCTATCCTCCTGGCTGGCTCCGAGAGGGTCGTGGCTTGCCAAGAACACCTCGCTGGTGAGGGAGGCAGTTGGGACATGCCCCCAGAGCCTGCTTCCACAGCACCCCTCTTTCCCTGTGCCCTGCTGCTTCTACTGTGTGGCAAATTTGGCCTGGCCACCCCCACCGCTTGCTGGGTCAGAGACCCTCTGCAATTAGACGTCAGAGAGGAATGTCTGCATTGAGGCTTGGGAGGTAAGAAGGATAGGCTCAGGAGGAGAAAAGATTTATGGGGAAAAAACAATAAAACTGTAACAGTTAAACTTATCGAACTGTTTCAGTGCTTCATTTACAATATTATCAACGTGTTTAATCTTCACAACATTTTTACAAGGCAGGTCCTATTACATGCGCAGTAAGAAGGGAGGAAACTCAGGCACACAGGGTAAGTAGCTTGTCTGAGGTCACACTGTCAGGACCTGCAGGGCTAGGTTTCCAACCCAGGCAGCCTGGCTCCTGAGTCCTCTCCAGGGAGATCACACCACTCTAGGCCCAGCGAGTGAAAGGCACAGAGGAGCCATCTCAGCATCAAGATAAGAACTTCCTAACGGGAACAGTTGAAGCCACCCAGAGACAAAGGACTTTGAGACAAAGGAGTGAGCTCTCCGTCACTGGAAGCATTCAAGCAGGAGCTGTAAGGATGAGCCCTGAGCTCCAAAGCAGTACTTCTGACCTTTCATGTCACTGCACTCAGAGAATAGGCAGATGAGGGTGCCCATGGCCTTGGGGCTCCAGCCACCCTCTCGGCCCCTTCAACACAGGGTATATGGTGGGGACCCCCTCACAGTTTCCACTAGACGTATAACTGCTCACGAAGGGTGGGGTGGAGGGGGAGGGAAACGGGCTACTGCAGGGTAATCTCTTCCCTCCTGAGGGGATCCTGGGCCTCAACCCAGTTTAATCACCTTATGATGGATCTTGAAATCCTTGCTCTTTCCCTCCACCACTTATCACTGTCAAAAGAAAAATAAACACACTGAGCCAGTCAGATCATGTTTGAATAGCATTCAAGCAGATGTCTTCTGAGATCGCTCAGCTGTGAAAGTTATCATTATCTACTGTGCATTTAAATCTGCTTTAAACTGTTCTGGAGCTAAAAATACCATGATTTTCAGAAGACAGACGTCCTTGAGCCCTTCCCCTTTTCCTGGGTTGTGGCAACAACTGAGGCATTCATCCACCCTGAAGTGCCACCTTTGCAATTCTGAATTGGGGCGGGTCGGGCGGGACTCGATTCCTTCCACTCCCATCCCCCCAACAAAAAGACTATCAAACTGGAGATGCAGCCCACACTACCTGAAGGTTACGCCAACATTCACCACTCACGAAGAATGAGTGGTAAGTGTTGGCGTAACACTCACCTGAAACCAAGTCAGCCTTCACTGTTTTCTGTCCATCCAACAATCTAGCTGCTGGAGCATTTGACCTAAGAGGAAGGTCTGTCTGCAGTGTGTGGGCTTACCATAGACAAGGCACCACGTGGGTTGGCAGGGTGGGCCCTGTATAAGGCAGCCTGGCTGAGATGTCAAGGAGGGCTGAGGTCAAGCCCATATAAGGAGCTGCCTTAGCTAGAGCAGTGTTGTCCGTAGAAACTTTCGCAATGATGCAAATGTTTTGTATCTGCTGATCCAGTACAGTAGCCAACAACTCGCTGCTGAGACTCTCTATAAAGGCTCACGTATGAAGCTAATGAGTCTTTGAAATGGGGCTACTGTGACTCAGAAACTGAATTTAAATTTTTAAAAAAGTTTAATTTGAATGTAAATGCAAATAAGCACATACGGCTAATGGGGTCTGGTAGTGGCTGTCATCGTAGCATGGTTTATCAAAGCCAAAACCCTGAAGGTAACCTACACGTCCAACAATTAGGGCTGGTAAACCTCACCACAGACAGCCCTACAAAGGAGCATCATGAGTTTGTGGCACAAATGATAGGTTTATCCCCCAGTCTATTCTCCCCTTCTTCCAGAGTAACAGAGTCCCTGACTTTCATGCAAGTATATGGCTGCCCAGGGGGGAAAATAATTATCTCCCAACCTCCCTTGCAGCTAGGTATGGTCAAACAATTAAGTACTGCTCATTGAGATAAAGCCAAAGTGTTACACTGTGACTTCCCAGAACCTGCCTTAAAAAGATAGCTGCCATGTACCCTTTGTCCTTTCTTTCTTTCTTTTCCCTTATAGTCAGGAAGGCAGATGTGATGGTTGGAGCTCTGGTCACCATCTCAGAACATGAGGATGATGAAGGGGTTCGGAACAGGCCTCCCCAAGATGTGCTACTTTGGCATGTAGATTATTTTGAGCTGAAAGCAATCAAGACCCTGCAGGCTCAACAGAAACTTTTACCTTTCCCTTAAAGAATTTAAATTGGGTCCTTGCCTATAATAAGAGTTATCATCAGGAACAACTTTTTATGACCTATCTATAAGGCAGGGCAAACCTCTAATTACTGAACATCTGCTCTTATTGGCTTGCTAATTGCCCTCCTCCCTTCTGAAGCCCAGGTGCCTTATCCTATTCCTTGCCTCAGGATGTCATATATATCTCATTTTCCCTTTCTGTTTCTGAGCCTCTCCTGTATGTGGGGGTCTCTGACTCTCACGTATATGAGTTTCCGGTACTTATGCATAGAATCAAATTTCGTTATTTTCTCTCGTTAATCTCATGTCAATTTAATTATTAGAGCAGCCAAAAAAACCTAGAACGATAGAATAAAATTTCTTCCTCTTCCATAAGGACCAGGACTGTCCCTGTGAGCTGGAAGGAGCCTGGGTCCCTGAGAATTCTGTGCAATTGAGTTGTCATATGGATTCAGGATTTTTACATAAGAAATAAATGTTCTACCTGTTCAGCCACAATTATTTTGGGTCTCAGTTAAAGAACTTTAATCCTGGTAAAGCATCTATTCAAAGTGATAACATAGATTGAAATATACACACTTATGACTTTTGTACTTTTCTATATGAGGTACCTTTTAAAGTTTACATTAAAACAAACGAAAATACACCCCCAGTGAAAGAAGCCAGACACAGAAGAGTACATTCTGTACAACTCCATTATAAAAATTCTAGAAAATGCAAACCGTAGTGTACAAAAGCAAATCAGTGGTTGCCTGGCTCGGGGGGAGACGGGGAAGAAGGGGGTTTGAACTGCAAAGGGCCATATGTAATTTTGGGGGGATGATGAAAATGTTCTGTATTGTGATGATTTTCACGGTGCATGTACACATCTGCTGAAACCCATTGTATTACCTACTTTAAATGGATGTAGTTCAATGTATTAATACATGAATTACACTTGAAGTTGTATTTCTTTCTTATCAAACGCCCTCATGTTTTTGAGCAAAAAAAAAAAAACAGTGTACATTTTTAAATTTGCTAGTATGGAGAAGATTACTAAAGGTCGTTAGTGTGAAAAGAATGAAACATGTCAAAGTATTTGAACAGTAAGATCCAGGTTTTGTTTTAAAAAGAGGATATACACACAAGCTAAAAGATTAGAAGGGAATACAGCAAACCCTGACAGTGGTTCTCTCAGGATGTAAGGAGTACCTGTGACTCTCACTTTCTTCTTTACACTGTTCTGTTGTGTGAAATGTGCACAACTTTTATAATCAGGGAAAAACAACAACTAATTATGTAATATCACCAACACAAACACATGCCATTTGTCCTTGCTTTGGCAGGCTCTGACAAGGAAAGGCTGCATTCTATTCAACAACCTGGACACACACGAGAAAAGTCAGGTCGGATACAGTAGCGAGGAACGCCAGGCTAAGCTTCTTGAAATCCGCATTCATACCCTGTGCCATTATTTTCTATGGGAGTCATTTACTCTGTCTGGATTTCTATCTCCTCATCCGTACGACAGCATGGTTAGGCTCAATGACTGCTGAAATGTCTGTCTGTCAGTTTTCAAAACTCCCAGCTCCAGTGCAAGCAGACAGGAATGATGGTAACGTGTCCTATTTTAAAGGAAAACTTAGGGGGAAAATGATAAATGGTCCACAGCCCCCATCTGCCTCCCCCCCACCCCACCAGAACCACTTTGTCTTGGTGGCAGGTACAAATCCACTCACAGGCTTCCTGCCAACAAAAATGAAAAGCCGTTCTAAGCTCAGACACAAGACCAGCATGGGGTCCCATTAACAAAGCTTTTCCAGAGCCCACAAACTAGAGTCTTTCTCCTCCCACAAACCCTTTGTTCAGGGCGGGATCTCACAGCTTCCTCATCTACCCCCAAAAACATCCAGTCACTTAAAAACAGCTTTGGAGTGACACAGATCAGTGCTGAGCAATTAGGCTTTCTTGATGCCCCTGCTGTTGAGTGGTCATTAAACTAATGAAGGACTATTAAAAACACATAAAAATCCCAACCAACAAAAATAAACAAAGCAGCCGAAGCCGGTGTCTCAGATGTACAACGGCCACCTGTAATGGGAGGAGTGCCCCACACAAGCCTTTAGAAAGATGGACAAGAGCTGCCCGGGAGCCCGGGTCTTTGGCTTTAATTTTTAAAATTCTTCTTGCATAGGGACATGTGACTACACATACACACGATATTAATTCTAGAAAGTGGTTTTAAATACTGATGAGAAAACACGGTGACAATTTAGAGGAAGAGTCAGAAGCATTTTTTGGACGTTGGTCTCCTCAGCATTCTTTTAATCTTCGCAAAGCTTACCTAACAAAGTGAGGAGACTTCCAGATCACCTAATTTCTTTCCCTAGGTGCTCAAATTCCTGAAAAGCAGCTTTTGCTACAAAAGAAATGACTCAGTTCTCGCTGGTTGTTTCTCAGAATCCGTATAGTGAGAGGGACCTGGACCCCAATCTTTAAAAGGCGGAAGCAAGTCAGGAGCCCAAAGAGTGGAAATTTCTCTTTACCCTCCCAAACCCCTGGCCAACAGAAGCTGCTCTTTTCATCTGATCTTTTCCCCAAGATAAAACTATTCTTAGAAAAACCTCCACAAGCGGCAGACTATGTTTTCCTTTAAAAAGAACAACCAACTGAACCATCAAACCAACAGAGTAGCACAATTCAGAGGAAACAAGTTCCTTTTCCTGCTCCAGATAACAGGTAGGAGAAATATCTGAATTAATAGAAGACTTTGCTCCCAGGTAAAACTACAATCGAGGCACTCTCTCCATGCTTCCCAAATATGAATGCTGCCGATTCCCCAAAGAACAAAACACCACGATTCTCCCAGATTTAGAAACAAAAGCAAACCAGGAGTGAGAGAGAACCTAGAACCACCCAGGAAAGGCTGGGGTGAAAGCAGGAAGTGATAAACAAGGCTCCCAATTCACTATTCTTCCCTGAAGTACGTGCCCAGAACACAGGGCCCATTCATCAGGATGAGATTCCAGAATGCTAACAGTGCCCGTACACGATTAACTCCGCTCCATGAGTGGAAATAACAAGGCGACTTACCTTAAGCGCACCACAGAGTTCCACGGTGTCAGCATCGTCAACCACCGTGATTCGAAAATTTGGAGTCTGCAGAAGCTCTTTGAAGAGAAGGCCATTCTTCATTACCTTGCTGCCTATTGAAAGGTTAGAAACAGGGAATGAATGACAGTCTCTATCTCAATGTGTACGTCTAACACAGTTCAAAATAACTATTTTCTTATTATAAAGGGAACGTATGTTCACATTATAGAAAATTTCAAAAATTCACAGGAGTAGAAATAGAAGATAAAAAATATCCCGTAACCGCACCACAGATGATCATTAACAATTTGGCATACGTCTTTAACTTACTGACATATGAATATATATAGATTTTCTCAAAACTGGGAACATAATGTGTCTGTGGTTTCGTAATCTGCTTTCTCCCATTTTACTGCAGGAATACTTTTCAATGACAGCATATCTTTTCTACATCGCTTTAAACGGCTGCTTTGTACTTTTCTGTGTACACGTATTATATTTTATCTAAGTTATCTTTCCAGTGTTTGAAATCTAAAATTGTTAAAACATTTGCTCCCATAAACACTTATTGGCTCAATTTCTGGTTTCCGTCTGTAACAGATTATTGTTCAAAACCATTTACCCGCTCGTTTCCACGGCATAAGGGTGCATCCCTTTCTACGGATGTTAGTCTTGACCACATGATGTGCTTGGACTTATAGGGAATGGGCCGTATTCCCCCATGCCTTGGCTTTCGGCTCAGCTCTGTGACTTGCTTTGGTCAATGGGACACTAACAGACATGATGCAGTAGAAGCTGGAAGCCCACTGTGCAGTAGGGCTGGTTCCCCTGTACCAGCAGGAAGATGACAGACACATGTAGTAGAGCTACCCCAGCTGTCCCCGCCACCATCAGCTGACCCTCCCTGGACTCACAGATGTGTTAGCTGGGTTTATTTTATATGCCACTGAGATGCTGTGACTGTTGTTAGTTAGCATCACTATGGCAACAGAGAACTGATACAACACCAACAAATATTTTCTCTGACTACACTGCAGAAGACGGCAATGCATTCACAGTACTTGTTTTCGCTAAGCTCTGTCCCTTCTCTTGGGACAGTGCCTGGAATGAGCTGGAAGCTCAGTAGTTTTCACACATTATTTTGTTGTTGTTGTTTAGGGACTTTGGGTTAAAACCAAAAACAAACAAAAGTAAAGCATGATGTGAAATCCACTCTGGTTGGTGGGGGTGCAGGGTGGGGCTCTGCTCTGGACATAAGGATGATAAACTTACCAGGCCAAGTACTGGCTCCCAAATCAATGAATGATGACTCCACACAGATGACAGAAAGCTCACTGAACTATAGGACTTGGGCTCTGCCTGCCTCTAGGTTCCCAAGCTTGTTCCCAAACTTGTCTGCACATTACAGTCACCTAGGGAATCTTTAAAAACACCAAAGCCCAGGCCACATCTGAGACCAATTAAATCAGTCTCTGGAGTGCAGCAGGCATCAGCGATTTTTGAAGCTCCCCAGGTGATTCCAAGAGGCAGACACGTTTGAAAACCTCTGATATAACCTCCTCTGGCCGCAGTTTCCTCATGAGTAAAACACAATGACACTCTTAGGGACTGTTGTGAGGTTAAATAAGAATCAGGTATGAAAACAGGCTATTAGTCGTAAGGAGCACTCAAGGTCCTATGTGATAATAACAGGCTAGCTGACACTCACATGCTTATGACTATGATTTTGCCATTTATAGACAGGAGGCCCAGAGAGGTTTACCAATTTGCCCATGGTCACACAGCTAGTAGGAGGCAGAGCTCAAATTCTAACCCACATTCTCTGGCTCCAGGGCCTATGCTCTGACTCCCTATGCTATGCTGCCTCTGAGGGGTAGGAAAACAGAAGATAAAACAGCAAAAAACAAACATCACAATTAGAGCGATAATTTTTCCAATGGAAAAAAAAAAGATGCTTGTCAACAATTAAAATAAGACCCAAAAGTAGTATGTCAAAATCATCCAGGGGAGAGTAGAGAGAGGGTGGGGATACCGACAAAACACGGCTGCCAGAAGTTAATCACGACTCAAGACGGGCAAGGGGTACATGGGGTTCATGACACTGTTTTACCTGCTTTTGTTTGTTTTCAAGGAAGTTTTCTATATATAACAAAATGTTTAAAATATCTACACCCAATACTTCGGAACACATTTTCTATTCTACAGGCATCGCTAGTATTTGTTCTTTAGCCGAGTTCTCCTCTGTCCAAATATTAGAGTTGTGTCAGTTTGAGCAAATGGTCCTCTTCCTTTTTGAAACAGTCCACCAGACCACCTGGGTGATTCTGAGCAACACCATTTCATCCCTGGGATGGCAAAGTAGCCCCCAGCCTCCACATCATGACACCATTACTCTCTCCTCTGCACCCCACCATGGGCCACCGCTCAGTGCCTCCAACATGAAGGATGCTTAGGAGTCTCACAGACAAACCCCTCACTCAAGTCACTCTCATCCAGCTGTCTGCAGCTGGACTCTTGAGCTGCTGCTGTGAGCCATCTGACAAGGAGGCAGGGAGAAGTGCATTTTCCATTTGCCACTGACACGAGGTGGAGTCTCTCTGCTCTTCTGTGGCTGCAAATGACACACCGTGTCCATTAGGGAGGTGGGTTTGATGTACAGCAATCTCACTTTTTCTCAAATGTACTTTAAGAAATTATTCTCAACCATGGATAACAAAGCACTGATCGTATTATTGCTATCGGTCATAATCAGTGATGTGGCAAGCAGGGACCCGGACTATCTAGGACAGAACAGCTGATCCCCAAAAGCCATGCGGAAGGGCTGTTCCAAACTCAATAGGAACCAAAAGACAGGAAAATCCCCCTTCTCTTTTGTGCCAAGTTTGAGAGAGAATCATCCTCTTTAACTCACGCCTTCAAAACCCTCCTTTCAGTCTATGATTCCATATTTGTTTCTGTACTTGGACGCTCCACAAGGAGCTTATGTATCGTCCAGTTAGCGCCATGCCTGATACATAATAGGCTTTGAAAAATGTTTGTGGGATGACTGAGTTAAGTCTTCAATTCTGTGAGGTCGGTCCCAAGAACGAAGGGAACTGTCACCACCAGGGGGCACCGTAGCTCACCATACCGGTTAGTATTTACACACGATACTAAAAACAATGCCATTTTTTTCTTCTCCCTCCACAGAAGACTCAAGTAGGCTAAGATTCCCGAATCTACCATAACTAAAAATGAGTTGGTTGCTAACGTCATCAACCACAGTGTAATTATCGAATATGGGAAATTTAATGTTGATACAATTATGTAACACATAACCATATTTCAATATGAACAATTATGGCAATGTTGTCTTTCATGGCACCTTCACTCCCTGAATCTTCTTTAGTCTATGACACTTCCTTAAGCCTTCCATTGTCTTTCATGATACTGATATTTTAAGAGTGGGGACAGATGTTTTGTAGTATGTCCCTTACTTTGGGCTTGTCTGATATTTCCTCATGATGAAATTCAGGTTACACAAGACAATTTAAAAAATATCACCTGCGTGTTCTATCTTACTTTCAAAGTCTTACTTAATTTAATTCAGGTCACTCTTGCCAACCAAGGTCCAACCCATAGCGAAGGCACTGGAAGCATTGGGGAAATAAAAGCCAGAGGGAAAGCGGTGTAATTTCTGTGCATCTGTCTTTACAAACCAATAGTCTAATGCACCCCACTGGAAACTTTTCTACAATAAACAGGGCTTAGAGACAGGTAAAAATCCTCGCCCAAATCTACAGGTAGATATAAGGTTTAACTCAAGGATTGGAGATGTGCTCTCAGCCGTATCAATTCCAACCAATTGGCAAAAGTGATTGCCAATTGATTATTGGCAAGTAGGACTGAGTTGGAACAACCAGTTAATTTTCTTTTGAAAAACAGAATTACATAACAATTTCACAGGCCACAGTAAAATCACAGATGGACAAAGGAATTAATTGTGAAAAAATAAAACCTACATGTAGAGGAGTATATATACATATGTAATTTATTTTTTTCTGGAAGGATACTTAGAAACTGTTAACAGTGATTCCCTTTGGGTAGGAAGGAAATTCCTTCCTACTTTTGAGTAGGTAGGAAATTATAATCTTAATTTTAATTTTACACCTTCTCATATTGTTTGAATTTTCTTACCTGTGACTATATCACTTTTGAAAATATCAACCTGGGAAATGGTATTCTTATAGGCCATTTTGTTTTCTTCTTTATATTATTTGTGATACCTCTCCTCTCCAAAAATATTATTTCTCAAAAAAAGAGTTTTAAGTGCCCACATATATGGGATTGTTGTGGAATACTACACAGCTATGAAGATGTATGTTGATGGATTTTAAAAGTTGCTATATACTAAGTAAATAAAGCAGTTATAAAACAGTATATAACAACTACAAACATAAATAGTCTGCAAAAACAGACAAAATAATGAAAATTAAATGAAATAATAAAAATGGTTATCTTCGATTATCTCTATTTTCCATGTTGATGATGTAATATCTATGAAATTAAAAATTAAAGGGAGGGTGGCATGTTAGCTCAATTGGTTAGAGCACGGTGCTTTTAACAACAAGGTTGCTGGTTTGATCCCCACATGGGCCACTGTGAGCTGCGCCCTCCACAACTAGATTGAAACAACTACTTGACTTGGAGCTGATGGGTCCTGGAAAAACACTTAAAATAAATAAAAGTTACAAATATATATATTAAAGGGAAAAAAAAGCAAAAAGAGCAAAAATGTCCTAACTTATAGGCATGTATGAGAACCAGGAGCTACCTTTTCTCATGCATCCCATCTTTACTCAAGAGAGCCTGACCTCTCTCAGAGCTTCTGTTTACAAAGCTGCCAGAGAGAAATGATTCACACTGTTCAACTGTTTGACAAAGGTGGAAGTAAGTTCTGGAGTGGCAGATAAAATTAAACAAACTCTTACAAAGCAACTGCAAATACAACAAAATTACCCTCCTATGAGTCCTTTAATATGGTACACGGGCACTTGAGAATTCCAAAGCCCTTTTTAAAAGAAACAAACTTTTCACAGCACCAATGTTGTATGAGACTAGAAAGAGCTTTCTATTTCAGGAAACAGGAGACCCCAGTTCATGGCCGGATTCTGTATTAGCTGTGTGATCTGAGGGCAGGTACCTCATTCCCTGAGCCTCAGCTGATTCATTTGGAAACAGGAATCATTCCCATCAATATTCAGATCTCCTGGGAATCCCATGAGGATCCAGATACCAGCATTTGTGAGTAAAGAAAAGCTGGGTTTCTAAGGCCAGGGAAGCCCCACCATGGGTGTAACCAACTGCTTCTTGGTACAAGTAACCTCACATTTTTGTGCCTAATCTTGAAATTCGTTATTGGATCATGGCGGGTCCAAACGGTCTCCATGGCTTTACTTTCATTCTGGAGGTTGTTGAAACACTTCAATTCCACAGAATGGCCTCTTTACGTAAAATCCCCACCCCACGGAAGGTCCACTTCAGGAATGTTAAGGGGGCAGGGAAGAGTCCACTACAGAAAATACCAGAAATGGAAAATGTCCGTGTTAAAACACCACATGTCCAGGCCCCAGCAGCCCTCACCAATGGTGGTCTCACAGAACTTCTCAGCAGCCACCTCGCTGGCAATGTTGGCTCCCATCAGCACACTGATGTCAATGCCCATCTTCTCTCGGATGATGTCGGAGATGAGTTTCAGCCCCTCCGGGCCCTCATCTATGCCCTACAAGGAGTGAAGCGTTCACAGAAAAACACACCATCAAAAATACAAGAGGCATGAGATCGCTGCTTTATAAGTAATCAAGCTTCAGACACCCAGTGACATATGCATCTTGAAAAATATCTCTTTCTTACAAGAGAAAACATATTTGCTGCCTATGTACTATTTAAAGAATAACAATAAAACAAAAAGAAAATGAACATGTCCCAACCTCGAACATGTAACCACCCAGGTTAAGAAACAAAACATGACCGACACCACTGCAGTCCCCTGTCTCTCTCCTACTTCATCCTCCTTCCCTCCAGGGTGAACCACTATCCCGAATGCTATGTGCATTGTTCCCTTGCTTTTCTCGATCATTTGCCACATATAACCATCCCTAAGCAATGTTAAGTCAGTATGCCTGTTTTTGAAAGCCTATAAATGTTAATTGTACTGCTCATATGTGATGTGCTGTTTTGCACTACATTATTTATTATTTTAGAGATTCGCCCATGTGGTTGCAAGAACGCTCTGGTTCATTTCTATTTACTACTGTGTAGTTTCCAAAATGAACAGCCCCCCATTCATTTACCCATTCTACTGCTGATTGACATTTGAATTGTTCCAGTTTGCTTTCATAAACATTCATCTATGAACACTCCAGAACAGAGTCTCTCTAGGGAGTTCTTAAGCTTTTTTATGATGTGGACCCCACCCTGGTAAAGTTTATGAATTCATTCTCAGAATTTCAAATGTAAAAAGCAAAATACATAAAATTACCCCGGAAACCAATTATATTAAAACATAGTTACCAAAATGATAAAAAAGGAAAACAAATTTTTGATAAAGTAAAATATGTGCTGTTTTATTAATGCAATTAGAAAAAAGATGTCATGGCAGGTCTAATGGTTACCATAATTTCAAAGTAGTGATGAGGATAAATGACACCTTGAGATATCTGAACCTACTGTAAAGTGATGGGAAAGTATCTGTGATTCTATTGATAAGAGGGTCCCAGGTCTTGCTCATACTACCGTTATTGAAACTCTGGCTCATGGTCTACATTCATAAACAGAGGAAATGCTCATTTCAGTTAGAGGCTGAAATAAATAAAAATGCAATTTTTCCCTACAATTAAGATCATGAACCTTCTGAATTCGGTCTATGGACCTTTGGAGGTGGTTCGTGGACTTCTGGTTTAAAACTCCCTCTTTAGGGAATATACCAGGAGTGGGAACTAAGGATGGTGAACTTCCCAGCTAATGCAAACCTGGGAAGGGTCTTTCTGACAGCAAAGTAAACCAGGAGACCACCCTCACATCTGCAATAGAAAACAAAAACCAACAAAACACCAAAAACTGTCCTAACCTCCCCTTCAGCTCCTTATCAACAGATGGAAGTGAGAGGAAGTGGAATTTCACAGGAACCAATGTCTCATCCTGTTTTCCCTGCCCAAGCTGCGGGCGTTACCTTGATCAACGTGATTCCCAGGGCTTCCTTGGGTACTCGCCCGGTGATCTCGTCGCAGATTCTGTGGATGAACTGGTGGGGAATGACAAACACCAGCAGGTCCGCATCCTGCACGGCCTCGCTGAGGTTTGAGACTGCAACCTGCCGTGGCGAGGAGGAAACGGTTACTTCTATACCAAAACATGCTGATCCAAATGATTTCATTCACTGACCCTGTATCAGATGCCTACTACGTGCAGAGCACTATGTAGACAATCAGAGCAAGTGTGGTGTGTGGGCTGCATTCCTCATTCAGGACATGCATCTGAAGCCAGGAAGGTCCTGCCTCTGTCCCTTACCTTTTGGGCAAGGGACTTACCCTCTCCATGCCTCAGTTCCCTTACCTGTAAAAGGAAGTCATCATAATACTTGGTGGGTTGTTCTCTGTTTCTCTCCCAACCCCACAATCCATTTCCTGCCCTTCTTTGTCCCACTCTGTTCCCTAGGAGGCTGTTTTCTGTGGACGATTTCCCCTGGGTGCCCCCTTGCTCTCTGTCTTCCAGTTGGCTTCAGCCAAAGAGGGGCACTGTCAGGAGACGCAAGGTGGGAGAAGAGACAGGTGAGGGTGTTTATAAGCCTCCTGGGCCACTCCTGCCCAGGCTTGCAGGGGAGCTGGCTTGACTTCATTCTACCTTATGACAGGCAGTCTTTCTTCCATGTCCCTAAGCTCTGGTCAGGCCTGTTTGGTGATACCAGTCTATCCCCTTGCCCTTTCAGGAGTGGCTCTGACTTCCTGTTACTAAATTCTGGGCACGTCACCAAGCCCTTGTGGTTCCTTCAACTCTGTCCCCACCTCTTTAGAAGTGTCTGGTCAATATACGTCAGGTATTATGATGATTTCTTTCCTTCAGATATATACAAAAATAGGTTTTTAAATTTAACATGGGCAGACACACACACACAGAGGCAGAGATGCAGGCATCTAGTGAAGACAAGGGGAACATATGGTCTCTTGCAGGGGCTGCCTGTTGTTGCCAATATCTGTTCTCCCCTTCTTCCTCAACAAGAGAACCTCTGCTTTAGGGCTAAGCTCAAAAATGCCAGGAAAGAAGGCTATATTTCCCAGCTTCCCTTGCAGCTAGACGGCCCATGTGATTAAGTTCTGACCAATCGGGTGTATGTGGACCTGTTGCCTGTGGACTTCTGGGAGGTGCCCTGGAAGGCCTTTCTTCCTCCTTTTGCCAGATGGGATGTGAAGAGATGGCTGGAATTCATAGTCATTTTGAACTATGAGGAGGAAACCAAATGCTGAGATGGTAGACCAGCAGGATAAAAAGTGTCCCTGACATCATGATGCATCAATAATATGATGAACATCTTTTACACAGGAGAAAAGAAAAAGCAAACATTCAGTTTGCTTAGATCACTGTTAATTTAGGTTTTCTGTCATATGTACCTGAAACTAACTGTAACTGATATAGTTCCCATTAAGCATTCCTGGTTTCCAAAGGGCCTTGGAGGAAGATTCTTCTCTGAGGAAGTGCTATCTGCCACAGGATGGGTAAACTGCCCAGGAAATCTAGTTTGGGAGTTGTAATGGAGACCACCAATTCCTCACCAAAATTCCTTCTCCCCTTCCTCCATAATCACAGAACTCTAAGCTGGTCACTGGTCACCTAGATAGGGACTGCATTTTCCAGCAGCCCTCACAGATACACAAGGCTAGGGACCAAGTTCTCATCAATGGAACGTGAGAGGGAGCAGTGCACACCACACATGGCTCACAGCCCTTAAAACAGTGGGCTGCTTCCTCCACTCTTTCTCTTCCTCATTTCTGCTAGTTGAAACCCATGGCAACACAGACCTACAAGATGGCACAGGAAATGATGAAGAAAAATGTGACCAAAATAATGGCATGAAGCAAAGGTGTTAGACCTCTGTCATGTGACAGAGAAATAAATCCTTTTGTTCCTTAAGTCACATTATTACTATATCTCTTCTTATATCTTAGCCTACTCTCTTAACAAATACATGTGCTAAGAGTTACTCCCTTACTCAAAGAATTCCCCAAGGAAATTTGTCTGGAATTAGTTCATTCTCTTATCCCTTCGGTTATGGAAGATTTCTGTAATTTCCCACTCAGACTCCATTCTCCTTGTTTCTAGCAAAAGTGTCCCTAAATTTCATTTCAAAAGCTACTGCTTCACCATTTTAACCATGCAATTTGGGTGGAGTTGGCCCCTCCCTTGTTCCACACAGATGGTCCTTAACTTGTTCAAGCCAAAGGGCACATAAAACAGTGGGAGCCAAAGAGATATTTGTTGGGGCCTCTGAGGAACAGTTGCTTCCTTACCCCTCTGCAGTAGCTATTGGGTGTCTTTTTTTTTTTTTTTTTTGAACAGTGTGAGATGATGATGTGAGGTCTGGAACAACTGCAACCATTTTACAAGTGAGAGGGGGAGTACCTAGATCTGTTAAGGGGCTCCCATGTGAATGGACCCAATTTTGTGGAAGAGCAGAGAAACAGAGGAAAACAAAGGGCCTGTTGACATTTAAACCACTAGTTCAGGCTGTACCTAAAACCAGTCCTACCTAGATTTTTACTTGTATGAACCAAAACATTCTCTATCTTAGCTTAAGTTGCTTTGAATGGCAACATAAAGAGTCATTCCCCTTATAGCAGATAACAACCCAAAGCTTAGCATTTCTCCCTTTTTATTCATACCTCTAAAGGCAGGGGAAAACCTGTTTTCCTCTTCAGAGGGGCTTCTCTAGATTGGTAATCTAGGTTGCCACAAGTGGCAAAGATTCATCACCAAAAATTGATCTGCTTGTTAGTTCCCTCCCAACTGGAGATTCTACCTTCTCCAAAAAAGCAGTTTCTTCTTATTCTAGTGCATTAGCCTCCCGATGCCAACCTACAATTGCTCTGTTTGTCCCTTATTGGCAAAGCTCATTATATTCCTTTATATTTGTCTGTGGTTCTACCCAAGCCCCTCCCCCCAGGCTTCATAAGAACTCGGACCACTCATTCCCCCTTGAGTTACTACCCCTACTTAGGTGGGAACTTCTAAGCCTTTGTCACACAGAGCCCGGCAGCTTGAATTTTAATTCAAATCTTTCTTCTTTTCTGGACCTATTGTTTCTCCTCTTCCCCATTCTCCACACACACACACACTCACACACACACACACACACACACACAAGCCAAACAAAATTCTTCTTCAGTGAGCAAGGTCTTTGAAGCTCCAAACTTCCTGGCACTTACTACTTTACATACCTGTCTCCTCTACTGGACTCATGAGGGAAGAAGGTCATCTTATTCCTCTTTCTGTCTCTGGAAAGCCTTTTTGCTCTCTTTGTTTTAGATCATTGCAAAGCACTGTTGTTTATATTACTTAATTTGAAAGTGCTCTGTGAAGTAGCTGGGTGGAAAAGGTGATCTTTATCCCCATTCTATATATGGGGTGACTAAGGTCAGTGAGGATGAGTCATTTGTCCGAGGGTACAGTTGATCATTTGTAGATGTGGGACTCTAACATACATTTTTTCTCTTTGATTCTGAAAGACTCTCTTTGAGTCTTTTCCATTTCACCATGTTGGGAAATGCCCTGCAAAGGCTGAAAGGGTGTGTGTGTGTGTGTGTGTGTGTGTGCGCGCACGTGTGTGTACATGTGCATAAAGGTTTGGTGAGTGAATATACTCGTATGTAGTGATGAGTATTTCCTTAGCAAAGGAGATGAGTTTCTCTGGTTAACCACAGAAATCAGGCAGCCATAATCGTCTGGTTTTCAATTACAGAAAGCAACCAAGGGGTGAAACTGGCAACAGAAGTTCATACACCCCACTCAGACGAACAGCAGGGCACCCCCTTTGTGTTCTTCAGGCTCATTCCTAACTCTCCTGCAAGCCACTGGAATGAAGCCTGACAATAACCTTGATTTTTCCCTCCTAGACCTAAAAAGCTTGAATTTTAAACTGTCAGTCTTATAACTTTCTATTTTTCTCCAATCTCCTTCTACAATTTAGGCCTTGACCCTGATTTTAATTACAGACCCAGGTCAAGTGTCCTCGTGAGGGGATCAAAGCCCACATGTGTAGAAAGGGTGTATCGGGAGTTACCAGGGTACACGAGCAGCCGAAGGCAAGGTTGTTTGATGTGGCCCGCACTCTGAATGCCAAGAAAGTAACCTGCTATGGGTTGAACTGTGTCCCCCCAAAATTCGTAAGTACCCTAGTACCTCAGAATATGACTGTATTTGGAGACAGGGTCATTACAGAGGTCATGAAGTTAAAATGCAGTTATTAGGGTGGGCCCAAATACAACACGACTGGTGTCCTTATAAGAGCTGATCAGGACACGGCTAACACAGAAGGACGGCCACGTAAAGACACGGGAAGAAGGTAGTCATCTACAAGTCAAGGAAAGAGCTTCGGAAGAAACCAGCCCGCTGACACCTTGATCTTGGACTTGAAGCTTCCGGAATTGTGAGAAAATAAATTTCTGTTATTTAAGCCACCGGTTGATGGTCCTTTATTTGTTATGGCAGCCCTAGCAAATTAAAACAAAGCCCATTTTTCAGAGTCCAGAAAACCAAAATCGCAAAGAACTTGGTAGGACAAAGGAACAGAAGAAGAGGGAAGTAGCTTTTGTGTTTCCCCAAGTCCCAAGTGTTAATTCAGCCATGCGTAACTTTCAGAATTCACCAAATGGACTTTTCATCCTAAAGCCTTACCACATTTTCTGGCAACTTGTGTCCAGGGAGATATTTTACATTTTCATGGTCATTATTTATGATGTCTGTCAGTTTTCTTCCATTAACTGTTTCTTCAAAGACCCACATCTTGACCGTGGAGGCAAACTTGTGAAGATTCTTGACATTATTACCAATGATTTTTGCAACAGCTGAACCCCTACAAAAGAAACAGTGGACAAGAAAAAAAAAATTAAACTTGCTTGGGCAGAAGGGAAAACAGATTGGATCCTGATGCAGAAGACTCACGTTCTGATTCTGATTCAAGCACTGAGCTTGTAACTCAAGATGGGATGTGGTGTCAGCCACAAGCCATTTGAAACTTAGTTGTTTTCACCTGGAAATACCACCCCAGTGATCAGGAACGCCCCAGAATTTGGTACCAGGTCAAAATGCACCACCCCTTGAAACTAGTAAGTATCAACCGATGTTAGAAGAGAGTATCACAGGCAGAAGAGAAATCTACCTAAGAATCAGAGCCACCATGGTGGCGTACCCTCACCACTGTGACAAGGTTTGCTTCGATGTGGATGAAGCCCACAATATTGTTAAAGAGTGCATAAAAAAAAAAAGAGAGAACGTGTATAGATAGGGTTTCGGGTGTGAAGATTAAAATAAGGACAACCACCACCAATGGACCGCAAGCAGAGTGGAAAAATCCTTAGCACATTTAGTTAAGTT
The DNA here is from genome assembly GCF_004115265.2 of Rhinolophus ferrumequinum. Taxonomy (NCBI): domain Eukaryota; kingdom Metazoa; phylum Chordata; class Mammalia; order Chiroptera; family Rhinolophidae; genus Rhinolophus; species Rhinolophus ferrumequinum. The sequence continues at coordinate 18,453,901 of NC_046300.1, forward strand.
GGGAAAAGCTTATAAATATATTGTGACCTGTGCAGTAGTCTAGAGGAGTGCATATGGCTTTCACATGGCTAGCTCCTGCTTTTGGGATGTCACATCTGATGGAACCTATACTATATGATGGGAGAACTGAACCACCATGAACTGTATCATCAATGTTTCTGCCATTGCTATTGTCCTGTGACAGACTAAAAATATTTTGGCTTTGAAAAAAAAAAAAAGAAATCCACCTAAAAGATGGCATAAAAATAACACGTAAGAGTGTTCTCTAAGACTTCCAGGCAATATTTCAGATCCATCAAGGAGATTCAATGTAGCTAATGTAGAATAATTTGTGTTCTGGTGAACTGCAACAGGCCCGAGGTGCAGTCATAATGGAAAGACAAGAACTAGAGTGGTTCCAGAAAAGGAACAGAGTAAGAGCCCAGGTTCTGGGTCCCCCCAGCAGACGTCCAGCTGGCCTCTAGCCCCACAAGCTCCCATTGCTCTACAACTCTATTCACCAAACATATTCTGGTAATGAGTCAGTCTCCCACAGGGAAAGAGAAGGCACTCCGACTAGTTCATGCCAGTCTTGGAGACAAGGATGGCGGGTCCGCAGCTGGTCACCATAGCAGAAGGGTTCATGGTTGGCCCAGACACCTGTGCCCATCTCATAGGTGTGTTGAGTGCATAGTAGGCCAAGACCCTGCTGAATGGGCCACTGATTGGTCGACCTGATCCCAGCTGAGCCAATTAGCTTCTTCTATAGGACTTTGACTGGAAGAAATAGTTTGTTTCTTAGACGACTTTCCTGGTGTGAGGAGCAAATGAAAGAATCGAAAACAGCACCTTGCAAATTCATGTGTTAGGGCAGTCATTACTTTTTCTAATAAGAAACTGAGATGAGTTCTCAATTTGGTGAAATGGAGTAGTTGAAGATTATAAAACTGTAGTTTTATTCTACAGTTTTCTTAAGAAAATCTTTTTTTGAGATTAAGTAACTTATTACTATTGCTAAGATGAACACAGATATTTGATACTCAATTTTATGCAGAACTTAAAACAACAGTTTTAATACAGTATCCAAATTTACACAAGTATTTTGCCAAAAGACTAGTGTTCCTTGTATTAGCTCTGCAGACTCTACTGCAGAATAAAAACTTGTTTTAAATGTCTTCTGAGTGTAGGAATACAACAATTTAAGGATGAAAGCTTTTCTAAAAGAGCAGCTATAAATAGTGCAAGGAATTTTCTTCTGCCGAGTACAAATACTTTTAAAACATATAACATTTAAAATGATAGGCTTACGTGGTGGTCCAGTTACAATAATTAGAGAGGCAATTCTATAGTAGATTAATTCACAAATATTTTCTGAAAATAGGAAATAGGTTTTTCATCACAGTAACATTTTAAAAAGTATAATGAAATTCCTTCACATTCCTTCACCAATGAAATTCACTGTATGATGTCAGACAATTAAGTTTGTGAACTTGTAGCAATTGTTGCTAACCTTTTTTTTTTCATTATTGGGATTATTCATTATGAATTTGTACCAACTGGACAAACAGTTAACCAAGTTTACTATTTGGAAGTGCTGAAAAGGCTGCATGAAAAAGATGACCTGAACTTTTTGCCAATAAATCATGGCTCTTGCATCACAACAACGTACCAGCTCACGTGGAACTGTCTGTGAGGGAGCTTTTAGCCAGTAAACAAATAACTGTATTGGAACACCCTCCCCACTCACCTGATCTGGCCCCCAATGACTTCTTTCTTTACCCGAAGATAAAGGATATATTGAAAGGAAGGCATTTTGATGACATTCAGGACATCAAGGGTAATATGACGTCAGCTCTGATGGCCATTCTAGTAAAAGAGTTTCAAAATTGCTTTGAAGTGCGGACTAGGCACTGGCGTCACTGCATAGCTTCCCAAGGGGAGCACTTCAAAGGTAACCATAGTGATATTCAGTAAGGAGGTATGTAGCACTTTTTCTACGATGAGTTCACGAAGTTCTTTGTCAGACCTCGTATAATGAGCCCATTCAAAAACAACAGAGAATATCTGCTATGAATCATGTCTGAGGAATTTAGAAGAAATCTGAAAGCAGAGACTTGCTGCATTCCTACTTTTACAATCGTATACTACAGTCAATTCTCCATACAATTTGCTGAGATGGAGTAAGGGGTGACAAGAGAAGGCGGGGGACGGAACCAAGCTCATGCAGATGAACATATTGGAGATATTTATCTTTACTCTCCGATTAATCTCAGTTATTCTAAGCCAGCTCCAATTCGTCCCAGCATATAAACCTCTGTGCTTTAACAACCAGGAAAATCCAAATAATTTTCTATATGTGAGAATTATTTTCCTGTTCCTTAGATAGAGTGGATAAACTAAGACTGGTTCTCATCTTTGGCTGCACATTAGGATTACCTGGGAGATTTAAAAATCCTGAGTCCGAGGCCATACCTCAGACCAATGAAATCTGTACTTCTGGAGTGGGATCAGGCATCAGTAGTTTTTTCTTTTTTTTTTTGAGATCAATTTTTTAAAAATTAATTTCAGGTGTACAAAACAATGTACTAGACATTTACACCCCTCACAAAGTGATAACTCTCTTCCCCAATCTACTACCCCTCTGACATCATATATAATTGTTACAATTCTAATTTAATATATATTAAATTATAGTTGACATTCAGTGTTATTCAGTTTCAGCTTCAGGAGTCCACGGTAGTTTTTAAAGCCCCCCCCCAGAGACAAATGTGTAGCCAGGGACTGAGAACCACTGCTCTGCACAATCATTTAGAAAGTTGGTGCTCTCCTCTCTCACAAAACAGTTGCAGATATGCGTATCAAAGCTCTGTGGCTTTATCTATAAAATTCTTATTCTATGCCAGCAGGACAGTTTATTAACTAAATACCCATTAATCCAATTCTCCTCCTGACACTCTGTAAAAAAAGAGGCCAAGAATCTCTCCACCATCACTCTCACCTTTATTCTAATCTTGGAAAGAGCTGCACATATAACTCACAGGGAAACAGCAGCTCAGGCTCACAGTGTTCCATGGGATTAAGTAACTCATACAAGGTCAACGAGAGCAAGTGTGATTCTGGGGAATCGAGCAAACTGACGGGGGGCGGGGGAAGGTTCTAAGACCCTAGGAATCCAAGTCTAGTAAACCAAGTGGGGAAAATAGACCAGAACCACAAGACACCTCCCCACGATCTCACTGGAATACACCTGCTATTCTCTTATAGACCCCTCTTGGGGAAGCCAAGCATTACAACCAAAAGCAAACCTGTGGTCTCTGCTGAAATGGGTTAGTTAAGAAAATTTAAACAAAAATTGGAATTATTAAGAACTAAGCCCATGAGATCATGTCTGTACATCCTTTGGGGTTACAGATGGGGCTTAAAATGACCAGACAAAAATAAGTAAGGGAAACTCCAGTTATAGTATTTACTCATGTGAGGTCATCAGGACCTCATTTTGCATTCTCCCTGGTGTCATCAATAACTTCATTCAATCATTCATTCCCTCACTCATTTATCTCAGTTATCCAGTATTTACTGAGTACCTACTATGTATATGGCAGTGCGCTAGATGCTGGTGATGCAACAGAGAAAACGCAAAGCCTCTGCTCTCCAACGCTTACTGCTCCCTCAGAGAGGTAAGTAAGGTCCAAGGAATTCACAATTCTGTGTGGGATGAGAGGTGAAGGGAAGTGAAGGGACAAATGATTAGAAGGGTATGATGATGGGCCGTGATGGACTTTAACAAGGGACACAACTGCAACCCGTGTTCATCCATGAGCCGTCTCCCATGCTGGCCCTTCTGCTGAGAGAACCATGAAGGACCGACCCAGCCGGGCTACAGGGAGAAGACCTGGGAATGGTGCTGAGGAAGACCACACCTCTGCTGAGAAACCAAAAGGGCTTCAGAAGTTGGGGTGGGAAGAGCAGGCAAAGCAGAGCTTGAGCCCTACTCAGCAAACCGCAGATACATGAGTGAGCCTGGCCAAGCTAAGAACCACACCAGCTGATCCAGATTCATAGCAACAATAAATGCTTATTAATTTAAGCAGCGGAGCAACTGTTAAGGCATATGCACCAAACAGCAACTGGAGGTCACTCCAGGTAATTCTGGGCCAAGATGTTGGATCTGCCACCCAGAGATGGGGGTTGGGGGTAGATGGTGATCAGGGTTGAGGGAAAATTCAAGGACAAATATAGCAAGGAGAGGAACAAAAAGATTCTAATGCCTATAAAACCTAGTCTTGTTCTTTCTAAATAACTTACACCATTTTTTTTGGGGGGGTGGGGAGATCAGGACTTAAAACACTGCATTTGTTTTGTTTCGATCTCTTCTCCAATCTAGTACAATCTCCACACTGAACCAAAGATTTTCTTTGCTGCCCACCTTTTTCTGTCATTTATGAAAACCTCAGAGAGTATAATCCACAACATAATAAAGGCCATATGTGACAAGTCCACAGCTAACATCATACTGAGGGTTCTTACCACCAAAAATGGGGAAAGGAGCAGGAGGAAACTTTTGGAAGTGATGGATGTTTATTACCTCAATAGCGGCAGTGGTGTTATGAGCATTCTCACTTCTCCAAATCCATCCAATTGTATACATTAAATATGTCCAGTGTTTTTTATGTATCAACTATACCTCAGTAAAGCTTTTTTAAGAAAAGTGTATGACTCAGCCAAAACTCCTTTTTGTCTCTGAAATGGTACTAGGTGTGTTCATTACATATGTGTGACGCCTTCTGACCAACGTGAAGCAACAGGATCAAGCAGAGCAAAGGGGGTGTTTTGGAGGAAGCTGGGTGTTTCGAAGGAGCTAGAGTCTACTTATAAGTGATGTACCCTGTTCTAAAATAAAAAGGGTTGAGGTCTCACAGCCACACAAGTAGAGCTCTTCACGCTTTAGGGGTGGTTGTGCCACTGCCCAAACATAGTCAGGGACGGATCCTTACACGGCTGGGCCAAGGGCATGAGCAGCCATGTCTACACCTGGCCCAGCTCATCCACTTACTTAATGATGGGGGGGCGGGGCAGATGACCTTTAAGGCCCCTTCCAGGTTGATGATCAAGTCCAGTGTTTTCCAAAGTGTGGAATGGGTACCAGAGGTTCCCCCAATGCCTGAGTGCTGCCCCCACACAAAGCACCAAATGACACTGATTCACTTGTGCCCTTTTTCAACTCCCTTTTGAGTGTAGAATGTCTCGTTTGAAGGCTACTGTGTTGTTACCATCTCTCCAGCATGTGCTAATTTCCCTTCTGCACAAAGCATGAGGAGGCCTCAGGCTCTCCAGCCATGTCAGCAGGTAGAAGTAGCTGTCAAGGGTTCTGACACATTGCTTTGTTTCCATTCTACTGTTAGTTGTTGTTCCCTTGTACTTATGACATTTATAGTAGTGATATAAAGTTTTCCTTTATAGGCAACTTTTAAAAAGGATGTATAATAAGCAAATAATAGTCCAGGTATGAAACAGACAGGGCCAACGCCACAAGGGCGGGCAGTGTCTACAGGATAAAGGTTTAATCGTATCCAAGCTCTTCACCTTGCAGATTCAGACACACGAGGCTTAGAGTCACTCTGACTTAGTGTCACAGACACAGGTAGTTGCAGAACTGCCTGGGGAAGGACTCAGGGCTGCTGATGGCTAGTCCTGGATCTTTACACAGATGTATAAAATCACATTTCCCATGAAATTATGAATTATCTTAAGTTTTGGACCTCAAAATATGAACTAATTCACAACTTCTACAATCCTGTGCAAATGAAATTAAAAGGGACATGGGGAGGAAATAATGTTCCAGCGACAGCTGTGTACTGGGTACCTGATATAAGATCTCATTTAATCTTTCCAGCGGCCCCAAGAGAGGTACACATTATCCCCACTTTACAGATGAAGAAGATGAGCTCAGAGAGTAAATAGGTTACCCAAAGTCAGATGTACAGCCAGCAGTTCTAGTGCGGAACTGTTTCCAGAGCCCATCCTTTCTGCTATTTTATATTCGCGCTGGTATACAGTAGTATCATTTGTTGAAAATACATATTGAGCACTTACGAAGGGCAGACGCCGTGCTGGGCACAGGCGATACAGGGAATAAAGCCGACAAGTCCCTACCCTCACGGAGCTCAGTAAATGGAGATTAATGTTGCTCTAGCAAGCACACAGAGATGTAATTGTACCACTGGTGACCCAAGTGGTTAAGCAGGTGACAGAGAGACACTTGGCAGACATTAGGAAGGTCAGGTAGAGCTGGGAAGTGCAACAGAGGGCTGAACCAGAACTGAAGCCTGAGGGCCTTACCTAGGGGTGGGGGTGGGGAGCCTTCCAGGCAGAGACAAGGGCCCCTGGAGCAAAGGATATAGGAAGAGGGCATGGAGCTTACTGTCTGCTTTTACCTAGAGCCAATTTTGTAGGGAGAGGGAGAGAAGGGGACAGGAGAAAGAGGAGGGGAGAGGTTAAGGGAAGAAGAGGGAGAGGGGGGAGGAGACAGCGAGGGAGGAGAAGTGTGGGGGGAGCACAGGGGAGGGAGAGGACGGGAGTGCATGGGGAGCAGCCAGAAGGTGAAGAGGGCAAGGATGGGGCAAGAGGTGAGAGCGGGCTAAGGATGGGCAGGAACAGGATTGATTTGCTGCCTCCCAGGTGTTGGACACTGTGTGATGTCCTTGTTTTTATTGAAATATAATTGATATATATCAACACTGTATAAGTTTAAGGTGTGCAGTGTGTTGATCCGATACATTTATATATCACCACTGTAGCACTGTTTTAAATACCTCACCTACATTATCTGTTTGAAGCCTCAGCAGCCCTCTGAAGCAGGTATCATACTATTATTACATACATACTATTTTTACATAAAGAAACTGAAGCCTGGAGATCACACAGGTGGTTAGTGGAAAAACAGCGAGTTGCACCCCAGGACATGTCTCCAAGGCTCCGCGTCCCGCCCCGAGTCCCAGCTGGATGGACACCCACTTGCTGCAGGTCCTAAGCTCCACCTAGGCAAGCCCCCCGCCCTGGCCTTCACTCTCTGTGCACAGCCTTCTCGCCCCTAACTCTGTACAAAGTTGTAATGTTTTAATCAGGCTGAGAATGTTCTGCACCACCCAAGGAATGGCCGCCTATCAAGTCAGGCCCGAACCCGACAGAGTTCTGGTGGCCCGCGCTGCTTCACAAGGTGCAGAACCTTTCTGGGCCAGAGAGGACCCAACAGTCCATCCCTCTTTTTAGCAAGAAGAAACTGGGGCCCGAGGAGGAGAATGAGCCGGGTTCAGGGAGGTTCTCCCCATTCCATGCCCCGGGCTCTCCTACCGCTAGCTCATCCTGACTGTAGGTCTAAGGGCAGAGGGTGTTCACTTTTGGTTTAAATAACATCCACTTTTTTACCCCTAAAAGCAATACACAAAGGAATAAAAAGCAATTATGAATAATCTCACCACCCGGGGAGAACCACTGTTAACATTTTGTATGATTCTTGGTAGTTAAAGGGCTTTTAAAGTACAATCAAATGCCAGAGTATTAGGTACAAATGTGAAAAATGAAGCATTTTAAAAATAGATTCAACTTGGTGAATGTTTATTTGATCTCTGGATAGGGACGTTTTCTAAGCTTAAAATCAAAGGAAGGAACCACAGAGGAAGAAAGATCAATGTGAACAACTTCACATAAAGAAAAGGAGGGGGAGAAGGAGACGAAAAAGCCTTTCTGTCTATCAGAATTTAACCTGCAGATGAAAAGCTTAAAATAGAATGTTACATTTAACAAAAAACAGGATGCAAAATTGTACATGCCATATGATCATGCATAATACTTAACAAAATACACACCACCTCACCCGTTAGGATGGCTATTATCAAGAAAATAAAAAATGAACATAAAAATAGAAAATAACAAGTGAGGATGTGTAGAAAATGGAACCTTTGTGCAGTGCTGGTGGGGATGTAAAGTGGTGTGACTACTATGGAAAACACTATAGTGGTTCCTCAGAAAACTAAATATAATATGGTCCAACAATTCCACTTTGGGGGTATGTATCCAAAAGAACTGAAAGCAGGGACTCAAATAGATATTTGTACACCGTGTTCAGAGCATTATTCACAACAGCTCAAAGGTGGAAGCAACCCAAGTGTCCATTGACAGACGAAGGGATAAACAAGATATGCTGCATACAAAGAATGGAATATTATTCAGCCTTAAAAAGGAAGGAAATTCTAATACATGCTACAACATGACAATTTTTAAGGACTCATTTCAATTTGATTTTTCTTAAGTAGAAGAGTTGAGAGGATATGGTCCTCAATATGTTTATGACCATGAAATTTGTCCTTGGGTAAAAGTATGCTTCTCAGTGAAAATGATAAGAATCTATAGAAACGTGGACATTGATTGGATGGATCTGGGTTTCAACTTCACCTTATTAACCAGTGACCTTGAAAAGTTTTCTCTAAATCTCAGCTTTGCCATCTAACACAGGGCTAATAATAGTATCTCACAGGCTTGTTATGAGATTTAGCTAAATGAACTAATGTACCTGACACACAGAAAATGACCAGTAAGTGGTAACTGTTACTATGGTTACCCCTCCGAAGGGAGGGAAGGAAGTGGAGGAGAAGAATGATGAAGGAGGTGAAAGAGGGTTAAGAGATGACCAGCACAGTAGTCCTGAGTTTCACACTGACAGGTGGGGGAGTGATGGCAACAGGTAACTAAGTATCAGTTACTATTATATTTTTTTAATTGTACAAACTTTCTCACGCCGGTTCAGGAGGGAACTCTGGATCCTTTCCCAGTTCAACTCTAACCTGTCCCACCATTAAGCTCTCCCTCCAGCTTCCAAAGCAGAGGTGTGTCAGTGCCATCTGCCAACAGGGAAGGGATTATTTCTGACAGAGCTAATTTAGACACTCAAACTGTTTCTGGGCTCTCCGTGAGGGAGTGTAGCGAGAATCGGGATAGAAACAGGAGCACAAAAAGCTGACACAGGTGGACAAAGAGCCGCAGCACTGCATTCAGAAGGTTCCAGTAGACAAAGGAAAGTCACACACATCCAGCTTCCATCACCAGTGCAAAGTAGGCCAAAGCTCTCTCTGACCTTCAGTCTCCGGCCTCAAGCTGTGGGGTGATGGAGAAAACAAGGGCAAGAGATAAACAACTGCAGCTGCATATCAGTTATGCTCTTTGTCTTTTGTCCTCCCCTCTCTGCCTCTATGCCTTGGCCAAACTCCAGTTGGGTGTATTTTGTGACTTGATGGTACTAGTCAAGGATGATGAAACTAATAATAATAATAATAATAATAATAATAATAATAATAATAATAATAATTAGTGGGTGACATTTATTGAGTGTCAGTTACCTTGCACTCCCTGGATCATCTCTGTTAATCTTAACCATAATCCTAGACAGCAGGTACCAATATTATAAGCAATGATTCCTGGAGAGAAGCAGTTTGCTCAAGGCCTCAGAGCTGCCAAGTTAAAACCCCAGGGAGTTGGAACCCCAAGCCATCCTTATACAGCTGCATTACTCTGTCTCCCAAGGAGGTCTGGGACATACGCTTCCTAGAACAATAAATAAATAGAGCCCTGAAATTTTAGTTCTAGAACTGGATCTTGCACTGTGTATGGGTGATCTTCCCAAGGTTGATGAAGAAACTTTGTTTCACCTTTGCAGTTACTTAAAAAGCTTTTGGTTTTTGTGTTCTTTTTGTTATTTTTTCTGAGCCCCTGGGGCCATAAAAAGCCAGGCAGTTTAGGAAGTGGCTCCGGGCCTAGCCAGTAGTGGGCAGCACAGCAGGGCTGCTGGATGCATGAGGGCCCCCTCCAGCCCCCTCTCCCTGACCTGTCTAGAGGAAAGGAGGTGCCAAAGGACAGGACAAGGGCGTGTTACACAACCGGTTTACTTTCCCTCACATGTCCTTTCTGGCTGAGGCTCCCTGGTAAGTCAGCTAGATTCAGTCTTCTGGTATCTGTATTGCCATCAGCCTTTACATGGGGAAGGCACTCAATGCGAGGGCCATAGCCCCTTGGAGCTAGGAGCTCGGATGTGACACCTTTACTTACACAAGTATTCTGAGCTACTTCAAAGGCCCAAGTGTAAACATTGCTTAAGCACCTTCATATTCCTGAGGTCAAGACCATATCTGGAAGGGTAGATCTATCTCTTGGTTATTTGTTTGAAAATAAGCAAAGGGCTCAAGTCCCTTAGGGAAAAATCTGTCCCACCCTCAGGGAAGCATGATTCAGCAAGTCTAGCTTCACAGGTAATTCTGACGCAGGTGGCATTTGGATCAGGTTTTGATAAACACTATTTAAAATATAACATCTAATCAATCTTGTGGCAGTTATCTCATTCCACTTTCTATTTCTTTTGAATTTATCTTCCAAGTCTCTCTCTATCTCAGACCTGAAGCTAAGTTCTTAAAGGCAAAGATTGTATCCAGTTGTGTCTATCCCCAGAAAGGCCACAATACCTACAAAAAACAAACTCTCAAATGTCTGCTGACCAGGGCTGAACATGCAATGGGCCGCTAAGTTCCTGAATCTCTAGCGAGGTCAGGATCCTCTCTCCAGGATGGGAGTGGCTCTGCACCCAGAGCAGTTGCAAGGAAGCCAACAACTGTTCCCATCTGATCCCATAATTAATGGAGCCAGGCAGCCAGCCCAAACCATCGGCATGGCACATTTCTCAATTGCTCTGCTCCAGTGTCACAGGCCAAGTTCTACTCTATTTCTTTGGGCTGGAGTGGGCCAAAAAAGCAGTCAAGTACAGAGTGAAGCCGTGGGAAGGCAGCCAAATCCCAGCAGAGGGGGCAGGAGGTTCACTTCACTGCTATTTGCTCCAGGCCTAAATCCAGCGTGGCAAAGTGTGCTACTTCTACTGCACCTTGCAAGTAAGGAAAAGGAGCTGTCACCTGTGGTTCTGTGTCCTTTTACAGAAGAGGATACTAATGTCAAAAGAACATGTACTAAATGGGTCCTTTTCCAGTCCCATGGACAACAGGGCAGCTGACATCTCACTCTAGTGACCTTGGAATCAAAACTGTCAAAGCCAAACTGAAAGTCCAAATGAAGCTCTGCAGTGGATAGATATCAACCCCATCAAATGTTGTGCAGAACATTCTGTTGGAATTCCTCCAGAAAGGGCAGAAGAAACTGATAACACTGGCTTTCCTCCAGGAGGTACCTTGGGGCACACATATGGGTGAGAGACATTTCACTGTTTTGTTTGTTTATTTGTTCTTTGTTTTTAAACAACCTGAATATATTCCCTAACCAAAGATAATTGCATTTGGGAGGGCTGGCCCGGTGGCTCAGGCGGTTGGAGCTCGGTGCTCCTAACTCCCAAGGCTGCCGGTTCGATTCCCACATGGGCCAGTGGGCTCTTAACCACAAGATTGCCGGTTCAACTCCTTGAGTCCCGCAAGGGATGGTGGGCAGTGCCCCCTGCAACTATGACTGAAAGGACAACTACTTGAAGCTGAACGGCACCCTCCACCACTAAGATTGAAAGGATAACAACTTGACTTGGAAAAAAGTCCTGGAAGTATACACTGTTCCCCAATAAAGTCCTGTTCCCCTTCCCCAGTAAAATCTTTAAAAAAAAAGATAATTGCATTTGAAAAAATAAAATTCAGCCATTCATTTACTATTTATTTAGCATATGTAAGGCCCTAGAGCAGATGCTGTTCTCAAGAGCTGGATGGGGAAGAGTAGAAACAGATAATCAAACAAATCATTCCCTTGCAGTGATAGGTCAGCAACAGGAGTGCATGGAGTGACCCCTGGACTTGCTGGGATGGAAAAGTAAAGAACCAGTTAAGGTTTCCTCCAAGAAATACCTTCTGAGCCAAGTCTTAGAGAGTAAGACTAAAACCAAGTAGCTAGTACCACGCGCTGCAGCGCTCCTAGAAGTCTCAACTGTGATGAATGTCAGGCCACAGGAAAACAGAAGCACTGAAAGGACATCACTCTGAATATTCTATACCAGTCCCTCAGATGTGGGAAAAATAGTGCCCAGCAACGGAAAAAAAGATTGAAAGTATCAGGCGCTATACTATATTCTGCCTCCCCGCCCCCTACATTCACCCCAATACACGAGAGAATCCTACTGCGTTAAGTCTGATAAAGGGAACTAAAAAAGCTGACATGTAGAATGCTTAGGAGCGCATCGGGCACGAAATGCTTTATGAAGGTTAAAGTCAAAGCCTAGCAGAGACGCAAAGCTTCGCAAACATCTCCCCAATGGAGAATTCTCACGCCCCTGGATGACACTGGGTGCCAGGACGGTTGGAAGTTGATTTTCTTCCCGATAAACGTAAGATAATAGACGTACCAGCAGCGGGGGCGAGAGCCGCACTTTGAAGGGCAGTGCAGTCTCGCCCGCGACCTGGATAGCAAGCGAGCCTTAGGTCTCTTTTTCCCCTCATTACCGAAACTCCAGTAAGAATGCTGGAGCCTCCCTCAATTCCTCGACCCAGGCGATCCGCCGAGGAGAATGGAGAACGCCCTTAGCATGTTGAGCAAAACACCCGGGCGTGGAGAGCAGGTGGCCTCCGTCCGCCCGCCGCGCGATGACTAGAGCGCAGACAGGTGCCGGTGGGCGCGCAGTACCCGCTCTTCGCGCTGCCCCCTGCGGGCACACGGACCCAGGGCCTCCCGGGCGAGTGCCTAGGTTCGATCTCCCCGGACGCGCGTGCCCAGCCCGGCCGCCTCGCCTCTCCGAGCGCAGTGCACGGTGCCCACGCCGCGGCGGGGACGCGCGGCCCTAGCCCGCCCGGGACAGAGGCTTCCTGGAGGCGTATCCCATGCCGCCGGCCCGCCGCAGCTCACCAGTTTCCCGAGCCCACGATGCACACTTTCAGGGGTGACGCTGCCATGGCCAGCCCGAAATGCAGCAGCCCACCGCGTGCCTCTCCCGCGGGCCGGTGGCCTACGCCCGCTCAGCTATACCCGCAGCGGCTCCCGAGGGCCCCACCCCTCCCACCTCTCCGCCAATGGCTGAGGCCACCCCCAACTGGGAGCCCCAGGCCACAGCGGACAGCCTGGGAGGACCCGCCCCGCCACTCCCGAGAACCACTGCGCACGCCTGGGCCTGGCTGCCCTCCGGGCGGCTCCCGCACCGCCCCTGCCCAGGGCATGCCGGGACTTGTAGTCCGCACCCTCTGCCGCCGAGCGCTCAGCTGTACGGCCCCGCCCACTGCGCCACGTGCAGCCTCGGGTAGTTGCGCCGGGACTTGCGCTCGCAGCGCGGGAGGCTTCCGTTCCACCCTCTGGGCAGAACAGGCCTAGCCCTGCTGGCTGTGGTGCTCCTCGCTGTTCGCTCCCGTCACCTTAAGCAGAAAGAGCTGTCACTGCAATTTGGAGCCGAGAAAGATTGACTCTAAAGTCGACCAGACTTGGACCAGAGCTCGAAGTCCCCACACTTGTCTTTTCAACCTCTGCCTCACTTGTAGAAGCAAGACACAGCCTGGCACCCCTGAACTTCTTAACGAATTTGTAACTTCTGAGGCCTTCGAGACTTGCAGGACAGTACCTGTACCTTAGTGTGAACACTCTTTCTAGAGTCAGGAGAGACCTGGAAGTCGGAGGCAGTGTCTTCATCCGTTTGATTGTCGAGGCTTGCATCCTTGTTATCTGTCCCAGAGCACCAGGAGAGTTTGTATTGTGAGACTACGCTTTCTTCCTTCCTGAAAAATAGAACTTTATTAATTCTGAGCGTCACTTTCCACCAGGCACCATGCTAGACACTGTGGGAGGAGGACAAAGTAGTTTAAACCAGTGGTTCTCAGACTCTGTTGTATATTAGAGTCTCTGGATCTTTAGAAAAACCCCAAACCCAGGCACCACCCCAGATCAATTACATCAGAATCTCCCGGAATGTGATACAAGCGTCAGAATTTTTTTCAAGTTCAAGTGGTGATTGCAAAAGGCAGTCAAGATTGACAACCAGAGAATTAAAACATCAATGGAGACTGGCTGAAAAAACAAATAATCTATTACCTACAAAAATACTAGGTCTATTAGTTTGATGCCCAGAGGATTAACTGTTAGTTTTGTTTTAATCTCTACACTGTATGAAAGAATTATCTATGTTGCTTATGATATTTACTCAAGGAAATACTTAGAGAGTGAATGAGACAGATCATGTTCTCTACTCCCTCACTGGTGGTTTGCTCTCAATTATTTGCACTAATGGGAAGATGCCTAAGAAGGGATGATGTAAAAGATGAACTATTGAAGCTTTATTTATTTATTTTTTCTTTCATGTGTGTTACAAAATGGGTTTGTCATATTAGGTAATGAACTCATGTACTTGAGGCGTATACGTGCATTGCTGAGATTTATACCAAGTGATTGATTCATTTTTAGCCTTTGCCTAAAAGATTTATACCTCCTATGAAAACTTCTGTTCCCCAGTGTTGCAATTACACCTGCATGATAATGAGTTGCCCGGCTATTCCATGGACATATACTGCACGGCTTCCTCATATGGTGTGAATAAACTATGAGTAGTCATGTATTTTATAGACTGGTTACAAAGATTAAGTCAAAAACCAAATAAGTGAAGAGAGGGGAGAATTTCAGTTAGAGATACAGTCGGGCCAGATTAAATTATAGGGGCTTGCGATCCATGTTTTTTTTTTTTTTAAAAGCATTACCCACTAGCCAAATGTGATCAACAAGCATCAAAATAAATAATAATAGTAATGGACTCAAACCCTTTGAATAAAATAAAAATTCATGAGTCTATGGTGATTTAAAGAAATAAGTATACAAATAAATGAGACAGAAGGGAAGGCTCTTTCTTCCAGTAGAATGTCAGGTAATAAATATAGAAAGAATGATGGTGCTACACATTCATCAATGGATGCTCAAAGTAGTGGTGAAAATGTGATGAGGGATAGGATATTTACATAGCCTTGAAGTCTCCATACAAATAACTGATAAAAGAGTAACTTAGAGAAAGAGTTTTTAGAGAAAACTGGCTAACACCACCTTAACCACATGGTCAAAGTCAACATTATCAGTCAAGGGACAAACTGACACATGTGCCTTCTTTAGCTGGAGTGAGAAGATTCTCAGTTAATACTGGCTTGTTGGAAAAAAAAAATTTATTTTGAAATAGTTCCCAGACCTTGGGATTTTATAGGTTAAAAATATTTTCTTGTTTTGAAGTCTGATATAGAATTGCCAATTTTTAAATTTTTCCATGTAAGGACATAAACAATTACCATATGTGATTCCCATTTTATTTCATCTTATTTTATTTATTTTAATTCATCTTATTTATTTTACATTGATTAATTTATTTTTGAATAACTAATGCATTCCTATGATTCATAATCCAAAAGGATTGAAGAGTGAAATTCTCTCTCCCTCCCTTTTCCAGCAGCGCCCCCAGTTCCCTTGCGGAAACCTTGTTACCAGTTTCTTGTGTATACACATTGTTGTTACTTGCTTCCCTATTTAGCATTATTTCATATTAAAAATGTGAGTCAACGCCAAAAAATTGAATGCACATAATGAAAACTTAAAATGAAAAGAATAAATTTAGCCTTTTAGAAGAATCTCCCACAAAGTCTTTATTTTTCTCATTTCTCTGTGGCACTGAAAACTTTTTGATGGCTGGTATTGGTTAAATTCATTCTCTAATTCAAGGTAAGACCTACACTTGGACTGTTCTAGAGAAACATTTTAGCTCCTCTGTCCTCATAGTACATATGTCACCACTTTGCTTCCTAATTGTACTCTGTACAATCCCCAGTGGTGACATTTGTTCTTGGTCCAACTGGCTTCAAATGAAATTGCCCATCTTCAATATTGCTATTGACAGCCTAATGAGAAATTACAGGTTTTTGGCTGAAGAAAACAATGCCTCATTCTGGAAACTTCTATGGGCTTTTATCTCACTCCTTGGGGAATAGAGACATAATGGATGAAAGGCAGATTTAGCTGCTTGCAAGATCCAAATAGAGCCTCCAGACACTTAGCAGTAGTAGGTGTCGATTGTAATCTGTTCATATCAAAGTTTATTAAATTATCAAAGGGGTTTGTGCACCAGGTTTTATCCATCAACTGTACCTTTTCACCAGTCCCTTAGTTTGGGACACTGTGAGGATCTGTTGCTTCTTTTAAAGGTCATACTACTATAAGCTATAGGAGCCAGTTCTTAACCAAGCACTGACTATTAATATTGATTATGTCTGGGGTACCAGCCCACTTGGATCACATGGAGAACTGGGGAATTTTAAAGATGAAATTATCAGACTTAATAGTGTAGCTTACTAGAGAAAAGAAGAATCAGTCCGAAAGAAGATCAGATAAAGAGAGAAACAAGTATCTTCCATGGAGTCCAGCCTGATATTGCTCTGATAAGAGACAGGAGGCTCTGGAAACAGATTGAAGGGGTATCAACCCATATCCAGGGTTCCCTGCAAGACTTTCTGGAAGAAGGATGTCTGAACTGAAGGATGAGTACAAATTAAATGGGAGAAGAGTGTCTGAGGCAGCGAGAACAGAGAACAGCATGTGCAAAGGCTTGGAGGGAAAAGAAAAATAACCAGTCATTGGTTCCTTCGAGAACCTGAAAGTTCAGTAAGCTGGAAGATAGAATAAGGGATAAAGACAGATGAGGAAGACAGATAGACAGGGTCCCGATGTTGGAGGTTCTGTTGTAGGGGTTTGGATTTTATTTTAATGGGCGAATATTGAAGTGTTTAGGCTGCTTAGTGATGTGGTCATATTTGTCTTTTAAAAGATCACTTTAGTTGTAGCAAGAACAGATAGAAAAGATGTTGCAGTGATCCAGGCAGGAGGAATGGAGAGAAGTGGACCAGTTCCAGGTAGAACCTATCGCACCTGGAATGGGAAGGCATAAGAGAGAGGGAAGAGTTAAGGATGACTTCCAGATTTCTGACATGGACACCGGGTAGGTAGTGGTCGTGGCGGACAGGGGATGTTTGGAAGCAGAAGTTGCCTGTCTCGTCAAAAACAAAAATATTTGTGGCTTTTCTGGTTTTCCTCTTTCCTAGACTATGCAATCAGATACCAGTCCTTGTGTTGAATTTTATGCTAAACAGTATTCAATATTGGTTGCAGTTTTCCATAAATGACAAGTTTAAGAGATGTGATTCGGTTTGTAAAATGTGGGCAGCTTGGAGGAATTTAAAAAGTTGCATTCGTATGCTACTTCCTAATGCAAGACAGAGTTGGATAATGTTTGGCCCTTATAAACTCACTTCACAATACACTAGCTTGGTCACTCTCCATAGTTTTTTCTTTTAATTAAAAAAAAAAAATCAAAGTAATGCATACACATAGTTTTGAAATGATATAATACTAAATTATACCAAATGGAAAGCAACAATCCTTCCTAGATTGCACTCCCTAGAAATATCCGCTTTCAACTACTTTAGCTATTTCATCATATATTTTCTTCCATATTTCTAAATGATGTTCTGATGCTACTATCTCTTTTCTAATTAAAGTTTTGAATAAATAATTCACCAAATGGTTTTAAAATGAAACATACAAAAAGACATACAGTAAAGAGTATCTCTTCTCCTGTCTTCCATCCATCTAGTTCCTACTCAACTTCACTTTCCTCTGGTATCCATTGTTATTAATTTTCTGTGTATACCTATGTACAAGAAAATAGCTTTATATATTTACTTCCTCTGCCTTTTCCTTTTATGTATATAAAAGGTGGTATAGTATCCTGTATCAATCAGAACAGGTTGCAGTAACAATCCAAATATCTGTGGGGGAGGGGACATTTTCCTTCTTTCCCTCTTAGTTCTTCTGGCTGGTCTAATAATTAAATTGACATGAGGCAGATTCATAGCAGAAAATAACCAGATTTAATTACATACGTACATACATGGGTTCCTTAAGAATACGTGGCCCCAGGACAAACGGGCCAGTTGAGGCTTACAGGCTAAGGAGAAAAGGGAGGGTGGAGAATTGTGATTTGGAACTTCCAAGGGCAGGAAGGCAATTCATGTGGAGATGGAGAAGCAAATGTTTGGTAAACAAAGGTTTGCTGGGCCATCTTTAACAATGGGATACAGACAGTCCTCTAATCAATGAGTCTTACTAGGTTCTTCCTTCTCTATCACACCTAGTTCATATTAAACTGTAGCCATCTATAATGATAGTTCCCTTCCTGGAGCAGGTCCTCTTAGCAGTTAGAGGGAAGGGAAAAGGGTTTTCCTGCATCTTTCTCGTCTTAAAAAACTAACCAGCTTAAAATCATCAATATCACCCTCAAAAGGCATATTTTAGAGTAGCAAACTCTACTCCCCTTCACATTAGTGGTTTCTTCCTGACTCATGTTTTGTGTCCATCCTGGGTTGTTCCACATTTTCCTCACACAGGGTTGTGAAACAGCAGAGTCTCTACCATCTGAAGTGTCATGCTTGCAATGGGGAGGAGCAGGGAATATTGATACAGGTTAGCTAGCATGTCCCTAGGTAGACAGGGAGGTCCCTGGTGGAATAAACAAAGACAGCCATATCCTAAAACTTCAGGTTTTGAAATCACTCCTTCGCTCCAGGACATAATGTAACAAGGCCTTGAGGTTAATCATAAAATTCATTTTGGCCTGACAAACGGAGCAGGTCTGATAGATAAAGAGTGGGTTACTTTGCTAATTCCTTTAGGATGGGCAAGCGGAACAAACCTGGTAGACGAATTTCATTAGAAGGCGCCAGTTCCCTTCTTCAAACAGCTCCCCTTCCCCAAGCAGGCAAGGGAAGGTATAAAAGTAAGATCTTTTGCTTCAGTCAGGGGGCACCCCCATTCGGGACCCCCTCCCGCTAGGGAGCTGCAACCTCTTCTCCTGCGTGTAAATAAACTATCCTCTTTTTAAAACTTTTTGCCTATCCCTGGTTCGTGTTTCCATTCTTTGGCTTCACGAGACAAGATCCCGGCCCGCACTCAGAAACTGCTAGCAGATCCAACATCACCCACATCGATATGGCAAACTGTCTCCTACTCACTAGCTTCCTCCCAGAGGTGACACATGTCACTTCTGTTCCCACTAAGTTACCAAATCATGTCAGATGGACCTGACAGTTTGTAGGGGGCAGGGAAGTGTATGCTTACCATGTGCCTGTGACTCAGAGAGACAGACACGCCCGAGAACAGCACTGATGATTATCTCAGATATGTACCATTCTGTACCTTGCTTTTTCCAGCGAAGAAAACATTTAATGAATCATGCCATTTCAGTAAATAGAGCATCCTTCTTTTTCTTTTTTTTTTTTTAAAGCAGATGGACATTTGCATTATTTCTAATGTTTCCTTTACAAAAACTGCGGCAGCGAGATGCAGATGTTATTTTGCAAATGTACATATACCTGTCAGATAGATTCCGATCGGTGGCATTGCTGGCTCAAGGGTTACACACATTCATGATTTTGATAGGCCAAATCATCCTCCACAGAGGTTAGGCCAGTTCATACTCTTCCCATCAATGTATAACAGTGCCTACTTCCCCACAGCCTTGCCAAAGGAGTGTATTTCCAAATTTTTGGGTTTTCACTAGTCTGATGGATGAAAATATTCTCACTTTAACTTTACATTGCATTCCTCTTAATATGAATAGTTTTCTGCTACTCTGGTACTTCTTGATTTTTATAATTTAGATGTCCTATAATAGTGAACAAGGATTTACTTCTTTAACACTAATTACCCTCCCCTGACTGACACACACTCACACACACACACACACACACACACACACACATACACACACACATACATTCCCTCCTCCACGTCCTCTCTGTTACATACTTACATCACAGTTTTGGGTCTGTTCAGCAGTCCGTTTGCCATACTATGACATGTAAATATAATTAGCTATAGCTCCAAGAAGTGTATTATAATATTTCCTCTCCTGCATTCTTTTTTCCCCCTGGACTTATTCATTGCTTTGGTTTTGTTCACATATTTTTATTCTACTAATCCTTAAAGTCTTCCCATTTGTTCTGCTGGATAGAGCATATTCCTATCAGTGGTTTTCTCCATATAATGAAATGTATTAGGTAATTTCTTGTTTCCATTTTTCCCTGGAGATTTTCTGCCCAGAACCATCTGTATTTTGCCATCGTGCACTATTTGCTGTCCAAACCTGCTTCTTGGATCACATATTCTCCTGTTTTTGGTTTATTCCTTATATAAGTAGTGCATATCATTCCGTAACTTCCAGAAAATTCTGCTTTTAGGTCTTTAGTGCATTTGTTCTAACTTCACCTTTGATGTATTGGACTGGTAGGATATTGTAAGGGAGGAACAAATTTTCCTCTACCCTCAAATTTCTTCTGGCTGTTCTAATACTCAAATAGACATGAGACAGATTAGCAAGAAAAAATAATCAAATTTAATACATACATATGTATGGGAACCCCACATATGTGAGAGAGTCAGAGACACCACATTCTGGAGAGGAGCAGAGATAGAAAGGGAACGTGGGTATGTAAGACATCCAGAGCTAGGGATGAGGTAAGGTGCCTTGGGGGCTTCAGAGGGTCCTGGCAGGATGATGAGGGGAGCAGATGCTCAGTAAATAGAAGTTTGTCCTGTCATATTGGGAGTCAAAAGAGATGATCAATGATAATCTTATTATTGGCAAGGCTCATACTTCAAGTCCTTTTGGACAGGCTTATCCATCTAGATACACTCTTTCTCTATATATGTGGTATGTTCTTATTGCTCTTCTCTGCCTTGGTCCTTTATTCTTGGGTCTTCCTTTTCAATGTTTTCTCTGCTTTCTTACTTATTCCCAGGTTTTAATCCCCCTGTGGTCCCCAGGACCTACCTGTATGGACATTTCCTCAGCTGCATCCTTCCTCTATTACCATAGGGTCCAGATCCTTCACCTCCATTGTTTTGTTTTTTGTTTTAATTAATTAATTAATTCCTTTTTTATTTATTCATTTTTAATTAATTTCATGTGTACAAAACACTGTAATAGATAGACATTTATCATCTATACCCCTCACAAAGTGATAACCCCCCCAATCTACTACCCCTCTGACATCGCATACAGCCGTTACATTTCCACTGTCTCTATTCCTTATGCTGTACTCTGCTTCTTGTGAATATATATATATATATAAAATTATAGATATATATATAAATTTATATATATATATACATATATATGTATATATATATATATAAAATTATAGTTGACATTCACTATTATTCAGCTTCGGCTTCAGGTGTACAGCACAGTGATCATGCACCTACACTGTCCCTGAAATGGTCTCCCTAATAAGACAAGTGTCCATCGGATACCCTACAAAACCTTTACAACATTATTGATTACATTCCCCAAATTGACTTTCGTATCCCTGTGCCAATCTTGTGGTTACTGATTGTGCTTTCTAATCCCCTCACCTTCCCCCTCATCCCCACCCCACTCCCATCTAGCAACCGTCAGTTTTTCCTCTATGTCTCTGAGACTGTTTCTGATTAGTCCATTCATTTATTCTATTCTTTAGATTTCACATATAAGTGAGATCATATGGTATTTGTCTTTCTCCGACTGACTTATTTCACTTAGCATAATGTTCTCTACGTCCATCCATATTGTTACAAATGGTAAGATTTTGTTCTTCTTTATGGCTGTGTAATACTCCATTGTATAAATGTACCACAGTTTGCTGATCCAGTTGTCTACTGATGGGCATTTTGGTTGTTTCCATGTCTTGGCTATTGTGTATAGTGCTGCAATAAACATAGGGGTGCATAGATTTTTTCAAATTAGCATTTTGGATTTCTCTGGATAGATACCTAGGAATGGAATTGCTGGGTCATAAGGTAGTTCCATTGTCAGATTTTTGAGATACCTCCATACTATTTTCCATAGTGGCTGCACCAATCTGCAATCCCACCAACAGTGCACAAGGGTTCTCTTTTCTCCACATCCGCGCCAGCACTTGTTGTTTGTTGATTTATTGATGATAGCCATTTTGACTGGGGTGAGGTGGTATCTCATTGTGGTTTTTATTTGCATTTCTCTGATGGTTAGTGAGGTTGAGCATTTTTTCATATATCTGTTTGCCATCTGCATGTCCTCTTTAGAAAAATGTCTCTTCATGTCCTCTGCCCATTTTTTAACTGCCAGTTAGAAATTTATGATCAGATCACCCAGTGAGGTTACTTTCCATAGAATCCCTTTTTCGTCCACGATATCCTGCTAGAAAAATGAGCACAAGTATGAAAAGATAATTTCTACCAGCAGAAACACAAATGACCAATAAATAGATAAAACTGTTCGGAATCAGAGGTAGCTAAATGTAGATGATGGAGTACAGGTGACCTTTAAAAAAATTATCTCTTCTAAATTTTCTATAATGAATATGTATTATTCCTAATAAAAGAACAACAATAAAATATTTTCAAACCAACTGGGATTCAAGATCTGCTTGGTTCATCTCTGGTAAGGAGTGAGGAAGTTGTTTGTAAAAGCTGAACAGGCTTTATATATTCCTCATTCAAAAATTACTTGCATTTGAAGAGGGATACCCAGACCCTAACACAAGGAAGGAATAAATATATCCTCTTTTTTATGCTTTCATAAGATATGATATCGCTATTCCCAAAAGGCAGAAGATACAGAATCACCTTAACACAAAGGAAGGACCAAACGTATTATCTTTTTTTCTGGTTTCATAAGCTACAGTATCACTATTCCCACAGGGCAGAAGATACAGAATCACTGTTCCCAAAGGATGGTAGTAATGGTGGGAGCTCCTGATCTTGTTTGAGGGAGGAGATAAAGAGACTTTTGAGCAGGCCTCTGACATTTTAGATCATGCTTTGTGGGTAACTGTGTTTCGAGAGAACTGAGAACGGCTGGTGGTTTCCTTCTCAGCTGATCTCTGGAAGAGAAACCAGTCCTGGGTGACTTTTTAGAGGCAGGGCCATGATTTGTAGGAAGTCACAAGGAGATGGCTGGGCAGAGATAGAATGACCCTGCAGGAAGTAGAGGAGGGGCCTTAGCACAGGAGGTCTAAGAGCAAAGCCTAAATGACTGTTTGTCAGGGGACCTACTAGAGGATCCCAGCCCTTGGTGGACCAGATGCCGTAAGGCTACTTTTGTAAAACTTACATTCTGTTATTCTATTTGTCAATGCAACCTCCCTGAATAGCACCAATTGAAAAGGCAAAACTGAATTTATTGCCCACTTCATGGTACCTGCGCAAACTTTTGGCAATGGCTCCAAGGGGAAGGCAAGTTTGAAATTGATTTAGAATTGGGAATTTGATTTATGGTGGGTCTTTCAATGTAGGGAGCTAGGATTAGGATTGGATAAGGATCCTGACGCAACTATCCAGGAGTGGTGAGGATTTTAGTTGAGGAATTCAAAGAATCTTAGGGTGTAAAATGCCTGTTGATGGTTTCCATTGAAGAGTTGGTGGGGTTTTTTTAGGAAGTTTCTGTCATGAACAGTTTAGCCGTTTGTCTGGGCAGAGCCTTCTGGAATAGTAAAGTCATGTGATGAGGGCAATGGAACACTCAAGTTAAATTAACACAGACAGTAAAGTATGTGGGGGCATGTAGTGTCAGTCGTCAGTGCTCAAGCTGTTTGTGGGGAGATGATTTCCATTCTCATATTTAATGTTGGGTGTAAGACAAGAGTGCTCATTTTTATCCATTTTCACTCACCTTGCTTTCCCAGGTCAGCTGCTTTACTGGAAAGAGAATTCATTGAATGCCAATCAGTTCAACTGCCATTTAGATTCTTATCTCAGGTGAGCTCTTATACAAGTCAGCCCTCTGTTTTTATTAGTATTTATCATTTATTGGATTATGTGTCCAGCTAGTCCCAAACTCTTTATGTAAACCATTGAATCAATGAATTTTCATTAAATATCTACCATGAGTAGGCTCTGTGCTACACATTTTATATTCACCATTCATTTATTCAACAATTTTTCAATGAACACCTATTTGGTTTTGAGCAGAGTGTTTGGTGCCAGATATACAATTGTGAACAGGACACAGGTCCTGTTTTCAGGTAGTTTATACACTAGACTCTTCAAAGCAATTCCAAGGCATACATTGTGTTAATGTGCTTTACGGAGAAGGGGACAGGGATACAGAATGCTTAAATTACTTGCCCATGTCTTCCAGGTAGCTGATGGGGTTCAGAACGAGTCACCCCAAAATATACCTCTGTGGTATGCAGACTGTTTTGAGCTAAGGCAACTTTAGCTTCGGCTCCAGAGAAACTTCTGCCTCTCCCTTAACTACCTGAAAGAATTAGAATTAGGGGCCTTGCCCATAATAAGTGATTATCAGAAATAACCTCTTTTGACCTGTCCATAGGGCAGGACAAACTTCTATTTACGGAGCATCTGCTCTCCTTATCATCCTGCCAGGACCCTCTGAAGCCCCCAAGGCACCTTACCTCATCCCTAGCTCTGGATGTCTTACATACCCCTGTTCCCTTTCCATCCCTGCTCCTCTCTGGAATGTGGGGTCTCTGACTCACTCATGTATGTGGGGCTCCCATACATATGTATACATTAAATGTGGTTGTTTTCTCTTGCTATTCTGTCTCAGGTCCATTTGATTATTAGACCAGCAAAAAGAACCTTGAGGGTAAAGGAAAATTTGTTCCTCCCAACACTGAGTTTGCAGGTACTCTCCTTAATCTGATTGAGTGCCCTGCCCTTAACCTCTGGTCTTGGTCTGTTTACCCTGGGCCTCGTCACTCTTCTTTCCATGAAGGACCCAAGGTCCTGAGCTGAGAGCCGGAGCTTCTGCCTGGTGGTCTTTCTGGTCTTCAACACGTGGCTCTAAACCCCTTGCTTCCGTATCTGCTCCCCAAATCACTGAAGGGTTAGTTTGGAAAGCAATCACTCTTCCTTGGGGCTAAAAACAGTCAGCAGCCACCTCTTCCCTTGAGAAGTAAATTAATATCATTCCTAACTTCCCGCAGAGGGAATGCAATTGTCTGTTCTCCTCTTGAAACATTCCCGAGTTGATTCAGCAACGAAGAGGCAGAATTGAAGCTAGAAATGATTCAGGGCAACAATTCAAGTTTTATTACACCCCACTGCAGGGTTTTTGAAAGATTGCTGTTGTGCTCATCAAGACCAGGGAATAGATAAATATTTTTTGTACGTAAACTGCTGTGAAGTGAGATTATCCAAGATACATGACTAATATCAGCGTTTGTGCTCTGACAGTATATTGAAGGTAAAAAAAAAAAAAAAAAAAGGAAAAAGGAAGATTATTTTATTTGAAAGGATTGATTTTTCTCACATGCTTCTGAAACAGCTTGTCAAAATAAATGGGTGACCTTTATTTTTTAATTTGAAATATTTACAAACATATGTTGGGGAATAAACACAGGAAATTAAGGATTTGAGAATTGACAGATGCTCCTGTCCTGTCTGTCTGGAAGCCTGTAATACATGCATGGGTCTTCTGCTGGAAGTCAAGTGTGTAAGTCGGTTGTAATGCCAGGATGTTGGCTGCACTGGTACAACATCCAGGTCTATGCAGAAGCTCACACTTTGGTTTCTCCTTTTGAGCTATGTCCTTGGGCAAGTTTCCAGATCTGCACTCAGAAGTTTCGTCGGGACCAGCATAAAAGAACTTTCTAAATCCTAAAGACAATTTATATTATACACACATTAGTTATTGTGATTAAAAACACAACTGAAACCTGTAGGGAAATTAGTACCAGATAAAAACATACCTAAGATTGGAGAGCCTTATAAGAAAGAAACGATTATTTACCCAAGGTGAGGATTGTTTAATACTTAGCAGGGATCATTAACAGTAAAGGGTTTAATGCTTCCAAATGTTCTTTCATTTTGTCTTTTGAGAAAGGTGTTGTCATTGAACAGCAGCATTTATGAAAGTTCTGAACTAACTAGTAAGCTTACTCTACATTACACTCTTCATTTCACAAATGGGGAAACAGACTCGGTCAGACTAAGGATTTGACTGAATCCACACAGCAAGTTAGTGTCAGGGCTGGGCCTAGAATCCAGGCGAGTCCTTTGGGTATAGCTCATTTGGTCTTTGTTTGCATTGTCTCCTTCCATGTTTCCAAATTGGGGTGTTGGAAGCACCCTGTATTTCTGCCCTGGTCTTCCTTACATGATAAATTTCCTCCGGGGCCACTCCTGCTCACTTCCCTTTTTCTCCTCCCAACTCTATTCTTCCTCTTCCCTTTGCCATTCCAAATTGGCACCAATCCAGGCATGTATTAGGCACACAATATTGATTCTCCTTCCTTTCCTTCTACTTTTTCTTGTCTCTTCTGATCATCAATCTTTTTTCTTAAAAACAACAACAGCAACATAGAAAACAAACATACAAACAAACAAAAATCCTAGCCACCTACCCTCTCTCTAAGTAGGCAACTAGCTTTCTGGGTTGCTAAATCCAGCAACTTGTATAAGACCTGTACTGTCCTTTGGTGTGGAAGGGCAACATTTTACGATTGCAAATTCATTAAAAGGGTTTTAGGCTGTATAAGACCTTGAGGTTTTCCCCCAAGGACTTCACCTCGGATGGTGTCCACTAAGCACCTGATCATGACAGGTAACTTTCATTTTACTGTGGATAATTTAAAAAGCATTTGTTCATCCCATCACTCATTTACGATTTCACTCATGTCATAAATATTTACTGAACTCCTACGATGTGCCAGGTCGGATACTGGAAATACAATGGTTTAAGGGCAGACACTACATTGCACAGTACACATAGTTTATGTAGAAACAGATGTTAAATGCTTACGTTAAGGTGTGGTGACTGTTCTGAGAGGGGCTTATGGGGGCACTCAGGGGACCGAGCAGGAGGACCTAACGCAGTTTAGGCCTCAACAAGTGCCTTCATGAGGAAGTGCCTGAAGGAGGCACAGGAGTGGGCGAGATGGAAAGAAGGGCGATGTGTGAGTTCCAAGAGTGGGGCTCATGTGAGGGACTGAAGAAGGGCCTGTGTGTCTGAAGGACCGAGTGGGAGCAGGAGAATGCTCCGAGGTCGGGGGAAGAGGCAAGCAGGCTCCGGTCCAGGAGGGCCTTGCAGTCCACGCCAAAATGTTTGGGCCGGCCTAAGGGCAGCAGGAAGCCTCTACAGTGTTTCTGTAGCTGGGGAGAGACGTGGTCAAATTTGCCTTTCTGAACATTAATTCTGGCGGCAACGGAAGGGAATGATTGGAAACAAGTGGAGACAAGAAGTGGGGCGGTCATTCCTCTAGGAGAATAATGATGCCCTTGGCTAAGGTAGAAGTGGGAAGCCCTGGGTGGAGTTGGAGTATGGATAAATGGTAAAAGCAACATTTTTTGTTGCGGTTGTTGTTGGTAGATGAGAGTCTGCAGGGTAAGAAAGGGGGAGACATTAAGAATGATGGTGTCTGGCACGGGCATCTGAGGGATTGTGCGATAAACATGATGGGCTGTTTGAAAACATATTGAATTAACCGATGTATATATGTATATGTGGGAGGTGGGAGCAGTGAGGAGCAAACCGGTGCAGAAGAGGCCACGTTTCGCCTGCGCAAGGATTCGGCCAGCACTTATTTATTTATTTATTTATTTATTTATTCAATATTTATTTTAATCCAATCATTTTAATTACCCTATCAATGTTACATTTTATACATAATAACCTCTAGTTGTCTTCTTAGTTTTTAAATTATTTTAGGAAGTACATATTTTGGTTCTCACCCCCTGTTGGTCCATATAAAGCTGTCTCATTCTTATTTTATGTGTTATTGGTGTAGCAGGCATATACAAAAAAGTGTATATTGAATTTTCACAGAGATCATTTTACATCTGTATAAACATCACCCAGGTCACAGAACACTACCAGGACCTCCCAAAGCTCCCTCATGCACCTTCTAGTTACCTCCCCCACTATCCTGGCTTCCAGAACCCTTGATTAATTTTGCCTGTTTTCAAAATTTATATAAATGGAATCATGCAGTATGTAATCTTTTCTGTTGCCTCCTCCTTTTAAATGACTATGTGTTATTCCATTGTATGGACATATCATCATTCATTTAACCAATCCCCTCTAGATGGTATTTAGGTTGTATTCCATCATTTGCTATCACAAACGATGCTGCAACAAATTCTTCATAAATAACCTCAGAATAGTATCAGTATATCAGGGATGTTTTTAGCTGCAGATACCGGAAGAACCAAATACAAGCTGCCTGAACAGTAAAGACATTTATTGTCTTACTTGGAAGTCTGGAAGTCAGCAGCTCTAGGCTGCTTAAGGTTAACGACCCCATGCCTTTGTAGAGGCCCATGACCTCCCTTCCTTCTCTGCTGTCCACCAGGGGCTCGCTTTAATCCTCAAGGCTCCTCCCCTCAAGAGAGCTGCCAAGACAGCAGTCCCAAGAGAGCTGCCATTTGTATTCCTGGTCCTGTGAAATTTCTGTTTATATATATGTTGCCCATTTTTCTATAGGGTAGTTGCTTTTTTTATTTTTGGTCTTAAAATGTAACTCTTTAAACGATTTCATTTTTCACTTCATTATCCTTCCAGTATGCATTGGCTATTCCAAGTCATTTCCTTGTCATCTGGTCACATCTATTCTACCTTAAATTCAGTGGCTATTTTCATCAGATCAGTGTCCTTTTGAATACGTTTCACCTACATTTTACTGTCCTTAATTTTACTCTTATTCTCAGGTTCACCTTATTTCAGAAATGTCTGTCTTTCCTGCCTTCCTTTGTTGTCTCTGAGCTATATACTTACACAGTTTTTTTTTTCAAATGCCAAGCAAAAACTTTCTCTCTGAGCAGACATGATGGTACTTGAAGTGGGAACTATATGCCTAGAGTACAATGACATAATCAAATAGCCGAACAGTTCGCTTGATGTTTGCTTACTGATTCAAAATCAGTTAAAAATATAAAAGTAGTCAGGACACAAAAAAGACCATACTTTTCGATAGTCAAAATACATTTTTCATGTTTTTCTTCTCAATTTGTTAGTTATCTATAATCATATTTATATCAATATTTTTCTCATAACACTTAATTATGAAAAATTTCAAACATACAGAAATGTTGAAAGAATTACATGTAGAACACCCATACACCCACAGACTAGATTCTATAAATGACAACATTTTGCTAAAGTTGCTTTATCACGTATCTATTCATTTAGACATCATCAATTTATCTTACTTTTTTATGTATTTCAAAGTTACAGATCGGGCCATCTCATCCCTAAACACATCCACATGCATATCATTCACTAGAGTTTGTTTATTTTTATTTTTTGAGGTAAAACTTATATGCAGTGAAATGCATAGATCTTAAGAGTACTACCGTGTTTCCCCAAAAATAAGACCTAGCTGGACGATCAGCTCGAATGCATCTTTTGGACCAAAAATTAATGTAAGACCTGGTCTCATTTTACTATAATATAAAACTGGGTCTTATATAATGTAATGTAATGTAATGTAACATAATAAAATATAATATGATATAATACCAGGTCTTATATTAATTTTTGCTCCAAAAGACACATTAGAGCTGATTGTCTGGCTAGGTCTTATTTTCGGGGAAACATGGTATTAGATGAGTTTCAAATGTCAATGGTTTTCAATTCGTGATAGCATCTTGAATTATCGATTCTTTGAATTATTCTTGTCAGCCTACCCAAACAAGTCCATGCAGTACAAGATCAATGTCATTCTTACCACAGACCAGTTCCCTTGCCTCAGTTCCTCTTCTTCTGGCTTCAGAGCTAAGTCTGTGTGTCTCAGCCGACCCTCTCCGAGCTGGTCCCCCACCTGAGACTCCATGTTTCCCTTCACCCCCATAGTGAGTCCAGAAGATCTAAAGTGGTAGACACCGTGGGGCAGATATTACTAATCCCAGGGGCCGTGGCATGATCAGTTGGCAGTAGAATGGGGGTGAGGGATATGGGGAAAAGAGCCAGGCTACATACAGTATTGGTGTCCAGGAGAAAAGACAGTATATGAGAA
This sequence comes from Rhinolophus ferrumequinum, assembly GCF_004115265.2. Classification (NCBI taxonomy): domain Eukaryota; kingdom Metazoa; phylum Chordata; class Mammalia; order Chiroptera; family Rhinolophidae; genus Rhinolophus; species Rhinolophus ferrumequinum. The sequence continues at coordinate 18,483,903 of NC_046300.1, forward strand.
TAGGTTCTGCATCTTTAAGTCTTGGATATTTGGAGCAGTGAAATGGGAGGGACACTATCAGGATTAAGGAACAGGGAAAGGAAAGGAAGGAAACTCGATAGGAGCTGCTGAGCACAGCGGTTATGGGGGGTCAGACTGCCCACTTCATGTCCCTGTTCCTCCCCTTATTAGCTATACATTTTTTTTTTTTTTGAATGGAGGGAGCAGCTCTCAGTGGCCCATGCGGGAATCGAACCGGCAACCTTGGTGTTACTAGCACCATACTCTAACCAACTGAGCTAACCGGCCACCCTCATACATTTGTTTTAACTGAACTCTCTGTGTCTTAACTTCCTCACCTATAAAATGGGAATAATAATAGTACCTACCCCATTAGATTCTTGGGACAAACACATGAAATCATGTAAATGAGAATACATTTTTCCCGTTTGGTGGGAGGCAAACGTTTGCTGACTGCCGGTATGGCTGGTTGGGGGGTTTAGCCTTGGGGCCAGTCTTAGCCATTTATAATTTAGAAAAAGGAATGCCTGTTGTTTCTCTCCTTTTGCCCCCCACCCCGCATCCTCTTCACTTTCCCTTCTGCCTGCTGTGGCAGAAACATTATTTTAATAGGAAATAGAACCACTCATTTTGCAAAAAAGTCTGTAAATTGCAGATGCCTGGGAGAGTCATTATGTTAACATAAACGGATTTCATTTAAGGTGCAGATAGGGGTCTTTGATCTTTTTTTGTTTTGGTTAAGGAAAGGTAGAGAGAACTAGAAGGCTAAAGGTGGGAGAACTAAAGCGGGGTGGGGTGGTGGGGAGTGGGGTGGTGGTGGTGGGTGGTGGTGGGTGGGAGGAGTGGCAGGGAGGGAATAATTAAAAGGACTAGATGGGTACAACAACCAAAACAGATTTTGCTAAGTGTCAATTTTTTTTTTAAAGCTAGCACTCTTTTTATATATAAAAGACCTCATTTTTATAATGCAAAAATATTCTGTAGTGCAAGTAAGAAATAAGAAACCACAGGAAAGTGGGTTCAGGGCAAGTAGTAGAGCTGAGATTTCACTTTTTAAAAAATGCTGAGTAATCACATACATTGATTTTTAAGCTTCATCTGCTCACACCTGGGACACACCCATACAATTTCCTGCCTGAAGTTTTGTTTAATGGTGCTGTCAGCCCCATGGGGTGAGAGAGAAGGGGAGGAAGCTTAGCTTCACTTTGTTAGCCAACAGCACAAGTTTCACTTGTAGGAAGATTTTTGTGGGAAATTTGAGAGGCTGACATAGTTTTCCAGTTGGAGGGGCTAGTACCGCCTTTAAAAAATGCTTGTGAATTCTGACGACAGGCTAAATGCTGTCAGTTTGTCACTCTGTCCAGTAGGAAGTTGTTCCCGTATTGATCTAGTCTTGGTTCCCAGGTGACTATCGCTGTGTACACAAAGGTTCACCTTGTACACCCTCTCTCAGGCTCTTTCCCAACAGTCTTTGCACTCTTTTTGCCATCGACCTGTTAGCATTAACTCAATTATCAGTTTACTCTTATCATAATTGCCCTAACAGCTGCTATTAAAATGTACTTTTGCCATAGACAGTAGCGTAACCTGGCTCTTAGTGTCTCACAAGGATTTTCTGGCATGGGTGAGAAGCCCAGTCGAGACTACGTGCAACTGGAGTTGGAATGTTCTCTGCCAGAATGCCTGCACCCATATGGGAACCGTAGGCTGAACTGCCTTTAAAAAAACCACTCTGTGCTCCATCCAGACTGTTTCTTATTCACTCTAGCTCATGGCCCCACCCACTACATCGTGTTAAAGGCAAGGCCTCTTATATTTTGAGAACTTGCAACACATGAAATGTGGGCTAAGCACTATCCCAAGCCAGCCCCGTCAGAATCCACTCCAAGAGTGTTTCCAGAAATCTAGAGGCTCCTGGGACCATTCCTGCCACCACTGTGCAAAGATGGCAGAAGAAGGAAGTCAATGCAGAAAGCAGTACAGTTGTCATGTTTGAATCTAGCATCTTGGGAGGTGAGTGTCCTCTCAGACAGTCCCCCTGGGACAGTAAATGCTGGAAGAAAGGGTCTCCCATTTAACAGAGAGAATGGGAACCTCCAGCTCACTAGGAAAGCTGGGCTGAGCCAGCAGGAGACAGACAGCCTTGTTATTCCACTGTCTGCTGCTGAGGATTTCACTCCACTAGGTAGCTTCTCAGATTGGTGCTGCAGTCAGAAAATCCTAGAAGGTGAGCAGAACAAAAAGTTCTGCTTTTGTCAGAAGCAAGCCTGATGGGCACCAGAAATTGCTTTGGAACAGGGCAGTCCAGTTCTCTGTCAGCCTGAGAGGAGAATCCTGACACCTCCATTTCAGTGAAAGGGGAGGACCGGCTATTCACCTGCTCAGTGACTCTTCGTGCCTAAATGGAGCAATCCTCATTCAGAGAGGAGAGTATTTGTATATCCTAGGAAAAAATTCTGCAGTTTTGAGGGGAAAGGGAGCATTGTCCTGAGAACTCAGAGAAAAAACATTGCTAGGAAAATGTTTTCTATAAGAGCAAAAAAATTGTTTATAAAATATGTAAAATTTATGGAGTAACATACCCGAGATAAGGGAGTTGCACTTAGAGAGAGTCCCAGAGATCTGTAAAGGGCCGTCTTGAGTCTTTGGCAAAGTGCTGATTTCTGCGTGCGTAGGAGGAAGCTACCTAAATCAAGGGAGAAACCACCAGAAAGGAGTAGGTGAACATATGTAAAAAATCAGAAGTACTGATACATAGATAGGCTCCAAAAAACATTATGCTCGTGAAAGAAGCCAGCCACAAGAAGCCAGGCATATTCCATTTATATGACATATCCAGAGCAGGTGAATCCATAGACACAGAAAGTAGGTTACAGGTTTCCAGAGGCGGGGGTGGGGAATGGGGCAGTTATCGTGTACAGGTACAGAGTTTCAGTTTTAAAAGATGAAAAAGTTCTGGAAATGGATGATGTTAGTATACACAGATCAAGGAAAAAGCCCTGAGACTGAAAATCTACCCCTCGTAAGAAGAGTGCAGGGAAAGACTGAACAAAGAGGCTGGCCATGCCAGTCTGGCAATTAATAGACTTTATTAAGGGAAACTTAAATATGAGGCGTGTCTTGGGTGGCTGCAAGATGAAATGCATCCCTGCCCCTTGGCAGGCACCAAAGCATTATACAAGGTACGGGGAGGGGGTGGATAGTCATGGGTACTAGAGTCTGAATGCTACCAGGTACGAGACGTTACTCTGCATGCTTGACCAGATCAGGACAACAACCTGTTCCAGGAATCGGCACGTAGCGGGAGGCAAGGGAGGGGTGCTGATTTATGTCAGAATGAATATTGATTAAGATCAGACCGTCTCTAAGGGGGGTTTGCAGAAAGCAACTTCCGTTCTGGCCTGGGTCCAGCTTTTGGGACAGACTGCGGTCATGTCATGGAACAGTCTCTCCTCCGCAGATGGTGGTGATGGTTGCACAACAATGTGAGTGTGTTAATGCCATAGAACTGTACACTTAAAAATGGTCAAAATGGTCAATTTTATAACACAAAAGTTTATCCTCTATTCTGTTTTCTGTCTTTATAAATTTGCCTCTAATTTTTTGCTTTTTACATCTGTGAACATCGTTTAAGTTCTTTACTTGCCAAAAGTTTGGGGGGTAGAATGAATGGATATTCTTTTTAGGTCTCTTCCAAACATTATTTTTGTCATTATTTTTATTAAAAAAGAACATCAGTATCTGATCCTGTTTCTACCAGTGACTTGTCTGATTCCTTTAGGGTTATGAGTTTTTGTTCTAACATTTTTTTCCTATAAAATACCTTTATGGTATATCCTGTCTCCCTACTCTTCTATCTCCAGTTCTCTCTGGTTTGGCTAGCTGCATATCTGCTGAAAATGTCTCAGTGTAGCTGCTGCTGTTTCCACAAAACAACTTCAGTAACAGTTATGAGAAAACCTGATGTTCAGGTATTAAATGTCTTTACAATCGTCAGCTTTATCATTCTGTGAATTTATATATATGATGACTTCTTTTTGTAAACTCTGGAATAGCTGTATACTCCATATTTATTTTGATGTATTTTATAGTTTTTTAGAGTTTTAAACGGACTTGCCATACACTGATGAAGCCTGATTCGCATAGCGACTCTCTGGCATAGTGTGGATAAGTGTTAAGTTCAACAATACTGAGTTCACAGACTGTCTTTGAAATTGTTACCTATTAGCAAATACAGTCTCTCGACAAAGGTTAACGGAATGATTGTAGTATATTGGGTAATGTGTCGGAGACAAATTAAAGTGTCCCCATGTGTGGACCCAGAGCAGTAAAGTTATTTGTTTTCTCAGAAAGCACCATAAGAAGCATCATTTTCAGGTTGGGAAATCTTGATGGCGATTCTTGTTCAGTTCCAGAGCTTGTGATTATTGGACTCTTTCATTATCGTTTACTGTTCTTTTAGGAAGCGTCAGAACTTTTGGAGCGAAGGGCATTTATGTTTGATAGAAAAGTTTAATTTCTCACCTTTGTTCTCCTCTTTCTTTGCACTAAAGACAGAATAAGAAAATCTAATAATAACTCTTAATGACTTACCGTCTTGAGGGTAAATAATCTCACTCTGGGACTAAATGTCTGTGAAACCTATCATAAACCGTATGAATAGCTGTAATGGAACTTTTTCTCTTTTTTATACTAGCTGTGGACATCCGTGTCACTTGTAACACAATGAAATGGGAATCTGAATATTCATAGGTATTTTTCAATATTAGCATTCATTGACTGCAATTCAGAATTATATCACCTTTTTATTAGCAAGGACATACCCCTCTACCCTATTCATTCTTTCAACAAGTACTCATTGAGTGCCTTTTAGGTGCCAGATACTTTATAATTAAATTCCTAACCTTAGAACTGGTGTTCATAGTTTGCCAGATTTTAAATACTATTGGGTCGTGTAAGTTCACGTTAATTAATTCTAGGTACTTCCTGTTAAAATGAAAATTAATCTTACAAGATTAACATATAGATATTTGAAAGCCTTCTTGTAATTGAAACAGCTCTTAAGATCTTCAAATTTGACAAGCTGGGCCAAAATGATTCTAACAGAAACCAAAAGCTATTGAGCTTTATTATACATTTCAAATAGTTTTATGGTATTGAAATAATAGGGGAAATGTTCAGTAACACACAAAATATAAAATCTGAGTACATTTTTTAGAATAGCCATCAAATTGTGGTTTGATAAGCCCCTAAATATGACTACTGACCACAAGCATTAGTATTTCAGATAACTGTTTTTTATGTTATTACTAATAGTTACATGGGATATTCTTGAGTAAAGACATGAATTTTCTTTCGGTGAACCTCCAACAACGAGAGATTCTGTTTTATAAAACTCTGTGCCTCATTTGGCAGTGTGCCAGAGGTAATTTTTTTTTTTTATTGGTTTTCCTGTTCTTTTAATAAAAACTGAAACATATGGCCACTGAACTGAAGGCTAACATGCGATTCTTTACTTCTCGAGACATTAAAGAGATGGAAATTAATTCAACCTGAGTCTGCTGGTCAATAAAATTACAAATTGGAAATAGTAAATCTTGTATTCTTGATTCTTTACATATTCACAAAAGAAATAATATCTGATTTAGATGGCATTTCCATTTCTTTCTCCTTTTTAAGGATGGCGCAGCTCTCAGTGGCCCATGCGGGGATCACACCAGCAACCTTGGAGTTATTAGCACCAAACTCCAGCCAACTGAGCTAACCGGCTGCCCCAGCATTTCGATTTAAAGAAACGAAAATTAAATTCATTCTCCTTTTCCTTTTCTGGTGTGGGGAGGGAGGAATATCATGTAAGGAGGAACTTCTCCTTCCATGAAAACAAAATATATAGATTGCTTTAAGATTTTAAGGGAGTGAGTCTTAAAATGATTCTTCTTTCCACTATATCTACATTGGGTTCCAAAATATTCAAGATTTTGGACTCATTTTTCTATTGCTATTTCCTTTTTCTCGCTGTTTGGATTTATTTGTGGGAAAATTCAATTCCTGTATCAGTGTTTTCTTGAATCTTGAGTCGATCTACAAATTTCCTTTTAAAAGTTACTAACATCAGAATTTTGTGGATTATTTCAATATATTCAAAGCCTTTCAGATTAAATAATTGGAGACAATCTACAAATTTTTCTGTTTGCAAGAAGTAGGGTTCTGGCCCAAATTACATCTTTTAAGAAATTATGTCCACTGTATGAAAATAAAAAAGTTCTAAATACCGGTGATCTTGGCTTCATCTATGAACTTAAGATAGGACAAATCCAGTTCCAGTTGCTCTCCCTGAAATTATAGAATTGTAAAGTACTTTACTTTTTTTTTAGGTAGGTGAAGTTCACTTAAATTCTCCTCAATTATTTTTAATTTTCCTATTTTCTTTGGTAAAATATTTCATATTATCTTATCACTTCTTTGAGATAAAGAATTGCTGTTGAGCAAAAAGTGATTCCAACCAGAGAATATTTTATATAACTAAGGGTGGTACTTAGTAAAATTTTATCACTTGCTTCCTTAAGACAATTTAGATACTATAACTTTAGCCTCTAATCTTCTTCGACATAATCCTCATTCTCATTTTATGACAGTCTCTTTTATTTAATGGTTTTATAGACTTGTGTTTGAAACTGGCTGGAAAGCAATTTCAAGAAATAGTTTACAGGCTACTTTTAATGAGCAATGTTAGATATTTATTGCTTTCAGATATAGCACTATTATTATTATCAAAAATTATTTGTTGATTGCTGGTGGTTGTACTTGGAGCTATGTAGGACAGAAAGAAACTATAATCACTGTTCTATGCCCCATTATATGGCAAATAAAAAAGATAGGTCTCTATATGGTTTCTCTGGCTCTACCTCAGATATTTTCTCCTTTAGGGACTGGACACTGCTTAGAGTGAGATGATGCATTTTCATCTTGTTTTTTTATTGGCTTTATTCCCATGAGTCTTAGATTCCTTGGCAGTCAAGTTGAACTCCTGAAAAGGAAACATTAGAATAGTAAGGTATAGCAATGACCTTTGCAGGCACATCACGCTGATTCATGATTCCAGGATTTGCATTAGGTTGGCATCACTCATATCTGTATACAAGTGTTGGAAATAACCTCAGGGGTTAGAGTCATTCAAAACTCCCTGGGAGAGAAATTTCCCCACAGGAGTAAGATAAAGGGATTTCTTCCCTAACACTGGCAAGGGCACTTGACAAATTCTGCTTGTGCCCACGTTGATGAGTGGTGTTTTTCTTTAGCTAGCTCATGTCTACCATACACTTTATTCTCTGCAGGCTAGTACTGGACCATCCAATGGCAGGTGCCGCGGCAGGAACTCTCTGTATTGAAGACTTTGCCCCTTTGTACCCAATTCCAGCTGAGAGCAGTTTCTAAAGCACCATCTTCCTGCTGTGTAATAAAAAAGGGAGGAAGAATGGAGGGGAGAAAGGAGGGAAAAAAGGAAGAAAGAAGGAAGTTAGTATTAAGCAGTTACTCAGAAGACTTTTTCTGAGGGACAGTGCTGGGGTCTTTGGTGGTGGGGTGTGGGTGGGGGGAGGAGGGACACAGACGCAAAATATAGAAGGAACCTTGCCTCGACAGGGTACAGATAATTAGGGAGGATAAAACATGTATTCCAATAGCTGAAACACAAGGTCAAATGTGGTAAGTTCCATAGGGGTCTAGATGGAGTGCTGTGGAAATCCAGAGGGGAGAGCAGACTTCTGGTTGGTCCTCACACCTGTCAATAAGGAAACCACAAACTGAAAATGTACCATACCTTCCATGTTCTCTTTCCTCCTACCTTTCATCAATTATTTCTCACAAAAGGAGATTTCTTAACAGTAGAGGTTTTGGAGAAAAAGGAACCCACACACACTGTGGGTGGGAATGCAAACTGGTGCAGCCGCTATGGAAGGCAGTGTGGAGGGTCCTCAAAAAATTACGAATAGAATTACCATATGACCCAGCAATCCCTCTCCTGGTTATCTACCAAAAAATCTGAAAACATTTATACATAAAGACAAGTGTGCTCCAATGTTCATTGCAGCTTTATTTACGGTGGCCAAGACATGGAAACAACCAAAATGTTCTTTGAAAGATGAATGAATGAAGAAGTGGTGGTATATATACACAATGGAATACTATTCGGTGGTAAGAAAAGATGAAATAGGACCATTTGTGACAACATGGATGGATCTTGAGATTATAATGCTAAACGAAATAAGTCACACAGAAAAAGCAGAGAATAATATGATTTCACTGATATGTGGTATATAAACCAAAAACAACAAAAGAACAAGACAATCAAATGAGAAACAAAAACTCATAGACACAGACAATAGTTTAGTGGTTACCAGAGGGTAAGGGGGGTGGGGGTGGGAGATGAGGGTAAGGGGGATCAAATATATGGTGATGGAAGGAGAACTGACTCTGGGTGGTGAACACACAATGGGATTTATAGATGATGTAATACAGAATTGTACACCTGAAATCGATGTAACTTTACTAACAATTGTCACGCCAATAAACTTTAATTAAAAAAAAAAAGGAAAAGAAAAAGAAAAGGAAAGACAACAGAATGAAGAGGACACCAAACATTTAAAAATACAAAAAAGGAGAGAAAGAATCTATGCGCTTCCAAGCTTCTTAAAGAGGATAAAATATTTTAAAAAATACCTCTTTGTAACATTTTTTATTGTAATTGTGCACTGTGCAGTGTGTGTGTGTGTGTGTGTGTATCCAAAACACAAGTTTGCAAACCATTACTTGTGATGCAAGTATTTATTCCGTAACTGATGCCTGGGGTGTAGAGGGTGAGGGGAGAGAACAGAGATGACTTTTGGTCTTTGTTTTGAACAATTGGATTGGATGGTGATATCATTTACTGAAAGGGAGAAAATGGAGGAGGAAAATTTTTATAAGTTCAGAAAGAAGAAAGTGAAAAAAATAAAGTTTTCTGATTTGGCCATGTTATGTCATAGTGGCTCTCAGACATTTTGACTGTGACCCACAGTTAGAAGTACTTTTGACCTCAAAATCAAGTTGACTTTGCCACATTTCTGTATGTGACTGGGTGGGTGTGAGAGAGAATGTATTTGTATGTCCTCTTTCCTGAATATAAGCCATGAAAGCTCTGGGCTGAGAGATGGGTTGAAAGATCTCACCTAAAGAGAAGACCCGATGAAGTGGTGGGGTCATCATGACCAGAGAGAGAAGTTCTCAATGTTTTCCTTCTGCCCACGCTGAGCCCACTTCTAGAACCATCTTTATTCTTTTCGAAAGACCAAGGTGGCTAATGGGTCAGAGATAGCTCTTCATTTTCTCCATTGCTCCACCAGGAAAAGAACAAGAAGGAGGAAGCGCAAGGTTTTGTCTTGCTGTAAGAAAAAACTAAGTTGTGAAATCTGAAGGGGCAGCTTCATTTCTTATAGAAATATCTCTGCTTAAAATCTGAACACAATTTTTGATTCATTTAATTTTTAAGCTAACCATACTGAAAAATACATAGACAAATTTAGCAAATACTCCCATTTCCAAAATCAAAAATTCATAACTGTTAACATTTGTCAAATTGGCTTCTAATCTTTTCATTAATGCACATAAAACATTACAGATGAAGCCAATGTCCCCTTTAATCAATACCCCAATCCCATTCCTGTCTCTCTCTCTGCCCCTCACTTCAATTAGCACCGATAAGTTTGATCTGTAACTTCCCATCCATATTTTATAATTTTCATACATAATCATTTGTAGCTAATAGATAGTATTACCGTGTTTCCCCAAAAATAAGACCTAGCCAGACAATCAGCTCTAATGAATCTTTTGGAGCAAAAATTAATTTAAGACCTGGTCTTATTTTACTATAATATAAGACTGGGTCATATATAAGTCTGGGTATAATATAATATAATATAATAATAATAATATAATACTGGGTCTTATATAAGGCCGAGTATAATATAATATAATATAATATAATATAATATAATATAATATAATACTGGGTATAATATATATAATATAATATAATATAATATAATATAATATAAGACTGGGTCTTACATTAATTTTTGCTCCAAAAGACACATTAGAGCTGATTGTCTGGCTAGGGCTTATTTTTGGGGAAACACTGTACTTCACATCTTTTCATGAACAATGACTCCTCAGCTGACCATGGCTATTATCTAGCAAGTTCGTGTCCAAGTACTCCAAAGGTATGTGTCCTCTGAGCATGACAGTAGCCTTTCTGGGGGATTGATGCAAATCTGTGTGGGTGCTGGCGCAGGCAGCTCTGGCCCAGAATTGAAGGTATTACTGAGGAAGTGAAGCAGACTCGGGGGGGAATTTTGGTCCTGTGCTATTTCCTCTGCATAGAGAGGTCTTGGCTAAAAATAGCGGAAGCTGTTCATCTGCAAAACACAGCTGTGTGGGGCCCCTATTTTGCAATGAAAGGCGTTAGCATGGCTGGTCATTTCCCAAGAACTGTCTTTGTTCACTAGGCAAAAGGTAGTGCAGATATTAATTGGGAGAGAGGTTTTCTGTTTTCTCTCATGACCATTGGTATGTGGTAGAAGACACCCTGGTTTATTATTCATTTAGGGTTCTCTTAGAACCATATCGTTCCTCTGGCTGTCCCTTTCGGCATCCCTGTAATCACATCAACCTGGTTCTAAGTTGAAATTAACAGACCTCAAGCTAGAAAAGAAATTCCTTAAAGAATATCAAGGTTCTTACAAAATCTGCATGAGGGTCAAGTCACCTGAGGGGATGGCATCCCCTCTCAGGAGCAGACTTTCATTAATGAAAGTCGTAATACTGCACAAAGCCCTGGCCATACAGTCATTTATTTAAAAGTAAACGATACATAACTGAAAGGGATCTGATAACACGTTCTCCCTCCATAGTCAGATCTCCGAGGCAAATCAAACCGTAATCAGAAGTGTTTGTTGAGCAACAGTTAGAGGTGGTGGGTCAGGTTAGCTTCTTCCCAGATAAAGCTTGTTTCTGTGACGCTCATCTTGCTTTGGTAGCTATGCTTCCTTATAATAGAAATATTTTTTAAATAAAATAAGTGTGTGTGTGTGTGTGTGTGTGTGTGTGTGTGTGTGTGTGTGTGTAGGCAATACCTATGCATGAGACAAATTTGAAAAGTATATAAAGGTAAACAAGAAAAAGAAGTCTCCTTCCCACTACCCCAGTGACTCACTTCTATTTTATAGAGCCAACCTTATTTTCAATCCTTGTGTGTTTTTCCAGAGAAATGCTATGCATATATGTTTATAGATGTTTTTCTTTATACAAATAATAACACACCATATATCATATAGTCTATAGCATGCTTTTACCAACTAACACTATATCTTGGAGGTTATAAATATAGAGCTACTCATTCTTTTCATCAACTGTATCAGTCAGTCTAGGGTAGGTTAGGCTACAGCAACAAAGGGGACCCATATATGAGGGCAGCCAAAAGTAGACATAAAACATCACAAGAAAAGAAAACTACAAATCAATATTATTCATGAACACAGGCACAAAAATCCTTAGTAAAACACTATCAAATCAAATTCATCAACATAGAACAAAAGGATTATACACCCCGAACAAGTATATTCCCAGTATATCCCGTGTTCCAGGAATGAAAAATTGAATTAACATCCAAACATCAATTAATTTAATACACCATATTAACAAAGTCAAACAAAATAAAAAAAAGTACATGATCATTTCCATAGATGCAGAAAAACCCAGCACCAATTCATGATAAAAACCCTAAACAAATGAGATTGAAGGGCACTTCTCAATCTGACGAAGGGCATCTGTGAACAATTTACAGCTAGCATCAGAGGTAATGGTGTAGGATTAAATGCTTTCTTCCTAAAATCATGAACAAAGCAAGACTATCTACACTCATTACTTCTGTTCAGCACCGTACTGGAGGTCCTAGCCCAAACAATAAAAACAAAAATATATAAATAAGTAAAGATATTCATATTGAAAAGCAAGAAGTAAACTTTTTATTTAGAGCTGACATAATCCTTGATGTAAAAAACCCTAAGGAATCAACAAAGAAAAGTCTAGAACTAATAAATTAGTTTAGTAATGTCATAGGACACAAGAGCAATGTACAAAGTCAATTGTATTTCCATATCTAGCAACAAACTCTCCAAAGATGAAATTAAGAAAATAATTCAATTTGTAATAGAATAAAAAAACAACATACTTAGGAATAAATTAATCAAAAGTAGTGATATATATATATATATATGTATTTCAGTGTATATATATATATTTCAGTGTATATATATATATACATACATATATATATACACATATGTATATATATACACTGAAAACAACAAAATAATTTCTGAGAGAAATTAAATACAACATAAATAATCAGACATTATATGCACATGGATTGGAAGACTTAATACTGTAAAGATGGCACTTTCCCCAAAATTGATTTATTCCGACATGATTCTTATCAAAATCCCAGCAGACTATTTTTTTTGTAAAAATTGATAAGCTGATCATAAAATATACATGAAAATACAAATAACCTTGCAGAGACAAAACAGTTTTGAAAAGGAAGAACAAAGTTGGAGGACTTATATTGTTTAATGTCAAAACTTACTATTGAAGGACAGTGTGCCATAAGGTATTATGCCAATTAGGGTATTGCATAAGGATAGACACATACAATAATGCTGAGCATGCAAAAATTGAGCATGCAAAAATAAATTCTGACTTTTATGTTAAACTAATTTTAGACAGAAGTTCTAAAACAATTTAATGGGGGAAAGGATAGTTTTTTAGAAAATGGTGCTGGGACAACTAGATATCCACATGCAAAAACAAACAAACTTCAATCTTTACCAAATACCACAGACAAATATTAACTCAAAATTAGTTATAGACTTAAATTTAAAAGCCCAATTTTTAGAATTTCTTGAATAAAACATGAGAAAATATTTGTGACCTTGAGTTAGGCAGCGTCCTTAGATAGGACACCAAAAGCATGACATTAAAGAGAAAATGGATGAATTGAATGTCATTAAAATTAAAAACTTTTGCCCTTCAAAAGATATCATTAAGATATCATTAAGATATCAAAAAAGATGTCACTAAGAAAATGAAAAGATAAATTACAAAATGGGTGAAAATATTTGCAAAACATACATCTGATAAAGGGTTTATGTACAGAATATGTAAAAAAGTCCTACAACTCAATAAGGCAAAAACCCAATTAAAACCCAATTTAAAAATGGGCAATAGATTTGAACAGATATTTCACCAACTCTATACAAATGGCTAGTAAGTACATGTAAAGGTGCTCAATATCAGTAATCATTAAAGAATTACAATTTAAAACCACAGTGAGATACCACTTCATATCCACTAGATTACAATCAAGAAGAAAGACATGACAGAGTGTTGGTGAGGATATGGAGAAACTGGAACCCTCTTATATTATTATTAGGAATGGAAATAGTGCAGCTATTTTGGAGAACAGTTTCTTAGAATATTAAACTTAGCAATTCTGCTCCTAGAAATCAACCCAAGAGAAATGCATGCATATGTCTTCAACTGATCATTTGAATTTTATCTGAGTCCTATGCTTTTGGAAGGTTGCAGCATTGAGAAATCCTTCCACCCTTTTGTATTCTGAGAAAGGCTAATCGCAAAGGATCACTTTGCCTTTACATATTTCCTTCCATCTTTCCTCAAGACTTTCATAAGACAACTGATGACTCCCTTGTTTCTCTGCCTTTATAAAATCCCAGACCCCTTTCCTTTCCTTGGAGATGTTTTTCATTCATGAATGTCCTCTCTATTTCAATAGCCTGACTAAAACCATCTCCTTAATTGCCCAAGGCATTTTGTCTTTCACATAACAAAGACTTGTACAGAATTACTTTTGTCTGTATCATTTAAAAACTGGAAACCATCCAAATGTCCATCAACCAGTGAACTGATAAACAAAATACAATATATCCATACAATGAATTTTATTCAGCAATAAAAAAGAACGATATACAGGACATGTCTTACAACATGGACGAATCTTCAAAACATTATGCTAAGTGAAAAAAGCCGAATGCAAAAAAATTACATATAGTATAATTCCACTTATATAAAGTGTCCAGAAAAATCAAATTTAGAGACAGAAAGTAGATGAGTGGTTGCCTGGGTCTGGTTGCGGGAAGGGAGACTGTCTGCGAATGGAGTCAAGGGAATTGGGTGAAGGAAAAGGCGTCTGTGACCCAGAAATATGACTCTTTCTGGTTATTTTTCAGAAATGAAAGACTCAGGGAAACCCTTTGACCTTACCCCTAACTGCCTAAAATAATTTAGATAGAGGACCTGCTCCAGGAAGAGAACTATCGTTATAGATGGCTACAGTTTAATATGAACTAGGTGTGATAGAGAAGGAAGAACCTAGTAAGACTCATTGATTAAGTCTGTATCCCTTTGTTAAAGATGGCCCAGCAAACCTTTGTTTACCAAACATTTGCTTCTCTATCTCCATGTGAATTGCCTTCCATCCCTTTGAAGTTCCAAACCACTACCCACCCCTTCTCCTTAGCTCAAGATGGCATGTAAGCCTCAACTGTCTGATCTGTCTTTGGATCCCATATTCTTATGGAACGAACACCCATATATACATATGTAACACAGCACTGTGAGTAGAATTTGGAGAGAAATTGCTCTGCAACTTTGGGAATCCATGTTTGATCCAAATATTTAGAACCAACTGTCAGAACCAGAGACCCTTGGTACTTATAGCTAAAGATCTATAATTTTGATTTATATTTTCTAGTTAAATAGAAATAAATGATAAGAATGGAAACTAACTTGATGAAGAACCAGACTATACGTAGTTCTAGCTATTGATCACAGAGCCAAATAAAGATAGCATGACGAAAGATTGCAAGCAGTTTCACTTCACCCATTGAAAGAAACCCTTGTTAATAATTTTTATAATTGCATTTAAAAAAATTGTGTTGAATCCTTTTTATAACTGACTTCTGTTCCGTTATTTATGTATGGAACCAATCCCCATTAATTGGTCTGTGGATGTTGAATGTATAAAAACATAGAGTTAATAAAATGCTTTCTATTCCAACTATAATAGAATCTTGAAGCTTAGTTGATCTTTGTCACCAAGTTTTCTTTTTAAATGTATTTCTTTCTTTAGAACTTTCCCTTTACTACCCGTCTCTGCTTATTATGAATTCCTACCCAGTCTTAAAGACTTGGCTCAAATGCAACTCCATAGCGCCTTTCTTCTTGAGTTATAATTATTTGTATAAACATGTTATCAAGTATACTTGAGTATAACAAAGTGGCTTTTTCATGGGGTAGCCTCTAGGACACCCTGCGCTTGGTTTTAAACCTTCTCTACATGTTTGTTGCATTGAATGGAATGTACCACCCCCTGGTGGCTGAATAGAAAAACAACTTTAGACTTTGCTAAAAAATGTCCCCTAGTTCCTCAAACTACTGTGGACTTTGGAGGGCTGAATTTGTGGAATTCAATTCAAAAGAATTCGAGGGTGATGTTTTAAAATTGGAACGTGGTAATGTGTGCACAACTTCCAAAATTAAGAGTGGCTCGAGCCCTCTTTTGGTGGAAATTACCTTTTTCCCTTTTTTAAAAAAATATTTTTATTTCTCCACTCCTCTTTCTCCTCTCACTTTCCCCTTTTCTCCATTATGAATCTTCCCCCACCCCCGATATCCTCCAATTTTAATTGTTTTTTCCCCTCACTTCTTGTTCTCAACTTTTCATTACTCAGTTCTTTGAAATGATGGTGTTTTAAAAAATTTCTACTTGTTTTTATTCAGTTCTTTCTGTTGTGATCGCACAGGAAGCATTATTTTCTTTTCTGTTGTGTTTAATGGTCACAGTGGACCAAATTCCAAATTCAGCCACTGATGTCCAGTTCCTGGTATAAAAAAGACAGTGTCTTGCATTTTTATTAATTTTTTTCAAGGTTGTTTCCCATCTATTTTTTTTTAATACTTGAAGGAGTCCTCTTAGGGTGAACATACAGATATTAGAATGGTCTTCACTCAACCAAAAAGCAAACTGAAGCCGAGTGAGAATGAACTCTTGTCCAAGATCACAGATATTCAATCTGATCTTTGTTCCCACTATCCATCCACTAGTGCACCAATCCATGTACCACGCTGATTTCTGAAGTATTGTGATCCAACTTCTTTACCACAATAGCTTAACAACTATAGTTTTTTTTTAGGAGTCTGTAATCACTTTTCTTTAAATTTAGTGGTACAGTGAATGTACTTGCACAAAATTCACCTGGTAGAACGTTAAAGCCAAGAGACTTAGAGGTGATCTAATCTAAATTCTTTAACAAATGATAAAATGCAGGCTTAGAGGTGAAATGACTTACCTGATGTCACACAACTTGTTTGAAACACAGCCAAAGATTGAAGCCCCCAGGCCTCTTGAATTCCAGTTTCGTGCACTTTCCAGGGCTCTGTGCAATCTGAGCGCAGCATGGATGCCGTAAGGCACCGCTGTAAGAGCCACACCTTAGACTCAAACAGACTGGGTTTGAATCTCGGCTTGGCCACTTGCTAAATCACATTAGGTAAGTTATTTAAGCATCCGTTTCCTCATCTGTAAAACAGTGATACGATCTCATACCGACCTTGTATAGGCTTGTTGTGAAGATTAAAAATATAAAATATTTAGCATAGGAAAAACGTAGTTCTGTGAAAGGAATTATATTTTGAAACCAGGAGAGCATAGTAGCTACCAAAGTAATCTTTGAGGTCAAACAGCTGGTGGTTCTAATTGTAGGACCTTTGGAGAGCTATTTAACTTCCCTGAGTGTTAGGTTTTTTATCTATAAAATGGGAATAATGACAATATTTTCCTCTCAGCAGCTTAAATGAAGTAATGGATGAAAAATTTGTGTGTGCTTGGCGCACAAGTTAGAGCTCAGCTTCCACTGGAAGTTCAGACCTCTTAATGGGCAAAACACTGAACTAAAGAATTTAGCCTAGGAAATATTTTAATAGAAAATATTATTTTCTTTCCAAAGTAATGAGGTTTCCCAGGAAAGCAGGCGTAATGATTTTTAATTGTCAGATGAGCAGTATAATAGCTACCAAGCATGTGCCATGTGGTTGGCATGTCTTCACAGGGTCTCATTTAACTCCCTCGATTAACCAATGAGCTAGGTATCAGAACACACAGATGCAAACTAAGTAACCGATGCAGGGGTCATCCTGCTAGGAAGTAGTTTCATCCTGGTCCAGGGCACTCCAAACTCTGGTCTCTATCACTGCACTATTTTAATTCTGCTTCCCAAACTGAACTGTTGGGAGAATGAAAACCTGAAACTTGTCAAACATGGCGCTATATTTTGACAACATATTCTAATCACTGAAACCAATAGGAGATAACACCTATATATATGGCTATTGTAGGGCCAGGACAAACTCTTTTATTGTTTAACTAGTCCATGAAATCTCTTGAGAATTCCCAAATTCTGGTTGGACTGCCACAACAAAATATCACAGATTGGGTGCCTGAAACAACAGAAGTTTATTTCCTCACAGCTCTGGAGGCTGGCAGTCCAAGGTCAAGACGTCGGAAGGTTTGGTTCCTCCTTAGCTTGCGGATGGTCGTCTCCTCACTGTGTCCTCACATGGCCTGTCCTCCATGCACACCCATCCCTGGTATCTCTCCCTCTTCATGTTTGTTTGTTTGTTTTTGTGGTAAGAACGTGTAACATGACATCTACCCTCAAATTTTTAATTGCAAAACGTATTATTGTTAGCTCTAGGCACAATGCTGTACACAGATCTCCAGAACTCATCATTCATCTTGCATAACTGAAATGTATACCCACTGAGCAACTACCCATTTCCTCCCCTCCCCAACCCCTGGAAACCACCGTTCTACTCTGTCTATGAGTTTGATTATTGCAGATACCTCATATAAGTGGAATCATGCAGTATTTGTCCTCTTGTGACTGGACTATTTCACTTTAGCATAATGTCCCTCCACGTTCTTCTATGTTGTTGCATATGACAGAATTTCTTTTTTTAAGGCGGAATAATATCCCATTCTATGTGTATACTACATTTGCTCTTTCCATTCACATGTCAATAGACATTTAGGTTGTTTCCATATCTTGGCTATCATGAAAAACAGTTTAATGAAAGTGGGAGTGCAGCTATCTCTTTGAGATCCTGATTTCAATTCTTTTGGATATATACCCAGAAGTAGGATTTCTGGATAAGATAGTAGTTCTATTTTTAATTTTTTGAGGAATCCTCCTAGTAGTTTCCATAATGGCTGCACGAATTTACATTCGCACCAACAGTACAAAAAGCTTCCCTTTTCTCCACATCCTTGCCAACACTTGTTCTCTTTTGTCTTTTTGGTAATAGCCATCCCAACATGTGTGAGTTGATATCTCACTGTAGTTTTGATTTCCATTTCTCTGATGCTTAGTGACATTAAGCACCTTTTCCATATGCCTGTTGGCCATTTGTGTGTCTGTTTTGGAGCAGTATCTATTTCAAGGCCTTTGCTCATTTTGTAATCAGGTTATTTGTGTTTTTGATATTGAGTTTTATGAGTTATGTATATATTTTGAATATTAACCTCTTATCATATATGTGGTTTGTAACTATTTTCCCCCATTCTGTAGCCTTTTCATTCTATTGATTATTTTCTTTGCCAGGAGAAGTTTTTTAGTTTGATGTAGTCTCACATGTTTATTTTTGCTTTTATTGCCAGTGCTTTTGGAATTATATTTTTTTAAAAAAATCATTGACAAGACCGATGTCAAGAAGCTCTCCCCTTGTTTTCTTTTAGGACTTTTACAGTTTCAGATCTTCTGTTTAAGTCTTTAATCCATTTTGAGTTGATTTTTGTGTGTGGTGTAACAATTTAATTCTTTTGCCTGTGGATATCCAGTTTTCCCAACACCATTTGTTGATGAGACTATCCTTTCCCCATCGTGTATTCTTGGTACCCTTGTTGAAGATCAGTTCACTGTATATGAGTGGGTTTATATGTGGGCTTTCTCTTCTGTTCCATTAGTCCAAGTGTGTTTTTATGCCAGTACCACACAGTTTTAATTTCTGTAGCTTTGTCATGTATTTTGAAATCTGGAAGTGTGATGCCACCAGCTTTGTTCTTCTTTCTCAATATTCTTTGGCTATTCAGGAGCTTTTGGGTTTCCATATGAATTGTAGGATTATTTTTTTCTCTCTGTAAAAAATCTCATTGAGATTTTTGAGTTTAGCATTAAATCTGTAGATCACTTTGGAAAGTATGGACATTTTAACAATACTAAGTCTCCTAAGCCTTGAGATTTCTTTCCATTTATGTTTTTTTTTTTTAATTTTTTTCCCTCAATGTTTTGTAGTTTTTTGTGTAGCAGTTTTTCATCTTCTTCTAAGTAGTTTACATGGGATTGTTTTTTTTTTAATTTTCTCTTTTGGATAGTTCATTGTTAGTGTATAAAAATGTAAGTGATTTTTGTACGTTGATTTTGTGTCCTGCCATGTTATTGAATTCATTTATTAGTTCTCACAGATTTTTGTGTGTGTGTGTGAAATCTTTAGGGTTTTCTGCATATAAGATTATGTCATTTGTGAACAGAGATAATCTTACTTCTTCCTTTCTGATTTGGATGTGTCGTATTTCTTTGCCTTGCCTCATTGCTCTGACTAGCACTTCCAGAACTGTGTTGAATAGAAGCATTGAGAGTGGGGATCTTTGCCTTGTTCCTGGTATTAGAGGAAAAGTTTCAGTTTTTTATTGTTGAGCATGATGTTAGCTCTGGGCTTTTTATATGTGGCCTTTATTATGTTGAGGTAAATTCTTTTTATAATTAGTTTATTGAGAGTTTTTAATCATGAAAGGTGTTTCTGTGGGAGAATGAAACCTGGGCCTTCCTTTTCCACTCTCTTACTAATGTCACTTTTCTTCCTCTTCTTATAAGGACATCCATTCTGTTGGATTAGGGCCTCACCCTTATGGTCTCGGTTAACTTTAATTACTTCTTTAGAGGCCCAGTCTCCAAATGCAATTAAATTGGGGGTTAGGACTTCTACATATGAATTTTTTGGGGGCAGGGCACAATTCAGTCCATAAAAAATCCATTCATTTCTTTTATCCTTAAATAAGTGGAGTGTTCTTTATAAGTATTTGCAGAAACACATTAATTGACAAGTACAATCATGAATCTTATATCCACGGCCCCAGAATTATAGAATGTGAGAGCCAGAAAAGACTGAGTAGTCATAGTTCAGTGCCTGCATTGATGAAACTTGGAGTCATGTTCTATAAGATCCAGACTGCTCGACTGTCAAACTATGAAAAAAGAATATTCTTCTTTGGTTTTGGAGAAATTATCTCTTTGTTGTGTGTTTGTATGTTTGTGATACTCTATAACAAGACAAAGTTTAATTTCTATGAACTTAAAAGAAAAAAAGGAAATTGGAGCCAGAATGGAGAAGGGACTTGTGTGAGGGTCACACAGCTGGGACTAACTGGCCCCCACACTGGACCCCAGAACTCCTCATGTGGTGCAGGACTCATACGATTGCCATGCACCCAGTAGTTTCTAATCTGATTACGTATCTATATAGTATAATACCATCCTCCCTGTTCACCACCTTGAATTTCACCAGTGCATTCATTTATACCTAGTCACAATGCAGGTCAGCTCATGCCAAGACTTTACTCGGAAATGCATTGCTCATAGTCCTCACTGCCACCCTGTGAGGGAGACTGTAAGATTTCCCCATTTTATAGAGAAGGACGTCTGAGAGGTTGTCACTTGTTCAAGGTTCTCCAGCTAGTAAGAGACACACAGCCTGAGGTGGACATGGATTTGAAGGTTTGTGTGCTGATTGATTGAATCCTCCTGTTTTTCTTACTATGAAACCTGCTTCATCAGCTTCTTTCTCCATTCCCATTATGACTTATCACTGCATGTTGAACAAGAGGTGGCAAAAGAGGACAACTACAGAGAGTCACAGGGCGTTGGAAAAAGGTGTTTTGTTCTGCTTGATCTTTGCTTCTCATGCAAAGGAAGGATTGCTGGGTAAAGCAAAGAGTCCCTGTGTGGTAGGGCCAGGGCACTTTAGGCAAGGTTAGAGATGTTTTATAACAAAAGCACTTCACAGTGATTGTAAAAATAATCTGTCCGTGATTTTGAAAAAAAAAATATAGACAATATAGAAAAGTACAAAGGAAGAGTAAATTGTCGCATCTTCCTGACCCATCCCCAATTAATTGCGTACTCTGGAGGTAATTATTGCTACTTTTGTGTATGTATTAAGAAATATATTTTAAGCACATGTATGATATATGTAAATTAGCAATGGATAATGCTGTACTTACTGTTCTGCAATGCACTTTTTAATCTCTTCCGTATGTCTTCGATATGTTTTCATATATATATAGAGAGTGTCATTTCATTCTTCTTAATGATCGTAAAATATTTAATTGTAGGAATACACCATGATTTATTGAATTATTCCTGTTGTAGGCTGAATAATGCCCCATTCCCCCAGGATTAATATCTTAATCCTTGGAACCTGTAAAGTTACTTCATTTGAAAAAAAGTCTGTGTAGATGTGCTTGAGATGGGGAGATTCTCCCGGATGACCTGGGCAGGCCCCACATGAGTCACAGGTGTCCTTAGTAGAGAAAGGCAGATATAGATTTGGCGCACACAGAGGAGAAGGTGATGTGACAGAGGCCGCGACTAGAGTGTTGTGGACGCAAGCCCAGGGGTGGCAGCAGCCAGTGGAAGCTGGCCAACACTGACCAGTGATTCATGAGCTCCCATGGACAGAGTGTCTTCTAGAGCTTCCAGAGGAAGTGAGGCCTGGCTGACACTTTGATTTTGGACCAGTGATAATTGATTTCGGACTTTTGCCTTACAGAACTGTGAAGGAAGAAACTTGTGTTAAGCTACCAAGTTTGTGGTAATTTGTTAACAGCAGCCACAGGAAACATGCAATTCCCTTACTAACAGGCATTTAGGGGTTTCCCACCATTATGAACAAGCACTATAATAAATAGCCTGTATATGTAGCTTTACCTACTTGTACAGTAGTATTTGCAGGATAAATTCCAAGAAAGGGAGTATCAGAGGCAAAGGATATAGACATATAAAACAAAGATTTCATCGGGCCTGAAGAGAATATGTTATGCTTCCCAAATGGACTATATGCCAAACTGTGTGCCTTTGAGTTTATAGCTTTAACTATGTTTATCCTAAAACAATAAAGACTAAAGCCAAATGCCCTAACCACTCAAGAATCAACCAAAAGAACAGAGTAAATATGAAAAAATAAAACAAAAGGAAGTAATAAATAAAAAGAAAAAATAAAATAGTGAATAATAACCACAAAATCAAAGGGCATTTTAACATAACCAATGTTTCAGCAATATAGTTAATTAGATTGACAAGCCTCTAGAAAGACTGAGCAAGCGAAAACATGCAAATAAATTAAAAAGTAAAAAGCAGGAAATCAGATATAATAGAGAGTTAAACATCAAAAGAATATAAAAATTTTTATAATAAAAATATGAAAAGCAAAAATTGACTTGAGAAGAAATAGGAAACTTGAACAGACTTATTAGTATCTTGTGAAAAAAGCATATCAAAGATCTCCTATGCACATTAAAAATTGCAGATGGTTTTAGAAATGTATCCTTTTAATCTCTTAAGGAATATATGATCCTTACTTCATACAAATTATTCCAGAGAACAGAAAAAGAAGAAAACCTGTTTGACTCATCTTCTGAGTCTAGTATAACCTGAATTCAAAATCTGTACAAAGACAGGAGAAGAGAAGACCTTGCTAGGTCTGGGTAGATATAATTGTGGTAGTGATAAATGATGTTCACCAAATATTTCCAGTTCTACCCCAGCTTTCTGGGCACGTACTGGGATTGCATTTATTAGCCCACTTGACGTTAGGTGGGGCCTCTTAAGCTCTGACCAGAATTCATGAGCATCCTGGCAGGTGCATTTCATGGCTGGTCTGAGACTCTCTAGTGTCTCTTTACCTATGTCATGGTAACCAGCAATGCATGAGATGACACTTGCTCTACCAGCCTGGGTCTCTGAATGACTACGATGAGCAGAAGCAGATCCCTGCTGACCTATAATAGACAGGTAACGTGTGCAACAGCTAAACCTTTGCTATTTTGAGCCACTGTGATTTGGGGGGGATGATGTTTGTTACTGCAGCATAATCTAGCCCATCCCGGCTAATACAACGGTCAATTGACACTCACTGTCCATTCCAACATAATTCCAGCATGCCCACCTACACTGCAAAACCAGGAAAGCTAAATACAACCCTTTTCAGTCTCCTTTGAAGCTAAAGCCCTTGGTATGATGAAGTCCTACCAATTACTTGCATTTGAAGTAAGAGTGTGGAGCAGGCCGTCTTCCTAACGCTCTTGCTGTTGCTTTGCATCGTCATGGAGACTTTCCTGGTGCGGCGTCCATTCCCTAGCTTTGAGTGTTGAAAGGCTATTTTGGAAGCATGGTCTAGCCTTTGCATTCTAGTGTCCAATCACCAGCTTTGTAGTGTCAAGAGGCTGTTGTGATGGTGGCCGCAGCTTTCTGCTTTGTGGATCGCAGCTCCATGTGGGGTCTGGCAGCCAGTTCTTCCAGTGTCTGCTCTCAATTCTTCCCCCTCTAACTGTGATAGTGGCAACAGCTCCCTCATCTATTCTGAGAATCATTTCTGGAGACCCAGCCTACAGCTTGCTTCTTTGTCCCTTTTAATGATTTTAGAAGCACTCAATTCCCTGTATTGAAACCATTCTTGGTTATGTGATTTCTTACATGCAATTAAAACCTGACTAATTTAAGGCCTACCTTACTTTATAAAGAAAGATGCAAAACCTCTAAATTAAATATTAGTTGACTAAATCTAACAGCATGTATATATGTGTGTGGGTGGGTGTATGTGTATGTATTATATACATACATATATACATACCCATGTAATACAAGGATGCTTCAACATTAAAAAAAATCTCTATATGCACTGACCCTCTTAATGGACTAAAGGAGAAAACCCACAAAATTATTATAATACAGGAAAAGCATTTAATGAAATTAAACAACTCATGATAAAAACTCTCAGAAAACTAGGCGTAAATGGTAATTTTGTTTTCTTAATAAAATTTATTATAGTAGTAGGGTACAGTGAACTGCTATAACAAAAGGGTCTACTATAATAAACTGGCTTAAAAAACAGTTTATTTCTCTCTCACTAAACCATCTCATTGTGAGCTGTCCTGGTCAGGGGAGTGGATGGCTCTGCTCCATGTCCTCAGTCAGGAATCCAAGTTTCTCCTGAGTTATAGTTCTACCATCCCATAGGGATGTCATTGTCTTTGGTGAAAGCTAGGTGGCTGCCATGACCAGGTTCCAGCTATTAAGAGAAAAGGCATCATGAAGGAGACATGCACAGACCCAGAATGACTCATATCATTTCACATTTCAGTGATGATAGTTTAGACACATGGCGTCACCAAACTACAATCAAGTCTAGGAAGTGTGCCAAGCTCTAACTCTGTTGCCATATGTACACAACCATTATGAACCACTCTACATCTGCTTGGCTGTGTCTGTCTACCGTAGCCACTTTCAAGGGCGTCTCTGGTGACAGCTCATGCAATTCCTAGGGCCTTAAAGACCTAATGATGAAGAGAGAAGACCTGAGTGAGTCATGATGAGCCATCATCTTGCATTTCTTGAATGCATGCCTGGCGGCAGTGCTGTTCCCACAATCCAAGAGTCCTTGTACGTGCACTGGGCAGATGGATCTGCAGAGGCTATTGAGGGGGCTGAGTGATGAATGCAAGCATGAAGGAGGTGAAGGCCTCCCGGGGCTGACCTCCACCCCTGGGAGATAGACAGGGCAGAAATAGTGCTCTGTGTTCAACCCCATCACACTGTTCTCTGTCTGTCATGTCACAGAGCATATTTGGAGACATGCTTGCAAAGTCTGACAGCCACCGTTGTGAAACTGGGGCAGCCTGGGAATACATTCCTTGTTTGCTTTCCCACCTCCATCCCCATTGCCTGCCTCTCACTTCCTTGACTTTTGCTTTCTTGAGTTTCCTCCTCTCCTTAGTAGAGTGTTAGCATGTAAACTTTTACCGTAGGTTCCATTTTCTAGGGTAACTGGGCTGAGACGTGATGGAAAGGAGACAAGGATGGACTATGGTGATCAACAAGAAGTCTTTATATCTAAGGCCCACAGAAAGCATCTTGCTCAAAGGGAGAATTAAAATGTATTACCTATAAGATCAGAAATAAGGCATAATCCATCCTTCCCTTGTTTGTATTGTATCTATTCTATTGGGTGTCACCATTACTTTTCACCACAATACCGCTGCCTCTAGCCAATGCACAAAAACATAAGAAAGAACTAAAAGGTAAAACGATAATAAAGGAAGAGATACAATTGCAAATAATATGCTCAACTGTATAGAAAACCCAATAGAATCGATAAACTATTAAAATTTGCAAGAATATAGCAAGGTCTCTAGAAAAAAGATCACCTTACAAAACTCAATAGCATTCATTTCTTACACCAGCAATAAACAACTACAAGATATAATAGAAAACATGATACTTTCACAAGTACAAAAATTATAAAGTGTCTAGGAAGTAAGGTATCAAACAGCTATCAAACATCTTTGGAGAAAATTTTGAAAACTGAAAAAAATGAAATAGAAAATTATATGAATAAATGGAGGGACAGTGCACAATATTGGACTGGATAATTTAATATAATGAGGCTAGTTTCCTTCAATTAGTCTATATATTTTATGTAATCCAAGAAATATTCCAGCTGGGTTTTTTTTTTTTAGAGACTCTTCCATCTTCCTCTAAAATGTCTAAGGAAGAATTCATGTCCATAAATACATACGAGTAGATTCACTTTGAAAAAGAGAAGCCAAGGAGAAAGAGTCATCTTCTCAGATATTAACAAATACTACAAAGCCATAGTACCAAAGCAGTGTAATAATTCTAGATGAACAGACTAGCCCAATGGGACAGAACAGAGAGCTCAGAAACAAACCGTTGTGCATAGAACTTGACAGATGACAAAATTGACACCACAGATTAGTTGAGAAAGGAAATAGTGCCTCAGTATTGGAGAAAAATAAAATGGGGCCCTTTCCTCACTCCAACTATGAAGGTTAGCTACAGATGGACTAAGGTCCCATGGAAAGATAAAACTATAAAGTTAAAAGAAGAAAATGAGATGGGAGTGGGGTTAAAGGATTGCTGAAGCAAGACCCAGAAAATACAAACCACAAGGTGAAAGAAATCAATGGATTATATTACATCAAAATTAAGAATGTATTTCAGATATGATACAAGTGACAAAGTTGATAATTGCTCGCGGGGAGATTCTTACACCATCAACAAGTGACACAGTAATAATATCTAGATGATGAAGTAATTCCAACAGATAATTGCACAGAGGGAGTCCATAGGGACTATCTGAGTGGCTAACATTACTCAACTTCATTACAAAACCAAGAAATGCAAAAGAAAACGACAAACCATTCTCCAGCCAGTAAGTTGCCAAACATTATAGAGTCAGATAATACCAAGTGTGGGTCTCTGGAGAGCAGTATGCAAGTACATAGGGTCGTTGTATACACTCCACAAACCATCCAGCCCGCTCCTGGGTAAATACTCCAGAGAAACTTGCTCACAGCCCATGAATGGACAGATCCACCGGGCTTTACCTCAGTGTTCATGTGGTAGTGGAGCAGTTGGAGGCAACCAGGCTTGTATCAATAGGGGAATCGAATAAGTACTATGGAATAGATGCAATCCATGGGATACTTTTCAGCAGTTAAGTGCTGTGCACGAGCTATGCATGTGCATCATGGATAGATCTTAAACCCACTATGTGGACAGAGAGGAACAAGTTAAGATCTATGGCATGATGTGACTTCTGTATATCCTTACAAGAGTAAGAGCATATGCAAGGGTATTTATCAAGTCCATCAACGCAGGTGCCTATGAAGAAGGGAGATGCAGAGGAGTGGAAATTGAATGGAGAAAATGAAATCAAACAAGACTGGTGATGGTAGATGCTGTGAAGTGAGGAGTGTAGTTAATTTTTTGCATTTGTTTTCCAAAACAAATTTTTAAAATTTTAGCTATCATTCTTTTGCCCTGCATGGTTCTAGGGGCTCAAAACACACTTTCAATTAGTTGTTCAAGTATTTGTTGCTCTGCAAGATTATGATGGTCTTGAGAGCAGCACCCATGTTTTCTTCTGCATTGTTCTTTTGGTATGTGGCACAGAGCAGGTGATGGCTAGGTTCGTCGAATGAACACTCAGAACATTTTGGAAACCAATTTATACATTCTTCAGAAGCTTAGGAATGGAGAAGGACTGAGGAATGTGGTGCCTGTATACAAGATTTTCTAATTCTCCTACTGCATATTTTTAAGGCTCAAGATTGAAAAGCAAATGCTGTTTTTCATCCTTGATTTCTGTCTCCTCTTGCAGGCTCCTTGGCTTCTCCTCTTGGTCCCCAGCTTTCTCCAGTTGTTCCCTCTATCTGAGAGAGTGGTTTACCTATCAGGGCAATAGTCCAGCCGAAGCAGGCTCTGCACCCTTTGCATGAGGGCCTGCGGTGAGTCCACAATGCTCTGGGGATAAAGTCTCTCTACCTGACATTCAGGTCTTTCCAGATCTGCTCAGTCACCCAGCCTCAGCTCTTGCCACTTTAAGTGGTATGATCTGCTGCTTTAACATGAGGTACAACCGTAGTCACTCCTTTCAGTTTTTTAAAAGCTCAATAATAAGTGGTTTCAAATAAAACAGTGAAAATTAAAAAGAAGGAAGCAATTTAAAATGCTTTCTTGTGCCTGTCTCCTGAGGTGGCAGTTTCTTGCAGATACCAGGTCCACTGTCCTTAGGTCGGCCCCACCCTGCTCTGCTCTAAGCAAACAACTCCTTTGATCTCACTTCCCACTCAGCTATTTTGCAGAGAACAACCACCATGCCGGGGTGAGCAGGTCAGAAAGCACTCTCAGCATTAACTCTGTGCGAGAAGTTTCCACTGTGTCCCTCCAGATGCACTTTCTTCCTTCCCCACCGCGCTCTATGTGCTGGGAAGGTGACCTCTCTGGACAGATCCACACTTCCTTGCCTTCTTCTTCTGAGTCGGTTCGCCCAGTGAAGAGACAGGCCCGAGGGTGAGTCTGTTTCAACATGTAGTCTGTTCTCCCACGAGGACCTGGAATGACACAACCCATTGCTAAATCCAGTTCTCTTCTTGAAGGCCACCCCGTTTCTTTGTGATGACTTTATCCTTGGGGTTTCCTTGTCCTTTCCTGCAACTCAGCATTGGTTGAAGGCCAGCTTGGTTGCTCTGGATGTTCTCAGGAAATAGGAGAGGAGGAGGGTTCAGGGCAAAGTCTAAAAA
This sequence comes from Rhinolophus ferrumequinum, assembly GCF_004115265.2. Taxonomy (NCBI): domain Eukaryota; kingdom Metazoa; phylum Chordata; class Mammalia; order Chiroptera; family Rhinolophidae; genus Rhinolophus; species Rhinolophus ferrumequinum. Next base: position 18,512,452 of record NC_046300.1, read on the forward strand.
ATGGCTCCACTTGCTGTGCAAGGGTCAGCTTGGCTAACCAGGTGCCTTAGGACATGGCAGCCCAAGTGGAATTCCTCTTGGAACTCCCCACGGGGCTACTCACCTTTCATTTGTGTGTACGTAGAAAGACCACTCAAAGAACTCTCCCCTGAACAGAGAACACACACTCCAAGGTGACCTGTATTTTCTACCTTTAGATGTAGGAGAGACTGGTATAAATTTTAATTAACTGTGTTATGCAGTTCTCCCCCAGTAGCGTTCTAGACATTCTGCTGATTAATCTTCACAAATACTTGTAATTCCTCCCATTCTCCAACCTCTCCCTCATTTGTATGCCTTCTCCCCTGACCTTACTGTTCTGTAACCCTCCCTCACCTTCATTTGGCCAACTTCTGCTTCTCCCAGCTGGGAGGTCTGCCTCCTGCAGGCAGTCTTTCTTAACCTAAAGAAAGTCTAAATTAAATCCCTTACACAGCACCTTTGCACTGTGTTGTAATGACCTGATTGTCTGTCATTCTCATTGAGACATGAGGAAGTAAAAAGTAGCTTGGACTTTTAAAATCTGCCTGGCCATGTATCAGGCTGGAATAAAAGATACTTTTTAAATCAGCTCCAAAGTTAACAATAAATAATATTTCTCCCAAGGACACTGTGGCTGTACAATGTCACACAAACTCTCTTCTTGGAGTGAGTACTGCTTTCGTACTCATTGAGACACTTTTTTTTTTCTCTAAAATCATAGACTATCAGAAACTTTGCTGTTTGAAATTATATTAGTAAGAATGAAACATCTACCATAAAAAAGGAATGATAATTATTTGACACCATAGAGGTGTTTGCTAAAGCTATGGTAGTAATTATATTGCAACATATAAATGTATCAAATCGACACATTGTACACCTTAAAGTTACACAACATTATAAGTCAAATATGTCTCAATTAAAAAATAAATGACACATCTCACTCTTGCCTGGCAGGTCTAAGTCAGAGAAGCAGGTGCAGAGCTTACAACCCAGGTGCAGAGCTTCTGGTCACAACAGCCCACAGCTGTCATAACTTTATTGTTTCTGAGGAAACGGGTCCCTGGGTCCACTTCACAGTCCAGGGCTTATGATGATACCTGTAGCCACAGCCCTGCTTTGCTATGTGTCTCCCAAAATACTTCTTCATTTGCATTTCGCCTAAACTCCACCCTTTCCTCCAGTTCTGTAACTCTCTATTTGGTGATATACCCTGGCTCCTCTGCGTGCAGTCCCTCTGCGATATGTCAATGAACCTGACTTTAGCAGACTGAGGTTTATTCCTGGTGGTCTTAGGCTGATTCAGTCTGGGTAGCAATTCACCACAGCACCTAGAACACAGGATAAAGCAGTATCTGTTCAGTCGGGGAGTGAGTGAGTGAGTGAGTGATGTAGTCCTCTCATAGACTAGTATGAGCCAGGAAGTGTAGCTGGGCCCTAGTCAGCTTGGATGGTTTAGACCCAGATTTTGGAGTCAGAGCTGTGTTTGAATTTTGACCTTCTATTTACTAATTATGTGAGCAAAGTCAGTTTCTTACTTCTAGGAGCCTCAGTTTCCTCACCTCTAAAATGAAGATGATATTGTATTGAGTATAATTGTTACCAGAGAACAGATCCTTCTTGGCACGGTGTCCAGGTTCTTGGCACCTTGCGCAAAGAATTGAATGAGACACAAAAATACAATGGTGAAAGAGCAGTTTATCAGAAGTGAAAGTACACTTCAAAGAGATAGGAGAGGGCCCGAGCAACAAAGTGGTTCAAAAGGCGCCGAGTGGCGAGAACTTGGAGTTTTTATTTCCTTCTCTGCTAGAAAGGGCTCTCCTCTCTAGGTATGGGGCCACTTGATTGACACCTGTGATTAACAAGAAGTCATAATTTCATCTTTTTAGACTGTGCACGTTCCTTCCCAGAATTCAGTCTGTTGTAATGATATTAATGACCATCTGGGCATATGTACTAATATTATAATGAGGCTAAGGTGAGATGAGGATCATAGTAGCCTTTACTGCCCAGGTGTGAGTGACTGGCCTAATCTAGTTAGGTGGTCTGTATCCTTTAGCTTCCTCATGGTGGTTGATGGTTATAGTGGATAAGGTAAAGGTTTGGGCAGAGAGGGGAGGTTTCTGGGCAATCGCTCTTTGTAGGCCATGTTTGACATGCAGGAATGTTACCTGACGTGTCCAGGTGTCTCAGACACCCAATTCCTGTCTCTAACGGCCTGCCGTATGACCTCATTGAGAGACGTGATCCCCGTAAGTCTCTATGGGATGTTGAGGGACAGGAAATCTCTTTTTCTGTATCTGCTTCCTGCTGAGTGTGGCCGTTGTCCCTACCTATTGGGGATTCACGGGACTCTCGCCCTATCTGATCTTAGATGAGGGGAAGAGGTCTTGAGATCCGCCTGGAGGACCATATTGACCTCTGTGGTCGGGAGGTACTGGAAGGCTTGGTGGGGCATCACTTGTATCCCAACGGCCCCTAGATGAGGAGAGATAGATTTTAGTTACTAGAGTTAAAACTGTTGGCCCAAGAAGCAGGACTCAAAGCCATTGATGCAGGGTGACTGCACGATGGAGAGTTCGTTCGGCTTCCTGGATCCTGTGGCCTTTTTTCTGGTTTAACCGGTCATTCAGTCATTGTTCACCTGGGAGCTAGGCCTGGAAAGAATGCTGGGCCACAATGACTAAAATCAACCAGCATAAATCACAAGTTTTAGAGTAATTATCTAAAGCAGGGTGTAGGAGATTTCTATGATTCAGGTTAAAAACAATCTACCATGTTTCCCTGAAAATAAGACCTAGCCGGAAAATCAGCTCTAATGTGTCTTTTGAAGCAAAAATTAATATAAGACCTGGTCTTATTTTACTATAATATAAGACCAGGTCTTAGATAATATAATATAATATAATAATATAATATAATATAATATAATATAATATAAGACTGGATCTTATATTAATTTTTTCTCCAAAAGATGCATTAGAGCTGATTGTCCAGCTAGGTCTTATTTTGGGGGAAACAGGGTATTGTTTATGATTAAGAAACTGATTTGAAAAATGATTACAACCAGGGGCTAGGGGGCTAAGACACTAGGGAAAAGGAGACTTAAAGTTTTTATAGTGAGGAGGCTCTCCCATATTATAATCATCTCTCTCTTACAGGGTTGTTGCAATTGTGAGGAAAGATTGTCCAAAAGTTGGAAAAGGATAGAAGAGATTCCTGGGTATTCTTTCAGGGGAGTGCTGGCCATTGTCCAGGAGGGAGTTCTGGGATGTGGGACTCCATAGGGGTATGCACATTTGATTGACTTGTTGACTAGGCTTTTTTTTTTTTTTTAAATAACTCTCAAAGGATAGGAATTAAGTTGAGAAAACCGATGGTGCTCTTTCCTATGCATAGCGATGCAAACAATTCCTGTTCATACTCAATTTTTGTCTGGTAGAGAATATAAATCTCTGTAGTTCCAATTTTTATTTGAACCGGTTTTAACATCTTACTACTTCTTATTAATGAGTTGAACAAAACTTTTGTGTTCATTTCACATTTGCACCTGAGTCATGATTTTACCTTTTGAAATTGTAATTTAGCATAATAAAGAGGAATAATAGATGTAAAATGCTTACTCTGCCAGAGACTCTCCCGTAAGAGCTATGATGATTATTTCATCAGTGGACTGAAACAGTAGACAGATCAGCAAGGGCAGAGGGGTCAATACAGAGCCCAGACTTACACATGAGGCCAAGGAAGGATTGAAGAAGTGCTAATTCTCTTGGGACATATTCTGGCTGACTGGATTAGTATGCCCCTTCATCTTAGGTGTCTCTGGGTTTCAAACTCAGAACCCCACCTGGAACAATGAGGGGAGGTCATGCCATGAAGCATATGTTGAACAACCAGCTTTCAGGTAGAGCAGACATGTAACTGGACCTTAGGACATCTTTATTTAAGGACTCCAGTGCCACCAGGATGTCATCTTGCCCTCTCTCAACCTGCCTGTTTGTTGGCTTAATTCTCCACTCCTGCACCCTGACCTTGTCCACACAGCCAGAATGGTTGCCAAAGCACACATGGCTGCCAAAGCTCCCAAGCCTCCCTCCACAAGGCTGCTACTGGGGGAGAGAAGAAGTCTCTTCTCAATTTCAGCTCCAAATGTGGTCGGTGGTCACGTAGCCGGAACTGGCAGCTGGGGAAAACAACCTTGAGCCACATCCCTTAGCCAATGAGAAACAATGAGTGAATAGAATCATAATCGCAGGAGATATAAGCGAGCCCAGGGAAAGTTCTTGAAGTCATGCTTGTGCCCTAGTTAAGAGATGTCCTGTAGTTAACTCTTCCTCTTTATCATAATAAAAAACACACCCTAAGGTGGAGATTTAAGATGCTGATGAGACATGCCACGCAGGAAGTAGCATGTGGGCACACTGTGCAGGCAGTATAGGACCGCCTCAGCATACTTTGGGGAAGGAGAGGGAAAGAGGAAGAGGTGGCTCCAAACCCCGAGAGCCCATAACATCACTATAACATCACCATAACATGGCCTGTAAGCCGCAGGGAGCCACATCCTTTCTTTTCCTGAGTGTGCTCCCTTGGTGCATCACGCTTTCACGTTAAAAAACCTTTCTCTCTGCAAAACTGTTTGGCCCACTCTCTTGATTTCTATCCTGAGAGGGGCAAGGACTCATCTCAGATTTCCAGGAATGACTCTAAGCGGTTTGGGAAGCTGTCCATCTCAGAACATTCCGTTGTGGCTGTGTAAGAAGAAGGTATTTCTCATGTGAACCACACGGCTGGAGTCAGGGAGGAAGCAGCTCCAGGAAGAAGAGGGAGAGTGCTAAGCAGAGAAGGCAGAGCAGTTCTTTCCACCGCCTCTCAAGATTGACTTGGAGCTTGAAGTGTAACCAACACAGAACCAGTCAGATTGAACTGCAGGGAGCCAGCTAATGGCAAAAGGAGGACTAGTCAGGGGTAGGGGTTGTTATATGGTGCTGAGAAAAGCATCATGATTTTGCACAGATGTATAAATACCTGTGAGTTAGATGAACAGTGGGCTCTTATAGATGCGTTATCCTTCATATGTGAGTCAGCCTGCTAGCCTTCTTACAGATCTGTTAGCCCTCACAGAAGCCCACGGGCAAGGTATGGTGGTTTTCACTCTCACTCATCTTCAGATAAGGAAACTGAGGCCCAAAGAGGTCATTTAGCTATGAATTAGCAGAACCAATCAGAGGCAGTTTGATTCTAAAAGGGTCCATTGGTTTAGCAAGCACATATTATTATGTAATATAAACTTGGATGTGCCTCTGATTTTAATTTTCTTCCCTTGTCTCGAGGGCTAACTCATCTGAGCAGAGTAACCATGATACTCAGACCTTGAGAAATGGCTGAGGCCACAGCAGGAGATATTTAAAATGAAGGGAATTAGTCTCAAAGAGGCCTCTCAGGAACATTTTGACATGGACATAAAGCGAGGGGTATGAATGAGCCTCTTAATGCCCTGTCTTCAGGCCTGGTTCCGAGACAACAGTAAAATTATTTTGAATCAGTTCGGAGAGTTCTATTATAGAACAGAGGACTCTCTAGGTTTCATTTGCCCAGGCAGTGGGCAGGCCCTGGAAAAGGCAAAACTATCAGGGAAGTGATCTGGTTCCTGACACCTGGGCATAGTCAAGGCAGCCATATTTTCTGAACTCCACAGCAAGACATATGATTTTTTGGAAAAAAAAAAAAATCCCCGAAAGCATAAATAGATAATCACGTTTATTGAAAAGAAGGAAAAAAGTCTGGGCCTTGTTGTCACCATTGACATAAGGGAACCTAGTAAGGGGAAGGGCTGGCAAGACAGGGAAGGCTGATAATTTTGCCAGGTGCCACACCGCATGTGGCTGCTGCAGCCTCAGTATAGCTAGCTTGTCCCCAGAGTTAAAATAATGCCATCCACAGAGGAGAGAGGAGACAACTGATCAAGCCGTAAGTCCCAGAGCCGTGGTAACGGCAGACCAGGACCACGTGAAAACTAAAAATTTGGTCCTCTCCAGGAGATTGTCATCCACATCTGGCTGATTTGAATTCGCAAATTATGTCCCTCCTTTTTCTTCTTTTATGCATCTTCCTCAACCTTGCATTCTCTTATGGATGCAAATTAGCTAAATAGATGTTAAGGATCCAATTATATTAAAGTGTGAGTGACGAGGCAAAGGCATCAGGTACACTCATTTGGACAAATAAATTTTATTTATCCAAGATAGTTGAAAAAGATCTAAAATAGTTAGACACCTTTCATTAATTTACCATAACCAAAGGGGAAAACTCAACAAGGATACAAAAACCAATAGATGTGGTCCAGTAAGGAAGAATCAGGAATAGAGGACTAGAGCCCAAGAGGGAAAGGGTCAAGTTCACAATACAAACCCAATTGATTGGGAGCCAAATTGGAAGGAACAGCTTTAAAACAGGAAATTTAAATGACCCAAGGACCACATTTGGCGTTTACCAATCAAAATTCTTGAAACATACCTAATAAAAAGGACACATTAGAATTTGCCTATTGAGTTCTGCTGGTGACAAGGAAGTATTTCAGTCATTGCCATCCCAAATTAGCATAGTTGTAAAGTCCCCTCTCTAAGTAGTAAATAAACCCAGTGCTTGGGGACAACCATCTGCTCAAATTCTGACTTAATAATTCTCTCTTGTTAACAAGAAATCAACTGATTCAGCACTCAGTGGAATATTTTGTGAGTAGTTTTCATGGGCCAGGGTGACCCACTCGGGCGGAGATATGCTGATGGGGAGTATAACTTGATGGTAGGACCCCCCTCATGTCTTCTTTTTCACTTGGGGGCAAAAAAGGCTGAAAGGAAAACAAAAGCCTAAATGCTGTCTCCCGTTTTTTAGGACATTACCATTTACCAAGCGTAACCCAAAATATCTTACTTGAGCCTATAATAGCACCGCGAGATGGATACTGACTTCCACAGTTTTCAAATGAAAACATTGGGGCTCTAAGAGAGAGTGGTCCCCATACCAAGAAAGAAGCAAAGCCAAATGCCCACTCAAGTCTACTGGACCCCATATGCCACTATGCCACGGCTCTCCATCCCCTGTCCCGAAATGTCTGTTTGATGAAATTTGTTGTAAGCAGACTGCTTGATATGGAGAGTAAAATAAAAAATTCTTCTGTCTGACATCTGCCAGTTCACTAACTCTTCTCTCTTTAAAAATGAATGATGTTCATAAATAGTCTCATAAGGAGACTATTAGAACTTAAACACTGTCTATTGATATTGTAATAGTCATACTTGTAAGGCTGTGCTGTACACATAAATCGGGCATGCTTTTATAGCTAGAAATAATTTACTGCACAATGCCTGCTAGTAAATTTGAGCATACGATGATCCTAAATGTGTTTTGTCAGGAAGCAAACCATTCAGCTATAAGGGCACGGTATCTATAAATAAATGCCCCCACCTTAGCACCAAGATGAATCTCTATGATCATTTCCTTTCTTCTGGCTTCTATCCCGTTGTGAGTGGGGAGTCTTGGGGAGAGTGGAGTCTAAGCCCCTTTGCTTTAGTTGTTTAAGATTTGCAACCTCATTGCTACTTGGAATGGAGTTCTCACAAAAATGATCTTTCTACCTGTTCAGAGATACTTGTCAAGTTTTTTTTTTTTTTAATTTGTTTTGTTTTTTAATTCTGTACTCTCTAGAGTGGAAAGTAGGGATCTCTTTATCTACTGCTTTTTGGTCTTTTGCTTCAGGCAGTTTTGTTTTCTTTCTTCAGTAGTTTCAGCCTACAGAAATCAACTTGACTGTTAGGTTTCATCCAGAAAAAAACATTCACATGTGGCAGCAGCTTCTTGCTGGAATTTCCCTCTATTCTTAGACTTGGGTGTACAAAGCTGCAGTATAGATTTTCTGTCGAGTGTTCTTTTCTCTTTTTAAACTTTGGGAAAACCAATTCTTAGATTTGTGGATAAAAGACTTAAGGTCAACTAACCCCCTTCTCTCCTTGAAAGTTTCAATTAAAAAAAAAAATTCTTCAGATCGTAACATAGGGTTAGCTCCTACTTAGAGGCAGAGGACGGCTCAGATTTAGAGGCAGAGTTTGAGAAACAGCCAAATAAAGTAACTCACAATTGTGTCATTGTTCTCTTGCATGGGAGAGGAGAAAGAAATGAAGTCCTCCTCAGCAGGTTGTAGCAAAAAAAAAAAAAAAAAAGTTACAATTCTCAGTTAAATTTAAAAGGTTTCTTTGGGCAAGTGTCTTCCTTTATAGACCATTAAATTGTATTTTTTCCCTTTTCTGTCTCTGGAATATTTTGCCTGTTACAGTAACCTGCCAGTCTGGTTATTTGGGTTCAGCTGCTGTGAAGTTGGAAGAACTATATTGCACACCACTTAAAATAGCCATTGAAATGGAACATTCTACCATATAAGACTGGGGACCCTAACTCTCCCACCAGCTCACAATGTGACCCTGTGGAAGTCTCTTTTTTCTAGGTTTCATTTTCCTCGTCAGGAAGATGCTGAGATTGGATTTATCCTCTGTTTCCAGCCTTCCAGAAGCATTTTGTCTGGTGGGGAGTTGGGAAAGGGACATGGCCGGGATAGTCATTCATAGGGGCTTTGTCCTGTGTGTGCATTTATTGTACTACCTGCACTCACTTCGTCTTTGTACATGGGCTTTCTATGTTTTTCTTTCTTTTTTTTTTTTTAACCTGTGGTATTTGTTTTATGGCCTTTCAGGAGCTTCAACATTGTTGCAGAACAAATGAATATCTAGATGGTTTCTTCTTTAGCAGTGGCATAGCTGGCATTTGTAGTATGCTTTCAATTTAGAAAGAATTTTCAGAATTTGGTGTCTCATTTAATCCTCAGATGCTCGTTGCACAGTATGCTAAACATGATATACAGAATAGACACTTGCACTCCTACCCAAAAGGTCTGAGTAACATCACCTGGGGAACCTAAACAGCAATAAGTTGAGCAATAAGTGAGTAAGCAGGTAGGTAGGCAGACATCCATCCATCCATCCATCAAATTATCCACGTACCCCATTCCTTAACATGAGGATATACAGGGCAATTGACCTTATATGTTTTTTTTCATCTTTAAAATTTTTTCTTTAAAATTTTTATGTTTTATAAAACTCACTCTTTTTGGTGGCCAGTCTATGAATTTTGACAAGTGCACGGAGTCCTGTAACCACCCCTACAGTCAAGATATAGAACAGGTCCACCACCTCACCCTCCTCCAAAAACTTCTGTCCAGCTACCTCTCGATAGTCAAACCCTTGCTCTATCCTTAATCTTGGCAACCACTGATCTGTTTTCTGTCCCTATAGTTTTACCTTTTCCAGAATGTCATATAAGTGGAATCATATACATTTGAGTCTGGCTTCTTTCACTTAGCATAATGCATTTGAGATTCACCTGTGCTGTTGCATACGTCAATAGTTTACTGTCTTTTATTGCCGAGTAGTTGTCCATTGTATGAATATGTCACAGTTTTGGTTTGTCTTTCATTCATTCCCCAGTTGAGGGATATTTGAGTAGTTTCCAGGTTTTGGTGCTTATGAATGAAGAAGCAATAAACATTCAATACAGGTTTTTTGTGTGTGAACATAGATTTTCATTACATTTGGATAAGTATTTAGACATAGGATAACTAGGTCATATGGTAAGTGTATGTGTAACTTTAAAAGAAACTGCCAAAGTTTTCCAAGATGTCCGTCCTATTTTGTGTACTCACCAGCATTGTGGAAGGTTTCCAGTTACTCTGGGTCCTCACCGCTTGTGTGTTGTGTGTGTGTGTTGTCCTGCTAATAGCTATGTAGTGTTAAAAAAGAAACAAGAAGCCCAACATGGAGTCACTAGTGCTAAGACCCACTGCAGCAAACCAAGACTTAGTACCTAACCTAACTGCAGTTTCAACCTCCCTTAGGAATGTAATTTTAATCGGGCAGTCTGGAATTTCCTGGTCAGCATTAGTGAGGCAATCCCCCAAGACCCCTCCCATCCCCCAAAGGAGGAGACCAAAGCCTGAAACTATCCATTCTTTGCTAGAAATTTCCTTTTCTCACCCCCTTTCTGTCTATCAAAACCTTTCCTTTTCTGCAGCTTGACAGAGCTCCCTTCTGTTAGATGCTGCCTGATTCATGAATCATTGAATAAAGCCAGTAAGATCTTTAATATTTACTCAGTTGAATTTTGTTTCTTTTAACCATAGTATTTCACTGTAATTTTAATTTGCATTTGCCTAATGACTAATGGTGTTGAGCATCTCTTCATGTGCTTATTTGCCATCTGCATGTCTTATTTAGTGAAGTGATTATTTAAATCTTTGACTATTTCAAAAGTTATGATGCTTATTTTCTTATTTCTGCATTGTAAGAGTTCTTCACATATTCTGGAGGCAAGTCCTTTGTCAGATTTGCAAACATTTTCCCCCATATGTGGCTAGTCTTCTCATTCTCTTACTAGCATATTTGCAGAGAATAAAAATTCCTAATTTTGATGAAGTCTAATTTTTCAATGGATTATGCTTTTGATGTAGTATCTAAAACCTATTTCCTTGATACGAGTTCACAAAGATTTGTCCTATGTTTTCTTCTGAAAGTTTAAGAGTTTTACCTTATACATTTTGGTTTATGATCCATTTTGAGTTAAATTTTTACATAAGGTGTGAGGTATAGAGGTATAGGTCAAGCTCAAGATCAAGGTCAAGGTTGTTTTCTTTCTTTCTTTTTTTTTTTTTTTGTGGCAAATCTGCACTTGTTCCACAACCGTTTGTTGAAGAGATCATCCAGGAAGACCTGATGTAATTGCAAGGATCCTTATAAGAGTGACACAGGAGAGTCAGAATCAGATAACGAGATGACACAAAGAAGCAGAGGTTGGAGTGATGCCATCGCTGGAAGGGACATGAGTCAAGGAATGCAGGTGGCCTCTAGAAGCTGGAAAAGGCAAGGACTGATTCTTTCTTAGAGCCTTTAGAAAAATACTTGATTGTAGCCTGTAAGACTGATTTTCAGACTTCTGACTGCCAGAACTGTAAGATAATAAATTTGTGTTGTTTTAAGTAACTAAGTTTGTGATAATATTTTACAGCAATAGGAAGCTAATACAGAAAGCTTTTATACTTCTATCAAAAATCAATTGGCTGTTTTATGTGGAACTATTTCTAGACTCTCTATTCTGTTCCATTTTTCTACGTGTCTGTACTTCTGTCAATACCTCGTAGCCTGTCCTGAATTCTCTTATTTTCCCTATTTCATATCTTCAGGATATGAAACGTTGGTCAATGGTAGTAAGAAGAAACCAAAGAGATAAAAGTCACAAAATGACACGTTTCAAGGTAGCAATCTATATTAGTTATCCGTGACTGAGTAACAAATTATCTCAAACTTTGAGGCTTAAAACAACACACGTTTATTATCTCATGGTTTCTGAGGGTCAGGAATCTGGAAGCAGCTTAGATGGGTACTTCTGGCTCAAAATTTCTCATGAGGTTGCAGTCAAGCTGTCTGTCAGGGCTATAGCCATTTCAAGGTTTGACCAGGTGATGATTTCCTTCTAGGGTCATGCATGTGGCTATTAGCTGGCCTCACAAAATGTGCTTCTGAGGTGACTCACATAGTGGCTGGAATGTCTTCATTCCTCCTACATGGGCTTCTCCAAAGGCTACTTGAATGTCCTTATAACACGGCAGCTGGCTTTCCTAGAGTGAATATTGAGAGAGAGAGAGAGAGAGAGAGAGAGAGAGAGAGAGCGCTTGCTTACCTAAGACAGAAGCCATTGTCTTTTAATAATTTAATCTTGGATGTGACATCTCAGCACTTCTGCCGTATTCTATTCATTAGAAACGGGTCACCAAGGCTATTCCACATGCAAGGAGAGAGGAATTAATATCTGTATCTTGAGGGGAGGCGTATCACAGAATTTGTAGACATATCTTTGAAACCATTATAGTCCACCCTCTGGCTACAAGTTTATATTCCTCCCACAAGCAAAACACACTCATCTACTCCTCAAGGGCCCCCAACGGTCTCATTCCATTCCTGTGCCAGCTTGAAGTCCAGAATGTGGTGATCTAAGTTTGGTCCAGGAGAGGAGAGGCTCCTCGGGTGTAGTTCCTGAAGATCACCTCCTTGAGTTTAGTTTTTGTGACGTGTGAAACTGAAGAACAGGTTCTGCCCACGGGCCCCTCAACATACAACGGTGAAACAGGCATAGGAAAACGGCTCTAGATATTTCTGTTCAAAAAGGGGGCAAGCAGGAAGCATGCAGGAATCAGTGGTCCATGGCAATTCTAAAATCCAGTCAGGCAAATTGCAATCCAGTTGCAAGTTCCTTGGTTAGGCCTCAAGAACTGGGAATAATTTTTTGTGGTTCTGGACTCCCCTTTTTGAACCTTGGTTCTGCCCTCTCCGTGAACTTTCCCTTTTCACATAAGGTAACATGTTTACTCCATTTTCCTAACCCACGTTCATAAAGATTTTTCCTGTTTTCTTCTATAACTCTAATAGATTGACATCTCACATTTTAGTTTTTGACCCATTTGGAGGTAATTTTTGTATAAAATGTGAACTGTAGGTCTAACATTTTCTTTTTTTTTTCATTTTTGAGAAATTAAAAAAAATTTTTTTTTGGATAAAAATGTCCAATTAATTGTTCCAGCACTCTTTGTTTGTTTTTGGAAACTGTTTATTTTCCATCAACGTCATTTCCATTTTCTATTTAAGAGCCTGTGCAAGAACAGCTTAAGTGGGTTTGTTCTTATAGCAAGGAATTTGAGGACATCGAGGGCTTTGAACATTGTAGTAGTTTCCCTTTAAGTTACTACTGGAACCCAGACAATGCAGTATGGACTCCTCCCTGGGAAGGGCAGCACGTTTGAAACGTGGCAGGAATAACCCTGTATCAGTTCTCAGACTAAGCTTTAGGAGATTTTGCCTGCTTCCTCTCTCTGGAATCTTCTCAGTGCCACAAGAAGCAGCCTAGGAAGAGAAACCCATGGAGGGGAGAGAACCCAGTTATCCTAGCCAAGGCCAACCTAGACCATCCATCCAACACACAAACGGGGGAGAAGACCCAGTCAAGATCAACAGAGTAAAAATTAATTCAGACTGCAAGTAATTTTGCAGTACACGAGCCATATTCATAACATATGGATGCAGTTTGACCTAGTCATTACAATTCCAGTATCTTATTCTAAAGAAATGATTTAACTACTGTACAAGGTTACTTAAAAAACATTTTTTATAATAGCAAAGGTTAGAAACTCCATAGTGTGCATCAGTAGTGGAATGATGAACTTGGGGTGCACATATATGGTGGAATACTCTGAAACTGCTACAGATGATAGAGCTCTAAAGGAAACTGTCCGTACTATGTATTTCAGTCTTCAAAGCACATTAGAAATCATTGTATATTTTATAGTATGAACTTGTTTTTGAAGAATATACAACTATATTCTGCATAGAAAATTGTCTGGAAGGATATATGCGCTTACATGGTGGAAAGTTCATGAACTTAATTGTCTGACCTGTGTGTGTGTGCGTGTGTGTGTGTGTGTGTGTGTTTATATACCGGGGTGCCAAAAAAATAAATGTATATAAGTGGACATTTTGATCAATGTTGCTCAAGCAGTAGTTCGCAGTAATCAGAAATGTCTGGATGCTGATGGTAAGGTAACTACTTTGAGCACCTCTTGTAATTGCAGAAGTCAAACGTGACTTGTATTCATCCTTTGTTATTAGTATATTTTGAATATTACAATTTTAATACAGCTTTCTCCTTTCTTAAGATGTGTGTACAGTTTTTGCCACCCTCTGTATGTATGTATGTACATAATTATATATATGTATATATATTATTAACAGTGGTTTCCTCTGGGGAGATGTTATAGATGATTTTTCACTTTCTACATTACACCTTTGTGTACATGAATCTTTAAAAATGAGCACCTCTTTTAATAAAATTGATCATCAAAACAATGACATAATTTCCATTTTGGAAAAATGATAATACAATGTACTGCAAAGTTACGTATGACCCTTGTAGCTATTTGATTTCCCTGGATGTAACCCTTGGGGTAATTCTGATGGAGTTGCTTGTTCATAGGATGTTGGACTATCTACACTTTAACTGTGGTGTTTTCATCTTCTGACTGGATGGTGAAGTTGCATGGACAGACACATCACATCTGAAGTTCAGGCAGCAGGCTGTATTTGCAAGAACAATGGACTTGGAGTCAGAAGACCTTAGTTCAGGTTTAGCATGGGCTCCTCCTTTCTGAGTTTCTGTTTCTTCCTCCATAAAATATGGCTTCATTCATCAAACAATAAACATTTATTCAGTATTATTGCACGCAGGCCCTGTGGCTGGGTGCTAGGGGCCCAAGCTCCTGCCCTACTTCCCTCAGAATGGTGATGGGAGAATCCCATCCTACATGAACAAAAATATAACAGGAAATGGAACTCCAGGCACTGAGCTGTACTTTCAGCGGTTTCATTAATTACAAGGAATGAGACTGGCTCCGTTATGAAGCAAGTGGTGTAATGCAGTAGTTAGGAGCTCAGGCTCAGTAGCCAGATCGACTGAGTTCAAATCCTAGCCCCAGCAGGATTTGGTGGAGGTTGCTTAACATCTCTTTAAATCAGTTTTTCTCCACCTGTAAAACAGGAATAAGAACTGTACATATCTCCTGTGGTGGTTGAAAAGAGTGAGTTACTATGTGTAAAACACTTGGAACAGTGCCAGGCACATATGTGCTCAATAAATATTCGTTATTATTGTTATTATTTGGGATGGAGACACATCAGATCTGGTGTTTCTAACACAAACATTACCAAGTTGATATCGGGGTGATCTGGATGTGACAATTTTCTCTCTACTTGTGGATTCATTCATGTCATCTGGCCAACTAGGTCAGTGTCCACCTACTCTCTTGCTGGTGCATGAACATCTTCTGAAGGCTTTATGTGCCATTGACAAGAATATTCCCAGCTAGAGAAGAGAGCTCCAGAAGCAACTAATGGAAGTTTCCGACCAGCTCTCCAGGTCCATGTGAAGGAGAAGATAGGGTATTCAGCTCCTACTAGAGGCTACTGATTCTGCCCATTATTTTAACAGGTGTGGCATGTTTGTCTTAGTGCTCCAATCGTGTATGGCTTCCATACCCACAGTCTCCACATGGTCAAAGATAGCTGTCAGATTTCCAGTCATTCTGTTTACATTGGTTTTTCTCTCAATGATTTATTCAATCTGGGTAAGTTAAGGAAACAAGCTCTTACATTGGGCATATATACTTTGCAAATATTTTCTACCACGTGAATTCCAAATAGTTTTTTTTGCCAATTTATTATGCCTTTTGTTCTCAATTTATTTTTCTAACATGAAGACATTTTCCTCTCCAAAGAAAAATTTGCAGGTATCTTTTCCCTACTTGCTATACACTAGAGAAGGTCAAGGAAAGCTTTCTGGAAAAAGTGACTTTTAATTCAAAACTCCATGGGTGAGAAGCACAAACCAGGTGAAGAGAGCAGGGAAGAGTGTTGTCAACAGAGTGTTGTCAACAGATGTGCTTTATCTATCTTTCATCTCTCTCCACTCACCTCTTACTATTGACTTACCTCCTTGGCCATTTGTGATCCTACACAGCTGGCTTACTCTTGATCCATTCTGGCTGCTGTGGTCTGAATATTTCTGTCCCCAACCCTAATTCATATGTTGACATCCTAATGCCCAATGTGATGGTGTTAGGAGGTGGAGCCTTTGGTAGGCGCTTAGGTCATGAGGGTGGAACCCCCATGAATGGGATCAGTGGTTTTATAAAAGCGACCCCACAGAACTCTCCAGGCCCTCCCACTATGTGAGGATAACAACAAGTCTGGGACCTGGAAGAGGGCTCTCAGGAGAACCTGACCCTGCTGGCACCCCGATCTCAGACTTCCAGCCTCCAGAACCGTGAGAAATAAATGTCTGTCGTTTCTATGCTACCCAATTTGTGGTATTTTGTTATAGGAGTCTGAACAGACTAAGACACTGGACTTGACTCTTCCTTTCAACTTAGTCCTTTCCCCCTTCAACTGGACTGTCTCAAGGGTCTCAGTTTTTTAGTCCAAAGTGCGAATTTGCTGCACTAGTTCATCCAGTCAGTCACAGGTTGGCTGGGTAGGATGGAGTGATGGTGGTAGCGTTTAGATAATATGAAATACAATGATGGCACTTCCCTTTTAGCAGGAGCTTCGAGGTGCAGTCTTCCATCAAAAGGAGTATTGTTTTGGTACGTTTAATAACTGACATTTATTTATAGTTCAGTATGTGCTCACCTTTGTAGTCTCTATGTCAACAAAGGAGTTCATGAACACTTATCTACCGATCAATGTATTGGTTGGTTTAGGCCAAGTTATGCCGTGATACAAAATGATTCCTAAAATCTCAGTGGCTTACAACAAACATTTCGCACACGTGACGTGGCTAACACTAATTGGCTTTGGCTCTGCTCTATTCCACATGTCTTCTCACTCCAGGACCAAAACCGAAGGAGAATCTTTCTCTGCTGCTTGCCTGACAGAAGGAAGAGAAAGATGGTGGAACCACATGAAGACTCTTAAAGTTTATGTTTGGAAGTGGCAAATATTACATCTGTTCACATTCCACTGGCCAGAGCCTTTCCATGGCCAACCCTGAGGTCAACGTGGAGGGAGGATACTTCTCTCATAGGAAGAGGTGGTTAGTATTTTGAACAAATAAACATTCTCACATAGTTCATCACAGCCAGTAGTATCATTAGTCCCATTTCTGCAGAAGAGAAAACTAAAGCTAAAATAGGTAATTTCATCAAGGTCATAGATTTGAACTCTACTCTGTCTAGTTCCAAAGGTGGCCCTTTCTATCATGCATTCTCTTTGGGGGAACTTGTCTTTTTTACACTGTGTAGGCACCTGAAATTGTAATTTATTTGGGAGCACAGCCCCTTCTCATCAGCCTCAGAAGCTCCTCCGTGAAAATTTCTAGAGCTAAACCACCCTTGGAAGCTTCCTGGAAGGATATGAAACTAGAAAGGGGTCAGGCTTAGGGAATCATCCCGTGAGAGCTGACTCTACTCCATTTAGCTTTTTTTTTTTTAAACCATTGAATTATTTATCTGCTTTATGGGTTTGTACATCCTTTGAATGAGGATCACCTATCAATCTATCACCTTTAGTTTTCTGTGTGTGTTGGTTGGGTGGGAGGTGTCTGAGCTCCTCAAAGCTCTTTCCTAGGTAATTTTAGGAACTTTCAGACTGCATTTGATATTTATATTCCCCCAAATTATTAGTGGGGTGGAGAGAGCGCAGCCTATTTACTTTTGCCAAATTTTAAATTTAGAAATGTATTTGCGTTGGGGGTGGGGGCAGATATTACAGCCAATAGACTGCTTCACCATGTTTGTAAATATCTGTTGATTTCAGTGCAGCTTACTTGTCTTAGAGCCTCTGGTTCCCAGCTGCTTGGTGGTGCATGGTAACACGTGTAGGTGTAGACCTCCTGTATGAGTGACTTGCCAGGTTTATATGTGTCCATCAGGGTGGGGATTAGGATGAGGCAAGGGAGGTGCCTAGGGCACTCAATTTAAGGAGGCACTTGCGGGAACCTGAGAGTTTTCTTGTCTTGGCTTCCAGTACCGGCCCTGGTGTCCATTATGCATTTATCGTAACTCCGCAGTCTGAAAATGCCCCAAGTTAGCTTACCTGTGAGAATTACCTGCCCTCCCCTCCTCTGTTGGACACGCAGGCGATCCTAGAGGACCTTCTGCCCTGTTACTTTGCTCCACCAGCGAGGCTCATTTCCAGGTTGCTGTGTACGTGTGTGTGGCCCAGGCTTGGTGCGGAAGGCAGAGAGGGAAAGTGCGTGTGTGCCTGTGTTAGGCCGGGCGGGTCCATATCCGGGTGGACAGGGTGGGTGGGGCTGCCGCGCTCTCCAGGTCCAGAGGTGGGTTGGGGGTGGGGAGTGACACGCCGAGATTCCCTTTCGCCCCTTCGGACACGAGAGGGAACGACAGGAGAAGCGCAAGGGGTGACAGGGCGTGCCGACCCTGCGGATCGGCGCCCGGGAGCGCCCCCAGCTCCCAGGCCTGCGGCCGCTGGGACTCAAAAGAGCAGGAGGAACCCGAGGAGGGCTCGCTGAACCGGCGACCAGCGCGAACTTGCCCGGGAAACTAGTGCGGAGGGAGGGGCCGGGGCCGGGGCCCCGGCGGGAGGAGGGGCGGCCGCAGCTGCATCCAGCCCCGTTGGCTTCCTTCCCAGCTCTCCTTCGCCTCCTCCTCCTCTTCCTCCTGTATGAGTCAGGCATTTCCTGGGGATTTGGAGCAGCCACGCGCGGCCCGGGCGCTCAGAGCTGTAGCAGCCGCCGCCGCCGCTGCCGCGTTAGGAGCCCCAGCGCCGGGGCGGTCACTGGAGTCCCGGGCGCGCACGGACCATGGAGAGGGCGGCCCAGGGCTCAGATGGCGGCGGGGGCAGCAATAGCAGCAGCCGCAGCAGCAGCCGCGCCACCTCGGCGGGCTCCTCGCCCTCCTGCTCCCTGGCGGGCCGGGGGGTCTCCGGCCGGTCGGCTGCAGCCGGACTCGGCGGTGGGGGCAGCCGCAGCAGCCCGGGCTCGGCAGCCGCTAGCCCGTCCGGGGGAGGCGGCCGCAGGAGGGAGCCGGCGCTGGAGGGCGTGCTCAGCAAATACACCAACCTCCTCCAGGGCTGGCAGAACAGGTAACGAGCCGGCCGCCCGCGCCACCGCGCGCCCCTCCCTGCGCGCCGCTCAGTGTGTGTGTGAGTGTGCGCGCGCGCGATCGTACCCCCGGCCCGCTGGGTGCTGCCCCCGCACGGGGGCCCTTCCTGTGGCCCTGCTCCTCTCCAGGTGGGGTGCCCAGGATGGGGCGCGCCGTGACCCCATCCCAGGACTGCACCGCAGTGGCGGAGAGGGAGGCAAGAGCCCTGGTTTTCTTCTGTACTGGCACCTGCTGGGACGAGTGGCTGGCAGCAGGAGCGCGCTGGTCCCAGGCCCTGCCTGCTAACGGTTTCCCGCTCCCCTGAAGAATAGCTGAGAAAGGAAGGCAGAAGGGACGTGCTCTATGCCTGGATGAAAATGCGTTAATACATCGGGCGCGATCACAGTAATTTTCTCCATAACGTAGTTCGTTTAAAACTTTGGGGTTTAAAAACACCACCACCACCACCAAAAACCTGCCACTTATATACTCAGCGCCTTCCAGCGCGCATGCTACCCCCTCGGCCCAGTTGGTGGCTTGGAACCTCTGATCTCTGCAACGGAAGTTTGGTTTAAAAAAAAATAAAATCCCTCTCCCCTTTCAAAATGGGCAGTTTGCTATTTTAATGATAACTTTTGAAGTTCCCTGCTCACTACCCTCACAGTTGGGCACCTAGCAGGGTTCCCATGGACACGTGGCAGCACGGGGATGTCAGGGAAAGGGGCTCCCAGCACACTTGGAGTAGTGGTAGTCAGAGGACTATGGCAGTGAGGACAGTGAAAAGGACCTGAAAGGAGCAGATGTTGCCCTGCTGTTTACATTTTCAACCTTGGTTTTCAAAAACAAGCCAGAGGGAAATACAAATGGCCATGCCAGGAGAATGGGGCTTTTTGGAGAGGTGCATGATAAGATGTTTTGTCCTGCCCTTAATGGCCCTCGGATCTTAGGATTTGGGACTCTTAGGGTTGCTTGTGAGATTTGAATCATACCCTGGGAACTCTTGCTCATCTCTGCTGGTTAGGGTAGATTGTTTGGAAATGTTCATGTTTCTTCCAGCTGAAATTTACAAGGCAGTTACTTGCTTGAAACTCAACTAGGAGGAAGATGATTTCCTAAGTTTGGAAACTGTGTTGTTTCTATATTGATACTATAGACAAGAGAACTTTCACCAGGTTTCCTTGGAGATCTACTATGTTAGTGGAAGTTGCATTTTAACTTTTGATTCCTTTTATTTCTCAAAATATCCCCATTGTCAGCTATTGTCCACTCTTTTCCTTTAATTCTTGAAAGCCCAAAAAGAACAGGTGGAGTGCAGAGGACCAGACAGATAAGATGACTGCATTTGATTTCAGTTTTTGGTAATTGTGTCTTTTTAATGGCACTTCAAGGTGACTTGTCAGTGACAGTATATTGTTTGTGTGTTGGGCAATCACTTTTAATGCTTTTTTTTTTTTTTTTTCCAATTAGCTTATGCGGTCAAGAGAGCTTTTACCCTGGATTACAGTTATTTTACTTGGGGACTGTATTTTACCTGCAGTGTATATTAAAGGATTTATTCTTTGGAAGGGATTTAGGAGGAATTGTAGTAACTCATGTTTTTGTATAATTTAAAATCCACTGAGGTATTTAGGTGAAGGCAAGATCGAGAAGAGGCAAAATTAATACTAATGATACTTAACACAATTGCAACCTACATAGTGAAATGTGGTGCTGTGTACACTACTGAGGTCTCAACTTAATTGACTTTGTTACTGCGGTTTATAGCTACCCTCCAATGTTAATTCTTACCACAAAAGACTCACTATTTTCTAAGTCTACGCTGACTCCAAAAGTGTTCTCTTTCCAATGGTTATTAATCTCAGTGTCGGGGTTTATATTTCCCACATCCGTGTTCTCTGAACAGTGGCCGAGGTTCCATTAATGACCTGGAGATGATTTATGATGGCCTTTTAGTTGCACACCTCTCCCTTCTCAAGTGGTCTTATCAAGGGAGATCTGGATCAGTGAAAAGGGAGAGAGAGAAGAGGATAAAGAGAGAAAACCTAGAAAACGTATTAATTTGTTCATGAATTTATTTGTTCAGAGACTATTTTATTGAGGATGTACTTTGTGCCAGGCACTGTTCTGGGAGCTGGAGCTACTCCAGTGAATAAAACACAAGGGAATGCCTTGGTGTAAATAGGTGAGCTGATTCATATTACCTGCATTTTGGGGACTCATGGCAGGTTCCTTTGACAGTTTTTTTCAAAGTGCCTGCAGTTGATGACACTCTCCAGCTACAACATTCTTGGAGAGTCTTCCCAGGCTGCCATGCTGTTGTGATAATTCTCTTTACACCAATCACTCACTAGCATTTTCTACTCTGGAGTCCTCTCGCATGTCCTCAAGTTGCTGTAAAGTTTATATTTTAACATTCAGTATCCTATTCTGCCTTAATTTATTTATAGCTCTCTCAGCCCTATTACCAAACCCTTAGGAAGGTATTCTGGCCCAGAACACAAAATAAATGACGAGAGAGGTCACTGGAGAGAAAATTGCATGTTGTGGGACACACTCAACTGAGGGGAGTATGTCCAGGACATGTGGCTCACACTCATTGGCTGAGAGAGTGTGAAATAATCAGACCATGGGGAAAGTATACATTAAGGAGTTTCTATAATTTGCTATTATAGTTATTTAGAGAAAACACTTCAGATATAATAGCATGGTATAGATTCACAGGATGGTGTTAGAGAAAGCATCTAATGCATTTAAACCAATGAACAAAAATTTCAGAAAGTATTGTTGCAGGTGCTATGAAGATAAAAACAGATTTTAAAATGATGATGAAATAAAAGCAAGCATTTATGGAAATAATTTCGAGTGGATCTAGCGTCTTTACTGCAATTCACATTTTAATCAAGTGTACTATCTTTTCGCCCATCTTTTGGTTTTTATACAGAGTGAACCAGGGGGAGAGTGAACCCCAAGAGCTTGGGGAAGCAGGTCAGTGCCAGATCACATAGCACCTTTCAGGTGGGGGTAAGAATTTAACACTGTGTTCTGGTTGCCCAGAAGGATTTTAGGCAGGGAGGTGACATGGCCTTATTTGTGCTTGTAAAAGTTCTCTCTGTGTGGAGAGGAGAGTTTCAAGGGGCCAGGCCGGGAAGCAGAGAGATCAAGTAGGAGCCTGTCAGGGTGTTAGGGGCAACAGATGCTGGGGTTTGGAATTGGGGGACAGAGGATGGAGAAAAGGGACTGATTTGGAGTGGGGAGGGTAGAACATTGCTGGTGGTTTGAAGGTGGAGGTGAGAGAAAGGAGAATTCTTGAGTTTGTAGGCCTGAGAGGATGGGGAGTGCTCTATCGAGATGAGGGTCATGGAGGAGGAACATATTTGGGGGTCGGTTGGGGGACAACCAAGAGTTCCATTTGGGCTGTGTTCAGTTGGAAATGTCTGCACCTAGTAAGAAACTGGCTATGTGAACTCTCATTTACCCTAAGGCTAATTTTAGTCTCACTTCAAAATGGAACTAGTTTGGGCTTGCTTATTATTAATTATTATTTTAAATTTTATTTATTTATTTTTAAGGTGGGCACACCTCACAGTGGCCCATGCGGGGATCGAACTGGCAGCCTTGGTGTTCTTAGCACCACGCTCTAACCAACTGAGGTAACCGGCCACCGCCTGGGCTTGCTTATAATGTCAAGTGCTTGAGGAAATAATTTCCATTTGGATCTAGGATATTTAAATTTGAGGGTCTTCAGTTTTTGTTATTGGGAAAAAAGAAGACACTGCAAATATGGCACCAGCCTCTAATTCTTTTTTTTTTTCTTTCTTTTTCTTCTTGGTGGTTGGCAGGGTTGTAAAAACTCAGTCAAATACCAAAAGGCAACTCTTGAATAGGATAAGAAAGACAAGTGTTGGCAAAAGAAAACCTCAGGCCACCAGTAGACATTTATATGGAACGTAAGAGCAATGTGACCTCCAGGTCAAATCCCGACATCAACATTTAGCACACGTGTCACCTTGCGCCAGTTCCTTGATTGCTCTGGGCTTCCGTTTTCTCATCTATTAACTGGCAAACATGCCGGTACCCTAGCCCTTCTCATTAGTTCAATGAGAGGATGAAATGAGAATACTGGTGTATCAGGGACTGAGAATAGTGCATCGCAGCTTCCGGAGAAGCGGGAGCTATTATTGGATCTTCAATTTGTCCCTTCTTAAATGGACCCTTTCTGGTCCATAAAATTCTTGATTTATTTTCTGAATGCTGTAATTACTCTGGGACTCCATTAACGTCATTATCGCAGAGTTCTTTGGACAGGAGATGACTTGTTTTGAAGGGATCGTTTCATAACATGGACCCACACATTTATATCTCTAAGGGAGTGAGTGACTTATGCCCTCCTCCAGTTTCTAATCCTACCTTCCTTCCCTGCGTTATTTTCCCCTGTAACACTTTTCACCACCTGGCATGCTTGGTATTTTATTATTTTGTCTCTCAGCACTAGATGGAAGCTCCCTGAGGACAGAGAATCATTTTGTCTGTCTTGCTCACTGCTGTACCCCCAGTATGTAGAACAGGGTCTGGCATAGAATAAGGGTTCAGTGAATATTACTGACAAAATAAGAAAAGGAATGAATGACAGAGAAGAAATCAAACCAGGATTTAGTTCTATCCTGGCCATTGTTAGCGACTGTTGTAAATCTTGGTTCTCTATGTGTTCATAGCCTTGTCCTTGAGTTAGTATATTGATCATTTGCCCTGCTCTCTGCAACCATCAGCCTTTGTCTTCTGGGTCAGAAAGTTGAACTCTTCTGTGACATGCCCACCCTGACTTAGGGCCCACCGCAGTCCACCCAGTGTGGACCGGCCCTTAGTGACCAAATGTCCAGAGCTTGTTTTCAACTTGATCTGCATTAACCACGTGCTTTGAGAATGCAATGTTCCGCCTCTAGACATGATTTCCCAGGGTTTGGGGGCCACTCGGCCCATTTAGAAAAGTCAGTGGGGGCATTTATTAACTTTGAAAACCACACTGAATTAAAATGAATGCTTTTTGAATATTCCAGTAATTTTAGAGGTAATTGGTGATACCAAGGTTGAAAATTCACTTTTCTGGAGTTTTACGTTCTTGCCTAAGTGTGCTTCAAAGTATTTGCATAACTTGCTGTCTAGGTTGCCAGACTGTTCTGGATTTGAACACTCAAATCCTTTAGGGACACTAGATTTCTTCATTGACAATAATAATAAAGGGGTGGTTGCCTAGGTTACAAAACAGCATATAACGTGATTTATGATTTATTCACTTATGGTTGAAAGTATTTATTGAGCACCTGCTTTGTGTTAACTACTTCCTGTGGGATCCCCTGCCCCCATCCTCTTTGAAAAAATGTACATATATTTGAGGAGATTCATGCCATATGGTTACCATGATTTTCCTTGGTTGATGGGATTGTGGGTAATTTGAATTTTCTTTTCTTTTTTTTTTCCTATTATTTTCTTCCCCTAAGGTGAACTTGCATCCATTTTGCTGTTTGCAAAAGTTATTGAGAAAAAGGAAAAGCTGCTCATATCTTTTAACATAATCTCTGAATAACTGAGTTTTTGAGGATAAATTTGAAATCTAACATACATTTAGAAAAGTACACAGCTCATAAGACTACATAGTTTAGTGCGTTTTCATAAATGGAACACATCCAGATCAAGAAACTGCAACCACCCCCCTCACCCCATCACTTACCGTCATTCCTCTCACAGGGCTTCCACTATTTTGACTTCCTGTACCATAGATTACTTAGGCCTCTTTTTGAAGTTCATATCATACAGTATGTGATCTTTTGTGTCCGGCTTCTTTTTCTTCACATTACGTTTGTGAGCCCCGCCCCATTGCTGCATATAGTTGTGGTCTATTTTTCTCCACCGCTGTTTCATTTTCCACTGTATGAATATACAAAATACATGTAGGTCTATGGTAGCTTGACATTTCAGTTCTTTTCAGTTTGGGACCCTGGCGAATAGTGCTGCCATGTGTTTTAGAGCACAGATGCATGCCTTTCTGTGGGTGTGTACGTAGGAATGGAAATATTGGGTTATAGTGTTTGCAAATGTCCAGCTTATTAGATACTGCCAGAGAATTTTCCAAAGTGGTTATTTCTGTGAATACTCCCACCAGAAGTGTATGAGAGTTCTGGGTGCTCCATACCCTCAACCCTGTGGATATTGTCTGTTGTTTTCATTTTAGCCAATGGAGTGAGTATGTGGTGGTATCTCATTATGGTTTCAATTCCTTTCTCAGATGACTAATGAAGTTGAGCATCTTTTTGTGTGTCTATTGGTCACTTGGATGTCATGTTTTGTTAGGTGCTATTTAAGTCCTTTTCCCATTTATATATTAATGTATCTGCCTTTTTCTTATTGATTTTTAAAAGTTCTTCATCTGTATATTCTGGATAGGAACCCACTGATGGGTGTATGTATACATGCACGTGGTCAATACACATGTAGAGAAAGCAGATACCTTCTTTCACCAGTGGTTTGCCATTTCATCTCTTATTATTGTCTTGATAAACACAGATTCTTAAGTTTAATGTAGTCGTGTGTTTCCATTTTCCCCCTTTCTGATTGGTTCTTTTTGAGTCCTGTTTAGGAAATCTTTGCTTAGCCCATGGTAATGAGGATGTGCTCTGATGTTTCCTTTTAAGAAAAAAAAAATCTTTTATTAGTTTGACTATTTCTTAGAAGTTTCAGTTGATATTTTGGGGAATGTAAACTCTTGGCAGAAGCAATACTGGTGTTAAGGGTTCCAGTCTGTATGAGTTTCTGGTGCCTCTTATAACAAATGATCACAAACTTGGTAGCTTAAAATGACAGCGACTTATTCTCTCATGGTTCTAGAGGGCAGAAATCCGAAATCAGTTTCACGGGGCCGCAATCAAGGTGTTGGCAGGACCACGCTCCATCAAATACTCTGAGGGAAAATCAGTTTCTTGCTTCTTCCAGCTTCTGGTGGGGACTGCTGGCATTCCGTGGCCTATAACTGCGTCACTTCAGTTTCTGCCTCTGTCGTCACAATGTTTTCTCCTCTGTGTGTGTCAAATTTCCCTTTTTCTCTCTCTCTTCTCAGAAGGACTCCTGTGATTGCTTTTAGGGCCCACCCAGATAATCCAGAATAATCTCCCCAGCTCCAGATCCTTAATTTAATCACATTTGCCATATGCCCAAATCTTTGCCAGGTAAGGTAACATTCACAGGTTCTGGGGATTAGGACATGGACAAAGCATTCACAGACTCCCACACAATCATAGTTCTAAGGTGGTGTCTCTAAGCTTTCTGTCTCTCTTCTCCATCCACCTTTCCCACCGTTCACTGGTTGCCATGGTGACAGCCATCTCTGTCATGGAGGGACGCAGGTTGCTGTCATGACTGTAAGTGAGCTTGTTAGGAAGGGTTGGTAGACTCATTCATCTCTGTCTACTTGACAGACCCCTTGGGCAAATATAAGGTAGGTAACATTGTGAGGGAAATAGTTCATAATGGCAGTGAGGAAACCTAATTTCCCTTAACGGGGCAAATCAGTCACTTTGGGATCTTATTCAATACTATAGAGTAATCAGCTTTGGAAGTATACATGTTATAATCTGTTTTCCGTTTTATCAGCGGAATGACTCATTAGCTTGAGGACTTTTTTTTTTTTAAAAAAAAGGTGTAATTGACATGTACAATAAATGCACAGATTTTAGGTGTTCTGTTTGATGAGTTTTGACAGTTGTTTACTCCATGTAGCTTCTAAAAGGTACAGAACTCGCTACTCCGCTGGCAACGGATATTTCTTCCAGTCACTTTTCCTTCCCTTCCAATTTGTTTTTGACTTTTATCACCATGAATTCGTTTTTGTCTATTCTTGGCTTTCTTATGGTTAGAACCACATAGGATATCCTTTTTGGAGTCTGGCTTATTTATTAATAGCTTGGCATAATGATCTGAGATTTGTCCATGTTGCTGCACCTACCAGTAGTTTATAAAATGTTCCTTTTTGTTGTTGAGTAGTATTACACTCTGTGGATATACCACAGTTAATTTATCCATTCACCTGTAGGTGGACATTTGGGTTGTTTTCTAGTTTTTGGCAATTACGAACAAAGCTGCTGTTTGTGTACAAGACTTTGTGTGGACATGTGCTTTCATAACTCTTGGGTAAACACCTAGGATTGGAATTGCAAGGCCATAGGGTAGGTGTAGGTAGACATACCCAAAGTGTTTGCAGTGGGGCTGAACCATCGCACAGACCCACCAGCGGTGTGTAAGTGAGTGGGATGCTCCCATCCCAGCCCACCTCTGTATTGGTACCTGGAGAGCTTTTGGAAAGCAGGTACTGCCTCTTTCTCATGCTATTGCGTTGCTTCTGAGAGGGACAGCCTGCAGGAGCACAAAGTCCAGCTTTGCCTCCCTTTGGCTGCACAACCTTGGGCAAGTCACTTCATTCTTTGGGCCCTGGATTCCTCATCTGTAAAATGACACTGACCTTGTAGTGTTGTGAGGCTACTAGAGGCACCAGGCCCAGCACAGTGCTTGACGCATAGTAGGTCCTCAGCGGCAGTTTGTCTACTGGAAGTCTTATATTTCAGACAGACCAGTGGGCAACTTCATGGAATCTAGGGGGCAAGTCGGTGGTCATTTTTGACCCAGCCTTAGCAAATATGCAGCTATGTCCTAGCCCTTCCTCCCACTGCATGAAGACCCAGGTGACAAATTATTTGATTTGCACAGTGGGTGAGTGTCTCCATTTGCTGCTTAGCCTGTGGTTTCTCAGAGTCTCTTCAAGTGGTCAGTCCTTTGAGAACTCTGGGAAGAAAGAAGAGATGCAGGCCTTGGTGTCCTCAAAGGAGGATTGAAATGATTGTGCCGGAAAAGTGGGAGGCATTTTGCAGCACTGCCTGGCTCCCAACTGACGCCATTTGGGGCCAGGCCAAGACAGAATTAAAAAGAAAACCATCCAGAATTTGATTTTTGATAACTCAGACTGGATCGAATACGGTCACAGCCCAGAAAGAAAGAGCTTTATTTGTGCCTCATGCAATGATAGCAATAATGATAAAATTAGGAAACATTATACAGTCTTGTTGCAAGCCTATTCTCTGAAGGTCAACAAAGGCATTTGAGCCATGAGTAACTTTTCATGTTATGCCGTCATTTTTAGAGGACTGTGTGTTTTTATGTGGTTTGGTCCCTTTCAATAAATATTTTGGTGAAAATATAGCAAGCTGGATGGCACCCAACATCAGTTTTTAATAACTTCTTTCCAGGATGTATTAAATGTTTCTCTGTAGTCCTGGTCAGGTAACCAGTGACTATGAGAGCAGGCCGGTGTGTGACCTTGGGAACCTGCCTAGAAAGTAGTGGAATTCAGGCTCTTCTGAAGTGCGGTGGAACTGGGGGCTCTTCCCAGGCCCCTTTGTTCAGGGGAGTTGAGCGGATTAGGTGGCAGATACAAGTGACCTTCCACTCAGCTCTGCAGCGGCCACTATCAGAGCCGTGGTGGTCTGCTAACAATGCAGCGAAAACCACCATGACAATTGTCCTGGTCTTTTACTTGTTGATGGAATCTGGACAGAGTTGGGAACCTTTCCAGGTCCTGAGCAAACTGGCAGCTTCAGCCCCAGGCACACTCCTCTTTGCATGTAACTAGGCCTGGTGGAATGCTCACACCCCACATATTTGTGGAGTACCTTTTGTGTATATGCCGAATGCCATTTGAGATGTGGGAGGCACAGAAGAGAAAAGCCCAGGCTCTGCCGTAACGAGCTGATAGTCTAAAATGGGGGGGGAGCGCAACTTTTCCTGTAAAGGGCCAGATAGTGAATATTTTAGATGTTGTGGGCTATAAAGTCTCCATGGCAACTACTCAGCTCTCCCGTTGTAAACACATTGGTGTGTCTGTGTTCCAATAAAACTTTATTTACAAAATAGAGGTGGTGGGCTGGATTTAGCCTGTGGATTGTAGTTTGACCATCCCTGTCTAACAATGACACCCAAAACAATAATGAATGTCAACTACAATTTTATATATATATATATATATATATATATATATATATATAGTCACAAGAAGCGGAGTACAGCATTAGGAATAGAGACAGTGCAAATGTAATGGCTGTGTGCGGTGTCAGAGGGATAGTGGATGGGGAGAGAGGGGTTGATACTGTGTGAGGAATATAAATGATAAATGTCTAACTATTACATTGTTTTGTGCACCTGAAACTAATAAAAATAGAAATGACATCCAAGCCTCTCCATTAAGTAGCTGAGTCAGCCTAGTGTGATGGCCAAGAGTACCGATTCTGTGGTCCAATGGCCAGTGCTGAATCCTGGTTCTGCTCTTTTCCTACCTATGTGACCTTGGATAGCGATTTAACCTGTGTGCCTCAGTTTCTTTGTCTGTGAAATGGGAGTAATATACTGGCTGTATCATAGGGTTGTTGGGATCAACTGAGAGGTTGGGTGTAAAGGGTCAGGACAGCGACTGGCAAATAGAAAACACTCATTAGATACAGGCTGCTGTCATGAGGAAGCACCTGGGAGTGAGAGCGCCAACTCTCCCTGGAGATAAAGAGGAAAATATTGGCAGGTGATAGGAGACCTGGAATGTTGAATGCAGACAGGGTTTGGTATGGCTGGAATACAGGTTGTATGTGGAGTGTGGCCAGAGAGGAGACTGTAAAAGGTAGACCAGGCTATAAAAGGCTACTTCATGAAGGACATCTTAGGCCACAGATCATAAGATGTCAGTCACTATTACTGGAAGGGGAAGGACTACATTTATGGGCGCAGGAAGCATCAGACACTTTACATATATTATCCAATTTAATGCTTCAAATGAGGTGGGAGGTGTTGCAAATCTATCTACTTTCCTCTTCTAATAGGAGCTCGTTTTTACCTGGACAGAGTGTTGTCCTAGATAAAACGATGTGTGCACCCCTTCTCCCCTTGTAGCTAGGGATTCTATTGTGGATGTAAGCAGTGTTGGCACATAGTAGTTTCCTGGAACTTGCTTTGTGCACTTTCTTCTTTTTTCTTTCCTCTTAGAATACCAGGCATATGGTACAAACGGGAATACAGACCCGATGGCTGGAATTCCAGTGGCCGTCTTGAGCCTTGAGGTGACTGGGTTAAAGGCCATCAAGACACAAGAAACCTGGCCTCGGAGGACTTTGCTGATCAGAGCCACCTCATAAATCCTGGGCTGCCAACCTCTGGAATTTTCCCTGAGGCGGGGAATAAGCCTCTTTTTAAAGTCAATATCCACAGCCAAATCTAACCCAAACGAATGCAGGTAGAATCTTGATCTCACAGATGAAGAAACGGAGGCACAGTGTGACATAAGTTGCACAGTTAGTAAGTTGTGGAGCCAGGCATTGTCTGCCTCCCAAAGCATGTTTTCTTCCCACTACTCTGGAAAGGACTTGGAACTTCTACCCCCTCATTTTACAGACGAGATCATGAGGGCTTTGCCTCAGGGTAAGCAAGTAGCAGCTCATTCCACAGCTCGGTAATCATTGCTTTTATCCCTCACTCTCACTCTTCACTCTCTCTCTCTTCTTCAGTGCGACCTTCCCAAAGAAAGGGCCCCGTAGTTCAATGAGTGATTTTGTAGTCCTCTCATGGGCAGAATCTCCTCCTGTGTGTAATTGATGTCTGGTGTTTTTTTTTCCTGGGCAGAAACCATCATTGTTTTAGGGCTATGTTTAGAGCTTTCATGGCCTTCCTCTTCCCACCTGGGAGCGGGTCCTCAGTAATGACTTTCCTTGCCTGTATTGTCTTTTCTTCACTTGGGCTTTTAGGGATGGGTGAGGGGCCTCTTTGGCCCTGTGACTATTTGTAACCATTGACAGATGAATCTTGATTTGCATGGAGACCTCCCAATTCATTAAGCTCAGCGTGTGGACTTTGACAGAAGTGGGGTCACAGGTTTTGAATGCCCTTTGCTTTGGGAATGATTGTATATTTGAGTTTCACCCTATTACTAATACCTTAAAAATGGGCCTCCTGACCCCCTTGGCTAACCACACAGCACAGAACTTTTCTGTGTGCATATTCCAGCTGACTCATGTAGTGGATTGGTCCCTAAAGAGTTGAACAGGACAAAAGCCAGTTTGTGCTGCTAAGTGCTGTTGAGAGAGTATTGTTGCCCATTTATTATCTAGCATTTTATATTTATGTTACTCTTTGTACTGGCAACATTCTTTGTGGTAATTTTTATTAGCCTGACTAACGTGCGCCTTTTTCTTTTTATGAGAAGTCTGCATTTGATACCTTGGCCCAACATGCACTGTAACACTATTTTTGTCTCCTAGTTAATTTGGAGTTTCTGTTATTGAAATTTTTCTGTCAAACATCAGTTTTCGTGATTCATTCGGAGTCAGCTGAAACTTGGGGAAAAAGTATCAAAAGCCAAAACTCCACAGTTTTTTTCTCATGTTGAGTAGCAAGATAGGTCATTTTTGTGGGGCAGACACAAAGACACTTCAGAAAATCTTTGTCTCAGGGGAAGAGGGCTGCACCTGTGTCGTTGAAATCAAGTTGAAGTCTGACTGACATGGTGTTTTTTGAACCAAAGCAAAGCATGATCTAACCTGGAAGAGACTAAATTGCAATTATTCATGTCTTGGAATTGTCTGAATTTCTGTTTATCTAAAGGCTTGCTTCCTTTTCCTTTCCAACATTGTAGCAGTTACTGGTATTTTTAGTGTTTTTTTGGTTCTGTTTGTTTCCTTCTTTATTTTTGCTTTGTTTCTTAGTTTGAAACTAAATTCCTTTGTAACATTACATGCAAAATATACATTTTATAATAACTAAATGCAACTTGTGATCTAATATTTTCTTTCCTATAAATGACATTATTATGATAATTGGAAAATTTGTATCAAGTCTACAGACAATAGTACTGGTTCCATGTGAATTAATTTCATTTTAATGTTTGTACACTGAAATATTTGGAGTAAAGGGACGTTAATGTTGGCAACTTACTTTCAAATGGTTCAGAAAAAAATATGTATTTATAGAGCGAAAAAGATAAGATGATAAAGCAACTGTGGTAAAAGTTAATAGTCCTTTAGTAATAAATAGTTCTTTGTATTATTCTTGTAACTTCTCTGTAAATTTGAAATTATATTAAAAAGTTAACAAAAATTCATTTGGCCTGTTTCACAAAAAGGCTTTGGGGCCTGCAGTATATACTTTCTGGCCAATGTAGCATATATTTAATCACTATTGTCCTGAACTAGTCTCCTAGAGTGATCTCTGAGGCGTCCATCCTGTAGACTTCATCCAGACTGGTTTAGAAGATGCCCCAAGTGTGGAAAAATGATGCTTAGATAATTCCAGGTAGTACCTATGATGAAGTTGGTCGAATTTGTTAATGCCTATGAGCCACTGTCCGTTAAACTAGGTAAAGCCGGCATATTTTCAGCTTATGGAAAAATAAAGATCATTAAACCAAAGGCTTGGGAGATTTGTTTTTATCCCTTCGTTCCATGTTTAGTTGTTTCATTTTGTATGAATGTCACCTGTTTTTTCCATCTGTAAATGGGATGAAGTGGGAAACAGATTCCTTGTTCCCCCCGTATTCTAACACAGGAAAATTTGAATGGATTATCATTAGTAAGCACTTTTAAACTTACAACTTTATTGTGTAATTCTATTATCTAGAAGTGTGGTAACGCTTCTTTTAAAGGTGCTTGTAAAACATGGATTGACTAAAGAGGGTGAGGGGACTGTGTCTTGGGAAGGTCTGTTTGATGACCGACCAATTTCTAAGAGCAGCCCCCATGTACCCTTTTCGTGGCTGTGCCCTGACAGGACTGTGGGTGAGGACCGTGGGACTGGAGGCCGGTTCAAGTGTTTGCCTCCATGTCAAGCTGGCAGATGTTCATCGTTGAAGCATACATAGTTTAGTTGCCTCTTGGAGTCTAGGTTGATGGGGCTTTTTCCTGATGAAGAAGGTCTGCACTGGCAGTGTTTTCACCATTTATAAGGCATTTTGCTCTTTCTTTTTAAAACACTCGGTCCCATTTGTCACTTCTTTGTGTTCTAGACATCAGAGTAGGCTCTTCATGGAGCCCTGGGCCTGTGAGTTTTCCCACTAACCAGGTAGGGTCAGCACCCAGGATTTCCTTCCTTGGAGGGACTACAGGGGGCTGCGCAGATAGGACCACATGTTTCTTTCTTGTTATACAGCCTCAAGGGGTGGCAAGGACTCATAAACCTTGACCCTGATAACTTTTTCATCGTGACCTCTTTGAATTGCAGTAAGAGAAAGCAAAGAGCAAAAATGGCAAAACTCAAAAAAAAAAACAAAAAACAACAACAACAACAACAAAACAAATAGAAAAAACTGAAAAAGAAATTTAAAAAAACCTCACCAACAACAAAACAGGAAAACTCAGGCTTTCAGAGGCTTGGGAAGGCCGTCCAAGTTTGCCCAGTTGATGGGGTTTGACTCCGCCTTCCATTCCTGGGTGGGCTAGCACGGCCTTCTGCAGTGACTGCCAGCTAGGACAGTTTGCTGAGGACAACAGAGGAGTGGGTCTTGCCCTCTTCAGTGAGGAGAGATGGAAGGCTTCCACACTGGGTTCCACCACTTACTTGGACACATTACTTAACCGCTCTTAGTTTCCTCATTTGTAAAACGAGGCTGATGAGAATGCATACCTTGAAGAGTTGCTGTGAGGATTAAGTTAAATGAATCAAGTGCAAGGGCCAGTGTGTGGCACTTAGTAAGCACTATGCGAACCTTAAGAAGTGAAATAAAAATGGAGCAGTGTGAGCTTTCTGCATTCCTACCCAGAGCTGGAAAGATTTTTCTTGCCCTGGGTTTGTTGTGCAAGGTTAATTTGGTTTGTCTTACACCATCTCACAGAACATGTTATTTATGCCACAGAAGCATAGCTCAACTCTTTATGATGTATGTAGTGAATTGTGTTTTTATCATTTAATTAAAAAGATAGATATTTTCTCCCATTTCATTTGTTACCTTTCCATCCCACTGATTGTGTCCTTTGATGCACAAAAGTTTTAAAATTTGATGCAGTACTGTTTGTCTGTTTTTGCCTTTGTTGCCTGTGCTTTTGATGCCACATTCAAGAAATCACTGCCAAGTTCAATGTCTTGAAGGTTTTCTCCTATGTTTTCTTCCAGGAGTTTTGTAGTTTTAGGTCTTACATTAAATATTTAATCCATTTTGAATTAGTTTTTGTACATGGTGTAAGATAAGGGCCCAACTTCACTCTTTTGTGTGTAGACATCCAGTTTTCTCTACACCAATCATTGAAGAGACTCTCTTTTTCCCATTGAGTATTTTTGACTCCCATGTGAAAGGTCATTTGACCATATACATGACAATATACTATATTGGCTCTCTGCTCTGTTCCATTGGTTTACTTGTCTGTCTTTATGACAGTATCATACTGTTTTGATTACTGTGGCTTTGTGATATGTCTTAAAATCAAGAAGTATGAATCCTTGAACTTTGTTCTTTTTCAAAATTGTTTTGGCTATTCAGAGTCCCTTGAAATTCCACATGAATTTGAGGATGAATTTTCTATTTCTGCAAAAAATGCTACTGGGATTTTGATAGAGATTTTATTGAATATGTAAATTGCTTAGTATGAACATCTTTTTTTTTA
Source organism: Rhinolophus ferrumequinum (assembly GCF_004115265.2). NCBI lineage: Eukaryota > Metazoa > Chordata > Mammalia > Chiroptera > Rhinolophidae > Rhinolophus > Rhinolophus ferrumequinum. The sequence continues at coordinate 18,546,880 of NC_046300.1, forward strand.
GTTATTATTATTATTTTTTTTATTGGGGAAGGTGAACAGGACTTTATTGGGGAAGAGTGTGTACTTCCAGGACTTTTTTTTTCCAAGTCAAGTTGTTGTCCTTTAAGTCTTAGTTGTGGAGGGCGCAGCTCAGCTCCAGGTCCAGTTCCGGTTGCTAGTTGCAGGGGGCGCAGCCCACCATCCCTTGCAGGAGTCAAACCGGCAACCTTGTGGTTGAGAGGACGTGCTCCAACCGACTGAGCCATCCTGGAGTTCAGTGGCAGCTCAGCTCAAGGTGCCATGTTCAGTCTTAGTTGCAGGGGGCGGGGCCCACCATCCCTTGCGGGACTGGAGCTGTTGAACTGGCAACCTTGTGGTTGAGAGCCCACTGGCCCATGTGGGAATCGAACCGGCAACCTTCGGACTTAGGAGCCCCGAGGTCCAACCGCCTGAGCTACTGGGCCGTCCCTGGACATCTTAATAATATTAAATCTTCTAATCCAAAACATGTGGGATGGCTTTCCATTTATTTGCATCTTTAATTTCTTTAAGAAATGTGTTGTAGTTTTATTGTGTAAGTCTTTCACCTCTTTGATTAGAATTATTCATAAGTATTTTATTTTTTTTTCATGCTATTGTAATGGAATTATTTTCTTTTTGGATTGTTCATTTTTAGTATATAGAAACTAAAGTGATTTTTTTAAACTTTATTTTATTTTTTTAAATTAAAGTTTTTTGGGGTGACAATTGTTAGTAAAGTTACATAGGTTTTTGTGGGTTGATTTTGTATCCTGTAACTTTGCTGAATTCATGTATTAGTTCTAACTAGTGTGTGTGTGTGTGTGTGTGTGTGTGTGTGTGTGTGTGTAATCTTTAGGGATTTCTACACATATAATCATGTTATTTGCAAACAGAGATAATTTCTTTCTTCCTTTCCAATTTGGATGCCTTTTTTTTCTTGTTGTTTTGCCTAATCACTCTGGCCAGTACTATGTTGAATAGAAGTGGCAAGAGTGGGCATTCTTGCCTTGTTGCTGATCTTAGAGGAAAAGCTTTCAGTCTTTTGTCATTGAGTTTGTGGACTTTTCATAAATGACCTTTATTATGTTGAGGTAGCTACCTTCTATTCCTAGTTTGTTGAGTGTTTTTATTATGAAAGATCCTGCTACCTGTTTTTGTAAATAAGGTGTTATTGAAACATAGCTGTGTCCATTGTTTACATACTGGACCATGGTTACTTGCACTCTGCAATGACAAAGTTGAGTAGTTGGGACAGTGACCCGGAGGCCAGAGCAAAGACTAAATGGCCCTTTACTGGTCACTGCTTTCAACTGTTAATGTGGTAGATTATTACACTGATTGATTTTTGAGTTATGAAACAGCTTTGCTACTCTGGGATAAACCTCACTTGGTTGTGGTATATTCTTCCTGGTTTTTTTTTTTGTTGTTGTTGTTGAATTCAATTTGCTAATGTTTTGTTAAGGATTTTTGCATCTGTGTTTGTGAAAGATACTGGTTTGTAGTTTTCTTATACTATCTTTGTCTGGTTTTGGTATCAGTGTAATGCTGGCCTTAAAATGAGTTGGGCAATGTGTCCCTCCTGTTATACTTTCTGGAAGAAATTTTATAGAGTTGGTGTTATTTTTTCTTTAAATATTTGGTAGAAATCGTCAGGGAAACCATCTGGCCTGGAGATTTCTTTTTTTGGAAGGGGTTTTAACTACAAATTCAATTTCTTTAGTAGTTACCAAAGCTATTCAGATTATGTTTCATCTTGGGTACATTTTGGTAGTTCATGGTTTTTGAGGAATTGGTCCATTTCTTATAAATATTTGATTTCAGGATGTGTAGGGTTGCTTGTAGTATTCCCTTATTATCCTTTTGATATCTTTGAAGCTTATAGTAATGTTCCCTCTTTCCTTTTACTGTTATTGGTAATTTGTGTCTTTGACAGTCTTGGTAGAGATTTATAAATTTATTGATCTTACAAAAACCCAGCTTTTTGTTTCATTGATGGTCTTTATTGTTTTTAATTTTTTAAATTTGTTTTTTTAAATTCTTTCCTATCATTATTTATGTTTAGTTTCTTCTTTCTATAGTTTCTTAAGGTGGAAGCTTAACTTATTAAATTATTTCTATGTTTCTAATGTAAATATCTAATGCTACAAATTTCCCTCTAAGCACTGCTTTACTAGCCCTCACAAATTTTGATATGTTGTATTTTAATTTTAATTCATTTCAAAGTATTTTCTAAGTTTTATTGAGTCTTCCTCTTTGACTGATGAATTATTTAGAAGTGCATTAATTTCCTAGTATTTGAAGATTTTCTTATCATTTTTCTTTTAGTCATTTCTAGTTTAACTCCATTATGATCAGAGAACATATTTTGTATTATTTCAGTTCTTTTAGTTTTGTTATGGGTGGTTTTATGACTCTGGCTATGTTCTATCTTGGTGAATGTTCCCTATATACTTGAAAAGAAGATGTATTCTGTTGTCATTGGGAGAATTGTTCTAAAAATGTCAAGTAGACCCGGTTTGTTGATTATATTGTTCAGTTCAACTATTAGGTTGGTGCAAAAATAATTGTGGTTTAAACGGTTAAAAATAATTGCAAAAACCTTAATTAATTTTGCACCAACCAAATATATCCTGATTTATTTTTAAAATGATTGTTTTATCATTTTGGAGCTGTAGTCTAGAAAGAAAGCACAACCCTGCTCATAATAAGTCATATGCATTCAAATTTTCCCCTGAATTTGTGTCCTTTCACAGACTGACTTATTTTTATACTTAATTTTCCTGAATATCACATGCATGAAGTCACAGGGGCTTGATCCTTACACATTTTGTTTGAAAGCACACAAATATTATAGGACAGGGTGCTGTTAATTTCATTTTATGAGGTAGTCTCTCTGACTACCTGGCATCTGCCATTATTTTAGGTAAATATCTGAAAATCAGCCACCTGGAGATGCTTTTTCAGACAACTTAGCTGACTCCAGTTCAGACTTAGTATAAATATAGTGGTTACTTTATCAAGTGAAGATTGACATAAAGAAATATGTGTTGATCCTAATGAGTGGGTAAATGGTCATCAGAGAGGTCCTGAGACCACCCTGCTCACCAGTTAAGGGTGCTGAGTACACCGAGTCATAGGAGAGACATCAGCAGGAAGAACCAGTAGACAATCCAGTCTCATCCACCCCCTCTTTTAAGAGATAAATTTACCTGTACCCCTTAAGACTGCCAGCCTAGGTTTGCAAAATCTTCCATCATATTTTTAGCCTGTTTGTGGGGAGAGAGTGGACTCTAGACCACATTTACAGAAGAAAGGCCAATCAATTAGAGACTTTGGGTCTTTGGTTAGACCCGACCCAGCTGAGGATCCGGGGCTGAACTGGGATCTGGTCTCCTCACACAGGTAACACCTTGCTCTCTCTTCCCGCCTGCCACTCCCCTCACCCCTAAGGTTGTGAATGACCTTACACTGTGCATTCTAAATGGAGTGATAATAAGTTGGTTCCTGGGGTGGTGGTGGTGAAAATATCTTACTCTTTTCATCTATAAAGCCCAGATAGAGATACAGTACGTAAATGGATGCACAGTCTATCTTTTGTATTAATTTCAGTGGGAGGTGCGTTTAGGGAAAGAATTGTCTCAAAAGGCTCTGTAGGGGACTGATCATGATAAAAAGGCTGGGAAATGTTGCTTTATATTGAAGACGCTGAGAGAGGTGCTGAGCAGAGGGCCACTGGGATTTGAACAACTTCTAATTGAGAGGGGGTGGAAGGTGATGCTACTGAATTTTATTAAAAGAAAATATTTTTATCCAGAGAGTTTTAGTGACTGGAACAAAAGGAACTAGGACTAAGGCATACCATGGAGAAGTCAGGTTATATGTGAGGCAGTTGTTCCTGTCAGGGAGCTTCATTAAATAATATGGGAAGAAGTTTTAAAATAGTGAGAATTTCTTTCTGCCTGTAGTCCTTTAGGAAAAGTCCTGTGGAAAGCAAGGGAATAAGACACATCTCCTCAGGTGCTGTCAGTCCATTTAGTGGTTGAGGAGGAAGGCTTCAAATGGGTATTTAAAAACCCATGCATCACCTCTTCTATCATTTGGACAGTTGGCAACATTTGATTATGGACTGTATATTGGTTAAGTATACAGTGTTAAAGAAACTGCCAGAAATTGATAATTGTACTGTGGATATATAAGAGAATGTCCTTGTTCTTGGAAAATACATAATGAAATACTTAGGGATAAACAAAGATGTCTATGACTCACTCAAAAGTGGTTCCAGAAAAACTTTATATAAGGAGAGAAGGAAAGGGAGTGGGGAGGGGAGGAACAGGGGAGGGAGTTGGATGGAAGGGAGGAGAGAAAGGGATGTGAGGAAGGGGAGGAGAAGGGAAGGAGAGATAGCTGAGCACATGATTAAAGCTGATGTGTCAAAACAGCAGTAACGAATCTGGGTGAAGGGATATGCAGGTGTTCTTTGTGATATTCTTGCAGCTCTTCTGTAAGTTTAAATCATTTCAAAGTGCAAAGAAAAAAACTAAGAAGAAAACAAGAAAACACATGGCTCCTTTGAGAAACACCAGTCACACCATATCCTGTAACGTTATTTGAAATTGTCAAATAAGTGAAGTTGTTTGACTGGAAACAGGTCATTATGTTGCAAGACCCAGAAGAGCACGTGTTGGACCTAAGTCTGGCACTGTGCGTGGCACAGAGTAGACACTCAGTCAATAGCTGTTTGCAGGAATGAAATCAGAGCAGCAGTAAATCTGGAGTTGGCTTTTCCCATTGAACGAGTGCCTTGCACCTGGCAGGTTTGGATGTGTTTCCCCAGATACACCTTTCCGTGCCTCTGTGGATGTCATGAAGATCACCAAATGGAAACATTTTGTATCAGGGACCTTGCATTACAATTTGTGTAATGGAAGAGACTGACACCCTAATTTTAGATTTCTTGCTGGTAAAAGTACCCTGAGGGATCAGGCAGAGAGCATTTGTGCCATTTCTCCTGTACGGGGTCCCATTTAAAAAGTAGGAAATCTCCAAAACAAAGTGTGTATAGGTAGAAGCAAGTTACTTTTACCATGGTAAAATGTACATAACATAAAATTTAGTCTTAACCATTTTTAAGTGTACAGTTCAGTGGCATTAAGTATTGTGAAACCATCACTTATATTGGTCGCCAGGACTTTTTCATCTGTACTCATGAAGCAATAGCTTTTATTATTATTCCCTTAGCAAACCATTTATTCTATAGTTATAATTGTTACCATTAGCAATAGTGGGCTACAGGACTTTAAAACTGGCACCAAAATTAGAGAACTTACTTAAATTTAATTAATTACCTTGAAAGGGAACACTGAGAAATTTAACAGGTACATCTACTGCTAGTTTACTCCCTAAACATTCTAACTTACACACTCTAATATCTACTATTTTAAATGAAATGTAAGATCTAAGATGTAAATCATTGCATGCATTTAAATGAAACATAAAAAAATCTAAGGCTTTTAAAAAAACTTCTTAAAATTCACTTTATGGAGACATAATTAACAGACAGATATATCTGTTTTCAGTGTATAGTTTGATTACTTTTGTGTCTTTTTAAAAATATAAATATCATTGCCTCATTTTTTGGGGTGTTAGTCTGTTTTAATGACTTTTTCCCCCCTAATTATAAAGGTATTATTTCATGTTCCTTATAGGAAACTTGGAACATTCAGAAAAGGCTACAGAGAAAACAAAAGACAGTAAATGTCCAGCCCCTCCCCAAACATTATTGCCATTGTCTCTCTCTCTCTGTCTTTAAAAAAAATAAACTGTCTTTTTAGAGCGGTTTTAAGCTCCCAGCAAAACTGAGCTGAACTAGAGTTCCCATATACCCCCTGCACCTCCACCAACCTCTTTTATTACATTTCACGTTATAAAAATAGCATCTGTCTGCTAAAATAAAATTCAGAGACGCTCTCAGGGTCACTTTTCTCCGGAAGCCTTCCCTAGCTTCCTGGCCAGGGCAGATCCCTGGAACTTGGTTCCATGTTGTTTGGTGGCTCATGACCCAGGGCGCCAGGAAGGCAGCCACAGGATTCATGTTTGCTTAGCAGGTGTTCAGTATTTGATGGTTGAGCCAAGTGGATTTGCACAGCTTCCGAATTTGGTTTATGACAGGCTTGCTTAGAAGTATTCTTTTGGGGATGAGGTCCACATGAAGAAAATAAAATGGCTCTGGCAAATGAACAAATAAAACTTTGGCTTCTTGGTTAAACATTAATGGAGGAAGGTGCCTCGGGGCATTTATGAACCGCGAGGTGGTTTATACCAAATTTGAGGAAGCTTCGTGTACAAGCAGGTTGTGTTCTGAGTCTTTGTGGGTTTTTTTGGACCTTGGAATGTATTGTCCTTTTGAAAGGGGGAATAAGGATGAAAGAGTATGGTTCCTGTGAAAGAGGGCAGGTGATTCTCTCCCAGGTGGCGAACAACGCAGGGAGAGTGGGAGTGGGACATAGATGACACTTGACTGCGGCCCTAGAGGGAGAAGTGGGTCACACACTCTCTTGTGGCAGCTTCCAGGAAGTCAGGAAGGTTCAGAGACACTTATTTCGTTTCTAGGCAGTGAAAGGAGAGAGAGAGGGGCAATCGTAACTCCCACTGTTACTTGGAAATCGATGGTTTGCAGCTGAGGAGGGCCTGCGTTATGCCAACTAGCTTGTAACCTTATGGTGTCCATTTGAGCCTTGCTCTTTCATTTAGGTCAGTTGGATCTGAGTAAGGAATTTGGTCAGATAACAATATTTAAACTGGCTGCCCCCATTCGATCTCATGTCCATAGTCTATTTATAATCCTAACTGATGGAAATGCTCTTGTAATCTTAAATGTGAATTGAATGCAAGGTTCTGATTTGTTTGATTTTGCATCATGTTATTTAACTTGGTGAGTGGAACTGAGGGTCTGAAGGACAAGACAAGCGTGGCTGGTACCAGACTTATTTTATGTGGTACCTCTCACATCCTGGGCTAAACACGGGAGAAGGTGCTTTTAGTTAGGAGGTTGATAAAGCCCAAAAACAAGTTCAGGAAGGGACCTCTGAGGCTTCCTATTTTCAGAGTCCTTGGATCTTGAGCTATTTCTTGCTCATGGGAGTTTTTTAGGATGTTATTTCTTAAACATTGATCACAGAGCGAAGATGGTTCTCTCTGTCCCAGGGAGTTTGGAAGAACAGTTTTATAGTGAAATACATCAGGCCTCACAGGGAGGGTTTTATTTTCCTTAATTGATAGGCAATGTTCATTCTTTGCATTTGAAAGAACCTAGTTTTAAGTAGCTCTGCGAAGACATGTCACAGCTGAGGAATAATCCTGACATTTTACCTATATCCTTCTTCTGGAAGCATGTTCCAAAATAAATAAAAGGCCCTCAGGTGAACTTGTCCAATCCTTGTTTCAGAGGTGAGGCAACAGCCCCAAGAGACAATGTTTAAGTCAAAGTTATACTCTGAGTTTGTGGCAGAGTTAGAACAAGAAACCAGATCTCTGCTCCTCAGTCAGCTCTGGAAAAACTCCAGAAAAGTGATGCTAAATACAGTCTTTCTGCCCTGTGGTTTTGTTTTATTGCAAAGAATACCCACTGGCTCCTCATTATCCGGCCGATGCCCTGAGAGTCATTTGATGTACTGGTTTATTTATTAGCTGTTTCGAGTGATGGAGAAAAACTTCAAAATGTGTGCAGAGCTTTACTTGAACCCTGTGTACATGGGGTATTAAAAGATCGTGTTCGGGAGATCTTATCTCTGAGTCTGATGCTAGTTTCTTCTAATATATAGCAAAGAAATCTGGGTTTAATAGTAGCTCTCAGAATTGTTTTTATTTTATTTTCCAGATTATGAATAAAGGACCAGCCTTTAGGATTGCTTCTAATCTATCAGTAGATAGCACACTCGTTTATGGTACTGCTTCAATAGAAGACGCACTTACAAATTCAGGAAGGCACCTACCTGAATTTGATTAGACTGCAGTAAAAATTTGAGACTTTTCTCTCCTCCCCTTCTTCCAACTCTCCCCCCGCCCCCCACTCCGGTTCAAGCCCTTGTTCCTCAGTCTAGTTGTGTAGGACCCCGGCGCTCCAACCACCTGAGCCACAGGTCCGGCCCAGAGACTTTTCTCTTGTGGGCTCATGTTTCCTAGCAGTTCTTTAGGACAGAGCTTCTTCAGTTGCTTGGTGATAGTTCTATCTTGGACCTGGGCTTATTGGCAAATGTTTGTTTCCCTTGCATGTTCCCTCTCTCTTGAGGAACTGCTGCTTTGGACCACAATTACTGGAAGTGTCTTTTAGGACCCTGGCCCTCTAGAGGTGGTATTTGACCTTTGGATGGCACTTCTCATTGTACAGTAATGAATTCTCCATGTGTCCTAGTGGATCTTACTCTTTGGGTTAGTGCAGGAGTGGGCAAACTTTTTCTGTAAAGGGCCAGATAGTAAATAATTTGCACTCTGCTGTGGTAGCATGAAAGCATCCATAGCCAGGATGTAAACAAGTAGGCGTGGCTATGTTCCAATGAAACTTTTTTGACAGAAACAGTCATGGGCTGGATTTGGCTCATGGACCATTGTTTGCTGACCCCTGGTGAAGTGGCTTTTTGGAACACAAGGCTGAAACTCCTTTGGCTTCTGTGGATGATGGAGAAAAAAATCTAGTACTTGGAATAAAACGTCTCAGTTGAGGTTTAGCATCTATGATGGGGAAGATGCTTTTGAATTTATTTTTCCATAACTTTTCAGTTGATATAACAACAACAAAAAAGCTTCTTTTGGGGAAAAAAATGGCCCCTAATCCCACCTCTCTTAGTACGACTGTATTTTCATTTTTGTACATTTCTTTTAAGTCCTGACCTCTTATAATATGTGTACTTTTGCAAAGTCCCGATGTATGTACATACCAGTTGTTAGCACACTGAGATTTACTCAAGCCCAAAAGATATAGATTTGGCAGAGACGGTATTTTTAAGGACTCATTGGTGAGGAGCACTGCCATTTTCTGTGTTTTTGACTTTTTCAGTAAAAGAGCTATAATTCACTTAAGCACAGCAAAATAGTAATATCCAGAGGATTAACTATTAGAAGAAATCAGGCCAGGGCTAACGTAAATCAAATAAATGGCTATTGAATGTCAAAGTCACACGTTAGCTCTAAGTTAACTTTGTGGTCCCCAGGGTTTCCTGGTGGCATGAGAGTTACTGCACCTTTGCCAGTGGTCACAAAGGTTAAATCATAACTGATTTTTCAGTTTTTCTTCCTTCTTGCACACACGATAAACTAAGAAACAAATGACCACACTTCAGTTTCACTCTGTATGATGTGATTCTAAAGATTTATTTTTCTAAACAGGAATTTCCAAATATGTATATTTAAGGATGGCAAGATTCCTTTTTTTTTTTTTACAACTGTGCTATCATTGCTCAAATTATATTGAAGCTTTTTTTTTTTTGAATTACCTTCAGAATAAGTTAAGAGCCACAGCAGAAAAGAAGTCTGCCTGCTTTGTAGTTTTACCTCATTTTTGTCTAAAAATGGTATTAGCCAGAGCAACTTCCTCACCTTAGCCTCTGCCCGTGGCTCTGAGTTGCTTTTAGCTGTTTTCAAATTTCATACCCATGCTCAGAGCAGATGGATTTGTCTCAACTGAGCTAAAGGTTGTGGCTAATAAAAATAAGTCAGGAGCCTCCGAGGGTATTTCTTTGGAGGGAACATAAATATTTATTTTTCTATGTAAGTTGTTATAATTTAAAAGAAAAGTCATGCCTTTGTACATTGTTAGGCTGTCCCCAGCCCACCATGCCATGAAGTTGGCCTCCAAGGCTGACTTGCCTTATTCCAAATCCCATTCTAGGATGCAAGGCAAGGGTCCTTGAAAGGCCGTCACTTTTAGGTGCTCTTTTATCCCTGTTACCTGGAACATTTGAAAGGCTGTTCTAGGTTTGCTTTTCTGGGAGACCGTGTATATATTGATAGAAGCTGATGGACTGCAATATATTCTTTTTATTCCTCTTGTCCTCCCCTGTCCCCTCTTCCAGTGTGGACAGTAGGAAGCTTATGTCCTGTTTTACTCTCTAGCAGGAAGTTATACGTATAGGCTCATAACTTAGGAAGTGGGTTCAGAGCTGTTTAGAAGGCATGCTGCTTAAGATCTTAGTTGCAGACAGTAGATTCCTTCTACACTATCTAAGCAGGAGGGGATTTATTAAAGAGTTTTGCAGTATTTCTGGGAGAACAGAGCTTTAATGTTACATGTTCCGTGATAACACAGCTTGTCTCCAACCAATTCCCTACTGTAACATGGTGTAACGTATTTCTGTCACAGTGTCTGTGACAGTAGAGACAGAACACTAAAACCTCTGCCACAGCTGTTCCAAGCAATCAAACACAGCTGCCACTGTCTTGCCAGAAGTTCTGACCTCCCAGCATGTGGCTACTGCCTCTTGTTGTTCCGCTCTGCTGTTCAAATCTTGCATGGTTGTGTGTAGAAGAATCTAGCTGCAAGGGAGTCAGTGAAGGGAGTGTTTAGCTTTCTAGCCTCTGTAGACCAGGAAGGTGGGAGGGCTTGAAAATTGTGGATGGTGTTGAATGAGCCACTTTGTAATATTTGTTACCCAGAGTATGTGCACAGAGGTTACAGTTAAACCTTTGGTGGGAAGATTCTTGCATTTAAAAGAATGTAAGGTATAAAGGACTGAGTGTAGGAGATTCATGAGTGCTATTGGGAAAGTTATGTGATCAGAATTCAATGCATCTGTCAGTGCTGTTACTAGGAGGATGGTTGCCCACTGTGTGACAAGTGGCATTGCTGGGTAGAAGTGGCTGCTGTGCCATGTTCATGTCCTTGGCACGGTTCTTACCTTACTTAGTAAGAGGGAAAAAGTGCTGGGCTTTTTCCTATGTATCATTGGAGTTTTGAGACTGGCAGAACCTCAATTTCAAGTTTTGATTTCCAGCCTGTGGAACCACAGCCTGTGTGAGTTATTACACCATTCTAAGTTTCAGCCTGATTATCCAAAAAAGGTGGTATGCCTACTTTGCAGGGAGATTGTGATGGTAAAATCAGATAACATATGACTGTCTAATATACACCTCTGACATATAGTAATTGCCAAATAATAGTAATTTATTACTATAATAATAGTAATAGTAATTTATTATGCTCAACTTTCTCTTTTCCTTTTGTCTGAGCAGCTCACATCTGTCTTAAATCCCAGTAAATACAGTAGTTTCTCTGCTTTTTCTTAGAAGTTAGTTTACCTTTCTCACTTCCTGTATGCTTCTTTCTCCACTGTTCCCTGAATATTTTATTATGAAAATATTTCAAACATACAGGAAAGTTGAAAGCATTGTATGGTGAACACACATATCTCTCACTTGGACTCTATAATTAACATTTTATTCTATCTGCTTTATCACATATCTTTCCATCTATTCAGTCATCAACCCATGTTATTTCTTTATACATTTTAAAGTAAATGGACGAAATCAGTACATGTCCTTGTAAATATTTTAACATTAAAATATCATTAGGAATATTTGTTTGCAGTTTTTTCTCTGGATGTAAAATTTCACAATGAAATGTGTAAACCTTAAATGTGCATTTGCTGAGTTTTGACAACTGCATGTACCTGTCACCCAAATTCCTAGCAAGGTAAAGAACATTACCACCTCCCCAGAAAGTTCCTTGGTGCCCCTGCTCCTATTATCACAGGCAACCATCATCCTGATTATCCCCCCTATAAATTAGTTTTGTCTATTCTAGGATTGCATATAAATGGAATCACACAGTATGTACTCGTTAATGTCTGCCTTCCTTTAGACATCTAGTGTTTTGAGATTCATTTACATAATCATGTCTTATCAGTCATTGATTCATTTTTATAGCCCAGCTGGCTAGCTTTCAAATGATGCCTGATTATTGCAAAGAAGGAAGGACCATAAACTTTCCTCAGGGAAGTTGGGCATTGTTTCTTCTTTCTCCTTTCAAGCCTAATGTTATCAGTGCACAAAGGCTCTTTGTCAATGACTAGAGTTAAAGGGGCTTAGGGGCCATTTAATTCAGAGATCCTTCTTCCGGTCTTTGGCATCTTGGCAAGGGTAGCCGTTTTTCTGATCCATTTCTCTTCCCTCTTGGGACTAGTGTTGATGGGAATTTAGGTGCAGGAGGAGTGAAAGGGCCAATGGATGGGCACCTTAGACTTTTAATTGTTTCAGAGTTAAAAAAAAAAGATGAATCCGGTGTTCAATGATTTTTATTGTTGGGAATTTTGTTGTGCTGAGTACATGCTGGAAATACAGCACCAATTGGCTGCAACAGCTGGAATTGGAAACAAATTCCTATTTAGCTTTTCTGTTAATGAATTAGCCAGGACTCTGAAGCTGCTGAATTTCCTGATGGAAAAAAGTCATTCTCTTGCCTCCTGTATCCTATTCCTCTCACTTCCCTCCCTCTTTCCCTTTCTTCCTCCTCCTTCCCCTTTCTCTCTGTGTCTGTATCTGTCTCTGACACACACACACACACACACACACACACACGTTTTTAACATGTTTATTTATAGTGATTTGTCTGAAAGTTTAGATAGTTCATTTTTGAAGTTGAGTGAGATGTTTGGTGGGGGAAGGAAGAGGGTTGAAAAAGAATGGCCACTGCTTGATAAGAGGGAGGCAGCACCCTTCCTATGATGGTAGATTATTAAATGGACTATGTGGCACCCAAGTTTTGGACACAGCAAGGCTCCATAGGTGCTAGTTTCTTCCTTGTTTCTGTCCCCTGCAGATCGTCTGGAACCTGCCTGCACATTAGACGTATCGGGGAAGATTTTACAAAAACACCACCACCGGTCCCACCCTGGACCAGTTAAACCTGATTGTGGGCCCCTGCATGAGGCAGTTCTGTGCAGCCACAGTTTAAAATCACTGATTTACTCACTACCTTTGGGACCCATTGCACACACATTATCTCCATTGATGCTAATAATTGTCCAAGGCAGTCAGGTTTTAGTGATATCTTCTTATTTTAACTGAGCATACTGATGTCGAAGTGGATATTCTAACATAGGTCAGTCTGATTGCAAATGCTACATTCTTCCCTTTTTTCTGTGTTCTCTTTGATCCCTTTGTGTGAATGGATTTCGCGTAGTAGGATGACTCATGCCTTCCTTTAGCTATTCATTCATTTGTTGCTTACCAAATTTTCATACTGTGGCTGGAAGTACTTGGGGAATACTGTTGGTGGGTCCCTGCCTCAGGGAGCTGATGGGTTAGGGCAGACATAGTGGACAGGCCATTAAGCTGTGGGATGGTGTGATTTCTGGACCAGCTAGGGCACTGGAGGAGCATGGTGGAATCCGGATTTGGTAGGCAAAGAACTCTTTCTGGAGGAAATACCACCTCGTTAAGACCTGGGGGGTGTGAGAGAGCAAACATGTGCTCTGTGGGGTTGGTGAAAGAAGTTCTGAAGTGAAAGCAAGAAAGAAAAGAAGAATCTGGAACTGATTATTTTATCCCCTGACTAGATGTGCTTCAATGAAGAAAGCTATTTCTCAACACATCCATCGTGAACGGGTTTCCGCTTTGCACCAGGGTCACTCTTTGCGTTTGTCAGACAAAAGAAAGTGCTTTATTGTAGGTTTTCTATGAATTGCAAATTTCATTGCATTTAAAAGGATTTTATTTTATTTTTGTTTAATGCGATCATATGTTAAGAAGATGTAAATAAAGTTGTGACTTTATAGCTAAAAAATTCTGAATAAATAATGCTTATTTCCCCACCACTTATGGAAGGCACTGTGCTAGAAAGAATTCTGTAAGAAGAGCTTTATACCAAAGTGGTCTTGGGTAGATTCCAGAATCTTGTGAATTATTTCTAGGTTTTTTTCCCCTGGTGAGAACCTGAATAGAATAGCATAGTGTTAAAAGCATGGGTTAAGTAAAAGTTAATTAAAAAAAGTTAATTAAAAGTTAATTAAAAGCCCAGCTTTGTCACTTTCACTTAACCTGATATGTGAAAGTTATCCTACCTTTCTAAACTCTACTTTCCTCATCAGTAAAGTGGGAATAATAATAAATGCTTACCTCATATAATCTAAGAAATCATTTATTGTTTGTTTCCATTTTTGAAATTGCATACTGTCATAGAACAAATAGATGAACTAATTTTTTCTTATCTTTCAAAAGATATATTTGGTTTACCCAAAATATATGCAATTACGTATGATATATATGTATTATGTGTGTGTGTATGTGTATGTAAAGTGTAAGAAGAAAATGAGCAGGCATGAGATCACCACTCGATCTAGGAAGGATACTATAACCACTGATAACTCAACTACCTGTGTTCCTCTCTAACTGCGTCCTCCCTCGCCCCCTTTCAGGCAATCATTAATTCTTGAGTGGCAAAAATGATGGGATAAGTGAGGGAGGGGGATTAATGGCAATGTGTCGTTTACTGTAATAATTTTTTTTAATTTAAACATTCTTCGTGTTGTTTGATCACACCTTGTACCAATTTAATGCCTAACTTGTTTTCGAAAGCGAGTGTACCTGTTTAATTCCACATCTTTTCCAGTATTTGGTATTATTAGACTTCTTAAATTTGCCAAGGTAGTAGGTATAAGTAGTATCTTATTGAAGTTTTCATTTGTGTATCCCTGATTATCAGAAAGAGAGCAGCTCTTCGTTTGTCTAAAGATCATTCTTCCTCTTTTCTGAAATTCCAGTTTGTGTCTTTTGGCCCAGTTATCTATTAGGGTATCTATTTTACATTTGTTTGTATGAGTTTTTTTTATTTTCTGAATACTTGTCCTGTGTTGGATATGTGTGTTACATGTATCTTTTCTTAGTTCATGGCTTGTGTTTTTACTTCATTTGTGATGCTTTTGAAAAACAGAAATTCTTATTTATTTTTCACATTATCTTTATTATGCTGTCCACTGATGACAACTGCTTCATTCACTGACAGAAACAGCCCTCACTGTTGGCAGGCCCATCTCTAGTGCCCGGGAAGCCAACACAAGCAAACGCGAGTAGGATTTCACACAGAAACCTACTTTTAAAATATTGCTGACTCTCAGATTACTACTTCACCCCACAGCACAACTGACAACTTAAATTTTTCACTGAAAGCAGCTCCCAGCTTTGACCCAAACCAAGTCAGTCCACAGGTAGCACTTCAGGTCAAGAAGTTCTTAATTTGAATGTGGCAGGATTTCAATATTTTCTTCTAAATTTAGCTAGAAAGATGTTCTATATTTTCTGCTGAGTGTTTCATAAGTTTACCTTTCTCAGTTAATCCTTAATTTATCTGGGCTTTAGTGTCTGTGGTGTGAGGAGGGGATCCAACATCCTTTTATATTTCCTGTACTGCACAGTGTTTTCCTGAGAATGGAGAGGAACGTAATCCTCCTTGCACAGTTCTGGGTACATGGAGGGTGCTCTGTAAAAAGTTGTTGCTATTTTAACCTGTTTTTCATTTGATTGGTGTGGTTCTTCCTGAAATCATTAGCATGTGCATTTTACAAAAAAGCAACTGAGGCAGGTTTGCCTTGGTTAAGAAACCAACTTGGAACCGCCCTTCCACCCAATCTCTCCCCTAGTATTGTCAGAAGCTTGATTTGTAAGTGTAACCAAAGAGTAAATCGTAATCAATGAATTGATTGCTTTGAGCATTTATCTTATTTTGGACCTGGCTGGTCATTCAGAATTAATTTCTCTGGCATCTTTCCCAATACCTGCTCCCTCGGCTCCGATCAGATAGTCTTTAATTATCAGGTTAATCTTGTTAATTTAGAATTTGCTTGTTCAGCGTTATATTGCCAGA
Organism: Rhinolophus ferrumequinum; assembly: GCF_004115265.2. Lineage (NCBI taxonomy): Eukaryota > Metazoa > Chordata > Mammalia > Chiroptera > Rhinolophidae > Rhinolophus > Rhinolophus ferrumequinum. The sequence continues at coordinate 18,562,730 of NC_046300.1, forward strand.
GATGTACCCTCTACATACATCAAGATAGGTGGTGGTGGGGGTACTTCAGGCACGATGCTAGAAGTTCTCTTTAAGTTAATTCCTGCTTGAATGACTTGGGCCAGATTGTATATGCTGCATAGAAAACTTGCTTTGGGGACTTTTTTCCAATTTCTTGGCCATGCTTTAGTGGAAAGGAAAGGCAGAGAAATACTTCTTGGAAAATTAAAACTGCTTAGCCACACTCCTGGGGCTCATTGAGTGCACACAATGAAATCTGGAAAGTAAAACATGAACCTTTATAAAGTGAGCATAAAAGGCACCATAAAAATTGGAAGCATGTTCTCAGTTATATGGCTGAGGATGACTGTCCGCTTATCGTTCAAGTGCGGTCACGGAGATTCACTCTGAGGCTGGAGGGCTCCCGGGCAGAAGGTAGGTGGAACTGCCGGCTGCTGTTGGCAACAGTGAACAATAAATCCAGTACCTGGGAGGTGAGCCTTCAGCCTGAGCTATAAAATGACACTGCATGCTGAGGGCTTTTCACAGGTGCTCAGCCACCATGTGGAGATGAGTTTGTTAACCTCCTGGACAGTTTCCAGGGAGGTGGAAAGATGGTAAGATTCATAACGAAGAAGGACCCCTCTCTCTTTCCTTACCTGTATGTTCTCACGGGTTTCCGGAATGGCTTCTGGAGCAGATGATGTTGGTGGCTTGCCTGGATCCCCTTTACTGGACCAGTGCACCCCAAGTTTGCCTATTCAGGGTTCGTTGCTCATACCTCATACCTGTATCCCACACTGGAAGTTTCTGCCTTGCCAGATAGGAGCCTGCTGGCCTGGAGATAATTGGGAAGCAACACCTCATCTGGCAGACTGGGGTGACCTAGAACCTGTGACTGACTTATGTCAATGATTGGGGGTATCAAACCCAGCACTTTGCCTCCAGGTGGCACAAAGTCTGTAGCGCAGTTCACTCCAGAGCTCTCTGTGGAATCAGATTGAGGCTGGACTTGTCTCAACCCCCATCTTTTCCTTTCCTGAGCAGCTGCCCTCACTTTCTTACAAGTTTCTCTTCAGAGCACTTCCTCAAGCACTCACTTGCACAGCAATCCCCGCGTTGGGCTCTTCCAGGGAACATGGCCCAAGACAGACTTTCTCTGTTTCTCTTGTCTCACTGTCACACTGGCTCAGTGTGTGGAATATGTACACCTGAGTCTTCCCTGCCCTGTCAGGTTCTTTTGAGGGCTGGTTTCTTGTGCATCGTTAGACTTCCACCAAACCTCCTAACGCATACTCCTCGGACATGCCCAGTGCTTCTCAAAAGGAGAACTGAATGAGGGCAGGGGGCATGTGCAGAGGCGGGGAGGGGCTGGGAGGTGACTTCTGATGTTGGTGTCAGATCTGGCCTTGGCAATTTGGACAGCTACATACAAGTAGGCAGTGGACAGAACATGGTTCTTCCCTTGTGAGGAAGACAGCATACATATTTCTCACTCTAAGCGAGGTCGTCGAAGCTGCTGTGGGAAAGTGAGTTGGGTGGAGGAAGGTGTCTGAAGCTTTGGTGCTGTGGACAGCTCATGCATCCCCAGGTGGAAGTCGGAAAGCTGGTCGTGGCTATGCCTAGACTCCTAACTGCCGCATTCTGCTGATGGGATCCTGGTCTCCACATCTCACCCAGTTCACCCTCAGCCCTCAATTATCGCTCTCCCCCTGTACTTCTTGTTTCGCGAGGCTAGATCGCTCAGACATCCACCAAATTGTTGGAGCCAGAAATTGTGTGACTCATTCTGATACCTACTGTGTCTCATTCTCTCTCTAACATCTAATCAGTCACTGAGCTCTAACTGCCTCCCTAACCTGCTGCCCCCTGCCCTTTACCTTTGCTCAGATGTTCCTTCCTCTGGCCTGGTCACCCATAATTGTCCTCTTACTGGCCTCCCTGAGCCCGAGCTCCTCCTCTTCTAGGCCATCTTCAACAACATCTCCATTCTTTTATATGATATTATTCTATAATTATTTTATTTTTAATAATATTTTTGTTAAATATTTTAAAAATATATTTTTATTTTAATAAATTACTTACATTTAAAAAATGGGGACCTTCCCAAAGTGTATGTAATCCTTAAAGCTCCTAGGTGATTTCCTATGACCTCAAATCAAATCCACGCTCTACTAAAATGGTACCCAACACCCAGTCCCAATGTCCCCCCTCGTCTTGTACCCTTGCTTTCTATTCCCATCCCTCAGCTGGACAGATGCTGTGTCCCTTGATAAAGGCTTCTAGTGTCTTCCCCTGAGGGCTCGTGTGCTGCTCCCAGGCAGGCGGTGTGACCACTGAACCCTACCTAGCCTTCTGTCATCACACTTTTCACATGGCACCTCCTTCCATCTGCCCGTGATGGCTGAGGCAGTGTCTTACTCATCCTGTGTTCATAGTACGAAGCCTCATATTTTGTGCACATTGGGCATTTGGAAGCTCTGGTCCAGATATGTTCCCTGAGCATGTGACCCTGGGGACTTGATTGTCACAGGTACTGTGGTTGAGGAATGTAACTTTGGTCCAGAAGTCCTGTGGTGGGAATTTGACACTTACTTGGCTGGTGAGGGAGGGTACCAGCCAACTAGGCGTCCCCTCTTCCCAAGGTGACCCTTGAGTCTCCTTTGTTAGTGTGGCTTGTTCCCTCTTTTCATGTGAAGGAACCATATTGGCAGGAGGTCTCAAGGCAGTGCTATAGGCAGGATTTTTTTTTTTTAAATCACCATTTTGTTTCTATGTCTGTTTGTTGGTAAAGTGGTAGCGTGTGGACCTGCCCTTTCTACAAAAACACATGTACTGAATCTTTCTTACATGATTATGCTCTAGGTATTAGAATTACCCCTTAGTCTATTCAAACTTGGGTGAAAAAGTCAATGGGAAAATATGGGAGTGAGGGCAGCCATCATAAAGATGGAAGGTTTATCTAAATCTTTCTCTCTACCTATCTACATGTGAGTCTATTAATGCTTTAGCAGGTTTGTTAGTTTAAAATATGGAATATCATTTGAAAAATTCATATTTTTCATAGCTGACTAACACCTCAGATCATCTAGCCTGCTCACATCCTTTAATAGAAAGTTGTTACCACATGGTCTACCAATTTGGACGCATTTCTTTTTATATTATACTATTCTGTAATTATTTTATTTTTAATACTATTTTTGTTACAATAATTTAAGAAAATATTTTTATTTTAATAAATTACTTACATTAAAAAAAAGCTGTTTAACATTGTTGGTAGGAATCAGATTGGTGTGACTTTCATGCAAGACAGATGAATAATCTTTATCAACAGCCTTAAGGATGTCCATGTTGTTTGACCCAGTGATTCTACTTGTAGTAACATATGATAGTAACTAGAGAGTACACAAGAAATAATGCATGAAGATTTTCATTGCTGTATTATTTATGACTATGAAGAATGGGGAACAACCCGAACAGGGGAGTGGTTAAGAAAGTTATGCTATATCCACCTGATGAAATATTATTCAGATATTAAGTGATGTTTTTGAAGAATATTTCATGACACTGGAGTTAATACTCTTGATATAATGCTAAGTGGGAAAAAGTTGGTTTCAGTTAAAATATCCAAGTGTGTCAGTTGCTATGTATATGTGTAACTAGACAGTAAGATTTTAAGAGACTATTTCAAAATATTAACAGTGACTTTTTTTGGGTAGTGTAATTATTTTTTACATTTTCCACAATGAGCATATATTTCTTTGATAACCAGGAAAAAAATCAAGTTTGTGTTTCTTTTATATTAGTGAATGTACTTTATCAAAATCTGTGTTATATGACCCAGCAGTTCTACTCCTAGGGATATGCCCCAAAGAATTGAAAAGATACTTGTGTGCCAGTGTTCCCTGCAGCATTACTCACAAGAGCCAAAAAGTGGAAACAACCCAGATGTCCATCAACAGATGACTGGATAAACAAAATGTACTCTATCCATACAATGGAATATTTATTATTCATCATAAAAAGGAATGCAGTCCTGATATATGCTACAACATAGATGAACCTTGAAAACATTATGCTAAGTCAAATAAGCCAGTCACAAAAGGACAAATATTGTATGGCTCCACTTACATGAAATTCATAAAGACAGAAAGTCTAGACGAGAGGCTATCACGGTTGGGGAGAGGGAGAATGGGGAATCATTGCTAATGGTTACAGAGTTTCTGTGTGGAGTGATAGCAAGTGTTGGCAATAGATACTGATGGTTGCACAACATTGTGAATGTAACTAATGCCACTGAATTGTACATCTAAAAGTGGTTAAATGGCACATTTTGTTGTATGTATGTTACCACAATAAAAAAAATTCAAAACAAGACACAACTGTGTGTCAGCCAGTTGTACTGTGCGTTTGCTTTTCTGCACACTGTGTAATACACAGTACATGTTTGCTTTGAGTGGCAGTCACTTTGGGGTTCATTTATCTCAATTTTTGCTTTTTACTTTTATCCCACATATTTGCCTGCGACATATGTATGTTGATTTGAAGGTTTTGGATGCCAGGCTCAGATACTGATAATGGAGCAGGGGGTTAATGAAGCATCTAGGAAGGTTTAAAAGAATTTATAAAAGTAGATGTGTCACTTTTAATATTCAACCATTCACTGAGTTCTTGACTGGGAGAAGAAAGAAAGAAAAACTTTGGTGATAACCAACAGTCAATAATAGTTCTGGAATATTCAGAAGTGTTCAGGCAAATCAGGTAACGCTTGCAGAAATACAGCCAGCATCTTTTTGCTTTGGGAATTCATGTGGCAGCAATAAGTGCTAAAGGAAGAACTTTACTTATATTCTCTGCTTCCTGACATTTAAGGAATTCATTTCGCTTGCAATTTAACACTAGTCCAGTTTCTTTCCGTTACAAAGGACAGGTGCCCCTCTGAGAAGTGAAAGATGGTGGGTGGCTGAAACTGCTTCTCTTAAAGTTAACTTCTTAGCAACCCATCTAAAAATAACTATGGAAAGTAAGAAATTGGGGTCATCAGGGATCTTGGCAATGGGCAAGCTGCCAGATCCCTCTCGGGGGGAGTTTTGAGGTGTCTAGACTGGATGCTTTTGAACTCTTGGAATATTTCCAGATCATTGTTTGACGCCTAGCTGCTAGCTGCTTCTGCTAGAATTGACACAGTTCAGAGAGGTTTTTTTGACCAACTCTCAGCTCTCCTTAAATCAACTAAAAACATGGCCACTTTTATATTCATTCATTCTCTTTGCTCAGCATGCCTTCCCTTTGATTTACTTATTTACCCAAGATGACTTCCATTTTCCTTTCATCTTGACTTTTGGAATAAGAGGTAGCTGAGTCGGTTTGTCTTTTCCTTTTTGTTTGCAGCAGATCTCGATACAATACAGTCCCCTGTGTGTATGTAGTCACTGAAGCATTCAATATAAAATATTTACCTTTTTTCTTTTGAAGTTATTTTTCCTTAAATATTGATATCGGAAGTTTCCACTCCTCTGTGTTTAGCTTGAAGAGAGAACATTTTTTTTTGAGTATTTCAGTCACCCATCTTGAATAAGCGTTAATTGAATACTTATCATTTTCAACTCCTGGCAGACCCAGCAGCAACTAGCTCTCAGGCCCTGTCCTCAGGGAGTTTACGTTCTGGTGAGTCTGATGGACAGGAAAATGTCAGAATCCAAGGGGTTGTGATATCAGTAAATGCAGGGAAGTTGCAGGAGCCCTAGGGAGATACCGAATCCAATGTTAGGGGATTGGGAAGACTTCCTGGAGGAGGTGACATCCACACCGAGTCTTGAAAGACAGTAGAAGTTGGCCATATCAAGGCGTGTGGGTTGTCCAAGCAGAGGTGGCCAGAGGTGAAAGAGGGCATCATCTGTTTGGGAAAATATAAGAACTTCAGTGTGGGAGTGGTGTAGTCCATAAGGGAGGGTGAGTGGAAGAAGGGGTGAGAGAAGAGGTAAGTAGTAGGTATTCCAAAAGCCTTTGTCAGGAGGGTAGGGGGCTCTCAGAAGAAAAATTTAAGCAGGGAAATAACTTGGCCAGATTTTAATTTTAGCAAGCTTACTCTAGTTGGCTTTACCTATCAACCAATCAATCAATTTGAGGTAAAATTACATACAGTAAAATGGCCAGATCTTAGTCAGTGGCCAGTTTGGTTGATGAGTTTTGGTAATTGTATATGCTCCTATTACCACCACCCGAAACCAGATACAGGGCATCTCCATTACCCCAGAAATTTCCCTGGTGTCCCTTCCCCTTCAGTCACCTCTGTACAGCCACTTTCTGACTTTTATCTTCTGTTATGTCTTTCTTGGTTTTCATATAAATGGTGCTCTTTTGCGTCCGGCTGTTTTCAGTCAACATAATTTGAAACTCATCCACATCTTTGCATTTGTAAGCAGTAGCTCCTTTTTATTGCTGAGTAATAATATCCCATTGTATGCAAGGCCATAGTTTGTTTATCCATTCTTCCATTAATGGACATTTGGGTTATTTTTAGGGTTTGGCCTTAATGAATAAAGGTGCTATAAATATTCTTATACAAGTCTTTTTGTGGATGTATATTTTCATTTCTCTTGGGTAAATGATAGTGATCCGGATTGCTAAGTCTGGCTGTTTTTTTTTTTTTTTTTTTAAAGAATATATTGGAGTTGAAGGGCTGAGAACAGGGAAACCATGGTGTACAATTTAAGTGAGTGATCGAAGTGTTCAGATATAAGTTAATTTAATACTTTACCTTAGTATTAAATGGCTAGCAGTGAAAAAAAAAATCCCTTCATTGAGGAAGTTGAATTGACAGGATAGGTTATGGACAAGATGGAGACAAGAGAAGGTAAAGAGTCACTGGCTGTGAGAATGAATGGCTATGGTTTCCCCTGAGATAGGGAATGCAGGAGGTGGAGGGTTGGTAGGGATGGTAGTAGGTTTAGTTTGGGAGAGTTGAGTTTGAGATACTCGAAGGCAAGAGAGAGGGTCAGGAGGCCATCGGATCCATGAATCTAGAGGTCAGAAGAGAGATGTGGATTTAGTGGAGTGGGGAGAGAAGATGGGAGAGAGGTTTCAAGAAGCTTGGCTGTGAAGAAGAGAAGAAGAATAGAGCAGGTCGTAGGTTTGAAGTAGGGTTTTGTTTTGTTTTGTTTTCAATAGGGGAGAGATTTGGCACATTAAAGTGATGACGGAATGGAGCTGATAGAGAGGAAAGTTGAGGGCATCGGAGAGAGCTGAGTGGAGCCAGAGCCTGGAAAGTCAGGAGTAAACAGAGTCCTAAGATGGGTGCATGTTGGCTTGCGGTAGGAAGAAGGATACAGAAAGAGGTGAGTTGGAGCTGAGCAGGAGGTTGAAGGCATTCTTGCTTCATTGTTTTTGAAGTAGGAGGTGAGGTCATTTTTCTGAGAGTGGAGTGGGAGGACGGGAAGGTGAAATGGAGGAGGTTTGAAATAGCCTTTGAGGGGCTGGGAGAAGAGCTGAGCAGGTTTGCTGGGCAGCTCTGAAAGCCTCTTGGGAATGGAGACCCTGAATCTATTATGATATCAGCTTTAGTGGATGTGTGATTTACTCCTTGGTGTTGAGTGTCCTGGAGAGAGAATCAGCAGGTGACAGGTGTAAGGATCTGGGCTTGGAATTTGGTTGGGTGGGTGTATATGAGAGTGCAAGGGAGGTGAGATCATTGGCTGGGGGACAGTTGATGTAGGATGGAGGAGAAAGGAGGTGAAGACAGAGGACTGTCAGAGAAGTAGAAAATAAGAGGTGTTGGCAAATTGGAGCATCGTGTGAAATGGAAGAGTTGGTGTACGGGGAGAAGCTGGGAGAAAAATCTGAAGGGGAAAGAGTTTATAGAGGATAAAAGGAAGAGGATCGAGATATTTGGAGGTACTGTCAGAGGGGGGGCAATTCTGAGTGGTGACGGGAAAGTCCAGGATGGACTTTTGAGAGGAAGGCAATACCACAGAGAATAAGGTGACAGAATGCGGATCAGGAACTGTCTAGGCTTGGTGAATTCTAAGGTCATTCAGAATGAGAGACGGACTCGATGTCTCAAGGAAGACTGAGCCAGGAGACAAAGTCTTCAGTAAACAGGAGAGGTAGATGGAAGTTTCACCCAATGGTGGAGGACTTTTATTTTGTCTTTGGGGAATAAGAAGAGGCTGCAATGTGTTTTCATTAAAAGTTCCAGCTTCAGCCAAGACAGGGAGAGAGGTTGGGCTGAGAGGTGGTTCCAAGGGGTACAGTACAAAGATGGTATAGGAAGATGGGGATCAGGATGGGGATGTGGGTGTAAGATTATGGGAAAGGATGGCTTGGGGACAGGAAGGGACTTAAGGCTGAAATAGGCAGAGATGCGTGATGGGAGTGAGTAGCTCTATGGTTCTCGTAGCTCCCCTGGTGGTTGGGAGGATCCAGTCTTCTCTCTGGAAGAAATTTGGGAAGTGTTCTGCTGGACCTAAAGTGATGCAGTCCAAATTTTTGACTTGGAGTGAGTTGGCAATGCCTTCTCTTTTGTGAGTGATGACAGCCTCTAAAGATGATGGAGAATCCATATAGCCAGGAGTGGGCACCAAACGGTCTTTTATGGCATCTGAATATTTTATGATCCTTTGATTTTCTAGAGGCCTGTCGACTGAAGAAGGGAATATCTTCAACTGCTTTTTTTCTTTTCTTTTCTTTTTTTTCAGTTTTCTAGAAAACTGAAGGATAAGAAGAATCTGTGGGGTTCAGTTCCATTCATTGGCTTCATAAAATGGTGTGATAAGCCATGCCTGGTTCTTTAAAGTCAGCAGTGAATAAACCTTTCCCGTTATAGAGCATGGAATTCCATTGGGGAATTTACACATTTTTCCTTTAATGGCTTAAATGAAGTGTTGCCGTTTTTCATGAAAACTTTATATATTTGACCTATTAAAATTTTTTTCTTTAAGAAATAAAAGATGGTGTTTTCTTACTTCCCTTCCAATAAAGAGAAGCATTTGGTTTTTTGGCAAGGAACTACCTATGTGTGCTGTGGAAAGGGATGGTGTTTGGAAATGTGAAAAAGGTACTCTACCCCCCGCCCTTTTTAAGGAATCAAAGAGAATTAAAAGAATGAATATTTTAATGGAACTAGATACAATGAATGGTGTTCTTTTGAAAGCTTTAGTATCAGAATGAAAAATTATGTTTTGATTGTTTCCCCTAGTTTTTTCTAAAAGTACAAACATTTCTTCTTGAAAGTAATGCTGGAATCTCTAACAGAATTTAATTAACAGCAGCTTCCATGGGTATCAAAGGATGGTGGTTGAAAAGATGGAGTAAAAAATACACAGGAAGCGCTGACTCAATAAACAAGTGCTAAGCCCTAACTTGTTTTGGTAGTATAATACAAAAATGGGAGAAGAAAGAAAGAAATTAAAGCATGAGAAGTTGAATCAAAGGATGAGTGAAACCTTGGAGAAACGCCGGAATGGACATTTAGAGGCCAGATTAAAATGTTATTTTTAGATTAAAATGTATATTTTAAAATGGAGGGAAGTTACATAAAGAAATGACAGTTCTTGAGTGGAGCAAGTATGAGTAAGAGGAAATTAGGCATGGCCCAACTTATGAAGACATAAAGGGGAAAGAGAGAAGATTTTTCTCACTGGAATTGTGACCTTACATACACAGCAGATCCTGATTGTGGAATTCTGTTATCGCTTCAGTCATTTTATTTCCAGCACCCTTTGTATAAATGCAGCATATTCCCTTTACCTTTCTACGAATGAAAACACTCATGCTCGTACGTGTAGATTATTTTTTCATCTTTTAGGTGCCAGAGCAGTATTTCCCAAGAAGTGTGGCACCAAATATTGTTTCAACAGGTTTCAAAGGAAATAAGGAATGTTGTGTTCAAATAAGTACTGTGTTTAAAACAGGTAAACAGGTTTATTTACTGCACAGTTTCTCAGAGCCTTTTATATCAAATATGCATTTTGAATCTTTAAGGTAAGTGGGACGGACCTTTTAAGTTGCTAAGCAAGCAGTCAATCTCTTTTTTCTTTTTGGAACTCTGGTTTTGCTCTAGGTGGCAATGCGCCTAGTTAAAAATTCTCACCTCCCCACACACCTTTGTTACTAGAAGTGATCCAGTACCGGCCAATAAGATATAAGTCAAAGTCTTTGCAGAGTGGGTGGGGGCTTCCAGGAAAGCTCTTGATTTCTTGATAAACAGGATGTAAGGAATCTGCAAAACACTTTTGCCATTGCCCTTTCCTTCTTTTTCCTGCCCTCAAGAGCTGTAGCCAACTTGCACCAGGAAAGCAAAAGCCACTGCTAAGAGTTGCAAATCAGAAAGGTCGAAGGAGCACTTGATGACTTCGTGAAATTACTCTACCAGCCTTGGACTCTCCATCTTTGAACCGATTTTTCTGGACGAAAAATAAAGTCTTATTTGGTTCCACCACTATAGATGAATTTTTATTACATGCAGCTGAATGCAGTCCCAACTTATATGAGGATGATTTAGTAAACAGTAACTAAACTTATTTTATCCATGAAAACTTGTTTTGTTTTTGAAACTGTGCGGACAACCCTTTGGAAAATGCTGCCCTAAAGAATATGAATGGAAAGATAACTCATATATATCCAACCTTTTTTCTAAAATTATGAATTTTCTGATGTTCTTTGTCCATGGAATAAGGGTTTTGAATTTTGGTCTTTTTCCTCTATTCTTACCTCTTTTCCTCCAATGAAAAGTTTTGGGTTCCTTAAAAAAACAAAACAAAAACTTTATAATTTTTTTGTTCCTCTTACCAAAGCACTTTATATAGGCCAGCTTTTTTTTAAATCGAGAGAATTTTATTAACCTATTTATGCCTTCTTTACACCGCAGAATTGTTCTCAATATTTATAGGTGAATTGACTCAGATGTACATTTTTTTCCATCATATATCAGACATGTTTAGTTTCTTTTGAATGATTTTATTCTTGACTATGGTACTTAACACTTTTTCTGTCTTCACAAAATTAGTGTTGTGTAAATCAGTACCTAAAAAATCCTAGGAAAGCTCTTCATGTGAATGATGTTTGTCAAGTTGGATATCTTTTGTAATTTGATTGAATCTTCCATGATTGTTCTCCTTCTGTATGTTGGATTTTCCTAGGTTTTTTTATTTTTTAAATAGACTTAGGCTCAATTCTCCAATAAAAGAATTTTCAAATCTTGTTTCTTTTTTTTAAGATTTTATTGGGGAAGGGGAACAGGACTTTATTGGGGAACAGTGTGTACTTCCAGGACTTTTCTCCAAGTCAAGTTGTTGTCCTTTCAATCTTAGTGGTGGAGGGTGCCGTTCAGCTTCCAGTTGTTGTCCTTTCAGTCTTAGTTGTGGAGGGCGCAGCTCAGCTCCAGGTCCAGTTGCCGTTTTCTAGTTGCAGGGGGCACAGCCCACCATCCCCTGTGGGAGTCGAACCGGCAAACTTGTGGTTGAGAGGATGCAGTCCAACCAACTGAGCCATCCGGGAGGCAGCTCAGCTCAAGGTGCCATGTTCAATCTTAGTTGCAGGGGGCGGAGCCCACCATCCCTTGCGGGACTCTAGGAATCGAACTGGCAACCTTATGGTTGAGAGCCCACTGGCCCATGTGGGAATCGAACCAGCAGCCTTCGGAGTTAGGAGCATGGAGCTCTAACCGCCTGAGCCACCGGGCCGGCCCAAATCTTGTTTCTTTTAAAAGGACATTTAAATTATACTTCAAATCTCTTGTAGAATATAAAATCGGGATGTTAGAGTTGAAGGGGACCTCAGCAAGTGAGTCTAACTTCCTGATTCTGCAGCTGAAGGGAATTTACCTAAGGCTTCAGTGTTGAGCCAAATGATGGCCGAACTGGGGCTCCATCCCATAAGTCCAGCTCACCCTGGTGATGGTCTGACAATAACAATATAGAAAGTCGTGTAATTCATTTCACTGATCTGGCCTCAGTTTCTCCATCAGTAAAACTAGAGTAACTTCTCGTTTGCCCAACTCACAGTAAAATCTTTAAACTGTTTTGAGTTGCTTGGAATTGAATACTTTTTCTTGTGTACCACATTTATTGGAAAATAAGCATATTTAGCTTCAGAAGTGTTTATGGTTTTAAACTTCAGGTTTAGTGCAGTACATAAAATTCAGTCTTTTCATGTGTATAGTTTGATGAGATTTGACAAATGTATTTGGTTTGTGAAACCACCACCACAAATAAGACAGAATATTTCCACCATCCTAAAAAGTAAGAGAACTTTATTTTTTTGACTAATACGAAATAATAATACTTTTGATGGTACAGTTATAATCACTTGTATGCAGATTACCCATAGCAATACTATTATTATTATTATTATTTTACACTATAGTTATTCAGTATTTATATACATAAAGAAGTGATCACCATGGTCAATCTAGCTACCATCTGACACCATACAATACTGTCACAATATTATTGATTATATTCCCTATGCTGTATGTTACATCCCCGTGACTTATTGGTTTTATACCTAGAAATTTGGACCTCTTATTCCCCTTCACCTTTTCCCCCCTTTTCAAAATTTTCAATTATAGTTTACATTCAATATTATTTTCTATTAATTTCAGGTGTATAGCATAGTGATTAGACATCCCCATAACTATTTTGTAACTACCAATTTGTACTTCTTAATCCCTTCACCCTTTTCACTGTATCCCCCCAAACCCCTCTCATCTATCACCCCAACAAATCTAGTACCCATCTGACATCATACATAGTTATTACAATATTATTGACTATATTTCTTACCCATAGCAATGCTTTTTAAGTACAAGATAATTTTACCTTTTCTATCTCCTCCTTTCATTGCTAGTCTGAGTTTATTCAGGGAAGGCCAACTAATTTTTTTCCTCTAACTGAGGTATAATTGACGTATATGTTATTTTATAGTAGTTTCAGGTGTACAACAACATATTAATAATCCTACCCAGAAATCAAAGGCCTGGTGTTGTCAGTTATGGTACAGCTCCTGCAGTAATTCTGGGAGGAATCTTGGGGTTGGGAAAGAAATAATAATACTCTCATTCCTGTAATAATATTTTTTGTTTATCCAGATTTAAAAAATCTTAATATTTTGTGACTAAAAAATTCACATATTCACATGAAAGCTGTTAAAATTTTGATTCTGTACCTTTTGCTAACACCCAAAATAAATTAAAGAGAAGAAAAAGACTAAAACATCTTTAAAATGATGTTAAATAGCCTCTTTATGATATTGGGAAGCATGTGATGTCCTTTAGTAATATTCAGGTAGAAGAAAAAATGATAGGTAAGAATTCAAAAGCCTGGACTTTATTATATGCGATTTAAAACACATTACAGATTTTCCTATGGGTTTTGGAAAGATGAAGTGTTTATTAAGTTTAAATCATGGGGAAGCTGAAGCCCAGATCAATGAAATAAATTGTATAACTTCTTATGTTGTTATTTTTTCTTACATTTATTGGTAAGACCATATCAGAATAAGCAGTGTCAAAATACTTAAACCATTTGTAACCCATTTGAAATGAACAAAATCTCCACTTAGGAATTTGAGTCAGTGTCATCTTGAAGTGAGGAAAGTAAGCTAAGTGGGGAGAAGGTTGGGGGGATGGTTGAGGCTGGGGGTGGGAATGAGAACATAAGTGGAGCTGAAAACTCTGGTGAAGTGGACGATTTTAGAATGAGCTTTTATCATTGGTCAATAGCAGCATTTGGTTTTCTTAAACTCTTTTTCTCAAGCTGCTTGAATGAGAGCCCATGCTTTTCATTTTCATTCTGGTTTTTAATTTAATATTCCATTCATTATATCTAAAATTTATTATTGTGTGTTTATTCATTCAAAGAACATTTCCTGAGCACCTTGTATGTGCAAGATGCCATACCGAGAGTTTTTGAAAATAAAAAGATGGATTAGACAATAATTGAACTTGAAGAAACGTCTCATATAATTGGAAAGTTAAAAAAAAAGAGCACCAAACACTCTGGTGAAACAGAATCGGAAAGGTAGCTTGGATCTGAATGGCAAGTCGAGGAGCGAGGGTTTGTGGGTGCGTCAGCATCCTCTGATGCACAAAGGAGGGAGTTCATGAGACGTAGGTGATGCTGATCTTAAAGAGAGAGGATTCTGGTGGTGGAGTTAGGTGTATTATTGGAGAGAGAAGGAATGCTGAGACCAGCTAAGAGGTTCCTGACAGTTGCTTAAGGAGTTGAAGTTGGATTGTAGCCACTGAGTTGGGGAGGAGATGGGTAACTAAGAGATGTTCTGGAGAGTGAATCATCAGAAATTAATTAAGTGGTTGGGGGTAGGGGATGAGGAGTGTTTCGAGTATTACAAAGATCAAAAAAATTTTAATTTGAATCATTTTATTCTTTTTTAGTAGATATTCCATTCACCTGGGCCACAATCCAAAAGGGTATGGCGGGAACTGTTTTCTTCTTACCTCTGTCCCATTACCTCACTCTCCAAAGATAGTCCCCAGTGTTGTCAGTTTCTTGTGTATGCTTCCAGTGATGTTTAATGCTTATATAAGCAGACATGTGAGTGTGTGGGTACCATCTTTTTATTCTACCCTGTAGTAGTATTTTTCATTTAACAGTATTGTTTAGTATAATTCCAGGGCAGTAGACAAAAGGCCTCCTCATTCTTTTGTTTTGGCTGTGTAGTAGTACACTGTATGGATCTACTGTAATTTATTCATCATTTTATTGATGTCTCTTTAGTTTGGTTCCTGTCTTTTGCTATTACAAAGAATATGCATCGCAATACTTTGCATACATCATTTCTCGCATCTGTAACTATTTCTGTGGAGTAATTGTTAAGAATGGAAATAGCTGACTCAGAGGGTATATACATTTTTTATTCTGATGTATGTTGCCTAATTGCCCCTCATAAAGATTGCATACTTCCATCAGCAAAATATGAGAGTGGATATGGTATGTTGCCAAGCTTTTGGATTTTTCACAATCCGAGATTTGAAAATAACTTCTCAGTTCAGTTTCAATATGTTAATCTTACTGTGAATGAAGCTGAACATTTTTTCATTCATAGAAGAGCCGCTGATATTTCCTTACGTGTGACTGTTTCTATAACTTGACCATTTTCTCCATTAGTGTATTGGTCTTTTCTTAGTAACTAGAACTTTATATACATTAAGGAAATTAGTCCTGTGTCTGTGATAGGAGTTGCAAATATTTTTCACATTTTGTGGTTTGTGTTTGACTTTACTTTTGGTGGTTTTGTATCATGCAGAAATTTTCACTTCTGTGTAATTGTATTTGTTGACTCTTTATGCCACAGTTAGAAAAACCCTCTCTACTTCAGGTTTATTAGAATAAACTGTGTGAGATATCTTTGGTCCTTTCATTTTTTTTTTTTTTTAAATTTTGATTCACTTTATATCTGTAGTATATATATATTATATACTCTATGTATTATATTATATGTATATTACTACATATACACATTTTATATATATATACATATATATGTGAATATATATATGTATATATATATATACATATATATATATATATAGAGAGAGAGAGAGAGAGAGATTGGGATCTGGCTTTATTTTTTTTAGATGGCTCTCTAGTTGTCCACACATCATTTATTGAATAAACTATGTATTCCTCGTTAATTTGAGCTGCCACTTCTATGATATTCTAAATTCTCACATGCATTTGGATCTATTTTTGGACTTTCTTATCTTCATTGATCTGTCTCACTGCTCATGTGCCAATTATACACTGTTTTAATTATTGTAGCTTTATAATGTATTTGGTTGAATATTTGATAGAGCTATTTTTTCTTCATTACCTTTATTTTCAGAATTTTCTTGGCTGTTCTTTCCTGTTCGTTTGCCCATACGAGTTTAAGAATGTCCTCATTCACTGCCATCCCCCAAAGGAAAAAAAGATTTCACAGTACTTTTATTTAGATTATATTCAGTTTATAGATTAGCTTAGGGATAATTAACACCTTGATGGTTTGAAACTTACCCCTAAGACATGATATGTCTTTCTTTTATTTAAGTCTTTTTTAGTGATGCTTTGGAGTGTTTTAAAGGTTTCTTCAGATAACTTGCACATTTCTTGTTAAGTTTTTTGCTGGATATTTGACTTTTTATTTTGTAGCCATCATGAATGAAGTCTTCTATTATATTTTATAATTAATTATTTTTTTGTCTCTATTAAGGCTACTTATTTTCTATGTTAATTTTGTATCAGCAAGCTTTTTTTCTTGAGTAATTATATTGACTGGAATCTCCAGATCCATGTTTAAAAAAATACTGGTGATAGATTACATTCTTATTTTGTTCCTGCCTAGAATTTCTCTGTTAAGCATGGTGCTTTCATGTTGAGATATTTTATTATGTTAGAAAAGTATTCATCTCCATCTTTATCTTTTTTTTTTCCTTCCAAGAATGGATGTTGAGTGATATCAGATGCCTTTTCAGTGCATATGGCAATGATATATGACCTATCATTTAAAAGATTTTTTTAAAATCCTAGCTGGATGTGAAGAAAGGAAATGAAATCATTCAGGGCTGGATGTCTCTGTGATGCTGTTGTACAACTGATCTCTTTTATCAAAGACTATCAATATTTAATAAACACAGACCTGATAATAGATTGATTTTGGATAGTGGTTTTTATATTTCCATCTTCTTCTAGCAACACCTTTTGGTAGCGTCAAGTTAAACTTCTAGTCTAGATGAAATTAAATGGTGGAAATGTGCATTCTGGGCATTCTTAGTTTTGGAATTTTGACATAGAAGCTGGGGCCTGTGTTATCTGAATCAAAGTAGAATATTGGGGGTGGCGTGGGGGAGGGATGGCTCACACAATAGTTACTGCCTGGGAGGATGCAGATAAACTTTTAAAAGTCACCTTGATGTATGAGTCATTCCTGAGACGCTCGATTAGTGGAGTATTTTTCCCAGACAGGTGAAGATAGATGCCAAATGGACAGGATGCTTTGGTTATGTGTTGCCTATTTAAAAAAAATCAATACCTCTGAATTAAAGTTTTGTAAGGACCTAAGTGCTCATTTTCTGTAGAGTTTTAAATAACACATACAAGTCTCAGTTTTTCTGAAAGCTATTTGTACTTTAGGAGTAGAAGGTGATTTTTGTAAATGTAATCAAACTGATCTCAAGCCTTAGGAGTTTAGTGACTTTATTTTTACTGATGGTGGCTCATGTTTAATTTACTCTTTCTCTGTGTTCCTCATTTTATCCATGCAACCTATGTCTCCTGGGCATTTTTAACTTCTTATTTCTTACCTCTGTGGCATCCTCCCTGTTCTTGACTACAAGGGTTAGGGGTTGGGGTGGATAAGAGAAACTCAAGACATGAACATACAGAGGTGTGAGAATTCACAGGCTACTGAGCTCTTTGCTTGGTTTGCGTAGAACTCTTCAGTCATTTGTTCACTAAGCCTCTTTACCCATGGTTTAGATAAGGTATTTCTGGTTGATTATTTCTGGTTAATTATTTCCTACCAGATTTCCAGAAGAGCTAAATTAGAAGAGGCTGGAGAGAAAGGCCAGAAGCAGGTACACTGATTGCAACAGGAATGGTAGTTGCAGCTTAAGGGGTGACCCTGAAATTATAACAGGAGAAAACGAACCAAAGCGTCAAGCTTCTGCCCTTTTCAACAGACTGTGAGGGTTAATATAGTACAATATTACAAGGAAATATTCCTGGGCATACTGGAGAAGCAAATATGACATAGCTTGTGCTGTTTATGAAGGCAGAGGGGTGTGCAGTATGTTTTAGACTCAGTTACTGGGAAAATATAGCAAGTAAAGATTGAAGAGTGCAGCTTTCTGTTGATAAGGAAGCTTAAAAGATTTGTTCTAATGGAAGCAGTTAAATAGTTGGTGGCCAAGTTTTTCTTTAGAAATTAATTTATAAGATTACGTGGTCGAAACAATCTTCTAAATATTCTGGAGTTTCTAAATATCTTCTAAATAATATAATATGTTATTCTATGTAATACTGGCATTTAGTTCTGTTGGTGGTGGAGAAAATTTCAGATTCACCTTTTGTAATGAATATGACTTTAATCTAGATTCCAAATGTCAGTGACTTGAAAGAGTTCAGAGTTTGCAGCTTATTTTACATTTGCTATTGCATATGGTTGAGGAAGTTCCACCTGTATTATTACTTCTACTGCATATATTCTGTACTATTCAGATGTTGGGTTAAGAACCTCTGCGTGAGAATCACATTTAAAGCACTCTGTGCAGCGTTGTATATCCACACTGCTTTTCAGACCAATTCATGAATCTCTACAGTCCATCTGTGCCATCTTTACTTGCCTTATATTACATTAAATTCTTGAATGTGTTAGCTTTCTAAACATGTTTATGGCATATGTGCTGGAAATTTTTATGACTTTCTATTTCTGTAATCCAGAATTTGTAGTAACTTCATGAGGAAGCTAGCTGAAGTTTTAAGTTTATTTCAGGGTTTCTGAACCTTAGCACTACTGGCATTTTGGGCTGGATAATTCTTTGTGGTGGGGGCTGTCCTGTGTGTTGTAGGATGTTTAGCAGCACTCCTACGCTCTACCCACTAGATGCCAGCGGTATCTCCCCCCGTTATGACAACCAAAAATGTTTCTAGACATTGCAAGTATCCCCCAGGAGGCAAAATTACGCCTGGTTGAGAACCACTAGTTTATGCTATGCAAAGAATGGTTTTGTGGATAAACATGTAACCTGTGTTATGATAAGAAAATGAACAAACATTTGTTGAGCACTAACAAAAGACAATTCCAGCACAAAGCCAAGTGTACAGAGGAAGCATTCCTGTCATCAAAGAAAACATACACATGAACAAAGTGAATATAACACTATGTGATAAAGAATATAATAGATACAAAGATGAGAGAGTGGCTACCTGTGCCAAAAAAAGGTCAGCAAAAGCAGAGGAAAGGGAGTGGGGAGATATTTGACCTGGGCCCTGAAGGATGAGTAGGAGTTCACTAGAGCGAGTTTGCAACAACTTTCACAACAAGGAAGTCATCATGAATAAAGGCTAAATGACTCTACATTATGATCTGTGATGAGCTAACCGTCTTGCCCTAGAACAGTTATAAATAGCCCTCTTTTTACTTAAAAAATGCCTTAGTTTGAACAATAAATTACACTCTGGGAAGGGCTTAGCGACTTGAAAGTGGACATATGACAGATTTGAGGTGTAATGAGTCCTCTTAATGTTAGAGTGTAGTTTGGCGGTGAAAAGAGATGTGGAGGATGCCTGCAGATGAGGTTGGGACCAGTTGTGGAGGGCATTGTATGCCATACTATGAAGATTCGACTTGTTCTGGACATTCTGGGAGCCATCTCACAACTTCTAGGTAAGGGAGTGTGTTAGAAGACAGCCACAGGGAAGGTAAGCTTTTTGGGCCCTTGAGGAGTTTTGGGTTGATTCACACGATGTGTGCTTCTCCCAAACACTTCCTTTTAGAGAAAATAGTTCCCCGAAAAGTTGTGCTTGGCCAACTTTTATTTGATTACAGCCAGGTACTGTTCACAATTTTGCGAATTTCAACTGAATTTCTTTAAGAAATGTATAAAGGCGACTTTTAGGGGATTCATGTTGATTTTCTTCCTGACTTATGAATTAACCCTTTTGCCACAATGGTTGGATATATCTGAATGAATATTTCCATCCACTGACTGTGGATGGAAACTTCCAGAAAGGAAGTTTAGGAAAGCAGATGTACATTTTCTATATTTTTGTGTTTTTCAAGAATGAATAACAATAGGAAATTTTTATACATAAAAATAAGGTCATTTATATACAAAGCAGCTCTAATTGTTTTTATTAAATGCATAAAATCGTCAAAATATCAACTTTTAATGTTTTGTGGATTTCTGACAACATTTTGAAAAAAATCTTGATATCAGTTAATGCAGCAAAAGAGTTTTTAAAAAGTTTTGCTCTATTACTGAAATTTGGATGGTGACTATTTTAGTTAAAGAGAAAGAGAGATGGAATTATCTAATTCAGTAGTTGGCAAAGTACACCCTGTGGGTGAAATCTAGCCTACTACTTGTCTTTGTAAATAAAGTTTTATTAGAACATAGCCACAGTCATTTACTATTTTCTATGGCCACTTTAGTGCTACAGAGGCAGAGTTGAATATTTGTGACAGAAACTATATAGCCTACAATGCCGAAAATGACTTTAGAGAAAAAGTTTGGTCCCCCTGAATTCTATAAAATTCTCATAAAATCACTAAGTCACTCAAGTATTTTTAACATCTTCACTCTGGTTAAGACAGTTTTACAAATGGACTAAATTATGCTGTTTTCAGTACAAGCATTTGTTCCAAGTGAGGTTTGTGTTTTCAGTCTTAAAGTGGAAATTATGTTATTCAGTGTTTACCAGAGAGAGGCATGAAGTTCTAGAACTTGGCTTTTCTGTCGAACAAGAAATCTTGAATCTAGTCACTGAATCCGTGACTGAACCCACAGGAGATGCTACCAGGTCTCAGACGGCTGCGTAAGGGGTGCTGCTCCTTTCTGGGTGCTTGCGACACTGCTGCCCTGTCAGCTATGTAGCGTCTGGCAACTTTTTGTTTTCAATTTCAAGTTTGTTTTTTTCTTTTTTTTTAAAGTAAAGTGTTGTTTTACATGAATTTGTGTGTTTGAGAATATTTTGAGCTTTTACAAATACAGGAAGAAAACAGAGTTATTTTTTGGTTGGCCTACGCATGTCCTCCTCATAATTCTCTGGTCTTTCCTCATTTTAGTAGCCATGTTTATTTGTTTATACTGCCTTTCACAGTGACATTTGCACTCTGATGAGCATCAAGCTACACACTCGTGTTGGGTAGAAACTGGACCTTTGGAGAGACAGCCAGGGACAGCAAGATGTTAGCCAGGGACGTTGTTAATTAACTAGAATTAGTGGCTTCGTTCCCCTTTCCTCTACCAGTCTTGGTAGCTCAGCTCTTTGTAGGATCTGGCTGCTTGCCTTCAGGGGTTCTTCAATAAAAGGAGAGTGGTTACCCTAGGAAACCAGTTCAGATAAATGAAGAATGCTTTTTAGTCCTTTATGGTCCTGGACCTTGCCCCTGGTTCTGTCTCTGTGAAGTGTTCACATGAGGGTTTCCTTCATCTTTCATTTGTTCCTCTAAAGCCCCAAGTGATTTTTATACCCCACGAAACCCTTACATTAAGTGCTTGAAATTTTTCTGGAAATTCCTGCTATCACTTAGAATACCTTCTGTGTTGTGCACTAGGAAGTTCTTGTTGCTGGCTATCATTAGCTACACCTTCGAGTGAAGGAGGTTTTGCCCAGATTTGCGTGCAGTGCTGGGAGGAAGAATTCCGCCCCAGCAAGACAGACAGCCACCACACATGAAACCAGCTGGGGGACCGGACCCCTGTGACTAACACCCAAATCCTTGGTCTGCCTTTCTTCTCTTTCCTCCCACTTTTTTTTTAATGACATTTTTTTAAAGAATAATTTTAGACTTACAGGAAAATTAAGCAACTAGTACAGAGAGTTCCTGTGTACCCCCTACTCCACCCCCACAGTTTCTCTGTTATTCACATCTTACATTAATGTGGTACATTTGTTAACAATTAATGAACCAGTATTGACATGTTATTGTTAACTAAAGTGCATAGTTTATTTAAAGTGTATGGATTTCTTTAGTTTTTACCAAATGTCCTTCTGTTTCAGAATCCCATCCGGCTTCCCACGTGCCCACATCAGCAGGTCTCCTTAGGCTCCCCTTGACTCTGTCCATTTCTCAGACTTCCCTTGTTTCTCATGTCTTTGACAGTTTTGAGGAGTTAGGTATATAGATATACAGAAGGATGCCCCTTATTGGAACTTGTTGGATGTTTTTCTCCTGGTTAGACTGGGGCTGTGGGTTTTGAGAGGAAGAGCATGAAGTGTCATATTTATCACAGCATATCTAGGGTACGTGTGTCTACATGGTTTTTGCCGGTTGCTCTTAACTTTAATTACTTGGCTAGAAGTAGTGTTTGTCAGGTTTCTCCACTGCAAAGTTATTCTTCCCTGCCCTTTTCATACTGTGCTCTTTGGGAGGAAGTTACTCTGTGCAGCCTACACTAAAGGAGTGTGGAGTTATGCTCTGTTTCCTTGAGAAAAGAGTACTTATTTACGTAATCTATTTGGAATTCTTCTGCATTCTTTCTCATTCTCCCCCATTTAATTATTTATTCTTATTAGTATGGAATCATGGGTGTTTACTTTTTCCTTTGGGTTATGGTCCAATACTCTATTTTGTTGCTAAGATTGTTCTAGCTTTGGCCACTGGCAGCTCTTTCAGTCGGCGTCTGTCATTTTAACGTACCCCCTCGTTGTGGCCTTTTTGTTTGTTTTTGAATACTTCCTTACTTTCTGGCATTATAAGACCCTCCAGGTTCATTCTTGTGTATTTCCTGTCCCAGTCGTAGAATCAGCCATTTGTCCAAGGAGCCCTGGTTCCTTTTATTGCAGAATGGTATGTTAGAAACCGAGATCTGGGTGCTAGGTGTGCTTAATGCTTTAGAAGTAGCATTTCTTTTAGGTCCTCTCAGCTGATAGAAGGAAAAAATATGTGTATATACTAACTTGTATATATATGTAGACCTATTTAAAAATATTTCTATGTGTAATCACCTGTATCGACATATGCGTTTAACTCATGTTTAACATACTGATGTCTCCAGCTGCAATCTATTACCACGTGGGTTCTAGAGTCCTCTTCTTGTTTATCTGTAACCCACCACTTCAACAGTGAGAAACTTGGCTCATACCCTCTGATATCCACTTACTTAATTATTTAATTCCAGTATCCATGTATAGCAGTACCAAAATTGTTAATCTTTATTCCCACAGAAAACAACTTAATCAACTAGAGCACAGTGCTTAGGTGTAGTTTCTTTTGCCTTTAGTCTTATAAACTCCACTCATTTCCGAAGTTACTTACTTAGTCAGCACCTTTCCCCCAGTCCCTTCAGTGAATTGTTTCATACATTTATAGTAGAATTAGATTCTCTTATCACAGTCTGGATTCTTTCCTGGGAACCCGTGTGACCTTGTAAATGATTTTCTTTCTTAATTTGCATACATCAAGGTTCACTGTGTGTGTTGTATGGTTCTATGGGTTTTGACAAATGCATGTCGTATGTAGTATCATATAGAATAGTTTTATCTCCCTAAAATACCTTATGCTCCACCTGTTTATCCTTCCCCCCCAAAATCATTGGCAACCACTGATCTGTTTACTTTCTTTATAGTTTTACCTTTCCACCTTCCAGTTTTAAACGTCTTCACATTTGAATGTCTTAAGTGAGTATCCACTAAAGATGGCCAGTCATTCAGAGCTTGCGGTCATTATTCTCCTCTGGGAGGTACAGGAAGTTAGACCTCCCGGAGGAGAATTTTCTGTGGAATAAAGTAGAGGATATGTTGCTGTTAGTGCCATTATCCTTCCATAAAAAGTGCGTTTGCTCAGGCTTCCTGCACAGCCTCGTTTGATGGGTAGATAGGTATGACCTGCCTGTGTTGTACTTCCTTGTTTTCCTTAGCCCGGGATAGTGATCCTCACTTAACTAGCAGTTTTGGAGACATATTCTGGAAGACAGAGTCCATGAAAGAGGTGATCTTGCCAAGTGGGCACAGCAGGGCATTCTGGGTAGAAGGCATAGTATGAGCGAAGGCCCAGAGTTAGAGAATGGAATCATTTTCAGGAGTTATAGGATGTTTGACCTAGGGTGTGATTGGGCTGGGATCGGTAGGCAGGTGGGATCCAGGCTACGAGAGTCTCATGCTGTGGAGTTGGACTTTATTCTGCATAATATCAGAAGGCACAAACAGGCCTTGGATGGGCCATTTGTGGCCTACCTGTGTGTTTTGTTTTGCTTATGCAAATGTTTTCAGTCATTAGTTGCTATGATTTAAAAATCAAATGCTTTCACTTAAAAATGTGGATATATATAAATGTCACTGTTCAAAAATTTCTGGATGAATGACGTGATCTAGCGGCAGTGGGCCTGCATTCCATAAGGCATTACGAAATGGGGTGTTTGTATCCCTTTTGCCATGATCTTGCCCAGTTTGCTCCACCCTCTGACTTTGCCTCCCTTGTCCTTGCCGGTTTGGCCATCCAGCTGGAGGCAGAGGGACCAGGACTTGCTTCCTTCCATTTGGTTCCTGTTTAGTCAGCAGGGGTGCAAATGATGACCAGCCTGTCATCTCATTAACCCCTTTCCTTTCTGGGGGTGATTTTCTATTCCAAATGCTTTAGATGAAAAACAGCTGCAGCATATGTTTTCTGAGAGGGCTTATTTAATTCCAGGAGAGGTATCTTGCTGTGTTTTAACTTTGTCATTATTACTATGTTTTAAAAACTCAAAAAGAAGGTTTAAAATAATGACTGAGTGACTTGTCAGGGTGTTTATAATAACTGAGGATTGTATGCTTGGAAAGGAACATTCAGTTAGTTGTTCTTCTCAATTATTATTCAGTTTATTAAAATTATAAATTTTAACACCTAGTATTTCTTAAACCTTAAGCTCAACTTGTAGGTACTATTTTATTTGTAAACTAATAATTTTTATATTAAAAATGGTTTCACTTATTTGATTAACATTCACTTGACTGCTAAATTGAACAAATTAAAGTTTTTAAGGCTTTTAGCACCATTTGCAAGTTTAATCAGAATATTTTAACATTTTGAATTGTAATCACAAATTTAAAGAATCTGTTTCTCTCAAATACCTTAACTAAGGCTGATAAGAAAACCAAGGAGAAAAGTCATCCTCAGTATTTCAAGAACTCTTGAGAATTAATAAATCGGACATATCTATTTAGCAGAGCAGATTATTTTCTTAAATGTTTCAGAAATCTTACTATGTTCATGAAATAACTCAGAAATTACTCTTCTCAAAACTAGCACAAATATTTAGGATAAGGACTTTCAATTTATGTCTTTGTTCTTTTTAGATTGATTTTTATATCCTTTAGGGAATGGAACAACCCTACTAGATACCAGGAGGAAAAGAGCTTCCCTTGTCCAGTCAAAGTCACTTGTTTGGACAAATGAATTGATTGATTCTTATCAGCATACTGGATCTGTTTGTTCCTTTCAAGACTTCAGATCTCCACAGCTGGCTGTCTGATTACCAAAAAGCTTGCTAGTGGTAGGTTTAAGTTTTTATTCCTCAGCTGGTAGTTTTCTAACTACATATGTTGCACAGGGCTGCAACCAGGTGTTCTAAACCCCCATCATGTAAATTAGTGGGCTCTTGGATTTATGGTTTTCTCTACAATCAAGAAGCAAGGATTTATTCTTTTCATTTTCCACAAGATAATAAAACCCACCTCATTAATAGCAACTCACTATCAAGACTGACTGATTTCCTCATCTGGTTAAGACGCCAAGGGGTGTCGTGCTCTTGAATTTTAATTCCTGTTTTGAGGCCCTAGCTCCCACCTCCCATCCCACGGCTGTTACAGCCCTATCGTACTTTGTGTATGAATCACACTAGTACAAAGTTGGTACTCTTTAACCAACAGTTCTCCCCTACCCCACACCCATTTGTCCCACCTTCAAACCCTGACAACCACCAGTCTGTTGTCTGTTTCTATGAGATTGGCCTTTTTCGATTCCACACATAAGGGATATTGAACCCTGGCTGTAGTTACATCTACTTTGTCTTCTCTTACTCTCCAGTGTCCCGTTGCCCTCCTTCCTGGAATCACGTTATTGATGTGTACGAGTAAAGTGATGCAAGGAGACCAAGCCCCGTATTATTTAGAATTAATGCTTTTGATGAGGCTTGACATAGATTTCTTGAAATCTAAATATTAGAGCAAAAGAGATATATTCACAACATATATTTAGCCTGTGTATTTCTTAATAGGAGTTGAGGCTTACAATAAATATGTTTATTAAACAGAACAGTTAAAATAACATGCAAAAGGAAAGCTAAGTGGCCATTTCCAGAAAAGGGCCAGGTAGATGAAGCAACACAAATCAATGTTTTTGGCAAGAACATGAAAACCCACTGATTTGGGTTTTGTTAATTGGAATGAGAAAGGGAGATTCACAGGCGCCTGAGAAGTAATTAATCGTAGGTTTATGGAGCTTTCATGGCGGAAGGAAAAGGTGGCTGTAAAAGTGTCCACTTCAGTCTTTAAGAGTATTGAGTGGGACAAACATTTACATTTTTATTGCACTGATTAACATACTCAATGATGAGCTGTGGACTGCGGGAAATGATCATTTTTGGGGTGGTGGAAAAGGACTGTGAGTCAATTTAGGGGGAGGTTTTGTGCTCAAAGCATCATAATGCTCCTTTTCTTATACTTGAGTTGTCTGTTTTTAGAGCCAAGGGCAGGGCAGACTGCTCACTCTAAAACCTACCAAGTCCACCCAAATAGGAAGACAAACCTAGAAGGAACATATGGTTAGCTTAGAATTGAGGAAATATGTGGGCAGGAAGCTGTGTGAAAATGGCACCTTGGTTTTCATGTTGACTAATTTTGAAATGTTCTAGAATGTAAGCCCTCTGAGTTGAACCCAGTATTAGTGAACCCGAATTTGAATAAAGCTTATGAGAGTAAATAAATACTTGTGCATTAATTATTGACATGCGGTGGATAGTGCTGGATCCATGCTGAGATTTTCCTCCTAGCTTTATTGAGATATAATTGAGATGTAACAGAGTGTAAGTTTAAGGGGTAAAACGCGATGACTTGATACATGTATATATTAAAAAATGATCACAAGAAGACTAACGCATCTATCACTTCACATAATAACTTTTGGGGGGGGATCATGAGAACAGTTAAGATTTACTCCTTAGCAGCTTTTAAGTATATAGTACTGTATTAAGTATAGTCACCATGCTGTACAGTAGATCCCCAGAATTTATTCATCTTATAACTCAAAATTTATATCCTTTGACTAATATCTCCTGCATTTATCCCACCCCTAGCTCCTGGCAACCACCATTCTACTCTCTGTTTCTATGAGTTTGGCTTATTGTAGATTCTACGCATGAGATCATACAGCTTTGTCTTTCTCTGTCTGACTTATTTCACTAAGCATAATGTCTTCAAGGTCCATCCATGATTAGGGATTTTGCATGGTTGGTCACCAGATAATTTGAAGACAGGAGTTGGGAGGGGAGAGAGAGTTAGAATAACTGCAGAGCAGGACAAGACTTATTCATGATATATATAATGTATATCAATTATATGTATATGTATATTATATATATGTATATACGGGGGTGCCAAAAAATGGATACAAGTGGACACTTTGGTCAACGTTGCTCAAGCATTAGTTCGCTGTAATCAGAAGTGTCTGGACGCTGATGGTAACCACTTTGAGCACCTCTTGTAATTGCAGAAGTCAAATGTGACTTGTATTCATCTTTTGTTATCGGTATATATTATTACAATTTTAATATAGTTTTCCTTTCTTATAATGTGTATAATTTTTTTTGGCACCCTCTGTGTGTGTGTGTGTATAATTTTTTTTCCTGTTACTATTCAACAACTATTCAAAAAAATGCTGTGTTCAGAGGATTGTGCTGTGTGCAGCTGTGGATACAGTAGAAAACACAGCTGACACCTTCCTGGACACAGAGGGCTTACATTCTAGTGCAGCATGTCGATAGAAAGCAATAATGGAAATGATCTATAGGTATACTGTCCAGTACAGCAACCAGTAGCCACAAGTGTATGGTTCGCAAGACTGATGAGCTGAATTTTTAACTTTATGTAATTTTAATAAGTAGGAATTTAAATAGCCACATGGGGCTAGTGAGTGCTTAGATCGCAGTTGTTTTGGGTCAAGTGGATCCTAATAATCTTTTAATGTAGACTGCCTCATTCTAGGAAACCAGAAAATTTTAATACTAGAATCCCAGGCTCACATAGTCCTACATATTGGGAAATAAGTGTCCCTTCTTAGATAGTAATATAATTTTGTTGTGACATTTCCCAAAGCAAATTCCATGGAACACTAGTCCCATGAGATATGCTGTCAAAAAAAAGCTTACTATGGTTATTAAGTTTGGAAAACACTTCCTGCTGCCATATCCTCGTGGAACTAACTACACAATTGACACAACGTATTTATAGAGTCTGCTTAAGTCATGCACTAGGGAAACCAATGTTTGGTTCAGTTTTAGTTTGGCTGGGTTTCTCACGCTTGGCCAATGATGGTTCCTTTTTATTCACTGATACCTGTCAGCACACAGAGCACTTCGGGAAGTGCTACTCCAGGGAGACAACTGCGTTTCCTTTAGGAGTGGCTTAAAAACAAAAGGGAGCAATGGTTATAGTTTTGCCATAAACTGAATGTTTGTGTTCTCCCCTCCCTCATTCATATGTTGAAACTCAATCCCCAGTGTGATAGTATTGGGGGAAGGGGAGCTTTGGTAGGTGATTAGGTCATGAGAGTAGACTCTTACGAATGGGATTAGTGCCCTTATAAGAGACCCCAGAGAGCTCTCTTGCCCTTTCCACAATGTGAGGAGACAGCAAAAAGATAGCTCCTGTATGAACCGGGATATGGGCTCTTACCAGACACCGACTCTGCCAGCACCTTGGTCTTGGACTTCCCAGCCTCCAGAACTGTGAAAAAGAAATTTCTGTTGTTTATAAGCCACCCAGTCTATGGGATTCTCTCATAGCAGCCTGAATGGACTAAGACAAGTCTCTGCTTAGTTCTTGATTTTCCAAGAATATGAGAATCCCTCCATTCTCCTAGGTTTTGGTGGGTAGAAGTGTGACTTGAACAGGGGCGTAGAACTGCATGTTACACATTTGTGTTCTGAATACTTGCTTCTTGTCAGTAACTCCGAGAGTTTTATGTATGTACACTGTGTTGTGTTCATTTTGTCTAGTCAGTTTTCTAAGTTTTTCTAAGCTAGCCTGTGGTCTCAGGTAGCCTGAGTTAATGCACGCACAGCGAGACTGAATTGTTTGATTTGGCTTTTCTCTTTTTAAATTTGGATTTATAAAACTAGTACTCATGTGGCCATTTGCACCTTCTGATTTGGTTTACAAAGACCTCCAGGGACTCTATGTCTGGATTCAAGTCCCCTCATCTATTTGGTGTACATTAAAGACACATATCAGCCCTATATGGTATTTTAAAAATTCTGGTTAGATTGAATTCTACATCAGTTCTCACTCATGCTCTCATATCCTCGTATGTGGGTAGTTGGGGGAGTGCATATATGGGCACATGCACAAAGAAGGTATCTAAGTTTGCTAATTCCTTACTTAAGAAAACTAGACAGGATTCAAGTTTTCTTCCATATAATAATGCCGCTCTTACTTGCCTTCTGCAAAACTTTCTTGAGCAGCAGAGAAGGAAATGGAGTGAGCAAACCGTGGCAGTGGATCTCGCGTCATCCATCATGCTCATGAACACCCATCTATCGTGCTTGTTGTGGCGGGAAAAGGTTGAGAAGTGCTGGGTAGTGGATTTCCCAAGGTCTCCTTCAGCACAGAAATTCTGTCATTCTGTGACAGCTTTACTGAGAGCTTTAACTATAGTCAAACAGTATTGTATTGTAGGCTAACTTAAACTCTAGCATCAAAGGGGAGACGTCTTCAACATATATTAAGGCTCCATAAAGAAAATGTATATGATCAACTTGGTTTTTGCCTTTATAAGAGGCCCAGAGCTTCTTGGGATCCTTAACTTTCCATTTCATTCTAACTGTTTAGAAAACTTTGCTTGCTTCTTCCATTTGGAACTCCTCAATAACCAATTCTTCCTCCAATTTGCCATTGTTTTTTTCCCCCCTGTGGTTACCAATATTTTACCTTTTAAAATAAAAAAAAATGTATTGTTTTACTGTGGTAAAATATACATAAAATTTATTTTAACTACTTTTAAGCATGAATTTCTGTGGTGTTTAGGTACATTCACAATGTTTTGCAACTAAACTTACCATTTTTAATCTATGTCTGTATGTATGGAGGATTTAGAGAAATTCCCATTGGGGCCTGACTTTCCAGCACCTGTTCTGTATTAATAAATCGAGACTGTTATTTATAACAAGACCTGCCAACCAAAGTCAACTATTTCCATAACACAGCTATAGTTACGATAAAAGAAGAATGATTAACATTTGCATGTTCCTCTCTTGAGGCTACTTTGTTTCCCAAACAAGGCAAAAGAAAGTTGTCGTGGGAATGGTGGAAGTATTAACCCGAGCCTAGTGGTATTTGCCATTCCCACGAGGGTGTATGAAGATTTCACCATAAAGCCTATAATCATTGACCCGGGAAAAGGGATAAAAGGCTCAGAACACTTCCCCTGTCAACTGCAATGGTAGCTTCAAGATTATCTGCCAAATCCAGTTTTATCGGGGCACAGCCATGGCTATTTGTTTACTATTATCTATGGGTACTTCCATGCTACATCAACAGGAGTTGAGTAGTTAAGGAAGAGACTGTGTGGCTGAGTGAGCCTAAAATAATTATTTTCTGGCCTTTTCCAGAAAAAGTTGACCAACTCCTGTTCTAGGGCCTCTGCCATAGGCCCCGAGTGTCCCGAGCTGCGTGTGTCCTTACAGTTCCACCTCACACCATGGGGAGAAGCAGGATGGGCCCTGTCTGAGTTGCCTGTGGGTGCTGCGTTTACTACGAACCCTGCTTTGGTGTCCTGAAAGGCGGTACCATCATGGTGAAAAGAATCAAAGGAACAGCCCAGGTGTGGCAGACCTGGAAACAATGTTCTCTGATTAAGGAGAACATTTTATTCTGGACCAAGAGATGAGAGCCTGCTGGCTTACATAATGATTAGAGTAAAGGAAGCAGGGGCCCTTTAATTCCTGAAGTGGTTTATTAGGAAGGGAATTTAGGCGTGCTATAAATATTTGTAAGGCTTAGGAGACTTACAGATTCGGTTGAAGGAAGTGATGGTTGTTCATTACGTTTTGCAATGGAACACTGAGCAGTATTTCAATACTGCTTTGATCCGTCGTACATTGTATTCGCCAAGGAGTCTGGAGGAGGGGAGAGGCTCTCTGGATTCCTGGCCTCAGAATTCTGCAAATGCCTTGTCCATTCCTGGAGTCCATGTCCCTGCGTTCAAAGGCCAGAGGGCAAGGCTATCTCCCGCATCTCCAGGGCAGCCAGTCCCTGGTACCATTGGACTTTGCCTCTCAGTGTCTTCGACTTCTCAGATTTTTTTTAAAGAGTGTTAGGTGGTTGGTTTCAAAGCTGCTACTCAGAGTGGGAGCAATTCAAGTAGATGGATGTGATGCTGGGATGTGGGGAATGGCCCTGGAAGGGAAAGCACCCGTGGCTGCTGGGGGTCTATGGCAGTCTCAGCCTACTTGCGTGATCCGAGATGGCGGGGTGCCAGAGTGGCTCTGCTGCGTGAGTAGTCACCACAGAAATGTTAATTTGCTAACTTTTTGCTAATGAAATAATTTGCTGCGAGGAGGAATTCAGTGAGAAGTTTCCCCTTTCCCTCTTCTTTTTCTTTCTAACCTTGAGCTGCGCCAGCGATAGCTTTCATTAGCCATGAGAGTGATAGAGTTAATGGAATCTTTTATTTCCCATTAGGCCAGTTCTCTTTCCCAGTGACTAATCTCCAGATGCCTTAAAAACAGCCTCACAAAACACAATGCAGACGACCAGAAATCCAATCAAGTTGGTCTTCTGGCTGAATGCCAATATATTTCTTTCAGCAGAGAGCACTCTTTAGAAACTACAGGTCTTGGTGATAAGATGATTTATCGCTTCAGTAGTTTCAGCAGAAACGAGAGTGGTTATAGAAATGTAGCTTTGCGAGACCACCAGAGGGCTGAGGCCTGCCTTCTGAAAGTAAGCTCTCAAGTTACTTTTCTTTGTTAACCTGTAGGTAGGTTTGTGATAGCTCAGACTATAGGAAGGAAAAAGAATTAATACAGTCATCAAGAATCCTGATGAATGCTAACTTCGTTTTTTAACACTTTGTTCTTTTAAGATACCTCTTGCTAAGCTATATGATATATTTTTCCAGTGATCCAAAGTCAACGTCTTTGCATGGCCCTTGACTGGCTTGCTCTCTGACGGATGTTGTCGAAGTCATTTTAAGGTTTCCTGTTGGTTACTAATTACCAGTTAAGTGAAAGCCAAATCAAGCCATGCTACTTGCAGTGCCCCAGGGGAGCTGCTCATCTCCTCTTTCCATCTCTTCGCCCCAAAGCACTGGCAGCATCTATAGATCAATAACCTCCAGGTACTTACAAAATATCCTGGCCTATGGAAATGGTGTATTCTATCAGGGAATTGATCGTCACAATCTAGAGACTCTCAGAATGTTTAGAGGCAAGCAGACATTCTAAGTAATAGGAAACCAAAGTCAAGGCCGGTGTTTTCTGAGCAGTCCTTCCCTTAACTCCATCCTCACCAGTGAGCTACAGCTGATGCAACCGGACCATTTACACAGCACATAAATCGGGTGCCATTGTCCCAGGCTGGCCACTGTGCCTCTAAATCAGCTGATAGAGGAACAAGTTACCAGGCTGCAGGTGGAAGAGAAGGGGGTGGCTCTTTCAGTTGTACTGGAAAAATCAGAAGGTAAAGCTTTCTATGTGACCTATCTGTATATGTTATAAATTATCTGTCGACATAAAGCTCTGCCTGGACTGTTGCAGTAAGCTGTTAACAGACCTCCCGCTTCTCCTTCCACCCCCTTGAGCATCCTTCCAGAGTGATCCTCTAATATCAGAGCCCTCCAGAAACCTCCCCTCATCTCTGGAATAAAATCTGAGGTCCTTACCGCACGTGGTCTGCAAGGCCCCGCGCAATCTGGCTTCTGGCTGCCTCACAAGGTCATCTCACATCACTTGCCCCCGGCTCACTTGGCTCCTGTCACACTGGCCTTTCTTCTGCTGTTTTTCAGTGCAACAAGCCTGCCCCCACCTCCAATTTTGTATTTCCTGCCCAAACACAGTTAATTCCTTCAGCTGGCACACTTTACCCTCTTCCTTCTACTTACCCTCTTCCTTCTACTCGCTGCTCAAAGACACCTTACAGACAGGCCATCCCTGACCAGGTGAAGTTAGCACTCTCCAAATGGCAGCCTTATTTTCACTTTCTAACACTGCCCTCTGTTTTATTTTTTGCTAAAGCACTTATGGACCCTTTACATATTTGTTTACATGTCTGTAATTTCTCTCCCCTTGCCAGAATGTAAGCTCCATGAGGGTAGTAGGAAATTTATGCTTTGCTCACTGCTCTATCCTAGCATGGCGGTAAATCTAAGTGTAAGGTATAGGGAACCTTATAATTTAATGAAATAAGCTATCGACCTAAAGTTCAAATATCGGGTCCTCACCCAGTCCTTCAACAAACTAGCTGTGAGACAATGGGAAAGTCATTTAAACTTACCAGCCTTACGTTTCACATCAATACAATGGAATAAAGAATACCTTCCATGTCTATGAGATGAGGAAATGAGACAATCAGATGAGTGTGTTAGAAGCTCTGATTCAGAGCTTGTCAGATTCAGCGGGCCGGGGGCCGTGCACACAGTAGGTGCCCATGAGACACTGGCTCCATATTGCTTTCATCCTCACTCACAGACACTTGGGTGGGTACATGGCCTTGCATCTGGGCTGTGACCTATGACCTAATGGAGACCTTTCAATAAATTATGACATCAATAATTCAGAGGCAGGCTGTGTAATTTCACTGTTTCTCCAGAGGGTTGGAGAAATGTTCTGCTTCCCAGAGCCCTGAAAGTTCTCTCGACATAAAATCGTCTACAGAAGTGGGTTTGGCAGGCGAGCTGTCTTCCGTGACTCCAATGGTGGTATTTCAAAATCAAGTTTTCCTTTAGTGAGTTCTCTGTTAGCCATGGATGATTGAAAAACTTCACTGTCACCCTCAGATACAGCCTCTTTTATCCCTGACACTCGAATCCAATGTGGTAGTGGCCAATGTGTGGCAGATTTGGTTCTCGCCTTTATTTTCTGCTTGGAGAGGAGGAGTGTCCAGTGGAGGCAGGAGGACCAAAGATCAGGGTGGTCCCGCGATGGATGAATTTTTCCCTTGCTGGTGAAGAGCCTCATAAATATTCATGAGTCCCAAAAGGTCCATGGTTACGGAGAATAGCTTTGGCTTTGGAGAGCTTTATATTCTCGTTGTAATGGTGGTGATAATAAAGAAATGAGGACGATGAGAATGAAGGGACATGTTTTTGTTGACCGATCTTCTACCTGAAGCCCATCAGGGAATATGTATTAGCCTCCTCTATTTTCGGGATACTGTGCTGAGCCCAGAGGGAATGCTGATCAAGTGACATGGCCCCAAAGGAGTTTCCAGGTCAGGTGGCAAGGGAGAGATAGGCACGTGACTGATGCTGCTGCTGCTGCTGATAAATATAATAATAAACTCAATTACTTCCCACTCTTTCTCTTCCATCAGTCTGCTAGTGGGAGAATGGATGAAAGAGGGATTCGTTCTGGCTGGGAGATGGTGGGAGATATATATATATATATATATATATATATATATATATACATATATATATATATATACACACACACACACACACACATACATGTATATATATGTATATATATACACATACATATATTTTCCCCCCCCCAAAAAAAACCAATTTAAGAGGTGGTTGGGGAGACAGTACGAGACATGTGAAGAACTGTGTGAAAAGAGATAGGCTTTTTGGTTCCCTTATTGTGAAGTGGATTGTTTTGTTTGTTGTCGCTTGGCAAACTGAAGTGGCCAATCCTCTACCGAGCAGACTACAGAGATGGCGTGCTCACCCTTGGACATTCACCTCTGTGAGCCCACCATCTGCAGTGCCGTTTGTGGAATCTAAAGCGGTGTAGGGGTGCACGGCCCAATCTCAGATTGCCCCCGCAGGAGAGTAGATTCACAAGGTTGAACGGCGGCAAATGGCACTCAAAATTCAGGCTAGCCCTTTCCCATCTGGGGAGAACACACGTCTCCTCATTCTTTCCCCTGGTTTCCCTTCTTTGAGGGGATGGGGAGAGCCAAGGCAGTGAATCAAGGGAGAGTTTCTGGGTAGGGAATGTTGGACTGCCTTGCTAAGGAGGCTTGGATATTGTTTCTAGAGATGGTGTAATGGGGATTTCAAACCAGGTTTGGAAAATATCCTGATCGATATCTGCAGTTCAGTTGATATTTCTTAAATCTCCATCTTCAAGCTCTCTTAATCTGATGACTGAGACGAGCGTCATCAGGTCCTCTGACACCTTGATACGTTTGTGGTCAAAATGTGATTTGAGGAACAGGAGTCAGAACTCATGTGTATCCAGTACTCAAGCCACAAACACGTGCCCCTGCAAAACTAAGCTGACTGTGTAGGTAAGACGAGGCTTTTTTAAAAGGTTATTGGTAAGTATTTCCCTAATTTATATTATTTGACAGATAATTACATATCTATTGTACTTACAGTGTGCCAGTCACCGTTCAAAGCAGTTTACAAAGAAGAACTTATTTAATCCTTGTGAAAGTCCTGAGAGGTAGACACTTTTATTACCTGATTCCTTTGTTGCTTATATGTTTGTTTTATGTTCAGATGACAGCTATAGATAATGTTTGCAGCTGCCTCTAATTCAAGAACAATTCTTTGGGGGAAAAAAACCCTCAAAACTTAGATTTCTGTCCCATCACTGACACCTCCTCCTCCTCCCCGGAAAATTGAGGACATTCCGCCTTTATTTAAGCTCAGTGGCAAAACACCAGCTGTTTGAGGAGGTGTGGATCTTGACAAAGTCAGACCAGATTGGAAATGATTTTGATTGAAGTTCTCTAAGCGTCTGTGGAGAGTGAGAGTGTGTGGAAATTTCAGCCCAGTCTGTCCTCCCGTTGGGGATTATGTGTTCCCCAGAGAACAAACATGCGCCCACAATCACCCAGGAGGACCCGGACGACCTCAAGGTGGTTATGTATTTGGATGCGGTGCTGTGGTCCTAGTGTGTCTTATTTCATGGAGGCGTTGGAGCATGTGTTGGAGGAACAGTTGAGATTTTAATCTTGTTTTGGTTGGCATTTTTGGTATATTTGCCCCTTCAGGTTAATTTAATTCCACGCCAGGTAGAGCCAGCAAGTGGATTTCATTTTGGAATTGTGTGTATCTTTCTATCAGGGCCCTTTGTGGCAGCCTGATATGAGCGTCCATATGTCATTTTTGTTTAATTCTTGCAGTTAGTGCCTGGCACTACTTGTCAGACCTGCCCTGTCTCTTCCCCCCCAGGTCTGAGTTCCGCTGACTGGGTGGCTGTTAGGCTCCTGCTGAGTGTGTTGGTTTCTTTCCAGTCTGGCAAACTTGGGATCCCATGCTGGGGGAAGGCAATCAAGCAATTGACGCCAGAGCTGAGTGTGGGCAGGTGGATGAAAGAGGGTGCGGAGGCACCAGGGAGAGAGTAAGGGAGCCAGCAACGATAGAGGTAGAAGAGGCAGGATATGTGATCTCCCCTGCGTGAAACCCATCAGCCCTTGTGAGACAGTGGTGTTTGGATTTTCCCCTTGCATCTCTTCTGCTTCCTTTCGCCTAGGTGTTACTTGCCTGCAGAAGCCGTTGAGGAGAAATTACCCTTGGGCAGGCTTAGTTCACTGGGTTTCGCAGACTCGCTTTTGACTTCCAGTCTGACTACCTACTGGACATTTCCTGACCAGTGTTCCCTCCCACTCCATGCCTCTGCTTTTAGAAGATTCTTTAAAGTTGAGGCCCCTTGTTCTGAGGGGGAAGATTTAGGATGCATCTATCTTTCTGAGCGAGGCAGGATAGTGTAGTGGTTAGGAGCCAGATTCCCTAGGCTCACTTTGTCTCTGCTGCCATTGGCTGTGTAACTTTGGTAAGTGAGAGACCCTCTCTGTGCCTTGGTTTCCTCATGTTTAGACAAAGGTCATAATAATATCTACATCAGAGGGTCAGGCAAATCTTAGCAATTATTCCCCTCTCTCCTTCACAGGTGACCATGCAATGAAGGTAGGGGTTTTTGTATTTTTCCCCCCGTTGCTGTACTCCTGGCACCTAGAACAGTGCCTGGTACTTAGGAGATGCTCAGGGTATCTGTTGAAGGAATAAATTCAGGGAAGACTGTGTGAATGTTCTTTGCTATAGCTGTTTGTATTCATTGTATCTTTGGAACAGAGAAGGGATCCAGGAGGAAGGGCATGGAACTGGAAATGTCAGAAAAGTACAAGAACTAATAAATCCTCCATCTTTCTATGTGTCCTTAGCTTTCTGCATTTTTTGAGCTGGCTGTTCTCCCTGACTGCCCCATGTGGAATCTGAGACTTCATAGAGGGGTGCCCAGGGCACTGGTGACTAACTTGGAGTGCTGCGTTAGAACTGGCAAGGAGCAACCTCTTAGTGCTATTCATCTGCCAGGCATTTATGTATATACCAGCTCATGTAAGCCTTAGCACAGCTCTGTGCTGAGGTGGGGTCTTCTTAGCCCCTTTTACAGATGGGAAACAGAAGCACTGAGAGGTTAAGTGACTTGCCCAAGGTGATAAAGTATTATAAATACTTATTAAATGCCTTTGTGTGTATGTGCCAGGCATTTCTGCTTGGCATCGAGGAGCCAGCAGTAAAGAAACCTGATGTGGTTCCTGCCCTCAAGGAGTGTACAGTCTAGTGATTGTGGGTTAGTCAATAATCCCACAAATAGTTATAAAGATGGATGACTGGTGAGAGACAAGACAAAATGCTGTGGGGCAGAGTGACAGGGGACCTGCTATAGATTGGTGGGAAAGAGAAGGCTTTGCTGAAGGGCAGACGCTTTTAAGCTGAGATCTGAAAGGACAAGTAAGAACTAGCCAGACCAAGAGTAGGGAACAGGTTTCCAGGCAGTGGGAACAGCATGAGTGAGAGCTCTGAGGCAGAGAAGATGTGGAAACAGGAAGATGGTTAGTGTACAAGGAGCAGAGGGAGTGAGGAGGAGGAGGTTGGCTGAGGAGACTGGAGAGGTGAACTGAACATCACCTCTGAGCATCATGCAAGATGTTAAGGCCCATTAAGGATCCTGGATTTTATATTGAATGAAATGGAAAGCCATTTAAGGATTTTAGTCAGAAGTACATGGTCATCTTATTTACAATTAAAAAAAATCATTATATTGAGTAAAGGGAGAATGGATTAGGAGAGAATGGATGCTTTAACTACAGGGTTTAAAAGTGTATCCAAAATCCCTATTATCACTTGAATAGGTCCTGAAAGACATCTCACAAAAGTCAATGTCTATTTTTATTAAGCTTTTGATTTCGTACTATTTTTAGATTTATAGAAGAGTTGCAAAATTAGTAAGAACATTTTCATAAACCATTCCCCCGGCTTTTTCTAATCAACATTAATTTTTATTAACACCTAGTAAATTAGAAATGGATATTTCATATTATGATGAAGTATATATCTCTGGAACAAACAGCCAAAAAAGTTTCATTTTTTAACTTTGTTGGTATATAAAAATACAGCCAAATCTTACTGAATGGTAAATATGTAGAAGTATTTCCATTTAAGACAAGAATGATACAAGGTTGCCTACTTATACTTATTTCAGAAAATTCTGTTGCATGCAATAAGGCAAGAAAAGGAAATGAGGAGCAATTAGAGAAAGAGAGGGCAATCCTGCGTACCTGTAACACCCAAAAGAGTTAATTGAAAAACTCCTATAATTGATGCAATCCGTGGAGCGTAAAATTATGAAATAAATATCTAAATATCTATACCAGTGTAAGAGAGAGAAAATAATTGCTATTTAAAGGAACTGACTGCAGTGTCTTTGGCCCCTTTAGTGTATAAATTCTCTTTGGAGGACCAACTTTGGAGGTCCTCTCTTTGGAGGACCAAAGAAGTGGGGAGATGTGAGGCGAGATCTTGGGGCACATCAGATCTGGTATGCAGGGAGGCCAGAGGCTGAGAAAACTGGCTAGTGAGAAATTACTCCTGGTGAGCATACCCCGGAGACGAGGAGGTGGAAATTTCAGTTGGGACAGGGCTGTAGAAACAGAAGGGACAATACCATAGAAAATAATTTTTTTAAAGTTTCATTTTTTTAACTTTGTCGGTATGTAAAAATACAGGTTTTAAAATAGTTCATCTACTATATTGCTAAGGTCTTTTTAATTGTAATTGTTTTTTGTGGCATTTTCCTTTGGTTTTTATAGATATTCATATTCTTCCTAATTCTTAGTGTTTAATTTTTCTTTTATTACTATACTAGTCTGTACTACACTAGGTGTTCAGTACAGTTATTGAATAGAAGTAATGACTGTGAGCATTCGTGTTGTGATGACTTTAATAGGAAAGGTTCTTTTTTCCATTTTTAGCGTTCACTTTTAGAGTTGTGTATGGTACAATGTATGCGTATGCAAAGGAAAGCATTTATGTGTTTTAGATCCCATTTATCAGTTAAGGCAGTTTTCTGCTATTTCTGATTTGCAAAGTTTTTTTTTTCCTTTTCCATAACTGGGTATCAAATGTTCACATATTATTTTTCTGAATTTATTAAGATGATCATATGGTTTTTCTTAATTTCCTAAAAGTTAAAAACAGTGTTTTGTTTTTGTTGTTTTGTCTTTGTCTTATAATCTATCTTCTCTAATATTGGTTACCATAGACCTGGTATATCTGTTTGTGTTCTCTTCCTTTCATGTCTTGTGCCTTAGGGATGTGTTTGGATTAAAAAAAAAATTAATTTGCGGCCCCCCATTGGTCTCAGGCGGATGCGGCTTTGCCACTGTTTGGAGGCGCCAGCGGAGGGCGCCTGTGAGGCTGGGATCCGAGGCTTGGTCCCGCCCCAAGCGCTCCCAGCTTGGTTGGCTCAGGAGTTGGGCCACAGCACCGCCCCTTCCTCCCAGCCCTGCCTTTTTCTACAGACTGAAGCTCAGTAGAACTTGCTTGTTTTGCCTTTTACTCTGGGGCGAGAGAAGCAGACGAGAGGAGAAAATAATGAATGACAAAGGAAACGTGATTCTGTGAATGCTGGCTGTCTCAACTGTAATTGTTGTGTTTTGGGAATAGATCAAGAGCCCAAAAGGCTCTTTCCTATGGATATATCACTCAAAAAAACCCCAGAACTTGGTGACAATGGCGGTCAGAAGGACTGGTGGTTTCCAAGCAGGTTTAAGAATGGGACCCACAGTTACCAAGGGGAAGAAGAAGACATAGACAGAGACGGGGAACAATGAACCGAAGACAGTGAAGAAGAGCTTCAGCTATCAGACTGGTTTCATCCACAGAAATGCCCAGAGCCTGAGATGCTGACTGGATGGCGGGATGGAAGGCCCCAGTTGTGTGGGAAGGCACTTACCACAGTGCCATCTTAGAAAATTACTATGGCAAACAGAAAATTACTGTGGGTTTGATGGGTTTTGCTATTGGAAGATACATTGAGCATTACTTGGGGGAGTGCTTAACATCTGCGAATAGGCACTTCATGACTGGCCGCAAAGTCCTATTTTTACATCATGGTGGACGACGTCTCAGGTTGCCTTTGGTAGAGCTGGGTCCTCTGCGATCCTTCAGAGTTTTTGAGATCCAGCCTGAGAAGCGCGTTGTGACCCACATCCAGCACGAGGTCGACTTCCTCTTTTGCATGCACATGGACCAGGTTTTCCAGGACACCTCGGGTGGAGATGCTGGGCCAGTCGGTGGCTCAGCTACAGGCCTGGTGGTGCAAGGCAGTCCTGACAAGTTCACCTGTGAGAGGCGGAAGGAGTCCGCGGCATGCATTTCTTTCCGCCAGGAGGATTTTTATTACCACGTGGGCATTTTTGGAGGAGCATCCCTTCAGGTCGTAAACATCACCCAGGAACGCTTCAAGGGAGCCCTCCAGGACAAGAAAAATGACATAGAAGCCGAGTGGCATGATGAAAGCCACCTAAACAAGTATTTTCCTTCTCAACAAACCCACTGAAATCTTATCCCCAGAATG
Source organism: Rhinolophus ferrumequinum (assembly GCF_004115265.2). Classification (NCBI taxonomy): domain Eukaryota; kingdom Metazoa; phylum Chordata; class Mammalia; order Chiroptera; family Rhinolophidae; genus Rhinolophus; species Rhinolophus ferrumequinum. The sequence continues at coordinate 18,603,663 of NC_046300.1, forward strand.
TTGCTGGGAATATCATACAGGCCTGCCTTCAGATATTAAGACTGTTCAGATATCTTGGCAGACAAAAGAATATAATTTTGTTAGAAATAATATCATTCTGACTATTTCCTTAGAAAAGTAAACTTAATTTAAAAACATATTAACAAAACACCAACCCAGCAAGTACATACTATTCTTCCTTGTAACTTTGAACCTTGTAATATGGAAGAATGAACCTCTGGTAATCACATGTGAATTCCCAGTGATTTCATCTCTATTCTAGGTTTGGGGGAAATACCATCAGCTGAACAACAACAAGAAAAAATTTTGTTGTCACAGGCAAAGAAAAAGCCAGAAACATTCTACATGTGCCAGACAATGATGCACTGTAGAAAAGGGTGCTAAGGAAAGTGCTTGGCTTGAATCGAGCTCCCCTTGATTTCAGTGTGTTCCTATGTTTGCTGAGACTAAAGCAACCCAGAGCGGCTTTGCAGTAGAACTCTTAGTGAGGCCACAGTTGACCTTGGCAATCAACCCCCAGATGGTTTCAATAGCTGATTGCTTCAGGCTATTTGTAGTCCACGTCCTTTTCTCTCAGGCTGTTGTTTGGCTTCTGTGCCAAAGATTGGTCAAGATTCTCAATGGATACCATGGTAGTGAACATTTGGAGTCACGGGCAATCCGAATGAGCCAGCGCGTGCTCAGGAAGTGAAAACAAAGCCTCAAAGTGAGTTTGCTATGTAATAGCAAAGAGAGAGTGGAGAGACAGGGGACAGTGCCACCTCAGAGGAACACAGTACGTGGGGTTGGCACTTAAATACAGCATGGATCCAGGGAGGGGACAATGGGAGGGGGACAATGTAGATGGTCCCCAGCCTCCTCCATCCCACGACAACCAGAGTAGAGGGGACTTGAATGAAAGACGCTTCTTGTTTTGCCCAAGTCACATTCAATCTGCCAGATTCTGCAACTTGTGTCTTCAACTCCTTGGCCAGAGGATGGTGTCAGAGAAGAGAAAGGCCTACAGTGGATTGAAGAGACTTGCAAGGAGTTACATTTCCCAGACCTGGGCTTCATGACAACAGTCATCAGCAAGTTCCGTGGCCACTTGCTCTATCCCTCAGGGTCCTTCAATCTATCCATGCCCCACCCCACTTGGAGGGCTGACATCAAGGAGTGGCTTGGAGGAAAAGCTCTTCCATCAAGTAACCTCTCATTTTTCCCTGCACTGTCTGTGCTACTGAGGTGCAACAACCAGACACATTTAATAAAATGGTTAATTGATTTTATGTCAAAAGCAGAGGGAATGGCAATGGGAGGCCCAATCCGCATGACTGAACAGCTTCACATTCAATTCCCTTCTCTAAGAGAAGTTATGAACTCCTACGTATTATCTCAAGTTAAGCAATTCAGTGCAGAGGAAGATAAGAGGCAACATTTATATATATATGTGTGTGTGTGTATATATATATATACACACACACACATATATATATATGTATATGTATATTTACATTTTACTTGTGTTCCAGTTTTGGTCATTTGTTTCCATTTTTAAGAGATTTATCTGAAGAACCATTGCACTGACTTTGATGTTCTGTACAGTGGGTTTCTCTGAGAAAAAGAAACCTACCTTTTCTCCACCATTGCACTGCCTCCTACTCTTCACTTCTTGCCAAAAAATATCACAACCCAGCCAAACAAAACAAAAAACCTCCAAAAATTGTGAAGGAGTGGACTTTGTAAAAGAGAAAGGAGATCACATGTCAGTTAGGACTCTTGCTTCTCTGTAACTCAAGTTTTCTGGGATCCATTCTGGAGTAGAGAAAGTTAATGATTTAAGTCCTAAACCCAAGAAATGGTCTATTCTGAAAGAATATAGAAAAGGGCTGATGTTTACTTTTGAGGGGATCTTGATTTTTTTTTTTATTCATTTCAATTGAAATCCCAAGTGGACAAACTAAAGATCTCATTAATAGTTATTCCTAAACATTTAAAAAAAAAATAAAACTCCTGATTTACAATTGAAAAAAAACAAAACAAGACAATTAATTTGCAATATCTATTGTTTCACTACCAAGTTTAGTTCATTTATATTTTTTGTGATTATTGATACATTCGGATGTATTTGTGCCATTGTAAACACTGGTTTCTATTTGTCCCACTTTTACTATGTTTTTTCCCCCTTTTCTTGATTTTTTGAGATAGGTTGAATTTTTTATTCCTTTATTTATATACCATTTTTTCTTTCTACTGTTTTAGAATTTACACACTATTATTTTACTGGTTTTCCTTGAAATTTTATCATGCATATTGAGCTTTAACAAATTTCAAATTAACTGTTTTGATCCCCTTCCCAAACCCAGTTAAATAATTTCAGTGACCTCCTCCTGTCTTAACATCCTCTTGTTCATCATTTTAATTCTGTCCTTTAATAAAATCTCACAAGTTAGACATCTTTATTATCTTATGGAGACAATACTGTGTTGACTTACCTCTATGCTTATCGTTTTATTTATTCACCATGTCTTTTTGAATATCAGATCTTTCCGGATTGTTTTTCTTTTCCTAAAGCACTTTAAAAGCTCCTTGAATGTAGGTGTTTTGATGGTAAACTCTGTTTTTGTATACCTGTAAATGTGTTTCATTCTTATTCTTACAGAACTTTTCTGGACACACAATTGAAAATTGAAAGCTATGATTCTCTCCGTATTTTGAAGATATCCTATTGTCCTCTGGCCCCACTGTTTCTGTAGAGAAACATGCTGTCATTGTGATCGTCATTCCTTTGTAGAGGATTTGAACTTGCTCTTTCATTGCTTTCAAGATCTTCCCTTTGGTGTTTGCAGTTTCACTATGATATGAGTACCATTGAGTTTCTTTTTATTTATCAATCTTGGGATACACTGACATCCATTGTGGAAAATTCACAGCCCCTATTTTCTTAAATATTGCCTTTCTTTCGTTCTCTCTGTTCTGTTGTCTGGTACTCTGATTAGATCATTCTTTGACCTGATCTCCTAATGTCTCTCCTACAATTTCTATCCATCTTTTTTTGTTGTCGCTGCACTTTGGGTAATTTCTTTGAATATATCTTTCAGTTTAATTATTCTCTTTTCTAGCTGCTTCACCATCCACAGAGTCTTTTAATTAAAAAATTATGTTTTTAATTTCTGGAGGATGCATTTTGTTTTCAAATCTGCCTGTTTCTTCTTTATAGTCTCTTGTTACCAGCATATCTTTGTGTTTGCATCGTTTATGTCATTAAATATTTTATAACTAGCTGTTCTGTACTCCGTAGCCGACAATTTCAAAATATATTTGACATTCTTGGAGATCTGAATGCATTGGGTTTTTTGTTTCTGCTAAGCTGCTCTTATAGTGGCTTGCCTTCTGTTGTGTTTGGTGATCTTTGATTATGAATTGGTTGCTTGAATTTATCTGTGGGTGGCCTGAGCATATACACTGGGAATGTTTCCTCCAGAGAGGATTTTCTGTTGCTCTTTCTAGTAGCCAGGGGCACCACTGATCTGAGACCATTTCAGACTCCGTGGAGGGTCTTGGCTTAGAGAGGATCCCAGCTGTGGCTTTTCCCAAGTCGAGGAGAAACCTGGCCCAAGGCTGCTGTTGATACCTGCTCTCAAGACAACCAACCCTGATGCTCCCAGCTGCCCCTGCCTGACACCAGATGGGCACATGTGTGTGGGGTGTTCCTTGGAAACCGCTGTGATTTCTTGTGAGATTTCTTTGATTTTATCTAGAGTTTAATTGTTACAGCAGTAAAATTCCTCACCATCCCCCCCATTTTCCATAATACTAGAAGTGAAAGGACTTGAGAAATCTTTTTCCACCTTCACATTTAATGATAATTCTGCTGAATATCAAACAGGATTCCAAGATCTTTTTCTTTGTATTTTGAAAATATCACTCCTTTGTCTTCTTACATCCAGTGTTGTTACTGAGTACTCTGATGTGAATTTGATAGTTGGGGTTTTCTGCTTTTTCTCTCTAGAAGCTTTTAGATTTTTTTTCTTTGATTTAAACTTTCACTATATTATATCTAGGAGTGGCTTTTTCTTATTCAAACTTTTTGGCACTCTGGTAGTTCTTTCAGTCTGAAGTGTTAGCTCTTTCTTTAATTGTGGCAAATTCCTGGTTCTTATTTCTTTAAATGTTTTCTGTTCTCTTTTTATCCTTTTTTTTGCTCCGTGGAACTGCTGTGAGATGGATGTTGACACCTCTGTTTTATTACATTTTTTTTTCCATGTTTAAAATCTGGTCCTGTTGCTTTTAGTGAGAGTTGCTTTGATTCTGGCTCACCAATTCATTCTACTGTTTTATCAATCCTTTAAGTGCCCTTTTGCAAAACTTATTTTTCAAGCCCAGTATTTTCAATTGGTGGTTTGGCTTCTTTCGACTCCACATTTCCAATAGCCTCCCATAGTTTAATGAGGCTGTTTACACTATTTGTTTTAAATTTTTGTTCTTTTTTTCCCCCACTAGGTTTGCTTCTACCCGTGTAAATTGTTCCATTCTTTTTTCTCTTTCGTAGCACACAAGCTTCTCTGATATCTGATTCTTTTCATTGCTGTGTACCTTGTATTACTTTGTGATGTTTAACAGCTTTGACTGTTTTCTACCTGGGAGACAGCTAGAAGCTCAGACATTTGCCGGTCTCCCCCAGGTAAGATAGCTTGTTGGGGAAGGTGCTCTCAGGACTCAAGGGCCTGCAGTTTGGGTCCCTTCACTCTTGGTCTTTCCTCGCCTTCCTCCTAAGGACTTAACGGGAGTCTTTGTTGACTCTGCATGGCTCTGGGCTATGGAGAAGTGTTGAGGTGGGGAACAGGAGTGGCCAGGAAGGGGGTGGAGGCGGGGGGGGGGGGGGCATCGTACTTGTTCCTGTTGGTGACTCACCCAAGCAGGTACTGCCTTGATATCACTGCTCTCCTTCAAGTTGGTGCTTTTGCTTACGTGGCAGTAATGGTGACCTGGGTGGCTCAGTTAGAGGACTCCCCTTGAATCTGCTCCTCTTCTGTGGCCCCTAATCCTCTCCAGCCCCAGCCTGTCCCTACAGTTTGGAACCCTTTCTTCTCTACTCTCAGAGTTTCTCAGCTCTGTTTCTTTTCAGTGGCATCTCTAGGATTGGCTCTAAGGAGGGAGCCAGAAGATGTGCTGTTCTCCACCTTGTCCAGAACTGGAAGCAGAGATCCAAAATTCATAGCTTTGTAAATCAATAATCCCATCCTTTGCAGAAAGTATAAGACATTTCCATTTGATGACGTCCTGTGGAATATGTGGTCTTTGTGCTTAGGACCCGGAGCATTTGATCCTCAAATGGATATAATCTTAAGCCGTCTTAGGGGAAGTAATTACTGTTTTTATGTGAAGTCTGAAAAACGATGAACTAACTCTGTATCCTCTACATAGTATGATGGCAATTGATCATCTGAAGATCTGAAAGGAGTCCGTGTTTTGAAAGTTTTATGATCAGTGGTGAATGCTTCATTTAGGCACCTGTCATACGGTTCCTGGAGTTTGAACTTCTTGAGGTTAATGCAGCATTGTTCCTGATTATCATACATATGAAGCATAGACTAAACTAAGCATCATTTCTAATCCTGAGTGTGTGTGCATGCATGTGTAAGTAATGGGATATGCAGTAATATTGAGTTATTCTCAGCAGTTAATTACTGAGAGCTTTCTGAAACACTATTTAGATTTGTAATAGGTTGTTAACTCTTATTTAATATGGTGGTAGGATTTCTCCTCATCCATGTTACATTTTGTTGGGTTTTGAATTATGGTTACCCCAAATAATTGTAGTAGTTGTATAGTTTGTTGCTTTTGCTCACAGAACAGATTTATGTATCTTTTCAGATAACCTAACTTGAAGCTTCTTGAGGGCAGGGGTTGTGACCTGTTTACCAGTGTATTCTTAGATTAGCATCTGGCGTATAGTACAGTTGCTAAATATTTGTGGAGGTAGTAAGCATTGTAATCCCCTGTTTTAAAGATGTTCGCACTGGCAGAGGAAGGTCAGTCAGAAGGGTCGATGGGTTAGGCAGGAATTGTGTTTATCTGTGATCAATAGATATGCATAAAGATGGAGTCACCCACTATTTCTCAAATTTGGCTGCAATTTCAATCACCTGGGGAGCCTGGAAAAGCTATTAATACCTGGGTCTCAAGCCCAGAGATTCTGATTTAGTTGGTCTAACTGCATGCTGGGGATTTGGAGTTGAAAGAAGTCTCTAGGTATGAGTCTGCTTGGGTTCCTGTAACATGATATCACAGACTGGGTGACTTAAATAACAGATCTTGATTTCTCACAATTCTGGAGGCTGGGAAATCCAAGGTGAAGGTGGTGGCACAGTAAGTTTCATTCTGATGCCTCTTCTCTTGGCTCGTTGGTGGCTACCATCTTGCTGTGGGCACAAAGAAAGTGAGCTCTCTGGCATCTTTTCTTATAAGGATGCTAATCCTGCCATATCCAGGCCCCACCTTTTTGACCTCATTTAACCATAATTTCTTCCTTCTAGGCTCTTTCTCCAAAGACAGTCACATTGGGGGTTTGGACTTCAACATGGGAATTTTGGGTGGACAATTCAGTCCATAACCCTAGGTGATTTGAATGTGTAGGATTTATTTTTATGTCACATAAAAGAGGCAAGCTCTTCAGGTTGGTTTGAGGTTCCACAGATTTCAGAGACCCAAGATCCTTCTAACTTTTTGCTTCGCCATCCCTAGGGTCTGGCCATGTCCAAGAGGAATTTTGGAGTTCTGGCCACCATATCCATCTTCTCAAAAAGAAAGTAGAGGAGGGAAGGAGTCTAACATATCACTGTTCCTCATTAGTTAGAACTTAAATCACATGACCACATCTACCTGAAAGGAAGATTGGGAGACATATTTTGGCATAGTGTATCGGGCCCAGCTAAATATTGGAGTCTTCTTGATTTGAGAGAGAAGAGAAAATGGATAGGTAGTCAGCTGTCAGTGCTCCACCTGGTTTCAGACCATGAGTTCATGAGCTCCAAAGCTCAGGTTGCAGACCTTGGTTTCAACCTAGTAATTGTTCCACTGTTGCCAGTAAAAATGGGACATAGATACTAGGAAACAGCTGGTGGATGTATGCAATACATGTTTGGAAGATATGTTTTTTGTTTTTTTTCCCCTGTCTGTTAGGCTTGCTACATCAATAAGAGCTGATTTGCTTCATTATAAAGTAGGGGCATGAGAACCCATGAACTTGACGTTTACAGGTAGATAAGTGTGTGGTCATAAGCAGGACATGTTTCAATTCTTACTGCTATTTTGTTAGCATTTGACACAGGTGATTACTCCCTCCTTTTTTAAATGTTCTCTTTTGGGAATCTGGGTTTCCTCCTCCCTGTCTGTCTTGTTTCCTGTGTCTCATTCGCTGTTTAATGTTAGAGTTCCTCAAGTCTGGGTCCTAGGCCCGCTCCTCCCTGCCTCTCCATCTTCTCCCTGTATTCTTTTTCTATCTCATCCATACCTTTGGCCTCAATGGCTACTTATTTATAGATAATTTTAACTTTATATCTCCAGCTCAGACCTCCTCTGGGCTCCAGATCCATTCATCCAATTGCTAATCGACATCTCTTGGACATTTGAAAGGCATATCAAGTGCAACAGTCCTAACGCTAACTTCCCTGTTCATAATCAAGTCTTGTCAGTTGCACCCCTGCAGTAATTGTGCCACCTCCACCCTGGTCTAGACTATTGCCAGGAACACTGAAGTTTTTTTTCAACACATTTATTAAGGTATAATTTACACATCATAAAAGTTACTCATTGCAAGTGTACAATGCTGTCATTTTTAGTTAATTTATATAGTTGTGTGACTATTGCCACAATCCAGTTTGAGAACATTTCTATTACCAGAATAATTCCCTCTAGGTAGCTTGTAATAAAGCCTGATTCCATCCTCTGCCCCAGACAGCCCCTGATCTGCTTTCTGGCTCTATAAATTTCCCTGTCCTGGACATTTCATATGAATGAAATCATGCGATATATAATCTTTTGCATCTAGCTCCCTTCACTTAGCTGAATATTTTTGAGGTTCACCTGTGTTGTGTCAATAGCGTGTATCAGTATACTGTTGCTCAACAGTATTCCATCATGTGGACATGTCACATTTCGTTTAGCTGTTCACTAGCTGATGCACATTTTTGTCCTTGGGAACTCACTCACTAGGTCACATTCTATTTTCTTCTTATCATCAGACGTTCCTCACAGTTCTTGTTTTCTGTGCTAGTGGATATCTGATTGTCTGTTGGTGCCATTCCTTCACCCCCTCCCATCAGAGCAGGGCTCTTTCCTGTCCCTGCCCCCCACCATGTATCCTTAGCATTTAGCACACAGTACTTAGCCCAGTGTAGGGACTCAGTTAAAAAAACTTTCTTTAAGAAATCAGTGAATTCTTGGGATGGAAACTTAGTTTTGGAACCAAAGCTAACTTCTTCAAAAAGTTGGGCTTATAGAGTGTTGTGCAGTGAGTCATGTGGGGTCTCTGGTTCCACTCCCCACATAAGAAGGCAGGACATGGGGAGGCCAAAAAGGAACACCCATGGAGCCATAGGTAGGGGAGTCATACCACTATACTCTCGCTCGCCGCTGGGTTGGAGACACAGGAAGCAGGAGCCACACTGTCCGCAACCTGCCGTCCTAACTGCAATCCGCAGCCTGCACTCCGCGGTGCTAACTGCAGTCCGCGCTTGCCAGCCACCATCTTCTTGTTAGCCCTCATTTTTTCCGCTAGCATAGCCATAGCAGTTATATTAGTAGCCAATGGCTCACTGGTTACAGCTGACGGCCATGCAATCACAGTTGATGGCCATTTACTACCTGAGCCAGCACCTTTCCAAGTGAGGCCAGGAGCCTGGAAACTGCACTCCTGGCTCTGTTTCCACACTCCGCCCCTATAGGATCTCGCCTCACAAGTTATGTGACAAGCGACTTCTGCGAGGTGCCCTGTGTGAGGAGCCTGGAGGTGAATGCAATATCCTGGACACAGCCAAGCTCTCTGGTCATAGCCAGGGTTTCTCAGGGCACCACCAGTCCTTCTGGGCACAGCCAGACTTCCTGGGCTTCTTAGGGTACCACCAGTCTCCCTGGCACAGCCAGGGCCTCTCAGGGCACTGCCACTCTCTCTGGGCACAGCCAGACCCCCTGGACACAGCCAGGGCTCTCAGGGCACTGCCACTCTCTCTGGGCACAGCCAGACCCCCTGGACACAGCCAGGGCTCTCAGGGCACTGCTACTCTCTCTGGGCCTCTCAGGGTACCGCGCTGAAACAACAGCGACTCACAGTCAAGGTACTTATATATTCTCGATGGCGGCCGGTCAAGACACAGAAGCAAACATCCACCAGTTCCACTATATGGTGGTACGTTCCCAAGCAAACAGTCAAGCGGTCCATCAAATCAGGGATGGAAGGCAATTCCCCATAGTCCACAGTCATTCGCCAGGGCTGCACATTGTCCTCACAATGTGTGCCCTCTCCACAGGGCAAGGGCTCCAAGTCCTCCCCAACCTGGGGCTGAGGGCCTCAGCAAGTGCTTCCCAGCCCACAGGGCTGCAACGACCTTCGCTTTCTCCGGTTATGCTGGTTGGGGACCCGTCCACGTCTTCCCACCCCTCCACAGGGGTCCAGCTCTCAGGCAGCTGCTCCTCCTGGTCTTCCTGAGACTGAGTGTTCATAGGCACAAACTGCTCCACCGCCCTTGGGAGAGCTTTGGCCGACACCGTACCCTGCTCGCTGCACCATTTGTCATGTAGGGAGTCACGCAGGGTCTCTGGTCCCGCTCCCCACATAAGAACGCAGGATATGGTAAGGCCCAAAAGGAACACCCATGGAGCCATAGATAGGGGAGTCATACCACTATATATATTCTCGCTGACGGCTGCCTTGGAGACACAGGAAGCAGGAGCCACATGATCCACAACCTGCTGTCCACTTCTCTCTGCCAACCAACCCCATTTGCTAGCTGCAATCCACTGTGCTAACTGCAATCTGCGCTTGCTACCTCAGCCACCATCTTCTTGCTAGCCCTCATTTTTTCTGCTAGCGTAGCCACGGCAGTTATATTAATAGCCAATGGCTCACTGGTTACAGCTGACGGCCATGCAATCACAGTTGATGGCCATTTACTACCTGAGCCAGCACCTTTCCACGTGAGGCCGGGAGCCTGGAAACTGCACTCCTGGCTCTGTCCCCTCATATAAATTCTCTTTTCTTTACCCATAACATGAGTAAATATATCTGCTTTATCCACATCCAAGATGCTGTGCACAGCTGATCACATTGAGAACCAGGTGTGAGTCTTTGCCAAATCATATTTCCATGGCACCTCCAAAAAAGAGCAAATACAGGCTCTTGTGTTAAGTTCTGTCTTGTTGGCGTTGTAGCCAATTAACGAAACTGCTGATACGATGCAATATGAGCATCAGATCCGGTTGGCCGTCTGCACTGAGAAACGTGATACGTACTTTTGGAAGTTCTTGTTTTATAACCAGACAGACCTTTAGGCATAGTGACGTCGGGATGGTCTGCATTAGCCAGCCTCTCCTTCTGCAGAGGTGAGCCTCACAGCTCAGAGCAGATCAAATACCTTGTCACAAAAGTGAGCATTGCTGGTTCTCAAAGTGCAGTCCTACGAGCAGCAGCAGCCGCCGCCGCAGCCTCACCTGGGAACTTGTTAGAGATTCAAATTCTGGTGCTGCACCCCAGCCCTCCTGAATCAGAAACTCCGGTGAAGGGGCCCCAGGAAGCTAACAAGTTTCTCATAAATTTCCAGGTGATTCTGATGCAGCTCAAGTTTGGAAAGCACAGGTCTAGGCCACAGGCCTCTCACTACCAAATCACACCTGCCATTCTCTGCTGTCACCCCTGGGGAAAAAGAAAGGACACTTTGATGCAGGGACAGTGGAGTTTAGGGCCTGACTCAGTTGGAGATGTGGGGGGAAGGCTGAGCCTAGAGGCCTGCTTGTGATCTGAATTGCTTTCCCTGGTTGCTACAGGCCAGCATCCCGTCTCGTCTCGCTTCATTCGGTGGGTACTGGGCTAGAGATGCCCACTCAACTTTACCCTAGGGCTTTAGCGAGTAGCCGCATCTTTTCCCGTGTGACTTAATGTGTGTATTCAAGTTTATAGTACAAAGCAGGGACATGAATCAAAACTCAGCCCATCTCAAGGATCCCCAGTTAAGTGCCCTGCCTTGTGAATGGCAAGAATGAAAATGTGAGTCGTGAGCATTAAGACACATCTTTATATCTTATAATTTCCTTAAAATAGTGCAAAGTTCTCACCTAAAAGTACAGGAAACTCAGTAGTTCTGAAGGTGAGGAGGCAATATTCTGCAAGCCTGTATTAATACTTGCTAGGGCTCAGTTCTTTTGGTATTAAATCACCTAGTCCTTACAAGCAGATCGAATCTCGTCATAGATCACATCCAAGCTCTGTGCATCAAACCTTGCGTTAAAAAGTTCACTTTGACTTATGCTGGTGCTTTATCAGAGGTTTCCGAGGCAGCAGCCACTTGGGCTGGTGGTCCTTAATCTTCAGGTGCTTTATTCAGCCTGGCCACTCGGGCCCCTCTGTGCACGTAAGCACCTGCATAATGCTACTTGATGATCCGATTTTACAGGAATTCTACGCTAGGTGACTTTGTAACTTTTCTTTAAATCTTTCTCAAAAATACTTCGAAAGTGACAGAGCCAAGAAATCCACCAACTGGGATGTTCTGATATAAGAGCTTTCAGACCAAGACAAAGTGAGGTTCGGTTTGTACGTAAATAATATATTCCGATCATTGTATGGGCACGTAGGGCCTCAGATGTTTGCTAAGGGAATGACTGGGGTTAGGGGAAGTGGGGGAAGATTGACAGACTAGAAGAAAAGCAGGGTGATGAATAACACTGAAAGGCTTCGTCCTGACTCTGGTTTTGCCCTGGTTCTTATATAGGTGACTTAGGGAAACTTGGAAATTCACATTCCTGATTTTCTGATCTCATCCACAAGGATTCTGATCCTCTAGGTATGGGATGGAAGTCAGAAATCCATATTTTTAACAAGCTCCCCAAGGGATTCAGAAGCAGGAAGTAGCTGACCCAAACTGTAAGAAATACTCTTTTTAGAAGGCAAGGCATTTCAGTATTCTTTTTGAAAAGAAAACTGTATCGATTGTCTCTTAATTATATTTATGGATGTTTTTACTTTAGAGTTGTTTTCACTTTTTGTTTAGAAATATGTGCCAGTACTTTTTTTTAATGGTTTTGCCTCTCGTATGGTGCCTTTCCCACTCTAACATTGTAAAAATATTCACCCATAATTTATCCTAATTACAACATGTTATATAATTAATATAAAAATAAAGTATATTATATGTATAATTCTATATTATATAATATTACATAGTATATTATTAAAACTAAGACCATCTATTTTTTTTTTAAAATTTAAGTCTTTGACATACCAGACATTTGTTTTGTTACAAGGTGTAATGAAAGAATGTGATCTATAAAATTTCTATTTTTAAATGTTTGAATTTTTTTTTTTAGCCATTTTTTGGAAATGTTCCATGTACATATACAAAGTCACAATTTTTCATTGGGGTATATAATTATACCCCAATGTAAGAAATAACTTGTAAAACAAAGAAATTATTTGTAAACCTTAAAATAAAACTTGTGCTTATTGTTTTGAATCTATATATTCTTGTTTTCTGCACATCCGGTAAATGCTGGGTGATAGGAGGATTCGAAGTCTCCCAGTCTGATTGATGGTATTGTTTATTGTCTTCTTGTATTTCTATCAGTTTGCTTTCTGTATTTTTGACTGTATTTTTGCATCTTCACAGTGAAAACTGTATTTTAATCAACACACGATATCTTAATAGTTTAAAAGCCATGAACTCTAGAGCTAGACCACCTGGGTTAAAATCTAGCCCCATTGTTTCCTCTCTGTAAGATGCTGAGCTCGTTGGTACCCTGTCTGCACTTAAAGTTTTTCATCTTTAGAAAGGGTCATGATCACATCTACTTCCTGGGACTCCTGGGAGATGTAAATGAGTTAATGTGTGTGCAGAACACGATGCATGACACGTACTCTGTTTCCCCGAAAATGAGACCTAGCTGGACAATCAGCTCTAATGCGTCTTTTGGAGCAAACATTAATGTAAGAGCCGGTATTTATTATATTATATTATATTATATTATATTATATTATATTATATTATATTATATTATATTTATTATATTATGTTATGTTATATTATTATATTATATTATTATATAAGACCCCATCTTATAGTAAAATAAGATGGGGTCTTATATTAATTTTTGCTCCAAAAGATGCATTAGAGCTGATTGTCCGGCTAGGTCTTATTTTTGGGGAAACACGGTAGAAGGTGCTCTGTAAATATCAGCCATCCTTTTTATTAATGGCTCACTTTATATATCTGTCAGATGTCTGAAGGCTAGCATAATAGTTCTGCTATAGACAGGTCACAGTGAGTTTTTTCTGATATATTGAGATTGAACTTGTTGTATTGCATGCCTGAATACGTTTAAAAATGGATCGAGTCCTCATGTAATAGCATATATTTGTCCCATGGTTGGTGATGAGCCCTTAGGGCTCTATCAAAATTTACTGCCTTCTAGGAGTGTTGAAATCTGTACCTCTTAATGGTTTGGGGGATGGTGGTGGCAGTGGTGGAACTCTCTGGTCGCAGAATTGAGTAGCCGAGAGATGTACGAAGACATTGCACTTCTCCAGCCACTGCCACAAATTCCATCGTTTGAGAGGATTACAGACTCGAAAGCCTGGCTAGGATTGAGGTTGCCTTCAGGCGCTATGCCTTGGTGCCAAAACCTGTCCTGCGGTTTTGATGCTAGGATCCAGAAGCTTTCTCTCCAGGAAGTTTGGTTATCATGAGAGAAATTCTGGAAGATTTATTGTTCTTTTCCAAGCCAGAAACCCTAAGGGTTTGAGTGTGAATGCTCCTGAGGTGAGGAGACCACTGTGATCAAGGTGTTACAGTCCCACCCCCAGATGCATAGACACCCTCTCTTATGTGACACGGGCAGCTCCAAGGAAGTCACTCTTTGGAGAATTTTAGTATGTTGATCTCTGAAGATGATCAGCAGGTGATATTTCTTTTAAAGACGTAAGGTAAACTTGGGAAAACACATCCACCATTTGATATCCCCCCTCCTTTGACATACTGAGTATGTTTCGCTTCGCTGAATTTTCCCTGAGTTTTTGTTTTCTGTCAGCCATAGATTGAAAGTTTAAGAAACATGATGATTCTAGATCTCAAAAATGGTGATATTTTGCGTGGTTGTGGGCAGAACGGAATTGGAAGGCAGCTGAAACCTCAAGAATCAGCATGCACAGCGCTGGAAAGAACTGCTTCTTGCAGCTGTGTGCCTGCACCAGTCGAGTTCTCTGGTGGCGTGGGACTCTGCTGGAGGGGAGGGACCTTAAGGCAGAGAAACCCAAGCCTTTGCAAGAGGCTTAAGTCCCTTCACTGCTGTTTGGTGTGTTGGTGGGGTGGTGATTGGGATTCTGGAAGAGTTAGGCAGTAAATAATTTCACCCAGTGAAGGATCTTAAGTGCAGAAGAAAGTCACTGTCGTCCCTGGCCAGGACAAGGCAGGCTATGGCAGCCTGAGCAAGGCCAAGTCCAGTGGGTTCCAGCAGTTTGGAGCAGGTACTTCTCAGAAGACGGAGTGCGTGGGGGAAGGTGAGGCAGGTCCCACGAGGCTGAGGTCCTTGTTCCCCTTTCACGTGGGGGATGGTGGCCCTGTAGGCAGGTGGCCTCGGTGGCTCTGGCCCTAGTGTCTGAGCCTCCCAGGGAATAGAAAGAGTCCTGACACCCTCTTGGAAATAACAGGAACGTGGGTCTGAAAGGTGTTCTGCTCAGTCATCAAGGAGAAGGAGATAAGCTTCTGTCCTCAGGCCCTTTATTCCTGCATTTTAATTTTCACTTCTAAATGCAGATGAAATGATTTAGCTTTTTGTCAGGAGCAACCTGTCTAGCAAAAGTTCCTCTTCAAAAGATTTATTTCACGGTATTTTTCTCTTTGTCGTTCTCTTGTCATTTGGTTGTAATTTCTGCTTGTCGGCAGCAATGAGCTGCTTCCTCAGCGCCTACCCTCACTCCCGTCATTACCCCCTGTGTTTCTCCTCTTGCAGGAGTTTGGCTGATGGTGGTTGGTGAGCTCTTAGGCCCTATTCATCTCCCCTCCCAAAATAAAGATGTATGTTTTCAACTTGGAGGTCCTAACGTTGACCCTTCATGAAACTATCAGGTAGCTGTGGGAGGCGGCTGGTTAAAAGGCTACCGGTGTAGACAAATGACCGTCAGAGATGCAAGACTTGGAAAGCAGCGGTGGTAAAGGTCACCTCTTTGTGTGTTAGCATGAAAGGGAGTAAGAGCCTGTGCCAGTAAGTGGGAGTGTGTGTGCACACGTGTGAGAATGTGAGTGTACGATGCGTGAATGTGTGAGTTCGAGTGGATGTGGGTGAATGGGTGTGAGCCTGTATGAGTGTGGGTGCGAGTGTGTGAGTGCATGTGTGCAGGTATGAGTGTCCGTGTGAAGATCGGTATATGTATGTGAGTGCGTGTGTCTGCAGTGTAAGTGTCTGAGTGTGTGTGCACTGTGTGTTCTTTCTAGAGCAGTGGGGTTGGTCTGAAGGACAGTAGAAGGTAGTGGCTTGTCCTCAGAACGTCCAAGGAAAGGGCCTGCCATTTGCCGTGGCTCCCAGCTTTGGAATTGGACCAGGGTGCCACCAAGAAGCTGGCCTGATGAGAATCACGATGGCTGTCTTCATGGGTTTGTTTGATTTCTCCCCTTATTCTCTCTTTTCTCCAGCACATTCTTTGGTTTGTTAACATAGCAAATAGGCTCTCTGTATACAATTAAGTTCACCTACACATCAGTGAATTGTACACTAAAGCTCAACACTAAAAAGAACACCATAGAAATTAGGTTTGCCTTGTTCATTTCTCTAGGAGGAAAGCCCTTTAAGACAGGATTTTATCTGGCAATTTCACTTGGTTTAATGAAGCCTAATCCAAAAATATTGTTAACTTTTCTATTTAGAATGAAAGCTGTGACTTTCAGACATAACTGCAAGCTCTAAACAGCAGTGCCTGACAGAGCCACGACCCTACAGGAAACCAAAAGTAATTTCTTTCCTCCCCAGGGATGTGACCAACAGAAACTGCCCTTCTTAATGCCGTATGGACAGCTCTTACCTGTATATGACACAAGCTAACTTGACTTTCAAAGTCCGTCCTAAAAGAACACTTTGTTTAATCTGTTGCAATTTTTAATCAGTCTCTCATCGCTCCCCACCAAATATGATCGAGTTTTTATCTCCTTAGAAAAGGAGTAAATTACTGATGACCTTCCTGAATGCGCATGGTTCAAACCTGTGCATTTGCATTTAAACTATTTTAGGAGGTAGTGGAAGTAATGTTTCCCCCGCCCCGCCCCCCCCATCGGAGGCAGGAGGTTAAAATTAAGATGTCAGTTTGAAACAGGTAATGTGAAAAACCATTAATATGTCCCCATATTCTGCATAATGTGACAGCAGTTGGTTGTCTGTCATCCATTTTCGAAAAAACAACAGCATCCAGTTCATGTCTTTGTACCAGCTTCTGAATAACATCCTTTGCAAATACATGGTTCGTTGTTTGAACAGGGTGCATATGGGAGGCTGCCTGTAGGAGAGGGGACGGCTAACAGGTTCCCAGTCGCTAAGTTGGTGGAAGCAGCAGGGAGAAAGAGGTTACACCCTCTCTCCCTTGCAGCCTATTGCATATGCCTTTTCCTTGAAGCCTACTCCGGTTACCCTCTTCCTTTTCTGCCTCCCCCTGCACAAAGGTGGCATGTTTATTAGCGGGGGATGCCATAGCTTGGTGGGGGGGTGGGGGGCTGGGCAGGCAGAAAGTGCTGTGGTTGGAGCCAAGTTTCCTTCCCTATGCAAGTGAGGATTATAGCTGCTAATGCTGGGACTTGCCCGGAGTGATGTCTGCACGGCTACACAGTGACATTAAATACAAGTCAGGCTGAAAACATGGACTCCTAAAGAGAAGGCAGGGTCAGCACTTAAACATTTGACCAAGGGTAGCTCAGAAGTGACCCTAGTTCTTCTCTCATCGAAGGTGTTTGGTTTTCACCCCACAAAAAGGAGTGGGAGCAAATTTCAAGCAGAAGGACCTGAAAATAGAAATGTAAAAAAAGATTTTTGGTGCATCGGTTAGGCGACTTACTGTAACAGCTTGGTTTTAGTGGCCTCATGAAACTGCTCCTTCATGCAGCAGTCTGCTGTGGGTGTTTCTCAGCAGGTGACTCTCCCGGGGGGGTGATTTAGGGACCCAGGCTCCTTCCCTCTTGTCTTTGCCATACCCATTGTGGGGTTCTCAACTTGCCTTGCATGCTGTCCCCATTCCAATATGTAAAAGTGAGTGTGTGTGTGTGAAAGGGGGGTTGAGGGGAGAGAGAGAAAGAGAGAGAGAGAGTGAGAGAGAGAGAGAGAGAGAGAGACTGTCTGTTATGGGTCAGGCCTGCATTACTTCTGCTCAGACTGTTGGCTAAAGCTCAGTTATATGGTCACATCCTAATTGCGAGGAAAGCTGGAAATATATTCTGTCTTCTGGAAGACAAAGATGGATTTAGTGATGAGCTATTAGGTTAGGCCAGTGCTTCTCAAACTTGAGCTGCCTCTGTATCACCTAGAAGCTTCTCAGACACAGCTTCCTGGGCCCCTGCCTCAGAGTTTAGATTCTGCTGGCCTTGGGTGGGGCCCCATAATTTACATTTCAAACAAGCTCCCAGGTGGTGGGCTAGGGACCACGCTTTGAATAGTCCTCGTCTGTGTATGACTCATTTTTGTGTCTTGATTTATCCCCGCTAATGGTGAAAACCAGAAGTATATCTTTATTGTAGTGACTCAACAGATAGGGGGAAGGAGAGGGGTAAGCTAGGGAGTCTTGACCAGGTCGTCTGGAATGTTAAAAATAATTTAAAGTGGAAGATTTCTTAGAGGAATTGGAGTTTTGGAAGATGGAGACCTGGGCGGTTAGATGCTAATGAGATGGCTGTAGCTTGGTCTGTGGGAGGGCGATGGCAGGGACCTCTGGTGCTAGGAAAGGGGGCAGCTCTGTTAACTCTGGGGCAGGAAAGTTTGGAGAAGAAAGTACCTAAGTCGGTGCAGGAGAGGTGACAGGGAGAAGGTGACAAGGCAGGACTTGCATGAGAATCAAAGGCAAGTTGCTGATTGCTGGAGTGAAGTGAGCCTGGACCTCGGTCACGGATGAGCGGGGCTTGGATTTTGAGTTTCTTCGAGTCTCAGGATATCTGTGAAATGGGGATAATCTGTTGGGTTTCTGTGAGAATGAATTCGGTCGGAGGTTTGTAAACTTTCTTGGTTCATGGTACTTAATTGGTTAAAACAATTCAGCAGTTTCGTTTATTAAGCAGTTAGTGCCAAACAACTTCATATACATTTACGTCCTAACAACTCAGTAGCACTTTGAAAAAATAATAAATAGTAATAAATGAAAAGAAGTATGTTTCTATTTCTTTGTTAAATAACCGCCGTTACTCAGCGAGGCCATGTGTGCCCCTGCGGGCACTGGAGCGCTTCTCAGACCTTGGAACCCCATTGGGCATCGCAGCCCTTTCTTCCTGTTCCACGGTGATGTTTGCTTTTATCCCCAGCACCTGGCGAAAACCCAGCTTTGCAATGATACGATGTCGTTGCAAGGAATGTAGTGCAGTCTCATATCAAAAGTGTGACAATACCTGCGTTAGTGGCATGCATGGTATCTATGCTATGCCGAGGATCGCTGTGTTCCCCTCAAATGTAAACTATTTTACAGCGCCCGGTGAGTTCCCAGTCGTGAGCCCCAGGAACTTTGGTGTACGGATTGGAAACTGTGGAATTTGACAGTTTCCCCCCCTTCATTCCTTCATCGAATAATGTTAATCGAGTATCATTGAAGTTGCAGGCCCTGAACGGGGCATGGGGCGGGGCTTGGGGAGCACACGGTTCCCCCTGGGAACAGCGCAGAGGCTACTGGGAGCACTAGACTTTGAATCAGATAGTTCTGCAAATGGAGACTCCGTGGGGGCCAGGGCCAGGCGGGTCGATTTCAAGGTGCCATGAAAGCTTGTGGGAGGAACCCTGGACCTGGTCAGGAGAAGCTTTCTCAAGTTGGTGGTACTTGAGTTGTTCCTCAAGGCTGTGGAGTTAACATGGCAGAAAGGGGAGGGAACCATATTCTAGGCTTTGGAGAGGAGGTGGGCGGGATGGCATTCTGGGCAGGTATTTCTCAAACTGTTGTGAAGGACTTGATTTTTTTTTTCTTCCTTCCTTCCTTCCTTCCTTCCTTCCTTCCTTCCTTCCTTCCTTCCTTCCTTCCTTCCCTCCCTCCCTCCCTCCCTCCCTCCCTCCCTCCCTTCCTTCCTTCCTTCCTTCCGTCTGTTGCACTTGAGGTTGCCTCATGACCAGTCTAGCTTGTGTATGCCATGTGTGTTGGATAACATTTGAACTGTTTAAGACTAATCCACTGATCATGCAGTTGGATCTTGAAGCAAAGCCAAATTGCAGGAAAAGCTTCAAAAAGTTGTCGTGGACTGGTAACAATTTGGGAACCATCAACATGTGTGGACCACACTTTGAGTAACTGCTCCAGGGGGCACAGCATGAGCAAAGGTGACGAGAAGGGAGGAGAGAAAAGGCCACTGTGGGAGGAACAGAAAGTGACAAGGTGGAGAAGTCAGCAGGGGCTGTGCTGGGCCTCTAGGCCACAGGAAAAATTTGAATCTCAGGAAGAAGACATTTCTGTCCTTGTGGAGAAGGGAAGTTGTCTTAAGTATTTCCTAGGTGATAGATTGAGAATATAAACAGGCCAGCTATTTGGCTACAGAGATTTGTTTGAGCATTTTAGGCAACTTGCAGTTCTTCTTCTTTTATCTTGGATGTAGAGTCCAGGGGCATTGCAGCCTCCCAGAGTGGAGGGGATTCTTGCCTCTCTGTATAAAACAGTGACACCTAGAAGGACCCACTGGAGTGTGCCTGGGTGCTTACACAACCACCTCCAGTTCCCTGACAGGTGATCCCAGGAGCTCAGGCTCCTCACTGTACCCACACTGCCGATGGAAACTCAAGGCCCAACTTGCTGCTAGTTGCATGTAAAACTTCCTCTCTGTGTGGCTTCCTGAACCCCTGCTGTTCCTGTGAAGTCATCTGGAGCATGTTAACCGTCTGTTTCCCAATGCATCTGCTGTTCTTTGGCCATTCCGAGGTTTACTGTGGTATTCATGAGCACCAGGCAAAGCGGTGGGCATTGCACCAAATCCTGAATGGATCTGGCCCTTGTCTGCAGGGCCCGTTACAAGCTCCATTCTGACTTAGGAATCCAGTGTTCTCTCCCAACTCAGGGACTGACTTCTGAGGGTGCCTGGGGGAGACATTTGGTTTCCAGCTCCTGGATTTGGAGCCTTGATGTCAACTGAAGTATTCCTTTCCTCCTTTGCTGTGAGGAATGGGCTGGGGGAGAAAAGTGATGCGCTGTGGTTTCTCTGCACAGGTACTTTGTGCTGGATTTTGAGGCTGGCATCCTGCAGTATTTTGTGAACGAGCAAAGCAAGCACCAGAAGCCTCGAGGAGTCCTGTCTCTGTCTGGAGCCATAGTGTCCCTGAGCGACGAAGCTCCCCACATGCTGGTCGTATACTCTGCTAATGGAGAGATGTATAAACTGAGAGGTACATTATTCTCTTGTAACTTTTCAGACAGGCCTTGTGGGCTACGTTCATGGTTACCACGGTGATGGTTCTCTTGTCTTTTGACATTTTAAACTTACCTTTAACACTTGGCTGTGTTTGAGGAGGGTGTGGTGACAGACAGACTCCCCCTCTCTTACCCCTGGGTTGGGGAGACGGCCTGATGTTAGAAACTGCTTGTCTGAATTAACTGAGGAACTACAATGACAGAGGAAAGGTGAGTGATGGCAAAGCCAGTTGAGCCCTAGGGCTTAGGCATATTTTTCATATAGGCTCAGTATATATTTTCTTTGACCTCGTAGTATAAGTCTCCACTATAATGCCCTGTGGGCACTTTTTGCTGTAAGGACCAAACAACCTTCAAAGGGTCATCATGCCTGCCCCCTGTCTTTTAGTAAATGGCCCCTTCACTTATATTTTATTTGATCTGTTGCAGTGAGCCTGGTGAGATGCCAACTGGTGTTGAGTTACTTTCCTCTTGTCTGCTTTCTCCCCTTCTCTTTGCTTCTTGAAAACTGAGGTCGGCTCTGCATCCCGATCAGTGAGCACGGCTCTCCAGAGGCTCCAGCATTTGGCCTTAACTGAAGGTCCTGCCACTCCCAGGGCACATACATGCACAAGTTTTCAGAAAAGCCAGATTTGACTGTAGCAGTATAATTCGATTGCTAGATCATTCTTCCAGTTTTCTATTACAGTTGCATTGCCAAAAAAAGAAAAAGTCAGTTTTCTTCTCATGAAATAACAAAACAAACACTAAAACCCACATGTGTACATACACACATGCACGCACGCACACACACACACACACACACACAAAGTCAATGTTATTTATTAAAGTCTCAGGAAAGGTAGTATGTATTAAGTGTTAGGGGGTGGTTGATAATTCTGCATTCTTATGACATTTTCCTTTGCCCAAGTGAAGACTAAGTACAAAGAAAAGTGCCCTTATTGTTTCTCCGTGACCCCAGGGGACTGACCAGGATAGGTCACCTCTGTAAAGCCAGACTGAGGGGCTGAGATTCCTCACCTCTCAGTCCAATTATCACACTGTTCCACCTCCAAGCTACCAAGAGATGGAATAAGCGAATGTTTCTTTATTATTTATATACAAATCATATTTCAGAATCTATAAAACAATCCAAAAGCCTGTGAAATAAAAATGTCTATAGTTGAAGAAAGTTTTTCAGTTTTTGGGAAATGCGCTAAGATTCATGCTCTTTTTTGAGATTCACGTAGTGCGCGTTCCAGCTGGCTAAATTCATATGGTCCTTGGTTTTGTTGTGCTGTTTATTGCTTAATAAATTGCTGGAGCAGAAACAGTAGTAGGTGAAAGATTTAATGGCACTCCTCCACCCCCCTGCCTGTGGTTTATAAAATGACGCAAGCCCATACAAAAGAGAAAAATCCAACAAATGTGACAATTGAGCCATCTCAGTTTGACTTTGAGTTGCTATTCTCTGGATTATTAAACCCTACCTAGGGTGCTTTTTTTGTTTGTTTTTTGTTTTTTTAGGGTAGTTTTAATAGCAAATATTAAAGTTTTTGTGTCTGCATGAAATTATCACGAGGGCTAAGTTAACTTAAACTTGGCAACTATAGAAAAGGCAGGATACATTTCTGACTATTTAGGGCTGGTTCTTGGCCCATCTCACGAGGATCTGGGTGTCGGTTTTTCTCATGTCACATCTCACCTGCGCATGGAGTTGAATCTTGATGTCATCAGATGCACAGCTTTGGGGAATGTTTTTGGAGCTGAGCCTTGGGACAGCACTGTCACAAACTGACAATTCTTCATGTTTCCTAAGAACAAAGGCTGTAGTTGTTGCAAAACTCCTTTCTTTGGAAGTTCAGTTCACCTGATCTCAACACTGCCCTATTACCCTGGACAGTCCTACAACTGAAAAATTCGGCTCAAGTGGCGTTTTATTGACCAATGACACGTAGGCCCATTTTTGTACACAATTATAATTTCTAGGGGAATGTTCTGTTTTCTGCAGAGTCAACATTTGTGCATCTAATATTAAAATGTGTATGTACTTAATTGTGCACTTAAATCAAAGATTTCAATTTTATTAGAATCTGCTCTGTATCTATAATATTTTAAGGAAATAATGTCATGTATTTGAGAGATGGGGGTGTAGACTAGGCAGTTGAGTTATGCTTGAATGTCTCTTTGGGGAGAATTGGAGGATCCCTAAGGCAGCATTTGGTATCTCATTCTGTCCAATCTTAATATGAATCCTTGAGAATACATATTAAAATGGTAATTCAACTGAACGTTTATTTTGTAAGTGCTGAGAACTCCACAGTAGAAGCCTGGTGGATAACAAAAGGCCCTGAAAAGCTATACTTTGATCCTCATATTAGCCACATGTGGTAGAGGCATTTAAAAATAATCGTGTTTTCCCTTCCTCGCTGCTTTTTCAAAAGAGTAGAAATGATTTTTTCAGGGGAGGTTAAAAAAAAAAGGCAAGATTGTTCTTATAACAGGCATTTCAGAATACATTTTTAATATGGCATTAAGAGGGAATTTTCTGTTGAGATTGAGTGTAATTTGTGTGTTTTTGGCGTAAGTACAGGCCACTTGAGAATCTGGAGATCTGCATTTGCTTTCTCTTCTCCCTCTACACCTCACTTCCCCGGCCCTCCACTCCCTTAGGTGGGTGTAGAAATAGGTTGGATGTGTTTTGGAACAATCTCAGTAAGCATTTCTTTCTCTATTTTAGCTGCTGATGCAAAAGAGAAACAGTTTTGGGTGACTCAGCTTCGCGCTTGTGCCAAATACCACATGGAAACGAATTCTAAGGTAGGTAACCATGGGGAAAGCGAGCAGGCATTCCAATAACTTGGACGGCTACCCTTCAGCCCAGTTATCTGTTTCTTTGGGGAAAGCTGTTTTTCATGTGTATGTGTATTTTTTTTAAAGTTACCCACTGTAATGGAATTCAGACTTGTCCTGTTCCATTTACATTTAAAGCCAAGAAAAAGGTGGTAGGATTTGATTGTGGGTAGCATGAAGCCGCATGCAGGCATTTTATTGGAACTGATTCTGGAAAGACACTTCCCATTGCTTTCCGTGTTGTTAATTTAGGCAGCTGTTAACCGGGCTGTTGAGATGCTTGTGTGGATGATTTCATTTGGAGGCAGAGCAGTCAGATTTACTGTTCATGAAGACTCGTTGTCACTGATCCTTAAATAAAACCTAGACCCCAAATTGATGAAGTACTCTGCCAGGAGCTTCTGCATTCTAAGTGCGTAAAATCGCTCTTGGGTAATTTGGCATCTAGGTATGAATTATTTTCTCCTCAGGATTCACTATGAGACCTTGGATTTGATGTGCGGGAGACAGGAAGTCAGCATTTTCATGGATTATCCAGAGGATTTCCAGTCATTAAAATACAGGAAATAGTTGCAAAATGATTTTTTTCAGGGCAATAAATATTCATTTTAATGTCCAAAAGTCTATCCCTTTTATATCATTAGTTCAAATTTAGTGACTATCTCTAGTTGCAGTCTTTTTCCATATTCCATGCATCAGCTAGAAAGACCCACACTTGAAACTTCTGATGATCCCATTTATTATAACCTACCTGCCATCTTGCTCAGGGCCCTGGGAAATGTCTTGCTTAGTTAGACCTCCCTGTTTGGCCTCCAAATACAATCTGAAATGATTTCTTCTCAAGGATTTTGTTCATTTTTTTTTTTTGTTTTTTCCCTTCCTAGAGACACCTTCTCTTCCTTGACACTCGCTTACTACAATTGCACTCAGTCTCATACCCGTCTTGACTTGCCCCAAGTAGAATCTGGGTAATTGTAGGTAGAGCCCTACTTCTAAAGCTTTTTTCCCTCTGGCCTCTTTTATTTTCTAGGAATTATAATAGGCGTTCTGAACATTTCATTACTATTTTATAAACATGTCGGCAGTACAGTTAAAATTTTTTTATATGTATCTTTTTACTTTTTATAAAACAGAATAAAACAGAACAGAAGGGGATCACGTAAAAAGAACACATCTCCACTGTTGCCATGTAGGATCATTAGACATGATTCCTCTTGACTGACTTTGTACGTCGTTCTCACAAATTGCAGCATGTGCTAGTTTGTTTGTGTCTATATCTGCATCTATATCTACGTCTATTTTTTCACACCAGTGGGATTATATTATGTACACTGTTTTTCCTCTCCCCTCCCCAGTGATTAATACAGTTCGGAGATCTTTCCCTGTTAGACATATTGGATCTAATTTTAGGATGGCTAGATGGTGTTCCAAGGAAAGGATGTCAGTGCTGTATTTAAGTACTAACTGATAGACAGGCAGGTTTTTGTTGTTGTTATACATATGCGATAAAAATCATCTTTGTACATATCTTTTTGTATCTGTAGGGATGTGTGTGTGTGTGTGTGTGTGTGTGTGTGTGTGTGAGTATGAATTTATACCAGTGGAATTATTGGGTCGTAAAGTACGTGTCTTCTAAAGTTTCATAGACATTGTTGCTAAATTGTCTTCTAAACATGTTGCCCTAAATTGTATTCCCATCAATTTTGTGTGTAAGGGTGTTTTTCCCCCTCACTCACTGTAGCTCTTAACTAACATTCAATTTTTGACGGTCTTCACAGATAAAAAACGGATCCCCCATTATTTTCATGTTCACTTCTAAAATCATGACTGGGGCTGAGTATGTTTTCAAATGTTTATTCGCCACTTATAGGTTGTGTGAATTGCCAATTTGTATTCTTCACCCATTTTTCTATTGAGTTCATCTTTCTCTTTGCAGTAGCTGTAT
This sequence comes from Rhinolophus ferrumequinum, assembly GCF_004115265.2. NCBI lineage: Eukaryota > Metazoa > Chordata > Mammalia > Chiroptera > Rhinolophidae > Rhinolophus > Rhinolophus ferrumequinum. The sequence continues at coordinate 18,629,249 of NC_046300.1, forward strand.
GTATATTAAGTATATTTGTCCTTTGTCTGTCATTTGTGCTGTATACATTTTATCCTTGTAGGTAATTTGTATTTTGACTTTGAATACGTATTTTTACTAGGCAGAATATTTAATTGTTTGTGGTCAAATTTATTTTCATTTTTGGCTTTTGGTTTTGCATCATGTATGGAAAGGGGCTTCTCTGCTCAAAATAATGAAAACCTTCTTCCAGTGAATTGATAGTTTAATTATCATGTTTAGGTCATTTATTCATCTGGAATTTCTTTTGGGTGTAAGAATTCAGGTAGGGGGCAACGAACTTGAAGCACAGTGATGTTTTGATGAATTACTGGAGATAAGGAAAGATAAAGATATCCATCCTAATGGTGGTAAGAAATAGGAGAATTTAAAGAAATCGGAAGAGGATTTGAAGATTCTCTGAAGAATTTGATTTCCTATTAGCTGGGTAGTTTCAAGAATACAGTTAACCTATTAATGTTGGAACCAAAATAAATAATAATTTAGTTATTAGGGTCTAGAGGATTCCTTCTTTGAGGACTGGAGGTGAGATTGCTGCCACCACCTATTTGTTGCATAGCTATCATGATCGATTGGGGAATAATACTTTTTAAATTGTGAACAGACCTTGTTATTCAGCAGAAACATTAGGAAGTCCAGGGCTATTTGGGCAGAAGTTAGTAGTTAAAATGGAGTTAGGCTTAAAGGGAATATAAACTTGATCTCCTTCCAGTTCACTGTAGGGTGGCTGCTTACCTGGCATCAGGGTTTTTAGGAATTTATGCTAAGCCTTCTCTTCACTTGTTCTTTCTCATTCTCTCTCAGCAGGGCAGGTTCCTCCCCAGTAGATTAAAGAGAACATTCTCCCTACAGCTGCTTGGACTTTTACCTTTTAAAAGCTATTTATGTAAAATCAAGTGTTTCCTGGAACAGATATTAGGTAGATGGAATGGTGCCATCATTGAAACTCACCTTAGTGAGAATTGCAGGATAACCAGATTTATAGAACCCTGAGCTGCAAAGGGCTTTAAAGATGACCAGTCCCGTGATTCCGAAATCAGTCAGTTCCTGCTTGAGGTTTTCACCAGTCCAGAAAGTGAAATGAGAAAAACAAGGAGGGAATGAATTATTCCCCAAGACAGCTTTAATTCTCTATAAAGGACTGTTCTTTATTTAGAAATGATATTTCTTTGCTTTTGGAGGGTTTAAATATTCTTTTTATTGTAGAAGATGGTAGAGGATTGATTGATTGCCTTTTTAAAAACCTCAGGTTTATTGAGGTGTAATTTACATAAAGTAAAATCCACCCCTTTGTAGTGTAACATTCACACCTTTTAAGTGTAAAGTTTGAGTTCTGACCTGTATACAGTTGTGTAACCACCACCACAATCATAAGCCCATCCCCCAAAGTTCCCTCAATACCCTGTTTTGGTCAACTCCCTTCTTTCTTCCCTCGCTCTCGGTGACTGCTGATCCATTTTCTGTTTATAGTTTTGCTTTTCCTAGAATGTTCTATAAATGGAATTATACAGCTTTTCACATCAGACTTCTTTCACTTAGCATAATGCTGCTTCTGAATTTCATCCATGCGGCTATATGTATCAACACCTCATTCTGTCTTTTGAATTTGAGCTATTTTAGTGTTTAGTACTTTTTGTTCTTAATACATGTTCTTACTTTCAAAAGTCAAAAGTGATTCCCAATTAATTTCCAAATTAATTCTCAGATTAAAAATTTTCTTAAATTAATTCCCATATTAAAAAAGTCCTTGGCCTTGGAAATCTAAAATGTCTACTATCTAGTCCAGCTCCCTTTGGTTTACACATGAGGGAGCTTCAACAGGGAGGGTTGTGCAGCTAACACTTGAACTCAGATCTCTTTGTTTCTTGGTCTTACCTCACAGGTATCAGTCAGTGCTGCTGTTCTTCCCGCCATGGGAGAGGGGGTCAGTCCTTTTTAGACTAGTATCTGTTTCTAGATGGACGGAAACTGCCAAACAACAGAGAATCCACCTTTTTGGGCATAGGTTCATCCTGTGGCTTCTAGTGTTATAGTCACGAGGGTGTGAGGCACATCTGCTAGCAAGAGTAGAACACCAACTTTCTCTGAAAACAGAAACAACTACAAAACAAAACATCCTCTTTTCAATACTGCAATAAAAATGGAAGCAGTGTAGAGCACTTCATTAGTTGGAAAAGTGTTGAGAGAGCTGTCCTCGTGAGAATTTACTCCCATATGAATTTGAAAGTATCAAAAATGTAGGAGTGGGTGTCCTGTTTTTATCAAGCAGGTGGTGTTAGGAAACTCCTAGAATAGGGAAAAGTGGTGTTATGGGAACCACATTAAGCACTGATGATGGAAAAGGAAGTGGCCTGTTGACAGAAGTAATGAGAATTAATACCTTATGTGCGGGTGACCGTCACTCATGATTGCATTCTTCTTCACAGTGGTCCTGTAAGGTACTGTGTTTCCCCGAAAATAAGATCTAACTGGAAAATACACCCCAGCATGATTTTTCAGGATGACATCCCCTGAACATAAGCCCTAATGTGTCTTTTGGAGCAAAAAATTAATATAAGACCCGGTCTTATTTTCAGGGAAACACGGTAGGTAGTATTAGCTCCATTTTTACAAATTAGAAAACTGAGGCCAATTGATCTTACATGATGGGGCCAAAGTCACACAGCCAATATGTTACTGGACTCAGACAGGAGCTCAAGTTGCTAAACATGCCTCTCACCCATCCCCCATCCTAGTTTCTTGGCAGGAGCTGACTGGAAGGTTCATGATGGTAGTGTTCCCCACGCCCACCCCCACTCCCACCCCCATGAACTCCATGTTTTATAACACGGAGGGGACAGCTCTGTAATAAGATACCTATAACTTCTATGTAATCGAAGGAACCCTTCTCCAATCTTTTAAATAAATTCTGATTCCAAAATTTTCTTTAGTGAATTTGCTTGAAAGTGACATGGCCTTTTGCACTAATTTGTGTGTGTGTGTGATGTAAGCTTACACAAGGTGAGCATTTTTGGCAGGTACCTCTGAATTTTGAATTGAAAGCATCTTCTGATTGAGTGTATCCATGGTTCAATTCACCCCATTCTGGTTTAGAAGAAATACTATAGGGTGCAGAGTGAGAAGACCTATGTTTAAATCCCCACCCTGCCAATTACCTGTTGAACATACCTGCTCAGTTCCTCTTTATTCTTTCTGATTTTCTGTCCTCATCTTGGAAATGGTGACCTCCTAAAAGTTGTCATGTGTCTTGCTCGCAAGAAAAAGCCAGTTGATGACATGACGCCCTCGGAGGAGTTAGGGGCACATTTTTAGTGAGATTGGTGCTGGGAAGTGCAGCACCTCGGCCACCTTTGGAGCGTTGACAAACCCTCAAGGAAAACAAGTGTGCTTTTTAACCCATTTGTGGTTATGTTTTTGTTTTTTGATGGGCTGCATTATATTCACATGGCCACATTAGAGAACTCGGGGTCATTCAAAGTCAACAGAAATCAATATTTGGGGGGCAGGTTGAGGAGTCAGAGAAACATATGAATAATGCTGTTTTCAAGTTACTTTTGACCTGTGGGAAGAGTGGGATAATGAGGACAATGGTCAATGATTAGAAAGCATAAAGGACATTGAAATTTTGAAGATTTTAGTTTCATTGGCTTCCGTCTGACCAATTAAAAGAATTTTTAAAGACTGCACTTGATGGAAACTTATTGTATTTTCAATATTTCTCAGATTTTTCTCACCCACACATGGAAGGTGGATTCACTTGTGTGGGTGACTTGTATACTAAGTGGGTACTTCACTAGCCTGCTCTGATGCTCACTGGGCATTCGTACCTTCTGCCCTGACTTCCAGCCTGTGTGGTCATGATTATCACTTCCTCCTAAAATAGAGATTTTCAACCATTAAACAACAGTGAGATGGGGTGTGGTGGTTCACACTCTTGACGCAGCTCAGAACTTCCCTTTTTTGGCTCAGCTGGCTTCTTTCTGACTGGCACCCCCCATCCCCACTACAAACACACTCTTATTATGAATTCACTGGTGATTGCTGTGAAAGCTTTTTTTTCTCTCTCTATAATGGGAGTAACATTATTTTTAGAAATTGTGACTATTACTTGCACACAATATAAAACATCCAAAAGATAAGAAAGTCTAACGAAGAGGAAAAAATCACCCCAATACCCAGCCCCAGACCTAATGTCTGATGATGTCATTGATGTCATTTGAGTGTACATCCTTCCAGATGCTTTGCTGTGTGGAGAAATAGAAAGAGATCACATGACTCCCTTTGGAGCCCATCCTTCCGGTCTTTCTTCTGTACATGCACATACATAGCAATCACACAGATTGCTTTTCCTAAGCAGCTTCCCTCTCCATGAGGATGGACTATAAGACCCGTAAGACCAGACTTGGGCCACAAGCCCATTCTCTGTGCTTGGCTGGTTTTATCTTGAAAATGATTGTGTGATGGTATGATTGGTGGCCTGTGTCTTAGAACATTTCTAGGGCCTCCTTTGTGTTTCATCTTCCAGTCAGCCTACATGCCCTTCCCTCTCAGTCCTTTCTCATCCCTTATTCCTTGTCCTGCTCTTGTATAGATCCAGATGGGAAGTTGAGTAAATAAAGGGATGTCTTTACTGGCGATTTACCTAACAGTGGAAAATGTAGCTTTTTTCGTCTGTGGTGAAATTAAGTATGGAAATGTAGGTATTTGGGGCTTTTATAATATTCATTGTGCTTGAAATCCTTTGCATTTACTACTTCAAGCTCCAATGATCCTGTTCCCTGTCTGACTCCTGCACTTGAACGTGTGCTCTCTGAGAGCAAACAATGACCACCATTAGGAGGGCAGTAGGTCCCAGGGAATCTCTGTCTGTGTAAAGAGCTTGAAGATGCTGTGGCAAACCGCATGGGTGTGTGGTCAGGGCTCCTGGTCTTTGTCAGCTAATTCCAAATTAAAATGTAAATTTCAGGGTACAATCTTATGCAGATTTGGGCATGGAAGAATATGATTGCCTAATAAAGGATTTTCAATTCATTATAAGTCTTAGGAGGTCTTGAATGAGCAGTGAAAGCTGCTGAGTTTCAGGGAGTGTATGTATACATATTCATGCTGGAAGCTGCCCACATCACTAGTATTTTTCTTGTTTTTCTCCCCAATCCCTGGTAGTTGAATGATATGATGGCTGGCATACTAATTCATGTGAGGTATTAGAGCACTGTCTCCTCTGTGGTGCCTGGGTGTGGCTAGCCCCAAGAGTGGCCCAGACAGCTCCTGCCTCGCCTTTAGCCTTGGGGAAGCCAAAGCCCAATGAGGACCTGCCCATGTTTACACAACCTCCTTGTGACAGCTGACACCTGTGATGCATGTAGTCCCTAACTCACATCCTCTGCTTTTGCCACAACATCTGGCTGGTATCCCCTAGTGATGTTCAAGCAGGGGTTCAAGCAGGGCATGACAGAACACTGGACAGTGAGAAAGGAGGCTGAACAGTGGTGGGCGGGCCTGGCAAACTGCCTCCACGTCCGCTCTCGCCCGGAACTGCGTGCTCTGTGGGTGTCATCTGTCCGGAGGGCTGTGTGCTTGGTTGAGTGCACAGAACTGGATGGGTTGAGAGTTGCAGCTGGTGACCCCCCCTCCTGGTAGCCAGGTTGCCAGGTGCAGACATCTCTGTATGGGGACATTCCAGACTTTATTTGGGGAAGGTGTGGAGGATGTGTGAACTACTTCTGGGGAATGAGAAAGGGGAGGTGTGGGTGTGGAATTCTGACTGTATGTTAAATCCATAGCCAAGTTTCAAGCAAGGAGATTTGAAGCTACTCTTTCATTGTCTCTCCCAGCAATCTTCACCATCTCCTGGTGGTGAAAGACTACAATGTTCCCCCGTCCCCACCCATGAGCCAGAGGGCTTTGGAGAGGTGCTTTGATATCTTGGTTAGGATGCATCGTAACAGGAAGTACCTGCTTGCTGAGACTAACCCAGTGACTTGTGTAGAATCTAAACCACTCAGTTACAAGACTTCAGAGGTCATCTAGTTCAGGGTTCTGGCCTCACCTCATCCCACTATTGGTATGAAAATGCGTACCAAAATATTTATGCTAATAATGAAGAAATAGGGTTGATTCTCCTCAAAACAATACCCAGTATTATTCACCTTGAGAGCGGACTACTGGTTACTCATTGACTGACTGCTAAGAATTTTGGTGGTAATCTGACAAATGATACTGAATACCTCTGTTTTATGTTTAAATAAATTTGAGACCTCTCAGAACTATTTGGAAGAAGTAGAAGTAATAGAATGATTAAAATGTGGGGAGGGATTACAAGCTCCCTTTGTTCCACTTGTCTTAAAACAGTAGACATAAGGAATAGGACAACAGGTAGGTTCTAAAACCGTGTGGTCCCATATGGAAGCCTCTAGCCATACGAGGCTATTTAAATTTAATTAACTGAAATGAAACAAAATTAAACATTCAGTTTTTCAGTCGCATGTAGCCACATTTCAGGCTCCTAGTACCACATCTGGCTGATGGCTGCAGTGTTGGACAGCGCAGATGATGGACATTTCCATCATCACGGAAAGTCCTGTTAGTGCTGATAAAGCTTCAGTGAGTACTTTGCAGATATTAAGGAGGAATTTACCAATGTTTAGGTTAATCTCCTCTTGAGCTATGGACAGTTTCTTTTTTTTTTTTTAATCTAAAAAGATGGACTGGTGCTCCCCCACTCCCTCTGTCCTTCCCCTTCCATCCTTCCTATCAGGACTTCGGGTCTGCTCTGTGGCCTTGGGATTGAATAACTTGATCACTCACACTTCTCGAGTTGCCTTGTCTGTGCAACAGGGACGAGGACCTTACTTGTCAGAAGGCAGGAGCTGGTGTTCTCTCAGAATCTCTCAGAATCGGTGGTCCGATTCTGCTACATGCTCACCCCACTGCCGCTGCTTGTCAAGAAAACATCTGCTTTGAGCTTTTGTGAGGAGCAGAGGAGCAAGGCAAGGTTGCTGATGGTGCTACTTCCCGGCTCCAACAACCTCTCATGGCACCGCACTTCCTGAGACAAAATCCAAAACTTTACCCTGGCATTGGGTGCCCATCATTTCAGGTCCAGCTGCTTTCCCTCCACCTCCACCCAGTGCTCTAGACAAGCAGTTCCCCAGGCACGCTGTGTACTTTCATGCTTCCTGCCAGGAATGCCTTTCCCTCTCTGTTCTTCATGTGGCAAGTGGCCGTGTGGTTTTCAAGGCTCATAGACTTCTGTGAAGCCTTCCTGATCTGCCTGGGCAGAGCGGCTCTTCTCTCCTCTGTGTTCCCATTTCCATCAGTGCTCACCTGTACTACAGCGCTGCTTGGGTGTGTGCATGTGTAGGCTCATGCGCCATCCCTCACGGTTGACTCTTGCCTTTAACGCCTAGGGATGTGGGGAAATCATAGTTGCATCCTCCATACCTGCCACTGTCATGACAACCACTTAGTGCATAGGACATAAACCACTTAGTGCATTTGAAGCCCCCAATAAATGTCAACTCTCCTTTCCCCTTCCTTCCTCGTCCCATCCCTATTATTGGTACGAGTAACAGTAATGTATTATTAGTAGCGGCGTTGGACTTTGGTTCCTTAAGAATATATCCAAGTTACCATATTTTATGTTCCTAAAATATGATTGCATTTTGTGTTAAGTATTTGAGAAATCTATTTCTATAGAGAGAGCTATTAGCTTCCTGTAATTGAAAATCAAGAGTAACTTTCAAGCAAAATGTGTCTTCACTTTTTTTTTTAAGAGAGAAAAAACAACAGGCAAAAGGAAAACATTTTGGGGACAAGGAAATAATAAACAGCATCTATCAACACATTGCTATGTCTGTGTGGCAGGTACTAAGAAAAACACTTTTTTTGGATTATCTTACATTTTTCTCAGAACAGCCCGATGAGGCAGGTATACCATTACTGCATCTTATAGGTGAGGGTACTGAGGCACCGGGAGGATGGGTAATATGCTTTCCCAAGGTTGCATAAATAGCAAGTGGCTGCGATCTATTTTTAAAAACTTGAGATATAATTCACATAACATAACATTTACCATTTTAAAGTATACAATTCAGTGTTTTTAGTATATTCATAAAGTTGCACAACCATCATCACTATCTCATTCCAGAATATCTTATCATCCCCAAAAGAAACCCCCTGTGACTGTTAGTGAGTCATTACTCATTACCCACCCACCCCCTCTCCCCAGCCCCTGATAACCACAAACCACTGTCTCCACAGACTTGCCTATTCTGAACGCTTAATGTAAATCGAATCATTAAATATATGGCCTTTTGTGTTTGGCTTATTTCCCTTAACATAATGTTTTTAAGCTTCTTTGATGTTGTGGCATGAATCAATACTTCATTCCTTTTTATGCCTTAATAATATTCCATTGTATGGACATTCCATTATATGGACGCTTCTTTTATCCATTCAACAGTTGATGGATATTTGGGTTGCTTTCACTTTTTGGCTATTATGAATAGTGTTCTTATGAACATTTGTATACAGGTTTCTGTGTGAATATATGTTTTCATTTCTTTTGGGTATGTAACTAAAAGTGGCATGGCTGGGTCATATGTAACTATGTTTAACTTTTTGAGGAACTGCCATAATGTTTTCCATAGTGGCTACACCATTTTATATTCCCAGTGGTAATGTGTGAGGGCTCCAATTTCACTACATTTTTGTCAACACTTGATATTGTCTGTTTTTTTATTATAGCCATCCAAGTGGGTATGAAGTTGTTTCTCACTGTGATTTTGATTTGCATTTCCCTAATGACTAATGATATTGATCATTTTTTAATGTGCTTATTGGCCATTCATATATCTTCTTTGGAGAAATGTCTACTTAAATCCTTTGTCATTGTCATTTTTTATTGTTGAGTTGTGAGAGTTCTTTATATATTCTGGATACTAGACCCTTATCAGATATATGATTTGCTAATATTTTCTCCTATTATGTGACTTGTCTTTCCACTTTTCACATCTTTTTTGATATAAGTGAAATTTTTGAGAACAAATGGAGCATCAGGGATGGAGGATGGAGTAGAGAATTGGAGTCAAAGGACCTTGTTTCTGGCTGTGCCTGGGCCACTCACAACAACTAACAGTCTTGTAATCTAGAGTAACTTAATTTGTCTTAGCCTCAGTTTCCACCTCTGTATATTGGGCAAAATCATGTCAACTGTACAGGATGGTTTTTAGGATTAAATGACATTAACACTTCACAAACGTCATTTCTTTTATGACACAGACTCTTCCAGCTCTGCTAGAACATCTGTGTTGATAGGTAACCGGGTTGTAGAGCTAGGTTGCTTCCACCTAAAGATGGATCACTGAGGAGTAGTAGCTAAGAACTTCTCCTAAAACTTGATTGTAATGACTCTCCCATTATAAGTTTGATAGACTGCCCATGTGATTATATTCCTCATGCATCAGAAAGTTCTGGTGTAATTCAGACTTAACTAGTTTGGCATTATTCATTTTATGTGGTCTTGTGGTAAGGAGCTCCAATCTCACTTTCTGTGATGCTGTTGGGTGGACAGGACTGCGTTCAAAAACTAGCCCTATAGTGCCACTTGGGGCAGGTCACTCTCTGAACCTCAGTGACCCATCTATGAAATGGGGACAACAATTGTTGTTGATGTGAAGATTGAATTATGGGTTGTGGTGAGGATGAAATGAGATCATGTTTGTTGTGTTCCTATTGTACAGCCAGACACTGAGTTAATTTCCTTATGGGAGTTAATTTCCTGCCAAGTTGGGCCTCATGAGCTGCCCTCCTGGGTAACACCCTGTACTGGACTGTGCAAGACGGTGCACAGCCTGCAAAATGGGGTATTGTCGATAAATAACCGGTCTTTAAAATAATCAGAAGAGATTGTTTTTCTTTTACTTAAATAGCTATATGTTAAAATTGGTGAAAAGTTTAAGAAAAAATTGGTGGGGGAGGTATACCATTGTGGGACCAATCAATCAGTCAAAACAAATAAAAAACAGAAGTCGAGATACACACACACACACACACACACACACTCACACACACAAAATCTTTGGAAGGACACACAAGGAGCTAGTAATAGTGGTTTGCCCTGGGAAGGAAGAAGGGACTGGAGATTTAGTGTTGAAAGAAAGAAAGAAAGTACGGATTTATGAGTACCATTTGATACTATTTGAAAATTTCATATTGTGCGTTGTTGGGATATATATATATATACACATTTTAAGAAAGGAAAAACCAAAAAATATACACATTTTAAGAAAGGAAAAAACTGTATTAAAATTACGTTGATGGTGACCACTTTGAGCACTTCTTGTAATTGCGGAAGTCAAATGTGACTTACATTCGTCTTTAACAAAAGACATCGGTATATATTGAGTATTATAATTTTAATTTTAATATAGTTTTTTTCTTTCTTAAAATGTGCATACAATTTTTTGGCGCTCTCTCTTTCTCTCACTCGAGACACACACACACACACACACACACACACACACACCTGGAGTTACTCAAATGGTTAAAATTTAAATTTATAAAAAAATTTTTTAAGGAGGAGCCGAGGTTGTCTGGCTAAGTTCTGTGCTCTCCTAGGCCATTGTCAAGTTAGTCCATTATCCGCAGGCAGGAAAGCTCTTCACCAGGTAGTTACTGATTAACCTTCTCATTATAGTCTTCACTTGAAAGTCTTAAAACCAAGTGTTCTTGAAGATATTTGATAATTTCCAAATTCCTGCCAATTCAGATTAGGCTTCTATTCTTGTTACTCAGTGTCGATTTTACTTGATATGGTTTGAAGTAGTTCAAGTTTAATGCTTTTTAGGGGAAGTCCCCCTTTATTTGAATTAAACAGTGACTCGTGATCCCGTCGAGCGGCTGTTCCTCCGCTGGAGCCTTCAGGGGAGGGGTGGTTGGCTGGTAGCAGAAGCAGCGCCTGTCTGGGTCCTGGCTTCTGTGAACAGAACTTTTGCACCTGTGGAGCGCAGTGAGAATGAGGGACCCTGGAGGAGGCAGGGGGTTAATGCTGCCTGCCTGAAAACACTTTTAGAAATCTCATACGTCTCAAAAAATTCAGCATGTATATCTTACTGTGTAATATACTGGCCTGATTTAATATTTACATTTCGCCCCCAAATTGTTGGGTAAAAGCAAGATGAATCACATTCCCACCGAGACCCTGAGGATATAAAGTGCCCCAGGTTGAAAAGCAAAACATCATGAGGGTGCTGTTTCCCGAAGTAGCGAGTCTTTTGGGGAAATAGAAAACAATGGGTGTAAGCTTGATAAACTCTCAGTAGGTAAAGTTGGATGAGCTCATCTGAGGATTTACTCTTCCCTTGGCTCTATCTTCCTGTTTTCTGCTGTTGGGCAATTTTACATTCATGTTATATTAAGCTCAGTGCCATTTTTCACCTGGAATTTTTCATAGATAATTACCTCTTGGGTACTTAAAATTAAGTGTTAAACATCCAACTCCTAAACATATCATCAAATTAAGTAAATAAAGCACAATTTGAGAACAGCTTTTATTAAAACAATAAAGTTTGGGGAATTTTTATTGTCTTAAAGTATAACAACTTTGCATACCTTCTCAAGCATAATTTTAATGTGAGGCTGCCGGCCTTGCCCAAAAGAAAAGTATTAGTGCCACCCTGGATGATGCTCTTAGGCCCAGGGGACGTTCAGATTTGAAAAAAAACAAAAAACAGTTTTGATTCAGTTGAACTAATTTATTCCATTATTTGTACTCACATAGGGCTTTGTTCGAGCATAAATAGTTTAGTTGCTGTTTCTGTCTAGACCATTAGTGGCTGATTTTATATTGACAGGCCTCTGTGAGACCTGTTGATTTGAGGCAGGATACACACCTCTGTCTCAGGACGTTTCCCGGCACTGAACTTCACTACAGACTAGTATGGATGAATACTCTAAGGACAAGAGGATCCAGGCATACAGTTGGGGGTCTCTGTTCAGAGTGGACTTGTCTGGTCTCTGTTTTGCTGATACTGGGAGAGAAGCTTAGAAGGTCAACTTGGGAGTAGTGCTCAACAAATACTGAATGCTTGTGTGCTGTGGTGTTCTGGTGGTGGGGCTGTTGGGGTGGGCCATGGAGTGTGGCCACCGGGAGTTTCTCATTTTTGTGGAAGCCAGTCGACAACAGCTGTGGGCTTTGTCAGGCAGTGATAGGTTCTATGAAGAAAACAAAAGCAAGGCTAGGACTGGATAAACAACAGGGAGAATCTGAAGGTAGTTCTATTAAAAAATACATTCTATGCACACTGTACGCTTTAAAAATGTCAGTGCCATAAAAGATCGAGAAGGCTATGGAAACGTTCCAAACTGAATGAGGCTAGAGACATGACAACTAAAGTGCAATACCTGACCCTACACTGGATCTCATTTTATACTGATAAAATTAGACTTTGGATTAGTAAAGTAGTTGATAACTGTATTGTGATTATGTAAGAAAATATCCTTTTTTTAGGAAGGACACACTGAAATAGCTCATACTTAAGGGTAAAAGGCTACGATGTATGTAACTTACCCTAAAATGGTTAAAAAAATTTCTTTTGTACATTTTTTTTTTGTATGTGTGTGTAGTGAGGGAGGAAAAGAAGAGAGGGAAGAAATGATAAAACAAACGGAGTAAAATGTTAATAATTGATGAAACTGAAAAAAGCGTGCACAAGTGTTCTGTTTTGTAACTCGCTTCAAGTTTGAAATTATTTCCCTATAAAAAGGTGTTTAAAAATCACGTATAGTCTAACACTTTTTCGAACAAGATCCTGTTTTAAAAAAATGTATATATTCCTATAAATCGTTTACATGGTAGTATGAATTTTAAGGAAAGTAATTACTCACTCGCTCTTTTTCTAGCTGAGTCGAACCCCCAAGGAACTCAGTGGTTTTCTAAGAGTGAAAGAGAATTTGGGGAAAGGAGACATTGTAGGGTCACTGCAGTCAGGCTAACATGGAGAACTGTTAGAATATTGGGACTTGGAGAGCAGGGAGGAGGCTGTGTTATGGAAGATAGAGAATTAGAAAGGAAGCTGGGGGCAAGTTAGTGATTAACTGACAGTCGGTTGAAGGTTGTTCTTTATGGTTGGGCAATCTCGGCAGTCCATTCAGTATGCTATCTTTGGTGTTTATCTTTTTTTTTTTTTTAAAAAAAACAACTTTATGGAGATATAGTTTACATATCACGCAAGAACGTTGTGGATTACCAATATTATATAAATATATAAAATTATTATGCCAGTATCTATCAAAATTGATCAAAATGCTAGACACAGTATAAGTACCTTAAAGACATTGTTTCATTTCATACTTACAAGGTATGTATCTTAGAAGGTATGTTTTATTTAGTTTTGTGATAGAGAATGATGATAATAAAACCCTAAGAGGTTATAAATAATGACCTTAGATCAGATACCTGGTGAGGGGCTGGATTTTTAGTCTGGGTCTCTGCTACTCCAAAGCCAGTGGACTGGGCTGCCTTCTCATATCTCTGCAGTGTGACCAGAGATTTTTGTCTCTGGTACCTTAGAACAGAACATGGGGCACTTCCTGAAATGTGGAAGAGTAAATTGATACTCTCAGCCCAAGAAGGGAAGATTTTGTAACTAATCGATCTTGAATCCGTCATGTAGGAAAATGAAAATCTTTGGGGAGTTAATTGACTGTTTTGGGGTTAGTATCAGTGGAATTAGTTCTGTGCTGGATAAGATATCCCATCCACCCATGTGCCCATCCATTTATACCAATCCACCCACCCATCCATCCATCCGTTGGAGTTGTGTCCTCGAGGTGGCTGTCTAACCCTGAATTGCAGTTCTTCGGTTCTGCAGGCACCAACATCCCCAACCTCTCTTGTCCATCCTACATATCTGATGACCGTATTTCTCTCTACAGCAAACGTTACCCCCTTCATTTTCTACTCTTGACTGCTTTTACAGCCCTCCAGAGACTTCTTGACACCTACCCTTGACAACCTAGACAGGTTATCAAGAAGCCCATTTGGGATTAGGATACAGGGACGTTCTCAATGGAACCCTGAGTTCCATTAGTAGGTTTGCATTTGCCTTCAGGATCTTTCTTCGCTTTGAATCCTTCTTGGCCAGGTCAGCAGCTGGAAAAGATGCTGATGCCTGCCTGATACCTCTATTTAGGATATTTAGTTGTCATTTGTCTCCTTTCGGCTTTCAGCTTATCTTAATGGCATCTTTTTTATCCCCCTGAAGCCGGATAGCAGACATTTATAAACTGCCTATTGTGTGCTGGGCACTGACCTTCATGTTCTCTCCTTCCCAGTTTATCGTGTAGGCGTTTGAAGTTCCTAGATTCTCGTCTTGTATTGATGTAAAAAACAAGAACAACAACAGGAAACTACTTTGATCCCATGGAAATAGTTTGTTCAAATGCCACAAGAACGTGTTCTTCTCTCATAATAATAACGATAAATGGTGTACTACAGTTCCTAAGTCCTTCCACATGCGTCACCTGATGGCAGGGTATCTCAGTGTTGGCGTTACTGGTATTTTTGGCCAGAGAACTCTTTGCTGTGAGCGGCTGTCCTAAGCACTGTAGGGTGCTCAGTTGCATTCCTGGCCTCCACCCACTAGATGCCAGTAGCACCCCCATCATTAGTTTTGACAAGCAAACAAATCTTCTGATTTTACCAAGTGATTCTTGGAGGGGGCAGAATCACCTGTCGTTGCGAACTACTGCCTCACACAATTCTTACAACAATCCTCGGAGGTAGGTATTACATCTCCTTTTGCAGATAAGGAAACTGAGGCTCAGAAAGGTTAAATGGCCACATGGCTAGGATGTGCCAGAGGTGAGATATGGAAGTTATCCCCATGTGTTTGGCTCTTCATCTGAGGTTCTTTTGTCCCCCAGCTGCTGGGAAATTGTGTTTCAGTGTGCGTGGAATAGCAAGGCCAACGGGGTGGTTCTGCAGTGGAACGTATGCTTTTGGGAAAGGCCCTGCTCTCTTGCCAGGTGTGAGACAGCTCATCCATCATGTTCGGAGACTTCTGGGCATCTCCCCCAGTGAAGGATGCAGCTAGGAATTGAGACAGATTTTATCCACGAAGCAAGCAAGCTCTCGCAGTCCCGCTCCACCAGGCCAGTTCGGGACATCCCCAGGCCTAGCCATGGAATGAAAGGGGCCCCCAACTTTGCAGCCTTGGAGCCCCTGTGCCAAGATTCTGCACAAATCTGAGAAGAGCTGGGTGGCACCTCTGGCACTGTTATAACTGCTGAAGAGGCAAGTCACATATTTCTGAAGTTATATTTCCCCCGGGCTCTGTGCTGCATTGGCAGAGTGGAGAAGACACTGGACAGAATGTTGACCTGAGGCGGAAGCTTGACAGCCTGTGTGAGCTGTGCTGGGCGAGGCAGGACTGGCAGGGCTTTGCCCGGGCCTTCTGGCCTTCCTCATGGGCTGCAAGCACTCGGCTGCAGTGAGGACCCACGGCAGTGCCGCCTCCTGCCTTAGCCCGCTGTGGGTGGATACCGATAGTGGTTCTTGCCAGCTCCCTCACCTGTGGTCATCTAAGGTAAATGGGGGTCTCAGGAACTGGGGAGTGGGATGATTGAAGGGGTGCATTTACTCTTCCGCCCTCCTTCGTGTCTTTTTGAGGAAGAAGCACTTCTCCCTTGGGACAGTGTAGACATAGCTCCCAGGGCACCCGGGATTTCTGCACATTGTGAAGCCATAAATATTCTTTCCGCCCCGGTGGGATGCATAGTATAGACTGGCGAAACTTGAGGAGGTGTCTCCTTAGAACCTGATTTTTGAAATGCAAAAGAATATTACTAGCATTGATTGACTTTGAAATAAAAAAAAAATCTGTCTTTTCTCTTATGAAGTCTTTCTGCGACTTTAGATACTGACCTTGGTTAACAGCTTTGATTTGCTTGCTTTTGAAGCCAACTTGATTTATCATGTTTTTAGTGCTTTCCTCATTATCTCAAATATCAACTAATATGCAGACACACCATTAGTGGGTACGGTTCAGGACTGAGAGTCAGGAAACTGGAGTCTTCTGACAGCTGTACCATTGGCCTTGACCTTGAGCTATTTGCCTTTTTTTTGTACCTCAGTTTCTTATTCTACAAAGTAGGTGGAGTATTTCCCCTCTTTGTTTCACAGAGATATTGCAGATAAGCAAATTAGTACTTTTAGAGAGGTTTAATCAAAGTAGCTATTAATATAATTATAATGATGACAAATAGTATAATATAATTGCCAGCTTTCTATGCTGAAGGTGCCACGAGAGTGATCTGCGAATGCCCTGCTGCTGACCTCAGTGTGTGTCTGTGGGAAGTGAAGGAAGAATATTTCTCTCTGACACTCATGTTAATTTGGTAGTGCACATAGAGTTTTGATTTGCTT
Organism: Rhinolophus ferrumequinum; assembly: GCF_004115265.2. Lineage (NCBI taxonomy): Eukaryota > Metazoa > Chordata > Mammalia > Chiroptera > Rhinolophidae > Rhinolophus > Rhinolophus ferrumequinum. The sequence continues at coordinate 18,645,696 of NC_046300.1, forward strand.
TTTGCTATGTCGGAAGTACTTTGTTGCTTCTCCACTCTCTGTCCCTGGCTTCCATTCCCACCCCCCAAAGTAACAATTCTAGGCATAGGCATGTATGCATTGCCTTCAACAAGAAATGGGGCCATGTTTTGTAAGCTGCTTTGTGATTTATTTTTTTTCATATTTCGTGCTTGTATTTTTCACACAATAATCTTGGAAATCTTTCCATGCCAGTGTTGGTGTGTGTGATTTTTAAAAAGATCAGCTGTCTGGTGTTTAATGGAATGCATGTGTCGCCGTTCTCTTAATAGTCTCTTGATGGGCATTTCTGGGGTACATAATAGACCCCTTGTTAAAGATCAAGACCATGTTATGATGTGAAGTCGCAAGGCCCGTGAGACCTAGAATAAGGAACGCTGCAGCTCTTGGCTCTGTGTGCTTTAGGATTAGTTGCTCAGCATCTCTGGGCCCCAATTTCTTATTAAAAAGAGGGGTTTGGGCTAGAAGATATTCTCAGATCCAATCCAGCTTTAAATGTCGTAAATTCATCCTCAGCTCTTGTGTACTAGTGATCTATTGCTATGTGACAGACACTTCAAAACTCAATTATCTTACTTAACTTACAGTCTTAGCTTACAGTTATGCTGGGCATTTCTTCTCGTCTGAACTGGGCTCAACTGATCCCATGCGGGCTTGCTTATGTGTCTGCAGTCAATTCACAGGCAGGTTGTGGTGAGAGTCAAGGAAGGATGTACTCGTACATCTGGTGGTTGGCTGGCTATTGGCTGGGCAATTGGGGTGCGTGGGGAGTGTCAAGGAACTACATGTTCCTCCTCCTTCAGGCGACCCTGAATCTGTTCACATGTGGCCGGGCAGGGTTCCCACAGCAGCAAGTGTTCATCTACATTGGGTGATGGAGGACAAACACAAGACATTGGTGAGACAAAGGCTGTGCGCTCAGATGCAGGAGGAGAAGTGGGATGGTTTATCATCCCAGGAGCTTTGAAAGGTGAGAGTGCTCAGTAGCATCCAAAGCTGCCGAGAGAAATAAAGAAGGGGGAATGGGAAAAATTTGCCTTTGGATCTGTCCCGAGGAAGGTCAAGAGAAGTAGCATGTTTATATTTAGCCACCGGCATTAGATTAATTGTTCCAAGTAGGATTTTAAAAATAGCCATTTTTTCATTGTCATTGTTCAGTTGTTTCAGAGTCGCCCCCTACAAGGCACACATCTTCTCTTCTCAATGCCTTGACCTCAGTTGTGCAGGTAAATAAGATAAGTAATGCACAGATGAGCCATGGAAACTTAAAATGGTGGCAAGACAGGTGTCAAAAAGAGCCTGCCTGCTGCATATAAGAGGTTAGGGATCTCTGTAAAGAATTAGTTTGCCTACACCTTCCTCTTTGTGGGACATGTAGAACAGTAGAGAATTTCAAATCTACACTTGATGGAGCAGTTGCTTTGGCTTTTTCTCCTTTTTTTTTTTTGTCTTCTTTTTTTTTTAATGTGTGCTGACTGGAGCTCCTGCTTTGCAGCTCCTCTGGGAGAAGCGTGAGAGCGAACTGCTTCTCTTGGGCTCTGCTCTGCGTGTAACACAGTTAATGTTATAAGGAAATTCTGGAATAATATAATTCATTAGCTTAACATTTTTTCTTATTATAAAAGTAATATAATTATATACAAGAAAATTGGGAAAATAGAGAAAAGAACAACATGGTCTCGCTACTCTGAAATATCCACTGTTAACAATTTGGGATAGTTTGAGCAAATATTTTTTCTCCTGTGTTGGTGGACTGACTTCCCATTTTAATAAGAAAATCTGAGGGGTTCTTTAGAATGCCTCCCAGTTTTTATCCAATAGCTCTGGGTATGTAGTTCTGCTTTTGTATTCAGGGGAAATTAGACCAGCCTTAAAATAAAATATTCTGTTGTGTTCCATATATGTGGAATAAAGAAAAGAATCCCATCTGGGATGAGTAGGAAGACATGGGAAGAGGCAGTCAGACATGTTAGAATGGTCTGTAGAGGGTTGTCTGATTCTTAAGGCATTATTAATCTTTTTATTTTTCATTTTTCAAAACCAAGTACACCCATCACTTCTATGTAGTTCCCAAACATTTTCATCACCCCGAAATAAAGCCCTGCGTCCATTAAGCAGTTACTCTTCATTTCTTCCTTCTGAGCTCCTGGCAACCACCAATCTGCTCTCTGCTTCTGTGGTTTTACCTGTTTCGGACATTTCGTGTAAATGGAATCATATGATATGTGACTTCCTGTGTTTGACTTCTTTTATCCAGCATAATGCTTTTGAGTTTCAACCATCGGGTAGCAGGTATGAGTACTTCATCCCTTGATATGGCTGAATAATGTTCCACTGTATGGCTATATGACAATTTGTTTACCCAGTCACCATTTGATGGACATTCGAGTTGTTTCCACCTTTGGCTACCTTTTGAATAGTGCTGCTATGAATTTGTGTGTATTGGTTTGAGTGCCTGTTTTCAATTCTTTTGGGTAAGATACTAATCTTGATCCTTACTCCCTAGGTTGTAAAATGCTTAAGTTGAGGCAGTCCACTTAGTTCATGCCAACTCACAGTTGGAACCTACACATTTTGCTTCTGCAAAGCACTTCTCTGCTTTATATTGACTTTGGTCACGATCCCTAAGATAATACATGGGGCCTCTTTTGCCCAATGGGGAGTGATTGGTGCTTTGTTACAGGAATCCTAGTTCAGCATCTTACATGTACAGTATAAAACATAAGACAGAATCTCATTAGTTCTTGTCACAACTGCTCATGGGGTAAAACAATCTTTTCCTGCTCTGCCTGTCAGCCGATCTTAATTCCATTGCCCCAGATCCCAGCGTCCTTCTCATTACCTCATCTGCCCTGTCTACTCAGATGGAGCATGTGCACTTGTGGCCGCCTCCTTTGTTTGCTTCATAACTGACCACCCACAGCTGCCAGTGACTATGGAACTGTTAAATGTGCAACTCCTGTGAGCACCAGGCACGTGTCCTGAGATACTCACCATGAACTTTTTGATCAGTTATGTTCTGTGTACAGGGTCTAGACTGGGCCCTTATTTGGAAATTCATCTCTGCCTTCCTCAGTATAGTTCTTGAAAGATTTGAGGAAGAAATGAAATTTGATGTCATGCCAACTGGAACTTCAGTCTTAGGGAGTAAATCTGGGTGGGAAAGAAAAGGAGGAGGACCGACAAACATCACAGATGACAGGTTAAAGCAAGCATATTGCCATTTTGGTTCCTGTCTGGCACCCTGTGAAACAATGTGGACCTGTTGTTTTAGGCGGGTTCCTCCAGAAAGCAGAGCCTCAGACATGAAGGCTTGGGTGCAGTAATGTGGTCCTAGGTAAGTGGACTGGGGAGACCAGGAAGAGTGAAATAATGGCAGTTGATAAAGCCCCCCCAAAGGCCTGCTATTGTGCTGGTGGTTACTGCTGTGGGTGATTAAAGCAGAATCCCATTGGTCACTCTGTAGGAACCGTATGGAATATGCTTCAGAATTTTCCACCTCCTCTACAGAAGATGGTATAATGTACCCAACGGCTCCCCCGTCCCGTTGATCAAGGATTACCCCATGGGGGTGTTAACTCTTTCTTGCCTTTCTGGGTTTGCTGTTGTACCTGCTTTGTACTTACTCTTGAAAGTGTGTTCCCACTGACTTTCCGAATTGGCTTCCACAGAACAGCCACAGGTCAGAAAGCAGGAGGTACATAGTGCAACCAAGGCCTCATACTAACATCTGTGCACCGCTGGTTGCCTCAGCAACTGCTAAAGTTATAAGGTGGGCCGAGAGGATGTAAGGCAGGGCACACATGTTTCTGGAACATGTAATTTCCATAGTCCTCCATCTCTCTTTGGGTAGCCACTACTTCTTTATCTCTCAAAGCTTCAGGAATATCCATAATTGATGGTATCCAATCATGCGGACTTTTCTCAACCTGGCTGCAAGTGCAGGTTATGTATTTGTCCCACTCCTCTTAACCTCTTTTTTTCTTTCCCATTTTTCATTTTGATGGCATTAGTCCAGTTGATCTGTTAGAGTTAACGCCACTAAGTCTATTAAAACTGGAGGAATCCAATTAGATTTTAACACAAGAGGACTAAATCCTCTTTAAAAAAAAAAAGGATAATTTGGACTCTTCAACAGGTGGTAGTGTCTCTGGAGACGAGGAGAAATGAGGAAAAATCGCTCATGTACTCTCACACAGGAAGCAACCAGAGTTTAATTTTCTCTTTCATGTGCTCCAGAGTCTGTTATGACAGTAATATACTGGCTGAGAAGCATTTTGAGTCCCAGCAGGAGCTATTGTGTTTCTGTAACACTGGACAACTTTGCATCTCCATTGCCCTTGAGGATCGGGCCATCTTCCTCGCTGTCTCAGAGTGTTAACATAGAGCTGACCTGCACAGGTACCTGGTAGACAATATCATTTCTCATGTGATGAGCCCAGGAGCTTTTGGCTGAGCCGGTATTTGCACTAGTGAATTTATGGAAACTTTCTTGCAGCTCACACACTGGAGAACAGGATATTCCAGGGTTCTATAACCCTAGAGTCCTAGGAGACCAGGAGAAGTCCTCCTGATGATTTGGAGACATTGTCCCTTAATCAAAAACAGTTGGCTAAAGCAAGGCATCATAAATGTGATGTATAACCTCACCCATTTTTAGATGTAGTTCCGAGGCCCTTTCACCAAGCATGGGTTTACTGGTAGAAATTCTGCATCTTCTTTCTTATGGAAAGCATATCTATAATGTATCACCTATAATCTCTTGTTTGGGGTCTTTAAAAAATGGGCAAATTCATTACAGAATCCTTCTAGGTTTTTATAAATGGTTTCGAGTTTTTTATACTGTGTTTCCCCGAAAATAAGACCTAGCTAGACCATCAGCTCTAACGCGTCTTTTGGAGCAAAACTTAATATAAGACCCTGTCTTATTTTAATATAAGACCAGGTATGATATGATATGATATGATATGATATAAATAATATAATATACCGGGTCTTATCTAATACAATATAAGAACGGGTCGTATGTTAATTTTTGCTCCAAAAGACACATGAGAGCTGATGGTCCGGCTAAGTCTATTTTCAGGGAAACACTGTATAGTTACCAAGCCCACACCTAAATTCAGAGCAGTTTTTAGCGGTACACTTTTATTGATATGTTTCAAGTCATGCAACTTTGTTTGATAAAGACAAGTATTTTTTATGTTTCCATATTATCAATTTATTATTTAAATTATGCATGTAAAATAATAAGTACCCCAGCATAAGCAGAGTAGGGACTAAATATAGTTGGCTTTTTGTAGACTCTCAGCTGAGCTGGTGGGAGCAGAAGTTAGCAGGCATGATCAAAGAGGCAGGCTGCAAGCTGTGTGAGCATTGAGCACCTGGGTGCACCAGTTGGTAGGGGTTATGGAAGAAAGTGGTGGGAAATCCAATTAGTTGGATAAATTGAGGACATTGAGAGCTTCTAATACAGCTCTTCTAACTCTGCTACCTGATATCCTGAGATTGGGCAATGCAAAAAGCCTCACTCATAAAATGGTGTAAAGCTCTTCAGGGTTGCTTCTAATGACTCCACCCACATACTCTCTGCGTGGAAATTATCGTCACCAATGAGAGCTTCCAGCTTTGCCAGATATTCATTTGATGGTTCGGATTCTGCAAATTTCAGTGATTGGAATTACAGGGACTGAGTGCTTGGACCATTTACACTTTAAATGATTCCCTGTCTTAAATTTTTTGGTAAAAATTCAGAGATCTGAGACTGGTTCTTTTCTTTGTGATCCATAAATTAGTTGTAAGCAAAAAAAAAAAAAAAAGAAAAAATCTTGTTGGCTCTGTGTACTTGTCAAGTCCTGTGTCTGGGTTCTGAAAAGTCCAAGACACACAATCGAAATTCCTTTGTGTCTTAAATGTAAGCCTAGCTTAGTGTTAGCATAAGATTTTGACCCTACACAGTTTATTTCTACTTTTTACTCAGATTCCTTGAATTACCCTGTTTCCCTGAAAATAAGACCTAGCCGGACAATCAGCTTTAATGTGTCTTTGGAGCAAAAATTAATACAAGACCGATTCTTGTATAAGACCCGGTCTTATAGTAAAATAAGATCGAGTCTTATATTAATTTTTGCTCCAAAAGACGCATTTGAGCTGATTGTCTGGCTAGGTCTTATTTTTGGGGAAACACGGTATTAACAAATCTTGCATTTCCGTTTTAACCTCATCCATAATACCAAGCTGGGAATAAATAATTAGTGGGATTTATTCCACCGATCCTGGAGGATTCTGCATGTAGTTGAGATATGTCGACAATGGTGTGATTTAATTTTTTTCAGTGTGAAGGTTTTTGAAACACAAGTGGGAGTGCCCTTTGAGCTTTATGCTTTTGTGCCCCAGCATTTTGGAAGGAGATAATGATCTCTGTAGGTAGGAGAGCTTCTGTCAGAGATTAGTTATTGATTGTAAGAAAACCAAATTTGTTTCTTGAAATATTCGTAGAATTGCTTTGGACTTTTTATCCCCACAGCAGGTTTGACCCCCTGGTAGGTGACAGAAATTTAAACATAAAATAGGAGCCCTTTTTCCACCATGCTATGGAGTGATCATTTATAGAATTCCTTGACATGCAGTCTCCTTTTGTTCTGTGATTCATTTCTGGCATAAAATATCTTCTGGGTCGATTATATTGAGACGTGAGGAGAAATACAGAATTGAATAAATCATGAAATACCCATCTTTACGGCAATAGTAATACAATTTTACCATGAAAATTATCCGATGGAGATGATACATGCCATGTAGACATATGTAAATTTATGCAAATGACAATTTAATACCTGAATATGGCCCTGAGGAAAAAAGCTTATTGGAACCCATTGTTCTAATTGGCTCATCATTCTGAGTGTCTGAATCAGCCCCGGGTGATACCAGGTACTCTGGCTTGTCTGGCAATTGTCTGTAATTTCTAATTCAGATGCTCATCTTTCTGGTCAGTTACCTCTCTGACCTCAATTCCTACTGCTCTGTTCCTTGCTCACGTCTACCCCAGCCATGCTGCGCTCCTTGCTCAAACACCCCAGAGCCTTGGCACCTGTTGAGTTTCTACCGAAAGTGCTGTTCCCCAGATGTCAGCATGGCTCACTCCTTTACTTCATTTAGGTCTTTAAATCAAATGTCACTTTCTCATGCAGCCGTCCCTGGCTACCTGTCTAAAATTGGAAAGCCCTCCCACCTTTCTCTAGGTCTGCTTTATGTTGTTTTTATGTATTATGTTTTATATCATCCCATAGATTATCTAAAACACTTTATATTTTACTGATTTATTTATTTATTTTGATCTCTTTGCTTTACCAGAATGCCATTTGCATGAGGGCAGGGATATTTGCCTGTTTTGTTCATTGTTATATCTCAATTGCCTAGGGAAATGCCTGGAGCATAATAGATGCTCAAGAAATACTCATTGGATCTCTGAATAATATGTGTTGGTTGCTTTTTGGACATTCTGTGTTTACTTATAATTAAGTGTGGGTGATGTGTCATTTCCAGACTCTTTTGTCTCTTGGAAAAGGAGAGGAGATACTAAAGAGTCATTGGTGGTATTTTTTTTTCTTTTCTTTTTTTAATTAAAATTTATTGGGGTGATTGGTTAGTAAAATTAAATAGGTTTCAAGTGTACAATTCTGTAATACAAAATCTATATGTCACATTGTGCGTTCACCACCCAGTTCTCCTTCCATCACCGTATATTTGACCATTGGTGGTATTTTTAAAATTAGGTTTTCAGAAAAGGAACAGTGGTTTTACCAGTGGTTAACATTGAGCTTGGGGGATTCATTGCTCTCTAAGTGTTTATTGCATTCATAGCATTTGCAAGGTGAAGTCCTGTATCAGGTTCCACAAGGTACACAGTGGCTCAGTGGCAGGTTAGACGCAGTCCCGGGCCCCAGGGGAGGTCACAGTCTAGGGGAGGTCACAGTAAGTTGTAGACAGATGATGAGTGGATAAAACACAGTAAGTGCTATGAGTGTGAACTGCATTTTATCTTGGATATCTGTAGATATACTATCCATCAAACATTACCTTCACTATTATGGTTAATGATGAAAAAAAATTTAAATCAATGTATTTTAGCTCCATGTATTTTAACCTTAATGAACTTATTGTTTAGGTATTTGAGAATCAGTGTGTTATATGGGAGTTTGACATTAAAAAGTAATTTTTTTCCTCCAAAATGCTAAATAAACTACCAGTTATGATGTTCTATAAAGAGTTGTGGAAGTTTTTGGAGCTCAGCTGAAGAGAGTGCGTGAATCCCCTCTAGCAAGGAGGTGCAGTGTAATGGCTGAGACCACGGTGCCGGGAGCCAGCTTTATTATTGGAATCTCAGCTCCATTATTTACCAGCCATGTGACCTGGGGAAACGTATTGAGTGTCCCTGTGCCTCACTTGCCTCATCCTCATCTGTGAAATGGAAATTATAGTACGTACCTCATGGGATTATAAAGAAGATTAAATAGTTAAGGTGTATACATAATACTTAAAACAATTCATGGAACACAGTATCATGTGTTAACTTTTATAAATATAATTAAAGTTACTACCATCGTCATTGGATCATGGCAAACTCTTCAGTCCAAACAAGGTTTTCTCTTTAAAAACTGTTTTGAAACTCGAATGATTGTTCTCGTTTCTTCCCTGCTCCCGTTCTTCTTGTTCCTATTGGACGTCAATTCCCTGGATATGTATTGGTCTTTGCCTAATTATGTATTTTAAATTTACATAAGTGGCATTGTCTTGCAGATCTTATTGTTTTCTTTTTAAGCTTGTCTAACTCAGCAGTATGTTTTAAGTTTTGTCACTAGCGCTGTACACACCTCTAAGCCATTACTTCTAACTGATGCATGTGTATTTTTATTTTATGACTAGTCTACATTTCATTTATACAAACTCTTACTGATATACACCTATGTTGCCTCAAACTCCCCATGCTCATAAACAGTGAACATTCTTGTATCTACAAGTGACGGTGAGCCTATTTTTTGGGTACCTGCCCAGTAGAAAGCTTGAGGATCGGAGGGAACATACATATGTATTATCACTAAATTCTGCTATGTTGCTACGAAAATGGTGGCACCCGTCTACTTTTCCGCTAGCAATGCAGAAGGTTCCGGTTTCTTTGTATCCTTGCCATTACTTGGTGTTTTATTTTTTAATTTTGGCACATCTGGTGGGTGTAGAATCTCCTAGTTGTTTTAATTTGTATTTCTCTGATTACCTTGATATACTTGTTAGCCATTAATGGTTCTCCTATGTATGTATTTCCTGTTCTCATTCTTTGTCAGTTTGTTTATAATGTTTTCTGATTTCTATGTGTAGGAGCTCCTTTTATATTCTGGATATTAATGTTTTCTCCCAATCTCCACACATTTGTTAATTTTTTATAAAGTGTTTGTGTTGAATAGAAACCCTTATTTGCAGTGTAGTGAAATCCATCCAACGTTCAACGTGTGATTTGCACTTTTGGTCTTTTTAAGAAATGCTCTCCTGCATGCAGAGTTACATAGATATTCTCCTGCATTTTCTTCTGTTAGCATTGTAGTTTTATATTTTTACATTTAGATTTTCACCTTTGTATATGCTGTGAGGTATAGAGCCAGCTCTATGTTTGCTTTTTTCAATATCATTCTCTCCACTGGTTTATGGTACTGCTTCTGTAATATACCAAGTTCTCATATATACATAAGTATGTTTTGATGCCTTCTTTTTTAGGTTTTGCTCTAGTTGCTGTGCCTGCATGAATACCATATAAAATCACGGCTTTGTTTTGTTTATTAATACTTGTATCAGGTGGTAGGAAGAGTCCTTTTCCTTTTCAAAATTAAGTTGGCCCTTCAAAAATCTTTATTTTTCCATTCCTGTATTAGAATAAATTTGTTGAGTTGCTCAAAAAATCCTGCTGAAATTTTTATTAGAATAATCATATAATAATTCGGGACATCTTTACAATATTAAGTTGTTCCATTCATTAACTTTGTATTTGTTTCTCCATTTTCTCCAATTTTCATTGATTTCTTTTGAAGATTAAAAAAAATATTCTCCACAGAAGTCTTATATATTCCTTACATCATAGTTATTATTGCTGTTGTGAATATCTTCTTTTCTACAATATTTCCTACTTGGTTATTGTTGATACAGAGGAATGCTCTGGACTCTTCTAAGTTCATCATACATCTGGCAACTCTGCTGGACTCATCAGTTGTATTTATTTATTTTTTTGTAAAATGACCACTTCTATAGTCAGTGACATTGTTGTTCCCTCCCTTGCTGTCCTTCTACCTCTTCTGTTTTCTTATTTTATTAGCTAATGCCTCCAGAACTGTGTTAAACGGTGATGATTTTGGAACCCTTATCTTGTTTCTAAAACTGAAAGCAATGAAACTGAAATTTCTATAATAAGTATCATGGTTGCTCTAGCTTTTGGTATATAATCGAGTCAAGGAAACTTCGTTCTAGTCCTTGTTTTCAGCTTATTTATTTATTTATTTATTAAAATGGCAATTTTTGGCATTAACAGGTCTTTGTATTATGTCATTTTACAAACATATGTAAAATAGAATTAATTTCTTTTTGAGGATTTGCAATTCCAGGAAAATATAGGACACAATTATCCTGCTTTCAAAGGGCTGTTGTGTTTATATTTTTATGATGATAGGTGAGTAGTTGAAGTTTATCAAGAGGAAAGGTAAAAAATGTTAACATCAGCTTTCTTCCTTTCAATCAAATATTTTCATGGTTACCTTGTGTTAGACACTTTTAAATGACTAGGTTCTCATTTAATTGAGAAGGGCCAACTGAAGGGTCTGAGTCTCTAACTAGGCTTTTTTAGTTGAATCTTGAATGAAACTTGTGACTTGGGCCCTACTTTAGTATGTTTCATTTTACCTTTTTGAAGTTATAGTTTTTAGATATGTAAAAGGAGAGGACTAGACTTGAGGTTCTTTCAGCCCTAAAATTCTATAATTCCACAGCATGAGAATTGGAGAGAATAGGGCTTGAAAAGTAGTAAGAAATAATCTTAACTGCTTTCAGAATAAAACATTGAAAAGGAATCTGGATACTTGGAATTGCAAGGTCCCAAACAAAGGATGTGGGTGGAAAGTGCAAAAGCGGAGAGGGTGGATGTGTGTAAGGTTTTGAAACCTCATATGACCATTTCTAGGCGGAGAGGGTGGATGTGTGTAAGGTTTTGAAACCTCATATGACCTAGAAATGGTCATATGAGATGATGAAAACCAGGGGAAGTGGGGAAAAATAGGGTGGTGTGTGGTAGTGGGGTGAAGTGCGTGAAACTAATGCTTTAAGCCCATTTGGGACCTTCAAGCTTGATCTAGACAGAGGCTGGGCCAGAGTATAGGTTAGGGATTCTGGAGTGGTTGGATTAGCTGTTAGAGAAGAGTCGACAGAATTTATTTGGGTGCTTAATTTAGGGAGAAAAGGCACATTTCGGGAGAAAAGGCAAGCCAAAAATGTTAAGTTTCCTTTCTCTGCATTTGGAGGAAATGGAAATATGTATATATATATATATATATATGCATTTGCTTGCACTGATTTTTCAAAGATCTGGCATTTGCATGTATAATCATGGTTTTTGGATGATATGTTTAGAAGCAGGCTAGAGAGTGCCTCTCTGGGGAAAACTGCTATTTTTCCTTTCAACACACGTTTGCACGCATATGTGTCTGTGTGTATTTTAAGAGGTTATTGATATAAAGTTAGTGGAAAATGTTTAAGAAATATTAAAGATTTGCAGATGACAAAGGGAGAAATTCTCTATGCTTGGTAACTTAAAGTTGAAACTCCTATTTCTGTAGAAAGACGGGAATTTGGAAAAAGAGAGAGCTAAATATAATTTTGAAAAGTTAATCATGGGAATGAACTTGGAAATTGTCCCAATTTAAAAAATTTATTTCTACTTTAGTTCTGTTTTAAGCTTGAGTTAACAGGATATTAAAAAACAAAAAGCAGGGCAAATGAACAGATCCATTTGAAACTATTAAGCAAAATGGTGAAATGGATTCATTAGAGAATACTCCACATTTTATTCAGATGTTGACTACCAGGAAAATGAATTCTGAATAATTTTAAGGCACTGAATATACCATTTTGAAAACTGTTGTGCTTTTCCTTTTTTATTGATTTTGAGGTATGTTTACTTTTGGAAGAAAAGGAATAAATCACAGTTTTTGTGCTTAGCTTTCACATATTTAGAAATGGTACATTAATTTTTTTTTTCTTTTTTAGAGGAAGGGAGAAAGAATGTAATGAAATGGTTTTAGTTGGTTAAATTTGTTGTTCACAATACATAACCAGGCTGGTTTGATTTTTCTGCCTCTCTTGAGCTACTTTATTCTGAAATATAGTGTCTTTTTTTCCTTTCACTGTGAAAAGAATTCAAGGAAGTGAAGAAAACAGGCTCCAAATTAAATGCCATTTGAATGCTGTTATAATTAATTGAACCTCAGCAATTTTTCCCATCAGAAAAATTTTCCACAGTAGAAATGGTTGCCACAAATGTATATTTAAGATAGTCTCCTCTTACTTCTTTTCAGCTTTTTAATTTCAGCTTCAGCAAGCCTATTATAAACTTTTGATACACGGTTTAAGAGATTTTTAGGACCAGCTAATTATCTTTTCAATTTTGGGATTTTGTGTTTTATTTCAAAATATTAATGGGAAGTTTCCCATTGCTTATTTAAACTCATTCTTTTTGCTTGGTACCCATGTAGCGCTGGAATTATCTGCAGGCACTCTGTGTTCTACAGCAGATGGGCTTTTGAAAATGTGAAATCATATTTTAAATGTACCTTTTCTCTGAAGCAAACTGTTTTTAGTAATGAGAATGATTGTTTTTAATTACCTTTTTATTTTAAGTTAAGAAAGTGGTAAGGCTATGTGTGTTTAAGGCACGGTTGAGAAAAACAAACTTTAAATCCATATAGTATATGACTCTGGGACCACTTCCCCCTTCAACTACGTTGGTGATGATGATGTTTACTGAATGCTTACTATGTGGCCTGTGTTTACCTAACTCTTCTCATTTCATTCTCCAGCAACCCAGTGAGGTAGGTAATATTAAATTTTTAGAAATGAAACCACCATGTTATTTTACTAGGCCACATAGCTCCTGAGTGGTAGAGTTCAGAATTGAACTCAGGCCAGTGACTTTAGAAACTGTGCTCCTAACCACTCCCCATACTGTCTTGTAGGACTAGATCCTTTTGTTACTCTTCTAGATGGTGGAATGGTATGGAAGCCAGATAGTCCAGTGATCGTGCTCTAAGCTTCCCAGACTAGACTCTTGTCTCTCTGGCTCATGGCTTGGTTTCCCTGGCTGGTCATATTCTTTCTAGTGCTTCGTCTCCCTTTCCATTCACACCTTTCCCTCATACCAGTTTTGGCCAGTAAATACTAAGAGTATGTCTCTTTCTGTGATGTTGGGAAATTTAGGAATCCAGTGAAGAATGGAGGGAAAAATCAAGACGTCGGTAAATACCATAAAACCTGATTGCACGTTGAATGCCTGGGTGGGATCTAAGCTTCAGCTTAGATCGTTTCCTGCTACCACATCCTCTTTCTTCTCATTTCTCAGGCAGGTGCTTGCTGAGGAGGGGACAAACAGGGTGCTTCTCCGAGGGAAAGGGGTGAATCCTATTTCTGAATAGAAACAGCTACTCTTGACTCAGAATTTTCCACAGATGGCATGCTTGGTATTTCTACTCTCCCCAAAACCTGCCATGTTGTTATTCAAACTCTGATAATATTTTATTTTAAATTAGCAGCAAAGATAAGTATGTATGACATCTAAGCACAAAACCTGGAAATTTTAGACAGGGTATGTTTTGGAAAGACCCCCGCTGTTGTATAGTGGTGGCTTTTTACTGCCTTTTCTCTCTTTTTCTCCTGGTCTCTGATAACCTATGGGGTTTACCAAGAGCGAGACCTTTTTGCTCATTTTATCCTGAGAAGAGGCATGGGTGTGAGATAAACTGTGAGAAATCCCACAGTTACTGAGAAATTAAAGGTTTTTCAACTCAAACCTACTGCTTGTGAATTCAAATGACAGCCATCAAATAATGGTCATGGGGTTAGACATCCACAGTGGAATAATTTGGCTTCTGGGTGAATTTCTGTATTTATGGCCACTGTGTACGGTGCTATTGTCCCAAGCAACGCCGCCTGTTGCCAGAGCTGTTTTCCTCTCTAATTTCTGATGGGTTCTCACTCGACTCAGAATCTGGAAGTGTTTTTCCCCCTGACAGTATTGCAATTTGATTGCTGACCATATCGGTTCTCCGGTAATTATTTAATTATATTTCGGGCTTTATCACCACTTTGATCCTATAGAAAATAAAGAGCAGGTCAGTGACTGCTTATGATCTGGGGCTAAGTGACTTCTTAGTATTTTAAAACTCAATAAGGCCGTCATCGATCACGTTTTAAGTGCTGTAAGGAAAGAAACAAACTTTGGCTGTGCAGCTCCCGCATGTCACACACTGTGGTAAGCATTTTATGTGCATGATCTAATTTAATCTTCACAATGGCTATTGAGGGTCAATATTATCATTCCCTTTTTAAAGATTAGGAAGTTGATGCTTAATAAGAAAGCTTAAATAACTCACCCGAGGACACAGCTAGAACCTGGTGGAGCTGGGGAAGAGAACCTTGTCTGTCTGGCTCCAAAGTCCACTGAAAAACCTGCCTTTTCTTAGGTTCGAATAAGCCTCCCAAACAATCAAAATGTATTTCAGTAGACTCTTAATGCTTTGGCAAATTTACTGTCATTAAAAGATTAAAGAAATAATCTTCTTTCCCCCTCTACACTTCAAGTGAAACGATTGAAGCTAAAAGTAGATGATTGCTGTATTTTCATTGTGATCAAGGTATATGTAATTCTTAGACCACACATTTCTCCAATTACCTATGTATAAGGTTATTTAAGAGCAATGCACTACTACCCAATTTTATCTGTATTCCTATTAATTATATCCAAGTTCAAATCCAGAGAACCTTTCCAAGCTACTGTGGTATTGCAGGATATTGTAAAATTCTGATATCTACCCTGGCTCCCACCCCACTCCTCAACCTTTTGGTGATTCATAAAATTACAGACCACTAACCTTTAACAAGTTTTAGAGCAGTGACTGTTAACCGAGCAGGAGGGTGACTGTTTTGAACATGCTGACTGGGTTGCTTTGTACATTCCATGTTTTCCCGAAAATAAGACCTAGTTGGACAATCAGCTCTAATGCATCTTTTGGAGCACAATTAATATAAGACCTGGTATTATATTATATTATATTATATTATATTATATTATATTATATTATATTATACCCAGTCTTACATTATAGTAAAATAAAACAGGGTCTTATATTAATTTTTGCTTCAAAAGACGCATCTACTGGGGCTTAAAGTCCTTCAAGTTCCCCTGGAAACAGCCTCCTGTGATGAAGTCACCGCTCACTGCTCTTTCTCTTCCTCACTTCATTGGCATTTTCTGTCTGTATTGCCAAATTAGCATCTTGTTATATACTTCCTTACTCTTTGAGAGTGTGTGTGTCTTTCTGTTTCAGTGTCTGTGCGTCTTGTCTAGCGATACCGTAAGCATCTATAGTGAAACACATCTCACATTTCTCCTTGACACCCCACAATAGTTATTCTCACTGGCACGTACTAGATATTCAGTAAATATTTGATAATTGAGGTACAGAAACTGGCATGAATCCAACATTTCATCTAATTGCCTTTTCTCAAGTTGAAATGAATTATAGGAGCATTTAGAATGTAAATTTTATGTAGAATTTAACAAATTTTGGATAGGTAACATATTCACATGGTTCAAAATGAAAGAACAAAAAAAACTAAGCAGTGAAAAATCTCCCTCTGTCTCTGCTCCTACTCTCCCCTTCCCTGCTTCTCCACAAACAAGTAGCAGCTCTTTTAGTTTTGCATCTATCTTTCTAGAGTACTTTTGTGTTTTAAACAAATAATTTTAAAACAAATGACAATAAAGATACTCATTTTCCACATTTTGACACAGAACTTTGTGTACTATAGAATAGTTCTGCACCTTGACTTTTTTCACACACACACGTGTGTGTGTGTATATATACATATATGTATATATGTATGTATGTATGTATATATTATTATTTTTCCCCATATCATTCATAGAAAGCTTTGTTGTTGTTCTCTTACAGCTTGGTAGTATTACAATATGTAGATGTACCATCATTTATTTAACCTGTCCCATACTGATGGACATTTGGGTGGTTTTCCATCCTTTGCCATTAAACATACTGCTGCGGTGACTAATGGGGACATAGGCCATTTCACCTGGGTGCAGGGATACTGCAGGATACATCCCCAAACGGGGCATTACTGGATCACAGGGAAGTCATTTGTAACTACCAGATCGCCTTCCTCACAGATTTTTGCCACCTTATACTCCTACAAACCCATTTCTCTATGGTCCTGTCAATAGGCTTTGTGCTCGTACTTTTGGATTTTTGCCAATCTAATGAGTCAAAGATGGTATCAAAATATGGCTTGTGTTTACATTTATCTTATGAGTACAGTTGAACATGTTTTCACATGGTTTTAATGGCCATTTATCTTTTTTTTGTGAACTGTCCACATCTTGCCCTATTTTAATAGCTTGCTGTTCTTATCAGTTCCTAGGAATGATATTCCTAATTATAAATTACAAAAGAATGATGAGCCTTTTGTCCGTGAAACAACTTGAAAATATTTTTCCTACTTTACCATTTGGCTTTGTTGGTGGTGGGAGTAAATCTTTAAAGTTTGTTTGTTTCCCATGCAGAAGTTTTCAGTTTTTAAGTAATCAACATTATTGAGCTTGTCTTTTCTGGCTTTTGCATTTTGAGGTGTTAGGCCTTCCCTACCCCATGGCTACATTTTTCCTTCTAGTGCTTTTGTTTTTTTCTTCTCTCTGATCCATTTGGGGTCTGTGATCTGAGAGATGAATCCAACTTTGTTTTTCGGGTGGCTGCCCAGTTATTTCAATACCAGTTATTGAAAAATTCATCTGGTTGGTACAAAAAAACTAAATTGCGCTGGCATCTTTATCATAAACTAAATCATTTGGATTATATGTTACTGTAGGATGAAATATAAACACTGCACTAATAAATGGGGATTAATTGGTGGATAATTTAGTATATTCATGTAGCAAACATTTATTTATTAAGTACTTAATAAATTAAACCATCATCATGTGCAAGGTCTTGGGGATATAAAGATGCGTTGGAAAGAATCTCTTAGGAAAGTACCTGAACAATGAATATAATCTTGATGCAGTGGAATAAGAGCAGTGGAGAGGCCAAGACAGACAGGGAGATACT
This sequence comes from Rhinolophus ferrumequinum, assembly GCF_004115265.2. NCBI lineage: Eukaryota > Metazoa > Chordata > Mammalia > Chiroptera > Rhinolophidae > Rhinolophus > Rhinolophus ferrumequinum. Next base: position 18,663,137 of record NC_046300.1, read on the forward strand.
GCACACAACAGAGCTGAGCCTTGCAGGTTCAACTGAAGTTTGCCAGGCAGGAAGGGAAGGACATTCTAGAAAGAGGAGCTAATAAGTGCAGAGGCACAGATCCATGAGAGTCCGAGGTGTTTGGGGGGGATCCTGAGTAGCTCTTCATGGCCATTGTGTGGGGCAGGAGACACAAGTATGGTGAGACCACAAGGCTAGTTAATGAAAATGGTCTCTTCAGTGAGTGAATGTGGGATTTGGGCATGTCATGTTTCTTATATGAGGTCTGACAATTAAGTTCACAAACTCATCCTAGAAAAAGTGCTACACACCTCATTGCTGAATATCATTACGGTCACCTTCGAAGTACTCCCATTGGGAAGCTATGCATGGACGCCAGCGCCTAGTCCATCCTTCAAAGCAACTTTGGAACTCTTTTTCTGGGATGGCCATCAGAGCTGTTGTCATATTACCCTTGATGTCCTGAATGTCATCAAAATGTCTTCCTTTCAATATTTCCTTTATTTTTGGGTAAAGAAAGAAGTCATTGGGGGCCAGATCAGGTGAGTAGGGAGGGTGTTCTAATACAGTTATTTGTATGCTGGCTAAAAACTCCCTCACAGACAGTGCCGTATAAGTTGGTGCATTATCATGAGGCAAGAGCGATGAATTGTTGGCGAAAAGTTCGGCTCGTCTAACTTTTTCAGGCAGCCTTTTTAGCACTTCCAAATAGCCAACTTGGTTAACTGTCCAGTTGGTACAAATTCATCATGAATCATCCCTCAGATATCAAGAAAGGTTAGCAACATCATTGCAACAAGTTTGTGAACTTAATTGTCAGATCTTGTGGCTCCCCCATGCCTTCATCCCTCTAAACAGATAAAGGGGAAAGGTTAAAAGCTCCAACAAAAATGGAAGCCAACACTTAGGTGTGTTCTGCAGGTCGGTTGTTGAGTTTTGACACCTGTTGCTTATTCTAGACTACTCCAAGCTCCCGAAGCCGAAGTCTCACTTTGCTCCCCCATGGAACACCCAATTCTGCGTCTCCCTGTAGCCAGAGACACCTCGGTCCGGGGGCCCCCGGTGTTGTCACAATCACGCATCACAAGTCGCCTGCAGCCGCCCGAAGAGCCAAGAGTCAGTATTCCGGCCAGCTTCACGAAGTCAGAGAGGTAGGCTTTGCTCTCCTACTAGGTTAAGTGGTCCACGGGAGTTGAGGGCAGTGACTGTTGCTCTGCCAACTTCTCTTCCTTTGTACCATCTCGGTTCTGGAGAGAGAGGACCCGCAGCAAACGTCCCACCCACACAGCCGTGACAATCCCTCCTGGTAAAAAAAAAAAAAAAGTAATAATTATTTCTGTTTCTTAGGTTAAGTGAGTTGTTAGGAGACTTCTGTCAAAGCTCAGAAAGCAGAGAAAGCAAGCTAACAGAAACATGGATATGAATGGAAGTACACTCCAAGTCTCCATGCTCATAGCAAAGAATAGACAGTACAAAATAATGGGCAATCAGGAAATAATTGAGGGTTTTGAAACTCAGGAGGTGTTAGGCCTAAAGCTTATTTACCACTTTCCTGACCCGTTTCTCTTTGTGAAGTGCTTACCTCCTTAGCATCACAGATACACTCCAGTGGGGGAGGGTTGAGTAGTGAGAAGAACACTGCCCTTGGGGTCAGGAAACTCTGTTATTCGAGAGCAAATCTTTTAGCAGGTTTGGATCCAAGTTTCTGCATCTGTGGAGATAACCCAGGCCATACCAACCTCTTAAGGGAGATTCAAGGCTCCCTTGTGATCATGCACATGAAATCCCTCCAACTGGGAGACCTCGTGAACACATATGGGGCTGTGTTTTGTTTTGCTTTGATACACTGGGAAGTCATCAGTTTGGGGATCCCACATCCTCAGGATTCCTATCATCCTTTGCAGCTGTTATCAAGAACAGACTATAAAATAGATGTTGATCTTGGCTGCCTAACTTCTGTTCAATGTTGAGGCTTTTTGTCTGCAGCTGACTTGTGCACAGACCAGCTTGTCCCCTTAGAGAAGAAGCAGAGCTCGTCCTCTGTGTCAAGCAGGAGAACGGGACTCCTAGAATAGGGTCTTGCTGCTGCTTGAGACAGCCTGCATCTTATTTTATTTTTTAAATGTCACGAGCCAAGCAGTGCTGTGTTGGCTGACTGTCTTGGTCTGATTCTGGTCCAGGACAGAAAATCTGAAATCTTCTGCGTCAAATTTGTAGATGCAAACAAAAGACTTTCTTTTTCTTGATAGATTTACATATTCTTTATTGCCTAATAAAGACAAGATACAGAGTCATATACTTCCTTTGAAATAGTCACCGTGATGTTAAAAAAAAAAAAGTCTGACTAAGAATTTAATTTTGCTACATAGGATGCCATGAGGAATGGTTGTGCATATGTATGTATTGCTTTTAATTTTTCATAGCACCTTTACAAAAACCTACCTTATGGAAAAACTTTGAATGTACGCGGAGTAGAACAGAATAATGGTGCCCATCACCTAACTTTAACAATGCCAACTTTCTGTTCTTGTTTCCTCTTTTCCCCCACCACTTTTTTTTGTTGCTAGAGTATTTTAAGGAGATCTTAAATATTTTATCATTTTAGCAGTGCCAGTAAATGCTTTAATATTCATCTAACAGATAAAGACTTAAAAAAAACGTAACCATAATACCATTATGTCACTTTTATGTAAACCTCATTGCAGATATTTTTTTTTTGAGAGTACTTTAGAGACTATAACTTTAAAAAAGGAAAAAGGCAAGTTTAAAGTTCTTGGTATTTTGAGAATTCTTTTAATTCTATTATAATGAATCTTTGACAGACTTACTGTTACAAGTGATGACAGGAGGTTTTGTTTGTATGAAAAAAAATGGGGTGCTTGTGTTTATGAAAAGTGACCTAAATAAAAGTTGAGGTACTTTAGCTTGATTCTCAGTAGCATTTGATTCAATATAATGCCCAAATCGTTTCTACCTCTGTTTTTTAAAAAGTCAAGTTTTTGAAAGAATAAAAGTATGTTCTTTGCATATGTGTATATAAAAACCTTTATTATATGAAGTATATAATGCAAGTATGCATTGCAAAAGAAGCCTAAAGAAGAAAAACAGAATTACCCATAATTCTGTTAGTCTTTCAGTGAATTCACTTCTTGGTTGTTTTTTTTTCCTGTATTAGTTACATATATAGATATGGAAAGGATTGTATAGTATGATCTAAACTTTGTAAATGATTACATATATGATGCTCTTTTTGTTTGCTCTCCATTTTCCATCTATTGGGCAGAGGGATTATTGTAATTTCCCAGAGTCTCATAATATGAAAAATAATTAGGCAAGGTGTTTCCATAGCACTTTTTTTTTTTTTTAAAGATTTTTATTGGGGAAGGAGAACAGTGTGTATTTCTAGGACTTTATTGGGAAACAGTGTGTTTCTCCAGGACCCATCAGCTCCAAGTCAAGTTGTTGTCCTTCAGTCTTAGTTGTGGAGGGTGCAGCTCAGCTCCAAGTCCGGTTGCCATTTTCATTCTAGTTGTGCGGGGCTTGCAGCCCACCGTCCCGTGCGGGAATTGAACGGCAACCTTGTTGTTAAGAGCACGCGCTCTAACCAACTGAGTCATCTGCCGCCCCTTGGCAGCTCAGAGGTAGCACAGCTCATTGTCTTCACTCTAGTTGTGGAGGGCACAGCTCACTGGCCCATGTGGGAATTGAACCGACAATCCCGTTGCTCAGAGCTCGCGCTCTAACCAACTGAGCCATCCGGCCACCTCTCCAATAGTCATTTTGATTTGTTTTTTGTACTTGTGGGCAAGAGTATTTCTCTTCAGGTGATTGCTTTTGTTTATCAGTGACCTTTCTTGCTGAAAATTAATTTTAAGTGAACGTGTTGAGGAGTATGTACAAACATTGACAATTGAGAGAATCGTAGGGTTTTGAACACCTTTAAAGGAAGAGTTGAAAGTTTTGATTCTCGGGTTATCATGTCCAGCTTCACTCCTGATTGGAGAAGGGTAACTGTTTTGTGGCATCTGTCATTTTATGATGTGGACAGGTCCACCACCCTGAGAATTAATCTGAGCAAATTTCATTCATACCAGAAAGTTCTGCAGTTTTAAAAGTATAAATTTCAGAGTATAAAGGCCTCAGCTTTTAGACCCCACTGTATTCATCTATAAAATAGCTAGAAAAAAATGGAATAGCACTTTTAACCGAGCTGTACAGGGAAGATAAACGTAGGACTACTGAAGCAATGGAGAAAATCATCATACACAAGACAGATGTGCCTGAATATCTGAAGAATAAAAGAAAAATAGCCCAGCCAAAGGCAATAGAATAAATTTTAAATGGAATGTCATAGCATGGGCGAAAATAATGGGACAGTTTTAAAGATTAAGTGGTTATCATCTAGAATATAAAGAATTGAGATACCAAAGGTCAGTACCTGAAGTCCTCCCTGGAAGTGGTTAGGAGAGATGAGTTTAGGGAATTGGAGGCTTAATATCATCGTGAGGAGAACATAGCAATTCAAGAAATAAAAATGAAGACTATGTTGTCTATCAGATTACCAGAAATAATGATAGTCTATTATTTGTTGGGGTATTAATAAATGGTGGCAGTGTTGTCCCTTGTCTTTTTGCTACAGTCTGGTAATAAATAGTAAGGACTAAACATAAAACAAGCTGCATGTTACCATTGACTCATAAATTCCCCATTGGGAAATATATCCTGAGGAAATAATCCATGGACTTGGGGGGTAGCAGGAAGAAAGTTCATTTGGGTAAAGCTACTCGTACTAGTAAATAGGTCCAATACAAAACTCATAGGAATGGCTACATAAATAATACATTTAACATACTGAATTACTACGTGGAAAGTTAAAAGTCCTGCCAGTATTATTACTTCATGTGTGTGTGTAAGTGAAATAAGAAAATCAGGATACAGAGTCATATACACACATTGGACCCTATGTCCATCTTTTTAAAGTTCAGAAATTATTTCAAACAATGGTTCTGGAATTTTGAATTTTACTTGCAAACTAAAATTTAGAATTTGAGGAACAACTTAAGTGTTACAAATTTTTTATTTTGCCTGGTAGAGACATTTTTGAAGCACAGTGACAATCAGTGGTTGCCATCATCTCATAAAAGCACACTCGATGCCCGCACCACCCCAAGCAATATAGTCTTAGAATAAAGGGTCATTCGTTGCACTAAATAAATTTAGTTTTATGAGAAACATACTGTATTTTCCTTGCTTTTCAGATTTTATCCTGAATTAGAAGAGAGTTTATCATGGATTGATCCTGGCCTATGAATATCTGTGTTTTTAAACCCCCGATTCCCACTGATTTTTAACTTCAGAAGTGACTTTCAATCCACGTCATCTTCTCCATGGCCTGATTTTCTTCCTCCTAGTTCATGCCTTACTCTGTCTCCAGGAAGCCATTTTCCTAAATGGGATCATTTTATCATGTCCGCCTCGCTCCCCACTGTCTGTAAGATAAAGGCTGAGCTCTTCAGCATGGCCAGTGAGGCCTCCCATGGTCTGTCTTGTTTCTGCCTCCCTTGTCTCGCCTCCTGCCCTCCTCACGCCCCCACCGTGCACTTACTACCTCCCTCTGTTGGAGGCATGTTGCCCAGTAGAACTTTCTGCCATGATGGGTATGCTGTGTAACTTTGCTCTCCAGTACAGTAGCTACTACATCCATGGGCCAATGAGCTATAGAATGTACTGGTCTGAATGGAGATGTATCATATGTATACAGTGCACAGCAGATTTCAAAGACTTAGTACAACAAAAAAAGTAAATGTTTTATTAACAATGTTTTTAAATACTCATTACATGTAGACAGGAAAATATTTTCCATATGTTGGGCTACATTAAATATATTAAAATTAATGCCACCTTTTTCTTTTAACCTTTTTAAATGGGCCTACAGAAAATTTAAAATTACGTGTGTGCCTTTTCTTTGTGGCTTGTATTATGTTTCTCTTGGACAGCACTGCTGTAGACTGAGAACTTGCTCGCTCAGTGATTCAGCCATCCATTCTACAGTTATTAATTGAGTACCTGCTATGTGCAGGCCCTGGATTTTTATGCTGAAAGCTGTGTCTTATTCATCTCTGCATCTTCTAGCCCTAGCACAATTGCTGGGCACGTTGGTTGAACATATTGATTTAAAGACCCATTTTCTAGCAGTTGGAGTGCTTTAGAAATGGAAGGTGGAGGCATTCAGGGGTTACTTAGAACTATATGGGGTGGATGTGAGCGATTTGTTGAGAGTCGAGTCAGGTATCCATATGGTCTCCTCTGACTCTGACAACACTGGGTGGGTCGACACCTAAATGACTCTGAGGTGTGAAAGGGCAGCAATGATAGTGTGAGCTTCTGAAGGTGCCCTTGGAATCATTTTATAAATACAGTCTAATGTATTTTTAAAACCTCAATTTGGACCCGTAGCTGTTTACTCCTGTGCTGATTGCAGTGTATAGTATACATTTGGATTTTAAGTTTTATACTTTTCTGCATTATAACAGGTTTTAATATAGCTCATATATATTTTAATGGACACAAGTTCAGTTGGTACAAGGGCAGTGCATATTTTTATAAAATTTTGGTTTGCTAGATGCTTTTTGAAAACATACAACCCTTAATACATGTTCAGACTAACGTGTGTATGTGTTGTGTACACATCTGCAAACACACATGAATTGAATAGAAGAAAGGAAAGTCAAGATGTTTCTTCTTTTCCTAATTCCTCATGACTGTTTCCCAGAAGTGGCCCCTGAGATGTTTTGTGTGTGTCTGTGAGCATGAGAGCATGTGTATGTTTGTGTATGTACACGGATTTGGGGGTCTGTATGGGACTATTTATGGCCTATAACTGGTTTTATTTCAACTATTCCTTGGATTAGAGTTAAGAAAATTCTCTAAAGAGAGTACCTACTAATTTTTTTCTCCAAATCCAAATATAGTAATAGACATGGGCATAACAAATATTTGAAAAATAGAATAAACTTTTTTTTTTTTTAAGATTTTTTATTGGGGAAGGGGAACAGTTCTTTATTGGGGAACAGTGTGTACTTCCAGGACTTTTTTTTTTTTCCCCAAGTCAAGTTGTTGTCCTTTCAGTCTTAGTTGTGGAGGGCACAGCTCAGCTCCAGGTCAGGTTGCCGTTGCTAGTTGCAGGGGGCGCAGCCTACTGTCCCTTGTGGGAGTCGAACTGGCAACCTTGTGGTTGAGAGGACACACTCCAACCAACTGAGCCATCCGGGAGCTCAGTGGCAGCTCAACTCAAGGTGCCCTGTTCAATCTTAGTTGCAGGGGGCACTGCCCACCATCTCTTGCAGGACTCCAGGAATTGAACTGGCAACATTGTGGTTGAGAGCCCACTGGCCCATGTGGGAATCGAACCAGTGGCCTTCAGAGTTAGAAGCATGGAGCTCTAACTGCCTGAGCCACTGGGCGGGCCCTAGAATAAACTTTTTAGAGCCCAGGTTCTTGTGGCTTTGACTGAATGTGTTTTTTACTTGTGACATTTGAGACTTTAAAAAAAAATACACTTAATAGATAGACTTTGTCTGGATTCTGTAGCTTGAAGAGGGAGGGAAAAGGTCATGTTGTTGGCCGGCTGTGAGGCATAAATTTAGATTTAATTAAGCTTTCAATTAGAATTCATTGACAAATAGGAATTATCCTTTTCTTAAATTATCCTTATCCTTTTTTCTGTTGTTAAATAATTCGTTTCCAGGCACATTACCCTTTTGAAGAGAGAGCTGTTTGCTGCACTGGTTTCCACTATATCGAGCCTATTTAATTTAATACGGTTTGAAATCTTTCACAGAGTATAAAAGGTGGAGGAGATGTGTGTGTTTGTGGTTCCAGCTATGTGAATTTGTGTGTGTTTCTTCTTGTATTTGTACTGTCATATTTGCTTAACACACATTCAAAGGAAGTGCTTTAATGAAGCTGCCCTCTTCATAAATGATGTCAGCTTGGGATTCTCTCTCTTCAGGATGATTTGGTTTGATTCTGGGGCAAATGAATGTGGTGAATGCCTGGTTAGAAACCTTGACTCGTGTGGAGCCTTTGCTCTGGAGGCAGTAACTGTAAAATATCACCCTAATGAATTTTATTAGCTGATCAATTTTAAGGTAGCAGTCAGTCCTGGCATCACTGATTATGGGCCATCCCATCGCCGGGGAAACTGCATTTAGGGTATAATGTGCATTTATCCGTTGTGTGAACAGAATGTTGATTTTTGAAAGTGTCCTAAATTAATTGTCCTGTGTACTTTCTGGATCCATGAGAGGTATCCAGATGACAGGTAACCCTAGCGTGTGTTTTTGGTAGCAATTTGCCATCTCTCAAAATAAATCTGCTCTAGACTTCAGTTTTCAACAATCATTATACGATGTGGGGTTAGTTAATATCAGTGATTTCCAAATGGTTTAAAAGCAACAGTTTTATTTTTGAATAAAAATATTGCAGATCCTTACTATTTTAAAACAGGTAAAAGTAGTGTTTTATTATTGCAAATTTACTTTAGAAGGTAAGATGGGCATTTACCGTGTTTCCCCGAAAATAAGACCGGGTCTTATATTAATTTTTGTTCCAAAAGACGCATTAGGGCTTAGATGTTCAGGGGATGTCCTCCTGAAAACTCCTGCTAGGACTTACTTTCCGGTTAGGTCTTATTTTTGGGGACACATGGTATTGTGAAGCACGTTGACTTGCAATAGTACTTATGACCAGCCAGCATTGCGATCCCTTATCAGCCTCTGTATCCGGGCAATTGGGTACAAACATTTGTGTGACACGTGGCACACCTTAGAGGTCCTCTGAGAACACGGTTTGAGAGGCATTGGATGTTGGCATTAACAGCACTGCAGGTGAACAACAACAACAAAAGCAAAACAGTGAGATAATGTCCCCCATTAACCCTCAACTCATATTTTCCCAACGGCTGCCCTGGGAGAAGGATGTTCTGCTGCCTTAATCTGCTCAGGGCACAGCTGGCGGGCATGTGGGAGGTGGAGGAGGCTGGGGGCATAATTAACCACAAAAGAAGTATCTGCCAGGTCTCCCAGAAAGCTAGGCGTGTTCGTAATTTTCTGATCCTCACCACAGCTGTTCTCGGTTGAAAAAGAGCTTCCAGCCTCGCTGGCGGTAACAGTGCGAATCCCTAGTTTCCCACTGTTATCGCTCCCTCTCACAAACTTCCTTCCTTATCTGCAGCTGATTCTCTCCCCAGGCTCTTTTCTTTATTGTCTGGTTACATTTAGAAATTGGGCATTTATTTGTTTACTTGTTTATTATCTGACTGCCTCTTGTCCCTCCATCTAGAGCATATAGAAGGTTTTTTCCCCTAAACTCTTTACTCCTCGGCCCTTAGCAAAGCACCTAGCACATAGAAATTTGAGGAAATGAGTGATTTTCCGTACAGGGGATCCTCTGGGAAACACTCCTCCGCTGATTTGGTTAAAGCTTTTGCTGAGAAAGGAGTTTCTTGCCCGTAGCGTATTTTTAGAGGAGTCATAGTCCCAACGCAGAAGCCGTGGGGAGCTTGGGCCCAGAGGTGTTCTGTGCTTCCAGGGGCTGCCTTCCACCATGCCCAGACACACTTAGGTGTTTCTTCTCTTAGTTCTTGGTTGTACTTTCATATCTACCTATATTTTTAGCTAATATATCTTTATATTATAATTATTTTTCAAATCTCTCACTAGTGTTTAAGCTCCTTCCTCAAAGGCATGGATTAATTAACAACAATAGCAACTATTATACAAACAATAGTATTTCCCACTTGTTGGGATCTTGCTATGTGCCCGGTACTGTGCTCAGCTTTGTGTTCTCCTCAAGCCAGCCCTGTGAGGTAAATACTACTGGTGTCTCTATTTTACAGACAGGAAACCGAGACATAAAGAGGTTAAGGCAAAGAGAAACCAGAGAAACCAGTAGGTGACATATATTAAGATTTATTGCAAGGCATTGGCTAATGTCCAGTTGTGGGGCCTGACTAGTAGGAAGGTCCAAAATCTGTCGGGCAGACAGGAACTTCCAGGCACAAGCTGACATGGCCATATACAGGCAAAACTACTGCTTCTTCAGAGAAGCCTCAGCTCTGCTCTGAAGGCCTTTCCGTTGAATCGGGTCCTCACAGTTTATCTGGGTAATCTTAAAGTCAACTGATTATGAACTTGAATCACATCTACAGAATACCTTACAGAAACATCTAGATGAGTGTTAGATTGAATCAAGTGGATTGTAGCCTTACCAAGTTGACCCATCAAAAAGACCATCACGAGAAATCACACAGACATGAAGTGGTTGATTCTGGCCCAGGTACCAGTTCCTATGCTGGGAGTTGGGCAAAATATGGCATTTCTGATTAATCCGTCAGTCTGTATAGGCGATGGAATGCCTGAGCGTGCCCGCCAATAATACTGGCAGAGTCTGGGTAGTCTGCAAGCAGTTCCCACCCTAGTCACTAGTGATTTTCAAAAGGGGGTTTGAGTGGTTAACTATAATCAGCTTATTGAGTTTTGTACCATGTGACCCCACCATTGTGTCCGAAGCTGATCAGGCCAGCTGTAGCTGCCTTGTCTTCTAGCCTGGCTGTTGGACATTGAGGTGGTCTCACGTGGGACCTCTAGAATAAGATTGTGCCACTCCACACTTTGGAGTGTGTATGGGAAGCATGCAGATGCCAAGAACTGGGGAAGTAGTTAGTGGAGAAACTACCTGCTGCCAATAGGATATAAGCAGCTGAGTCACACATTGGTGGATTCCTAAAGGTTATCATGAGAGTTGTTATGGCGTTATATTAGTCAGGATTTTCAGAAAACAGAACCAATAGGGGTGTGTGTGTATGTGTGTGTGTAATTGGTTCATGTGATTATGGATGCTGGCAAGTCCAAAATCTGCATGATGGGCTGGCAGGCTAGAGACCAAGGGAAGAGCCACTCTAGCAGTTGAAGTCTGAAGGTTGTCTGCTAGCAGAATTTCCTGTTGCTCAGGCGAGGTCAGTCTTTTGTTCTATTCAGGCCATCAGCTGATTGGGAGAGGCCCATCATGGAAGGCCATTATGGAGTGCAGTTTGCTTGGCTCAAAATTCACCAGTTTACATGTTAGTCTCATCCAAAGACACTCTTACAGAAATATCCAGAATAATGTTTGTTCAAATACCTGGGCACCCTGGCCCAGCCAAGTCGACACATAAAATTAACCATCACAAGCATCCTAGACTGTCTTATTTCCCCTTGCAGTCTTACTGTACACGTGTATTCCCTGAGCCTGTTTCTGGAAAGCAAACAGCTTGATTATCACCAATCAAACCACGTTGGCTATTGCACTCACTGTGGGTCCAGCGCTGGTCTCTGATGTGGGGGCATGGAGTGATGTATGCAGCCCTGGCTCTTGTAGAGGGACTTGATAATCTAGGTGATCGATTAAGCTAATGTGGAAATTATTCAGTGCTGCAATAGTTAACTGCAGTAGGAATTCACCAGAAAGTGAGGCCAGTGTGGACTGGCTGTTGGTCCACATAGACCTGCACCCTCTGGTCTGCACAAGTCACCAGGACCCCTGGTAGAGTTGCCCTGGATTGTTAAGCAAAATTATATATATATATGTATAATATATAATATATGTATATATATAATATGTATATATATAATATATGTATATATGTATATATAATATATATATTAAGCAAATATATATATATTAAGTAAAATTATATATATATGTGTAAATAAAGGGACTATCTTCCTCTGCCCTCTGGTTCATAGTAATTCATGGTTTAGACATGTTTGAAGCCTTGCGCTGAGAAGAAAGCTAAGTGGCTGATTATTTTTTGTCACAGTTCTGTGACAAAAGACTTCTGCCTGTTTTACCTCATGTGGCAATTTAATACAAAGGAGTCTTCCTGTAAGTGCGTTAGACCTTGAGATAATAACAGATTTTGGATATTGAGTGAGTAGACAGGGGCAGTTGGCTCAGTTCATCCTGTGGCACTCAAGCCACCCTTGGAACTTGTTTTATGATCTTATTTGTGGTGATTTCTGCAAAGGACTTTATTTTCTCCTAGTGGCTCATAGTAGTATGTTAGGATAAGATAGGTGTTTTTCCTCATTTAAAACCCAGTCATGTTTTTCTGTTATCAGCAGAAGCAAGGGACTGTGGTTATTCCCCTCTCCCATCTGCGTTAGATACTTGGGTATTATAGAGTTGCTGGTGAGTTATATTCGTTTCCTTAACTGCCCACCTTCCTTAGCCAACTTTCTCCCACCCCACCATAATGTTTTGTTGCTTTAATCTGAATTTTATCTAGTTCATTTTTTGGGGGGGAGGGTTGGATGTTTTTGGAGTGATGAAAATTTCTATATCTTCATTGTGATAGTGATTACACAACTATATACATTTATCAAAACTCACTGAAATGTACTTAAAATGGATTTGTTTTATTGTAGATAAATTAAATCTCAATAAAGTTAATTTAAAAAATTAGTTTCATGGTAACAAAACTAAAACATATTGCTGAAATCAGATTTACTTCAACCTGCGATATTATAGTTTACTGTCTACTCCTAGATAGCCTAGGTTCCCTGCATTTGTTGTCTAGAATATAGAATTTACCTATTTTGCAACCTCACAATTTTACTTTTGTATGTCATCTCCTTTAAAACTCATGAATCCAATTCTACTAGCTGTTGAGGGGCCTAGGATTCTGTATGCTGTTATTTGAACCTCTGCTCTTCTTCCCTTAAAATTGAGGTGTATAATTGACATATTAGTTTCAGGTATACAACATAATTTGATATTGACATATATTGTGAAATGATCACAATAAGTCTAGTTAACATCTGTCACCATACATAGTTACAGAATTTTTTTCTTCTGATGAGGACTTTTAAGTTGCTACTTTCTTAGCAACTTTCAAATATGTAATACAATATTGTTAACTGTAGTCACCATGCTGTATATTACATCCCCACGACTTTATTATTTTATAACTGGAAGTTTGTGCCTTTTCATCACTTTCATCCATTTCACCCACCGCCCACACTCTGCCTCTGGCAACCATCAATTTGTCTCTATGTCTATGAGCTTGGTTTTTGTTTTAAGTTGTCACTTATAAACAAGTCTTTCTCTGTCTGACTTAATTAACTTGGCATAATGCCCACAAGGTTCATCCATGTTGTTGCAAATGGCAAGATTTTATTCTTTTTTATGGCTGTATATTTCTCTCTCTCTCTTTCTCTCTCTCTGTCACATTTTCTTTATTGATTCATTAGTGGACACAGGTTATTTCCATATCTTGGCTATTATAAATAATGCTGCATTGAACATGGGGGTGCATACATCTTTTCAAGTTAGTGTTTTTTGTTTTCTTCTGATAAATACTCAGAAGTGGAATTGCTAAATCATACGGTAGTTCTATTTTTAATTTTTTGAGGAAATTTCATACTGTTTTCTATAATGGACGCACCACTTTATATTCCCACCAACAGCATACAAGGATTCCCTTTTCTGTACTTTCTCGCCAACATTTATTTCTTATCTTTTTGATAATAGCCATTCTACCAGGTATGAGGTAATATCTCATTGTGGTTTGATTTCCTGATGATTTCCCTGATGATTAGTAATGTTGAACATCTTTTTATGTACCTGTTGGCCATCTGGATGTCTTCAGAACATTTCTATGCAGATCCTCTGCCTGTTTTTTCTTTTTAAATCAGGTGATTTTTTTTCTATTGAGTTGTATGAGTTCTTTATATATTTTGGATTTTAGCCCCTTATCAGATATGCAAATACTTTCTGCCATTCTGCATGTTAGTTTTTCATTTTGTTGATGGTTTCCTTTGCTGTACAGAAGCTTCTAGTTTGATGTCATCCCACTTGTTTATTTTTGCTTTTCTTGCCTTTGCTTTTGGTGTCAAATTCAAAAACTCATTGCTAAGACCAATGTCAAGAAGCTATGCCCTATATTTTCTTCTAGGAATTTTATGGTTTTAAGTATTAAATTCAAGTCTTTAATCCATTTGGGTTAATTTTTGTGTATTGTGTAAGATAGTGGTCCAGTTTTATTCTTTTGTATGTGTGTCCAGTTTTCCCAATACCATTTATTAAAGAGACTCTCCTTTATCCCACTGTATATTCTTGGCTCCTTTGTCATAAATTAATTGACCATATAGGTGTGTGTTTATTTCTGGGCTGTCAAGTCTATTCCATTGATCTGAGTGTCTGTCTTTATGCCAATACCATACTGTTTTGATTACCATAACTTTGTAATATAGTTTGAAATCAGGAACTATGATGCCTTCAGCTTTGTTCTTTGATCTCAAGATTGCTTTGGCTATTTGTGACCTTTTTTGTTTCCATACACATTTTAGAATTGTTCTACTTTTGTGAAAATTGCCATTGGAATTTTGATTCGGATTGTGTTGAATCTTTGGATTGCTATGTGCAGTACAGACATTTCAGCAATATTTTTCCAATCCATGAGCATGGGATATCTTTCCATGTATTTGCGTCTTCTTTAGTTTTCTCCATCAATATATTATGATGCTTTTCTTTCTTTTAAACATGGCCCAAGGGACATCTCATCTATTGTGAAAAATTTATGTCATCTGCACAGAACATTCATATGTTATCCACAGAACATCTCACTCATCCTCTAAACTGGCTTCATATTCAACTTATCCCATCTCAGAGTATAATGCCACCAAATGAACAACTCAAAGTGGTTATCAGATCCTACTTTTACAAAAGAAAACTTAGGGTTATTTATATCACTATTTTTCACTTCCCACAGCCACTCTGATTCTAAAATCTCCCCCTCTCCCAAATGGAGGCTCTCCTACTACATTGTAAAATCTTTGGGGAAGAAATCACTTATTATGTCACATTTCATCCCTGAAAGTCCTTACAGCAGTGCTCTGAGCTTCAGAGTTGTTCAACAACTGGTTGTCACATGAATTAGTACATCAAACTATCAACCAATCTACTATAATTACTGCTTCTTCAACAGTTTCTACATGACACACTTCAATTTGAGCAAATAACTCTCTTGACGTGGATAGTCACATTTTTATAGACCCAGAGAAGTGAATTGCTAGAATTGGTGGGATTTCAGGTCTGAGTAGACAAAAGGGAGTGCCTTCAGAATCCCTCAGACAGCTGCCTTTTAGTATCTTTTCTCCTACTTTTAAGGCTCTCCCAAGTACAGAATTCCATTAACAGAACGTAGTTCCGTGATGGTATAAAGAATACCAACTGGACAGAGGCTTTACTGTAAGAGTGCCACTGTTCTTTTCTCAGTGATTAATGGGCAGATTAGATGTCAATATATGTGGAAGCCCTTTGTAAATGCAACACCAACAGATATAAAGGATTATTTCCTGTAAATTTTCTCTAGCTCATTTAAGGTGTGATATCTGTTGCTTCTACTTTATATTGGAGATTGAGCACCATAAACAACCCTGATTATCATTATATCCTGATTTTTTTATATTGCTGTATAACAAAACATCCCCAAACTTGACAACATAAAACTACAACAATCATTTATTTTGCTCAGGAATTGGCAATTTGGGCAGGCATGATATATGATGACTTGTCTCTGAGGATCTCTGAGGCCTCTGGATATTCTTGGGGGCAGGAGAGCCCTGGGGCTGGCTGGGCATCTTTCTTCAGGTAGTTTTAGGACCTCTCCATGTGGGCTTTCTAGTGTGGTGGCTTTAGACTTCTTTTGTGCCATTTCAGTTCTTCACGATCATGTGTTCTGAAAACAGGAAGAAGAAGTTGCTCGTTTTTAAAAAATCCTGGGCCTGAAAATGGGCACTTGAGCCATCTTTGTGGCTCAAAGAACCTGCCCAGATGTAAGGCGAGCGGACAGAGACCCTACCCCCCAAATTGTGGTCATCTTTAATCTATCAAATAAGCCATTTGTGTGTCTTGTGTATATGAATGTAGCTGAAATAACCCCATATCCCTTTCTTGATTCTTTGCTTCCAGGATTTGGATCCTCTATTAGTTTCCTAGGGCTGCCACAAAAAGTACCACAAAATGGATGGCTTAAACAGCTTATTCTCTTACAAGTCTGGAGGACAGTATTCTGAAATCAATGTGTTGGTTTCTTCTGGGGGCTTTGCGGGAGAATGTGTTCCATGCCTCTTTCCTAGCTTCTGGTGACAGCTGGTGACCCTTGGCGCTCCTTGACTTGTAGATGTATCAGTCCAATTGCTGGCTCCTGTGTCACATGGGCTTCTCCTCGGGTGTCTGTGCCTCAGTCTCTCCTCTGATGAAGTCCCGGCAGTATTGGATTCAGCCCATCCACTATTTAATCGTCCACCCTGGTCCATGCAGTATGACCTCATCTTAACTGGCTGCATCTGCAAAGACTCTATCTTTAAATAAGCTCACATTCTGAAGGTGTGGTAGACTTGAATTTTGAGGAATATGATTCACCCCAGTGCACACCCCTGTGAAGTTAAGGTCTTGAAGATTGTTCTTCCATTTTTTACTTCATGATGATTTCATGCAAAGAGCCAATCCCTGTGTGCTCCAAGCCCTTGGGTCTGTTTTTCTACATGGAAGCCCTGGCGTGGAAGCACAGCTGATCTGACCTCACTGTTGTTGGTCCAGATGGAGTGTGTCAGGCACAGGAGAAGAGTCACCTTGCCCCTTGGGGTTCTCTCTTAACACCCTCTAACCTTTGCCGTAAGGTGAAATGAGGGTTTGAGGGTGGATTGTCTGACAGGACCAGGCTGTCACACAGTTCTGGCTCCAGCTTATTTAAACCTTGGACAGCGATGAGGCCCAGTTTGTATGCTCGGTGTGTTCTTTCTTTGTCATAATTCTACACCTGGACAGTGGAGTTCAGTATGTATCCACGTACCTGAAAGGAGCTCCCACTTATTAAATGCTAACATACGTCTTCCTGAATCCTTATACTGTGACGTAGGTTTCACACCCACTGCACAGATGAGGACTCTGAGGCCTAAAGGAGCTGAGGCATGACTCAAGCTGATACAGAAAACAAGCAGCCGGGCCAGAGTGCGAGCCCATGGATGCTCACCTGGAACCTCTCTCTAAACCAGGTGCACTGCTCCTTGTCGCCTCCCACACCCTAGAAATTTTACTCTGACTTCTACATAGTGACAGGGCAGGAGCAGTGCTCACAGCATCTAGCATAGTATCGGCCACAGATACCTTCTTTTACCTGGAATTTCCAGGTCATAGCTGGTGTTAAAGACAACAACAGGGAGTTTTAATTTTTGGAGTTTTGATTTATATTAACACTTGTCCCATGTGTCGTTTTGTAGACAAAAATCTCTGCCTGTGTGGGGTAATAAATGAGTAACTGCAGGGCTGCGTAGACACCCAGGTGAGGGAGTGGGCCGTAAGCTGCTGTGTGACTCTTGGGCAAGTCATTTGACCTTTGCTCTCACCTGCAAACTGAAGGCACCAGGCTAGGTCACCAGCTTAAATATGCTTTGGCCATCTTTAAATCAGAGCTTGATGTCAGTGAAAGGGATAAGATAGGGTTTTTCTGAAGGGTATTCTTCCCTCCATTTTCTTTCTTTCATTATTTCTTTGTTTGTTACTTTCTCCAGGGCCAGGATAGTATTAAAATGGTCTGTGAAGAAACATTTGCACATTTTTATTTCAGAGAAATTCCTTATATATTCCTTATTTCTTATATTGGAGAGATTCCAATGTAAAGCATGTGATTTACACTTGTCCAGTAAGGATAAAATAAGAATCATAAAAAGTAAACAAAAACTTGTGCCCTATATTTTGGGAGAAAAAAATAAAACTTTTATCATTTTAGTACACATTTTTATCTTCAACATAAATATAATTGTCCTTTTGCGATGCTACTAGGGAAACCATTTTTTTTTTAACCTGTTGTATAACTGTTGCAGCATACTGCCAGAATAAACATCCATCACCTTAACACTCATGAGATGAGGAGGTGAGCTGAAGATTTCCCGTTGATGGAGAAATTATCACACTAAGGCATGTTATTTAGAATTTACTAACATTTGGGCACATAAATCACAGCAGTAATACTTCATAATTACACAGCGCCTTTCATTTGAGATTCCAAAAAGAATTTATAGAGCAAGTTGTGAGATGTGACAGCTGTATTAAACTCTGTACTTGAAATATATTGGTAGAGATAATTCAAGAACCAGAATTTGGATGTGGGGACAGGTCTCCTGCAGCCCTGCCTGGGAGAGGTTAGCCGGGTTTTGAATTGTGTTGGTTGTAATAACCTGACCACTGAAGATATGCAGTTATTGACTTTTGTTCAAAGGTAACTTCTGTGTTAACAATTTCTCTAAACAAATTAGAGTTTTGACTTGTTAATAAGTACACATGAGATCAGATATAGAAGGTACGTGTGTATCTATAGAGATATGTGTTGGCCATATGTTGACAAAGGTCCTTCTGACTCCTCTCTCCCAGCCTCCTGCTCTGACCAATGCCAACCTACTGCTAGCTTCTTGTGTGTTCTATACGTGTCAGCACATACGTATGTTTGTAGGTACCTGTATGTATATATATATATTCTTTTTAAAATAGTCTTGTTCTAAAAAAAACACTAACTATAGTGTATTATACACATTGGTTTGTCCTTGTTACAGCCTGTTATGAACTTTGCTTCTTTCACTTGGAAATAGCTCCTTTTCAATACGTACAAGAACTGTGTTTTTCTTTTTGACGTCGACAGAGCGCTCTTTCATATGGGTAAACCACGGCCCATTTCAAGACTCCTATCTTTGAGGAGTCTGCTCCAGGACAAAATCCTATGTGATCTTTCAGGCCTGAACACAGGCAATTACAAGACTGGATGTCCAGTCAAGGACTTAGGGGGCCAGCCGTGCTCTTCCACACATCTGCCTTCTAGCCCAGACACCTCCATTCCGAGGCCTCTTAGCAAAGGACCCTTCCGTGGCACCTCTTCCGAGGTCCTCTTGTTGGAAGAGGGGTCTTCAAGACACCTTTTCTCCACTCTGACTCAGACTTCCGTTCTCAGCCCTTTCACCTCCCCCTGGGCAGGGAGAGGATCACCTCCCCTACCATTTACACTGATGGATCGGAACTGACCCTCGCCTTGTGCTGTTCCACAAAGGAAAATGGCCCTTTTTCCTGTTTCCCTCTTAATTGTCATATCACATTAAATGAAGGCTTGTTACCTTCAGTTTGGCTTGTTGTTCTAATTGACCTCTTCACTTAGAAGCTCAGCTCTTGACATTCTTGATGAATAATTTAGGGCATTTCTAATTGTTTGCTCTTACAAACAATGCTATAGGGACTATCTGTGTCCATGTGCTGTTTAAATAGAAGTAAAGATCGTGGGTGGAGAATTGTTTGGCAGAAACACTTACACCAGTCCCAGTGATGTTTGAGAGTGGCAGTTTCTTTGTACCTTTGTTATAAAGAAAGGTATATAAAGGTATATAAATATACCTTTGACTCACTATGTTATCACTTTTTTTTTTGCATTTTCCAGTTGACTAGGGGGAAATATCTCATAATTTTAATTTCTCTTATTTTAAGTGAGGTTGAACGTCGTTTCATATTTATAAGAGCAGTTGCATTTCCTTTTCTGAAAACTGTGCATGTTCTTTTCCCAGTTTTGTTTAGTACATGTTCTTTTTCTTATTGATTTCTAGGGGTTGTTCGTATTGATTAAGAGAATTTTCCTAATTTGTCAGTTGCCCTTTGAGTTGTTTAAGGTATTTTATTCTGTGTTGAAATTTTTGATTTTTATGTGGTCAAATTACCAATCTTTTATTTAGCGGTTTAGAGCTCTGTATATTATCCCTAAATAGAAGTATCCTTTATCACTCTAAGATAATTAAAAAAGCAGCTATGTTTTCAAATAATGTTATGGTATCATTTTTTAAACAGCTATATTGATATATGACATACCGTAAAATTCACTCATTTTAAGTTTACTTTTCAATGAGGTTTAGTGAATTTCCATAGTTGTGCAATATGGCCACACCCAGTTTTAAAACACTCCCGTCACTGTTTTATTTTTATGTTTTATATTTTTTTAAATTATCTGTATGTTTTATATCTGAATTTTTGTTTGATCTGGAATTTATTTGGTGTAAAGAGAGAGAGAGAGAGCAGCATCCATCTGCACTTTCTTATTTGTGCCTAATTCATTTTCCAATGCCATTTATTGACTAGTCTACCTTTTCTCTACTGATATGGCAATGCTACCTAAATTGCATACTGAATTAAGCATTTGGGTCTGTCTCTGGTCTTTCTCTTCTTTCTCATTGATTTTTGCCAGAACCATAGTATTTTATGTATCGTCGCTTTAGAATCTGCTTTAGTACCTGGTAAGGCCAGTGCACTGACTGGCCTTAGTTCCACTTCATTTCAGCCATTCCTGATGGGTGTTTTCCATAAGAACTTGAGTCAGCTTGTACCGTGTTTCCCTGAAAATAAGACCTAGCCGGACAATCAGCTCTTATGCGTCTTTTGGAGCAAAAATTAAGATAAGACCCGGTCTTATATTATATTGTATTACATAAGACCCAGTCTTATAGTAAAATAAGACAGGATCTTATATTTAGTTTTGCTCCAAAAGAGGCAAGAGAGCTGATTGTCTGGCTAGGTCTTATTTTCAGGGAAACACGGTAGTTCTTGAAAATACTACAGCTACCACCACCATATCAGCTTTTTAAATTAAGATTGCATTCATTTTATACATTACTTCAGAACTGATGTCTGAATATCCTCTTCAAGGATAAGGGCATAGTTATTCATCTTTCAACTCACTTTAGTGTTCTTTTGTGTCCCTCCGGAGTATTTTAAAGCATATGGATTATACTTTTTCTTTTAATTGCTAAGTATTTTGTCCCTTTTATTACTATTGCAAATGAAATTTTTTCTATTATATTATATTTACCTGATTGGGCAACTTGACTGAGTGGCTTGTAAACAGGGAGGCTATGGCTTTCTGTGGGTTGACTTTATTGCCAGAAATTTAAATACATTCTGTTATTGTTTATTGTAGTTTCTTTGTTGATTTCCTTGGTTTTGCAGGTATAAAATCTTACCTGTTGTAAATAGTGATAATTTACCTCCTCCTTCTTGATTTTTATCAAATTTCTTTTAATAATTGTATTGACTAGGGTGTCCAAAACAATTTTAATTGGTAGTGGTTATAGTGGTCATTTTTGCTTTAGTCCTACTTTTGCTAATAATGCTTCTAGTTACCCATTAATCATGAAACACACATATATGTATTGCGTATAATGTATATATTATATAATGTATGTGTAAGATATGTAAAACATATTACTTTAAGAGTTTTTATGAATCTAGTACAGATATTAATTTATTCATTTGATAAATATTGTTGAAGATTGTTCTGTAATAACAATCCTGCCTTTTATGTTCCAGGCAGGATTCTAGTTGTGGGGATACAGTGGGAAATGGAGCAGAGACAAAGGCTTCGCTATCGAGAAGCTCAAAGTCTAGTTGAACAGATGGGAACAGAAATCAAAGAATTAATAAATGCTGGGTTCTATGAAATAAAGTGAGAGGGATAGAGGGTGAATTTAGTTACGAGGGTCAGAAAGGGACTTAGAATTTTTTTCCAAATGTCTTTTCACCAGCTCTATTTGTTTTCTTTTTACTTAATTTGAAATTGTGGATACATTAGCTTTCTTCTGAGCCCTGCCCCCTTCCCCCAGTCTCAGCCTCCAGCATTTCTCTCTGGCTGACGGGACTTTAGGGCAAAGCCAGTGATTGATTTGCCCTCTGCGTTCACTGGTTGGTATTTGCTTGTTCTCATATTATTTCCAGGACACTGATTGTTTAAGAAAGGAACTGAATTTATTAGAGAGCAGGGTAATTTATCACCTTGGATAGAGATACAGTTGCTAAGGCAACTGGCTACATTCTGGGACCACAATTGCAGACGTGACACCTGACAAGATCTCTGGGTGCCTGTGAGCTTCCCTGGCCAGCAGCTCTCCTTGTGTTCCTCCAGGCCTGGCAGCTTCTGTGTTCCCTTTTCTTTCTCTGCTGGCCGCAGAAATGTCTGCCTTTGCCTCTTCTCCAGGCTCCTTCCTCCTCCCATCTCTTGTCAAACCTGTTGGGATGACAGGAATAAAATGGGAATGACTTTAGTTTTACAGGGTGAGTGCGGAATCTTGGCTCTTTTCTCTCCAAGGTACCACTTGGTTCCAGGTGACTAATCTTGGATGAGATTCAGGGTCACTGTAGCTAGCTCCTCAGTTGACAAAATCAGGATGGAAATATGGACTGTGGCAATTTCTTCATGCTAGGTACCTCCCCCATCCTCTGTGGCATTTTTTTTTTAAAAAATTGAAGTATAATTGACATATTATGTTAGTTTCCTGTGTACAACATAATGATTCAATGTATGTATATATCTTGATATGAGCACCACAATATGTCTCGTTAATATCCATCTCACCACATATAGGTACAAATAGTTTTCTTGTGATGAAAACTTTTAAGATTTACTCTTTTAGCAACTTTTCAATATGCAATATAGTATTATTAACTGTTGTCACCATACTGTACATTGCATTCTCATGACTTATTTATTTTATAATTCAAAGTTTGTACCTTTTGACCCCCTTCACCCATTTCTCCCAGCCCCCACCTTTGGCAACTAACAATTGTTCTCTGAATCTGTGAGCTTGTTTTGTTCTTTTTTTAAATTAGATTCCACATGTAAGTGAAATTACGTGGTATTTGTCTTTCTCTGACTTAAGTCACTTAGCATAATGCCCTGTGTGTTATTCTTTACACAAAAAGATGACGTTATTAATGCATCCTTCTATCATGGCTTATCACCTGTATTCTAATTCTTAAATTATTTCTTATCTAGTCCTCCATGTCTTTTTCTTCCTCAAGGAGTCTGACTCTAAATTTGGCCAATGTCTCATCACCTCCACCGTTATTCCACCGTTATTCAAAACACTGTCACCTTGCCTTTTAACTGTTTCTGCTTTTGCCATTCGTTCCCACCCTGTATTTTCCACATAGCAGCCAGAGGGGATCTTTTAATAGCCATAGCAGATCATGTAACTGTTAGAAAGCACTGATGGATTTCCACGACATCTACAGTAAAACCCCAAATCTTACCCATGGCCCGCAGGCTCTAGATGACAGGTCCCTGGCTGTGTCTCGGACTTCATTTCTTAGACTGTTTCTGCCTTCCCCCCATTTTCTGGGTTCCAGCCACCTGGCCTCCTGCTGTTCCTGCACATGCCAAGACACCCTCATTTCAGGGCCTTTGTACTCACTGTTCCCCTACACAGCCGTCCGCAGGCCTCACCACCTCACTTCCAAATGCTTCCTTCTCAGAGAGGCCTTTCCTGACTGCTGCTTCCATCACTCTGTCCCCTTGCTTTGCTTCCTTTTCTTAGCAGTAGTACTTACTACTTTGTTATTGTCTGACATTATATTATGTCTTTATTAGCTCATTGCTTGTGTCCCCGTACTGGAACATTAAGCAAAACCAGCTTTCTCTAGTTTTGTTGCTGCTGGAACATAGAAGATGGCTCAATAAATGTTTACTGAAAGAATGAATGGCCCTTGCAATTCCTTTTTGACTCGAAGCTAAAAGAAGGAAGTGGGGAAATACTAGTGAAGATGGGTCACCTGGAATTTCTATTAATCGTGCATTTCGGTTCAGTCTTTCAGGAAGAGTCTGTGTGTGTGTTTGTTTTTGCAGGGGTGGGGCAGCTTTCTGTGAACATTTTTGGTCAAGTAGGAAAATGGTGACTTGAATACAGGTCTTGATTTAACTCCTGGCAGAGCCTGTTTGAGGTGTGGGAGTGAGGGCTTCTGCCAGGGGCTCCCGGGAAGGCTGAAAGACCAAGTGTTGGGGTGGGGGGGAGGAGGAGAGGTTCTTGTCATTCCCCCACCCGCTTCAGTGTCCAGGACAGTATTTCACCATTCCTGGAGGAGGTGGTAAGTGGTACGTTGACAGTATGTGCAGTAATTAAGCATTTTGGGTCTATGGCCAGACTGGCAGGCTTTGCTCTGTGTTTGCCATTTTGCCATACCTTGGTATTTAACGTGGATTGTTGCTCTTTATGTCTTACCCCATGAGCCAGAAGGCCCAATTTGTTATTTGGGCATACATGGGAGAGAGACCCCATTCATCGTTGTTTCAAGTCATATAATTAAAAGCAAGTGTGACTGAATACTTGGTGACAGTGGAGAATGAGAAATAGAAAGCAATTTATGGTACCATTAACTAGTTTTCCTTCAGGTCATGGGAAGTCATATTCTCTATTTAGCACCGAGAGCTTCTGGAAGGGCACCCTGTAGATGCGAGGAGTGGAGCGCAGCATAAGAACGCATAACTAGGTTTAATGCTCCTTCTCTGGTGCTTACCGATTTACCCATGAGACTGGCAGTTCAGCAACTTGTGTGAAGAGAGAGTGTTACAAATTCCTAGAAAGGGTTAACATATGTAATATCTTGGCAGATTGTGAATTTTGTTTTAAAGTTTCATCCAAAAGGAGGAGTCTGAAATGCCTTGCAGGAAATCACTTGTATAGTTCATTTTTAAAGAAAATGGAACCCATGCTGATTCATTTAAAGCAGGGGTGTCAAAACGGTGGCCCGCAGGCCAACTGTGGTCCGCAGTCCATTGCTAATTGGCCTGCAGCAAATTCCAAAAATATATTTAGTTTACTTCAATAAACCAGGTGAGGCAATACGTACTTCACCTCGAGTGAGTGGCCCGGCTGTTTGTGTATTTTACCGCACATGGCCCTTGGTGGAAAACGTTGAAAACAGTTGGCACATCCCTGATTTAAAGCATGAGCAAAGGATATATGTCTTAAAGCTGAGAATGAGACAGCATACCCTGAACATCTTTTAGATTAAATAATAATAATAATAATAATAATAATAATAATAATAATAATAATAATAAATTTTGTGAGTGATGTTGAGAACCGGAAAGAAAGTTAGGCATGATAGTGAGAACATAAAAGTCATTAGGCAGTAAGATGCTTCCTTGGGGGGTAGTGTTGCTTGTTTGAATTAAAATCTGAATCATTTTTGCTGAGCAGATGCACAAAGTAAGAACCTTGATCAGTTAGACAGCCCAAATAAATTGTAGACTAAAGCAGATTTAGTAGTTGGGGAAGTGAAGTCTTATTCAAGTTGAATAACCTCTGACACAGCTTAACTCTGTTGTTTCATTTAGACCAGGTGAGAAGCCAGAATCTCTAGAGCAGTCGGGGCAGGGGTGACAGGAATTTATAATCCACTCTCTTAGATAGGGCCATGGTAAACTTTTCACATCTTCAGCCCCTCCT
The DNA here is from genome assembly GCF_004115265.2 of Rhinolophus ferrumequinum. Taxonomy (NCBI): domain Eukaryota; kingdom Metazoa; phylum Chordata; class Mammalia; order Chiroptera; family Rhinolophidae; genus Rhinolophus; species Rhinolophus ferrumequinum. Next base: position 18,688,486 of record NC_046300.1, read on the forward strand.
GTGTACACGTAGTGTTAGCAGCAACTATTTGTTTCAGTAGGAAACTTCAGAGACTGGGGGACTACAACAGTTACAGTGCAGAAGTGACACCTGTGTGGGCCAGTTTAGTTGTACCTAGAAAGAGAGTCTCCATCCCATGCCCCTGGGAAGTGGCTTTCTCAATCCTGACATTCACCATCCAGAGATGGCTCACAAAGACTGAGTCTGAAGGCTCCCCTGCCCTTTGGAGACAGCTTAGCTATGAAAATGTCAGTAGCCGTACCTTTCCCTCTAAAGAAACTAACATTTACGTGGTTAGCTTTGTTTTTTGGGTGGGAGGGTGGGTGATGGTAAAGGATTATTTTGTAGCTGAACTAAAATCTAAGAACGTTAATGAAGGCTGAGACATAGTCCCTAGTTTTAGGCTTACTTCAGAAAAACCTCATTGTGAAAGCCAAAAGCACATTACAAACTGAGTTTGTAATGGTATATGGTATATGTTAATAGGTATATGTTAGACAAAATGGTAACTATGGTTCTTTCTAGCTATAACCTGGAATCCACATCCATTCATAGTCTATGATGTAAACTAGAACAATAATGATCACTTTTATACAAATTGTTCCAGACTCTGGGTCCAGGCCCAAGAAGCTGCCTACAAGGCTGTCGTAATACATTTATCTACCAATAAAGGCTCTACCCACATACAGCCACAGAGCACATGAAACATGGCTAGTACTGATTGAGATGCATGCAGTAAGTGTAAAATGCACAGTGAATTCCAAAGACTTAATGGGAAAAAAGAATGTACCATATCTCATTATAATTTTGAAATATTGATCACACATTGAAATTATAACAGTTAGAATAGAGTTAAATAAAATAGGTAAAAATAATTTTAATATATTTATTACTTTTTATGTGGCTAACAGAAAAACTATAATTATAGATACGCTTGCATTATATTTCCATGGGACCATGCTAATTTAAATCCCATCCCCCTCCAATGCCATACTCAGTTCCAACTAAGTAAACCTTTAAATTTTTATTTAATGATAGAAAACAGGTTTTTCACATGCTCTATACAGTCTGAGTCTGAATCACAGAGAACTGTCACTCTAAGGCAGATGTCAGTTAGTCTTGTACACACAAGGCCCTTCCAGAACCTGATCTCATCTGATTCTTCTTGTGGGGTATGTCTGCCAGGCATTTTCACCCTCTGGGTCCGATTTTCAGATATGCCAAGAGGGAGCAGAGGACTAAAAGACAATTAAGACTGTGGGCTCAGAAGTCAATCGGCCGGTTTGAAGTCCAGCTCCACATTTACTATTTACCCTTGAACGAGTTATTTACCCTTTCTGTGCTTCTCACACCTATTTGTAAAATGATGATCAGAATGGAGCATAACTCATGGAGCTGTTGGTGAAGATGAATAAGTGGTGAGCACTCCAGAAGTGATGGCTAAAAACATTTATCAACCTCCTTCAACAGATAAGAAAATAAAGGCTCAGGGTACTTAAGTTGCTTGCTCTAAAGGCACAAATCCTAAGCAGTGGCACCCAAAACTTGCAAGAAAAAGATACTTTATTTTTTTTTAAATACCATTTTGTCTAACATATACCTACCCAGCTTCCCATTTTACACATGAAGATGGAAGGAAGGAAAAATAATTTTCCCTCTACCTTTCTGCCTTCTTGGCTGAGACCCCTGTAATAAGACAGGGAAGCTGACAGGAGAAAAACAAACAGAGGTTGTATTACATGTATACTCAGGTACCCATGGGAGATCCCCAGGGAAAAATGAGTAATTCATAGAGGTGACTTTGAATTATGGTTTATGTAGCATCTTCAACAAAAAACATATTTGTGGAAAAATGACAGGACAAAGGAAAACACTTTTAACGTTCCAAGGAAGGAGATAAAACCTGGTGAGTACGGTTTGTTATGGATTCCTCTGGTGCCATCTCCAGGTAGACAGGTTCTAAAGTTGTCTCAAGGGATTAACCTTTGTCCTTCCTGGTAAGGAGGGGAAGTGATGGGGGGGCACCTTTGTAAATTTATGTCAAGCTTTTGGCCACATAGGAAGGGCAGAGAGCTTTCCTTGTATCTGCTTCTTCTCGATTGCCTTCAGCTCTAAATAATCCTTATGCAGGTGCATTTTGGGGTGGCATAACCTGTGCATCACACAGAGTTATTGGTATTGCCAGGCAGGACTCAACCCTTTTCTGGTACATTTAGTTGTGAAAATGGCAAAAAGTGACTGTGACTCACATCAGCATTGATATCGAAGAACTATGCGTGTGTCTTAATATATCCCTTTTATGTGGAAAAATAGCTGTGACCTTTGGTAGGGCTCACAGAGATTGGGATTGGAGAAATGGAAACCTTCTCTAGGATCAGCTGGTTCAATTTCATTTTCTCTCAAGGATCAGGGAGGTTAAATGGTTTGTGTGAGGTCCCAGAGCTGGGTCTCTTGACTTGTCGCCGTTCTTTTGCCATCACACTCAGAAGGTGATCATGGAATCAGTGACTTCAAAACAACATAGAGCAAAGGGAAGAAAGTCCATCTGCAGGCTAAGGGCTCGTTTAGTCTCTTAACTTGGTTTTTGAACACTCAACTTGAGTTTCCGTCCAGCCCTGAAATTGTTTGTAAGATTTATCAGTCTTTCTGGAAGGAACCTGTAGGAGAATGGGAGCAATTGCTTCAGAGGAGGGAGAAAAGGGGTCAGTTAACTGCTTGAAAAGATCAAGAATGAAGTTGACACTTCCTGTGCTGAGATACCTAAGGTACAGTTCTCACCGGGTGCTGTTCCTATGCCAGGGGACGGGTCAGCTGTAAGAAATCACTTTCAGCAGTGGTTGTCAATTGGGGGGTATTTGACAGCATCTGGAGACATTTGTTAATGGGCATCTGGTGGGCAGAGGCCAGGGATGCTGCTAAACATCCTACAGCACACAGGACAGCCCCCACCACAATGGTCTGGCCTAGAACGTCAATCATGCCGAGGTTGAGAAACCCTGACTCGCACGTAGGAGGCAGGGGCAGAATACATAGATATCTGAACGCTCTGTATTTGAAAAAGCTGAGTTTCTTTAAAACGGGTGCATAACACTGTTGTTTCTCACAAGTATGAAATTTAATTTTAGTTGCCTTTTTTGCCTGAGAAGTTTAGAAAGTCTTCATAATTCCGTTATTTTATAAACCAGAGGTGATTTTTCTGATCACAGGCGAAATAGTCATATTGATGATCTCATTTTGTCCTCCAGGAGGTAACTGTATGTTTGGTACTCAGTTTTGGGTTTCTTACATAATTTTTGTTCCTGAAACCCACATAGTGTTGAAGCCTACCAACCTGGTAAATAAGCGTTAGCAGCCATAGTGTCAGCCATTTATTGCTAATTAGATTACATTTAAGTTTAGAAATTAACCAAAACAAAACTTTTAATTTTTTGTGTAAATTATTTATGCTACAGGGATCGTACAGATGGGTGGTTCATTGTGGGACTGAAAACTTCCACAAAAGCCCAGGGAAGCTGCGGTGTCTGCTGTTGTCGCTATTTTAGGCAGAGAGAAAGTGACAGGCGGGCAGGCGCTTTCCTAGTCTGGCTGGGAGTTTACCGGCGGCATAAATGTCATTCATAGGAAGGAGGCAGAACAGGAAAGAGGGGAAGGGATTCGAATGTGTCTCTGCCACCTTCCTTTGGCTTGTGAACAGGGAGGGCTGGGGTGTGGGGAATAGTGGAGCTGGTAAAATTGGCTAAATTGACTTCAAAAAAAAAATCTACATTTTTTTTTCTCTATTCCCTTAGAGGCTACAACAAAGGGAGTCTAACACTTGGTTCATGCTTAGCTTCCAGGAAATTCAAACTGCGTGAGTTCTTGGGGACAAAGCCAGTCCCTATTACTTTCTGGAATATGCAGTGTATCTGGATAGCCCAGAGCTTCAAGCACACACATAGACACACACACACACACACACACACACACGCACACACACACACCCCAAAAATGAAAAAAAAGGTGCTGTGGTTTGTCTCTCATTTTTAGGTAATTATGAGCCTTTCAACTGTCATGCTGGGCATGGAGGAGGGGAACCATTTTGCAACAGTCTTAAAGTGGGATTTTGACAGCTGCCCTAGGCTCCCCTGAAAACCCGGAAAGACTTCACTGAAATGATCAATTTGATAATGACTTTTCTGTTCCTGAGTATTTGTTGAAAGGGACATGTATTGTCTGATTGCTTGAAAGATCAGGGCACGTTCTTTGAGTTTCCAGAAAATAATATAGTTTACATTTTTAAATCCCTCACAGCCTGTATCCACTGCTTTATGCATGTATGGCTCAGTAAATGATGGACTGAATTGGAGTACTCTCTATTCTCTTTTTTCCTCCTTATAAATGTAGCCTTTGAAATCTGCTTTGTCATTTTAATCACTGTGTGCTTTTAAGATCATAATTTCTTAATTAATTACACAACAGTCTGTTTTTCTCTGTTGGTGGTAACTAGCTCTTTAGGGAGTAAAGATAGATTTTAATGGAGTTTTAGTTGCTTTGGCCTTATACAGCTCAGCTCAGTGAAGCTTTGTAAAGTACAAGTAACTAGTGTGCTCTATTGCATGAGCCAATAAGAACCCAAGCTTTTACTGGGCTAAGGCTTTAAGATAAATGCACATTGAAATATTAGGTTGGTGCAAAAGTAATTGCGGTTTAAAAGGTTAAAATTTGCAAAAACCGCAATTACTTTTGTACCGACCTGTAAGTACAGTGAACTACTTCCAGAGCGGAAGACTGCATTTATCCTGCCCTGAATGCTTATGAAAACAAGGTGAAGCTATCAGAAAATGTCAGAACCTCTGGGTAAATGCATCTGTATTTTCATTTGGTGTTAATTCTTCCTTTATAACTCTGTTCTGGAGACTTCCACCAGCAGACTGGCTTTTACTAAATGGGAATTTTTAGCCTGAGAATGTGCCCTCCACATTAATTCTTCCTCTAAAAGCTACCATGCATGTACTCCCAGTCTCTGAGGTTTGAAAAGCTGCATTATGGTTTTTAAATGACAAAATTTTTCACCTAGTTTTAAGAGCCAAATCTTAAGAACAAGTTGTTCCAGCGTTAAAAATGACACTTCTATTTTAAAACAGAAATGTTTTGTTTTGCAAAGAAATCACACAGGTAATTTTTTTCTCATGACATTCATTCACGATCCAAGTGGACCAGAATCAAGCCCTCTCCATTCTTTTCTCCTGCATTGGATAACTCGTTTATGAGTCTCAAATGCCTAGTTTCTTATGCCAGCCAGCCAGGGAAGCCTCTGCCATATGGCTTAGGTTTGGGGGATAGCATTAAAATGAGCTCCAACAAGTATATCTGTGTTTTCTGCACCATCTAGCCTTCAGACACATATGTCATAGATCTTTCCTGTCAGGGCTGGGTGATCTGATTTGACTGGTGTGAGCCTATCATCCAGGAAAGACTGTTGTGTAGGTCACATCTAGTGGGTGAATGTGTAGTGTTTATTGCAAGGGTCACCAGGTGACCGTGGTTGCTTGGGGCTCTCAGGTCCTCAAACTCTAACTTTGGGGTCAGACCCCGTGGGCTGGTCCCAGTTCTCAGGAATTTCTCAGTTCTGCAAGATCTCAGTGTCATCTCTGACTACCAGTGGTGATGAGAGGAATGCCACAAGATCCATCATGAGTCCCCTAATCCTTATCCTCCATCGGTATTTAGTAATTGGCAAGTGGTGGATCCTAACATCTGTGATTCAGGGGTAAGAATCTGTTGGATGTGATATGTAAATCAGCGCTTAGCTACTCGGGGATAATTTAGGACATGTTTCTTATTGAGCACATAGTCAGGGTTTCACCAGACAGAAATGGTCTTTTCAAGGTTTGGCGAACACATTGCTAAATGGCCCGGAGAAAGACCTCATAATTTACACCCTTGGCCAGTAGCTGGTTTGACTGTTCGCTTCCCTGAACCTGGGCCAACGCAGAGTATTACCGTATTTAAAAATTTTTGCCAACTTGCTCAGCAGATAAAAAAAGCATCTACTTGTTCTTCTCAATTGCATTTTTAAAAAATTCTTCTGAGATCGAAAAATGTCACATGTTTATTGATCATTGATAATTTTTATTTTGGAAATTGTGTTGTTTACAACACACTCATTTTTTATCTCACTCATTTTCACTTAGCCAAGGAAAATCGTAACAGTGGGATATCGGATACCCCTTAAGATCATGTTTTTTAAAAAATATTTAACATTGTAGTGAAGTATTTATAATATAGTAAGTGAAAGAAAATCAATAGTAAAAATCAGTATCATGATTACAACTTAATAAGACATCAATGAAGTATATAAATACAGCATGTGTATTTAAGAGTCACAAATTTATATACCCAACAACTCAGATTAAAAGGAAAAGGAAAAAGTACTCATTTTTGGTGTTGAGTGGTTCATTCCAGAGTGTTTTAGTCTCTTCCAGCTTATTCTTGGGGTTCAGCCAGCGCCTGATGGTCCTCCAATGCCATGGCCAGGCCTCAGTTTCCTGTGACGCAGCACAAACCCTGACCCTCAGCCACTTCCTGATCCATCCCTGCTGACTGGGCTCTTTCGCTTGTAACATCCTTCCTGAAGCAGTGTTCCTCCCGTGATGGTGCTTCTGGCTCTCAACTTGGCCCCCAGCACTCCTCCCACAGACTGGTACTAAGTTCTTGGTCCTTTCCTTGCCATTCAGAGCTGTTCAGACTTCCAAGCTGTGTTTGAGTGTTAAGGAATTTCAGAATGCATTTCTCTTCCAACAAAGTCATGATGGTCTCCATAAGACCTAAAGAATGACCCCTGTTGATGTCCACCACCCGCCACTGCCCCTGGGTACTTTCCATTGAATCCATGGCTGGGAGCGTTTTGGCCACATCATTCATAGAATATGAAAGTGCATCTGGCAATACTTCATTAAAAATATATATTAAAAATATTGGTGGGACATACACCAATATGATTTTTCTCTGCATTAGTGGAGTCATAGTAAGTTTTGTTTTCTTCATACTTTTCTGTTTTTTCTAAATTTCCTACAATGTCTATATAACGTTTTTTATAATTCTTCAAAGCCATTTTTAAATGGAGTGATTTCTGTTTTTTTTTTTTTTTTTACCTTGAATATTAGAGAAAAGAGGCAAAATTAGTGATTAAATGCAGTATGCTTTTTGGATTAACTATAATTTTTAGTCTCTTAGGTTCTTCTTTTTTCCAACTTCCCTTTTCCACCTCACCCCAAATTTGCAAAACAGGAATTATATGCATACCTGCAACCAGCAGATACAACTAGGCAAACAACTAAGTCAAATTAAGAATTGAGAAAAACCACTCTTCTGTAATTTCTTTGTTGCTTTTTTTGACATTTATTCCACATTGATAAAAGTTATCTTCTATTTAATAACATTGTGACAGGTGATCCTTTTATAGGATAAAACTTGGTACAATAACTTCTTTCAGTGTTTTTGTACATGTTGATGATCTAGAAAAATTATGTAACCCTGCCAGGGGTTAGATTGCTGATTTCTCTAAAATCTAGACAAAAGCTGATCCCAAGACAACTTTAAAATTTATTCCAGAATCATCTTTTGGGGGGGAGAAGAAAAAAAGTAATGTGAAAGAAAATTAAAAGAAAAAAATATCTATTTTAATGTTTTTGTAGCATTTTTTCATCTTTGTTAATTTGTGTAAATATTCATACATTTACACTTGTAATGGGCAGAAAACTTGGCATTTTTTCTTAATATATTTTTCATATTCTACTTATAAACAATATTCTATTTATATACTTACTTAAATAATACCAAATTTCTCTGTAATTTCTTTAAACAGTAGTTGTTGGGTATTTAGTCTGCCTGCCATTTAAAATCGTCATTTTGGAAATTATTCTAAAACTGTTCATGGGTAGCATGTAGATCTCAAGTGTTTTAGCATGCGCTATGTAAAGTATGTAGTCTATGATCTGATTTGGGGGTGAGTGGTCTATCTTTGATCTGTCATTTGTTGATCAACATGATTGATGTGGCTGACCTGGCTGGCTTCCCAAAGAACATGTGATATCAATATATTATTATCTTTCAAATCTATTACATATTGTTAAAGGGACCTGATTTAATGTAGCTAAATCAATCCACAAACAGCCCTGAAGCTTAATTTTAGCCTCGATCAAATCCCCCTTTTTTTAAATGACTTTTAAAAGAAAGGAAGAAAACTGACAAGTTGAGTTTTCTGTAATATTGATATATATTTTGATAAGCAGTAAATTACTCAAAAAGGCAAACAGACTAAGGGAAATGAAAAACTAAGAAGGAGTCAGCCAACCGTATCTTGACCACCTATTCTATAATAAGATAGACATTGTGCAAAATCCTTTTTCATCTTTGTCTCATTTAGTCCCAGAAAAACCTGCTAAACAGATAGTGGTATTTCTACTTTATGGAGGAGTTAATTAAGAACTGGATAGGTTTAAATCATTTGCCTCAAGTTTCAGCTTATCAGGAAGTAATCTGGTTCAGATCTGAGTCTCTTCAATCTCAAAAGTTTCTGCTGCTGCTCGCATCTGGACTACTCCAGTTTGAAGTAACAGGAGGTTACCTGAAAGGTGTGCCATGATGCATATTAGATGGAGCTTGGGGCAAAAAAAGGAAAATGAAACTTTAAAAGTTACCATACTTAAAGAAGTCACACAAGAATTCTTTTTGACCTCGGAATGGGGAAGACCTTTGAAAAACATGACTTAAAAAACCTTAAGGCAAAAACAAACCAAAAGAGAGAGATTCATAAATTAGATTTCATAAAAATAAAAAAAGTTTCCATAGACAAAAATATGTCATAAGCAAAGTCAAACTGGGGAAAGAAGTACAACTTGTAACATAAATAAAGGGCCAATTCCCCTATGGTATAAAGACCTCCTAGAAATTAGTGAAGGAAAGCCCAACAACCCAATGGAAAACTAGGGAAAGACATGAGGATACAGTTGACTGAAAAGGAAAGAGAGACGACCTCACTGGGTCTTTGCCTCCATCCTTATCTGGTGCAGACCACGCTTTTGGCATTATGAGAATTAGGGCCAAGTTGGTGCCCTACGACTTTTTAGCAAGTTGCCTCTACCTACAGTGATGAACAGTTTGGGGAAAACCATTCTGAATCACAGTCTAATAATCATAACTTCTGGCTATGTCATATCCAGAAGCTTTAGTCTTCAGCATCCCAAAGCCATGCTAACTAAGGGTACAGCTCTCTGAAGTTCAGAACACAATTTATTGAGGGAAGGACAGGACTTTAGCTTGGGATTCTTGTCTGTCAATGTACAGGAATTACACCCAACGTCTTCCAGAGCTTAAGGAGAAGACTTACAAGAGAAACCCCAGAATGGATGGTTTTTAGAACTGAGAGATGTTGGAGTCAATCTAGCTCAACCTCTTGATTTTATAGATGAAAAAAGCACGGCTCAGAGAGGTCAGTGATTTGTTCAAAGTCACACATGTTAATGGTTGAGTCGAATCTCCTGACTGACAGTCCCAAACTCCCTCATTTGCTTTGTGCTTACAAGTGGGAATTGGGGCCTAATGAAACAGCTTTAAGACAAATGGTTTTAAGTCTGGGAATTCTATCTCACTGAAGCTATTTCGTTAGCATTGCCTGGTTAGATCTTACCTTGGCCAGAGATTTATCTTGATTCCTTCTGTGTCTCTCTTCCTACCTCCCACAAATACCACTCAGACGTCTACCATGTACTATGCACTGTTACAGAGAAAAGGACTTTAGCACTTCCTGTATTATCTACCGATTTGAATTAAATGCTCCTTAGTGACCACCAGACTAGTGGGACAACAGGTCACTAATGCATCTCAAAAACAGTGGAACATTTCTCTGTAGATGAAAAAAAAAATCACTGGGCTTTGAAAATAAATTAGTTACTATGTTCTAATAACTTACTGGAAAATTAGTGCTGAGCTCTGGTACTGTTGTTCGATATTTCCTGTGATCCAGTGGCCATGAAGAGGTGCGTTGCCAGTGTGGATCTGATGTGCTCTTCAGAGCTGGGAGAGTCCCTTCACGATTTGGCTGTTAGTGTAAAGTTTTCAGAAGACCTTGAGTGTTGAGCACACCTACTTCCGAAGTCCAGTGGCATCTTGCTCCTAAGTCTTCATATTCTCTGTTATTTATTGACTTAAACACTCAATAACATATTTAAAATGCTTAGAAGGATTAAGGATAGTCTAATCTTGAGATCGGTAAATTATTGCTTTACGTATTTTTTTCTCTTAAAAATTGTTTTTATCAAAGCAAAATTATCATAACATGAAATTAACTATTTGAAAGCGAACAATTCAGTGACATTCAGTGTATTCACAGCGTTGTGCAACCACTACCTCTATCTAGTTCCAAAGCTTTGTCATCACCCCGAGAAGAAACCCCATACCCACTAACCAGTCTCCGTCACTCCCTCCCTCTAGTCTCCAGCAACCACTGATCTTGGTTCTGTGACTTACTTATTCGGAATATTTCATATAAATGGAATCAGAGCATGTGACATTTTGTGTCTGGCTTCTTTCACTTAGCACAATGATTTCATCCGCACTGTAGCAGTTAACAGTACATCATTCCTTTTTGTGGTAGAGTAGCACTCCATTGTATGGATAGACAATAATTTGTTTATCTTCTCATCTGTTAACGAGCATTTGAGTTTTTTCTATCTCTTGGCTGTTGTGAATAACGCTGCTGTGAACATGCACGCACATGTGTTTTTTTTTTGAGTACCAGTTTCCCATTATTTGGGGTGTATACCTCGGAGTGGAATATCTGGGTTATATGGTAATTCTGTTAAACTTTTTGAGGGATTGTCAAGCCATTTTCTACTGTAACTGCATCCTTTTACTTCCTCACTAGCAATGTACAAGGATCATGATTTCTCCACATCCTCACCAACACTTGTTATTTTCCACTTTTTAAATTATAGCCATCCCAGGGGGTGTCTTATTCTGGTTTCAATTTGCACTTCCCTCATGATGAGTGATGGTGAGCATCTCTTGGTGTGCTTGTTGGATGCTTGGCTTAAGTTTTACGTATAATTAATCTCACCTTTAAGTCCTAACACTCAGTTTTCCCACTACCATCTGCTTGAGACCACTGAGATGCATTCCATCATGTCCTTGAACCCAGAAGGTGGCAGCCGTCACACCAGACCCAGAACTGCCGAGCATCCCAGCCTCCTGACTCGCATCCCCATGTGACTCTGATTCTGTCCCCCAACTCCTGAAACTATTGCACTGTTCTTCTTGGGATTTGTGTTCTAGTATCAATGTAATCCCCTACATCCTCAACCTGTTCTCTAAACGATTCCTTTACTTTCTTCTCTCTCTGGAAACTGGTTCTCCCTGCAGCCCTCCCACGTGACGGTGGGTCTCTCTTCCACTCTTCCTAGGGCAGGGGGATGGAGTTAGTGACCCCCTTGCTTCTTTTGATCACTTCCAGATCGTTCTCCCTCCCTTTACCTTACAGCACTCACTTTTGAATCTCGTGTTATCATCATACCACATCCCCTCCCTACCATCCCTCCTTCATACCGTGAATGTTTCAGCTTGTGAGTTACCATCACTCCCTCCAGCATTTTTCTCATTAATCTGCTGAGATTCTCTGGTTTATCAAGGTAAGAATCCCTTGCATACGCCCTGCAGTCTCTTTTACCCTTCTTGCTTGGCTGTACTCATCTGGCAAAACACCAACCTTGGTTAAATCCTTAAACCTCCAGCATTTCCGTCCCCATCTTTTAGGTGACGACTTTCCGTTTCACTGAGAAAATAAAAACCACCACAAGGAACTTGCAGCCTCTCCTCCCTCCACTTCTGCCCATCCACCTGCCTCTGTTACCAGACATTCTACCTTCGCCCAGTTGGGGCCAATCCCTGCATTCATGCATGGCATCCCGTCCCTTCCCTCTCTCCTGCCCCAGGACATCATTCTACACGTTCTCCCTTCTCTCTCATATCATGTCGGTCTATGGGACTATTCCTATAAAAGAGGAAAAACTTTTTTTCCTCTACCTATCCCAAATTCTCTGGCTGGAGTCCAGTAAACTAGACAGATTAACAAGAGAAAAGCAAACATTTAGATTAAGACCTCATTACACAGGAGTACTAGTAACTCAAAGGAGTGGTTAAAAGTGGGGCTTGTTATAGAATCTAAAGAAAAATAAATTTTGTAGTGAAGTGATAAGACAAAGAAAAGGACTTTGAGCTTCTTAGGGCAGCAAATTGTGGAAAGGTAAAGATATGGGGAAATCTAATGGATGATAAAGGATAATTACTAAGGTTTGTTCTGTAAATTCCTCTTGTGTCATCTCAGGATGATAAGAGTCTAGAGTGTCTGGTGATTTAGGCTTGTCCTGCCTTTCCTGGCAGAAAGGAGGAAGTTAAGAGCTTGCTTTCTTTCTTCTTTCTTTCTTTCTTTCTTTCTTTCTTTCTTTCTTTCTTTCTTTCTTTCTTTCTTCTTTCTTTCTTTCTTTCTTTCTTCCTTCCTTCCTTCCTTCCTTCCTTCCTTCCTTCCTTCCTTCCTTTCCTTCCTTCCTTCCTTCCTTCCTTCCTTCCTTCCTTCCTTCCTTCCTTTCCTAATTTCAGAGTAAAAGGTTTTTTATGTTTGTTTGTTTTGTTTTGTTTGCTTTTATAACTTTATTTTTTTAACTTTTTTTTTATTAGTTTCAGGTGTACAAAACAATGTAATAGTTAGACATTTATCATTTATCTCCCTCACAAAGTGATAACCCTCCTCCCCCAATCTACTACCCCTCTGACATTGCAAGAGTTTTCGTTGTGTCTATTTCTTCTCAACTGCCTTCAGTTTAAAATAATCCTTCTGTCAAAGACACATATTTTGCAGGGGCATGTTCTGTGCTTCATTCCCATCAGTGTAGAGATAAGCCATAACTTCTCCCATCTTAAAAAACCCTCTCTTGAGCCCACATTCTCTCTCCAACTATGGGGTCATTTTTCTGCTTCCCTTTAAGCAAACCCCTCCAGAGAATTGTCTGTATTCATTGTCTCTGGTGTTCTTTCAGCCCATGAAGGCCTTTATCGCCACAGTTTCCACTGAAACAATTCCCATCAAGATCACCGGTGATCTCCAGGGTGGTAGGCAGATTCAGGGGTTGGTTCTCAGTCTTCATTCCCGTTGCCCTGTGAGGGGTGCGGGGTCCAGCAGGTCACTTCCTCCTTGAAATGCTGTCCTGAAACCACAGTCTTCTGATTTTCCTCCCACATCGCAGGTCGTTTACTCTTCTTAGTCTCTGTGGCTTGTTTCTTCTTCTATCTTCAGTCTCTAAAATGTTGACATTTCTCCTCTATCTTTAGTCATCCCCTTTGTGGTCTTTTCTGGAGTGTGGCTGTAAATATGATCCATGGGCTCACCACGGCCATCCTCATTGTCCCGCTGCCTTGCCACAACTCCACTTGGATGCCTAATACACTCTCACAGGAACTACTTTCATGTATCCCAGATTGAAATTTTGAACTTCTTCCACATCCCTTCACCACAAACAGTAACAAAAACTTGCTTCTCGATCGTCAAATCTTAATAAATGGGAACTCCATCCTTCCAGTGGCTTAGACTCCAAACGTTGAGCTCATTCATCATTTATTTCATTTTTTTCTTACATTGCACATCAGAATTGTAGTAATATCCCATTGTCTCTTCCTTCAAAATATATGCAGAGCCTGACCCCTGTGACCATTTCCACTGTTACAGTTACTCATCTGCGTCCCCCCAGGAGCATGCTCGCCGCTTGTCTCTTTGCTTCCGACCTTACTCCTAACCCTGCCCTCAGTTCAGCAGCTGGGTGATCCTTTTTAAGTCAGGTAATGTCTCCTTTATTCAAAACCTGCCAGTGCTGAAATGGTTGATTCAGTCTGGAGCGGGTCAGTACAAAATAAGCCTGGGACATTATATAATACCTGAAAAGGAAGTGCTCAAAGGCTCGTGGGTGTGTGTGTCAAAAAGATAATAGTGGTAATAGTTTATAACATTTGGATTAAAAAAGGTAATCCATGAGGCTGTAGTGAGAGTGAAAACAGAAGTGGCAGGTGGTGGGGAGGGAGAATGTCACCTAATAAATGTAGAAGAAACGATAGAATTAGAAAATCACCATTGTGCAATCCCCAAATAATTGACTTAAGCAAAGACCATTAAGGAATGCCAAATCGTTTGTTGGATCAAAACCCTGGCCAGGTGTCATCTGAGCCTGGCCCCAGTACTTGGTGTGCAGGAAGAGATGGAAGAAAAAGGCAGACCACTCCAGATTGGTAGGTAGCAGGTCTAACAATCAAGAAAATTTACTTCTGAGGCGTGTCTTGGGCAATCGCAAAATGAGTACTGTGTTTCCCCAAAAATAAGTCCTATCCGGAAGATAAGCCCTAGCATGAGTTTTCAGGATGACATCCCCTGCACATAAGCCCTAATGCGTCTTTTGGAACAAAAATTAATATAAGACCCGGTCTTACTTTCGGGGAAACATGATAGTTTACTGCACTCACCTGCTAAATCTTAAAAGTTCACATGGAGATCTTAACTGGACTCAGTCATGTACCCAGCCCAGATAACCTCAGCACCACGTTTCGGCCTCAAGGCAGTTTCGGTCCTTGGGGCAGTTTCTGGGAGCAGGGAAGGCAAGCTGAGGGAACATCTCAAAGCATAGGGGAGGGGATAAGGAGACTTTGATTGCCCAGGTCCAGTTTTATGGGGCAAACCAGTGGTCATATCTTCTCGATGACCTTCCTTAGCACCATTAGGTGAAGATTGTTAGGGAATGAGATATTCGTAAGGTGTATTTGTAGGTTGCCAAAGATTACCTGTTAATTACAAAGTGAAAATATAACTTCAAGAAAGGTAGTCGGCAGTTCCCACTTTATTTCATTATTCACACGTAGCATCATGACAGCGAGACAACATGATACGATGTGACTGCGGATGTGATGTGACATGACATTCTCAGCATCACTCATGAAGTATCCCCAAGCCAAATCTAATTAAATGTTTAGGCTTGCCTTCTGGTTCATAGAAAACACAGGGGATAGAGAAGTTCAATACCACCACGAGGAAACAATCAGACAAATCCAAACTATGGGACCTCCTGTAAGACCATTGGCCTTGTCTCTTCAAACAGAAAAAAAAAACCGACAGAGACCGTGTAGTTTTAAAGAGACTCCAGCAACATAGCGACTAAATTCTGCGTGTGAACTGTGATGTTTTGGGCGGTTGGGGACATCTGAATATGGACTGTGTATCAGATGATTTCAAGGGATTATTTTGAATTTTATGAAGTGAGATGGTGGAATTGTGGACAAGTAGAAGAAAGTCCTGACTTTTCCTATTGTGTTTCCCTGAAAATAAGTCCTAGCCGGACCATCAGCTCTAATGCATCTTTTGGAGAAAAAATTAATACAAGACCCGGTCTTATTTTACTATAATATAAAACCGGGACTTATGTAATATAATATAATATAATATAACATAAGACCGGGTCTTCTATTAATTTTTGCTCCAAAAGACACATTAGAGTTGATGGTCCGGCTAGGTCTTATTTTCAGGGAAACATGGTAGATGCATGCTGAAATATTCCGGGGTGAGGTATCAAGCTATCTGTAACTTAATTTCAAATGTTCCAGGAAAAACAAGTTTGAGAGAGAGAGATACAGACACTCACACACACATAGGCAAAGCAAATATGGCAAAGTGTTAACAGTTGTATCTTGGTGGTGGTTATATGGGTTTCTATTCTTTAAATTTTTCTGAATATTGAAATGTTAAAAGACAATAAATAAACCCCACCTAAAACAAATACAGGCACACCTCCTATTATTGTGCTTCACTTTATTGTGCTTTGCAGGTACTGTGGTTTTTACAAATTGAAGGTTTGTGGCAACCCTGCATTGAGCAAGTCAGTCGGTGCCATTTTTTTCCCACAGGCTCAGATGATGGTTAGTAGTTTTTAGCAATGAAGTCTTTTTAATTAAGGCATGTATGTTGTTTTCTTTAGACATAATGCTATCGCGCACTTAACAGACTACAGTATAGTGTAAACATAACTGTTACATGCACTGGGAAACCCAAAAATTTATGTTTCTGGCTTTAGTGTGACACTCGCTTTATTGCAGTGGTCTGGACCCAAACCCGCACTGTCTCAATATATTGAGATGTACCTGTCAACCCTCCAGTGGGCCCCTTCTCACACAGAATGAAATCTAGACCTTACTAACAGTTGGAAAGCCCTACACCTGCAGCTCCCTCCTCTCCTCTTTACACCTTCCACATCTCTCTCTCTCTGACGCAAGTCCAACTGGCCTTGATGTTTGTTGGCAGGCCTGGCCTGCCCCTGCCCCAGGATCTTTGCAATTCCAGTCACCCCTTTCATCCTAAAACATCCTTCCTTTGGCTCTGTGCCTGGCTTCCTCTTATGTACCCAAGGTGTTTACTCAAAGGTCATCTTAGTGACACCTTCCTAGGTTACCCATCAGTTTAAAATTGCAAACCCTTTGCCCCTTATCTCTTGCTTTTTTCCCCTGCCTAATTTTTCTGCATAGTACGCATCACACTTTCTTGTTTACTTATGGTCCACCTTCCTCCATTTAGACTATCAGCTCAGGTGGGCCCGGATTTTTATTGTCCATTCATTGCTGTACCCACTTGCCTAGAAGAATATCCAGTTTAATCCTGCCAAGGCTGAAGACATGTTCCCCTTGTTTCTTCCCAGAAACTTTAAATAGCCTTTCAAAAAAAAACATATTGCCTCTGTGAACTGTGAAGAAAACGATACCACTTAAAGGTAGTAGAACGGAATCCATAGATGGACACCATTTAGCAACTAAAATGACAGTTTGGACTGTGAAATCCAATAAAATCTGTTGTATAAAGGCTGCCCAAAGAATGATTTACCCAAAAAGAGGTATTTGAGAAGCTTTATTCTACATCAAAATCAATACCTTTAAAGCTTTAGGGGCATGTCTTTGAGTATGTTTTTCTGAACTCAGATAACCACAATGGGGAAGGTTGTTCCAATTTACTATTTATCACAGAACTTTAAAATAATTGAGTCAAGTTAAGCTCCCTGTTTTGAAGTGAAGATCATGGTAAATAAGAAATGTGTCTGTTCTCTCCGTAATCAGAGGCTTATAATGTGTGTAAAGAGAGTAGAGTGGAATGGCTTCATGCAACCAAACACACACATGCATGCGTGCACACATGACATATTTCCCTTTTAATTTTGAGTTTTTGTATTTGATAGATCTAGCCTTTAAAAATATCTGAATTTATATATATAGTTGATCCTCATTTTTCATGAATCTGTGTTTGCAATTTTGCCTACCTGCTAAAATTTATCTCTAACCCTCGAATCAATACTCGAGATTCTTAGCTGGTCATTCACAGACACACGTAGAGCTGCAACAAATTTTGAGTCACTTGATATGCACATCCCCAGCTGAGGTCAAACAAGGTGACACTCTGCCTTCCGGTTTCATTTCTCATATTGTAAATGAGTATCCTTTTCACAATTTTTTAGCGCCACACTTTTCACGTTTGTGCTTTTTGTTGGTGATTTCGCCGTTTTCAGTGGCCCCCAAGTGTAGTGTGGAAGTGCTGTCAAGGGCTTCCAAGAGCAGGAAGGCTGTGATGTGCCTGATGGAGAAAATGGATGTTAGATGAGCCTTGTTCAGATGGGAGGCATTGTGCTGTTGGCCGTGAGTTCAGTGTTAATGAAGCAAAAATAAGGTATATCCAAAAAAAAAAAAAAAAAAAAGAAGGAATAGGAAAATCGCTGATCTGTATGTGAGGCCATTCTGGAAAATGCTAAAGTAACATCGATAGTACATGATGAAACTATGGAAGCAGCTAATTTTGTGAATTCATGAGATTATGACGGATTACAAAAAGTGTAGTGGACAGCATTGATGTGAGGCTGAAAGCCAGAGAAATTCTCGGTCAGGTCACCCAGGGTCAGGAAAATGTTAAACTTCTTGGCTAGGGCTGGTGGGCTCACATATTTCAAAAGGTGAAAAATGTTAAGTTTGCAGGTGAGATATGTTCTGAAGCTCAAGAGACTGACGAAGAATTTTAAAAATACTCTCTAGCCTCATTATTTATGGATTCTGTATTTGCAAATTCTCCAACTTGTTAAAATTTATTTGTAATGATTCATATTGAGACTCATGGCACTTTCGTCATTTGCAGACGTGTGCAAAACATCGAAAAATTTGTCACCCAGTGCACGCGTTCCCAGCTAAGGTCAAACAAGGGGATGTTGTGCCGTCTGTTTCCGCTGTTATACAGAGATGACTAGAGGATGGACATGGGAGGGGCGATTCAGTGCAGTGCAAAAAGCTCCACTTCTGGGGCCAGTTGGAAGGTGTTTGAATCCCAACTCTGGCACCGGTTAGTGGGGCATCCCCAGGCAAGTGATGAAACACTTCTGAACCCCATTTTCTCTTTTGTAAAGAAAATAGAATCTACCAGGATGAATTAGTTTTTAGCATTTAAAATGATACTCTATGTCTCTGTGAGACATATATGCACGTACACACACACACACACACACACACACACACACTCACACATACACACTTGTCCTAGGAATAATGGTCCAGTATTTGCTAATTCACTCTTCATGGTGACTTTATAGAACATAATTACTGTGAATGACGAGAATTGACTGTACCTGCTAAGTGTTATATAGGTAAAGGATTCTATAGAAAAGACAATTTTCAACGCTCATGAAGCTAGTTTGTTTCACAAGGACATTGGCAAACAAACTTATATTATGCAAATGGCATTTCCTTTGACAAAAATGTCACTAGACTCACCGGAATGTCCTCCTGCGTTTCCCTTAAGACAGATAGTTCAGTATTTGCTAATTCAGTGTTGGTGGTCACTTTATGAAACATAGTAAGGAGAATCAACAACAATTGATAAAGTTATTTTTATAAATAGATAAAGTAACTAGTTATTTTTTTACAATAGAGAAGGCAAACGATGCTTTAAGAGAAGTGTAATATGTTTTACATTGAATATGTTGTATCTTAAATAAACAGGTTTTAAGATGTCCAGCTAAAACAAGAGGCTAGAAATTCCCTGTGTTTCCTTTTCCGCTGGTGTTCACCATCACCATTGTTAACATTTTATGAGCGCTTTCTACATGCCTATCACTGTTTTGAATACTTTACATGTAATCTCATTTAATCTTCAGAATAATAACAGTGGTAGTAGGGGCAGTAGTGGGAACAGCAGCAGCCGTAAATACTGTCATGACACTTGCTTTGCTGTGTATTAAGAAAATTTCTAAATGGTTCACGATTATTGACTAATTCATTGCTCACAGCATGCTTATGTGATAAGAACTATTATAGACCCATTTTACAGGTAAGTAACACTGAGGTCCAGCAAGATTAAGCAACATGCCCAGGGTTACACTTAGTAAGTGGTCCTGAGCCTGCACGCTCTTGCCCTAAACTCTTCTGCTTCCCAGAGTGGGTAGATGGGGTGGGGAAGACATTCCTTCCATGAATAAGCAGATTCACTAGTTAGGCAATTACACGCTCTCTACTTTTCATATTATTAATTTTCCATGAAGCTGAGCTCGGATTAGTGCCTGCAGGTACTTAAGCCGATCCGTTCATATTGTAGATTGTAACATAATAAGTGTCAGATGGTAAACTCCTGTACAGAGAGACTGATCTCCTTGCCAAGGAGAACTGACCACACAGGATAAATGGTTAAGAATTATGGCCTGTTGTAGTTGCCTTAAAAATTTTTTTTTTAATTATTAAAAGGAAGTTGTATGGGATATTAAAGGATGGTGGAGTTAGTAGGAAAATAAAGAGTAGATTTATTTTCTTCAATTTAAACCTGAACTCTGGCTCTCAGGATAGGGATGGGAGAGCATTGCATCTCTCCTTGAAAGTGCTCTCTGCGCCCTTTCTCCTCATCAGTTCCTCGCCTGACATCCCATTAAAATTACAGACTTTAATTTTGTTTACCGATTAATTTATTGTTGGCACAAGTCCCTTTGAGAATCTAATTAAAGCTAAGGACTCTTTCCTCAGGAGGAAAATGGTCCCTGGCACATAATCCTGTCATTGAATCCATTTTGTGGGTATTCTCGGGCCTCCTGAGAAGCCCATTGAGAAAGAATCTTAAGGTTCATGGACTGCAGACCTTCTCTCCTAGGGGGTCCATGAGCTATTGTCACCATTTCAAAATACCTGACCGAAGTCAAGCAGTTATCTATTTCTTTGCTCTTGCCTGGAATTAGATGAATGTTTGCCGCGTACTCTGATTTTCTTATGTGGGCAAATTACTGAAAACAAGAAGCCCATGGTGAGCAAAGTGGGGTTTCTTAGTGGTGAAAGGGTTGGAACGACTAGCCTTTATGGGGCTTCGGTCTTCATCGGTCTCACCCATCCCAGAATCCTTTTACCCTGGACAGCCCCACTCTGTAACTTAAGAGTATAATTTTATACTGCTTTTTGATGATTTCACATGTACATGTTTGTCTCCTCGAGTCATTTTTTAAATCATTAAGGGATCATGTCTATTGCCCTTTCTTACTCTCCATGGGGCTTGGCACCCAGAAGGCCCTGGGGCTTCTTTTGTCTATAGCTGCCATTTTCTCAGAACACAGTGTCTGGTAAAGTTTCCCATCCTTTTGTCAGCAGGGGGCAGCAATAGAGTGGGTAAAAATGGCCATTGTTCTTCATATTAACCAGGCTTTTCAGAGCTGTAAAGCCCTTGAAAGAATACCTACCTGTGAAAACTGAGGAAATGGTTCTTAAAATAAGTTCAGCTTTACTAAAATCTAGCACGTATTTCAGTTTGAAGTAGTCGTTTACACTTTTCTTTACCAAAGGAATTCCATTTCTTAGATCCGTAGTTTTTTTTTTGTTTGTTTTCTGTTTTTTTGATGCTGTAGGTGGACAGTAAACGTATATGTCAGAAGCCTTTGAAGGGAGCCAATGAGCATTTCCTCACGCTGAGTGTTACCTTTCATTGCTACTAAATTTACATAAAATAAAGCCAATTTATCCCTGTGGTGAAATATATATTTATGTCTTAATTGTGGAAAGAATTACAGCATGTGTTTATTTTGCAGTTGAGAAACATGACAAAATATCTGGAAGAATAGCTAATAGTTCACATTTTCTAAATGATTAGTTTAAAGATGGTGAATTAACAATACACAGATAAGTCTGAAGGGAGATAGTCATTTCTAAGCGTTTCTTGAACTGAAGGAGGAAATGCATTTTCCTTCTGTAAATGCCCACATTAGCCAAAATTAGGCTACTGACACAGCTACAACTGAAGTAGAGCGTTTTCACGGGGAAAGAACAAATCTGAAGACTGAAGCAAGGATCCAAAGCCTGAAGAATGCATTTAGTGTTTCCAGTAAAAACTTAATGAGTGGCACCCTGCACTAGGCAGGTGCTAGGGGGACACAGGTGTGGGCCATAAAGGAAGAAAGGTGAGCACTTGTAGCAGGGCTTACAGAGACTGGGGGCACGGTGTCTGGTGACTTCTGACTGGGGAAATGGGGAGAGCTTCATGGAGAAGCACTGCCCTGAGCTGGGTAATGGAAACCTAGTAGGACTTTGACCGGGAGGGACAAAGAGGAAAGGATTTGTAGGCAAGATGTAACTTGAGAGAAAATCAAGACATGCAAAGTTGCCCAAGTAGGTAGGGTGTTCGTGAGACGTCCGGGACAAGATACACAAGGAACCATTTTGGAGAATTACCCATAATTCCGTTTTCAGATCCTGTGCTTTCCAAGGTCATTGCCAGGGCCAGACATTTTCTTTCACTCTTTCAGGTTTGTTGATGGTGATGAGAAGAGAAGAATTTATTGTCATGAAAGAGAGAACGGTTTTAATCTCAGCTGCACAGGGAAGACTCTAGAGGGCTCTTGAGTGAGAGTTGGCTAATGCTGTAGCAAAATCCAGAGCTCCTTGGTGGCGATTTTAATTTCCACAGAGTTAATGGAAGTGTTAGGCCCATGAACCTAATATGAGAAAATGAGTCACACAGCTAATTGGGTTGTTTCCTAGACTTTGGAAATCATCTGGAAAGGCATAAGCTAAGAGAGCACTATGGATTTGAGCCCGTGTCTCCTCTTAAATTCCTTCTAACCTGGTGGACTCTATGGGCTTTGCCTTATGAGACAGTACTACAAGTGAAAGAAAAAAGAGGTAGGGTAGTCTGGACTTGGTTGGAGTTTGGTTTTTATCATCAGCATTTATAAAAAGTTAGTATCCTTTCAGAACCCTTTAACAAGAAGCTGTGTAACCCTGGCATTCGTGTCACACTAGTATTGAGTTTAGGGAAATATCTCATTATTTGACTAATTGTTTCAGATAAAAGTCTTGACTGATGTTCCAGTTGACAAATAAATCTTCTTATGAAGTGAGGTTTTAAAGTGTTTGTTAATAGTGTGCATCCTTGTATTTCATGAATATTAGAATCCTAAATTGGGTAAGCTAGCACGTCCCTCCATCCACCCAGCAAACATGTATATTCGGCATCTCCTGTGAACAGTCCTTTGATGAATAAGTTCCCATAGGCTCTTCCCATAAAGAGTTCAGTGTATGGCAGAGGATTAATCAATTGATTCAATCAGTATGCTGAGCCCTGGAGGCAGATACGTATGGAACTAATTATAATATAATAAGTTCCTTTTGCGTGTGTATTCCTATGAATAGTGGTCACAGACTACACTCTTTATAGTGGCTTTCTTAAAAAGTGTATGCCAGGGTCATGAGGAAGTGTGGAGAAGGAGCCGAGTGGATCCAGGCCAGCTCATTTTTATCGCTGGAAAGCAATTTCAAATGCAGACATCTGCGAAGGGTGGGTAGCTCTTTTGCAAAGTGCAGTCTCTGGCATAGCATTATTCTATGCCATATCTGAGCACCGTGAGGATTACGTTTGAAGCAGTTTGTGTGCAGGAATTTGTTCTCTTCTGCAAAATGGTGAGCGTGCTGTCATTTAGCCAGAGGGGCTACAATAAATATTAATTACAGGTGGGTTATCCCTTAACATAATTTTCGCTTTCAGATTAATGAAGCAGATTCCCGATGAATGCATTTGTCTCCCTAGAGTTTCATTTGCCAAGACTCCAAGGCCATAAAAGATTCGCCTAGCGGTGTGATGGTCTTCTCCAAATTTTACCCCCTCTTTTAAGTACTCTTTGGAGATGCATTTCTTTTCTGAGAAATAATTGGCACAAGTGAAATTAATTTTAGCTGGAAAAGAGAACTACGTTGTTATATTCTTGTCTGATACTTTTGTAGATATTTGAGCTAAAAAGAGTAAGTTTTAAAAGGTTTTAGCAGGCATTTACTACTAGGTAGAGCAAAGGCCTAGATTGAGATAAATGTCTGCCACCACGCTGAAGTTAGAATACGGATGTCAATTGACATGTTTTCTTCAGGAATTCTTAGAAACAGCATTCTCTCCCTGCAAAATAAGTGAATTTCCCACAATGGAGATTAAATATCTAAGAAACTTAGAGGTTCTTTGAGGTAGTCTGAGCATTTATATGGAATATGAATGAACAGGATCAAAGACAACGGTTTGATTTCATACTCATTGATCTTCGGTTTGTAAGGTTACATTCTGCAAGAGAAACAAACTGGTCTCCTACACTGCATGCAGAACAAATCCTTACCCTTTATTATCCAGTTTTAGTTCATGAATCACGTTTTCTTTCCTGGAGATTTTACCCAGGAAGAGTGTGAGGTCTAACCCTTTCTCATTCAGTTCACGGTGAATTGGCCCAGTGGATAAAACTGGTTGCTCCCAAGCCTCTCCTTTTTAGGTGGAAATTTGTGCTCGGTGAGCATCAGAATGTGTGTGTGGGGGTGTGTGTGTACACTCAGTGCCGCGATCAGGGACCGGCTTGTCCCCGTGCCCTGCACCAGTGGCCACTCCCGCCATCCACCTTCCTGCTTCCACTCTATGGAAGGAAACACACTCTCTGAACTCCCTTTAGTCTTTTTTGTTTACATTTTCTTTAATGGACATGGAAACTTTTTTTTAAATTGAATATGTTTGACATATAACATTGTGTAAATTTAAGGTGTACAATATGTTAATTTGATACATTTATGTGTTGTATGATTGCCACTGTAACAATATTTAGCACCTCTATCACATTACATGATTACCCTTTCTTTTTAACTGGTTGGAATAATTAAGTTCTAGTCTCTTAGCAAGTTTGATGATTATAGGACAATATTGTTGTCTGTGTTCATTATACGGTGCATTAGATCTCTAGGTATTTACTACTTGCTGCTGGATATGGAAACTTCTTAACCCGTCTTTACCTCACGTGTTACAGTGGCATGTGCAATGAATTCAAACGATGAAACTGGTTTTGGTTTTTGGGTATGTTGCCTGTTAAAATTGGTAAAGACAAAAAGATGATTTTAGAGAGTGATGGAGAGGACAGTTCACACGCTGCTGAAGGAATGCAAATTGATACAATTTTTTCGATGGGGAGCTGGCAGTATTTATCAAAAGCCTTAAAATTAATGTTAAAGCAATTCGTCTTCTCAGAGTTTATTTTAAGAAAATCATTACAAATTTATGCTGAGATTTAACTCCAGAGAAGTTTGTTGAATTGTAATTTGTCACAGAGAAGAAAGTTAGACCTCGCTATAATGTCCAACAGTAGAGAATTAGGCAATAAATTGTGGCACATTTATGTGATGGAGTGATCTGCAGTATTATAGTATTGTCAAAATTTATCGACGTGGTATGTGGAATAAAAAAGGTTACAAGCATGATGTGCAACCATTTTCATAAAAAGCAAAATGTATATATGCATAAAAATGTGGTTAAGTATATACACAGCAAGATTTTAACATTTATTTTCTCTGGTCTTGGATGTATTATGAGTATTTTTTCCTTCTATTTGATTATTTTTTCTGTGAGAAGTATTACTTTTGTGTAAAAAAAGGGATGAAAGATATTTTTCATGAAAACAAAGCAGAGCAGCCGCCTGCGGATGGAGCTTCTGCAGAAGCCCTGTCTGGGGGCCAGGTGCAGGGGAGGCCAACCTTTGGTCGGGAGAGTGTGTTGTTTCCTCTGAGTTCAGTGCCTCCTGCAGGTCCAAGCCTTTGTGTGTGGGAGGCAGAGGATGCAGACACATGAGTGGTGAACAAGGTGATGATATGCCGACCCCTTCCCTTCTACTTAAATCCTTCTCTTGGCCTGTGGCATTCTCTTTGAGAACAAGAGATTATTCCTTTTGCATCTTGTGCCCCTCGTTACCAACATGTTAACATTCAGTACCGACACATGGAATTAAAAATTAATTTTTAACCTTTGGATGGACATCTTCTGTTCCATGATTCTGGACATGCCTTCTCCACCTCAGTTTTTCCTTAGCAGACATTACCTGAAAAGTGATGGTGAGATTGCATTGAAGGAGCTTTTGCTCAAAAGCCAGCGTCTACTCTGCTGGGAGTGAAAAAGTCTCGTATGACGCAGCCATTAAAATGAGATCCGTGTTTATTGATGTAGAAAGATGTCTCTCCGATGTGTGCATTACTTTCCTAGAGCTGCAGTAGCAAAGTACCACAAACCGGGTGGCTCAAACAACAGACATTTATTATCTCACAGTTCTGGAGACCAGAAGTCCAAAATCAAGGCATTGGCAGGACTGGTTCCTTCTAAGGGCTGTGAGCGAAGCATCTGTTCCAGGGCTCTCTCCTTGGCTTACAGATGGCCATCTTCTCCTGTGGCTTCCCTCACCTGCCCTCTGAGGCCGGGTCCAAATGTCCCCTTTTGATAAGGATACCAGTCCTATTGGATTAGGGGACACTCGAATGATCTCAGTTTAATTTGATTACCTCTGTAAAGAGCCTCTCTCCAAATAAGATCACATGTGAGGTCCTGGGAGTTAGGAGCAATATAGGAATTTTAGTGGGACACAATTCAATCCATGATAGTGTAGTTTCCCCAGTTAAAAAAAACAAAACAATCTTGTTGTGAAAAATTTCAAACATAAAAGCATTAGAGAAGATAATATTGAACTTCCATCTGACTATCAACAACGTCAGCACCTCCCACCAAAGCCAATATCGTTTCACCCTTCCTCCCCCACCTTCACTGGGTGATTTTGGAGTAAATGCCAGGTGTCAGAGATGATGCATTTTAAGCACTACAAGGTTACAGAATGACATAGAAGGGATGACCTTTTTAAAATAAAATTATATAACCTGTGTGTACGTCTATATAAATTAGAGTCAGAAAAATACCAGAAAGTTAATAGTGCTTAATTTCCAGGAAGTGGGATTACAAGTAATTTTTACTTCCTTCTTTATAGCTGTATTTATTGTCAGATTTTCTTGAACAGTGGTTGATGCCCGCCTTTGTAATCCAAAAACCAAACATGAGTTGTGTGCAAGTGGTGAGGAAGGGCGGGATGAGGGCCAGTGCGTGGGAGAAACTGTACCATAGTTGTTTTCTGCGGCAGGAGATGGCATTTTGCTTCCAGAATATGAGAAAGAGGAGGAGGTTTACAGGATCATGTCTCATTGCTGGAGAGGGCTCTGAAGCTGAGTGCAACAACTGCCACTACACGGGCTGCTGTGTGACCTCAGCGAGGGCACCTGGCCTCTCTGATCAGAGATTTCCTGCTGCAAAATGAAAGAGGCAGACTTGACAGGATCATGAGGTTTATTTGGCTGTGGATGCTATTGTCCCCTATTTCTTGGACGTCTTGGTGTAGGTTATTGCTTCTGAGGAATTTGTATAGATAAAATTTGCATTTCCTATTTGTACAGTGTGCCGTTGTTATTGAGGGTGATGAGGAAATGACTGTAGAAAAGCCGAAGGTGAAGAGAGGGCAGAAAGGAGTCTGTTTTTTGAGTCTTTTGAGGATGTGTGTGCTTGTCTATGTGCAGTTCAGAATTTTGCCTGTGTCTTGGGCCCTTGACAGCCTGGGCTCATTCATGAATCGCACCGAAATTTCTTGATGACACTCACATACTTAAACGACAACGACGGAGGGACCAGAACAGACTTTGGATGTCCTTCATCTCTGCTTGGCTTTTCAACCACTCTTTTCTTTGGTTTCTATCCCCCCTCGTTTCACATGACAAAGGCCCAAAGTCAAAACGTTGAATTTAAAAGTGCCACGGGCCTCTCCTCCCTCCCAGTGGGGGACGGGGAGGTGGGCAGAGAACTCTGGAGTTCTGGCTTCAGTCATTTCGTAATGGTCGGCCTCAGTAACGACACCATGGAGTCCAAAGCAAAGGGGGTATGAGTCCAGAAAGTAGGGAAACATCTAGAAATGATGAGTGCTTCTCTCCTGTCAATTTTCTAAAAGGAAGAATAGATTCTGTCACCAAAAAGATTAACAGGTGGTCCTCAGCAACCTTCCCTCTGATCAGTTCGATCTGCTTAGGAGGCAGTCTTCAACTTGGAAGTGGCAATAGGGTGTCTGCACTTACATGTCTTTGAAAGGAAAGCAGACATTTATGTCCGAAGGCCTAAAGATGACTTCAGGCCGGATGCTCCCCTCCCCCACCCAGCGTTGAGGACAAGGGGAGAATCCTGACAAAACAGGCGCCTGTTTAGAAGACTGAGCTCGCCTTCTCCCTCCCTCCCGGGGACACCGGTCAGCCTGGTTTGGGGAAGCTCCTTCTGTCCTCTCAGGCAACACCAGCAGGGACTGGTGGAGGTCTCCCGTGCAGGAGATATACCAAGCAGATCTAAACAGCAACACAGAGGCTCCGAAATTAGGTTGCCATTGAAACCACAGGCCATAAAAATAGGCTACGACCTGTGTGCTAACCCTAAACATGTGATTACCTCCTAAGAAAAAAAAATCAAATTGGACTTAGAATCTTCTAATATGACAACCAAAATGTCTGGGATACACCTGAAAATCACCACTCATCCTGAGAACCAGTAAAGCCACCACTCGAATGAGAAAAAATAAGTATCTGGTACCAAAACCGAGCTGAGTCAATTATAGTTTTAGTGGAACACAGCCATGTTCATTTGTTTACACCTGGTGTGACTGCTTTCAAGCCACAGTAGCAGAGTTGAGTAGTTGTCACAGAGACCAATCCAGTGGTTTGCAAAACCTTAAAATATATACTATCTGGCCTTTTACAGAAGTTTGCCTTCCCCTGCAATAAGGTAATTGGAGACCAAATGGTCAATTTTTTGGAAATCTTTCCTTCTTGACCCCTTTTTTTGGGTTCCTTTGGTTTATAGAATAGAGTGTTATGTTCCTTCCATTAGTTTCTCCGTTCTCTTCCTGTGTTTTTCACTTGATTCTCCTTAATGGGTAACCTCGTTTGTGTATCCAGCAGTCTCTCCCAGCTGGAAACGGACTCCATTTCTTCCTTCTCATCCTTGTTCCTTATTGCCACTGGCACTCTCTTCACCCTAGAGAGGTGTGGATTTGGGGATCTGTCCACTAGATGGGGTTTTTGTTCTGTACTCAACTAGCCAATCTTGAGAGATATTAGGGAGTCCATAAGATGTTTAGGACGTGTCTACACAGCACTGAGTTTAGAAGGACAGAGAGCGGTGTGTCCCAAGGGGACCCAGGACCGTACCTAGAAAAAACTCTTGGTAGGTTATCATTCCAATTAGATACTATGCCAAGAGGTGGAACAAGTGCTATAACCCAGGGAGTACAGGCAGAAGGTTGAATGTCAGGTAGGAAAGTCAGCAAGGGGAAGAAATTGTTTAGGTGAGAGGCTGGGACTTACTGTGTCCCCACGCCCAGAATTGGGAGGAAGGCTTTGGGAGACTGGAACGTCGGCTCTCTGTTGGTAAGACTACGTGCCACATTCATCTTCTCATATGTGCCCCTGTAAGGGAGAACACCACCCCCACAGGGCCTTGGCAGGCAGTGTCTCTGAGAGGGGAGGCAAGGTGAGAACTTGAAGCTGGGTTGACAACCCAGGGACTTGACTGGGATTAGGTAAAAGTGAAGCTACAGCAGTTCAGGATTGGTGGAAACAAGGAAGCAAGGATTTTGAAGCCAGACATTCGAAGAGTTTTAGGGTGCAAACTGTCTGCTGATGGTTTCCATTACAGATGATGGATATTTCAGGAAGTTTCTGTCATGAGCTATCAAGCCATTTCTGGGATCTTAAAGTAATGCTAATAAGAGTAGTGGGATAGTAAATCTGTATTAATGGAGACAGTAAGCTGTGTGTGGGGGGGCGGGGAGGGGATAGCGGGGTTCTAAAGATCCTCGACGCTTAGCTTTTAAGCTTATGTGAGGACTTGGGCCAAGTAACAAGGTGCCTAGCTTAGCTAAGGGCTGATCCCTGACCCAGAGGGGAGACTTGAAAGGGGCTTTGGAATTCCCTCAGACTGGTGAGAAATGCCAAACCAAGGCCACCTTGAAGCTGGCATCACGTTGTTTGGTCAACTTCCAGGCCAGCTGGATTGAGTTCCTGAGGGTACATTGGAATCTGTAAGCCCAGGAGGCTCTGCCAACCAAGGCACGCGGCCCTAGTTGCTCGAGGATAAGGAATCAGTGTTCAGAAGATGCTGGATGCTCCCTTTGATGACTAATGGATGAGTGACTGAGCTGGTGTTCACCGATATCGGGCCTGTCAAACATGAGCCTTTCAAGCGCCTCTCAAACCTGCTCCAGGGTTTGCAGCTCAGAACAGTGTAAGCTATCCAGGCAGACGAAGCCCCGTCCCCTTGCTGCCCACCCTTCAGTTCTCTCTTTAGCCAGATCCAAGCATGTTGAGCTGGATGACAATGGATTTGGGTCTCTGCATCTTGGTTTCTGTCTCATTGAGATAAAGTAATAAAATAAAACCTGCAGCCACTGATTTTTATTAGCATTAACTCCTATGATTTGATGTTCGTAGTGCATATGCCATTGTTTGTGCTAGAGAAATGGGCCCAGAATTTTCCCTTCCCTGTGAAATTTGCTCGTCTGTGAAGTTCAACTGGACCGACGTGTAGTCAGTTTTACAACATCAGAGTTGACGTCTTTAGGGGGTGGACCTCTGAAGTTTCATTTGGGGCCCCATTTTGTACCCTGTGTTACAAGATGGTTGTGGAAGCCAAATGTCAGCAAGAAATGAAACTCGTGCATTTGGTTTTGTTTTGTTTTTAAACACTACAAATGATAGATGTTGATGGGCTTCAGAAGAAGTGTGAAGAGCTCTGATTTGAAACTTGCGTAATAAAGTAAGTGGTACAACGTTTTCAAAGGCTGGTGGCGGTAGGTGAGTCTGCTTGTGGAGGGTTGTGTTTTCTTCTTCTGTTGATCCCCTGTAGGAACTTGGAAGGCGAGCAGGAGCTGCTTGAAGAATTCGCTGTTGATATTCTTGTTGCAGACAGCATTTCAGTGCCACATTCATCTTCTCATATGTGCCCTTAATTAAAATTAGATATGGAAATAGCTAAAACTTATTCTTCCAAAGTCCGACGAAGATTCTTCATCAGTGCCTCCCAGTCTTAGAAATGTTAGCGCAGTAGTAACTGTGATATACAGCTCTGAGACTGGGTGTCCTGCATTTCTTTTAGGGTTCATTCCATTTCTTTTGGAGCCTGATGAAGCTAAAATAAAGTGAAGATTGGCATCGATTGTGTCATTAAACACTAGAGTTCTGTTTCGCCTCACATGGGAAAAGGGCAGAAAATGAATCTTGAAGAGGAGTCTACTGTGTGTCAAGCCCTGTGCTAGGCTTGTTTCATTTTGAGAGCTCAGTTTACCGAGAAAGGTGTTGAAATCCATCAAGTGCCTGGTTATTGAAAGGTCTCTAGCACAGGGTTACTCAAGGGCGTACTGTTGGCATTTTGGAGCAGGAAAGATCTTGTTATGTGGGACTGTGCCCTGATTTGTGGGGTATTTAACATACCTGACTCCCCACCCTCTCAGTGCCAATAATTCTCAGACACGGTATTAGGTTGGTCAAAAGTAATTGCGTGCGGTTTTTGCAACTATTTTTAATCTTTTAAACCGCAATTACTTTTGCAGCAACCTAATAACTGTCAAATCTACCCACTACTTCTTCAAATGGCCCCTTTCGCAGGGCTGTCCTGCCTCTGGCACTGGCAATAGGCTCTTAATAAATGCTGCTGAGTACTTTTCAGACAGCAGATATGTGGATTCCTGGGCCCGTGCTTCTGTTGTAATAGCGTAGAAGATTCTGTAAGTCAATGTTGTGTTTTTATTACCTGAGATTTACATGTTATTTCACAAGCATAAAATATTAAGTATTTATCCTATGCGATATAATTGGAGTATAGTTAGTTCTTTTTGTTGATTGAAAACAAGTGTATTCCTTCTAGTTAGTGGCTTAATTTTCCTTTTCTTACCTTTTCTCTTAAGCATCATTGCATCATCCATAATAGTCACAAACACAATGTGTTACACGTTTCATCATTATATTTTCTTTTTTCTTTTAACACATCATTTTTCTAAGACGAGATTTTATGGTAGGGATTTATAGAAATGCTGACTACAACAAAGAGTTTGAAATCCACTTCTCCCTAGCTGTTAACAGCTCTACGTATAGTTGACTGTCAAAGAATGCATACACTTTTTATTTTCTTTGAAGTGAAATTAAACCAGTTGGCCGTATTTCTTGGCAAAGATGCACTGATAATGGAGGTATTATCCTTTACTAAATCTTCAGCCATATTACGCTAATCGAGCATAATGATTTCTATAGACTTTGGGTCACAAGTGCACCTTTAAAAGTTCTCTTTCACTTGAGTGACAGAAGAGTGAAACTGGGGATTTATTCATTTATTCACTCAACAGGTATTTAGTGTACTTGGGATGTATTAGTGGACAGCACAGATATAATCCCTGCTTTCACACTAGCACAATTATGAACATACGTAACAAGTCCATTATAAGTTAGGTTGGAAGGTGGTAAAGTGCTATAGAGAGAAATAAGTTGGTAAGGAGCATAGGGGTGCCAAAGGTTGGGCTAGAGAATGCAATTTTAAATTATGTGGTTCAGGAAGCTTTCCTAAGAAGTCGTCTTTAAAGCAAAGACCTGAAAGAGAAGCGAATACTTACTGAGGCCTGTGATGCCTCAGCAACTGTTTTAGGAGCCAGAGTGGCTAGGTATAGCCTCTGCAATTTGCAAAAAATAATTTGCATGGCAAAGGGTGGGTGTGCACATCAAGGAGAAAATGCACCATGTCTGTGCCATATGTCTAACATTGATTTAAAACAATCTTTTTTGAAGTACTGGCACCTATTTTGGTAAATAAAATTGCAATGGATAAACTTTTCTTTTAAGCAGATGATGACACAGAATGCTAGAAAATACTAGGTCTTTGTTTTCAAAAGGAAATAGAAAAATAAGGCCCAACATGGGGTGAGTTTTGTGTCCAAGTCCAGGCGTCCTTACAGAATTATTGCTTCTCCCCAGGTGGTGACATCATGATGGTACCAAAGACCCTGTTGGGATGACAGTGACAAAGCAGGAGATACCGCTTCAAATTAAGGACAGTTTTGTGGGGGAAGCTTAAAGAGCAGTCGATGACACTTTAAGACCAGGAGTTGGTTCCTGCCTCTGACGCTGACCAGCCCTGGGACCTTGGGTGGGTTGCTTCAGCTCCTCCATGTTTCAGAATGACTGTTTATTTGCTAGACGTGCACTTTATAGACATCATCTTGTTTAGTGAGATAAGGTATAAAACATGAAGGAAATGAACTTCACAAGATAACGAGTAAAGTCTTTTTCTAGTTCTTGAGTTCCTTTCTCCTTGACTTGTCCATTCGAAGATATGGTTATGAAGATCCAACTACTGCTTACCTATAGCTTATGAATTGAAGCCAGGCCA
Organism: Rhinolophus ferrumequinum; assembly: GCF_004115265.2. Lineage (NCBI taxonomy): Eukaryota > Metazoa > Chordata > Mammalia > Chiroptera > Rhinolophidae > Rhinolophus > Rhinolophus ferrumequinum. Next base: position 18,721,334 of record NC_046300.1, read on the forward strand.
CAAAATATGGTTATTTTCAGTTGTCATAGCTTCAGCCGTGGAATAGGGCTAGCTCTAGCATTCCTAACTTTTCCTTCCTCCTGGCATCTTTCATGGTGTTAAGAAAGTCACATCCTATTTAGCATATTGGGGGGGTGGAATGGTTCAGGCCTGGCTTCACTCTGATCTCATTTATACAAATCAGCAGCTCCAGATTTCACTTCCATTTCTTGAACTTCAAAAACAGCCAAGGAGTTAGGAATTGTAGCGGGAGGAAAAGCAAGGTATTAATCTTGCTCTAAGTCTATGCCAAGGTTTGTCCACTCTCCGATAACCTTCCATAGTAAATGGACCTTAAAGATAGTCACAAGGGCTTTCTGCTTTTAATGTATTTATTATTGACTTATCTTCAGAAGAGCTGTCAAATGATACACCGAAATGGCCCTAATGGTCACTGAAAGCGCTAAAGTTCTAAACTCTCGTGATCAGAGCTGCAGAGCTGCCTGTGGGTAGACAGATTTCACCAAGGCCTGCTCCGTCAAAGGACCCATGTGTACTGGGCACATCTGAGCTGACTCTCATGTCACTTGTAGTCTGGGTGATGATGGTTTCATCCCTTTCCTCTAACGTTTCTCCAGGCCCATGATTTAAGTGTAGGCTTCCAATCCTGTGGAAAGGAGAGCTTCTGACCCTTGCCTCCTTGCTGTCTTCCCATTTTGTAGATGATGAACCAGGTGGAAGGACAGCAGAGGAACCTTGTACAGGCCATCGAGTCTCTGCCGGGCTCTGGCCCCCTCACTGCCTTGGATCAGGACCTGCTGCTCCTGAAAGCTACCTCGGCTGCTACCCTCAGCTGCCTCGGGGAGTGCCTCAACTTGTTGCAGCAGAGTGTGCAGCAGGTGGGCCAGCCCAGCCACAGGCCAGGGGCCTCAGGTGAGACCTCCCAGTGGGCGATTCTGTGTTTGCAAATGAGTACTGTCTGGGTGTGTACGTGTGCGTGCGTGCGTGTGTGTGTGCGCGCGTGTGTGTGTGTGTCTCCCATTGCCTTCCTCCTTCAAATCCATCCACTTGTCCACCATCCATCTATCCTTTTATCCAAGTGTTTCTTCATTTATCCCTCTCTCCTTCCCTACCCAATATGGGATATATTTTTCTTTTACCAGTTGGAAATATCCTATGAAACATTTAACTAACATGTTTCCATGAATACTGTGGAACTCCTTGTAGACTTGCTGGATGCATCTCTTTCCATTTGTGACTTTGCCCTCAGTGTTGTCCTGTGAAGATCCATCGCTATGCAGCCTCTGGTCCATTATTTCTAATGGTACCTAGCGTGTGTGTCCACACATTTTACCCAACATTCCTTGATGATGGACATGCACGCTGCCTCCTGCTCTCTGTTCTGATCTCCTTGCTGCTGTGAGCATCCTCCTGCCTGTCCCCTCACGGGCCTGTGTGAGAGTTTCTCTGGAATACATATCGGAAACATTTCTGGTTCTTTATCAAAAAGCTAGAGATAATAATATACTCCCTTAAGATGCCTCATTCCTTTTGGAGGAGGGTTTAATCAATGAGCAGGTATAAAGATATTAGTGAAGATTAAATTCAGTGATAGAGGTGAAACCAGCTTGAGATAGGCTGTGTCATATATAGTTATAAAGTATTAGAATTACGAGACCAACACAAGCCTCACTGAGCTATGTTGCCCAGAGTTCACTTAATTAATGAGAGAACGAGACCACTTAGGTGATGAAAAGTAAAGCGAGGTTCTGCTAATAATTTCTATTTCATACGTTTCTCAAGTCCCCTTTGCCCTCCTTTGTACTAAGATTAAAAGGGATGGTTTTCCAGCATAGACGGTATATGGGTAATTTGGGCTTCTTTCTGTTAATACCCACTATCATTTACTAAGGTTTGATTCTACCAGTGTTTGATCTTTGCTACACGTTTTCTGAAATCTTCACATATTGTTATGCTCATCATTTAGATGACACGTTGAGGCTCAGAGCAGTTCAGTGACTTACCCAAGGCCACCCAGCTAAGTGGCTGAGCTGAGGCGAGAGACGAGCTCTTTCCACTGTGGCAGATGCCTTCTTCTGAATGGGGTTCTTTATGCCCTGGGTACCCCAAATTGGGGCCAGGGACACTGTCTTGCTCACATCATCATTTTCTCAAGGCAGGTATATATTTAGTTTTCTTTACTTAAAAAAATAATAATAATTTCAGACTTTTAGAAAAGTTGTAAGAATAGTATGAAAAATTCTCCTCTATCCATCTCCAAGTTCCCCAAATAGCAACATTTTATGACGTTTGCTTCATCGTCTTCTTCACTCTCTCTATAAGCATATTATAATTTTCTAACCTCTTAAGAGTAAGTTGCAGACATGATATACCTTTACCCTTATATACTTCAGTCTTTAAAAAAGGACGCCCTCCTATATGATGATGGCACAATGGTCAAAATCAGTACATTCACGTGAATACAATCTTATTCCTTAGTCTACAGACCTTACTGAATTTTGCCAACTACTCTGTTAATGTTCTTCATAACAAAAGAAAAAACTTTTTTTCTGGTGCAGGATCCAGTCTAGGAGCAGACGTCTGTGTATTCAAGCATAGAGTGAAGGACCCACACCTGTTCTTCTACCTTTCCTCTTCCTTTTCAACATGAAAAATGAAATGCTGGGCCAGCCCAGCCTGGTGGCTTAGGTGGTTGGACCTCCGTGCTCCTAACGCCGAGGTTGCTGGTTCGATTCCCACATGGGCCAGTGAGCTGCACCCTCTACAGCTAAGATTTTGAACAATGGCTCTCCCTGGAGCTGGGCTGCCAGCTCCTGTGAGCAGCCAGAGGTTGGCATGAGCGGCCATGAGCGGCAGGCCATGACCAGCCACTGACTGCCTTGGCGGGGAGGGCAAATCTCATATACCGGCATGGGCCAGGGAGCTGTGTCCTACACAACTAAACTGAGAAACAAGGGGGAGACAGAAAAATGGGGGAAAAAAATGAAATGCCAACATTGAAGGCCACAGGAGTTGCCTTGACAGTTCCTGATCTGGAGGGAGCCTGAGTGACCCCAGTGGGGCTTGGGCATAAGATCAGTGTTAGACTGGAGGTTTTTCAAGGTTTCTATGATCTCTCTCACACTATATTTCTCTTTCACACTATATTGTAACTTCTAGCCTCTGCAACCGAATGGGCTCATTCCAAGATTCTTTCACGGCTACCTGTGAGCTTGAACCATTTTCTGCATCCTAAAATTAATCCCTGACATCTTTCTTCATGGCTGGTTTCTAGCAAATTTCTAGTTTTCCCCCCTAGTTTTCATTGGGCCTCTGGTGTTTCTAAGGGCCTGGAAGGACAAGGCTCAAGGTCGAACTTCAGATGTGGTGACAGATTGAAATGGAAACTCTGTGGGAGGAGGAGAGACTGAGCAGTGTCCCTGAGATTATGCCACATATGGAGTTACCTCCTGCATACCTTCCCTGTTACCTTCCCTGCCCCATTTGTTCACCCTCTTTTCCTTTTAGCCATTTTTATCAAGGGAACTTGACTGAAGGTTGGAGAACAGAGGGAGCATGAAGCATCACAGTGGTTGCTTTGTTTCGTTGACTTCTTAACCCCTTTAAACATTTTATTCCATGTAACACAACCTTTTAAGTTTTAAAACATTCTGCACGTGTCTTTTAAATCTATGGCGCACATTGGGGGAAAAAAAATTCAATCACTTCCTGTATCCAATACATCATAGTTGCCTGCAGTTTAAAATGAATTCCAGAATCTCAAACTAGTGGAATAAGAGTATCTGGTAACCCTGGGAGTGTCGCCACAAAACACACTTGTTTAGAATCTCAGGGCTTGTGAGGTTGATAGTATCTCTAGCAGCCTGACTCCTGCTGATAAAGACATACTCGTTATATCCAAGACATGCTAGGTTGATGGAAATCAAAATCTCATTAAAGCAAAATTCTGCCAGGGTTTCCTTTAAGCGTTCAGTGGGCACAGGGAGGCACAGATTACCCACTGTGTGCCCAATATCCAAACACATTGTTCTTGCTTCAAGTCGCTCTGCTTTCTGATCCCTGTATATATTTTTTTTCTTTCTTCTGCCCCTTTTCGGAATCAAAAATTAATTTGTGGTCTTGTAGCGTCTCATCTCTTGTAGCATTTCATTGTATCTTCTGGGGAATATGTTGTCTTTGGAGCCATTGTCTGCAAATATTGCTCCCTAATGCTCATTTCATTTCAAACACACCAAGCAACTGGATTGAAATCCAAAAATACTTTCGTATTCATCTGCCTCCCCTCTATGCATTTTGGGCTCCTCGCCCTCTCTCCGATGTTATCCCTGAGAGATAGTGGGCTGAAATGCTTCATTTAACTTGTGTTTGTGGAGAGGTTTGTCATTAAAATTAATAATTTGGCTTTTTGGTCAAGGCTTATGCTATGCAGTTCTGTCCCGTTACTGGTGAGTACTAAGTCAACTCGACCAGCTTGACAGAGGCCAATGATTCATAACGGTGGGGATAGGTAAGCATCTGTTTCCCCAGCCTAGAAGGGTGCTTCTGATTCTACACAGAAAAGCAGGCAGGACTACATCAGAAGTGGAAACGGCTGGACTTCTTGGGAGTCTGCGCTCTGGGTGGCTTACCAGTGTGGAAGAGAAACTGGACCTTTAAAGGGGTTTTGGGGTGCAGGGTCTGTTGTCTGTGCGTCTGGTTAGTTCCTTGCTTGTAGGCCTTGATCCAGCGAACATGGTTCAAAGTCAGAGCAGTCACCTGTAACCAGACAAACACATTCTAGTGCCAGGTAAGAGCAGGTGCTAACAGAATGATCAGTGCAAGGCATGCTGGGAAAGAATACTGGAGTCAGAGCAGCCAAAGCAAGTGACAGTAGAGCCTTGGGGAATCACAGTAGATGACACATGTGCCCTGGGACATAAATCAGGACAAGAGATGAAGGGATGTGTAATTGAAGAGAGGAGAACCAAAGCAGAATTTAATGTGCTTTTCTTAACTTGTCCTTGCAGTAACTTTTTCATTGTCTGAGAAGATTTGTGGGATTTCCATTGAATAAGCCAGTTGCATTGGTACTCTTATTTGGGGAGTTGTCAAAAAGAGTCAAATAGGTGAGACTGTTATGAGGACTCTTCTTGGCTTTATCAGCCAGTTGCCTTCTTCCTTCTGCGGTGCTTCCCTGTTTTCCAGAGACATCTTCAGACTCCCAGTGTTCATCTCTTTTCTATCACTCAGAGACTCCCTTTGCTTACTGTCTCTTATACCGTCTTTCCTGACACCTACTGCTTTTGGTTAAGTGTGCCCTGCATAAGTCACCTTGCCTTACTTTCTGATTTAAACGCCAAGATAGAAGTGTGATGGTTCCTTCAGTAAATAACATATTGGGGGGGAAAAAAAAAGAAAAACTAACACTACAGAGTATTTCAGATGGGTGGATTATTTTTTTTTACATCTGTCTAAACAGAGTGTTTGAATGACAACTTATGCCTAGAGAAAGCTGTTCGATACTAATATCCCAGCTTTCCATCGTAAATATGCCTTATGTTTTTCTCAAATTTGTCAATCTTACTCCATTTTGGAAAATACTTTAAGTTTACTGAACCTGGGAGACATGAATTCACTGTATTACGGGAAGAGGTAGGGACCTTCCAGGTGCCATCACCTGTCACTGGCCTCTGGGCAGAGGCCCCCTACCCCGGCACGGGGACTATAACTCCCAGTACTCTGAGCAAGGCATACACTTAAGACAGTCCCACAGTCAAACCTATATAAGCCCACAGTTAAACCTTGTGCAGCTTTCTTCCTACTTCTGGTCGGTTCATGGAACCGGAACATTTAGAGTTGCTTTCCTTCTTCCCTGTGTTCTTACATCTGCTAAGGTGTGTCGTGTGAGGAGCTGCAGGTGTGTGTAAATGCCTGTTTAAGGACCAGATTTGCCGTTTGGTGGACCACCCAACCCTTTACCTTCCGGTTCTCTTCTGCTGTGTCTCTTTTGATGAGTTCCCCACTCGTGAGCATGAGGGTGGACCAGAGAGTCAAAGGTGACTGACATCGAGCTGCTTGATTTTAATTGTCAGTCATGTTTGGATCTCAGTCTCCTTTTCATTTATATTTCCCAGGTATGTTTTTGACCATTTTGCTACTTTAGACCTTTCTGAGTCACTTTCTCTAAGCACAGCACATTTTCTCAACTGTCAAACACCATCAACAGTAAAACGTACCATTATCCTTCGTGCCACTGGAAAGAAAACGCTGCCAATTAAATTGTGACCCATCATTGACCGTAAGACAAACTCTAGCTTCAGAGATGCTCAAATGTGAAAATTAGGTATGTCTTAGAATTAATGAAATATGGTTTTAGACTTGCATTTTGTTTTACGACACAATCTTGAGACTGTGTCTTTCCATAGTCTAATGCAGTCCATTTATTTTTTCTTTAGACTGGTGTTTGTTTTTCTGTTAGTCTTCTTTGTGCTTTTTGCTTTTATGTTTCTGTACTGCTTGCTTTCTCTCTATTTTGCTACACAAATTATATTTCCTTTACTCTAGGGTTTTTGAGGAAAAAATGTGTATATTAATTCTAGTAGTGGTTCCATTATATCTTTCATAAGCATTCTTTAACCTGTATTTTTCTAATCAGCAAAGCCAAGAATGACACTACTTTTTGACTCTTCCTTAGGGAGAGGGACTCAGCATACTTTAATTTCCTTTGTTTCTCTGCTGCACTTTCCTATTTTTGGTAATAAAATATTGGGGCTATTGTTAGTAATAGTTTAATATTTAATACTTAATAATGTGTGATAAAGATTAAGTCCCTTTAAAATAAATTTGACTTAGTATTCGGTTATGTTGCCATGCTTAGAAAAATTATTTAAATTCAGTTCCAGGGCAGAGACTAGGGTGACCTGAGTGAAGCACTTACCTTGAGTGTAAATGTAAGGGGTGCCAAAGTAGTACAGAAAAATGATACTTTAATGTGATATTTTAAAAACAGAATTAATACAAAAAAATCCACGATGAACAAAATAACAAAATTTTAAATAAAAACAAGATTCAACAGGGTGAGGATTAGCGTGAGGCAAGTGAGACTGAGTCTTGTAAGACATTTTTTGGGGCATTAATTTTGATTTTTAAATTGTGTGCAAATATCATTTATTTTGATGTGTCTTGGTACCTCTCTAAATTTTATACCCAAGGTGACTGCCCTTTTTTTTTTTTTAACCTCAGCTTAGTCCTAGCCCTGCTCAACTCTGTGTTTAACTGGGCTCATTACTTCCCAACAGTCCTTCTACGTGTGACTTCTCCAGTCTTGAGTGCTTAGTTCTGCTTCTTTTCTTTATGTATTGGTATATATCCTCAAGTAGTTTTCCCCCAAGAGGTGGAATAGTTTCCTGGTCTCTGCCATGCTGCTGAGAAGGCAACAGTGTAGAGTTGAAGAGTCTGGGCTCTGGGGCCAGGCTGGTTGGCTTTGAATTTTGATTCCACCACTTACTGGCTCTTTGTGCCTCTGTTTATCTGTCACGTGGGCATAATTGTAGGACCTCCCTCATGGGCTGTGACTAGGGTTAGATGAGTTAACACACGTGAATTGTATGCAGTCGTCCTTGGCACCTGCTGTGTTTCCCCGAAAATAAGACCTAACCGGAAAATAAGCCCTAGCATGATTTTTCAGGATGACATCCCCTGAACATAAGCCCTAATGCGTCTTTTAGAGCAAAGATTAATATAAGACCCGGTGTTATTTTTGGGGGAAACAAGGTAGCAAGAATTCAATAAATGCTGACTTTTTTTTTAGCAGGGGAAGGATAATTTGGCTGAGGAAAAGCATTATTCCCCAGCCCCTCACCTTACCCCAAATCTGTAGACTTCTATTTTTGTATTCTTCTCTTCCCATATTCACCCTCTGCCATTTAGTGTTACAGCAAAATTCAAGACCAGCTTGATTTTCTTTCCTTTATGGCAAGTCTAATTTTTCTGCCTAAATGATTGGAAATTTTTTTCTCTTGATTTTTGTTATTCAGAAATGTTGCCAAACTTAATGGGCTGGGCATTCAGTATACTCTTCTGTCTGTCTACTTTTGTGTGTGTTTGAAATTTTAGTCATAAGTAGCCTAAGAAAATACTGCCAAGCTATGTGTAGATGTGAGTCTTTTCCCACTGATTTTGCTGGAATGTGATGGACTTTCCAGCAGCCCTCACGCTCTCTCTTCAGCTCAGGCTGTGTTTCTTTACTTCTTTCATTGCTTATTGTTTCTTTTCCATTGCTCTGATCTCAGTCCTTCAGGACCTTGGATCTCTGCATCCTCTTATTATCTTCTGTCTCGTTGTTTGTTGTCTTTGTGGCCTTTGCAGCTGCACACTGGTAGAGCTTCCTTATCTTGACATACCCCTTATTTGACTTTCTACAGTGTTCTTTCTGCTTCTTCCTGGTTTCAGTGTTTATTTTAATTCCACTGATGCTGATTTGATTTCCTCGCCATAATGGAGTGCATCCATCTCCATTTTCACCTCAGCCTGTTTTCTTCTTCTAGCTCTCTGTTTTGTTTCACAGAGCCGGCTTTATCCTCTATTATGCTACGTATACACCTTTCCTGATGTTTTCTCTGACGCCTGATGTTAGAATTTTCAGAGATATAGTCTTCCTTTAAGCCTTCTGAGGATACCTTTGCCCTATCCAATCTTTTTCACTCTCTCTTAGAATTATCATCCCACATCCTCAAACGAGACATGTCTATCCAGACTTCCAAACCAGTGCTCATTTATTAGAGCAGCTGGACTGGTCTGAGACGGGCCTCTCACCTGTCCTCACTCATTGGTTCTTTGATACTCTGAATCCATAGAATATGCAGAAAACTACATCCCCCAGCATGCATTGCTACCTTCAGTTGTCCTGTCCTGGTCTTTGTCTATCACAGGATGCAATGTATCACTGCCCAGCTAGACTCTACATCCTGCCCCATTGTCTCCTGAGTTACTATCTCTGAATGATGGTGGAATGAAGAGAAGGAAGGGACAGAGCTGAGGTGTGGGAATAAGGGAAGGAAGAGTGTCCTGATTGCCTAGGCACTCACATTTCATTATTCCTCTAGTGCTTTTTAAGCTTTCCTGATTAATCTAGAGGACACTTACTATTTGTATAATAAAATAATTTTTTAAAAAGTGGCACCCCTGTATGTATGAGCTGGTTGCCCAGTGTTTAAGATATGAATCCAGCTTCAGGTCTCCGAGCAGCAGTTGGTCAGCAGGACAGATAAGACATGTCTTTCTACCTTTCTTATGGCAGATTCTGGTGTCTTGAACCCTGGGTTCATTTTCTTAGTCTAGCCCCATCAGCCTTATTATTGGTGGTGATTCCTCCCAAGTCTGGTCTTAGCTCATCCTGCAGCCTTTGATTTTAGTGTTGTGAATTTTCACCTTTTTTTAAAAATAACATCAATGAGTGATATATGGATGCCTTTTGCCATTAAAAAAAATCATGGTAAAATACACATATCAAAAAATGTACCATCTTTACCATTTTTAAGTACACAGCTCAGCAGTGTTACGTGTATTCACATTGTTATGTAACCAATCTCCAGCACTCTTCCCATCTTGAAAAACCAAAACTCTATTTTTATTTAAAAAAATAACTTCCCATTCATCCCCACCCACCCACCTACCCACTCTTAGGCCCTTGCAACCACCATTCTATTCTCTGTTCCTCTTTTTGCCATTTCTTACTTTTTAACTTTTAGGAGATTATGAAATACACATTTTTTTTTTTTAAATTTACTATCTCTGAAATTCTTGACAGTTATTTATTCATTCTGCACATTTATTGAGCACACACTCTTTGCTAGAACATGTTTTAGGGTCTAGCAACACGAGCACGAGCGAGGGCAATATTGTTTCTGCTTTCAAGGAGCTGACATTTTAGGGAGGAGAGAAAAAAATAGACAAACAAGTGAGCAGGGTGAGTTTTGATAGTGCTAAGTGTTATGGAGACAGTAAACTGACTGAGGGGACAGGTAGTGCTTTTGGGGTGCTCCTGTGGCCAGGGAGATCTCGGGCTTCTCTGAGCAAGTGACATTTAGCTGACCCCTGGATTTACACAGGAGATCTCTCCGCATACCCCATATAGAAGAACTGGAGGGATGGTGCTTTGAGCCGAAGAAACAGCACTCGCAAAGGCTCTTAACTGTAATGAACTTGGTTCACTTGAAGAATGGAAAAAATACAATGGTAGCGAGCAAAGGGGAGAGATTGAAATGAGGCTGGGCAGTGTTGCAAGTCAGGCTGTTCAGATTGTGTTTCAGTTGCAATGAGAAGCCACTTGAGGCTTTTAAGTAGCAGAGTTATATGATCTAATACTTGACATTAAAAAAAAAGATTTCTGCATAAAAATATGCTTGGGTTGGATGATTCGCACACACTAACACCCACCCATGTAACACACAGGTACAGCCTTTTCATCTGCCTGTTATTTTGTTTCCATCCACCAGATTCCCTCTGGGAGTTAAAAGTTTAGGATTCTTATAGGTTTTTCTTTGAGTATCTCTAATGAAAAGACTGATGGATATGATTGCTTAATGGATGGAACATCTGAGACCCTGAAAGATTGAGTTCTAGTTCACATGAGGCAGTCTTCACTTCAGCCTACCTTTTCTTCATCATTTATCGCTCCTTTTAGATTGAACACAGAATCTCCAGCGAGTTTGAGACCTATTCTAATTCTAATGGCAGAATTGCTATAAAAGGGGTAAAGAAATCCACCTCTGATTACACCTGTCCCCAATAGTAAACATATCCAAATATTCTATAATAATACATGACTCTTAAAAAAAAACAATAATAGTGCTAGAAAGTCTTTTTTCTTTTTTGTCAAGGGTTGGGGGAAGGATTAGAAAAATGCTTTTGGTTTACCAGATTGGTGTTTATAAAAGTGTTTCTTGCTAAAATGGAATGACCACATCTGTTCTGAGTGATGGAGCTTCCTGGCTTCTACCACATGACCTACATCTAACGGCAGAGGTGGTGTCACGTGATCACACTGCAGCCCTCTTTTCTGAGCTGCGACCATCGTCCTCATGTCAAGTGGTGTTCAAACCACATTTTGAGCAGCCCATTTTTGATAAAATTTGACTGTTGTTTTTTTAATTGTAAATATATATATATATGTATATGTATATATATATGTATATATATATATTTAATTTTAATAAGTTATAGAAGTAAGAAAAACACCTTTAAGAAAATCTGGCTTTGGTAACTTGTGAATTGTTTGTGTCCAAGGATGGGGAGAGAAACAGCCTGTGGTGATTCCGAGACTGCCATTGTACAGAAACCAGTTTATAAATCGGTGATCTGAATCTACACTTGGTCCCTCATTGAAAACAAGCCCCCCTTAAATCCACCATGGTGCACTCAAAATTGGGCCCATTTCAAGTCAGGCTCCTTATACTGCGAGGTACAAATATTTCTTGAGCTCTAAATGTTTCATTTGGAAAATACTTGGCATCAATCTAAGTCTTTATTTCAGAAAACATCCTGGGATGGCCCGGGCCCAAGTCACATTCCACAGAGCAGCTGAAAAATGGGACATTTGGCTCTTTGCCATCAGCCAGTGCCAACATAACCTGGGCCATTTTACCAAACTCCGCTGAAGATGAACAGACCTTACAGCCAGACCCAGAGGTAAGCTAGCAGGTCCTCTCTTAGCCCTTTCATGGCTTGTGTTATCCCTTGTTCAGAAATATAGTAATTATATTTGTAACTTGCTCATCTCTTTGTTTTAAGTGGAGACAAATTACAAAACAGAAGCATTGCCTGGAGAGACAAAATCAGCCCTGTGCATGCCTGGCACATCTGTTCTTGTGGCTGGCAGCTGCCGTGGGTGAATTGTGATCCTACCAATGAGGAATCTCCTATTTTCATTGAAATGGGAGTCATTTTTAACTTCAAGTGGGAGAAATTCTAACACACCCATTAAAATGATGCCTATTGACATGATGGGAGCAGTTACAATATATTATGTCACTCCCCTGAATAATGGCTTCCTCGTGTGGCTCCTGCTAACATAAGCTCCTGCCTCACGTGCTCAACTCCCGCATGCTACAGACTCAGGCCGGGGTCCGCGGGGCAGCGGCTGAGACTCCTTCTAGGCGTTGCACTGCAGACCAGGTCCACGCTGCAGGGGACACCTGCCCTGTCGGGTTAGGGAGGAGCAGCCCCTGCATATCTCAGTGACCAGCCAGGCTCTGACTGGCTTTATGGACTCTGTCATCTGGCCACTCGACGCTCCTGAATAACTGTGCCTCTTGGTGGCAGCTGGAAGGAAGCCAGGTGTAGTGTTTCCTTTTGCCAGTTTTACTTTGTGTCAGGAGTGAATTTTTGTTTTCCCTTTTTCTTTTGATGCACATGTCCTGTTGACATGATCTCGTGAACCTGGCTGAGACCTACTTTCACTGTGTGTCAGAGGTTAGTCTTAATTTGAATTAAATCACTGTAGCCTGGAATACTCACAACATCTGTTTTGTAATGTTTAAAGTCCCAAGGCAGCTTCTTCCATCCAGTGGTCTTGGTTATCAACTGAAAATTTTCTCCAAGCTTCACGTGATATTCTCTGACAGTGACGGGGTAGCTTAGCTCTTATAGAGGCAGGATGAGCCTACCTACAAATATCTCATCCTCACTGATAGGGTGCTTCCACAGGGTAAGAAACGAATAGGGGATGTGAGATTCTGAAAGCCATTTGCCATTCCCTGTACAATGAGTGTCTGGGAAACACTTGCAGCTGATGTGTCGGTGAACTGGATGGTGAGTTGGCACGCAAGTGAATGGCAGATAGTGAATTTTGAGATAGTCGGGTAGGGTGGCATTGGAGGCTGGGGTGCTTAGCTGCTGAAGGGTTGAAAAATGCAATCCCCTTCATTACCTTGGGAAAGAACCTTTGGGGGTTCACCCCATAATAAACATATTTAAAGTTTTGCTCTCGAGAGAAATTAAAAGAGCAGAGAAGTGAGTTATGAGCTCTTTGGTAACGATTTTTTAGATCCTCACTCCCAGCCGCGTTCTCGGGCAAAACCTAACAGGGGCTATAACCTAATGAGCTTACTTATTAGGGCTGGTGATCTTCCTTATTCTGTGACTCCTCCTTAGTGTTTCTTCTGCTTTTCCCTGATAGATGCTTCCTCTGACTCTGAAGTTTGAGAGGCCAGGTCTGTTCATTTTACATAAAATTGTTGCCCACTATGCTTTACCATTCAGTAGCATTGGTATAAGACAGTATGTAATAAGGAATAACTAGCTCCCAACCTCGACTTTCAAAAACTATCCTGAAGGAGAACTATGGAGCGCTTTTTTCCCTTAAGTTAGGAACAATCAATCATTAATTTCTGGTTGTCATTTTTGTCCTTAACTCCTGTTGTGAAAGCAGCATAAAATACTGTTTGTAAGAGGCTTATTGGGGTGTGATAGGGGTTATGATGGTGTTTTGATGGTTTTCTGAGAAGGGAGAATTAGAGTTCTTTTATAGATTTTCCTTATTTTTTTCCAGTGACAACTCAGAGGTGATTCTTGCAACACAGCTACTGTTGGTTGGACACTGTATTTATTTTAGGCCATTGTGCTTCGTCACTTTTTTGTTTTTTAAGAGTTAAAGAAGCTAGCAATAGCCACCCAAAGGTTTTCCTGTCAGAGAAAGGAAAATGTTACCACTGCCTCTTTTTGTACAATTTGGAGAAATAACCCAAGAAGGAAGGAAGTGAAATTCTAAAGGCTGAAGCTTCCTTGTGAGAAGATTCCTTAACCCTTGTGATATAGTTACTATGTGAGTGATCATTGGGAAACGAAGAATTCTAGTTATTGTGGTACTTCAGCTAAATAAACTATTTTCTTTTGGTTTATTGTATTGATCATGGTACGTCTTTAGGAGCAATGATTAAGAGATAAAAGGTATCTCCCTCTGATGTGTGTGTGTGTGTGTGTGTGTGTGTGTGTGTGTTTTAACACCACCAAGCAATAAACTCGATTCTCATTGGACCCAGACTCGGTGTCCCACAATTCAGCTCCATTCGGACACTGTCTATCTGTAGGTAGGGTCAGATCCCACAGATTAAGGCCTCTGTCCTACAAGATGCTCCCCCCACACACACACACACTTCAGATGCCAAGCGTAAGTTCCGGTTGTCACCTGTGCTTCGGACTAACAGACTAGATTGATGACCTTCTCCTCAGATTTGATGAATTTGCTAGATGGGCTCAGTTATTATAAAAGGCTATATCATTCAGGGAAAAGATGGAAGAGATACATGCACAGGGCAAAAAGTAGGAGGGAAGGTCATGGAGCTTCCACACTGTCTCTGAGTGCGCCACTCTCCCTGCACCTCCCGGTATTCACCATCCTGGAAGCTCTCTGAACCCTGTTCTTTGGGGTTTTATGGAGGTTTCCTTATGTAGGAATGATTGGTTACATCATTGGCCCTTTGTGACTGAACTCAATCTCCAGCTGCTCTCCCCTCCCTGGAGGTTCAGGTGGCCAAGCGTGGCCAAGCGTGGCCAGGGGGGGGACTGAAAGTTCCAACCCCTCATCTGGCTCCATTGGCAGCATTCCCCATCTTTAGGTTACCTGAGGCTTTCTAGGTAACCTAAATTACCTCAATAACGTAACAAAAGACACTTTTATCTCTCTCATCTTTTAGGAAATTGCTTGGGCTTTAGGAGCTCTCTGCCAGGATTGGGGACAAAGACCAAATATATATCTCTTATTATAAACCACAGTGTCACACTCCCATCCTCTGGTCTGGCTTACCATAAAATAACTTACAGATGCCTGGAAAATTAATGCACTTTCAAGATTAGTTTGTTTAATTCCCATCAGAATAAAACTCAAAGACTAGTTTGTATTTAATACATGAGTTTGCAGAGAACTGTGGTTGGCTCTGTTATCAAATGCAGTGATCTTAACATTTTATTCTGCTGGGGCTGGAACTAACTAAATGGGAAAATGAAATATTCTTCCATAATGCAATGAGTTAGGATCTTGGATTTACCTATTAGTAGAATAATTTTTCAACTCTCTTAACACCATTTGAAATTTAAGTTGAGACAGGAAAAGGTTTCTTTGTGCTTTCTGCTTCGAAGGATGCCTTGTTTTAGGACAGGAAGAGCAGTGAATGGGGAGATCCTGGGGACGGGCTCTCTTTTCACCTTGGAACCTTCATTCCACCCTCCTGACAACTCCATGTCCCAGACTTTCTTACAACCAAGTTTCTAAACGCATGACAGTTTCCACAAATGCAGGTGTGGGATTTGGAAGCCTGAGATGGAGATGCAGTTCCTTCTGCTGGTGCTGCTGGTAGGAAGGTCATGGGGATGTTTAGAGGCAGTCGCTGTGGCCCCACTCTTTGTTCTAGGGCCTTAGACCCACAGACATTGGCGTGATTAATTGATGTGGCAGCCACAGCTTCCCAATATTTGGATCATGCAATGGTGTGTCCTTGAGTTAAAAAGTCTAAGGGGGACTTCTACTCCTCCAGGTGTCTCAGTGATTCTGTAAGCACCTAATTCCCACATCAAATCCCTTTTTGATGGACATACTTGGAGTGGTTTCTGTTCCCTGCCCTGGGTCATCACTGGTTGGGCTGTTGGAAAAGGAAAGCAGAGGGTCCCACGTGGAGACAGTCCTGAATGACAGAGCCTTGTAGACTCACCTTTCTGGAGGATGTGTCTGAGGGACAAAACTTAAATTTTTCTTAAAAGTCAGGTTTATTGAGATGTAATTCATAACCAATAAATTCTGCCCTTTTAAAATGCAATTTTATCACTTTCAGCAAATCAAAATCGAGCACAGTTCCATCACTTTCCAAAATTCCCTTGTGTTCCTTTATAGTTAATTCTCCCCCTCACCCTTGGCGATCGCTCATCTGTTTTTGGTATGTACAGTTTTGGCTTTTCCAGAATGTCAGATAAATGAAATCATACAGCATATAGACTTTGGTCTGGCTTCTTTAGCATAATGCATTTGAGACTCATCCATGTTGTGACGTGAATCAGTGCTTTATGATTTCTTATTGTTAAGTACCATCCTCTGGATCCAGAGTTTGTCCATTCACCAGTTGAAGAACATTTGGTAAACTTGAAAAACTGCCTCAAATCCACCATGGGTAAAATAGAAAAAGGAGGAGCATTTAAAAATAATGTTGTGTTAATCATTTGAGGAGGCAAATACAGAGGGTGCCAAAAATATATATATACACATTTTAAGAAAGGAAAATTGTATTAAAATTGTGACACTCAATATATATATATCGATAACAAAAGATGAATACAAGTCACGTTTGACTTCTGCAATTACAAGAGGTGCTCAAAGTGGTTCCCATCAGCGTAATTTTAATACAGTTCTTTCCTTTTTTAAAATGTGTATACATTTTTTGGCACCGTCTGTATTTGGTACCCAGACACCTAACCTTTGGCCTGGAGGGATAAGATGGAGAATCTCAGTATTATTAATCCCCACAATGGAGACTCTGAGCAGTGTGTTTTTTAAGCCTGTGCCTCAAGCGCTTGTTGTCACCTATTATCAACCCGTTGGTTGTTTCATTAGAAGCTTTTCCTGGTTAATTGTCTGAATTGCAGTGGCAACAATGCTATCAATAGACCTCACACAACTACACCCCCCCCCCCCCCCCCCAAAGCTAGCAGGTCTAAAAAGGCTTTCTAAAAAGGCTTCTCCTGATATCCCTAAGTACTGAGCACTATAGCAGCATATAAATTAGCCCAATGGCATTTGGTTAGAAAATTGCAGAGTTGAATTTCCAACTAAGCCTGTCATAATCCCGCCTTCCCTAAGGTAGGGACACAATTTTGTCAATAAAGGAAGGAGGCAGGTATAAAAGATTTAGCTGAATTTTGCCTCAAGAAGAATTTTCTTCTCCTTGGTTGAATTGTCATTTTAGCACCGAACTTTTGAACCATTTAAGAATATATAGTACTGTCATTTTGAAAGCCTCAGATTTTCAAGTTGAAGCCTGGCCAGTATAATCCCCTCCACCCATTTTGATCATCTTTTTCTTCTTCAGCTCCACGATATGTAAATGTATAGGTAGATGTTGTGAGGGTATCGGGCAGAGGATGGTGATAGACTTTTGAAAATAAGGCAATATGCTGTTTTGATCCTTTGGATAATTCTTTTAGCACAAATTTTCAATCTTAAAGGTTTGTTCCAAATGTATTTGACACATTTGTTTATTGTCAACTGTTTGACCAAGGAGTGAGACAGCTATCAATGACTTATAACGTTTGAAAATTACTTTGTCTAATAACCCCACCAAGTTCCATTCCAAACGGTTGCTGCGTAGGGAATGTTGATCACATTTAGAACCTGTTACAAATCTGTGTTTGATATGATTACCCCTTCCCACCCACGCCCCATCCTGTCATCAGATAGTGTGATTGCATCTCCTTCCCAGATCCTAGAGAACAGACTTTTTATCTCTTTGAATCATAGCTTCTGAAACACTAAAACTTAGAAGTAGAGTAGTCTTTAGGTATCAAATGGCCACTCTCCACTGGAGATGTCTAACTCGCCAAGAGTCACAAAACTGGTAATGGTTGAGACAAGGTTGATACCTGGCTTTTCTTTCTCCTGAGCCAGTGCCCTTTTCTATACCCCATACCATCTCCTGTATCCGTCGGATTCTCTTAGCTGCAAATACGAGAGAATCCCACAATTAGTAGCTGAAGCGAATTAATTTTCTCACACAATAAGAATTCTGCCAGTAACTGGTTCCAGGTTTGGTATGGCAACTAATGATGGCCTCAAAGATACAGGCTTCTGGAAAACAGTATGGAGGTCCCTCAAAAAATTAAAAATAGAACTACCGTATAATCCAGCAGGCCCACTTTTGTGTATTTATCCCAAAGATTTGAAATCACGATCTCAAAGGATTATTTGCACTCGTACGTTCCTTGTAGCATTATTCATTATTGCCGAGAAGTAGAAACAATCTAAATGATTATCAGTGGATGAAGGACTAAGAAAATGTGGTGTACACATACAATGGATTATTATTCAGCCTTTTAAAAGAAGGAAATCCTGTCATGTGCTGCAATGTGGATGGACCTGGAGGACATTGTGCCGAGTGAAATAATCCAGTCACAGAAGGACACATGGTTCTACTTCTAGGAGATGTCCAAAGTAGTTAGACTCATAAAAGTAGTTCATGTGTTGAAACCTTAACCCCAGTGTGTCCATATCTGGGAGGTAGGGAGGGTCTTTGGGAGGCAATTAAGGTTAAATGAGGTCAAGGGTGGGGCTCAAATCCGATAGGACTGCAGCCTTATAAGCAGAGAGGTAGGGGAGAGAGGAGAGTAAAACTGGTTTTGTTATGTGTTGTTCAAGTTGCAGAACCTATTGATGATGCTAAGAGGGGACTTAGTGTAATTCGGTTTTATATTTTGAGATTAGAAGCAGGAGAAATGGTTTTTAGCCAAGGGATGTTTCCAGGTTAGTATGTAAAGCCCACGTAGTGGCCGCAGGTCTACCTGAGGCCCATAGCAGTTCAGATGACCATCTGTGAGATGACATGGAATTTGAAGACATGTTTCTATGGTACCCTAATAGGTTGTAATTGTTGTGCCTTCCGTGACTCAGAGCTCCTTTCTATCTTGAAAAGGAAGTATTATTCTGCCCTCCTTTCTTATTAACCAATCAACAGCAAACATAACCATCACACACAAACCTGAGTCCTGTTTGCATTTTTCAAGGGCTTCTTGAACTTGCTTTCTGATATAGCATTAATGAGCTCTGACTGCAAGGCATGACAGTGTGATTTCCTGTGCAGTTTTGGGGGAGTCATTTAATTTTAGGCTACTTTTTAAAAGACTGGTTCCTTCCTCCATCCCTTTTCCTTTCCTCTTCCTCTTGTCCTTTTGGTGGGTGATAGATAGATGATGAGGTTTTGTTTTCTTGGCTGGGGGTTGCTTTTTTTATAACAGGGAGGTGGAAGGTCCCGAATCATGTTTTCTCAGGGGCCAGTAGGGTGTCTTGGAGCTTTTAATGATTTCAACACTGGAATAAACAAATCTTTAGGAGTAGCCTTAGGAGGGGTCACCATATTGCGTCCCTTCTCTCCGTTCCCCTCAGGCCAGTGTGGCTTTGTGACATCAACACCCTCCAGAATGTTGGGGAGGTAGGCACCTTGGATTTGTCATTTGTGAGCTGGAGCCAAATGAAAAAAATCAGCACCACTTCGTATAATGTCTCCTACCCCTCAGCAGTACCCAAAGGACTAAGCGCTTTGAAACTGGTGAATGAAAATGGCTTAAAACACTACACTGTTTAGTATGGGTTTTCCCTACCCCTTCTCCTCATCTCTTGGCTTTTCCATCAGTCCTGTTACCATAAAGGGGGAGAGTCAGATCTGCAGAGAGTGAAGAATCGAAGACATGGTAGTGATGTGGTATGATAATTTTTAGTATTCTCTTGTTTGGGGTATTTATTCTCATCCTCTAAATGTGGTCCCAAATTTCACACCTCCCTCCGCTTTCCCCCATGTCTGCTTTATTCCACGAAATTATACCAGTATAAATGAGCTTTTCACCATCTGCCTGGCTTACATTTTTATTTGCCCATGATGAATAACTATTCTCTAGGTGATTTATATGCTGCCTTGGATGACGTTCACTTTCCTAAGATGGAAAGTCGACGCTCAGAGATTTATGATCTTGGGGAAAGAATGTTATGGAAGAAAAAGAGTAAAATCTTTTCTCACATATACAGTACTTTGGGCTCTGCCTGAATTAATCAATGAGTTCTTATATCCCTTTTGCAATTTGAGTTTTGTAGATGGATTATGTGCTGTGCTGTGCAGCGGCTTACTGTGTACTAAATCATAATTGTAAATTTAAAAATTGGGGGTGGTGATAGGTGTGAGCAGCTAGGCAGAATGTAGACTGTGTGTGTATGTGAATGAAAGAAGGAGAGAGCGCTGCAGAATGGTCTAAGTTCTGGTAGTGATTTTTAGACTCTATGCATATACCGTGTTTCCCCGAAAATAAGACCTCGCCGGACAATCAACTCTAATGCATCTTTTGGAGCAAGATGCATTCACCCAAGGATCAGAGCTCTCCTGGCCCCAGCAGAAAGATTTAGAGCAGCAAGGGCCAATGGAAGTAGATGTGCTCTGTGAGGTGACAACTGCAGTCAGATGTCATGTGACTCCCTGTTATCTCCATCTTCTTTTTTCTCTGACAACAGTGTACTCCCATCCCTCCCCCAAAGCCCCAGCCCCTTTTCTCCATCCACAGCTAGCTAAGTGAACACTAGCTGTCCCATGTGTCACTTCCTTATGTCACATGTGGCTCTTTTTGTTGGCTACGGTAATCTCAGCAAATGATCTCATCATGAATAAGGGTAAGAAGACTGGTGGAAATGCAGCCACATGGAGAAAAAGGAAATCATAGCTTTTGGAGATATGAAATTAAACATATTTGAGAACAGTGTATCAATCCTTAAAACCATGGAAGTGTTCTTCAAATTGCCCCAAATGTCTCTTAACATTTAACTCGATTTCATCAGAATTGCTTTCCTTTGAAAAGAATAAGAAATATATATATAAAACTTTTTAAGAGTTACTTTGAAATTAATATTATAAGAATATCAAATCTCAAATCCTTAAGGTGAATGTGTAGTGTTTAACCCATTTTATGAGTTTAAAGGGGCTTTATGTGTTACTCTGGAAATGGACCTTCACCATGAACGACATTATTTTTTGTAAAATGTGTTTCAGGTTCCAAATACCTTCTCAGTGGCTCTTGTACTGCAATGCAGGGCCAACATGTAGCTCTGGCTTTAAAAAAAGCAATATATTATGTAATTTAGGGTGAGGATGCTTTCTTTGGGGGGGAATGTGAAGTTTTCCTATAGTGGACTGATACCAATTTTGTGTACTGACTCAAAGAAAGAGATGGAAACAGGAGGATGGGACTACTTTTACACTTACCTGACTTTTTTATTCTGTTGTGATGAATTTTTAGAGCTCAAAACTTTATTTAGAATAGGATGTTATACAGAAATGCCCATAATGAGAAAATACCCACTCGTATTAGGTATTGCTCTACGAGATCAGTGGTTCTTACCCAGGTGAGTGAAACTCCTCGTGCTCTGCAGAAGTGAGAGACGGATGTCATTACGGTTACTTCCTGAGCCTTACCAGACAGACTTCATAAAGAGCAGAATGCCCACCTCACAAAAGCAAGCGTTTGGTTTATATCCTTTTAGAACGCAGATTCCTTGAAGCAGCAACGATAGAACATAAGGTACAAAATAATAAAGACAGTGAGAGATCCTGTTTTAGATAATTTGGCTGTTGATATGAGTAAACAGTTTTCAAAGTTCCAGGGGCATTTTGGAGAGGTAGAGTTCAGTGATTGCATTTCTAGCATCATAGGGACAAAGCTAATGTTCTCTTTCGCCTCTTGAGCATTGTAGTACAGAGTAGGTATCAGTTTAAGTTGTCTCTTGATGGGGAGGATTAGCACGATGTCTCTCTAGGGTCCCCACTAGGGAGGCTGACAGAGCAGTTTGAACCTGAGCTCTTTCACTTATTGCCTGTAAGTAGTGAGACCGTGGGCATGTGAATTCTCAATGGTAATGATCAGAGTAATTTCCTGTTGGAAATGTTATGAGAATTAGATGAGAACAGGGATTTTCTGTTTTCAGCTCAGTGCCTGGCACATAGTAGGTAGTTAGTATTAAGTCAGTCCTTATTCAAATTGTTCTTTGACCTATCTATCTTATCCTTGTAGGTAGGTTTGAAGTATGTTGAGAAACCCCAAAGAGCATTTGCCTTTCTGCTCTTCTGGGTTCCTGATGTGAGAGTCATTTCTCTTTTGTTAGTCTTCCAAAAGAGTAGTCTGAGTGTAAATGAGGACCAATATATTTGTTTGTATGATGGGGCTTTCATTAATACCGTATTCAAATATGGCTTCTCCAGATGTAGCTAACTTAGTCATCGAGGCAGTTTTGTTGCTGGTATCTCGCTTCGGTTCTTTCTGAGGAAGTCCTAAAAATCAGCCAGCCAGTTGGCAGTGTGGGCCTAGGTCATTAGGCATCTGTAAGGTGGGACGTCCAGGTGGCCTGATTTTCACAGCATACCCCAGGTTTGCCCACAAGAGGAAATCCGGGATGCAGAGAAATAAAGGAAATATAGGTAGGTTGTATTAGTTTCATATTGCTGCTGTAACAAATTGCCACAAAATTAACAGCTTTAAAACAACACAAATTTATCATCTTACAGTTCTGGAGATTAGAAGTCTGACATAGGTCTCAGTGGGCTGAAAGCAAGGTGTTGGCAGGACTGTATTCCTTTCTGGAGACTGTAGGGGAGAATCCATTTCCTCATCTTTTCCAGCTTCTAGAGGCTGCCTGCATTCCTTGGCTTGTGGCCCCCTTCATCTTCAGTCCCAGGAACATTGTATCTCTTTGACCCTGTTTCCATAGTCATAATTACCTCTGCTTTTCTCTCTACCTTCCTCTTCCACTTTTAAGGATCCTTGTGGTTACATTGGGCCCACCCAGATAATCTAGGATCATTTTACTAATTTAAAATCAGCTGATTGGCAACCTTAATCCCCCACTGCCATGTAACCTAACATAGTTGCCGTCCTGGGTCTAACTGAAAGAGGAGTATGTCTCTGTGAGTCCTCAAATGATGTAGGGGACTTTGGAGTGAGTGAGTGGGTGCCGGGATTGTGTCTCGTGAGACCAAAGAATGGAAACACGGACCCAGGAGAGGCAAAGAGTTTTAAAAAGAGGATAGCTTATTGAAAGCAAAGAGTCAGAGCTCCTAAGCGGGAGGGGTTCTGAATGGGGGTGCCCAGTGACTGAGGCAAAAGCTCTTACTTTTATACCTTCCCTTGCCTGTTTGGGGAAGGGGAGCTGTTTAAAGAATGGAACAGGCACCTTCTAATGAAATTCGTCTACCAGATTTGTTCTGCTTGCCAATCCTGAAGAAATTAGCAAAACAACCCACTCTTCTCTATCAGATCTGCTCCATTTGTCAGGCCAAAACGAATTTTATGATTAACCTCAAGGCCTTGTTACATTATGTCCTGGAGCGAAGGAGTGATTTCAAAACCTGGAGTTTTAGGATACGCTGTCTGTGTTTATTCCACCAGGGACCTCCCTGTCTTACCTAAAGACATGCTAACTATCCAGTCTCATTAGGACTTGGGCATCTTTGGGCCATTATTCAGGCTACGAAAGCAGGTGAGTTGGTTGGCATTCACCAAGTACATTAGATATATGATGGAAATAAAACTGGACTTGAAAATAGAGCAAATCCTTAAATTACTTCCTCTGAGGAAAGTAGTTACCTCAGCCGGATGTGTTATTGATTGAGAGAAAAGTAACTAGCTTTGCTTTTTGTACACAGTAAAACTTTTTCCAACTTACTTTTCCCAGTCTGTCACTGCTCATCCCTTCACCACCTCCCACTGCCCTCAGAATTAAACCAGACCTGAAACCATGAAGTCACCTTTGACAGTTCATACAATTCATAGCTTGGCAGTGGGAGGAAGAGGACTTTAAAAATGATTGTGAAACAACATAATTGTTGCCTAGAAAATACAGCATAGGATTTCTAGGAAGTTAGAAGTAAAGGTCCACTATTTCAAGTATTCCTTCCAATGTTACCTCCTTCAAGGGGTAGGTGTGTGTGTCTTCTGTGGCGTTTACTTGCACAGCATATATATATTTGTATTTGTATTTATATTTATATAAATAGCTACATATTTTATTTTTTTTACAACAATGGAATCACACTATAAATAATGCATGTAAAATGTGGCTTTTTAATTTTTAATTGAACAATGTATCTTAGGTATCTTCCCGTGTCAGCATGTGGAGATGGTTTCCATTCCTTTTAACAGCGGCAAAGCATTCAAATCTATGAATATATGGTAATTCATGGAATCATATACCTTAATTTGTGTAATCCGTAATTTATTTAACCAGGTCCTATGAGAGACATTTAGGTTGTTCAATTTTTCTTTTACAAATAGTGCTCTACACATATTTTGCACACTTATACAAATATATCTGATTTAGGGAAACTGTCTAGCAGTGGAATTTAAGTGGAATTCAGTTAACAATTGTGGACATTTAAAATTTGCTAAGTATTACCAAATTGCCTGCAAGACAGCCAAATTTATGTTCCCACAGAATGTGTGAGGGCTGCTATTCTCCTGTACCTTTGCCATTAGGAATGAGTATCTCATTCCTATTTTCTGACCAATTTTGGTGGGGTTTTTTTTTAGAAGAAAAATGATATCTTAATTTCTATTTTTATAATTATGACTGAAGGGAAGAATATGTTTCACATATTTCTTGCCATTTGTGTTGGTTTTTGTTTTTAATGTCTTATTCATAGCCTTTGCACATTTTACAATTCAGTTGGACTTTCTAATTAATGTTTTATAAGAATTCTTTTTATATCAAGTCAATGAGTTCTTCATAATGTAGAGCAAGTGTTTTTCCCACTTCTTTAGTGCACTTTTAGAGGTAAGAAGTGATGGACAGCAATTACGGTTACAGTCACCACTGTAAAGTCTGTTATCATTGAGTATCCCTTAACTTCAATGGGTTTGAGAGTCCGACTCCCCTGACATCCTTTCATAACTTAGCATTAGTTTCAAATGAGGCTCCAGAATGTTGTGTGTTGCTGTCTAGGACCTCCCACTGGGGTAAGCCACCATGATGCCCTGTTTGTGTTGGCTGTTTTGTAGGGGGAGGTACAGCAGCTATGGAAATATACAAGAACAAATAAGTACAGTTATCCTTTCTGGAAACGTCATCTAGGAAGAATCAAACAGTACTCTCGTTAAGAGCATTGGCTACGTGGAGTGCTTGTTTTCTCTGCCCTCACCTTCTCCCTGGTCTGTCTTCTTGCTGTGAAGTAGATGTCAAAATGTGTAGAGACTCCTTCAGTGGTGGTTCTGGTTTGGACCCTCCCTCTCCATCCGGGGTCTGATGTTGCTGGGTTTAAAGGCACTGTAATGCAGGGTACTTAGCAAGTTGAAAAACCAACCAAACAAACACAATAGTATTACTGGTCAAAGATGAAGCACTTAATGTCAGAAGTTTTTTGTAGTTCTAAAGATGCTGGATTATGGATGGCATGATAAAATATTCAGTTAAATATTAATTTCAAATAAAGCATTACATAGTATGGGTTATTTTTAAACTTGCATGAGGGGTATATTTCATGGTTGTGCTTTATGAATGGGATGAAGATTTACTGTTCCAGGAGTAGGATATTTGTCAAAATGTCTACCCAAGTGACAGAAAACCTAGCTTCGAGAGTAATTATAAGGCTATGTTATACAAAAACAGAAATTCTGTGCCTCAGAGTGATCTAAAGAACAAAACAAAACAACTCAATATTTAGAAGAGTGTAAGTCCTACCTGAGTATATTTACACCTTAAAATTCACTCTCTTCTTTTTGTGCTAAAGGTAATAATCCCACAATTCTGATGATTACTAGTGCTCACCACACAGTGCTCACATTACCCTAAGATGATTACACTTCTCACATACTTCCCCTCGAAGTTTTCACTGAATGAAGCATTTGGGAGTGCAGCAAAGCCGAGTCTGATAATGTGACAGTTTTTAAAGTAGAAGACATAGTCAGCCTCATTTAGATTTTATGGCAGTGGAATAATATGAAAAAAAATATGAATTGTTGCAATTACCCTCTTAGAATCCTGAGTATCAATTCACATGTGAATAAAAGTACAGGGAAACCTTCTTTTAATATCCCCTGTCACAATGGCTAGAAAAATGGACACACATAATGCAAATTAAAAAGCAGAGAAAATGCCTGCTATCGGAACCAAAAAGTATTGAGTGGGATTTAGAGATTGTGGCTTTAATAGAGCCTTATGGGTGCTTCCTCATCGTAAAATTAAAAGGTGTAGTGTTTTAGTTTTTGGTTTATTTCCTTTTTATTTGCCAAACACTAGAGCCTGTTTTCCCCCAGATACTGTCCCCTCGGTTTGTTAATATTCGCAGATCAGTACATTATATAGATCTATGCCAGAACCCTTTTTAAGAAAAGCGAAAAGTCTAAAATTGCCTGAGCTTTGGGTTGTCTCTAAAATTCCTAGCTCTTGATCTGCTGTGGTGTACTAACGTCAGTGGATCTTTTGAGAGTCAGGAGATGATAATCCAGAAACTTTCACTCTTGAAGTGAAATAGCATACATTGGCCTGGTTTTGATCCTTTAGAGGCTGGGAAGAGACTGTGTATGAATCGATAGGTGCCTGGCACACAGGAAGTCCTCAGTGAATGTGTGTTCTGTGTAGCCCGGAGAGAACATTTTCTGCAGAAGTGTGTTAATGCACTATGCTTTCTCCATTATTCATGATGCAATCCCTTTTTAGCCTGCAAAGAACAGTAAGTGCCTCTTGCTTCCAATGACTTGTAAATCAAAATTATTCTGTGGTTTGCAATGCCACTGTTTATTTCCTCTGTGTTATTGTACCCTCCCCAAATTTCCATTGGTGAGAATCAGTTGGGAATTTCCAAGGAAGAGGCATAAATGATTAAAATAGACAGATAAAATTCGAAGTCGGAATTAAATGACCATCTGGTGCAGCGTTGCTGATGAAAATACAATCACCCTCTTCCAATCAAGGTTTATAGCTTTCTGACTCTGTTTTAGGGTGATCAGGTGAAATTTCTAGAACCTGGTCTAATGTTGAGAAATACAGTTTTCTCATTCAACTTGTGACTACACAAGCCTTTAAGAAAAGTTGTCTATTTGTCTGTGTTTGGATTTCCCTAGGAACTAAGGCAGTGCCAGGTCTATTCTGGGCACTCAGGATTGGGCGTAGAGAATCAGAAACAGCGAGTAACACGTCTCCTGCTATAGTCTTTCCTGGGTGCCAGGCCTCTAGCACACCTGCTGCTTTTCTCTGTTGTTCCTCACAGACCCTGTGGCCTGTGGTCATTAGAGAAGCATGTCTCAAATGCTAGCCTGCAACAGAGTCACCTGGCGGGCTTGGTAAAACACAGGCTCTGCAGGGGGTCGGGGAAGCAATGGGGAGTTGTTGAGTGAGTATAGAGTTTGTTTTACAAGATGAAAAAGTTCTAGAGATTTGCTATACAGCAATGTGAATATAGTTAATGCTGCTGAACTGTACACTTAAAAATAATCAAAAGGCAAAAAAAATTTAATTGGATATAGTGATACATTTATCATAACTCATGGGATTATACATTAAGGTAGGTACATGGCATCCTATTTAAATGATACTTCAATTAAAAAATAAAAGCCAACAAAGAAACATACACAGGTCTGGGCCCATGTCCCCAGAGTTTCTGAATCCATAAGTCTGGGACGAGGTCCTAGACTCTGCATTTCTCTCAAATTCCCTACCTGAGGGGGCAGGTCTGGGACCACATGTTAGGTAGGCCCGATTCAGAACTGCTCTGCATACTCGCATTGCTATGCCTCTTTCTTCCCGTCCCTACCTTAGAGTTCAAGCCCATGACTGTGCATAATTGGTGGAAAAAGCAAGGCAGTTGTAGCCATTAGTGGCATCAAGTTTAGAATCTGAAAAAAAATCACTAATGTGGTGCCATCGAATTTAGTTTCATTGTGTTTACTTTCTGAATAAAGGCATGTTCCATCTGCAGAATCAGAAGAAATCCACCACCCGGCACAAAGCATAAATCAATAATAATTTAAACTGTGGGTCTGGAAAGCCGGAATTCTATTCTTGGCGTGCATCAGTGGTTACAATAGAAGCAATCATAGATGGTAGTAGAATTCCTTTAAGTTTTTAGGTACAGAATCATTTTATGACTGTTGGATACCCCAAATACATCATTCCTTTAATCATTTTGTTTCTGAGGTGAAGGTGCTTATAAAATTATTATTTTGTGCTTCATTAGGAGTTTTAGATTTTCAAAAGGAGCTGTTCTCACTGAGCTTTATATTACCAAGACGTTAAGATAAGATAGGCATGGCAGTCACCAGTAAGCGACCCCAGTGCAGCAAGCTTTCCTGTGGGATTTTAGAGAAGGGAGGGCTTGCTCCTGCCCAGGGGCATTAGACCCTGCATTGTGGCGTCGGTGCTGTTTTTGCAACGACACAACGCATGCTAGAACGTGAAGAAAGGAATTGGAAAGACATTAAAAGTGGAGAGTCATATCGTCCAATATAACTTGCTGCGGTGATGAAAATATTTTCTTGGTACACTTACCCCTATGGTAGCCAGTAGCCGTATGTGGCTACTGGGTACTTAAATTGTGACTAGTGCCATTGAGAAACTGAATTTTGGATTTTATTTGGTTTTAATTGATTTAGATAGCTCCACGTGGCCAGTGGCCACTGCATTGGGCAATACAAACCTAGAGGGTAGCACGAGAATGGTGTCGTCAGTATAGACTGGGGGATGAGGTGAGGAGCAGGAGGGAAAGTGAGAAAGGGGCCAGGCTGAAGAAAGCCCTCAACGTTGGGCTAAGTGAGTCAAGAGTTTTCTCTGGGCTAGGGGACCGCATTGAAGACCTTTGAACAGAGAAGTGTCTGGGGAAGAACATTCTAGGGATGTGATACAAGACAAAGCGTGAGAGGAGGAGGCCAGAGAAGAAAGGTAAGCCAGGAAGTGTTGGGATCATACCTAGAATGTGATAAGGGAGACAAGGAAAGAAAGGGATGTGGACCATGAGGGTGCCCAGAAGTTAGGGTGCTGAGGACTTGTAAGGCAGCCTGCAGGCCGTGAGCCTGGATGAGGAGGAGGATGGTGAGCAGAAGAGAGAAGTCAGGATGCTGGTGGGACCCTTTTAAGGGGTGAGTGGATCTGAGAGGACGGGGAGGTAAGATTATAAAAGATTATAAAAGGTTTACTAAGATAATTCCAGCTGCAGACATTTTTGGCTAGTCAGGTTTGCTTCTGGCTCCACCTGCTGCCTTCAGTACTTTTTGGTTTTTTTCTTATCTGCCTGCTACCAACTTACTGCTTCCGCTGCGATTGCTGGGCCCTTGCGATAGCTCACTGTTTGGTCTCACATGTGAGAACCCCAAATCAACTCACTGTCTGTCCAGCAAGATTCCAGGTTCCAGGAGGACTGAGGCCATGTCATACACCATCTGTATTCCTCTTCTCTGCCCAATACAGAGCTTGACATGTCTCCTTACTTAATAAAGGAAAGGAGGGACATGGCACATTCCACTACCACCTCCCTAATGCCTGGCCGTTTCCCTCACACCAGACCATTGCTGCAGGAGTCTTCCAGAATGGTCCTGAGTGCCCCATCACCCCTGCCTGCAGTCACACACCTGGTTCATTAACCATTCATCCCCTCGGGGCCTGGCTTCTATTCTTCAGCCTCTTAGAATTCTTCAGCGATCCCTCATTTCCAGAGGGGCAAGCCAAGTGTTTGTTTACTCATTCCACTAATATGTCAGTGTCAGGTACTGTTTTTGTTGCTAGAGACACAATAGTGAATAGAACACAGTCCTGGTACTTGGGAGCTGACATTCCACAGGGGGTGATATGAAAAATCAGTCTATCGTAAATACGCTGGAGAGTGATCAGTGCTGACAGCAGTGGAGCTAGGGAGGAGCGAACAGTGACAGAAAGGGGGAGAGTGATACCTTGAGATGGTGGGCAGGAAGTCTCTCTGGTCAGGTGATAACTAAACAAATATCTGAGTGAAGTGAGGGAATGAGCCATGCACAGAGGAACAGACAGTGGCTGGTGGGGGATGAGTGAACAAGGGAGGGAGTGTGGTGGGAAGCAAGGTGAGAGAAGGACTGGGGCCGCGTGGGCCACAGAAAGGACTTTGAAATGTCGTGTGAATGAAGTGGGGAGGGTTTTGAGCATGGGAGTTACGTGACCTGCTGTCTGATTTACGATGCCTTTGTGGCCACGGTGAGGAGACAGACTGTAATGAAGTGAGAGATGATGGGGCTTGTGCCTTTCAGGGTGGTGCAGGTGGGGAGGAGCCATCAGATCCGGATGGAATTGGCAGGGTTTGCTGTTGGACAAGATGTGGGGTAGAGCATGAGCAAGAGCGTGGAGTCAGGGACGGTGCCAAGGTTTTGGCTGAGTGACTGGAAAAGTGAAGTTGTCATTTCCTGAGATGGAGAGGGTCACATTTTGGAGGTGTGAACCGAAAGGTCTGTTTGGGGACATATGAAATTTGATATGCCTACTAGTGTGTTAGTTTTCTATTCCTGCTGTAACAAATGATCACAGACTTACTGGTTTAACACAACACATATTTATTATCTAACAGTTCTGTAGGTCATATGTCCGACACAGTTCTCACTGGGCTAAAATCAAGGTTTTGGCAGGGCTGCCTTCCTTTCTGGAGGCTCTAGGGGAGAATCCGTTTCCTTACCTTTCCCAGCCTCTAGAGGCTGCCTGCTTGCTGTGGCTTATGACCCCCTTCCCCCATCTCCAAAGCCAGCCATGTTGTGTCTCTCTGACCATACTTCCATCTCCTTCTGACCACAGCCAAGAGTCTCTACTTTTAGGGATTTGTGTGATTGCATTGGATCCATTGGGTCCAGGATACTTTCCCCATCTCAAGACCCTTAACTGACTCACATTTTGTGTCAGGTAAAGTACCAGATTCGTAGGTCCCCAGGATTAAGACCTGGACATCTCTGGGCATCTGTTACTCTGCCTGCCACAGATAACTCAGGGGTAAATGGTGAATAGACAGCTGGATGCACAAAGCTGATGTTCAGGAGAGAAGGCTGAATTTGAAGTATAAATTTAGAAGTCATCAGTGTATAAATGGTTTAAAGCCATGGCATCAGAGGGGCTCTCCAAGGGAGTGAGTCTAGTCATAAGGTCAAAACCGCATAACGTCTGGCCTCAGCCAAACGTCCCTGACCACCGCGTCACTCCTTCTTTTGGAAGGTCCCTTTCTTTCCTTGGCTGCCCTAAGCACTGCTCTGTGGACTTCTCCTCAAGCAGATTGCTAGCTTGTTGAATGCAGAGACCACATCTTGAGCATCCTTATATCTAATGTGCCAACTATGGGTGTTGAATGCAGAGACCACATCTTGAGCATCCTTATATCTAATGTGCCAACTATGGGTGTTCAAGGCAACTGGTATAACTCTCTCAGGCCTGGTGCCTGCTTACCACTCAACCCACCCTAAAGGAGGGCTTTTATGTCTTAAACCATTGCTGTTCCTCTTACCAGAGGACTGGAAGTCTAGAATGGGTCTCGAAGGAGTTTCTTCCCTATGTTTCTGGGGCCTTCTAGAGAACTTGGGTAGTGTGGATGGAGGCCCACTGGTCCTGTCACTCCAGACCACAGCTGGTGTTCTGGGGCCGGACGATGGAATGCATTCTCCAGTTCACTGCGTACTGCTTTGTGTTAGTCTTGTGTGGCTCCCACATCTGCATGTGACCCTTGGCTGAGATTTTTGTTCAGAGATTTCTATGAGTCCCTTCCTGGTGCAGCCCCAGATCCGGGAAGTGATGCTACTTCGAGGTCCAGGCCATGGACTCTTTCGGGGGCCTGGACCTTTGCAGCCCCAGAGCCCTCAGTGCCCTCATGTCTGGGCAGGGCCTGTGAAAGGAGTTTGGGCCACATCCCGCAGCTTCCAGAGGGGTGCTGTCAGAGAGGAGGGGAAGGGCACAGTAGGAGGTTGTGGGTACTTGAGCAGGGACCTATATGAGCACGCCCACAGGTCCGATCGCCTACCCAGTGTGGAAGCCATGCCCTCCTGAGACCAGTGGCTGTGTACTGTGCGTTTGCTCTGTGCCCAGCACTGGGCTCAGTGCTGTCTGCGCTGTGTCTTTAGGCCTCTCCCCAGTCCTCTGAGGTGTGGGTGGTACCACCTCCATTTCACAGATGAGGAGACGGGGCCTGACAGGTGGGAGGTGGTGGATTCGGGATTTAGAGCCAGGGCTGTCTCTCTGCAGCCAAAGCTCAGAGCTCTCCCTTTTATGTTTCGCTGCCTCCCAAAGCTCTGGGCATCGTGTTCTCCATTTTTGTGGCCCCTTTCTTTTCCTTCTTGTGACTTATCCCAGGGCCAACACGCTTCTTGTGGGTTTGGAAATGTGACCTGTGCAACACCAGAATGAGGGCCGTGATGGCCTAGGCCCCTCAGCCTGACACAGCTTCACTTTCTGAGTCTTGCTGAGCCCTGGCCAGACTATTGCTGGATTTGGTTTGAAAGTGCTCGACTTTTGCTAATTGAAATAATGTCATAAAGCATGTAGGCCCATCCTGTTTGCTCCCTTCCCTTTTTTCCTGGCTGCAGGCTGATGCCAGAGGGACTTAAACGTGCTGTTTGTGGCCTCTTGGTTCCTGCATGCTGGTGGCCAGCACTCTCATTGGTATGTGCCCGACGCCACAACGGCGTTTGCTGCTGCTGCTTCCTTTTCTTTTGGGTACTTTCTTTAGATTTTCTTTGCTTCTTCTCAATTCCCTTTTCTTTTCTTTGCTTTCATATAAAAACATGGCTTCCAAGCAGATATGTGGAAATCAGAAAGAGATTGCTGCTGCTGTTTCCAGGAATGCTCCCCTCGAATGTTTTTAAAGGAGCCCCTGTGGAGTCCTCTTGGTATAATTGTTCCTGATTATCTTAGCTGATGCTGAATGCCCCCCACTCTCCCCCCTCCCCAGAAGTGACTTCCTTCTCCCTTCCAGGGTGTATTTTATTTAAAATTAACCTTTCTGCAGGTCGGCCCCTTTGCTCAGGAAGAGCATCTGTCCTTCCAGTCTATGAGAGCCAAATGTGGCAAATGTGTGTGTATGTGTGGTTAGAGCAAGAAAGCCAGCACATCCACTGGGAGGCGGCAGAGCATTGTGATGTCACTGGCAACCAACTCAGCATCTCCAAAATGGCAGTTGGGCCCAGCCTGCTGTGTGGACATGCTTATACTTGAACCTGTCAAGGATAAGAGCCAACGTCTCCATTGGGTCCCCCCCCACACACAGTGGCCTCATTGTACCTACCTCCAAATGGCAAGATAAAGTTCTCTACATACGGTGGTGGCCTTCAAGGCACAGTTGGTCACCTGGCCTTGGACGTGACTTCATGTAGAAGACAGTACATGTGAGGAGTCTTCAACAGCCGCCCTGCGTCAGGGCCAAGGGGAATCAGCTGGGCAAGACACCAGCCGAAGACATGTGTTTGACATCAAGCGCTTTGGCATGACAGCTGAGCAGAGGAGAGCATCCACCCAGTGGACGGTGAGACCCTCCACCCAGCGCGATGGCCTCCTGTTGGGGAATTAGAGACGTGCACAAAAGAAACTCTTCCGGAGGAGAAATCCCACCTGTGCGAAGCATGTAAAGGACAGTAGGTCGCTAGGAGCAGCCACTTTATAGTCATATGACAACATTTTATGTCTGTGTGTTTCTTCAGGGGAAATAATTTCTCCAAGCATGTGACAGGGTGTTCCCTGCACTTGATAGTCATGCGATAAAAACTTCTTATTGGGGGATGAGTGAAATTTGCCAGACTGCTGGCCATCATTGTACACCCCAGGCCATGCTGATGTCACTGACATATGTACAGAGTTGGGCTGGCTCTCCGAATGCAGCTCTGCCAGTTTTCATGACCTTGGGCTGTTAGATGGGGCTTCTTAGGATGTAAAATATTACTAATGTGAAGGCACACATGAGGATCAAGTAATGATTGTGATAGTTTGATTAAATATGCTGTGAACATTGACATGAAAAAAAATGAGTAGAGATAAATGGGAATAAACCCTTGGTTTTGTGGATTCCGTGACTGTCACTGTTGTCAACAACATAACGCCATTATCATTAGAACCAGAAAAAAAAGAAAAAGATTCAGTAGTTGGTCCCTGGGAACTTGAACCTTTTAGAGACTCAGACCTCTTGCTTTTCTTCCAGTATTCACTGCGTTTCTTTATTTGTCCCCTTTGTCTGTCTTCCATTTACCTAGTCTTCGAATCTCTCTGGACCCTTAACCCCTCTCCATGTTTCAACTTCACATTCCTATGTTTTCTAGAACTTGTTTTCTGGCAAACCAACTTCTGTTGACTCTTGTCCCCTAGTGATCAGAAGCAGACTTAGCCTGCTGGTCGTTATTGCATGTTGGGTGCATGTTCTGTGTAGTGATGGAATTGAGAAGTTGTAGAGGAAGTCACACCATTCCCTTGTTACTCCTTTGCCTGTTGCTGTATATCCTGATGTTTCTCTCATTTGAGGATATCTGAGGCTGGGGCACCGCCCACCTGTCAGTGTTCCTCCGAATACCAGATATTCTTTTCTTTTTTTTTTCATTGCAGTTTTTGCAATTTTTTTTAACCTTTTAAACAGCAGTTAATTTTTTTTTCTTCTTTTCTTTCTTTTTTTTTTTTTTTTTAGATTTTATTGGGAAGGGGAACAAGACTTTATTGGGGAACAGTGTGTACTTCCAGGACTTTTTTCCAAATCAAGTTGTTGTCCTTTCAATCTTAGTGGTGGAGGGTGCTGTTCAGCTTCAAGTTGTTGCCCTTTCAGTCTTAGTTGTGGAGGGCGCAGCTCAGCTCCAGGTCCAGTTGCCCGTTGCTAGGTGCAGGGGGTGCAGCCCACCATCCCTTGTGGGAGTCGAACCGGCAACCTTGTGGTTGAGAGGATGCACCCTAACCAACTGAGACATCTGGGAGATCAGCTCAGCTCAAGGTGCCCTGTTCAATCTTAGTTGCAGGGGGCAGAGCCCACCATCCCTTGTGGGACTCGAGGAATTGAACTGGCAGCCTTGTGGTTGAGAGCCCACTGGCCCATGTGGGAATCGAACCGGCAGTCTTCGGAGTTAGGAGTGTGGAGCTCTAACCACCTGAGTCACCGGGCTGGCCCCCCAGATATTCTTTTTGACATGGCTGGGTTCCCCCATTTTCCCGTGGGTTTCCAGACAATACCTGGACAGTGTTTGGTACTTGTCATTTCAATACCAAGGTTCTTTGGTCTGACTCAGTTTACCCCGTGCCTCTGTGCCAAGGTAACAGTGTGAGGGGGATAGATGCCAGGCTTTGAAATGATTGAGCTGCAATATGCTCGCTGCTGGAAGAGAATTTGATGTGCGTGGGTAGCTGGCTTTATTTTCTGTCCTTGGTCAGGTAGGTTTTCAGGATACTTGCAGATCACTTGAACTCGGCTCGTTATGTTTTTCTGCTAAAGATGTTGTCTATTCAAGAATACATCTTCCAGGATGCTTATTTACTTGGGCAGAAGATGGCTGTAGGGACCCACTTAATCCTTGCGAGAGTAGACCCCTCATATCTGCATGTCTGTGATTTAAGGGCTCTGACATGAATTGCTCCCTGTTCAACAGAGAAAAAGCTTCTGTAACGGTTGGGTAATGCAACCACATAGGCCTCTCTCATGATGCCTCAAGTTAAGGATTTGGCCCTTTGAGTTCAGACACTAGGTTATTAGACATTTACAAATAAAGAGGACGTCAGTAGGCCAAATTCCTTATGTTGCTCTCAGCTCTCTGAGTAGCAGGTCTTAGTTAAGAAAGGAAGAGAAATCTTTGTGAAGAAAGAAGGATGGGCTGAATGTACACTGTTGAAGGAAGGGAAAATGGGCGAGAGGTGCTCGGAAGGGGTGGAGCTTTGGAGTGAGGCCTGCGATACGGAAATGAACGGCCTCTGAAGATAAATGTCTGTTTCATGGTTTTTTCCTGAAATGGACCCAAACTGTCGTCAAATTATATACATGTATTGAATAAAATACCTAGATTGGAATTTCAGTCTTGCTTGGAATTTGCATTGGTATTGAAGAATTAAGACTTTTGTTAAAGCGAAGAGACGAAACCAAAGTTGAGTGTTCCCCCAACAGTGATGTCCCGCGTAGGGAGACTGCTGTACACAGGTCACGGTTTTGCTTTTGGCTTTGGTCTCGTGGCTGTGCCATTCCCTACTGGATAAGAAGTAGAGTTCTGTGGTTCAAGACAGGGCCACATCTGCAGGTGCTGTGACCGTCTGATTAGACCACTTCCCGCCCTGAGGGTCCATCTCTTTTACGTGACCTCAGACCCTTCGGTCCTTGAGAGGCCTGAGGTTAGCCCAGGGACAGAGACCCTTCTATGAATCCAATGAAGGCATGGACCCTCTCTTCAGAAAAATGTCCAAACACAGTTTTTATATAAAATGTTGAGGATGGTGGTAGATATCTTAAAGAGTGTCCATAGGGCCCAGATTAAGAAACCTTGTTCTGGCACATAGGTCACTGCTGAGCCACCAAGGAGTGTCCCTAAACCCCAGCCTGCCATGTGGCTGTTTCCTGTCCATCAAATGTACTTGTCCTCCCATCCCCCCACCCTTTGCTAATAGGCACGAGTCACTTGATTTGTATAGCCCTCGATGCCCTGAAGTGTTCACGTGGTAGAAATATTGAGTCATAAGTTTTGGTTTTATTAAAAACCTCATTATTCCAGAGCCTGCTTCTCCTGTAAATGTATTTTAATTCCGTTTTATCTTCAAGTTTGCGTACATTTTTATGGCTGGGCTAGCTCATTTGCAAAGATCTCTAGGGGATGGGGTATTTGAATATTCCCCTTGCTTAAGTCTTATGAACTTCCTCAGCATTATAAAACCAGTTCTCATTTTCAGCTTTCTTCTGAGATGGAGAAACACTGTTCTGCCATCTCGAGACAGATGCCATTGCTTTACAGGCAGAAATCCATAGGGACCAGAGGGGCCCCCAGGAGAGAAGCAGACCCCTATGAGAGGGCGGGGGGGAATGTGGATGGGCCAGAATATGGAGAACAGACTTCTAGCCAGCGACCATTATCACTGTTTTGGATTTCACATCAGAGTAGTAGAATCAACAAACCCTTACCCTAAGGATAGGTTTTCTGCCTTTAAAACGCCATCAAAGCCTGGCTATTCAAATCCTCCGTTTCTTGCAGTACTTGCTAACAGTAGGTGTTTTGTGCAGGTCAACAGATGTGTGTTTCCCTTGCCGGTTGACATCTTTCAAACTGAGTTGACCAGTCAAATGGTCCCACCTTTGTACCCAGGCACCCTCATTTTGGATCCAAAACAGAGGATACTCTCACCTTTCTGCAAATGGAACGAGTCCCAGAGTGGGTGGAATTGTGGGTGTCCTCTAAGATGTTCACTACCAATGTGATGAGTGAAACCAGTTTTTTTTTTCTGTTTTTTTTTAACCCTGATTATTTACTTGAGGTTGGGTAGGAGAATTTTTTTGCAAATCATACCATAAGAAAAGGGCAAGTTCTCAGACGCTGTGGGAGACAGAAATATTGCTGGATCCTTGTTTAAGCTCAGGGCAGAGTCTGCTAAGGATGTGAGCCAATGAGGCGGATGTGTGTCAGGCTGCCCCTGGCCTTCCTTCCGTTGGCAGGACTTCAGGGCCCCCAGGAGCTCTGGCCACAAGTCACCTGGAGTGAGTCAGCTTCTGGGACCTGTGCCCCCGCTTTCATTCTCTTTGCTGGAGCCAGTGTCTCTGACAGTGATCATCAGACACAGTGGGAAGAGCTGGAGCGGTTTACGTGCACATTAACGTGTGTTCTTAGTATCGTGTGCAGGGTCTTACTGACGGCCTCCTGGCTACTGGAATCAGGGACAAGCCGGGTTTAATTTTCAAGTAAGGCAGACAGCGGGAGGAGGTGGTGATCCCAGGTGGTCTGTAAACACGTTGCACTGAGTGTGGCAATGAGTGAGAAGGATGGTGATTACCCCGTGCACTGGCTTGTGGGCAAATGGGAAATCACATTTTCAGAAGAAAGAATCATTCTTTGCTTCGGAAAGCTTATGGCTGCCTCACTTGAGCTATTGATTTGTTTAGTTTGCAATGAGTACTCGGTGAGAACAACTAATTTCAAGCATGAATAATTGTACTCAAAATATAGCTACCTTTCCTGTTGGGATGGGCCACTCCCACCCCCTTGGGTACCTGATGGCTTGATTTGTTTTTGATGATCTGTTTTCCACCCAAAGCAAGATGCCCAGGCATTGCCCTCTCCTCCCCCAGCTGCCCTGGCTTGAGGGGAAGTCTGCTGATACAAACTACTGACTACCGGGTCTCCACCAAGAAGTAGACCAGCAGCACCTTTGCCACCGGAAGGGACTGTGTCTGCGTTCTCTGACCTGCCAGCATGGAATCAGGGCAGCCCAGAGTCCCCAGACTTGCCTCTGGTTAGCCTTCTCTGGAACAGCTTGGAGTCAGGCATCCTCCATTATTTCAGCAGGTTCTAGCAAAGCAACTTGCCGATGATGTCAGATAACACACATTGCCATGAGGCCAGAGGACCAGGCACATGATGGAGGAAACGCAACTTTTGGCTGGGGTGTCCCATCGGCATTGCTGAGGCTTCCCCACTGTCTACCCAGAATTAGGGTTACTCAGAGAAGACTGAGAATAATTGGAGAAGTAGGTCTATGGAAAATGTCTCTTTCAATTGAAATTTTAAAAATGCCTGCGCAAGGAGGGGAGTAGCACTGTTTCCCCTCTGGAGTACTGGTCAGGAATGGCTGGCACACGTATGTCAGGCCAGACGATTACAACCACCTCAATCGCTAAGATAACCTTTGCATATTGGAAGTGCCTTTAGATAAAATGAGATGATTCTGTCCAAATAGGTTTATAAATCATTCGTTTTTGCATGGACATTTGGGCAAGTCTGTATCCTTTTATATCTAATATCTTTGAGCTCTTGCATTTCATATATTAAGTTCATTGTGTCTGATCTGTCATCGATAATTAGAAACAATTGTATAATGTTTTGTGCAGTGTTTTTGCTTCCATATGAACAAGTACTATAAGAACATGGAATGGTGGGATGGGGTTACTTTTTTTCCACAGAAATCTGAGGACAGCTTTGCACTGTAACCAGAGTTCTTGATTCTTGAGTATTAAAAAATTTTGTGCTCAGTCATTCCCCTTGCACATTTTGTTTGTTAACTTGCCTGTTTTCTATGTCATTGAAAAATTGGAACCAAGCAATTGAATTAATAAACTTGCATTAAGGAAAGCAGAGTCTGTTGGCCAGCATGAATCTCAGCATATTATAAAATTTGAGTTGTTCCTTACATTTTCATTTTTGTCTCCCTCCCTAAATTAATGCCAACTCTGAGCCAGTTTTTACACTTGCTCTAGTGATATTAACTGATGTGAGGAGAAATGGTCTCCAAGTAAATTTTCCCATAAATGAGGTAATTTCAGTCAGTCCCAAAGGGTATCTGACTTTTACTTAAAAACAGAAAAATTTATATACAGTGTCCTGGGTTGTGCAAGTTAATAGGAAAATATTGTTTGAGAATAGTCAAGATTAAGGGGGCTCATACTTGTATGTTACAGTTTCTTAAAGGGCAGGAAACTTTGTTAGGGGAAGGCCTTAGACCAGAAGGTTAATGAGGAGAAGGTGGGTGAGAGGGTGGGTGCAGATGACCTGCACACCAAAAAAGGGTCACCCTCCACCTCATGGCCAACAGGGCTGATTTATAAAGAAACTCTTCCTGGCGCAGGATTGGGTTCCCTCTGATGTTGCTAATCATACAGGTTCATATGCTGTGTTTATAACGTCTGCTGGACCAGCTGGTGATTTCTATTGATGATTTGTTTTAGCCAAACTCAGGCCCTGAACTGGATTTGTCCGAAGATGAAAAAAGCGACACTGAAGATCAGGAAGAGACAGAACTGGGCGTCATGGAGGATCAGCGTAGTGTAATTCTTCATCTCATTTCACAGCTCAAACTTGGAATGGATTTGACCAAGGTAGGTTGGCATGTCCCACGGGGTTTGTGGCCAATTGTTTGGGTGCTGTCTCTACCTCTAAGCCTTCCCTGCTCATATGTCTTTACTCGTGGCGAGACTCGGAAAGCAGAGTGGGGAAGAGGTCAGAATTGCAGTCAAGAATGGCTGGCTATTCCAGGCATAATTTGAAACAATATTTTTACGTAAAGGCTCATCCTCAGAGCGTAAGCCTTGCATTTGATTTCCCGCTGGAGCTGTGACTCTATAAGGACAGAGAGATAATCAGAAGAAGCATATGGGATGATAAGGAAAATTCAAGATCGGATTTTTCATTTGTTTCCTGCTGTGTCCTAGAGAAGGTTAAAAATGGCCTATAGAGATAAGGCACTTTGGCCACAGAGAGAAAACAGGAGGAAGGAAAAAAGCGGAGTCAGGAGTGAGACCACGGCGCACACCTAGCCACGACCTACTGCTGGCTGTCGTTAGCTTTCTTTCACAGCTGGTTCCCAAAGGCAAGCTTGTTGGTGCTGCATTATGCAAAGATACACACCCGCCAGTTGGTAGACGTGCAATCACTCTTCTTGGTGCTGTGCTCAGCCAGGATTCCTCCTGAGGGACCTCCCCCAGAGAACCTTATCCAGCGTCCTAACCACTGGTGGCAACTCGTTGGGCCCATATCGACCCTCCCTCACCTCGAGTCGCTGGCTTCATACTGGAGGCAAGCAGGAAAAGAGATTTCGTGTGTAGCTGAAAGGTGGTATGGTATCATTGGGGGCATTGCGGGGTGGTGGAGAGTGCCTGGACCTTGCTGTCCGGCCACCTGGTTCCATATCCAGTCCTGACGCCTGCATGGAAGGGCAGAGTGGGAATGGGAAGTCGTGTGTAGCCCAGTGCTAAAGTCGTGGTTGGTGTGTCACCATTCTTATCCTTACGGAGGGTGGTGTGGTGTGGTGGGCGGTGCGGGATGGTAGAGGAGCCTCTGCTGGGGAAGGAGAGACATGGCCTATGGGGAAGCTATGCTGCCCACAGAAGATCTAGATTCTGACGGTCAGCTGGGAACATGTGGATGTCCTTCAAATGGTCAGAGCCCCTGAAGGGACAGCCCGTGGAAACTACAGTGAGGGTACTTGGCTTGTTTGGCTGCAGTGAAGGGTCGGGATCCCCCAAGTTCACTTCAGATTGGGGTGAAGGCCAGGGAAGAGAGAGGAAAGGGGTGGGTGGGGAGGAGGAGCTCCTCAAAGAGGAAGATGACAGCATGGTAACTGACCGTTTAGAGGAGACAGAGGAGTTGGGAGCCTAAAGGACGACAGAAAAGCCTCTTCTTTGAAATGTTTGTATGTGTTTGGATATGAGTGTGTCTGATTTTCTGGGAGACCGTACCGCTTTAAACAAAAGACTGGCCCTACGTTGACTGAGGACGCCTGACCGAGAAAGTTCCTTAGCTTTACCATTCTCCGCCCTCGGCTTGGGTCTTGCCAGCTCTGCACGCCCAGCTGTGGAGACTTGCTCTACATTATGCTGCTTTCTCTCCATTTCAGCCTGCGAGTGCTGTAATTCTCATACCCTTTTTGCTAGAGACACCATTTTAAATGTTTGCCTTTTAAAAAGCCACCTCTTTTTTATTCTTGTGGATTGTGGAGACAATACGGAGCGTGAGATAAGATCTGGAGAATGGAATATGGGTAGCAATGGAACCAGTAGGATTTAAAGTCACATTTACAAACTGGGAGTTGTGACCCCTTTAGTAAGTTGTAAACGTCATTCAGTGGGTCAGATGATCATTTCTAAGAAGTGAAATACAACAGAAAATATCAGAGTATATTGCACATAAGACTCTTACTTTACTTCCCTTGATACCTGTGTACTGAGTCACATTGTAAAACAAATTCTCACTGTGGATCATATTAAAAAAATATTTGTAAAACTTTGATGTGGAATCATGAATGATTCAGGAGAGAGACTGTAACTGGAATTGTCCAGGTCAGATGTGGAGAAACACAAGAAAATGCTGAGGGGTCTTATTATGGCAGGTTGAGTGTCTCAGAGACATCACATTATGGCTCTCTTGTTTTAAAATAAGGGAAATCATAAGAACTGTGAATCTCTTATTTATTATTAGTTTATTAGGCTATGACTGCATTTCTGGAGCCACGGTCTATTCCTAAAAGAGCAAATGTTGGGTTTATCTAATATGTGAAAGAAAAACTGCTCTAGAGTATAGTTCATTCACTTATTTGCTGGGAAAAAAACTGCTATTCAAAGACCAAGGAGAAATTTGACAAGCTGAAATACTCATGAGAGGAAGAGGTACACCTGTTATTTATCAGAAACCTTTTATTGTCTGCTAAGGTTTCTGAACTTTTGTTGTCCTGCATCATAAAAATGTTGATGAAATTCTGTCTTTCCTGATTGTCTCCTTTTCTCTTCTTGGCTCTTGCCCATTTCATTCAGTTAAGCTTGTACTAAACTGGCAATTGAAGGACGTAGCCTGAATGGAGTGTCTGATGAGCAGGTACCCTAGAGCTAGAACATTCTTTGATTCAAGGATGAAGCCTCTGGTGTCTGTAAAACGAATGTGCTCCCCATCTTTAGGAGCTGGGCGGTACTGATGCGTTCACACATCACCAGCCTGACGGGGTGCCTGCATTTTGCCTTCGGTAACTGTGGTCACTAGACAGGGCAGTTTCATGGGCATGTGACTGACCAGAGGGTCACACAGCACCCTGTACTCACAAGCGTCCCATGCTGGGTTTAATGTTCTGCTATCGGTGTCTTGAAATTCTTAATTTTGAACAAGAAGACTTGCATTTTCATTTTTCCTGGGGTCCCACCAAGGATGTGGCCGGCCCTGTCTCCAGAAGCACCCTCGTCTGCCCTCTTACCTCCGCGGTGGTTCCATAGCCCAAATTGCTGGTGAAAACCCCACTAGATAGCTTGCTACATTTCCACAAACTGTGGGTAGCCTAGAAAGGAAAAGAAGAGAGAAAGGAGGAACCACAGAAAAATGGTGGGCCACAAAGGGGTTCTTTGAAGGAAGGGGCATTTAGGTCGTGCGTGAAGGATGAGTTGGCGTTAGCGGGAGAAATGGGAGGAAGGGCATTCCTGGCAAGGGAACAGAGTGGGCAAAGCTGGAGAGGGGAGCGCACGGTGGCTGGAGCGGAGCATGTGCTGGTGAGGAGCACGGTTGAACCTGGAGTGAGTCAATGGGTCAGAACCTGCAGAGGCTTGTGGACCATGTAGAGGAGGGTAAATTTGGTCCTGAGGGCGATGGGAAGCCTTTCGAGGGTTTGAAACAGGTGAGAAACATAATGTGGTATTCAGGAGACGCTGGAGTAG
Source organism: Rhinolophus ferrumequinum (assembly GCF_004115265.2). NCBI lineage: Eukaryota > Metazoa > Chordata > Mammalia > Chiroptera > Rhinolophidae > Rhinolophus > Rhinolophus ferrumequinum. The sequence goes on from NC_046300.1 coordinate 18,764,359, forward strand.
CTGCTGTGGGCTCCAGGGAGAGGGGCCCACAGAGTGCAATGTTGAGCTTAGAGGTTTATTATGACCATTTTTACCTAGTGTTCAGGATATGAAAGGCAACACTGGTGATGCAGACGTGCAGCCTTCTAACGTATGTTTACTGAGTACTGCACCTGCCAGTTACTGTTCTAGACACTGGGAGTGCAGCAGTGGGCAAAACATTGAGAATCCACTTCCTTATGGTACTTGTGTGATAATAGAAGAAGAGAGAGACAATAAATGAGAGAGAGAGAGAGAGAGAGAGAGACAGAGAGAGAGAGAGAGACAGAGAGAGAGAAAGACGGAGGGAGAGAGAAGAAAAGAATATGGAGATGAGAAGTACGATGACGAGAAGTAGAGCATGGCAGGGAGGTTTAAATGGGATGGCGTGGGGGATGGTATGTGCCCTCTTAGATAAACTGGTCACGGTAGGATTCTCCCAGGTGACACTGGAGTAGAGACGAGATTAAAACGAGGGAGTCGGCCCTGTGACTATCTAGTGGGAGAGTGTTCTGGCCAGAGGGGACAGTGAACGAAGAAGGCCAAGATGGACCTTTCTTTGGCATTTGGAGGATGAGCAAGGAGGCCTGTATGGCTGGATCAGAGTGAACTGGGTGTGCTGGAAGGAAATTACATTAGTGAGACCACAGGGGCTGGGTCAGAGGGTCTGGTGGGACATTATGAGGACTTGGGATGTTTCTCTAAGTAGTATGGGTGGCCACTGGAGAGTTTGAGCCCAGGAATGCATGGCCTTACTTGCGTTTTTCAAAGATCATTTTGACTCTTGTGTGAAAAGTAGACTGGGGCGGGGACGAGTGGGGTGTGGGCAGCAAAGGTGAGGGTAGATGCAGAGAGGAGGTGATTGATGATGGCAGATTCTGGATAGAAAATGCCAACAGGATATGGATATCCTGCTTGCAGATGGATGGGATGCAGAGTCTGAGAGAAAGAGAGGAAGAAAGAATGACTAAAGTTTTGACCTGAGCAACTAGAATAATAATAATTAGAGTCCCCATTTTAAAAACATTATCTATTGCTAAGGGACTAACCACCTGAAATGTAGTGGCTTAAGATGTGAATCATTTTATTTGTTCACAGTTATGCGGTCTGGGCCGGGACCAGCTGGGCAGTTCTATGGGTCTTGCCAGTGGTCACTGGTGTGCCTGGCATCACCTGGTGGGTTAGTTGTAGGCTAGACTCAGCTGAGACAGCTAGGCTTCTCTCTCACTCCATCAATTTGGATTTTTCTCCCTCCGTGTATTCTTCCTACCTGATCTCTCCGGCTAGGTAGCCATATAGCTTACACTGCAGTGCAAAGCTCCCAAAAGAGCCAAAGTGCAAGTTGATAAACCTTCTTAAGGCTCAGGCCCCAAACTGGCCTAAATGTCACTTCTACTTTATTAATTAAACCAAGTCACAGGTCCAGCCCAGGTTGAAGAGGAAGGAACTATGCAAGGGCCTGAGTTCCAGGAGCTGTGGTCCATCGAGGGCCACCAGTGGAATAGATGACACTCCTCCCTTTTTCCAAGAAAGAGAAGTCTCTGGGGAGAGCAGGATGGAGATGGGGGTTGGGGGGATATCACAGATGCAGTGTTGGATCCTTAGGTCTGAGGTATCCATTCTTTACGCTTCCAAGCACAGAGGGCATGTGGGCAGTTGTAGACGGAAGCCTAGGTGTTATGAGTGAGGTTCAGGTACAAGTTTGAGAGTAAACAATGTATAGCAGGTGTTTAAAGCCAGGACATGGAATGAGCTCCTCCAGGGAGTGAGAGAGGAGGGGGAAAGAAGTCCAAGGACTGAGTCCTTGGATACTCCAGTGTTTCGCGGTTGGGAGATGAGAAGGATCCAGCAAAGGAGACTAAGAAGGGTCAGCCGGGGAGGTAGGACGGAAACCAGAGGAGTGTCCTGTCATGGAAGTCACACGAAGAGGGTGTTTCAAGGAGAAAGGAGTTGTCCTGTATGGAATTGCTGCTGATGGGCCGAGAAAGACCAGGCCTACAGATGGAGCGTTTGTCTTTGTCAAGGTCTGATTGGGTGGGTTCAAGGGAGAATGGGAAGAAAAGTGGTGACAGGGAGTAAAAACAGCCATGTGAGGAGCTCTGATGTAAAAATGGAGCAGAAAATTGGGTGGACGCTGAAGGGGCTTCTGGAGCTAGGAGAGGTTTGGTTTCTTCCGATGTTTGAATGCCAATGGGAGTAGTTAGGAGAGAGGGAGGAGATGACTGCAGGAACTTGGGTAGTGAAAGGACATGGGGCCCAGTGCATCGGCACACGGGGTGTCCTTACAGAGGACAGTTCGTCCGTTGTAGCAGGAGGGCGGGCAGAGTGGAGGAGTGCGGACACCAGCAAATGGGCAGGAGGGCCCGTGTTTAAGCACGTGGCTCTGAGCCAGGCTGCCTGGGCGGCGTCCTAGCCGAGTTCCCTAACCCCTGAGAGCCTCCGTATCCTTCTGTGAATTTCCCCATGGGGTTGCTCTGTGTGTGTGGACAGCGGTGTGTGTGAAGGATTCAGAGCAGAGCCTGGTGCACAGCAAGCACTATGAAAATGTTTGCTGCTGTGATCACCATGTGCACGTTCTTGATGGACGGCTTCGATTTTCCCGGGGTAGGGGACCGGGAGCAAGGTGATTAAGTGAGAGTGATAAAGAGGGAAAGGTTGTTAGAGATGTGAAGAGGGAGGAGATGACAGGAAATGTTTGTCTCAGGGAGAGGAAGACTGTGGGAGGATTGCCGCACGGGGGACCACTTACGGTTTCTAGGTCACGAATTTAAAGTGAGACCAGTCAGCGTGTTGTCTCTTTTTCTCCAGGACAGTTGAGCTGCCAGATCGAGGCATGGAGAGCGTGAGGAGCTGGATTCAATCAGAGTTGAGGTTTGCTTAGTTAGTACCCCTGAGGGAGAGAGTGGCAGAGTTGCTGGGAGCAGATCAAAGGGAGTAAGTGTAAGGTGGTATGGAAGTCACAGGCAGATGGGTGGTAGACAGGACAAGGTCAATAGGTTTTGGTGAAGCTGGGGATGAGGCAAAGTGCGTTGGGACGTCAGCGGTGATGGGTGGAGTGTGGGATGCTTGAGACTGAGATTACGGAGGTGGTAGTGACAGGTAACAACCAGATCCAGGTGTGCCTGTTTGTGACCAGTCTGGATTCCTCAGGAGATTTAGCCTAAACTCCAATTTTACAGATTCGGATGGGAGGGAGATCTTTTAGAACAGTGAATTTCGAGCCCTTCCAATCCCTTTCCTGATACTTTTGACTCTTCTCTCCAAATCTTGTTTTTATAATAATGCTCTGTCAAGCAAAGCCTGCTACCTATCCTGAAATGTTCGTCTTTTAATAGAAGATACAGTAGTGACCTGGCTGCCCTAAGCTTGTCTGTACCACGTGTCTTGTGGGGGCAGCGTGTCATCTCCATGCTTCCTTCCCTGTGCAGTTGGCAGGAGCTCATCAATCCTGCTCTCCCGGAAAGAATTCCCGTGAGTCTTCAGGCTTCCTGGGTGTGGCCATGAGGGGTCCATCATAGGCCAATCAGAATTGGCTCACATTCCATCTTTCTACTTATATTTAGCCTTCTGTAAATTATAAAAGCTTTCTGGGCTTTAGTTTTCTCACCTATAAAATGTACTAGTCACACCTGCTCACAGGTTATGGAGAAAATTGAACAACGTAACGGGACGCCTAAAGCACCGTGCTGGGCTTCAGTGCTAGAAATGGTTTATGTTTGAAACATTTCATGCATGCTCACAGCACTTTTCTTGTTTTATACAATTATTTCTCCTTTTTCTCAAATAATTGATTATTTACAGAAACATCCGAGGTGGTCCCAGGGGTTGCTCTGGTCTTCAGGGGACTTGCTTTTAGTCTTCAGCTTTGTCACTGAAACTTAGGTGACAACTTTGTGACTGATCTCTGTTGTCTTTATTGTCCCCTGGTCTCTAGCAGAGTGAGCATTTACTATCTGCTGGGTGGGCTCTGGGCCAGTTTTACACTATCATTTAATATTCCTCAAGAAGGCCCCGGAGGCTGGTATTCTTTGCCCCATTTGACAGCAGAGGAAGTGAGTCTGGGAGAGATGAAGCTGCCCTAGGACACGTGGCTAGAGGTGTCAAGCCGTGAACCAGAGCTCACAGCCGAGTCCCTTCTGCAAGCCAAGGTCTGGGACTCTGAGGAACTAGAATAAAATTATATTTCAAATTTTCTAACAAAAATGTAAATGAATGCCTTCTGTGATGTTCTAAGCACCTTGAGATGGGTGTGAATGGAGCTGGCGCTTTAAGGAAAGCCAGGGGAGCCCCGTTAGCTCAGGAGAGAAAGCTTTGGCAGTGTGAATTATCTGCCCTTTCTTTTGTAAGGTTGGATTTTTGTGTATTTCCCTTGACTTCCTTAAAAGATTCCATAGGTCACTCTCGGTGGGTGGTCTCGGCCTCTCTTGGCTTGCTTGTTTGCACCGGGTGGGTTTGCCAGTCTGAGGACAGAGTATTGTGTAGATAACGCTCAAGGTTATTAAGTTAACTGAACTGTCTTTGGAGACAAATGCATCTGCCCTGGGCCTGCCTTTGCGGAGGCCTGCTGTGTTCTCCGTTGGGGGGAAGGGACGATCCCTCTTTCTGTGGGGGCCCTTTGACTTTCTCAATGGGTGATCAATTATTTCCAAGTTCTAAGAGCCCAACCTGAAGATTATTTACTTCTAGATTGATGCAGCTTTAAATGTAATTAATTGTTTTCTGAGCCCCGAGTGCAGATCTTCTCTTTTATTTTTCCCTTTCCCCCGAATTGTTCATTGTCTTAATTATGTTAACGGGAGAAAAGGCAGCCCTTATTGATGGCTCCATAAATCTGCAGCAGCGATTCTAGCCATTTGGATGCCATCCGTCGGTGCAGCTGGGCCATCACTCACCTCTCCGTTGGAGGCAGACAGCCCAATTAGTACTCACCACTTCTTGGCTCTGTATCTCCAGGTCCACCACCCAAAGAACAGATGATTAAGTGACTTATTTGCAAAGGCACCAAAAATAAATAAATAAAAAAGGCAGGGAGATCGTAGGAGAGACAGAAATCTGCTTTAATGAAAAATATGATATCTTGCCCAGAGTGTGCAGGGTGCTGCTTTTGAAGGGCATCGATCTGGTGTTCTGCACAAAACGCTGTCAGAGCATCCCAACAAGATGAGAAGGAAACAGTCACTCCACTCCCAACCCATCTCCTCCATCTCTCCAGGTGTTCTACTTTCCCCAGCTCTGACACAGCTACAGTATCGCTGTCAGGTGCAGAATATATATCCAGTGGGTTGGACTTGGCGTTGGCTGTGAGACCATAATTTCCGAGTCTGCAATTTCAGGAGGGTTGTCTTTGAAAATTGATAAGTTCTCAGGTATTGCATCCCTAATAGAGCCTTTTTCCTCCAACTTTTTATTTTGCACATTTCCTAATCTACAGTAGAGTTGCAAGAATGGTACAATGAACGTCCATATATCACCTTTATTGACCGATTGTTACATTTTGCCTCTTTGCATTTATTTCTTCTTCCTTCCCTTTCTCCCAATCTCTCCTCCCCTGCCTTTTTCTATTTCTCTGTTTCTCTCTCTGCCTGTCCTTCTCTCTCCCTCTGAAACCCCAACTATACATGTGCATATATCTGTGTGGTTCATTTTTTGATGGACCATTTCACAGTATGTTGTAGAGATGACAGCTCCCCCCTACGTCCATCGGTGAGTATCTCCTCCAGGGACATTCTCCTACAAATTACATTTGTCATACTTGGGAAATTTAACATTGATACAATGCTATTTCATATACGGCCCTCAGTAAAACTTTCCCAAATTATCCAAATAATATACTTTATGTCGTTAAGAAGAGCAAGAAGAGCATTGTGGATGCTATGAGGGAGATATATGTGGGGTGCAGTGAAGTTATGGAGGAGGGGGCGCTGTTGGTTTGGCCTTGGGAGCAGGAGCTGTCAGAAGAAGCTTCACAGAGGAGGTTAGCATTGAGCTGAAGGCAAGAGAAGAGGCGGAAAAGTGTAACAGGAGTTAATGTGTGTGTGTGGCGGGGGGAGGCCTGGGGCCAGAAAGTGAGGGATAACGCGAGACTAGAGAGAGGGGGGGTCCAAATTAGACTTTATTCACCTCTTATGGAGATTTTAGAAAGATGAATGTGGCTGTGGGTGGAGAAGAAGTAAGGGCGGCACGACAGAAAGCTGGAAGGCCAGTTAGAAGCTACAGCTGTGCTTTCCGGAAAGAGGGCACCATGTGAGTCCTTTCTTAATTGCCGAAGGTGTCCCTCCGGACTGTGATGTTAACGATAGCCTTTGGACTGGTGAACTGCCCTGCCATTCCAAGGGAGTAGGCAGTGGGGCTCGTGTCCCACCCTCTCCCCTGTGCCGCCTCCTGCTCCCCACACTGATTTATTCATCAGTGACAGTAGAGGGGGTGATGGGTAGCCCCCCATTTCCAGTTCTTATGTCCAGTGAACTCTTCCTAGTCCTCTGAGGGAAAGAAAATGTTCCCATTAGCCCCAAAACAGACAAGCACGGGTGTCAGGGGTAACGGAAAGAACTTGAGGGTGGCAGTTGGGAGCCCTGAGGTCCCCTGCCTGCACCACACCTGGCAGGGTGCCTTCTCTCCCGTCCTCCCCAGTCTCTGTCCCCTCACCTAGGAGGCATTGAATTCCATCGTCTTAAAGGTCCCTCCTGGTTCTGATGTTCAGTGATTTGGGATTCTGAGCGGAGTCCTTTTTCTTATTTATGCTGCCTTAATCCTTCAGCCTCTGAGTTCGGAAATGCTGACTAAGGCAAAACAACGCTTTCAATTCTTGCCCATTTCAAAAGTACACCGTGAGTAGATATTGTAGCTGATTCTTTCCTTGTCATTCGAGCGTGGGTACAAACACGAACGGTCTTGCTGACCAGAGGTGGACTTGTTGCCAGAGAAGCCCCATTGCCACAGGGTGGGGAGAAGGCTGTGCGTCAGTCATGGAATCGTCTGCACTTGGCGTTCTGTATGTCAGGGCTGACGTCCCCCGAGTAACTCTGCCTGCTCCCTGATCACAGGGCCCCCGGGGCCCTGGGAAGCAAGTGAGCCGGAAGTGGAGTGGTCTGGGGATGGTCTGGCCATACGAACATTTGTGGCTTCTTTTCCTTTGTAATTGATTTGGCCTCCTTGAGGGGGTTTCCACGGCTCCTTCAATCGGAAGTTTTCAACCTGTACAGCCTGTGTGGGGGAGTTTCTAGGGGAGACCTTGAGTGGCTCTAGGGGTGGGAAAGGGAGAGATGGTGAGTGTTTGGGGGCTATTGTACCTCCCTTTTTACTCTGCCATCGGCCACCTACATGGTGGGAGGCCACAGGGAGAACACAGCAGCCTGGCCCCTGGGAGCTTCATTGGAAGAGCAGACCCCGGAGAGCAAGGGGATGGCTGCTGAGTGATGATCTGGCCCGCAAAAGACATAGGAAGCAATAACAGTGGCATCTGATGGCCACCTGAGCCAAGGTGTGCTTTTCCTGGCTGGCTCGTATCCTTGAGCAGCCAGATTTTCACTTTTGTCAAGTTGTGGCTGAAAGAAAAAATCAGGAAATTCCCTTGAAGTTGCATAGTTGTGTTTTAGATAACGTTTCTTCTTCCAGCATATGATGAAAGCAAAGCAGAAAGATATGGAAAAAAAAAAAAGGAAAATCACTTATTTCTATCACCAAGAGAAATGCTAACATTTGAGTCTTTTTATTATCCTTGGGTTGTAGTATAAGTTCAATTTTACATCTGGCTTCTTTTTTCCTTAACACAGGTATGTTTTCCTCTGACTGTTTTTAAATGAAAGATAGAGAGGCATTCACAAAGATACAAAGTGGGCTGGGCTTTCTCTAGTTTCCTCTGAAATCTCTGCATTGCTGATCTCATGTCTGCCTGTCTGTCTCTGTCAGGATATGTCTCTTCCATTGTCTCTACATCCTTCGCAACGAAGGGCCTTAGTAAGCTGACGTGGAGGCAAGGTGACAGATCTGTAAGCCGTGATAGTCACAGTTAGTGATGTGCCCCTTGCAAATGTTTTCATGGGAGTTAGGGACCCATGTGAAGGAAGGACAGATGTGGTCATGGAAGGAGGGAGCGTAACCCTGCTGCGTGACCTTGGTCAACTTGCTTGAACTCCTCTCCGCTCACTCAATGTGAGATGCTCCAGGTCAAAGAGAGCTGTGTCATGCTAAGTGGGTGGGTTATTAACACCCTGTAACTAAGTCATTGTAAAACCCTCCCAGAACCCTGAGAAACAGGTTCTCTCTTTCATATATCAGTAATAGTAACGAGTTACCTGCTTTCCAGCCCCGTTTTCGAATGTCTCTCATTTCTTTTAAATGACCTAATCATCAGGTTGCCGTCATTTGGGCTTGTATGGGGATTGACTACCTTGATCCACTTTAGATCAGCGAGGGGTCTCTCTGCCCAGCCCCAGACACAGCCATCCAAATTTCTCCTTCTCTATGGTAATAGGGCCAGTCACACTCCTACAGTGCTAGTCCATTTAGCAGAAGATTCTCCATTAAGTGCCAGCCTACTTTGTAACTTCTGCTCATGTTTTCTGGTCCAGCCTTGTGGAGCAGCCTCCACAAATGGTCCCTCTTCTCTGTGGCAGCTCTGTGGACATTGGCCTGGAGACCTGAGCCAGGGGCCCGTTCTACACTCCTACCTGCCTTGATCATTTTGGGGTGTGTACGGAGATCTCCAAATAGACACTCTTGGTGGTGGTGGGTTCTGGTCTACCTGGACCCCCTTTGATGGGGCACCAACAAAGCCTAATGTCCATGTTTGTGGGAACACACTGAGCCCCCGTGGTTCTGCCTGATAAACATGAAAGAGGCCTTCCGAGCTGTTTTCGCCACATCTCTAAATAATGGGGAGTAAAAAGGGGGCTGTGTGTTAGGAGAGTGGTGGCAGTGGAGAGACAGAAGCTCTTGTTTTAGCCCAGGTGAGCAAAGAAGGAGATCGCTCAGGAAAGTCCTCTACATAGAGCTGGGTTGGCATTGGTGCCACCATGGCAGCCATTCCCACTTTCTTCAGTATTTTTTACGCTGATTTGTCGTTTGTGTACAAATCCAAAGAAACCATTCCCTGGCATAAGCCATTGTGAATTTGCTTGATGGCAGTTGCAGCCTTCCTTTTTTTTCCTTTTCATGTAAACAGGGATTTCTGTCTGACTTGGTCTCCTCCCAAATGCAGGTGGTGCTTCCCACATTCATTCTGGAGAAGCGATCCTTGCTGGAGATGTACGCAGACTTCATGGCACACCCAGACCTGCTACTGGCCATAACTGCCGGGGCCACGCCAGAGGAGAGGGCCATTTGCTTCGTGGAGTACTATCTCACAGCCTTCCATGAGGGCCGCAAGGGGGCGTTGGCCAAGAAGCCCTACAACCCCATCATTGGTGAGACGTTTCACTGCTCCTGGGAAGTTCCCAAGGACAGTGTCAAGCCAAAGAGGACTGCCTCCCACTCTTCTCCCAGCCACGAACCCCCAGTGGCCGATGGCCCTTCCAAAAGCTACAAACTAAGGTTTGCAGCTGAGCAAGTGTCCCATCACCCGCCCATCTCCTGCTTCTACTGTGAGTGCAAGGAGAAGAGACTGTGCATCAACACTCACGTGTGCACCAAAAGCAAGTTCCTGGGCATGTCCGTGGGGGTCTCCATGATAGGGGAAGGTAAGCCATGTCGTATGTTTGATGGAGTGTCACTCTTACACAGTGACAGTTGTATACGTGACGGATGATTTTGTGTGGGTTCCTTGTTTGCATTTTGTTTTGAGATTGTCTGGGGGGGGGCGGCGGGGCGTGGACAGGAGGGATGAATTTTGTGACTTGAAGACCAGGTCCTGGTAAATTTCCCAGTGGCGCCAAAGCGATGGACGAGATGGGATGCAGCTGTTTGCTTAACTCGCCGCCCACCTGGATCTTTACATGTTGTGCGTGTGTGTGTGTGTGTGTATGTGTGAGCGGCCTTACATACGCTTTATTTTCAGATTTGCATGAATATTAGAGTTGGCTCCAGATCCGTGAGACACACTTTTATTTATTCTCACTGGTTTCTCTGGCTCAGGGACAATGAGGATAATAGTACTGTCTATTCAAAATGTGCTCCTAAAATTCCCAAGGCAAATCTCTGGACTCTGTGCTACAGAGTCTGAAGGAAGAACACAGTATAATCAAACCACTCCTAGATTACACATATCTGCTTTAGCAAATAGCTGTGAATGAAGTTGATTCATTGTTTGAAGAAACCTATAATATTCTTGTTAAATTCAAGCATCTGTATTAGTGGTTCTTTAAGGTTTTTTTGAGTCACACATCCTTTTGAGACGCTAAGGCAATAGATTCATTTCTCAGGAAAAAAAAAATCCAACCCACAATTTGGCTTTCAGTTTCATGGAGTACATGAATACTTGGAAGCCCTTCCCAAACCCCATGAAATAAGAACACCATTCACTTAGCACATTTTTATTGAGCATCTACTAGATGCCAGACACTGTCTTAAGAGCTATAGATACTGCCATGCACAAAGCAGACCAAAAAAGTCTCTGTCTTCATGAAGCTTCTATTGTATTCTACTAGGGAAATAAAAGTATGTTTGTTGTGTTGGAAAGTAAGTGCTATGGAGAAAAATAAAGCAGAGAAGGGACCTGGAAGTGGTGGGGAGAGGGCAGTGGAACTTGAGGGTGGGATGGGATAGCAGCGGGGAAGGCCTCACTAGGTGACATTTGAGCAAAGACCTGAAGTGGGTGATAAAGGACAAGCCTTCTTGGTGACCAGGGGAAGAATGTGTGCAACAGAAGAACGAGGTGTAGGTCCCGACATGTGGGTGGGAGATGGGAAGCCCGTATGCCTGGAGCAGGGTGAATGAGGCAGGGACTGGAGAAGACAAGGTTAGAGAGGAGACTGTGGCCAGGTCACGTTGGGCCGTGGGGCCATTGCTAGAGGTGTTGGCTTTTCTACTGAGTGAGCTGTGAAGCCATGAGGGTTTTGAGCAAAAGAGGATCACGATCTGACTTATCATTTAGGAAGATTGTTCCAGCTGCTTGTTGAAAATAGACCATAAGAGGGGTAAAGATGGAAGCAAGGATCCAGGCAAGAGATGATGTTGGCTTGGACTCGGGTGGAAATGGTGGAAGAGGTAAAACGTGGATGTATTCTGAAGTACAGTGAGCCGAGGGCTTCTGCCTGTGGATGATTGGACGTGCGTATGAGAGAAGAGACACCAAGGCTTCTGAGCTGAGCTACTTGAAGGACAGAATAGCCATTAATTGAGGTGGGAAGACAAAGGGCTGGGGGAGGGAGAGCTAGTTTGGAGGGAGAGTATAGGAGCTCATTAGGTTGTGCTGTGGGGTAGGCATTCAAGCAGAGTGCTTGACTTGACAGTTGTGTATACAGGTTGGGGTTCTGTGGGGAGGTCTGAGCTGAGGTAAAAATTTGTAATTTAAGGCTTTGAGCACCAATCCCCACAGCCCTCCAGCATTAAGAGGTCCAAAAGATGAAGAGCACCAGTCAAGGAAACTGGGCTGGGGGCTGGAGAAGTAGATGGGATGGAAAAATGAATTTCCTGTAAGCCAACAGGATACCTGAAACCACAGATAGCACCGAACGCTACATGCGCTGTTGTTTCCCGTACGCATATACCTATGATAAGTTTAAATTACTCTTGTGCTTTGGGTTAATCTGATAACCCAGAGAACTACGAAGTGACTAGCGAGCGGCTAGGGTATGTAGTGTGGATACACTGGACCAAGGGGTGATTCATGTCCCAGGTGGGACTGAGCGAGTCAGCATGAGACCAGGAGAGACAGAAATTCCTGCCCTTGGGGAGCTGACATTCTAATGGACGAGTCAGACAGAAGACAAGATGCGTGCAAGAAATCTGCAACGACAGGTGATGGCTGGGTCTAACGAGACAAAGCAGAAAAGGATGAGCGTGGGTATGTTGCAATTTCTAATAGGGCGACCTCGAGGAGAACGGAGCCTTTGCTTAAAGGCTTGAAGCAGGGGAGAGAGTAAGCCATGGAGATGGCTTAAGGAACAGTGTTCTGAGCAGAAAGAACAGCAAGTCGAATAACCTGAGGTGTGAGTGTGTGGCTGGGTCCTCTGGGAACATCCCTGAGGCCCGTGAGGCTGGAGCAGAGTGAGTGGGGGGTAGAGGAGACAAGGTCAGAGAGCAGGGGCCAGGTCATGGGGACTGGTTTGGGGGGCCTGGAGGGACTTGGCTTTTTCTCTGAGTGGTATGGGAGTCAGTGGAGGGTGGATATGATTTTGGCAGCATCCCCATGGCTGCTGGTGTGAAGACTAGACTGCAGGTGCGAATGGGGAGGACTCTGTGGCAAAGCTAGAAGTAGACAGACAAGTTGTTTCTTTTCTCTTACTCCCTCCTACACACACACACACACACTCACACTTTAAATCTGAGATAATAAGTGCGCTGTGGATATAATACCGTCTGATAAAACCAAATGCATTTTCTGGGTACACAGAAAGTATTCAAGTTCCTTTCTGGGGATTTCCCTGCACTCAGCAGAAACACCTGTTACCACAGGTCAAGGCATGGGAAAACCACAGACACTTAAATTAGGGCATATGAGTAGGCTGGACACCTCCCAGTCTCTGGGCCCCCAAAGCAGGGATTCTTTTTTTTTAAAGATTTTATTGGGGAAGGGGAACAGGACTTTATTGGGGAACTATGTACTTCCAGGACTTTTTTTCCAAGTCAAGTTGTTGTCCTTTCAGTCTTAGTTGTGGAGGGCGCAGCTCAGCTCCAGGTCCAGTTGCCGTTGCTAGTTGCAGGGGGCGTAGCCCACCATCCCTTGCGGGAGTCGAACCGGCAACCTTGTGGTTGAGAGAATGCACTTCAACCAACTGAGCCATCCGGGAGCTCAGCGGCAGCTCAGCTCAAGGTGCTGTGTTCAATCTTAGTTGCAGGGAGCGGAGCCCACCATCCCTTGCGGGACTCGAGGAGTTGAACTGTCAGCCTTGTGGTTGAGAGCCCACTGGCCCATGTGGGAATCGAACCGGCAGCCTTTGGAATTAGGAGTGTGGAGCTCTAACCACCTGAGCCACCGGGCCGGCCCCAAAGCAGGGATTCTTGATATAGAAGAATATCTGGAAATTTTCCCCAATGGTAACGATTTGCAAATCTGTTTCTAATGATTTAGGGACTTCTTCAGAGAAACGAAAGTCTTTCTGTAGCCTCTATGATGCTTCCTTTTCTCACCAAATAGCAGGTGCCCCACTGTGGGGACAGAGCCCCAGAGAGCAGTTTCCAGGCTCTCGGCCTCATGTGGAAAGGTGCTGGCTCGGGTAGTAGATGGCCATCAGCTGTGGCTGGTTGGCCATCAGCTGTAACCATTGAGCCATTGGCCACTAATATAACTGCTGTGGCTATGGAGGGAAGTTGAGGACAGAGGAGAGTGGAGGAGAGTGGAGGAGAGTGGAGGAGAGTGGAGGAGAGTGGAGGAGAGTGGAGGAGAGTCGGTCAGTTGGCAGCAAAGCGGACAGCAGGTCGCATGTTGTGTGAACCCAGCCTCCAGTGAGACCATAGTGGTATGACTCCCCTATCTATGGCTCCGTGGGTGTTCCTTTTTGGCCTCACCATGTCCTGCGTTCTTATGTGGGGAGCGGGAGCAGAGACCCTGCAGGCCACCCCGCAGGGTCTCCTGCACGACACCCACCCGCCAGCAGCCATCCATCCACCAGAGGGCTGGGCTCTGGTGAGGAGGTGGGTAGGTAAGAACATAGCCTGTGTGCCTGTTTCAATGCTACTTCTTCCCTCCCAGCCCATTTGCTCGTCTCTCCCATCTTCCTCGGTTATCTGTACCCTTGTCCATCCTGTCAGGCCTCCCGGGTCTCCAGCCCTTCCATTTAAGTCATACTTCCCCCAGGGCTCCTTCCTTGGCCCAGCAGAATCCATGGCCTCCATCCATCTCCTCGGGAACTTCACTTGAGAGTGGCGGGGTCCTTGGATCCCTGCTTTCCCCACTCTGTCCCCTGCTGTGAGCCAACAGTTTCCGTTTCTCTTGTTGGCAGTTAAGTGTCTGTGTCTCCATACGGTCAGTCAGTTGTCCTCTGATGTCCCAGCGTCTTAGCTCCCCTGTTCCTGACAGGCTGCTGGTAGGGGCTGGGCCTGTAATGCCCTCTGCACAGCCCCAGGTATGCTGGGAGATACAGACACAGCTCTTACTGCAGGGGTTAGAAACCATATAACGCCCTCCCCTGAGGCCCTCTGCTGTGGCCATTCCTGAAGCTGAATTAGAATTTGCTGTTCACACTTTTTCTGCCTGCCTGAAAATTCAACTTAGAACTTCTCAGGAGAGTGTTGAAATCAGGAAGAAAATTCTGGAAAGAGACTCAGGGAGGCTCGCTCCCTGGACATAGCCCTTCCTGGCCACCCACCCAGTGTGTTCCTGGTGTGGACAGACCTGGGAAGGGTCAGGACCGCTGGGCTCATTCTTGGAGACCTTCAGTTTGTCACCTGAGTCCTCCTGTAGCCACGCCCTCCTTGCTTTCATATTAATTACGTGTTCACGCTGTGACACACATGATCTTATTTTGCCACACAAATACTTCCAAGAATCCCCAAACTTCAAAGCAAAAGGTTCCGGGTCCTGTACTCAGAGCTCCTTCGGACAGCAGGCATTGGAAGGTGGGATGTTTTTCTTTTTCTCACGTGTTCCCTGCATGGATCCAGCCATCCTTCCATGAATTGGTTGATGGTGTTTGAAGTAACCTTTCTTTCAACCCCTCATTTTAAACTTTAGATCTTAGATGGGTGCCCTTGAAATTTTGTACATAAATACATGGGCTTATCTTTTAAATTATGCCTTAGGCTGTGGCATATTTGGCTATAATAAAATGCCATTATGAGGTTCTTTGTTATGCCTTGAAATCACTTAGATTGCAGCTCAGAGCCGATCCCACCCCCCACGGTTCCTGAGCTCTGACACTGAAAGCCCCTAATTGAGACGTGTTCAGTCACCCCACCAGCTACGTCCATGGGGAAGCAGAGGCCCCTCTCCTCGTTACCCCCACCCTGCTGGTGAGCCAAGGCCTATTCAGCTGCTCTCGCAAGCCGCCTCCCCCTGCAAACACCAGACCTGGTGCTCAGCAAATGGCACAGCCTCTTAATTGAGTCTGTGGGGAAAGGCAATTAGTTCTAGTAAGAGCAGTGACACGTTTGCTCGGCGCTGATGAAGGTGGGTGCTGCTCACGCCTGCAGACCAATTCCCCAGAGCTACTCCCTGTGATTCTGTGCTTCCCGGAGTGAACGTGCGCTCAGAATATTTTGGTTCCTCGGATGGAGATCGGGTACAAAATTATTGTAAATTTATCAGTTTGAAAATCTTAATGCTTGGCCTTATGTTTATTGATAAATCCGGTTGTGGGGATTTAAAACGCGTTGTCTGTCATCTTGAAGACGGAAGGATTGATGTGTTTTGGTTTTGGTTTTTTGGGGGGCATTTTTCAGCTCCTCTCAGCTCTTAGGCTGATGCAAAAGTCGCTTTCGTTTGTGATCCCATCCATACGTCTAGTTTTAATATATTTGGTCTTTTGTTCCTCTTAGGGGCAGGTATCTTTTTGTGCAACCCTGAAAAAAGGAGTTAGTGTTGAGAAGCCATAATTACAGGTGATTGAATGAGCGAGCACCATTTGTGGATTTTCAGAAAAGAGCCAAAGGAATATGATCTGGGCAGTGCCTTCAAACCAGCTTCGCTGTGCGGCTCACTGACTTCTGGGAACTTGACGGCAGTGTCACCCTGGTGTAGGAGAGATTTCTCTAACGATGACTGGCACCAAAGGATGCCTCCCATCGATCTCTTCGTCCCCCCACCAGACTTCGTGATTTCCTCTCTATTCCCAAATGGAAACACTGTCGTTAAGAATCCACCCATCCAGACAGCTGGTTTAAAGAGAGAGGAGTGATTAGGATGTAAAACGTTCGGGATCCTGGTGGCATATCATCAGGCTGTGTGCTTGGAGCTGAGTTTCAGAATGGCCTTTCCATCCTCACCCCAACCCTGTGAAGCACAGGCACCATTATCCCTGGGTCACAGATGAGGAAACTGAGGCACAGAGAGAAGTTAAGATCACCAGGCTGGTGAGTGACTTGGAATGATCCTCTACGAACTCATCCAGGTCTTTAAAACACGATGTGGCATCTTCTCTATGTAAATCTGTTGGAGAGCAAGCATCAGTTGTGTGGTCCTACCTTGCAGAGGCGGTATTAGGGAATGAGACCAGGAGGACTGAGCGTGTGCAGCTCATGGCTGTGTGTGGTCCTGATCTGAAGGGAGAGGCTGCTGGCAAGATATGCAAATGGGCGCGCGTCTGCAGGTCCTCCCAGTTAAGGACAGGAAGGGCTGACGGGGACACCACAGACGTCAGGGAGGAGGGCGTGCTGTCAGAGACACATGGGCCACCTGGGAGGATTTCCCCACCAAGTAGTCCATGGGCACAGAGGGCAGGGGGACCGTCTTCTCTGAGGCCTAGAAGGTGGGGTGACTACCATCCTCCTCTAAGGGGCCGGGGCCTCTCCCCGCGGCCACGAGACTGAGATTGGGGCTGGCATTCGAGGAACCAGGTGGCGTGTGAGCAGAACGGGGCCAGGAAGCGGAATCCGAGGTGACCTCTTTCTCTTCAACTTTCACTTCTGACTGGTTCTTCTTGACGGTTGGTCTCATGTCTGTGTTTGGCATTAGCTACACTTTTTTGTCTGCTTTGGGCTGTCTTTTCAAGCAACCTAATTCAGGGAAGTCAGACACAAAGCAGGTGTGGAAGCAGGAAAGAGAGATCAGGCTTGATCAGAAGGGTCCTGATCAGAAACTATAAGGACGGAGACCCTGATGTCTGACTCAGTGCCCTTGATAATCGCCGGGCCCAGAACGAGCTGGAGTGGAGCTGTGAGGGCACGTGTACAGGGAGCCCAGCCCCAGTGCGGGGAAGGGATGCCGAGAATGTGCCGGATACAGAACAACTCAGGGCCTCTGCCAGCCTGCACGGTGGGCCTCCGTGTGAAGTGAAATGCTGCCTGTTGACACAGAGGCAGCCCTGTGGGTGGCCGGCCCGACGAGCCAAAGCAAGGGCTGGATTTCAGCCCTCGCTGGGCACCTGCGTGCACTTCACAAACTATTTAGCAGCTCTGGGAGTTTGTGTGTGTTTTTGCGGGGGAGGAGGCATTCATATCAGCCTTTGGGAATTTAATGAAGACCGTGACCCTTTTCCCTAGAAAAATAGACAAACCCACCCACATACTTTTGCATTGTTTCAAGAGGATTAGACCTATTCATGCTAAATGCTTGGGTCCTAGGATGGAGAACCCCTGATCTAGAGATGGCTGGGTTGTGCGTGTCGAGCTCCAGTGCACGGCCGATACCCTCCTGGGTTGCTGACAGCAGCTGCACAGTCTGATTTCTCGAATTGAAGTTGTCTCTGTTGCTCTGAGGATAAAGTCAGAACGCTTTAACATTCTTTTTTGCAGTTTGAAACACAAGGTCTGGCCCCTCTTGACTTGGCCATACCTGTACACACCGTCCCCCGGTCTGCTCGTGGGCCCTTTTCTCAGCCCCTTCGTGTCACCAGGCTCCTTCCCACCACCTGGCCTTTGCACGTGCCTTTCCTTCTGCCTGGAATTATTTTCCTTTTCCCCTTCACCTGCTCAACTCTCATCCAGCTCAAGTGTCCCTTCTTCAGGGAAACCTCCCTTCCACGTCAACTCCTGTTGGAGGCATCCATGCCTTCTTCCCAGTTATAAGTTTGTGTTTGCTTGGTGATTAATTACTGTCCACCTTTCCGTTGTGCTCCTTGAGGGCAGACAGTGGGTCTGTCTTGTTCACCACTGTATTCTCAGCGCCTCACACACTGCCTGGCACACAGTAGGGCACACAGTGAATAAATAGATGGCGAATGAGCGGCCAACCTTTGCACAGGTGGGAGACCTAGAGCCGCCGGCAGGAGGCCGTGTGGGCCCAGCTGCGTTTTCGTGTGTCTGTGCCTAACTCTTCCCTCCTCTCTCCCTGGAGGTGTGCTGAGGCTCCTGGAACACGAGGAGGAGTACGTGTTCACCCTGCCTAGTGCCTACGCTCGCTCTATTCTCACCATCCCCTGGGTGGAGCTTGGAGGAAAAGTCAGCATCAGCTGTGCCAAGACTGGGTACTCGGCCACTGTGATTTTCCACACGAAGCCTTTCTATGGAGGGAAAGTTCACAGGTAGGAGCCGGCGGGGGGGCTCCAACTTTGTCTCATCACAATGCTCTGAGTTTCTTTTCTCTTTCAGAAATTGGTTTCCGGCCATAGGATTAGTTAAAAATCAAGATGAAGTTGTTAATATCTTTTTGTCAAAAGAACTGCTGTTTTGTTCCCCCCTCACAGGGCAGTTTTTTGAACCCTCCCCCGTGTAAATTTACGGTGAAATCCTTTGGTGATGTATTGGCAAAACATACCCGAGAATAAAAGGCACTTTTGTTACAATAAACTTTCCCTTCTGAGGCTGCAGCCTGTTTCTCTGCCCTGAAGCAATTTGATCTTCACTCGGACACTGCCTGAGAGCTTCCCATTTCATGCTGTCTTGGCTCCACTAAATGTCCTGAATCCCATATCGTCTGTGAGGTCAGGACCATTTATTTCCTTTAGAAACTGGGGAAGCTCAATCCGACGAAATCCTGCGGCTTGCGGAAGCGCAATGTTGGTTTCCCTGCTCCAGTTATTAAAAAGCCCTTCTTCAGAGTTGATCCCTGTATAAACAAGCTCCCACATCTGCCCTTTCTCTTGTAAAGGGTCCTGTATGACATTCCCGTGAGGATGTCGGAGCGTGGTGTGGGAAAGCGGATGCCTTCCATGGCCATTTCAGAGCCAGACCCACCGGCTCACAAGCTGATCTTCTCCACAGCTCCACACCCCTTCATACCAAGTTGGTAGCTTGCAGTCAGCTGAGATGGGGCCACACAGAAATTGGCAAATGCTATGAATCAGGTTGTTATAACTTGAGCAGCACACCACTGACATCCTTCCGCGGTGCGCAGCCCAGAGCTTTTTGCCTCACCACCGAGGAACTCGGGCTGCGTTCAGGCTCAGGGAGACAGCTTCTAAGCCTGTGTTGGAAAACTAAATCCAACCTGCGCTGGGCCCTTAGGAAGAGAGGAGCGTGGCTCCTAGGCCTGGCTGCTTGGATCAGGCTTCCCTGATTCTGCTCTGTTCCTCTGACTGCAACAAGCCTCAAGGTAGAGATGGAGACCTGGAGCTCCCTCAGGCCAGGCAGGTGAAGCGAGAGACCATAAATCTCCACAGCCGTCTTCTAAAAGCCAGGTTGAAGGTGGTCCCTCCGAGCCGCTGCTGTGTTGGAAGGTATTGGTGCGAGGCCGAGAGGCTAGTTTCTGCGCACGCGGCCTTTGTACAGAACGTGCGGTGAGCATTTCTGTCCTCGTCTGGTGTGGGTCAAGCAGCCGTGTTTGACCCACAGTCTGATTTGACCTTGTTTAGGGATTGAAAAGTTCTCTGTACACTCACACTATTTTGGTGGTTAAAATGGAGCACTATTAGATGCAGTTTGGGGACGGGGTGGTGGCCGGGGGTGGGGGGAGGAAAAGGGTATATTTTGTTTTATTTTTACTGAATTTACTGCTGGATTTCCACCCCAATGATAACAACTTACATAACCTTTCCATATTATCAGACCTGAAAATGAATATTGCTATATTACCATTAACTTGTCTACAGACTTTATTCAACTCTTGCCATTTTTCCACCAATGCCTTCTTTTTCTGCTCAAGGATATTAGGTCACATCATTTTAAGGGCTAGTCTTTGAGCAAAACAGCCCAGAACTATTCCTCCTCCCCTACTCCCCTCCAAAAAAAAAACAAAAATAAAAAAATCTCTAAATGTGAGTCTACCTTTTGTGAATCTACCTTTTGAAGTCAGTCTCTGTGTTTTGATCATCTCTCAAAGCACGTTCATTTGACCTATTTCATCCAGGGTCACGGCAGAAGTGAAGCACAACCCCACCAACACCATTGTGTGTAAAGCCCACGGGGAGTGGAACGGCACCATAGAGTTCACCTACAGCAACGGGGAAACCAAAGTCATCGACACGACCACCTTGCCAGTGTACCGTAAGAAGATCAGACCTCTGGAGAAGCAGGGCCCCATGGAGTCCAGGTGGGCATCAGGCTGTTTCTCTCCCGCTTAGTTGTCTTGAGGCTCAACCCAGGGGACAAACAAGGAAGCCGTAGAAAGCTCAGCTAATGGAAATGGGCCAGAAATCACGTTCTTCTGACTTGTGGAGATATTTGCGTTTTCCACTGTGCACCACTTAGGAGTAGATCCTTTGTATAGATAGCTTTCAGTGTCATTGTTCTGCACGTAGGGGGTAGAGTATGGAGCCCAGCCTATTGGGCAGTAGGAGCAGGACAAGGGACGGATGGTGGCAGGAAAGAAAGCCATCCCCTTGCCCACAGCACCTCTGATGAAGCCTTCCCCGAGCCAGGGACTCTGGCTCATATCACGGCGTCGCTGTTGTTTCGGGTTTGACCGTTGGAAACAAAACTGATGACCTCGTGTTGTCCATGCAAGGATCGAGGAGGTTAGCTGCTCCTCAGGAAGATTCTTTGCTGCCTCAGTTAGCCCAGGGGAACTCAGAAGTCAGCCTGGAGCAGGGATGGCGTCTGGTACCAGAGTAAGATAGAGGGGCGCTACCTGTTTTTGTTGTATATGTGTGGATGTTACTGAAACATGGGTTTCAACTCGGGGGCAATCAAGCCCAGCCCACCTTGTTTTCCAGAGGAAACAGCCGTGGGAGGTGGAGTGGCAGGTCCAGGGGCTCCCTTGCTGCTCAGAGCACCTGCGCTCACTCACCTGGCTGAGTCTCCCAGGCCTTACCTGTAGAGGCAGAGGAGGGAGCATCTGCGTGGCTAGCGGGGCCACTGGTTAGCCCAGTTACGGTACCCCAGCCCTCACAGTGGTGCCAGGCCTCCGGGTCAGGCTCCCAGGCCTCACCCAGTTAGCGTCCTTGCAGGGGAACCCCTGCCCCATTACAACCCGGTGAGTAAAGGCAGAGCCAGTATCCGGTGATGCCAGCCACACCTTGGCTCAGCCACTCACCAGCCCTTCGCCACGACCCCCCCTTTCTCAGGGGGGCTCCCCTTGGCTTCCTTTTTGTTTTTCTCACTGACCTGCTCCTACCGCCCCCACCTGAAAGCTCCCTTACCTTTCTGCTTTCTCTCTCGGCGTCAAGTTCAGAGCCTTCCCCAGACGAGCCCCCAACCTGCCCCTCTCTCAGATAGTGCTCTTGGTGGGGTCCCTGTGTATGTCTGGCCAGTGCTTCACCTGGGGCCCATTCTTGTCCCACACCCCTTTTCCAGTCCTTGGGGGTTCTCTGCCCTCTGAACTTGGGGCTTATCACGGGAGGGCCTGCCCTTGAGAGCCCCCCCACCCCCACTCTGGATGTCTTTGTGCTCAGCCCTCCCTCAGCACCAGGTGTGTGTTGAGGGTGTGGGTGATGAAAAAGACTGACATGAGCCAGCACTCAGCCCCCCACTTCCCTCCCCTCCCCTCACTGTACCGTTTAGGCCAGTCTTTTTTCCCTCTTGTCAGTTATCAGGGCACAGTAGAAAGAGCAAGGGCTGAGGCCCGTCAGAGCTGGCTCTATGTCCTAGTTTCAGAAGTTTCTTGCTGTAAAATAGGAGGCAGAGCATCAGCCTCTCTGGGTGTCTGTACCGTGGGACTCAGGGCAGGTCCGGTAGGCAGGCTGGGCTTGCAGGAGCTCGACCCTCGTTAATTCCTCTGATCCCTTTCAGAAGGGGCAACGCGCTTTGCGGGCAGCCGGTCTGATCCTGCCAGCGCTCCAGCTTCCTGCTCTGCGAGGGCCTCCCACGGTCAGGCTCAAGGGCTGTGGGCGTGCTCCCCGGCCCCGGCTCTAATGACCTGGCGCAAAGGGTTCCTCTTCTGTGAAATCCCACGTGTCCTGATGCGATTAAATGAGGACGTGCACGGGCGGCCGTGTCCTGCTCTACCTCAGTTCTTTTCCTCACCCTCTAGAAGTGTGTGTATGAGTCAGGGATGGTCCTGGCAGATTTCTGAGGAAAGCTGCCATTAGACAGGAGCACTCTAGATGGTCTTCTATAATGAATGAATGCGGCAGAGACGTCACTTTGAATGCACACGCGGGGGAGATGACAGAGCCTGCAGTGCGAACACACACACACTTGCTCACCCTGGTCTGTGACTCCTAATACCAGGCTCCCTTGTGGGAAAGCAGCCGTTGTTCGTATCTATCAGTTTGGTGACCTTGGGCAATTCACTTCATCTTCTGTAGACCTTATTTTTCTCCTCTTTAAAATGGGATGATAATATAGCATCTGTATCATTGGGTTCTTGTGATGATTAAACGAGTTTATGTGTAAAATGCTTAGAAATATGGTAAAGGCCACAAAAGTGTCTGCTATTATTGCTATTTAAAGCAGTAATAGTATTACTACTGCTCACTACTACAGTTATTGCTAGATTCAATCCCTAGACACCGAGAGGCGGGCTGCTCAGGACAGAGGAGAGTGGATACAGCACGGACCCAGAGCCTGGTAGCCCTGGGTTCAAGTCCTGGCTCTAGGGGTCTCTGAGGCTCCGGGAATGCACTACCCCTACAGATGGCCTGCCCAGATGCCCCCTTCTTGCCGAGGATGGTTATCCTCAAACCCGCTGTCCCTGCCTGACGCTTTCCTCTCCTCCATGCATCCCCAGGAACCTCTGGCGGGAGGTGACCCGATACCTGAGGCTCGGGGACATCGACGCTGCCACCGAGCAGAAGCGGCGCCTGGAGGAGAAGCAGCGGGTGGAAGAACGGAAACGAGAAAGCCTCCGCACCCCGTGGAAGCCCAAGTATTTTATCCAGGAGGTAACTCCGCCATCCTTCATTGGGCGCTAGTCCTGGGTGAGGGGCAGATGGATTTGTCTGGCTAATGCAGCGGTTTGGATGAAAGAGGACAGGACAGGGGAGGTCCTGGGAAGGTTTGGGGCAGCTTGGCTCTCACTCCAGCTTTGGGCCAGGCCGTTCTGTGGGCAGAACTGAGGACCTGGCACTGCCCCTCTGGCATCCGCCACCAGAGAAGCCCATCAGCCTGCCAGGGAGGGCAAGGAATGGGACTGCAGACTTGGATGCTGTCCTACTTAAAAAACAAAACAAACAAAAAAACCACCATTCATACCCCCTGCTACTTTATCATTCGCAACAAGTCAGTCATGAAGCCCCTCACAGCCCATCTCCACACGGGATGGGCTAGAACCTTTGTAATTGAGCGCTGCCTTTCAGAGCTTTGCCTCCTGTGGGCCACAGGGGATGGTTATGCCCTAGCATAACCATGTGAGTCCTGTGCCTAAAATGCTGCTGCTGTCACCCAGGAAAGTGACACTGGAAGGCAGAAATTATATCCACATGACTGCCCACCCACGGGGCAAGTAAGGCACTGTGTGCCCAGTTGAGGCCCTTATGCTTTTGAAGTAGCTTGTGGAGCAATTAGGGAGCATTCTGAGAACAGAATTGGAAATACTGCAAGTGTAGGAGCCACAGTTGTTAAGGCAGGACCCTCAGGAGCCTGGCAGCATCAATGAGAACAACAGGCGGGCAAGGACTGGGACAGATGTGAGAGGCCACAACCAAAGGGTGAGATGCCACTTACTTCCAGGTGATCACAAACTGTAGAGTTCATCATGAGAAGCCAGAAATCTGGATTTTAAGGAGAAATCTGATATTCACCTGGTGTGATGTAATCTTAAAACAGTTAAACACTGAGAGCCAATTGAAATTATGTCTGGGCTTTCTTTGGCTCAGGTGCTGCTAATGTCTGATTTGCGCTACAAGGAAGGGTTACTCTGTGTAGCTAGAAAACTGTGGGGTGAGGTCAGGAGCTGTGTCCTTTGGTCAGGAGCAGGAAACAGCCGCTGTCCCCCAGAGGCAGGAACTAGGGCTGTGGACAATGGAGACTCCAGGCTTGGATTCTGGTTCAGACAGGCAGCCTGCTTGGGGAGACTCTGCCTTTATGAGGCGGAGTGGGAACCCTGGCTGGCAGTCTTGCCCAGGTGGGGTGAATCTGTATTAGTCAGGGTTCTTCACAGAAACAGAACCAACAGGAGACGTAAATACATATAGATTTATTATGAGGAACTGGCTTCCGAGATTGCAGAGGCTGAAAAGGATCTGCCGTTTGTAAGCTGGAGACCCCAGGAAGCCAATGGTGCGATCCAGTCCAAGTCTGAAGGCCTGAGGACCAGGGGAACGCAGCGCAGAGAGGGCTCATCTCAGAGAAGATGACATGTCCCAACTGAAGGAGTGAGGCAGGGAAAAGGGCAAATTCTTCCTTCCTCTGTTTTTCCTTTTTAGGCCCTGGGGAGGGGACTCTCCTTTGCTGAGTGCACCAGTTCAAATAAGAATGTCATCCGTAACACCGTCATAGAGACATCCAGGAGTCATGTCTAGTCTGGGCACCCCGTGGCCAGCCAAGCTGACACATACAACGAACCATCACAGAATCCCTCTATCTAGGCTCCTTCTGTGATGTGGATTTATTTGGTCTGAGACTAGTTTGCCTGGCTTTGGTGGAAAGTTGGACATAAAAACACAAAATGACTAATTCTTCCTGCTGGGATTAATAAAAGCCACTATGTTCATAACAGAAGGCTTGAGAATACGTCAAGGATACAAATCACCCCAAAACCCGAATTGTGACCATTCAGTGTATTCCCTTCTAGTCCAGAACCGGCTTGTGTACACCGTTTTGGTTCTTGCTTTTTCCTCAGTGATACCGTGTTTCCCTGAAAATTAGACCTAGCTGGACTATCAGCTTTAATGCGTCTTTTGGAGCAAAAATATAAGACCCGGTTTTATTTTAATATAATAATATAATACCGGGTCTTATATTAATTTTTGCTCCAAAAGACGCATTAGAGCTGAGTCTGGCTAGGGCTGATTTTAGGGGAAACACGTATGTGATTGGTGTCACTTCCTGTGTGCTGACTGACGTGTGCACCACCTGCTGGAGAGCCTGGCCTAGGCAGTTGCCCCAGGCTGGTGGGCTGTAAACCACTGGTTGGAGCAAATTCCTCTTATGCAGGTCTTTGCCTTTTCTCTCCTGTCTGTTCATCCAACGTCCCCTTTTTCTCCTGTCCTGCCATTTCAAGGGGCTTTTTTCTTTTTCCCAACTCATCCTCCTTGACCGTAAACCAACACATCCCCTCTTCTTCTGTTATTTTGGTCATTTTGTGGGGTGTCCTCCTGAAATGCCAGGACGTGAAGATCATACGGGCACCAAAAGGCAACTGGGCTGAGGTGGAAAGGTGAGACTAGCGGCCTCGCAGGGCTGAGAGACATCGACCAGGAACAAGGCAGACACACCATACACAGTGGTGGTGTCCTGAACGGAGCTCCCAGCACTGCTTTGGCGCTCAGCTTCCAGCAGCAGGGGCTGGGACTCTCCTGCCTTCTCCCCTTTGCCTGCCGAGAGGTCTCCATGTCCTGTCTCCTTCCTTCTCTTACAGGGTGACGGCTGGGTCTACTTCAATCCCCTCTGGAAGACACACTGATGGGGTAGAGGTACAGAGCGTTCAGAAAGAGCCCTGCTTTTGTAGGAATTAAAGTGGTACAGTATCAAAGTTCTGCTGGTATTCATGGAGACCTCTTGATATCATTCAAGAAATGGTACCCAAGAGACACATTATATACTGTGAAAAATGCACCCCCAAACTCTACTATAAGATTGGACTTATTCAAGAGCCATTTGGGGCATATGTGTGTACACAGGTCTGTGTGTGAGCTCTCGGCATACTACGTGTTCACACACATGCATTACGTATATGTCTGCTGGGTATTATTACACATGTAAATACTGCACTTACCAAGATTTAAGTGGGTAATCATGAGCTCCTTTTTATCCTATGAGGTTTGGTGTTTTCTATTTTTCACTTTGCCAAAAATGTTTTGCACCCACACAAGTATTCTCATGTAATCAACTCCTGTCAAAACAAAGGTGAATTGGCATGGCCTAGTTGACATCCATCTGGTAGAAAGTGGCTCATTCCTGGTAGAAATGTAAGTGGCTGTCATTTCAAAATTATTGTTGTGATCCCTACCTCCCTCCACACTTCAACATTTTGTTTGTCCACACTCACGAACGATAACCTGCTATTTCCTGCTGGATGGGAAGTGGGCAGGAAGCTATTAAATGTTTATGCCAGAGCCTTCCAGGATGGAGCACCTCTGGGAGAGCCTAGGGCCAGGCCCACCTTGGAATTTTCCTCCCATCTACTTGCCTCAAATCTTTCTGACAATTTCTCATGCTCAAAGTACTAGTCACACACTTTTCAGAAGATGCTTCTTTTACAGTAGAAAACAAGTCATATGGAGACTTCACTACTTTTATGATGAAAAAAAAAGGGCTTTAGACATTAAATACACGCATACATATACTAACATGCACAATCACAGCCTCAATCTTGTATTTAGTTTGGAGAAAGAGGAAAGAATTTCCTGTGGATTTTTTTTCTTTTTAGCGCACCTCTATTATTTGATCCAAACTCCACAAGAAAACCACTGTGATTAAAACATCCATAAAGCCTGCACAGGTGTTCCATGGTTTTAGTTGAATTTCAGTCCTCAGCCTTTACAAATGAGGTCAAGACATGACTAGAATATAAAACAAGGAAAAAATGATGTATTTGATTTTTGCTCAATGCTTAATTTATTTTTTACTGTGCCACTCTGAGACTATTTATAAAATCCAGTAGCATGAATGCTTCTCTGTAGTAATACTAATTTTGTGCCTTTTGTCTGCTTTCCTAAGACCAATTGTTCACACTTTGTAGATATTAGACAAATATATTTCGATTAAATACTATACCTGTGTCTGTGTTTTATTAGGGATTCAAAACTTCTGTTGGAATTGGTGGCTCTGAATGAGCTTAAATTTTTTTGGTTAGATAGTATTAATTTGATGTGAACAGGAATCTATTTACATCAAAACAGTGTTTCAAACACACTGAAATATCTACCAGATAAAACTTATTTATGGATATTTTCTTCAAGTTCATAAGAACATTTAACCAGGCAAAATCATAATGTAGGTCTGTTTAGGTCCATCGTCTTACAGTATCTGAGAGAATAAAGTGTTTGGAACTACTGAGAGGGAAAACAGAATAGATGCTATTTTGGAAAAAAAAAAATCCTCAATGAGAAGACTGAAAAGTAATCACTGGTGTTATTAGATTTTCCAGTCTTACTTCAAAGTATAAACCATCTGGTAAGTAAACATTGAGAAGGTTCATTCTGTGTGTAGGGGGGTGGGGTGTGTTCATTGCTTTTTACAAAACTGTTAAGTATCAAATACAGATTTACATAAAACATTACAGTTCCAAGAATAATTATAAACACCATGTATTCAATATTTAAGAAACCTGTTTGCCAGTACCTTAAAAGCCACATTTGTACACCTATAAAATTGTATTGCTTCGATTCCAGACGTGACACCACCAGTGTCCTGACTCCTAATCATCCTTTTGGGATTTGGTCTTTTTCCTGTCTCCATACATACTATCTGTGTATTTCTAAAGAGCACGCTTGGTTTTGCTGATTTTTGGACTTTGTACTAATGGAATTATATCCTAGTTTGCTTATTTGAGCTCTTTTGTTTTTTAGGCCAATCCAAGTTGTTAGTTGTTGTTCTACTTATTTTTTGTTGAGTTCTATCTGTCCAAACTCTGTACCCATTAGATAGTTAACATCTCGTTCCACCCCACTCTTTGTAACCATTAGTAACCACCATTCTATTTTGTGTTTTTATGATTTGACTACTGTACCTCATACAACAAAGTACCTCAGGTAAGTGGAATGATACTATACTTGTCTTCTCATGTCTGGCTTATTTCACTTAGCATGTGTTCAAGTTTCATCATAATTTCCTTTTTAAGGCTGAATAATATTCCATTATATGTATGTATGTATGTATATATATCACTTTTGTTTGTCTAATTACCCGTAGATAAGTATTTGGGTTGTTTCCATCTTTTGGCTATTGTGACTAATGCTGTTATGAACATGGGAGTACAGGTATCTCCGAGTCCTGCTTTCAATACTTTTGGAGATATATACCCAGAAGTGGAAGTACTGCATCATATGAAAATTCCATGTTTAATTTTTTGAGGACCTGCTGTAGTTTCCACAGTGACTACACCTTTTTGCAATTCCACCAGCAATGCACAAATATTTGAATTTTTAATCTTCCCCAATACTTGTTATTTTCTGCCTTTCGTTTTTTTGGTTTGGTTTTATAATAACCATCCTCATGTGTGCGAAATGCTATCTTATTGTGGCTTTGATTTGCATTTCCCTAATGACTAGTGCTGAGCATCTTCTCAACTGTTTATTGGCCATTTGTATATCTTCTTTGGAGGGATGTCTGTTCTAAGCTTTTTGCTCATTTTCTGATTGGGTTGTTTTATGTCTTGAGTTGTTGGAGTTCTTTATATATTCTGGGTATTAATCCTTTATATGTTTTGCAAATATTTTCCCCATTCTGTGAGTTGTCTTTTCACTGCTGACAGTATCCTCTGATGTACAAAATATTTAATTTAAATGAAGTCCAGTATCTCTATTTTTCTTTTGTAGTTTGTGCTTGTGTTGTGATATCCAAGAAATCATTGCCAAATCTAATTTTATGGAGCTTTCACCCTGTTTTCTTCCAAGAGTTTTAGTTTTAGCTCTTACATTTGTGATCCATTTAAAATTCATTTTTGTATATTGTATTGGTAAGAGTCCAACTTCATTATTTTGCATATCCTGTTTGGATTTCCCAGGACCATTTGTTGAAAGAAACTTTTCCCCCACAGAATGGTCTTGGCACCCTTATCAAAAATTATTTGACTGTGCAGAAGTTTATTCCTGGGCTATTTCTATTCCATTGGTCTATGCCTGTCTGTATGCCAGTACCATACTCTTTTGATTACTTAGCTTTGTAGTAAATTTTGAAATCAGGAAGTGAGACTTTCAACGTTTTTCTTTTTCAAGATTGTTTTGGCTACTAGGGGGTCCCTTGAGATTCCGTATGAATGTTAGGATAGAATTTTCTATTTTTGCTAAAAACATCCTTGGAATTTTGATAAGCATTGCACTGACTCTGTAATATAATTACCATGTGTACTGTCATCTTAACAGTATTGTTTTCTAATCCATGAACACAGGATTTTTTTCCATTTATGTCATCTTCCATTTCTTTCAGGAATATTTTGTAGTTTTCAGTATACAAGTCTTTCACCTCAGTTTGTTTATTTCTAAGTATTTTACTCTTTGTGATGTTACTACAAATGGAATTGTTTTCTCAATTTCCTTTTTGGATTGTTCATTGTTAGTATAAACCACTGATTTTTATGTGTTAATTTTGTATCCTGCAACTTTGCTGGATTTATTAGTTCTATGATAACAATTTTGTGTGTAATCTTTAGGGATTTCCAGATATAAGGCCATATCATCTGTGAACAGAGATAATTTTACTCTTCCTTTCCAATTGGGATGCCTTCTTTTTCCCCTTATCTAATTGCTTTGGCTAGAACTGCCAATACTTGAATGAGTGGCAAAGCTGGTATCCTGTCTTGGTCTTGATCTTAGGAAAAACTTTTAACCTTTCATCATTGTGTATGTTAACTGTGGCATTTTCACGTGGCCTTTATGTCGAGGTAGTTTCCTTGTAGTCCTAGTTGTTGTTTTTATCATGAAAGGGTGCTGAATTTTGTCAAATGCTTTTTCTGCATCTATTTAGATGATCATGTGTTTTCCCCACTTTGTTCTGTTAAATGTGTGGTGTATTATGTTGATTTTGTCTGTCAAACCATCCTTGGTAACCAAAAGGAAGCACTTGGTAACCAAAAATCTACAAGAGATATGTAAGAAATAAAGAGAAAGGGATCAAAACACAACACTATAGAAAATCACCAACCTAAGAGAGCAAGAGAATAAGAAAGGAACAGAAGAACTGTAAAAACAATCAGAAAACAAAATGGCAATAACTACGTAACTATCAATAATTTAAATGGACTAAATGCTCTAATCAAAAGACACAGGGTGGCTGAATGGATACAACAACAAGACCCATAAATAAGCTACCTACAAGAGACCCACTTCAGATAGAAAGATACGCGCAGACTGAAAGTAGGTCAAAAGATATGCAGACTGAAAAGAAAGGGATATAAAAAGATTTTATGCAAATGAAAATGAAAAAAAAAGCTAGGGTAGTAATGTTTATATCAGACAAAATAGACTTTAAAACAAGGGCTGTAACAAGAGACAAATGGCATTTGACAAGGAAAAATGGCCTGAAATGACACATTTGACCAGATGGACTTAACTGATAGTTTTAGGACATTTCATGCAAACGCAGCAGAATATACATTCTTTTCAAGTGCCAATGGAACATTTTCCAGGAGAGACCACATGTTAGGTCACAAAACAAGTCACAATAAATTTAAAATGACTGAAATATCAATCATCTTCTCAGATCACAATTACATCAAACTAAAAAGTTTTTGCACAGTGAAGGAAACCATCAACAAAATGAAAAGACAACCTACTAAATCGGAGAAGGTAAGTCACCAATGGTGTATCTGATAAGGGATTAACAACCAAAAACATATAAAGAACTAATTCATACAACTTAACACCAAAAAAACAAATCTGATTAAAAAATGGGTAGAGGACTTGAACAGACATTTCTCCAAAGAGTACATAGAGATGGCCAATAGACATATGAAAAGATGCTCTACGTCACTAATCAAGGAAATACTAATTAAAACCACAATGAAAAACAAAAACAATTTAAAAAGTAAAAAGAAAAACACACCATGAGATATTACCCCACATCTGTCAGAATGGCTATCATCAAAGAAACGACAAACAAGTATTGGCGAGAATGTGGAGAAAAGGGAACCCTCGTGTACTATTGGTGGGATTGTAAATTTGTGCAGCCACTATGGAAAAGAGTATGGAGGTTCCTCAAGAGATTACAAACAGAACTGCCATATGACTCAGCAATTCCACTTCTGGGTATTTATCTAAAGAAATCCAAAACACTAATTCAAAAAGATATATGCACTCCTACTCAATGCAGCAATATTTACAACAGCCAGATATGGAAGACACCTACATGTCCATCAACAGAGGAATGGATAAAGAAGATGTAATACATCCATACAATGGACTATTACTCAGCCATAAAAAATAATGAAATCTTGCCATTTGTGACAATATGGATGGACCTAGAGGGTATTTATAGCTAAGTGAAATAAATCTGAAAGAGAAAAACAAATACCATATGATTTCACTTATACGTGTAATCTAAAAAAACAAATGAACAAAAAAACACATAGATACACCGGACAAACATGGTTTCCAGATGGGAGGGGAGTTGGGAGAGACGGGTGAAAAAGGTGAAGGGATTAGGAGTATAAATTGGCAGTTACAAAATAGTCATGGAAATGTACAATACAGCATAAGGAATATAGTCCACAGTACTGTAATAACTATGTATGGTGCCTGGTGAGTACTAGACTTATCGGAGATCACTTCATAAGTTATATAAATGTCTAATCACTATGTTGTACACCTGAAACTAATATATTGTATGTCAATTGTAATTAAAAAATAAAAAACTTTATGAAGATATATTACTATGCTTTGAATAAATTTATAGATACTAAAAAAAAAAATACTGCCATCACTTCAGAATCTCCCTAACTTAACCTATTCCTAATTAAAGCCCTCAATATTCTCCCCCCACCCCCTGGTGAACTTTGTTGGTAATCATGTCTTGCGTTGCTTTATAGCTTTATACTACGTATATTTTCCTAAATGATATGTATTAGTTTTGCCTATTTTGAACTGTACATAAATGGAATGTTATTCCTCATAAGTGTCATTCATTCTTTCTCCTTCTATACTATTCCATTATATGAACATACTGCTATGAATTTATCTTAGTGATTTTTGACAGACTTAGAAGAATTGCTGGGTCATGGGGATGCATATCTTTAACTGTGCCAGCTAATGCTGAACAGTTTTCCAGGGTGATATTAAGTTCTCACTGGCAATGTATGACAGTTTGTTTTTGCACGTTCTTTCTAACATTTATTTGCACATTTTAGCTAACCTAGTAGATAAGTTCCTTTTAATACATTTGCCATTTAGATTTCTTCTGTTAAGGACTAATCAAAATCTTGTGTTTTTTTCCTAAGAGTTGTTTACATATCCTGGCTATTAATCCCTATGTCAGTTGTAGGTTCGGTGACCATACCTCGTGTGCCCAAGATACATCATGTATGTCTGTGGACCCAGGGTTAAGTATTGAAAGGCCATGAACAAAGGTATAGAACTCATATTACCTGATTTTCAGACTTACTGAAAACTCTAGTTAATCAATACAATGCGTTAATGGTGTGAGGACACACATAGATTAATAGAACAGAACAGAGGATTCAGAAATAGATCAACATATTTTGATCAGTTTGTTTTCTACAGTCGTGCCAATTAAATGGGAGAACTAAGTCTTTTCAACAAATGGTGTTGGCTAAACTGAACAAAAAATAAAACCCATACTTCAAGGCATATACCAAAACTAACTCAATAGATTACAGACCTAAAAATTATTTCTATATAGACCAAAGATACAAAATGGTAAGTTTGCCACTGACACAGGTCTCTTATTTTTCATATTCCTGTAAACCATGAAAAGAAACAACAGATTGGAGAGGGGGAAGATAAATTCTAGAATTAAAAAATGAACTAAGTAAAATGAACTCAATGGATGGGTTTTATATCAAATTAGCCATAAATGATAAGTGAACCAGGAGAAAATACACAGAATGGAAAGGCAAAAGGAAAGATATACAGCCAACAAAGGTCTGATAATGTTTAATTGGAGTCTCAGAAGGAGAGCAGGGTGAGAATGGGGAAGAAGCCATATTTAAAGAGATACTGAGAACTTAAAAAAAAACTAATGAAAATCAACATGCTACAAAGATAAAAGCTCAACAAATCCAAAGTAGGATACCTTAGAAGGATGAAAAAGATACATCATGCAAACATCTTAAGAATGCTAATATAACACTACTTTTGGTCAGACAAAAAAGGCTAACAAAAAACTGCTGAAAATAGTCTGATATTTGCAAAAATATCAAAGGTTCAATTTACCAAAAAAGTTCCCAAATGCATACATATCCAATAATATGGGTTCAACACACACAAAGAAAAAAAATTGGCAATTCAAGGAGGAATTAGGCAAATTTATAATAGTAAATGATTACCACACATCCTTCTTAGCAAATAACAGAACAAGTTTCAGGGATATGGACACACACACACGCACACACACACGGATTACAGAGCAAAATTTAACCATTTTTAAAGGATTATAATCAAGAATATCTGACTACAATGCAATTAAGATAGAAATTGATAATAAAATAACTAGAAAACCACCGTATTTGAAACTCAAGAAATGTACATCAAAAAAACCCATGGTTCAAAGAAACTACAATGCAAATTAAAATATGCATTAAACTGAATGACCGGTGACATCAAAACTTGTGAGAATGGAACTTAAACTATGTTTGGAGTAAATGTGTAACTTTAAATTCATGTATTAGGAAAAGAAGAAATCAACACACTACAGTTAAAAAGAACACCTCTCCTCCAAGGAAACTAACACAGATTAATGAAATAAAAAACACTGTAGAAAGTGTCAACAAAGCCATAAGCTAGTCTAAGAAAGAGAAAAAAAAGCTAAGAAAACTTATAAAAACTGTGAAGGAAAATGAGGAGCAATATAATGAGGGAGAAGAGACAGAAACAGAAACAGAAACAGGGATGCAAGGGAAAAAACCCAAATCTTAGGAGTGAAAAGTACACAGTAAAATAACCATTAAGTGATATTAGCAATAATTTTACTTTAATTTATTTGAAAATGTAAGTGGACAATTCCTTAAAAAAAAAAAACTTACCAAAACTGAAATAGAAAAATCAAACAATCCTGTCTATAAAATAACTGAATCTGTAATTAAAAACCTTTGCACAAAGAAAAATCTAGGCCCAAATGGTTTATACCAGCAAATTCTATCAAACACTGATCATTATTTCAGGAATGCAAATTTAGTTTACACTGTGAACAGAAAGTCTCTGTAATTCACTATATTTACAGTAGAGGAGAAAAATCAGAATCAGCTCTGTAAATTAAGGAAAAAAAACACTTGATAAAACAAAACTGTTTCATGATAAAAAACTCATAACAAACTGGGAAAAATACGTTCTCAATCTGACCAAAGATATCTATAGAAAATGTACAGTAAACTTAGGGAACAAGACAAGTTTACCTTTTCTATGCAGTACATTATTGGATGTCCTAACCAGTGCAGCAAAAGCTAGAAAATTAAATATACATCCATTAAAAACAAATAAATAAAACTGCCATTATTCCCCAATTATGATGGCATATTTATAATAAATCTGAATTAACAGAATGAGTTTAACAGATTGTCGAGTACAATTTTGACATATAAAACCAAATTTTCTATATTACAATTGGAAAATAAAATTTTATAAGACAGTATTTATCAAAAATAACATACCTTGTATTAAAAATTACAAAAATTGCAAGACCTATTTAAAAAATATAAAACAGAAATTAAAGATGACCTAGACCAATATAAATCGAAGGATATGCCATGTTCACAGAAGACAATTATTTTAAAGGTGCTAATTTTCCCCAAATATAGTTGCAATGCCCAGTTAAAAGTCCAAAAAGGTTGTTGTTGTTTTTTTTCTTTTGTTGTAACGATAAGTTAATTCTAAAATTTATATGAAAAAGCAAAGGGACATAAACAGCCAAGAGAAAATTAAACAAGGTGGGTATGGGAGACTTGCTTTACCATATCTTAATTATCTTCAAGTTACATTAAGTCAACACAAAGCTAAGCACTCTATAAAATACAGGATCGAGAGACAGACTCATACAAATACTTGGTTTACTGCCAAAGGACTACTGCACAGCTATAGGAAAAGGATGGTCTTTTCAATAAATGGTGCATGGACAATTAGGTATACACATGCAAAACAAAACCCCAAACATAAAACAATTTACAGCATACTCAACAAGTGAATTTCTAAGCTAAGTATAAAAGATAAAACAATAAATTTTCTGGGAAATATGAGACTATTCACACCTCAGGTTAGGAAAAGAATTTTTAAATAGGACACAGAAAGCTTAAGGCAGACAAGAGATTGAAAAATAAGACATTAAAATAATGAATTCCAGGCATTTTGTAATGATGAAAGGCTTATATACAGGATATATAAAGAACTCTTACTAATATAATGAATTTAAAAAAGAAAAACCGTCAGAAAAAAATGGGCTAGCACCAAAGCCGTATAAAAAGGGGATTTCCAAATGGCCAACCTCATTGGTAATGTGGGAAAGGCAAATTTAACACAAGAAATCATTATTCATCCACTAGAAAGGCAAAATTAAAGATGGACAAAAGCTGATTAGGATCTGGGAGTAACAAAAACCTTCATATTCTACCTAGCAATTCTACTTTGATAGGTAAATGCCCACAAAAATATATGTGCATAACCTCCAAGAGAGATGCAAAATATTCCTATAGCATTATTTGTAATATCCTCATATTAGAAACAACGCAAACACACATCAAAAATAGAATGGGGCATGTGGGGAGGGGGGGAGAGGAGAGGAAGAGGGCCAGGGAGACAACATATAGGGGAATACTGTGTACAGAGGTGCCAAAAAAATGTATACACATTTTAAGGAAAAAACTATTAAAATTGTAATAATATATACTGATAACAAAAGATGAATACAAGTCACGTTTGACTTCTGCATTACAAGAGGTGCTCAAAGTGGTTACCATCAGCATCCAGACACTTCTGATATCGGCAAACTACTGCTCGAGCAATGTTGACCAGTGTCCACTTGTGTACATTTTTTTATACTCGTATATATCAACAAAAACAAACTTACAGCCGCATGCAATATTCTGGATGAATTTCACAAGAACTGAAGCTAGATACAAAAAAAACCACATATTGTTGAAAGAATAGATGCAATTGAACAGTATGTATGGAAATACTTAAAAGAGTTAAAACAAGAAATCAAAGTAATTACCTTAACAGCAAGACCTTCTGGAGGGGAAGTGGGATAGGCCAGTAACTGGGAGAGGGCATGAAGTTTCTGGAATACTGGCACTGTTCTATGCTAGTGACCAGGATTGCGGTTACAAAGCTGTTTGTGTACACTAAGGGTATAAGAGGTCTGACAATTCAGTTCACGAACTTGCCACTGTGCGCTTACATTAGCAGCACTGTACAAACAGCAAGGTTTTATAACCTTGGCATATCAGTGTCTCACAGCTGTGTTTGTGTCGATGTGTGGCGGTGTCTTGCTGAGTGGCATTCATTATTGTTGTGTGTTTTTGTGTGCTGTCGTGAGAATGTCTGAGCTTGAATTAGAGCAATGAACAAACATTAAATTTCTTGTTAAACTTGGCAAGTGAAATCAGGGACATGTTAGTCCAAGTTTATGAGGATAATGCCATGAAGAAAACAGCAGTGAACAAATGGATTAAACATTTTTCTGAGGGTAGAGAACATGTCACTGACAAAGAGAGGTCAGGGTGGCCAGTAACGAGCAGAACTGATGAAAACATTGCAAAAATTCATCGAACTGTGCGTCAAAATCATCGGCTGTGAGAAGCACAGCAGACCAAGTAAACATTGATAAAGTTAGGAAAATCTTACCTGAAAATCTTGGCATGAGAAAGGTGTGTGTAAAAATGGTCCCAAAGGAGCCCTTGCACCATGACAACCCACCAGCTCACACCGCACTGTCTGTGAGGGAGTTTTTA
This sequence comes from Rhinolophus ferrumequinum, assembly GCF_004115265.2. Lineage (NCBI taxonomy): Eukaryota > Metazoa > Chordata > Mammalia > Chiroptera > Rhinolophidae > Rhinolophus > Rhinolophus ferrumequinum. The sequence goes on from NC_046300.1 coordinate 18,801,320, forward strand.
GCCAGTAAACAAATAACTGTATTGGAACACCCTCCCTACTCACCTGATCTGGCCCCCAGTGACTTCTTTACCAGAACATAAAGGAAATATTGAGAGGAAGGCATTTTGATGACGTTCAGGACATCAAGGGTAATACAACAGCTCTGATGGCCATTCCAGAAAGAGTTCCAAAATTGCTTTGAAGGGTGGACTAAGCGCTGGCATCAGTGCATAGCTTTCCAAGGGGAGTGCTTCAGAGGTAACCGTAGTGATATTCAGCAATGAGGTCAGCAGCACTTTTTCTAGAATGAATTCGCTGTCAGACCACGTACATTTTTGTGTTGTTACATTTGTTTTTTAAAAAAGTTTAATTTAAAAGAAACAGTGGACATCACATTTCTTTACTGGGTGCTGTCTCAATTTTCTAGGTCTCAGCTGCAGACTGCATGTTGAGCTCTACATTTATCCATCATTCCACCTACCTTGGTTGAGTATTACAGGCAACCAGGCAAATGTCTGACAAAACCCACCACTGAGCAGCAGCAGTTCCAGCAAGATGAAGCAAATGCTGGAGATTTATTGCACAACACGAATGTACGCAACACTACTGAACTGTACATTTAAAAATGGTTAAGATGGTAAAGTTTGTTATATATTACAATTAAAAAATTAAAAATGGTGCAGTAGCTCCAGATTTGATGATCTTATGACCCCTCAGCTATGGAAATAGCAAAATTCTATAGGATGCTGACCTCTTGGTCATGGCCTAGGGACTCAAAATGAAGTAAAATTCTACAAATGGAAACTCAGGTAGGTAGCAATGTAAGTTTGAAAACTGTGTTTTAGCTTTGCACTTGCTGCCGCACTGCCTAATTTATATACAAACTTCAATTCTAAGATGTGGAACAAAAACAAAAGCTGTTGTACAGTATAAAACTTGGAGGTCTTGATATTCAGTACCTCACCCTGTGATGTACAGTGCTGGTGATCACACACGAAATGAATTTAGAGATCTAAAGAATATTCTGAGCCAATTACCCTGTATTCCAATGTATTTAAATTACTATAATTTCACTTCTTTACTACAATAAAATCACCAAATGCTGTTACAGTACGGTGTTTTATTGAGGCAATCCACTGAATCAAAATGGTGCTCCCTAAAACTGAGACAGGTGAGAGATCGATCATTCCTGCTCTCAATGAGACAATTCTACAATGAAGATTAAATACCAGAATTTTATGAAGCAGGGCTTTTGTTAGAGTCCTATCCTCATTTAAATGGAGACAAAATTCCTATGTAGCTAGGTGTTCTCCCTCTAACTAATTGATAAAAAGTCAAAACAATTTTTTCATTCTGGGGTGAAAATAAGGCAAAACAAAACAGTTAGGTCTAAATTGAACTGACTGAGCACTTCTTTTCTACACATATTCTCTAAAACCTTTGTAAAAGTGAACAAGGAAGGAAGGATGTATTCAGTACTCTTAACTCCTTTGAAAAACAAGATTTGTAAAAGACAACACACTTAACACAAAACTTGAATTAATTTTATTTCCCCTACAGTCAACAATGTCTCTGCATCGAATTTTAAAGCAACAAAGTAAAATAAAATCCCCCAAATGACAAGGTATCAGAAATCCAGATTTAGTTACACTTTATTTGTGAAAATGTTCAGCCATTTTATTGGTCTGTAAAAGAACCATCATCTGGGTCAAAAATGAATTCTAGAAATGAAAGAATATTCTACACTTTGGAAAAGAAAATCAGTAACATTCTCACTGAATATTGTAAATTACACTTTTCTTCATAAAAGGTACATACTATTCTGCACTTTTCCACCAAAAGCAGTGGTGTAAGTTATGCTTGTTTTATAAAAAAAAGTTATATCTTGTGGCAGGAAAAACCCTTTCTCTTTTCACTTTTACTAAACAACTGGAGAAAATTCTCAAGTCTATATAAAGTTGCCTATAAGCTGGAAAAGTGAACATGTTCAATCTCCATTTATATTTTTAGTGCATTTTTTGACAACCATCACATTTTTAATAAAAGTAAGAAAATGCATATAGCATTAAAGAGTGTTTCATCAAATGCTTTAAGGGATTAAAAAAATACGGAGCAGACGACAAAAATCATCATGATGGATGAAACTGTTATAACATGAGAAGTCCAGGCAAACTTTACAAATCCTTGGTTATTTTGAAGAGTCACAGATGAACTCTGGACACCTGTCCACTTTAAGGGTTTTTTCCTTAATCTCTTACATGTAAACATAGTGCTAATGTCAGTACTAAGATACAAACTCCATCCTGGTAAGCAACATTCTGTGCAGTTGCCATGATTTCCAAAGGATATAAATTTAGCCCTTGAATGAACAATATATGAGATCTGCTCTGTTAAGTACCTGGTGAAAATAACTGCTAACAGCAGCAGTAATACGTCAACATAAAAAACTATTTGAATCAATTAGTTACTCAGAGGTTCATCTTTGAAACAGCAGCTTATTCTTAGAGCAAACAGTAAGCAACAGAAAAATGTACATTTGATGAAACATTCTTTGCATTGGAAAAACATGAAAATAAATATAATTCAAAGAATTATAATTACGTTTCTAATACCTCTTTCTCAGACCTGTACTAGTTTACTGGTTCAAGAAGCTCTCACATCACATTTGTCATTTGTAATTTATATATTGCTATTTGGGTAATTCAAATAAAATGCAAGTCTTGTAAAATAATAAAAACATTGACAAGTATGCATGTGCCAGGGACCAAATTAGAAGGTTCTTTGGTGCAATTAGTCCAAATTCTCAGATTTGAAGGATAAATGTACCAATAAAAAACAAAAAACCCTGCTGTTAGACATTTACAGCAGTGCTCTGTCTTGCTTCACATTACAAATTGAAAACAGCTATTCTCAATAAGCCAATTTTATTTTTTAAATCAGGCATTGCCAGAAAATTTTGTACATTAACCTGGACCAGTGATGGTTCTGTACCCTCTGTTGCTGTGAAACATGACATGAGCTAAAGGCAAAGACTGGTTCTCACAAAGACAACTGCTTCAAGTTAGGAACCAGAACAGTATATTTAAACAGTCTTCTTAGATATTTTCTTGCCTTTCTTAAAAACGAGCTTATTCTTAATGTAGCCACGCTTCCTTTTCGTAGTCTAAAAAGAAAATAGAACACACGTATCAGCACAGGTTTCCTACAGATTAAACACACACACACTCGCTTCACTGCATTACAATGAAGACTCTCTCAGTCTCAGGTCTTCCTATGGCTGAACTCCCTGAACAGTCAGTGAGCATCACTGACTCTTCTACGCCGAGTAGACTGAGATCCAGGATAAACTGGACGAGGTCCCTAGCATTCCGATGAAATGACTACCAGGGCATTACTCAAATGCATACTGCATACTCTTTACTCACCTCCCCTCCCAACCACTAAATGCTTAGCTGTAATAATTACATTTCCAGGGATGACAGAATGTAACACTAAACTAAGGAATCAGAAAATGTTAATGCTGCTCCTGGTCTGGCCTCCAAGAATTTGCTATATGTCAGAAATACACATTAACTAGTAACTTTTGGAGCCAGTTTTATTCGTAAAATGAGGATGATTGTAAAAAAATAAAACAAATAAAATTACTTGGCATATTCTCCAATTTAGGTAGGGAAAAAAGCACTTAATAATGAAAAGAACAAAAACCAAACATCCAAGAAAAAAAACGTAATCTTCCTTGAGTTTCATAGATCTTTAAAAAATAATACATTTTTCTTAACACTTCAGGATCCCACTAAACTACTTTCAACAGATGTTTTCTGGTATAAAAAACCAAATTACTACAAATGTGGTGGCAGAAATTACTGCAAAAATGTTTGCTACAATAGAATTCTATAAGATAAATTGTATCGGCACATGTATCTGCCAATCTGATATACCCACAGATATTGAAAAAAGGAAATATTGTTTTGGAAACAAGTAATTTAATGCACTATCAAAGCACTGGGTTAGCAGAGGCTGAAAACTCAACAGATTGAGTGCTCAATTCAATTTTTACATTTAAACACAACTTTTAGAGGAGGTTTCAGAAACTTAACACAAATCATGTATTGTGTACATTTATTTATGATGTTCAGTTTAAAACAATTGATAATTTTTTCTAATAGTGACAAGAATACAAGGACAAGGCAAAATGCAATCCTTTTTAAGGTTACAAAAAGTAGCTGCTGTTCACTTGTTCACAATATATGTTAACTTATTACTAAGGTATTAAGGCAAAAAGTGAAAAATTTCAGAGGGCACAATTTTAAAAAAATTCAAACCAGGTCAATGAGTTAGTTTCTTTATCACCATTACGGTTTCTAATATGAAACCTTTCTGTGAGATCATATAAAATTCCCTGGGTCTATGCAAAGTAGGTAGGTCGGCCCTCAGGGTGTTTTTCTCTACAGCAGTGAGCCCTGCCCCAAAGCCTTTTCTGCAGCCCTGGACTACAATTCCTAGTGCCTCAGCCATGTCAGCTTGGCAGTGGCAGGAAAACTCCCAGAATGACTGCTGTATCCATACCCTCTACCCCCAAAGTAAAAACCAGGGTGGAGAGAGGAAAGCCAACAAACAAAAAGCATTCCTAGTACTAGTACACAACAGAGAACATAAAGCCATGGAAACCATAAATTCAAGATCCATGTTGTTGGCTACTAGAGTATGTCTGGGGAATACAAAACAGACTATCAAAATCTTTCTTTATCTATTCACTTATTTATTTTGGGGAAATAATGGGAAGACAAAAGAGGTCAGATTAAGAAAATTCACTATCATCAGGTAGACAAGTTCATGGCCGTGTTTTTCAGAAAAAGTAGACTTAACTGGGCTTAGATGTTTTAGGAGTAACTGCCTTGAGACTAGCGGCATTTGCTTTGACTTATGCACTGAGTTTAAGTTTCTCCTACCACATGCTTGTGAGAAACGAGATCATTTGATGTAAAGACTGGTAAGTGAATCTGATATGACTAACATGAGTGTCAGCCATATGTGACATATTTAAATACATTAGTCTAGATGTGGTAATCCATATCTGGCACAGAAAGTCTTCATTTAAAAAGTTTCTATTGACCTACCTATCATACAGCTATACTCAGCACTTTTATAGTACAAATTAATCGGTATTCTGAATATACAGAGGGTGCCAAAAAAAGTACACATTGTAAGAGAGGAAAAATCTATTAAAATTGTAATACTCAATATATACCGATAACAAAAGATGAATACAAGTCACATTTGACTTCTGCAATTACAAGAGGTGCTCAAAGTGGTTGCCATCAGTGTCCAGACACTTTGGATTATGGCAAACTACTGCTTCAGCATAGATAACATCTCTTAAAATGTGTATACATTTTTTTGGAATGCCTAGTATTTGAAGTATATTTTAAGTAATGTAAAGGGATAAGACAATTGCTTCAATGATTTAAAATACAGTGTAGTCCCCTCTTACCCACGGTTTCAGTTATGCTTGGTCTGAAAATATTTAATGGAAAACTCCAGAAATAAACAATCTCTAAGTTATAAATCTTAAAGATTAAGATTTGATTAATAAACAATCTCTAAGTTGTAAATCTTAGTTGTAAATGCCATTCTGAGTAATGTGATGAAAAGTCGTGCCATCTATCTGCTCTGCCCCACCTGGGATGTGATTCATCCCTTTGTCCAGTCTCCACACCGTACACACTCCCTTAAGTTAGTCACTAAGTAGCCCTCTTGGTTATCAGATCCACTGTCGAAGTATTGCAGTACTTGTGTTCAAATAACCCTCATTTTACTCAACAATGGCCCAAGAGTAGTGGTGCTGACAACTTGGATGTGCCAAAGAGAAGCCTTGTAAAAGCACTTCCTTAAGTGAAAAGGTACGTATGTATAAGAAAAACCAGTTTATATAGGGTTCAGTACTATCTGCGATTTCAGGCATCCACTGGGGTCCTTGGAAATCTGCCCCGAATATAAGGAAAGACTACTGTAACTGATGCAAGCAATGTAAACCCAAGCACCTTTCAAGGCTTAAGACTGAAAGCAGTCTAATAATAATTAGTATTATAAGGATAGTACATTAAAATACAACTTAACATTTCCTGTTTCCATCTCCCAGAGGGCAAACTATATACTCATTTTTACTAGTCTTTTGAAACAAAGATTAGATGTACTTGGCTTAAGTGAGCAAGAATGACCTCCAATAATATATTTTATATCTTATTAAATATTTAGTACAAAAGAGCTGTAATGATAAGCTCATAATTCCTGCCTACAAACTTTGTCATAATTATATTTAAAACTAATTTTCTTAAGATAAAATATATTTTTTTAGATTCTATACTCAACCAACTCAAGCTTATTCTTTACTCAATGATTAATAAAGTAACATCATACTAAGAACAGAACGTGAAAATGCAATATAAATTTGTTTTGACCTAAGATGAGGAACCAATTCTCGCTGTATTAATTGTTTGGCATTTTTACTTTCACAAAGGTTCAGAAAGTGATGACCAGACACGTCTTACTTTATGAATAAGTCTTACTAATGGGAATGGCACAAAATAAGCCACACCACCTCTGGACAATCTCAGCTTTGGTTCTCTGATAACTACTAAGCTATCCAGAAAAAGGTGCTGCTTGGGATATCTGAGTGCTCAGTTTGAAAGCAGGCTAGCTTGCTATTTGCTTTTTATATAAACCGTAGTCTTTATAGACCTGGCAAATGGAAATTTATTAGCAATTTTCAGTAATTATTTTTCAGACAAACCAACCAACCTTGTGTTACCCTTTTACAGACATTACTTCACTTGGTACCCACCTTCTTTGACAAATACTTCTGTTTTGGGATAATGTTGGTGACTCGAGGTTTGTGGTCTAATGTCTCCCTGTTATCAGGTGCTTTCACTTTATATATCCTTACAAGCCAGTGTTCTGATGTAAAGGCCTCCTCCAAATGCTTGAATTTAATGTCCTTGTTTCCAATCTCAGCATTACGTGTTCGATCAAAACCTGGGGGTGTACGAAAATCCAGCTGCAAAAGTGATATTAGTACTGGATGTTAACCATATTAGAAAACATTCAGTATTAGGAGGTAGTAAATGTTATCATTAAAGTAACTCTCCACCTTTAAACTAGGAAAATAGAACCAGAGTACTGTATTGTAAATGGTTCTCATATGTTGCTAACTAGAAAGGAAGAGAGAAACTAAATATATCAGAATTAGAATTTCACTGAATCCTTAGAATGGACGAGGAGCCTGCAAGCATAAAAAACCAAAACAGCAAAATGAAATCCATCAAAGCCCTTTTTTTTTTAGCTAGTAAGGGAACACACAGAGGGGCTTCTTTTCTGCCTCAGGGTCTTACACTATCTATCCTCTCAGCCTGAAAGTTCCACATTCAGCTCTTTTGCATAGCTGGCTGCTTTCTTCCCTTTGGTCTCAGCCCAAATACCATCTTTTTGGGAAAACATTTTCTTGAGATTAGTAGTTGAGAAGTCTCCTCCACTATTTCCTTATCTTTTATTCTATTGTGTTCATTGTCAATGTTTTTATTTATTTTTAAAAATTACCTATATCCTCCACCAGGATGTAAGCTGCACTGTGACTTTATCTTATACAGAGAGTGGCTTTATCTCCCCAGTGTTACTTGTTCAATAAATGCACAAGCAAGCAGTGAAACTACAACCTGACAGTGGGAACTACAAAGGAAGTTTAAAAAGCCAAACCGAGGAAGGATTTATGAGGAATAAAGAGATTTTGAAAAACTGGGGGTAGGGGAGAAGACTAAGAAATTCTCAGACAAGTTTATGTTGACACACAAACAAAGCACAGGTGAAGTCAACTTGAAAGCAAACCTAAATCTACTACTCCAATGACGGAATTACTTGTTCCTGCATATGTACGCAATAGAAAAGTTATACTTCACGTCTTAAACATACATTACTCTTAAGTAGGGAAAGCACCAAAGTGAACGCATGCCAGAGCATGGCTTAAAACTTGATAAACTTAAAGGACAGGAAGAAAAGTTCTTTGATACTTCATTAGTGAACAGAGAAACTAATCTTTGACGCATTTTCTGAGGTAGCTAATTATTATGGCTTAAGTGCTTCTTTCTTAGCAAGAGTTTAGAGACTAGGCAGTGGCCTTTAGAAGAAATCAAAACACAAACAAAAACCTTAATTTAGTAGTAAAATTACTGTCTATTTTTTAAAAGCCACCTATAGAGTAATTCCAAATTAACAGTGATGAACATTATCTTGATCCCTGGTGTTTGCATAAAATTAAACAAGCAATTTTTCCTTCCAGTATCAACCAGAACACAATGTGGAATAAGGTAGTTTTCACTGAAATCTTGGTGTGAACGTTTAACTTTTATTATAGCCATGCAATGTAAGAGCCATAAAGAACCTTAGAAATCAAGTCATCAGTCCAACTCATTCTATTATACACAGAAAAGAAAAAAAACAACCCAGGGATGGTATGTCTTGTCCAAGAGTTATACGACTTGACAGAGCCAGATCTAAAACCCAGGTATTATGACAGTAAATCCATTGTTCTTTTTGGCACAATGCCTCTGTGCACATTCACTCATTTTGTGGTTCCTTAAGCTTTTGTGTCACATCATTCTAATTTTCTGGAAACTCTGACCCAGATAGTCCTAGCTATCTGTGGTAATGAAGAATAGGGATAGAGTGAATATCTGAAGTATCTATATAATTAAACTCTTTAATTTCAGGTGTTTTCCCCACCAAGCAGCAAAGTAACCCACTTAATATCACACTGTTTCCTAAGCTGGAAGACCTCTTACCTGGAGAACAATGTCTTCAAAAAGCATGAGGCCAAAAGGTTGGATGGCAAGCAAAAGGTTGGATTTGAGCCTAGTATTAATATTTTGGAAATAAATATTTGATCTGAAATTTTTTCCCTAATTTTTCACATAGAAGTTTCAGAAATCTAAATTTAATGGAGGTGGAAGACTCTAGATATGAACATTGTTCTTACAGCACAACAGAAATATCATTATCTTGTGTTCCAGATGCAAACAAGACTTTTAAAATATTCCTTTAAATAAAGATTATAGAAAAACTGGATGTAACTAACCTGCATTTCTCCAAATCTGTAGTATGACATTTTATACATAAGGCAATTCAACAAAGTGGGGGATCCTGCTTTGTCTACACGGAATTCTCCTTGTGGGGTGAAATAGTCACTTTCCTACAAGACAAAAACCAGAAGTTTCTGTGCCAGTTCAATTTAACACATTCAAAGCTATAGGTTTCCCTTTACATTTCCCTGTAAGAACTAGCTTTTAGGGTATCTTCATAAAGTCATATTTAGTTGCATCTCAAAAAAGTATTGTATCAGAGAATTAATTTATAAATTGCGATCCCTAAAAAAGCCCACAAAATGATCATACGTCTTTTTTAAAGCTGAGTCTAGAAATCATTCATAAAAAAATAAGAGTATCCAAGAAAACACAGAAAAAGCACAATACTTTGTTGGAGGGAGAAAAGGCCATTAATCCTACCAGATTTTAACCATGAAATAAAACTTCAATAATTTAAAAAGTATGGTACCAACACCATGGTTTTAATACCAGGTAGATTCGCTCTCTCCAACTTCCCCATCCTCATTCCCATTACTCCTTTTGAGAGTTTTCTTAAATGTTGTTCTTTATTTTTCCTGTGAACTCTAAAATCAATTCTTTAGTTGGGATGGACAGTGCTTAAAAAACCCTAAGAGGGCGCCAGTTTGGCACTTTTATAAATAGAAATTGTATAGAAATTTACCATACAGAGACACTTGTACACGGCCAAATAATGAGTGTAGAAAGTTATTTAAGAAAATAACAAGTGATTACTATGGGCTCTTTTGGGTGGGGGTAAACTTATATTGTATATTCTTTTATATTTCACTTTTTGAACCATGTGATTGTATTACCTATTCATAAAGTTTTAAAATAGTGAATCTAAAAAGCATAGAAATTTAGAATTTCTATATAAATGTTCAAAGCATGTATCTGGAATTATCACGTCACGATTTTAAGACTGCTAAAGGAAATCCACAAAAGAAAATCAAACACTGGGAAAATTAAGATTAATTTCTACAAATAATTATTAATTATAGTTAAGGAAAAATGTCATAGCATTTACATTTGAAAAGGAAATCCAGGGCTTTGCTCTATTTCATCCCTGTCACATGAAACATATGCATATATTCTCCCAAAGGTTCCTTTATTCTGGATCAGTGGTGAGTCTCTCTCATCTTTTGTGCCTTCATCATGTAAACCACAATGTTGGGTGCCTATCCTCTAAGAGGGTACAACTCAGTGTGAGACACATGACATAATCTACCTACAAAACAGGTTGTATGTGATTTAATGATGAGTACAGACATGAATGTACCAGAGAAGGGCTTCTGGAAAGGGGACAAATTTGTGGTGGGGAAGGTAGCCCAAGAAAGAGAAGAGTATAAAACACCACGTGTCAGATGAGTCAAGGAAAGAAACCACAGGGCAAGTTTCACAGGCTAGAGTAGACTGACAGAGTGGGCAAAAATTAGTAGAGGGACAAGAGGCCAGTAAAGAAAGTGAAGTAGTAAGGGGTTTGCATTCCAAGCTAAGGAGTTTGGATTTTACACCATTGCCCCATTAGAGAGTACGGTGTACCAGCCATTAGGCTGAGGCTTCATCTACAGTACTCCAAAGTCTCATAACAGCGATACAAATGAATTATTCCTGGCATCCCCATCAGAGATAACCTGAGACTGCCTAAGTCACCATTATAACACCAGAACAGAGGACAAGACCTAGTGCTTTGAGCATATAATGCTGATTGGCCCAAAATAACTTGCCCATAGCACCAAGATGATAGTGGCAGGGTTTTCATTCGAACCCATGTCTGTCTGGACCTTTCACGGTCCTTTGCCTTAATCTATGGAAGACTTTTAAGCTGTAAAATAACATGATCAATGTCACGTTAGATTGGGAGATGGAACAAGACTAAGGCAAAGACAGCAATTTCAAGGTTACTGTCCTATTTCAAGTGTATGATCATAAGAGTCAGTAACATAGTGGAAGCCATGGAAATGTAAAGAAAGCGCAGAAGTAAAGCGAAGGAGTCAAAGCAAGAGTCTTAACAATGGATTGCTTCAGAGGGGAGAACAGTGGTATCAGGTATGGGTTTCAAAAGTTTTATGACTGGAAAAATGCTTATAGTATCTTTAATAAATAGTAAAGTCAGAGTGAGACTAATTTAGGGGTAGGATGATGTAATTAGCAAGATAAGAGAATTACTTGGACACTGTGAGCTGCCTTGCATAGACCTGAACTGATGAAGAGTTTCTTACCCGAATGTCTTTTGGATGTTCCCCTTCAGCTATCCTAACCATCCAGAGAAACTTGTTGATGTCATCACCAGAATAGCCAATAACCCCTCCAAAAATAACCAAAACATAATCTACATCAAGACTTCTCATGATTTTATAGGCTGCTGTTTCATTTGAAGACATAGCTTTTCCCACCTAGAGAATAAAAAAATGAGAATGTGTGTACTTAGTCCCACAATATGCTAAAAATGAAAATTAATGTATATTTTTACCTTAAGATAGAATGCATCTCGAGTTTGACTTACATGAAAGTTTTACAGAAATTATTTGCTATGAATTCAATAAATTTACTGAGATTTATAAACACCTCTTACTATAACCAATTATAGCAGAAATCAGAATACAAGTTCTAATATTTTGCTAATAATTTTCATGAAATTTTAATATAAAAGCAGGCAAGCTTAAAAGAAAAAAAATTTTTCATAACCTCAAGGCCAGGAATGACCAGCTATCTAACTAGCACAAATATATTCTTCTCCTCAGTCTACCAAACATCTGATGATTAGCTACAACACTAATACAAATATGTAAAACTCATTTGGTTAACACCCGTTATCTATTTAAAATCTTTAAAGAACAGAAAAGTGATTACTTTATATAAATTAGTTATTTAATAGATAGAGTGAACATAATTTACACGCCTATAAAATACAGTGCATTTGTTTCACATGTTTGCAAATAATTTTCTTAATTTATAAAATAGCCAATACAAGTTTAGTGTTTCAAAACTTTCAGATTTTGTCTAATTTTACAGTGAGCTAAATATATCATGAGATCTGCTAGAAATCAGCCTATAATTTTGAATGATACTTAAATAATACCATTCTTAAAAACAAAATAAACATGTATTACCTTGAACTCACTTTATTGAATGAATGTATAAATGCATAAAGAGGAATTTTGAGAATTCAGCAAGCAAAGAGTACTTTTACCCTCATTTTTCCTACTTAATCACAAATAAAGTTTGATTGCTAAGTAGTAAATAAAGACTTGTAATGTTGATCTTGTTTATCACTTACCAGTGCTATGTGGCTGTTATTCCAGGTGTTATTATCCACCAAAGTAGTTCTATTAGCCATTCCAGCTATCTGATAGCCATAATCCCACCAAGACATCACTCGGGCATGTTCATCTGTATTCTGCCTTAGCCAAAAGTAAGCTTCTCTGAAATCATCTAAGATATTCCTGGTGCTGAAAAAGAATCACAAAATCCTTTTAAATGAGATCTATAAATGTGAAGAGGGTAACTTAAAATCTTGAGATACAAAGCCACTGAATAATTTCACCTGAAGGATAGTTAAGTAAAAGCCTCAATGACGGGGGTGGGAGAAAAATCAATGAAGAGCTATACTAATGCTTTTTAAACTTTAATATGCATACAAATCACCTGGATATTTGGTGGAAAAAAATAAAAAGCAGATTCTGGTTTAGTGGTTGTGGAGTGGGGCCTGATATTTTGCAAGTCTATCAAGCACCCAAGAGAAGCAGAAGCTGGAGTGGGAGAGTGGGGAGGCAATATATAAATCAGCTGTTATTCAATCATTACCTGGAGGGCTTATTAAGCACAAATTGCTTAGTCCCGCCCTCAGGTCTGATTCAACAGGCTTAGGTGGGATCAAGAATTTGCATCTCTAACAAGCTTCCTGGTAATGACATTGCTGTACAACAGGTTCTTGAATAATTTTCCTTGTAACTTATAACACTGTTGAGATGCCATATAAACTTAACTCTTGTTCAGTTCATCTGTGGTAAAATTGGTTTCGTTGTGTGTTGTTTTGATTAAAAGTCTCAGGACCTATCAACAACGTTAAGTGAAAACTTACTGTATGCCCAAGGACCACATTTTGAGAAAACCTCATGTATATGTTATATAAGCAAAGATATTCTGGACAAGAGCATGAAATACAATGATTGCTATCCACATCTTCCAAAGGGGCTGGGCTGGGGGATAAGGCAAAAAGAAAAAACATGGTAGATTCAAAGATACCCTCAGGAATATTCTATCTTTGAATTCTAACTTTTGAGACAGAGAAAAAGGGTAGTATAAAATCCTTTTGTAGCCAATTGATTTTCTTACCCGTCGTGATTGTAAGAGGCCAGGACCACACTTGGACTGGAGTAGGCATTGCTTGTGACCCAGGTACAGTGGACTGCAAACATCATCAATAGCATCAGCATCAACATGGTGACAATGCTTTTTATATTAGGACCTAATCCCTCTTCAGTTTTTTCCTGTTCAGTTACATGTTTCCTCACTTTACCTGCCTGAAGATACAAAAAACTGGTTAGACAAATTCATCATTTGACTTTTTTCATTGAGATACTCAAGGGGGAAAAGTTGAGAGCATGTTAATCTGTCAATTTAATTCTTTGAGAAGGAAAATGTATAACCATCAGGTATTCTTGTGTGAGTGATACAATGATTTTTAAAAATTATCAAGGTAGATTCTGAAGTCAAACGTGAATGAGGTTTCCTGGGACTATACCCAATACAGGAACTGGTCACAGAGCAAAGTATCTCCAGTAGGGAGCTGCTTCCAAATCCTGTTGTCCCTATGTTTTACTTAAACGTAAAGGAGATATGCAAATGGCCTCATTCTGGCAACCTTTTCTTACAAAATCCGAATTCTTCATCCTGAAAATGACACTGTCCAGCTATAATCCAGACCAAATAGAACTTCAGTATAGGACAAAAACTGCATGATCAGAATCAATCTTTCAGTTTCCAAAACCCAAAACCAGTACTTGTTAAAATTAAGATTCATTTTTGAAAACAACATTAAAAAGAAGAGAACAGAACAGAGTCATAAGTTCTAAACTGCAAAGCTAGTTAAAAAAAAAAATACACCACAAAATAGAACATAACCACAAACACGAAAGCAGGTGCTTATTAACGCGAATCTGTGTGTATTATATTGGATCTATAGTAAGGAAAGAAAGAATTTCAAAGTGAATACTTATACTGGGAAGTTTCATTGCTTATTGGTATTTTAAAACCTAGTTAACGTTCAAATACAGTTTAATGATGTCATCCAAGACAAGTGCTCTACGCGTAATTCTTCCAAGTCTTTTCCACACTTGCACCAAATATAATCTTGCTGTTCCCTGAGAGGTTAAAAATAAATTACATTACATTGACCAGCTGCCTATTGCTAACAAACTAGAGACTTTCTTTTTTAAAAGGTACTTTATTCCCTTTATTTTAGTATTCAATAAACAAAATAATTAAAAAGTTTACATTGAATGTGGACCTCAAGAATAAGCACATGTGTAAATGGTTTCAGAAGGATTTATAGTGCTCAATTTTATGTAATTTAGTAGAGCACCAAGTTTCTGCTCTCAAAAATAGAGGTGTTCTCAATAAAACCTGACCAAAAATAAATGAAAATTCCTTGTCTGATTATATTCTATTTTCTTATTGTGAGCTAAATGACCAACCAGAATTAGAATTTTGAGGCAAACAGTAGAGAACAACTTGAAATGTCACAGTTTGTCTAAATCCTTGCTTAATCACGTTTCTTAATATGTATAGTTCTTACTGTGGTGGAAAAACCAAAGCACATAAAAATTTTTAAAGGCCTTACTTTAGATTCCCCACCTTATCATACAAATTTCCTGGGTTTCTTTTGTCATCCTCATCACTGCTGTCCTCCACAGGTGGGTTTTCCCTCTTCATATCATCCCCCAAATAGTGCTCAAAAACATTGGAGAAGGCGATTGCAGACAGCATGCAGACGACCGGGGTCAGAGTCAACATCAGCCTCACCATCACGCCAGCAAAGTAGACGGCGCTGATTGCATACAGAGCAACTGCAAAGACAAGCTCTTTTAAAACACTTCAGAGAAGAAAATGTCCACAGGAAACTAAATATTTAATACCACATTATAAACCAAATCTAAAAAGAGACAAACATCTCATAAAAGAGCTAATTGTTTTTAAATTGATAATACTGACCAAATGATTTAATAGTCATATTTAGAAATTATAACTAATGTTGACTAATAAACACTACATGTCAACAGTTTAGAGAAATGTATCATGATTCAAATTTAATTATAGTTATTATGGGGAATGAAACAATTCATTATTTGTCAATAGCATCACATATTAGAAAATCCATAGCTGATGGATGAAAACATATCTGGTGAATTATATTATCAGGCACAGTAAGTTTACAGTAGAATCAAAGTCTATGAAAACCTAGTGCCACTATCTGGCACAAAGTCTGCTTTAAAGTAAGAGTGGGATGAGAAGAATATAATTAGTCAAAGTTATTGCTAAAAGACTTAAAAAAAATTCAAACTAATTCCCAACAGCCAAAGCCTTCCACATAATGTGCTAATCAGAGTGAAAGGCTCCACTACCATTTCTGGCTGAAGGTTTTATGAGTAGACTATATGACTTTATAAAGTCAATGAGTCATTTGAGCTCTTCTCTCATCTGAAGCTAATTAAAATTTATTTTCCTGACTAAAAATACATGTTATTAGACCATGTTCTTAAGTGTATAGCTCACTGAATTTTTATATATGCACACACCTATGTAATTACCGTCCTTATCACAACATAGCACATTTGTACACCTTCTCAGAGGGATCCCCCATGCCTCTTCCCAGTCAGTAACTGCCCTCCCCGCACCCCATAAAAAACATAATCACTATTTGGACTTTTAAAGCATTAATTTAGTTTTCCTATTCTTTAACTTCATAGAAATGAAATTGTATAAAAATGTTCTCTTTTGTACTGGGCTTTTTAAAATTTACCAGTGCTATTCTTTTATTAATTGCTGTATCGTATTCCATTATACAAATATATCAAAATTTATCTATTGTACAGCTGATAACTTCTGGAATATTTCTGATTAGGGACTATTATGGAAAAAGTTGCTATGTACATTCCTAAACATGCCCTTTGTTGGACATATGCTCGCACTTCTCCTAGGTATATGCCTACGATGGGGATTGCTGAGTCATAAGGCGGGCAATACGTCTAAGCTAAATCTTTCTTAATGATGCAATATTAACATGGCCTTCTCCTAGATCAGAGGCACTGATCTATGTAAACTAGAGAAGAATGAGTGTCACCCTTTGCTTAGAACTCATGTAGGTGCTATGTTTTTCTCTCCCAACTTCACTCTGAAATAGTAACGAGTGTCACTCACAGTCCAGGCCCCATACTTTATTGTACAAGTTTAAGTCCAAGTCCTGGTGCTATAGATTATTTACTTGTGTGACTGTGCATATTACTTATGTTTCAGTTTCAGGTTTTATTACATGTAAAACAGCCCCAGGATACTTTTTGTGATGATTGAATCAAGTAGAAGTCTTTGGTATCTGCTTATATTGTCCTTTATATTTTGAATGCCAGATCCTGAACACTTGCTTTTAAAATAGTTTATATTTCTAAGTCTTGTAAGTTGAAAATATACACAACTCTATCGGTGAAGAAGGTGTTTACTTAAAGGCGATTCTTACTTCATTACAAAATGTACTTTGCACTGAAATATCAATGATGGATGCCCCTGCAAACTTCTTCCTACCATATTTCCCCGAAAATAAGACCTAGCTGGAAAATAAGCCCTAGCATGATTTTTCAGGATGACATCCCCTGAACGTAAACCCTAATGCTTTTTTTGGAGCAAAACTTAATATAAGACCCAGTCTTATTTTCAGGGAAACACAGTACTTAATCAGATCTAACTTATAAAGTTAAGTCAAGAATAAACTGTAAATAAAGTTATAATTTCCAATCCTCAGCCACAAACTATAATATTAACCTCTCAGAAAACATAATAAATTGACTGAAAATTTTATATACTAGTCCCAAGTTAAAACAGTTAGAGTATATATAATGCAAATTCACTAGATTTTTCTTAAGATTTACGCAAAATATGGGGGGAAATTTACCTTGACTATGCAGTTATGCAAAGAACAACAAAACTTTAAAGTAAAGTGATAATCTCAGTAACAAAAATAAATAATTGTTCTAAATCAAAGTATTCATCAAAAATCTCTTACCAAATACTCTTTCATCGTTGATATTTTTAATGCAGAACCATAGGCCTGCTGGGAAGGTACACACAAGAATATGTAGATCAAAGAAGAAAGACACCCAAGTTGTAGGTTGATGCTCAGACACTGATGCAATAATTGGAATGTGTATTTTTGCATACCTGGTATTGAAAAAGTTATTATTTAAAATTAAATGATACAACAGTTCTTTTCAGACAGAAAAAATTTCTTTGATTGTAGATATGGTTCCTATTTCCTATCTTGTCTCACTTAAAAGTACATTCAAATGTAAACTGCAATACTGAATATAAATCTGGTCCATACTGATAAAACTAAAAATAATATGCCCTCCTTAAAATTGGGAGAATTATCTAAGGCCAATTATATTATAAAAGTATTGGTTGTATTTAATACAAAAATCTTTGCTCAAACAGGAATTTGTTCTGCAGTTTAACTTAGCATCGCCTATGTTTGCATCAACAAGGTTTATTACCTTTTGGACTTATTACTAGCAGATATACCTTGTCCAGTAAGAAAGCATATTGCCACAGTACCTTTCTTAACAAGGCAATGGCATAGGGGCAGATGAGGGAAATGGAAAGGACAGGACAAATTATTCCTGAAATGCCCTGAGATTTCAAAGTAATCATTAAAGTTTAGAAAGCAAAATTAAGTATGACTGATAAATATTTAACCCAGTAATTTAACCTAATCAGAATAACTGTCTACAACAGGGGTTTTCCCTCAAACTCTCTGGTGATCCACTGGCTGATCTCTACAAGTATGTATCCAAATGTTAGTTTCAGTCATTCATACATAATTAGCTTATGCCCTTCAATTAAACCTGGGCATGAACCCTTTTGGTATCACATCAAAAGGTAGGTCCATTCAATAAATTGGGGTAGGTTTTTAAAGAAGACAGAACAGCGGGAACAGGGGCAAGAGGTAAATTACCATCAACAGATATTTTTTTTTATCCTTAGGAAAATATTTTAGGGATAAAAAGTTTTAGTGAACTAGTTGTTTAATTTAAAAGCAAATTTTAAAATTAGGTCATTTTATAATAGCACTCTTAAAAAACACAAAAATATTCTCTAGTATATTTAATAGATTAAAAATATCAAACTTAGATAATGTGGCATTTGAAAAAATTTAAAATTTTTTCTTAACATCTACAGCATATGGGTTTATTACATAACACCTAGTCTTAATGATAAAAAGTTAAATATTACTAATAGATGGCAACTTTGAATACACTGGTAAAAATAAAAACCAATTACTAAAATTGCACAAATGTTTCCTGAAATGTTTTGACAAAACTAAAAAAAGGAGTTGCCCACACAGAACAGAAATACATGACTTATATATCATAGTAAAGGTGCATTCCAAACAGGTATTATAACAAAGAAAAATATAAAAGATTCAACATTTACTAAACTAGTATATGGTAGGTACTTTAGAAAAATGTTGCCCAAGTACTGACGAAGATACTGACAATAAGAACAGAGTGAAAATGGCATTTTAATAAAATGAGGGCAAATAACTTATCCGCACTTACCCAGTATCCCACAAGGAGTAAAACCTGCCACTCCACGGTGCAATGTAACCTTGGAAGGAAAAATGTAGAGGAAATTAATTGGCCTTTTTATTGCTTTTGTTTGTTTTACTGGTTTTATGTTTACTGATTATTAAGGATTAAGTTAATCTAATATTAGAAGAATTTCAGTTTTCTCTTGTAGGTGACAACCTATTTCACAGGGCTGGCAGCCAGATAAAATAAGTGATCAAATAAAAACAAACATTCATGGAGATTACATTACCAGAGAAACATAAGTTGACAGATAGAATTATAGGAAGTTTTCCAATTCTTCCTTAAACTTCTAGTTGACTAGTCAAATAAAGCTAAGACGGTAAGATAGCATTGGATAATTTTTAAAAGGGGGGAGGTGTTTAAACAATCTAATCTAGTATGTCAAATTTAGATAAATTATCAAGATGATTTTAAACATTCATGCATTTACTCCTATCAATTCTTCATGATTTTATGAGCTAGGCTGGTACATTAACTTAACAGATGGAATACTTTTAGAAAGAAAATTGACTTGTTCTAGGGACTAGTGAAAACAGCATCAGAAAGTAATTTAGAATCCAGAAGCAGACTGAAACTAATTTGGTAGATTGTTTAAAAGTAGGGGAGAGAGAGAACATATGCACACAAGAGGGCAAGCATGCAGTAGAGGTTAACATCGGAAGCTTTGAATTATACAATTTGGGCCTGTTCATTTATCAAGAGAAGGATGCTAGAAAGTGAATTTATCAGATCTTGAAGCAGTAAAATTAAGATACTGTTAAAAAAAAATCACAACTTGTAGTGCAATTCATATTGTAGAACCTTTGGCTATTATTTTCTTATTATTTGTAAAGACTACACAGTATTTGACCCCCTAGGATAAATGGAACATGCATAAAATTTGTGAAACAATTACCTTTTTGAATGATCTAGAGTCAAGATTCACATCCTACTTACACCTACCTGTGTAAGTCAAATAGATGACACTAAGGAACACAGCACCTGCAGCTACTGATACACCCAAAAAGAAAAGGGTCTGGAACTCTTGTTTTGTTAATCGGTCTCTCAGATACTGCAAGAAAGCATAAGCTTGCAGCAAGGCAAAGACACCTAATCAGAGAAAAAGGTGATATAAATAATCAACAAAGCACTTTTCCAAAGACATTTAAAAATGTTAATTTGGAAGAGATACTTAGAAAACCCTGTACCATTCATATCAAAGACTAGTCATTTCATCTAACCAACATTTCCCCTGTCAAATGACAGTTAATCAATTAATACATCCAAAAATTTCTTATACTTTTTTTTTTTTTTTTTTGAAACGATCACACGCCCCATATACATGGTTCAGGGAAGAAAAATCCCATTTCAAGTATCTGGAGCCCAGGTAGCATATTAAATTCCTCCCTTTGTCCCATATTTTAATGACAAAGGAAAAAAACAGAAATGTCACTAAAAAGCAATCCTAAGATTTACTAAAGGATACAAAAGACTTGGATCAGGAAAATCCTGATATATAGTTACTGTTTATAGTTGAGTGATGGGATGTGACCTTAATTACACATTTATATAAGATTCTCAATTAGTAGATATAAGAGTGAGTGCTAACATAAACAAAATTAAAGCAGCAATAACTAAAAGTATTTAATTGTCAAAATGTACAAAACACAATACAAAAGCATTAGGTATAAAACTAAAAGAATGAGAACCCTAACCCATCTGGAATACTGATTTTTCTTTAAAAAAAAATTAGCAATAAGGGTTATTTTTAACAATATGTTTTAGAATGATTAATAAATATTATCAATTATTTAGATTTTAGGAAATGTAATAATGCGTATGTAAAAGAGTCAGGTGATTGTGTATCTACATAGACATTGCTATACACAATTGTATACTCCAAACTGAATATACATTTCTCTCAAACTACTACTTGGTAATTTTAAAACATCACATTAGAAATGCAAGTAAAAGTATTTCACACATTTAAAAGTGCTATGTAATAGTATGTTGTGGGTTTTTAACATTTTGGGGGAGTGGGATGTTACAAGAGTCTCACTGAGAATCTGATGATAAAAGCTATGGATGGGAAACATTTGAGATCTTGCTACCCGGCATGTGTCATCAGTTTGGCTCAAATAAACTCTTATAAGTTCAAAAATAAATAAATGAATAAATAACAGCTATGGAACATCACCTCAGAAAATTAAATATACGAATATTTATAAAATACTACAAATAAAGTAACTACCCACAGCCTTCGTATGGGCTATGGACCTCATGTTCAGAATCTCTTACAAAGTTTTACTCACATAGCTCCCATTATCTTGTTACTTGTGACCCAGATTAATAATGACAAAGTACTCTGATTATATGGAGGGGAATTATATGACTTTATATTAATATAAAAACCATTAATTCCAGTTAGTAAATATAGAGAAAATATTTTAGTGAGAGGTAAGGAACATAAAAATGAAATGTTCCATCTAAATTTGCTGAAATGGAAACTCAATAGTACAGTAACTCAGTGTACAGATATACTGCTTAATATTTGTTTATACAAGTGAATATTATTTAGTGTTTGCAAGTAACATGAATTGTGCAAAAAGAGATGCTCTGCTTTTCAAAACAGCAGTGGCTGAGAAGATAGGCAATTTTGAGAACACAATAGCAGAAAGTCTCAAGAAAACTATGATATTTTTATTCTACAGCGGTGATATTTTAGAACCAATATGATGAAAATTAAAAACGAAAAGACTCACTTTGTTCCCTTGAAGACTGCCTAGTCATACAGTCATACATTCTTTAGAAGAAGGACAATAAATATTTTCTCATACCTGCAGCTGCCATGTGTTCACTTGTTCTGATTGGCTGAAATCCCACAAAGGGTATCTGCATGGATAATATTAAACCCACAATGTAGAAAGTGCTATATGCTATAAAGACAAAATAGAAAACAATGATAGTTTACTACTACATTAAGTATTTCAAACATAAATGTATACATAACTCATCTTTTTAGCAAAGTTTTAACTGAACTTAATTTTAAGAACAGACTCTTGAAATGACTGTTCTACTCAATGCTATTTTATAGTTAATCATACATCACAAATCACGAACATTCTTTCTGCCAATTTAAAAAATTATTTTAAGTACTTTATTTTGTAAAATATAATTTAGAACAGTTAGGAGACTGGTGCTTCTTTCCTCTCCCCAAAATGGAATCAAACTTTTTCAATCATTAATAATCATTGATATAACCCAAGAAGCTACATAATATAGAAATAAGTAAACACCATTCCTATTGCCATTAATCTAAAGTATGCATGACCTAGTGAATACTTATCGTCTCCATATATGAAGAGCTATTATTATCTCAAAAGCTCTCAAGTATTTTATACCCTTTTTATAGTCTCCTACTACTCTTTGTACAGTATTTAACAGTAAAAAAAAAAAAAAAAGCCAGTCCACTAAGTTTTCTGTGATTAAAGAAAAAAAGGACTTAGTACACAGAAGTTAAACCATAAAACTGACTAGTTATTGAACTTACTAGGTTCTAATAAAGGAAACCTATTTGCTCTTGCCACTGAGTATATTATAATATTCTTGGCTTGTATCAACCTAAATGTATAGGCAAATTGGGGAGGGGTTACAATCTGTCTAATAAGACTTGTTTTGCATTGAGGTGTTCACAGACCACTATTAGATAATTACAGAGAAAATTGGAATCGCTGTAATCAAAAATTATTTAGAAATGAAGATAAAAGCCATCTGAAATAAGTTAATGTGAAAATCATTCCATTTATAAAGCGTATTCACGTCATTTTACGAAGCACAGTCAATATTCAGTTGTTGGCAAATAAAATACTCTATTAGAAAAAAAGACTGGGGGTATATTTAGGAAGAAAAACTGTTACAACATACAGCATATACTTCCCTTTACCCAAATTAGTTGAGAAAAAATGTTTAGTTGCTTTTAAAAGAACTCCATTTATAGAAGGTAAATTATGGGCTAATGGTTCAAATGTTAAATTGCCTCCCAAGCTGTCTCGTAAGAGATGACTATAGTGTTAGGAAAAGGGTAAGAAGCTCAAGTAAATTTAATAGAATGGACCAATGTATGTGAGTAAAATTTCTGATGACTGCAAGCTAATGGAGAACTGGTGGTCTAGGAGACTGCAGAAATAATCCATCCCATATAATGTACTTTCCAGATATATTAATGTTGGAGTGGAATTACCCTCAATGAGGTATATGAACACAAACGTAAAAAAGTTAAGAATTTCTCTAGCACATGATTTGAACTGTCAGTCTATTTGGTTGACAGGTTTTCTAATATCAATATATTTCTTTTACAAATCAGTCCTTTTGTAGATGTCCTGACAAAGGGTTTGGATGAGAAGATTTATAGATTGACCTAAGATTTTATGATCAACAGGCCTTTTAAACACCTGGAGCTGAGAAACCAAACCCCAATCAAACCTTAGACAAATATTGAACACACAAAGGCACAACTAGAAAGATCAGGACTGAGAAAACCTTATGTCATTTATGTGTTTTAATTATAGTTAAGTCCACTTACATCCAAACACCACAATTTCTGAGGCCAGATTTCTCTATTTTATAAACACAAGTGAACAATGAATATTGTAACACTGTCACGGATTTTGAGTTAAATATGATAAATGGCACATGTTGAACAAAAACGTGAAGATTTAAAAAAAAATGAGGTGAAATATAATCATTTTCAAGTGACCCAATCAGGGGCATTCAGTACATTCACAATGTTATGTTGTGCAACCACCACCTCTCTCTCATCCCAAAACATTTTCATAAAAAGAAAACTCCATACTCATTAAGCAGCTGCTCCCCATTCCCGCCAGCCCAGCCCAAGGCAAATACAAATCTCTATCTGTCTGTCTCTCCGGATTACTGGCTTGTTCTTAATTGCAAAAGTCATGGGTGTTTTTTTTTCCCGTTTGTTTTAAAAAATACAGTAAAGAGTGGAAGTCTCTGGTCCATTTACTTCCCTATATGTCACATTTTCAGCAATAATCACTAAAAGGTATGGTGGGCATAAAAACACACATTCATATTCTCGCTCTTCAAATGGAGCTATACTGTGCTTGGCAGTGTAAAATTTTCAGCAATTACTTGTTTGGGAACCACTAAGGAAATTTCTTGTCGGGGATTTGCTCAAGTACATTTCCAGACATATTCAAAAAAAGAATAAACCTGGTAATATTCTCAATTCAGCGGTTTTATGCAACTTCACAAAGACATTTATTGCTACCAGTAAAGAAGAAAACACTTCATACAGAAATAGATGCACCAGGGTTCATGTTAATAATAAGAGAAATGGAGATGAGTTCAAAAGAAACTCAATCTCAGAAAACATTAAAGGTTGGGGCGGGGGCTTTCATTTGTATTACTTTGTAAACATACTGTAGGTTAGTATCAAATAAAGCTGACCTAATGTCAACAGACAAGTTCTCAACAATATTTTACCTCTGAAATTCCTTTATCCAAACTAGCCTCATTTATACCTACTTTATATGCACCAATGACACAAAGCTGATCAACGCAATAATCCAAAGATAACCATTTTCTTTTAAGAGAATTGGATTCATGTCTTCTGTACTTTATATTTTTTGGATCACTGATACTGAGATGTTTACATAGGGGGATATAAGTTCTATTTCATAGCACTCTCTAATACACAGATAAGTATTTCCATTAAATAAAATTCAGGATTGCTTGTCAGGTTATATAAAGTATCACTTGCTTAATACTGCCCTTCTCCTTGAATATGTAACATTAGGTATATATCAATTTAAATCCCATGTACAACTCATATTTTAAAACAGAAAATAAGAATTAGATACACTGAGTAGAAAGAAATAGTGAATTAACTCTCAATTCTTAAAAATAAAGACAATCTCTACTGCAAAATGAAAACATGTTGTTTTTTCTCCAGGCTATGTATTATAGCATCTAACAGTGTGTTCAAGACATTCTAAAAATACAAAATCTTAGTAAGAGCAATCCTATGCTGTAAGAGTTAAATATCTAATTGGGAAAATCAGAGATGTATACAAATAACCACAATATAATAAAACAAGTACATGCGAGAATGGTGGGAAAAAACCCTCGCCTTATAAAAACTTAAAGGAGGGAGATTTGCCTCTTCTGGACCTGAGCAATGAAGAGGCCATCGCCCACACCAGTACCACTCTCTAATGTTCTCAGAACACCTCAACAGTACAAACTGATAGCAATCATTCCCCACCAATTCTTCCGACCAACTCTCTAGGAGACTTGACCAAACTACTATACACATCTATTACAACTTTGTATCTAGCCATGTTACCCTACTTTTCTTACCCTTTACACCAGAAGAATAAAGCTTTCCATCAAAGGAGTGAGCTCTAAGGAAATGCGCACCACCAGTAGTCATGCTGTAAATCATTTATTACACCATGAAAATGTGACCACACTGCCATCCTGTGGAAGCACAGTTACTGACATTCACTACTGAAGAGCATACGCAAATGTGTTAGAAAAATTACATTAGAAAGATATATAGAAAGTCTATTATTCTTTGGTTATTTTTAACAACAACAAAAACAAAAACAAAAAAAGAAACCTCTTTGATTTGGAACAAATAGTAATCTTCTAAACAGAGCCTAAATATCCTTCACTCTTAAAGTACTTAAAAAATCTAAGAGGGGAGGTGGAAAGGGTGGGGCGGGGGAACAGACTGATACAGAGAAGAACAAAACCCACTGCCGTTGACTTAAGGTGCACAAATGAGTTGTTCTGTAAGATAAAAGGCATTGAAAGGTCTGATTCAGATTCCACTGAAATTTTAGTTTTCAAGAAGCTCCTGAGGTTCCCCAAACCAAACAAGTATCTTCTATGACAAAGCATCAACTTAGGATGCCTAATGTATCTCTTCCATTGGGCTGTTCCTGAATTATTACATCCTTTTATTATAAACCAGTAATCTAGTAAGTAAAATACTTCTCTGAGTTCTGTGAGCCGCTCCAGCAAATCAATCGAACCCAAGGAGGGGGCTGTGGGAACCTCTAATTTATAGCCATTCTGTCAGAAGCAGAGGTGACAACCTAGACTTCAGATTGGCATCTGAAGCTGCGGACAGTTTTCTGGGATTGAGCCCTTAACCTGTGGCATCAGATGTTATCTGTGGGTAGATGGTGTCAGAACTGAGTTGAATGGTAGGACACCTACCTGTGTCTGAGATAGTTTGATGGTAGGGAAAACACACACACACACACACACACACACGATGGAACAGACCAGCGGTACATTATATTAATGGTAAACAAAACAAAACCAAACCAGAAGAGACTGTCTCTGGGGATGAGAATTTAGGGAGTGAGCCAGTAAAGGAAAAGGTAGAGAAAGAGGCTGCTGATTTTGCTTATAAACCTTATAATAGTATTTAATTTTTTCACTTACATACATTTATTACCTTAAATTTTAAAATTGTAAATAAAAATAAGCATACCACTCTATTAGAAGTTGTGTTTTAGTTATTATTTTGTACTTTATATAACACTTTGCTGTTATTTCTCCACTACAATTCATAATCAAAAATAGTTGTAGTGAAAATTTTCAGTTTTTTTAAAAAAGGAATAATCTTTAGACTCACATTGGGGTTTTATCCCCTCGGTCTTTATAATCACTTCTCTCAGCCTCTGGAACTCTGTTTTATCTGGCTATTCCTTCAAAATTTTAACACCACTGACAGACAAACACTTAAATAGCACTGTGTTGTAAGCAGTTTTCACACATTAACTCATTTATCCTTAAAACTCTGAGGTAGGAATTATTATCTCCATCTGACCCATGAGGACATAAACGCATAAAGAAATTAAGCAATTTGACCAAAATTACACCACTAGTAAATGACTAGGCCAGGAACTGAATCCAGTTAATTTGGCTCTGCAGTGCATATTCTGACCCTCTATGTTAGGGCACTTCTTATTTATGATTACATTACCACAAATCCTCTGTAAGTCTGTTTCTATACTATTTTCCGCTCTCAAGATCAATGTTTATCTAAATGAATGGGACTAGATCAAACTAAAAAGCTTCCGCACAGCAAAAGAAACCATCAACAAAACAGAGGCAACCAACCAAATGGAAGAAGATTATTTGCAAACAACACCTCTGATAGGGGCTAATATCCAAAATATATAAGGAACTCATACAACTCAGCAACAAAAAGACAAACAATCCAATTAAAAAATGGGTAGAAGACATGAACAGAAACTTCTCCCAACAAGACATACAAACATGGCCAACAGATATATGAAAAAAATGTTAAACTTCACTAGCTCTTAGGGAAATGCAAATCAAAACCACCATGAGACATGACCTCACACCTGTTAGAATGGCTATCAACAAGACAAATAAAACAAATGTTTGAGAGGCTGTTGAGAAAAAGGAACCTTTATACACTATTGGTGGGAATGTAAATTGGTATAGCCGCTATGGAAAACATTATGGAGGTTCTTTGAAAAATTAAGAATAGAATTACTATATGACCCAGCAACCCCTCTCCTGGGTATCTACCCCCAAAAATATGAAACCGTTTATCCATAAAGATATATGTACTCTGATGTTCATCGCAGCATTATTTACAGTGGCCAAGACATGGAAACAACCAGTGTCCTTCGGCAGATGATTGGATAAAGATGTGGTATATATACACAAGGGAATGCTATTCTGCCATAAGAAGAGATGAAATACTGCCATTTGAGACAACATGGATGGATCTTGAGGTTATTATGCTAAATGAAGTCAGATAGAAAAAGTTAAGAACCATATTACTTCACTGATATGTGAGATATAAAACTGAAGGCAACAAAGGAACAAGACAAGCTAATAAAGAAACAAAAACTCATAGACACAGATAACAGCTTAGTCATTACCAGAGGGGAAGGGAGGAGGGGGAATCGTAGAAGAGGGTAAAGGGTGTCAAATATATGATGATGGAAGAACTGACTCTGGGTGGTGAGCACATAATGCAATATATATTATAGATTATGTATTATAGAATTGTACACTTGAAACCCACGTACTTTTGTTGACCATTGTCACCCCAGTAATTAAAACAAACAAACAAAAATCAAGATTTATCTCAAATTTTCAGAAGGGCATGGTTAATTGGAAAGCCTAAAAAGACTTCCCTTAAACTCAAAATCGAAATTGATTTTCACAAACCCCTCCCCATTTCCATTTTGTTCACATGCTATAATTACACTGTAATCATGGATTACATTATGAAAGCTCCTTAGAAGAATCCTAATGGCTAGCACAAAAGTTAGTTATCTATTAAACACTTAAATCTCTAGTGAACCAATTTGCTTGAATTTCCTGAAAAATAATAAGGTAGCATTAGACAAAATAAATTCTAGCACTTCCAGCTTTTGCGTCCTAGAAATTTTACATGCAATTTTTCTTTTAAGTTTGTTGTTTTATAAGTTAATCTAGCATTAGATATATTCTGTTTGTAGCGGTAAAGTATAAATATGATTCCTAAAGTTCATGGCTTTATTTTTAATTCACTAAACAGTAGGATGATCTTTTCTTTGTTCACAAGATAGACAATCCTAGAATAATTTGCGCAAAACTAAAGTAGTATGTCTACAACACTTTACTCTTTCAATGATGGTTTCCAGAAAATATTACCACAAAGATACCTTTCAGGTATAATATAAAAAGCAATTCTGCTACTCTCCTTACTCAAATTAACTCACTAGAGAAAACATAGACAATACCATAAACAAATTTCTTCAGTAACATTTAAAAATCATTTATCAATATTAGAAACCAATTTCTTCCTTCTTAAATTATTGTTATTTAATGAGACACTTATAAACCATAAGAGGTAAAATTCATATTTCTATAAGTGAAAAAGCAAGTCTCATTCCTTATGAATTTAATACATGTTCATTGTAGAAAATTTAGAAAGCAAAGTATAAAGAAAAAAGTCAATAGTAATCCTTG
Organism: Rhinolophus ferrumequinum; assembly: GCF_004115265.2. Classification (NCBI taxonomy): domain Eukaryota; kingdom Metazoa; phylum Chordata; class Mammalia; order Chiroptera; family Rhinolophidae; genus Rhinolophus; species Rhinolophus ferrumequinum. Next base: position 18,830,329 of record NC_046300.1, read on the forward strand.
CTGTCTGCTTTTTATTAACATTTTCCTATATCACCAAATAGTAAAAAAATATTCCATTTAATGACACTAGTATTTCATGGTATGAAAATGCTACAATTTAAGTATAATTATAAATTATAATTAGACATTTAAGCTCTTTTCACAATTACAAGTTATACCACACTGAATATCCCTAAACATGTCTTCATATCTTTAATAATTTTCTTATGACATATATGATAAACTTTTATCAAATTAGAAAGGTTAAAATCATTTTACATCTCATCAGCGTTATATGATATCTGCAAACCAGTCTTTCTATAAATGCAAAATAAGACTTTCTTCTTGTTAAAACATCAGAATCCTATTTATAACATAATTTTGTAAAATTTACTTTCCAATACAGTGAAATTCAACAAGTCCAAAATATACCTTCACAAAATAATTTAACTTTATAAACTTCAACCCCCCTTCCTCAAATTTCATCCACATTATCTTCCATGTACCTCCTTTTCCACATGTGAACAGACTAACAGTTTTCCTTGGCTTAACAACCAAGTCTAAGGACACATGAAAAACATTTACTCAAAAGGAAACATTTTTATCTTAATTATTTCAAATGATTCACTTTTTCCTCACTTAATTTGATACTCAGAATCCAATCAAACTTTTGGTTATTAATTATAAGTTTGCCATATATCAATCCTTTATTTCTTTATCTAAATATTTCTGCTCACAAGGAGGGATAATTACAGACAAAGGATGATATATATGTTAAAATCATAGGACAGCCTGTATATACAAATACACTTGCTAATGCTTCCATTTTTTTCAGGACCATAATGTTAGGTAAAATTTAACTTAAATCCTGATACATTTAGGATGAAAGAAGAGAAACAATTGTTTTACATCATCACTTTTCATCCATTTAAAGGTAAACTCTATGAAAGAGTGTAAAAATCACTTAGTTACATGAGTACAATAAGAGAGAAAAGAAACAAGGAGGGTGGGGTAGAGAAACTGAATTCTGTGAAATTAGGAGACATTTACTAATCTAACTTTATACACATATATAACATCCCTAAACCATTTTATTTTTATTCGCTCTGTAAAAAAAAGAAATATTCTCAAAAGCCAACCAAAGCAGTATTAATTGTATGCTTTTTCTAAAGTGACCAGAGTTCCTACTCACCAAATGCAAGGTCTTTTTCTCAGGTTTCATCCTACTAGATCTTAGTGCTAACACTCAAGGGGATTTGGATACTGCTCATGTTTTAAACTTTTTTGTAGACTTCCATTAACCTCTTTAAAAACATTATTTATTTGACTACATCTGACTTCTCCTTGGTCTCTTCTCCATCTTCCTAATTCATGGGCGTTTTACAAAAGTCAATCCCTCAGTCTTCTCCTCACTCTATTCCTGACAAATTTTCAGGAAGCCAAATTTTAAAAATTAAACAAACAAAAATCTTAGTTCTTTCCCTATAACCATTTAACTTAAAAAATTTCTTTCCTTATATATTTCCTAAACAAAACAGCTGAAAATTATAGTTTAATCTATTATTCTCCTTTCTGGATCCCAATGACTGTTTACAATGTTTTCAGGGTAGGGAGACCTCATAGGTTGGTGTATTTTAACAGTAAAGTATTTATTTACATGCTAGATATAGTTATAGTGATTTTTAGCATCATGGGCTATGGAGCCAAAACATCTAAGTTCAGGCTTCAGCTCCATTATTAGCTACAAGATATTCAGCAAATTATTGTGTGTTCTCGTTTCCTCATCTGTAAAATGAAGATAGTAACAATACCTACCCTCATGGTGGGGTTATGAAGATTAAATGAGTTAATACACATAAAAAACTTAGGACAGTTTGTGGTGTATAATAAGAACTAGAAATATATTAATTATTTAAGTGGTGATTGTTATAAAGTATGCTGAAATGGCCAGAAATATAATTAAAATACCATGCATTTTTTTAAATTGCTATAATTCATATTCTATAAAATTCACCCTTTTAAAATGTACCATTGAGTATTTTTTTATTATATTCACGAAGTTGCATAACTATCACCATTATTTACTTCTAGAACATTTCCTCATCCCCCACAAGATCCCATAACCCATTAGCAGTCACTCCTCCACTTCGAAAGCCCCTGGCAACCACTAACCTACTTTCTGTCTCTGGATTTGCCTATTCTGGAAATTTCATGCAAAAAGAATCCTACAATACATGGCCTTTTGTGTCTGACTTATTTTACTTAGTATAATGTTTTCAGGGCTCACAATGTAACATGTATCAGTACTTCATTCATTCTTATGGCTGAATAATATCCCATTGCATGGATATACCACACTTTATCCATTCATCAACGATGGACATTTGGGTTGTCTTCACTTTTTGGCTATTATAATGAATGCTGCTATGAACATTAGTGTACAAGTTTTTGTGTGAATATATATTTTCATTTAACTTGGGTATATACCCAGGAGTGGCATTGCTGGATCATATGGTAACTGATTAAGTTTTTGAGGAACTGCTAAATTACTATGTTTTTTTAATCAAATAAACATGCTTTATATCATTGTGCTACTGTTTTCCAACAACATTATAATGGGATTCTATTATTTTACTAAGACATTAGTTTCTGATCACAACTTCTCTCTAATTTAACCTATAAGAATTTTCTGTCTATATCACAGAAAATGGGCTCTAAGATTTGAGACACCATCTATCACTAAGTATATAATTCAAAAGACGTGTTTAAAAACTTGTAGCAAAAATAAAGATTGTGTAGAGAAGGTTTCGCACAGACTATGCTATGGTCGGAATGTTTGTGCTCAACCACCTCCCATTCATATGGTGAAAACCGAATGCCCAAGGTGATGGAGGTGATTAGGTCCTGAGGGATCCAGGGACTCGTAACCTTTGAAAGGAGTACCCAGAGCGTTAGCACTCCCCTTCACTATGTGAGGGCAAAGCAAGAAGGTGTCAGCTATGTACCAGGAAGAGAGCCCTCACAAGAACATGACCAGTCTGGTGCCTTAATTTTGGACTTTCCAAGCCTCCAGACTATGAGAAATAAATTTCTGTTGTTTATAAGCTACCTAATCTGTGGTTTTTGTTATAGCAACCCAAACAAACTAAGACAGTCTGTTGTATACTGTATAGAAAGGGCTTTCAAAAGTTTAAAACTGTTTACTTTGAAGATGCTCAATCTCTTACAGTGAGTAAGTTGAATTTGAGTAATATGTATATGTGGATGATTTTCATGATAGAAATGCACCTTCCCTCAAATAGAAAAAAAAGAAAAATGGCTCACAAATATTAAATCTAAAATAATTTCTACAAAAACTCATCAAGAAGACGGTAACTTAAGTAAAAATGCCTGACCCTCCCTATAAATATAGAAAGCAAAATAAATATAATTATTTTTACCTTCTAATGCATAATACTGACCTAACAGAAATGTCTGGTCAATGAAAACAATGTATATGAGACATCTCTTAGAAATTGACAGATTTCAAAAGTCAAATCACTTACCTATGTAGACTCTTTTGCTGTATCTCTGCATCAGTAATAACACAAATACATGCAGTGGAATAAGGTTGATAATAAACACATAACCACCCCAAGCAGAGACCTATGAGCAAAGAAATGCTACGTTAAATAATTTATATGTTTGCTTTTTAAAATAGATACATTTTATTTGTCATAAAATCTAAACACATAAGCAAATATAAACACTAGGATTTTTAGCAATTTTGAGATATGCTTAAAAATGTATTTATATTACTATAACCTTCAAATAACCTATTTCTCCTGATTTTTATTGACAATTAAAATAACATAATCCCATAAATTCAATATGCTTCTCTACATTCACTGGAGAAATAAACAAATTAAACTTAACAAGAATGTTGAGAACATTATATTAATAATTTGTTAATTGGAAGTAAAAAGACTCATGGAGATAAGGACTTTTAGGATATAGATTATAAATTTTTAAGGGAAAAATGGCTTTTACTTCCCCTATTTTTGATGATAAATACATTGAAAGAAATTTCACTGACAATAAACACAATGAATGTTAGCACCAGTCAACAATTCAAGTAAAAGGAATACTCAGATGATCTGGATATGCTTTGAGATCCTCAAAATAAAGGTGCTACCTTGGGTATAAATTATTTCCTATATAAATCAAGATCCCATTTTAATGTTTGGCCTGTATCACAAAGTTAGAACAATTCTATTTAATCAGAATAATTGAGTATGTTCTGGTCTAAATTAATAAAGATTCTAAAGATAATGTTTATTTGCAACCAATAGAATTTATTAATTTTTATAAATTAGTAACAAGCCATAAAGTCTTGTTAAGATCAAAGTTCTTGGATGTGCTCTAATAACTAAAAGTTTGAAAGAGCCATTTATACTTTCAAAAGTTTGAAAGAGTCATCTTAAGAGACTATACGTTAACATACATATTCTAACAATGCTGCTCTTATCTACAATGTTTCAGTACCACTTGCAAAGGAACTGCCTTCAATTTACAATGCATACAAGAACTACAATTTACCACTTCAGTCACATGCTATTTTTCACCTAAAACAATGTCACTCTGGTTGAGTAACAGAATCCTAACAATCCTAACAGAAGGACTTCTGGTTATTTCCAAAATGTACCACATTTTGCTGTATTGTATAATGCATACATTTTTACCCAAATTTCTGAAGGAAAAATAAGGATGTGCATTACACATGGGTAGTACTAATTCCGTACCTACATAATGTTTTAAATTCTTTTATTTATGCTTATAAATTAAAAGTGTAACTTTAGAAATCAATAACGATATCGGTATGCAGAATAATACCCTGGAATACAATAATCAGTTTTGAACTTATGACGAACTTACAATGACGAAGAGTTCTTGGCCTTCTATGATGCATAAATATAGTAAATTTATTACCAGTACATAAAATTTCCTGTACCATATGCTTAAAAATAAATGCTAAAATTCCTTTATGATACAAAACATAAGTACCTAAATGTAAACAAATAAAAATTTGAATTAAAAAAATTAAAAAGATTTTTTTCCCTGAAAGTTTGAGCCAAAAATGTGGGTGCACATTATACACGGCAAAATAGGGTAAGTCTAAAATTGAAAGAGACTGGGTTTCCTGTTACTGAGTACAACTGTGCCAAATATGCCCAGCTTGAACCACTTTAAAAAGGGAATGGATAATCTGAATGCACAAATTTCATGACATTTGTTTTTTAAAAAAAAAAAAAACTACCTATGGTTGTCATTAATTTTCAGCACAAGATTACTATATAGACCAGGGGTGTCCAAACTTTTTTCAACGGTTTTCACCAAGGGCCATATGTGGTAAAACACACAAACAGCCGGGCCACTCACTCGAGGTGAAGTACGTATTGCCTCACCTGGTTTATTTAAGTAAACTAAATATATTTTTGGAATTTGCTACGGGCCAATTAAAAATGGATTGCGGGCTGCAGTTGGTCCGCGGGCCGCAGTTTGGACACCCCTGATATAGACTGTGGTGTGGAAAAGGCAGGAGAATGAAAAGGTAATAATGAACCCCTATCTTAAGTAATCTGTTGAAAACATCATATAGGCAGTTTACAGGTTAACCTAGAGGATGTGACCATTATTTGAAAAGAAAATTTTTGTTTCACTTGCTGCAAATATTCTATTTGACAGATTGAATATTAACCCTCCCCACTAAAAGAAAAGTCAATATGGGTCCTGACAATAAGGGTAGGGAAGAGAATGGTAATAATAAAAAAGTACACATTAAACAAAATTAAGATCCTAAATATTTCAGGAGAAACAAAGTGGAGAACTAGATAAGAGGAGAATGATGAAGAGGAACTGGATGAACTGCCACAAAGACTTGTTAGACATCCTGTATATTCAAATATAAAATCTTACCATATAGAAATACGATAAGCAGCAGCACACTGTCCAAAAAACTGACCCAGTTTTCACAGATTTTACCTAAAAAAAAAAGCAAACATAATAATAATGTTTACAAATGCTCCTGCAGAATTAAAAAATGTTAAATGTTTAGTAAACCTGTATTACAAAAAGCTAAGTTATTCTAAAAAAAGGTGCTGAGGTTATTCAGATATTCAGATCCACTTAATACATGCATTTAAAACTCTGGACAGCAGTCAGACATTTTAGGAATAGCTTTGATTTTATTTCTAGTTATTTGGCTTTCTGTAAATGTATCAACTTAACAGAAACAAGTTATATTTTTCCATTTGATATATCTTCTATCTTAAAATGATTACTATCAACAAACTGAGATTATAACTGAAGAATAAATTTGTTTAGTTAATCTACATTTCCATATGGTTAATTTTCTTAGATATTATACTTTAATCTGAATTTTCCTTTATTTGAATGTGATTATTTATATCTCACATAATTCTAATTATGAGCATCCATTTTTGAAAACTTCTCATCATCTAGAAATTTTCAGATACTATAATCAATATCTCCAAGAAATTTATATTCCTAAAATTAGTTTATAGATGGCCTAATGATGTATCAGTAAAATCCTCAATTCCCCTGAACTAGAAAGACATCTTGTAGTACAAAAAGATTCAAAAAGTGAACAAATTTCTACTGACTTAAGAAACATAATTTAAAAAATAATCCGCGGATAAGAGTTTATATATGTTCATCTCAAAAAAGCAAAATACGTTAGCAACTTCAGAAAACTGAATTTTAAATTTTAGAAACACAAGTTCTAAATACTTATGCCAAAGGGTCAATTTTAAGATGAATCACATGACTGTCCTAAAGCAATGAGAGACGTAAGTCCCATTTACAAGCAACTCTGTATTAAAAAAGTCATTGCCATGTCCTGATAGAAGTTCAAATTTAACAGTATTCTATAGAGCTGATTTCAAGTAATTCTTTACTTTTAAAATGGGCCTCTACTAGCACATCAAAGCAAACTACAGGTGACATCCAATCTTTGGGGGAAATGTTAAAAAAAAAAAAAAAAAGGAAGGGACAGAGGAAGGGAAGAGAAACCATTCTTAGTTTACAGCACTTGAAAGATATATGAGGTTGACTTCTATTAGACTACTGACAAACTGCTTTGAATTGAACATCATAGTTCATACTCGTTATATGTGACAAAGTATCTTCCCCCTGGCGCCCAAAATCTACCTTGATTTAAAAAAGAAGGTTTATCTTTCACAGGGTAAAACAACAGGTGAGGTCCTATGTTAAAACGTGAATAGGGAAGGGGTATACTAAAATACTGAAAATTTTTAAAATGAGAAAAACTTCCAGGGCAGATGAGATATTATTCCTATGTTGAATCTGGAGAGATTGGAGAAGTGAGTCGGAACCAAGTAATGCTGCCAAATCATACAAAGACCAAAGGCACAGAGGCCAAAAGATAATTTTTAGGAAAGGGAGTGAGTACCAGGGAAATGGAAAAGAATGTTTAGAAAGGCCTAATTCTAAGTGTGCGAGATTAGAACAAACAGTGTTCTCAGAGGTGAGATGGAACAGAAACAAAAAGGAATTGGAAGGACAGGGGCAGAGAAGGCTATGGTAGGTAGATTAATAGAGCAAACAAGGAAAAACAGATCGAGAGTACAAAGGATAGGCTGTTCAGTACACTAGAGGTAGAGAAAAAGAAAAAACGTTGGCAGGGAAAGCTTGCAAATGACCATTAAGTCCCTTATATTTGTGTACCAGTTACCATTTCTTGCCTCTTACATCCTTCAATACATCTTACATCCTCCACAGCCTTCAACACCGGTTTTCCCCGAAAATAAGACCTAGCCGGACAATCAGCTCTAATGCGTCTTTTGGAGCAAAAGTTAATACAAGACCCTGTATTATATTATATTATATACCTGGTCTTATAGCAAAATAAGAACCGGTATCCTATCCCGTCCTGTCCTGTCCTGTCCTATCCTATCCTATCCTATCCTACCCTATCACATCATATAAGACTGAGTCTTATAGTAAAATAAGACCGGGTCTTATATTAATGTTTGCTCCAAAAGATGCATTAGACCTGATTGCCCGACTAGGTCTTATTTTCAGGGAAACACGGTATATGTTCTGTGACAAAAGAATTCCTCTAAGTATTTCTCCTTTAAAGTGAGTATGATGCTAAGGTTTCTGAGTAGAGGCTCTGGACAAATACTGCAGGAGAAGAGGCTCTCCAATCATTTCAGGTGTAGGCTGGAGTTAGTGTATGAGTGTGAGGACATCTGGTGGTACTGCCATCAGCCGTGAGCCCAAAACAAAGTTCTCTGTGACTTTGCAGCTTTGATCTAGTAATGACCTTTCTGCAGTCCTCTTGACATGGTGACCAGAAGCGCCATACAAACTCTGAAAGCCTCCTGCCCTGTCCCCTGTTGGTATTCCGACTCCTACTGCACACCATTATATAGGTTGCCAGCTCCCTACCCCCTATGTGCCTACACTCCAGAGGGTGGTTTATTGCTTGTCTGGCAGCTCCAAACCAGCTCCAGCCTGGCCAAGCCACAGAACTTCTCTAGTGTTGGTGAGCTGAACCACACCCTCCTCAATGAGATCTAAATCCTTTCCAAGCTTGTCTTTCCTTGGGTACTCTCCCTCAGCCCTATGATACCATATAGTTTCCTTCTATCTTAGTTGTTCTTCTATTGTAGTTAACATTTCTTTATATAAAACTTCTCTATTTAACCTACTGTGATTGATTGGACTCCGACTGCTACAATTAAAAAAAAAAAAAGACTAAAGCCAACTGTGTGGCCTGAGAGAATGAGTAAAGGAAACATACGGTAAACTAAACATATCCTCAGTATTTACTAATACATGAAAACTTTGCTAGGCTATGTTGAACACACACATTATAACTCAGGACTACAGTGAAAGCTCAATATGATAAAGACCATATGGTGAGTACAGACACTGAGTGTCAAAAGGTCCTTCGAGATCGTGAATGCTCCTGGTAACAAAGACACAAGTTACGAGACTGGTATAACAGACCAAGTGGGTGTTGAGGTCCAAATTTATAGTAGTAGGAATTCATACAGAAAGGAGAGGTTATGCTCCCAGACCAAATCAACATTTTTTGGTGAGCTACAGGAATTAAAGAGTAATAGACAAAAAGAAATTGAGAAAAGGTAGTTTCCTAGCTTGAGCTACTAGCCATTGGTGGGGAGGAGGAAAGCCAACAGATGGTGGGTGCCGATGGGTGATTTTTGAACTCAGTCTTTGACTTGTTGCTATTGAAACACCTGAATTCGAATTCTTCAACAACAAAAGAATTAGAAATCAACAAGATAAAGAATGCTGGGAAATTTTCAAATATTTGGAACAATTCCCTTCTAAAGAACCCATGGGTCAAAGAAGAAATCACGAAATTAAAAAATCTTTGCATGACAATGAAAACACATTATGAAAACATACAGAATACAGCTAAAGCAATGATTATATAACCTTAATTCTCATATTAGAAAAGTGAAAGAGCAAAAATAACTTAAGCTTAAACCTCAAGAAGCTAGAAAAGAGCAAACCAAATACAAAGTAGAAGGAATAATAAAGATCAAGAAATGAAAATAGTACATATACAGAAAAATCAATGAAATCAAAAGTTGGATAAACTTTAGTTAGAAAGTTTAAACTAACCAAGAAAACAGAGAAAATACAAATGACCAATACTAGGAAGAGGTGACATCACTACAGACTGTACAGAAATTAAAATAGTTATAAAGGAGTATTATGAAGTGCCAAAAATTAGATCATTTAGATGAAATGGAACAATTTCAAAAAAGATACACTTTATCAAATTACTCATGAAGAAACAAAATCAGAACAGAGCTCTGTCAATAAAAATTGAATTAGCAATTTAAAAAAATCTTTCCAGATTCAGATGGCTTCACTCGTGAAAAGTACCCAACAGTTAAGGAAGAGAAAATACCAATCCTGTAAAAACTCTTTCAGAAAATAGAGGGGAAGGAAACATTCCCCTAATTTATTTTAGGAGCCCAGTATAACTCTAATACCAAAGCCAGACAACGATTATCACAAGAAAACAAAAATAACATGTTAATATCCCATGTGGATAAAGAAGTAAAAATCCTTAACAAAATATAAGCAATACAACCTGGCAATGTATTAAAAAGGATCATCATGAACAAATGTAATTTATTCCATGAATTCAAAGTTATTTTTAACATCTGAAAATAAATTAATGCAGTGGTTTCCAACTAAGGGTGATTTTGCCCCAACAGGGAGCATTTGGCAATATCTGGAGACATTTTTGGTTGTCACAACCTGGCATCTAGTGTGTAGAGGCAAGGGATACTGTTAAACATCCTACAGTGCACGAAACATCACGCATAACAAAGAATTGCATTGGCCCAAAATGTCAATAGTGCTGAGGTAGAGAAACCCCAAATTAATGTAACAAAGGACAAAAGCCATATGATCAACTCAATAGACATAAAAAAAGTATTTGACAAAATCTAATACCCATTCATGATAAAAACTCTCAAATTGAAAATAGAAGAAAACTTCCTTAATCTATGATAAAGAACACATAAAAAACCTACAACTATCATCATACTTAATGGTGAAAGCCTGAATGCTTTTCCCTTGAGATCAGGAAGGAAAGGATGTCCATTCTCATTACTTTTATTGGACACTACATTAAGAGGTTCTAGCCACTACAATCTATCAAGAAAAAAAATTTAGTGTATACAAATTGCAAAAGAAGCAAAACTATTTGCACATAACACGATCTTGTAAAATCCCAAGGGAACTTAAAAAAACTTAACATGCAAGTTTAGCAAAGTCACAGGACACATGATCAATATATAAAAACCTATACAGTACTTCCCAAATTTAAATGTAACATGAAGCACCATTAATCAAGACAGTGTGTCAATGGCAGAAGGATAGATATATAGATCAATGAAACAGAATAGTTGAGAAATAAACCCATGATTTATGGTCAACTAATTTTCAACAAAGGACTGTCTTTTCAACAAATAATATCTGAACAACAACTGGATATCCACGTGACCAAAAAAGAATGGGGATCTTAGACCCTTAATTTACACTGTATTTAAAAATTAAATCTAAATGGATCATAGACACAAACGTAACAGCTAAATTATAAAACTTCGTGAATAAAACCTAGGACACATGTGTGACCTTGAGTTAGGCAACAATTTCTTAGATATGACACCAAAAGTATAATCCATAAAAAAAAAAATAAGACTTCATCATAATTCTAAACTTTTGTTCTTCAACAAAAAAAGAAAAAAAAGAAAAGAGGGCTAGATCAGAGAGAATATATGTAAAACACATATCTGACAAAGGATCTGTCACATTCATGACCTTTATCCAAAATAAATAAAGGAAAGCTTACAGCTCCAGTATAAGACAGATTACCCTCCCCTTAAAAATGGGTAAAAGATTTGAATAAATACTTCAAAGAAGAGCATACGAATGGCCAACAAGCGCATGAAAAGATATCAACATTAAGTCATTAAAAATCCTAAATGCAAATTAAAACCACAATGAAATATTACTAGACTACCCTCTAGAATGGTTATAATCAAGCTGATGAAGCCAATGTTTTCAAGAATGAGGAAAAATTAGAACCCCCATATAATGTTGGTTGAATGAAAAATGTTACATCTTTTGGAAAATGTTTTGGTAGTTTATTAAGGAGGAGTTACACCACACAACCCAGCATTTCCAGTTCTAGGTATTTATTACCTAGGAAAAATGAAAACACATGTCCACACAAATACTTGTACCTAATGGTCATAGCAGCATTATTTATAATAACTCAAAACTGGAAATCCAAATGTCGACCAACTGATGGATAAACAAAATCTGGTATATGAGGTGTGATAAAAAAAATACTATGAATGTTTAAATTTTAAAAATTTATTACAGTAGAAGACACATTGCCGTTAATTCCCCTCAAAATACTCCCCCTTGCTTCGAACACACTCATCTCATCATTCTTGCCACTTTTCTAAAGCAGTTCTGGAAGTCTCTTATGTGAGTGTCTTTAGGTGCGCTGTCATGGCTGCCTTGATGTCCTGAATCGATTCAAAACGTTTACCTTTCATGGTCATTTTGACTTTGGGGAAGAGCCAGGAGTCGCACGGTGCCAGATCCAGTGAATAAGGTGGATGAAGACACATGGCAATGTTTTTATTTGACAGAAATTGCCAAATACAAGAAGTGATGTGTGACAAGGAGCATTGTCATGATGGAGGATGATTTATAGCATACTTCAGAACACACCTTCTTGTCACCCCAATAAACTAAAAAAACGAAAACAAAAAAAACAAAAAAAAAACACACACCTTCTCTCAACCGTAGCTCACACCCGACTGACTGCACCAAACAACTTGAAACTCAGCCACACACTGTTACTAAAGTTCAATGCACTGCTTCCCGTATTGAAGATCCCTGCTTTTCTACTGGATGGCACTTGGCAGCAGCATTCACTGTATTTTGATACAACATTCACTGTATCACAGCAGAAAGGCTCCATGTCACACATCGCTTCTGGTATATGGCAATTTCTGTCAAATAAAATCATTACGCTGTGTCCTCATCTGCCATATTCACTGGATCTGGCACTGTGCGACTCCTGGCTCTTCCCCAAAGTCAACATGACCATGAAAGGTAAATGTTTTGAATCGATTCAGGACATCGAGGCAGCCATGACAGTGCAACTAAAGACACTCATGAAAAAGAATTCCAGAACTGCTTCAGAAAGTGTCAAGAACGATGGGATGAGTGTGTTCAAAGCAAGGGGGAGGGTACTTTGAAGGGGATTAATGGCAATGTGTCTTTTATTGTAATAATTTTTTTAATTTAAACATTCACTGTATTTTTTGATCACACCTCATAAAAATGAAAACCCAATTTATCAAAACTTGTGTGATGCAGAGAAAGCAGGACTTATAGGGATATTTATAGCACTGAATGCATGTATTAGAAGAGAAAGATAGATCTAAACCAATAATCTAAGCTTCCACCTTAGGAAACTAGAAAAAGAAGGGAAATTTAAATCCAAAGGAAACAGAAGTAAGAATCAGGGCAGAAATTAAAATTGGAAACAGACAACAGATAGAGAAAAATCAGTGAAACCAAAAACTAGCTCTCTGAAAGATCAACAAAATTGATAATACTCTAGCCAGGCCAACAAAGAAAAAAAAGAAAGAGGACACAAATTACTAATATCAAAAATAAAAGGATCATCACTACAGAGCCCATAAACATTTCTTAAAATAATGGAGTACTGTGAAAAATTCTAGACCATAAATTTGATATCCTAAATGAAATTTGATATCCTAAATGAAATGAACCAATTCCTAAAAGATAAAAATCTGCCAAAACTCACAAAAGAATAGAAAATCTGAATAGCCTATATCTATTTTTAAAAAGGAATCAGTGAATAACCATCCAAAACAGAAAGCACCAGGCCAACCTCGGTTCACCGATGAATTCTACTAAACATTTAAGGAAGAAATTAATATCAATTCTCTACAATCTCTTTCAGAAAACAGAAGCTGAGGGAATATTTCTTAACTCATTCTATGAGGCCAGCAATATCTTAATACCAAAACAAGACAAAGACATTACAAGAAGAGAAAACTACAGAGGTAGACCAGTATCTCTTAAGAACAAAGATGCAAAAATCCTCAACAAAATATTAGCTAATCAAATGCAACAATGTATTATAAGAATTATACATCACGACCAAGTTAGATTTATCCCATGTACAAAAGGCTGGTTCAACATCTGAAAATTAATTAATGTAATTCATCATATCAAAAGGTCAAAGGAAAAAGATCATGTAACTATTATACATCAATAGATACAGAAAAAGCATTTGACAAAATTCAGCATCCATTCATGATGAAGTCTCTTGGCAAACTAGCAATAGAGTGAAACTTCCCACTAAGATCAGGAACAAGGCAAGGATGTCCTCTCTCACCACTCCTTTTCAACATCGTACTGGAAGTACTAGTTAATACAAAAAGACAAGGAAATAAAACATACACAGATTGGCAATGAAGAAATAACTTGGTAACAGCAAAATAATGCTAATTTTGCAAACAGAATTCAAAATCCCAAGACACTGAACCACATTTCAACTTTCCTAAGTATGTCTGACCCTTCTCCCCGCCACAAAAAAAGAAACAAAATAGAAAGCTTGTTTTGTGATACCCTCTTTTTTGAAGCTATGACTTATAATGGACATTATCATCATCACCTGTAAAATAGGCACAGCAGGATTACTGTCAAAATTATATATACATATGTATTACATATATGGAGATACAGTACCTGACATTTTTTAATGTTATTCATTATTAAATTTATTGTGAACAATAACGAAAATCTCTGTATCCTGTGTTTCCCCGAAAATTAAGACCTAGTCGGACAATCAGCTCTAATGCGTCTTTTGGAGCAAAAATTAATATAAGACCCGGTCTTATATAAGACCCAGATATTGTATTGTATTATATTATATTATAACCAATCCTATATTATATAAGACCCGGTCTTATTTTACTATAAGATTTATAGTAAAATAAGACCGGGTCTTATATTAATTTTTGCTCCAAAAGACGCATTAGAGCTGATTGTCCGACTAGGTCTTATTTTCGGGGAAACACGGTACAACTATAATTAACTGATCAAAGACAAATGTGTACAACCTATAGCATTTCAACAGAAAGTTCATGGGCACTAATAGTAGCAAAAAATTAAATGTTACTTACCCACAAGTAGTACGTGAACTGAAGTGCAAAAATTGCAATGCCTTCATTATCAAAGGATCCAGCTACTGACCGAGAAATGTAACCTGGTACAATAGCAATAAAACAAGCAGCTAGAAGTCCTGCTCCTTGGTTCCAAAGTTCTCTGGTAAGCAAGAAAGTAGATATAGATGTAAGGCCGCTAAAAGTTGGTGCAAGGAACACACAAACATCTCTTATGTGAACTGTTATGTTCAATGTATTTAAAATCCAATGGATAAGGCCAGCTGTTATCATCAACCCTGGGTAAACCTAGGAAGAAAAAAATGGCAAACTTAATTACATATAAAATGAGGTAGCTGAAAACACTAACATAAGTTCTCTTCTTTATTATCACATATCATTTACAGTAAGTTTGAAAATAACATCTCAAAAAACAGTTTGCTTTCCTCACACACTACAAAATTAAATGTTCTTTTGGATTGGATACAAGAAAAAGCTCATATATGTAGAGATACGTATTTAAATAAAAGAAAAAAGATCAGATAAAATGAATGAATAACAACACTGAAAATGATTTTCAGTGAAAAACTAGGTAGCTTTCCTATTGATCCCACTATTTTTTTCACTATAAAATAGGGTCCTAGTGTAACTTACCCTTAAGTTTAGGGTTTTAACATACTCCAATTTTGCCCATACTTGTGTGTGTATAAAGGAATGAGAAAAGAAGAGAAGATGAGTTACATGTAGTATTATTTATAAATGATTCTTCCTTTCAAAGCCAAGATTTGGAAAGTAAGCAACTCTGGCTAAGGAATGAAGGACTAGCTAGCTTGTGAATTCAAAGATAATATTATGGGACTCCTAGAAGGTTGAATGTTTTTATACCACTTAAAATAACAGTTGTACTCCTGACTTTTACTCTAAAAGAGGAATCTAAAACATTAAGAGGATTCAAAGGAAGGTAAATAGGACATTTTTGAGCTATTCATAAGTAATTAAAATGCATATTTACATTTCCGTCCTTAACTAAATCCTAAAGATTCTTTTCTTTCTCCATTACTAAAACTATAAAGAATGTTATCAATTTTCTTTCCTAGTTATACTATTTAAAACTGCCAACTCCCCATGGTCTTTAACCATTCCCTCTTTTTTTCCATGACAGACCACCATTTCACAAACTATTTATTTTACTTATTTTATTTAGTTTCTATTAACTAAACACCCTCACAAGAATATAAGCTCCAGGAAAGACTAGCAGGAAAATTTTCCTTAGCATTCGGAACAATGCTTGATACAAAAGAGAAGCTCAATACCTACTGAATGTGTGGAAGGAGAATGTAATAAAGGAAAGGGGGAAAGTGTGACAATCATCACCCTTCTTAAAAATGAAAATTTTTCACATAAAATATCAGGTCCCAGTGTACAATTTTGTCAGCCATTTTCAATGAAAATGAATTTGAAAATATCTCTAAAGGTAAGTCAATACATCCATGATAACATGGCAGACTCTGCTGACACACAAAAAACAGCAAAAATACATGGAAGAACTTGGATGAAAGGACCAAAAAAATAAACCCTAACCAAACAACAAAAATCCCACCCAACAATAAAAAGGGCATACTTAAGCTCAAAAGAAAGGGAATCCTCCAAATGCCAAAAATAAAGAAGTTCAAAGTAGGTACTAATGCCTTGGGAGCCCCAAATAAGAGGGAAAAAAAGATACTCCAGGTCTGAGCTACATCTTAAGAGCTGGAGGGTGTGTGTGTGTGGCGGGGTTGGAGGGGGAGGGCAGGGGGTATCGCTCAACACAGATATCACACAGATATCAGAGGAAAGGCCTAGTTCCCAGCACAAAGCCTGGGCCTATTTGTGAAACTACACTAGACAAGTGCTTCCCATTCATTAAGAGATGCAGTAAGAAACATTTTGCCTTACTTCCAAAGCTATGAATAGAAACAAAAGGAGAAATAAAGTCTTTCATCACATATATGAATATGGGTTCCACATTTATAACAACTTCTGGTATAAGAAACCTCAAGCTGAGAAATGACTAAAAATTGTCCTAAAGAAAAAATAAAAGAAAAAAACCCCTAAGAGCTCCACCCAAAGGCAAAAGAGAACAATTATATGAATGGTCCCAAGGATATCAGGAGTCTCAGAAAATAAGCCTCCACCGAGGATTTAAGATGAAAAGTTAGACCAGGAAACAAACTGGTCATCAAATATTAATACAATAAGGTGAACGATAAGACTAGCACAAGAAGTGCAGATCACAGCCATCTACCACATCTCTTAGCATTCAGTATCTTTCTAATTTGCCCTGGAGACCATCATGACTACTCTCCTTGTATCTTTACCTCTATTTACATAAAGGATAAGAAGATGCCTCAAATTAGAAACACAACACCTTACTATCACAGAGAATATATTCTTTACAAATACAGAGGGAACATTTATAAAATTTGCCAAATCCTAGGCCACAAGACAAGTCTCAATAAACTTCAAAGGATTGAAACTACAGAATTTTTTCTCCAACCAAAACATATTTGAAGAATAATTCAAAAAAAGGTAAATCGGAAATCCTTTTATGCTTAATAGTAAATACAATTCTAAATAACCCATGAATCAGAAGACATAATGGAAATTAAAATACATTTTGACTTGAGAAATACTGAAAATAGTACATGCCAAATTTACGCAATGTTGCTAAAACACTGATTAGTGGAAAACCTACAGCTTTAACTTTAAATTTATAGCTATGAATGTATAACTTTAATGAACACATAATAACAAAGAAAGATTGAAAATTATTGAGCAAACTTTATCAGGAAGTCCGAAAGAACATCAAAATAAACTTAAGAAAGTGGGAGGAAAGAAACTGAAATTAATCAATAGAAGACAAACATTTAATAAAGACAATCAACAAAGTCCAAATTTCTTTGGGTTAAGTTTGAACCTAGTAAAACTGATAAACCTCTGAGAAAAATGATCACAAAAAAAACAACACTAAACTCGTGTGTCTCCCCAACAGGTGTCTTGTCTCTCACTTCCTCTCCAATATTCTCGTTATATCCCAAATAACTAAAAATATTTTCTCATGTTGTCTTCTGAAGATGATAATTCCCCATGAACTATGATCAATACTCAATTACCTGGAGTAATTTAGGACAGATTTGGGACCTGGAAAATTAGAATGATCTGATTCTTCTAAAATTCTATTTAGGTCCAAAAACTGTTTTTTCAATAAAGTTGCTACAGCACAAAACAAAAACACACAAATAACCCAAACTTAAGATACACTGGTACAAGAGATCCCCTCACAGCCTCCATCATTTGTCAGAAATAGTGGCTAGCCTGAGATAACCCCCAAACAGGTGTGTGGGGTGGGGGGAAGGGAGGGGCGTGTCAAGAAAAGAGATTTAGTAAATTAAATACTGGATAACCAGCCATAGAAAAATGTGTTAAACATACACAGCTTTCAGGAATCCCCATCATCTTAGCAGTTAATGATTTGCTCAAATAACTATAAAATTTTATGATATGAACATAAATAACTGCAAATATACTTACAGTACCACCTACTATTCTTCCTAGTGGATACCATGCTCTTTCATCAAACCAATTTAAAAATTCATAGAACCCATGAGACGCAAGATGATGTGTTGATCTATAGTTAAACCTAGAGAAAACAGGAAAAAAAGAAATGTTACAAAACTTTGCTTGCTAGAAAGAAACAGCTCTATCCTTCTAATTACATTTTAAATGCAAGTGTCTTTATAGTTAACTTTATGGCTACATAAATACAGAGTGCCAAAAAAATGTATACACATTTCATTAGGTTGGTGCAAAAGTAACTGCGGTTTTTCGTAATTTTTGTTCTTTTAAACCGCAATTACTTTTGCACCAACCTAATAAGAAAGGAAAACTGTATTAAAATTGTAATACTCAATATATACCGATAACAAAAGATGAACATGAGTCACGTTTGACTTCTGCAATTACAAGAGGTGCTCAAAGTAATTACCACCAGCGTCCAGACACTTCTGATTACTGCGAACTATTGTTTGAACATTGACCAAAGTGTTCCACTTGTATACATTTTTTGGCACCGCTAATATAACTTTTATAGCAATTTTCCTCAAACTTGATAAGAAATTATTTTTCAAGAAATACGTTCACACCTCTAATACAACTAAAAACAAAGCAACCCCCACACCTCAATGCCTACAAAACTACAAATGAATGCTCAAATTAACATTTAGCCATCACTTACAAATGGCAGACAGCTGCATTTGAATTAAAAAAGGGTGAGAGTACACAGAATTCACCACATAGTTAAAGTCAATGACTCTCGAAAGAGTAAGAAACACTGACAGAAGACAGCATTAAAATGAAAGGAGCACACTTGACATAATCGCCTCCAATCCTACAACTCTAAAAATTACAGGTTAAAGAATAAATTACAATAGCACTAAAACCATAAGAAAACCGTAACAGTACTGTAAAACAAGAATATGACCTTAAGAAATGAGAAATTTAATCAATGAAAAATGACAAATGGGAAGAAATGAAATTGAAGACACCACAGCTCAAACTGAAAGCAGCAGTAAACTAAACCACGGGGGTGGGGGTGGGGGGCAGCAATGTCACAGATACTCCATGTTTCATATAAAGCAGCTATGGGGGGCAGAAGAGAATCCTGCAGAAATCCTCAGGGTAATGTCATTAGAACAAAGCCAGCCAAGCAGGTGGATCCCCTTCCCCTACCACTGCCAATTAAGTCAGTGGGCACCAGAGGCATCCGCATTATATGTAGACCAGTGAGTCAAAAAGCACAACAATGCTAGACAGAAGGAAAATGAATAGGAAATCCTCGTATCCAGTACAGTTTGACGTATCCGTCACAACAGCAAGGCATGATTCTCCTTCACTAGACACAGCACTATTGCATTTTTAGACAGATTTGATCAAAAAAAGCACAGACCCAAAAATCAAAGATTTGAGAAAAGTAAGCAATACAAAAGCTAAGCATCAAAATCAACAAATGGCAAAACTAGTATCACAGGAAGCAGAGACAAGAGTATCTTTCGAGGGCTAAAATAAGCCACAGCAGCCTACAAGGAAGTATAACCTAAAGCTTAAGAGTACAGGTTGTTAAAATCATACTGCCTGGGTTTAAATATCTTAGTTCCATACTTTACTAGCTTTGTGACCTTGGTTGGGTAAATAATTTACGTTCTCTGGGCTCTCAGTTCTTCATCTGAAAAAGAGGGATAACAATAATACCTACATCATAAGGTAGCTGTGATGAGTAAACAACATAACGTCTCTAAAGCACTTAGAGACTATTGCTACTATTATTATGAAATAAAAGACCTATGATAAAGAATTATACATTTCTGAATGTCAAAAATGACTGTCAAGATAAGCAAAAGATAGGCTAAATAGAAAAAAGTTCAAAAATAAAAAGCAAATTAGAACAAAATAGAAAGTATTCTGAGGAATGATGTCAGCAAGATGGAGTATTAGTCAATCTTTGTCCCACCCACAAAAAATCAAGAAATAAGACAGCTACCCATGAAGGGAAATATCCCTGCGAAGGCTCGAAAGTACAGTTAAGATCCTACAATAGCACAATGAAAGAAAAAATGGAGAATAACCACACAGAAAGGACTGCTAAGGAGATAGGCTTAGCTGAGACATCTGGAGACAGTTACCCTGTTTCCCCGAAAATAAGACCTATAAGAGCCAGACAATCAGTTCTAATGTATCTTTTGGAGCAAAAATTAATATGACCCAATATTTTATATTATATTATGTTATATTATGTCATATCACATCATATTATATTATACTATGTTATATAAGACCCGGTCTTACATTATAGTAAAATAAGACTGGGTCTTATATTAATTTTTGCTCCAAAAGACACATTAGAGCTGACTGTCCGGCTAGGTCTTATTTTCAGGGAAACACGGTAGGAACAAAGAAGGGCAGGGCTATCAGGATCAGTCATATGGTAGGTGCCATCACAGCCCCCAGTGGCCTTTTTTGTGGAGGAGGACCTAAAGAGGCTTTGCTGCTGAGGACCTCAACAGCTCCAACAGCCACAGATTCCTGCAGCTTTCAAAGGTGAAGCCCACAGTGTTCATTGGTGCAGACCCCAGTGGCCTGCTCACCAGAGAACAGCAGAAGCTTCAGCCACTAGGGTAACCAAAGCCATCCACTGCCACAGATCCCCAGGAAAGGGAGATGCTGCTGTGTTGCCAACAAGGAGCTGCTGTTGCACTGCCTCAAAACCAGAGCTGCCATGCCTCACCCCAATCCCACAACGCTCTGGGCCCCAGAGACACTGTTGCTCTGTGAGTACCTGCACTTCAGACTCTGGCTCTGCAGCCGCTCTATGGACACCTGAACACCAGACCCTGGCTCCATGGCTACTCCATGAGTGCCTGTGCTCCAGTCTCTGGCTCCATGGTTACTCCATGGGAACCCACCAGTACCACCACTACTAAGAGGGCATCCATGAGACAGACCTGGTGCCAAGAGAGATCCACTTAGCCATGACAATAACCCGTGGGATAAAAGGAAGAGACCAGGAGAGGCCCCACACAGCCCTCACCAGCCCTGTGGACACTTGCAGCTTTAGCTGTTGAGAATCCCTGCAATCATTACCAATGTTAACCTCAGCTGTTGGAAGCTACATCTCTGGTTCTTCCTTGGAGCAAGAACTGCTACAGCCTGTCCAGCTGACACCCTCACACATACCTGCGGGATAAGGTCTTTCCCCACCAAAACCAGTCCATCAAATGAGCAGACATCAAGGCAAGGCTACAAGAAACATGAAAAATCAAGGAAACATGACACCACCAAAGGAACACAATTATTTTCCAGCAACTAACCACAAAGAAATAGATCTATAAATTACGTGACAAAGATTTCGAAATAATTGTTTTAAGGAAGCTCAGCAAACTATGAGACAACCCAAGACAGACAATGAAATCAGGAAAACAATACACGAACAAAATGAGAAATTCAACAGAGCAGCAGAAATCATAAAAAAGAACCAATGGAAATACTGGAACTGATGAATACATAAATGGAATGAAAAATTCAGTTAAGAACATCAACAGCAGACTTTAACGAGAAGAAAGAATGTGAGAACTAGAAAGGAGGTCATTTGAAATTATCAAGGCAGAGAAGAAAAAAGTGAATGAAAAAGACTGAAAAATAGCCCACATTATTTATGAGACATTATCAAGGGAAGCAGTATTCTCATTATGAGAGTCTTGGAAGGAGAAAAAAATAGAGAGAAAGGGGTATAAAGCTTATTTAAAAAATAATGGCTGGAAAATTCCTAAATCTGGGGAGATGAATGGACAAAGAAGCTCATAGGTGCCAATATTCAACTCATATAGGACTTCACTGGAAGACATAATAAAACTATCAAAAATCAAAGACAAAGAGGAAAGTTTTAAAGGGGAAAGAGAAAAAAGAGAAACTTATACACGGAGACCTGCATAAGGCTATCAGCAGATTTTTTCAGCAGAAACCTTGTAGATCCAACAGCGTGCTATGACATTCAAAGTGCTGAAAGAAAAAAACTGCTAACCAAGAATACTTTACCTAGCAAAACTGACCTTCAGAAAAGACTTTCCCAGACAAAAACAAAATCTGAAGAGGAGTTCATCACTACTAGACTTGCCTTACAAAAAACGCTAATGGAATTTCCTAAAGTTGAAACGAAAGGACAATAGTTACTTACGTAAAAAACACATGGAAATATAAAATCCACTAGTAAAATAAGTACAAAATAAATTCAGACTATTCTGTTACTGTAATGATGTGTAAATGACTTAACTCTAATGTAAAGGTTGGAAGATCCCTCCCCACAAAAAAAAAAAACACAAAGAAAAAAAAGCTAAAATATTTGTAGCTACAATAATTTGTTAAAATACACAAGATAAAAAGGTGTAAATTGTGACATTCATAACATAAAATGGGGGACAGGGGTAAAGGGATAGAGATTCTGAATGAGACTGAAGTTAAATTATCAGCTTAAAATTGACTTTTTTAAGTTTATTGGGGTGACAATTGTTAGTAAAGTTACATAAATTTCAGGTGTACAATTCTGTATTACATGATCTATAAATCACATTGTGTATTCACCACCCAGAGTCAGTTCTCCTTCCATCACCATATATTTGATCCCCTTTACCCTCATCTCCCGCCCCCCCCATTACCCTCTGGTAACCAATAAACTACTGTCTGTGTCTATGAATTTTTGTTTCTTATTTGTTTGTCTTGTTCTTTTGTTGTTTTTGGTTCATATACCACATATCAGTGAAATCATATGGTTCTCTGTTTTTTCTGTCTGACTTATTTCGCTTAGCATTATAATCTCAAGATCCATCCATGTTGTCACAAATGGTCCTATTTCATCTTTTCTTACAGCCGAACAGTATTCCATTGTGTATCTATACCACAACTTCTTTATCCATTCATCTGTCAAAGGACATTTTGGTTGTTTCCATGTTTTGGCCACTGTAAATAAAGCTGCAATGAACATTGGAGCACACGTGTCTTTATGTATAAATGTTTTCAGATTTTTTGGGTAGATGCCCAGGAGAGGGATTGCTGGGTCATATGGTAATTCTATTCATAATTTTTTGAGGAACCTCCACACTGCCTTCCATAGCAGCTGCACCAGTCTGCATTCCCACCAACAGTGTATGAGGGTTCCTTTTTCTCCACAGCCTCTCCATCACTTGTTACTATTTGTCTTGTAGAAGATAGCCATTCTGACTGGGATGAGGTGATATCTCATTGTGGTTTTTATTTGCATTTCTCTGATGATTAGTGATGTTGAGCATTCCTTCATATGTCTATTGGCCATTTGTATGTCCTCTTTGGAGAAATGTCTCTTCAGGTCCTCTGCCCATTTTTCAACTGGGTTCTTTGTTGTTGAGTTGCATGAGTTCCTTGTATAATTTGGACATTAGCCCCTTATCGGAGGCACTGTTTGCAAAAATCTTCTCCCATTCAGCTGGTTGCCTCTTTATTTTGTCGATGGTTTCTTTTGCTGTGCAGAAGCTTTTAAGTTTGATACAGTCCCATTCTAAAATTGACTATTATAATTTTAAGATGTTTTATGTAAACCTCAGGGTACCCACAAAGCAAAAACCTATAGTAAATAGACAAAAGATAAGAGAGAAAGGAATACCACTAAGGAAAATCAAATCACAAAGACAGCAAGAGAAGAGAAGAAAGGAACTATAAAACATCCAGAAAACAAGATGGCTATCAAAAACTATCAAAAACTACTTTAAATATAAATGGATTAAATACTCCAATCAAAAGACCTGGTGTATATAAGACCCAAATATATGCTGCCTGAAAGAAACTCACTTCAGGACCCATATAGGCTGAAAGTGAAGGGATGGAAAAAGATATTCTACGCAAATGAAAAACAAGTCAGTCTGGGAGTGGCTATACTTATACCAGACAAAATATACTGTAAGTCAAAAACTATAACAGACACAAGGTCATTATAAAATGATTCATTATGTCAAAAGGTCAATTTATCAAGAAAACATAACAATTTTGAAAAGTATATATACACCCAATATCTGAGCACCTAAATATATTAAGAGAGTATTAATAGATCGGAAGGCAGAAACAGCAACAAAATTAACAGTAGGGGATTTCAACACCCTACTTTCAACAAAGGATAGATCATACAGAGTATCAATAAGGAATTTAAAGTAAAGCAACTCTGTTTGCCAGCAACACAAAAAACTAAATATACTACCTACCCTCCAAAAAAAAAAAGCTAAATATACTACCTACCCTCCAAAATTTAAAAGGGAAATCCCCAAATGCTAGAAACAATGTATTTATTGTATTTAAAGGTGGGACCATGCAAAGCCTGTCCCTTCAGTAAAAGGAGATGGGAAACAATCAACCAGAATGGAAGTGACAAAGTTTTTCTCTTCCCAAGAGTTTAAGTTAAATTCTTAAACTTTGCACCATGCATAAGAGTACAGTCTAAATTTACAAGGAATCTCCAAGTCAGTAAGTTAACATTGAAAAAAGGTGCAAACTCTTGGATTAATGGTAAAAGCCAAAGCCAAACGTTAAGTAAAGAGTCACATGAGCTAATAAACAATAATTACAAACTATAGGAGGTAAAGAACCACCGTAAGAAAGTACACAACAGGAAATGTGGCATCCCCAAAACTTTGTGAAAATATTTTAATGAGAGGCCTGGTATACTAGAAAGAACCAAGGTTTTAAATATTAAACATAATTTTTCACTTAAAAAAACTGACTCCTGGAATACTATCCTGCCATAAGAAAAGATGAAATAGTACCATTTGTGACAACATGTATGGATCTTGGGATTATTATGCTGAGTGAAATAAGTCAGACAGAAAAAGTCAAGAACCATATGGTTTCACTGATATGTGGTATATAAAACTGAAAACAACAAAAGAACAAGACAAACAAATGAAGAAATGAAGAAGAAACAAAAACTCATAGACACAGACAATAGTTTAGTGGTTACCAGAGGGTAAAGGGGAAGGAGGATGATAGATGAGGGTAAAGGGGATCAAATATATGGTGATGGAAAGAGAAATGACTCTGGGTGGTGAACACACAATGTGATATATACAGATGATATAACACAGAATTGTACACCTGAAATTTATGTACCTTTACTAACAATTGTCACCCCAATAAACTTCCATTAAAACAAACAAAAAACACTGACTCCAAGGGATTATTAATGTTTTGAAAACTACGAAACATGGGATTCCAAATTCATAATCAAAGTTTTTCTGAGTAATATTTTTACCTTTTCATTTAACACAATTCTTGACATCTCTCTCTTTGTTTCCTTTGGCTTTTATAACTACAAGAAGCCTCCTGATTTTTACCCCCCATCTCCAGTCCTCTTTGCTGTTTGTACAAGCAGCCTCCTCTACCAAGCTCCTCTCATTAACTCATTCTAACTCTCCCCACGAGATGTCAGTCATACCTGGGATTTCAATTATTACTGGTATGCCCACAATTTGCTAATGTTTTCTCCCTACCTACATAGTTTTTTACACTGAATGTCACAAAGGCATCTCAAACCCAGCATCCAATTAAACTCATGACTGAACACCTCCTACCCACCTCCAAAAAGAAATACATACACTATGTCTGCTTTCAGTGTTCTCTACCACCTAAGCTAAAGAAGCCAAAAATCTAGGTATCATCCTTGAGAATTCCTTCTCTCTTACATCCTATACACAAATCATAACCAGATTGTCATTTTATTTATTAAATATCTCTGAAATCTGTCCACTCTTAGATACTAGCACTCTAATCCAAGCTATTATCTTTTAACTGAACTACTGCAGTAGCCTCTAACTCACTCATCTCCCTACATCCAGTTTACCCACCTGATTCTGATTACCCTCCCCCATTCTGATTACCATGACTCAACAAAGAACAGCTGTTCAAAATGCAAATATGAGCATATTGGAAAATTCTGCTGAACTATTCAAAAGCTTTCTCTTAGAGTAAAGGGAAGGAACCTCCACTTTTTAACATAAAGTCACACACACTATAGCTCTTACACCATTTTACAGTCTCTTCTCACACCTATCTCCCCCTGCTTTACGTATACCTACCGTGTTTCTCCCAAAATAAGACCCAGCCGGACCATCAGCTCTAATGTGTCTTTTGGAGCAAAAATTAATATTAAAGACCTGGTCTTATTTTACTATAAGACTGGGTCTAATATAATACAACATAATATAACATAACATAACATACCATACCATAATACCGGGTCTTATGTAATATGATATAAGACCAGGTCTTCTATTAATTTTTGCTCCAAAAGACACATTAGAGCTGATGGTCTGGTTAGGTCTTATTTTCGGGGAAACGGTATCTTTCAGTCCTCCAGATTCACCTTGTTCCCCTCCTATCTCAGGATGTTAGGACTGCTTATTCTCTTTCCCTGGATCACTGATATCTCCCCTTAGCCTAAAGAGCTCATCCTTTAAACTTGAGCACATTTCTAAGGGGTACTGTGCCGACAGCATTGTACTTTTTTCCCTAGCACTTACCACAGATGCGATTTCATATTAGTTTACTTGATTGGTACCTACCTCATGAGATAAGTACTCTCATGAGGACACTACTGTGTCTCCCAACACCTAGCACAGCACCTGGCACATAGTAGCCCTCAAATATTTGTGAATGAATAACTGATTTCATAAATACGGTTTTAAATAGAGGTGAGATACAATTAAGATAACTTTGCAGATCACTACCCATGTGAATTTTAAATAGTTATCCTCAAAAGTTAAAGACTAAGACCAAACTAACTATATTTCCTGAGATTCAAGCCAGAAGGCAGAATTAAAGGGTTAAAACAAGCAAGCTCATTAAGATTCTACTGAAAACCTAGTCAAAGTATCTAAAAACTAAACAAATAGGAATAGAATGTGTTTTCTTCAAAAAAACAAGAGACACAGAATGTGTTTAGTTCTACTTTATCCCAGGGTCAAGTCATTCCTGGTATGCAAGGCTGCCACAACCATAAGCATCCAAATCCACATTTATAACATATCATGACACTGTGTTATATACAATCAGTTGTTACAAGTATTTTCTTTTACACGAATTCCCAGGATACTTCAGTTGGCATATTAAAAACTCAACCCAACCGGAATAGACATTTTTCCAAAGAAGACATGCAAATGACAACAGATCTATGAAAAGGTGCTCAACATCACTAATCATCAAGGAAATGCAAATCAAAACCACAATGAGCTATCACATCACACCTGTTATAATGGCTATTATCAAAAAGACAAGAAATAAGTGTTGGTGAGGCTGTGGAGAAGAGAGAACACTTTTGCACTGTTGGTGGGAAGGTGAACTGGTACAGCCACTATGGAAAACAGTACAAATGTTCTCCAAAAAATTATATACAGAACTACCATATGATCCAGCAATTCCACTTCTGGGTATTTCTCTGAAGAAAACAAAACCATGATTTCAAAAAGACATCTGCACCGCTATGTTCATTATGTACAGCGAAGACATGGAACCAATCTAAGTGTTCACTGACAACTGAATAAAGAAAATGTGGAGTACGTACACACACAGAGGAATATTATTCTACCATTAAAAAAAAAAGAAGGAAATTCTGACATTTGGGACAAGGTTAGATTAGACCTTGAAGGCATTATGCTAAGCGAAATAAATCAGACAGAATGACAAATATTGTACGATTTCACATGTGCAAATAAAAAAAAAAAAAGAACAACTCCGATCCGGAGAACAGACTGGTGGTTGCCCGAGATGGGGGGTAGACAGTGGGCAAAACCGGTCAGGTCATGGTGGTCAAAAGATACAAACTTCCAGTTATAAC
Organism: Rhinolophus ferrumequinum; assembly: GCF_004115265.2. Lineage (NCBI taxonomy): Eukaryota > Metazoa > Chordata > Mammalia > Chiroptera > Rhinolophidae > Rhinolophus > Rhinolophus ferrumequinum. The sequence continues at coordinate 18,858,538 of NC_046300.1, forward strand.
TAAGACCTACTTTTACAAGAAAGCTAAGATGTATAAATTGTTTTCTTCTGCGATGTATTTTAACAAGACCGAAAATGTCCTTTGACTAGCCAAAGACACTGCGTTTTTAACCACCTTTCTCTATATCTACAGGAAGCAAATGAAAAGAAGATAAAGAACTTGCTTTTGGAAGTCACACACCTTTTTTAAAAATCCTTGTAAATCTCATAGTTTGTCTTTTATTCATCCCAACAAACCCTTTAAAAGCTAAGAAAAGCTTATGTGCTAGATTTAGGGAGAAGAGACTACCTCCTAAAGTAGCAAGACAAGATTAAATGATGGAATCCCATGTATGGAAAAATGTTTATTATACTTCTTGGGTTCTAGTAAAGATATTAGTACAAAACGGTATTCAAGACAGTACAGCTTAAATAAAACTTTACAAGCTGGTTAAGGTTTACCCAACATATCCCACATTGTTTCCCTAGGAAAACACACTAAATACCAACCCACTTGTAAATTAGGGCTGCCTTTGTGAACAAGGATAAAGCCACTAAGAGCTGCCTCTGTGTTTCCATCTGTGGATCTTGTTGGAGACCTAACCACTTGATACATTTGGTGTTAGATTTGTTTTCATCTTACATTATACGGAAATACTTAATGTACACTCAAAACAAGGAAATCTCATGATTAATATAGCAAAACACAATGTACCCTTAATCTTAAAAGTTAAAAAAAATTATGCTTCGGCCCTAAAATTAGCCTACGGCTTGGCTTTTCTATCTTCAAGAAGAAACCTTGGAGGTGGGAAAGTTTTCTAAGTTTAATTAACATTTCTGGGTCTGTATAAAAATATCGCACTGGATCAGAAAAACAAATAAAATTAGAAAATGTCTAAGAATAAGTGGAAGAACAGTGTATTATTAGCCTTAATGCTATGACCAACCTGAAGGTACCTAGTATCTTTGTGACTAGCTTCTGAAACATAATATATGGTATGTGTAGAATCTGAGCTAGAAAAGCTGAGAAATAAAGGTTTCACTTAATTTATGGCTAAGGCAGTGAAAGACAAACTTCTCTGTTCTAGCCCAAAGACATGGGCTAAAGGCAACGGCTCAAAATAAAACACAAGTTTCCCAAGGGCCACTTCTGTCCTTTTCCCTAAACCATGTTACTTCTCTGAAACTACCAAATACATACAAATACAATTAAATCTTTGAGGTTCGCTGCTATTTGACATTTTTGAGGGGGTGGGGTGGGCAGGCTGTTTCTTTTTTGTGATATGGCATTAAAATGACTGTCTCAAAATATGTGCCTGTTGTAATTCTTACCCTTTTCACTTCTATATTACATCCTTATACAGATTCAAGATTAACACAATTTTAGATGAACACAATAAAAACCTCAGAAATTTAAAAACCAGGCTTTATAGAATACATTCAAATTAGGAAGTAACCAGGAAACAATAGAAAAAGAAAGCTTTTGATTGAAAGAGTAGGCTACATACAGAGGGGGGATGGGAGACAAACGTGTCCCACATCCCACGAATGTTCAGTTCACATACTGAATTTTCCCAAGACAACACAAGTCTAGTTTAGCCTCGTCTTTGCAAGTGAAATCTAAGAAACAGGAGAATCATCAGAAACAGAAAGGAAGCAACAAAGAAGAGGCAAGCAGCTTTGATTAATGATGGTGATATAAAGAATAGCAAATAGAAGTAACAAGGAGGGTAGCAGAAGAAAGAGGAAAGGCAAAAGGGAAAGGTGGTGGTAGGTAAGAGCACTACACCAAGTATTACCACCTCGCAACACAGTGCCCTTTAGGCTGAAGCTCTGAATCACCCCAGCGTTTTAATTTACTTTGAGTTGAGATACCAGGTTAACTAAACTTAAGTTTCTATCAAAAATAACGATACATGGACTCTAAGTGAGGGCTCAGGGTTATCTCCTCTGGTATAGAACATGTCAATTTGACAGCATACTTTTCAAAACCTCCCAAAAACTCTTGCTTATCAAGACGTTGGGTTTCCATTATTAAGAGGTAATAATCATTTATATTTTTTAAATTCGTGAGCAGATTCCTGGCAGGCAATAGGAATAGAATAGTAAAAGACAGGCAAAGTCTCTGCCATCCTAGAGCTTAAGCACAGTAAACACAAACCAGATAATCACAAATTGAAATGAGTTTTGGAAGACATTAAAGGACTGAAATAAAACAGTGAAATGGGAAGGAGGGAAAGAGAGAGGAAGGCGTAAAGACTGCTTTAAGAAAGGTGTAAATGAAGTTTTATAACATCTGTGAGACCTTTGAAAGAAGTCGTAGCCGGCCATTCAAAGAGGGGGAAAAGAGACGTCATGTCCCTAGGCAGAGAAACTAGCATCTGCTAACACTTGAGATAGGAGAGTTCAGCGTGTTTAAGGACAAAGGTGCCCAGGAGGGGAAGTGTCAAAAACCTGTGTTTTGAGCACTATTTACAATTTTTTTCTAATTGTTAGCAATTATCAGGTACTGTGATTATAGTTTTCATTTAATCATCACACAGACCAAAACAAAACAAAACAAAACAAACACACCCTTTGAGGTGGGATCCGTGCCCGATCTATAGATGATGAGACTAAGACACAAAGGTGTTAAATAACTTACCCCAAGTCACACAGCCATGAAGTGGTCAAGACGGGATTCGAACCAGGCACTGACGCTGGCGCCCACGTCCTTGTGCACAGTCACAAGATGATTCCAAACAGCACCAGAGCAGCAAATGCCAGTAATCATTTGCCTCCCCTTCTGGGCACTGGGAACCTTAACAGTAAATTTCTAACAGTTCCCTACACTGGAGGGATTCCAAAAAGCCTCCCTGGGACCACCTTTCTGACAGGAGTGGGGTATACACTTTTGAAAAGAAAACGGTACCACCCTATCTAATCCACATTTATCTGCTTATATATTAGGTTCTTGCGTAAACTCTCATTTGAAAAAAAAGGGTTCAAAAATTAAAGTAAATGTTTGAAAAACACTAGCATGTGTTTAAAATTATATAAGCAAAAACCATTAGCATAGTTCTCTTCAGATGAGTTAAGATGCAACTTTGAACCTTGTCATTTTTGCCCTTTCTTAAAGTTACTTTGAAAACAAAGAGAGAATTCCAATATATCTCTGATGATATCATTTCAGATTTCAACATTTTGGTACAGATATTAGCTTTTAAACAATCATGGCTAGAATAGCCACTTCCTTGAATATTGCTGATCACTGCGCCAGCGAGATAAGGGAATTTTAGAGGGTTGAGCACAACAAAATGTCAGCTGGAAGGAAATACGTATCATTTACACCCTCAATTCATTGGCCAGTACTAGTCACATGGCCCCAACCCATGTGCTCAGAAGAGAGGAACACCAGATATTGATGAACAGCACTAATGGCTACCATATACGGGGGTGCCAGAAAAACGTCTACAAGTGGACACTTTGGTCAACGTTGCTCAAGCAGTAGTTCGCCATAATCAGAAGTTTCTGAACTCTGGTAACCACTTTGAGCACCTCTTGTAAATGCAGAAGTCCAATGTGACTTGTATTCATCTTTTATTATCGGCATATATTGAGTATTACAATTTTAATAGTTTTCCTTTCTTAAAACATGCATATATTTTTTGGCATCCTCTGTGTGTTGTGTTGTTTGTAGACAAAACTAAATTCATTCGTCTATATAATACGATCCTACTTAGGCCAAAAACTCAAGGTCATGCGTGCATGTATATTTACCTAAATATTTCAAAGACTGTGTATCCTTTAAAGAAATCCCAGCAGGCTACACTAGCTGTTAATAGATTATGCCTCATTTTTCCCTTTTTAAAATATAATGAGCAATTATTTAAAAAAAAATTAAAAAAGCAAAAGTATAAGGCCTGGGCAAAGAAAAAAGAATTATAGTCAGGAAACTTTTTAACTGCTTCACCAATAACTGACATCATCATTTTATAAGCATTTCACATGATGTGTAAGATGCTTTTTACTTTTTATAAATCCTCCAACAAATATTACTCTCACAATGGAGATACAAAGCAAGTGGTTTCCATCTCTGCCTTAATTTCTTCTCTTCTTGGCACTTTAATACTTCATATATTAACTAACTGAACTACTGTCAGTTTCCAGATAACCAAACGCTTCTCAGTAAGGTATAACTTCTCATCTTAGCTCCCTCAAAGTTTATCTCTCATCTTATAAAATAGGTATGTGTAAGCATGGGTACACTTTATTTTCCAAAAGACTTGCTGTCCCCCTCCTTCCTCTTCCACCCAACACAGGCTTGTTTTACACCAATCCTTTGTCCCATCATAGCCAAGTTTGCCACATACGAGTAAACATTAAAGGACTACTCTGGGAGACTGTCTATAACATGACAATAATATCTATTATCATTTGCATATTCAAAGTATCAAAAAGAAAGTAGAAAAGGTGGGGAAGTATTTTTTTCTCAAAGAACTTTTCCTTCATACTTTTAAAACCGTTTACAAGGTATAGAGCAGGGAAGAACTAGGAATTTCTATTTGATCTAAAAAGGCAGGTTTACTTTTATCAAAAACTTATCTGATAGAAAGAGAAGTATCAGTTGTCATGAAAAAAAATAAAGAATGCAAAACATGATGACAGGTTAATTCTATTGTTTCTATTGCCCATCATTGCAACATCTTGCAAGAGATAGTTTTATTATTAATCATCACCATAATCTATCAGTATTTTGATTTGAACAAATTACTGATGAGATTTAAAGTTTAACAATTAGTTCTGCATCTCTTACTCTTTCCCTTGTTAAGTATTTTCTAATAAAGGGATTTCAAGTGTGATTTTTCTCTTCTTTTATCAAGTTTAAAAATAACAATTTACTCTTGATCCCATTTTCTATAAATTTTTAAACAGTCTTATAACTGACAAGTGAGAAAATTATTCATATGCTCATTTCAGAATGAAAAGTCTATATATATGACTTATTTTGTCTGTCTTAAGAAGTGCTTCTCCCTTTTTCTGAAAACAAACAAAAAAAATGTCAAAAATTTGTAGGGATGGGTAATGTGTAGCTCCTTTTAGCTTTCACTTAGATTATTCAATTAATATATGACACTATCTAAAAGCAGTCTCCACCTTAGGTAAAGCAATGGAAGCTTACCTTCTCCATTACATACTTCTAATACTTAACTATATCATTTCGTCTCTTTTCTTTCCAGCATTAGTCTAAGTCTTTCATAAAAGCAAAAGGCTTTTTCTTTTATTTAAATATAGTAGCAAAAATTGTACTATGAAAACACAAGAAGAAAAAGCATTCACTGACTTTTAAAAAAGATACTGGCTTTACGGAAAAGATTTTTCTAATTTCAGGGTTCTATTATACATTGCTTCCTAAAGAACTCGGTTTAACCATGTTTGGTTTTGTTAGAATAAGAAAATCTATGCTAAGCCATATAACAACTTGACTCTTTCCTAAGGGAGACCTTCTGAACACCATAATTCCAAATGAGGCACACCTCACCAAAGCCAAGCATCTCAAGGTCTGTACTGTAATTTTTGTCCCTGAAACTGACCTCTGTCCATTTTTTCTCTTCTCATTTTATACTGACTTTTCTGCTCTACTTCGTACTTTATGACAGTCTTAATATAATTTTTACTCTTATCCTTACAAATATTTCAGGATATATAATAGTACTTTCAAGATAAATTTGCTATGCTCGATCTCTATAGATGATGATCTAGAAAAAAAAAATTCTGAAAAATCAAATTCTCAGAATCATATAGTTCTCAATAACAGATATTTTACTTGCTGTCTTTGAGAGAAATCATACGTAGTATCTCCACACCAGCATTGTGAACTCTGCCTTCATTTGAAACCCTAAAGGTTTTCGTATCTTGGGGCAACATATTAGGACAGGTGAGTGCTATGCCTCCCTTTTGTAAAATCACAGATAAATGACTGAGTAGTGAGAGATGGGAAAAGAGAATCAGTATGATACCTGGAACTCAGTTTTAAGAAAAAGTACATAAAGAAGCCGAGCATCTGAACAGTGATTCCCTTATACATGCTTATGCTCCTAAATCCCTTGAATAAAAAAATCTTCAAGTACCACATAGATGTTTGTTAGTCACCATGCTCCAAATACTGTAAGGCTTGTCTTCATTTTTCTCTTTTCACTGTTATCTGTCCTTTTTTCCTTTGTCTGTTCCCTGAAATTTGACTACCACACCTGATTCCCCAGAACACAATTCCTTTTTCTAAATTTTCAACCCATATACTGAACAGCCTACTTGAATACTTAGATGTCTCCACAGGCACATCACACTCAACATACCTAAAATTCAACTCATTATTGACTCTACCCATCACTATTAAAGTTGCTCTTTACCTCAGGTAAAAGGTTACCATTATCACAAGTACTTGGGAATCATCTTAGACACCTCACTCCCTAAACCCAGCTCTTAAAAATTCCCCTAATTAAAGCCCTCTTCATATTTTATCCAAACTATTTTACTTGTCTCCTTCCTGAATTCCATTCCTAGCTTCCAGTATTCCCTTCCTACCTCCCAATCCATCCTCCACACAACAGACAACTGTCTCTGTAAAATAAACTATTAATTAATCCTTCAATTGTTTCCCAAAATCTACAGGATAAAGTCCCAATGTTTTTAAGACTCCTTTCCCTATCTCCACCCTGAAATGGCTCCTCCCTACTTCTTTCTCACCTTATATACCTAAACTTCTAGTTCTTCCCTAAACATGTACCCTTGTTGCTTTTTCATACTTCTATACCATTGCACAAACTGTTCCTGTTGCCAGAAGACCCAATCTTCCTTTGTACGCTCCCACACTTACTACCTTAAAGACCTAATTCCTCCTTTAAAGACCCCTCCTCCTAAGCCTTAACTATCCTTTTCAGATAAGAGTTGGCACCCCCTCCTTTATACCTGTACTGGATCATGCACTCTGCATTTTACCTCTTTCCAACCAACATACTAAATAGCATCAATTTACCTATTAGGCTCCATCCTAAGTAAATAATAACAAAAACAAATAGTGAACATTTAATGAGTGATTATGTTGTTCTAATAGGTACCTTCATTTGTTCTTAGTTCATTTAATCTTCATGACAACTGATTAACATGGTTTTACTGTCATTCCCAATTACAGATGAGAAGATAAATACAAAGAAGTAACATGCTCAAAGTCACTCAACTAAAGACTAACCAAGCCAGGAGTCCATCGCCCATGATTTGGTCTCTAGGCAAAAACCAATGACTCAATCTTTCTACCCTTAGCATCAAGCAGTGTCTGGCATACAGTAAGTTGAATAAATGTTTGTTAAAACACCTCTGAACATTTTATACATGATCCAATTTTAAAGCATTTGTCCATGAACATCCAAGCTAAAGTGATTTAGTGCTAGTGTGAGGTTAGAGGAGTTATGTAAAATGCTTTAACTCCCACCCTAAGGTAAACTATTCTTTCTATGGAAATATACTATTTCAAGTAGAAGGTAATAAAAATAGTGTAACTGATTTAATTAAATTTTCATTGTGTGAACACTCCATATACTTTAGTCAATGCTATTTGGGTTCCTCTTTATGGTCTGACCTCTAAAGTCTTTCATCAAGCCTCCGTATCACTCACACCACCATTCAGTGTCATGTACAGAAATGAAAAACATCTGTTGCAGCCAAATGAATTTTTGTTCCACTCCTTTTTTTTAAATTAGTCTGAATAAGGCTTTAATTCCCACAATTACCAACCTCAGCCTATCCTAAGACTATCTGGCCCTATCCTGAGACTATCCATACCAGCTTTCTCACTATATCCTGGACACTGCGGCCTTATTTTTTGTTCCTTCAACATGCCAAACTTGCTCCTGCTTGGAGGAATGCTCTTAATTCAGATCTTCACAGGACTAGCTATTTGTCATTCTGGTCTTAACTCAAATTTGCACCTCAAAAAGGCCCCTTTCACTTCCATATCTATAGTGGTAGGCCCACGGCCACATCCCAGACACTAGCTGGCATGTTACTTTATTTTTTTCATAATCTTCATCACTAATTAAATTTATCTTGATCTTTTGTTGTTTATGTGCTTGCTTGCCAGAAAGTAAGTTCCATTACAACAGAAACCCTGTGTATATCTGAACACTTGGTAATATGCCTGGCACATAGTTATCACACAATAATTATTTGTTAAATGAGCTGAATGTTGATGGTACCATTAGTACTAAAAGCATTTGCTCTACCATTGCTCACGTATATACTCAAAGCCTTAAAAAAAAAACCAAAACAATGCTTTTTAAAATTCTGGATCTATATGTTTTAATTTATCACCTCCTTGATCCACAAAAATACATAATAAATGTAACATAGAAAGGAAAAGACATGAGAAGCATAGATACAAGAATTCAAGACCAGATAAAAACACAAAAATGTAGGTCATGAGGGCCTGTAAGTTAAAACTTTAAATCTGACTTCATTTCCCAGCAACCAAAGCCAAGTAGGAGTAATTTAACTCTCAAGAGAAAGGATAAAAAATGTCATTTCCTCAATCAAATTGAATTTTTATTCAAAGTACATCAATATGACAGTTTTTAAATGAAAACAGAATACAGATATAAAAACTCTACTATGAGTTTTCTTAAACTATGAAGTTTATCCTAATAACTAATTTTTGCAAGAATTATGCTATTTTTTTTAATAGGTTTTTATAGCTAGGCACCAACTCAAGGGTAAGAGAAGATTAGAAATAGGAGAGTCAGGGCAGAGTAAGTTAACAGGTGACATAAGATATATATGCAACCACAGTTTCAGATTTTGACATTCCTAAACATCTTACCAAGAAATATATATTTTCCCTCACAAAACTGGCATTATAATTGAGAACAAGCATTTCTGGCCAGAGTTTCCATAACAAAATATCAGTTTAATGAAGTATTTCCTCTTTATCATTCTTCCACCTATGCCTGGGATGGTTTGGAACACAGAAGAGGCTAGTCTGTGGAACCCAGTAATTATGATTTAGTTCCAAAACCAAAAAGGTCGGAAAAATCATAAAAACAACAATGAAGAAATGAACGGAACCAACAGATATATCAAAGACACTTTCACAGTGTTCAGTAAAGGTAAACACTCAATGGTAAAATCATCAGCTGGGAATGGAAAAACCTCACAGAAAACAGAGAGAGGCAGGGTTTTTCATCTTTCTGGGAGAGGGTCTCCGAGAATCTAATGACAATATGGATTCTCTCACCAGAAGAATTATGCAGAATTTTGAATTTATTTTTAGAAAACCCCCAACACATAAGTCACAACAGAAAGGCACTTCTTTACAGCAGTGAAACCTCTGCTCAGAGTTACCTTCTTCCATAGTTCAAAAAAAACTATACCTGTGACCTGCCGCTGAGGCAGTTTTGAGAAATTGAGACTGTACTTAGGTTTCAAGCATCTGACTCAGCCATTCAGTCATTTAAAATTTAGTACTACTTTCATCAGGGAAAATAATAACATCACCATCACAAGGAGTAGCACTACTTAGGAAAGTGCTATGTAACCACCTGGTTCTTTTTCAAATTACTGTGGTGCTTAAGGGCTTTTTCTATCAAAAAAGTAAAACCATAGGGTCTCTTTTCTTTGTCCTATCTTAAGAAATTAAGGAGATGACAGGAAGAGATTCAGGAGAAAATAGGATTAATGTTTCGTTTTCATTTAAGAGTAATAAACTTCACACTTATCTGATTTTTAAATTTTGGTATACAAATATAGCACTCTCCTATCTCAAACTATGTTTGCCAAACTATGTTTGGTAAAGTTGTAGTTTGAGAGAGATTACCAACACTTAAACAGATATCTTTTGTGCATCCTAGAACAGAAAAAGCTAGAAGCTGCATAAAGAACAATTATTACAAGATTCTGTTATAAAACAAGTATTTGTTTTGAAAATATAACCATAAAATATGGATATCAACTTATGAATAAATTATAGTTTACAAATAACTTTTCAATCAGAGCCAATAAGCCTGGGTATTATGCATACAAGTACACAATTCGAAGAGCCAAAGGCAAACTTGGTCCCTGACTTCATGAAGCTGACCATCCTTGACAATCTTGCAGGAGGGACAGGCAATAAAGCAAATATAATCAAGGGGAGAAGGGAACACATGGGATAAAGGACACCTGACATTTTTTTTTTAAATTCTGAAGTATAATTTACATGCATTAAAATACATCAATCTTATATGTTTGATTCGATGAATTTTGACAATTTTATACATACCACCAACCATAACCATCACCCAAAACAACCACCCAAGAAAGTTCCCACATGCAGCTTTCCAGTTATTTCCCCATCCCAAATACTTCTAGTTCTTTTACCCCAGATTCATTTGTTTTCAGATTTAATATAAATGAATCATAGAATCTACTTTCTATAGGTGTCTGGCTTCTTTCACGCAACATAATATCTTTGAGATTTATTCACATAGCAGCAGTATGTTCCTTTTGTATTGATGAGTAGTACTCCATTTTATGAATTCTACAACTCATTCTCTTATGGAAGTGCATATGCATTTTCAGTTAAGGCAATAATTAATAAGGCTGTACATTCTTGTTCTTATGAAATATGAAAGCCTTTTTTTGAGGACAAGTGTTTTCATTTCTTTGAGTAATTATTTAGCAATTCCACTCCTACTTATAGAGTACACATATATTTAAAAATATTAAAGTTATCCAAAGTAGTACCATTTCCACTCCCACCAGCAATGTATAAGAGTTCTACTTCCTCCATATCAAGTTTTTTTTTTTCTTTTCATTTTTTAGAGTCTACTACCAGCACTGTGCTGCATACTGGGAACACTGGTAAACAGTATGGACCTGTCCCTCCCAAAGCTCTCATGGAAGGCGTTTACAACTGACATCTAACTTAAACCTTAATGGATTGTTGAGCAAAAAGACAGACTAGAAATGGTCTAGAAAGAACAGGGTGAAAAGGGTGAAAAATGCACATGGATCATTTTCATGATACTAATAGAAAATAAAGCTAGATCAAGTTTTCTGATGGCAAAAATATGCTTCAAAAGAAAAAATGAGAAAGCAACCTAGGAAGAGTATGTTTTAAAGTCTTGATCAAATATATGGTGATGGAAGGAGAACTGACTCTGGGTGGTGAATACACAATGTGATATATAGATGATGTAATACAGAATTGTATACCTGAAACCCATGTAACTTTACTAACCATTGTCACCCCACTTAAACATTAAATAAATTTTAAAAAGTCTTACAGAGGTATTTGTATTTAATTAAATCTCTATTAGATGCTCTCATGGTGTCACGTGCCTTCACTGCATTTGTCATTCTTAATTGTTTCAAATCTATCTCCCCCACTAGACTATGGATGCTATGGATTCAACGATTCACATCACTGCATCCATAGCTCCTGACAAATAGGTACCATTTAGAAATGGGAAAGGTTTATCAAGGGGTATTTGTATTTATATTCTACTGCTGCATAACACACTAAAACAAACTCAATGCTTAAAACAACATACATTCATTATCTCATGATTTCATGAGTCAGAAGTCCAGGCGTAGCTTAAGAGGATCTCCTGTGTAGAGTTTCACACGGCTGCAATCAAGGTGTCACCAGGGTGGGGTTCTCATTTGGAGACTGAATTAGGGAAAAAATTTACTTCCAAGGTCACTGAATAGGTTGCTGGCAGAACCTATTTCCTTGAAGCTATAGACTGAGGGCTCTGGTTCTTGAGGGCTCTTGGTTGGAGCCTCACAGAGGCTGCCTGCAGTTCCTAGCCACACGGACTTCTCCAACATGGCTCCAACATGCTGCCACAATGCCAGCAAGGAGAGACGGGTGCAAGTCCACTTGTAAGACAAAGTCTTATACAACATAACCATGGAAGCTACATCACGTCACCCTAGACTCTGTCCACCTCTGTTCTTCAAAGACTATGAGCAGACAGGCTCTTTAGGAAATAATGCATTCTGTGAAGATTTATATTGTCAATTATAACTCTCAGAATCTGTTTGCAAAGTAGAGTGTTAAGATTTATCAAAATTGGCAAAGTTAACATGTATTCACCTAGTAAATGAGAAGGCAACTAATGCCACCAACAGAAATGACCTATTATGAATGCCTATGCAAGTGTAAGAGAATCAAGAAATAAAGGAAAGGAATAGAATTCCATAGAGAGAAAATAAAAATAAAAATGAAAAGCAAAGTGTGGGAACACCAATGATCACATCCAGGGTTAAAGGTTTTCTGTTCCTTCTCTTCTCCTGTATCCTATCACTCTGTACTCTCAGGCACAAGGTTCCAGATTTACGTAAGTCCCACTAGTTGGCATACCTTATATATACCCAAAATTCAGCACTAACGGGAACAGAGAACCACCGAGATAAAAGAAAAGTACAAAGCAGCTAACACCACAAGCTAAAGTTGGCATTTCAATTTACTTTTTATTATTCCTGCCATCTAGTGGCAGGATCAAAAACAAAAGCATGCCAGATTAATGTGTTACACAAGAACACAGGGAGGAAAAAAACCCAGTTTACTAAAACTACTAAGACTAACAACCTAAATCCCTTCCTGCCACGTAATACATATGAATATTGTCTAGAAAATCACATTAAACACAAAGCTGATTTTATAATTTAAACTATGGAAACTCACACGTGAGGATATATTCAAGTCTATTGTAATGATAGAGATTCATTATCAGTGTTTAACAGCAGAACAATGAAATTTCAAGGGATTACTAATGATACACAATAAAGTCATTTTTTACTGTTTCACTAAGTCATTTCTGAAGTTTGAAAAGCCCCACAAATACACAGCTTAACCACTGTCACACCATCAAATCACCACTACTCATTTATGTACAAGCACTTCCAACTGGGTGTTAAGAATACTCTCACTAAACTCCCTGCTCTTACAACTAGGTGGGTCATTCTGATTCAAGATCTTTCATGAACAGGGAGCAGGCTGTATGTGTCAGACTGACAAACTACCGGTTTCTCTACTTCAGAGCAACACATGGAAAAACCAAAGGTTGTTCAAAAGTTGAGAAGGTCCTACAGACTTCTTAAAGCTTCTCTATACCTTCTCACTCAAGGTGAGATGCATTACAAATCAAAAGACATTAGAATTCACACAAACACACAGAGCAAAACTGCAAATACGTATTAATAGATAATAAGATCCATATTTCAGTCCTATTTTTGCCTCAACTGGCAGTGACAGCTATCAATTTCCATAAGTATCCATTTTAAAAAGGAGGGTATCTTCTGTTTTATAAATGACAATTAAACTTATTGGAAAAAAGGAAAGAACAATGAGAAGCCAGAGCAAAAAATTACATCAAAATAAGAAGCTGATAGAAATGTTCTAATGTCATTCAAATAAAATACTAGTATATTTGATAAGTTAAAACTATTCAATGATACTTTTTTGCTCAGTTAAATCCAATATAGATTGAAATCTAAGAAGCTTAAGACAAAGGGACAAGTGCATGTGCTTGCATGTATTCTCTCTATACAGCACATATGTGTGTTTGCAATACATATTTAAGTCAGGCACAAGTTCATTTATTATAGAAATGAGATCTCCAACAAACATTACATATAAACATGTTATATTTACATTTATTTATTATTAGATATCTAACTGACATATACTATATAAATAAGATTTCCAACTAACAAGAATTATATATGTAAATATGTATTATAATACATATATTTAAGTCAAGACAAATATTCATGTACTATAGAAGTAAGATTTCCAACTAGCAAGCATTACCTAGTAATAATGTCCCATGACCCACAATTTGCTATGATAAAAGAACCAAAATAGTTTTGCCAACTGATAAAATCAAAATGAACAACATTCAGGGGTGAAAGCAACATCAAGGAATAAACTAAAACAAAACAATCACACCAAGTAAGCAATGTATATAGGCTTGTCTAGACATCTTAAGTTTTAATACTTATAGGACAGCCTATTCATAAGCTACAGTGCAATGCTACAATTTGACAAATTACTAAGTACTGAAGAGCTGGGTATCAAAGTACTTAGTCACCAACATAAATCAGGGGGGTGGTATAAATAGGCGGATACCGTGTTTCCCCGAAAATAAGACCTAGCCGGACCATCAGCTCTAATGCGTCTTTTGGAGCAAAAATTAATATAAGACCAGGTCTTATTTTACTAATTTTTGCTCCAAAAGACGCATTAGAGCAGATGGTCTGGCTAGGTCTTATTTTCGGGAAACACAGTATTTCGGGTAGTAATGTGTTTAGTTTTAAAAAATACATATGCTCCCATAATGTGGATGTACTTGATGTTCACAACGCAGTAATTCAAAAAAGAAAAGAGGAAGATTTCAAACCTGCTAGACTGTCTGTCAGTCCTAGTTGTAGCTCTACTACTTTGAAAAAGCAACTCAGTATGCTTAGGCCTCAGACTCCTCATCTATCAAATAAAGCAACTAGATAGATCAGTCTTTCCCAAACTGCGTTGCATGGCACATTAATTCAAAAAAATCCTTCAGTGGTTTCTAAATTAAATGTGGCAAAACTAGGTTAAATAAAATTAACACTGTATTCAAGAACTTCCCAGCCTCTCCCACAGTTACAAGCACTGTAAAGGTAAGTGGATGGAGTATGCACTTTTTTTCCAATTCCTGGGATGTATGTTCTCCAGAATGTGGTTTGTTTGGTAAGCACCATAACAAATAATGTCTAGTTCTCTTCTAAGTATGAAGTTCACTCTATATTCCAGAGAAACCAAAAGTGATACAATTTACCTAGTTACCCCATTTCAAACAGAAAAGTATGAGCAAACATACTCAAAGAGTTAAGAACAAAAAGAATAAAGGAGTTTTCTCCTCCCCCTGAAAGGGGTTGCAAGAGAGGTAATGGGAAATACTGAACTATGTGAAAGCTTTGGTATCCTTCACATATCTAAAGTAATTTTATTAATTTTTATGAAACACTATATGTTAAACTCAGATTACATGTTTTTGGTACTCTATTTTAAAACGTGCAAATGTTACAAATGCATTTATTGAATTTTAAATGGACTTAATTTTTCTTTTTTTATATACGATGCTCAAACTTGTGGAACCTGGCATTACACTTTTTGCCAAATTACTTGGTACCTATGCTTTATCATGATAACACTGTATCAACCTTATAACAAGTTACACTTCTTGAGGAAGGGTAATTCTCATGCATGACATTGAAAGTGGAAGAATCTGGGATAGGAAAGAATAAAAATGAATGAGAGGCTCAGTCACACAATGGCTGGTATCAGGGGTGGAAAACATCCCTGAGTCAAAGTCTAAAAAATGAGCTGTATTCCACTACATGTCACAGAATTCCTCCAATAAGTAGAAGTACTGTTATAACTTTCGTTTGTCTTTGAATCTTAGATCCACGAAATCTGAAGTGACATGAAAATAAGTCATGCTGACTGAAGCACTGCTTCCACACTGAACAGATGTACTGAGGTGTCTATCTTCGACATACAGATTGTAATAATCAGAAACGATACTTTTATACAGAACAATCTTCCTAAATGTGAGGGTTGGGAAGAAGTATCTACAAGCTTATTTCTGTATATTTTGTATATGTTCAAGCAAATTGTTCATTTTATTTAAAGTCTTGAATTGTGGAATTCGTAATTGCTCTGTGACATTTTCAATTTTAAAGCAACTCAGAGTTTTAAAGCAACTTAAAAGTACCTAAGGCAAATGTCTGAATATTAATTGTGAATCTCTGGCTTCCATAATAATTTTGTAAAAATATTTTGGCTACAACACTTAAGAGTCTTAATTTCCACAAAGTCTGGATGTAGAGTAACTGAAGAAAATCTCAAATATCAGCCAATTCCTTTCCCCTCTCTTCTGAGAACTCCAGCATACCCTCAAAGTGGGAGGACTGAGAGCAGAACTAATTTGACCATCAAAAACACAAGTGTTCGGAATGTACTGGCAGATCCTGACTGATCCAACTGAATAATTTAGAGGAAAAGATATTGAGGAATGGGGAAGGCAGGTAAGACTAGAAAGAACTTGGAGCTGAATGTACCGTACTGGTTCTAGCACCCAGGTCACTGGGCTAACCAGGCCTGAGTCTCCTCATAACAAAAGTCACACTTTATCTAAAACATTGTAATGACCATAAATGAATAAAAAATACTTGTAAATTTTTCTAAGCCTCAATCTTTTAGAGAAGAAGGGGTGTGACAAGTAAACTGATGGAAGCATCAAGCCATTTCATAACTGTACATGTTTGCACATGCTATTCTTTATACCAAAAATATCGCCTGAGGCTGTCTGACTTCAAGGCCTATTCTCTCAACTTACTAAGCAGTGCTTCCTGCTGTTTGTAAAATGTGGGTAATAAAATACCTATTTTATAAGACTGCTTAAGGATCAATAAGCTACGAAATGCATTAAGATTTGCAACAAATTTAACCCACAATTAGTATCCTTCCCCCCCAAATAAATTCAAAACAAACGGATAAAAAAACTAACCAAAGAAATGAACAGGTATTTCACAGAAAAAGAAATAAAAATGATAAACACACTGTGGTAGCCAGTCTCCAAAGATGGCCCTAAACGATTCTTCCTTTCTTGCACGTGCATCTTCTCCCTTGACTGTGAGCTAGGCCTGGGTCTATTTTGAATAAAACATAGTGGAAGTAACACTGATCACTCCAAGCCTAGCCCTAAAATGGCCTGGCAGCTTCCTCTCTCTTGGAATGCTCCTTTTTAGAACCCAGTCCCCCTGCTGTGAGGCAGCCCAAGCAGCCAGCGAAGGAGCTAAAAGCCCACCTGAGCTCCCAATCAAGGCTCCAGATTACTCTAAACTGTCCAGCATCCCAGCCATTCTAGCTCCAGAGGACTGTTGCCTGTTGAACCTCCAGATAATTGCAAGCATCCCAGCACCACAAGGTGACAGCATGAAGCAGAAGGACCTCCCACTCAACCCACAGAATTGTGAAATAATGAAATGGTGTTTTGTCACTAAGTTTTGGGGTGGTGTATTATATTTTTATAAATAACTGAAACATATTATGGCAAAATTACTAGGTACATATCCTCGCAAACACGCACATATATGCATCATAGTAGCACTACTCATAAAAAGCAAAAAATTCAGAACCCAAAGGTCCATCAACTAGCAAATGTATAAATGCAAGTCAAAGAAGATTATATAGAGGATAATATTATTTTTAAAAGCTCCAAGAAAGCAAAACTTGGCAATATATTGTCTAGAGATACATGCATATGAGTATTTTTAATACGTCAAAGGAGATGTTCAACAAAACTGAGGACAGTTTCCTAGTGCTAAGACGAAAGCCAGGAGGATAGGCTAGAGAAGAAACATGAACAGATGTGAAATTGGTAGAACCCAACTGGTTCTACATTTGGGCAGGGCAGTTCACAGGTGTTTATCATTATGTTCATAATTACATATGTGGTATATACATTCTTTTATATGCAAGTAGAATTTTCGATATAGCTTGATTTATAAAAGTTCTGTAACTTTCTATTAGGTTGCAATTCTTATCCAAGAGTTATAACATCAAACACTTACTACACAAATTTTTTAAAAGTCTAGAATGATTTTTACTTCAAAAGGAAAATCCTGTTTTGTTTTAAATGCTGTTGATATTAGACACTATTTAAATGTGGTAAATTATTTTAACAACCAAAATTAAGTATCTTAAACAGGAGAAAAAAGCTCCATTTCTAATGAAGTGACTGACTCATTTTAACAACCTTCAAATATCTTTAGTTAAAAAGATTTTAGTAACTCCTCAAGCTCATTCTTCTACTTTGAACAAGTAACTGACCTTTACACAATTTTAAAATTGGATTTATTTCATCAACCACACTGTTTCATTATCTTGTTCCTTCAAATACCAGAAAGCTGGGAAGCATGTTAAATAAAAGTTTTCTTTAGCTATGGTCTAAAGTAAAAATAATTTTACTATTGAAATTAAACTTCCATGAAGCAAGTTTATTAAATTTTAAAAATTAAGAACATATAAAATGTTGTAATCATCAATATATGTATACAACAAACCCTGTTCACTAAAACAGATTTTTTTAAAGACACACTAATAAAGGGTTTTATTTGTTTTTTGTTTTTTTTTAAAAAACCCATCATTTTCAATCAAAAACATAGCATATCAGTTTTAGGATTCACAGGAATATTGGTATTATTACATAGAATAACAATATAATTAAAGAGCTGACCAGTCATTTTGTTAGAGTTCAATCCAAGACCTACAATATTCAATGTTCGTCCCAGTACTTAGACAGTGATTTCCATTGCAGATACTTTAATGGAGACAAGAAACTTATTTCATCCCTAATGAGTATTTTTATTTAGTATCCTTTTAACCTCTTATGATAAAGTTTCAATAAGGTCAGAGCTGTGATGCTTTTCTAAAGTGTTGCTTAATTTCCATATTAATTACCTATAATGATAAAAGTTAAATCAAGAGCTAAGAAACCAAATGGATCATTAATCGAATCCCACCCAAACTCATCCTTTGCTTGAATTTAGTATATTCTAATGCCTATATATACAATGATAATTTCTATCCTCATCCCTCCTCCACATCAAGACAGATTTCAAGTCCAAACAAAATGCCAGCTCCAAAATTTTACTTCTGTTGCTGACATCTATCTTTTTCAGTTATCTCAAAAGTTAACAGCACTGAAACTTTTATGATTCATATATTTTTTGGATATTAATTAGTCTTTCCTTATTCAATGTTTAACTAGTGAGTTAACACTTGAGACAGAGCTAAGAGTTACTTGTACTTGAAAGAAATACTCATGGAACTAAAATTTCCCTCCTTTAAAATTCTTCCTAAGTTATCCAGCCAGCCAGCCAGCCAGCCAGCCGTCTCCCAACTACTGATGGTAATCACTGACACTCACATAAATTACTTCTGCAAGCATCTTCATCAATTCTTTCTTTCTACAAGATTAAAATGACACTTAACCACTGCACTGTACACCTGAAACTATGCCTTTAAAACTGCAATTACTTTTGCACCAACCTAATAATATAAAATAATACTGAATGTCAACTATAACTCTCTCTCTCTCTCTCTCTCTCTCTCTCTCTCTCTCTCTCTCTCTCTCTATATATATATATATATATATATATATATATATACATACATACATATAGTCACGGGATGTATACTACCACATAGGAAATATAGTCAATGGTATTGTAACAGCTACGTGCAGTGTCAGATGGGTAGTAGACTTGTGGTTATCACTTTGTGAGGGGTATAAATGTCTAATCATTATGTTGTTTTGTATACCTGAAACTAATTTTAAAAAAAGAAAAAAAATCAGTGGATGAATAAATGAAAAAGATTAAAGTGACATCTTAATTGAGAGATTATGATGTTCACTAATAAGAGGTTCACCAATAATTCCAATGTGTGTGTGTGGGGGCGGTTCCACACCACCAAACAATTCTCCAATACCAGCTGGGTGTTCTACAATTCAACTCAATTCTGACACCATCTCCCTGGCAATAGCATCAGATCGCACAGGTTCAGGGCTCACTTCCACAAGACTAACACCTCCACACACACACCAATGTTAGACTCAAGTGTAAGTTCAAGTTGTCACCTGTGCTTCTAACAAACTGGCTATGGAATGTGGATTCCAACGACCCTCTCCTTTGGGTTCAATGAATTTGCTAGAGCGGCTCACAGAACTCAGAGAAACATTTTACTTACTAGATCACCAGTTTATTATAAAAGCATGAAACTCAGGAACAGCCAGAAGAAAGAGATGCATTGGGCAAGGTCTGTGAGAAGGGGCATGGAGTTTCCAGGCCCTCTGCGAGCACACCTCTCGCCCTGAATCTCCGCACATGTTCACCAACCTGGGCGCTCTCCAAACTCAGTCCTTTTGCATTTTTATGGAAGCTCCATCACACAGGCATGACTGATTAAATTACTGGTCACTGGTAGTTCAACTTCCAGTCCCACTCCTGTCCCAGAAGGTCAGGGGGTGCGACTTCCAGTTCCAACCTTGATCAAGTGGTTGGCTTTACTGGCAACCAGCCCCCATACTTAGATTACCTAGAGGCTTTCCAAAAGTCACCTCGTTAAGATAATAAGACATCTCCCCTCCTCCCATCATTTAGGAAATTGCACGTTTTAGGAGCTGTGTACCAGAAACGGGATGAAGACCAAATAAATATTTATTATTATAAATCACAATATAACAACTACACATGTGATTTTACTGACATCACAGTAAAATCCAAGGTTTCTCAAGGTATTACATAACAGAAACTTCCTGTACTATCCCTATCATCACCAAAACATAAAATGTGGTTATTAAGAATAAAGGATCAATGTTAATATAAATTGAACACTATGTTTCCAACATGGTGTAGGATATTCTAGGAAGATTAGAAACAATGTTCTTCTAATCTTCTAAAAGACCTTCTGTTAGTCTGTCTCAATAATTGTAACAATAAGTTATTAACATTATTACCATTAGAGGGGGAAGTGAGCACCCCATCACCATTAACAGTATCTTACCAGTTTAGGCAAAGAAAAAGTAACAAGTCTCCTTGAGTGCTTTTACATTACAGGTGTTAAAATATTCTTCAAAATGGCTCTGGCCTATTTAATTGTTAAATGAACAGTCCTGAACAAAATTTAACTGAAGTTTGTTTTATATTGGGATCACTAAAATCTGTACCTATACCTCTCACGTAAGGCAGAGAAGCTACATTTGATTATTATTTATGAAATAAGTATGCCTGGCATCTTTTCTAACAGTTAATACATTTCAGAAAATAATCTCTACTTCCTTGGAGAATTCATGTAAAAGGAACAGCAGAGATATTAAAATAGCTTAAATCATTAAGTTGGACCATTATCCAAATAGAGCCTAAATTCAAAGTCATTTATATTTCTCTCTGGCATACATTACATGGGATTTGGGGGAGAAGGGATAATAAGAATGTATACCTTCCTTATGATAATTGGTTTAAATTTTAAGTTTGAATTATGTAGAAATGTTGGTTGACAAAATAGGAAGTTTGAAGAAAGGTACTCCCAAATTTAAATTCTTCTCCAAGTAACAATGAATAAATAACAGGCCTGTATTTGTTCACAAAGAAATCAGCTGTTATCCATTCAAGTACCATGTAGAAAACAAAAACAAAAACACAGATTCTGATCAAAATCATTCTGACCAATAAACAGAAATGCGTTAGAGAGCATTCCAAGTTTGTTTCACTTAAGAACTGCTTTCTTATTAAAAGAAAACCTTAAGCTGGGATCACATTTCCAATATCCTTAATCACGTGCTAACACGCAATGCCCAATTTCCACATACCAATAGATCGTAAGCTTCTACATAAAGTTCCATGACCTTTCCTTTCCCTTTCTTTGACTAAAACTTTACACCCCCTGAAAACAGCTTCTGAAAGGATCCTACTACCATCATACCTCACCCATTCTTCCTGAAGACCAAGGCAGCTAGTAAATCAATAAAGGAAATACAGATTTGGGAAAAAATAAAAGCGGTAGCCGTGGAAGGCTGGAAGAAGAAAATAATGTAAGAGAAATGCAAGTTATTCAAGATCCCATATCTACCCAAACAAAATCACACATAGCCCAGGCTCAGCAGTCCTCTACAAAAATACCAATACATGAACAGTCCATTCCGAGGGTTTTCCTAAATTCCTTCAGTTCGCATCCCCTTCCAGCATTCCTTCTAAACTTCCTTCTTTTTCCTTTCCTTTTCCATCAAGAACTAACCACAACCACTCCTTGCCTTATGTAGATTTTTATATACTTTAAAATGAACAACTGGCAAAAGCCATAGTTTAAAAACTAATTTATCTGCTTATTTATCATTTGTCTCGAGAAAGAGAGTGATGTCTCCTCCCCTGCCTCCTCTTCCTTATAGTTGCAATGTCTGTTGTAAGACTGAATCTCTGGCCAGTACCTTTAAAAAAGTTGTCAAGGTTATCTAAAGGCAAGGTTGACTCCAGCGCCAAGAGTTCAATCTTGAAATAACTTTTGATCTCCAGTGAAGAGATGAATGCCTTCCCTTTCCTCAGTACTTCCTGCTGCAAAAGAGCAGGCAATATCTTCAGGTGGGTAAGAAGTCTGGTTAATCAAATCATTGCCCAACTTTATTACCCACACAATTTCGACTCTTTGATCAATGAAGATGAACATTTAAAGCAATGCTGAGCAAAAAAGCAAGACATAGAAGCACAAGTGCATTTATATAAAGTTTTGAAGTAGACAACACTAAATTATATTATTTAGAAATGCACACAGAATTATACCACCTATGAGGAAAAGCAAGGTTATACTTACTATAAAATAGGGAGGGGCAGGGGAAGGGAGGAGAAAATACACACCAAGACTTCAGAGGTGGTAGCAATGTTCTATTTCTTGATCTGGGTGATAGTCACATGGGTGTTTATTCTATAACTAGTCACTACAATGTAAATTAGGTTTATATACTTTTCAGAATGTTTATATTTCACCATAAAAGGAAAAGTTTTAAAGACGGAAACTGAACACCTTCCCATTGATAATAAAAGCCTTTGTAGAAGACATTTCTTTACCCTTGCTTATGTAAACATTTAAGACACTTCCAAGGGATATCTCAAAAACTACAAGAGTGCTGCCTTCCAATAATTCTGTACTCCTTTATTTTCCTGTGAATTACACAAGTAAGATGGTATAATAGTCCAATTAAACCTTCTTAAATAGGATATTCTGTACTTTACAGGAGTTACTGGTGTTTTAAGAATAGACATGAAGTGTTAAGAGCGTGTATCTTAAAAGTTCTCACAAGAAAAAAAATTTTTTTTGTAACTATGTAAGGTGACGAATGTTAACTAGACGTATTGTGGTGATCATTTCAAAACGTATACAAATATCTAATCACTATGTCATACACCTGAAACTAATATATTATATACATCAATTATACCTCAACTAAAAAAGAAAAAGCATCAAGTAAACATGGTGGTCACAAGTGAGTTTCCAGTCATAATTCTTTTTACCAACTCCATTCCACCCTTTTGGCCTGCAACAAACAGTAATTTAGGCTGTGCATGTATGGAAACTTTAGAATTATGAATTACTATATTTTAATTTTTAAAATAGTATGGAAAACAATATATGCTGCAATATTAACTATCTATGGAGAGAGAGGGATCCAATAATTTAAGCGAAAAACCACATTCATTTGAAGAAACTTGTAGGGTGAAGAAATTGCTAGATATCACTAAGGAAAACAACACAGTACCATTAAGAAAAATATTTAATGACCTGAGAATAGTTAATAAGCCTGTAAGGAATGAAAAAGAAATTAAAAACAAAACCCCAAAAGAAATATTATCAACTTGATTATCAACTAATCATTAACACTACTAATATAAACATAAACTTTATATGTCTTCGTGTAATATTTCCCCCTTTGGATAAGAATGAAAAAAAAGTCAAAAAAATGTTTGAAAATTTAAAGTATGGAAACTTTTGACTTATGGAAGTTACAGATAACTGATGAACACAATTTTTTAAATCACTAATACTAAAGTCAAACTTCACACAAAAGCTGTTTCTATAGCAAAACCTGAATTGCCAGATTTTCCAATACTGTCAACTTAAAGTAAGTGGTAGAAACTAATTTCCCCTCATCTTCTGAAATAACAATTTCAAACAACTTCTCAAAAAACTCCCTCTAATGCAAAAACAGGTGCAAAGAAAATAGAAAAGAATCTAGCCAAGCTACAACTGTACCACCTTAGAAAAAGTACTTCACCCTACTGGTAGTCAGCTTTGCCCAGAAAACAAAACCAGCTATGTAAGTACTCTAATAAAAGTCCTTCAGGCTACAGAATTCTGGGTCTACTCTGAAAGTTTAGCTTCTACCCCATAATTTCCTTAACTGAAAAGGCTTAATACTTCCAACCTCATTATTATGAACTTTTTACAGACAAAATAAATCCAAATAAAAACAACATTCACTCGGATGCAGTCACCTTCTTCTCTCTCTTCATTCAGTTATTCCTTTACTAGCCCCATCTTGGAAAATTCCCTAGTCATTCAGGGTTAAAAACTTCAAACCACCATCAACTCTTCTTTTTCCTACATCAAAACAAAGTAATTAGCAACCACCCAACTAGTGAGCTTAGCTAGAGCGCAGATTGTGCCCAGACATTTTCACAGGCCAATATGTTAAGACTTAAATCAGGGCAGCTGATTAAAAAACATAAATTAAGTGGAGCACACTTTCATTTAACCTGGCCTTGGAGGCAGAGGATACAATAAAAAGGACATAGATTTTGGAGACTGGCAGACCTGTATTATTCAATCCTTGTGGGGAATACTAAATTGAAATATCTTTTAAGCACAGAAACAAAAGATGCTACCTTATTTCCTCAATTCTAATCTCTAAAATCAAGTTGCAAGACACTGTAAAAACTCAGTTTACTACCGTTTAGGCCATATATTAAAGTTATCCTGCAACATTAAGTTCCACAGGGAAAAAAAATGGTCACAGATATGGTCAATTTAATTAGTGTACCAGCTGCAATTCTTTAGAAATTCATGTATCTAAAAATAGCACAAACTTGACCAACATAAAGGCATTAGCCATCTTATATACAGGTTATATTCCAAAATATGTTTAGCTATCTTTTTAAACTATGAAAGCATTTTTCCAAAGAAATAAAATTTCAAATAGTGGTTAGGTTTCCTGGCAAGTCTACAAATGCCAGTTAACCTACATTTACCTAAAATGTAAGAGCCTCTTCTAACTCTTACCCTCACCTAACACACTGCTTCTCCCCGCTCCCACGCCCCCATGCTACAGTATTGCCATTTTCTATCAAATTTTAAAACCCTGGAAATTAGTCATGGTCAGAAGTAGTTAACTTAGGGCACAGAAACCTTCTCAGAAAAGAGTGACTTTAAAAGAAAAAATATCCACCAGAATCAGGTAAATCAAATAAATGAGTGAAGACAGAGTAACCATCTACATTTAGTATTAATAGTATTAATTTGGTCCATGCATTATATTTGGGGTTCCTATAATACTTGAAAATGTTTCCCCTTTTTCCTATTTGTAGGGACTCATAGTAGTCACTTTTGAAACCATACATAAAACTAAATTAAGCATTACATCTGGATGAAACATGGTAAAGAAGGAGCATGAATACAACTCAGGGTAAGCAACAGGCTGACCAACAAAAGGCTTCTAATTGAAGAGAATTTAGGAGTCCCACATCAATCAAGTTTACTAAAACCAGCATAAGTACCCTTCTCACAACTTCTGAGTTTCTCCTCAGACATCAAATTCAGCAAAGTCAAGTTATACAACAGACATGGGCTAATGTACTGACTTGTACCAAAACCCAGAATGGCTGAATCTGATTCTAATCTGCAGTCCAATTTAGGATCATATAGAAAGAGTATTTATACTCATTATGTTCAAGTATTATAGAAACAAATGCTATCCAGAAATAAGAGATCCTCTTTATCATGGA
Organism: Rhinolophus ferrumequinum; assembly: GCF_004115265.2. Taxonomy (NCBI): domain Eukaryota; kingdom Metazoa; phylum Chordata; class Mammalia; order Chiroptera; family Rhinolophidae; genus Rhinolophus; species Rhinolophus ferrumequinum. The sequence goes on from NC_046300.1 coordinate 18,884,130, forward strand.
GTTGAGGAACAAAGATAACATTCTTCCGTATTACAGTGAACAGTGCACGGTCAGTGTCTACAAGCAACATTTAAGAGCAGTAATGGAAAGATAGAAAGATACGATGAAGTAAAATACTGTAGAATCTAGGTGTTGAGTAGGACTGCTCACTACAAAATTCTTTCAAATTTTCTGTATGTTTGAAAATTTTCATAATATAACAATTTAACAATATATAGATCTGTTGAATTGTGGGGTACTTTAAAATCCAGGTTAACCTGCAGTATTGTCTCTAAGAGTATTACATTTTCAAAGTACACAAAACGAGAGGAAACAATGATTCAGTCACTCAAAAATATTAATCTTTCCACTATATCTGAGAGCACGTATGCACTGAAGAATACCAGGTCACTACAATGAAAAGAACTTTTAACATTTTCTCATATTCCAAAGCACTCAAAACTTACTGAGCATAAAAATCAGAGACAGATTAAGTACAGACAAGCTAGTAAATTTCCCCACATTCATAACACCTGGGTCAGAGCCTAAATTGTAAATCCTTATTCTGAGTTTCTAATGCTTGGTCTACAACCAATGTTATCTTTATATAAACTATATATATGGCAGTAAGGGGTATACAATCTTATCCAAGTTAGCCCTCAAGATATGAAAACCCTAAAGGGAAAGGAAAAGTTTCAAAGACTTTGCTGACAGATTCTAATTACTCCAGGACCTATTCTATGCATCATGAAACCCATGATTACTACCTACAGGAGGAGCCAGCACACTTACCCAATGGGAACAGGTCTAATCCCATCATCCAATACAGAATCTCAAGGCACTCCCTACACCTCCTCCCTAAGCGGTCTTGTAACTCAGAATGATCTCTAGAGCTCAAGGTTAGAAAAGTCTTCAATTACAATGAAATCAGTCACAGTATACCTGTTCTGAAGTGCAGCTGGACTGCTGTTGCTAATGATTCCACCAAGTGACTTTTTAAGGTTTAGAGATGTTTGTGTTCTAAAACTGGTTTTATTACCCATTTTGTCTTCTTCAGAACTGAGGTCACTAGCCTCTTTTTGTCACTGCAAAGTGAAGAAAAACATGGAGACCTCAAAGCACAGGAAGTAGTCCCCATCTTACAAACAGCTTATGTTCCAAAGGTTTATCACTCCTTTGAAAACATGTTCTGTACTAATTAACGTATTTATATCGTAGTTTCTATGAAAAATAGCATTGTAAGTTTCAACTCTAAACTGCAGCTTTCTGCCCTGCAAAAAGGCAACTGCTGCCCTTTCTTTTACAGCTAACTGCAGCCCAAACTCAAAGCTCTGAGAATTCTCTCTCTACAGCTCTAGGGGGAACCTACTACAACCTGTACAGGCAGGGGAAAGGGCAGCTCTCCTTACAAAGGGAAATTTTACATTGCCTCTGAGTGGAAAAGCTACCATATTTACCAAGATAATGGTTATGGAACAAGTACTTGGTTAATACAATTACAACAAAAATAGGTAAAAACTACATTTTGCTTCAGATAAAAATAAAATTAGGTGCTGTTTAACTAGTTGATCAACCAAATGTTTGGCATGTACAAAGAACAGATTCTCAAACTGCTTCCTCATGTCTGATCAACTCAACTGATAAGAGAGGAAATTACTGAAGATAAGTGGTAAGAAAATCATTACCAAAAATGTTGCTAAATTCTAAAAAAAAAAACAGTGCATTGTACTTTAAAATTTAATAAATATAAAATATTCAGCATCATATACCTCTTATAACTGGCAAGATTTATTTTAAAAAACCTGAGTGACAATTTAAAAAACAAGTATAGCTGTGACAATGAGTCACCTTCAGCAGTTAACTAGTTTTGCACAATTTAAGAACTACTGTAAAATTTAGAGAAATAATCAAACAGAGAAAGTAAACTTTTCAATATAAATACTTCAGAAATGAAGCTTGTAACAGAGACATGAAAAAAGGGATCAGGGAAGGCCATAATAATTTGGTTTGTGGATACAGAACCTGAAAGGAACATTTAAATATTATTAAAAGTACATGTCATTACTAAATGTTAAAACAGTAATCTGGAAGACTCCCAAGCTAGGATAACACTAGGGTGTTAGACAGTAGATCAAAGTATTGGTACTATTGGTGGTTTTGAAGGAAAAGTGCTTTAAAAGTCCAAAGTAATAATGAATGACAGGCAATCTACACTCAATTCCCCCTCTTTTAAAAATGGATTTTAAGAATGAGGAGTCTAACTACTTGAAACCTTTAAAAGATATGAAAAGGAAAACAAAAGTGAGCAAACAGGGACTTTTTTTTTGTCTGAAACCTAATTCTCTCATTAAAGTCACCTGAATTATACTTAGAATTAGGTTTATCCGTGTTCTCAGTAAGAGATAGAGACAATTCCTTTATCATAAAAGGCTGTTTACAACTAATCGGAATTACCTAACATTATATAAACATAAACATTTAATCAGAAATATAATAAAACATAAATACTAAAACTATCAGTAAAGCAGAACATCAAAATTAAGTAGATCTTTCAGACTGAAGAAGTATATATATATATATGTGTATATATATATATATATACCTTTAGATTAATGTATGTGATTTAGAATTCAAATATTACACGTTTAGCTACAGGATAATGTTTCTAAAATGTGTTTTTATACATAGAAAAATAGAAGTGAAACAAATTTTCACGTGGATAAAAAAGGGTAATTATGCTCTCCAAGTATGTTCTTGAAACCAGAGGAAGAAATCAACTTTCAATTCTTTGCCATACTTGAAAAAAAAAAGGGGGGGGAGTATTATCTGTGAAGCAACCCAACCAGACTTTCCATGATTACAATACTCAACTTTAGTAGTAATCTTTTGCTAACTTAATGCAGATTTCTAATCTTCCTTCAAAATAAGGAAAAATTACAAAACCATCTTACTAATCAGATGTGAATTTTTCTGCAATCCTTAATTTCAGCTTCAACATCATTGCTAAACAGTATTGTAAAAATGATACTCTGAAAATATTATTCGCTTTTTTGTTATAAGAAATGTTTGGTCAGCCATGCACTTCTCTTGTAATCTGAAAAGACAGAACTTTCTCTTTTCACATTGTTCAGTAAAACACTAGCAGTTTTCATTTTCTAGTTCCAATTTCATTTTTAGCTAATTTGGTGTTTCAAAGCTAAGACTAAGCTATGTCTAGTTCACAAGGCTTCATAATAATTTATTTTCTTATGTGATTCTAAATAACATAATAGTCTTTAAAAAGTGTTAGAAAAATTCAAAACTTCTAAAATGGAATTAAAATGTTTCAGGAAAGAATGTCCCAGTAATTAACTGTTTTCCTAAGTTCAGAATTTGCCATGAGTGGGGCCTCTCTGGTGTTCAATAGATGATGACCTACCAATTTTTCTATCCATAACAGAACTCCAATCCAGTATTTTGAGTATATGGGTAACTCACTCCACAAAATATTATCTATGTACTTAATTAACGCTCAAGATTTTCTCTCTGTATTTCAAATTATAAATAAATATCCTAAAGTTTAGTTAGGTCTAGAAAGTTAGATTAACTCAAGGCTGGTAGATCAACGAAATAAGTTAGTTTAAAAGGCATACGCTTAGGTTAAAAAACAAACAAAAAAAACTTAGGTTGGGCAAGTTGGAAGAAAAATATTAAAGCAATCTTCCAGACCAGTATAGTGTCTAAATTGCTAGTGCCTTTAACGGGATAATTTCCTAAAACACTCAGGTCAGTGCCTGACACCTTGTGCAACTCTGCTATTACAATCTAGGGCTCCTCATCACTGTGGTGCTGTTTGTTCTCTTATCCACAAACCTTCCTGCAGAGACCAATAAAGGAACTAATGCAATGCTTTCGGATATTGTGCACTACATACTGAGGGTGACAGTTTGGCTAAGAGAGTAATGATCTTGCTCTAAAAGGCAACCCAACATAATTGTGGAACAGTGACGTGCTGAGTGCACTTAAAGGCCTTGAAAAAAGCCCCTCTTGAAAATATCTAACGTTAAATAAATAAGAGGCCCCAGCTTGCATATCCCGGGATATTATTTCCTTTCCTAAACACCTCACTCACTCTTTTTCCATTCTTGTATAATGAGAGCAAGAAGAGAAACAGTAAAAGCGTTCAACTGCGAGGCTGAGCAGACAGAGCTCCTGCACATCTGGACTCACCGCAACAGGGCAACCCCTGGCGGATCCCACCCAGCCAGCAAACACGCGCCCGCAAAAATGAAAGAACGCGAAAGCCGCGGGGAGGGGAGGCGGGCAGTCCGCCACGAGTCGACTGAGCAGCGACCTGCCGGCTCCCGGCGTGGCCCGTCCTGACTCTGAGACCCGAGCCGGGGCTTCCTTCACCGTCTTGCAAGTCGTCACACTTGCCCCACCGAGGGTCAAGATCCCACTCGGGGACCCCGACGCCCCGCCTTGGACTACTCGGGGGAAACTTCGCCCACGAGGAAGGGGCGCGTCCGGAGCTCCGGGACCCGCTCCCGCCTCAGCCCGGTCGCGAGCGGGATTTGGCGGCGGCGCGGGGCCAAGTCCGAGGAGAGCCACCGGGAACAGAGGGGCACGGGTCCGGGTCCCCGCGGGCCGAGGGCGGGGGAGGGGCGGCGGGGCACTTACCACGGGTCGAACTCGTGAATGATGCTTTCGAAGCGAATGACGGCGAAGAGGCGCGAGCTGAAGCCGGCCAGCCAGGCCAGGAAAAGGATGGTGAAGGAGAGCAGCGACTGCCAGCCGGCCGGCTGCGACAGACCCCCGGACAGCCCCGCAGGGGCCGGTTTCGGCGGCGCCACGCCACTCGCCGCCTTGTGCGCGCACTGGGCCCCGGGCCCGTGGTGGCCGTGCCGGCTGTTCCCCAGGGCCATGAGGCCGCTCCACGGGGACGAGTTGAGGGACGACTTGTGCTTGCTCTCCGGGGCCGAGGGCTCCGCCATGTTGTGCCCCGGCGGCGGGTCTCGTTCGCCGCCGCCGCCGCCTGGTGCGAGGGGTGCTGGGCGGGGACCCGGAGGAGGAGGAGGAGGAGGAGGAAGAAAAAAGAGGAGGAGGGAAGAGCCCCGCGCGCTCCCGCCCTCAGCGCCGCGAGGCCGTGGAACAGGGGGTGGAGGCGACGGCGGGGAGTCTACGCCTCAGCAGCGGCCGCGACCGCTGCTGTCTCAACTCGGATGGCCCTAGCGCCCCACTAGCCATCCGTATCCTCAGTTCAGCTGCGGCAGCGGCAAAAGCCGACGGGACGAGGGCGCCAGAGAAGGAGCAGGATCAGACGGAGGCGGCACCTCGGTGGGAGCAGCAATGACATTCCTCCTCGCACTCGCCGCCCGCCCCGCGGTGAGGAGCAGGAGGAGGAGCCCCCCTGGAGTCCGGGCGGAGCTCAGGAAGCCTTTTACTCCGCCTCTGACTCCGCCCCGACCCAACAGGAACTGGCCTTTCCACCTGTCACAATGCGACAGGTCCGTTAGGGGGCGGGGCCACAATGGCTGGGCCCACCAATAGGAGCACGAGCTGGGGCGGGGCTTGACCCAACCGTTCTCCCACCCTCCCTCCTCCCGGCCTCGCGCCCATTCGTCCGGAGCGGCCGTGCTTGCGCGGGTACAGTTTCATTGTCAGTTGAAAGACGCGGTTTCGCGCGCCTGTGTTGTCGGCGAGGAAGCGCGCTAGGCGGCTCCGCTCGTCGCATCGAGCTGAAACGGGCCGAGGGGCTGGGAGGTGGTCGACAGCAACGGAGCGGCCTCCGTAAGAATCGGTGTAAGGAAGGCGGAGAGTACCGCGCCGACCAGCCGGGCGCTCACCGGCTTGCCGCGGTCGTGACTTTTAACCCGCTCTGCGCTGAGCGCCCAACACGTGACTGAGCGCGCAGGCGCGCTACACTAGTCGTCCGCGCGTGGGACCGGCTGGCAGGGTTCGGCCTCTCCCGGCACCCGGCACCCGATGCTAGGAGTGAGCCGCCCGTGGTAACGCCACGGTCCGCCCTGTGGGGTGCGTCTGGTATGTTGCCTACGAGATTGCGAGCGAAAACAAGTTGGCCGGTGCTGACAATTCATCGGAGCCCGCAGACAGGCCCCTAGCTCCGAAAACACCTAGTGGAGCAAGCGAAGTGTGACTTACTTTCGCTTTTTTCACTTGTATTTTCCTAATTGCAAAAATAATGTTTGTTTGTTCACTGGAAATATGGGCAAATGCAGGAATTCATTTTAACGGCTGCATACATTACATCAAACGAGTGAAACTTTAACTTTTTGTGGACTTTCAGCTGTTACCCAATTCTCTAGTAAATGATAACGGATTCAAGATACCTGTGCACGAATTTTTGCACTTCTGGGGTGTGTTTGCATCCTTTTCTCCCCTTTCCCCACACCCCTCCCTAAAAGAAAGTGCAGCTGGGTAGACTAAACTCAAGGTAAAATGAGTTTTAAACATTTGTGGAGTAATGGGGACCCTAGATTTGCCCTGGTATGAGCCCCATGAAGGTCACGGAGCTTTCTGTATAATCAACACTCAGTAATTACTTAACTTTTCATGTAAATTAACAGTGCATTGTCCATTGATTAGGTAAATAACAATTGAACTTAAAAGCGTGTATTCATGTAATATAAAAACACTCATTTTCTTAAGTCATTTAAAAATTTAACACGTTCATAGTGTCTTTTCAAAAGGTTAAATAAATGAATAGTTGGAGGTTGTTCTTTGAAACTAATGAATCCAGCTACTCTTAACCTAATAAGTGATTAACTTTTCTCTTTCCCTTTCTTTACAAAAATAAATAGTCTGATTAAGGAAATGATGGAAAGTTTTCCAGGAATAGACTTTTCCCAACAATTTAATAGCGAACATTTATTAAAATCTACATTTTAATGAGACTAATAGTAATATTAACTGAGCCTTGTTATACGGGAAAGGTGACATGCTCTTTCTCAGAGCCCAAACCATACGTGCTAAAACGCCAGCATGTAGAGTATTTGTGCCCATGTTCCATGAACCAAAGTTCTATCGGCCTAAAATAAAATTTGTTTTGTTTTTGTTTTAATTTATTTTGATACTTATATTTTATTGTGTTTTGTGTAGATTCTCCCTATTAAATTCAACATTATCTTCTTTTGCTTCGTTATGGTTGTTTAATGGCCAAAGTTCTGATTTGAAAAGTGATATGGTCTAGTCCCACATCATTGCTTATTAGCCATGTAACATTGGACAAGTCCCCTGTATGGGTTGACCTCTTTACTCAATTGTTAACATCAAATGAGATAGCTTATCTGAAAATACTTTGAAAACTTGTTAAGGAATACATGCAAATGCAAGGTCGTCGCGAGAGTAAAAACAGTAGGAAACCCCCATTATTCTCGTCTTCATTTATTCACTCGTTCATTCAACCAGTATTTATTGAGCTCCAAGAACTATGTGGGCACTGGGATACAGTAGGGAACATGAGAGACAAGATTCCTGCCCTCACAGAGCTCATCTCCCAGCCCTAGGGAGATGTGCATTGACTAAACCATCACATTGCTAAGTACCCAAATACAATGTGAAAAATACTGTGGAAGGGAGCTACACAGAGGATCTGACCTGCACAAGACGGGAAGGCTACCTGGAGGAAGCAGCACTATTGCTGAGGACTAGAGGTGAGGATGGATGGACCAACGGAAGAAGAATGGACAAATTTATCCAGACAGAGAAACATATGCGAAGACCCTGCAGTGGGGCTAGGGAGCCAAGCACCCAGAAAAGGGTCAGTATGGCTCCAACATAGTGGAACAATGTGGGATAGAAGTTGAAGAAATGGCCAGATAGTGTAGGTCATTGTAAGAGGTGTTTTTGTTTTGCTTTAACCTGGGAGCGATAGGGAGCCATAAAAGGTTTTAAGCAGGATGTGGTTTGTGTAACATGGAGTGAGAGAGATGATCAGATGTGTGTTTTGAAAGATTACCAAGAGTGCAACATAGAAAGCACATTGGAGAGGGGACCAGTAAATTCTCACTTTCCAGCCCACCAAAGTAGAAAAATGGTTTCCAGTTTGTGCATGAAGCTCGAGTGTATTGCTTTGCCTCTCTGTTTTTGAGCTTCTTGATCCTGTTAGGTCCTTATACTATCCTCACTGAGTTCAAATCTTTGAGAAGTCAGATAGTCAAACATAAACTGTGCAATCTGATGAGCAGAGTGGTGGGGTCATGAGAAGCAAAGCAGACCATGAGCCCAGGTCTACCAGGCGCTTCTGAGAGAAGATACATAATATTTGAGCTAAGGGATGAGTAGGAGTTCACCAGACACACTAGGAACGGAGATGGGGGATTCCAAGCAGGAACAAGGATGTCCTTGGAAGCACTACACAATGTTTAGTATTCATGAGGGTGCCTTGGGAGATGAGGCTGAAAGCGAGACAACCATATTATCAAGGATTTGTTGCCTCATTCTTAGACATTAACCTTTGGGAGGTTGGGAGCCATTGAAGCATGTTGAACAGTAATAAAATGATCAGACTTGGTTAATGGGGGGAAAAATTGACAGCATTGTGAAGAATATACTGGAAAGGGTGAGAGTAGAATCAGGAAGACCAGTAAAGAGGCATTTGCAAAAATTTAGGCAAGAGAATTGGATGCCAAAACTGGGACAACAGATGGGTTAGATAAGAGTGTTTACCAAGAGGGTGGAATCCAGAAATTGATGGTGGGAACAGGATAAAGGACTTGAGGATTAGGATGAGTCTGGAGGTACTGTCACAGAAATGGGGAGCATGATCAGATGCTCAGATGGCTTTGCACATGTCATGTTTTAAGTCTCTTTAGGCTACCCAAGAGGAGGCACTTAGATAGATAAAATATTCAAGAGGAAGGGTTTTGGGGGGGATAAGATTTGGGACTCCATGGCCATGGATGAAATTTTGGTGGAACCAAATTTAGAGAGAATAAAAGAAGGACTGAGGACGGAATCCTAAGGAACTCCCAAAATGAAGCTAAAAACGTACCTACAAGGGAGCCTGAGATAAGGGCAGCCAAAGAAGTAGAAGAACAGCAGAAAGGGTAACGTCCCAGCAGCCAAAACAGAAAAAGTGACAAAAAGAGGCCAGCAGTGAGAGTGCATAGAAGTGAAGTGTGACACCACTGAAAAGTGAGCGTACCTTGTATTGGCAAGTAGGAATTCTCCAGGTACATTAGCAAGGTCAATTTGAGTGAGATGGCAGGGAGCAGAAACCAGATGGCAGCAGATGAGGAGGGGCTGGGAGCAAAGGATGTGGAAGTAGAGAGTGTAAACCAACCTTTTTAAGTCTGGCAGTGAAAGCGCACAGAGGACCAAGACAAACCAAGAAAAGACAAAATGACTGTTCCTCAGTCCTTGGCATTTCCCACTGTGGTCAAGAAAAGAGTTAAATGCAGATAACATGTCTCAGGAATGGCACAGGGCTGACAGAAGTTTCCCTCCTTCCAAGAGGAACAGAAACAACATGACACATATTCTTGTACTGATGAACACACCACACCAGGGAGCTGCCAGACTCTAGCATATAATTGGCATTTATAAATATTTGGTGACAAAGGAACTTCTCAACTCTTATCTTGTCCCCTTCTGACAAGCATCAGTCAGAGTACCTGCCTGGTGACCTATAGCCCCAGGAGAGGAGAGGGAAGCAGAGAGGGAGAAACTGAGTCATGAGCTTGTGAAATCCTAGGTAGGCCGCCTAGAAGCAGTGTTGTGTGGTGGTTCAGAGCACAAGCTCTGGAGATTTACTACCCAAGATCAAATCCTGACTGTACTTCTGAGTCACATGTCCTTTGGCAAATCCCTTCACCTCTCTGTGCCTTGGTGTCCTTATCTCTCTGAGGTGTGGATAAGAATTGCACTTTCTTCTTAGGGTTGGGAATGAATCAACACATGAAAAGAACTTAGAAAAGCGCCTCGCACAAAGGAAGCATGCAATACATGTGGGTTTTTGACAATTTTACTGGGACTGCTATATGTAGCACAATGACAGAATGAACAGCTAGGAGACTTACTTTCTGGGATATCCTTAATATAATCTTCCATGAAGTGAGCCGATCTGAATGCTTCTGTTTTTTAAACTGAGAAGTGCCTGCTTCAAATCAACCACTACATAGGAATGCTGTTGCACTGAAATAATCTGCTGGATAAACTAGAAGACAGCTAAGTTGGGAAGAAACCCTCAGAGAGTGGGTGTGGTAGGTAGCTTCTAAAATGGCTCCTAACGATCCTTGGTTCCTGGTGGCCATACCCTGTGCATCTCCTCCACTTGTGTGTGGGCTGGATCTAGTAACTTAACTTTCTAACAAATAGGATTTAAACTGGAATATACTCCTCCAGATTCATGTGAACTGAAAGTGTGAGCACGGGGAAGGAGCCTCACCAAACAAAACAGAGTAGCTCTGTTTTGCCAATGAACCCAATAAGACACATTCGATTCCCTTAATGTGCTGGTTTTCATTCTATTGACTGTTGCCTCACTATTGTAAGATACCTGCTGAAGCTCTAGACATCACATCAGCATTTGAGGCAGAATTTCAGGAGAAAGGGAAATGTCAATTACATGTCTTCCTTTTTTAAGGAAAACAAAAATTTTTCCAGAAATTACCTTAGCCAACTTTCTCTTCGGTCTCAGTGGCAAGAACCCACCAGCCACACCTCCCATGATCACATGGACTTTATAGTGCTTTAGGACTACAGCCTCACTTCTTTAGGCATGTTTAGCCTTTCTAATAGCTCAGACAAAAATCCTGAAATTGGGTTCCAGTTGCTCATATTGGCCTGACTTAGATCATGTGCCAATTCCTGACCAAATGCCTTGGCTGAGAGGATGAGAAACACTCTTTGGCTTAAGCTACCCTGGAGCAGGCATTCAGTCAATCCCACACAAACCTTACTTATAAAAAAAAAAAAAAAAAAAATCTGAGGAACTGTTCCAGAAAGGAAACAGGACTAGATGCTAGGGAGAAAAAGATAATTTTCTGCTATATTTATGATAATGAATTTTGGCCAAGAGGAAACAATCTGAGTATAGTTATTTATACCTTAGAGTACATATTAGATAGAAATAATATCAAAGAATCTAAAATTTGAAGAGTATATGATAATAAGTATTTTTAAGGTGGGGGAGGGAGGCAAACACCTTTCCTTATTCACTTGACTTGATTCAGACCTAACATCAATCTGGAGTAGAGGTTGGCAAGATGTTTCTGTAAAGGGCCAAACAGTAAATATCTTAGGCTTTGGGGCCATATGGTCTTAGTGACTCAACGTTGCCATCATAGTGTGAAACTGGCCATAGACAATACATAAACTGAGGAAGTGGCTGTGTTCCAATAAAACTTGACTTATCAAAACAGGTGGCAGGCCAGATTTGGTCTGCAGGTTATAGTTTGCCATCTCCTAAACTAGAGTATTCCTTATCCCTGAAATGATGCAAACTTGAGAGCTTGATTTTATTATTATTGTTATTATCATTTAATACTCTACAAAGTTAATACTTTACATGAAGACTCTGCTTCCCTCTCTTTCTCTGACAGGCAAATTCCTTCTTTCTCTTCGTCCCTATAGGCAATCATTTTTATTATTTCCTTTTTTTGATCTTTTCAACATTTTTTATGGAAATGCTAACACATATGAACATATTCTTATTTTTTCATTCTTTTTACATGTTCTACACACTTTTCATCATCTTATTTTGTTCTAAACAATTATCTTCAAGATCTTTCCACATTACCTCATAGAGAAATTTTCATTTATTTTTATGACTTCATGATATTCCATAGGATGGACGTACCATATTAATTTCTTCAATAACCCATTGGTGGACATTTAGGCTGTTTCCAATCTCATGCTACTATAAACAAGTACACAAGGAATAGACTTATAAGAAAGTACATTTTCCCAAGCGCAGGTGTGTTGATTGAAAAATTACCGTAAGTGAAATTTGGTATGGTATGGGTATACGGGTAATTTCAACAGGTAAACTATCCTCCATGTAGTTTGTATCAATTACATTCCTACAGTGTGTGAAAGGCACATTTCCCAGGGTTCACCAGCAGAATGTGTTAAGAAATTGTTGGCTTTTCTTCCTAACAAGGGAGGTGCAAACTGCCAGTTTTAATTTGCATTTCCTTTATGAGTAAGGCTAAGGGTACTTGATTTTATATTTAAAGCAATCTTTTCACATCCTCAATGAGTCAGAATTGCCATCACTGATTGTGTATCTTTAAGTGTAATTATTGGAGTAGTATGCTCCAATGTTATGGAAGCCATTAACATGTATAATTTTATTTGCTAGTTGCTCAGAAAATGAGGTCATCTATACTGAATTCATGCGAATCTGTTCTTTTAAAAAAACACACAAAAACAAACTCTTCTGCCGTTCAATTTAGCATATCCCCTAGATTATCTATTCTAGCCCATGTACTTCATGAAAGTACCTGTGAAGCAATGAAGGGATTTTTTTATGATGCATTAAGAAATTCAAGCAGAACTTTCCTAAAGATAAAGTAACTGTTAGCAAATGCCTCCCCTGATAGAGAGGTGGTTGTTTCATTTTGTTTTAACATCATAAAGTTCTGTGCCTTCTTGATATATAGCTAAACTGTCCATCTCTTCCTGAGAGCCTTATAAGAGCAGACAAGTAAATAGACAATGTTAGCAAATAATATTTTCTTTCAATGTATTTCAATTACAGGTACAGTGATTCCAGTGCACTGTACCTATCCCTACACAGCTGGGTTTTGGTGTTTTTGTTTTGTTTTGTTTTGTTTTTTGTATATGTATCCAAGCACTCATGGAATCAATAATGGCATTATATTTATAAGAGAATTCATTAAATTATATTCTTATAAAATAAATCAAAATGAAGTTCAAAGAAGTTTATAAAATATGAAGATGCTATTATTTCACGCTACAGGTGTCAGGAAAACAGCAAACTTGAAATAGGAACTGTCTCTTAGTAAGAGAATTTAATATAGATGGAGCTTCAGTACGTGTACGTGCAGTTTTAAAATCTCTTTATTTCTTTTTTATTGTAAAATGTTGATCTTTCAAATGTTTACTTTTAAAGTTAGGTACAAGAAATATGCTGAAGAAGTGTATTCCACTTGATAATTACACAAAACAAACTCATTGACTGAGGTATTAGAAGAGATTTTGTTGGTTATTAAATTAGTAGTAACACAATGAAGAACGGAGAGTGCATTAGCTGGAAGTTATAAAATTGAAAACTACATTATCATTTTGATAATAAAAACAATCTTAAAAGGAGATGAAGGGATATATTAATTATAAAAGTATCCTAAGCATTGTAAAGGCATTCATGATTGGAGTGTTAATTTTACCTCTGATAGTGGGTTTACCTCTCTAGTGTGGGTTTCTTAGGCTCTTTCAGTTTTTAAACAGCAGAGATATATTTGGGTAATTGGGTGATGGAATTTATTGAAAGGGTGCACACAGAAGGAAGAGAGACAGGAAGACATTTCTGCAGCTGCACAGCCAGGCCTTGTAGAAAACAAGACATTATTCTGGGACACACAACAATTCTAGTGGCTCCACAAAATTCTGTACGTCAGTAGCAGGACTTGTCATTTTCCTTGTGTTCAGCAGCTCCCTGCTCTGTGTTCTGTCCACATGCTGAACCCACTGTTCTGTCTTGGTTCCCACTGTGACTGCTTCTCCTGTTTTTACCCTATAATTCGCTCACTACTCTTGTTCTCAAAGACGCTTCACTCATGCTTCTTTATGACTCCTACTGCTTTGGGTCTTCTACTTACTGTCCACTCTTGAACATCTCTCTGCTTCTCATGAAATCTTTGCACATCTGTCTTAGATCAGTTTCCCTGGAAGCAGACCCTGAGATGAGCTTTTGCATAATTTATTGAGGAAGTGAGCTCAGGAGAAACCAAGGGAATGAGAAGGTCAAGGGAAGGGAAGAAGGCCAGCAAGGATGCAGGCTCAGCAAACACCGAGGAGGGTCCTCTAGCTTAATCTCAGTGAGGGTGTTTGGGAGTGTACGTTATGTCTCTGATTTCCAACCTGGAGGCAAAGACCTGAGGCAGTCCTACTCCCACACCTGTCAGTCACTGGTTATGGTCCAAGGAGATACATGAGCTTCTAGACACTCTGTCTTTCTGGTTATTGGAAGGGAAAATTGGGAGCATAAACACGTGCACAAGGTAAAGACGAATCTGAAGATTTTGGATGTGGGTGGGGCACTGCTTCAGCATCACCCTGAGGTTCAAATGTGGCTCAGATTGAAGCTCCCTAAGAGAAACAATGTGATTGGGTTAAGAAGTTACCCTCACGTATAGGGTGCTCCTATTGGACTGTTGTACTGGGTCACTCAATCAATGGGCCACTGGATACATGGCGACCTGGCATATTTCTTTGGTCTTGTCAGTGTGGCTCAGTTAGTAGGGTCACAAGCTACAATGCATGGTCACCTGTCTATAATAAGCCTCCAGTAGGTGGCTGCGGCTCTGACAGTTATGCTGAGGCTCCTAAAGAGACCAGAGTAACAGGCCTGAATCTTGTACCTTGCATGGCTTGTTCCTGTACAGACTAGTCTATTTTGTTTTAGTTTATTTGCACCTAGACTTGTTACTTTAACTTCTTTTCTTTTTCTTTTTTTTTGATCAAATGTGTCTTAAAAGTAAGCCACCATCTCTTGATCTCAGATTCGATTTTTTGGATGAGTAGGGGTTTTAAATAGTAATTACTATTCATGTATAGGAAATGAAACAGGTGCTTCATATTTTCTCAATTTATTTCTTATAATAATATTTCCCCAAACAAGACCCCAATAATAACTACCCAGCAGGACTAGGGCATAGCCTAAGAGTTTGCATTTTCGATTATTGTAGCCCTGTAGTACAAGCTAAAGTCAGGGAGTGTGATACCTCCAGTATTGTTCTTTTTTCTTAAGATTGCTTTGGTTATCTGGGGTCTTTAGTGGTTCCAAACGAATCTGATGATTCTTTTGTTCTATTTCTTTAAAAAATGCCATTGGGATTTTGATGGGGATTGCATTAAATCTGTATATTGCTTTGGGTAATATGGCCATTTTAACTATGTTGATTCTTCCAATCCATGAGCATGGAATGTCTTTTCATCCCTTTGTGTCTTCTTCAATTTCTTTCAAAAATGTCTTATAGTTTTCAGCATATAGGTCCTTCACATCCTTGGTTAAGTTTATTCCTAGGTATTTTATTCTTTTTGCTGCAATTGCAAAAGGAATTGTTTTTTGTATTTCTTTTTCTGAGATTTCATTGTTAGTATATAGGAATGCAATGGACTTTTGTACATGGATTTTGTAGCCGGCAACTTTACTGTATTTGTTGATTGTTTCTAATAGCTTTTTGGTGGAGTCTTTAGGGTTTTCTATATATAGCATCATGCCATCTGCAAAGAGTGATAATTTAACTTCTTCATTCCCAATTTGGATGCCTTTTATTTCTTTCTCTTGCCTGATTGCTCTGGCAAAGACTTCCAACACTATGTTGAAAAGCAGAGGTGATAGGGAAAGCCCTGTCGTGTTCCTGAACGTAGAGCAAAGGGCTTCAGTTTTTCACCATTAATTATGAGATTAGCTGAGGGCTTGTCATATATGGCCTTTATTATGTTAAGGTATTTTCCTTCTATACCTATTTTATTAAGTGTTTTAATCATAAATGGATGTTGTATCTTGTCAAATGCTTTTTCTGCATCAATTGATATAATCATATGATTTTTGTCCTTTATTTTGTTTATGTGATGTATCACATTGATGGATTTGCGGATGTTGAACCCGGGGATGGTGCCCCGGGGATGAACCCCACTTGGTCGTGATGAATAATCTTTTTAATGCATTGTTGTATTCGATTTGCTAGAATTTTATTTAGGATTTTTGCATCTGTATTCATCAGAGATATTGGTCTGTAGTTTTCTTTTTTGTGTTGTCCTTACCAGGTTTTGGTATCAGGGTAATATTGGCCTCATAAAATGAGTTAGGGAGTTCTGTCTCTTCTTCAATTTTTTGGAAGAGTTTGAGCAGGATTGGTATTAGATCCTCTTTGAAGGTTTGGTAGAATTCACTAGTGAAGCCATCTGGTCCCGGACTTTTGCTTTTGGGAAGGTTTTGGATGACTGATTCAATTTCGTTACTGGTGATCGGTCTGTTTAGATTTTCCAGCTCTTCATGGTTCAGCCTTGGGAGGCTATCTGTTTCTAAGAACTTATCCATTTCTTCTAGGTTATTGAATTTGGTGACATATAGTCCTTCATAGTATTCTTGGATGATCCTTTGTATTTCTGTGGTGTAGAGTTTGCATTTTCTGTAAGCACCCACGTAATTGGATTTATATCAAAGTGTGAGAACCACCACTTTACGAAGTATTAATAGATACAATCCACTTCATTTTACTAGTACAGAAATTGAAGTTCTAAAAGACTAAGAAACTCACCTGAGGCTATACAACTAACACTGAACGTGTCTCAAAATTTCTTTTTCATAAAAGGAAGTTTTCATTGATGCTTTGTTTGCAATGTGGAAGTTTGTTTACAAAAATGTTTACTATCAACTTGTAGCAGATTTCGAGGTGTCTATGACTACATCATGTCTTTGTATATTTCGTTTCATCTAGGCTAAATGCAGCCTGCCAGTCGCGTGACTACAAAATTACAATTTGAGTACTTCTACATTCCTGCTAGAAAAGAAGACCTGAGTGCAAAGGTGAATCTGTGAAGCTAAAGGTGAAAGAGTTGGTGGGACATCAGCAAGAGATTGAGATGGCGGTTCAGCAGTTTTGTTTCAGACACAGTGATAGTGTATGTTTGATGAGATACTGAGAAGGTTCAGCACTCCACACTTGTTCCAGGGGTGGGGTCAGGGATTCTGTCCATTACGTCGGATAACCTTGAGCGTGTACATGGAATTTTGAGGGCTGCTTTTGACCTGGGAGAGAATATACAAAGGAATTGGATGGGGCAGAAGCTCTGTCATATCCAAGATATGGTATGGACCTTGTAGGTCAGGACTTGGCTATCTGGAGAAATGGTCACATTTCTGTACTAAGGGTGGTTTGAGACATTTGGCAAAGGAATAGCAGTTCTTTGTCTTCAAATCCAAGGATTGGCCTGCTTGTTCGAAGGTAGGGGAGTCAGTAAAAATTTGATTGCCTTGTGTTTTATTGCCTGTAAGACATTCTTTTATGGAAAACAACTCAGAGATACCTTAGTAGGTAGCAGGGTCTGATCCTAAACCTTGCATGTTTGAAACCAGAATCTGTGTTCTTTCTACAAAATTCTTTTTTCACTATATGTGTTGTTATAGACTGAATGTGTCACAACCAAAGTTATACGTTGAATCCCTAACCACAATGTGACTGTATTTGGAGATAATGTCTTTAAGGAGGTGATTAAGGTTAACTGAGATCATAAGTGTGGGGCCTTAATCCAATAGGAGGTGTCCTTATAAGAAGAGGAAGAGACACTAGAGATGTCTCAGAGGAAAGGCCATGTGAGGACACAGCGAGAAGGCAGCCTTCTGCAACCCAACGAGAGAGATCTCATTAGAAACTAACCCTTCTGGCACCTTAACCTTAGGCTTTCAGTCCCCTGAACTGGAAATAATTTCTGTTGTTTTAGCAATCCAGTTCTGTATGGTAGCCCAAGCCAACTAAGACGTGTACTGAGCACAGGCTAGATGATCAATACATTTTACTTTAAGTGCTTTTCTCTACTTGAGCATATTCACAAAAATTTTTGAAATTATATAAGATTTATAGTTTTATTTATGAAACTTACAAGATTCAGCCAGACTCAATCTAAGAAACTTACTAACACATCCATCTCATGTATTCAAAAACTCAGGAACATTATCAGTAGTATCCCATATTCTTTTTTTTTAAATAATTAAGTTTTATTTTAAAAGGTAAAACCTTTTACACCCTTTGAAACATGGAATTTCAAAGTTATTAGGCAAGTCGATCATACAAAGCTGGGTACAGCAGTAATTAAAGAAGTGGTAACACTTGACCCATGTAAGATGTCACAGAATTCAAAGCACAACTTGGATCTTAAATGATTTGAGTGTTTTATTCCACACAATAAGGTGTGGTCAGTTTTAAGATAAAATTCGTCCTCTGGATATCCGGTTCTCAATTAAGTCTTTCTTTATTACCATCATTTCACACAATAGGATAGCTAGCCGAGGTGGCAATTCCACAGTGGTTGTTCCCTTCTTGGGCCCCTTCTCGTCCCAAGCTCTATCCCAGCTGTTCTCAACAATACAGTATTTATTGTTATCAGATTCTGCTCCTTCAAAACCATAGCCAACCCCCAGAATGCCATGATCTAGGTCTTTGATTCTGCGCACTGGATCATAATAAATGCCTTCTTCATAGAACTGGAAGCTATAATGGTTTCCATTATAGCTTCCATATAATGGCTTGCATCTATAGCAATGGAGATGGGACCCACAGGTGCCACTGCCTTCATAAGGGACCTCTCCTGCTGATGAATGTCCATGAAGCGAGAGTCATTGGCAACAGATTCCTCCGGCTTCTGTTTGCAGGATTCAACCTTTGCATGATATGGATAGGATTCCTCCGAGCCCAGACCTCTGTTGTACGTAATATACTGGAAGGCATTATCCAGTAGGCCCTCATTGCAGCCCTCATAGCCTTGAGACTGAGAACAATCCACAACGTTCTGCTTACTCGGTGAAATAAGTTTGCCAGTTTACTAGAACATTTGTCCTTGAAGGGAACCTGTTGCACTAAAAGCCTAACAAGAACCACAGCAACCCTGGTCCGTCACAGGAGTTACATAGCCTTCCTCTCTCCAATCCACAGATGCGGGGAATCTCAGCAAAGAGAGGTTCCTGGACCACTTTCCTTTTCTTGTGTTTCTTGATTTGAAGGCCTTTCATCACCTGCCTGAATTCTTCATTGGTCATGTCGCCAAAGGCCTTCATTGTAATGGGAAAGCTCTGCTTCCCTTGGTTGTATCCTGGTTGTGCAATTCAGTCATTCTCATATTCTTCTCCCACATTGTTCTCATCCATCCTTCTTCATTCAAGCCATGTAGTTTCCTTTGTGTTGCCTTCCACTGGTTCCATTGTGCATCTAAATTTCCATCAAGTTTTGGAGCAGCTGAAGCTATTCCCAAGCCAAGGGCAGTCAGGAAGAGTGAAGGATTCATGTTTTGAAAACCTGCAGCAGGTGCAGTCTGTACATGCAGATCCAGAGATCTCCGAGGCCTCAGTACCCCCTATTCTTATGATTTGAATTTTTATTTTACCTATATTTTGAAATTCTATTAGCATATAACATAAACATTGTACTTACTTTTTATGTACATACTTGAAATTTGAAGATCACAACCATAATACTTTTGGCTGTAGAGAATCCAGCTCAACCCTCGATACAGAATCTAGGAAGAATGACAGAGAAAAAGCTTTGTAGAGCTCCAGAAATGGAAAAGGATCCCATACATACTCATCTGTGATCCAAATTTTAACCTCATCTAGTCAGAACTGAGTGCATTCCTTTTGAGCTTCCCAAATGTCACTTCTGACTAAAGTCTCATTTTAACTAGATTAAGAAAAAAAGATATCTTATGAACTCACTCAAGTGAAAATTCCAGGGTTTGTTTTTGTTTCAGATGCAACTTGATCAGGGGTTCGAACAATGTCATCCTCATTTCTCCAATACCACCATCCACTTGGTACCATTCATCTCTATGTTGGTTCCATTCCCAGACAGGCTCACCCTTTGTAGTTCAAGTTAGCTACCATATCTCCAAATATTTCAATATCTGATGTTCAAACAAGAAAAGAATGGCATAATCATTTTTTCAGGATCCCTGGCTTTCTATTTGTATCTCAGTGGCTCTGAACAGACAATTTCCCCATCCTTGAACCAATCACTGTGGCCAGGGAACTGTGATGATTGATTGACCTAGCTTTGTCATGTGCCCGATTCTGGAACTTGGTTCTGGAGACCCACCTGCAGCTTGCTGGTTGAGAATGGGGGAAGAAAAGGTTTTCCATGGGAAACTGGGTTACAGTTAGCAAAAGACAGGAGTGTGAAAGCTGGGTGCCAAAACAAGAGATATTTATCAAATGGATGCATATTATAACCCTGTTTATGCATTGCATTGGAAATATTCGTTAGCTATTTTATAGTTATAAGCAATGCATAGAAATCCAATAATAAGCTCTGCTACAAAAATGTCCTTCATGTTCTTTATACACTCACAATGTCACTTGAGTTTTTCTGTTACTTTTATGTAGTATACTATTGAGTAATTACAATAGCTACCTACTTGCCAATCACACCGAGAGCTCTCATTTAATTCTCTTGTCAACTCTGCCAAGAAAGCATTAGTGTTCATATTTTAAAAATAAGGAAATGAGACTCAGAGAGGTCAAACACCTTTTCCATGAATATCTGAAACACCTGGTAAAACTTGTAGACTATATTAGCCAGATAATAACAGAAACAAAGTAGTCTTTAACTCTTAGTGACTTAACACAACTAAGGTTTATTTCTCACTCGTGGTTCACATCCAGGTGGGCTTATGAAGGGCTCTGTTCCATATGATTACTCACAAACCTATACTGACTGAGGCTCTCATATAGCTACAGCATCTGGACCCAGTGGCTTTCTCCATGACCATGGCAGATGAACATAGACCTGGAGAGTCAGACACTGGACTGAAGAATTAAATTTTCCGTCCAGACATGATTTGCATTCCTTCCACTCACAGTCAATGGTGAGAACTAGTCACATGGTCTTAATGATTACCGGGGGCCTAGAAAATGTAGGCGAGCTCTTGGATATTCTGTTAGTAGCAAATACCACTACTACAGAGACATATAACATACCCAGATATTTCTGACTATAAAATAGTTATTCTGTCCATTAGACCCTAATTTCTTTTGAATCTGGCTAGTCTTTTTTGTCTAGCTAGCTACTTTTATTTCCTTGTTTTTAAGATACCAGTTGTTAAAGATTGACTTTACAAAGATTTCCCTTATGTAGCAAACAACACAATGCTAGGAGTAGTTTAGTTGTTAAGAGCATGAGCTTTGGAGCCAGACTTCCTGAGTTTGTATCCTGGCTGTTTTTACTTGCTGTGTGCTCTTGGGTGAGTTATTCGACCTCTCTGTGTCTCAGTTTTGTCCATTAACAATGATATTAATAATAGAGTTTACATAACAGTGTTATCAAGATTAAATGAGTTCATCGAAGTAAAGCATGAGGACAATGCTTAAAACGGTGAATGCTCAGGAAATTTTATAATTATCATTACCTAACCACTCCGCTTTTCAGTGAGAAAAACTGTTTCTCAGCTGAAAAACGTAACTTTAGCTAGAAATTTTGGAAATGTGCACTAGGTGACAAAGACAACCACATGAAACAGAATAACAGTGCAAACCCCAAACCACTATTAGAAAAACAACTCAAAGGTCATGTTCAGTTGAAAGTGGTTGAGCAGCATGGTCTTTACTGACAAAAACAAGTGTGTGAATGCACGCATTTGTGTGCAAGGTCCAAAGTGTAAAGCAGTAAGATGTTTGACCAGCCATAGATGAAATTCAATTTCGTTAGTCCCTCCTCACGTAACCTGTACATAATGCAGTATATTTAGACATGGTCTTGCATATTATTCATGAATCAAGAAGTAAAACCTAGATGAAAAATATAGATTTCATTTAGCCTACTCTCATTTCACACATACACACACACAAAAAATATATTCAATTTTTCTTTGGCTACTGAGACATGAAAACTTTCCAGGGAATCCCAACACTTGGACAATTATTCCTTCTTTTCAAGACAGTCTCTAGACAGAAGATGTAATTTCTCAGTGGCCCTGCACAAAATGCACGAGCACCAGTAACTCTCCACTCCCTCCAAGGGGTATGGGACTGAAAGGCACCTACCAGCAGTTTGCCCCAACCTGCCAGGGCAGCCTTTTCCCACCTGCCAGCATCTACTGGACACACAATTCCCTTTGATTTTAACACCGAGAGCCCAACTAAACATTTGTGAGAATAAAACCTTGTCAGGCATGCCAACACACCTGAAGCATTAACTTTAAAATTAAATTTATTTCCACTTGAATTCAAGTTTCTGTTTCTCTAAATTGAGAGCACTCATTAAGTCCATGTATCCACAAGCCTACAATGTCACATAGATAAGAAAAACCCTCAAGACTCTGAGTGCACTTTAAAATTTACTTTAAAAAGGTAAGTAATTCTGAAATAAGAAATTCAAATCTCTTTCTATGTACATTATTTAACAGAATAATGAACGGTTAATAGTAACTTCTGTGAGCATAAGGGCTTAATTTTCATTCTCCTCTATTTTTCCCTATTCATCTTTGTGCCCTTTAAATAAAAGAGATTTTTTTATACTCTATACATAATTACAGTTTTGTGCCTCTGCTTTAATACTAGGGGATGTCTTGTCCCATTTCCACTTCAAAAGAAGGTTTTATACTTTCAGAGGAATAGTGAAGCATCTTGAAGGCAGAGCATGTAAGTACAGATTATGTAGTAGACCAAACACTGATATTTGGTCACTGATCAAATATTGTTGATATTAAGATCTACACAGCAATTCACAATGTTCAGGGTAAGTAGCAAGAAAGAGCTCTGAGAGCTTCTGATAGGTTTAAAAGGTTTTTAACTCTACAGACCAAAATAAAAGTAAGAAATTCATTCAATTAATATTTATGCCCCTTTCAACCAGATATAAGACATTTTCACCAAGTCAATGGTACTTAATTATTCTAGTTTTGTTTGGAATCCAGGGTGAGCTATTTATTTTCCAAACAATAGTCTATACAAATGAACTCTGTTTTTTAAATAATGGTTTCTGGCTCTCCACATTCATTTCCTTTGCCAAGTTGTATACCTGATCTACATTTTAAAAAGTGGTTGCAAACTTCCTTTGAAGTTATAAAACCTGTTTGAGGTCAAGAAAGTACAATATTTGGGGCACATTTTACCCTGGGGTGAGCTACTGTTTGAAAGATTTAGGTAGAGAGAAGTGATGAATTCTGAATGGAATGTAAGCACACCACAATTCAAATTTTGAAGGAGCGAGGGTGGATTTTGTGTATTGTCCAAAGAATAAAAAACTGTAATACACCAGGCCCTTTGTTTTTGTTTTCTTTTTATCAGTATTATTCTACATTAATTTCAGGTGTACAGCATAGTGGTTAGACATTTATATAATTTAAGGAGTGATCCTCCTGACTAGTCTAGTACCTACCTAACATTATACATAGTTATTACCATATTATTGACTATATTCCCTGTGCTTTAGTTTACATCCCCATGACTACTTTGTAACTACCAATTTGTACTTTTTAATCCCTTCACTTTTTTCACCCAGCCCCCCAACCCCCTCCTAACTATCACCCCAACAATTCTAGTACCCATCTGACACCATATATAGTTATTACAATATTTCCCTTGTGCTATACCCTATATCCCCATAACTACTTTGTAACAACCAATTTGTACTTCTTAATCCCGTCCCCATCTTTCACACACACTTCCAACTCTCCTCCTGTCTGGTAACCATCAAAATGTTTTCTATATCTATCTGTTTGTTTCTGTTTTGTGTGTTAATTTTGTTCTTAGATTCCACATATAAGCAAAACCACATTGCGTCTGTCTTTTTCTGTCTGATATACTCCACTCAGTACAACAACCTCCAGGTCCATCTATGCCGCTGCAGATGGCAAGAACCTATTCTCTTCCATGGCTGAGCAATATTCCCTTGTATATATGTCCCACCTCCTCTTTACCCATTCTCCCAGGCTGCCATTGTAAACAATGCTGCAATGAACACATGGATGCCCATGTCCCCTCACAGTAGTGTTTTGGGTTTCTTTGGATAAATACCCTGAAGTGGGATTATTGGGTTCCTCATTGTCTCTTCTTATAGCCTTTGTCTGGTATAAGTATTGCTACTCCAGTATTTTTGGTTTTGATTTTTTCGTTTTCATTTTCATGAAATATCTTTTTCCATTCCTTTACTTTCTGTCTGTGTGTGTCTTTCAATCTGAAGTGAGTCTTGTGTAGGCAGCATATGTAAGGGTTTTGTTTTCTTATCCATTCAACCCTTCTATATCTTTTGATTGGAGCGTTTAATCCATTTACATTGAAAGTAATTATTGATAGATATGTAGCTATTGCCATTTTATTATTCATAATTTTGATTTCTTTTTTTTCTGTCTTAAAGAAGTCCCTCTAACAGTCCTTGTAATACTGGTTAGGTGGTGATAAACTCCTTTAGCTTTTTCTTGTCTGGGAAGCTCTTTATCTGTCCTTCAATTATAAATCATAGCCTTGTTGAGTAGTCTTGGTTGTAGGTCCTTGCTTTTCATCAAGTTGAATGTTTTGTGCCAATTCCTTCTGGCCTGCAAAGTTGCTGTTGAGAAATCAGCTGACAATTTTATGAGAGCTTCCTATAAGTTACTAGTTGCCTTTCTCTTGCTGCTTTTAGGATTCTCTCTTTGTCTTAAATCTTTCACATTTTAATTATAATGTATTAGGTGTGGGCCTGTTTGGGTTCATCCTGTTTGGGACTCTGTACTTCCTTGACTTGTATGTCTGTTTCCTTCACCAAGTTAGGAAAGTTTCAGTCATTATTTCTTCAAATATGTTCTCAATCCCTTGTTTTTTCTCTTCTTCTTCTTGTACCCCTGTGATGTGAATGTTGTTATGCTGATGTTGTCCCAGAGGTCTCTTAAACTATCCTCATTTTTTAAAAAATTATTTTTGCTGTTCCAATTGGGTGTTTTCCACTATGTTGTCTTCCAAATCGCTGATTTGTTCCTTTGCTTTATCTAGTCTGCTGGTAATTCCTCCTAGAGCAGTCTTCAGTTATTGTATTCTTCACTTTCTAGTGGTTTCTATGTCCTTTTTTATGCTTTCAATCTCTTTGTTGAAGTTCTCACTAAGTTCCTTGAGCACCCTTTATAACCACTGTTTTGAACTCTGTCTCTGGTAGGCTGCTTGCTTCCATTTTGTTTAGTTCCTTTTATGGATTTTTCTTCTGTTCTTTCATTTGGGATGCATTTCTTTGTTTCCTCATTTTGGCTCTCTGTGTTTGTTTCTATGTATTAGGTGGATCTGCTATGTCTCCCAGTCTTGGCCAGGTCCTTATGTATTAGGTGTCCTGTGGGGCACAGTGACAAAGTCTCCCTGGTCACTTGAGCTGGGTACTCCAGGCGTATCCCTTGTGTGGGTCCTCCTGTTATAGTTGAGCATTGGTTGCTATTGGTAAATCAGTGGGTGAGATTGATTCTCAAGCTGACTGGCTGTGGGTTTGACCATGTCCACAGATTATGGGCTGCTGTGCAGGAGGCTTACCCCACTGACTGGGATTTGCTCCAGAGGGCTCTGGTGACTGTTGAGACCACCTTTTGTGTGTGCCACTTGTGGGGCTACTGGGGGAGGCTCTGCTGTGGTCTGAAGACAACCTCCAATTATGTTGGTTCTGGGCCTCTTGGGAGGGGCTCTGGTGCAGGCCCAGGTCCACCACTGCCTGTGACTGGCCAGGGACTACCTGGTAGGAACAACAAAGTGATCCGCAGGTGTTCATTGCCTGTGCTAAACCTGGAAGCATTTGGGAGAGGCCACACTGTGAACCAAGGATGGCTGCCACATGTACGGGGCCTGGGGTAACTCTGCAAAAAGCCAGGACACCTGGAGGCCTGCTGCCACCTGCTGGCTCCCTTAAGGTTCAGCCACTGATAAAGCCTCATACGGTATGTAAGTTGGGGGAGGCAGGGTCTCAGGAAGTCACTAGAGTGGGAAGAGTTGTGATCACCAGGTTAATGTAAACTCTGGTTTGGTGCCCGTGCTGACGCTGGAGCAACTCAGCAAAACTCTCAAAGCACACCAAGGCCAGTTGCCACCCACCTGAGGCTGTGGACTCTGATAGTTTTCCAAAAAAGAGTGCAATGTGGGAGGGGCTGGCAACTCTCAGAGAAAGTGCCTCTGGCAATGTGTGAGTTAGGTAGGGTGGGGTCCCAGCTGAGTCAGCAGGTAGACTAGTGGAGTTCACCAGGCCAATTAGATTCAGATTTGGCCTGTGGGGGCGGGCTGAAAATAGGAAAGATGGCATCCACCTGCTGGCTGCACAGGAGCAGGACCCTTCAGCGGAAAATACCAACTGTCCTCCAGTCATTCCTCTGAAGCCACACACCTCAGCCTTCCCCCCACAAGTCTCTGAGGCCCCTGAGTCACCGTCCCTCCACTGGAGCCCAAGGTGAGTGCCTGTGAGTGAGTGAGTCTGTGCACGGGCTGTTTAAGAGGAAGTCTGTGTTTCCTGCAGCCTTCTGTCCCACCCAAAAGGTCAGAATCCCCACTGTTTGTCCTAGCCGTAAGTTGTGGGGGTTCCTCTTCCCAGCACCAGTACTCTGGGCTGGGGAGGCTGGTGTGTGGCTGGGATCCCTCGCTCCTCTGAGGGGGCAGGAAACCTCCATTGCCAAGATATTCCTCCTGATTTCTACCACAGGGAGGTTTGGAGCCCGTTCTGCATCTCCTCCTCTCCTACCAGTCTCATTGTGTCTTCTTCTTTATTGTGGGGACAGAGCCATGAGTACAGTTTCCAGGCTCTTGGCCTCACATGGAATGGTGCTGGCTCAGGTAGTAAATGGCCATCAACTGTGTTTGGATGGCCATCAGCTGCAGCTAGTTGGCCATCAGCTGTAACCAGTGAGTCATTGGCCACTAATATAACTGCCGTGGCTATGCTAGCAGAAAAATGGGGGCTAGCAAGAAGATGTTGGCTGGCAAGTGCGGATTGCAGTTAGGATGGCGGGTTGCAGACAGTGTGGGTCCTGCTTCCTGTGTCTCTAACCCAGCCACCAGCGAGAATATAGTGGTATGCCTCCCTTACCTGTGGCTCCGTGGGTGTTCCTTTTTGGCCTCACCATGTCCTGCATTCTTATGTGGGGAGCAGGAGCTGAAACCCCGCAGGCCGCCCTGCACGACATTTATATTTTCAGTTATAGGACTTCTGTTTGGCTAGACTTCAGATAGTTCTCCAGTTTCATTGTTCTATAATTTAGTTGTAATTTTAATATGTTCTCAGAAATATGAAGGCACAATGTTTATCTACTCTGCCACCTTGGATCTCTCTGTTTTTCTTATATTGGTAGTTCCTGTTTATCTTTCCTTATAAATTACAAACCTCATGAGGAAGAGATGGTGAAGGGAGAAAAAAGAGGTATGGAAGGGAAAGAAAGTGACATAGTTATGGGAGAAGCTGTTGGAGAGACAGGAGCAAGAGAGATTTCTAGGGAGAGTGGGGGAAAGATCTTTTACATAAAATTCTTTTCAAATAATTATAGTAACTAAGAATAAAACTGCAATTAACTACATCTGTGAGATATCAAATGATTGAAAATAAGAAATTTGTTTTCCAAGGGGAGAAATGCTGGTCAGGTGTTGACATGTGTAGACGAGCTTGGGCAAGAGGGAAAGCTGGGCATCAGACAAGTAAACATGGTGTCAAATTGTCCATAGTTTTATTTTCCACCATGATGAACATTTCATTATTTTTACACTATTTTACATTATTTTTATTGTTAGCCAACACAATCAAGGTGTATTTTTCACAAGTGTTTTAGCTGATTTGTGCGTTTTTAAATTTATTTGTGCTTATTTTTTTAACTTTTAATTTGGAAATTCTAGATATGTAGCAGAGGGTTTCCCATATATGTAGTTTCCCCTGATGCTAGCATCTTACATAATCATTATACTATGATTGACTATTAACTAAACTACAGACTTTATTTTGATTTCACTAGCTTTTCCCTTATGTCCTTTTTCTGGTCCAGGATCCAACATTGCATTTAGTTGTCATGTTAGTTATTGTTTTGGACTGAATGTTTGTGTCACCCAACAAATTCATATGCTGACATCTAATCCCCAATGTGATGGTATTTGGAGGTGGGGCCTTTGGGAGGTAATTAGATCATGAGTGTGGAGCCCTAATGAATGGGATTATAAGAAGAAGCCAAAGAGCTAGCTCTCTTTGAACTGAGAAGTTAGCCCTCTTCAACATGGAAGAGGGCTCCAGCCATAACCCAATCATGCTGGCACCACGATGTGTGAGAAATAAATTTCTGTTGTTAAGCTAAACAGTTTATGGTATTTTGTTATAGCAGCTTGAGCTGATTAAGACAGTTAACTATTACTGCATAATACATAGTCCCAAACTTAGCAGCTTTAGACAACACATTAATGATCTCATAGTTGCTGTGGGTTGGGAGTTTGGGCACAGCTTCATTGGATACTCTGCTAGGGTCTCACAAGGCTGTAATCAAGTTGTCAGCAGGGCGGTTCTCATTTTGAGGCTAGGAAGGAGGATTGCTTTCAAGGTCTCTCAGGTGTTGACAGAATTCACTCCCTTGAGACTACGGGATTACCTCAGAGATATTGCGTGTGAAATTCCAGACCACTGCAATGAAACGTGTTGTCATCTTTTTGCTGGCGGAGGTTCTTCATTTGTTAAAAAAAAAAAATGCAACATTTGGGAAGCACAATAAAATGAGATATACTGGTATAGGACTGAAGGCCCTGGCTTCTTGCTGGCTTTTGGCTGGAGGCTATGCTCAGCGTCTAGAGGCTGCCTTCAGTGCCTTGCCCAATGTATGTCTCAAGGTGGCCACTAACTTCTTCAAAGGTAGCTAGGAAGAGAAATCTCTTGAGCGAGTCTGCCAGCTATATAATGTATATATAATGTAACATAATCACAGAATGACATCCCATCACCTTTGCCATATTCTATTGGTTAAGAACAAGTCAAGGAGAGGGGATAATACAAGGGTGACCATCAGGGGTTGGGGATCATGATGGCTGCTGTAAAATCTGTCCTCTACACTTGCCCTGTCTCCTTAGTCTGCTCTAATCGGTGACAGTTACTCAGTCTTCTTGTCCTTCATAACCTTGACAATTTTAGAGAACACTGATCAGCTATTTTGTTGATTTGTGTACTTTTAACCTTTGTGGTTATAACAGTTGTTAAAACATTTTTCTCACAAAATGATGGGCACATACACACTATTTACTCTCACCCTTCAAACATCACACCACCGAATAGTAATGTGTCTCTTATATCTGTCTCTGTTGTTATTTACTGAGAGATGTTAGAGAAGAGACTAAATCAAGCACAAGAGACCATATCAAGAAGGAAGGGATTATGTTATAAGCCTAGAAGAATGATTAGATTTTTGATTAAAATCATAAAGGGAAAAGAAATCTGGCTTGGGAAGCATAGTGACCATTTGTTCTTTCACCTCTGTGCAATTCAGATGGAGAAAACTTCACTTTCGGCTCCAGCAGTGGGCACATCTGTTATACCCATCAGAGCCCCAGGCCATAGTCATTGGTTCAGGGATTGGCCCATGACCCAATCAGGTCCACTGAGATGCTGAAATGAAACTCTTTCTAGGGCTACTGAGGAAGAAGCAGGCACAGTATGCTAAGGGACTTGATCTCACAGGATATCAGCCTGGAACTGTGGTAAGCATTCTGTGTGTATTAATTAATATCAGGTTATGAGACAGAAAACTTAAATTTACAATAATTTAAATGAGATAGAAATGTATTTTTTTCCTCACATAAACGGAAGTCTGGAGGTAAGCAACTCAGGGCTGTGTGGTGGCTTTAAGATCACCAGAGAGTTTTGTTGTTGTTGTTCTTTGTTTGTTTCTCTTGTCCTCTTTATTCCTTGACAACATGGCTCTGCCTGATGACCCCAGATGGCTGCTTGAGATTCCAGGCCGTAAGGAAGCGGAAGGGATAAAGTGGGATCCTTCAAGCACACTTTCTGGAAATTGTTCATGACACTTCTACTTGCACCCCATTGGCCAGAACTTAGTCACACTGCTATGCCTAACTGCAACAGAGGCATGGAAATGCAGTATTTTTTTTTAACTTTAACAAAATGTATTGGTTTGCTTTGATTCCCTCTGGCCTGGCTTTGGAAGGGTTCTCTGGGTTTGTCTGTCCTTGTTTCTGGGCGGAAGCTGCCGTGGTTTTTAAGACCCTTTTTGCTTCTTCAGCATTTGAGCCTCCTGGAAAACCCGAATGCACAGAGCCTTCTTTGACACCTAGAACCGGTGGGCTCTTCAGTGGTACAGAGTAGGAAAAGTATACTCAATCCCCAGCTCCCTGCACTTCTTTCAAAGGTATTATAGTTGGTCTTATGGAGGTTTACGTGAGCATCTTTTCCTGCTGGTCAATGCTCATCAGCAGACAGCACGTGTGGGCTTTGTCCTTTCAATGTTTCTGCATGTGTTCTTCATAATTCTGGATCTTCACAGTTAATGCAACAATTCAAGCCTCCAGGGAGCTGATATTGTCAGCGTTTTCCATGACCTTGTTCATTAACTGCTCTTGCTTGATTTTTAGCTGCTCCGTCTGGTTGGCCATTTCCAAAGACAAGAGTCCTTTTGCAATATCATCAGCCTCCTCAATTTTAGGGTGTTCTGGTAATCTTTGAGCAGCGTGGAAAGGGATGGATCATCTTTTTGGCTGGGCCCAGTGGGTTTCTGGATGGCATGTCTGTGGGTGGGGCCAGAAGGATAAGATCACGAGGAGGTGAACAAAGACACCCATGGTCAGAGGGAAGCCAGATACACCCTCCACCCAGTAGCCCAAAGACTGGAGTCACTGCCTGGGTCTGAATGGAACCCTGCATTCTCCATGCTGTTCTCAGTATGGTGACTTCTGACCCCGGAAATATAGTCTTTATCTACATTATATACACAACCATAAGTCTGAGGTTTCATTACAAAGGAATAAGGGGAAAACAGCTATGGGAGGACACTGAGCTTTCTCTGCTGTATCTCCACAAAAGGAAAGCCTGACTGAGCATACAACCTGTCCCAAAGGAGCAGAATTGAAAGATGAAAATAGGTCAATCTTGTTACTAAGATATCTTTGAACCTCTGGATCAAGCTGCACCTGATGACAAAATATCCCTACTACTTAAGCTAATAACTTTTCTTCCTTCTTTCCTTCCTTCCTTCCTTCCCTTCTTTCCTCTTATTCTTTTTTTTTTTTTTTTCCAACTGAAAGAATCTTGATTTATACAGAAAGCAGGATTCTCCCAAAGAACATCTAAGGTCATCTTTATTTCTTTGTCCTCTCAGGTTCTACTTTCCTCTTACAGTTGCTCAGAATGGCAACTGAGATCTTTCTTAGATATCCTAAGGGCCAAATTATGCCTCATCGTGCTTCGTTTCCTTTCAGCCTAAAGGAGAGGAGACTGCTGTGTTTCTTAAAATTTGCCGTCTTGGATTTGATTAAAATTTAAAAAATATGTTGGCTTGTAAATCTCTGCTAAGACTCATAAGCTGAAATTCTCTGCCCTACCTAGTCTAGGTATATTTATTTATCTTTAGCAAATGCTTCTTAGGATTATTTTGCTATTCAGTAAAAGCTTCTCTGTCCAATAGCTTGGCTGCATACCCACCTCCTCTTTTTCAGTTATGACTTATTAACATTCACAGTATCTGTGGGAATTAGAGCTTAATGGATTTCTTTCCATTGTTCTAAGAATCCTGCCATAATAGGTCTCATTTTAAAGGGTTCCAAACAGTTGGTCAACAGCACAGCTTTTTTTTTTTAAAAGTAACTTTGCTAATTGTATCAATTTGCCTAGCCTGTTCCCTTGGCATCTTTTTTTCTGGATTAGAAGCTAAAAACCATTGGGTTTGGAGGTTTTCCTATCAGTATCTGAAAGCATGGTTTTTGCTTAAATTATTATGCTTCTCTGTACCTCCTTATATCAGTAAAGTGATTAGGAGTGTCTACCAACTGTGATTCTCAGGCTATGAAATTTGGCTTTTTGAATTTAAATTATACTGCAGCACCATATGGCAGAGGAAGAAGGAGTGCTCACTTTCTTATCTAGCAGAGAGTCCCTCTCAAGCAAGGGAAATTGCCGTCACAGTCCAAGTTTCGCTGGTTCTCTGGGGCTTAGTGTTACCTGTTGTCTCCCAGAGCACATATATACAGGATTTCCTTAAGCCACCGTGAGAAAAGATGCTACAAACCGTCAGCGATGAGGAGAAACCATCTGAGTCGTCTATCGTCCGTCCTTCCACAACTGGATGCTGAGGTAGCCATGAGTACAACGTCCTAGAAATGGGAGAGCTCTCTGGGTGTCTTTTACTTATATGCATTGAAAAAAAAAATTCACTTGAGACAGAGACATGTTATAGAACATCATTCATTCTCCCCAGTGCATAATAAGCAGTTGCTGCCAGCCTAATGCAATTATGCTTGGGAGCAGCATGGGGACTCCTAAAGCTTCTGAAGCACAAGGTCAAATTCTACAAATGTCCTGGTATGCAGGGGGGATGCTGCTAATTTATGATTATTGGGACTCTTCTCTCTGAGTCTGTCACAAATTAATGGAACTCAGGGAGCTACACATTCTCTTTAGGATTATAAATGGGATCCTGACATTTTAGACTCTGCTATTGTAGTGACCGAGTATCCTTTCTCTTATACCCGACATTAGGGGAAACCTTACTTGGTGAACTTCTACTTGCTTTCTCTCCAGTCGGTGTCAGGACAATTCAAAAAGAGCGGGAATTCCCAGAGGTAGAGATCTGTCGCAGCTAGCTTGCAAATGAATTAAGCAAGGTCCTCTCATATAACGGTGGCACTGACTGTCTCCTTTTGCACTCCACATCCACTCTCAACCATGTCCTCTGCTCCTGGGGGCTGACCTGGCTGGGTGACATCCACCTGGTCCCTGCCCTCTGGCTTTTGGTTGGGGTTGTCCCACGGTGAGGACTGACAGGTGAGGTTGGGATATTTATTGCCCTGGCATCCTCTCTGTGGGGTCACCAGTGCTGACACACTGACACAGCTCCTGCCAGGTGGCCGTATCTTCACAGTTCTCTTTCTCTCTCTTTCTGATTTCTGGTAACTTCTCTTACTCTCTGTCCTATCATGCTCTGAGCCTCCTCCTTGCTATGACTAGCCCTGAATATTACACTGTCTATTGTGATTTCCCCAACCTGCCCACACTTTTATAAGTAACCCGTTTTTTTCAACTCTCCTCAAATTACTCAGTTTCAGTGTGCCTTGTCTTTCTTGCCGGAATCCTATGTGATAAAACAGTATGTCCTGATTTGCACGTTTTCCCTTTTGCTGCTTTCACATGCCCTGACTCTGATAGTCTTTCCTTTCAAGTGCCTATAAAAGACTACCATATTTCTTTGCTTGTATTTGTTTCCTTTCTGCACTTTGGCCTTTTCCCAGAAGGGCATGATGCTGCCCCGTGTTGGGTGGTTTTACCCCACTCCTGACTTGCCTCTGCCCATTTAAAATGCACTAACTATATCTTTAGGTCACCCACGCAACCTTTCAAGAAATTGGAGGAAACCCTCACATTGGCTCTTCCCTGTCATGAAGATAATCTCTAAAACTAGAATTTATTGAACTCAGTCTTTTGAAATTGAATTTGATTGAAACTGTTTGGCATGGATACAACCTCAGAAAGATAATATACAATTGCTCGGTGACATTGAAGTAGCTACTATTTTGGTTAGCACAGTTTTATTTTGATTCTTTGGAGATAATTGTCTTCTTGTATAAGATGGATAATTTCTTTTCTTAGGTACTCATTGCCCTATAAGAAAAAAAATGACAAGAAAAAATACCAATATATGACACTTGTGATAAAAAATGATCCAGATATGTGTGCTAATTTCTAGGCTATTCAAAATCAGGATAGGTTATTCAAGACTAAATGAAACACTATGTAATATTTAGTACACGCAAAGTATATGTTGCCTTAAAATAGTGGTAAAAATGTTTTGAATCCTAGGTATCCCGATGATGGCTTTGGGTCAGGGCTAACTTTCACCCAAAGGGAAAAAGAGGGCATAGCAGATGCTGTAAATACCCCAGTTATCTCTCCTTGCAACCCTCCCCCCCCCCCCCCGCCCCCACAGAGGTCACCTGCCCACGTCAGTACAGGAGACAAAACAGTCTCCTCCCTCCTGCATCTCCCTGCTCTGTGGGATTGTGCTGGGCTCTTGTGAGGAGGATGCCCACAGAGCCGGAGATTTAATTCCCCAATAGCCACTTAGGGACAGGAGTTGGAGGATAAATATCTACATCTCCTCTTTGGGAGAAGGGACAATTCTGATTTGTGTTCTCTGCAGGCGCTCAGTGGGGCCCCAGCAGGATCCAGCCCTATTGCTGGTAGCAGTAGGATGCTAATGAACACACCCTTGACTGATTTCCGCCCTTTCCTGTCTCATTTCCCCTCTCTCACACAGTGCTTCCTGTGATCGCCTCCCAACAACTACTTGCTCCCAAATTCTTATCTCAAGGACTGACTTTTGGGAGAACCCATTTAAGATAGAAAACTCCAATAGGACAATGAGAGATTAAAAAAAAAAAAATACAGACTAATAGATCACACCATTCTAAGCTTCAAGAAAATAGTATCTTTTATGTTCTTCTCAATGGTCTCTGTGTTTAGATTATAAACTATTGGGAACACTGACTGTTTCTAAGCAACCCTGTAAATCGTTATAACCTATGCATGCAATGAAGGAGGACTTGATAAATATTTGTTAATAATGGCAATTCAAAGATTATGTTATTTATGGTAGCTATTCCCATAGTGAAGGGATATATTTATTGCAAAAGAGCTAATAAAGTTCTGCCCCCTTTTTTTAAAAAAGCAAGTGCCATTAGCTCTCTTTTAGTCATCTCTAAATTAAGTTAAAAAAATGTAATGTCTTACTCAGACGAGCACTGTTAGGTGATGATAAGTTTATACAATTGTATTCAATGCAAATTGAATTTCTTCTCAGGTATCTTGTCAATTTTTCACATTCTTCTACTCATGTCAAGAGCTTAAGTGAAGTGATAGCAACATTTCTGCATGGTTATATCAAAATTTCACCCAATGCGCACTGAGGGTATATATTTGCACACATAGCTCAGTCTTACCATTTAGAACTGGCTAGAGACCTTTATGAACATTATTGGGAACAGCTCAATCCAAAGATAAATGGCAGAGAATTCAATGGAGAAAACAATAATGGAAAAAGAATTATGTACATTATTTAACACTAAGCAACTCCCCAAATTTTGGCTTTTATTCTTTGACCTATCCATCCACTGTTCAGTGAGATGAATAATGTTTTCAGTATATTGTCTTATTAATTTTTTCCCATAAATAACTCACTAGCATTCATCATATAGTAGAATAGTAAAAAGTCACATCCAGGATAATACCAGACAATTTCTTCATCTAGCTAAAGTTAATGAAATTGAATAGGCTTGCTCCAAAATTCATTGGGAATTATTATTCACTGTCCTAGAATGCATTTAATCATATTCACTTGTCCAAAGACTGCATTACACATCTCCGAAGAAGGAAAGTTATGGTATAAAAAGGATCTTCAAGCCTGTACACAGCAGGACAAAATATGTGATGATTGTCCTGGAAACCAAAGCAAGTCAGCTTAATTTAAAAACTTCAAGCTTAATTTAAAAAGATCAGACTAACATGTAGTGTACCTTAGCAAAAGAAGGTAAAGTACTCTTTCAAATTATCACACACTTCCTCCTTCAAAATGTATTCTTTATTCATTTTCAGAATCGTCATCTTAACACCATTTAGGCATCACTTGCAAATCAGCTAATGGTGTAGCAGCACAAAATGCTCAGACGACTACAATTATCTCTTAATTATACACAGCAGGCTTCCAATGTGTGTCCCCCTTCTGAGGATACTTAACAAGAAACAAAGAAAATCAAGTAAACCAGTTAGAGATCCCAGGCAGGCTTTTTGATGACAGGTTTACACTAGAACGCTGTGGGGCAAGATACAGTCGCAGTAACTGTCACCAGGAAGAGCTTGCCCAGCTCAAGAAAATAATGGGTCCAAATCTAATTATTCTATCCACATTGAGGGACTTGAAGAACTAGGAGACAAAGCAATGGAGATGATGCCATCCACAAATCAACGGTTTACAAGGAGTTCCAACCATCTACATATGAAATAAGGAAATTTCAGGCAATTCACCTCAAGTTGTGTCACTGAGGGCAGTTTTATATCTTCTTTGAGAAAGAATCGATATCTCCTTGTTACTGTGAGATCCTATATTGAGTAGGGGAAATGGTCTATGACCAGAAATATGTCAAACAGCTCCATTTCATCTCTAGGGGAGATTAATGTAATTGGAAAGAGCCTATCAATTAGTCAATAAAAGTTTATTGCATGACTATTAGTTGCCAGCTCCGTTTAAAGTGAGGTTCATAAAACCTTTGCACGTATTCCGTGCTTTTTCACACATTCTGTGACAAAGCTGCTGAGGGAGTAGCACCCAGACATATGTGGATGGTGTGAATGTGAAAATGGATCCACTGACTGAGGGTGATAATAATTATTCTATGTGTATAAATCACTTGCCAGACAACAAAGGATGTTCACAAGCTTTCTTGTCTTTGATGCATACCGCAACCGGGTGAAATGAATAGGGAAACATTTTAACCCCTTTCTACAAATCAGAAAGTCGCTTGATTAATTATCTAGAAAATGCCAAGAGCTATAAGAATTTAGGTACCAAGTACACACCCATTACTCCACTTACCATAGGAGGAGGTTACGAGAGTGGATAAATGGAGATTTCAAGGACAGCTATCGTACCGTCATATCCAGCTCCATATGAGAAATTTCAATTAGCCACACTAATTAGCCCCATTTGAATCTTCTAATCTTGCTACATCCTCTGTTTTCACAGAACATTTTCACATCTGTAATTCAGCTTACCATATTGCTCTTCTTTCTTTGTTCTCTCTCTCTTCTGTTAGTGACCTCAGACCTAGCTTCATAGCCGTCACTTGCTGAGTTCATTATCAGTTCAGTTCCCTGGGCTCCACCATAGACCAACTGAGTCAGAGATTCTTGATGCAGTTTGCTACCAGACCTGCTCTTCTGCTTCTGTTGTTTGGAACTGCTAGACTAGACCTTGAGCTCCTCTGGGATATTTTCTTTTTTTTCTTTTTTATGGCCCCACTCTAATACAGTGTAAGTAATACTCCAATCAATAAAAGTTCACTGGTGAACCCAAAGGAGGGTGAACTTAGGTGTTCTTTGATCATTCTTGCAACTTTTCTGTGAGTTTGGCTCTTTTAAATATAAAAAATTAGAGAAAAAAATAATGATTAGTTAAATAATCACTAACAAATTTGGAAATAGTCGACAAACAAATGAGAAGCAAAAACTCATAGACACAGACAATAGTTTAGTGGTTACCAGAGGGTAAGGGGGGTGGGGGGTGGGAGATGAGGGTAAAGGGGATCAAATATATGGTGATGGAAGGAGAACTGACTCTGGGTGGGGAACACACAATGGGATTTATAGATGATGTAATACAGAATTGTACACCTGAAGTCTATGTAATTTTACTAACAATTGTCACCCCAATAAATTAAAAAAAAACTGGAAATAGTTGAAAAACCAAAGTGAACTGTGCTTCAATACTAAGTTAATTAATTAGTCAATGTTTGTTGAATAAATGAATGAATGATCTGATCTCCAGCCTTTTATCTGGGGAACAATATTAGAAGTGAGAACCATCAGAAAGAGAATTCAATTAAATCAGAGAAGTAAATGGTACCAGCAAGATCTTAGAAGATGCAAGAGTTGGAAACTAAAAAGAAGCTTCTCTTCTTAGTTGCTTATTGTTAGAATCTGCAACCAATTATTTTCCAAAAAGTCCCCCATTCCATATTATTTTCTAAATAGAAACCAGTTTCTGCTTTCATTTTCAGTCAATCCTCCATTGTCTGTACAATACAAAGGGAGCAATAATATGGATCAACAAGAGGACAGGCCAAGAAAGTTACTGTCTGGTTATATTGTTCCTTTCTGGTTAGCCTCAGAATGTCTGCCATGCCCTCACTCCCTTTCTGCATAGGACATCATGCTTTTTATCATGTACCCCCCACCATCCAGGCCTCACCTGACTGGAGTAGTGAAGGGGTTCAGGTTCAAAGATGGTCAAAGGTCAGCAGTCAGGTTCAAAGATGGTCAAAGGTGGCCTGTATTTACTCTGGTTCACGGCTGGCTTCTCTGAGGATGTTGGGGTATGAGACATACACAGCCACACAGCAAGAGGAGGGGAGCATAGAAACAGAGAGATAGCAAAGAGTGTGGAAGCTATGATGGGAAGAGGAAGAGAGTCAGTTGACAATGGAGGCAGCGGTAGAAGCAAAAGCAGAAAATTATTTGTCAGCATTCTTCATTTTAAGGGACAAAACCCCGACTTGAATTTGCATAGGCAAACAGGGGAATTCGTTGGCTAACACAGGCAGGAAGATCAAGTATATGGTTGGAAGGACGAGAAGCAAGAATTGAACCCAACCAGAACTTACTGTCTGTGTCTTGTACACTTGTTCTCCTCTGAGTGTTTGCTTCATTCTGTCCTATTGTCAACAGGTATTGTCAATGCAGGGAAAGGGACATGGCCACCTGCACCTTCAACACTAAAACATCCTGGGGAAAGGCTCTGATTGGTCCTGCTTAGGTCACATAGCTATCTCTGGACAAATCAGTGTGGCGAGGAGGGCTGGGTGCTATGGTTGTCAGTCTTCAGTAGAATGTCATGGTTTGCATGGGAGAGACAGAACAGACCTTCAACAGAAAGAGGGTAGGTTTCCCTGAAGAAGGGGGAGAAACTCTGGATAGAGTAAATCATTGATACCCACTCTAGTAGCCATAATAGTAGAATGTCAGAGAAGGAATCAATGGACACCCAGTCCTGAGCACATAAGCACTTAAGATTTGGTTGCATCATCAGAGCAGTTGCTAATATACCAGCACTATAGTTTCTGATGTGTATCAGCCAGCTATTACTGTAATGAGTTACATAACAAACAATCCAAAGATCTCAGTGGCTTACTACAACAAATATTCTCATTTATGGGTTGGAGGTCAGTAGGGATGACTCTGCTTTGGGATTGGATTCTGGTCTGTTCCATGCATCTTCCCATCCCGGGACAATTACATCCTGGGGCATGCTCTTTTCATGATGAAGGGGAAAAACACAAGTGAATGAGTTAGACTAAGCAAGAATATTTTTAAGTGTCTCTGCCTCTACTTGCATCATGTCTACCAACAATCCATTATCCATGCCCAACATCAGTGGGCCAGAGGAGTTCCATAAAGGAGAGGAAAAGAAAGGGGACATTGGTTGGGAAATAAGAATATCTACCATAATCCTGAATGGCAGTGAATGACCTCCTAGGAGGTTTGCTGAAATTGCTTCTTGTGTTTTCTATGTATTTATTTAGTAAATGTATATCTCAGTTCAAAAATTAAATTGTGCATAGAATAGTACCTTACTTGCTATAAACCAACTTAATCCTATTTTGAGCCCCCATTCAGTGGAGTGGCTGAAACTTGACCTCATTTAATTTAGAACTATCTGTCTCCAATCTTCTTCAAGATTGTATCTAGATCCCAGGGGGTTATGTATTATCAAAAGGCATCTGGAGAACATCTGGTCTTCAAGTGATCTTTCTGCACAGACATCCACCAAAATATTCACCATTCTT
Organism: Rhinolophus ferrumequinum; assembly: GCF_004115265.2. Lineage (NCBI taxonomy): Eukaryota > Metazoa > Chordata > Mammalia > Chiroptera > Rhinolophidae > Rhinolophus > Rhinolophus ferrumequinum. The sequence continues at coordinate 18,923,743 of NC_046300.1, forward strand.
CTGTCTCATCAGTGAATCCATGGAAATGACCATTGAGATGTGACTCCTGTGACTTGCTTTACTTACTTATGCACGGTTTTGGAGTACTGTTTTGCTGCTTCTGTGCTATTGTGGGCTCTCTAAGGCCAGGATGACCAAAGTTTTGCCTGCCTAGATGCATGTGACTCCTCCTAGGTCTCTGCAGATTGTTATGTCCGCTGTGCTACAACGCTAGGTGGTTCTATTCACAGAGGAAGCAGAGATCACGTACTCATCCCTTGGTCCTTCAAATCTATCTTAAGTTTTGCTGCCTATTGGGGACTCTGACCAGGAAAAGGGGTGGAAGGCCACAATCTTGAGGACTTGCTGTTTTCCAAATATTTAACTTGTCCCTAGATTTCTCTCTTTCACCCAGCCAAAGAATTTTCTAACTCTGAGAGAAACCCTAATTTACTCAACAACCTCCTCCTCCCTCCCCTATTCTCAACCACGGAGTTTTTCTGTCTGTGCTGAAGATAGTTTCCATCTGTCCTCTCACCCCTCAGTACAGGGCCTATGATTTTGGAAACCCAAGCCAGAAAAACTTCATTGATTGAGCTTTCCATCAGGGCTTATCTTTTCCCTGAGGCCATGAGATTAGCACTGCCTAACTGCTTAGAGAGAAAAGGACATAAGAAAGAAATGAACTGCTGAGGGAAAATAACTTCAAAATATTATCTTTATTACATTTACAAACTGAGATATACTCATCATGCTTCAGTTCTTTGAAATTTAAAGGAAATAAAACTCCAACAACATACTTTCATAAGTCATATCTGTTAGGCTTTAAAATGGATTTGGTACTTCTATTAAAATATGAATTTGTTTGACTGTGAAAAATCATAATATTTCAAACTAAATGGCAAATCCATTTACATTATTAAAATAAGGTTCAAGAGGAACTGGAAAACTGTCCAAAATCCCTCTTATTATCCCTGTGTCAAGCGGGAAAAAGTAGCCATTCCTTTCAGAGTGATACAAAACACTGGCTGAAAGCATTCCTCATTTGTCACCCCAGTTACCCAACTTGCTACTGCACACCTTCTATTGGATCACAAAGTATTTGTCTGCTTGTGTGTGTGTGTGTGTGTGTGTGTGTGTGTGTGTGTGTGTGTGTGTTAAAGATGATTTTGTTTGGTGGAATTTTTTGGAGATGTTTGATTAGCCAGTGAGACTGACTCCCCATTTTCCCAGGAATGACTTCCATCCTAAAACCTGCTCCTCCAACCATCGTGGTTTATTCTGGCCACATGAACCAGGGCTAGATATCAGCTTTAAACTTGCCAGTCTTCTAGGCATTTAGGATTGAGGCTGAGAGGAGGGTCTGTCTCTTGGCTGAAACTCTAGGTCCTGAGAAGTTAAAGCCGGTTTGTGGAGAGAGAAGGTAGAAGATGCCTTTGCTGAATGAGTCCTCCTACTTTTATAATCCCCAGGCTCTTCCGTGTCCTGAGGACGTGTAGGTCTTTCTCCTTCAATGTCCTCCAGGCCTTCAAGACTCTCCCCGTCTCACAATAAAGCCCGCTTCTTGGTGAGCTTGAACTCATTTCCTTGTATTTCTCTTGTTTGCAAGAAAAGAACTTGAACACACACTTTTCCTTTTGCTGAGCCCAGGTAAGCCAAAACCTTATTAATATCAGCAAAGCACTTAATTAAGCTAAGAGTGTAAGACCATCAAGAAGAATTTGGATAACCAAAAGTAGCTGATAGTAGTTTCTTTAAAGGAAAAGAGAACCCAGTGGTGGCTACATGTTGAGTTGCAAAAGTCCCAATCTATAATCTGTGCACATCAAACTGCCAGTGTGAAGTGCTGGATGTTTATGGGAGCAGAATCAGAAACAGTTATGCCCTCAGTTAATGAACAGTGTGAACAAAGGAAGGGGGATTTTTACAGCCTATATGGAGCAGCTGAGTATTTTAGAGGTGGGGGGTGTGCACAAGAACACATTTTCCCTTCATACATAGAAGATTTTTGCAGTGCTTATTATTTTAGGCTACCAGGCTGCCTGCTTTCATGTATTGATATATTGACTTTGTAAAAAAAAAAAAATCATAAAAAAATAAGTTTGATCACATGTTCATAGCCATCTGCTTCTGGTGACTAAGTTGGGGGTGCAGAATGCCAAGAAAGGATGTACTGTCTTTTGTCAACCAAGGCAAAAATAAAACATCACAGATCAAAAATCGGAACTTTGGGGAAGAAGCATCCGGATTTCTTAAATAAGTCAAGAAATATGCAAACTGTAGACCTCTTTTGAACTCTGGAAAACTAACTTTTGGGGGTGAGCTTTGTCTGCTTGGTAGAAGATGAACTCAGACAGATGGATGTGGGTACTATAGAAAGTAACAATGATTTGGGTGCCCAGGTCCAAGCTCTCTCTCACATTGCTTGAAGAGAATTCCCCTTTCCTCTGCATCCCCCATACTAGGGGATAAAAATGAAAAAAAGAAAAAAAAATCTATTTGAGTACCCTTGAAATGTCACCTGACATAATTTATTTATTCCATTTAAAGGCCCCAGTTCCCTGGTGTAAGCCCCCAGAAAACACTTGCCCTGAAACCAGCTGAATACCATGATCACATCTCACATTATTGGCCAACAAGAGTGTCAAGCAATTCGTTTTTCTCATAGAGTGGGGAGACACAATTTATCTTTTGAGCCATACTTCTGGTTCTTGAAATTAATGGAACTTATTTTTCTGGAGGATGTTCTTAGAGTGTAGCAGTAGAGCATTTATTCTTCATTCAACTTCAGAATTTATTTAATTTCTAAATCCACTAAGTCTGCCCTTGGCCCTTGACCTCACTTCTAGCTGTTAAATTTAGCTCTCTGTGATTGCTGTGGACAAGAGGAGCTCTAGACAAAATTGGATGAGGATAACATTTGTCATTGGCTCCTTCACCTCTTCCCGATTAGCACGATTCCTTTTCCTCCCCTTTCCCAGCCAAACTACTCATGTTGCCTGGGTGAACCATCTTACATAGACACAACTTTCTCTGTGATGCCCAGAAATCCCACTTGCATATTTACCTCTGAGCAAAACCATGTTTATTTATTTTGTTAATTTAAAACATATGATTATTGAACATATATCATGTGCCAACCTGTTTGTTAGGTGTATGGATGCAAAAGTAAATGCCATCAAACACAGGAATCCCTGTTTTCAAAGAGTTCACAGTCTAGGAAGGAGATAGATGCATGCAAATGTACATATGGACAAAAGCAAAAACAAACAACCCTCATAATAATGCTTAGGTAAATAATAGAGATTAATTAAAGCCCTTGGGGAGGGAAAGGCAGAATTAGAGGGAAAGGCAGAATCGGGAAGGAGGGGTTCAGCTCATCTGAATCAAACCCATTCCAGAAAAGTGCAGGATAGCAAATTTTCAGATTGGGGAAACTTATATTTTCTTATTTTAAATGGGAAAAATAAGAATGCATTCTTGGACAGAGGGGCAAACCATAGAGCAGGACCCAAGGATGACAACTGAAAAACATTTGAAATTGGGTTGACCCTGGAAGATCTAGGCTATATGGTCATTGTAGTCACATTTCTTAAGAGTTTAGGGGATTGGTTCATAATGGAAAATGTAAAATGTTGATCATAGCTTTGTACAAAAATAGTGTGTAATGAAATGGATATCTATTTTGAAGTTAGAACTGGAGAAAACTAGAATTGAGATGAACTACACTGGCATACTTATCGATCTGCTCTGGCTTAGCAGTTTATCCTTTGCAATATAGGTTTTCATAAAGAAGTATAGTAATATTATAGGTTTCTTCAAAAGTCACTTATGAAAATAGAAAATGACATTTTCTTCCTGGGTGGATTTAGTGTGATCCCACCAAATCTGTCAGGACGTTGCTCATTGAAGAGTTCGAATGATGCCACTATTGGAGTTAGCAGGTCGTGGCGGCATGTCGGTGAGCTTAGAGAGGCACCAGGGTTCACAGCAGTGAACATTCACCTTTGAAATTCACGTGCAAAAGTGCCATCACGGAAAAACACTCAAAAAATGATACGAAACTCCTGAATTATGGGACGTAAAGGCTATATTGATCCTAGTAATTTTGGGATAGAATCTGGTGATAGTCGTTAGGTTGTACGTTTCAGCTACAGTCATAGAAAGACCTAAAATCACAGTGTCTTAAGTAAGACACAAGTTTCGGTGGAAGCAACATAGCGCTGATAGGGCAGCTTCCTTGAGTCAGGAACCCAGATTTCTTTTCTCTTGCATTCAAATGTTTTGAATTCCATGTCTTCATCAATGAAGTGGGAGTGATGACACCTCATCCTCTTGTGAGGGTGATGGGAAGTAATGTATGCAGGTGCCAGTTACATGGCAGGATCTCAGAATATGTTCTTTACATTGATACTAGTCATGTGGACTTCTGTGGTCAATCTCGGGGGTCCCTTTTAAATAAGCGCATCAGTAAAAGTGCTCTACTCTCTCCCTTGCACTGTAGTGCCTTTTTCTTTTTCTCTCTTTTGCTAGAACTGTTCTGTTTTTCACTTGATGTCTTAGGCGTGCTTTGATGGGAAAGTGTGATCCTCGTGGGGAAAAGGGGGCGGAGAGGGAATTCTATTGGTGAACACCAGAGCGGGAGGCCTCTATGGATTTTAACCTTGGAAGGTTCTCTGAAATTTCTTCCTTGCTGTAAATACTCAAAAGGTGTATTTGACCTTGAATCTCCAAGATACTGGAAGGGGTTCCAGGCAGTAGACATCTCTAACCTACTGTGTCTGAGGCAACTGTTCATCTCAAAGGCCCTAGGGACAGGCTATGCCCAAGGTCCATGAGGAAGGATTTTTCAACTCTCCATTTCTAGATGGCTGAATCATACACATACTTTCTATATGGGTTGGTAATTGTGCCTTTATTTACAAGGCTCTCCCTGTTCCCTAACCTGGAAGGAGAACTAAACTTTCATCACTTCCTGTCTTCTGAGGGCCCAGCAGGCACCTAACCTAGGTAAGCTGCTGGGGGCTTGGACTTATGTGGGTTTATATGATGATCTGTGGGTGTTACCAGACAGGTCATCAGATACACCCAGATAAGTCCAGTTTCCATGAAGTGGTCTGCCTATAGGGAGAGAGCTTATAACCAGGAAGAGTATATTCCTGTGGAACCTGCTTCATCACTCCATTGACTAGGTCCAGCCCCTGAGAATGTGTTTCACAATCTTATAAAGATAAGGGCTAGAGCAATGAGGTGCTTCTTTAAGTGTGGATTGTGAACTACCTGGGGAAAGTTGTTAAAAGCATAGATGCTTGGGTTCCACTTAGACCCTCTGAATCAGTATCTCTGGTGGAAGGTCCTAGGAACCTGCATTCCCAGGCAATAATGGCATCTACTAAAACCTTGCTGCTTAAAGTGTATTACAGAGTAAGCCTCACTTGGGAGCTTGCAAGAAATGCAAACTTTCAGGACCCACCCAAGTTCTCTTGAATCATAATCACATATTAACAAGATCTCCTAGATGATTCTTAACGAACATTAAATTGAGAAGCACAGGCCTAATGGTTTGAGAATAATTGAGCCCAAAGGATTCTTTTCCTGACAGATTCTGTGAGATGGGAGTAGAGAGGCAAGGCACAAATAGTGTTCTTTTGATGCCCAGGTGATGGAGCAATGGTTCTGGTGCAGTGAGGACTGTAGGGAAGGTGGTATTAGTCTGCCATCTCCAGGGCTGGCATCTTTGAACACTCCTGAAGGCAGCACAGACATGGAGAGATATCCTCAAATGACTTACCAGGTTGCAGACAATCGGAGGGGGTGGGGTGTGGGGAAGCAGGCTGGGGCGGAGGAGGAAAGAATTGTAAACACCATGTTTTACCAGTAGCTAAAGACTTCTCTGAGAATGTATCTGGGACAATCTGCTGACCTTAGAAGGAACTGGGTGAGACTTTGGGGCTTTGAAATGACCTGACAGTATCATATCAGTGGGTAAGGCCTGCTAAAAACATATTCAGAGGCTGGTAAGACTGAAACAAAGCAAGTTAATACACTATAGTTTGTTATTCCAAATGAATGTAATTAGGAGTAGTGTTTATGTGTCCCATTGGTTCTCAACCAGGGGCAATTTTTGACCCCCATGGGGCATTTGGCAATGTTTGGAGACACTGACATCTAGTGGGTAGAGGCCAGGGTATGCTGCAAACGTCTGCAGCGTATAGGGCAGCCCCTGTAACCAAGGACTCTTCGGGCCAAATTGTCAAGAGTGCCCAGGGTGAGAAACTCTGAGTTGTATTCCAAAGATGGATTGAAAAAAAGAAAACACCCCAAAACAGTATTCCCTGTCAACTTTACAGCCACCACTGGTGATATTTAGAGATTTATGATAGAGGGTTAAGCTAGCAAAGTGGGACTCTGTTTGCCAGGCAATTGAGTTGGCTACAGCATCAATTCAAATTGACTATTTTTTCTAGTGCCTCTGTAGGTACTGAAGTTAAACTGATCAATCTCGAATAGCCAGAGGAGTCTTCTGGCTTTTTGAAAATAATGGGCACTGTGTTTGTCCTGCTTCCTTATTTTTCAGGCATTTCTCTTCAGTACTATCAGCTCTGAAAAATAATGACAAATGACTCAGCAGTAACGCCAATTCCTGCCAAGCGCTGAGAACTGTTATCGGGGCCCACCACTCGGGGACACTTCTGCTTTATCACATGCTCCCCTCTAGGCTAGAGGAAGGGAGGAAATGATTATCTATCATATACCTGCACCCAGCACTTGCTTTTCAGATCTGATCAATTCTGAGCTAAAAAATTAGTATATATACAAAAATTAGTATATATACACACACACACACACATATATGTACGTGTATGTGTGTATATATATATATATATATTACATTTTTGGACTAAGCAAGAGACACATGAAAGTAAAAATCAAATTGACTTTTGTTTGTTTTATGAAAAGAGGAATATGAAGTTTAAGGAAGACTCATGCTGTAATAATACATGTAAAAGAGCACTGGATTTTGGATATGACAGACGTGGTGTGAATCCTGGCTCTGCAGCATACTAGCTGTGTGACGATGAACATGTTTTTTCCTTTGTTTCCATTGAAGTTAAAAACACACAACATTATTTGCCTCCGAGCATCGTGTATTGGTTAGCTATTGCTGTGTAGGCTGGCACCAGCTGGGAGCTGGCTAATCTAAGTTGGTGTGGTTTTATTCTCTGAGAGTCTCATCCTCCTCCTGGGACTAGAAGGCTGCCTGAGAATGTTTTTCCCTGTAGTTCAAGTCTCTGCCTGTATCTTGGTATCACATCTACTAATATCCAATTGGCTAAAGTTTGTCACATGAATGAAACCAAAGCCAAGGGGAGGGGAAGTACACCCAATCTGAAGCCAAAGCAAGTCATACAGGCAAACCCAACATCACTGGAGCAGGAAGTATACACTCCTCATGAAAGTGAGGGGGAGGGAGTGAATATTTCTGAACAATAATCCAACCTACCATTAGCCGTTAAAATGATTAAATGGATTTATGTCTGCAAAGCACCTTGCGTAATGTCTGGCACTCAAGTGTTTAACAAATGTTAGTTCCCTTCTCCTCTTTCAAACTTTGATTTTACAACGAAGAATGTGGAAGATAAGCTAATTTTAGAAACACAATCACTGTTTTAAAGTAAACTTGAATTCTGTATTATCAGTTGTGAGAGAAGGAATAAAAAGAGGAGAGATAATGAGGAAAATAATAAAATAAAAGAAGAATAAAGGGAGAAAGAAATAATACCTTCTCAAATTTTGAGGTGGTAAGACGGGGGATAAAAAAGTAATATATCTACAAAAGAAAAAGAAAAAAGGTAAATAGAAATATAGCCACAGAACAAAGGATCAAAACAAAGAAGGAGGAGGAGAAAATGACTTAGCAAGAGAATCACCATATCAGGGATGCTTTTTCAAAATACGTACACCTTTCTTCTCTCCTCTATTTCCGAAATTCTGAACAACACATTTTTCACAGGGAATAGGCTAGAAAAAGGAGAGGCATGTTCATAGTTTTATCACCTCTTGTCAAGGTTTTATGAAAGACTAATTGGTATTTTAACCACTGTTTACAGGGTCATTCAGTGTACTTCATCCTTGATACTTCAGAAACTTTAGTCTGAATTCCAACCTACCAAATGAACAATTATTTTCTGGGAAGGTGGTATGAGGGACAGAGAAATAATATCATAGGGATCAAATGAAATGAACTTGGATTTTTCCACTGTTATTACTTGGTCCATACAGAGAAAAATATTTCCAGCATAAACCATCTGATCATCAATTATTTCACACTACCAGATTGCTCATATTCTGTGGAAGGAAAAATTTGTGCAGAAATTGTTTTCTAGAGGACAATAGAGTCTTCAATATAATATTCTGCCCATAAGTACCTTCTAGGATAAGAGAAGAAATGTGTTGGTCAGATTTGACTTGGTTAACGAGGAACAAAAGGAACCCCTATTAAGATGAAAAGTGTTACTATTTAGCCAGCATCTCCTTGTAAAGAGCAATGATAAATTGTCTTTTTACGTCACGTGCTTAGAGAAGCAAAGACATAAAAATTCAGCCCTTTTTATTTTTTATATTGAAACTCTTATTTGCTTCTGGCCCACTCCATCTTGCCTTTTGGTCACGCAGCCAATAGCTAACACAATAACTTAGAAAATGGGGCAAGGTCAGGAAAAGGCCATTTTTGAAATTATAATGAGCAAAAATCTCATTTGTTTTGCGTAGGAGTGGGCAGATGGAGAAGAAATCCCCTCTACACTCACATTCCTTAAAAAGAAAAAATGCTTGTACTTCTTGAAGAAATGAGAGGTTTTGTGTGTGTGTGTGTGTGTGTGTGTATGTGGTCCCTGAAGGTAGCATTCACATAGACATAACATAAATCTTAGCTTTCCTAAAGCTATGAAGTGTACAACCTGTCCAACTATACACAAAAACCCTGGGAGACAACATTTCTCTTCCCTTTAGCTAACAGGTACTTCTTACCAACTGAGATGCCACAGTACTTTCATTCATTCACTCAGCATTTATTGAGCATGTACTACATCTAAGAAAAGTGCCAGAAGCTGGGATACAAAAGTGATCCCAAGAAAATCTCTAACTGTAGCTTGCTTACAGTTTAGGAGGGAGACAGGCAAGTGAACAGGCAAATACAGCACACATAGTTAAGTTTACAGGTGGCCTTCCGTACGAGGACATAGATGGGGCTTCCAATCCTGTCTTGGGAGATGGGGGCTATTTAAGGACGTTTTCCTGGAAGGGATGATGTCTAAACAGAGCCTCTGCGGGGAAGCCTATATATTGTTTATATCTATAGGCGTAGTGGGTTATATATTGCATTGATTGGCTCTGTTTCAAGACTTTGCTTCTCAGCTCTGGATTGAGTAGAAATTTTCCAGGCATTGAAAGGAAAGGGTCTGAGAGCAGGGAGAGCATCAAGGGCAAAGCCCTGAGGCAAAAAAAGTACAAGGGATTGAGCTCAGTCTGGTAGCAGCAGAGGATCAGGGGACGGGCAGGGTCAGTACATACAGGCCTCTCTAAGGAGTAAACTGTTAGGATGATCACGTTGGCATTTATAAGAGCCCCCTGGAATGAATGTTGGAGATTGAACTGGAGGAAAGCCTGGGAAGCCGAGGGGAGAGAGAGAACAGACAAGGTAATTCGCTGGTTTCTGGCTGGGCTCCTGTCGCAGGGTTGCATCATTTACTGAGGTAAGAGAAACAGGGGAAGAGCAGGATGGTGTCAGGGTGAATAAGTAGGCGAGGCGCTCACCATACTGCTGACTTCGGAAGGCAGATTCAGTTCCTCTTCCCATGTGTCATATTTTATCTGTCGTCGTCTTCCCTCCATCCTCTCATCCCAACGTACACACACCCTCACACACAGTGCTGTGCTGAGCCACACTGGAGTCTGAGGCAAAAGGAAAAGGATCCTGTCTTTATTTTAAAGTTTTGATATTTTGATTATTATGCTTTTTTTTTTTTTACATTAAGTCTGAATTTTAAAAAAGTATTGCATTATAATATTGTTTGTCTTAATTTACTGAGTATGTTGGCTAATTTTATGTGTCATCTTGATTGGGCCATAGTGTGCCCAGATATTTGGGCAAACATTATTCTGGATATGTCTGTGAGGGTATTTTGGGATGAGATTAACATTTGAATCTGCAGACTGAGTAAAGCAGATTGCCCTCCCTAATGTGGGTGGGCCTCATCCAATCAGTTGAAGGTCTGAACAGAACCAAAAAGCTGACCCTCCCATGGGTAAGACAGAATATCTCCTGCTTGACCGCTTTTGAGCTGACATGCTGATTTCTTTTCCTGCCTTTGGACTCAAACTGAAATATCAGCTCTTTTTGAGTCTCAAGACTTATGCTTTCAGACTGAAATTACTCCATTGGCTTTTCTGAGTCTCCAGCTTACCAACTGCAGATCTTGTGTCTTCTGAGCCTCCATAATAATGTGAGCCAAGTTCATATATACACATACATCTTATTTGGTCTGTTTCTCTGGAGAACACTAATATACCGAGATTTTTGGCATCTAATTAAAATTTCTGCCTGAGGCAAGTACTTGCCTCACCCTAGTTTGAGCCCTGCACACCTCCTCCTCCCCACAAGCTCCTTGAGAATTTGGACTGGGCCTAATTATTTTATATGATCCATAGTACTTACCCTAGTATCTGGCACATTTTAAGTGCAGAGTAATTCTTTTCTTTAAGGGTTTTTATTAAAATATAGCTAACATACAATATTATATTAGTTTCAGGTGTACATCATAGTTATTCAACATTTATATAACAAAAGAAGTGATCACCATGATAAACCCAACAACTATGTCACACCATACAACGCTATCACAATATTACTGACTATATTCCCTTTGCTGTACATTACATCAGGCATGCAGTATAGTGGTTAGACATTTATATAATTTAAGAAGTGATCCCCCTAACTAGTTTAGTACCCACATGGCAATATACATAGTTATTACCATATTACTGATTATATTCCCTATGCTTTACTTTACATCCCATTGACTATTTTGTAACTTCCAATTTGTATTTCTTAATCCCTTCACCTTTTTCACCCTGCCCCCAACCCTCCGTCCATCTATCACCCTGAATTTTCTGGTACCCTTTTGACACCATACATAGTTATTACAATATTATTGACTATATTCCTTGTGTTATACCCTATATCCTCATGACTACAGTGTAATAACCAATTTCTACTTGTTAATCCCTTCCCCTTTACACCCACCAACCAACCGCCCCTCCCATCTGGTAACCATCAAAATGTTCTCTGTATCCATGAATTTCTTTCTGTTGTATTTGTTTGTTTATTTTGTTCTTTAAATTCAACATATAAGTGAAATCATATGACTTTTGTCTTTTGTTCTCTGATAGCGTGTAGTTCTCTTAACTACACTCAGAACAATACCCTCTAGGTCTGCCCATTTTATTGCAGATGGCAAGATTTCATTCTTTTTTATGGCTGGGTGATATTTATTGTATATATGTACCACCTCTTCTTTGTCTATTCATCCATTGATGGACACCCAGGTTGCCTTCAGATCTTGGCTGTTCTAAATAATGCTGCAATGAACGTACGGATGCACATGTCCCTTTGAAGTCATGTTTTGGTTTCTTCAGATAAATACCCAGAAGTGGGATTACTGGGTCCTTCTTTGTTTCTTGCTATAGCCTTTGGTTTAAAGTCTATTTTGTCTGGTGTAAGTATTGCTACCACAGCTTTTTTGTTTTTTTCCATTTTCATGAAATAACTTTTTCTATCCTATTACTTTCAGTCTGTGTATGTCTTTTGATCTGAAGTGAGTCTCTTGTAGGCAGCATATGTATAGGTCTTATTTTCTTATCCATTTAGCCAACATATGTCTTTTGATTGGAACATTTAAACCATTTACATTTAAAGTAATTGTTGATAGATATGTAGTTATTCCCTTTTTATTCTTCTTTTCTTTTCTTTTTTTTATGCTAAAGAAATCACTCTAAGATTCCTCGTAATACTGGTTTGGTGGTGATGAACTCCTTTAGATTTTTCTTATCTGGGAAGCTCTTTATCTGTCCTTTGATTCTAAATGATAGCTTTGTTGGGTAGAGTAATCTTGGTTGTAGGTCCTGCTTTTCATCACTTTGAGTATTTCCTGCCAATCCCTTCTGGCCTGCAAAGTCTCTGTTGAGAAATCAGCTGATAGTCTTATGGGAACTCCCTTGTAGGTAACTAACAGCTTTTCTCTTGCTGCTTTTAAGATTCTCTCTTTGTCTTTAACCTTTGGCATTTTAATTATGTGTCTTGGTGTGGGCCTGTTTGGGTTCATCTTGTTTGGGACTCTCTGTGCTTCCTGGGCTTGAATATCCATTTCCTTTGCCAGGTTAGGAAAGTTTTCAGTCATTATTTCTTCAAATAGGTTTTTAATTCCTTGCTCTCTCTTCTTCTGCTATGCTTGATGCTGTCCCAGAGGCCCTTTAAACTGTCCTCATTTTGGGGGATTCTTTTTTCTTTATCCTGTTCTGATTGGGTGTTTTCTGCTATCTTATCTTCCAAATCACTGATTCAAGCCTCTGCTTCACCTAATTTGCTGTTGATTCCTTCTAGTGTATTCTTTATTTCAGTTATTGTATTCTTCATTTAGACTGGTTCCTTTTTATGTTTTTTTAATCTCTATTTTTTATGCTCCCAATCTCTTTGTTGAAGTTCTCACTGAGATTATTGAGCATCCTTATAACCAGTGTTTTGAACTCTGAATCTGATAGATTGCTGTGTCCATTTTCTTTAGTTATTTGCTGGAGCTTTGTTCTGTTCTTTCATTTGGGACATGTTTCTTTGTCTCTCCATTTTGGCTGCTTCCCTGTGTTTGTTTCTATATATTAGGTAGTGCCGCTATGTTTGCTGATCTTAGTAGAGTGGGCTTATGTAGCAGGTGTTTTTGGGGCCTAGTGGCACAGTTTCCTTGGTCACCTGAGTCGGGTGCTTTAGGTTTGTCCATTGTATGGGTTATGTGTGTCCTCTTGTTATAGTTGAGCTTTGGTTGCTGTTTGCAAGTCATTTGGAGGGATTGACCCTTGGGCCTATTGGTTGTGAGGACTGGCCATGACTACAGTGAAGGAACTGTTGTGGAGGGGCTGATCCTATGGAGCAGAATTTACTTTAGCAGGGCTCTGGTGCCTGCCCAGTGTGCCTTCTGAGTGTGTCATCCTTGGAGGTGGCCAGGTGATGCTCCAACTTGATTTGAAGCTGGCCACTGGGAGTGCCAGCCCCAGGGCCACCTGGTGGGGGACCTGCTGCAGGCCAAGTTGAGTCACAGCTTGGGCCTTGCCCAGGGCCACCTGGCATGAGTCACAAAGAAATCTAGAGATGGCTGCCACCTGTGCTGTGCTTGGAGGTGTCTTGAGAGGCCAAGCCATGAACAAAGGTTGGCTGATGCTAGTGCTGGGCTTAGGGTTGCTCAGCTGGAGGTTTGGGACATGCTGAAGCAAGATATTGTTTGTCTGGGTTTTGTGAACCTTTGAGAGACTTTAGGAAAGTCTGCAGCATGAGCCAAGGCAGGCAGTTTGTATGAAAAAGCCACTAGAAGCAGTTTGGGTGTGCTCCGAAGTTGGATGGGGCATGGTCTCGGAATCACCAGGGCGGAGCCAGGTTGATGGTAAGTCAAATATGGCGGCTGCCTGTGGCTACATGCCAAGAAGGGGAGGGCTCAACCAAGAAACAATGACTTCTCCTCTGTCCAGGAGAAAGCTGCTCCTCCAACACTCACCTTGAAGCCAGACAACTCAGTTCCTTCCCATGAGACCCTTTTGCCTTTCAAGCTGCTACCCCAGCACTGGAGCTCAGAGTGAGTGAGTCTGTTAGCAAATAAGTTCATGCCTGGGCCCTCCAAGAGGGCTGCCCTTGTCTCACTCAGCAACAATCTCCACTGGTTTTCACAACCAGAAATTATGGGGATTTCTCTCCCTGGCACTGGAACTCTGGGCTGGGGAGCCTGGTGCAGTGTTGGGACCCCTTGCTCCTCCTGGGGGGACTTCTGCAGCCAAGATATTCCTCTCAATTTTTAATGGTCACACATGGGTGTGGGACTAGCTTTTTCATGTCTCCACCCCTCCTACAAGTTGGCTTCTTCTCTATGTCCTTAGTTGTAGGGCTTTCATTCAGCTAGATTTCAGACTGTTCTCAATGGTGGTTATTCCGTAGTTTAGTTGTAATTTTGATGTTGTCATGAAAGAAGGTAAGCAGAGTATTTACCTGCTCTGCCATCTTGACTGGAAAATCCTGAGTAACTCTTTTTTGAATTAATGTAAACAACCAATTGTAGAACAAAGCATTCACTTGTTCTGCGAATGAGCTAGGCATTGTTCCAGGATCAAGAATATGGAGTTTGATATAAGAGTTAATCCGTTGAGAAGCTCAAAGCCTGGCAGAGAAGGCTTGGTTTGGAAAGCAGCATGAGACGAGCATAAAAATAGAGGGTTAAGTAGGAACTGGAGAAGTTTAGGAATTGGGGATTATTCATTCCCTCAGGGCCTCAGAAGAAGGTTGTCATACCTGAGGAAGTATCACTTTGTAGAGTTTAGAAACAGAGGTAGGGTTTCAATGGTTAATGGTGGAGAAGAACATTTCAGGCGTAGGAAAGAATTTGAATGAAGGCACGAAAGGACAACCATGCTTGCCTTTCCAGGCAATGGAGCATGTTAGGAGGTGACAATGGGCAATACGGCCAGAACACTGGAGAAACGGTGGTCTTTTTGGCTCTGTCAGAGGCAAGAGGAGGGTGTGCTTTTAGAGAGACTGTGGGGTTAGAAAACAGCTGCCCTGATTAGCTGGTGGGGGAAGAAGAGTTGTGGGGGAAGATGAGGAAACAAGTAAGGAGAAAAAATAGCAGATAATGGGAGTGGGAGTAGCAGGGTTGTGGGATAAGAATGTACGCGAGGAAGTTTGTATAATACTTCCTGCTTTAGGATGAATAGGAACAAAGCAAATAACGCTGTTTCTCTACTGTGATATGCTATACATAAGTAAACCTGCCCAATTATTTGTATAATTATGCAAACAATATAGTGACATTAACAGAATTCAAACCACAGGTAAAAAGTTCACTTACATTTTTACCACTCCAGCAAATGAGTCTTCTCATTTCTATGTCTTTCCTTGCAGGAAAGCCTCTGAAATATTTCTGTCTCCATAATCAGAGTGTTGATATGATTTTATGGTCAGGCAATCTTGGATTCAAGGCTTTGTTTGCCACCTCTGAACTCTGTCAGTGTTATCCAATGAACATCCGTACTTCTCTTTGCAATGCCTTCAGCAAACGCATGCTGGCTTTTACAACAGGACCCCAGAGAGGCAACTTAAAGGAAGATGTGGAAGTGAGTGTAGCCAGCTGTGTTAAAGCAAGTATGTGTATGAGCTCCTTGTCTAAAGCACTATGCCAAAAATATGCATGTGGCAGAAATAAAGGAAAAGAGAGCAGATTATATTGAAGTGGTTGCAATATTCTTCCTTCACTAAGGAGGAAGGATTCTTACATCTTTGGTCAGTCCAGAGTCTTCCTTTCTTATTTTCTGGAATTAGAAATTGAACAAACAAAATAAAGAAGAAAAATAAACAAAGACAACAAAAAACCTTCAATGTACATGATGAATAAAACTACATTATTAAGCGGCATGAAAAAGAAATAAGGTAGAGAAAGGTCAGGGGGCACCAGGAAATGGAATGGTTATCTTACAAACGACATCATAGTGATATGAAAATGACATAGTGATGGTAAATGTTTAATACAGTCTTTCTGAAAAAAACAAAATGAAAACTAAATTCTCTGTGTGCATGTATGTGCACACATACATACATAAGGTTATTAGAGATTTTATTGTATAGCACACAACTGACAAATAATAATAAAATATGTAATCCTCTTTATTATAAATTCTATATAAGCAATTGATTCTCACAAAATGTTTTCATTGATTTTTGCTGAACTCTTGTATCCATTGCAATTGGCAAACGAATATAGTTCTGGCAAACGTTGGTTAATATTTTCATTTGTGTTAACAAGTTAGACAAAAGAAAGTGAAACAGCAAAGCATATATTTAACGTTACACATTCATCAATGATGTAAGTGATTCATTTACTGAATCAGATAATAGTTTCAGGATGCTGAAATAGTATTTTCTTAATTTTTTGTGCTATTCACAATGCAATGGCTATAGGCAAAACACACTTTAAAGTTTACATTATTAGCATTTTTTCCCTCATGACTTTCTTAAATCTAGAAAACCAACAAAACAAAAAATCAAGTCCTTATGTGTAGTGTTTATTGATTTCCATGGTGTAAATACTTCCACCATGGCCAATTTTAAGCTACCAATGTGACATTGATGAACATGGAATTGGGCAGAGATGTCAAGAAGCTCCATTAGATAGTATTTCCACAGTACAGACACAAAGAGGTAAAGGAACCTCAAGAGTATAGATAGCAGTAAAATAGAGTAAAATAATTAGAAAATGATGGATTTCGAGTATTTATTTAACAGCTTTATTGAGCTGCAATTGATACACCATAAATTGCATGTACTTGAAGTGTACAATTTAATAAGTTTGACATATTTATACACCTGTGACACCATCACCACAATCAAGAAGATGAACAGATCCACCACTCCTCAAAATTTCCCCATGCTTCTTTGTAAGCTCTCTCTTCTACTGCTCCTTAGCCCTCCCTCAGACAACCACTGATCTGCTTTTTATCACTATAGATCAGTTGTCTATAAATGGAATCACTCAGTGTATACTCTCCTTTTGTTTGGCTTCAACATAATTATTTTGAGATTCACTCATGTTTCAGCATAATTATTTTGATATTCACTCATGTTTTTCCCTCTGAGTATTGCATATTTACCACCTTTGTTGATAATTTGTTTTGTTGTAAGTTTATGTAATTTAATTTTTAATAGTGGATGTTGTTTAACCATGAGCTGGCAAATTTCCTGAAAATTTAACAATCGGCTCTTTCAAGCCGGTGCAAGCTGGCTCTGGCATACCTCTGGTGGGCTGTGTTTGTGTGTGAGTGTGTGTGTGTGTGTGTGTGTGTGTGTGTGTGTCTAGCTTCAGAGAGAAGGCTAAGAGACTTTGGGGCAGCTGCAGGGGTTGGGAATAATTGAAAATGAATGAAAGGCAAGAGAGAATTTCTAACAGTTCGTGTGTGTTCTCTCTTTGGTGTTCTTTGAGAGAAACTGCAGTAAAATGCTAATTAAAAATTACTTTTTGGATGGTGGCTTGTTGTTTTAATTAATGTATGACTGGATCACAATAAACTGGGCTTTGGGTTTTTTATATGAAGGACTTTTGTTTCAAGCAAGAACTCCGAAAGCCAGAGTCAACTTGCATATGGTTCAATGAGGCAAAGTGATAGGGAAGGATTTGGATCTGATGCTTGGGCACCAGGACACTGGGATTTGGTTGCTCATATAGCAGGAAGTCATGGTCACCCATGAACCTCTCCTAGAACGCATTGGACAGACAGGTGTTTGGGAGAGGCCTTAGGCTACATTCTGTGTCACTTGCAGATTATCCTCAAGGAGATATAATCTGGGAGTAATGCTCACTTTGTTTCCCAACTCTATGACAACTTCTCTGGCCTTAATATATCTTCTGGTAGAGCCTGGGGTGGGCGTAGCATTGGGAGGTTGTTCCATGCTTCTTTGATGCTATAACAAACTCAAAAAGCTGGCAAGGAGACCTGTAACAATGATAGTAACTATGGAGTGATTACTACATGCAAGTCACTGAGGGCTATGTACATTATCTCAGTTAACAAACAGAACACCCCTGAGGTGAGCAATAGTGGTATACTGATTTTTACATGGAGGGTAAGTCCTTTGCCAGAAGTCACACCCAGAATTGGTGGAGCCAGTGTTTGAACCAAGATCCATCTGATTCCTCTGGTCTTATTCCCTACACTGCATAGCCTCCTGGTTTGCTGAGCTATAGGAAACCGAGTACAGGCTTACAACAAGAATTACAAGCCTGATTGGCCATGAGCCTTTTCCCGACTCAGTGACAGCATCCCTGGCTGCCTGGAAAGTGTGCCTGCAGATGACTCTGGAGCCTAATCATCGGGGGCCTTTCAAAATTGTTTTTGGAAACTTGGATTCTCTCCTAAGGACAATAGGGATGCCACCGATTTCAGTGTGGAGTAGTGGGCTCAAGTCTGCATTAGAGAAAAACAGGTTGGAGGGTGGCTTTATGTTAGGACGCAGAAGTAACTGTACGCGTACTCTCCCCTTTGGACAAATCATTCCAACTATTATTTTGCAGATCAGGTTCAGAGAAGCTAAGTAACTTGCTCAAGGTCACACTGCTCCCAAGAAACTCTGTCAGGTATTAAGGCTATATTTAAAGCAGTGGAGGAAGGATACCACATCCTCTGAAATCCTAGGAAGAACAAAGGATGACTGAAAATGGAAGGAGTGGGAGTGAAAAGGGGGAGGAAGGCTGCTATAACAAAACTATATAAAACTATAGAGGCTTAAGTAAATAAAAGTTTATCTATCTCCCAATAAACAGCTTAGAATGAGCATCTTGGTCTGGTAGGATGGCTCTGCTCTATAGGGAAATTCAGAGATGCTGGTGCCTCTGTCTTATTGCCCAGTAATCTCTACTGTCCACATGGCTGATCCTGGCTCACTTTCACATTGGTGGTCTAGCATGGGGCAAGGAAAAAAGAGTGCCCAGGTCAATCTTTTAGGAGAAGACCCAGAAGTTGCTTGGTTTATGTGTGCCGACATCCCATTGGTCTGAAGTAAGTCATGCGATCCTGCTCAGCTACCAGGGGTACTGGGAAATGTAGTTTTTTTTTTAATTATGTGATTATATGCCTAGCTAAAACGCAGGGATTCTACTACTAAAAGGAAGGGGGAAATGAAAACTGTGTGATCTTTCTAAGTCTTTTATTAGAATTGCTCCTAGGGGAGTCATGTGGCAAAACAACAAAGGTTGCCCACATAATAGACACACAAAACAGCTAGTGAAAACAATATTCTGCAATAATTTTTAAAATATGTCCTGTGGTAAATAGTGTTTCGAATAGACTGAGATAATACATTCAGTGTCCTTGTATTTGTATCATTCCCCTGTGGCTTGCCCGGAATTTTAGCATCTTTTGATGATGGTGACAGTATAAGAGTTGATATTTCTCACAGCCAAGGCCTTTTGCAGATTGGTCAGCAATTGGTCATAATATTCTGCCTGTTCTCATGAGAGGTGGGAACCAATATGTGCCAAAATGAAATGAATGATGCTGGCTGATGGGGCCAGTGATGGCTGGAGAGAATGTGCCCTGGGGCAGCTATTCCTCAGCGTTAGCCTTTGATTTTCATGAGGGAGTTTGTCCAGGGTTTCTAGGAATTTGAAATTCTTTTTTTTTTTTTTTAATTTATTGGGGTGACAATTGTTAGTAAAATTACATAGATTTCAGGTGTGCAATTCTGTATCACATCATCCATAAATCACACTGTGTGTTCACCACCCAGAGTCAGCTCCCCTTCCATCACCATACATTTGATCCCCCTCACCCTCATCCCCCACCCCCCAACCCCCTTACCCTCTGGTAACCACCAAATTACGTTCCCCAGATTAATTTTCAAACCCGTGGCCATCCTGTGGTCACCAACTGCCCTCTAATCCCCTCACCCTCCCCCCCACCCCGGAATTTGAAATTCTTAATAAAATACAGAAATCTGGGTTTTCAGCATGGAATCTGAATTTTAAATGTTGGCTCAAATATTTTAATACCACTCCGTGGGCCAAAAAGAATATCGCCATGAGCCAGGAAGAGGCTCTGGTGTCTGACTTAATCTCTCAGAATCTTATTTCCTCATTTGTAAAGCAAGATTGATACCCACCTGAGAGGGCTATAGGCAGAAAGAAAGAAAATAATGCATGTCGAGGGCAGATAGTCATTTTGGTACCTGATTTTTTGAATGGTGAATCTACCTTAGAGTTAGGAAATTCTCAGATCCCATCCTAGTAGTTAGGAAGTCCAGGATGGTTGTTCCAAAGAAGACTAAGAGCATAGAGTCTTCAGGAGCTACTGGATTTGGCTGTTCTGATCCAAGTCTTCTTAGCTATCGTAATTTATATTTCTCAACATTTCCTTTTGGAGGTGTTGTAGTCAAAGTTTGGGTCTAGCTAGTTTGAGCAACCAGCTTGGATTAGAGAGGAGGATAATTAAATCCATCCTCTATTCATCCCTTATTAGTTGCGTCTCTT
Organism: Rhinolophus ferrumequinum; assembly: GCF_004115265.2. Taxonomy (NCBI): domain Eukaryota; kingdom Metazoa; phylum Chordata; class Mammalia; order Chiroptera; family Rhinolophidae; genus Rhinolophus; species Rhinolophus ferrumequinum. The sequence continues at coordinate 18,944,049 of NC_046300.1, forward strand.
GGGCTCATTTGATTAACATTGTTAAGTCTTAGTTTTCTTATTTTAAAACTGAGAACAGTAATAACTTACCTCATAAAATAGTTATCAGGACTCAATGAGATGATACACATAAATCCTTAGTGTAAATTACCAGGTATAGTAAATATTTAATAAACAATTAATTATAATTAACTATCACGTCTTACCCAAGTGGAAGATATATAAAATAGGTTTTTTAGTTTTTTGATTTTTGATAAAACTTGTGTTTTCAGGCAAACCACCTTACTTAGTTAACATCGTAAGTTGTTTTTTTCTCTGGAAGAATTGCTGTAATAGATAAAATTGTAGGATATATTGCTTAAATTATCCTTTGTGCAACTCCCTACAGTAAGAGGACAGTGTCAGGTGTAAAGTTTTCTAAAACAACAAAGTGACCTTTAAAAAAAAGCAATTTATCCATAAAGTAAATTACCAAAGAAAAGGGGGAAAAGGTCTTTTTGTGTATTGCTAGTATCGAATCTTGGGGCTGGTGTATTGTTTTGCCTCACTTGTGTTGGTTACATGCTGTGTTTGAAGAGTTTCTCATTTCAGAGCTAATGGATCCTGTGAAAAAGGAATACTGAAATTTACTACAATAAAGGATATCTGATCTGTTCTACAAAAAGCCCACAGGCAAAAAACAAAACACATACACACACACACACACACACACACACACACACACACACACACACACACCAGTGAATGCAAAATACAAAAGGTGAATGAGGATTTCCAAAAAAGTGTCAACTGGCCATTAAGCTCCTTTTCAAAAATAGACAAATGTCCACAGTCTGGTTAAATGTATTGATCATTCTTATCTTTATTACTATTAGTATTATTATTAATAGTAGTAATAATTGTTGATGTTTATTGGGCTTTCCCTTGGGACCACCCATTGGGTAAACCACATTGTATGCTTTAAGTCACTGAACTCTCGCAACAACTCTGAGTTAGGGGCTATTATTACAGGTTTCCTCCACACTATCCAAAAGTAGAACATTCGTATGAAAGTTTTCATAGGTCAAAATAGCGTAAATTGAAGAAACAATCACCTTAGGACACATCTTGCTCACAGAAGCACAAAATAGATGGATATAAAGCACAGATGCCCACAGACAAAACGGAGGGCTACAGTGGCTTGCTGCTGGGATGTGGTTCCTGGGGAAGGAGCTCCGTGGTGCCAGTGCCGCACCAGTGAGCGCTGCCTCTGAAAAGACTCGCTGCAAAACAAGCATTGGGCGCTATTTTCACTTTCCCCCTCTTTTCATAAAAATGAAAATCCTCTACAGATTTCTTTCCATGATCGAAAACGGGTACTCATGTAGGTCTTTCGTGAAAGTGAAGTGGTACGCAGCAAACTTTTGAAAAGCAGGGGGATACCTGTATTCCCATTTTCCAGATGAGGACATCCATACTTGGAATGTTAACTAACTTGCCCAGTTTCACTAGTTTGTAAGTGGCATGGTGTGGCTAGCCTCGTACTGCGTGATTCTGTGAGGGAACGGAAATCTCCATGAGTGAGTTGGAATGAGAACTGCTTCATTGTGGAGCTTTAAGCCCTTATCCAGAGAGTATGCCTGAACTGAGTGCCTCACTGTGAGGCTTTCCTCCAAGGACTGGACTTGCTGGGGCCTGAGGGAAGAGGGAGGAGGGAAGCTGGAAGGTAGCAGAGGGAGGTGAACAAGCCGTGGAAGACTTTAGCGACCGACTGTGAATACTTTGCAATTTCGGCAGCAGTGTTGACATCAAACGCTTATTCTTTGATATCCCCACCTATTTGTTATGACTGAGAACGGCTTTTGTGATCCACATCGGTGATCACCGTGCTGGAATTCCTGGGAAGTCCTGCTTTCAGGTACCACGTTTCATTGTCCTCTTAAGTACATTCACACTTGTCAGACTACGTTTGGGAATCATGATCTTGCAGTTCATGGGGATGGTTTCCAGAGCCCCTCAGTTCCAGTTCACCGGCTCCAGCTAACAAGGTGAATCCTCTGAGTGTAGTTGGCATCAGTTAGAAGACAAGGACGTCCTCGTGACAGCTCTGACCATCTCCCACTCCCCTGTGTGGGGAGGTAATGTTCTTTAGGACTCTGTATTGTTGGTTATTTTATTTTCAGTGTCGTCATACTTCACTCCTATTATTTAATTAAATAGTCGAAATCCCTTTCACGATAATAATTTCACATATATCGGTACTTTGATCACCTTTAGACACAATTGCTGGTTTGGATGAATTTATAATTACAGGATGTCGTCCTTGACGATGTTAAGGAGAATTTTTGATCAAGAAACTACTTCAATTCTGAAGTTGTTGACCTTCAACTGGATACGATATAAACCAGATATATACCCACAGAAATAAAAGACAGAAATATTTTTCTGTATAATAGACTGGGGCTGGGAGAATCCAAAGATGTTTATCATAGTAAAAGCAAAATACTGCTTTTATTTTGGTTTTGGAGCCTGTCAGCCACATCTTGCTAGGTAGTGCTGTGGAAAGAACAGTGGGCGTTGGGACTCCTGGGCTCCGGTTCTGGCTTTGTTATTGTATCATCCAGAATTCTTTGGGTTATCAGTTGTAAAAATGGTAACTCAAAATCACAAGCATAAAGGAAATTTATTGCTTGCATAACCTAGATGTTCAGAGGTAGATCTGGCCTTAGATACCGCAGAGCTATAAATTATGTCATCAAGACTTAGTTTCTTTTCATCTCTCAAGTATACCTTCTGCTTGTCTGCTTCATTTTCCACTTCTTACAGCAACTCTGGTCTCATCTCTTCCCAGGCTTGAGACCAGCTTGAAAGGGCAAGAATCTTTTCTAGTAGTACTAAGTCTCACCCTGATTGGACAGACCTAACCGGTATTTTCCCTGAACCAGTCACTGTGGTCCTTTGATCGACCATGTCTGGGTGAAGCCTCATCCAGACACCATAAAAGTGGGGGGAGGAGATCTCCAGACAAAAGTTGGGGCTATTACCAGGAGAAGGGAGAATTTATACTGGGGAGTGTCACTGCCACTCACCAATTGTGTGACCTTGGAAGGATAACTAAACCTCTGTGAAAAGTAGAGTTAATAATGCCCACTAAAAAGTGGATTATGGTTTGTAGATTACCTATACCAATAATAGTGCTTTGTAAAGTATGCAGTGCTATACAGTTTTGTGTCATTAGTTTTAGAAGTTTCTTTAGGATCTGTATCTAGGAGTGAAATTGATGAGTTATACATAAACTATGTATATCTACGTAACTTTACCAGGTACTGCCAAATTGTTTTCTCCTATTAGCAGTGAATGGGAGTTCCTATTGTTCTACATTGTCTCAAACACTCAGGATTACACTTTTCGGTTATTTTTTAACCCAGTGGGTATGAAGCAGTATCTCATTGTTATAATTTGTAGTTCCCTGTTAAAAACATTTTTTAAAAAATTTTATTGACTATGTCACATTTGTTGGTTATATTTGGAGATGTACTTGTTCATGTAGTTTGTCCATGTACCTGTTGTGCTGTTTGTTTGCTTTCTCAACCATTCATGGGCTGTTTGTATTTTCATGTTACTAATACTTTGTTGATTACCCTATTTCAGATACTTATCCCCAGTTTGTGGCTTGCCTTTTCACTTTTTTAATGGTGTCATTTGATGAATGTATTCTCATACTTTTATCAGTACAATTTACCAGTCAATCTCATCCTATTCATTTTGTACTTTTTGTCCTTTAAGAAAGCTTTCTGCTCCCGAACCCCTCGGGTCATAAAGATATTCTTTTCTAAAAATCTGAGTGTTTTGCCTTTCTTATTTGAATTCTTAATCCATTAGGAATTTATTGTATATGTTGTAAGGGAGGCATTCAATTTCAAATTTTCCACATGGACAGACAACTGTCCCAGCACAATTTATTCAATGACCGTCTTTCTCTACTGCTGTGAAGTGCCACCCGTATTATACATCAAGTAACCTCATTGGCATGCATTTGTTTTAGGCTCTCCTATTCCTTTGGTCTTTTGTCTATTTCTGTATCAATAAATGTGTTTTCTTTTTCTCTCTCTCTTTTTTTAAACACAGAACTTACACATTGCTTGTGATGGGATGTGTGTAGAGTGTGTAGCATAGAGAATCAGTGTTGCTCCCAGAAAGCCTCTTCCCGTGTTTCATCATATAGCCCAACAGTGATTTTCTAATATGGCTTCAAGAAGTTTTATTAAATTCCACCTAATAGATATCATTACTAATCCCTGTTCTTGTCCACTCATTTGTAAAATGGCATTGTTTGTGGTTTTTATCACTTGTGGTATTTGAATTAAATGAAATTGAGTTTCAAAATCTGAGAGATTTGGGGAAGGTTCTGTATGACTTTTTACCTGTCGGAAACTTGGAGAGTGAGAAATCCCTTTGCAGAGGGGAACTGAAAGGGTAACACTTTCAAAGTGGAGGGTTCAGTGATCCGTCAAGCTGGGTGAGAAACAGAAGTGAGGAAGGGGCTGCTCAGAAGCTGGGGTTTCAGGGCATAAATAGACCCTCCAAAAAAGCCTAGAATGAAAAGGATCCTTATGGCTTTTCCAGTGTATGACACATTATTAATACTCAATATATAAAGGTAATAAAATAAAGGCAGATAAAAGTTAGCCAGACAGATGTAGATAAAAATATATATAATTTTTGTGAATATGGATTTTTAGCCCACAAATTTATTTTCTTTCTCTGTGAATAGTTTTAACTATCATTGTATGTACTATATCAATATGATTTTATATTAACAATACAAAATAGCATGATTCTTATCTCTGTACTGTAATTTTCTGGCCCTTCTCCAGTGGCAATAACCACCTTTGTTTTTCCTCAAGGAAATTTCTTTGCCTGCAGCACTCCCAAAGAACAAGCTGGAGCAAAATTTTATGGAGAGGTGAATTTAAAAGACTACCTGCTTTAGAAAAGCTAACCCTATTAGAAAAAAAGTAGGAGAGTAAGATTCTAGGAGTACATGATTAAAATAGAAACTAAGCTGTTTAGCTCAGAGGTCACGTCTTTTCAGGCTGTAGTGTCTGGCACACTGTGTATGTATGTGGTGGTTATTGATAATAATTATAAGTATGAATTGAGGAATGTGTAGGAAAGCAGCTGCCCTAAGATGAATTGGACCAGAGCCACAGTGAACAGTGTCTAATTAATTAAAAACCCTGGTCCTTGTTAAAATCGCCATTCTATTTAACAGAAGCCAGCCAAGAAAATAGACAGCAAGGTTAAAGCCTGCATGTGCATTTCGGATATCAGCTGTGCTCTTGGCCTTTGATTTCTGCATCTAAACATGTTGACTTTTAGCCAGCTTGGATGCAGAGGTCAATCCTCTTCCATTTCCCAACCAGAATCCCCCCCACCTGTAAACATTATCAAGCAAAGAAGAGTTGACACAAAAATTTTATAGAGAAGGTGGACGAATGCAGTTTACATTTGCGTATCCCACAGCAAAGTAGGTTTTTAAAAGTACTCTTAAATATTTTTGATTTCCCCAATCATTTGAGCCCAACCCAAAGGGAAGATCTTTCTCTTTGGCTTCTCCCAGGTCCTCCCAGCCATGCTGGGCTCTTCTTTCTACACCCTTCCTTTATTTTTCTTTTCCTCACTCTTTAGAGCATCTCGTGTTCTCATTGTCTTATGCAAGCAGGTTAGCCTCCGTGTTTTATCATTTGGTTTTGTCTTGGAGTGGGTCTTATATCCACTCTAAGGGGCTTATTCATTCATTCAACAAGGATTTATTGGGTGCTTACCCATGTGCCAAGCAACGTTCCAGGACATGGGAATAGAACAGTGCACAAAACAGACAAAAATCCTTACTACCAAGGAGCTTATAGTCTAGTGGAAGAAGACAGACAAAAATAAGTAAATGAAACAAATACATAATTAAAATGTGTAATGTCAGATAGTGATAAGAACTATGTACAAAAATAAGGCAAGGAAGAACTAATGGGTTCTGGACGGGGGTTTGCAATTTTTATAAGGTGGTCCGGGAAGATTTTGCTGACAAGGTGACATTTGAGCACATTCCTGAAAGAGGTAAGGAAATGAATCTTGGATATATTTGAGCAAAGAGCATTCCAGCTAAAAGAAAAAGCAAGAGCATGGGCTCTGAGGCAGAAGTGTGCCTGGCTTGTTTCTGAGACAACAAGGGGGCCATTGTGGCTGAAGCTCAGTAAGAGCAAGAGTAAATGGAGATGAGCTTGGCAGGATAACTGGTCTAGAGACCAAAAGGCCTTATCCTATGAAGGTTTGGTTTTTTACATTGAGCAAGATGGGGAGACATTGTGGGATTTAAGGCAGAGAAATGATACGATCTGATAAATCTCCCTACGGCTACTGAGTTGAGAATAGACTCTCGAAGGTAAAGTGAAACTGGTTAGAAGGCTTATACCATAATCCAGACTAGACATAACAGTGGCTTGGAGAATAGCGAATGAGGTGTGAGAAGTGTTGGATTCTGGATACATTTTTTTAAAGGAGTGGTTACAGACTTTGGAGATAATTTGGATGGGTATATGGTATGGGGGGAAGAGGAGGCTAAAAGATGACTAAGTGTTTGGCTTGAGTACCTGAAAGGACGGGCTTTCACTTTCAGAGATGGGGTGGACTATGGACAGTGAGGTGGGAGAAGAGTAGGAATTTTATTTTGAACACAGTAATTTTGAAATTCCCACTAGAAATTCCAGGGGGGAGATATTGACGAAGTCCTTGGGTATATGATGCTGAAGTTCAAGGGAGAGCTCTAGACTGGAAGCATAAATCTGGGAATTGTAAACATATAAATAATAGTTAAAAGCATGAGAGTTGTTGAGATCACCAAGGTGGCTGACTGATGTAATCTGGTGACATAAGATTCAAAAGTTATCAGAACATTTCATCTAAACAAATCAGATGCTCCTCCTAAGTGGGTGTCTGTCTATGCATCACTCTGGCAAGGTTATAGACAAATAAGATTCCCTATTCCCTATGATCTGACCCCACATTTTCTCTCTGACCAGCCTCCTCATTTTCTTGCCCTTGCTCATTCTGTTCCTGGCACACCGTCTCCCTTGCTGTTCCTTGCACATGCCACACATGCTGTAATGTAATGGCTTTGGCACTTGCTTTCCCTTCTACCTGAAAGGCTTTATCCTGATTACTTCCTTCAGCTCTCTTGGTGTCACTGTATGTCTTACTTATCTCTTGTATAAAAAATTACTATGAATCGTAGAGATGTAAAACAACAACAAACATTTATTAGCTCACTTTTTCTGTAGTCCAGAACATTGGAACGAGCTTAGCTGGGTGGTTCTGACTGAGGGTTTCACATGAGGTTGGAGTCCAGACTTCAGCTGGGGCTATAGTCATCTGAAGGCTTGACTGGTGCTGCAGGTTCCATTTCCAAGGTGGTTCATTCAATGTCTGACAGGTTGGTGCTGTTGGTGGGAGGTCTGAATTCCTTTGCACATGGGCCTCTCTCAAGGCTGCTGAGTGTCCTCATGATGTGATGGCTCACTTGCTCCAGAGTGAGTGGTCCAAAACAGCAAAGTGGAAGCTTCAGTGCCTTTTATGACCTAGCCTCAGAAGTCAAACACCTTAATCTCTGCTGTAGTCTACTGCACCGAGACCAGCCCTGATTTATTGTGGGAGAAGACTACACAAGGCTGCGAATACCAGGGGATGAGGCTCACTGAGGGCCATCTTGAAAGCTAGCTACGCCATCTTATCAGAGATGCCTTTTCTCACTATCCTGTATATTATGGACTAAATGTATATGACTTCCCTCTGCCCCCCGTCAAATTCATATGTTGAAGCCATAAGCCCCAGTGGCTGTCTTTTGAGTAAGGAAGTAATTAAGGTAAAGTGAGATCTTAAAGGTGGGCCCTGATCTGATAGGATTAGTGTCCTTATAAGAAGAGACACTAGAGAGCTTGTACCAAGGGGAGATCAAGTGAAGACATAGGAAGAAGGTGGCTGTCTGCAAGCCAGGAAGAGAGCTCTCACCAGAAAATGAATTGGCTCGATCTTGGATGTTTAACCTCCTGAACTGTGAGAAAACAAATTTCTATTGATGAAGCCACCCTGTCTATTTTGTTATGACAGCCCCGGCAGACGAATATACTGCATGAAACAGCAAACTCCTTCCTCAACACTCCCCATTCCCTTTATTCTGCTTTATTTTTCTCCATAGTACTTATTACAACCTGATATTTTCTCAGTTTATCTGTGTATTTATTATCTGTTTTTCCTTCCTAGAGTGCAAGTTCCCTGAGAGCAGGGAATTTGTCTGTTTGATATATTGTTTGTATCCTCAATCCCCAAATCAAGGTGTAGCACATAAAAGGTGCTCAAAATTATTTGTTGAGTGATAAATGAATAGATGAATATTTGACCTTAATTTATTTCCCTTCGTCATACCCTTGCAGGACAGGATTGTTCTTACTTTAGTTAAAATTAGTATTCATTATACCTGAGCACCAATTCTGAACTGAGGCATGAAAGAGAAATAATTTTAAAATCTCACTTAATCTAGTGCTTGTGTTATTCATGTAATGGGTTCTTTGAAAATTGGCACAGTGGAAGTATAAGCCCACTTGAGGTAATTTGAAGTTGCTCCTGCCTGAGCAACAAACTGTTGGAAACCTGGAATTCTTGAGACTGTTTTCCTTGCCGCATGATGAGAGTTCTGTACCTTTGTAGAGAAGTGGAAAGAATATATAGTGGCTAATTCTGATGAACTACTATGTGTGGTTTTGTGTGCATGTAATAAGACAAGAGAATGAGACTAGAAATACAAAATACATTTCGGTATATTCCAATTTTTCCATCTTCCTTTGTACTACTTTGGTAATTAGGAATGAAAAAGTTATAAAAGATGAAATACAAAGAAAGAATAATAATCTTGAATGTTTATGCTCTGCTTCTTACTGATTGGGTTAGTTGTTAAATCTCTCTAAAACTTAGCTTCCTGCTCTGTGGATAGGAAACAATAATATGGAACTTCAGCCTTGACTTAGGTAGAAAAATGTCATAGTGTTGGAGTGTGTTGGCTTATTCTTGCAGCCTTCAGTAAAGTCCTAAAAGAATGGGACAAAATGTAGTCCAAGCTGGTTCTTATAACAGGAAACAGGATATAACCTTGCTATGCAAAGTTCTTTCTGTTTGCAAAACCAGGGGCAGCCAGATTGGCTGACCAAGGACGTCACCTCATTGCCAAGGACAGGAGTTCCTGCCAGTCTTCTCTGGCTGGATACAGAACATGCGAAGGACTGGTTGTTCTCTCTATTTGTTTTTATCCAAAATCTATTTGTGGTTACCGTATTTTCTTTCTATCATTGTTCTGTTGAATATAGTGTATTGGAAATATTTAAATGTATCATTTCTGGACTCTGAGGAGTTATACACGGACATGACTCGGAGGAAGGCCCATTCCCCAGAGACGCTGGACTTAAAGTTAGAGGTAGTAATAGGGTGAGACTTCTGATTGTCTTTCTCATAAAGCCCCTTGGCCCATAATAAATGCTCTACCATCATCATCATTATGACTAATGCCACTATTTTCTCTCCCTCTGCACTAACACAGACACCACCATTAATCTCACTTCATCTGAGGTTGCTTAATCCTTGCAGGCCTGAAATTCCATAGAGGCATGGTCATGCTTACAGCTGAGATTTTTAAAAAACAGGAACAACAGGAAATCAGCACACTTTCAGGCAACAGGATGTTGGGAGAATCTAAGTTAGTAGGGATAAATTAGTCATAATTTGAATACTCATGGACTCAGGCAATTTTAATCAAACTAGAGTGGGCACACTGGGGATTCAGAAAGGCAAATCAATACACAAGAAAACCGCTGGAAAAAACTACCTTATAATGGTTGGACTTCCCATCTTTGGTCTCTTTCCCATGCTCCTGATGTGGGTCAGTGCTGTAGTTCTGTCCTTTTGCTTACATCCTGCCAGGCTCTCCTCTCTGGCTCCCTTTCTGTGTTTGCCTGGCTACCACCTTTATATGTCTTTCTTCCACTTTGCACTTTTCTCTGCACACTCCCATTCCTCTCTTTTGAATGGGCTTGACAGACGTCTCATAGCTTGTAAAATCTGTTAACCAACATATACTGCTAAGAGAAATAGGTTTCAGACTTAACTGACTGCTATGGTCTGAAGGTTTGTTTTCCCCCCAAATTTGCCTGTTGAAATCCTAACCCCCAAAGATGGCAGTATTAAGAGATGGGGCCTTTTGGAGGTGCTTAGGTCCTGAGGGTGGAGCCCTCATGAATGGGATTAGTGCCCTTTTTAAAGAGGCTCCCGAGAGCTCCCTTGCCCCTTCACCACGTGAGGACAGAGAGAGAAGGCATGTACGAGGCTATGAACCAGGAAGTGTGCCGTCACCAGAGAGTGCAACCATGCCGGCACCTTGATCTGGGGACTTCCCAGCCTCCAAAACTATAAGAAATACGTTTCTGTTGTTTATAAGCTACCCAACCTGTGGTATTTTGTTATAGCAGCCAGATTAGACTAAGGACACTGACTTCACAGATACCATCATTACATTTAATCGTCTGGGGCTTGGGGGAAAAATGATAAAATCTCTTTCCTTAGAACGCCAAATCCAAATACTTGTTACTCATCTAAGCTCAGCCTAAAATAAGTTCCTGTATTTCATTGGTAGAAACATAGCCATTCTCTTCAAAACTATAAAGTTATAATGAGGTTTTCTTTGGCTTACATTATATTGTTGAAAAACGTGTATTCGTTCAACACGTGATGACATTTCACATACTAGGTTGGATTTCTGTGTTTTCTGGAAAAATCAGGAGATCTGGCAACACCATGTCCGTGTTTCTGCAGACCAATGGCTGCCGTAGCTGAGTCATGGCTTCTCTCTATTTGTGGCAGGAGCCCTTCAGTTCAGCATAATCCCCACCTGGACAACATCATGCATTCATGGTGCCTACCTGGCTCCTATGGGCATTTCAGGGTTTGACCTCATTGTGAGAGAAAATACGCTGTCACTTCTCTGTGAACCCTGTTACCTTCTCCCTGAAGCAGACTTTAGAACAGAGCTGTGCACAGGGACCGGTGAGAAGTGCGTTGACAATGATGAAAGAGTGAGTCGCTTTGCTCAGAGGGTTCACACATTTGTTCATTCAGTCATTCATTTCTATCAGCCTACTTTCTCTCTATCATTTCCTATGCTTTAATTCTTTAAATAGATAGCATAAAAAAGTGAGAACAGTACAAAAAGGCATATGTAAAAAGTCGTGTCTCTCTCACTCAAATCTCCTCATCCTCCTTCCTGGAAGGTACCTCTTTTACTAGGTTTGTTTTTTCTTGTGTGTTTGTTTTTTGGTGTGTGTGTGTGTGTGTGCGTGTGTGTATTTCTTCCCCCAAAAGTCTATAGATGTATACAAGTTAATATATATCCCCCTTCATATTACACCAAGTGGTATCAAACTGCCGACTGTTCTGCCTCTTTCTTTTTTCACCTAATAATAAATATGTCTTGCAAATTATTCCACATCAGTATATATTTGTCTAATTCTTTCTAAAGCCTGCATAACATTTCATTTTATTCATGAAACTATGACTTGTTTAAGTTCATTCGTGGGCCTGTAGCTTGTTTTCAATCTTTTATGAATGCACACAATGCTTTAATGAACATTTTGGGACTTATTTAGAAACGGGAAAATGTGCCAGGCATATCTGTCGAACAAGTTTTGAGAAATGGAATTGCTTGGTGACAAGATATAAGTAATAGTGTGCTGGAGTCAACTGGCACAAGCTCATGAGGAGCAGATCCAGTGCGTCTCTTCTCAACTCCACGATCAATGACATCATCTTGGTAACTTGAAACTGGCAATAGTGAGAGTATTTGTATCCCGGAAATCTGCAAACACTATAAACTAGGACTTCCCCCTTCTCTCCTGGAGAGCTGGTTGTTAAACATTGCAATACTGTGATTCAATTCTGATACTACCTGGAGTTAGTACAGACTCCCAGGTTAAGCATGCAGTCCCCAACAAGACTGCCCTCACTTCAGCTGCCAGCCACAAATATGGGGGTTCCTAGGCCACCCACACTTCCGACCAACAGACCACAAATTTGAGGGTTCCCTGACCCCTTTAGGTTTGATAATTCCCTAGAATGACTCACAGAACTCAGGAAAGCATTATACTTATTACTATAGTTTTATTATGAAAAAATGTAAATAAGGACCATCCAAATGAAGAAGCCTATTAGTGAGGTCTGGCAGAGTCCTGAATATGGAGTTTTTGTGTCTTCTCCCTGTGACTTTAGGACATATCATCCTTCTGGCACCCCAATGTGTACAGCAACAAGGAGGCTCACTGGAGCTCCCAGTGTCCAGAGTTTTTATTGGGGTTTCGTTATGTAGGCATGATTGATTGAATCATTGGTCCTGTGACTGAACTCAGTCTCTAGCCCTATACCTTCCCCGGAGGTCAGGCATATGGGCTGGTATCAGATGGCCCGAAGCCCTAACTCTCTAATCACATGCTTGGTCATTCTGGCTTGACCAGCCCCCCTCCTAAAACTTTCTAGGAGTCCACCATGAGTCACCTTGTTAACAAACTCAGGGGTGATCCTAGGAGCCCACTGCAAAGAACACAGGGCTCCTATCATTCAGGAAATTCCAAGGGTTTAGAGGCTCTGTTCCAGGAACCTGGGACAAAGACAATTCAAATTCTGTATTATATAACAAACACTTTATTATACAACAAGCATATCACTGGGTATAAGCACTGAAAGTGTTGACAGACATTTCCAAATTGTCTTCCAAAGAGGTTGTACCAAACATGCAGTGCCACCAGCAGTGAGTGTGTCTGGAGGGAAAATTCTAACCCCAATAATTCATCATACCAGATCACCAAGTATGAGAATGCCAAGTATTTCTTTGAGACTGAGCAAGAGGAACTCTAGGTTATTTATATGTCTCAGAGAGGATACATTTATATTCTTGCTGAGATCTTCAAAGGAAACCCAATACTTGCAAACCTTTCTTATGGTTCTATGTTCCCACTACTAGGCGAATAGTTGTTGGTGAAACTTGTCAGCTATTGATGGAAATAAGACTTCAAACTTCTCATATTTGGTCTTTAACCTTTCTATAATCACTATTTTTTGTTAGAAAATTTCCTCTAAATATTGGCTTGTAAGAAGATAGTCCATGCATGATAAAACCTCACAAATTTGGGGCAGATCATTCTGAAATAATGACAAGTAGGAATAAGAATATTTTGAAATTATCATACACTTTTACTGTTTTCTTATACATGACGATGTTAATTTGTGCCAAAGCATTGTCAAATCCTACTGGATCATGTTTTAGTAGAATAGATAAGAGAAAAATATATAATCATTAAATAAAGGTGACTTATAATCATTGAAATTTAATGAATATTATTCACATAAATTCTAAGTGACTGATATATATATAAATCCCTTTAAGCTTCTCATAACCTATATAAAATAGATAGTAATACTATTCCTACTTTATAAATGAGGAAATTGAGGTAGAGAGGTTAAGTAACTTTGTCAAGATCACAGAGCTGGTAAGTGATGGACCTAATACTTGAGCCCAGAAAATCTGCCTTCAGAGACCATGCTTTTAGCTGTAACACCACGCTGCCTCTAAATTTATAAGCAGAGAATAAAAATCATCAGTGAGAAGTATTTTTGATTTCCCAAATAAGCACTCAAGTATTGACATCACAGGCTCAAGGAAGCTGTGCATGGGGATGCTGAGGTTAGTGGACCAGCCCTGGGTGGCCACGTGCAGAGGTGTGGAGTTGGCCTAACACCTGTCAGGGCCAGGGCCAGGGCCAGGACCAGCCTGCTGCATGGAACTTTATCCTCTGCCTGCAGAACACCCCCTTACATTTGACTGAACACATAATGGGAACCACACAGAGGAGTTGTGTCGTACTTCTTGGCATGTTGGGCCTTTTGCCAACAGTTATGTGTGGGTCTTCTAGCAAAAGGAAGCCCACTCATATCCTGGGATTTTGTGACACTTTATTGAAACAGCTAGGCCTAATGTTTGGATTATTCTGTTATCAACTTGGTTAAGCTAAGAACTACATTTCCCAGAACCCTCTTCCCTCTATGGTTCTTGGTTAGTGTTGGCCAAAAGAAGACCTTGCATGAAATCTGGGAGGCAGAGTGATGCATCGGACATCCCTTTCTAAAGGTCTTTTCATAGTCAGATACATTAAGGGTCAGAATCAGAGGGGCCCTGTCAGTGCTCTGGCCAGAACCCCTCGGGTCCATTTGACCTTTTCTGTGTGCCTTTCTCCAGCTTCAGTGTATTTTTGTTTCTAAGGGCTCACACCTGCAGCTCTTCTTTAGAGGCCTGTCTGTGCTCGGGCTACCAGGGTCAGTCAAATTACTGGCAGTTTATGGCCCCTTCAGTCATCCCTTGGAAAATGACTGATGGGTACAATCATCATGAAAGCTCTGAGGCACAGCTTACACTCCAGCTCCCTTGGGGGTCAGGCTGGAGCGGCCTCTGAGGCCTGACCTGCAGTCTCACCCCTGCTTGGCTTCATCCTGTCTCACTTACTCCACGTTTTTATAGGCTTGTCTTGTAGCACTCCCATAATAAGTCAGGAAGGCATGAATCCTCACCTCTGGGACTACGTGTGGGGAAACCAACCTAAGACCATGAGGATCTAAGAAAGAACATTGGCTTCCAATCTGGTTTGACATGTGCTGCCAAATTCAAGACACCTCCCCTTTCTGGGCAGGATCCTACTTTGATTCCTTTGATCCCACTGAAATGAGATCCTTAAAAACCGGGATATTGAAGGTAGATAAAGGGTTTCATTTACTCTCTGTCCCTTGTTAATAACAGTGTAAGGTTCCGGTTTTATCAGTCTGCATCTAATCGGGAAAACAGAAACTACTCTAGATTTTCAAAGAGGGAGTTGGTTGTAAAGGTGTTAGAAGAGCTACAGGGGAAAAAGTGGGAAGGTAAGATTTCCCAAAGATCAGTAACTGCAGGAAGTGGCTACCACCTCCAAATCTGAAAGAGCCAAGAGAAAAAAAACGTTACTCAGAGTGCAGTGTGTTGTCAGAATTGCGTTGGCAGAGCTGGCAGAAACCCAGAAGCCTGTACTTGTCTGCGACGCCCGCGGCCTCCACAGCCTTTGTCCACTCCCGCTGCTCATCGTCGCGGCCGCTTCTGCAAGAACATAACCAAGTCGACAGAAAAAAGGCTTCTTCCTTTCTCTCGCCAGTGCCTCACACTGGTAGCATGTGACAGGATGCCAGGTGGAAAGAAAGTGTGGAGAGCGTCGTCTGCAGCCTTTCTGCCCTGGCAGGAGAGAAGAGGCTATGGAAGGGGAGTGTAGTATTGCAATACAGCAGACACCATCTGGCACCTCACCCTAAAGTTTCCATCCTCTTCCTGATGGTAAACATCATCCAAAGACTCCCAAAGCTTAAGAATGGGTATAGGACTTCTTGGAGCAACCATGTTTAGTGCCAGGTGGGTGTTAGACTAATGGGGGGTGGGGGTGGGGATCACTACATAAATTATATAAATGCCTCTATGCTGTTCACCTGAAACTAATATAAAATAATACTGAATGTCAAATATAACTGAAAAACTAAATTGAACATAAATAAATGATATACATTTTATTCTAATAAATTCAGAAATTTAGATCTGCAAAAAAATAAAAAACAAAAAAATAAAGACTTGGTATAGGATGACCTTATTGGGATGGACGAGTGGGGAGCTGGGAAGGGCACGAGATAGGACAATGATTGGGACAGCAAAAGGCAGTGCCTGCAATCTAAGAACACTTGGGAGACTTCCAGGCATGAGACTGTTTAGCCCTTTTCACTGTCTCATGTCGGGCAGAAATGAAAAGGCACAACTTCTTTCATCCTCTTTGGGACACTGGTGGATAAACTTTCGTCTAAACTCCAATAAAACCTTATATGTATCCCAAGTGCAAGCAAGCATGCTATCAAACAAAAATGAGTTTTAACAGGAGACCTGCAGATTCGGTGAGTTCTTCCGTTTGGTTGCAAACTGCAGCACATCTGGAATGGGCCGAGAGACCTTGGCATTCACTGTTTAAGAAATAGAGTCAGAGTCAGTTAATCCCATTTGCTTTTGAGAAATAGGAAAAATCAGTGTTCTGGTTCTCAGGCTCCATGCAAACCCTGCTCCCTTGGGTCTCCAGTAGGTCACTGTTCTGAGAATTTTGAGGTCTATAGTAAGAAGGATAATTTAAACCCCCACCCCAGGCTTGAGATATGTTTAATGATCAGTGTGAGCACACAGCAGGTGACGCTGGACATTTGGGGAGCAGCCTTGCACAGATGGTGGCTTAGGGAATCTCACCACCGATGTCCCAAGTGCATGCCACATTGCACTGGAGTTCTAACACTACCGGTGCAGTGTTGTTCAAAGGTGCTACGCATCCGTATCACCCGTAGAGCTTGTTAACTATATGGATGGTATCTCTGACCCGCCACCCTCAGAGTTTCTGAATCAAAAGTTCTGGGGTGAGGCCCTGGGATTAAAATGTTTAACAGATGCCAAAGGTTACCCTCACTATTAAACTTCGTCTTAGAACCCATATTAGCATTAAAAACCCGAGAGCTGTTTTTGTGAAACAGAGAAGTGTGTCACAGGAACTCAACCAAATACCAACTGGATAGTTGTAAAATTTATTACCATGAACCTACACTTTCGATACAGTCTCTTTTAGGATTCATTCTAAATGTGGTCAGTATATACTTGCAAATAGCACTCTGAGCTTTGGGTATAACTGTTTGCTCCTGAAAGGGTCCAAGAGGTGCTACATCAGAGAGGAAATTCAGTTTTTCTCCATGCTTTCACATACCCAACAGAACCTTATATACACAGAACCTTAATCTAAAATCTATTCAGTTCTCCTTATGGCTCAATTCATGTGGATTGCCGTATTTCATCAAAACTAAGACGTTATCAGTTTTAAGGTGCCCCATTATTTTATGCACCACTATGAAAGACAAGAAGCCCATTAAACTATGACAATTATAAGACATCTCCTCATTTCATAGATGTTAACATTCCCGGGGGAGTGGAAGTGCAGTGTGGAAATGTGATATTTCCAGGTTGCTCCTTCCCATGAAAGAGGAGGTTGTTATTTCTGGGATGAGCTCAAGTTTCTCTCGAACTATGTTCACAGGTTATCGTCTCTCCACTTGGCACCCATGTATGGGAGAGCAGAATCTAGTTCTGCATTAGCATGTATTTTGTATTACATTGATCTCTACCTTGCTAATTAAAAAAACACAGTTTTACAGACTAAAAGCCAGTGATTATAGGAACCAAATTGAGAATTAAGAGTAAGGATAAAATTTAAAAAGAAAATGTAACAGGAAGGTAGAACACTGTCTCCTCTGTATCATTGAAAGATTAACAGGCTCAGCAAGAAGACAAAGGGAAAATACTGTCGTATTTATTGTGGAATTAGCCTGGAAAAGTATTTGCTTGTACTTTATACTCTGAAATATCCTTCTAGACTATGAAATTTTCGTGGACAGATTTCATCCCAGAAGCTTAATAAATGGCACTGGAAGATACGGTGTTGTTTTGTTTTGTTTTTCCCAACTCAGGCACTGATATAACCAAGATTCTTTTTTGTTCCTCATGAGAAGAAAGCTAGGTATTATAATCACGTTGATGAAACATGAGTGGGATTTAAGAATCGCATTCTTCACGCTATGTGCCATAAAGCAAAGGGTACATACATAATAACTGGAATTTGTTTTTCTAAACTGGGACAAGAAGCCACTCCACTCCTAGACTTCAAAATAGAGCAACTGGATTTGCAACTAACATTATTTGATGGCCGTGATAAGATTTTGATTCCAGGGCAAGGGGTAATTTGGTCAAGGGTTATTTTTTTTCCCTCTTTACCAGACACATTTTAATCCTCCTCTCCCTCCACACACTAAGCTTGAACAGACATAGCTTGAATACTTAGAACAGGTTCTTAATTTGGGCTGCCAACTAGAAATTCTGGGGAAAATTGAAAACAAACAAACAAAAAACCCCCAACATACCTGTGGGGACAGAGTCAGGAGTGCAGTTTCCAGGTTCTCGCCCTCACCTGGAAGGGTGTTCGCTCAGATAGTAAATGGCCATCGACTGTGATTGGATGGCCATCAGCTGTGGCTAGTTGGCTGTCAGGTATAACCAGTGAGCCATTGGCCACTAATATAACTGCGGTGGCTCCGCTAGCAGAAAATGGGGGGCTAGCAAGAAGATGGTGGCTGAGCTAGCAAGGGCGGAGTGTGGATCGCGGATTGCAGAGAGGTGGATTGCAGTGAGCAAGTGAGGTTGCTTGGCAGAGACAAGTGGACGGCGGGTTGCGGTCGTGTGGCTGCTGCTTCCTGTGTCTCCAACCCAGCCGCCAGCGAGACTATAGTGGTATGACTCCCCTATCTATGACTCAGTTGGTGTTCCTTTTTGGCCTCACCATATCCTGCATTCTTATGCGGGGAGCAGGACTAGAGACCCCGCATACCACCCTGCATGACAGTAGCCATGTGTAGGTCTCATCCCAGCTCAATGAATTCAGAATCTCTGGGATGTGTAGGAGACCTAAGCCTTTTTTTTTTTTTTTTTTAAAGCTCCCAAGTGTTCATAATGAGCAGCCAAAATTGAGATCCCCTGACTTGGACCTATCACTGTTTGCTCTTGGGGTTTGCAAATGTCAGTCAGGACAGACTTGGGTTTGGCCTGTGCTGATAACAATCCTTCTTAGAAGGAGACTGGAAACTTTGGATTGGAATAGCCCCTGTCGCAGGGCCAGGTTCCCCAGAGGGAGACCATGAGATGAGCACACGTGTGCAAGCTGTTTCAATTAGGAAGAGCTCTTAGGAAAAACCTATAAGGGAGTAAGCAGGCCAGGGAGGGGAGAGGGCAGTTGGTCTCCCACGGTGGCTGCTTTCCTTTCCTTCCCTGTCTGTTTGCATATGCCACTCCACTCACCACGATGAGGTCTATTTCTCCTCCAGTTAGAGCTGGCCTTCTAACCTGACTTGGACAATAGGCCTGGCGGAAGTTGTGCTGAGCCAATCCCAGGTTTATGTTTTAACAGGCCTAGCAGCTTCTTGTTCCTACGGGTAGTCAGATGTTACTTAAAGAAACTCAGCCGCCCTGAGACCATGGAGCTATGAAGAAATCCAGACTAGTGACATGGAGAGATCACATGGAGGAGAACTGAGGGATCCAGCTGACAGTGACATATATGACATAAGTCAAGCCATCCCAGCCAGACCCCCCAATATCTTAAGCCATCCCAGCTGGGGTCCTCAAATATAGTAGACAGAGAAAAGGCATCTCCACCATGGCTTGTCTGAATTCCTGACCAGGAGAATCATGCATAAATAAAGCAATCCTTGTTTTAAGCTTTGGGGTAGTATGTTATATAGCAACAGATAACTGAAGTTTGGGGTAGTTTTTTACACAACAATAGATAACTGAATTTGGGGCAGTTTGTTAAGCAGCAATAAAGAATGGAAACAGGAAGAAACCCAATAGGGGTAAGATTTCAAGCAAAACCCTACGGAGGGTGTTTCTACCTTGATCTCATTGGGGAAATCTAAATTATGTCCCAGGGGTATCTTGACTTGAGGTTTTCATATTCCTGGTTATTGGATAAGGACCACTTTGGGGGACAGCGACGGTAGCATAAACTCCCAGGCTATTCTGGTTTTCTGTGGAGCACGGACAGGGCAGGGCCAATCACCCCTCGGAGCAAACTTGGCCTGTGGCCCGCATTGCAGCGTCATAGCAGAGCAGTAGTAGTAACTCTTGCCTGGTAGTATTTCTCAGTGTTTAACAGACTACATAACCCAAGCAAAAACACCATGCAAGTATCTCAGGCATAAAGCTTAAGTTTGATCGATTAAAGAGAATCAGGACTGTGTTTAACAATAACAAATTACAGGAAGAATCTTTGTAGATAGAAGAACAGGTAGGTACAGTTTGTTTTTTGCAAGATAGGGGAAAAAAGTTCTGAAAAATAATGCAGGTGGAAGATGCTTGCGTAGCAAAGCACAGGAAAGCAGCTTTGTGACAATGCTGAACATTTCCTGCTGTTCAGAGAAGCGTGAAGTGCGGAGATGCTAAATCATTGGCAGGTATACTTGACAGTAGTGTTGGCACAACTAACTTCCTAATTTCTGACCCAATTGAAGAAATGCCCGTGGTGTTTTTGTTGAGTTTAATTAGAGCATAAATATTATCTTTTTTTTTAAAGTGTAAATTGGTTAGAATTCGGTGACTAATTCTATAGAGAGAATTAATTTTCCACAGTGTTTTAGAATACCTGTGCTGGCAGTTTGGGGAAGTAAGAGCTTATTTATTTTTTTTAAGGCACATTTTGGCTACTTCTGTCCTCTCCCTTCCATCTCAACACTTAAAAAAAAAACAAACAGAAAAATAAATTTTTTATACCCATAATTTAAAGTGGTAAGTTGTGATAATCTCTCCTACATTCACCTACAAAGGAAAACAATTCTTTCCTTGGTATATGGTTTTTAAGATACAGATGTTGAGAATGAAGGAGTTTTTACATGCCACAGTTAGAGCTGATCTATTCCACTTGCTGAAATAATAAATAACCTGGACCTCTGCTGGGCACCAAAAGCTCTGCCACTGGGGTTTTTGCTGGGTGAGACGGCAGCTTTTGGCAGTGCCAAAAAGGCTTAGCTGCTGGGTTTAAACTAGGAGCTTTTGGTATATGTCACCTTAAAATAGTTCCTGGCACCAAAGCCAAATTCATGCAGGCTAATTAGTTACACTCAGATGGCTGCCACAACACTCTCATTGCTGGAGCTGCTGGGAAGGAAATTTCTGGTCAAGCTAGGCATCGGATGATATTAAGGAACAGGATACACATCTATTTCCTGGGTAATTGTTTCCCTTTCACAAGGTCCAGTCTGAGAGTAGCAGCCATGAAGTACCTGGGCATCATTTCCTTCTTCATTCCAATATCTTATCTCGAAATGGTAAATTTTTAATGGGAGACAATGAGACCTCAGGGATTTCCAAGTGATAGCTAATGGCGAGAGGTCTTCTGGGGTCACAGATGCAATCACTGCTTCCGTGGGACATAACTGTGATTGCTCACTGCTGGGGGTAACTGGGATTTGCAAGTTTGATTAAAACTGGTGTTTTAGTGACTGAAATAGATTTTCTCAGATAATTGCTGGAAATGGGCCAATGCCTTTGCTGAACTGAGCTCCAGGTGGCAGATTATATGCTCTGACTGAAACCAGATCCACAAAAGACAGAAGAGCTTCTTAAAGATGAACCTTCTGAGCAGGAGCTTTGTCTTTTGACAAAGCAGAGCAACGGAGGAGAGAATGGGATGTTCTGTGTTGCCATTTCTTTGTGCTAAGGTGTTCACCAAAGGAGTGTCAGAGCCTCTTCAGGTTTTCTTAAATTGGTATTTGACACCACAGTCCTAAAATTACAAATGGACTCCATGGGATCGGGTGCTTAAGAAAACAAAATCAAGGTGAAGATGACTCTATTTCCTTCTGGAAACGATTTCACAGGGCATCCGATTTCTTTCTTCCCCTGAATCTTTTCTTTGGTAATTTCATAGTTTTCTCCTTGTAAATGTGTGTGTCTTTCATGATTTTTTTCCCCCTGCATAAGAACATATCTGCCCCTCAAAGTGCGCTAGGATCTAACTAAACCAGTATGCCAGAAAAGCTATTAGAACTTGTACTCCTAAAGCAAAATGTGGAACAGCTTTGTGCTGTGCCATACTTGAAAATGTTTTAAATGGTATGCCTGAAAGGCTTTAAAAAACTTATACTACTCAAGATTGGTGAGGTGGCCTGGAAAAAGTTACCCCCATAACCTGTAGTAACCTCTCCCAGAAAGCAGTGTGGAGATATTGATCAATGGCCTTAAAAGTGTGCATGTCCTATGACCCAGCGCTTCTGAACTTACTCTTTCAGAAATAATCAATATGTGAGCAAAGGTTTAACTTCTCTTCCGTTTGCTGCTGCCTGTCTAGCAAAAGTGTGTCTAGCAAAATCTTGGCAACAGTGTTCAACTTTGCAAGACTAGGAGAGTGTGTGTTCAGTCACAGTGAAGGTAGAAATGCTGACAGTGGTTGTCTCCACATGGTGAAATTACAATTTTATTTTGCTTATCTGTATTTTCTACAATGAATATGTGCTACTCATTTAAAAATATTTGCAAAAACCTCCTTGGAACTGTAAAAGAGTATCATTGAAAAAGTTCGTCTATTGACATGAAAAAAAGTTCACAAAAATAAGAAATGTAAATGAAAGGGTGTTAAACTATATGTAGGATGATTCTACTTTTTCAAAAAAGAGAAATCAATTTATTCTCTCTTTGCCTCTTTTGTCTCTCTTTCTCTGACAACACACATGCACATCTAGAAGCACATACACTAATATACTGCAGTGGCTTTCTGTTGGTGGAGAGATATGGTAACTCAATTTCTCTCTTTGCTCATCTGTATATTTCATAATTTTCCTTCAAGGAACACACAATACCTATATAATTGGAAAAAATAGAGCTTAATTTCACATGCAACAGACAGGATGCCTGACATGTGTATATGGAGGGAGTGTCAGGTGGTTCTGTACTCTGCCTTACACCCTGTCTGCTATGGAGTGCTGGTATAGGAGTGGGATTCTCTTCTCGTCGTAGGTAAAAAGAAGCCTCCTGTTAGTTCAGAGGTGGTCTGGGGCAGAAGACCTCAGAGGACCATCAGGAAGGTACTTGGTGATCTTTGGGGTAATATATACATTTGCTACTTAGGAGCAGGTAGGGGCAGGTACAGTAAGGGAGGGGATGTGTAGCCTACAACCCCTAAAAGTAGCCCAGTGCCTCCCCTCAGCAGCTTCTGACTAGCCTAGCCCACTGGTAGCCTCCCACTTGGGATGGGCACGAGGGAAGTGGTGTGTATAGGGGTGCTGATCTATTAGAACAAGAAAGCTTCCTCTAGGCTCTTAGAAAACATAGTGCACTTAAAGTCACTTCCCTCAGCTGTGTATTCCCCCAGAGAAATTTCTGTAAGAGGGAAACATGAAGGTGGAATTCGAGCAGTGACTCCCACAGCTGGGGACTAGGCAGGCAGTGCCGCCTAGTGGTTAGAAAAAGGCTCTGGTGGTGTCGGCTACCTTTGGGTAAGACTGTCTGTCACATACTAGCTGTGTGACCTTGGTCAAATCTTTAACCCCTCTGGGCCTGGTTTCTTCATTTGTAAAATCTAGATGATGATGTTGTGGTGATTAAATTAGGCACTACACGCACGTTGGCAAACACTCAGCAAATACGTTACAACTTCCACAAATGTTGCCATGTTGTTGTTCCATATGTCCTTTTCTATTATTGTAATTATTATTAGGTAAGTTTTGAACACCTAATATATACACAGCAAAAATTCAAATAAAAAGAAAACTAAACAGTGAGCAATTGCTCAGATAATGCCCACTTCCAGAGATGTCCCCGCCCTAATCTTTGGATCCTGTGCATATATTACACAGCAAAAGGGACTCTCGCTTATAATTAAGGTTACCGAACTTTAAGATAGGGAGATGATCCTGGATTATCTAGGTGGGTCAAATCTACTCAGATGAACCCTTAAAAGCAGAACTTTCTTGGGCTGGAGATGGAGAGAGGCTGCAGAAGAGGAAGGCAGAGGGATTCCATTATGAGATGCAATGAACTGTTGCGAAAGGCGACCATATGGAATGGAGGCAGCTTGGAAGCTCCAAGACCAACCCTTGGCTGGTAGCCAGCAAGGAAACTGAGACTTCACTTCTACAACCACAAGGAATTGAATTCAGCTAACAACCTGAATGAGCTGAAAAGCAGATTATTCTCCAAAGACTCCAATTAGGAATGAACTTTGCTGACATCTTGATTTGAGCCTCATGAAACCCAGAGTAGATAAACCACTCAATCTAAACCAGACTTCTGACTATCGTAGTCAGAGATAATAAATTCATATTGTTTTAAACTGTGAAATTTTTCATAATCAATAGAAAACTAATACAAGTGAAAAGTAAGTTTTACTCCTACCATTGTCCCCCAGTCCACATTTTCTCTTTCGTGGAAGCAACCTCTCTATGTTTAGAAGGGAAAATCAGAAAAACATCTCTTACTTGGAGTATTTTAAACTGAGAGATTTTGTTTGGGATGATCAAAGAGTAGGAAGAATAATATTTCTTGTATGTTTTCTTAGGGAAATCTTTAATGCTACATGTGTCAAGTGTTATACTATCTATATGAAAGTGATTAATAAAACAGTAATTGCATTTGAGATATTTATGAAACTTTACAGAAAAGAAAATCACAACTACTTAGAAAATGTAGATAATTATGAACATATGAGGCCTTACAATTAAGTTCGTGAATTTGCCACCGTGTGCTTACATTGGCAGCACTGTACAAACAGCTCGGTAAGGTTTCATAACTTTGGTGTATCAGTGTCTCACAGCTGTGTTTGTGCTGACGTGTGGCGGTGTCTTGCTGAGTGGCGTTCATTATTGTTCTTGCGTGTTTTGTGTGCCATCACGAGAATGTCTGAGTTTGAATTAGAGTAATGAACAAACATTAAATTTCTTGTTAAACTTGGCAAGAGTGGAAGTGAAATCAGGATATATTAGTCCAAGTTTATAGGGATAAAGCTATGAAGAAAACGGCAGTGTACAAATGGATTAAACATTTTTATGAGGGGAGAGAACACATCACTGATGAAGAGAGGTCAGGGCGGCCAGTAACGAGCAGAACTGACAAAAACATTGCAAAAATTCGTTAAATTGTGCATCAAAATCATCGGCTGACTGTGAGAAGCATAGGAGACCAAATAAACATCCCTAGAGAAACAGGAAAATCATCACTGAAAATCTTGGAATGAGAAAGGTGTGTGTAAAAATGGTCCCAAAGGAGCTCACTGTTGAACAAAAGTAAAGGAGAGTTGAAGTTTGCCAAGACCTTTTGGAGAGGCAAAACAGTGTTTTGGGCCATGTTATTACTGGTGATGAAACATGGGTGTACTAATATGACCCTGAAACAAAGCATCAAAGTGCACAATGGAAGTCAGCCAATTCCCCACGACCAGAAAAGTTCCATCAGTCCAAATCAAGAGTCAAAAAGATGTTGCTAACCTTTTTTGATATCAGAGGGGTTATTCATCATGAATTTGTACCAACTGGACAAACAGTTAACCAAGTTTACTATTTGGAAGTGCTGAAAGGGCTCTGTGAAAAAGTTAGACGACATAAACTTTTCGCCAATTCATGGCGCTTGCATCAGGACAATGCACCAGCTCACATGGTGCTGTCTGGTGAAGGAGTTTTTAGCCAGTAAACAAATAACTGTATTGGAACACCTTCCCTACTCCTGATCTGGCCCCCAATGACTTCATTTGCTACCTGAAGAAAAAGGAAATATTGAAAGGAAGACATTTTGATGACATTCAGGACATCAAGCGTAATACGACGACATCTCTGACGTCCATTCCAGAAAATGAGAACAAAAATTGCTTTGAAGGGTGGACTAGGCTCTGGCGTCAGTGCATAGCTTCCCAAGGGGAGTACTTAGAAGTTGACCGTAGCGATGAAGTATGTAGCACTTTTTCCAGGATGAGTTCGCGAACTTAATTGTCAGACTTCTTAATAAGGAACTTAGAAGATTTGAAAGTATCACAAAGGAAAACTTCCTGTGTGAAAATATAAAATGTTTCTTTTGTTAGAGCCATGCAAAAGCTTCTTAATAGTTGTCATGTGTTTCTCCTAGAAGCCAAAACCTCTAGAGAATGGCGAGAGCGAGACAGCGAGACCGTTAGTCAATTTGAAGGAGAGAATTACATAAACAGACAAGAATTGTAAATATCCCAAATGGAATCTGAATTGAATCATTTCAAACAGGTCTGGGAAAAGGTGGACAAGAGCTCGTCCTTTAGATAGATTGGGGTCATTTTATATGTTTCTGCTTCTACCAATAATCAATCTGCAAGCCTTTTATTTCTCCTCCTGTCATTTGGAAAGTTGACGATCTATCAGCTAATATTTATATTTTAAACCTGGCTTTTTGGGAATTTCTTTTTTCTGGTGTTGGTTAAAGAAAGTTCAGGAAGGGAATGCAGCAAGTCATCCAATGGATACGCTGGCATATTCTTTAAAAGAATGACTGAACCTAATGCAAACTATTGAATGCTGAAAACTGACCTACATGCTGCAAACTCATTGTGTTTCACTTGATCCAACTGATTCATAATAGAGAGATCAATTTCAAAAAAGCGTTATGAATGTTTAGAGGAAATAAAGTATATTGACTAGTCTGATGAATAGTAGCCCCGGTGGGAACATTGTAAGCATCTCTATAACATATGGGTGGTGGAAATAATAATTGTTCTAGTTACATTACAAATAAATCAAAATGCAGCTTTCTTAGGAAAAAAAATATCAGAATATACAATGGTACTGTACTGTAAGAATAGTTGTTTTTTAATTTTAAACAACAACAAAAAAAATCCTATTGCTTTTCTGTAATTTTCCCCCCAGAAGAATAAGACTTTTATTTCCACCCAATGAATGGATCACAATGTGTAAGGTCAACCAGGAGTTCACTTCTAGATCTGTAGATCCCCAAACTCCAAGTTATAGTTACATTTATTTCAAAGAAAGGCCAGAAACAATTTCCGATGAAGTCTTTTTGCCTGTTAACACACACCACTGAGTACCAGGAATGATGCACCCCGAGTGGTCTTTTATTCCCTAACAAAAGAATCCCTGGGAGTGAATGAATGCTTTCTATAGCCACCCTCCTGAGTAGGTTAGTCTTGGCTGAATAAGAAAGGTGACTCAGCTAAGGTGGTTTTGAACAATAGAATACCTTCAAGGTTAGCAGAGAGAACGTGGTTTAATTTGCCTTGCTTGGCAGAGGAATGGGGACAAGTGGCACCTGACAGAGGTGAAAGGAAAAGGTGGCCAGGTGTCCTTGTGATACCAGCACTTTGGGCTTTACACTTTGGCCACGGAGTTAGGGTTTCTCATGGCCTTCTTGAACCCAAGTCTAACCCAAGTTCTTTCTATGTGGCTAATGCACAAGAGACCAGATGTGGTGAAAATAACCCCCAGAAGAAACGGGCATCCTAATTATGAGAATTATACCAAAGAACACTTTTATTTGTTATGGTCACACATCTTCAGGAGACAAATGATTAATACTCATGCAGTTGTCCTGCTTGTAATCAATTTGCTGAGTTTTCATATCCAGCCTTGTCTGTCAGATCAAACTGCACGCCACATGGTTGCCAAGTGGATTACTGCTGGTTAAACGGAGCAGTAGGGGATCCAGTACTCCCATTTTGACTAAAGCATGCCACTTTTAGAAAAGCAATGTACCTTTTCTCTTTAAATGTGAGAATGATATTGACTGTTGATAATGCCTGCTGTTATTTTTCTTTCTGTACTGATCTTGAAGGAAAGTTTTGAAATACATTTGTCAAACAATTGACAAGAAGGTCCTCCTTCTTGTTCCACTTATAAAGTTATAGTTTTCTGTCTCATTGTCTTTAAAGGACTGCATCAAAAAAAGTCGAGCGCTACTCCTGATTGTGGGGAGGTGTACTTACTGTGATCTTGGCAGGATTAGTCACTACCTATTTTACAGAATCTAAATTAGCTCACTGCTGTGATAGCCCATCTAGTAAACCATTTAAACTTTTTTGGACTGAAAATATTCCTCAACTTGTTTCTCCATTTATTTGTCTTATTGTCTCTGTGTGTGGGGGGGTGGGTCAAAATACGTGAACCCAAAATATGCCACTTTGCCACGTGGATTGCTTTGAGCTGACAGCAATCAAGACCTAGCAGACTCAAGAAAAATTTTACCTCTCTTAACTACCTAAAAGAATTTCAGTAGGGGACTGCCCCAGAAAGAGAGAGAGCAACTCCTTCTTTCCAGAGGTAACTTTTTATCTGAATGACCTATCTGTATGAAAGGGCAAACATCTAATTACCAAACATCTGTTCTTCTTATCATCCCATTCATTACCCTCTCTCCTTTGAAACCCCAGGCCCCCATCCCATTTCTTAGCTCATGATGGCATATAAGCTTCAATTGCCTGACTGCCTTTGGGTCTCATATTTTGATATGGCTCCCATATGTACGAAATTATTTTTTTTTCTCCTGTTAATCTGTCTTATGTCAATTTAAATATTACACCAGCCAAAGAACCTAGAAGGGAAGGAGGGAGACGTTTTCCTCCCCTACATCTACCTAATGGAATCAGGTGGGTGGTTTGCTGCTGAGCTTTGATGACGGTGACGTGTCCTGCCTGGTGGGAGCTTCTTGGATGGAAAGATGGGAGGCTGACAACTGTGAGAATCTCTGTGGGCAGCAACGTGAGCTGCCATGTGTTCTAACTACTAGCCTACAAATTATTTATGTCTCAGCTTCCAAGCCACTTCCTTGAGGAAGCCTTTTCTGACTCCTCAGTTCTATATTCCACAGCAACATGTACTTCTCCTTTTACAAGGCTCCTCAAATTTCCAAATATTTGTCTATCTTTCCCCATAAACTGTGTCCATTTTGCTCATGTCTATATCTCTAGCACTTACATCTTAATTGTGTGTGGACTGACTGTGGGGACAGAGTCCTAGAGAGCAGTTTCCAGGCTCTCGGCCTCACATGGAAAGGTGCTAGCTTGGGTAGTAGATGGCCATCCGCTGTGGCTGGGTGGCCATTAGCCTCTAATACAACTGCCGTGGCTACGTTGGGGGTTGGTTGGTTGGCAGAGACGTGGCTGCAGATTGCGCATTGTGTGGAGCCTGCTTCCTGTATCTCCAACCCAGCCACCAGAGAGAATATAGTGGTATGAACCCCTATCCATGGCTCCGTTGTTATTCCTTTTCGGCCTCACCATATCCTGCGTTCTTGTATGAGGAGCGGGAGCTGAGACTGCATTACACTGACTTTAGGCCCATCTTTCTTTCTTTCTTTTTTGATTGTAGCACTTGCATTTTAGAAGGTGTCAATTTTTGCGTTATATAAAGTCATCTTTATAGCATGGCTTCAAGAAAATTTTCCACTTTACCTCTAGGCTTGTCTATCAGGGTTCTTCCAGGTTTCCTTGTTAATAAGCTCAAGCTAATGAAAATGCAAATCTTCTCATGTTTTGCGGGAGGGATTTATCTAAGACCAAATGGAATCTTGTTTATTTGACCAGCTTGTCTGTCTGTACACATGCTCAAAGGGAGACATGAGACAAGTGCTTCATTGCCTGGTAGGTAAGTAAATTTTGCATCTAAAGTCATTCGGCAGCCCATGGATGCTTGGTGAATACTTGCTGAGTTTAGAAATCAGTGGTAAAGGAAGTGGTAATGTGGGTGAAGAAGTTTAAATTTGGGAAAGCACATTTGACCACCCACATTCGAATCTTGACAAAAGGGTCGCAGATCCGTAATAACTCTTTCTGTTTCTAATCATGTTTTCCCATGGAATTAATGTGTAGTGGTCTATAGTAGAATACTTTTGGGAACTTCAATTTATGTCTCTTTGGGGCTGAAAGCAAACTAATGAAAATAAACTGTGACTCAGATAGCCTGCAGATATGGCTAATTGCTTTAAAAGCCTTAGGATGCCTTCACCCTCCTCATCCCTATTGGGGTTAAGTGCCTTCCTCTTGGGGGACGAGAGGATTCCTTTCCTGCCTATAAGGCATTTGTGTGTTTACAGTCCTCTGGTTCCTGCCCCAGATCTTTCTGAATCACACAGCTGCCTTCTCCCATCTGTATTTTATAATTTCTGCTCATGAATTGTTGGAGAGAAAAGATAAGAGTTGGCATAGGTGGAAAGTAATTACAGTTTTCAATTCCCAATCTTTATTTCCTTCTAAGAGGATGAACAAAGAACTGAGACCTTTCTGATGGTTAAGATTGTACACCGGTGGGTGCTCTTGGAAGCCGTGGGAGAAAGAGAGGCTCTTACAAATGGAAATGAGCCCTCCGTCCACCCCCGTATGTAATGCTTGGTAGTCAACTCAAGAGGAACACAATTTTAGGAGCTTAAAAGACATTTGTTCATCATTTCCATTTCCTAGGATTTTGGGTAAGCTCAGTGAATTTCATTTCAGACTATAATGAAATGCAGAGCTAATTTTAGAAGTTATTATTCATCAATCAATTAAGTCAGGAAGTTATTTAATACCCCCCAAAAACAATTTTCTAGGCTTTCTGTTTCAGTCACTTTGCTATGATGAGCAGGCAGGGGAAATTTGACCTTGGGATGCAGTGCGTCATACACAGTGTGAGTATCCACCTGCTTTGTGAGAAAAACATGTGGCTGTGGCTGTTGCAGGGAGGACAAAGGAACACTACTGGCTCTGAGCTTTCCGTTTTCTTCCTTCGCTTATTTGACTTTTCAGCTGGAGACTATCAGTTTCTTGCAGATATGGTTTTTATGCCTAAACTCTCTTTTTCTTTTGGTGTCTAGGGACCAGACGATATTGATTGTATTGCCATTTGTAGCAGGTTGTGTTATTGTTCGAAATGTCAATTGTCCTTCTCTGAAATGCCCTCCATCGTACCCATCCCGCCAGAGGATTCTATATCCCGGTTCCGTTGAGTTTGAACTGGCCATGAGACTTGCTTTGCCCAAAGAAATATGAGTAACAGTGATGTGTGAGACTTCCAAGCAGAAGAAGATATAGGGTTATTGTGTGCTTCTACCCAAACTCTTTCCTTCTGTTACAAACTGGCCAGGTCACAGATAGAGGCTACTCCATTGAGTTCCCGGTTGACGCTGACCTGGCGAAGCACCACAGCTGATGTGTGATAGACATGTAGCAGGAACAGGAAATAAGCCTCTGAAATTGGGGTCCTTTTTCACCAGAGCACAACAGCTTATCCTGACTGATACAGTTGTGAAAACATTTGGGGTCTTGTCAGGGAAATAATTTTTCCCCTCTTCCTCTTGAGATTTCTTTTCACTGAAAGCAACCCTTATTACCATATGCAAGGATACTTTTCCAGGTCATTTTGCTGGCTTAGGAAAAAGCTGTGAAGTTGCTAACTGAAAAATGAGGCTTCTGCATCATAATGGACTCCAGTTACTTTCTGGAAAAGAGTTGGACGGAGAGTAGTGGCTCATGAGGGTGAAGGTCATGTCAGCCTGTCAATGCTGTATCTCTAGTGTTTAGCAAAGTACCTTGCCCCTAAGTGCTCCGTAATTACTTATTGAATAGATACTAAATGAATAAACAAGAAATTGGACATCCCCCTTCTTATAGGTGGCATGTAGCATTTTTAATAATAATAATGAAATCATGGTTAGGGTTTGAAAAGCAAGTTAAATCAAGTAAGAAACCAAGAGGCTAAAGTGGGTCTCAAGGAGTCTGCTAGGGCCACTCAGGCATGAGTCCCACCGTCACTTGGGGCTCTACCAAAAATATCAATGAGTGAAGTAGACTGTGTCATTTCAGCACAAAAATAGGCTTCCTCTCCCTTGTTTTGAAACATGCGGTTCTGTTAATTTGTCTTTATTCTTCTCACATTTTGATAGGGATGGGTGAGAAATATTTTTCTCTCCAACGTGATGATAAGAAAAAAGCACAATTGAGATGACAATCAGTCAGTCATGCTCAGCCTCATTTTCTAGGGGACCAACGAAGTGGTGACTTGTCGAGCACACATCCTAGCAAAAGGCGTTAGGTATTTCTCAGCTCTTGTGGAGTGCTGCCATGTTGGAACATGGGCTCAGTTTTCCCAGAGCAGATTAATTTTTAGGAGACGCTGGCAATCTGGTTTTTGGTTTTGAATTTCCCAAGGTTTAAATATTGGCAACTAAAAAAAAACATCATAAATTCAGTGCAGGATAACACGGTGCAGGCCCAACCATACATCTTTGTGGGTCTGAGTGGACCCTAGACCAGCAATGGCAATTTCTGACCTTGGTCTATTTTTACAAGTATGGATTCTGGGATGAAAGCTCTGGACTTTAAGATTATATTTGCATAGGTGGGTTGTTTTTTTAGGAAACACCTGGAGGAAAGGCTGATGCCAGTTTTCATTTCCCCCAAACTGCAGATTGGTGACGTATCACCTGAGTGGCCCTGAGCATAGCAGGAGGCTCTGTGTGTCTTTAACAGGTCTCACCTCGATTAAGGCCGATGCCCTTTGACCTTGAGCATTTTTAAAGATTGAGTTGGAGATTTGGGTACTACTAAATTACCTATTCAGAGTATCTTTGCTGAAAGGAAAAGTTTTATTTTTGTAGAAGCATGTTTATTTCTTATGTTTCTCTGACAACATTAGAAAATGTCCAATCTCCTCCAAAGGAAAAGATACAGAGAGTTTGGATTCCCAGGACAGTGGACGTTTTAGACGAGGAGAGAAGGGCTGGTGTATGAGGTGTACTGGTTGTTTTCAGCTTTTCTAAGATTGAGAGCTGTGTGCCACAGCAGCAGCTACTGCTTGCATCTGTCATCTTTAGGATGTACCCAATTGATGGAGTTTAAAGATGACAATTATCTTGTTTGTATCCACTCAGCATTACTGGAACACGTTTCTTCTATTCTGGAAATTTCCCTCATTTTAAATCCTGCCTCCTGAAGGTAGAAGGCAGGTGTTATGTTCCCGGCACTCATACACCTGGTTTGTCTTACAGCTGGTGCACAGGTCTGTAATGTAGGCTCTGGGTGATGGGTTTCTTCTGTTTGTCCCTCCAGATCCACTCCCCACCCTTCTCTACCTGCCCTGTCCACCCGGAGGCTGCCTTGTATGGACCATATTACCAAGGTTTGTTTGCCTCTGGCTTCCAGCTGGGTTTAGACAATCGGAGGCCATAGCAGGAGGAAACTGGACAATGAAAAGGGAGAGCTGATTCCCCCAGCCCCATCTAAGTCAGGAAGTGTTCTGATTATTGCTACTGTTCCAGGAATAGAAAGTAGAGATAGTAGAGAGTCATAGAGATAACTGATGACCTTGCCAACTTGGTGGAAAATACAGGTGAGATACTTTGCCCTGAACCCAGATGTGTGAATATGGTGAACAGAAAGTTGCATCGTATGGGATGAATGTGGTGATTTTATTGCTGCTTATGGCTATTGTGGTCATTGTAATCTGGCCTACCAACTAGTAGTAATACAAGGACAACCAGCTGTGACACCTGCCAATGAGGGAGAAAAGCTCAGCAACCTTTTGGTACATTGTTCTCAATAAATTTCCCCAAAGCTCTGAATCAAAACAAAACAAAAAACTATTTACTATCTCTACTAACTGTTCCAGGACTAGTTCCTTTCCCTTGACCCTTCAGATCTAGGTGCAATAATGGTGTCCCCTGTTGCTAGTCCTTAGGTATGTCACATCCCTTCCCACACCACTGTAAACAGTCCTCTTGATAAACACTCTGCAGTTATCCTTCTGAGTGTGCCATCTCTTTCCTGCCTGGATACCTACTGATTCACTTTGTCACTCATACATGGCTTTGCCAAATTATGATCCAAAAGATGGTAACAGAAGAGGGCTGGGATGGCGTGATGCTTAAGTTTATGAGTCAACTTGGCTGGGCCACAGTACCCAGATATTTGGTCAAACATTATTCTGGAGTTTCTGTGAGGGTGTTTTTGCATGAGATTAACAGTTCAATCAGTGGACTTTGAATAAAGCAAATTTCCCTGTGTAATGTAGGTGGGCCTCAGCCAATCAACTGAAGGCCTGAATGGACCGAAAGACTAATCTTCCTCAAGCAAGAGGGAATTCTGCCCGCAGATTGCCTTTGGACTTGATCTGCAACTCTTCCCTGCTAGATTTCTCCATCAGATTTTCACTTTCCCAGCCTGTAAAATCACATGAGCCAATTTCTCTCATATCTCTATCTCTGTATTTAAATCTATTTCTCTCTCTCTCTCTCTCCATATATATATATATGGATATAGATCTATCTATCTATCTATCTGTCTGTCTGTCTGTCTGTCTGTCTATTTATCTATCTATCTATCTATCTATCTATCTATCTATCTATCTATCTATCTATAATCAACGTATAACCTATTGGTTCTGTTTCTCTGGAGAACCCTAACTAATACAGATGGTGAACTTGTTTTCTTTCTTAGGTGGTTAAGGCTGTGAGGTAGAATTCTTGGAATGGATGTAGCAGTGGTTCACACTGCATATTTATTGCCTGGTAGCAGTGGTGGTGACAAGAGTTTCCTAATTGAACTAGTTCCGCAGTATAGATTTGGAAACTGTTTCTGGGAACTCGTCTCAAGCCTGGTTCTCCAGCCCCTCCAAAGGACTTTGTGACCTGCTCAACATTTGAATATTCTTTTGCTTATTCAATCAGAACTCATCTTCTGTTGCTTACAACCATTAACCATGACAGAAGCATGGACTAAATACAGTTGCAGAAAGGTCAGATTATAAAAAAGGAAATGTTTTGTTTTTCTTTGTTGACTTAAAGAATAGTTATCAAATGTAGTTTCCTGGTATTAAAGTAATTCATTTTTCTTGAAGTAAACAAAAAGCATACTGTCATGCAGACTTTTCCAGACTGGCACAAGTAATAAACCACTCAAACGTATTGTTCTCTGTTCCTCATTTAGTTTCACTTCTGAATATCTCTGTGATCTTGATTCAGTATGAAGAAGCAAATGTGATTATGTTTGCAACAGGCTGCATTCCAAGATGGTGTGTGTATGTTGGTCTATATTCCTTTTTCTCCTTTTCTTTATATAAATATGAAGCTAAGTTTGCAGTTTCTGTGATATTTATGGGAGGATTAATTTCTATAAAACAGAAGATTTTAAAACTTGCCTAAGGAATAGTCCTACTTGTAAGATAATGCAACCAATTTTTTTTTGTTTTTGTTTTATTTCTGATGTAATAATGTTTTAACTTGCCTCTTATGGGAATGCATGGAAAGAGGGAATTTGTGAGAAAATGCTGGTTTTCCTCTTGTTATGTGAATTAATCAACCAAAGGCTCTATCCCTAAATTAGCATCTTTTATACAATATCCTTGGTGCTGGTATAACACCTGGTATAATATCCTGAGTATAACAATTTTGTTTTTTTAAATAACTATTTACTTCATGTTTTAGTCATACTTTTATTTTTATTCTTTAATTAATTTTTTTTTCAATTATAGTTGACATAAAATATTAATTAGTTTCATGTGTACAACTTAGTGATTAGACATTTGTGTAATTTATGCCATGATTAACATTCTTTGTTTTAAAGTCTATTTTTTCTGATATAAGTATTGCTACTGCAGCTTTCTTTTTATTTTCGTTTGCATGGAATACATTTTTCCATCCCTTCACTTTCAGTCTGTATGTGTCTTTTAAATTTGAAGTGAGCCTCTTGTATGCAGCATACAGATGAGTTATGTTTTTTAATCCATTCAGCCCCTCTATGTCTTTTTATTGGAGCATTTAATCCATTTACATTTAAAGTAATTATTGATGGATTTGTACTAATTTCCATTTTGTTAATAGTTTTTAGGTAGTTTTTATAGTTGTCCTGTGTTCCTTTCTTTTTTTCTTAATCTCTTTTAAGCTGATAGGCATTGAAGTTTGAATATATTCTATGAGGATTACATTTTTGCTCCCTCTCCATGACGTATGTTACTGATGTCATATTTTAAATATTTTTGTGTTGGGTATCTCCTAACTACATATTATGGTTTGAGTTGAGTTTGATATATATATATATATATATATATATATATATATATATATATATATATATTAACCTTTGTAGTAGCTTTTTAAATTTCTGATTTGCTATATTTATTGAATATTTGGCTTTACCTGTGAGGATTTCCCCTTTCTCATATTTTCTTATTTCTGGTTCCGGCTTTTTCTTTTCTACTTAAAGAAGGCCTTTTAACATTTCTTGTAAAGCTTTAATGGTGATGAAGTCTTTAGTTTTTGCTTGTCAGGGAAGCTCTTTTTCTCTCCTTCAATTCTGAATGATAATCTTGCTGGGCAAATTATTCTAGGTTGTAGGTTACTTTTTTCAGTCTTTTCAAGATGTACTGCCATTCTCTTCGGGCCTGTAAAGTTGCTGATGAAAACTCAGCTGATAGCCTTATAGGGTTTCCTTTATATGTAATCCATTTTTCTTATGCTTCCTTCAAGATTGTCTTTTCATCTTTAACTTTTGTCATTTTAACTGCAGTATGTCTTAGTGTGGGTCTCTTTGGGTTCATCCTGTTTGGAACTCTCTATGCTTCCTGGATGTGGATGTCTGTTTCTTTTCCCAGGTTAGGAAAGTTTTCAGCCATTATTTCTTTAAATAAAGTTTCTGCTCCTTTCTCTTTCTTCTCTTTCTGGGACCCCTATAATGTGAATGCTTGAGTGCTTGGTGTTGTCTCAGAGGTCCCTTAAACTACCCTTGTTTTTTAAATTCTTTGTTCATTCTGCTGGTCTGTTTGGTTGATTTCCACTAGTCTGTCTTCCAGGTCCCTGATCCATTTTTCTGTG
Source organism: Rhinolophus ferrumequinum (assembly GCF_004115265.2). Classification (NCBI taxonomy): domain Eukaryota; kingdom Metazoa; phylum Chordata; class Mammalia; order Chiroptera; family Rhinolophidae; genus Rhinolophus; species Rhinolophus ferrumequinum. Next base: position 18,980,584 of record NC_046300.1, read on the forward strand.
TTAGCTAACTTGTTGTTGATTCCTTCTAATGTTTTTTAATTTTAGTTTTTATATTCTTCAGGTCTGCTTTGTTCTTTCTTATACTTACTCTTTGTTGATGTTTTCAGTTGGTGAGCATTCTTACGACTGTTTCTTTCAATTCTTTATCAGGCAAATTACTTATTTCCATTTCCTTAGGATTCTCCCCCGGGGATATTTTCTTATTCCTTCATTTGAGAGATATTCTTCTGTCTTTTCATTGTGTTTGAATTTCTATGTTTGTTTATATGAATTAGACAAAATAGCTGTCCTTTCCAGTTTTAGACAGGTACCCTTATGTAGAAGTGGGCTCTGTGTAGATGTGTGTGCAGATTGGGTTTGGTAGGCCAGTAGGGCTGAGGGCATGGGCGTACAGAAACAGAGCAGCTCCATGTTGGGAGGCCAGGTGCTTGTAGTAATTCCCTCTTGATCCTGCTTGCTCCCTTTGTTAGGGCCAATATGGGCTCAGGCAGGGTGTCTGGGAACACACTGCAGTGACTTTGTAAGCAGGGCAGGGCACCTGGACAAAGTCCCCGCCCACCCAAAGGAGGTAGAGGGGGACAGAAACAATAGTTCTGTTGACTTAAAAAATGTCCAAACCTGTAAAGAATTTTTATAAGAGCTTATCTGAGACTATCTGATGACATATGCTGGGTAGCAAGTTCTCAAATACTCCAAGAGAATAAAAGTCTTGCAGTTTCTTTTAAGCATTTGAAATTAAGGAGGGAACATAAGGAAAATTATATGAAGGTGGGAGAAAGCAAGGAAAGGATTGGATTACAGGCTAGTTAAGATTATGTGCTCTCTTGAGGGTTCTGGAAGGGTGATCACATATTAGAAGGAAGGGTCTGAAAAGAGGGATTTCAAAGCTGTATTAACCTAGATGCACAGAAACAATGGACAGGGCTTGCTTGAGGCAAAGATAAGCATTTACTGAAGAAGTTATATGCCTGAAGTGTGACTACCCACCATGACCTTCCCAGTTAGGAATTTATGATCAGATCTCCCTGGGAGGTTACTTTCCATAGAACCCCCTTTTTTTTGTCCACAGTTCTCACCAGCACCTCCAACCCTGGAGGATTCCTGCAGTCCCAAAGTGCTCCCACGGTTCCCCCGCCTTCTCTATGCAGTCTCTCTGGTTTGATGTATAGTAGTCCCAAGTAGAAGAGACCTCTGTGTAGGCTCTATTTGCCGGGTTGTTTTTTGGAAGCTGCTTATAGCTGGACATGTGCTTATGGTGCCTGGGGCACTAACTAGCCTGGGCGGGAGGGTGTGGTAGGGGAAGAGTCTCTGGGCAGGGAGGCCAAGTGGGTGTGGTGATGCCCTGTCCTTCCTGCTTGCTCTCTTTGTTTGGAGGCAAAAAGCTCCAGGCACTGTAGCTGTGAATGTGCTGTGGTGATATTGCAAGTAGGCCAAAGCACCCAACAGAGCTCCCTGCTGCCCTAGCAAAGTGGAGGGGAAAGTGAGTGGTGGTGCTCACTGACTGCTCCAGCTATGGAGTGTTTCCGCAGTTCCCAGAGGGCTCCTGCATCTTCTCTGTCTCTTGTTTGTTGTTAGAAGTGGTTCATCCAGCACTCAGTTGTTGCACAGGAGTAACTGCTACCTATATAGATGTATATTTGATTTTGCTCATAGGAGGGGGTGAGTTCAGCACCCTGCAACGTGGGTGCCATCTTAGAACTTGCCTCGTATGTCTTTCTTTTTCTGTCACATCTATCCAGGCATCCGGTACTGATTTCTGAGTGAAAATCTGACGAGTCAGTTCCATCATGGACCACCCACTAAGCAGTCAATTGACTACTGAGTCCATCCATCCACATTTCCTATACTCACCATTCCAGTAATTGCCAACATTGTGCTACTCTAAGTATCTGTAATTCTCTGCCTGAGGTCTTTCCTTTGACTCAAGCTCCTAGGCAGACTGGGAGGGCTGAGGAATTGTCCTAAATCAGTGGCAGGTGGGAATTGGTGGGTATAGCAGATCGTTCCTTATGTTAATGGTACCAATTCTTTGACCCCCTGTGAATCTATGCCTCTTGCCTTATGACTTTTCAGTTTTTCTCACTAAAGAGACTGTATTTATTTTCCCATCACTTGAATCTGGGTTTCACTGGTCTATAGGATGGTAGCAGATTTGCTACAGAGGCTTGAGAAAGACTTTGTGCATTTCTACTTTCTCCCCTATTCTCCTGTGATTGCCATGAAGAATGTGGCCAGGCTTAACTGTCAGAATGAAATGTATGGCGCAGCCAAGGCCTTTGTAGATTAGCTGATAGTCAGATGACCCCCGGGCATGTAAGAGATACCAGCTAAGATCTGTAGAGTCAACTAGCCCATCCACAGCTGGACTGCAGGTGCATGAGTGAGCTCAGCGGAGGTCAGAAGAACCTGCTCAGATGACCTGCAGACTTCTGAGCACAATAAATGGTTGTTATTTTAAGCTACTAAGTTCTCCTTGAACTACCTGGAGGCTTAGTGCTTCAGGAGGATAGGTTAAATTCATGACTTCTTTGGCAAGAGATAGGCTCAAGCATTAGGCATTGAGAAGGGGAATTTTTCTAGATTCTTTTAGTTCCTTTCATAGCATTGCAAAATCCTGTTTTACTAGAGTTTTTCTTATTTAGTAAAGAAAGAAATAATTATCCTTATTAAGGCTTGTTCTTGGAACTGGAGTTGGAAGGGAGGAGAATATGACACAGGAGGAAGCCTGTCCCTTCTGGTGGGATGTTTTAAGGGCAAAGAGGAGGCAGAGAAAGAGACACCAAGGCAAAAAAGAGAGCTTGTAGGACAAGTGGGTCTTGATATTCTCTTTCACAAAGATAAGATACACCATTAGACTGTGTAGGTCTGAGGACACCCTATGTCACTGCCATGAGGACACTTGAGTCCCCTACTTCTTATACCCAACTGTCATTAAAAAAAAAGAATGTATGTACATATGTGTTTTGGGTGTGTATGTACGTGGGGTAGGGAAATGCCATAAATAAGAAAGACTGAGCAGAATTGTGGGTACTTCTAGGGAAAGAGAAGGAATTGTGATCAGGAAAGGATACCCGAGAGATTTCTGGGGTAGCGGCAGTTTTCTATTTCTCGATTGGGTAGTTAGCATAAGAGATGTTCATGGCTTTCTTTAGTATGCTCTCATGGTTGCAGAATAGCTGCTGCACTTCAGGTACCAGGTCCATGCTCCACACGGGATAAAGCTGAACATTTTAAAGGACTTTCTTGGAGATCAGAGCCAGCAAATTCCATTTATATGTCATTGACCAGGACTGAGTCATGTGGCCACATCTAATTTCAAGGGAATATGGTTAGATTGGTATTTTTAAGTGGACATATGGTCAAACAAACAGACAAAGAAACAAAAAACACCCAGGATTCCATTAGTCAAGAAGAAGAAGTGAACAAATTTAGGGTAGTTATATAAATTAGGATAATGCTAGCGGCTTTAAAAAACTCCAAATTTCAATGGCTTAATAAAATAGAATTTTATTTATAGGTCACTAAAAGTCCACTACAGGTGTTCCTGGTCAGTGGGCAGCTTTCCCTCTTATTGATCTGCTATATTTAGGGCAATGGAATCCTCTTCATCCATTAGGCAGATGGGTAGAGGGAGTAGAGATAGTACACAGCGTCTTAGCCACAGTGGCCTAGAAAAGACACACATCACTTTTGCTCACACTCTGTTGGTGAGAATGAGTCATGTGGCTCCATCTAGAAGCAGGCAGTTCTGGGAAATACGCATGTAATTCCTGCTTGGGCATCTGCTTCCGCTGGTACCTCTACACCTGTGAAGAACACAGCACTTTTCTCAGTTGGTTTTCTAATTTGCTTATGTTGTGTAGACTTGGTAATTGTTTTTTTTAAAAACTATTTATTGAAGTAGAGTGTACAATCAGAAGAGTGTATATATTATAAATGTATAGCCCACTGCATTTTTATAAACTTAATGTATCTATGTAACCAGCTCTAGCTCCAGAAACAGAATATGACCAGCACTGAAGAAGACCCTTTGGGGAGAACACATTTTTGATGCATAGTTAGCTGTTGCCATAGTTGATAACCAGATGTCTCTGGCACAATCTCTAACAGCAGGAAATTTCTATTTTCAAGTGACCTATGTTGCCTCTTAGGTATCATATCACTAGTGTATTTTGATTGCTGAGTTCTGATAGGAGTTTAAACAGAGAGCTGAATGTGTGGCTGGCCACAGGTCAGGGCACTGCTGTGTCCTGGTTGGCTGGATTTGTCGTGGTCTGCTGCATATTAAAAATTGTGAGGGTAATGGAACCACCCTTGCACATAAATAATGCTGTGAATACTTTCAGCTTTGCCTACAGTATTTTTTGGTTCTAAGCAACTAATGGTCATGTTCAGTTTAATGGATCCTACAAATGAAATGCCCAGAAGAAAACATATAGCTGACATTTTGGTTATATTTGTATGGTAAGATTTCTATAAATGTGAAGGAGGCAGGCAAGTATACAGGAGCTAGTCAAGAGTTTCACGGGGTGGCTGGATGGATCAGTTGGTTAGAGCGCGAGCTCTGAACAACAGGGTTGCTGGTTCGATTCCCACATGGGCCAGTGAGCTGCACCCTCCACGACTAGATTGAAGGACAACGACTTGGAATTGATGGGCCCCGGAGAAACACACTGTTCCCCAACATTCCCAATTAAAAAAAAAGAAAGAAAAAAATGTTTCGCATGCTAGTGTTAGTCTGGAAGGCTGTTTATTATGGTTTAGTTTTAAGGCATAGATTTAACGAGATCTGCCCATATGCGCTGCTGGGTAGATACCATTTTTTTTTTTTTTTGCTTTGGTTGAGGTGGCCTTTGGGTACTTATGTGCCAGACGCCCTGCCAAGTGCTGTTACAGCTGTGATGAGGTAGGTACAGAGTAGTGGTTATGAGCATTGGCTTTGGCATCAGAAACATCTAGGTTGAATAACTGGCTTTGCCACTTTTCAACTACTTGTACTTGAGCAAATGACCTCATAGCTCCTAGCTTGTTTTCCTCTCCTGGGATTGTTGTGAGGCTTACCTGAGATAGTGTATGCTATATGTAGCATACTAAATGTTCAATGAAATGGTTTTATAGCCTAGATATTGGCTGGGATCACTCATACCAAACGCTGCTTTTTAATAGTTGCATGAAATTAGCCTGAGGCCTATTTAATAGTTTGTGGAAAGTCCAACATCCCATCTTATAAACTCTGGCCCTCCCATGCTTGCCATCCTGTATGTACATACCATCTCACGTGCATTCTACGTAGGCCTGCCCTTGATCTTTGCCCCAAAGCTTTTGTGTGGTAGACTATGATAAAGGTTTGGGAGGCAGAGACATTTTCGTTTCATTAATAGAGACAACTAAAAAATTAATATTGGACATACTTATATAATATTTAGAAAAAGCTTTGCCCATTTCTGCACCTCAGGTTTCAGCCACTATGGAAATTGTTTGGCAAGGCTACCTGTACGGTTGTATAGGTTGTGCACTGCACAAAACAAAATCTGGCCAAGGGAAGTGAGTAAGAATAAATCTAGCCTGTGATCTGCTTATCAAGCTGTGAGTCTTACTGAAGGGCTGTGTTTATCCAGAGGTGGTCCTATTCTCTAATTAATCTATTCAGATGGGGGACACTTTTATATAAGTCACACAAGGGCCATATTGTTTGGTCATTTTACTCTCTCCTATCGCCGTCTTTTCCTCTCAGCTCTTTATATCTAAGGAGCAATAAAACAAATAATTCTGTAAGTCCACATTCCCTCAGCTTGCAGCCTTTTGTTTTTGGCAGGGGCACACATTTCTTTTATGAATTCAGAAATTTTCAGGATATAGACAATTACACATACCGTGTATTATGTAAAAACTTCAGGATGGTCTGGGAAAGCACTCTGTAATTATACACATTAATATTTTCCTGGCAAAATGCATGAACATTCACACTAAGTGGGACGAGTAAAGACTATAAATAGTTGAATCTTGCTACCAAATGAGTTCAAGTAAGGTCAGGCTTTGTTACCATTGAGTTTTGATAAACTTTCAATTTTCAGAGTCTTTTGTGTTTCAGAATAAGGGATTATGGACCTGTATTTCCTTATGCAGAGCCATTTGGGGTCTCTCCAGTTCTCATGTACAAACTCAGTTTAGGGTCATCTTCTGCCCATCCCAAACTGTGTTGTAGATTTAAAATTAACTCTTGTTGCAATATGATCAATGAGATTAGGTTTCCAGATTGGTGGAGCTTTAAAAAATTCTGGTGCCCAGGTTGCATCACAAACTAATTAAATCAGAATGTCGGGGGGTGGGAGTCACTTTTTAAAGATTTCTAGGTGATTCCCATGTGAAGCAAAGTCTGGAAACGTCTGTCTTTGGTGGAAAGGGGAAATCATTTGGAAGGATGCTGGGGGGTATGTCTCCTAACAGCAGGGAGGGCTAAACTGAGGCTGGAACAACGAACTCAAAAACCACTTGTTCCATTTGCTCTGCAGTCTGGAGGTGAGTGAGGAGTTGGGGGTGCCACCACCAGCCTGTGGCCCTGGGCGGGACAGCAGGTCACGGTAACAAATTTGGCCTGGGACAGTCCAAAATAAGACTCTGATGGCCAAGGGGGAACCAGCCAGGAGAACCTGCTGGCCTCTGCCTTGTTTCAGGTTCTATTCAGTATCTGATCATGGATATTCATCTCTTATTATTTTCTGTGCTGGGACCCTCCTGCCTGGAAGATGGGATTGGGCTTCCCTATATTTTTCTTGTTACTCCCTAACATCAGGGCTCATACCCAACCTCTTTCTACTTTGGATTCCTAATGCTCCTCATCCCACGTGATCCTATTTTGGCTCCTAGGTCTCCACTCCAGCATTGTCCAGTTGGCTGGCATCCCAGAAGACCCCCTGGAAGTTAGAAAGTAGGCAGTGTACAAATGGTTAAAATCATCCAGGATGCTGAAAGCTAGACCAGCAGTTAGAGGTGAGGAAACCTCAAAATACATAGTGCAAGGAGAGGCGTGGGAAGAAATGTATGATAGTCTAGTGTGAACTACTGTTCAGCAAATAGTTACTCTGCTCTCCTTCACTTTCCCCCCATTGATGTTGGGCTTGGCTGTGTGCCTTTCTTTGGCCAGTAGAATGTTAGCAGATATGAGATGAACCTCAGAGACCTTAAATGTGCTTGTGCTATTGGACACACTCTCTTTGGCTCCAGTGACCCACCTTAAGAGCCTAAATATCCACTGCCTTTTCAGCCTGGGGCCTAGAATGAAGAGACACAGGGAGCTGACCTGAGCTCAACCCACAGCTTAGAGCCAAGCTAACCAACCAGAAGCAGAAGGTGAACCATCTCTGGGAACTTGAGGGAGAAAAAGACATGTTTGTTGTTGTAGCCACTGAATTTTGGGGTACTTTGTTCTGTGGCATCATTGTGGCAAGAGCTGATTCACACCATGAGAAATTTAGAGGCACATTCAAAGGTCATTCTTGCCTCAGCATGGAAGTTTCTCTGCTTTTCAGCCTGGACTTAGGGCCAGTTCTACAGTATAAGTAGGAGAGAGCTGGCAGGTAAAAGCAGGTGAGCCACACTGAGTTGCTAATAAGTAAGTTAGCCCTAGATGGGAGTAGGAGGAGTGGAGAAGAGGACCGATTCTGACAATTTCACATTCAGAATTTGTTTTGAGTGGAGACGTGTCTGCGTAAGCAACTCAGCAGCTCCTTTTTAAAAGGAGCTTGTCCCAAACTATAGCAGGCCGACAAGCTAGGTCAGAAATCAGTCAAAATCAGTCACTTCTCAGGAATACCTCCTCTCCCTTCCACGAACTGTCCTGTCTTTCTGTTGTTGTTTTAGAGGGTCAGAGAATGACCTGAACTGTGGTGGTACTTTTTATGTTTGTGTTTGTAGGAAAGCTAGTCTGACCTTGACTTCCGGTATAAGAACAATAAATAAAAAAAAGATTTAAATCAAACAGAACCTCATAGGCACTCCAATCAGGATTTTTTTTTTCCTTAAAGAAACTCGTGTGACTCTAGACTGTCAGAAAAGAAATTCACTATTGTTTAATTTAACATTAAAATACGGAATAAGAAAATGAAAATTTTCATAATTGAATTCTATGTTGCATAGTATGATGAAGGATAATTTGGACTGCTCAAGATATAGATAGTAGTGAATAAAAGGATTCTTGTGACAAAAGAAGCCAGGGAAATGTTGTGTTGACTAACATTTAACAACTTTCTTTATTGCTGGACTTTTCAGACCCTTTGCTAAGCCAGTGGATATTTTGAATCTCTAAGAATAAAACATTTCCCTAATTTAGTTGAAAATCCAGCTCCCTGCCCCCACCCCAGTCATCTCTTGGGGGAGGTGTGGAAAATGTTTTAGGAGATGTTATATTAGGTAAATGTCTGGGCTGGTAATCATCTTTCCTGTGATTTGCAAAGGTTACCCCTGAAGGAATGACAATGATGGATATCCTCCTGGAATGGAGACCCTGGTCTGCCTCTTTCTGGTTTCCTAAATCTGTGGTCATCCCTTGATCTAGGTCATTGTCTCTCTCTCCTCTCTCTTTCCTGGGACTACTTTTTAGAATGCATGGAATGAAATTGGAAAGCTTGTTAATGTCTAGATATTTATCCATATGTAAATATTTCATCACTGCTGCCTTCTTCTGTACAGTGCAGGCTTCCTTGTGAAGGTATTTGTAGTGACAGAGCTCAAATCTACTGGCACCTTCACATCTGTCACTGTCTTTCTCCTGGAATTTAATTGGCAAGAGTGACTCATGGGACTTAATTTGTTAGCATTCTAGGAGGGACTCTTTTTCCAAGGGTACATGTTCCCAATGTCTGATTTTTCCTTGGTTGACAAGAGGGACTTTTAATCTGAAGCCCCTCACACAGGGCTTGCCATGTCCCCACATCTCACCCCAGTGGTGTATTAGGAGTCTGGTTTGTTCTTAATACAGTTCATCAGAGGTTGGATGCTCTCTTTTCTTTGTCTTTTTTTAAATTAGTTTCAGGTGTACAAAGCAACATAATAGTTAGACATTTACACCCCTCACGAAATAACCCTCCTTCCCTAAGCTGCTACCCTTCTGACATCTTATTTCAAGGTGATCACTTCATAGAGGTTGGATGCTTTCAATCTGGGTCCCTCACCTCAATGTTTCTTTTATCACCAGGACTGAGCTCTTTCTTCTACACATAGGAAGACTTGCTGGGGCTGGGACAGAGGACTTATTGGTGGAGAAAATAAAGAGAAAAATTGTAGGAAAACATTTTTTCCCAATAAACATTGGGTATTTTCCAAGGTCAAAGAAACACCATTTTTTTGTTGTTTTTTGGTCTCTACATCTTTCATCCATAGTCATATGGAGGTCAGACTTGATAATTCCAGTTACTTAGTACTTTTCAGTGTATGTCAGGGCCAAGGAGCTTACACATAAGAATTCCAAGTAGATTTGCGAGAAAATAATGAAGAAAAGAAGATCACTTGCTTAAAAAAGAAAGAGCTCTGAAGAGTATGCTGATGTCAGATGGTGATCTTTTACTGTGGGCTAGAGCTTTCCATGATTTGGGGCCATAACATCAGTAGATTTGTGTTGATGCAAATCTAGTTTCCAGACAACATTTTGCACTTAGATTTTTTGCTTTAAAATTGTAGGTAATTGTGTGGAATTTGGCATTTTGAGCTTTGGTTTTATTAAGAACTCCCATTGACTCCCTGTAAGAGTGGATTACTACAAAGAGAATTACCCTTTGGCTTAGAATCATATGAAACTACCACACGTGCCTGCAAACAACTTGTTTTCCTCTATTAATATTCCTTGATATAAACTGGCCTCCTCACAGCAGCTTTGGCTCTTTTAATCTATGCAAGAGACCCATTTTCTGCTTGTCATCGTGTTTAATTGCAGCAGGTAGCTTCCTTACCACAATTCTGAATACCCATTGAACTTAACTTTGATTTGCATTGTCCTCATTTTTCCATTTATTAGGAAGCATATTGGCTCTGCCAGAGTCATGTAATTATCTTTGTGTCTGCCAGATTAGGGCATATGGTGTCTTACTTTGGAAAGGCAGATAATGCTTCCATTTGGCACAGTATCTGGGCAGTCAGAACACGCTTTAGTAAAGGTTTCTATATAAATTAATTTCCCCTCTCAACTGTGTAACAACAGTGTATTAATTTTTTGCTCTTTGAGGCATGCAGACTTAACTCAGAGAAGATTTTATAATGGTCTTCTATGATATCACTGGCTTGGCTATTTGAATATCTTAGCCTGGAGATTTTTTATTTTTTTTTAAGAGAACAAGCTGACAATCTGTTGTGTCTCTCAGATAAAAGCCACCAAATTAACAGCATTAGGCCTAAAAAAGAAATAAGAGGGTTGTCAGATGCTTTCCACCACTTTCTGAACATCAGATGCTGTGTCTGGAAGGGGAGACCATCCACCAGAAGTAAAGATATTAAAGCATCTTTGGTGGCTCCAGTGGATGTCCCCTGCTGAGTTTAATTGGTATCCTGCCGCTAAATCCCTGGCTAGCACTTTGGAAACTCAGAGATGTGTCCTGAAGATTCCTCCATCTGAAAAGAATGCTTGCTCATGGACAATATTTTTAAGGAAAATGATGGATTTTTTTCTTTGTTCATTGCAGTGCTGTGTGAAAAGAAGATGGTATCTCTAAAGGTAGCCAGTCTCCAAAGTGGACCTCCTTTTGCAGGTTTTCTTGTTAAGGCCCTTGTTTCTCAGCTTAAGGAACCCTTAGTTCACCTAGAGTAGAGGACCTTTGAGGACGCCCCAACCATCACATTCTACACTTCCTGATTTCCACCATCGCATCTTCTACGAGTCATGGAGCAGGCTTGTGTTCTCACGTTCGGCCTTGCATCAGAACCACCCAGCGGCCTTGTTCAGAGAGATCGCTCTGTCCCAGTCCCAGAGCTTCTGATTCTGTAGTCAGGACTCTGGTCAAAATTTTGCATTGCTGTCCAGTTCACAGATCACGCTGCTGTTCCTGGTCTGCTGACCACCTTTTGAGATCCACTGGTGTAGGTAGAGGCTAAGCGTGCGAGCTCTGAAGTTGGATTGCCTAAGTTCACGTACAGGCAGTCAGCAATTTTCAAACTACTCTAACAGAAATGCATGCATATCAGACCTGTGCCTTTGGGATTGTGTACAGTGAGGAGTGCCTGGGACCTTAACCTTTCTGTGCTTCAGTTTCCTCATCTGAGAATGGGAATAATAATACCCACCTAACACAGTTGTTGTGAGGATTAAATGAGACAATGGTTCAAAATACATAGAAGTATAAAGACACATAGTAAATACAACTTATGAGTAGCTATTATTCTATTATTATTAGGGCAATACACTTACAATGGTAAGATACAGACTCTGAGGGGACCTTAGAGATAATGTAGTCTAACTCTTAACCCCACCCTCTTTTTTAAGGAAAGGAAACAGAGGGACAGAGAAGTACAACAACCTTCCTAAAATTCTACGAGCTAAAAGGCATAACTGGTACCAGAGCACTCTTCCCTTAATTCTTAATTTAGTTCTTTTTCCAAAGCATCATGTCGATTACTTTCCTTATAGAGATTTGTTTACAAATGATCATTCAGTTTATATTAAGAATGTTTTGATCTTGTTCAGCTAATTTTAAGATCAATTACATTTCATAAATATAGAAACAATGTTGTAATTAAAACTTAATTTAGTCTCTGACTTGAGAACAAGTTCTTTGCACTCAATCCATCAGCTTATTTCACAGGGGCCCCAGGGTAACTGTGTTTGGTAGAAAGGCTCTGAAATCCACTCTTGGGTGTTATCATTCCAAAGACTGGTCCGTCAGTCCACTTAGAAATAGTAATTTTATTTTTGTTTCAATGGTGGTTGGGCTGGTGTACGGCAAAGTCACTGGTCACAAAGGAAAATAGGAAAAAATAACCAATTCCTTCTTTGACACATAGGAAGTGGATTCTTCAGTATAGTTCCGTAGTTTGCCATTAGAATTTAACCTCCTCCTCCAGGTATTCACTTTGGTATCTAGGGAAAGCCCTGATGTGTCCATTCATTCAACAAATAGTTGTTAAGCACCTACTATATACCAGGTACTATTGGATAATATAAAGAACTTCAGACTTTTGTACATAGGTAGTTCTGTGCTTAACTTATTTTGTTTCTACCTGCTTTTCTTCTTTTCTGGTTATCTAGGGGACCACCTGGCATAGGTCATAGGCCAGGGTTATTTCAATAAATCATTGTTGAAAGAATGAATAAAGGATGGCAAATAACTACAAGGCAGAGCCTGAGTTCTCATTCTTGGCCCAGCGTCAGCTCCCAACTTCCCAATTTTGGAGCCTTATGGATAGATTTGACATTTTTCATAATCTTCACTTTTGCCTCATTTCTCCCTCACTCCCCCCAAAAAAAATTGGCTTCAGTTTATTTTGAATAATTGATCTCAAGAACTAGTCTGAGGATTTAGGAATGACTGCATTATTTGCTAGTGGATCTCTGTAGACATATGGTTTATAAAATATATGCATCCATTTTAAAGACTGAGCACATCACTAGGGCCAGCCAAGAGGCCAACCTCACAAATATCAGCCTTCTTGAAGATGAGTCTGTGTCGGATAGTTGAACCATTATAATAATAGCCAACAACTATACACAACTTTACTCTCCACCGTTTGTTGTCATATGTGTTTGAGGGGGACAGCAACGTGGAAGCATTATTAGGCTTTGCGTATTTGAACAGGGGCTGGGGATAGGTGGCTGTATTCGAGAGTCATCATATGTAGCTCAAAGCCTTTGGCTATGGATGACATCAGACTGGGCAGTGAGTGCCTCCTTAAAATGAACAAAAGAGTCTCTATTCATATAACCATTGCCTATAGTTAGTTGGGCTAATTTATTGTGTATTTCTCTGTTGAGAGATTTCTGAAATAACTCTAGTTGTAACTTACATTTTTTTTAAAATAGTAAATGTTTTGTTTTAAATAGAATAGATTTGTAGAAAAGTTACAAATATAGTGAAGAAAGTTTCCATATATCCCGTACTCTGTTTCCCCTAAAGTTAACAACTTATGTTACTGTGGTCTCATGGATTTGTTTTTAGATTTTAATTCACTGTTACCTTATTTATTTTGTTTCTCAGATTGTTCTGGCTTTGGCCATTGGGAGCTCAGGTTGGCTCTTGTGTCCTTTGGACATACCATCATTATTATTTTTGGGAATAGAAAGTAAGAAGTATCTTACTTTCTGGTACTGTAAATGCTTCAGAAACATCTTGTATTTCCTGCCCCAGTCCTAGAATCAACTGTATCTCCAAGGTGCTCTGGTTTCTTTTATTGGAAAATGGTATTAGGAACAAGATTTTTGCACTGGGTGACTTGATGATATTTTTAATAGAACCTCAGCTAGGGAAAAACAAGTTGATCATCTATGGAATTAATTAACAGTCGCATGGGGCTGTTCCAAGATTTGAAAAACTCAACAAAAAGAACTTAAGAACACACAAGGCAGGGCTTCCCTTCAAAACTAAGCTTTTGAATATTAGGGTAAAAGGTAGCTATTTGTGCTGTGTAACAGAAAAGTCCTTTATTAAAGCAATGTTTTTATAAAAAGAGTGATGTTATTTTTTTCAGTTCAAAGTCCTCAAAGTCTTGATTGCAGTTTTCATGATGGTCCATCTTATTCTGCTATCTCTTTATACCAGTGGGCATCTTTATTTTGGGACTTGAAGCAAGTGACAGAGGGGTTAGTTTGGGAATGACTCAAGACTGACACGAGTAAAGACTTATATAAGCACATTTTTCTCTCGTCCTTGTGTGCGTCCCTATGACAAACTCCCATCACCCAAGGTTATACATCATACAAATGGAATCTAAGGTGAGCTGGAGCAGCAACTTAATTTTTAAAAATTTGGAGAAAACTTCTACATTATTTAAAACATTTTTCTATTAAGGCCAACATAGAGATAAACCATACTTGATTGAATTATAAATATTGAGGCTTCAAATTTTTTTTTTCAAACTCGCTAAATAATAAAAAGGGCTAAGACTCCATATACTGGATAATTCAGCAGTAAAAAGAATTAAGTACTGCTCTATGTTACAGTATGAATAAACCTCGAAAAGATTACTCTTCGTGAAAAAAGCCAGATGAAAAAGACCATGTATTGTATGATTCCGATTCCAGTTATATAAAATGTCCAGAGTAGGCAAATTTATAGAGATGGGCTGCTGATGGGAATGGGGATTGACTGTAAATAGGCGTGCGAACCCTTATTGGTGTGATGGAAGTGCTCTAAATCTGGATGATGGTGATGGTTATAGATCTCAGTGAATCCAGGGAATTTATTAAAAATCATTGAATTGTAAATTTAACAGTTGAATCTTCTAGTATGAAAATTATACCTCAGTAAACTTGTTTTCCAAAAGGAAGGAAGAAAGGAAGGAAGAGAGCGAGAGCGAGAGAGAGAGATAGAGAGAGAGAAAGAGAAAGAGAGAGAGAGAGAGAGAGAAATGGTTATGGCTCCCAAGACTGTTAGGGGTATATGCTCAGCTGTTAGGGGTACTTGGTAGAAAAGTTTGAAAGGGTGGCTGTAAAGTAACTTGGGGATGCCTAGTCCCTGTAACCTGAAAGAACCTAACTAAGCAATACGTGTTTTGCAAAAAGAGAGCACAGTTTATTTAAAATAATTATGAGTTCTATATAATAGATTCCGATATCCATTTCCAGTGCATCCCCACGAAGGCACTGGTAATAAATCAAATCAGACATGACAAAGAATTATCTGTCTTCTGAAAGGGACTAGAGCAGTGCAATTCAGACTTTAATATTCGTAGAACCACCTGGTGGTCTTGTTAAAATTCAGATTCTGATGGAGTAGGTCTGGGGGTACCGCCTGACAGTCTGCATTTTAACAAGCTCCAGAGTGATGCTTGTGCTGCTATTGGTCCGTGGAACACACCTGGAGTAGCAGGGAATGAGAGCATAGTGGTCAGGGGTTAAGGATTTGCAAGTAGACGGTGGTGTCTTCAAATCTGTACTCTGCTACACACTTGCAGTGCGATTTTGTACAAGTTGCTTGAGATCTCAGTGCCTCAGTTCCATTATGTGCACAGTGAGACTAATAATAATACTAGCTCATAGGGCTGTTGTATTAAATACACTTATATAAAACACAAATATAAAAATGCACAAAATATAAAAATGCACAAATGTAAAACACTTAGGACTAGTCCTGGGTGCACACCGAGTACTCAGAATAGTTGTCAATATTATTCTTATGATTCCGACGCTGATCACAATCCTCTTTGTTTCTCTCAATACTCTGCTTGCTGGGAACCCTTTCTGTCTTTGTTTAGTACTAGATTATTTTATTTCTTCTTCTTCTTCTTTCTCTCTTTAATATTAAAACACTTATTAAAGTTTATAGAAAGTCGTTAGAATTTGTGTACATGCTTTCCAAAGGCTTACAGTAAGTATCCACTCTGCTTAAGAGGTTTGCTTTCCTCCCACGTTATCTGCAAAATGCCTGGCCCTAAATTACTCCTTACCCAGAAATGGCTTTTCTCTGGGTGGAGCGCAGGGTTCCGGCCTCCTGTCCTGTTTGTGTTCTGGGCTGTGGAGTAGTGAGGAATTTTTCAGCTCTTCCCTCCTTTTTTTGAAGAATAGTTTCCTGATAAGGGTTGGAGCTGAAAATGGAATTTTCCCTTTGTTGAACAGCAAAATCCTGGAAGCCAAGACAATTCCTGTAAAACAACTTTAAACATCTCCCGAACTCCACCCCACCACTCCACCTGTAATAGTTCAGAGGATATTCCTGTTTAATAATTCCTTTCTTAATATTGCCTCCTGTGGAAGTGCATTTGTAGAGAGAGGCTGATGCTTTTATCTTGACTGAATTATTCTACCAAACAATGTCTTGCACATGTCTCTAGGTCACATAAAGTGTTGATTATTAAATAATTTTGCTTTCTATAAGCTATTTAGGGGGACTATATTGTATTATCTCCATGGGATGTGTGTGTGTGTGTGTGTGTGTGTTATTCAAAAGTACCCATAAGATGCTAGACCACCACAAAAAACAAAAAGGGCACCAGAACTTGAGGAAATCCAAACTCGGAATGCAAAATCCCGGGCTGTGCGGCTGAAATCCCTGCAGTGTTATTTTAGATTCCTGAATGATTAACTCACATTTTAGTAAAAGTACTGTTTGGGGATATTTTTACAAAAATCCACTTCATTGAGGTATCATTAATATATCATGAAATCTACGCATTCTATGTGTACAATTCATGAATCTTGACAAAGGGGGTGCTCATGTAACCACCACTACAGTGGAGATATAAAATATTTTCATCACTGCTTGGGAGATTCTTAATCCTATAAATTCCTCTGGTAGGGGAAGGGTGAGGCCCACTCAGGTGGGTGGGAATTGGACTCTCCTAAAAGGGGACTTATATTCTGAACGACTAATGGAGATGGTTTTATCACCCAGAAGAGGACGTGACGGTAGTAGACCACAGGAGATAGAAGTGAGCTAGGAACCAAACTTTTCCACAAGAAGGTCCCAAGTGAAGGCTTTCCTTTTTTGTTTTGTTTTACTCTATCATATTGAATATTCTGTGTCGAGTGTCACCAACTCTTTTACAAAGGCACAGATTCTTTGTTAGTGGTGTTGGCAGATATCAAGGGGTAGGCAGGATAGGGAAACACCACCAGCTCTGCATTACCGCTTGGCTGAGGCTGGCAAGGCAGAGGCTCCACTCTATTCAGAAAGAACGAGAGCCTTGGAGGTCCTGGAGTGATGACCAGGCACAAAAAATGATGGCTCAAGATGGAGCTGAGGTGATGAAGTGGGAGCATGTGATGAAAAACAGCAGCTGCATTTTAGACGGACTCAGAAGCAGATACAAGATGAGTTTGGCAGAGGTAACCCTTAAAATAAGGTTGTCAGATTTAGCAGATAAAAACACAGGAGACCCAGTTAAATTTGAATTTCAGGCAAACAATGTGTAATTTTGTATAAGTATGTCCCAAATATTGTATGGGACAAATATTGTATGGAACATACTTATACAAAATTACACATTGTTTGTCTGAAATTCAAATTTAACTGAGCATCCTATATTTTATTTGACAACCTTGAAAGACCAACAACTGGGGTGCAATGTTAATCATTTAATCAAAATGATTATAAGTGAAAAATAAGAACCTGCATCTTAGGGAGATTTGAATAAAGGTGTGTGTGTGTGTGTGTGTGTGTGTGTGTGTGTGTGTATACACACTAAAATGATCAAACAGGATCAAAACTGAAAGACCTATACAGACTTGAACATAAAGTGAACTTTGTATTTATTTATTTGACTTGAGTCTGTTTTTTAGGAAACTAAGTATGTTTCTTTTATTTTTAGTTTCAAGCCGGTTTAGTCTTCCCCCAGCTTTATTTTATATTAGTTTCAGTTGTACAAAACAACATAATGATTAGATATTTACACCCCTCACAAAGTGATAACCCCACCAAGTCTACTACCCCTCTGACATCATACATAGTTATTACAATACCATTGATATATGCCCTATGCTGTACGAGGTCTAACAATTAAGTTCACAAACTTGTTGCAACGATATTGCTAACCTTTTTTGATATCAGAGGGGTTATTTATTATGAATTTGTACCAACTGGACAAACAGTTAACCAAGAGTACTATTTGGAAGTACTGAAAAGGCTCCATGAAAAAGTTAGACGACCTGAATTTTCGCCAACAATTCATGGTGCTTGCATCACGACTGTGCACCAGCTCCCACGGCACTGTCTGTGAGGGAGTTTTCAGCCAGTAAACAAATAAGTGTATTGGAACTCCTTCCCTACTCACCTGATCCGGCCCCCAATGACTTCTTTCTTTACCCGAAGATAAAGGAAATATTGAAAGGAAGACATTTTGCTGACATTCAGGACATCAAGGGTAATACGACGACAGCTTTGATGGCCATTCCAAAAAGAGTTCTGAAATTGCTGTGAAGGATTGACTAGGCACTGTCATCAGTACATAGCTTCTCAAGGGGAGTACCTCGAAGATTACCATAGTGATGTCCAGCAATGAGGTATGCAGCACTTTTTCTAGGAAGAGTTTGCAAACCTGATTGTGTGACCTTGTACTTTCCATCCCATGACTATAATTATAGTTGACGTTTAATATTATTTTATTTATATTAGTTTCAGGTGTACAGCACAATGGTTAGGCATTTATATAATCTATGAAGTGATCTCTCCGATAAGTCCAGTACCCATCTCACACCCTACATAGTCTTTACAACATCATTGACTACATTCCCCATACTGCGTTTCACATCTCTGTGACTGTTTGTGATTACTGATTTGTATACTACTTCCTAATCCCTTCACTTTCTCACTCATGCCCCAGTCCCCATCCCATCTAGAAACCATCAGTTTGTTCTCTGTATCTATGAGTCTCTTTCTGTTTTGTTTGTTTATTTTGTTCTTTAGATTGGTTTAGTCTTTAAAAGTACATTTGAGTGGGTTATGGTCTCCTTAGAGACTCTCTTGAACTGGGCACCATCTCAACAAGAACAATTTTGTATCTGTGAACATTTGACGATAGAGAGTGGATCACAGAGAGTGGACCTTTCTTATTTACTCCTCACAGTTAAAAAAAATTTATATGAAAGTTTTACATGTATATACTAAAAAAAAATCAAGTAGTGTTAAAACACTTACTGAAAAAAAAAGGGACTTTCTGTTGAACCTTTTTCATCCCTCACCTCCAATCCTCAGAAACAACCACTTTCAATCCTTTTTAGAAATTATTTCTCATATATACTTCCACATGTCCAGCAATAGTCTTATGTTATCTCTTAACATTATTTTTAAATTTCCTGCTAGGCAGTTGAGAATTTCACAATTCTCTTTCCAGTTCTCCTCTCCACCATTACCCAATTTATCACATTTTTTGGTTCAATCAAGAGTTGATGTTTATATCATCTCAATTTATAAATGGCATTCACTGCTGAGAAATGTAATATGGTTATGGTTGTACTTTTGTACAGTTTTTGTTTTTCTTGGCGTTACTAGTTGCTTCTCTTTTTAAAATAAAAAAATTATTTAGGTATAATTGGCATATAATGTTATATTAGTTTCGGATGTATAACATAATGATTCAATATTTGTATATATTGCAAAATGATTATCACTGTAAGTCTAAACCACAGAGGAGAATCCATCTTTAGAAGTCTAGTTAACATCCATCACTATACATAGTTACAACTTTTTTCTTGTAACGAGAACTTTTAACACTCTCTTAGCAACTTTCGAATATACAATACGTGTTATTAGCTATAGTCACCATGCTGTATATTACATACCCACGACTTATTTGTTTGTTTTCATAACTGGACATTTGTACCTTTTGACACCCTCACCCGTTTCATCCTTCCCCTACCCTCTGCCTCTAGCAACTACAGTTGCCTCTTGTTTTTACTTTTCATTAGCTTTCTATAGACTTTCTATTTTTTACCCAGATGCTCTCACTGATCTGTTAAAGAGTAATATCTTTATTTTTCCAAATGATCAAACACATCAAATAATGTATATGTTCCGTTTGTTTTTCCCACTCTGGAGCTCTCCCTGCAGCCTTCCTCCTTCTTATTCCATCTGAAATGGCTGATCTGTAGGCCTCCATGAGTCTTCTCTTCACCAGTTATTTGTTTGTGACTTCTCTTTCCTTTTTTCTTCCGTTGAACCTTTCTAGAGACCATAGAACCCTGAACCCTGGTTCTTTTAGTGAAGCATATTGTTTAGTAGCTTCCCAGCAAAAGAGTGCATGGAAAGTTTATTTATTTGAACATTTTTGTGTTTGCAAATGTTTTTGTTGTTTCCATATATTTGATTGATGATTAGACTTTGTATACAATTTTAGATTAAGAATAATGGACTTCAGAAATTTGAAGTCATTTAGTGTTGCCATTCTTGTTTCCAGTATTTGTATGTGACATACCGTGTTTCCCTGAAAATAAGACCTAGCCGGACAATCATCTCTAATGCGTCTTTTGGAGCAAAACTTAATATAAGACCCGGTATTATATTATATTTGTTATATTATATTATATTATATTATATTATATTATATTATATTATATTATATTATATTACCGGGTCTTATAATAAAATAAGACCGGGTCTTATATTAATTTTTGCTCCAAAAGACACATTAGAGCTGATTGTCTGGCTAGGTCTTATTTTTGGGGAAACACAGTATTTTCTCTCTCTGAAAGTATTTAGAGTTTTCATTTATCCCAGCTGTTTTGATTTTTTATGATGACATGACCCGGTGGTTGAGTCTCTTATTATTTATTGTATTTGTCACTTAGAGAACTAAAGACTCATGTCTTCAGTTATGGGCTATCTTTTTGTACTGTGACTTTAATAATTTTACCCATCCTTTTCCTCTGTTATTTCTTTCTGGAATTCATGTTAATCAGATATTAGGCTCTTTGGATGGATTATCTAATTTTGTTTTATTATTCCTCCCATCTACCTTGTCTTTGGAAAATTGTTCTATGTTCTCAATTTTATTATTCTACTTCCTAGGTAGGTTCCTCAAATTTATCATCTAGCTTTTCCATCAAATTTTTAATTTCAGTTACATTTAAAATGATA
The DNA here is from genome assembly GCF_004115265.2 of Rhinolophus ferrumequinum. NCBI lineage: Eukaryota > Metazoa > Chordata > Mammalia > Chiroptera > Rhinolophidae > Rhinolophus > Rhinolophus ferrumequinum. Next base: position 19,001,289 of record NC_046300.1, read on the forward strand.
CATCTTTTTTTGTGCTTGGATTGATACTTTTTGCTAGCATCTTATTCTTATTTCACAAATGGAAATATCTTTTTTTAAGCTTTCTAAAGATTAGTCAAACTTTTCTTCTCCATTTGTTGTATCTGTTTCCTTTAGGTCCTACTTTTCTATTTGTTTTGGTGTCTGTCATGCCAGAAATCTATTCTCATAAATAGTGATCTTTGGCTTTCCATATATATTGAGAGTAAAGCATTAGAAAGTAGACTGAAATCTGTGTACTGTCAGGGAGGGGACCTTTCCACTGGTGGGCCCCAGTTGAGAAAAATGAAGCAGGGGGATCTTTTTATTGGGGGAATCCTTATGTCTCAAAAGATTTTTTCTCTGTGTTGTTCAGCTTCCCTAGGAAAGAATCTTCAGCTTTCAGCCTGGAGTAGGATGAAGGGACAATAAGTTGCCTGGCTACTATCATCTTGGGGCCGGTGGAAGAAGAAAGAGGAAGTTCTTATAGTTCAGTATATGGGTTTTAATTACTGTGTTTTCAGTTCCATTTATAACTCCATCTCTTTGCTATCCCCTCTTCTGCTCTGTTTGTCCTTTTGGGTACCACAATTTTTCATTCCTTTACTGGAATTTCAGTGGGGTGTTGCAAGGAAAGAGAGAAAACCATGGAGGGTAATCCCTCTTTATTTAGAAGTCTGAAACAACTACTTTTCACAATCTTTATCAGTCAGATCCCTTTAATTTCCATCTAAATAGATTGTGTTGATTTTAAGGAGTAGAATATATTACTCTCCTTTCCAACCAGACTCTGATCTGAGTGGTATTTTGCTCTATATTTTATTGAGTTTGGTTTCTAATTTCCATATTTTAGGTCATCCTTTGCTTGTTGTGGGCTCATTTTGATGGATAGAAAGGAATAGGCCAATTTAGAAACAGCTCAAAATGTAGGTGCTGGGAAGTCGGATGATGAAAGACATGTGAACACAATTAAATTTTCTAAGTCCCATCGAGTGCTAAGTAGAGATTCTTTGACACTGGGTACTGTAATCAAGTTAAAGAAAAAATTCTGCTGACGTGAACTTGTACCTTCATTATTAGGAAATAGGATAGCATTTGAAATACAATTATGGAAGCAGTGAAATAAATCCACGAATCCAGGAAGCTGCTACAAGTCTATTATCACTCATAATGGACCTGCATATAAAGAATTTGACTGAAGCCTTTTGGACACCTGTGATTTCTAAATCTATTTACGATAGCTAATGACATTCCTTGGCTATTATTAAGAATATTCTTAGTCCTCCCCAGAGGGAAGAGAGATTCTTAAGGATGCCTTGATGTGTAATTAGGTGGGAATGCAGTTATATTTCTCTTTGAAGGTTCTGAAGATAATCCTTTAGCTTGCCAACTGACCTTATTATAAAGCTATTATACTTATGGAAATTGGTGGCGCTTTCGTGATCTCATAAGAGCATGGAGAAAGCACTAAATGGGAAACATTCCATTAGAGTGGTGCAGCAATTTTAGAATGCCTGATTAGGAGGAAAAAAAAAATATTGAGTGTCTTTTATATGCGAGGGATTGTGTTAGCATTTTAAATACGTTATCATGATTTAAATCTTTGGAATAATCCTATAAGGTAAGTACTATGATTGCGTCCATTGTATAGATGAGAACACGGAGGTCACATAGGGAGTAAGTGGTGGAACTTTCTTTTGCAGTGGCTATTTCAGTTAGGCTGTGCAGTGGGTAATACAGGTACTCTGCCCAGTCCTCCAGGATCGGATTTTACTGGTGTGTGTGTGTGTGTGTGTGTGTGTGCTCACAATTCAGTGTGCTTTTACTGCCAATAGTTTCTACCTGTAGCTCTTTTTTGGAGGATTGCACTCAGGATACTGGAGCCCACTTTTCCTGGGGTGGCCTTCAACCAATGACTGTCAGGTATGAGACTATGAAAGCTCAGCTTTCTTATCTCAAACTGGGACAACTGTGAGGTGTTCCATTACACAATCTTCCCTCAGAGTTGCCTTCATGGATGAGGCGGGAGCTCCTGCCTGTGGAACTCTGCCTGAGAGTGCTCCCCTCCTTAGTTTCTTTGCCTTCTCTATCTTCCTTCCCTATCTTCCCTTACTGGTTTCTCCTGGGTGTACTTCCTGGGTAAGTCACTTGTACATGAGTCCTTGCCTTGGAGTCTACTTTTAGAAAACTTGACTTATGACATAATAATTTTGTTTGCACTAATTAGTTGTGAGACCATACCTATCTCGCTGGCACACAGTGGAGCTGGAGTAGACAGAAGGAAGACAGCCTCATGCCTGTTCTTCTCACTCTGACTTGTGACAGGCACACTATATATATACTCAGCAATTCAAACACTTCACCCTGGTCTTTAGGATCCCACACGATCTAGAGTCAACTTACTGCTCCAACTTCATCTCCTGTCATAACCCTCCTCCCTTTTCCAGGCACATGGCTTTCTTTCTGTTTCTTGAATGCCCCCAAGTTTATTATTGCCGCAGGGTCTCTGTACTTATTGTTTCCTTTTTCATCATCTAGGTCTCAGTTCAAATGACACCACCTTAGGAAAAAATCTCACCTCACCACTCTATCTAATGTCACCTCCAACTATCGTAGCATTAAAACAAAATCACCTTATTCTGTCTTATTTTCTTTCCAGCATTAATTATCACACGAAATTGCCTCATCCATTTGTTCATCTCTTCGCTCATTGTCTCTTATTCTTCGTTAACATGTCCCCTCCGCGAGGTCAGGGACTGTGTGTTGTCCACTGTTGTATCCCTAGGACCCAGGTCAGTGCCTGTCCCACATCATGGTCATATATACGTGCAGAGCTGTAAACGTGTTACCTGCCTGGAAAGGGCAAAGTAAGTTCCTTTTCCTTCTATGATTCTGTACTCTCTCCTCTCCATTATGCTGTTTGTCAAGACTATCAGATGAACAGAGGTGGAAATAGAAATCTGTAACCTATCAACAGCATGTCACAAGGAGTGACCTGTTACGGGGTATTGACAACCCAGACGGGCATCTGGTGCGTTCAAACAAGTCCGCGTTGCCCTTTCTGAGGCTTGGTTCTAGCATTTCTGACTCAAAACATTTCTGGGAACAAAGGGATCATCTTTTTCCTCTCCCTTCCCCCAAGGGTATGTGTTTTATTCACTCCATCCCGCTATAGAAGAGAAAGACTAGCTCCCATTCCCACATTCTCACCCTGGCCCCCAACTCTGTCCCAAAAGGGGATTCAATAACATTTTCTTATTTTTAAGTAAATGATTGTGTTCGAAAGCGACGAGCCTCCGCTTGGACACTTGAACTGCCTAAATATGGACCAATTGGCTGATTTGTTCTTGTTCATAGTTCATAGTTTTCAACAGCAATTATGAGACTTGCATCAGGAGTGCCCAATCACATAACTATATGTGGAAAGATGAATAATACTGACCACTAAACACCTGCTCATTAGTGTGTTTTAAAATGAGAAACAGCAAACCAAAAACAATTCTTGGCTGAAGGAGCACAGCTCTATGTGCACGTTTCTGGCAACAACATCATTACTTTCTTTCTGTTTATCAATGTCATTGTTTCACTGTCACTGTGTTTATGTCATGAGGTCCTTCTGAAGAATTTGGGGAGGGTTAACACGAGGCCTGAATAGTCACAGGAAAAACAGGGTACATGGGCCAATCTTGAGAAGGGGCCAAGTGACAAGGTTGTGCCTGCAGTTAGAGAGGAAGGAAAGAGGAAGTGGAGTAATAAACAAAGGTACTCCAAACCCAGTTGTCAAGCCAAGGGTGAGCACACAAGGAAACGGAGCTTGTTGTTAAGACTGGAACATGATACGAGAGGAAGGAGAGCACCACTGGTCCCCATCAAGATAAGGAAAACAACAATAAAGGTGAAAATGTGTTTTTGAGGACTTTGGAAAATGGGCTGCCCATTGTACTTTTTATTCACTGATTCATCCAACCATGCATTCATTTATATATTAGGTATTTCTTGAGCACTTACTTTGTTTCATCTTGGTGATGACCTGGCTTATGCATTAAACTATTTTTAGTTTACCTGCTTCCCACAAAGACGCTGGCAATTGAAATAGTTTGCATTTTGCAACCTAAAGAGTTTCTGTAACAGCCTTCTTAGCCTTCTAACTTCCTTTGGCTGGTTTTTGATCTCTATTGGGGAGCTGAAGTAAAAGTGGTAGTGAGAGAAGAGGGGATGTGGTGTTTGCAGCTACCATGTCATTGGGGTATGAATGGACTGGGCATACGATGGGGTGATGGGGAAGAGGAAGTGTCCTTTTGGTTAACTCTGGCAAGAACTCAGGTGAGCATTGTACAAGGCACGTTTACATCCTATGGTCCCAAGAGCCTCTCTGTATATATTTAGCAACACACACTCTGACAGCAGGACTGTCCAAAGACAAGGTGGTTTTGAAAACGTGTGTTGCCTCTTGCCTCCTATTTCCTCCAGCTCTCCATCTTCTGGACGTACAGTGGAATGGAACTTCCTGGTCCCCTTGTGGTTGTGGGGGTCATATGGCTTATTTCCAGCCAGTGACCTGAGATGAGAAGTGACATGTGTCTCTTCTGAGCTGCAGGCGTGAGACCTTCCTGAAGGCTGTTTTCCCTCTGCCATTGGCATCCGGGAACACTGGCATTGGTGGTAGCTGTGTTAGCTTAGATCCTGCGGTGAAGAGATTTGGGGAACAGCACCTCCTTCCTCCCCTTTTCTGACCTGTGATATACAGGGGATGTGAGTGAGAAACAACTTTGTTGGCTACTAAGATTTTAGACTGGTTGTTACCAAGGAACCTCTTACCCATGCATTAATAGGGACAATATCACTTCCAAGGGGATGAGAACTGGTTCTTGGGATGGGTGAAAATGTATAGTATATACATACTATAAATAAACAGATATATGGCATATCTGTGGTATTTTAATTTCCTAGGGGCATTAAGGACAAAATGTCTAAAAAGACTCCTTGGGGAGGTGATAATGAAAAATAGGTTGAGAAAACTGATCTAGCTTATCTCAAATGATATATAGTTGTGAAGCACATAATCTGTCTTTGTTCTGTGTCCCTTTATCTTTTTTTCCCCTTTCTATGTCACCTCTAGAATACTTTTGGCCTACCAGTGCCAAGACGAATACAGGTTTGAAACCTTTTATGATAAGCCTACTCTTAAATCTTCTGTTCCTGTGTCCTCTTAAATTTAAAAATTTTCCAGGTATATCCTTGGTTTGCGGCTTGGAAAAATATGTTCAGTTTACCCAGGGCCTTCATGGTCTCTTGACTTCTCTTGAATCGTGGCATTCTTGAAGTTTTCTTAATGTTCTTTTGTAGGGGTTATGAAAAGAAGAGCCAGGGACAGCTTGTGTATGACGAATTTTTCAGAAGTTCATTTTGCCTTGTGGAATAGTAAAACAAGAAACACATTGAGTCTTTTGGCCAAGACATTGAAGATGTTTGGTCTTAGAGTGTAAAATGAATCAAAGATAGTTTTTCTGTCATTAATACCGGCTAAAAGAGTGATTTTTGAGTTGAGAGTGGAAATGCCGAACACTACTAGCTCTGTAAGTAAATAGTAGAGACAGATACCCATGGCGCACTGCTGGACAAATATCTCCCCAACTGGAGAACATCGTCTCCTGCAGGATAAAGCAAGTGAGTTCAATGTAAATGAGCCCCTGTAACTCAAAGCTATTAAACAACCTAATGAGAAAATCCTACTTCCGAGGTAATGTTCTGGAGATGAGCCAGTGCTCTGAGGGACGGAAGGAGTGGCGGGGAGCATTATGAGATGCTAAAGCCTAGGCAGACTGTGGGGTTATGACAGGCTCCGTCTGCTTGTCCAGATGATGCTTTGAGACTTGAGTTGACCCCTTCGCATACAATCATTGCTTAGTAAATATTTGTCAAATGAATGCACACATGAGGGTATACCTGTCATCAACCATAATGCTTCCCAGGGAGCACAGCTATACCATGAGAATGTCCTGCCCTGGAACCAAAGGTGGAGTAATAATTGGGAAGTGGGCATCCTGTGGCCCCTTCTTGTTTCCACTCTTTGTCCACTGCCTCCAGTAAAGAGGCATCCTTCCTTTTTTTTAACCTGGCTGGTGCTGAATGCTTAATTTGAACTCCACCCATGGGTGGAGACTTCTGTAACTAAATTTGGAAGGCATTCTGAAACAACTCTGTTCTTGATTCTGTTATTCTATAAATCCTTACTACTCAAAGTGTGGTCTGTAGACCAGCAGAATCCAGCCTCATCTGAGAGCTGGTTAGAAATACAGAATTTCAGACCTGTCCCCAGATCCCCTAAATTAGAGCCTGTGTTTTATCAAGATCCCCAGGCGTTTCATCTGCAAATGGAAGTTTGAGAGGCAGTGCTGTAAATGATCATATTGACAATGCACTACCTCTGATAAGTAAGAAGACCATCAAGGAAAGGAAAGACCGTATAAATAAGTAATTACTCACATCTATGAGCCAGGAAAGGAAACCTTTGTGTCGAGCGATGCCCCAGCCACCCCTGCCTCCTCTATCTAGTGAACCAGTCATTGGCACTCCTTCCTTTGAGGCAAGACGTCCCCATTAGACTCGATGTCCATAATGCTGAGTGCATCAGAAAGAGCGCTGGGCCATGTCTTTATGATGACAATATCGTAAGGGGAGGATTTACTCTTTTCTCCATCTGAAATCCACTGCTGCACAACTATTGGTTTTGAAAAGGTTAAAGACAAATCTAATAGAATCTTTCTTAAGAAGAATTAAAGACTGCTTAATATAAAGATATATATTTTATTTGGAAACCAATTAGGATCAGAACCTTTCCTTAACTGAACAGTTTATTGCTCATCTCAGCACAAGAACTATCCAGGTACCACATGTTTTATTGTACCGTGTTTCCCTGAAAAGAAGACCTAACCAGAAAATAAGCCCAAGCATGATTTTTTAGGAGGACATCCCCTGAACATAAGACTTAATGCATCTTTTGGGGCAAAAATTAATATAAGACCCCATCCTATATTCAGGAAAACATGGTAGGAATTTATCAATACTCATTATGAGTCCATCAAGTGTTGTCATTTACCGTGTGGGGGTTCTCAAACTTGAACATTCATCAGAATCTTCTGCAGAGCTCATTAAAATACAGGTTGCTGGGCTCCATCCCTAGAGTTTCTGATTCAGTGAGTCAAGTGGGGCCGAAGAATTTGCATTTCTAACAATTCCCAGGTGATGCTGATTTGTTGGTCCCAGCTATACATTGAGAACTACTATTATAAAGAAACTTCTTAAAAAATATCAGGCCTCTCTTATTAAGGTGGGTGATCTTTGTCCAGCCCATGAGCCAGCTTCAGTCTTTGCTTTGACTTCATCTAGGTTGTTACATTATTATTGGTTACTACAACTTTGGCCCAGGACATCAGATTTCTCTTGGGGGGAAGTCTGATAGAGACTGTAAGTTAGCCCTCAAAGTTTCTCCTTTCTTTGTCTATAGCAGTAGAAGTCCTGATATTTAGATGGGCACATGGCTTCTCAGAACAGTGACTACATTTTCTCATCTTCTTCCACCTAGATGGGGCCATGTGACTAAGGGTAGTCAGTTAGATGTGGGCAGAAGTGATGAGTGCAATTTGGGGGTCACGTCCTTAAAGGGAAAGGACATCTTCCATTCTCCTTTCTCCATCCTGCTGCCCTGAATGTGGATGTGGTCGGCATCATCTTGGACCAAGAGGAAAAGCAAAGCAGATATACTTGAGTAATAACATAGAAGGAGACTGGGTACCGATGTTATGGACCTATTATGCCACCCTGCACGGCTAGTGGCTGGGCTGTTAGGCTAGAAGTAATCACCGTTCTTACTGAGGCTACTGTTACTTTGAGTCTATGATCCAGACGCTCAACTGATATTCTAACTAATGCCAGAGGATGTTCTGATTATTTTATTTACTGGAGAGAACCTCAAAAGATTTTTCAGGGTACAGAACCACAAAAGAGTTTGGAAGAACAGTAGGGAGAACTTATTCTTCATTGTGTTGATTTCTCATTTTTGTGTGCTCAGAAGTAAAAAGCATCTACCCAGTTTAAAAAACAATTATGAAAAAGAGTAAGATAAAGGTGATAGAGAACAAGGTCTTAAGAGGCTTAGTGTTAATCCAGATCAAAATTCACGAAGCTAGGATCTGAGCACATTATGTCTATTATCTATATTCTCTTCAGGCCAAGAGCAATGCTTATGAAATAAAGCTGGAGAACTATCAAATGAGGGAAATATTATAGTCTCAGTGTACCTTGATTTGAGTAAGGAATTTAAAATAAAGCCTTTCGTGATAGCTTCATGGATAAAATAGAAAAATGAGGGTTGGAATTCACTATGGTTAGACAGAATTGTATCTGGTTGATCACCTATACTTTAAATGTGACCAGTGATCCCATTGTAACTGAATGTGTCATTCAAGGTATGTATGGCTGTAAGTCATAGAAAACCCAACTAACAGTGGTTTAAGCAATAAAGACACAGCTATTTCTTATAATCCCATAAAAACTCTGTAGATAGGCATAATAGGCTGGTTCTGAAGTTCTGCCATCTTCATCATATTGATTCTGCCTTCAGGATTATCACCTCTTGGTCACAAAATGGTTGCAATGGCCCCAGGCGTTGCAATCACATTCAAAAGTAGAAGCAATGGAGTAATCAGTGTTAAGAAAGCACATCTTAGGTTGACCTTGCCTTTTCTTTTAAAATGGGAGCAGAATAGTTCCCTATACTTTTTCCTCTATGTAGATGTCCTTTTATGTCTCTCTAGCCATCACTAGTTACAAGGAAGCAGGCAGATTTGGCTTTTGGCTTTTTGTAGCCTCTATAATTAAAAGAGAGCAAGGAATAAGAAAGTTGGGAGAAGTGGCTATTGGTAAATAAAATAAGTTGATCAAGTATGACTGCTACACTGGGACAGAAGCCTTCAGGGGTATTCATAGGGTTTTGTGGTGCTAGCATGAGGAGACCATTGACTAACTGTTTGAAAAAAAGGCATAAAAGTTATGACTATAGTATTTTCAAGTGATACCAGGAGAGGACACTTCATATCTTAGATGAGAGAATTTGGGTTCAAAAATTATGTTTTTTCCCGAAGACAAAATCTTTACATATAGATGAAACCTAAATTACCTAAGCACAGAGGCAAATCAGTTAATGTGAAAAAGCCACTGGGGATTAAGATGGTCACTAATTCCAATGTGAATCACTGAGAGAGAACATCTAACTAAATTCACAGAAATAAAAATATAGAAATTGTCACTTGACTACAGGTAATCTTTCTCCTTCTTCTGTAATTTTATCTCTATTACGATTACTTATTTATTCATTCATTCAGGATAACTTCACTGAGTGTGTCCTACATGCAGGATGTGCTCTTAGACACTGAAGAAGCAGCCATGCAAAAGATAGGAAACAACTAAATATGTGGAACAGTTATTTAATTAGAAAGTGTGATAAATCCTATACAAACAAAAAGTCGAAGGGATTATGAAACTGGACAACTAGAGGTTTGACTTGGTCTTGGGGATTCAGGAAGATTTCTGTGAAGAAGTGGTAACGCTGCCGAGTATGGGAGGATGAAAAGAAATTGACTAAGCAGAGTCACAGGAGGCCAGCAGGTATGGACAGAGAAAACCTGCATTTTTGAAGCTGCCGGTGTGGCGAGGAGCAGGGTGAGATGGAGGAAATGAAAGTCCTCTGTGGTTTTCACAGTGGAACTGGGAGGGGGCGTGGGAAGCAGGACGGTATGTAGAGAGGCGGCTGCAGAATTGTGCAAAGACAGGTCTTTCACAGCTTTATGAGCCATGATTAGGTTGTTGGTCTTTATTCTAAAATCATTGGAATGCATTGCCATGCCTGATAGAAAAATCCCCCTTGCTGATATATACGGAATGAACTGGAGGGGGAGAAATAGTGTTAGAGAAACTCATCAATAAGTTCTTGACATTTCAGACATAGAGATGCCGGCAACTTGGACTTAGGGGCTAGAGAGAAGGAGAGATATGTAGGATTTGGAATGGATTAGATATGGGGTGAGGGAGAGGGAGGTGTCAGGACTAACTCCCAGCGTTCCAGCTTTTGAAACTGAACAGATGGTTCTGCATTCACTGAGAAAGGACATTGGAAGAAGGGGTGGAGGAGGGTTTGGAACACACTAAATTGGAGGTGCCTGTGAAATATCCAAGGGGTTCTACCAGCCGGCAGCTGGACTGATGAGCCTGGAGCTCTGAAGAAAGGTCTAGATGGAGATCAGATGTGTGGTCATCTGCTTAGAGACAGTGAGGAACTAGGGTGTGGGTGAGATTGTCGCCGTAGACGGCATGTCAGTGGGAATAAAAGCAGGCCCAGGACCAAGCCTTGAGGAGCCAACATTCAAGTTTGAGATGAGGAGGAAGACCTGGCAAATGCCACTGAGGAGAGGGACGTCTGGAGGAAGGAGGGAAACCAGGAGAGTTTGGCATCCCGGAAGCCAGAGAGGAGAGTGTTGCACCGAGGGAATGGCCAGCGCTGTAGAATGTGTGTTGCCCCTGCATGAAGTTTGGTGGACTGAAAGGAGTGAAAGGCCTTCTTACCTGCCCCTCATCAGAAATCGAAATACGTTCTCCCAAATCAGGTCTACTTAATGAAAATGTTTGAAATTCCCTGTTGTCAACATTTAATTGTGTGAGTTTAACCTTTGCTCCATTTCAACCTAAATTACTTTCGGTGATGATTTTTTTCCCCCTTTGTGAGCCAGTGGCCCTGAATAGAAAACAAGTTTCCAGTGCCTCAGCTCTAGAGGTTTGCATTTCAAAAGACCCTTCAGCGGCTGCCATGAGTTCCCAGTCAGTCCCTTTTTTTTTTCATTTCTTCTACCAGAAGAACAGCCAGGCAGCTCACTAAATGAGGACGGGATTTTGACCTGGAGTTGGCCCCAGTCCACTGTGCATTTCAAAGCAGATTAGGAGGTACTTTGAACAAGCCCTTGCTGCACATCGGGTGTCTTTCCCAATGCCTTAGGTGGCGCTAGAAATGAGGTCCATGAATTGTTAATGCTGATCCCAAACAGGGCTTTCAATAATTCCTGCCCTGGTCTCTTCTCTGGCTGAAAATCACATTCCAAAGGAGGGGAAAAGGCAATCTTCACAGAGAACCCCCAGAAGTGGTCACTGACAAATTAGGGAGATGAGAAATTCAGGACAAAATACAAGTTTGTTCGGTTATTTTCTAGGTCACTACTGTTCCATTCTGAGTGGGTGTATATAAATCTTCCTCCCGGATACCTTCCTAATACTTTCCCCCCTTTTTGGCAGCCAGGGATGATTTCTCATGAAGCATTTGGTGTGGAATCATTTACAGTTTTAGTTGCGGTGGTCAAATAATAGCTTTGGTTGGATGGTGTAGAATTTTGTGTCCTAGAGCATTTTAAACACATGCACACACAACGAAAGCTTACTAGACTTTTTATGTTTCACTTAAATACTTGCTTTGTGTCTGCTGTCTTTCCATAAATTCTGCCCTCCTTGTCTCCCTGCCCCCAACTCCACTTCCTGCCAGGCCCACCCACCCAGCTTCTTTGGCATGGTGTTTCTTCCCTCTGCAGCCCACTGCCTCTTCCTAAGCGAATTCTCTCCAGGCCCAGTGACACCTGGCAGTAAAAGAAGAAACAATCAACTGCAGCTAAGAAATATTCCCCAGTGATATTTGCAATACTAAAGTTTCAGCCTTGTGTCAGGGAGAGAATCAAAGGGACTGCTTGCAGGAAGGAGTTTTCCTTTCTAGTCTGAAAAAACATAAACAGAGAATACACAGTAAAGGATTAGAAAAAAGTTGTATAATAAGGCTTTCTTAATATTATCAGCACAGGAATCCAAAGTCATAGAGTTTAAAAGGAACTTCAGGGGTTATTTAGTTCAATCCTCTGCCTCTAGACAGGATGGAACCTGAATTATTTTAGGCAGGTGGTTGTCTATATCTGATTTTAAATGGCCTCCGGGGGAAAAAAAGATTCCACAGCTTTTCTTGGTAACCGGTTCTAGTCCATAATAATAGTGATGGAAATGAGGATGATTTACTCTGAGATGTCTGATCGCGTTACTGTCAATTAATGAAGAACTGACGGGCAGGACTGGACGCTTTCACATCTGGATTTCTCTAGGTTTAGTCTCCTTTTCTAACTCTCCCATTGTTGTCTTTGTTTTACCACCCTGACAGTCCAAAGGCTCTTTCTTCCTTGCTCCTCATCCAGTCCTCTTGCTCTATTTTAAACTAGTTTCTCTTTGTTTGGGCCTTAGGGGAGAAGAGGCTAGCTGGCCCCTTTCTGCTCTGGGTTATTTTTCATAGACTAAGAAATTGTTATTTCGGATCGATTTCCTACATACTCAATATGGTTGGCATCAGTAATGGAAATCAAAATAAAAAATGAAGACAAAGCTGCTCATGATCTTGCCACAGCAATGGTTCAAACATTTCATTTTTAGGGGCTTCTTTCTAGCACTTGTCCATATGGATATGGACAAGTTTTCTATTTTCATTGTTTTTCTTACCTAATTTTTTTTTAACCTATTTTTTTTTTTTTTACCTAATGTTTATTAAATATATCTTAATGTTCTGGTTTTTACTTTTTAAATTTAACATTATACATTAAGCATTTGCTTTTTCCTCAGAACAATTTTATAAATAAGTGCCTACAAGTCCAGTATTGGTTTTCCCACCACTTAGGTAACCACTCTTCTTGTTGGAGATTTAAATAACTTCCAATTTAATAAAACAGAATAAAGAGTTGATGTCAGAGCAAATAGAACTCCTCAGTAACCCCCAAAGTTGGCAGCTGAACAGAGAGGTGCAAAGCACAGAGAGAGGTCTCTGGAGTAGCACTGATGCTCAGATTCCAAGCCCTGCTGAAGGCAAAGCCCCGACCCCTCCCTCAAAGCCTTTGAACTAAATCTCATTAAATGAGCTGCCAACAAAGCCCAAACTTAGCTCATCTGTGGATTAGACTGACTCGTCCCTGTCCCCTTCTCCCACCACACACTCACACACTAGCAGCCTGAGACAGGAATGGGCATATTCTTTTGGGGGTAAATATTACTGACTTCATTTTCTATTGTTCCTTTGCATACAATTAAAAAAAAAATAGCAAGTCATGAGACAAAGGAGGAAAACGTGACCTATAAACCAGAGAAAAGAGAGTCAAAAGAATTGACCTACATATGGCATATAAGTTGGGATTAGCAGACATGACCTTTAAAATAGCTATTATAAATATGTTAAAGAATTGAGTGGAAAAGATGGATAACGTGTGTAAACAAATGTAGAAGTTCAGCAAAAAAGAGAGAAAATGTTAAAAGGAACCAAGTGGAAAGGCTAAAATTGAAAAATATATGTCAAAATTGATTTTCATAATTGAATTGATAGACCTAACAGCAGGAAAAGACCAGAGAACATGGAGACAGATTAATAGAGATTATAAAAGCTGAAAACAAAGAAGAAATAAGACTGAAAAAACAACAACAAAAAATTTGAGACTTTAGGGAGAACATCAAATGATGTAATAATGTAAGTATAGTAGGAGTTCTAGAAAGATATGAAAGAGATAATGGAGCAGAAGAAATATTTGAAGAGATAATGGCCGTGAATTTCTCTAAATTGATGAAATATAACAATTTACAAGCCCAAGAATCTCAATGGACTCTAAGAACGATAAATTCAAAATAAACCATAGGCAAACAGTCAACTTCTGAAAAACAAAGATAAAGAGAAAATTGCAAAATTAGACTGAAGAAAAAGATGCATTACTTAGAGAATAATGGCAGATTTCTCACCAGAAATAATGTATATATTTATATACATAAATATAAAAGATTATTGGCTATTTAAAACCGTAATAAAAATGTGTGGTGGAATTATGCCATATGTAGAAGTAACTTATATAATAATAAGAACACAAATTCTAGGAGAGGGGCTAAGTACAATTAAGCTATTTGTAAATTTCCTACCTTAGTCATAAGGTAGTTTAACATTATTTTACTGTGACAGTTAAAGAAAACTCTTGTAAGGCCGTTTTTGTTCCCAACTCACACATGCCCATATGGACACTCCCATACTGACCAAATCTCTGGGACTTTTATATGCAGGGTCATGCCTCTAGGTCTGGAAGTAAAGCATAGCAGCAGATGAGCCCTTTACAGCAGAACTTCCTGTTGGTCAGCAGTCCTGGAATGAGTCCCATGTGTGGAAAGATGTGGACACTTCGCTCTCCCTGCTCCCAGGGGGAGTCTGTCCCCTCAGCCATGAAGAGCTTACCACTTCCCCAGTAAGCATGATTTATTGGTGTGCCATGATGTAGAAAATGTGGGGAAGCTCTGTTTTGTAACGTTGTTCCCCCACCCTCCCTCATTCCCTCCCACTGCTGGTCTGTTCCTGTGGCCAGGCACTGGCTTGTGTTCTTATTTATTAAAGGGTAGTTGCAATATGGAATCTGACGTTATATTGATGCAGTTTCCATACTGTGTTACACTAAAAGTCATTACTCTATCTTGCACATTAAACAGATTTTTATCTTTGCATGATTTTGTAAAATCAAGTGTTAGTCACTTGAAAAATGTTGGTTTACTGAGTTTTTCAACTCTTCCAAATGTTGACACACTTCATTATAAAATATAAAAAATATTGTACTTTGTTAATAAGGCCACTGATTAAATCAGAAAAAGCTTTAAGTATTGGGAAGCTGTGTCAAACTCATGGTGACAGATATAATATTTTCCAAAATTCTAACATTCACTCAAAAACTTGAGTTTTATCATAGGCAAAACATATTGTCAATTGCTTTCCTTGAAGTGACAGGCTTACTTTATTTTCAAAAATTTATCTGCCAAATACCTTAATCTGTATAGTTTGTCAATTTTTGTTTCAAGTGAATATAGGTAGAGTTCTATGAAAAAAGTGGCTAGTTCAACTTGCAATGCAATCAATTTTACACATGCTTTCCCTCCAGATAATCATCAAATGTCAGTATGAAGCAGAAGTGTTTTATGCGTACTTCCCCTTTTGTTCTTCAAGATATTTGAAATATATCAAAGGGTCGAGTTTTAATAAAATTAGTATTTATTTCTCCTTCATCAAGGATATTCTTAAATTGAGCTGTTTTTTTAAAAAACAAGATTGCAAGGTGATAAAGAATACAATTAATACCAGTATAGTTTGCTGTCTCTGCCTTGATTCATACTAAAGTGTCACCAGTTTTACCCATCATTGTTTTTGCACTAACAGTGCAAATGTCAACTGTGAAAAAGAAAATAATGTTTTAGTATTATTATGAAAATATTTTTGACCTCATAGCTCCCCTATACGAATCTTTGGGATCCCCAGGGCCCACAAGCCACACATTGAGAACCACTGCTCTAAAGCATGGGTGAAAAAAGTTCTACATGAAAAGGAACATTAGAGCAAGACTCTTATTAAATGTCTGCTGAAGATGGTAGATTTGGCAGCTCTCCTTGAATAAGATAACATAGATGAAGGTCACAAGGAAATCGACATAATAGAGAGGATCAAAAATGGGACACCATTTAGATGGTCAGTCAATAAATTGAGGAAACTGAGTGATGCCATCCAGCTAAATGCTTTCTTATAAACCCTTGAAGAAGAAAGTAACCAAATATGTATCTAACTAGCTGGAGAAGAAAAAATAATCACTAACAGATTACGTGAGGTAGCCACGACAGCGCAACTAAAGACACTCAAGAAAGAGGACTTCAAAACTGCTTCAGAAAGTGGCAAGAATGATGGGATGAGTGTGTTTGAGTTGTGAGGGAGTGTTTTGAGGGGGATTAATGGCAATGTGTCTTTTACTGTAATAATTTTTTTTATTGAAACATTCACCGTTTTGTTTGATCACCTTGCATATTGCAATTCGCCAAACAAACAAACAAATAAACATGCATTATTGGAATCAGAAAATGCAAAGATAAGTGAGGTTCAAAAGCTTCAGCAGAAACTTAAAGACTGAGCTGTGTCAAGACAAGAATAAGAAACCTCCCAGGAGATTTTCCTATAAAGGAAGAATAATAATTTAGACTAAGGAGAAAAGTTTCAAAGCAGATAAAAACATGAGTCAGGCCATGAAGAGGTGGATGCCAAAACAAAACAAAAATCAAAACCAACCCATACAACAAGCCAAAGCTCAGGAGAAGGAATGGAAGGACTTAACTGTCCTTTGAAAAGCCAGCTCATTGCTCTTGATTACAGAAAATGTACATGGGGGAACCAAAATTTACCCCAGAAGATAAATTTGAGATTTTAGAAAAGGATCCTCAAGGCCTTGATGATCCAAGGGCAGCATTTGGAAGAAGCCCAGGAGAACCAGGGAATTCTCTGGAGCATTGAATCATCAAGACAGGTATATCCAGCTGGGATGATTTAGAGATTCAGGGTTCAATGTTCTGCTGCCTCGCCAGATGTCACAAGATGTCATCTCCATGGGATGACATCCCATGTCAACCAGGCCATCCATATTCTGGCCCAAGTTTCCCTTCACATGTACATGACAGAGTTTACCTTTCTGCTTCAGACACTGGTTACCTTTCTGCACCAGAAAGATTTATAAGTTTTTTTTTTTATTATTAGTTTCAGGTGTACCAAACAATGTAATAGTTAGACAGTTATCATTTATATCACTCACAAAGTGATAACCTCCCTCACTCAAAATACTATCCCTCTGACATCGCATACAGTTATTACGTTTCCACTGTCTCTATTCCTAATGCTGTACTCCATTTCTTGTAAATATATATATATATATGTAATTATAGTTAACATTCATTATTGTTCAGCTTCAGGTATACAGTGCAGTGATCAGGCATCTACATCTTCCCTGAGATGGTCTCCCTAATATGATAAGTGTCCATCGGATACCCTACAAAATCTTTACAACATTATTGATTACATTCCCCAAATTGACTTTCATATCCCCATGGTTATATGTTTTAAGGGGCTGTCTTTTGAGAGGGCAATTGGTCTACATCTGTAAAAATGGGCTCTGGTGGGACTCATCCTGAAGATGCTTTCAGTAATTTAGGTCCTCCTGACCCACCTCTACTATTTGAAAGTGAAGTTATTACAGGTTCTTTTCCTTATCCACATCATCCCAGTGAAGTTCTGTGCTGGGGTTAGATCCATAGGGTAGTTTATAAGCGGGGGACCTCATTTATCTCCCTCACTTCCAAGAAATCTGTATGAAGACCTAAGATTACAACCCACAGGGGCTTTTCCTGGTTCTTCATCCTCTATTAGTGCTGAGTGGACTCCCTGTGACCCTTGCCCAGGAGCTACTGCCAAGGTATGAGTCTCCGAGGGCTGAATCTGCCTTCCAGAGAGTCTCCTTTTGAATGTCTAAACCAGGGCAACCATGTTAATAACGTTTCTGTCACTCTTCTAGAGGCATTTTGAATTTATTTTTAGTGTAACAGCTGTTGTTTAAGTGATTGTACATTTGTTCAAATTGAAACTTGATAGAATTCTAATTCTTAGGGTAGTATTTTGTAAGTAGTGGAGTTGTTTTATAAATTAGAATCTTATGAATGAATTATTTCCATTTTATTGTACTCTCTGGGTAGTAGTAGATTTGATTTTGATTTGATTAACCAGTCTACCATAACATGAGCTATAATAGGCATTTTGCATGAGTAACTACACACATTAAAAACTTTAAAGCCTGTTTTTCTCTGCTAAGAACTTGGTTTCCTATGGTCGTATTGAGAAAATTGTGGAAGTTATTTGAAGTTTACTGAAGTAAATTTTTATTGGTTTTAAAAAAATAGTAAATAAATGAATACAGCGGTGTCACAGAATGCCTTTGGTTTTAGAGTTGCAGCTGGGGTGAAAGAGTGTTAAGTACCTTTGTGTGTAAAGAGAGGTGCCAGATCACCCACGTGGTCATTCCTAAAGGAAGACCCAAAACACTAATTCTGCTCACACAGCCCATTGCCCACCTCTATTCAATATGTATTGGAAGGTGGAGGAGTTAGGGGTCTTACTAGTGAGACTCTGGGGAGAGCTGAAGGAGTGGTTGGTTTCTCCCCATTCACACCCCCGAACTTCAGCCAAGGGAGGGAGTCCTCAGTAGAACTCCTAGAAGTATGTCCTGTGTTGGAGAACACAGAGGCTGGTGTCTGGAATATCTAACAGTGGGAGGTTGGTTGTAGATTCCCTTGAAGTCAAAGCATTGAGAGAGTGGCAGAGGGTGGCAGAGGGTGAAACAGTGGTGATCCTTGGAAGGTAACTGCACTTGTGCTGGAATTAAAATATCCTGCCCAAGAAGTCTGCCTGTGCCGAAGTGCTAACCCCAAATCAAGTCTGTGCTTAACTTAAACTATGTAGTGGGGGAGTCCCAACTGAGGAGTTCTCTCCACAAAAGGGACTAAAAAGAAAGGGCTGCTAATATGTAGGTGTGTGTGACACACAGAGTTCTCACCCCAGATTTACATCAGTCAAGTAAGACTTTTTACCCCCTTTTTCTTTCCTCTCTTCTCCTGCCCCCATCCTGAGCAGGGAAGTGAGAGAAGGAAGTAAAACAAAAAATAGAAAAAGCTATCTCCCTCCCCGCCCCTCCCTGCCCTCTATTGCTTCCCAATCTTCATTGCAGCTTTCTAAGCTCAGATCAGACCAAGAGTTTTAAATTAAATGAGACTGAAGTTTTGATTCAGATTTGATTCAACATTTTAATACTCCAAAATGATACTGTTGTTTATTCTTGATACTTTAAAATGATTAAAAGGCAATGTAGGATCTGTTCAAATATCATGCAACTGAGAAAAAAGTTAAGAAAAGAAAGACATTTCAATATTTTACTCCCACTTGGTTTGGATTGTGATACTGATGCATATCTTTGGGTATGGACCTTTGACTTCATTGGAGCAATTTCCTTAAGATAAATGTCCCGATGTGGAATAATAGGTCAAAGGTTATGAACATCATTATGGCTTCAGATAAGCAATACTAAACTGATAACCCGTATGTTTACCAATAAAAACTGCCACTGGCAATATCGAAAAAAAATCAATTTCATGCTAGATTTCATTGTACCATTGTCACCCTTGTGAGAAGATGTTCCAAGTCAGGTTTACAATAATCCAGTGTAGAAAGTAGAACAGTACTAAGAACTCCTAGTTTTCCCTTTGAACTTATGACTATTTCTTTAGGAAAAAAATATGCAAATATTCATACAGACTTTTTTTTTCAAAAACAAAAATGTGATTATACAGTACATACTTGTGTTCACTGTATTGTATCTTTCCACATCAGTACACCAAGTTCTGCCTTACTCTGTTAATGGATGTCCCAATTTCTTTTAACAAAAACAATAACATACATTAAAAATTCAACATTAGGGGAAAAGTCACATTACATTTCTCATAATTAATTAAATAATCATTGATTTTACAAACACTGTAGACTTTTTTCCTCCCTCTCTCTTTCCTTTATTATTGCATCCTGTATTGTACATTATTTTCAGGGCACTGTGCTGTGCTATGTAGCATTCTCTGATTTACTATATAGACTCTGTATGTACAAGAATGAATGAAACAAATGTAGCATCTGCCCTCTGGAGTTTCATCCCTAGTGGAGTTTTTTTTCCACTTTCTACTTTTCTTTCTAAGGATAAGCTTAATCTTTAAACCCAAAATGCATATCATATCCTATATAGTTTGGCCACTGATTAATAATGATCTTCCTAGTAGCCAAGGCAACGTGGGAAATTTAATCAGATGATGAAGTTGCAGTTGCTGAGGAAATGAACAGTTATTCAAAGTTCTGGGGATGGAGAGAATTTTCCTGTTGGTCTTCATTAAAGCGATACCTTATAATGTAGAGAACTCTGTTCTCAACATTATCTCATTAGCACAAACTGAATTTTATAGCACTGGTTTCTACTATGTTTTTCAAAACAGGTCATGATCTAATGCCAAATATAATTCAGAAAAGTAAGTTCTCTAAGAAGCACAGAGCTTGTGGACCAGGGATACACCTTAATGCAATGACATGATGTAAAGGATCTGGAGTTCGGGCTCTGGACACTAGAATAATATATGGGACGACATGTGTTTCCTGGAATCCCCCATTAACATTTTGTGAAACAGAACTTTCAATGAGAATAGGGTATCAGGGAGTTTGAGAGTATAGTTCATGAGGAGTGTAGATATTCCATGTCACTAATTAATAGCAAATAAGGATACTTTAATCGGCTCTGCAATGTGTCAAATGCTGTGCTAGAAGCTAGTGTAGAGTATGGATTTGATACATTCCTACTCCACAATGCTCATATTCTCCAAGGGAACTAAGATCGGTACACAAACAGCTGTAAGATACCAAATATCAACAGCCATAAAAAGATGAAGGGCAAATAAAGTGCAATTCATTCATTCATTCAACAAATATTTATTGAGTGCCTAGTATTTGCCAGGTACTATGCTAACTGTTGGTGGTGCAAGGTGCCTACCCACAAAATTTTAGGAAATGAGAAAAAGTACCATTTATAAAAGCACCAGAAGTATCAAATACTCATTAGCAAATCTAACAAAAGATGTGCAAGATCTTTACAAACATTTCAGAGAGAAAGGAAAAAAGACCTAAATACATGGAAGGATTTACTATGATCATGTATCAGAAGACTCAATATTGTTAAGATGTCGATATTTACCAAATTAACCTGTAAATATTATGCAATCCCAAAATTATACTAGCTCCAAACACATCAAGATATATACATTAAATATCTACAGCTCTTTGCATATAAAAAAAATAATTGCATTGGAGACGTTTTTGTGAAAATTGATAAAATAAGTCTAAATTTGTATGGAAATGCAAGAGATTTAGAAGAGCTGCAGTTGGCAGTTTGATTCCCCAAAGATGTCCACACTTGAATCTCTGGAACCTGTGAGTATGTTATGTTACATGGCAAAAGGACTTTGTAGGTGTAATTAAGGCTATCAACTTTAAATAGGGAGGTTATTCTGGGTTATTTTGGACCAAATCACATGAGCCCTTAAAAACAGAGAACTTTCTTTGTCTGGAGGGGGAAGAGAGGCAGCAAAGATATTAGAGAATTTGAAGTACGAGAAAGATTCAAAATGCCGTTGCTGGTTTGAAGATAGTAGGGGAAACATGACAAGGGATGCGGGTAGCCTTAAAAAGCTGACAAGGCTCCCAGCTGGCAGACAGCATGAAAATGGACACCTCAGCCTTATAGCCTCAAAGAACTGAATTCAGCCAACAACCTGAATGAGTTTAAAAGAAGATTCTCTCGGAGAGGCTCCCAATACAAGCCCAGGCTGGCTGAGGTCTTGGTTTGGGCCTGGTGAGACCCAGAGCAGGAACCAGCCGAGTCCATGCAGTCCTCTGATACGCAGAACTGTGAGACAAGCCCTAGAGTTGTGGTGAAATGTGATGGCAGCCACAGAAAACTAATAGCATACCAAAGGCAATCTTAGGAACAAAACGGGAGGACTTTTGCTCTAGGAATCAAAGTTCCTGCCATCTTAGAATCTGTATTTTAATGCAAAGAGAATTCAAGGAGGAGATGATACTGCATTTGTCCACAATTGTCAGGAGTCATGTTAGGTATTTGCTCATTAGGGCACAGCTTGGTCTCTTATTATCTCCTCTATGCTCTGTTCATTTCCACCTTGCCGTTGTCAGTGTTCCTCATAGAACATCCTTCTTTTTCCCCTGATCCAACCTAAATTCCACTAATGATTCCAGGTTACGTGCTGCGTAAGAAACAAGAAGAACAACAACAAAAAGAAATTTCCTTGAATATTTTGGATAACATCGGTCACATTCTTTCTTGGACTGCTATATTCAGTCAGAATCAGAGCCTAGCACTTAACGATTCTGTGGTGTTAATGTAATCAAATACTTTTGTGGTATCCCCTTAGTCCACACCCTCATTTCTAAGAACCGTTAGCCCTACCACCGAGTTCCAGATGAAAAAATGGCTTTGGGGGCCATGTTTGTGTCATATGACCCTTTCCCTTTCTGATCACAACTGATTGGACTAGGATGGACCCCAGGCCCAGGAGACCCCGGAGGCTCAGGAGCTGGGCCAATTTGATTCTCTGGAGAATTCGAATTAAGCATCACAGAGACAGGATATGGCAGTATATAACTTAGTGGCCTTCCGTGAACCTCACCTCCTGAATAAGTGTTATATGTGTCTACACCCCGGTGTAGTCCCTTCCCTTTGAATCTTGGCTTAAATCAAAAGACTGCAGCAGAAGAGATGCTGTGCAAGTTTTACTACAATGATCCTTACATGCCAACTTTGGAACCAAAACTCAGTCCTTCAACCCTGTTGCGTGCCCTCTGCTACCTAGTGCAGTTGTGTCTCGTGTGACAGTAATGCCTAATATGTAACTGAGCACGCACCATGAGCCGCATACTGTTCCAAGTACTTGATGTGTATTAACTCATTTCCTTCTCCCCGTATCCTGCATGAGATGGGTGCTATTGGTGTTCTCATCTATAGACAAAGAAACTGAGTCAGGAGGGGTTAAACTGCTTTACTACAAACAGCTAATTCATAGCAGAGCTTGGATTTGATCCAGGCAGTTTAAGCCAGAATTTGTGTTTTTAAGAATATTAAAGTGGTTAGCTATAGGATGAGAAATCTCAGCATACAGAGTCTTTTGGTTTCACAGATTGCAAATACGGCACAGGAAAAAGTCACTTTGCCAAAAAAGCCAGCTTTGCCAAACTCAAAGAATAAGGTTCATTTCTCTTCTTCCTTTCATTCTTCTCTTTTCAGGCCACTGAAAAGAACCGTCTCCATGAACTTCTCCTCCCTTTTGCTTTGTGGTATTTCTCTGCTTTCTGGAACATGAAGATTAAGGACATGGTGGGCCTTTTTCCAGGCATATCTATGGGCCCAACGTGGCTTTTCTAGGAAGCTCCCTAGGCCCTAAAATGGTGCTTTCTCCTTTCAGGTTCTTGCACTTGCATATCTTTCTTTTTCAGGGCCTCCAGCCATGGGAACTTCCACCAACTGCTTTCTGTAGTTCCTATTTCGATTAGCTGAAATACAGGTATTGTTTTGTATCTTGTTTAATCTCATTCTTACCCTTTCCTCTGCTGCCTGACTTATCTATTTTTCTGTTTCCTGCTGGTCAGTTTCCGACATTTTGAACATTAATATTAATGCTATCCACCTCTATGTTTAATTTATATAAAATGAACCTTGTCATGTACACTTGACGAAATGGGCTATTTGTCACACGCTACTTAACCAAGCTTTTATTTTTCCTATAATTACCAACTCTTGATGGGATATTTTTTATGACAAAATGTGGCCTTCTTTTAAAAAATTAAGATCTGAAAACTTGCACTGAATTTTCTCCAAATTCACACTTGCTGGAATAATGTGGCGTTTCCCATATCCTTTGGAAGTTCAGTTCTATGCAGGCAGAATTTGGGGACCAAAAGGATTGTCTTTTCTTATACATCAAGCAAATAAGAATTTTCCTACCACATTTGCTACGGAGTGGACCCTAATCTCAGAATCCCTTAGCTATGTTCTGAGATCCCTGCTGACATAAACTTTGATGGAGTAAGAAATTAATCAATTCTGCCTCAAAGGTTTCTGTTAGTGCTACCAGGACTTTGGGCCTCACAGATGCTTCTAATTGATATGTAATAACATCCAGGAAGACAAAGGCATCTCCAGTGGGACTGTGAGTTATCTTAGAGCATGAATGGCTGAACATTCCAGATTGTGGTGTTGGTATGGGCACACCTGCTCCTCCTTTCAGAAAAGGATCCTCTTAAAATAGGGAATCTGTAGGTGGGTGTCTTAGGTTGGGGTCCCTAGAAGCAGAACCTGAGACAGATTTGAGTACATAGGATGTAGGGAGGGAGTGCAAAATGCTCTTCAGGAATAACCTCTTAGGGAGTGGAGAAAGCAGGACGGGAGAGGGGAAGGAGTCAAGCAAGGCAGTAGTCTCCACCACAAGTCCAGCTTGGTCTTGATCCATGGGGGTTCTGGAGCACAAACAGTGCTTCAGGCTTGTCTTATCTTGATGCTAATGGCTAGGCTTCCTTTTATAATTTTTTTCTTTTGCCACTTATTAGTCAGTCATCTACCACTGTCCCCCTCTTCCCTTAGTTGATACTTTTAAGTGTCTCCTGGCCAGCTAGCTTTCTTCACCTAAGTAGAATTCTCTGGCAAATGTTGCTCAAGTCAAGTAAGCCATTAATTGCAACATTTGCAGCAGTGAGGGGATGAGCACACCAGCTGGTAAATGGTGTTGGCTGGTTTGCTTCCTGAGATGTCTTCTAGCTTTGCCCTCACTGAGAGAGAGAGAGAAAGAGAGAGAGAGAGAGAGAGAGAGAGAGAGAGAGAGCTCTGATGTCTTTTCTTATAAGGGCACTAATTCCATCATAAGGGTCCCACTTCATGACCTCATCTAATCTCATTACCTCTCAGAGGGCTCACTCCCTAATAGCATCACACTGAGGTTCAAGCTTTCAACATATGAACTTTGCGGAAGATAAATATTCAGTCCATATCATCAAGAAGAAATAAGAAAGAGAAGAGTTGGCACCAATGACTGTCTGCTTTGAGCTCATAGGATAAAACTGTGTCAAGGGCTATACCTAGCTGCAAGAAAGTCTGAGAAATTGAGTTTTGGGCTTTTATAGCTTCAACAAGAGGCAGGGAGGGAATAAGGAAGGTAAAGATGGAGGCTGGGCCAGTTCCTCTGCACTATCTGCTACAAAGCCTTTATTTGTTAGCATTATTTTCTGAGGAGTTATTTACTGATGACTAAGGGTAGACAGAATGCTAGTTTCCTTAGAAAGGAAGAAGGGAAGTTAGCGGGCTTTGGGGAGCTTGCTGTGTAGGGAGGGAAGTAGATCATTAAGTCAACGTCCATCCAATGTGACAAATGCTGTGGGAAAGAGATGGTTTTACCACGCTGCCACATATAATGGGACATAGATGATGAACACGGCCAGTTGGCCTGAGAGAAGGTTTGAGACATGTTAGAACAATATTCTTGGTGTCTGATGTGATTGTAGGTGAGGGATGTGCACGAATTGAAGATGATTCCTCATTTTGCAGATTTGGAGAATGGTTGAATAATTAGATAACACATATAATTTTGGGTACGTGGAGTCTAAAGTGCTCTTATGGGACATTTGAGAGGAGCTGTCCAGTGTGCAACTGGAAAAATAATGGCCAACATTAATTCAGATTTCACTTGGGTCAAGAACTATGCGCCAAACTCTTCACAATGATGAGCTCTCTTAACTCTCACCACATAGCTTGTTCCCATTACCTTCATCCCTAATTTACAGAGAAGGACACTCAGGCTTAGAAAGTTTAGTTAACTTATCTAAGTTCACACAGCTAGTAAGCGGTGGCACCCAGATTTGAGTCCAAGTAGTCTGATTTTAGTCTCTGCTAATAATCCTTTATTAATTCAATAAATATTTACTAGCACCTATGATGTGTCAGGCACTGTTCGAGGTGTAGGGGATATAATGTATAAGACAGACACAATTTTTGTCCCCATGGAGCTTATATTTTGGTGTAAATGAAACACCATAATACTGCATAATAAATAAATCCTACTTTATTATAACATATATAAGAAAATAATTGATATTATTTAAATACATAACTTTTATAAAGCACATGTGGTAACGATGTGACTACATAATAACAATGGTTTAATTTGGGTAGTGATACCACTATCACTGCACCACATTGCCTCGTGGCAGAACTGGAAGCCAGAGTGGGGTTGAGGTAGCAAAAAAAAAGGTGTCTAGGATGCAAGCTCGGGTAGGTGACACTGCCGTGGGTGGTACTACAGAGTGGACACGTGGGAGAGCCATGTTTCCAGAGGGAAAACTTGCCTGATGCTGCTGGTTTTGACCAGTCTTTCATTAAGAGCAGCTCATAAGTGTACATGATACAACCAAAGTGTGGGGGACACCATGGCAGGGGCTGGGTCAAGACTGGACTCAAAGTTCAGATAGTAAAATGGCAGAACTGGGACAAAACTCAGGTGTGTCTTCTGCAAATTCTAGCATGTCGTTAAAGATAGGGAGGGTCTGAGGTGGCCAGAAATCATCCACCTCTTTCTATTTTCTTTTAATTTCAGGGTCCTTGTCAGAGAGAGGAATTCATATGGGAGGCTCTGTTTTGTTAATTACATGCGGTTGGATCTCTTGTTAGTGTTTAGTGAGCCAGGAGGTAGAATCACACCATAAACGTGAATGGGGGACTTATTGAATAGGAATGGGACATCTTCTTTTGGGTGCAGAAAAGAAATAATTAAATTATTAATTGTTATAAATTAATAATTTATCACATATATAAATTATTATATGTTATATAAATTATTATATATCCAAAGAAAAGAAGAGGTCTTTCTTTTTTTACAAAGATCTATATTCATAGCACTTTGTTTTTAGGGATCAAGTTTGCTCAGGAAATGAAGGAAATTATTTAAATCGTGCATGGATCTTACTCTCAAAATAGGAACAAGTAGAAGAATAAAAGAAAATGAAAAGGAAGATAACTGATTAAGTTGGAAAAGGGAGACGTTTATTTAGCAGAATGACTGATCTTAGCACATAACCTAGGCAGATATGAAATGGAAAATGAGATCTCGGAGGCCAGATTAGACATACCTAAAAATGGAGAGGAGAAGCATATTCATCTAACTACTCCTTAATGAAGGGACTGCTTATACAATGGCTCTAAGATTAAAAAAAGTTAACTGATTTCAGGGAAGAGATGTGAATAACACACCTAGGGGTTCCTGAATTTAGGAAATGATTGAGGGGTATCTCTATAAACTGCAGCTAGATATTCCCTAATAAGAACATCTGGGTAAATACCCCCTCAAAGACTGAGACAGCCCTGCATAATATTTGGACAGATGAGAAGCCAGGATAAAGTACTCAAGGCACCGAGTCATGAATTGGCAGGTGGTATAGTTACCATAGATGGGGATGCAGGAATTGCCTGTGCCCGAGGGAACCTGTCAGAAAAATTTATGGAATGAGGATCCTCTCAAGGGAAGGCTCAGGACAAATAAGACCTACTGTAAGGGAATCAGCGAAATGAAAATAAACAAGGTCAGTCCTGAGTTGGCCATTGATCTGATGAGGTCATACCCCCTGAGTGGGAATGAACAACCCAGGAAAGTGAAGATAGACAAGGCTTGTTTGAAAATTGCATGCGTTGGAAAACTGTCCACTCCTTGACCTGGTATCAGATTCTCTGGGGGACTCCAAAAAGAAAAGTCTAGAGGAGTAAGTTAGAAAGACAAATGTCTGGGCCAGAAAAACAACACGAAAGCAAAGAGAACAAAAGTACTAAGCCAGAAGCAGTTCTCACCCTCTCAATAGGGAAGGATAGGGAGCTCTTTAAGAAGCAGGTTAAACTGCTGACATCTCAGCTGAGTCTTCTGACGGGAGCAGAGGGATCGGACACTGTCACGCGGGGCGTCCGGCAGGGTCTCTGCTCCCACTCCCCACATAAGAATGCAGGACATGGTGAGGCCAAAAAGGAACACCCACGGAGCCATAGGTAGGGGAGTCACACCACTATACTCTCACTGGCAGCTGGGTTGAGACACAGGAACCAGGAGCCACACAATTCTCAACCCTCACTGTGCCGCTTGCAGGCTCAGCCACCCTCTTCTTGCTAGCTCTCCCTTTTTTCTGCTAGCGTAACCACAGCAGTTATATTCGTGGCCAATGGCTCACTGGTTACAGCTGACGGCCAACTAGCCACAGCTGCTGGCCATTTGATCACAGTTGATGGCCATTTACTACCTGAGCCAGCACCTTACTATGTGAGGCCGAGAGCCTGGAAACTGCTTTTTGGGGCTCTGTCCCCACAGACACCCGAGGCCTATCACACCCACACAGAAAACAGATGCAATAGAGAGAAATGTTACAGACATGGAACTTGCAAACATGGAAGAAAAACAGGATCTCCAGGAGTATACAAAATTTAAAATATTTTACATAGTTTTAAAATATTACCCTATATCTGATTTGTTTTGAGGATATTTGTGCTTGATGTGATGGAGTGTCACACTGTGGGGACGGAGTCCCAGAGAGCAGTTTCCAGGCTCTCGGCCTCATGTGGAAAGGTGCTGGCTCGGGTAGTAGATGGCCGTCAGCTGTAACCAGTTAGCCAATTAGCCACTGATATAACTGCCGCGGCTGCGTTGGTTGGTCAGTCGGTTGGTTGGCAGGCAGAGAAGCGGACAGTAGGTTGCAGGTCGTGTGGATCCAGCCTCCAGTGAGACTATAGTGCTGCCAGTGAGACGGTAGTGGTACGACCCCCCTATCTGTAGCTCCATGGGTGTTCCTTTTTGGCCTAGCCATACCCTGCATTCTTACGTGGGGAGCGGGAGCAGAGACCCTGCTGGTCGCCTCGCACGACAAATGGTGCAGCGAGCAGGGTCCCCCACACGACATGGTATCAGCTTCCTTGTTATAAAAATCTAAAGGAGAATGCTTGTCTCATTTTTTCTTCAGGTATAGTTGTGGTTCTCCTAAGCCATTTTTAAAAAAAATTATAGGCCCAGGAAATCTGGTAACACCATGATTTGCAAATGTTGGTCTGCAGACTGTTGCAAATCTGTAAGAAATGACAACAACAAAAAGTTTGTGTGTGTGTCTGTGTGTTTTGTTAGAGTTCTTTTTCTGGCCATGGTATATAGTCTTTATGCATTGCACACACACCACGATCTATCATAGCATCAAACTTTAGAGTGTGTTATATCCCAGATGGCGGTATAATTGAATCTTCACTGGGCTACTTGAGCGATCTGTTATGCTAGCTGCTCCTACTTAATGGGGAACGTGTGAAGACCAATCAATCCTGAGTGTGTGAAGTTATTACTCTGGTATTTTTTTCAGTAAAATAAATTCCTAGGTCAGAAGTAATGTTGTGTGTAGATACCATGATGTTGAATAAGGTATTCTGTAAGACTATGGATGGTGTGGCTGGAACAAGCACGGAGAGCGAAGAGGGCAAACCCACTTGGACAATAAATGTTGAATACAATGGGCACATTCATGCCACCTCCCTGATGGAAATAGTCCAATGAAACCAGCATGTTGTTAGGTGACCAGCTGGTTCCTCCAGGGAGTGGTGCCACTGAATGTGATGTAATATTTTATCTCTTGCTGCTATCTTTGTCTTTTGACAATTTGATTATGATGTATTTAGATGTGGATCTCTTTGAATTTATTCAACTTGAACTTCATTGATCTCCTTGAATATGTAGATGACTGTTTTTCATCAGATTTGGAAAGTTTTGGCCAATGTTTTTTTCAAATTCTTTCTGCCCCTTGTCTCTCTTTTCTTCTTCTGTGATGACTCCTCTTATGCACATGTTGATATGTTTCATGGTGTCTCACACATCTCTGTTCATTTTTCTTCATTCTTTTCCTTTCTCTTTCTCAAACTGGATCATTCCAACTGACCTATCTTCATGTTCACTGATGTTTTCTGCCAGCTCAAATCTGTCTTTGAAACCCTTTAGTGAAATATTCATTTCAGTTGTTGAACTTTTTAACTCCAGAGTTTCTATGTGGTTATTATAATTATTTTAATAATTTTTATCTCTACTAATTTTCTCTGTTTGGTGAGATGTCATTCTCTTGCTCTCCTTTAGTTCTTTCCACATGATTTTGTTTCATTCTTTGAACATATTTTTAAAAGCTGATCTAAAGTCTTTGTCTAGGAAGCCCAGTGGTTTTTTTGTTTGTTTGTTTGTTTGTTTTTTTAGTTTCAGGTGTACAAAACCACATACTGATTAGACATATACACTGCTCACAAAGTGATAACCCCCCAAGTCTACTACCCATCTCACACCGTACACAGCTATTACAACACCATTGGCTATATTCCCTATGCTGTACTTTACATCCTGTGACTACACACACGAGTGTGTGTGTATTTAACATATATATAATCTTATATATAATTGATATACATATAATTATACAATATATATATTTAATTATAGTTGACATTCAATATTATTTTGTATTAGTTTCAGGTGTACAGCACACTGGTTAGGCATTTATATTATCTATGAAGCGATCCCCCCAATAAGTCCAGTACCCATCTGGCACCCTACATAGTCTTTACAACATTATTGATTATATTCCCCATACTGTATCTCACATCCCTGTGACTATTTTGTGACTCCCAATTTGTACTTTCTAATCCCTTCACCTTTTCCCCATCCCCTAACTACTCTCCCATCTAGCAACCATCAGTTTTTTCTCTGTATCTATGAGGTCGATTTTTGTTTTGTTTGCTCATTTATTCTGTTCTTTAGATCCCACATATAAGTGAGGTCATGTGGTATTTGTCTTTGTCAATATTTCACTTCGCATAATATCCTCTAGGTCCATCCATGCAGGGACACTTTTTGTTGACTGCTTTTTTCCTTCCTGTGCAGGGCTATACTTTTTCGTTTCTTTTCATGTCTTGTAATTTTTGTCTGTTGCCTGCCCTTGAAAATTAGACACTTTAACTATTCGGTGGCCATTCTGGAGATCTGATTCTCCTCTGCTTTTGTGTTTGTATTATTGCTGTTTGTTGTGGTTACTATTGTTGCTCATACTATTTGCTTAGTGACTTTTCTGAACTAATTTTGTAAAGTCTGTATTCTTGGTCATGTGTGACCTCTGAGATCTCTGCTCAGTTAGCTTAGAGGTCAGCTAATGATTGCACAGAGACTACCTTCAATGCTCTGAATGAATACGTCTCTCCGCCTTTGCAGAGGGACTCTGTGTGAATGTTGGGGCACACCTTTAATACTCAGACAGGCCTTTTGTTTTGCCTAGCCTTTACTTCCTGCTTTGGCAGAGCCTTAAGCTAAGCCAGGGGTGAGAGCTTCGGGTGTTCTCAGTGTTTTTCTGGCCTTGTGCACAGCCCTGGGATCCTGCAGAGCCCTGAACATATACCCAGCCTAGATTCCCAGGCTGTGGGGAAAATCAGAACTTTCTGAATTGTCAGATTGAAAAGTTAGAACTTCTCAAAGATCTGTATGGATTTTGCTTTTCTTTCTAAATGTCTTGGTCAGCTTGTTGTTTGTCCCAACTGTTATTGCCACCTCATGCAAGTGTGATAGTAAATAATTATTGCTGATTGTTTTTGATAAATGCTCCTGAGGAAAATGTTTACACTGAGTTCTGAGTCCTCAGAACCTGCTAGTAAGAGTGTCCAGGAACTACTGCTGCGCTGCCATTCATCCTTCAGTCCATACCTACAGCTTCATGGAAGTTTCTTGTGACCTTTTCATTTGACTGCAGAAGATAAATCTCGGGTCTGGTTCAGAGGGTCTATACAATATTGTGGCACAGATAAACCTGTCTCCTTCCTCCAGTGGCTGCTAGGCTGCTAGTTCTCGCTGTGATTGTGAAATCTGTGGGTTTCAAGGTTACTTTGGAACTGGGGTAGGAGGGAATAAGGCAAGTGAAAATGTCACAAAACTGACTGTTCTTAGCAACAGTCTGTTCTTTTTTCTTTTTTGAAAGAAACACTCCCTGGGTTGTTTTAAGAATTTGGTTAATTTCCAGAGTTTTGGAAAAGTTGATTTTT
The DNA here is from genome assembly GCF_004115265.2 of Rhinolophus ferrumequinum. NCBI lineage: Eukaryota > Metazoa > Chordata > Mammalia > Chiroptera > Rhinolophidae > Rhinolophus > Rhinolophus ferrumequinum. Next base: position 19,032,956 of record NC_046300.1, read on the forward strand.
ACAATTTTGTTGGTGTTCTCATAGCTTTCAGAGAAGCAGATTTTCAGAGGTCTTTATCCCACCGTTTCTGCTGATACCCCTCTTACAGGTAGTATCTTTGATTCGGCTTCTGCAATATTTGCTGGAATGTATTGCTCGTATCTTTTCCTCAAACCTTTTATCACCAGTGTTACCAGGTTGTTTTTTTCTCTAATTCCCAGACCTTGTGGCCAAACAATTAGCCTATTGCCCAAGAATCAGGATATAGGTATTCCTTTCTCCATCTCTCTCTCCAGGCAAAATGGATAATCAGAGGTACCACTTAAATTTTTGCCCAGGGAAGGATTTCTCATTATTTTTCAGACATTTCAGAGTGAAACAGTAATATTCCTTCCAGTCCATGCCATAGTATTGTATAGACCACCTGTAAATGAGACCTGAATTAAATGAAAGGTTCACAAGAAGCTTCCATGAAGTTGTAGGTATGGATTGAGGGATAAATGGCAACGCAAGAGTAATTGCTATGGGAGGCTGAGTCAGTGTTGTGCTTTTATGCTTTTGGGACCTGTTTAAGTCTGACCTTGGATAGGCCACTTTCATTTGATGGTGAATTACTGCTGTGTACACCCAACTTTATGGTTGGTGAATCAGATAATGATAAATCAATGATGGGCAGCTCAGACATCATGGTCATTTGGTACCCCTGGTTAGATGTTTAGTCTCTACTAGGGCATAGTAGTGAGCCAAAACCTATTTCTCAAAATCAAAATAATTATTGACAGAAGAAGACATGGCATGACTCCAAATTCTATGGGTCTGCCTGTAATTTTCCTATTTGGGTTTATCAGACGTTCCATTAAGCATCCCTATTTGCCATAGCACCTCAGCTACCATTGAAACTGCTGAACCATGAGGCCCAAGTGACAATAACGTTTGCAGTCCAGCGTGGGACTTTTTATATAGCCTTCTATTGCTCTGGGCCCCAATAGGTATTGGCAACTGTATTTGTTATTTGATAAATAGAACACGTGGCATATATTGCCTCCAAAATCCAAAAGGGCCCAACGGTTATTGTGCTTCCTTCTTACTCGTGGGTTGTACAAAATACAGCAATTGGTCTTTCACTTTAACGAAATATGCCACCATGCTCCAGACCACTGCACCCCTAGGAACTTCACTTAAGATGCGAGCCCCTGGTTCAGTGGGGTTTATCTTTCATCCTCTGTCATGCCTATGTCTTACTAAGTATCTTTCTGAATAGAAAGAACTTTTTATTTTCCATGTTCGTTTGGCGAAATACTATCCAAGTTGGGGATCACTGTGATATTTTAGAATGTCTGGATGATCCAGGTTCTTCAGGCTAGATAATGAGAAAAAGAGTTAATGTAAACCAGGAAATAGGCACTGCTATGCTTATTGTCCATATATACCAGCTCATGCCCTTTTCTCATCCACTCTTTAAATTTATTTGAATGTATGAATGATTTTGAAGAGGTAACACAGATGACTAGTGCAAAAGTATTTCTAGGTAAAAGTGTATTTCTCTGCTACTGTGTACTCTAGTCACTTAAATCCCCTTCCTAGAGACAACAACTATTTCTAATTTCTTGTGTATTTATCCATTAACATTGTCTTAAGGAAGAAAAATATATACACATGCATACATACGTATATATTTATATGTCTGCATATATATGTTTGTATATATATATATATACATATACACACAACCACATACATAAGTATCTTTATAATACAAATAATAGCGTACTCTTTATAATGTTCTGCACTTTGTTTTCCATTTAACATCACATCTTGGAGATCGTTCCACATCAGTTCTTGTAGGGTTCCTCTCTAATGGCTGAAAAACATCCATTCTGTAGATAGGCTTTAATTTATTTAACTGTCTGCCAATTGATTTCTATTATTCCCTTTTTTTTATTTTTTTCATTTTTGTTATTAAGGGCAATGTTGAAATGAATGTCCTTTTCATATGTCTTTGTGCACATACATGCTTATATCTATAGGGTAAATCCTACAAATTCATTCATTTATTTTTACTTTAATTTGACTCACTGAATATATAAAGTCCTGTGTACATAAGTGATTATAGCTACAGGGTAATTTCCTACAAGGTTATTTATTTATTTTAAATTTAATATCAACTCATGTTGCATATATAAGCCTCCTTAAAACTTTTTTGTAACATTATGAGTTACAGATAAATAAGTAAAATAAATGAAAAGAATAGGATTAATATATACGTTTCTAATGTGATATAAGTTCCTATATGTGATAAAAAAAATACGGTGAATGATTAAATTTAAAAAAGTGATTACAGTAAAAGACACATTGTCATTAATCCCCCTCAGAATACTCCCCCTCACTTTGAGCACGTTCATTCCGTCGTTCTTGCCACTTTTCTGAAGCAGCTCTGGAAACTCTCTTTTGTGAGTGTCTTTAGTTGTGTTGTGTTGGCTGCCTTGATGTCCTGAATCAATTCAAAATGTTTACCTTTCATGGACATTTTGACTTTGGGGAAGAGCCAGAAGTTGCTCTGTGCCAGATCTAGTGAATAAGGTGGATGAGGACACACCGTAATGTTTTTATTTGACAGAAATTGCCATATATCAGAAGTGACACAGAGCGTTGTCATGATGGAGGATGCAACTGTTTGCTCATTTCATGTTAATATACTGTTCGTGATCCATGATTTATGGCACACTTTAAAACACACCTTCTCTCAGCCATAGCTCACACCTGACTGACAGCACCAAACAAGTTGAAATTTGTCACACACTGTTACTAAGGTTTGATGTGCTGCTGCTTGTATAGAAGATCCTGCCTTTCCATCGGCTGGCACTCAGCAAGAGCATTCACTGTATGTTTTGCTCACAATGGAAAGGCTCTGGGTCACACATCGCTTCTGATATATGGCAATTTCTGTCAAATGAAAAGGAAACGGTATGTCCTTACCCATCTTGTTTACCAGATTTGGCACCATGTGACTCCTGGCTCTTCCCCAAAGTCACATGGTGACCATGAAAGGGAAACGTGTTGAATCGATTCAGGACATTGAGGCGGCCCTGACAGCACAACGAAGGACGCTCATGAAAGAGGACTTCCAGAACTGCTTCAGAAAGTGGCAAGTATGATGGGGGATACGTGTATTTAAAGCGAGAGGAATATTTTGAGGGGGATTAATGGCAAAGTGTCTTTTACTGTAATAAAGTTTTTTAAATTAAACATTCACCGTATTTCTTGATCACACCTTTTAAAAGCTTATATACTATTTCTGTAATATTTGCTAAACTGTATTTGCCTAGGTTGCCCCTGTTTCCAATGAAGTTATTATACTACAAGCTTAACAAAGAAAAAATTTCAGCATGGTAAAGTGTTTAGACTATGTTCAACCAATAAAACAAGTTTCCAGGTGTCTTTCATTCACCCCTCTATATCTATTCTCCATGTTTTCTACCATTTTCTGTGGCCTGGCAGGCTGACCCAGAGGGCCTACACCAGGGGTGGGCACACTATGGCCTGCGTGCCAAATCTCATAACCTCCATTTGTTTAAACATTCTCTGTTCCTGTTTTTATGCTACACCTGTAGGTTTGTGTATTTGTGACAGAGACCATATGGCCCACAAAGCCTAAACTCGTTGTCTGGCTCTTTACAGAAAATGTTTGCCAATCTCTAGTCTATATCAGCTGCTCCTTTTTCTTCTTGGTTCCAGTTGGGTTCAGTCACGGGGAAGCACGGCAGGTGATTGGAGGGAAGAAGGGAAGGGAGTTGGGGACTTGATTCCTTTAGTTGCCTCCCTGTGTGGTTGTCACAAGATGGCTCTGTTTCTGGACTGAGAGTCTCAAGTCCTCTGATGGGCCCCTCTCCAATCAGCCCTTTCTGCCTTTGTTCTAGTAATCTCACCCCATGAGACCCCTTCAGGTCCAGGAATGCCACCTTCCTGCTGTCATTAGCCCTGGGGTCCTGCCTAGCCCTCCTGGTTCCTTGTAGCTTTGCCCACACCTGTGCAAAGAGTCCTTTGTTAAACTCTCACTTAATTTATCTAAATATAAGGATACCCTCTATTCCTGTTGAGACTCTGACTGTTACAGCAGATTACAATACTCCATATATATAGATAGATATTCTGTGGTCCTAATTTTGTGAAAAATAAAAGATACTGAAAATAATTTCACAAAAATGGTAACAGTGGTTATCTGTGCATAGTGAGATTATCTGTGACTTTTATTTTTCTTGCTTTTCAATGAATCTATATGATGAAGATATATTACTTTTGTGCTAAGAAAAAACGAAATAATATAATAGACACACACAAAAAAAAGCCATAGCATTTTTGACCTTGTACTTAATTGGGCCAAACCTAGCTATGTCTTAAAACTCAGTAACAGATGTTGCCTTTCCTGGAAAGCAGTGTACAGAGTGGAGAGGGTTGCCTTTCGAATCAGCAGGTTTACTCTATCATTTGGGGTTTGGTCATGAAAATGGACAGAAGACTCACATACACACATTCATGGATATGTGCCTGCTCTTGTGCTATACACACACACACACCACACACACACATACACAAACACACACCACCTTCCACTCCCTGCACTCAGGTGCCAATAACACCTTTATTTCAGTGGTTGCACACTAATCCTGCACAATGTGATGCCTACGTGCCATGCCTGTTGCTGGAATGGTGCCTATGCTCATTAAAACTCTGCTCAGTGTCAGTGCTAATGTCTCTATGTACTCCAAGGTTCTAGGTCTCCTAGTTCGTGCATGCTCAGCCATTGCTCTCTGAAGCATGCCACCATATCGTCTGGCTGGGCCCTGAGGGACCTACAGTGTTGGCTATGTGCTATTCCAGATTCAGCCATCTCCCAAGACTCTTCTGACTCTTGTTTGAGTTTGGATCACCAGCCCAGACTCCTAGACTCCCCTGACAGCCTTCTGACTTATCCTAATGGCCTTCCTTAACTGCAAATCCCTAAGAGCAGCGGTTGGGGTCTGTTTCTCTTTCTTAGTCCTAGGGCTCATGCAAATTGATCTCTGGGACCAGATCTGAATGAAAAGAGGCCTGCATTTTTGTCAGGGCACAGCAACACAGAAAGTTCCATTATGACCTTTTTGCAGATCAATGATCTCTGCAAGAAGTTGAGCTAGAAAAAGCTGAGTTTCCAGGTGTTGTGATGGAAACTGAAATGAAAGTAGCAATCAAGCCTTTTCTCACTACTGTGACAATATAAACAAGAGGTTAAACAGAAAAATAGCACCAGATATCCCTTGTTTTATTTTTGAACAGTGTTGTGGGGTGAGGGTTAGGTGAGTTAGTACAGATTTGGGGATCATCTCACTACTGGGGGAAGCCCTGAACAAAAGGGTCCTGCTGTTTTGCAGACTTGGAGCCTGGGGCATGGGGGGAGAAAAGAGGAAAGGGTTAGGAATGGAAAAATATTGAATATTGAGTCAGAAGAGTGTCTTCGAGGCCTACCAGATAGGGTGACCCTGGCAGAGGTGCCTGAGAAAGGGCTTGGTCCAGGGCTCCCCAATAAGAAGATTTCCACATGAGGGCATCTGGGGGAGGAATGCAGATACGTGCATAGATGACCCCTGCAGCAAGGGAGGAGATCAGTCCACCTCCACCACCACCACCCCCCCCAGCCCCCAAGGCCTGCCAGATAAAGCCTTTGTAATTGCCTGTGTTTGGGCCTGAAAGATCACACAGAGGATTTTGGCCTGGAGCCCAACACCTCAATGTCTACTTGCCCTTCATTGGAAAACTAGGGAAGAACATTCTAGTGACTGCTGTCTGTACAAAGAATGTCACTCCAAAGTGTCTTGTTAATGCCTGCCTCTCTCCACACCAGAAGCAGATCTTGAAGCAAGAATTCAAGTAAAAGTAATTTATTTGGGAATGAAGGAGAACACCAGTAGGGGAGTGGGGAAGTTGAAAATGGCACTGTAACCAAGCTAGGTGGTTTTTATGTGCTCTGTCATTGTTACTATTCACATTTTACAGAACAGGAAACAAAAACTTACAGGGTGAAGCAGCTTCTCCCAAGGCCCACAGCTGATAATCAGTGGTTTCTGATGGCAAAGGCCATTCTGTCACCATTACACTCACCAATTTGTCTCAAATAGAATACCAAAGAGAATATGTAAATGAAGCTATAGTAAGTGCAACAAAGTTTTTTTTCCTAATCTAATGTTTCAATTGGAGCTGATTCTCATTTTATCTTATCTTTTTCCAAAATAAATGCATTTATGCTTTTCACAGCAGCTCTAGGAAGCTCCTACCTGCTGAGATGAGCTATGGAGTATGTAACCTCCCCAGGAGAATGCATTTTGCTAAAAGCCTAGATAGCAGAGAGAAAGAATGATGAAAAGGACCACGTTGGGCAGATAAAATGCTGATGGCAGAGGACCAGAGGCAAAAGAAAATGAAAAGAAAGTGAGAGAAAGAAATGAGAGAGAAATTAGGGCACTGAGAATATTCATATATATCCCCATGGAAAGCAAAATGCCTCAGTTTTCTAGAACAGAATATAACCCCCAAAAGTGTTGAGTCCTGAGGGGACCTTCTTTCTAGGAATGAGCGTCAGCCTGGACAGAAGGCATGAACGGCTCTGAAAAACGAGTGAAGTGCCATCATGGAGAATGTTACGCGTTACATGCTCACTCTCTGCTCTTTTGTTGCTTTTAGATAGGTAAGAACTTAAATTTGGGTGGGGTTAGGTAAAATATCATCTAAAGTCCATTTCAACTTTAATTCCAGCTATGATTCCTTGTAACTTGATATTTTCGACTATTTGCTTAAAAGCTTCTTTATTCCCTCCCACAGTTATATTTCAATTACTCCTTCCCCTGACTCTCTCAGTTTCTCCCTCCCCTAGCCTCTCATATACTTTTTGAGGGTATGCACACCTCCTTTCATTTTTATTTATATTTCCCATTGTCTCAAGTTCTGAATTATACATACATATATATATAAATTATACATACAAATATATATATTATATATATATAAATTATAAATTTTATTGGCGAATATATTGGGGAACAGTGTGTTTCTCCAGGGCCCTTCAGCTCCAAGTAGTTGTCCTTCAATCTAGTTGTGGAGGGCACAGCTCAACTCCAAGTCCAGTCGCCATTTTCAATCTTTAGTTGCAGGGGGCACAGCCCCATGAAGGAATTGAACTGGCAACCTTGTTGTTGAGAGCTCACGCTCTAACCAACTGAGCCATCCAGCCACCCCCATATAGTTTGCTTTTAATAATTTCCTGTTGAGTGATTGAGGTATGATTTCTCAGAGCCATTTATGCTTCTTACTATTTGTGGAGTTTTCCTACTATCATAGAAGAGACAAATTTCTAAAATGTGTCAAGAGGAGGAATTAAAATTTAGCAAATATTTATTGAGTGCTGGCTATGTGCAAGCTAAGACAGAGGCTTCACGGAGACCCCGGTCTAGTAGATGGGATAAAATGCAGCACCAAATAATCATTAGACTTAGGAAAGCAGCACAGCCAGCATATAAAACAAACTGAAAAGGCAAAGAAAAAAATAATTTGATTTTTCAAAAAGATAGAGCAGTGAAATAGTCATTGTCTAACTTTATTTACACTTACAACTAATATGCTTAACTATTATTTATAATTTTATTGTTTTTTTAAAAAATTTTATATTGGGGGGAACATAATCTTTTCAGAATTTAGGATGTTTGAAACTCCTTCTCTGGCCATGGTTATAAGAGCTTCCTATAAGAGTACTCACCTTAGTTCCAAAGCATCTTATAGTGTGTATAGTGTTTCCACACAAATCATTCATCTCAGCTCAATTTTGTGAGAGAGGCAATGCAAGTGGCACCCCTATTTCACAGATAATAAATTTGAGTCTTAAGTTAGATGACTTTCTAGTAACTAGTGAAGACTACAGTTTTTAAAGATCAGTTGAAAAGGGCCAACTGTGGTCCAAGGGAATGTCCATATGCACCTGAGAGGCATCACGGAGGTGGAGGGTGTGTTGGAGGCAAGCTGTAAGGAACAGCCAACATTTCAAAAGGAGAAGAGAGCAAGAAGGTCTTGTCAGATAGGGGCAATCACATTGGCAAAGACACTTAGGCAAGAAATTAGAAGGCTTGTTCAGGGCACAGAATGCAACTGCACTGGCTGAGAGATAAGTAAAAACATGGAGAAAAATCAAGAGCTGGAACATCTTTTGAAGTTACGTCAGGTAGCTCTGATTGGAGTTGTCTTTGGGCAGGTGACTTGGGTCTTGCAAGGCACCAGTGGTGTGGGTTAAGGAGGAAGGGCAGGCAGAAATGACTGATAGAAGACACCCAGATCTTTGTTGTAATGGAGGCGAAGAGCTATCATCCAAACCAGGCTCTCTGACTCTCTCTTTCCTTTCTATTTTTATCCTAGTATCTCCCTGCCCCTACCACCTGCCCAGTAATTCTCCTGTTGGTTTTAGAATTCCCTGTGCTTTTTTTCTTCTGCAAATCTCCATTAGTGATTGTGAAAGCATTAAGGAAAAATCATACCATACTGTAATAAGAGTAAAAGAAGCCCCTGAACCCATTGAAAGTTTGTTTTTGTTTGATGGGATCATACTGAATGGAAGAATAAGACTAGACCCAGAATCAAATCCATTCCCTTGGCCTTTCCCAGTAAGTCAAAATCAAGTACACTGATGATCCCGCATATAGGTTTAGAGAAAAGCCAATTAAGGATATATTCCAGTAGCTTCTGCTCTTCCATCTGTTTGTTTAAAATTACGGCATTTACCTTGATTCATATCCATCCATCCATGCAGGTATTCTAATTTAGTTCAGTGAAAAGTCATTCAGAAACTATAGGATATTGGAAGCACTTTTCTTTCAAGAACTATACAGTCTAGTGTTTCAGTCATAGCTGCTTTTGAGATGCATTGTTGATAATAAGACTTAGGATCTGAGACCCTCAGGGATGAGACTTGGGTGACATGTGCTCCCTTAAGATGCAGATTTGCTATCTACTTTCCATGTTGACGTAAGACTGGATGTCTGCCTGGGTGCCGACTGTCTCCCACTCCCCTCCCTGGACTCACCATCTCCACCCAAGTCTGGGGCTTATCCTTGAACCCAGGGTACTTCTCCCAGTACCTGCCATAACTTGGTATATAGTTTAAGGAGTCAGGTCTTCCCTTCATCTGCTATGTGCTCCTGTGGATATTCCCACTGTGTCTTGTTCCTAAGTTTATGGACAACACCTTGCCTGTCCATAAAGCTTCATTGCCAATCACTGCTAACCAAGTACAGTCTTCAAAGATGATAACCGCTAATAAAATTATGTAACATAGTAAGAGGATAAACTTGGTCTTCATTTCACAAAGTTGGCTGTTAAGCCAAAGAAAATCTTAAGTCCTTGACAGGAATCATTAAGGAATATTATTCTTAGCTTGTCATAGGTCCCTATTCTTTTTTGAATCAGAATTGATGACACCTTTTGTGGTTTGGTTACCCTCCTTATTTCAGAAACCTGAAACTTTTGAATCATGTCAACGTGTCTGTCTTAAGGAGAATATAATTCCTTTCTTCTGGGTGACCTATCAGGATCAGACAAACGGAGCCTGATGCTGTTGAAAAGGATTCACGAAAAAGGAACTGGTGATGGCTGGGAACACTTCCAAGGTTTTGCCTCTTTGAAAACCCATCGGTATAGATCACTCTAGTCAGCAGGGCTAACAAATCATCCTCAGGAATGGTTAGGGGAGAATTTAGAATCCAACAGCCAGCTCTGACTGTGAGATTGAACTTTTCCCTTAAGTCCCAGGGTCAAGGAACTCTATCCTCCCACGAGCAAAAGAAACTTCCAGGAGGTCCAATGAAGCCAAGATGAAACAAACAGAAACATTTCCAACTGAATTTTTTGAAAGCCTTTTTTATTAATATTTGCTTGCCAAGATAAATAAAAAGTGTTGTTTCTTTTTTAAAAATTTATATATTTATTTATTATTATTTTCAACAACGTTGTTTCTTTACTCATCTATTTGAACCATCTAAGAATGAGCTGGACAAACATGGATGGAGGCAGGAACCAGAATTTTCCTGCGAGCATGAAAGGACTTTGTTGCCTCAATTGCTGTTGCATTTGTCTTTCATCCCCACACAGTGTTTTTCACATTATACCAGAGTCCTCCTTTTAAAAATTTGAGTCTGTTCATGTTACACTTTTGCTCAAAATTCTCTGGCTGTTCCATCTTCCTCTGAGTAAAATCCCAAATCCTTACACTGGCCTACAGAGTCCAACCTAGATTTGTGTCTAGTTCTTCCTTTGTTTCTCTGTTACCTGCTTCTGTCCTCTCTCCCTGACAGTCATGGTGTCCTCTGAAAACAGTTATCAGAACATGTCACTGCTCTGTATAAAATCCTCCAGTGGCTTCTGAATTTCTCCAGCGTAAAAGCCTAAATCTTTATAAGACCAACATCTCTAAAATCTTGCACATTTGTGTCTCTAAGAATCCTCTCTCCTCTGTGCCCTGCTTTATTATTATTATTATTATTATTATTATTATTATTATTATTATTATTACGTAGAATTTATCACCAATGAATACACTGTATATTTACTTGTTTATATGCTTTTTTGGGAGTCTTCCCACACTAACATGTAAATTCTGTGAGCTAAGTAAGAGATGTTTCTGATTTATTGTTGTATCTCTAGTGCCCAGAACAATGCTGGGACCTAATATCTGACTTAATAAATATGTAATACATGTGAGTGATACATAGTCACATTTACCTAGCAGCTAGTTAGCTCTGTATTGGCAAGCAGAAAGAGCAGGGTAATATTCTATACTCATGTTATTGTTTTCCAGTTAATTCTGTTTTATTTTACAGTGTGCAAGTATGTGTTCTGAAATATTGATAATTTTGTCTCCTCCTTGCCATCATTTTTATATCTTATTTATACTTTATCCTTAAAACACTGATATGAACTTCCAGGAGAATGAGCTTGATACTGGTGATGGAGAGCATCCTGTTTGTGTCCCGATTGTAAAGGCGATGCCCCCAGTACAGGATTTCTCTACTTTGACACTCGATATATTGGGATGGATAATTCATAGTTATGGGGAATGCCTGGTGTACTGTAGGATGTTTAGCAGTATCCCTGGCCTCTACTTGATATCAGCATCCTACCAGTTGTGACAACCAAGTGTTCCCCGGGGACAAAATTGCCCAGAGTGAGAAGCAATGCTCTAGTGTTTCAATGTTAAGTTGTTTTGAGGTCAAATTTTCTTGTATCAGTAAGAGAGTAATAGTCTCACTCCTTGTGGGAGGAAAAATTAATACAAACTTTCTGGAGAACATTTTGGCACTGAGTACCAAAGACTTAAAAATGTTTCTTCCCTTTGACCCAATTCTTTATTCTCTAACAATTTATCCTACGAAAATAAAGGTGTGGACAATGATTTATGTACAGGGATGTGAATTCTGCATTATTTATGATTGTGAAAGAATTGAAAGTAACCTAATTGTTCAATAATAGGAATAGTTCAAGAAATTCTAACATCATAGAATGGGATTTGTTTTCTATATCAAAAATTATGCTTTAGAAGAATATTTAATGGCATAGAATAATGCATACATACATATGAAAGATATATATATATAATATATATATAAAGATATATATATACACATATATAAAAGATAATACTTTATGATCAATAGCTATGTAACATGTTATTATCTTAAACTCTTATTACATGTACATTCACACACACACACACACACACACACACACACACACAAAATTTCTTTTCCTGAACAACTTTTTGCAATAATGAGATGAAATAAAAATCGAATTATAGCTACATGACGTAAGATGCACTACTTTGGCTCTAAGGCCCTTTTCTAAGAGATTTGTAATAATAGCACTAGTGTTCAGCTAGAGAATGCTTTTATCTTCGTGTGTGTAGAAAGCTCCTACCTGCATTTAAGATCTTTTTCTCTGTTTTGAATGTGATATTTAGTTACAGAGAAGGTACTTCAGGAAGGATCAGGGTTAATGCAACACCTTTATCCAGGATAATTTTATTTTGTGTTAAGAGACTTTCCCATAGTGACTTTTTGCCTCATTATTACATGGAGTGTAGTAGGACTCAGCTTGCAGTGATATTCCTAGTAGGTCTTTGTTTGTTTCTTTTTAATATATGTCTCCTCCTCTTAACTATAAGGTGTATGGGAGCAGCAGCTGAGCTTACTTTATTAACCTCTATATTGCTGGTGCTGGGCATATATTAGGCCCTTGTAATGCAACTCTGATTCTAACTACCTGGAGTTAGTCCACACTTCACAGGTTAAGGACACAGTCTCTAGGAAGACTGCTCTTACTTCACCACCAGCCACAACTCTGGGGGTTCCCTGGCTTCTCATGCTTCTGACCAACTGGCTACAAATTTGAAAGTTCCCACTATCCCTCAGGTTTGAATGACTCACAGAACTCAGGAAAGTGCTAAATTTATGATTACAGTTTTGTTATAAAGGACACAAATCAGGACCCGCCTGAAGAGGAGACACATAGGACAAGTTCTGGGAAGGTCCCAAACAGGGAGCTTGTGTGTCCTTTCCCTATAGGATCAGAACATGTCACCCTGACAGCATATCGATACATAATTACCAACCAGGAAAGCTCACTTGAGCTTTGGTGTCCAGAGTTATTTTTGGTGTTTCATTACATAGGCATGATTAATTGCACACTGGTCATGAGGTTGGTTAAACTTGATCTTTAGCCTTCTTCTCCTCTCCAAAGTTTGAGCTGATATCATGGGGCTCAAAGCTCAACCTTCTTATCACATGATTGGTCTTTCCAGCACCATCAGCCCCTATCCTGAAACTAACTATGGGTCCACCATGTGTCACCTCATTACACAAACTCAGGTGAGGTCCTGGAGACCCACCATAAATAACAAAGACTCTCCTATCACTTAGGAGATTCCAAGGGTGTAGAAACTCTCTCCCAGGAACCTGGGACAAAGACCAAATTCTTTACATAACAGCCCTAAAAAAATATTGACTAATTATCAATATAAATATTGAGTGAATAAGTGCATGGGATGCAGTGGAATTCCAGACCTTTCCAACTCTGACGTTCCGTAAAGATGTCGATGACAGCAAGAACCATAATAGTTAGCCCATGTCCTAATGTCTTGGTAGCCACTAAGACTGGTCAGAAATATGCTGGTTTTTTCTTTCATTCCAGGGACATGATACATGAGAGGTACTTCTCCACCCCTATGAAAGTAGACATAGCTATGTGCCTTGCTGTGACCAATGAAATATTAGTGAAACTGAGGTGAGTCACTTCGGGGTAGAATCTTTAAAAGCGTTGTGACTTTTGCCACATTCTTTTATTCAGTGTATTAGCATGAATTGGGGAAGCTAGTGATCCGAGTTGGACATGTAGCATGAATAAGAAATAAATTTTTGCTGGGTTAAGGTTTTGGGATTGTTTATTACTGAAGCATAATTGTTTAAGCATAGCTCATAACACTGTACATACAGTATTGAATTTTTGTCATAATTTCATACTTCCTCTAATCTACGAGGTGGTCAGAATTAATAGCCTCATTATTTTGAATGAAGAGACTGAGGCACAAAGGGGTTATGTCCAAATTCACATCATTGGTTAGTGGCAGAGCTGAGTCAAGGATTCAGATCCAAGAAGCGGTCTCCAAATCTAACTGTTAAATGGTACACGTCAATGAAAGTGAGGCAATGAGAGAAAAGTACTTGTTGGTGGGTAGAACCTTGAAGAGCAACACGGCGTGGGATGGTTTTTTACACTCTGCTGCTGTTTGGTTTTATTTAATTGCTTTGTCCTTTTAGTTACTTGCTGAGAGGAGGAGAGAGTCTGGAAGTGTCTCTGGATATGCTTTTGACATTTTGAATTTCATGCCCGTGAAATTGTTGGTTGCTTTTTGAGAATAAATACAGAAGCTGTATTTAAGATAATTTCTCCATGCCATATGAAAGTCTTTGATGATTCCTTAGCTTTTGAAGAAATAAGTATCCAAATGAATAAATAGCTATTGAATGTGATTGGGCAGAATTTACGTGTAAATGGCGACAAGGAAGGACTGAGGATAGATCTATTCTGGTCCCTCCTGGCCCTTGTAATCCTTTGAATACTTAATTGGATTTTCCTTCAAACATCTTTTATTGCCTCCTGAAGTTTGAATGGGAAGCAAACTCATCAAGTATAGTCATGAATTATGAACAGTCATGTTTTGGCTTCAGGAGACTGGTCTGAAGTAGAGACGAAGAGTATCCTGGGAGGCTCTGAGTGGGAGAGAAAGTGTAAGCAGTGGGTTCCAGCAGCTTGCCCATCTCCCAGGCCTCAGGGGTATCCCTCCTCTGAGCCCTCCTGGCGCTAACGTCTGTACCAGTCATCCTGTATGTATGAAACAATCACTGGCTGCTCATGTTTACTAGCTTCTCAGTCTTTTATCTGTTCCCAAGCTTCCCATAGGCCCATAAGGAAACAGCTTTTATTGACAGTGACACAATACCTGCTACAGCGCTCTGCAGGTAGAAAACAGTAAATATTTATTAACTATGGTTGACCAGGAAATGGGGATTTACGGGAAGTAGGATCGAAAATGCTTTGTTCATCTCTGTGGTATCCTCTGAGAGATTTTTTTCTGTAGGAAAGAGTAGTTGGCTGTCAACACTCCAAAAAGACCACTAGAAAAGCCTGTTGGTCAAGGAAAGCTAAGTTTTTCAGACTTACTGCAGTTAGGGAGACTATTACCTTGACAATGTTAGTAATATCTCAGAAGGGGAAGTCAGGGAAGATATTTATTGGGTTTAGGACCTGGGATAGATGATTTTAAGGAAAGTCTTACAAGGCGGAGACCTAATTGGTATTGGGCATAGTTTATAACACAATATTTTATATAATGTAAAGGTGAGGGTCTTGAGGTTTGTATTTGATATGTACGCTGTTCGTTTTCAAAAGCAAAGTGTTTCATTGTGGGATCAGGTAGCTAATTTTTAATATTTTCTTTTTGACTGGTCCCAGTATTGTTCTGAGGGAAAAAAAGTATGTGCATAAATATTTCTCAATTAAATTGACAAGCAAAAAGAAGAAGTACGCAGTCCCAGTATTGTTTAGCACAAGAATAGGAAAGTTTGCTGGTTTCAGTTCTCAGGGTAGACAGAGAACCTGGCAAGTCTTTTGGAGACTCTATATTTATAACCAGAGCCATTAATAAATATCTTTTCTCTAACTCTTCTCACAATGAGGATCTGCACTATTACGTGGTATTGATCATGAAACTCTGACCTGAATTATTTAAATCCACTGGGGTTGAGCTAAGGTAATAATACAATCCTCTGGCAGGGAAAACTTAGTTTTCTGCTTTTCAAAATCGCTGAAGTTTTCATAGCCTAAATGAGTCAAGTACCTTTCAATGGGTGAAGTGGTCTATTTATTTTGTTTCTGGTCAATCATAAATAATTTGCATCTGTGGTAATTCCTCTTCAAAAGGGGTTGACCCTACATTGCTATATAAGTGGTTCTTACCAAAATGGTGGTATTTCCCCACAGGACTTAATAAATGTGATTTCTCCCTACTCTTGAGTAAAGCATTTCCTGCTCCCTGAATGTATTGGTGCAAAGGTCTTTCTTAGAGAATACAGTAAGGTTAGTGGATTATTTTGCTTATTTGAATCATTGGCCACTGCATCCTAGCCCAAAGGTGGCATAAAGACAGAGCTGAAAACCATTTGTTTAAATTAATAATGTTATACACCAGTGATTTGTGAAATGCAGGCAGAGTAGAACTGAACAATAAGGAAACATGCTTGTGCCCATAAAAGGATAAATTATAAATTATACAGTCAGCATCTGGAATTTAAATGATATGTTTTCTTCTTTGGATGCAAATAACAGTTAATGGTGATAAGGGCATAACAATCCAAATGTAATTTCCCTTCTGGAAATACGTCTTAAAATGATGAAGCTATTTTCAGTTCAAAAGATGACTTTAAAAGAATTAATTTAAAGGGCTACCCAAAACAAAACAAACTCGGAGAGAATTAATTTGTTTTCTTTCAAAAAACAACTAACTCCTTACTCCCTCTGTATTAGTTTTTGAGTTTTCTTAGGAAAATCAGCATTGTCTCTACATAATAAATACAATCATCATCATCATTATGTCATTTGTTGAGTAACTGCAATGTGACACACTTAGTGCAGGACCCTTTAATTGCATTTCCTCAATCAATCCTGTCAACAACTCTGTGAGGTAGGTATTATTACCTCATTTTCAGATGATAAATTAGAAAATCAGAGAGATGTTAGTTTCATTGCACATTGTTTCTCTCAAAGTCTCATGAGTCATTGATTGTTAGAGTCAGAACGCAACTCAAACAATCCAGATTTACAGAGAAGGAAGCCGAGTTATACAGAATGGACATGACTTGAAATGGAATCTTATTATGGGTTGCACATTGTGGTGGGCATTACAATTGGATATCTACCATCCATCCTGGGTCAACACTGGTAATTCCTTTCCCCTCATCCATTATCGATTCAGGAAGAGATGATTATGGGTGGTGAAGTGTGAGGGAAAGTATGCTGCAGGGCTTCCTGGAACAATTTCACTGATCTTTAAAGAGCTACAAGGAGAGAAGGTAGCCATTTTCCATTAGCTCAAGAGTGATGCCAACCCCAAGGTTGGTAGAGTGGAGAGATGGAAAGCAATCGTCTTCTTGATGACATTGTTGCACCACTGATTCAATTAAATTTGAAGCTCATCCTATCTCTGGACTCTATATTTATATAAAAGATCTATGGTTATATAGTTATAGTAAGTATATAGTTATAATAATTTTCTCATTACTTAATTCAGTTTGAGTCAGGGTTTCTACTGGCTGCTGAAAGGATATCAACATTTAACTTGCAGTTACTTATCTCCCTCTCTCTCATGATCGGGGGAGCGCTGGAAAAGATTGAAATGGAATTTGAAAGCAGGCCAAATTGCATTAAGTGGAAAAGAATGATACTGGAAGGGTTACATGAGATGATGAGCAAACCAGCAAGAGTTGGGGTGGGGGAAAGTGTGGGGGGTGGGGGAAGAGAGAAAGAGAAAGGGAAAAAGGAAAAGGAAGAGAAACGGGTGCTGTGATGGGTAGCTTTGGAGAGAGATGAATAATTATTTTTTGGAAGTTCTGCTGTGTTATGCAAAGCCCTAGTCTCCAGTTTCTCAGACATTTCAAAATTCAGTTTGTCTAGTTTTAAGAAAGACGTCCTGTTGGTATTTTTATTCCCATCACATCACATTACATATATAAATTACTTTTGGGAGAATTGAGAGTCTTCCCATACAAGGACAGAGTATGCATATTCATTTCTTCAACTTTTTCCCATACTTACCTCAGTTTAAATTTTCTTCATATGTCTTGCATATTTCTTGTTAATTTGAATCAATTCTATCCAAATTCATTCCTAGATGTTTCATATTTTTGTTGCTTTTGTAATATGTATCTTTTCTTCTATGATATTTTCTAACAGTTTGCTGTTTTTATATAGGAATACTACTTGTTCTGTGTATTATTATTATTAATTATTATACACTCAATCACCTTACCTGTTTTCAATTGAAATCATTATGGCCTAAGAGTTATGATTCTCTTAGTCTTTCCAGGTATATAATCATATTTTCTACAGATGATGGGAAATTTTATTTCCTCCTGATTTTTTATATTTTAAATTTTATTCTCTTAGATAATTGTGTTAGCTAGTACTTCCATAACAATGTTAAATAATGTGGTATTGGTGGATGTCATTGACCTGTTACCAACTTTATTGATAATATTTGTAATCTTTCCCTGATGCTTGCTGCATTCTAGGTTGAGAGGCATGTCTTTCCATAGCCATGTTTATCTCTGTTTCTACTGAAAAGGAAGTATACTTTTATTTCTATGGAAATCAGCATAATGAGCTTGTCTCTTTTGCCTGGGACTTACCCTATTTTATCATTGAATGTTGAGTATCCTGGGAAATACCTCACTCCCAGACAAATCGGGATGATTGGTCACTTAAACTAAAATCAAGATTGGATGTGAATATTATCTGATTATTTTTCAGCATGTATGTGGATACCTTATAATTTTTCAAGCTGACTGATTATTATGATTAACTGTAGTTATATGTTTTATAATATAGAGAGTTGTCTTTTTCCTTTTGGCATAAACTCCAATTAATCACATTATATTAGTTCTCTAACTTATTACTGGATTTTATTTGCTAATATTTTATGTTAGGTATTTTTGTCCACAGTCATAAATGAGATCAGTCTGTGGTTTTCTTTTCAGTGTGTTATCTTTGTTGGGTCTGGGAGCCAATGTTGTGATTTCAGAAAACGAATTCTGAATCTTTATTTCTTTTTCCATATTGTACAATGATTTAAGTAACATTGGTTTTGCTATTTCTTAACATTTTGGAAAGTTTTTCCTTTGAAACCATATGGACTGGATGTTTTTGCAACGAGTAGCTATTTGACAATTTTTTTTCTAGTTTTTTCCCCCCAGAAAAACAGTAATCGGTTCATTTAAGTCATCTGTCTCTTTGGGTTTTGTTTTTAATAATTTATGTTTCATTGGACAATCCTCCATTCATGTTTTCAAATTATTTTTTGTTCAGGTTTTAAAAATATTTGAATAGAATAGATCAAAATAGTCACATGATTCTTTTAATATCTCTATAGATCTGTATATTTTTCCATTTTCATTTTAATACTTTTATCCCTTAATTTAGCTTGTGGTTTTCTATTTTATTGGGTATTTTTTCCCTCTCTCAAAGCAAATGCCTATTGGTCTGTCTCTTTTTCTTATTTATATGTTTCTTTATATAGTTTTTTCTATTTTCTTAGTATATAATTCATTGATTTCTGTTTTTATTTATTATTTCTTTCTGTTTTATTAGGCTTATTTCACTAGTCTTTTTATAACTCCTTGAGAATGTGTGTATAATTCATTTCTCTTCATTCTTTCTTATTTATAATATAAGTGCTTCAGATTGAATTTTTCTCTGAGATGCTTTAGCTGTACCCCATAGATTCTGACATATAGTGTTTCAAAAACCTTTGTCATTCATTTCCAGTTTAAGTGCATTTTAATCAGAAAATGTTATCCATATAATTTCCACTTTAGTCTATTTGGCCCCATTACTTCTGTCATTCTCCAGAATCCAAGGAAGTTTACCAGCCAGCTCGTATCCCCTATCCTTGAGCCAAAGAAAGGATTGTTAATTTTGTCCCTTACACTTACTTTGTGTTTTCAGCATCTTCCAGAACTCTTTTAATTTCCTCTGCCTTTGGCAACTCTTCCTCATATATTGTGGTTCAGCTTTACACATGCTCCCTACTTCTGTCAGAAATGGAGTTTGTGTTCTGTCTCTCCTTTTCCTTGTTGTTTTAGGTGATCTCCAAGAGAAAGAGAAAAAAGGGGTCAGAAACTTCTTTACTCTGACCTCTCATAACTGGCAGTTTTGGGCATGTTATATTCTAGATTGTTCTGTAGAGGATTTGGGGAAGTCGTCAGTTCCACACTCATGCCTCCAGACATCTCATCAAACCATATCTGAGTCTCTGCCAAGCCCGATCAGATGGAATTTTTCAGTGTGTATCCACCCTTAGACAAATCAGATTCAATTCTCTCAATGGCTTCTCCAAAACTAGTTGCTTTCCATCCATTTCCTTACATTTTTTCTCAGCTCCTCAGCCTCTGGGGAAGGAGTATTTAAACTGAATCCTGTAAGAACATTCTAGGCAGGGGGCAGATCATGTGCAAAGGGCTGGAGATAAGAAAGAGACTGACTATTTGGGGAACTGCAAGGCCAGTGTGACTGGCTCATCAAAGCGGGGAAAATGAGGGTGAAGAGGGTAGGCTAGAAATGTAAGCTGCAATAGGACGTGGGAATGTTATTCTTTTCCAGTTATTAGTCCTGGTTATCTGTACCTGTTGTACATCATGATCTTCAGAAACCTTTTAAAGGCCTGGCTAATGATGGGAATTTAAAATTCCATGGCAGAGAACTCAGGGTTGGATGTATTAGCTTCTCTTGAGGTCACGCAAAGTGGATATTTCTCAAGAGGGTGGCCCTGCAGGAGGTACCCTGCTTTGCCCATAGACCAAGGAATGGGCACAGTTCTTAAGTAAATGTGATTTTCAATCACAACCCAAGTAACCCACATGCTATCAGGGAGCCTTCTATTGAAGGTTTCCTTGCCAGCTCATGGCACAGAGTTACCCCCTGGGGAATAGAAATGAAGTGATCTTAATGAATTTCGTGAGACTACAGGTATAGATACAATTCACCCTGTGTAGGGGGCAATTGACTTATAAGACGAGGACCCTTTTTGATCTAACAAGGCTATTTGGTGCTCCTTCTCCCTTCTGCTTCTTAGCACCTTCCAAATGGTAAATGCAATGAAAATAAAAATATGTATTAGCTAGTTATCACTGGCTCTTTAAGTGTGTGATAGAGGTGGGTTAACCTAGCAGCGGGGTGAGTGCCTGATCTAAGGGCTTCTGTTCTGTTTCCTCTCAGTCCCATGCAGCAGTTGATCCCGCTGGAAAACATCCTGGTGGAAACTCTGTTCCTTTGACGCATCTAACATAGCCTCTGTGCTCACCCTGTTCCTATCTCATCGTTTTCACTTCCTGTATCTGCTCCTTGCATGTTGATGCTCTGCAGGACTCTGTCCTCTGCTCTCTTCTCTTCTCGGGCTCCGAGTTCTGCCTGGTGGCCTTGTTCATGTATTATACGTGGTAAGAACTGACACCTGGGTTCTGAGGATGTCCCCATCTGTGACTTCCTGCTGAGACATCTGTTGGACATCTGCACCAACACATCTCCTCAGCATATCATCATCAACGTGCCCGGAGTGGAACTTACCAGTGCCCTGAACTTGGCCAGGCTGGAGCCCTACTCCACATTCAGCCTGCTGGCCAGAGTGGCACCAGCCACATAATCACTTAAAGCCAAAACCTAAGAGTCATCCTCCGTGCCATCCTCTCCCTAACCCAGCATCTCACCAGTCACAAATCCCACTGATTCTGCCTCACAAACTCTTCCTCATGCCTCTTCCCTACTTCCACTATCACTACCCAATCCAGACCAAATTCGTCATTGTTTCCCTGGGTACGTACGTTAAACAACCCTCCAATTCATCTTCCAGCCTACAGTGCCTGACCCCGCCCCCACCACACCTACTCTACTTTTCCATCCTATGTCACAGTTATCTTTTAAAAATGGACTGAGGTCCCCACTGCCGCTCCTCCTCCCCAGTAGACCAAAGATGACAGAGGCATGTTGTGTCAGCCACTATGATTAGATGGTGACCAAAGTCCCTGTGTCCCTTCCTTGACTGTATGTTAACCTCCTGGAAATGATGCACGACTCTAGGGAAAACAGCAGGAAGCAAACCCCAGGTTAATGATGTTTCTGTCACTGGGGCAGAATGAGGGCTAGAAATAGAATAACCTTGAGTTAGGGAAGAAAAATTTATCATTCCAACACACCTGAGATTCAAAGTCTG
Source organism: Rhinolophus ferrumequinum (assembly GCF_004115265.2). Classification (NCBI taxonomy): domain Eukaryota; kingdom Metazoa; phylum Chordata; class Mammalia; order Chiroptera; family Rhinolophidae; genus Rhinolophus; species Rhinolophus ferrumequinum. Next base: position 19,054,536 of record NC_046300.1, read on the forward strand.
CACTAGTTTTAATATGTTTGTCTTCAGTAGATAAAAAGGCCCTGAGGGTCCATGTCTAACCTATCTGTGTGATTGTTGGGTCTAACTCAGGGCCTGGAACATAGTAGGTGGTCAGTACACACTTGTAGAATTTGTATGTACATTTCCTACCTCACTCCTGATCTGGGTCAGTGAGAGAACCTTTGAGAAACCTGTTCATCTCATTTAAGGAAGGGTGGTTTTATACTGAGACAGGCAGTTAGGAAAAGGAGCTGGTGAGGGAAGGAGGTGGGGGCGGGGCAGAGACAGAGAGATAGAGAGGGAGAGAATGAGCGAGAGAGAGAGAAAGTGTATGAGCTGGACTTCTTTTAGTGTAAGAATTGCAGATTATTATTCGAGCACCTCCAACAAGAGCATAGACTGGATACTTCTCAGTGGATTGGCTCTGGGGTTGGCAAGCAAGAACATGGATAAGGCCAAGCAGTGTTCACGCCACTTGTTTATACCTTCTCATTGTCTGAGAAGAAAATTATCCTCGGCCATGCATATAACTAACTGTGAGCTGGAGTGCGCCGTCCTGGCTAATATTAATGCAATGAAGCAGGCTGGCCCAAGGTGGCCTTGCCAGCAGCCAACAAGCTGCCCTTGGCTCTGGCAGCCCCTCTCCTGCCACATCAAGCTAAGGACAGCCTGGGAGCCTCAGTTTTCCCTAGGACCTCCCATGCTATGCTCCCTCTAGGTAGTGGTAGAAGGCCGAAGGGTTTATACGACTGACTTGTGTTTATTCTCAGAGAGCCTTTTGGGTGGCTTCTGAGCTTCCTAGGGAGACAGATCATTTTGCTCATACCGCGTTTCCCCGAAAATAAGACCTAGCCGGACCATCATCTCTAATGCGTCTTTTGGAGCAAAACTTAATATAAGATCTGGTCTTATTTTACTGTAAGACTGGGTATAATATATAATATAATATAATATAATATAATATAATATAATATAATATAATATAATATAATATAATATAATATAATATATATTATATATATTATATATATAATTTATATTATATTATATTATATATTATATTATATTATATTATATAATATTGGGTCTTATATTAATTTTTTCTCCAAAAGACGCATTATTGCTGATGGTCTGGTTAGGTCTCATTTTCAGGGAAACAGGGTAATCCAGAGATTCATGCAGAATGCTCAGTCTTGCCCTTTTTTCTTTTTTTTTGGTCTTTGTAAGCTGGCCAATCTGTTTAAAAGTTGTCACCTTCCCAAACCTTAAATTGGCACCACTCTTGGTTTTAATTGCTTGCTTTTCAATAGGCCTTTTATTACATAGAAGTTTTGCAAGATATACAGAGGGTGCCAAAACAAGTCTATACATTTTAAGAAAGAACAACTGTGTTAAAATTGTAATACTCAATAAATACCGGTAACAAAAGATGAATGCAAGTCACGTTTGATTTCTGCAATTCCAAGAGGTGCTCCAAGTGGTTACCATCAGCGTCCAGAAACTTCTGATTATGGCGAACTACTGCTTGAGCAACGTTGACCAAAGTGTCCACTTGCATACATTTTTTTTTGGCATCCCTGGTATGGAATGTATTTTTAAAATATCAGGTTCCAGGCTGTGGACAACATCCATTAACTTGCATTTCACTGAAGCAGATTGCCAGAATTCTTTCCCCATGAGATAATGTTTAATGAGTGTACTACCTGATTACTCAGTGACAACACAGGTACACAGCAGGCAGAGTTCCACAGGTAACTGAGGTGACTTGATAATTATGCTGCACAAGTATCTCCATCACTCATAGGCAGAGATCTGAGGCCGAACACCAAACCTGTCCCCACATGTGGTGGACGCTGTTTCTGCCCTGCCCAGATCCCCTTTACCAGGCCAGTTGGCAGGGTTGGCTGTTGGTGGCTCACAGCTGCCCCTGCTCTGGATAATTGTCCTAGGAACAAGATTGATTTCTACTGGGACTTTATGCTTCCACCTACACATCCTGCATCCTATGACTGACTGATATGGAGGTACAGAAGAGTAGCCCTTCCTCTCAAGTAGGGACCAGTTCTGGGGTGCCCCTCATGCCCCAGAGCTCCCTGTGGGTTCAGGCTGAGGCAAGCTTCAGCTGAGACCGCATTCTTGCTCAGCTTCTTCCACAGCCCCATTCTGCTTTCTCCACTCCCCTTCTCCTGGGAGCATTGTCTGTAGAAACCTCGTGAAGCTCTGTCTGTAGGGAAACTGACCCAAGACACCACTTACTTTCTCCAAGAAAAAGGAAAACAATAACCCAAAAGTTAAAGTGGTGGAGCAAACTAATCAAAAGGGGACAAAAGAAATTATGAAGGATGGGGACAACACTTCCTCATTTCCCCCTCTTATTTCAGTTCAATTTATCAGTCATTTTTGAGCAACTAATCCCTCACTGTTGTACATTTTGGTTATTTTCAGTCTTTGGCCATTACAAATAATGGTGCAACATGTAGTCTCAAACATAAATCCTCAATTGCATCTCAACTCTGATTCTTTTTATGGCCAAATTTGAATAAGAGAAATTACCAAGGCATAAAGGGTATTGGGTGGTTTTCAAACTCCTAATACATATTGTAAAATTTCTCTGGAAGGGGGATAATAACTCCCTGCGCTATCCACATAATATGAGCATGGCCCATTTCACAGTTCTGCTGTCATTAGTTTTTAGAAAAGCTTGATGCTTTTATAGCAAGATAGTTTCTATTTTTAATTTAATTTTCTTTGATTACTTACGAGATGGCCTATTTTTTTAACGGTTATTAGAAATTTTAATTACTTCTCTATTGTCTGTACATGTCATTACTTATTATTCTGAAGGACCATTTTTCTTCTATTTGTCCTTAATGGTAGTAGGTCCATTTAATAAACTCTTGCAATGTACTGGGCATGGAGTTAAGTGATTTACCTGTATTATTTTAATTTTAATTTAATTTAATGCAATTATTATTTAATCTAATTTTCATGTATTTTATGTAATTATGATGTGGTCACTGCTAGTTCACAAGGCTCCTTAATTCAAATGAGAAAATGTTCCTGCTACCTCAGACAGGAATGTACAGTCATGCTCCAGGGCACATGACTTGGTGATTATAAAGTCAGGTGGTTTGTAGTTTCTACTTGTTCCTTCAGCTCTGCTCCCTTGTTCTTGTGCAGTGAACAATGTGGACAGTTGTACAAGGAGACCTGCTCTTGAGTCTCACAATAACTCTTTGTAGTGGGAATTATTTTGTCTAATTTGTACATAAGGAAATTGAGCCTCAGGCAGTTTTTATTTATTTATTTATTTTTATTTTTTTGGGGAAAAATATCCAAAATTTATTCTCCAACAGTCAGCATCAGCAGGTAAAACTACAGGGATCTTTCCATAGATCATACATTCACAAGGCGGTATTACCGTAACAGTAAGAAAGCCTCCGGTGTGTTCTCTGTAACAATATCCACTTCACAGTGTAAACAGGTACTATTATTGTGTTCACCTTACAATTCCAGAAGGAAAGGCACAACTTGGCAAAAAAAAAAAAAAATCTGGGGATCCTAAAGTCAGGTGCAATAATTAATTCAGAGACAAACTTTTGATAAGTCTTGATCTACATTTCCACACTGAGGGGGAAAGACTTCTCCACCCAAAGAGGAGTGGTCTTTCCTTCTCCTTTCTCGTTAAACCGTTAAAGCAACGTGTCATCGTTTGCTTAATATTACATATACAAAAAGGGGATTAAAAAAAAAATCACATAAACATCTTGAAGATCCAGCTGCTCCCACCAATACATCAACTCTTAGGTTTAAGACGGGGCTCAGGCAGTTTTTAAATTGGCTTGTCCAAGTTCATACACCTGTAGAATAAGCCAGAATTTGAATACAAGCCTGGTAATACCAACACTAGAAATTCTAATCATGGTGCTATGTTGCTTTAACCTAGTGGTTAAATGAGAAATATTTTTTTCCTCATTTTGTCTTTTAGCGTTTTGATGTATAGAAGACTTAAATGTTTATGCAACTAAATTGAGCGATTAATCTCTTCCTTTGTGTTTTTCAAAAAATGTTTTTGTCTCTGGTTTTATGCTTAGAAAGTGATGATTTTTAGGTTTAAAAGTTCTTTCTTTGACTTCCTACCCAAAATTAGGAGCAGTTTCAGCTAAAAATATCCAACATTGTATTTCTAAGTCAGTGAAACACGACTTAATGTTTCTACAGTTTTCCTTTTGAGAGTTGTACAGTTTTTGCCTGAACAGGTGATCTCACATCTTTCTTAGAAGTTGCATAATATTGAATCAACCCATATGCTTGTATAATGTGTCATGTTAGTGAGTAAAACAGCTTCCCTTAACAAATTTAAATTTAGAACTAACAAGATTTTACATAGGAAAAAGAAGCTCTGTGAAGAGAAAAGGGGCTGGATCAGTGTCCCTGAATTTTGACTTATCTCTGAAAATCTCTTCTGCTCTGTACCAATCACAGCCCCATGATGATTTTGAGAGTGAACTCTTTTTCCCTTGCAACTCTGACCCAAGCACACAGTAAATCCGTTCTCTAGATTTTTCTAGAGATGGCTCCTACTTTGAAACAATTTTTACTAAACAATTTAGGTAAAGAAAAACAAAATACTGAGAATATATAAATGTAATACAATCCAACACATGAATTGCAGGGTTTTGATTCCACCGACACTGTCTGGAGCAAGTCCCATGTCTTCTCATATTCAGGGAGGCACAACTTGACTGACACTTGCCTGGGATCCAGCCTCCTACTTCTGGCTTTGCCTCTTTGCAGAAGGTTCCATCTTAACTTTCTTTCACCCTGTTAGAGTTGCCAACTGGAAATCTTGACCCCTTTGTACTTCGAACTAGGGCAATGGTGTGTCCTTTACACTTCATCCAGATATCACTCTCCATGGTTGTTTACTTCTCTTATGAGCACCTCAAACTGACCTCCCCAGGTCCTTCCCCAAACCCACCTCTTCTCCTGTATCCTTGTACTCTATGAGGGGCAGCCCCTTCTATTCTAGATTCCTCCTACTTGCTTATCCTCGAGCCTAACCCCCGATGGGTAACACTCTCTAATGTCCTTTCAATTCATCCTTGTCTTTGTAGTTTCACTCTCACAACCTTTGATCAGAACCTGGATTACTTTGAGAGCCTCCTAATCTGTCCTTTCTGCATCCAATTTGACCTTTTCAATTTAATGAAAAATGATTTATTGAATACCTATTTATGTTTTAGTTCCTACAAAATAGTAATAAACAAAATGGACATGTTCCTACATTTATGGAGTTTATTTTCAAGAAGGGAAGACATTCACTTATTTATTACATTAGTATTTATTGAGCATTTTCTATGTACAAGTTTCCAGGCTAGAAGCTATGTATATAGTAGTGAACAAACAAATAGCAGCTAGACATTTTGGTCCTGACTTCATGGAGCTTAGATCTAGTGGGAGAGAAATAATAAATAATGAATATATAAGCACACAAATAAATGTGTAATCGCAATTTATGATTACAAAGCACAAGGTATCAGAATAGCTTATGGGAGGAGACCTGCTCTAGATAGTTAGGTAGATTAAAGATGACTGGAAATTCTCTACTTCTCCCATTGAGAGGTGAAATCGAATCTCCTTCCCGTAAACCTAGTTAGCCTTAGTTATTGGCTTAACTAACAGAATGAGTACAAGTGATGTTCTGGGATTACAAGGCTAGTTCCCAAGAGGCATTGCAGATTCCACCCAGGCCTTTCAAAACACTGTCCCCGGGGGGCTCTGAGCTATCAGGTATGATGATGGCTGACCACTCTGACCTCACTACGTATAGCCACTCTGATCCTGTTAATCCCAGACTTCCTGTTATTCCCACCAAGTCACCAAATATATGAGTGAAGCTGTCTCAGGCCCTCTAGGAGAGTCTATCCACCAGCTGAGTACCACTGAGAGACCTTAGTTGATGCTATCAGGAGCTGAAGAATCACCCAGATGAGCCCTGCCCAATTTCGATTCCCCAAGTCACAAATAACTCTGCCCTCCAGGGATGACTTTTTCCTCTCTCCACAGGTACATTAATATAACGAAATGATGTAGAACCATAATGCTATATTCTCTTAGCAGGAGTCCCAAAAAAGTGATGGCTAGCTAATACATTCGGAGCATGACTATGTGTCAGTTACTGTATCAAGGGCTAAGCATATCTCACTCAATACCCCTAGAAAGTTGAAAATGCATAGAAACTGCTTCATTTTTATTTTTACTAATGAGGAAATTAACGCACAGGGAGGCCAAGATACTGATCCATGACTGCCTCATTAGTAAGTGGCGGATCTGGGATTTGAATTCAGGAAGCGTAATCTTACGCCATGCCCTCAGGCAATGTACTGTACTGGCCTGCGGACATTAGCCCATTCTATTCTAATCAGAATTTGAGAAGATTTTCTTTTAGGCAGATTGGTTTTCCCTGAGATACAGTCCCAAGGAGATCTGGACCAGAGGTATGGGTGGGCAAAGTTCAGAAATGGGACAAAAGACTCATTGGGGGCTAAACTTCCCTATGGAAACTGTCTTGACCCTTCACATCTCTTTCTAGGATTTAATTAAATATTTTCTGAAGTGGTCCCAGATTCCCAGCCTTATTTTTGTGTTTGCCAAATAGAAAACCTTACAAAGGACCCCTGTCCTTCTTTCCTTGGGTTTCCATTGATTTGCTCCTCCTTCACTTTTGATACCTGCTCCTTTCCGTCCCCCGGGCCCCCGCCCCATTCCTGTCTCTCCTGCAGGATCTTACTGCCTTTTTTTTTTTTTTTTTTTGTGAACGGAAGGCAAAGATAAAATCAAGTGGAAGTTCCCAGCCACAGAAAGGGAAACGCTGCCACTGTCTACTACAGGAATGGTGTTAAATACGCATCCTAGAAAAGTGAAGGCTGACACAGAGCCTTCCTGCCAGGATCCCTGAGGCACTTCGAGCTATATCACCAGGGCTTTTAGGAACCAGTCAGTCAGAGGCATTATTGAACATTCACTGGGGCGAGTGCAGACTTCAGAGGGGGTTGCTTGCTTGACCTTATTTCTAGTCCTGCAACACCTCAGGCTGCTGTGCTTTTATTTATAATGTACCCTCTATCTGGAACCTTCCTCCCACCCCCACTTCTCTTTTTAGGGCCTGCATTTTTTTAGTCTTCTTGTGCCAAGCATCATATAGCCACTATCTAATATCTATGGAAAGGATTTTATTTTATTGAGGTTTAATTTACATAAGACATTATATTAGTTTCAGATGTACAACATAATGATTCAATATTTGTGTATGTTGTGAAATACTCCCACGAAGTCTAGTTAACATCTATCACCATACATGGTTACAGAAATTGTTTTCCTGTAATGAGAACTTTTAAGATTTAGTCTCTTAGCAACTTTCAAATATGCAATACAGTCTTCTTCACTGTAGTCACCATGCTATACATTCCATCGCTATGACTTGTTCATTTTATAACTTGCAGTTTGTGCCTTTGGACCTCCTTCACCCATTTGGCCCATTCCCCCGCCTCTGGCAACCACCAATCTGTCCTGTGTCTATGAGGTTCAGTTTTTGTTTTTGTTTTAAGTTCTAAATCTAAAAGAGATCACACAGTATTTGTCTTTCTCTGTCTGACTTATTTCACTTAGCATAATGCCGTCAAGTTCTATCCATGTTTTTAAAATGGCAAGGTTTTATTCTTTTTTCATTACTGAATAATATTCCATTGTGTGTGTGAGTGTGTGTGTGTGTGTGTGTGTGTGTATACATATATACTGTGTTTCCTCGAAAATAATACCTAGCCAGACCATCAGCTCTAATGCGCCTTTTGGAGCAAAAATTATATAAGACCCAGTATTATATTATATTATATTATATTATATTATATTATATTATATTATATTAAAGACCCGGTCTTATTTTACTATAACAGATGATAGTAAAATAAGACTGGGTCTTATATTAATTTTTGCTCCAAAAGACGCATTAGAGCTGATGGTCTGGCTAGGTCTTATTTTTGGGGAAACACAGTATATAGTATATCACACTTTCTTTATCCATTGAACTGTTTGTGTACATTTAGATTATTTCCATCTCTCTTCGTTATTGTGACTAATGCTGCAGTTAACACAGGGGTGCATATATCTTTTCAAATTAGTGTTTTGAATTTCTTTGGACAAATACCTAGAAGTGGAATTGGTTGGTCATAAGAAAGTCCTATTTTTCAATTTTTTGAGGACCCTCCATACTGTTTTCCATAATGGGCGCATCAACTGACATTCCCAACAACACTGCACAAGGGTTCTCTTTTCTCTACATCCTTGCCAACACTTGCTACTTCTTGTCTTTTTGATAATAGCCTGGAAAGGCTTTTTAACAATGATGATACCGTGTTTTCCCAAAAATAAGACCGGGTCTTATATTAATTTTTGCTCCAAAAGAAACATTAGAGCTTATGTTCAGGGGATGTCATCCCGAAAAAATCATGCTAGGGCTATTTTCTGGTTAGGTCTTATTTTCGGGGAAACAAGATATTACACTTGAGTTTTGACTGCTAAGTGGAGAGTATTGCAAATCTGGTAACTTCTTGCCATCTCCACCACTACCACCCAATACTAAGCCACCAGCATATCTTCCCTGAACTACTTACTATAATAGCCTCCCAACCAGTCTCCCCACTTATTCTCTCCTCATGGAGGAAAGAGTCATCTTCCCTAAACTTACTGTATTTTGCCATGTATTACGCGCTCCCATGTATAATGCGCACCCATGTTTTTGGCTGAAACTTTCAGGAAAAAAAAATCTTCTGTTTTAATTTTCCAAGGGATTTTCCAATAAAAATAGCAGCTAGATGGCTAGCTCCTGCCAAAAGTGTGTGAAGAGAAATGTCACGCAGTTCACCCTGTGGTAATAAAGTCGGCATCACCTATCTTATCAAGGCAGAGTCACTTACTCTGTGGACATAATACGTCACTCTTCGTTTCGTTTCGTTGAATCATTGGCCGATATTACTTTCATTGCAAGTTCATCATAAATTAAACAAAACCTATTATCCTATTCCAGGGTATTATTTTGCATACAGATACCATTATGGATTTCTGAAGTTACACTTTTAACTCATAAGCATAAATAGAATAATTCAAAACATTTATACAGATACAGAAATAGTTCTACCCATGTATAATGGGCATCCTCATTTTTCTCTCACAAATTTGGGCAAAAAAGTGTGCATTATACACAGCAAAATACAGTAACTAGATTATATCACATCAAAGTCTTCTCAATCTATTTAGGATTAAATCCAAACGTTTTCTATGGCTTCCAAGGCTTTATACCATTTGGCTCCTGCTTACTTGCCTACCTCAATATTTCAGTTACTAAGGCTGTATAACAGATTACCCCAAAATGTAGTGACTTAAAACAATGACAAGTATTTTGCTTACAAATATGTCATTTGAGCAGGGCTTGGTGGACATAGCTCACTTCTGTTCCTCTTGGTATTAGCTGTGGCAATTGGAGACCAGCAACTGGACTCACCTAAAATCTTGTTCAGTCTCATATCTGGTGGTTGATGATGTCTGACAACTGAGACCGCCTTTGGTGCTGTCAACCTGAGAACCTCTGCATGTGGCCTGGTCTTTCTCACAACATGGTGGCTGAGACCTAAGGCAAATGTCCCGAGAGAGAGAGAGTCAGGTAGAAGGTATATCGCCTTTACTAACCTAGCTTTGGAATTAAGACGTGATCACTTCTGCTATATTCTATTCAGCAGTCACAAAGCCTTGCCCAGGTTCAAGAGGGGGACAGACTCCACCTCTTGATGGAGAGTGGCATGTGGGACCGAAAATATTACTGTAGTCATTTTTGAAAACTGTACTGTCTCACACATCTTCAACAATTTCCCACACAGCTCACTAAAGTCAAAGAATATTTTGTGAACCATGTTAAATATTTGTTTTTTAATTAAAGTTTATTGGGGTGACAATTGTTAGCGAAATCACATAGATTTCAGGTGTACACCCAATGGCATTTTTTAAAGAAATAGAACAAAATATCATCAAATTCGTATGGAACCACAAAAGAACCTGCATAGCCAAAGCAATCCCTAAGAAAAAAGAACAATGCTGGAGGTATCATGTTAAATATTTTTGAAGGCGTGTTCTATCTTCTGAATGTTTGTGTCCCCCCAAATTCATATGTTGAAAACCTAATAGCCAATATGATGGCATTAGAAAGTGGGGCCTTTGGGACGTGATTAGGTCATGAGGGCAGAGCCCTCATGAGTGGGATTAGTGGCCTTGTAAAAGAGACCACAGAGAGATTCCTGCCTCTTCTGTCATGTGAGGAGACAACCAGAAGTCTGGGACCTGGGAGAGGGCCCTTACTGACCATGCTGGCACCCTGATCTCAGACTCCCAGCCTCAGACCTGTGAGAAATGCATTTCTGTTGTTGATAAGCCACATCGTCTGTGGTATTTTGTTATAGCCACCTGAATGGACTAAGAAAGCATGCATAGTCATTGGAACAATCCTGCAACTTAGGTATCATCCCCATTTCAGAAAGCTGGTACGTGACAGAATAAGGATTTGAAAAAGTTTTACTTTCCTTCAATCACTGCTCCCAATGTGGTAGTTCAAATCTCACGTCCCCCTCTCCAACCAATATCCTGAACAGGTTCCATAACTTTATAGCCAACATTGGTTAGTAAAACAGTCATTTCAGCATTGACAGTCCAATCTTATTTGCGTTTGAAACTCCAATCTTAAATCTATTCTTTAGCTCCCCTCCTGTCTCTCTTTACCCCTAGCTCAGCCGAAACTGGGGTGTGAGGTACGTGCAGTAGGGAGGGACCACGGGCTGCTCCTTCACCTCTCTTTTCCTCCCTTTTCAGGTTCTAGAATGCCTTTGTGTTTACCACTGGGCAGAAGGGCTGGGAAAAGTGGCTGAGTGGTCTTTGTTAGCTGGCTGCCATCGGTCGGCAAAGTTGCTCCTAGTAATTCTCTGGTTCCAGGTGATCTGTGTTGATGGTGAGCATGTTTGATTGGGATGCTGGTCACCTGTATCCCACACCTGCAGTGATGAAGCTCCCTCAGAGAGGGTAGTTGTGTGTTCTTTTCATTACCTCCAGGAGCCTGCACAACAGTCTCTCCAGATGGGTTGTGGCCTTGGCCAGCTAGCAGCTGTCCACGCAACGTCATGGCTTCTGTCTCCTCGTCTAACCTCCGTGACAATCATGTGGAGTCATAGAAACTTCCACAGCTTCTTCCATGACATCTAATGGCCTTGAGGAACTGGGTTTAGATAGGCTAGCTACCACCTTGTTTCTAGGCACACCACACCAATTCTCTCCTTTCCAGACTGGCCACCCAACCTGAGAACTCTCTAGACAAGAAGGCCCCATCATGATGTTTATTTCTTGGAGAGATTGCCAGTGTCACCCAGGGACTCCCTCCCTCCATACACTCTGGCCAGCAAGGGATCCTAGGTTGGGTGTGTGGGTTTCTGCAGTCCACTGCCCCAATTGAGGACACTTCCAATCACTGTGAGGGGTCCTCAGGAGTCCTCCTCCCTTGACTTGAGGTACAAGGAGAACCAGTTTAGTGGCCTTTTAACGAACCCTGTGGTGTTTCCTGCTCTCTTTATGATTTTGCCAGGGGACGAGCCCTTATTCTTTTTCTCTCCAGTTTTGATCCTGGACCTCAATTCTCGGGCAACAGGAAGCTTCCCACTCAGCACCTGGTTACAGTCATAAAATTACTGTTGTGGCCTCACATTCAGACTCCACAGACTAAGGAGCCTCTCTTCCCCCAGCTGCTGAAAAAATAGGGCTTTATTCTAACAGGACAAACTTAGGTCCTATGTCCACCTGGAACCAATCACTGGGGCCCCAGAAATCTTATACACTGTTTGGTTTAGGCCCATGGGGCTCACCCTCGGAGCTGGGACTGGGGTCATTCCCACCTAAACTGCTGAGCTGTTAGTTCATGGAGGCGGTGTGAAAAGAATGTGGAAGAGGCATTTGCAGGTACTCCATCTCAGAGTCTCCAGAGCATCCAGAGCATAACGCTTAAAACATTTCCTTAAATATCCTCTTTCTGGTCTGTCTTTCCCACAAGATCTCCTGGGGGGCAGAGGCTATGGCTGTTTGGTCTAGCACTAGAAGTGTCTCCATGCTTAACCTCAAGCCTGGCATATAACAGATGTTTCAGCAAGTGTTTGTTAAGCTGAATTCAAATAAAAGAAAACAGAACTTGGAGGACCAAGGGTTGCTGACCTGCCTATCTCACAGTTTAATGGCCTCCACTGAAATGCAGAGGTAGTGCCTACTTCTCAACCTGCTGAATTTTTCTTCTTTCTTTGTTTAATATTTCTTACTGGATACCTAGGCTTTCCTTCTTGCCTTCTTGGTCTGGTTTCTGCCCATGCTACCCGTGTTTGGCAGAGCCTTGCCTGGTCTGCCAACGGTGAGCTCTATAACATCTGTTTCCGGAAATGCATTTTAATTGCAACTTAAAAGTGGAGCCATCCTGTACAGAGTTACCTTTGGGGGATATGGTGTGGAGTACTATTGATTTATTTATAATTCATAGTCTACTCCCTTCTGAAAAAAAAATATCTTGAAGCCGTTGATGAAATTGAGAGTGTATTCTAGAGAAGAAAGAGTTCTGGTCTTGGATTTTAATTCTGGTTGTCTCTAACTCACTGTGTGACCTTGGGCAACTCATTTGACTTTCCTGGGCCTCGGTTATTCTCATCTGTGAAATGAGGACTTTGTATGTCGGAGAGGGAGCTGGGTGAGTGGAGAGATATTTAAGAGGTGGTAGCCATGGTTCCCTTTTGCACAACATTCCATGATGTTGTGAGTATGGATGTGTCAGAAACCTTATTTGATATGCACAATTACAACACAGAAACTGTAGAAATGGACTGTGGAAACCCACTAGGAGAGCTCGCTTATGAAAAGTAGTAACCTTTTTATCTATTCTGCATCATAGTGTGTTTGTATTGATTGACAGAACGCTTCAGGAACCCACTGGATGTTGGCATTAATAGTATTGCTAGCACATGTCAGGCCTGGAAACCCTGATTTTATTATTTTCTTCTCTGCTTTTGTTTTTAATAATGATGACACACCCCAGATATTTAAAGACATTTTTAATAACTCTCTTTAGCAAAAATGTGTTCTGGCACCTGCATCATTGCCGACAGCCAAGAGCGTTCATACCATTTTCAGAGATTGTGCAGAGAGAAAGCCGACCTAACTTCTAAAGCAAAGTTATGACTATAATTTTCCTCAATTGCAGTCTGGTCTCATTTGATTTGTGCTCAAGGGTACTTCAGCTGGATTTGTTTCCACCAGTTGGAATATCTTACTACAGCTGGAAGCCTGAAATAGAACTCAGTTCACTGATTCTATTAGAAATCAATGTATTTGGCATCCAGAGTGACCAAGGACTCTGTCTCCAGATTTGGGGAGAGTCAGGAGACAGGGTAGGTGGACATCAACCTGAAATTGTATGGCATATCACCTTGCTACAAGAAATCTCCAGGTGTATTCACAGTTTTTCCCTTTTGAGAATAATTGGTATGTTTCCCATGTGTAATTTTCTTATTTCTTCTGACTGGAAACTAGTAATGACCATTACAACGAGAAAAAAGCTGACACAAGCATTTGTCTGTAAGAAATTCCTATAATTACGTATGTTAATTTGTCAGCATTCTGCCTTCTTTCAATTTTCAGCCAAAGACCAACATCCTCAGAGACATCTTTTCCACAAATTTCTGTGTGCTCTTTTTGCCAAAAGTTTAAAAAGTCCATTTTAATCTATGATTAAATCCAAAGGAATCTCCCACACTGTTCCCAAGCCCCTTGCATCTTGGCAAGTGCACAGTTCATACATCAAATCCACAGTCCCTTAGCAACAGGCTATGGGCACCATTGAATGGGAGAGTGGGTGACCAATTGAGCTTCTCTAAACCAGCATTTGCGGGATGCCTCCTTTTTTTCTTCTTATGTTATAATAGAAAAAGCAAATGCCAAAATGGATTTGTATTTATGAATCTTTCGTCACTTGTCAGGATTATTTTCCTGTTCATTTGAAATTGTATAAATTCATCCAGAACATTAAGTTCTTAAATGTAGTTTTAGTCCCTTGAATCCATTGTAAAGGATTTGCAAAAGAGGGGTGAAAAGAATTATGATACAGAACGGAAAATGATTGGTGAACACATGGAGCCATGCAGGAAATATATTTTAAGAAATGGTTTTCAAAGAGGAATCCATCATGGCAGTGCTGTGAAGTGTATACTCTATCACAGAAGTTCTAGACTGTAAAATCAAGCTGCCTACTTTTTTCTCCTTTAAAAAATATTCTATTCAGGATATAAAACCACAAGCATTTTTCTTAATAGTGCTAGCTGATGAGAAAAGTAACAAACAATAAAAAAGCCCACTCAACTTATTGCCTGTGACAGTGGGAGTGTAGAGGAAGTTAGATGGTGAAAACAATTATTTTTTCAAATCCTATGTCAGGATGATCTGAAATTTTATATGGGTGGAGAAGAAAACTAGGCGAGTTGGCAGAATTTGTGTATTGGTCTCTATGGGCTAAGTTATGCGGTGGTAACAGAGAACCCGACATTTCCGTAGCTTACAACAACTGAGATTTCTTTCTTGTTTGTACTGCGTTACCATGGATTGACCTTGGCTTTGTGCCATGTCACCTTTGTCTCAGGACTCACATTGATGAAGTTGCTTTTCTCTGGGACACTGTTGATTATTGAGGAAGAGGAAAACAGAGAAGATGGTGAACCCCATATTGGCTCTTAAAGCTGCTGTCTAAAAACAACACCTTTCACTTCTGCTCACATTTCATTGGCCAAAGCAAATCATTTAGCCATGCCAGAAATAATAGGATGTATAGTCCTCTAGCACAGAGGGTCTCAAATAAGGGTGACAAGTATTATAGTCCATAAGTGACCATGAGAATGGCCTCTTAGGGTCAAATGTGGAGTATAATTGACTGAGGCTCCAGCTGCTGCACTTTGAAGTCTGGCCTGTGTTTGTGCCAAGGCCATACTTCCTATGAGCTGCTCCCTACCATTGACTGTGTGTGGTGGGGATACTAAAGCAGACACATTTCTGGGAGGCAGGGACTCCTTTGCTAGCCAGCTTGGCTCAGAGCCTCCTGAACAGCTTTCCCAAACCTTCCTTTGGCTGCACAGTGACTTAGACTGTCTCCATCCAACCTTCTCTCCTTCTCTCCTTTACTTGGGGCATGTTTGTGTCATGATCTGATGCGTTTCCAAGCATTCTCCAGCTCACTCCCGATTTCCTTTCACATAGACATTTGGCCTAATCAAGTCCTTGTATATATAACCCTTTCTTGGCAGAGTTCACCACAGAACACTACGGAAAGAAGAAACCTAGGAGGAAGAAGAAACAAAGTTGAGTGGCTTATGAATCTCTAGAGTAGTTTGAATCACATATACTTATAAATAAATGTGCATATCTGGAACAGTATGTATATCTTATGGGGGGCATAGGTCATACTTACTATAACGTTATGTCTAGATATTGAAACAGGTATTCAGATTCTATACTGAATCAGTTGGTCAGAGTGCCTGTCCTGCTCATAGCCTTTCTAAGGAAGGTGGTTCCACTCATGGACCAGCTCTTAGCAGCCATGTTTTATACCACGGAATTCTAACTCTGCCTAAAGGTGTTTAGAACACAGGTCTAGACCTAAGAGCAGCTGATAATAGATGGCCAATAGTCTGTGTGGCGATGTTGTGTAAAAAGCTCTGTCTAAATACAGGTAATGATAATTAAGGGGGAATCAACAATTCTTTTGGGGTTTTGAACCGGGATTTGTTTTCGTTTACATTTCCCCAGGAGCAGACTCTGAGACAATAACTTGGGTGTAGAAAGTTTATTTGGGAGGTGTGATAATTAATTTTATATGTCAACTTGACTGGCCTAATGGATGCCAGGTAGCTGGTAAAACGTTATTTCTGGGTACATCTGTGAGAGTGTTTTTGGATAAGATTAACATTTGATTCAGTAAAGAGACTGAGTGAAGAGATTTCCCCTCGCCAATGCGAGTTGTCATTATCCAATCTGCTGGGGGCCCAGATGGAACAAAAAGGCAAAGGAGTGGCATATTCTCTCTGAGTTAGGATGCTCTGCTTCTCCTGCCCATGGACATCAGAGCTCCTGGTGTTCAGGTCTTTGACCTTAGACTGGGCATTGCACCATTGGCTTCCCTTGTTTTCAGGTCTTTGGAATCTGACTGAGTCATACCATTGGCTTTCCTGGTTCTTCAGCTTTCAGATGGCAGATTGTGGTAGTTCTTGGCATTCATAATTATGTGAGCCAATTCCTATAATAAACCTCCTTTTTATCTATCTACTTATCTATCCATCCATTCATCCATCCATCATCTATTAGCTCTGTTCCTCTGGAGAATCCTGATTAATACAGGAGGTGATTTCAAGAATGGCAAGTAGAATCTAAGGAAAGTGGGACATACAGGAAAGAAAACCTAATAAAGATTTAATGATTGGTTACCACTGCAGCCAGCTGGAGCTCAACCCTATTTAGGACCTTTTTAGAAACCATGTGGGACTTGTTTAGACGTTGTCTCCGTGGAGGACATGGAATCTGGACATTTACTCAGAGCCTATCACAATAAGTAACAAACCCTATCACAATGAGTGATAACCCCACAATAAGTAACAAACCCTATCACAATGAGTGATAACCCCATCAGGTGAAGGTTATTACTTCTAGGACATTAACTCCTTCACTCTGGGATGCACCTGCCACAGCTGAGCAAGCTTCCATGGAACCTCAGATGGAGACATCAAAAGGTGCTTGCACTGGGACTCTCAGCTTGCTGGAAATTCTCTACCGTGGCTATGACAGACTTGGAAGGAGGCAGAAAGGGCCTTGACAGCATCTGTAAAGACTTATTAATAGAGAAACAGGAGCAGAAATTGAAAAGACACAGAAGAGCATGAAACAGAAAGTGCCATAAGTAAGCAGAGAATAGTAAGCTGACTTCACAATCATGAAGAAGCTGTGTAGTAGAAGAAGCCATGAAGTAGAGAAAACACATATATGGAGTAATAGGTTGTCATTGGTAGATTAGCCATTGAACTGTTTAACCAGAGAAGGGGAGGAGCTACTTCTGCTGCGGGGCGGGGCATTGACCTTATTTTCTTCTCCCTCTGTCTTGCACAGCAATACCAATACTTTTCAATTTCTTGGTGACCCTTGTATCACTCTGATAAGAGTTGAAGTCCCTATTTCCAGGGGTGAGGTAGAAACTAGAAGTAGTTTTTTCTCTCCTAAATGAGTTGGCTTCATGCAGATTCTCAGGACATGGGTGAAACAGAAGTAAGCTTTAGCTCTGCTTTCTGAGTTTCTGAGACCCACTGGGGAATAAAGAGCAAGAATGCTTACTCAGTAAGGAAGTGCGAGGGTACAGTTTCTCCTTAGGCCTGCTTTGGTGCTGCAGAGTGAGGCTCACCGATACTCAGGTCAGAATTCTTTCAAATATTGAGGTCCTGCCTTTGCTAACTGTGGGAGAAATGGTCTTTCCTCACTGGGTCTCAGCAGGTGCAGCAGCAACAGCTGAGCCCTGCCCTGTGTCCAATGACTTACACTCCCCCGAGACACTTCTGTCAGGTCTTTGCTCTCTTTGGGATGAGGTATGTGTAGGTCTTACTCTTATCAAAGATTGCTGAGCATTCAAGATGTAAACATCCCATGCCCAAGTAAGCCACCAATCCCTTAAAGATATTTAGCTAAAATCCAGTCATATACCTACATTTTAAATATAAAATTGGTTCCTAAATGTGAATAGTCATATTATTGTCAAGATGTATTATTCAGCTTTATATTTAAAGTCTATAAATTTCAACTACTTTAGGAGAAAGTTTGGGGAGCAAACTTTCATAGTTGCATTTGTTTGGCAGGGGTGGGAGTTGTCCAGGACCACCCCCTACTGCCCGCACCCCCCCCCCCACACACACAAAGAGAATGCCCTGAAGATAAATATGGCAATATCTTATAAGCTTTGTGTACTGTCTTCTCCTTTCTTGGCCACTAATGCAACAGTACACTATGAAAACATTGCAAGTTTCTCCTATCTATTCTCGCCTTCTTTCAAAGTGTACCTGTGCAGTGTCCCACTTTCATAGTGCTTCTCGAAGGGGATCAAGCCTGGGAAGAACTTGGTGTACTGGGGTATTGGCTTTTTCTTAGAGAACTGCCTGTTGCAAGTTGGCTTCTTGGGGAAACAGATGCTGAGATAAAGTTAGGAGTGCAAAAAGTTTATTAGGGAGTTATATCTGTGAAAACAAATATGAAGCAGGATTTGCAGTGGGAGCCATCAGACCTTGACGCAGCCTGGATAAAGCCTCTGACAGCTCAATGGAGAACTTCAGAGCAAAGTTTACCCATTATGGGGGCATCCTGTATTGGGTGGAAATGGGTAGACCCTGTACTGCTGTCTTGCTCAGTCATTGCCTGGGGGTCACTCTGGGAAGAGCACGACTTTGTCTTAAAAATGCAGACAGACTCTAAACACAGTAACAACTGGAGGCTGTCAGCTGCCCACACTCCTGGGCGGTGAGTTCTGGGCGGTGAGTTCTTTCTTAGGGAGAGATCTGAGTTGTGCATCCCCATGACTGCCACGTTGGTTGAACCAAAGGAAAGACTGTATAATGTGGAAATTTTAAGGCCTGTGATGGGCAGAAAAAGAACTCTTTAGTGTGCATAAATGTTTATTCAGGGACTACTTTAAGCTCGATGCTTTCACCAAGCAGGTCTCTAATGACACTTGGAACAAAAGAAGAGAAAAGAAAAAAGAGCACTTTTGTTGTTGCTTCTTCCCCCACGCCTTGTTTTCTATTGTTTGGTTGTCTTGCCTGGCAGAATATTTAAATCCTACTTGTCTTTTAAGGCTCAGATTAGGATTGTCATGGTGACAAAATATTTGATATTGGGATTCTCCCAGAAAATCAGACTTATTTGAAACCAATGACTTCAAATCAGCAGTGCTGGTCAGCTTTGTGGATTTTTTTGTGTAGGTACAGCTTGTTTTGTTTTTGTTTGGTCTCACCTGTACCTTAACCTGTTTTATGCTTCCTGACACAATGACTGTTTAACCTTTATCAAGTCCATAGTTCACTAGGACAAGGTATGATCGCAATGCTCCCATTAGACAGACCTCTGTGGGTTTGCCTGGGTTAAGTCTCCACATTTTTAGCAATAAAGTCCCTATTCTATCCTGACATATATTGACATGTATCCTTCCTCCCTTCATACTAAAAAAAGATTCAGAGAGTTTTGATTTTAACAAGTTTTCTCTCTTTTTTTTTTTTTTAATTATTCCTTCTGTTCATCTTTTCTCCTGTGGCATTTTTTTTCTTCCAAAAATGGCTGCAATAATCTCTCCCATCCTACATGCTCTTCAAGAATCTTTCTACTTCCTTATCAAGAAATGGAGAGTAATTTCCTTCCCTTAAAACCTGGGTGGGCTTGTCATTGCTCCATCAGTAGACGGCAGCAGAAGTGATGGCTTGTGACCGCCGAGGCTAGATTAGATAATGCCATGCATCTTTGGGGTTCTTTTGGGACACTCACATGTGGAACCCAGCCACCATGCTGGGAGGGAGCCCACACCCCCCAAGGAGAGGCTCCCGTGGCGAGGAGCTGAGGCCTTGGCCCAGGGCACTGGTAGAGCTCCCAGAAAGTACCATCACAACTTGCCAATCACAGAAGGGAGCTGTCTTGAAAGGAATCTTCAGGCCCCATTCAGACTGCTCAGGCTGGGCCACTTGAAACAGAGGGACCTTCCTCATTGACTCCTGCACAAATTGCTGACTTGTAGGGAAAAAAATATATTGTTGCTGTTTTAAGCCACCACATTTTGGGATGGTTGGCTACCCAGCAATAGTAACCAGAACACCTTCACTTTGTGACCTCCTCAAAGATAACTTATTTCTGCCCTTTCAGTGACCGCTGTGCTGGGTCATTCTATTACACTGTACTGTGGTGCAGTGATCTCAGGGAGAGGTGGCTCGGCATATTAATTTCTAAATGATTGCAATGTTGACTTTCCAGAAATGCTGCTTTTTCATTGTGGTGGTAGCTGAGGATTCACGTTCTCTTTTATTCTCTCAGTGATGGTTCTGGTCTGTAATGTTTTCCTGGTTGTTTCCATTGATGGACGAGTTTTCACAACAAGTTTGGGAGAGTTACACAATTATGGTGAGAGCCAGTGTAATCTTTCATGGTGTTTTTTTCTAAGGACCTCTAAAAATGAGTATTCATATTTTTTATCTTCCCTAGAATTCTGTAGAGCTTTGACTTATAGGAGTATTGTCTTTTCCCACTTTACTTATCCCAGGATTTTCCCAATTGTGTCCTATGGAATCCTTTTCCGTAGAACATTAATGGGTTTTCCGCAGAGAGGCAAATTAGTTTGGGAAACGCTATACACTTTATTGTTCTCTTAGAGATTGATGATGCTCATTTGCTTCGAAGAGTCATGCCGTAAAGAAACTGGTTTCAATTATTTATTCATTCAAACAGTATTTATTGAGCAAGCACCTATTTTCGTTCAGGTTTTGTGCAGATGCCGGTGTGTGGGGGGGTGTACAGCAGTGAGCAAACACACCTGGTCCTACCCTAAGCAATCTGGCAAGGAAGACAACTAATTTACCGTTACAAATTGTAGTGACTAATGTAAAGGAAAAGAACTGTTAGCCACCACAAGAGAGAATGGTAGAGGATCTACATTAAAATGAGTGACAAGAAAAGCATCTCTGAGGAAGTAATATTTCAGCCGACACTTGATGGAAGAGTTGGTATTAGCCAGTTGAAGAGTGTTTGGGGCAGAAAACACAGCACATGCAAAGGCCATGAGGCAAGAAAGATGTTGGCAACGAGAACAATGCTGACAATGAGGCAATGAGAACCGGGCACAGGGAGTGGAGAAGAACATAGGGTGAGTTAGACCAGCCTTTGCAAATGGTGGTTGACAGGCGCTTAGAAGGCCTGCCTGAAAGAGAGGAAGCAAAGCACCCATTGATCATGTGTTTGCAATCGCATGAAAGGGCAGAGAGGCTGGTAAGACCACATCAAACTCTAATGTGTATACATAGGAGATTCTGATTCAGTAGGTCTGGGCTGAGGCCTAAGACTGTGAAATTCTACCGAACTCCCAGGTAATGCCAGTAATACTGGTCCCCGGCCTACAATGTGAGAAGGGTATAAACTACCTCCTTCAAACAAACTTCTTCAATTCTCCCTTCTCTCCCAAGTCCTGGGCACCTGGTCCCCACCCTAAGTTGTCTGGAACATAAATCATTCAGCCATCTTACCCTTCTGAAAGATAACCGCATCATTTCATGATCAAATATTCTTTTGTCTATCTTAGTCCTACTCATCTCTAGCTGCAAGTCTAATTGGTGACCAAAGTTCTAAAATTTCTTTTGTAAGGGTTTAGCTCATTTTACATGTGATATTAAACTCCACGCTTTACAGCTCAGGTAATGGGCTTTGTGGGGTAGGGGTGGTGGTGAGAAAATCCCAGGGAAACTTTCCTGGAAATTTTCTTGGGATAAATACCTTGGGCAAATACTAGAATGTGTGATCATCTTACAGTAATGAAAAGACTAGCTCATGGTGCAGCATGATGAAGACTCCTGAGATGTAGGGTGGACTGGGGGCCTGTGTCCTTCTATATTCAGTCTTTACCAGGTCTAGTCCCTGCCTTACTGAAATGGCTGATTTTCCTATCCCTATTGGTTAAATTCTTTCTTGCTTCAGTTTCAACCTAACCTCCTACAGGAAACATGTTTAGACATGGCGGGAAGAGGTGTGAACTCATGTTCTAATGTGCTATCATGGAGCCCATCTACCTGTGCTTACTTTTAATTGTTTGAGGTCCTGGGTTCTTTTTGGGGGCTGGGGTGGGGTACAGAGGCCCTCCTTTGTTGGATGAAGTAGAATGTATATCACGTCTTCTGTGCTTGAGAACTGAGCTAAAAGAAGCTGAGGTTCAAAGAATGCGTTAATGTAAGCTCAGAACAGAGAACTATTTACTCCATGGTCTTGTTAATTGATTTATTGCTGTTCTAATATTTATCCAAACTCCATGTACATTCTTGGGTATCTATTGACTGGTTGCCAATTTCCTGAGGCAGTTTCACAAAGTGCTATGGGGATACCAGTAGAGATATACAAGATTATTTGGGAAGCTGTACAGATGAACAGATTTTATGTTAGGGGTGACATGTTTATTTTAATGACTATTAGAAGAAACCACAACTAACATAGTAAATCTGTGATTTCATATATTCTATTGCTTTGCATAAGGGCAGTGTAAAAAAGTGATTGATAGAAAGTCAACTTAAAGAAATATAATAAGTAAATAATAGTACAGGCTGTGAGGGAAAAATCATGAAGGTAATATGCAAATTAATGGAGTTTTAAGGGATTCAACACTAACAATTTAAAATGTTACCCGTCTCGAGAGAACTGCTCTTTGATGGAGTGTGTTTATTTATTTAATATACATTTATCAGGATGAATATGATATGACTTTTGCCCTTGAGGAGCTAAACAAGGAAAACAGACTCATGAATAAATAACCACAGTACAAAAACACTAGTCAGTTATCTGTAAATGTTTTGCTTGTAAATGATCTCATTCATTTTCACAAGAAAGTGTTATGGATTTGACTTTTATATCCATTTTACAGATGTGGAAACTGAGTAAAAAAGAGATGAAGCAGCTTGTGAAATTACCAAGTTGGAAGTAGCAGAGTCAGGATTTGAAACCAGGCAGTACAGCTTCATAGCCACATGGGTGCCCAAGTAGTAATGTATACAGAGGACCACGAGAGAACACTAGGTGGAGTGACAGTCTGGGAGAGCCAAGGAAGATCCATTTGGAAAGGGGAGAGCTCAGAGAATTCTAAATAGCGAGGATAGTAGATGTGAAGACAAGAAAACAGGATAATGTAGATGGAGTTTGGGAAATGGTATGAGGATTTCAGTGTGTGGTTGGAATTTAGGATGAATACTAGGATTCTTGGAAACTAAGTTGAAGATTTTAAGTCCTGCTGTCACCACAGGAACCAGATTGGTAAGTATTTTAGGTTAAGATTTCCAGAAGCAGACCCCGAGATGTGGGTCTGGATGCCTAGTAATGATATATTAAGGAAATGCTCCGGGGAGATTCCAGTGAGGGAATGAGGACGAAGGACAAGAAAGGAGAGGAGGCCATGCAACTGGGTGATCTCAGACAGAGGCCTACAGAGCAGAGTTCAGGCTGATCTTTCAGGGAGCTCTCGGGGGCAGTATGGGCCCCAGTCAAGGCTCCCACACCCAGGAGTCATTGATTAAGGGACAAAAATGGGGGTACATAAATTTCAACTTTCTGTGCATGTGAGCAAAGTGGGCTCCTGTAGCCTGAGTGCAGTCTTCCAAAAAAACCATCTTCAGGTGCTGCCTATTGGGGGAAAAAAATGCTGAAGGCAGGAAGGTAAAATGGCAAAAATTGATCTGATCTGGAGAAACCCGGGGGGTGGGGGGCAGGGGGGCGGACACTGACAGTATCTTTTATAACGAGGGAGTTAGGAATGAAATGGTATCTACCTGGAAAGGCCATATTGAGGACAAGGGGACTTTGACACAATTATTATTGTGGTGATGGGATAGTTGACTCAACTGCCACCTGTAAATCTTTTTTGGGCACAACCTGTACTTTTTCTACCAATGGCTTTCAGTTGTGTCCTCCTCTCAAAATAGTATTCTGTACGCTGTATTTAGGAGGTTGAAAACTTTTTATGAATTAATCTTAATTCCTACAAGACAATTGATGGACAAAAAAAAAAATCTATTATTGTGTCACTTATAAAAACCTTAATAAAAAATGTGACAAACAGAATGATTACAGAGGTGGATCAGCAACACGTGGCTTAAGTTGTCTTATAAACTACTTATTTCACCTGTTTAATACTTTTTTAAATTAATTTTTTTTCCAGGAGATAAATTTGGTTCACATTATCAGCCAGGAGCCCTTTCTTTGCTTGTTGAAAAGTAGAGTAATGAAGACGCAAAGTACTTTCTTTTGGGTGATGGAATTAGTGTTTGGCTACCACCTCTCTTCTAGCTTCTCCTCCTTCTTGCATATAATACTCTGTGTACCTTCGATTTAAACAATGGGACAATATAATGAGAGGCTGATCTACGGTTTGGATCCTACTCCCTCCACTTCAAATAGTCCCATCGGTCTGTTGCAGCCCAATGTCTAGGTGTTACCTCTTATTCTATGCATGTTAGTTGTGTGTTTCTGATTTTTTATAATCCAATGTTGGAATAAAAGTAATTTCTACAAACATGAACAAAATATGTGACATATAGCAAAACAAGAAAGGAATGAAAACTTTAAAAATTCGATGTTGTTCTGTTGAATTTGAGGTGTTCAGACTTGATGGTCAGTAGATGATTATGTGATACATAAATGCTATAGGTTTACAGATGGATTCTGGGACTTGATCCAATCCTGCTGAAACAAAATTGATTGGGGATTCTGGATTATCAGCTTAAAAATAGACGATAGTTGGAGCCAATGCTTTCTGAAATCTGATGGGATTGTTAAAGAAAAAGGAAAAATTTTAAATAATGTTATGAAGTTTAACATGTGTTAGCAATTCGAAGTTTAAATTTAGGATAATTCCAAATGAAATCTAGGCCCTTTGTCAAAGCCAATGCCATCCAAGGGAAATATTATGGGAGCCAAATATCATTTGAAATTTTCTAGTAGCCATGTTTAAAAAAATTAAAAAGAAACAGGTGAAATTAATTTTAGCAAGATTAAGTTTAATCCAATATACCCAAAATACTATAATTGCAAAATATCATCAATAAAAAATTGTTAAGAAGGTACTTTACATTTTGTATACAAAGTCTTTGAAATCCAGTGTGCATTTTATACTTACAGCATATCCTAACTCATAATGGCTACTGTACTAAATGGCACAGGTCCAGGCAAATTAAAAAGCATAGCTCAATTGCATCATATGCCAATTTAACTTATGCAAATTCAAATGCATGAACTTCACACGCCTCCCCCCTTCTTCTAGAAGAGAGAATAAGTCATTTAAATAGTGTGGACCATTCAGTCTATATTCCTCTCTGTGAATTTCTCCTGACTGTCACAAAGGTAAATCTACTTTGTCCTACTTGGTCTAAGTTCCCGTATGCCTCTTATAATATGTGCCTCTTACTACATTGAGTGTGTTTTTGGTGTTTTAAAATATGTGTTATTTCTTATAATGTGACTTCTAACACAAGCCAACTTGTCTGGCACTTATTGAAAGAAATACTAATCATGGGTTCCATCCCTGGAGGAAAACCTGCCTGCAATGGTCTCTGCGTGTTGGTTTCCAGTAGGGAGCAAGTAAACATGGCTGCAACGAATCTAGCCATCATGTTGCAAGAGAGCAAAATTCCTATACTTTATGGGCAATTTGATGGACTTGTCAAGGATAATTTTGACTTTGTGATTTTCACCTTATGGGTAGAATAACTATAGCCAAAGCTGTTAGTCCATTGTAGTAAAATGGGCCATTCATTGCACAACCATTTATTGAGCTTCTGTGATATGCTAGACATGGTCTCTTTCTTACCCTGGCTTCCCCTTCACAGACATTCAGGACCGTCCTGCTACCTGAGGGCACATCACCAGCTGATGGATGGAGTCCCATTTAGGCCTGCTGTATCTGTTCGGTTGTCCCAAAGCTCACTCTCCTTCCTCCTCAGTGCTTTTCCTTAATTCAAATTGAGCTTGTTCTGTCTCATTCCCTCCAAACTCTGCTTCCTTCCCATTGCACAGCATTTGGCCATTCTGATGAAGAAATCAGTCCTGTGGATGCTAATCCATGGATCTCTAAGGTAGGGTTTGTGCAGGGAGCACGTGCCCAAAAGGACATAACTCCCTCTTCAAAGAAAAGACTTTGAAAGCAAGAATGAAGTTAGACAGCTCTTCAAATGGTTTCAGAATTCCCCCTGGAATGAGATGATAGGGATCGTACAGCTGGGTTTTACTGTTAAATGCTGGTTGGTACATGTGTGCAGTAAAGTAAAAGTTGTCTTGGCAATTAAACTTTGTTATTGTAGCAACTCTTTCTTTAGATTTGGCCTTTTCATGTTTTTCTTGAACTTTCTACCAATTCTTCCTCAAAATGTGCCATCGCAGACAGGAATTGCCTGGAAAAAAAAAATCCTTTATCTTTGAAGCCTAGTTATCTTCCAAGTAACTAAAATAATAATTTGTGATGTCTTTAATAGAGTTTAAATTAATGAGTCACTGTAGTTTTTGTGAAGTTTAGTTTTGTTATTGTGAAGTTTATATTTTCAGCTGTAAAGTGGGATTTTTATAGTTCTGGACTTAGGCAAAAGTGGATGTATATCAAAGCTAATATAGATTTCAGCTTTTGTATATTAAAAATAGAAAATTTATAATATGTTCATAATGAAGGAAATTAAAGTAAAATTGAAAATTGGTCATTATATCTTTTAATAGAGATAAAAATGAATAAAATCACCTTTTCACATTACATAAATTTGACAGTTTCATTTTTCTTTCCAAATGTGGTGCTTTGATAGCCCACTTGGTACTATGGTGATATTACTTTTGGTTAGTAATTGAATTTGATTCTGAGAACTTTTGTTTCCCACTAGATTCTAAGTTTTCAAGGTCAGCTCCAGGTCTCTGCATTCTTGGCATCTAGTACATATTAGGTCTATAGTGTATAAGTTGAACCAAAATATAAGTTTGAGTCTGTCAGGCCCCAAGAGCTGTGATTTGCAGAAATAAAAAGGCTTGGTGATATGATTCCTCAAATATGAGGTATGAGAGGGCAAAGGAAGGGCCCAATGTCTATGAGCATGTATTTTATGCTGGGTATTGTGATGGTTGTCACCACACACTGTAGATATGGTGCTAATTTAGGTTCTGTGGCGTTATCTGTATCGAGCACACAATCTTAGCCCCTTGAGAATAGGACACAGACCAAATGTTATCGTAACTAAGCCAGTTACTAGGAGAAACCACAAATAATTAAAGTATTTCCAGGTCTGTGTTGATGGTTCCCTTATTTCAAGAACTTCCCAGGACAGAGAATGATCTTGCATTGTTCCCAGGGTTCGCTCTATTGGGATTAGCATTGGAATAGTTTCTTGGTTATTGTCTTAATTTTCCTGGCTCATTTTAGAGTCACTTTTGGCCCAGGCAAGGTGAGGAAAAACTCTGTCCCACAAGTTCAGGTCAGGGTCATGAACTTACTTCTTTCTAACTATGTTTCAGGGTAAAGATATCCAGAGAGTGGCTTCTGTTGTAGGAAAACCACTATCAAATCCAGCTTGGATAACTTTAGACAGTTTACCTGATCTCTCTATGCGAATGAAAATTCTGATATCTAACTTGTAGGTTGAGAATGAAATGAGCTTATTTATATGCAAACAGCTGGCAGACCATCAGTTATCCATTCATAATAATGCTTTGTAACAAATGACCACAAAACCTTGGGGGCATAGAAGAAGTTTATTGCTCATGTGTTTGGGTCTGCTGGAGGTTAGCTGGATGGTTTTGCTGATTCAAGCTGGGCTTGCTCCTATGTCTGTGGCTTGTCTAGCTGTCAGCTCGTTGACCTAGGCTGAAACAACTGGGGGACTTCCGTTTTGGTCTACATTTCTCTCATTCACTGTCAGGCTAACCTGGGCATGTTCCCGTGGTGGGGGCAGAGGTGCAAGAGAACAAGCTCTAATGTGCAAGCCCATTGCAAGCCTCTGTTAATGGTACATCTGCTAACGTTCCATGAGCCAATGTGAACACATGACAGACTGCGTCTAGTGTCAAAGAGTGAGGCAGACAACCCTGCCCATGTAGGGAGGCCATAGCAAGCTACATGACAAAGGGCATAGATCCAAATAGGGGTAAAGAATTGAGGATAATCTCTAATGTACCCCAACAGACATTGGGTGGTTTTAAAGAACAACTGTCAGATTTTTGGCTACCCAGCATCTGAACTTCTTTCCTATGTTTGGGGTATTCCCCACCTTATAGGTCTTGGTGAGAGGCAGAACCTATCTCCTCCTAACAAAGAGCAAAACCTCAGATACTTGCTTTCCCAGTGTTTCTGTGCCTTTAGTGTACAACTCCATCATCTAGTCCCAACTATCCTCATATACTTGCCCGGAATCCTGAATCTGGAGCTGGGATGCAAAGAAGCATGGGGAATCCACACATGTGGTGGTGGCAGCGATGGGGACCACGTATAATTTCAGGGCAGAAGTGGCAGAGGTGTGAGTAGTGGTTTCCTGGGAGTGGTAGAGAGATTACACTGATGGTCCCAATTCGTAAACCCCCAGTATCAGGCCCTTTGTTGTGTGGTTTAGCACTTCCCTTACTAATGAGACAGAGTTTATTTCTCTACTCCTTAATCCGAAGTTGGCTTTGTGACTTGCATTGGCCCCTGAGGTGGTGGTCTTTCCACTTCTGAGCCTAGACCTAAAAGGCACTATGTGCCTTTGTAATTCCTTTGCTTTTCTGTCATCACTATGAGACCATGCCTGGTCTAGACATGCTGGAGGATGAGAGATGTGTGGAACAGAGCTGGTCATCCCAGTCACCCCAGCTGAAGCCAGCCTGGAAAAGCCACTGGCTGGCCAACCTGGAACCTCGTGAGTGGCCCCATCATGATTGCAGAGCTGCCTACCAGCCTCTGAGTGACCCCAGGCACATGAACGACCAACATTATCGTATGTCACTGTGTGTTTGTGGTCGCTTGTTAGACCAGTATTATTGTAGAAACACCTAACTGATACACTGTGTCCAGTGCTCGACCTGATGAATGGTGGGATTTTGAGTGGTTCTGGTTGTCTAGCATCTCTTTGTCTCTGTTCATTTTCAGAGCCTGGTCCTCCACAATTCTTGACAACTATGCAATTTCCGCAATATCTTTTCAACAAATTCCCGTTGTGCTCACATCAGTCAGATCCAATTTCTGTTTTCCATGCTTAAAAACTCTGTCTAGTCGCATGCAAGTACAGTGCTAGCTCTGGTTATTATTCTCCCATTTCTGCCTCTGTTTGAACTGGCACTTATCTTCCTGAACTTGTTTCATTCCTGAATTAAACGGTGTCTGATACTCTGTCTTCCCAAGAAGCCTCTCCTGACTAATTGGGAAGTGCCAACTTTTCCTTGTATTTTCTCTTCGCTGTGTGTCAGTATCTTCTCAGCCCCACTTGTCACTGTCTCCCACCATATTCTGAGCAAGAGCGAAACTATGACCATTGTTCTCACCTAAGTGATTCATCTGTTGGATGTTTACAGAACTATCAGTGTTGTTCAAGTCAATATTGCCTGTTAGAGAGAGTAAATATGCAGTGGCTACAGATGGTGTTGATATAACTGATTCTTTTTTAACACTATGTAGTCATTCATTCGATTCAGGTGAGTAGATCAGCCTTTTGATGATGAGGAGTAATTCAGAGACAGGGTAGAGACAGGCAGTTGGTGATGAATCAAATTTTCTTCAGAAGAGGTTACCTGAACTGAGCCGTGTCTTGGGCTTCTCTCATTAGAATCTAAGAAATCTTGTGGGAGCACTCGTGTATTGGAAAGAGTGGGGACCTTGGAGTCAAAGGGCTGAGTTTATATCCTGGCTCTGTGCCTTGGGCAAATAATAGCCTCTCCAAGTCCAGTTTCCTGAACTCTAAAATGCGGACATAAGCCAGTACCATCCCTGTTCATTAGTCCAAGTTGTTGTGACAGTTAAAAAATACATTGCTCATGGACATGCTTTGTGAACTGTAAAAAACTGTGTAAAAGCAAGGGAGTAATGACAGGCACTAACTGTTAGTCTGTCTTGACCCCAGGTTCACTCTTTTAGGGAGGCCAAGAGGTGAGAAATCAATACGAGGCAGGAGTCTGGAGTCAGTGTCTAGGTAGTTACTGGATTATAAATTCTCAGTCCTGGTCAGGAACCAGTGGCCACAGACCTGACCATACTTGGCTGTCAGACAGGGCTGAGGATTCCACGTTATGGCACATTTCAGGGCATAGGGCAGGGTAATGCCAGCCAGCATGTTCTCTGATTCTTCTTAAGCAAGAAGGCCAGTAGACAGTGACACTAAAGAATGAGTCCTCTAAGTGTATAAATATGGGAGTGAGTTAGAGAGGGCATATATCAGATAGGAATTGCTTTGGATCATGAGTAATAGAGACCCAAAACATGGCGACTTCTGAGATAATAGAAAATGTATGTTAGTCACTGTCCCGGATTCCTAATACAGCACTTCTGAAACCTTTGTAATTTCCTGGGTGAGAGGAAAGTACACCTTTGTTCTAATGAGGCAGCTCTGGGTGGGTTCCTGGATGGTTCCTGGATGAGGACTGGTCACCAGGAAGATTAAGCCATGGTTAGAAGCGTGGAATTTTCAGCCTACCCCCATTCTCTTGAGAAGGGACAAGGGCTAAAAATGGAGTTCATGATTGATCATACCTAGGTGATGAAGCCTCCATAAAATTCCAAAAGCACAGGGTTTGGAGAGCTTCCACATTGGTGAACACATCCACACTGAGAGGGTGACACACTTACTAATCGTGGATTTCTAGCTTCCAGAATTATGAGAAAGTAAATTTCTGTTATTTAAGCCACCCAGACTGTAGTATTTTGTTGTGGCAGCTCAAACAAACAAATACAGGGTTCAACTCAAATTGTTTGGGTCCCTACAACGTGATCTCTTCCTTCATTTTCCTCCTAGGAAAGGAGCCACAATGCTTCGTGTGACATTTTAAATTTCTGGATCTCCAGGAGAAGGCTAAGTTTAAGATGTAGGTCAGGTGTGGTCAAAAACTGTGAGATAACCCATGAATAGAGGAAGAGAGAGGTGACTTTGGGCACTTAAATTCTTTTCACAGAAACCCTCGGCAGGCTGCTGGGCTTCTGTGTGTGCATGGGGTTTAAGCACAAGTTATCAAGATCTTAAATTTCCAGATTATAATTTGATTACAAACAAAGTAAAACAACAAAACATGATTTTGAGAGCTATCTTGTGGCAAGATCTACTTTAAGTCCAAGTTGATAGGGGTTGCACTCTCCCAGACATCTTTTCCCTGATACTTCTCCTACCTTAGACTTCTTCTGTGCTTCGGCATCACATCTGGCTCAGAATCAAGGACAGGTAGACTGATATTGCAGGGTTTTGTTTTGTTTTGCTTTTGGAAAGGCCAACTCTCAAATAACAGTGGGATACTTGCTCCTACTCTCTGAACATTTTGATGGGCTGAGTGAATGTCTGCGTGGGCCATTTCCCCACATGGCCACGTTATTATTTTGCTTTTGGCATCGTACCACCTTAAAATCAGCAGCCACAGATTGGGGCTTGATCTCCAGCCTTGATATCCTACAGTTTATCCACTGCTCTTGGTGACTAATCTTTTTGCTGGCCAGTTGTGCAGTGGCCGCAGGTAGAGTGTTCTACCTGGGGCCTGGCGGATGTGTGAGGGGAGGGTGTGATTCTGACTTAAAGAACCCTGTATTCATTCATTCATTCATTCATTCATTCATCCATTTAGAGTATATTTCTCAAATGTTTATTTATTTACTAGTTTTCGAAGGGACTCATTTCCCCCCGAGCCTTATTGAAATATAATTGACATATAACACTGTGCAAGTTTAAGGTGTACAATGTGATGATTTGATACACGTATATATTGAGAACTGATCACCACAGTAAGTTTAGTTAACACCTCTGTCACCTCTCATGTTATCATTTTTTTCGCGTGTGTCTGTGTTGTAAGAACATTTAAGATCTACTCTCTGAAAATATGGAATACTTCATGAATTTGCATATCATCCTTGTGCAGGGGCCATGGTAATCTTCTATCAGTCCAATTGTAGTGTAGGTGCTGCCAAAAGAAGCCCAAACACTTATTGAGATTCTGTTATGTACTAGATGTCATGTTGGTTCTGAGCTCATATTTTAATAAGGGGATGGGGCCAGGAAGAGAAACAGGTAAATAAATAATTACAGCAAAAGTCAAAGAGTTTGAAGACAGACTGTTGAGGTAAGGAAACAGGCACTGTCACCTGTTGTTGGTGAGAGTAGAAATTAGTGGAGGATGTTTGGCAATATTGATCATAATTGCAAATGCACATACCTTTGGACCCAGCAATTCCACTTCAGGGAATTTACCCTAAGGAAGTCATGGTACAAAATATCAGGAGCACAAGATTATTCCTTTGCAGGATTATTTGTAATAAATAAGACTGCTGGCAATAAAAATGTTCCCAAATTATGGTACATTTATATAATGGAAGACCATGGAGCTGTCTTGAAGAATGATACAGAAAGGTCTACAAAATATATGAAGGCACAGATGCAGACCAGTGTACAAGCACTTATGTAAAAAAGAAGGAAGAAAAGAATATATTAATGTATACAGATACACAGAATATCTCAGAAAGGATACTTAAGAAATTGTTAACATTAGTTGCTTCTAGGGAGGTAAAGTAGATGTCTGTAGGACACGATAATATATACTTTTTACCTGTTAAATTACCAATCATGTGAACATATGACCTTTTCAAAACATAAATACTAGCTTAAACTTTTTAAAAAGAAATAATTACATTAAGTGAGCAAGGTACTAATGGAGATAGGTACACAGTACTGTTGGGGTGCTAAGTAGATTTGTGTGTGAATCATAAGACACCTGATGGGGAGAGTTGGTGTCAGACTAGATATCCTTTAATATCCAGTCTATCCTTTAATATCTTTAGAATCCTGTGTGTCTATGAAAATAATGGGTTTTATTAGAGGATGCCTGAGTTTCTTTCAAATGCCAGAATTCTGTGATTCAGTGATGTTAAGAAACTGAAGGAGAGTAGGGTACAGATGTTTGTTGTGTATATGTGTTTGGGGAGGGCAAGCTTTAAAATTGACATGCTAGAAGTGCTCCCAACAACTGTCCAGTCAACAAAGAAGATAGTTTATATATGCACGTCTTCATCACGCAAATGGAGGCAAGCCAACTTTGAGTGCTGGTTGCTGTAATTTCAGCCAGCTATGTAGCTGCTCAGGTGTTGCTCTGCTTCTTTAAATCAAACCAAGGCAAGTTAATTTAGTACCAGAGTGGGAGACTTCTGAATAATTAAAGATTTTCCCTTTGTTTTCTTGATCTATACGTTTCCATGAACACACCAGTTATTTTGTTAGCCTCCTGCTGTGAGAAACGTACAACGTTGTGACTTTGGCCATTGTTGGAGGTTTAAAGAAAAAAAGTTAATAAAGATTTATTAGGTGATTTATCTCAGTTTTTAATAAACCAGGGAAGAAATGTTACCAGGCAAGGAGTGGCACTGGGAAAAATAAGTCAAGGCCAGAGACCAAAATAACCCACAGAAATGATGCTTGCCTGGGGCAAACACGATGCCAACCGTAAGCTGCCAGCCCAATTTCTGCGCCTCCCTCAACCGTGGTTTCCAAGCTAAGTCTGGGAAGGCTGCCCTCTTGAGCAATGCCAGACCTGGGGCAGGCCCAGTCTACCCGCTAAGCACACTCTGCCCAACCTAATTACCAGAGTTCAGGGGCAACTGGAGTTCTGGATACCACTATCCTGGTTTCTTGCACAGAGTTTTGGTGATTTCCATGCAGTAAAATTTGCAAGGTGTTTCATTCCTAATCTGAAAGCCTGAGTTAATATGCAATTCACCACCCTTAACATTTTCCACTTTTATTCCCAGCTTTCCTGGAAAGCCTTTGGGTTGGTTGGTTCCTTTAGGGAAGGGGACCCCCATTTGTGAATATGTCCCTAGGCTGACTCCTGGGTGAGTAGAAATAAAGGGTGTCTGCTGTATACTTAGGTTGGTTTCCAATGAAGAACTCATGTCCCTTCAGTCCGTTCGAAAGATTCCAGGTTCCCAAGTTCAGACATCACTGAGAAAGGCATTTCTGGGAGAGGCCTGGTGGTCCAGCTGGACCCTACCCCCTGCACCCTGCCTTGGGCCTCTGAATTTCAGGGTGACATTGAATCTGTTTCTTTCCAAACTAGGTCTTTTCCATAACTAACTAAACTATCCTTGTCCCCCACTCCGTATCTTTAAAAAACTTTTATTTTTTGTGGTACGATGAAATTGACCATTTTAACCACTTTTAAGTATATAGTCCAGTGGCATTAAGTACGTTCACACTGTTGTGCAGCCGTTGCCAGCATCCATCTCTAAAACATTCATCTTCCCTAAATCAAACTCCGTATCCATTAAACAATAACCCTCTTCCCCACTCCCCCAGCCCCAGGCAACCACTGTTCTACTTTATGCTTCTGTGAATTTGACTAATCTAGGTTTCTCATGTAAGTGGAATCGTACAGTGTTTGTCCTTTTGTGCCTGGCTTTCTTCACTTAGCATGAGGTCTTCAAGGTTCGTCTTTGCTCTAGCATGTCCCGCCTCCCACCCCCTCTTTCGATTTATTCTCATCCTCTCAGGCTCTGTGTTTTCTCCTCCTCTCATGGCTTTTCCTACTCCCCCTCCCCGCACCTCTTATTCCATGTACTCTCGGTGACCCTCATTCTGAGGTAAACCAAATCCTTAAACTAGTCGCAGAATGTGGCCTCCATCTTCTACCAGACACTTACCCTGGAGCAGGGACACAGATCACATTCTTTAAAAAGTGGAACCTTTGTAAGAATTGATTTTAAGGTCGCATCCTCACAGGAGTTATGATAAGATTGTCAAGACAGAAGAGAGGACGCAATAAAACAAAGGAGCCAGGGGACGAGAGGAAGGTTATCGAAATTGCCGTCTTCTGACTTAATTGAAACCTGGTGCCCTATGGAGGCCACCATTCTCTGTAGTCTTTTCCAGGGAACTGTCTTCATTTTCTCACCTGCCATACACCACCGACAGCCCTCACATCCCCCAGACTGTTCCTTTCCCACCTTTGTGGAATTGTCCAGGGTTTCCCACATTATGGAACAACAGAACCATAGTAGTGGGGTGGTAGGGGCTCCACAAATATCAATGCATTTCCTCAGGTCTTTATGTAAGACAGCATGAAGGATGGGGGAGGTGCAGAAGCCAGCTGCGTGCCGGTGCTGAGCCTGTGTGAAGGGGAAGCATTACAAAATCCTATTAAAAATATTACCTCTTTAATCTCTTAATTTTCTTCCTGTCGGAAATGTGAGGGCGGAAATATCTGGAAACCCACTGGTTGAAGCTAAATGGAATTTTTTTTTACCAATCCCTATAGGTTGTTAATTAGGTCCGCAGCAATCACCAGGTGGACAGCAGGTAACTGTCGCACAGAGTCTGCTCAGGTTAAGAGTGACCCAGTTTTAATGGGAGAGGCCAACTCTGATTTTCTGTTACTGTACTCAATGTGATTGGCCATTATTTCTAAGAAAAGGGAACTGCTTGGCAGCCTGCTTGTGGGATTTCTCTGGAAGGACTGTCTGCAGCTTAAATTTGGCTATTCCTTTCATCAGCTACTCGTGGGGTCATTTGTGATGGGTTAAATTGGACACTTACAAACAAATACGTTATTTTCTATTTGAAACTATTTGATTCATCAAATAGTCTCTTTGTTGGCTGTTGGTTATTATCTGCCTTCTTAGTGTTAGTTACCGATCAAATGAAATATTATAATTTTACGTGGAACAGCTGAGTTCCATGCTAGTGTTTATACGGCTCCCCTGTTCTGGTGTTTTGTTTTGATTTTTTTTTGTGGGGAAGAGTGGGAAGTTATGTTTCTCTTAACTGCCATTGCCGATCAAGGCTGCACAAGGGCAGGCTCCAGGGTGGGCTGGCAGGGTTACAAAGTCAAGAAGGAAGAAATAATTTGGTCTAAATGGGGTTTGATGTCTTACTCAACCTCTGTTGTTTGGCACATTCCGAAAGCTGCCTCAAGAAAAAAGTGAGGTAGAAAAAGAACCTGAGGAGAATAGTTACTAAATTCTAGGGTAACCTCATCCGTCTACACCTTGCCTCCTGCTTGACCTGCTTCCCCACCTTGCCTCTGAGAGAGGGATCCTTGGGCCTCCGCCTTGGTAGACTCCTTCTGTGCAAGAAGTCTTTGTTACCTGGAAATATTCACTTTTGCCTCATCCCGTTCTCTGATGCTGCAGTACAAACCCTTATTTTTACTGCTTCCTTTTGAGGTGGAGAAAAGCAAGCACAGCCCTCCTGGCGCATATACTCAGCCTCCATCGACCTAGAAAATGAACATTGTTGAGTTCTCCATTCTTGTCTTCTATAGCTACCAAAAAGTCACTTTCTTTACTGAAGTCTGGCCTCTTTTGCTCACACCTTCCTGTGAGATCTAACCTGTGAAGTACGCAGTTGAAAGGGAGGCTTTGTGTTGCCAATCCTTTCCAGAGAAGGGACGTTTTGTGGCAGTAACTCGGTAATCTTTTAATTCAGGGATAGGGAAAGGGTCTGCTTTGAAGGAACGGAGGTGGGATAGGTTAGGGGAATATGAGTGAATGGGGAGTAGAGGGCGTAAGAGTGCAGGGTCAGAAGCTGGACTGTGTGTATTTTGCATTATTGAGTGGGCTCCAACTCCTGGTGACCCTATGGATGAGTGATGTCCACAATGTCCTCTCCTCAACAGCCCTGCTCAGCCCCTGTAGACTCATGCCTATGGCTTTTTTTACAGAGTCAATCCATCTCGTATTCGGTCTCTCTTTTCTTATTGCCTTTGATTTTTCCCAGCATTATTGTGTTTTCCAAAGTAAGCTGCCTTCTCATGATGTGCCCTGAGTAAGATAGCTTTAGTTGTGTTGTTTTTGCCTCCAGTGGTATTTCAGGCTTAATTTGCTCTAGGACCCACTTGTTCTTTTTTTTGGTAGTCCAGGGTATCCACAGAGTTCTTTTCCAACACCGTATTTCAAATGAATCAATTTTTTTCCCTATCAGCCTTCTCCACTGTCCAACTTTCACATCTATACTTAGTAATTAGGAGGGTGAGGGTGTGGATGATGGACTGCCTGGTTGGAATTCCAGTTCTGCCATGTGGTAGGGTGACCTTGAATACATTATTTACCTCTATGCCTCAGTTTCTTTTCTATAAAATACGATTGTCACAGAGCTTTCTTTTATAGAGTTTTTGTAATAGGAGTATAGGAAATTACCCCATGTAAATGGTTTAACATAACACCTGGGGTATGACACACTAAGTAAACGCTGGCTGTTACTGTAATTATCATCACCATTATCATTATCACTCATTGGCTAGACTGTGAGATGCTTGAGGACAGGAACTAGATTAGCATAAAAGGAGCTCAGCAAATGTTTGCTGAATGAGTGAATAAATGTTGCTTAGTGTTAGTCTTCCCTTTCAGTTTTTTTCTTTTAGGACTGATTCTTGAGGTTTCCCTTTATTTTCCTCCTTCAATCTTAAAGACAATAAAATAAAAAGTATAATTTTGGAAAGGAAAGGAAATAAAATACTCACCTATGATCTCACCAAACTATTCATCTTTTTCAATTTTCTCTATATCTCATTCTTCTTATAGTAGATTATAGCTCAAAAAATATTTATTATCTTACCTCCACTTCCATGGGAAAAGTATGTGTCCCTGATCAGTTGATATTGGACTTGGCTGTGTGACCAAGTCCATTTAGTCTCATAAGATGTGGAGTCTGCTTTCTCATCCCTTTATTCTGGGCTCAGCCATATAATTTGTTTTGACAAATGGGATATTATGATGCAAGGAGAATTTGAAGTGCACTTGTGCAGTCGGACTTGCCCTCTTGTTTCACTGTCATTGCCACAAGAAGAGCTTTCTTCAGCTGGCTGTTGCCCTTTCAGCCTGAGCCCCAGAATGGTCATGCATGGAGCAGACCTGAGTCCAATCTGCATCAAGGACAAAAACCCAGTTGGACTGTAGCATGTTGCAAAAGCTGCTCAGGTAAAACCAGTCTAAATGTGTAGGTCCATAGCTAGTAGCAGACAAATAAAAAGTAATGCTTATTGTTTGTTATGCAGCAATAACTGACCAATAAATGTGAACATAATTTGTACATAGGCATAACCACAACATAACACTATTTTATATTTCACTTTAATCACTATATAATGTATGATAGTTGGGTTTCTCTGTGTTGCCATACAGTTCTTATAATTTTCAACTAGCAGTATAAAACTTGATCAAATTCATCTAAAAATAGTAATATAATAATATTGAATTATATATTGAGGACTTAGTGTGTGTCACTTAATCCTTTCAATACTCCTAGGAGGTGAGCCTGACTCACCATTCCACAGTCTCAAAGCCACAGGGGGTGTGACATGCATTTATGAATATGGACTCTGGAACCAGACTGCCGGGGTTTGAATCCTGGCTCTGCCACTTCTTAGCTATGTTACTTTGGGAAAGTCACTTAAACTCTCATGCCTCAGTTTCCTGACCTAAAATGATGATGATGATAATTAATAATAATAATAATAATAATACCTACCTTAATAGAGTTGCAGTTGTGAAGTTTTAATATAGCTATACATTAATTAGCTAATGTATAGTTAATATAGCTATACATTTAGACTAGTGCCTGGCCTGTAGAACTTGTGTTAGCTCTTTTTACTGTTGAGGAAACTGAATTTCAGAGAGACTAACAGCTTTCTCAGAGTCATGCAGTTAGTAACTTATAGTAAATCAACTGTGTTGCCTAGCTAGGGTATTTTAAGGATTCTCATGTTAATGAGCAAGTATTTAGATTTTCAGATTTTTAATTCTTGAAATTGTAAAATGAGAATACCCAGAAAAATAAGTTGCCCCGACAAATGTTGGTAGTGGACTGTTAAGCACTGTCCAGGGAAGCAGACTCGTGGGTAACAGACTTTGGGTATTATGTTTCCACTGTCAAGTCCAATCTTAGGCAGAGAGAGAAATTGGGTTTCAGAGAGTTTAATACTTGGCTGGAAGTCACATGGTGGTAAGAGGCAGGAAAGAACAACTTGGGTTTTCTGACTCCTTCCCTGGGGAATGTTCACGGCACCAGGTTGCTTCTCTAAAAACAATCAGTAATTGTTCATTTAAAGAAAGAAGGAGTGATCCCCATTGAAGATTAATTTTGCTCTCTAGCAGCGTGACCCACTTAAAACCTAGCTAGGGTTTTGTTTTTCACTGCTGTAGCAAGAAACACAAAAATGGTTCCCTTGCTGGAATCTGGGTTGGAGAATAAAAGGTAAGGTAGGGAAATTATTCCTTCCTCCATCATGAATAAAGAGACTTTTCTCCCCCCTGGACTCTTGAAGGAGGTCTGATCTCTTCTTAGATGCTAACATTCCCTGCTCTGTTGAAAACTGAAAGCCAGCAATGTTCATATTTCAGGGTCAAAAGGAGAAGCTTCCTGTGAGATTCTTTGTGTTGAGGGTCTGAATCCTTCAATCACTAACTACCCCGATGTCCTACTGAACAGAAGGGGGATGGAAGAAACCTTTTTTACTTCAGTGTTGAAAAAGGAGATGATGAATACCACGTGTGTAGCTTTGGATCCTTGCAGGAGGAAAATGGCATAAATAATGGTTCTGGTGAACAAGTGATGGGCTCCTGAACCCATTTCTGAGTGGCTTCCCCCGGCCAGAGCCCTGGGAGGAATGGCTGTCAGCCATGGCAGTGAAAGGGCTGAAGACCTGGACACACTGAGAGGTATCTGGAGCTAGATTTGTAGTAGAGAGAATGGGAGCATCCTCTCTCACAGGACAATGGCGGCCATGCTGCGAGCTGGACCATGCTTCGGGATGGCATCACCCCCAGTTGGCCAGGAGCATCCATTGGCCCTGAAGCACCAAAAGGCCATGGTGAGAAGCGAAAACAGCAGTGGCAGGAGAGGGCAGAGTAGACCCCGTGCTCTTATTGTTGGTGGGGATGTCGGACTGATCATTTTCTTCTAAGGTTTGTGACCTGGATGTTTGTGTTTTGTATAACAGTTCTTGGGGCGGGCAGGTTCCTTGCTGGTGGGGAAGGTGGGGGTGGGGCCGAGATATTCAGTATCAGGGAGGGGGAGGGCAGCAAGAGCTTGGGCCTCTCCTCACTTGACTTGAAGACATAAGAGAGAACGGAACATCTTTGTACTTGAGTGTTGTGAAACTCTCCAAAACAGTTAGTCACAACCCCTAGGAGCTGTTTAAGAGAATATTAGCAATGTTCCTGTTTTTCAAATGGAAAAAATTAGAGTGCCTTCTTCTGACTGACCCACAGTATTTCTGCAGCACTCCCAGGAGAGCAATGACTGGAGCTAAGGATATGAGATTTTAAGTGTGAATTGCTTTTATATTCAGACAAAAGCTACCAAACTTTGTTCATATTGCAAAATATATACAAAAAAAATCATGCAGAATATTTAATGACATGGAAAAATATTCTCAATGCAGTGCCAAATGAAAAAATCAAGTTCATTATCAAAATGTTCAGTGTGATCTCTTTTTGCAACACTGCATGGATAGATGTCTGCAGAGAAAAGAGTCTGGAAGATGTATTCCAACACGCGCACTGTGCTTATTTTTTGTTTGATGCATTGATGGGCGCTTTTAATTTCTCCATTCTGCTTCTCCGCACTGTTTGAATATATTTATGACAAACATGTATTGCTTTTGTAATAAGAAAAAAGTGTAACATAGGTTTTTATTTTAAAAAACTGAAAGCAAATCTAAACAACAACAGAAAACTCTGCCGTCTTTGTGTTCAGGATAGCAGAGATGAGCTCTTTCATCTAATGGGGTGTAGATGTCAGGGCTGGAGGACAATGACTCAGTGCTGGTGGAAATGTGACCCGCAGAACAAGTTTCAAACAGGAAAGTGCTTGTGGGGTGACCCCTGGGGTCAGCTGCTGAATTTACTGCTGATTCCTCAAAGAGAGAAAGAGGCTCCAAAAGGGGGTGGGGTAGGGTCAGTTGGGTGGGTTGTCCCAATTTAAACAAAGCTGCTTTGATGTCCTTCCCAGC
The DNA here is from genome assembly GCF_004115265.2 of Rhinolophus ferrumequinum. NCBI lineage: Eukaryota > Metazoa > Chordata > Mammalia > Chiroptera > Rhinolophidae > Rhinolophus > Rhinolophus ferrumequinum. Next base: position 19,095,594 of record NC_046300.1, read on the forward strand.
AGGCTGGCACAGGAATGCACCCCTGCCTGCCCTGCTCTCTCCAGTGGCCATTAGGGATTTATAAATATCCATCTCCAAAGGGAAGATCTATCAGCTTCCCATCAACCACAAAGGAAAAGATTTACAGGTAATTTCCACCTCTCAGTACAGACATGTAATTAAGCATATGTTGGGAAGGGTTTTTTTTTTTTTTTTCTTTCCCACATTGTAAATAGAGATGCTTTGTTTTTCTCTCATTCCCAGTGATGTTTGTCATGACTTTTATAGACACATACTGATGTTTGATGCTTACATTGTGCTTTCTTCACTTGTATGGGGAGAGTGAGGTGTGGACTCCACCATTCCCCATTCTGAGATGGTGAGGAACTGCCCAGGTGTAGGGTTCTGGGCTGTGCTGGAGATCTGCCTGCCCAGGGTGTCTATGGAGAGCACACAGCCTTCCTCCCAAGCTCAGCCCAGACAGCCTCAGGTAGGGCTGGACCACGTGGTGGGAAAGGGAGTATACCCCAGGCCTCATACTTTCTATCAATGACCAGAGGGAATGCCTTGGGGGGGTGATGGAGGTTTTAAGGCCAACCCTCTTTGAAAGCCCTTTTATTAAGACAATAATCGTACAGTGCCAACAGCTTGAGCTGGAGTTGGGTAATCATTAATTGGAATCCATGCTCTGCCATAGACTGGTTGTGTGATTTTAGAAAATTTCATAAGTTCCTCTGAGACTTTTGACATGTATGAAACAGAGGCTACCTTCTTGTGCCTGCAGGTTGTATATAAGTATGCTAAAATGAGTCTTGTCTGTGGTTCAGCTGAGGCAGGGGCCAAGTACTCCAGCATTCCAGAGTGAGGTGCTAGCTAGGCCACCTAAGCAGGACTTGCAAGGAGCTGCAAACCCTACCTGAGTACCTGCCTGAGAGAGAGTGCTTAGAAATGTGTGTACTTCCCTCAGAATCTCATCTGTAAAAACCTAAAGATCACAGACAAAGACTGCCTGACTACTCTGTGGGAATGAATGAGGTCTGCCCCCTGTGTACTATTCAGGCCACCAGCGAGAAAGCAGCAGGCTAAAAGCTACGTGGGGAAAGGGCAGTGGGAAGAGAAAGAGACGATCTGTGTGGAAAGGCCTGCTGGAAGCCCGAGAATGGTAGGGGCCTTTGGGAGGAGGCACAGTCCACGTTAAGGAAAAGGAATCCAGAGATCCCAGGGATGGGCTGGAGTGATGGAACCGGTGGCGTCTCTATAGAACCTGAGAACTTGCCCTGTCAGCTGAAAAATAGTATCGACTAGGTGTTCTGTCACCAAAAAAGTATTCAAAAAAGAAGAAAGGATTGCAATCCACTGTAGGAAGACAGGGCAAGCTACGGGCACACACACCGCACAGCTGCCAAGATGGAGGGCCATTTATAGAAGGGGAAAAGTAAGTTAAAAGAGGGGCAGTTATAACACCTGAGCTTTATTACAAGCATAGAGTTCTTTCTGCGGTTCTCGCGAGGACAGAGTGCTAGAACTCCTCCCATAAGCCCTCGCTCCTTCCGCAGCTGATTATGTTAAGATTTCAGTTATCACTTTTATCATCCCCATGAGGAAAACAGCCCGAAGCACCTGCCACCGTGCCACCGTGCCACCGTGCCAGCACGGGCCAGGTAAGGTTTTGCCTGCACCTAACCTCTCCTTCCTCTCCCTCCCACGCCGACTCTGGAGGAGCAGGGCGCAGACTCCTGACTGGGATGGATGCTAGAGGAGCGAGGCCAGGGAGATGGAGACAGCCCCTTCCTTAGGGCAGGCTTCAAGCCTGCGGCAGGCCTGGGATGGAGGGGGAGGGGAATTTGAATTCGAGGTAACGTTTGGAGTTTTTATTATTACATGAGAGTCAAACAACATGGAAGTTAGTCTGCATGTATTTTATGACTATAAGTGATAAGGAGGATTTTTTATTATGTGAAAATAACCACAAATATGGAGTTCACCCAATGTCGTGCAGGGTGTCATGCGGGGTCTCTGCTCCCGCTCCCCACACAAGAAGGCAGGACATGGTGAGGCCAAAAAGGAACACCCACGGAGCCATAGGTAGGGGAGTCACACCACTATACACTCGCTGGCGGCTGGGTTGGAGACACAGGAAGCAGAAGCCACACGGTTCGCAATCCACACTCTGCCCTTGCTAGCCCCCATTTTTCTGCTAGCGTAGCCACGGCAGTTATATTAGTGGCCAATGGCTCACTGGTTACAGCTGACGGCCAACTAGCCACAGTTGATGGCCATCCAATCACAGTTGATGGCCATTTACTACCTGAGCCAGCACCTTTCCACGTGAGGCCCAGAGCCTGGAAACTGCACTCCTGGCTCTGTCCCCACACCCAAGTTTCCCTCAAGGGACAGGATGAATCAGTCCCACAGAGTGGTTTAAAGATGCAGAGTTGAGGAACTGAAGAAAGCTATTTTCTATTTGTCCCCTGTATTAGGGTTCTCCAGAAAAAGGGCCAATTATATATGTAAAGTTTATACATGTATAGATTAGACAATTAGAAAATAGCTTTATTCTCTCCCTCTACACACACACACACACACGAAATTTTAAAATAAATTGGCTTACATGATTGTAGAGGCTGGCAAGTCCAAGATATCTAGGGTGTGGATCAGCGGGTTGGAAAACCAAGGAAGAGCCAGTATTGCAGTTCAAGTCTAAAGGCCACCTGCTGGTAGAATTTCCTCTTGCTTTGGGGAGGTCAGTCTTTGTTCTATTGAAAACTTCAGCTGGTTGGATGAAGCCCATCCTGATTATGGACAGAAATCTGCGTTACTCAAAGTCCATTGATTTAAGTGAGGGGGTGGGGGGATGGGTAGCAGAGGTGAAGGGGAGTAAGAGGGACGAACTTCCAGTTGTAAAATAAGGCACAAGGATGTAATGTACAGCGCAGGGAATATAGCCAATAGTCTTGTAATACCTTTGTATGGTGACAGATGGGTACTCGATTTATTGCGGATCACTGTAAGGTATATAAACGTTGAAGAACTGTGTCGTATACCTGACACTCATATAGCATGTCAACTAAAATAAAAATAAATAAAATAAATTAATTAAAACAACAAAAACGTCAACCTCATCCAAGAACATCTAGAATATTAACCAAATATCTGGGCACTGTGGCCCAGCCAAGCTGACACATAGACTTAACCATCGCATACATTCGCTGTGAATCCTGTATATCTATGTTATTTTCTTAGACATTTATGGAAGTAAAATCTCATAGACTATATTTCTAGAGTGAGACGTTTATGTAAAATTATAAGATTCTGAAATATATTGCCAAATTACCTTCCAGAAATTTTTTTAAAAACAATTTTTAATTGTATTATACTGTATGAAACTGCTTGATCTTATAATTCTCCATACTCTCATGACCCCTAGATATTCACTTTATGAACATGTGGTGTTATCTTACAAAAAAATAAGGACGTGCTAACGTGATGGGCAAAAAATGGGATCTGTTTGAATTTGCGTTTGTAATTTTGGGAATCGTTACATTTATTAGCATGTTTATTGGCCAGTTGTATTTTTCCTTTGGTTCTTCATCTCTTCATGGTTTGCCAGGTTTTCTATTAGTCTCTCTCAGACCACTCAAATTTAAATATGTGTTTTAACCTGCACCAGTCTTCTAAAGAAGAGGCAAAATTCCAAGTAGCACTAATTTACAGCGCAGTGAAAGGACAACCTTGTGAGCCCTGAATTTACTTTTCCCAAGGGAAGTCAGAACCTGTGCACGTTCCTCACCCACTAGACCCTTTTCAGGTTTAACAAAATGACAGTAAGTATGAGAAAGAAACAATCTAAAGACAGAAACGCTCAAGAAAAAAGCAAAACCAATAACAGAAAAATGCCACTGTTACAGATCTTCAAAAAAGAAAAATTAGCTGCCTGTGGGATGGGCTCATCTTACTGCATTGTGGCCCTAGGAGCAGAAAGGGGTCAAATGGTCATTCTGCAGACAGGGCAGGGCCCCAGAGAGAACCACTTCAGCATTTTAGGGGTGAATTTTTCTTATCACCCCAAGACATCAAGAAACAATTCTAGCACTGTCAACAGCATTTTCAGATCCTGGCCCAACATTTTTAGAGAAAGGTCTTAAATTATTTTGTCATCAAATCAAGTTCAACTCCATCTCTCAACAGAGGATAAAAAAAGTGTTTGGCTACAGAGCTTTTCAGAAGAGACTCAGGGTTTGGAAAATCTTGTAGAACAAATTGTTTGTCCCTCTCACCATTTCTAACCTTCAGAGTTTTTTCAGGTTTATGTAATGGAAGGTCAGGGAGCAATAGGTGTCTTACTATTTTCCCTTGGTATAAGCCAATGCAGTATGGGAGTAGGATAAGCTACAATATGCTTCTTATTTTACCCTTCTTCCCCTCAAGGTCGTGGGCAGCTCTTTGAGTTATTGAAGGTCCAAAATCTCTCAAAACGCTCCCAACCCAAAGTAGATGACCACTTAGGTGGTCACTAGTATTTCCAATAAGCTAAGTTTGCAAGAAAGAAAGAAGCCAGAATAGTTGGAGTTACGTACTTTGGCTATTTTAGAAGCATTTTGGAGCCTGTTTCTGAGGGCTGTGGTTCCAGAAAATAATTAGCAGTAAATGGAAGCACGGCAGGAAAGCCCAGGGGCATTGGATGATGTCCATGGACCATTAACTAGGAAGCATTTCCTGGAAAACTGCAACCGGCTCTTGTACTAAGTCCATTTTTCTGATCGGTTTCTGGTTGGGTGCTTGGAAGAGAAAAAAATTGAAATTTGGCTTTCCTGGAAATAGGGAAAGGAGAGTACCAGACATAATGGAGAAGGTAATACGATATTTCTATGATCTTTTCTCAGCAGTCACACTGGCTTAGTTGTTCCCAGAGTCTCACTCTATTGGGTCAAACAGTTTGGTGAATGCTTTAGCCCAGGCTGCCACAATATCGTAGACTGGGTAGCTTAAACAAGAGATTTATTTTCTCATAATTCTGGAGGCTGGAAGTCTGAGATCAGGGTGCCAGCATGATTGGGTTCTGGTGAGAGCCCTCTTTCTTGTTTGCAGATGGCTGTCTTCTCACTGTGTCCTCAACATGGCAGAGAGATAGAGCGAGAGCGAGAGAGAATGAGAGCACGTGCGTCTGCGAATGTGCACGAGAGGAGAGAGAGAGAGAGAGAAGGAGAAGAAGGAAGGAGAGAGCGAAAGCAAAAGAGAGGAAGCTCTGGTGTTTCTCTTATAAGGGCATTAATCCCATCACGAGGGCCCTAATTACCTAAAAGGGTCCATCTCCAAATACATTGGGGGTTAGAGCTTCAACATGAATTCAGTATGAATTTTGGGGTGGGACACAATTCAGTCTGCAGCAGGGAAGTTGATGAAAACAGTGTTGAGGTCCTAATGCCGTTCCCATTGCTTCTCCTGTGTCTTCCATATTTCTCATCGTTTCTTTGCTCTTGTGTGTGTAACGTTAGGTCTTACGGCGTGGTTACTATCTGATACCATACCAGCCAAGATAAGGAGCTGAGGCTATTATTATAGGACCCCTCACTTTCCTCATTATGAAAGTGATGTTGACTGTATTTGAAGCTTGTTAGTATTTCTTTAGCACTCCGCATGGCCTACCATGGTTCAGTGCATTGAACCAGACGGAGTACTCTAATGAACAAATCAGAGCAACCCTATGTCCACCAGCCCATTTGGGAACAACTGGACCAGGAGTGGATGAAGTTATTTTGCAAAGGGCCAAGTAATACGTATATCAGTGTCTGGGGGCCACATGGTCTCTGTCATTAACTAACTACTCAACTCTGCCATCATACCATGAAAGCAGCTCTAGATAATATATAAATGATCGGATCATGACTACTTTCCAGTAAAACATTATTTACAAAAAACAAGCAGCAGACCAATGGATCATAGTCTGCTGACCCCTGAAGTACACCCCTCGCTCTGTTTCTTGTTCCCGTCTCTATTCCAGCATTGACCTGTCCAATATCTTTTTGATTATTTTCATTTCCTTTGTGCAGTTTCTTTGTTCCTTTAGAACTTGCTCCTATTCTCTGAAACTTTCTACTAGTCGGTAGTTTGGGTAGTCCCCTGCCCGAGGAGTGACCCCTGAAGCTTGAATCTGGTGAGCTGGCCCCTTGTCTGTGGGAGGCAAAGGCCAATCAGACAGAGCAAGGTGAGGATTGTATATTTTTCTCTCGGCTTTGGATGATTTCAGGAATTTGGATGTGCATCACAGTGCATTACCTCCCTGGGGAGAATCTGGAGCCCATAGATCAGTGACTATCAGTCTAATCCTGGTTGCCAGGCACCTGTAGCTATGGTAATCCACCAGGCAGCTTGATTTAGATCTTGACTGCACAGATCTTTTTGGGTAGGAAGAAGATGGCAGGTTGCTAACGAGCTGACATTTGATTTACCCACTGAGCAAAGATCAATGGCTGTTGAACATCCCAATCCTAGAAAGACAGACAGCCTTCCTTCATACTTCCTGTCAGGAGGTGTGTTGAGTGATAAGCAGCCTGACAGATGTTACTTCTCCTAGAATGTATTTCATTCCTGGAACCTCCTCCATCACCACCTCTTGGGTCCAAGCACTGTGTTCCTTCGTGCATGGTTTTAATCCCCCTGCCTTCCAGGGACTCCATGTTTAATCTCAATCCAGCAGAGAGTGTGATCCTTTTACAGTAAATCAGATGTGTCACTTTGTTCAAGACCCCTCCGTGGCTCCCAGAGTAAAAGCTGTAGTCCTGACAAATGCCTACAAGACCCCAGATCCCTCTCCTGCCCTATTATCCTTCCAGCTTCTTCTACAACTCTCCCTGCCGCTGGCTCCACTGTAGCCATACTCTTCTTAGTAGTACTCAGAGGCTCCAGTCAAGTTCCACCCTCTGCACAGTTTGTCCTTTGCTACTTTCAGGTCTCTGCTCAAATATCACCTTATCAATGAAGCCTTCCCTACTCCTTTATTTAAATTAACACCCCACCACCACTGCCCTGGCACTCCCTAACCCTCTTACCCGGATTTATTTTTCTTCAGAGCACTTAAACTGACCTACTATGTATTTACTTATCTGTGTATTATCTCTCTTCACACTAGAATGTAAAACTCCATGAAGGTAGGGATGTAGTCTACATGATTCATTGTTTTATCCCCAGGGTCTAGAACAGTATTTGATACATAACAGACCCTCCAAAACCTACATATATTTCCATATGTGTATGTATTTTAATGAATAAGTGGGTGAATGAATGACTAATGAACGTGACCTATGGATTTTCTCGATTCTTCCCTTAGTAAATGATCCATATGCATGAATGTTCCCATATTTAGATTGATCAAAAACAATTAGCAACATATAAAACTATTAGGACCGTTAGTTCTGGTGAGGAAGGCAGAATAAATGAAGTCCTGTGCAAACAGGAACTGATTTTGTTTTGAGATACTGTATGCTTTCAAAATCAGGAGTAAGATTCTTTTTTATATTGTGTACTATGATACGGTACTATATTTCATCTTATTTCTTTGCTCAGAGAAATGAGTAAAATACTTAGTAAAATATCAATAGGGATGAAGTACGTTAGCCTTTGTCAAAGTGTGTTTCATGGACTATTAGATCCAGGTAGCTGTTTTGTGGAAGAAGGGCACTTTTAACATGTCAGTTTAGGGAAGCTTCAAATCATATAGCTAACAATTATAAAAGCTAACATAGATTGATTGTTACTATCTATCTTTAGCTAACATAGATTGACTGTTACTATGTATCTTTAGCTAACATAGGTTTATTGTTACTATATATCTTGCACGTTATAAACGTATCTCTTTAATCCCATTCACCCCACTGAGTTGTAACACACATTAGCATATTAAAGGCTCTGAGAAGTCCTATAATAAAGAACTTGCTTAATTTTCTTTAGCCCAGCATTTCCCAAATTTATTTGCTTGTAGAACCCACTTATTTTTCACCACCCCTGGGCTATTTATTAACACCTCATAGATCTATTGTTCTGCAAAATGCAAATTGGAAAATGCTGCTGTAGATAAGGGAATTAAATAGAAAAGCAGAATTATGGCAAAACAGTTTATTGCAAGGAACTAAATAAGCATTGACCTTTAGGGTCTTTTAAATTAAGATAGGTATTTCCTGGACATTAGATGATAAGAAGTGATACCCTCTTCTTAGGCCCAGAGGCATAACCTCCCGTTAATTGTCCGAAAAAATAAAATTGCATTTTCTAAGGATCAATATGTACCTAAGAAAAACCTTTTCCTGTTCATGGCATAGATTCTGTGGTTTTACTAATCTATACCCTATCCATTTAAAAAATGTTGGTGTGGTGATCAGGAAGCGGTTCTTCACACTTTCAGGTTGGATAAAAGTTCTGTCACTTTAGAATGGAAACTACAGGATTTGAAAGTAAGTTGAAGAAGTGTACATGAATGTGTGCACGTGTGTGCGTTTGTGCATGTGTATGTGTGTTGTTAGAGACTTTCCTGGCCGTAGAATGTGGTCTTATATATTAGGATGCTGGTTAGGGCCCAGACAGACTCTGTCCAGTCCTATAGCAAGTAGGCAGTTGAATTGGGGACACATGTGCTGATGAAGAGTGGAGTGAGGTGGACCTCTTCCTCTATCTTTGTCAAAGACATAAAAGTCTCTCTTTGGGAGTCGAATATTGGGCACGTTGAGTGGAGGGCTGGGGGTAGAGGTTAAAAAGAAAAGAAACTGTTACCTCGGGGGCCAAAATGCCCTGAGAATGGGTCTTATTGTCTTGTCTATCACAAAAGGCAGTTTTATGTCTGGCAAAGTCCGCATTTCTGTGTCTCTTCTTCTCAAACTAAGTTTCCCTTAATGGATTTTGACACTAAGACTTAATGATTCTTACAATGATAATCTGTCACAGTGATCCTTACAGTGATAATATGTTATTCGAGTTTCCTCGAGAAAGCACCTGCTTTCTTGCTCTGACTGGGGCATGAAGCCTTCAAAGGCGGCGAAAAGAGGGACAGGAAGAATAGGAACAGATTATGAATCTAACACCATTGAACTCTTCCGAAAAGCCAGTGAAGTGGGAAAATGATTCTGTGCGTGTGTTTCCTCAAAGAATTTTGTCTTGACTTCAGAAAGAAAAAGAAGTGACTTACAGATCACTGGGGAAAAGTCTGAGCAGAAATATCCAGACTGGGAACCACGGGGACCTCTTCCATCCTTGTAAATGACGGTGCTGAGCTCAGAGAGCCTGTGCTTCCCGGGGACTCGGGAGGTGTTTTGAGAGCCGATACAGGAATGAGGAAATAAATGTCTAATTATTCAGGACATGGGCTTCAGTTTCTGAGAAACTGGTGTGTTGCACAAAGGCGTTCAGGATGGGAGTAAGGAAAAGGGTATAAAGTGGAAAACACTTATACAGACCTGACTGTGTGCCAGGCATCATCCTAAATGTGTGATGTAGTTTAACTCATTCAATCCTCACACGGCCCATATGGGGCAGGTTTTCTTATTACCCTTGTTTTACAGATGAGGACATGTAAGCCTAGATAATTGATGACTTGCCAAGATCACACAGCTGATGATGGAGCCAGAACGGAAACCCATGTGGGCAGACACCTGAGTCTGTGCTCTTAACCACCACACTCTGGTGCCTTGGAAATAATGCAAGGTTAAGGGCGGGACTTGGAAGCCAGACCAGCTCGCCCAGCCGTGTAACCTCCTTAAACCTCAGTTTTCTCGTTTATTAAGTGAAGACATTAATTATTCCTATCTCAGGGCCATTGTGATTATTTAATGAAATAAATGCCAAATGCTTAGTAGACACATAGCTCCCAGTGATCACAAGCGGCTTAAAACATGTGAGCCTAGGAAGAAATGTGGAGCACTTTTGTTTAGCACAGGATCTAAAATCTAGAGTAGCGCTGTCCAACAGAAAGAACACTGTGACAACAGAAATGTTAAATATCTGTACTATCCAATATGTAACCCCATGTAGCGGTACGACACCTGAAATGTGGTGAGTGCTACTGAAGAACTGATTTTTAATTTTATTTAATTATAATGAATTTGCATGTCAATATGCAAACAGTGGTCTCCTGGGATGGGGGTGGGGGTGGAAGAGTGGGGGCCTGGGGAGGAGCAGAGAGGGACAAGAGAGGTATTCCTGAGGGGCAGGAGGGAACTTTCAGGGGTGATGGATGTGTTCATTCTCTTGATTGTGGTGGTCCTTCCATTGGTGTATACGTGTCAGAACTTACTGTCCACTTTATGTGCAGTTGTTATGTTTCATTCATACTTTAGTAAAGCTGTTAAACAACAAAACAGACGAGTCCAGGATAAATCCAACTTGGGCATGGCTTCCAACAGAGGTTTTCAAACTGAGTGTGGAGGGAAGCCCTGGGGTTCCTAGGGCTTCTGGGATTGGAGGCTCAAGGGAATGGTTGGGTGTACAGGCGGGCTGAGCTCAGCCTCCAACTCTGCTTGCACCAGAGGAGCTATTCACTGGTCTAGATCTCCGGTGGCCACTCAGCGTCCCCTGGGGGAGTGGGCTTTACATGCTGTGAGGAGGGAAGGCAAGGGCGTGGGCAGGGCAGGTGGCGGTGGGGCTCTGCAACCTGCCTGGGAACCAGATGTTACCTCATATCCTGCTACAGATACGCTCCTTCAGGGGGACACGTGTTCCTGGGAATGGAGACTGCAGACCGGGGTTCCCGTAGTCCTAGAGAGCGGGAGATAAAAGGACGGGGACACAAATGGGAGTGAGAGCAGGAGAACACATGGTATAATGAAGAGGTTCTTAAATTGTGCTTCATCTAGGGAGATGGTAAGAATGCGGACTCCTCTCCCGTGGGATCTCTGATGCTGTGGACTGAGCCCAGTGATCATGCCCGAAGCAAGCTGGCATGGTGGAGCCGGTGGAGCTGGTATAGGAAGCTGGAGGCTAGAGCACAGGCTGTGGGCTCAGAGTGCGCTGGCTCCAGGTGTCAGCTCATCTGGCTGTGTGACCTTCAGCAAGTCACTTCATCTTTCCGAGCTGTGGGATCCTCATCTGCAGCAGCCTCCCGTGAGTTAGATGTTAGCCCCAGGGTTGTGGGATGATTGTGTGCTCCCACAATTCATAATTTGAAGGCCTAGCCCCCAGTCCCTCAGAATGTAAAACTCTATAAGATCTTTAAAGAGGTGATTAAGTGAAAATGAGGTCATTGGGGTAAGCCCTAATCCAACATGGCTGCTGTCCTTATGAGAAGAGGAGATTATGACAGACATGTGCATGCACAGAGAAAAGACCATGTGAAGACACAGTGAGAAGGCAGCCACCCCTGAGCCAAGGAGAGGCCTCAGAAGAAACCAGCCCCGCTGAGAACTTGATCTGGAGCCTCCAGACTTGTGAGAAAATACATTACTGTGGTGTAAACCACCCAGTCTGTGGGTTTTATTATAGCAGCCCTGGGAAACTAATCCAGATGGGCAGTGCCGTGTGCAGTGCCTGGCACACAGCCAGCTCAGCGCATGGGAGCTATCACTGTTATTAGTGATAATAGTCTGACAGAAATTTCCAGGGATCCCCACACACTAAGCACTGGAGCCAAAGGGTCTTGATGCCAGGCTGGAGGCCGCTTTCCTGCAGGAGTTGTTTTGTGACTGTGCCCTGGTGCCGTGGTGGTGTTGGCATGCAGCTCCTTGGGTTGCAGAGAGAATGTTTCTCTCAGGAGGGAGTCTGTGTGAACCTGCCACGCGGTTCTGGCATCGTGGAAGGCTAGCATGCTGTCGAGTGGGACTAGATGGGAACAACTCCAACAAAACAGAAAAATGCAATAAGGAGCTTGGGTATTGGACTTCTAGAAGGCATGGGGAGCTTTGGGGGAAATTTAAGCAAGAAATCAGAAGCAGCAGCCAGGAGGAAATGGCATGTTTTTGCCAACCTCAGAATGTTTTATGGATGTTTGCGAGGCTTTCTTTTCCTCTTCCCACCCGGCCAGGAATTCCTTCCATGGGGTTCCCACAGTGCCTACCTAGGTTCTGAGACTTTGCTTGGTGGTTTCCTTTGCTTGGTTGCCATCTCTCCTGCTAAACCTGTGGACTCTGTGAGAAGAGGGATTTTTTTATAATCCCCATCTCTGTCTTCTTGGTGGGTGCTGACTAGGTGCTTGTTCTGTTGACTTTCTGCATATTGCACTCAGAGTCTCTATTTAGCCAAGACTTACAAGGTATTCACTCTGAGCCAGGCACTGTCCGTGCACCTTAGAAACAGCAGCTCATCTAATTCTTTAGCCACCCCTTTGAAATACACACTCTCAGAGCCAGGGGAGGGTAAGCACGTGGCCAGATCTCATAGCTCGTGGCCAGGACATTTCAGACCCAGACTGTCTGGCTCCAGATTCCAGCTACAGAACATACTGTCACCACCACAGGGTGGTGGCTACTTCTGGCAGACCTTCCCTTCCACATCCAAGAGTTCTAACTTTTTTATGTACTTCCTGCATTCTGGTGATGCCCGTGAACTCTTTCCGGGAAAACTACTTCTAAATGCATAAAAATAAAATGCAAAGGACTACAAAGGAAACCACTTATAATGAAATACAGCTATTGAAATATGAAACATACCCTAATGTGTTGATTTGTGGGATAATAATGTACACGCCTCTTTATTAACACTTAGAATAACAAGAGCTAGCAGTGGGTCGAATAATACCTGTAATGCCCAAACAGTCATAAGTAATATTTGGAGAGATCAGAATAGGAAATTTGGAGACATCTGCAGCAGTAATGAAGTGGTATTGAAGAGATCTGAGATTTCTGTTGCTGACAAAGTCATAGGTACTGCTCATACTACTGTGGTCTGTTGTCCACATTCATGATGGAAGGGAAGGATACATTTTAGGTAGAAGTTAGTAAAACTAAAAATGTGTATTTCTTGCCATCCAAGTTCAAAGGCCTCCTGAAATGATGAATTCTGCGTGGACCCCACCGAGGTCAAGAGCCCCTGTTCTCGAAGGTCTAGATGTGGACCAGCAGGATCAGTATCACCTCGAAGTTGTTGGAATATAGAATCTCAAGCCCCACCCCAGGCCCATATATTAGAACGGCATTTCAACGTGATCTTTGGGTAATCAGTGTGTACAGAAAACTGAGAAGCAATGCAAGATATATGCTTGCTTAAGTCAGACCAGCAAAGGGATGTGTACTCGAATCTAATTGAAAAGGTATGATTGCAGATTTGTTTGTATACCTCTCTCTGCCTTTTGTAACTTCCCAGGGTGGGGGATGATTTCACTGATTGGTGAGACTGGAACAATGGCCACTGCTGTTGTATCTAGCTTCCCAGTGCTCTCCTGTGCAAAGGTGTTCTTATTCTCTGTAGTTGCCTTCTTCAGGTGACGGCTAGACTGACAGGCAGGTTGTGTTCCTTGGAGAGGGGAAGTTGCTGTTGTTCAGAGTCCTACCTGTGGCTGGAGACAAGTCAAAATGGGGAAGAATATTTTGGATCTCAGACCCAAGTCCTGTTCTCCAATCCAGCTTTTCCAGCATAAAAACAGAAATAGCATTTTCATTTTCTCTCTGGTTCTATTTCTTAATTATTCCCCATCTTCTGAGGAAGGATCTGATTAATTAGTCCCCTCAAATCTCAACAATATTGGCTGGTAGAAAAACTTTTAGAGCCAAGTGTACAAAACTGTAAGAATGTGTTTTTGTAATGACCTCGTTCCTGAATCATTTCTATGGCTCTACTCTTGTTTTTCCTTTTATTTTCCTCTTCCTTTGAATTTGTGCTCTGTTATGTTATCTTGCTCTGTTTTCTTTATCCTTAAAAGCCTTCTTCAGTGATTTTTAGAATAAGGTAGGGGCACAGATTCATCAATAGAGATACAAATATGAAGACAAGTGAGTGTACAAGTCTTAGTAGATGGAAGGTGACCTTATGTGCTGCACAACTTCAGGGGACACTTTTCTTCTTGTTTATGTAAATAGTGCTCTGTGAGCCCAACAATAGACTGCAAGGTGAATAGTGGAATTATGCAACTGGTGGCTGCGATCCAGGACGTTGAGCAAATTTAGTCTTTGTAGACTAGTTGGTAATGTGTTACTGAAAAAGATAAAGATGTTTCTGGTAACCAAGGGCATTTAGGGTAGGCTGTTCATTTGTTAAAATGTTCTTAAAACATTCTAAAAATTTTCTACACTCTTGGGCTACATGGATGAATGGAGATGGCCTCCCTCTTCACTTAGCATAGAGTATTAAATGATTTGAAAGCCAGGAATTGCAGTATTGCAGGGAGATGGGATTAGGCCATTGTCCTGCTAAATGAATCCAAATATTATACTTCCCACTGCACTTAGAACTCATTGCTTGGGCTACTGCCCTGTGAGATCCAGCTTCCCCTGCCTCTTTTACCAGCCTGCCATGGCACCACTCTCTCCCCTGTTCACAAGGCTCTGTCCACACAGATTGTTTGTGGTTTCTCCAACAGACCAAACTCCTTCCATCGTCAAGGGTCTCTGCATATACTCTTCCCTCGGCCTGGAACACCCTTCCCTGCTGCCTTTACCAGTCCAATGTCCATCATCATGCTTCAGGACTTGGCTCAAATGTCCCTCCCTGAGAAGCCTTTGCTGATCCTCACCTCATCAGGTCAAGTCTCCTGTTACACCCTCCACAGCCCTTATCATGATGTTAACGAACAATTATTCATGTCATCATTTCTTTAGCATCATTTTTTCCTACCAGGTTGAAAACATGGGCTGCACTTGTCTTATTTACGAGCACTTTATTGCCAGGTAGAGCAGCAGTGCCTGGCGCATAGTAGGGGTTCCTTGAATAATTTGCTGGATGAATGGAAAATGGGACACAGATCCAGAGACACAATTAAAGCGTTGGAAAATGCACTGAATGAGGAAAACCATAAATGTGAAAGGAAGCATATGTATATTATTTTAGAGAAGGGAGAATATGAGTCCCACTCGTTACCTGAACACGCAGAGCGGCTGTTGTGTGTGAGGTGGGCCAGCTGTGGGTTCACTGTGAGACGTGAGCTACGCTCTTAGTTCAGCAAATGCCGGGCAACAGAGAAGAGGTTAAAATTGCAGAAGAAGAAAAGTTAGACCTGAAGAATTTTTTGAATCTCCAGAATAATGCAATTTGGACAAGGATGGCAATAGATCTCAGTGGTGAGGAAGCAGATTCTGGCGTCAAATTCTGGTTGTACTATTTACCAGCCCTGCGATCTTGGGCAAATTACTTAACTACTCTGTGTGTATTATTATTAATAATAATAATAATAATAATAATAATAATAATAATAATGGTGCCCACCATTATTATTATCATAGGTAGGAGGAATGTGTAATTTATTCTCTACCTTCAGGCACTTTTGAAAGTAAGAGATGTGCTGATAATAATTTTGGTGGGATAACAGGAGTAAATTGGAACTCCACCCAGCACATGAGGAGGTATGGTTATTGTACCCATAAACTGTTAAAGGAATTAAAGGAATTAAAGGAACCTGTCACTCTGAGCCGTACCTGACATACGTATAGTGCTCAGTAAAGTCTAGAAGACTGTTGAGAAGCAGTAGCACCTTCCTGGAGACTTTAGGAAAAGGCGGACTGTTGATTATGTGAGATGGAGTGTATATCTCAGGTTATACCAGGAAGTAATTGCTTGATATTTTTTATCCTTCCTTTTTAATCTTTTTTTTTTTTAAAGCTGAGGTATGACAGCCTTAGAAAAGTAAACATAACACAAGTCTGAACTTGTAAAAATAAACATAATACAAGTTCACTGAGTAACCACAAAGTGAATACACTCAGAAACCACTCAGCAACCACCACCCAGATCAAGAACTAGAATACCATAGAACCCCAGAAGCCCCTGTCATGTCCCTTCCTACTCACCCACCGTGAACCTCTGCCCCAGGAGTAATCGCTCTCCTGACTACCAACTCCGTCAATGAGTCTTGCTTATTTTTGAAATATATATAAATGGACGCATACTAGATGTGCTGCTTTGTGTCTGGCTTCTTTTGCTGAACAGTTAGTGTGGTTTATTCATGTTGTTGATTCAAGTAGGAATCTATTTAATTTCATTGCTGTGTACCATTCCATTGTGTGAGTACATCACAATTTATCTACTGCTGACGGATTTTGGATGATTTCCAGATTCTGGCTATTATGAAAAATGCTGCTGTGATGATGCTTATCTTTTGGGAAGGGCAAGGATGTATTCTGTTGGGTACATAGCAGACCTTGCGGTAGAACTGCTGAGTTATAGGGGGGTGCACATGTTCAGCTTTAGCCGATTCTGCTGAGGAGCTTTCCGCGGTTGTTGAACCAAATCACCCTTCTGCCAGGATCTATGAGTATTCTGGTTGCTCCTCATCCTCACCACTCTTAGGCCTTGCTGTTCTTTTCCATTTTAGCTGTTTTGGAGGTTACCTCTCATTTGGTCTTTTTTTTTTAAATTTATTTTAATGCTTATGAAGACTATCTAATTATAACAACAAACACCACCGTTTCCTGAGTGCCTTCTACGTGTTGGGCACTGAGCCAGGTGCTTCATAGATACTATTTCATTTAGTCCGCGCACGAACCCCCCGGAAAGAGGTGTTCTTCTCAATTCACTGGTGAGGACCAGAGAAATGAAGCGGCTTACTCCAGGCCATGGAGATCTTAAGTGGCAAGGCTCCGGTCTTGTTCGATCGAGTTCAGTTTGATCCTCAAACACAAGCACTGTTTCGACAACACTGTGGTGTTGACACCGCAGGGGTCAAGAGGAAGGAGAGAAAATGGTGACCTCCGCAGAGCGGTAAGGGCGCTCTGAACCCAGAAGCTGCCCCTGGGGCTGCCTGTCTGATACATTCCTGGAAGAGGTGGGCTTGGGGGATACAGTGCTCTCTTGGTCTCACCACAGGACACAGTGTGTACTTCCCTCCCCAAGCCGTTAGAGACCTGTCCTTTGTTCCCAAGGGACATGAACTTCAAAGGGTGCCGAGCCAGAAAGCTGGCATGAACACCCAGTCCCAGCTACAACCGAAGTTCTAATGCTTTACTCTTCTGCTGCTTTTTACAAGGAGGCCCCCCTGCGTCACTCCACAGTGAAGTAGGGAGGGCTCAGGTTCTTTCTTTGCCCAGAGTAAGGTTGCTCTCGTGACCCTGCCTCTGAACAAGGGGTCCTGATATTATCACCCCAAGCTTCAGGAGGCTGTGATGCTGACTCCTGGATGGGATTTGTGGAAATGAGGATCCCACTTCCCCCAGGGTCTTTCTGAGGTTCCCCACTTG
The DNA here is from genome assembly GCF_004115265.2 of Rhinolophus ferrumequinum. Classification (NCBI taxonomy): domain Eukaryota; kingdom Metazoa; phylum Chordata; class Mammalia; order Chiroptera; family Rhinolophidae; genus Rhinolophus; species Rhinolophus ferrumequinum. Next base: position 19,112,873 of record NC_046300.1, read on the forward strand.
CCCAGCTCCCTCCTCTGTCACAAGTCTGGATCACCTTACAGACACTCACTCCCTCTCCACCACAGTGACCTTTAGAACATTCCCCAAGTGCGCTATGTTCTTACACGTGTGCCTAGAGTACAGCTGAGCCACCTGGAGGCTTGCCTCCAACTTTCACACTCCCACCATCCACACAGAGGCTTTGAAAAATGAGACCATCTTTAATCCAGATATTGGTAACTTTTTACATTGTAAACTAAGCATGAATACCACCAGGAGCAGAAGCAACAAACAACTTAATGAATTATTTATACAGCAAACACCTTTATCACTGCTGCTTAGGTCAGGAAAGAGAACATTACTGACCAGCCCCAGAGAGCTTCACGTACGCTGACCCATCACTGCCCCTCACCCCCCCCCAAAGTACCTGCTCTCCTACTTGTACAGTGACCTCCTCCTTCAGTGACTTTATATCGTTTTATCACTGAAGTGCGCGTCCCTAAGGCACAATAGCAGCCTTTTCTTTCTGAGGGTGGTGCAGGTGTTGATCCAAGCCATCATGCAGCAAAATGTCTCAGAGCCCCTCTCTCATTCCTCCCCTCTCCTCACTCTCCCACATGCTGCTTTCGCCTTCCTTTCTGCTTCCGCGCACACACTATATGCTGCCCTATGGTTTCTCACCTCCCACAGCCACCTGGCTTCTGTTTGCTGGTTTCCCGTTTTCACTGCGTTTTTCCTTCTGGGGAGCAGCCCTCGCAAATCCTGGAGAGGACAGTTCTCTATCTTATTCTTCATGCTTGTTTCCTCTTTGACTTTTGGAAAACTCCATTTCACCCTCCAAGACTTAGGTCAAATGTCACTTCTAGGAACACTGTCCTAACTTCCTCTTCAGACTCATTTTACTTTCTGCTGTGTCCTTAAACCAATACTCTTAATTGTGACTATATGGTAACCCTTTGCTCAAATGTCAGTCTTCCTCGTTAGCAGGGTCATGAGGTGCTGGCATATAGTAGGTGATCGATAGATGTCTCTTGAGTGAACAAGAACTATAAAGGCCTATGCAAATGCTTTATAATACAGATACTGTATGGAGCAGGAGCTTACAGAAATAATAAGTTGGGAGTGGGCAGAAACAAGCATATTTTTAGCTGTAATTGTCATGTAACAAACTGGCAGGATATACCAAAAATACAGTCAGAGAAAATGGGGTGAAGGGACACTGCGTATGTTTCAAAGAAGATTAAAAGAAATGTTTTGATGGGAGCACACATTTTGAGCGAGGAGAAGAATTGACTTTTTTTCTTTCAATTAAATAATGTTTTATAGTTCAGGAAAATCCTTAAAATGTGTCAATCACTTTAAAAAAAAACACTCCACAATTATAGTAATATGGGCATAACAGTTAACAAATAGTCAAACAGTGTGAAAGGTATAAAATGAAAAGAAAAAGGATTTCTTTCCCACTTCACCGTTAAACCACTTGTTCAGTTTTCTAGAATACTTTAAAGAAAATTGTTAAGTACTTTCTCAGAGCATCAGAAAGCACTTCAGATATTTACTTACCAGTATAGAGGAGGTGGTTCAGTGTGTAGAGTTTGACCTCAGTCAGATCTGGGTTCTAATCCAGTACTTATTTCTTGTTTGACCTCCCAGAGGCAAAAGTTCCTCTGAAATCTTGAGCTAAACTTTGGTTTAACTACCATGGACTCTTAAGGATGAGAATGGTTCATCTTTTCTTCCTCATGCCCCTTTTTCTTGATGTTGTTGTTGTCTAATCTTTTGGATCATTGAATTGAAAGTCAGAAAACCTGGGGCTTGTCCTATTTCAGTCATTAAGTCTCTGCATGATCTTGGGTGGGAACCTGAATCCCTTGTCTGTGTGACTTTCGGCAGCCCCTAAGCTCTTTGGGTCTGAGCTTTTACATCTTCAAAGTCGTATGGCTTTGTAACTCAATGTAATGGATTTCATGAAGTCACTCTCAGTCTGTTCTTCTGCCTGACTTAGAATACACAAACACGCCAGGCCCTAAAATCCTTCTCAGAAACGAGAGTACCAAACCCTTTCTTGTCTCAGAAGGCTATTGTGGAATTGAAAAATTAATACGAGAACCTCTTTGAACTCTCCATTGTGGGAGAAGGGTGATACGAAGAGACACCATTGCTTATTATTATTTTTAGAAATAGCCTGAAGGGAGATCAGACAGCACTGTCTGCAGAAGGTCTGCAGCAATCTACTTTAATGGGAGCTTTCTTCTCCCAGCTAGTCTGCCTGTGGATTTGAAATCTTGGGAGCACATGGGGAAGAATGGTTCCATGGCTCAGGGTGACAGAAAAATAGAAAACGCGTGGTTCTTTCAGAATATTTATGGGTCACTTTATGTTCCCCTGAGCGTGCAGGGAGGCATGTTGCTAAAAGACATGTTTAAATCAATACTTTGGATATATTTTTTTTGCAGGGCTCACAATGATTTAGGTTTTTTAAATATATGTAATGCCATATTTCCAGCACAGTGGGAGATACAGAATCTACTTGGCTCTTTTATGCCAGGATGGTAAATCACAGAGCTGTAACAGAGATATGAAATGGGCATTAAGCAAAAGACAAGCAGGCAGAGATGAAGCCTTCTGAAGTGTTATAATCTATTTCAGTTTTCTAAGTGAAATTGGGTTTTCCTGTTGAGTTCCCATCTCTAGCTGATACAAGCTCTTTCTAGTGGGTAAGGAGGAGAATGTGTGTGAGAAGGGGGGTTGAAGGGACGGGGAGGAACTGAGGATGGGGAAGGACTGGAGAGAAGAAAAGTGCCTTTCAGTAAATCTTATGCAATGTGAAGTTGGAAATAAAGTTGGCTTGGCACAAACTGCATCTCACTGGTTTCAAAGGACTTTTCCAGGCACTTAAAGAGAAATCCAAATATCCAATAAGCTTATGAAAAGGTGCTTCTCATCAGCCCAGAGAGAAATGCAAATGAAAACCACAGAAAGATACCACCACAAAGCCATTCGAATGGCTACCATTAGAAGGACTAACCATATTAAATGTTGGTGAGGAGGTGGAGCGGTGGGAACTCGCATACATTGCTGGTAGGAGTGCACGTTGGTAAGATGACGGTACAGATATTCTTGGACTATTGCTTGGAAGTAGCATAAAGCTAAACGTATGCCTGTTTTATGGCCAGCAATTCCCCTGAAAGACACGTATAAGACTGTTCATATTTATTATAGTAGCCTCCGATGGGGAACAAGTGTCCCTCAGCAGTATAATGGATACATAAGCCGTGGTACCTTTACATGCTCCACACAATGAGAAAGAACAAACTGCCACGTGCAATCATACGGATGACTCTCACAGATATAATGTTGAGTAAATACAGCCAGATTCAAGAGAGTATTTATTGTGTGATTCTATGAAGTTCAAGAATAAGCAAAATTAATCTATAATGATAGAGGTAAGGTCAGAGGTTACTTTGGGAATGACGGTGATTGGGAGGGGTACGAGGGAATGTTCTGGAGTGCTAGAAATGATCTATATCTCAGTTTAAGTGGTGGTTACACTTGTGTAAACATATGTCAATGTTTATCGAGCTTTACACGTTACATTTGTGCTTATTACTATGTCAATCAATTACGTCAGTCACCAAGAAAAAAAAAATCAAACTCTGTTTGGCTCCAAATTACTGCAAATTAGACTCTCCTGGTGTATTCTGAGAAAAGGAGGCTTGCCTGTCTTCCCATTACAGCTTGAGCTCTTGATGGTGGGAGTTATTTCATTTCATTGCCGAATCTATGAAGTCTAAAACATGACTTATCCATTGAATAACTTTACTAAATATTTAGGCCCTAGATTCTGCTTTTCAGGGCACAGGCTGAGATGAAGTTAATGACTTTTGACATGTTCCTTCCTTTTAGAAAATGAGTAGTTTTATTTCTTGAGTCACGTCTCTTCTTATGGCCTCTAGAAAAGGGCAGAGCTGCTCAATTAACTCTTCCTTTTATCATAAATAATAAAGTGGAACCAAAAGTTAAGACCACCCTTCCACTGAAGGCAGTGTTTTGTATTAGAAGAGCATGGTCTTTAGAATCAAACACATTAGGGACTGACAGACTCCCGGCTCTATCACTCCCAGCTTTACACCTCCTAGCTTTGTAACTTTGCTTCTGTGGGTCTCAAATGAGGTCAATGATATTTACATTGTAGGCTTGTGATGCCAATTAAAATTCTAATTGTGGGAGGGCAGTTGGCATAGTGTGCCTAGTACATAGCAGGTACTCAATCAATGTTGATTCTTTCGTCTATTATCTTCTGTTCCATAATCAGAACCAAGATGTTAGATGACCTGGCAAAATTTTTAGGAAGTAGCATTTCTCTGCTGCTCCATAGCCTACCTCCCAATTGTATGGACACTTCCACTTTGAAATCCAGCTCGTTATGTTGCCTGTGTAACACAGATAACAATTCCCAACTGCCCTCTGAGAATTATCAAAATCCTTAATGGAAGACAAAAGATCTCTTCAAGGTTATTGCGAAGGTAAGGAACTCAGAAGGAAAAATACTATCTTTCCATATCTCGTTGTGTACTTCCTCAGAACTTTCATATCTGCCCATTTTAAAAGTTACCCCAAATCATTTATTGGCTACTTTGAGGGCAATCTATAAAGTAAAATCAAATGCATAGAACATGTCCCAAATCCATCAAGATGAAAAGATTTAAATCTACACTTATGCTAATTGAGCTTCAAAATCCTTTCCCCATGATTTCCTCATATTTCCCCAAAGATGAATCTTAAATTGTTAGAATGAAATCAGGCAGAAGGAATGGGCTCCTAGTTTTAATTTGAGGGGTAAAGAAAACATTAAACCATACGTAATTATGAGGTCAATCGTCCTGAGTTTTGATGTTTTAATTCTAATGAAGGTGAAAATAGTTGAGTAAGGAGAAGGAAGAAAATGAGAATCTCATGTTAATGGCTCTCGAGGACTACCCAGTTTTGCTCAGGCCCAAAGGTGAATGAATAAAGTAAGACATGACTACTTGTGAAGGTTGTTGAGCAATGCAGTGTTCTCAACTTGCATATTTTTAACCCTCATCAAACTTTTTTTTTTTTTTTAGTCAACCACTGCATAGACAAGCATTTCCCAAATTCTTCCCTGTGGAACATGTCCTGCTACATACTCTATGAAACCAGCATCCCATGGACAGGGAAGTTTGGGCATCCCAGCGGACTTTGTCTCCTTCCTGGAGACTTATGTTTGCAGTCGTGCAATAAAGAAATTCCCTATGTTGTTAAATCAGGGTTTCTCCCAATGATTTGAACACTGGAGTCCTATTTTATTTTAAGAGGAATAGTTCGTAGGGCCCGAACTGCTCTGGGCAGAGGCCAATCTCCGGACTCTGGAAACGTGCATGTGTGAGTGTGTGTGTATGTGTGTATGTTAGAGAGCCAGGCTCCATCTTAGGAGTGGGGGAACAGTTGCTGCTGTGTCAGCTATGTCCCTGTAGTGAGGGTCTGACTCGGGACTGGAGCGGATGCAAGAGTGGGCGCTGGTGCCAACCTCCCACTCCTACCCCACACTACCCGGTCCTGAGTGGAAGCAGCACCCAGGGCTGTCAGAGAAGTCTCCCCATCTTAAGTGTGGGGAACCGGAAGCCCCAGGCTTTTGTTTGTGAGCCACTTCCAGTGCTGGAGCCTGCTGCCTGCTGAAGGCTGCGGAGTCCTTCAATTATGGAGGTGGAGAGGCTGCCAGGTTTGGGTATGCCAGGGGATTAGACAATGCCTGAGAGGGTTTGTACTACTTGTGCGTGTACGTCTGTCCTGGGTCTGCGTGTCTGGCTGTGTGTATGTTTGTCTGGGCAGGGTCTATATTTTTGGATCTATCTGTGTATGTTGGTGTGTAAGGATCTCTATGGGGTTGGGAGTGGAATGCTTTGTGTGGGAGCAGTGTCTGCCTGTGGCTGCACTAACTAAGCATCCCAGGTCTGTATCTCCCTCTACCCCTCGATAGTGCCAGCAGGGATGGAGCCAGGATCTGCAGTGATCAACAAATAGGTTTATTATTATTATTTTACAAGGAGTTACAGTAAGGTTTGAGCCTGGCCTAGAAGGTGAGGATGGCAGGGATTTCCACAGACCCAGCCTTCCCCAGGGTTCTGCAGTCGCAGCTGCCACTAGGAAGCAGTGGGCATTGGCTGGGCAAAAAAAAAAAAGAAAAAAAAAAAAGTAACGGTCCATGGAGTATAATGTGGAAAATGTTGGCGTAGATACATGCTAATTAGTGACTAAAATCGAAAACGAAATGTGGCTTTTCTCATAAATGTCACTGTCATACTTGTTTTTCTAGAGCTTTTATGGAACCTATTCAATTAAAATTATGAACTACTCCAATTTGTATCCAATTATATTATTGCTACAAGTTAAAGTCTATCATCAATTCCATACAAAAGCTATTATTTCACTCTCTCTATTCATTTTGATTAAACCTAATATCCAAAATTCAATTATGTAAATAAAGTGAGGTGGTGTGTGCCAATCTTGTTCCCATTTGGAAGCATTCTCTTGTTAGCACCAGCTCTTGTGCCTATGGAACGTGTTTAAGTCCATTTCAATGTACACACCTCTTTTCCAGGAGATATTCCTCGCATCCTGATTTCTCATACTGAGCATTCTGCTGTGGACTCCCTGACTTAGTAAGAGGATAATAGCTTTAGAGTCAGATTGATGACGGTTTGAATTCAAGCTCTGGGCCAAGTCATTCCAACTCTCTTACTCTCAGTTTTGCCATCTTTAAAATCTGGATACTGAAACTTCCCTTACACAGATATTGTAAGAATTCAGTGCCTTTTCTTTCCTTCCCTCCCCCTCCCTCCTTCCCTCCCCCTCCCTCCCTCCCTCCCTCACTTTCCTTTCCTCCCTCCTTCCCTTCCTCTGTTTGATGTCATCCTCATGGCACATAATTACTTTATAAATGATTTCACTCTCCCTTTTAATTGGAGTTGATGACCTTCTAAAATGTGTCTGTTTGTCTCATCCTAATTATCTAATACCTAAAACCCACATTGAATTGAGGTTTGTTTTCTATATAAATAGCCGTTACTGGGTAGATACTGGCATGGTATATGACTGACAAAGAGTAGCTTAGATTTGTTTCCTGCCCGTAATAGTTTTTACAATTCTGTGGCTATAATTTTTAAAAGTCATGTTGCTCCTGAAGTAGGTGAATAGTGAATATTATGTTTGTCTACTGCAGGTTGCATGATAGTTTTCATCCTTAGCTTCTGTTTTTCTATCTCATATGCTAGAGATGTGGCTAATGAAGATTTGTTTCAGTTTTCTGATGAAAATATGAAAATCTGAGGGAAGTAAAGGAACACAGACTTTACACTTCAATTTGCAACCTTCTGCCCAAAGGAATAACACCAGTGCTCATCAGGAGCTTGTTCTGTCCCACTCATTTTTTCAGGAGAGAGTTTCAAACTGTAACAGTGGCTTGGTTACAAGTAAATTGGCTTGAAATAAGTTTTCAGTGGTGAATTAGAATCCGACTGGGTTCTTTGCTTTCCCTTTAAATTGGGGAAGACTGAAATACACGCATGTTCTAGAGTGCTTGAATCAAAAACTTTAAAGACCAGAAAAGTGAGTGGAGAGAGAGAATGAAAATTTGAGATGTGGGGAAGAACGTGTGCACATTCTTGTGTACATGTGAATGTATGTGTGCACATTGCAAAAGACAAACTTATTTTGGTTGGAAATTGAGTTTATTGCACCACAAATTAAGGCCTTTAAACTCCCCTTATTCTCCAGTTAAGATCTGTCTTTCCGAAGGTCTGGAAATGCCATATTTCTTTTATCAGAACCTGAATGGTAGGAATTTCTTAATATATGACCTTTTCTTGAAGAAATATCCAATGCTGACTTCTCAAATCTAATCTGCGAGTGTTTGTTTTTTGTACTCTTTTAGGTTAGTACCTAATGTTCCATTATTTACTCTCAAGATCAAACCTACTATTTTATTGTAAACTGGCTATTTTTATAACCGAGAACCAGTCTGCTAATCAAATCTAGATACTGGTAGTACTTATCTGTGGAAAAATTAGCAATAGAGTTTTCTGGAAGTTCTTAAAGTTCTCATTATATTTATCTTTCCTTGAGGTATGAGGAAAGGAGAGCAAATATTGTCGTTGTGTGAAGCATAACAATGTTATGTGAAAGCCACCTTGAATGAATCTTGACTAGATCACAAAAATGTTTTTGCCAATGTAGGAGAAAAATCTTAGTGGTTGGGAAAACTCATAAGACAGGTGATATACAACAATATGATGAGATAACTTATAGATTATTAATTTGAGTTCAACCTTTAAAAAAATTATTTATCAGCCTGGTAACAGACGGATGCATGCTCGCCCATCAGCAGCTCTGTTGTACGGCCTCAGCACTCAGGTTCTGGTCTCTGAAACTCTTGCACCTTAAAAAAGAACAAGAATTCTTTGGAAGTTATGTGATCCCATGTCTTAGCTCCGGGTTTCTCTGCATTATTGACATTTGAGGCCAAATGTTAATTTGCGGTGTGTTGTCTTGTGCAAGATCGGATGTTTAGCAGTATCCTTGACCTCTGCCCTCTAGATGCCAGTAATGTCACTGCCACCCTGCTCCCCACACCCCCCGCCTCCATGCGCTCCTGCTCAGCTGTGACAACCAGACATGCCTCCAGATTTGAACTTTGGTGGACTGCTTGCTCTGTTTTCGCTTTACCTTGCTCTTAGGGTGTATTCCTTCGGGGGTCCCAGCTGTATACCTGTTTACCCAGGTCTCTCCTTAGCAGTGGGCCTGAACTCAGATGTCTCTCCCATCTTAGGCTGTGCCCCATCCCCACTCTACTTAAATTGCCCCATACTCTGCTTCTCAGATTTTCTCCACTTTTGAACAAGTAAATGCCTCAAAAGGACAAATGAATCCAAATGTTGGGCTTACCTCTCTGAGTTATCCTTTTTTCTGGGATTTTTGTCCCCTCAAGTCCTCACTGCCTCAGCAGTTCTCTGGTGCCTCCAGACAGATTTGTTTTAGTTTTGTTTGTTTGTTTGCTTATGTATTTTGAGAGGGCATACATATTTTGTATGTACTGAGGTAAAATTTATGTACAGTGCGATGAATAAATCTAAAATATATAGTTTGGTGAGTTGACAGATTTAACCCGTGAAACCAATACACCAATCAGTATACAGAATATTTACATCATGCCAGCAATTTCCCTCATGTCTCTTTCCAGTCTTTTCCCACTCCACATAGGAAACCACTGTTCTGACTTGTATCACAATAGATTGGTTTTACTTATTCCTGAATTTTCTGTAAATTGAATCATATAGTATGTGTTTGTGTTTGGCTTCTTTCACTCAACATAATATTTTGGGGATTGATCCATACTGGTACATATAGTAGTTTATTATTTCTCATCGCTGAGTAGTATTTCATTTTATGAATATACCACAATTTGTTGTTCCATTCTCTTATTGATGGACACCGTTTCCAGTTTTTGGCTATCATGAATAAAACTTCTATAGACATTATTGTACAAGTCTTATTGTGATCATATATTTTTATTTATCTTGAGTAAAGACTTAGGAGTGGAATTTCTGAGTCACAGTGTATGTATGGGTTTAACTGTATAAGAAACTCCACCTAGTTTTCATATATATTTAATAATGCCAACAAAATAGGTCAGTATTTCTTAATGACAGGATAGTAGGAATAAAGAAACTCTTATTTTGAGAAAGAACACCTAATGTCAGAAATGAAGGACATGGATATAAGTTTTCCATAATTCCATAAGCAAAACATTATGAGAAAAATATATTTAGCCTAGTCATTAAAGGACTGCCAAACAAAACCCTATGTTCTGGCCAAATGTCAAAGGTCATCAATCTAGTACCTGCCTTCTAAGCTTTTCTGAGATGGCATTCATTTCTTTCTGAGTCTAGTAAAATTCCTAAAACTCTAGAAAATGTGAAATAGTGTATGGTTGGATTACTAAAACTATAGGAAGCCATGGAAGTTGAAATCCCTGAAAAGGATAAGCATTCGGGAAAAAAATAGGTTAAATTCACAATTTTAGGATATTTAGAACCATTTTTTTTGTGTGTGTTTGGGAGAGTTTAAATAGTTTTGAAATCATTGTATTTTTGTTTGTTTTGTTTGTTCTTTAAGGCATTGAAAACTTTCAGAAGAGGCAGCCACACAAAATTTGTAATTGCAGTTTAAACTGTATAAGGGAATTTAATTAATCAAACTTGTAATCAATGACTAAATGCTTAAGAAAAGAAAAGCTTTTAGAGTGTCCTTTATTAGATATATGAGTCTAATGAATTGAGCATTAAACATAATACAAATATTAGTGCATATTCATTTCAACACACAAAAGCCCTGCAGACATTAAAGAGAGAGCCTAATATGGTTTTAATTCCTGGATTTACTAAACTTTGTCTCAGTAAGGTAAAGCAGTTAGGCCAATAATAATTAAACATTTACTTCTAAGGAGTGGGTCTGAAGAGCTAATTAGTCAATGAGCAATAAGTCTCTCATTCTGATATAACAACCTTGGGGGAGACGGACAGGTGTGGGGCTTTTGTGAACTATGAGTAGCTGGGGTAACCTCCCAAGGGGCTAACACCATGGCCCAAGGAGATTCACTAAGCGGACCTCTCCAAGGCCCACAATCTCCAACGCAAATTTGAGACTCTCTTCCCCTTGGCCATGGGTGGACTTACAGATGGATTGTGAGGAGTGATTTCAGTGCCTTCTCGCTTGTTCCCTAGATCCTGTGAATAGGACTTGTTTCCTTTCATAACAAACTGGAATCCAGAAGGTGCCTATCAGATCCCATGGAGGAGGGTTACTCAGGTAAGTTGTTCCCCTTGTCCTTAATTTCTCTAATTTTGAGGCCCTCTGCATCACACATTCCCAGCATACCAGGAAAAAGTTACCATCCACGAAATATGTAAAACATCTTGGAGGAGTCAGCCAACTCTGAGAGTAATTCAAGAGACTATTTGTGAAACGTTTTGCTGAGAAGTTCCAAGAGCATTCTAATTCAGCCAAGGTGGTGGTTGAGCATGTCTCTTTAGGAAGCATGACTAGAGTCGGATTGGAACTAAGAAAGTTTAAACATAATCGTTTGTATTGTGCGTCTTGTGAAAGGTGGGTGAGACTCTATGAATCACACTCACTGGGGAGGGAAGTCAGTGTGGAGCTGTCGGTCCTCATGCTTCCCGAGTGAGCAATGCCTTTCAGGCTTACAAATGTAGCAGGATGCTGTTTTTTTAAATGGATATATTTTCACTTCTTGGAATCCCCAGATGTTTCTAGTTATCCTTCTTTTCTCTCCCTTCATCCAAATCAATAGTATTCTTTGCTTTCAGAGGAGGGTGGATACAGCGTGGAACAAAGATGTCATTGTTATCTTTGACTTGTGCGGGTTTTGAGGGTCCATGGCTATAATAGTGTGAAAGCCAAGTTGATTTTGATTTGTGAGAACTAGGCTCTTGAGATAAAAAGGGCTTTTATTGTGAGTCTCCAAGAAGGCACAGCTTGAAATAAGTTTCATTCGAGCCTGGAGGACTCAGATCTGAGAATTAACACTGGAGTATGAAAGGATGTGGGATAGAATATCAGAGAATCTTTTCCTCCTAAAAAGAGATCCAGATGCTGTCACTTGGTAGGGAGGAGAAGAATTAAGAAGGAGAGCAGGAAAGTTAGGTTGAAGTCAATGTTTCTCATGGGGGGTAGAAACCCTGAGAGTGAGGTGGGTGTAATGTCCTCCCACTGTTGCTGGTCTCTGGGTGCCACATCGTTGCTGTGGGCTCCTGAAGCCTGCCCGCACCTCTGTAAGTAGCCTCTTCGTAAAACGTTCTTGAAACGTGTTGGATAGTGTTTCCTACTGAGGCCCTGATGGCTGTAAGATCTGATGCGATCTGGGCTCAACTAGAATTACTCATAGCCTCTCCAAAGGGGGGATTGACGTCTACAGGAGTTTATGGAGTCATTTATTTAGTTATTCAAAAGATGTGTTTGAGTGACCAGTTTTGGAGTGCTTATTGTGTGGGCAAGTGATTCTGCTAGGCAAAGTTAGGGCCTTCCAAAATCTTACTGACCAGACTTGCATATGAGTGCCTGCCATGTACACAAAAAAACGGTAGCATATTCAGTATGTGTCATTGGTAGGGACAAAGATACAACATCAGCAGTGCAGGCCATATGAGTAAACTTCTAGTTGGGCCTTGAGCAACTAGAAGTAGTAGCTGAGGAGGGCTTCTAAAATCAATACTGGACAAGATTCGGAATAGACAGTGTTTTGTTTGTTTATTTGTTTGTTTGTTTGTTTTCTTGCAATGCAGATCTGATCATGTCAGGTTTCAAGGTGAAGGGCGAGGCCCAAATGAACGCATGACAAATGTTAAAAGAAAGGGTCCTTGGAATGGAGCCCACATAGATGTGTGAAAACCCCCACTCTCAGGAAAAGGGAATCTGGATAAAAGAAAGGTCAAAGAGGATCCTCATTTTTTTCAATCGTTCTCCAATAGATAACACTTCATCAAAGGATATAATTGGAATCTTCCAGCCCAAGGGCATATTTTTATGAGAAAAGAGCTATAGAAGGTGTGTACATTCACCTTGACTCAAAGGAAAGGGTGAGGGCGAAGAGAATGCAGTTATGATGGATTTTGCTGGGTAACAGGAAACTGCAACTAAATAATAAATCACTGAAATGCAGCCTTTCTCTGGGATCACCCAGGCGCATTTTGTAGACTTGGTTTTTAGTTAAGCTCTGAGTTTTTCACGGTGACTCATATTGTCAACATAAAGGGGGTGGGGGTGGGAGGTAGGGCTCAATAACAAGTGTCATTTTCTATTGGTGTGGAGGGAAGGGCGTTGGTTGAGGAGTCCTAGGACTGCCTGTCATCCTTGCCTTTATCCTTCCCTGTGACTTTGATGGAAGTTTTCATGTCTTTGGACCCCAGTATCCACATTTGAAAAATTAAGGCGTTAGAGTGACTGCATTCCTGTTAAGTTTCCGTGACTCTCAATGTGGCAGAACATGTCTGTGGCTTATACTGTTGGTGGCGGGGGAAGGAAGGAGAAAGGAAGGGCTGTTAAGGGTTCCCAGCCTGAAGGATACTGAAGAAGTCTTCACAGTCAACTGCTCCGCGGGTCTGTAAATGGATATGGTGACAGTAGTCAGCGTAATGGTTTAATATGTAAACTAAGAGGTGCATTTTACTCCTTGGCAAATTCAGCAATTCCCCTGGGAGGCTTTGCTGTCACTTCTGGCTGCTGTTCCTGCGTGGGAAATTATGAACACTAGTAGGCAAGCAGTCCCTCTTCATAAACTCATGTGCTGATCAGTGCCTGATACCAGGAGGGAGAAATGACCTTAAAAATCTCAGCGTGGTGATAATCTACACCCGGTAGCACTTTAAAAGGAGCATTTCTCCGGGTGGAGATGAAGCACCATTTTAAAGGTGAAGATTACCTAGTATTGTGAGAGCGTTTTTCTCTCCATGAATTCTCAGATCTCACAAAGTCCTATCTTGGGCCTGTTCCCATCCCTCCCAGGAGGGAGGAAGGAACAGGATCCATTTCCCACTTTCATGGATGGGAGAACTAAAACAATAGGGGCAATGACTTTGTTCAAGGTCATATAACTAGTGGGTAGTAAGACTGGGCCTCCCAACCTAGTCCTTTTTGTTGTCACCTCCAAAATACTACATTCATGATAAGCTTGATTTTGGTCTCCGTTTCCCCCTTTTAATAGCTCGGTCTGTGGAGGAGGATGCTTATTGAGCTGTGCTAGAGTTTCTTTGTTGAAGTCAACGTCAGCCATGAAACTCTGCAAAGTGAACTCTTTGAAAGAATACCAACTCCAGAATAGCTCCTTATTCAGCAACATCAATGATAATAACTGAGGCTTGCCCAGCACTTGCTCTGTGCCAGGGACTGTACTCTTTAGCTGTACCCTCTTCATTAGTCTGCCAAACCACCATACGAGGTAGGTACTCATACTATCGCCATTGTGCAGGTGAGGAAACTGAGACGCAGAGAAATTAAGTAACTTGCCCCAGGTCACATCTATAGTGGTTTTGTATGGTGTCCGCTCGACAACACTAGAATCATGCTTTTGGTACCCCTTTCTTTTCATGGTCCTGCACTAGAGTTGACCAAAAGTGAAATATGCTTGGGATGTGCAAAGTAGAAGTGAAATAACAGCCTTGATTCTTTGAAGGTTGTTGTGTTGAGAAGCAGTGAGAGATGGATGCAGAGATCCTACCAGCAGATCCAAGCTTTTCCTCACACATCCCTCCTCCATGATTAGTTCTTCCTTCCACTTGCTGGCCTGCCTGACCAACAGCAGCCCCACGCCCACGGCCAGACGTGGGACACCAGCCATCACTGACATTCCCACCAGCACTCCTTTGTGGCCCCAGGACAGCAGCTGGAACTGCTAGGCTTCCTGATGTTCCCGCAGGCTCTGACTGGACCCCAGAGGGCTGGTTAGTGACTTTTTTTTAATCTTTCAATTACCCCTCTCAGATCCTTACTTCTCCAGCTCTTCCCACAATTGTGTAAGGCCCTAGTCCTATCTCATCATGCTCACAGTACCCACAGTCGTTCTATTTCCTTGCCTGATTGATCGCCGGCTGATAAAAGACAGGGTGGGACTTGAACCCAGATGAGGCACCTCCAAAGTCCACGTTAGTAACTCCTTGCTTTGAGCTCTTTCACACCTGATTTATAAGGATGAATGAGCATCTTGGGGAGGCTGTTGCTTCTGGAAGCCAACACAGTCAGATGACGGGCGTTACGCTGCTTTGATTCCTTCAGCATTAGCCGACTGTCAATAAATAAAAGTCTAGATGCTTTACAGAACTAATGTGTCTTTTGAAGTACTCACACTCATGGAGAGAAACTTGAGAAATGGGAAAATTGGGCTCAATATGTGTGAAAGAACTGAGTCCTCTTCAGGGGAAAGCCAATGTACACATTTCAGGGAGTATTATTATTACATAGAGACATGAACACACAGCAACTAAGTGAAAAATCATTGCTGCTAATATGCCCATCCTGAGGACTTGCTCCATTTCCCAGACAGTTCCATGAAAAACTCTCTGAATTGCCTGAAAAGAATCAATACCTGCTGGATAAATCATCACAGCTTTACACCTACACTGACGGCGCTGGGGAGGACTGCTCAGTCAAGTATCCATCAAGCCTAATGAACGCTTCCAACAGGGTACGTGCATCTCGTCCTTGACCAAGTTCAACGCACACTTCATCCAGACAGGTGAGTCCTGAAGTCTCAGTTTCATGGGTCCAGCCATAACCTGGTCTTTATGATCAATTTAATTTGTGGTTTCCCGGGAAACAGCATAGATGCTGTTCAGTGCTTGTCTTTTGGCCATTCAGCACCTTCTCTCTAACTCTGCAAACATATCTTTGCTGACTGCTCAGCGTGGGATGCTGTGTTTGCCCTGGGCATAGGCTGGTCCTGCCTCCCAGGACCACGATCCACTGGAACCAGCCAAGTAAACAATCAAGGTAAGAGCTCCATGGCAATTCTTTCTTTAACATGCTTTTCTTATTGAACAAATAACGTTCCTGATAATATATATATATATATATATATATATACACACATATATATATATACATATAATAAAAATGACCTATAAACTATTCTTTACATTTGGTCTATATCTGCATCTGTGTTGTATCTACACATTTCTAGCTGTACCTCTGCCTATGTCTATATCTGTACCTGGATGCATAGTATGCTTGTATCTATCACTGTAAGAACAAGATCATCCCCTATATGTGCACATATGTTTTATAGTCTGTTTACTTAGCAATGTATTATAAATATATTTCCATGTTATATAGTATTCATCATTTTTAACAGCTGTATATTACTCTGTTGTATGGATAGAAATTAGTTATTCAGCCAATTGCACATTACTCTCAGTTTCAAATAGGTAAATCTGTGTATGAATCCATAATTTTGTTCTTAGAAAAAGATCCTAAAAGTCAAAGTTAGAGTTTTAGTCTCAAAGGAGCTTCGGGGAGAATGGTGGGAATAAGGAAGGTGTGACAGTGGAGTTGGGGCCTCATGGACTAGCAGGCTGGGCGGGCAGAGGGGTGGAGGGGAGAAGTAGGGCAATCTATGGGGAGGGAGTAGGGGTGCCAGCGGGAAGGGAGAAAGTGTGTTTGGGGAGCCGGGTCTGCGTGCCTGGAGTTCTGGGTGCTGTGGGGTAGGGCCTGGCGGGGAAGTGCAAGGGTAGTGGGGGCAGAAGGTGAAGTGTACTGAAGGCAGAGCTAAGGAGCGCTGACGTGGTCCTGGAGCCAGGGAGTCTCAGAGGAGAGGAGGTGGGGCACACCACTCAGCGTGTATCTGAAGCTTCAGGGCTTTTGTTTCCAAGTGCACATTCCCTGTCCCTCCCTCCCACGTCTGAGATTGCTCTCTCTCCTCACTCCCTTTGGTAGATATGACCCTCCTCCCCCACTCTGAGAATCCCTGCATCGTCAGAGGCATGACTTAAAGTGCCGCCCATAGGAATGGTGTGGAGGCAGGAAACAGAGCTGGAAATCATTGTTAGAGGCAAGAGGCAGCCACTGACTGTTTGCAGGCAGAGAAATGACAGATTCTGCCTCGTGGTCCATACAACTCCTGATGTGGTCTGTGCAGGGCTTCTCGAACCATCTGTGGGGAGGGACCAGCTCTTCCTTTCCTAATATTTTTAGAAATGATACTTTTCGAAAATATAATAAAAAGGGATACTAGAAACTTGAAATAAAAATGTACAAAATGCAAGAACCCATTTTTAATTAGTAGTTTCAATAGATAGAAAATACTTCTGCCAAATCGCTGAAAGTGTCCAGTGCTTCTCTCAGTTTCTGGTCTTACCTGGTCCTGGACCTGTAATCAACAGAGCAGCATGGGGACAGCCCCACCCCATGAACTGCACTGGGAGACCCGGGGGAGCCTGTTCTGCAGAGAACTAGGAGAGGAGACAGAGCATTAGCAGGCTGCGTGCAGTGCTGTAGGACGCAGAGAGCCTATCAGGGCGCTGCCAAGGCAGGGGTCGCGATGTGAACGGGTTTGGCTTACTACAGCCATTTTGTTTTATGCTTTAAAAAAATAAAAAAAATACGCTTTTGTTATTTTCTTTGTTTTCTATTTTAAAATAATTAGTTGGCTTTTATTTCCCCTAACCGTTTAGCAGGTATATATTCTGTTTTTGTAGCCCTATAAGTAGTTTTCCTTAAGTTTTTCAAAAATATCTGACACCTCCATTTCACCAAACAGCAAAGGAAAAAATTGAACCACTGTTCAAAAAACTGACTTCCCCCTTTCTAATAGGAGAAAGATTATACCCTTTAACTTCCTCCCACCATCTATTTTTCACATCTTGACTTTTGCTAATATAATTTGAGGTTTTATACTTAAATTCTTATTATTAACACAGCCTTATTACATGGTGTATGTGAATCATTTGATGATTGCTTTTGATATTTTGTAAGCATATTTATAACATTTGTTTAGACATAGCTAATGGGTTTCAGTGTTTACTGTTGGTGCTTTTATACCAAAGCATTTTTTTTCTTTTTAATCAAGTTCTTTACTTTGAATCACCTCTGGGGATGATTGATGAAAGCAGTAAGTAAAATTTGCGCAGTAACTGGCAGTGTGTGTGATATGCAAAGAAGAAAAAGAAACAGCCATACAGCATGGGTACCAGTATCCTGTTGGACACAAATGATTTCCCAGAATGTCAGTATCAGAGCAGGCCACTCTGTGACTGTGATTGTTCAAGACTACTTCATCATCATATTAGAACACAAATGAAACATGACTATTGTCCAAAGCACAAAGATGATGAAACGTCTCCTTGTTCCAGCTAGTACAAGTGACTGCTGCTGCTTTACCAATTGTAGCTTTAGCTTTTATCTTGTCTTCTTCCTTCTAGATAAGATACCCAATCATAACATTTCCTCTGTATCCTGGGAGCATCAATCCAGAGCTAAGCCCTGTACCTCAAAATCACTTAACTCTAGCCCAAATCCTACATCAGTCCTTTTGAATGCCCTCTTATAGAGATACCTCAAGGTTTTCCAGGCTGTGTTTACCGTCACTGAAATGAATACTAAACCCAACTTGGTTAGGTCTATGGCTGGAGGGTGTTGATACGTAGGGTGATTGCATCAATGGCTCCACTAACTGGCTTCCTTGTATCCACATCTTCTGCTCAGTAACTTTGTAGTCCCCTCCCATTCTGACTCTGACTTGGTCATGTGACTTGCTTTGACCAATGGGACAGTAGCAAGCTTGATGCAAACAGAGGCTAGAAAGTTCATGTGTGTCTGCTATCTTCCCTGGTACCACCATGAGACCAAGCTCACATGATGGAGAATGAGACACATGGATATCAGTCAAGTGGACTCTCCAGCCAAGGCTGCAGACATGTGAGGTAGCTTAGCTCAGATCAGCGGACCCCATATGCTGACCCATAACCTTGGGAACAAAAATAAATGTTCATTGTTGTAGCTCACTAAGATTTGTGGTTGTTTGTTTTACAGTATCATTGTGGCAACAGATAATGGGTACAGTTCACGGTCCAAAAATGTGTTTCTGTTGACAACTTATTTGGTAGAGAATTATTGGGTTATATACTTTGCTTCAGAACTTTATAGATTTGTTTCATTGTCTTTTATTGTTGAGGTTTGACACTACCTGGAAAAATTCCAGTTTTAATAAAATTGGTTATATTGTTGTGATTTTTCTCTTGGTATCACCAATTATTTATAAGTTGGGTCTCTTATCTCTATTCTGTTTATCAATTTCTTCTTCATCTTTTAAATGTTTCATTGCATTTTTTATTTTCTAGAATTCTATTTTCTTTTCAATAAGCTCCACTTTATTTTTTTATTTTTTTAAGGACAAAATTCAACCTTTTTTCCTCTTACAAGATGTAAGATCCTTCAACTCTTGTTTCATAGGTTCTATAACCTCTCAAATTATACTGAGTTACCTATAACAACTGCTTTTCAACTATATGTTATTTGCATTGTCAGAGAGACATATTTCTTCAGTGATGCAAAACTTTTAAATTTGTGTTGTGTGTGTGTGTGTGTGTGTGTGTGTGTGCGCGCTCCTGGAGTTTTCAAACAAATGGGCACATAGGTTCTTCCTCATCTCATTATCTTCCATCTGTACAATGGCTCAGTTCTCCTTATCTCAAGTCTCAACTTGAAGAGAGAATGGATATGCGCTGCTCCTAACTAGTTACTACTGTCTTGCAGACACTTACCTGAGGCAGTTTTCCTGGATTATCCACTCTTTTTTTCTTTTCTGAATATGATGAAGAAATGTATTTCGGAGTAATCTGTAGCAATGTGTAGTTCTTATGTCCGAAGCTGAATATGAAAAATTACTATTCTCAGTTCTTCTGGCTTTACTATTTTCTGATGGCTGCCTAAAATACTAAGATGCAATGCTCCACTTCCCATTTGTGTCCATTCTGGACCGATAGAGTTACCATCTCTAATGGATGCAGAGTTATGCCATTCAATATGGTAGCCACTAGCTGCCTATGGCTACTGAGCACTTGAAATATGTCTAGTCCAAGTGGAAATGTGCTGTAAATGTAAATTGTGCACCAGATTTCAAAGACATAATACAAATAAAGAATGTAAAATATCTCACCTATAATTTAAAAATATTGATTAATGTTGAAATGATAATATTTTGGATATATTAAAATATTATAATGTTGCCTTTTGTTAAAGTGTGGTTACTAGAAAATCTAAAATTCTTTATCTGTTACACATATTTTTATTGGACAGCAATGATATAGAGAGATACTAATAGAGACGGGGGAAAAATCTGTGATCATTCAGAAAGCCATTTTCAGATTAGCCCTGGTCTTATGTCTCCACGTTGAGAATACATAGGAGAGGTCTCACTTTTTTCCTGTTTATCTTTGCCATTTTGTTTCAATGATGAAAGCGAGAGAAGACTACCAATACATTTTTACCTAAGCCCATAATGTCAGTGAAATTTTGTTATGTAGTGAACTACTGGAGAACTTAGTTACATTTGACAAGGAACATTTATTTCTCACACATTAGAGGATGAGCCTGGAGTTCTGATCTAGGTTGTATTTGGATGGGGCACCTTAGCTGGGGCTTCTTTGTTCCCTATGTCTCTCACCTTCTAGCAGGCTAGACAGGGCATGCTCTCATGGCAATGGTAGAGGAGCAAAAGTGAGAGCAAGGCCAATCTTATCAGCACTTTTCAAGTTTCTGCTTATATCACATTTGTTGAGTCCCATTGGCCAAAACAAGTCACATGGCAAGCCCTGAATCCAAGTGGGAGGGCACTATGATGTTAAAGGCTAAAGCCTGGGTGCAGAAACAGATAAGAAACAGGGACTCTGCTCCCCATCGTGATGAAAGGGAATTCCTCCAAAAGTTTGGGAAAGTTCTAATTTGGGGAAATCTAGTTTCCAATGACATTTCAATTTTGCCTCATTGGTAAGGGAGGGGGCTGTCATGACCTGAAAAGTCCCTCACTGTGTTTATTCAGAAGTGTATTTTAAAAATTTCCCCTTAGCTTGCTTTTGGAACAAGCTGTATCATTGCATTATTGATAGGCAATATTATATTCTCCTTTTAGATAAATGATGCAAAGTTTTTTCTTGTGATTTTTAAGTTAGTAAAGATAGATTTTTAAAAACTTTTATTATTGTTATTTTTGTATTATTATTATTACTATTCAATTTTATTATTGTGATTATTCACCACGTGGAAAAGTAGCATTGCATATGTCACTAATGGCAAAAAGAAAACTGGAATTTTCCAGGTAGTGTCAATTTGCCCACACAGGGATGAACTGGTGCATTTGGAACAAGTGTAATAGTTTCTTGTTGGAGCAGCCAGCTGGGTAGAAGGAAATGTTCAGGCCAAATGTTTGCTTTCAGTCAGTGTGACCACATTGAGAAGGGGTTACCAGCTACAACATTTGCTATCAATTATGCAGGATGATACCGTGTTTCTCCAAAAATAAGACCTCGCTGGGCAATCAGCTCTAATGCGTCTTTTGGAGCAAAAATTAATATAAGACCCAGTATTATATTATATTATATTATATTATATTATATTATATTATATTATATTATGACCTGGTCTTATATTAAAATAAGACCGGGTATTATATTAAAATAAGACCGGGTATTATATTAATTTTTGCTCCAAAAGACGCATTAGAGCTGAATGTCTGTCTAGGTCTTATTTTCGGGGAAACATGGTATAAACCACAGAGTGGTTTGGAGCCAGGCAGAAAGGCTTTGCATCCTAACTTTGCAACTCACTAGCTTTGTGATCTCAATTAAATTCCTTCACCTCTGAGAGCTTCTTTCCCTATTTGTAAAATGGGGCCAATGAATTTCCACCCAGTAGGGCAGCTGAAAGGATTATGTGCCACAGCATAGCAGTTAGCAGGAGATGCACTCAGAACGTAGGAGCTACTTTCCATTATGTCTGTAGGGGACTGTTTTGGGGATTCCCTGATGGTTCCAACTCTGTATTCAGTTGACGGCGGGTGTCATTTAGCACAGCTGAAATAATTCCTAGTTATATTTTCTACTCATTTGCACAGTAATTTATTTATAGATTCTTTTTTTGGAAACTCATTTCTTCATTCAACAAACGTTTCTTGGTATTGTCACAGGTTAGGTTCTCCCGGAGCAGACACTGAGATACAGTTTGAGGAACAGAACACGGATGTGCCTTTATACCCTGCTTGCTCATTGCCTGGATGAGGAAAGGGCGTGACCTCAGGCTAGGCAAGGCACAGCTGAGATGGTCTCTGAAGGAGCTTATAGCTGAAGGCTGTGTGCTGATGACACTTTGCAGAAGGGGGGCTGGATTGGGCGTTTTAGTGTCCACCACGGGTGGCTGTTATGAGCAGACCCTGTGCCCAAACCTGATATTGCAGTGCCAAATGGGGAGGACAAGTTCCCCCATCCCATGCAGCTTATAGCCTTGGCTAGTTTGGAGAATTTTCAGTTGTCTCCATATTACAAGTGGACAATCTTTTATAGATGGATTGCCTCACCACAAAGTTGGGAGAATAGACTAATGTCCTCAGTTATTACTCAGGAGAGAAAGAAAGCAACAGATGTCCCTGTTTATAGTAATACAGATTCTGAGCTATATTGAATCCTCTTCCAGTCATTGTCTGCTGATATAACAGTAGAATGAATACTGACTTTCCATCTTGTGTCAGGCACAGTGTTAGGTGCTAGGGGTGCAATGGGAACAGTATACAGTCTTGTAGGAGAGACAGACACATAAAGATAACCTCAAAATAAGAAGCTAGGATGTAGTGAGATGAAGAAACTGCTGAAGATACTCAGAGATAGAACCACCTCCCCTTGCCTGGGGATCAGGAGAAGCATCTCAGAGGATAAGATACTTGAGCTGAGACTAGAAGAAAGACTGTGAGTCAGCCAGATAAATAAGGTCTCTACTCTTAAGTAATATCCCTATTATTGCAATGAAAGAGAGGACAAATCAGACATCTTAAACATTTATGGAAAGTAATTACACCAAGAGTATCAAGAGTATTTAATGGGACAAGTGGGCTTTTATGATCCTAAAATGAAGGTTCTCGAGAAGTTTTCCTTCATTTAAGCCTTGAAAGCTTAAAAGGTTTTCCTGTGGGGCCAGAAAGCCTCATGTTGGATGATGTTTGTTTCTTATAAATGATTTCACTCCATGTGTGGAGCTGCAGTCATGCCTCTGAGAGGCCATTTATAAAGAAAAAAATCTGTGCGCTCCTCAGTGTCATTGATTTGAGTTCTCTTGAGGTGTTTCGCCTTACCAACACCACTGTGGGATCCTGAACTAGGCTGAAGGGAGGCACGTGAACGGAAATGTGGGAGCCTCATGCAAGGCACCCCCTCAGCTTGTGTTCTTCTTAATTCCCTTGACTCTTGAGTCACAAATATAACACTGAAAATTGGAGGTCTTAATAGAAGTGTATTAGATAGAGGCCATGTCTCTTCCTTACAAATGGTCGTTAAGATCCATGTGCCAAGACTTATCCTCTAATACAAAAGCTGGTAAACTTCAAAGTCATGAGGTTCATTTGCAGACCTGATGAGTATTAGACTGACGCAGTAGCCTCTCTGAAACTTCTGCGTTGATTAGTAGGGTTTCTGTACCGATGGCTCTATACAGGGGAATGTCAGGTGTGTGGAGGGAGTTGAGATGTCTGCATGGCAGGCCTAATTATAACTACCATCATGTATTGAGAATCTGCCCAGGGTGAGCTGTGTGTCATGTGTAACCCAAATCAACTGCATTCACCCTTCCCTTTATGTTCCAGAGAAAATGGACTGACGTTCTTATTTCTCATGGTGTAGATGTCTGTACTCCACCCTGAGAGTTCTACAACTTCCTGTGGCTTGCCATATCTCTCGGTCATCTCTGACTTCTGTTTCTGGCTTTTTTTCAATCCTTATTCTTTGCATATATTCTTTTCTATATCAGCCCTAGTGTCAACCCAAATTAGAGTCAATGGCTCTTTCTCTTTGAGTGTCTTTTTCTCTATCTCCTCCCAAATATCCCACATATTAACTGTGTGATTGTTTTCACAGGAAGATTTGACATGACCTTGCCAATATCAATTATATTAGATTTCTCTATTCTTTATTAAGACCCTTAACCATTTCTGCTGCTGGAGATCCAGGTACTTCACCGTAGCATAAGGTCCTCTCTCTTTCATCAATCTCCAGATCTCTTTTCTTTCTCATCTCTTTTGCCGCCCAAGATTATTGGGGTTTGTTTTTGTTGTTGTTATTGATTTTGGTGGGTGAGGCAGAGTGATTTGGCCAGCTCTTGTTTCCTTCTAACATGGTAGGGCTCAACCTTGGGCTGTACATTTGAAAATACTAAGGCTTAGTCACCATTCCTAAAACTTCTGATTTAATTTGTTTGGTGTGGAACCTGGTCTTTTAAAAAAGGCACCCCCCACCCTACCCTGTCCCATGTTTTGAAATATGCAGCCAGGGCTAAGCACCACTATAAACCTAACTCAGCCCATGTCTTTAGAGATTCATCTAGCCTTACAAATACTCTCCACGAACTTTTCAAAAAAGTACACACACATACACACACATGCGTGAGCATGTGTGAGAGCGCTATATACACACATCTTATTACACACAGATTGTTTATTTAATTTCATGACAACCTCTAAAGGTAACTTTCAATATACACATCATACATAACATATTAGGAGACTCAAGCCCAGGTTGGTCAGTCACTTGCTCAGGTTTACACAGCCAGGAAATAGTCGAGACAGAATTTTAATCAAGGACGGTGAAATTCCAAATCTAGTGAGATTTTTTTTTTTTTTTTTCCTTTTTAAATTTTGCCAGTGTACCTCGTTGGCTCAAGGAGCAGAAGCAGAATTGACAAATACCTGTGTTCAATGATATTACCGCTTCTTCCATGCATTCCTACTTCTTCAGCACCAGTAAAATCTTTGTCAAGTTACGTGCTCATGATAGGCACACTGAAATGTACAGAGGCTATGTAACCTGGCCAAAGTCACACAGTCAGTAAGAGCAGAGCCACAGTGCAGATGTAGGGGCACTGCTCAGGCTGAATTGTGCACGAGAATCACCTGGGAATCTTGTTAAAATGCAATTGTGATTCTGCAGCTCTGGGGGTGTGGCCTTCATGTCTAACAAGCTTCCGGTGCCCACATCAGGCCACAGTCCATGCTTTCAGCAGCAGGACCTAGATACACTCCTTGCTTTTCTGTTTTTTCTATTTCACACAGCTGGGGCTTTGCAAAGTGGCTACAGTTCTCATCCAATCTCTGAATTTTTGTTCCTGAGCAATAGGGCTGGGGGACCCTTAAGTTGGAAGATCCAGGACTACTACATGGTCAGAGATTCCATTAACATTAATTAAATTCATTCATTAAAAAGCATCCGTTATTCAGATTTTAAAAATATGGGTCCCCCTGACGGGGCAGACAAGATTGATGTAGGCAAGGTGATTTAGTGTTGAGAGGTAGGACGTTTGATGTTGAGTGGTGACAGGAGATGTTTTAAGTTCTGCCCTTTTGTTCCTTCTTCAGTCAATTTGGTGAGAAATCTACTTTGGCCATCCCTGAGCTTCTGTGAAATGCAAACTGCAAGGGGACCTTTAAAGACAGCTTCTAACAGCTGCATATCATTCCACAGAAGCTCTTTTACTGAAGGCAATTTCTGCCACCACAATGATTTTTTTTTTTTTTTTTTTTTAGTTGCAGTTCCTCATTTTGATGTTCAAATTCACTGAAGCTCTGGGACTAGAGCAAGGGGTGATTAGTGCTTGGGGAAAGCCACTTATCACTGAAGCCTGCTGCCTCTGAGGAAAAGGGCAGGGCCGCCCACACTAGCAGGGTACAGACTGCCAGCTCGCGTATGGAAAAGGCTTTCATTACAGGAACGGGGCGACCTCTGATTTCCTCATGAAAACAACTAGGGTTGAGAAGATTGTACCCTACATGGAATACTTAATTACAGAGGAAAGTTACGGGTTCCAGTCGACAGGATAATCTAATCAATATTGCTTACTCCGAACTCTAATTTTCTTGTCTTACAACTCATTAAATTTGAAATATTATTGATTTTCAAGTAAATGGTTTAGAGGATAAATAAGTACATTTCATCTTGGGGGCTTTGATTTGAGTTTGAGCAGTGGACCTGCCAGCAAGAAAGCTCAGATCTCTTCATTAGGTAGTGTTTGTGGAATAATGACATCAGACATACTTCACTGGTGCAAATAATTTGCCAGGACCCTGTATTTCCCAATAGCTCATGCTGAATAGGCTATTTTCCTGTGTTTGAGGAGGGTGTCTTGACGGCAGGGGACAGTGAATTGTATGACTTGGAGACATCTTTCTTAAGAGCAGGCATGTCTCTGAAATTTAATTTCTTTTTATTCCACAAATCAAACGCTGCTATGCACTTGCTTTTTCTCTTGCACTAGAAACCATCTTGCTTGGTTTTCAACAACCTATTCTGTCTTTCCCCTCAATGGTCTGGACCAGATTCTATTCTGGCATGCAGTCCTCCAATGAAAAGTCTCTGTCTGCTACAGCCATCTGCACATGCCAGAACCTGATGAGCCAAGAGTCACTGGTAACCAATTTGCCCAGTCCATGTGCTGAGAGTAATGGGCAGATTGGTGTGAAGGCAGGGAGGTCAAATGAATTACATCTGTGCTGATTTTCACTCTCTGAGGTGGCACTTTTTAAGTGTAATTTTTTTGAATAGGTGCCTATTGACATGATTCAAAAATCTAACATTATAAAAAGGTACCCAGTGAAAAGTTTTCACCGCCCCATCTTGTTTTCTTATTTGCATCATTCCCTCTCCTCCCAATAGGAAATCACTGTTTTCAGTTTCTTTTGCATCCTGCTAGAGTTGCCTTATGTATATTTGAGAAAGAACAAATGCAGATTCTTATTTTTTCTATTTTTATAAAAGACAGCACGTTATACACACAGTTCTGAACTTTAATTTTAATTTTATTTATTTTTTTTTACTTACTGGCATATTTGGGGGATTTTTCCATATCAACACACAGAAAATATCTCATTTTAAAAAAAGAGCTGGATAACTTTCCATCGTCTGTATATTTCATAATTTATCTAATTCCCTATTGATGGACTTTTGGATCCTTTCAAATATTTTGTTATTGTAAATACTGCTATAGTGAATAACCTGGCACATAGGTACACAAGTGCAAAATGACTTTGTATGTAAGGCATTTTGCAGTGGCGGAAGTATATGCATAGGATAAATTCTCCAAGGTGCAGAGCTGGCTCAAAGAGTACGTGCTAGCCTTGCCAAATGGCCCTCCCGGGGTGTTTTGCTCATTTACCCTCCCACCAGCAATGTATGGGAATCTGCGCCTGGCAGTTTTAATCCCCCTTGGCAAGTACTTCCATTTTTAGGTCAGAAACTGTATAGTCAGGGTTGCAAACAACAGGAAGAGAGTCCAGTTAACTTAAGGCAGGAAGAGTTTATTGGAATCGATTAGAAAACTGGAGCACAGACTTAGGGGAGACCAGGGAGCTGAAGCACAGCCAAGTACTTGCCATGGGAACAGTTCTATGAGGACGGTACCACTAGACCAGTGGCCACTGAACATCTCGGTGGTGGCAGGGGCCCCAGTCCCCCCTCTGCCCTCTCTGTGCTACATGCTGGACCTAATTGGGCTTTCATAGGGTTACAGGATGGGGGAAGGCTGGAGAGGCCCTGGAAACCTCTCCTTGCCTCCTGGAAGGAAGCTTATTGAGCTATTAGGCAGCCAAAACTACATCTACTGTGAAGACAAACCCACCTCCTCATCTTTCTTGCAACTGCGGTGCATCCAAACGTATTTTCTCAGATTATTCAGGATCTATGTTTAAAAGATCTGCTGGCTTTAGAATCTGAGTTGGACCTAGCCTCTACCTCTGTGCCCAGGAGGGGATTAATTCTTCATTTGAGGACTCAGTGAGTCCACCTCATTTATCTGTCACCTTCTGCATGCTAAGTAAGCACATACTTGGCTGAGGATTTGAAGTCAGGAATTCTTCCATCTAATTGCGCTTCAGCTCTTCTGATCGCTGGCTTAGCCTTGGGCAAGCCATTGTTCTTAAGCCAGTTTTCTCTTACACGCAGGGGGGATAATAATATTGACCTACTTTCCTGGTTGTTGCAGGGGTTCATTAATTGATAGCTGTAAAAATCTCTGGAAATACTTTAGAACCGCTCCATATACACACCTTTTTCTCCAAGTCTGGTCTTCCCTTCAGCACTCCTGCCACTTGTCCTGTAATTTGGGTTGGAGTGCGGAAGGAAACAGATGAGGGATTGGGACACCAACATGACTTGTTTGGCCTATAAAGAGGCAGTGAACCTGAGCCAACGCAGAGGGAAGGGAGTGAGCAGGTAGCAACTGTAGGTAAGTTTTCCGTAGCATGCCGTGGCCACCGTGATCTGGGATCACAAACGCACAGATGCCCAAGTCCTAATTGCTTTTCCTAGTTGTCATCCTCATGTATAAATAAATTAGCAGCACAGTCCTTGACACTGATCATATGAATGACTCGCCCTGAACAGCTGTTACAGTGTCTCTGATATTAATCACACACTCCCTTCAATAGCATTGACCTTTAGATGAAAATGCCTTGCTCTCCTGCCAGCAACTGAGGAGCAGTTGGTCCCAGGGAGTCTGTCTGTGGGTGTGTTGGGTGGGGCCCGGGAGGATTTTGATTCTTATTGTTATTATAACCACAAACAGTAACATTTTTCTATGACATTTGGGTTTTACTTTTGTGATCTCCATTGAGCCTCAGCAGTGTTTCGAGGCAGGCAGAAATGATTATCAGCACTTAATGATAGAAAAACCCAAATTTAGAGAGGTTACTGGGCCTACGATTGCACAGCTGGGAAATGAAATCTTATGCCTGGCAAGCCTAGCACTCTCTGTGTTATGTCACTCTCTTTCTTTAAATGATAAATAACTGTAGTTCTCCCCTTGGATATCGGATTGAATCGACTGAAAAATGTTAAAATATGCACATCCATCCTTGATTAAATGCTCACTCTATGCCACATACTGTGCTAAATGCATTACAGGCAGAATATCATCTAATTCCCACTCTGCTCTCCTGGGTAGGCATCTTTGTCCTGCTTTAGAGATGAAACAAACTGAGGTTCAGAAAGGTTAATAACTTGCCCAAGGACACATAGTCCAAGCATTCAGCTGCAGTTCTAGCCTGCCAGCAGCTGAGAACCCGACGACACCCCTGCCTCGGGCAGAAGACTGCTTTTTCATGGGTGGATGGAAAAAAGTAGAGGCTGCCTGGGGCTTCTAACATCATGGGTTGTTCCACTTCGGTTTACCTCGTGGACCAAGAGTTTATTTCTATAAATTCAACAGGAGAGCTGCAAACCCAGTGTGCTCGAGGCAGCTGGGGAGCTTGGTCGAGGACGATGCAAATTTTCACACGTGTGTCGTAGGCCATGCCTGGTTTAGGTGCTCAGGTTCCCATTTCGGTTCTGCAGGCTGCTGTATCTGACGTATCCTCTCTCACCTGGCAGGCAGGTGCTCAGCACATCACCTCAGATTTCACCTGTGGCTGGGATGGGAGGATCAGAGCCCGTTTCTGTTTCACTGGCTGCCCACACTGTCTGGTTTCACACACATATTTTGTCTGTTTTCTGCCCCAGGGTTCCCCCGAGGTCAGGGACATCTGAGGGTGCTCAGCAGGCCCATATGCCATGGGGGCGGGGAGCATGGGCAGTGTTTCACCATCCCTCCTGTGGGAGCTCAATTCTGGGAGGATTCTATATGCTTCTGGGAAGGTCCATGGAAGGGAGCTTCTGCCGTCCCTCGTGGCAACCCCAATCATGAACCCTTATTTTGATTTCTTTTCCTGTGTCATTCTCCTCTGCTCCCTGGGATCACCTTAGAAATAAATTGCCCGTACCCAAATTCTTGTCTCAGGTTATGCTTTTGGGAGGAACCCAAACTAAGGAAACCTTTTTTTTTCTCATAGCATTTAGGGCATCATTCACATACTCTTTCTTCTAACCTGGGTGGAAAAAGATTGTGGTAATGAGGGTCTAGATTTGAATTCTGGCTGCTCTGTGGCCTTAGGCAAGTTAAGTAACTTCACTGACCTTCCATATCTTATTTGTGAAAGGAGGATTGAAATAATACCTTCCTCATGGGGAGAGAGAGGTGGTGGGGGAGAGGGGTGCAGGGAGTGGATAGCGGGGACTCCCAGTTAAAGCAGCTCTTCTTGGAGAGGACGACAGGGTTAAACTGTGGAAGGAGGAATCTCTATCCTCCCATTTTGGTGGAAGTCAGACGCTCTTTCTAGGAGGCACTTAAGACTTTTCAGAGGTGGGATTGTCAGCCTTGCCATTGTTTTCCTTGAAAAAGAGATACAGGGTATTCAGGGGAGCAGGATGGGACACCTCCCCGTGGTACTCGGCCCGGGGCCATCCTGGCTGTGAGTGTGTGGGGTAGATGGTCCGGGACTTTGGTTCCACGGGTAACTACATCCTCAGCATCCAGTCAGGTAAGGATGAACACGGCCTGGAGAGAAGGGCGGGGAGGGGCAGCAGCATGGACGGCCAGATAGAGGGCTGCTGTCTGGAGGAGACCTTTTGCGCCTCCTTAGGCCTGATGAGGGGAGTTGGCCTCTGCAACCCAAACTGGCTGGAACTTGTGTGGCTGGTGTGTTGACCCTGAATCGCCTCATAGATTTCATGGGAGATTCGTTCGGTTCCTCTTCCTCTTGTACCTCCGTCCTCTCCAGCATGTACCATCCCAGCTAAGCCTTCTGCGCTGGTTTCAGAAGACATTGAGAGAATGGTGGTGGGGGATGAAAGTCAGAGGTGGTCTCCAAGGTGGACGTCGTCGTGGTTGGGGCACTGCCTTCTATTCTTGGGGCTGACTGGTATCTTTAGAGGGGGAGCAGCTGAGAACTACTGTGGCCACTGAACCTCTGACCATGATGGGAACCCAGGGATGGGATATCTAAGGGATCGTCTCACCTTCACCTATGCAGGGCACGATTCCATTTTATGGCTTTTTGTGCAGGGAACAGAGGCTCACTCCCTCGAGAGACATTCCTGACCAAATATTTCTACACCATCCCACCCCAGTCTCCTAAAGATAAACTCTCTTGGGTCTCTTCTTATCCATCCTTTAGTTCCCTTTACTGCACTTTTTCCTCCTGCCCCACTTTTATATGTTGATGTTGCTGCATCTGTGTTCTTGGCCTTTTTTTCTTTTCACTGACTTTACTTGCCTCGTACAAATCCGTGACCTCTAGGTCTATAGTGCCAGTCCTGGTTTCTTTTCCCCCCAGATGTCCCTTATGCCTCCAAACGTGGTATGGCCCAAACAGAATGCCTTACCTCCTTCTCTAGATTGTCCCTCCTTCTGAATCCCCTAGCTTGGTGAGTAGAATTACCTTTCACCCTGTTTGCCCTGGCCTAAAAGCTGGGTGCTATCTTCCCTCATCAGCCACTCTCCCAGACACACACACACACGCATACTCACATACTCCTCTGTACCTCCACAAATATACGTCACCAGAGGTGCTGGTTCATTTCCAGTTGCCCTCTAGGTCCATTCCCTTCTTGGCCTCCCTTTACTGTGCCCCAGAAGGCTGACTTCTGGGATTGCATCATCCGGGACCTTTGTCCTCTGGGTCTGGGCTGGGTTCAGCCAATGAGCGGTCCTGAGGGGAGAAAGGAGTTGATGGACTGACTCTTCAGGCTCCCTCCCTACCGAGCTGTGGTTTGGCTGGAGCTCCGTTCCTCCCCCTGGGCCCTGGCTCCTGTTGGCAGGCCCTTCTCTCCTGGGTTCTGTTCCTTCCAAGTTTCAATAACCACTGCTTCTTCCCTTTGCCCTTTCAGATCTAAGGGTGGTAATAGCTTCCTGCGGTTGTTAGTGCTGATGTGCGATTGTCCCTTCTGGTGTTGGTGACCCTGCCAGCACCTCTCTGGGCATCATTCCTTCATTAAACTCTCTTCAGCTATACCTTTAAGCAGACTGGATATTTCTTGTTAGAGCACTGCCAGATATACCAGGTCATGCCATTGCTGTCTCTTACATTTTTTGAATCTAACCTTGACTAAGGTTAGAAGGAAGAAGGTGCTGATTTTCTAAAAGCAAGCCCCAGTTACACGCAGTGGCCCCCGCCATATTCCCCATTAGTGCTTCTGACCTGACTCTGGTGGTTCTCATCAGTGTGATGGGGACTTACTCGTCCTGTATCTTGGCTTTGTTTCCTGCCTCAGCAGCATCCATGGCCCTTTGGACTGTACTTTTGGGGCTTTCAGACTTTGATTCGTACAGGGTGTTCACATCGACTCATTCTCTTGGGTGTTTGCATTCTTCATAAAACATCAAGTACGGCACGTGTGCCATCACGGCAGGCTTCATGAGGGTATGGTCTGTGCAACTGCATCGCCTTTTGCTAGAAGGGCCCTGCACTCGGTCTTATGCTCTGCTGTGGCCGTCTTCCAATTATTAGTAATTTTTGAACAGAGCTTCACATTTTTATTTTGCACTGGGCCGTGCAAATTATGTAGCTATTTCTGTGTACCAGACTATGCGGATGATTCAGGCAATGTGTGGATATGGTAACGGATGACACTGAATCACACAGAAAGGGTGACTTCAGTTATCTTTCAATCCTTGTGATTATTTCAAGGAAAAGGTTTTATTTTGTGCCAGTTCTGCCACTTGTCAATTCTCTTCTTTTTGACATAGAGTGGGCCTCAGATTCTGGGCCTTCAGCAGGCCACATCATTTTCATTTTCATGGTTCTTCTATTTCTGGCACATGATACTACTTTCCCATTTATGAAAATAATATAAAATTTCCTTTAAAATGAAGTTAAATAAAAAGTGAATTAATTATAAGCAAGATGTTACATAAATAAGTGCAGAGGGGCATTTGGGTATAACAACAATTTTGCAGACTTTGTGGGAATAACTGAAGTTTGGGAAACTCGAGCATAGGATGAAAACCATTCTTCCATCCACCTTCAGCTCCTCAGCATCAGGTCCCAAGCCCAGCCTGCCAGCTTGGAGATTCCAGTAAACGGCCGTCCTGGGACCCAGGATGAGAACTGGGTAGAAATAATTAATTCAACTCGCACTTTGATTTTACTTAAATAGTTGTCATTGTAATACTGAACATTTTAACTAGAAATGGGTCTGGCAGGTGCAGAATTAGAGGTAGACTGACTGCAAGACCAAAATATGCATTTAATTATTGCCGTCATCTACACCATGCCTGGACCCTGACAACTAAGTGGAGAGAGAAGGCTGTGAGTGACACAACCCTCCAGAGATGGCTGAAGTAGTAGAAACCTATTTCCCTGTAAACCTAGAGCTGGAACTCCTGACATCGTAGGCTTGGAGTTTCGGTGCTCAGCTGTCCAGGAGTCAGTTTCCCAATAGCCAGTTCTTGGAGGTTCTGCTTGGATGGCTGGCCCTCCTGAGTTGGTGATGCATATTCCGTCTGTGCACCTATACATCCCTGCTTATGACATTAAGGTGGCAAAAGCTTTCCCTACTGGCTCCGTCCTTTATCTCATTACACCCATCATTGATTTCATTGGCCGGCATTTAACAGAGGAATCTTGTTTAACTAAGCTGCTATGCTTGCGGTTTTAAAGATTGGCACAACAGACAGTCCTAGGGAATGAAGAAATGTATGTGAATGGACAGAAATGAATTTCTGCTAACAACATACATACTTCTAGGGGAAAAAAAACCTTCTTAGCACAAAGCATCTCTGACTGAGTACATTTGGAAACAGCAAACTCCTGATCTTACCATCCCTCTGGCCTACATAGGAGGTATGAAACGATTTCAGTGCTCGGGAAAGTGGGGTTTGGTGCAAGTTCCTGGACCCATTTCCACGGTATGTTTGGGAGCCATAGATGGGCTCTGATTTCATCTCATTCCTCACAACACGTGCGTACGTCAGGTCACTTACAGTCCTATCTTCTGCCCACACCTCCATGCTCAGCGTGGACCACCCAATACAGGACACCTACATGCGGGTAGACATTATAATAGTAACAACGATGATAACAATATTAGGGCCCCTTTCCAGGCACGGTATGGACACCTCACTTCAGTCATCTTTAGTTCTCACAGCTATTTTGCACGGCAGGTGTTATCCTGACTTTCCAGGGGAGCTGATCATTTGCCTGTTTGCTCTGCTATCCATTATCTGCCCTTCCTTCTATTGCTCTGCTCTCTATTGCAGGGAACTACATTTCCTAGGCCGCCTTGCCAACAACCTTCCAGGTGGCTTCAGCCAATAGGAAGTACTGGTGTGACACTGGGGGTGAGAGGAAGTGAGAATCCAGGTTTTCTCCTTTACCCTCAGCTCTGCCTTGGGCAGTATCTCTTGCACACCTGGGACCCCTTCGGCTCTCTTGGATGCCTCCAGCTCTCTGGCACTGAATTAGTTACACCACCTCCTTCCTTGGTTGTCCACCTGCAGGGTGGGAGCAGCCTCCCGCTGTCTTTAATCTCTGCATTGCCTGGCTGTGTTCTTTTGTCTCCTTAATTCTTACAACTTCTGAACAACCAGTTCTCCGAGTTAATCCCCCCTCCCTCCCTCCTCCCTTTTGAATGGCCTCAACTGGTTTCTGGTTTCCTGGCTGCCAGAGGTTAGCAAACTTTTTCTATAAAGGGCCAAATAGTAAATATTTTAGGCTTTGTGGGCGAATAGGCAAAACTGAGGTACTTATAGGTAGGTATTTATATAATAGGAGTGAAAACAAGTTTCCATAACTTATTTAACTCACAGGCTACACACAAGCAGGTGTAGGCCAGATTTGGCCAGCAGGCCATAGATTGCCAGCCCTTGCGATACGGCAAGGAGATTGAAACTTATTTTAAGTGACACGGAAAACCACTGAACCAGGGAAGTGATAGGATTGGATAACTCATGCAAGAAAATCACTCTGGCTGCTCTGTTGAGAATAACAACAGCAGGGGGCCAGGAATGGATGCCAGGAAACTAGTTATGAACAAAGCAGCAGTCTAGGCAAGAGTGGGTGGTGACTTAGACAGCGGTGAGGGCTGTGGAGATGGAGCCCAGCTGGTGGTCTAGAGGGGTATTCTCCATCCTGAAGCCAGAGGGACTGTCCTGAAATGCAGATCGATCATGTCACTGAGAAAAACCATCCCAAAGTCACAGATCGTCCACCGTCCAGTTAGTGAGCTCCAAGGACTCAGTCACCATCTATTCCAACCCCCCAAATGGGGACACTGATAGAAAGGAGAAAAGCTCAGGAAAAGAAGACAGAGGAGTGGTACCATCTGTTTCTGTGTGGCAGCAGGAAAGGGGGTGACCAGCCATTATTTTGAAGAGTTTTGGAGGTGACAGGAGTTACTGTCTCTCTGTGATACTTTCCTTGTGATTTCATTCCAGATTTCAGGCCTCTTAAAGCCAGAGTCTAAGCGATTTGCACCTAGCACAGTTAAATTAAAAGATGAATGCATGTTTTCTTACAGCACTGGCAGTGACTGGAGAGGGTCATTGTCATTTTAAATTCCCATTTACAGCTGAAGTTCTTAACCTGAGGCACGTGGAGAGAATTCAGGGATCTGTAAACGTGGATGAAAAACATATTACTTATTTCTTCCCCCCAGTAACATCTAAATAAAACTAGCACTTCCTTCGGTGATAAATGTAGGTCAGAAACCCACAGTAGAATTAACAGTTCCACTAGATATTACAAATATTTTCATATCACATAGCTATTGTTGTAGATATCTTGAACAATTCATTACTTCCGTAATTCTAAGTTACTACACCCACCACTAGATCTTACTATTTCTTATGTTTAATAAAGATGCAGAACTGTTACTACATCACCAATTTGTTTAAAAAAATATTTTGGTAGCTGTATTTCAATGTAATTGGCTTCTTTTGAAGTCCTGTACATTTCTTTTATGCCCTTAGAAACTGACTGCCAAAGCCCAAAGCAGAGCCCATTTCCACCCTAGTTACAGCTTCTGCTCATAGCAGTGTCAGTGGATGGTGTTGGTCGTGGTTTGGGGACAGGTATAAAGAGTTCCTGAAGCTTCTCTCTCCTTGCACCTTGTGCTTAAAAGAGAGCCTTCTGCAGCACAGAGGCCCTTAGCTCATTTTACTGAACTCAGGGCCAGACCTTAGGGAAAGAGAAGCTGCCTGTCTGGATCTCTTTGGCAATCAGTTACGTATTCCCCAAAGAAGAACAATTGGTAGCTCTGTGCATCTTGGTCCAGCTAATGAAACTGCAGCAGCTGCATTAATTCCGAAGCACGTCGCCACCCCTCCCCTGCCTTTCTTTTCAACCTCTTTGCCTCAAATGGCTATAGAGGTGGTTCCCAGAGACAGAGCAAATGTACCCTATGGTGACCATTTTAACACTTGTGTATCTTGCTCCTGTCCACCTCCACAGCTAGCCCACTTTCTGTCTACCTGTTTGGATTTTCTTCCATTCTCTGGTTGCCTTTGTCAGATTTCCTTTTGGGTCACACAGCCTCCTTCCTTGCATATTCTGCAATTACCTTTCCTTTTACCAGAAGCCTCTCAAAATTTCCTGTCCTTCTCAGGACCTCTTCAGTCTTTGATGGGACTTGAGAAAACGGAGGCTTCTGGGTCTGAGTGACAGGTTGGGAGTCGGGAAGAAAGAGTTGGTTATTATTTTTACCCACCTGCTGGTTGCTAAGGGGCCCTTGTGACTCCTCCCAGACCCTGGGCAAACCTTTAAAAAAAATTTGTATCAAGTTTCCCAATGACATTGCCAAGAACTCATCCTTGAGAAGAACCAATTCTAAGCTCAGCCTGAAACCTCAGGCATTTAAATAACAGTTTCTTGTGGGTTCCTTTGTGACTGAAAATGTTGAACAGATAGGTAGCCTAGGAAATTGACCACCCCCTCCAGGATACAAGTGAGGTGCCTCACTGGTTTCACAAGTAACAAGGGACTGTATCTCGCACCTGCAGCTGGAGAAGAACAAGAACCAGTTTCATCCAGCAAGGCTGATCCCCTTGACTGGGACCTGACCGTTAGCTCATTATGACTTCATCAGAATCTCATTTACACTGTGGTTACTACACCTCCCAGCATGCATCTGACACCATGACAGTTCCAGAGGAGCCAAATAAGGAAGAAAGAGTTGGAAACTTAGGATCCCACCTACTGTGAAGAAATTGATGAATCTCCTCAAAGGGATGTTACCAAACCTGCCCCTGCCCAAGACTTCCTGGGCACGACTCAGTCTCTGAGTTCACCTGCGCTTCTCACTTCTCTC
The DNA here is from genome assembly GCF_004115265.2 of Rhinolophus ferrumequinum. Classification (NCBI taxonomy): domain Eukaryota; kingdom Metazoa; phylum Chordata; class Mammalia; order Chiroptera; family Rhinolophidae; genus Rhinolophus; species Rhinolophus ferrumequinum. Next base: position 19,149,799 of record NC_046300.1, read on the forward strand.
TCTAGTGTGTACTTTTGTTTCTCCGCTGCTCTGGGTTGAGTCCTCTCTGCTCTGGGTTGAGTCCTCTCCACGACATCCCCATGAGCTTTGGCCACAGCTGCAGAGAGCTTAGTTGCCTTCCTTTCAGCATTGCTAAGTTCTCTCTTCGCCTGCCCCTCTGGTACTTGCAGGGACTGCCTTCCTGTGATGGATCAAAGAGAGCATATATTGCCAACACATGGCCCTACTGGGAGCTTCTTTTTAAGGCCTCGTTGTGGTTTGGGGACAGTGGCGGACCAATGTACTTGTGTGGATGTTTTTGCCTTTTTCTCTCTGTTGTAAGCATAGGAAATCCCTAGACAGGTAGTATTAATTTTGGCCCTTTTCGTATGTGGGATTATATACTTCAAGCATTTCTTATTGTTCCATGTATGCTAGTAACAGGCTCCAATGAGCCCATGCTTGGGAGCTTCAGAAGCTCACGATAGACTTGACTAGTTCGCACTCTTTTTTATTATTTTTTCTTTTTGCCCCCCAACCCCACTCCACAAACCAGAAGCCAAGTGTACCAGTCAGGGTTCCAGAAGGAAGCTGAATTCCACTCAAACAAGGTAAGAAAGATACTGTAGGACATCCACAGGGATACTGGGACACCCAGGGGCTAGCGTCAGGGGAGGCCATACCTTCCCCAGAGCTGATGGGACACGGGGAGCATGCTATGTTACTGGAGCCCTGGGACAGCGAACGAGGAGCTGCCCTGCAGGGTTTGTCATCATGGAGAGATGTCGCCACTTCTATACCCTGGCCTCACCCCTTCTCCCAGCCTCACATTTCCTCCTGGTGGCTCCATTGACTGGACCCTGTCAGGAGCCAGAGAGCAAGGAGCCTCTGTGCTGATCTGGGACATAGAGCTGAGCAGAGAAGGTCAGAGAATGGACTTGAGCAAGGGTGGCAGTGGATGGGGAATAAACAGCATGGAAACTTCCCTCAGCCCCACCCCGTCCAATGTTTGAGCAATTCTTCACTTTTCACAGAAAGGTCTCATCACACTGAAAGATGAGGGAGCAAGTGAATTTTACTGGGAATGGCTTAGGGGAGATGGAAGAAGGTCTTCATCACACGCTCCGTGACAGGCAGTGTCATCTCTTCTCAATGAATTAAACCCCCTCCCTGCAAAGTGTCTTAGGCCCCACAGATGACCTGGGCTGCTCTTTTCACTCATGCCCCATGCAGGGCCCAGGCTCCTGGCACCTGTTCTCCTTAGTCTGATCTTCCCGTTCCACATACCTTTAAAACTCTCCTCTCTGAATCAGAGCAATCTACGTCTGACCCGGTTTGACCAGATTTATATTTAGCAAGTGTCAGGACTTTGGGAACTACCCTCCTTAGGAGGCAGTTGGGGGAAATGGTTTTGCTTGTTTGTTTTTGTTTTTACAGAAGAAAGAACTGAAACCCCCTTAGTTCTTTGTTCTCTGGGCTGTGAGCAAGACTGATGGGATGTAGGAAGCTATTGAGATTTTGGGCAATATCGTGTTTTTAAATTTAAAAATTAAAAAATAAATTTCCATGTGATAAAAAACATGTAATGTAAAATTTACTATCTTTACCATTTTTATGTGTGCAGTTCAGTAGTGCTAACTATATGAACATTATTGTACAGCAGACCTCTAGAACTTTTTCATCTTGCAAAACTGAAATTCTAAGCCCATTGATCAACTTCTTTTCTCCTTCTCCCAGCCCCTGACTGCCTTATTTTCCTTAGCATAATGTCCTCAAGTTTCATTCATGTTGTAGCACGTAACAAGATTTCGTTTTTGAAGGCTGAATAATATTCCATTGTATGTGTATACCACATTGTGTTTATTCATTCATCCATCAGTGGACATTTGAGTTGCTTCTACCTTTTGCCTATTGTAAGTAATGCTATAATGAGTATGGGTGTGCCAATGTCTCTTTGAGATCCTGTTTTGAATTCTTTTAGATATATGCCAGAAGTAGAATTGCTAGATCATATGGTAGTTCTATTTTAATTTTTTGAGAAACCTTCATACTGTTTGCCACAGAGGTTACACCATTTTACATTCTCACCAACAGTGTACATGTATTTCAATTTCTTTGCACCCTTGCCAACATTTGTTAGCTTTTTTTTTTTTTTTAATATAGTGGCCATCCTGATGAGTGTAAGGTGACATATTATTGTGGTTTTGATTTTATTTTTCTAATGACTAGTGATGTTGAGTATCTTTTCATGTGCATATTGGCCATTTATGTATCTTCTTTGGAGAAATGTCTCTTCATGTCCTTCTACCGTATTTTTAAAAAAATGAGATTATTTATCCTTTTGAATTGTGGGATGTCTTTATATCTATTCTGGGTATTAACCTCTTGTCAGATATATGATTTGCAAATATTTTCTCCCATTTTGTAGGTTGCCTTTTCATTATGTTGAGTTTTTGAGGACAGTAACAGGGTTTGCCTAACTTTCCTTATCATAAGAATTTTTGAGCTCTTGTTCAAAATATAGTTGACCCATGAACAATGCAGGTTTGACCTATGCGGGTCTCTTTAAACACGGAACCTGCGTCTAAGTGGACCCGTGCAGTTCAAACCTGCATTGTTGAAGGGTCAGCTGTACATATTCCCAACTCCTTTCCTTGGACATTCTGATTCAGGAAGTATCAATCAGGGCCCATGAATCAGTATTTTGAATGAGAAAGCTTAGGTGATTCTCAAATCAAGCAAGTGAGCCTTCTACTGTATTAGTGTTTCCTAACAGTGGCAGCACAGTGGGATTCCCTGGAGAGCTTTAAAAAATACTAGTGCCTGGTTGTACTCCCAGAGTTTCTGAATTAATTGAGAAGAATTAATTCTCCATAAATAGAGCCTGTTGGGATGTTAAAGGGCCTCCAGGGAACACTAATGTCCAGCCCATGTTGAGAACCACAGTCCGTCTGCTCCGCCAGGCTGGGATCCTGCTCCTGTCGTAGCGCCTGTCTCTCTTTGGATTTGCTATATTTCAGGCCTCACTTGCTTCTTTTCAAAGCGAATCTTACATTTCTTGCATTTGAAAGTGTTTTTATTTTTTTCCCAATGAAGGTGAGAAGTTCATAGATAAATCTTGACATTTGTGGCCAGAAGCCTCCATGTTGTGATGGGGAAGTTGAAAAAAACCCAAGTTTACTTCCTAGCTGACTCTGTAAAGGTCTACTCTTGTGTGGCAGGCTCTGAATGCTTCCTTCTGCAGAAGTTATAGGCATCAAAGTTGCCACAATTCCACAAAAGATCGAGCCTTTTATCACTGGTCCTAACAGTGACCCTTCCTGCCAACCTACAGTGGTCCTGAACAGCCACTTGCAATTACTCTGGACCCTAGGAAGAAGTCTCTCTATTCATGACAAGGAATTCTTCTTGAAGATCACTAAACAATTTTTTAAAAACTATTTCTACACCACCCTGGGTGGTGTGAATGTGTGGGTTTGTGAGTCTAAAACCAACCCAGGAGAAGAAAAGCTAACTGGAGAATTTATAAATTAGCTTCCATTCATCCCTCAAACAAACAAGCTAATTATTTGTTAATAGAGGGAACCCGATAAGAAGCAGGAATATGAGATTAAGATTCTAGATCTGGTCCTTTTGCCTATTATTCATAGTCCTCTTGGGAATGACATCTAATTTCTCTGGGTCTCTGTTTGTTTATTTGTAAAATGGAGTTAATAATATCTACCCAGGCTGCAAGAAGCTCAAATAAGGTAAGACATAAAGGTTATTTTTTAACCTTGGTATGCAAATAAATGTTAGGCCCTTAAGAAGTGGTAGTTATTACAGTTGCTGTTGTTACGAGCTGTGGTGTTTGTCAGCGGGCATTGCTTTCACAAGTCTGTCTTCTCCATCACAGAGGCAAACGGTTTGCCTTCATAGTACCTGCCAAAACCCAGAAGAGCACACAGCACTGAGGATGGGAAATATTTTTATGTCAACTTTCGGTATATGTTCACGAAATTATTCCAGAATGCCACCAGCCTCCCACTGGGTGAACACAACTGGAAGCCACAGCATTGTTTTTTTTTAACTTTAGCTCTTCCAGATGACTAATACATTCCAATTTCTCACCAGCTACATCCATATCAAGTAGAAAGACAAATTGCCATCATCCTTTGCCCTGTGACTGGAACTCATTCATGCTAAAAAGTTGACTCCCCTACTCTTAGGTAAATTTTAAGTCTGTTTATTTCTACTTGTGAACTCAAAGTCATTTGTCATGATTCCATCAGTAATTTTCCTTCCAATGGCAGAAAGTAGTTTTAAAGTACGAATAAATTTAGGATTTTAGTATGGGACCCTGTGATGTAGAGACTGAAGGCCGGTGCTCTTGGGGGTGGGGTCCAGGGCAGGAAATGATAACTTCTGGGAGATAATCAAGAACCTCTGACATGAGTCCATGTGGAAGTAATGTTGACAAAAGAGCCAGGAAGGAGACCTTTATTGAGTACCTACTGCATATTAACCCTGGGCTGGTGACTGCATTTCGATTTTTCATTTGATTCTCGTAGTGATCCTGCTAAAGAGGACTCATTTCCATTTTATGGAGGCCCAGTGATGTAAAGCGACTTGATCAAGATAATACAGCCTGAGTGATTTGTTTGGTTTCAGAACCTGTATGTGTTCTACCTCACTGTCTCAGGGGAAACGAACCACAGTGACTCTAAATAGAGATGGAAACTGGAAAACTATCAAAGGGAGAAGAAACACACAAAAATTGTTGTTTGATATATAAAACGGTGCTATCAAGAGTGATTTCTGTCCCATTTATGCCTAATTACCATACAGCACAATAATGATTATGATTAAATGTCTGACAGATGAAGTTGGCTGTTCATTCTATTTGATCAGAACAGAAAGCACAGCACATATAGGCTTCATCTTCATTGTTTCTTGCCTATGCAGTGTGGTCGTCTGTGCATAACTTCAGTAAGTTATGAGTGACCTTGGGCCACAGTGTTAGGCCAGCACCTGTAGCCTGTACATGAAACAAGGTAGAGTGACATCTAGCCTTTGCATTAATGTCAACAGAAGAAGAATCCATTAATTTGCTAATTACTCCTCCCTGCCATGTACAGGAATCATTGGGAAAAACAAATACACTGAGACTTAAGTGACTCCAAGTTCCTGCTTTTGTTATTGAATTCACTTAGATTGGTTTTGAAATTTGGTGATTTTGATGGGCGTCTAGGTCCACAGTGAATGAGCAAATTGACTTATTGTTCTTGGGGAGAGAAGAAAGATTGCTTAAAATTGCAAAGGGTTGGGGTCGGGAGGGATACAGCTGTGATGAAACAGGAAGCCGTGGATTAGGATTCAGAAAACTTCTTCCTGCCACTATTTGCTGTGTAATTCAAAGCTATGTTTGTTTTTTTCTCATCCCTAAAATGAAGATGATAATATTTACCTTATATGGGATGTTTAGACCCCAAAGGCAGACCGTGAGACAAGAATTTGGAAGGCAGGTGGTTTACTGTGGAGGTGATCTAAGAACACAGTGAAGGAGCTGATAAGCAGCTTATAGCTATGGGCAACCGCTAGGACTCTACTTAGTTATCTACTACTGTGGTAGAAACTACTGTAAGATCTAAAGGCTGAAAGCAACAATAAATATTTAGTATCCTTATATTTCCTGTAGATAAGGAGTTTGGGAGTGGCTTACCTGGGTGGTTCATCTCTCATATGGTGATAGTCAAGATGTTGGTTGGAGCTGCATTCATGTGAAGGCTTGAGTGGGGCTGGAGGTCCATTTCTAGTGTGGCTCAACCACATGGCTGGTGAGTTGGTGCTGGTTGTTGGCGGGAGACATTAGTTCCTTACCCTGTGACCTTTTCACAATTTGCTTGAGTATTCTCCTACCATGGTGCTGGCTTTCCCCAGAAGCAGCGATCCAAAGGAGAAGCAGTATTTCTGTGACTGAGGCATAGAAGTCACATAGCATCGCTCTCATCACATGGTGGTCCCCGAGTCCCTTAGAACAGCCCACATTCAAGGGGAAGGTGAATTAGGCTCCAACTTTTCAAAGGATGAATTTCAAGTAATTTGTTAACATATTTTAAAACTACCACATATCCTATGTGACACTTGTGGAGCACACTCTAGAAGTTTGCTTCTTCCTGAGAGTGGAAGAAGTTGGGTTATTTATCTCCCAGCTCCCATTGCTATTGGTTGAAGATTCTGGGTGGTGCCCTGTAGGCAAGTATGAGTGAGAGTATGGGAGGTAGGTAGTCCTCCTGTTCTGAATGGTGCTTGAGAGACATTCCCTGAGGTTCCACAGGTGCTGAAGGACACTGTTGACAATTGCACTACCCCTGACTGCTCCCTGTCCACAAGCAGAGCCCATCCACTGCAGGCGAGTTCAGAGATCTGAGGTCAGCTTAAGCCTAGCTCTTACCTCTTCATTTCCACTTATCGTGACTGGAAATGAAGTCTTCAGCTTTTCTTGCCTTCATCTTCTTCAACTGAACATGAGACTGAGGTTCTTGTTCTATTTCCTAAGCCCTCCTTGCTTAGACTAGCAAATGATTTCCAAATACCACGTAAATGGGAGGTATTTATAAACATAGATACACACACTTACATCCACAAAGACAAATGGCACCACTCTCTGCTTTGCTATTTCTGGAACCGACCTTCCTTTATAATGCCATGTTTATGTAATTCCAGGGCAGTAGCGGACCATGACTTCAACAGACAATCATCATACCCATCAGAAGAAATGGGGGAGAAGATGAAACACAAATGTAAAGCATTTAAAGTCCTTGGGAATGAGTTTTCCCATTGCTTCCTACGTGCAGTCCTCGGGATGCTCTGCCTCTCTCTCTCTCTCTCTCTCTCTCTCTCTCTCTCTCTCTCTCTCTCTCTCTCTCTCTCTCTCTCTCTCCCCTTACATTTTTGCTCTTATTGTTAATCTGCGCCTGCGGCTAGACTGTGTTTGTCACTGGAGAGTACCATTCTTCTGCTCGATTAGAAATTTTCTGTTTAATTATCCGTGGTCTTAAGGGTTAGGGGATCCTGGCCACAAAGTATATTTTATAACACATGTCCCTCCCCTTCACATTTTCCCCTGCTAAGGACACTTTTTATGCATCATCCCCCAGTAATGTTTTTTAAGTTGTTGTTCTATGCTTGAAAAATACTTTTCCGCTTTCAGAATCCTCCTGTCTCTCTATTCCTCCTTTCCCAATTTCTCTTCCTGCCAGTGTCCTTTTGCAGCAGCTCCCCGCCCTCGTCACCCGTCATTGACTAGGAAGCCTTCACATTCAGTAGCATCCTATTTTCTCTGTTGGGCAACTTGCCAGCCAGAAACTCAGGGGTTTGGGTTACTTTGTGATGGGAACACTCTCTCTCCTGCTTGCTGAAATCTTGCGAACCTATTGCAATACTAAGCGAGTCCCTTGGCAGTGCCTGGAAAACGGATTTTTTTTTCTTTCCTATTTCTGGCTTGGGGTGCAGTGAAGGCACAACATACTTTGCCAAATCTTAAAACCTTAAAGCAGTTTGTGCATCCAATTTTGGGACTGCCTTCCTCTTCCAGAAAATTCCCCAGTGACTATCACACACAAACTCCTCCTCTGAATAGCATATTTAGACATATTGATGAAAATATTCATTTAGTGCATTCTAATTGGCCAGACTGGGGAAGACGACTTCAGGAGAAAGGAAGGGAATGTTTTAAATTGTTATTATGATGATGACGATGATGATGATGACATATCTGGGGCTTCAAACAGTACTCACTCTACTTTGGATCAAAAGCTCTCAACAACTCTTAAGAGCAAGTGTTTTTATCATCTACCTTCTACACTCTCATCCTGTTTGTTCCTGGCTGTTGTGCTCCTTTGTGAGTTGGGGAACAAGGAGAAAATCGAAGGAAGGGATGGTGGTGCGAGAATGTAAATGGGAAATCCAGTGCCTTCTTATTTCTTCATTAAAGTGCCACACATGCAATTCTATGAACACCTCAACAGATGTGTCTACTACACCCCGTGCTTTTGGGTTGACAAGGAGGGAAAGTTGGAAATACCATCTTAAGCCAGCTTACATTTGCCCAGCTTTAAAATATCATTCTTGTGACTTTATAGCTCTCAAATTTTTTTTAAGAATTGCTGGAGAGAGAGAGCTTTTATTAATATTTAAGAGATAGGGAGGGAGTGTGTTTGGTGTGGGTTATTCTTGGCTGATTTCTAAGGTAGAAAAGACGTTAATTCCAGGAATTCATTCAGTTTCTTAATTGATGCGATAGCCTATTTAAAAATAATTTAAAAAATTAAATATGGATTCCTTTATGTAGGTTCTTTTTACTAATGTAGGATAAGGAGACCTGCTTCCACTAGGAATTATTTTCCTCTAATTCACTTCACTTCCTATGGTTCCTTCTTTAGCATCTAAAATCTTACTCTTTTAAAACAGGTAAAATAAAATCTTACCCTTGTTTAACTGCTGGCTAAGGATCTCCTGTCTGCCATTTGTCCCATCACTGGTAGCATTTGTCCTCATTTGTGGCAACTGCACATACTCAAATAAATTAATTGCGTAGGGTTGCTGTGTTAGAGGTATGGGGTTGGAATTCAGTGAAACGTAGCAAATTATTTTTGTCTCCCGCTCCCTGTTAAGCAGCAGTTGTTATTCTATTATCTGTGTTTTGAATTTGGCTGTTTGATCCTCAAAGCCTAAAAGTAACTTCCATGCACAGTTTTATGGTGTTAGGGATGCCAGTTGCAGCTATAAATTCCTCGGGTTGAGCCACATCTGCTTGCCACATCCTGAAGATATACTCAACTGTATAGTTCCCCTGCAGACCTATATATTGTGGCCTGTAGTGATATTGCTTCCATATGTATTTCTCTTTCCCTTCCTCAAAAACCCACCAATTGCACTGACAATCTGAACGGACAGCAAAGATAACCCTGCCACTTCTCCCACACCATGCTGCCCTTGTTTATTATTTAGCTCGTGATGTGTTAGAGTCAGCATGCTGGGAGGTTGGCAAGAACCAATCTCTCTTTTCTGAGCTACAATTAGATTCCATAAGAGAGAAGAGCACTGTGATGGGAAACCTTAAGTTCTTAGATATTATTTCTATCTGGGCATTTTGAGATAACAAAGGAAAGCCTTGGTGTCATCATGCCTACATGTGGCAAGATGGTCAACATGTCTTGTGTAAACCTTGTTCTGGATTGAGAAAAACAAGGGAGTTAGAAAGGCGTATTTCCATCAGCTCTAATGGCAAACCTCGAACCATTCTGACTTGGTGGGTTTAGACAGAGAAGGGGGTAATAGGAAGAAGAAGAAAAAGAAGAAGAGAGAATGTAAGAAGGTAAGCAAAGGGAATGGTTCGTATTTGCTCATACCTGGGGCAGGAACAGGTGGGGTTTATATGATTCAATCAGTTTTCTTATGTCTGCTTCATTCTCCTTTTGCTGTTGACTTGCATTTTCCTAATTCTGGCTTGCTCGTGATGTCTCATGGTCTCTAAAGCTGTTTCACAACCTTCCTTGATATACATTTTCATCATTGTCTTACCATTTCCTGTTTTAAATATTCAAGAAAGAGATTCTGACTGGCTTAGCTTGTTTTTTCACCCCAGAGGTCACAGCGAGGCTGGGGTTTGGCTCTTGCTTTAGATTTGTACCCTGGCTGTGGCTGGAATGGCAGTGCCATGTGCTACACAATAGATCCTCCTGGAGCTCCATGTTCTGCTGAGGCCATGCTTAGACACGTTCTGAAGAATGGTGGTGGCAGCTCGTCTCACCTCAGGTTTTCCTACACAGAAGAAACACACTGTTCACATTGGTAATTAATTGGGTACCCTACAAAACATACAGCAAAAGAGCACACAAAGGAATCTAGACTCTAGCACATGGCAGTTGTAGGGTGCTGGTTGTCGATACTTTTGGTTCAGAAAGAGGGGCTTCTGTGTTGAAATCCATAGCAGGAAACAGCAACTGAAAACAAAAAATCCTCAAGAGTGATTTAACTCATGAAAACATATAAACAGTCATTTCTGCCCTTAGAGAATGAATAAAAGATCAAAATTGGAATAACGGAACAGAAAGTCTCCCCCGCCCCCCCTTTTTTCTGCTTGAAAAGAATCACTAGAGGCTTCAATATTCTGTTGTTTCTCAGATATGAATTCAAATATGTATAATCCAGAAGTCAGCTGGAGGCTTCCTTGCCCCTGGAGATCTATATAAATTTGTCTTTATCCCTCAAATTCCATAGTCCACGGAGCTTTACATCCTAGATTTCTGCTTCTTGCTAGGGTCAGGATACAAAGGGAATGGATACTTGTGTCCTCTTGGCTTTGTCTTCCACTTGGGCTCAACCTCCTTGAATCTGCCTTTGTCTTGGAACATGCCACTCTAATATGGAACTGCCTGTTTAGGGGTTTCCTGAGGGGACATCGTGAGGGGTCTCATTGTACAGCATGACATCTTTGCCGTTTCCTGGTCCTTTCTCCCTCTGCCTGCCCTGCTCCTCACTTCTCCCTCTCAGATTTCTCCAGATGGCAGGAGGTCGTCCATTTCTCATTCTTCTCTTTTGAAGGTCAACTCAATTCTCCCTCCAGATCTTCTTTTCCTTAATTTGCATCCCCAATCTTATAAAAAAAGAAAAACCTAACCAGAATTAAGGGACTTCCCCTTAATGACCTCTGTGCTTCTAAAAAGGAAGTTGGGGTTATAACTAGCTGATAGGTAATACATAAGATGTATAGTACTTTATAATGAAAGAACCAACCAAGTGTGAGATTAGAACCATCATCCGCCTTTTTGTTGGTGAGAAAAGTTGAGTACTGAAGTTAAGTAAGGGACTTGAGATCACTACACAACCAATATGGCTGCTTAAATGCGAGTATGAAAGTTGTGATTCAAGTATGTTCCGATAGATTAACAAAATGCCACAGATTTTACATATCTGCATTTCAGCAAGACAGTTTATCAATTTGTTAACACAGATTTGGCGGAGCAGCTGGATCTCTGTCCATGGATAATTTGGTGGATCTCTTTCTGGCTTAATAGTCACAGTGTTAATTAGTGAATCACTATCACGTGGGGAAAAGGGTAGCCTTTTGGCACTTTGCAGTATCCAAGTACTCCTGTCCCCTCCTGACAGCACTGTGACTCCATTTGGGGGCATTGATCCTCCTCCACTGTGGGCAGTTTGGGTGGATGGGAAATGCAGGTAGACTCTTTCCATAACAGATGCTGAAGGGTCTTGGCAGCCAGATCCTTTCTCTGAACTGCCTAACACAGACCTGAGCTCAGCCAAGAGGACCTTTCTCTTAGCTCTGCACCTCTTGAATAGAGTGACATAGACAAACATAATGGTTACAGCTTATTTGTTTCAGAGCCAGGGTCCTCGGCAAGACTGTCATGTTTCTGATTTTGGCACTGCCTGGTTCTGCTGCTCCTGGGCATGGTCCTTTGACTTCCTTCTAATTCATATCCTTTGTCTAATTTCCCAGAATATGTTTCCGTTCACTGCAACCAAAGGACCTAAATGAGTAGAGATTTCTCTAGTAACATGTCAAACTCTGTCCATGTCTCTTTGCCTTGTTTGCCATTATTGTTCAATGACTGGAATAAAAACGTAGATGGCATTAGGGTCTAGAATGCTTACGACATATGGGAATGATGGATTAAAATAGGTAATATATTACTAATAAGGACGGTTGTGGCTTGGCTTTTTAAATACCAAAAATCTAACTGTACACCAAGTCAGGGAAGTGGTAGGAGCATGTGCTAGAGCAATAACAATACCCCCCATTTAAGGCCTAGCTATAAGGATGCTCCAAGGAAGGCATTGTTATCCCACAGGTGAGGAAATTGAGGCTTGAGGTGACTCAGGTAGCACCTGATGGTGGTCTAATGAAAACATAAGTCTGGCTCTTTGCTGTAAAGCTATAGGTGGTAGCCAAAGTTGTAATCACGGGGATCGCACCAGAGATGTGTGTCTGTGAGGGCAGCTCTGGGTCCAAAGGCTGTGGTAAACTCAGGTGAGTTTTAGCAGGTGCAGGCTCTGGGCTCTGGGGGCCATTTTAACCCATGAGCTGAGGCAAAGCATCCTGCAGGGGATGATTAAAATCAAGATGATATTCATGCGTTGCAAGACTCAACATAGCCAATTTGTCACCTCTCTCTGAGTTGATCCCTAGGTTTAATGCAAATCTCATCAACATCCCAGCATGGTTTTTAGTAGACACAGCCAAGCTTATTCAAAAATTTACATGGAAATGCACGGGACTTAGAATGGCTAAGATATGTTGAAATAAAAGAATAAAGTGGGAGTAGTCACTCTACTTGATATTAAGGCTTAATATATAGCTATAGACATCAAGACAGTGTGGTATTGGTGAAGGGATAGACACACAGGTCAATGCAATAGTTAGTGACCCACACAAATATGCCTAGCTGATTTTTGACAAAGTTGCAAAAACAATCCAATGGGGAAGAGATAACCTTTTCAACAAAAGCTGCTGGAGCAATTGGACATCCATAGGTAAAAACAAACAAACAGCAACAACAACAACAAAACCCAACCAAAACCCCATATCTTATACAAAAATTAACTCAAAGTGGATCATAGACTTACACATAAAACTGCACAACTTCTAGGAGAAAACATAGGAGAAAAATTTCAGGATGTAGAACTGGTGAAAAGTTCTCAGACTTGCCACTAACAGCATAATCCGTAAAAGGAAAAAATGATGAATTTGACATTAAAATTAAGAACTTTTGCTCTGTTAAACTATGCAACAGGATAAAAAGACAAGTCTGTAGACTAGGAGAAAATATTCATAGGCCACATATCTGTCAAAGGACTTGTATCTGGAATACAAGTACTATATAAATAACTTAAAGCTCAACAGTAAAAATTAAGCAAATAATCCTGTTAGAAAATGGGTACCACACATGAATAGACATTTTCCTAAGGCGCTAATACGGGTGGCAAATGAGCATATGAAAGTATGTGAAACATCATTACTTACTAGGGACACACAAGTTCAATCCACAATGAGATGGAACTGCGCACCCATCAGAATGAGAAAAGTCAAAGCAGTAGTAGTAACACCAAAAGCTGGTAAGGGTGTGGAGAAATTGGATCACTCTTGCATTGCTGTGGGAATGTAAAATGGTATGGTCACTCTAGAAAATAGTTTGGCAGTTTGTTATAAAACTACACATACACTTACCATACAACCCAGGAATTCCACTCTTGGGCCCTTATCCCAGAGAGATGAAAATTTACATTCACACAAAAAACATACGTGAATGTTCATAGCAGCTTTATTCGCTATAGCCCCAAACTGCACAACTCAAATGTGCTTCAGTGGATGAATGGTTAAAGAAATTGTGGCACATCCATGAAATGAAATAATACCTAGCAATAAAAAGGAGCGAACTATTGATACACGCAATACTTTGAATGGCTGGCAAGTGAATTATGCCGAGTGAAAAAAGCCAGTCTCAAAAGGTTGCCCTGTGTGATTCTATTCATATAACATTGTTGAAATGAAAAAAAAAAATCATAGAAATGAAGATTAGATGAGGGTAGCATGAGAGATATTTGAGATGGAACTTCTATATCTTGTCTGTGCTTCTGGCCTCACGAATCTACATACTATGTGGTTAAATTGCACAGAATTAAATACAAGCACACACATACACATACACAGAGTACGTGAAAAACTGGTGAAATCTGCATAAGGTTGTCAGTTTCCTCGTTGGGATATTATACTATAGTTATACAAGATATTTCCATTGGGGAAACTGGGTTAAGGGTATGCAGGATATGTCTTTATTATTTCTTGCATGTGAATCTCCAATGACCTCAAAATATAAAGCTAAAAAAATCAAGTGAGTAACCTCTGAAATCCAGAGAGGACCCTAGTCAGTAGCTGATGTAAAGGCAGCTGTCGCCTGTTTCCCAGGGCAGGCCAAGGGCAGTTCCACCTGCCTCCAAGGCCCATTTTCTCTCCATATGACACTGTCTCCAGTGTGGAGGTATCCACTTCCTCCATCCTAAGGACTGGGCATCACAATGTCTGACACATAGGATTCATTAAAACTGCCTGAATGAATGAGATCTTTTTCTGATGTCCATTTTCTATGAAGTCTCTCTAACAGATGGCTTTATTCTGTTATAAATCTTTTTCACTGCATATTTTATTATTGCTATTATTTTAACACATTACATGACTAAACTACAAAGCCAGATAACAAATGGGGAAGAAAAGGGAGTGCAACTTGCCAATGAGTTAACAGCTAATTCCTAACTTTTAACTAATACTTCAGAGGCCCCAGACTCAAAGTTGACAGTATAAACAGACAAAAAGAATGGGGGAAGAAAGGCATTTACCATATAACATGGGTTGGTCATGTCCTAGAACAGAATACTGAGTATCTCTTTAGTGGAAAAGAAAAAACTTTTGTTTTAGTTTATTTACTTTCCAAAACAGAATGACGACTTCTGAGGTCAGGACAACATAATTGTAATTCTCCAAGTCACTATGGTGAAACAAAACTTGGCAATTGTTTGGGATAAAAGTTCAAGGATTTTGTTTCCCATTTGTCACTCAGAATAGAAGGTAATCATAAAAATAGCTATTTGAGAATAGCACAACCACACAAACAAGGATTCTTCACTGTCCTTCCAAGATTTTAGAGTGGTTCCCAAGTACTGAGCCAGATTTTCTTACTAGGCATCCAAAGGAACCAGCCAGTTTATTTTGCTATAGCCGTTCCCCTTTAAATCATCCAAGAGTGCCGGGTTTGTTTGGAAGTGTTCAACATTTAATGGAGCTTGTGCATAGGGTTAATCAACTCTCTTATATGCCTACACAGATACCCAGCCAAGATCAGAAAAGAAAAATAATGAAGAAATAAAACCAAAGGTTGGACTCACGCTGTATATTGCGTATGAGGCTAGAGTTGAGTGCCACTTCTGTAAAATAGCAGGATGCTGCCTCTAACTGCATCCTGAGGAAGTTCTAGAGATAAGAAAGATCTCCAGGAAGATTAGGCCATGCCATGAGTAACTTCCCAAATGATCCACCCTACCTTATGGGGTTGGATTAAATATTGAAGCACAGTCCCTGGCATAGAGAAGGCACTTGCTCATTGTCAACTGTTGTTGTTGTCAGGATAACCATTATTGTCATTATTTTGACCATCAGCGTTTGCGAGTGAGGAAAGAAAGCATCATTGGATAGCCTCATTGCCTCTCTGTTTATTCTGGTTCCAGGGTGTCAGAGCTGGAATGAGATTTCACAGTGGTGGAGTTTTATTGTCATCCTCCGATCTTCTCTTTGATATGTGGAGGAACAAACATAGCTTTCATGATCCCCAAACCAGGAGCAGATAAAACATTATTACTCCCCCTTGCAGAATCCTGTGTATATAGCAGTTTTTGATTACAACATTCCCTGTGTCTAGTTTGTCAGTCGAGCATGTTAGCCTGTACTCGGCCTTTGGTATATTCTGTCATAGTGAAGTAGCTAATGGTATATCTTGACCCTTTGGCATCTCTAAAAATGGTCTCCTTATGTAGCTATTATGATGTCTGTTTGACTTACAACAGCACGCTTTATTTTGCTTACTGGTGAACCGTATGTCAACATTTCTGACTCTCCAATCTACAGTGGGTAATGCTGACTTTGGCCCAATAGCCAGAGAAATTGCTCTAAACAATTTATACCCAGTCAGAGCAGATGCTACGATTTCATTATTTTGGACCACTATCATCTCTATTCAGAACCCAGTGCAGCCACTATCTCTTGCCAGATACGTCTCTGTTTCACAGTGTCAAATTGGAGTGGCAGACACAGCTTTATTGATACTGCCTCCTAGAAATTTCCCAGTTACCAATATGTTTGATTCTCGGAAACATGATTTAGTTTATCTGAACAAAATCCTATAACATCAAATGTGAGCAGAGGGCTTAAGATGAGGTTTAAATGGTTCATTTCTAATTTCCTTGGCCATTGCTAAATGGATGCTTCTGAAAAATTTACTATAGATATTCATATTTTTTTGACAAGCCCCGTTGGGTTGTTATATCTGCCATACTCCTTGGTCTTTCTTATCCCAAACCATACCTTCAATGACCATCCCTAGGCTATTCACTCCCAAGACTGTATCTCAAATTCAGATTTCATCCTAAACTCAAACCAGAACATACAGCTAAATATACTGTGTATGAATTGATCAGTTAAAGAAGAAGAAATACAAATGTCTGATAAAAATTGAGACGCTAAACGTCTAGTGGTCAGAGAAATATGCATCAAAATGAGATGTCATTTAAAAAAATTTATTGGAGTGATGAAAATTTGTGGAAGGGCCAAGGTGGAAGCCCCGTGTTTTTTAGTTCTTGAAAGTTTTAAGCCGTGAATATACTATAGTGATTTGATAGAAGGTCCTAGAAAAGATGGAAATGACACTCAGTGTCTTTCTGTGGGGTATGTCCTCTGGGCAAACATTGTGCTGAGGGAAGGGCATACAAAAGATATTTATGACACAGTTCTTGACTTTACGGACCTCAGAACTAGGGTGACTGAACCAACAGACCAACCAACTAGCAAACATTGAAGGTAAAACTTGGTGTTATGCTCTAGCTTCTAACATGGAAATTTTGTGGAGCAGAGATGGCATTTGAAGATTGCAAAAATCAAAGCCTTATTGAAGAATGTGGTACTTGAATTGGATCTTAAGTAAAGTGTGTGTAAAATTTCAGGGAGCAGAGGTAAGTGCTTGCAGGTTGGGCTCCCACATCAGAATGTGTAGAGCACAGAGCACATTTGGGACCTAGCCAGAACAAAAGCTTCGTAAACATGGAAGCTCTTGAGAGGAAATGAAGAATAAGAATAAGCTGAGGCTGGATTATGAAAGCTCTCAAAAGCCAGGAAGAGGGTCTAGGATTAATGCAGAAGGCCATGGGCAAGCATTTGATCTTAGTGAATATTTATTGAACATCCATATGTGCTCAGGGTTCCGAGGAAGCAGATGAATAGGACTTGGCCCCACCGTCAAGGAGTTTGCCGGCTATAGGTGACAATAGTTGTGAAAGTAGAATCTTAGATGAGTTGGGCAGGGGTATACGGAATAGATAGAGAATGAAGGAACTTCAGGCACAAAGGCTGAGGCAGAATCAAACCAAAGGCAAGGGTATGTTCAGCAGCTCTTTTTAGAGATGTTGAGGTGTTTGTAACCCAATGGTTTAAGCTTTAGAGTTTCCGTTGAATCTTTGAGACAAGAGGAGAAGTTAAGGTTGCCAAGTAATTTTTTTCCAGTATGATTATATCCTGTGTAATATTCATTGTTTATCTGAAATTCAGTATAACTGGGCATCCTGTATTTTGTCCGGCAACTGTAGGAAAAGTCCTATTTAACATCCTGGTAGAGTTGTAGTAGTAGGTACAAGTTGGGTGCACCAGCAGAATGTTCAGCTGGGGACATGGCCAGCTTTGGCTTGAGTGTATGTGTGTGATAAGAACTTGAAAAAGGCTCCCATACCACAATAGTTACATATCGCACAAGAAAATATCTCATTTCAACAAATATTCTTACAGAGAAGATCCCTATGTAATAGAACTTTTACTGGATTCTCAGTTCTCACAAGGGTTCTTAGCAATACAATTGGTTATTTGACACAAACATAAAGAACTAAGCATAATAAAGAATAATCTCTGACACATTTGCTCATTCTTGTCATTGTTCTTAAAGGTCATTTATCCTCTAAAATTGATGTACTTGATTGTGTCCTGTTTTCGTTTCCAGAGGAAAGAGGATAAGGGAAGTGACTTCTTCACAGTTTTATTGTTTTGGCGTCAAAGATTCCAACTGATTGTTATTTCCTATCTCCAACATCCAGCAAAATCTACTTAGCTCCCCAACTGCTTGCCAAAGCCAAACAAAATAAAACAAAATCAAAGATTCCAGAATATTGAGAAAGGCGTGGCTGATAAGAAAGGAAGAGTAGCTGTGAGGGGCCTTTGACATCAATTTCATTCTCACAGCGGGTTCGTGGAATTCTTTTTCTGCTGCTTTTACTACAGAGACATTTGATTTCAGCTCTGTTTTGTTACTAACTCTCGAAAACTGGGGATGTGATCTCTAGCCTTGTAATTTGGTTAATGAAAGTCCGTAGTCAGAGAATCATTTGAAGCCTGAGGTATTTGTAAGAATTGGGTTGTTGTTGAAATACATAATAAGTGTATTTTTATTTATGAAGGTGTGGTTTAACCCAGGAAAATGCAAATCACAATAAAAGGACAGATGGAGGACACATGAAATGTGCATAGGCTTCTATCTCATGATGGCAAGCGACAGAAATCATTTAAGAAAGCTCCAGTGAAAAGGACTTTAATTCAGGGATTCCACAGGTATTTTGTAGGAGGTATAGTCATTGCAACAAAGCTTTGAGATGCTTCACTCTCTCTTTCTCCTTCCATCTCTCTCCCTTCCTCCCCCCTACAAGCAATATTACTAAAGCCATTTCAAAAGAAAGTCAGGGTCTTAGTTTGTTTACATGACCTTCTGAGTCCTGCATTGTGGCTAAACAACTAGGACATTGGTTGGTGTCTGAGTTTAGTCTTCTGTGAAAGGGACTCTGAGTGCTTATCTTTAATCAAGTGTCCGCTGTCAGTAGGGTATGGGAAGGGTCTCATGGCTCAGTCAGCAGGGCGCTGAGCATGGATATGGGCAGAGATTTGGACAGAGCAGCCAAATCAAGTGCCATGATAATTTAGGTATTTCCTCTAATTGCTCTTAATCTGAATAAGGGGCTAATGGTGTGTCCTGGTTTTTGTAAACTTGTATTTTTTTTTTTAATCAAGTTCTAAATGCACTGAGTAAATCCTTCAGAACGTCTGGTTTTGTATTATGGGTTTCGTGACTTAGATTTTTCACTGCAGCTAATTATACCATGGGCTGTATTAGAATGGAAGTACTGTCCATAAGAGCATTTCAAAAATGTCTAAGTCTGTCTTGGATTTTCAAGGTTATTTGTTCAACCTAAACTGCAGACCCAGATTTTCTGCAGCTGATCACTTTTGAAGGCAGGGAAGGAGGGAAATACGTATTTTCTGATATTATGCTTTGTCTCAGCCAGAAGGGACAAGCTACTGATATCAAGGTGATTCTGGGAGCAGGGCCTTCCAAGTGGTGCCTTAGACTAATGGGGGGACAGCCATTCTGGTCACCTCCCAATCCCTTTTCTAAAGCAGGTCTGACTTAATAGCAATGCTATCACATATCCAACATTCCCTTTGGCCTATAAATGCTCCATATCAGCCTGATAAGCAAAGACAGCACTTTATACAGCTCAGCCTTAAGTAGGAGAAGGAAGACTCTCTTTAAATTAAACTCACTAATCAAAGACTTGAGGCTTAATAAAGAACATTTTGCTGAATAATTGGTTATAGCAATTGAGTTTTTAGAGATACACTTTTTGGCCTTCTCTCAGGTTGTATTGTGCATTGTGTGAGAAGAGGAGTAGACAAGAGGGAGGGAAGATGGCCTTTTATAGGCCTCCAGTTAAGCTTTTAATTTACACTGGTTATCTATACCTGTGGACGCTCCCACACCATTATCGGTGAGATAGAGGAGAGAAAAAAAATGGTATTCTATTTTCTGCACCATCTTCCCCTTGAAATCTTGCATCTTCATTTAAAAGCAATCAGGCAGGCAGGTGAAGGGATTGGGAAAAGGATGGCTTTTAATAGCTTTTGAGATCAAGATTCTAACTTTCTCAGTACCACACATACTCCAAAGGCTGACCCATACTTCTGTGATACCCAATGTGGTATTTTCAGTTCTACCTTGTGTGTTTTAAGAATTTTGCACTTTTCAGATGAAAAAAATGCCTTAAAGTGAGACAGCAGGGTATCTGCAGGTGGCATAAATAAGGGAGAGTATACTTTTCAAAATTCTCCCCCTCTAATTCATGCTATCAGTCAATTACAACGTAGATGGCCTCCAACTCTGGTTTTAGGGCTCAGTCTACAAAGCCTAGGATAAAGTAGTCTCTATAGACAGCATCTACAGGAAGTGTGCTGCCCTCTTAGAAATGATGGGTGATTATTTGTTTGACTCTAACAACCCCTCTCTTCCCCTTCCAAAGAGCTATGGGTTGGGTAGATGCTGTGGTGCTGGAATCTTAATCTGAAGGTTGAACCAGTCAGAGTCACAGAGGGAAGCCAGCTGTCATACCCCTGAAAGTCCATGTGTAGGTAGGAAATGCAGAGGCAGGGTCAAGACAAGGATCTCAGTTCCAAGATCAGAGTGGTAGAAATCAAGACCAAAATAAATGGAAAACATATAGGGAAGGGGCAGAGGAGGGTGTCTGGGGAAATGGGATGGGAGGGGTCTCAGGGAGCTAGTGTTAGGATTCAGCACTTAAGTGTTGTGTGAGAACATTCTAGGCTAGTGGTACTCAGCTACAGTACCCTAATAATGTCAGCCTGTGACTCCTGGCAGCAAAGAGGGTGGTGGGTGGAGCTGTTGTACAGAGTAGCCAAGAAGCTGACAGAGTCCCCTCTGCAGGGATAATATGACTGTCCCACAATAATTGGTTTATAAGAAAGAATTCCTCAAGATTTTGAGCGCTGGGTATCCATGGATTACTGCAGCTCTGTGAGGAATCCGAATAACTTTCCAACAGGAAGACAGAGAATGAGCTGATGACGCCATGGCAGTGGTTGTTTTAGGCACCTGTGGGGAAAGGGTGAGTATCTCTGGTTTGACCGACATCGTTCTTTGGTCCAGAAAAGCACACATCTGCCCACCAAGCTGTGTGTGCCTTGCCCTAACACCATAGCCATAATTGAAGGAGACAAAAACAGTATAATTTCGCTTGAGTAGTGAGGACTCCAAGAACAATGGTGTGAAATGCCTGACCCTCACTTCACAGGTGGGTGGGTTGGGAGTGGTAAGTTGCCGAAGCATAGGCCAACGGAATGACTGGGAGCAAAATCTAGATTCTGTGAGGCTAGTCCTACCCAAAGAAGGATGATGGGGGTTGCAGGGGGTGGGGAATGGCAAGAGGGCAGGCCAAATCAGAGATGCCATGGGAAAGCCAAGGGTCAGACAGCAGTACCACTCATACTCCAATCCAGGGGTCTGCAGAGGGACTGATTAGGTTAGGAACCAGAGAGGGATCAGATCAATGCAGAAATCAGACAGAGACAAGGAAAGGAGTGAGGCAGGGTGGTGGGGGGCAGGCTATCGCTTTCTAAAATATTCAAGAGTGTCATTTATTAGTTTAGGATATCATTCACTCATTCAGGATGTATTCATTAATGCATTTATTCACCAAATACTTCAGTGCCTAATATGTGTCTAAATCTTGGGATGCAATACTGACGGGACCCAGTCACCAACATGGTGTGACAAGTACTATGACTTGAAAGAGGGTTATGAGAACATGTCGGGAGGACACTTACCAGTGTCCTACTAACGAAGTCTTGGGAGAAAAGAGGAGCCTTCTTCTTGGTAGAGAACACTGCCCTGAGGCTCAAGGACGAGGTGGAGTTGGGTGGAGGTTGCTCGTTGGAGATGAAGGAAGCAGCAGATGTGAAGCTGGGTGGCAAGAGAGAGCGTAGTACCTTGGGGATGTCACATGGTGTTTGGCTTGGTTAAAGCAGAGTGTGAGGTGGGGCATAGCGGGGGATAAGGATTCAGATAAAGGCAAGGGTCAGAACTTGAAGGGCGCTCTCAGCCATGGTGAGGACTTTGGGCTTTGTTCTAAAGCCATGGAGAGCCACTGGAAGGGTTTGAAGCAAAAGAAAGTCCATCTGAGCTGTGTTGGGAAAGCCCACTCTGGCTGCAGTTTGCATACTTAATTAATTCAGGGCTGAGATGGCAGCCAGCTGGACCTGGGAGGTGGCAGTGAAGCTGGAGAGAGACAGACTGGAGAGAGATTTCGACTGTCAATGTGACAGGACTTGGTTATTGGCCAGAGAAGTAAGAGAGAGGGATGCAAAGAGGACTCCTCAGTTTCGGGATTGGACAGTGGAGGTGGATGGTTCCCAGTTCCCAGTTTGGGAAACTAAAGGGAGAATTGGGTTTTGGAGGGAGGACTTTAGTTCAGTTTTTGAAATGTTGGGGTTAGGGGTGGCAGTGCTTGTCCAGGTTTGGGTAAGGCTGCTCACAGGACCAAGAAGAAGCTCATTTTCAGTGAACAGAGTTATCTTTCTTCCCGCTACTGATGAGGATCTGCATTGGGAAAACAAGGAATTTGGGTTGGAATGTGCCAGAGGGACAAACCTCAAGTTAAAACCCTTAGCTATTGTACAAGCTAAGATGTACAATAAAAATACGCAGCTTCTGAATGCAAACCTTGGGCTTCTGAGACGAACAAACAAGATCTGCCTCTTTCAATGTATTGAAAAGAAGTAATGGAGTTTCACTTGCACCAATGGTTCTTATTTTGCAAATTCCTTGACATGCCTCTGTAACAAAGCAATTGCTTTGGACTGTGTTTTGGGGAAATTCCTGCAGGGCATGCCGGGAAAATGGTGTACTTCACAAAAGATGTGCCATCCCCTGGGCTGGTGCCTCTGGCTGGCTCCTCCTCATGTCAGTATTTCACTGTTGTCAGGATACTGCCCCACGTCTGCCTGTCTTAAACCCCAGAAGAGAACCATCTGTTGAGCTGCGGTATGTTTTCAGCCATAAGTCACGCATCGTTATTCTAGCCCGGGCGTGCTGTTGCTTGCAGAATTTTTTATAGGTGGAAGTCCAGCTTTTGTTCTGAATTAGAGGTTCTCATTTGCCTGTGGCAAATTGCAGCATATGTTAGTGGAAATTCTCTCCTGGGTAATACTTGAAATATTTGGGATATTATATCGTCAGGTATCCCACTACCTTTTTAAAACAACTTTTCCTCTATTACCATTCAATTTTCAAATGCAGGGATGTGTGTGTGTGTGTGTGTGTGTGTGTGTGTGTGTGTGTGTGTGTGTGTTTTGGATTGTCTCACACCAAAATCATTTCCTACATTCTCATTTAGAATTTTCTTTGTCCAGAAGGAGAAAAAACTTGTGGAGAACACACTTTATATTTAAGATATTTTTTTAAATGACCTATTTAAAGTATGGTTTGAAGGTTGTATTCTGGCATAATATATTTGTAATTTTAAATTTGTAAAGAGGAAATAGCTTTGAATTTAACCGGTGTATCGGTGATAACTGCTAAAGAAAAATTCCATTAAATAGCTTCAAGTTACATAAAGGTGAGGGTAAGGGGGGAATGGGGTGGTAGATGAGGGTAAAGGGGATCAAATATATGGTGATGGAAGGAGAACTGACTCTGGGTGGTGAACACACAATGAGATTTATAGAACACACAATGTGATGTAATACAGAATTGTACACCTTACCTATGTAACTTTACTAACAATTGTCACCTCAATAAACTTGAATTAAAAAAATAAATGAATAAATAAATAAATTTAAAAAAGTTACGTAAAAGCTCTAGTTTCAAGGGAAAAATAGCTAAAGGGAGTGAGAGTGGTTTAGGAGAGAAATGCATTGTAGGGCAGATTAGTTATGTGGGTTCATGCTACAAGTGCTGAGTAACTATCATCTTTCCTTCTAGCTCTGCATGGATCAGAAAGACTCTATTCCTTGAGCTGGGAGACAGGGGATACTGTAACATATAATGAATAATATACCAGAACAGGCAGGGAGGGCTGAGCACTCCTTCTGGATGGGAAAACCCTAAACATCAGGAGCTTCCTTTTCTAGGGTCATTAAAGTGTGCTGCGGAAGAAAAACTTTAGGAATTTTAACATGTGGTGAGGCTAAAAGATCTGGGAGGTTTTAGCTACAAGAGATCGGGGTGGAGTTATACTCTATCCTGGAGACAGAAGTAGAGTTAAAACGAGTAGCTACTGATGAAAGTCCTTCAGATATTCTCCATTACCCTTTGGCTAAAGCTCAACCTTCTTAAAATGGCACAAGAAGCTTTTATGATTTGGCATTTCCAGCCTTGTTTTTGGCCACCCTTACCCATCTCTGTCGGTAACACCTCACACTGTGTCTTCCTCCCTACCATGCCCACCTCTGTGCTTCCACCAACCATATCATGGTACCAGTTGTGACTTTCTTGAACATAATCTTGTTCTCAACTCCAGGACCTAACGTGACCTTTATCCTACTTCCTCCATGTGTGGTTAACATCAAGTCTCAGCATAGATGTCTTTTTTCTCCCAGAATCCTTCCTCACCTTTGTATATGCACCTATAGTCTCCTGCTTCTCACCTTCTACAACGCTTACAATATTGTATCGGAGTTACTTTTTAATCATCATCTGCCTGACAGGATTGAAAGTTCTGTGAGTGCTAGGGGCCATGTCTGCCAACTTAGTATTGTATTTTCTGTTCCTGACACACAGCATGTACTAGAGTAACATTTGTTGAATTGAACTGTTAAACTGATGAAAATTTGAGAGAAAGGTGCTGAATTGTACAGAATCATTTATGTTTCAACCCTTGCTCTACTGTGTATCCTACTCAAAGAAACTTTTATGAGAATATTAAGCAATCTTTATCCTTAGCTTTTAAAGTAAAGTACCCTGTTGTAAAAGAAAAAAAAATATAATTAAATAAAAATGAAATGTTATTCTCTGTATTTCAATTATAAATTCTTTGGAATAAAATGATCAGATCTGACGTAAAATCAAATTTGATTCCTACTGGCATTGGGAAGCTTGCCCTCATGAAACAAGTACAACTTGAAAATAAAGGACCCTGGTGCTGTTTGCAAGGTCATGTGATAGTTTGGTGATGAAGCACACCTCTGTTTCCTTATCTGTAAAATGAGGATGTTACAACTTACTAAATATGGTTGTTGGGAGAATAAAATGAAATCGTGATTATAAAGGACACCATGGCAAACAAAATAAACAGTGACTTCTATATTTTTGAATATGACTATCTCTAAGGGACTGGCTTGATGCCTTCCAATAGATGATGGTTCTAGAGACAAATGTGAGCTCACAACACTCGGACTTCCTTACTGCCCTTCTGAAATATTCTGTGTGCATGTGTGTACGTGTGTGTGTGCATGTGTGTACGTGTGTGTGCATGTGTGTACGTGTGTGTGCAGTGCTTACCCACGTGCTCTTGCTGCATGGACTGTATACCATATAGAGGTTGAATTTTCCACAAGCTTCTTTCTTGTAATCTGCATGTTCCTCAACTTTCTAATGACTTTACCATGTAGTTCAAAGCATCATTTAGGTGTCACATTTGAGCATTTGAGCACTTTTAGTTAGAACTGTGCTTGGAGGATTAAAATTTTGGAGAGTGTGTGCATCATGATAGAAGGTTCTGAATAATAAATTAAAAGATAGTTTAGAGTCCCTGTCACAGCCATGTTTGTTAACTTCCCATTACAAATTAAAGTATCCATCTTGACACATGTTTACTTTTTCCAAAACATCTGTTCTAAAAGGCAGTGTACTTTTTTTTATAATCAGCATGGCAGCACTTTAAAGATATTTCACTTTACTGGAAAGTCCGATATATTCCAGAACAAATTTTCTCCATGGGGTATATGTGGGGAGGGAGTAGATTCTCATATGCATTGGGGAAAATCAAGCCCTAAACAAAAACCCCAGATAACATATGCAGAGATCATGCATCACATTTTCTTCCCTTTCCCTTTCATTATTAATTTGTTAAAAATCAGCAAGGAGTCCCTTCAGTTTGCTTCTCACATTTTATTAAAAAAATCGTTGTAGAAGCGGAGATGTGATCAATTAACAACTATTGAATTTTGATAAAATACCAACAAAGCTTCCATCTTAAGTTGGCCGCAGAAATCATAATAATTTCCACTACAGCCTGGAGGATTAGGCAGTTTTTGTACAATCCACTTTCCTCCACGCAGGCTACCATTTCATAAATAACTCTGGTAGTGTGGTTGCATGATATGCTAGTATTTCACTAATTTTCTACCAAGCCGAATGTCATCAGGCATTTACTGAGGTACCTGTCCTTGACGATGAACTTCAATATGGGCGAAAATAAGAGAATTCATGGTCACTGTAAAGTGACCATGCCGTTTTCTGGGCATCATGTGCTGTCACTGGGTAGCAAAAGAAATACCAGCGTTTTCTTAAAATAAGACAATTTGTAAGGCCTGTCACAAGAAGTGGAAAGATTTCTTTTCCGTCCTGGTTTCCTTTTAACTGTCTCCATAAAACAAAGGAATTGCCAGAAACCTTTGGATGCTTCCTTTCTGCCCATGAAAAGGACTGCTTAATTTAGTTACTGACCTTCTTTCTTTTTCCATTCAAAGATCACCTCTACCCCCTAGGAGGGATGGCAGAGGAAAGATTTCTGTCTTCTAGGAGCCTTGGAGAATTATGATCATCTGTCTCCCTGGATTATATATTCTCCTCTGAGTACATTAAACAGCCATAAGATGCAAAACATTTAGTATATGGGTAGTACTTTACTACCCTTCAGATGTAGGTTCTTGGAAGGTGTGATGGGTAAGTTCAGGAGTGGGAGGCAGGGAAGGCTGGATTTAAATAAATTTCCGAGCAATTCTAAGACTCGGCGATGCTGTCACTTGCGCGAGCTCGGGGATTGCTCTGAGCATCAGTTCTGTGGGCTGACTGCCAACTACCTGCCAGCGTTCGTTTCTGCTGCTTTCCCTTACTCAGGTGTGTCTCATCCCTTTACTGCCTTCTTCCTCAAAGGCGGAAAGGCCTGGACTGGAAAGGGAGCTTGGTATTTTAGGGGAAACAAAACCAGTTTTTGTTTTTTTGCTGTGATCTGGACTGCAGATTGCTGAGTGGGGAAGTGTGGGCCAGAAGAGGCTGGAAATTGTGGAGTCATGTCAACCTCGCAGCTGAGTTTGAACTTGATACTAAGGACACGTAGGAGCCTTTGGGCAGTTTGCAGACTAGTTATGTGATTTTAATTTTAGAAACATCACTGTTAATTATGGGTAGTAGGAATAAGGGTGTTTGTTTGATCATTCTTTGTATTTTTCTATATTTTCAAAAGTCTACCTCAAATGAAATAGATAAATAAAGCTCACTCTGGCTATAGAGTAGAGAGGGATTAGAGGAGATGCAATGCCTGTGCAGGGGAGGAAGAAACTGTCCTCTACCCTCAAGGCTTTTATGGCTGAGCTAAGAGTCCAATAGACAGGAGACAGATGAACAAGAGAAATGACTGAGTCTAATTACGAACCCATGGATGGGAACCTTTATCGATACATGAGAGAGTCGGAGATCTCACATACATGAGAGGTTCCGAAACAGAAAGGGAAAGTGAGGTATATAAGACATTCTGAACTAGGGAGGAGGTAATGCGCCTTGGGTCTTCACAAGGTCATTACATTGAGAGCACGTGTTCTGTAATTATTAGTTCACCCTGTCAGATAGATAGGTAAAAAGGCATTTCTGGTGATAACTCTTATCGCGGGCCAGGCTCCTAATTTAAATTTTTCTAGATAGTTAAGGGGAGAACAGAAGTTTATCTTGAGCCTGCAGGGTCTTAGTTGCCTTTAGCTCAAAATAATTCGCATACCACTGAGGCACATCTTGGGGTGGCTTCTTCTGAACCCCTACACCTGTATCAGCTGGAAATTTGTGATAGTCACTGACAGGAGATAATAGTGTGCTAACTGTGGCAGTGTCCCCGTAGGAATGGGAATGCACAAACAGATTGAGGCATACTGGAAGTAGAATTGGGATTGCACGTGGAGGCTCGTGAAGGAAACAGGTGTTACAAAGGATTCTGGAAGTGTCAACTGGATGAGTGATGGTTCACAGAGGAAGACACATGGAAGATGGTTAGGTGCACTTGGGACAGTTTGAAACGTCTGAACGTCTGTGAACCATCTTAGTAAAGATGACTTACATATGATTTTGGAGTCTGGAGCTTGGGAGAAAGTTCTGGACTACAGATATAGATTTGGATATTATCAGTCTGTAGAAGCCGTAGGAGTGCATGAGATACCTAAGAAAGTATGAGGAGAGTGCAAAACAGGCCGGGCAGAGGATGAAACTGAAGAACATTTATAAATATTGCAATGTTGGAGGAAGGAGACTAAGAAGAAGTGGACAGAGAGCTTGTTTAATAAGGAAACAAGTCATTAGTTGTGCCAAAGAGATGGAGATAATTCTGAAAATTATCTTTGAATTTAGCAATAAAAAGTATTCTGGGAAAAGGAATGGCATGGGAAAAAGGCGGATTAAAGAGTTTTAAGGATTAAATAACATTAATAGCTACATTTTTGAGAGCTTACTATGTGCCAGACACTGTGCTAAACTTTTTACCAGTATTTCCATCTTTTATATTCACAACAACCAAATACTTAGGACTAATAACTCCATTTTACGTGAGAAAACGGAGACATTGAGAGGTTAAATACTATGTCCATGATCACACAAATCAGCTGGGAGAAGAACGGCTCCGTCTCAGTCTACTTTAATCCAAACTCCTAACCTTATTGGAGAGAAGAGAGTGGGGGCAGTGAGTGTCGGCTTTGCTTTCAACAAGCTGGGGTCTGATGTGGAAGACAGAACTGGAAAGGTCAGCCCATGGAGAAGAGGGGTTTTGTTTGCTTGTTTGCTTTCGAGATGGTATAATGTGAAGTATATTTAAATGCTGATGGAGAAGGAACTGATAGAAGGGGAGAAGTTGAAGGTCTAAAAAGAGAAGGGTTGAAAAGGTGGCATAGGATGGGATGGGCTCCAGAGTATTCCACTGTCACAATCACTTAGTGATAGCAATAGTGGGGACCCAGGCAGGTGAACTTGGAAGTAGATGGTGGAGGAAGTTCTTCCCTAATGGCTTCTATTTTGTCTGGGAAGGAGGAGGTGAGGGGCTCTCCTGAATAAAGAGGGTGGTGATGAGGTAGAAGCTTTGATGAGTATGAAGACTGACATTTGCCACGGTGGAGAATGGGAGAGAGTGTTAACCAAAGAAAGACATGTAAAAAGGCTGCAAGCAGAACTGAAGGCCTCATCGAGGCTGGAAAACATGAATTTGTTATGAAACTGATGTGGGACAGAGAGAAGGAGAGAAAAGCATAGTCCATACCAGTGCTTAAGGAGTTATTTGTTGAAAACTAAATAGATAGTTAGATAAATAGCTAGCTAGATATGGATAGATAGAGAGTGTTGAATCTACACTGATCTTGTGTCTTTCCCTAGAATTAATCTATTTAAAAACTAATCTATCACGTCAGCTAGGTATTAATCCTTTTCTCATAAAAGAAAACAAATTCATGTATGTGAGTTTTGTGGAAGTTTAGATATCAGATAAATAGAAGCTCGCTCTCATAAGCTTACGTTCTGTATTACCTTCCTCTGTTCTTTCGATTCTGTAAGTCTCTCAAAACTGGGAGAAGAGGATAAAAAGAAACAGGGAGGGGAAAACAAGAGGAAGGAGGAGGAGGTGGTGGGGATGGGAGAGAGACTACGAGAGAGGGAACCCTGATGTGGCTTTGGGGTGCTGGTATGCCGCTATTAAGAATGCCAGTGTTCCTTGAGCTCACTGGCATTTCTATATCTGGAATTTCATTTTGTGGAAATCCTCCTGGGTCCTGGCCAGTTCATGTGGTGACTCTGTAGTTCACACAGTGACTGACAGCCTCACAAACCAGGCTTGATGTGTGACAGACAACTACATCTCTCCAGCTAAGTGTTTGATCTGAACTTATGCATAGCTTTGCAAACCCCAGAGTGGGGATTCCTCTGAGGCGCCCAGTCTTTGCCTGACTCTCTTTCTTCCTGCTCTTATCTAATTCCAGGATGGTACTTCATGCATCTTTTTCTTGACGGGAAGAGTTGGAGTCCAATTGATCATCCAGATGCACTGAGTGGCGTTGATTTGAATGAACTGTGTTTTAAAATCAGAGCTAGATAGCTTGAGGGTAGCCACCTCAAATCTTCCTTCCATGGACATCTGTTCCTCTCCCGGGAGAACAGTCACTTTAGTGGCCATGGAGTCATTAGTTTTGGTGCTTTCAGTCTAACATTTAATGGGCCATGTCACCATTCACAATTGGCCTTAAATCATGGTCTCATTAGGCCATAGAGGAGCTAAACGATGGAGAAGACTTTTAGACTAAACTGCCCTAGGACTTGGTGAGTTAGAGCTAATGCCATGAATTGAAATTCTGAGATGCCAAGCCAGGTTTCAAGATATAAACTTTCCCCCTCTTTATTACAAACAAATCACCCTTCCATTTTATTCATTTTCATCAAATAGTTATTGAGTGCCTACTATGTTCTAGGCACTATTGTAGAGGAACTCTCCTCTTTTCCTGCTTCTGTGAGCAGACATTTCCACCCATGGTAAAGACCAAGAACTTGGAGGGCACAATCTGTTGTGCACTGATAATTTGTAAGATGTCCTAGCACTGTCACATAACTACAGAGCTTTCTCAATGCTGACTTTGACTTCTGTGTGATCCTTATGGTGGGCTGGTGGTGCCTAGTTCACGGACCACACCTTGAATAGCATGTTCCTACCTGACTTGGTTTTTGTGGCTCAAATCTGCACCCACAGGCTTGCTTACTGGGGGTTGCTGACCACGTAACAAACTGTACTGACCCAATATGATGACTGACATTGGTGCAAGGAGCACAGAGGAAAAGACATCATGCTTTGCTGAGTTGGGTTCAGAGAAAACCTCCTGGAAGAAAGGGTGATATTTAGGGTGAACTGAGTTTGAAGGTTAACTAAAAGTTTGCCACATAGACAAGGAAGAGAGCAGAGGAAAGGGGCCTATAACTTCCTGCATCTGTTTTATTTTGCTATTTGTCAATGTATCATATGAATAAGAGGCATTTTATTTCAATGTGGCATAGGATTTGAAAGCACACCCCAGGCATCCATGCAAGTAAATAATATTCTTGGCCTCAGTGTGTGATTTTCACATATCCTCCAAATTCTCAGAGATGGGCCTGGAGGCTGGTATAAAGAATCACCCTTAGTTTTCCCTGATACTGTTGTATAATATAATAGAACAGCCCAGTTAGCCTAGAGCCAGAGCTGCCCTGTGGGAGATTTCATACAGACTCTAGAAGGAGAGCAACAACAGGCGGGCATTTCCCACCTGTCTCAGTTCCTTTTACTGAGTTTGAAAACCCAGGGGGGAGTATCCAACAAGGATAGAATCCTTGCCAAGGTGAATTTCAAGTTGACTTGAAAAGCCTTGATTCTTAAATGGGTAAAGGACAAGGTTATTAAAACTATCAAAGCGAGCCTTGAGTTATTTGTAACAGCCTGGGCTGGCTCTCTTGCACTGTGAAACTTCAATGGTGGACAGTAGAGGACCCCACACCCTGCCTGGGTGTGGGACAAAATACATAGGAATGTCACGTTCCCAACAGCAATAATACTTGTCAAGGGTGACCTGGGTGTTTTTCTGATACCCCAACAATACAGAGAAGTTTTAGCCACTTGGAAAGTCTCAGCCCTGCGAAAAAAAAACAAAGACAAACTAAGAGACTCTTGGCTTTTAAGGACAGGAAGCAATAGTCCTCTCATTTTGTCTTCATTTTCTAAACAACTGAAAATCAAGCAGAAATTGTTTGGAAGACTTAACCAATGGAGTTCCTCTAGGCAAGGAAATGGAGTTGCTCTGGGCTCTCTTTTGAACAGCTACTTTCAGTTTGGCAGACATAGCTCATTATCCTTTTCTTGGATACTTTTCTTGCCTTGTGATTAAAAAAAAAAAAAATCTTGGAAATGTAAAGATTTAAAAACTGCCTAGCAGTCAATGCAACTTATCACTCAGTTTCAGGCTCCATGGGTTCCACAAGTGTTTCCACCAGCTAGAACCCTGTTTCCAACAGAGGATCGTCACGTTCATGGCAATTTGAAGCAGAGAGGCTTAAAGCTTTGGACTTTGCAGTCATATAGACCCGAGCTGAATTTTGATCCTGCCACTTCCTAGCGCATGTAAAGTCATTTCATCTCTCTGAATGTCTATTCCATGTGTATAATGGGGTAGTCATAGCACTTATGAAAGGTCCTTGTTAATCTTTACATGAGGTACACCAAGGGGACCCTCAGCACAGTGCTGCATATACAGTACAGGATGCTTTCAATTAATACTAGATGCTGTCATCTTTGCCTAACAGGTATGGGGTTGCCATTACATTCGTTATTACCTTTTCAGCTGACTGACATCGAGGGGACCTGTTACTACATTTTTCCTCTGCTGACACCATTGCTGCATGTGATAATTGGGTTACTTCCCTGCTATTGATTGCCCCATCAATCAGGCAACCAGTGTATGGATTGTTTCATTTGTTTGATTTGATGCAGCGATGAGTTTGTACTGTTGTGCTGACAGTTATGGTGGACAGACAGAATGGCCTAAAAATGGCAGAAGGGAACTGATACTTTATTGAAGACTCCCCAAGGGCATTTCCTACTTCATCTCATTTATTTTTCACAACAACCCTGCACAGTAGGTGTATGACTCCCGTTTCGCAAATAAGGGAAGAGTTCCTGAGAGGGTAAATGTCTTGCCTACGCTCACACAGCAAGTAAGTGGAATGACTGGAATTTGCACGCAGCTCTTTGTGTCCCTTAAGATGGTGCTTGTTATACTACACTCTCCCACCTCTTTGCCTTCGATGAGCTAGAGAAAACATGCCAAACACAAAGTAAAGAAAACTGGTGGGGAGGAAGGAGAGGAGATATGAAGCAGTGAATGAAAGCAAGACCAAAGCTGGACAACGCTGGAGAGTGGGACCCACACACACACGTGCTGAGAGAGCCCCCATGCAATTCCAGTTTCCAATCAGGCCCTGATACAGTTCAGACTCTAGCCCTTGGGTTCCATGAAAGATCCTGGTATATCTGTAATTGATTGTCCTTTATGCTTGTGCTAGCTTGAGTAGGTTTCTGTTTTCTGTAACTGAATGAACATGAATCTCCATCTATAAACTCAGATGCAAAGAAATTAAGTTTTCTTTGTCTATAAGTCAGATTAATTTCTCTTTCCACTTAAAAACAATCTCAATCAATTTAGAGACATTTGGCTTTCTTTGGTTTTGCATATATGCTGTCTATACCCCACCCACACCACCTTGGGCTTTACTATAATAATGTATGCTCACAGATTTCCACTACCAGCACCTCCATCTCTCTGCCCACACACTTGTTCTGATTGCTGGGGCTTCTCTCTGCATAACCCACTCCATCCTAGACTGAGGCATTCACACTCCCTGGAAGCATCCCTCAACCAGTGGGTTCCTCAACTGATAGGAGCTGGTTTGTAACTATTCTTGCGCCCTCATCTCTCCAGTGGGAAAATTCGGAAGCATATGTTCTCCACTGGCTTCCAGAGTCAGATACAGATACAGAAAGTGGTAGCCCTTTATTGCTGCCTTGCCTCCCCTGGCTCACTTGCCCCCTTCCTTACTGTTATGTTCAAGAATTGGCTCTCAAGGAAAATTCTTGCACCCATAGGACCTACCTCTGGGGGAATGCACCCTAAGACACTTACATTGCAGCCAGGTTTTTATGGTGGTTGGGATATAGTCCTTGAGTCATCTGGCCACAGAATTACTGCTGAGATGTCCATCTCCCCGTCATTTCCTCAATTAACCGCTTGTCTCAGAGATTCTCTTGCTTCTTTCCTCACCTCCTTGCTACTTCTGGCTGCCCATGTCACTATTTCCTATCTATGTCCATCGCACAGCTGGATCAGTGAGATTCCTGGCAGGAAACAGATGGTACACTCAACTGGGTATTTTGAGAAGAATTTACAGAGGTATGAGCAGGGTATAAGGAAACCACAAGAGGTAGTGCCATGGCCACTTGGCCTTCTGGAGACTGGGATTCTCCTCCATGCTGTGCCCTGCTCTGCAGAAGATGCCATGGCACGTAGTCTCCAAGAACCTCCTCCCTTTGCCTGATTGATCCATCTCCCATCCTTCCACATTCTCCCATGTGTCACTTAAATTTCCTTATGCACTGTATTTGTATACAGAAGATGTCCTTCAGTGTTCAAACTAAGTGTTGTAGGCTGTGGGCATACTTTTATCCACTGGATTTATCATTCCATATACCTCAAAACTAAGACATTCATCATTCCGTGTATGTTAAAACTAAGACATACATCATAAGTATTTGCTTTACATATAATGTAAAGCTAATAGAAAGTTGACCTTCTTTTGAGCCTTCGTATCCTAAGGTAGATAATAATAGCAATGAAGCAGTGAATAACAAACATAAAAAACACATCGACACATATATAAGGATGGAATATTGTGTTGTGATGACGATTAAAGGTTGGTCACCAGATACATCTGGATCTGAGCTTTACACCCACCACTTTGTAAGTCTGAGCAGGTTACTTAATCATCTACCTCAGGATCCTCAACTACAAACTGTGAATGATAATAATTCCTGAGAGGGTTGCTGTGGGGATTGTAGTTATTACGTGGGAGGATTTTAAGTGTTGAGTGGCAATTAGAAATATTAAGCACTTAGCCTAGTGCCTGACTCATAATGAGAACTCAACAATATTAACTGTTTTTGTTAGTGTATGTCTATATAAAAGAAAGTAAAATATTCATAGTATGTACACATGTTGTTTAATATACACAGGTGTGAACTCAGATTTGCAAAAGAATAACAGAAGCTGAAATATGTATGTATATATATTCGTGAACTTAATTGTCAGACCTTGTATATTTGGTTATTGTAATTTGACCCTAGAGAAGAACTCTTCAGAGAGGATACTTTTCATGAGAAAAACTGAATCTTTCGTCTATTCAGACCTGGGTCAGGGACTAAGAGTCACAGGTTTTGACACATGGTCTCTGGATGTAGTTAGAATGTGGAAACATCTCATCTAGCTGACTGGGGCATGTTAGGACCATTCACCAAATATCAGGGGCAACTACAAGACAAACGTTCACTCTTCAAAGAGCAAGACCCAATACATGGCCCAGGAATCAGAGCTGACATCAGGTAACCCTCTGGTCTCAGCAGAAAGGACAATGCAGGAAATACTGCCAAGTGTTAAGACAAATCCCATACAACTCTCACATCCACTCATTTGCTGACTTTTATGTCTCAAGTCAGTCTTTATGTGTTATTGGCACAACCCTATTCTCCTTTTCTGAGATCTGCCACCACATTAGTGTACCCTTGAAGCCCTGTCTCTGTTGGCCTGACCCCCTTCTGGTCATTGTTGATTGGACGGTTGGACCTATCAGTCCCTATCCCAGGATTTTGGAATTTGGGATGTGTAGTTACTAGTGAGCCTTCTGAACGGAAAACTTAGAAATTCGGGAGCCTGGGACAGCTAAACATGGGACAGTGAAGAAAGCAAGTCTGGAGATGAGTGAGGCAGCGGTAGAGGCAAGAACAAATGAGAGAAAATGAGGTGGTGGTGGAGGGGAGGGGCAGTGTTACAGTTCCTGACTGTGTGTAAACTGAGTTTAGACTCCTCTTCAGTTCTTGGTTCCAGCCACCTCCCCACCCCCATGGCTCTGAAATAGTTTTGAGTCTTAATAAATGCCTTTTTTTTTCCTGCTAATGCTAGTTAGACACACTTTCTGTTATTTATTTAAAAATATATAAACAGATAAAACCCAATGTTCCCAATACCTTTTTATACTCCTTATTTAAAAAATTAAGCTTATGAATGTAATGAAAGGGTTCTGTTTGTTTAAGGATACCATGTGCGAAGTTAACAGGCACCTATTATATTGAGAGAAAAATGTTTGCAATGTCTAAACTGACAAGTGACAATTTCTAGAATATATAAAGAACGAACTTAAAAAAAAAAAAAATCAACAAGAAAAACCCAACCCTCCAATAGAAAAATAGGGAAAAGATAGGTGCAGACAGTTTACAGAAGAGGGAAACCCAAATGGCTAAGAAACATGAAGCCTACTCGAACTCATTACTAATCAAGAAAGTAAAAGTTAAATAATAATGAGTTATCACTCGAGACCCATGAGGCTGGCAACATATAGACAACCCGGACAGGGAGACAGCTGGTGGGCATGCAGACCAGTGCCGCCATGCTGCAGAGTAATGTGGTGATTTGGTTGTGTGAAGTATCTGTGTCCTCTATGCCCCAGCAGTGTGCTCCTGGGTACAGAGCCCACAGAATTCCCGCACTGGTCTAGAAGGGGTGTGCAGAGGTCTTGTCATCCCAGCATTTCTGGTGGTGGTGAAGAGTTGGAAGCAGTTCCACCACCCGGGCAATGCATGGGTAGAATGCATATGGTTTGTGCACGTAGAGCCATGCAAGAGTGAGAAGAAATGGACTTGAGGGACACATAGCGATGTGTAGGGATGTTAAAAAGCTAGTGCTTAGTGCAATTGGAAGAAACAGAATGAGATGTGTACCCTTATTTATCTACATATAATAACAGTACTTGAAGGGAAAATACCAGTACATATTTACTAGATGTACCTTAAAAACATGGAAATGGTTGCTGATGGGGAGTGGAACAGGAGACAGAAAGGCAATAAAAGGTAATAAAAGGTAAATAAAGGAAAAACAAGCGAAAGGCCTTGTGCAAACTGAGCATGATAATGTTCTATGGACCAAGGGGTCTGATTAACTCCGCCCTGTCCACAGAGATCCACGTTTTAAATGTGGGGTAATTCTAGTGGCCCTTGCTTTACTTAAAAGCCTCAGCGATGGGAGTGGAGAGATCAGTGACTTAGGGACCCTGGGCAGCATCTTCTTGTGTTGTTCACTGCCCTGTTTTCTACCAGATAAGCCTGGGTGATTCAAATGGATTTGGAGGCTTAGTTGTGTTCCCATCTGCTTCTCTCCACTATTTCCTGGTTTTGAATTGGCAGAATTTATTACAGTTACAAGGTTCTATCTTCTCTTTTTCTCTGTTCAACTCAATTCTGTTTGATTTAAACCTTGCTTTCTCTTTCTCCAGATTGTTTTGAATTCAGACACTTTGCCAAAGCACTATCAGATCACTTCTCCTGGGCACGGCTTACGAAATTCAGCCTGGCAGTCACAGCGTCGTTGTGTGGAGATGTTTAGTATGGCCTTATCTCTCAGCTGACCATAGTAATGTCATAGGTGGCCTCAGTGTGCCCCTGCAAGATGCATGGGCCCTTTAGCACAGAGTCTGAAATAGCCATGCAAATCTGGAAGCATCCATTGGGCAGCAGTAGTAAATGTGGTTTCTAGCTTGGCTTGGGGGGACAGCTGGTCCAGGAGATTGCCCATAGTTCCCAAGTAAGTTGGATGATTCTCTTGGTTGATTACGCACTCCAAGTTCTATTCCGTCTATCAGAGCTTATGTTGTTCTCTCTATGATTTTATAAAAAGAAGCCCCCTCTCCTTTTTTAATAAAATCTCTCTTTTAATAAAAAGGAAGCCATCAACCGATTTGATGACCCAGTCTCTCACTTGGAAATAATAAGCAATTATATATAAAAAATGTTGTCCTTCTCGGATTGCTTAAATATTTGCCAAACAAACATGTTGAGATCACTTTTCCCTTTCCAATTGGTATCTCTTTGCAAATTGTGACTGTAATGGTTGAATTTTGCGGTCTTTGAAGTAGTTAGATAATTTTTCTGGTCTTGTCCAATAAAATCCTATTAAATAAGATTCTGTTGCATTGCAAAAGTTCCACATGCCTCAATGATCAAATATGATCAAGTTGTAGAGTCAGTAAAAGGGGCAGGGGACACACACATACACACACACACATGGAAGGAGAGAGAGAGAGACAGAGGGAGAGAGAGACAAAGAAAGAGCAACAGAGGGAGAGACAGAGACCAAGAGACTGAGAGACAGAGTCAGACAGACAGAAACAGAGAGACATACACAGAGACATAGGAAGAGACAGAGACACAAAGAGGAAATCAAAGTCAAAATAGCCTGAGAAACACTTTGTCTGTGGTAAGGAAATTGGTCACCATTTTCCTAAGGAGTAATGATGACTCATGATACTCTCTGTGGTAGCTAATGATTTGGCTTCTTTCTTGGCCAGTGTCATAAGGGATATGGGAGGTGGGGAATAAACTTTGTTCTTACTTTAATCAGTGTCATCTCTATTTCTTATAGACATCAGCCTCCCTGGGCCTGATTGCTGAAGAAAGTAAAATTATACATTATGTGTAATGTTCTTATATTAATTCTATTTTTGTGGGGCAGGAGTGGAGTTGGTAATGGAAAATATTTCCTTAAAAAACAAAATGAGTCAATGCATGCTAAAACATGGATGAACCTCAGAAATATGCTAAGTGAAAGAGCCAGATGCAAAAGACCACATATTATCTGATTCTATTTAAATGAAGTGTCCAAAAAAGGCAATCTATGGAGACACAGAGTAGATCTGTGGATGCCTAGGGCTGGGGATGGGAAAAGGAGTGACTGCAAATGGATAAAAGAGCTCTTTATTGGGAGGATGGAATGGCATTCTGGCGATGGTTACAGTTCCATCCTCCCAATGAATGGTTAAGTGGACAGTTCAATGATTTTTTTAGTACATTCACAACTCTGTGCATGTACTAAAAAAATCATTGAACTGTCCACTTAACGGGGCAAGTTTATGTAAGTAAAGTATACCTTAATATATCTATATGTTACAAAAGAAGAGAACCATGCTAAACAAAATCATGAGTCGCCACTCTTTAGAATCATGGAAGCTGGCTATAAACAAACTCTTCTCCTTTTGATTCCTAACCTGAAGGGAAGTGGATCTTTAGAGTCAGGAGACAATCACTCTCTGTAGGTCTATGTAGACACTACCCAAAATGACACTCAGCAACTGTTTCAGGATGGACGAGACCGGACATCCCACATCTTGTCACTCTGCTGGTCAGAGATGTACCCATTCACGCGAGGTAACGGCCCCAGGCCTGCCTCACTGCCTCATCACTGGGCTCTCCATCTTTTCAGTGCATGGTCTTTTATCCATGGAAAATGGTGTCTTGTGGACAATGCACTTATCACGTACGATCACAGTGGGAATGCATAACAGTGTGCATGTTATTTTTTCAATCCCTAAAACTGAAATCTGCGAATATCATGATCATTTACCTGGGTTTTGGACAGTCCATAATCGTACCACTCTCTATGTCACTTGGGATAGAGGTTCATTCTGGATCTGAGCTTCAGATCACATTGCTTTCTCCGAAAGGAGGACTCATGGAGAATTTCTAAATCATGGACTTATCCTTTGTGTTTCTTCAGCAGCCCATTCTAATGTTTCACAGACTGTAACCCAACCCCCAGGCTTCCGAGCCCACAAATAGATACTGACAACCCGTTTTGGGGAGGGTGAGCCATGGTTGAAAGGGCTGCTGGGTTCCTGGTTTTGACTGCTGCTTTTCCAGGCACTGTAGCTGCCAGAGGGAATGTGCCACCTAAAGATTTAAAGCCAGTAGCAGACTTAATCTCTCCTGATATTTTCCGCCTTAGATTGGATCAAGCATTGCCTGACACTGGCAGCTCTTTTTTCTGACATGTTTTCCTGTTATGTGATGACCTTTTTCTTTGTTTATTGTGTTATTTGAACTGGCTGGGAGTTTATATTATATAATTGATGGGCTTGTATGCTGTAGTATGTCTGGGAATCTGCTGGTGATATACTACAATGTCTGAATATGTAGTTTTTTTTTCTTTCCTTCCTTCCCGACTCTCGCCCCTGATGTCAGATAGTCAATATCTCGACTGGTGAGCTGATATGGTAATAGAGACTCCTTCTTATAAGTGAAAGGAGTGGGTCAATCAGAGTCACCCAGGGTAGCCTATATTAGAAATTCCAACTTTTTTGTTGACACTGTTTTGAGTTCTGGTATAATACCTGTAGGTTTCGCTGTATTTCTGAACAGTGTGCATTTTATAATTTTATCACTGACTACATTATGGTAATGTGGTTTTTTAGGTTTTTGTATCCCACCCTGAACATAAGCTCTTCCAGGATGAGAGAGACTGTGTTGTATTAATCTCTGTTGTGTTAAGCTCTCAGGGCTTGCTATATAGTAGATGCCCCATAAATTTTTACTAGTCTGCGATGACTTGTTTTGCCAAAGATTTGCTACTGACCTTGTGGAAGGGGATGGTAAAGTTGATTTTCATTAGGATGTTTAGGACAGTACCAAGTCCCAGGTAGGCTCATTTTCATTGTATCAGTTTTCTTTTACCATGAAATACTGCCTTAAAAAACCACCCCTGCTCAGTGGCTGAAAACAACGGCCCCGTATTCTCACTGATGCATCTGTGTATTGGTTGAGGGTTGGCCTATCTAGGCTTTTGTTCATGTGAGCTCGGCTTGAAGCCGTGGGTTGGGTCCAGGTATTCTCCACATTTCTTTCATTCTTTTTAGATCAGTGAGCTATCTGATACATGTGATGGCTGGCTCATAAGAGCATGAGTGGAAATATGTGACACTTCCTAAGATCTATGCTTGGAATTGTTACGAAATTACCCACATTCCACTAGCTAAAGTAAGTCAGATGGCTAAGTCCAATTTCAGTGTATGGAGAAAAGGACTCTTAACTTGGGAAACTGTAGAATCACGGAAAGTATATGATGGAGAATTATAAATAATAGCAATGCAATATGCTTATTTGTAAATGCTTTTGCCAATAAAGCCAGGTTGGAATATTGGACATGAGAAAATTTGTAAGACTGTGGAGACATAAGAAAGGAGGAGTAACCAGTGCTCTGTGTGTCCTGTGATTTCCCATTGGACCGACTTTAACTCCCAGCCATGAAAATTGCTGCTCTCTCATTTCAGTTGCATTTGGCTTGCTAATCTCTTCCATAGGCAAAAGTAGTACAGAATACCAGGTCAAGAAGCGGGTCTGCTAATGGGGAGCCATGACAGAGCTTTCGATGGCTTCAAAACAGAGGTCGAGTGAAAGCTGAAGAACCAACCACACACTTAGGTCATCATTTCAATTTTAGAAACGGTTACTCTCAGTTGCCGAGGAAACTGTAATCCAAAAGGGACACGCTAGAGGGAGATCCAAATTGTCCCCAGTGCTTGCTTGTGGAAACTGCAGAGTCGCTTTACCTGACAGAATAATGGTGAGCTTT
The DNA here is from genome assembly GCF_004115265.2 of Rhinolophus ferrumequinum. Classification (NCBI taxonomy): domain Eukaryota; kingdom Metazoa; phylum Chordata; class Mammalia; order Chiroptera; family Rhinolophidae; genus Rhinolophus; species Rhinolophus ferrumequinum. The sequence goes on from NC_046300.1 coordinate 19,190,855, forward strand.
CTGAAGGGCTTCCATTTCCTGAAGACACCAACGTGGCCCAATCATTGAAATAAAATGTTTTGACCAGCATGTTTTCAGGCAGTGCCTGTTACTTTGTCTTTCAGCAGGTTGTTTTCCAAGAAGTGAAAAAATGCCTTGGGGAACAGTTACAGATCAACCCAACCACAGAAGCAGTGTCGAAAGCACGACGCATTACCAAATTGCACTCCCATGTAATCAAATCTAGTAAACACATTACAAAGGCCCTGCTGGGTGTGGGGGCCCTCCATCCTGACCTAGCTTCCTTTCTTTTGATGTCAGTTTTGGAAAGTCTGTTATGTAGCTGCTCCTTTCATGTTCACCTGAGCAACACTTTTTAAAATTCATTTGTTTTTCCAACATTTATTGTTTACTACATAGTGACAGCAGGCTACGTTCTGACTAAGTTGACTGACCATCTCATTTTTGCCCAGGACAGAAGGGTGTCCTAGGATGCTGGTCTTTCAGTTTTAAAACCAGGATAGTCCTGGGGAAACTGGGTGAGTTGGTCACCCTGGTTCTGAGGTGCTATGGTGCAAACAATCTGCACCCTTTTGAAACTAACTTTCTAACCAGAAAGAACACCTGCCAAAGCTGCACAGACAAATAAAATAACACAAATTGTGATACCCTGTTTCCCTGAAAATAAGACCTAGCTGGACAATCTGCTCTAATGAGTCTTTTGGAGCAAAAATTAATATGAGACCTGGTACTATATTACATTATATTATGTTATATTATATTATATTATATTAATTATATTATATTATATTATAGTATATTAAAGACCTGGTCTTATATTATAGCAAAATAAGACTGGGTCTTATATTAATTTTTGCTCCAAAAGATGCATTAGAACTGATTGTCCCGCCTAGGTCTTATTTTTGGGGAAACACGGCAGGTGCTATGAAAGACGAAAACGGGCTTGAGGTAGAAAATAACATGGAAACCTGCCTTGTTTGTTTTGCCCATGAAGAGGAGACATCTAAATGTAGGTGTCAAGATGAATTGGAGCTAGCTAGGTGAAGGGTGAGGAGAGAGCATTCAGAATAAAGGAAAAAAATAAGCATTCTGAGGTGGCAATGAGCTTGGTATATTAGAGAAGCTGAGAAAAAGGCACTGGGTTGGAGGAGTGAAATTCAGGAGAACAGAGCCCAGGGAAAGGTTGAAGAGAGGGTAGGGCCTTGTAGGCTGTGGTTGGAAGTTTGAAGTCTTTTTTGTTTTTAAATCATTTATTGAAGTTTAAGAATACACAAACAGAAAGGTAAACAAACCCTAATATAATCTTTATGAATTTTCTCACAATATACCTGTGTAACCAAGACTCAAGTCAGGAAACAGAGCACAGCCCGCAGAAGCAGCCTGTTATTCTCTTAGTTGTTATGGCCCCACTCCTGCCAAGGGTATCGCTAACGTGACATTTGTGACATTTAACAGCATTTAGTAGTTTTGCTGCTTTTGAAGGCAGTATAAACAAATCATACAGTAAGCTCTCTTTTGTTGTCTTTTGCTAACAGTATGATCTTGAGATTCAACCATATTTTTTCTGTGATTGAAATAGTTTCCATTGCTGTTGAATAATCTGTTATGTGACTATCAGTTCTGACAATTAAGTTCACGAACTTGTTGCAATGATGTTGCTAACCTTTTTTGATATCAGAGGGATTATTCATTATGAATTTGTACCAGCTGGACAAACAGTTAACCAAGTTTATTATTTGGAAGTGCTGAAAAGGCTGCAAGCAAAAGTTAGACACCCTGAACTTTTTGCCGACAATTCATGGCTCTTGCATCACAACAATGTACCAGCTCACAGGGCACTGTCTGTGAGGGAGTTTTTAGCCAATAAACGAATAACTGCATTGGAACACCCTCCCTACTCACCTGATCTGGCCCCCAATGACTTCTTTCTTTACCTGAAGATAAAGGAAATATTAAAGGAAGATATTTTGATGACATTCAGGACATCAAGGGTAATATGACAGCTCTGATGGCTATTCCAGAAAAAGAGTTCAAAATTGCTTTGAAGGGTGGACTGGGTGCTGGCATCGGTGCATAGCTTCCCAAGGGGAGTACTTCGAAGTTGACCATAGTGATATTCAGCAATGAGGTACGTAGCACTTTTTCTAGGATGAGTTCGCGGTCAGGCCTTGTATACCAAAATTTATTTATTCATCTACCACTAATGGACATTTGGTTAATATCCAATTTGGGCATATTTATTTATGAATAGTGCTGCTAACAAAAATCTTTTATATATCTTCAGGTATATGTGTATGTATATATGTATATATTTCTGGGAGTGGGGGAGTGTGTATGTACTTAAGGGTAGGATTGCTGGGGTAGAGGGCTTACATATATTCAGCTTTAGTAGATACTGCCAAACAGTTCTTTGTACCATTTACACTCTCACCAGCAGTGTGTGAGTATTCCAGTTATTCCACAGCCCCTCCAACATTTGGTATTATTCCTTCTGCCTTGTTCATTTTAGCTATCCTGATGGGTGTCACGGTCTTGCAGTATGGCTTTAATTAGTCCCTGGTGACTAAAGAGGCTGAACTCCTTTTCATATGTATGTTGGCCACTTATATATTCTCTTTTGTCAGGCATTTGTTCAAGTATTGGTTCATTTTTCTATTGAGTCATCTCTGCTTTTTTTACTGATGTGCCTGAGTTCTTTTATATTCTACATATGAGACCTTTGTCAGATATATGTTTTACAAATACCTTCTCTTACTCAGTGGGCTGACTTTTCACTTTTCTTTGATGAACAGAAGTTATTAATTTCAAAGTGATTCAATGTCTCTTATTTCCCTTCCTGGCTAGTGTCTTTTGTGTCCTGTTTAAGAAAGAAATCTTTGCAGATTTCAAGATAAGTGTTTGAAATTTTATTTCATGTGCAGTTAGGATCCATTGATAGGTCTGAGCAGGAAAGTGACATGACATGATTTACATTTAAAAAATGACATATATGTTGCTACCTAGCATTAGAATATAGAAGAGAGCAGTGGAAGAAGTGAGTCCATGTAGGGGTCAGCCGCACTGCCCAGATGAGAGATGATGATAGCTCAGAATTGACAGGATACACAGATGAGTCACCTCGGGTGGTTTGGAGGGAAATGGAGGAGTCAAGGGTGACCTTCAGGTTGTGGATTAGAGTGGGTAGTGATGCCGTTTACTGAGATGTGGAAACTGAAGGAAAGTTGGGGCGATAGAGAAGGAATGTTTTTCTTTTTTTAAGTGAGATACATTTTGTACATGTTAAGTTTGCGATGTCTTGGAGGAACACAAGGAGAGATGTCTGGAGGCATCTAGATATGCTAGTTTGGATCTCAGGCTTGGGAGCAGGAGTGTGTGTGTGTCTACTATGTGTGTGTGGTGGAGGTAGGGGGTTATCAAGTACGGAGTTCTGATCCGAAAGGCTCTTAGAGCGTTTCCTGATCTCTCCAGAGGAACAACTGATCACTCCTTCCTTTACATGCCTCTGTATTTTGCACATAGTTCTGTCATGGTATCTGTATTTTTTTTTTAAACGAATCTCTCACTCAATTATCTGAGAGTTCATTGAGGGCAAGGTGTCTGATTAATACCTTTGCATGAGCCATTCGTTTTTAACCATGTGAATGAAGTTCCTTAAAAAAAAAAAAAAAAAAAAAAAACAAACCTACACAACTGAAAAAAAAAAATTTTTGAAATCAAAACTACCAATCAACTAGAATTCACAAAGTGTTGTGCAAATTTCAGTAAGAAATCAGTAGGATAAAGAAAATCCTCAGTACTTGAGCAAATAGAACAAAGTTTATTTCCAGATTATTCAGATTGCCTTCTGACATTGAGTAATGAAATGATTTTGAGCTTCATGACTTGACTCCAAAGGAAGGGCACTGAGCACATCCGATGGCATACTTATTGAAGTAGACTGCCTAGTCTGTGTTAGGTCAGCAAGAAGGTGCAAATTTTCATGACAAAGCAGAGCTAAGGCAAAAGCAAAAATAATTGGGGTAGACAAGGGAATTGACACCTTTTTCTAGCTTCTGACTTCCTATGCCTTCAGCTTCCCCCAAAGTTGGTTCTTTTTAGAGGCAAGAGGAAGAGTTAATGCACTAGATGAAAGCCTTGCTTGTTCTCTAGGCTGGTTGTCAGTATCAGGGCCCAAACTCTCCTACCTCACCGCTCTGTTGAGGCTGGGAAGCACGAAGCTCAGGGGTCCAGAGGAGTAGGGCAAAGTTTCAGTCAGGCGAGCTTATCTATCCAGAGTTTTGAAATTATGCATCACTTTGCCTAGATAAGTGACACCCAATAGATATGTAATATAAGCCACATATATTATTTAAAGGTTTTTAGTAGCTACATTAAAACTGATAAAAAGAAATGGGAAATTAATTTTACTAACATATTTTGGGGTGGCCAGTTAACTCAGTTGGATAGAGCATAGAGCTAATAACACCAAGGTTGCCCACACGGGCCACTGTGAGCTGAGACCTCCTTAAAATATATATATATATATATATACATATATATATATGTGTGTGTGTGTATATATATACATATATATGTATATATACATACATAGGTATATATATGTTAATTTAATCCAATATATTAAAACGATTTTCATTTCAATATGCAATATAAAAATAATTAATGAACAACCTTTTTTTTTTTTTTTTTACTATGAAGTCTTTAATTTCAGATATATATCTCTCTGAATTCCAAACAGCCACACTTCAAGAACTCAGTAGTGACTGGTACCATTTTGGATGGTGTAGATCGAGACTTAATGACTCGTTGACATAGTACTTTCCAGAGTTCTGGCTTTGGTATGACTTCCATTGACCTTTCCGAGATCAAGGACATCTTCCCCCACTTGCCTTTTTTTCCCAGAAACACCTCAGAGCCTCAATTCGTCATTCTCTCTCTTTAGAGCTGCTACAACTTACTCAATTCCTTGGCTTTTTTTGTTCCTCCTGAAACCAGCTATGGATGAGACCCGCTCCTTCTTCTCTATCGCCTTCCATTTCTCTAATTTGGGGCCACACCTGCCTTCCAAATGGGGCTTTTCTGTTAATATACAAAACCAGGAGGTAAAATAAAAAATGCAGGGAAAATACAACATGGAGAAAAAAATTTCAAGATCCTTCAAGTCTTTTCCTGTAATACCTGATTCTTCTGTAGGATGGAAGCTGTAAGCTTCAGCCTTTTTTTTCTTTTGTGGGGCGCTTTAGGCGTTTATTTCTAATGATGAGGTGCACTAAGCCCCGCCTCCCTCCATCACTAAGCCCCGCCCCCCCCTTCTGCAGCTCCCACTCTTAGTGAAGGCTGAAAGGTGGTGCTTCCTGCTAATGGCCTATCTTCCCTACTGAAGCAAGGCTGAGATTGACAAGCAGACAATCTCTGAAGGGCTCTGAACTGACTGACATCCTCTTACTGAATCTCTCCCTCAACCGGGAATTATCAGACACCTTTGGGTCTTACCTCCTACAGGACAAACTGAACATGAATGATTGTGTGGCTTGAAAAGGGCCATGAGGTTATGATGAAATGCAGGGTAGGTGTTAATGGACTTGGATTGGGGTGGCAAAAGGAATTGGCTCCATTAGCTTGTTAGAATTTAAAGGACTTTTAAAGAGGAAATAAAAAGTGAAACCAATTTATTTCCATGCCAACAAAGATAAAAGAGCGCCGGCTGAAGGCGAACTCCATTCTCTAGTGCCTCTCACGCCACTGGCAGCATTGGCAGCTGGCCTCAAGTGCACGCTGACATGCTCAGTGTGGTGACAGCTCCCTGCTCCAAACACTCACTCTCCTCTCTTCCCTCCTCTGCAGTGAAATATTTGACAGGCCCGACCCAAGGGGAATTCTTGCTTTGTGACCTCCTCAGAGGGGGGTCTCACCTGTGGGAGATAATATTCGTGAAGTATGCAGTTGCCTGGGATTTAGGAGGAGTTAAGTGAGAAAAAAGGCAGCTAAGGTCCCACGCTGAGTCAAAGGCCTGCCCGAAGCCAGCTCCTGGCTGTCAAGAGAGGAGACTTTGGTCTTTTCATTAGACATTCATACAAAATAAGAATATACTCTAGATTCCGTCTCTAAAGACCCTTTGTGGCCTGAGTCATCAATCATTGCCTGTCTTGGCCACACAGACTGTCTGGATATTAATAAGTGATTTTTAGGCAGCCATCCTATGCCTATATTAGGTGTCACTGTGGAAGTTTGTGGGGATACTTCATACTTTGCAGTGTAATCAAGGGTTGTATGGGAAATCTTCTCCTAACTGGTTCTAATGTATGTCTGAGCACTCAGGTAAATGAAGGGAAAGAGCAATGTGAATACCCGATTATTATGAAAAATATCCTTCCTATCGTGGGCACTTAAACTGTGGTAAGCCCATTTAATGTAAGAAATATGCAGATCACATTCATGGTAGGTTAATCACAGAGCTGAATGCTAAAACTTGTCATTTTTTCTAAAGGAAGTTGTAAGAATTCATTGGATAATGAATCCAGTCCAGGATTTAGAGGAAGATTTTCACGGCCAACACACTATGGTAGACATTCTCCTTGCCTCATGCCCACATTATTAGAGAAGCCTTTTCTAGACAAGACTATTGGTGCTTACCCATGAGTCATTCTTAGTTCTTCTGTGGTAACATAACTCCAGTTTTATTCAGGTGTCTGCTGTTGAGCCCTGGAATGTGAGTCATGATTGTCCTGAATGTGTTAATCTCATTCTCCTTTGTGATTACTTCATGGATGGGCCTGGACAGTTAGTCTCTTGTGGCCAATGGTATGCAAGGAGGAGTTGTGAGCCTTCTAAACGTTCGTTTTTTTCTCTGATAAAATGAGAAGACTGTCTGGTACCTCCATCTTGTGGGACATACCACAGGTTGAAAGTCTATGCCCTTTGCCTCCTCAAGAAGCCCATCTTGAAAAAAAGATTGAAGTTCACGAACTTATTTGGGGAACAATCTTAGGAAACAGTAGCAAAGTGAGGAAATGATAAGGAAAGGAAGGAAGTCAACAGAGTGTGTGCTAATGAGCAGGTTAGTGTTGCAGATAACTGGGCCTCAGTCCTGCTGGGAGAATGTGTAGCGCACACATCAGAGTTGTCCCACCCAAGAGGTGAGGAAACCTGAGTATTTATCCACCAACTCCCATGAGGTGTTGTCTGAGCACTGTCCCAGGGTGTTACCTCCCTAGTACTTCCAGCCTGCCCTCCCCATGGGATAAGAACACACCTGTGGCCAGAGAGAGCCTGTAGGCAGAGAGCTGTAGGTGCTAGCCATAGGAAGCCTTTGGATGTAGCTGCATTGGACGGGTGAGTTCTGAGGGGGATGAGTAGGCCGTGCCAGTTTCTGCTAGGTTACACAATTAACCAACTCAAGAACCATCTTCCTCCAGATTTCTTCTTATGGGAGTTAATAAGTTATTATTTAAGCCCTTTTCTGGAAGGTGCTCTCTCAGTTAGGAGGAGGGCTGAAATTTGGCTTGATGAACTAGTATAGCAGTAGGAGTTGTTTACAGCCGACATCCATTCTGATGACTCAGTTGTCAGGTTTAACTGGTCAGTGCCAACACTGTACCATTTAAAATGATTTCAAATATCAGTCCTGTTTTATACAAGAAGCATCTAAGTGATATACCTCCTACTCAGTCTTTTTGCTGCTAGCCTCTTCATCTCTAATTTATCCACAGATTAATGACGGACCAAGAAATCTTTCTTGGACACCATTTTCATCATATTGCTATTTTTCTTGAGGACCTATAATCTAAAGATGCAATTTTTTAATGAGATATTCAAGATCTTCCCCATTCTGGCCCCAACCTACTTGTTTAATCTTACTATCCACTACTCTTATGCATAAATCTTGAATAATAGTAGTAATAGTAATAGTAGTAATTATTAATTTCTCCATTAATTGAGTGCTTGCCCTGTGCCAAATACTGTGCTGTGTGGTTACATGCATCATATCATATAATTTTGATAACAATCCCAGTGAGTGGGTCGTATCATCAGATCCATTTTCTGGACAAGGAAACTGAGGTTTCGAGAAGTTACACATTAACAGAAAGCAGATTCTAGGTCTTTCTAAATAGAGATACTGTGCTACAATTTATTCTGATCTGGATGCGTGCTTTTATGGGCATATTTATATATTTTAAAATTTGACCAGAGCCTTATAATTTTTTGCACATATATTAAGTACTTGAAAAGTATTTGCTGAATAAATGCTCCCAAAGCTCCATGTGGGAGACTGTCTGACACCATGACTTTCTTCTTAAATCTCTCTCTGCCCTGTCTTTTATGACATCATTTTGCAAAAAAAGGAGGAAATTATCTCAAGACTGATAAGAAAAATAATATAAATCAGAACTAACTGATTTAAATATTTATTGAGGGCATGTAGAGAAGAAAGGATTTTCATATATTGCTGGTAGAAATATGAGGTGTTTCTGCCTTTTCAGAAAGCCATTTGGCAGTTTCTATTGAGATGGAAAAATATATATTTCCTTGGAGTCAGCAATTACAAATTGCAGAAATCTATCCTATAGAAACAAAAGCACCAGTACATAAAATATATGTAAAAATGTTTTATGCGACATTGTTTATGGTGGCAAAAACAGGAATATATATGAATGCCCATCCGTAGTGGGATGGTTGAATAAATTATGGTACATAATGACACCATGAATTCTTATGTAGACATTACAAAAGACAAAACTATTCAAGATGATTTTGAAGAATTAGCACAAGGTAATGTTGAATGAGAAATACTAGATGCAGAAAAAATGCTTAATATAATCTTATTTTTGTAAATTAACTAATGACCAAAAATTGGTATGTTTGTATGTGTCTGTGTCTGAAAAGTATTATATGAGATAGGAGAAAAATATGAAAGACAAAAATGTTGGTAGCATGTGTTATCTGGGGGCAGGGCAGGACTGGGGTAGAGTGCCGCTTTGGAGAGAGGGCAAAACAAGCTATTGACAAAGAGAGATAAAGAACACTGCCTTAAAGAAAATGATCATACTTTTGCATCTAAGCAAAATCAGGTATGCATGGGTATGCGTACAACTACATTAAATTAGAAGTAATAAAATAGGTGACAACAAAACCCTATTTTAACCCCAACATATTCTGCAAACTCATCCTAATATTGTACCTGTAAGTTAAGGGAGATTAGATCCTATCCTTTCCATTCTGGTGATGGAAAGTGCCCTTTTCCACAGAACAGACTTGTTTTCGCCAGTCTTAGTCTTGTGATCACACTCATCTTCCTGTCTGTCTTTGTAGCACATGTGCAGACTTGGTAAGGATTAATTTTCTCTCAGTAGGCTTGGTGCCCTCCTCTATTTTTGTTTTTTTTCCCCCAGTAGGATTTTGCTCACCCTTAGGCAATCAGGTATTTAGTAACTATTAACCTCAAGATGTAGTGTATGTTTTTTTTTTGTTGTTGTTTCTTGGTTTTTATTTCCCTGCTCTGATCACACTAGGTCACTTTCAGCCTCTTTACAATTTCCTACATGTTCATATTTCTGAGTAATCAATGCTCACATTAGATTTCTGCTTTGAACACAGTAAAGCCAACATTCCCATCTTGGTTTCCTAGAAACTCTCCAAAAGCAAAAAGGTGAATGAAAAATACAGACTCAAACTCCGTTTTCGGCAAAACTAAAAGACAGCAAAACTTTCAAACTGTAAAACTGGTAGAAGGGTTGCCAAGAGCACCCTACAAAGGGGTGCCCAAGAAGCAGCGAGAATTCCATGGACTAAAGAGCTCAGAAATAGCCAGAAACACATCATCCCAGGGAGGTGAGCGCATACCCAGAGGTGAAAAATCTAAATTTCAGCAGTTGCCCAAACTCCCCAGACCTAGATTCCTTTTAGGAAACAGAGAGGATGAGGTTAAGTGAAGACTCGCATAGGTAAGCCATGTTTGCAGGAAGCTGTCTGTTTTTGTGGTAGTGGAGGAGGAAAATGTCCTTGTACTGCAATACACTCTACAGTCATCTGTCTCCATTAGGGGAGAGCAAAAGGGTAATCACACACACACACACACACACACACACACACACACACACACACTATTTAAACATACCTGGAACAGGAAATCTACACAACATCAACTACACAATAACAACACACAGTTGTTAGAGAAAAAAGCTCATCACCTTCAACGGTGTGTCATGAAACATGCACAGCACAGGATCAATACAAGGAATCAACTAGAAAAAGTGATGGAAAACTAAAGAAAATAATGGCAGAGAAAGACATTTGTTCAGAAAAATAAAATGTTACTATCAAATGAATAAAAATCCCAACCAGTTTTTCTACCACCAATTAAATAATCTTAATTTGCTGTCACCTCTATGGAGCTGGAACATAAAGCAAAAGTGTAAGAGCTCAGAGCAAAGACAGTAAGAGTACAGAAAGGTGTCAAAGATTACTCCAGCAAAAAACATGAAAGGAAATAGTAAATATTAAACTACCACATAAATGAACATAGCAAAAATATCTGTTAAATAAAATTAAATGATTGACTAAAATTGGACGGTGGGGGTGAAGGAGGGAGGAGGATGAGAAAACATGTTAAATTCATCATTATTTACAGTACAGAATTAACAGATACTGTATAAGTTACAGTCATGAAAGTCACCACTAGAACAAAGATGTGTATGCCGCTAAAGATTAGAAGAAACACAAAACAGAAAGCAAAAGATGACATGGCGAAGAAAGCTTAGAAAGTAGAAAAAGAAAGCATACTGTAAAATAGCATGACAAACATAACTTGTTATGTCCGTAATTATAAATAAGCTAAAAGCTGTGGTGGGGGGAAGGCCTTTCATATCACGATCACTAAGACATATCTTAGTAAGATTCCTTGACGTCAAAGATAAAGAATCCTCTGGGAAGTCCCCTACAAGGGGAAGAAATCAACTGGCTACAGATTTTCCCCAGCAACAGTCAATGCTGAAGGACAGTAGAATGACAGCTACAAAATACTCAAGGAACTAAATGGGACCCAAACACTTGATACCCAGATAAAACTTGTTCAAGGATAACGACAGCAAACAGAGGTGAGCTGGAAACAACACAGAAATTGTTTTTCCTGTACGCCTTTCTTGAGGTATCTACTAGAACAGGGTTTGCAAACTATGGCCCTGAGGGCCAAATCCAGCCAGCTGCCTGTTTTGGAAAATAAAGTTTTATCGAAATGCAGCTGTACCCGTTCATTTACATTGTGTCTATGGCTGCTTTTGTGCTACAGCAGCAGAGTTGAATAGTTGGGACAGAGACCTTAGGGCCTGTAAAGCCAAATTATTTAAAAGTTTGTCAACCCCTGCACTAGATGATACGCTCCTTAAAGATAGGGATCCTTCGTGTATCTTAGCACTTATTCCTGGCAGTTAGGAAATGCACCATATGTACTTGCCCGATGCCCGAGTAAGTGCCTTAGTTCTCATTCTTTCACCTGGAGTGCCCTCACCTAATCTGTCACCTGGATTCCTCCTTTCATTCCCCTTGTAAAAGGGGCACAGAAACATTCAGTAACTTTGCGGTAAAAGACTACCAGAAGCTGCAAAGAGTTAACAGACTAACAGTGAGTTCATCTTTGCACAGAATTGCATTCACTGAATTTCTTATGGTTTCAAATACTGCTAAGAATACTTTACATTTGTGCAATGATCTATAGATAACAATTTTCTTGCTCTCTAGTCCTTTCTCTGCCCAACTCCCATTAAAATTTGTTCTGTTCTCTTATAAAAAAGGTTTTCAGGGAAGAAGGGCTATATTTAGCAGGTATAGAAATTAAGTGAAAAGATTGCTTGTTAAATCATTCCTATTTCTCCTCAGAGCTTTTTTTGTTCCTTTTCCTCCCCCCTCCCCTTTTATTTTTGCTGGGCTGCTTAGGACCCTAAGCCCTGGTTCTGAGCACTGGGGCAAATGGACATCAACCAGTACACCTCACTTTCCAAGAGGCAATAAAAATGGTTGAGAATGTGGCCTCTAGAGTCAAAAAGCTCAATTTTAAATGTTTGCTTTGTCCCTTACAAGCGGTGTGGCCTTGGGTGTGTTATTTAACTCTCAGATGCCTCAGAAAGCACATCTGTGAAATGCTTATTCTAATACTACCTATTTCATAGGCTTATGGGAAAATTAAATGTTTTAATAGAGAATAAAGCATGTGTACCGGTGGTTGGTACTTAACAAGCATTCATAAGTGCCTGCTAGTATTACTGTTGCTGTCATCACCATTCACCCTTTGCTGTTAAAGGGATAATTAGCAAAGGATTAGCCGCACAGTGGTATCTGCAGCAGAGCCTTATGAGTTAGGATAAGAGGGTTGGGACATGTGGCTCTTGGGCTTCTAGCAGTGGAGCATTTCCTTTCCCTTGATCTCTGCAGGGTGGGTGGGGGCTGCCTGCTGTCTGGGCCACAATAGCTCCACATGGTGCTGATTTCTATGTGCTGTGGGTTACGGCCAGTGTTTGTTTGGGGATTCCATCTCAAGCTGACTATTCAGTGAAGATGGTAAAAAGGTGATTCCCTAAACCTCCAGGAATTAGTAATTTCTGGTTTTTGTTAATTTTGGATAACTTGATACGCCTCTTTGCTGGGTAAATAAGACTTCTGCTTGCTTGAGATTTCCATATATTTGGGGTGCTTCCAGGAAGTGATGTGGAATGCTGCTTTAAATATTATGTGTGTCAAGGGATTCCTTTTCATCTCATTGTTACAAATAGGATTTACCTTATTTCAGAGCTGCAGAAAGCAGTTCATGTTATAATAACATGTATTGCTTGAAAGCATGGGCAACAGTAGTTTATCTGGTTTTACCCACTTGGGTATTATAGAATATCTTCAGTTCATCAGGTCCAGACTGTCTATCCATAACCATTCTAAGAGACATTTTTTATTGTAATCTTGGGATGTTCTTAGGACAACAGAAAGATTAGCTAAGAATGATCTGATCCACATTCTATAATCAGAACTATATTACATTGACTATATACAAGGTGTGATAAAAAAATACAGTGAATGCTGCTGCCGAGGGCCATCCAAGGGAAGGGCAGGGATCTTCAATACAGGAAGTGGCGTGTCGAACCTTAGTAACAGTGAGTGACAAGTTTCAACTTGTTTGGTGCGTCAGTCGGGTATGAGAGAAGGTGTGTTTTAAAGTGTGCCGTAAATCATCCTCCATCATGACAACGCTCCATGTCACACATCGCTTCTGGTACATGGCAATTTCTGTCAAATAAAAACATTACAGTGTGTCCTCATCCACTTTAGTCACTGGATCTGGTACCATGTGACTTCTGGCTCTTTTCCGAAGTCAAAATGATTCAGGACATTGAGGCATCTAGGACAGAGTAAGTGAAGACACTCATGAAAGAGGACTTCTAGAACTGCTTCAGAAAGTGGCAAGAACGATGGAATAAGTGTGTTCGAAGCGAGGGGCAGTATTTTGAAGGGGATGAATGGCAATGTGTCTTTTAGTGTAATACATTTTTTTTTAATTGAAGCACTCACCGTTCCTTTTGATCACACATTGCATGAGCTTTAAAACATTAGAACAACACACTACAAACGATATGTAGTGAATTCTGATATAAACTTGCAATATCTCTTCTCTAAGAAGGGGGTAATGACTTTTAGACACTGAGCCCAGGCAAGTGGCCTTATTCTATTTCGGTCTGGTTTCTTCTGTAAGGGAGGAAAAGGTTTTCCTCAACCCTTTTAGGGTTCCTGATAAAGACAGATTAACAGGAGAAAAGCATACAGATGTAGTTACTTGACAGGGGAGGCTTCCTAAGGAAATGAAGATCTGAAGAAATGTTAGACCTGTGCACTTTTATGCTAGGGGTGAGGAAGAGTGGGCAGTCACGCAGAAACATGAGATGTTACGGCATCTGAGTGCAGTAAGCTGAGGGAACTTAGCAAGGCCTGTTTGTTAGGATTCTCTGGAGCGGCCCATTTGGAAATAAGGAAGCTGCTTTCCTCAGAGTATAGGAAGGGCACCTCTCACCTGAGGACCTGTTTCAGGGGGCAAGGTGCCTGGGAGAGGAGAGCTGAGTGAGCTTTCTGCTTCTGCCATTTTCTCCAACTCCTGCAACTTAAACTGTTCAGTATGCCAAGGGGGCATACGTGGGGTGGTGGGTCCTGAACCCCCTCACTGCCTCGTGCAATGTCCAGTTCTGCTGCCTTCCTCAGGGAATCTGGGCCCACTCTGCTGGCATGCTACTTTTTCTTCCAGCCTCTTCCTCTTGACTGCAGGTTCCTAGACTTCAGTGCTCCACTTGCTTTATGTTCCCTTTCAGCACCGTCCCCCACCCCACCTCAAGGTGTCTGTAGGAGTTTGGGTCCAGCAAAATACTGGTCTTTACTAACTGCATGTGGGAATGGCCCTTGTCTGTTTCCTGGTGATTGGGGTCTTTTTCTTTTGAGACAGTGAAGATTTTCCTCTTCCTCTTTCCCCCGTAATCCATTAGCGATGGTAGTAAATGGCAATGGAGATAATGACACCGATGTTAACGGGGACAGCTCTTCCTCTCATGTAATCCTCACAACCCAGGAGGCTCTCCTCGTCTTTAATATTTGACATTTATATGTAAATTATGTAAAATATAACTCATTATTAGTAATAAATATTATTCATAGTTAATGTTATTATCCTCCTTTTACAGACAGACAAGGAAATTGGAGCCAAGAGAATTGAAGTAACTTGCCCAAGATCACATCACTAATAGGTCTTAGAGCCGGGATTGAAACCTAAATCCAGTTGTATACAGAGCCTTAAATTTTAACTACCAAGATAATAAAAAAAAAATAAACATTTACAAATGTAATTTTAAATGAAGAGATCAGTTGGGACGTGTTCTAATGATGCAAGTTATAATTGCTTGGAAGTGGCTGGCAAGAACGCTAAGGATTCATTTAGTCTACACCCTTAAACCACGCTCTCCTGCTACCGGACCATAAATTCTTTAATGACTACTTAGAGCTCTGAAATATTTGTTAGAGTCAAGGATTTCATAGTTTCCAAATACTTTGTGTTTTCTATTTTATTTTTGATAATGAAAAACAGAAACCCAAACTAATTTTCATTTGACTAAATTAAGGTGTTTTATTTGAGGTCACTCAGACAACAGTAATAGATAAAAGACAATTAAGGACTCCACTGTAATTTCTACTACTTTCAATCCAGTATTAGGAGTAAGTAATATTTTTAAATCCTTGGATGGCTTCTAGAATGTTGGTCATATATATGGGGCTTGGATGAATGAGCAGTAAAATGAGAATATTTAAAATGTACATTTCCTGACTTCTGTGTTGTCATTGTTTTGGAATAGTGGTTTATTTTCCACCACCTAATTTTAATATATTTTGTATGCTGTGCATCAGTGCATAAACAAAGTAGAGGCTCACCATATGGCAGCTTGATTGACATGATACAATTTATAGCTTGCGTCCTGAGGGCCTCTAGTTGGTGTGGATGGAAGAGCTCTTTGCAACCTGACTCTGATCAGTCATGTTTTCTCTTTAATATGTCTACAGCTCAGCTGCACTGTGGAAGCAGTTGTTTAGATAGTGGGCATTATTGCATACTTCTTAAGTTTATATTCAAGGCCAACTAGTAAAATATAGAAAGGTCTCCATTTTCCTTAAATTGTTGCAAGATAAAGAGATCTTTAGATAATGTCCTTTCCTTTTCAGGATCCCCCTACAATGGCGATTCCACCAGGGAAGTAGTTACAACAGCAGTTCCTGACTTTGATATTAATGTTTTAGAGGCAGCGATAAAAATATCTCCCCATCCTAAGGCACTGACTGCTTCCCTAGAATCCTTTTTTTCCCTCTAGTTCTGACTTTCCCTTCACACTAATTTCCTCAGTTTTGTTTATCATCTTATAATATATATAATTTTGTAAGCTGTGTTAAACAAAAACCTTCAAGGCCCGAAGTTGTCCTGAAAGAAAAGGTTTTTCTAATGCTATATGCTAGCCAGAAGAAGGACCAGGTCCTGGGGCATGCAGTCTAAACTACCAGTAGCAGGGTTGGATGGAGAAGATAAACATGTCTGCCATCCTGGGATTGACGGGGCTCTTTTATACAATGGGTTTGGAGAAGAAAGATGTAAGTTGGTTTGAAAGGCTAAATTGGCTATAGATAAGGAGGTGGGAAGAGGTAAAGCAGAGAGAGTTCTGTAATAGCTGAATAAGTCTGTAAGGAAGAAGTACTTGATGATTTTGGATTGGTTGTAAGCTACAGTCCCTAAAGTTCATGGGTAAGCAAGATGTGGTGACATCTGATGGTCTGCTATTCCCTCTAGATAAGACTGAAATGGCCACCAGAAGTTGATTAAACTTTCAACATATGTTCAGGAATGTGAGCAATCTTTTGTTGGTTTCATCCTGCAGCTCTGTTAACTCTCATTGTCTTTTCTTCCTAGCCTCCAGCCTGCTGTAGTTTAGTTTAGGACATTGCAGAATTTTTCTCGTCAGCTAACTAAAATTCTTTCTGGAAATGAAGTGCGATGTAAATAAATGTATAACTAACTATATTAATGTATATTTTAAAGAAACATGCTTTGTGCTGACCTACTTTTTGGCTTCTGTCATCCGGGTACCACTCTGAGATCCACCGGGATATGGCTATGTTTGCCTGGGATGGATAATGGAGAAGAAGGGTAGAATGAAGACCAGAAGTCAGGGAAGACCATAATTAGCATGGGATTAAGTCAGGAAAAGGTAAAGGAATGGGATATGAGGAAGTGAAGATGGGATATAGAGAAAGTCGCTTTTGTTTTTATAAGTAACACTGCCATCTCTCCATTCCTCATTTATACCCACTATTTAGTTTGTTTGTATAAACTGAGAGGAATGGAATAATGAAAATATATTGACTTAGCTCTGTGACTAACAAAAAAAGTTACCGCTGGTTAAATAACTAGATCTCTTTGGTTCTGTGTCTTCATTTGTAAAATAAGGGAATCATTTCTTTCAACTCTGACTCCGATGTAATTTTTCACTGTGTTCTCTTAACATTTAACCAAAAATGGAAATGTATTTGAAATGTCTTCAAATTAAAAATGTATATAGGTAAAACAAATATAAAGTCTATAAAACTTGAAATGTACCACTTCATGAATTTTCACACATATGTCTGTTGTATATGTGAATGTGTGTACACACTATGGATGAAAAAGGAGTGCTGTAATGAATCCTAAATCCCTAACTGAGTATGTCCTGGTGCATAGTCACACCCTAAGCCTATAATTTCTTTAGTGAAAGGTTTTTAAGCCAGCCCTGCCCATTGCATGTAGGATAAAACACCTTTGAAATGCCAGAAGTAATACCCCTCGAAGGTGTAACCACACTCAAGAGAACACAGAACCTTGGTAAACATCCTGTCATCCTATCCTCACCTTGCTTTCTCCCACCTCCATGTAACCTTCCTTACGTTCCCTTCTTAATTTCAAAGGCATAAAAGCAACTGCAAAACCGTTATTCTCCAGAGCATCTGAGATCGTGCTCCCTGGAATATGTCATCATTTTTGGCTCCAATAAATTCATAAAAATTCTCTACAGATGTGGACATTGCTGACATCAACAACGTATATACACATACCCATATAAATACATACGCATGTAACTGCACTTAGATCAAGATATGGAACACGCCCAACACCCTCTCCTGGTTCCTGGGAGATATCCAGGGAAACTGAGTAACTCCTGGAGATGGTCCAAGCCACCACCTTAAATATCATCTTCAGTTAAAGATAAAATAAGGGTGGGTGCGGGGATGCCAGTTATGGAAGTTACCAGGAAAAGCACGGTAAACGAAGGTAGGTTTGTTATGCAGATATAGGCCGATGTCTTCTCCATTGATAAGTTTCTTGTGATTTAGAGTCATCCTTCTTTTCTGGTTAGGGAGGCATTCGTACAAATGGAGATTTCCTTTATAAATGTAAGTTTCCCTTACAAAGGGTAACTTCTCTGTTTTTTAGAGTTTCTCCTGTGTCTATATTTTCTCAAAAATAATCCTTCTGCCAAAGAAGAATATTTTGGGGTGGCACATCTGCCTTTGCTACCCTTCAATTCCTAAATGGAATCATGTAGTATATAATCTTCTGTGTCTGGCTTTTTATTCTTTATTGAGTTTGCAAGATTCATCTTTGTTGTCCTGGGTAGCAATAGTTTGTCCTTTTCTTGCTGAGGAGTGTTCTGCTGCTCATATACCATTATTTCTCACTCTAGTGTTGATAAACAATTGGGTTATTTCCAATCTTGATCTTTCTTGAATAAAGCTGCAATAAGTATTCTTGTACAAGTCTTTTGGTGGACATATACATTCATTTCTCCAAGATATATAGGTATATACTCAGGAGTGGAATTGCTGAGTCATAACTATATGTTTAGTTTTAGGAAAAACTACCAAATAGTTTTTTAAAGTGACAGTGGCATTCGACGCTCCCACCGACATCAATCAGAGTTCCATTTGTCCCAGATTCTCACCAACACTTGGTATTCCTTGATTAAACGTATAGGGTATTATTTATTTATGTAGTCCTTCATTCACTCTTATTAAGAAGTATTGATTGAGACCTTATAATATAGCAGGCATTATAGTATAGTATAGTGTAACATAGTACAGTGTACTGTACTATAGTATAGCAGTATAGTAAGGCATAGCATAACATAGCGTAGCCCTTATAGTATAGCAGTACGTGCCATGGACAAGACATTGTTTTTGCTGTCATAGACCTCATACTTGAGTTTAGGACCCAACAGACGTATACAAAGTATATTACATGCACATGTACAAGATAGATTTCCAACTAGTTTAAAAAGTACTCCTGCCCCAATGCTAATTTGGGGCTATACTGCAAGGAGGACCATCTACCCTTCTGTCCATCTTGCTCACTGGCTTCTCTGCAGAAGAGAAGTTATGGATCTGACTGGTCAGAGTCTAAAGCCTTGACTAGGCAGCATCGCTGGCGCAATTCCTGGGCTTTAAATGGCACGCAGCCCTTCTCTGCCTTCTCTCTGCTACTGTCCTTCTTTCACAAGGAAGGTGCAGCAACAACGTGGAGAAAGTTAGAGATAGCTTTAGTGAGGAGGTGTGATAGCTGGAATCAAGAACTGTAAGGAGTTGTGCACCAGTTAGGATAGCATGTTTCAAGAAACAGGCAATCTAATTTCAGTCAGCATTCTCCGTGAAGAGGATTTGTTGTTTCATGTGGCTGATCGTCCAGAGGCAGTAGTCTCCATGAATGAATGGTTGATCCAGCAGCTCTATGGCAGCACCACGGTCTCAGTATCTTTCCATCTCCCCATTCTGTCTCTTATGGTATCGTTTTCTGTCTTAATCTAGTTCCCCTATGCTTTAAAAATGGCTTTGGGGTTATAAGGTTTCTGTTCAATTCTGGTGAGATATGAAGGGTTTATGTCCCAGCATTCTTTTGGGGTCCTGAGATCAACGCTGGTTAGACTGCACAGGTCACATGCCTACCCTTGAATCCATGCTTGGTTTAAACCAACCAGGGACCACCATTGAAGTAAGGAGAGGGTTGAACATATTTTGAAAAAATATGGGAAGCATGGGAAGAGGTAGCTACCTATATAATATCTGGGTACTATTAAGGGGGGAAAGATGGGAAATGTATTGGGTGGTCAATCAGTTGTGTCCACTATAAGCAGGAGGCCTTGACATCTGGACTTCTGAACTTTGGGACACCACTTTCCAAGGTTCTAGACCAGCACTGGGGATTTGGGTTCAGTAGGTCTTCATTTTGACACATCTCCCCCGCTGATTCCGGTAATGAACCATCTGTGGGAACCACAAGAGTACATTACTTTTTAAAAAAAATTTAAAATGATGTTTATGAATTATTTTCCTTTATAATAATAATATATGTTCATACCCTAACATTTAGAAACTGCAGAAATGATAAGGACAGATTCCAAATAATTTTTCCTCCTGCGCAGGAAATGCCAATGTTTCTCAAAGAGGGTTGATGTGTGTTAAACAGAAGGACTGAGTATAAGCTTTGAAAACTCTATTATGTTCCTTTTTGATGAATGCTTTACATATCATTAGAATTCTTCTACGTCTTCAGAGCAATTTTGGGATACTAGCCAAAAGCTAATGGTCCTGCTGTACTGTGAACATACAGGGATAGAGGAGATTTGTCATGTCATCACCAAGACTGGTTTATGGAATGGGACATTAATTAAGGCAAGCAGGGCACTTTGCAGATATTCAGGCCTGGAGAAGATGACCACCTCTGTTGAAGGCACTTGTACCTGGGGGAATTTCAGTGTGACTCAGCCTTCTCTGCAAATTACTGGACTTCAGCAATGGCATTGCTGGAAGGACTTCCCTATGGTTGAGGCTTGATCTTTTTATTTGCATGTTTTGTTGAAGGTGAGCTTGTTGTCTCACACTTTTACACCTAACCTTTGGGCTGGAGAGACTCTTGCTACTCCCAGCTCTGTGGACAGACTATCCTCTGGCTTTCCCAGTGACATACTCACACCCGATTGGAAGAAAGTTCAATAAAGAATATGTAGGTGTGATTGGTTTTAAATGGGCAGATTATGATAACATAAAATGTTCCAAAGTCCTACAGTCTTCAAAACCTCCCAGGAAATATTTTCGGAAGTCACTTTATAGCCCCTGGAAATTATAGTCCTATAGCAGACTTTCTTCTATCCATTTTGTCTGTGCCATGGAGTCTTTCGAGACTCTTAGAGAAGCTGTGGATCATCTTCCTAGCAAAAAATATATATGCATACAACAATTTCAGTATAATTTTGGGCCTATCTCTGGACAGTGGAATGGAGCCCAGATTGAGGAATATAGCCCCTTGGATAAATGGTTAAAAAAGTGCACTTTTATGTTAGGCTACTATATTTATTTGTCTGCTGTGCTACTTATGTCGTAGAGCAGTCAAGCTACTTAACCTCTCTGTCCCTCAGCTTCATTATCGACAAAATCGGGATACGGTGAGAACCTACCTCCTAAAGCTTTGTGAGAAATAAATGGGACAGTGATATAGCCTGCCACAGAGGTATAGTGCTAGGGGTAGATACAAGGTTTAGTGAGCAACGGGATCTTGCTCAAACCCACCATAATTCTTTATCTCATCCCTAATTTAAATGAAGTTGTTACAGATACTGTACACTTGATCCCATAGCATCCCATTTAGGTGAAGTTTATTTTATCTGCTATGCAATGGATGGTGAACCATGGAAGTGTTTTAAGTAGGGGAATGATATAATCAGAATTTTTTAATACTTTCATTTTCTTTGCGTTAGGTATGCATATGATGCACCAAATGCAAGCAGAAAGGCCACTTGGGGGGAGGGAGCACTAAGGTAGGATGATACTTTGGGCACACATTAGGGGACACACTATGGGACATGGGCAAGGATGTTAAACAGAGAGCTATGTCAGTGATGGATGTGGAAGGTGAAGGAGAGGGAGGAGCTGAGGGTGATGCTAAGGTTTCTGTCAAAGGTGGCCGTGTGTTTTAGTACCATTTATCCAGAGAGCAGCAGCTTTCTCTTTGTGTGTATTCTGAGGTAGATAGAATAATAATAGTAATAATAAACGTTGAATACTTGCGCTGGAGGAGTTATGGTTGTTGACTTAGGGTGTACGGGCAGGGACGTTGGGGGGACTTAGGTGTGGGAGTCATTGACACAGAGGTCGTCCTTGAAGTCCTTGAGAACGTGGGACAACAAGAGCATGGGAACGTGAGGAGAAGCCAGGAACACATCAGCATTTACTGGGCAACACAGAGGAATCTGCACAGAAAACTGAAGTCAGCCAGAGGGGAAGAGGAAAATTATGATTTGGGTCACAGACTCCAGAAAAAAGGAAGAGAAGAAGGGAGTGGTTAGTAAAAACCCATGATTCTACGTTGTCATGTGAGATTAGGACTGACAGGCACTCAATGTTTGCTAGAGAAGATTCACGAGAGTGTTCGGGGCAAGCCTCACCACAGTAAGCTGAGAAGGGGCATGGAATGAAATGAAGGGGCAGGAAATGAAAATCATGAACATAGATGACGTTTTCAGTTTCTGGGTTCAGAAACCAACATGGGCTGCTGTCCAGAGAAGTTTGGGGAGGGGTGTGCTCTGGGCTGAGGAGAATTATTACTGGGTGAAATTTAAGATTTTTTTTCCTGATGACTTGGCTTGCAATCAGTGAGGCTGGCTGTCCTATTCCCTGCTCAAAGAACTTCCACTATAAATGTCAACTTTTGTCCCAGGGACTCACAGTAGTCTGTTTGTGTTGATCGACTCTCTACCATCCATTTCTCAGAGATACATAAATATTGCCCTCTGGAGCTGTGCAGAGCGACCCCTTTGGTTGTAACTCCTGATTAGCTTAAACCCATCAGTATGTTCCATGCCCCTGGACACAGTGATGGTTAGTGTGTGGACATATGTCCCAAGTCAGGCTAATTAGCGCCAAAAACAATTAATTTCAGGGGTTTTATTTAAACTCCCAGGATTGCAGACCTAACTTCTTCCAGATTTGCACCAGGAAACAGATAGCCCTAAATGCTACTGGTGACTACTTTTGTGACCAGGAAGGCAGAGAACCTGTTGAGGAGCTGGAGCTGAAAAACAGCTGGAGAAAATGGGCCTGCCTACAGGATTTGAGCCCATGCATCCAGGCTCCCCCTTTGCTTTTGTAGACGTTGAGCAAATAAATTCCTTTTATTACTTAGGCCAGTTGGAATTGGGTTGCTTCTATGTAACTAAAAATATTTTAGCTGATACACCCTTCCATTTCTTTGGACACAATTTTAGAAATAAAAACATCCGTTTCTTTTTTTACTCTCCAGTATATACGGATATTTCACGTTGCATTATCTCATTTGAGTCTGACAAATAGTGTGCCATTTTATAGAGGAAGCTCCTTATTGGCAATTGGGAACTAGTATTTGCATCTCTGATTCTTATTCACTACCTCACCATGTAAATCCCTTTTAAATATAGTCAGCTGAATACTGAATCAGTAGTTTCATATTTTGCTGCCAGTTCTGTATTCATATTATATATTTATTTTTTTTACATATTGTTCTAAATCACTGAAACCCTTTGCAAAGGCTGTGGCCTTTAGTGAATAATCGATGTCTTACTATGAAAACGCATCAGATTTTAATGAGTTAGCAAAAAAAATCACAAAGCTACTTTAAATGCATTTATCTAAACAAGCTCAGGTAGGTTACATCCTAGAGCCCTGATGCAACTTGCAGGTTTTATCTTACATTTATTATTTTAATATTATTATTGTTATCATTCTCCTTATTTTTGAAATTTTTTACAGAATGGGAGAGGCACAAGAAGGGTAAATCCAATAAAAAACATGACCTCATTTTCAAAAGGGAGATACTAGGAATTACGTATTGAAAGCTTGATATAACAAAATGTAAAACAATTCTAGAAGATAACCAAGAAGTGTTCAGTTTGTAGGAATTTGGAGACGAATTCGACAATTACAGTGTTAAGTCCTGTCGAACTAAGTATCTGATAACAAGTCAGTCATATCAATAACAATAACTTTTTAAAGTGTACGATTACTGTTTTGATAGTTCAAAGGTATTCCATATTCCGTGATTTCAACAAAAGTTTTCACTGTCTCTTTTGCTAGCTTTTCAGTTAGGATGATAGATGTACAGGTAGTATTAAAACATACCCAATGAATGTGTGTGTGTGTGTGTGTGGGACACAGAGACTCAGTTGCCCAGAGGGAATTAGATTCTACACTTCAGCTGATGGCATATTACCACTTTAGTCTGTGCAAGGTTCTTATTTTGTTTTATTTCATTGTTATGTACCTTTCCTCCCTGCCTTCCAATGCCATTTCACCGCTTAGACACTCATTCTGGTGTATTTAATACATGAACTTCCTACCCTTCTTTATATGTTTATTATCATAGTTTTGAAAATGTATGGTGTTGCATATGTTTATTTAGTTTTACATAAGTGTAACTGAGATATAAAGGAAATTTCTTTTTCTTCCGTTCAATGTAATGTTTTCATAAACTATTTATGTGCACTTGGTAAATCTGGTTTATTGCTCCTGACTATTACATGTCATAGCATTCCATCACATGCATTTGTCGCAGTTTACTTTCCTGTTCTTCTAGAGGTGTATCTTGTTTTCACAAATAATACTGAAATGAATGTCCCTACCTGTTTAAACTAGTTAAACCTTCTATTGCTGTCTGTGAGGATTCCCTTTCCTCATAAACTTTATGCATTTTATATTATCTATGTTTCTATTATTGTCAATATTATTGTCATAAAATGGGATCTTATTATTTTCTTTTAGCATTTATGTGATTAATAGGGAAATTCAGTACCTCCTCATATTTCTCTAAATCACTTATGTTTCCCAGTTTTGAAGTTCCTAGTCATATTGTGATGGACTGAATGTTTATGTTCCCTGCAAATTCATATGTTGAATCTAATTTCCAGTGTGATGGTATTTGTGAGATAGTTGGGTGGTGAGGGTGGATAGCCCTCATGAATGGGATTGGTGGCCTTATAAGAAGAGGCCATGTGAGGATACAATAAGATGTTGCAGCTGCAACCCAGAAGAGGGCTCTTGTCAGAATCCAGTCATGCTGGCACCCCGATCTGGGACTTCCAGCCTCCGGAATTGAGAGATGGTACTTGGTCACAGCAGCCCAAACTAAGACACATATCCCTAGCCCCTAACCCATTTTTCTTTTCTTTCTTTTTCTGATTTTCAAAATTTCTTAGTAGTTCTAGATGTTAATCTCCTATAGGTTATGGATGACTCAAACATCTCTCAGTCTGTCACCTGTCTGACAATTTTGTGTTCTTTGTTAGAAAAAATTCTCTAATTTTGATAGGGTCAAGTCAGTCAATTTCCTCCCTTAGAGTTTATACTTTTCAGATCTTATATAAGAAATTCTTTTCTACTCCTAGATGTCAGACATATTTTCATATATTTTTTACTCTTTATGACGTACCTCTTTAATTTCGATCTCTAATGTACTTGGAGTTTTGGATATGTTGTGATATAGATTTCAGCTTCATTTTTCTCCAGTATGTGGCTCAATTTTCTTAACTACTCGTACGAAATAATCCAATCATTTCTCCCCTAATTTGGGATGCCAACTCTGTTGAATATCCCCATACATACACAGGTTTATGAAAATCCACATATACATCCTATTTCTGGACTCTGTTATATTTCATTGATCTATTTTTCTCTTCTTGAGCTATTAGCACAGCTTAATAATATACTTTTGTACTATGTCTTGCTTGCTGGTGGGGTAAGTCTGCCATCCTTGCATTTACTTGTAAAAATTGTTTCAGCTTTTTGTGGAAATTTCCTTCATAAAAATTTAAAGTGAAGTTTGTCAAGCTCCCTCAAAAATAGTGCTGAGTAGAAAAGTTAATTCAAAGTGGACCATAAAACTCAATTAAAAAGCTAAAATTAAAAAAAAAAGAAAAACTTATCATAAGACACCAATAAGAAAATTAATAGATGAGCCATAGACTGGAAGAAAATATTCACAAAATATATATCTGACAAAGGACTTGTATATAGGTATGTAAAGAATTCCTATAATTTAATAACAAAAGGTAAATAGTGTTAAAAATGGGTAAAATTTGAATAGCTATGTCACCAAAAAAAGATATTGAATTGCCAATAAGCATGTGGAAAAGTTCTCAATATAATTATTCACTAGAGGAGACATGCAAATAAAAACCACAATGAGATACCATTACACATCCACCAGGTTGGCTACACCTAAAATAACTGACCATAACAAATGTTAACATGAGTGTGGAGCAACCACAGATTGTTGGGGGCGTGTAAAATGGTATAACCGTTTTGGAAAATATCTGAGAGTTTCTTACAAAACTAAAGTCTTAACACAATCCTGTGATACAACTATTCCACTCCAGAGAGACGTGAAACATATGTTCACACAGAGACTTACATCAGAATGTTCACTTTTAACCATAATTGCCCCGAACTGGAACCAGCCCCATCGATACGAGAATGGATTAACAAACTGTGGTATAGCTATGCAATGGAATACTATTCAACAATCAAAAGGAACGGACTACTAATACAGGCAACAACATAAATGATTCTGAGAAGGTTATGTTGAGGGAAAGAAACCTTACAGAATGGAGTATATATATAGTGCATATATATATAAAGTTTATATATATATATAAAGTTTTGTTTATATAAAGTTCTAAAACAGGAAAAATTTTTCTGTGGGGTTGAAAAATGAGGACAGTGGTTGACTATGGCAAGGGGCAAGGGTTGACTAGGAAGGGTGGCGTTCTATATCTCAGTAAGGTCTGGGTTACAAATGTGTACGCATTTGTTTAACTTCTTATATGTGCATTTAGGATTGGTGCTTTTCGTTACATGTGCGTTTTCCCTGAGAAGAAAAAAAAAACTGCAAATATTGAAGTTTAGTAAATGATACGCATATTTGTATATTAAGGGAGGGGATTGCACTGATATTTGTAGTACTATGAAATGCATCTGAAAACTAAGATGGGTTGATGTGTAGAGACAGATGAATGAATATATATGTGATAAAGCAAGTCTAGTAAAATATTAGTGGTAGAATCTAGGTGACAGGTATAGGGGTGTTTGCTATAAAATTATTTCAATTTGGCTATTCAAATAATTTGTTCATTGTGTTAGGGTTCTCCAGAGAAACATAACCAATAAGATTAGGACATATATGAACGGAGATTTATTATACGGAATTGGCTCAGATGGTTAGAGGCTGAGAAGTCCTACCATCTGCTGTCTACAAGGTGGAGACTCAGGAAAACTGGTGGTGTAATTCCAGTCCAAGTCTGAAGGCTTTAGAACAAGGAGTAAGTCCCAGCCCAAAGGCAGGAGAAGAAAAATGTCTCAGTTCAAGCATTCAGGCACAGAGAGCAAGAGCGAACAACCTTCCTCCACCTCTCTGTTGTCTTTGGACCTCAGTGAGTTGGATGATGCCCTCCCACTTTGGGGAGGGCAATCTGCTTTATTTGGTCCACCATTTCACATGCTAATCTCTTCCAGAAACACCCTTACAGACACATCCAGAAATAATGTTTAACTATTAATCGATATCAGGGCATCCCATGGCCCAGTCAAGCTGACACATAAAATTGACCATTACATCCCTTCTCTTGAGTTTTCTATGCATTGATCATATATTTCCAAATAATGATGACTTGTGTTCTTCTTTTCCAATCTTATAGCATCTCTAATACTATGTCGAAAAACAATGATGACAGCATATGTGGTGGGTGCTATGGATTAGCCCGCTAAACATCGTTTCCAACCTCACTTTGGTGTGTTTAGCCGAGGAGGGTACCGGGAATGAAGCCTTCATTTTTCTGGTGTAGATTATAAAAGAGATCGCAAGGTCTTGAAGCCAGCATTGTTGCAGAAGCTTCCTGGTTGAATAGGCAGCTTCCAGATAATTTTTATCTCTTATTTTAAATTTTAAAAATCTAATATTGATATACACAAAATAATAAATTTGCAACATATACGCAGGTTACAATGCATAATAATACATCAAACACCTGCGCAATACACACAGCCCAATTTAAAAATTAGAGTATTGTGCACACTATTGAGTTTGCCTGTGTGTACTTCCATATCCCCTCACTCTGCCACAGCACCCACCCCAGTGGTAACCACTGTCTTAAATTTTGTTTGTAAAACCCCTTGCTTATATTTTAAACGCCATTATCGCAGTTGAATGTGAGTTTGTCTGTTTGTTTGTGGGCTTATATAAATGGTGTCATTGTGTGTGTGTTTTCTTGCTTTTAGACGTCTAATAAAGATATCATACTGTATTTAGTATTCTAGCTCTTGCTTTTTTCTCTTAATATTATGTTTCTAGGATTGATTCCTATAGTTATTTATAGCTGTAGTTCATTTAATTGGTGATGCTATTCTACTGTGAAATGCCAAATGCCAAAATTCTCCTGCCAAATACTTTGCACAGTACAACAATTTACCCTTCCATCAGAAGTGCCTGAGAGTTTTCATTGACTCACATCCTTTGGAGCACAGTATTACCAGAGTTCTTATTTTTTGCCAATTTAGTCTATTTAAAATGATATCTTCTTATGATCTTAATTTGCATTTGTTTCATTAGTAATGCAATTGCTCATCTTTTCTTATGTTTATTTGCTATTTTCTGAGATATCAGTACATGTCTTTGGCCCATTTCCATTTTTTTGTTGTTTTCCTAATTGATTCAGAGAATACATTCTATATCCTAGATACTAATTCTTCTCTGCTCTGTATTTTGGAATTTTTTTCCCCTTTATTTTATGGTGTCTTTATGCATTTCATAGTGTTTTTCTCTGAATAGATAATTGTAACATAGGCTTATTAATCCCTCCTATTACATTTAGTGATTTTTTTATTTTGTCATTTGTTTAAGAAATTCTTTCCTATCCTTGGGTCATAAAAATAGGTTGGTCATATTTATGTTCTTTTTTAGTTTTGGATCAGCATTATCTTGCCTTCTTAGAATGGGCTGGGAGTGCCTTTTATTCTTTGGAAGAGTTTGTATGTTTTGGAGTAATATATTTGTTAAAAATTTGATAGAATCTTCCTGAAAAAAAAAAAAAGATCTTGCCCGTGGGAAGATTTTTCATTACTGATTCTATTTCCTTAATGGTTATAGTACTGTGTAGGCTCTGTTTCTTTTTGAATCAATATTGTTAAATTACATTTTTCTAGGAAGTTATCCATTTTATAGGTTGTCAAATTCATTAGCATAAAATTGTTCATAGTGTTTTATTATCTCTTTAATCTGCTCTGTCTATATGCCCATCTTTTTATTCCTAATATTATTTTTGCTCCCTCCCTTTTTTTTTCTTGCTGAATATTAGTAGGCTTTTGTTTAACTCAATAGTCTTTTG
This sequence comes from Rhinolophus ferrumequinum, assembly GCF_004115265.2. Lineage (NCBI taxonomy): Eukaryota > Metazoa > Chordata > Mammalia > Chiroptera > Rhinolophidae > Rhinolophus > Rhinolophus ferrumequinum. The sequence continues at coordinate 19,219,843 of NC_046300.1, forward strand.
AAAGAACCAACTTTTGGCTTTTTCATACTATTCTTTAACTTGCTCTGGTTTTATGTTTCTTCCTTGTACTTTTTGGGTTTCTTTTGCTGTTCTTTTCTAAATTCTTAAATTGAATGTCTAGCAAATTCACTTCCAGCCTTTCTCCCCCAACACAGGCATTAAGAACTATAAATTTCCTTCCAAGTATCTATTTGTTTCAACTCATAAATTTTGATAGATGGTATTTTCATTATAATTTAGCTATAAGTATTTTTAAATTTCCGTTAAGACTTTTCTGATTTTCTGTATTTTATCTTTGATTTTTGTTTCATAAACTGCTCTTTTCTTCATCTTTTTCTTCCTTTACCTGGAATGATTCTGCACTTTCTAAGTTCTTACACTGAAGAGGAGCTCAATAAATTTCAGTTTCGATTTCTAAGTGTTCAAGGCTATATATTCCCCCTCTAAATACCACTTTTGCAGTTTTCTGCAAATTCATCCCGCTGCCTCATATTTCAGATTCTCACTGAATTCTTGCTAGGTGAATGCAAAAAAGGAAATATGTTCAGGAAATATTTTAAATAATAGATCTGGAGACCCTCATGGCTCCTCATCTACAAAATGGGGTTTTTGTTAGTCAACTTTCTTTCAGTTGTAAAAGACAAGAAGCTCAATCTCAATCTATTAATAAAAAGGGAATGTATCGACTCATGTAATTTAAAAGGCCAGGGATATGTGTATTTTAAGAGTGTCTTCAGGATTGGCTTAACCAAGGTGAATAGTCTCCAAGTTCTCCTTTCTGTTGCTCCACTTCTTGGCTGTGATATCTCTTGGCTGGTTGCAGTCTCAAACAGACTTCGCCTAGGAAGATCATCAGACGTAGTAGCGTCCATCTACAAGTAAAAGAGTCAACTGGTAACATCACAGTGACAAATATGAGGGTGAAAACCACACAGTAAGAACATCTGAAGAGAAAGCAGCGTAGGTACTTGATTGTATCATGAGGCTTCTGGATCCTTGTGCTTCTTGGTACATTAAAAATAACAAAAAAAACCCCTCACTTTTTAAAAATTAGTTTCAGGTATACAAAACAATGTAAGTTAGACATTTTACATCCCTCACAAAGTGATAACCCCCTCCCATCTACCATCCCTCTGACATTTTATATAGCTGTTATAGTTCTGTTGACTGTATTCCCTATGCTGTATTCCACATCCCATGAGTGTGTGTGTGTATATATATATATATATATATATATATATATATATATATATATATATATATTTAATTATAGTTGACAGTCAATATTATTCAACTTCAGCTTCTGGTGTATAGCACAGTGGTCTATGAAGTAGTCTCCCTAATAAGTCCAGTGCCCATCTGGCACCCTACAAAAACCCTCACTTATTAAAAGCTACCATATATAAGGCTTTCCATTACTTGTTGCTAGGTACAGTACTAACTAAAAGCATTTGAAACACACATAATACAGAGACTGACTCCAAATGTCTCAATCTAAGGCTCACTGGATCCATTTACCACTTCCGTGCTTTCCAAGAGGTAGTATTTGCTTGAAGCATATGGACCAGGCTTATCAAACCATCCTTGGTGGGTGCTATAGATATTTTATTTTTAGGACTTCCAGGAGGTCAGGTCTTTTTCTTGAAATCTGGTTGTGGCTGGGAAAGGAAAAGAGGAATTTGGGAAAATAATTGATAAACATAGTTTAGAATTTCCTCCCCAAAGGAGTGTTTGTGTCTCATGGAGCCATGTGTGAGTGAATATAAATGAGACTGGGTAATGCCATTTGACTGGCCTCTCGGTCATTTCAGTTGTTGTCTGTAAGGCACAGAGGAGACAGCCTGAAGAAAAATTCACAATGGCCACAGATTATAAAGTTTCCTGCCATAAGCCTAATCAATGACTCTGTAGATCATATGAATGAGAGATTTTACATTGAACATACAGCTGTAATTGAGTACTTCACTGTCTTTTCTGTGCAAAAAATGGCTATGCTTATCTTGTCAAGTGGAATAAGATGATTACCTGCACTGTTGTTGCATAATAGTTGTCCCATCAATAAAACATGATTTCACATCTTTCAATGCGAGCTAAAGTACTAACATTTATTTTGAAATAAATGGGAGGCACTTATGAAGTCTTTCTATATAAAATCCTCTAAGCCATTTAAATAATAAGAGTAGCATTTCTAAATTTACCTTTTGATAAGTTATAGCTAACAGAAGGCTGAGACAAATAAATAATAGCTTAGTTAAAAGGAACAGAAGCAATATTGAACCAGAAATCTCACCCCCGTCTGCTCACAGTGTGATTGATTGTGCAAATGGCTGCAACTCTTTCCCTCTTCCAGTATCCATGCCCTTTACAAGGTGACATTATCTCCCTTCCCATCAATAGTGGAGTCTAGAGTCTGCTTATGACAGTTTTAAAATATAGCCCCCAAATTCCTTGACACTCCTCCCCTTGAGAGATAGGTCTATGTTCCTTCCCCTTGAATCTAAGCGGTAACTGCTTAAGAGGGATATGATAGAAGTGGTGCTGTAGCAGTTTCTGGGCCACACTTTAAGAAACCAGAAGCTGCCACCTCCTGTCTCTTGGGATGTTTGCTATTGGGACCCAGCCATCATACTGCAAGGAAACTAATCTGCCCCTGAGAGTATCACAGAGAGGAATTTGCCAGCCATATTGGAAATAGATTCTCCTGCCCTAGTCCAACTGCCCGTCTGATATCTTAGTGGAGAAGAGATGAATTGTCCCCACTGAGCCCTGACCAAATGGTAGATTTGTAAGCAAGATGAATGATTGTTGTTTTACGCTACTAAGTTTTGAGGTGATTTGTTATCTAGAAATAGATAGCTGGAGTGTCCCCCTTGAATATGAGCTGGCTGTGTATTTGGCTTTGGCCAATGAAGTGTGGAAAAAGTGATGGTGTGCCCGTTCAGAGCTCATACCTAGAATTAAAGGCCTTGGGAACTTCTGTTCTATCTTAGTGTCCTGTCTACGGAGCCTGTTGGAAGAAGACAGACACATACCCAGCTGTTCCTTGCCCCTGTCAACGTCCACCTCACCTCCAGAAATGTGAGACCGTCCTAGACCAATCAGTCTCCCATTAACTGACTGCAGATGAATGAGCAAGCTAGTCAGGATCCACCAAACCTGGCCCAGACTAGAGCCTCCTGAATGTTTTTCTTACTAGAATACTCTTGGCTTCTATCCTGAATGGGACGTTGTAGAGAGGCAGCAGAGCACGCCACCAGGTCCCTCTGTGCATACTTAACAACTGTTTGGTGCTAAACTCCAACCATGATGCATGTGTCTTAGGGCGTGACATTAGGATACATGTAAGGGTAGATGACAAGGTAAGAGAAAAGAATATCTGGGGATGGCAAATGAGGCTTCAGGTATGCCCTGATTGGAGGCTGTTGGCATGGGGAAGCCATAGGCACGTTAACGAGAAACAGGGCATTGTATGCGATTGGTTGAGGGTGTATATATTTGGCTTTCTTTGGTCTGTCTAAAGTTGGAAGAAAGGATAAAAGTTAAGGAAGCTGTCAGTTATTGATCCAGACCTAGCCATTTTAGGCTGATTGTTTACAGGGCGTGTTTGGCTTCCTGGAATGTTGCTAGAGATAGCAGTCTGACTTCCTACAAGTCTGACTAATAGCTGGCTGGCTTCCTGGGCTGGTTAGTCATTCTAGATAATGGATTGATTTCCTGGGCTGCTTCTTGCAGGTCGTGGGTCAGCCTTTTAGTTTTATATATGGTCTGGTCATTGTCCATTTGTGTATTTTAATCTCAGTACAGAACTCTGCAAATTAACATGTAACTTCACAGTGGTGGAACTCTATTCAAATAAGCTGTAAGTCAAATACAGGTGCATTCTCCTAGAAAATTAAATAATCCTTTGTGTCGGGCTATTAAACAAAATTCTAGTATGACATTGAAAAGATACCCCATTTTCCCTTTACTTTATTTCTAAGTTTTGGATAATTTTCTCTTAACGTTGTGTATCAGGGAAGGACAAATACAGGAACTTGTGAGTAATCCATACAGTTCTGGAAAAGTAGGAACTGTCCAAGACCTGAACAGTAATTATATCAGCATAAATTTAATAAAGGAGGAAAGGGCATATTATAAAAATCTATGTTGGTCATGGATTGAGCAGAATTTTTCAATGTGCTTTACTAGGCGAAAAATTTGTATTTTTAAATCCTTGCTGATTTACTCATTTAGTCTGTTTCTCACTTGGTTTACACTCCAAGTTAAAGAGATAGATGTTGTCTGTCCTCTCACATCTTAACACTAATTATTTCCTACAACATATCATTCAATAAACTGGATAAATAAGATCTATTTCACTGACTCCCTTGATTAATGATGCAAGAGAAATTAGACACACAAACCTTCTCTTTGAACTTGAAATGCCCTTCTTTTCCCCTGCCAGAGTAGCATCTGAGACAATTGTACTCAGCATTGCAATTTTTTGACCAAACTTCTAAAATTCTCAAGCTCCTTACTGTTACTAATTTATGTGTGTTTGATAACTAGACAAAATATTTCTTTTCCTAAAACATACCCATGCCATCTTTTGGGTATCTCTATCATTCTGTTACCTGTCTTTAACTACATATAAACTTATTAATTCTGATGGGCATCCAATTATGCACCAGTATTTATTTCACAAGACAACGGGGTGGTATTTTTAATAGGGAAATCTTCAAAATATAGTATTAACTTAAACATGAATTTAACTGTCCTCAGTTGTGAGAAAAAAGAAAATATTTATGCTTTAAATTTTGTTTGAACTTAATTTTCTCAAATACAATTTATTGTATAATTTACTGATTCCTACAGTGTAATCTGTAGGCCAAATTATCAACCACTTGGTTGTCCACTAGGTGTCAGTGTATCCCTACACTGAAGGTATTGGTAGAGTTTCCATCTGGTGACAGAAAAAAACAAAACCAAAAACAAATCTGCAGGAGAAGTCACATTCTGCTTCCCTCTTATTGGTATGAGAGATGCCACAAAAAGCCAACTTTCCATTCTTTTTCATGTAGGACAGGCTCAGATTGCTTTTATTATTGGCTGATAGATATCTACAAACTCTGGTTTCAATAATCACTTGCTTTCTCCTTTGTTAAAGATGGCTGTCTTCAATTGAATTTGAAGAGGGTAATCAGTGCCTTGTTTTGCTGTGTTAAATGAATGACACAAAATGAAACTGAATGCCAGGATCAGATGACACACAAATGAATCTGTCTCCATCATTTGAGTTATTTGTAATGGCCTCCGAATGGACCAATATACACCCAATTATTATAGCCATGCTGCCTAATGTCACTTTATCTGTAAACCACTTAGATGCAATGGCATCCTTTCAACAAAGGCTCAGAGTATGTTTAGAATGCACAATAAGTGTAGTATAATAGAATCATGTGCTCTTGGCTTCACCCGAGCAATTCTTTTAATCAGGATGTTCCTGGTACGGTCTCAAAGGCATTTGTGTAGTTGATAACTATGGTTTCAGAAGCTCTTTGCATGGGGACAATTCAGATTGACAGTCTCTGAAGCATATCTGGTTGAGTTAAAGCTGCAGTTGCCCAAGTATTCTCTGAAGAACGCTGGCCCTGTAGGATATGACTAGACGATACTAAAAGGTCTAATAACAGATACTGAAAAACATTCCATGAAAAAGTCTGGGAAAAAAACAAAGTCAAATGTGTTTCTCTGACATAGGACTTCCTGGCACCTTTAGTAGTCTCATGTGCATTATGAACATTCAAGAACAGGCTCTAGTTTGTAGGGTTTTCCAATGTTTTTAAATCTTAGAAAAATTCTTTTACTGAGTATCTTGTCAAACAATTTGATTTGGAAATGTGAAGAAATGCTAAAACAATTCTGGGCTACAATTATATACTTCATTTCATAGTCCTCTGCCATCCTTTCTTTCTCTTTCCTTCTTCATTGTATATTGAGAACATAGGCACTGCATGGGAACAGCATAATAATATAGATACCATACAAAGAACAAAGGGAGTTACTAGGACTTATTTTTTCCAGTAATGAGTAGTAATCTTTGTATCTCAGTGCATTTTACATTTAGAACATTTCAAAGTCGACAGACGACCTGAACTAGGCACCGGGCATTGCCATCGGACCCACGTTTCATTGGGGTAGGAAATGTTTTCCTATGCATTCAAAGAAATCCTTTTAACTTGTTTTGAAATCTTTTGGTGAGAGAGTGACAAGAAAGGGCATTAGCCAACAGGAGTCTAATAGGTGAATTTGGAGTTGCTGGCACGAATGAGGCAAGTATTTGGAACAGAATTAAGTGATTAAAAAACTGCCTAAAAAACCACATAAGGGGGGACATTAGAGGCAAGAGCCAGGGTAAAATGCACAGAAAATGGAAAGTGTGCAAAAAGAACACAGTGTCTGGTGGAAAGCGCGGCCTTAATGACAACCGGAGGAGTCTTGGTTTGCTACTTCTCTCATGTGAGCAAGGACAAGAGAGCTTTTAAAAATCTTGCCAAGACTTGACCAAAGCAAAGCTCAGGCTGCTACGAATAGACGTGACAAGCCAAGGCGGGGCCTCATCTCGCCTGGGAAATGTTTGTATGGTAGGCCCCACCTGCTCTGTGATTTATCAATTTACCCCCAGAGTCATGTCCTGGGGACCGAGAATTCCCTCTTCCCATACACACTTGCTCATCTCTTGTAACAGATTTCCAGTGGTTTCTCATAAGGCTGCAGGAGGAGGTATGAAGAAGGAGTAAGGTTACAATATCATCTTGAAAGAACATTTAGAAGATGTTTAAATCATGAGAGTGAGCTGTATCAGGTGGGAATTAAAGTGCGTCTTGATTTTCAACCATTGGCCATGAGATGTGATTGATAAACTTAAGGCTTTGACAGTCATTCATGTGTAGGCTACATTTTACCAGCTTGAAATACAAAATACAATCCCTTTTTAAAAACTTTTCTTGAAATTATGATATGCATACAGAAAATTGTACATAAGTGTAAATCTTGAATTTTTGCAAACTGAATATACCCTTTTAACCAGCACGCACATCAAGAAACAAAACACTACCAGGGCCCCAGAAGTTCTTCTTCATCCCTTTCTACTCATTACCCCATGCCAAAAACAACCAGATCGAACTTACAACAGCATAGGTTAGTTTTGTCTGTTTTTCAACTTCATAGAAGTTCTTACAACATGTGTTCCCTTGTATGTGGTCTCTTTCATTCAACATTGTATTTGTAAGGTTAATCCATATTGCTCATACCGGTATAGTTGTAGATTGATTATTCCCATTGTAGAGAACTTTTCATGGGGATTTTTCACCATTTATTTATCTATCCTGCTGCTGAAGGGCATGGCAGTAGTTTTCAGTTGGGGATGATTGCAATATTACTGCTTGTGATGGTTCTTGCGCATGATCTTTGGAGAATGTGTAGTTGGGTCACATATCAAGAAATGTTCTAATCTCCTGGCACAGATAAAGGAAAGTCCACCCTTCACTCTCTTAGATCCCATTTCCATTCCCAAGACAAGTTTAAAGACATCAAAGGAACACTACCACCTTGCAAAGGAAAAGCAGAACGTCTAGCACATCTGCCTATAACCCCTCTCTCAGTGGCTCTTTGATGCTGTGTTGCAGCACGTCAAACATCGTGCACCTGGCTATGGGAGACAAGATCTTTACATAATAGACTCACCGCTATACAGGGTAGTCACAACGAAATCAGTTACAGGACTGGTTCTTGCCGCCACCGCTCCCCTCCCCCCACCTCGACCCCATCTCCATGTCCTGCCCATGAACGAGGGCAGCTAGATTAGCTGAAATTTGGGCCCCAGATCCTCACATACATAATCATCTATCCTCTAGTCTATATAGAATAAGTAAGTAGATAAAAAAATAATAATAGGCCTGCTTTGGAATCTGCGTCTCGATTTAGATTCCCTGTTCTTATAGTGAGTCCCCTAAGAGTTCTCTGGTGATGTTTTTTGTCACCGGGCCTCTACCAGGGCTACTCTGGTCCATTACATCTGTCTGTACCACTTGAAACTTAAGAAAAAGGGGATCTTGAGATTGCTCACATTTCTCCCAGGATACTTTGGGTTCCCTGTCAATTAATGGATTCAAATAGATGCATGGCATGGAGGTCCCACCTAACTCTGTCTTCCATCAACTCTCAGCTCTGGGCCTTTGCAAAGCTAAAACATTTTTTAGCAGAACAGTGGGTACCTGGCTTCCATTTGTACAATCAAATGGAGAAAAAAGGTATCATCTCCAAGGTGACTTAGTATTGAATGACTAAAAAGCACATTGCAAAAGGATACATAGAACATAATACTATTTGTATAAAATTTAAAATCCCAAGAAACATTAGTATATTTTATTGACAAAAGCTAAAAATAGGTCTGAAATGAAACATACTGGTATCAGGATGGTGATCACCTCTGGATAGAGGTGACTGTGGTTGGATTTGGGGCAGGGAGAGATATTAACTGATCTAAAGCAAATACAATCGTTGTTTCATTCAGTGTCATTTCGTTATAACGTTGATGAGATGCCATAGGAACTTAACTCTTGTTTATATCGATTAGCCTATGGCAAATTTGGTTTTGGTATATGTTGTTTTACTTAAAGTAGCATAACCCATGGATGACGTTAAGTGAGGACTTACTGTGTAACAAAACATTCATGTCTCTTAAATCCTGGCAATAGATTCATGTTGCTATAGGATTTTCTGAACTTGAGTTTATGCTTGAAAGATTTTATAATTTTCAAATTAAAATTTTAAAACGTTGTTCTCATATACATTTCTCAAATGCTAAGCTGAAAATGTGAAGTTGAAAAAGAAAAAAACAAAACTGTATATGCAGTATAATTACAACCATGTGCCCAGAATTAAAAGAAAGGAGGTTGAAAAACAATTCATAAAAAAATGTTAACAGTTGTTACCAGTTGGTGTGAGTAGTGGGTGGTGTGTGTATGTGTGTGTGTGTGTGTGTGTGTGTGTGTGTGTATGAGTGTGTGTGTAATATAGATAGTTCATGTGTTCTTCTCTATATGCCTTTTATTTTCCTAATTATGGAAGGAATTCAGAATATACAATTTGCAAATGTGCTGCCCTCACCTGACGGCTGCTGCTACCATTACTATTACATTTTAGGAGCTCTCTATAAACGTCTTTGCCTTCTGGAATTTTTCTTCCATCTGTCAGTGAAATTATCCCATCACTTATCCCCAAGCCAGTGCTTCTCAAACCTTAATGTGCGTACAGATCACCTGGGGATCTAGTTAAAATGTGGATTCTGACACAGCAGGTCCCTAGATGCTGCATTCCCAAGTAGCTCCCAGGTGATACCAAGGCTTCTGGTACATAGGCCAGACATGGTATAGCTAAGCACCTATTGTACTTCCTCAGTTTATAAAAAGAATACTTACAGCATTTATTGGGTTTATTGCCAAGGAAGGCAGAAAAGAAATAAACGAACATCTGTTGAGCACCTACTATATGCGAGGCACTAGGCATACCTTGGAGATATTGCAGCTTCTGTTCTAGACCACCACAATAAAGCAAGTATCATAATAAAGTGAGTTGTAATCTTTGTGCTGGTGGAGGGTCTTGCTTTAATTTGTGAAAAACGTAGTATCTGTGAAGTACAATAAAATGAAGTGCGACAAAACAAGGTATGCCTATATTAGCTCACTTAATATTCATATCAATTATTTTTACCTCAGTCTTTGCTCAAGCACAGCCTTCAGCATGGGATGGCCCTGTAAGCCACTTCCCATTTTTGTTCCTCTGAATCACCGTTTATGACTCAGTTCTTCAATCTTGTGTTCAACAGATACTTTTTCCTGAAAGGAAGGAAATATAACCTGATGCATCTTGTATCCTGAAACCCTACCAGTACATAGTTGGCATTCAGTTATAGTACAGGCATTGTAGAGGAGGAAAAGCTTTCTCTACTGTCTTAGGTAAAATGACCAGGGTTTGTGAATTAAATTTACAAAAGACAGATTAATAGGAGAAAAACTATGCACACTTTTAAAAATTTTATGTACATGGCACCTCCACAAAAAGAACTGTAATTATTTTACAATGTGTGTGTGTGTATAACAAATAATGACATTTTACACTTTAAGTATATACAGCTTTTGTTTGTCAATTATTCCTCAATAGATCTAAAAAGTCCTTTTTTAAAAGATGATATTAAGGAAATATTGTTAATTTTGTTAGTTTTAATATTGATATTGGGATTGTGTAAAATGTCTTTATGTATTAGATGTGAAGGGGAGCAAAATATACCTCCTCAAAATGTGTTACTTTAGCATATTATTATGAATTAAAGGTAAAACAGCCAGTGCAAAGATGCTCTGACCCTCCTTTGTCCCCCTGAAAGCAGGAGATAAATCTCCATGTGAAAGCAACCCCTCCCTGTACCAGGAAGGTGGAAGGCATCCTTATCCCCAGAGACAGGGGATTTAGGGATGAGAAGGCTGTAGAAACAAACCTTGTTATTTCTTTACCAGTTTACTACCTGAAGGCCAAACCCCTTTGTCTTGTCAACTCTTCACAATTTATTATTTTGTCTAAAAAGTATAAAACCTTCCTGTTCTGGTCATGTTTTTGAGTCCCATATTTTTATGGGTCTCCTGTACATACTAAATGATGTTTGTTTTTCTCCTGTTAATCTGTTTTTTCAGGGTTTTCTCAGCCAAGTACCTAGAAGGGTAGAGGCAAAATTATTTTTCCTCCCCTACAGTTAGTTGTATATGGAAATATTTAGAGTAAAATGGCATAATATCAGGGATTTTTCTTTAAAATTGTACAACAAAAGAAAGAAAGGAGAGCTAAAGTACAGCAAAATATTGGTAATTCAAAAATCTGGCAGGTGAACATATGGAGGTTCATTATACCATTTTCTGTACTTTTGTGTACAGTTTTTTTGAAAACTGTCATAAGATGTTAAAACACACACACACACACACACACACACACACACACACACACACAAAATTGTCCAACCCTAACAATCTCCTGGGCATAAAACCCAGAGAAATTCTCACTGAGGACTTATATTAGTTGTTCGTTGCATCCTAGTTTGTAGTAGCAGGCGGTAGAGTTGGACACAACCTACGTGTCCATCACTGCGGGAATGCATAAAAAAAGTTGATGGAAGTATGTGAGAATATATTAATCAGCAGTGAGAAACAACAAATTTTGTGGGATGCACCCACAGCAATGTGCACAGATTTTAAAAATAGAGTACTAAGAGAAAAAGTAAGAAACAAAAATCTGTACCACAATTTAACTTATGTATATTCTTTTTAATAATGCATATAATATATTTAATATATTTTCATTTAATATCTGTAACTTAAAACAATTTATGCAGAACACTACATATTTTCCAAAGATACTTTCAAGTTCTAGAAAATATATCCAATAAATTGAAATGGTTGCTTATGGTGGGGAGGGGAGTTGGAGATGGCATTGGAATTAAGGGAGTCGCTGAATAAAACAAGGCAGTGGTCCTAAACGGAGTAATAATGTTAATGTGCCAAATTTAAGGTATGATGACCTCAACTTTTCACACTTGAGTCTAAAAAACACAAAATGTCCCACGTAGATCCTCTTTAATCGAAACGGGGAACAGGAGGGGTAGAAATCTCCATTTTTTCCCCCTGCGTTTAATCAGGTGATTCTTAAACACCAGAAATTTAATCTATTTTAAGGGTGACTATGTGGTTTTAGGTCACCAGGCTAGGCCAAGAACAGCAGAACACAAGCTCCCGAGAAGGGCATGCAAAATTCTCCCTGACAGTCAAATTTCTGTTTGTGTGTGTAAACATGAATTAGCTCTGAGAAGGAGACACTACATAAATGCTAATTATTCCTGGGCAGACTTAATCTTCTATTTGCTACTTCGGGAATTTCTTTTTCAGTCCACCTGTAAAAGAGGAAAATAATCTATTGTTATCCTCACCAATTTTAATTATAATAAGAGTTAGGCATAACACAAAGATGAAAGGAGAAAAGATAATATCCAACATTGGTGAGGTACAGACCCACAGGCAGCTGCAGACACTGTTGTAAATATAATGTAATTTGGTATAGCTAGCAAATCCTGTTTTAAAATTCCCTCTTAGAGAACTTTATCTCCCAGAAATACTCCTAGGAATGCACAAGACACACAAATATAAGAATGATCACTTCTGCATAGATTGTCATTGAAAAATAGAAAGGAAGCAACCCAAATGTCCTTGAATACGAGACCAATTGATCATGCTATAGTATATCAGTAACTGTTCAAAAGAATGAGCATCTATACATACTAATGTAGAAACAGCTTTTTAAAATGTAACATTTACAACAGATATTGCTTAGTTAAAAAAATATAGTACAGTATATATAATATGAACACAAATTTTATTCTTTAAAGAAGAAAATGTTTTTTAAAAAAGAAAATGAAAATAAAATATTTTAGCATAATGTACAAAAACAAAGTTGATTGCATATACTCTGACTGGTTTATAGTGATAATCTCTAGGGTTTGCGATTGGGGAACTTTTATGTATTATGCATTTATGAAATTGTTATATGTCAGCTAACTCTATATGATATTTATAATTAGAAGGAAAACAACAAAGTTTTGTTGACTCTAGCAAATTCAGGAGATAGAAGTCTAAAAAAGTCTCCATTCTCCTTTATTATACACATGCTACAGGACTTGAGGCAACATGCTGTGAGAACATGTTTTAATTAATTAGAAATTTTGTGGTCAAGGAAGTTTATTAATAGGAAGTAACTGGCTTATCATACAAGCAAAATGGAATTGTTTCTCTCATAAGCAAGTAGAAATTACACCAACAAGAAATCATAAACCAGACCAAGTGCTTACACATACCCTGTTTCCCGGAAATAAGAACTAGCCGGACAATCAGCGTCTTTTGGAGCAAACATTAATATAAGACCTGGTATATTATATTATATTATATTATATTATATTATATTATATTATATTATATTATATTATATTATATTATATTATATTATATTATATTATATTATATTATATTATATTATATTATATTATATACCGGGTCTTATATTATAGTAAAATAAGACTGGGTCTTATATTAATGTTTGCTCCAAAAGACGCATTAGAGCTGATTGTCCGGCTAGGTCTTATTTTCGGGGAAACACGGTAGAAGGGCCCAAAGAGAATATAAGTAACTCAAACAACCAGAAGCAACTGTTTCTCATAATAAGATCTGTAATCTTCTGAGCTAATTATTTTCTTTGTTATACGTGTATCCTCCACTGAACAGCAGAACAAGAAGTGTGAAATTGGCTCTTAAAGCAGTCCCCTGTTCCCCTGCCCGAGCAGAAGACTGTGTAAGCCAGGAGGGAAATCAGAGTGTAATGATGGGGAAGGAATTGTGGGCACTTCAGGTGAAATTCCTGGGGGCATGTCAACAGCACAAGCCTATGACTAGCTGGTGCCCTCAGGTGTATAGGGAAGCCTGCGTCCTGGCCAGAGGAAGCTGGGGAGCGTGCATCATCTAGGTCAAGAGGTGCTCCTAGGGAAGGAGCCTTCACAGCACAGAAGCTTTGATCCCTGAATTTTCAGGAAACCAATACCTACGGTATATGAGGTCTTGGTGAGCTTGCCTCAGACTAACAGGGTATCAGTTAACAGACCCCCAAGCTAGGAGTCCGGACAAGCAGATCAAGTCTTGGCTGTATTCCAGCTAACTGGTTGATCTTGAGCAAGTCAGTTGCCTTTTTAGGCCTCAATTTCCTTATTTGAAAACTGAGACTAATGCTTATTACTATTGTTGTTGATGAAATAAGGTATGCAATGAGGCTGGTACTCTTTCAGATGGTATATTACTTCTCTTTTTCTGTATAACGAATTACAATACCTATTTATGACCTCAGAAGATTGCTGTGGGTCAGGAATTTGGCAGTGACTCATCTGAACACTCTCTCATGAGATATTACTATCAAGATATATTCAACACATAAATTTTGAAGGGATACAATTCAGCCTATAACAGGTCACTGACCAGCCCAGGTGTGAGTGACCTGAGTAGAGCTTTCAGGAAAATCTGGAAGCTACTGCACAGGCCCAGCTGCTGGAGTGGCACTGCAAAGGGAGCTGCTGTAGAAGCTCGTGGAGGTTGTCGGCTCCCCAGGCCCGTCACCTGTGAGGTCACAGAGGTTGTGGGCCTGAGCTCACTGCTGCTCGTCAGGCAGCAGGAAAGGAAAGCCGGGTGCACACCAGGGAAGCTCATGGAAGATGGGAACCCAGTAGCACCTCAGTGTCCTCCTTTCAACCCCTCCCAACATTGAACTTCAGAGCGTAATGGCTACTGCTTCATGACCAAGTTCGTATCTCAGGTGGCTTCAGTTTTGGCAACTTCAGCCCAGACCATATAAGGAAAGGGTTTCTGGGAAATGTAGTTCCAAACATAACTAAATTGCCAGAAGAACAAGACAGCTCATCGTATAACACTGTATCTCTTGATATTAAGCTGCCTCTGGAAATAGAGAACTTTAAAATCACCCCAGTTTTAAAATACTCTACATTTGAGTTTCCATGGGTCAGTATCTTAAATGCAATCACAGCCCATTAACAAGCCCTTTCCAACCAGAACTGGAAAAAATGACCAATTCATGATTGCGTACAGTAAGGAAAAGTGAGTGAGTTAGTGCTTATTGTGTGTCAGGCAGAGTACTAAGATGTTTTTATGTACTGTATCATGCCATTTAATTTAATTGTTGTCCTAAACAGTGTTATTGGTATACTTGATTTGCAGATGAGGGAACGTAGACTCAAAGGGATAAAACTTTTCTTTTTTTCACAATCATATATCATAGTTACTAATAGTAAAAGTAATGGCTGATTTTTGCTGAATGTTTACTATGTGATTTAAAAGCATATTATCAATTTTTATGACCACAATACTTGAATCAGAGGATATTGTTTCTTCTTCACCTTAGAGGATGAGGCACAGAGTAAGACGTTGTTTAGCTACTCATTGGTAAGATCACATGTGGCAGAAAGAGTGGTACTCATCAAACTTTCCATCTGCTCTCTGATATCTCCCAGAGTCCCTTGTAGTTAGTTGAGGACATGTGACTGACTGCCAGTAGATAGTGGGCTGTAAGCAGAAGTAATGTGCGTCTTTGCTGGGCTGAAGTAGAGTGTACAAGATCTGACAATTAAGTTTGCAAACTTGTTAGCGATGTTGCTAACCTTTTTTGAAATTCATTATGAATTTGTATCAAGTGGACAAACAGTTAGCCAAGTTTTCTATTTGGAAGTGCTGAAAGGGCTGTGTGAAAAAGACAACCTGAACTTTTCGCCAGTAATTCATGGCTCTTGCATCACAACAATGCACCAGCTCACACGACACTGTCTGTGAGGGAGTTTTTAGCCAGTTAAACAGATAACTGTATTGGACCACTCTCTCTACTCACCTGATCAGGCCCCCAGTGACTTCTTTCTTTACCCCAAAATAAAGGAAATACTGAAAGGAAGACATTTTGATGACATTCAGGACATCAAGGGTAATACGATGACAACTCTGATGGCCATTCCAGAAAAAGAGTTCCAAAATTGCTTTGAAGGGTGGACTAGGCACTGGCATCAGCGCATAGCTTCCCAAGGGGAGTACTTCGGAGGTGACCATAGTGATATTCAGCAATGAGGGATGTAGCACTTTTTCTAGGATGAGTTCATGAACTTAATTGTCCGACCTCGTACGTGAAGTTTCCACATTCTCTCTTCTCTTACTGCGTGCAGTATCTAAGGATGTTCCATATAGTGAAGGCTCTATCTGCCCTGGTCCCTGAGTAACTGTGGAGCAGAGTCGCCTACCCTGACACATAGCATAAGCAAGAAGTAAACTTTTTTTTTTTACATTGAAATTTGAGGGTCAATTTGTTACTGTAGCATAACTAGCCTATCCTGACTAACACAACTCTTGCTAGTCTAACTCCAGAGCTCCTGATCTTTTTCCAGCCACTAAGGTACGCTGTCATCCCCAAGTGATAGGGTGAGGAATGAGGACCTTAGTATGAAGTAATACGTACGACTGCCCTTCAGGAATAAAAAAGCATAACAATGACATAAGATATCTGGACATCATGATAGGTCTCACCTGACCACAAATACTGCATTCACCAGAATCAGTAATGTCAATCAATGATGATTCCCCTTAGCAGAATTTCAAGGGCAATTTGTAGTGTTTCAACTGAAAAGCAGAGCTGTGTTTCCTTCAAAGTAGCTCGTAGAGGGAAGGAGAGCAGGTTAAAATGTAGAGGAGGTGACAGCAAACTCTGGACTGCCACCTGTTTTTGTGAGCAGTTATATTGCAACACAGACACCCTCATCCACTTATTTGCTCATCCAGTTGCGTTTCGTCCATGGCTGCTTTTGAGCTATAACAGCAGCGTTGAGTATTTGCAACAGAGACACGGCCCACAATACCTAATATATTTGATCTCAGGTGATTTACTGAAAAACTTTGCCAACCCTTGATTTAGGTATTAAAATATGACCAGCAGGTGCCAGACTTTCCCTTAGGGACCCTGAAAGACCGTCCACATCTTCCCTGGGGTCCTGCTTACATCCTGAAAATTTCCTCCGCCATCACACTTCCAAGTTACATTAAGGCCTTAGAGAGCCCTGTAAAAATGTAAATGGATTATCTGCTAACTCATTACCCCAGTTAACACCTTGGCACTAATACATTTTCCATTCTTGTCTGTCTTTAGTAGCTCTCCTGAGAGAGAGTAGTGAGCTGTGGAGGAGGTGGAAGGAGGAAAGAGTTTGGGATTGGTAAGGGCAAGGATAAGAGCCTTCTGTTGAACCGCTGTCAGCATGGCAACTAGGGAATCAGTGGCACTTGCTTCAGAATTTGGGCTCCATCTAAGCTGTTTAGAAAACTCATAAACATGCTTCTGTGAGTGGATCCAACTAAATTGCCAATCTCTGTTCTCAGCACTTGGGGGTGAAGGGCGGCAGCGTCTCTCTGATTTAGGGAAACAAAAAGGCACAGACTCTCCTGAACAATTTAATATCCACTCTGGTGAGTAATCCTCAGCTCTTAAGGTCCTGTGACCCATGGTTCCTCTGCCGAGAGTGCCCTACCCTGTTCTTTGATTGGTGAAACTTGATGCATATGTCAAAGCTCAGTCTAGGCTCATCTCTTTCAGGAAGCCTTCCCTAACTACCCAGGCATAGGTTAGTTGCTTCAGAGCCCCATGTATTATTCTCATTACCAGTCCTTCCCAGGGAAATGGGCTACCTGCCCTGGGCCCCATACTTTTGAGAACTCCTCTCAGGTACCTTGTGGGCTGTCCTCCTCCCATGAGGTGAAGAGTCTTCACTCTGTTTCGAGATCATTCTCTGAAGAGCCAGGACCCTGAAATTTCTACCTCAAACAGCCGTAGCCTATTTCCAAGTGCCTTTAGAAGTTCTTCCCCAGATTATCTGCACAGAGGATACATGGCTTAGCTGGTATGCACCGATGGTTCTAAAGGATGGCCAAGGGGTGTGGGTGATGGTAGACCAAGTTTGGATACACGGGTGTGATGTCACAGGAGAATCATTAAAGTCTAGGATGGAGCCTGGGGTGAGAAGAGAAGGAAGGCAAGTTTTATATTCCCTGCAAATGTTGGTAGTGGGTCTGGCCATCGCAGCACTTATTCTATGATATCGCTCTGATTCTTGTGCCATTAGACTGTGAACAAATTGGGGGCAGGCATTCTTAATTCCTATCTAGATAAATTACCAAGTGCCTTGTTAATTGTTGCAGAGTGGAGAGGCACCTGGAAATGAGGTTAAACTATAGCTCTCATGTCTTCCCCATCTGGAGAAATATTTTTTTAAAGGTTGAAAGTTCACCCAGATTCTCTCCCTCTGTGCACCATCTGCAGAATTCAGTTACCTGGAGGTGTCTGGGCTTGAAATGAATAAGGAATCCTTCCTGGCAGACTTTCTACCACCTGACCTATTTCTAAAGGGTGAAGCTTCATTTAGAGAACTGGTGAAGTAAATTGACCTTGCAAAACTGTAATGAGACCACCCTAGCCTATGGACCGTGAATTCTCACTGGTGAGCTGGGGGAGAGATGGATGCGGTTTGAACAAACTAAGCTGAGACTTGCACCAGCCAGTGGGGATGTTTCTGCTTCAAACGGAATTTCTGACTTCACTTGTTTATTCAGGACCTTGGCAGTTCAGTTCTGTTCAACACATGATTTTAAAAATTGACTTATTGAACACCTAATATGTTAAATATTCAGGAATTTTTGAGCCACTTGAAATTGAACATATTTGCACAATGGAAACAGACAAACACTACAGATCAGGGCTCCTTCCCCACCCTCCCTCCCCAACCCTCAACCCCACCCAGCTGATTCACCAGCGAATCACTGCTTGCCCCAAAGAAAACCCCATCCTGCTCAGGAGTGCAAGATGTCAGGCAGAAAATCTACATCATTTCTCTTCTTTACATCTTTATTTTTTACACTGTAAAAGTACGTATGTTTGTAACAAATTCAAAAGAAGAGAATGTATGAAATACAAAAGAATAGTTCTCTATCTCCCAAGCCAACATGCCCTCTCCTACAAAAGTAACTTTAAAGTATAGCCTTCTAGAATTTTCTGCAGTTATGCAAGCACATAACAAATTATTTTTTTAGCTAAATGAAATGAAGCTACACATGTTTTTATACCTTATTATTTTTTCTCTAGAAATATATTATGGATGTTTGTCCAAGTTAGGTCATAGATCTATACTATCATTTGAATGACTGAGAGTATTCCATAATATTGTCTTCTTAATGGTCAATTAGGCTGTTTCCATTTTTTTTTTTTTGCTTCTGCAAATAATGCTATAGGAATCAGCTGTCCATATAAGTGTGTGCGTGTGTTTCTATGCACAGGTAAGCATTTTTCTTTAGGATGGATTCCCAGGACTAAAACTGCTGAGTTGCTAAATAATATCGTGGTAGAGAGTGCTAAATTATCCTGTAAAAAACTGTACTAATGCCCCTCAATTCCAGCAAGCACAGGAGTGGTTATTTTCTCAAATTCTCACTAAGAATAAATGTTATCAATACTTTTAAGTTTTGAAAAGTTGTTAGGTTATGTTTTATTGTTATTTTGACTTGTATTTCCTTATTCCCTAGTAAGACCAAATGTCTTATTTTCCATTTGTATTTCTTCTTTTGTGAATTACCAGTTCATCTTATTTGCTCTTTTTTTCTATTGAATTATTCATTTTAGACATCAGTATATAGAAACTATTTAAAATACTTTTTTGGATATTAGTCTGTAATATGCATTGCAAACATTAGCTTCAAGTCTATTTGTTTTTTAACTTTGTATCATGTTCATACAGAAGTTCTATAAAATTGTACTACCTAGGAGATGGTTTTGTGTTATACTTATAAAGATTACCCATACTCCAATGTATAAAAGCATCGTCTTATTTTTTTTAATACTTTCTTTTACATTTATTTGTTTGCTTTTACCTGTCCAGAACTATGGAGTAGAATGCTTCTTGCAATAGTGTTTATAGCAGCAAAAAACTGGAAACAACTAAATGTCCATTACTTGGGGCAGTAATTAAATATATAGAACACTAAACAGTTCATGAAAAGAAACAGCTTGGTCTATACCTATTGATATAGACGATAACTTTTTTATGTGTTTGTCTATGTTATATTAGCAGAGGACACATTTCAGAGAAATGTATTTGGTATGTAATGTGAAGGCTTATGCTTAAGGCCATGTAGGTTTTGTAATGCTAACTCCGTGGACTGTGATGGGATTTGCATCACTAGATGTACGCAGTGCAGTAGCCCTGTTCACTACACTGCCTCATTGACTTATACAGGTGATGCATACTCTGCTGACCTCTGGTGAGTCTCCCTCATCTGCTTTCCTCTTTTGGTATACTCCTGAGGTTTCTCTTTCTTGGTAGGACCCCAGTGGGGTTTTAAAGAAAGCTCTAGACTGGCTCCCTTCCAAAGCATCTAGTAGGACCATGGGAGACAGGTCGGCTTACCCATTACACTCCAGCAGTGCAGACCACTTCCACCATAGCCTCTCTTTCCACTTTACCAATTTGGGATCTCACAGCCAGGCACTTGTTTTCTGACCGCTACTGGCAGATTCAGGTATTATTCTTTGTATATCGATTTACCCAAGACAAGCAAATGAGAAATGCTTGTTGTTGTCAGTCACTGAGTTTTGGGGTGATTTCTTTTACAGCATTGTTGTGAAAATAACTTATTGATTCTCTCCTTTGGTGAAAACAAAATCCTAATTTTATTGGGACAGCAATAAGCTCAATTAAAAAAATACACATTTTAAGCTTTCTTAATTGCTATGTGTCTGTGTGAATAAGTTCTGGCCAATGAGACAAACTGCTGAATCAGATTTCTGGGAAATCTGATTAAAAGGAACTGACTCTGCTGACAGATACACCCCTTTTGCCCTTCCCTCCTTTCTTTTTCCTGCTTCTGGTGCTTCACAGATGAACACTGAAGCCTCAGTGCCCACCTTTGGATCATGAGGTGCCTTTGGGATGGAAGCTCCTCCTTTAGGATAGTGGAGGAGAAAGGGATGAGCCTGGGTGCCTGGTGACTGTGGAACCACCAGAACAGTCTGGATCTCTTGCCTCCAGATTAGTTATTTGTGAGAAAAGGAAGCTTCTATTTTGTTGAAGCCGCCCCTAATCCTAACTGTATAATATATAACGGTATAATAGTATAATGTGGAATGAGAAGGTAGATTATAGAGCTCTATCTAGGCTCTCACTATAAATGTACTAAAATAGAATATCTGTAAGAAGAAAGACCAGAAGGTACTTGGGCCAAATGATAAGAATGACTTCATTGTGTGAAGGGAAAACATTTACTGAGTGATGAATGGTTAGAGTCAGACTGGATAAAAAGGTAGTGTGCCAAGCAGGAAAACTAGTGTTAGCTTCTAGTTCTAAATATGAGCAATTACTAGTGGTGTCATCTTGGGCACATCATATAACTTCTCAGAGCCTCAGTTTTCTCATCTGCAAAATGGAAACAATACAGTAAAACCAATGTTATGCATTGAATGTTTGTATCTACCCTCCGATTCCCTGCCACTCTAGCTTATACGTTGAAATTCTAACCCTCAATGTGATGGTATTAGGAGGTGGAGCTTTTGTGAGGTGATTTGGTCATGAGGGTAGAACCTTCATGAATGAAATAGGTTCCCTTATAAAGGAGGTCCCAGCGAGCTCTCCAGCCCTCTTTCTGCCATGTCAGGACACAATAAGAAATCGGTAGTCTGCAAACTGGAAGCGGCCTCTCACTAGAACTGAGCATGGTGGCATCTCAGACTTCCAGCCTCCAGAACTGTGAGTAATACATTCCTGTTGTCTGTAAGCCACACAGTCTAACAGTCTATGGTACGTTGTTATAGCAGCCTAAACTAAGACAGGCAGTCTGCCAGAGGGTAGCTAAATCACACAGTCAGGCAGGAAACTAGTTTTGGCCTCTAGTTCTAGCTATGAGCGAATATACTAGTGGTATTACATTGGGCACATTATTTAACTTCGGTGAGCCTCAGTTTTATCATATGCAAAATGGAAACAGTATAGTAAAACCCTATTGAAAAGTTAACTGGGATAGGTGAAATCAGTTAAATATCTGCAAGCATGGCTATGAAATTTATCATTTTTACTGAGAGATATTTGAGAGTAAAAGGGTTGCTAGTGGGACTTTTTCTGGCTACACTAAGTGTCATGCAGCTGGGATCTGGGACCGATCCTCCTCCATCTGTGTGGGGGAGGGGTTTATGTCCAGTGTTTGTGCACATGTTGTTTATAATGATCAGCCTAGTAAATGAGAACATCTCTCTTTTTTCTCCCCACCATTAGGTAATTGGAAGAACAGCTAAACAGTAATATATTCATCATTAACTCCACAATAATGCAATCCCATGTTTTATGCAATTGAAATTTTTTGGTCCCTTTTATCCCATAATATAAAATTTTACTGTAACAACACCTACACATGACTATTTCCCAGAGTTGTCACAAGAATCACACGAGCATCTATAAAGGGACAATGCTTTGAAACTATAAAAGCTTTTAGGAATGCGAGGTGTTTTCCTCGAATGGAGGAAAACTGTGAAATGACAGCCATTGAGGTGACAGTAATCACACTGGAACACAAAAGTCACTGGCAAAGAAAGAAATGATTTGCAAACAAAATGGCAATTACATGTCCTCTCCAGACCTTATCTTCTGAATATGGCCTTTGGGAAAAGTGTGATGGAGACATCTTTAGATAGTCAAAAATAAAGAAATGCAAATGAAAACAAAAAGCAAGTATGTATACAACCTTAGGCAAGTGGGATTCCTTGCCAGCTAAGCCCATTATGGTGTAATTGTTACTGTCACTCCAATGTATTATTAAATACAAAGAATTATTATGATGATTGTAACCATTGCAATTATGTAGGAAATTGACTCTTTGAAAGCATTTTGAAAACATTAAATAATTTTTCTGTAGGAGCAGTCAACCAAGGCGAGGGTGCAGTTAGGTTGCTATGCTGACCACGCACACGCGTGTGAAACTCTGCCTCAGCTGTGTTCTCCACTTGCCTAATGCACTCTCTGAAATCAGACCATGAGTACTTCATTCCCATGCATTGATTCACGTGTATCCATTTATTTATGTACACTAATTTGAGTGCTTACTATCTGTCAGGTGTTTAATATGGCAGTGAATCTGACTGAAGAAGATGCTGTCAGTTTTCCAACCTGTATCCCCTGAACCTTCAGCCTGTTTGTGGGGTTTCTATCTACCAGGATCTGTATTATTTTGCCTGAAGGTATCATCCAAGGCAGTGGAAAGTCGCCACCACACTTAGCCGCTCTTCCCCAATGACTGACAGGAGTTAGTGTATACAGCCCCCTACTCCCTCAGCCTTCAGAGGGGATAGCTCTGAAGCATGTGGTATACAGTTTCCCAGGGTTACCCCTCAGGATTAAAATTTAGTTACCGAGACTGGAATGGCTTGATAAAATCACCCTTATTTATGGCTTTCTCTTTCCTGTCTCATTGTCGTACTGGGGCTCTCTGGACTCTTTTCCCACATAAAGTACAGTAAGTAGGTCCTTGAATGACATTATTTTGTTCAATGTCATTTCGTTATAATGTTAATGAGCTGCTGTAGGAACTTAACTCTTGTTTAATATCAATAGCCTATGGTAAAGTTGGTTTCATTACATGTTTCAGCACAGTTCCAACAACCTATCGAGGCTGTTTCGCGAGGACTTACTGTACTTAACATCAATCCCTGTCTTAGAGTCTGCCTCTTGGAGAAGGCTTGAAGGCATAAGCTTGGTCTTCAAGGCTCTTATGAAGGAAGGGTTGCAGACTCAGTTGCCTACAGGGGCCAGTCAGGTGTGGTAAATAAGTGACCCAAATTTACATTACTCTCTGCAACTTAACCAACCATCAATATGTTTAGTACTCAAGGAGCTCTGCCCTGAAGACTTTAGTTCACTAGCTATTCTTTCCTCTCAAGATGTAGTTCTTGCTTCCCAGGGGACCTAAGGAGGAATGATTATCACCACGTAGTGACTAGATAAACGACAATACATTCAGTAACCCATCCACTCATTCATTCACCACCCACCAACTCATCCACTAACCACCCCTGTATCCACCAACCCACGTCTTCAATTGCACATCCGCCTACCTGCCATCCACTCATTCATCACCTCGTACATATATCAGCTTATCAACTCACCACCCATCCAACCATTCCCTCACTACTCGTCTCAAACACTTCAGAAATCTTCACTCTGGGTACAAGGTCATGCTAATCAAAGTTGGAGGAAATGAAGAATTGACAAAAGGTCATTTGGGAGTTTTGTACGCTGACCTCAACGTGTCACATCTCCAGCTACTTCCTTTTCCATGAACACTTTGATCTATTGGAAATTTTCTGAATATCTCAGGCTATTACACAAAATGCATTGGCTTTGACTGTTTCATCTTTTTAAATCTCTCTCCCCATCTTTCGTATATGGATAATTCATATTCATCCTTCAAAGCACTCATGAAAGTTAATACCTATCATGGCTGCTGTGGTTTGCCACAGAGAGCCTACCCCCCGTTCAGGACTGAGGCATTCATGTACTGTAGTACTGGGAACATTGGTTGTTGAGGGCTCATTGCACGCAATTCTCAGGGGATTGATTTTTCAATGTGTAGGTACAATGGCCTGACACCTTTTCAGGAATTGGAATCTCTCCGAAGGTCCATCCCAGCTCCAGAGGCTCCCAGGGGATTGGTTGAGGTCTCAGTTGCAGCTACAATGCAGTTTATATTTTTCCTTGTCCAGTTTTGCTTTCCTTGCCCCCTTACAGAGCATTCTCCAACTAACCTGAGTCTCAGGGCCTGTTTCTAAAATAACCCGACCTAAGACAGTATCTTTGCAAAGTCTCCTCAACTTTGCCCAACCTCTTCCCTGACCAGACCTCATAAAAGAAAGAATCAATCACTTCATCACCTCCTCCCCTATGTCCCCAATATATTTCGTTCATATGGTGCATCTGTCACATTTAGTTAGGAAAACAAGGTGCAATTAATGTTCTGGGATGTCTTAGTTCGTTTGGTCTGCTATAGCAAAATTCCACAGACTGGGTGGCTTATAAACAACAGACATTTATTTCTAGTGGTTCTGGATGCTGGAAGCCCAAGATCAAAGTGCGAGCATGTTCCGGTAAACACCCTCTTCTGGGTCGCAGACTTCTTGTATCTCCACATGGCTGAAAATACTGAGGAACTCTGTGGGATTTCTTTTCTAAGGACACTAATCCCATTCATGAGGGCTCTACCCTCGTGACCTAACCACCTCCCAAAGGTCCCCGCTTCTAGTTTAATTTTAATTTTAGGGGAACCATCACATGTTAATTTTAGGGGAACACAAACATACACACCATAGCATGATAGCATGTGAATATGGGGTTAATATAGGACCTTTTTTTTTTTTCACATGAAAATGGAAGGCATTGAAGAAGTGACGGTCTGGAAGTGGGGCATCAGACATCAGAGATATAGTCACCATCATGTCTGCCTGAGCACAGGCATGAGTAGACAGTGGAGCGTGCAGGAAAATCTGAGATGCTATGTGTGTCTGGTTACTGACGTGGGACTCCCGAGGAGGTGCTCATGGAGAGCGACATAGAAATTGCTACCTGTGAAAGCTGTTGTCTCTGGAATCTGTCACTTCGATAGGATATAATCAAGTGCTTTGTGGTGAACTTGGGGATGCTTAGGTAGGTCAATAGGGCTGGCAGTCAGGAAAATGAGCTGGATGCAGAATGAGAATAGAGGGAGAACATGCTGGGACTCTCTGGGAATATCTTCATTTGTTTCTCTCTCTGTTTGACCATCACAACCTCCTAAAGCAATTGCTGTTGCTTTTCTTTTGCCTTCCAAATCTCACAAGAGCTCCTCTCAGTCATCTTTAACCTAGAACCAATAAAGGAAGTTGATTCTAGGAAATGGAGTTCCCAGCAACAAATAGCAGTGGTGGTGCCAAGTTGCCAACACGTACTTCAAGCATATATGAGGTTGGACCAGTATGTTCATGAACTCATCCTAGAAAAAGTGCTCCATACCTCATTGCTGAATATCACTATGGTCACCTTTGAAGCACTCCCCTTGGGAAGCTATGCACTGATGCTAACCAGAGCCTAGTCCACCCTTCAAAGCAATTTTGGAACTCTTTTTTTTTGGAATGGCTATCAGAGCTGTCATCATTTTACCCTTGATGTCCTGAATGTCGTCAAAATGTCTTCCTTTCAATATTTCCTTTATTTTTAGGTAAAGAAAGAAGTCAGTGGGGTCCAGATCAGGTAAGAAGGGTGTTCCAATACAGTTATTTGTTTACTGGCTGAAAACTTCCTCACAGACAGTGCCGTGTGAGCTGGCGTATTGTCGTGATGCAAGAGCCATTGAATTGTTGGCTAAAAGTTCAAGTTGTCTAACTTTTCCATGCAGCCTTTTCAGCATTTCCAAATAGTAAACTTGGTTAACTGTTTGTCCAGTTGGTATAATGCATAATGAATAATCCCTCTGATATCAAAAATGTTAGCCACATTTTTGCAAAAAGTTCATGAACTTAATTTTCAGACCTTGTATGACATTAGGACATTTAACGTATTGCTTCACTGTTGGATTTTTCTGCCTTGAGGCTCCCTCTGGATCAGGGGTAGACCAACTACCTACAAGGGGTAGACCACAACATACCGCCTGTGGCCCAAATCTTGCTTACTTCCTGTTTTTGTAAATAAAATTTTATAGAAACACAGCCACATCCATTATCTATGGCTGCTTTCTACCTACAATGGCAGAGGTGAGTAGTAGAATGACAGAGACATATAGGCACCCACTCTAAAATATTTACTAATCAGTCCTTTACAGAAGAAGGTTGCGAACTGCTGCTCTGGGCTGTGGACTCTGAGGGCAGAGACTGACTGTTTTATTTCTGTGTCCCCAGTGTCAGTGCGTCACACACTGTGTGGAAATGTCTAATAAATATTTGTGAAGTGACTGAATGAATTTGGGAAATAAAAAAAAAAAAAACAACAACATATAATTATTAACCCAGGAATGTGATACATTAAGAAATATACGTAGGTATAGCTGTTGGAGAAACCAAGAACTTTGTTCTTTGGAGCAGAATATATGAATGATTTTCAGATAGCTTAGGAGATAACAGAAAATCCTGAGTGGATTTGATAAAGCTGCTGAGTTCCCAAGGAGTGAGGAAAGAGGAATGTAAAATAGAAATGAGAAAGCTTAGGTTTTTGACCTGGCTCTGTCATTTTCTAGTCATGTGGTCTCGAACAAGTTACTCTGGGCACCCTGTGAACCTCCTTTTCTTCAGCTATGGGATAAGTATAAGAATACAGGCCTGGCCAAACTCAGAGTGTTTTTTGTCAAAAGCAAATGACATAATGGTATGAAATGTTCTGGCAATGGCAAAGTCCTATCCAGATAAAAGGGCTTACTCTTCAGTTAGAAATCATTTTCGAAATGAATATGGAGCACCAGATTTGTCAAGCCCATATTCTGTTTGTGCTTTCCTGAGGTCTTAAACCTTGAAGCTTTGGTTGAGTCATCAGGACTTATGACTGTCCCTAATGGGAGCTAAGATGCCTCCGCTGTCAGAATACGGGGTGGGATATTGGTGGGAAATGGCCTTTTCCTTCTAAAAATTCCTCAGGTCTTCAATTTCTCCCTGTCAAAGGGGTTCATTTTTTTATAGCACAGCATCTGATTTGTCAGCAGCCTTTAGGTAGCTTATTGATTTAACATTTCTTCAGAGATGCTGAGAAATACGTGGTCTGCTGAAAGCACCAGGGAGCCATGCCTTAAAAGGGAAATGTGATGATGGCTTGCTCCCAGCTGTCCTGGCTCAGAGCCTCTGCAATCACTGGTTTTCAGAAAATTGTTTTAAATAGAGTTTATATTCCATTTTGAGCAGCCTTTTTTTGTTTTTTTTCTTTCTTTCTCCTCTCCCGACAATCAATGGGGATTGCAGTGTCTTTGCACGGTATTTAACACACTGTTGCTGAATGGAATCATTTCACAGTGAAGTAACCTAAATGGAAGAGAAATCTGCTTTGGTAGAATGCTGGAGATCACTGTGTCAAAGCAATAAGGCTCCAGAAATGATTTGCAAAAATCCATTTCTTTTATTGTTTCAAAGCACTGAATTGAATCTGTGAAGCTGGTCCTGAGCCAGCCTGTAAAGGGCGGGGCGGGGGTCTTAGAGACCAGGAGGAAGAAACTCACCTTAGAATGCATTCCGCTGGAGTGGCGGGCTCTCCAGCACTGTGATGCCTCCCTTCCCATTCCTCTCGGAGCTCCCAACTTCCAAGAGGGAACAACTTACTAATCTGATGGGGTTCTACTTAGTTTGTGAATGGGCTCCTGTGTCTTAAATATCAGCAAAGGTTCCTGGATTTCTTTTCTTTCCTTTTGTCTTGTGTCTCTAACGGCGTAGGCGAGGCCAAGGTATTCATTCTCCTTAGTCCCCATTTCTTCTTCCTTGTGTTGTCAAATTTTTAAATTTGGAGAAGTAGGAGACTAGGGGAACCGACTCATCATGGTTTGCCTGGGGCATTCCGGGTTATAGCACTGCAAGTCCAGCATCCTGGGAACCCTCTCTGTGTCAAGTAAAGCAGACACAGTTGATCACCCTACATCCTATCTCACCCTTCAAATTAAGCTGCATATTTCAGCTCAGCTTTTACTGGGGTGCCCTGTATTGAGGATTTTGGAGACTGCCTTAGGTACTAATTAAATGTGGCTTAATTTTCTTTCTTTCTTTTTTTTTTTTTAATTCTCAATTGGCTTCTTTTCCTTGTACCTGCTCTCTTTTTCTGGAATCCCCTGGAGAGAAGAGTTGAAGGTCCCCTGCTATAATGACTCTAAAACTGACTCTCAACATCTAAAGTGACTGCATTTTATAGACCAAAAGGACCCTGCAGTAAGTGGCCTGGGGAGCAGGAAGAACAAAGAGGTTGGTGGAGAGAAAAGAAGAGGAGAAAACAAAGGTCGCTAAGAAAGTGGGCCAGTTCTCCAAAGGGGTCTCCTTTCGAAGGACATTCATTTAGGTCAACTTTGGAGTTACCACACTGTGCTGGTCACTGAGCCTGGTCCTGAAAACACTTAGAGGAGCGAGACAAAGTTCTGTTCCCAAGGAGCATCCTGCTTTCCCGGTAACTCTCAGGTGTGAGCTCAGCTCCCTCCTTGTGCTATCGTGAGGGAAGGCTTGGGATAGATCCAGCTGGAAATCCACAGCGAGGACTCTTTCCTCAGCTGTGACAGTGGCAGGAGACACCAGCTCAGCTTCTAGAGTTCTAGTGAAGTGGAAATGTCACACGGTTTCTTAGCGTGGGATGAACAACGTTTGTCATCCATCACAAACCAGCACTGATCTTTAGAAACCAGGCTTCAGTGACATTCAATGTCCTTGGCAGGCTTTTAACACTCCATTACACCAAATTTGAGATGATCTGTTCACCTTTTATCCAGAGTGGCTGATTTTCTGATCCCTTAAGAGGTGTCAGTCATTGATTCTCAGGCAAATTCTGGAGAAGTGCTTAATCCTGGTCTCGTCTGGGGTCACCTGTGAACCGAATGAACTGCTTACTTTTGTTTGTTATGAGTTTGGTCATCATTACCCCATCTGGCAAAAATCCAGAAATTTTTGTTATTTTGAAAAATTAGCAACTCTGGCAAACATGAAACCCCCTTCTTTGAAAAACAACAACCAACAGAAGTTGAAGAGTGTCTGTCTCCTTTAGAGACGACATGAAGTTCCAGGTCCCTGAAGCCACCCCCCTCATTACTGTCTCTCCCATGTTGTGGCAGACCATGGCCATTTCTCATTCCTGCTTGTGCCTTTCTCGTTTGCATTCACACCAACAGTCTGCAGATACTTGATTTGGGGAGCCCTGAGGTAGCGTCTGTAAGCATCGCATCCTCTTCCACCGTGGCCATGACTTTCCCCCTGTTTGCCCCTCGTCCCCTCCCTCTCTTCCCCTCCCCTCCCACATCATCTCCCTGCCTGGTAATGTAGCTTTATGTAAATGTATGCAGCACCTATCATGTGCAGAGACCAGACATTTACATAACTCTCCATTTCAGTGCAACCAATTAGACCAGCAGATCTCCAAGCAGAGTCCTTGCTGTCCAGCATCAGTGTGTCCTGGGAATTTATTATAAATACAAACTCTCAGGCTCCACTTGGGTCTCCTGAACCAGAAGCTTGGGTGCAGGGGCGGGGGAGGCCCAGGTGTCTGTCCAGACAAGCCTTCCAGGAGATTCTGATGCACGTAAGTCTGAGACTCACTGGCCTACACTTTCTTGAGGCACCCATTTGCTGAAAATGAAGTCTGATGCTGTGGAGGCCATTGGCTTCTCTCACTCTCTGTCTTCTGAGCGAAGCCTCTCCTTGGTTTTTCTCCATATGCACTCTGTGGAGGTGAAAGAAATGTTTGCTTGGAGTCCAGAAATCACCATTTCACGAAGCATCTAAAGGCCTCTTAGCTCAGTTTTATGAGGTGTTTACTGTGGTCCAGAAGCATTCTTTTCCTGGTCACTGGCAAAAAGAAGGGAAGTGTGAAAACCCTCCTGGTACTCTGTTAGTCTCAACGAGGCATTACATGTTCTGCTCCTCCACTGTCCCTTGGGCATAAATCTTGTCTCTTCAGAGAGTAAGTTCCTCAAAGGCAGGAGCGTCTAGATGGGCAAAGCCTGGCTGATTTGAAGGAAACAACTTGATTTGTTTCCTTGGCCAGATATTATGGCAGGGACCAAAAATGTCACTTCTTAGTTCAACTGAGGATGGCTTTGTGGGCAAGAGCTGCAAAGTAGCTCCTAACCCTGCCATCTTGGGTGCAGATGTCTTTCTCAAATGGCACCCAGAGTCCCCCAGACCGAGGGTTCTGTTCGCTGAGGGTTCTGCAGGTGGTTCTTTGAGAACAAAGCCTGGGAATCACTTTCTCCCCAGCATGCTGACCATGTACCAGGAAAAAGTGGACCCCCAATGCGGGGATAGCTAGGAGGAGGCACTGGGTGATGGGTGAATATTTGATCATGTGGTTATTGAGTTGGTGGCAAAGCCTTGACCTGATATGATAGGATTGAGCTGTGCCATCCATTTAACACCAGGGTTGATAGTTGAACTGCATTGATTCTTTCATCCTCCCTGCTTTTTATACCTCGGAATTGAGGCATAGAGAGGGTAAGAAATATATCATACCGTCATATAGCTACTAAGGGGATTCTTCATTCATTCAGTCACTCTATCATTCCATATTAAGCTTCTGCTCTGGGCCAGACAATGAAAGATTTTATATATAAAATGTATACACAAAAATGTATATGTATTTTAAGAGATGTTACACTTTCGTCAATGTTGCTCAAGCAGTAGTTTGCCGTCATCAGAAGTGTCTGGACGCTGATGGTAGCCATTCTGAGTGCCTCTTGTAATTGCAGAAGTCAAATGTCATTGGTATATATTTAGTATTACAATTTTAGTACAGTTTTTTCCTTTCTTAAATTATATATACATTTTTGGGCATCCTCTGTATATGTTATGAGTTTCTTTCCTGTCATTTTCCAAATAATGGCCTTGATACTTCTGCAATTGATTTCACTAATTAAGTTAATTTTATTCATAATGTTGAAGACATAAGAAATAGATGCAAATGAATGCTAATTTCTGAATTAATATTTCAAGCAAAGGCCCTTGCCATTTTTTAAGGGAAGATTGCTGCAATGGTATTGGAATTCAGAAACAGAAACTTCTGTTTTTCTTCTCCCTCCTTCAAGCTGGGTGCCAGGCTCCCACCCTGTGGATGAAAGTTTCTGAATTCTTGAGAACTTCTGCCCTAGTTTTATTCTAGCTCTTGGGAAGTAGTCATTAGATGCTGAAAAAGTTACCTTTTGCTTTCCTCCCTCATGATTCTTTCTTTGTCCTGGATCAGAGACTTGATGAGAAACTTTTCTTTCTCTTCCATTTCAGCTTTCCCATTTTGTCCTTTTACTTTACACACACACACAGTTAGCACAGAATGACAGTGAGAGGAAAAGGTGCCTAGGGGAGCATATGTGTTTCACACCTTTCCTGCTGACTTCATCCATCACACCTTTCTGTATTAGCTGCAGGCCCAAGGAGGGGAATTCTCATGCAGAAGGGTGAATGGGAAAACTTGATTTACTGTCCATAAAGACCTGCAGGTGAGCCGTGACCTCACCTGATGTGCTCTTTCAGGACTGGGTAGAGAAGTGTTCCAGGGGAGGAGTCTCGCTCCTGGGGAAATTCCTCCTGCTCCCTGGGAATGCCTCTGCACTGCAGTAGCCCTGTGCCTTCTTCTGGGTGGGGGTGGGGGTGGGGGTGGGAACTCCTCTGGTTTCTGCTAGGGAGCAGAAGCTTCTCATTCCGTGTCTTTGATGATTTGAGGGCCTCTGCCGGGAGACAGGAGGGATGGTTAAGCATGCTGCTTATGACTCTATCCAAGAATTTATATTCTTGACTAGACTTGTTGGCCCAATCGCAAGACCTTTGATGATCCAGTTCTTGCAGCCTTGCCGGTCTTGTCTCTTACAATGCCTCCCTTCCTGTTCATGCTTCCCTGTGACCCAGCCATATGGAAACTGCTTACCATTCTCTGAATACTCCAAGCTGCTTACCATTCTCTGAATGCCCCAACTGCTTTGGGCCTTTGCTTACCTGGTCTCTGGGTAGGTTCATATGCAGGAACACCTGCTCATTGTTCAAAGCTCAGATCAAGCATCACTCCCTGTATCAAGCCCAACAGCCCCTTGTCTCTCCCACCTCACAACACCTCTAGGTAGAGCAGACTACTGTTTCCTTAGGTTCTGTTCATTCCTATGCCGGGGCGTTTACCATACCACTTTGCAGCTGTCATTTTCATAAATAATAGGATACGATCACAGTGTTTAAGAGCCGAGACTCAGAAGCCAGGCTGCATGAGGTCAGTCCCAATTCTGCTACTTACCACCTATGTGATCTTGGGCAAGTTATCTGGTCTCTATGCTTTAGTATCCCCATCTGTAAAATGGAGGTGATAATAATACTTCCTCATAGGTTTGTTTTGAGGATTAAATGAATTACTATTATTTCCTCTTCCTCCTCCTTCTATTTCTTCCTTTATATACCTACTTTCTTGTACTTACTACTTTTCTCTTCTATACACACTGCTCTCGATAATGTTGGAGGCAGTCTAGAGTAATTACTTTTTTTTCATTTTTAAATTTCTTAAATCAGCTTTTGTAAATTTATAGCAGAGGTAATATTGTTGAATGTTGACTTCTCAAAGTACCACCAAAATAACTCATTGATAAAGTAAGTCCAAGTTTGTTGCTTACTATAGTAAGGGAAATCACTCCCTTGACAGAGTCTTAATACCATCTCAGAAAGGGGAGGGCAACGTTGAAATATTTAGGAGTCGATTAGTAGCAGGCAAATTTCCTGATAAAGTTGTTTGAGACTGGCTGATACAGCAAGGTGAGAATTTCAAGCCAGAGGTGCGAAGCAAGTCTTGGATAGCTGATGAGCCCGGTTGGGTCATCTATTGTAATTTGTTGAGTGCTTTTAGGACGTCTCTGAAACAAATAATAAAAGGTACTTGGAATGTCATCTTTCTGGGGAAGAGTGTCCTGGAAGAGTCAGGTTAATGTGGACGGGCAGTTGGGTGGGCGTAAATGGTTTGGTTCTTGATACTTCGAAAGATAAAATACTTTTTTATTTTTTAGAGACAGTTTATGTTTGGTTATGTTTTGTCATGAAATTCGGAATGGCTGAGCTGCAAGCATAAACCACAATTTTTGGAGGATTTCAAGAGTACACTTATGTGCCCTGTACAATATGAAAACTATGGGATGGCATGAGAGCCTTTGAATCCCACACAAAAGGAAAAAACACCTAGTGGGAGGAAGACATTAGTAAGGAAGCATAGAGACTGTTCATCTCAGGGAAGATGCTCAGTGCATGTTTACGAAGTGAGAGTGGTGAAGACCTTCAGATGTTTGGGAATCTGCGGGTTAAGGGAACTGGTACTCCATTTCTCATCTGGAACTAGTCAGCCTTTTGCCTCCTGCCAACAAAGAGGCAACAGAAGTAGGCGAGGCAACGGGTGTAGGCCTTGTCTGGAGAAGGGTTAGGAGGGAGCACCCCTGCCTTTCCTGCTGGAGTAGAACCAAGAATGTGGATGGGAGTTGGGATCTGGAGGCGCTGCCAGGGTGTCATTGTGGCACTGGGTGAGGGGACTTCATGAGAGAAGCTGTGGGTTACTTATCTCAGGCTGGGGACCGGGTAGAGGGCTTAGCCACTGTCAGCGCATCGTCTGTGGGAGGGAAGAGATAGAGCTCCCCAGCTCAATTATTGAGCATTACTTCTGCTAAGAGAACAGGTCGTGAGGTGCATCAACAGGCGGTGAGTTTCAGTTGTCCATTGCAGCACACCGCCCCACCCCCGCCCTTGAAGCATTGACTTAAGCCACTAGCTTAAGTTTAAAGCTATGACAGTGCCAGTTTTGCTCACAAATCTGGAGGAGGGGGCAACTGGGCTCGACTAGGCCATTCTTGTTCAAGATCTCTCATGGCGTAGCAGTCGGACGGCAGCTGGAGCTGGGTTGCCTTGAATATTGATTTACACATCTGACCACTAGGCTGGGAAGACTCAGACAGCTGAGGGCAGGCATAGCGGGGACTGCACAAGCTTCTCTCTCTCTACGTGGTCTTTCCACAGGGCAGACCCAGACCTCTTCCATGGTGGCTAAAGGCTCCCAGAGCCAAGCACCCAAAGTCACTCCCAGAAATCCCATGGCCTTTTCCAAACTAGTCATAGGCAACCCTCTGCTTCGTTCTCCTCATTGATGCAGTTATAAAGACCTGCCCAAGTTCAGGGAGAAGTTGCAGAGACTCCACTACTTGGTAGAAGGAGTATCAAAGAATTTGCAGGGAGGTTTTCAAACCTCCCCAGTTTGAACATACAGAACCCTGAGGAGCCCCTATTTCAGAGCAGGCCCCGATGCTGATGACCCACACCAGATGCCTCTCCCCCATACCACGAGGACACAGGGGTTTCTGGGAACTCGGGCTGATTGAGGGTCTAAGAGGAGAGCAAGGGGGGTAGAGAGCATCTTGAATTGATTGAATTTAAATCCTGAATTGATCATGTTTAAATCTGTCAGTTACTGAGAGTGTTGGTTGGGAAAATTAAGTTTCTAAATTTCAAGCAGAAAAAGAGTGACAATAGAACGCTTAAGTTTAGCTACTGAAAAACAAAGTTACATATCTGAAGCTCTGACTGTGTGTGAATCAGGGGTGGGGACACTAGAAAGATGGCAGCCAGCTGACTTCTTCCCAACTGAAATCCAGTTGCTGTGCAGGCAGGAGCAGGAGGATCTGAAGGGTATCAGCAGATCGTGACCTTTGGTAGGGTCCAGGGAGGAAGCTATCTTAAGACTTTTTCATCTCTGAGGTGAATAAGAACCAGGGGTCACCACCAGAGAGCCTGGGCGTGAGGATCCAAGTGCAGATTTCCGGAGCAAACGTGGACTGCAAGGCTCTGCAGACCCACGGGAGGGAGGGTAGTGCTGGCTCTGTGAGTGGTTCTGGGACTTCCTGCTGGTGCCAAATCTCGAGGGATCTGAAATAGTAGGCTGAGTCCCCACTATATCTGAGGCCCAGAAGTTCTAATGTTTGTGGATGTGGCCAGGGAGCCCAGATATTTTGTCCTGAGAGCCTCATGGGCACGGCAAGCTGGGTCACCACTGATACCCAGGGCAGACTGTGGCCCATCACTGTCAGCTAAGTGCCCCACGGGTTGGATCCGGGAAGTATCTAGCTGTTTAACACCCGACACAGGTCATGTTGTAATACTCTCTCCTTTCAATGACGTTATTTTCACTGATAATCGTGAAGTGTTTGGTAATCATTATTTATTTATCCTTTAGTTTTAAACAAACAACCATTCATGAAGCCGAATACATTTCAGTTTTCAAAATGATTTTCAAATTCAGTAAAACGTTACATGTATGAACTAAACTTTTCACTTCTCAAAATATTTTGGCTTGCAGTTCATACTTCTTAACAATTTTTTTTTTAACACACATAAAAACTCCCAAATGCTCACGTAGTAACAGAACTCAAGTGACCCGTGTTGTGTTTCTGAACCGTTATTGTGCTATCATTGTTTATTTAGAATCCACTGGATAGATACAGGAACATGGAGTACCACGGGGGATGGAGGTACAAAATGTGTGTGAAGTGAGCTGGAACAATTCCAAACTACTATGAGCTTATTCTTCATAGGAGCTCAAAACAAATTCTCGATGTGTTAGAGGCCAACTGTATAAATGAGAATTTTCCAAATTAACGTTCACGTAGAATACAATGTCTATTTAAAAAAAGGTAATAAAAATGTGCTAAGGTGAAGCTTATATGTGTATAATTAAAACTCACCAGTAACCACAGCCATTGTTTAAAACTTAGACCAACAGAAGATTCCTGGGGGAGAGGTACATATTATCACTGACATTGTTTAAATTGCCATGCAAGGTGAAAATAAAAGGCAGTCTGGCTTCTTGTTGGTTTTAGTGTTTTTTGTTTCTTGACACACACTGTACCTCTTAGCAGCTGGCATGCAGGTGGGCCTGTTCCCACTGCCTTGCTCTTGGTGGCCACTGGCGGCCTGAGCCCAGGGTAAAGCGATCGAGGATCCAGAGCAGGAAAGAACAAGCAGGGCACTGTCCACATGGCAGCTCAGAGAAATGGAAGTGCCACAAACCCTGATCCAGAACTCAGGGGAAGGGGGGATAAGATCACCAAAGGAGATTTGCCCACGCACAAAGAAAAAAAAAATTCTCTGGAATCGATACCTTGCTCTTTTAATCTGAAAGTTTTATAGATGAATGGAAGAGTGAGTGTTGAGACCTGAACTGGAAGATCAAGAGCAAGAAGTTGGAGCAAAATTAAAAAGAGAAAGAAATCATGGAGAAAAAAACATAAGCAAACTTGTATACAGATCCGTGAGACCTAATATATGAGCAGTATCAGTTCCAGCAGGAGCAAAAAACAGATGAAGGAGAGCTTATGTATAAGCAAATAAAAAAAAAAAATTATCTGAGCGGATGAGAGAATGACACTAAAGAGGCCACTTAGTCTGCAGAGTAAAAATGTCGTGAGTATCAGACAGTATTGAAGAGAACAGCCATATAACTCAGTGTTCTCATATCCTGGTACAATTCCTGAACTTAAAGGTAAAGAAAAAATTCCTATCAACTTCAAGATGCAAAAACGTTACACAGGAGAAAGGATCAGACTCATTTGAACTGTATTTTGGCAACACAGCAAATTAGAAGATAGTGGAATAAGGTGTGTGTGTGTATATATATACATACATATATATACTTTTTGTTTTTCAAGAGACAAGGTCTGTACCTGAAGAATCTTATATGCAACGAAGAAATTGTTCACTTGCCAGGATGAAAGAATAAAATTTATGGATTTTCATGCACCATATGAGTAAAATAACTGAGAAAGAACTCTGAACAAACAGACCCCAGAGTGATAAACAGTGGCCAATGATGGAATGAATGGGGATATGTAATGTAAGTGCCAAACGAAGATTCTAATGTACAATAGGCCTCCTACCTGGGAAACAATCTGCGAGAAAAAGTATCAAACTGTCCTCGTGAGCCTGGGGAGAGGTCTCATCTGATGGGGCATAAGAAACGGGGCTGATTTTATGTCCTGTGATCTGTACTCGGTCCCGTGCTCAGCAGGGCTTCATGCTTCATTGGAGTCTCTGCTGTTGCTCTCTTGAAATTATTAATAATTTGGAATAAGGGGCCTGAAAATTACGTACCTGGGGCTGAATAGAGACTAAATGTTTCCACAGACTCAATTTAAATGCCGAACTGACCAAGTTTAAAGTCCAAAAGATTCTGAGTTACTTTGCGTGAAAAAGTGTAAGATTTTTTTCTGGTTAGAGATGGTGGCTTGAGAATTTGGTTAAACTGAGAAAGAGAGAAAAAAAAATGTTAGCTGTTTGTATATCAGCTCCAGTGAAGATTATAGCTGATAACATGCGAGGTATTTGAGGGCAGAGACAATAAGTTCCTCATCTGTGTGTCCTCATGGGATTTCTCACAGAGAAGCAGCAAAAGGTGGAATGCGGGAGCTGCCTGCCATCTTACCCCACCCACACTGTGCATGAGGCATGCAGAAGAAATCCATTTTGAGGAATTGAAGTCTTCCTAGGTATGGAAAGTATTCTCTGTATCGAGGGACAATAGTCTCTGATGTTATGTTTTTAATGACAGCGTTTCAAAAACTGCTAGGCACTGTACTAAAGGTCGCCAGGAGACATAGGAGAAATAAATCATGGCTACTAGTCACAATTTACTAAGAGCTTGTCACCTTCCTTAAGGCCCCCCTTTTGATCTCTCCTTGTGATGTCCCCTCTCTAGCTTCCTAAGTTTTTTCTATAAGTATTTATTTTCCAACTTAAGGAATCTGCTTTCTCACATCTGCTAAAGTAGGCATCTGTGGGTTTTGCTGTCCAGCTTCTGTGTTGTTTTCTGGGACCTGTCCTGATTCTGTTCTGGGAATCCTTCCCTACCCAAACCCCAGGACTAGGTGGACGTAGCCCAGGTGAATCCACTCTCTGCTCAGTGAATGTTCAGGCCATGTGCTATGTCATACAAACTGGAGTGGTTTGGAGAGTGAAAAGGGGACACTATTGGGACATGTTGATGGGGACTCTTCTAGACAGGACTGGATGTGTGGTTACCCTAGTTCAGAGGGGCCACCTGACCCAAGCCAGTCTGAGCAGAATGAATGTCTGTGAATACTGGAGAAAGGAGAAGCTCTCTCTCTCCAGAGACTAGCAGAAGAGATGAACTCTCTCTGCCCAATGCTCTGCGAGTTTGTTGGGCTGGAATTGCTAGTCAGTGTTGTCATGTTGCAACCTGGGTGACAAGGCCAATACTGAGGAAGGAAGAGGTGGGAGAATCCCAAAGGACCAGAGTTCAAGCCCTGATGACACAGGTTTTTGGTTTCCTCCATACTCTGTCCCCAAGAGAATGCATTTATGTCCATACCTTCCCCTCCATGCAGAAGCCTTTCTGGTGGACTGGTGGCCCCCACCTGCCCTCTGAGTTAAGCTCTTAGGAGATATTTTGGTTTTCCTACAGAATATTTCCTTTGGGAAGTCCTACCATTATCTTAGAATTGAATACAAACCTAATAAGTTAGGTTTGTAACTAGCTCTGTGTCCTACAATTTCTACTTTCATCATTTTGTCATTAGTTGAGTACTCCTTCTGTTTCATTTATTCAGGTTTGAAGACTCAGAGTCCTCACTCTCTTAGACCTTCCTTAATGCCTGACTCATACAGGTTTCTTGTCTCCTATAGATCCAACTGAAATTTTTCCAAGATTTCTTGGAGATGTCTTCCCTTCCATGCTTCCTCCTGACTTGAAGTCCTCAGAGTTTCATGGTTTGATTGTGTCTTAGCCTCTGCACTAGCCTTCTGGCTTCCAGACCTTCTGCCTCTTCTAACGCAAGGATAAATTTTGTGTCGTGTGTGTGTGCCCTCGGCACAACAAGAGCTCCTCTAAATAATAATCTTAAATACACAAAGGAAAATACTTAGGATTACAAAGTAGACCAATTATATTAAAATACAGTTATTAAAATAGAACCCTCCCCACACGTATGCTATAGTAACATATGTGCTTCTGTATTAATGCCTCAATCAAGATCCCGTCAGTGATAGTTTCAGTAAAAGCTATAATGTTAAAGCTGTGATGAGTGTAAATGATGTTTTTATATATCTGCAATAACTGTAATGAGATATGAAAATATCTATAACTTTTATGCTGACAAATATACAAGGACTACTGATAATTACTGACGTCTGTCGCCTACATTCAAAATAGAAGAAAATATTACATTCCAATCAAAGATTAATGTAAATAAAGCTGTTTTTTTTCACCTAGGTACACGGACCCCAGGTTAAGAGTCCCTACTATCCGTCTGCTTGTAACTGTCAGGCCGATCTCCTCCACATAATTTTTTTATTATGTCACTTCTTTCTTCAATCTGCTCTGGCTGCCTATTGCTTATTGGATCAAAATCAAACTATTGAGCTTGGCATTCAAGAGCCGTCAGAATACTTGCTACCCTACCTGTCCAGACTTTTCTGACACCAGCTTTCACCTTGGATTCTGCTTTCTAGTGAGACTGATTTCTTTGTGGTTTGGATGACAGAGGAAATACATACCTCAATGTTTTACCTAGGCTTCTCTATTTGCTAGTGAAAGAAACATAATTTGCTTAAGCCAGAAACGATACAAGCATAGATGGATCCAGGTGCACAGATAATGCTTCCTATCTTTCTAAATCTCCTGATACAACTTCTTTTCTCTTCATTGGCTTTAATTTCAGGCAGGATTGCCCTTGTTCTGGAAAGACAGCAGCAGAAATCCAGGCTTTCTTATGTTTTTTTTTTTTTTTTTTTTCCAGCTTCTGGATCCTAACAGGAAGAGAATCTCATTCTAAATGGTGGCAAGAAACACCATGGGACTTTCTAGCTGGCACACAGCTTGTGCCCTTTTCCCCTGAGTTGACTCGTGTGAACATAAAGCTAGAATATTCTGACTGAACATACCTAGGCAATTGCCCGGTCCCTGAGCTAGGGATGGTGTCAGCCTGCCCAAAGCACGTGGAAAGAACAGGGAAGGGGATGTATCCCAAAGAAAAATCAGGTTGCTGTAATCAGAAGAACAGTTCTTAAAATGTGCAGGCAGAAACAGTAGATATCTGCTATGTCCTTTAAGACTGGCTTCTATTTCCTTCCACAAAATATGTTCTTTCCCTTCATTTCCCCCTAGACAAATCCCTTCCTTCATCCACAGAGGGTAGGTGAAGTAAATAATATCATTGAGCAGCTACTGTACGCCAAGTGCTTTACACCCATGCACCAGGCTTAAATTCATAGTCACAGCTTGTAAGAACAGCGGGGTAATCCAATTTATTTCTCAATAATCAAACTCAACTTCAGCAGTGTAATTCAATTTATTTCTCAATAATCAAACTCAACTTGCTCTTCATGGTGAGGGAATATTTTTGTCACGTCAAGGAAACTCAGATTCTTCTGGCTTAAAACTTTATTTCTTTTCGAATCAATACCCTATCAAGTCAGGCTATAAATTTAGTTAATTCAAAGTTGAAATTCCCTATCTCAAGGATGTTCTCCCTTCTTAGGGGTTCTCCCTTCCCTCTTCCTCTCCAGGATGCTGCCTGAGTGTAAAGAAAAACATGCACAGCATCACAGCTGCAGGGGCAGGGTGGATTTGCTGTCCTCACCGGCCTCAGTTGACCTCACTCATCCTTGCTTATGGAAAGTGGGCCTGACTTCCGGTTGCGTGCTTGCTGTGTTTACTGCTGCCCATGGACCAAGCATGGACTGCAGTCATAAAGTCTGTGTACTTGACACCCTCCTCCTCCTGACCCCAGGCCCCTCTCAGTGCATGGATCCTCTCAGCCTTCTGTGGGGTCCCCCTCCACTGGCACAAGGAATTAGGGATCTCTGTGGTCTCGGGTGCTCTTGCTGCCACAAGCCTCCATTTACCTTCCTACTTGACT
This sequence comes from Rhinolophus ferrumequinum, assembly GCF_004115265.2. Classification (NCBI taxonomy): domain Eukaryota; kingdom Metazoa; phylum Chordata; class Mammalia; order Chiroptera; family Rhinolophidae; genus Rhinolophus; species Rhinolophus ferrumequinum. The sequence goes on from NC_046300.1 coordinate 19,261,155, forward strand.
GTGGGGCACACTGAGGGGTTTGCGGTTCTTTTTTCTTAGAACTACTAGAGTGAGTTGGTGTACAGGCCCCTTCACCTTTGGCATGTCCTGAATTTATCCTACCTGGGTTTTCTAGCACTTCACACACATCTGCTTCTCCATTTTCCCTATGGGACAAGAGGACTACAGCTTACCTATAATCTTTTTTTTTCCCCACCTTGGGTTTTTTATTTTATTTTTTATTAGTTTCAGGTGTACAACACAAATGTCAACTATAATTCTCTCTCTCTCTATGGCCATCTTACCTATAATCTTGTCCTCTTGCACCATCCTCTAGGTTATCCCCTAGGCTTTTATCTTCTCCCTGCAAGGTGGCCAAACATCTCCCAGGACATATCCTCTTCCTTTACCCTTGATCCTCTGAGTTTTCGTGCTTTTGATCTTTGGAACCAGCAACCACTTGTTTTCATTTTCTCTCTCAAAAAATCCAGCTCTTAGAAAATGAAAGTCCTATCTTTCATAGAGATTGTCTTTGAATATGCTCCAGGAGTCTATTTTGAATGTTAAAAGCTGACTATCAGATGCTGTGTTCTTGTCTGAGTTCTGTTGTTCCTTGTGATGGCACGGACATCTCCAGTCAACAGCTGGAGAGCAACAGGTCAACATAAACAACCTGTATTAGTCTCTTGTTCCCGCCACAAACTGAATGACTTAAAATTACACAAATTGATTGTCTTATAGTTCTGAAGGTAAGAAGTCCCAAATGGCTTTCATTAGGCTCACATCAAGGTGTTGGAAGGGCTGCATTTTTTCTGGAGGCTTCAGGAAAGTGTGTTCCATTGCCTTTGCCAGCTTCTGGAGGCTGTGCATACTCCTTAGCTCGTGGCTTTGCATCCCTCCAACCTCTGCTTCTGTCTTCACGTCTTTTCCTCTAACTCTGATCTCCTGGCCTCCCCCTTATGAGGACCCATGTGATTACACTGGACTCACCTAGATAACACAGGATAATCTCCCCATCTTGAGGTCCTTAATTTAAATACATCTTCAAAGCCCCTTTTATATATAAGGTGACATATTTGCAGGTACCACGGATGAGGATATGGGTACCTTGGGGGGCCGTTATTTAGCCAAGCACAGTACCCGAGATGAAAAACGTATATAAAAATATATTTCAAGATATTACCATGTTCTACATTCTAAATCCATAAATCCTCCCAACAACCCCATGAATTGAGGGCTATTATGCTCATTTGACAGAAGAGGAAATTAGAATTAAATTTGGGCCTATGATTGCCTGCCACTGCTCCCTCCACTATTTCATGAAGAGTCCTTCTCCCCTAATGAGGCTACCCCAGCCCACACCAAATTTTTCCTTAATCCAAATGACCATATCTTGTCTTCATGTCACTGTTTTCCATCTGATTGTATAGCGTTTAGAGTATTCAGAGAGAAGTGTGTGTGTGTGTGGTGTGTATGTGTGTGTAAGCCTTTCTTGCCAGACAAAATTGTAAATGCCTAAAGCTGGGATGAAATATTGCTCTTTTGAACCACTGTGCCAATAGAGAGGCCACCATGCTGTGGCCACACAGTAAATATGTCATAAAAACTTGCTTGTTTGATGGTTGGTGCTAGGATCTGCATCAGTTATTCAGTCAGCTAGTTAAAATTTATTGAGTTCTTACTGTCTGCGACGCCCTGGGCCTACTTTGGAGACAGAAGTAAAAGATACAGTCCCTGCACTGAAGATATCCGCAGTCTGATATCTAACAATAGTACCTGTTGTTCCCCTTCCCCCAGAACAACAGGCTAAGGCCCATGCCCTGTTGGACACTATGTGTCTGTTGTTAAATCCTCACAGGAACCCTGAACGTCAGGGGTGAACTTATGTACTTTTTGGTCCCTTTGCTTCTCTTTCTGTGATTTTTCTCCTTTGTCTCAGACCATTCTCAGTTTTGGTTGAATTCCAATTTCAGATTAGCAAAATAGGTGGGCGATTTGGTGGTTCCATTCACAAAAGGAGAGTGAGACATGAAGACAATCTGGACACCCGGGGAGGGGACTGTTCAAGCTGATCATGAAGGACCTTGGAGTTATAGGTAAATCAGTATCTAGGTTTCCCCAGGTCCCTAGAAATTCTTATCGAGGGACTGTTGACCATGACACCAGGCTTTTCTAATTGCTATGGTCAGCACTGGCAGAGCTGCGAGTGGCTTTGGGGCCAATAGGATGGCTGCTTACAAGCCCAAGGGTGTGGCTGCCTGGTGGGTCCTGACACGGAGCCTCACAGCCTCCAATTTGCAGTCACCCTTGGTCACTTTAATATTTTCTTCACTTCCTGGCCACCATCCTGGGCACATTTTCAGGGGAAATGGGAAATAGAGAAAGATTGCCCTTAGTCAGAGCTTCTGTGCTGAGCTTGTGCTGCCATCCTACTCTCGCTTCATTTCTCAATCACGAGGCCCCTAACCTTCTCTCCTCTACCTACTACTTGCTCTCACAGAAGTGTCTGACATTATCTAGATCTAGATGATACTGATATAGAGGGTGCCAAACAAATGTATGCACATTTTAAGAAAGGAGAACTGTGTTAAAATTGTAATACTCAATATATACTGATAACAAAAGATGAATATAAGTCACGTTTGATTTCTGTAATTACAAGAGGTGCTCAAAGCGGTTACCATCAGCGTCCAGACACTTCTGATTACGGCGAACTACTGCTTGAGCAACATTGACCTAAGTGTCCACTTGTATACGTTTTTGTGGCACCCCTGGTATATAGATATAATCTTACAAGTACCAAACTTTTGTTTTATTATTATAATTAATTCTCTAGAGATTCTGCTAAAAATATAGAAGCCAGAGCCTCACCCAAAATCTCCTAAATGAGAATCTTAAGGTATGGGTATTTTAAAAAATGTATTATTTAAAAAAAAATATTGCCAAATAATTTTGCTGCCTCAAAGTCTGAGAGTCACAACTTTCAGTTAATTCCTTGTTCCTCGTTTATCTGTACACCATCATATCTATTTTCTGAAAAGGCATTTTTAACATCCTCAAGCAAGTGGGTAATGTTGAAGTCTTTGACGAAATGTGGTGGATGTGGGTAGGAAAGGAGAAGTGGAAAGTAAAGAGAAAGGCTACTAACTATTGTTGGTGTGCATGTAAGATGAGGCATTCGGTGGGGGTGGGGGTGGCTTCACTATTTATAGTATCTCCTTCAGTCTTCTCTAAATATCTCTTTAAAAAGTAAGTATGATTGTCCCCATTTTGCAGATGGGCAAATGGATCTTACAGAGATTAAGGCACTTGGCTGAGGCAAAACAGCTAGGATATGGTGAAAGAAATTTTCAAATCGTGGTGTCTTGGTCTATCCAAAGACTACATTACACTAGTTCAGAAATGCACCATGGGGGCTAGAAACATTGAAAGCTAGCTCTGGTGGCATTTCCTTTGATTCCCTAAACTACATTCCCTAAACTATACACATACATCCAATAGTCTGTGAAATTTAAGGAAATATCCGTACCCCACCTCCTGCCCGAATAAAGGGTTCTGTGGTCACATACATTTTGGAAATGCCACTTTCAGTAGCCTGGTCTTGGACAGTGATCATAAATTAACACATTGATGACCTAAAAAGCTTCTACAAGTGAAAATAACTTGGGTCAAGCCCACCTTTTGTACATGTACTTCCCAGTCATCATATGTTTCCAAGAAACATTGCTGCAACTTCTGGGGGAATGTATACATTTGGGGGAACGTTGGCTTAGCACAGTGGCAGTCCCCATCTTTCAAGGGAATGCAAGAGAAAGAGAAGGAGCAGGGGATAAAGGCAAAGGGAAGAACCATGGACCATTGTTTCCTCCTTTGAAAACAGAGAACTGACAGCAAGGCAGCCGAAAGGCCATGAAACCTGTCCACTGTCTCCTCTGCAATCCTTAGGGATGAGCACGTGGGTCATTCAGTGCCCACGGAATCCTTTTTACTTTCTAAACCATTAAGGAGGCCTTCGCAGTCCATTAGCTGATGTTGCTGAGACTCCACTGCAATAACATTACTAGCCTGATTTTCTGGGTCGAAGAGAGCCACGTAGTGGGAAATAGCCTCTCCTTCCGCTTTCTGGATCCTCGTGTGTTTGCCTTCAGCAAATACACCTCCAGATACAATTTTAAATTAAAAAACAAGAAAGCGTATTGGATTAATTCATCATGGCTGGTTTTCTACCTGGAGCAAAACAGACTTTCTAAGCTGCCCATCTAAGCTTGTATGAGACACAGCACAAAACCCGGGCTGGAGTTTTCACCACCTTGTAGCTCACTGGTCTCTCTCTGAAATCAGAGGCAAAGGAAGAGCCTGAGGAAGAAAGAACACGGCGAAGCCTGGGATGCTGAGGGACGCACCTGGGCTAGCAGGGATGCCCTGTTCTTGCTGGGCTGTTTTACCTGCTGATTTCATTGTGCGTTGCTGGGGGATTTTTAGTGGAAAATGCTCTGTGATTAATTACACAGCTAATGAGCTCTGAGAATTTAGCTTTCAGATTCTCTCACTCTGGGTGACGAGTGGAAAAAGTACCGTGCAACATCTTCTGCCCTTGGGGAGTAAGTTAACAGAGTTGAAGTCAGATTTTTGAAAGGCAGCACATTCCTTAGAGGAACATCTGGAGTTCATGGATGTCTCGCATCCAGATGCATCAGTAATGCCTCTTGCCTCTTTCTGGAAAGGCCCATTGTAGAGAGTATGTTCCCTGCCTTGGATATATTCTTCTGCAGTGGTACAGTTGTACCTGAAGGTGAAAACAGAGGTGATATTGTACTAGCATCGCTGCTTCCAGGTTTTCTGATGAGTCCTGCCAGCCTGAAGAAATCCTGGGGCAATCCATGTGTCTATATCCCATCAGACAGATGTTAAATGCAATTTACCTTTTGGGCATCCTTTCTGAGGAAACTACCAGAAACAGTTCTCCAAGTTAAATGAGAAACAAAAAAAGTGGAAAACTTGACAGTAAGGAAACTGAGAACTCCACATGGGATTGAGGCAAAGGAAAGGCGCTGGGTTAGAATAAAGGGAAACCCTGGGGTGATAGCTGTGCAGCAGACCTAGAGGGCAAGAGGGCAAAAGGCTCTAGCGGGGAGAATCTGAAAAATAAAAGTAGAACTGGTAGATCAACGGATACATTTCTCTATGTGGGAAAAATGAATTTAGAGGCTATTGGACAATGCAGAAAAACTAGCCATAGCTTTTCACTAAGTAAATGAAAAATAAGACAATTATTACACCAGATAAAATGAAAAAGAAAGGAGAGAAAGGAAATATTGACAGTATACTACTTGGTTTGGCAGTAAACAAGAATTATATAGCTAGAATATTACATTGGAAGTATACTGAGATTGAAGGACATATGAATGGAGGTATGGAGGTTAAAGAAAGCTAAATATTTACTTGCTATTACAGGTCATCAGTAGATGATTTCCAAAATTCGAAAACGAAGAAAGCAATAGAACATGTGCATTGGTTAATTGTGAAAAACAGCAACCCAAAATAACTATGAATTTAACTAAACAAAAGTTTTTATTTTTCACTCAACATAGCTAGACAGTCTAGGGTCGTGGTGATAGTTTTGCTGCATAAAATTCTCAGTAACCTAGACGTCCTCTATCCTGTTATTCTAACAGAACAGGCTTCCATTCCCAAGTTAACCTCATGGTTCAATATGGCTGTTTAGATTCCAGCCATTGTGTCTTCAATCCAGCTCAAGAAGGGAGGAAGAATGAAAAAGAAAGCCGGCAAAGGATATGTTTTCAGTTTCCTGAAAGTTACATGTAATGCTTTTGCTTACATCCCTTTGACCAGGATTTAATTGTACAGCTATATGTAATTAAAAGGAGGTTTGAAAAAAATATGTTTTACTCTGAAAGTCAGAATCTCAGCTAAAAATTGGGCTATACATTTCTATGGAAGAATGGGATAATGGATATGGGGAAACTAGACATGTCTTCCACACAAGTTATTTAGAAATGTGGGAGTCAATTCCAGAAGAAGTGTCTAAGTTTATTGAAAGTAATTGCTAGTTGGAGATGAGGCTTTTGGATGAGGACTGAGTGGTACGTGTTATCACGGTATTTTGTTATAAATTTCTAGTACCATTATCTCTAACTTTTAAAACTTATGTGCATGTATTGATAAATAAGTTAAAATAACTTATAGGGGCCTGTGGCATGTGGATGTGATAGCAGACTATGCACGTTGAGAGGATGTGTCCATTTTTGCCTTATATTTATCCCCTGTTTGTTGCTACGTATAAGGTGAATTGGTATATTTAGGCTTCATGACAAGCTAAAGAAAATGTGATTCCAAATTACAGAGAGGTAATACTTAGGCTTCTAAATTCTTCCCTTTATCTACTCTATTTTTCTTGTTTTCCTATGAATTCAAAGAAAATCTTCCCAGTGGGCCTCAAAAGCCATAGTGATGGTAATAAACTAGGGACACGTCTCAGAAGCTCAGCATAAGACCTGTTTAATTTCGGTGTTAACACATCTCCTTTTGGGGAAGTTGCGCAGCTTTTTATTGTAGTTTGCCTTGTAATTCATAGCCTTTTAAACTATAAGAAACAGTGAAGTTTAATCTGGAGATTCTGGTTTTGGCCAGTCCAGGTCATATCTCATGCCAGGGCTTATCCTCTCAACTTCTTTGCTGGTAAATATTTTCTGCTTTCAAAATTCATATCTATCCCTGATTTAGAGAATGTCAGTTTCAGCTTTCTTGTCTCCCTGAATGGAAGTGCATTTCATGAAGGCTCAGTTCATATGCTATGTGAAAATGATTCACCACTACAGAGAAGGAAATGAAATATCGAGATGAGGCAAACACAGTACCAGTCCCAAATAAATACCCGAGGGATACTGATCAAAATGTTATCAATAATAATCTTATTAGCTTGTGTAATAATAATATAAGTGAAGTTCAACTTACTGTAGTTTGCTTTGGTAAATACCAGGCGCTTTTTTATAGGTCATCTCTGATGTTCAAGAATTCTACAAGGAAGATGTTATCATCATCCTGACGTCAGAGATATGGAAGCACACCTCAGAGATGTGTCATGTCTACACCAAGGCTTAACAGTGAGTCAGGGAGGTTTGGGTTTCAACTCAACTGTCTGATTTCAAAGCCTGCACTCTTTGGATGGCACCTGACTCTGAATTTTCAGTGGCTACCCCATCCTAGATCCAGCCATTCAGTATTTTCTGAACATCTACTATGTCTTAAGAACTATGCTAGCTTCAGCAAAGAACATGTTACGTAACTCTGCCTCACAGAACTTACCTTATAGGATCATATCATGTGGGTGGAGAGGGGGGAAAAACATAGATACAAACATCACAGTTACAAATGCGAGACCATATATGCTGTTTTTGCCAGGACAGTCTTGAATTTTTCCTGTTATTCTCGGTAATAGTACTCCCTTTCACTCTCAAACGTGTCCTGGTTTGGGTGATAAACTATATGATTATTGGAGCAGATGCTGGCAGTGCCCCATCCATATTCTCTCTGTCTTACCCCCTCAGTGTATACCATCTGATTTTCAACTTCCAGCATCTGCATTTCTTTCATTTGGAGCTTTCTCTTGCCACTGACCTTGCTAATGGGCCAGAGGTGCTAGGGAGTTATTAGGTTGGTGTAAAAGTAATTGCAGTTTTTGCAATTATTTTTAACCTTTTAAACAACAATTACTTTTGTACCAACCTAATAAATGCTGGGAGAGTCTGGGAGCAGCTCTCCGGCAATGACCACTAACTCCCTTACCTCTTGGTGGGATAATTGAGGTGGTGTCCTACCCTGGCTCCCTCGTTCCCCACAGGATGAAGCTCCAGTTGTCCACAGAGGAATTGGCTTGATTATCTACCATTTATTGGCTGCTTTTTCTCTCTGTCCCTCTTCTCCACTCCCCTATAGTGTGTCCTGTAGTTTCCAAGTGGAGTATGTGTATCAGGATTCTTGTCTGAGCATTTCCTTGTGGTGTTAATCCAAACTAAAACACACCCCTTAGCTATAGGATAGTTGAGGACTGAGTGGTGTGGTTTAAAGTATAACCTTTAAGGTGAGGTGAGACTTGACCTTGACATTGATATTTGGATATGATTTAGGTAGCAGTATGGGGAGGGGAGGACAGTGTAGGTGAAGGTGGCCAGATATACAAGGGAGACAAATGGGGAGGTGGGGTGCAGATGGGGATGGACTTTGGTTCTGTGACATGAAGTCAGACTCTACCGCAGGAAAAGGAACATCAGTCAGTGGGGGACAGAGAGCTGTCCCACGTGTGTTTGCGCAGGGCAGTGAAATAACGCACAATATTTTAAAGCCATGTGTGGCAGGGAACAGGCAGATAGGTTGACAAAAAAGAGAACTGAGTCAGAGAAGCCAGAGGGGAAAATGGTGTGATCAAAATAGGAAGAGATGAAGGCTGGACGGCAAGTGGAGCAAACAGCAAAGGGAGAAAGGGTGGTTAGGAGTTATTTCAAGGTAGAACCCATCGTATGTAGTGGCTGACTAGCTACATGGGACCCAGGACTGGATGAGTCAATGGTGACCGTTCCTCAGCCCACAAACCACCCTCCACTTCAAGCTGTGAGCAGCACTGATGACAGACAAGCTGCTACGTCTGAGAAACCAATTCTCTCCAACGTTGAAGTGCACTCCGCGTCAGGTTCTCTTCGCTTCCCCTGCCACGGCCACGCTGAGCTCCTGCTGAATGGCGGTTACTACCCAGAGCGTACTTTTCTCCAGTGAAATGAAAACAGTGGTGAAGAGCTCGGGTTGGGTCAGAGAGAGCAGGGTTCAAATCTTAGCACTGTTTCCTGGGTGCATGGCCCCAAGCAAGGGTATTAATGCCCTGAGCCCCAGTGCCCTTAGCTTTTTAATGTGGGTAATAGTTAAGGGATTTTCCTTTATGGTGGTGCTTTGAGGATTTATTGAGATAATACATGGAGGAGGTCATCCCAGTGTGTGGTGCCCCCATAAGTGCTCAGAAAATGATGCCAATCACTGCTGTTGTCACTGCTAAGCTCACAGTGATGCAGTCTCCTCCTGCAAGTCAGGAGGACTAACCCCCGAGAGAGTCTCAGACCCCCAGCGTCCACCTGGAGCTGACGGAGGCCTCGGCCGTGGCCATGGCCATGGCATGAGGGAAGAACAGAGCACACAAGATCTTAAATGCCTTGCAACATGCTCTTGACTCAAACCTCCACCACCAACACACCGCACAGTAAAGCACACAGAGGAATGCAATCATTGGGTGAAACAGAGTAAGGAACCGTCCCTAAGTCAGTCAGAGTCCTGGTGGAGTGAGGAAGGGGGGCTGGTCCGGGAGGTGGGTCCCAGAGGTTCTGTCCGAGCGGAGCAGAGCGGAGGGGAGGGTTCTCAGAGCCGTGTGGTCGCCTCGCAGTCGAGCCCGGCTCTCTGAGCTGCAGAAGTCCTCAGTTCTTATGCAGCTCTGAGTGCCTGATGTTACCCTGATCAGGACAGCCAGCCGGCGACCCTGACGTCCTCTTCTCTTCAGTGGCAGACCTTCGGAGTGTAGCTGGTTTCACTCAATTACCAGGGCAACCGGGCAGCTCCGTGCATGTCCAACATGGAGTCACTCTTGCTCACACAAAACTCATTCTAACAGCTGTCAGGGGAGCTCTACACAGGTATCAAGGCAGAGTGAACTTTCTCATCCTCACAATGGCTTTAGGAAAATACAGCATGTATAGTGTCAGACAGTTGCTGGACTTACGATAGTGATCACTTCTTTAGGTATATAAACGTTGACTAACTATGGTCTATACCTAAAACTAATATTATATTGTATGTTAACTATATTTTTAATAAAAATGTTAAAAGAAGACTATTAAAGTAAAAAACGTCTATATTTATATCTAAATCACTGTCTTATGTCTATATTGTGGGGGAGGAAAAATAATTTTTCCCTTTACACTTCTAGATGCTTGGCTGAGACCCCCCTGTAATGAAAGAGAGATTAACAAAAGAGAAACAAACAGAAGTTTAATAACATGTACACCTTCTGTATACATGGGAGATACTCAAGAATACTGAGTGACCTCCCCCAAAAGGTCCACCACTACCTTAAAAAATGTCTCCAGCTAAAGTCAAAGAAGCTGTTGGGTGGGGGGAGGCCAGTTATGGGAGATGACCAGAAAAGCACAGTAGAAAAGGGTAAGATTGTTGTGCAGATTTAAATGCCTTCTGCATTAATAAGAGTTTCTAGAGGTTTAGTCATATTTTTCTTCCAGACACACTTACAACAGAGATTTCCCATTTAAATGTAAATGTCCCTTAGGAAAGGGTAACTTCCACTCAAGTCTTCGGAGCTTCTCCTGTGTCTGCTGTTTCTTAACAATAGCCTAAAATAATCCTTATAACAAAGAGGCATATTTTGGGGTGGTATATTCTACTCTCCTTCTGTATCACACTCTCTCTACCTCTATTTCCATCTATTATCACTGATATCTATATTATATCTATCTCTCTATATATAGATATCTATATATCTATATATTATCTATATCTCTATATCATCTATATTTCTATATCATCTATATCTATATATCATCTCTCTATCTCTATGTCTTTATCATTTGTATCTATATATCTATGGCCCAGCAAAAGGTAATACTGTTCAGGATTCTGCAGGAGGCTCAGCATTGGCATTGTGTTTGAAGAAATCGTCTCCTCATCTCCAGGCAGTTTTTTTTTTTATCTCTAGATAGCTACAGTATTGGGAAGTTTCTATTCTATTCTTTGTGCCAGAGATCATATCCCATTTTATGGATGGCTTTAGGTCAATAAATAGGTCTATTTTTTGCTCTTCAAAAGGCTCCCAAACACAATTCATTTCAAACAAAAGTCACCACCCACCTGGCCTCCCTTTCATGTACCTTGCCGTGAAAATGGTCTCCATGCACAGAGCTCCCGCCCAGCTCAGTAGCTCAGTGGGACGGATGGCGATATGAATTCTTAAACACAGACCTGAGCTAAATAGGCACAATTATCTTGTAGGAGAAGGATGACAAAGGGACCACACCCCCTTTCATTCTGTTCTGGAGTCAGTGCTGGCTGATTCTTCAGCTGGCAGCATTTCATAGGGTGGTTATTTCATTTTTAAAGGCCTCTGAATTGTCTAGGATGCCCATGTGGCATTTCCTTAACCTTTGTGGGTGTGCCTGAGGCTTTCTGTTAATCCAGAAAACAGTTCCCAGGTAAGCCATCAACTCAGCGTCTTTCACAGCCTCACACTTGCAATGGCACCATTTCCCACAGTTGCTCCTTACACACGCCGCAGGGTTTCCGGTGAGGCTGGACGTGTGCACACATATCCAGGATTTTCCTCTGTTCATCAGAGATGGCCACAGTGGTAGAGCTCTCAAACTGACCTCCTGTGACTAGAATTTCCCACAGGAGCAAAACTTCGTGCTTCCTGATACTTAACAGAAATGCCCAAATGCTGAAAAGGCCTCTCCTAAATCTCCTCAGTATCAAAATGGCAAAACCCTGAACGGACTGCTCATCTCTACTTTCGAAACTTAGCCCTTTGGCTGAACTGGGGAACAACAGATTTCCAGAATCCGCCCCATCTGGCTTCTTCAGAGCAAGATTCCATCTACTGAGAGCAAAACCCTAGAGTATGCAACAGCCTTGTGAGGTTTCCAGGGGAGGCGGAGGACTTTGGAGACGAAGAGATACACATCTTTTAATAAAGGCTGAACTGTTAAATTGCAAAAAAACATTCATTTTATTTCAGTTAGGCACCAGCATTAGACAATTATAGAATGGACTGATTTGAGGATTAGGTTTCCTTCTTTAGAAAATGACTGGAAAACTACTGAATATGGGGGCACACTTGAGGCTCGTGTAGCATAGGGAGACACTTGCATTTCTTCTGGGATATTGAGGTAGCAGATTCACACAGTGACCCCATCCCTTTATGAGGCTGGCATGCCCACCCCCAGCTGCTGTGGAACTTGGTTGCTAATGATCACAACTGTCCCTTCTCCAGAGACTCTCTCTCCTCTTATGGCAGCTGATGCTGCCATCCCGGAGATGGTGGGCGATCAGACCTCCCACCCCCACCGAACCCCGTCAGGTAGCTCAAGGCCACTGAATGACTGTTACTGAGGTTATACAAGCCCAGGCCCAGCTTCCAGGCAGAGCAGCTATGGTGCAGTTTGCTTAAAGAGCACATGTGGGGTCACCTAGAATCGCCTGAAACCACATCTTTGCTTAGATTTTCATCTGCCTTATCCTGTGTCCCTCATTTCCCTACAAGTTCCTGCTGCGAGCACTTTCTTCCTAATTCCTGTGCCCAGTGATCCCTGCCTCAGGCTCTGCTTCTGAAGAACCCAGACAAGACACCTGCCTTATCAAGGAGGTAACCAGGAGTGTTGGCTTCATCCTCAGTGGTCGTGGGAAGGGGCTGCCTTCCCTTCTCACCCCCACTGTGCCCTCTGAGTAGATTCCAACTGAATTCTGGGCATATAGAGGCTCCTTATAAGAATGTGGTTCTCTTGGCTGCCTGAGTATGATCCTAAGTTAAAAAATAATAGCAAGAAAAACTTCATTGACTGATTTCAGTTGGACTTTTTCATAAAAATGCTGTCTGTTACTGCATGGGATTCTTAGAAGTTTTCTACTAATTAGAAAGAAAGCGACTCTCCTCCCCCCAACGCACTTACACAATTATCTAACTACTCTAGAAAATTACAATTTTAATGTTCATTCCAAGTGTTTCAATTCTTTCTGCCAAAACCATGACTTTGAAACTCTTGAGTTTCCTCTTAGAGCTAATTATTATAGTTTCTGTAAGTGTATTAGAATGCCCTTTCCTTTCCAAAATAATGTATCCATATAAATGTTCAAAACTAAAAAAAGCTTTTTGTTTTATTTTTTTCTACGGCTTTTATTCTGAGTGGTTTAATTTCACATCAGTGGGAGGGAGCTTAAGCACAGGAATGGAGAATCGTGATAGAAATGCCTAAGGCGAAGGGACAATGACTTTCTCGAGTATGTTGTGTTCCCTCTGTGTTATTCTGTCTCCTGGTCAAAAGGGAGTCTCTTAGATCGGGCTCCTTCTGCATAAGCACACCCTAACATGAGACATCATGTTCAGGTAACTTGTTAAAGACTGGGAAGGCAGTGGAGGAAAAGGGCAGGGAGGAGGTGTGAACTGAGCCTCTGGCACTGCTGGCTGAGACCCCCAGAGGGCAGCGTCAGTCTCCATGCTAGGGGAGCTCGGGGATGAAGGACACCTGCGAGTTGTCCCTCTGGGAGGATAGAGAGCTGGACTTCCAGTCTCCTCACCCACCAGTCACTGGTCAAGAGTCCCACGGCCGGGGAAAAGGTAGAAAGTGGCATTTCTGCTCTTCTTCTGTGTAGGCAAAACAGCTCCAGTAGCTTGAGAGCAGTCGTCCAGAATCAGTCACACATGCAGACCATTCAAAGCCAACTCAAACAGAAGCTGGGAAACGGACACCCAGAAACAGTAAGAGGGACATGGAGGGACCTGGGTGGCACATGAACAGAGTCCACTACAGGAATCAGAGGAGTGAAATGTGCAGAGGGATCGGAGTCCAAGAAGCTCTGAACTTGAGGCATTTAGGCCAAAGGGCGTGGTCCATGCCACACACTGGCTGCTGCCAGATGTCCCCGCCCACCCTGCCCACTGTGTGATAGTGGTGGCCCAGCTCCTGCTTTGGGACTCCTTTAGGGCCTATCGCCAGATAGCTCTCTGTTACTCAGGTTGCTGTCTAGTCCACGGGGGTTGAACAAATCACACCTCGTGTCAATAGTCATAACTGTGGATGTGAATGTCTATGTAAGTGGCTGAACATTCCCGAAGCTCTGAACTGAAGGGGGTCAGGTTGTGGCTCCCCAAATTATGCCACTTTGGAATATTGATTATGTTGAGCTGAAGGCACTTGAGAAACAACGGGTGCAGGAAGGGTTCTATAACCTCCCCTTTCTACCTGAAAACAGGTCCTAAAGTTTCCCATGAGGAAGGTGCCCTTCCTGTACCAGGAAGAGAACATTCTTATCAGGGGAGACAGGGAGCTGATGCTGACATGGCCTGTGCAAACAAACCTACTCCAATCACCCTTATCTTCCATTAGTCTCCCCCACGTATTTCCTAGCTACTGTCCCACAATATACTGCTCTCAGCCCAAGACACGGTCTTGTTGCCACCCCTCAATTTATCATGCTTTGTGTAAAAAGATATGATAAGCTTTAAGGCCTAATGGCTTCTTCAAGTCTTTATTTTCTTTCTCAAGAGTCCCGTGTCCAACTAAAAACATTAAATCAATTTGTATGCTTTTCTCCTGTCCATCCGTTTCCTGTCACTTTAACTCTCAGGCCCAGCCATAGAAGCGAGGAGGGCAGAAGCAAAGTTTTCTTCCTCTACAGAACTCTAGCAGCAAGGAGCAGCTCAGCATCTCCGGAAGCACCAGAGGGTCTCCCAGTCTTGTAATCACAAGCAGAGCAGGTATGTGATTCGTGAGGAGGACCGTGGGCCTGTGTGTCCCGCAAGTGGAAGGCAGATTCTCTAGGAATTTGTCTGGGACTTGAGGCGCTCAAGAGAGCACAGATGGGGGTTTCGGTACAGTGGCCCTGGAGCCCCCAAGAGGGAAAACTGGAGACAAAACCACATGTAAAAGGTTGCTGATGGGGTCTTTTTTTTTGGTCTCATGATGTTGCCTGTGGACCAAAACTGGAAACAAGAGTACCCTACATTTGAAAAAGAGTTACTAAATAGAAACATAGGGGACCCAATTAGGTTTGCCAGAAGGAGGGGGGAAAAAGGAAAAGGAAATATAAGCTGTTTAGTTAAATTTCAATTTCAGATAAGTAATAAATTACTTTTAGTATAAGTATATCCTAAACATTGTGTGGGACATACTTACACACACACAAAAATATAAAAATATTCATTAAATAAGAACGCCCCATGCAATATTTAGGACATACTTATCCTGAAAACAATGTGTTCTTTATTTGAAATGTAAATTTAAGTGGGAGTCCTGTATTTTGTTTGGCAACCCCAGGTTCAACGCTTCCAACCCAGGGGGTAGAAGGTGGTAGAGACTTTTGACGTGCTCACAAGATGGATGTATAAAACTGGTCCTGACCAATTTTAACAATGAAAACTGACTAACCAGTTTTAGAATCTCCCCCACAATGTTCTTAAGAGACAGAGAATGTGGAGTTGATAAAGTGGGAATAAAAGCAGAGATGGGAAAAAAATAGAACATTTTTTTGGGGGGGTCTATATTCTGATGAAAACAAGTGCTCCACACACCAATTCGATACAGAAAAGTGGAATCCGAAAGTGTAGAATTTCCCTAGTGATGTGACAGCTGGAGTGCCAGACTTCCCACCCACAGAAGGGATGCTGTCTGGCCACCCTTGCCTGCTGACACTGCTGGGTGAGAGGCAGACAAGCACTGCTGCCACACTGGAGGTGTAAGAATTCTTCTTCCTGAAGATGTGCAGCCAAGTCTGGGGGGCAAGAAGTAAACAGGACAGGAGGAACCCCTGAGACCATACCCTCAGACTGAGATGGGATCTGGATTTGGGTTTGAAAGTGTGTGAATAACTGAATGAATGTGGGTGACTTCTAAGTGCAAATGGTTTGTTTTAATCAATAAAGGTTTAAATTGGTAGACTTCATCAGCTATTTACATCAACTTTCCTTGATATGGGAATCATTCCTGCTCGTGTGTAACACCACTCTGAGTATATGTACATAAATACATTCACGTAAAAATGCTCTTAGTATGATGGATTCTGTGGTTCTCTTCCAATTCTGGTTGCGTTCTTAGGAATAAAAGTTCCTCTGTGAAAACTCAGCCAACAGTTGTACTGATGATGTATGAGGCAGGGTTGGACCCAGTTCGCATTTCCACACTTGCATTTGCTCTGCAGGGCTTAGCGAGGTAAGAACTGGCGTATGTCAGTGAAATGTGAAGCCCAGATATGTGGGTTGTTGCTTGGAAGCGAATCTGAGAAAGAAGGCAGGCCCCATTTTTCCACAGTCAATTCCAGCTGACAATCCTGGCTCTAAGCACTACTTTCTTCAGCTCCTTTTCACCGTGCCAGACACAATGCATTGCTTTTCTTGCTGCAGAAGCTGTCAGGAGTATTTTTCCAGCTTGCTAATCCATGGTTTTCAAAATGATAGGTAATACTATTCACATTGATCTTGCAAATCAGAGTTTGCAATAACTAGTCCTTTCCCGTATGCCATGATTGCTGAAGTCAAAATGGGCGATCACAAGTTTGCAGACTTTGAATGAAAGAGGCAGGATTTTAAAATCATAGTTGTATTGGGTATTGATGTTGAAAGCAAGGCTAGCAGAATTTGCTTATCCTTTTTCCTGGCTGGCATTGTGAGTTAGGCTGATTTTTAGGAGAGAATTATCATTAAATAACTTGTATTTTCTGCAGCTTTGTGCCCTTGAGAAAATTATTGAACCTCTTTGCACCTCAGTTGTATCGTACTCAATGAGGATAACAGTAGTATCTACCTCTTAGAGTTGTCGTGAAGATTAAATGGTCCTTTACGTATCTGTATCTAGGTATAAGTATAGGTCTAGAGATGCAGACACAGATATACAGATATAGATACCATCTAAGACCTGTTTCTAGCACATAGAAAACTCTTCTTATTAGTACTGTTACTATTATTATCATTTTTTCAAGATAGTAAGAGGCAGTGTGGCATAGTAGAAAGAGCACACGTAGGTTTTAGAGAAAATGAATTCTCAAGACATGGCTCTGCCGCTTACTCTGAGACCTTGGGCAAAGTAAGTGACCTCTCTGAGCCTCAGTGGCTGCATCACCCAATGGGCAAAGTCATACTCCTCGTACAGGGTATTCAGTGAGGATAGTGAGGCCCGAATGAGACAGTGTATGTAAAGTGCCCAGCAACTAGCAGCTCTCAGTACGTAATCACTCTTTTCTCCATTTTTAGAGGGCCAATGAAAGACACTGAGTTTCGCGTCTTTACATCTATTTCTTTGTCATGATACGTATTTCACTCTTCTCCCTCATTTTGAGGAACTAAAATACATGATTTCCCTGAACCCAATCCCATCTAATTCTTCTGTGGAAGGAGGAACATATCACTAGCCTTCAAATAATGGGGTTGAAATGACGCTTCTTTGTTTTTCAGGGCCAGCTGAGTCTAGCTAATTAATTTAGTGAACATTTTCTGCCCAGGTAAACATGTGCAGGTGATTTGTTTCTCCTCTCAGAACCTTCTACTGGAATAGGATCGTCTAGGTTAATGCCACATCTGACCTCTCATGGTTTGAGCTTAGGGACCTCCGGGACCTTAGGAAGCACTTGCGACAAAAGGAGGGTAGGAAGCTCAACCACAGTGTGCCATTCTCTGGTAGAGGACCCCTGGGCAGGATAAGAGGACTCAGACAACCTCGGTGGCCTTCCATCCTGGCCACATGTTGGAATAACCTTGGGAGCTTTGAAACATCCCCATGCCCAGGCTGTACCCCAGTTCAATTAAATAAAAAAAATTGAAAAGAGATCCAGGTGGTCTTGATGTTCGGTTAAGACTGAGAACAACCATCTTTGGCAACTCCACTCAGGGAAATGCTTGTAAATAAAACGCCCTTTAACAGAACTTTGTAATTCTATCTATTTAATATGTAATAACTTTTCTTGGTTTTTGTGCTACCAACCTATTTTTTAAATTCTAATAAATTTTAATGAGTTTACATAGTATAAAAATGCACCTATTTTAAATGTGTAATTCGATGAATTTTGACAAATATGCATACACACTAAAGGGTGGCAAACTATGCCACCCCCACGTATGCTATTTTGACATAAGGAGTTAAAGGCAGTTGAACTATATAGCAAATACAAGAGAGACACTGATCATCTTTCTTTTTCTTAAAAGCAGAACTGAAATTGATCTCTTCCATTTACCAGAAGAAAAATAACATTCTTCTCACCAAGGACGAGAAGTTGAGACTGAGGGAATTCTGTACAGGTGTGTGTTAAAATTATTTTTGTCTTTCTCTAGCCTCCACACGTAGTTTAGTTATTTTTCCATAATTGCCACTCTTTGTTCAACCTACTAGAAAAGGCTGTAGGTTCTGCCATTTTTGGGGTCTTCTTTCTCATGAGAGCTTCTGTATCATGTAAAACGTATACATTTGTATGCTTTTCTCCTGTTAATCTGTCTTACATCAATTTAATTCTCAGGTCCAGCCAAAAATCCCTAAGGGGATAGAGGTAAAAATTTACCTCCTCTACAACTCTGATGTAACCACCACCACAGTCAAGACACAGAACATTTTCATCACCCCAGAAAGTTTTTTTCTGACCCTTTGCAGTTAACCCCTCCTGCCCTTCCAACACCTTGTCTCAGGAAACCAATGATCTGCTTCCTGTCATCATAGATTAATTTTGGGATCATACTCTTTGTACTCTTTAGTATCTGGCTTCTTTTGCTCAACATTATATGTTTGAGATTCATCCATGTTATCAATAGTTTGTTCTTTTTATTCGATTTGTTCTTTTTTTTTTATTTGTTCTTTTAATGGATTCGAAGTCGTAATCCATTCTATGAATATATTACCACTTGTTTATCCAGTCATCTCTTGGTGGACATTTACCAACCTATTTTTGGTACCACTTTTTTTTTTATTGTATTTCTTTCCCCACTTTTCCTCTCATTTTTCATTTTGCAGTGAAGACAGGGAAGGTGATAAAGGCTCAAATTTTGCTATGAATTTCTGGGTTGGGTTCAAGGAACATGCTCAGTGGTAATTGGGCACATAGTTAAATTGCTCTCCCTGATATAAAATGGAATCACCCAGGCATACCATCTGTTATTCCTGAGCTCCCAGAGCCGTTGGCTAATGTGAACTCATGGACATTGCTCACTGGACATTTCATTGATTTTGGGCTGCTATTTATTCCATTATCGTCAAGGCAGTTATTCACTAAGAGCTTAAGTGACTTGTTTCATAATCTTTCTTTGGATACCTCTACTTAACTTTTGTGTTTTATGATATCGCAACAGAATGGACAAGTTCAGCTATATAGTTGATTCATAAAGACCTTAAAAATGTCTCCAAGCTGCCAATTATTCTCCATAGTTAGTTTTGTAAAGCAAGCTTGTGACACACACATGCACACACACACATACACACACAAGTATATTATACATGTATATATGGGAAATGTATTATGTATATATACAAATCTATCTATATCTTTTTCACTTTATATAAGAAACTACAGACTTTGCTATGCCAATAAAATATCTTTTAAACATTATTTTTATTGGCTGCATATTAAATTTTTTGAGTGGATATACCATAATTAACTTAATTATTTCCCTATAATTAAGTTTTTAGGTTGTTTCCACTTTTTCTCCTAATATAAAAATGCTCCAAAGAGCATATGTAGACACATACATTTTATGTATTGTTTTGTCTCCTTAACTACTGGTTTTATTTTGTTAAAAAAGCACTTAATACCGTGACCTTGAATTTTCTTCTTTTCCCTCTACAGCAAATAGATGTCTGTGCTAGGCCACTGATATAAATATTCATTTCTGGGAAGTTTTCTGGCATCTAGGAACTCTGGGGAAAATCTATTGGCCTTTCAGTACTCATGAACTTAATGTACAAAGACTATTATTTTTCAACTTTCTTAGCCAGCCCTCTGCCATTAAGTCAAAGCTCATCAGTGTTAAGGGTAGTATTCCATATCACCCTTAGAAGCCACTAAAAATAGTCACTCTTTCGGTATCCAATTATTTATACATTATGGGATGTAAGGAGATTAACCATGTTTCCCAGGCCCAAGGGGGGCCCTCGGAGACAAAGAGTGGGGGAAATTCCTGCCAGGAAAGTAGTGGCAAACACAATACCCTTATTCTGTATATGAACTGATATTAGTCCTAGGTTCATCTTCAAGAAGTAAATGGATGATACACCCTCTTGCCCCTGCCCCCCCCAAAAAAGCAGAGGCTGTGAGACCTGAACAACAACATAAATCTTTGTTCAAGTCCCAGATCAATCCCTGTGTTATATGTAAGTCAGTCCCAAACAATACAGTGAAGGCGTTGAAACTCAGCTGATATTGAAACCACCATCCACAGAAGAGAAGGACAAACATGCAGTCGTAGCCTAAGTGAGTTGATTGCATGCTACACCACCAATATCCTCCCTCCAACAGTCTCCTAGAGATATTAATAGGGCCCGTGGTCTCACAACATCATTTTCATAATGTCCAGAGACAATTCAATCCAAAATTACTTAACAAAAGAGAGCCAGAAAGATTTTTCCAAATTAAAAAAAGAAAAATGAATGTCAAACATGAATTACCCAGAAGTTGAATTACCAGACAAACTTTAAAGCTTATTATAACCATGCTCAATGAAGTAAAGGCAAACATTCTTAAATGAATGGAGTAAAAGATCTCAGCAGAAATAAGAAACTGAAAATAAGCCCATATAAAGTTGAGAAAGAAGAAACATAATATTTGAAATGAAAAATTGGCTGGATGAGATTAACAAGAGTGGAGATGATAGATGAAAGAGTCACTGAACTTAAAGATACATCAATACAAAACATCAAGTTTGGATGACATAGAGACAAAAGTTTTAAAAATGAACAGGGCCTCAGGCTTCTGTGGAGCAATATCAAATGGTCTACCATTCTTGTTACTGAAGTACCGGAAAATAGGAGAATGACACGTGCAGGAAAAAAAAACAACACAAAAAACTTGAAGAAGTAGTGTCTGAAAATTTCCTGAATTTGATGAAAGACATAAATTACAGTATCAAGAAAGGTAGTTAGCCCCAAACAAGAAAAAACTCAAAACAAAACAAAATGAACAAAAAAACCTATCCATACTATTTGAGTGACTGTGGATATTCCTTCAGAAACCATGGAAGACAGAAGATGGTGAAACAGCATCTTTAAAGTGATGAAAAAAAGAACTTTCAAGCCATAATTATACATCCTATGAAAATGTCCTTCAACAGTAGATATAAAATAAAGACATTTCCAGATAAAGAAAAAGTAAAGAATTTGTTGCCAGAAGACTTGACTTAACAGAAATGCCAAAGGAAGCTCTTTGGATTAAAAGGAAATGATACAGAGGGAAACTTGGAATTTCTGGAATGAAAGAAGAGCAACAAAAATAGTAAATATCTAGGGAAAGATAATAGACTATTGAAAGCAAATATTATAACACTATCTGGTTGATTTTCAGTGTATGCTGGTGCAGTACATAAGAAAACTATAACATAAAAGAGAGATGGTGAAGTGGCCTATGTTTATAAAGATTCTCTATTTTATAGAAGTTGTGAAATATTAATACTAAATGAAAAATTATGTGTGTATTTTTAATCCCCAGGACAACCGTAATGAAACATTATTCTGAAAGATACAGCCGAAGAGCAAATCGATTAATTAAAATGGAATATTGCAGTAATCTATAAGAAGGCAAGAAAATGGGAATGGAGGAGCAAAAACCAGAAGGGCAAACATAAGATAAATATTAAAATGCTAACTATAAATTAAACCATATCAATAATCACATTAACCATAACTGGTCTAAACACAGCATGAATAGACAGTCAACGTCAGATTGGATGAGCAAACAAGAAAAAAAAATCAAAACCTAGCTCTTAGCTGTCCACTAGTTTGCTACCTTAAATATAATAAGTAGATTAAAAGTAAATAATAGAAAAAGTATACCATGCAAACATTAATGGGAAGAAAACTGGAGCGACTATACTAATAGCAAACATCATAGCCTTGCAAACCAGATGTTCTTCAGCTAGTGAATGGATAAACAAACTGTGGTACAATCATACAATAGAGTACTACTTGGCAATGAAAGGACCACACTATTGATGCGAGCAACAAGGTCGATGAATCTTAAATATGCAGTAAGTCCTGCACTTAACATCCTGTCATCAGTAAGTTCTTGGAACTGCGGTGAAACGACTTATAGTGAGTGGAACCAATTTTATCACTGGCTAACTGATGCAAACGAGAGTTAAGTTCCTATGACATTTCATCAACATTATAACGAAAGGACTTTGAACAAAACAACGTTATTTGAGGACCTGCTGTGTTAAGAAGCTAAGTGTAAGAAACTTGACAAAAGGCCGGGTAAAAATCTCGTTTATATGACATTCTAGAATAGATCGAACTACAGACTCAGACTGCAACTTAGTAGTTACCCGGTTTTCAGCGGGGGTTGGGGTGGTGGTTGAGTTGTGAGTATAAAGGGGAAGCCTGGAGGAGCATTTGCAGGTGATGAACCTCTTCTGTACCTTGAGTGTGGTGATGGTTATACGACTCTAGGTATTTGTCAAAACTCACAGAACTGTGTATTCCCCCAAAAAGTGAGTTTTACTGTATGCAAAATTTAAAAATAAATTATAAATGGCAACCTACTTAACTTGTGCTTCTTCCCTGAACCATATCCTCAGCCCTCCTTTCCACCCATGTTCGCTCACTAATTTTATGTAAACAGGAAACTGGGACAGGGAGAGGGAGAGAGAGATATTGAAGTCTTGAGTTACCGGCCTGGTAGGGAATGCTGTGTGTGTTCTCTTACCACAGCGTGCTCTGTTAGGGTGATGTGCAGTTGGATGTCTGCCTGTAGCACTCTGCTCATTTCACTGTCCTGTGTCTTTCTGAGGCGGTGGAAAAGAGAATGAGAGATTGCAGAGTGGAGAGCAAGGACAGCCACAGGACTCTACTTTTGATGTGACAAGAAGATATGGGTTTACCATGAGTGTGGCTCAATTGTTTTTCTGCTATTCATCAACAAGGATTGTTGCCCAGGTAAGACTACCCTAGTAGCAAGAGGCTATGGGTATTGGCAGTATATGAAAGGGACTTTGAACAAGTCAGCAAGAGAAAAGAGTGATCCAGCAGTTTCTAGCTTCTGTAACTGGCAATGCAATGGCAGGGTGACAAAAATGGAAAATCAGCTAAGGGAGAGTCAAGGGGTGTAGCTTTCTATTTGTCTAGGTTTCTATAAAACACCCCAGTAGAGATGCTCTCCAGGCAATTAAAATCCAAATATTGTATTGCAGAATTGTACTTTTGAAACCTATATAATTTTACTAACCATTATCACCCCAATATATTTTAATTAAAACAAAACAAAACAAACAAACAAAAAACAAACTTCGGATTTTGAGGAGGGTTGGGAGAGAGAAGACACGGAGGATGGCTTAGATTTTAGCACCGAGCTGTCAGGCTTCAGGCAGGAACAACCCAGCCTGGTCTAAGAGACATTGATTCTTTCCCTCTCCTCCACCCTGGTCCCTGTTGCCAAACAAAAAAGGCCAACAGGCTGGTGAGAGGGCTGGGATACAAGCTAGTTTTGTTGCAGCTGCCCTTCCCCCGCAACTCTATCTCCTCCTCCTCCTTCTGCTGCTACTGCTTCTCCTTCTTCTCTTTCTTCTCCTCCTCCTCCTTCTTCTCCTTCTCCTTCTTCTTCTCTTTCTTCTTCTCCTCGTCCCCCTCCTCTTCTTCCTTCTTCTCCTCCTTCTTCTTTTGCTAAATGAAATATATGATTCAAGCTTTAAAACTGTTGCACTTTTTAAATAGCCAGACAATGGTAAAATCTGCCCAAGATTAGCAGCAAGAAGGGAGATTCAACAGAGAATGGCTGAAGAGAATGGTTGGAAAAAACAAAATGAAGTAATTTTGCATTTGCGCCCAGCCAAGTTCAGACTGTTCAGTCGATCTGCTTTGTACAGACCGTCGCACATCCAGTGCCTTTAGCATATGCTCGTCATGACAGGTGAGAAGCAGCCCTCCTTTCAGCTGCTCGCTGGCTTAAGAAAAACTTGCTCTCCAGGATCCCATCCCAGGTGGAGGAAGTGTTTCTTAGGGCAAGAGAAATTACAGGATTTATTCCACGCTGGGAACATTTTGAAGACAATATGTCTGCTACCTAAACCAGATTTGCCTTGAATTTTAAGATGCAAGACAACTCATTGAGAATGTTAGTTGATCCAGCAAACCCCAATTTTGAAGATAAGAATGGAAACGCACTGAGGGTCCACTATGTCAGCCTTGGGTACACTCTGGCTTGTGGAATTCCCACAACCACGCAAGAAAAGGATTATGATAAGAACGTGGAAACAGTAAAAAGGTGAAGTATCAAATGTTATAAAGCAAGTAATATTAGTTCTGGGTTTTTTTCCTTGCTTTGAAAACTGTGCTCTTTCTGTTCGCTGCAGCATAACAAAGGTTAAGCCTCAGCTGTCCTTTGTCAATCTGTTTGAAACAGCAACAATAACATTTCCTCTCATCCACTTCCACCTCTGATCTGGCTCTCTCCTTCCTTCCACCAGATTTTTTGGCAGAGGGAAGCTGAAGCTGCCAAGGCTTTCTTAAAAGTTTGGATATGAAAGGTCACACCAAATGGCAAGAGTTTGCTGTTTGTTTGCTCCAGTGAGCAGCAAAGTACGTAAAGGACATGAAGCAGATAAAGCCCCTCTGATAGCTCCACTGCCCCTGTTTGCATTTATGGAAAAATGCCTAGCTTAAATATTACAATGACATGCAGCATGCTGTCATGCTCATGTGACAAGAGCCACACAAGAAGAGAGGCTGATCAGAGTCGATTTGCAGTACCGCCTCTCACTGACTGTGGGGCAGCCATGGTCTGTCTGTGCATTCAGTTCCCAACTGTAGCAATTCCTGTACACAGGATCACTTTTGCTACAAACACCTGTGACTCCCAGCCTGAGGGCTTTCTCTGATGGCAGGAGCGAGCTCCGCCCATACTAGACATATGGAGGATTTCATGCCCTAGGAGCAGCGCTCTACCAATTCTGGATGGGTATTGGAAGATAAACACCCAACTGCTTCATCCTTTGTGTGAGACACTCTGAAATGTCTTTTACCCAGTCTCCCAGAGGAAGCCTGACGGATTGAGTCCCATTCACACACAGAAATATCCTGCTCGTTAGTGCATCCTATGTTAGTTTCCTTTTCTTCCCTTTCTCACTTCCCCAGTCCTCTACCAACGCTTCCAGGAATCTCTTTTAAACAAACTATCATGCATCCAATTCTTGTCTCAGAATCTGCTCAGTGGAAATCCATTGTAAGACACATTCATTTAAAAGAATGGTAGAATTCCCCGCATGAAAATAGTTGTTTTGCCTCTCCTGTTCTCTCTCATTAAATCTGTAATGTATTAAATATACATACAATGAGACTCTACTTTCGAAACAAAATCTTGTTTCGTTAGTTGCAAGGTATGATTCTCTTCTGAATATGTCATTTCTGTTACCTTCCAGACACAGAAAGACATCTGTGTGGCCTTTCTACTACATATATCGCACAATTTCCCTTCTGCTTTTGTTTTTTAATGCCTCTCTGTGCTAATAACCTCTTTTGGTTCACCTGATCCCAGGGAACTATTAGTTGATGCAAAAGTAATTGTGGTTTAAAAGGTTAAAAATACTTGCAAAAACCACAATTACTTTTGCACCAGCCTAATATTTCAAATCGTTTGAAAAGTTTCAAATGGGACATGGAGTGCTCTCTCCTTCCTTCCACTATGTTATGGCTAAATGGAGATAACGGAGTGACAGACTTGAGCTGATTGTCCCTGAGCCTTTAGAATTTAAGAAGGGCAGTGCTGGGTAGCAGTGAAAAATGATGTGGCATCTCTCTGGAGAGCCAGGAATGACATGACATGGTTGAGTTCTGCCTTTTTATGCAGGTGGCGGGGAGAGCTGTGCTTCCTAGAATCAAAAGGAAAGCAGAATACCTCCTAGGAAGCTCTGTGTATGTGTGCAATCAAGTGCATACACATTTATGGCAGTGACTCCACTAGAGGAAGTAGTCAACTCTGTTTGCGATTCCTCTTGAACAAAATATCTAAATACCAGCTGTGGTTACTAATAGTTCAGGGCTGGCTGGCTGGCCAGCTTGCTTGCTCATTCATTCATTCATTCATTATTTCAGTGTTCTGTCATTTTCTCTCTCCCAGGTTTCCTGTTTCCTCTTTCTCCCCCTCATGTAACTGAAGGGTATACAAAACATAGTGATGTTTGGGAGTAGGAAGAGTACAGTTACTAATGATTCTCATACTTTTTTTCTTTTTAATTAAAGTTTATTGGGGTGACAATTGTTAGTAAGGTTACATACGTTTCAGGTGTACAATTCTGTATTACATCATCTATATATCACATTGTGTGTTCACCACCCAGAGTCAGTTCTCCTTCCATCACTATATATTTGATCCCCTAAGGAAGACAGGGGATGGCAGATGAGGATTCTCATACTTTTAATGAGTGGGTTTATTTCTCCAGTTTTTCTGTAAAGTGAACCTGTGGTAAGCATAATGCCATCCTTCACTCCACCCAAAATGTCCACATTCTAATGCCCAGGACCTATAAATTTCACTTTGCCAATATGATTAAGTGAAGGATCTTGAAATGGTAGATTATTATGGATTATCCAGGTGGACCGTAAATGTCATCAAAATGTCAGTGTAAGAGGGAGGCTGAGGGAGATGTCACCACGGAAGAGGAAAAGGCAATGTGGTAATTGAAGTAGAAACTGGAGTGATGTGACCACAAGCCAAGGAATGCTAGCAAATAGGAAGTCTCTCGTTTATTTCCTTCTATTCCCAGTTAAACGATGAGAATCTGTGGAGCATCCCAAGGCGTCCTAGGCGTCTTTGAAGCCTTGGTAACAACTGCCTGCGTCAGACTGTAAATGCGTTACGGCTGTTTTCTACACATTTAGTTGGCTACCTTTAGGAAGAAATTATCACTTTTATAAAGTGACCATTCATAGTCACCTCTGCCTTCAGAAGAAATCAGTGTCTTTTCAAAATTCTTCCATCTGAAGAATAGAATAGCTCCACTGCCCGTTTGTATTAGGGCATTAGGTTGACTCTAATGCAGGCTTCCTATTTTATTCATTCATTCAATAAATATGTGTCAAGAATTTCCAATATGACAGGCACTTTATTAGGCGATGAGAATATAACGAAGAGCAAAATAAACATGGCATAGCAGTTTAGTAGGAGAGACATAATTGAATCATCAAAAGTACTTAAGTGATTGGACTTGCTCTCTTGTTGCCTAGCTGAGCATAGCTGTTTTGAAATGTACCTGGGATTTAATTTATAGGTATGACTGAGTGGCAACATGGAGAGGTCAAGGCCATTAAAAGAAGAGTTTATTACTTATAGTTCCCAAGAGGAGCCATGTCATGCCATACTAAGCCATGCGGAGAAGCACCTGAGTTAGTCAGGAGGCAGAAGGAGTGAGGGAAAAGCATGGGTGAGAACCTGCATTACTGTCGTAGTGGGAAGTTGTTAGGTGGGGACCTCCCCTATTGGGCAGGAAGCAAAACACAGATGTTGGGGTTGCTGATGTGAGGGTTTATAATACGATGTCTGCGCAACCTGCAAAAAGACAGGATGCTGTGGATGTAAACACGTTTAGCTGTTAGTTTGGCCTGTGATTTCAACATGCCAAATCATCAATTCCCAGAATATTAAAAATTATAATTACAGCAGCCTAGATCAGCTATGTCCCTGGCCCCCAACAACTGACCTACAGATACTTGAGAAATGGCTACTTATTATTGTATGCCACTGAGAATTTTGATTGTTACCCAGCAGTAGCTGACCAATACAGCGTCCTTGACAGTTGCAAAGAATTGACCTTTGCAAACAGCGATCCAGGAAAGTAAATGCCCTGCCTCCGCTCTCTTCTCTCCCTTCAATATCTTTCCAGAGACCAGAGGGCAAAAGAAACCATTAATATAGTCCATGCAGATTAGCCCCCTGGGGCAGAGAATAGGGAAGTGGAGGTGGTGAGGAGATCTGCAGAGGAAATGGAGCCTATCTGGCTCAGAGACTAAAAGATAAGTAAGAATTAACTTGTGAAGGGATCAAGTTCTAGGCTAACAATATAACATTTGCAAAGGTCCTTGGGTAGAGACAGCATGATGCCACATGGAAACAGAGAGGTGGATGTGGCAGCAAGATTGAGATCAAAAGGGAGACTAGTCAACAGTGAGAGTGGAGAGAGAGAGAAGGGCCTTTCCTTGTACATCCTTATAGACCACGATAATTATTTTGCCTTGTATCTAAAAGGGTTTCCACCAAGGATAGTGGGTATCATAATGTTATTTATGCTTTTAAAAAGACACTCTAGCTGCTGGACCAATAATGGATGTGGGGAGGGGAAAAGTCTGAGGAGGCCAGCTGGGAGGCCGCTGAAGTTTACATCTTTAAGTGTTGAGTTGTAGCTGCTGAGTCAACTCACTGCAACTCAATGCTACCTGTAGCATTAAGGTATTGTGAGGGGCAGTTAGACAAAAGCCAGGACACAACTAATCAGAATTGTTGCAAATGACAGGGAAGAAATTAGGCTGGCCCCTGTGACCTTTATGAGGGAAACAGTCTTCTCCAGGTAGAGAGACCTGTGTCAGCACATACTTTCACAGAAAGTCACCAAGTGCACAAGGAGGATTGCTCTGCTTCCTGTGAAGCACGTGTGTGCCCACAGGGGCCTGGAAATGATGACTCAGGGCCTTAGGACTCCTGCCACTAAGCTTCCTTCCTGGGCTTGTTGGAAGGATGCTTTCAATTGCTCTTCCCATGTGGCTTCCCAGGAATAACCAGAGCAAAAGGAAGTTTCCAGGAGCCTCAGGTTAAAAACATGCAGGACTCATTCCTTCATCTCACCTCCATCTCCAGCTGTTGTAGCCACTCATTTATTTCTCCTTTATGGGGCGGTCATGGGGAAAATCTGCAGTGCCCTGTGATACCTCCATATTGTCAGCCTAGCAGTCACCCCCGAACCCTCTGGTAATTGTCTGACAACAGGAGGGAGGGCAGAAACTGAGAGACCTGCGTGGACCACAACCCTGCATTTCCCCATTTCCCTCTCTGCCTCCAGGGCACTTATCTCTCTCTGCCTTTCCTGTTCCTCCCGCACCCCGTTCTGTTTACCTCCAAAGTTATAACCCGTTTCTCTTCAATTTCCTGAATGTAATAATCATTTTTGTCAGGCCCAAGAGATACTCAAATTAATGAAATTCCTGAAACGCAAAGAAGACATTTATTAAATGGAAATTATGGTTAAAAACAACAGAGAGCAGAACTTAAGGCTAAAGGTTGAGAAGAATAAAGCAATTATTTTGAAGAATGTTTAGTTTGAGGGGGATTTGTATTTAGCATCAGTATGTTCTATATACAGAGACTCCTTGCTTCATAGAGCAGATAAAAGAGGTGGTAGAGTTTGGGAGTGATGAGCCTGGCATCAGATTGGGTTCTGCCTATGCCGTGGACTAAGTGTGTGACCTTGGGAAGGTTATTTAATCTCCCTGCCTCCATTTCCTCATCCGCAAAATGGGAATATTTTAAAAATCCTTCTCATGTACTTGTCATTATAAATAAATGAATTTAAATCCTATGCTAGTACACCTGTTATAAATGTTGTAATTATTAGCCTACAATGAGGTCAGTAAGATAAATTTATGCAGAGCAGAGTTAATAGCATTTTATAAAGTATAAGACAAATGAGGTTCCTTTCAGAAAAAAATAAACCTAATATATAGAAATATATAACTTGAGAATTCAGTTTTTTTTTCTTTAGATCATACACTCAAAAGAATAATGTACATTTGGGGTAAAAGAGAAGCCACAAATGTGAATGGAAATACTATATTCATTCCACATAATAGTTGAAAGACCTGAAATAAAATAAAGATGATAGTGATGATAATGATAATTTAGCTGAACAGAGCGTACAGCTCCCCCAATCATTGAACATTTTATCTTTCTGGTCACCTCCTGAAATGGTCTATAGAATTGTCGAATGTGTCCCTTGTTGACCATTATAGTCTCGGTTGCCATCACAGGGTAGAAATACTGCCTTTCAGAAGTGATTTAATTATTTGGGGAGTAGCTGAAACACAGCAAAGGTGATAGGAATCTTTAAGGGCACAGACTGGGTCTCGTTCATCTACGTATTCCCTCAGCCCATTACAGATGCTCATTACACAATACTGTTGATGGATGTTCAACACTCGGTGGATGGTGAATAACAAACAACCAAAGTATTAAGTAAACACGAACACTTGGGAGCAGTGTACTTAGCGAACACACACACACACACACACACTCACACAAGCTACTGATTATTGAGCATATACAATGCAATTGCTATGTTAAGAAATTTACCTCACTTTATCCTCACCCCAACCAGTCAGGTAATATCATTTATGGCGGCTAAATAAGTTCTCATACAAATCAAAAGTATTTGAGTCTGAATTCAAACCCAGACAATCTCCAACGTTTCTGTGCATCACAACTACGTTATAAAACGAAATGGATGTCTCATCAAAACACATAAACGTATGCTTTGGCAAAAGTCAGAGACATGGAGGATCCATTTTCTGACATAAAAGTTTTGTAACAGTATACTGGTTAGTTATTGCTGCATAACAAAGCACCTCACAGCTCAGTGGCTTTATTATTATCCATGCATGTGAGGGTCAGCTGATGTTTGGCTGATTTAGGCTGTGCTGGGATTGCCAGTTCTGTTCTGCCCTGAAGCCGTGGGGTTGTCTGGGCAGTTGTGCTTCAGACGTCAGTGGCCGGAGTGGCTATGCTCCAATAAATCTCGTCTTCCAACTGGGACCAGGAGCCCGCCAGAGCTCTCCTCAGGGAGATAGCAGAGCTGCAAGAAGGGAAAGCCCTCCTGGGCAAGTCCCTACTTGTGTCACATCAAGGCAAGTCACTTGGCTAGATCCAAAGTCAAGAGGTGAGGAAATTGACTCAGCCATTCGAGGTAGGGGTAACTGCAAAGTCGATAGTGTATCATTTTGAGTTTGAGTAGAGAAGCAGAACTCCTATGAGTGACAGAGAATAGGGGATTTATTGTAGGGATGCAGCCTTATGCAATTGTGGGAGCTGGTTAAGAAGTCAGTGTTAGGCTGTTGTCTTCTATGTGATGTTCAGCCTGAGGTTATCAGGGCCAGTAGTTGGGAAAGAAAGTTAGACCTAACATGGGTGAGAACAAGGGCCAGCTGGATCCCACGTCAGTCTCTAACTCTCTCCAAATACGGAGACATGGGTGACTTGCAGGAGAAGATGTTGTCTTGGCTGCTGTGTGTAGCCAGCAGCACACACAACTGGCTCAGGAGCTGCAGAAGGTGAAGGAGGATTTCCAACAGGAGCTGGAGGAGCTGTTGGTTGGCTGTGACTCCATGCCAACCAGGGGAGCCAGTCGGTCAGTGAGACTTGCGGGAGCATCAGCAGTGCCAGGCCCTGGACCCACTTCAGAACGTAAAAAATGGCTGTTGCTTTGCTTCCCTTTTCCAAACTCGCAAAATTTTTTCCTGTGGCAAACTTAATCTGGGAACCAGACAGAGAAGAACATTTTGGAAAATGCAGTTTCAGCTTAGCTAAAATGACAAAGCTGCCACACATGGAAAAGGGTGAGGATTCAGGAAGAGATAAAATAAAGGGGTCGATAATGCAAACGACCGTATATAATAACTAGAGGAACTGGTTCAACGAGAGGAGCAATGGCATGCCACTACCAATTCTTGCTTATTGGGACTGAAGATTTCACTGCCTCTCATCAACGTTAGAAATTGTGCTTCTTCCCTCTCCGCAGAAAGCAATAATGTGGGTTATAGAGTGGCTGTTAGACAGAAGAGGGCAAGTTAGGTGGTAAAAATATAAGGAATAGGCCCACAGGTAGAAGATTACAATGCTGTTGACAATTCATATGATGCCTGCTGACTCTGTCACATCCTTGCTGTGAGTAAAGAGGAAATAAAGGCCACCTTGTTTATATTTGTCCTTGGTGAGAGTTACACAGAAGCATCTGGAGAAAGTGAGGCAGAAAAATGTTAAATGATCTAGAAGTAATAAGGCATTGAGGAGAGAGCACTGGATCAGGGGGTCTGGAAGGCTGGGTCCTAGTTCTGATAGACCACAACTAGTTGTATAACTCTGCATGTTGCAGCACCTCAGTTTCCTCTTCTGTGAGTAGCAGTGTGGGACCAAATAAATCTCTGGCTGCCTTCTATGTATCACGAGTCCCATAAGACTTTAGACTATACCTCTGACTTCCACTATCATATGTGCTGCCACGTTTCTCTGTTTGTCTCATGTTTGCAGCCTTGTGCTTAGGCTTTAGGGGACGGGCAGAGGTACCCAAATTAGATACCCAAATATTAGATTCTCCTGCTAGAAAAGCTGCTATAACTTTGGTTAGTACACTTTATCCTGTTTGTGTGTCCGTTCCCCTGCCTTCTTCCTAACTTAAAGAGGTATGAATATGGGGATATGTGAACTCCACTGTGCTCCTTGGAAGAAACCAAGTGTTCAAAATGAGAAATTGTGCTAATTCTTTCTTCCTGGCATTGGGAGATACAAATAGAGTGAAGAGAGCCAGGATGGTTGTATGGTATGGGGACGGAAAGGGGCTGAGGTGGCATGTGTGAGGGGAAAGGGAGGAAAATAAATCCTTGCAAAACATAATGGTTCTGTGATTCACAAGCACAACTTGTTTTCTGAATTAGAGCACAGAGCGTGGTGCACATTGGACAGTGTGTATCTCTCCAGTTGGGACTTTTTTTTTTTTTAATTGAAAGTTTTTAAGAGCAGGAAATGCATATATAGCTCTGCTCTAAATTAGGAATCGAGAGCTATAGAATCCAGGATTGCCAAATTAACAACTGTTCCGAAGGATTACCATGATGTATGAAGAAAGTGAACAATGTTGTTTGTGTAGCGTACAACGAGCAGAACTATCTCCAAATTGCCCTGGGCGTTACCCTGGGTTACTTGGGCAAAGAGCCACCTGGAACTAGGACTCCTTTCTTCTAGTGGAAGAGGCTACATCTAAGATCAGCTTCCTATAGGATTAGGACCTTTCATCATCTCAAGAGACACATTTCCCACAGAATCAGAGCAGCTGGCTTTCTCAGGACACTTGTATAAAGAGCTGGCGTCCCAAATCCAGACTGCTTGGCCGTAAGCATTCTTTATCTCCCTCCCCGCAACTCTAGCAATGTGAAAATGGACAGCCCAAAAGAGGGGAGGGCTACTTCCCCTGGAACAAAGCCCACATTGTGTTTAGCAGATGCCATGGCAGTATCATTAATACCATCCAGAAAGTATACACCAAGACCCAAGTACGAATGCAAGAAGTTTACTGGGGATAATGTCTGTGAAAGATAAGAGGACAGGAACCAGCAGATGAAGATTTTAGACCACAGGGTGTACCTGACTCCTGTGTCAAGAGAGGAGGAAGGCAGGCAGATTTGGGAGGAAGAAGTTCAGATAGGTGCATTGTACTCGCTAGTGGAATGAAGAGTTTACTACATCTATGCAAAGAGGGATCCCCTGTGAGAGTTTCACCAGAATGCAATTTCATTTTCATTGGCTATTCCTGCTGCTTTTAGAGTGCTTTTTTTTTTGAAACAGGAATCTGTCGACATCTTCCCAGCTTAACAAAAATTCATGTGTCTTTGATTTATGTGCTTGATGAATAATCTTTAGTTTGTCATATTTATAATTTCTCAATGGTGGTGGCAGGTTGGATTTTAAAGGGACATCTTGCTCGAGAAAACTATAAATTCTTTTATAATTTGGCCCAAATTAACTCTGTGATATACTGCAGGTTTGAAATTGCAATGCTGGAATGAATGAGGCCACACGTAATGCCACTTCTTTAGAAGCCCTGTGAAGAAATTACTTTTGATGCAGTATTTTGATTCATAGGCAGGCACCCCAGGGAATCTCTCACATATGCATGCAAGGAAAACTGTCCCCATGTTCCCCATGCATCTCTGAGATAGTTATAGTTTTGGCCAGCACAAAGGTTGCCCCTTGAAGAGTTCTACACTGAGCAAATATGGCCAGGCCCTAGTACCTGTACGATGCTCAGATATTGGCTGAGAGCTGCTCGAGGAGTGTGTGGCCTTCCTGTAGATCCCAGAGGCCCTAGGAGAGGAGGCTGTCAGCTGTCTGCACTCCTCATGGCAGATCTCTCTTGAGGTGAGGTCTCAGAGGTACCCCTTCCTCACGGGCCCTGGCATGCCTTTCAATGGGTTAATGAAAGTTGAGTGCAGTAAGAAATTCTGTATTGCTGACCTGATCTTGTGAGTTTTCCCTTTCCCGAATCAAATCTATTCCTTAATCTTCACTATGTAACCTTGTAGAATCGGTCCTGAAATTAAGTGTATAAATGGAGTGGGAGACCCACCCACCTATTATGATGTGATTCAGCCAAGGAAGAAGGCTAGGGTTCCTCATTGCCCTGCTATCCAGAGGCCACCGTGGTGATTCTGTGGCTAGGTAGGAAAAGAATGGCAGTGCATGGTTGTGTCTACACCACCAGTGATCAGCTGCATTTCTTAGGCTTTAAAAATACTCCAATGGCTCAGAAAAGGAGCTCCTCAATGCATGTTAATGGAACTGAATAATAGGCTTGTGTTTTTAGCAGTCACACAGGTGGTCATCTTCAGTGAAATGACATCTATTTAAGTAGAATTTGCACAGAATGTATATGAGCAACAGAGTACTGGGTTTCTACTGCATAGTCTGCGAAGACAGAGTAGACTTTTAAAAGTGATTTCAGAAGGAAGGTATGAACAGAGTGCTATGAGAGCCCACTTCTATAAATTTTAAGCAGACCAGTTAGTATCAAGTACACCCCTCCATCTGCATCCCAAACTGTTGCTTGAACCGTGCACTAGATGTTTATCCTTCTCTCTTCTTTGGTTCGGGGGCTAGAAGTCTGTGAACTGTATAGTTGAGCATTGAACAACACATGTTTGAACTATGCGGATTGTTTTCAATAAATACTCTAAATGTATTTTCTCTTCCATTTGTTTTTCTTAATAACGTTTTCTTTTCTCTAGTTTACTTAATTTAGTAGTGAAGCTGAATGCTAATGCCTGCTTCCTGCCTTAAACTTCTTAAACTTCTTAAACTTCTCCAGTCCTTCCAACAGTTTTGTGACCACCAAATTATCTGTATGAAACCCCATTTCTTTGAAATACCACAACTGCTTTCAGTTTTCCTGAATTATAGAAACTTGTCTATGATATCTTCTCCTAGGTGTTCTCCATCTTTATGTTGACCATCTCCAGAAATTACATGGAACATTTTAAATCATAGACCACCATTTATTTCTAGGGCAGCCATGACTATTAGGACTTTTCTTCCTTACATCTAGCCCAATTCTGCCTACTTGTAATTAATTCTCCTTTGATGGTAATTCTATCATTTGTGACCATTCAAAATTAATGTGATCCTTCTTCCACATGACAACTGTTCAAATATTTGAAATAGCTTTTTATTTTCCTCTACTTCTCACACTGGCCCAATATTCTCTTCCCACGCAGAATGACCTTACCGTGTTTCCCCGAAAATAAGATCTACCCGGACAATTAGCACTAATGAATCTTTTGGAGCAAAAATTAATACAAGACCAGGTATAATATAATATAATATAATATAATATAATATAATATAATATATACCAGGTCTTATATTAATTTTTGCTCCAAAAGATGCATTAGAGCTGATTGTCCAGCTAGGTCTTATTTTTGGGGAAACAGGGTAGTTTCTCTGTGATTTCCTTATCTGTTATATTTGTAGCCTTCCAGGAGGGAGTTGTCTAGTCATTCATTTGACTCTGATTTTCTTTTTTATTTTAAGTTAAAATATTCCCTACACATTTTTAGCCAATGCTTGATGCTTTTAGGTGGAAATCAATCAAGAATGAAGTGGTCCATAATTAACTAAAAAGATAGAGCTGAAAAAAAAGTTAATGAGGATAGCAATCATAGGGTAACATCTATGATATGCAAAGACTTCTCACAAACTGACAAGAAAAAATTTGAATAAAATCCCCAACATATGCATAAATAATTAATAAAAGATATAACCCAAATGACTGACAAATATAAAATAATATTCTCAAATTCAACTAGTAGTCATGGAAATAAATACAAAAGTAACACAGAGATATCTATTCACACCTATCAGACTGAGAAAATGACTAACAGAGTGATTACAACAGTGACTTAATGTAGAATATGGGTGAAGTTTTCCATCCATGTTTTTATGATGTGAAAATGGCATATGTACATATTTTCTGAACTTGAATCTAGTAGTACCTATCAAAATCAAAATTACATAATGTTCTGACCCTGAAATTTCATTCCTGGAAATCTGCCCCTAGAAATATAAGACGTATTAGTATTACAGACCATAGACCTTTCATAAAAATTAACTCAAAATGTATCATTGACTAAATGTAAAATGTAAAACTATATCAATTTTAGAAGATAATATAGGAGAAAATCTAGATGGTCTTGAGTTTGGTGGTGAGTTTTTAGATATAACACCGAAAGCATAATACGTGAAATAAAAAAAAAAAATGGATAATTTGGACTTCATTAAAATTAAAATTTTCTGTACTCTAAAAGACACTTAAGAGAGTGAAAAGACAAGCCACAGACTAGGAGAAACTATTTGCAAAATATATACTCACTAAAGGGACTTGTACTCAAAAATATATCTGACAAAAGATGTACAAAAACTCTTAAAACAATAATAAGAAACCCACTTGGAAAATAGGCAGAAACATCTGAATAGACACCTCACCAAAGATTTATAAATGCCAAATAATCATATGTAAAGATGCTGAACATCATATGTCAATAGGGAATTGCAAATTAAAGCAACAATGAGATGTCTCTACACACCTATAAGAATGGCCCAAATCCAGAGCACTGATAACACCAAATGCTGGTGAGGATATGGAGCAACAGGAACTCTCATTCATTGCTGGTGGGAATGTAAAATGTTACAACCACTTTGAAAGACAGTTTGGCAGTTTCTTACAAAGTTAAACATAGTCTTACCATACAGTTTGACATTTGAACTCCTTGGTATTCAAATGGATTGAAAACATATCCCCACAAAAACCTGCACATGACTGTTTATATTAGCTTTATTACAGTAATAACTGCCCAAAACTTGAAGCAACTAAGATGTCCCTTAATAAGTGAATAGACAAATAAACTGGTACATCCACACAGAATATTATTCAATGATTAAAATAAATTAGTTATTAAGCCAGGAAAAGACATGAAGCAATCTTAAATGCACATTGCTAAGTGTAAAAAAAAAAAGTCTGAAAAAGCTAGATTTCATGATTCCACCTATATGACATGCTGGAAAACGCAGAGACAGTAGGAAGGTCAGTGGTTATCAGGGATTTGAGGGGAAGGGAAGAAGAGATGAATAGGTGGAGTACAAAGGTTTTTAGGGCAGTGAGATCATTCTATCTGATGCTATAATGGCGGATACCTGTCATTATACATTTGTCAGAATCTATAGCACTGACAACACAAAGAGTGAACCCTAATGTAAACTATGGACTTGGTTAATAATGTATCAAAACTGGCTCATGAATTCTAACAAGTGTTCTACACAAATGCAAGATGCTAAAAATGGGAGAAACCGTCATGGCAGGGGGAGGTATGTGAGAACTCTGTATTATCTGCTCAATTTTTCTGTAAACCTGAAAGTTTTTATAAAGAAAAATGCATGCATATAATTTCATTTTTCAATATAATCATGTATATATGTGATTATTCTAGCATATCTATATATGATATATATTTGTATTACATATAAAGAAATTAAAAAGGAGAAACACCTTAACAGATCAGCTAGGTGGTACGAAGGGCTTCCGTCTCTGGATGGGTGAATTGAATTTTTCTCAGTTAGTTAATGGAGTCTGTTCCATCCCAATCTGACTTTAATGCTTATGTTTGCTCTGATATGCTGGCAACATGTCAACTTCTGCAGCACATCAAGGCTCCTATGTCTGTCTTACACTTAGCATTTTAAAAACCTTCTGCCTTACTTTTTTCTTTGATGTTTCATGAGGTTAATCTCTTACTGAATAGATTGCTAGGTGACCTACTATGTGCCTGGCGCTCTTCTAAGCATGTTATCTATTTCAGCTCATTTATTCCTCATAGCAATCCTATGAAGTAGATAATACTCACCTCCGTTTTCCAGAGGAGGAGACTGGAACCCACAGAAGTTGCTCAAGGTGATTCAACTGGTAAACTAAGACAGGACCAGCACCCAGGAAGCTTGGTGTCCCAGGGTGCTGGACACCACTTCAGATCAGTGGTTTTCAATCTTTACAATGACCTGGGTACTTGTTAAGAATACAGATATCTGCTCCTGCCTTGGATATGATTCAATGGGGCTGTGGTAGGCCTAGAAATCTTGAGATTTTTGACAGATACTTCAGTGATGCAAATGTATGATTTGGGGAGCGTTCTTTGAGAAACTGTGAAACTCATGAAAAGAGGAGAAATAGGCACTAAAGGAAAAAACAAAGGTGAGGATAATTGTGGCTGTGCTATCAGCCCCGGAGACAGTAATGTACGAGGACAGAAACTGGATTAACAGAAATCAGTGGTACTTGGCATTTGAATTTGGACATCACTTAAATCCTCCCCATGGCTGAATAATATGATCTCATAGTGAGGCTGCTTAATTAAGCAAAGGGGGCAACACTCATGCTGAAGACAGGGGAGAAGCACCTTTAGCAGGTGAGAAGCACCTTCCCGCCCAACCATAGGAGTATCTGGGAGCACAGCTCAGTTATCAGGCTGAGCTTTCCTATAGCAGTGACAGTCTCTGGGTATTCTGACAGCCTTTAGCAATGCTTGGAATTCATGCTCCCCATGGGCCTGTGCCCGACTGCCTCCAATACTCCCAGACAGCAGGAACCATTTGTTTTCTGACAGTCCCTTCAACTTTGATGTAATGAGGTTTCCATTTTGTGGCTGGCCATTAGAGAGCAGGGGAATACATGTGAGGTCGCTGTAAAAAGCAGCTCTTGGCAGTAAGCAGGTAGCCAGCTACATGTCTGTATGCAGTGGGCTGGAGGGTGCTCAAAGATGCCCTTTTGAGAAAAGAAAGTGGTGGCTGAGCAAATATGGGACAACGTCAACAGACGTTGAGAGGCCTGGGGTTCATTTGATTCCATCTGTTCTTTTTGGCTCTCCATGATAACTTCTGGTTGGTCAGAATCTCTCGACTTCTTACTAGGAACTTAGACCTTCCAAAAATCTCAAGAGCAGTGGAGCTTATAAAAATCCAGATGTCCAGGCTGTCACCTGTTCCAAGAAAATCAGAATGTCTGGGGATTCAGGCATCAGAATATTTTAAAACTCTCCAGGTGATCCAGTGTGTATCCAACTGTTGAAAGCGAGTCTTGCCAAAGACAGTTCTCACTACCACTTTTTAAAATAATTAGGAAACAATTACATAATGTTTAACATAAGATATAATGTTGGTATTTAAAATTATGTCTGCCTTAAAAGGAGAAAGCATCCTCTTATATTTAAATAATAGATTACAAACCACCTGGCTGTTCATTACAATTATATTTCTAAATTAAAACAAAACAAAACAAAACAAAAACAACAACAAAACAAAACAAAAACCAGGCACACCTCAGAACCATTCAATCAGAATCTCAAGGTGTGGGGCCTGGATGTGCAGAATTTTTTAAAAGCTCCCCGGTGATCCCCAGGTAAATATCAAGGCTGAAAACCACTGGGTTGATCAGAAGGTCTCTTTACTGAGTGGGTGGTCCTGTGGGCCAGGTGACCATCTTAGTGGGCTTTGGATATGGAAAGCAAAAGCTTAGCTAGGATCTTGCAGCCCTGGGCTTGAGTATGCAATAAACGTACCAGTATTGGCTAAGGGTAATGTTTGGGAGCAAAACTCGATACAAAATTCTAAGATAGTTTTTTTACTTTTTGCCACTTTAAAGTTGTCCCTCCATTGTCCTCTTGGCTTCACCTTTTCTGATTAAAAGTCTGTAGTAAGTCCCCCGGCTTTCTCCTCCCCCCAAACCTACCCCCTCCTCAGGACCGCCTTTATGTGTTTGTCTTTTTGTTCCTGACTGCTTGCAAGACTTTCTCTCTTTGGTTTCTAACAGTTTGGCTATGAAATTCTTAGGTGGAGTTTTGTCTTTACCTTCTGAGGGTTCTCTGAGCTTTTGTATATGGTTTGATGTCTTCTATCAGTTTTGGAAAATTCTTAGCCTTTATCTCTCCAAATATTTTCCCTGGCTCCATTCACTCTCCCTTCACCTTTTGAGACTCTAGTTACATGCATTTTAGAGCATTTGATATTGTTTTATAGATCTTAGATACTGCTTCCGTTTTTAAATATTTGTTTCTCCATGTGTTTTAGTCGGATAATTTCTCTTGACCTCTTAGAGTGGTAGCAGTGGTCTTTTCTTACTTTCTATATTTTAACTAAGGGTAAAAATGAATGCTATTACCAGTCCCATTTTATAAGCTAAGAAACTGAGTCACAAGAAGTTTCAGTAACTTTCCCAAAGACATATAGTATGTGGCATACAAAGCATGTAGAATACAATGGTTACAGACAGTTTTTAAAAACCTATTATAAATAATAGCATAAATGTTCTTAGGAATCTCACCATCTTTCAGATATTCCATAACTGGGTGTTATTTGAGGAGGGTATGGGACACCCTGCCTCCAAACCAGAAGTATATCTCCTCCGTCCAAGATTCCAGTGCTGAAATTCCTCCACTGGAGAGACCTTCCTTTTTTCCTCCCCTGTGTAAATCTGTTGAGGGATCTTCCTTTGATTCAGGCACTAAAATCTGTAAACCATTGGCCACAGAACCAAGGCTAGAACCGAGGCAAATCCTCTTTTTTAAACCATACGCTGTATCCATATCTCTGTATTCTTTTACAGATGATTTTATGTTAAATTTATATTCTATTTGATGAGAGGTGGGAGGTGCCACTGAAACAAGTTAATTAGAAACAAGTGATGACTTTCTTATTAGTGAATGTAACAGGGCAACTTCCAATGTAACTTC
Organism: Rhinolophus ferrumequinum; assembly: GCF_004115265.2. Classification (NCBI taxonomy): domain Eukaryota; kingdom Metazoa; phylum Chordata; class Mammalia; order Chiroptera; family Rhinolophidae; genus Rhinolophus; species Rhinolophus ferrumequinum. The sequence continues at coordinate 19,302,170 of NC_046300.1, forward strand.
CAACATCCCAAACCCTGCCCGTGTCCACCAGGCCCCCACAGGTTAGTGGCCACTGCAGGGAGAGGTTGGCCGGTTGCCCTGGTAGCAGCAGGGATCTGTGAGCAGCTATTTAAGGAGCAAATGCTGGTCAAGTTCTGCCTGAAGACAAAGCCTTTTTTGAGGAAAACACTACCATATATTTTCTCCCCTAAATTCTGAGGCCAGATGCTCACAAATTCAGCAAGCTGACCAGAAGGACTGGAATGCGATTGTCGTTCTTTCGAATCTATTTCTCTTTGGACATTTCCTCCCACCTAAACCGCTGTGCATCTCTCTCTAATTTGAGTTTGCACTCATTGGAGACTCATTCATGCATTTGCTCAGCAGAGGTTGGAGGACTCTGTTGAGGCCTGAGTGGTGCTCTGCTCTGGGTGGTGAGGATACAGAAGTGGCTAGATTGGTAAGGTCCCTACCCGCATGGAGCTTTCATTCTGACAGGCAAGCCAGCAGTGCACCAATCAACATGAACACGGACCGGATACGTTTCTATGATGATACGTGCTTTGAGGAAAGTAAAATAGGTTGACCTATTGGATGCAACTCAAAGTGAGGGCTATTAATTCAGATTAGAGAACCAGGAGCATCTCTATGAGGAGGTGACTCAAACTGAAGCTGAGAGATAAGAAACCAGCCATGTGAAGATTGGAGACATGGGGTCCAGGCTGAAGACATACCAAGTACAGAGGCAGGAAAATTTGATGTGCTTAAGGAACAGAGACAGGCAATGTGACTAGAGCATTGAGTGATGAGAAGAGGGGCAGGAGATGAGACTGGAGGCATTGCTAGGTCATCTGGGTACTTGCGGGCCAGGCGAGGTATTTGGATATCATTTTAAGTGCACTAGGAAGACACTAGATGGTCTGAAGAAGTGGACGATGTGATATGATTTATATTCTAAGAAGGTTACTCTGGCTGTGTGTGGAGAATCGATTGCATGGGAGCAGGGCAAGACAGTGGGTAGTGTACTAGGAGCTACTGCAACAGTATAGCTGAGCGACCACTGTAGCTAGAACTAGGGAGACAGCAATGGATGGAGAAGCCAAAGAAGTTGAGAAGTTGTTTGAAGGTAAAGCTAATGGATTTTTTTGTTGGTTTCCAGGTTTGGAGTTTGGGAGATAAGAGGAGGAAGAAATCAAGGAAGATTTCTAGATTTCAGGACAAGGAACCGACTTTCAGGACAAGGCATTAACTGAGATGGAGAGACCCTGTATTAAAAGAGGACTTTAAGGTATTGTAACAACTATGTATGATGACAGAGGGGTAGTAGACTTGGGGGGCGGTTATCACTTTGTGAGGGGCGTAAATATCTAATCACTATGTTGTTTTGTATACCCGAAACTAGTAATAAAGGAAAATTAAATTTTGAAAAAAGAGGATTGTGTGTGTGTGTGTGGTGTGTGTGTGTGTGTGTGAGAGAGAGAGAGAGAGAGAGAGAGAGAGAGAGAGAGAGAGAGAGAGAGAGAGAGAGAGAGAGAGAGAGAGAGAGAGAGAGAGAGAGAGAGAGAGAGAAGGAGAGAATAAGAGTTATGATTAAAAGGTCTTGAGTTTCTGGTGCCCTTTAGACATCCAGGATGCAAGAGAAGCAGCTGCCTGTCTGAGTCTGGCATTCAGAGAGGTCAGAGTGAAAATACCAATTTGGGAGTCTTTGGCATAGCCTTCAGTCTTGGTGAGATCACTGAGAGCATAGAGAGAGACTTACACATGGCCTGGAGCTGATCCCCGCATTGTGTCCCAACATTTAGAAGTCAAATAAATGATGAGGAATTAGCAGAACAATTTGAGGAGGGGCCGGTGGCATTGACAGGAAACCAGAAGAATAAAAATGTCCTCACAAGAAAAGGGAATTCTCCAAGCAGGAGTGAGTGGTCAACTCTGCTGAGCTGAGAGGGTGAGTAAGATGAGAACAACAGAGTGACTCTTGCATTTGGCAAGAAGGGGTACAGATAGCTCTAAGAGTGTTGTCTGTCATAGAATTAGAGTGGGTTCAGGAGAAATTTGGGGGTGTGAAGAAATAGACCCACTGAAAACAACTCTTTGGAAATAGTGTTGTGATGGGACAAATACGGGGCAGTAGCTGGAGGAAGCTATGGAATGAATTGTTTGTCTTAAGAACGGGAGGTCCTGGAGCATGTTGCTCGCTGATGCAAAAGGTCCACCAGAGGGAGTTAATGGATGATGCAGAATACGTGACAAAGGGGCAGGAGAAGAGTAGTTCATCCATTGAATTAGAAGGGAAGGCAGGGAGTACGGTGTGTGTGGTGATGTGAAGGGGAGAAAGATCCTGTCTGAGTGTTTCTATTTTCTTAGTGACCTACAGGTAAGGACATAACCTAAGGGGGTGTAAGAGGAGGAAGGTGACTTTTGATTGCCGTTGTATAAAGGGTAGACACTACACGGCCATGGATATGGGCATTTTGCTTTACCTTGAAAATTGACAGAGCTAGTCATTTATATGAGGATGTGGGTTGGATCGGGACAGTTATGAGTACATAGGGAGCGGGCACTGGCTCTAAGCCTGTTGAGGAACCCATGCGCTCTGGTCCAAATGTGTTCCCCCAAATCCATATGTCGAAATCCTAAGCCCCAAAGATGATGGTGTTAGGGGTGAGGGCTTTGGGAAGTCCTAAACCATGAGAGTAGAGCCCTTGTGAATGGGATTAGTGTCCTTATAAAAGAGGGTTCAGAGAGATCCTTTGCCCCATGTGAGAACACAGCGAAGTTGGCGCCTGTGGAACGGGAAGAGGGCCCTTTTGCAACCATGCCTGTGCCTTGAGCTTGGACTTTCGGCCTCCAGAACTGTGAAAAATAAATTTCTCTTGTTTATAAATTCTTCACTCTTTTGTTTTAACAGCCTGAACAAGCTAAGACCCCACCCCGCTGCTGATGTATGCGGAGAATATACCTTGTAGTGCCGTAATTAACACCATGCATGAACTTTGGAGTCTGGTTAGATTTGGAGCCAAATCCCAGTTCGGCTGTTCACTATTTTAAGTTTCTTAACCTATCTGAACCTCAATTTTTACGCCTATAAAATAGAAGAAATAGTAGTGTCCACTGGATGGACCATAGTAAGAGCAAACTGCATGGTAGTTATTGTGGCAGCTAATTTATGTAAATATTGATGCATTTCTTGTCCCTGTGTTTTTCATTTAGTGTTAGTCAGTGACTCATCAGGTGATTGACGGGAGTTTAGCAGGGACATTTATGAAGGTGTGGGCCATGTTAAGGGCAACCAGCGAGGGAGGGGAAGCCGTTGCCACCTCTGCCTAACGAGGCAAGGGGAAGAGCGATGAGCAGAATGGGAACGAGCTCTGGCTACAGGGCCGGGCTGCCCACCAGGGCTGTGACCTTCTGGTGCAAAATGGAGCCAACGGCTGCAATGGGGGCAGGGAGGAGCCAGGGGAACGAACACTCCGATGTCTCCTTTCTCTTGTCCTCTGACCTTCTGATGCTCTTTACCCTTGTGTCCCTTTGGCTTACTCCAACCCGGAGGCAAAGGTGCCTGTTGACACAGCCCCTGCAGGACAGCTTCTGGAGCTGGAAGGTGGGAGGTAGACATGGAGAGAGCAGCAGAGTGTATTGAGCTCATCTGTCTTCACCCATTTTATATGAGCACCCAGGCTTTGTGATTATTTGGGAAGTGGCATCCTCAAAAGGTTCATGTTTTGGGGGTTGGTACCCACTGAGAAGAATAGGCTACATGTCTTGGAGGTGAGAGTACAAAAGAGAGGTCTTTTGAGCAGCAACAAGGCCAACAAAGGTACTGAAACTGGGACCCCTGGAGTTCTGAGGGTCCTGGAGTGACAAGAGTATGCTGGCTCTCCGGAAGTTCGAGAAGGTGGCAGGGCACTACCAGGGAAGCTTGAAGACGTCTCCAAGGGGACTAGAGCTTAGGCACCCGAGGAGTTCCCTGCCTTTCCAAGGATTCCTTACCCCCAAACATGTCACGGAAGTGATGTTACATCTGTATCTCCAGGGCTGTATGCTCCGAGACGATGGCCATAACCAGTACAGGGGCATGAAGAGTAATAAAAACTCTCAGACAATACTGGTATATGCCAGGTACTGTTCTTTGCATTTTAGATATTTTTTAAGTCATTTAATCCTCTCAATAACCCCATGAGGTCGATACTATTGTTCCCACTGTACCAATGAGGAAGCTGAGACACAGAGAGGGTGAGTAGCTTATGTAATGTCTCAAAGCTGGTAAGTGGCAGAGGTAGGATGTGATCTCAGGTGGTCTTACTCCAGGATTTTAACTCAGTGCCTTGGTGTCAGGTACCTTTGCACAACCCTGGGAAGTGGGGAGCCTCTAGGATGACTGAGGTTGATATTCTTGCCGGGTCAACAGGATGAGGGCTTAGAGGCAGTGGCAGGATGGTGTGCTCTGTCAGAGAATTGCTAAAGATCCGTGCAACCACCAGGGGAGAACCCCCCAAGCAGCAGGTGAGGAGGGCTCTGGGCTTTTGGAGAAGTCTTGGTAATGGTGACAGCTGCTTCTCTGACCTAGCAATCTGGAAAATAGGCTTGTCCAAGGCAGAAGTCTTAGGTCTAAAGGGAAACTCTTGCCCCAGCCTGGACTGCTTTGAGGGTGGTCAGAAATGCCAGCTTGTGTTAATGGGAGGAACTGGCTGGAATTCCAAAGATAGATGTTTCGGCAAGGTAGAATAATGGATGTGGGTGAGAAGCAAGGGTGGGTGGAGCTTGGAGAGAACTCCTGGAGTCAGTGGAAGGTAGGGAAGGGAGACTTTTATAGGCTGCTTCCCGTCAAGGTCAGAGAAAGAAAGAGGGCTATTAAAGGTGCTGAGTTGTTTCAGACTGACAAGAGTGAGGCAGCCTCCTGTTCTCAGGGGGAGGAGGTGGGTTTTGGGGATAGGAGCCAGAGAACAGAGACAGAACAGTAAGCTCACTTAGAAGAAGCTAGTTGGCCAGGATCCCCCCTAGAACTGAGAGGATGCTGACCTCACCATCGATGAAAGAGGCTCACTGGCTTCTGAATCAGTTAGGCCTGACCCATGTGGCCTATGATCTGAAGTTGAGCTTAGCTACTTTGCAGCATGTGAACCTGAAGTCCGAGGCCACGAAGTATCAGCCAAATCCAGAAATACTCTTCAGCTTGTCTATAAATCTTAAATCTGGGGATATACCCAGAGGCCCCACTGTGATTCTAAAACTAAGCTATACATTAAGTCCTTAGCCTGGAATACTATGATTTTTCTGTTTCAGACAGGTGTTCATTAAAGGTCACTTGGCAGCTCCTGAGACACAGTCTTTCACACTTAATGGCTGAGAACTTGAACCCATTTCCTCTGTCATTGCTCTGGATTTTGGCTTTAGGCTCAAAGTTGGGAGCTTGGTAATTCTCTCTCTCTCTTTTTTTTTTTTTTTTTTTTTTTTTTAGCTTTTTTTCATTATAAAAGTGATGGATGGTTATTAAAAATGTGAAGGAAATAAAAAAATGTGAAGGAAATATAGAAAAAAATGGAAGTGTAAAAGCATCCCCACTCCAGTCTACCCACCAAATTTTTATATTGCTGATTTTTCAGTATTTCCTTTCCAGTCCTGTTTTCTATATGGAGAGATATGTCTAACTTAATTAAGATCACACTGGATACATGACTATTTAGCTTAATTTTTTTATTTAACACAATATCATAAGCATCTTCCAGATGATCATCTTTTTTTTTCAGATGATCATCTTTTTCTAAACTTCTAAATTGAAAAATTTGTAAACCACAAGAATAGTACAATAAATACTAATTTATCCTTTACTTAAATCCACCAATTGTTAATATTTTGCCACACTTGCATTATCTCTGACTCTGTTACATATACAATATTATTATTATTGTTTCTTTTTCTGAATCATTTCAGATTGAGTCAAAGACTTTATAATCCTTTATTCCTAAATATTTTGGGAGTATTTCCTAAGAACAAGGACACACGTTCTTATCTGCTCACAATGCAATGATCACATTTAAGGTATTTAACGTTGTTACACTAGATTTATCTACTAAAAGTTTTTATTCATGTTTTGTCAATTGCTTCAACTAATGTCTTAAATAACAATATTTTTCCAAAGTGGATTCTATCAAGGATAACACACTGAATTTAATAGGCACATCTTCTTCGTCTCCTTTAATCTTAATGGATTCAGTTGCCTTTCGGTTTGTATGAATTACCATTGTTGCCGAGTACAGTCCTGTAGTTTAGTAGAATGACTCTCAATTAATATTTGTCGGTACCTATGCATTAGAACCCACAGGGTATGCATAGTATAATTTACCTAAAGATTTTAGCATAAACTTTCTAGTAGCGTCCAATTGTTTTCCATTATAAATAGAGTCATGGTGAATTTTTATTTAAAGCATTGTAGGGAAGGTTCCTTTAAGATGTGGTCTCCAGGGTGAAATTACAGGATCAAGGACTGTGAACATTTATAAATTCCTTGGTAACTTGCTCCATTGCTTTGCAAATGGTTGTGCTGGCCTGTGATGGTGCTTGGAGATGTCTGCTTGAGATTCTTGTTTGAAACAGGCTCTATGTACTTCACAGCATGATTGCTTATATTGCTAGGAAGAACTTGTACCAGCTCATTTAGACAAGAAGTTGCAAACCCAAACACTTACTGGGGTCATCAGATACTACAAATGAGTGAAGAGGGCTTGGTAGGGATTGGGGTGAATGGGAGGAGCAGCCCCCCACCTCCAGCTAATTGTTGCCAGACATTGCAGAAAAAAAAACTGTTGCTGACTCAGTGTTACCTAATATTCCAACTTTTGAACAGAAGTAGGAAATCTAAATTTTTATGTACAATTTCCCATTTTAAAATGTTGACAGTTAATTAAAACATTTTAAAAATCTTGCGTAAGTGAAACAAAACACATCTGTAGTATGGATGTGTCTTGGAAGCTACCAGTAGTTCATAACTGTGCTCTAGATTTTTCTTAAAACTTGACATCATTCAATATATATATGTTTTTTCTTTTTGGCATCCTATTAACTTTCGTGTTCCAGGCTCTAGATTTCTAAGCTTCCTCCCTTAATCTCAGCACATTGCACCATTCTTTCTGTTTTGTGTATATTCTTAATAATCAATATCTTCCCCTGAACTTTAAAGTCAGTCTCGTTGTTGAGCTCAGAAAATGATGATCACATTAGAGAGATGGGAGAGATTAAAGTGTGTCTGTCTGTACAGCTTATCCAGAGATATGAATGCCCTATCTAAAATTACATGTGGTCAGGGTGATCAAAGATTAGATTTGGTTCTCTTGAAATCCTGCATGGCAGAGATATTTCCTGGTAGGTAAATATCCATTTGCTCCTTCACATTTCCCAGTCCCATTGCAAGGTGTTTGGGTCATGTGACTAGTTCTGACCAATGGGTTATAAGTACAAGTAATGTGTGTTGCCTCTACAACGAAGCATTTAAGAGCCCATGTGTGATTCCCTCCCCACCCTCACCTCAGCTGTCTTCCCCTTTGTGACTGTGGACGACATTGTTGAGTCCGTACATGAAGAATAGATGCCTGGGGATTGTTTACGGATTATAACACGAAGGATTTACAGATTAGCCACAGTCCTGTCATTAACACAAGGAACAAATTGGGAAGGCATGTGCTTTAACTCAGGGTCCACCTTGCAGAATCAGCATAAGGAAGATAAGAAAATTTCATGATAACTCTAGACTAAAATTTTCCCAATGTGATAACTACCTTTTTGGAATTTACCTGTGGATATCCCAAATAACCTCTTGAATTAAATCAGGTATCAACATCTCAATTCCATAGAATAGGAAACCCAGTCTAAGGACTTGCCTAAGGGTCTGTCTGACTCCAAAGCATGTCCTTATTATTATTATTATTATTTCCTACTGAGCAGAAATTTGATGGATACAGAGCACAGTTAGTAGTAGAACTGATTAGTAGAGAATTAGGGACACCTATATTTCTAACAAAATCCGAGGGCAAAGCCTACCATTACTGTTGTTTATTTGTTTTTAATTTTGAAGGTAAAAGAAAGTACATGAAGAGAAAAAATGAGAGCAGTATAAAATTGCAAGAGCCACGTCTTTCACTTGCTCAGGTAATTCCAGTTCTCTCCTCAGGTGATGTTCCTGGGAGTCAAGAAAGGGAAGCCTGGCTTCCTGTAATGTAAGAAACTGGAAAAATCTATCATTTTATTTCTGATAACATGTTTTCTAACCATAGACAATTCATATGTTAATAATTTGCAGAATTATCATCTGTTTTTCTTTTCTCAAAGAAAAGATCAAGGTCTCTCCCTACCTTTTTAAACGTTTATAAGTCACATTCTTAACTTATTATGAGAACTATACAGTGTAGGTCTTCACTGTTTCTATGCTCTTTTGTCTGGTCTTCAGTTGAGAGAGAAGATAATTGAAAAAAAAACTTCCCTTGTTTTCCTTTGAGCGTGGCACACCTCAGAAGTTCTTTTCAAAGGAATGAGTTTGCAATGATCCAGCCAGTACGCAGGTAGGAGGACACTCCAACAGGCTGCACATGACAGTGGTAAAGCTGGGGGACACCCAGCATGACAAGCTCCCAGACTGTGTTATATGAGCACCATTTCCATATGAGAGTTTTTTATCCCTGTGAGTGGGCTCCATGTCAATTGGGAACTTGGATCCCATTTGGGGAAATTATGTCACAGAATACAGGTTCAGCAGACATCCACACGTGTTGGAAGTTGAGGACCCGGGATGCCATATTGCATTTCTCTGACAGCAGATCATCAGTTGGTACAGAACAGAAGCAAGAGCCTCTGTGTTAGCAATGGAATGATGTTTGCAGACTTCATTTTAAAGGATATCTGTTTCTCCTTGGGGGTTTTGATTTGCAATGATTGTGACAGACTTGATTATTGGTCAGAACATATTCCCTAACTCTCCTGCTACCTCCATGGGAAACATATACTTTCCTGTCCCAGTAATGTCGGGCTTGGTCATGTGACTTGATATGTCCAAAGGAGGTGGAAGGCAGACATGCAAGTTCCAAACCTAGTCCTTACATTCCAAACCTGATGCCTTCAGAGGCATCATATGTTCCCTTTGTCTGTGTGGCATATGTACTGTTACCATGAAAAACACGTGTCCTGGGTAGCTTGCTGGTCCCAGAATGAGAGGTACATGGGGCAGACCTGGACCTGACCCATAGGACCTATGACCTGAGGCCAAGCTCAGCCTGCCCCAGCTTGGATCAGCCCAACTCTAGGCATGTGAGTGAGAAATTAGTGCTTATCATCGTATGTGGCTGAGATTTTGTGGTTGTAAATAGCACAGCAATAGCTCACCGATTAAAATGTGTCTGTGTTTTCCTAAGCTCACTAGCTATGGGTAGAGTCAAAGTACAGATGCTATTTCATATTTTGTTGATTCTGACACCCACTTGTTCCCTAAGGCTCAGCTTCCTGCCCTAGATATGTCTGAAAACCTCTGGGGATGCCTCAGGTCTAATCACAAACCAGGTCAGAGCAGCTGCACTGTTATGTCTTCCCGATATCCCTGGCTTCCTGGCTGAAAGGAACAGGCATTGTCATTGGCACGTGAGATTCAGGGTGGGGCTGTAGCTATGCAGATGAGCTGAAAATGCCGTTCCCTAATCCACGTGACATTTTGTCATCTGGCCCTGAAGCAGTACTGCATGTGTCTGTGTATATCAGAGGGCTTATGAAAGTGGATTCAGCAGGTTAACCAGGACACATACAGACCTGGTTTGCCTGTGAGTCTGCAGTGCTCAACTCCTACTATTACTGCTTAGTAATCTATTACTGCTTAGTAATCTATTAGTAATACTATTACTGCTTAGTATTACTGCTTAGTAATCCCATGACATTGGGCAGCTTTCTTCATCTCTGCAGAACTCAATTTTCTCATCTGCTAAATGCGACTAATAATCATGTCAACTACAAGAGATTGTTCGGGGCAAATACGAGAATACATGCCAAATGCCGCGAGTTGTAAATATTTACACAATGTTTGTTATCTTCTTTCCCCTGTTGGGATTTATAAAGGTAGAAATTAATTGCACCCTTCTTTCTACCTAGTTCTAATCCAATTGAGGAAAACACTGGAAAGGCAGCTAGCTAGCACAGTGGTCAAGTAGGCAGACTCTGGAAACAGTTGGATTGGATGTGACCTTGGATGGGTTATTTAACATTTCCCTGTCTCAATTTCATCAACAAGTTAGTAGAGATAACCTTGCATTAGTTTCCTACTGCTATAACAAATTACCATGAACTCAGTGGCTAAACACAACACACATTGATTGTCCTACAGTTCTGGAGGTCAGAAGTCTGAAAGTGGCCTTCCTGAGCTACAGCCGAGCAGAGGCTTTCTGGAGGCTCCAAGGGTGAATCTATTTTTTTGCCTTTTCTGGCTTCTAGAGGTCACCTGTTCTCATTGGCTCTTGGGTCCCTTCCACCACTGTCAAAGCCAGCAACAGTCAACCAAGCCTTTCTCATGTTGCTTCACTCTGCAAGAACTCTTTTGCCTCCCTCTTCTTTGTTAAGGACCCTTGTGAGTACACTGGGCCCACCTGGATAATCTGAGATAATCTTATTTTAAGTTCACTTGATTCACAGTCTTAATTCCTTAATTCCCCTTTTGTCATGTAGCCAAACATATTCATAGATTTAAGAGATGAGGATATGAATATCGTTGTAAGGCCAACCACATATCTCACAGGGTTTTATGAAAACTAAATGAATCAATAAATGTAAAACATTGGGAACGGTGTCTGGCACATGGTAAGCATTATATAAGGACTAGATATTAATATTTTCATACAAAGGTCAAAAATAGCAGTGTTATTGCTGTAGGGCTAGATTTCAGAGTGTGACATACAGACAAGGGGCCAAATGGGTTTTCTGTTCTTTCCTTCTGAATCGAACTTACACATCCAGCCACAGGGCATCTTCATATCCTTCCCTGTAGGCAGGGCCCTCCCCATAGGGCTTACTACATGGAGAGAAGGGCAGGTGAGGCAAACCAAGAACCAAGAAAGCTCATGTGGCTGCAATGATACATTCCTTGTCTCACCATTCAGAAATGTCACTTTTCCTCTTGGGGGAGGAGCCAAGAGAAAAATACTTGCGGGAGAGTAGATCTTTAATTTTGGGTCAACAGGAATTCAGGATGAGGAAAAAAGTTCTTTTTCTAGTGACTCCATGGTCCATGAAGCCAGGTTGGGAAGGAACTATCTTCTCCCTCATCTCTTCATCCAGCTGCTTAGGACTGAATCTACCCTTGCTCCCTTCAGAAGATATAAAAGCTTCCATGTAAATTGTTTCACATAAATTTGCTTCTTTGGGGTAGACCTGACAGTTTGCAAAATTGTACAGATGTTGCTATTATTGAACATCAGCTATGACATAGCCTGTTTTCAAATTGAGATGCTTGAGACAAAGGAAATATAACATCAAAAGTTGGACTGCTGTAGACATGGTGCCTGTGTATCTCTCTCCCTCTGTCTCTCTCTGTCTGTCTCTCCCCCATGCCCCGTCCTTTCCTGTCCCTGCTTCTCTTTTATTAATTGGATATACTGACCAAGATTTATTGAAATATAAACTGTATTCTGAATTATGTTTAGGTCTAGAAATAGTCAGAAGCACTTTTATTTGATTTAGGTGTGTGTTAAACTTCTGCAAAAAAAAAAAAAAAAAAAGAGAGCTAGCAAATCATAATAACCATCTCAAAACCATTGTTTGAGAGAACAATGACCCAAAGACAAGAACAAAATCCCTGCAGAAAATTCATTTTTTCAGTTCCATGATATCAGTTTACGAACTATCAGAATCTGCTTCTCTGGCTCGTTAAATGATGTTCTGCTATAATGTGAACTTCGATAATTCAAAAGCAGAGGTTTGCATTTCAGATAGGGAAACAGATTATTGTAATAAAACAGTGTGATCCTTATACCTTTACATCAGTTGAAAACTATAACTTATGTGTAGAACACAGAGGAACCCAAACTGTTTTTCCTTTGTTTAGACTTTGTTGATTAGTCAGTTAAGTGAAACCTTAAAAAAAAAAAAAAAAATATATATATATAATTTACTAGGTGATAAATTCCATTTTAAAAATCACACAATTTACATTATCTAAAAAGTAGAAAGAGTTTTTATATCCAAGGTTATTGTTTTATAGTTCCCTCTTAATTATCACTGAATCCTTTCTTACAGGGAGAGTCATAGCTCAGGCTTCATATTTACCGTTCTCAAAGATGGTGTCTGTGGTAGACTGAGTGTATATGTCCCCCCAAAATTCATATGTTAAAGCCCTAACCTCAAAGGTGGTTGTATTTGGAGTAAGAGAGTAATTTAGGTTGCATAAGATGACAAAAGTAGGGTCCTGATCCAGTAGGGTTAGTGTCCTTATAAGAAGAGATACCAGCGCACGCCTGCTCGCTCTCTCTCTCTCTCTCTCTCTCTCTCTCTCTCTCTCTCTCTCTCTCCCCCTCCCTCCTTGCAGGCACAAAGAAGAGGTCATGTTATAACACAGTGAGAAGCTGACCATCTGAGCCAAGAGGAGAGTCCTCATCAGAAGCCAACCATGCTGGCATCTTGACCTTGGACTTCTAGTCTCCAGACTGTGAGGAAATAAGTTTCTGTGTTTAAGCCTCTTAGTCTGTGGTATTTTGCTATGGCAGCCTAAGCAGACTAAGAAAATTAGCTAAGGCTTTTTCCCCTCAGTATTTTTCTGTAGTCTCTATAGCAGCCTTTGTTCTTCAGTTACCTTTGTGACATGTGTATTTTTTGGGCAGAAACTTTAAAAGCGAGTGCACAGTTTAACATCTTCTCTGCTTCTGTGACAGGATGACTGTGGAGGTGCATTTTGAGACAGAAGTTATGTCTAGTCCTTAGTGACCAGATGAGCTGAGTTTCCTCCACGTTGGAGGTGAGAGAGACAGAAATAGATGTTTGCTGTGTCAAGCCCCTGAGTCTTGGGATACCTGTCCCTACAGCATTATATATATAGCCTGCTCTAACTGATACACTGCCTCAGGGATGTCACTGCAGGACACAGATAGCAAAGGAGTTAATTCGTGGTTTTCAGTTTCAAAAGCCTAAGGCCCGGGGGGACAAATAACACATTTGAAAGACCAGGTGGAGATCCAAACTATCTTTGCTAGAAAAATAATGATTCCCTGAACTTAGAGAAAGAAAAAAAAAAAAAAAAAAAAAAACCACCAAAAGAACAAAAACTATGGAAAATTGTGGGGAAAGCAAGGAGCTTAGACACCAACGTATTCTTGAACCCTCTTCCCAGTCTGTGTCTCTGAGAGGTGGGAAGTTTTTCTAGAACCCCAGAGAGGCTGGGCGATTCAAGAGCTGAAGGGATTCATGTCCATCTCTAGAAGAGCCCTGCACCTAGCTCAGTGAGGAGCAGACAAGGTCTTCAAGCTGTGTCTAGAGCTGAGTCACTTCACAGAGTTCTCACCCGCTCTGTAAGATCAAGAGAAGAGACCCATAAGCCCAGTACAGGCATGGGAATAGTAGAAGACGTAGAAGACAGGCCTGGCTGGCCCATGCAGGCGTTCTGTTGCAGACTGGGGAGAGTGTAATGTCTCTCCCTCACGGCTCTGAGACCCATTGAACACACAAAGCCTCTCTGGATCTGGCCCCACCGACCCACTTACCAGTCACATCCCCCATCATTTACCCCCATTACGTGTCTGTTTTCAATTACTTACGCCTCCCGAAATCTGTCTAGCTCTTTTGGGACTTTGTGCATTCGCATTTGCCCTCCCTTCTACCTGCCATTCCCTTGCCATCCCCTGTTTGTTTGAAAAATATTGCTTCATCCCTTGAGATTCACTTGACTTATCACCTCCTCTGGGAAACACTTCTTATTTCATCGATATCATTAATCTTTCTTTCATTATGCTACCAATGTACCTAGGACTTAACAAAACTCCTCAAGGATTTCTGAAATGATAACTGTTTGCCAAACACTGTGATTAGCACAGAGTAAAGATGGGTGAGCAAAGCAGATAGGCTTCTCCTTCAGGGTTCCCCATTCCAGTGAGGACTGCCTGTAATAAATCGCCACAGATCTCTCCAGCAGCAGCAGCCATTTTCTGTCTTGTGGCTTCTGAGGTTGGGAATTCAGGAAAGCTCCAGCTGGGTGCTTCTAGTTTAGGGTCCTCACAGAGTTGCAGTTAGATGGTGGCTGCCTCTGGAACAGCAAGGGCAGGGGGTATTGGGACATCTGTCAGCTAGCCAAGCAGCTGTCTCTTTTAAGGTGGCCTCAGAGCCTCTCCTTGTTGTCTCTCTGCATGGACTAGTTTGGGATTCCTCACAATGTGACGTCCTCAGGGCAGTCAGACTGCTTACAGGACAGCGGAAGGCTTTAAGAGTGAGTTTTCCAGAGGGCAAGCAGAGGTTACATTGCCTTTTAGGACTTAGCCTGGGAAGTCTCACAGGGTCACTTTTGCTGCATTCTCTTGTCTAGAAGTAAGTCACCATCCTGCCCAGGTTTAAGTGCAGGGGAATTAGGCTCTACGTCTTGATGGGGGAGTGCAGGGTTCTCAAAGAGCATGTGAGATGGGAGATGTTGTTACAAACATCTCTGGAAAACATAATCTACCACAGTTTCATCTGTCACTTACCATATTCTAAATGCACATCCATCTCCCTTACTAGACTGTAAGCTTGTTGAAGGTATGAATCAGACTTTATTCTTCATTTTCAAAACTTAGCACAGCACCTGGAAGAAAGAAGGCAGTCAGTGTATAGATGAGGTGTTGATCGAAAAATACAGTGACTATTTAAATTAAAAAAATAATTTATTGCAGTAAAAGACACACTGCCATTAATCCCCCTCAGAATACTTCCCCTCAGTTCAAATCCACTTATCCCATTGTTCTTGCCACTTTCTGAAGCAGTTTGGGAAGTCCTCTTTTGTGAGTGTCTTTACTTCATCCTCCTCATGACAACACTCCATGTCACACATCGCTTCTGGTATACCGCAAGTTTTGCCAAATAAAAACATTGTGATGTGTCTTCATCCGCCTTATTCACTGGATCTGGCACCGTGAGACTGCTGGCTCTTCCTGAAAGTCAAAATGACCATGAAAGGTAAATGTTTTGAATCGATTCAGGACATGGAGGCAGTCATGACAGCACAACTAAAGACACTGGGGGGTAACCCAGTGCGTGGCACAGGTTTATTTTATTCAGCTCTTTTCACACAGAAAGAAATTTGGGTTTCCACCTCATTATTTATGGAAAATTTCAGGTAGGATGAAACAGGACCGATACCAGATGCTTGTGTGGTGATACAGAAAAGAGTAACTATCATCAAAGTTTCCTTAGGTAGTTTTTTTGTTTCCTTGTCCTTCCATGTCTTGTTTATTGGATGCAATTGTCATATATTTTTATTATATATTATATGTATGTATATTATTAATATGACATACATAGTTATGTTATAAATATCAATGATAGCTCTCATTATTGAGGTCTTATTCTAAAGCACCTTATTAACCCACCTCAGCTGATGCTGAAAAAATGCTATGATGTTAATATTCTCATCCCCATTTCAGAGGATCAGAGAGGTCAAAATTTACCCAAGGTTATAGAAGCTGCGGAGCTCATTTTAAGCACTCATGGTCCTGACTTCAAAGTCTTTTAGGGCCCAGAGCTTTTCTCTGAACACTGTAGGGGATTGCGAGCAGCTGGGGAAGGTCTTGCCATGCTTGTGTGAGCAGCTTTTGTCCCCACAGGCTCTTCTCTGGCCATCAGCTCCACTCATTTCTTCACCTCTCTCTATGGCAATCTTGTTTCCTGGAAGAGGGATGTTGGAGGTGGCTTTCCATTGTGAACCCAACTCAATGCTGTGGATGCTGGTAGCTGAATTCAGATGGCAGAGCTAGTACCTGGAGACAGGTGGGTTGCGGTCACTTGGCAAGCTGCCTCAGAAGGCGATGCAGCATCATCTGGAATAAAGAGCATGGGGTTTGGAGAGAAGAAAACGTGGTTTGTGTGTTTGCCTCACTCTCTACTAGTTGCATCATCCTGAGCAAATCACTTAGCCCCTGTGAGCCTCAGTTTTCTCATTTGGAACACGAGTGATTGATACCTGTCTTGCCTTCCTCTCTGGGTTGCTATGAAAATCAAACGACTTAACCTTGGGGAGATTGCTTTGTGAGTTGTAGTTTTACAAAATGTTGGTCATTTTTGTCAAGGATGCTTCACGGGGTGGTCTCCCTCAGGGAGAAGGCTGCCATGGAGGAAGGGGATAATGCAGATGAAGGAGGGGGAGGTAGGGTCCTGAGGATTACAGCTGCTGGGAAAGATTTTTGAGATGTGCTATTTTGTTGCTATCATTATTCTTGGGGGTGGGGAAGGGGGAGTGGGGTAGAATGGTGGACCAATGATGAAGCAAAGGAGCTATCAAGAAAGTGAAATCTTATCAATTGTATATGAGAATGGCAAAAGAAAAAGAAAACTTGTCAGTACACAAAAAGGGAATTAAAGCACTAGATTCATTTATTCCTTTAGCAGGATGGTTTTTAGACAAGTCTGTTTATAGCACACAAGTTATTGGAAGAAAATACTGAGATAACTGTTTACATAAATTAACTAGTTAATATTTAAAATATTTAGATGAGTACTTAGAAAACTAAGATAAATATGTGATTGTATGTTAAGGTTGCCAACCCTGCAAGTTCCCAGGATGTTCAGTTTCTTACATTTGTGCACCATGTGGAAGAGAGCTCAGAGCAGGAGGAAGTAGGATGTGACGGATGGAATACGCATTGTTTTTGTGTCTGGCAGCTCAGTCACTCCCTTGCTCTTGATTTTGCACAGAGGACTCTTCCTCCCCAAGCCTCAATTTTCTCATCTGAAAAATGTGGGTGATGATACATCTCGGGGCTGTCAGGAGATTAAACGGGTTACAGTTCTGAGCGGTGCGTGGCAGGTGCTATGCAGTTAACAAGTTTCCTCTGTGGGGAAGGCTGGCGGCGTGTCCCGGCATGAGATAAACCCTTAACCATAGCCGTCAGCCCGTCCAGTTCTTCCTGCGTGGAGTTCCTCACCGCCCTGTCATCACTGGCCCCACTGGGGTTGTCATGACGAAGCTGTCTTCTTTTTTGAGCAGGAGCCATAGATGGGAGAGTGCGCTGTCCTTGTCATTGTTTAAAGCTCGGGAACAAATCCTGTGCTGATCTCTGCCATCTGGGGAGTTTTATTCCAGTATCTTCGATGCTGGATTTTTTAATCAGGTCTGTTCTCCTCTTGGAGAGAAAACTGTCACAATGTAACCAAAGGACAAACTGAAGCACCCTCTGCATTTCTTTTTTTTCCCCCTAACAAAACGATGACTCAAGCATAGACATATATATATTTTTAACTTTTATTTGTTTAAGTGTGTTTTTCCAGGACTCATCAGCTCCAAGTCAAGTAGGTATTTCAATCTAGTTGTGGAGGGCGCAGATCACAGTGGCCCATGTGGGGATCGAACCGGCAACCATGCTCTTTTAAGAGCACCGCGCTCTAACCAACTGAGCTATCTGGCTGCCCACCCTCTGCATTTCTGAGCCAGGGCTTTCTTTGCATATAAATCAGAGCTCTTTCTCAGGCCTGCCTGCCTGTCATGTTTTTGTGGCCTCAAGGGCTTTTCACCTGGCATCTCACCGATGTTTATGAACAAGAAAGTGATAAGGCTGCATCATCTGTCACCCACTGATCCCAGGATTTCAGCCATGAATGTAGCTTGCTGTGCAGACCTCTGCTTTCTCCCTGTGTTAGTCAGGGTAGGCTAACTGCTATAACAAACCATCACCAATTTTGGTGACTTTGTACAATTGTAATTTCTTGCTAATGTAAAGTCCAATTGGGTGTTCCTGGCTGGTGAGCAGCTTTCTGAGTGATCACATCAGGATCCAGGCTCCTTAAATCCTGTGTATCCGCCCTCCTCTGAGGCTTGGAATCCTCTCCCTTCATCTGTGAGGCAAGAAGGAGAATGGAGTATTGAACATGGCGGTACAGCAGGCATGTTCAGCCCCACCCCAACCCCCTGTATCGCTTTGGTCCTTTCCATTTCAGTACCTGCCAGTCCAACATCCAACTGCCAGGATCACCACCTGAATCTCTTCCCTGAGGGCTTCTCTGGCCACCTGAACCCCCTCTGCCCACATGCATAGCAGGCCAGAAGTGCCCAGAAACTAATTCATATCCTTCCAACAATGACTCATGAGTGTTGGTGTAGAAGTACCCCAGCTCCCCTGACCTTTAGGTGAGTTAGCTCTTGAGCTGGGGAAGGAAGGGTCCTGTGCTGTTTATCAGAGTTGGCCCTAGGACTAAGCTGCAGTTGCCGTGCTGATTATTTGCTTGGTAGCACCCTCTTTATTTGCTTTCTTCCTTCCCGGCCTCCTTTTTCCACTCCTCCATTGGTGTTTCCTCAGGCCATCTTCCAAATAAATGACCTGCTTGAGTGACTATGGATTTTATTGGCACATGTAACTAAAAGGCACATGATTATTGCTGGTTTCAGACTTGAATGGATTCAGGGTTCAAACACTGTTTCATACATGGTTTCTCTCATCTCTTGGCTCTGCTTCCTGGTATACTAGCTTTATTCTCAATATCCACGTTGTGGGAAGATGGCTGCAGTGGCTTCACGTGTAATACTTTCTCCCCTTCAAACTAAAGACAGAAAATGAAACACTTTCCCAACTTTAAAAAAAAAAATCTGATTGTTTTCCATTGGTTGAGATTGGGTGATACACCCATCCCTGAAACAATCACAGTGGAACTGGTTGCACTGTGATGATTGGCTTGACCTGGGTCACCTGCTGCATGCCTTAGGCTAGTAGTATGACTATCTAACCTTGTGGACCAACGTGGGGGGCCCAGAGACCTTCAAACAAAAATATAGACTGTTGCCAGAAGAGGCAGATGAATGCTGGAGAGGCAAAGAGCAGATGTCTATGAAAATCCCTTCTACCTCTGGGAGTCTTTGGTTTCTAACAATGGTTCATGTGTTTGCTAAACTGTGTCTAAGAGGTTTAAGTGGGTGGTAATGTGGACAACACAGCACTGGAATCAGGAGTCCTGTGTTCTAGTCCTTACTCCGCCAGCGGTGACTCAGTGAGTGACTTCTCCTCTCAGAGCCTCAGCATCATCACCTATACAATGAAGCATTTGGGCACTGTCTTCTCTAAGGCCTTGTCCAGCTCTAAGATGCTGAGATTTCCTGAAGTCCATATTGTTCATTACTTGCCCATTCACAAGGGAGAGGCAGTCAAATGGAATCTCCCCATCGGAACCAAAGCTTTATAAATGTAAGACATCAATGTAGATTCCTTCCTGTATTTTTCTTTTTCCTTGTACTTAATAGGATACCAAAGTGCTATATTTTAACTAGGATTTTTACTGTCCTCTTGCAGTGAATCTTGCAGGGAAATGATACTGTTGCATTTGGGACCACATCCTGTATTTCCATAACAACCGGCGGGAGAAGCCTTAAGTACAGAAAAGTGATGATTGTTAATATAGAATTTACTGGAAACCTATTCTTCTAAATAGTTTGCCCTTCCTTTAAAAAATTGTCTTATTGAGAAAAATTTAATCCATTTGATCATGATTTACTTTCTATTGACTCATCATTTTTTTTTTTCCTCAGCAGAAGTGATTTAACTTCCAAAAAGTATGTAGGGAGTTACTTCAACATTCTTTTCTGCCAGCAAATTGAAAATCACAATTTATTTTCCTCCAGAACAAATGGATTTTAAGCTTGAAGTTTCTTAGACCAAACATATGAAGACTTGGGCTGTGGTCTTGGGTTTGAACAGAGAAAAAATGTCTTTTTAACTTGGTGAAAAGGGGAGGCAAAGGCACTTCCCGGTTGGAACACATTATAGCCGTTGTTTGTGGTGGTGTCTATTTTGAAGGGTGGGTTCTCCTGTCATGTTTAGAACATAGTTGCTGGGGGAAGTCTTTGCCCACTTCACCTCTGGGGTTTCCTTCCATTCCATGTCTGGATGCAGCGTGGGCCTGTTGACAGAGACCTCTACTGCCACTTCCGCCAGGTACGTAAGAGCAGGGACTCCTGTGTTCTTGCCCACTCAGCTTTGCTCAAGAAGTAAGCATGTGAAGGTTAGTGGGAAAACTGGCAGGGAAGAGACTAGTAAGAGTTAAGCTGGGGCTCAGAGACCTAGGATCTGCCTGGTTCTCACATTATCTGGCTGTGTAATCGATTCTATGCGAGTAACCGACCCCCTTTATGCTTTAGTTTACTCAGCTATAAAATGAGGACATTGAGCTACATCAGTGGTTCTCAGCTGTCATGTGAAGAAGGAGCCTCACTCAAATGGTTACTAGAGTGTAGATACAAATTTCAGTACATCAACTTAGATTTGCAAGAAATTTATTTATTTTTCCCCTCTAAGGAAGCTCTTTTGAACAGAATTTATGTGCTAAAAATGGCTGCGACAATGTTTCTGGTTCCATATGTAATATCAGGACTTGCTCTTCCTTTGTCAAGAGGTGGAGCATCTGTCTCCTTCCTGTGACACTGGGCAGCCTTTTGTGACTTCCTCAACTATTAGAGTATGGCAAAAGTAATACTATGTGACTTCTGAGCCCAAGTCTTAGAAAGCAAAACAGTTTCTGTCTGGCTCTGTCACTCCAGCTACTGTGTGGCTTCTGTGCTGGAGATAGAGATGCCGGAGGAGTCCCACCTGTTGCAGCGCCAGCTGTTGGAGCTGTCCAGGCCAGGCACCAGTCACATGAGCGAGCCAATCTTCAGCAGACTCTTGCTCTAGCCACTCCCTACCTGTCTATTACGTGAGAGACCTGAATGCAAACCACCTTGCTAGGCCCAGCCAACCCCCAGGCATGTGTGGGGTAAAGGTGAAATAATTGGTGTTGCTTTAAGCCATTAGTTTAGGTTGGCTTTTTATGCAGCAATGCAAAACTGAACAACTTCTATATCAAATTCGCATGCCATTGGGTGATAAAAATAAAGCTCAGCTATTTCAGCATGCTGTTCTTCTTTCTACGGAATTGTCTGAGTTGGGAGGGCTTCCGTTGTGTTTTGCCATCAAGGGGAACATTTGGTCACGCTTTCCTTCGTGTTATCATCTACCTATGCTGAGTCCACTGAGGTCTTTTGTTACTGTTTTGTCTGTAGTTACCACTCCATGGTGGTCACTTTAGTCTTTCTTTCTTCCTAAACCTAAGACCTTTCCAAGTCTATTCACTTTTGCAACTATTTCCATGCCACACTCAGGCTCAGAGGATACATTCAACCACTCCACTTTGGGCTTCTGGAAACTCCACTCCCCTGTGCCTCCTGACAGCAAAAGGACATTTCTGCAGCTCCGTCTCCACGAGAAAGTCTGTGAGGCTCTCTCAGATGGGCTCCGAAGCCAGTTTTTTTCAGATTTTCAGGTTGTGTTCCCTGAGAGAGTCATTAAATCAATCTCGTGGTTTACAACAAGCATTAAAAAGAATTTCAAGAGCAGAAGACAATTGAAAGGAAAATATCAGAGTACATCACACATAGTCAAGGGAACTGTGATGGTTAATTATATATGTCAACTTGGTCATGGTGTCCAGGTATGGATCAAATATGTCTGATGTTGCTATGAAGATAATTGTTTAGATGAGATTAGTGCTTAAATCAATGGACTTTGAATAAATCGGATTACCTCCATAGGGTGGGTAGACCTGACCCAGTCATTTAAAGGCCTGAAGAAAAAGACTAACCACATATGAAGAAGAGGGAACTCTGCTAGCAGACAGTCTTTGAATTCAAACTGCAGTGTCAACTCTTCCTTGGGTCTCCAGCCTCCTGTGTGCTCTGCAGCTCTCTCTCTCTCTCTCTCTCTCTCTCTCTCCCTCTCATACACACACACACACACACACACACACACACACACACACACGCACACACACACAGACACACACAGAGATACAAACACACACTATTCTGCTTCTGTGGAGAACCTAATAGCTATTCTTTTTTTGAGTCTTCGGTTTCATTTATATATACATACACATATACTGAGTTGTTATGTAATGCACGCTTCTTACTGTGAATCAGGCAAAATGTTTGGAAGATACCATCTCACCTTCACGTACCCTCAGACATTTGTTTTGCTCCTTTTCATGATGGGATATTGCCATCTCTTTAGGGTTCCCCCAGGTCTATTGGCTCTCCAAATATGTCCAGGGTTATTTGTTTGTTTGTTTCTGTTTATCATCCCCTCCCTCCTTTCCTGGGATCCAGCAGGGCAGGTGAATAGTAGGGGAATAGACCAAGGTGGTGGAAGAGGGATTAAGACAAAGGATTCCTTGTCTGGTTCCTCCCTTCTTCTGACAGTACTGCCTCTCCCCACCCTCTTCCTATTTCTCATGTCTTCAGAAATCTTCTCAAACTGAGTGGTCATGATCGGGGTCCCACTAGTTGGTTACCAGCAGGACAGACTTGGACCAGGGACCTTTCCTCTAGAGCATCTAGTTTTATTATCTGTATCACGGGGACATTAATGTATACCTGATGCTATTATTTTGCAGCTGAACTGAAATGAACAGACACATCTTAAATATTCACCATATTGTAGTTACTTTTCTTTCTCACCTACAACTTGGGTTGATGTGTTGGTCTCCCCTCAAGACTAAGATTCATCTGGGGAGGACCCCCATCTGAATCCTTTACTATGATAGCATATAAGAGGCACTTGGAATTTATCGAACTAAAATTCTCGGTCCAAATCTTCATTACTTCCTTGGCCTTTTGACTCTTATTCGTTGATTTAGGAACTTTGAGCCTGCCAAATTGGGAATTGGGCCTGACTTCCTAGGAGTAAAATATACGAAGACCAACTGATACTAGACACATATCACACACTGCTAGGACCAATGAAAGTGACTCTGACCTTGCCAAGAATGCCTCTGCATTAGCCTCTTCCCTTCTGAGACTGCTGGAAGTAGGAAGGAGAATTACATAGAAAGCAAAAGTTACAGGAACCCTCTTGACATTGAGTAGGCACCTTGATTGTCTCCAGCTGAGCCGTGCACATCACTGGACCAATGTTTGTATTGACTGCCTACAAATTTACCAGAGGTTCTCTCTAGTTGGTAAAATAAAAGCTTGATCTTTTCCGGTCTAGTTGGGAGGCACAGAATGATAGGTGAGGACTGGTTGACTGAACACAGCTGACTTCACAAGTCCTCTTAGCAGATATACACCAAGGTGGGCTTTGTATAAATAACACTACGGGATAAAGGAATACCTTCCTGTCTATTGCTGGTGGGCACTTGCTCTCTTGGGTGGGCACTTTTCCCGGATGGTTTGTTTCTGCCTATTTAGATTGCAAGGCGGTTACTCATGAATGGTATGTAAATTCGTGTTCAATGCTGACCACATTGCTGGTGTTCAATAAATGAAAAATGGTATTTCATTCTAGATCATTGGTCTGTGCCCTAGAATTCAAGTTGTCACAGTCTTTTCTGCATTCACCATCCCACTGTCACTCAACAAATGTGAAATAACATAATAATCCCTTTGAAAATTATAGCCAGTGGTTCAAATGGTTTTGCCATATATACAAATGTTTTGGGTGAATGGAATTTCATAATAGTTTAAATCTAGTTTCATTTTGATAATAGAGCATTGTTCAGCTATGGAATGACTAAGTACCCTTTTCATATGCCCTGTGAGAAACACAACAAACAGAACATTGTGTTTACATGATGTCTGTTTTCCTGAGCAGGAAGCTCAAAGCAGGTCGTGGGCATTTCATTGATCTCCTCAGCGTCCTCAGGTTAATACAAAAAAACAAAAAACAAAAAACCTTCCGACTTTTGGGGGTAGTTCCCTCCTCTTTTCTCCATGACCTTCTCTCCTCACTCCTGACTCTCTTCCAGCCTCCACTTCCCACAGCTAACTTTCATAGTTTTCCCCTACTCACTTTCCTCCTTCCTTCCTTTGTCCTTTTATTCTCAGAATGGGTGTCTCCTTTAAGAGGGTTTGATTTCCTGGGCAGGTCCTGTGCCAGCACATCAGCTGAGGATCACCAGGGCAATAAGCACTGGCTTATGGTGGTAGTACAGCTTTCACAGCTAAGCTATCCATCGAAATGTATAAATAACGTACAGGTCAGCTAAGGAAACAGGTTCCAGCAGTGTTGCTTATTTCATGATGAAGGGAGGGAGGAAGAGAGGGAGGAAGGGAGGGAAGAAGGAAGGAAAACTTAGCATAAGAATCTAAATATACTTTACTCTATTTGTTTTTAACATCAAAGATCATTACAATAGAGAACAAGATTTAATGAAACAGTACCAGATACAGATGGGCACAGCCTCTCCAAAAACTCACTGTGATTTATTCCTTCCCGACTTGCCTTTGGTTGTATTTTCTAAGTTTGCAGGAATCTTTCCCCAGTGCTCTTTGTAAGGTTGGCCCTCTGTCTCTGTGCCATCATGGCTTCTGAAGGACTGTCCACAGTGGAAGGACCTGTTTGACATGAGGGTTTATCGTTTGTGCCCTATCCTTCATGCTTCTGCTAGTCTCCTCTAATGACTTCTGGCACCAAATCCTCTTCCCTCCATGATTTTGCTTTATTGGAGGGATGGCCTTCAATCTCTCTGCGAGTTGGAGTCGCTATTCAGTGTCCACAGTGGTGTTCAGCCTGCAAGGGAGCCTCGCGACTAAGCTTTTTTCTGAAGCCAGATTAATGCCTCAGCCATTCTGTCCTGCTTTCCCCTTTCCCATGGGTCCATATATTCCCATGACACCTTCTCATCATGTACACACACAACTTCGTATTTTTCCCATTAGAAAAACGATTCTTCCTCATTAGCACCAGCTTTGAGAGGCACTGCCTTTGATTTTAAAATGGTTTAGCATAGAATGATGGATGTCCTTTCATTTCAAAGGGCAGCAAACACATTTACTGACTTTCTCAAATTTCTGAAAAGGACCCAGCCCCTAAAATGTTAAAACCAAACAAAACCCAATTAAATTGTGGTTTCCCATTATACACTTTAAAAAAGGACAAAAGAAAACTATATTAAGTCATGGGTAACAGGAATACAACATTCTGACTTACAAATTTGTGACTCCTTCTCCCTTCCACTACCACCAAAGGATAGGAGATTTTATCCTGGGGCTCCCTGGGTTGCACAGAAACCAGTGTATCTGTGAGGATATCTTTGCTTACGAGTAAGAGAAACCTGATTCGAATGGGCGTGAACGGGATTTGTTATCTCACATTTCTGGAGCTCCGTGAGTAGGATGGGCTCCTGGGGAGGGACTCAGGGCTCCAGCACTGGTCCTTTGGGCTCTGTTCTGCTCTGCTTCAGTCTCTCACCCTGTTACAATATGGTCGTCAATAGCAACCGTGGCAACTGCGCCTTCCTTGGGGCTGGAAGGTTCTGCTTGTTCTTCCATGGTGGTGTGAGGCAAGAAGAACAGTAAGACAAGTTGTGGTGAGGCTAAGTGGACTGATACAGTAGGGACCTGCATCAGAGAGCGGATGGCACAGGAGAGATGGGAGGCTGCACAGACGGAACAGGAGAATTTTCTGGACTTAGGATGGAAGAGAAGAGGCACTTTAAGACACCGGCCCTAATGTTGAAGATATTGGCAGCCCGAGACACAGGAAAGGAACGCTGAAAGAAGTTTAGCTTTGTGTCATACATGTACATCCCTTTGGTGTTTTCCTGAAAGACTGTAAATTAAGATTTACATTGATTTTCAATCATTTTGGTTCCTGGAGTACGACAGATACTAAAGGTTAGTTTGCTTGGCACATCTCTTGTCATTCTCCATTTTAGAAAGGCTAGTAATATAATTTATCACCCAAACAGAGACACTTGAGGCTGAAAGAGATCCCTATTAACGGTTATGTTGGTACTGCCCGTGCAAACCAAGACATGATTTAATCCAACATTTGATATGATGTTTTAGTTAGAGATGCTGCCATAATAATGGAAAATGGGATACTCAAATTTCCAGCCTCCCTTGTACCTAGGGTGGTCAGATGTTACAGTTGTGTGCACAAGATAGAGGCAGGAATCCCTGCAGAGGACTTGCCTTCCTAGATAAATCAATACCAGGGAAACACTCTGGCTTCGGTCCCATTCCTCCTGCTTGGACTACACACATGGTACCTGAAGATGCATCAGTATTGCATGAGCACTAGGATGAAAGCCAGACACCCAGGATCATAAAGAGAAAGATGGAAGGGACCTGGGATACTGATGATTTCATGACCTGCTGCACAGGCCTGTCCGGCTTATCTCCAGACTTCTTATAACAGGAAGAAAAACATAACCCTAATTTGTTTAAGCCAATCTAATAGGATTTCTGTTCTTCATACCCAGATGCAATTTTGCTGATTAAAGCGCTTGTGTTTTTTTTTTTTTTTTTTTAAATGTCAGGTTGTATTAAGATGGAGTTATGAGGCAAGTAGATTTATGTGGCAAACATTAATATTTTTTCTGTTGTAAAGGAACTATACATTGGTTGAGAAGATAATCTAAATCTTTGTGTGGAGTTTTATTAAATTATGGACATTTTTCAGACACACACAAAACTAGACAGAACAATAGAATGAACCCTAAGGTACCCATAACTGAATTTCAATAATTCCTGTGTTATTATTGTGGCTGTATTTCTGTTTTAAGCACATTAACATTGTATTGAAGGAGACATATTATAAATGGGATCATTCCCTCTCTTGCTACAGGAACAAGGAACTACCATCAGAAGTTAGAAATTGATCGTAGTCTATTGACTCTAAGTGATGCTGAGCCACGTGGAATCTCTACTAAAAACAAACAGACAAACATTTTCACATGGTCTGTCCTATAAATGAGAAAGTAAGGCATGGTGCTAAAAAGCCCTGAGGTCATTACTAGTCATGTGATCTTAGACATTTTACTTAATTCCTCTACATTTCAGTTTACTCATTTGTGGCATGGAGATAATACTCACCTCACAGGAAAGTTGTGAGAGTTAAATAAGACAAAGTTCTTTGTGTAGTTAATGGCATATAGTAAGTGCTTAATAGTTGGTAACTATTGCTATCATTACTATTGTCTTAACTTGTATGAGTTTCTTTCTGTTTCGTTTTTTCTTCTTGGCCAGGGGTAAGTGGGGAAGGCTATAGAATGACAAGAAATGCAAAAGTAACTAATCCTGTAAGCTTTAGGAATGATGTGTTATATAGTGGTGGGGAGGCGGGGTGACAACCAGAATTCCATTGTCTAGACTTGGAGACCAAGCTGCTTCTACCAAATAGAGACAGGTGGTCGCTATGGGTCAAAATGGATAACTGGTTGCAGGTATATTTGCTCCAGGTACAAAGGTTGTTTAGATTGCCATAGCAATGAGTGCCTGTGGAGATGCTGATTTCTCAGATCAGAAGAAAGTTTCTTGTAATTGGATCCTGCAAAGGTTTTGGAAATTTAAAAATATTTAAACGGAGTCATTTTGGTTTGAAGATCTTCACACAAACTACGAGTTGGAAATCCTTAAATTTCGTATGCTAGAGTTCTTTGGTTATCAAATCTCATTTGGGGATATTTTCCAACATGTTCTGGAGAAGGAGATATGTGTCTCCTATTTGTGGTAATGGGGAGAGAAGGAAAGAACCATTTCCACAGAGACTTCACGTGTGCCCTATTTTAGTGCCAAGTGGGTTTTCTGTGGATTAGAAGGGTATCTTAGGTGTGGCTCTCTAGAAACAGAGACTTAGATGGGAATTTGGCTGTATGTTAAGGGTGTGCTCTCAGGAGAGAAAGAGTGAGGGAAACAGAATAAGAGTGAAAGATGCTAAGCAAGGATGTCGTTTCATCTGGAGTCTGGCTTCTGCCTAATCCCCCGGGGAGCGCCAGCATGGAGTGTGCCATAGAATTGGATCCATCTTGAGGCAGGGGGACTGGCCTTTGGTATCCCCGAGTCAGCCAGAGACTGGCTGTGGGGCTGTCCCCAGTGAGAAGAGGAAGGTCCTATTTCTCACATGTTGTCATAAACCAAAATGCAAACACAGGCATTTAAATGTCATGGCCATCCTCAGTGAGTAAGTCATCCATAATGTACTCATACAGTTTTATCAAAATGAAAGTATAACATGTTAAACTTTTGTCTGAAGGCAGTTTCTCCAGAAAGGAGGCAGCCAGGAGCCCTTAGCAGCCATGATTCACAGCAGCTGGGGGACAGGCCTAACAAAGCAGATTTGGTAGAGACACCACCAGCAGAGTCTCCTGCAGACAATGCCTTCATTTGAAATCAGCTTTGTGCCTCTTCGTGCTGCTTTGACCGAGAATTTATGTAGAACAGAGTGGTTAACATCTCTAAAGAGGATGTTCATTGTTTCTCAAGCTTGACTAACACATGGGTCCTCTCTCAAAAGGAGAAAATTTTGTAGTTTCCGATATTGGCTTATGTTGTTTTTATTGTAACTTAAAAATATTTAAACCTAAGAGTTTCAATAAATTTCTTATGCTTGTTTCTTAAAAAGGCATGAAATCAAAACAAATTGGAAATTAATTTTTTTGAAGTATAAGACCATTAAAAATCAAATTGATGACATAAATCCAATGGGGTAATGATGCTTTTTTGCTGAAATGAAATTGCCATGTCAAAATAAATATGTGACTGTGCAAGTGCACATTGCCTTCCATGTGTCACAGGGCCTATGTTACAGGATGCCACGTGAAGGACCAACTTTCCACCACTCTATTTTAATAGAACTTCTGCAAAACCGTAATTTGTAGAGATCATGAAGTTCTCTGACCTTTACTTGGCAAGAAGGAATAATTTCGCATTTATACACAGTAGGTCTCTACTCTTATCATTAGCCCACAGTAATCAAAGCACATAGTGGCACATTTTGGTTCATTGTGATCATAAACCAAAATACAAACACAAGCATTTAAATGCGATGGCCATCCTCAGTGAGTAAGTCATTTATAATGTACCTACACGATTTTATCAAAATGAAAGTGTAATATTTTAAACTTCCGTTAAAGCTATTTTGGAGCCCTTTGGGGCCCCAGAGACTACGTCTTCACATCCTTTGATAGGAAGCAGGAGCTCCTTCCTTTTGAAACGGGAATATGTATAGGGCGAATTCGCCCAAGGGAGGACACTTGGAATACTCAAGAAAGCACCATTCTGACGCCTGCTGGTTGGGACAAGAGGAGAGGCATAAGGAAGGTCAGCAAATGGCGGGGTGAACCACTGATAATGTGAAAGACCATCGTGCCCCAGGTCTAATTACAACGTTTGTGATTTAACGTAAAGGTAGTGTCCCTCGCTAACCTGCTGGTTTTGCATATGGAAGCTGCTCCTCGTGCTCTGTACCCTCCTGCTTCTGCCGCTGACTGAACACAGTGAAAACAGCGGACAGCCACGACCTCCTGCTCAGGAGAGTTCAGCCAGTGAGTTGGGACCCTGGAATTACTGGTGCATCCTGGGTGATTATGGGCATAGCCATGTTGCCTGCAGGCTGTTCCAGCTGGGGAAGCTCAAGGACCAGAGTGCCCAGGCCACTACTAAGGACAGTTCCCGACTTTCTCGTTTCCCCTTGCTTCCTTAGAATAGAACCCTGCTTCCTTAGATTCCCTGAGGCAATCTAAGCACCACCTGAGCCAGGAACTTAATGGAACACATAGAAAAAGGTAGAAGATTCATTGCTTGGATGAGATCTGCTCTCTCAATTCAGGAACAAGACCTGCATTGAATCAGAGAGCCCAGTGTGAGCCGCAGCAGGTTAAATAGTCTTGGGGTAAAGGAGACAGGCCTTAAAACCCATGTTTTAACACAAAGTCAAAGCTAAAAGAAAACCAGGTGGGCAGCTACAGCTACAGGTTTACTCTGTTTCAGATCATCCCCTAATTGAACATGGGAAAGAAAGAATTCAGAGAAGTGACTTGCTCAAAGTCTCATTCATTTACTGAATAAATATTTAGTGATCAATGTCCACTAAACGCTGGATACTCTGCTATGTACCAGGTATACAAGAAACAGTCAAGAGCAGACCAGGCCTCAGGAAATTCGGGGTCTAAAAGGGAGCTAGAAGTGAGAGAACAGATGGTTATAATGCAGTGAGACCAGTGCCATGAAAGGAGAGGCATGGATGCCTGGCAGGCCTGCAGGATGGTCACCTAACCTCGCCAGGCACAGTTGGAAGGAGCTTCCTAGAGAATGAGATGGAAAGAAGGCAGTGAATGCAGGTGTCCTGTTCTCTTTCTGTGCTGGTCACACTGCCCAAAGTTTGGCAGGGATTTTTGGGCCAGAGGCCCACGCTGCCTCTCTGGAGTGGATGAGCAGTAAAAGATCCCAGGGGAGGGAAAAAAACAGCTGGCTCCACCTCCATTTTCTTTCAGTGCCATGGACTGAAAGAAGGAAACTGCTGGAAACACTCTCAGACAGTTTCTTCTATTTCAATTTGATGTGCACACCATGACAAGAATGCTTCCTAGATCTCCCTTCACAAGCACCTATAACTCTCAGTTTTCTTCCATATAAATCCAACCCTCTGCTATTTTTTATTAAATTTATTGGGGTGACATTACTTAGTAAAATTATATAGGTTTCGAGTATACAATTCTATAATACATCATTTATATATTGCATTGTGGGCTCAACACCCAGAGTCAGTTTCCTTCCATCACCATATATTAGAGCCCCTTTACCTTTTTCTATCACTCCCTTCTCCCCCTTCCTCTCTGGTAACCAGTAAACTGTTATCTGTGTCTATGAGTTTTTGCTTGTTTTTTGCTTTCAGTTTTATATCTCACATATGAGTGAGATGATATGGTTCTCGACTTTTTCTGTCTGACTTATTTCACTTAGCATGATAATCTCAAGATCCATCCATGTTCTTGCAAGTGGCAGTATTTCATTTTTTCTTATGGGTGAATAATTTCCCCTGTATACGAGGTCTGACAATTAAGTTCATGAACTTGTTGCAATGATGTTGCTAACCTTTTCTGATATCAGAGAGATTATGAATCTCATTATGAATTTCTACCAACTGGACAAACAGTTAACCAAATTTACTATTTGGGAGTGCTGAAAAGGCTTCATAAAAAAGTTAGATGACCTGGACTTTTCGCCAACAATTTATGGCTCTTGCATCACGACAATGCACCAGCTCGCACGGCACTGTCTGTGAGGGAGTTTTTAGCCAGTAAACAAATAACTGTATTGGAACACCCTCTCTACTCACCTGAGCTGGCCCCCAATGACTTCTTTCTTTACCCGAAGATAAAGGAAATATTGAAAGGAAGATATTTTGATGACATTCAGGGCATCAAGTGTAGTAAGACAACAGCTCTGATGGCCACTCCAGAAAAAGAGTTCCAAAATTGCTTTGAAGGGTGGACTAGGTGCTGGCATTGGTGCATAGTTTCCCAAGGGGAGTACTTTGAAGGCGACCATAGTGATATTCAGCAATGAGGTATGCAGCATTTTTTCTAGAATGAGTTCGCGAACTTAATTGTCAGACCACATCTCATTTATCCAGTCATCTATTGAAGGACACTTTGGTTGTTTCCATGTCTTCACCACCATGAATAATGCTGCAATGAATATAGGGGTACTTATATCTTTATGGATAAGTGTTTTCAGATTTTTTAGTTAGGCACCCAGGAGAAGGATTGCTGGATATGGTAATTCTATTCTTAATTTTTTGAGGACCCTCCATACTGTTTTCCATAGCAGCTGCACCAGTCTACATTCCCACCAGTAGTGTATGAGTGTTCCTTTTTCTCCACAGCCTCTCTAACACTTGTTATTATTTGTCTTGCTGATAATAGCCATTTTAACAGGTGTGAGGTGGTATCACATTGTGGTTTTGATTTGCATTTTCCTAATACCTGGTGAAGTTGAGCATGTTTTCATATATCTGTTGGCCATTTGTATGTCTTCTTGGGAGAAGTATCTGTTCATGTCCTCTGCCCATTTTTTAATTGGATTGTTTGTTTATTTGTTGTTGAGCTATGAGTTCTTTATATATTTTGGATATTAGCCTCTTACCAGAGGCGTTGCTTGCAAATATCTTTTCCCATTTGTTTGGTTGCCCTTTTTCTTTCTTTCTTTCTTTTTTTTTTTTTTTTTTTGATGGTTTCTTTTGCTGTGCAGAAGCTTTTAAGTTTAATATAGTCCTATTTACTCATTCTTTGCTTTTACTTCCCTTGCCTTTGAGGTGAAATTCATAAAATCCTCTCTAAACCCAAGGTCCATAAGTTCAGTACCTATGCTTTCTTCTATGCAATTTATTGTTCCAGGTCTTATATTTAGATCTTTGATCCATTTTGATTTAATTTTGTTATGTAGTGACAGATAGCAGTCTAGTTTCATTCTTTTGTATGTGGCTTTCCAATTTTCCCGGCACCATTTATTGAAGAGGCTTTCTTTTCTCCATTGTATGTTTTTGGCTCCTAGGCATTGAAACCATCCTACCTGCTGGTGATCTCTAACATTCATCTGAGAATGACTGAATCCCCGTGGTGGGATGTGAAGTACACTAGAAGGGCCTTCCTATGCAAAGTGTGGTCCCTGGACCAGTGCCGTCAACATCACCTGGGAGTTGGTTAAAAACTTAGGCCCTCACCAGAACTACTGACTCAGAACTTGAAGTTCAACAAGGTCCTTTTACATATTAAAATTTGAGAAATTGTTCTAAAGACATAGTGTAAGTAGAGTTTAATTCTAAATGACAGACAGGTGGACTATAGTAGCTTTATTTGTAAGCATAGCATCCTTTGATCACTCTTCTTAAGTTAAAAAAAAAAAACCCAAAACCTGGATTTATCAAGCTTTTCATTGTTGCTGATTGATGCTTACAGCATTTTGGCCATTAACTCGTGTAATACTGGCATTATTACTACCTTTCCAAAACACGCTCAGGATTCATACAATAATCTACAAACAGCAACTGAATAGAAATACATTTCCAACACAGAACGTCTAAACACATTATAAAATGTTTAGAAAATTGTAAATGTATTTAAACTATAAATGCTAAATATAGATTAACAGATGAAATTAAAAAGTATTATTCGAAATATTCGAAATATTCGAAGTATTATTCGAAAGCACATTACATGAGAAAGAAGAAATGATAACCATAAAAAATATTAAATGTAATTGACTGTTTTTAAAAAATTTACAAGTTAACTCTGAAAATAATATTGAGGCAATGTGTAATAATACCATAATTGGGGAGTTGGGAGCATATTTTTGCACAGGTTTTTCTAGTTGCTGAAATAGCTCTTAGGTGTACTCATCAGGGAATATAAGAAAGAAGAGTCTTCATTTTCACATAGTTTTATAATTGTATCACCTGTTTGAGGAGAACTTTTTGAATAACTTTCAGGAACCAAAATTATATATAGATGTGTGTGTGTGTGTGTGTGTGTATGGAGAGGGGAAGATATTGACATTGAGAGAGTAAAAAATAGAGAGAGGGAGGGAGGGGAGAGGAAAAGAGAGGGAGAGTGCTGTATTTTTTTGTCTTAAAGGAAGCATTTCTGGTTTATCTCTGTCTACTTTGGTTTTATCTTGTATTGCTGACACTCCAAGCAGAGTTACCTGTTTCAATTTCAAAACTGTCAGATTTATATGCCACTTGTTCAGGAAGCCTTTGAAACTAGATAAGAATTATTCTTATGAATGAAGCTTTACTTTATCAGTTGTCATTTTCTTCCTCTTCTTGAGGATTCTGGAGCTTTAGAAAAATACTTTCTAAACACGAAAGCTTTGTTCAATAAAAAATTTTAATGCAGCAGAGAACTCTTTAAGGGTGCAGTCAACATGCAATTAATTTTCAGATTTATTTAAATTCTGAAACAATGATGTTACATCAATAAAAATGTATGACTTTTTAGCATCAGAGAATGCCAAAATGCCAAAACCAAGAGGATAGTCAATAATAACTATAGCAATACTGACAGATCAGATAGAGGTCATTGTCCACAGAGTTATTGAAGTGGAAGAGCAGGAGATCATTTAAAAAATGACATCATGGAAACTGTCTTTCTCCCAGCTTTTACTGTGCAAAAATTTTCCATTTATTCATACTGAATTACAATAAAATTTTCGAGACAGATCACTCTAATTTTGAATTCAAGCCTAAGATGCCTAAAGCAGTGACATATGCCTCTGCTTGCTACAGGGAAATCTGCTAGGAAGAGTCATTTATCTTCAATCCAAACTTCGTTGATTCATAGTTTAACAAACTTCAACAAGACTAGTGCATGAAGAAGCCAAACTTATGTTAAATGTTTTTTAACATGAGAAATGCTTACAATAGCTTATATTTGTGTCCCTTTCGTGTATTGTGTTTATTTTGGTATTTTAATGGAATTAATCGTTTTTCAGAATTAAAATGTTATCCCATTTACCTGTAGGAAATAGGAGCTTAAATTGTAATGGTATGACTTGCAAGCTTCTTCCAGGATCAAATTTAGCCCAAAGCGAAAGGTCCTGTGAAGACATTGTGTAATGGGGTAAAGATATAAACCTCCACTTTTCTCTTCATAAAGTCAGTGAAAACCTTGGAGTGACTAGGAAAAGTCTTTGTGGATTCTGGAATGTTTTTTTTTCCCAGACTCTGCTGGTCTTTCAGTGTCTCACGTTGGGGTGATTGGAGGCAGAAAAGCCAAAGGCATCAATTTGGTGGCCACCTTGCCTGGTTTTGAATCCCGTATCTGACACTTACTAATTGTGTGGCTTTTAGCAAGTCTGTGAACTCTCTGCACCTCTGTTTTCTCATCTGTAAAATGAGGAGGAACACAACGGGATCTCCCTCACAGGATTTGACGTGGATTCAATGAGTATATACAAAACGCTTACCACAGTGAAAACTAGATTTTAAGTGCTACACCTGTGTTTGATGTTATTATCATTATTATAATAGCCAGGAGATGGTGACCGTACCCTTCTATTCTCTTCCCTCAGCCCCAGGAGAAATTGAGGAAAAAAGCAAAATTTCCCATCTCTATCTTTAGAAGCAACATGGTGTGGCAGAAAAGTGTTGGAATCTTACACACCTAGCTTCAAATCCCCTTTGTTACTAGCTGTTTAGGGTGTATTATTTATGCTCTCTTAGCTTCAGTTTCCTCATTTGGAGGAGACAATAGTACCTACCTTAGAAGGACTTTAGGAATATTAAATTAGTTAATATGCTTTAACTATGTAACACTTACATGGATAGTGGGTGAAATTTGTCAATAAATGTCAGTTTTTACCCATTTCTGTAGTCACTAGCACATTCCATAACTTTTGTTTTGTTTTGGCTTTTGCTTCTGCAAATAACTTTATGTCACCTTCCAATTTCCATTGCTCTTCAAACTTACTCATCCTTGTGAATGCAGCTCTTTATTTTAAGATTTTTATTAAAATTTTTATTAAAAATATAGCTAACATACAATATTATGTTAATTTTGGGTGTACACCATAGTTATTCAACATTTATATACTTAAAGAAGTTATTACCATGATAAGTCCAGCAACCATCTGACACTGTACAATACTATCACAATATTATTGACTATATTCCCCATGCTGTACATTATATCCTCAGGACTCATTTGTTTTATACCTGGAAATTTGGACCTCTTATTTCCCTTCCCCCTTTCCAACATTTTAAATCTATCAATTACAGTTGACATTCAGTATTATTGTATATTAATTTCAGGTGTACAGCATAGTGGCTAGACATTTATATAATTTAAGAAGTGATCCCCCTGACTAGTCTAGCACCCACCTGGCATTATTCATAGTTATTACCATATTGTTGACTATATTCCTTGTGCTTTATTTTATATCCCTATGACTGTTTTATAACACCCAATTTGTACTTTTTATAATTCCTTCACCTTTTTCATCCTGCTCCCCAGCCCCCCTCATCTATCACCTCAACAAATCTAGCACCCATCTGATACCATACTTAGTTATTACAATATTATTGACTATATCCCTTATGCTATACCCTGTCCCCATAACTACTTTGTAACAACCAATTTGTACTTCTTAATTCCTTCCCCTTCTTTCACCCACACCACCAAAACCCCTTCCCATTTGGCAACCATCAAAATATTCTCTGTATCCTTATGAGTTTGTTTCTGCTTTATTTGTTAATTTTGTTCATAGATTCCACATACAAGTGAAACGACATCACATCTGTCTTTCTCTGTCTGATACATGCCACTCAGCACAGTACCCTCCAGGTCTGTCCATGCCACTGCAGATGGCAAGAACCCATTCCCATCCATCATGCGGGATGTCATGCGGGGTCCCAAGCCCACCACTCACTCAGACACCACCTATGGTCGAGCAATATTCCATCGTGTGTATGTACCACCTCTTCTTTTTCCATTCATCTATTGACAGACACCCAGGCTGAATCCACATCTTGGCCATTGTAAACAATACTGCAGTGAACGTATGGATGCACATGTCACCTCTAAGTAGTGTTTTGGGTTTCTTCAGATAAATATCCAGAAGTGGGATTACTGGATTCTTCAGTGTCTTTTCTTACAGACTTTGTTTTAATGTCTGTTTTGTCTGGTATAAGTATTGCTACTTCAGTTTTTTTTTTTCATTTCCATTTTCATGAAATATCTTTTTTTATCTCTTTATTTTCTATCTGTGTGTGTCTTTCACACAGTAATTCACAGGAATAATTCTCCTGTAGGCAGCATATGTAAGGGTTTTATTTTCTTATCCATTTAGCCCTCTTATGTCTTGATTGGAGCATTTAATCAATTTAATTGAAACTAATTGTTGATAGATATGTACTTATTGCCACTTTATTATTCATAATTTTGATTTTTTTTCCATCTTAAAGAAGTCCCTCTAATATTCCTTGTAATACTGTTTTAGTGGTGATGAACTTTAGCTTTTTCTTATTTGGAAAGATCTTTATACCTGCCCTTCGATTTTAAATGATAGCCTTGCTGGGTAGAGTAGTCTTGCTTGTCAGTTCTTAGTTTTCATCACACCAAATATTTAATGCCAATCCCTTCTGGCCTGCAAAGTTTATTTTGAGAAATCAGCTGACAGCCTTACAGGAGTTCCCTTATAAGTTACTTGTTGCCTTTCTCTTGCTGCTTTTAGGATTCTCTCTTTGTCTTTAACCTTTGGCCTTTTAATTATAATCTTGGTGTGGGCCTGTTTGGGTTCATCCTGTTTAGTACTCTCTGCATTTCCTGGACCTGTATGCCAGGTTAGGAAAGTTTTCAGTCATTATTTCTTCAAATAGGTTCTTGATATCTTGCTTTCTCCCTTCTCCTTCTGGTACCCCTATGATGCAAATGTTGGTACACTTGATGTTGTCCCAGAGGTCTCTTAAACTACCCTCAGTTTTTTGGATTCTTTTTCCTTTTTGCTGTTTTGATTGGGTGTTTCCTACCACCTTGTCTTCCAAATTGCCGATTCAATCCTCTGTTTCATCTAGTCTGCTGGTGATTCCTTGTAGTGCATTCTTCATTTCAGTTATGTATTCTTCACTTCTGACTAGTGCTGGTTCTTTTTTATGGTTTCTATGTCCTTTTTTTATGCTTGCTATCTCTTTGTTGAAGTTTTTACTAAGTTCCTTGAGCATCCTTACAACCACTGTTTTGAACTCTGTCTCTGGTAAGTTGCTTGCCTCCATTCCATTTAGTCGTTTTTCTGGATTTTTCTCTTGTTTTTTCATTAGGAACACATTTCTTTGTTTTCTCATTTTGGTTGCCTCTCCATGTTTGTTTAGGTAGGGCTGCTATGTCTCCCAGTCTTGGTGGGGTAGCCCTATGTAGTAGGTGTCCTGTTGGGCCCAATGT
This sequence comes from Rhinolophus ferrumequinum, assembly GCF_004115265.2. Lineage (NCBI taxonomy): Eukaryota > Metazoa > Chordata > Mammalia > Chiroptera > Rhinolophidae > Rhinolophus > Rhinolophus ferrumequinum. The sequence goes on from NC_046300.1 coordinate 19,340,024, forward strand.
CAGTCTTCCTGGTCACCTGAGCCAGGCGTCCAGGAATGTCCCTTGTGTGGGTTGTATATGCTCTCCTTTTTTAATTGAGCCTTGATTGCTATTGCCATGTCAGTGGTTGGGATTGACCCTCAGGCTGACTAGCTGTGGGATTTGGCCACATCCACAGATTGTGGGCTGCTGTGCAAGATGCTTACCCCACTAGTGGGATTTGCCCCGGTGGGCTCTGGTGCCTGTTGAGACCACCCGTTGTGTGTGTGCTACTTCTGAGGCAATTGAGAGGTGCTCTGCTGTGGTCTGAAGCCCACTTCCAAGTATGTAGGTTCTTGGACCTCTTTAGAGGAGCTCTGGTGCAGGCTCAGGTTAGCCTGTGACTGGGCAGGGGTTACCTGGTAGGAGTTACAAAGAGATCACAGTTGTGCACTGCCTGTGCTAAACCTAGAGGCATTTGGGAGAGACCACTGTGAACTGAGGACAGCTGCCACCAGTACCAGGTCTGGGGTAACTCTGCAAAAAGCCAGGACACCTGGAGGCCTTCTACCACCTGCTGGCTCCCTTAAGGTTTAGCCACTGGTAAAGCTTCATGCAGTACCGTGTTTCCCTGAAAATGAGACCTAGCTGGACCATCAGCTCTAATGTATCTTTTGGAGCAAAAAGTAATATAAGACCTGGTCTTATTTTACTATAATATAAGACCAAGTCTTATAATATAATATAATATAATGTAATGTAATACAATATAATATATAATATAATATTATAATGTATTAACTTTGCAGAGTCTCAGGGAGTCAGTAGAGTAGGAAGAGTTGTAGTCATCAGGTTAATGTAGGCTCTGGTTTGGTGCCAGTGCAAAAGTCTCAAAGCACCTAGAAGTCATCGCCACCCACCTGGGGCCCATGGACTCTGACAGTTTTCCAAGAAAGAGTGAAATGTGGGAGGGGCTGGCTGCTAACAAAGAAAGTGCCTCCCATGGTGTGTGAGTTGGGTGGAGTGGGGTCCCAGCTGAGTCAGGAGGGTGGAGCAGCAAAGCTTATCAAGCCAATCAGGTCCAGATTTGGCCTGTTGGGGATGGGCTCAACACAGGAGAGCTGCTGTCCTCCTGCTGGCTGCACAGGAGGAAGACCTCTCATGGGGAAAATGCCACCTGTCCTCCAGTCCTCCCCCTGAAGGCACACACCTCAGTCTGTCCCCCATATGTCTCCAAGCTCCCCTGAGTCACCCATCCATCGCTGGAGCCCAAGGTGAGTGCCTGTGAGCAAGTGAGTCTGTGCGCAGGGTTGTTTAAGCGGACATCTGGGTTTCCCGCAGCCTTCCGTCCCAGCTGGAGGGTCGGAATCCTCACTGTTTTTCACAGCCAGAAATTGTGGGTGCTTCTCTTCCTGACACCACTACTCTGGGCTGGGGAGGCTATTGTGGGGGGCTGAGGTCCCTTGCTCTTCCAGGGGGAACCTCTGTGGCCGTGATTTCCTCCTGATTCTCAACCGTCACAGAGAGCTTTGGGGCTGGTTCTGCGTCTCTGCTCCTCCTACCAGTCTTAATGTGGCTTCTTTATATTTGTAGTTATAGGGCTTCTGTTCACCTAGACTTCAGGTGGTTCTCTATGTTGACTGTTCTATAATTTAGTTGTAATTTTAAAGTGCTCATGGAAGAACACAAACACAGTGTTTATCTATTCTGTCATCTTGGATCTCCTTCATTCAGCTGTTTAAATTCTCTTTTCTGGGCAGGCATGTGTATCAATTGAGTTTAGGACATTAGCTAGTATAGACTGTCCAGTAGCAATTCCTTAATCCCGCAGGGGGGGAGAGAGAGAGAGAGGGAGGGAGGTAAGGGGGGAGGGTGGGAGAGAGAAAGAGAAAGAGACTCTGTGTGTGTGTAAGTGTAATAGTATATTTCAACTATCCATGCATTCAACCAAAATTCATTGAGGTCTCACCATTGAAACTGTGCTAGATTCTAGAAATAAAGACATGAATTAGGCCTGGTCCTTGCCTTGGCAGAATTCCTATATTCTAGTGGGGGAGACAGACACATAAATAGGTACTTAGAAAGCAGTGCAGCGAGTATGAAGGGTGTGAAGGAAGCATTAGAGAGGGATAGTTAATCCATCTGTCAGAGCAGCTGGCAGAATCTTTAGAGGAAGTGGGGCTTCCTGAGACTTGCAGGATAAACAAGAGTTAGCCCAGTGGGAAACGGGAGAAAGAACAGGGTGAGATGGATATTTTGGGCAGAGAGGTCAGCGTGAGCAAAGCACTGAGGAGAAAACAGCTTAGTGGCAGCATGCTAACCATAGGCTAGAGATGAGAAAAGAAAAATCTGAGATTGCAGACAGATCAGGGAGAGCTTGGAGGGACAGGAGCTGAAACTATTTCTAGGAGGCCCCAACATAGGATTTTAATCAGAATGATATAGCTAGGTTTGAACTGTAGAGTTCTCTGAGGTTTGAGGGGGACACGATTGAAAGCCCAGGTAGAAGTCAGAAGGCTAGGAGAACAGATGAGTCCAGAGGTGATGAGGGCCTTGATTAAAACAGTCGTAGGAAGGACAGAGAAGAAGGGAGCGTTAGGTTTCTCCAGCAAAGCAGAAACAATATACAGTGATGTCCTGCTTAACAACGGGATACATTCTGAGAAACGTGTCGAATACATCGTTGTGCGAACATGATAGAATGCAGCTACACACACCTAGATGGTCTAGCCTACTGCACACCTAGGCTATACGCGTATGGTACAGCCCGTTGCTCCTAGGCGACAAGCCTGTACAGCACGCTACTGCACTGAATACTGTAGGCAATTGTAACACAATGGGACGTATTTGTGCATCTAAACCTTGAAAAGGTACAGTAAAATACAGTATAAAAGATACAAAATGGTATTGGGCACTTACCAGGAATGGAGCTTGCAGGACTGGCAGTTGCTCTGGGGGAGTCAGTCAGTCAGTCAGTGATGAGTGAGTGTGAAGGCCTAGGACATAACTGTGCCCTACTGTGGGCTTTATAAACACTGTTTACTTAGGCTACATAAATTTATAGAACAACGTGAGATTAAATCAAACGCTGGAGGAAATACTGCAGTCAAGAGAACGGTAAACGTGAGATGTATGAGGCTGCTGCTGATCTAACACGGCATACTGTTTTATGGCAAACGATTTTTAACAAGTCAACTACACTCTAACAAAACAAAAAGCGTAGTAAGTAAATACATGAACCAGTAACATAGTCATGTATTATTATTATCAAGTATTATGTACTATACATAATTGCAGGTGCTACATTTTTATATGACTTGTAGTGCAGTAGATTTGTTTCCACCAGTATCACCACAATCACGTGAGTCATGCTTTGCATGATGACTTTACGACAGCTATGACATCATAACAGCCTCTGTGTTATGACAGTTCTGATGGCTATGATGTCACTAGACAATAGGAATTTCTCAGCTCCATTACAATCTTATGGGACCACCGTCACACATGCTGTCCGTTGTTGATTGATATGTCAGTATGTGGCACATCGCTGTATACATGAGGAGTTCACTGTAGGAATTGGCTTATGTGGTTTGGAGGCCAAGAAGCTGGCAATCGCCTTCTGAAGCTGGAGAACCAGGACAGCCCGTCTGAAGGTCTGAGAACCAGGGAACCTGTTGTGGGTGTGGAGGGCACTGCTGGTGTAAATCCAGGAGTCCTGAGAGCCAGGAGCTGTGATGTCCAGTGTCCCAGCGCAGGTAAAGCCTGATGCCCAAGCTCAAGAAGACAAGCAGGGCATTCGCCCTTCCTCTTGGCTTTTCTGTTTGGGTCCTCAATTGATTCTGTGATGTCTGCCCACCTTAGTGAGGACGGATCTCCTTTACTCAGTCTGTTGATTCAAAAAGCTAATCTCTTCTGGAAACACCCTCACAGACCCATCCAGAAATGTTTTACCAGCTATCTGGGCATCCCTTAGCCCATTCAAGTTGACATATAAAATTAATCATGACAAGGGGATAAGCCAGAGCAATAATATGTGGTAAAATCTGAAGGACTTTGTAGTCATCAGATAAAGAAAAAGTAGAGGTGTTGATTCACAAACTGGCCCATACAAGAAATGCTGCATTTTCTTCAAAAGAAATGAAGACTGTTTACATGTATTGAGATAAGGAAATGGAGCTATTTCTGGCAACTGATGGATGAGACGCCATGCCACCAAATGTATACGTACTGGTTAAGTGTTTTATATTTTCACTTTCAGCATTTACATTTTGACAACTAAGGCCTCAGGTGAGTGTTAACTTCATTTATATGGTCTGATGATCCAATGGTCCAGTAGAACAAAGATTTTATTCCATTGTGTAAACGTTTTGGATGATTCTAATTCCAAGACTAAGGTTAGTGTTTTCTAACTGGAGAACTGACACTGAGAGAATTTAAATCTCTGTCTACAGTCTCGTAAGATGATGAGCACACTGGGATTCAGTTCACCTGAGGTGTATATTCACTCTGAGCATCATGATAAAGTCACACTGGAAACCTTTTGTGTTTGTACTTGAATTGCAGAAAGGCTATGGAGTGGAGCCAAGAGACCCAGTTTGTAGTTCTGTTACCGAACTAAAGGGAGTTCATTTGCCTTCGCAGATCAAAGCCAAACGAGACACGAATGGGTTTGCAGCAAAGAAAGTAGGGGTATATTTAAGGAAATGGCTCTAAGCCCATAGACACAGGTGAACTAGCGCTCACAGACTTGGCTCCCTGATGGCCTCTACGGGATGGGTTATACAGGTAAAAAAATATCGTTAGTCATGGTAGCTAAGGGAGTTGGGCCACGTGCTCTACTGACTGGTCGGGGCTGGGGTGGGAGGCAGTTGATCTTTGCACCAAGACCTGTCAGTCAGGCTGTCATTCTGTCTGGTTTCAAGGGGATGTGGCCATTCGGGTCATTCTGTTTTCATGGGTCTGAGGCTGAAATAACTGAGGTCAAGATGAGGTCTGGTCTATTCATGGTCCACAGACATGAGGCTTTATTCCTGAGAGAGTTTGACACTGGCCAGAGCCTAATGTCCTGAGGGCTTAATGAGTAAGGCAGTGGAGGTGCGATATGTGCAAAGGTGGAAGGATCTGGTTGAAAGAAAGCTAGTGAGTCAGTCCTATTAGACTGAATAAAGATAGCTTGAATCAGGGGAAAAAATCATACTAAAGAAATGGAGTTCTTGTGAGGTTACAGTTTCATTACCCTCCTCTAATCAGTATACTAAAAATAGTCGAATTCCTGAATTTCTCTGGCCTTGGTTCCCTCATTTATACAATGATAAGGTTGGCTTAGATCAGGGGTCAGAAATACAGATACCTGCATGGACAGCCCAGGTGACATGAACGTTGTAGCATCGCCACTTATTATTTTCTTCACACTCACAAAAACTGTGTTAAAATTTCAGTCCCTTTTACAGATCATTAAGCTTTTCCTCAGCATCCTTTCCACATACTGGTCATGGTTTTTCTCATGGTTTGTTTTCCTAATGGCAGCTTAAGTTGTATTCTTTTGCTACAGACACACTTTGTTGGCATATTAAACCCAGAAATCGCCTTTATGTTCCGGAAAAGCATGTCTGGCTCACATGACTTTTTTTTTTTTTTTTTGGAACATGGGCCTTCGTTTCTTTCCCCCATTTTTGAAAAAGATATGGGTGTGAGTATAATTTTTTTTTTTCTTTTCCATTCTACTACAAGAAAAGCAACAATGTTAAGGGAATAATACCTGCCAGTTGACACTCAGCCTCAGGATGGTGGGGACTGTGACAAACGGAAAGCATATACTTTGGGAAAGGGGTAGAGACATCCACCCTTCCTGCTGTAGGCAGCTACCCCTTAGCCCCCCTTGATTGTTGGCTCTGAGACTGCGACTCTAGTACACAGATGTCTTCCAAAGTATTTTCAAGAAAATCTTCTTTTTCAAGAAAACCTGATTATTTTCCACGGAATTCTCCTGAATTTTAAATGTTGGCAACTAAATGTAAATTTAAATTAACATCAGCTGTAGCAACACTTAATAGTCAGTGGTTCAAGTCAAGCAAGATTAGATACCCACAAAGGTTTGACACTTTTGGGCCAAATGGTCTTAATGTTTCCTTTCCTCCAACACTTTTTTTTTAAACAAATAGTTATATATCCCTTCCTATGCTCTGGGCACACTTTAAATCACTTTACATGTCCCAACTCACTTAACCCTCACCACAGTGTTATGAAGTAGGTGTTATTGTTATCTTCGTTTTACAGATGAGAAACTGAATCACAGAATAGTTGAGTGACTTGCCCAATGTCACAGAGCACATAAGCGGGAGAGCCCAATTCCAGCACTGGCCCTCGTCATCACAGCCCAAAACTCTCTTCCTTTATTCATGTAAACTTCTAATTCTCATCTTGCAGAAAATGTCTCCTTAACATTATTTTACGGAATTTATTGTTGACAATGAGCATATACATATGGATTTGTCTAAAGTTGGGAATTTTGAGTATTTTTATTTTGTATGTGGGGAAAAGATGGGCTTACTAGGTAATGGAATATTTGCATGGGTTAGATCAACACTGCCTGCTTTAGTGAGATGGAAGAGAATAAGATGCTGGTTAAGCTCAGTCTCTTCCAATTAGATCTCATATGTAAATAAGTGGTAGCCCTTTGATTGACTACTAATGATCCTCAGAGGAAGTGATTAATGTTTTGCTTTTCTAGCTGCCTCGGTACTCAGAGAATGTTAATACAAATGGAAATTCAGCCATATTTTTAAGCAATCTGTCACAGCAAAGAGATTTCCAGAGCTTTCTGGTTACAGAGGTTTTTGAATGTATGTATGAGCAATATATGGGCTGACTTTTTATTTCAGCAAATATAAAGATGTATTATCTCTTGCGGTTTGTTATTAACCTCAGTTTCACCTCCGTTAATATTTACTTCGCAGGTCAATAAATCTTGATATTCACTTCAACGGAAGCCAATATCTTCAGATTATGAGTTATTAATCTTGGTCAAACTGTAAAAAATGTGTGAATATTTTTCTTTTACTGGAGAAAATGAGGACTTTTTGGTCTCCTTTATCTTTAGGCTCTCTTCATAGGGAAAGTTAATTTTTATCTGAATCTTCAAACTGTCTTTTCAGATTTAGTATTTGGAGTTGAAGGTATGAGTCTTTAGTATGAGTTTTGGAAAGCTCTCTGTCCCATTGAAAGAACTGCAGGAAGGCAGGGGTTAAACAAATCTTACCTTAAACCCTCCTGTGAAATACAGTCCTCCATCAGTATCTGGGGTGGTAACTACAGGACCCTCTCAGATACCAGAATTTACAAAGCTCAAGTCCCTTGTGTAAGATTGTGTAGTATTTGCATATAACCAACACACATTCACCCTTATACTTTAAATCATCTCTAGATCATTTATAATACCTAATACAATGTAAATAATGTGTAAATAGTTGATATACTGTATTGTTTAGAGAATAGTAACAAGAAAAAAAATCTGCACATGTTCAGTTACAGACGCACCCATCACAGGTCTAACTACATAGTGCACAACAGCAACAATGTAACATTTAAAAAATATTTTTGATCCATGGATGCTGAACCTGTGAATACAAGGGCTGACTGTACCCTGATTTCAGGGGGAATGAAGAGAGGACTGTAGCCAAATTACTGCTGCCCATAAATTACTTTTCAGTTATATCTCCTTAATGAAATAGGAGAAGTAAAAGAGTGAAAGCCATGCGAACGACTTTAAGAAGTGTCTGTAAAGGGTTCTGTCCTCTTTAGCAGCCTTGTGATTCCTTCCTTCCTTCCTTCCTTCCTTCCTTCCTTCCTTCCTTCCTTCCTTCCTTCCTTCCTTCCTTCCTTCCTTCCTTCCTTCCTTCCATAAACACTGACCATCCATACTATGCTAGATCCTGGCTTAGGCTCTGAAGCAGAACAAATACAGAGGCACTAGCTTATGTTCTTGAGTACTTCCAGTGTAACAATGTCCTTCTTGATCTGTTGACCCTCAGAGCAAGACTTTATTTACTACTCGTATTAGGTGTATCCTTGGCCATGAATTAACCATGACTTTTTGTCTTGAGTGCAGTGTGTATGAAAGCCTTCTACATGCTGTGAGCTGGGGTGCTGTGCGCATAACGTATTGACTATGCATATTTAAACAACACCAAGGGGAATTATTAATGCCAGGTACAGTTACTGAAATGAAGCCCCTGAGAATTTCTTCCCTTTGTAAAATAAATTGCGAATTTTTGAGCCTTTCCTGCAAGTAAATGCCTAGCTTTCTTTTTACCTCTATTTTTAAGTTGTTTAAACCATTCAACTAGTTAGAAGTGATTCAGCTAAGGCTTCTGAGCCATAAACGCAATATTTTCTAATGCAATGATGCAAAATCTGAAGAAAAATCCCAACAATAGGAAACCACGATTTGCTGACACAGAATGTTCTTTATCAATAAAGCAATTTAATAGGATTGTTGTTAAATGTAGTAGTTCTATGATAAGTGCAAGGTGTATGGTTAGTGCAGTCATACATACACAGCAAAATTTTCTTGCTGCGTTAATAGAGAATGTCCTCTCTCTGGGCCTTAGTTTCCATATCTCTAAAATGAGTTTGTTTGCAATTCAAAACAGAAAAGGAAATTGGTACTCTATTTTATGACAGGGGCTTTTAGAATGCCAGCAAAACTATTTCCTTCATCTGAATGCTCATTTTACAGATCTGTTCTATCTGTAAAAGTTTATTGGGCTATACTTACATAGAACATACATGCACTGATCTGTATGTATATATAGTTAATGAGAGCTAGAAAGTGAACACCTAAAATAAGTAAGACAATTTTGAAGATAAAGAAGGTACTCTATCAGATATCAAGACTTATAAAGCTATAGTAAATAAGACAGTGTGGTAGTGCAGAGGGCTAATAAGTCAGAGTAGAAGCTATAAATACACATGCATGTGCACGCACACATATGTATGTATAACTTTGATAAATGATAGAGATAGCATTACAAATTAGTACAGACATCATGTGCTATTCAGTAAATGGTGTTGGGAGAGCTGGTTTTCCATCTAGAAAACAATACAATTAGATCCTTCGTTCACATCATTCACAAAAACCAATTCAAGATGAATTAAAAGCTATATATGAAAGGAAAACGTTTAGAGAATATCTTTATGGCTTTGGAGCTTAGGAAGAAATTCTTAAAACAAAATCCTAAAACGCAAACAAAAGAAGAAAAATGGTTTAATTATAGCATGTTAAAATTAAGATGCTGTGTATACTAAATGCAACACTGAAAGAGAAACACAGACTGGGTGAAATTATCTGCAAAGGATATAATAGGCAAAAGATTAATGTGTAAATTTTAAAACTATTCAAGCAAATCAATAAGCAAAACCACAAATAAGTGAACAAGATAGGTACAGAGGAGCGATGCCAGATATGAAAAGATGTTCAACCTACAGTTATTGGAGAGAAGCAAATTTAAACAAGGCACAATTTTATAACCTTCAAATTGCTGACATATAAAAAGTCTGAAAATTCAAACTGTTGGGGAGAATGTATAGAAATGAAAAGCGGCATATGCTGCTTCTGGGAGTGTAAACAGAACCTTGAAGAACATTCGATTACATCTAATAGTTTTGAGCAATTTCACTTCTATAGTCTAGCCATGCTTTTTAAAATGTAGTTCACGGACCAGGGCATCTGTATCACCTGGCACGTTGTTAGATCTGTAGAATCTCAGGCCTTCCTGGAGTCCATTTTAACAGCATCCTCAGGTGAATCGTAGGCTCATTAAAGGTAACAGAAGCACTGATATGGCGGATTTCTCACACAAATACACAGGGGACACATATAAAATTATTCACTAAAGCATTGCATGATTTAGAGAAAAATGGATAATAGCCTGAATTTATATTTCATGAGTTATCAAGAAAATGGAAAAAAGATTAATTGATGTGTGGTCCTTCAATGAAATATTATATAACAGGCTTTGACCACTGTGGCCTTTGGGCTTTTCTGGCCCACCATCTGTTTTTGCAAATAAAGTTTTATTGGCACACAGACACCCCCACTTATTTGCATAGTACATGACTGTTTCCGCACTACAACAGCTGAGTTTAGTAGTTGTAACAGAGACTATATGGCCTACACAGTGTAGAATATTTGGTTCTTGACTGTCTAGCCCTTTCCAAAAAATGTGTACTGACCCTGCTTTATAGAAATAAAACCATATGTACCAGGGTGAATACATCACAAAAACTTACTGTTGAGAGAAAAGATTAATATATACGTGATTACACCTTTCCTATAGAGTTTGAAAGCATGTAACAGCAAAAACATACAAATATGTAATGAAACAGCACAATGTTGTTTATGCATACATGTATGTGCACTAAAAGAATAATGCATGCGTGTATGGTAAAAGTATAAAAGCATGTATGGGAAGGTTATACTCTCCATTAATCAGAGAGGGGAGAATGAAAATAGGGAAGAGAATGTAAGGAACTTCTACTTTTTTCCTTACAATAAAATGCTTGCTGCTAAGTATTAGTATTTGTGAAAATTTTGCTGTGGGTCCACAAGCCTTTAGTTATATTATTCCCTCTACTTCCCTATATTTGGGATATTTCATAATTTGAACATTACATTAAGCATTGACTCTGCTTATTCAGAACCATTTGGTTTTCTTGCCCTCATTTTCATCATCTGGTCTTTTTCTTAAACCAGATATTCGGACTTTGATGCCTATTGTAATACTAGCTTAGTGGTTCAGGTATGAAATCCCAGCTAGTAATAGCTACCATTTATTGAACAGTTACTATGTGCTTGGCACTATGCTAAGCAATTTTTGTTTATATACTCATTATGGATATTAGCATCTCAGATTTTACAAATAAGCAAACTAAGTCCCATGATGTATTAAGTTACTAAATAAGCTGGGTAACTTGCCCACGTCCTGTTCTAACTGTTATAAAATAATAAGAGCTGCAGCAAAAACCAACAGGTTGGTTTGGGGTATCCCAGCAACTGCAAGTCAAGTTCACTGCTTTCAATACCCCCCTCATACTGCATGGTCTTTATTACTATTAGCGTAAAAGTAAACGTTGAAGGAAATGTACCTTTTCTTCTAAAATGCATGAAGATCTGGTGTGGCCTTAAGGAGAAATTTTAGTGGGAGCGTGGATGGTAGGAGAGTCAGCAGAACTAAGACTGTGCGGCCAGGTTCAGAGTCGGGGCTACCGAGAAATGCATGGCACTCCCACGCTGCCGTTCTCAAAACTGGGAGGGTCTGTAGGGTGACATGTTTTTGCTTGACTTGATAAGTTACTTTTATTTTCAAATATTTATTTACTTATTAAGTTTATTGGGGTGACATTGGTTAATAAATTTATATAGGTTTCAAGTGTACAATGCTATATCATCTGTATATTGCATTATGTGTTCACCAGCCAAAGTCAAATCTCCTCCGTCACCATATATTTGACCGTCTTTACCCTTTTCTACCTTCCCCTCTCCCCCTTTCCCTCTGGTAACCACTTAGCCAACAAATATGTGTTGAAGGCCTACTATGTGTCAGTCATTGTTGTAAGCTCGGCATGCAGCAATGAACAAGACAGACACAGAACCCCCCTGCCCATGTGGAGCTGGCATTCCAAGGGGGAAGAAAATAAACGTGGAAAATAAGGAAAGGTTTTGAACACTGCAGAAAAAATAAAAAGCACAAGGGCATAGAGGAGAATCTAGAGCGTTGAGCTGGGGGAGTAGTTGAGATATAAATAGGAGATAAAGGTCGGCCTCGCTGAGAAGGTGAGCTTTGAGCAAGGTCTTGAAGGAGGTAAGGGAGCGCACTAAGGGGATAACTGGAAGAAAGGGCTGTTTAGTCAGGGGACCGACTAGAACAAAGTCCCTCAGGTGGAAATGTCTTGTCTTGTCCAGGAACATCAGGCAGGCCTCAGGGGCTTCAGAGTGACAAGGGAGACGGTGGTAAGACGTGAGATCCCTTGGGCTTTGGAGGCCACGGTGAAGATCCTAGTAGTGACTTTGAGGCACATGGGCAGCCACTGGAGGCTTCTGGGCAGAGGGAAAACGTGATGTTTGTCATGTTTTAAAAGCATCACCTTGGCCGCTTTGTTGAGAGTAGACTGTAGTGGGTACGGGTAGCGTGGGAGGATATTGCAAAAAGAAGAGGGTGGTTGGTACCTCGATAATAGTGGTGGATATGGTAAGAAGTTGTCAGATTATGGATCTGTTTTAAATATGGAACCCAAAGGATTTTCTGACAGATTGGATGAAGCTTTGAGAAAATGAGAAGCGTCCCAAATTGTAGTCCAATGGAAGGACTAAATAACTGGAAAGATAGAGTTGCTATCAACTGAGATGTGTAAGCTGCACATGGTGTAAATATTCTAAAGATTCAGTTTTGGACATTTTGAGATTTCAGTATCTATTAGACTTCCAAGTGGAGACAATTACATATATGAATTTGCAGCTCAGTTTGGGCTAGAAGTCTGAACTAGATATGTAGAAAGTCCCTAGTAATTTGGGACTTACGTTTATTTTTTTCTCTCATTCTTCATTATCATTGTTCCCATTGTTATTCTACTTAATAAAGAAGTAGAAGGAGAGGAGGAATCTTGTTTTCTGTTGTTGTTTGTTTGTTTTTTTGATCCCATCTTCCTAAAACTGGCAGTTTGATTTGAGAAGTAACAGCTATTTTGACAAGAGTTGCTTTGCTATAAAAAAGCAAACAAACAAACAAAAAAACCTGTTTTGATATTGGCTCATAGAAAGTAAAATTAGAATTATTGGGCAACCACAGTTTATGTGACAGCTGCATTACTGAAAACATCTGATAATTCATGTCATTCAAGACTCATCCTGGCCAAGAATAACAGGTATTTTGTTTTACCAGATAAAGTGATATCTCCAAGTGGTAATAGTATAAACACAGTTGACAACTCACTTTGTCCCCATCTTTATAGAAGAAACTCTCCTGTGTTTCTACTTTACACAAATACTACTACCACACTTACACATTGCTGACACCAGCTGTGTGGGTTTTTCCCCACACCAAGCAATTTTCTGTGACACCAGCTGGGTGTCCTACGATTCAATTCAGTTCTGACACTAATTGGAGTTAGTGCAGACCCCAAAGGTTAATGGCGAGTCTCAGAAGATTGCCCTCCTCACTTGAGATGCCAGTTGCATGTCCCAGGTGGTCACTGGTGCTTCAGACCAACTGGTCATAAATCAGAGGCTCCTGCAACTCCCTCCTCAGGTTCTGTCACTTGCTAGAGCAGCTCACAGTATTCAGGAAAGCACATTCTTACATTTATTGGTTTATTCTATTGGTTTATTCAGCCAGATGAAGAGATTCACAGAGTGAGTTCTGGAAGGTGCTGAGCACAGAACCTTCTTTCTCCATGGACTTGGGGTGAGCCAGCTTCCTGGCACGTGCATATGTTCACCCAACCCAGATGCTCTCCAAACCTCAGATTGGGATTTTTATTGAGGCTTCATCAGTTAGGCATCAGTTAGGCATCTAATCATTAATTAAATCTCTTGTCCCTCCCCTTCTGGGAGAATGACAGGGGGAGCTGAAAGTTCCAAGCTTCTAATCATGGCTTGGTCTTTCTGGTGACTAGTCCCCAACCTGAAGCTATGCAGGAGCCCACCAGGAATTGCCTCCTTAGAACAAAAGACTATGATCACCCAGGAAATCCCAAGGGATTTGGAAGCTCTGTGTCAGGAACTGTAATGAAAGACCAAATATTACACCAAAAGATGCTCACTAAGGCTATTCTCTCTTATGAAATTACGTAGGTTTTAGGAGCTCTGTGCTAGGAAACAAGGGCAGAGACCTATATGTATATATGTTTTTCTATTATCCGTCCTTTGAAATACCATGTTTCCTTGCAGTTTATATGAAGGAATTAGCATTTAAAAAAATTCATAGATACCTTGAGATTTTAATGATATTTTAAAAAATGCAAATCTACCTAAAGTAAACTCGTTTCATAAGCATTCATCTGAAGACATTAAGAAGAGATTTATTTAGCCCAACTTGTAGGGCAGATAATGCTTACTGTGCTTTGATTCCTCTTCTCCCTTTTTGTCTCAAAGTATTAGAAGCCCTGATTTTTCAGCTTGACATTTGGTTGCCCCAAATAAAGACAAGATTTCCAAGCCTGCCTTGCTACGAGAAGTTGCCGTTAGACTAAGTTTTGGCCAGTGGGATGTGACTAGAAATGATGTGTACAGTTTTCAGATTGGGCCTTTCTCCTTTCCTCCATCCTGTTTTTTGGATCATGGTCATGCCAGTCAACTATCTTGATACATTCAGAGAAAGGAACTCTCATGGGGATGGTGAGCAAAAAGATGGAAGGAGCCTGGGTCCCCCATTGGTCCTGAGCAAAGCTGCCACAACAGTCCTGCACCACCTATTGTCATTCTATTACATAAAAAGAGAAATAGCATCAGTGATTTTGTTTCACCACTGTTATTTGGGTTATCTGGAACATGCAACCTGCGTTTTGATTAACGAGAGTAGGTGAAATATTCACTTCTCTGAGGTATAAAAACATACAAAGGATATTTGCTTGGGGCAGCATAGCTTAGCAGAAAAAAGGCATGAACTTTGGTTTGGCATCTGACAACCTGAATTTGAATTCTAGCCTCTCTGTCGGCCAGTTGCATGACCTTGACCAACTTGTTCAAATTCTTTGATACTCATTATTTATCAGCTATACTGTGTCATACAAAACATAATAAATATCTAACGATAGGTTTCTGTGGAAAATGAGGTAAAGAATATAAAGTACTAGAACCAAATAGGCACACAATAGGTATTAGGTCTTTCCCTTACCTCTTTCTTCATATATTCAAAAGCCTACTCCCATCCTCTACTTACAAGTCGAGTGGATATTTCAAACTCCACATGTCCAAGATGAGCTTCCCTTTCATAAATTTGCTCCACCCATAGGATTCTCACTTTATGGTGATTCCATCTTCCATTTGCTCAAAGTCAAAAATCCTGAGGGTCCTCCTACATGCATGCCCCTCTCTTTCTCATAACTTATTTGTCAAAAAATCCTGTTGGTTCAATCTTCCAAACAGGTCCAGAATCTAACCTCCTCACCACATTCACTAACCTAGACAACCTAACTTAAGAATGTTATAGGTGTAATCCTAGTATTATGGGCTATACAGATGTTTACCAATTAGATATTGAGGAATTTCTTACATTAAGAATGGTTTTAGTTTAATCATAGCTATCTGGCTATACAGCTATATCTCTATATATAATCTATGTATATCTGTATCTATATCATCTATAGCTACATATATTTGAGTATGAGAATTGTGCATCATAATTTTGCCTTATAATTTAATTTCCAACACATTGTAAATGCTCTGTTTTGCTGAAACACGAGTGGCTTCTAAGTGGGATGGATTTTTATTGCACTCTTGGCACACCCTGCACTTTGTAAATTAATTAGTCTGTTTTTCAGTTGTGTTTTTAAGACGTAATTGTTTGCAGCTGTCTGCTGTGGCACTTACCTCACTCCTGGAGGCTTCAGTTTGATGCTTTTAAAGATGAAACTGGCTGGGAAGAGGGCAGATTCTGTATTGTCATTTGTCCAACCTAAAGAGATTTCTAAAAGAATCAGAGTGAGGCACTCTTTTGTGATCAGAATGGAACTTTAGTTGTTTCTCTCTCCTTCTATTCATTTCTTTTAACTCCAGAAAGAGGAGCAGTTCTGGCTAGGTCACATCACCTCTGGAGCCTCGACCACTGATCAAGTGAATTTAAACAGTCTCTTAAATAAATCACCAAGGTTCTATTTACTTTCTTTGGCAAGAGTCAAATCCTTGAGCAACTCATTAGGAATATCCTACATAATTCATCTAATGCATCCAGCAGTTTGAACCATCACTTTCAAGTTTTGTTAATTTTTGGTTTCTCTTCATCATTGATCAGCTGTTTTCTCATTTAGTTTCCCTCTAGGAAAGGCAAATGTTTCTATATCATTGATGAAGTTAATTTCTAGGATGGAACTTCTCAAAACATCAGGGCACATAATTATGCGAAAGACTGAAAGATAGTGGAAGGAAGAGCAAAGCTAAAGTCGATTCTGAGGCGCCCTTTGAGGAGGACAGCAGTTTGGTCTCAAAAAGGCACCACCACCATCTCCTTCAGACTTCTGAGTGATAAAGAGTTTTAACTGCCTTTCCTGAAAATGTTCTGCACCCAACTCTAAATGATTCTTTGTTTCCTTTTAGAAATGCCTCTTAAAATAAAAGAACAGAATTACCCATAATATGATGGTGTCAAAAGATCGAAGACCCGGAGTCATCTAGGTCTGTGTGCATGTCTGGGTCTTGGGCAAGGTTATTTCACCTCTCTGAGCCTCAATTTTCTAATCTTTAATTTAGAACAGTGGTAACCAATTCAGTGTTACTCTCAGTATTAAGACGGTGATATATATATAAAGTAGCTACAGCATAGTAGGTTTTCCACAAGCATTAATGACCTCCATGATTATTTTTCAAAGATAAGTATTTTATTCCACTGTAAGAGTGAACTTCCAGAATTGTTCAAAGTGGGAAAGATATCGTGCTGTAAGAGTATATGGATCACATATGTGTATATACAGTTCAAAGAACAGTGGCAAAATGAATATGTACAGTATGCACTCTGTGTCTGGCTTCTTTCATTCAACATAATGCTTTTTGAGATTGATCCATCTTGTTGCATATATTGAATGTACCACTCAATTCACCAATTGAGTATTTCTTAATGAAATATTAAATTGACTTAGCTTTCTAATCAATAGAGCTGATTAAATGTATTTCTTACTGACTTACCTCATTTCTCTCAATTAATACTTTTCATATTTGGGAAGATGAAGAAAAAGCATAGGGGACACTCCTGACCCCTCTTCCTTTCTCTACTACTTCAATACTGCGTTTATTCATCCTGGCAAATCTTTCATGACATTAAACATTGGTAATGTCTTCCCCAGTCTTCATCTTCCAAGACAGAAGATCTTATTCTATTACTAGTCTTGGTTTAAGATAGTGGGAGGGGCAGCTTCTTGACAGAAGGTGGTCACCTTATGGTGAAGTAGCTTTACTCCTGTGGTAATACAAACCTCTTCGTGGGTATTTTCCTGCTTTGGCAAAGATTTTTTGAGTAGGATGAACAGAAATGCATGTGGGGTCTGAGTACAAGAATGCAGAAGCTGTGCTTAAATGGTGGGTGGACATTTCCCTGTTTTATCTTCTTTTTTTCCAAATCTTTTCAAGGGCTTCCCAGATGTTGTCATTATAGGACCAGTTGGTTTTGTTTACTTCTGCATAGATGATTAATTTTTTCTTTGATCATAATAATGGGTATCATCATTCCAAAAGTCAAATGGTTCCACCACAATGTTTATCATGAAAAATTGCAGTAATCTACACTGTCCTCTACCCAAGAGTCCCAGTCCCTAGAGGCAACGGGTCTTATTTCTTTTTAGCTCTCCCTTCTCATATTTACCTCTATTTTTCTAAATTTTATGCCTAAATTGCTATGTTTAACTTCATTAATTTATATTTCTCTTTACCTCCTAATCTTCTCTGACTCATCTTCTTAATATGATTATATCACAATTTCTGGTTAAGTTAACATTTTACGTTATTATAGCTTTGTAAATATTGTTCATAGACTAGCTATGGATTATCATGTATTATATATCCCTTTTCATACAAATTTTCAGTTTTTTTAAAAAAGAAAATAATAACTGTTATGATTTTGTTGTTTGCAAAGTATGCTATAGATGTGATCTAATTTTCTCTGTAAGAAACTTACAGGATCTCTCAGGATGGTCATATCCATTAGTTCCATAGTCTTTGCTTAATCCCGTCTATGCTGAAACACTCTAAGATTCTCTTATTCTCCTGATTGGATGCTCTCTAGGTCTATAGCAAAACTGATGTCCAGAGACTTCCCTTTGTCACTATCCTGAGAATACTGGATTTTGTGTTTCCCAGGTCTCACATTTTCCCCTTTCTTGGTTACTCCCTCATTTCAATAGAGAACATCTAGTGAATTTTTGGGAAAGAGTGAGTGAACAGTAAATATTTGGAGTCACTTCATGCCTGAAAATTTGATTCACAGTTTTGCTAGGTACGGAATTCTAGGTTGAGTGTAATTTTTTCCTCAGATTGTATAAGACATTTTCTCCTTGAATTCTATCTTCCATCTTCTACTGTTGCTTGGGGAATCTTTTTAAAATTTTCTTTCTGGAAATTTTACCTTGTCTTTTTGGTGTTCTGATATTTCATGATAATGTACCTTGTGTGAATCTTTTTATTTTACTGGCTTTACTGAGCACTATCAAACAGAAACACATATCCTTCAGAAGACAGAAAACTTCTAATTATTATTTTTTTAATCTCTCTCAATTTTCTCTGATAGCTCTTTCTTAAACAATTACCTCTGTGATATTAAGCTCTCTGGACTGATTTTATAGTTTCCTGCTCTTTTATATTGTTCTATCTCTTAATCTTTTTGTTTTTATTTTATGTGAGATTTCCTCAACTGTTTTTTTCAATTCATTCTCCCTTTTTTTGTGGCTATCATACTTTAGATTTCATAGAGCTCTTATTTTTTGTCCTTTTTCTTTTAAATTGAAATATGTTCTTGACTCATGGATGAAACATCTTCTAACTTCCTGAAAATATTATTTTTTGAAGTTTTCTTCTCCCAGCATATCACCCTTGTTTACTTCCAATTGATTTATTGTGTGTGTGTGTGTGTGTGTGTGTGTGTGTGTGTGTGTGTGATTGCTAATTGTCTACCAGAAATCTACTCTCTCCTTCCTTGCTAGGACAATGTTTTTCAGGACAGTTATGCACCCTGATGAAAGACTGCACTTACCAGTCTCCCTTATAGTTAGATATATGAGTAATTTCTGGCTAACGAAAGGCAGGTAGAAGTGTTTTGGAGGGCTCCTAGGGAAGCTTCCTAAAGAGAGTCAACTCAACTGTGAAGTTTGCTCTTTTGCCCTTCTGCCCTTTTTCTCCCTACTGCTTGGGGTTGAATATAATGGTGGGAGCTCTAATAGCCATCTTGGACCATGAGGTTAGTTGAGGTCAGACGCTAGGTGCTAGCTTGATGAAACAACTTTCTGTTATCTTCATAGAAGGAATCTGTGTCCCTGATGACTCTGAACCACTACACTATACCCATCGTGGAATGCCTACTTTCAGACTTCTTTTACATAACAATGGTATCGATTCCTTTTATATTTAAGGCATTATTATTTTTGGCCAGCTGTTACATGCAGCCAGTCCACTCTGTATTTGATGTTGAGAGCTTGATTGACATGATTACACATATCAGGTGATCCTTGGAGATCTAATCATATTTTATATGAAGTACTAAAAAGCTGATTGGAAGCTCTGCATATATGAGTAAGACTTGCAAATCTTTGTATTTCACCGAAGCCAAATCAGGGAGAAAACCAGTCTTTTCAGTGGGGAAATCTGTGGACCTTTCTCTTCCACTAGTTTATACTCACAGGAAACAACCTCCAGTCACCTGCCTAGGGTTTATAAGTCTGTAGGCTACTATGCACTAAGCAAGTAGAGGAAGGAGGATGGGAGTGTGCCTGTTACTTATGTAGATGCTCTCCTAATTCTGTTTTTAATATAATGCCTCACCATACATGAACAAGAGCCACCTTTGTGAAATTTCTTCAGAGGAAAAAACTTCCATCTCTTTCCTGTGTAGGAAAATAATTATCATTTTGTGGTTTAAGGGTGTAGGAGAGGAGATCTGGCTAACTATTCCATATATATATATATATATATATATATATATATATATATATATATATATATATAAACTTTATAATGATCCTTCTGCTTTTTGCCTTATCCTTCCCCTGGAAGCTCCGATATCTGAGTTTTTTGGGGGTTCTACAATTTGAATCCCTTTGCGTATTACTGGCACCCTTCTCTGTAGACCTTTAGCATTATTGTTTCTCTTTTCTGCTGTGTTACTTACCACTTACCTCATTTTTCCATCCTCTTCTAACATTGTCTTTCTGATATTTCTTGTCTTCATGGATATACCCTTCTTTTTGATCATCTATAGTTAACTAGCTATCGAGACACTAGTGATGCTTTTTTTTTTGTGGGAGAACACCATTTTTTTGAAACATTTTATCAGATTTTGTCTGAATCTCACCTGCCACATTTTTGTCCTGTCTTGTGGGATCTTTTTTCAGCTCCCTTATACTTGTTATTTATTACCCAGAAGACCTTAGTGTCATCCCAGATGCAAAGATTTCCCTGTATAATGTTCCCACTTTGGACAATATCAAACACAATAGGGACTCGGGGATTTAATAGATAATGCTCATCAATCCAGAAAAGATCCCATTTTCTTTGCCTAAGCCATATTCCCATTGCTCAACCTTCGCACCGGGTCCTGTGGTCCATCACTTTTTACACTCCTTTTCCAGTCCCCCTGGACACTTCTGCCCTTCTAGATCTCTCAGTACGTCCTTGTGCTGAAGTACAAGCATTCCATGGGATGGAGTGCAGACCCGTCTACTGTTTTTAACACCCATCACTGAAGTGGGTAGGTTTGATGAGGTTGTTCTAAGCCCATCTATCTAGATAACTCTCTCAGCCACTGTGAATCTACTAATAAGGGGGCCCACTAGATGTTTTCATTCCCTGTGAGAGTTTTGTACCGTTTGGATTAAACAAAGAAAAAAGAAGAAAACAAATCAGAAATCAATCTTATTTAGGCTTTTTCCTCATCTTTATTTGTTGGACTCAGCTGGGCCTTTAAAATCCCATGCATCTAAATTCTAGTCACTTCCCCTCATATTTTTTCTTCTATCAATTATTTATTTGTAATGGGCTGTCCTACTGTAGCAACGTAATTCCTTAGTACATGTTTCATAGTATAAAAGCCATGTTCTTAGTCTTCTAGGTAACTGCTCCTTAGAAACCATAAATTATTTCCTGTCTCAACAAACTTGACTCTTGCAGCTAGAATTGTTTTGCCATTGGATGTGTGCATATCCATTCAGCATATCAACAGATCTCTTTATTCTTATCTGTGTCTTTCTTCGTCTCTAAGGGCAGTGCTGACAGAGAGCTATCCCCCTTGACAAGGAAGAAAGTCATGGGTAAAGGAAGCTTGACAGGCTATATCAGGTAACTGTGATACAGATTCCAGCACCACACAGCAATAACCACTTCCTTAGTTCACAAACACATATACCGGTTGGCTAGGAGTCAGCCGTCTAGGTTGAGCTTGGCTCGGGGTGGCTCTGCTCTAGGTGTTTCTCCTCTTTCTCCTGGAACCAGGTGACTAACATAAGCATGTTCTTCTCATGGCTATGACAGCAAACCCAATAATGCAAATATTTTTCAAGCTGTTGCTTGCATCATGTCTGCTAATTTCCCGTTGACCAAGACCTGTTACATGGTCAAGTGCTGAATCAAGGTGCTTGGAAGTAGGGTCTACCTACTATAGTGAGGAGGAAGAGGCGGAGTTTAAATTTAAGTCTAAATATTTCCAGAACCTATGCTTTTGCCATCACACAACTGATGGCAACTCATTTTGAGATTTTTAGAAGCAAAATAATTGGAAAGAAA
This sequence comes from Rhinolophus ferrumequinum, assembly GCF_004115265.2. NCBI lineage: Eukaryota > Metazoa > Chordata > Mammalia > Chiroptera > Rhinolophidae > Rhinolophus > Rhinolophus ferrumequinum. The sequence goes on from NC_046300.1 coordinate 19,361,673, forward strand.
AGACAGCTTAATAGACCTCAGCAAAAATTTAACAGCCTTGTCTGAAATCCCTAAACTCATTACTAGTGGCTTAACTGCTAAGAAAGTTAAAAAGAGACAGGAGAATAAAAAAAGTTTCTTTCCCATTCTTCCATCTCCCACCCCAATATAAAACTATCAACAAAGATAGAATTTACTAAAATTTTGTTTAATTATCCAGGAGTTTGATGGGAGAGAATGTTTCATAATTTACAAGCCAATTCTTGTTTAGCCAAATTAGGTCTTTAATTCTTGCATATTATAGCATCTATAAAATATAATTACATGTTACATAGGAAACAAACCCATAAAACAAAATGAATCAATCAATATAGCTCATTCCCCATACAATTCTGTTTGGTATTTTAATGAGCCAAACTCCAAAACTAAGAATCAATATCCATTATGATCCTTTTAGAAAGGAATGATGGTCACATCTTATTACAATGAGTATTATTAACAGAAAGTCCCCTCTAGCCTGTTCCTCTAAAGCTGAGGCAGCAGCCCATGGCAATAGTACTTGGTTGATCTCATTACTGTGACATTTGCTACTACAAATAATTTAGTAGGTGCCCATTTATCTATGTCAAAATCTTTCACTTTGATAGAAAGAAAGGATGAAGTCCGTGGAAAGACGGGCTCAGCTCTCTGACTCACAAAAATGGGTTCTCTCCAAAGGGTGGTGTGAGAGTAATATGAGCCCTCAGGCTCAAATGCAACAGTGGCACTGGGATAAAAAACCTAGAGAGACAGGGTATTTTACTAGGAAAACAAAACAGCAAAGGTGCAGGTATCAAATTATGATAAGGCGCCAGGAAAGTCTCTGGTGATCCTTCTATTTGGGAGAAAGAGACGGAGGCAGAGAGAAAGGGCAAGAAGGAAGGAAAAGGAAGAAAAGAAAGGAAAGGGAGGGAAAAAGGGAAGAAAGAAGGGAAGGGAGGGAGGGAGGAGAAATGGGAGGATAAAGAGAAGAGAGGGCAAAGAGTGGTTGGGAACCTACGATTTGTATTTGTCTCCTAGAGGGAGATATGACTATCTCCTAGAGGGAGATATATAGATCTGATCAACGAACCTGAACCTACTTGGGCCTTGGAAAATAAAAAACACCTAGCCCTTAATCAGTACTTGCTAAGTGCTCAGGCTGTACAACTTTCTGTGGAATGGAGCTGTCTCTTCTGTGACATGGAAATGTCTAATATGGTTGCCACCAGTCATACATGGCTATCAAGCACTTGACATGTGACTAGTGCAACCAAGGAAGTGAATTTTAAATTTATTTAATTTTAATGGAAATAGTCACATACGGCTAGTGCCAATCCTATTAGATAGCACAACGCTATATTAAGACTTTACATGCCCTTCCTTTAATCCTCACAATAACTATTATCCTCTCCATTTTGTACTAAGGAAAGTGAGGCACAGTGAAGTTAACAACTTGCTTGAGGTCACACAGCTGGTAAACATCAGAGCCAGGAATCACATAATATGCTTTATATGTGATCTTCAGTCCCAAATGAAATAGAATCTATAGGAAGGGACAAAATCTTGTTTTATGATGACAAAAGTGGAGCCAATAGATATTTACAACATCTTTGGAATTTGAATGGAAAAAGCTATGGTGGCCCTAGGGTACCATCCATGAAAAGCCTCAGAAGTCCCGTCTGCCACTGGCTTGTTTATGATCAGAACGGCCGACTGTGAATGGATTGGGCACAGGTTTTCCCCACCGTGTTTCTTGGAATATAAGCCTTGCAAGAATAAAAAGAGGGTGGGGGAGAAAGGGAAAATCAGTAGTTAAAAATAGTAGAGAAAGGCTACATCTTATATTGCTCTCTTTGAGGCACATACAGATGTAATCATCTTAAAGGTTCTGATTCAAAACTTATTTTTGCCTTTATCTAGTATTTCTGCCATTTACTTGACCACTGCAATATTTTGGGGGTGGGTTGGTAATATTTTGATTGGCTGAACATACATTAGGAACAGTTGAATTATTCTGACTCTGAATTCTGCCCTGGACCTGAGGGTAGGCAGAGGTGCATGAATATATATGAATGTACACTTTATAATAAGAAACTAGCTCATGTGATTATCAAGGCTGAGATGTCCCAAGATCTGTAGTCTGTAAGCTGGAGACCTGAACCAGCAAAACAGCCAGTGGTGTAATTCCAGCCCAAGTCCAAAGACCTGAGAAACAGGAAAACAGATGGAGTAAGTTCCAGTCTGAGGGCAGGAGAATATTGATGTTACAACTCAAACAGTCAGGCAGGAGGAATTCCCTCTTAGCCTTTTTGTTCCATTTGGGACTTCAACTGATTGGATGAGGCCCACCCACATTAGGGAGGGCAATCTGCTTTACTCAGTCTGCAGATTCAATTGTTAATCTCATTCAGAACACCCTCACAGACATACCCAGAATAAAGTTTGACCAAACATCTGTGTACTCTCTGTCCTAGTCAAGTCAACACATAAAATTACCCACCCCACATAAGATAAACTTATTTTTAAGCAGTACGGAAATTACATTTTCTTCAACTTCCAGCCGTCTTTGCAGATAAAATCCCTGTACATTTAAAGCAATGGGTTAAAATGTTAATATGAAGAAGGTATAATGAATAGACTATTTTCTTTGTGTGCAGAATTTTTGGATGCTCAATAGTACATTTTTAATTAGACCCATTGTTTTAAATTTAGGAGCAGTTTACTTGAAAAGATGTCTAGAATTTAAAAGAGAATATGTTGTGCATATTATTTGAAGATCAAGCTCACAGTATTTAAAGATAAATTTATTTTTTGTATCCTGATTTTGCAGACACCCTGTCAGCTTTTTTGTTTTCTGAGCGCCTTCAAGGCCTTGAGATAATTATATTCCCTGTCCACTAGTTTTCTTGTTCTCCTTTCTCCTCAATTTGACAAAACATGCTCCTGGGGCAGTAATGTGATAACTACATTAATTTGTTCATTTAGACTGTCAGGAAGCATCCGTTGGAATTTCTCTCCGTGCCTGGTCCTGTGTCACACGCTGGGATCCAGAGAAGAGTCAGACTTCATCACCCTAGTAGCCTAGTGGGGACCGAACCACTGCAGTCATGGAGAAGACATCTCAGGCAAGGCTACCCCATTAGCTGGGAGAATGAGAAACGGAAACGAGACAATTCTCTCAGTAGTGCTTTGATTAAAATTGCTCAAGGGTTTTGAACAAGAATTACCAGGGAATGCCAGCTTGGGCATCCCTGTGTGAAAGCCGTGAGAGCAACTGGTATCCGGCCTGCACTGCTGGCCTAGAGCTGCAGGATGGGGGAGGTCAGGCTAAGGGGAGGGAGAGGGATCAGGGCACTGGATGTACTAGGGGTAGATTCAGACTTGCTTGGTTCACTGAGAAACTCAAAAGAGCTGCCCAGCGGGGGTAGAAACTCTGATGCTTTCTTGGTAGAAACCCAGCCCAGTTTCCTCCCTAACACAGGTGACCATATAATTTATCATCCAAACCAGAACACTTCTGAGATTCAAAGGAGGAGCTCTTAGTAATTGTACCATGGCAATGTTCATAAACCAGGACTATCCTGAGGATATTGGATATATAGTCACTCTGCCTGGGGAGAGGTAGATTTTTACGCCAGTGGCCTTCTGTCACCTAATTGGAAAGGAAGCAGTATATGTAAATAGAGGGATTCAATTTGTTCTCAATACAACAGGCCCAATTCCCAGGCAAACTACTGAAATACAGGTTTCTATTAGGTTCGTGCGATGGTAATTGCAGATTTTACAATTATTTTTAACCTTTTAAACCGCAATTACTTTTGCACCAACCTAATAGTTCCCAACACCAGAGAAAAAGATGCAATATGTCTGGGCTGATACCCAGAAATATGTATTTTAACAAACTTCCCATGTGATCACCTGAGGTTCACATCTTAAGAAATGCTGGGCCTCAGGGTTAAGATTGGGTATAGATCTGAGCTTTTTGTTTGTTTTAATTAAAGTTTATTGGGGTGACAATTGTTAGTAAAGTGACATAGATTTCAGGTGTACAATTCTGTATGACATCATCTATAAATCCCATTGTGTATTCACCACCCAGAGTCAGTTCTCCTTCCATCACCATATATTTGATCCCTTTTACCCTCATCTACCACCCTAGATCTGAGCTTTTTATTGCTGGCTGTGTAACCTTGGGACCGTGACCTTTCTAGTTTTTAATTCTTCAGCTATAAAATGGACTTATCTACCTCATGGAGTATTTTGTGGATTAGCATAAACATTGCCAAAGCATTTAACACAAAGCCTGATGAATTACAAATACTCACTACGCGGTAGATATTACATTGACATAGAGGAAATGGCCATTTTTGTAGTTTGAAAATATTGAGTAGCAGTGATTTCATACAGTTCAAAGTAATAATTAAGGAAATATTCTGAAGGCTCCTTGAAGTTTGTTTTATTGGGTATTTATCCTTGAGTGTTTAAGTGGGTGGAGCCCATGACAGTTTCTTTGATGGAGGAAAAGGGAACTATACACTGCAAAGTGGAATGATGCGTCTCGCTGAAGATCTCAGCTTGCTGGCCTGATCTATGGCAGCATCCCTCCAACTTCAGCCTGCACACAAATCACCTGGAGCACTTGTTATAATGCAGATTCAAACGCTGGGGTTCGACCTGAACTTCTGCAATTCTAACAGCGCCCAGGGATCAGCAAGGATCTAAGAAGCTTAAAGGGAGATCTATTTTTAAAGCTGGCCCCAGGGGGCTTGACTCCCCAGTGAAAAACATGAAGAACTCATCTTCCTAAGTTAAATGATTTGAATGAACATCTCAGGGGCGTCAGGGCCCCCTTAAATTGATTGGGTGTTTTTTTTTTTTTTTTTGAAAGTATTTCTAGCAAAATTACTGAGCATTTATTGTAACAAAAATCCAGGAATTTGAATATATTCCTATTCTGATAGACGAAGCAACTTCTGTTTTCAAGAGGGCGTCTTCTTTTGTTTTGTTTTGTTTTGTTTTCTTATTACTATGTAGAGAAGCATGGAATTTTAGAGCTTAGGTGCATTTATTCATTCATCAAATATTTCTTTAGTATTAACCACATCTCTGAACTCTGATGGCTTCTGAGATAAAGAGAGAAAATCAGAAAGGGACCTGAGAGAAGGTTCCAGAGTTAGTTTAGATGTTGCTATGGTAAGATCACAGAATTCTTGACCCACAGTGTTTCTTTCTTCCCAGCAGGTCATCCTGCAAGGGTGACAAAGTGATACAGCAAAAATTCTATGGCAGGGGTCAGAAAATAATGTTCTGCAAGCCCAAAATCTATTTTTCTCATTCTTTTTCAATATTTACACTGGAGAAATACTCTAATGTAGAAAGAAATGACCAAGAGATACATACATTTTCCTCTATGGCATCAGTTTCCCCACCTATAAGATGAGAAGTTGGTTTAGATAATTTCTAAGGCCACTTCTGACTACAAAATTCTGTAATTTAAAGCAGGGCTGGGAGTTTGGGTCTCAATCTACACCTCTTCTTTGGACCTGTGGGCCACTCTTTCAACTTAGGACTTCGTTTATGTTTTTGTACCTGCCCTCATAACGGTATCATTCTCTCTCTAGGAAAGTGAACATCAAGTAGTAAAGGATAGCTGCCGTGTTGCTCGAGAGGTTTTAACCAATTCGTAAAACCATGAATTGTATTGCCCACGTACTGAACAGCACCTGAATATGGATTTATATTCATGCATCTGCTCCTAGATCGATGTACTCTGTAACTGAGGATGCAGCACAGCGGGCCACTCCATAAACAATGGAAGGACCAGAGCCTGATTGCTTACGGCGAACGTCCCCGGCCTGAGGATTTAGAGTAGCCATCCATTGCTTTCAGTACAAAATGGGGCTGCTGGCCTGTTGGCCAAACTGTGTCGTGCTGGGTCTCTGGAAGATCACTACAGTTTAATCTCTTCCACCTATTTTGTTCACCTGCACATGAGGCCAATTGCACACTTGACTCATTGGCCTGCCACAAAAGCCAGCTAGCACCTTTGTCCTTTTGGGGTCTAGGATGACGTTTCCTTTATTGATTCAGGTCTACATTTGCCCATCACCAGTTATATCTCAATTTCTTGTCTGTGTTATTTTATCTAAAGGTACCTAACTTTCCAGAAAGATAGCTAGCTAGCTGGTTAGATGGATCAACAGATGGACGGATGGATGGATGGATGGATAAATGTAATACAATTGTGATTTCTATGTACTTAAACCCAGTTTGAACAAAGACATTTACCAGGACTGCAGGAGACATAGTATGACTCCTTGGTGCTGGGTTGTTCATCAGACATGAATTTTGACTACGCAATAAATGAACTTTTTCAGAACCATATAGTGAGCTGACATGGAACTGTGATTCCCTGCCCGGGTGCCATTACAGCCTGAAGAAGGCATGCAGGGACTGTTGTTCATTAGAAGTTAGCAGAGGGCAGAAAATACTTACTTTGTCAAGACTCATATAGCACCCAGAGGAGCATGGGTAGCACTTTTGATTTGTTAATGTCTGGAGACTGGCCAGGATTTGCCACACGTGAGAACTGAATAGTCTGAGCTTCAGGAGGCACCTCACAGTTCATCCTCATCCAAAGCCTCCTTGTGACGATTACATCTTCCTGTCTACGTCCTATTCTAGACCAGACTGACCTCTTCCTGGCAGTCCCTCCTCCCCCTCCAAGATGCCTGACACCCCAGCTGACATGTGAAACACACTCTGATCACTCCAGGGTGTGCTTTATTGCTCAGGTCGTTTCTGCCATCCTTCCACCACTTCTCCAAACCTTTAGATCCACGTCTACGTTACTTATGCTTATTTGCTCCTCCCTGGTTTCAAACTCTTGTTTCCAACCCCCCGCTTGAATTTTCATTTCCAGCCTCTGCTAGATTCAGTAAATTTACTAATCCCGTTCCTGGCAGCCTGGGCCTCATGCTCTTTAACTTTTTTTTTTTTTTTAAATTTATTTTAACTTTTAGCTTTGCCCAGTCCTTTAGCCTTTGTGACTCTATGAAGGCTTGTTGTTCTAGTCACTGCCTCCTAAGTTGGTACTCTTAGCAGATTTCTGGATATACTCAACCATAGGGATCACACACCTTACTGTATCAATCCCTAGAAATGTTCTCATAGTCAACTTAATACTTCAGTGGCAGAAAATCCATTCTACCTTAAGAGACTCCATCACCTTTAAAATATCTTCCTTTATTGAATCCAAATCTGTCTGTTCTACTTTTTTCCATAACCTAGCTTACTCCAACCCTCTATCCACATAGAACAATTCTCGTCCCTTATCTCCACCCCAAATATTCTTAGGTGAATGTGACCGAATGTATTTTACAAAAATGCCTGCAACAATATTTCTGGTCCAACAAACTCTTCCAGAATCTTTCCTCTCTTCTTTCAAGAGGTAGAGTGTATGTACCCTCCCCTTGAAAATGTGCAGGTTTGTAACGATAGGAATGCAGTGTGTGACACTGCTTGCTGGCTAGGTTAGAAGAGGCAATACAGCTACCACTGAACTCTCCCTCTCCCTTGGAACTTGGACCTTTCAAGCCCCAAGCCACCATATATGGAGTCCAACTACCTTGAAGCTGCCTTCCTGGAGAGACCGCATGGAGAAACCCCCTAGAGAGAGAGGGAGATGCCTGTGGTTCCCCGGCTCTGTGTCTAAACTCAGGCACCAGACAAGTGATCCGAGAAGCTTTTGAGATGATTCCAGCCCCCCCACCCCCACCACATACCTGCCACCACTTGAGAGATGCCGAGTGAGAATGATTCAGCTAAACCCAGGCAGCTCCGAGAACCAGGAGAGAGATTAGTAATTGACTGTTATTATTTCAAGTCAGTGTTTTGGGGTGGTTTCTTATGCAGCAATAGATAACCAAAACTGAAGACATTATGAAACTTTCTTTGGTCAAGTGAAAGCCAGTCTTTCAGCAAACATTTACTAAGCATCTACCGTGAAAGGCGAACTTGCCTGTTCCTCTCGTCGGGCCTCATGTCATGTGATTGTGCTTTCACTGGCTGACCAACGACACTGTGTTGTGGACACAGGCTAAATTTTACTAATACTCTCCTAAAGTGAGGCAACCAGAACTAAACCCTACATTTAGCATTTTGTTTGACCATCCCAGACAGTTTGAGAGCAAGTATTTGTGTGACTACATAAAATGAGGGTTCCATTTGCACCCCAGGTTTGATGCTCACCAGCTGTATGACTCCAGCCAAGTCACTGAACCACCCTGGACCCCAGTTTCTCCATCTAGGTAATGAGGTTATTAGCCCTCACCTAGAAAGGACAAGGTGGCTATTGAATGAGCTAATGTATGTAAAATACCTGGCATGATGCCTCACCGTAGTAAATGCTTACTAAATGGTAAATGCAGTTACTGTTTTCATTCCCTCTTCTCTTCTGGAAAAGTAATTGTTTTAATGTACCCTAAAATCAAATTAGCAGATCAGATTAGCTTTGGCAGCTACTTCCACTATCGATCATATGGAATTTACAGTAAGAGAAAATCTTTAAGTCACTGCTTCTCAGACCAGGACAGGATGCTGATAAAATTCAGAGGAAGAGTCCCATTCATCTGGGGCTTACAAGTGCCCTTAGGTGCACTTGGTCCACGGACACGTCTTTTCATCACAGGCTTTTTTATTAGTACCTGCTTTTGCCTTTTCCTCATCTTGACTTTCTTGGTTGAGTGTTTGATAATAAACATGATTAAATTTCAGCCTGCTAACACTGGTTTTTGTTGTAGCATGTTGAGATATCTTTTGATAATAATTCTGTCATCAAAGATATTCAAAGATAGTCCTTTGAACTTTATGTCCCTCGCAGTTTGACCAAGACATCTTGTGTATCTTCATCTATCATCAATAAAACACAGCAACATGTTGACTCGGGGTCCTTCAGCTTTTCACTAAAGAGCTGCCCCCAGCCTGATGTGGGCTCCTAAGCCATCCCTTTGGGGATGGATGTTCAACCAGTCATAAATCCACCTTGCCATGCTATCATCCGAGCCACAGTTTCTACTTTCTTTAAAAAAATCAAGAGAGGCTTTGACAAATGCTGTGCTGAATCCAGAAGCCTACTATCTCCAGGATCTCTGACAGGCCTGCCAGGAAGCGGTAATAATAAAGGGAAGGGTCTGAGTCAACTGCCCTTAGTGGGTTCTGGTGATCTCAGCTTCCTTTTTTTTCAAGTTTGACTTTCATCATTTCAATAATATGTCCTTGAATCTAACCTGGTGTTGGAATTAGAATCACCAGTTTGCTGAATCTACTTATTTTGAACAGTAATTAGATGAGAAACTGTGTTCTCTGAATATTTCTCTTTTCCCTCTTTCTCTCTTCCTTCCTTCCTTCCTTCCTTCTTTCATTCCTTCATTTTTTCTTCCTCTCTTCCTCCTTCTCTCCATCACTTCTTTCTCTTTCTTTCCTCCTTTCTTTCCTTATATATTTATTTACAACCTTGTGTTGGGAAAATTTAAACATAGAAAAACAGAGAAACTATTCAAACAACACCCCTCCCCCGTTCCCATCAGCAGCTTCAAGGTTTATTTCTCTGGATAATCTATTTTTTTCTGTTCCCCCATACACTCCTCCCCGCACCACTTCTGAATTTCTTTGAATGCTATCAGATTACCATTGTAAATAATTCTGTATGTATGTGCAAAACCAGGTTGGTTTGTGTCTTTAAAAAATAACTACAATGCCATTTTACCATTAAAACATGATAATTTCTTAATAGCCAGTTAGCAATAAAATTTTCTAGATGTCTCATAAACTCTTCTTTTTATGGTTTATTTGAATCAAGATCCTGACAAGGTTATTACATTCTATTTGGCCAATGTGTCTCCCTTCTTGTTTTACTTTTGCATAAATTTTGTTGAAGAAATCAGGCCATTTGTTCTGTAGAATTTCTCACGTACTGGTTTTTTGTACTTCGTGGATGTTTAACATGTTCCTTTGTTCCTCCATATTTTCCTCTACACTGGGAGTTAGATTTAGAGGTCTGCTCTGATTCCAGCATGATTTTTGGCAAAAAGATTCCATAGATGGTGTTGGATACTTCCTGTTGTATCACATCCCGAGGCACATAATGCCTGGTTGCCTTTCTTTTTGAAATATTAGCAGTCCTTAAGGGTATTTTCTCCTTTTTGAAAACCTGAACTCTATTTTATATGTGTGCATATTTGTAACAGTATTTACGTATCTCATGTACCTAGATCTCTGAATGATCTCTGATCACAATTTAGGGTTTTCCTTTCAGGTTGTCTCACATTCTTGAGTGGAATTTGTACCAGGGCCTTAGATCTTATTTGAAGAACTCAGCTAAGAGCTAACTTAAAGTGTGGCCCACAGACAAGCAGTGCTGACATCACCTATGAATTTGTGAGAACTGCAAAATCTTCAGCCTCACCCAGAACTTCTTAACCAGAATCTTCATTTTAGGAAGATCCCCAGGTGGTTCATAGACACACTAATATTCGAGAAGCTCTGTGCTCATCCACCAGACTCCTCCACATACACGCTAAACAAAAACTGGAGTCCTGGAAGTTCAGGAATCTCGAGTAGATTTAGTCTGTGAGTGGGACCCATGTTCTACTGTGACATAACTTGAATGTCTGTGGACTGGAAATTCTGTCACTTGTTTCATTCATTTTTCCTTTCTCCTCTCTACTACTCTTCCTATTAGTTGCCAGTCCTTGGGTTTGAAATTCAGAACTCAAGATATCTCAGAATTCTGAACCCCTTTGGAAATAAAGATGTCCCTGAATTTACATTTCACCTTATCAGTGTGGTATAGAGGAAAAACATACCAAACTGTGTGGCAAGAAGTGTGTTTTCTGGTCCAGACTCTACCACTAATTGTGTGATTTTGAGAAAGTCATGTAAGTTTCTTGGGCCCAAATGTCCTCATCTATAGAAACGGTTGATCTAAGTATTCTTTAAGGCCTTTGTGTTAGTTGTGATGATTTTTAGACAGGCAGCCTAAGGATATGTCAGCACACAGACTTGAGAGCCAGACTGCTGGTTCTGCTGCTTACCAGCTGTGTGTCCTTGGGCAAATTATCTAATGTTCTATGCCTCAACTCTTCATGGGAAAAATATTGATAAAGTTCATGCCTATCTCATCTGGCTGTTAAGAGAATTAAATGAATTATTATTTGCTAAGTGATTAAAAAAGTACCAACCCATAGAAAGCACTATATAAATATTTCTCCTTTTCCTTTTTTCTTTTTTTTTTTAAGTAGTGGATTCTATGATCATTTGGGCATATATCCTCTAGGAAGAAAGCCCCATGCTTTTTGTCTACTCTGCAGCAGAGGCAGAGAGGCAGGTAGTTACATATATGAGTTGCCAGGCTGCACATTCACTCTATGAATATTTCTTGAGCTCCTCCCGTGTGCCAGATGCTGGTGAGCGAGCCAAGCACGGTGTCTGTTCTCATGGAGCACACAACCAGCAAAGGAAGCAGCTACCGAAAAGCCTGCCTTTCCTTGTCTGGCACCTTCCGCATGCTTTCCACTCATGAGCCCCACATGCCCTCTGGAAGAGTCATTGGTATCTGGTATTTAGGTACTATGCTTATGACTTATGTTTTGCATCTGGACATGCTCTGGTTCTATTCTCTGTTCTGTAGAAGCTCCAATTGTAGCACTAGAGCCAGAGGATTTGAGACCACGATCATTCATCTGGCCCATAGCCTGAACTCTCCCAACTCTTAGTATTGGGGTCAGGACACTTATCAGGTTTCCCGCCAATAACAGAATTCATTCTGAGATGGTGTGTCAGGTACCTATTGTGCAGGAAAAAAATCACTAGCCTTAGAGGCTTAACACAGCAATCATTTATTTAACTCATTCTGAATCAACAATTTAATTGAGGTTTAGCCAGTAGTTCTGGTCTTTGTAGAATTCCTTCATGCCCCTGTAAAAAGCTGCAAGCCAGGTGGGCAGTTTGCTAATGTTAGCTGGGCATTCTCATATCTCGGAGGCTCTCTAACCGGGACAACTGGGCTCCTTTGGCCTGGGACCACGTGGTCTCCCACCCTCCAGCAGGTCAGCTTGGGCTTACTCTCATGGTGGAGTCAGGGGCCAAGGAAGTGTGTGGAAGAGAGCAAGGTGCATGAGGCTCAGGCTCAGATAGCACAGTGGCATTTCTACCATATTTTATTGGTAAGGCCAGACACAAGTCAAAAAGAGGTGAAATAAACTTTGTCTCTTCATGGGAGGAGCTCCAAAGCCACAGAAAAGGGAGGGATAAAAGGATTGTGGCCATTTTGGCAAGCACTGTACCATAAATTGTTCATGTGTCATCCTATCTGTGGACAAGGGGCTGGGAGTAAGCACTTCTTGTGAGGTCCTGCATTGAAGCAAATGACCCGTCAGTGAACAAATGACCAGTTGCTCTGAGAATGAGTCACTTCAGAGTGGAAACCATTCTGAAATTTAACACGTACAGAACCAAGGTGGGAGGGTTTCTGAAGCTGTAGACTCAAAACTGAAAATTCTCATCCTTGCCTCTCCAGGAGTTTCCAGACAAAGTTTAGAGCAGAGATACAAGACACGTCTCTTTGCATTGATCTTGGGATAATTTTAAGCAAGTCACAGAAATTCCCATATGATAGGTCCCTAGGTGGCCCACCTCCCTTTGTGTGTTATTTTCTTCTAACATAACGTGATTATTAGAGCAGCACAGTATTACAGAGAAATGGGCTGTGGAAATGCATATGAAATAGCATTTTATATGTTGATGCACCAGGAGTCAAAGTGAACATCATACCAACCATTTAATTTGGAAACCAACTCCTGTGAAACTTGTTTCATTGCTGTTCAAAATTCAATTGCCCTCCTTTTGAAAATGCCTTCTCCATCTAATGTTTTTTGGTTTTTTTTCCCCCACTTAGTGTGTGGGGACTGGTTTAGTGGAGGACATGCATTATGGCCTGAGACAAAAATCTCTCTAGGTTGTTGGGGAATTGATTCTGCCCACCAGCCTTTACTGTTACAACCGTTTGTTTATGAGTCTTCTTGATGCCTCCTGATTGAGAGCAATGGTCACTTTATTATTTTTTATTTCCGTTTAGTGAGAAGTAGTGCAAATGATGCCATTCACTTCTTCCTTTCTTGTTTCTCCCCCACCCCACCCAAATCGGCAGGCAGATTTTGTCCTGGGGGTGACTTGCGCTTTGCTTCTATAAAGAAATGTTATCACATGTGGACCCGTTTGGGTTTCGTGGAGTTTTAAATAAATTTTAATGATCAAAGTTGATAGGTCTGTCTCTTTAGGATCTATGCTGCTATCTTGTGTGCCTCTTGGGCATGAAGAGGTCCAGAAGCTCCTTTGAGATGCAGCGGCATGTGAAGGTTAGAAGTGTAGCTTGAATGTCTCAGGGCCTGATTTGGAATCCCGGCACTGCTATTTATGAGCAGAGCACGGTGACCTTGGCAAGTCCCTTCAGCGTGAAGCTCCAGTTTCCTTATATGGAACCAGGAATGGTATCTACTCATTGGGTGATTGTGGTGATTAATGAGGTAATGCACAGAAGATGCTTAGCATGGGGCCTGGTACGTAACAACAACTCACTAAATGTTAACTAGTGTTGTCATTTCTATTGTGGCAACCACGGTGGTGGACTTATTCCTTCCTTGTTTGAGTGAGGTCACTGGCTGGAACTGAGGCTTAGCCAGGAGCCACCTAAAAGAGTGTTTTTGGAGATGTTCTAAATGTCAGATGACAAACTTAATGTCATTCAGATGATATAATGCCATACAAATGGCCAAAAGAGAGAAAGAGGACACATTTCCTTTCTTCCCCCTTCTTTTATCCCTCCCTCCCTCTCTCTCTCCCTCCTTTCTTATCCTCCTCCCTCCCTCTCTCCCTCCATTCCTGCCTTCTTCCCTCTTATCCTCCCTCCCCAAATGTTTATTAAGTGCCCACTGTGCAGCACAGCGCTGGGCCCTGGGATACACACTAATATAACACGGCCCCTGCAGTCCCCATGCTCCCAGTTCCTGTAGGGAGACGCAAAGAATCAGCCACTATAGTCCAGTGCTAAGCGAAGCACAGTGGAGACCCATCTCCTTGAGCCTGACAGGAAGGGAGTATCAGGAAGAGCTGATGCTAAAGGTGAAGACAGAAGGGTAGTAGGATCTATCCAGGTAACGAGTGAAGAGTGGCCTTATGGGGAGGAGGAGAAGACGCACAGAGGAAAGGAAGGGTATTTAAGAAAGACATACGACACGCCCTGTTTGAAGCAATAGGAGGAAACCAGAAGAGCTGTCTCTGTAAGGGTGGTGGTCAGCTTGTACCCCCAGGTAGAACGGAACTGCCCCAAATCTGGGGAAACAGACGTTCCCCGCTTAGAGAACTTACATGTCCCTGTTTGACCAGGAAGGTGGGCTCAGGAGTGGTGGTGCTGGGTCCTGGAATATCGGACACTGGTAACAGATCTAGAGTTTGCTCTTAGAAGCTAAGGTGGGGAAGAGCTGAAGGTCAGAGGACAGGGAAGTGACCCAAATCGATCAGCATTTAAAGGAATAGGCTGAAGCTGAGACTGAGTTCTGAGGCACCGGGACCTGAAAGGGAGCAGGAAAACGAAGCCAATCACAGAGTGTCTCAAAGCATGTGAGCTGGAGGTGGCGCATAGCAACCCTGGAAAAATGCCAACCCATGCACAGTCTTGTTAGAAAGTTAAGGCCCTTTAAAAGGGGCAAAATGCAATAAACAGCCAAGGCCATGGAGTTGAGAAAAGTGCTTTTAAAATCAAAGTCCGTTGAGGGCAAGGGAGCTGGGTCCTTTTCTACCTAGCATGAGACACAGTACCCAAAACATAGAAGGTACCCACCTGATGCTGGGAAAAGAAGGAAGTAACTAACGAATAAAGATCTGAAACGTTTTCTCCTGTGCCTGCAGGAGATGCCGTGGCAGACAGGAAAGAGGCTTTGGATCCACACATAGGGGTTTAAGCCTCAATGGGAGCACCTACCAGCTGTGTGACACTGGGCAAATGATTTCTCATCTTTCTGTTTCTTTCTCTCTAAAGCAGGAATGAGAATGCTAACCTTGCAGAGCTCTTCTGAGAATTAAATGTGATGTTTGCTTGTAAAGTGCTGATACTCCAAGAGTGACAGCTCAGACTTTTTTATGTTAACCATATACAGCCTTATGTCCACATAGCCATATGGTTAATACAAAAACATCTGAGCTGTCACTCATAGGGCTGGCAGGTTCTTTGGCCTCAAATTGAAAACCATTTAAAGAGTGCAAGAATAACTTTAGGAAAAAAAAAAAAAGATTTGAAGAGCACAACCTATTGAATTTTTTTTTTTTTTAAAGAAGAGAAAAACTTCTTCAAAGAACTCACACTTCAATTTTTAAGATTTAGGTATTTTGCCACTCTCTCAATTAGGGTTCTATCAGAAGAAAGAACAAGGAAGTTTTATATAAAAAATATTAATGGGGGAGTAGAGTAACAGGGAATTGGCTAAGAGGTGGGAAAAAAACTCTTAAGGATACCTTATGGCTGAGGGAGGATACCCAAGGAAGGGACAAACTTGGGAGGGGGGTATTCTTCCCAAGGCTGGGGTTCAGGCCTTGTTGGGAAGGGTGTGGTGGAAACCCACTGGATGGTGGAGAAGTGGCTGCGTTGTGGTGTCCAGCGTCAGTGGGAGGAGGCTGCCACTGGCAGGCAGAGAACCCACCTCCTGGGATGCCAAAGAAAGTCACCAGAAAGCTTCCAAGGAAGGGTGAG
Organism: Rhinolophus ferrumequinum; assembly: GCF_004115265.2. Classification (NCBI taxonomy): domain Eukaryota; kingdom Metazoa; phylum Chordata; class Mammalia; order Chiroptera; family Rhinolophidae; genus Rhinolophus; species Rhinolophus ferrumequinum. Next base: position 19,377,475 of record NC_046300.1, read on the forward strand.
GGTTAGGAGCAATTGACTTTCTGCAAAGCCAGCTGGGATAACTGATGAATTTGCTAGAAAGATTCTGTTCTGGGCTGTTCTCCAAAATCATGCTGGGATACTACTTGCTCGATCGGAAGAAGCTGTCATTAGGAAGTTGCCAGGAAATGAGCTGGTGCCCAGGGAACTGGTTAGCTGCCTTCAGCGGTGCTGCTGAACTCCAGCATAAGCAGGTGACTCTTGCTCCTGGCTCTGGGGAAGACTGCCACAAAAAGCCACCTACATTGCAGGAAATAAGTAGGACAATAAGAGGAGCACACCAGAACCAGGAAGCGGAAACCTCCTCCTTCTCCAGTGTTCTCTCAGTGCCCTCTTTTGACAAGGCTTCACATTATTCTGGCTGTCATAGGAGAACTATTCATAAAGTCCCCCTCCCTTATCATAGAGCAGGCAAAAAGGGTAACTTTGGAGCTGAGAGGCAATATATTTTGACAACTGGCATAGTCACATGGGAGGGAGAATCGTTATTGGAGATTTCAGCATCATTTGTATTTTCTTCTCCAGGAAAGAAAGGATGGGTTTACACAAAGATAATACGTGTATGTTTTTGTCTTCCTGTATCTCCAAAGAGATTTCTCAGAAACTGCTTATAAAATTTCTATAAATTTGATGAATAATTCTTGTGAAATGATAAAGTTAAGAATGTGAGTAGAGAACATAGTTTTATATTAAAATTATTTACATGATTTGTGTCTAACATTTATGAATAAATGTTAGAAAAACAATGCATTGAAGCAAATGTTGCAATTAGATTTCTTAGACTTTATGAACTGTAACAAAATAATATTTTCCAGCAACAACATTCTAATTTTTAAAAAGGTAATATAGAAACTTCAAAAGCTGTCTTAATGCAGCAATATGTCTTAAAAGATTTATTAAGTTTAATCCAATGTCTTCTGTCTACGAAATTATTACCCAATTGTCGTACTACTGATTCTCCAGAAGTTTGCAAGTGATTTATTAAGGAAGTGCTCTCAGCGAAGACCAATAAGGAAATGAGAAAACAGGGCAGGGACGGGGAGGAAGCCAAGCAGAGATGTGATCTCAGGTGAAGTCCCAAAGAGGGTCACTTGAGCCTGGTCCCATTGGGAGCTCTGGGTTATGTGTCACATCTCAGTGGTCACTTTCTGAGGCAAGAGAGCTCGAGCTTTTATACTCTTGTACCCAGGAGGAAAGACATGTTCTTCTAGCACTTTCAGTTCTCTGTTCATGCAGGCAGAGTGGGCCCCAGTAGGTTGAAAGGAGTCCTCAGAAATAAAACTATTGGACGTGAAAGCACATTCGTGTCCTTGTGTGGGCATGGCCCTGTGCACATACCTAGTAAATAAATATATGCGAGAGAGAGATTTGAGGAGATCTGGACAGAGTGTGACATTATCCTCTTCACTATTTTATCTTTGTTCTTTTCTCCTTCCTAGTTAGCTTTAAAATAAAACTGTTGACTTTGAAAAGCTGAGAGGTTTGATAAGGTCTTTCAAATGCAATTCAGTACAGGGAAAAGTGTACAAATGTGGTAAATCAAATAGAGAGAATCAATGAAAAATCAGGGAAGTCAATAAGAAAGGGACTGATAATTGTCTGTTGTATATAACAGGTATACAGTAATTGTTTAGAGATAGATTATTTATCGAGTGGTGGAAACCAGATGACAGTAGTTGAGAAATTGCAACTGGTTATATAGACTCCTACAGTAGAGAGGTCTGTTTTTTTACCCAATATCCATTTTTTTTTTTTTTTTTACTTTTATAAGACAACTCCAGTATGGTTAGAAGAAACACAAGCCCAGATTAAACAAAACAAAAGCATTTTCAGTTTCCTTTGAACTTAAATGTGGTCTAAATTCTGGCCAAATAAGATGTAAGAATAAATTGTTGGCTGGTGCTTTGGGGAAAGTCCCTTGATAATAAGCCTGCTATGGATCTTTTGCCTTTTGTCTATCCATTTCTGTTCTTCCTTCTTCAGACTTAGTGGTGATTGAGCTGTTTGGGGACCACAAGGTGCCTAGGACATGGGAGGGATGACTGCGTAGAGAGACCGAAGGCACCTGGGTCCTGGATGACATTATGGAGCTGCAATAGCAGTCCAGGAATTCATACCTCTGATTTTTGTTTTCTTTTTTGATTCTCTGTACTAGTAGGAAATGTAATTTCTTCATGATATAATTATTTCTTAAGAACAGTATCAGTGACGGAGTGAAAGGGTGTGTGGTACCTACATATAGACAGAGGGTCAAGGGAGGATGTCTTGGTTTGGTTTACCCAGAAGCTGACTTTGAAATATGGGTTCAAATACAAGTTGTTTATTTGGGAGGAACTACTTGTAGAGAAGTACTAAAGTGAGATAAGGAAAGAAGGAAGCATGTAAAAAGAATGTATTTTGAAGCAAATTACAACTGGAGTTGAGTTCTGCGGGAGAGCTCTTGGTTAAACATGTTAAACATATGCCTTAGAGTTTATCCCCCCTGATGGGTCAGGGAGTGTTTATGCACCAACTACCATTAATCACTCGTGGAAAGCTGCTCCAGAGGTAGGGGGCGGTCATTCATTCCATGGAACTTTTGTAGCTTACCGAAGAAAAAGAGATGGGCTCTGGTGGCCAAAGCCCTCGGACAAAAAAGATGCAGATCTCAGCAGTTTGAAGTCAAGCTGGTGTCCCCTGACATGGAAAGAGTTAAGGGCATATGGATGGCATGCCCGCACTATCTGTTACACAAGGGTATTGTCTGTTTTGTTTTTGAGCATGAGAAACTTGAACACGTTTATACGTCAAGGGGTGGGGGCCAATAGAAAGAGAGAAATTTAAGATTTAGGAAGAAAGGAATTGATTCATATAGCAGGATGTGTCAGAGGGGAGGCGATATCTTGAACTTGGACAAGAGGATGGAACAGGTGTAGACAAGATGGGCCATGCCTGGAGGTGGTAAGGAAGAAGAGAAGGATGGAAGGAGATGTAGGCAGTTTTTTAGGGTGAGGGTTGAGATTGAGGTCTGCCTTATGTCATGATTTCAAATTATCAATGAACTATGAAGTCGTTGTGTTTAGTGGGTGTGGGGATTGGGTCTTTGCTGGGTAACGTGAGGCTGGTTCTGAAGGTTGGAAATAACCAGTGAGGGGAATGAGAAGAGAGGCTGACCAACAGCACCGCCACATTGTACAGCCCCAGGGGCACCACTCACATAATGATGTGCAGTGTGACAGTCTGCTGCTGCTCAACGAGGAGGAAACGGCTTGAAAAGCAACACAGATGGAGACAGTCATATCAGCAGGGCTCAGGCTTTAGAAAGCACACACACACACACACACACACACACACACAAACAACTGGTTGGATTGATTCCCAGTAGGAAATGTTCAAATAGAGTTTAGTAAAATGACAAAGGAGCAAAAGAGTTTGCTATCTTAGAAGACTAATTGAATGAGTGGATCGTGGAGTCGGGCAGACTGGCAAGAAAGTGGTGAAGTGATCGGGGGTGTTTCTAAAGAGAAAGAACAAGGGTGGTGGGGGCAAAGACTGAGGAAGATGGAAGAGGGGGTTGTAGACACAAATTAGAAAACAGGAGGCGTTAGTTATGGGTCCGTCCTGAAAAATATGGTCCAGGAAGTGACCATGAGATTGGGTTGATGGAATTGGGTACAAGTGAAGGTTAGGGTTAAAATGGAGAATAAGGACCCTGGGGCTTCCAGAGTTGGAAAATACACAGCATGTATATTGACATGCCACTTTCCTCACCCATGGCAGATATTACCAACCTCTCACGGCACTGATAACTTCATGATCTTTCTCAAACAGTGCTACTAATTGTTGTGTAGTCATCTGAGCACTCGGGTATTTCATACAGATGGTGACAAATGCAGATTTTTGACTCTTAAGTTGCTGTTTGTACAAAGTGTGCTTGGACCAGTCATCTGGAGACTTAGGTCCTTCTTAAGTCGTGTAGGTGTGACTTAATGGATCTGTACATGTGAAAATGGGGGGGTGTCATTACGCTTACTTGGTATATACCCTCTTGGGAAGTTGTAAAAAGACTGCTCTTAGGACAAGTTGAAATGCTATACGCATATTTGTCACTGGTATCGTTAGCCATGTAGAAAGCTACACAAGTAGTGGCATAAAATGAAGCAAATATGGAACTAATTGAAAAAGACTACCCGTAGACTCAAAATACAAAGATAGATTCTGTATTTTGTTTTTCCTAATCTCCATTTCCTGGGTATTTTTAAATTCGAGCTAAAGCATTTGTTTCAATGACTGTAACAGTTATTAAAGGAAAATCAAAAGCTCTGTTATTTAAAAAAAAAGCTGTTTAAAAGAATGTTATAGGTTAGAGGGATTACACAATATTGCCCTATCATGCAGAACTGGATCATTCTGATATTTTCCGCTTTTTATTTTTCTACAAGTTTCCTGTCTGCCACAGAGACCCAGAAACTCCCATTGCTCAGATGTTCATGGTCAAGTGTAAATTAGACCTGGTCAGTTTTATGGTTTGGCCCTATTTGACTATTGCCATGTCACCCTGACCACTCACTATTACATTTTTCCAAAGGGAAAGTAAATGCTATTATTCACTTCTCTCCTGCCAGGAACTCACAAAAAGGGGGAACTTCTTTCCTGTGTGAAAGGATTCAAACGCCATGCTGATTTTCCCCACTATGGCCTAAACAGAAACTTGTCTGTTTTCTCTCAAATTTATTTGAAAAGGATGTAGTTACAATGATGCTGTTTGAATTATTATAGCTAACCTTTCCCAGTGGACATGCCCAAAGGCTTAATTGGATTCCCAAAATGACCTCCACTAATGACACGTACAGACAGATGCTTCAGCTTGTTTGTTTTTAAAATTAATGCTTTCATTCTCTCTGTCGCTCTCGCTCTCTCTGTCTTCTCTCAAAAATCTAGTACACCGGTCTTAGTGAATGGCACATTTGTTATTTACAAAAATAATAACTAAAAGAGTACAGATATGGTAACAAAACTGACCCCAGTACCTACCTTTCTTGCCCCTTCTCCTTTCATAGTGCATTTACTTGGATAATGTGTGTAATCGGGTAAAAGAGTCCCATATTTCTCTTTGTACTATTACAGCAATCTCTTGCGACCTCTCAGATAAAATTTAGTGACATCAAGCTCTAGTAGCCACTTCTGCTCCTGGAGTATCATTGTTCTTACAAATTGTGCATCGTTATGCTTTTATGAGAGGGCTATTATATGTTGCAAATAGTACAAGCCCAGCAGCAGTGACCTGTTAGGCCACAGTGAGGGCACTGCCAGCTGAGTGGACAGGAGGATCAAGAGAAAAACAGCTCTCTGCCCTGAAATGCACATACCTGGCTGCTGATGGACAGGTGCCAATCACTTTCGGAGGCTGCGTATTGGTGTGGAAAATGCACTGGCTGGGAAGCCAGGCCGGTGTAGTTTGGTTTTCAGCTCTGCCACTGGTGAGCTTGAGCACATTCCTGACCTTCTCTGCACTTGAGCTCCCTGGACTTTAAGAGGGAGATAATGTCCCTGCCTCATGGGAATGTGAAGTATTATAGCCACTTGGGGAACCAATGTGCAGCATCTACTGAAACTAAAAATATGTGTGTACTTCAAACCAGAAACCCCGCTTCTAGAATCTATGCCATTGAAATAAAAGCACCAGCGCACAAGGACATGCGTCCTCAGGTGTTTGCACGGCATTATTTCTAGTTCTCATAAAACTACCAGGGGAAGATATGAATGACTAGGAACATTTACACCCTGGAATATTGGGCAGCCCTCAGAATGAATGAGAGTTTTTCACGGAGATGTTTTTATGAAGTATGGTTGAAGGAGAAAAATCAAGTGTAGACAGGGATGAATAATACATGTCATTTTTGGTACATTTCAAAAGCCCTTCTATATGTATATATGCATGCATATAAATTGATGTGTATGTGTGTTTATAATCAATAAGAGTTGGAAAAATAACTTAGAAATTGGAATATGCATATATAAATTACCTTGCGGGAGGAGAGAGCTAGGTGAGGACATGGTAATGAAAAACAAAGTAGGCAATTAAGAAAAAAAGGACAAAGCAAGAAAGGAAAGACCAAACGAAAAAGTGTTTATGATATTTAATGGGCTGAATAGTGTCCCTCAAAACAAATTCACATATTGAAGCCCTAACTGCCAGTGTTAAGAATGCGACTATATTTGGAGATGGAGCCTTTCCAGAGGTCACTAAGGTTAAATGAGCTCATATGGATGGACCCTAACCCAGTATAACTCACTAAGAAGAGGAAAGCAGGACAGACACACACGCAGGAAAGACCGTGTGAAGACGGGGGAAGGAGATAGTCACGTACAAGCTAAGGAAAGGGGCCGCACAAGAAGTCAACCCTGCCGACACTTTGATCTCAGACTTCCACCCTTCATAATAGTGAGGCAATCAATTTTTCTCGTCTTGTGGTAGTTTGTTATGGCACCCCAAGCCAACCGATACATGGCCACTAATACACATTTGTATATAATTACGTGTATGAATGTATGGAACTAAATTAAACATATGGAAACACTTCTGGCTCACATATGAAACACCAAGTAGTCAATAAATAGTAAATAAATAAAGTATTATCGTTGCTGTGCTTATTACTATTACCTTCACTTAGCACTATCTAGCTAGTGTTTTCCTTATCATTATTTTACGTAGAAATTCCTGATTTTGATTTGTAGTGCAGGAGTTGTTTATAGAGATTTTTCATTTTCAGGGTGAAGTGTCTGCTTTGTTCTCCTATTTCATTGTTATAATTTATTTCTAGTGTTACTGCAATGAGATTAGAGAATGTTCATAGTCTTCCTGCTTCGTAGAATTTATTGTGGTTTATTTGTAAACTAACATGTCAATCAGTTTTTTTGTGCCTGGGAAGGTATCTTTTCAACGATTAGGGTGTCAAGACTAATAAGTCCCATAGGATCTACATTAATGTTACAGTGTTTTAAGGTCACCCTTACTAACATTTTGTCCACTTGATGCTATTTTGTTATATATGTTTGTGAGGTTTTTTTTTTTTTTTTCTCTCTAGGTAGCCTGTTTTTTTTTTTTTTCTTTTTTTTTTTTTTTTTTTAAAGACACTTTTTTGGTGTTTAGAAAGGGTTTGCATGTTTGTTTTCACGGTTTTTGATTTTGTGTTGACTGCAGACTCAGCAACCATGGAGAAGCACAGACAAAAAGGCAGGGGCAAAGTGGGAAACTTCCTAAAGGTAGACTGGATGCTTGGGGATAGGCAAAAAAGTTCCACAGCTCACGGAACATGAGAGTTCCTCTTGGTCCATGAGTCTGCACAGCTGGAGCTGAGCCTGAGACAGTCACTGCTCTAACAATAGATTACTGCCAATGTCTGACCTACAGGTGACAGTTCAGCTCGCTACCTTTCCCATATCGCTCCATTGCCACCCCTGACGTTCCCACAGGGAACTGGCTGTGATTGCAAATTACTGTGGGAACAAACAAACTGATAGAGAATCTGATTTTAGTAATCCAGTTTGTATGTATAAGGTACGTAATGATAACAGCAAACATGGAAATGGAACTCCATACTCTGTAGCTAAGGCGTGAGCCTTACTGGTTTTCTAGAACTTTGAAGTTCTGTAGGTGCATGTCTGCTCCTGGCTCTTTGTCTGTCTTAATCTGTTTGAGAGAAAGAAAAAAAAAACCAATCAAGAGTTCAAAGATCTGGATTCTAATTTTGTGTCCCGACTCTAATTAACTGTGTGACTTTGTCACTTCACCACCTTGAACCTCAGTTGAATTAGATGAGCTCTCGGTTGTGTGATCCCACCTACTTTAAGAGGAATTTGCAAAATGCAAAACTTGATTTTTTAAAAAAATTCTGAGTGTTAGGCACCTTCTATATGTCACAATAATTAGGCAGGATGACTAAGTGTTGATTTAATTCCTAAGCTGTTTCTCAGCCATAGTTTCCAGAATTCTCCTTCCTCCCATTAGGTGTCTTTCCCCTTGACGTATTTACTTTCTTACCTTAGCACATTATTTGCTCTTGCCTCCCCCGCATTTCTGCTTCTTCATTAATTACTGTGACTGTTCTTGTCCTTCTTTGATTAATGATTTTACAGGGTGCAAAGCCCAGCTGACTTTCCTGAAGCAGAGAATTAGATACAGGCATACCTTGGAGATCTATCTCCACTCTGAACCGCCACATTGCACCTACTCAGTGGCCACATGTGGCCTGTGGCTACCAGGTGGACAATGCAACTCTGCTCCTTCACTAGCAAGTTCATTCTCTCCTATGTAGACTTTCCTTCACCTTCAGTTATGTAGAAACTCTCCCTTATACTTGAAAACCCAAACCTGTGAGCTCCATGGTCCAAAGTGGGGAGGTGAAGTGAGGAAGGGCAGGGAGAATCCTTGTGGCCCAAGGCAGGATTGTGGCCCAAGAACATGCACTGAGACATTCTTTTTTCTTTTTTCTGTTCTTATTGAGGTATAACTGACAGAGAACATTGTATTAGTGTCAGGTGTACAACATAATAATTCAACATTTGTATATATGGCAAAGCGATCACCTCAGTAGTCCACCCAAAATCTGTCACCACACAGTTACAAAAATAATTCTGTTATGTTGAGAACCTTCAAGATCCAATCTCCCAGCAACCCTCAAATATGCCATACAATATTACTGACTATCACCAGGATGCTGTATATTATTACATCCCCATGACGTGTTCATTTCATAAGTCTCCCATTTCACCCACCCCTCACCCCTCTGCCTCAGGCAACCACCAATCTGTTCTCTGTATCCATGAACTTGGGTTTTATTTTGTTTGTTGTTTTGTGTTTTATCGTTTTTGATTCCACATATAAGTGAGACCATACGGTATTTATCCTTTTCTGTCTGACTTATTTCACTTGGCATAGTGATCTCCAGGTCCATCCATGTTGTTGCAAATGGCAAATGGATGGATATTTTTTAAGGCTTTATAATCCATTGTGTACACATACCAGATTTTCCTTATCCATTCTTCCATTGACGGAGCATTTCTTTTTTCTTATTACTTTGGGGTAATGGTAGGCAAAAGTTCATATCAATTAATATTAATTACTTTTAAAAATGTTACCACTAACATTAAATATTTTAATTAACACATTACTTAATTTACCCCTTACCACTGACTGAGCATTTCTTGTCAGATAATGATGGAATCAAATCCAATAACTTACCCAAAGGGACATGGTTCAGAAAAATTTGAAAGGCCTGTTCTTTAAAGGAAGACATAAGTGGTAATGGGTATCATAAAGTAGACAAGTTAACCAGTCTGGGTCCTGGCCAGAAGCCAACACCACTTTCACTCTAGAGCAACTGAGACTTTAATAAAGGGACTGTTCTCAGTGGTGCCAGCAGATGTTAGGGAAACCAATGAAGGATGGTGTGGTATCCAAGGGCTGGCAATAGCGGGCACCCTTTGTCATCCCTTGACCTGCCTGAAGAGGCAAAGCAGGAAAGCAGTTACTGGAACTCAGAGAGAATAGCTGTTGGGAGAGGGCCATGTGGCAGGAGCCACATGAGTCATTGGTGGGGAGACAACCAGCCTGCAGTAAGTCAATAGGGAGGGAGCACAGGAAACTCACATTTGCCCTCTCTCTCTGATCTCCCGCCAAAGCCCCTCATTGGCTGAATCCAAGTGGACACCAGAGAACTGGGAAGCCCAATGAGACAGTCCTCACAGGTCAGCCTCCCTGGGACACAGAACAGGGTCAAGAAGGTGGAGAGGTGAAGATAAGTGGAAGATACCCAGCACAGTAAGATAGGTTAATCCTTGGTGACAAGCAGCACGACCCCAGCTGGTGCAGACCTTTCTCCCTGCGGATGGTTGCTCAGGCCCCAGCTTTTTCCAAATGGCTGTTCTTACTAGTTTTTCATGGGAATGATCTTGTCTTGAACCTTTTATTTACTTCTTCTTAAACACATCCAAAATTGTTTGAGGTTTTCTAAGGGTTTTTACTACTCACAACTACAGGTGAAGGGATAGAGAATAAACAAAGGGGAAAAATCCAAAAGCTTCAAACTGGCGCTGCAAACTTTAACAAGGAAAGTGTTCTGAGGTCTGTAATGCATTACACATTTGGCTTCTTCATTTCTTTTCGTCAGTGGATAAGTGTTGGTCCTCCTGGGATCGTAAATTACCCAGGGCCAGTAGTTTGGGGCAGAAGGATACTAGCTCCCTTCAATTTCCTTTGCTTTCCAGAAGTTTCTGGATCTACTATCTTTTGTGTGGCTTACAGAAAGGATCAGGAATGCAAATGCAAATGAGGAGCCTGATAGGAATTTTAATAAACTGGGCTAGGTGGAGACTGTGACACTCTCTATGTGCCAGGCACTAAGTGTCTTACATATATAAGCCAGGCATAATTGTCATCCCTGTTTTTCAGATGAGGACACTGAGACCCAGAGCAGTTAATTCAGAGAACACGTTTCCTATGTAAATGGAGCCCTGAGTATTTGGCTCCTCATTGTAATCACGCAGAAATATGGGTCATGACCCTGTATTTTTTGTGTGTGTGTGTGTGTTTTTTTTTTTTTTTAAGAGCTTGAAATCTGAATTTAATGTGAACTCTCTCAATTAAGAAAGAAAAATCTGGCAACTATTTAAAAATTTTAAAAACATGATACAGGGCAAAGAAAACACCTTTGTGGACAGCTGTGCCTTCAGATAGCCCATTTGAAACCTCAGGTCAATGATTGTGGAAGCCTCTTCAGCAGCAAAGCTAAAATGTTTTTAATCAAAAATTCAAAGAACCCTGATGAATAATTATGAATCTCCTATGGGTTGGGGAAGAGCAGAAGTTGACCCTCTAGGCCACTGCTTTCTCTCAGCAGGAGGACCGAGAATGCCCTCTTGTCTCCCAGGAACAACGTGAAAGCCAGCTCTCACAGGAAGTTAACTAAAAGTTGCCCAGGAAAAAAAAAACAAAAACTGAGCAAGTGAGCTTCATTTGCATTGCACACAGGAGACCTGACACCTGGCTTCTCTTTTTCAATTATCCTTCTTTACATACAGTTGCCAGGAGGAATCTAATTTCACCTCCAATCATTTTTCTATTACTTTTATTTAGGAAAATAAATAACCATCCCTTGTGCTGAGTATTCAAGTTGAAATTATAAAACCACTACCCAATTGGAAGAAACTGTTTGGTTTACTGAACCCATTTACATTTCTTACAGTTCTTATTTTTTATAATGTCAGGTTTGAAAGCAGCATTCACAGTAAGGACTGTGCTATAAATACATCAAAAAAAGACCTCATATCTCTGAAATTTAGTTCCTACATATACATCTCTCTCTCTCTCTCTCTCTTTTTTAATTAAATATATTGGGGTGACAATGGCTAGTAAAATTACATAGGTTTTAAGTGTACATTTCTATAATACATCATCTGTATATCACATTATGTACATACTGTGTTTCCCCAAAAATAAGACCTAGCCAGACAGTCAACTTTAATGCGTCTTTTGGAGCAAAAATTAATATAAGACCCGGTCTTATATATTATATTAGATAAGACCCAGTCTTATAGTAAAATAAGACGCATTAGGGCTGATTGTCCGGCTAGGTCCTCTTTTTGGGGAAACAGGGTATATCTCTTTTCAAAATACTTACCTCTCCACCCCCAAGAAAACACCAGTAGCAATTAAGGCTGACAAATGACTCATTTGGGTGAAAGTAGTTTGAGGGTCAATGGTTTTTTAAAAATCTTCACAATTAACTCCAATTGGCAAACCCTTTTCCTTCTCATTGGATACCCTCCTGAGAGCCTCAGGCTTCTTGTCCACCTTGACCCTTCCATGAATGGGAACAAGGCACAGACAGCCTGGTGGGCTTCATCCTACAGAACAATGATTCTGGAAGTGTTGTCCTGGTTCCCATTTGCAACACGATTACCTGGGAAAAAGAGGTGCTTGTCTAAAAATGCAGGCTTTAGGGCCCCACCTCCGACCAACTCCATCAGAATTCTGGAGTTTCAGGAATGGAGCTGGTATTTTCACAAGCTACCCCAGGTGATTTGTGGGCAAACAATAAACCAAGAACTATTGTGGTGGAAGGTGTGGAATAAAAACAATAAATGTTTATATTTCTTGTACATTTCCTACATTCTAGGCACTATTGTAAGTGCTTTCCATAAGTCAACTCACTCCTCACCAGTACCTCTGTGATGGAGGTACTGTCACTCCCATTTTTCAGAAGGGGAAACTGAGGCACAGAGAGATTTTTTTTTTTTTTTTTTAACAGATTTCCCACGATCATACACCTGGTTGGTGACAGAGATAAGAGTTGAAGTCAGGCAGTTTGGCTTCAGAGGTCATTCTTTACTATTATTTCATAGCCTTTCTCATGAGGTGGTCTCCAGAGATGCTGGTTTAAAATTCAGGTTCTGGGGTCCATCTCCCAGAGATTCTGATTTGGTGGGTCCTGGGGAAGGCCCTGTCAGCCCGCTGAAGGTTAACATGCTTCTCCAGGGGAGCTCTCCCCTGTTCTCTGGGGCCACACCTTCAAAGACTAGGTTTTTCATGAGACATCCCCTCAAGTCAACTTGCTTCTCATCACTCTAAAAATGACTGTGGTCTTTCTCTCACTCCCAGACAACGACCTCCCTTGGAGCATGATCCAGAATTCCCTTTCTCCTGTGTTGTCAGCCTTTCTCTTCTCTAGGTCCTTCCCTCTCCCTCCAAATATGCTCAAAACATCCCCAGTCTAAAAAACAAGACAAACTGAAACACTACAACCATAGGTGACCTCATGATTCTAGGTTAACTGTCTCCTTAGCGTTGACGTCAAACTTTTAAAATTCATAGTCCACCTTTGCCATCTCTATTTCCACAGACCTTTAGTTCACTCCTCAGCCTACTACATTCTGGCTCAGGCCACCATCATCTCCTTTGATGTGGCTCTAACCAAGTCTCCTACTACCTCTTTACGGCACAGTCTGGTTGTTTTCCACCATGTCCTCTGCAGAGCACAGCAGACCTGGCCACTTTTTGGCTCTCCTCTTCTCTCTAGGCCTCTATTGCTCTAGTCTTTACATTTCCACTTTTCCAATTGTCTTTCCTTTTTCCTATTGCTGGATCTCTCCTCTGTTTGCTTCTTAAATTCAGGGGCTCCCCAAGGTTCTTTCCTGGGTTTTCTTTTCTCCGTATTCTGGGAGTATCAGCCTTTCATGTGGCTTCATCAACCATTTGTGAAATCTCTGTCCTGTCTTGTTCTCATTCTCTTTGAAATTCTAGTACCTTACTTTTAAGGATCTTTTGCATAAATCTACTTGAAGGCCCCACAGTTGTTTCAAATGTGTTCCAAACCACTCATTATTTAAGTATCCTCCTTGCTCTTTATTTTGCATTTCTGTTGATAGTTTTATCATATACCCAGTCTCCCAAGTCCTAAAGCTGAGTCACCCTCAAATCCTTCTGTCTCACGCCCACATTTAATGCAAGTCTTGAGCTTTCTAGGAAATGCCTCCCCACTCCCTTACTTGGCTCAGGTTTACAAACAGCCTCAGAACTGGGCTGTCTGTCTTCAGTTCTTCTTGCTTAGTCCATCTTTAATGTGTCACGAGATTTGACTTCCATAGAAACAAAGTTGATAATGTCATACCTCTGTTGAGTCAATATTCAACTTGCAAGCTCAAGTCTGAACACCTTGGCTTGATGACGCCACTTCATCCCAACCCTCTTCCCGGATCCCCACCATTCCGTTCACTTCTCTGTTCTTTTTTTTTTTTTTTTTCAATTTCAGGTGTACAAAGCAATGTAATAGACATTTATCATTTATACCCCTCACACAGTGATAGCCCCCCTCCCCAGTCTACCCTTTTGACATTGCATACAGCCGTTACATTTCTACTATCTCTATTTCTAATACTGTATTCTACTTCTTGTGTGTGTGTGCACGCGCGCGCTTGTGTGTGTGTGTGTGTGTGTGTGTATATATATAAAATATAGTTGATATTCATTATTATTCAGCTTTACTCCTCTGTTCTTGCCACCGGAAACTGCAGCTCATTTCAGAGAGCCTCCAGGCTTCTTGATTTGCTCAAGCCAGTTCCTCTGGCTCATGACTGTTTTTCTTTTCTTCATCTAGTAAACTCTGCCTTATTTTCTAAGCCACCTCCTCTGGGAACTCTCAGTTTCTCCAAGCAGAGGCTAAGGTACTTATGCTTTGGCTACTCCAGGAGCTGATTCACCCCTGTGAAATAGCACTCACATAATGTGTCCTAATTATCTTTTTACACGTCTGTCTCCATCCCTCAGCTCAGAGCATCGCAGAGCAAAGACCACTGATTGGCCTGATCTGTCTTTGGAGCCTCAGAGCCTGTGCACAGTAGAGACTCCCTAAATGTTTCTCTATCAGACGGCAGTGGCTCCCTGGCACTCAGAGTGCAATCAAAGTCACAGTGACTTATTTTCCTAAGCTCCATTAAGTTTGGCTCGAGCACTCACTTGCCAGGTTGGTTAGGCATTCTCTAGTAGGGGATTCTTAAGTCTTACAAGACCAAGGAATCGGTGATGGCAGCAGGTCTTACACACCAGCTTATGAGGGTCATCACTGCCCTGGCAGATGAGAATCACCGTGGGAAGTTAGCTTCCAGTGGAATATCAGGAAGATCAGTCATACGCGATCTGTACCCACGTATACAAGTGCCCACCCCGCCAGCCCTTTCTGAAGCCTGCCTCTCTCCATGGCCCACAACCTAGTTACTGCAACCATTTGACCTCTGACCTACCCTCCCCCAGGATTGGGGAGTCCCAGGCCCCATGTTCTACCGCCCTGAAAAGTCAAATTCTCTGTCCTCTTCATTTCTCCAAATATCCAGATTAGTTGCGTTATGGGCTTTGGCCAGGCACTAACCACATGCCTGCATGTTCCAGAAAGTGGGTTGTGTCAGGGGACAGAAGAAGGCTAAGGACAGTCGCAGCTTTCAGTTTTGGCTGATTGACACCATGAAGGAAGGCAGGCCCACTTGGCCAAAAGGTTCAGATTTTCAGGAGATGCTAGGAATGGGATTTTTATGAAAAATAGTTTGGTAATTGATTAAAAAAAAAATCAATGTGGGAGCCACATGAAACCTGTTTGTAGCTAAATTCAGCCGGTGGCTGGGCAGTTTGTATCCTCTGACCCAGGCCTTTCTGCCACAAGAATTCTAGGGTTTGTCTCTGTGTTGGCCCACCCCCTCCCCAGCAAATTCTCACCTGTCCTGGGAAATACAGGAGAGCTGCTTACTCTCACTGGAGGATGGAAAACCTAGTTCTGGCTGTTTTTTCTTTGTAGCAATGGGAGTGCTGTCAACTTTTCCATGGTGGGCTGCATGCAGGAGCAAAACCAAAAAAAAAAAAAAAAAAAAAAAGGCTAGTTAATTTCTTAATAAGTCACCTTGTCATGTTTTGGTTATTATGGAAGAGAGATTTAGGATAGCCCAAGGTTCTACCGGTTCTTCTAAGGACCATTCTGTATTTCAACAGTGACCTATATCAGTGTGTTTTAAGCTATCTGTGGGGAAGGACCATTTCTTAAAAATCTGTCATACATTAACTGTAAAATAGGACAATAACAAACTACTAGAAAAAAATGGAATAAAGAGGCATAACAATGTAAGCCCCAATTATATTTTTATATTATTGGATACAACAGAAATAAAATTCGTGTCAAATTGCTATAAAGCAGTGATTCTCAACCGGCAACATTTTGTGTCATGGGGACACTTGTCAATGTCTGGAGATAGTCTTGGTTATCAAAACTGGGAGGAGGTTGCTACTGGCGTCTTGTGGGTAAACACCAGGGAAGCTGCTAAACATCATGGAATGCACAGGACAGCCACCTCCACAGTCACCATGACGGCAATAGTGCCGAGGTGGTTTCTCTTACAGTTTCTAAGTGACTCCTTCCTTTTCAATCTTTACCTTTCCGTGGATCAGTTATGAGCACTTCCCAGTCTGGTACTGGTCTGCAGATCATCCTCCAAGAAGTAACATTCCAGAGGTAGGGCCACCACCTTTCTAGTCAAACCCCAAATGTGAGTCAATGGTGGGATTTCCAGAAAATTTAGCATATTATCCAGGGATCCTAATAGAAAGTGGAAACCACACTGCTTACAACATAGACGTTGATTTATTTAAATGACACAACTAACCATGATGTAAATCCTCTAATAGACAAATATGAATGCCTAGGTATGTCTCTAAAAGGAAGAGAAGAAGGAATACAGATACCCGGATCCCATCATGGTACCTCACTGACACACACAGCACCCTTTGTCTTTCTTGGCTAATAGTATTTTAATCAATTTAGCAGGTTTTTCCAAATTAATAATTAGTTTCTCACCACTAATCAATAGTGCTTGTTAAAAATATAGATTTCAGGTTCCCACAGAGACCTGGGAATTGGAGAGAAGGTACTAGGAATCCATACTTTTAGTAAGTGCCCTAGGTGAGTCTAATGATTGGAGAGTTCTGGAAAACATTAAGGGCAGGGATACCCTGTTAGACATTCTTCTCCCTTGTTAGACATTCTCCTACCATTTCCAAATGTAGTCACAACATGAGTCCTATTGATGCTTCCATTTAACAACTCTATTCAGTGCCTGATGTTTTCTGGGTTGTGGCTTCTGGAAGAGGCCGACGGGCCCCTGGCCACACACAGCTTTTACACACTCCCCATTTACTGTCTCTCCTCCCAGTTCTTACTGTCCCTGCCCTGGTGACAGCACTTGCCATCTCTCATCTGGATTATTATGACTGGTCTCCTTGGCTCTGTGGCCACCCCTGCCTCCGGCTATCTTCCATATGCTACTGCCTCTCTCCATCTGTCCCCAGATTAAAACCCTTCACTGGGTCTTCATTGCCTACAGGAGAAAGTCTAAGCTTCTAAACATGGTTTATAGGTCTTTCAGGACTCGGGGACTGCTCTCTTCTTTTCCCTTATCTCGGGACACCCCCAGCTCCCACTTTAGCCCTTCCAAGAAACACTGACCCAATTATTGGTGCTGGTTCAGATGCCAACACTTGGCCCACGTTGGTCCGTCTACCTTGGAAAACTAGTACGCTCCCTCATGTCCTCAACCCATAGATATAATCAGCTTGTATTCATTTTTCAAATACTTATGCTCTCCCAAGTCCCATTTTTCTGAAAAGTGTTGGTGAAAAGCTTGTACTGCAGATTATGGAAAGTGTCTTTGCTAATCAGTACCATCCAGTGTAGAAACTGGACACAAGTTTTGTGATTCCAGACAGCTACATTCCAATCATGGGTCTGAAACTCCTCCCTCTGTGTTTCTGGACAGGTAACTTAAGCGGAGCCTCTATTTGTCCATCTGTAAAAAGGGGACAAAAATTCTGATACAGGTTATAGGAGGGAATGTATGAAAAGCATTTCGCCTAGTTCATAATATGTGTTTAAAAATGATAGCAACTACCACTAGTGAGCAAGTACCACTTCTGGTTGGAAACATTTTTTAATCCTTCTAATAGAATTAGCTATCCCCTCAGCTGTGGCTCCTTAGTGCCCCAAAGCTTTCATGGAACGTAAAATATCTAAGACAGGTTAGTGGCTCTAAGCCTGTTTCTCTCAACAACACTAAAGTATTCAGAGGGCAAAATTTGTCTTAATTCCCTGGTGACTGGCATAGGGGAAGTGCCCAGTAATTGAAGAATAAAAGCAAGAAAGAATATAATACAATGACTTTGTTTAGGAATAAATATGGAAGTTGAGATAAGCCAGTAAGAAGTGAGCTCATAGAACAGTTTCTGGTTTCCAATCTAAGAAATTTTGAATGGCATATTCCCTGGTTGGGGCTGGCAGGGGAGGGCACAGGAGGGTTCCTTGCCCAGGTCTATAAATTGACATTTCTGTAATGCACTGTGTCCCAGCTGGTCCTGGTTGGTCTCACACAGAGAGATATATAATTTAGCGGCAGCTGACACTCGTCATTGTTCTGTGCTGGAGTAGAGAGGGTTCACTTATTATAATGCTGAAAAGAAAAAAAAAATGAAAAACTTGCCAGAGCGTATACTTTCAGTATTTTTAAATAGTGTTACCAAAGGTCAACTCCTGAAGTTCTTACTTATGCTTTCTTCACTAGATCTCCGTCCTTTGTTTGATGAAACTGGATACAAAAGAGTAGACGGGGAGGGAGATCTCAGAAACTTCATAAAATTTGTCTGCCGGGTCTTAATTTTAGTATTTTAAATAACTTCAGTTGTAGGCATATTAGGAATAATCAATTCTCATTTGCAAGAAAGGGTCCGCATTATCTTCACTGATATCAGGACTTTAATTACGTTAGCCAGAGGAAATAATTCACCTGCTACGAAATGACACTAGGCTCTGCCAAAGTAAACCAGGATTTTTTTTCCCAACCTGTTGAAGGATCTGGATTACAAATGAAGTTTCCTAATGTAGTTGTCATAAATGTGCTTTGAAGTGGCATTCACTGATTGCTCCTATCATATCAACAGCCTAGGTTAAAAGCTCCTAAGGGAATTTAACTTTAAACATAAAGCTTGTTGGAGGAATGACAAAAAGCAGCACTCGCTGATTCAATTTAAATTTACAATAGGAACACGGCTAACACCCAACTTCCCAGGGCTTGCTGGAAGAAACACAGCGTTGAGAAAATTTTACTCTAAAATCCAAACAAGTGTTTCTTTTTTCTAACTCACCACCTCCTTTTGCTCATTACTACCTAGCAACAAGATGCCTGCCTGTTTCCTTTCTCCAAACTTGAAATTATGCAGAGGCAAAACTCTGAAATCTGATCCGGAAAAGGAATTTGCTTGTAGAACTCTTAAATGTCAAGGCAGTGTTGAATGGATAGGTAGGAGCCCCGTTCACCTCAGATGCCCTAAAATAAGTTCCTTGAGCTGGTGGCCTGCAGCAGGCGTCATATTTAGCTTAGGGCTTCTCAGGCCAGATCAGACTCTGCGAGGTGGTTACTCCAAAAAGCTGGACGCTGGGAAAATCAGGGCCCAAGTCTCACTCACCTGCTTTGTCTCTAGGAGGGCTGCTGGGGCACTCCCTGACTATTGCTACCCAGGTAAATTACTCGTGGTAATTTACCTTCCCATCGACAGCAGAGGGACCCTGGCCCTCGGTCATGTCTGTGGCATGCAGCCAGTCACATACCAAGTATTAATACGTCTTCAGGAGGCTGGCAATGGAGCCTCAGATGGCAAAGTGAAAAGAGCACCTAGAGCGCGGACAGGTCCCTCCCTTTCCAGTGGCGTGTGCTCAGCGGCTGCCGGGTGCACCTGCTGGTGGGTCCCCAGGGGGGTGGCGCTGCCCCAGCAACCGCAGCTGCCGCCTAGACTGCAGGAGCCCAGCACCACCGGGGCAGCCCGGAGTTTGGGAGCAGAGATGAGCAGCGACCCGGACCACGAGTACCCGGTGGACGGTAACGACTAGCCTGGCGCGGCTGCGTTTTTTAGTCTTTAACCACCCCCACGCGGGTTTTAATCTCCCTGGTGCTGGTTGGCCGGGGAGGACGAGGAGGAGGGTTATTTCCCTGAAAGGCGGCCAGGGTGGGTAGGAAGCCTCCCTCTTCAGGGATTTTTGCACCCCTCTCTGCCTCTTTTAGGGCTACTTTTAGAATTAAACAAGTTAACTTGTATACAGAGCAGAGACCCGCACTTGGACCATAATGCACATATGCAGGTTTGTTAAATAAAATACTGCTTGGTGCAGTGTTTCAGCTGTTTGGTGCGCTGCTGCGGGTGTCCCCAGACGCCGTGGAAGGACCTTCCCTGACACCAAGATGATTTTGCTTGTACTTTGGGACATGCGCGACATCACCCCCTCCTTCCCACCTCCAACCGTTTTTCTACAAACTGGCCTTAAAAGAGGCTGCCTTGATCTCACAGAGTGAGTGGTGCTGGAACTGACTTCCGGTTGGGGGCCGGGACGTTAGTTGCTTACAGAAGGCATCGTGGCAGCAGCATTCCCCAAATTGACTTTATAATTCAGGTATCATTTCATCCTACTCTAAGACCGTGGCCACCAGCTTATGTGAGGGAAGGGTCCCAGGGAGCTTTGAACAGTGTGATGAAATACGCTGAACCCCTTTCCCATCGAAAACTCCCTATACGTATATGTTTGCATGTCTGCTGAAGGGTTTCAAGCTGGACTCCTTCAATGCCTCCTGTGTACCCCTGGTTAAGAACTCATGCTTTGCAAGGTGATTATTACAGCTGGTCAAGCATTTTCACGAAGTAGTTAGTTGTTGATCTTTTAGGAGGAGCGCTCCTCCAGGAATAAGTCCTCTTGGCATCAATAACCGTTTCCGACCGTGCTGAACATGGCTTAATGAAGCTGCGTTAAGTTGACACTCTCTGGGGGCTTGGGTGCCACAGGTGTGTCAGGTGCACTGGCCCAGCGTCCCTGCAGATCGGTCATTTCCAGAGCAGGGAATTTGCACGGGAGTTGGCAAGGCAAGAACTATTGTGCTGCAAGAAATTCTTCTTTCATTCCTTTTGTCGTCCCAGGGAATGTTCCCACTATAATTGCCCTGGATATTTTCCAAAAATACATAGTTTTTAAAGTTGCATTGCTGTTGTTTTCATTACATGGCATAAAAAACTGGCACTTTTAATTAAACTACTGGAGCTTATTGTAAAACTATTACTTTTGCGTTCCTAGGGTCAGCACATACTGTAATTTAAGATATCTGACTCTGAGAACTGATCGAGAACTATAATCTAGATTGTTGATTTAAAAAGTTCCTCCTAATATGTCAGGCTTCTTTATTTGGGGCAATAATGGGCGGGATAGTTGTATTTAACTACCTTAGCCCTGCACTGTTTTGTTTGCTTTTTTTTTTATTGGTTTTAGGTGCACAAAACAATGTAATAGTCAGACATTTACCATTTCTCTCCCTCACACAGTGATAACCCCCTCCCTCCATCTACTACCCCTCTGACATCGCACACAGCCATACAGGAGTAGAGACATTTCCACTGTCTCTATTCCTAATGCTGAACTCCACTTCTTGTAACCACATATATATATGTAAACCATATATATATATATATATATATATATATATATATATATATATATATAGATGCACACATATATATATAACGACAACCATATATATGTATATATATTATATATATATATATTTGTGTGTATATATATATATATATAAACTTGTAGTTGACATTCATTATTGTTCAGCTTCAGCTTCAGGTGTACAGTGCAGTGATCAGGCATCTACATCATCCCTGAGGTGGTCTCCCTAATGGGACAAGTGTCCATCGGATACCCTACAAAATCTTTACAATATTATTGATTACATTCCCCAAATTGACTTTCATATCCCGTGGCAATCTTGTGGTTACCGACTGTGCTTTCTAATCCCCTCACCTTCCCCCTTATCCCCACCCCCCCTCCCATCTAGCAACCCTCAGTTTTTCCTCTATGTCTCTGTGAGACTGTTTCTGATTAGTTCATTTGTTTATTCTGTTCTTTAGATTCCACATGTAAGTGAGATCATATGGTATTTGTCTTTCTCTGTCTGACTTTGTTTTGAATCTTAATTTCTGTTTTAAACTCACATACCCTTTAGAACTCTGATACAAACTTAAAAAAAAAAGTACCTCTTCTTCCTAAATTAAGCATGTGTCATTGTAACCAGGTGTGTCTGTCCCTTATGAAGACTTCAATAGTTGCTATATATGAATAGTGGAGTGTGGAATTTAAGCTTAAAACTGAATTCCAGACGGTACCAGAAGACTTAGGCTGCTGTTACTCTTGAGCAGCTGCTAAGGCAATAACATGTTTCGCAACACCTAAGTGGGCCAAATGTTTGCTATGACATCTTAAAAGAGTATAGGATATATATGTCAGATTTCGTAAATTTCCGAGTCTGGATGACAAGATCATGTAAGGTGACATTGATGAGTATGTTCAATGATAGGCCTGTGTTAAACAAATTCTGTTGTAGAATATATGTTACACACTATACGTTATGTAGTGCCATCATAGGGAATCCTGCTGCAGAGAAGAAGTGCTTATTCTGTTCTTCATGCTTTGATATCATTTATGATCTTGCAATAGTACATCCAAGAGAAGTTTAGTGGAAGTTTGATTCCACTAAAGTAAAGAATTCTTTGCCCTCTAATAATATTTCCTCTGTGGTTTGAAATAATAGCACAAACCTTCCACATAATTTTACCCTGAAAAATCATTATTATTTTATTCATCTTTGATTCTTGTTGAAACACTATTAAAATGGAAGCAAATTTCAAGTTTTAATGGAGGAAGGCCGAAATTTTTTTCTGTTGAAAAACTGACTTTTATATACTGTCATCAGGCTGGTATATATTGTAGTAAAATTAAAACCATGATATTCAGGAACATAATTTCTAAATCTTTTGCTTCTTCTTGATCTTTCCGTTTTCTTTCTTTCTGTAACCTTTTCACTTTTTATTTACTTCTTTTGATCATCATTTAAATGAAACCCACTGCAGGCAGAATTCATCACCCAGTGCATCTTCCCTCATTTAGGATAGAATCGCTATCATTTATTGAACACTTCCTATTTGTTATGCTGACCTAAAAGCACTCTTATCTTACCCTCCCTAATCAGTAATCACTAACACATCATCGAGAGGGGAACCAGCAGTGTCTGCTGCTTTTTTTTTTTTTTTTTTTTTTTTAGAAAACTGAGGCTCTGAGTGGTGACTTAGCACTGAGCATTGGACCCAGGTGCTGTGACTCCGGAGCCCCCAGCTCTAGCACCTAGCTCCTGGCCCATGCTGTCTCCTGCCGAGCCATATTGGTGTATGTCCATAGGGACCTGGAGCAGCATCTTTCGCCTGCCTTTGCAGGGGCCACAGAAGGAACACTGGAGAGGACCCTGGAATGTGGCGCTAAGCAGCATTCTTTCCTCTTCCTTTTGGGTGGGAAAGATGGGAGGAAAGACTGTCATTATTTAAAGGGCCATAGCAATGGCAGGCCTCAGGCTCACACTGCCCTTTCTCAGGGTAGGAACCTGTGCTTTGCCCTGTGGCAGGAATCCTCTGGTTGCTAGGAATGAAAGGCAGCTTGGCCTTTCTGAGGGAAAAGGGCAGCGTGTCCTGTCGGACACACTCACAGCCCTTCTCTAGGAGCACATCCCAGTGGTCGCGATTCTCTAAGGCCAAGGCAGATTTTAGAAGACAGTGCCATGGGATCAGCAGACAGGCACACCATGACCCATAGCTGTTCTTGTGACCAACTGTGGGAACAGAGGAGGAGAAGAATGCATAGGGAATGCTCTGGCCTATGCCTGTTCCCACTGTGTATCTCTAGACACATCATGTATACTCTGAGTTTCAGTTTCCTCATCTGTAAAGTAGGGATAAAAACATCCACTGTTTAGGATTATTGTAAGGATTAGGAATAATATACAGCATAATAATACAATGCCTGGCAGGTAGTAGGATCCCCATAAATAAAATCGCTATATTCCGAAAATTGGTTGTAGAGGGTAGTGAGATCATTGGAATACCTAATTTGTAAGTGTTTTCTAATTGTTTTGTACTTAAGGTGCTTTCACATGTCTACTGTTGAATATCCTTTCTTTGTTTGCAGAATTAGCTCCAGAACAAGACGCTTTTTTTTTTTTAAATCACCATTCTTCAGGAATAGATGTGTGAATGAGTAACCTTTAACCGTACATATTGATCTACTTCACAGAAATTGTACGGCTTCTACACCATCCCTGGGAGCATCATGCTCACGTTTTATTTTCTCATTTCTCATTACTTCCGTTTTCTGATGGAGAAGTGGGATCCCTGGCCTCGTTTTCCAGGATCTGCCAGCAGCACTACCTTTCCCTTCCATGTGGGGAAACGCTTTTCAGTCTTGAAGGAAATCTCTACCTCATTTTTGAGATTTTCACTCACAGACACTCTGATCATTTCGTGGAGTGTCCCTGATGCCCCATCCCCTCCCTGTTATCCAGACCTGCTATACTGCTCTAGAAGTCCTAATCTCTTAGAATTTTTTTTTTTTTTATCGAGGAATTGAACTGACAACCTCGTGGTTGAGAGCCCACTGGCCCATGTGGGAATTGAACCGGCAGCCTTCGAAGTTAGGAGCATGGAGCTCTAACCGCCAGAGCCACCAGGCTGGCCCTAGAAGTCCTAATCTCTTGATTTGAGGATGATACCCCTATACCATCCCACTGTGGTAGAATGGATATGGAAAGGGAAAATACCTGAAAAAAATATCTTAAAGATAGAACCCGTCCCCATTAAATTTGCTCCTGACACTCATGGATTGTGGCACAGTCCCTTTCTCTCCCCTTCCGACATTCCCTTCACCTTGAGCTTCTGATGATTCCGGAGACTGAAAATCCATGGTGATTGGTTGGTTCTGTTTTGTGTTCACTCAAATTATTTTCGGATTATGAGGAATTGATTACATAGAACACATAGCTCTGATTTTGTATGCTTGAAACCACCATTCAAATGCAGAAATATATTTTTTCCATCATCCTAGGGACACATGTCCTGTGTGTTCACTCCGATTATAGCCCCTTCCTTCCCCTGTAAGTAACCATTCCCCTGATTTTGATTGCAATTACCTTCATGCACTTTTTATAGTTTAACCATCCAAGTATGCATTCCTAGACATAACTATTTAGTCTTACCCGTTTGAAAAAATGTGATGTGTATTTTAATTCGTAGATTTACCCTCTTGTCTTTTTTTCCCCCCATTCCTATAATTTATCTGTTGAAGAATCTGAGCCATTTGACCTATGGAATTCACCACAAACTGAATTTTGCTGCTTTCATGATCATGGTTGAATATTTTTTTGAGGACTGCCTTCTTTTGAACTCCAGTTTATAGCACTTTAGCCATTCCTCCTTCTCTGTCTTCTTGTCTAAACTACATTTCTTAGTCTAATCCTTAAATTCTAGAAAAAAACATGAAATCATTTTACCTATTAGACTTTTTATTATTAGGCAGTAAAGCATTTTTTTGAGCTTCTTGTATTCAGCGCCTTAATTTCTGCATTAACTTCATTAAGCATTCTAATGAGTTGGTCAAAAATTGATGCTCTCATTTACCAATTAGTTCAAATATTGGTAATTTGGGAGCTTTATAGGGCAATGTTGCAAATTTTTAATATTTCAGCCTTTTTGGAACTAGTATCAGAATTTTTCATATTTTGTTGTATTTTATTTTTGATCTCTTAATTTTCAGGCAAGTATTTCTTCTCTTTACCATTAGTAATAGTAAAATGTTGGAGTACATTAAATGTTTAGAAATATGGTTTATTTGAAAAATATAAATTCTGGGTTACTTAAATTATAGTAGATTGCAGAATAGTTTGTACAGTAAGAGTCCATTTTGTTGAAAAACAATAATTCATTTATACATATGAACTGGAAATGAAAGTATATACACTTGGAGATTAAAAGTAATGTATGATTGGGTAGATAATAGAATTTTTCCTTAGGTTCTTCTTCCTGTTTGTATTTATGGTAATGACTCTGCATTGCTTTGATAGAAAAAAAAGAAGAAAATTAATTTGGTGGAGAAGAGAGTTGGGGATCGGCTTTGGTTTGGCTTCAATGTTTTTCTCATTCATTTTAGGCCAGGCTTTCCAACTGTTTTTATATGGTTTTGTTTTTATCATCTTACATAGGCATGAATGCCATTTCTATTATTCAAACAAATTCTTACATTGGAATCTAAATGTGTTCTTATTAACCCACTATTGCTGAATACTCAGGTTATTTCAACATCTTTTGTCACAAACAAGATAGAGAAAAAAATAATTGACTAAAAATTTATTAAAAGTATAAAAGCAAAAATAAAATGGGGAGAGCTCTATGATTCTAGAAAAGGATTAACAATGTCTTAAAGCATGATTAGAGTTGAAAATTTGCCCAGGAGTGCATGAATGACCAATCCTTGGTAATCCAATGACTGGAAATATTTATTTTTTAACAAATGGTCATCTTGACCAGTTTGCACTTGGTCAAATTGCTGTTGGACACACATTAGGCTGCTGTCAGAGCAGTGAGGAGAAAGAAAAAGGTTTGAGCTTTGCTCCTGATAGATCAAAGCTCAGTTTCTGACTGTAAAAGCCTTGAGGCCCTTTTCTGAGTATCAGTTCATTCCCCATACAATGGAGGTGATAAGATATAACACTGCTTACCTCATGGGGTTTTATGAGATCATATGTAAAGAACCTGGCACATTGAAGGTAAGTATTTCCTACCTTCCTTCCTAGATAAGTATTTATCACATTGAATTATATGGGTAAATATGTATGACATTCTCTGGGGAATACAGTTTAAAATAAGATTTGGTTTAAATAAATCCTCCAAACCAAATAACAGGTGTATTGTAATATAAGGAAAGGAGACCATAGACTTCTATCAGTCCTAATAGAATAATTGAAAAGGGGACAGTAATTTTTAAGATTCTTCCTGCTGAAAACTCAAACAACACAAATGGAGAATAGAATGGAAAAATACAGTGTGGGAGGTAGATAGATTTGTTTTGTTTTGTTTTGTTTTTGCTGCTGCTGATTAAATTATGATGGTTGAGCTCAACATCTCTCTCAGTCTGTGCAGGCACAGAGCCTATCTCTGGTGGATTTAGGGAACTAAAGTTGGTCCTGCTTCTGTTACCATCACTGCTTTAAGGACCATCCGTTCAACAGGCACTGCAGACTTACACATAGGATGAATCACAGCAACGCCCCCCCCCCCCATGTGGTTTTTCAGCTGACACTCATTTTATGAAAAATGCATCACAAAATTGTCATGCAAAGGAATTATCACAGAGCAGGCATTCCCTTGCCCTAGCTGAGCTTTGTTCTAAGTACCAAGATGTGGCTTAAATGCTTTACTTAAAATTGTCTTGTCTGTGATTTTTGTGGCTAGGGCTCTTGAAGTTGGCGATGGGTCCCAACAAGTGTTGCACCTCAGATTGAAAAGAATACCATGGAATGTATCTTTGCTGTTCCCTTCCTGGTCCTTATTGGTAGTGGAATGGCAAAATTTTGCAGACTAAGATATGGAAGTATTTGGAGTTGGGTTAGCAAATTGGATATTTAGAGTTGAAGGGATACTAGATGTCTATTCCACAGATGACTGTTTCACTGCTATTCTTTTCAAAAGCCAAACGCAGAAAATTTATATTAAGAAACTTTTTAAGATTTATAATAGCATTAAAAAGAATACTTACACATAAACTTAACCAAGGAGGTAAGAGACTTGTACACTGAAAACTACAAATATTACTGAAGGAAATTTTTAAAAAGACACAGATAAATGGACAGACATCCCATGTTCATGGATTGAAAAACTATATTGTTAAAACATCTGTACTACCCAAGTTGAGCTACAGATTCAGCACAATCCCTATCAAAATTCCAAGAACATTTTCTACAGAGGTAGAAAAATTTATCCTAAAATTCATATGGAATCTCAAGAGACCCCCAGATAGCCAAAACAATTTTGAAAAAGAACAAAGTTGGAGTACTCACACGTTCTTATTTCAAAACATATTGCAAAGCTACATTAATCAAAACAGTAGTGTACTGACATAAAGAGAGACAAACAGATCAATGGAATAAGATAGAGAGCCAGGAGATAAACCCACATGTATGTGGCCAAATGATCTCCAACAAGGGTGACAAGACCACTCAATGGGAAAATGATAATCTCTTTAACAAATGGTATTGAGAAAACTGGATATTCACATGCAAATGAACAAAGTTCCACCCTTATTTTACATGCTATACAGAAATTAACTCAAAATGATTTAAAGATCTAAACTTAAGAACTCAAACTATAAAATTCCTAGAAGAAAACATAAGGGAAATCTTTATGACATTTTATTTGGCAGTAGTTTCTTGGATATAACACAAAGAGCATAGGCAACAAAAGCAAAAATAGACAAATGAGAATATATCAAACTGAAAAACCTTTTGTGCATCAAAGGGCACAACCAGCACAGTGAAAAGGCAACCTATGAAATGGGAGAAAATATTTGCAAATCGTATATCTGATAAGGAGTTTATATGCAGAATATATTAAAAACTTCTACAACTCAACTACAAAAAAAAATCAAATAACTCAGTTAAAAATGCCCGAAAAACTTGAACAGACATTTCTTCAAAGATGATATACAAATGATCAACAAGGGTATGAATAGATGCTCAACATCACTAATCATCAGACAAATGCACATCAGAACCACAATGAGGTATCACCTTATATCCATTAACATGTCTACTATTTAGAAAACAAAACAAACAAACAACAAATAACCTCAGAAAATGACAGGTATTGAGGATGATATAGAGAAGTTGGAACACTTTTACACTGTTGGTGGGATTCTGAAATTATGCAACTGCTATGAAAAACATATTGAATTCCCTCAAAATAAATAAATAAATAAATAAATAAATAAATAAATAAATAAATAAATAAATAAATAAAACTACCTATAGTCCAGTAATCCCACTTCTGGATAAATATCCAGAAGAATTGAAAACAGGGTCTCAAGTTCATACCAGCATTATTCATGATAGTCAAGAGTTGGAGGCAACCCCCATGTCCTTCAATAGATGATTGGATAAACAAAATATGGTATATACACACACTGGAATATTATTCAGCCTTAAAAATAAGCAATCCCATCACATGCTACAACACAGATGTACCTGGAGGACATTATCTAGTGAAATAAGTCAGTCACAGAAGACAAATATTGTATGATTCCACTCATATGAGGTAGCTAGAGTAGTCAAATTTAGAAAAACAGAAGGTAGAATGGTGGTTACCAGGGGCTGGGAGAATAAAGGGAGCAGGGTACATATTTAATGAATACAGAGTTTCAGTTTTGCAAGATTGAAAGATTCTGCAGATCTGTTTCACAATAATGTGCATATATGTAACATAGTGAACTATAAACTTAAACATGGTTAATATGGTAAATTTTATGTTATCTGTTTTTTTGCCACAATAAAAAAGAAAACCTAACATAAAAACTAATGAACAGATAAAAAAAACTTTTAAGGATAGGAAAGTGTATAAAATAATTTAAAAACTTACTTGCCTCTCTGAATGAGCAGCTTACTCTTCTTTTGTGTATCTTGGCATTGTCATTGCGAGCACTGGATAACATTATAACATTTCTCAAGAGATGCCAGGGGCCCAGCTGTTTTTTGTCTCTGTACTGAATGATGTCAACTTGCTGTTCTTGAATTCTTGCATCTCCTTCTGTACTGTCGCTGTTTCCCTCATCACGGTCTCCCACGAGTGCCAGCTATATTTTGTTTGCTCTCATAAATCTTAGTAGCATCATTCATCATCACTTGTCACATTTCCTCCAATTTATTGCTTTTAACAAACTCAGTTATTGTGTCATCTTCTTGGGTTTTTATCTCACAAAAATTGGAATGATGTAAGGTAAATTGCCTCTGAATGAAGTGTAAAAAGGTCTATATGAGTTTATAAGTACCTGTTATATTGACATTGTTCTATTTATTTATCTATTTTGCATTCATCTGTATTCTTGTCTATGTTCTGGATATTGTATGTGGCCAGACAGCAAGCTTCTATATATAGTTCATGTGAATTAAACTCTATTTTTATATAAACATATACATGATTAATTACAGCTCATGCTCATGATTTGAAGACACCAATAACATTTTATTGCTCAAGAGATACACATGTAAACAGAGTTATCAGGTAAGACCCAGTTTAAAGGAAAATTATAGCTTTCTACTCAATGAACTGCTCTGAGAGTATGACTGGTCTCCAACTTTATGGACAGGACGATGCCTGCACGTTCTCTCCTTTTTCTATTTCAACTGCTCCCCTCGGCAGTACCACTAGGAGACCAACAGTCCAGCTTACAGGAGGCTGAGCAACTATACTTCCCTAATTTTTAACACTGCACATGACTTTTTAAGAGTTCTAGTGAAGTATGATTTACTTATCATAAAATCCACCTGCTTGAATGTGCAAGTCAATTTTTTTGTAAATTTACAGAATTGTGTATCCCTCACCACAATCCAATTTTAGAGCCGTTCCATGCACATTATATTTCAAAAAAAATATTACTGTGCTTCTCTGCTATTTCTGAGCACCTGCTCTTCTTTGCGAGGAGCTGTATGCCTGAGAGAGATTGTGATCTTTGCAGGTAGAATGCAAAGAGAAAGATGATTCCTGTTTAGATTCCAGTGGTCAAAATAAGAGCTTTATAGCAAAACGGTAGTTTTACAAGCCAGGCTATTACCTGTGAGACAGGGCTTTCTAAATTTTCTTTCCACTTTAATACAGTCTAGTAGGTATAGAAGACAAAATCATGGAGTTTTATCCATAGTACAGAGAAGATACCTTTACGCACCTTTTGAGGTTATCCATGAAGTGAGTGTCAAAAAAAGGAAAAAATTTAATGTAGGAAAAGTTAATGGAAAATCTCCACTTAGGACATGAGGTGATAATGAGGATAGAAAAAGATGGAAGTAAGAGAAGCAAGTGCTGAAAGACATTGTCTCGATTTCTCATTATTTGGGATCAGAGTCCAGGTGCAGGGAGGGGCAGCATGTGATTTATATGGTAGTTTTATGGAAACACTGAAAGCAGCAACAGAGATCTCTACCAACTTCTCTTGGAGGAGGCCACTCTTCCAAGGAAAAATAATGGCTCACTGAAGCTGGATGGAGAGGGAAAGGCAAAATTCAGCTCTTCAAGGAGACTGATTCAAGGACCCTACCATTCTTCCTCCATCTTAAAGTTGAGTAACACATGCTTTTGTCCCTGTGTGCCTAGAAGCCATCACAGAGAGTATTTGTGTGTGTGTGTGTGTGTGTGTGTGTGTGTGTGTGTGTGTGTGTGTGTATGGCAGGCAGGGGGGAGAGTGGAAATCTGAGAGATCAAGCATTTTACACAGTAAAACTGAACATTGCCCAAAGGAACTGTCTATTATGTTTTTAAGTAGGTTGGACTAAATAAAGTAAATGTTGTTACCTCTTTCCATCAATGGGGACTCGTGGGGAAGACAAGATTAATTAGGGACCAAAATAAAGATACTGTATTTTCTCAGTATATCTGAGTGTCATAAATATAATGATGCCACAAATAGCCTTGAAACAAATGGAACTGCTTGCTTCAGCCACTGCCATTGACACTGGCACTGTCTGTGGGGAGTGTAGGTGTCAAAGATAAATAAGGGCAAAGCTGGGTCTCAGGTCTGCTGATGAAGTGTCCCAAGGGAAGTGAGGCTAAGTAGATAAGTTCTCCATTTTTTAAAGACGGGAAAGCAATGGGGCTCAAGTGTCAGTCAGTCATATGGTGATTGGAAGCGGAAATGTTCCTTTATTCATTCCTGCCAAATAGTACAGAGAGGCTTGTGAGATGAAACAGCTTTGCTGTGCCTGAAGTAGACTTGATGGGCCTACTGACCACTTGCTCATCTTCTCCACCATTTCCTGCCCTGAGCCGCCACCATGCTTCAGGTCCTGAAGCATTGTGGGAATTCACATGTCTGCAGAGCATTGATGAGGACCACTTTTAGAAATGCTGCAATGTGATTCATGTTCATTACATGAATCAGAATTTAATTGAAAAATGGGCTGTAGCTGTGGAATCATTGACAGAGTGGCAAGTCATCTCAGAGGGCATCACTTAACTGAGAGCATCATTTAACCAGAGAGGTTAAATACTACCTGCAGCCACAGAATGAAGTAGGATTGGAGTCTAGATAGAACGCCCCCACCCCAAATTCCTCAGAGTTCTTTCTGTGTATGTAGTCAGAGCAGGTAATTAAAAGTAAGAAACCAACTCTGCAAAATACTGATTAAATCAAAGTTGTATTTGATATTTGTTTGCACCAGCATCTGAGATGTCTTGGTGCAGTGCTTACGAATTTCAGCATTCAGGAGCTTCTCAATGGGAAATATTGCAGAGCAATTATCTAGATTATTTGATGTCAGCAAGCCATCATTAAATATTAAAATCTGTTTTGGTGATTTAGCTGCAGCATTGAAAAATCTTAAATTTTCACGCTCCAATTTTTGCTTATTAAATATATTGCTAAGCCTTCCCTTTGTTTGAGTTTCTTAGCTGAGAAGTCTATTCCCAATTTAGCACTCTGGATGCTGTGTTGTTTGATCTCCTAATACTTTGTATCGACTTACAAAATCAATAGATACTTAGTTGGTATTTTATGACATATCTTATCTGTTCTTTCAGATGCTACGTGGGCCAAAAAATACATTCAAGGAACATATTTCCTTCATATGTATTTTCATCACGGTATATTCTGTTATGCCATCAGCTCAGTTTTATTTCAGTACCTAATTTGTATGAAGCAATGATAGAAGAGAAAGAAAATCTATGAAAAATTCAATTTCCTAATATTCATCTGTGGCCTTATTTTTCAAGTTGATGGCACAACAAAAGAGAATTTTAGAAAGTAATTGTGGAACATACATATGATGACAGTTTTGCCCAGAACTATTCAATACAATATGTCAGCTTAGCAGTTAATTGTTCTTTTATTGTTTCACATGTGTTAGTCCAGTCTCCCTGGTGAAAGAGCTGCACGGTTTAGTGGAAAGAGAAATGATGTCGCATCAATCATAGCTTGAATATCAGCTCTGCTATTTGCTATACGAGCTACGTGAGCTCCATCAAACTCACTAACCTCTCTGATCTCCATTTCCATATTTGTAGAATTGGGTATGATTCTTGTGTCATGAGGTTTTATGATGATTTGTGCAAAAGTAAGTAACATAAATACCTAGTACAATGTCTGTCTGGTTTATAGGCATTCAACAAATGGTAGTCATTGGTTTCAATTTGAGTTTTTCAGGAGCAGACCCTGAGTCAAGGATTTGGGTATAAGTACTATGGGAGGTCGTCCCAGGGAGACCAATAGAGAATGCATTTTAAAGCATGGTGGATATCACTGTAGATAACTAAAGTGTAATTGTGTTGGGTAATTCAGGACGTTAGTGAAGAATACACACCTCAGAGTTATAAAGGACAAGAGTGCTGAATGTTTATACATTGATTTCTATAATTTATTGGTTGAGGGCGGCTGAGGTATGGAGATTAATTTGTCAGAGCTTCAGGCTTGTCATGTAAGTAGGCAGAGGAGGTTTGGCCAAAATAGAAAGGCCAGAGGCAAAGGTGAAGGTGCTCGCACTTAGAAATCAGATAGCTTGCTCCTGGGTGAGATACCCAAAGAACCACCATACCCCATTTTTGTTAACTATTAGCACCTTTCCTTATTGAAGAACTTGTGCTTTCCCCGCTCCCTATCCTGTGGTATGCTGAAGGCACCTCACGCCGGCTCATGAGAGTGTTAAATATTCAGAAAAATTGTAAGCCAGTTTTTAAACTTGATGCTTTGAAATCAGTCTGATGCGAGTCTTTATACCATAGAAATAAGCAAACGCTATCAGGGTCTTTTTTCCACTGCTCCTGCGCTTTGTCTCCCAGAAGATGGGGAATAGGAGTTAGAGTCACAGGACCAGTAATCAGCTAGACCTGAGTTCAGATCTAAGCCCTGACACCTTTGCACTGTAGCCATGGGAAAGTGACTCACTTCTCTGAGCCTCAGTGTCCTCGTCTATGCAGTAGGGATGCATATTATCTGCATATCTGTGGTAAAGGTTAAACACACTCACAGATTTTATGTAAGGAACACTATGGCGTAAGGAATTTATTATAGGAATTATACCTGTTACACAATTGTGGCAGGAGCAGAGGAAGGACTATTCCATAAGGGGGAACTGGAAATCAGAGAAAAGTCACCCACCAGCCCTCCTGAAGCACTGGCAAGGATGGACAAGTCAGAGCTTGTAGGACAATCTGGGAACGCAGGCACGTATGGTTACCAAAGTGTGACCTGAGACAAAGCATGAGATCCGGGACTTCAAGTCTATTTCTGTGGTGGTCCTAGGATGGGAACGAGCATATTGTGTGGATGGGAGGAATGTGAATAATTTGTGGTCAGAGGGTGGACTCTGATGGATTGCAAAAGTGGCTTCAAAATTCTTCCTCCTAGTATTCATACCGCTTGGCAATGTGACACTGCCTTCCGTAATGAAGAGGTGAGCTTTTTTCCTATATCATTGAATCCAGTTGTCCTTGTGACTTGCTTTGAACAACAGAGTAGGGCAGAAGTAATGTGTAACGACTAATCCGAGGCTCAAGAGACTTTGTAGCTTTTGCCTTCGCTATCTTTGAATCTGCTGTCACCTTGTGAGGAAGATCATGTACTCTCTTTGATAAGAGATGAAAAAGAACATCTACATCACTCAGCAATGTGTTTCTGACCCCAAGTTTGCATGTCCCATTTGCCCTGCAAGTAACAGAGTCCTCCCTCCTTAGAAGGAAGTTGAGAACATTTTTACTTCCAGATGCTTCTTGGAGAGGTCTCACTGCTATTCCAGACAGCTTCTCAGTATATCCGTTGCAATCACAGTTAATAAACTCCATAAAAGAGTTTTGGTTAAGTGCAGTTTTCTGCATTTGAGTGTGGCCACATGCGAATGTCACAGCCTGTGTGCTGAGGTGCAAGGAGTGGAGAGTAATTGCCCTCATTCACCTATAAGATGACCTGCCCAAAGCCTAGGCTAGGAGACACAACCCCAGGCACAGATGAGACTTATAACAGAGATAATCAGCAGATCATGCAAATGAGGCAACCATTTAGAGCATTTATTTAAATTTTCATTTAAATTGCTGGTTAAGTGGAATACATTTAAAATCCTGAAGTCAACACTTGAGCAAATTGGTTTTAAAACTATATATTAAATTGTAGCACATTGCAATTTAATATATAATTCCAAGATAATCACTTATTGCTTTAGGAGTACAAAATATGTGTTCAAATAATTTAGTGTGGTTGATGAGACACAAGAAGCAATATCTTCTTGTTTGATTTTATGTGAAAAAGATAAAATGTAGTAATAATCAACAAAAATGTCTGAAATCAGGCTATCTCACTTTGAATTCTGATTCTACCACATGCTAGGTGTGTGATTTTAGCAATTCTCATTTCCCTGGCTTTAATTTCCCTATCTGCAAAATGGAGTTAATAAAGGTATCTTCATCATAGGGTTATTATGAGGATTAAATAAAGTAATTCATATGAGTTGCGTATGTCAGTACCTCATCCATTCTAAGTAGCTAATGAATGTTAACTGTTGTTATGGTTTTGTAAGTGTAATTGTATTTTTGTATCTTTTATGCCATACTACTACTAGACTCTTTTTGCTGAGACAGTATTCTACCCATTGACCTCAAGCATCCAGACTTGTGTTTAAGGGGAATTTTTTTTTTTTAAAGAGAGAGGGAAAAATTCTGTATTTATTTTCTAACCATAACTGGATGGCCTCCACGTTTTGGAGAACTATACAAATACATGGGAAACTCTGAGGGTCCAGAGAGTATACTTAGTAAGGTGTATCTCGTTGGTTTTAAATTTCCTTAGTTGTAATGGCTAAAGAAGCCAAGTTGTTCAGGTTATTAGTTATGGTTCTCTAGTTTCGTAGAACACAACATGACTCTTGCTCACTAAGAAGCGGAGGCTTTTGTAAGGATCGTAGAGAACTCACAGAATTGGAGAGAGAGAGCCAAATAATTAGGGCTTGGAGAAGACTGAAGCCAGGAGGTCTGGACGACTTGGGATTTGAGAGCCCCACGCAGGGGATAACATTAACTGACAGTGCTGCCAAGACTGTGTCCTGGGGGGAGGGCAGTTCCAGTTCAGATGCTGGTTAGACCAAAAATGCCCCAAGCAAACTAGCAAACTACTAAAGGCATTCTGCCTACTCAGCCTTAAACCTTGGAAAACACAGGAGTCACTGATAAAACAACAAGTAAAATCTGATGTCTTACAAATATATGTAGACAAGAAACAAGATGAAGAGTCAGAGAGGACGACGAGCCAAGATGGCAGAGGAGGAAAACGCCAACGGAAACTGGCCATGACTAAGGAAGGAGAAGGAGGACTCAGTGAGCACAGCTCCTGGGGACACACGGCACCGAGGTGCAGTAGCTCTTTCTGAGCCAAATGAAAGCACATCATTCACAGCCAAGTTCTCCAGCCCGGGGCTCATATTTACCATGTGGGTACGCCAAATCCAGTTTTCTCCTAGAGCCCGGCTGCATTCAAATCCTCTCAAACTGAAGTGGTACCCATCAGAGACTTTCTTCTGAGAAGCGTGTCTTCTCAGAGAATAGATGATGTCTAGGGACCCAGATCTTTTGTTAAAGGAGGTGCCCTGGTGTTTCAGCAGAATCTGAATCATTTGTCCAGCATCCCATATGCTAACACAACAGGACCTCATAAAATAAAACCCTGGGTGATGGAAACATGTTACTTCCCAGAAATGTTATATTTTCATCCATGCTTTGCAAAGGAGGAGCCTATCATGAATGCACAAAATGATTTTTTCCCTATCTTGTCTGTTACCTTTTCATCCAAAGATCATTTTAGAACACAGGCTTACTAGAGGAGAGAAAAGCTATCCGACCCATGGGCAGTTGCAGGCCTCATTAAAAAGACATGGGATTCCTGGTTTCAAGTTCACTACTGTCAACTTTTGTAAGGGAGAGTTTACAAGACCTATAAACCAGCGTCTTGACTTTTATTTCTCTCTCTGGCCTGGATAATGGCCATTGTCTCTTCTCAACTCCAATTCTTGATTTCCCATCTGAACTCTGCACCAGTACCCACTTCATCTCTCTAAAGCACTCTTTCTACCCCGTCAGAAGTTCGTGATGGCTTCCTATTGCTTATGAAGTACCATCTAAATTCCTCAGTCTCTATTCAAGTCCCTACAAGATCAGTCTCCACGCCAACTTTTCAACAGGCACTTTTCCCATTTACAGACCTTGCCCCATGGACAAACAGTAGCTCTTGAAGATTCCTGGACCCAGACACACATTTTTCTGCCTCGTTCCTGTTGCTTATTTTTCTCATCCTGCATATCCTTGCCATGACCTTTGTTTCTAACTTCATCATAACCAATTTCTACCAATTAATTCTCCATCTACATCGCACATGCCCCTTATTCAGCTTGCCCTTTTCCAGGGTCCTCATTTTAGTATCGGCCCCCACCATTCCCCTGGTGGCTCAGGCTCCAAACCCAAGAGTCACCTTATATTCTTTTGTTTTCTTCACGCCCTACATCCACTTCATCAGGAAGTCCTCTTCTTGGCTTTACCACCAAAATGTCTCCCGTATTGTGACACTTTGCTCCATCTCCACTGCTACCTTCCGGATCAAGGCTGCCTCCTAAGCGGTTCCCCTGTTTCCACCTCTGCCCTCTGACAGTCCGTCTTCCACATGATATCAGAGAAATCATTTATAAATGTAGACCCGATCATGTTACCCCTCTGTTTAAAACCTTTCAGTGGCTTCCTGTTGCTTTTAGAATAAAATACCTTTTCTGATCTTCTCCCTATCTTTCCAAATGTCACTTTATTCCTTCCTTCTCTTTGTCCTCACACTTGAGCTACGTTGATTTTTTTCTATTTCTTTAAGAAGCCAATTTATTGATTCCTTCTTCCTGGACTATTCTCTTTCCACGTCTTTTTACATCTGGCTTCGTCTCCTCTTTCACATCTCAATTCAAGTGTCTCTTTTTCAGAAAGGCTTTCCCCTGACTGGATCTACAATAACTCCTTGTCCTTATGCTATTAGGTTAGTGCAAAAGTAATTGCAGTTTAAAGGTTAAAAATAACTACAAAAACCGCAATTACTTTTGCACCAACCTAATATCAAGTCATTCAGATAATTTCCTTTAGAGCATTTATTAAAGTCTGCAATTATTTTGATTATCTATCTGTTTGCCTTTCTATTAACTATATTTCCCATCCAACCCAAGTAAATGTAAATTTGTGTCTTCTTGTTCATTGCTCAGCCTCCAGTGCCGTAAAGAGTATTCTAAACACACAGGCACTAAATAAATATTTGCTAAATGGCTGAATGACCACCATCTAATCCAAGAGGGCTTTCTGCATCTCACATTCAGAAGCCCTTCTCATGAATGTCAGTGTATGTTTTGTCTGACCTCAAGTATCATACCTTATACCTTCTGAACGGGATTCTAGGTATTCATAAACGTGTCTAATTTTCCTTTTTGGATTTTGAGATCACCATCTGTGTGTCTGATTCATCTTTGAGTCTCCTATGGTACCTTCCCCAATGTCTCACACATTGTATTCAATAAACATTTCAGAAAATATAAATAAAAGACATATCAACTCACTGTGGATTTCAACTAAGAAGAGACTTTAACCGCAAAATGAATGAGATGAAACAAATGATTTAATTAATTATTATTATTATTATTATTTTGCCTTTGGGTACTCATCTCTAGCTGACTAAAGTTGTAAGCAAAATTTTATCATTTACATCTGTGACTTCATATTTGTGGGTTGCACTGTGGAAATTCTTCTATCTCTAAGTAGGCTCTATGATTCTCTCAAATCACAGAGCTACCGTGAAAATAAGACCCAACCGGAAAATAAGCCCTAGCATGAGTTTTCAGGATGACATCCCCTGAACATAAGCCCTAATGCGTCTTTTGGAGCTAAAATTAGTATAAGACCGGTCTTATTTTTGGGGAAACACGGTATATTCAAAAAACCAAATCCCTGTATTGGTTGCTATTACCCAGACCTTCAGAGCTTCTCTGGCCACTGCCTTATATTATTGTTATTTCTTAATATTTATTTATTTACCATAGTCTTCTTCCTTGTAGGTTGTCCTAGTTACCCTCTCTCTCATGAGCATGTTGTTTCTAAGACAATGGCTTAGAAATAAAATGTGCGTGGAATTTAAAAGAGATGCACACAATATGTGACTGGCAATAGTAGCTACTTTTTTGAGCTTAGAAGAGACACTTAACTTAGAAAACTGCAGGAACAGAGGCATGTCTCTGCAACTTTTTTTCAGCTCTGTTTTTCTTCCCCCTGGATCCCTAAACATTCTCTTTCTAGACTTTCAGCAACTTGAAAACAGAGGCCCTGTGTTGTTTATTTCTGTATCCCCAGGCATCAAGCTGGTTGCTTGGCATATATTGGGTCCTCATTAATTTGTAAACGAAGACAATCCTCTTTCCCCATGCTTTTCTTCTCATGTCTATCTTGAACTGGCCTACTGACTCTCCAGGTTCTGACCCTTGGGCTTCCCTGGGTTCCCAGTATCTTTGGCACAAGTTTTCTGAAGAGTTTCTTGGCCTCCCAACCAGATGCCTGGATTCACTTTCGATCCATTGTTCCTCATTTCTATTCTTTGGAATCAAGCATTATGTTCTTATTGCTAATTTGCTCTTAACAATAAGAGTCTTGGATGGGAAATTTGGCTCTTACTGTCAGACTTTATCACAAAGACTTAAGTCTATTAATTCTACCATTTACCTGAGCCAACAGTGTAATGCGGGCACCAAAAGAGAGTTCACATAGACTGAGTCACTTTAATACCATGTTTCCCTGAAAATAAGACCTGGCTGGACCATCAGCTCTAATGTGTCTTTTGGAGCAAACATTAATATAAGACCCGGTATTTTATTTTATTTTATATTACTTTATGTTATATTATGTTATATTATACCCGGTCTTATATTAAAGTAAGACTGGGTCTTATATTAATGTTTGCTCCAAAAGACGCATTAGAGCTGATGG
This sequence comes from Rhinolophus ferrumequinum, assembly GCF_004115265.2. NCBI lineage: Eukaryota > Metazoa > Chordata > Mammalia > Chiroptera > Rhinolophidae > Rhinolophus > Rhinolophus ferrumequinum. Next base: position 19,417,211 of record NC_046300.1, read on the forward strand.
TCCAGCTAGGTCTTATTTTTGGGGAAACCCGATAGTTACAACTTACTGTGTTCTTACTCTGTTCCTGGCACTTTGCTCCGCAGCTTGCAATGTATTGCCATATTCAACCCTCCCAAACACTCAGTGCCATAGGTATGGCTATTTTTCCCAACTGCCAGATGAGAAATCTGGATCATGTGGAAGTTAAGTAACTTGGGAAAGGTCACAGCAGCAGTTAGAATTTCGGCTAGGATCTGCCCGGTTCCAAAGCTTAAGCTTTGGAATCAACCAGGGTGCTAATGGTAGCCTTAATGATGGGCTATGGTGACCAGAGCATGGGAAATACAGACTCACTATATTTAGAGCTGGTGAGACCACACCTGGAGCTTTATACTATGCCTCATTTTATAAGCTAGAAATAACTGATCCAGACTAGCGACCATGGGCATCAGAAACCATGGAAGAAATCAGAGCAGTTTTACCTGGGGAGAAAAAAAAAGAATTTAGGTGAGAGTTCATAGACGTGTTCGTATATTTGGATTAGTGTCCTGTGGAAGAGAAATTAGACTTGCTTTCTCCACTCCTTTAATGTAAAAGTCTGTAGATATGACAGGAAATGCACAGCTGCAGTCAGTGTAAAGAAAAGCTTGACAGCTTTCTGTCAGTGGAATTGCTGCTTCAGGAAGTGACGATGTTTTAAAATTATTATCATTATTTATTACTGCAGATATTCAAAGAAAAGATGTCTTCTATTTCAGATACCTGAAAAGGTATCAGATACTTCCCTGATACCTCAATTTCTGCTGTAACCCTAAACCTTAATCCAGAATGTGTTTGTTTATATGCAAAACACATTAACATGATCTTAGAGGTCACCCAGAACAGTGACTCCTAAATCCACCTGATTGGTGGTATTTTTCCATCCCATTAGTGTAAGTTATAGTGCTTGCTAAAATTTGAGATTCTGGGGCCCAGCTTGGAACAAAATCTTTTGGATAGCTACTCAGGAATCTGAATCTTAGTCAGTCTTCCCAGGTGTTTTCTGGCAGCAGTCCAGGTCTTTCCTTAGATTGTTTCCTATTTTATAAATGAGAAAACTGAGGCACAGGAAGGTCATATCATGCCAGGATCAGAGACTTGGGGGATGATCGAGTAAGACTAGAAATTATCTCTCCTGAGGTCTAGGCCACCGGGTTTGCAGGGGGTTTTGAATTGTATGAAAGGGTTAGATAAGATAATTTCCAACTTCTAGTCAGGCAGTCAGTCCCCAGAGAGTTGTTGAGTGCCTGCCTATGAATACCAACTGCTGAACTGTTTTCTGGGATCTCCAGAAAAATGAGACATGGATGGTTTCCCTGTACAAGTTTATGATCTTGTGCAAGAAATAACACCTCTACACAGTAACCACAGTGCAGGTGAAAAGTGACAAGGTAAGGGGTCTGAGCAATTGCGCCCCAGTGTGGGCTAAACAGCGTGACTGTGGTCTTGTGTCCTGAACATGATGGCAGGAAGTTCTACTCTCTTCACAGAGGCAATCACCTACTTGTGGCCACCTCTACCCACTCTTCCACAGGGGATCACTCACCAGCTACTAGTCTAGAGTTCATTACCTTGGTCATTTGACAACTCCGAGGAGACCTCCCTTTCTAGTGGCATAGCTTACCATCACAGCTTTCTGTCTTGTGTAAATGTCACTTTACTCTTACGCACTTAGGTATTTAATAAAATTATTGATTTTCTACTACTATTAGCTAATATCTATTGAGTTAGCTAATATTAATATTAATAACATTTATTGAGTGCCCATTATGTACCAGGCGCTATTTTAAGTCTTTATATGTATTAATTTATTTAAACCTATGTCAAAGGAAGAGGCCACCTCTAGATACTGGAAATGATATTTGCAGCTGACTTTGTTGTTTATTAAGCAAGGGAGGGCTGTACAGTTCTTTGAACAAAACAAGAGTTGTGTTCATGTAGAGTGTTGGAAGATGCAGAGTTGGGCAACTGGAATAGATTCAGAAGTCAGAGTGTTTAGGGGTTTAGGACTTTCACATTTGAAGTGAGATTTGGTGATAGACTGATTCTCAGAAGTCAAATAACAAACTGCAAAATAGAGAAGGAGATCTCATAGAAAGAGACTGGCAGCAGCAAAATGAATGGAGAGGAGAGGAAAGTGAGTGCCTCTCACCTCTGGTTTCCTTTGATAATGTAGAGAACGTGGACTCAGTTTCGCCTACTGGACCGTTTTCCACAGGTTCTTCTTTCCGTCCCTCTTCTATAGCCCATGAATTGTGTTCTGAGTCTGCCCCCTCCCTAGCCTCAGGTGTCTCCTGCTCAGTGAGGTTTGGCAATCTGCGATGGCATCTCAGAGGAGGGGGATATTATCACGGGCTGGTTGGCTTCTTTGATTTAATAGCCAACGGATATTTATCACACTCCTACAAACAGCCCGGCACCTTCCGGGTGCTGCAGAAACAGAAGTGAAACCAACAGACACAAGTTCATGCTCTGATAGAGCTTAACCTCTGTTGGAGAGACAGATGTTTAAACAAATAAAGGAATAAATGCATATTGGATGTCACATGGCGGTCACTGCTCTTGTGCCAAATTAAGCAGAGAAAGAAGGTGGGGGAGAGAGATGGTCGCAGCTTTAAATAGGGTTCTCAAGGAAGACCTTGCTGAGAAGCTGATATACAAGGAAAGAGTCGAGGAAGAGTGAAGAGGCCAAACTGGATGCACTTTGGTGAACTTGCAGGATCTTAATAAAGGATGAGACTTGAGATCCAAGAGATAATGGGGAAACGACCTCATGTAGGGCCTTAGAGGTCATTATAGGGACTTGGACTTTTGCTTTCATGAGATAAGTAGCTATTGGACGGTTTGAGCAGAATAGTCATCCTGTGATCTGACTTATCTTTTCCCAGGAACACGGAAGCCATTCTGTTGAGAATAGACTATATGGCATGCAGGGTAGGAGTGGGGGCTGCGGGTTAGTTGGGAGGCCACTGCACCAATCTATGCATTTAATGGTGGTTTAGACTAAGTGTCAGATGGTTGTAAAGGACAGTGTGCTAAAAAGCAGTCAGATTCTGGATATATTCTTCATGAAAGAGTCCTCCAATTGAAAGACTTCATTAATCTAACAATTGTCACCCCAATAAACTTTAATTAAAAAAAGAGAAAGACTTCATTATTAATCACCATAAACTCTAGCAGTTAGATTGGAAGTCCTGGGTGTGCAACCGTAGGTCACAGCCTGACCTACTGTTCAATCTGCAGAGGGTCTTGCCCAATTTGAGCAAATGCATGGGAAGAAGAGGCACATTATCACATCTGGAATAGAAATAACACATATCTATCAAGAAAAGAAATAAAATGTATATCTATCAAGAAAAGAGGCGTAACCTACACTCAATTTTTTATTCTATTTTATTCTAGGTAATTGTAATTATGGGCATTTCTTTAATTGATTGCTGTGACGACAGAGATGGTTTTAATTTCAATTCCACTGCTATTCTGTTTGCAAGTGGGTGTTTGACTTTTTTTTTTTTTTTTTTGGTGTGTGTGTGTGTGAGAAAGAGAGAGACAGAGAGAGAATATGAAGTGAGAGAGACTGATGGGAGAGGGCTAAAGAGTGGCTTCTATTCCCTGGGCAATAAAAACCTGAAATCCTACTAATGAGATTTAAAAAACCTAACTTTCCCTGTGTGCTTAATAATAGCACTGCCTACTGACATAACCAAGGTTCCCTGAATAATTGCCCTCTTTCCCAATTTATTTTTAGGACCTAAAAATTGGGGGGAGGAAAGTCCCTTTATGTGTAGAGCATTTCCATCTAAAAGCACAATTCCAGGGCCTCACCGTTTGGCCCCAAACCATGTTAAACACACCCTTTCAAGTGAAAGATAAGTGAAAGTGAAGGATGGAACCAAAATTCAGCACTGGAGCTCTGGATGGTTTACGCTTCAGTGTGAGGATAAAAGATTGATCCTTTGCTGCAGATTCCGTCTTTCCCAAGTTGAGGAATCTTCCTGTGACATTTTCATCTGCCTTTGTCGACATCATTTGAGTTTGCCAGAAATAGAATTAAAGGGTTTATAAACCACAGAATTTTATCAAAACATTTAACTTTGAGAAGAAGACGGACTCAACAGCACAATACATGTTGATACTGTTAGAGGCCTCAGTAAGTATAACAATATGTGATATTCGTATGAGCCATCAGCATATTTAAGGTTGTTTTACAAAGTACAAGTAAGGCACCGTGCTAGGTGTGGTGCTGAAAAATACTTTAAAAACTTGTTTCTGTAAATCTTAACAACTAAGTAAACATGAACATTCTAAGGAACAGAGAGGTATTGATTAGAAAAAGAAAATGCAATTGAATCAAAGCCTGTAGCAGATATTGGTTCAATATCTGGATTAGTTGCCAAAATTACTTTTGTGGAGAGCTGTTTGGGATAGGCAGTAACCTTTATTCTCAGATAATACACTTTCAGGCTGACTTCAAACCTCTAGCCACTGGCCAGCAGTTGTGCAGTCCTAAAAAATGTTCTTTTCTATCCTTCCGCCTGTGCCTGAACTGTAAGTTTGAAAAGTTTAAAGGGATTAAATATGGGTTTGCACAAACCACCATGTTGGTCACTTTCTTTTATCCTCCTTACCATAGGATATGGCTGAGTAGATTTAAGGAGGAGCTCTTAGGAAAAAGCAATGTCTGTAATATAGAGGGCTATTTAAACATAGGCTTAAACGTTAAAGGAAAGAGAAATGACATGTCGCCATTGTTTTTTCCTCTTCAGGAATGACTTACTAAAAGGAAATATATAACAATACTTAAAAAATTACAAGAGAGTGTCTGTTCATGTAATAGATACGGGCTTGTGTTTACAAAGACCTTGTACATTTGTTTGAAAGGTGTTTGAAAGAGTGAGTAAAATGGGTTGAATTTATATTTCTTGAGCTCTACCACACTCCCTCATGCTAAACAAGATGCTGTGGGAATGGAAAATAGAAGTTTCTTTCCCTAATTCTATCATGCTATGGAGCACAATAAGAAACTGTCAGCTTCAATTCTGTAAATGCATTAAAAGCAAGAATGCCATTTGAATTTGGGATGGTGATCCATTTTTGACCCTGTGTTTTATTGTGTGATCTAATTAGATTATCTCTCAGACACAATTTGTTTGTGTGCTTCCAGGAGACGTGGGTCAACAAGAGATGGTCCTCAGTAGGAAGAGTGCTGTTCTCGTGGATGGGGTCATACTGAACGGTCCCACAACAGATGCAAAAGCGGGAGAAAAATTTGTTGAAGAGGCCTGTAGGCTAATAATGGAAGAAGTGGTTTTGAAGGCTACGGATATCAATGAGAAGGTAAAAAACACACACACACACACACACACACACAAAAAAAAACAACCTAAAAACAAACCTATAAGTAATCCCAGGCACAGGAAAGATGTGTGTGTGTGTGTGTGTGTGTGTGTGTGTGTATTTTTTCAAATCTGGATGACTAGATGTAAGAGAAATGGGGAGCACACAGTTTCATTTCCTGTATACCTTTGTTTCAAGAGGCTAACCACATACCAGTGTTTGCACCTACCCCGTGCCCCCCACCCCACATCTATTTTCCTGGAAGTGTTGACTCCTAACTTGCCAGCCATCATTTGTTGGCAGATTGGCTGGGACTCCAGAACTTATGCAGATGAGGCCATTAAACAGAGGGATGAAGCTTTCTGCTCTAGACAATAATATAGACTATACACATGGTGATCTGATTTATACACTCTCTAAAACACACTTTGCTCTCCATTTTTTGGTACCCATTCATTATGCAGCTAATAAAAACCAAGCAGAAAGTAGAAAAGGGTGTGAAAAGGTTTAAAATTTATCTGAGGGTTCTTACCAGGAGCTTGTCTGAACTTAGGTTAGAAATCTTGGGTTAAGTCTGACTTCTGACTGGTGCCAATTATTGGTTATCGGTTTCAAATTCTGGCTCAAAATCGGATTCAAAATGATATGGGAACTACTACTAATAACGTCTACGCTTAAGAGTACTTACAATGTGCCAGGTATTGTTCTAAGGACTCCTCCATATATATTTGTGCATTTAATCCTTAAAAACTCCTAAGGCGCAGGTACTATTAGGTTGGTGCCAAAGTAATTGCAGTTTTTGCAATTATTTTTAACCTTTTCAACCGCAATTACTTTGGCACCAACCTAATATTTATTAACTCCTTTTTAGAGACGAAGAAACAAATGAGGCACAAAGAGGACAAATAGTTTGCCCAAGATCACCTGCTAGTAAGTATCAGAGCTGGCAGTAAAATTCAGGCAGTCTGACTTCAGTCTGTGCTTTTAACTACTACTCTATATGTCACTTAAAATCTCTAAATTTCCCTTTCACATCGATCGCCTTTCATTTTGGAATTGAATTATCAGCAAGCGGTTGTATAGGGGAGACTCTTATTCCAATCCTATTAGTCAGAGATAAATGTCACTTTAAAAAACATTTTGAATATGATGTGGTTATTTTGAATTCTTGATCACATGCATTTGGGAAAATTAATAGAAACATAGATTGAAATGGCCAGTGAAGTTTGAATAGTTATGTTCAAGGCAAAAATCACTCATGATATCTCCTGATTACATATTTATAATTGCATATTTTCTGGTCTTTTCTGTACTGGTGAAATATTTGTACCTGCTTTACTTTGGAGCACACTGCTTTTCTGGTTAAGATTTTTTTTTTTAAATTGGCCTTTATTCAGGCATTAAATATTAACTGAATGTTAGCTCTGGGGAAGACATTATATTTGGCCCTGGGGGATATAAAGGAAAATAAGATAAAGGCTCAGCTCTGAACTGAATTTATAATCTAATTGGAAGGATGAGTGTTCATTGGAGAAGAGAAGAGGGGGTCCCGGTAAGAATGTGATAAATGCTCTGCGACTGGCTGGCTTTGGGAACTTCACAGAGCAACGGGCACTGCGAGCTTTGACGTGGAGTTAGGTAAAATTCTGATGGGCAGAGAAGTGGGCCCATGTGTGTTAAAGACAACAGGGAGGTAGATGATGGAAAGAGAGTTGCAAAACGGCAAGATGTGTTTAACATAGTAAGGCTTGGAACTTTTTGCCTAGAAAAAAGTGTTCGTATAGGGAACCAGTGGGAGATTAGATGAGAAGGGGAGTCTTACGATGCTAAGTTTTCAGTGAAGGAACCCCAAGTTGATCACAGTACAATAGATGTGCAGGGTATTGTGAAGTTGGGTTGAAAGCTTGGTTGAGGATCAGCGAGGGGGTGACATTTTCATGCCACTCACTTAGCTTACTTGTCAGAGGACCAAGAGCGTACCATTAGAAGGTGACCTGCAGATACACCCCCACACTTGGTGAGGTGATTGTTTCTAGTGCCCTCTCTGGTAGACATACCTTCTCAGCCGCCTTTTACTTTTTTAGTTAAATTATAACTTACATTCAGTAAAATTTAGTCCTTTTGGTGTGCTAGTCTTTGAGTTTTGAAAAGTCAGGTAACCATCACCACAATCGAGATATAGAACACTTCCATCACCCCCAAAATTTTGCTGTGGCCCTCTGTTGTCAAATCCTCTCCTCACCTCTAGACCCTGGCAGCCGTTGATCTGTTTTCTGTCCTTGTAGTTTCATCTTTTCCAGAATGTCAGGTAGATAGAATCATATCACAGGTAGCCTTTTGTGTTTTGTTATTTTCCCTCAGCCAAATGTATGAGATTCACCCATGTTGTTGTGTGTATCAAGAGATTTTCCTTTTCATTGTTTCAGTCACTTTTAATTTACCTCTGCCTATTGTAGTTCAAACATCCGAGTTTAATTTCGTACCTCTTGGACAACTTCATATTTCCTCCTGCTTTCCCCCAATACCCCACCTCCTCGTCTCACTTCCCAAATACTCCTCTGTCTCTCTCCTCCCCTCCACAGCCCAACTTTTTAAAGATTGTCTACACTCCCTCCCTCCTTCTATTTCCTCACCTCTTACATCCTCACTTCATGGCAATCTGGCCCCCGTTCCCACCTCTAAGCCAAACTGCTCTTGCCAAGAACACCTCCTTGCTGGTGAATCCCATGAGCACGTCTCAATCTTTATCTCATTTGGCTTCTCACCAGTGATGATTATCAACTCCTTCTTAGAACATTCTTTTTGCTTTGTTTTAATAGCACTAAACTCTTCTAGGATTCTCCATGCCTCTCTGACATACCCTCAACCTCACACGTGTGCTCCCTTTTCCTCTTAGCTCTAGGTTCTGTCTGAGCCATGTCAACCATGTTAGATTATCATAATATATGCCTGAAGCTCTCTTTCTGATCTTTCAAAAGAGCTTCAGACCAACTGCTACACCCCTTTTGGATGTCCTGAGAAGCCTTAGACTAAATATTGTCAAAGCTCATCATCCCTGCCCCACCCACCACCAGATGCTTGTGCCATCACCACTGATGGCCCATGTATACCAGCAAGTTAGAGACCTTGGGATTGTCCTCGGTCACCCCTCACCCTCCTCCTCACTATGCAATCCATTTCCAAGTTCCATAACCTCTTATTTCTAATTTTACCTGGAATCTCCATATGGCAATTAAAGCTATTGTCCAAAACACAAATAGGATCATATCATTACCCTGTCCAAAACAGTCCAGTGGCTTCCTTTGTGCCAAGTTCAAACTCTGTAACTTGCCACCTAAAGCCTGTCCTGATATGAGTGTCTTGTTTATTTCTTTCTTTATTCATTTATTTATTCATTCATTCATCACATCTTTATTGAACATCCCCTTATGTGGCAGGCTCTGTGTTAGTTACTTGGGACCAGTGAGCAAATAGACCGATGTCTCTGCTCTCATGGAAACGATATAGGACATAAGAAATGTTGGAAGGTGATAAGTGCTATGGAAAAATGAAGAGTAGAAAAGGTTAGTGGGAGATTGGTAGAGATGGGGTACTGAGCAGCTTGTGATTTTAAATAAGGGAATCAGGATTGCTGACATAAAGTGACATTTGGGTAGAGCTTTGAAAGAAGTGAGGACAGTTAGCTATGAGAATATTTGGAAGAAGAGGGCACAGCCAGGGCAAAGACCTTAAGATGGGAGCATGTGTGGTGTGTTTCAGAAACAGCAAGGAGGCCAGGGTGGCAGGGCAGCGTCAGCCAGGAGGAAAGGAGTGCTAGAGGAGACTAGAAAGGAAACAAAGCTGGGAAAGTAGACTACACAGGATCATTTAAGGCCATTGTAAGCATTTTGGCTTTTACTTTGAAGGATACGGGGACCCACCAGAAATATTTGAATGGAGGAATGGCAATGGCTTAGGTTGAAGCGGACTACTTCGTGTTAGGTTGAGAGTAGACTGTCTGGGGCCTGGGTACAAGCAGAGAGACTAGTTGGCAGTTAGTTATTTGATGTTCCAGCCTCTCCCCTCTTCAAACTCCATGTTCCAGCCACACCAAATGCCTTCATTCTTCCTATGTGTCATGAGCTCCTTTGTGTGTATTTCAGCCTTTGTTAGTTCTGTTATTTCCACCTAGAATGCCCCTTGCATTACTCCATCCCCTAATCTTTGCTTGGCTCACTCTACTCTTATTTTATATAACAGCCCTGATAGCAGTTTCTCCAGGAAATCTTTGACCTTCCATCCTAAGATGGACCCCTCATTTGTTCCAGTGACTTCTACTATAGCTCTATTCATGCTGAAATATGCACCTTCCAATCTCTGTCTCTCCCACTTGTCTGGAAGCTTCTTAAGAGTAGGGTTCATGCTTCTGACATTCTCTCATGGGTGCTCAGTGGAAGATGCTGTTGTTCAATCTGCAGGTTTGTGAATGGCGGCCTCCTGAACAACTGAAACAGCTTCTTGATTTGGAGATGAGAGACACAGGAGAGCCACACCACAGGCTGCTGGAACTCTGCCAGGATGTCATACGTTACAGTGTCAAAACTAGTAAGAACTTTATTTCCTTGATCTGTAGCTCTATCAAGCGCTGACATTTTCTTACCTCATGGTAAAGCCGAGTAGGACAGTGTTTATGGGATGAAACACCTGGGTCAAAAAATAGCGGTTCTGATATTTTGTAAATTGTCCATTTAATCGTTATTTCAGATTTGTCGTAAAACCCAAAATTAAATCGATAGAAACACTGTTGGTGGGAATGGTCACATGTGTTATCTGCTCCTTGGCAATCCCCATTCTGCATTTATAACCAAGACCATATATTATGATTGCCACTTATTTCTTATGTTGGTCCAAACTATCAAATAATATTCTGATTACATAATTGGTAAGAGATTTTAAATCTCAATGTCCTAGAATATACCAAAAAAACAAAAAAACAAAACCAAAACAAAAACAAAAGTTCGCGATTATATCTTTAATATAAATAGGGATAGATTTATTTGGAAGATACTTATTAACTCTTGACAGTTGGTAATTACCAAATTATTTTATGACATCCAGCATGATCAAAATATAAAAAACTTTAGGAAGGTGTAAGAAAAATGAATACTGTATATAGTAAGTTTTTCCTATGATAGTTTCGAAGTAATGCTTTAACCAGTGTGATCTTTATAAATGCAGTAACATGATATCAGTCTTGTTTTAAATACTATTCCAACTGATTGTTAATATCCTATATACTCCTGTATACTCAGTGAACAAGTTCCAAAAGTAGGAGAATAACGTTCCAAAATATGCATTTCTCAGTGTGATATAAAGGTAATCTAGTGCTTAAGATGGCACAGGCATTATTCTTTGTGAATTCTGACACTGAACTAAATTTAGTGGAAGATACATAATAAAATCCTGGCTAAAAATAATGAGTTTATATTCCCTTGGGAAAGTCTTGTGTATCAAAAACCCACTTAGCATTTCAAAAGCAGAGATACATATCTTATTATTGTGTGCATGTCAGAAATGGAAAATGACATTTAATACAATAGATTTTTCAGTTTATTGGGTATTTTCCATAATGTTTCCAAGGAAATCAATTGTAAATTAACATAGAACTAAAACTGATTAAAATTAGTTGTAGCAATGTCTGGTTTCTTTAGCCATACTAGAGGAAGTTTTCCATGTTTTATTTTAAAAGACATTTTCTTTTGAGACTTTTTTCATTGAACCCTTAGTTATAAAAGGAAAGCAAAACAGAACAAAACAAAACAAATTAAAACTAAAACCCAATGTGTAAGTTGTAATGAGAAGTCACTAACTGAAATGGTTCCTAAATATTCAGAGTTAGAAATAGACCTCCTGCATCTTTGTTCTTGGTCATGCTGAGCTGTCTATGATTGAGAATGTCAAGCCAGTTAGCCTGGTGTTTGGTGTGAATATTCACACTGTGTAAAGCCAAGAACCTTTATGAGACTTTTTATAGGAGGAAGAAAAATAGGAAGTTGGAACTGAAGTTGTTTGAGTCTCAAAGGAGACTTGTCTTTGCAAAAAGTTGAACCAGAAAGTTTATGTAAGCTGGATGATGAATCAAATCTCACTCCATCTACATAACGCCAGTTGCATTATGAAAAATGGTCCAATCTGAAAAATAAAAAGGCCACACACTGTCAGTAGTCTGAAGTGAACCCTGTTGGTGAATTTAAATTTAAATTTAAATTTAAGAAAGTTAATATCGATACATTTCTTAAGAGTTTTGGTGTGGGTCAGGGTTGTTGAAAGAAAGGAGCAGGTAAACCAAAGTTCTTAAAAGATTGTTCAAGTTTTACTTAGAAATATATTATTGTTCTGTAGAAAGAGCTATGCGATAGGTCTTTAAAATTTGTTTCCTTTGTGCATGGTTAGGTTTCAAATGCTTCTTTTTAAAAAAAAAAAAATGAGGTATAATTTATGTTCAGTAAAATGGACAAATCTTAAGTGCTCAGATCGATGAATTTGTACATATCTGTCTGGAAGTAACCATCACCCAGATAAGATAGAGACTATTCTCAGCACTCCCAGAGGCTCCTCAAGCTCCTTCCCAATCAATATCTCCTTCCCAAAAGTACCCCAAAGAATCCTAACCTCTATCTCCATACATCAGCTTTGCCTGATATTAAATGTCATATAAGTGGAATCAAGCAGTATGTACTCTTTTGTGTCTAGCTACTTTATTGTCTGAAAGATCTACTTATATTATTGCTGTATGGATAGTGTTTTTTTCTTTTTTATTGCTGTGTAGATGAATACTCTGTTTAAATTTACAGACCATCCAAGATTTTTCAACCAGTTGTATGCTGGACTTGATTATTACTCCTTGGTGGCCCGATTTATGACAGAAGCATTAAATCCAAGTGTGTAAGTACCGTTTTACTGGAATTTTACTCTAGACGTGGATTAGAGATGTTTTTTTAAGTAGATGAAATTTTATGTCATGAATTTCTAGTTAATGGTTTCATTTGTGCACTGTCATCATAAATAATGCATTTATGACAGCAGCATTCAAAGAGCTGTTTGAATTGATAGTGGTCCTGTGAACGGGATAAGGCAGGCATTGTTATCTCCACTTAACAGGTGAGAAAATTGAGTACGCAACTTTTAATTCATTCCCGCAGGAAAAGCCACATCTGTGCCAAGTGCTGGAAAGATACTTTGAGTAAAAACAAACCTTGACTTCCCCTTCGTGTAGCAAAATATCTAATGAGATAGAGATGGTCCATGCAAATTCATCAAAATGATCCACACTAATTAACCTAAAATTCTAATTTTCATGGGAAGGAGAGATGTGTGATACTATAAATATAAATGGGACAATTTTTTTCTAGTTGGGGACTCCAGGAAATCTTCTCTGAGGAAGTTGTAGGGAAGAGCTGAAAGGTAAATAAAAGCTAACTAGGTGAAAAGAGGAGGGATGAGTTCCAAACAGATAGAACAAGGTGTACAAAGGTCCTGTGTCTGGAGATAGCATGACACTTCTAGGACCTGAAAAGTCAGTGTGGATGTAGCTGAGAGAGCTGTGGCGACTGTAATGAAAGATAAGGCTGGAAAGATAGATAGGAGCCAGACATGCAGGACTCAGTGGGCCCTGTTTATGAATTATTCTATGTACAATGGAAAGCCACTGAAGGTTTCTAAATCATGAGGTGTCTTGTCCTCATTGAAAAGACCACTGGAAGTGTGGAAAGAGGATTACAGAGATCAATGAGGAGGGCATTTTCTTTGTGAGGTGAGAGGTTGTAGTAGCTTGGACTAAGATGGAAATGGTAGGAATTGAGACAAAAATGTGTTGAGATAAAACAGAAATGACTGGATAATATATTGGATCATGGAAATGAGGACATGAGAGAAATAAGATGATGCTTGGGTTTCTGGCTTTCATAGCTGAGTTGATGGTCATGACACTCACTGAGATAACAAGCATTGGAAGAAGGGACCAGTTTTGAAGTATATGGTGAAAAAGACAAGAGTAAGAATTCAGTTTTCCATTGTGAGCATTTGAGTTTGCAATGACTTTGAGAAATCCAAGAGTATATACCAACCAAGTTAAGAGATAGAGGGGATTGGAAATTCTGATATCTGTATGAAAAGTATAAATTTAGGAGTTATGGGTGAATGATGGTAATTTAAATAGTGGCATGGATGAGATCCCTTAAGTCAGTGATTCTCAACCCATTTTGCTCATTAGAATCAACCTGGTAACTTCTTTAAAAAATTATATATATATAATAATTATATATATAATTATATATATATATATTTATAATTAATTTATATATATATATAAAAATTATATATATATATATATATATATATATATATATATATATATATAGACATGAGTCCCAACCCAGACCAATTAAATCTGAATTTCTGTGAGTGTGTCTCAGGTACCGATTATATTTTCAAAGCCCAACAAGTGATTTTAATGAGAAAGATGGAGACACTTTGAATGAAAAAAAACCAGGAGACACAGAAGCACTACCTGTGGGACAGAGTATAGTGTGAGGAGAGAAGAGGGCTTAGGACTGGGCATTTAACTATTTAACAGTTAGAAAGAGGAAGATCAGCTTGTAATGGAAAGAGAAAAGGAGGAGAAAATAAGCTGGGAAGCATGGAAGCCATAGAGGAGGGTGTGTCCAGAGTCACGTGTTGTTGACTATTTAACTAAAGACAAAGACTAAAACGTGTTCCCTGGATTAGCAGCATGGATTTCACTGGTGACTTCAGTTAGAGAATTTGGGGTGGAATAATGCAAGACGATACCAAGTTATAATGCGTAGAAGAGTTACAGTGGTAGACAAGTCAGAAGACACAGTAAAATTATACAATTCTATGAACCTTTCCTTGTGTATCCTGGGTTTTCTAATTTCTCATCTGATTTCTTTCTTTCTTTTTTTTATTTGTATTAAATTTATTGGGGTGACTTTGGTTAATAAAATTAATAGGTTTCAAGAGTACATTTCTATAGTACATCATCTAATTATCTATATATTGCATTGTGTGTTCACCACCCAGAGTCAATTCTCCTTCCATCACCATATATTTGACCCCCTTTTAACTGAAATCTTAGGAGGTTTTTGAAGTATTAAATCACTGCTAAGCTGAACAATCCACTCACAATGTGACTAAGCAGTAAAAGCTTTCTATATTGCCCTCTCCTCTACCTCCTGGCCTATTGCCAGCTTTACAGTTGAGCTAGTTTTCAAAGACAGGGTTCATATTAAATTTTCTTACAAAAATGTGAGTGAGTATTTCACTTATATTTGTAGGTACACATAAACACATACAATTTTTCACATTTTCGATAAATGTAAACTGGTTTCCTAGCATGGTTGAAAATAGAACCTAGGCTGTGTACAAAATGGTATAATATCTGTAGAGGGCTTGACGTATAAAGAGGTGACACATAGTAGGTGTTCTGGGGTTTTTTTTACCCTCCTTCCCAAAGTTTTCCCTTCCAGATGTTAAAATAATTGCATTAAATTCTGTGACTGTAAATCTACATGTCTGCTTAGCTTATGTATTTAGAGGACATATAGATACAGACACAACTTAATGTAATCACGTAATTGTTAGAGAAGGAGGTTATAGATAGTCAGTCATCCTCAAGTTGTCTGGAGAAAGAAGAACTGTCCCAGGTTGGTTTTTCTGGAAAGCTGCTCTAGAGGAATTGAGTGAGAAAGATGATTTTTAAGGAATGCCCTTGGGATCAACATGGGTGGTGGGAGGGAAAGGAAGCAGGAATGGGCAGAGATAGAGATAGGAGCCAAGTTTCCATGGAGGCTCCATGACAATCTCAGTTGACCCCACAGAGATCTCTGGAGATACAATGGCACTTTATAGTGGTCTGGAGTTGGGCCCACACGCCTAGCCCTTTATATCTCCAGTAGGACCAGTCACCAGGTGTGTACTAACACAGGAAGGTGTGACCATAGGGAATGTGGCTCCCAACAGCTGAGGCAGTTCCTAAAGGGGCTAAGGTAGTGAGGCTCTCTGACAATAGCCTTCCAGCCCGGAGTAGCAAATCCTTCATGCACAGGGGATCTGGGTCGTTCTTTGCAGTAAAATCGTCCCAGAATATGAGATGTCGCACAGAGCACAGGTGTATGGAGAAGGAAGCTCTAATTCAGCATGAGTAGTTTCCATGTAGAGCTGACTGTTAGGTTACCCACGGTCGTAACCTAATAAAACCTCGTTGCCATGACAGTGGTTTCTCTTTAGCCAGCATCCAAAGCATCCAAAGAATAAAGTGGCCACTGCTCATGGCTCCTACAGAGCATACAGATGTACTGCCTTTATCTCTCCCAATGGAGCTGAAGCTTATCTGTAAATTAAGATTGCTACGGTAGCTTGCATATCCCTAAAGCCACAAGCTATTGGCATTTACCTAACCCCAACTAGCACAATCACTGACTGCATATTTCTCTATTTCCAATGGATACATTTCCAAAGACTCTACCTACACTTCAACAGCCACTTGGTTTAATAAAACTCTATGTGCATTTCTTGGGACACCGAAGGGATGGTTTGACTCTAGTCATAGAACTGAAGTGTTTTTTATGTCTATCTAGTTATACGTATGAGGTGTCCCCAGTGTTTCTGTTAGTGGAAGAAGCGGTTCTGAAGAAAATGATTGAATTTATTGGCTGGAAAGAAGGGGATGGAATATTTAATCCAGGTAAGTACAATTAGTTATTTCCATCTTCCTTCCATAAACATCTAAAAATGTATTCATGTGTCATGTGAGGAACAGTGCTTTGCACATTACAAAAAGTTGGATATTAACAGTGCTACTTGTCTCTTACAGATAGAAAATAAGAATTATAAAGCTACTTGGGGAGACGCTAGCTTGTGCCTTTCTCCAGAGTGATAATATTTTGCATAAATCCGAAATAAGTGACATTGTTGCTAAACAAATGAGAAATCTACAATTTAGGATTTGTACCTAAGGCAAATGAATTTGTCTCCTGTTGGGAATTTGGAAGGGCTATAATAAGTTTTTTAAGTTTTTAAATCAATTTTACTTGAGAAGGTCCTAAATGACATTTTGTTTATCCTGTAATCCTTTTTTGGAGCCAGAGATGAGCATGTGTTGTCATTTTATTGATCAGATGACAGACAGAAAGAATATTATTAACTATGGAGACTTAGGAACAGAGGTCATAGATTGAAGCTTTTAGTTTGGAAAACCTCTGGAGTGAGAGACTAGACCAAACCTTCTCACTTTGCTGAGATTGGAAATTGCTGGAATTGGAGACTTGGAAGTGTGTAAGAGTAATGAAGTAGGGGGGTGAGGTGTGCAGATGACTCACAGTGATTTGTCTTTAGACTAGAGCAGCCACAGCCATTTACACTTTCCACTGTAGTCAGCACTTAGGGAGCTATAACTTCATGCTATAAATATGCCATTTCAATTTTGTTTTTGCAGGTGGTTCAGTGTCCAATATGTATGCCATGAATTTAGCTAGATACAAATACTGTCCTGATATTAAGGAAAAGGGGCTGTCTGGGTTGCCAAGATTAATCCTTTTCACATCTGCAGAGGTAAAAAATTATTTTTGATATCAGATATAGATTTTCTAAGAATGCATTATTTAAGAGAGCTTGTTTGTTTGCAGGACTCCTGATGCGCTTTTATCCTCTCTGTATGTGACTAATATACCAAAGTCTAACACCATATTTCATTCCAAAAGAAATTTTGATCAGTTTGATGCTGGCCGCCCAATTTTGTACATCACCTTTATTTAAAATTTATAGTCCGTAACATTTTCTTTGGGAAAAGAGAATGTTTAATTTGAAAGTGTGGACTCATTTCTTAGAACTTGGATGATTGATACTCATCTCAGCTATGTCTTCTGCACGTTTCCATATAAAATTGATTGCTTTGAATGGCTAACACAAGGGTTTTTCAAGAGGAACAGGAGATATTCAGTAATAATGCACATCACACACACACACACACACACACACACACACACACACACACACACACACACACAATTGGATGTTGCCACAATCCCCTACCTCATTTTACTCTCCATTGAAGTAGGAGTTCTGATTGTGGATAGGTGCATTGATTCTGAACTAGGCTGCCTGGATTCATTTCCTGTCTCTACTACTTACTATCTGAGTGACCTTGGGTAAGCTGATTAACTCCTCTGTGCCTTACTTTTCTAAATTGTGAAAACAAGTATATCAGCTCTTGTATCTAACAAAGTATCCCCAAACCCAGTGTCGTAGAATATAACCATATAGTATTGCTTGCAAGTCTTGAGATAGCTGGCCAGTTCTGCTGCTCTTGCTGGGCTCCCTTAGCTGTCTGGGGGTTGGCTGGCCAATGGCTGATCTAAGAGTGGCTTCGGCTGGGATGACACCAACAAGTCCTCTCTGCTCCACTGTCTCTCATCCTCCAGCAGGATAGTCCAGGTATGTTGTCATGGCAATGGTACAAAGAAAAAACAGCATGGAGACATACCAGGACTTGTGAGTCCTAGGCTCAGAAATGGCACATTGTCATTTCAACCTCATTTTCTTGGCAAACAGTCGTGTCTAGGAACGCAGATCCAAGAAGTGGGAAAATACTCTACTCTTAAGGGGATTTGCTGCAAAGCCATCTGGCAAAGGATGTGGATACAGGGTGCAGTAAGCAGCCACAGAAGCTTAGTAGGCACCAGTTAGTGGGTTGTTGCAAAGATTGAGCAAGTTAATGCATGTAAAGTAGCATCCAGCACATATAGATAGACAGAAATATTAGTTATTAGTAGCAGGTAAATGATCCAGCTATAATGATGTGGATAGAATAGATGGAACAGCTTATGTGCAGTCTTACCTAGAAGGGATTATTTTTTTCCTTTTCTATTTTTGTGTGATTCCAGTGGGAACCTCTGTCCATTCCACTACTGCTTCCTCCTCCCGTGCCCGGAAGGAAGAGTTTAGCTCCTGTAACTTCTGAAATAATCCTAGGTCTCCTGTCAAACACACAAGGCAGACAAAAATTTAAAAATTCTCTGTTATTTCCAGCTGGGCTTTCCCCGTGTCTGTCATTTACTTTCAAGAAGGAAAGTTACTTTATTATTGCAAAAGGACAGATTGTTCACTAAGAGGTCAGCCGTGGAGGAAAACCTGGCCACCCCCATGTTTTCCTCCTGTCCTGTCTGACCTTTGCTCTGATTAGTTTAGTGCCAAGTGCAAAATGGGCATTGGGTGTTGGGAGGCAAGTGGGAGGAATCACCTGTCTGAGATTCTTAACTCAGCCTCCCCAAGGTCCTTCTTCCTGAGACATTCTTTCTGCAGCAATGTTTGGGAATATGGACATGTGGAAAAAATACTTGGTTATTTGGGATTATTATGGAATAGAGTTTTCCTCTCTGGGTTCCATCCCTTGGTATTTCAGTTTGAGGAACCCTAGCATATCAGAAATGCAAAGTCCCTCCTCTGTTTGAATCCCAGTATCCATGCCTAGGAAAGTAGGGTCCCCGCTATCAGCTTAGTGATTTTACTTTTGCTTTTTTCCTTCTTTACTTGATTTATAACTTGCTAAAGTGCTTTTCTGGAATAATTGCCCTGGAAAGGGGGAAGAAATTCTATGGAAGCCTAGAGTAAAGATTACGCCTAGGAAAGATCAGTAACACAGGTGTAGCTGGAAAATTGGAAATGGAACGAAATTGACACTTCATACAGTTGTGAAACCAGAACTAAAAAGAAATTGACACCTCATACAGTTGTGAAACCAGAACTAAGTATTTCTTTTTAATCTCTAGTGGAGATATACATATGCAAAAAAGGTAAAATGTACATCTTGGCTGACGTGCCAGCAGAAGATGGAGCCAGAACACCCAGAACTAGACGTGCGTTTTAATCAGCTCAGGCTGCTATAACAAAATATCACAGACAGGGTGGTTTAAACAACAGACATTTATTTCTCACAGTTCCGGAGGCTGTGAAGTCCAAGATCAAGGTGCTGATAGATTCCGTGTCTTGTGAGAGCCCACTTCCTGGCTTATAGACCACTGCGTGCTCACGTGGCATTTCCTCTGTTCACGCTTGTGGACAGAGTGAGATCTCTCCATCTCCCTCTTCTTATAAGAACATTCATCCCACGAGAGTCTCACCCTCACGACCTAATCTGAACCTAATACCGTCACACTGGGGCTAGGGATCACACAAGTGAATTTTGACATAATGTGAATTCCACAGAAAAATTCGGTAAGTTTGAACACTCTGTAGCCTTGATGTTATATTTTCACCCCACCCATCCAGACTCCACTTGGTAGCTCATTCCTTTCCCTGCTCTGCCAAAGAGACTCATGTCATAGCATTTGCTTTATTTTAATTCACTTTTTATGACCACCTTCACCACTTATCATAACAAATCAATTCATTATTTAGTTAACAATAAAGAATTAAAGGCGGCTGTGTTTCCTAAATGGTCTGAAACCTGAATGTGAATCTTTTCACTGTACTTCCCTTGTTTTCTTTTAGGTGTCGGCCCATGGGCCCTGTGGTTATTTTTCTGTATGGTTTATTAGGTGGTCTTACCTCTCTAGTTTTTATGCTGCCCCAGATTAACCAGGTAATTACTCCATCTTTTCCTGGTACCATCAAATGCAAAATGTATGCACCCACCCCTGAAAGTGCCTTTGCAAACTTCAGGTTTCGACTATAATTCAGCTATTGAGGGAGCCCTGGAAAGTCATGCCAGAGACCCCTATACTGTCAACATATCCAAGGTAGCCTCTCTAGGCTAAATGGGAACCAAAGAGAAAGGGATTTTTGGAGAAAATAAAGTAATACAAGTAATCAATGTGTGGCTTGATTAGCAGTTAAATATGAATTCCTTGAATTTATAGGAATCCTCGATTTGAAATTGAAATAATTTGGGGAATCAGTATAAAGTAGTGATCACTGTCTGCCACTAAAGAGTTAGGGGATAAAAGAAACTCTTTTTGCTTCCAGGCCAGTGATCAATTGTCCTAGTTCCTCTCTGGCAGGATGGAGTCTAGGGTGGGGTGAATGAGGACATCTCCAGATGGTGTCTTCTTGAATTCTGCACCCGAGGTGCCTCATTCCCTCACCGTATTCCTGGCTCTGCTTTCTAGGTGAGACTGACCCAGGTTTGGATGGTACTGCAGGTGTTCTCCACAGGGAACTCTTAGGATGTCAGTCAGAGCACAGAGTGGGCCGCCTGGACTCTCTGGCTCTGCTTCTTTCAGAACTGAACCAGCTTTGTGTTCTTGGAGAATTCCGTGTACAGTTCTTTTCTTCATTCCCTAACATGTAACAGTCACACACCTTGCTCTCCCCACCACCCAAGCCAATTTGAGCATCCAACTAGTGAGCACTAGAAGCAGTGTAAGAGTCCAGAAAACAGTCGGCGGGACAGGAAAGCAGTGGGTCATTAAGAAATCCAAGGTCACAGAAAAAATCCTTGCTGGACCCAGAAAGGAACCCGTCAGTGCCATTCTATCTTGTATGCAGGCACTTACTGTTTTATCTTTGCAGAAATGGACAACCGCTGAGATTTTTGCCTCTCCTGTAGACAAATGAAACCTATGGGGAGATAGGGTCTTAGAACAACTGATTTATCTTCTGTCGATGATGGGAGCGGCCACTGTTTGTTTCTAAATGCAGCCGTTACTTCTGAACTCCAGCCTTCTAGGTTTTTCCTTTCCTTGAAACTCCTCAGCAAGTCTGAAGCATTGCCCTCTTTCTTGTTTTCCCCTTCCAGGCTCTTTTCTCCCTCTGATGCTTTCAGATGTTCAGACGTCAGTTTTGCAGCTTGTTTTTAATCTGTCCCTATGCATTTGAGATTGACATTGGACTCCACTTTGCCCTGAGGTATCCAAAGATAGCTCCACTGAAGCTATTCTTATTCTGATTACCAGTGTTTTATTTAGCAGATCTGTTGGTTGGGGATATTTTGCTATTTCTCAGGGCAAAGCAATGTGATTTTCTTTATTGGCAGATGGCAGTGAGGTAGGCTATTATTTATCACTATGAAATCAATAGCTGTTTGGTTGCCAAAGCCCGAATCTCCGGTGAGAAATAATTGGCCTTAGCTATGTCCCCTTAGCTTTGGAGAGCGAATGTATCAAGTGGAGAATTAGTTACATTTTCATGTACATTATTACACCTCAATATGCATATATTCTTGCAACAATCTGAAATGAATGTATCTTACAGGCATTTTGGACATGTCCTATTTGATATTTGGAAATTAATTATTTAGAACGGTTTCGTTTTTCTTGATGGTGGTACTTCTGCATTTATTTTTACAAAGTTAAAAAAAGAGCTTCCAATAAAACTCTCTTGACAAAAGAAGAAAAAAAAATTACCACATTTGAGGGAATATATCAAGTTAAGTGTGAAGGCATGACTACTCTTTTAATGTATTCATACCTACAAATTAAATTACTAAGTTTTTCCGGTACAATAATGTCTTTTAGCACCTTCATTTTTCTGGCATGAGAAAGAATTAATTGACCACCTGTCCACACTAATGTGTAAAGACTGACATCTCCAATGTTTGAATGCTAATTACTTTATAGACTTTATGTAGTAGCGGGGGAAAGGCCCAACAATCTTGAACACATACTATTTCCAATAAGAAATAGACCAGACCTAATTCCAGAGCCATTAGCCTCATTCATGCCAGGCTGCAGGAAGTATTGTGTCTATAAAGTATTACTGCTTTTGTTATTATGATTTTAGCCACATTGCTATGTGTCTAATTTCAGTCTTACATTCAGTATTAAACAAGATTGGTCAAAGTGTCTGATCAGCATTTCTAACCCATTCTTTGCTCTTGAAAATAATGAAATTCTTCTGTGGTCCGTGATACAATTTATGAGACAGAGTCTTACTCAGTCCTTAGAGGATTTTGAGTTAGCAGTGGACCAAGGGAGACATTCTTCCATGTTATGAAAACAACAGCATCCAGTGACGAAGTTTTTTCCATAAGCCAGGCTTGTGCTATTAACCCATTTAATTCTGTGACAAAGATGGGGTAAGCATCTACATGCCCATTTTATAGATCAGCAAATTGAGGCTTAGAGACTATATTATTTGCACCAGGTCCCATAGCTGTAACTGGGAAAACTTGGAATTAAACACTGGTTTCTCAGACCTCAACCAAAGTCAATGTTCTGAACCACTAAGGAGCTCAATTAAGTTACTACTTTCTCATTTTTTTATGCACTAATGTTCCAAAGATTAGGTTCATCCATATGGCAGCATTTAGATAATGAGCAATAGTTTTTTCATGCTACATATCCATGTCTCTTTCTTCCCCCTTGTCCCTTTTAATTTAGTGTCATTACTCCATGAAGAAGGCAGCCTCTTTTCTTGGGATTGGTACTGCGAATGTGTGCTTTGTGGAAACAGATGGAAGGTAATGGGGACAGGATCCAGAAGCCTAGTGGGTGGAGGGGGAAATTCATACTTTTTAAAGAGAAGGACCAATATCTGTCCACTGCTAAGCACAACTGAATGTCTTAAATCTGTGTCTCTTAGGGGTAAAATGATACCTGAGGAACTGGAGAAGCAAGTCTGGCAAGCCAGAACAGAGGTGAGAGGGGTAAGAGAAAAAGGGGGAAAGAAAATGTGTGCATGTGTCTGGCTGTGAGGGAGAGGATGCCGGGCAGGCAATGCGAGCAGCCAGACCCGTATCTATGTGTGGGACAGAGAAGAGAATGTTAGAATTAAAATCAGGTAAGTAATTTACAGATGCTCTATTTCCAGGTACTTGGCTTTTCGTGTTCTGTGGAGTTTCTCAGATGTTCTCATCCCATTTGGCCGGAGCCTATTAAAACACTGACATCACTTTATTCAGGATTCTTGTCTAGAATTAGCCTTAAAAGGTGAACTCAGCCTCTCTAGCAGGGACCCTGCAACTACTGTCCTACATAACTCCTGACTCAGAATTCTGCAGGCCAAACCATTGTCTCTGGGTTGCATTCAGAATGATTCCTGAGTTCTAGTTCAACCGATCCTCCCAGGTTGCTTCTACCTGAAGTCCATCCATACCATCACCCTGTATTGGGTCTGGGTCTAACATTTCAGGTCTGGCAAAATGGTCCCTCTTTCTTAGCTGCCAGAATGTATGAAAGCTGACACATCTGTTTCTGGGGAAAGCAAAGCATGGCCCTGATCACCTGCTATTCTCCAGCTAATGCTGGCCCTGACACCTGCTTTTTAGGTGTGTCATAGTCTTGGTGCCAGCCATCTTGCTTCTTGGACCCAAAGCTTGCTAGGTTAGGTGTACCTCCTCAACTGTTTCCCACCAATCCCACCAGAGTTCTCATTGCTAAAGGAGCTTCAGACTATTCTCCCACAACTTTCCCATAAGTAGTGAAAAAGTCAAGTGTGACTGCTAAAAAACGAAAAGCCCAACTTCTGAGCTGGGGTGTAAGTATCTCTTTCCTCATAAGATTTCACAATCTTGGAAAGACGGATTGCTTTTATTTCTATGTTTTAAGTTTTGAGCATCCTATGGCTTGCTAGATTATTGTATTTGGTTTAAAATTCTGTACTTAAAAATGTTTGCCTTTATTGCAGATTTATTGGCTTCAGGTGTGTCCTTAGATCTACATTTGTCTTTATTTTTTTAAAAAAAACATTCCAATAACAAGTGGATTTGATAATTGTCTGGTGGTACAGATTATCAGATTTCTTTGACCCTGGGGTAAAATTCTACATTACAACTTGTTTGTTCTGCTCTGAACTACAGATACCGAATTCTAGTTTCATCTTTTTTTAATCTAGTTTTATCTTTTTCTGTAGAAGTTACTATCAAAAAGAACTTTCTTAATTTCATTAATGATTGTTTGTGGGAAATATTGATTATGCTTTTTGTATGGTTCATTTGATTGATTGATTGATTCCTCCCTCTCTCTCTCTTTTTCCCTTTTTTCTTTCTTCTCTCTCTCTCTCTCTGACTCCCTCTCCCTCCTTCCTTCCATCCCTGTCTCCCTCCCACTCTCTTTCTCTTTTCCCTTCTTTCTTGAATTTTGAACTTTTCCTTATGGAAAATTTCAAATAAATACAAAACTAATATAACGAGCATCCAGATACCCAGCATTCCATTTCAACAATCATTAGCTTATGCTCCATTCTGTTTCATGTACACCCTATTCCTTCCTACCACCCCTAGATTAGTTTGAAGGAAGTCCCACACATCGTATCCCTTGATCTATAAACAATTCAGTATATATGTAAAAGATATGTATCCTCTTTTTTTAAAGTAATACCATTATAAGAAATATTTTCTTAATATCATCGAATATCCACTCAATATTAAAATTTCTCCCATTGCCTTTAAAAACAATGCTGGCGTATTCAAATAAGCATTCAGACAAGGTCTGCATGTTGCATTAGGTTGATTCAGCACATCATAATCTTTTCTAGCTTATAGCTTCCATTCCTCCTCCTCTCTCTTTTTTTTTTTTTTTTTTTCTGTTGTTGTTGCTGTTGTTGTTATTTTTTTTTGTTTCCTCCTGAAATTGCTCTGTTGAAGAAACCAAGTCCTTTGTTCTGGTAGTTTTCCACATTATGGACTTTGTAGATTACATCAAGAATTTGAGAATCTAAATTCGCCCTGCCTCTGCACCACCCATCTGTTCTCTTTATTTCCTGTAATTTGGCAGTTAGAGCTTACTCAGATTCAGATTGGAATTTTCACAAGGAAGAACTCGCGGGTAAAGTCTGTCCTTTCATCGGGAGACATTCATATCTCTGTCTGTGATAACATTGATTGGCAGGTTCTGGTTTTGTCAGTCCATGTGTCAAAGAACTCTGCTTCAGCATCGCACCTCATGGATTTTGCTGCCGTTAATCATCATTGTCTAGAACCATTATTTCATCCGGTGATGTTCCAATTTATTCTCTCATTCCTCATTCATGTATTGGTGGGCATACTACTCTAAAGAAAAATGTTCTCTCATCCCTATTTGGTTTCCCTAAGGAAACAGTTTGCACAGGCAGAGTAGGATAAATGTTTTCTTTTGCCCCCTTATTTTTCTAATTTCCATAATAATGAGTTAATTGCCTAGCATCCCCTAAAGACAGTCAAAACTTTTTTTTCTTAGTATCATTAAGAATTCATGTTCTAGCATGTTTGATGGGTTTTATCCCACTGCAGTCATTATATTCATTGTGTAAATGTTTGTTTGTTTTAACAATGATAGTACATGAAACCGACATATTCTAAAGTTGAGGACTTGAAAAGAGAAGTTTTTAAAAAGAAAAAATCTCTGTAGGCACATTTAAAAGTAAGGCAACGGAATGAGAGTTGTTACGTTTCCTCAGTTTTCTTTCAAGTCAGTTAAAACTGGAGCCTGGATTCACCAAGGACAAACCTCGCTTCCATTCTGAGATAATAACTGATGACTAGTTTATTTTTCTCGGTAGCTTCAGACCTAGTTGTTTTGTTTCAAGCTTTTAACTTGGTTTGTTTCAGATGTAGGAAATAGTACATCAACTTTTTTTTTTTTTTCCTGCTGGGATTCGATTCCCTGGCCAACCACAATCCATTAAAAATCTTTTAAGCAGTGACCTTTACTTGATGCCATTACAAAGATATTGAAAACCACAGAGGCCTCTGAGGCTCTCAAATGCTTATGAAAAGATGAAACGAGTACAACTACTGAATATTTGGAAGTGTTTTTGTGTATGACTGCTTGAAATTCCAAACTTTCTTAGAGAATACAGCTCATTGGCAGGACACCATCAATGCCGTTTCCACTGGATTTTCTTATTAATCACATGAGATATGTGAAAGGAAAAAAAAATCTGGAAGGTTAAATCCAGGTGGCAAAAGTTTAATTTCTGAGCCTGATATTTATAGCTAGATTGTTAAACAGGTGAGGAAAAGTCATTAATAAGCTAGAATAGCTTGCATAGGTGTTTTCTCACAACTGTCAGAATGTCATATAGTTTATGAGGCAAAGCTCAACCCTTAAAGACACCTTAAATGGTTTTAGTAAATTACTTTTTCTATTGCTTTTAATGATTGATGTAAATCTGGTCTCATTTCCTTTATGTCACTGAGATGATAAAATGGAATCAGTTGGTTGTTGAGCACAGAGAAGAAATCTTTAAGCCCCTGGTTCCCCAAGGGCTCTGTCATCTGCTGGCCCCACTTTAAGAAGTTTGGGTGAACTAGATTCCATGTGTCACAACCATCTACTCAAATGGCAACTGCATTCATCGCGTACCATCACTTTGATTCATGTGCATCTCAGCGTTGAGATGTGGACCCCATGTCCATGCTCTGCCCCCGTTTCCACGGAGAAATAATGTTTCTGTCTGTGCTCAGCTAAACTGGAGTGAATCCGGTTCTAGTGAAACAACCCATGGCATTAAAATGGGACATAAACATATTTTGCAAGAACAACTGCACTTCATGATAAAACTGAGGGGGAAAAAATGACTCTATCCTAAATGGAGGTAAAAAGAAATTTCAGAGGCAGTAAATATTCTTGTCACTTATTCCTCAGGTGCTCTAGAATCTTAGGCTTCTCATTGCTCCCCGCATTCATCCCTCCGCGGCACTTCCACAGCCAGCCACACATCTCTGCCTGACCTGCTGGGATGGAGCTATTCCACCTCATGGACTCTCCTCTCCTGGTTGCTGTAAAGTCTCTTACGGGGCCCAGTTACCTTGGCTGGAATTACCATTCATCTCTGCATGTGTTCCCATCTTCTCCCTTTTCTCTCCATTTCCCTCTGGCACCTGTCCACTCTGCAAGATGCAGCCATGAGCTGTATGAGGAGGAAAACTCATGGTACGAGTCATACAGATTCCCTCTTCCAGCACATTCTAACCAGTTTTCTGTTGCAGCACCTGTTTTGGAGAGTGTATCCCAGTGAGGTTACCTTATCCCTCTGATGCCGGACTTGTGCCTAAGCACATTTTCTGTTTTGTAACTGCACTTACTTCACAAGGAGACAACCGGACAGGCCTTCATTGTTTGTCCCTGGTATTGACTGTCTTCCGAACGCATTCCTTTTTGCTTTGGAGAAGGGTAACAATGATGGCACTCTAGAGGCCCCAGTGAATCTCCCCAGGAAGAATTTGGAATCGTACAGAAAACCAGTTTGCCAATGTTGACGAGGTCATTCACTTTCTCTCTGGGAAATCTAAGAACAGAAAATACGGCAGAGAGAAAATGAGACTGAAAGATAGGATACATATAGAGTGTGCCAAAAAATATGTATAAACATTTTTAAAAAGGAAAAAATAACTATTAAAATTGTAATACTCAATATACACCGATAACAAAAGATGAATACCGGTTACGTTTGACTTCTGCAATTACAAGAGGTGCTCAAAGTGGATACCATCAACCTCCAGCCACTTCTGATTATGGCAAACTCTTGCTTGAGCAACGTTGACCAAAGTGTCCACTTGTATACATTTTTTTTGGCACCTCCGGTATTGAGTTAGGACAAAGGACTACTAGTGTCATAGAATTTTCTGTTTTCTTAACCTGTTTATAATAAGGGGCTACATAGTGGAGAAGTATAAAAACATTCACTGAATGAATGATTTTCTCCAAAGAAATTTCTGGATATATAACCTTTACATTTACCAACCTATAACAGGACAAATTTAGAGGTGATGGTGCCAATTCTTATGGGTGGGTTCTTTTCACAGGGAGCAGCACCGTTTCTTGTCTGTGCCACCTCTGGTACAACTGTGTTGGGAGCATTTGATCCTCTGGAGGAAATAGCTGACGTCTGTGAAAGGCATGGCCTGTGGCTTCATGTGGATGTAAGTTCATCTGTATGTACACATCTGTTCAACGCTCTAGTCTTTTTGCAGCTTTGGTGGGAAGTGTTTCATATTCTCAGAAACCACATGTGATGGGAGGTCCCCAGCTACTTTTATTTAAATGTGTATTTCTAATTAGGGGTCATAAATATGTCATTTTGTGTGAGGTATAAAGAAGAAGATTCTAAGACTTGATGTAAATTTTGTGGATTCAATTTTATTTCTTCTTCTCCCATGAACCATTTTCTTTGGTCCCTTGAATCTACTGTCATTGAGGCAGCATGGTGGAAGGGACACATTTTGGACTATGGAGTCAAGAGGCTTTGATTTTTGGATTCTATTGGCCTCTTCTTTATTGTGACGTCAGCCCTCTGGGCTTCGGTTTCTTCATTTGTAAAGGAAATGGCTTATGTGGTCTGTAAAGTATCTTCTAGCTTTAAAATTATGTGGTTCCAATCAGCCAGAAAATATGAAAAGCTGCACTACATAATTTCACGCTCTAATTAAAGCAGGTTTTATCTAGATCTATTATAGACAATTATTTGAGAGGGATTGGGATAACTTATATTTTTCATAATTTTCTAACTTGAAGGATTGGCTTTTTTAAAATTAATTTTGTAAGTCCTGGGGTTGTTCATAATAAATTTTCCTTAATTCAAGGTAACTCTTAAAATTCTATTTATCTAGCGTTAAAAAGTTGAGTTCAGCCAGTTATAAATGCTTGTTGACCATTTTGGTTTTCTTTTTTCTTTTTCATTCTCTCTCTTTCTCTCTCTCTTGCTCTTGCTCTCATTCTCTCTCTCTCTCTCTAATTAATTAGTTTGATTTAACCCAATAGAAAGGACTACTGAACATGTTGATGAGTCTTTAGGGAACTCTCCTCTGGTAAGCAAGTGTTTCATAGCCTCCTTATCAGAGAAAAAGAGAGGGTAATATTTTTGACTTACTGAACAAAAGGTAACTGAGCATTTGGAAGATATACCTGCACGTAATTTTATTGTTGGGATGATTTTATTCTTTCAAAGGAAAACATCTATGATATGATATGGAGAGAATTTTTTAGCAACTCCAAGCTCTCATTAAATGTATGCTAATGTTTGGTAAAAGCAGCAGTAATAGAAACTCACTAGAGTTATAGGCTCTTTTTATATTGCCAGTGACAATACTTCAGATAGATTATTTGTGACATCGTTCAATGGAATTGTAATATTTGTATCTGTTTGCATTTTAACTTATATCTTACTGATTTCATAGCCTTTAAAGTATAATAAGACGTTATGTCCTAAAAGACAATATAAAGTGAGTACTTCTGTGACTGTGGAAATAAGGGGAAAAATAAAATAACATCAGCACTTAAAAAGTTCTACTCTCATAAGAGAAACGTCAAATATGGATTATATCATTTACATAAAACAGTAACTACAGCAATTTCTAAACTGGAAAGGATATTAAGAGATTTATGGGCCTTAGAGAATTGTGATTTGTACATATGAATGCAAACCTCTAGGTTTTCTAAAAATTAAAGATCAAATTTTTGAAGGAAACACTTCTATAAGGAAATATGTAAGACACACAAATTGTTCTATTCACACGTAGTAGGCATATAGTGGAAGCCTGTATTAGATTAAACTGGACAGCAACAGCATAGCTGACCTATCAAAGAAATTAGCTCTAACACAGAGACAGTGTTCACCCGTCCTTTAAATTGCAGGCATCGAATCTATTGATAAAATTTTATACAGAGTATGTACCTTACCTTGAAGAAACTTTTTATGTCATACATAGTTTATTAATTTTAAAGACAAAAAATTGACAAAATTGCAATAATTACTTTGACCTGTTGGAAATTTTCTAAAGAATATTTTAAAGATCCTTTAATACATTCAAAACTGGTCTTTATTTCTTTTTAGAAATGCAAATATGATTGCTTATTCTTCTGGGTTTTCCAAAACACCAAGTCACCTTGCATATAACTTATTATATGCATCATAACTGATTAACTTTAAGATACACGTACACCTTTGTTTTTTAAACATTTTTACCATCTCTGAGATTGGTATGTTGATGTTGTTGTTTTTCTTTCTTAGTGGCACACAAAAAAATGGTGACTCTTACATTTGATAGTGTCTTAAATTTGGTTAACAACAATGCATTTTAAACAAATAAATAAGAAAAACTTTAGTTTTGGCAATTTTTTGCCGCCAGTGCTGTTGTTCCTCCATGAGAGCAAATATTATTCCAGCCTCTGCCTCAGACTAGGATGCCAGGCTGGTCCAGTTCTCCAAAGCAGAGGCTGTGGCTGCTGCAAAGCTTCACACTTCCAGAAAAGCTTCCTAAAGTCTCTCACCACTCTTCATTCCAAGTCCTGGGGGAGGGGATGGGGTTGGGGGTGAAGGAGGTAGTAAACATAGTGTCTAAAATCGTGGGCTTCACACGCTGCTGGATCTTGAGTCCAAGCCTGGCTCTACCTCTGTTTCGGGATTAGTTCTACTATTCATTTATTAACTAAGTAATTAGAGAAGAAATGTAAGTAAAATGGTAACTGGTGCCTAACCTATAGTAATAGCTCAATAAATGATGGTCCTCATTGAGATGGAAAACCAAGCTCCTTCATCATTTAGGTCATTCATTTGATGTTTCTGCAAGTTTTAAAGTTAGCGTTTAGAAAGTTAAGCAAATAGAAGCAGGCATTGACATCACAGGAGTTGCTTTGCTCCTTTCATTTCCTTTGAAGTACACATTTGTGGATGAGCTGTTCCTCACTCTGCCAGCTCACTCTGTAAATCTAATGCCTTGAAGGATTCATGTGATTTGAAAACTTCAATCCAGCTCCCTAGGATTGGGAGAATCTTGTTAACTTTGGGGAGAAGAAGAGGAGGCAGGGGTGTGGTGCAGGAGACACGAAGAAGTACAAGCGTAGTGTGTGAGGCAGGTGGGAAGAGAAAGAGTAAATGGGCATGTCTGAGTCTTACTAATTAATATTTCCCCTAGTTGTCACTGGTAGGTTCTCAATGAAGTTGGGGATAAAAAGATTGAGAAAAATAGGCAACTTAGTGTTTAGGGTGTGTGATGGAAATAAAGGAAGCTAATATGTGAGGCATCTTCGTGTTAGTGAAGACCAAGATCTCAAAATCCAGAGCTGGGGATCCTCAGTTAGTAAGCCAGGATAAAGTTTCTCTGGATGCTGAAGGCAGTGGATTTTGTAGCTCAGCCGCAGTCACACATGGTCCATTGTGAATGCCAGTGGGGAAGAGAATGCAACAAGAAGGGGACTTGGTTGACAACCTCAAGTCATCTATCCTGTAATTGGGAATCTTCAGGATTGACATGCACATCCCTTTCAGCTCACAATTCAATGGGAAATTCCACTGGATTTTTGGAGACTCTAGTCCATGGAAGCAGGGCTGGAACTAAGGTGATGCAAGTGAGGTGCCTAGGGCTCAAATTAAGGAGGCATTCACTCTTAGGGTCATGCAAGAGCCCCACTTGAGAGTGAGTTCCTCCTTAAATTGTGCACCCTCGGTGACTCACTCACTGTGGTAATTCCAGCCCTGAACAGAGAGAGCTGTTTTTAAGTGGGATTTAAGGTCACTCTTTATTGTTCACCAATGGGTTCAGCTTTTGATACTCATTCCTTTCACCTTCCACATTCATGGTATACATAATCATGCCATTTCTTTCTACATGCTATGCTCTACCATTTGGCCAACTGGTCACCTTTCCTAAGTCATGATGCTGTCATGAAAAAAAAAAAGAGCTTTGGTTTCCAGATCTGGTTTTCATTACCTGTGAGACCTTGAACAGTTTACCTACCACCTCTGAACCTTAGCTTTGCTGTAAAAAAAAAAAAAAAAGAAAAAAAAAAGAAAAGTAATAATAACTCCATTCTCAATGCAATGTTGTGCGGTGTGAATAGCCTTGGAGAGCGTTCAACACAACCCAATCCAGCCCCCTCATAGTCCCTTGCTGTAATCACCCTTCACTACCCTAAAATTAAACTAAGAATTCTGCTCCATTTCAAGGGCTAAACTGACTTTCTTATTCCTCACCTCGATTCTTCCTTCCTCTCCTCCAGTTGTTGACCGGGAGAGCCTCTTACCTTGTTAGTGTCTGTTTCCTTTCTCTTTGCTCATCTTAACCTCTCCACTGAACAACTTCAGTAAGTCCTGGGTTTTCTTTTTCCCACTCTTACATGTTTGATTTGCAAATATTTCTGAAAGCTGTTTGGCTGAAAAGATCTACTTTTTCAATAATAGGATCCATTTCCACCTAGCACATGCTAGTTGACTACGAGTTCCCATAGTACCATCTGTGCACCTTGTCAAGTCTGTGCCACATTTATTATTCAGAATGCCAGCCCTTAGCCCTGTCCCATTATCAGCATTTGTACCTTGTGTACGGTAGAATCTCAGCATTATAAGGACATTGTCTATTTTATTTTGTTTAAATGATTATTTTATTTTTCCATTACAGTTTCACGTGTGCAGCATAGTGATTAGACATTTATATACCTTATGAAGTGATCACCCCGATAAGTCTAGTACCCATCTGTCACCCTACATATTTATTATATTATTGATTTTATTTTCTTTACATCCCCATAACTATTCTGTAACTACCAATTTGTACTTCTTAATCCCTTCTCCTTTTTCACCCACATCCCAACCAACCTCCTCCCATCTGCCAACCACCAAAATGTTCTCTGTATCTATAAGTTTGTTTCTGTATTGATTTTTTATTTTGTTCTGTTTTAGATTCTAAGACTTGAGAAGGTATGCACTGTGTCCTTAAACCTCTTTTTGACCACACGCAACTCAACGGGTTAATATAACACTTTATGATGTGTGAATTTAAATCCTACGAGTCCATGGGAGCCCATCCATTGTGAGGAGGCTCTGATTGCCTGAGTAGAGCCAGTGGTCGAACTTTCCTGGAGTGCACGTTGGTTAACATTGACTTAAAACAATGTGTTAAGATTGATGCTGTCACTCAGGGTTTTCTGTGATAACTGGCTGGTAAGCAAATAACACTGAAATAACATTTGGTTATATAAATTTCTCAACAGGCTTCTTGGGGCGGCTCAGCTTTGATGTCAAGGAAGCATCGCAGGCTTCTGCACGGCATCCACAGGTAACTGTAGTTTCCCACACACAGTGCCTTTTATTTAGGCAACGGGGTCTCTTTGGACTAAGTGGCATTCTGAAAATAGAGAAACAAAGTAATTTTTTTACTTGAAGGAAAGAAAAACCCCAAACTACTCAAACAAGGCCTCCTGTTGAGGGCTACCTTGGGTAGAGTGCCGAATGTGTGAGCTGCTAATTACAGCCAAGCTTTCCTCCAGTAGAAGGTAATTGGGTCTTTTCTTCCTTTTACATAACAGAGCTGACTCTGTGGCCTGGAACCCCCACAAGATGCTAATGGCTGGAATTCAGTGCTGTGCTCTCCTTGTAAAAGACAAATCTGTGAGTTGTTTTTCTGTTTTGTTTTGTTTTGATGACCTTTGGGCGTTGAGGCGGGTTCAATTGCAGGTGCTTGCAGATGATTATATTTTGGTGCCTTGGGCCAAATATAGATAAAGGTCTTTGGTAAATGTGGATGGTATCAAACGGAAGCTAAATCGGCTCAGATAAAAGAACTAGTGTTTTTGCTCAGGTAATTGTGTGAATTTGATTCAGGTATTACATAATCTCATTAGTTACAGCAAGATGCTCTCTCTCGCCCTCCTTTGGATTATAGTTTAAAACTCAGTTTTCCACACTGCCAAGATTTTTTTTCTCCTTGATTAAGTCTGGGATTTCAGTTAGTTTGAAACTTCTGCTCGCTGAGAAAGTGGAACAGATGTGTGTCATACATTAAATTGAATGCTTAATACGCTGAGCTGGGGCTTCACAGCCCGTTTCTATGGGAAGATGTTAGCTCAGGGCTAATCATCGAACACTGATTTATGAGAGGATTGTCCGTCTCAAGTGGTTGGTACTTAGCTTCTTTTGGAACGATGGGGAGAGTTGGAAACAAATCTGGATCACTGTGAGGCAAGTGGGAAAAAGAGTTCCTGAGGTTCCTCTTGGCTAGAGGTATAAACTCTGTGTGTTCTGTCAGATAAATAAGGATCCCTGTGGGAAGTGGCCCAGGCTGGGAAGTGCCACTTCATTCTTAGAAATGTCTCCTCAGGAATGTGTGCAGCATGTGGGTGGTCTTTCTCAGCCATCTGTTTACATTATTTTTTTCTTAGGGGACTCCCTTTGCTAAATGCTAAAGTCGTTTTCTCTTTTTAAGGAATTTTATTTCAAATGAACACCATATGAAACCCTGTCTTGCATATGTGGATAATTACAACTCTCTTTAAAAAAGAAAAAAAAAAAGTGAGGTATTTGTATGTCAGTGCCCTTCGTGTTTGGAGATGATCAGACAAAACACCCGTCAGAAACTGTATGAACAGGTTGTGCCTCTGTAGATAGTAACACTCTTGGGAATATGAATCTATTCCGTAATGTTTTCTTAGGCTGGCTACCACTGACTATATTCAGTGCCATTTAACTATTTTTCATGTAAGTTTTTAAATTGTAGCGAGACTGCATGTTGTAACTCACAGGTAGTTTTAAGAGGACTGTATCATTTGTGAACCAAAGAACATACTCAGCTTGCCCATAGTTACATATTTAAGATAGGACAGAGTTAGGAGGAAACCCAGGTTTTCCTTTGGTCTAGATATAAGAACAAAAATACGTCAAGCATCCTTTATGTGCCGGGCATTTTATATCTACTTTCTCTCTAATTAACCAATCGGAATGACATCCTTAGCTGTTGGTGTGATGCTCTCAAGACTGGGAAATCGAGGCCAAAATTTTCATGACTACTCCTTTGAATAATTTTCTAGCTTTTATATATTTCTCTTGTTGAATGATATTTGAGGGATTTAGCTTAGAATGGATTTATATTTATATGCTTGAAGCAATTTAAAATTTTCTGGATCATCTAATTCTGTAACAGGAGTTAAAATTGTGTTTTTTGAAAAATAATTCATTTCTGGATCTCAATAATAACAGCACTACCCATGTCTACTCATTTGGCAAAATTTAAAAGATTAGAAAAATTGCACTTTTCTATTTTTCTAGTGCAAGGAATTGAGCACTTTCAAAAATTGCCTTTTAATTAATTCATTCATTTTTTTCATGAAAGACTGTTTTCAAATTAACTGGAATGAAGAGCTGAACCATGAGATATTTGATAGGACAGTCAGCATAAGAAGTTTTGTTTAGGTAGTTTTGGTGTCTCTTTTGTACCTATTTTCTGCCTATGTTGTTCTCTTTCATATTCATTTATTCATTCTTTCAGCGAACACTAACTAATTTCCTCTGTAGGCCAGGCACTGTGCTGATTCTGCGCTTATCAAACAGATACATCCCCCATAGTGAAAGAGTTTATTATCTCACAGAGGAGATTAATTAAAGAATTAAATAGGTATATATTTTGTTCATGAACAAAATATATACCTATTTAATTCTTTAATTACTATTTCAATAAGTGCTCCAAAGCATGTGTTGGACACTGTTGATTAGATATTCTCGAGCCATTCCAACCTCCTTCCCTCTGTCTCCCAATACTCATCTCCCTTACAGCTAAGAGTCACCATGTGACACAGATCTGGCCAATATGATGTAGGGGATGTGATGGGGGCTCTTGAGGAAGGGTTTACTCTCTGCTAGAGGTGATACACCCAAGAGGAGAGCGCTCATCCCTGTTTCCTATCTTGAATGCAGTTGTGTCACAGTGTGATGCATGGTGTACTGAGAGCTACTTTGTAACCATAAGGACCATTAGGCAATGGCCCTAAATCAAAAAGTGAACATGCACAGAATGGCAGAGCAGAAAGGAGAAAAGTCTTGGTCTGGGATAATTATTATACAATGTTGTACTAACCCTAGAAATGCCTCCTTCCAGACATTTTGTGGTATCAAGTAATTAAATGTGTTTATCGCAGAAACTACTTCCACTGGGTAATCTGTAACTTGCAGCCAAATGCATTCCTCCTATCTGATAGAGAGAATAGTATGGTACTCAGAATATACAGCAGGGAGATCTGAGATGTCAAGGTGGAAGGAACAGCATGTGCAAAGTCTTTAAGAAAGAAAGGTTCTTTTTGTATTTTAGAAACTGAAAGAAGTCCATTGTTGCTGAAATGCAGAAAGTAATGCTAAGACTGGCATAAGATAAGACTAAAACTTTAGGTACTAGATAAAGCATGAGGGATCTTAGAGATAAAATTAATGATTATAGACTTGACCTTCAAAACAATGGAAGAATTTTAAAGCCAGGGAGTAATCTGAAAGGATTTTCATTTAAGACAATGCATTGGAAAGGGGAAAAAATGGATGCAAGAGTAAGTAAAGGCTTATAGTATCCAAGCAAGAGTTGATGGCAGAGGAGATGGAATGATGTGATGAATTAAGATATAGTTTAGCTGTCAACAAGGCAGGACTGAATTACCAGTTGTATGTGGGAGTTGAGGAAGAAACAGGTGTCATGGTTGATTCCCTGGTTAGTGATACATGACCATGTTTAGGGAATGGAGATTGCTAAAGGACAAGACTATTTGAAAATGAAATATCTTGATTTTAGCATTGGCTCTGTTAAATTTGAGATTCATAGGAGATATTCAAATGAAGATGTCACGTTGGCAGTTGACATATGGATCCAAAGGTAGAAAAAGAGATCTAGACTGGAATAGTGTATCTGAAGGAATTGTTTACATATAGATGGGTTTTGAGGCCATAGGAATGGAATTGTTTGCCTTAGGAGGGACTTTGGAGTGAGACGAGAAGAGGATGTACAAATTAGCCCTGAAGAACGTCAGAGTTTAAAGATTGGGTAGAAGAGCAAAAACTCGCAGTTAAAGCTGAGTCCAAATGGCCAGGGAGATAGTAGGAAAATCAGAAAAGAGTGATGCTAACAAAATTGAAGAAGAATATTATGGGGAATGTGAATGACTTGTCATCCATTGTATCAAGGCTTAATTTCACCTTCATAAGGAAGAGTTCTCAGACTCACCAAGGTAAACTGACATCTCCCTGTTATTCTTTCTCTGACCTTCATCATGATTTGTAATTATGGTTTCTCATGTATTAACTTCCCCCTACCCCAGAATTAAGCTGTATGAGGATAGGGACTCTGTCATTATATTTACTGTCCTATCCTCAGTGCCTAACACTTCAGTATTCACTGAACTAGAAAAAATGAAAATTCGCTGAAAATTTTAATGATTAAACAAATTAAAAATCCTCAGAGATACCTGCCTTCCTGTCAACAAAAATTAGGAGTTTCCAATTTCTCCCCTGCCCCAAATTATTCCTTTTGAGAGCTCTGAGCTAACAGTGATTAAAATTATAGTTGATGAACTTTATTGCGTAGGTCCACACACAGGCTTGAGCATGCTTCCAGCAGTAATTGATAAATAGTGATTTTAATTTGGACTTGCTTCCCCAGTTAATGGAAGGGGATAACTCCAGTTAAAAGAAATCAAATTACTTAGTGAAAATACTTCTGTTAAGGTAAAAACTAATTCCCTAATTTGTATCCTCAAAGCCGTAACATTCACAGTGCCGCTTTCCTGATTGACTAGCTTATGGTGTTTGCATTTTTAATTTCCTGTGTTAGTAAAGAAGTCTGCTTCAGAAACAAAGCAGAGCTGTTGTTCTTGAAGGTGTACTATCACTAACCCTCTTTGCATCATGGGGATGAAAAAGAAAATGAGGGATGTTAAAAAAAAAAATCTGTGATTATAAGTAGGTTGACTTCAGATGTAGATGCTGGATCTGCGTGGCTGTTTTGGATCAAAGACAATTTTGATGCTTTGATCTAAAATAAAAGGCAATATATTCGAAGAATCAGTTGCATGGATGAAGAAAAATCTCAATATTGGCTTTTTGATTTTTAGTGTTTCTTAGGAAAAGTTTTAGTTGAAGAAAAACCTAACAGATATATGAGAATATGAAGCATGCTAATCAGATAACTTGTTGTGTATGGATTATCTCTCTTCGTTTGTACCTGCCATTATCATCCAATATTCATTCACAAGGACTTTCTGTTTAACCTAGTATCTACTGACAATTTAAGGGACATTTTTTTTTTGAAAGACTATGCTGATACTATGGATTTTTTTTATTGTGTCCATTTTTATCTGTTTATTTCTGAAGAAATGCACGTTCATTATAGACAAATCAGAAAATTTAGATATTGGAGAAAAATGAAGAAAAAAATATAGAATACAAATAACTGACGATGGCCTTTTCTACATTTTCTTATGCTTATATATATTTAAATGGATACATATTCAAACATACTTAGTATAAGAATTATAACATGTTTTGCTTTTAACATTATTTTTCTGTGAACATTGTTCCATGTCAACATGCATGCTGTACTTTTTTAATAGCTGCATAGTATTGTATAGTTTTGATATATTATAATTAACTTGACCACCCCCTTATTACTGACCAATTAGATTGTTTTAATTTGGGGCTATTGCGGATTTGACTGCCATCTTTGAGGCTAAATATTTGTGCATATCCTGTATTCTTTCCTTAGAATAAATTCCTAGAAGTAGCAGAGTTATGCTATCTTTGATGATACTTTTTTATACTTGTTTCCTAATTTTCCTTCTTAAAATTGCTTAAATTCTCACTAGCAGAGTAGGAGTGTGTGTGTGTTTTTGTGTGTGTGTGCGTGCGTGCGTGTGTGTTACGTGGATCCCTTTGACATCACAGAGACATTTAACTGTTCATTTAATAGGCAAGTCACTAGTACACGCACACTTAAACACACACATAAACATCTTCCTTCTAATTTTATCTATTGATGTATTTTACCTCCTTCTCCGGGATCATCTTTGGATAGAGGTATTTACATGTAATTCTGGGCTACCTAGGTTTCAAATGATAAGATAGAAGAGAAAAGAGATAAGTTTGCAGTTCTTTTCCTTCACCTTCATTCTAAAGAAGGTTCAGAAGGTAGTCACAATCTTTCTTTAGGAAAAGGAGTTGCAGGAAGAAGAGGAATAGGAAATTCATTCAGTACTATGGGTCCGGCACTGCAATGGAAGGAGAAAAGAAGAAAAGAAAAACTAATATCATCTCCCAGTATGGTCCTCTAGGAGAAGGCAGAGAAATTTCAATGGAATACCACACCTGAGACAGATGCTATCTCTCAGCCCATTTAAATTGCTGTTCGGAATGATAATTGATATTGCAAATGACAGTTATTAAATGCCATTTAAAAAATGTACAAGGAAAGAAAGAAAAGAAAATATTTTTATCAGAGAAGCGAAAACAAACTGTATCTGCTCTTGTGAGGCTGTCCCTTTTAGCTCTTGTTTTTCCTCATGGAGTACTTATGGAAGGGCCATCAGATGGTTTGAAAATACTGAAAAATCTGATCATCAAAAAAATGTTTTTCTCTCATGCCAGAGAACACTCATACTCCCCCTATACAGGTACATTATAAATTTTTTTGGAATGACAACCTCCTAGCTAACAGAGAAAAAAAAAATGGCAGGGGAGGCGATGGCATGTGTTTAAAACTGATTAGAAAGAAGACGCATTTGACTTGTAGGAGAGACATCGATCTCCTGTGCTTGATGCTGCCAATTTTTTCTCCATATCTTGGATGCTCTTGCTTGAGCTGAGAAAACTCTCCTTAGACTTTTCACCAAGGTTAGGTATTGCATAAACCTGGCAGAACATATCAAAGTCTTGGTTGGTAAATAGCCCTTTTATTTTTTTCATTTTTTTAAATTATAATAAAAAATTTAATTTTCTTTTCATGAGACCTTTAGAAATTTGTGCATATGCATGTGTATATGTATGCATCACATTAAAAAAACTCACATAGTATTACTAGTCATAATAAAGACTCCTATTATGTCTGCCTCCCTTCGCCATGAAGAGATAATAATTAGTGTTAGAGTTGCACATGTTAAGAACCCATTATGTTTTTCTCAACCAAACAAAACAATAAAATTGGGCTTTAGGGTTTATTTGTTGTTATTGCAATTGTCGTTAATTTTAATAAGGGAATTTGTACTTTGTTTCAGATCCATGCTCCATATAGCCTAGTATATTAAATCCTTTGCGGACTGTGGCCCCAAGGGGTGTGTTATTGCATAATTGTTACTACACTACTTGATTTCAATTAATAGTTACCATCTTGTCACAGAGGGGCACAGGTTCCAATGCAGGACCCAGTCCTTCTTGTAATCATCTATATAGTTGACCGTGAACTACTGGCGGGTAGCAGGGGACTTATTCATCGCTGTAGTCCCACGACTTAGTACAAAGCCTGACGTTCAGCAATGCTCAATAAAAATGTTTCCTGAAGTGAACTTACTTTCTATCATTTTCCAATACCATCAAATAGTTACGTGTTTTAAATCTGTTACCTGCAGTCTGAAGTAGTATGTCTATTATCATCACAGACTGATCTCTTTCAAGTCTCAAAGAGTATCCTTTCTTGCTAGTATGTAGGATTTTTTTTTTGCAGAATGTGGAAATTGTCTTATCCATATGGTTTGATACATCCATTACCCTTTCATATCCCATTTCATATTGGCACTTTTAAAAAAGCCTTTACTCTAAACTGTACCAACATTTGGCCTTTTATCTATGTGCCTCAGAGACCAATAATAAATCAGTGACTCATGCTTTCCTTTTTCAGAAACCATATTGTCTTTCCCCTAGGCAGTTATTTTCGTTTTAGTGTCTAATGATGCTGTTCTTTTTTGGAGACTGGACAAACGGAAGAGATACTTGCTTTTCTAAGGTTCCCTGGGTCCTCGCTTGACCCCTTCTAATGGACAGAATGACATTCACAATCTGCTCGTTTGCTGGCCAACGCTGCTTATAATGTTGGATGCAGCATCTTGGCCAAGGGTTTCCCAATTTCATCCTTGAGTTCCTTCAAACCTTTGGGTGTCTGCCATTTGGTCCTACTGATTAAGCTACATTTATTTAATCAGTTTGACTTAGATGAATTGGGGTGTTGTCCACTATTGGATTTAATATCTTCTGCCTGTCTATTTCTGGAGAACCCTAAGAGTGTGTGAATCTCTCTGATATCTTTCCAGGTAAATAATTCACTCTTCATGACAGCCATCCCATTTCACTATGAGACCCCCACCTTTACTTCTCTGCCAATCATTACAGAAGACTTTGGATTTTCTAAGAAATGGCTGAAAAGGAAAAAGATATGAAACTCTACCTTTGTGTCCTTTTTGTCATCTCTGATTCAATAAAAACTAGCAATTGAAAAATATCCCAGAAAGAGGATTGTATTTACAGATCAAATTTTTTCTATTCTACCTTGTAACAAAACTGATTAGGGTCCCATAACAACAGGAAAATTATATAAGTTAAAATCTAAGAAAAATGGGAAACATAAGGGTAAGGGCATAAAAGGAAACCTAGAACGAAACTAATGGAAAAATCCATGCCGTAATTAGTGTGCTGCACCTGCTTCAGTGGGTAGACCAAAATTTGGTTTTAGCATTTTTAAAGGATTCCAAGCATCTGCCGTTTTCTGCCTTTTATTTTACTATTAATTCACTGAACCAAGGCTTTCTTTTCTGTTTCTACTTTCTGTTATGACACTTGGGACCTTTTTGACTTCTTGGAATAAATTGTTCCGTTTGTTTTTCTTTGAACAATTCTAGTTGTCATACTTGTTGTTTTCCAAGGAATATATCTAAAAACATCCCTGCCACTCCTAATTAGGTTGTCTAGCTTTGCTGTTCAAGGCCAAAAAGATTTCAGTCAATTTTTTTCAGGGTTTTTCTTCTATGGCAATTCAAAGTGTCAATACTTTGTGACAAGTATTGACACTTTGTGAATAAGAGAAGTATTCTAATTTTGTAGATAACTCAGAGGTCGTAAATCTATATTTTATATAGATATTTTATTTTTCAATTACAGTTAACATTCAATATTTATATTTTTAATAACTGTATTTAAATGGTAGTTTGTACAGAAATTGTTATTGGCATATAAAAAATAAATTAAGTATGGACAGAGTAGAAAAATGAAAACTGGAAAATGGTCACCACATCTTTTATAATAAAGGTACATATATAACTCATGCATGCAAACACGTGCATTCATATAGCAAACATATCTGCCTTTATACCCTTATGATGCGGATGGTAGATCATAGTTCGGGAATTTTGTTAGTTGCAAAAGGGATTCAATATCTTCTCTGGTAGTGTATTCTGAGGGCTATTTGGGAATTTGGAAGCTGTTGGTCTTTCTTTCAATTTATTATTATGAAATATAAGAAAAATGTAAAAATATCCATAAAATGTAAATGAAAATCTTAACTTACTATCATAACAGGAATAATCAGGAAATTGCTACACAGATTAAAACAAAGGACAGAAATTCCCCATGTGGTCCTTCCTATTATTGACTTTCCTGCTTTTCTTTTAGTTTTGCTTTGTTGTTATGCATCCTCAAACAATATAGTTTACTCTTGCCTTTTTGAAATTTGTATAAATGGAATCATACAGGATGTAATGTTTTTGGTTTGGCATTGTTGTTGCTTTGCTCACACTTAGCTTATGTCCATAAGATTCATCACAATCTGATGATCAGTTCTTTTCACTGTCTTCTACTGTTCCATATAAGTATAGCCCAATTTTTTTAAATCTATTTTATGTTGGTAGACATATTTTTGGCTTTTACAAGAATTTCCTATGAATATTTTTGTGTACATATCTTTACTGCTTGATATATCTCTAAGGTTTCATCTGGTATGATTTTCTTTTTCGTTGAAGATCATATTTAGGGAC
Organism: Rhinolophus ferrumequinum; assembly: GCF_004115265.2. Lineage (NCBI taxonomy): Eukaryota > Metazoa > Chordata > Mammalia > Chiroptera > Rhinolophidae > Rhinolophus > Rhinolophus ferrumequinum. Next base: position 19,460,236 of record NC_046300.1, read on the forward strand.
TTCATAGTGGATCAAAAGTTGGGTACACTATTAAATTTCGCTTCTTTAAAAATACCTTTATTTCATTTTTTCTGAGGACTGGATTCTGTCACTAATTTTCTTTCAGAGCTTTCTTTTTCTTTTTTTTTTTTTTTAACCTGTTGTTGTGTGTTAGAAAGTTAACTATTTAACTGTTATTCCTTTGATGGTAAAATGACTAATTTGTTGGCTTCTTAATATTTTCAAACTTTCCTTAATTTTCTGCTATTTCTCTGTAATGTTCTAAATATGGATTTTGGTTAGTTTATCTTGCCTTAGCTTCATTGGGCTTCTCAAATCTGTGATTGATATGTTTTATAAGTTTTAAAAACTATCCATTTAATTATTCACTCTGTTTCCTTTCTCTCTCTCTTTATGGCACCTCAATTAAATGTATATTAGACCTTCCCACTGTTTTTTTCTGTCTCTTACTGTATTTGTTACATAATTTTGTCTTTCCATGCTTCACTGCAGATAATTTTATTACTTATCTTGAAATTCACTAATTCTCTCTTCAGCTATATCTAATCTGTTGTTAACACCCTCCCGTGGGTTCTTTATTAGTATCTTTACAGTTTATAATATTTAGCTGAGTCTTTTTCACAAAAATTGTCTTTAAGTTCCTGTTGATATTTTTAAGATCAGCTTTTATCTCCATGAACATGCTAAAGATAGATTTATAATCTGCCTCCGTTAACTCTAATGTCTACTCGTACATTCCCTCCGGTGCTATTCCTGGTGTGTGTGTGTGTGTGTGTGTGTGTGTGTGTGTGTGTGAGTGATTCCTGGCTCTCATAGTGTCTAGCCTTATAATCTTTGATGGTTTACTGGATATTTTATTTGAAAAATTACCTTTAGGAATACTATGAAATTAATTTATCTCTCTTCAAAGAGGATTTGATTTTCATTCTTTTGGGCATCTGGTGGGGGTAGGGAGGGGGGCGAATTAGCAATCCAGACCAAGGCTTCAAGTTTTTCTGTATCTCCAAAGTATAACTTTCACCTCCATTTCCGGGTGGAGACCTTTGAGTCCTAAACAAGAGAAAGTGTTACTTGATGGCCCTTGTTTATACTGAACACTTTAGAACTCTGTTTCCTGAAGATCTTGGAATATCTGCTGGTGAGGAGAAGCACTGGTGACATACCAGGTCTCCACTTGTGGTGCCACCATCCCTGTTCCCTCACCTCTCACCATTCTGACTCTTGTCTTAGCTTTCCTCCCTTGGCCTGAAAATGTCCCTGGCGTAGAAACATCTCGGCTTTCCTTCTTGAGCTCCATTCCTCTACTTGTTCCTCCTGTTAACTTATTTCTCTCTTGTGTAAGTCTGCTATGCTTTTAATCAGATGCATTTTTTATGTTTTGTTCTAGTACGTTTTGTTGTCTTCAACAGGAACGTTCTAATTTATCTAGTGCTTCACTGAATTGCTATGTGTTCAGTTTGGCCTTTTAAGTAATCAGCTGTGTTCAGTGCAGCGATTGGGGATAAGCATGTATTACTTTATTCATCTTTTATTCAACCTGGAAACATGTTCAGCCTCCTATGTGTTAGTTGAATATGACATAGTCAATGGCTAGTAGGAGAAATAGATTTCAAGAAAATAATTAAAATATAATTTGTACGTAATAGAGTAAAAAACAGGTGTTTGGGAATGTAGATTAGGTAAGAGAACGACCCTATTGAAGAAAACTTAGTTATAACAGAGATGAGTATTAAAATATCAGTAATTGGTATTTTCTTTCCATTTTTAAAGCAATATTGATCACAATAGTATAGAGCATAATGAGGAACATAAAAATTACTTTTTATGTTCTGGCTCCACCAGCCAGTTAAAGCATTTAAAATTTTCTTGATACGTACTAATGTTACTATATCTATGCCGATAGATATAGATTTGCATATTTTGCTTCTACAACCAGCATATTCCTTTCTTTACGCACTCCTACCCCTTCTTATGACCTAAAAAACAGAGGTACTTGGGTTTATAGAATCTTAATCATATTCATCTCTTTAATAATTGTCATCATTATTATGGAAACAGCTTATTTGGCACCTTGAGTCCAGTTCAGAAGTGTGCATTCATGAAGTTACGCATGTTTTACGAAGCCTTTCTTCCATACAACATTTACAGTATCTCTTCCTCCATCCCATCCAGACACCTCTTATATCATGAGGGCTCAGGTAATCAGTGACCTCATTGGGAAGACAGAAAGCTAATTCTGCAGATGTTAGCATCTTCTTTAATTGGTATTGTTAATATTTGGAAATCTCATTCAGCCATCTATTCTTCTTCTGTTGACAACTTTTGGTGACACACAGTACCTATTTATCTACAGACAGAATTTTTCAAGTGAAACCAGACTTTCATAAGTTATCCCATTTGACCAGACGAGACCTAGTATTGCACGAAGCCTATGTATCAACAGAGAAAATGGGAGATTTTCTAAGGATTTTCTTGTTAAAAAAAAACAAAAAACAAAACAAACAAACAAACAAAAAACATTAAAAGGGGTGGGGGTCACGGAATTGCAGAATTCTACCAGTGCATAAACCAGAGGAGAAGAGGTTGAGGAATGTTAGTTAAAAGTCAGAGGAAGAAAGAGTGAGGCAAGAATCTGACTTGATATTCCGTTTTCAGAGTAACCCATTCATTGGAGCAAACTGTGTTGATTGCTTTGCTAAGTCCATATTGCTGTAATTATTACAGCATCAAAATATGTTTCATCTAGAATCCACCTAATTCTTTTTAACAAAATCATTTATTTTTATCTGCTTATTCTTCCAAATGGATTGCAGAAGATCTTTTTTTTTTTTTTTTAAGACAAAAACATCCTACTGGCCTTTTGCTTAGGGTTTTGTTAAACCTATGAATTAATTTGAAGGGATTTATTATCTTTGCATTATTTCAGCCTTTCATCTAGGAACATGATATATCTCTCCATTTCTTCAGATCTCTTTTATGTCACACAAATATTCTTTTTAACTTTTTATTGTGGAAAATTTCAAACATATACAAGATCAGAGATAAACTTCTATGTGACCATCACATGCCTTCAAAGGGATCAATTCAAGGCTAATCTAGTTTCATAGCTATCCTTTCCTACTCTCCCCTATATAGTTAAAAAAAAATAAACACAGACATTATATCATTTTACCTACAAATATTTCAGCTTCTGACTTTGGTTTTTTCATTTTAAATTAAAATTTATTGGGGTGACAATGGTTAGTAAAATTACATAGGTCTCAAGTGTACAATTTTGTAATACATCATCTATATTTCACATTGTGTGTTCACCACCCAGAGTCAGTTCTCCTTCCATCACCATACACCATACAATTCCGTCACCATATTTGACCTCCTTTACCCTTATTTACCTATTCCTTCCCCCCTTACCCTCTGGTAACCACTAAACAATTGTCTGTAACTATGAGTTTTTGTTTCTTTATTTGTTTGTCTTGTTCCTTTGTTGATTTTTTTCTCATAGAGAACCTTCATGTGCTTTATTAGAGTTATTTGTAAATTTTTATATTTGTTAATATTAGGTGTAGTCTTTTTAAAAATCTTCTGACTGCAAGTGCTGGTAGAGAGGACAATTTAAATTGAATATTTATTTATATTCAACTACTTTACTGGATTTCTTGTAAGTTCTGAAAGATTTGAAGATTCTCTTGCAGTTTCTCAATATATAATTTTATCTGTATATAACTGTAATTTTGTTTTCTTCTTAATACCTAAGCTTCATATCAGTTGCAATTATAATGCCCTGATAGAATTTCCAAAAATATGTTCAGTAACAATAGTATTGTCTTCTTTGTGAGTTTATTAAAATTCCCTTAAGATACACATTCTTTATAAATCCACTTGAGAAATTATCTAAGAATGAGAATTTTACCATATTTCTTTTTATTATCTAATAGATAACTCTACCATTTTACTTCTTGAATGAAGTTAAATGTGTTAATATATTTTCTACATTACTGGTCAACCTCATTTTATTGCAGTAAATTACTGTAATGTATTGATGGATTTGTACATTTAGATTTTTGCCTCTATATACATGTGATCAATCTAGTGTGTGTGTGTGTGTGTGTGTGTGTGTGTGTGTGTGTGTGTGTTTTATCTTGGTTGTATTGTATTTTGAGTGCATTTTTAAACTGTCTTCTTTGCTTTAGAATAATTACTGTAGCATAGAGATCATCAGGTTTTGGACATGCTCAGAAAAATCAATCATAAAACTCTTGCTCAGAAATTTGGGGGGCAATAATTCCTTAACTGAGTGTTCATTTTTCCCATCTTTAATAAACTAGTAAGAATTTCCTTGAGTCTATTTTGATAACTTATATTTTGTCATATATTTAATACATAGAATTGAGATTTTCAAACATATTAGCAGAATATATTCATTCCCTTATTGTTTTTATCTCATTTTTGTCTTATATCTTTGTCTGAAAAGTTCATTTTAAAAATATTGTTTCTGTTTTTTCTGATTTGTTTCTCTGCTTCGAATCACTTCTTGCATTTACTCTTCAATTCACATCTTTATGAAATGTATTTAATTGTTATTCTTTGTCTCCTGCTTTCTTCATATTTTTGTTCTGGAAGAATGCTATTTCACTTTTGAAGGCAGATTTGCCTCAACTCCCTAAATTTTGTTTTGGAGTGTTCTCATTTATATTATTTTTCAATTAATCTGTAATAACAGTTTTGACTTACTCTTTGAGCCAAGAGTGATTTATTACAGTTATTTTAACCTTCCAAGTGCCTAAGATGTGGTTTGATATTCTGGATTGTTGGACTGTAGTCAGTTAATGATCAGCATGAAACCAGAGGTCAAGAGCGATAAATTTTTACTTTTTAAAGTCAACAGTGACTTTTGAAAAGATATCTCCTCATCCAGAATCCATTTTTAGTTTACACCTTCTTTTCCAAGTAAACAGTCCTCAGGGTTGGGAAGGAGAGAAAAGTGTTTGAAGAAGAATGAAGTGTTAAATATGAGTGTGTACACCCAGGGGGATAAAGAATTGAACTTCCCTGTGAGAGTAAAACACATAGGTTCTTTCATCTCTTGGTTCAAGTTCTAGGTGAGACTAGGAGAGTTGGGAAGTTTCTCTCCTCCTCTATCTCTCATGTCAACATGGTAAAGCAGAAATTAAATAGGTGGCAGGGGGGTTATAACCAGGCATAAGGGTTCCTGAGAAAGCCCCCAGTTTTCCCACAGGCTTCAGAGTAGTTGGCAGGGAGATCATCCAAAAATGACTGAAAAGGAATGAGAAGACACAAGGGAGCCTAGAAACAGGGGCAAGGACAAGGAACCTGACTCATGTAAATGACAACCAGAGGGCATGCAAGGTCTTCACATGTAAGCAGGAGGACAGAAAGACCACCTAGAAATGAGCTAAGCATGGAACACGTGGTCAGCATAGGGACGGTGGTGATCACCCTGGAGAAGCAGATGTTCACTCTCCAGCTTCAGCATAGGGTTGGCAGATTTAGCAACTGAAATACAAGATGCTCAGTTACATTCAAATTTCAGATAAACAATACTGTTTTAATATAAGTATATCCAAAATACTGGATGGGATATAGTTATACTAAAATTAATGGTTTTATAAATGCATATGTAATTCAAATTTAATAGGATGTTTTGTATTTTATCTGGCAACCCTCCTCAGTGGCATTTGTGAATGACCCAGTAATGTTAGATAGAGAGGAAAAGGAAGGAAAGTATCAGAGGAAACGTGTTTCATGTGTGAATGATCTAGAAGAACACTCGTCTGAGTTTTTCTGGAAGTGAACTGATAAAATATTTTGCATTAGAAATAAATATAGCTCCGAATCAGACATTTTTTCAGTTATAGAAAAATAAAGTGTCATTCTTATACATCCAAAATGATATCATTTTGAAATTCATAATAATTGTATTTGTTTTTAAGTTCATGTAACAGGCAAAATACGGCATTTCACAGTGTGATGTTTCCATCTTTGTGCAAGAGACAAGCACAAGCTGAATTAGGATCTGCAAGTGTTGATTCCAAATTCCTTGTCTTCTCCACCTCTGGTCCAATCAGCTGGGACCAGGGAAATGGGGTCGGGGAGTGGTGTACTGTCACCATATCTATGAATGAGAAGGGAAGTAAAGGGTCATTGTGAACTGGGCCAAGAGCCTAAGTTGTGACTACTACAAACGTCTTCCATCTCCTGCTGTGACAACTTACTAATGGATTGCTGAGCTTTAAACCTGGTCCAGGAACTGAAAAGAACAGGGAACATGGGTTGTATCTTTCCCATCTCTAGCTCCAAAGCAATTGTTAGAAAGAAGTTCATAGCTTGCTTTTTATAAGACTACTGTCTTCCCTCACATTTCATTATGCCCTTGTCACGGGGTAGCATATGTCACTATTATATGTCCTTTGGATCTTATCTCAACATATTATTCCTCTGTTTTAATACCAGTTTTAGATAGCACCATAGTGCAGATGAAACCCTTGATATCCAGTTACAGAAATATGGATGAGTACTCTAAATACTCATTTAGAGTACTGTCAGAATCTTTGTGCCATTTCAATATCCAACTTGCCAGAGATGTAGTGAAATACAATGAAATACATAGCTTTTAAAAGAGTGAGAACCAGTAATTTATATATAATAAGGAAAAGGTTGTTTTCTGCCTATGAAGTAGCAATGGAAAGCATTACAGGGTTAGTGTCTCGAATAATAGGTTGTACTTCCCAATTATTAAAGTTACAGGGTTCCCTCACTTAAAGGGTTGCATTGAAATCCAGGAGGAAAATCTCCAGGTAGTTCTTCAAATGTCTCCTTAATTTAAAAAGATTGTGATTGGGGAAATGGCTCAGCCATCATTGGTGTAAATTCATGGAGCCAGGAGTCATAAGTAAACACTAGAATCTGAACTTGGCTTTACAATTTAACAATGGATTAATGTGAGTCCATGGAGTTTAACTTTCCCTATACGGGGATTTCTTTTACCCAATGCTCTATTGCTTGAGAAAGTTTGTCACTTATATTCCAGGCATTTATCATAATTATTTAGAACCAATAATGTCATCCATTGGTGCCACACTAGATGAGCCCATAGAGAAGACATATCGTCCCTCATTATTGTACCAATTTCATGGTTTTATAAGGCAGGGGAGAATGAAGATATTTACAGTTAATTCTAGGTCACTGTGGGTCTCGGTCCCTGTACCTGTCAGCCCATAGTGTCTTTGTAGAGGGTACGCTAAGCAATGTTAGATTTGAGGACTGTATCTGTAATAGGATATGGGGCAGGAGTAGGGGTAAAGGCTTCATCCCATGATGTATATAATATGGTTATTCCCTGATTTCTGGCAAGTGCTAAATGATCAGAAATTGAGAATGTGTGATCTGAAGGTAGAACAAGGCAATGCTCAGGCAGTGAAATGTGCCAGGTGCTAGAACTGATGCCAGAGATGGGGCTAGGTTGCCCCAACCTGATGGGGCTCAGGTTGCATATGAAGAGCTTTGGATATCCCATTAGGAGTATATTCGTTTTCCTATAGGCAAATTGTTGCCTCTGTGTGGAAAATTAGGCAGTCTTCTTTGCCTGTCCAAGTCCTACTTTTTCTCTCATAAAACTCTGTGTTAGTATCAACTTTTCCAATGGGTCTTCTTGCTTTCCTGGCTGCTTTAGAGGTCACTTTTCTATCCAAGCATTTGTCCAGTATATATCACAAAGTCCCGTATGGTCAAACCAGTAGCCTGACAGCTACACTGAACCAGAGGCTCCTTAACTGTTCTTATTCCCAAAACAGGACTTGTCAAGTGTAATGGACAGATAAATGAGTGGAGGAATATAGTGACCTATTTAATCCCCATATCTATTCTTGAATTGGGGACTATTACTTTGCCCACTGTACAACTGAAGAAACTGAGTATAAAAATCATAAATAACATGCCCAAGGATACAAAGCTGGTAAGGACGGAACTGGGATTCAGAACCAATCAGGCTCCCTCCATAATCCATGCTTTTAATCACACAGCTCATAGGTTCCTAAATCAAGATGACAGGTAATGGAGCAAACTTATAGCCTAACTAACACTCTGAATTTTAAAGTCACAATGATGTACAGAAATAGAAAATGATTTAGAAAGATAAAATTTGAGTGGCAAACCCTCTTAGAACCAACGCAAAGTGAAATACTATTGCTAATGATTTTTCTAATTCTAACTCTTTTCCACAGACCTAGCCAGGCTGGTTAAGCTGACCTGTAAATCTCCTCCTAATTTAGTTTGGTCCCCAGACATTGCCAGTGGGTTTTTCTCATTGACTTCTTCTCTTCCAGCTCAGGGTGTACAGAAGTTCTGTAGATATAGTCACTTTCTCCCAGGATATACAGCTAAGATTGTTCTAAATGTCTCCTTTGGGAATTTGCAGTTCATCAAACAAGAGTTTTGTTTGGAAAATATGCTCATACACAGAGACAAATTGAGCCAGAGAATCCTAGAAGTTACCTCATCCCTCGGCTTCTAACCCACCAGAGAGCCCTTCTTTCTGCCTTCCATCTCTCCCTCCTTGCTTTTTTGCTCTTTGACTTTGAGTAGCTTCGACTTGCTGTTTGTACATAATGAGCTTCCAGTTTGAGATTCATATCCCTTCCTGCCACATTATTTCAGCAAAAATCCATTACAAATGACAAAATGCAACCTGAAAATAAAGCAGAAAGTGAACCCAGATTTAACCAGTTTCATCAAGAATAATTGTTTCTTTTCCCCCTTGGGGTGTTGGAGGAACAAAGGAAATGAGAAATTGTAAACTAGCATAAGTCTGGATCATCAAATGCCATTCCTTATGAAAGTTACATAAAGCATTTTTCAAAACCAAAAAGGAAAATAAACCGTGGCAACTTTATTTTCCAAATTAAATGTTTTCTTTTAGAAGCTACATATTTAGAAGCATACATACTGTCTAAAAAGATTAAATCTTGCCTTAATAGAAATGAAAGACAATGGGTTGGAGGCTTTGTGTAAATGTTTAACTCTTCCTACCTTTACAGATTTAGAAATAGTTTTCTTCTTGAGTGTGTCTCCTCATAAATATGTCTTAGAACAGGAGTCTACAAATTATGGCTCATGGGCTAAATCTAGCTTGACATCTATTTTTGTAAATAAAGTTTTATTGGAACACAGCCATGCCTATTCATTTAAGTATCCTATATGGCTTCTTTCATGCTACAACCCCAGAACTGAGTAGTTGTGTTTCACAAATTGTATGGCTTACAAAACTGAAAATATTTTCCATCTGGCCCTTTTGCAGAAATTGTCTGCCCATCCATGCTTTCAAACATCTAGAGGAGAGGGCTTTGCCTTTCCCAGTCTTTGGAACAAGAGTCTAAACTAAAAGTTCTGGGATTAAATATAATTTAATGAGTGGGTTAATCCACATATGGACCTTGAACCTCAGCAAGCTTTGTGTTCAAATTCTACCTCTGCTTGGGATTGCCCTGTGAGACTTTGACAAGTTGCTTAACTTTTTCTGAACCCCAATTATTTTATCTGCAAAAAAGAGACACTTCTTATTTTAAAGAACTACTCTAACATTATGTGAGGTAATGTTCAAAAGTGTGCCAAACATTGCCAACCACGTAGTGTGCACTCAGTGAATGTAATTTCTTTTTTCCTTTTATGTCCAAATTGAGGAGTGAACCACATATGAACGCACAGATTCTTCTGTGTGGACAAATGTCCATTAGTATAGCGGAAAAATTCTTTGTCATTTTAGTACATTTCTGTATTTTATTAGGAGTCTTTGAACAAAATGCTTTTGTCTGCTACATCTTGGGTTCTATTCAGGGGTTTTACTAAGTGCTTCCTGATTCATTTTAAACTATTATTTAAGACTAGTTATAAGTAGGATTGTCTGTGGTTACGGTATTATCAACAATTTCCAACAACTCTTTAAAGGGATTTATACAAAGAAGAGCAGAGAACTTGAGTTTCAGAAATTGCCTTCCTGCATAGCATTTTTCCTCTGTATAAAAATCAATCTCTTAGCTATACTCCAAGCCTCAGAGGCCAGACCTCTGGAGGATGCTCAAACTCCAAGAAATGTAGGTCAGTGGTCTTACTGCTGAATGTATAAAATTCCATTTGAAAAGGAACCAGGCCCTTGTTAAAAGCATCACAATAAGCTAGAGACATAGATTGATTTTGTTAAAATGGGTCCCTGTTGTGGAATCGCTCTTCTAGCTTCAGTCCAAAGCAATACACTTGCCCTGTGTCTTTCCTGTTTGAAAGACGCCACTTTCATATGCCTGTCCACCTATTTGGTAGAGATGCAACTAAGCCATCTAGACTGAAGAAATATGTTCTGTGTTAATAAGTATTTTTTCCAGACATTTCATTTAAACATTGTGCCATGAATATTTATCCCCAGGAAGTGGGCTCCCATGCAGTATCATTCTCTTCAATTTACAGATGCATGAAATGGTGATATGATGAGGCAAAGTGATGTAGTAATACAGTAAATGCTCAGGGCTCAGAAGCAGCACATGACTGCTGGATGCTTTTGCTGTGCACACGTTACGAGGTGTGCCAAGAAATCGGCAAATAATCTATACCCTTGCACCCTCTTTCATCATGCCGTTTGGGCACAGATATCACTCCAGGCTTCACTGTATTTGCCCATGGCATGTTCTTGGCCTTGACCTCGTCTTTTCTCTTCTCTTTCTTCCTCCTTTTCCCTTCTCCACCATCCTCATCTCTTCAGCTTTCCTCTTCCTTCTTTCCCCCACTTCCTCCCTTTTTCACCAAATCCTACCATATTGTATTTTTGTAAGCTGCCTTAAGTTCTCTTTTGCAACAAACTATGTTGTAATAAATATATATCAGATAGACGCATAGAAACTCAGAGCTGGAAGTGATGCAGGAAGAGCAAGACCTTAATCCCTCCATTAGAGTTGAGTGAGCAAAGTTTACTTATATCTGTGTTGATATGATTGAACTTCCAAAAACAAATGGTGTTTTGATTTGTATCACAAAAGCATAGCAAATCAAAAAGTTGAATAGATTAGGGTTATGGGGGTTGTTTTTCACATCACATCCATGTAACAATCCTTGGACATGTTTCATAGATGATTACAACTCTAGTATTATCCATATCCCACCTATACTCTCTTTATTTAGGTGCATAGAATAAAGTCATTCTTCATTTGTTCATACACAAGTAAAAGTTTGATAATGGACACTAATAGCACAAAAAGAAGTCAGATAATTACCCTGGTTATATTCTCTTATAAAAATGTAATTCTTCAGAGATATCTATTCTCAACAGGAATGTAATGCTGATTGAAACTTCTAGATCAGGAATTTTCGACATAAGGTCAAGACCTCTCAGAGCAGTGGTTTTCAAACCTGGCTGCCCATTAAGATCACCCAGGAAGCTTTAAAACAACAAAACAAAACAAAAACTGCCCTTACCCCATACCAGAGATTCTGATTGTTCAGTCTGGTAAGGACTGTGCTTTGGTATTTTTTTAAAAAACTCTTCAGATAATTCTAATATTGTCAAGGTTTAAGAACCACTGTGCTCATTGGTCTTGTTATACAGTCAATTGTAAGTCATATCAGCTTTTCATTTTCCCTTTTAGTGAACAGTCAGAATAGAATGGAACAGAAAATATCAGTATGTATTTCAAATATTAAACTTCTGTTTCTGTTTCATGTATATTAGGGTGGATACTGTCACTGTTGAAAAATAATTTCTCACTGTGAGTTATACTTAGGGTCTGAACAGCACTGTTTTAGATTATCTTTAACTGAAAAGGTATGTTGATAGCTGCCTAAAGAAAACTGGAAAGTCTGCCCCATCCTAAGAGAGAAGCCCAATTGCACTATTTTTAAATGCTTGTAGGGCATGCAGGGGCAGTGCCCGTGATCTCCACACTATCTCATATTTCTTACCTATTTATAGAAGCACTTACATACTAAGACACTGAGCCCAGCATTCTTCTCTCCTATAGGCGCCCATCCATCACTGCTTAAGCTCATTAAGTTGCATTTTTTAAAAACATCTTTTAGCTCGGTTTCCTTATTTTTAACTCAGCTCATCCTAACCCTTAGGTCACGGGTATGTGAGGAAGATTTACACTTCAGGAGAAAATATCGGTACTCAGATTTGGCACTAAAGGACTCTATTAGTTTTCCGAAAATCCCTATCTGGTCCATAGGCCTAGAAATTAACAAAATATTCTGGAATCTTCTGGAGGCTTTCTGAAAGTAGAAGTGGGGACTAAGTGTTCAAATAGCCAGTGGTTTTCACACATCATATAAAATTGTTCGGCCCCTATGATTTTGTAGCAGTTCATGTGGCGGTAACGTGGAAACCCCTCTCAGGAAAGCTCTGCGTTCTGGGCCGCGCTGGCCCTGCCCCCTGGGTGAGCGAGACCCTCCCCTTTTTTCTCCCTCTTGCCCGTAGTCTTGGTTTAGGGCTGTTGCACAAGCGCTAGAGGGCTGCTGTTTTTTCCCATCGTTTTGCTGGGAAGTGTGTGTGGGGTGATTGGGAGGAAGGAGCAGCTAGGGAGACAAATGGAGAAGGGAGGTGAGACAGGGGAGCCTGCGGCTTTGAGAGACCTGAAGTTTCCTCAGCTAGGGATTCGCCAGGGATGGGACCTGAACAGTTGTGCCCACCGTTCGTGCAGTGCCCCTTTGTGCCACTTCTACCTTGAGCAGCGACACAGGGTGCAGGATCTGTTTGCTGACTTAGAGCAATGCACCCAGTAGAAGAGTGATGGTTTTTAAAAATAGGTCAAGTGCATTAAAGAGAGACTGCACTCACCTATGAAATTAAACTTAAAAATTAAATAATAATAATAATAATAATAATAATAATAATAATAATAGTAGTAGTAAATAACCCACAGCCCAAAGGAGGAAGACAAATACAAGGGCATATCATGTAAAACTTCCTTTTCAAAACATCATGAATGAAATGATGTCTTCTCTAAGAACATACTTCAGAGTACTGGGTAGTTCAAAAGCATATATAGGAACTGAATGAAGCAGAAGAGGAAATCACATTTTTTGTTGGAAACAGCACACAGCATCCAGAAGCTTTTGGGAAACCATGAGAGTCAGGCGGTCCACTGAGCAAGTTTGGAAAGGGGACTAACAGGACGGCAATATTTGGAGACAAGGGAAGTTGATGTGAACTTTGCAAAGGAGATGTTGAAATGGCAAGGCAACAAGCTCAAATATGTCACCACATGATAGAATACAGCAGTGCAGACAACTCACCAGTTCTTCAGAAATTCAAGCACATGTACCTTAAATATCAGCAGACTTCTGTATCTACCATCTTCCACAAGATGGATGTGATAGAGAAAGGAGAGGAGTAAGAATTGGAGAAGTAATTGAAGACATAGGCAGAGGTTGATCTGCAGATGATACCAGTGACTGGGAAATGCTTGAATGGCATAGGAAAGAAAGTTGAATCAATTGAAAAAAACATGATTCAGAGCTGGTAATGAAAGCCTATAAGTCAGGATGTGAACCTTCTGCAAACGTTGAAACAGCCAATGAATCATGATGTATCTGAAACTGGCCTTTCAGATGGCAGAGGAGAAGGTAAATAAAAACTCAGATTTGGTACAGAGTTTGAAGAAAAACTCTGGTCCTCATCAAAAATAATCTTGAGCTGGATGCAACACAAGATGATTTTAACAATTTCGACTTCCTTCCTTCCCTTCCTTCCTTCCTTCCTTCCTTCCTTCCTTCCTTCCTTCCTTCCTTCCTTCCTTCCTTCCTTCCTTCCTTCCTTCCTTTTTTCTTTCTTTCCAGGCTATTCATGGCTCAGCTTAATACACCAACTTTTTCCATGGTTGAGTCTGATTTATTTCCTTTTGGGGAAAATAACACTAACATTATTGTCATTTGCTTAACTCTATTTCCTCCACCCCACACCAACTATTCAGCAGTCATTCAACATATCCATTTTCCACTGTCTGCATGAGGAAATCGAAGACAACTAGACAAGTTACACTTGGTCACTGATGGCTCCTTAGCCCTTCGTCCACCTAGAGCATGCCCTTACCCACTCTGATTTCATACTCAGCTGTTTGTGTCTTCCATACAAACCATGCTGAGACTTGGAAAGACCCACAACTGCTAAGAAGACCATCAAGTATGATAGCTGACACAAGGTCAGGCTTGGCTCCAGTTGGGGCAATGAAGACCATGGATAATTTTTCTTATTGCTCTAAGATTTCTTGTATTCGTTTCTATAGGGTTACTGGCAGATACATCCCATTGAAAAGGGGTGGTGGGTGAGTATAATATATTCATTTCATAAAAAGTGAGGAAATCTATAGCTAGCATCCCATTCTGCAGTTTGCCTGGGAAGAGAAGTTAATCTAAGGAGGAAAGGGCGTTGACAGCTGTGAGGGGTTGAGGTACAGGAATATGTAGGAGAGAAGGAGTATCAGGAGGATTTTGGCTGAAAACTGAGAAGTGTTCTTAGTTAATATTATTTCACAAGATTTTCACAATATTCCCATATGGTGGGTAGAGCAAGTGTTATTATCTCCATTAAGTAGATGAGAAAAATGAAGCCCAAGATGTTAAGTGGCTTGCGTGGAGCTCTGACAGCAAGTGACTAAATCAAAAGCAGAATCCACATCTGCTAATTCTCACTTTCTTCTGCCAGAAAAATAATGACGCTGAAGTTGTAATATCTATATGAGTCTGTGGAAATTCCATGAACAGTCATTCTTACTGTGGCATTTACGTCCTCGGCATCTTGGCTATTCTTTATCTTTACAGCCTTCCCAGCTATGCCCTACGTCATTCTTTAGCCCCAGTCATACTGATTTAATTCAATTTTTTTTCTTCTCCTACTCAGCTACTCCTTATCTTTCAGCTTTTAGGTGACACATTTCTTCGTTTGAAGAGCCCTCTGTAGCAGTTCTAAGTCAGTGAAAGATGACCCCTCTTCATGCCCCTTAGACTTCGTTCTTTCTCCTGTATTAGCACTGTACTCTAATTGTCTGTTTTTCTGTCCCTATCTTCATCTTAAACTTCTTAAGGATAGTGACTTTCTTATTTTCATTACAGCACCAGTGCCTAGCACAGCTTTTGGTATATGTTAAGGTTCTCAAAATGTTCACTCAATAAATAAATAAAGCCAATATCAGAAGGTATAATCATTTCAAAGTTCACTTTTATGAGTATATTCTAGATTACAACCAAACTTTTCTGCCATTCACAACCTAAATTCAATCCACAAATGTTAGCCTAGATGGGTAGTACTTCCATTGGGGTTGCATGCCCACCTCCTAGCGTCATAGTGCTTGTTAAAAAATAGGTCCTCAACACATAATTTTGGAATGAATGGTTAGAAGGTTAATATACCCATTTTCTAATGCATTTAGTTTGGACAATTTCTTCCATGTGAATAATGGTGATATGGGACAGAATATGGGAAGAGCCATATGGGGAGAATTCTTGGTAGCTTTTGTTTGGTAAGCTGAAAAACATGATTGCAAAGAGTGAGGACTTAAAGTAGGCCCATACGGTCACTGATTCCTGGGAAAGAAACCACAAGAATCTGATCTGGCCTGTAGAAATCAAAGATGATTTAACTAATCTTGAGAAGGAAAATATATAGCCTTCTGATTCATGAGGTGTTTTAATGATATCCTTAAATATCACCAGGGTCACATGTATTTAGAAATATCTCAAAATGCTTCATAGACAAGATATTACCACTAACAAGTCACATTTACAGGAACAAAGTCAGAGCCTGAAACAGGATGTCAGTTGTTTTGACCTTCAGTTCATTGTGTTCTCTGTTGCCATTTTCCCTTTTCACCGACCTCTTCAAAACCTCTTAATGAGTGTTTATGGAGCATTCTCTCCCATATGTATTGAAGTACCCACTGTGGAGAGAGTAGAGCATAATGGGTAAAGAGTTCAGGCCCTGAGTTCAAGCAGCCTTGGTTTGAAACCCAGCTCTACCACTTCCTAGGTACATGAATTTAGATAATTACCAAATCTTGATGTGTTGCAGTTTCTTCACATGTACTATGACATTGACAAAAATAATAGAACTTGAGATTTAAATGAGGTTATACATATACTGTACCTAGCACATAGTAAGAACTGTATAAATGTTGGCTCTGGCCATTTTATTATGTGCTAGGTTAGGTGTTGTGAACACAAAGAGTGAAGAAGAAAGTTGTGGTTTCTCTACTTATGTAGTGTGCTTGTCATATGTCTGTTTCTCTTTACTGTGTAATTTATTCCTCTGCCTTGCTCTGAAAGGGCCTGACTCCTGAAAAACACATTTCCCAGGCTCCCTTACCAATTGACTTCCCACTAGGTTTAGACAGCGGGAGGTTTAGATAATAGACTGAGGTGGGGGGAGAACGGTGTCTCGCTGCTTCGGTAGCATTACCGGCTGAGGCTTTCTCTTTTCCCTTTCCCATTTCTCTCCAGAGATGCTCACATGCCCCACCAGAAGCTCTAGGTCCCAAGCTTCTTACCAGATTTCTGCTTTGGGAGTGAGGCAAATATAGAAGAAATTAGAACTAAGAGGAAAGACAGATCACACATTTAATCCTGGATCCAACTGTGCCTGAAGATTATATGTCCGGAGTTTTAGAAATAGGAACCTATGAAAATTCCCCATTTTGCCTAGGCTACTTTGATTGCATTTCTTTCATTTGCTACTGTGAGAGTTCTAATACATTGTCTACTAATTCCTGAAAACTGTTTGAGATGGTATCACAATATGTATAAAGCACTTTGTATTCTCATTGAACATTTGTCTCTGGCATTCACATAACTCATATTTATTGGCTAGCTAGGATTAAGTGTGTAAAGATGAGCAAGATCAACATGGCTTTTGATAGCACAATAATGGCTATTTAAGTGTTTTACATTTAAAAAGTAAATATGTTAACTTTTACTATATTTATTCCAAAATGTTTTCTCTGGAGATCTGAGCATCTTCCCTTGGTTGATGTGTCTTAAACTAAAGACATCACATCAATTTTAATATAAAATATAAATCAAAATGCAAAGCAAAAACTTTTGGGGAAAAATTTTAATTTATTTTCAATAAAGGAAATCCCAAGCTTCTCAGTGTTCTTTATGAAACCTTCCCAAGGCAGGAGGGTTTTTCAGTGCAATGAAATTAACAGTGTCACTGCTGCAGGACATCACTCATTCTGCTATGTTTCCGTGGCCCTCCTCTTCTCCATTTGCCTATGATGATGCAATTTGTCTTCTGATAATGAATGAGCTTCCTCTCCCTTTCAACCACCAACATAAGTCACTAAAACTTTCCCAAGATATGTCCAAAGTTCACCTGCTTTGGGAATGGTTTTGAATCTTCCATGGTTGATGACAGTAAATTTACAATCATGATACTACTGTGTGTGTGTGTGTGTGTGTGTGTGTGTGTGTGTGCGTGCTTTGTCCTTAAAATATACGAGTGGCCTTTTAATGTTATAATGTATGGTCAGGCTGTAGTTACTATGGAAACAAAAGCCAAATTTCCTGACATTTGAGGGTAGGGAGATGCATGCAGTGGTGGCATCTGTGATCAGAGCTGAGAAATTGCTGATAGAATTAAAGTAGCTTTAAGAGTAAGGGGCCTTTTCTGCCTCAATATTCAGGTCAGAGCAATCTACTTTTCCCCAATGTCCACCATTAATATCCATCAGAGTCAGACTGAAAGCTTGCTGATATTCCTTTCATTATTATATTATACTCAGTTTATTTTGGCTGCTGCATGAGTGAGAGTTCTTGGATATAGTTGGTATATAACTTGTTACATAATATAAAATCATGATTTATGATAATGGAACACATTATATCTAGATTAATGTTCACACAAGGCAATATTATTATTAAGACAGCAAATACATACTTTTGTTTGGAATGTGATATCTTGAGATTTCTTTTTATTCTTATTTTCTTCACTTTCATTTTTTTAATTTTTCAATTACTGTGGACATGCAGTATTATATTAGTTTTAGGTATACAACATAGTGATTAGACATTTATATAACTTATGAAGTGATCACCCCAATAAATCTAGTACCCGTCTGGCACCATACATAGTTATTACAACATTGCTATCTTCTTTATGCAATGCCCTCCATCCACATGACTATTTGTAACGACCAATTTGTACCTCTTAATCTTTTTCCCCAGTTCACCCATCTCCCCAACACCTCTCCCATCCTGCAGCCATCAAAATTTTCTCTGTATCTATAAGTCTGTTTTGTTTGTTCATTTATTTTGTTTTTTAGATTACACATATAAGTGAAATCATATGACATTAGTCGTTCTCTGACTTATTTCACCCAGCATAAATACCTTCCAGGTCCATCCATGTTGTTAGATATGGCAAGATTTCATTCTTTTTTATAGCTGAGTAATGTTCTATTATATATATGTACCACTTCTTCTTTATCCATTCCTCTATTGATGGACACTCAGATTGCTTCCATATCTTGGCTATTGTAAATAATGCTTCAATGAACATATGGATGCATATATCTTTTTGAATTAGTGTTTTGGGTTTCTTCAGATAAATACCCAGAAGTAGAATTACTGGGTCCTTCTTTGTCTCTTGTTATAGTCTTTGTTCTAAAGTCTATTTTGTCTGGTATAAGTATTGCTATCCCAGCTCTTTGTTTGTTTGTTTTTTTCATTTCCATTTTCATGAAATATGGGTTTCCATCTCTTTGCTTTCAGTCTGTGTGTGTCTTAACATCTGAAGTGAGTCTCTTGTAAGCAGCATAAGTAAGGGTTTTTTTATCCATTTGACCACCCTATGTCTTTTGATTGGAGCATTTAATTCATTTACAATAATTGTTGATAGATATGTAGTTATTGACATTAGATTGTTCATATTTTGATCTATTTTCTTCTTCTTCTCCTTCTCCTTAATGAAGTCCCTCTAACATTTCTTCTAATACTGGTTTGGTGGTGATGAACTCTGTTAGCTTTTTCTTGTCTGGGAAGCTCTTTATCTGCCCTTCAATGCTAAATGATAGCCTTGCTGGGCAGAGTAATCTTGGTTGTAGATCCTTGATTTTTATCCCTTTGAATATTTCATGCCAATCCCTTATGGCCTGTAAAGTTTCTATTGAGAAATCAACTGACAGTCTTATCGGTGCTCCCTTAGAGGTAACTAACTGCTTTTCTCTTGCTGCTTTTAAGATTTTCTCCATGTCTATAACCTTTGGCATTTTAATTACGATGTGTGTTGGTGTGGTCATGTTTGGGTTCATCTTGTTTGGAACTCTCTGTGCTTTTTGGGCTTGTATATTTATTTCCTTTGCCAAGTTAGGAAAATTTTCCATCATTATTTTTTCAAATAAATTTTCAATTCTTTGCTCTCTTTCTTCTCCTTATGGTACCTCTATGATGTGAATTTTGGTACACTTGATGTTGTTCCAGAGGCCCCTTAAACTCTCCTCATTTTTTTGGACTGTTTTTTCTTTTTGCTATTCTGATTGGTTGTTTTCTGCTACCTTATCTTCCAAATTGCTGATTCAACCCTCTGCTTCATCTAATCTACTGTTGATTCCTTCTAGTGTATTCTTCATTTCAGTTATTGTATTCTTTGTTTATGACTGGTTCATTTTTATGTTTTCTATTTCCATCTTTATGAGGTTCTCATGGCGATCATTAAGCATCCTTAAAAACCAGGGTTTTGAACTCCACATCTGGAAGATTGTTTGTCTCTATTTTGTTTAGTTATTTTCCTGGAGCTTTGTTTTGATGTTTCACTTGCGACATGTGTTTATTCTGATTGTACTGTATGTCAGAGGAATGTGAGAGGGATATGGAATGTGGGAAGTCTCATCATCACTGAATTGTTTAGTGAGGGTCCTCTGTGCCCAATCTAGGGTTAAGCTCTGTGGTTGTGGACATGAATAGGAAATGATTCCTTCCCTCAAGAACCTACTTGGCCACACGTGGAGAGAATACATGCAGACTGCTCATTGAGTAGGGGCAGTGCAGGAGCAAAGCCAACAAATGCAGCCAAATATAAAAGGAATATATGTGTCCAAAGGGATGGGCAGATAAAGAACTTGGAAGGGAAGCAAAAGTTGAGATGAGACCCAAAGGAAGGGCAGACCTAGTCAAAGAGGGAAGACTATATTTGGTGTTAGTAAACTTCAAAACTTATAAATATGCTGATACAGTCTTTTGAATGTGTCAAATATTATATTAAAATAGAGACATAGTAGAGTAAATGGTGTGAGCAAAGATACAGGTGGGGCATGATCTAGTGGTTAAGGCACATTGAGTAGTTTGGTTATGCTGCTGGGGCAGATAGTTCTAATAGGTATTTTCTGGGAATGAAGATGCTCGGGGAATTATGAGGCTTATGAAGGACAGGTTAGAACATGTAGGATTTTGTAGACATGAAATGACATTGAGGGCAACAGGGCTTAAACTCTAATAGCTTGAGTTCCAAGACTCTAGAATGGTAATAAACAGGGTGAATTTTGGTCCACCGCTTGGTGAGAAATAACCGGTCAGTAAATGCAAATTGAATTTGGTTGCAAATAAAACTCATCTGAGACCAACTCAAAAAAGTCTTTGGAATTGTAGCTGATATTTTGTGGTGGTTAAAACTTGTTGGTGCTTGTGTAACTCTTCCATAGTTTTCCTCGGATTTTTTATATCGGAGTTATTGTCACTTCTGGCCTTTTCAATATGGATATGAATTGAAAAGTTTTTAAAAGCTTACTGTTTTTTTGCCTGTGAAATTGTATAAAGTATATACAAAATGGTAGGTTATTTACTTATTTATTTATTTATTTATTTTGCATTCTGAGGGCTGAGTGAGTTATAGACAATTTTTTTCATCTTGAGAAACTGGCCCACCTTGATGTCTCAAAACTTCTCGGTACTCATCAGTGAAATGGTTGAGGATGGACTTAGTGTTCGGAACTCTGAGGGGTGTTTTTCTTTTTTAGAAACACAATGGATAATCTGTGTCTCCAAGTTAATGCATACCTATTGCTTCTGATGTAGGGCAGTCGTAGAATGAGACCAAACACCATTGGCACAAAGTACTAGAATATTATATAGGTCATATCTGTGGGTGTGTTTTCAAAATCGAGTGTATTTTAAAAATGGACAGTCTTATGATCTTTCTTTCTTTCTTCTTCTTTTCTTTTTTTTTTCCCCCAAAAGGATCTTCTTAAGAAATGCTACTCTGCCAAGGCATCTTACCTCTTTCAGCAGGATAAATTCTATGATGTCAGCTATGACACAGGAGACAAGTCTATCCAATGTAGCAGGAGAGCTGATGCATTCAAGTTCTGGATGACTTGGAAGGCCCTGGGCACATTAGGCCTTGAAGAAAGAGTTAATCGTGCTCTTGCTTTATCTAGGTATGTGTGTGTGTGTGTGTGTGTGTGTGTGTGTGTGTGTGTGTGTGTTCATGTATGTCTGCAATAGACTCAAAGAAAGTAACATTTGCATGGTCTGTACATGTCCTTTCAGTTGTGCTTTCCTTCTTGCATCTGATAACTGTTTTTCTAGTATCTTCTATGTATGAGGAACTATAAACAAAGCCCTCCAGGGTCCTAGCCTAGTAAGAGATACATTCAGGTGCCAGAGCAGACAAAATACAGGTGAACCTACTTTTTGGTAAGGGGAGGTACATGGTACCTCAGACCACTCAGGAAGATTCTCTAGCACATTCTTGAAGGGCACGGGCAGAGGCTTCCTAGGGAAAGTGACATTCGACTAAGAGCCAATAAAAAAAGGAGAGAAGAATTATCCAGGCAGAGGGAACACCAGACCGAAATTTCCAGATATGAGACAGATCATGGTGACTTCAAGGACCCAAAAAAAACAGGTCTTGAGAATCTGGGGCTGGTGCAAAGGCATAAACGTAAACGTAATAGAGCAGCGCCTTGTTGCTTGTCCTGTTGTTCCATTAAAGACAAAGCTTTCGAAACCACTTTCAAAGCTCTTGAGATACAGGTGCTGGACGTTTGCCACCTTAACAGGACTCTGCTGCTAAGCTTGGCTCAGTGGGTGCAATGGGCACGCTGTGACCACATTTAGTTTTAAATGTGATTTCTTGGGCCTGAGCTGCATAGGGTTAACCTTTGTGGTGTTAAAAAAAACATATAAAATATTTAAACATTTAAAACATTTGAAAATAGAGAGATTTGTCAAAAGTCTAGACTGTGTGGAAAGATCCGAATGCTCTCTGTCGCACGCGGTGACAGGCCGCTGGTCTTGACGCCTGACTCTCCGGAGAAGCACAGACCCCTCCACTTCGTCCTGGTTTTCATCTGGCCTATTTTACTATAGCATAGAGGTGTGGATTCTAACGTAGCTCTACCATTTACAAGCTATGCAACTTGGGCAAGTTTCTTCACATTTCTCTAGCTCAGTTTCATCCCAGTAACGTAGAGATAACAACAGCGTCTAACTCAAATAATTGTTATGTAGATTAAATGAATTGATATCGTAGACACTCAGAATAGGGCCTGGCCCATGCTACATGCTATATGAGTTTAAGTTATTAGTGTTTCACTTGCTTGGCCACTGCAGGCATCAGGGTTTGTGATGTCTGGTTTGGATCCTCTCTCCTTCACTCCCTGTTCACATTTCACTTGCAAAGACCTGAAGTGTCTCCTTAGAGATTTAAAACTGTTTCTTTTGTGTATACTGAGAGTTGTGAGGGTGATGTTCTGTGTGACCCTATGCAACAGTGATGATCTTCGCATCACTCCAGACTGTCTGAAAACCTGGTGTCTAAAAGAATTATTTATTCTAAGAGTTCTGTAAGTTGGGGGGAGTGGCTTCATCTCATACTATGGTGGCTGTGGATGGAGGGAAGGGTCTGTGTCTACTCGCCGCATGTCTTGCATCTTCTTTGGACCCGCAGGCTAGCGGAGTGTGTTCTTGTAATGGGGCTGACAGGCACCTTATAATAAGGCAAGCCCAATTTAACGTCCTGATTGCATCATATCTAGTAGCATTCCAATGGCCAAAGCAAATGCCATGGCCAAGCTCTATGTCAAGAGGCGGGAAGTACATTCTGCCATTTTTCAGGAACTCCAAAGTTACACAGCAAAGGGCTTGGATGTAAAGACAGGGAAAGAAATGGCTTTGGCATTTTCAGAAGACTGTTAAGTTAGCAGTTTTGGTGATTATGGCTTAAGAAATAGTTTGGAAAATCTGTAAATATTGTATCAGGACTCTTTTGATGGTGAGCCACAGAAACCTTCACCCAAGGTATTATAAACAAAGAAAGATCATTTATCATCTCATGTTACTTCTAAGCTAGTGTACTGATGACTTCTGGAATGGCTTATTCTACGGGCTTAAACAATATTATGAGGCCTCAATCTCTCTCCATCTATCAGCTCTGCTCTCCTTCATGTTGAGTTTATTCTTATGTAGGAAGGTAGCTCCCAAGAGTTTCAGATCTATATCCTCCCAGGCTCAAGTTCAAGGTCAAAATAAGAGAGTGCTCCTCTCTCAACAATCCCGAAGAAAGTTTCAATTATTTCTGGATGAGGCAAATGTCCATTTCTGAATCAGCCATTGTTGCCAGGGAAATGTGATACTCTTATTGGTCATGCTGAGTCACATGACCTCCCTTGGCACTAGGGAGACTGTCAATTCCCTATAGATTATATACTGAAACTAGGTGAGGAGTGTGCCTTTAGTAGAAGTAGAATTAAAATGCCTTTGTCAGAAGTAGGGAGATAACTACCCAGTGGTGAAAAAATAAAAGTATGTACCATAAATATCCATAGTTACTCATTAAATTAAAAGTTCAGAAAGCTCTGTTCACTTCTGTGTATTTTCTCATACTATTTAAGTGTGGTAGAATCTCTTCCTTATTTTACCTAAGCTGCTAAGTAATTCTATGACAGGTATCTTGAAACAGGCTAGATATAAATATTTGATAATCCTATTTATTTATTATAAAGTTAACATTCATCTCAGGGTGGAATTTAATTTATAGTCAAAGGATATTTTCTAATTTTTTTCAGAGAAATATCATAGGAGAATAACTGTTAACATTTCAATTCAATTCAACAACACTGATTGTTTATAAATGTTTGTCTAGTTGGAGTTGGATTGAATGGGATTAACATTTCAGTGAGCACTCTGCAGACTCTGTGACTTATATTTAAATATTTAAAAAATAATCCCTCCTCTTTCATGCTGTTCCTCATAATAAGAGTGAGCCAATAAAAATGATTCTCATCTGTGGGCAGAAGGTTCCACTTGGCATAATTTCTGTAATTTCTGAGCAATACTGTTTTATTTCCAGGAAGTACAACGTCCTTCAGTAGAGAAGAACTCTAGCAAAGTAAAGGTGCAAATGAAGACTGTGTTATTGTAAGGACTGCACATTAGCAGCCCAGCCTAGCTAAGATATCCAGAGTGCTCCAGGAAGACACTTAGGCCCTCGGTCAGGTCTCTTAAATACTGGAAACGCTGTGCAGCTCTTCCCCTGGCATATTGCAGTAAGGATTGCACTGACTCCATGGAAATAATGTTTCCATGTTCCTGAATCAAAATGGAGCTTAGTTTTGAAATTTAAGGACCAAATTTTGATGTACCAGTGGATTGCCATCACCCTGATCAGATAGCTCTCTCCCTCTTCCTTTGGGAAAGCAAGAACAGCCATTTTCAAGAGGACAATGATTCCTATTTTATAAGTTGTCAGAAATCCAGCAAGAAGGAAAAACATATTACTTGGAAGATCTTGAAGGCTGTCCAAATTTCCACTTGACCCTTGTCATTCCAGTTGACGAGAGCACACTTCTTTCAAGAAATATTAATGACTAAATACTGGCATTCTCCTCTGGTTGTTTGAAAACCCTGGCGTTGGGAACCGAAAGTAATATGCGATTTTAAGGCTCATTGAAACCTAGAGGGTGGAGATTTTAAAACTGCCACCTCCAGCACAAGGCAGGCAATTGTGTGTCTCCGATTTCTGACTGGGAAAGTAGAAAATCTTTCACAAAAGCCAGGGCTGCCTGTTAATGAAGGCATGTTCTAGGCCTTTGTTATGACACTCAGGTTAAATGGATATTCACTAAGGGGTAATTTTTAGAGCGAATCCAAGAAGAGTCATGTGTATAAGTCTTTTCAACAAAACAAACAGCTCATGAACTCCCATTCTGGTGCTTTATTAACTCTCCAGTGTATCATTTATTTATTCCCTTGACACACAATCTCTGTAATCTCTCTGATGGAATTCATTTCATCGACTTGCATGAATACTGAGGGGTATATTGTTAGTATGGAAAAGGTGAGCAGTTACACAATAGCACTTTTGTGCTAGTGTATTTCTCTAGGTGACAAAAGGGAGAGAGTCTAGAAGACTATGGCAGAGACAACGTTCTCAATTTTTTATATTGGTAATTTTTTTTTTAAATCACAATTGCAGGAGAATGTCCATGATGACTCACACAAGCCGTGCAGTATGTCTTAATATATGCAGAGCATACAGAAAGCAGATGGAAAATAACCCCCAGGAGTCCTCCGAGGCTCCATGCATCAGAAGAAATTTCAAATAAGGAGATGAGACGGGGAGAGAAACTTGGTCCAGAGTGCTCCAGGAGACACTAAGTGGCTGGTGAATTGGGAAAGGGACTGGAAGGGCTGTTTCCAGAAAGGAAAGAAGGTCCTGCAAGAGGACAAGTGACAAGAAAAATATTAAATAAACTCATGTAACAAGTCAGAGAGTTGAGGGTCTCTAACGTTGGAAGCACATTTGTAAACAAAGGAAGAGAAAGTGTTTTAGAGCAAGACAGTCATTAATATATGCCTCAAAATCAAGCCAGGATCTTAATATAATGAGTTGTTTTACCCAGTAGGATTGGTGAAAATGCTTGCTAATGTTTGTCTATTTGTTTGTTTTTCTCTTTTTTCTGCTAAGATTAGTGGGAAGGAGAGTGATGAGTTTTATGAAACTTTTGTTGCTTTCTGAACCTATTTACCTGGATGCCTTTTGGTACAAGTGGTTTATGGTTCTTATATTATGTCCCAAAACTCAATGTACATCTTTTTCTGGCTGGCATCAGATAAGAATAGTTGGTGGTTTTTTTTTTTTTTTTAAATGTATTTTATCTTTAGGCTGTTTCCATATATTGAAAAAGAAAAGTTGTAAAGAATAAATCATCCCTATGAATGTAGGCAGAAGTGACTCAAACTTTATTTTGTTTCCTCCCCAAGCTCATTTCATTTAAGCATTTATTTAAGAAGAGGGTAAGGTACCCTATAGAAGAGGCCTTTGTAAATTTGCATTTCTGAAATTACACTTTGTGGATAATAGACTTCCAGAAGATTGTAATAAATGTTCTTCCAAAAAATGTTTTCCTAGTCAAATATCCCTGGGAAATGATACCTATACTATAGTACTCCTCTCTTGGAGATTCAGTGTTCATTAGCACGTTAAAGGCTCTGAGGGGGCTTGTGATATAAAAACATTTTTAACTTTGCCTTAACCAGTATGCAGACACTGTTAATTGTTCCCCCAACAACCATTCTCCCTATTTCCTTGCCAACAGAACCTTGATTTTGTTTAGGTAGCGATATTCTAGCTGGGGACATTGGTCCAACCTAATCCCCAGTGCCAACAATTAGTTAAGGAGTGGATATATGACTCAACTTTAGTCAATAAGATATAGGAAGAATCCTGTGAAGTCTTCCTGGGGAAATATTCTTACCTAAACAGAGAGAAATGAAGAGAAAGAAAATGCTTTTGCTCCAGCTTCCTCTCTTTCTTCTTGAGACGCTGTTATGTAAGGATGTGATGTGTGGAGCTGTGATGTTGTTGACATGACAGAATTCACTGACACTGAGCATATGGTGGGCTGAAAAGATGGACAATGCCTAGTTCTTGATGACAGTATTAAACCATCTAACCAGCTCAATAAACGAACGTCCTTATAAATTAAGCTAAGCATACTTCTCATTGTAGACAACAGCAATCTAACTGATATGCCCAACATGGCTCAAATTTATTTGGCAAGGTAACCCTTTTATGTGGGAAAACTACTGAGACTGTGTATCATGGAGCGTGGTTTGGGAACTCTGGCAGAAGCCTTTATTGTTGTTATAATAGTCAGTCTTCACCTAAATCACCTCTACTAGCCTCGACTCTGTTGGAGTGATACTCTGGGCTTTACAGGTTCTCAGAGTGATTGCAGTGAGGACATTGCCCCTGAAACAAAGCCCATGTCTGCATGGTTAGCAAAAGCAGAGTTTAAACTGAAATGATTCAGCTGGTTTAGGATGCCATTCTCCCAGGAGCAGCTGTAGCCAGTTAGACAGAAATATTTTAAATTGAGATGATAGGTCATGTGCGTAAATTTCATACAGTCATAACCTGTTAGGGAAGGATTTAACCAATCTAGTTTCACATCTTCATTACATGCATGAGGAGACTGAGGCCAGCTCAGGGAGGCTAAGGAATTTGCCTAGTGACAAAGTTGATTAGCTACACAAGTAGAACCTTCTGGAGTCATTCCCAGGATTTCTGGAGATGCAAAGCTTTATTTTCTGGAGACCCATAGCCTTAGGGTGTCCAGGATCAGTTTGGCCTCTTCGGGATGAAATCGTGGCAGTGGCTTTTGAGTTAACAGATTGCCTAGACATTTCTGTTTGAGAAGGTGAGAAAAAGATGGTCCACAAGCTTTTTGTGTGTAGATAGAGATTGTATATGTCTATTTATTTTGTTTTGTGCTTTACATTTTATCTTTTATTAAAATCCTGTTCAAAAATTACACAAGTATCCGCATCTATGAAACTTTGCAAAGAAATACTAAAAAAGAGTGAATAATCTCTACCTCACCTTTGCATCCTGTCTTTTCCATCCTTAGGTGGGCATTAACTATTTGTTATGTATTCTTCTGTACTTTACTCCGTGATCACATAAAATTGTGGATAGGGATTGCTTTTGCCTTTTTTTTTATATAGAATTTCTTAAAAGGTGGAATCCTATCATCCATATTTATCAGTACATATTTACTTTGCTTTTTACTTTTTATTAATATATCATAGGCATCCCTGTGGTTTAATCTGGTAGATATAATCCATTCTTTTCAATAGCTGCATCACATTACATTGTGTTGTTATAATGTATTTTATTTTACCATTTGCCAATTTCTGGATATTAATCTTGTTTCTGGTTATTTTCTATACACACATACACATGCACACATCGACTTAGGTACAATAACGTGTCTATACATATATATGTATGTGTTTGTGTACATATATACACATATATATGTATACAACATATATATGTGTATATATACAAACTCCCATGTACACACACACGCACACACACACATACACACACACACATATGCACACACATATGTCTTTAGTAGTGATGATATTTTTCCTGATCAGCATCTCAAAAGTGGT
The DNA here is from genome assembly GCF_004115265.2 of Rhinolophus ferrumequinum. Classification (NCBI taxonomy): domain Eukaryota; kingdom Metazoa; phylum Chordata; class Mammalia; order Chiroptera; family Rhinolophidae; genus Rhinolophus; species Rhinolophus ferrumequinum. Next base: position 19,488,685 of record NC_046300.1, read on the forward strand.
TTGCTGCCTCAGGAAATATGATTATTATTAATTTTAAAAGGTTTGTAGCAGCTTTCTGTCACATTTTTACTAGTCCTAGGTGTTGTCTCCTTTCAAATCTGTTTACCGTAGCACGTGAGTAACATGGTTTAGTATTGTTTTACTTTGCGCTTCCTTGATTACCAGAGATCTTGAGCATCTTTTCTGATATTTATTAACCACTGGAATTTCTTTTTCCAAAAGTTAGTCTGTGTGCTAAAGTTTCAAAATTTTACAGCTACATAACATCTCCTGAAAAAATAGTCAGGAAAAGGAGTATGTAGACTATCAAATACTTTGCGTGTGTTTGTATGTGTTTCTGGTCACAGTATTATTGCTCAAAACAAAAGCTCTATATTATCTAGTTATAATGATAGAATTTTTATAAGATTTTGTATAATTCAAAGATGATGTAATATGTATGCTCAACAACAATATTTAGGCTTTTGTGAAAAAACTATATAAATATGTTTGGGAAAAAAGAACTGAGTTCCATGAACTGGTATAGTCCATATTCACATTCTAGAATGGCCTTTAGCAAATGAACATAATGATAACCCCTCCCCCCATTTTCACAGATTCTATACCTCATAATTTTTTTACAACGACCTTTTGATATTGGAAAAGCAGATTACGTTATTTCAGTTTTACAGGTAAGGGAATTGAGGCCCAAGAAGAGCCTTTTTTGTTGTCCTTAAATATTAATTAAATATACATAATTTAGTGACATGATCACATTCCATATGGTTATACCATAATTCCATATGACTGGACCATAGTTTTCAAAGCCAGTCCTCTTTGCTGGAAGTGATGTTCACTTCCTTCTTTTCCTTCCTTCCTTCCTCTTTTTTTTTTTTCCTATTACTTAGAAAATCAAAGTAAATATCCTAGCAAGTATATTTTTGTCAGTACCGCGATCACTTCCTTACATTTGACCCACAAATGTGAAATATTGGGTCAAGTGTTATGAACCTTTCAAGGCTCATTCATGATCAAATCGTTAGTTTTCAAGGTCAACCATTTCAGAGAGCTTCTCTTTTTATATAGACAATAATCAAGCTTGGGGGAAAGGTGCCAGTGTTAATTTATTCTACATTCTCAATGTAATTTTAGTCTTTTCTTGATCATATTCCATCTCTTATGTATCTGTGCCCTTTGCTTATGGCGTGATCATTCTGTTTTCTGGGCAATTCAAAATGACTTCACAGGCATTCTATCAATGGCTACAACCTATTTACTTTAACATGATACCAATAATCAGTTCTCCTTCCCTCTGTCCTGGCCTTTGAAAAGATGACACTGAGCCTCCTTGATCTTGGATGAACTTACAAACAGGACTACTCATTAAAAACTTTCCCTCCAAGCCAGCTAGGTGACTGAAGTACCTAAGCTCAAGTCCCATCAAGAATAAGAATGTAAAGCCCACATGGTCAGAGATGTACATCCAATCTACTTTGTGTGGATTTTATAATGGGGTTAAAGTCTGATGCTAACGTGTGAGATAGACATCATCTCATCAAAAGAAATATATGGTGATGGAAGGAGAACTGACTCTGGGTGGTGAACACATAATGCAACATATAGATGATGTATTATAGAATTGTACACTTGAACCCTATGTAGTTTTGTTGACCATTGTCACCCCAATGCATTTTAATTAAAAAAAAAATATATATATATATATATATATATATCTTTTTATTTGGGCCCCAGGGAATTACAGTAGGTTTGGGAGTATCTGTCTATGAGTAAATCCATACTTATTACCTATATTTGTACCCTTAGTTATTTCTAAGCCTTGTATTTCTAAACCATGTCTCTGCAACAGAAATAACGGTTTTGTTGTATGTCAATCATGTTCGTGGAATTTTTAGATTGCAGATTATAAATATTATTGTGGCTTTTTCTTTTTTTTAGGTACCTGGTAGAAGAAATCAAGAAAAGAGAAGGATTCAAGTTACTGATGGAAGTAAGTAATTGCAGAATTGTGCTTGTGATTTTGTCAGTCAGTAGTGGTGAAGGCAGTGATTTTCTAATCTATTATATTTCATTGGTTTTTGTGTTGCAGACTTAGAAACAAGTCATTAGCTTAATTCATAGAGTCCATTATGTTAATTTACTCTATTAGTGAGTATTTTTCCTTTGTTGGATTCAGAGAACACACTTGCCTTTAAGTATTGAAAATTAAAGTGCTCAATAATAATTACCAAGGATAATACTGAATAAATTATGACCTCTATCTTGAGAGATAAATTGCATAATGATTGTACTGCAAATATTCAACTGTGCTATAGTGGTGCCTGCATGTGAAAAATCAATTAAGTGAATGTACAATAATGCATATAGCTGTCTCTTTTTATAAAATAATGAGAGCATATTAGCTTTGGAGCAATGGGAAAAAAAGTCATTTTGTTGTTGGATTGTTTGGTATACATAAGAAATAGGTGGTTACATAGATAAAGAATATTTTATTTCCTCAAATATATGGTTAGGAAATAGGAAGAAGGGTATTAATTCTGACTCTAAAGCAAAACAAACTATGAGTTTCTCTTAGACCTTCTTACAGCATATACTCAATAGCAGTGTTTAACCTAATGTGAAAAGCATCTCGAGATTGCAGCCTAGGAGCCTGTCCTGTATGTAAGCAATCTGGCTATTTTTTTGGTATTCATCTATTTAGCAAGTTTTATTGAGCGGTTGCTGTGTGCCAGGCACAGTTCTAGGTACTGGAAATACAAGACAGGGAAGTTCCCTGCTCTCATGGTGCTTACATTCAAATTAAAAATGACAAGCAATAAATAAGCAAATTAATACATAGCAAATACCAGGTAGTGAAAAGTCTTAAGAAAACAAACAAGTTCACGAGAGATATACATATTAATTAGTATACATATTAATGATTAGAAAGTTACAGACCTCATAAGCCCTATCATGGAAGTAAATAGGGTGAAATGCTAAAACAGGATGTGGACGGGGGATGGCATGTTTGGTCTGAGTAGTCCAAGTAGTTATCTTTGAGCAGAGACATGAATAATGGTGAACAGCGCATCATGCAGACGGCTGAGGGAGGAGCTTCTAGGTAGAATCTATAAACAATGGCAAAAAATTAAAGCTGAGGACCGGCCTGGTGGTTCAGGCAGTTGGAGCTCCGTGCTTCTAACACCAACGGCTGCCGGTTCGATTCCCACATGGGCCAGTGGGCTCTCAACCACAAGGTTGTCGGTTCCATTACTCGACTCCCACAGGGGATGGTGGGCTGCGCCCCCTGCAACTACCAGTGGCAACTGGACCTGGAGCTGAGCTGCGCCCTCCACAATTAAGATCGAAAGGACAACAACTTGACTTGGAAAAAGTCCTGGAAGTACACACTGTTCCCCAATAAAGTCCTGTTCCCCTTCCCCAATAAAATCTTAAAAAAGAAAAAAAGGATTAAAGCTGAAAAGACTTTTATGTGTTTGAGGAACCAAAAGAAGGTAGGTAGGTTGCAATAGTTAATGAAGTTGAAGAGGTGGGCAGAGACCAGATCAGTAATAGCAGTTGGCTTGTATTCCAGTTGTAATCATTAGAAAAAATTTAAGCAGACAGGAGTCTGATTTCCATTTTAAAAGATTATGTGGGATGTCATGGGAAATGAGGAATGGGGTGGGGATGGTGGTGAAGGGAGGACAAGGAAAGAATAAATGAGAAACTGGGAGACTGTTGTAGTAGGTCCAGGTCCGCAGACAAGTTTGGGAAACGCTGCTCCAGAGAATTCTGACTTTGGCTTCCACTACTATTTACAAAGAAGTCCCAAGTTCCTGACAAATAGGGATGTAAAGGAACTTGTAAAGAAAGCAAAAGAATCTATATTTAAATGACTTTCTAGTAACACTTCAAAGAAGCAAGAAGACAGATTTCGAATGTGTGACATTTTACAGGACAGCTGATCTGCTTTCTTCAACAGGTTAGTGACATGAAGAAAAATAAAGGAGAAGATGGTAATCATTACTTTAGGTTCAAAGAGACAAAAGAGGCATAACAACAAAATGCGACACATGAAGCTGGTGGGATCCTAATTTGAACAAGCCAGGTGTAAAAAATTAATTTTAAAACAGTTGGAGAATTTCTAATATGAACTGGTTATTGTATAATATGAAGGAATTATTAATAATTTTCTTAGGCATGATACGGCATTATGATTATGTAAGAAAATGTCTGTATTTTTTAGAGATGCGTATGTAAACATGTAGGGGTGAAACGACATTTCTATAACTAGCTTGACTTTGACTTTGAGTCACCTTTTTTATTTTCTTGAGTTTGAGCTGCCATCTTTATTTTCTTGAGGTTGAGTCACCCCTTTATTTTTGTAAGTTTGAATTGCCTTCATTATTTCTCTGGCTATGGGAGCTAAAGTGCTTAAGGAAAGTGCTGGACACCTCAGAACTACACAGTCTTTTGATAGAGCTAAGAGAAAAGGTGGTAAGAAAAAGATGAACTGATTTAAGCGTTATTTATATATTCTTCCTAAAGCCTTAAAAATTGAGGGAGAAACCTCTTACCGTCATCTTTAGAGGACTGCAAACATTCACATCCTTGTAATGGAAGTTCAGGTAGGTTTTAATCATTAGGTAGCCTTCTGCACGGATATTTCATCTGTGAGAACCACACGGCTCAAAAGCAGCAAAGGTGGCTTTCCAGAATTCCTTCTTATAAGGATATTTTCTTTTCTTTCTTTCTTTCTTTCTTTTTTTTTTTTTTTTTTTTTGCCACTGTTCTCTGTATTCCCTTTGGAGAAATAGAGTAAATTTAGACCTTGAATTTCACATATAAGTGTCAAGTTGATTAGCCTCTTTTTGTTATAACAAACGCTTTCTTTCAATTGATTAAATATAACCCTAATGCATACTCAAGAGACACAAAGATTTGTTTGAAGCTCAGGTTTGTGAAACTGCAATTCTTTCAGTTCAGGAAAAACCAAAGTCTATAATTATATACACAGTAGTCCTTTCTTATCCACAGGACATATGTTCCAAGACCCCCAGTGGACGCCTGAACTGTGGATAGTACCCAACCCTATATATACTATGTTTCTTCCTATACATGCATACCTGTAATAAAGTTTAATCTGTAAATTAGGCACAGTAAGAGATTAACAACAATAACTAATAATAAAATAGAACAATTATAACAATATGCTGTAATAAAAGTTATATGAATGTGGTCTCTCTCAGCAAAACTAGCACAAATTTCTCTTTCTGTCTTCACAATTTTATGGATAGAAGATTCGTTCTTACTGTAGATCTTAGTCGCCTCAGAATACAATTGTTTTTCTTTCCTTATTAAGTCAATAACTTTCACCTGTTCACTTAGAGGAAGCACTTTACAGCTTCTCTTCAGTATATCCCAATTGCCAGCATCATTCCTCTTGCATTTGGGGACCATTATTAAGTAAAATAAGTGTCACTTGAACATAAACACTGTGGTCCTATGACAATAGTGTGATAACTGAAACGGCTACTAAGTGGCTAATGGATGGGCGATGTATTCAACATGGAGAAACTGGACAAAGGGATGATTCACATCCTGGGGAGGACTGAGCGGGATGGTATGAGATTTCTTCACTCTACTCAGAATGGTTTGCAATTGAAAACTTACGAATTGTTTATTGCTGGAATTTTCAGAATGCAGTTGACCATGGGTTACTGAAACTGCAGAAAGTGGAACCATGGATAAGGCAGGGCTCCTGTATGTATTATCTCTGTTTAACAGATAGCAGTGAGAGCATTAAGTAGAACATTGGAAACAGTAAAGGAACACAACAAAGCAGTGTCAGTACGTGAATATCTTTTCCTGTAAAGAACAAAAAATAATGCATATCTTCTTGAAGATGATTGAAAGTTATCATTTCAAATGAATTATTCATAGGCCCATGAAAATCATATCTCTATTTTCCTATTTTGGATGGAGCTCAGATCTAATAGATGTTTTCCTAGAGGTATGTTCATTTTTATACTATGATTCATATATTTTATTTTGATCTTTTGGGAGAATCCTAATTATTCAACTTTTTGCTTTTCTTTTCCTGAGTTCTACATTAGAGTTAGTTAGGTTTCATAGACTTTCTGAGTTACAAAAGCTTTTCAAGGATATTTAGTTAACTTTCTGCTCAATGCATGAAACCTCTCTTGACAGTATCTGTAACGGAAGGTCAACCTCTGCCCGAACACTCCTGTATCAGAGAATTCAGTTTATTCCACTTCCAGAGAACTCTAATTATTCATATGCTAATACTTATTGAACTGGCTATTAATGTGTATCAAGCACATTGCAATTTATAGCTATCTTTTTATATATTTTATTAGATCACAACAACCTTCTAATTGCTAAATCCAATGCATAACCTTTAATCTTCGTCTGTCCTTCTGCAGCATTTTATGCCATTATCCACTCCATCCACTTTGAAGTCCTCTCCTGTGTTGGTTTCTTTGACTTTCTCTTCCAGTTTTACTCCTTTCCATGTGACTTTTTCTTCTTATTCTCTGTGTGAAGCTCTCTTCATCTGAATACCCCCTTAAATGCTCTTCTCCACTCTTTTGTCTTTCGCCCTTCATGTTTTCACATACTCTCCCTGAAACATCTTTATCTAGAGTTGATTATCAATAACCTAAATAATGTCTCCATTTTTCACTTGTTTCCTAAACTCCATTTTTCACTTGTTTCCTAAACTGTAGTCCTTTGTGTATAAATGTGTCCTAAAGTTTTCAATCCCTACAGGCACCTCAAATTCAGCATTTCCAAATCTGAAGTGCAGCTATTTTTCTTAACAAAATGCTATATTCTTCACGTAGTCATTAGAAATGTGACCCATCCAAACTAAAATCTTAATGTTTCCTTGACTATCTCCATTCCCCATCACCTAAATGTATCTTGTGTACCTTCTCCACTCCTGAAGCCATGGCCTTAGTTCAGGCTCCCATCTTTCTTCTAACTCATCTCCTTCTCCCACTCTCTACTCTTAGACCTCTTCAGCCCATCTCCACATGGTGGCCTTTCTAAAATGAAGTTCGTTCTCTAGATTTAAACCCTCCAGTGACTCCACATAGCCTCTAGGATGAAGCCCGAACCCCCAAGCATGATTTATAAGGAAGCCCTTCATGAAGTGACCCCTGTCTCCATTTCCAGCTTCACCTCTCTTCAGCTCACCCTGTCATCCATTCATTCCAAGTATTCTCCATCCTCCTAAATACACTGGCTTCTACCTGTACACCATTCCTTTTGCCAGGACTATTTCTTGGATTGTGGGGAATTTCTTCTTTTGTAATGCTCAGTCCATTGCAGTTGAACTGCCTGTACCAGTGCCATTTCTAGTTTCTGAGTTCCTGGAGGTGCGCATATATAAGTCATTTTTCTCATCCCAATGTGTATTCCAATGTCTGGAACATAGAAAAATTTGCTTATTAAACTGAATGTTTTGCTTGCCCTATTTTTGGACATGCTCTATTTTTTTTTAACGTTCCCCTTCAAATATCATATGCAGAAATTAACACAGAAATGTGTGTCACAGATTTTAGTGTGGCTGTTTATTTCGCTTGGAAAGGATGTCTCTATCAAAATAGCCCCAAATAATATTCATTACACTAATAGAATGCCTGCTGTATGCTAGATATTATACTAAATATTGCAAATCAATGATCTCTTTAGGCATAAAAACGACTCTGGGGGGGGCAGCAATATTATCTCCATTTTCTAGATTAGGAAGCTGAAGCATAGAGGGTTTGACACTTACCTGAGCAAAGACCTGGTGAAACGGGGATTTAAACCATGTCTATGTAACTACAAAACTCAGGCTTTTCGTGCTACTCAGTGCTGCCTCTGAAATTTTTCAGTAATCTAATCAAATTTTTAAAACTTAGGAGTTTGAAGTCAATTAAAATCCACCCCCCCCCCTTCTCCATTCTCCATTTACATGATTGTTTCCATCTATATGCTAGATTCTGCATTTATACATATAAAACTGTATAGTGCCAGTTTGGTTTTCATTACTATTATTGTGATTTAATGACATTGTAAGCAAAGGAGTTGAATTTCTTTTGCTATGACTCAGTTTTAGAGAATGCAAGTTACTACATCATGGTGAACACGGACTTTTACCTTCAAATCATTTGCTCAAAAATCCTTGCTGGAATTTACCCCAAAACACCTGCTTTATTTCTTGAACTATATCTACTTTTTTTTCCTCTTTGAAAATCAGGATCGAATATATCCATGTTTTATTTAGTGACACTTCTCTACTTCTCCATGAACTTTTAAAGATTATGACAATGCGTTTACTACTACAGGTTTTTTTGTACCCTTCACTATCATCTGTTTGGTCTAGACACTTGGATTCCCTTTTATGCCTTCTCAATTATATGGTGTTGGAGAACATAAACTAAATATGTTCCTAAGAATGAAATGATGTGTCAAAAGGGCTTCCTTCATAAGTTTTCAAATATAACACTGAAACCATACCATTCTAAAAGAAATCACAGATATGTCACTTCTAAAATATCTAAACAGAAACTTACTAAAGGATGCAAATATAAAAGATGATTTGAACGGTCTAGGTCCTAACATAAAATATAGAGCAGATCTGGTAGCAGATAAAACTATTGCAAAGTGATTCATAATGTTGCCATGCAAATGAAAAAGAATAACTAATTTAATGATGTATTAGTCATGGTCCAATAAAAAGACAAAAACTGCTCGGTAATTTAAAGGGGGAAAGTATAATATAAAGAATTGTGCTCGCTTAGACAGCGCATATAGTAAAATTGGAACAATACAGAGAAGATTAGCATGGCCCCTGTGCAAGGATGACACAAATTTGTGAATTGTTCAATATTTAAAAAAAGTTATTAATGAGATTGGAGTTAAGGTAGATTGCCTCATAGGAGTGAAGGAAAGCTGTAAGAAAATACAGGAATGGTAGATATAGAGAGCAACTACCACTCCTAGAAGTGAGGTGGAACACCCACGCCAGAGGCCATGCCCTCCCAGGGCTGAGATGCAAATTTGGTTGGAGAAGGCACAGAATGGTTCACCAGATGGTAGAGAAGATTAACTGAGTTATCACACCAATAGGATTCTCTAGGAATCCACCTTGGAAGTGCCGGAAGAAGCTGTTTTCAGGGCAGTGCCATACTTTGCAACTTGCTCAAGCTACCCACAGTGGGGCCAGGAAGCCATCCAAGGCAAGGTACTTCAATGGAAGCACTTTCCGATGCAACCACCTGAAGGGAGTGTGCCAGGAAAAGTCATTCATGGGTTCCCACCTGCTGCCAGTCTGCTGTGAAGTCACCCAAGGAGGTGGAGTTGAGGGAAACTGTCAGGGGGCCATTTGCTGCTGTCACCAATACTGCTGAAAAGAATCACACACTCTGTAGGAGACCCCACAAGATGAGCCCACCAGAACCAGGAAGAGTTCCCTCTTCCGTCTCAGAGTCCCTTAGAACCCTCTGCTGATAAAGTCTAAGATAGGACCACATGGTAAGGAGAAATATTTATAGAGTCCACCTCCATTATTGCAGCACAGAGAGAAGGGGTGGCTTTGGAGCTGAGAGGCAATAAATTGATAATGGAAATAAATGGTATCCGGAAAAATATCTTTGTTGATATCAAGACATGAATTCCTAGAATCTAGTGACCAGCAATAACTATATTTTTCTTCTACTTTCTAATGAAACACAGTTACTTAGTTACTTTATTTGAAAATATTTTATTCACATTAAATGATTAAAGAATTTGGAAGGGCAGTATACTCTACAGAAGCCAAATCAATTATAAATCAGGAATCCATGTATAAATTGTGTAAATTTGTAAAGACTGTTGTAGTCTCTGATCAATATTTGTGAAAATTGAGTTGAATTACATAGTGCTACTTTATACTTTGAACTACACTGAACTGCTTTATATTTTGAAAATTTGTAGCTCTTTTTTTTTTGTCAAATCCAATAAGAATGTTGCAAATTTCAAAGGTGAAAGGATGAACAGATCAAGAACTTATCTTGCTGAGCTGGGAGCATTTCTGGGCATTCACTTGTGATTTAAAATCCACTAAAATCAGAACTCTATATAGTACAACTCTTGGTTTTAAGATATGAGATGGTATCTGTTTCCTTTTTCTGAAATACTTTGAAAATTTCTAGACACTGGCACATAACTCTGATGGTTATTGAGAACTATTATAACATTGGTTATTATCTATAATCTATGTTTATCATGGAAAAATGGAAGTCATTTCAAATACTGTCAGTACCAAGAATTAAATGAAGAAGGTGCTGAGTTGGTGGGCATGACTCAGAACCTCTTCTGAATACAATTCTGTGTATATAATTTGTGAACCGTCAACATAATGTTCCAAATCATCTGGTCATCGAGTACAAGTCTTGTGATTGCCTGTGGCATGCCTTATGTTTTTGTCCAGTGAGGATGAAGGGTGTGGTAGAACAGATCTTGTCTGTATGACAATGGACTTAAGCCTGCTCTGGAATGTTGTCCCATGTTTAACCAAATTATGTCTGATAGAAAAAACAGATGACTGGAGAAGGTAACTGGGCTATGACCACTTTAGATCAGAGTTTCTCAAACATAGACCTTGTACTACCCACCTCAGATTCATCCGAGATGCTTCTTAAAATGCCAGTTCTCCAGACTTTTCTATGATGGACTTAATCAGACTGGGCATTCTAAACACAGGGATTGAGAATCTGCATTTTTAGCAAGCCTCCTACCTGATTCACATCCGTACTGATATTTGAGACTGATACTGACACTTGAGAGCTGGGAGTCCAGATGATGCAGGGTTGTTTTGTTGTTGTTGTTGTTGTTGTTGTTTTCTTTTTCTTTTCCCCCAAAGCTGTATTGGCTAGGGTCATGACAGGGCTGGTTAAGTGAAACCCAAGTATGTCATATGTTATCAACTCACAGGTAATCAGGGATTTTGCATTTGTCAGGTGTAGCAGGTAATAGAAGACAATGTTGGCTACCTTAAGTAGAGAGGGCTTTATTCGAAGGATATGGGGTATAAGAAATAACTTAAGGATTTGGGTTGCAGAGGGAGGAACCAGGGCATTTCTGGGCATATGTATATCAGGTGCTGACAGTCAGAACTGAGTTGAGTCAGCCTCAAACTTTATTATGTTTATTCTTAATCATGTGCTCATGCCTTACCTAGAGGGTGCACCCGACAGAGCAGAAAAATTCCCAGTAGGCTGTTATCAGAAGTAAAGCAGAATGGACGTCTATAAGATTTTGATTTTTTATCAACATAATACACACATGATAACTCAAAGACACTAGCTAAGAGCTTAATTGCCTTCTAAGATTAACCTTAGGTTAACAAAACAATTTTCAAATTTTCTTAATCCTCAGCCTGAATATGCCAATATTTGCTTTTGGTACGTTCCACCAAGCCTCAGAGAGATGAAAGAAGGACCTGAGTTCTGGGAAAAACTTAATTTGGTAAGTGATAAGTAAATTGTATTTTTCATTTTGATGAAAAAGAGTCATTGCCATTGTCTACTGATCCTATTATAGATTCTGTACTTGCAAGAACTTGAAGAATTCAAAAGGTGGTTCCTAGTCTATTAAAAACTAATGACATGCTGAACCATTGTGAACATTGTTTACATTTAACAAGTTAACATATGATACATACAAATTCAAGCTAATTGTGCTATTCGCAAGATATAGAATTTATCAAAAGTTCTAATTTGCAGTGCGCTTCAGAAGGTGTGATGCGGTAATTGGACACAGATTGAAGGTGCTCGATGAACTGCTTCTTCTTTTAACTATGCTAGTGCATGTCTGTGACTGTTTGTATCACCTCACTTGGAGATAATATGAAAAGTCTAAATCTGGTATCTTTTGTGAGTGCGAGACCTTCTGTTCTTTCTACCAACAAAGAAAGGCCTTATATTGTATGCCCATGGGGCTTATGTGATAAAAAAGAAAAGTGATGCCAGCAGTGGATTTCAACTGATCATTGAGCAAAATGTGCATGAAAGTGTCTCCACACAGAGCTGGTGTGGGCTGACAGTCCCGAATGAGGGGAAGCCCCAGGCTGCAGGGACTCCATGTGTCTCACCTGTTCCTCTCCTAGCATGGCCCTGCCAGTTAAATCCTGCCTGTAACCCAGATTTCCAGGTGCTATGAAGTCTCATGAGCCAACACTACTTGATCCCACTCCCCTGCTGCTTGGACATAGTGTATATTGAAGTGGACCAGTGGGAGTGCCCCTGAGGATTCTGTGGCCATGACACCTAGAGTGAGAGCTCACTATAGTTGGTACCAGCATGTTAGGTGATCCTCTACCCCTTGTATCTTCCTTCTCAAACACACTCGCTCCATGACTCTGGCTCGAAGAAGCTCTGACTTACAAACCCCTCCCTACCCTCCGTGGGAAAATCAATGGTAGTTTTAACAGCTTCTATAGGCAAAGCCCTTGGACTTGCCCTTTAGAAGAAAAGGAAAAACTTCCCAGTTAGGCGAGCGACCAACATTTAATGAATGCTCACTGTACTGTGCACCAGGGACACAAACATCAAAAAGACTCAGTTCCTGCCATTGGAAAGCTCATATTCAGGGGGACAAATGAGTAAAAAGACAATCACAAGGTAACTAATAGGTGCCTAGATGGAGATAAACCGTGTTTGCAGAGAAAGCAGAGAGAAAGGATGGCTACCCCGATGTGTGACACTAGTAGAGCAGAGTCTTGAGCAATAAGTAGATCCCAATCAGGGAACAATTGTAAAGAAGTGGATGCCAGGAAAAAATGCCGCAGGATGACCCAGAGTCTTAAGAGAGGCGGTTGTGACTTGAAGCCTACAGGGGTTACAAAGGGGCAGTGGTGGGAGGTGAGATGAGAGCAGCCGGCAGAGGGTGGGTCGTGGGGTCGTAGTCTTCCATGACGAGGAGCTTGGAGTCTGGGCCTAATTAGGCCGAAGAGGAAAGACCACGGCCTTTAAGCTGCAGCCACCTATAACCTCACCTGTAGCGTCTCCTTTTAGCCTTAGGTGATGTTCTGTTTATTTATGGCTCATTAAACTTCCTGCGTTGTAGCATAATACACACTAACTGTATGAATATCGCCCGTCTTGTCAGATCTGAGATCAGGCAGCAGGGATGGGGAGAAGTGGATGCTGTTATCTGTGCCTTTGACTACAGACATTTTAGGCATTCATTACCCATCTTAGGCAGTTAGCACAGTCCTTGGGATTTGTCTTGCATTGTTGTCACATGCTGCAAATAGGAAAGCGCGGAAGAATCCATTTCAGGTGGGAAGTAACCCATAAAAAAGAAACAAGAAGTGGACAATGTGAGAATTTAATGGTGAGGTTTCTAGGGACATTTTCCACTTTGATGGAATACGATTGACATTTTTTGGTGTAGTGGGGGAATAATTGCTTATAGTTGAGAAGGAAATGGTGGCCATTTTTCTCATGTTTCAATTGTTAAGAAAAGCAACCAAGAATGTGATACTTGTGTTTTACTTACTCAGTGCTGTTACACAGACACAGGTCAGGATAACTAAATAGTTCCATTATGTTTGGAGATACATTCGACTCACAATTCCATTATTTAAAGAAATATTTATATATCACATTGTGCCCAAAATCTATAATTAAAAAAAAGAAATTATTTACATTATCTATTATCAGAAAATTCAAAATTGAGAATGCGTATAGAAGCTAACAGCAGATAATTCAGTATATAATGCACTTTTATTCTTAACTGAAAATTGAATGTAAATCAGGACATTCTCTTCTATCCCCAGTGTTTGCCAGCAGTTGTTCTCTTATGGTTAATATCCATGATTCTCTAGCCCTTCATTTTGGAAATGCTTTTCTGCCATTTGCAACCATGGTTCCTTTGTCCAACCTAATATTATTCTATTTTCATTGTTATGGTTGCTTCTGGTTAGTAAACATGTACGCTGCAGACAAATTATCATTGGTTCCTATATTCTTAGTTTCCTTTTATTCTCTCTCTTTGTGTGGGTGTGTGTGCACGAATTTGGCAAGAAAGGGAGGTATATATAGATATATCTATCGTTGATCTATGTGGTTTTATGCTTACTATAGTATGAGAATGCAATATATGATTTACAACCTGAAGAGTGCTTGAGCACACTCGAAATTTATTTCGGGGTTTATCTTGGATGAAGAATCACAAACACATAAATAAACCAAATAAGGCTTTGCCCCTTCAATTCAGCCTACTGTCAGGTTGAGCTGTCAGATTTCAGAATCAGTGGTGTGATAAGTCTTCCCTTTGATAGCAAGAGGGGAGAGGGATTATTTGGTAATGAATCCGGAGTTTCAGAGTATGTAAGTGTGTGTATGTGTACAGGTGTCTGTGTGTGTGTGTGCCTGTGTGTGTATGAGCTTACAAATGTGAATGCCCATGTGTGAGACTATTTTTGAGAACACAGTCACTCTGCATTCTAATAACACTATGACAGTCACTCTGTGACACTATATTCAATCACTGCGTTCCAACGACTTCTCTTTTTAAGATATCCTCCATAAAATGCTCTTCTTTCTGATTCTTTCAGGGAAGCAGTATTCTAGGTCTTCATTAGTTCACTACCCAGATTGTATTTGCCTCTTTTCTGGTCTCTACCTCCTACCATCTCCTTTTCCCATTTCTTTTCTTGCTTTCTGCACACTCATACCTCCCGCTCTGCTTTATCATGTCACTCTCCTGCTGGAAGCTTCTGAAGAGCTTCCTGTTGTCTGCAGCAGCAGTTTTCAACAGAGGCCCAATGACCATTGTTTAGAATAAATATTCTTAATGTTTCTTTTCTTAAAATGAAACCAATAGAAACAATGACCTACCTACATGTAATTTTGTGAAAGGCAATAGAAGGCCTTACATGTACTAATAAGGAGAGATAAATCAGTTTATAATAATGAAATGTATTTCGTTACATAAATGCTTGATCATGACAATATTAGAAGACATGAGGAAGTGATAAGATCCTCACACATACTCTTAGAATCACAGTGAATGTAAACCCCATACAAATGCAGACCGTTCTGAGTAGGTGATTGTGGTGATACAACGAACAGGAATCGTGTGGTATTAATAATGTACTTTTTAAAAATGGCGCACAGCCCTTGGTAAAACTCTGAAGAAAACATTGTCCCCTTGGTTTACATGGTAGCAGAAAACAATATTTATTAAAAACTGGCACAGACTATTGCATTGTAAAATAGAGTTATGTTGTGGGCTTGGATAATTGTATTCGGGCTTCTCCCCTCATGCATTTCCAGTAAGACATTTGAAAATTGTGCAAAGCATGAACAGAATTCTTCATTTCTCAACACTGCTCTGTACATTGCATGGCAGCTAGCATCTTGGGTCCCCACCCACTAAATACCAGTAGCAACCCCCAGACATTGTGAACACAAAAACATGCACTCATAGTTCCAAAATATACTCCCTAGGAGTATAGTTCCATTCCCTGGGGAAAGACTGATCTACGGGATAAAATCTAGTCCCATCTGCTTGGCATCCAAAGGCCCCCATGTCTGATCCTCAGGTATTTCCAACTCAGTCTATTGTCGCTTCCAGGATTGAGACAACTGCCTGAGTAAACTGAGCCAGAGGAGTTTCACCAGTTTTCCAACTAGTTAGGCAACTGGTTAGTAACTCGGTGATGGATAGCTTTCACTAATCAAATCAGCAAATTACTGTGGTTTTACTGTTAATGCCTAGAAAATATCATGGGACTCATAACTGCTGATGGGCACAATAATTGGTACAAATTGTATGAAGACCAATGTTATAAAACATATCAAAAATCTTAATTTGGCACATACTTTCTTCCAGCGATTCCACTTACAGAAATGTATCCTTTGAAATAGTTATAGAATTGTGGTGGCAGAAAAGCTACTTAGAAGTTCATAGCCATTATTTAAAATAGCAAAAAATTTAAAAGAACCTAAATATTCAACTATGAGAAATGGTTAAATTTTAGTATGTAATTCAATGCAAATTTCTAATGTATAGGTAATTAAAATTCTGTTCAAAAATAATATATCCACAATTTATTATTAATTGAAAATGAGTTATAAAACAGTCACTATAGTTTGATAGTTTTGAGAAAGTATATGTTTACATGTAATTATATATACATATAAAAGGTATGCATGGTTAGATAAAAAACAAACAGTTGGTACCAAAATATAGTAGAGTTATAGGTGATTCATCCTTTCTTTTATAGTTTTCTCTAATTTCTTTTTTACAATTAACGGATATTCCTTTGTGAAAATAGCAACAACAACAATAATAAACCAAAATATAGAGTAATTGACCTATAGAAGCCATAGGTTTCTTTGAGTGCTTTTCTAGACAAAGGCCATCCAGGATTTGACCACACACTCCTAACAGTTAAAAAAATAATAATAATAATTGAGAAAAAAAATTGAGCACTCACCCCAATATGTGCTTATTGTTTTGAAATTATCTATACGCATTACTTTATAAATGTAGCATATATATTTAAAAAGACACAATGTAAGTATTTCTAAGAATGAATTTAAAATTGTTTCGCTATTAGGAGATGTTCTAATCTTTTCTTCCTATACTACAAGGGATAGTTTTGTTTGGAGATCATGATTGTAACTATTCAATCAATTAGCTTGCAAACTATTTTCTCTCATAACTTGTTTCCAGACATAGTATATAATTTGTCTTCCCTCCCATCTCTCTCTTCTCTCTCTTTACTGAAATTTCCACACTATCTGCACTGATTTTAAGATCAGAGACATTGCCACTGGTGGTCTATAGTGAGATCCTCAGCAGGCTTCCCAGTGCTCCCTGATGCTTCCAGCATTGTGGTAGAGTTATAATTTGCTCTCTAAACAACTGCCTACAATTAGTTTATGTGTTTGTTTCTTCTAACGCCTCACCCCAGTGATCATATATGGAGGGTGAGGAATTGGGGATAGACTGCAGAGATAAACTGGAAAGCGTAAGACCCAGGGAATGTAATTGAAAATTTCATCAGTTTCTTTTGTCTCATCATTACTCAGTGTTCTGAGGGAGATTTCCTCTTTTGTTGACATTTCATAAATCACTCTACATTTTGCCAATTTACATTCTTAAAAGTAATTAACAAGTTGTCTTTCTGTACTTAGTCATGGTCATTTCAAAAAAATTTTTTTTTTATTTGCTGACCTGCAGATTTGTGATTAATGTCAGTTATTTATAACAGGCTCCTTTCTCCTCAATAGAAGAAGAGGGATAAATCTTTTAGAACCTAGTTGATGGACTTGTTGTTTTATTGCTTATTTGACATAGAGCTTGATATGGCATTCCAGATATCTTTAGAGAGCATTTAGTATTCTCCTTGGCAGGTTTCTGATTAACAGCACTTGAAGATGAGACTGCATAAACTGGGCAGGGTGATGTGCTTCCACGGGAGCCTCACGAGGGAGGCATCCAAACAGACCATTTCCTGGGATTGTAGGCGGGGCTTCCGTGCCACTTGCTGTGCTCCAGTCATTTCTGCTGGATGTGTGTGCAGGTGTATGTCTGTGTTCACAAATGTGCATAAGAACACATACACATTTGGAGAGCTTTTGTATATTCTTAAGGATTCTGATTCTCATTTTCTTTCCATCACCATCTGTGCCGTTGGTATATCCCATCATTCACTTTTGGATTATGAACTAAAAACACCCATTTTTTTAAAGGTGAAACAGTGTGTTTTGTTTTGTTTAATTTTCAAAGATGAGCTTCTTTTTTAACCCCATGATATAAAATGATAATATAGTCTCCAAAAATCCTACTTTCTAGTGCATATCACTCATTTTAAAGCTGCACTTTCTTTAAAATTTTTTATTTAAGGAAAATCTAATATGGAAGTGCTTTCTAAATAAAATATTTCTGAATGTGACTTGAGAGGTTCTCCTCTGATAGTGGTTGGGATGTAGATTTGAAAAATGCATAGCTAGTGAATTTTCTATGTCTTGTAGCTACCGTGTTCTCTTTCCCCAAACTATTAAAGACCTGAGATAAAATGCTGTTATTTTATGTATTCCCTCAGGCAGTGGTATTATTATCTAAAATTTGTCAGATACACACTACTAGTTGGAATCAGTTTCTTCTTGTGTCATTCAGCGATTAAGGATCAAGGAGCCACCTACGTACATCCCATATTGGTATGGCCTTCTTCAGAAATCAACTGGGGAAGCTGGGGTGTCCCTCTGCTGAAGGACATGGGGTATTCTGAATGTTTTATGATTTTGCGCTCGTCTCTCTTCCCTAACTGTAGTCTTTCGAAAGAGCTTTATTCCATTGAGTGTATAAAGTTTCAACCAGCCAAAGATTCCAACGATATTCTTATTGGATATACACGTACAATGGAAAAATATGGGTTTTATGAAACAATACCTTTCAATGCATAGAATAGAATGTTTAATTGCTGTTATTAATTAGTTGATTGATTTATATAGGTTTTTGGTTTTTAAACTTTATTTTCAGGAGCGTAGAGAGGGATTTTCATGGGTAGAAACTTGAACTTACCAGGAAAGCCAGACAACTACAGATGTCCTTGCTAAAAAATAACTTTTTCTTTCCTTTATTTTTCTCTCCTAAGTTTAACAGACTCCCTCCTCTTGTTTCTGTTGGACTTTTCTAATTTACTGTGAAAGCATTCTGTGCTTGGCCTATCTGTTGAAAATTAACATTGAGCAAAACGAAGCTGGGTGTCTCTGTAGGCTGAGGCTGAACTCATAGGCCCGAAGTCAGGGCAAGACTAGTTCTGAATTGGACTGTCCATGTGTGAGTTTCCTGCAGCTCAATTACACCAGTGTACACTTGTCCACTGGTGACTGGCTGATCCATGGGGAACTCTGGATAGCAGTGATGGAAAATGAGGCCAAAGAACAGAACTGCATTTCATAATATCTATTTCACAAATATCTCTCTGTGTTTATTGTTCAGCACACAAGCATCAGTATACTCTGCTCGATGCCAGGAGTGCAGCTGGCCTTGTTTATAACATTTGCAAATGAACTGAGTGGATCGCACTTAAATATGCCAGCCTCTTTAGTCTTTGCTCACATCTTAAGGTCCTTCTGAAATAATTCTGAATTTCCAGATATGCCAGGGTGAGCATTAAGGAAAGGCAGCAGTTTAATTAATTTTTATGGAAAACTTAACCACTGTGTCCTGACTATTATTTCGTTTTCTCGGTCAGGGGTTGCAAACCCAAATACCTATAGGAGCTAGACAAGTAGCATGAATGAGGGAAGTCGACTGGGCACAACACAGTGGGGGACAGTGGTAAACTGGGGAGCAGGAGCCGAGCTAAAGGGAGTAGCCTCTGCTTAGCTCCTGATGATGACTGCCATGTGGGAATGCAGATCTGGGTGGTCAGGTCTTCTTTTCTAAGAGATGCTAGATGGACAGATTCGAGCGTACGTTTGTCAGTGGGATCTGGCTTTCTGGCTTTTAGTTTGCCATGCTTACCTAAATTCACCAGTCCACCATTACCTGTGTCTGTGCATGTGTCACTGGAAGCTCTTTGAGGTGAGGGTGCGTCCCATCTCTGTCTTTGTTCCTCCATGGCAGCTAACCTGATGGTAATTCCCCGGCCCATCATCAACTTTAAGGGACGCCTCGGTCATCTACCAGAAAAAGGAAACTCACTGTCACATTCTGCCAGACTTGTAAACAGGGGATTTTAAGAACTGTAATCTTGTGGCAAATGTGGCTACACAGTTAGGATATATGAGTGTATTCTGTTCTTGGGTTTTCTCCTTTCCTCATCCTGAGAACAAGACAGGGCCTCTGGGCTCCAGGTCTGTCTTGAGTATGTTTCTTGAGGACATCTTTCTTCCTACATCTTCAGAAAGCCTCCGCTGGCCAATGATGAGACCCATCGAGGAAGGTGAAGATTTTGAAAGCAGAGAGGGAGGCACAGGAGGCACAGGGGAGAGAGAGCTGAAAGAGGGGTGCAGGAGGCAAGAGTTCCACAGATAGGGATAACTCCCAACTTCCCTTTGAGTGCCCTAAGAAAGGGTGTGTGTGTGTGTGTGTGTGTGTGTGTGTGTGTGTGTGTGTGTGTTCCAGATGTTGGAATCTGCCCACTGTTACCAGGGAAGGACATAGCACAGTTGCAGCATAGCAAGGGATCACGAGATTTCATATATTGGACCTCACTATTAACACGGGCTAAGACTCGCAGAACCTCCGTGGGACCCTCTGGGGCTTGGGAGCTATAACAATCGCTGAGATTTTAACCTGGTCTAGTAGGAACAGTGGCTTAAGGCTAAATTTAATTTTA
Organism: Rhinolophus ferrumequinum; assembly: GCF_004115265.2. NCBI lineage: Eukaryota > Metazoa > Chordata > Mammalia > Chiroptera > Rhinolophidae > Rhinolophus > Rhinolophus ferrumequinum. The sequence continues at coordinate 19,509,023 of NC_046300.1, forward strand.
TTTAAAGGATACAAAGTACTTATCCTTTCTTACACACCTCAGTTTATGGAGCAAAATTCATATCCATAACACAAGCATTAAGGAAATTGCTCTGGACTCGATGCACTATTTATTACTGCAAAACAAACAATGGACCTTGTATTGAAGGAAAATACTTTGTTTTTGAGGGTTTTTTCTTTTTTTCCCCTCATATCTTTAAAGTCCCTTTGCCAGTACCAAATCTGCCCCCTGGTGGCACTTTTGTTCATTTTTCCTTTCCTACCTGGGATGTGACACACTGGATACAGTTATAAAATGTTACAGGATTTCTGGTGTCAGGGCACCCGGATTCTGCCAAACCAAGAAAGTCTCACCTGAGTAAGAAATTCTCAAAGGGTCGAATTGATCCTCATCTTCACTCCCAGCGTGTTTCTGTTTGTCTTTCTTCATCTTTACTCCAGAGCGGGGAGGCATTTCCTCATTTCCACAGCAGTCTCTTCCGTGTTTACCTTTGAGTGTCCTGCCTGGGACTTCCTCATACCTGCACGCTCACCACTCTCTTCCTTCTCCTTCCCTTCCCTCCTACCCTCTCTGCTTTTCTTCTCTCTCTCACACACATTTTCATTTTTTCTCCTTTAATATATTGCTCCCCTCACGTGATAAACACACCCAGGCTCTGACACCTGTAAAGGAAATATTTTGTGATTTTTTTTTTCTTAATATTGCTTCACTTCAAGCTACTTGTCTCTGTCTTCATCCCTTTGGACTTAAATTCTGAAAAGAAAAGCTTCAAACGTCTTCCCCTGTATAACAGTCTGTGTCATGGCTTATGAAACCACTCCCTTAATTTCAGGCACACATGTTTCCAGATTTCTCCCATTATAAACAATAAGGGATGACTATCTCGTGCCCACATCCACTTTTGCTTTTAGGATATCTAGAAGATAAATTGCTCAGTGTGTAATTGCTGATTATGAAAATCAATGTGGTTTAGAGCCTGACTCTGGCTATGTGTCGTGATAGTGATTTTTAAGATGGTTGTATCCATTTACAGTGCCACTAGTAAGGAATGAGGACACAGGTTTCGATCCAACTGTAGCAATATTGGGTGTTGCCAGTTTGGGGGAAATATTAGTGAGAAAGGTGAAAATTCTTACGTTTGCTTTATTTTTGTTGTCTTAATTATTGGTGGGCTGAACCATTTTTTTTTCCTGTACTGATTTTGCTCCTCTTATGGGTTCATTGTTTTTTCCATATCTTACATATTTATATTTTGAGGTCTGATGTTTGCCTTATAAATTTGAATGAGGTTATATATAGTCTGAGTTTTAAAGCCCTCTTTGTCAGACGGAATGCAAATATTGCCCTCAGTATAATGTCCTTTTTATTTTAGCCTTGCTGTTTTTTCATTGTACAGAAGTTTTAAATTTTTTATGTATTCAAATCTGTCAGTCTTTTCCTTCATGATTTATTCCACTGCTTCAAAGCTGAAGTTACTGGTCTTTCATAAATCTGATAAATATTCTATTCCATCTCCTGCTGGTTTTCTGTCATTCACTTTTTTTGTATTTAACTCCTTAATCCATATGGAGGTTATTTTTGTGTATAGTATAAAAATATATATCTAACCTGATCACTTCCCCAAATTATTATCCAGTTATTCCAATTTGATTTACTAAATAATTCTTCCTAATGCTTTTTATTATGGGAAGCTTGTTTATCATGTGTTACATTTTTTAAAATGCTTTATTCTATTTATGGATTTTCCAGTCTGTTCTATTGATCTGGGTTTTTGTTTTTGTGCCAGGAACAAAAGATCTTAAATGTTATTGCTCTATAATTGATTCTCAAAGCTGCTAAAATTCTACCTTCCTAGGTCTTTTCTTAAAACAGTGCTGTTTAATATTATATTTAAAATTTTTCCTATGTATTTCAGAATTTTTTTTTTTTAATTTAAAAAGATATCTGGCTAGGATATTTGTTGGAGTGTAAATCATTGGACATGGAAGTTAACCAAATGACACCTTTGCAGCTCCCTGGCTGTGTAGCAATGGCCAAGTTATTTAAACTCCCCTTTGCCTCCTATGTTTTATCAGTAATATGGGATAATACAAAGTACCTACCTTAAAGGGATTTGATAGGCATTGCATAGTGTAAGTCAGGTACAGTGTCTGACACGGAGTAAATGCTCGTTAAACATTAGCTTCCATTATTACTAATCCTGTTACCCCATGTTTGAAGGACTATGTGAGCCTCAAATGTCTTCTTCCTGCCTTTTTGTTTGTCCCCCTACAAATAACCGTATACACTATTACAATAATAAACTTTCTACTATATAACCCTGATCATGTCGCTCCATGTTTCCCTTTGTCCCGAAGAAAAGAGTATATAATCATTCAGGGACTGCAGTGACCCAGTTTCATTCAACCTTCTTACTCTGTCACCTTCCAATCCTTCTCATGTCCCCTGCACTCCAGCCAACTGAGCCACCTGCTCCTGTCTTTACTTGGAAAGTCAACCTACCACCGTGTTTAAACACACCAACTTGACAGAAAGACTTAGGTTCAAATTCTGGCTTCATCACTTCTCTGTGGTGTGTAGCTTGGAAAGTACATTACCACCCTGTGCCTCAGTTTTCTCAATAAAATCACAGTAATAATGCTATGATATAGATTTGCAAAGCATCATTATAATAATGCCTTTTTATAGATTAAATGGATAGTGCATGTAAGTAAGCCGTTTTACACCGTGCTACTAAGTAGGACCGGCTACATAATTTTCAGAGTCCAGTGCAAAATAAAAATCGGGGGCCCCTTTTTCAGAAATGATTATCAAGAATTTCAAGACAGTGACAGCGGAGCATTAAGCCAAGCATGGAACCCTCCTAAGTGTGGGGCCTTGTGTGGTTCCACAGGTCACACACCCGGAAGCCAACCCTTGTGCTCAGTGTTGAATCATGGAGATGGACCTTAGTGTTCTTACCGTCTTGCATTTTCTCACACTGCTCCCTTTGTCTCTGGTGTCTTGCTTCTATGTTCTTCCACCTCTGCATTCTTTCTGCCTTAGCTCACATGCAGTCTCCTCCTCGAGGCCCCAGAGATAAGTACTTGTTTCCTCCAATGAAGGAATATGGCTATGATCCAGTCTTCTCTAAGCCACTTACAGCTTTTCACCTAGTATAGAGGGACTTCTTGGGTCTGACTCTACCTTAACATTGGGCTGTCAACCCCTGGGCTTACCCAGGAAGCATTTCCTGATACTTGAATATGAGTACCCTTTCCATATACTCCTGTGGCAGCTTTGTTACCCTGTGTTGCAGTTACTGTAAAATAGCAACATTTTGGGGGGAGGGATAGAAGAGATAGCGTGAGGCAGGGAAGAGAGGCTCAAACAAGGAGAATTACCCATAGGAGGAAATAGCTGATAAATTTTATCACCAGGATGATGCATTGAAATCCCCGTGTTATCAACCAAGATTCACTCATGTGTATTAATGATACTGTTGGTGGAAGGGGAGATGAAGAAAGTGGGATAGTGTTTCCCACTGGGGTTAGCCATCTGGAGCTTTGATATTCCAAGCCTGGCTAGTGCAGAGCCCAGCGCAAAATGAAAATGCAGAGCCCCTTGTTCCAAAATTATCAAGAATTTCAAGATGGTGATAGCAGAAAATTGAAGGAAACATGGGGCTCAGGCCCCCTGTGCCCCTACACAGATTGTACACCCATGAAACCAGCCCTGACACTGTACTGAGAGTGTTTAATAAGGAGGGTGGTTGTTAGAATTCTTACTTCTTTGCATTTTCTCACATTGTTACTATCACACGGTACATGCATAATAAATGTCTGCTGAACAAATGCATCAATACGTAAAAGCATGAGCTAACGTGTTATCCTTTGGGTGACTTACATGTTAGTAGGGATTTCCTAGAGACGTAGTTGTTGTCTTCTTTGCTCATTAACTCACCCATAAAAGGTTTTGTTTTGTTTTTTTAAATATGACTGTTCAGAGAATTGGAGCAAAAGAGAAAAAGACACACACTTTTCTAGCATTAATGAAAAGCATGAGTTCTTGGATTTATAAAACATAATGGATCCCAGGGATAGTAAATAAAATAGAATCCACTCCTAATAGGGAAAGCATAGAACACTAAAGCAAAAAAAAAAAAAAAAAAAAAAAGCTTGAAGGCAAGAAGTAAATACCAGATTGTAGGAATGATACAGAAGATTTCTCAAATGCAAAAATAAAGGTTAAAAGAGTTGAATAGTATCTCTAAAATTATGAGGAAACACAATCATCAATCTGAAATGTTATGGCAGAAACATTATTATTTAAGAGTAATAAGATATTCTCAGACAAAGCAAATACATATATATATATATATATATATATATATATATATATATATACACATATATATGACTGCTCATTTTGAACGTGTGATTGGGTTAGTTTGGACTGAAGCCCCTGGGATCATCTTTTTCATCTGTCTTCTGCTGTGCAGCCTGTTTTGATGTGCAGGAAGGACTGAGGGCCATCACATCTTGTGGATGTTCATCTGTGTGGGGGAGCAGCGTAAGGAAGATGTTTCAGAGGAGGGGAACTTTTTCACTGCTCTTCTAATTTTGTTGTGGAGGAGGCCGCCTCCTCTGTCTCTGTGTAAATCCCGCTGAGTTGGCGTTGTGTTCTGTTGGTCGATCATCCCCAGTTCAGAAAGCAGAAAACAATTGTCAAAATTTGTAAGTCTGACTTCAAATGGCTGAACCTCCCTTCGTTCTAGTTCAGATTTTTCCTACTAGTATCTATCTGAATCAGGCTCTGCTTCTTAGGAAAGTGATTCCCTATCTAGGGTGTCCTAGAAATGATAGCAGCTCACTGTTTTGGAGTAGGAATAATTTCAATGCTGTGCTTGCAGTGCTTGTTTTAGTCAATCGTGGTGTCACCTGCCTAACTGAGAATGGAGACTGTCTTTCAGTCTACAACCTGGGGGTGGGGGTGAGCCAATTGTCCAGGTGATACTAAGGGGGACCAGAATATTGTAGCTGGTGAATTGGGTCCTACTCATGTCTGTCATATGAGTTAATGATGCGTGAGTGTAAAAAGTCAATTAGGGAGTCAGAATTCTCGTTTGAATCTGTCCAGTCATTCAAAAAAAAATACATACACACACACACACACACACACACACACACACACACACATAGAGAGAGAGCACCTACTAGGTGCCAAATACTCTTCTAGGTGCATCCCTTTTGTTGTGTCATTTCTCTGACAAAATGTTGATCAAAGGGCTTAGAAAAATTATACAGACTGGAGTTTTAGGAAAGATAACAGGAAAGATACAATATATAATTAAAACTGAATTACTCCTCAGTTTTTATAAAAGAAAGCTCAGTTTGGTTTTTAGTTTATAAATCAGTGGTTCTGTAGTTTTATTTTCCTTACACTCGTACATTGTTAAGTGTGGTCTAACAGAAGTAATGCAGAACTGAGTTATGATTTCTGTTATACTCTAAACACCAGAATCTATCAGACCACATTTTAGAAACTAGTTTCTATCGTGTATCTTCTTATAGTTTAAACAGAGAAAAATGCATTGGATCTAAAAATCTCGTATTATAACTCGATTAAGAGATTTTCTTCCCCCCTTCATATCCTCAGTTATTATTTAAGAGAACTAAATTTAAAACATTTTAAAGGCAGTTTTATTTATTTTTTGGTATGACGTTTAAATGTAAAATAGCTTCACTGATTACTTTATTAAAAATAAATATGAATATGTTAAAAATCAATGCAATATGCAAACTTATGTATTAAATATAAATTTATATCTTTGTAAAATTCTTGTTATATTAACATTTTTATGCTATTATTGTAAAATTAATATTTAATAAAATATTTTATTGCCTGGTATCCTCATTCAAAAGCTTAAAGTTAAAGAGGAATACCTTATGAAATTTTGGTTATTTTTTTACAAAGGAAAAAAAAATCAGTGGAAAAGTAATGTCTCTTATATTATTGAACTTATTTATAAAGCCATGTTTTCTCCATATAGATAAACATATTCTCATCATTCAGAAAAGGTATTTTCTGATACCTGCCCATGTCTTCATTTTATAGGTATATTAACTTTGTTACATAATTTAAAAATTTCTGGTCAAAAGCTGACTAGAGATTATATATGTATATCTACATATAAACACACATACACACAAATAATGCATACATAATTAGAATGTGTGTATACATATATTTATACACACACACAGATTTTCAATGGAAATCAGAGGCTAGAAAGTATGTTGAATAAAAAAGTTTATAAGCTTATAATATATTATTGTTAAATTTCTAGTCTCTGATTTCAGATATCAGTTTAGAACTATAGAACTCAGATATGCTTTGTGTACTTTTTATCGTATTAAGCAATTCAGAAAAATCACATGAAAACTTTGAATATTGCTTTCCAAAGGAACCTTATATTAAAGTACTTGGTGAAAAGGAAGCTATTTTAAATACATGTCCTTCTTGTGGTTACTGCCTGTGCTTTCTAATCCCCTCACCTTCCGCCTTAATCCCACTCCCCTCCCATCTAGCAACCCTCAGTTTTTCCTCTATGTCTCTGAGACTGTTTATGATTAGTTCATTCATTTATTCTTTTCTTTAGATTCCACATGTAAGTGAGATCATATGGTATTTGTCTTTCTCTGTCTGACTTAGCATGATGTTCTCTAGGTCCATCCATGTCATTGCAAATGGTAAGATTTCTTTCTTCTTTATAGCTGCGTAATAGGGAATGTAATCAATAATATTGTAAAGATTCTGTAGGGTATCTGATGGACACTTGTCTCATTAGGGAGACCACCTCAGGGAAGATGTAGATGCCTGATCACTGCACTGTACACCTGAAGCTGAAACTGAACAGTAATGAATGCCAACTACAATTTTATATATATATATATATATATATATATATATATATATATACAATTATATATATATATATATATATTAGTTATAAGAAGCGGAGACCAGCATTAGGAATAGAGACAGTGGAAATGTAATGGCTGTGTACGATGTCAGAGGGGTAGTGGATGGGGAGAGGGCGGTTCACACAGTGTGAGGGATATAAATGATAAACGTCTAACTATTACATTGTTTTGTGCACCTGCAACTAATAAAAAAAAAAGAAATGCATGTCCTCACTCCTCTTATCTTATCTAGAGTCCTGCTTCTAACTGTCTCAAACTACTACACTTGCTTCTAGCATTGCCTCTATTCCAAGCCTCTCTCTTCACAGGGTGGGAGTGCCATGTATAAGCAGCTGTTGAATCATTTTGTTCTACGGTTTAAAGACCTTCCCATGACCTTCTCCATAAGACACGATTCCCTAAGCAGTGCAGTCAAGGCATCTGATAACTCAGGCTTTCTCCCCTCCTTCAGCCACATCTTTCACCTGTCCAGGCCATGTGAGCTTCTTTCAGATCGCCAAGAGCTCTGTGCTCAAGGCTTCTCTCTTTTGTACCTTAGTACCAGATACTCCCTTTTCTTAGAATTTTATTTCTTCCATGGCCACAAATATTACATACATATACATGTATATGCATGTGTATGGACACATATATAAATTTCATGTTATATCTGTGTAAAATACAACATATTGATGTGTTGTATTGTTTCGATGCTGACTTAAAAATATTAACCTTAGGATTTACCCTAATTGGTGTGGGAGTGCATGCTCTATTGTGAGTACAGTGTAGAAATAAGTATTTCAGTATGATTTTTTGGCTTAATGCTGGTCCGGTAAAGTCATTTTCCCTTTGCCTACCCCTCTCCCTACTGTACAGACCTCTGAAAATCTCATTCTAGTCCCCTTTTATATCACTATGGCTTGCTATGCATTGACATTTTCAAATGGATGAAGTGTAGTCTAGGCTCAAAGACTTTTTTGGGTAAAGAACAAGGCTCAACTACAGTCAGGAAGGAAGCTTACCAACTTTCCATCTGCACAAAAAGACTTAGCTAGAGCAAGAGCTAAAATATACCATGCAGTAAAAATAAACATATAAAACTATAGATTCTGCAGTTAATGGAATGTGAAATTGTGTGTGTTTGTGCTCCTGACACTGGGTGCTTGGAAGACGCATCAGCCACTTGTTTTGTCAGTAAACCCCACAGATACTTGGTAAACATAGTCATCATGCATTCCTAGAATTCATCAAATAGATATTCTCTGAGTCAAATTTAACTCAGCAACTTGGTAAGGTGCTCTGATAGGCTCCAACTGCCTCTCCCTGGAGGCTTTGCTCAGAATTTTCATTGCTATCCATTATAGAACATCTGTCAATAATGTACAATGAGATAGAAATTCAGCCAGATTTGAAAGAAAGCTGGAGCTTTATAAAATGATTAATCAGGCATACAATATGAGATCTCCTCAGAGGTCCATTGTTAAATACCTGTGTAAAAACTGATAGTGTGATATCCTTTTTAAATGAAAAAAAGATATCTAGTTGCAAAATTTTTATGGTCTTTGTTCTGCATGATAAATTTTATTCCCTGTTTTGCCAGTCGGGGTTAATATTGCTTACATTTTTTTATTTGCTATTGATTTTTGAATAGGACAACACAGGCTCTTAGCCTTTAATGCTGATAGTGAAAATGGCTTCCATTTCCCTATGTCCTTTCTCCCCAAGCAAAGGACTCACTGATTCCCACTTTTTTTTTTTATTAGTATAGGTGAAGATCCACCTTCTGTCTATCACAACCCTGCCTTTAATTCAAGAAAAATATCAATAGTCGAAATCCTGAAAATAGAAAACACATTCCAGGGCAAAGTCCCCTTACCAAAATCACTCTTTGCTTTATGAAATTATTCCATATAGTATTCCTTTACTTACAAACTCCACGAACCTACAAAACTCCCTTGAGGGCTTATCAAACTCTCGTCTAACTTACCTGCTAGGTATTTGGCCGTTATTAAATTTGTAATTTGGTTTGGTGAGAGGCGGATAACTACTAATACTAAGACTTTTATGTATGGATGACCTGGGAGAGGGTCAATAGAAGAAAGAGGAAACAGAAGACTGACTTTGAAGAAGTTGCTGGCGTGGATTTGGGAGTACCATGTGAGAGATATTAGGGGGGATGCCAGCTGGAGGCAGTCGGTTGGCAGCTGGAACTCAGTGGCTGTGACCTAAGGAAAACTTCAGAACTGGGAGGGGATAGAGCTTGGGAGTTTTCCACAGAGTGTCCCTGAAAATTATAGTTAAAGGAGAGGAGAGGACTGAATGAAGAAAAGCATAGTTCCCGTGTAATATCTATTGATAAAGCACAAGAAGAGTGGGGCGGTAAGGTAAAGTGAGAAAATAGCTAGAGCCCTACCAATGTATATGATTATGGCGATGAAGGAAATGATTCTCAAGGAGGAAGATGGGTGTGAAGGGAAGGGACGTGTTAGAGGGAAGTATTGAACTTCATACAAGATGCACCTTCTCTTCCTAATACATCCAATCTTTTTTGAAAGGAAGAATTTCCTTTTTTGTCTTTCTAGGAACATGATTTATGGCTACAATAATACTGTGTAATGAACAACCATAAAATCTCAGTGATATAAAACAGTAAGCATCCGTAGATAAGCAGGGAAGTGGGAGATGTTGTGTGGCTAATTTAGGCTGGACTCATCTGGACATGGCTCTGCCCCATGAGTCCCTTATCCTCTTCCCTGAGGCAGTGGATGGTCTGGGGCATGTTTTGATGGCAATGACAGAGCCACGCGCACAAGCCCGACTGCACAAGAGTATTTCAATAGTCTCTGTTATCATGTGATGACATGTGATTGGCCAAAGCAAATCACATAACTGAACCCAACATTAAAAGATGGTGGAGACTATACTCCACCCCAAATCAAGCCATATGGCCAAAATCAATATCAATGAAGCAAGGAAGTGTTACCCCCATGGAAGTGAAGAGGTGAGAAGGCATGTTTCTGAAGAGTTATCTAATCTACCACAAACAAAGATGGTTACTTTTAAACCTAGCAAAATTTAGACATAATTTAACAAGATACAGAATATGGAACACTAAAACCTAGTGATAATTCACAATCAATTTTTTTGTCTGCCACAGTGTTAACTGTGGGAACTTGTCTCACTTTGATTCAGCATATTTATGCCAAGGACTGCGAAGCACTACAGGGAAAATCAAGGATAAATATGACATAACATCTTCTATTAAGTATCTTTCAATTTGAAGAAGAGACAGATATATTAAAAAGTCACTACAATGAAAAGCCAAGTGTAACAAGAATTAGGGGCAGGAACAAAGTAGTAGGGACACAGAAAGCAGACCAAGAAAAATTCCTCTTCTAAGTGATTGCTTAGGGATCAAGTGTAGCAAATAGAATATACTCTGGTTAATTTGAAAAGAAAGGGATTTGTGGAGAAGTAAAGACTTACATAGTCATTGGAGGGCTAAAGAGAGAGATGTTTCAAAGCCGTGCCTCAGAACTGGGCTGTCCAGGGGCTGCTGCACTTGTGCCAGTCTGATGTGGCCTGTTAAATTTGTAAGTGTGCCACAAAAGATGCCAGCATTAAAACTAGCTGCCTCTATCAAGATCTGTCTAGCAAAAATGGATTTCTATCATTCATTTCTCTCTTCTCTCACTGAAGTCAATTCTGAAATTATGGTTTATACGAGTGCGTCTGATTGGCTAACAACTTTTAATCACATTCTCCAAATCCCAGACACCTTAGCTGCAAGGGAGTCTTGGACATGTATAAATCTCTGCAATGCAGGAAGGGGCTTTATTTAGAAAGAAGTTAGATTGATGCTGAATCACTCCCCAACGTTTTCTAAAGGAAGCGCAGGGAAGACTTCCTGGAGAGGGTAGTGTTTGCACCAGGTCTTAAAAAGTGCTGCCTTATGGCAAGGATGGCATAGGATTCTGTTTATAAATTGTAAAGTGCAAACAAAGAAGGCTTGCTTTATGGATATATGGTGGAATCCTCTTGAGTGGTTTCACTGTGGACATCTTTTTCTCAGTAATGAGAATCTAGTAATAGCTTTAACTTTCTCCCTTCATCAAATCTGTATGTTCATGGAAGGCCTGTATTTATTTTCCCATAACAATTTTTGAGCATTTACTATGTTATCTTACACTGTGATAACTAAGCCCAGGACACATATAATCCCATTTAATCTTCTCTATGAAGTAGATTCTCTTATTACCCTCTGGGAAGATAAGTTACTTGCCCAACATCTCATGTTAGTTAGTTAGTTAGTTAGTTAGTTAGTTAGTTAGTTAGTTAGTTAGTTAGTTAGTTGCAGAGCCAGTCTGACCCTGAAGTTCTTAAGCCCAGGCAGTTTTTGATAAAGGGAGGGGAGAAAAAAAGATGAAAGTTGAAGTAGCAGTGATATGACAAAAGGCAGAGCTGGGAGAGGCTGTAAAGAGTGACATAGAGAAAAATCTTCAGTTTAGGAGGAGCTCTGCAGAGAGTTGGACAAAGCACTGCCAAGTAAAGGGGTTCACTCAGAATTATGAAACATTTGGTTCATGCAAGTGGCAACACTTGGCAGATTGTAACATGGTGTGTAGGTGTACTTTCAAAGATTGTTGGGTGGAGCCAAAGCTTGAGGTTCAAGTGGTTGTGCAGAGTTCTTTGGTGTCATCTTGGCTTTGTCAATAACTAGCTGTGAAACTTTAGGGACAAATTATTATACCTTGCCAAGTCTCATCTGTAAAATGGGTTTAATAATATCTGACTCATGGAATTATTGAGAAGACAAATCTGAGATAATGAATGAACACCATGGTGCTCAGTACATAGTAAAGTACTCAATAAATGTTATCTGCAGTCATTGTTGGTGGGTACCTTGCCTTCTTGTCTTGACCTCAGATGTTTTTCTCAGTTTTTGCTGGTCTGCTGGTAGTTCGGGCAGCTTTGCTGCTGGTGTATTCTGATAACAAAGAAGAAAGTAGGAAGGCTGTGTATACAAAAGGTATAGTATAAAAAGGGAACCCTTTAAGCCAGGGTAGGAATATGTTTATAGGAGTTGTAGAATTCCTTCAAGTTCTCATAACTTTGTGAATCTGATCTAATAATTATGAGAAATATTTGAATGACTGGAATTCTAGGCCCCCATCCGTGCTTATGCATACTCTGCAGGAGAGGTTAAGCCCTGGGAAATAAACAAATGCAAACAAGGCAGAAATAAAGGGAAATATTTATCCATGGACCAGTAATTATCCTCAGAATATTCACTAATAGGATCACATTACCCTTGGTTGTATGTGGCCAGAGCTCCGTGAGCAACGATATACATGGTCATAAAGCAGAATTTGACGGTTACCCTTTCATTTCTTTTTTAATTACCTTTCCACTTTCTATGCAGATTTTCCTGAGCATTTATGGTTTTTATAGACTTCTGATGCTCTAGCCTCTGATCTATTCCTTTTCCACTTTTGCTAACTAATCCCTTCCCGCTTTCCTGTATCAGCTGGTTTTTAAATGTCAGACTGGGTAAGTTGATTTCAGAAGCTATATTTAAAAAGAAACCTGCTTGCATATTTGGCTCTTTATTGAGGCCGCATACTTAAAGAGGGATTTGATAGGATGTAGGAGGCCATTTCTTACTTTCTTTTTAGATCACATGTTGGAAGCAGAAGCACAGCTGTTCACATGGTGTTCTTTGAACTCAGGGCAGTCTTTCTGCTGAGATCAGAAGCTCTCAGCCTTAGTTCTGAGGTCAGCCAGGAATTATGGCTAAAACCACCCTGGAAATGCTGAAGGAAGTGGAAGGGAAAAGCTGAAACATACAATTGTTATTGATTTGCAAGACACACATTTTATGACCATGTTAGCCCTCTTTTCTGGACATGTTCCTAAGGACCTTGGTAGGAGCCTACAGGCATACCTCATTTTATCGTGCCTCACTTCATTGCACTTCACAGATATTTTATTTTTTACAAATGGAAGGTTTGTGGTAACCCTGAGTCAAGCAAGTCTATTGACACCCTTTTTCCAAAAGGTTCAGATGGTGGTTATCATTTTATATCAATAAAGTATTTTTTAATTAAGATATCTCCTTTTTTTAGACCTAAAATAATTGCACACTTAGTAGACTACAGTATAGTTTAAGCATAACTTTTATATGCACTGGGAAACCAAAAAGTTAGTGTGACTCTCTTTGTTGCAATATTCTCTTGATTGTGGTGTTCTGGAACCAAACCTGTGCTGTCTCCAAGGCATGCCTGTATAATGCTGCATCAGTTAGCTATTGCTATGTAACAAACAACCCCCAAATCCAGGGGTTTAACACAATAAGCTTTGATCATGCCTGATGAATTTACAGATCATCTAGGTTGTTCTGCTGCTCTTGGCTGATCTCCCTCTTACACCTGCAGTCAGCTATGGTTCAGGTAGGCAGGTCTACTGATTGTGGCTGTGTTTGCTGCTGTACACGGGAGTAGGATGGCCTCAGCTGGTACAACTGAGCTCTCCTCCAAATGATCTCTTATCCTCCATCAAACTCTTCTGGGATCTTTCTCTGGGCAGTGTTCGGGTTCCAAGAGAGCAAATGGAAGTTTGCGAGTCTTCTTGAGGCTGTAACTTAATACTAGCATACTATCACTTATCCCATTTTTTTACCAACCAGAGCAAATCGCAAAACTAGCCAGATTGGAGTAGAGATGTTGCAGAGGAGTAGATTCAAAGATTCTACCACATTCAAAGTCATATTGCAACAAACAGTAGAGGGATAGATTCTACCACATTCAAAGTCACGTTGCAACAAACAGTAGAGGGATAGAAAGTTGGTAATGTATTTGCACACATTCTACCCCAAAGACAACCGTCTTCACACCTTTATACATTACAGAGTGTTTTGTGGCTTGAGAAATGTTTCCACATCTGCAATCTCACCTGAATTTCCTAAGAATCTTAGAAGGTCAGTTTCATTCTTCTTTTCCTTCCCATCTTATGTATGAGGAAACTGAGTTCCAGGTCAGTTAATTATGTAGAGTTTCAGTGGAGCCAGGATTTAAATTTTATTCTTATTGTCACCAAGCTCCATGTTGTTTTCATGGTCCATGAAAGATGATTACATCAAAGGACAGAGTGAAAAGAAATACTTCTTTATGTAGCTGGATGCTGTGTGTCAAACAAGCAGTGAGTCAGTTTGTCTCTGCTGCTGCTGGTTCCATGCTGCCAAGGCATTTCACGATGCTTTCTCCTGTTCCTGGAAGGGCAAGTATCCTCTATACAGTTCTGATCTCTGCTGGTGGACCTAGGTAAGATGACTCTGTGGATGATCTAGAAACTGAGGTCTTCGTATACCTGCAGGAGAAGCCTCGTGGAAGTCTACCAGTGATGCAGCAGTGACTCAAGGACGGAATCAACCATTTAAGGCTGACTTGGGACCATATATATATATATACACACATATACATATGAATGTTGGATATACTGATGATTATTTGCACACTTTTTTAGTAGGAAAATAGGGAGTATTTTGGCACATATTTACATAATTTTCTATCATAACATATGTTTCTGGATATTCAGCTTTGATTTCACTCATTTAACAAATATTTATTGAGCCTTTTGAATACATTGGGTACTGTTCTAAGAGGGCTCTCCATCCTCAGTGAGTTTAGAGTCTAATGGGGGATACAGAAAAACATAAATATACTATGTATACACATATATGTACATGTGTATGTGTATATGTATATTCATATAAATCCATATATACAGATAAACTTGTAAGTCACTGTAACATTACCGTCATTCAACAAGTATATATTTCCTACAACTGCCACACCCTAACAAAAACACCTGACAATTACCTGTCTTAACAGGACTGCGAATAAGGTAGCCCTACTAGGACAGACCCAAGAAATGCCCTGAGGAGTAAAGGGATCTTCACCTAGACTTTAGCTTAATGTATTTTTTAATGTGTGAGTAATCATCTTTGTATTTACTATAGTGTTGGCTTAGAGAAAGTTTTGACTTATTCAAAGTTTTGCTAGGTAGAAATTTTAAATTATTTAGAGTGGTTATCTTCTTCCAAGAGTTAAATTGGAACTGAGCTCTTTTTTTGTTGCTGTTTAATACCAAGAAAAAAACATCCAGGTTCCTTATAAATTGGGCTGATGGTTTTATCATGTAAATACCTCTGTATATACCATCAAGTCAATAAATCATTATCTCCTATAATATACAAGACGAATCTAGTTAGGATATAATTTACAGTAAGGTAAATGTTAGTCTTTGGTCGAAATTCAAATCTTCTTGATATTTTGCTAGCTCAAACAGTATTCTTCATCCAGGAAATCCTCTTCAGAGATGCTCTAGTGCCAAAATAGTTCACCTTTTGTCAGCAGAAGTCTCTTGTTCTTTCCATATTTGAGCATCTTATTAGTTACTAAAAAATAAATTAAATTCTTCTTAAGCGCATGAAAGACTACTTTTCAGAAAGAGAGAAAAAAAAGAAAGAAAACAAACCAGTGCCCTGCAGAGTTGCCGCTTTTTGGAACAGAGTTAAGATTCATTTTTAGGAAAACATGCTGGGTTATTACACCTTCTACATGTGCCAGTTTATCTCCGTTAAACATGGTAAACATCTCACTGCTTAATTTGCTCTGTCAACCACGGCTTTTAAAAAACTGGAGCTCTTAGGCAGTCGAGATTTTAATGTCTGCAGTATAATTTCACAGGCTGTTTTTTTTTCCTTCTAATTTCATATCCTTGGCTTATTTACCGTCAAATATCTTCCACTCCATGAAGCTTAAATGTGTAGCCATTGAGATAATACACTCTTTATCATCTGTCAGCAGAGCTGCAGAAGCTGGACTGCATGATCTTGGTGCTTCCAGGCGGCTGTAGATGCAGTTTGTCACTGGCATTCCTGTGGAGCTGTCCTCCTCCGTGTCCCTGTAGGTCTTGGGCTTTATAGTGCTTATCACCGTGGCTGAATGGACTCTCAAAACGTAGCTGCAGCATACTCCATTTTCCTTTCCTGAAGGAATTTGTCAGATATTACTTGATAACTTTCATTTCACCAGTTGGGCAAAATTATAGTTGGCTCACCAAAAGGCTTGCATGTCTTGATAAAAATAAATGGTGAACTTCCTGCCCCATATACTACCCTGGACTTGTAACCCATGGAGAAAGAGAAAAAGGATGGATGGAGTCATACTTCAAATGCAAACCAATATACCTCCTTTTCTCTTTTTATTTAAAGTGTCTTTACTCATCTAGAGGCCACATATCAATCAGACGCTTTTTTGCAGGAGCCTGTGTGTCACTACTTGAATTTATCACTGGAAGGTGGAACATAGAGAATAAAGTTGGTGGTGCACGTGACCCTCAGCCCCTCTGGGGATATTCTGTGGATGGCCATGACTTTTAGTGTGCTCCTAATAGAATACTGATGTCATTTTCAACAATTGCTTCCTCTTCTCTGATCACTCGATGTTCCAGTTTCCTTTATCACAGGGCCCACTAAAATTAAGGTGCTGAGTGAGGGATCTCATAAGTGGATTAAAATGTACCAGGAAACTTAGCCTATTTTCTTGCAATTTATGACTTACCTAAAGCTTACAGAGGAACCCATGCCCTTATAGGTTTAATAGTTAAGAAGCAAATGAGGTTTTCATTGTGTGTTTTTTATGGTAGTTTTAATTTGGGCGACTAGATTCACATTGGTTTCCTCAAGTTATTACCAAGTGCCAGTTGGGACCTCCTGTAAGCCTCACCCCACAGTTAAACATGGGGTTAAGAGGTGGTATTTAAGTACTGTTCAGGAGAAGGACTGACAAGATATCCTTTAAGTTCTGTCGGTCTTTGTTTTGTTGGATGAACTGAATGCTGGGTGGGGAAGGGTTTCTCATTAATCACTCTTCTCTAAGAAGCCACATACCTTTAACAGAAACAATTTGGTTTATTTTTAGATTTAAAAAATGACTACCTGAAAGAGTATCATACTCTGATTTCCCTAAAAATTAAAATTAAGAAACTATCAAAATGAACAATAAGCAACCTCCCCATTAATTAAGATAAATCAGCAAAATGCATATTTTATGCAAACCTGTCACTGATGTTTTTAAAGATATATTTGGAATTAGGAAGCTGCTTTTGAGGAAAGACTCCTAAATCAAAGGAATAAATGTCAGAGAAAAAAAATGCTATAATGTATACAGCGTGTAATGTAAATTGCAACTGTCTCCACTCACACATCTGAAGGCAATTTCCTTCCACTTGCATGCAATCATGGGTGGGGCTTTGGAAATGGTTAATATTTCACAAGATTACTTAGCAGATTGATATCACAGAGGCAGTACATCACTGTCTCACCAATAAGAGAAAACACTGCATTTGTCTATTGTCAGTAACAGTTGTTTTTAAAGAGAAGTTGGTTTAAGATGTCTATTGTGACTCTCCTTTAGGAATCTGAATGTACTTAAATGTAAATCCTTAGGCATGAACTGATGATGGAGTGTCCTGAACTGGTGAGAATGAAGAGTCTCCGTTTTCAGCTGAGTTCAAGGACCCTACCAGTTTGTTGTCACCCACTTATCCTAATTTCATCTTCATTTACCTTTTTTAGCACTTACTTTTTGAGACTTTAAGAAAGAATTATTCTATTAACTTAAATAGAGCAAACACCAATCTCCCAACATTTGAGTTGTTTCAAACTGTCATTAACATCTTTCAAAAGTTAACAAACAAATCTTTGGCTCCAACACTTTCTAGAAACCACAAATGAACTAAGGAGATAAGGGAAGTTTCTTCTAGAACTTTCCATTCTGCCCTTCCGATACTGTCATCCCCTCTGTGGAGTGTGCCCCAAACATCATTTTCTTGCAGCTATCAGACGTTTAAGGGGAAACGGTTAAGAGAGAAAGGATAAGGAAAGAGTCACTTATAACTTCTTGAGACTGTGTTTCTGAGTGGTTCTGGGGGTTTAAAGAAGCAAGTAGGGTCCCGTGTCGTCCTCATCTCCCAAGCTGTCATAAATTCACAGTAACTATAGTAATAGATGCAGGGCATTATCTAAAAGCTGAGGCTGGCTGTGGCACAGACTCCACTGTTATCCTGTCATCTTCTACCACAGATTTCTACATTTCCATGCAAAGCTCCCCACGTAAATGGATTTTGTGCTCAAATCACACCCTGTAACTGTCAGATAGGCAGAGGTAGGCCTTACCAGATCTGAAATGAAAGAAACTTAAGTTTTGTCTTATGTTAGCCTGCGCTCGTAATCAGTTTGTGAAAATTTAAAAGGAGAAAGAGCTGTTGGTAATAACCCTAAAATTATCTGACAAAGCCCGATAAGCAGCACCGCGTCAGCGTGGCATCTTCTGCTCAAGTTTCTCGGTGAAGCACTCAGGCAGGTCCCTTTGTGTGTGTGGAGTGAGAAACCATCACCACGCTTTAGTGAAAGAGGTTTCAGCAGACGCGCTGGGCGGCCTGTGCAAGCTTTCTGCCTGCTGGGTTTAATTTCAGAATCTCAGCCTATCTTATTCAGACAGCCACAGGCAAGTCTTTTTGTTGTTTTCTTGTTGTTGTTTCATCCTTGGCCTCATTACCCTTTGCCATTCACTTGTTGGGAAGAGAGGGGAAGGAAGTTGGTTGGGAGTGAAGAGGGAAGCTAGGCTTAGCCTTGCCATTTAATCCTACTCCAGCCTGTGAAAAAGTTTCCAAAGGGCTTTCCTCTAAAACTCTGAGCAGTGAAATGGTGAGACCGTTGGGGGGCGCCAGTGCAACAGAAATCTAATTGAGTTTCTTCGTACATATGTCCATGCCTATGGGACACAACTAGTAAAAATAGATTGGGAAGGGGGAGAAGATAATCAATCCCTCAAATAATTGCTCTTTAAATTTTTATATTAGCCTATTTTCCACAGATACCTCCATTCAAAACCTGGAGGGCTTTTTTTTCTGTTCTGCCTCGTGTATTCAGTTTGCGTAAGAAATAGCTCTTTACCTCTTTCTCCACCAAAACACACGTCTTCTTACATTTGCTACAAAAGTTGACCTTGTGGTGCAGATGATGTCCTGGGTCTTCCCAAAATATGTAAAATATATAATGTTCTATTTATTATAGGCTCTACCAGGGCCTCACTGATGCTCACTGTAAATAAAAAATGAGCTCTCTTAAGTCAGGCACATGAATTAGGCCTTCTTCTGAGTCAAGCTGAAAATAAATAGTTCGAAGAAGATACCAATTTAAATCACGTAATATGAAATCGCACAAAAAATACATATATGCATTGTGTGTGTGTGTGGGTGTGTGTGTGTGTGTTGTTAACATTGGCAATTAGTTGTAACAGCTGTGGCAAAAGATTGGTGTCAGGGGGAATGGAAGGAAGAGACGGGAGTTTTTATCCAGTGAGCTTTTCCATCATTTGAAAACATAAATCGATACCCTCTCAATGGCTACTATGAGATTTCATACAGCTTCCCCTTTGAAGTGTTGTTGGGTCTCATGGTAGACCTCACATTTTCAAAACCTAAACAGAGACCGACAGTGCTAGTGATGCCGGCAGATGCTGAAAACGCATTACGCACACTGGTGCCACGCTAGCCACATGCATCGCATTCATAAGATAGACTGGTATAAGTGTCTAGTGACCAGAAAATGCATTGCCCAACTCAGAACACTTGAAAGTGAAGTGAATGCTATTAATAATTACACCAGAAAAACATACATAATTCAGGATTCCTCTGAGCAAACCAGCAACCCTAGTTACATGCTATTTTGATTGTGATTTTAACTCTTTCTTTCTTGTTCATAAAAGTATGTCAGAGCAAGTGTGAGAGAGAAGTTATATGGGCTCTCCACTTTGAAGAAGAAAGAGGAGAAGGAGGAGGAGGACTTATTGCAAATTATTGTGCTTCAACTTGATTAATAATAACTTGCCTACATGCCACACAACTCATTGCGTGCCAGCAATATCTCTGGACCCTTATCTAAAGTCCAAAATCTCCCACCCAAAGCATTCTTTTGCTCCATTCCTGATCATTGGCTATGCAGCACCATGTCTTACATCTCCGTCACATCTTGTTCTTCAGTTATGGTATTTAACGCATTTCGTTTCATATGATAGTTGTTTTCATGTTTCCTTACCCCTCTCTGAGAGGTGATAGGTTTTTCCTAGTCATTCCTCATTAGAGTGCCTCAGTGGCATGTTTGTGTAAGGTGCTGACCTAGAGCAAGTGACAATGGACTGTGGAGTTCTAAACCACTACGTAGAGGCATCCTACCATTCTGCCTGCCTGCAGGTGCCTCTCAAGTATTGTCTAATAGACTGGGGATTTATTGCCAGGTAGAAACCTTCCCTCTCTGTTAAAGAATCACAAATATACGAGGTATGATCAAAACATACGGTGAATGTTTAAGTTAAAAAAATTTCATTACAGTAAAAGACATTAATTGCCATTAATCCCCCTCAAAATACTCCCCCTCACTTTGAACACACTTGGCCCATCATTCTTGCCACTTTCTGAAGCAATTTTGGAAGGGCTCTTTCATGAGTGTCTTTAGTCGTGCTGTCGTGGCTGCCTCAATGTCCTGAATCATTTCAACATTTACATTTCATGGTCGTTTGGACTTTGGGGAAGAGCCAGAAGTTACGTAGTGCCAGATCCGGTGAATAAGGTAGATGAGCACACAGCATAATGTTTTTATTTGACAGAAGTTGCCATACCAGAAGCGATGTGTGACATGGAACATTGTCATGATGGAGGATGATTTATGGCACACTTTAAAACACACCTTTTCTCAACCGTAGCTCATACCTGACTGACTGCACTGAACAAGTTGAAATTGGTCACACACTGTTACTAAGGTTCGAGATGCTGCTTCCGTTGGATGACACTTGACAGCAGCGTTCACCTCATGTGATCAATAGCACAGTTGAAATGGTTGAAAACTATTCTCTAAGTTCAAAGTAAGTCCAGTTGCTTGAAAGTGTTGGCTTCTTGGAGAAATGTCCTAAGAGTTACCTGTTCCAAAAAATAAGCATGGGTTAGTCAGTGCATGGCTGGGTTTAGATAATAATAGCTAATTAGCCATTTGTCAAACAATGGAAGAGTCAGAAAGAGAAAGTGAGAGAGCCACCCACCATGCTGTGTGGTCTTCTTTTCTTCTGATGAGAGAGAGAAGATCACAGGGATGATGGAAAGACACTGTCTTTCTAGTGGCCGCAAATTAATACTTGGAGATCTGATGGAGGCTTTTTTCTTCATCTGGAAAGGACAACCCAGCAACATAAGCAACACAAATACAGCATTTGTTTCTATTTAGAGGAGCTAGAATCAGTTCTTCATAGAAACCATGATGGCAAACTCACCGGGTGATAACTAGAAAGGACAAAGTAAATGTCCCATCCAGATGACGCAGGGAGGTTTTCTGAAAGTCAGAATAAGATGAATGAAGATTTGTTACAAACTATTGGTAGTTAATTACAGTAAAAGCACCACAATGTTGGGCTTGGGGCCTTTGTTGTTGTGCTCTCTTTCTTTTGCCCCACCACTGTAAGTTTAGAGACAGTCACATAACGTTTATTCAATGCCAAGAGCACATAAATCACCATACCAAGGGGTGTAACACTGAAAGGTAGAGTTGAGAAGTTCAAAAGAAATGAACGAATGAACAAATGAACAGACAAATAAATAACACAGTTTTATATCGAAGAATTCAAAATGTAATACTTGAATTATATTCAACTTTCTTCCCAGGTTAAAAGTTCTGGCTGTCACCACGAGTGATTAAACAATGTTATATTACTGAGCACTTTTTCTGTGCAGTACACTGTGAGATAGTTATTGTTGGTACTGATTTTATGGCAATAAAAGCTATTGAGATCCAGAAAAAAATGTTAATTTGTTGGTAGCGGAGGCCTCTGACACTTACACTGTTTAACTGAAAACACCATGGCTAAGAGATGCATGTCTGAAAACTCTGGTGCCCTGGCTTCATTCTCCCCAAACGCTTTCGTGCCATTTCCAGATTCTGACTTTCTGACAGATGCAGACTGTTGATTGGGCTGTTTCCATGGAGGCTTTCTTACATTCTTACTGTTGTCAGTGGGAGAGTACTGGGAGAAGACGCTACCTGGCCATTCTATCCCAAGTGGCAGACAAGGTAATTAGCCGATTCTGATTTTTGCTGGAGTATACACCCAGTCATTCTGTTTTGCTTTTGACCCAGCTAAAAAAAAAAAAAAATCACACCAGCATTTATTTCAGAACCATTTAAAACAGTTGGAAAGAAAGCCTTTAATCAATTGAATCAGAATTTGACTTGGGATTTTTTCTATGTTCATGCACTTCCTAAAATCCTTCACTAGATGGTGTTCCATATCAATCCATAGTCTCTATCCCATCGTTTTGGTCCAGAAAAAAGTGGGGGAAACACAGAGCCGTCTGTGACTGACCTGCCTTCCTCTGACTTCAAGAATGACTGGCCCTTTCACTATCCACTGAGTGATTACGTCTGCCTATTGTTGAACTTTTTTTGCTGGCCACACTTGTCAATATTTTGGGAGTGATTTTGACAGGAAGCATTTCTGTGTGATTGGCAGGCAGCTTTGCTAGACCCATCATTAGTGGCCCCAGTGAACTAGCTGGTGCTGTGAATCGAATTGGGTACAAATTTATTTTAACTTCCTGCTGAAGACAGTCAGTTCAAACCACAGGCCACAATCCTGACAGAAACTGAAATCCAGGTTCAGGGAGTGGGATGGACAGACGAGTAATGAATAGAAAATATTTACAGACTATGGTAGACCAGTGGAAATGTATACACCCTGTGCCTGCTTATGTAAATCTTCAGTCCGTGTTCCCTTAGATACGGCCATGTCTAGAGTCTTTATTACACAGGAAATGATACATTAATGTCGTTGTTTTAAAATACTGAAAAATGTGTTTGGTTCACAAAAGATACTGGAGATTATATTTCAAAAAGAAGCTAGATTTGAGGACTCTGTAAAACTGTCCAAGGAGATATATGAGTAGATATAAATATACACTTTACCACAATTGTCGAGTGTATTTAGTTTCAGATTGTACTTAATTTCACAGTTCTCTCACTTTCTCCTCTTCACCCTGATAGATGATTCACATAGCTAAACATACCACCATTTTGACAGCTATCTATGCAGTTAATGCATTATCGTCAGTAGCCAAGGAGATTGAATTTTTTTCATGACACGTTTGAGGTCTGGAGGCAGCTTCAGGAGAAAAAGAACTTTCAGACAACCCGTGAGTTGGGTGCTCAAATCTCTGGGAGGGAACAATGGCTTGATTCTACTCGTGATCATTTGGCTGTCAACATAAACAGAGCAGAGCCAGATTCAAATTGACTGATCAGATGATATGTTTCATGTGCAAGGCTTAGTTCTGGCCTGTGATAATGAAAATCATCTGAGGAGCAGAGAAAAAGGCAGGAACCTGAAAGGTGCCATGTTATAGAAAAATCCCTATATAGCTGCCATAATTTTACAACGTACCAAAAGTGCCTGTGAGGATGAAGAATGGAGAAAGTTCCTGTCCTAAACTGCGTTTTTTTTTCATTGGGGGATTTTTCAGCATCCTTCTGACAGTTAGTGGTCAAACTCTCAATATGTCATTTTCATTCCCTTTCATTGCTGGCCCTCAGAAACACCGAAATGCAACACCGATTTTATAGAAAATGATTTTATACATGCGATGTATCTGGTTCATTTTTTTCAAATATTTTAGTGGCAATTTTTATTGACAATTATTTGAGTGACTACTTTTTTTCCCTTACCAAAATCAGACCTCATTTTTATCTGTTGGTGTTCCTGAGTTTGAGAAGTCTAATGACCCAGGTTTAGATACTTTTCTCAGTTGAGAGAAAAGTACAAAGTAGAAAGAGAAAGAAGCTTCTCACAAGAACTCTTAGCCCACCTGTCACCTTATTGACCAATGAGATATCCCCTGGTGCTATTTTCCATGCCTCCATGAAAATACTGATGGTGAAGAATATTTGCTCCTCTCGTGATCTTAATATTCCTTTAATGAAGAGATTCCTGTACTTGGCTTCACATTAGAACCATTTAAAATCATAGGGGGATTTTGTTAAAAATCATGTTTCCAGGCTCAACTTCCTACATGGAGGTTTAGTAGGTCTACAGTGAGTGGTACCCTAAAATCTGTCATTGTAACAAGAATCTCCAGATGATTCTAAGGCAATTTGTCCACATTCCAGAAGCACTAGACAGTGTGAGGCCAGTGTAAATGCTACTGTCTTCACTTACCACTGTACTTGAGTTATGTTAACATCAGGATTAAATGAATATTAAGGCACTTCTGTGTCCCATACTCCTTTCCCCACAAGTTTACTCAAGCACACACTGATACTATCTATCACCTCAGGGCAATTTCACTTGCCTTAAAAATCTCCCCTACTCTGTGAATAAGGAAGAGGTCTCCTTAAACACACACCCACATTTGACAAAAGAATGTTTCTACCTTTATTTTTACACCATTTCAGGAGGAAGGTATTCGTACCTGCCTTGGTGTCTTGTGAGGGAACTATGTGATGTATGTCAGCTTATGCATCTCGTGGGGGGAAAACAAACTGTAAGTGGTTGTTAATGAATTGGTCATTATTTTGGTGGTAGAGGAAATGGAAAGAATGGAGCGGAGGGTAATTTAGTATTTCAGGACAGGATGAACTCCAAGAGGAGGACTGGAAGATAAATTTAAGATGTTAAATTAGGCAGAAAATGGTTTGGAAAATTAAATATAATTTTCTCTGGTGGCATTTAAATTTACAGGGAGAAAAAAGTGGTTCCGTTTTCTCAACAATTGTCACTATGGCCTATGGTGAATATTGTCCATGGGCTCCTTGAGCACGTGTCACACTCATTATTTATGATAGAAGACATTTAACAGAACATAGAGCACAGACTGAGATTCATTGCTTTTTGAAAGAAAACTTGACCTCCCAGTCTGAGTTCAATAATTCACCAAATTGATTTCTGTTTAATTTAACAGATAGCACTAAGACTTTGTTTTCTATCCTTTGTCCATGTAGGACAGAGTTCTAATGCAAGACTTTGGGAATTTCATGACTTTGGTGTAGAACACAGAATTATTATCTATCATGCAAAATATACCCCTGAATTGAAAATAAGGCATTTCCATGTCAGGTCCATATAATTAGGAACCTAATTAATAGACATGTAAATCATGACATATATTAATATTTATTCTTAGTTATCATAAGTTTGTCTTATCAAACCAATTGATCAGCAAATGTTGACTTCAAGAATTCTCTGCTTTGCCTCATTGCTGTTTGACCTCATTCATTAACTTGGCATGCATTAAATAGGCCTTCATGGAGAATCCACGCTGAATCTTGTGTATCAGGACAAAGAAATATAAGAGGAAATGAAATTCCTTGAGTGCTTACTCACTGGCAATTTATGTTTCATTTTAATTAATTCCTGCAAAAACCTTAGGAAGTAGCTTTTATTACTCTATTTTATATATGGGGAAAAACAAGGAATTATCTATCTCTTTCAGTGGCCACTGTGTCGTTTTTAATGTTAAAACAATATAATGTGGTTGTAAAACATTAGGCTTCTTTCAGGATTTTTTTTTCTTTGTGTGTGTGTTTAAGTTTTCTTATGCTATAGCAGGGGTCAGCCTGTGGACCAAATCCAGCTCATTGTGATACAAGTTTCAATTTCATTGTGATACAAGTTTCAAGCTCATTGCCTACTTTCATAAGTAAGGTTTTATTGGAACACAGCCACACTCATGTGTTTTCTATTCTCTGTGGTTGCTTTCACTTACAACCTAAGTAGTTGCAACAGAAACTGTATGGTGTTCAAAGCCTAAAGTATTTACCATATGGCCCTTTACAGAAAAAGTTTGCCAAGTCCTGTGCTGTAGATCGATACTTTCTATATGACTAAATGACTTTTATGATGGTAGATACTCATTGGCTAATAACTTAGAATCATCAAGTTGTTGCCTTGACTTTGCCTATGGAAATCCAAATACATGGTATCCTCAGGCTTGAGCGCTTTAGTCTCCCATGACTAACGCAAGGAAGATTAGTTAGAGCCAAACTTCCAAACAAACAGGAGTGACCTGGGTTCCTCTAAAGTGGGACTCATCCTAGATCTAAACTAATACACCTTAGTTTGAGTCATATTCATTAGGTCTCACTTAGTTATGCTCCAGCAACAGATGAGCAACGCCCCCGTCCTCCCAATCTCAGTGGTTTATGATAAAGATTTATTTCTTGATCACATGTCATGTCTTTTGTGGGTCAGTGGCAGCTCTACTCTGCCCTATGTTCTTCATCCCCGCATCCAAGCTGAAGGAGGTGCCCCTCTGGGACATGCCACCCTCACAGCAAAGGCAAAAGAGAGAAAGGCTGGTGGAAACACACACACAGCAGCACTTAAAGTGTCTGCTCAGAACTGGTCACATGACCATGGGACAGTGATGTAGAATCCTGCTATAAAGGGGCACTACAGGTTACCAGGCAAAGGCAAGGATGCATGCTCTTACAGCAAGGACATCTGCATAATTGAGAACAATAGTAAAATCTATTATAGGCCATAATAATCAATCCTCCATCTGCCAACTAGAAAACCTCCATCCTCCTAACCATCTCTTAGGTAACCAGAATGTGTCATAAAATCTCTGCATTACTGCTTTCCGTAAGCACTTCACTATCCTGCTCCTCTTCTGGGTGGGTTATTGTTCTGTGTTTTGTTCTGGCAACCCAGCCTTACCTCATCGTCCACACATGTGTTTCTGTTTTTCTTTCTGGGGTGAGTGCCTATGACTTGACAAATAATCAGTGGTGAGGTAAAAGCAGGTCCCGTCAGCAGCTTGTGATTTACACACTATTCTGAGGCACTTCATTTATTCCAGATCCGTACCTTCTATTTGTCAGGGTTCTAAAGCAGAAAGTAAAATCACCTAAAAAACTGCCTGGTGATACAAGTTTCAATTTCCTTTTTACAGAAAGCTAACCCTTTTGTGAGCCTGAAGATGAAAGGTGTCTGTTAAATGCAGATATTTTTTGGCTCTTCTGCCTGGAGGTCGGTGAAGCAGAACAAGATATTAAAGATATTTCCCCAAACTGGGTCAGAACTGTGTTAAAAGATGAGAGGATTATTTCAGGAAGCCACACAATAATCCACTCGCACAGGTTGGAAAACGTAATGTATGGAGCATTTTTGGACTCAAAAATACTGTCAGGGGAGATGGATTAGTCAGCCAGTGTAGCTGCACAGCTCTGGTGCACCTTCCATTTTTAGTGCTCCATTCAACAGAACTTCCTCATTTCAAAACCCAAGCAAGAGCAAGTTTTAAAAAGCATTTTCATCCCTTGTTACCTATCTCTGAACAAGTAAATCAAGAAAGTAATCCAGAATTATTTCTCCCACTTAAAATGGGGAAGGAAGAAGAAAAAAAAAAAAAACTTAGATATTAAAAAAAAATACGACCCAAAAAAAAAAAAAAAACAAAAAAAAAAAAAAAATTCACGCATGTCAAATGGGCCCTCAAAATTAATGACAACGCGTAGAGGTTACCTCGTGGGTATATTCTTTTGTTTGCTTATGTGATGTATTTGATGAATATATATTAAACATGAAACTCCTTCTCGTTAAACTCAGTAACAAATTATGAACATCTGCCTGCCTCACTGCTGTGAGTTTATGTTGTTCTGTAACTGCCAGCCAATGCAGTGACCAGAAAAGGACATCAGCTTTAAATATTTAAAAGGACAAGACCCAAATGCATTTATTTTAGATTGTGTGATTATGTATCTGTAAAACCCAAGGACATCAAATTAAAATCGTCTAGAAATTTGTTATAGCAGGTGTACAAAGTGGAATATCTAAGAAAGTTTTTTTCTTACATAAAGACTAAGAAACTAGGAGCTAGAAAATTGAAATTGATGTCAGAAGGCAGTTTTTTAGTCAGAATAATTTCATCACCACAAGGGCAAAATATATATTAAATAACTAAGAGTTAATTTCAGTATAGTACCTATAGAAGAAAACTATAAAAATTTTAAGGCCACAAAAAAAATTAATGTTCCAGTAACAATTTCTGTTTTGCAAATTATTCCAAATGTAGCAGCTTTAAAGAGCCGTTTTATTATGTTCATGGACTCTGTGGGTTAGAAATTCAGACAGAGCACAGAGGGAAGGGGATGTCTGGAGCCTCATCTGGGAAGACTAAAATAGCTGAGGGTGATTCAATGGCTGTGGCTGGAATCTTCTGGAAGCATCTTCACTCACATGTTTCATGATTGATGTTGGCCCTTGGCTGGGACAATAAACCACAGCACCCACATGAGGCCTCTCCAGGTGGCCCGGGGTTTAATATTTAGCATGGTGGGCTCAGGGTAGTTGGGCTTCATAAAGTGAGTGTCCTAAGGACCAGCTGGCCACTGCTCCCCACCTCTCCTGACCTCACCTTGGAGGCCAGGCAGCCTCCTCTGAATCCTACTGCTAACTAACCTGCCAGTTCAGGAAATCTCTTTGAGGGAGTGCCAAAGAATTTGCAGCTGTATTTTTTAAAACCACTTCATTTAGAAATTGAAAACCACCATAATTCTATAGATGAAAAGACCAGTTTTCCCTAATTAATATATAGGCTTAATATAATTCTAATCATATGAACAGAAGGGTTTTTTTTTTTTAACTTTTCAAAGTGTTTCTAGATATCACTTAAGAGAAGATGTGAGTAATAATAGATAAAAACATTTTGAAAAGAATGACTACTAACAAAGGGATTCCTTTGTTATCTTATAGATTTCAATAAATAAACAGCTTGGATTACTCTAAGAACAGACATATCAGTCTTACACGATAGAAATCTGAGATCCAAGATTTCATAGGAATCCTACCTGTTCCCAACACATGCTGGGGAAAGAGGCTTATTCTATCAAAAGTGTTAAGACTACTGGGTTAAATGTGGGAGTATGAGGAATATGTCTCTAATTTATGCACGATTCAAATGGAATGTTAAAATGGATTAAAAGTTTTGTGTCAAAATCAAGTCAGAAGAAAACAAATGTTTGTTTAATCTTTATGTGGATAGGCTTTGTAAGTATAACACTGATATTAGAAAAGCTATATACATATATGATCGATAGGTCTGATTATATAAATATTAAAACTGTACGTGAAATAACTAGAAACAAAATTAAGAGCAGATAAATAACTTGCAACATGTAAAGCAGTCAGATGGTTAATGTTCTTAATAATAAAGTGTTCTTCTAAATCCGTAAGAAAAAGATGATCTCCCCAAATGGACAACGAACATGAACAAACAGTTCACAAAAGGAAGACCTTCAAATGGCCAGTGGCTAAGTTGGAACCCTGGGGACCTGTTGGTGTAAGAGCACAGGAATGGAATAATGATTGCCTAAGGGAAGCCAAGGAGCCCTTTGATTGGAAGGCCGTATGGCTTTGTTATGTAGCTGTACTTGAGACAGACTTGAGATTCAATTAGGCAAAATGGCTATTTATTATTACTATATTTGAACGTAATTTGACCATTTATGACTTATTCTTAACTCTTAAGCAAAAGAAGCGTGGTTTTTAGCAAAGCAGCATGCTTTTCTGTGACCCCTTTCCCCAACTTGTTCAAAAATGGCAGACTCCACGAGCCCCTTTCTTCCCTTAGACGGGGCACATAGGAATAATTGCCTTAACCAGCATCTTGAGGGCTATATCTCAGATATTCCAAGATGATAGATCTTGACTAATAATAATAAATACATTTTCAGTCTAATTCACAGTTGGTCTTTTAAATGGCCGAGTCCTTGTTGTCAAACAAACTCGTACATAGAACTCCAATGTATAGGGTAGTGACGTGGAGCTTGGTTTTGGCCAAATAGGGCCCTGTCCCCTTGGCCTCCTTTGTGGCCCCTGTGGCAGCCCCTCTCCCCTCTGCAACACTCTGTAGCCTGTAGGCCCCTGGAACACAGTTGGGACACCATGCCTTTGAGGCAAAAGCAACTTCCAGTTTTAGGCACTAGGTAAAAAAAGTGTTGAGCACGCTCCATAAGGAAGAGTATATAATTCACTTTTGTTACATTACTCAAAACATGCAAACCTGAAGCGTTTTGTTACTGAAGTAAACTGTCTGGGTTGGTGTTAAAGCTGTTGCTTACTATTTACAGCATTAATTGTAAAAACCCTTTATGAGTATTTATACAGATTTCAACGAGGAACACCTAACGCTTAACATTTTCTCAGTATTTTTATGAGTAATACAGGAACAATAATTATTTTTAAATATCCTCATGGTAGGCCTGTTTGACTCAGTTAAAAAAAAAAAAGTAACATAAGGTACATGAAACGTGACTTTAAGAGTTCAGGCTTTGGCCTCTGTGGTTGAAACACCAGGCATTTTAGGATGCACTAGAGCTGCATAAAGACATGCAGTGATATGAGAACTACTTAAAAATGGAGACGTAAAACAAAAGCCATAGGGAAAAGTGGGAGTATATCCTATGTGCAGCTAACCCTTGGATGGACAATGGACATCTGTATTCAACCCAGAAAGGTCAAAAGACAATTGGACTTCAGTTTACTCTGGAAACAAATAATCAGTGCAGAAAAAACTATAAACAAGGCAAAGATGCAGGCAGGAGTTTGCAGGTAGATGATTGCAGGAGGGTGCGGTTAGGCTGGTGGGCACCTCACGGAGGCATAATTCAAAATGCATTGGCAGAGAAAGATGTTGTCAGAATGTAGCAGCATGAACCGTGGGATTATTTCCTTTTTTACTCCTTGCCTTGTCAGGCCCCAGAATGGACTCTAAAAACCAATAAGTCTGCTACTGAGAAAGCCAAGCCTCCCAAACCTAATACACAGGTTCTGCACCTTAAAATTATTGCTGTGCCAGCACTGGGACCGCCTCCCACATCTGTGCCTGTGCCGCTATCGGGGTTCGCATTTATGCCCAAACAGCTTCACTGGCTGTTAGAGGCTTGTTGGCATGGAATGAGTCCAAAGACAGAATTTCAGCTTCTAATTATCCATTGCCAAATATTGAAAGGGGATAGTATTCTCAGGGAAAGTTACCCTGAGAAAACCTGTGGGAAAAGAAATCAGAATTTTCATCATCTTGAGAATGCTTTTCAGGTGCTTCTTATGTCACTGAGCATGTGGGTAAGGTGTGAGTGCAGTGTCTGTGTGCCTAAACTCTAGGGAACCGGACCCACTTACCATAGTCGGCAGTTGTGCTGGGACCAACCTGAGGGCCTCCAACTCGAGTCCTTGCTAAAATGGCCGGATGTGTAGTTAGAAACACTGGACCACAGTCCAGAGGACCTAGAGAGAAGCCTCAGATTGTCCCATTTTCTCCTTTGGACTGAGTGATACTCTTTGAACATGTTAAGGATCTTTGAGTAAGCATTTCATAATGTATACGAGGTTGGACAATTAAGTTCATGAACTCATCCTAGAGAAAGTGCTACATACCTCATGCTGAATATCACTATGGTCACCTTTGAAATACGCCTCTTGGGAAGCTATGCACCAATGCCAGCGCTTAGTCCACCCTTCAAAGAAATTTTGGAACTCTTTTATTGTAATGGCCATCAGAACTGTCGTTGTTATTACCCTTGATGTCCTGAATGTCATCAAAATGTCTTCCTTTCAGTATTTCCTTTATCTTCAGGTAAAGAAAGAAGACATTGGGGGCCAGATCAGGTGAGTAGGGAGGGTATTCCAATACAGTTATTTGTTTACTGGCTAAAAACTCCCTCACTGACAGTGCTGTTGTGAGCTGGTGCATTGTTGTGATGCAAGAGCCATGAATTATTGGCGAAAAGTTCAGGTTGTATAACTTTTTCATGCAGCCTTTTCAGCACTTCCAAATAGTACACTTGGTTAACTGTTGTCCAGTTGGTACAAATTTATAATGAATAATCCCTCTGATATCAGAAAAGGTTAGCAATATCACTGCAACAAGTTCGCGACCTTAATTGTCAGACTCATACATATATCAAAACATCACATTGTACACTGTAAATATGTACAATTTTTATTGGTCAATCATACCTCAATAAAGCTGGGAAAATAAAAAATAAAAGTAAAGGAACAACAAAAAGAATCTAAGAGAAACAACAAAAAAAGTATTAATACTTCTTGTCTCTACAGGTCCCATTTACTTTGCGGACCCATCAATTTAGTCAGCAACGCAAGGTTGATAACTTGTGAGAGACACTGAAAGGATCCAGAGGTGTCAAGGCAAGGTGTAGACCACACGCCTGGAGCACATGGGGCTCCTGACTGGTGTTTCTCAACAGGGCCATCGTAGCATTTTGGGCAACATGAGTCTTTCTTGGGAGTGTTTAGTGTAAGCATTGTGAAGTGTTTGGCACATTTGATCTTCACGCACAAATGCATATAGCACCCTGTAATCATTGTAACAATCCAGAATGCTTAGACTCCTTCCCAAATGCCCCTGGAGAGTTGGTGCCACCCCGGCTGAGAATTTTCAAATAATTTGTCCCTTAAAGGAACAAGGTAGGAATCTCTCCACGGGGGCTAAAATTTGGGAGTTAGCCCACAACAGTTAGTGAGATGCTATTAGCAGAGATGGCTGCTATGACACAATTGAGTATTAAATTTTTGCTTTATAGAGTGTGTAAAATGTTTATTGTGTCCATTCTTCAGCTAAAGCGTTCAGTTCAGTTTGGTGTGTTTTTATGACTGTTCATTTCGGCTGCCTTGAATATATGACCGACATTAGGTTTATTGGAATTGCTGTCATCGTCATTTCTATGTTGTAAACACCAAATGTGAAGCTGTGTTCTTTAGTCTTTCTGGAATTTTAAACTCTGTTTTTGTGGCTTTGCTCTTCTGCATTGGAAAGTGTAAAACAGGGAAGCTCTATTATGTTGAAGCACTGTTCTATTTTGTGCATGTCTGGTTTTGAGATATATTCTGGAGGAAAATAAGGGGAAATATCTGTACTTGAGAAAAGGTATGTCCAGTCAAAGTGCAGCCTGTTGCTCTATGATCTATCAAGCTGAAGTGATCTCTTAGAGACATAGGATTTCATGGGCTGTAGACCAAGTGTATATGATTTAAGCGTGGGAGACTTATACCAATGCAGCCTCACCTCTGAATTATAGGGGGCAGACATCAGCGGAAATGACTGAGAATTTTGCAAAGGAGTAAGAGACCAATTGGACAGGTAAGGGATGGTGGCAAATATATTGAAAGACGCAAATTGACTCTTCAGGCAATCAAAGCAAAGAGTTTTATTATTCCCTGAGCCATGGTTCAGTGTTGTGAACATTTTATCAGGTTTTATGATTAACAGAAAAGTTGTCCAGCAACTTCTTTGAAGGTCACTGTTTACTTTACTGTGACATTGACATAAGCGGTTTGAGAAAGGGAGATTCCCGATCTTCTCTCAAAATTGTGTTTCCTGTCTAAAACACCCCTCACCTCCCACCCCACCATGACCCCTTTCAAAGTCCTCATTAAGAGGCTGTCGTTCTCCATGGTCCTAAACTCGCATAATGATAACAAGAACGTGAGGTGACTGGTAAAAATATAGACCACCAGGCCTATCACACTGAGGTTCACTCCAGTGGCTCTGCATTGGCACTTGGATGCAGGAGACTCACATCTTCAGGCACATTTGGGAAGCACCTAATACTGCTCTACAGGGTTCCTTTGATAAAACTGTAAATGGCAGAACAGCACAAAGAGATCATACAGTTTTGGTCACAAGCTCGTGAATAATGGGAGAAATGACTTTTTCAGTATATGACTTTTCACATATCCAAAGAAGTGAATTTTTACTTATAAAATATTTCTGTGTTCTGGAAAATACTTACACTTACAAAACACACAACACAGACATTTCTAGAATACAGTAGAAATTCACCCCTGCACACAATACATTTCAATAGAAAGCTTCACTCCCCTCCCCCGGCCCCTGCCCCCCACCAAATTTCCAAGATGGTCAACAATTGTCTTACATTTTAAAGGGAAAACAAGTTTACTTTGTCAATGTTGGGAAAAGCTTGGAACTTAAATAGAAAATTAATAGAGAAGTGGCATACATGAGGTACAAGATTTGATTTCTAAAGCTGCTAGAATTATTTAAATACAGTTTAGATGCTTTTGAGAGAAAGAATAAATTACAAGTCATGTTTTCACAACACTTTCAAATGCTCATGTCTCAAGAAGTAATAATGAGTAGTGTAATAAAAGACCAGGGGTAAATTGATTAAAAACAAATTTGTTTTAAGAAATTAGTAATACCAGTTCATATTATTAGGTACCTAGCAGATGCCAAATTCTATGCTTGCTGCATGCATATATATTATTTCGTT
The DNA here is from genome assembly GCF_004115265.2 of Rhinolophus ferrumequinum. NCBI lineage: Eukaryota > Metazoa > Chordata > Mammalia > Chiroptera > Rhinolophidae > Rhinolophus > Rhinolophus ferrumequinum. The sequence goes on from NC_046300.1 coordinate 19,543,379, forward strand.
TAGTCCACATAACAATCCTACAAGGGATTATCCATTCTTAATAGAAGAGGAATGTTAGTCCCAGAGGAGTTAAATATTTGCTCAAAGTCACATAGAATTTCAGGAGTTAGTTCCCCGGTTTGTTGGTCTATATCTGGTTAATCTAAACTATATAACTTATCATCTAAATTCACTTATAATAGAGAGAAAGGGTTCTATTGATAATTGCAGGTATAAATTGAGTCTGTCCTGAGGAAATTGAATATTTTGTCACCAGTGTAAAGCAAGCTATTTTATTTAGCTATCAGGAAAAATAAGCATGGGGGTCATAGGAATCGAATAGGGGCATATAAAAATATTTGCTAGTTTTAAAAAATGGCTCCAAAATATAAAAGAAATACAGCAAAATCAAGCATAATGAAAGATTATATTAACTTAGTCACCATAGTTCAACTGAAGTCTTCTACAATTACATGTGAATTACATTTAATAAGTATGGTAGGTGCATTTGAATATTTGATCTGATGTGTTATAGAGCCTCCAAAAAGCCTTGAGGGGTACAGTTTCCATTGGTCCATACTCCCACCGTGAAGAAAAGCTTCACGTGTCACCGTGTCCAAAATACCATCATTCTTTGCACCTAAGGGTGGACCCTTGTCATTTCAGACCTACAGAGAAATTAAGTGTTTTGCTTAAGGACATACAATTAGTGGCAGAACTAGAAAGAAACATCCCAGTTCAGAGCTCTATTTCCTTTCTAGAGTTGGTGCTCTAGACTTTTCTTGAATAAGAATATTAATCTCCATAATGTCCTATCTGTTTGTCCACAGCATTATGTGCTGCACCTCCAATGTCATAGTCTATATTTTATCAATCTTATGAAGAAGTAATGTACTATTATCATCATCTCCTGCCTAGAGGTAAGGAAACTAGGGCACTAGGAGCTCCAGTTATTCATCTGCTCTCATGTTCTCTCAGAACCTCTTTTGATTTTTTAAATCAATTCATTTGTTCACTTTAAAATTCACATAGAAGTAAAAGCCACCTCTTAAGTTCCGTGAGTTTTGACAAGTGCATAGCATTAGCTGCCAGCAAGGCTTTCTATCAGGCTCTAAGGACTACAAAGAAAAATCAGGTAAAGGCCCAGGCTTGGACAGAATTTAGAGTTCAATGGTCATGAATTCACCACCACAGTAACACATGGCACAGTTCCATCACCTCTAACAGTGACCACAGGTTCCCTCTTTGGAGTTGAATCCTCTCCTCAAGCCCTAAACCCTGGCACCCTCTGATCTGTTCTCCATGCTTGTGGTTTTGACTTTTCCAGAATGCCACATGTATGGAATCATATGGTAAGCAGCCTTTTGAGTCGGGCTTCTTGTACTTGGCATAATATATTGGAGATTCATCCATGTTGTGTCAGTAGTTTATTCCCTTTTTATTGTTGAGTAATATTCCATGGTAGAGATGTACCACCATTTATTTATCCACTCAGTGGCTGAAGGGCATCTGCGTTGTTTTGAATAAAGTTGTTATAAACATTTGCATCTCTTTTGTTATTAGGCTATGTGACCAAAATACTTACTTAAAGAAAAGTAAGAGAAACAACATATTTAATAATTTAATTTTATTTTGGATTTTAAGAAAATATTCTAAATCCTGCATCAACAAATAATTGCCCCAGAGGTAATGCATTAAATTGTATAATATGATCCCTGTTATGCAAAGCAATGAGAAAATCAGCCTCTACTGCTCTTGTCATTATCCGCAAAAGACAGCATTCTTTAGCTATTTCTTATTCCAAAAGGAAAATGTGTAACTTGATGAAATGACAGAGAAATAGGATCATTTTACCTAAGACACAATCGAGAAGAAAAAAATAAATAAAAGCAGCGATTTAGAAGGTACCAGGACATACACAAAGAAGGCTATAATCTTCCCCGTTTATACTGCCAAACTCTCTAAAAATGTGGAAGGGCCGTAGCATTGTCTGGAGGGTACTGCTTTCTTCCTTGATGAGAGGTGGAGACTGCCTATATATTTAGGCATAACCAAAAAAATTTAAAAATTGTTCTGTGACCTCATAACAATTTTAGACGAAAGCAAACTGTGTTGGGAGGGCAAATGCCTATTCTATATAGAATGTCACATTTGGCATGAGACAAATTATTCAAATGTATTTGGAAATACAAAGGAAAGGTTTCTGTATAGTGACGTGACAACTGTTTCATTTGTGTCGAGTGATTCCATTTACTACATTTTAAAGATGTGAAGCTAACCATTACCACAAAGAATTTTTTATATATGACTTAAAAAAAATCATTCTCCTTTGGACTATAGTATGTTTAGACCATAAGGAATGCTTTATTTCAACAGCTGTTCATTTAACAACCACCACTCTGGGTAACACAGAGGTTATAAACTGGAGGGTATGTATGCATTAAGCTGAATTCAAAACCCACTTCAACTCTCCATCTTTTGAGTTACATGTGTAATGGAAAAGCCACTTCTTATGTGCAGTTACAGGAAACCCAGATACCTGGTTCAAAGATAAAAATGTCCATTTAAGTTTTAGGAAATCCCCATTATGTGTCATATTATTGAGCTCTTTCATGATCAGAAATTGATGAAATACACTTTTCCACTGGAGAATATACTTTCTTTAAACTTTGATGCTAAAAGGAAAACAGAGATAAAAATCTTCGTTTAGCCTTTATGATCCAGTATGAGTATTCTGATGACCTTCCATTCACTGGCTCATGAAAGGACCATCCTGATGTTTTATTTATACAGATAAATATCAGGGGAATTAATGAACAAATAAAGGAATTACATCCTTTTTCTCTATATCTGCAGATCTGGGCATTTTTTCCAGGGTAGCTTTTCTCAGATGACTAATTGTGTGGACTGTCTCCTGAGCTCACTGAGGCAGGAGAAACTCTGTTTGCTTCCTAGACTGCTACTGCACTGAACTGTACCTGTCTCAGAGGAAGGGCGGAACGTGGAAAGCCCCATCCAAGGTCTCTGACTGGTTTAGGCATGCTAATTGTGCTCTTGGACTCGAATCCTTCCATTTAAGTTCTGTTCCTTGATGCTGTTTATGCCCTGAATTCTGACCCCCACCTCGATTCACATTGCACCTCTATCTGGCCCCAGAACATCTGAGAGGTTCCCAAACTTTACTAAAAAAATAAATAAATAGATAAAAATGACTTAATGAGGAAATGAGTTATGTAGTATTTTATGTCTCAGAAACAGTTTTGGGTTGGGTGCCAGGTGTAAAACGTGAACATTTCATGCTAACTCTTTCCACGAGCTAGATTTTAATATCCTACTCAGGAGACCCCTCCTCAAGTTAACATGGAGGGTGGGGCTTATTGGAACCCAGATGATTTCGGAAGAAAGAATAAAGCAAGTTCTTTTTGTGACTGTTCAAGAATAACTGTGCTGAAAGAGAGTCATAGTGGCAACCCCGCCCACCCATCTGTGGCTCTAGTGTCATGCTTTGCTGAAGAAAGAGAATCAAAGAGGCCTTTATCATTTCTTGGCTCAATGCAGAATTTCGGAAAGAAGCCCAATGAACATAATTTTCTATATACTTTTTCCTTTGAGTGGGTGCATTTTACATATCACAACACATGTTTTCATCTGGACCAAGGAGTGAGTAAATGCTGTCCAAAGCGAACTCTGGTTTATCACCTATTCGTGTGTAGCCAAGGAGCTGCAAATGGCCTTAACATTTTTAAGTGAATCAAAAATAATCAAAGGCAGTATAACATTTTATGACATGTGAAAATCACATGATATGAAATGTCATTGTCCCTAAAAAGTTTTATTAGAACACGGCCATGCTTAATCGATTATATATTGTCTAGGGCTGCTTTCTTATTACAGTGGCAGGCTTGAGTATTTGCCATAGAGATTGTAGGACTTACAAAGTCTAAAATATTTATTACCTGATGCTTTACAGAAAAATAAAGTTTGCCACCCCAGATGTAGAACAACTAACAATCAATTATAGCAGCTGAATTAGCCCCCACTATACTGCTTTCTCAGTGTTTATTTGCTTAACCATGTATTGCAATGGATAATTTTGGTATGGCTATAAACTTTTGGGGAATACAGAAGAGGCCAAATATGTATGAAGTTTAATGTAGATATGGGGTAATTAAAAACTCTTTCAAGTGACTTTTTATAGTGAGAAAATATATTGTACGTAATATTCCACATTTGATACAACTCTCTTTTGGGCAAGATAATCTTAGAGAAAAATGTTAATTGTAATCGAACTCTCATAATTTATTCTTCAGTTTTTTCTCTGCCTGCCCACCCCATGTTCTACCCATAAGATTTGCAAATCGTTATGAGTTAAGCCTCCTACTCCTCAAAGAATCATTGCCTCCTTGGAGAAAATGGAATGTAGATTAATGAAACTGAAATTGAGAGGACAGTTCTCAAATCTATAGTTTGAGGCGCATGGTTTATGGTTTAGAGGAGAATTTAGTAAAATACAAATCTCTCTGGATTTATTAGAAGCTGTGAATGGTATTGCTGTCTAAAGTCATGGTGGAAATTTATGTAGTCCTTTCCCTCGTATTTGCTACAAAAGCATCACCTCCTTTAATTATGGGATTGTATTCTCAGCCACCCTGGATGTTATGCTGCCTTGTGTTTACAGATGAAAAATGTGACTGTTTCACCCTCATAGCAAATGATGGGAAAAGTTGTATAAAGATCCTAAAGTTTAGGACATTTTGAATCATTTACTGTTATCACCTCTGGACTAGACTTTGAAGAACTGATTTAGAGGTTTCATGACTGGGTCCATGGATTCCCTGAAAGGCCACCATAACTGAAGCAGTTCCAAGATTTAACCATTGGAAAATGTTTCGGTAAACTCTGGCACAGGGGTGTGGTGTGATATAAAACACCATTCAAAACGGAATGGAGACCATGCTAATAAGCAAAAAGAAGTATGCAAAGTAACAAGATTCATGACTCAAATAGTATACACCCACAGGGAGCCAAGGCAGTTAAAAGAGAGCATCACTCCTCAAAGTGTGGTCTCCAGGCCCATGCAGCTCCATAAACTGGGTGATACCATTCTGCAATAAGAAAATAAGAAAAGCATGGACAGCAAGAGTTGCTATTTAGAAACTTTTATAACAACAGAGTAACTATATTGTTGAATTTAAAAAATAAAAGAACAAAATCGGTCTTGTATTTTTTAATGTCTTTTATTTCTCTTTTATTTAGTAATTCAATCTCATTTAGTAATTCCTGTTTAGTGTATTTTACAAAACGATATATGTAATGCATTGGATAATTTGAGAAAACACTTTATATATCAAAAGAAATGTGTTGCTGTTAATATTAAGTATGTAACACATTTTTGAAAAGAAATGTCATGTTGTGAACATTACAATTTTATTTTAATAAGAGGCTATTATGGTCCCTGGTCAGTTACTTGTTATCAAATTACTACACTTGGCCAGAATGAAAGAGTTGTTTTATTTTTTCCCCCTGGGTTGAAGCAACTTTTAAATATCAAATGCTATTTAGTGCTTTAGGGGTGTGACAACAAAATTCTGTTTAAATGACTAAATCATTGCTGGAGCATTACTGAAGGCGGAAAAACAGCAATCCTACAGAAACATGTTGATTAAGTTCCTGTGCAACCAAACAGAAATGTCAGGATCCTCCTCCACTTAAGATGCAGGGAACAGTGCACTGAGGTATGAGAAAAGAACTTGATTTACAATTTGAAGGAAAACCAGCAGTAAAATAATTGAGAGCTGGAAAGAAATCTCACTCCTGCCAAATTGCTTTCCTTCATGCGTGCTCCATTTAAGGACGCTATTTGGATACTCACATTTAGTTTGTGCATATTTTCTTTCCCCTGTGAATATTCCATCCTGTCAGATTAGGACTGTTCTCTGCTGTGATCAGCAAAAGAGAATCTATTCAAGTTACCTAGCGCTGGATTGTGCCTGGCGCTTTATAAATGGGAAATTGTTGATATTTTAAGTTCAAAGATGATAAGCTGACTGGTAATGAGAACATTCTTGGTCCCTAAATTGCAAAAACGTGGGTTTCTTTCAAATAAGCTTTAATTTGAGTTCATGGGAATCAGACATTGCAAGGCACATTGCAAACTGTAAAGAGTTGATTAAATATTTGTTAATAACAACTACCACTTCAGTTATAATTTGTGACAGAGATCCAATGAGTGTCTTGGTGTTGTTTAGGCATTTTACCCCTCTGAAGTATTCATAGGCCTTCCCCTCTTGCCTCCGAGTAAAATACCTCTAGGAATTACTCTTATATTCATAAGACTCTTATATACATAAACAAAATGTGTGCTGTATTGTTAAATGAACCCTCATTGGTTCTCTGAGTCTCATAGATATTTAGTCATTTATTTATAAGTTTTGAGAGTCAGTGACAAAATTTGGCTTAAAATTTTGGTTTTTATGCCATTCATTGTTCTGTCCATGGAAGCACATTCTTATGCCTCACACAAGAGGAAGAATGTAAAGGCCAAAAATATCTCTATATTGAAATATTTAGGGGCCCTCTTTTACCGTTTTTATTCACATTAGAAAGTATGTTTTGGTTTGCTTACAAGAAAAGCAAACCTAACAGATTTATTTTGAAAATTGCCTCATGTGAGCCTCTGACACCTTATGAGCTGGAATCAAAATTCTAATGCTCTCCAAAAGTAAGGCATAAAATACCATTTTGGGTGAACAATAGAGATATTGAAAAGTAAACAGAAACAGACAATGCAAATTAGGTTTGAGCCAAGAGCATACCTGTTTTAAATTTAAAATTGGCTATAAGCCAGAGCCAGTTATGCCCTGGGTACCTAGAGGAGGATGAAGATAAATGTGAAAGGATTGTTGATTTAAAAAAAAAAAAAATTACAGAACCACAGTCTGTAAGCTCTAACACTGATAGTATGTGACTCTCCTGGCCAGACATTTGTCCCAGGTGAACCAGGCCCAGCACTGGCGCTATTGTGTTTTTCTCTCATTCCTTCCGTTTACATCAATAGGCTTCTTGTTCTTTGAATTTAAAAAAAAAATGTGCCTTTGCCATGAGCCTAAGTCATACCACGGTGCTGCATTGCTCTGTGACCAAATAAGAGGATTTTAAGAGCAGTAAACGATCAATGGTGGTTTGAAGTTTAAATCACATGTGGTTGTGCACACACATGCATATACACATATGTGAACCTGCATACACATACGTGCTCATATACACGTGCACACACACATATGCACACACATATACGTGCACACACATCCATCCATTTGTATCCACGTCCACTCTAGAAGCCCTCCTACCTAAGGTGATAAGGATTGATCAGCTAAAGCAAATGGTCCTAGAAAAACATGTGATGCATATTTAAATGAAACATTTTCACTTAAAACACATCTATGTGCCTTTATTGCCCCACCTTCTGATGGAAAGGTTTTTTCCCATCAAGGGAAGATTTCCAAATATTTTCCAAAAGCCAGTGAGGCTTTCCTTGAGTAGAAGTCTGATGATTAGAGAGAGAGCCGCCACTGTTCTTACATAAACCACACTCTTCAGCGATCGTCGGTCATATCCAGCTCACTTTCTTTAAGTGGGGTGAATGAGCAGGCCCCGTGTAGCCATCTGTGTGCAGAACCAGTCTGGACTTTCAAGGTTTTGTCTTAAAGCTTTTGCAGTTCTCTTACCACTCCTAACTTGCAGCAGTGGTTAGCAGTTCCCCTTTATCTAGTCGTTCCAAAGGATTCAACTTAGTTTTTATGGAAACCACTCTCTTTTTTGCACTCACCTTCCATTTGCTTACAGATTATTTCACTAGATTTTGTAATTGTAATAACCAATGGTACTTGCAGAAAGGGCTTTGGAAGAAAACTCAGCTGATGCTTGGAGCATTCAAATTCAAGAGTTTCAAACAGACATGCATAGGCACAGTGGAGAGTCACCTGCTAGCCACCAACTGGCAGCATCCACTGAATAGGTGTCGCTAAATTTTGCAAAGAGGTTGGAGATGGTGTTTTTCTAATCGCTAAACAGCTCAGAATAAAATGTCGGACACATTTCCAGATATTTATAGAACTTGATGGTTCACATTTTTTCCCCAACTTGACCTCTGACTTCATCTTCTTTTCTACATTTTATTTTTCTTTTATGCTCATGTCTTTTCATGTCTGATTATACTCTGAGAGAACTCCATCCCTTTGCTCCAATGGCAATAGGATTCTATTCAATCTGTGTTTGTTCTGCTGTTGTAGGCAGAGTCTCCACGTTCTGCAAGATTTATGTTCCAAAATTAGCACATAAGAAAAAATGTACTTAGTTCAAATTATCCTTGAACATCCCTTGAGAAAGCTGTTGCTGAGTCCAACACAACTTATCTCCAGAGGTCTAAAACCCCCAACTTTTCCATGAGCTTTGGAATACATCAACATTATGCTGAATGTCAAATGAAGTAGTTTGGCATGTCTTCAGGGGGTGTCTGACAAAACATAGGTATGCTTAAAAACTAGAGCGGTGTGGGATGATCACACTCAGGAAGAGGCTCATGGGAACTGACTGACGTTTACGCCTGTCACCTAAGGAATTTTAAAGCACGTTTGTGCCTGGTGTTACTTATGTATGCATTTCTTCTTTCTGGGTTAGCTAAATCTCATCTTTCTGAGAAGACGAAGACAGAAACACATTATATTTCCTTTCCACATAATTCAGTAGGACATGCTCAGAAATTTTTAAAGAGTTAAAATGAAAATGGAAAAAACTTTGCTTGCGTTTCCAAGCCAGGAAGAGTGCTCTCTTCATTCTTTTTTTTTTAAGTTTATAACCTAGTTCTTGGGTGGTCACACTACTGATTTGAAAATGGACTCATTTTTTCATCTGGTTCTTAAACTATACTAATTTCTTTAAACATTAAACTTTCAGAAAAATGTGTGCGTTTGGATTATCAGTGCCCATTCTTCTCACATTAGCTGGAAATCTTTAAAATACGGGCTCCCTAATTTTAGGAGTAACTTTATACCTCTTAATAACAGACAGAGTATTTATATTTCACATATGTCCTATTAATAAACTAATAAACTCTTAGTCTTCAAAATAGAACTGCACATAATACCTGTATTAGTGGTTTTTTTGGTAGACTATCAATACAAGGCTGTTATTTTGTGGTATTTTTCCTCATTTATGACTAGGTTTTTGTTGTTGTTGTTTTTCAAGATACTTGAACTGGAGTATTTTTTTAGTTCAGACAAATTTGGGAATATACCACTTGAGAGTGTGACCCCAGAGGACACCTGATTTATTTTTAATGAGGCAGCATTGCATGACGGTTTAGGTTTCAGAGTGTGTGCTTGGGGGAAACTGCCTGGTTTTAAATCTTGGCTGTCCCACTTCCTGCACACAGGACCTCAGGCTATTCATGCACCTCAATTTCCTTATCTATAAATGGGCATTTTAATAGTATCTCCCTCTTAGGGTTATTGTGAAGATTAAATGAATTCAGATTTTATCTAAAGTACTTGAATCAGTCCTCATATGTCGTAAGTTTTCAATAGATTATTATTATTAATGTTGACCTTGTTGTAGTCACGGGAATGGAGCCACGCCGGTGGGCACCCAGTAAATATCAAATGACTGGGTAAAATGAGTTGCAATTCCTCGCTGTTCTGGTGTTTCACCACCACGCGTCCTCTCACCCATGCAGGTGGCCCCCGCCATTAAGGAGAGGATGATGAAGAAGGGAAGCCTGATGCTGGGCTACCAGCCCCACCGGGGGAAGGTCAACTTCTTCCGCCAGGTGGTCATCAGCCCTCAAGTGAGCCGTGAGGACATGGACTTCCTGCTGGACGAGATAGACCTACTAGGTAGAGACATGTAGCTGTGGCTTTTGGTCCCCCAGTGTCCTGGGTCCTGTTGTGGGGAGGGTTACAGATCCAGGGCATCTGGGGACACATAGGGAATTGCAGCTCTTCTGGTGAGAAATAGGAAACGCGTCCCATCCAGGCCCCACAAAACCAAAACGCAAAGTGAATAGTGTTGAGGCTTCTTTAGCTGCCTACACACTACTGTTTCTCTAAAAGAGGGAGTGAAAAATGGGTTTTTATCAAGGGTTGGCCCTGGGACAGGGAATGGAGGAGAGTTTAATTAAGTACCATGTGGGGCCTCTGTGCTAAGCTTTCCTGGCTCTTTAAAGAACATATAAATTAGTAGTTTAAAGCAGTGGTTCTCAAAGTGGTCCCTAGACTAGCAGCCTCACAGTCACCTGGGAAATTTTTGAAAATGCAGATGCCTAGGCCTCCTGAATCAGAAACTCTGGGGGTGGGACCCAGTCTTCTGGATCTTCAGGAGACCTCCAGGTGATTCTGAGGAAGGGTAAAACCTGAGAACCAGCGGTTTAGTAAAACGTTGTAACGACTGAATAATCACTCTGATGTTAGCCTTCAAAAGAATATCTAATATAATAATATTTCAGTGGTCCCTGAACCGGTCTTTGAAAATATAGCTGTAGCATTGGTAGCACAAATGTTTAGGGGCATCAGAAGTGTATCAAAGCTGTTTTTTAAAAGAGACGCTATATAAGATGTTTATAAAGATGTATCTTTTATGCAAGATAAATGATTATCTCGAAAGTTAAAATTAACCATTATCTACTCTAAATTATTTAGAGATAAGATAAAAGTCAGACATTTTGTAGCATGGTCCTTTCAATCAAAGCAATAGTCCTAATTTACTTCTCAATATTATCGTGTCATTAGTTGGGCATAGACATTAGACATATACGTCTCTAACGATGCACGTCTTTTAGCTTGAGAGGCCCATTGCTTAGCTTGCTCTCTTCTTGTAGGAAATAACCAGAATGAAGTCCAAGGTGATAAAACATTCCCTTTCTCAAGATTTGAAATTTCAGTGTAGACTATTAAGTAGTTTATATTGGGCAGAGAATCTGGGAATTAGAGGCCTATTGGTGCAAACACCTCCTCCATTTCCCCTTGGAGTAGATGATTGTAATTCTGTCTCTGATCCTGGTCGTGATTTCTAAGGGAATCTTATTTGACTAAGAAATAAACAGAATTCAGAGTTGTGGGTTCAGAGTTCAACAAGGTAAACTTATGAGCATAATTAGAACTCTGACTTGGAAGGCAAATGATTGAAGAGTGTTCAAGTATTAGACTTAGCTCATTCAATAATTTTTTAATACTTCATCATTAACTTGTGTTGTTTAAATTTTGAAGAGTAAAAAGTAGATGTACGCTCTTTATCCATATTTTCATTTTGAGTGTGCGATTTCTTAATATCTCCATTGGTCAAAGAACATTTTAATCTTTCTCTGAATTACTTCAGTTTCTGGTAATAGGTATTTGTGTGTGTGTGTGTGTGTGTGTGTGTGTGTGTGTGTGGTATTTCTCATTGCCTTTTTGTCTTAATGTCTTTCTAAAATGTTCTTGAAAGTGATGTTTGCAATAATTTGGGTTTCATAAAATAAAAAAACAATATTAGCACACAACGAGTGTTTTCTTTTCCTGTTATCTCCTCTTTACTGAACTGTACCAATCAATACATTTTAGGTGAATTGGGCGTGGTTGGCATTTTAGCTAAATAATTGAGAGATTAGGTGACCAGCTGTTTTTTTAGTAAACACCTTGAATAAAATGGAAAAAGCAGTTATAGCAAAATATGGATTTGCCTCTTGTTTAGTCTTTCTTCATCTACTAGGCAAGCCATGGGCAACTCAATAGCCACAGCTCACTTTCAGTTGTGCGTTTTTTTTTTTTTTGAGAGATGAAAGTTCCTTGATCAATAAAAAACAACTGCTACCAGATACTTTGAAAATCTCATTCTTTTTTTCTTAAAATGTCAAGATATACCATACCCAATCAGGTATTGACTGGTCGAGAATAATTTTTTTGATAAAAGGTTAATTGTAATTCATTTACTCATTAAATACATTGATAGTTGTGCCTACTATATGTTCCAAGCAGTCATCTAGATTCTGGGGATATGCAGGGAATAAAATAGAAAAAGTCCCTGCTCTTCTGAATCTTTCAACCTAGTTGGAGCAGACAATCAACAAGTCAGGTGGTAATAAGTATTTTGAATAAAAATTAAAGGGAGTAAAAGGATATAGTATGAAAGTGAGAGTGGGGTGTGATATTGAAGCAAAGTTGGTTAGTTAGGGTCTCTCTGTAAGGTACCATTTGAGTGGAGACTAAGGAAATGAGGGAGAGAACCATGTGGGTATCTGGGGAAAGGGTGTTCCGGATGGAGGGCATGGTAAGCTAAAGGCCTGAAGAGCTGTAATCATGGTACTGCCAAGGACGACGTGGAGGTAAGCATGACTCGAGAAGAGGGAATGACGGGGTGAGTGGTAGATGAGGAAGTCAAAGAAATATCTGGGCGTCAGTACACTGGGCCCTGTAGGTGGAGACTTTGAGTTAAATGGAAACACATTAGAAAATATGAATAGGGTATTGAGTGATTCAACTTATATTTTCAAAGGATCACTCTGATTTCTTTTTGGAGAATAGGGTGTATGTGGGCAAGAGAAGACTCGAGGTGGTCAAATAGGAGGCAATAGCAACAGTTCAAACAAGAAATCATGATAGTTGATACTAGTGTCGTAGTGAAGGAAGCGGTGTAAAGAGGTCTGATTCTGGCGGCATTTAAAGGTATAGTTGATAGGGTTGGCTAATGGAGTGAACGATTCAGAGAGAAATGAGGAATTAAGAATAGTTTCATATACTCTGGGCCTGGGCAATAATAAGAAAGGAATTGCCATTTACTGAGATGAGGACTGCAGAAAGAGTAGTTGTACATGGTTTTGGTCAGGTAAATTTGACCTGTCTATAAGTCAACCAGATATGCTATAAGTAATTGCTTATGAGTCTCAACTTCAGGGAGGAACTTGGGGCCAAAGATATAAATTTAAAAGCCATCGTAATAGGGGTTTTATTTCAAATTATGGGATCGGATGCTATCGTCTAGAGAGTATTTGTAGACATCAAGGAGAAGCAGGCCAAGAATTGAGCCCTGGGATACCAGCTCAAGATGAAAAGGAACCAGCAAAGAAGACTGAAAAGGAGCAGCCAATGAGAAAGAGAAAGAACTGAGAGAGAAGCTGCCAGAGGCCAAGTCAAGAACATTTTTTCGGAAGGAGGGACTGACCAATCATGTCAAATGCTGGGGATGGTTCAAGTAAGAACTGAGATTTACTTGAGAATTGGCAATGTACAGGCCATTTATTTGTGGGAATTGTTTGTTAAAAATAAGCATTTAGAATACCATTTTCAATATTTCTTCTAGTAGCCACCAGACTTCATTCAACCAAAAGACTTTTAAATTCCTCTTCTGGCTTTTGATATTCAATAATGGTTCTTTACTGAAAAAGATCCAATAACATAGCTTAAGGATTTAAGCTTAAGGAAGTATCACATTGCTAATTGGAGCAGAGAGAATGAGGTTTAATGCATATAACAGAAAACCCAAATAATCATGGTTTCATTACAGTGATTTATTTTTCTTTATTCAAAAGAAGTTCCAAGATACACCATGTAGAGATGGCATTTTACATACAGTTACCCTGTAGGAAGATATAGACAAGGATTTGAGAGCAAGCAGCCTATTTACTTGGTAATCTCAGGAAACATTGTTTGAGGAATAAAGTGAGACAGGGAAGGAAGGGAAGGAAACCAGCATAGTGAACATTAATGAGCAAATTAATGCTGTGGACAATTGAGGCTGGATCCTGCCCACGATCTCTTGGAAAGGGTGTAGAACATAACTGAGAGATTACTCAACAGAGGGGTGAGGAAGATGAGATATTAATCCATTGGTGAATTAACTGGTTGAGGTCTGGCCCAAGGACCAGTATTAGCTCCCTGACAATCCTGACCATACTTCCATGGCCCAGGAAGCCTTCAGATAGAGTAAGCACTTTCCACTAGAGCCTTCAGCAGGTTTGGTGAGTGTTGAGATTTGGGAGGGGCACTGATGACTTTTGTAATAAAAGGATCGATAGTACATCCATCGTGTTGTCAGGAACCTGCATCCTTCTGTATTTTTACACTGCCATCCTTAGAAAGGGATTCAATCATCAAGTTTCACTCATGGTTTCAGTTTGGCACTGTGATTCTAACCATCTCCTCCACGTTTCAGGCATCAAGAAATAGGAAAGTACTTTCCCAGAAGCCCATTCACCAACCCGTCATTTGCCACACTTCTTTTCAGGGGAAACTGAGAAATGTAGTTTTTAAATATTTATTTATTTATTTGTATTGATTTGACTGCATATATCGATGTTCATGACCATATAAGCAGGTCTGTTAGTAATAAAGAAAAATATGAGAATGTATGATGGCAGGCAACTTGTAGTCTTTGCCACTGTGACACACGCATTGGGTGGCACCAATTCTTAAAGCAATTTTTTTTCCTGATAGCTCAGAAATTAACCTAGATTGATAAAGTTTGATTCCATTTAAACTGTTTGGAATCCAGTTTAGTTCAAGTTGGTCTGGTTCAAGCTGAGCAGTTAGTTTTGCCCCATTCACATTTATCTGATCCAACTAGAAATTGATTGATGCAACTTAAAATGTCTCAGTCCCCTTAACTCAATTAGAGCCAAATTTGAACGGGGAAAACTCAATTAGAGCCAATTTTGAACGGGGTTAAATTTACATTAAATTTAACCTCTTCGGGATCAGTTTGAGTCCTCTTAACTCAAACTGGTCTGAACTTACCTAACATAATTTGAACTGGCCTGGTTACATATTGAAGCAATTTTATGTCTCTCTGCTTCAATCACATTCCATTTGAGCTACCTTGATCTTGTGGAAATTCATTTCAACCATTTAGAACTGGTTTGATTTGTTCCAATTTGTACAGGATTGATTTTATACAGTTTAACTCAAGGAAAATTGGATTAAACTTGCTTAATCCAACTGGATGCATAAAAAAGCCTCCTTTTCAGAAAGTTCCTGGCTTTAGGGAATACAGTCTAGTGGAAGGATTACAGTAAGGGGACTCTTGACTTGCTCTTCAGAGAAAACTCATCTAACAGCACAAAGGAAACCCCAGGTTAAAATGGAGTCACAGGTGGAGAAAAATGAGAGCTCTCAGTCCTCATTCTGTTTTCCACTTCCTTCTTAACTGGAAGGAAGACAACATATGAAGCACTGGCTACACATACCATTAAAATAAAGGCCCGGAGGGTGGGAGAGAGGGCAGGGAAAAGGGATCTATGGAGTATAGCCAAAAGTAGAAAAATAATATACGTTTCCTGTTTCATTAGTCCTACAGTTATGATGATTCCTATGGCCAAATTCCACATCTTTGAGGATCCTCTAATGCAGCAAACCGAGGATGATTGTAATAATAGCTGACGTGTACCGAGTCCATACTACATGCCAAGTACTGCACCAGTTAGTACATTTACATCATCTTATTTACATCTCACAAAACCCCATCAGGTAGAAGTTATTACTATGCTCATTTTACAACCGAGGAACCTGAGGTTCAGATAGTTTAATAAGAAAATTCCCCAAGATTATCAAACTAGTAAGTGGTGGATTCAAGAGTCAAATCTAAATTCACCTCACTCCAGAGCCCAAGCTCTAAACTTCTTCACTTTTCTTTAACCATATGGAGAGAAAAGAGTCATCTTGGACTAATCCTAGCAATCTAACTACGTCTGGCATCCCATAGTTACTTAGCAAACAAAAGTAGCAAGAACCAGGTTGGTCTCAGAGGGCAATAATTATACCAGGGCTGTCCAAACTTTTTCCAACGTTTTTCACCAAGGGCCATATGCGGTAAAACACACAAACAGCCGGGCCACTCACTCGAGGTGAAGGACGTATTGCCTCACCTGGTTTATTTAAGTAACTAAATATATTTTTGGAATTTGCTGTGGGTCAATTAAAAAATGGATTGCGGGCTACAGTTGTCCCGGGGGCCGCAGTTTGGACACCCCTGAATTATACAGTCATGGCCCCTTTCTCAAAACCAGAATATAGGAATTTTCGTGTCTGCTTTTTGCCAGATAAGAAGTTGGAGGGCAGCATTATAGAGAGCCTTTGAGTTGAAATATTAAGAAAATTTAACAGGGACCATAGTGGAGATGAGAATCATTATTTCTGAGTATGTGGCCATTGCTTTGTTTCCAATCTTTCTGAGTTCCACAGCCACATGTGCAAATGTGTACTTGACAACTCCATTTGGGGATCTCAAGGACAGCTCAAACACAGCATGTCCAAAATTAACCCATGATTTCCCCAACCCCATCTCCCTTCTCAAACCTTTTTCTTTGTTCATGTTTCCATCCCAGTGAATGATGCCATTTCCTGTCCAGTTTAGCAAACCCAAATTTATACACGTAATTTGTGCTTGACACCTTTGTCTCCCTTTCTCCCCCGCTATCCAATCTGCTGGCGGCCTTGTTGGATTTACCTCCAAAATACGTCTCTAATCCATCCATTTGTCCCATCTCCATTGTCATGACTAAATTCCAAGCTTCTATCACCTCTCCTCTGGACTACAGCAATAGCACCCTGTGGGGACAGAGCCAGGAGTGCAGTTTCTAGGCTCTTGGCCTCACATGGAAAGGTGCTGGCTCAGGTAGTAAATGGTCATCAACTGTGATTGGATGGCCATCAGCTGTGGCTAGTTGGTTGTCAGCTGTAACCAGTGAGCCATTGGCCACTAATATAACTGCCGTGGTTACGCTAGCAGAAAATGGGGGCTAGCAAGAAGATGGTGGCTGAGCTAGCAAGTAGTGGAGTGAGGGTTGTGGATTGTGTGGCTTCTGTTTCCTGTGTCTCCAACCCAGCTGCCAGCAAGACTATAGTGATATAGCTTCCCTATCTATGGCTCCGTGGGTATTCCTTTTTGGCCTTACCCTATCCTTCGTTCTTATGTGGGGAGTGGGACTAGAGACCCCACATGAGACCTTGCATGACACACCCTGACTGCACCCATACACTGATTCTGGGCTTCGTCCAATCTACTCCCCAAACTGTCATCACATTAAAACACAAAACTGATCCTATCTCTCACTTTCTTAAAAACTTTCAATGACTTCCTGTTTGCTATTAGGATCGACAACTGAGAACTCTTCAAAAAACCATCAGAAACCCTGTTGGTCAAGCAAAGCGAAATGAATTAGCCCTACGAGTCCTGGAAGTGCACCGCCTGGGAAGGCCCTTAGTGGTGTCGCAGAAGGGGGAAGTTGAAGGAGGATGTTTATAGGCTTCAGGTCTGTGCTCAAATGGGTTAAGGTGGGTCTTTCAAGGCCAGCTTGATGGCTTTCAAGGCCATCAAGTAATAGTTTCGGATTGGTGGAAACACAAGGTGAGAGTCTTGACTCAAATCCTGATGAATGAGCCGTTGTGCGATAAGCAAGCTGTTTCTGTAGGTGAGCACTCTTTTGTCCTGGTGGGAGAGATGAGTCAAGTGTTTGTCTGGATAAATTCGTTGGTAAGAATGTGCTAAAGCAAACAGTAAAGGTGTTCATTGATTTACAATCTTAACTTTCTGAACTAGAATCTCCTGAAACAAACAGTTAAATCATGTTGATGTTAAGTGATCTCAGTCCTGATAGTTAAGCTACACAGAGGCAAGTGATTTCAATTCTCAGGATAAAGATCAAATTCTGCAAAGGACTGCCAAGGCCCAGCATCCTTCCAACTTGCACACAGTTTAGCTTTCTGTTGTGCTGTCTCCTCCTGCTGAGGGCCAGAAAAATGAGTCTTCTTTCAGATCCCACCCTCCTCTTAACCCTGTACGTTGGAACCTTTGGATGTAGTAGTCCCTCTTCCTAGAATGCTCTCTCCCCCTAATTACATTTCTGCCTACAATTCAGATTTCCATTTGATTCTCAGTTCTTTAGGGATGCCTTCTGTGCCTGCCCTTTACCTTGCCAAAAGGAGATCTGCACCAATATAAGCTCTCTGTCATTTTCTTTATATATATATATATATATACATATATATATATATATCACTATTTGCAATTATATATCTCTGTGCATTTTTTAAATTCAGATGTAATATCCCCTAGAGACTTAGCACATAATAATCACTCAATAAATAATTGTTAAAGTAAGGAAGGTTGGCAGGTAGGTGCAGTCATTTGCCTTTGGAGAGAACGTCTTTATTTAGGGGAACACTTAGATACAGAAATGTAAAACCACTAACCCATGCCTTAGAGAAAACACCCAAGTAACCTTTAATCTTAAAACACATGCTATAAACCGTGATGTTAAATGTTCTGGTTAATAAATGTGGCCTTGAAGAAAAAGAAAAGTTTCCCCTTAACAATGAATTTAGATTCGACTTCTCGCAGAAAAAAATTTCTTCTTTGGATGAGTATGATTTTGATTTCTAAGTATTCCCTCAGGAGAGTGTAAGGCTAGAGCCATAACCTAACCTTAAGTCATCACAAGTCATGAGTTAGTTAACTTTTCACTAACACTGCCTAGAACACTCCCATTTGACACATTCTGCCGTTCCTACTGATAGCTGATGACAGTGTAGAACCACAGACTGCGGTTCATGTGGCTGGTGAGCTCTAAACAATTTTTATTCTGCTATTTGAAGGCTTTGAGGTGTCTCGGTAAGGTATACTCTGCTGGAGACCAAGGGATGAGAAAGCTATTAAGCCATAATGGAAACACAGCTGTTCTCTCTGCAGGTGGAGTCCCTTTGTGCTAGTGGCCTGGGTAGGGAAAGGGGTGAGCAATGTACACTTGAGGACACTTCATTAGCTCCTTCCCTTGCTGCTCTTGGAACAGGACACTATTGTCACATTTAAAAACCTATGCTAAATCTAGAAAGATGTCCTCCATATCATACCTAACTCACCATGTGAGTTGAGTTTTTAGTTGAATGATTAGGCCCAATGTTCAAGACCCCAAACACCGTGTTTCCCTAAGGTTTCTCAGACTTGTGTCTATATAGGGGGATTTTGTCATCCAGGGACCAGGGGCTCCAACTTAGTCTTTAACAACTGATGCCCTGCAGCTTGTGCATAAATTTTGGTATTTCTCACATCCTTAGGGCAGAGCTACACAACCCAACCTGCATGGCTTCCAGGGAGGTTTTACATTCATATTATAGAGACACACTGGTCTGCTAGGCAAGAGCACACATATTCCTCCTCATCTGGTATGCAAATTATAAAGATCTGCTTGGAATTCTCTACTATCTTAGAGCTGCAAACAATTGACTTCTAAATGCGATCAAATTGGTACCAAGGTAACTGACCTGAATATTAGCTGATGTTTGCGTTTCACCTTTTCTAGGCAGCCGGTTAAGGTAGGAGATGTCTGTGTGGGCTGCTCTCTTATAAAGCGCCAAAGTCAAGGTGCACTGTTACTAGGAGTGACAGCATTTGTGGAAGATTGACACAAGTCTCTAATTCTGAGTAAAGGGAAAAATGGTCGGCATTACCAGAGAAATTTGAAGGGGAGCTAGCTTGGCAGGCAGGTAGGTAAATCTGACTTTGGATAAGCAAGTAGCTTGCAATAAGAGGAATGTAATACAATTCAGAATACTGAAATACGCCAACAATCATAAAATTACCATTGCATACAAAACCTGAAGAAAAACTGGGTTACCAGCCCCTATGCCAACTGCTGTCTTCTAAAACGTGGTTGGTAATGAGAAGCCCATGATCGACATTTGTGCCACTGTTGCTGATCTCCAATTCCACGTTAGCTGAGTATTGTGTGGTGCCGCCTGCTGTAATAATAACTGAATGGCTTCCAGTCTTGGACCTAATCCTATCTGAATGGATTGCCTTTGGTTCTTATTTTCAAATAAGAAAAGATCCAATGAATGTTCAACAAAGAGATTGCTGAATTCACAGCAGGAGCTGTATATTTGGATGACTTTGGACCCATTGTGAGCTTCACTGTGCTAAAGCCTTTCCCTAATTTTAAGAGTAATTGTCCCTGAAATCCCTTCTTTGTCTTGTCCATAAAAATAACCATTAAATTCTGAAAATAAGGAAAGAGCACTCAGCGATAGCTGCTCGGGATGGTAAGAGACAAGCATATTCTAGATCTAGTAGGCTATCAAAGCATTGGGGCCACCTCAGTCTAATGGCCTTTTTGTTGGATTACTTGAACATTCGATAAACACTGCAGAGCAGTTAAAATGAATATTTAAGGTAGATATTTGTCAACATAGACGGATCTCAAAAACAATCTTAAGTAAAAAAAAAGTGGGGGTTAGAGCAATATGTACAGAGTTCCACTTATATAAATTAAAAAGAACACACACAAAAGATAACACCCTAGATTGTAGGTACACGTATAAATGGGAAGGATTCACATTTAAGCCATAAGAGGCATGGACTTTGGGAAGGTCGGTAGAGACAGGAACTAGGGACTTAGTATAGTGCCACAGATGGTGATGATATGTTTGTAATGTTTTATTTCTTGTTAAATGAAAAGCTAATTTCTGAATCAAATATGATGACACACATCTATTTACTCTGGATATATGGTATAGGCCTGGATATGTGCTGGATTTTTAACCTTTTTCATAATAAAATAATTTAGGAGAACAACAACAAAAAAACCATGAGAAAACAAGTCAACAGCAACAACAAAAAAAGCTGTAACATTTTAAAAAAACAGGATGTGACAATTATAAACATTAATTAGAATTAACATTATCTATAGCAGACATACTGAAATTTGGATAATGGAGCAAAATAGTTCAGAAATAGTTTCTATTTCAGGGACAAATCTACGGCGTCCTTAAAGAAGTGACACAAGTCAATCATACGTGAAAATTTCTGACCCTCATGCCCACATTTAATGATGCTGGGACATCTGTTTAGCAATTAGAAAACATATAAACGATCTTTCCTCAAGCCCATGCCATATGCCTGAATACATTCTAGAGAGAACATACATACAATTAACTCATAAAAATAATGCCACAGAAAATCTTTAAGAAAATAGAATCATTTATTGGATCTTTAAAAAGACAGTTATTTTCTAAATATGAATGCAATAGGAGAATTCGTAAGGAAATAATTTGATTCCATATATATTTTAAAATCTGGATGTATTAAGTACACATTAACAAAATGAAAAGGCAGATAAAAGCTGGAAAAGTGTTTGTGGCAAATATATAATTCATAAAATCATTTAGGTGTAATAGATAAACAGGCATTTATCTAAATGATTTTATGCAGTAATACAATAGCTAAACAAATATATGAAAAAGTTCAACCTTTTATGACTAAAATAAATTCAAGTAATAACAATAATGATGTATAATTGTGGAATATTAAATTAACAAAGAGTGGTAATATTCAAAATTGGTGAATGTGCTATGAAATACATGTTCTCATGAATTGTCGGTGGGAATAAAACTAGATAATCCTTCTGGGAAATCATTTGGCCAGCAATGACAAGAACCATAAAAATATTCATAACTTCTTGTAATCTGTTTTAAGGAAATACAAAATGTACAAATACCAATTTATATATATATTCATTGCAGCAATGTGCATAATGCTGGAAAATGGGAAACAATTTAACAGATTAATGTTGGAATGATATTAATAAATTAATGAGCATAGATACATGTGTAAGGCAAAATACTTTTAGAACAGGGTAAAAATTGTATGTTTTCCATGATTCTTTTCAACTTAATATTAGATCACACATAGTAGTCTGTATAACTTGTCTATATGATTATCCTCTGAGTAATTAATCATTTCTGTATTATTGATTTTTAAAACTTTGAGATTTGTGTGTGTGTGTGTGTGTGTATATATATATATATATATATATATATATATATATATATATATATATCAGTAAGTTTCTTATTCATGATATTTATTCATTTGTCCATTGAGGCTAGATCATGGGGAATGATCTAGTGGGGCATGTTGATTTCTAGATAGGTTTGTTAAACTGAGAAGAAAAGGCCATTTGAATTACAAAAGCTTGCAGTGAACTCAAAGCAAGGAGGAAGACAGGTCACATCAGAGCAAGGCTCCTTTGTCCACATCACTATCTAGTCAAAATTCCCCAATGGAAGGGAAATAAAGGGACTACAATGAGGGAAGATGTCCATGGGGCTGGGGACCAGTGTGCTGTAGACTTGGAGGAACCACGCAGGCTTAAGCTAAATCATAATCTGGAGAACACCCAGCCCCAAGTAGAGTGAAATTATCAGCCCATGGGAACAATGTGTATACTAATTCAGAAACTCTTGAATTCCAGAACCTACTCAAGTCTTCTGTGCCAAGAAAGTACATCAATAGTCTCACATTAAGCCTGGCGAGAAGCTCCCATCCATAGGAGCTTATTGCCCACCGAATCTCAACAGGAAGTGCCCCCAGTGTCCCAAGAGACTTGTCTCAGACCTCATCTGTTGTGAATTAATCTAAGTCAAAATTGCTCATCTTAATTATCAGACTCTTTTGGGAATCGGTAGCTTCCAATTATTAGAAGCAGGTTAAGACTACAGTTCTCCCCAAGAACCTCACCAGCAGGTTTGAATGAAAGCAATTCTCAGATTGCACAAAAGCAATCACACAAACTATCCCATAACTTTGAAGAAGTCCCAAATCTCTCCTTAGGTGATGTCACCATATTTCATATTTGAGACAAAATCAGCAATATTCTAGAGGTGGGAATTGTAGCAACTTTACAGTTGAAATCAGACAATCAGAATCTTTCAAATCAGCACCTAGACACTGTTTTAGGAGTTGACCTAAAATACCATTCTGAAAAATCCATACTTCTGGATCAGCTTGATTCTGTTCATGTGAATATTTCTAGCCTATTCACATATCTTGAACCCAGCAATTTCACTATTGAACACCTATAATAAACAAAATCTCTCCTATTGATAAATAAATGTAGGTGAAATACTTGTAATAAAGGTCTCTGGAGTGTGACTTTTGATTGTATATGAACTCACCATCCTGGAACATTGTTCTACATTGGAGCAGCTATCCATCTTAGCAATGTATATATTAAAGTCATCATACACATATACATATGTTAAACATATATGCTAAAACATTTGAAAGTGAAGTACAGACTACAATTCATTATCTGAGGTCTTGTGTGAGGTCTTTCAATTTCCCAGGGCACTCAGGAGCCCTTCAAGTTGGAGAGTAGACACAGGATACCTAGAATGATAATAGTGGTGGTATTTAGCTGAAATACTTTCAGATTCTCCACCTCCACGCTTGAACTTGTCTGGGAGTGAATGGAAACAGCTGAAAATCTCTTCCAAAACCGAGGAAGCAGTATGTTTTCTCTAGCTCTTTCTGGTCAGGGGAAGAGACCCTACTTTTGGAACAGAACTGGTTTTGTTAGATTGCCTCTTCACTAGGACTCCCCTAGGGACTATACTAAGTCATGATTACTGCAAGGAATGTTTCTGCTGTTGGCACAAAGAATGCAAGAAAAAGCTGTTAATGAAGGCAATACCTTGTGTCCTCCATTTTGTTCTCTTTTGGGTATTTCTTTAGTGTTTTCAGCTGTGAAAGAAGCTGTTCTCCCATGAGACCCAGGAGATTTAGGAAATGGTTGAACACAGACTCGGGAAAACTATCAGATGGAAGTATGATTCCCTTTATTATACTGGAGGATATGCAATGCATATAAATAAGCCTGATGTATTATTTTGTGGCAGGATGTGAACATTCGCTCTTATTATGGAACAATAATCAATTGGTTCTCCTTCCCTTTCTTTGAAACAATAGAAAGAGGGAATGCATATATTTCCCTCTCCAGGGAAGGTTTGAAGATTAAATGAACTAGTTATTTGGTTGCTAATAATTCAGGCTCCAAATTGATAGGCTAACAAATCTGTTGAGGAAAGGACAGGAACAGAGCTTGGGCAAAGGAAAAGGTGGAAGGTAGAGACTTTCTCAGACTTGAAGGAGCGACAGTTGTGGAGGTCTCTAGAGAGGAGGGTCCTTGCTTATTGCTCCTAGACAGGGAACGGAGGCCATGGTGGATTTTAAGGGTATAACCCCTGGTGTACCTGGAAGCCAAGCTAGACCTGTGGCACCCAGATTCTCCCAAGAATAATACCAAGTCCACAGCAAAGCAAGGAAGCAGAGGAGAGGCAGACCTGAACAAACCTAGCAAGTGGGACAATGGGCCACTCAGGGGGATCAGGCCTCGCTGAGACCTAGCACCAGAACTCCCCAACCCCTGGCACCTTGTTCTCACTGTATAAAACCTGGAACGATGGTAAAACCTCAGGAGTTAGTGGGGAAGGTGGTCCCAATAATAAGGACTGAATTTTCGACCAGCCCAGCAGGATAGGGGTTCAGAATCAAAATTAAGTAGGTTTATAGAAAAATAAGATGCGACATTTCTTGCACACCTGAGTTTTGTAATCTGAGGACTATTACCATGACAATTTAATTAGAATATTAAATTTTACAGCTACATAGCATGTTTAGTTATAGTGACAACTGATGTCTCTTAAACAAGATTCCAGAATGTCTTTCTGGCTCTTTTAATTGAGAAAAAGATTCCAAAATGGTGAACTGGTGAGATCATCACACTCACACACACAGACAGAAAAATATCACACATAAACACATACGCATAGAAAATAGCTCTAAAGACATATAAAAGAATTGGAAGCGTATTGAAGTGGAAACATTTTTCTCTGTTGATTTTTTCCCCTAATCTTAGGTGATGTAGCCATTTTATAATGTAAAAGAAAGGAAATAGCATATCAACATTGATGGGAATAAATGAAGATAATTAAAGGAAAGTATTTCAAGGTCTTTAAGTAGTAGTGGAGTCTTAGAAATGATGTAGTACCATTTTACAGATGAAAGACAGAGACCCACATATTGTAAAGTGTTTGTGGTGGTTTTAAAGTATTACCACAAACCCTGTCATTCTTCCCATTGAGAGGTGGAAGACAATGTCCTCTTGCTTTGAATTTGAATAACTTGCAAATGTTTGGTTAAGTAGAATATGGGAGAAGTGATGTTATCTGACTTTCAAGACTCTCATAAATATCCATGTAGTCTCTGCCTGGTTCTCTTGGTATGCTCTCCCTCGAGGAAGCCAGCTGTCTTATAGGAACTCTATTGCCCTGACACAGCCAGCTGGAAGGGTCATGTGTAGGTGTTCTAGATGATAGCCCCAATAGAGCTCTCAGCTGACAGCTAGCATTAACTTCCAGAGTGAGGCATCATGGACCTCCAGCTCAGCTGAGCCATTAGATGATTCTAATCCCAGTCAATATCTGAGTTCAATGACAGAAGAGATCTCAAGTGAGAACTGTCCAGCCAAAACTCTTCTCAAATTCCTGACCCACAAAATTTCAGCTAAGTAAATTGGTTGCTTTAAGCCACTAAGTTTTATAGTGATTTGTTATGCATCGATAATAACTAGAATACCCAAGATCACGGAACTAAGGGGCTTAGTTAGTAACAGGACAGGCTAGAACCTAACTTTCCATTCTCACACAGGATATTCCTGTGTTTCAAGGGAACGAGATGAGACATTAGAATAAGACAAATCTGTATATTGACAGTCATAGTTTACGTCTAAGTTTGGCACTGGTGTGAAATTCCATAATATTGTTTTAGTGCCATGGATTGCTCCCTACATTATATCAGGGGCTATTAAACATAGGGTGGCATCAAAAGAGGGTACAGTAGGTGGGGAAAAAATTTTTACCTTCATCTCATTCTCATATTCCTGGAGGGAAAAAAATGGAACTGCTGAAGAAGTGATGTGCAAAAAAAGTATGTGAAGTCATTGAAATAAACAGTAATCCTTACATGATGTTTTGTTGTACAATGTAAACATCACCATTTTGTTGTTGCTAAGAAAGAAAATGAAGCCAGATAAAATTCGTGAAGCTGTCAGAGTCATTTTTGGGAATGCTTCGAGTGAACAAGGGAGAGAGTCTCAAGCTTAGTATTGTTTCATCTTAGAAGAATTCCCTAGGGGAATTGGCCAAAGTTCTGTAGGGGGTTAAACAATGGTCCCTGAAAAAATGTGGCCATTTCCTAATCTCTAGAACCTGTGATCATGACCTTCCTTATTTGCAGAAGGGGTCTTTGCAGATATAATTGAGCTAAGGATCTCAAGATGAGATCATCCTGGATTATCAGGTGAGCCTTAAACTCAGTGACAAACGTCTTTATAAGAGACACATAGAGAAGAGGAGAAGGTAATGTGAAGATGGAGGCAGAGAAGTGAGTAGTGTGGCCACAAGCCAAGAAACACCGAGGAACACCAGAAGCCAACAGCCGCTGGACCCATCAAGCTCTAGGTTACCTAATCCTGATTATTTCCTAGAGCCTTCAGAGAGAATAAGGCCCTGCCTTGATGCTGAGGACCTTGATTTTGGACTTCTAAATGCTGGAACGGTGAAGTAGTAAATTTCTATTGGTTTAAACCACTAAGATTGTGGTAATTTATTGCAGCAGCCCGAGGAACCCAATACAAGCGCCTTGAGAGAAATGTGTAAGAGAATTAGAGAGGCAGGGCCATCCTGTCACAAGGAACAATACTGGCTGGAGCAGCACGTCAACATGGGCAGATGTGGGACAGCAGTCAGGCTCTCACTAGGAATTCTCTGCAAAAGCCAGACATGTTTGGTTTCAGGCTGTTTCACTCCAATAGGTGTTACCGATTAGGACAACCCAAGGATGTACTGTTTATTTGTATGTTTCTGTCTCCTCAGCTAGATCATGGACTTCTAAATGCCAAGAGCCTTCATTTCTGCCTTCACTAAAAATTTATTGATGACTGTTATGTTCTCCATTCTGTGCTAGATGCCTGGATAAGATGCTGAATAACACAGGTTCTTGCTTTCAGGATGCAAGCAGACCTTGGGTGGCACACCACTTTTCATTCAACTAAGGTATGTTGGATGAAGGAAAAAAATATGGACAAAACAGGTTGGAGGAGTGGAGAGTACAAACAAAGAGAGACCTAGGTTCAAACTGCATAAACTTCCATAAGATACTTATCTCAATTGTATAACGCAAAATGGAGAAAATAATACTTAAATAAATATATACACACACACACACACACACACACACACACACATATACACACACACATATATGTATATATGGTGCCTTTATATATACATATATATATATACACACACACACACACACATTTACACATTTTAAGAAAGGAAAACTGTATTCAAATTGTAATACTCAATACATACCGATAATAAAAGATGAATATGAGTCACGTTTGACTTCTGCAGTTGCAAGAGGTGCTCAAAATGGTAACCATCAGCGTCCAGACACTTCTGAGTATGGCGAACATTGACCAAAGTGTCCACTTGTATACATTTTGTGGCATCCCCGGTATATATAATATGATACTAATGAATGAGGGTCCAGTGTTCCAGCAAAGTTTCAGTGTACATATCTGTGAAAAAGCTATACATTTATAAAAAGTTATAAATTATGTCTTGCGTTAGTAATACACAGTACTGCTCCCATGTGTTTTTACAAATGAGATATTTGGTTTTTCTCCAGCTTTCTAATGTAGGCAGGATGGGGAGGCGTCTCAGATGAGCAAAAGAGCAAGAGATCAAAGTCATGAAGAGCAGGGTGGTACATGGTGGAGCTAGACTAACCCCCGAGTTTTCGTGTCTCACAAGGCCCTGCGTTTACCACCATAGTCATGCCACTCACACTGGGTGAAACAGTGAAACAGCCCCCTCAGGCTACGGGGTGGTCTGCTCACAGTTACAGGTAAACATGAGTCCATTTTACCTGTGGGAACAATATCTTTAAAATACTACAACACAGACTTATTTTCGAGTATAATGTAAATACTTAATAATAATAATAAAATAATAATTGATGATGATAATAACTGTTTATGTGTACCAACCAGTCTCTATTCTAACCACTTTTAAAATAGTAACTCTATTTTTTTTTTTTTTTTTTTTTTACCTCATCTTTTTTTACCTTTAATAGTGATCAACGTTTTTCCATTCTTGGTTGATCTACTCCCTTCCATTTTTTTTAGCAGTATTTTTTCCTAATTATTTTTTAAACTTTAAAAAATTTTTCAATTACAGTTGACATACATTATATTAGTTTCAGGTGTACAGCATAGTGATTAGACGTTTATATAACTTACAAAGTAATCACCCCAATAAATCTAGTACCCATCTGACACTGTACATAGTTATTACCATGTTATTGACTATATATTTTATGCTGTACTTTACGTCCCGGTGACTATTATGTTACTATCAATTTGTAATTCTTAATCCCTTCCCTTTTTTCACTCATCCCCCCTACCCCTCTCCTATCTGGTAACTCTCAAAATGTTTTCTGTATCTATGAGGCTGTTTCTGTTTTGTTTGTTCGTCTATTTTGTTCTTTAGATTCCACATATAAGTGAAGTCATATGGTATTTGTCTATCTCTGTCTGACTTCATTCAGCAAAATATCCTTTAGGCCCATCCATGTTGTTGCATATGGCAAGATTTCATTCTTTTTTATAGCTGAGTAATATTCCAGTGTGTATATGTACCCCCTCTCCTTTATCCATTCATCCATTAATGCATACCAAATTACCTCCATATCTTGGTTATTGTAAATAATGCTGCAATGAACATATAAATGCATATGTCCCTTTGAAGTAGTCTTTGGGTTTCTTTGGAACAGAAGTGGGATTACTGGGTCCTTCTTTGTCTCATTATAGCCTTTGTTTTAAAGTCTATTTTATCTGGTATAAGTATTGTTAACCCAACTTTTTCTTTTTCTTTCTTGTTTCCATTTTCATAAAATAATTTTTTCCTTCCCTTTACTTTCAGTCTGTGTGTCTTTCGATCTGAAGTGAATCTCTTGTAGGCAACATATGTACCGATCTTGTTTTCTTATTCATTCAGCTACCCTATGACTTTTGGTTGCAGAGCATTTAATCCATTTACATTTAAAGTAATTGTTGATAGACATGTAGCTATTGCCATTTTATTATTCATAATTTTGTTGGTTTTTTTTGTGGGGGAGCGCTTAAAGAAATCCCTCTAAAATTTGAAATACTGTTTTGGTGGTCATGAACTCCTTTAGCTTTTTCTTGTCTGGGAAGCTCTTTATCTGTCCTTCAATTTTAAATGATAGCCTTACTGGGTAGAGTACTCTTGGTTGTAGATCATTGCTTTTCATCACTTTGAATAATTTGTGCCAATCTCTTCTGGCCTGCAAAATTTTTATTGAGAAATCAGCTGACAATCTTATGGGGGCTGTCTTGTAAGTTGCTAGTTGTCTTTCCCTTGCTGCTTTTAGGATTCTCTTTGTCTTTAACCTTTGCTGTTTTAATTATGTGTCTTGCTGTGGGCCTGTTTGGTTCATCTTGTTTGGAACTCTCTGCACTTCCTGGGCTTGTATGTCTATTTCCTTCACCAGGTTAAGAAAGTTTTCAGTCATTATTTCTTCAAATAGGTTCTTAATCCCTTGCTTTTTCTCTTCTCCTTCTAGTACCCCTATGATGCGAATGTTGTTATACTTGATGTTGTCCCAGGGGTCTCTTAAATTATCCTCATTTTTTTGGATTATTTTTTCTTTTTGCTGTTCCCACTGGGTGTTTTGTGCTATGTTGTATTCCAAATCACTCATTCAATTCTGTGCTTTATTTAATCTGCTGGTAATTCCTTCTAGTGCAGTCTTCATTTCAATTATTGTATTCTTTACTTCTGACTGGTTCTTTTTTATAGTTTCTGTGTCCTTTTTTAATGCTTGCTATCTCTTGTTGAAGTTCTCACTAATTTCCATGAACATCCTTATAACCATTGTTTTGAAATCTGTCTCTTGTAGGTGGCTTGCCTCCATTTTGTTTAGTTCTTTTTCTGGAGATTTCTCCTGTTCTTTTATTTGGGACATATTTGTTTCCTCATTTTGGCTGTCTCCCTGTTCTTTCTTTGTATGAGGTAGATGCTATATCTCCCAGTCTTGGCCTAGTGGCCTTATGTAGTAGGTGCCCTGTGGGGCTCTGGCACAGCCTCCCTGGTCACTTGCTTCAGGTGCTCCAGGAGTGTCCCTTGTGTGGGTTATATGTACCCTCCTAGCATAGTTGCACCTTGATTGTTATTGTCACATCAGTAGGTGGGATTGACCCTCAGGCTGACTGGCTGTGGGGTTTGGACATATCCACAGCTTACAGGCTGCTGTGTGGGGGACTTACCCCAGTGAGTGGGATTTGCCCCACTGGGCTCTGGTGTTTGTTGAGACCGCCCTTTGTGTATGCTGCTCATGAGACTAATTGGGTGGGGCTCTGCTTAGGTCTGAAGCCAACTTTCAGGTATGTTGGTTCTGTGTCCTCTTGGGAGGGGCTCTGGTGCAGGCCTAGGTCAACCACGTCCTGTGACCAGCCATCCTGTGACAGTTTTTCGCTGCCTGTGCTAACCTTGGAGGCAGATGGGAGAGGCCACACTGTGAATCGAGGACGGCTGCCACCAGTACCAGGCCTGAGGTAGCTCTGCAAAAAGGTGGGACACCCCAAGGCCTGCTGCCACCTGCCAGCTCCCTTAAAATTCAGCTGCTGATATAACTTCGTTTGGTATGCAAGTTGGGTGAGGCAGAATCTCAAGGAGTCACTAGAATGGGAAGAGTTATGTTCACCAGGTTAATGTAAATTCTGTTTTGGTGCCAGTGCTGAGCCTGGATTGACTCAGCAAAAGTCTCAGAGCACACCAAAGCTAGTCATTGCCCACCTGAGTCTCGTGGACTCCGATAGTTTTCCAAGAAAGAATGCATTGCAGGTGGGGCTAGCTGCACTCAGAGAAAATGCCTCCGGTGTTGGGGGAGTTGGGCTGGATGAGGTCCCAGTGAGTCAGCAGGGCAGAGCCTAGCAGCTCACCAGACCAATCAGATACAGATTTGACCGTAAGCGTAGGGGGCAGGCTCAACACATTAAAGATGGCGGCTACCTGCCCGGCTGCCAAGGACCGCATACAGGGAAAATTATGACTGTCCTCCAGCCCTGGGCTCCAAGCCACACACCTCAATCTGCTCCCCATATGCCACTGATGCCTCTCGAGTCACTGTCCCTTCGTTGGAGCCCAAGGTGAGTGACTGCGAGCGAGTTGTGTGCGGACCATTTAAAAGGATGTCTAGGTTTCCTGCAGCTCCCAGCTTACCCCCATGGTTGGAATCCCCACTGTTTTTCACAGCTAAATATTGTGCGGGCTCTTCTTCTCAGCACCAGTGCTCCAGGCTGAGGGCCCTGGAGTAGGTCTGTGGTCCTTTGTTCCTCTGGGGGAACCTCCGCGGCCAAGGTATCCCTTTCTATAATATTTTCAACCACCACCTGCTGGTTTGGGACCAGCTGGGTTTGTGTCTCCACCCCTCCTCCCAGTCTTGACATGGCTTCTTTATATCCTTAGTTATAAAACTTCTGTTCAGCCTTACTTCAGATGGTTCTCCAGGTTGATTGTTCTATAATTTGGTTGTAATTTTAATGTGTTCACGGAAGGAAGCAAGCGTCTTTGATCTCCCTCAATTATCATGCGTCTTGTGGGCCTGTTTGGTTTCATCTTTTTTGAGACTGTCTACACTTCCTGGGCTTGTACGTCTCTCTGTGTTTTTTTCTTTTTGCCAGGTTAAAAAAGTTTTCTATCATTTTTCTTCAAATAAGTTTTCAATTCCTTGCTTTTTCTCTTCTCCTTCTAGTAACCCATGATGTGACTGGTATGCTTGATGTTATCCCAGAGGACGCTAAAAGTATCCTCATTTTGATGGATTCTTTTTTGTTGTTGTTCTGATTGGATGTTTTCTGCTACCTTATGTTCTAAATCGCTGATTCAGTTCTCTGCTTCACTTAATTTATTGTTGATCCCATCTAATGTATTCCTCACTTCAGTTATTGTATTCTTCATTTCTGACTGTTTTGTTTTTGTGGGTTTTTTTATGTTTTCTATCTCCATTTTTATGTTTCTTGTCTCCTTGTTGAAGTTCTCACTGAGACTATTGAGCCTCCTTATAACCAGTGTTTTGAACTCTGCATCTGGGAGATGGCTTGTTTCTATTTTGTTTAGTTACTTTTCTTCAGCTTTGTTTTGATCTTTCATTTGGGATATGTTTTGTCCTCTCCTCATTTTGGCTGCCTCCCTGTGTTTTATTCTATGTATTATGTAGAGCTGCTATGTCTCCTGGTCTTAGTAGAGTGGCCATATGTAGTAAGTGTCTATGGAGCCCAGTTGCACAGTCTCCTTAGTCACCTGAGCTGGGTGTTCCAGGTATGTCCCTAATGTGGATTTTGTGTTCCCTCCTATTATAGTTGAACCTTTGTTGCTATTTGCACATGAATGGGAAATATTGACCCACAGGCCGATTGGTTGTGAAGACTGCTCGTGACTGTGGTGGAGGAGCTGTTGTGCAGGGGCTGACAGTATGGTGAAGAATTCCCTTTAGTGGGGTTCTGTTCCCTGCCCCATCTTCCCTTTGGGTGTGTTGTTTGTGAAGGTGCTTAGGTGATGCTGTAGTGTGGTCTGAAGCTGGCTGCCAGGTGTATTGATTTTGGGGCCGCTTGGGAGGGGTTCTCTTGCAGGCCAATGTCAACCACTGCCTGTGCCCTACCTGGGGCCACTTGGTATGAGCTACACAGTGATCTGCAGATTGTTGCCCCTTGTGTTGAGCTTGGAGATACCTAGGGGAGCCCAAGCTATGAACCGAGACTGGCTGGGGCTAGTGCTGGGTTTTAGGCTGTTTAGCAAGAAGTATGTGGCATGCTGAGGCCACATGTTTGGGGTTTGTGAACCTTTACGAGATTTTAGGAAAGTCCCCAGCATGAGTCAATGTAGAATATTTGTATGGAAAAGCCACTGGAAGCAGTTTGGGTGGGCCTGCAAATTGGATGAGGCAGAGTATCAGGGAAACACCAGGGCTGGGCAAAAGGTGTTAACCAGGTTGATGGAGACTCAAATATGGTGCTTGCCTGTGTCTGCACACTGGGTGAGGGGCAGGTTCAACAAAGGACCAAAGGCTTCTGCTAACACTTTTGTCTGGGAGAAAGCTGCTCCTCTAGTCTTTGCCCTGAAACCCGACAATTCAATTCCTCCTTGTATGTCCCTGGCGCCTTTCAAGCTGCTGCTTCAGCAATGGAGCTTAGAGTAAGTAAATCTTTCAGTAAGTCCATGCGTGGGCCCATTAAGAGTAGTGCTTGAGATTCCAGCAGCCCTCTGTTCACTCAGCCACAATCTCTGCTGGTTTTTACAATCAGAAGTTGTGGGGACTTTTCTTTCCAGCACTGGAACTCTGGACTGGGGAGGCTAATGTGGGGCTGGGAGCCCTCACTCCTCGGGGTGGACCTCTGTAGCCGAGGTATTCACCCCCAATTTTTAACTGCCACACGTGGGTATGGGGACCAGCCAATTCTATGTCTCTTCTCCCCTACAAGTCTCCACATGACGTCTTTATGTCCTTAACTATAGGACTTATGTTCAGCTAGGCTTCAGGAGGTTGTCAATGATGGTTGTTCTGTAGTTTAGCTATAATCTTGAGGTGGTTGTGGGAGGAGGTGTGCATAGTGTTTACCTAGTCCATCATCTTCCTTGTGAGTGTTTTTATAATTGACAGTGTGTACTTCTTAATTCCTTTACCTTTTGCACCTATCCCACCCATCACCCCACCCCATCTGTCAACCATCAATTTGTTCTCTATATCTTTGAGTTTGTTTCTGTTTTGTTTGTTCATTTATTATGTTTTTTAGATTCCATATATAAGTGAAATCATATGATATTTGTCTTTTCTAGTAAGTCTGTTCTTAGTAGTAATTCTTACTAATCTCCCTGGTCAGTCCTATCATTGTCCCATTTTACACATTAAGAAACCAATGGAATAAAATGACTAAGAGGCTTGCACAAAGTCATATAGCTAGTCAGTGGCAGAATTAGGATTTGAACCAATGGGGTGTGGCTCTAGAGGTCCCAGTTTTAACAATTTTGTTATGAGTATTTAGACAAGCATGAATTTCAAAGGCAGTTTATCTTGTTTGATGACTCTAGGACACCAGGGCTATGTTTATTCTGTTACCTACCACTGCGGGAGACAACTTTGCGGAGACTTTGAGGATAAACTCAGAAGCACTGTACTGCACAGGCTGCATACAGAAGTGATTTTTTAGGATCAAGCGTGCATGTATGTGCATGCATGCACGTTCGTGTGCACATAGAGAGCAAGCATTTCACAGTGTATGTGACTTTCACATAATTAGAATAGGAAGACTATTAACACGCTATTTTAAATGCACCAAAGTTTAGGAGGTGTATTAGAATTAAATTACACTGGTTGAGGCTGATTGGCAGGCCCTGTAATATGGGAAAGTTCATAATCTTGTCTTTATCAGCACAGTTTGCAAAGTAGGCCTGATAGCCATGTCCCCAAACACATAGTTTGGGGCTATAATTATTCAAGTGAAAAAAAAATTAATTGGAAATGTGATAAGGAATGATTAGGCAGCCTATTTCAGGAAGAAAATGAACAAAATGAGCAGATGCCAATTGCTGTGACTTTTGCGAAAAAAGATGGACACACTTGTTAAATGAAAGGCTTCCTGTCTGTCATCTAGGGGAGGGATTTCCCTCAGGAGTGCACCATTAGCATGTCATTTGCCTAGAAAGTTTAAAACGAAAACCACCACCACAAAATAGAAACTCCTGGGTACAAAGAGCCTGCATTCCAAAGTTGCTGACTGGTGCAAGGGACCGTGTCCCCACACAGGGCACTTGGAGACTTACTGCCACTGGAAATGCTTCTGACCTTGCAATAGCAAGAACTGAAATAACCCTGGCAAAATGGAGCCAGCAGGGCATCAGAAGATCTTGGCTCCTGTTTTGGCTGAAGCTCTTGGGCTGGAGCCCAGAGGCCATGTGCCTTTGAGGAATTACTTTCTCTCTGTGGGCTCCTTGATGGTCAAACCCTCTGCTCCAGTGCAAACTGCATCTTCCTCCTCTTTATTTTAGGCTAAGGGGTCAGACCCTTGAGCAATCCAGAGGCTCCAACACACTCTCTAACATTAGCTTCATCTCCTCTTCAAGTGGGAGTATGGGCTTTGGTGTCTGACTGCTTCAGTTCAAATCCCGGCCTAAAGATTGCGAACTGTGGGACTGTTAGCAAGACCTCGCTCTCGGCCTCGGTTTCCTCACCTCTAATATAGAAGCATCTCATAGGTGTGTGGTGAAGATTAAAGCAGATAAGGAAAGTAACACAGAGAATAGTGTTTGGCACTTACTGAGTGATCACTCTGTTAGTAATTAATATGGATTTGCAGAGCTAACTTTGATCATTCACATGCACATCTCCTGTAGTTGCCAAAAATAAGAACCATTATGTACATAATGAATTTAAAAAATCAATTCGAGTTTTCAGACTCAGCTATATTTCAGGTAATAATATTTGTGAAGGCCCAGGATTAATATGTTTATTTTTTCTAATACACATGAAAATAGAAACAGACCCGCTAAAATAATGTTTTTAAAGGTCGGCACATTCCAAAATCATCTGCAGTACCAGTGCACATTTCACATGTTAGGCAACACTGTCCACACATATTCATTCATCTTTCAGTGGTTCTCTTAGCAAGCATTTAAATGACACTTATGTGAGTGGAGAGCAAGTTGGGCAATAGAAATGAAAAACCATCTTCCCTGCCATCATTGAGCAGGCAGATGCACAGGGGAGTGATAAGAATGATGCTAGAGCCCTGTGGATGAGTAGTAGGGGACGGCATCATGGGAGGGCCCTCTCCTCCTGCTGGGCAGGCCAGTTCTCTCAGGAGACAGCGTGAAGTAGAAGAAGAACCAAGCATTATTCCAAATTATTATTCCAAATTCTCGTTCTAGGACAACTTGGCTTTGCTCCCAGATTCTACCGTGAGGCTTCTTACTTGAGTTCTCTGAACATGATTTGTCATCTGTGAAATGGGCATGCTATCTAGCTCACAGAGCTAGTGAAGGATTAAATTTGCTACCAGAGCAGGTACTGAGTGAGAGTTCACCTCAGATTATCAATACTCACTGAGGACAGAAAGTTGCCTATTCTAGACGCTTGTAGTATGTGCCCAGTTCTCTCTGGGTTCTGAACGTGCTCTAACGTGTTTCCCCAAAAATAAGACATAAATGGACAATTACCTCAAATGCGTCTTTTGGAGTGAAAATTAATATAAGATCTGGTCTTATTTTGCTATAAGACCGGGTTTTATAGTAATTTTTGCTCCAAAAGACGCATTAGAGCTCATTGTCCGTCTAGGTCTTATTTTCAGGGAAACACAGTAACAATTACCCCCAAATCTGCCTCTTTGGGAAAGCGGCCCTTGGCATACTAAACCAACTTAATATTGGCCAGTATGTACTGAAGGCTTTCCAAGTTCAAGACACAACTCTAAGAGCCTTGTATGCAAGCTCTTGCATACAAGAGCCTTGTCACAGTGGTATCTTAATTAGGATGAGATCTGTAAAACCCCATTTGATACATAAACTGAGGCATGGAGGGGTTAAGTGACTTGCCCAGGTCACATAGCTGATAAATGGAGGAGCAGGTAACGACTAAAACTAGGAACCACTAAAATTGTCAAGTTGTTAGTTAAGATAGGACTATAACTAATACCTACAGTAGTACAGGGCCATCTCATCTAGCTCAGTGATTCTCAATTGAGAGCCATTTTTGTCCCCCCCACCCCTGCCCCGACGACATTTGATGATGTTTGGTGATGCGATATTTTTGGTTATCACAGCTGTGGGGTGGGTGCTGCTGGCATCTAGTGGGCAGAGGCAATGGGATGCTGCGACACAGCCTGCAATGCGGGGACAGGCCCTTTCCCAAAGAATTATCTACCGCAAAGTATCAGTCGTGCTGAGGTTTAGAAACCCTGACGTAGGTGCTACCATATTAACTATTTTTAACCCAGCTGATAACTCAGAAGATAACACAGAATTTCTCAGATTCCTACACAGGTAGCTCAAATTGGGGCAGAAAAGCACATGTGCTGTGTCACAAGAAAGCCTGTCAACAATGACCTCGAGGTAATGGCTCCAGGCACATTTGTCTGGCGATGCAGATAAGCTGATTAAAAGCCCCAAGTGGGATGCTGTGGCTAAGTAGAAAGAAGGAGGGAGGCAGCATGACTCCTGGCAGGAGTCAAAAAGGTAGCAGCCAGCTGCTAGTGTAAGGCAAGGAGAAAATATAAGACTCAGACATGTGCTCTTAGCCGCAGCCTCGGCTGTGCCAAGCCCTGGAAAGGCAGCCGTGTGGATGGAGGCAGCTTCCAGGTTGCCGGGTGAGAGGGATGGGCAGGCAGGAGCCTTGCCAGGGCCCTGGGATAAGGGGCAGGCCACCAGTAGCATCTGCTCCATCTTCTATTATTAAACGACTGTGAATGCTTTTGTTTAAAAAAGGGACCTGAGACTGTCACTCGAACAAGACGATGAATATGGGAAAGATAGAGAGGATTTGTCTTGTGATATTTTTCTGTATAAACTGCAAAATAACCAAGTGAGGCTCACAGTCTTAGCTATTATGAATAGGAACAAGAAGCAAGAAGCTGACCTGAGTATTTTTGCTTTATTCAATCTCATAAACATTTTATTTATATAAAAGACGAATGAGGCACAGTATGAAAATAAGTGCTTGAGACATTTGATATAAAAAGAGTATATAGCATTCACATTCCTATTTTAATACATGAGTATGGCTGAAGTGTTCCATAAAAGAATAAAACTTTCCTTTTATGTATAGTAGTAAAAAGAAAAAGTCAGTATTTTTAGGAACTACAGAATGTTATTATTCCTTGGTCTTTTTCTTGAATAAGGAAAAAAAAACAAAACATAAACAAAACAGGCCACAGTATCATCTGACACTACATTCCAGTTTATGCTGATGATGACCCAGAAATGATAAAACTCTTGAATCTTGGAAGATCCCAGTAATGGACCAGTATTCTAGCAATTCACCACTAGAGGTCAATGGGCAACAGCTATTGGGACGGCATCAAGCAGCTTTCAAGTGCGCGGAGTAGCTGGGCACTTCCATGGTTTTGCAGCGAAACCGTCCTTAACTGTCTCAGCCCACGCCCACTGAGTAGGGTGCCTAAGAGTTCCACCTAATCCCAAACTGCTAAAACCCCAATGAACGGAGACCTTCCAAAATCAAAATAGAGCTGATGTGCTCCCTGCTAGTCCCTCACTAATATTCCTATTTGGTTGAAATTAAGTAGCTTCAAAAACATTTTGTAAAAAGACATTATTTGCAGCATTAACACTTGTGTGTGAATTAACAAGTTTCTTGTGGAGTCTTAAAGCTCATTCTTTCTTCTTATCCACGTGAACACAGATTTCCTAACTGTGAATGGGGTTGTTGTGTCCCACACTCAAACCCTCACTAGCACATTCTGCGACGGTTGGGAAGGGTGGTTATTATGGTGGGCAGACTGGTAGCCACGACGAAAGCTTCTGGGAGTAAAGGGCTCCCCTCCTTAATACAGAGGGGAAAGCTCTAAATAAACAGACAAAATAAACCTCTGTTAACTGGGACCTCTTACAGGAGGTCCCCTTTAGTCCAAAAAAAAAAAAAAAAAAAAAGCCAACCTCAAATCTTACCACCAGGGCCAGTGGAGGGAATGAATCAAAATCTATAGCCCAGGGCAGCCGGATGGCTCATTTGGTTGGAGCGTGAGCTCTGAACAGGGTTGCACACTGTTCCCCAATATTCCCCAATAAAAAAAATATATATATTATACAGCCCGAGGATGACCGCTTGAGTGCACATTTCTTACAAAGGACTTTGGTTAGCGGCAGGTTTAATTCCCAGACTGGGGTGTGGGTTAGACAGAAAATGCAAATGTTTATATCAAGAAGTGAAGCAGCTTTATAAGTGTGTCCACAACTTCATTTAGTGAATGATGTGAACGGGAGAAAATTGGAAACCATCTGCTATCTATTCTCACTTGAGGATCCAGATTTTTTTTTTTTTTTAGTAAAGTCTCCAAATATTTAAAAAGTAGCTCAATTTTGTCAAACGCCGCACTAG
This sequence comes from Rhinolophus ferrumequinum, assembly GCF_004115265.2. Classification (NCBI taxonomy): domain Eukaryota; kingdom Metazoa; phylum Chordata; class Mammalia; order Chiroptera; family Rhinolophidae; genus Rhinolophus; species Rhinolophus ferrumequinum. Next base: position 19,582,409 of record NC_046300.1, read on the forward strand.
CCAAGCAAAACACTTGTTCCGAAACTCCTGATTGTGGCCATATCATGCAGCTCAAATCCTTTCCACTAGGCCAAAATACACGTGAGCATTCAGGAGCCCAGGAGATGGAACCTCCTGGTGTTGCATAGAAATATAGACTCAAACCAAGGGTGGTGAAAAATGAAACATGATGAATCCTGGAGGAGAGATCTGTTCCCTTTCAGGAAAGGGAGAGGGCTGGGAGTGGTCAATAGTAACATAGATATGGGGGGGGGGGGAATTAATATGTATGACTATTTTTTTAGTAGAAGGTATGGCAATTTCATGGATGAGGACATTTGTCCTGATTTTTCTGTAGCCTGTACAGGTAAAAATGGGGCTCAAGACAGTTAAACTATTATAGATGGAGCAAAGTTTCTGAGCTGGTTGAGGAAGGTGGTTCATAAACCAGATGTGGGGGTTGAAGCTGAAGTGAATAGCCCAGGAGAAATAATGGCACACAAGCACCCCAGGATCTGGTCCCTAAACAGCGTGACTATAAGTAGCTCCATGGCCAGACGAGGACCCACACACAGAGAATTATTTTGCAAAAGCAAGTGGAACGTGGTCGTAGCGGGCTGGAGACATGGAGCCTCTCCCCTAATGCACAGTCCCCCCTTGTGTCGACAGAGAACCATCCCGTGTGTGATTGTCAAGAGCTAATGTTGTCATGGACCCCTTCTTCTGCGCTCGGCTCTGGAGCTCTCCAATCAAACCTATTTCCTGGGAATACCTGGTCTTTTTCCTTGTCTCTTTCCAGAGTATGGCTGCATATATAGATATAGACATATATAGATATATATAAAACATAGCTATTCCATATTTATATACAAGCATTAATAAAGTGCAAATGTTATTGGCTATTGTAAAAATCAATCTCATTTCCTGAGGAACTGCTAACACAGCTTATCCTATGACAACGTCAAAGGCATAGAATGCTTCATGTCACCCACTCCCTGCCACTGTTGTTTCTGCTCAAGCCCACAGTTTACAGGGAGGGGCGTGACCCCTGTTTTTCCAGGAAGCATCAGTTTAGGGGCAGCTTCCTGCTGCCTCTGTTCTTTGGCAACAGGGGCGGCCTCTTTGGACTGGGCCCAGCCTGCCCCGAAAGAGCTATTTGGTAGTGCTTAGCGAGCCGTCTTCGGGAATCTTCTCCTCGGAGCAGCTCCTCCCCGAGAGTCTGTCCAGGTGCTCCAGCTCACTGAAGCGCTCTGCCACACACTGGGCCGTGAGACGGGCCTCTGGGTCGTGGTCCCAGCACTCGGTCAGAGTCTCACACACCATCTGGATGCCCTGCAGAGGAAGAGAAGTGCAGAGGCCACATGAGTGGGTGGGTTGGTTGGCTGGCCTTGTTCCTGCAGTGCAGGCCAGGCGAGAAAGAGCCTGTGCATTTACCACATTCTGACCGAGCACTCACTGTAGGAGGCCAGCCAGTTGCGTGTGGATGGAAGGAGCTATGCAGGTGGCTGTGCACTGCCCTGGAAACCTGTTGTAACTATTCGTTCTGGTGCCATTTGATCCCAGTAGATTGTTGAAATGGAGCAAGGACCCACTAGTAGACTTTTGGGGTACAGTAGCATCCCCAATACCTGAAAATTCCCATGAAGTGCGCCCCTGATGCTATTTCATATCTTTCTCCTGTTTTAGAGCAGTTTTAGCTTTTACTGCGTAGGGCAGTTTTGGGCTCACAGCAAGCCTGAGTGGAAAGCACAGAGCGTTTCCACATACCCCTCCAACCCTCCCAACCTCCCTCACGTCAACATTTGGCATCCGTGTGGCACATTTGTTCAAGGCAACCAATCAGCACTGACAGCGCACTATACACCAAAGTTTACGTTAGGGCGCATACGATCTGTGGGTTTTGAGCAATGTACCGTGAATGCAGCCATCATTATAGCAACCCACAGAATAAGTTCACTGCCCTAAAGAATCTGTGCTCCCCCTGGTCATTCATCCCTCCTCATCCCTGAGCCCCTGGCAAGCACTGATCTTTTTACTGTCTCTGTGGTTTTGCCTTTTCCAGAGTGTCTTAGAGTGGGAATCATATACACATTTCTATTTTAACAGGGCTGAATACCCAAGTCAGAGTGAAGTCCAGGCATTAGTCTGGTTTTATTTTGTAAAGTCCACACGTTTTGTGGAGTGATGCAGTAGCAGCTGCCAAGGGTGCCCTCTGTCATGCCCCCCTCTTCTCCAATGTTAGGCTGGACCCTATGAAACAGCTGCCTGTAGGTCAGGCCTGCTTGATTCTAGGCCGTTTCACAGCGTTCAACCGAACCCCAAAATGGCCCCATTCAAAAGGTCCATCCAGGAAATACTGCCCAGCACAGTGGCAAGAGTCCTCTCACAGCCTTAATTTTTATTTTGCATTGCAAATATTTTTGTTGTCATTTCAAATCATTTTTGGAAATAAAGCTGGCAGGAGTTACACAGAGCGCCTTAGAAACAGAGTGTGCTCCTGCCAATTACAGGCTCAACGTTGTCACTGGTGACCCCTCACACAGGTGGCCCTGATGGACGGCTAAATCCCAACACTGCCCTGCGAACTGGCACTTTCCCCGTACTAGTAACTTTCCTAACACACCTAGGAGCCTCTCCCTCCCTTCCCCACCCTCTGCCAGTGAGTTCATGATGTTGAATTAATTGCATAATTCACCTAATTGACGGTATTGATTGATGGCCCTGTTCAGAGTGGAGTGTTATTGTTGGTACACAAGTAACATTTATTTTATTCTGACACTGTAATTACAGGCAGTAAATTAAATTAAATATTAAGCATTAACTTGAAATCAATAGGGCAACAAATCTCATTAAGAGAAAAAAAATGTATTATGCAAATTCTTTCCAGAATTTTATCATCATGAATAATGGCTTCATTACAACAACTATACAGCTTCAGAGGCAACCGAGTTTGAAAGAAACACTAGTGCCTTCCGATTTCAGAGTTAACACAAAACAGTCTTGCATTGTCAGAGTCAAAGGGGCTTTGCCCTAAACCCCAGGGAAGCCCTGGGCTACTATGGCCAAGTTCAGGCTCTCCCAACTTTATTAGGTTCTGTCCTGGGAAGGGGCTTGAGGCCAGGACTGCCACAGGCCAGGCTTCCTGCTCCATCTGTCTTCCCAATTGAGCCTGACTTGTTGTTACTGTTTCTTATCTGAATTTGCTTTGCCCTTAGGAAAATCTATGACTTAGCCCAAGCCTTCACGGGATAAGGGAATTCATCCAAAGGAGACAATAAAAGGTTTTCCACAGTAGAAAGAACAGTTCTGTCAGAGAGATAGGGGCACACTGTTCCCTCTGCGCTTCATTCAGGGCTCTTTCCTGGGTGGGTCAGACAGTCCTCTTGCTCTCACAACCTATCACTTTGTTCTTTTTCTCTGACCACTGCTTTCATCCAAATGCCCCCAGACAAAGAACTTGGATAGGTCTCCTTAGAAGTCCAGAATTACTGCCCTGCTAGGGATGGCCTTACCTACCATTTCTTGGAAAGAAACGAAAAAAAGAAGCCCTTAGGATGTTCCCAAAAGACAGATATCCTATTTGTTCACTCTCATTTCCTCTTCTTTTATTCCAGAGTGAGGTGTGGCCTCCTCTTTCCCAGTTCTGTGAGCACAGCCTGCACGGGGCCTGTACATGATCCTAAGCACACGGCAGTCGCCTCTCAGTCCAGCTGGCTGACAAACTCTGCTTATTTCTCTCTGCTAAGTATTTCCTTCCAGAGCTGAAAATTCCCAGAAGAAAACATTTGGAACCCAGAAGGGAGCAAAACATAAACTCCCTATGTAAAAGCATGGGGGTGAGTGAGTGGCAGAGGCTGCAAACAAAATATTTTAACTGGAACCAAGGGGGTTTGGACAAAGTGACAAATGCCCTTCAAATGATTATTCGTGAGCCCTCTTTGAATGTTGTACCTACCTGCCAATTTGAAGCTTAAAAATAACAGGGTCAGCCCACTTTATTGAAATTTTCTTTATAAACAAAACCTGGGAGGATCACAGAACACAAAGGGACCTGACCTCAGATTGAAGGCCAAAGAGCCCAGAATTCTCTCCTGCCTAAGAGGTTACCTCAGACGACTCTTACTCTCCCCTCAAAACAGCCACTCCTTACCTGGTGGTTGAGCCAGGAGCTGGGAATTTCTGGTCGTCCCCGATCTCTCAACACATTGTCCTTCATGCTTTCGACACAGGGATGCTCCCGCACCTTGGAACCAAATGGCGGCTCATAATCTTTCACTTCTGTGAAGAAAGCAGGCAAACACAGGGCCACTGAGGAGGGTATGTGCATCCAGGGGACACGAGCCTGTTGGGAGGTCTGACTGACATCATGAGGCACTGAGTGTCGAAATATATCTTTGATTAATTACTCAGAGCAAGTTTTTAATAATAATGGATGAAGACAAGAAGGAAGGAGTGGTTTTGGAAGGAGCTTTAGAAGTATTCCAGAAATGATTGTTGAGTTATGTGCTAGCAGTTGGGCTGCCAGCTGGGGACAGAGTGGGAGGAAGACCAACAAGGTCACGAAGCTGACATTTTAACACAGGCATTTTTCGTGGGGTTCTGTTGCCCCAAGGGAGCAAAACTGGTTCTTGGGAGGTAGAAACAGTCTTACAGATTGCAGTGGTTTGTAGCCCTACAAAGGTCCACAGTCCATGAACAGACTTAACCCACGGTGTTAGATTTCATGGCGATATTCAGCCTAAAAAGGAAGGAAATTCTGATACATGCTACAACACAGACGAACCTTTAAAACTTTATGCTAAGTGAAATAAGCCAGACCAAAAAAAAAAAAAAGATAAATATCGTATGATTCCACTTATATGAGGTATCCAGAATAGGGTAATTCATAGAGACAGAAAGTAGACTAGTGGTTGCCAAGGACTGCGGCGAGAAGAGATGGAGGGTTGTTATGTAGTGGGTACAGAGTTTCAGTTGGGGAAGATAAGAGAGTTCTGGAAATGGATAATGGTGATGGTGGCGCAACATGGTGAAGGTACTTAATGCCAGTTAATTGCGCACTGGAAAATGGTTAAAATGGTGAATTTGTTATGTATGCTTTTTCAAAGGGGGGAAACATCACGGGGAATAGCAATTAAGAAAAAAAAGTGTCTACAAAGGCTCCTTAGGAAGCAATGATGAAAGAAGTTTGAGATATGCTATTTAGTAAGATGACAGAGGAGAGAGATTAATAATAACATAAACAAACAAAATTTTAAAAGGTAATTTTCCTTCAGTGATCCATGGTATAAAGAAAATAATAGAGGATGATTTAACCCTTCACTAGGACTTCAGGTTTCAACTAAGGTCAGTGTCTTTATAGAAACTTCCTTGAATATGCCCCCAAAGCCATCCTTGGTTATATGTCCTGGGCAGAGCTGTAGTTTAGCATGTGTCATATTTTAATATGCCAAACTCCGATCCTGTAACACTGATGTCGGTCAGATTAGGAATGGGGATGGGGACTTAAAGATATGCATGTTTGAAGCTGACCTTTCTTCTACTCCAGGGAAATGTCATATTTATGTAATACGTATTTTCTAAAACAGTTGTTCACTTTTTGTCTTATTATGAAGTTTTGCAATTCCTCCTTTTGTCTTCTCCCTCACTTGAATATCCTACTCCCACCCATTTCCTTTTTTTTTAAATCATGCCCTATAATGTGTAAAACAATGTGTCCATTTGCCTCTCAGTCACCAGCTTTAATATTTGATTGTGGCAATCATGAAAACCACCCTCAGGCAGCACTGCTCTCTTTTGGGGGGCGGGACTATTGAGGCAATGCCATTCTCAGGTCTCCATTAAGACAGGGAGGATGCCCATTGACAGACGTTACAATGGAGGTCATTCCTTTCTGGAAGCCATGTCCTACCTGCTCCTCAGTTCTTCTCAGAGTCTCTCAGAATACCAAAGGCATTTACTTTGAGCAGAAGGAGGTATCCACAGACAGCTAGGTGGAAACCTGAACCCGGGGAGAGGTGGTTAGAGGACAGGAAGCCTCTGCCAGCCAGGTGGGCACCGATGGTCTTTCCTAGAACAGAACCTCATACACTGAAGCCCAGACAGTGCTGGGCAATTGAGCAGAGCTGATGACTGGCAACAAGTTGGTTTTCAACTCCAGCTTTGTCGCCATGGCTTCAGTCATCCAGATGCTGATATGCTTAATCCACTTTGGCAAAATTGCTGGGGCCAACTTACGTATATTTTATCCCTACCTATCTATTTTTCATATTGGGTCTTCAAATATTTTTATTTTAGAAAACATATGTAATTAAAACTAAAAAATTACTAAATAGACGGGTATAGACAAAAGCAAATCTCTCTCCACTCCTAACCCCTAGTTTCACAAAAGTGGTTTAGGTTGAATGGTGGAACTAAAAGTGACTTAAATGTTTCCCTTGTTGTTTATAAAGGAGCACTTTTCAATGTATTCTTTATAAAAGGCCGGGTGTTTTGCCCCCAATTCACTGGGGACCGAGGCCTCAGTAAAATACCGTAGAAATGAATTATAAGAAAAATGGATACTACTTGAGTGTCATGGCAACACCAATTGCTATTGAAGTTACTAAATAACTACTCTCAGTTTCTGTCCTTATCATATCACACATCTGAAACAACCAGTTTGAGGATCAGAACCTTCCACAGACGACACTTGGAGCAGCATTGTTTTAAATGCTTTGCAAGGAATATGAGTTGCATCTTGACAGAGGAACTGAATACCAGTTACTTAACATATTTTAAGGGTTTCACATGAGTCAGACAGAGAATGGTGAAGAAGAGCCTTTAGAGATGTGATCCAACACCTCATTTTGCAGTTGAGAAAACTGAGGCCAAAAAGCTCACTGGATTCCGGGAATAGCACTCAGAACTGCCGACTGTATTACTGTTACTTTGATGAAATGGCTTTGCCTTTTTAGGAGGCTTTCCTGCTTTCTCCTCTCTACCAAGCATTTCAGTGAGTTCTTTCTTCCCCAAACAGAACAAGCACAGCTGGGAACAAATGTGTCCCTCATTGCCTTAGCTAGGCCATCCCCACCATATGACCCCGAGAAGGGGAAATTTCTGGGACCTGTTGGATGTTATAGTTTGCAATTTCCAAACAAGCTATGCAAAAATACTCCACTGATGACAAAGAGCACCCTCTCATTACTGCTGTTAATTACCGACATTAAACCATTCGGGGTTTAGAGAAGTCGGTGCAACGGGTGGTGGTGGAGGTGGGGGAAAATGAGACTTGCATGTTATGCCACAGGCACTGGATTAGGGCACGGTTGGCAATAAAGTTAATGCAGTCTTTTCTAGAGTTCCTCTTTGTGCATTTGACCAAATGATGCCCAGGCTCAGGCCTCCCTTCTGTGAAGAACTGCAGAGAAAGCAAGTTAAGGGGTAAGTGGGGTTAGCACGGAGAATGCTACACCTGGCTAACCTATAAGGAGGACCACTCAAAAAATTTGGAAATGCCTCTGAGGGAAAAAAAAAAAAATCAAAGCATTTAGAGAATAAGACCGAGTTTGGCACTTAAAAAAAAAAAAATAGCGCTAACGATATGCCTCATAAGTAGGGATATTATTAGTTGTGTTTACCCTAGCTAAATCATAAACTAGATATGAGGACTTGGAAAAGAAATGTCCACACTTTGTGCCTCAGTTCCCATATCCACAAAACAAGAGAAATCACAATGCCCTCTATCATTACTCAGTACAGTAGACTTCTTTTATCCACGGTAGACACGTTCCAAGACCCCAGTAGATGCCTGAAACCATGGAAAGTACCAAAACATATATACAATGGTACCTCGGTTTTCGGACATCTCCGTTGACGAACATTTCGGTTTACGAATGCCATAAGTTTTATGGATCTATGGTGTCATTAGATTCATGCTAAATGTGCCGTTTTAGGGGTTGATTTTAAAAGTCTGGGACGGGTTAATCCACTTTGCATTATTTTCTATGGGGAAATCGTGCCTCGGTTTTCGAACATTTCAGAACTCGAACGGTCTGCCAGATGGATTATGTTCGAAAACCTAGGTACCATTGTGCGTGTGTGTGTACACCCCCCACACACACACACGATTTGTTCTCACTGTAGATCTTAGCAACTTCAGCATACAATTTTCATTCTTTCCTTATTAAGTCTAGAACTTTCACCTTTTCACTTAAAGGAAGCAATTTACGGCTTTTCTTTATGGCACATCTGAATTGCCAGCATTACTAACTGCTCTTGCGCTTTGGGGGCCACTATTAAGTAAAGTAAGAATAATTTGAACACAAGTACTGAGATACCAAGACAGTGGATCTGATAACTGAGACAGCTACAAAGGGACTGACAATTGGGGGAACGGATGAAGTACGGATATGCTGGATGAAAGGATGATTCACGTACCGAGCAGGACAACGCAAGATTTCATTATGCTACGCAGAACACGGTGCAATTTAAAACTTATGAATTATTTCTGGAATTTTTCATTTAATGTTTTTGAACCATGGTTGACCGTGGGTAACTAAAACTGTGGCAGTGAAACGATGGATAATGGGGGGCCACTGTACACTGCTGTAGGACCACTGGCCACACAACCTTCTACACTCACACTTCCCATGCATGCTGGCCCAACTCCAAGTGGGGCAGGCTGGGCGTGTGGGAGTTCACCCTCCCAACTTGCCCCAGGGCAGCACTCAACCAAAGACAGATGAGAGTTAGAAGATAAACACCCAGCTTCCTGTTCCGTTGGGTGGTGTGATGCTGAGGTATATGTTTGGTGCCCCAGCCAGGGTCCCCAGCAGCATTAGGCTCCAGTTGTCCACAGTGAAGACCCACTTGGCCACACACCACATATTGGCTTCCTTCCCTTTCATGACTCACTTCCCCGTTCCCTTATTGGCATTTCCTGAGATCTCTTTCCAAATAAATTACAGACACTCAAATTCTGGTTCCAGGGTCTGGGACACCCAACCCAAGGCAGATGCCCACACAGCAGAATTATTTACTCAAACCAAGTCCCTGTGTCACCCACAGGCTGCTTCCTAAGACAGATGTACTGAGGCCGGACACCTCAGGCTCTCCCCGAGTGCCTCACACGTCAATCCTAAGGCACTTCACCTCGCTGCTTGAGAATAACTCGTTCTTCTTCCCAGCATCCCCTGCCTTCCCCCCAGTGTTTTCACTGACGGAAGCCACGCTGACCCACCGGCACTTGTAGCACCGTTAAGTTCTCTCAGAGGCTCTTAGGAGAAACTACACTTATATCTCTCTTCCTAGTTCTGCAATAGAGGGCAAGTCTCTGGCACAGCAGTGCTATTCCTCTGAAAGTCAGCATCTGCTACACAGCTGTTGCTTTGTAGTTCCAACTTAACAGTGCAGCAAAGTTGTTGATAGTTTTCCCCGAAGCAGTACCCCAGTGTTTTGTCTGCCCTCCAAATTATACTCCCCTGAAACCCAGGAAAATGAAGTGCTTCCATCCTAGTCTTTTTAGTCTTCAATTCTTTTCTCCTTTTTTGTAGTCTTCAGTCCTTTCTCTCTCACCCCTCTTCCCGCCCTCCCCACTCCTTTCCTTTCTTTTTGACTCATTTGCACTTTTTGTCTGTCTCACAAGACTGCAGCAAGCCGACAATATGGTCAGGAGCCATTCTTGGGGTTGCGTTTATGGTCTTTGTTAAATACTTGCTCAGCCGGCTGCTGTGTGTCAGCTTCTATTCAGAGGCCAAAATGGCTAGGGATTGGGGAGTCGGTCTGCTTGTGGGCCAGCTTTGGTTGGGGACAACATGAATGCTGTGTCTGCTGCGTTTGCCAAGGGGGGCCTGAGAGGCACCCCGCCTTCATCCGCCTCCCACACACCCCACAAACACTTGCATGAACACCAACAACCCAAAAGCCGCTGACAGAGATTTCTTTGTAAAACAGAACCACGCTCTGTAAAAGAGACCCAGTCTCTGGGTTTGTCGTTGCTGAATGGAGATTTCATGATTTTCCTCCTTCATTACAAAACAGGAACACACCAATCACTTCTTTCTATCTTGCTCCCTCTTCAAACAACTATGAAGCCCTGTTTTCTTAGGTTTCTTTCAGAAGTCCAAAGTGTCTGAAATAATACCCTCTGTCAGTATCTATTCCCTAATTCTGCTTTATTTTTCTTTCTAAAATCATCATAATCCACCTCTGATATTATATAGCTACTTGTTCATGACCTGTCTTTCCAGAATATTAGCTCTTCATTAGACTCACTCTCCCTTGAGGACAGAGGCCATTTGTTTTTTTTTTTTCCTCCACTGTTTGCTTAGCATTTTGAATAATGCCTGCCATGTAATAGACACTTAATAAATATTTGTTGAGTCAACGAATGAATATATCTTCAGAGAAATTTAAAAATAAGAAGGTTATCTCAGAATGTAAGACACTGAGCCTGCAACATGCTACAGAATGTAGTCGCCTTGGGATTTATGAAAGAGAATGACCTGGGGGAGTCAGGACAATCACTGGAATCTTTCAGAAGGGAGGCAGGCCGTCACTGAATGTGCCTCACTTCAGGTACTTCCAGAAAGACTTCAAGTCAAAGGCCAGGATACACAAGGTACTACCGACTACCTCATCAATAATAATAGTAATAGTAATAATGATAATAATGATGATGATGGTAATCGTACCTGCCATTTATTAAACATGTTCTCCATTGGTCAGGCCAGTGAGTACTAGGAATGTTAGGGCCTGTGGGCTAGAGTCAGACAACAGGGCTTTGATTCCCAGCTCCACAACTTTCCTACTCCCAAAGCCTCAATTTTTTCACCTGTGAAATGGGGTTAATAATAGTACATATTTCAAAGAGTCCTTGTTAGATTAAATGAGCTGATCCATGAAGACATGGTACCTATCATTCCCTTGTGTTTATTTCATGACCAAACCTACTTCTACCAGAAAGCCTTTCCCTTTTGACCACTCTCTTCAATTATGACAACCCATCTTTTGAGCTCCTAGGTGGAAATTTGTGTTAACTGACAGAGTTGTTACCAGTTGGCTTCAGAAGGGTATTATCATGGTTGCATTTTCTCACCTGATGACAGTGAGGGCTTCCCAGTGAGTGCTGTATCTTTCTCCCATTCGCCTGTGCTGCTCTGCACAGAGGAGAGGCTGGCTGATAAAGAAGCAATTCAAGAGGACACTCCTGTGTCTTACCCTTCCTTCCAGAGTTGACCTGTCTCTCACTGCCTGACCCTACTGTTACACTCCCTTTAGCCAATGTGGGCATGCAGCCCCCTGTGCCCTCTGCCTTACCCTCTTGCAGCACTAACCACAACCGAACTGCACTTGCGTGTTTATAAGTCGATTTAAGTGTTCCAGTCCCAGTAAACAGCATGAGACAAAACCTGGGGGCGAGACCTAAGAGGCGTCCATAACAACAACTGCAGAATGACAGCACTGTGGGGAGAGGAGCCTAGAGAGGCAAGAGAGGGCTGGCCTGGCACCCATGTGAAGAGTTTGGGCTCAACCCTCAGAACAGAGTGGAGTCACTTAAAGGCAGGAAAGCTAGGATTTCACATTCTCCCACAACACTGTCCTCTGGATGCTTATTGTCCTACTTCATCCAATTAGATGTTCTCCCACTCAGAATAAACTGGATGGAATATTAGTTGCCTTACGCTGTGAAATGAAACATCCATCTATAATTCCTCAGACTATGGTTAAGTATAGTCCACATTTCCTTTTTTGAAAAGAGACTGCCAATGAAAAACAGTAATTGCATATGTTGTATTTCAAGTCACAGGAAAGAAGTATAAGCTTCAGGAAAGCTCTTTTACATCCTGCCCTCTCTCTTAGACCTTATAAATGAAAGACTAACATCAACTAGAGGGAGCTAGTATTGATTTTCCTTGTAAGGTAATAAATGTGTCTGCCTGTGCAAATTTTGAAAAAGGAGAAAAAACAAAAGTCTGTTTCATCAGTAGACTATATGCTTCTTGAGAGCAAGACCTGTCTTTCCACATGTTTCTCCAACAGCTAGGAGGGAACATGTCCATCTTCAGGTTTTATGTACCTTCCAAGTGCCTCTTTAAATATAAATGAAAAGTCTGAAATTAAGACTAGGCTAAAAAATCATCGGTCTTTAAGATTTTAAGACATCCCAAAAAGGAAAAAAAAAAGTTCTTAAAAGAAGTTCAAAGAAAGGGTTTAATACACAAGTTCACACACTTAATCAAGTGAAGGGCTTTCAGTTGGACCAAAGTGAAGATAAATAACTTTGGTTTTTTTCAGTCTGAGCAGAGATGGGGGAAACAGGACTGTGGGCTGAAGATCAAACAAAATGAGAACCAGGATGGCCTCTTTCCGGTTCCCCAAATGCCGTCTGTTCTTACCCTAAAGGTTATGAAAGGTTTTCTGAGACGAGCTGAACAAATGCGATCCTGTTCCTTCCTTGGGAAGACCTGTTTATACTGTATCTGTTTTTAGATCTCATAAAAGTTGGTGGAACTCCATTCCTCCTCATTAGCCCGAGTTCTTCCACACTCAGCAAATATCAACAGGAAAAGGCCTCTATTGTCGCGAAGAGTGGAGGCAGGGAACTCACATGGGGCCCTAATAAGCTGGCTGCCCTGACAGAGCAAAAGACAGAGACACAATCTCCAGCTCATGTTTATAGAATAATGGGCTTCAAAGGATAGGAAAGTTACTGAAATTTAGGTAAATTTATTCTGACAGTGACAACGGCATCATCTCTGACACAACTCACACCAGTCTAAGGATTCATTCTGGAACTGTCAAAGCTTTCAAACAGAAAATTATTCTCTGTGGCTGAAACTTGGTTATACAAATCTCACTGTGCAAGGAAAAACTAAGTTACTTTTGAAAGTGCTGTGGGGGAAGAAATCTTAGGCAGGAAACCAGAAAATAACAGTGTCAGCCAGACAGGAATTACCATCCCCATGCAGGGACTCGGAGAACTAGGTGATGGCACAGCAAGGTACTCAGTGCGAGGGGGGTGACCTGGACCCATCCTAGAAAACCGGGTTAGCATGTGCTAAACAGGACGAAGAATCAGAGCCAGCAACAGTGGCAAGCAAATCCACCTTGGGCAAAATATTGGGGAGTTTGGCTCAGTGACCAAAGCTGCCGCAGTATGAACAACAAAACAAATAATATTGGATATTCATAGACTAAAATAAATATCTATAACTCAATAGTGTTATAAATACATAATCAAATGAATAAATAACAGGAAGTGGTGAAAGAACAGATGATCCTTACAGTAGAATATCTATAATAAATGTAGAAGGAATAAGAATAATAGAGAATCACTGTCAGGAAAGCATTACAGTAACAATTGTTGCAGGTCAGAACTACTGATGGATCCTAAAATTAGCAGGCAAAACTATGACAAGAAACAGGTCTAGTATCCTGACTATGCAGGTGTCTAATATCTTTAGAAACAGGTCAAGTCACCTTCCCATGAGATATGTATTAATAACAAATAGAAAAAAAATAGTTACTTTACACGGGAGAGACCTGGCAGATACCATCTTCACCAAGGATCAAACTGAACAGGCACACTGACATCTTGTGTCCCCAGTATGAGAAATCAAGGAGGACACGATATCATTTCTGTGGTATTCTTGCCCAAAATACACAATCTCAATTGAATCATAAGAAAACATCAGAGAAACCCAAAGTGAGAGACCCCCTGTAAAATAACTGGTCTGAATTCTTTGTAAGTGTCAGGGTCATGAAAGATAAAACTAGGCCTGTCACAAGTTGAAGGAGACTAAGGAGACATGACCATTAAATGAAATGTGGATTAGATTCTGTTCCAGGAAAAGACAGTACTGGGGACTTGGACATTCAAATAAATTCTATAGATTAATTAAGAGTATTGTACCAATATTAATTACCTAGCTTCACTATTTTTGCAACTATGCCATATGTCTAAATGAGTACAAAACAGTTAAAAATAAAATTGGAGTTAGCTTGATCTGACTTCCCACAGCCAGAACCATGATGGGACGTGCAACTTTCTAAGGTGAGACCTAAGACTGCGACGGAAACTACTAAGAGGAGAGTCAGAAAAAGATAAAGTAACGTTAGACCTCAGCCATTCTCATGTCCAGGAAGTTCAGGGGACAATGGTCTCTAAAACGACGACATTTCTCTGCACCCTTGAAGAATGCAGCATTCCTCAATAATTTCTCACCACTAGATTTTCCAAAACCTAAACAAATACGTCAAATCATTCTGCTTGTTTGCCCAACAAAGGCAAATCATGTCCATAAAAGTAAATGTTGAGTCAAATTCATCTCCGGAACTTTATAATTCCGAAAAACCTTAAAATACACACAAAAGAAAAAAAAAATCAGATACTTTTTGAATAATATATCCATTTGTTAAGTAAAAATAATTCTTATATTCTTAGTGTTCATCGCTTGCCAAATATTTAAATATCTGTGAAAAGATGTGTCAAGAGAGAAAAGTAATTATATTTCAAGAAAGGAGATAAAAAAAGTTTTATGCTCCAAACATAGCTTTCAGATTAAAAACACAGGCTTTTCAGCACAATTCCAAATTGTTCTGTGTACTGCCAGACCTCAACTAGCTCTCACTGTGGGGTTAACTCTTCTGGAACCCTGGAATCATGTCTGAAGCAAATAACATCATTTTGAAGGCACATCTGCCACGGCACCAGGATGGGGGTCCATACGTACCCCCCACTGCGTTGCAGCGCGACGTCATTTCCCAGAGCACCAGCGCCATAGAGTAGACATCTGTCTGCTTGAAGGACTCCACATTCTCCAAATTCATCCTGGACTCTAGGACTTCTGGGGCCATGTATCTTGCAGTTCCCACCTAAAGCAAAAACAGACATTGAGGCCCATTATTTAATCCCAGCTGCATTTTTATTTTTGAAATATACCTGATGTTTATCCCCTACATGAGGAGATAGTCTTTAAAAAGCACAAAATTAATGAGACCTGCACAGAAAAGTATAGCTTATGTAATTATTTTTACAAGTAGGTGTTCCCCTCCTGAAAACACCTTTAAAGAATATAAACAAAGCATGCCAAAATAAGGTCTGCCTTGTCCAATGCAATGATATATGTCACCAGATTATACAATAAAATCCTTGCAGATAACCTGGGAGACAACATCTGTGATACTTTAGATGTTTATTTTTGCTTTTGCAAATAAGTATTTTTTCATTCCTGAAACTCCAAGATTTATGGTGGAAATAATAATCATTGCCATTAGTTTTGATCACTTAAGGACTGTGTTGATCTTCTTTGTTTACCCCATAGCCCATTCTAGTGTGTCAAGAATGTAACATAATTTCATAAAATCTCTAGTAAATTAAATTGCATGAAAATCGTAAAAGATTAAGTCTGGATCTTTATGTAGTCTTATTTGGATGATGACTGATAATATGAAAACACTGGAATACAAAGGAAAAAAGAAAAATGTACATTTCTAGGGAATATTTGATAAATATTTGATAATGCAGCATGTATAGCTTGACTAAATAACAATGAAGTCCTACCTTTCCAAGTATCTAAAGAATAAGGAAGGTCAAGTGAGTTAATATTATTATCACAAGGAATATTTCTTATTGGCATGCATTAGAAGAAATTTTTCTTTTTAATAGGTCATTGCATGACTCATTATCCTGGCACAATAATCAGTTCCTGTTTCAACAGGTTTACCTCAAGATTGCCTGTGCCAGGGACCCAGAGGGCTGACTGAGCAGTAACTAAATGCTTCAGAAGCACGTCCCGGCACCCGGTTAGAGAAAACGTTGGTGCTCACGACAATTAAGCTTCCTGCATGTGAAAACATGGGGTTCTGTTATTCATAAAGGATGTCTTGGTAATTTCTAGTCATTTTCCAATATCTCCTTAGCTAAAAAGGTTTCTATTTTAATCTGTGAGATACTTCAAAAGCGGAATTGTTCATTCACTCAAGTCCATCACTCACACTCACACAATAAATACTCATTGGTCACTTTCACTGTTCAAGGTATTGTGTTATATGGGACCAAATGGATGTGGATTTGGACTTCAAGGAGACTGCTTTCTAGAATGGTAAAAAAAAAAAAAAAAAAAAACCATAAAAAAAAAAACACACCAATAACAACTACAACTACCAATAGTACAGAGTAGAAAGGGCTGAGTGCAACCATAAAGACAGGAAAATAACAGATCAATTACTAACACTGTTTCAAGTAAAGAAAAATAATTTGCCAGTGGAAGAGAAATGAGGATTGTCCTGAAGTGGGGAGGATTTGAAGAAACCAAATGCTTATTATCAAAGGCACCCTGTCAGGAGAGAGTGGGGCATAGGCAAGTGTCCAGAGTGTAGGACTGTTTGAGGCAAGATGCAGGAGATAGGGATCAAGGGGGAGGGGGGCAGAGACAAGGTAAGGGGGATCCAGGTCTAACTCACCTGCCCACTGTTGGCCAAGTCATCCACAGACAGAGTCGGGTCGAGACGCAGGGAAAGCCCGAAGTCACACAGGCAGCAGGTCAAGTCATTCTTTACTAGGATATTGGAGCTCTTGAGGTCTCTGTGCACGATGGGCATCTTGGGCCTCCCGCACAGGGTGTGGTCACTGTGCAGGTGAGCAATTCCCCGCGCGAGGGAGCTGCCCAGCTTGCGGAGGTCCTCCCAGCTGATGACGTGCCGCGTGAGGTACTCCTGTAGGTTGCCCTTGGCGTGGAAAGCGGTGATCAGCCAATACTGCTTCCCCAACTCCGTCTTCCGCTCCTCAGCTGTCAGGAACTGGAGGATGTTCTCATGTTTCAGGTTGATGTCCGAGAAAATGTCCTTCTCCATCTTCCAGGAGGCATACTCCTCATAAGGGAAGATCTTGACCGCCACGGTCTCGAACTGTTCTGATGTGTTCTGCTTCAGCTTGGCCTTGTAGACCTCGGCGAAGCGACCTTTCCCCACCAGGGTGTCCAGCTCAATGGGCAGCAGCTCTGTGTTGTGGTTGATGTTGTTGGCACACGTAGAGCTGATGTCCGAGCGGTCGTCTTCCAGGATGATGGCCAGCTGCTCGCTGAACTCGATGAGCTTCCGCTGCTTGCTGGTCTCCCAGGAAGGAGTCAGCTTCTGCTTCCGGTGAACCCGGTAGCAGTAAAAGGTGATGATGACAGCTATGGCGATGCCCAGTGGTGGTAGGAGGCTGATGCCTGTCACTTGGAATATGACTAACAACAAGTCAGGGTTGTTGGTGGAATATTCTGATGTGAAAACAAAACAAAGGAGAGAAGGAGTTGGGTTGAGTAGGTATGCGCTGTGAGAAAGTGGGCGCCTGCCTCAAGTGTCTAGAGGTTTTAACATCAGTGTAGTTTTCATAAGTAATATATCGTGAATTTTTATCCCAGGGATGGATGCATTTAAACGTCAGCTTCAATGTCACGCCTTAATAGAAATCTAGGAAAACTTGGAAAATAGTTTATTGTACATATTCTCATGGCACCCTACATTTTTCCTGCGTAACAATTTAGCACAACTTAAATAACTATGATTCTACTTAGTGGTTTTTATATCTACTTTCCCCACCCCCAGCCCACTGAAAATGCCATGTTGGCAGGGACCATGCTTCCTCCTTCACCAATGTAAACAACACCTAGCACACATCAGGTCCTCAAGTACTGAATACACAGACAAAGCATTTACTTAGTGTTAACTATACCCAACATATTGCAGGAGGCTTTGGGAATATAAAAAGAATGACAACTCCTGCCTCCAAAATATTGTATATACGGTATGGGGTAAAAACAAAGAGCTTGCCAGTGCTGCCACGGTCTTTGCTCTTTTTCTAAACTCCAGCTTGTCCTGTTCTGACCAACATCCAGGCTACTCTTTAGCATCAGCTCTGGGCCTATCGGTGGTGGGGAAAGGAATCTGTGGAAAGGGTCTCTTTGGAAGTCAGTTACCTTATAGTCACCCAGTATTACTCTTTCCAGTGTGCATGTAGTTGGTACTTTCACAGAACAGAAATACTTAATAGCAACCATGGAAACATTACTATGAAGGTGAGAGGAGTTAAAGAAAGAAATGCAGCCTGGACCTCGGAAGCAGGCCCTGTGGGTTGATGGAGGAATCTTTAGCACTACCTATCTAACTAGAATGTCATGTATATCAAACTTTGATTCATGTGCTAGCCTTGGTTGGAGCTAGTTACATGGTTGTCCTCTTTGGAAGGACATGGATGGAATCGTTCAGTAGACAGGAGAACAGTGAAAGGCAGTTCAGTGAGAGCTTTGTGCTAGGCTGCCTCCATTGGCCAAAAATGCCAGAATTCTATTGCTCTATATGTCATTCATATTCCCTCAAAGGTTCCCATTAATGAGCAGGCTTCATATAATGCTACATTCATTCATTAAACACAGCACTCCTGAGTGCCTGCTATGGGGCTGGCAGGAGTTAGCATGCATGCATGCAAAAATGCCTAGCAATATATGTCAGTCTGAGATGGGAGCTAAAGTTGTACTGCAATCTATGTAGTGGTGGAAAGTGGACAAAGTGAGAGAAACAGGGAGGCAAGGACTGCTTTTGAGTTGGTCAATGAAGAATGGGAAAAAGTCAATGATGGGCAAAAGGAATGTTAAATTAAGAAGTAAGAATATCTGACGCTTTGCATAAGGGACTGGGAGGAAAAAGGTTAAGTAGGTAGGATAGAGCCAGGCATCATGTCACAAAAGAGATTTGTAATTATTCACTTGGCAGTTTTCACCTACTGTAGGTGTTTCAGGAGGGAAAAAAAAAAACGTGATGAGAATACAGTCCAGGTGTAACAGAGATAACCATAATCCTTTGAAGGGAACCCATTACCTAAATTTTATTTGATACCATCACTTTAACAAAGCATAGTTAGAAATGAGGCTAGTACCATGTCAAATTGGAGTTTTTAGGTATGATTCATAATCTATTCTTACAGTAAACTCTTAGTGGAAATGCCAACTTCCACTAACTATATAGTCTAGATGAAAACCATAGATCTTAAGTCTATCTGATATCACTAAAAAAACTGTAAAAATAATCCCAAAACATCAGAATTTCACCAACCAAGAGAAAAAAATCCATATTTTGAGGAAAGATACATTAATGCATTAAAATGAATAGCAAATGGGGATATAATTTGACTCTTGAAAACCTGAGTTCTTCCTCACACTGGAAGACTTGAATGGGACAAAGGACAGGTTGAACGAGGGATGGAAGTGGCAGTAGGACAAAGCAATAACAGAAAGGATTGGAACTGCAGAAAAAAGAAAGCTCTTGTGAAGATATATGAACTGCCCTGTTGTCTGGCAAAGTATGAGCCTGCAGAACAAAATTAAGGAGCCAGATGAAATAACATTCAAGTGCAACAGCTGAACACAACATTTCCTCCCAGTAACTCCACCTCTATTATCTGAAGCGTCCAATAAGTGTTTGCTTCAAGTACCTACTTATCCGTAACTACAAAAGATGTCTTACAATCGTAAGTCGGTTTGGTTCTCTGATTGCGTGTTTCACCCATGGCAAAGTGTTCTACATGGCTAAAGGCCAGATCTACTTTGATCATTGTAATATACCCAAAACTAGAATCAAGATGGAGCACTTTATGGTATAGTCAGCAAATGTTTGTTGTATTATAGAAGCTGAGTGAATGATTACTTCTGGGGGACAATATCCCTCACATTTTTTATGTTCTACTGCAGGGGCTGGCAAACTACAGCCCAAGGGCCCGTGGCTTGTTTTTGTGCAGCTCTGTGAGCTAAGAATGTTTGTTGTTTTTCGTTTTTGTTTTGTTTTTTACTTTTAAAGGTTTTTCTTTATTTATTATTTTTAAGGAAGAAATTTCATTAATTATTAGGGAAATGTAAATCAAAACCATAATGAGAGAGCCCCTCACACCTGTCAGAATGGCTATTATCAAAAACACAAGAGACAGCAAGTGCTGGTGAGGACGTGGAGAAAAGGAAACCCTTGTGCACTGCTGGAATTGTAAATTGGTGTAGCCTCTATGTCAAACAGTATGGAGGTTCCTCAGAAAAGTAAGATTCGAGCTACCACATGACCCAGCAGTTCCTCTTCTGGGTATTTATCCAAAGATATGAAAACACCAATTCAAAAAAACAGATGCACCCCCATGTTCACTGCAGCATTACTGACAATAGCCAAGATATGGAAACAACATAAGTGTCCATCAATGGATGAATGGATAAAGAAAATGTGGTATATATCTAGAGTGGAATAGTATTCAGCCACAAAAAAGATTAAATATTGCCACATGCAAGAACAGGGATGGACCTAGAGGGTACTATGCTAAATAAAATAACTCAGAAAAGGACAAAAACTATAATTTCATTCATAAGTGGAATATAAAAGAAAAAAGTAACAAACAAATGAAACAAAAACAAACACATAGATGCAGAGAATGCAGTAGTGGTTACCAGAGGGGAAGGAGGTGAGGGGATGGCAAAATGTGTAGAGGGGTCAAATATATGGTAATGGATGGAAACTGGACTTTTGCTGGGGAGCATGCAATATAGTATAAAGATATCAAATTATAATGTTGCACACCTGAAATTCATATAATGTTATTAACCAATGTTACCTCAATAAAAATAAACACTTTTTTTAAAAAAAGAAGAAGAAACTAAGAGGTTCATGCAACAGAGATCATATCTGGCCCAGAAAGCGTAAAATATTTACTACCTGTCCCTTTACAAAAAAAGTTTGCTGATCCCTCTTCTATAGGTATTATCTTAATAACCTGTAATACATTGGCAGAATTTGGAGAGACTTCGTTTTGATCCACTGTGGATATTCTCTTTCACATATGAGGAAACCACACAATTAGAACGTTTTAAATATTAACTGCATAATTACTTAGTTGTGTCTCCAATTCATTAAAGAGCATAAAACATCCAAATGAACTATTCATTTATCACTCATAATTTTATTTTATAATTCCTGGCCATATATGAAAAGGGTCTTCCTTACTGAATTCTGTTCTATTTTTAGGCTAGGAGAAACACAAAAAACAGAAATCCCCTGAAATTTATGTGGGCATTGATTGAAGAAGTCTCCAAAATATCCTCTCCTACAATGTCAGAAACCAAGGTTTTACTTTCCCCTCAAATTTCCTGTGTTTTCTTTTTGAAAATCTACATGTAAAAATCTGGTGGGGAGAGAATTATTGAATAACATCTGTCAATTTTGAAACTTCAAAGAAGTGGTGAAAAACCTGAACAATAGCAAAGAGGCTGAAAGGAAGCTTTGGGATGTGGCTTTATCTAAAAAGGAACCACCCACACCCTCTCACAGCATTAACCCTTTGGTTGCTACTAGAAAAACCAACCGCAATAGGTGTAGGTACAAGCTAGCATCTCCTTTCCTCAGAGATCAGCAGGAAGTATTTCTTTCACCAGCCCCCAATTACACAGAAACTCATAAATCGAATTCTTAGTATGAACCTGGCTGTATCCTAAGAGTTTTATATGATGTTTATATTTAACCAACAGAAAAAAACCCTATGAGGTAGGAACTGTTATTATTATGAACCCCATTTTATATATGGAGAATCTAAGGGTCAGATGGTTTAAATAATTTCCCAAGATCATAAACTTAGGCAATGTTAAAGTTGATCTTTGAAAACAGCTCTGTTGGATTGGTGAGACCCCATGCTCTTAACCCCATACCATATTGTCTCGAAACTTGACATTGGTGAGAGCCAATTAGCCATGACTTTATATAACCTCTCAGTTTGATAAGGTGGTGTTCTCCACTGGGGACTGGACTAAGTGATTTTACGGCCACACTTTAAGTGATACTGGCAATTCTTGGATAATTTGTCTAGAGGGGCATATTCTGAGTGCACAGACTATTTCCTTTGTTCTTAACTAAGAACCACCATTGAGGGGTGTCCTTACAAATATGTATCTTTCCTGTGCCTGGTAAGAAAAAGTCTTACATGAGGAAGAACTCTAAACTATTTATCTTTCTTTCCTCAGAGCCTATCCCCGGGACTAGCATATATAGGGGGATCAAGATATAATTTTGATTATTGGAACCTTCCATGAGTTGTTTCTTGGATGCATAAATAATTAGTGCTTAAGACCTGACATTCACATTACATGTCCTTGTTATGGAACATTGAGCTAGATATAGTTCTGGAGGGCATTATGAATAAGGGGAATTTCTCCACGGTTCTTAAAAAATGAGGCTCTATACAATAATAGCAGAAGCTCTTAGCCTGGCCTTCATGGATAGAATGCAGGGCTCTGTGAATTCAAATGGACAAAATTTACATCTGTTTATTTTCAGTAATCTTTTGCTAAAATATAACGTTTCCTAGCATTAGCCATACCTATGACTTTGTCACCAATAGAAACCACAGATATTTTCATGCCATATTACATTTGTTACAGATGTCTTGGTGTATCATTTATACTCATCACTTAGACATTTCAATTTTTTTAGAGCTGATGCTAGATTTTATTATTTAAGACATTACTATAGAAGCAGATATCACTATAGAAGCAGATAATACTATAGCATGAATTTACTTTTAAAACATTTAGTAATTGCAGTTCAATGTCATTCATTTTCTTTGAAATTTTGTGTATTATATTTTTTATGCACTTAAAAATATCACAGTGAGAAGGGGCCCACAGGCTTCCCCAGACTTCCGAGAAGTCCATGGCACACACATGCACATGCACAAATTGAAGAGCTCTTGGCAGACCGAAGGCACTCCAGCTCTCATTTCTTTGCCAGGATTGCGTAAAACAGAGATTTTGAGAGTCCTCTGTTCCTTGGGGAAGTTAGTAAGGGAGGAAACTGGTGCCAATGACAGACCCTCCTGGCATGATATGTTGTGTTCCCCACGGGCAATTGTGGATTCTGTCAGAGCTTTTGTCACATTTTCCACTGAAGGGAGATCTCAGTGGAAAATGATGGGAAGCCCTCCTTTGAACTCCCTTAACAATAATAAAGATAATTATCGTATCATGTGCGTTATTGAGCTAGGCACTGAGCGTTTCACTTTATAAGCATCATCTCTCTTGGGAGAGGGAGAGGGATAGAGAGTGAGAAAGGAAGAAAGGAAGCAAGAAAAGGGGGAATCGAGAGCTATGATGACTCCTGCAAGGGAAAGCAGGGGGGCCCGTTTCCCTCAGGTCTGAGTGGCTCCTTCTTTCCATACCACCAAGTTATCTTCCTAACAATGAACCCAGAGGTCCATTTAATAATTCTGGAACTTTCCAACCAAATGTGTCACACGTAGAGAGTCCAGACTTAGTTGCAAATAAGGAGTCATTTGCAAATGTCAGTCCTGATAAATAAATATTTTTGTAAAGACAAATGGCAAAGATAAATGTTAGTATGCCATAAAAACAAACGCAAACTGGCAGAAAACCTCAAGAGGAAATTCCATGGTATACATTCCTCTGGAGTGATTTAAAAGTAAACAAGTTGCCTAATCACACACACACACACACACACACACACACACACACACACACACACACACAACATTGAAAACAGGTTGCTCCCAGCCTCTTTCACGTCCTTTATTTTATTATGCCCCAAACCGACACCAGTTGCTAAAAGAAACTTAAAACTGAACCTTTACAATTCACAATTTTTAAAAAAGCCACATAGTAAAAACAACACTAAATTAAGACCAACATAGTAAAAAAAAGCCTCTGTAGATCACGTCGTGATGAAACCAAATCAACACAGATGAATCTGAGAGATGGGCTCTTCTACTCAATGAAGGTGTTTGGTGTGGAAATTTACCGAGATACTAATTTATCTGAGTGACAAAAAGGGTTATAGATGACTGTGTTCTGCGTACCTTGGTGTGTTGGTATACTATGAGCACACATGACAACTACAGAGATTCTTTCGAAGTTGGCAGTGACCCTCTAACCACAAAGATTTTCACACGTGAACATGTTCAGCTAAAGTGACAGGATATACACATAACTGGCTGGGATGCAAAGAAAGAAACTGTGCTAAAGAGAGATATGCTGGGGGAAGGGAGAATTTCCTGTCTCAATGTTAATTACAATATTAAAAAGTGCAGCATGCATTTATGGTGCACCTACTAAATGACACAGTGTGCTTTATATAATCGTTTATTTTGAATCCTTGTAGCCAAACTGCTAGGTATGTATGATTGTTGCCATACAAATGGAAACTGGAAACAAATACATGAAATGAGCTGGGTCATTTGGAGTGGTAAAGATTCACTGAAGAACAATGCTGACGGCAGCTATTAAGATATTCAGCCAACACAGGGCTCAACATGACAATTCAGAAAAAGGACAAGAGTATGGAGCCAAAGCAAACAGAAGGACAGATACAGTAAAGATAAAAGTTCAAACTGGTGAAACAGACAACAGATACATAAGAGGGAGAATCAACAACACCCCAAGATGGTAATGTATAATGACTAATGTGACGCATAAACCTCTGTGAGAGTGATAATGGAACAAATGTGCAGAGCGAACACAGTTATCTGCACCGCAAAAATTCAAAGGATAAGAAAATCCCAAGAGAAATATTTCTGCTAATCTGAAAACTTAGACAGGAATGGTCAAAATCTTAAAAATATATGTGTATCTTATGAAAACTGGCCCAAGAAAAAAAGCAAAACTTGAATAATCTTACAAATATTAAAGAAAATAAATGAGTAATTAAAAAAATCTTCCTATAGTATAACCTTCTTAATTTTTTATCTGTTACTGTCTGATTAATTTTCTTGTTACTGATATGACTGAATACATGTCCAAATTTGATTTTTGTAGAATTGTCACTGCCCCTAAAATCTTCCTACCATAAAAATACCAGTAGAATCCTTACAAAAAAGTTTAGTCAGAATCTAATCAATGCAAAGAAAACAAAATTACTATCTCGAAGAGCTATATGCACCTCTGTGTTCACTGAAGCATTGCTTATACTAATAGCCGAGACATGGAAACAACCTATGTCCACCAATGGATGAATGCGGAAAGAAAATGTGGTATATATCTATATCTATATATACCCAATAGAATATTTTTCAGCCATAAAAAGAGATGGAAATCCTACCATTTGTAACAACATAGATGGAACTTGAGGGCGTTATGCTAAGTGAAATAAGTCAAACAGAAAAAGACTAAAACCTTATGATCTCACTTACATGTGGAATCTAAAAAAAAACCCAAAACACAAAAAACAAACTCATAAATACAGAGAACAGATTGGAGATCACAAAGCAGGTGAAGGTGGTCGAAAGAGAAAACTTCCAGTTATAAAATAAGTCCAGGAGATGTAATGTACAATATGGTGTAAATAGTTAATAATACTGTATTGCATGTTTGAAAGTTGCTAAGAGAATAAATCTTAAAGTTCTCATAAGAAAAAAGTATTTGCAACTATGTGTGGTGATGGATATTAACTTAACTGTGGTGTTCATTTTGCAACGTATACATATATCAAATCATTATGTTGAACACCTGAAACTAATGTTATGTGTCAATTATATCTCAGTTAAAAAAAAAAAAAAAAAGAATCTGATAAAGCAGGACCCAGCAGACAAACCCAGAATGCCTCCAGAAAATAAATGGCCTGGCCTGTTCAAAGTCAATGCCATGAAAAGCAAGAAACACAGTGAAGAGTCAAAACAACCAAATGCAATGTGTAGCCCTTGACTGGATCCTGAATTTAAACAACAGCAGCAACCCCATTGCTTTGGGGAAATTTGAATGTGGAGTGTAATACACACACGCATGCGCACACACATATAGAGCGAAATGAGGATGTGGTTAACACAGTAAATATTGAGAGAGACAAAGAGTTCACTGTACCATTCTTTCAACTCTTCTTAAAGTTGAAATTTTTTTTTTTAAAAAAAGTGGGGGAAAATTAACCCAATACATTTAAGCAACAATGTTCCCCCCAAAAACCCAAACACAGACCAGTCCCAGATGAAGTTGAGAGCTGCCAAACTTTCAAGGAACAGTTCATTTCAATTTCACACAAACTCTTTCAGAGACTAGGAACAGTGTACCATGGCAATTCAGTCTATGAAAACAGTACCATGAACAGCAGATACAAGGAGCATGACAAAAGAAAACTACAGAACAATCTTACTCATGTACAATGATTTGAAAACATCATTCTAAATAAAAGAGCAGCAAGCCAAATCTCATAGATATAAAAACAAACATAAGACAGCAAGACCAAGTGACCAAGAAAGTATATTTTCGCACTAAAAACAAACAAACAACTACTGTCATTGATCACATTTAATAATGTAAAGGAGAAAATTTGTATGACCAATTCAGTAGACACAGAGAAAGTATACGATACAGCTAAACATCCTGATAAGGAATATATATATATATATATATATATATATATATATATATATATATATATATATATAGAAACAATCTTCAGCAAACCTTATTTTAATGGACAATATTAGAGGCATTTCTTTTAAAAACAGGAAAAGGACACTGAAACGTAGTTACTTCTTCTGAACATGAGTTGGAGATGCTAACCAGCACAGTAAAACAAAATGGAGGAATTGGCCTTATCAGATAAATAATCTTTATAAATCTACAGCATCATCTGCCTGGTCCTTTATACCTGATCTCAATGATTCTTGGTCTTCAGATATCACCGTGCTAGCTCATCGACTGTATAAACAGATTCACTGACAGGTGGCTTCTTTTCTGACAAAATAATTTATATTTAGAGAATGATCTAGGTAGATATCAGGAAGAACAAGAGGTTCACTATTAAACGTACTCTGACTTTCAGTCAAAAAAAAAAAAAAAAAAGATTATTTCCAAACAGACTAACACAAAGTACATTTTGTTAAAACAGCTTATTTGGGAATTTTTATCCCAAGTCAGGAGACCTGAGATATATCTTGGAATCACCTTTCTTTGCCATGCTGTGTTTGCTGCCTGGCATTAAAGGTCACTTTATTTCCCTTTAACAATTTAGCAGGATATTCTGCAACAGCGACCACATTTAAAATCCTGAAGTCTTTGCTACTCTTGGAAGGGGCTTCTCAAGTGTTCTGCAATCAAAGTGATGTGCTAGTATCTTCCTTGTTACTTCATCTCCAAACCACAATATTCTGGACACAACACTGAGCTGAGATCCAATTTCCCATGATTTTCTCAGTGCACACTGAGAAGTCGTCTTTTTTTTTTTTTTTTTTTTTTGACAATTTAAAGGAAAAAAATACTAGCTCTAGACTCAAACTAGTAATAATACTTCATCAGGCAATAGAAAGGTCTAAGAATAATCACAGTAGATCCTGAGATTTAATAACTTACAGGTACCATTCTGTATATTTGGAGGCAGTATAACTTGGATTTTAAGAACTTGGGAATCTGATTTTGGACCTGGCGTTGATGTTTCCTGACTGTGAGATTTGGGGGCTCAGCTTCATCTGCATAAGGAAGACAACCCACAAGCAATCTCAATGGGTTGTCATTGAGCTTACAAGAGATAATGTTTGTCAAGCTCTTAAAATTATTACACCTATAATATAGAAAGCATTCCATAAACATATTTGTATTATTTTCTGATAGACCTTAACAAAAATGGTTTTCACTAATAACATATTTCACAGATTTCCAACCAGGGAAAAAAAAAAAAAATCCTGACCTGGTAAAGACGCATTAAAATATCACTAGAGGGGGTGGCCTTTGGCCTGAGTACAATTTGCTTTGCCTCTTTTTGTAACATGTCATATGATAATGCTGTTTTTGGAGAAACCGTTTCCCCCATGGCTATCTGAGCTCCAGAATTCTTTCTTAAAAAGCGAAATAACACAGCCACATCAGAAATAAGTTAAGAGAACATATACTGAAGAGTTTGAAATGAAAAAAAACAAAAATAAGGCAGAAAGCTATGGAGGTAGTTGGTCTGGCTGTTCTGAGAAAATGAGGCGAGTGCTCTTCGGTTGTTGGGTTTGGATGCTACTGTCTTGTCGAAGACAAAATTCAGTTAAACCATATGTCTGGTAAAGTTGGACCCAGGTATCATAAAGAAAATGATGAAAGTGAACAAATGATACTGATATCTTCTACATATTTACTGGATATGTTCTGCGTATGTTCACTCATCATGCAAAGGAAGCATTGCTGAGTCACAGGCATGCTGGGATCCTTCATAGAGAGATAACGGATTTCATAAGAAGCAAAACATACTGCCTTTCTTCTGTTACATTCCATATCCTTATCAGCTTTCCTTTGCCCCATCACTCACACACACACATACACACACCCCATGCCTCCATATTATATATATATATCCTTTCTAACATGGGAGTTCTAATGTCTTACCACCATTTTCTCCATGTTTAAAAATTGTGGTGGCATAGTACAGAAGAAGTCTCTTGGCACCCTGCTATTCAAAGTGTAGAGTCAGCAGGCATTACCTGGGAACTTCTTAGTAAAGCAGAATCTCAGCCCTGTCTTAAACTGCTGAATCAGAATCTACATATCACAAAGTTTCCTAGGTGATTAATTTACACAGTAAAGTTTGAGAAACACAGCCTTAGCAAATATGGGATGAGTCCCTTGGTGCTCTGCCTTAGAGATATTTCCCTCTTACAAAGAAAATTCATCGTGGACTTGTTTGCAAAGCCCTCGCACAATTGTATTCAGTGCTAGCCAATGAGAAAACGGTCCATGAAAATTTTCTAGTCAAATTACTGCTGGAGGAGTGTAGAATGAGATATGATTCCTCATCCATCATTTCAATAAAAAGCAAACAATTAAGTTCAGGCAAACAATAAAAAATCATTTTAATTAAACAACAGAAGGACAGTGAGCTCACTAGACATGAAGGATTTAATTTAACTTCCAGCATATTGACAGTACTTACTGTTTGTCATTCTGGACAGACTTTGAGAATAGTTTTTTGCCCCAAAATGATGGAAGATGCCTACCCTCCTGTCCATGTGTTTGTTTTATTCCAATTATACATTTCAAGACTAAACCATTCCCCATCTCTTGCATCCCATCCCACAGTCTCCCTTACATTATTTCCTTCCCACTTCTCTCCCCAACAAAAGGGCCTCACATGTAGTCTAATTTGGTATGACAACCTCTTCTGGAATATTCCTGAGAGATAGACATAAAACCTCTGGCTGAAATGTTACAACAGTGGCACCCAACTCCTCTGTAAATCATGCTATGATCAATTTAGCTGCATATCTATTAGTATAAACTCTAAATATTTGGGATATTTAAAAATGTATCCTTTGTATTAAGTCATATGCCTTCCTGTATGTCCACTTATTGGCTTTCATGCTGCTCTCTAAAACAGAAGACAACAAAACAATTCCTTCTTCTACAGGATGAGAGGTCTTAAATGCCTGGTGGGCATTTGACCCATTTCTCTAAATCATTTCTTTTTCAGTTGAACATGCCTATTTCCGTCAATCACTCTTCAAAAGACATATGTATCAGACTTTAAAGTCTGACATATTTGTAGGACCCTAAAATCTGCCAGTCCAGCATATAGCAGGAGTCTAATAAATGCCAAGTCCTTTTCTAAGTATAAAATGATCTGTTCTCTGAAATCATTCTTGCTATTCAAGATTTTCTGTGACACATTTCACTAGATCCAGCTACAATACCTGAGATGTCATCTCTGCAAGCAGAGTACAGTGGAACTCTCACCACCCCTTCCAAGGAGTGCAGTTTAAGATGACTGCTGCTGGTTTGTTTGTTTGTTCTGTTGTTGTGTTTTGATTGTCTCAGCCAGGTCACTCCAATTTCAGAATGACCTCAACTCACCTGTGAACCCCTGGGTCTTTATCATGAACATGTGCCCGGTGACCTGCTTTTTGATGAGCTGCCCCTCTGCCATTGATCGTTTGAACCTATCTGTGTTTCATATTACTGGTCATTTCAGGCAATTAAAACCCTGATTCTGCCTTTGCTGTGTTAGGCATTCTTTCCACTGTGCTCACCATCCTCCGTGTTCCTCCTTGGAATACAGAGTCTTGCTACTTCTGTGGCTGTGGCTTGAGGAGGAGGGCAACCAACATTACCAGAGAGGCTACAACGGGCCGGGCTTGACCCAAGAAGCAACAACATGTCCTATGAATATCTGTTTCTCCCATACATTGCACCTCTGCCTGATTGATGTATGTTCTTTAGAGCTGGAATGTTTTCATTTTCTTCTCCATGTTATCATCTCGGCAGACCACTAAGCTTGGGTTTTGGTAGGCCCCCCCGACGTGCCCTGATTCTTCAGTTCTTTTTCTGGCTGCCTGTCTGCCTGGATTACATCTTCTACTCTGTGCAGGGGCCCTTCATGTGCTCAGGAAATCAGAAAGCAGAGATATAGTTCTTAAGGTATTTCAGCATCTTCTCCAATGGGGAGACTAGGCAGCTTTAGCAAAGCACACCGATGACTCACCCTATCAGTACCTGTCAGGTCACCAACACACATCCTCACGTCTCCCCTGCCTTTCCAGGTGAAGCCCAGCTTCCGCAGTTCCATCCCACCTGCGCATCTTCACCTCCTGCTTCGATGTGCACGGTTTCTGCCCCCTGCCTTGTCTTTGCCAAGGCAACGGCCACCAGAGCTTGCCCTCCAACCTCTCAGTCACTTAACATACAATTTCATCGGTTCTAAAATCTCACATACCTCTGCCCAGTGAGGCTCTTGGCCTCGTTCTGAAGTAATTGTTGGAGCAAACTGTGGAAAGCCCAGTAATATCCCACAGTAAAGAGCATATTGTTCTCAGGGCTGTGGTAACATAGGTGTTTTGTCTGCCTGTTTTCTCCTCCTGTAACCTAGAAGGTTGAATTTTGGCTGCTTCTTGCAGCAGTTGCCATTTTCTAATTGTTGTTATCCTTTTCCAAGTGCCATGGGGGAAATGATGAAAAATATAAGAAAAGATGTGGCAGAAAAAAATATGTCTTGAGTCCAATGGCTCCCAACATTGGCTGCCTAATAGAATATGTTGGGGAGTTGTTTTTTGTTTTTGTTCTTATTTTAATCCTGATACAAGGCCCCAGACCAATTAAGTCCAAAACTACAGGGCTAAGACCCAGTTAATGAGTCGTTTTTAAAGCTTATCAGGTGTTTCCAATGTGTGGTCAAGGCAGAGACCAACTACTTCAGCCTGACAGGAGAAATAGGTATTTTAAATAGGATGGGACCTGGACATAAAAGGGATGGAAAGAATTTTAATGACTAAATTTAGGATCAGTTGTTCTTGACATTGGAACTAGCTATATCCTAATGAGGCAACATGAGGTATATAGATTTTTTCAAAAGTAGAAAAGCAAATATTAATTGTTTCTTTAAAAGTTAATATGTTTTTTAATAGGCATAATTATTGCTGGTAAAATTGACATTTTGCATAATTAGCAACATGCAGGCGTGATCGGAGGACCAGAAAAGGTTTTTCAAAAGCAAGTCAGCCAGATGTCCAACTGGTGGTAAACACAGCCTCTGAAGTTTAGTATGAGAGGAAATGAAAGTCAATTTCATGGTGGTTAGCTAGCTTCCTGGTGTTTTTCCACTGGTGGGACACTGCAATTCTTGTAAAGCAGCAAAAAGAGACCTCGACCCTTTCGCCATCACCCATCTGTGTGTTTGTTTATAGAACTTAAGGAGGTGGCTGCGGGAGAGAAGGGAGACTGAGGACGTATGACCAAAGCCTTGTAGCAACACCAACTGTTTTATTGGTCACTCACAACCAGTGGATGGGATTCGAGACGGGCTGTGTCCTTAGTGGATTCCACTCTGCCGTGATTCATATCAGAATGAGGTTCCAAAGCAGAAATATTCCCAACCGGCAACCACATCTGGCCTCAGAGTACCTTTGTTTACTTTGTGGCTTAGAAAAATAAAAATTTACAGAATCCAGTTGCTCTGCCTGACGTCACTACAAATACATTCTGAGTTTCACTTGACTGCATCACAATGCCCGCTGGCATGTACAATCTTTATTATTTCCTTAGCGAGACACAGGGCCGTGGTCATGGATTCAGAGGATGCTTTCTAACCTAACTCATTCACAACCAAAGGCTCCTTCACCATGAGTCATCACTTCAAATAACTGATTTGTCTTCTCAGGAATGACACTACTGACTTTAATCCATAATCTTTTTTTTTTCCTCTTCTAACAACTTTTCTCCGCCATATTTCCACACATATTTTTTTCTTCTGCATTTAGACCAGAAAGTAAAACTGGTTTGTTTCTCTCCAAATAAAAATGCACAGCTGGTGAGACAGCTCTTTTGAGTAGCGAGCACACAGCCCAACGGCAGCACAGCCAGAACTCCTGGACCTGTCAAAGCACCATTTATGCTTCTCTTTTCTTACCTGCGAGAACCAGGAGTTTCCCTCAAGAAGCCAGCTAGCTCCCTGATACTGGAGCAGAACAAACACAAAACAAGATTTGAGAGAAAGAGAAGAGTACTTCCAGTCTTCCTTGACTCAGAAACCAGCAAGAGTCAATAAAGAGTACCAGGCATGTGATCAATACACAGAGTGGGCTTGCTAGATGGCAGGAGGCGACGTGGTTAAGGTCACAGTAGTTCCAGGGGGAACCAGCTGGCTGAGATGTTCTGCTAGCAAGTTAAACACAGACAGGAAACCGTGTGTCTGATACTGTAAAAAAATAATTTGTCTTCCTGCCAGAGTTAGGCTTGCAAACCAAAGAGGCTGTTTTCATTTAAAAGAAATTCTACAACAATGAGAGAGGAAGGAATGAAACTCTGGCTACTAGAAGTCCACGTCTCCCTTCCTTAACTTCTCTAGTCAGAGAGCATGTGAACTATGAAAGCCTGCACACAACTGGCAGGTCACCAATGAACACACATTGGGTGATAGCCGACATCTGATGGTCTGCTTCTCCATTTCACCACATGGGTTGAACTCTGAGTCAGAGTGGTTTCTAGAGTCCTAGTTTCTGAGCTAACTAGATATAACTGATGTATTTACTGATAATTCCATCCTGTTAAAAAAAAAGAAAGAAAAAATGTCATGCAACCTACAGATAGATATAGCAATGAAGGAAGACAAAAGAAAAATAAAAGTGGGAGCTGGAATCAAGACAAATGGAAGAATGTTGCTTATGGCGGATGGAACCTAAACATAATACAGTTGAAGGAATTTTCAGGATGGAGGATACAACATGACATTGGTACATAGCTCCTCGCTCACCTGGCCAAATCCCACATAAGATACTTGAATTTAGGGGAAAAGCAGTAATGATTTACAGCGAAAATGTACTGAATACTTGCTCTGTACCAAGTACTACTCTAAGTTCCCCATATGAATAAACTCACTTATGTTCGCCAAAGTCCTATTCAAAGTGAGTATTAGTTCCATCCACATTTTTCACAGGGGAAAACTAAGGTGAATTAGTTCACCCAAAGACAAACAGCTTATAAATGATGTAGTTGGGATCGGAACCCAGATAATCGTCCTGGGGAGACCGTGATCTTCTCCAAAGATGAGCACCAGTAGCTGGCCATCATTGAGGAACATAATTCCTCACAAACACATGAATACTGCAAGCCTGGGGAAGTACCCCTCGCCGAGGACTCGGGGTATGGTGGGTCAGAGGGGCCATTCAGTGACAGCCATGTGTGCAGGCTGTCCTCTTATGTGAGAGCAGGTGGCCTCTTATGTGAGGTGTGCAGCCTTCCATGGGTTTAAGGCTGATAAAGAGCACACACCCCCACCCGGACCTGAGCAAAGCAGGGTGAGGATATTCCCTGAAAAGGAGACAAGATTCTCTGACTCTTCTGTGGACAACAAGTGGAGAACCTGATGTTAGATCTTGGAAAATTCAGGCCACTCCCTGGACACCCACTGCTTTGTCAGTACAATGAAAAGTTTGGACGAGCTAATTTCATGGATTTCATTTCAACATAAAAAGGTTATAGACTCCCACAAGACAAGGGAAAACAAGTGTTGGCGAGGATGTGGAAAAAAGGGAACCCCTTTTCTACTGTTAGTACAAATGTAAATTGGTTCAGCTACAATGGAAAACAGTACGGAGCTTCCTCAAAATATTAAAAATAGGACTACCATATGATCCAGCAATTCCTTTTCTGTGTACATATTCAAAAGACATGAAAACAGGATCTTGAAGAGATGTCTCCGTGTTCGGTGAGCACTCTGTGAGCCCTCCGTGTTCACTGCAGCTGTATCCACAATAACCATGCCATGGAAACCACCTCAGTGCCAAACACCGGATAGATGGATAAGAAGCTGTGGTATATATATACATATATAATGGAATATCATTCAGCCATGAGGAAGAAGGAAATCCTGACATTTCCAACTACATGGATGGACCTTGAGAGCATTATGCTAAGTGAAATAGGCCAGACAGAGAAAGACAAATACTACATGGGATAATTTGTATGTGGAATCTGAAAAATTAGTCAAACTTACAGAGACAGAGTAGAATGGTACTTGCCATGGGCTGGGAGGGTGGAGGAAATAGGGAGAGGTTGGTAAAAGGATACAGACCTTCAGCTATAAGATGACTAAGCTCTGAGGATCTAACGTAAAACATGGTGACTATAGTTGATAACACTGTATTGTATAATTGAAATTTACTAAGAGTAGAACTTAAATGTTCACACACACACACACACACACACACACACACACGATAAATATGTGAGGTGACAGATCTGTTCACTTCCTAGCTGGCAGAACTCCTTTCACAATGTATATGTATATCATATCACCATGATGTACTCTTTAAATATCCTATATTTTTTTTGCCAATTATACCTCAATAAAGCTGAAAAATGCAAAAAACATAATGCCCACCCTCCCCCCCCACTAAAAAAAGTTCTGACTCTAGGAAACAAGACAACACACTGAAAGTAGTTCGCATAGATGAGCCAATCCATTGCAGGCTTTCAACCCAGGGCAGTGATCATTGCTACTCTTGTCCTATGAATTCCCCCAATCTGGGCCTTGGGCAGGGTGCCAGCTTGCCTGCACTTCACTTAAGGAAGTGGAGTGGGCCTCTGGCCTTGAAACCAAACTTTACGAAGTCCAGGACTTGAGTTTAGTGCTAATTCCCTTTCCTGTGTGGCCATGGTGCCGTCAATTTCCAGAATAAGCAGTTAGTTCTAAATCAGGACGAAAACTAGGATGGCCAGGGTTCCAGTCCCCTGGGAGCTGGCAGTGGGCCAGAAGCACGCCTCCTTTAGCCTCCCACGTATCACCTTCTTGCTTTCCTTGTGCCCACCTCCAGCAGATGACTGAGAAACAAATGGATTCAGACAAATGCTTTTCAGTGCCACTCCACTACTTGTCCAGGGCTCCTTGGGGCTACTAAGCAACTCTTGTGGATCCAATTCAGTACAACATCATCTAAAATGCATCTCGATAACATTCCTAAATGTCTTCTCGCTTTGAGCAATATTAGAGGACAATCCCACTGATAAACTAAAATGAACATTATCATGGAAAAACCAAAGAAATGTTCCAGAAAAGGTGCCTGATCCTCTCTCCATCCAGACCCATGTTAGCACAGTTTGGAGTATATAAAAAATGAACTTCACTACTGCCCTTGAAAAACACCCACATTTCACCGGGGAGTCCTATTATATGAATGGACCGAGTGAGTAAAGTATATTTAGCTCATTTCCAAATGACCAGGTTTAAGATCACATTTATTCCTCTTGAGCTGATTAGCTCAGCATGTTACCAGCAAGAAGTTAACGAGACCCTTCTCTGGTTCTGTCCCTAGCTGGGGAGTTCACACCAGTGCTTTCCACACTTCAGTGTGCAGACAAATCACCAAGGACACTGTTACAACCCAGATGCAGATGCAATAGGTCCAGGAGGGCCCCAAGTTTCTGCACTTCTAACAAGCTCCCTGGTGAGCTTGTCTGGTCTGCCAACACTTGGAATAGCAAAGGTTTTCACCAATTGGAAGAAACATGCTCCTTGGCTTAGTGTTCTTACCAAGGGGATGAAGAGGAAGAAAGGAGGCACTACTGTGTGCCAGCCATGTACTGCGCAGGGCACTGTCACCATCCTCCTCTTCGATCCCCACACCATCCCAGGTGATGGGACCATTACTAGCCTAGGTGGTCCACAGCGGCTCAGGCATTCAATGAGAAGGCCACCGGGCCCAAAGCAAGCTTTCTCTGAAAGAAGAGGGAGTGAATCCCTTTGGCAAGTACAGAATTGCGATGACCCTATCACTGATCTGAAAGGCCCACGTGTGTCGTTCCCGTTTACTTAGCTACCTCCTACTGTGGTTCTGAGTCAAAACAGGAACAACGGGCCTAATTTGTAATATTATCCAAGGATGTCAAGGGATGTGGTTAGCTTTGATTAGAATCCTAGACTTAGCATGCCCCCCTTCCTCTGGGAAGGCGTGTAGAGAAAAGAGAAACTGGATGAGGCACAGATTAAAGCAAAACAAGCCCCTCCAAAACTCTCGGGGTGCAATGCCTGGAGGAGTCTGCTGTGCTGACATGCCGTGGTCAAAACCCAGCCACAAAACCTCACGCTGGAACACACCTAAGGGCTGAACCGTCCTGGCTTCATGTCTGAAGAGAAGCAAAAGTCCTAACCCTACAGAAAAAGCCCAAGTAGTAGTAACAGCTAACAGGACAGTGACTCCTTATGCTGTGCCAGGCACGACTGTAAAGACTCTGTATGTATGAATCTAGTCAGTCCTTCCATCACAACAACCCCCTTCTTTCTTTTGTTTCCATTTCATAGACAAGGAGGCTGAAGCATGGAGGTATCAGGTAACTGGTCCAAGGTGGCAGTGCTAGTAAGGGGTAGAATAGGCCTTAAATCCAGGAAACTCACTTGGGGCTCCCAGTGTTAATCATTCCAGAGACCATTTCTCTCTTACCTAAAACAGCAGAAATCATCTCCTTGCCCAGTGGTCTGCAAATGCAGTGTCTTTGCTGCTCTTGGAAACCATTTATGAAATGAATAAAACTGAATGGTTGTGTCGGATTCTTAATGATTCAGTAGGAGATCAGTAGCCACATAATGTCTTCTAAAGTGGATATGTCATTGGCAAGTAAACAGGGTACCTATGAGCTCCGGATTCTCTCCTCCTACATCCAACGCTCACTTCCGTCCTGGAGGCTGATAGGTCTTACCTGACTCACAGCTGTCAGCAGGCCATCAATAATAACGAGGCAAACACATCTCTTCTAAACTGGAATCTTACGTCTTGGTGAGTTCAGGGATAGGTAGACGCTGACTTCCTTAGAAGTCTACACAATATCTTTTGGCAAGAGGGAGTCTTCCGAGACAGGACCAAAGACATAACTGTTGGAGCACAGCTGTGAAAAGCAGACCTCAGCCTCATCTAGTTGGTCCTCTACTCTCACCTGCCCTTGGCCACTGCAGGGAAGCAGAAGAGTCACCAGGCACAGGACAGGGCCCCACTGGGGGGGCTTCATGGGTAAGGAGCAATACTTGTTCACCAAGAAAGACACAAGGTGTCTTTAACTCCTTTGTTCTAGAGCAATTTTCAAACTTATGAAAGCCAGCAAGCTTCTTGTAGTCCTTATCTTCTACTGAAGCTCAGTATACACAGCAGGTAGGGGACAATTGACTCGATCCTTCCCCCTCAGTTTCTCAGCACAGTCCCTGATGCCCTTGGAATGCCCTGTACTAGGGAACTAAGACCTTGGCGAAAGTCTGGAGACCTGAGCTGTAGCCCAGCTCAACCACTCACAAGCTGAGTAATTGAAGGCAAGTCACTTCTGTGTTGCTGTTTTTCCTCCAGCATCACCTGGAAATAGTGATCTAATTACCTTGTGAGACATGAAGAGGATCACCTCAATGTATCTTCAATGCATTTTCTGTGTACTTCTCATGTACACAAAATAAAAGCGCTTTGAGGAGAGGAACAGGACAATAGGCATAAAAGCCATTATACACGCTGACCTCCAGGAGGCTGAAATGGGATAACGGGGGTTTGTATAGAGGTCCATTCTCCCCTCAAAACATCATCCCGGCTTCAGGATCACTCACTGCATGGCATAGAGACAAGTGGCATGGAGTGGGAGAGAAAATGTGAGCTAAATGATGCAGAGCTGGCATTTGGTTTTGTTTGTTTGTTTGGTTTTTAGAATAAGCTTCGTACCTCCAGAAACAAAGGAAAACAGCATTTTATTGTCTGAGGCTGGGGGCACCCCTTGTATCCATTCTTCAGAGGACTGAGGTCATGGCGTTGGTTAAGTAACATCGAAACCACAAAGGAAGAAAGCCACCAAATTGTTTAAAATGTGAATAAAAATTCCAATATGACTGCAAAAGGGCATGAGGGAACTTACTGGGAGTCACGAAAACGTTCTGTATCTTGATTGTCAGAGCAGTCATAGAGTTGTACACATTTGTCACAATTCAGCAAACCATAGAGTTGAAAAGGGGGAATTTTATTTTATATAAATTACACATCAATGAATCTGACTTTTTAAAAATGTCAATTATATGTTTTACCAAATTTAGGGTTCCCATGCAGAATTCTATGCCGAGCAATCTCTTGGGAAGAAAGGGTGGCCGTTGACTGTTAACAATGGACACGGAGATTAGGGGACAAATTAAAAGGGAGACTTTCTTTTCACTGTACCCATTTTGTAGCATTTGAATTTTTAAAATATATGTATCTATTATCTGTTTAGATACAGAGAGAGAGAATGAGAGGAGGAGAAAGAAGGAAATAAAAAGAGAAGAAGGAGAGAAGGGAGGAAGGAAGGGAAGCCCTTACCGATTTTTTTAGTTTATCCACAGCCCATTATGAATCCTAGCTATGCCACCGATTAGTCATGTGATTCTGGAGAAAGTGTTCATCTTCCCTGAGTTGGG
This sequence comes from Rhinolophus ferrumequinum, assembly GCF_004115265.2. Taxonomy (NCBI): domain Eukaryota; kingdom Metazoa; phylum Chordata; class Mammalia; order Chiroptera; family Rhinolophidae; genus Rhinolophus; species Rhinolophus ferrumequinum. The sequence continues at coordinate 19,621,253 of NC_046300.1, forward strand.
TTTGCTCCCCCATCCGATGAGGATTCTACCAGTGCCTACTTGTGGGGTAGCTGTGAGTTTAAATGAGGCCATGCCTTGGAAAAGGTGTGAGTACTGTACATAGCAACGGTATGCTCTCTCTGAATGTGACCTATCATTCATAATAGCACACTGAAAATTAAGAGCTACATTTAAAAAGAGAATCTGTAGCTCAACTTTTTTCCCTTCCATATTTTAAGATAACCAGAAGATGTAAGTAATTATCATCCACTGTGTGTGCAGATCAGAATCTGGCAATAAGATGTGAGTAACTACACTAATAGAAATACAGTGTAAAACACTCCAGAGGTTTGGTGTTCGCCATCTTGTTTGACTTGGAGTGGAGAAATAAAAATTACTTCAAGGGTGTTCATTCCTTAGTATAAAGAAGAGATGGTGGCAATAAGTGGAGAAATAGAACCTAAAATGTTGCTCTAGTATCTGCTGTTTTAGGTGGGGGGAAATAATCTCTTTTCAGAGAAGAGAGATGCTTAAAAAGCAAAGCAAACATCCCGTAGAACATTTTAGAAGACTAAATGCAAACAACCCTGGAACATTTTAAAAGATGCTGAAATCACCCAGACATCTGAGTCATCAGCTGTACTGGATTTCTTGAGTTGAACAATGAGAAATTCTCTTTAGGGTGATTATCTCACCTCATATAGAAAGAAATAGTCGATAATGAATTAGAGGGAAAATGTATGAATGAGGGCCTATGAGTATCACCTGAGTTGAAACACATTGAAAACTGAAGTCATTAATCTTAAAAGTTTATCGTTTTTTATGTGTGTGTGTGTGTGTGTGTGCGCGTGTGCGTGTGTGCGTGTGTGTCCATCCAACTTCAAGTCATTTTTCAAATTTTATCCCTTTTGGATAAAATAAACTTTTCAATTGTGGACAAGCCAGTATGCAAAAGGAGAGAAAAGTTTCACAGGGGATAGTAAAATGTCTGATTAAAGACTAATTCCTTCAGCTTAGCTTGGGCCTTTTTTAAGAAAGTGAACTGCTTGGAGAAAGTTGACATGTTAATTCAAAATATCAGGTATTAAGCTTTAATGTGATTTAATCTAGTTCTATCTTCCCTTCTAACTCAAATTATATAAGTAAACTGAGATAAATGGAGTCTTTCTAGGACGAGAAACTAGGAAGAAGGAGAGATTTTGGAAAGTGTTGCACTGAGAAGACAGACATGCCTACCTTCATGTACTGAGAAGTTGGCAGAGGTGGGAAGCTGGACAGGAAGAGAGGGAAATGGGCAGGAGGTGAAGGACACAGAGAGAGAAGAAGCTGGGTTTGCAGTGCTGCTGAGCACCACACACAACGGAGGAAACACATCGTTTCCCATAGATGGGACACGTACAGGGATAGAGGGGAGACGCAGCACTTGGGTTCCAAAAGGAATGTTTATTGAATCAGACCTATTTTGCGTTAAAATAACTCTGAATTTACATTCCTAAAACCAAGAGAATATTATTTTTACTATCAGACTGGCAAAATTAAAGGCTTATCATCTTCAGTGTTGGAGAAGGCACGTGGAAATCCATACGCTCAGATATCTTTTTTTGGAAGTAGAACAATTTAATAGTGGTGACCATATTTAAAATGTTCATAACTTTGATCCAGAACTTCACTTCTAGAAATCTGTCTTGCAGAATAGTAATAGCACATGTGTAAAATACTCAATGTGGCATTAAGTGAAAAACTGAAGACACCTAATAATCCACCAAAGAGAGGAATGGTTCATTAGTGATAGGAGATAATCCATATTATGGAATTCTAGACAACTAAAAAAAAAAGTGTGGGAGTATCTCTGTATGTATTGTCTTATTTAGAGGAGAAGTAAAAGTGATTGGGTGAAAAAAGAAATGTCACCAAATATTTATAGTCAGATCAACTACTTGTACTGAAAGATGGATAGAGGTAGATGGGATGACAGATGGATGGACAGATGGAGAGATGGAAGATGCTGGGTGGAGGAAGGCAGGGAGGAAAGGGAGAGAGGGAGGAGTAAGGAAAGAGAGAGAAGGAGGAGTATATGAATGAATGAGACATGTGTATCCAACAAACTCTCAATATTGATTATCTGTTGGGTTGGGAGTGAGGTGACGAGGTTAATGTACTTCCATTTTGAAAATTTTACATATTGTTGAAATTTTGATAAGGAAATCTGCTTTTGAATTCAAAATTATTGAGTATTTTTTTAATGAGGGACCCGTTTGTGCCCTTCTCCAAGCTGAGTGAATGCTGAAATTCAAAGAGAAACGTCAGTATCTAATCCAGTCTTCCCTGTCTCCATGAGTAAACCTTGGCTCCTTATTTTCCTTCGACATTTCAGTTCTCTCAAGTGGGACAGATAATAGTGCCCTTTAGACAAATCCTAGGAATATGTACACAAAATCACTTGAGTTCATTCAAAGCAAGTGCCCCTCTTGTATCAAATAGTCTCCTCTAATCTCTAGACCAATAGTTTTCAAAGTTAACTGCATCAGAATCATCTGGAAGGTTTGTTAAAACACAGATTGCTGGGCCCAGCACCCACAGTTTCCGATTCCGTGGGTCCGCGGTGAGGCTCCCGAATGTGCATTTCTAACAAGTTATCAGGTGATGCTGCTGCTGTTCCAGGGAGCACACTTTGAGAACCACTGCTCTAAGTGAAAGACACTCTTTGTCAAAGACAAACCATAATGTGGGCCTACGAGCCAGATTGGATAAAAACAGCACCAACCCTATTCCTCAGTTAAGTACTGCTTTCCACCAAGTGACTGGGTTGTAATCCACAGAGCATCAGCTCACTCTGCAGCATCAGACACAGAAGGAAGTACAGTACTTGAGACTCAGACAGGGATACCAAGAGATCAGCATAGAGGAGGTCGGGCTGCAGACCATCAGGAGAAAAAGACTTACCTTCGGAGAAGATGATGACGTCATTGCACTCATCCGTGCTACAGGAACACATAAAGAAAGTCTTGCCGTCCACTTTTTTTCCTTCATAATACACTTTGTAGAAGCAGCATCTTCAAGGACAATCATGGTAGACAAGCTTGGGGTCATGGCAAACCGTCTCGAGTGTAATGTTCTCATCATTCTTTCTCCTGGGTGCAGAGGGTCATGGTGGAGGGGCGGGGCGGGGAAAGAAAAAGAGAGCGGATGAATATAGTTTCTGGACAGAAAAGCAATCTGGAATGTATTTTCCTTCATGAAGTTGTTTCTAACATGGCAGCTGGTTCTTGTTTTCCAGTATTAACAGGTTGTCCCATAATCTCCTGTGCTTTTTCTACTCACTTCAGTTTTTCCTTGGCTTATTCTCAGAGTCCACTTAGGATTATAAACATGAGAGCTTTCCTTGGGGGCTAACCTGTCGGTCCTTTTACACATTAAGTCTTAATTCAATCATTAAAGGGGAAGGCACGAGAAACAAGATTGCTGGGTCCTCAGGATGACGTTAAACCTCCAGGATCACTTTGCAGCCCTAGTTTATTTGGCAGAACGAGGGTCATGTCTAGCTAAACCTGTCGTCAAAGAGCATGCCTGGGAAAATACTGCAGTTCCTCTTTTGTTGTCAGCCGGGCCCCAGGGCACTGTGTGTGAGGGCATATTCCATGTCAGCAGCTAGCTGTTCTGAGAAAACAAGAAACTTCCTAGATAAAGAATTGCAATTTCCAGAATTACAGAAAGGAACAAAAGAGGGGGAAGAACATTAAAACATATGGAAAGAACTGCAAGGTGTTCTTCATTACAGTTCAGTGAAATGTTTTATGCTGTCAGAAATTAATTTCTTCTTGGAATCATTTGGAGCCCGACTCGGCTAAGGGCTCAGTGAATCTTTCACATGGCATTTTACTTAGGGCCTAGGAAAGGCTCACTTGGCCGTACGTGTACATTACGTCTAAAAATGACATGATTAATGCCCGCTATTATAATTGCAAAAGCCAACGTCAAACTCTGGCATCCTTGGAAAGTGCAGTATTTCTCTATCTGCTTCCCTCTGCTCCCCTCATAAACGTGCCATCTTGGATGTTTGGGTCCAACGCCAAGCTGGGTCTGACATCCTTCCTCCCAACTCTGTCCTTTGTGGATGCAACATGTCTGTTGTCTTGAAGGGTATTCTCTACAGCAGGAGGGGCAGTCTAGGGAAGGGCTAATGAGGCTTTGATAGGTCCAGGCTGCACATGTAATCTTCCCTGGGAAGGATTCTTGCATGCATACATAGGAACACACATGTGTTCTAACACACAAGGCTGCTGTTCACAGCAAGGAGAATGGGAGGCAGGCTGGAAGCAAGAAGCAGCTAAGATACAGCTTTCACCTGGAAAGAGGTGGGCCCACACCCAGGGAAGGAGCAACTTGACCGATTCCACCCTTTAGTGCTGAATTCAAGGACAATGAAGGACAGTGTGTCAACAAGTAAGAGTGAGCGTGAGTGAGAATGGAACAGCCCAACCAGGAATGGAGTCATGTGTATGACATCCAGACAGCCCAGGGTTGACTCCAGCACAGACACTTGTACCACTATGTGAAAAACGGTAAGCTCCAGCAGGAGCAAGGGGAGCAAGGCTTGCTAAGTACGTCCTTACTGTCAAAGGAAGAGTAACATACGTAGTTGGAATCTGTACTCTAGGGTGGCTAGCAGGGAACTAAAGGAAACTTAACTTGGCACGATCACACCACAAATGGTGTGTAGGTAAACATCTTCCTATCCTTAATCCCAAGGGTATGGAGTCTTGGCAAAAATGGTGGGCATGAAACAAGAACACCATCCCTCCCTTCCCACATTGTTGTGTGTGTACAGGGTTGTTTGTTTGGTAACAAAAGGCAGGCATGCTGAGTCCTCTGTGCTCCAGAGGAAGAATGGTATATCTTTCTTGTGACGCTTCTAGAGGCCATAGGGACAGGAAGGAAATTGTGAGCACAAGTCCAGTTGCTCTGCACTGACTGGGGCAGCTCTTTCAGAGGTTCTTGCTTCCCGCCTCCTAGCTGCTTAGAGAACTAAAACTTGCAGAGAGGAAACTCAGTTAAAATACTTGAGTCTGGGTAAAGTCCTTAACTGCTTCCTTCTCCACTCACTCCTGTCACAGTGTTTCCCTGACAGCAGAGCTCATATTTTGCAAAATATCGTTGGAGCCAGCTGAGCATAGAAAGGGAAACCAGTGAAAAAAATACGGACTTCTGTGTCCTGCAACATTGCTCTGAGGCAATTGAGGTGAAGCATTTGTCAGTAGACTTGAAAAAGAACCACCGTCATGAAATTAATTTTGGTTTTCAAAATATTTCTATTCTTGGAAAGAATTTGAGCATTTTACATGGAAGGGCCACACAACTGACATTATTTAAACCAATGAATGAATCAGTGAATGAATGAAAACAACACTAAATCTGATAAAGACATTGAAATGCACTATGGTGAAAGCCCCTTCATTTCCACACCTGGCTCTTGCTAAAATAGACTGCTTTCTTAGTTTGGGTTCCCTGGAAACAGACATGGAGGCTGAGATTTGTCTGTGCAGGAGGTTTTGGAGAGACACCTGTAAGGCACTGAAGGGAACTGTACTGCACAGAGGAGGAGTTGAGCCGCAAAGCAGTTGCAGTGAAGGACTCAGCTAATCCCTCAGAAGCTGTAAAGATGGATGGCCCGTCAGAACTGTTGCAAACTGAGGCAAAGTAGCCAGGCATTTAGACCCCTGCATCCATCAGTCACAGGATGCTAGCTACTCAGGAAAAGAGCCAAACCCCAGGAGAGGGTCAAATGAGAAGGAAGCAGCTCCTCTCAGTGGAGGGGAACTTGTGGGAGAGAATTGGGACGATCCCTCAGCAGCCAGTGCTTCAGAGGCTGAGGGGGTGACACCTCAGTGCTGAGGGGTCCGGGAGGTGTAGCACAGCACCCACCACAAATCCCTTTCTCCTTTTGCCAAGACAGGTAAAAGTAACATTTACTGTATTGCTCTTCATAGCTGGGACACGGAGGAGAGAGGGAGGCTTCCCCTCCCCCACATTGTTCCCGTTTTCTGAAATAAGCGAAGCCTCTATTCCGGAGATTTGATTCACAACCAACCATGTGGACTTGCACTGTGAGTCAGGAAAAGCATCTTAATTAAACGGCCTTTCCTCATTAGCAGAAGTAAGTTCACCCCACAGTGGATATTTAAGTAAAGATGATCAGTGGAGAAGAGAAGGAAGGAAGGAAGGAAGGCTTGAGGTCATCCAGTCGGGTGTCTCAATCTTTCCTCACTAGACCTGCCAGTCATCCAGCCTCTCCTGAACTTTATTTGACCAGAGAAGAGTTGTTCCCCTGTTAGGCAACCACAATTGTGAAAATGTTTAAACTTATACTGAGCACTAGACTCTCCACCTTGTAAATTTTATGGCCCCTTCTGCCTATTCAGCGTTACGTGGGAAAAGTTTCTTATATTTTCTAAATGAGAGCCCTTCAATATCTCTCAAGAGAACCCATGTCCTCTCTTCACTGGGACCATGTCTAATTGCCTCAGCCATTCCTTAGATGGCACGCTTTCTAAACCTCTATTCACACAGCGCCCTTTCTTCTGAACATGATCTTTGTCAAAACCCCTTTTTCAAAAGCATTGCTCAGACCTGGACGTGAATGAAGTTGGCAGGTACAGCAAGCTGTCATGACAGGTCTTTGTTGTTAACATTCCTTCAGTTCTTAAGAAACTAGTCATCCCCTGGTCTGTACAGAAATTTGCAAGGTGTTCAGATCTATCATCAAGGCTAACTCGATGTGGTCTGGAGAACGTCCAAAAGACTCATTCCCAAAGAGGAAGGGAGGATATTTGGGTTTATATTCTCATTTGCAACTGGCCAGGAGACACATAAGTTACTTTAAAAAAAAAAAGGCCGATAAATTCACAACATCAGGCTAAGTCTGCAAAGTTGTATTTCAGTAATGAGTTTATACATTTTTATAAAATGGGAAGTCATTTAATGATCTCTATTTTCCTTTTTATCTCTTGCTCATAGTCCCCATTTATAACTATGCATTTATCAAATGATTTATGAGCACCTACTGTGTATATGTGGGGGGGGGAGAGACAAAAAAGATGAGGGGAGAGAGAGAGAGAGAGAGAGAGGGACAGAGACAGAGACAGAGACAGAGAGAATGAAGGGAATCTGATCCAAGAGAAAGACGTAGCATGTCGCCCAGGGGTGGTACGAGTGACATGGCCAGAGCTTCTAAGGAATTGTTTTCTGGTTCCCCGAATAGCTTCCCTTTTTTGACAAGTGCTTTCCTCTTCCAACAGCCCAATGTTCATCTTTTTTTCCTTCCACAAAATAAGACTAGGATTGCCTCAGAGGAACAAAGCTCCTAGTGTCACTATAGGGTACAGAGCAGGTATCATTAAATGACTAGTAATTGTCATATTGCTCTCCTTCATACAAGGAAGTGTCTCCAGATTTATTGCAAATATAAAGGTCATCTTATATACAGTCTCACCCATATAAATAACACACATATAGAGACTTGTGTGTATGTATTTGAAAATGTAAAGAATATCTCTGGAAAGTGCATTTAATGATTAAAAGAGAGATTGTCTAAGGGAAAGGGAAATGGAATGGTGTCTACACTCAGGGCATGGAGACACACGAACTCTCTGTACCACGAGCATGCACTACTTATAAAAGGGGGAAAAGAAAGATTTTTTAAAAGGCAACCTTACCAGACAGCTACACAGACTTCATGCGGGTTCTCACAGATGGACGTGATGCTGCAGTTGCTCACGCAGGACTTCTGGTTGTCGCAGGTGGAAGATCTCACATCACAAAATTTACACAATTTTGGCAACTTGACCGCACCATTGTTGTCAGTGACCATCATGTTATTATTAACTGTGGAGGGAAGATAAAGATACACGAAATGATTATCTAACTGCTAGGCAGCCTGCCAGTGAATTCCTCATGATGTTATGCAATTTCAAATGAACCTCATGTCATAAGAATAAATATGGAGAAAGGCAAAACAAAGCCTTCACATCAGAGAATTTCCAGCACCTATGCAATCTGTAACGAAAGCCATTGTAGGGTGGGAGGAAGTTTGAGTAATTTCTTACTTCTGTCAGTGATTTATAAGGTACTCTTTCTACAGAAACCTTATCATCCAATCAAGAAACATAGCTTGGATGGGCCCATTGCATTGTACTGGGTGCTGGGAGCACAATGAAAAGTACCCATAGGAAAATTTATAGTTTAGCTGGGTGGATAGACAAGGAAACAGATGAGGGTAGGATAACCTGAAATAGAGAGAAAGATGGAGAATGTGGAAACCAGACAAGAGTCACCACCCAGATGGACAGAGAGAGGTCACAAGGGAGCAGAGTTGTGAAAGACAAACGGCAGTTGGCCAACTCAGAGGAGGCAGGGCATGGCCATCCTGTTCTTGACCTCCACTTGAAAGAGCTGTGGGCCTTCTTTACAAGGGACTGGCTCTGACTTCTCTCAGTTGCCTTGAGAAACATGAGTTGATTCACCAATACAGACTGAGTGCCTCCTAGAAATAATCTCAAACACTGGGGATGCACTGGAGATCTCTGGGTGAGAAGGCTCTGTCAAGGGTCTGTCTACCTCTCTGACTTCAGCCCTAGAAGAAGCCAAGGTCCCTCCTTCCTCAGGTTTTTCCCTTGCTATTCTTTTTGTCTGGCTCTTGTCACCTTTCTAGTCACTAGTTACATGTTAGCTCTTCATCCTAAAGCAGCCCACAAGTAACTAGGACAGGACTCGTTTTATCCTCTGCACAAGCCAACTTGATCATTTTCTTGCTTATAATCTATCCACCAAAATGCAAGCTCTGTGAGACTATATCTGCCATGTTTATATGCTGTGTCTCCAGTGCCAAGAAGAGGGCCTGTCACAGAGACGATATCCAAAAAGATTCATTGAATAAATGAATGAAGAGATGAATACATTAAGGAATGAATATATGAAGTTCACATTTGGCCCTTTATCCCCAGTGGAAAAGGATATAGAAATTCTTCCCACACATCAGTGGGGAGTATGATTATAAATGCAGTATTCATTCACAACCATCAATCATCTATTGAAGACAGACTGTTCTTTGCAAAACACATGCTGCATGCTGAGGCAAAAAACAAAACAAAAAAAACACACCAGGTATAACACCCCCTTTCTCATCTTCTTCCTCAAGGATTTCCGTTTCCACTAGCAATGAAGGTAATTAAAGGCATGCATTTGGAGAGTCAAGTGAGACAAGGCTATAAGGCATGTGGTCAACAAACATGAATTTAAAGACACTGAAATGCTCGACTAAGAACGATTAGGCATCTAGACCCCGTGTGGCACTATACTAGTCCTTGGTGGTCAGGAAGCTGGGAGCGGTGCTTCTCGCAGGGATCGTGCTTGGACAGGCCTGAGCGCAGCCTCTTCTTCTCCTCCCTATGTTAAGTATGCTCTTGCCTAAAGCCAAAAGAACAGTTTCAATGTCCTCCCACAGTGGCTCCCTGTCCGTGTATTTTAGATTTCTGTCATTGACACTATGCCATGCAACCATCTTTGTCATTTAGGCATAGCACCTGTTTCCTGGGTCTCTAAAAATATAAACATATATAAATTCAAGATTTGCTTTCTTGTGGTAACATTAAATATAGAAGAAAAAATACACCCATTCATCCCTCACAGGCCTCAAGTTCATTTCAGGAAGTGTATTTTTAGACAACAAACTATTTTGAAATTTGCAATGTCTCCCAGAGCTACAGCTCTATGCTTAGTTAAAAATACAGGCAGATCTGAAGGGCGCTCTGAACCTTGTGTTAAATTTGGAACTAACACAACAATACACCTTTTTTTTCTACAATGGTTGGAATTGGATCCATTGGTGAAACAACGAATTTAACCCTTTAGATTTCCCTATAAAACATGGGCAAAGCAGAAAAAGCTAGGTTGTGTTTTGTTTATTTGATTATTTCTTTTAGAGTACCATGTCTTCCCGAAAATAAGACCTAGCCAGACAATCAGCTCTAATGCGGCCTTTGGAGCAAAAATTAATATAAGACCCGGTCTTATTTTACTATAAGGCCGGGTATAATATAATATAATATAATATAATATAATATAATATAATATAAAACTGGGTTTTATACTAATTTTTGCTCCAAAAGATGCATTAGAACTAATTGTCCAGCTAGTATGTTTCAGATAAATCTCTGTTTGCTGGTTAGGAAGCTTTGTTGTTTTAAGTATAAAATCAAACCTCCATGACCTGAAATTCGGTCTTCCAGCACGTTAAGATTTTAGCCTAGATTAGTGGCTATCAACTCTGAGGCATGTTAGAATCCATCACCTAGGGAACTTTGAAAAACAAGGAAGCAATCCCTCTAGACATGCTGATTTCATTATTCTGCATAGGCATCAGAAATTGTGGAAGCTGCCCACATGCTTCTAATGTATAACTGAGACTGAGACGCCTGACCTGGAATTAACTGAAAAACAATGGGGTGGGCACAAAACAGCAAAAACACAAAAACAAAGAAACCCCACCCCACCCACATACAAACACATATACAACTTATGTGACAGTGAAGGGGGAGCTGATCATTAAAGTTGGAGGAAGTTTCCTTGTGAAAAACATGCCCTGAAAGCTGTAAGCTTAGCACTTTTATACCTCAGAAGGAAAGGAGTGCTTTCCTGGTCTGGCCAATCCTTTTCTAACAAAAGCTAAGAAGTGTGAGCAAAGTGACAGGAGTCAGAAGTGATAGAAGAGAAATGAAAACAGATGCGACTGGTGCTGAAAGTAGCACTGGCAGCCACAGAGGTGTTGACAAGTATAAGGGGTTTAGATTTGATGCCTGCAAAACACAATCAATAGTGAAGACATACACACACACACACACACACACACACACACACACACACAGAGAAAGACAAGGAGAATAAAGAAGGGCCACTGAGTTGCACAGCTCAGGGGGTGTCGCCCAGATTACAGTCTGTGTAAACGGGGCCCCTGGAGATGAGCAGGAGTGTAATTCATGATAAGGCCCAGAAAGATAAGACCTCTGCACTGAATTCTGGGGAAAAGGCAAACAGCCAACTTTACTCCATACTTGGAGGCACAGGCATATGGGGGCAGGGAACAGTGTATGATGGGTACTTACACCTAGTAAAGCCCCTATAGGTGCTAGGTAACGTGTATAAGTTATCATATATCACTGGTAAATACTCAGCAAGAAGACCTCATTTTTCTCTTTATTACAGTAAAAAATATCCTTGCTGAGGGGAGCAGGCTTTTTATCTTGATCAGCTTAGTTTTCTTAAATGTGAAAGCCTTTACACATTCACTACAACCCCTCCCCACGCCCCCTCTCCAGGCAGCCACTCTCTATTACTTGACATCAGGAGGCCCCCCAACACTAACAATTCCCAACCAGTCAATGAATGTCCAGCCTTCGCTTTAAGCCAGCATTCTCCTTTGTGAATGTGTTGGTGGGACAGAGTTAAGTCTAGAGGGCAAAGCTACTCGTAACCTTTGTTGGGGGTGGAGGTGGCAGAGGTCACTTAACTTGGATAAAAGCTGTATGAAATCTAGAGCGCGGGGGTGGACGGACAGACCTACAAACTGTGGCTCATCATTTCAGAGGGCTGGTTCCCAGATTCCCTGAAGGTCCATAGGCCCCAGTTGAAGAATTCTAGGCTTACCCCGGAGTCCTCAAGGGTGATTCCCTGATAACATCCTAAGCAGCACCCTGCTAATCAGGGTGGGGTAGAGGGCTAGTGGGGGCAGGGGATGGTGATGGTCACTCAGTGTAGGCACAATTGTATCTGTGCACTGGAACCCACAGGGAAAGAGGTCACTGCCATGACCTCTCCTATCAAACAACATCTTATGTTTAATACATGTTTGTGAAGCCAAAGAAAAAGAAGGTAAGTGCCTAGAGTTGGCCTTCTGTATCCACGGGTTCTGTATCCATGGATTCAACCAAGCTCAGTTCAAAAGTATTGGGAGTAAAAATATTATGTTGTTGCTGACATGTACTCTGTAGTTAGGCCTACAACGGTTGCATCTGTCCTGAACATGTACAGACTTTTTTCTTGTCATCACTCCCTAAGCAGTACCGTATGATAGCTATTTAATAGTGTTTACATTGCATTAGGTATTATAAGTAATGTAGAGATGATTTAAAATAGATGGGAGGATGTGTGCAGGTGATATGCAAATACTATGCCATTTTATATAAGGGACTTGAGCATCCTTGGATTTGGGTATGGGGAGGTCTTAGAAGCCCCCTCCCCTCCCTGGATACTGAGGGATGACACATGTGAATAGCCAGGGACAGAGATATTACTCTAAACAAACAACAAAAGCCACCGAAATTAATCCAGTAGCAAACCCTAACCAACTTCAAAATTATTTCCAGTTCAGGTTGTTAAATTACTCTCCTAAGTCCCTTTAGTTAAGATGTTTAGTTAAGGCACTATGTTTTAATGGCTGTAGGCCCTCTGTGAGCAGCTGACCATCTTTAGGGAATTTTCTGCTCATAATAGGCAAATTAGTTATTCATATGTTCTTAAAAAAAAGGTTCCAATAAGAATGTCTGCCCCCTAGAAAGTCATTCAGTAAAGGAAGTGAACATGGGCAGCTGCTTTCAGCATATGATGGTATCACATGGCCCCTATTTCACTTCTCTTCAAACAAACCCATGAGTAATATGTCCAAACGTTCAGTCTGGGTCATACTGCCTTCCTCATTTTAGGGCACATTTTCCCCAAACTCACTGCCTAGAAACAGAGGTTCCAGGTCTTGAGAATATGAATTAAGTCAATGCATTGCTGTGTTTTATTTCTGAAACAGTACTGTTGTCTTGGAAGGTCAGTGATGAGCAGCCTAATAAGGTTTAGACTTAGTCCAGATAAATATTAGCAATTTTGGATAGGAAGTCTTCCCCGTACCTCTGGAATGTTGTCTATTATGAGCTGAACAATGATGTAGAATCTCAAGATTCCACAGATAATCCTAAACACTTTGCCAGAAATGCATCCACATATCTTTGAATTCATGCATGTATCTACTGTTGTGTTGTAGCATGTTTTGGGGGGGGACTTAAGAAGTCATTTATATTGCAAACACCTGTGGAGATCTTGCTTAGTGCTACATATTTCATAGCAGGAACACTAAAATTGATACAACCAAGTGCAGCATGTTATAGAATAATCCATGTCAACTGGTAAACAGAACTCCCTGTGCCTGGGGGGCAGAGCTCTCTCTTGTTAATAAGCACACACACAGGTCCCTTGGGAATGTGTTTAACCACAGGTGTGGGGGTGGCCGTATGGCTCATAACACTGTGGAGCTGGCAAGTCTGATATTTATAGGGCAGGCTGGCAGGCTGCAAACTCAGGCAAGCATCGGTGCTGCAGTTTTGAGGCAGGATTTATTCTGCAGGAAAGCTCAGTATTTGCTCGTAAAGCTTTCCTCCTGATTGCATGAGGCCCATTCACACGATGTAGGGTGAACTCCTTTTCTTAAGGTCAACAGATTGTAGTTGCTAATCACATTCCAGACTACCTTCACAGTGACACCTGGATTAGTGTTGGACTAAAGGACTGGGCACGAGGGCCTAGCCAAGTACTCGTGACACTGACCAGCACAGGTAGGAACTAAGACTCGGTGCCCAGGGGACGCCGAGGCTGTTGACTCACACTGAGTAGGAAGGTTGTAGAGAACCCAGTTGTTGCCTGGCCATTGTTTCCCTTTGTCCACTCATGTTTGGATCTAGCAAAAGGGAATGCAGTAAGTCCTTCCTTAAAGTCGTCAATAGATTCCTCAGCTTTAAGTGAAACCAATTTTCCCATAGGCTAATTGATACAAACAAGAGTTACGTTCCTGTGACATCTCATCAATGTTAGAACGAAATAACTTTGAACAAAACGACGTCATTCGTGGACCTGCTATACTAGGCCTCACCTTTTTTACAGGCACGTCTCATCTTACAGTTCTTTCCATCTGCTTTTCTCTAGAGCCGGGCCTCCTAAACGATCATAGGCCCAGAGGCTCTGATCACCATATGGGCCCAGAATAGAAAGACTTGTTCTCTGAAAGAAGGTTTTTAATTGCAGTTGGCATTTCAGCGTCAGACACTGAGGCAACCATCTGGCCCGTAGTTACCAGGGTCTGGGATGCTGGCAACACACAGCCCACGCCTGGCCCCTGAGACCAAGTGGGACAAGTCTACTGGCCTATCACATATGTCCTCCCACCCAGAACAAAGAGCAAATGCAGCAACCTCTGAGGAGTCCCTTCATGACCCCTCATGAAAGAAAAATCCCCAAGCTAATTAAATACTTTGGCCAACTACTATAAACAAACAAACAAACCAAAACACCTTCTGATTAAGTCAAAAATATTTTAGGAGTATTTCCCTTCTTTGAACATCTATTGCATAATTGGAACTTCTAACACAATGCAACACCTTCCTTTTAGTTTTAAAATTGTATGTGAACCCTCATTTGCTAATTATAAGTATCCTGAGAGCAGGAGAGGTGGAGCTCTCCTTCAAATGACAGCCCCACATGGTCTCCAGGCACCAGGACCAGTACTGAAAAGCCACCCCTTAGTTAACTGGGCGATCAGAGCGTGGGCAAAGAAAGAAATAGACAAGTGGCCTGAAGACATCAATTCTTCTTTTCGTGTAAATGTTCTCATGATAATAATACTTTGCTAGAACCCTCCAAGGATGACCTAATCAATACTCTAAAAACTCTTTGAAATATTAGGTAAATCATTCTTACTAGTCAAAAAACCTAGTAAGAAAACACAGATGTTTTTCCACATTGAAATTGCCTACCACAGGGTCAACAATTAAGGATTTATCAAGTATCTGTGATGTCCACACAGTCAGAGATTTAAAACAAACATCAGGTTGGTCCCTGCCCTCTTGCAATTTACATTCTAGATTGAGAAGCAAGATTATCAAATGCAAACTACTTGCCTTTAAATACAAACATGAGGTCAGAAAAGGAAAGAGTTGACATAGGAATAGCAATTTCACAGGGGAGGCTATCCTTGAAGGATGCTGGTTCTGAGAGGCTGAGGACAGACAGAAAGGAAAGGCACTCTGGGTTGAGAACACAACTAGGACTAGGAGAGGTGGAGTAAAATAGGAGATCCAGACAATCTAGGTGTCAGGTCTCTGAAAATAGAGAATTATTCAATGAACATGCATCTTCCATTTCACAGATGGAAAGGCTGAGAGGTACACAGACGTTCTAGGTGTGTGCATGGTTCACCGGGTTGGCTTGGCTAGAACAAGATCGACAACAGGCAAGGAGAGTTGAGGAGGCGTAGAAAACACCCCAGACTCTGTCCACCGAATCTCATCACAGAAAAATATTCTATTATAAACACGAACTGAGTAAACTCAAAGCCTCATTTAAAAAGTTAAAAGTCAAGGACTGGCAAATAAATCACTGAATATGGAGAGTTGTAGACTTTCTTAATAAAACTCAAGCCTAAATTGATTAATATGTAGATAATTATGATTGAACTGGAGACGACTGTGTGTGTGTGTGTGTGTGTGTGTGAGAGAGAGAGAGAGAGAGAGAGAGAGAGAGAGAGAGAGAGAGAGAGAGAGAGAGAGAGAGAGAGATTTCCCTCCCTGTTTGACTTATTCCTCTGAGGGAATTTAGCTTTGAAGGTTTGGATTCAGTAGACTTGTTGTCTGGTGAGTTTAATAGTTCACTCTGGATTGCTTTAAGAAAACTGCATAAACATAAACTTGTATTCCTCAAACAAGTAAATTACAAGATTGAGGGTGTTTTAAAGGGATTAGCCAATAGAGGACTTTAAATAAAAAACTTGACTGTGCCTTTATGATTTTAAAAATTTGACTTACAAGGACATTTTAAAGAAGCCACATACAGAATACAAGCCGCAGCTGAATGGAAAAGTAATTTGCTTTTTCTAGTGACAAACATAAAATAACTGAGCTGGAGCTTCCATTGCATCCTTCCCTGCTTAACACACCCTACCCCCAATAACTCAAAATAACTTCCAAATATGCACACTCTGTTTTTTTGCTTATCCCTGAATTTCTTGGATTACTAAGGAATGAAATGCAGTTTAAGTTTTCCCACCACTTACTGAAGTTGCCTTTTTATTTTTTAATGTAAGTCCCAGAATCAGGTCACATATGGAGACAAAACCCAAACGTTTAAAATGACTCTTGCAGATGGAAATATCTATATTGTTGCCAAAGGCAGTATTTCAGAACACCAGCACTTTTGCCATATTCAAAAAGCTGAAAAACTTTTCGACTTCTCAGTGATCTTCATCTTCAGTTGGGATTGAGTGGACAAAACACACTTTTGAAAACTGGACGAGGGTGAACAGTTTGCAGCCATAACCACCCTCCATACTAGGCAACCATCGATAAAGATGATTTTAACAGTGTATTTATCTGATAAATCCTAAATGTAGGGACTTGACTAGAGCTAAAAACCCAGGAGCGTTTTTCCAGTTGAAAAAACTGAAGCCACATGAATGCAAATGAGATAGTATATCACGTGAAGGAGGAAGAATGTGACATTATTTCATGGACTGTCAAAAGAATAGCTTTAGTCTTCTACTGGAAAGTGCTTTCAAGTTGGCATTTTACATAAAGTAATAGTAATTGAAAAAACAATTCTCTCTTGGTTGACATAACTTGGATGGTGTGCTGTGGCAACAAGGAAAATTACCCAGAGATTATTGAAAATAAAAGATGATTAACTCTCTTGGTGACAGTCAAAACAACATTGGTAAATAACACAGGCTGATAGAGGCAAGATAATGAGCACATGATTTATGGAGCTTTACAACATTATATTCAACGAAAATAATTTATTACTTAGCAGAAAAATTTGCCAACATAAACAAAATATGCATTATTTATTGGTGAGCACACTCATATTAAACCCCTGTGGAAAAGTCGGACCATATAAGATATGGTCCTTTTCTCACGGTGCTTACGTTCTTGTAGGGAATGAAAAAAAAAATGTACAAAGTGATTTTTACTAAAAGAACTGACAATGAAAAAAAAAAAAAGGTCTACATGAAGATGTGTTTTTTAAAATTATGTTATTCATTGGGATTGAAAACAATTAACGTTATTCCTTTAGAATCTCAAAGTGCTGAGCAACTTAATGCAAAAACGAACGCACATTCTGGTAAAAAGGAATTTTCAAAAAGATAAGCAGCTATTAGAGAATCAGAAAAATAGGCACCTGAGATGAGCCATTTGCTTCAATTAAGCAAACAATTTGGTCTGAATATCAATTTTCTGTGAGATCGGGCTTTTCATTTATAAATTTCTTTGTGGACGTGCCCCCCTCTCCCTCTTCCAAATGTACTGCAGTGTCCTGGTGTAGGCCCAGTGCCTGAAAGGTTTTTCCATCACAGTTTTACTAAGCATGTGAAAATATCAGTCAGAGCATGACTCCCATACTGAAGCTTTGAAAAGGGGCTGGAAATAATACCGCACTGGGAGGGAGGGGGAGGTATTCCTTTAAAGGGTGAGGTCAAAGATACTTGGTTTCTGACAAACAAATAACCAGGGTGAGAAGTGAGAAAGCAGAGACTGCTATGTAGGGGTGTGTGAGCCAGGTACAGCCCACGGACATGTTCTGTTTGGCCTAAACTCTTGTCTTTTTAAAATAGGAGCCAAGTTTTAAAATTAGGATATTTCACAGAAAAGCTGGATTTCCAACTCCACTTAATAAAATAAAAAGATTTGGCAACAGGAGGCTCAGATCATCCCGTGACAACAGTCAGCCGGCAGTGAGGGGTGGTGGCCCTTTAAGGTGATGTGAATCTCCTCAAGTTTGCCCCATCCCTGCCACTCCCTGGAGTCTCCTAGCCCCTGCCCAGCCCTGGTGGCCATCTGAATTTTACCATTAATGATTATTCAACATGTCCATTCAATTCTCTCTTCCACTGGTAGAGGTTTAACTGAAATGGAAAAATTCAGGATAATCTCTCATACGGTATTTTCGAATATGCATTTGATTATCTAATGTGGATACTCACATTTCAAGTCAAGAAAAAGGAACATTTTCTACTTTAAAAATCAGATCTATGTGGGATAATAATAATAATTCCCATTATCACCATTCATTGAATGTAGAACAAATGCCAAATCCAGTACTGAGTGTGATGATTATTTCATTTATTCATCAGAACTGTGTCATTTTGTGTAATCACCATTTATAGATGGGGAAATTCAGAGTCAAAGAGATGAAATAATTTATCCAAGATCAATGAAAGATAGCTCATGAGAGACAAAGCCATAGGCCACAGGGAGCCTATCATTCTTCCTAATGCTAACAATAAAATAGATATTCCCATTGTAAAGGCTTAAGAGCAGAGGTTTATCTCATTCCAATAGAAGACAAAAACGTTGAGTGTGGCCTGCAGGAGTTGTGGGAGGTAGGTAAGGGCAGGGGGAGCAGTAAGTTTCTTAGAGAAGAGATTTGGTGCTTCGTAATTCCTTTCCTTAGTTTAGGAGACATATATAACAGGGGCAGCTTGGTAATGTCTAAGAGTTTTAAGGTCAAAGACTTGCGAGTGAGTTCAGGTTCTTGCCAGTATTATCTGTGGGAGCAAGGAGAAGCCACTTCTCAGAACCTCCATTTCCTGATCTATGAAATGGTACTTTCTAGGGTCAGGATGAAGAGAAAAGAAAATGTGCTTGAAGTACATGTGAAAATTGTCTAGACAATAAAAAGTGCCACATAAGCACTCTCCGGTTAGAAAGTAACACTGTATGCAATGTTCTCTCTCAGGAAAAGAAAATTACAGGCGAGGCAAGACAAGATAATTAAGAGTTTGGGCAAGTTATTCCTACTCATCAATAGAATGCAGCAGCAGTTTGATGACTTCTAAATCATCTTTCAGGAAATTTGAGTGAAGAGACAAGTTGAAATATAATAACTTTTAGTTACCACTATGCTCCAATGCTTTCAAAGAGATACAACGCAATTGATCATTGCTGCAATAAAATCCTCAAGAGTGCTTAGTTTAGGATCTTTCAAAAAACCCTTCCAGAACCAAATAATCCAGTTTAAAATTTTGTTCATAACCAGTTTAGGAGCAAGTTCAATTTTCAAATTCTCTGCTGACTCTACAATATTCAACAGGTGAGAGCTGATCCGCTTTGGCTTTGAGACACTCAGTGTGTAATTTGGCGACATTCTAATACAATTAGTGAGGTTGACACGCAGCAATGGGGAGGCAATGAAGCGCCTGAAGGTTATGGAATTCTCACGTGTTGAGATAAAGTTAGGTTCAACTTTCTTTCTCAAGGAAATAAAACTAATACACTTCGATTCACAGCTGATGAAACAATAGGAGAGGATATGAGCAACAATTTTACTAGCTTTTCAAGTATCTAGTTAGAAAGTGTTCTGTGCCATTCAGATACATGGAAAGCAATATTTCTTAATCTCTTTGAGACCATTTACTCATGGGAAAAATAGTTATGTGGTATTGTGATAGAATTTCGAGTGGAGGAGAATTCACCACACCGGGAGTGGAAGTGGGTTGCAATAGAGAAGGCTCTGCACCAACGGTGAGCTGGCTTCATGTCCCTGGGAAATTACTCAGCCACTCTCTGTGCCTGTCCTCTGACCAATCAGACAGGTGCATGGAACATGGTGATCCTGAAGGTCCCTTTCATTGTGGAAAATATTCACAATTCAACCCCCAAAATGCAAGAAAGCTGAATAATTCAAATACGGTCCAGCTTAAACCTGGCAGACCTGATTAAATAGAATGAGATGCTGTTTCAGCTTGTAAGAAAAAAATGGCTTCAAGACTATCAAGCGGGGTGTTTACATTTGGGGTTTTTTCTCCGATAATTAAGAAACCACCTTTAGAACTTCCTTGTATGCTGTTTATATCCCACATTCTCCCCTTGATGCTCACATACAGACTTAAACCTGAAGCCTCCAGCTGATCCGTCTTTCAAGAACAAAAAACTCCTCGGTGTCATTTGTGCATCACGAGGTCGGAAGGAAGGAAAATTATGGAAGGATCACTTTCCGTTCAGCCCCTGTAGGCATTTCCTCTAATTTTATGGGGGATGTGGAGGAAATTTTGATTTAGAGCAGAGACATTTACTGTAACAGTTTAAAACAACCCTGAGCATGTTTCCAATCTATGTTTATTCTGAATCCATTCTCTGCGCTCGGCTTGAATGATGAGTAATAAGAACAAAAGAAATGATTGTGTAAAAATATCCTATTGCTTGATCAAAGACTTGATTGTGTCTGACAAATGCTTATGGAAGATTAGTATTACTGTTCCCATTTCACAGAAGAGAAACGTGTTTAAGTAACTTGCTAGGTTGGCAGACAGCAGCAGGCTGTAAGCTTCCTAAGGGCAGGGACTGTCATTTGTGTTGTGCCATGATGACAGCCTCGGCCCAGGACGTGACACATAACAGGGGACCAATCAATGTTGGTTGAATTAAAAGCCAAAATTCAAAATCAAGCTCTTTCTATGTCTTCTATTCAAGGCCAATTTTCCCCAAAGGGCAAATTAAGAGAAAATCAATATAGTCAAGTTTAAAGCAATGAATGTGGAAACCACTTCTAGTGTAATTTCACTGATATATTAAAACAATGATCCACTTCTAAAAGAACTTGGGGAGGCTTTTATTTGACTAGTAGCAGCCAAACTTCCCTTGACTATTTAGCATACGAGGACTAAAAGGCACATTAAGATTCGCTTTGGTTTCTGAGATAACACCAAATACTTTGAAACCTGCTCCCTCCTGCCTCCCCGCCCCCCCCCCCCGCCCCCTTCCCCACACACACTTCATGTTTTTCAAGCAGAGGAAGTAAAATAAAAAAGAAACAAGTTTCAAGCATTGTTAAGGCTTCAAGAAAGGACAACAAAGGGCAGGAAATTTGAAATGAAATCTGAGAATCTGCCTTTACACTGGGCAACTTTGCTTGTTTTCTCACAGTGCACTTGGATGAGAAAGGGGGAGACTGGTCTTTGGGCATTCCTCATTGCAGTCACGACCTCAATGTTATTTGCAGTAAACAGCATAAAGGTCTCTTGCGAGGTAGGCAGCTGCCATCTGTATGATGTTACCCATCAATGAGTGAAAAATGAATTTCCCTCCAAATCCTAACAATCCCAGTCAGGTTGGTGAGAACAGAGGATGGCACTGACATGACATTATTTGTCAACATGACATTATCTGTGGCAGAGTCAAGATACATTCCAGTAGCAATTTTAATATGGAAAATGAGAAACACACTCAAAGTCTTTGAAGTACATTCTTCTCACATAGTATTGGAATATGGTGGACTCTTTACATCCATGAGGAATGACCACATTTGCATACTGAAATAATATTTACTACTGGAGATTTACCTTTGACTAGGAAGTCAAATTATAATACTTTCTAGTTCTTAAGACAACTTTTCATGCAACCTGTGGTACGCAGCTAACTTTTGCACCTTCGATTTGCAGCCCCATGCAATCTTATCTGTTAAACCGACATAGGAGTGAGAGCTGAGTTGTGCAAAATGCTGCATGGCCCCAGAGGTGACTGCGAAAGTACATTTTGACTACATTTCAGTCTTTTATCCAAAACTGAAAAGCTCAAGGCTTATTAGTCAAAATCAGTGGTATAAAGAAGTCAGTTCAGAAGTCAAAGAAAGTTTCTTTCCTGGGAAGAGCTGGTGTATGAAAGTGGAGAACCGTGGAGCAGCCAAGAGGAGACACTTCCCTCAGGACACAGTGTTCTGAAGTCCAGGGGACAGTGTGGAGCTGCACTGTGTAATATGACAGCCATACTTGTTTTTTAAATGTAACTTTCGTTACACAAAATCACATATTCCGTCTCAAGTCACACTAGCCATTTTCAAGTGCTCAGTAGCCACGTGCGACTAGGAAAGATTTTTATCACCACACACAGTTCTACTGGACAACACTGACAGAAAGAAATCCAAAAGACTAGGGTTCCTCAGCTTCCAGGGAGACCTGAAATTGAAGGCTAGAGGAAATGGAAGGAGAAGTAAAGCAGATAGAAAACGAGTCTCACTAGTCAAAGACTTGCCTGCTGGCTTGGTTGCCATCTGTAATTAAAGTTCCATCCAGTTTTCTTAACGGGTGTGTTTTGTATTAAATGATTGGTTGTCTGTAGTATCACTGCTGAAGCAGGGGTAGATGACAATTAGCAATAAAGGCTAGAGTTCCATGGTAAACCTATAAGCCATGAGTGGCAGCAGCAGAAGTTTCCAGAAGTAAGAAAAATGGACCGAACTTGTTTGCAACAAGCTGAAACCTGTGAGGGCTCAAGTCAGCTGGCATAACCCCTCAAAATGCAAATCCCTGTGCCTGAGATAAAAGACCGTTTGAAAAAAAGTAAGGCTTGTCTGACTCCTAAGGTATTAAGTAATTCTTATTAAGCCCCATTTCAATGAGTGAAACATAACTCAGAGCTGAAGCACAGATTAAATTTCTAGTCAAAGCCCACATAAGCCTGTAGCAAAGAAATTAACATTTTATTAAAAAAAAAAAATACCGGCCTTTTTTGTCAAGGTTTCTTGGAGAGTTTAAGTCACAACATGCCAAATAAGGGTCAGTTTCTAGAAGAACATAGCAGAGAGGTGACCAGATTGGGAAAATTTATTCACAGGGGAAAATCCCAGGGGCCTCAGGGAAGCTGCTTCGCTGGACTCCTGCAATGGAAGCAGCTAAGCCTAATTAAAAGCATTCCTCCAGGGCAAGTTTTCTCCTTGGAGACTTTTACCTGCCTCTTAAACTTCTCTTTACCCAGTATTTCCAGGAGTTTAGATGGTTTATCATCCCTACCACTCCATGTGCGCTGATGTTAAGCATATTTTTTTTCTCCTGCAAGACAATAGTATTTTTACATCCCTTTTCAGATTAAAACTAAAAACACAGATGATAAAAGTGGCCTAGCTGGATCCTCCTACAATAAGATACTATAATTAGAGTGTATTACTAAAACGTATTTCCATAAACGTTAAAATATGTATCCAGCACAGAAACAGTCTAAATTCCAAAGTCCAGGAATAGAGAGGTACAAATAATTTCATCTGTCCCACTAAGATTGTGAGCACTAAGAAGTGACCTGAATGTTTCCTTGAGAGGACTGAAGGAAAAGGGGAATTTTACCGATACTCTATAATTGTTTGATTCATTAGGATAGTCAGTAGCCACACGTGGCGATTGATATTGCAATTAATTGAAACAAAATATTTCAAATTCAGTTCCTTAGTTGCACCGGCCACATTTCAAGCCACACATAGCCTCTGGTTACCCAGTGGGACAGCACCGATATTAGATACTGTGACCACTGCAGAAAGCTCTACTGAACAGTGCTTCTCTCTAAGATAGCTACCTGATTTGTCCCAATATCACCATGGAGATTATGATGTAAAAAGCTCCCTAAATATCAAGTTCCTGGGCTATGGGCACACTCCTCCACTTTGGTGAATTCCTTGCAGTGGTTCCTCTATGTTGTCTAATCAACCCAACCTCCTACTCTCAAGCCCATTAAAATGGCATTAGATATAATAAAAGTATTCTACTGAGGCTCTACCCAACTGAAACTCTAAATGCTTCAGAATTCCAAAAGGATGAAGTGGATGTTTGAAGTAGTTGAGGTGCGAGCATATCAGAAAAATGTCTATGAGTCAGGAAAATATTTCTGAGTGAGGCACAAGCCAAAAAAAAGGCACTCTCTCTGGAATTAACGAATTTGTGTCCTCATTTTTTGTTTCCAGAGGATTCAGCAGGCTACATTGCGTAGACAGAACCTAAGGATAAGGTGGGGATACTGAAAGTTCTGGGACTCTTAAGAGCTTCCCCATATATCTTTTCAAGTACCAAGAAGGAAGGATGGTTTTTAAAAATCATGAAGTGGTGACGATGGAATCCTAGCCCCAATGAAAGATCAGAAACAGGAAGGGCCCAGGTGCTGACTATGATGCATAGGGAGGTGGTGATGGGCTCCCCTGACATCTGTTAACTGTAGAGGCATTCTGGGAAAGGAAAAAAGAGATTCGGTACCTTCACATCATCACAAACTCCTGGCCTTGCCATGGTTTAATTATATCATTCTTCTACTTACAATTTGCCAGTGACTCAGAAACTTAAGCCTTTATAAACTACATGGCTTGGCATTGAAGGCCTCCACAACCTAATTACATTTCTTCTGAACAACCCCTTTATCAGAAACCCTTTGATCAGTTAACTCCTTCTGCCTTTTCCGCCCACAGCATTTCCACCTCCCACAAGATCTACCAGTGTCTGGCCAAAGGATGATCCCCAAGTTGGCCTGCTCAGGCCCTAGAGAGAGTTCAGTGAGGTTTAGTGTGACTGGGAGAAGGGACTCAGAGAATGGCTTCTCCAAGGTCACCTGGTGTCTGACACTCCATGAGGAGAGGCCCGAGGCAGTTAACATGCTGATTGCCCACGTTGGATGTGGCTCAGGAGAGCTGGAGAACTCCTTTGTGTGGTAGGTGGACATAATTCCAGGCAGACATCTTCCCAGCTTCCCCTCTGTTTCCTTGAAGCAGGTGGAGAAGTATGACTCTGGGGCTAACAACTAGACAGTGGTGCCACTGAGTTGTACCCAGCCTTTCAGACCCAGGGCAACTGTTTTCACCTTTGGAAAGTTATCCTTACCACTCATCACCAACACAACCTACAGGGATCTGCCTACTTTGGCCTTGATTTTTAACCCCCTTCATTGTGAGGTAGCCTTTTAAATGGGTCTATGTTTGTTCTTCTGCAGATGAGTTTCCAGAAGTAAAGGGATTTTGAGTCTCCCAAAGCTCTACTCCAAAACCTGCCTCATATTTGTTATACTGAATTTAGTAAAACACTCAGAAAATCGGAGGTTTTGAACCCAATAAATGGCACTTATTTGCTGGGGGATATCAAGTGTCTTGACCTTACTGATAAAATTCCCCATTTGTAACCTGTCTGAAATAGGCTGGATCGCTGTTTCTCAGCCTGGGTTCCATATCAAGATTATCTATTGGGGATCCTTTAAACAGTATTGATGCCAGCACCCTACCCAAGGGCAAATAAATCAGAACTTCTACGGGTTTGGCTCAGGCATTCGAATTGTTACATCAATCACTCTAGATGATTCTAATGTGCAGCAAGAGTTGAAAAAAGCAAAGTGCAATAAAGGATTTATTCTATATGGAGTGAAGAACTCAACAGGAACAACAGGGGTTAGAGATAGGGGACGTGGTAGCATTGGATGGAAGGACAGGCCTACATGCTATCTATGTATCTCAATTTGCCTAGCTGCTAAGGAAAATCACAAACGGCATTATTATAGAATCTTATTATACACGTATACAGGTAGAGTCAAGCCCAACCCAAATAATTTTCTTATGTGACTCAAACTCTACTAACATTTTAAGATGAGGCAGGGATCGTAAACATAATTGGCCCCAAGGCATTGAGCTGCTATTGTACAAGTTCTTCCTGGAAGATCATTTTTAGATTAATTTTTAAGCAAGGATTTTATGAGTTCCTATATTTTTAAAGGGTGGAAATCCTTTCCAAATCACCAAGGGGACAATAAGCTTAAATGAAGATCTTTTGGAAAGATCTGAGGAGCAGGTTTCCTGAGAAAACTGAATTCTAAAGTGTTTCGAGCTCGTGAGGCAAAATGAAGAGTGAGTTCAAAGAGACCAATGTGAGAAAGTGTATCTCCCTTTAGATCAGGGGTGTCCACACTGCGGCCCGCGGGCCAACTGTGGCCCGCAATCCACTTTTAATTGGCCCGCAGCAAATTCCAAAAATATACTTAGTTTACTTAAATAAACCAGGTGAGGCAATACGTACTTCACCTCGAGTGAGTGGCCCGGCTGTTTGTGTATCTTACCGCACATGGCCCTTGGTGAAAACCGTTGAAAAAAGTTTGGACACCCCTGCTTTAGATAATCCAGCAAAGAAGTTAAAAAGGTCAACAGTTCCTCAGATCAGAGTTAACAGTTGTGGATAATCTTGTCCTTCAGAAAACCACAAAGCTAAATAGATATAACACAGACTAGATAACTTCTAGGGCAATATATGACTATAATTTCTTTTCCTAGTCTCTGTGATATTTTTCTTCTTTATTGCATTAAACAAATGTATATTGAGCACCATCAAGTATCATATCTGAAGAACCACTCCTGAAATGTGCAGATTTTGAGTATTTTTATTGGTACAATTACATTTGCCTTAACAGGATTCAGTAGGTGAAAATTACAGATTTTAAAGGATTATATATAACAGGTATTACTCCACAAGATTTACTATCGAATACTTTTAAAAAGAAAGTGCATAAATAGGTAACACTAAAACCTAATGCAGTTTCAAGAAAAATCTCCCCAATTATAAATTCATGAACCCAGTCATTATTTAATGAAGCTCATCTTTTCTAGGAAATTTTCACTAAGAATGACGGATGAGAATGATTGTCAGTCCCAAGTCCGTTAGAAAACTCATCCTGATGAAAACTGGTGGAAAAGAAGAGAAAGAAGTCCATATTATAGTGTGGGAGCTGATTGGATATGATTCCCTAACCAAAATTAAGTGAAACAACATCACGACTCAACTTCTCTCTTTTTGTTGTGGGCAAAATAGCTTATATAGAGCAATTTGCAAGAAAGCAAGAATACAAATTAGCTTTGTGTGCTGGCAAACTGAATATAGTTTCTGCTAATCGAGATCATTCTTTATCATATCCTTTGAAAATGTCGTAGTCATACAAGTAGGCTTTGCTACTCCTCCAGGCATAACTTCTTTTGTATAAAAGCAATTTGACTAAATATTAGATGTCTATGTTACTTGTGTTATACCAGTCAAAACAATTTTGTTCTTCTCCAGATCGTTAGTCAGACATTCGTGTTTAAGAAGCTCTGTAAAAGGAAACCCAAGCCACTACTTGACCTCTATGCCGATGTGAGGAAGAAGCGCCCTTCCTATGTAAAGACATCCATGTCCCTGGTTGTGTTCAGCACCTTGAAGCTCTGGGGATGAGTAAAACTATATATAGGACTATACAAACTGCCATAGTCTTTTTATAAATGGCAACATCTGTATATTGACAATGGTGACTTAACCCTCGAGAAGACAGACGACATGGTGCTTAAAAGAGAAACTGTCCCCACAAGAAAAAAGGGGAAAGAAAAATGACTCATTACATAGTATGACTAGTAGACAAAACCCTCAAAGAAATGTGTCTCGAGAGGAAATTCTCCAGTCTTGAATGTGGCTTCCAATTTTTGAGGCATAGAGAAAGGCTTCCAACATCAACCCTTTCATCCTCTCTTCTACAGTTTAGCTACAAAAATACAAAAAACACGATGGGACCATAGTATCTATCTTGGGTTTTCTCAGAACTTAAGCATCGAGGGAACACAATGACTAAAAATGGTAAAATGATGGAAAAAAACAAATGTATGATACTTTACAATGTCTCAGATGGTTTCATCTTTCTGGGCCTCCATTTCCATAATACCTGTAAAACAGGATAATTCTATCCATCTCAGAGGGTTGTTTCCAAAATTAGATATGGCATGCGAGTGAAACTGTTTTATGGATAATAAAGTATTCTATTAACATAAGGGATTATTAAAAATTATTATAACCATACATGGTCAATATGTTTTCTTCAAAGTTGTCAGACTCAACTTTGATCGCATGGGTACTCTTTCCACCATAATTCTCAATGACAGTAAAGTTATTCAAATCACTTCTCTTTTCCGTTTTCCTGGCAGTGGTTTTTATCTGCCTGGACAAGTAGGCAAATGACTATTTTTACAGTGTTTGTTGTGCATTTAATATTCATTTGACAGCTATTTTAACAACAGAAGACATTTTATATGTTCCCAAGAGATAAGCATTAAAGGGGGCCGTAGACTAAAATGTTGACTAAAATCAGAGCCCGGTCACTGCTGACAAGGTAAACACAAGCGGCTGCTGTCAACCAGCATGGTCCCCAATGACCCACTCTGGTCCCTTCCTTTTCTTATACATTCAGGACCTGTCAATTTAGAGAACAGGGGCCACGTCTGCCTCCATGACCATATTATGTAACATGGAAGGACACCGGATCAATCAGAC
This sequence comes from Rhinolophus ferrumequinum, assembly GCF_004115265.2. NCBI lineage: Eukaryota > Metazoa > Chordata > Mammalia > Chiroptera > Rhinolophidae > Rhinolophus > Rhinolophus ferrumequinum. The sequence continues at coordinate 19,649,385 of NC_046300.1, forward strand.
TTCCCTCAGGTTTTCAGGGGCTCACTCCAAAGATTCTCCTTAACATAAATTTTATTAAAGTACTGATCATAATCAAAACAGTATATTGTATTGTTAAATATTGTTTGGGGGTTCCTGCCCAGAACTTAAAAATGAATGCCTGAATAAAGATATACAGAGGGTGCCAAAAAAATTGTATATATGCTTAAAGAAAGAAAACTGTATTAAAATTGTAATAATCTATACCGATAACAAAAGATGAATACAAGTCACATTTGACTTCTGCAATTACAAGAGGTGCTCAAAGTGGTTACCATCAGTGTCCAGACACTTCTGATTACGGCGAACTACTGCTTGAGCAACGTTGACCAAAGTGTCCAGGTGTATACATTGTTTTGGCACCACTGGTGCCAAATATATATATATATATATATATATATATATATATATATATATAGAGAGAGAGAGAGAGAGAGAGAGAGAGAGAGAAGAACACAACTGTTTTGACCGGCAGAACACAAATAATGTGGACATCGATCATTTATTTAGTCAATTGCTTCTATATAAAAGAAGTTATACCTCGAGGAGTAGCAAAGCCAATAGGATTGGAGCAGGATTCATTGTAGCTCCAACAGTCATTCAAAAAGGAAACACTGAAATGTTAAGAAACTATATTCCCTCCTGTACCCTGAAGATACCATAAGCATCTCATTAATAAACCGGTAACAGGAAACACTCTGAGTTTCACAAAATGCTTTGCAATTGTGCCGAAAAATATACGTAATTATATAATGGCCACAAACGTCCTCACCAACATCATCATCAAAATCTTGGCGGATAATTGTTTTCAGCAGTTTGAAAACTTACCAGTGGTACATCAAATTAAAAGTATTCTATCTCAACCCTTTCCAGTAAGTACCCCCAAGCTATTAAGACATACAATTCTTATTCCATCTCCTCTCTCCCTTAGATAGAGCAGGTAGGGCATTGCTAGTCCATGTCTAAGTAAGGTTATGAAGTCAGCGGTAGCTCCAGAATTTCCATAGAGGAGAGACTCCATGGGTGATGATCCAGATGGAAGAGAAGCTGGTCTGGAAGCTGTGCCAGCAACAGAAGCACACAACCTCTGGTTTCTAGGCTGCATGTCCATCCAGGGTGGTTTTACAGGGCGCTGATGGAGAAGACAGTGGAGGAGGAGGCTGAGTACCTTCAAGACCTTCCCTGGAGACCCATTCCTGGGAAGCACCCATCTAAGAAAGTCTTTATTTTTAAGTCTCCTATTCATGCACCTTTTTAAACGGGGCATTCCGAAAATTGCAACCAAGAGTCACCTTTGCAATATGGGATGTTTGCCCTCAGCCAAGTAGAAGCGTGTCTTCAGGCACTCTCCACACACCAAGAGCCCTTCATTCAACCGCCCCTTCTCCAACTATCCCAATGACAGGAGATAACCTATGATTCATAAAAATGAGAGGCAGGAGTGGCAAAAATTGTCCTGAGTCAGATGGTATGGTTTACTTTATGACTTTTTCTGGCCTCTCCAGTCAAAGCACATTCGGCTCGCTATACAAGATTCATATACAAGAAGATAAATGAATCAAAGACAGTCTGTGATGGATGGAAAAACAACAGCCCTTAACACCCACAGACTGCACCTCCCTCAAATTCACAGAAACTGAAGACTGAAGGCAGAGGAAACCTCTACTGCAAAGAGCAACTTACACATATCAGAGCATTTGAAATTTCCCACAAGCCATGTTCTCTCAAACAATACTATAGGTGGCTATAAATAGCACAGCATTGGTGACACACTTGGTGGTGAAAAGGTAAGCAGTCTAGGGAACGTGTGTGTGTGTGTGTGTGTCTGTGTGTCCTGTCACCCTGTCTTAGATTGATAAGCAGTTTTTCCCTGGCCTTTAATAAATTCCAAACAGCACAATATTTTAGTGAGAACGTGCGCTGAGTGCTAGAGAAAAATCAGAAGTTTCTATCTCAAAGGGTTTTCATTCTAGGAAGAGTTAAAACACACACCTACGGCCCCATGTAGCGTGATGACCCAGGTCACCTGAGTGAGGAGCAAGGCCTTATTAGAGAAACTGAAGAGGAGAAAGGGCAATCTGACCGGGGTCAATAATGACAGAAGACACAAAAGGAGAAGTGGCATTTGGTCAGGCCTTATTTCAGAAGATGAAGGTGTTGTAGGGTCTAGGTAGAGAATAAGAAACTGGGGGGAACAGAACAGCCACAAGTTAGAAATTTGAAAGCAAAAGGGTGTGAGGAAACCTGGTTGAAGTGGAACCAAGGCCTGAAGCATGTGCAGAGGTAGAAGGGGAAAGTTTTGGCCTCATCATGTATGTGGTCACCAAATCATCCTGTGTCCCATCTGTGTTATCTTAAAAGCCAGGGATACTGATGCAGCCCCTGATCTCTAAGAGAAACATGTAATCACCTGGATCCATGGAGAAGATCCATGGAAGGTTTTCTAGCAGGGACCGCCTACTCAAAATTACACGTGTGGAAGTGGAGGCAGATTTAACTGATGGTTATGTATGTGTGTTGAAGATTTCGGGGACAAGAGGTATCCATGGACAGAAACCAAAGAGGAGATTCTTACAGATGACAGAAAATAGGAGTTCAGACTTGCATTGTGGTAGCATAATGTAAGAGCAAAAATGAAACCAAATGGTTATACATTTTGTGTAACTAGGTTCCTGTTGTAAATAAATGTTTGATAATGAGATTCTAGGTATTAAGATTTTAAAACTATTCTGATGAATAAGATGAGATTTGATGCAATAGGGAGCAACATGAAATAAAAGTTGCAATGGAAGTTTTCTTTCTTTTTTTTTCAATTATAGTTAAAATGACAAAAGAAAAAATGAGCCAGAAAACAAAATTATTTGGAAAAATGAGAAGGTAGTTGTGAGAACTGATGGTTGTAACTGACAGGGACCCCTAATTCTTGAAGACAAAAGGAATTGAGGTGCAAAAAATTGCCTTAGAATGAGTAAAATACAGAAGCAACGGTGGCACTCTCAGAAGAGCCTAAAATAAATGTTGAGAGATTCAGAAAAAATTTTGTGAGTCCTCACTGAGCAACAACCAAATAAGTTTCTTGAAGCAAAAGAAGGTTTTTTGTTTTGTTCTTTTTTTTTTTTTATTGTTGAAGATTAGAACTACTTCCTGAAAACCTGACATTAATTCATTAATTTTGGGGTCCATACCTTGTACACAGCAGAGCACTACATATTTTAAGAAATGCTGAAGTGTAATAGCTCTTAATTAAGGCCTACAAATGTCAAGGCGGACTGTGATTAAACGCCTAATGAGTAAACCTGATGAATGATGTGATTTCAGCAGAGAAACAGATCCCTGGGACCCACAGTTGGTGGTCAAGGGACATTCAGTGGAGGAAAAAGCTTTGCGGAATGCTCTGGGAAAACAGACTGTTTAAAACTGACTTATTAATTGACTTGCCGTCGGTGCATTCCTTAGTGCTAACCTTAGTGCATTAGTTACAACCAGTTTAAACGGGCCTTGCAGCTTAGGAGGAGTCAAAACACCCTCGTAAAACTAGGCGCTACTTTTCCTTTTCCTTCTCTTCCTCAGAGACAGAACCGAGCCTGATCTGATCTGCTGAAATCAGTGCAGATCATTCAACTTCTCTGGAAAATGCTTCCATGCTGTTAGAGAGAGCAGTGCTTCTCAAACCTCAGTGTGTACATGAATCACTTGGGGATCTTGTTAAAATGCAGATTCCCATGCAGCAGGTCTGGGGAGGGGCCCGGCATTCCTCATTTCCAAGAAATTCTCATTGATGCTGATGCTGCGGGTTCCTGGCTCACCCTTGGAGTAGCAAGGTATGAGAGGACATCTTTAGTTGTCAAGGGATGATATAAAAGCATCATTTGGGGGTGCAGAATGCTTGTGCTCAAGATCTGGTCTCGATGCATATTATAACTCATGAAAGGTAATGTTAAAAGAGGAAGGAGGCTCCTGAAGGAGTCAGAAAGGACAAGCAGAGATGCCAGCTGGAGGTAATGGAAAGCAGAAGACAGCCACAAAGGAAAAGACAGGTTGGCCGGTGGCTCATTGGAATAAATACATAGGTGACAAGAGAGGCAAGACAAATCATATGATTCATTATAACAGAAATGATAAGAATCAAAGTAAGAGCGCCCAGGGAGGTTAGACTGTTAGGAATTATTCTATAACGCTGTAGTTTAAGGGACACCAGAATAGTGAACGCAAAGTATGTTCCTTTGTTGTTTTTTTTCTTTTTTGTTTCACATATTTGAGGAACAATTTTATCACATTTTCCCCCAATACTATGGGTCTTAGAGAGTAAAACATAAACATGATATGTAGCAACAAGATAGTCACTCAAAGCAGTGGTCAGAAGTCCTCTGTGCAGAACGCTTCATACAGAAATGCAATTATGGAACTCAGAGCTACTCCCCTGCCTAAAAAAGCAGTCTGGAAACTGCCAATCTGTAGCAAATTCTGTCTTTTCTGAGAATATTTTAAGAAAATTGGTGGAGAAATCTTTGAAAGGCAACAGAAGACTAATTATATTCAGACAAGTTTCCTTCCCGCCCCCCCCCCCGCCCCCCCAACACACAGAAGGTCCTTTAGGGCTTTCTTTTCCTAGACATAGCAAAGCATTTCAGAATTCGCTGCCTTTGGAAAAACCTTCACAGACACTTTTACCAAGTCAGAGGCAGGGGAGAATGAAAACACCATAATTAACCAAAGAGAAATGGGATTACCACCAAAACCAAGTAAGCCTTTTCTTCAGCGCGGAGTGAGTGCTTAGCTGAAGTAAACATGCTATTTAGTCAGGATGTATGCTCAGGCACCTGCACCAGGAAATTTTCAAAATAACTATGGTTTCTTTTTCTTTTTTTAACAGTAGTCATCTCCAGCAAACTCCAAGTGGATGTTTGTGGTATTTGTCAATTCTGACCTGTTATGACTTTTGATAGCTTTCTATTTTGATTAGTTGAGGATTATGTTTTCTAAGTCAGCTTCAATGGTTTCCTCTACTAACATACAGAAGGAAACATTTCAACAGAAAAAGCTGAAACTCTCGTCTCGTCTAATTTTTATCACTGTACATAAAAGAACAAAAGACTCAGTGGGACCAAAGGAAGTAAGCACGTCACCCAGACACCCTGATTGTGGGGATAGCATGCTTTACTCTTCACCTGCTGCCCAGGCAGACTCTTAATCTCAAACCAAGGGTTAGATCTGGGTTACCTTTCATTCAAGATCAAAGTTTTGTGATAATTACATATTTGGGGAGAAGGGAAGGAGGCATTTTTAATTTATTTTCTAAGCCAACAAGCAAATCCTACCATGAGGCAGAGAGTCAGGTCTTATGGAAGCTGAATATCATATATTTCAGGGACACTTTTTAAAAAAAAATAATGTAAAAATTAAGAACAGAAATTTAGGTATGAATGTGAACATTTAGAACTTAAAATGGCATCTTACAAATTACAATTTTAAAAATAAAAGCTATACGTAACACAATTATAAAATTTTAAAGAAAACAAATATTTGTGTTAATTCACTGTCTGATACACCTCCAAAATATGTGTGCTACATTTTCCCATTGCATACTCTGATCACCTCTTCCAACAATATTTTGCAACATTCTCTACAGAGAGAATAGAAAAATAGTTCAATCTTTCCTCTAGAACTGTTGATCAGAATTTGTCATTTAAGTTTCTTTCAGCTTCATAACTCATTATAAGTAATGTCATAAAAAATTTTGAATTGCCTCTAAATGTAGGAAACCCTCTATCAAGTTTCTTTTACATATGAGCTGTAATATTCAGGGCATTTGCAAGATTCCTTAAATATTCTTGAACTTGATTCTTTAACGCTCATTAACCACATTGCCAGGGCCCCTCCCAAAGCCAGGAGAAGGGCCAGTGCAAGGCAGAAAAAGCCTTGAGTTAAATTCCATTCACTCCATAGTATATTCAGCTTGGCATACCGTATATATCCCCTAGATATTTATGCATATTTAGTATATAGTTAATGCCTGTTTTGCTCAGAATACCTAAACTAAAATCCTCGATGGTATAACTATTCCATGATTCCACCAAGGCTATCACCTGATGTGTACATTTAATTTTCCCACTGAGGAGGTCACATGACCAGCATGATGTTTGACTACTACGTGTATGAATCAAACAGTATCTTATTTAGCTAAAAAAATTAAATGGAGTAACATGTAAAAAATGCTAAAGCATTAGGAAAATGTTGGATATTATCAGTATTTCTCTTATTCCCTAGAGCCTCCCACCACCCATGCTACAATGGAGAAGTAGTTTGTGTCAACTGAGGCAGCCTAGCCTCAATATAGCACAACACTTAGGGTGTAGGTCCCCAAACCAGACCATCTTGGTTCGAACCCCAGCAAAATCATTTGCTAATCAGGTGGCCTCCATGAAGTTTCCTAATTTCTAGAGAATTTATAAGGAGCATTGCAAAATCTACCTCACAGAGTTGTTTTGAAAGTTAAATAATGCAGATGGAGTGCCCAGCATGATCCAGGCAGTAAGCAAGTAGCAAGATCTGAACACGTGTTAGCTATAGACATTATTGAAACTATGATGCATGAAGGCTGGTGAGTAAAGATAGGAACGCCACTCAGAGGGAACATGAGGCCAAGTCCGTTTCCCTGTGTCGAAAAGTTCTGCAGAGTTTTAGGATGACCAGCAGTCATCCACAAAGCAGCAGAGTGAGTTTCCCCCAAAGTCAACGAACCCTCTATAATGATTTACAACTTAAACAGATAAAGAGCCACTGCGGCATAAGCTAAAAATATGCACCTGACCCCATGTTTTTCTTCAAAGACACTCATGTTTGTTCTGCCAAACCCCTAGTTCTCTAAAATGCATAGTTTGGACAATCCTATACCTTTTAGAGTGCTTTATACTTCTTTACACTCTTCTGATAGTCTCATTTTCCTTAAAGAGGTTTGAGAAGGTCATGGAACACTCAGATAAAATATTTACAACATTAGAAGAAAACATCCCAACAAGCTTCACCTTGCCCTAGTATTCCCTTCAGGAAAATACAAACTACAAAAAACTGAATTTCCCAAAGGAAATAAACACTATGATTACAAACAAACTCAGCTTTTTAATCAATGAGCAGTCGCTCAACTCCAAGGAAAGTATGATACAATGAATAAAAACTAAGTTTGTCCCCAACACTTCTGAAAAGGAATAGTGTTAATGTCAGACCCACCATTGACATTGGAAGACCTAGGGCAAGAGGATAGATGGAGGCCCACATACCATGGCTCAAATATTGAATGTTACCAATCAAGCGAACAAACTGTGCCATAAAATAGGTTTTATCCTTCTACCTTGACTGAAAAGTATGGGTTCATAATGTCTTGGAAGACGAAGTACAACTTTCAAACTCTTGAACTACAACTTGAATTCCCTCCCTGGAACTGGGTGTTTTGGGGAAAATTCATCACAGGCCTGGCCGACAATCTGCCTTCCTCTTTCCTTGGCCAGGACCATCACGTATCAAGAGAGACCATATGAGATGTGTACTGATTTACCAAGCTTTCACATACCCCACACCCACCCCACACATACACAGCTGTCCCTCAACCTGCCCTTGTGCCGCACAGACCAGTGGCTATGAAGGGCCTCAGTAAGGTGGACCAAGGGTCCATGTAGGCTGTAAAAGCGGGTCCAGGGCCACCTGGACGGTGAAATTTGAGTTCCCAAGTAACTGAAACACAATCTAAAAAGGGAGCGAAGTTTGGACTGAGAAGCCCAGAATCTCCTCACCCTATGGACAGGGGCCTGGCCAGAGAAGAATAAAAGCAGTACCTCTAAAGCCCAGGGCAGAGAACCTTTGGTTTTAGATGAGGTGAAAAAATTGGGAGGATATATCTCATCAGAAAAAAGAGAAGGAAGAGGAGAAGGATGAGAAGGAGGAGGAGGGGTAGGAGACAGGAGAGAAGAAGGAGAGGAAGAGGAAAAGGAAGAAGGAGGAGGATGGGGAGGAAAAGGGGGAGGGCAAGGAGGGAGAGGAGGAGGAGGAGGCGGAGGAGAAAGAACCATGTCTTGAAAGCAGACAGACAGCCTTTCCCAAATACAATCGCACCAGTCATAGGCCCTTACCCTGCAGCTAAATCCACTCTAATGATCTATAGCTTCGGCACTGTAAACAAACCAGAGATGCTAGGGAACCGTTTAAGAGCCTAAGCAAGGTATCCTACGTTGACTGCATCCAAGGAAGCAGCTGATCCACGTTGAGGGCCCATGCCTAAAATGCCGATCATGGCAAGAAAAAGGCCAGATCCTTTCATGAGGAAAAGAATCTTACCCACCTACAAGTTTACAAATTAGTTGGACCTCAAAAGTCAAATCGTCCCACTTTGTTATGTTGGATAAATGCCACTCTTTCTGCTCTCACCAGCAGTTGAGGCCTGTACACAGATGCTGGTCCTACATGGTTGGAATCTGGGGTTCACAATACACGCGTTTGAAAATGGTGCATGTCCAACTGCTTTAAATCAGACAGACCACGGGTCACGGCAGTGGGTCCCCCCATCAAGATGCTGTTATCAAACTAGGAACAGTAGAGTTTCCTTGTGCAAAGAGACTCTACCCTATCCTGACGTTTCAGGATTTGTGCTGCTGTCTGTAGTACAAAGACAGTCAGGAAGGACATAGATCACACAAGTAAAGCAAATCATGAAGTCAGGAGCACTGAACTGATGACACTAGATCGTTAAGTTTCCCCTTTCTCAAATGTGATGTCCCTGAACACCCGCCCTAACTTACAACTCAACACACGCATACACACAGACACACCATGATACACACAAACACACAGGCAAACCTCGAGTGACCTTGAGCAGACTCTATCTTCCCCATTGATAAAATAAAGATAATATAACTCATTATACAGGTTTCTGAAGATGGAATTCGGTAAGTAATGTCAAGCAGCTGGCTCAGAGCAGACGCTCAAATGTTCGTTCTCCCTTCTCTCCACTTCTCCCTGAGATGAGCCAATTTGTTTGTTCAGTATTCCAAACCCTTCTGACATGCCAAGCAAAGGCCATCATCATCTTGCCTTAGTCAGAAGCAACAAGTACCTGGGGAGCAAAATATTATAAAGAAAAGGGGAGTGAGCATTTTGGCTGCTAATGCAGATCTGCTAAGTCCTTTCTACTGAAAATCTTGAGTTAAATCTGCTGGATTAACCCCTGGAGGGCTGAAGCTAACAAGGTGATACAGTTATGCTTTTATGTGGAAATTGGCTAAATAATGGCATGCTGTAGACAGGAAGTAGGTTTCCTCTGCACCCTATTTTAAACCATTTTGGTGTTTTGCATCACCAAAATAATATCCACAGTACTCTACAGCAGACAGCAGCTGCTACAGGACCACACTTCCCTTAGACCAACTCTGCTTCACTGCTTATAAACCAAAACATAAAACCCTGATGAAAAAAGAAACTTAAAAACTAAATTAAGATTTCAGCAGTTAATGAAAGTCTCCTTTCGACAACCTTCTAGGGAAGAGAGAGAGAGAGAGAGAGAGAGAGAGAGAGAGAGAGAGAGAGACAGAGAGAGAGGATTCAGTATTCACTGGAAATTTTCTTTGGTGAAACGTTTGAAACATTTGCAATAGCTTTGAATGCCCTACCCTAATTCAAAATGTGTAGCTCAAGGGGCTGAATGAAAACTTCTAGCAGCTTTGTATCACGTTTGTCAGAAATTGAAACATCCTTTTCCATAGCTTATCAGAATAAAAGAACCAAGTATATAGTACAAAAACAGCCAAACTTCCTATTTAGGTGAGAGCTGAAACTCTTCTCACTATAAGTAAGATTTTACCATTCAGACCAAACTCCCAATAGAATGACTGCCTGGTTGTTAAATTGCTCCCCTCAGTTGCACAGCCTCCGGGAGGACAAAGTGGAGGCTGAGCTCAGGGTTCCCTGGATATTAAATGATGCACTAGGTGCTGCAGGAAACCTGGAGATAGAGAAATGAATAAGAGACACCACTTGCCTTTGAGAGAACTAAAGGCCTAATGGGCAAGAGAGTTCATGGAAGATATAATTTTGGCGCACGATGGTTAACTATTGTTACAAGCTAAAAAAGAAGCCTACCCTCAGGAGAGGACATTGGCCTAATCTGAGGCATTCAAAGCAGGTTTTCTTAAGAAGATGACACTTGTTAAGTCTTAGAAGAGTGAAAATTATCCAGGTAGCAGGTGTTCCAGACAGCACCATGAACAAAGACACAGGTACCTAAATTGCTCACAGCATGTGTACATGGTGATAAGAGCGGACCGGGAAAGTATGAGTCTTGGTAGGATATGGAGCTGCAGAATCAGATGGGAACCAGGTCACTGAGGGCCTTGTTAGGCCAGATTCATGCAATAATAATAACAATAGAAGCTGATATTTATTGAGCATTTGCTATGTTGCTAGTACCATGTTAAGCACTTAGAGTATTATTTCATTTTCACCAGAACTCTATAATCCCCATTTTATAAATGAGGGCACTGAGGGATAGAGAAGTAAAGTCAGCGCAACAGGCTATATAGCCAGTAAACGGGAGGTGGGTTTGGAAGCCAGGATGGCCTGACTCCAAAGCTTGTACCTACACCCTTCTATCTCCAAGCCTATCTTCAGAAGAAAGACTGGATGGGCATATTGGGTCCATCATTTTGGCTACAGAATGGAGAACTGAGGTGGCCCAATAGGAGGCCTGTAACAGGGCAGGTATAGGAAAGAACAGATGAATGGAAAAAATATGTTCAGAAGGATTGAAAAGGAAGCATTCAACATGCACCTCTTCCTAGTGCATTCAACAGCAAAATGGGCTTTTGACAGTGGGGTCTAGAAAATAAACTACCAGTGTTCGGTAATGTCTCCACGTATCGGGGGTTAAAATATGAATGTTCGCTTTGCCTTTAACACGCTCCCATATGCTACCTCCAATGAGGGCAAAGTCTGTCTTATTCATTTGGGATGGTGTCTCCAGTCTGAGCCTCTTGCCTCACACGAGGAGTCACTATAAATACTGTTGGAAAGGAAGAATGAGTAATGGCACTTTTTACAATGGCATTGAGGAAGTGCCATTCTTAACTGGAAAAATAGGGTTAAAAAATAAAGAAAAATTGTGGAAGTTGTCTAGATAACTGAGGGTTGGTCAACTGAAATGAAAAACATAAAGCAGGTATGTCAACTACATATACAATAATGAGGACTCACCCTGGGTCCACTATCTTGAATCCACTATCTTGAAAAAAGGCAATGAATCTACAATGTGATGAGTGTTTTGTGTAAACCATAAGTGGTTAAAACTAAGATGTTATTAAAGGAAGTGGCCTAGAAGTGAAAATGTGCTTTCTGGGAACAAAAGCAAACAGATCAAGATCAAATTCTGGGACTACTGACTCCTAATCTCTGACCCTGACCAAATAAGCACAGTATTAATGTGATTTTAGTAAAGAAGCTTACCCCTATGACAGTTTTACCAACAGTTAGTCATCAACGAGAATCTCTTGTTAGTTATTTGAAAAGTTAAGTCCCATTTTTCAGATCTGAAGAGTTTTCAGATATTTTAAAGTTTTCCCCCAAAGAGCACTTACTCAATTCTGAACATTCAGGAAGAATGAATCTACTAATTCGAAAACAATTTTTTTTTTAATTAAGTATATTTCTTAGTGGAGTTTGTTCTTGCCCACTTGTCAATCTACTAAACAGAAGATGGGTGTGTGTGTGTGTGTGTGTGTGTGTGTGTGTGTCCTAATAGGAGGCTATAAATAATCTCATTTCTTCATATGTTATCATGCATGAAAATATTTTGAAATACGTTTTGACATATTTCAATTGACAATTCTGTTAGAAAAATCCTGAAACCATTTACTTACATGGAAAATTAAAATGCAATCATGGAATTTGGTTTCTTGTTTTCATCACAGCTATTTTCAACCTTTAACTATCTTCAAAAATTTAATTTCAAATGAATACATGCTCAAAATGATTCCTTAGTTCAACCATTTTGAAACTTTAATTCCATAAAAGTACGAAATCTGTGGGTTTTATAAAACTGTTTAAAAGCCCAAATAAAAAGCCACGAGGCTTTTAATTGTTTAAAAGTGTATATATAGATGAAATGAAACTGACTCATGAACTATTGAGTCTGGAATTTGCAAATCATAAATCTTATCCTTGTAAACAAAACCTAACAAAATCAGAGCCCACAAATTTCCTTCTTTCGTAATCTGAAGCAAAAGTTTTAATGATTTTTAATGTACACAGAAAATTAAGGGTGCATTTAAAATATTTATTAGCAAAATATAACTCAGTTTTTAAGAGTCTGGGGTATAATCAGAGACAGTTGAACATTCTGGTACTGCAATGTAGGAAAACATCCAAGAATGAAATACTGGGAATTTATTAAACCGTGGAACTCAAATTTGTGTTAGGATTTTTTGTTGTTGTTTACAATAGTACTTCTTCCTCATTCCCTTAAAAACTCCCAGCTCCATTGGACCTTCAATATGAAACATAATTTTAAGAAATTCTCAATCCACTTCAAATACTCTGGAATGTACCATTTAGAATCTGGTGCATATTTCTTCAAGACAAACCCAAAGGTAAGTCTGCCTGAGGCCCTTGGAAAATCAAACATGTGCTTCAGAGTAATGAGGGCTATTAAATCCTCTATATTTCATCCCAAATCGACACAGGGCATCTCTAAGTCACCAAAGGGGAAGGAAGGGCATGTAAAATTACCCAAATCTAACCATGTCGCTCTACAGATGAGAAAACTGAGGCCCTGAAAGGTCCAAGTACTCAGTTACCCAGACAGAGCACAGTTGCAGATTTTCAGTTATGTGGCTCATTGCTACAAACATTCTAATTTTTAAGGTCCAGGGGTTTGGTATTTTCCATAACACATCTTTAAGAACTCAATTCGTGCATTTCGCCCCCACAAACACCTCTAGAGACAGAGGTCCGGTGGGCAGCAGATTTATGATTTAACCCTTCCGTTTCCATCGAACGATAATTGCAGAGAACCCAACTCCCAGAAGGTAGGATCGTCTTGCTGCAGGAAATATCTCCAGCACCCAGCACCTAGCAGGCACTCAGTAAATAATTCTCCTCCACCACCTGACAATCCTCACTCCCTAGTCCATCCAGGCCAAGCCTTCAGTGGAGTCAGATAACTTTCCTTTGGAAATCACTTCTTTTCTTAGAAGTTTTATCCAGTAACTCCAAGCCAAGAATCCGGCCTGGGGCCCTTAGCAGGAGTTAAGGATGGAGTAATTGGCCACTTAAGGGGGTGGCTCGGCAAGTCCTGGGTGGGCACGCAGCATCGCCACTGGCCGAGTGGCCCCAGGTGTGCCAGCTGCTTTGGCGGCCTCCGCCGCAGCCGCTCCAGGCCGCTGTTCCCCTGCCTCCTCCAGATAACCAACTTCTCAAACTTCCCTTTCCGGGGGTGGGGGCGCGCCGAACGCGGCCAACACACAACGCCTTTCCTGCCCGCACAAAGGGGGCCAAACGCTCCCCGCGCCCCCTGCCACTCGAACTTTCCTTCTCTTTTGAAAGAAAAACTCACACATCCCTGTGGCTAAGGCTGTAGGGCTGCATGGGTGCCCGAGGGCAAACTTTCCCGTTTCCGCCCAAGCGCTGCGTTCCCGGGGCCGCCTGTCAAGCGCAGCGAAGAGGCGGGGAGCCCGGGAGACCCCAGAAGCCCCGCCAAGCCCGTCTTGGGGGCACTCACCCGACTTCTGAACGTGCGGTGGGATCGTGCTGGCGATGTGCGTCCACAGGACGATGTGCAGCGGCCACAGGCCCCTGAGCAGCCCCCAACCCATGGCAGACCCCGCTGCTCGTCATAGACCGAGCCCAGAGCGCAGCGGCCGGCGCTTTCCCGGACCCCTGGCTGCGCCTCCGCGCAGCGCCCTCTCGGGACCCTGCGCCCTGCCGACCGGGCAGATGTGTGGGCCAGATGTGATGCCGGCTCCGCCGCGAGAGGGGGGCTTGGAGGCCGGCGAGGCGCGGGGAGGCCCCCGGCGGCCGAGGGGAGCTGCGCAGGAGGCCGGCTCCTGCCCCGGCCGTGTGCGCGCGCGGGGTTGTCGTCGGTCCGGGCGCGCGAGTGACTCACTCAACTTCACCCGGCGCTGCGGGGGGAAACAGGAAACTCCTCGCCAACAGCTGGGCAGGACCTCTCACCGCCCGAGAGCCTTCTCCCTCTCCTCCCTTCCAGCCCTAGCTCTCTCCTAGCTGCCAATCATGTCCCCTAGACCAGCCCCTCTGAGGACTTTGGCAAACTTTCAGCTGCCCCTCACCGCCCTCAGGAGTTCCTTATTCCAGAGTGACTAAGTGCACACGTTTCACAAAGTAACTGAATATAGAAAGTGTATACACTTTCCAAAGCACCCCACGAAGCACCTTTCCCCTATCCCAAAACCTTTGGATTGTTCTAGATGCTTTAGAGCTATGATTTCAAACTACAAATCTCAACCCAGGAGTGGATGCTGAAATCAAATGAGCTGTGAACCCAACCCCGCCCCCCACCCACCTAATAAAATAGTAAGTATTGCCTCATTAAACTTTTGTTTCAGGTATGTATGCATATACTGTTACATTGTAAAACGTTTTTCTTATTATAGGTTGAAGTCCAGATGTTTTTTTCTCAAATAATATGCATATTGACCACCTGAAAATCTTGTTTAAAATGCAGATTCTGATTCTAAGATGTGGCATTTCTTTTGAGCTCTTGGGTGGTGGCTCCCATTTTGAACTGCCTCTTCCTGGGGGTGATTCAGTGAGGAATTGTGAATGATTCACGGAGTGATAATGGTGGGAAATGTTCTCTTCAGAATGTATCATGTATGGCAGAAAATGTAAAAATAAAAGTGGCGTGGAAGTTAGCTGAATGCCAGGGTTTGCATTCCAATAGTGCCAGTGAAGACAGACAATGCTTAGCTTCTTTGGGAGCCAGAGCTGGGCAGGATAAACTTTCAACTTTCCCTTCTTGCTAGGGTGACCAAGTTCGCCCCAAACCATCCTGGTATACATCCGTTTTGAAGTTAATCATTATCGAACCAAGACACATTTTCTTTTCCATGTGTTTTGCTTGGATGATGAATTATACGCTCACCCTACTTCCAGGTCTCAGAGACTTAAATTCTCTCTAGACCCTCTGGTCAGGGGATCTTCCAGCAGGTTAAACAAGGAACTCCTTTATCTGGGATAAAGATTGTTTGCAGAGAGGCAGGTGGCCAGGCTTACTGGTGGCCAGGCTTACTGGAAATACATGAGGCAAAGAGCCCTCCCATAAACCCAACTCCTGAAATCTTCCCTGTCAATCTGTGATTTCATTTGCTTGACCCTGGCACCTTTAAGTCTTGTCACAGTTGTTCCAACCAGTCCTGAAGCTGCCTCTGCTTGTGTCTTTTAGGAAAATACCCCTTCCCAGCTCTTAGAGGATGCAGGAAGGACAGTGAAATTAGGAGGGCTGGGCATTTGCTTGCCCAGTAACAGCTTTGGCAAAGCTGGAGGCACTTGAAGATGCAGAAAAGTTGGATTCAAAATCTGCTTCTCCCCATTTCCTCTGCAGCCACCTCACCTGTACCATTGCTGTCCCTTGAGCAGGACTCTCCCAACCTCTCATCCTCAGTCAGGGCCATTCTGGGCCCTTTCGCTGTTTCTCAAACCAGAGCTGAAGTCAGTTTTTCAAAATGCACACCTGATTCTACCAACCCTCTGAGTAAAATTGTTTCATGGCTTCTCATTGCCCTTGAGATAGAGGACAGAAAGCAGATTAGCATAGAAAACCCCCTCCTCTCTTGTTACCTTCCATTGGGCTTCTCCTCCTCTTCTCCTTTGCCTTCTCTAAATTCCTAGAAGAAGCCCCTGTATTCTTCCTGCACAGAGCTCTCCCCAGTGTGTACTTTCCCTTCCTCTGACCTTCCTTTTCTCTTTATCCAGCCAACTCCTAGTAATCCTCCTTGGGTAAATTAGAACTTCCGTGATGGACAAGCTTTCTCTGACCTTCCTGAGTAGATCTTTTATTTCAGGTTCTCTTGGCACCATATGCTTCTCTTTTTTAGCACTCACTACAGCTATAGTTTTATCATTCTTTAACTTTTATGCCTCTTCTCCTCTCAAGTCCAAATTCTTCGAGGACAGGGATCACGTCTTTCCCTCCACTCACTATTGTATCTCCAGCACCTAGCATGTAATAGGTGTTTAATGAATATGTGTTGGATGAATGAGCGAATGAGGTAATAGATATTCAGAAGGAAATTGCACTTGATCATCCTAGTTACTTCATAACTCTGAAGAAGGCACTGTATTACCTAATACATTGAGATAAACAAGCTAGATTTTAGCTGAGGGTGATGTCACTATTTCCTTTTCTTAAAAATGGAGAAGTGTGTTAGTTTCCTTTGTTTTCTTTTTTTTTTTAAATTTGCCTGAGTTCTTCTGGACAGCATACGTGTTTTCTTTCTCTCCAAGATACACTGAGGCAAATAAATGCCCAATTGATTCTAAAGACTATCTTCTTCACATTTATTGCAAAGACAGATGTTTTACATTATGAAAGGCCAGGTTTGAGGTATTGAAATTCGTGGTTGAATATTGAACTGATGGTCTTTGTCGTCATATAGCACTAATGTTGATTTTAACTTTGTTTGCCTTTAATATTTCTGATTTAATCCTCAGTCTCCTGTGAAACTGAGTCTGAATTCAGTGAAAATTGTCAAGTGCTAAGTCTAGAAACCATCACAATGAAATCCTAAATATGTAAATTCACACATATCGCAAGCTGATAATCTTTAAAATTTGACAATATCACTTTCCTTTTGGGAATCTCATTGAAAGAGACTCAATCAAGATATCCTCAATCAAGACTTTGTTTTCACACATAGTTGTATATTGACATAATTTTCTGTGTATTCACATAGGCCATTAATATACATATGCAAAAACTGGTCCATTTGCAGGTAGAAACAAAAAAAATAAAAGCTTGACTCAGGATTTGAAAAACCAGGAAGGTAATATTTCAGCCTTTACCAAGTTGACGATGAAAACAGTAAAAACCACCTTGAACCAAGTTAAACAGCTTGAATATCTTCATTTTTTCCAGTTTTACAAACTCTGAACATACCTACAAAACAATTGGACTGAATCAAAATGTAGTCAACTAGAAGCCTGCATTACCCGGTTGTGATGAAGCAAGAACTTTCTACTTCCCTGAACTTTTGGACATGCAGCTGTTGAGGTTACTGGCGTACAAAGCAGTTGACAGGGAGATTCCTTTCCCTGTAAATCAATCACTGTGCATTCTCAACTCTTATCTCTTGACCAATAGTCCTTCTATTGTGAAGCAGGCCCGTAAGCACTGAGACAATAGTGAATTTATGAGAGTCACCCACCCTTTCAAGGTCATCTGTGCTCCTATGTCCTCCCAGAAATATTTTGTGAGTCTTCCAGCCTCTATAATCCAAGGAGAACCCAATGAGCATTAAGTTTATGTAACCTGTTTTTGTTTGTTCCTCTGTCCCATGCTGACAGGAAATGCATTATAGTTGTGCATTTCTTTATTGGAATTCTACCCCACCAATTGTTAAGTCTTTGAAAGCACAGACTATTCCTTTTTCAACTTTGAATCCCACTCTGTGCCCTACTGTACTTAATGTATGTTTCTTGTCATCAGTAGAGGGGAAAAAATGAGGATATCTGTTTCCCTAACCCATTCACTTGTTTGCAATTCTTCACAGATATTAATAGAACCTGCAGTTATCGTGTTTCCCTGAAAATAAGACCTAGCCAATCAGCTCTAATGCATCTTTTGGAGCAAAAAATATAAGACCAGGCCTTATATAATATAATGTAATATAATATAATATAATATAATATAATACAATACAATACTCGGTCTTATTTTAATTTTTGCTCCAAAAGACGCATTAGAGCTGATTGTCTGGCTAGGTCTTATTTTCAGGGAGACACAGTATGTCACAGTTTACAGAAAGCATGAATAGCTTCTATTGGAAAAAAAATAAATAACTTTTTTTTTTATTATTATTACCAAAGTCATATATTACTTTTAGGTAGGAAAATCAAAGAGTCTGAAATACAGATAAGCCAAAGGCAGAAAATGAAAAAATCCCTAACTTTATCACCCAAAGATAATCATTGTCAACATTTTGGAACATGTCTTGTGGTACTATTCGAACATTTACAGGTGAAGAAATTGAGGATTAGAGAGATTGAGTACTTGAGCATTTGGCAAAGATCACATGCCTACTAAGGAAGAGAACCCAGGTTTGAACTAAGGCCTGTGTAGTGACAGAGTTGTTATGGCTGCTCTAGCAAACTAATGCACCCTATTTCCTGCCTGCTTGTTCAGCTGTTTCTTCTCAGGTTTGTCTTTACAGGTTTGTTTTCTTCCACTCATTTTTCAAATAGGAGTGCTTACCAATCCTGTCCTCTGCCCTTCTCTCACGCTTCCTGGGGAACACATCTGTTTCTATGGCTTCACTGATACATGATCACTGCCAAATCTAATTATCAAGCTCTGATTTCTCACCTAAGCTACAGTTATTCCAACTGCCTACTCTACTCTCTTCATAGATGTTCTATTGTCATCACACACTCATTACTCGAAAATGGGACTCTAAAGTGTATGTCCGTTTGGCACATTTCCTGCATCAAGTAAAGGCTCTATCTCCAATGGGTAACCCAAGCCAGAAACATAAAAATCAGGTAAGAATTTGTCTCTATTTTACAGGATCTATCTATTTATTTCCTAAATATCTTTTAAATCAATTCTGTTCTCATCCCATACTGACATTATTTTAGTTATTTTTCTTATTTCATGTAGGATTATTTTAGTTTCCTCATCTTCTTGCCTCTCTAGTCTCACCCCATTCTACTACATCCTCCAGTGTTACCAAAATGTTCCCCTCCAAAAATACAAGACCAATCACATTAAAAATTATCCAATGGCTTTCCATAGCCTTGAGAATCAATTGGCAACCTACCATGCGTCTATTTATTCATTTAACCGTCATACCCAAATACTATGTCAAGCGATGGAGACATCAAGACTCAGAAAATGTAATCCTAGCCTTAACTGAAGGGCATTAAGGGGTCCTTATGATCTCATGTTGTGAAACATAGATAAGTAAACAAATAATATTAATGAATATGATACTATGATTGTCACATTGGTGAGAAGCTCCATTGTACCACAGGAGCAGGCAGTAGAGGCCACTCACTAATTCAGCCTGAGAGTAAGAGAAGTCCTAAGGGAAGAAGTCCCTTTTGAGCTGAATCCTGCAAGATGGTCTGCTGAGGCCCGAGGAAAATGTTACAGACACACAGATCATCAGTGTAAGGATATTTAGTTGTGTGAGCTTGGAGCGAGTAAGAAAATGCAAATATGTCAGAATGCTTGAAGTATAGATTTGAAGGGATTTTAGATTTCATTTTGGGCTCTAATTCTGCACCTTCCCTGAATCCATGCTCTGTGCCTCGTGACTGTATAGTTCTTCCCACTAGAGGCCAAGGGTTCTTATAGGCAAAAATGCTCATGGGGTTTGTTATGAAGACTGGGGATGGGGAGGGCAGTAGGACTGTAATTTAAATTTTTGGTGTCTTCTACGAATTTGGTTACATATGAGGTTACAGAATATGGCTAACGTCATTGCTTGCTTGCACAAAATCCATTTTCCCTTTTCCACTTTTCTGTCAGAAGTCCAATTTTGTTTATGGTGTGGATTTCACTGCATCTTAGAGAAAGGGCTCATTCTTGTTTAAGGGTAGATAAGTGATCCAATTCTGGGTAAGGAAATATGAAAAGGAATCTGAGGGGGGCTTGTGAGAAAGATGCTTTTCTACCTGATCAGAAAGAAATGCCCAAGGAGAGCGTCTCTTCCCGTCACCCCTTCTATTTCCTACCTTTGAACATGATCAGGGTGATAAAACTGTTACAGGTGATAGAATCACCTTTCAACAATGAGAAGGGCAAACATATCAGAGTAGAACCACTGCACCAATATCAGCAACTCCTTCAATGTAGACGTTATCTGAGTGTGGGGTAGTTAGTCTTCAAAGATGGCTGTGATCCCTCCCTTCCCTCACTGTACTCACACACTGCTCCTTACATCAAGAGGTGGGATGGAGTCTATTTTCTGTTTCCCCTCTCCTTGAATCTAGGCTAACGTTCACCAATAGAATAGGGTAGAAGTGCCTCAGTGTCAGTTCCAAGACTAGTCTCAAAGTCAAGCTCCCTTTTGTGGTTACCAGGTGAGAAGTTTGAATACCCTGAGACCATCATGCTGTGAGGAAACGCAAGCTAGCTACGTGAGAGGCCACATGGAGAAAGACATACCTGGCCAGCCAGCAGCTATTCCAGGCCTCCTAGCAGAAGCGCCGCACGTGAGTGATGAAACTATCTAGGACTTTCTAGCCCTAACAAATACCAGGGAAATCCCAGTCCAGACTACAGAATCATGAGACATAATAAGCTGATATTGTATAAATTGTTAGTTCCAGTCAAAATCATTTCTAAATAATACAGAGAAGTCCGTTAAAGAAAAGGAAAGAGGAAGCTGTTCCAGTTACCATGTGGCTCTCAGTCCGTATAACCAATGCATACCCACATCATCCAGGAATGAAGAACTATATGATTTCTCCCATTATCTTGTGAATCACACAATTATATTTTATGTATTTGTATTCATAAGTAAATACATATTCATATGCATTTGTATTTCGTATGTTTGAGTCTATGTTTGAAATATGTAAATGTACCAAAATTTTGAGATTTTATTTTAGTAGTTATCTATTTTTACACATTAATAAGAAATCTAAAAATCTGAGAGTGGCCCAGGATAACTACAGTTCTGAGAGGCCCTGGTTTTCATGCCAGACAGAAAATGTTTATATTTCATTCTCAAGATGACGAAAGACCGTGAAAGACATTTTGATCATTGGAGGGAGATGATCATGGATAATCACATAAGATTTTCAAATTCATGGTTAGAAAGTCTGGAAGAGGCATCTGAGTGCGTAAGACCACGTCAGGAAAATAGGTAGGCAATAACCAGTGTGAACCAAAGTCGTGATCATGGGAATAGCGAGAAATCAATAGATAAGAAAGAGAAGGAAGATCTCAGTTTAGCAGGAATTTGTTTCTGAATTGACAAGCGATGAGGCAGAAGAAATCTCTTGCAGAAGACAGCTTTCAAAGCACTGTACACTTAATAATTGTAACCAGTATGTGTTGTCAAGCACATTTATTAATATGTGCCAAGCACTGTTCTGAGTTTTTTTAATATAAATAATTACCTTTAGTCTTCCTAACAACCCTACGGCATAGGTAATATTATATCCATTTTATATGTGGGGATCCTGAACCACAGAGATGTTAGGTAAAGACAGAGCCAGAACCCAGCAAGAATTCTGGCTGCAGAGCCCAGAATTTAAGCCACTTTGTCATCTGCTGCCATCTCTCATTCACTAGACTATGACATTCTTGAGCCAGACTGTATTTTTCACCTTTAGCTTCCTCTGCCTGATCCATATTTGTTGTTCAATAAATGCCTGCAAATGAGAAGATGTTTCAATGAATAAACTCTATAATATATAATATTCAAGAACTAAAACTTTGGAAAATATAGCCTGTGTACCAAATGAGACTAGAAATATTGTCATGGAATTTAAACACCAGCATAAACTTCCTCTTAAAATGCTTCCTAAAAGTGACAATGGTACAAATAGATGAAGATTTCACCTCCCAAGAGTGCACTTATGCCCTTGAGAGTAACATTCATCAACTTCATCCTGGTAAAAATGTTCATCTCCAATTTTCCAGGTTTTTTTCTTTTTCTTTTTTGGTCTAACTCAATCCTTGCTTCCTTAGAAATTCTGGACAATTTCACTCTCATTTGGACATTATTTTTTCAAGTTCCAAAAACATTCAGTTTAATAAGTAGTTATTAGCCAAATTATATCACAAGACTTGCAAGTTAGAAACTTAATGAAACATAAGTATTGCTTTAATTATAACAAACTATTTTAATTGTTTATTTCATAAAAGTACAAAATCACTTACCAGTACAGGTTCATTGACTTAAAAACATATCTTAATGTGGATTTATGTAATTGGTGTCAGAAAATGATGTTGGTAGCCATTTTAAAAGCTCCACTTAATTTGTACTTCAACTCCATGGTAATACACATCTTAGAGGATATCATACAGATATGTGCTAATTACAGTTGATGAATTTTGAGATTTTTCTGGTAAAAATTGTACCCTAGTCAAAGATAAATTTTCTAAGGTAATGGTAGCATTTAGAAAGCTCTTATCAAAGGACTGCACCCCTAGGCAACTTCTGCAATCTTCATCTTAGGTCAACTCCAGAAGGTTTGTTAATTGACATAATGGAGATCAGAAATGAATTTTCATAAGTGAAGCAATTGGTACTCAAGGTATGTTGATTGGCTTATAGGAGGGGGGCCCTAGACCTAACCTAGCATCCTGTGTTTAGCCACTTTTGGAAGATTCTGACCCTTGATCTTAGATTACTTAAATCCTACTGCTAGAAATTGTCCCATTTTCCTGGAGAAACCATTTCCTGCAAAATATTTTCAGAGTACATGAAAAGAGCGGAATCTCCACGTTCCTACAGAGGAGGTCAATGATGGTTTGCTAATAAATACTTGCATGTGTCACAGCATTCAACCTGAGACTTACTTTCACTGTTGAATGTTACCCGGTAGCAATGATGTGGGGAGACCTTGAGTTCTCACCCATTTCTAAATTCTCCCATCTACCAAACGTAACCAAATGTTTGTCAATGACAAAATAACTGATCAGTTCACAGCAGTTCTATAAACTCAGAAACTTTAGATCAACTACTAAGAACAATTGCAAAGACTATTTGGTAACAAAACACATGCTTTAGTGTATCAGGGGTGAAGAATTTCACAGTGTGATGTGTGCTCTTGCCTAATCATTTGTGAAAGTCTCAAGAGGTTATTAATTATTAACCCACTGAATCATTGGAAAAGTCTGTGCCTCTTGTGCCTTCAGGCATTTCAAAGGGTTGCCTCCTTCCTGAACTTGACAATAGATTCATTTGGTTCTTGTTTATCTCCAAGTCATAATAACATTAAACTGTCTGCTCTGTGTAGTCATTCCTCACTTAAAGGCTATCAGAATGCTACCAGTTTTTCAGAATTCCAGAGGAAGTAGTTCAGAGAACCTGCCTTTGAAATGTATCGTTATATCATTTTGTCTCCCCACACAACACGAACTCCTGAAAGACAATTAAAACATTGGACAATTTTCATTACACTTAATGTTTTATTTGACTGATTTTATAGACACCTTTTATTATGCTCTACTTTATTTCAGCTCAGCCATCTGTTCCAATGAAACATATTTGCTTCTTTTATGGGGAACATCCATGTCATCTAGGATGTTTTTCTCTAAGTAGAAAAATAGGTTTTCAAATCAGGTCTTTTATGTAAATATCTTTTATAGAAAAACAATTCTGTACATAAAATTCTACTTTTGGGTGAGGTGTAGGATCTCTAGTCAGACCTAAAAATAATATTGGTGTAGCACTTTCCAATTTACAAAGAATCTCCATATACGTAATCTTATTTGTTTCTCATGAAAACCACATGAGCAGGGCAGGAATTGTGAACTTCATTTTACAGATGATGAAATTCAGATTCCAAGACCTTAGTAACTTGCCTGAGGCTGCACAGCTAGTAAAAACCTGAACACAGGTCAGTTATCTTACTGTTCATTTTTCTATTGCCCTTGGCCTTCTTAACCTCTCTTTTCTGCCGGCTTACATGTCTCTACATTGGGCTTTTACCTCTGCACCTAGTTCAGGGTAAACTGACACGCTTAAGTCAATTCCCTAAAGTCCATGTACAGTCATTTGTGCTGGAGCCAGAATAGGCTGGAAGCTTGCTACAGTGCATGCAGCTTGGGGACTGACAGTTAGTAGATGGTATCTTAACACACAGAGGAGCCCAGTGGAGCTGCCTGTCCAGAAAAGTCACCCCAGAGGGAACTGGGCAGAGGAGAACAATAGAGTCCTTGTGAGAGGAGAGACATCTTCTAATTTAACCACTGCTCTTGGCATTACTACAATACTGTCATAGTTGTCCTCTACTCTTCTCATCACATGACCTCAGAGCCTTTTGATCCTGAGATCAATTTTTGAAAGAGGGAATGACCTTTTAGAATGTGATTCTTTGCTGCTTGTTCGTAAATGTGGCCTCTCTTTTCCTGACATTCAAGTCTAGAGCATACTTTTCTCCGAAACAGAAGATCCTAATCTGGAATTCATGGAATTTCCAGGATATGCAAAATATTGTAGGTAGTTACATAAATGTGTTTTTCAAAAGAGAGGATTGTAACTTTCATCAGATTCTCTAAAGGGTCTGTGATTAAAAGAAGTTTACTAATAATATTTAGAATGAATGATAGATCTGGGAACTAAAGCTTCCATCTCACTCTAGAGCCCTTATTTTTAATGTTTTTCTGATCTTCCACCTTCTAACTAGGTGACCCTGAAGAATTTATACAAGATTTCTGAGCCTGAATTGAGTTTAATATCAAGATGATAATCAAGTCATGTCAGATTTCCACTTCCAAGAAGGTGGTATAGATCTACTTTTCTCTATTCCTCCTGCTAAATACAACTAAAAATCCTGGGCACTATATACAAGAAAATGTATGAAGACTATGAAAAGGTGGAGAGAAGAAGGAAGGCTAGCTATGGACCTTGGACCCAAAAAATGTCACGGTGGTGAGTTCTCCATTTTGTTTTGTTTTGTTTTGTTTTTTTTCCCCTATTAAAGTCCATACTTGGAGCTAAAGAAACCATCAACTTGGAACTTGGAAACATCAATAGATAAGACAAAACAACAACAACAACAACAACAACAACAACAACAACAACAAAAACAAAAACAGAAAAGAAAGAAAGAAAACTCTAACCAAAGCCTCTTCTCTCTAGCCAAAAGATCAAGAAAGAAGGAATCTAGCAAGACAAAACATTTTTAGACAGTAACTACTGTACTCTAACAAAACATCACACAAAATATTGTGGCTATATCCCTGCGTGCCAGCACAGACCAAATGGGGAGCATAAATTTCCACCCTCATGAGATTATAATGAGGAACCCCAATACCTCCACCATGGTGGAGGTAGAGAAGGTCAAGTAGAGAGGCAGGATTTTCATTCCCACTGGCCAGTAATGAGATCCCTATTATATTCCCTGCTTCTGTGGTGTCAGTGGAGACCATGAAGACAGGCTGAACTTCTACCCCCATATTACAGTACTGAGTATCCCTACCCTTCCCCACTGGGGTGGTATCAGAAGAGAGCTAGTGGGGATTCACAACTTTCACCACTGCCCAGGAGTAACTTTCACCACTGCCCACCACCACTACAGTGGCAGTGTATGTCACATAGGGAGTCAGAACTGCCACCTGCACCAAGCAATAATGAGTGTCCCTTCACCTTGAACTCATGTGTCATTGGAGGTCAGATGGGGAGCTTGAACTTTGACCTCTGCCTGTCAGTTGCAAGGTTGTGCCCCTTGACCCACTGGAACAGTGTCAAAACATACAAACAAACAAACAAAAGCCCTTAAACAGAAAGTTTAAATAAGATCTAAAGTCTCATAACATAATAAAAAGATAAATCTAGGTTTCAATAGAATGTGAGTCACCATATCAAGAACTGAGAAGAACTCAAACTGAATGAAAAACATTAAACAAAATGCCAACACAAAGGTAACAGAAATGTTAGAATTGTCTACCAAAGATTTTAAAGCAGCTGTGATAAAAAATGCTTTAACAAGCAGTTAAGGATATACTTGAAATAAATGAAAAATTAGAAAACCTCAGCAAAGGAAGAGAAGACATAAGAAAAGAAGTAAGTTGAAATATAGAACTAAAAAATATAACTGAAATAAAAAGTTCAGGATGCACTCAACAGCACATTAGAGAAGACAGAAAAAAGAAGCAGTGACTTAGAAAATAGAACACTAGAAATTACTGTCCCTATTTTCAGATGACATAATTTTTACATAAAAATTCCCAACAAATCTATAAAATAATCTCTTAGGAATAATAAGTAAGTTCAGCAAGATATAGGGTAAGCATGTAAATATTGATTGCATTTCTACATACTAACAACAAACATGTAGACACTGAAATTAAAAATACAATACTATCTACATCTCAAAAACAAAACACTTAGGAATAAATCTAACAAAACATCTGAAGAACATGTATGCTGAAAACCATACAACATTGATGAAAGAAATCAAGGCAGGCCTGACTAAATGGAGAGACTTACCAGGTCCACAGATACTCAAAAGTGAAAATGTCAATTCTCTGTAAATTTATAAAAGTTTAATGCAATTCCTATGAAAATACTGGCAAGATTTTTTGTTGATATAAGAAAACATTTTAATAGAAATAATTGTTCTAAAATTTACATAGAAAGGCAAAGTAACTTAAATAGCTAGAACAATTTTGAAAAAGAATAACAACCTGGGAAGAATCTGTCCATTTGATTTCAAGCTACAGTAATAGTGACTGTGTGTGGTAGTAGAAGAGGGATGGACACATAGATCAAAGAAACAGAACATGCCCAAGTGATGTTTTACAAAGATACAAAGGCAATTTAATGGAGGGAAGATAGCCTTTTCAAGAAATGATGCTAGAGCATTTGGACTTCCCTATGCAAAACACAAAGTAACAAAATTAATAAATAATATTAACTCAAAATGGATCCCTGACTTAAATGTAAAAAGTAAAACTAAGAATTTTAGAAAGGTAAACATAGGAGGAAAAAACTTTGGGATCTAGCTCTAGACTAGAGTTCTTAGTCTTGACAACCAAAGCACATCCATAAAAGAAAAAAATGATAAATTGAACTTCATCAAAATTAAAATGTTTGCTCTACAAAAGGCCATTTAAGAAGCATAAAAGACATGCTACAGGGGAGTGAAAATATTTGCAATCCACATATCTGATAAAATAAATCTAATATCTAAAATATACAGACTTCTCAAAATTCTGCAATACAAAGCAATTAGGACATAGGAAAGCAACATGAGAAGACATTTCACCAAGGAAGACACAGATGGCAAATAAGCACATAAAAAAAGTGTTCAACATTAATAGCCATTTGAAAATTGCAGAGTAAAGCCACAATGAGATATCACTACATACCTATGAGTATGGCTAAAATAAAAAATAACAGCAATAGTAAATGCTGGTGAAGATGTGGAAAATTGGATCACTCATGTATTACTTGTGGGAATGTAAAGTGGCACAGTCACTTTGGATAATAGTTTGGCAATTTCTCAAATAATTAAACATGAAACTACCACACAACCCAGCCATTTTACTCCTGGGCATTTATCCCAAAAAAATAAAGTTATTTGTTCACACAGAAAAAATGGGCAAGAATGTTTATAATAGATTTAGTCTAACAGCTCCAAACTTGAAATAACACAGGTCTTTCAATAGGTGAATGGTGATACATCTATACAATGGAATAGTATTCAGCAATAAAAAGGGATGAACAATTGATACACACAACAACCAGGATGGATATCCAGAGAATTATGCTAAGTGAATAAATATGATTGCAAAATGTTACATATTGTATGCTTCCATTTATATAACATTCCTGAAATAACAAAAATATAAAAATGGCGAACAGATTAGTGGTTGTCCGGTGTTATGGAGATTGTAAGGCAGTAGGGAGTGGGTGTGGCTAATAAAGAGGTAACACGAGGGAACCTCGTAGTGATAGAAATGGTCTGTATTTTCACCACACCAATGTCAGTACTGTGCTTGAAATCTTGTACTGCAGTTTTGCCGTGTTACCATTGACAGAAAACTGGGTTTGGAGTACATGGAATGTCCCTGCCTTAACTCTTATGTCTGTATGTGAATCTATAATTATCTTAAAATAAAAGTGTAATTAAAAATGATGTCTGTCTATATTTCTTGAGATTCAAATGTGATAATGTCTATGAAAACTCTTTATAACTTATAAAGCACTAATAAATTATATATTATATATATAGTCAAAATAGCACCCACGTTAAGATTTACTTTTTCTTTGCAGGTACTTTAATCTGGTATTTCATCAGTCTATTGCACTTAATACCTTTTCAAGTATTTAACTTTCAGGTTCTTGAGTGGACGTGGAATGAGAAATAGTTAATAAATGTGCAGATCTGATCTAAGATTATGAAAGATACCTAACCTCACTCCTGAGTTAAGATACACAATGTGGCTTTTGTGTTTCAGGATGCTGCTGTCAATAATATAATTAACTATTAATGATGCACCAATGAACGGATTTTAAAATTGGCTTCAAAAGCAATGGCTGGAGATCATCGGGCAACAATCTTGTAAGAGGGTTTGGAAGATTACATAAGAGAGTGCTTATAAAGGGTTGAGCTTAGTTCCAAGCACACAGTAGCTGTACAATAAATATTAGTTGAATGAATAAGCGACATACCATGAAATAAATGGTAGCAGTTTCTGCTACAACTAAATCTGAAATGTCCTGAAGACACCGTAAACTCATCATTCCCATCCTTGACATTGGCCCTTCAATCAAACCACACTCTTCTCTAGCATTCTTCTCCTTTTAAAGACTTTTATTAAAAATATAGCTGAAATACAATATTATATTAGTTTCAGGGGTACACCATAGTTATTCAACATTTATATACCTAAAGAAGTGATCACCATAGGTCCAGCAACCATCTGACACTGTTCCATACTATCACAATATTATTGACTATATTCCCTGTGCTGTACATTATATCAGGTGTACAGCATAGTGGTTAGACATTTATACAATTTAAGAACTGATTCCCCTGACTAGTCTAGTACCCACCTGGTACTATGCATAGTTATTACCATATCATTGACTATATTCCCTACACTTTACATCCCTAGGACTATTTTGTAATTACTAATTTGTACTTCTTAATCCCTTCCCCCTTTTTTTTATTCACCCTCCATCCCCCTCCCATCTGGCAATCATCAAAATGTTCTCTGTATCTATGAGTTTGTTTCTGTTTCGTTTGTTTGTTTATTTTGTTCTTTAGATTTCGTATATACGTGAAATCACATTGTTTCTGTCTTTCTCTGTCTGACACACTCCACTGACCCTCCAGGTCCATCCATGCCACTGCAGAAGGCAAGAACCCATTCTCTTCCTTGGCTGAGCAACATTCCATTGTGTGTATGTACCACCTCCTCTTTAGCCATTCTTCCATGGACAGACACCTAGGCTGCCTCCATATCTTGGCCATTGTAAATAATGCTGCAGTGAACGTAGAGATGCACAGATCTTCTCAAAGTAACGTTTGGGGTTTCATTGGATAAATACCATGGAAGTGGGATTACTGGATCCTTCTTTGTTTCTTCTTATAGCATTTGTTTTAAAGTCTGTTTTGTCTGGTATAAGTATTGCTACCCAGCAGGTTTTTTGTTTGTTTGTTTCCGTTTTCATGAAATATCTTTTTCCATCCTTTTACTATCCATCTCTGTGTGTCTTTCAATCTAAAGTAAGTCTTTTGCAGGTAGCATATGTAAGGGATTTATTTTCTTATCCATTCATCTTTCCTATGTCTTTTTATTGCAGCATTTAATCCATTTCCATTGAAAGTAATTATTGATAGATACGTAATTATCGATAGAGTCATCATTTTGATCGTTGTTTTTTTCCCCCTATCTTAAAGAATTCCCTCTAATGTTCCTTGTAATACTTCTTTAATGATGATGAACTCATTTAGCTTTCTCTTGTCTGGGAAGCTCTTTATCTGTTCTTTGATTTTGCTGGGTAGAGTACCCTTGGTTGTAGGTCCTTGCATTTCTTTTCTTTTCTTTTCTTTTTAATTTTTTTTTTGGGAATATTGGGGAACAGTGTGTTTCTCCAGGGCCCATCATCTCCAAGTTGTTGTCCTTCAATCTAGTTGTGGAGGACGCAGCTCACTGGCCTATGTGGGAATGGAACCAGCAACCCTGTCATTCAGAGCTCACGCTCTAAGCAACTGAGCCACCTGGCCACCCCATCCTTGCTTTTCATTACATTGAACATTTCCTGCCAGTCCCTTCTGGCCTGCAAAGTTTCTATTGAGAAATCAGCTGACAATCTTATGGGAGCTCCCTTATAAGTTACTAGTTGCCTTTCTCTTGCTTCTTTTAGGATTCTCTCTTTGTCTTTAACCTTTGCTGTTTTAATTATAATGTGTCTTGGTGTGGGCCTGTTTGGGTTCATCTTGTTTGGTTGGGACTCTCTGCACTTCCTGGGCTTGTATGTCTATTTCCTTCTCCAGGTGAGGAAAGTTTTCAGTGATTATTTCTTCAAATAAGTTCTCAATCCTTTGCTTTCTCTCTTCTCCTTCTGGTACTCCTATGATGTGAATATTGTTATGCTTGATATTATCCCAAGGGTCTCTTAAGCTATCCTCATTTTTTTGGATTCTTTTTTCTTTTTGCTGTTCCCATTGGGTGTTTTATGCTACCTTTTATTCCAAATCACTGATTCGATTCTGTGCTTCATCTAGTCTGCTGGTGATTCCTTCTGGTGCATTCTTCATTTCAGTTACTGTATTCTTTACTTCTGACTGGTTCTTTTTTATGGTTTTTATGTCCTTTTTAATGCTTGCTATCTTTTTGTTGAAGTTCTCACTGAGTTCCATGAACATCCTTGTAACCATTGTTTTGAAATATATCTCTTGTAGGTTGCTTGCCTCCATTTATTTCTTTTTCTGGAGTTTTCTCCTGTTCTTTTATTTGGGACATATTTGTTTCCTGATTTTAGCTACCTCTCTGTGTTTGTTTCTATATATGAAGTAGTTCTGCTATGTCGCCCAGTCCTGTCCTGGTGGTCTTATGTAGTCAATGTACTGTGGAGCTCAGTGGTGCAGTTTCCCTGGTCACCTAAGCTGGGTGCTGCAGGTGTGTCCCCTGTGTTTGTTATTTGTGCCCTTCTGTTGTAGTTGAGCCTTAATTGCTGTTGGCAGATCAGTGGGAGGCATTCACCCTCAGGCTGACTGGCTGTGGGGTTTGGCCACATTCACAGCTTATGGGCTGCTGTGGGTGGGGCTTACCTCAGTGAATAAGATTCACCCCAGTGGGCTCTGGTGCCTGTTGAGACCACCCTTTGTGTTTGTCGCTTGTAGAGCTAATTGGGCAGTGCTCTGCAGTGGTCTGAAGCTTACCTCCAAATATGTTGGTTCTGGGGCTTCTTGTGAGGGGCTTTGCTACAGGCCCAGGTCAGCCACTGTAACTGGCCAGAGACTACTTGGTAGGTGCTATAAAACTATCCATGGTTGTTTGCTGCCTGTGTTAAAGTTGGAGGCATGTAGGAGAGGACACATTGTAAACCCAGGACAGCTGCCACCAGTACCAGGCCTGACGTAGCTCCGCAAAAAGCCAGGACACCTGGAGGCCTTCTGCCACCTACTGGCTCTTTTAAGGTTCAGCCACTGATAAAGCCTCATGCGATACATGAGTTGGTTGAGGTAGGATCTCAGGGAGTCACTGGAATGGTAAGAGTTATGTTCACCAGCTTAATGTAGACTTTGGTTTGGTGCCAGTGCTAAGCCTGGAGCTACTCAGCAGAAGTCTCAGAGCATACTGAAGCCAGTTGCTGCCCACCTGGGCCCCAGACACTCCCATAGTTTTACAAGAAAGAGTGCAATGTGGGTTGGTCTGGCTGCTAGTGAGAAAGTGCCTCCAGTGTTGAGAAGTTGGGTAGGGTGGGCGGGTTCCCAGTGAGTCAGCAGGAGCTCACCAGACCAATCAGATTCAGATTTGGTCATGTAGGGGTGGGCTTAACACAGAAAAGATGACAGCCGCCTCCCGGCTGCACAGGAGGAGGACCTTCTCACAGGAAAATGGTGACTGTCCTGTAACCCTCAATCCAAAGAAATACAACTCAGTCTGCCCCTCGTATGTCTCCAGCACCCCTCGAGTTACTGTCCCTTCGCTGAGCCAAGGTGAGTGACTGGGAGTGAGAGAATCTGTGTATGGGCCATTTAAGAGGAAGTCTGGGTTTCCCACTGCCTTCGGTCCCATCCAGATGGTCGGAATCCCCACTGTTTTTCACAACCAGATATTGTGGGTGCTCTTTTTCTCGGCATCAGTACCCTGGGCTGGGAGGCCGGTGTGGGACTGGGGTTTCTCGTTCCTCCTGCAGGAGACTCCATGGCTGAGATATCCCTCCCAGTTCTCAACCACCACAGAGGTTTGGGGTTAGGCAGTTCCGCGTCTCTGCCCCTCCTACCAGCTGCGACGTGGCTTCTTTCTTATATCCTTAGTTATAAAACTTCTGTTCAGCCAGACTTCAGATAGCTCTTTGGGTTGATTTTTCTATAATTTAGTTGTAATTTTAATGTGTTCATGGAAGGAAACAGGCAGAGTGTTTATCTACTCCACCGTCTTGGCTCTCTCCCCTCTAGCATTCTTATTCTAGCAAATGATACCACTATCCACAGATATTGGTCATGTCATGTCAGAAAGCTCAGTCTTTCTAGACTCTTTTATACCCCAATTCAATTAGAAACCATACCCTTAGCATTTCCTTAATTCTTTACTATCTCCATCATCACAACCTCTGACTTCTTGCCTTTCCTTATCATTTCTCATGTAGACAATTTCAAATTGCCTCTATCTTCAACACTCAGAGTGACACATCCTGTGGGAAGCTTTCCCAATCACACTATTTATTTTTTTTAGATAATAACAATGTTAATAACCATTTATTGAGCTCTTGCATGTGTTTCGTACTGTTAAGCTCTTTTCACACACTAACTGTGAGGCTGGTTTAGCAGGTATTTTGGTTGCTTTCCAAATCCATCTGACCTATGCCTATCTCTATGCCCAACCCCACATAATTTTTCTTCCTGGACTTCCTTCCAGATTTTTTTCAAGTGTTCCATCTCTGTTTATCCACATGCGCTGAAGGAAAGTCCTTTCTCTGCATATTTCAAGAGGAGGAATCTTGTTTAGTCTGAGCCAATCATGCAGTTCCACTGGCTTTAGTAGATAGAGGTTAAGACATAGGCATGTGATACAATTCTGGCCAAACAAGAAGTTTGCTGGTGGTGGGATGGGTAGATGGGAGGGGAATGGTTTTGGACAAAAGAGATTTGTTGCATCTCTAAAAGGAGATGCATGAGTTCCATTTTTGGTCCTATGGACATGGCTATATGAGGAGATGGTTTGAGGTCCTGTAGCATCTAGCCAATAGAAAGTGGTAACACTAAAGGAAAACACCAACGTAACGCAAGGAAGTTTGGTCTTTGAGAATGTCATCAGCAACTGAATTAATCAACTCTGGTCTTTTATAATGTGAAGTTATTGTTGTTCTTATTGTAAAATAATTTCAGTTTGGTTTTGTATTACTGGTAGCTAAATCCACCATGAATGATGAAATGTTATTATCTCCACTTTGTTGTGGAAGAAATGTGTCTAAGGCCTCCACAACTAGTGTGTAGCAAAGCTTGGATCTGTACCCCATGTAATTCCAAGACTGTGGTTCTATTGTTCACAGTACTTATAACACAGTAGAGTATTTATTGGTCACTTAATCATATCCTCCACTAGACTGCATTTTGCTTATGTGTAAATTTATACAATCTAACCTGTGAGTTCTCGTGATGGTTTTATATGACTGCATGTGGCATTAGGAAAGCAAATAGTACATTTGAGAAACATTTCTTAATCTTCTTTGGTAGTGGATGTCCTGGTAGCCTTTTCATGGATCTGTTTCACCTCTTCCCTGATGAATAGTAGACATAAGGTTTATATGAGATTGACCACACCCCCAGCTCTAGAGATCACACTTGGTCCAAGTCAATTAAGATACTTCTAACCTCATGACATTTATAGTTTAGAGATGATAATATGGGAATGATTATACAATCAATGTGCAGCTTAGCAATTTTAATTGATGGTTGAGGGAAAAGTAATACCCTTCACCTTGAAGTAAAGAAGGATATGTGGAGCCCTGGAAATCATTGTCCTACCATGAGGGAATCTAGTCTAAGGATAAAATAAAATAAAAAAACATAGAAGAAGGAAAGCTGCAAGAATTGCAGGAAAATGAGACCCAATGACATTGTGAATCTTTGGATCAAACTAAACCTAGAAAAGCCTGTCTTAATTTTGAACTTTCCAATCTTGTGAGTAAATACATTCCCTGATTATATTTGACTTGGGCTTTTTATTGCATGCAATATAAAAAGTCCTTATTGATGTAATCTTTAATATATGTTAAATTAAAAATCTAATCCAAATAGAAGATCATGTTGCAAATAGTCTAAATATAGATTCTAGCCTGCATTATCCACCTATAACAATGGCATTTATTACTTATGCTCTTTTTTAGTTATATTCCTGAAGTATTATAATTTTATATCTAACTTTGTATTGCTTGGTTATAAACCATTTAAGAATTTTAGGAAGTGTTCAGTGTGAATTTTGACTTAATATAAACAAAAATGAAATTTTACCTATGTACAATTAATTCTGCTTTGGGTATCAAACAAATCATGATTTGGACAAAAATACAAGTCCTTCATATTAGAGAGAAAGAAGATTGGTGCTTCATTGCAGCTAAGGCTGGGACTGTGAAATCATGACCCTCTTATTCAGTGTGGAAAGTTAAATCATGTAACCATTGGAGCTAAGTTTTCTTTCCTTAGAAATGAAATATTTTGTGAAGCAATCTATGATTTTACCTCTAAGCACGTACGTACACAACACACACACACACAGATCTTGAATTTTTAAGATCTTGTTATTACATTTGATAAAGGAATTACTGAAACCTGGCAAAGATTTCTGGTAAGATTTTATAAAGACCTCAAGAAGGGCTTAAATTCTATTTGGGGCATCTGTCTTTGAAAAAAATTTAGGGATTTGTTAGCGATAAAGTGGAGATGAAACTTAGAATATGCTGGTTCAAAAACTGAATTCCATATGCAATATATGAAGCTCATAGGCAAGGATGAGAGATTTAAAAATGAAAAAAAAAAACTAATTCTTTGACTCTTATGTTGAAAGTGAGTTCAAGTGAGTTCAGTAGCCATGAGCTGCTGTTGAAGTTGGCGGCACAATGCCGTGAAACAAATGGATTCTTTCATTTGTCTTTATGAAAATTTGGCTCTACTCTTTAGAGAAGTTTGTAAACTTTCATGGTCAAAATTTAAGCATAGGACAGTGATATGCCTACTTGGTCAGGCTCATAAGCTGTAGCTCTATGACTCTAATGCCATCTATCTACTCCACCTACCTGCTTGTATCTGATTTTATCTCTCTGATTTTTCCACTTGATTTTACTTTTCTCATAAAAAATTGATGTTTGATCAAGATTTCAAAAGGAATGATGGAACAAAAGAAAGAGGTAGGTGGCGGGTAATAAGAGCAGAGAGGTAGCCAATGTCCGATCATGAAGGAGTTTTATTTTAACTTTATCAAGAGAGCTCTAGGGTGCCCCAAAGGAATGTAAATCAAGAAAGAGGCTCTTGGTGGTCAGATTTGATTATTTCCTTTGCAAATATTAGTGCAGTTCTGAAAGAGAGTCCTCCTCCCTAAAGCATCCTGTGACCTCGTTCACTTTCCCTTTGCTATTCATTCTGTAGCACTGGGCACTCTATCCTCTCTCATAGGCCAGGGATCTCCAAAGTTTTTGGATGCATACCTTTATGTTTGAGAAAACATGAAAATAAATGACTTATTCTCTCACACACATTAAATCCTGAGGTTGACCTTCCAGAGCTAGTGTGGTGGCTCCACAGTATCATAAGTTACTTCTATCTTTCTGCTCCCATATCCTTCCTATGGCTTCTGTCCTATGGTGTCAAGATGCCTGTTGGGGCTCTAGCCATCACATTTGGGCCCAAGAAGGAATAAAAGGAAGGACAAGATCTAAAGTGTTGCTTTGTAGCTTTCTGATTTTCTTTTAAGGAGACTTCCCAGAAGTTCCACTCAGCAATTTTATCTGATTGTCCAGAATATAGTCACTTGACCTCACATAGCTGTAAAGGAGGCTGGAGAATGTAGTGCTTTAAAAGAGAAAAATTCATTCTTTGACTCTTATGTTGAAAGTGAGCTGGGTACACTACCACACCTAACAAATATTATAGAAGAAAAGAATGCTATTTCTGCCAGTTTGCTTTGTTCTGTCTAGTCAAAACAGCCCTAGTGCTTCTCTGGAATGTTTTAAGAATATATCATGTTGTGTACATCTTTTTTTTCAAGAGATCCCCGAAACGTATTTCTTTATGTATTTATGTATCCCAAAGTAATTTAGCAAATAACAAGCTGAGACAGGTAAAAACATCTGTGTTTTTATTCAACCACACAGCACCTTCCCACGTTGTGTCATTTGTTCTAATATTTGTCTCTTTTGCATCTCCATCAATGTTTTTCATACATTTCCTGTACGTTTGCTGGCAAAGCCTTTCAGTTTGTTGCCAAATCGCACCTTAATGTTATTTCAGCCATTTTCACAATGGAAGAAAAACAAAAATGAAAAATTATAATTGTTGAGTGATATTTGGTAAAATACTGGATTCAGCATATTGTGACATAAACTTCACTGAATGTCATGGATGTTTAGCTTTTAGTTGTCTTGTTGGCTATGTCTTCATATTAATATTAGCTGTAAATTCAAGCTGCTTCTCTTAAGAAATTTTTGGCATGTTGCTCCAGGACTGGACTTGACATTATTAGCATGACACAGTCCTGTGCCTGAAACTGTTCAGATTAAGTACTGTCTCAGAATCATTTAATGTAAGCCACGTTTGTATTTTCAGATTTCTAGTAGCCACACTGAAAAAATGTAAAAAGAAACAGGTAAGATTAATTTTAGTAATATATATTATGTAACCCTATGTATCCAAAATATTATAATTTCCACACATAATTAATGTAAATTTATCGAGATACTTTATGTTAATTTTTATACAAGTCTTTGATTTTCATTATATAGTTTACGTTTCCACACATGTCAATTTGAACTAGCCACATATTAAGGGCTCACTTCCCATTGAATGTAGACAGTGGGATGCCAGCGTCCAGGTATAGTATTCGCCATGAGAGAGAACCTGAGAAACAAATTTCTGTCAAAAAGTAATTGTTAATGGCTTCTAAGAAGGTGGTCTGTCAGGGACTTTTCTCTCTTATGACACAAAAAGTGGAGGATTCACAGAATATTTTCATAGAGCATATTGTCACATAATACAAGTGGGGGCCAATACTTAATTTTTCTAACAAGTAAGTAAAAGAAACATAGGTAAAAAGGAAAATATGTATTATAACTAATGTAATATCATATAAGCAAACTTTGTAATTGAGCTGAAATTTCCAATGTTTACAATATCCCTCTATTATAAGAAAGGATATACTTCTATACCTGAGTGTATTTATTCCCATTCATTGTACAAAGTGGAACAGATTGCAGCATCAATTAGATATCCTGGGTTTTGTGCCCAGTTGCACTTCTTACCAGCTGTGTGATCCTGGGCGACTGATTTAAGCTCTCTGAATTTTGCTTTCTTTACTTCCAATATAAAGAAAAATATTTCTCTTGCTTAGGTAGGGATAATGTGACAATGAATTAATAGATATAAAAGTGCTTTATGAAGGATATGCTCACATATTATGATTTATTTACTACAGTATTATTACAACAAGAAATTTATTTGGGGGCATCCTGATCTATAATATTTCTGGAATTCCAATAATTTCCAGATATTGGGCCTGATGCCTTTAAATATAGTATCTTTTAAATACAGTGCCTATCTGCACTCCTTTTGAATATGGGAGGGCTGGAGTACGCACTGACCCACAGAGAACAGTGAAAACAATGCTATGTGATTTCCACAGCTAGGTCATAAATATAGTATCCACTTAGCTTCCACCTTGTTTTCTGGACCACTTGCTGTTGGAATTATGAGCTGCCATGTAAGACATCTGACCACCCTAAGGTCACCGTGATGGTGAGACCTTGAGGAGAAATCACATGGAAAGGCCCTGAGACTACATTGAGAGAGGTGCCAAAGAGCCCCAGCCACTTGAGTCATCTATGCTCAGGCACCAGACATGTAAGTAAAGATAATCTCAGCCCCCATCCATTCAAGTCAACCCCAGCCATTGAGTCTTCCCAGCTGATGTTCCAGACAGTGTAGCACAAACAAGCCATATTGATTATATATCTTGTTCAATTTCCTGACCTACAAAATTCATAAGTAAAATAACATAGTTGTTGATATATCATTAAATTCTGGAGTGGCATGTTACAGTGTCTCCATCGGTTTTCACAAAACCCCGCATAATCCCAATTTTTATAGATGGAAACTGAGGGGCGGAGAACTTAAGCAACTTTCAGTCCTGCCGTGGAAACTGGTAGATCTAGCATTTGAACTCAGGTCTGCTTTAAGGCAGAGTCTTTGCTCTTCTAACCACAATGAGGCTGACCTCTGGGCACATGTGTGGCCAGCCTGCTGAGTCCACAGGAAGAAGGGGCAGAAGGAGAAACATATATTCTTGCTTTGGTGCTTGTTTGTTTCCAGGCTGTCTGCAGGATAATCACTGGAGGAGTCCAATCCCTCACATTTGTTATTATCTGCCACAGACATCTTAATTAAATGCTTTGGAGGCCTTTACCATGCAATCAAAACTCCAAGCACTTTTCTCTCTTTGGGGGAAAAAAAAAAAAGTGAACTAAAATTCCTCTCCACTGTTCAGATTCCAGCTATTGATTTCTGCTCTTGTTTCTAACCTACTTTCTCTCTGAGAGGCCAAGTCCTCCAACAAGATAAGAATAAATAAAAGCAAGTTGGTGCCACCTGGGTGAAAGAGGGTAGGGAGATTAGGACACCCTGATAAGGGCCTGAGTTGATGGTTCAATAGGAGAAGGGTCAAGAGACCTTAAGTTAAAACTTGTTTGAACTTGAAAAACCCTTTCTTGAACCCTCAGTAGAAAGTCTTTTCACTTTCACAGGGAACTTTGCACCACATACACAATAAGAATAAGAAAAGTTGAGAGAGAAAAAACAAGAAAGCAAAGGGATGCTGTATTAAATAGCAAACATTTCATCACTGCTTAATTTAAAATTAAAAATCTAAGCTAATGTTTAAATGGGAAAATAATTTACTCCCTTAATTTTATTAGATAAAGAGGCCAAGGCACAGAGAGCGCATGTGGTGTTTCTGAGATGGCAGCATACCAATGGGAGCAGGGCCTGGAAAAGAATTCTAGATTCTGTACTCTCACTCCCTAAGAGTTGTCCATATGTATTCTAATGTTGTTCATATTTATTTTTATGCAATGCAATTACTATGAAGGATGTTTGTTTTACATAAAATTGGGCCACTTTGGTTCTGTGAGGCTATATTAGAGTAAGTGGTCAACAGATTTTTAGAGGGAGTGAGAAATGGAGAAAGAAGGAATAGAGTTTGAAAGGTAAAACATCAATATCATTTTAGCAGCTTTGGTTGAACATCTAAATAATCTATGGCAGGCTCCTATGAGGTGACTTGCATATGTTATCTCATTTAATCTTCAAAATTCCCTGAGGTCAGTTTTCTTATCTTTGTATTTATACAAAGTATTCACTTTTAAAGAGGTTAAGTCACCTTGGAAATGGCAAAGTTCTAGCTTAAGCACTCATTCATCTTATGCCAAAGCCTATGTTCATTCTACTGTGCCAGGGATTCCCGTGGTATATACTTAAGAGTTCTAAGTATATACCAAGTGTATTCTAAGTATATGCCAAAGTATTTTCCCATGGTATATACTTAGATAGTTCTAAAATGGATGTGATATATTTTATGTTTATGTATTTATTTTAGTGTGCATTAGAAAAATAATGTAACAGGTACGTAAAACTCAAATATTTGTGGATATTATTTCTTACAATGGGGTTAAAATCTGTGTTTAAGTTAAAAAAGTGGGTAGAGTTGAAGAAAAATATATACTAAATAATCACATAAATGAATAACAAAAATATAAAATAGTTTAGGTAAAAAATAAAGTGCTATGGAATGAAGCTGAAGTTTGGGAAACTGTATTATGCTAGGCTGCCATGATACCGTTGATTAACTATTGGCTATTGAAGGATTTCCAAAGAATAGGTCAGACTTTCCGACACTTAACATAAGTGAGATGTGGTTTTCAAAGTGATAGCAATAATATTAGGGTTAAAGTATGCTCTTAAAAAAATATAACTCCTTTTAAAGGTATCTGTTTGATTTAATAGAAATGTAAATGTCATGTATTCACAAAGGGGTGTTCTCAGTGAGAACACTAGCTATCCATCCATCCATCCATCTAATGGAGTGAATTAGGTACCTGAAATGTAGTAGAAATAGTGCAATTAATGCACACTCCCTATGTTATAGGAGCTCATGTTTACTGGGGGAGACGGTCATGTAAACATTTAATGACATATTTATTTCTGGACAAAGTCCTATGAGGTCAACTGAGGAGTGAATTCCTCTCAAACTCTCCAGGAGTGGGACCTCTGGGAAAATTTCAGTGCAAAGAATTCTACTGTGGATAATGAGTTGGCATTAAATTCAGTCCACATTGCAGGCCTGGTGAAAACATGCTACCTACATCTGATAAATCATGGGGATCTTTAGGGTCAAGGTGGAACATGATACTTCACAATGTGAAACATCTAGCATAATTGTCACCCAGAGTTTATCATTTTAACATCGCCTTCTTTATTAGATAGAATTATTTTCAATAATGATCCTAAAGTAAAAGGATTCATAATAATAACGGTCAGAAAAGAAACAGAGTAATAGATTAATGTTTTGTGATTACATTAATGCATTTTTTTGAAGAAAGGGGAAAATGTATATCATCATATTGTTCACTTATAGTAATAAATAACAACAGTTTGTTTTTGAAGTTTAATTTCTGCCAATTTGTCAATGACTTCATCAAAATCATCAAAATAAATCTTCTTCAGACATTCCTGAAAAAAAGAACATAGCTAGATTTTTTCAATTTGTTTGATTCACAGTTCATCAAAGAACAAGCTTTATTACGCGGAATTTCAAAAAGTTTCTTGTTACAAAGCAACATATATGAAAATAGTTATGAAAAATCTTAAACGTAAGGATAAATTTGGCAGAGATTATAAAAATTCCATTTTACAATAAATCCCTCCCAAATGCAACTATCCATATATTTGTTTCTTTAAGATAGGGTGATTGATTGTAGGGGCTTTAAATGAATGTCTCTGCAGTGGAAGAATTATAAACACAAATTAAAACACCGTGCAATGACGGAATTAGTCACTCACGTTCTGTTTCTTGTCTTTGCAATCGCTGTGCCATCACTGTTTATGTCCAAGCTACTGTTTGTTTAAACACTGGAGTATGTAGTACAGCAGGGGTTAGAACAGGAACTTAGCCTGAAGCCAGCTCAAAGGATTTCAAACCGTTACAAATTTACTCACAATGTGAATTCATATAGCTGGGTCTAGGTGTACCGGGTCAGCTATCTAACTGAGGATTCTCTGAGTCTCATGTAAAAATAATAAAATATACTAATTTTCTGCTTCCATATATGTATTTCTAAAATTCAATTGTATTTATAGCAATTGTTTAGAACTTAAACAACATATTTTTTAGAGAGGAATCTATATCACTGGTATTATTTAGATTTGCTAATGCATGGTATTGATAACAAGTAGGCCGACTTTTAGTCAGTTTTATTATTGTTTTCGCATTGTCTCCAAGCACTACATCTGTCTTATTGATGGCAGTGAGGCCAGCCATTCCCAGGCCCATCTTTGGCGTGCCACTTCTCTTGGGCAATCTTTGATGGCAGAGCTAAATGATGTCTTATCAGACCCTGAGAATTGGGCCTGGCCCTTCCAGGGAGGTTTAAACGTAGTTAATAGCAGTAATAGTAAACCTCTGATCTCTGGTATGAGACCCTAAGTTTATTCGGAGAAAGCAGAAGCATAACCAGGCAAGGGATTCTGCCCACACGTTCTATACTCTGGGGTTCTTACTCACTTGTGTCTGGGTGACACCATATCACCTTAACACAGAAGAGCTTGATTCTGTGTTCTGCTCATCTTTACCTCACTGAGGGATAAGCTGACTTCAACGGTCAACTTGCAGCTTCAGTCAAGGCCTTCAACCCTTCTCTCTCTCTCTTTCTCTCTCTAAAGTTGTGATTCAGTGATTTGTATTCAGTGATTACTGATATTGGGGAAAGAGAAATCTCCACTTCCATTTGCATAGAGGTGACTAGGTGTTTTATTTTATTTTTATTTTTTATCAAGGTATACAGTTGGTCACAATATTATATTCGTTTTAGGTGTACAGCATAGTTAAATTAAAAAAAAATCAAAACAAATAAATAAAACAAAAACAGACTCAGAAATAACAAATGCACTGATGGTTGCCAGAGGGGAGGGTGGGGGAAGGATGGGTGAAAAAGGTGAAGGGGAATATAGTCAATAATGGTGGGATAACTTTACACGGTGACAGATGGGTACTCGACTTAGTGTGGTCAGCACATCGTAAGATATATAAAGGTCTCCTCATCTGGAAAAGTGCACACTTGTGCTCTGTGGGCTGCAGAGGCCTGGCAGGCAGTAACAGTGGCGAGGGCAGGACAGGGGCAAGCGGCGGGAGTGGAGGCTGTGAAGACTGTGAAGATGGGAGCACCCACATTCTGTCCAAAGGGGACAGCACCGACTTCACTCTTGCCCATCGCTGCCACATGCAGTCTCAGGGTTAGCAGATATTTTCATTTTTCTAAAAAGGTCAGTTATCTTGCTTTTCTATGTTAAATCTCTCCTCTTTAAATGTTGGTCGTAAATCAAAACTGTTTGATGCCTGTGTGGGCCAAATAATGAGTAAGTGCAGGCAAGTTTCTGGTCTTCAGACTTAGGGAGCGTTCTGAAGCTTGGGTTTCCTGAGTGAATCTACCTTGCTGGAAAAGAAGAGGCTTGGCAGTCTTTCCTGGGTAGGACATCCAAAACATGGCTTCTGGGCTGATGCCAGGCTCACAGCTTGGAGGTTCATAAATCAAGGACT
This sequence comes from Rhinolophus ferrumequinum, assembly GCF_004115265.2. NCBI lineage: Eukaryota > Metazoa > Chordata > Mammalia > Chiroptera > Rhinolophidae > Rhinolophus > Rhinolophus ferrumequinum. The sequence goes on from NC_046300.1 coordinate 19,692,556, forward strand.
GCGTCGTTGGTTCCGTCCCAATCTGTTTCATCCATCCAGATCTCAACCACCAGGCTGCAAGAAAAGGAGATTACCTTTTATCAGTGGTCACCATTCGACAACATGGCTTTGGGGTCCATTTGAAATCGGGCTGACTTTTTCTATTAAAATTGAAATACAAATAGAAATGAAAATGAAAGAAACAGAAATTCCCAAACTAGCCAGACAAAATGAAGGTCCAGAATCTTTTCTTGCTAATATGCTTCTTCATTTTTATGGTGGAAGGCAAGGTCATATCCCTTTTGAAAGTGTAAATTAAGTAAGAAATATCTTTACCGTTTGCTTTTATAGATTGTGTGTGTGTGTGTGTGTGTGTGTGTGTGTGTGTACTCTCACACTAACATTTCAGCTTAATTGGTATGAGCAGTAAATTATTAGAGACACTTGTTTTTTAAACTTGCAATTTACTGCAACTCACTGCCCATTTCACTTCTTCTTCTCTTATCCCCTTGGTATTTTTCTAAAATACACAAAATATTATTTTAAAGAAACTCTACAAAGGACTATCAAAGATTAACGAGAGATGAGCAGTTATTGAAATTAAGAAGAAAGAAAGGGAAGCAGGGGACCAGGAGAAGGCAAAGGCAGGGGAAATAAAGCCTGCACAGAATTATTACTCATTTTAGTCATTAATCAAAACTGTTGCTCTTTATAATCGTGTTGGGTCCTGGTGGGCTTGCCTTTGGGACAGAAACCTGTGCTCTCATTCTTTTGTTCTATGTTTTCATTGTAATGGGAGAGGGCACTTATTCAAATATAACGCCATTTCTGGAGAAATTATAAGAACATATTGAAAGTCAGTGTGTGAGAATTCTCTCATCCCCAATTTTCCGTGCCATAAAGGACATTTTCATTTGCATTGTTTGTTGCGAACAATTAAAATCGAGGAGAGAGCATACTCAATTATAAATTAAACCTTTTCAGAAGAGGATTAAAAATGATCTTATAAACAGGCTTTTTAGTGTGAGAGGATAAGCTTTAACTCTGAATTGAAAATCAATACCACATAGAAATTGAAGCAAGAGCATTTAATTAATCTACAGTTTATCCTCTAGTGTTGTGATAAACAAAAAGAAACTGTAATTTCCTTAGAACCTTTCCATTTAATTTTTAGCAACAATTGCATTAACAGAGAGGGTAATTATTAGAGCGAAGGAATGCCTGTGGATGCTTTGCAATCACAGGAACAATATTTAAAGTCTCCATGCTTGAAATTTAATCTGTCTCATACTGCTGTGACCTAATAAAAGAGTACCTGAATTTCAACCATTTACAAAGTAGTACGTCTTGCATTTGTCTGTGCTTGCCTGTTTTTATTTAACTCCTGGGGGTGGGGGTGGGGGAACCTGCTCTAGTGATTTACAACAATTATTCTAAAATATTGCTTCATTGATGAAAGGAACAAAGCATTCCTGGCAGGGCCAATAAATGATTTATATATAACACTTTCAATGAATATTTCACTTTTCACTTTGCATACACAAACACAAGCCAAGAGAAACCAGGAATGTAATTTCAGAATCTATACGAGAATTTCAAGGCCAAATATTAAATACGAGAATTTAGGGAAGAAAAAAAAAATCACCGTTAAAGACAACCATTAAAAATAATCATCCTTGTAACTTAACATTTACTCACATCCCTAATTATTGAAATAGGTGTCTTTTAAAGACAATATTACTTATAGGGAATCTCGGTGGGTTTCCAAATTTAGATCTTGCTTAAAATACTTGGGATCTACCCCAAATCAATGAATCAGAATATCGAATTTATGGGTCTGGAATAGGATCCAGGAAACTGAATTTTAGACAAGTATGCCTAGGGGATTCTAGTACAGATCACATTTTAGGAAACCCTACACTACAGCTGCAACAAATTACCCATGTTTATCAGACATTTTGCTAGCAGCTAAATGCTTTTTAAACTCAGTAAAGAAAGAGAACAAATCCAGAGTTGCTCTCACAAAGGCAGGTGGTTTTTCTAGGACCTGCGGTCTTAACCTGTCCTTCAACCTTAAGAGGTAACCCAGGAGTTATGCTCCATGGACTGCTGAGAACTAGCACACCTCTCTCCACAGCGCTTGATTAAAAAAAGCTCTTCTAGCTCCTTTCTGGGAAGAACTACAAAGTTGACATGACCATACTTGTGAGAGTGTTGCTAACATTTGGGGTACTTGTAGCGAGTTAAGACTACCATGTAAGTGGAACCCTCCCACTGTAGTCTAACCAGCTGTTCCAGGCCTCTGTCCTCTGTTCTGATTGGTTATTGACCTGGCCATCCCCATTATTAAATATTTTGCATCTTCAGTGTTTTTAACGAAATTCTTGTGGCAGACAGCCATATTTGGCGGCTTAACAACCTTTCCCAGCCCTGTTTTTATTTTCCCACTTTCCACTAGAAAGAATGAAAAGTCAATATTGCCCTTCCCAGAGTCTCTTGCAACCAAAAATGGCATGCCACTTAGTTTTTAATCAAGAAGAAATAAGAGGAAATCTTCTGGAGTCATTCTCCAGAAGGATTTTTCCTCCACAATGAAAGCAAAGGGGATCTGAGGAGAGGTTTCTTACCATCCTGGCTGCCCCCTGCCTCCTGCCTTTGGAAGCAGTCACATGAGGAACTGATGTAGGAAGTGGTAGCACCCACCTTACAACCCAGGGCAGAATCCATGAAAATATCAGACCCTAGTTCTCCACATTGTCATGGCAGAGCTGATGAACTAACCCTGGAAGGGGCCACCTCCAGACTTCTTGTTTGTTATATAAAAATTAACGTCCTTGATTTTTAGGTCTTTTTATTGTTTAGTATTTTTGTCTTTCATCTGAAATCATTCTAACTGATGTTTTCTGCAACAAACCTCTTTCTTCTCTGAGCCATCTTCTCTTAGTGGACTATTTTCCCAGGAACTCGTGTTTTTCGTTTGTTTGTTTGTTTTAAGTAATATTCAAGAATTTCTAACTGGGCGAGCGATGGTATAATTTGTACACACAAACACACTTCAGATTCAAGGTCAGATTACCCAAAGTTAAAATCTAACGTGCACAAGCCCTCAAAACTATCTTCTTATTCATCGTTGTATTAATTGATGGACATCTACTTTGTCTTACTCTAAAATGTTTTGAGAAAAAAAGAAACCTTATAAGTACTCACAAATTACAGGCCCGTTGAATTAAAAAAATTCGGACAGTCTCTAAAAGGGAGTAAAGATTAGGAAACAAACAGAGCCTGATGAGGGGAAGATAGAAAACTGCGTAACCTGAGATGCTCTGTAGCAGAGCCATGTTCATATTTGTTTTTATACCAAGTAATAGTTATTCAAAGCCAAGCAATTGTTCAGAACAATGGTAACTATTCCTGATCCTAATGTCAGGAAGGATTTTTTTTTCTTCTGAGGATCCTTATAAGTAAAGTATGGTGTAATGTAACCAGGCTCTGTGAGATGACATCCCTCAATGTTTGACTGTGGCATTGCACCAGAGTGTGTGGTCGTTCGTGGAGCTCACCAACGCAGCCCAGAGTGAAGCAGAGCAGAGTCTGCCTAAATAGCCACCTAAAAGCAATTTATGGAGCACATTAGGATAAACCCTTGCTTAGTTTGAATATATAGAATCTAATTTCCAGCAAAAAGTGCTGTGATTTTAGTATAAGTGCTAAGGGCACAGACTCTGAAGCCAGGCCGCCTGGCTTCGAATCCTAGCCTCAATGCCCATTGACCATGGACAAGTCACATAACCCTTTTGTACGTAGTTCATAGAGTTTTGTGAGACGTGCATGCATTCCAATTCCAGGCAGACAAATATCATGTAAATGTTTGTTATTATCCTATTTGGGGCTTTGAATTAAACTCTGTAAAATATTCCATACCCCGTTGCAATGTGGGTGAGGAGGGTTTCCCACGCCAAGCAGATTTTGGACAAGAGCTGGGTATCGTATAATTCAGCTCACGATCTGCCCAAAGATAAAAAGTGTTAGATCCCACAGGTTAAAGGCTTAGTCCTATAAGACTGCCCTCCCTTTCAGATGCCAACCGCAAGTGCAGGTTGTCATCTATGCTTCTGACACACTGATTGATCAGAGGTTCCTATGATCCTCCTCCTTGAGTTCAATTATTTTGCTAAAGCAGCTCACAGAATTCAGAGAAACATTTTACTTGTTAGATCACCGTCTTCTTATAAAAGGAAAGAACTCAGGAATAGCCAGACAGAAGATGTGCGTAGGGCAAGGTATGTGGAAGGATCCCAGATGGCCTGCTCTCTCCCAGTCCACCACTCTCCCAGAATCTCCGTGTATTTACTAAGCCTGGGAACTCTGTCCTTACGGGTTTTTGTGGAGGCTTCAGTACATAAGCCTGGCTGATTAAACCACTGGCCATCGGTAAATGATGTAACCTCCAGCCCCCTCTCCCCATCCCAGAAACCAAAAGGTGGGACTGAAAGTCCCAATCCTCCATTCATGGTTGGTTCTCCTGGCAACCAACCTCCAACCTTAGGTGCTTTCCAAAAGTCACCTCATTAACATAAACCTAGTTGTGGTGGAAAGGGTCTTGTTGTATATAACAAAACATACCTTTATGGCTTTGAAGGCTTTCAGAAACTGAGGATGAGAGCAAATATTTTAACAAAAGATGCTCTCGTTATTATTACTCAGGAAATTTCAAGGGTTTGGGGAGCTCTAAGCCAGGAACAATGAATGAAGACAAATCTATAAGAAATATATTTTGGTCATCTGAATGACTAAATATACATTTCTTGTAAATTGCAATAATGCACCATGGCATCTATCTTTCAGGACTCTGGTTACCTAGTCCTCAGAAAAAAATTATTCCCAAAGTTGGTGACTTTAAAAAGCAACCATTTATTATGTCTCACAATTATATAGGTCAGGGATTTGGTAGGGTTCATATAGACAGTTTTTCTGCTCCTTGAGTCATTGTCTGGGCTCACTCAGTGGTACTCAGCTGGTAGATGGACTGGGTTGATCTGGGGGGCCCAAGATGGCTTTATTCACATTTCTACATGATGGGAGGGATGACTGGAAGTCTGGGACGGTCATGCAGAGTGCCTACACGTGACCCATCCAAACTGGCAGCCTCTCTGCAATCGGAGTTCTCACGTGGTGGCTCAACTTCCCCAGAGTGGGTAATCCAAGAGACCCAGGTAGAAGCTGCAGGACATCTTGAGACTTAGCCCTAGAAGTTCCAGAATAGAACTTCCACTGAATTCTAGTTTTCAAGCAACCATAGAGATCAATACAGATTCAAGGGGAAAGGGATTACACACCACATCCTAATAAGAAAAGGGTAAAGAATTTGCTGTCATTTGTAATCTATCATATCCTGTGGTCCAACCTGAGACATATAGTACTACATCACTGCATATAAACACATCCCTTCTTTAGTCTCACAAGCATTGTTCAATGAAACATAGTTTAAACACTTTTAGGAAAAATTTATATTTTGGGGACTTTTGACCACAGAAACCAGGGAGCTAATAATCATTTAATATTTTCTTAGTATCAATGTTATAGTATACTTAGTATCAATTTTATACTATAAAAACATATACAGAATATCTTGATTTTAAGATTTGGCTATCTCTACTTTCTGTTCTGTGAACTGGGCCAAGAGAATTCAGGCCCTTATAACTTGGCAATTATGGGCTTAGATATCTGTTACTTACATGAAGCTATTTGATGCTATCAGAGATCATAGCTCAGTATCCAAACTCAAGACTAATCGGTGTACCAATATCCAGACTTTGTAGGTCAGCTGAAAAGTGAATCACCTGTGTTAGAGACTGATAATAAAATATGAAGCTTGAACCCCCTGCAAAAATGCCTATAGATGGAAGACACCACGAGAAAGGCATACAGTTGGATTTCAGCTAGGCAATAAAGGAAAAGTGGGGAGTTTTGAAAGAACACACCTGGTCTAATATTTATCTTTTAACTTGGTCGAAATCTCATAGTGGAGGATTCCAGATGAAATTTCTCCCTCACGCTATCCAGTGAGCACACCATTGTTTGTTCTTGTTTTCTTTGTTTGTTGTCTTTGTACTGTACATTGAAATACGTTTGGGTATGGTGTTCATGTTACTCTTTGGCACCGTCCTCACTACTCCTTATTGTCATACACAGATCTGCTTCACTTATGTCTGTTACGTGTTTGGTGCCTAACTTGAGAAGGCCTTATTATTTCCATGGCTTTCTCTGGTCTTTATTATCTTTTGGGATCAGATGCTAACCTATAACATGAAGGAAAATAAGTACATTAAAAAATGCATCACCTACCCTTGGCTATTGAGAGTAGGTCACAGAACGGGGGCCAAGAGGAGCTGGGGGAAGAATGGAATATACCTGCGTGGGGGAGCTGGTGTTATGCATTCTCTCACCCTCTGATTACTCTTGCTGGCTATCTCGTAGCTTGACCACTAAAGTTTGAATCCAAAATTAAATAGATTGACACTTAGTTTCAAACTACTTACTCTGTTGTCCTATATCATCCATCTTAACCACCATCACGCCAAAGACTACCTCAAAAATTGTGAAAAAAAGCACAATTTTAAAAGGATGTGCCCAGGAGGGTGAACTGCCTTCCCTATAGCTATTTCAGTATGTGGACTGGCATCATTTTCTCCAGGGTCTCAGCAGCTAGTTGCTAATTATATTATCAGTGATTGCAGTGGACTCCTCAATAGCTAATAGTTGTAGGGAGCACAAATTTTATGTAAGTCATTAGAATACCATACGATTGACTTTATTCGTCACCAAACACATCATCAGATCAAGCTTGCTCTTGTTTTGACAGAGTAAATTCAAGCAAAGGTCACTTTAATAAATAATCCTATTTTATCAGATAGATTTTTGCTTCCTGGAAGATACATTTTTTTCCACCCTGAGTATGCATATTTTCTATAGGTTTCTTCATATTCACTTCTCATTATTGGCAGTTTAACAATTTTCATGTTAGACAAGAAGAAGGAATGTTCCTCAGGTCCCATGCTAAGAAAATTGTGGTGTTTCATTCAGAAAATTCTGGAATTGAACTGTACGCAATGGTTGGGTCTCTAGTGAAGAGGTCAACTTTACTCCCAGCCCCCTGTCAAACATAATGCAATTTGAGACCCTTTGAGTTTTTCATTTCCCTATACTTGTTGCCTTTTGGTCCTGTGTCAAGGAATTATTCTCATTAGAACAATAACAACAAAAACCCTTTGTTCTTTCATTGGTCTCTTGGGTGGTTTTAGTGGTATTGAACTCAGACATATATTTGCTATTTCTTCAAACCATGAATTCCACCTCTCAATGGGGTCATTACAGTCCTGCAGCATGAGATAAATCAAATTGTATGGCGTTTGTTTGAGAGATTTCTAAAGAACAAAAGGAGTGTGTGTGTCAGGAGGAAGGATGGGGGTGGATGGAATCTATTCATACCTCCAAGATCACGGAAAACTCCCTCTCCTTAAAATAGCTGCCCTTTGTGGCAGGTATTACTTGTCACCTACCCCAAACCCATTTTTCTTTTTCCTTCCTAGCAGGATCCCTGATTTTGTTCAGGGCTACAATGTTTGTAGTTAAAAAGAGTTATCTCCTGGAGTTCCTTTGTGTTATGGAACTGCTCTGTATCTTGACTATGACTATAGTCATATGAATCTATATAGGTAATACAATGTAATAGACATACAAAAAAATGAAAACTTTCTATCCCCCTCACCTTCTCCCTCATCCCCACCCCACCTCTCATCTAGCAACCTTCAGTTTTTCCTCTGTATCTCTGAGGCTGTTTGTGATTAGTTCGTTCATTTATTGTTTTCTTTAGATTCCACATATAAGTGAGATTAGAAAGCATAGTCAGTAACCACAAGATTGCCACGGGGATACGAAAGTCAGGTTGGGGAATGTAATCAATAATGTTGTAAAGATTTTGTAGGGTATCCGATAGACACTTGTCTTATTAGGGAGTCCACTTCCTAATAAGGGAAGGGATGGTAGATGCCTGATCACTGCACTGTACACCTGAAACTGAAGCTGAACAATAATGAATGTTAACTATAATTTTAAATATATATACATACATATATATATGTAGTCACAAGAAGTGGAGTACAGCATTAGGAATAGAGACAGTGGAAATGTAAGGGCTGTACGTGATGTCAGAGGGGTAGTAGATTGGGGGAGAGGGGTTATCACTTTGTGAGGGATATAAATGATAAATGTCTAACTATTACATTGTTTTGTACTCCTGAAACTAATTGAAAAAAAAAAAAGAAAACTGTGTTCATGAAAAAAAAAACTGGAGACATCTTAATAAGGTGGAAGTCTTGTCTAATTACTTATAAACAATCACTGTAAATTTTTGAGTTTTGATAATGTACTATAGTTATGGAAGATAGTACCATTGGGGGAAGCAGTGCGATGCTTACCTGGGACCTCTTGGTATTTCAACCAGTAAGTTGATATTTACAACTTATTGGGACTCTATAATTATTTCCAGATAAAAACTTAAAAAAAATAAAGATATTTACCCAGACTTCTTTGCAAATAAGGATGACCCTGTTACCTAATTTTAACCAATGAGATATAAGCAGAATTGCACAGGTGGTAGTCCTGGGTAGGCTATTTTATCATACTTAAAGAAGGCAGACTACTGCATATGTTTTCATTCTTTGTTCTTTTACCCTTCTTCCTGCATGGAACATAAGCATGTGGCCTGATAAGCAGCTGGTTTCCTGCAAATATAAAATACAAAGTTGCTTAAGTAGATGAAGTTGAAAATTAGAAGGAGCTTGGGTTCTTGACTATACGAGCCCAGGACAGCCTACTTTGGTGTTGTGTATCATGTGAGAAAAATAAATTCCTTTGATGTTTAATACTGTGTAATAGAGTTTATGTCTTTGATGTTGCGTGTTATCCTAAATAATACTTTCTTCTTTGTTCCAAAAGTAACCTTGATCACCAAAGGGTTGGGTGGCAATGAATTGTTATCATCCTTAGGAGAACAATGGTGAGTGCTGGATGACATTTTAGGAATCCTGTGTTCTTTTAACAACTTATCTATGAGTTATGAGTATTCTTTTAGACAAGAAATTCCACTTTTTCTAAGATGGGATGGTTGGATTTAAGAACACTGAAGGCTCTTGTCTATATGAGTAAAGAAAACCTTAAACCAGGGAATGGACAATGATGGCATCTAGGGACATGTTAAGTCAGTTATAGTGAGAAATAGATCAATATTGAAAGGAAGGAGGCAGATCAAATCACTTTTCACAATGGTTTACTCCTCTTGTCTTTGTAAGAGAACAGTCACTCCTACCTGACCCCATATATCTTGCTAAGCTTCCTGGGAGAAGAGTAAATGTCTTCCTTTAATTACTTTGGGCTTGGCCACATGACACGCTTTGGCCAATGGAATGTGAGAGGATGTGATGCATCCATGATCACACAGAAACTTTCAGAGGCCTCAAAAATTTCCATAAGAGCTCTTAATCTTCTCCTATGTCCCGGACCTAGGCATGGCACACACAGGAGCTTCTCTTCCCTTCAAAGTCACTGAATGAAAAAATACGTGGAGCAGACCTACAGCCTGGCTGCAGTCAATCCACAGCTGAATCATAATATGAGGAAGAAATAAAACTTAGTTGTTATAAGCTGCTGAGATTTTAAAGTTTTTGCTATTACAGAAAAACTGACTAGTACTGAGAGGAACTTACAAGCTTTTGACAAGAAGTAGTCCATGGAGGTAGTTGCAAAAGTGCAAAAGCCATAATCTGAGGAGGAAATTGTGGTTAGAAGCTGGGAAATAGTCAGGCACTAAAGAATGGGAACTTAGGCTTGTTTGGTGAATTCTCTAAATTCTGCTGAATGTTTCCTGTTATATGACATAATGGTTACAAGTAGTAGTTCTGAAGCCAGGTGCATGCTTTCTCATCCCAGCTCTTCCATTTGCAAATTGTGTGTACTTGGTCAAGTTACTAATATCTTCTCTAAAATAAGGTAAACAGGACTTAATTCATTGGTTGGTATACAAGAAGGGTTAAATGTATTAACACATGGCCATTCAAACAGTGTTTTGTCTAAATTGTGCACACAATAGTTAGATAGTATTTATGTGCGAGGGTGTCTCCCTCCTCCCTTATGCCACAATACTCTGCTTTTTGCTAAGACAATAAGGAAACTACCAGAGCTGTGAATATAAGCACTAAAATGGATGAAGGTCTGGAAGAAATTAGGGCAAGACAAATGAAAGTCAGAAACATGAGTCCAGTGAGAAATGCTTTATCTATTATCTATATCTGTCTATCTATCTATCTATCTATCTATCTATCTATCTATCTATCTATCTATCTATCTATCTATCAATCTATCATCTACTGCCTATCTATCTATCCTTTATTTCTATTTTCCTGTGAACTAGCCTTTAAAGAAAATACATTTACCAAAGTAAAAGGCAGTCTTTAAAATAGGTTTGCTTTTAAGCTAAATTGCTATTATTTTTTTTATTGGTAAATGTTAAGCATGCTCAAAACTGGAGAGAAATGTACAGGCACTGAAGTATAATAATCAAATCATGACCATTCTGTTTCATCTATGCCCTCTGTTCCCCTGCCCCTCCATTCCACTGAGATTATTATGAAGAAAATCTCAGATGTCATAGCATTTGATTGAATAATTTTGAAAAATTGTTCACAATTAATCTTTTTCTACTAACTGAGAGCATGTCCGGACTCTTTGAGTATTTTTATCCTGAGTTACATAGCATCAGAAAATAGGAGTATAATAATTAAGTGGTGGGTGGCATATCAGCTTGTTAAAATATAAAGTGTGGGCTGTTATCATGGTCTAGAGCCAAGAGACTGCCACACATACTTCCCACATGGCTTCAGGGCACTCCTTTTTGGAGTGCAGTGACATGAGAGAGATTTTTGAGTGGTACTTTTAAAACCTGAAGAAAAAAAATCAATGCAAAATATCAATTTGTTTTATTCCAATATATATTTAAAGACCGCCAAGAATACAATATGCTTTAGTATTTAGGAAAACAGGTAAGTTCAAGATGGGCCCTGCCTTTAGAGTTTAGTGAGGATTAGACACATGTATAGCTAATTATATCCTAAGGCAGATTGAAGACTTTTACTACAGAATTTCAAACCAAATGCTATATCATCAGAGAGAGAGTGTGAGCAATTTTGTATTGGGGGGATGAGGCAAAGGGAGACAGTTTCACAAAGAAAGCAGTTTTTAATTTAGCTTTTAAGGAACCACTAGCATTTTGGGAAGTGGACTAGGAGGTGGGTGGATGACAGTCAAAAAAAAAAAAAAGAAATTTTAAAAGGTGTGAAAATATATACATGTCTTAACCAAGAAATCAGTGACATTTTGAATCCCAGTTCTGGAATCTTCTTTCCAGCATTATTTAAGTCCAAGAAATATTCTAGACACTTAGTTTTTAATAGATGTCATTTGTTGGCATAAAACATTTTCTGCATACTGATGAAATTTAATGGGCACATCAAATAACGTAAAATTTATGTTCATTTTAGCTATTCCCATAAAACGAATTGGCAAACGATAGTTCCAGGCCAAGTCTGGCCCAGTGCCTGTTTGTACAAATAAGGTTTAATTGGAACACAGTTACACCCATTTATTTAGCATTGTCTATAATGTTATGGTGCATGGAGTTGGGTAGTTGCAAGAGATCATCTGGCCTGCAAGCTTAACGGATTTACTCAGAGTCAGAGTTAGGGTGAGGTGAGTAAGGTGTCTCGGGTGCAAAAATCTAAATAGGTACTCATTCCAGGGGCACTGGCATGATCCTGAAAGCGAGAACTTTTTAAAACTTTGTGCCTTAGATGCCTCACTTGTCTTATCCTAGTCCTGACCCTGTATCTATTTACTATCTGGCTCTCTATAGGAAAGTTTTTCCAACTCCTGTTATAAAACAAAAGACTTTGTAGCAGATTATATTCTTAAATTATTTAGCAGTTTTCCTGGAATGAAATGAAGTCTGTTAATTTGCCAATGAACAAGAAGAGTGGGAAGTGATGAATTTAGCTTTCATTAATTTATGGTAATATGTCAGTGAAGAGTACCAGACTATGGCATCCCAAAATATGCCACTTTGGCATGAGGAATGTTTTGAGCTAAAGGCAATCGAGAGCCAGCAGACACACAGGGAAAGCTATTTGCCTCATCCTAACTACCTAAAAATAAAATATAAATTTCTCCTTTTATAAGGGAAATTTATATTTCCGAAGAAAATTTCCATTTGTTGAGATGTTTCTGTACGAGGAAGGAAGACAACTCTTATCACCTGAGAGATTCTAATCTACATAACAAGACAACCCTTATTTATCATACCTTCCTTCCCCACATTTCTCGATTACTTCCCTTCCCTGTCCAGAGCCCCAAACACCTTTTCCTTTGTTTAACCTAAAATGGTATATAAAGCTCAATCGTTTGGCTGCCTCCTGGAGTCACATTTTTCTTTGTGAAGTCTAGTGTATACATATATAATTGAAACATTTTTTGCTCTTGTTAAGTTATTTTATCAGTTTGATTTGTGGGCCCCAGCTATTAAACCTAGGAAGGTGTAGGGACAAAGATTTTTCCTCCCCTGTGTCACAAAATGGAAACTCTATTCCACCATCATTTCTGCAAAGTATCCGGGGGTCAGGACTGTTGAATGTAGTGTAGGTGGTTCAGTTAAACAGGACTCATTTGTTGGTCTTTTCCTTTTCTTGTTTATTTCATCATATAATATAATTTTCTTTTCAGGATATTTCCCCCAAGTTGCTTGCATCATTATGACTTCAGGTTATATGGGCAGACTGCTTTGCATTTTATACATTTAGAATCAATGCATGCATTGAGTTTAATAAAATTACTCTCATAAAATAAAAAATAATATAACATATTTTTTTTTTTTTTTTTTACAAATTTACAGAACCAGACAACATAAAATTGTCCAGAATAAGTAAATCTCAAATGCAATTCAAAAGTCTCTTGCACTTCATCCTCTGCCAATTTTTCAGGCAGACTACCTTGAACAGCACTGTGAATGTACCCCACTTTCTAGTGCTTCTAATGGAGTATTTTCCCATATGAATCCTATTGTCACTTCAGTGAGTGCATTTCTTTCAGAGAAAATTGCTTTGGAATATGTTTCATGTGAGTGTTTATCCCATCATCTTGTAGCTCTTACCATATAAAAGATTTCGAGTCGGATACTTTGAAGGCATAACCATCACTAGTGCTACAAACATTGGACAGAACCAGGGACTTAGATATAATGAGAATGTGTTGTGTGACTTAAACTTTTTATAAGAATATACAACTACTCAGTTAAGAAGTTAAAATTGTTGGTATGAAGGATTCTTGGTATTAAAATTGTAGGTATTTTGAAATCTCAGGAATAAATAGGAAATATGTAATAAAAAAATAATTGAGTAAACATTAGATTCCAACAAAATAATGCAAGTAGTAGGCAATACAACGATGCGTGCATTTGGGGTTTTCAAAGCATTCCAGAGTGAAAATAGTTTTATTTTTCAACAATTGCAAAAAAAAGTAAATATCAAGTAGAAATAAATAGAATAATTGATGCTCTAGGTAAAGTTAGACATCATATGTTTTTAACGGATCTAATCAATATGGTATACTAGAAATTATTAGTATTCCACATTCAAGAGTTGAAAATTGAAGACATAACATAGCATTTACCCAAAATCAAAATAAAAAGCTTAGAAAAGTGGTAGTGTGATCATTTTGGAGAGCAAAGAAGGCAAGGCACAGGGAAACCAAAAGGTGGTTGAAAATAGTAAAATACATAGTGTGTGTGTATTGTCACCACTTAGAGCATATTTTTTTCAGTTCAGAAATCCTACTAACCAAGGCCCCTAGAAATCCAAATTATGGGAAAAATGACTGGATATTGTTTACACATCCCACGTGCTTCAGGAAGAAGACCACCCTTCCCATACTCTCCCAAGTGCCCCCACTCCATACTACATCAAATGGTACACAATAGGGTGCTGATGGGTGTTTAGCCCTTCCTCAAAAGAACCTGGCATAAGTCGCAGTAGGAGACAGGATATCAGAATAAATAGGGCATTGTTCCCTTCCATTAGGGCAATTCTGGTGTTCCTGTTGCTTGATAAAGACACAAGTGAGGGAAGTGAGGTTCATTGTTTCACAGAGCTTGCATTTGAAAGTTCTCCTCAGTTGCTTCTTTTCAGAGTAGTTCCTCTGCTGTAAACCTATCTGGGAAAAAGGTCTTGATAACAGTGCCACAAGGAGACAGCTTTTTCTTTTATCCTAATTCTCCTTGTCACCATCTGTGATTAATCACTCAGCAGTTGTATTTGCTAGGCATTTTAAAAGTAGAAAATTGAGCAAGCACCTAAGATCTGACTTGTGGAACATCTTGTGTTTAAAAGTAGAGTGAGAAAGTCTTGAAATAAGCACCTGTAAACCTCTAGGAGGCAGATCATGAGTTGATGATGTGTCTTTTCTTTTTCTTTTTAAGATTTTTATTAAAATATAGCTAACATACAATATGATATTAGTTTTAGGCGTACACCATAGTTATTCAACATTTATGTACCTAAAGAAGTGATCACCGTGATAAATCCAGCAAATATCTGACACCATACTACTTTATTACAATATTATTGACTCTATTCTCCATGCTGTACATTACATCCCCATGACTTATTTGTTTTGTACCTGGAAGTTTGGACCTCTTATTCCCCTTCACCTTTTCCCCTATTTTTGAATTTTTCAATTACTGTTGACATTCAATATTATTTTATATTAATTTCAGGTGTACAACATAGTGGTTAGACATTTGTATAATAAGGGGACTACCTGGTAAGAGCTAAAAGGGAATCCACAGTTGGTCGCTGCCTATGGTGTACGTGGACACACGTGGGAGAGGCCACGCTGTGAACTGCCACCAGTAATGGGCCTAGGGTAGTTCCTCAAAATGCCAGGACACCCTGAGGCCTGCTGCCACCTGCCAGCTACCTTAAGTTTCAGCCATTGATAAAGACTCATGTGATATATTAATATAATACAAGTTGGGTGCTGCAGAGTCTCAGGAAGTCACTAGAGTGGGAAGAGTTGTGGTCCCAGGTTAATGTAAATTCTGGTTTGGTGCCAGTGGTGAGCCTGAAGATACTCAGCAAAAGTCTCAGAGGACACCAAGGCCAGTTGCCACCTGTCTGGGGTCTGTTGGACTCTGATAGTTTTCCAAGAAAAAGTGCAACATGGGTGGGCTGGCTGCTCTTGGAGAAAGTGCCTCCAGTGTTGGGAGAGTTGGGTGGAGCAGGGTGCCAGTGAGTCAGGAGGGTAGCGACTAGGAGCTCACCAGACCAATCAGATTCAGATTTGGTCATGTAGGGGCGGGCTCAACACAGTAAAGATGGCGGCCACCTTCCAGCTGCACGAGAGGAGGACCTCCTCACAGGAAAATGGCGACTGTCCTGCAGCCCTCAATCCAAAGAAAGACAACTCAGTCTGCCCCTCATATGTCTCCAACACCCCCCGAGTTACTGTTCCTCTGCTGGAGCCCAAAGTGAGTGACTGAGAGTGAGAGAATCTGTGCGCGGGCCATTTAAGAGGAAGCCTGGGTTTCCCACTACCTTCTCTCACGCAGATGGTCAGAATCCCCAGTGTTTTTCACAGCCAGATGTTGTGGGGGCTCTTCTTCTTGGCATCAGTACTCTGGGCTGGGGAGGTCAGTGTGGGATTAGTGTCCCTCACTCCTCCCAAGGACTCACTCCTCCTCACTCCTCCTCGGCTGAGATATCCCTCCCAGTTCTCAACCACCACACAGAGTTTTGGGGTTAGCCAGTTCCACATTTCCGCCCCTCCTACCAGTCTCAATGTGGCTTCTTTATATCCTTAGTTATAAAACTTCTGTTCAGCCAGACTTCAGATCATTGTCCAGGTTGGTTGTTCTAGAATTTAGTTGTAATTTTAATGTATTCACAGAAGGAAGCAGGCACAGTGTTTATCTACCCCACCATCTTGGATCTCATGACATTTTTCTTTTTATAGAAATGGGACACATATTAAACACTCTTCTATGTGTGATTTAATCTAGTAAGCAACTGGGTTTAGATTTTGGAAAGGTTCCCGTATCAGTTTGCCAGGCCTACCATAGCAAAGACCCACAGACTGTGTGGCTTAAACATCAGAAATATGTTTTCTCACAGTGCTGGAGGCTGGAAGTCTAACATCAAGTGTGGGCAGGTTTGGTTTCTTCTAAGGCCTCTCGGCTTGTAGACGGCTTTCTTTTTTTGGTGTCCTCACATGGTCTTCCCTCTGGTGTGTGTGTCCTAATCTCTTCTTATGAGGACACCAGTCGTATTGGATCAAGAGCACTCCCATAACCTCATTTAACCTTGATTACCTTTTCAGAGGCTCTGTCTCTAAATATAGTCACGTTCTGAGGTACTGGGAGTTAGGATTCCAACATATGAATTTTGGGGACGTAATTCAGCCCATACCAATGCCCCCTTTCACTTCTTATTAGCAAAAAAATCCCTTTATGGTTCATAATTAGACAAACATTTTTCTGGTTCTTAAATCTCATCTGTGCTACTGAGGGCCCACATCATATAAGAGGAAACTATTTTGACCTCTACAGTTAACTTGGATGTCAGAGGTTTCTCTCCTTCTGAACTCTAGGCTCTAAAATATAATAGAGTTTTTCCAAGTTTCCTCACAGGGCGGGTAGGAAGCCAAAGGGTAGATCTCTGTGTCAAATGTTGGTGAGAATAGACAATTTTAATTTTAAAACTTGAAAAAGGTGACACATAATTTACAGTATTATGTGTACTTTACTTTTTTTACATAATTATTTTCCATCTACTGTGTTTCCCCGAAAATAAGACCTAGCTGGGCCATCAGCTCTAATGTGTCTTGGAGCAAAAATTAATATAAAACCTGGTCTTATATTATACTATGTTAGATAAGACCTGGTCTTATATAATAGTAAAATAAGATTGGGTCTTATATTAATTTTTGGTCCAAGACACATTAGAGCTGATGGCCCAGCTAGGTCTTATTTTCGGGGAAACAGGGTATGTAACTTTTTGCTTTCATCTTTCTTTTGATGGCAATTAAAAACAATTTAATTGTATTTCTACCTTTTATTATGTCACTTCAATCAACTTAATGCAGCAACTTTTATCAAAATCTATTTCTGTTAATATTAAGTGTATCAAAACTTACCTTCATTGTAATTATCACTATTATTGTCCCTAGGGTACCAAAAGGATTTAAAATATCCTTTTCATGTGTACACATTAAGTGTTAATTTAATTTCCACTAACCCTAAGGTTATATCTAAAATTTTTGAGTGCAAACATTTGAAAAGGATTTAGAATATAGACAAATGAAAGTATGACGTGGTATCCAACACATAGCAGCAAAATGGTTTGGATGAAACTGCCTCTTGGGATTAAGCCATGTCTGGTGGAAGCCAGACAGAATATAAAGGACTTGGCCTATTCTTCAATAAAAGCATGCAACTCTTTCTCTCCCAAGGCTGGGCTTAGTGGCCAGATAAGTCAGTTTCCACTATCAGACTGAGATGGCTCTGTGTAGGATAGACGAGGTCTGACAATTAAGTTCGTGAACACATTCTAGAAAAAGTACTACATACATCATTGCTGAATATCACTACAGTCACCTTCGAAGTACTCCCCTTGGAAGCTATGCACTGATGCTAGCTCCTAGTCCACCTTTCAAAGCAATTTTGGAACTCCTTTACTGGAATGGCCATCAGAGCCATGTCGTCGGATTACCCTTGATGTCCTAACTGTCATCAAAATGTCTTCCTTTCAATATTTCCTTTATCTTCGGGTAAAGAAAGAAGTCACTGGGGGCCAGATCAGGTGAGTATGGAGGCTGTTTCAATACAGTTATTTGTATACTGGCTAAAAAGTCCCTCACAGACAGTGCCGTGTGAGCTGGTGTGTTGTCATGGTATAAGAGCCACGAACTTTTGGCGAAATGTTCAGGTCATCTAACTTTTTTACACAGCTTTTTCAGCAATTCCAAATATTAAACTTGGTTAACTATTTGTCCAGTTGGTACAGATTCATAATGAATAATCTCTCTGTTACCAAAAAATGGTTAGCAACACCTTTGCAACAAGTTCGCGAACTTAATTGTCACACTTGGTACCTGGAAGAGAAACAGTGATGGAGCTAGAAGTGAGTAGAAGACTGTGGATCAATTCTTTCCAATTGTTGAAATATGTCAATCTCTCTAGAATAGAAATATGAAAACTAGATAGAAATCAATGCCCTGTAGTGGAGAGCACATTCTGCTCTTTAAAATTCTATTAAAAATACCATCATCTTCTCCTCTCAGAATTTCCCAGTGACAGTGGGCAGTATGTACCCTGAGTTCTAAGTCACAGGGAGGTTGCTCATGGGTTTTATCTCCATTTGAGGTGGGGAAACTGAAACTATGAAAAAAGGATATTGAAACTCAGAAAAAAAGAAAATAATAACTAACATCATCGAAAAGGTGATGTTTTGGTGGCAGATTTACGGGATATGAACTTACTTTAGTCAGAGATGAAATTCATACAATTTTTTAATGCATTACCACTGTAGACAGATGGGTCTTTACCTGAGAAAAGTAAATAAATCCAGATTATATAAATTTACTTTTCACATTACAGATTTTCTAGAAATTTCTTATATTAAAGAGTCAGTTTTGTCCTGCAATTCTTTTGTCTACTTTAGTAAAATCATAACACTTTCACTGTGCCCAATAATTTAAACACCTAAGGATTATACATATACATAAACAAAATTGGAATTATGCTAAATATATTTGTTCTTGCAAGTATGATATTATAAAGACTTCCCAGAATTTCTAAGTGATATTTTTATTTTATTTTATTTTATTCTAAGTGATATTTTTCAATATTAACCTGAATGGTTTATTTTTTTCTTAAAAACTTGTGAAATTTTCTTTGGACCAAACTGACTATAAATGTTTTTGCAGAGAAGGCACTGTCTCTTGACATTTTATGCTCTTTTATTGATTACCTTTTACTGAGTTAAAGGTAATCAATGAAAGAAAAAACATTTCAGAAATGGGGTTCAGGATAAACACATTTTTCAGGATGAGAGGTAGTGAGACGTATAGAGTGTAGCTGGTCAGATCCACTAAGTCGTCTATATAGTTAGGAGACATCTTCATGCAATAATCAATCAGCGTCATTTATGGAAAAAATCGCCAACATTCTTCTTTGTTCTAAATATAACCTGAAACCTATTAGGTTTAGAATCCATGGTATCCAATATGGTAACTCGCTTCACCATATGAGGTTATTTAAACATGAATTTAAATTACGTAAAACTAAACAAAACAAAAATTCAGTTCCTCACTTGCATTAGCCTCATGTCAAGTGCTCAGGAGCCATGGATGGCTAGGGGCTACCACATTGGTAGCTCAGATATAAAATATTTCCATTATCCCAGCATTGGCATTGTGGGGAAAGGGAAGAACTTCATGAGAAGGTAAATAAGTGCTAAAAGAGGAACTGGACAAGCATTGAAAATAACCTATGACTGCTTCAAATTTGACCTTGGCCAAGATCTGAGATTTTATGAAATGTGAACTTCTCTTCCCTTCCAGGAAGCTAAGGATTGAACACAACACAACCAGACTTCCCCAGATTAGTCATTTCCTTTTCCATCACTACTTGAGCTCAATACTGAAGCCTCCTTGCAATGAAGTTGTACCTTTCATTTCACAAGTCACTTTTTGGTATTTCTTTATGAGGTGTCAACTCAGTCCACCAACTCTCAAATTACATTTTACAGCCAATTCCTACTCAATTTATTCAAATATATTAAATAGATATATCTCCCACATTCTCCAGAAGAAATTTCTTTCCACCAAATTCTGAACATCATTTGGAGTGACATTTAGTACTGCAATATCACGACATTCTAGTTTTAATGCTGAAAGCTTTTAATCATATGCTTAAAGTAAATGGAAAATAGGTCATAAGATCCATGAGTCTTATTTTGTTTTGTTTTGTTTTGTTTTACACATTGTTTATTTTCATATGTGACAAACATTAATATTACACTTTAATTGCATCTCACATTTACTTCCTTCTTTATATTCAGTATTAATGATTAAAAAAAACCAAAAAGCAAAAAACTCTGAATGCATTTGTCCTGGCATCTAAAAGTCTCACAGTTTGGCTCTCATAATAATTGCATATATAAGAGATGAAATCATCTGTTGGTTTCAAAGGCTTTTAAGTTGCAAATAATTTCCATATGGTTGTATTAGGCATGATCTCCACATTCATAAAGATCCATATGGCTGAAGTTATATATACACGCCCTTAGATAAAATGGAGAGATAAGAAAATGTTACCACCAACAGTATGTAAATTAACAAGATAGATTGCCTTTCCAGAGCATCTATTATCAAACTGCCAATGACAAAGACAATAGCAATCAAGATTTGGCTTTAAAAGTAAAAATCAAAACATCTATTATTTATGAGCACTTACTACATGCTGGATACTCTATTAAGTGCTTTATTAATATGCATAGTATTAAAACAGGAATTGGCAAACTTTCTCTGTAAAGAGACAGATAATAAACATTTTAGACTGTGTTGACCACGCAGTCTTTGTCACAACTACTCAGCTCTCCCATTGTAGCCCTGAAGTAGCCACACAGTACTGAAGGAATGGCAGTGGCTATGTGTCAATGAAACGTCATTTACGAGGACAGGCAGTGAGCTCAATTTGGCCCTTTGGGCTCCATTTGCCAGCCTTTGATCTAAATGAATCCTCATAAATTGATCTATTGAGAATATACCTCTAAGCCACTGAAAGTTGCTGCTAATGTTATGGAGAAAATCAGAAACTTTCTCCCTATACTGCAGGTAGAATCGACCCCTCCCAGGAGTCTCTGATTCCCCATCTTTAGGAGTCTCCAAATTACTACTTATCCTGGCTCCCTTTGGAGCACTGAGCAGAGGCCAAAGACTCTGGCCCACGTCCCCAGATTGTGGGGTTATCCGGCCTCTGCTACTACTTGGATTTAGGATACTGGTTCACCTACGCAAAAAGCCATATCTCCAGCCATCTTTTGAGAAAACTTTTCCTAAAGTAATAGCAGTTACTAAGGCTCAGGGACAGGGAATCCCACCCCGGCACTTATGTCTCCATCGTCAGCCATCCATAATAATGTGGGTCTCTCTGGCCAGCACTTCTCTCTTATACTTCTGCAGTGTGCCTCCTTCCTGCAGGCTTTCTCTTGTGACCTGTGCAACTTTATTCCACTGTAAATGAACTCTTCTTCCACATACTCTCCATGGAATCCTTTTCTACTGGTTCTCTCTTTATTATGCTTCCTATTTCCAATACTAGTCCTTCCCAACTTGTGTGAGGATCTAGAGTTATCCCTGCCCTCAGCCCTCAGAGTGGCTGCATGGTGTTCATCATAGCCAGAGCCTCTGGGATGTTGCCTTTACCAGCCATACCCTTTATTTCATTTAAGCCATAACAAGAAAAGGAAAGTGGAGCCCACACTATCTCCTTCACTCCGTTGACTTTAGTCACCTGCTATACAGATGACTCTCAAGTCTGTCTCACAAGTTGGAATTAATCTTTTGAATTCCTCAGAGTGAAACACAAATGTTTAGACATACAGAGGGAGCCACAAAAAGGTATGCACATTTTAAGAAAGGAAAAAACTGTATTAAAATTGCAATACACAATATATACCGATAATAAAAGATGAATACAAGTCGTGTGTATACATTTTTTTGGAGCCCCCAGTATTTTCCATTTGGTTGTCCCACAAGTATCTCAAGTTCAAAGGTGAATTCATGATCTTCCTTACAAACTAGTTTTTTCTCAGATTGGTGAATGAAATCACCATCTATTCTTTCATCTGAATCAGAAAACTGGGGTGCCCCTTCACTCTTCCCTTTGCAAGAAGCTTATCCTGTAAGATCTAGCTTTCTGACATCTCCAATTGCTATTTCCAAGTGGTTCCAAATATTTGTCCCTTATTTCACATTTTCACTTAATAATCAATTATTTTTCTCTTTTTCACTTGATGATCTTTCTCACTTAGTAATCAGATATTTTAATATAATTTTAATTTAATATAATTTAATACAAATATAAATGATATTTAATATTTTTAATTAACATGTTCACTTGGAATAAAGACCACCTTTTTCTACTAATTTGCAGCCAAGGATAACCATATTATTAAGCTTAGATGAGGAAAAGTAAGCAGAAGTCTCATCTGTGACTTTCAGGGAATATTCTGAAAGGAAGGATGCACAGCCATTTTTTTTTCTTTCTTGATGTCTGCAATGAAGATGTGATGCTTACATCTTGAGTAGGCATGTTGAATCTTGAAGTGGAATCCACATTTTTGAGGATGGAGAAGCAGCAGACTAGAGTCTTGGTTACGGATGAATTTGAGAATTTTACCATGTCCGCCTCCAGCCTTAGATTGGGCACAAATGAATTTCATTTACATGAGAAAAAAAAGGAAAATGAAATATACACATGTACAAAAACACACATACACAAACTTCTGTCTTCTTTAAGCCTCTCTTTACATTTTTTCTCTAGCTCACTTCAACAATTCTCTGTACAAAAAAAAAAAAAAAAAAAGTCTTTCTAAAATCCGAATCTGATTCTTTTATTCTTCTTGTTACAACCCTCCAGTGATTCTTCATCTCTGGATTAAAGTTCTAACTCCTTAGGAAGCATACCAGGCTGATTCATTCTGACCTTGTCTACCATATCCACCCAGACTTCCTCCATTATGGATGGAGCTAGTGACAATTATGGTTTCAGTGGCTCCTCCTGGGCTAAACTTCTGTCAAATCTCCTAATAAAGAACATGGGCAGACTTGTGTTTCAACGCATCATCCAGAGAGGAATTAAAATCCAGACTAACGTTTATTAAACTAGTATTATTTTCTAGGTCCAAGAACTCTCCATAGATTAATTCATTTAATCCTCAAAACAACTCTGTGAGATAGTTTTATTATCCCAACTCTATAGAAAAAGAGACTGAAGCAAAGCACAGCGAGACTAAGTTGAATTTCCCTGTGTTACCTGCTTAATATGTATTCGGGCCAGGGTTTACCTTTGAGCAATCTAATGCCAGAGCATGCTTAACTACCGTGCATGATGTCACCCACCATTGCTATAGGGGCCTAATTCTAACAGCTCCAAAGATTTTCCAGGGCTCCATCTTTTCTCCCCATATCTATTGTCAGAAGCAGAGGCCTATGTTGTTTCCATCTTTGTCAAGATCACTTCAGTAAAAGTGTGTGTGTGGGGGAGGGGAGAAGGGTTGTGTCATGATCCACTCATTAACTCCTAAGTCACTAGAAGTGTGAGGTCATTTCTGGTTGACTCAGATACTTTACACCGTTGTAGGAAACATCCCGCACCAATTATAATGCACTCTTAGAGTTAACACCTACCACGAAATGCACATTCCTCCGTAATGTATTAGCTCCAACCTTCTACATATTTTTAGTTTAACTTTTACTTTCCCAAGGTGAACTAAATTATGGCAACATTTATTAGGAATTTCCTCATCCAATAGCAAAGTATAACACATGAATTTCAACTGGGTGAAAAGAGGGAATTTGGTCTGTGTAAATGTCCAGAGAGCCATAAATATTTTAATCAAATCTTGGGGTTCTGTAACCTTTCTATGATTTTTATGCCTGAGCATGCATTGGCAAACAAGATTAGGAGCAAAGGAAAGAGAATTAAAATTGCAGGACATTTTCTAAATTCCTTCCTCAAGAACTCTTTAGAAATGCACAGAGCCTATTATTTTCTCCTATGTCCACCAATGTGCCAAGTCACAAAATGTTGTTAGACCAGTTCTTGGTGTCAAAAGTTGAACTTCTATCTGATTAATTAGTTATAACATTACTAGAATTAATTCATACAGTGTTCTGTGTAGAAGCACTTAGAAAATACTGACAGGGGCTACTTCTTTGTTGTTAAGACATTTCTCTAATGTACTGAATTTGTTGGATACCTGTCTACTTTTTAATAATTGGAATACATTTGATTATTTATATCCATCCTTGTTCCAGAAAAGATTTCAAGCAACTGATCATGATATGAAACAGCAAATAAATGAGGAAAACGAGTCAGGAAAGTCCAAGAGAAACAGCAATGAGTCAGAACACAAAACTCACACAATGAGGTCATGCATATTTTCTAGAGGTGTGCCAAAAACTTGATTCTATGTTTCTGCTAACCAACGAGAAGAAGGAAACACCTATAATGGGGTGACTCATACTATTTATGATATTAAAAATATCTAGTTGCTCAAGTGATGAACAATTTTATCTGATTCTGAGATCAGAATTTTCTCCAATAAATCTTTATAGGGAAGACACCATGTAAGATAATGTCATACTTGTAAACACCATCACATCAGTCACTGTAGACACAGGTTGTACAGAGGAGTTTCACCATGGTATCGGCTTCTGGTATCTGGCCAAATCACAATTAGGTAAGAAGAGCTACAGGGCCAATGTGATAGACCATAAGCCCGTGACTTCCTGATGATTTGGTTCAAATTAGTGTAGATTAGAAGACTTGTAATAGTAGTTCTCCAACATTTATTATATCCGTAAGAATAACAAAATAGAAGAGATGGATTGCTGTGCTTCTTCCTCAGAGATTGTGGTTTAGTCCACTGCAGTGAGACCCACAAATTGCTGTTTTTAACTCTCTTGAAGAAGTTCCAATGTAGATGGTAGGCGAACCACAATGGAAGTAACAGCAACTGTAACAAGTGGCATTATTTGATGTAAATTAATGAAACATCTGGGATAACAGCAAGATCTGATCATTTCAATTTGAGAAAAATTAATCTCTAATAACTCTTTTTTAAATAATGTTAATGCAATGCTAATGCAATGTTAATGCAAAGTTAGTGGGCTACTTTACTAGAGAGGATATTCTGCTAGAAAATGGACTTGTGTTTTCCCTCTTCTTTGCAAAATAAAAATGTCCTTTGTATCAAACAATTGATGGGGATACTAAGTCATTCAGAATCAGCGAGTGTAGATTTCTTGAAGCTGATATTCCTCAGATGTGTGCCGGGGTGGGAAAAGGTCTTATTGGAATCACCTTTATGGGATACTGGGCTTTTTTCAGAAAATTGTGGCTGAGTGTAGCGGATGCTATAGTGTGGCATCCAGGTTCTTTCTTTAGGACTGAGACACTTGATGGCCCAGCTGCCAGGAATATTTACTTCTAAGGATTTCTAGATGAATCTCTCTGCAGGATTGTCCTCCGCAACTGAGTTTACAGCTTTGGGGCTGCCAGTATCCCATGGCCAGCTGGTTTGGAGGTACAAGGTCAATTCTGAAAGTCCATGCAGCTGCACAGGTTCTGTGGGATTGGCTCTGGACTTTGGTGGCTCTGCATTGTCCTTCAGCTTCTTCCTCTGTCCAATCCTTTTTATCTCACCCCTTACAGATGTGGCTTCTTAGGGGATTCTTTTAAAATGTCCTGCCCACAAATCTCCATCTTAGAGTCTACTTCCTGCAGAACCTGACCTAAGATAAGGGGGTACACATCTCCTGGTCCTCAGCTTATTGACATTATCCATGTCACTTTGCAATTGAATTTTGGTTACCTACCCATCACTCCCTTCTGTATCTTTCTTCTTCTTCTTCTTCTTCTTCTTCTTCTTCTTCTTCTTCTTCTTCTTCTTCTTCTTCTTCTTCTTCTTCTTCTTCTTCTTCTCCTCCTCCTCCTCCTCCTCCTCCTCCTCCTCCTCCTCCTCCTCCTCCTCTTCCTCTTCCTCCTCCTCCTCCTCCTCCTCCTCCTCCTCCTCCTCCTCCTCCTCCTCCTTCTTCTCCTTCGTCTATCCTGGATATTTAAAAGTTCCCTACTATGGGTCGTTTTTCTCCTTCCTCAGTGATCTTATTAGGATGTACATTCTTTTTGCTTTGTTATCTCTCTGAGCCTGACCCAAACACACACATACACTACAAAGCACTGAGGTTTCCGTGAGCCAAGGCATTTGAGAAATTCTGAGTTAAACAAAGTCTAAGTCACTATAGGAGTTCTCAAGAGTCTTTAAAATGCTCACATAATGTATACTTAATCTTTTTAAAGTGTAGAATCCAGTGGCATTTAGTGCATTCACAGTGTTGTGCAACCAACACCTCTAACCAGTTCCACAACATTTTCATCTCCTCAAAAGGATGTCCTGTACCATTATGCAGTCACTTCCCATTGTCCCTCCTCCCAACCCCTGGCAACCACTGATCTGCTTTCTGTCTCTGTGGATTGACCTATTCTGGATGTCTCATATAAATGTAATCATGCAACATAGCATGTAATCTTTTGACTCTGAATTCTTTCACTTAGCATAAAGTTTCTGAGGTTCAACCATGTTGTAGCATGTCTCAGTACGTCATACTTTCTTATGGCTGAATAATATTCCATTGTATGAATAGACTACATTTGTTACCTATTTATCAGTTGATGGACACTTGGGCACTTTTCAGCTTTTCATTATTGTGACTAGTACTGTTATGAACATGTATGTACAAGTTTTTGTTTGAATACCTATTTTCATTTCTTTTGGGTATATACCTAGGAGTAAAATTGCTGAATCAAGATGATAATTCTATGTTTAATTTTTTTTTTTTTTGAGAAACCTCTTTTAGAAAGCATTCTTAGGAAGAAGACACTTTGAAAAGCTTTCTGAACTAATTCCTGTTAAGATGCTAGTGGTTAATTATGAGTTAATGTGTTTTAACCTCTAGAATTATTTGACACTTCAGAAAGCTTTGACCAAAAGCCTTGAATTTCCAATACTACAATTTTAGGACCCAGATCTACAAAGGGGAGATATTTTTGAGAAAGGATGTTTTTTTTAGCAGACCGCTCATATCATGCCATGCCAAAGACTCCTTATCCTTCCTGGGTTTTGTAATACTTTTCCTTTAAGGAATTAAAGTGAGTCTAACGGTGACTTGAAGGCAATGTAGATAACACTTGTATCAAATACTTGATGCATTAGTGAATATTGGGTGAACGTTCTGATGTGATTAATTTAGCCTGAAAGTAGAGCTATTAAAATCAAAGAAATAAAAGAATAAGAAATTTAAATTTATCCATTTCTGAACTCTTAATTTTTTTGTCTTATCTTTATGTTAAAAAAAATTTATCGAGGTGGGGGGAAACAATTTGGCTTTATATTTTTCTGTAGTGCTTAGACATTGACAGAAGTGTATCCCTTTAGTTTTATGGGTACTTTAAAGAAAGAAAAATACAAATATCGCCATGATACAGAAAAGTTAGCTTTAATAATATTTGCGCTTATTATTTAAATAATTTTATTATATATAACATGTTCTATATAATATGTGCACATTATATGACTGTACTGTATATAACATATACTATTTTAATATATATCATATTTGGACATAATATATGATATCTGTATTTATATATAAATGTATATTTTATACCTCAAGGAATATTTTGCTTATTTAGAGGTCAATTACAAGTGATAATAGTTTTTTAAAAAAATTAAATACCACAAAGAAACTGCAGGTAGAAGAGACTCTTGTGCTGAAATGCAGACCTACCTTTCAGGCCATCAGCGTCCTGCACCTAGACAAACCTCTTATGGTGTCATGTGAGGATTAGTGGACCCAAGCTCATATTGCCCTGTGTAAATTTTCCCGGTAATGACTATTCCTTAACCTATGCCTTGTGTATTATAGAATATGTCTTGATCTCTAGAATATGACATGTAGAGACTTGGATGATCTCCGACTTGCACGATATAGAGAGGCATTGAAAGAGAAACTATACATGTATTATAAATACACCATGTATTTCCAGTTTGTAAGAAATCTAAGAAATAAGGAGACCAAGGAAAATGCTAGTAAATGTCATTCTTGGATGTCCATGATAGAAAAGCAGCCCCAGTGTCCTGCTTGTGTTGCTTCTTGGATATGTTTTGGTTCGTGGCAATATGTTTTTGTCTCTGCTATTTTCCTGTCCCACTCTGCTTTTGCTGTGACTGCTTCTGCTTCTCTATGTGGATTTCAAACTCAGAACTTCTGGAAAGAGAATGAATTAATGTTCATTCAATTAAAACCCTATTGGATGGTTTTCTCTCTTCTTCTCCGTGGCTGGATTCTCTGAGATTGATTTCTAGTCCAGAAAGTATTGTTGGAATCAAGTGACCTCAAATATGGCAATTTGCATACAATGGGCAAGATTGGTTTTCTAGTAAAATCTAGAATGCATGAACCCCTTCTTGTCTTATACATTCTACTCTAGTATAGACACTGTGAGAAAGCTGGGATGCCATCTTATCCAAACCAAGGCTCCTTTGAGAGTGAAAGGAGGGAGATATTAATAATTAGAGTGAAGGGATAAGACAGTCCTTTCCTGGCCAATCTAGGATGTATGTCACCTTAACTGGAGCCAAAAAGAAAAAAAGATAAATAGTAGATTCATGTTCAAGGCCTAAGACTCATAAACCAGTGGTGTGCCTGAAGTTAGCCATATTTTTTCTGTAAGCTGCATTTTCCACTCTATAAATGTGGGTGTAATGGTTTCCCCTAGTATTCTATGATGCTAACATTTTCTGCCTGTTTGTAATTATTTCTTCAATATCTGGCTTCCCTTTGGGCAGCACGAGGGCAGGATTCTGCTTCTCTTTTCAACCACATGTCTTTGTATTATCAGTTTGGCATATAGTAGGTACTCAGATGCTCTTTACTGAAAGAGAGAATAAAGGATTATGCCCAAGCATATCAGGTAATGTCAATATCTGCCTCATTAGTTAGAATATCCTGGAGAAAAGTTGTTTCGCACTTTGCTGCTAATATTGACAGAAGTACTGTTAAGTGTTAGATAATTATACCATCCAGCAAATGTTTGGAAGATAAATTTTCTCCACATTTATTATGTTGCTTCTCAGGTTGCTGTAAATGTGAAAAAAAGAGAAGAATAATGATACATTTTTCTCCACCTGCTTAAATAATACATTAGGAGACATTTCTCTAAATTATAACCAATTACAACAGTGGGCATAGTAGAAAGATGTAGATTCGTAGAATATACAAGAAATAAGCTAACATTTATACAGGTTTTCCAACTGCATTCCATTTCTGAGAAATGGCAAAGCACGTTACATTCTTACTCTTTAGTTTATAATAGAGTGTTATGTAACTTTGTTTTCTCATCCAAAATCATACTTAGAGTAGTTAGAAAAGCTGTCCTTTTCTAGGCAAGAGAAAGTTGAAGTCCCTAATTTGGCTTCCTTTCTTCAGGCTTACATCATTCTGTGTTTATTTTGGAGCTTTCTGAATCTAATGTCAAGGGTCAGTGTCTGTCACTTGACCTGAGGGAAACGGCAGGTTTTTTGGGTGTGTGTTGCTTTCTGTTTTCCACAGAAAGGAAAAGAGAGAATATGTTAGCCTCTTCCTCTTCAGTTTCAGGTCCTACAATGACAAACAGGGTGACCCTCTAAGATAATGGATCATTCAGTCTCTAGGAATGTCAAGACCTGGCTAGCTTGGACATAATTTTAAGCAACTCAACTAAGACCTTCAAGTTTCCATGGAGATGACATGGAGACCTTTGAGAGCAACTGTCAACAAAACCAAATACTGGAGGTACCTTACAATGTGCCATGGCAGAAATGTGTCTGGAGGAAAAAGAAAGTTAAGCTCTCCAGGGTGTTCCATCTGTCTTTCCAGCCGTGGGCTGGGGCTGCGATACACCATTTGACTCTGTGCCCCACCTCTGCTGCCGCTGTGATCTTGACCACACCTCTCAATCACTCTGAATTCCATTTACTATATTTTGTAACCCTGGGTTTACAGCGTCATCCCTGCCTCTCTCACAGAGTGCACGTAAAGCTCAACCTCCAGGTGAGATAAAGTACATAAGTGGTTTGTAAATGAATAATTGCTACAAGAATATATAATCCCATTATTATTTTTTTTATCATACTTAAATCCTGGATATCTCAAAGTATTTTATATAGTAATCTTTGTTGTTGTTGTACTATGTTCTTTAAGTTTCCCAGGGTTTAGTTGTGTTTCTTCCAATTCTGACTCTCTGGTTATGTCGTATCTTTTACCACTGTTCAGGAAGTTCCTGCCCTAGCCCTCATCCCTAAAATAAAACCATTCCTTCATCCTACATCAGGATAATGACAGAGTCCAAACAATTGTATCTCCTTAAAATTTCTGAGCTCCGTCCCCTGCTTTGTCCATCTTTATTGGGATGACCCCAAGGTCAATAGCATCATCAAAGCCCAGTCATCGCTCTGTTCTTCTAACTGCCTGCATTGCTCTCACTTCTTTATCCTCCAACCCATTCTTCATGCAGACACCTAAAGGTGAGCCTTAAAAACAAAACAAAACAAATCAAGAATGATCATCTCACTCCTCAGGTAAAACCCACAAATGGCTCCTCAGTGCTGACAGGATAAAATACCAACATCCTGCCATGCTTTTCAAGCTTTTCTATGATAAGTCTTGTCCTGGCATCTTCATACACAGAGTGCCCTTTTCAGTTCTTGTCCCCAAATCTCCAGGCAGGCTGAAGTCTTGGCATTGCCGTGACCAATGGATGGACTTCTGACCGTCCCTTCTCACACTGCACACTGTCCTGCACTCCTGGTCATCAGGCTTCTCATCTTCTCAGTTTCTGTGTTGCGATTCTATGGATTCTGCTTTGATTTCCATTCTTTGTCCCCATATTTCAGCCAGAATTCACTCTTCTTCCATGCTTCAGGTCCATTTAGCCTTTTGTCTCAACCTCTGGAATAGAATACTTTAGGTAGGTGTTTACATGACTGCAAGCTCCTTTAGTGTAGACACCAGGTCCTATTGATCTTATTCATTGTTTTATTCGGTGCCTACTATAGAACCTTGTAATTACTCAATGTGAAGGAAAGAAGGAAGAAAAGGAAGGAAGGAAAAAAGGAAGGAAGGAACGAAAGGAGGGAGGGAGAGAGAGAGGGAGGGGGGAAGAGACTTAGGGTATACATACATTTATTAAAAGTGTTTATGTTGCAAGTTACATGTACTCCTAATATGTAAATAAATGATGTCTACCCACTCATCATCCAAATTTTTGAGCTGGAAACATTTCTTTAACCACTGTCTACCAAAATTAAACTATATTTTAAGCAGCCTCAGTAAAAGGTGGCACAGTTTTTACTATTTCTATCCTTTCCCTAAACTTAAGTCTCCCCCCACTCACCCCCAGCCTCCACTCCTGAAGGCTGCAGCTGCTAATAGCAGAAGTTGATGAGCAAGCTGCCAGGACCCCATCTGGAATTCACAAAACCCTGGCCAGTCCGACTCACAAGGCTCTAAATCTCCTTTAATCCAGCAAAATTAACTCAAGAGCATGTGGGACCTGAAATCCATGCTCTGCATATTATTGCAGGTGCTGAAGGCAA
The DNA here is from genome assembly GCF_004115265.2 of Rhinolophus ferrumequinum. Classification (NCBI taxonomy): domain Eukaryota; kingdom Metazoa; phylum Chordata; class Mammalia; order Chiroptera; family Rhinolophidae; genus Rhinolophus; species Rhinolophus ferrumequinum. Next base: position 19,724,115 of record NC_046300.1, read on the forward strand.
AGCAAAACACCTGCTTTTCACATTTGAGTTGCATTTTAAACAAAAGGTCTGTTCTTATAGCTTCACAAGGAAGCATCAACCAGGCCACAGAAAGTTCATATTCAGGTATCTCTTTGCTGGAGTGGATCTCACTGACCTACAAGAACTAATGGTGTCCACGCCTTTCCAGCTCCACTTTAGTCAGATCACATCAGTGGATTGAAATCAGCCATCATCAGAGTATATATACTACAGAAATTGGCACGGGCTACAAAGCTTTTTTCTTTTTTCTGGAGGCCCAGCTTAACAGTACACCACTTTCCCAGTCCAATCCTTCCCTTCCTGTCCCCTCCCCTCTCCCCCACTGCTCCCCAGTCCATACTCAAAGAGCTGTGTTCCAAATGAAACACTTGTGAAAAACACAGAGAACTTGTGTCTTCGCAGGAAGATTTATTTGTTCATTTACCTTAATACCGGAAGTTCCTCTGCAGTGTTTTTTAGATAGAAGTGCTGAAAGACCACGTCCTCTCTGGCTATTCACTTCAGGTTTATGTGACCATTGTTTATTAAGGTGTTGAAATCTTTCTAGAACAATCTATGAGAACTGACCATGAAAAATCCCTGTTAGTAGACTAGAGTTATACGTAAGTAAACACACACACATACACCAGAAAAATCTTTATTACTTTCCCCTTCTTTCTTCCTCTTTTCCCAACTGCCCGAGATCACACAAATAGGGAAATTTTGAAATTAAGAAAATAAGGAGTTCAAGTACCTCCGAACCCAGTGGCTTGAGTGAGTTTATCGTTGGTACTCTTTCTAAAATTGTGTCATTAGAAGGGGGTTTATCATGATGCTAATGAAGCTTAAACTCCAGGACCCTTATTTTCACAAGACCCCACCCAAACTGCAATGCGTTCATGTAGTCATGTCTTTGAAACTACTAGAAATGTAAATTTTTTCATTATTTTTCTTAAGAAGTGTCCCCCATGTTATATAAATTTTAGGACCCCCCAAAACTGGATCCATCCCGAGGGTTATTTTACATTGGTTTTGCCTAGCTTATCTGAAGTCACAATCTTGCTTCCCACCCGACCCTTCCCATTAGCTGAACTCCTGTCCTCTTTCCTTTATTCTAATAAATTCACAAGAAAACCTGTATAGGAGGGAACTGCTGTTTTTAAAGTTCTGTGTTCCTACCAAGAAAAAGAAAATGGATATTCATTTAATTTCTAAAGGGAAGTATAACCTTATTGGCAAGAAATCTTAGTGCTCAGCTGCCTTCTGACTCACTGGGTCAAAAATGCCTGTCCTGCCCAACCTCTCCAGCCCACTGTCTACAAGTTAGTCTGCTTCCTTATCTTGGCTAACTTCTCCTCATCCTTCCAGCTCAGCTTAAAGTTCATCTCATCTCAGGAACCCTCCCCAGGTTAGGGGCCTCTGCTGTGAACTCCCACTGCACCTTGAGTTTTACCCTGCAGAGGACTTGTCATACCATTAGGAATGGACTTGTCACGCCATTAGAGTGTGAGCTCTCAAGGTCTAGCATGTATTAGATACATTACCTCTCATAGCAGCTGGCACGAAATCAGCTCTCCATGTATAATGATTGAATGGGTAAATGAATAAACAAAATCATACTTTCATGAATTAGGAGTCAGGATATTCAAACTTCGTTTTCCACTTTGCTACTAAGAAGCTTGAGAAAATTGAACAAACCCATGAATTCCCTCGACTACATTTTTCACATGCTCAGGTATATAGCAGGGATTCCTAGGTGGGCCCCAAAGACCCTGAGATTATCTTTAGGGTCTCATGTATCTGGAACCAGCCTCTACAAGAAGGAATGAGGTACCTACTAAGAAAGAGCACATCTTACAGAAAGACAAAGCAGTCACAGGCAACTTGGATCACCAGTGGTGGGTTGGTGTTGAGGGCTGTGGGTCTTGAGTATACCTGGGGCCTGTCACTCTGATGGTTCTCTAGACCAGGCCCTATAGACATACCTGTGAACAGGTAAACAAAGTTTTTCTTCATTTTTTTTCCCCTGCTAATTGCTTTACTGGACTTTAGACTCTCAACATGTCAGCATCACTAGTATTGGCAGCTTGGGCAGAGACAGAGTTTGGTGCTGGTGGTGTTGGGAGATGATGCCTTGGCAGCATCAGTAGGAATGAGGGCCTATTGGGTGGGCAGTAGCAACAAGCAGCCTCTCTTACATTATAAAGACCCGGCGATGCCATCACAGTGAGATGGAGCAAAAGAGAAGGAAAATGGCAGACACCTCGTGTCATAAGAAGACACAGTGTGTGCATCACAAACACCCTAGTCATTTGTAAAACTCTATGGAAAGAACGTAAGCAGGGCTGGATGTCTCACAAAATCAGAAATACGTGGTTTTACTATTACTGTGCGAGACTTCCTTTACTCCAAGGTGTAGGCTGAAACATGATTTGGGGGTTTATGTGGAATTCAAAATTATAAATGATTATACTTACCCAAAGAATGTGACACATATTCATACCGAAGATACTAGTAAACTGGGCAGAGTTAAAAATAAATCTCACCATGCTATGAAATTGCCAAAGTTAAGTTCAGAATCTATATCTTCTTTTTTTCTCAATGCAGTAGAAAGGTTTTGGAAATGGTCTGGTGTCCAAACTATAATACTTAATAGATGAATGGGTTGAATGAGTCAAATTATTTAGCTTATCTGAGCCTCAGTTTCTTAACTGGAGATGGGGATGATAATATCTACTTAGTAGGGGTGTTGGGAAGAGATTTGATATACAAAACACCCAGGCAAGTTCCTGGCCCTTAGTAGGTGTTTGATAAACATTAGTTCCCCTTCCCTGCCTTTACCCCCATTTATTAAAAAACCTTCTTCCCCAATTCCAAGCTAATAAAAGTTCATGGAGAAAGGATAAGGACAAGAGGAAACAAGTATCATATGGTTCCAGAAATTTCTTTTTGACATTCATTACATTTTTTAAGGGATTGAAGACTCCATAGAATATAGAAAAAAAAAAAGAAAAGTTTTGCTTCTTAGTCATCAAAAACAACTTTCAGTCATAGTTTCCCTTCAATGTCATTCCCCTCCCTCTCCAGCTAGGCCCTGTGCTCACACTCTAGTAGCTGGAGTTTTCAGCTGTGGTTGTGTCCTCCAACATGTCAAGAGTCCTATAGGAATCACCTCAAAGCCAGTTAAGAACTCGCTGGTGTTTTTTCTGTTTTTTCCCACCCTGGCTTATACAAATATAATATTTATGTAAATGTAAAAACTCTTGATGGTCAATGGATTTTATTAACATATTAAGATTATTAACTGCCACACAGACACTAGTGAAGTTTTCAGTATAATTTTAAGTCTAGGGCCATAGTGTTCCACTCCAGATAAACCCCATGCAAAACATATTCCTACATTCAAATATTTCCATGCTTAGTCACGTCTTCCTTTATGAGCGGTTTGCTTTCTTTGTGTTCCTGTGAGTATGAAGTGTTTGTGGGATTGTGTGTATACACACACAATAAGGAATAACAGGTTGCAGTGAATAGAACACAGTTTTTTGGCTGTGGTAGACCTGTGTTTAAACTCCAGGTCTACCACTTACTAACTCTGTGATCTTGAGCAATTTACTTAATCTCTTCAGGCTTCAGCTTTGTTAATTTTAAAATGGGATTTGCAGGATTTGTGCACAAACAGAGCACCCCCAAATGGTAGGTATGCTATTAATATGACAAATATAATAAAGCAATGTGTTAAATATTACGTATCAACGTTGTCAACAAATAGGTTTTAGGAGAAACTTTAAAAAAGTAATTGTTTAGGTATTTTGATAGTAAAGACCACAGAGACAGCAAAAAAGTTTTCGCAAATTTTTCACTAATCAAAGGAAAAGGGAGGCAACTCATAAAAAGAGTTATTGCTTTATCAATCCTTTCCAATTAAGTCATTGGGAGTTAACAGTAAACACAATATTGAATCATCATACTGAAACTTCTCTAGCAGCAATCCCCCAGGGCCTGCTATCTTTCAGGGAGAAACTCTGACTTAGCACCGTTGCCTTTTCCCAAAAGGATCTGGCAGAAAACAATATCCTGCTTGGAATTCACAACATTTCTTCATTGGTGAAAACAAACAAAAAAGTTCATTTCCTCTGAAATTTTCTCAGGATCCTGTCTCCTGGTTTATCTTCTAAAAAATCAATATTCCCATAGCCTTCTTTGCCCACTTTGATGAGAGAGAGCAGACAAATACTCTTGAAGTTGGAAATGAAGCCTTTGAGGAGCAGCGTAATGCCATCTGGATGTTTCATGATTAAGTGTGAAAGGATTTAACCAACTGTCCATAGTAATTATTTCTGGCAGATGGCTCTATAAGTGATTAAACAATTCTCATTTTTCAAAAAAAAACTTATCTATATTTTCCAGTTTTCCTACAACAAATATTTTTTATCAAACACAATTAAAGTTAAAACAAACAACCAAACAAAAATGGCGGTGTCAAGAATCCAGCCAAATACACTTTTCCCAAAGTTTGTGGCTGTTTTCATCTCAAATTGTTTTATGGGCTCTGCACCTGACATACATTACCTTATTTAATTCTCTTGAACATATTTACTCATATCACCCATTTTACCCTTGAGGAAGCAAAGCCTAGAGAGTTGAATACAGTGAGCTAAGTCTCTCACAGCTAGGAAGAGGCAAAGGCAGAATTCAATCATTATTGAACCAAGAGCCTCATATTAAACATCCTACAGGTAGGTGGCAAAACAGGTATTTGAATCCAGGTCTGTTTGAGCAGTCTGTATTTTTAACCACTGTTATTTCTTCAAACATGTTCTTGAGAGGAAACATTCAGAGTATGACCAATGTGGTTTCTTTTTGTAGCCACAACTAACCTGAAGAAAAAATTGGTTTTCCCTCTGACAATTGAATAGCCAGTTCTGTTTTTGAAACTGATGGATTTTATGAGATAAAAAGCCTCAGCCATGTCCATGAAAAGGCCCACTTTACTGAAAAGGAACATTCTAAACTCAAAACATCCATAAAAGGTATTTTTGTTTTGAAATTTCTACAGAAGCTTCCAAAGATACTAAATGACAAGATAATAGGGGGGAGATAGAGCAAAGGGATAACACAGAGGCATAAAATGAACTCCAAGATAAGATCAAATAATATAAGAATGAAATAACTTAAATCCAATATAGATTCACCACTAGCAAGTAACTAAAGAAGAAATGCCTTAAAATAACTTTTAGTAAAGCCTAATGTTCTGAATTTTTGTAGGCGGAATTTGAAACTCTTAATTTTCACTGGGTTACAATTTAATGACTATTAAGTACCTTCTAAGCCAGAAATATTTTGACTTTCTTTGAGTTTTCAAAACTTGTCCACCAAACCTTTCCCTTCCATGCTTATATTTCTCCCCCTCAGACTTTGGTCTTGCTTTAAAAAAAAAAAAAAGAAAAAAATCTGTTTATTTTCATTCAGTTCAGGGTGAGAGACAAGAGATTATTTCTCTCTTGTGGAGTTCCAGCACCTATGTTGAATTTAATTGAATGGCTAAGGGAATTAATCTAAAGGCAGCAAATATGAATTAGTCCAACTGCCAAGGAATGGATTATAAAACTAGTCATGTGTTTTTAAAAGCAGTCCCAGGTTTCAATTTTGGAAAGCTGGATTTAAGAGTCACTAAAATCAATGCCTAGGGGCAAGTGGGAGAAGAATAAAGTCTTACCTGCTTTGCCCTCATCATATTAAATTTCAAACCTACCATCCCCTGCCTCAATTTCAAGCAGAATTAACTGAAAGCTTGAGAATGGCACCTTCAGGAGACTGGGGGAATTGACAAAGAAGAGAAAAATCAAACTCATTGGGCCAAATTGTGCAGAGATAGCTGGGGACCACAGGCTGCCAATTTGACAAGTGGTCCTATTTCACTCTGAAGCTCATCAGACTTCTGGGCAGAGAGATGTGGGATTTTATTATTGTTTATTCCTTGACCTAGAGCCAAAACAAGTCCCTGAACTGAATATCCAGCTTTGCATCGAAGGCATTTTGGTGTCTCCACTGTGGCAAAGGAAAACACTTTTTTTTCTTTTTTTTTTTCTGTTGCTATGTATATTGGCAAATATCCTATCCAAAGAATTGTGCTCCAAGAACTCTGGAAACACCTGCCAGCAGAAAACTTGGGAGCTTTGTTTAAACAAGTGTACCTGCCAATTTTCCAGTACTGTTGACTTTGCAGGACTGAAAAACGTGGACTATTTTAAAACCTGCTTGATGGATAACAGAAACTGGACCGTGGAGATGAGGTGCAGAATGTGCCTAGAATCATATTTACCTTTTTTTCTTTGTTAACCTTGCGTAGTCTGAGCCTTGGGCAAGCACACAGCAGCGCTAATTTCCCTTCACCACTGAGCCCACTATGTGACTGTGATTGGGCAGAATGCTTCGGCTTGAATTCAAGATATTTGGCAAGCAGTTGCTAAGAAATACTGTGGTAATCCAAAGCACTAGGCTCTGTGACATGAACAGAGATTAAAAGGATACCGTTTAGATGATCTTGAGCATGTAGATTCCTTTTGTAATATTTTCTATAGCATCTCGTCAGTCACCCCGGGTGGACACTCTTGAGTTTTAGAGAGCAATTCCAAGTGTGAATACTAGTTGGACTCTAATATGATAAACGATTCCACTCTCATTTCCCCTGTCACATTAACTACCACAGGTAATTGCCCAGTAAGCAAGAGGCTCTCTTGGGGTCGTAAATAAAGGCATTTGGAGGCATACAGCTAAGTAGCTGGTATTAAAAAGAAATTGCCGTGATCAATGCAGTAGCATTTGGTGGCATTTGTTTTCAATCCAACAGGCCGTGCACGATTGTCTGAGCTGAGGTGAGCAGAGGAGGTGGGAGGACACCAAATCCCTACCTTGCAGAGCATAAGGTGGTCCCGTTGAGCTTCAGTTGTTTCCTTGGCTGAGTGTGAGATGTAAAGTGTTCTGGAGGGACTGCTCCTACAAAGATACATCAACCTGAGGATGCTGGTCTACTTTGCGTGATTGGAAGGAAAAAGGGTGAAAACCTTTCTCTCAGTGTGTCCGTCTTCAGAACTGCTGTGAAAATCTTACCTTTTTGAGTTATTCCTTTGGATTCAAGTTCTTTAGGATTGTCACTTTGCTTCTTAGCTCCTTAGTTTCTTTCTATAAAATCAGGGAATAGACTATGTACCATTTAGCTATCAGGCCAATTATGCTCCCACCTGTCATTGACTAAAGCAAGTCACGTGACCAATCCCAAAGTCAAGGTAAATAGAAATATAGTCCATCCCTGCAGAGTCCATGGTACAGGGAGAGAACTGGGGTCAGTAATTCAAACTACCAAAGACTGGTTCAGTGGGTCTAAATTTGGGGGTTCTTTTAGCTGTAATACAGATAGCTCAAACACAATCTGTTACAGAATTCAAAATTAAGAAATACATAAAGCTACAAGCATTGTGCAGGTCCTCTAGGGAACTCCTCAGGCATTGTTTTTCAAACATTAGTACATATAAGTATCATGCTGTGAGCTTATAAAAATTAAGGTCCTGTAACCCTCTGTAAGATACTCTGATTATGTAGAAGGGAAATGGACGTCTAGGAAATCCTAATTAAAAAACAAAACAAAACAAAAAAACTCCAGGTAATTTGGGTGCAATGGCTTTGTGAAGGCTAACCACTCTAGGATCCCAGGATTCTAAGAAGTACCTTTATTTTGACAGCACGCATGAGTATCAAGTACCAGCACCATTTTACTGAGTCAGGTTATATATGTCAGCTGATATACGTATATTACTCTTTCTAACACATTTGATATATTTGGCAGGGACCGCAAATCCACAGGCCAATACAAATAGGGAAAGTGGAAGTGGGAAAGGAACAAAGACATCTTATCAAGGTGTAAATACTAATATCTCAAATTTTGTTTACAACAGCAATACTAGACAATAAAGGCAAGTGCTGATTTTAAGCATTGTTTCCAGAAGGTCAGAGTTAATATTCACTTATCCCAGGCTGTGAAACATTCAAGCAAAATCTCAGTCATTTAATATATCATTCAGCATTCCACCAGAGAAACAGAATCAGTAAGATTATCTGTCTGTCTTTCTGTCTATTTACTGATCGATTGATCGATCGATCTATTGGTTTATGCAATCGCAATTGGCAGTTGTGGGTGCTGGCTGTATATATTCGAAATCCTTATGGCAGGCTATCACATCAGAAAGGTCAGGCTGGAACTCTTGGGCATGAACTGACACTGAGTCTATAGGCAGAATTTCTTCTCTGCCAGGGAACCCTCGGTTCTGCCGTTAAAACCTTTCAACAGATTGAATCAGGCCCAAGTAAATCATAGAGGATAATCTCTTTTACTTAAAGTTAACTGATGGTAGATGTTAATCATATCTACAAAATACCTTCACAGCAATACCTGGAGTAGTGTTTGAAAAAGCGGATACAATAGCCAAACTAAACTGGCACTTAAAACTGACCATCATAATTCAGGTTTCCTCTTCTTGATTTTTGCCACATTCCTGTGTTATCAATATTCTTAATTAAGATTTTTATTAAACTGACTCATTTCCCCCCTGATTTTAGCCTTCTCCTAAGCAATAACAACCATGAAATTACTGATTTGGTGTGCCAGTTATGTAGGTTATAAAAATAAATGATATCTATAGGTTATGAAAAATTATAACCATTAAAATAACACCTTAAATGATTTATCACACCCTTTGGAAATGCTAAATTCATCAAATCAACTGCCAGAGAGTTGGGTTGAAGAGTTTTCTATACAGAAAGAAGGAATTTTAATTAGCAAAGGAATGTCTTGAGCCAGACTCTCAACCTAAGCATGGCAAAATCCAAGAAGATATTTTCTGCTACAGAATGCCTTGGGAAACGTGGTGTGTGAGTGTCTGGGCATTGAGATTGAGGTACCTGTGCTGAGAATGGAGAATGGGAGAATGCGAAGGGTTCTCTGACAGTTTCATATATTTTTAAGGAATGACTGTAGCTACTTGTGCTATGACTTTCAAGAAGCTATATTATAAAGAACTTGAAATAATTAAGTTAATCAAGCCAAAGAGATAGAAGATGAAAAAAACATAATCTTTGCCCTTAGACTCATATAGTCTAGTGGTAAAAACAAATGTCAAAGGTGATTGCAGACTAGTGTGGAATATGCTGTGGGAGGCCTGCAGGGGTGATGAGTAAAGGAGTCAGCTACTCAGCAGACACTGCTCAGGAAAGAGGATGTTTGTATTGAGGCTCAAACAACAGCAGGAATTAGTCTGGTGACTAGGGCCTGGGTATTGGTGGTGAAGGGGTAAGCATTCCACCTAACGTGAAAGCATGAAGAAAATCACATGAACTTGCATAGTGTGTCTATATGCCTCTCTCTCTCTCTCTCTCTCCTCTCTCTCTCTCTCTCTCTCTCTTCTCTCTCTCTCTCTCTCTCTCTCTCTCTCTCTCTCTCCTCTCTCTCTCTCTCTCTCTCTCTCTCTCTCTCTCTCTCTCTCTCTCTCTCTCTCTCTCTGTGTAGGGGATAGAGCTAGGAATGGATACAATACAGTTAAGTATGGCTGACGCAGAATCACCACATTGCACAAGTTCAGGGTTCCCCATTCACAAAGACTTGTTTACATTGTAGAGTCTGCATGACCATAGGGGCCTGAAGCACACAGCATGGATGCTGGAATGGCAGATGATGACAGACAGGAAGACAGAAATCAGATCATCATGAATTCTCAAATCCATGATGAAGAGTTTGGCCTTTATGCTATAGAGCAATACTGGATTTCCCAATGGACTGATCAGGTGCATGCATAGGACACCAATAAATCAGGAGAAGGGCAATGATTTCATTTTGAAAGGTTTGTAAATATTTTAAGTATAAAAGTAGTGATTTTAGGAAAAAACAACAACATTGGATTTTCTTACAATTGTTTGATGTTTTTACGTTGCTTTGATTTTTGAATTACATATGGTAGGATGAAAATAGGTAGGAGGCAGCATAATCTTGTCAGTGTTTTGGGCAACTAAGGGTTTTTAGGTCCTATTGTGGATTATGTGTAAATTTCAAAGGGAGTTAACTTGAGCAAATAAAGGAGGGAGAATCTGGTGGCTAAAGTTAGGTGCTTTGTTTTGGTGTTAGATAAAATAATGTTTTGTTCTGTTTTACATTAACTGACCTCTGTGTAACGCATACAATAGCATATTGCTATTACAAAGTTTTAAAGTTATTTGAAGATAAAAATGTGCTAAATCAAAGTTCCTAACAGGAAACAAATGGCACATCCAAATGGAATAATTCGAGGCAATTTATTAAAGGGATTATTTACTGAAGGCTGGATAGGAATTACTTTAGTTTAAGTGAAACCAACAAGGAATATTGAGGGGACAGCAACGGCAGGAAGCTGTTAGCACTTTGAAGCATGAAGGGACAAAGTGTGGGAGTTCTATGCAGAACCTGAGAGCCTACGTGTAATTGTAAGAAGCTGCCAGAACTGGAGCTGTGACCTTTGGTAGAGGGACATAGCCAACATGTGTTAACCCAGCATGAGAAAGCCAGGAGAATACACACCTTGTTTTCATTCTCCTTTCTAATTTTCTAACAACCCCTCCTGTTGTCCAAACTCAAACAGAAGCTGGGGATAAGGTTGTCCAAGGATGGAGCCATAGATGTTCATTTTCACCACAGAAAGCAGGGTGAAGAAGGATGACAAGTGGATCTGGAGGACAGGAAATATCTAGCATAGGTATATATTGCAAGCAAACATCATTTAAGTATTTATCTTCTACACCTAGGATCAGCATACCAGGGCGCATGGGACAAATCCAACTTACAGCCTGTTTTCGAAAATAAAATTCAATTGGAACACAGCCACGCCCATTTATATACAAATCTTCTATGGCTCCTTTTATACTATAATGGCAGAGTTAAGTAATTGAGACAGACTGTATGGTCTGCAAATTTGAAAATATTTATTGCCTGTCCCTTTATAGAAACCTTTTGTCAACTCCACCTCCACACAATGAAAAAATAGGCCTTTCCCTTTGTAAAAATGTTTCATAGTGATAACAACATATACTCCAATAGGTGCCCTTATTTTTTGATCTCTGTCATCACCAAATATGTCATTATTTTCAGTTTTTTCTTAATAGACTGATGCTATGGTATATATATATATACATATATATATACACACATATTATACATATAATATATACATATTATACATATATATATAATTCCTCTCTCTCTACATATAATTTCTCTCTATATATATATGTATATACGTATATATATATATATATACATATGTATGTGTATATATATATATATATACACCTATGTGTGTGTGTGTGTGTGTGTGTGTGTGTGTGTGTATACGTATATATACTGGTAGTGCCAAAAAATGTATACACATGACTTGTATTCATCTTTTGTTATCGGTATATATTAGTATTACAATTTTAACATAGGTTTTTCCTTTCTTAAAATGTGTATATATTTTTTTGGCACCCTCTGTATCTATGAACTGGCTTTAAACAGAGAGCATCTTCAAATTGACATACATAAAAATAACCAGCTAATAGAGTGGCCCATTTATGATGGCCTTCCTAATTTACCTGCTTTATCAGATTTTGTTTTATATATGTGGAATACTACTTTCAAAATGACTAAAGTATGTAATTATCTAAGTGCATACACATTGTCATGATGTGTGTGTGTGTGTGAGATAGATAGATAGATGATAGATAGATAGATAGATAGATAGATAGATAGATAGATAGATGATAGATAGATAGAGAAAGAGAGATGTTTACATATAAAGTCAGATTGCTCTTGTAAATCTTGGCTTGCATCTTTCTTGCTGCTATGCCGTTCTGCATTTCCACCAAATTTCTAACAGGATTAATTGTGATTGGTATAGCAAAGAAAAGATTAAACTTGAAGCTATAAAGCCTGCCATATAATTATTCTGCAATATTTGCTGGTGGAAAGAGTGAAGAAGGAGGTGAACAAAAGGAAATAGGAGGGACAAAATCTTTAACCATAATAACATATTGCTTCCTATAAATGTATATACAATGGAATTCTTTTAAACTACATGTAAAAAAAATTACATGTCACAAAACACCATAAACACAGTCAAAGTACAAATTAAAAACTAATATATACATTTATGTGTCTATATTTGCAACTCATATCGCCAAATGTCTATGAATGAATGAAAAAGCACAAGTCAATAGACAAAAATAGATAGGGTAGAAAAAATGAAATACAGGTGGCACTTAAATTATTGGAAAATGCTATTTTTATTTATAGTAAGAAAAATCTGAATTAAAATTATGAGGTAACATTTTCCATCCTTCCCACTTATGTGGTTTGATTATGCATTCCTTGGGGATGGTATGGGATCTGGCATGTTCATGCATTGCAATGTATGAGTGTGAATGGTTACACCCTTAATGGAGACAAATTTAGCAATTTTTTTGGATTACAAATGGAATACAAATGAACCCATGATTCTACTTCCAGAAATTTTGGTATGACTCTATATGTGAGAAATGATATGTGTACAATACTTAACATGTGAATTATTTATTGTTCCATTATTTTTCATAGCAAATAATTGATATCATTTAATGGGATCTAGAAGGTTGATTAACAAATTAGGAATGCAAAGAATAAATATATGAGTCAGCACATAGACACATATCTACCCCCTAAAACGCACCCCCCAAAGGGAGGGTATCTTCAATATTCCATCTTCTACTTGAAAGTCACAAACCTTTGTCTTAGTATGAGCTACAAAGAATGCAAAGAATGCAAAATTAGGAATCTGTTTAAAAATGCAGCAGCTTTATATTTATTGAAACAGAATAATTTTGAAGATGTATGCTACAAAACCTAGCAGGATGCCATTGAACAAGTAAGCCCAGGTAGTGCAGTTCTTAGAATTCAGCCTCCCAAACTCACTGAGCAGGCCAGAGAAGGCTGGAAAATAGATCTAGTAGGGTAAGTGAAGAAAAAGCAGCTCATCACATTATTATAAAACACACCTCTTACAGTGTTGTTGCTTATGAGGATCAAATACGGCAAAATGAAACGCAAAATGAAATGATGTGACTGAAAGACCTTTTTATTAATCTGTTGGATCCTCTTATAGCTCACCTTCCTTATTGTTTCCAGGTGAGACTTTTCCTCTATCAGTTACTTGATTGGTGACATAGCTTGAAATCCTTGAAAGGGGATAAAGAGACTAAGAGGTTTGAGTAAAAACTATCTACAATAGTTACCCAAGACTTACGAACCATCTTCCCATTACGAAGCTTCTTGAAAAAACATTGAATTCCAATAACTCTGACCGCGACTCAAAAAAGGTGGGGGGAAAAGGTCACAAAGGAAACAATATGACAGGCAGAGGTCAGGTTGGGCATGTGCACAGATCATTTTGAAAGCCAACTTAAGGAACTTGGGTTTTACTGTATGAGCCATTAATGTATGGCAATTAAAAATTTTTAGCATGAACAATACACATTACTATATGCATTTTAGAAAGATCACTGTAGCTTTTTCATGACGGGTAAGATTAGAGGTAGAAAATAAGTTACGAAGTTCTTAAAGAATTTAGGGGAGAGGGGGGAGAGAGAAAGAGAAAGAGAGAGAGGTGTGAGCTGGACTGGACTAGAGATAGTAGAAAGATAAAGAGGTCTTTAGAAGGTCAAATAAACAGGGCTTAATGATTTGGTGTTGGAGCGAAGGGAAACAAGTGAGAAAAAAAACACACAAGAAATCAAGAGTGACTGAGGCTTTGAGTTTGATGGTGAGGGTATTTACCAGCATAGGAAACAAAAAAAGAAGAGAAAATTGGAGGGGAACAGGAATGCAGTTTTATATTACTATGCTCTGTGCTTTGTATATTTTTCTCTCATTTAAACCTTCAACCATCCTATGAGGTGCGCACTATTATTCCCACTTTATAGATAAGAAGTACAGACTCAGAGAGGTTGGACAACTTGTGGAAGTTTGCATGGTTTGGAAAGAACAGAGCTAGGGTCTCCACCCAGTCCTGTCTTTTTTCCCATTCAGGACTCTCAACTGCCATGTTTTCTATGGAAGTCTAGAACACCACCCAAGACCTTCCAAATCTTAGTACATGATTCAAATCAGACTCTCTATCCTTTAGGGTAGATTTAAGTGCAATCTAGTTCTTTAAAACTTGTTAGTGAGCTATTCATGCTACTGATAATAGCTTTTAATCAAAAGAATAGTTGCCCATCCAAGAGATTCCATTTCCTTTTGAGTGCGAGGAACACAGAGATTGGGCATCATGGAATCCTAGAAACGGAGAGCTAACATAGACCTTAGAGCATCTCATCACAACCTCTTGGTCTGTGACAAAGAAAGCTCAAGGCTCCCAGTCACTCAAGGGCACAAAATAAGTGGCAGAGTCTCTTGGGGATCTTTTCACTATTAACCCATTTTTTTTTTTTTTTTAATTCCTCAGAGCAGTAAAATGCCTCTTGTGCCCTAATCCAGGCTCCTGGGGACATGAGAAGCTACAAATCAAACTAGAGGGCAGCCTCAGCCTGGCTAGCCCCAATTCTGTATATTGATTTCCTCCACCCCACACCACCCCCTTGCTTTGTGAGTACACACACACGCACACACACACACACGCACATGCAGGGGCAGAGGGCATGTTTCATGAGCCCACATGGCTGAGAACATCACATGCTCTGGCTTCCTTTCCCACGGGCACTGGAAGTCATTTGATCTCATTTCTATTTCTTTTGTGAGCTGCTTGCACTTCTTCGGGAGGCAGACTTATTTGGCATCAATTGCAGCTGCCAGTTATGGGAACCCTCGGTGACATTTCTCTGTGGGACAGCCATCTGAGACTGATCCTGGTGACAACATCATGCAGTCTCCTGTCAACTTTCAACAGACATGACCAGGAGCAAGGCATGATTTTGGAGCTTGGAAATCCTGCCCCTGCTGTCCCTCCGTATGTCCCCTCTGACCTGGCTTCCACTGGCAGCCTGGGAACACAGTACATAAGGCCCTTCAGGCATCAGGTCTTCCTGAATTTAAGTTTCCAGAAATCTATTAAAGCGAGGAGGAAAAGAAGGAAAAGGAAGAAGGAAATGAACATTGACTGCCTCTGCCATGGGTCAGCCTGGGGCAACTCTTTGTGTAAACAATCTCTTTGTAGCCTCACAAGGCACCTATGGAATGGACATTATTAATCTCGTTTTTCAGATAAGGAAATGGAGGCTCAGAGAAGTACTTTGCCTGTGTCTGAAGTCAGCAATGTCCTTGCCCTCTCCTTCTTTTTTCACCAAAGTGGCTTCCTGTGTTTTGGGTAGTAACTACTCTTTTACATTGATGGGAGATTTAGAGTTTGCTAAGCACCATTATTTCTATTAATGTTAGGTGATATTATCTCCATTTTACAGACAAGGAAACTGAGGCTCATAGAGTTAAGATTTCATTCAAGAACACAGCTCTTATAAGTCAGGCAGCCAGAAGTAGAAATCTGATCTTGTAGCAGCTTTGGAGAAGTGAGTGCACAGGAAAGATTCCTCATGAGTGGAATGTTCTTTCAGTTGTTCTCCAATGCTTATCTGCCTCACGAGCTCTTATTCATCCTTCAAGTCGCCAAATCTTCATAATAAACATTTATCAAGCACCAGTTGCTCTTATGTACGCTTTCACTTGCTTGCGCCTCAGAATTGCCCTGTGAGATGGCTACTTTCAGTATCCACATTTGATAAATGAGAAAACTGAGCCCTGGAGAGATCGAGAATGTATCTAAGGTCACACAGCTGATCAGGGGTAGAGATGGAGTGGAAATGGGGCAGAATTTCTCAGTATGCCAGATCCTTCACACCACGTGTTCCAGCCTCTCAAGTGGAGTCCTTACTGCTCTGGGATGTCTGTGCTCACTCACTCCCCACTCTTGTTTGGCTCCCTTTGCCCTTCTCCAGTATCTCCATGGCTGCGAATACATTATTTCACTGCGCTTATTTATCTGTGTCTTTCTCCCATTGCATTATGAACTCCTGGAGAACAGCACCACAGCTTGCTTACGTTTTGGACTGCTAATATTTGGCATGGCGCCTAAGGTAAGAAATGGTGGCATACCTCAGAATTGAGGGTGTGTCCCAGGCTTCGAATAGGAGGATGTGGTGTCATGTGTCACGACTGCAATGTTACAGCTTTCTAGGATGTGTTTTCTCGTACAATGAACAAAGCCATCCTGTGTTAACACCATTTCCCATTGTCTTAAATTTTTTGTTTGTTTGCATATTTGTTTTTATTTTGTATTTCTCTGCTGAGAGCATTAGGAAATGTAGGTTGGTGTTTCTATTTATCACAATTGTTGGGGTCACTAATGGCTTTTCGCGGAGGCAGACCAGGGAAATTGGTATAGATTAAGTGTCTGTGTACCCCCCACCCCAAATTCATATGTTGCAGCCCTAATTCCCAATGTGATAGCATTTGGGAGAGAATTAGGTTTAGAGGAGGTGACAAGGGTGGAAACCTAATGATGAAATTATTGTTTTTATAAGAAGAGACACCAGAGCTTCCTTTCACCACCGCGAGGACACAACAGGAAGGTGGCTGTGCACCAGCCAGGAAGAGGGCTCTCACCAGACACCAGCACCTGATCTTGAACCTTCCAGTCTCTAGAACTGAGAGAAATAAATGTCTGTTGTTTAAGCCACCCAGCCCATAGGTTTTTCTTATAGTAGCCACAGCAGACTAAGACAGAGGTCACCATTTTCCAATGTAATGTGTAGGCCAGTCCTATACAATTAATAATTTTTCTACTCAAATGGCCAAGAGGGCTCCTATTCTAAACACTGGTTGTTGGATTTATGTACTTAGACTTGAACCTGGGGGATGGTCCCAAAGGTCAGATTATCTGGTAAAGCTGAGATTCTTTAGTGCTTATGGACGGATTCTGAAAAACCCAAGGTTCTATGAGAAAGTAAAACATAGGTAAGGGCAGTCTGAGATGCAGGCCAAGGTCACAGCATCCTGCTTAGTAAAAGTTCTTTTTTACTATTCTCTCAAATAGGATGGATATCGACTTGTGCTGAGAAGGGCTGATAATAGAAGATTGTGCAGCACTAGCTTGGGCAAGGTGAATCTCTGGGTTTCTATAAGTTGCATTCCAAAAGAAATACCTCTGAGATTAAATTGATGCCCCATATTGTCTATGCCCCACATATCTCATTAATTTCTCAAAGATACCAAAATCTCCCTAATTGTAGTTAGCCACATTTGTCTTCTTCAAGAAACTGAGACCTCAACGTGGTGCAAGTACCGAAAAGAGGGTCCTTGTGATGGTAACAAAATCTCTGTGAAGTGACTAGATGTTTGAATGGAGGGAGGCCGGAGTCCATGCCACAGAACATGGATGAGCCTAATGAACTCTCCCAGGCCTCCTTGGGTCAGTGAATGCTATGGACCTCACTGGACAGGAGATATTTTGATTCACATGTGCTTTTAAGCAAGGGGAGGGAGAAACTCCCTTTCTCAGATTTGTCCCCTCCTTTGGTGATCCAATAGGTTAACGGTAATGGAGAAAATTCACCAGAATATGCCCCACAGGAATAGTGATTCTCACTGATAGCTTCATAGTGAAACAATGCGAACTCCTCCACCCTTCTTTCTCATCCCCACCCCTAAACATATTTCCTGTTATTCACAAACCTAAAGAGACTAAAGAAAGGGGCACATAGCAATGGAAGTTTCTTTAGATTTGCTTTCACCATGCATACTTTGGAGAAAGTACAAGCTTTCTAAGGTAAGAAGAGGGGAAAAGAGTTCACAAATTATAGCATGTTTGATAGAAAAGTCCACATCCTGCCTGTCACATCTGTCCTCATCATTCCTGATACAATTTTAGTTCATTATTTCCCCCCCGATATCAATAATAGTTTTAAGCCCCCAGCATCACATCAAGTTTATTCTGGAAATACTGAGCTCTTCACAGAGACTTGGAGCAAAGAAACATAACTAGAACTCTTTATCCATTTTTACATCAGCTTGTCTTTGTCCCAAGACCTTGTCATGATCTTGACGAAGGCAGAAAATGGCAGTAAGTAATTCATTTCTTCTGATAGAGAATAAGGTGGAAATAAGAAATCGCACAGGAAGAAGTTAAAGAGCAATCTGTCCTATGGCCTCTGAGTCCTAACAGCTTAGTGCATTTCTGACAGAGGAGAGTACTTTTACGGGATGTCTGTGCCTATGGAGAGGGGTATGAATGAGGCTAGTTATGCTGTAAAATAGCCACATCGTTTCTTGCCACCTTTTCCTGCTTCCAGCCCATATACACTTCATGTGTTTCTTGGCTTCCTTATTCGGATGAAGTACCAGCATCCAAGTGAGCTGAGGGTGTAGTTTTAAAAGCTGCCCTTTGAGACAGGGGCAGTGGCCGAGCCCACAGGAAATGAAGAAAACTGATAGGCTGAACCTTTGAGCTCCACGCTGAGGCCTGGAATTAGGACACTTGTTCTCGAGGACAAGAACTACTTTGTAAAGAATAACCAATGTACTTGCAGCCCAGAAGGCTCTGTGCTTAAGCAAAGCCAAGCTCCGAAACTCATTTTTCCATAAACAAGCCTCAGCCTCAGACATAACTCTCTTTAGACTCTTGGATGACTTCATTTACTAGGCATGCCAAAGGGTCCAGATGTATTACTCGCTCGGCCCCATTTGCTGAGGAAGCTGATCTTGTCCTTTGATTTGGTATTTGCAGAAATGTCATTTATCAAAATTTTTCAAGGAGGTCACCTATCCATAATTTGTCTCTTAGGACTCTGAGATCACCTCCACCTTGCCACAGTCATACATACTTTCTTTCTAAAGAGTCCAGGCCTCTGGTTTCTTCTCCTGGAGTGACTGTTCCTTTAATAAAGACCGATACAGCCCATTTGGTCTCTTGGCTATTTCCACACATAAATGGCTTGGCGTTTTTATGACTTGTTATTTTTTTAAAAAAAGGAAAAGACTTGCTGTCTTTATTGTGATCTTTTTAATGTAAGATAATTCCAATGACAAACAGCAGTAAAACAAGCTTATTTGCCTGCCAAACATGATTCAAGTTTGACGGCCATTTCTCATCTCTCCTTGCTGTTTGAGAAAAAGTAGGGTGGTCAGGAGAAAAGCCAGATCTGAGAAGAAAGTGCTTCATTAAATTCAAGAAGTGGGACTGAGGCAAAACAGGCAGGAGAAAACAAGACACTTCTCTAAATTTTTATGTGGCTCAGCTTTTTTTTTTGAGGTGGTTTCAGACAGATGGCAGAGGTTAGTTTCATCTTCCCGTCAGCTGTCAGCCACTGGGACAATTGTGAATTCCCTTCTTGATGGTCTGTTAGGTTTTCTATGACTACGGGCACCACATCTCCTAAATTTTCTGGGTCATCCTAATTTCAGCTGCTCTGTCCTATTGCTTCTATAAATACTTGGACTATTTTATGCTTCAATTTTTATTCAATTTTGTTTTTTTTTAATGAAAGTATAATATGAATACAGTAAAGTACACACACCTTAAGTGTACATCTTGAGATCTTTACATTATCTACACATATACACAGACAAAACATTTCCAGCACCAAGGACACTCCCTTGTACCTGTGCCAGACCCAGAAACAGCCATAATTCTGACTTTTATCATCATCATTTGCTTTTTCTGTTGTTCAACTCTATGTAAATCGAACTGCACAGTGTAGAATGTTTTGGATCTGGCTTGTTTTATTCAACATAACACTTGTGAGACTCATCCATTTTGTTGTATGTAGCAGTGGCTTGTCCTTTTTACTTCTGTGTAGTATTCTAATTTATGAATATACCATGACTTTTGATGGTGGAAAAGTTGTTCACCATACCTGCAGGATATTAGATACCCACAAAGAGTGGGGCAATAAGAACAGGGTCTTTCAAATCCAATACCAGGGTTGAAATACCCATCGACTCTGCCACATATTAACATTATGCCCCGAGGCAAGTTACTTAATTTATCTGAGCTTGCGTTACATATCAGGGTATATTTAATATCTGCTTTTTATATAGAGAAGATACCAGAATGAGGTTCTGGGGATTGGCTCCAAGGATAAGGACCCCAAAGATTTCTTATTTCCAGTTACACATACTAATTAGTCAATGTTCATCCAACAAATGATTGTGAAGCATCTACAATATTCCAGGCGCTGTTCTAGCAGCGGATCAGACAGTTAATTTGTCCTCATGACTATTAGGGGAGATGGATACATTAGGGAAGGGAAAGAAGTAAACATTTAAATGAACAAGATCATATCGATATCAATAAATGCTGATGCAGAAAATAAAGTAGCAAAAGGAGATAATGGATGCCAGGTGCCATTCCAGAACAGGAGGCCAGGGAAGACCGCATAGAGGAAGTCACATTGAAGTACAGAGCTAAACAATGTGTGGGATATCTTTAGTTAAGTCTCTGGGGAAAGAGACTTCCAGGCAGAGAGCAAAGCCAATGCAATGGCCCTGAGTCAGAAATGAGTTTGGAATATCTGAATTACAGCAAGTGACCCCACGTGCCTAAAGTGTAGGGAATGCGTAGGGAGTAGGGAGAGTGAAATTGGTCAAAATTAGAAAGGCCTAGGGGCCAGACCTTACGGGCCTTCCCACTCATTGTCAGTGTCAGATGTTTCCACGTCACATTATCATCTACTGGGGCTTAAACAACTTCTCTATAGTCATGTAGAACCAAACTTGAATCCAGGTCTTTTATTTTGATGTTTCCCATGTTACCTAACTGCAAATAACATATCTCAACTCCATGGCTAAGGCTGGAAAAATAAATGATTGAATGTGAATGATATTTGGCAGTATGCACCTTAATTATTTCTGAGGCTTACATTAGCATGGCTTGTTGTATATACCAGGAGTAGCAAACTAGATCTGGCTTGCTAGTACCTGTTAAGTCCACAGGCTAAAATGGTTTTTTACATATTCGAATAGTTGAAAAAAATATCAAAGGAAGAATAATATTTTAGGACATGTAAAATTATATAAAATTCAAGCTTGTGTCTATAAATGGAGTTTTATTGGAATACAGCTATGCTCATGTATTTATATATTTTCTATGGCTGCTTTAGGTGCAATGATGGTAGAGTTAAATAGTTGTGACAAAGACTGACAGCTCCAAAAGCCTAAAACATTTATTATCTGGCCCCTCATAAAAATTTTCCTGAACCCTTTCCTGTAGTATAAAACCTGACAGCTCAATAAAGGAAATACCTATCCACAAAATATCCTACTCGAAGAAATAAAATTTCGGGGAACATCGTCAAGACAAATAAGTTGCAAAATATACTCCTAGATAATTGAGTTGACTTGTGTAGATTTGCTAGCCATCAGCCATTATAGGCAAAATAAAGATTTCAATTTTAAAATATTTGATCTGCATGCTTTCTCTACATTAAATAACAGGTTTAGACTCTTGTAGTTTTTTAAGGCTACTACTCATGTAGGATGAAAAAAAAAATTCCGTTAGTTTATATAATCATGCTTGTCGTTTTCTTTTCTATAAGAATGGTATTTGCTAGCTACATGGGTTTCAACCATTGAGAAAGAATAAGCTTGAGTGGATGATGAGGGAGAAAAGTGGATGTAATAGACCGAATGTCTGTGTCCCCTTCCAATTCCTATGTTGAAGCCCTAACATCCAATGTGGTGGTATTAGGAGGTGGGGCCTCTGGGAGGCGTTTAGTTTTAGATGAAGTCACAAGCTTGGAGCCCATGACGATTACTGTCTTTCTCAGAAGAGACCAGAGCTCTCTCTCTCTTTCTGCCATGTGAGGATACAGAGAGAAAGCAGTCATCTGCAAGGCAGGAAGAAGAGACTACCAAGAATTAAATTTGTTGGCACTTTGATCTTGGGCTTCCAAGATCTGTGAGAAGAAAAAAAATCTGTTGTTGAAGCCACCCGATGTACGGTATTTTGTTACGGGAGTCTGAGCAGACTAAGACAGAGGGAGAAAGAAGAGAAAGAGAAAGAGATCACATTCCTATTTAACTCACTGGTGATTGTTTCTTATCTCACAAGAGACTTCTCATCAACTTTGACTTTTGGGTGGTATTAATATATCAGTTTTATGTAAACATTTCTGCCGTAAGTTCATGCTGACTCCCCCTAGGGTTTATCCTCTTACTTGTATCTGTTACTAAATAAAGGTCAGTAAATACATAAAACCATCTCACGTATTTCTGACAGATACCACTCCAAGATAATAAAGAATATGACAAAAGTATCCTATCCATAGAAAGAGAAAGCAACCAATTTCCTGAGAGCCTGAACTGGGCGTGCCTTTTTCATACACTGTCTCCGTAATGTCATTACTAGCTTTGCCCTCACGTGTCGCCTAATGACGGGGTATATGTTCTGAGAAATGTGTCGTTAGGCGATTCCTTCATTGTGCCAACATCAGAGAGTGCAGTTACACAAAACTAGATGGTGTGACCTACTATACACCTAGGCTGTATAGTGTGGCATAGCCTATTGCTCTAGTCCACAGCACGTTACCGCATTGAATACGTAGGCAACTGTAACACATAGTGTTACATATGTGTATCTGGACATATCTAAACATAGACAAGGTACAGTAAAAATACGGTATGAAAGATAAAGTGTATGTGTGCCTTCCTGTTGTGGGGCACGGGGAGGGCTGTGGAGATCGGCCACTTGGAAGGGAGAGTAGACATCAGGAGAAGGGAGGGGGAAGGGAGAGAAGGAGAGAGAAAGGGAGAGCAGAGACCCAAAAAGATACAGTGACATAAAGCTTGAGATAAGAAATAAAAGGGAGAGAGGGAAATAAGA
Organism: Rhinolophus ferrumequinum; assembly: GCF_004115265.2. Lineage (NCBI taxonomy): Eukaryota > Metazoa > Chordata > Mammalia > Chiroptera > Rhinolophidae > Rhinolophus > Rhinolophus ferrumequinum. Next base: position 19,747,016 of record NC_046300.1, read on the forward strand.
ATTATAAGAAATAAAAGGGAGATAAGAGTAAAGGAGGGAGGGAAGTGGTTGAGAGGAAATAAAAAGAAATGGAGTGAAGGGAAGCGAGTTTGTTCACATGAGTGCAAGTACCTGTGTGCGTGTGCGTGCGCATGCGTGTAAGTATGCATGCAGGGGCAGGCACAAGGCTCCCTCCTCTCCAGCTTTCTCCTCTCACTTTCTCATCCACTCGGGGCCCCAGCCGCTGTGAACTCACCACAGGTGAAGAGCACGCTGAGCCTCCTCATCTATTTAAACCCAGAGCTAGCAGTGAGTTCAACATCTTACTCGGCCTTTTCTTTCAACATCACAAACACACTTTTTGCTTATAACCCATAATCTCATAGGACCACCATCATATATGGAGTCTGTCATTGGCCAAAACCTTGGTAGGCAGCGCATGACTGTATAAGGTAGGTACCATTATTATTCTCATTTTACACCAAATGAAATTGAGGCTTGGCTACATTAGAGAAGTGGTGCCCAAGGTCACATAACTAGTAAGTGGTGGAACTGAACTTTGCAGCTCAGCTCTCTCCTATGACACAGTCTTTACTCTTAAAAATGAAAGCTGTCACCTTCCAGCAGTCCCTGGGTCCTCAAGAAAATCTCTTCACTGTAAGTGACAGGAAAGAGAAGAGACTCCTCATCTGCGGCAAGAAAGAAAGACTAAAAAACTTGACACTCAGGGTAAGAAATCCCTATAACAACAGCTTTGTTTTCGGACGATAGAAAGTCCCTCCTCTGTTAGGAACACTAATGGGTCAGAACTGTCATCCAATGAGATGCCTGTGGTGGTTACTCCAATTGGAGAAGTCACTGAAGGGCCCAGATTTTTTCCCAAGTTTTCTCCACAACAGGGTCCCCGCTGCTAGTGGGGTACCAACTCTGTGCATTTGGGAGTCTCTTATACAATGAAAAGACAGTGTAAAAAGACTATTTTCTGATTTTCTTTTATTCACCTTCTTTAGGGAACAGAATATAAAAAAAAAAAGTGGCTTGTTCCCAAAGCACTGCCACATCCTTCTTTGTCAGACACTGGAAAATCCATCTGCTTTTGATGATTTAGTTTGCTTATCTACAGAATAAAATGTTTTAAGTTTTTTTTTTTTTTTTTTCATTTTCCCCCTTAACTCCTGACCCTGGTAATACTTTTCACCTGTTTTGAATTTGTTGTTGAGCACCTATTAAGTGCGTGGCATTCTACTTTGTGTATTGGTAAAAACATGGGTATGAATGAAAAAACAGCTACTTACCCCCACCCTTCAACCCCAGTCAAGAGTTTACAATGTAATGAAGTAATCTGACCAGAGTTTTAATCTCTTATCAATGTCCTCTCCTCTTCTTAAACTTACTATCCATCTTGAATCGTCCGCCTTGCTTCCTAGCTTGGATAAGTTGCTGCATTAATCACTGCACTTGGAATTCATCTGTCAAATATAGCTGAGACCTAGAAATTACTTACAGATAACGTCTGCCTGGCTCCAAAGTTTGAAGGGGCTTTTTCCTTTCTCTGTATATGACTTACTTTAGCTAGTGATTTACTCTGTAGTAAGATGGGCCATTTGATAATGATTTGTTCAGAATGTACTGTCTCAGTGATCCATCATGAGCCTAATAAGAGCCTCAGGTTCTCGTCCCACCTTTATATCTGGTGAAGTAGCGGGTGGGCAGGCATTGCTATTTAGAAATGAAAGAATTTTGAATAATCACCTGATTTTGTATAAATGTGTCTTAGGAGATGCTTCATGACTGGAGGATCTGAAGGGCAAAACTATATTCCTTCCATTAAGAAGTTCATATGCCCTCTTTTTACAAAGGGATAGCAGTTTATTAAGGAGACCAATGTCAGCATTGGAGAAATTCTGGCGAGGGTTTAAATGATAGCATTTATTACTGTGTCACTTTGGACAAGGCATCTAAGTTCCCTAAGTCTAAAATACCTCCTGTAAATGGACATATGGAAAGTATTTTATAGAATCTCCCTTAGCTGACATGATGTTTTATGTGCCTGGAGTGAAGTGTTGACTAAATGTTGCCTGAAATTTCCATCCTTCTATGTCTCAAATTGAGTTAATTAACTCCTCAGACTAAGTACATGCATTCTTCAGTGAGAGATACACTTTGTATTATTTCCCTCTTGTCTTTCTTGTGTGGGGGAATGCCTTAAAAATGGTACAAAAGACTAAAAAAATGCAAGACTAAACAGTTAAACAGGCTCCTTTATTGAAGAATCATTCAGAGTCTTTAATATGTTAATAAGCATTTATGCATTATGAAGTAACAAGAAGGAGAAATAGTGTGAAGTGTTTTGCGAAATGATTTAACCTTAGAATTCTTAGATTTACTTGCCTTTTTTAAAAGAAGAAACTTGTAATTTGAATGTTCCAAGAAATAAACTTTGGGACAGGCCAATTTAATATTTGGTGCAAAGAAACTTGTCTTGCTATTAAGGGAAGATAAATTTGTATCCTCTGCATACCACATATATTGAATTGTTTAATGTAAAAAAATGAAAATATATTAAGGCTAGAGTAAAATATAAAGTAATATTTTAAATTCTTTTTACGTCAAGGACTTCGTGTGCTTATAATAAATGGAAAAATTACAAAGGTGAATATGGATGGATTTGATTATATAAGTGCCCAAATGTTTCTTAGAAAAAAAAACACCTTAAATTTAAGAGGCTAAAGTCAAACTTGAAAAATCAATTATTAAAAATGGCAGACTATGTAAGAAACTAAAATAAATAGTAAATGAAAACATAATAGTTAAAATATGAATTATATGTAGATACATAGATACAATTAATGTAAGAAGCAATAAGATGGCTAATGAATACATGGAATATAACATTTAAAGAGTTGCAAATTAAAAGAAGGACTTGACATTTTATTTATAAAATTTATAATCAATACTCAATACTTGAGAAGGGGTTTTTCTGATGGACACTTACATGAACCTATAGGAATATTAATTAGTGTCTTTTAAAGGATAACTTGGTAATACATATCAAAACAATTGCAAGTAATATAAATGTAAAAAATAAGGATGTAGTTAGGATAATGATGGAAGATGCATAAGAATAGTCTGTTGTAACCCTTAAAATATTTATAAAGATGTTTAACACTTGGATAAAAGCAGTGTATGATATTGCAGATACAACAGGGGCTCAACAAAAATAAATTGCCAATAAATGTAAGTGAAAGGATATATACCAAAATGTTAACCTTGTTCATCTCTGATGAGTGGAATTATGGGTGTTTTTTTTTTGTTTGTTTTCTTCCTTCAACTTTCTTGTATTTCCTAAAAAAGCAAAAAGGAAAAAAAAAACAAACCAATAAACTTTTAGAAAGCTATAATGACAGATTGGATTAGTATTTCTGACACCAAATTATGTCCATGATGGTAGGGAAAGAAGCAGAAGTCCCCCAAACACTCCACAGTGTATAGTGGATGTACATGTAGATTGGACTGTTTGATAAGGCAAATAATGTGTCATGTCCAACGAAGTTCAATTAGAAACCTGATAAATAAGTTTTTATCTTGGGTTGTGAGAGCCATTTAGAAAGAACAGGGGAATAAAGGAGAGAGGCAAGAAAAAGGAAATAGTGGTAGTTCTGGGTATCCTAAGAGTGAGGGTCACCATTAAGTATGGAGGGTGGTACCGAGCATGTGCTATAAATTCAAAGAGCTGTCTAACCTAAGCTATTATGATGAAAATCACCTGCAATAATTCTTCCTGGCAAAACGGGAATTAGGCAAAGTCACAATGTGCTGAGGCACTTTGGGTTACGCTAATTAATTTTACAAATAATGAGCTTAAATTTGTGATAATAACCCTGTATTAATACCATAATACTTCTCAAGTGCTTTGTCTATTCATAGGTTTCTATCCTAGATCCTATTTAAAATATAGCAATTTGCAAACGCTTAACTGAGTTCTTTTTATGGCTATGGGACATAAAGGAAATCATCAAGAAAACCTGTCCTTCTAGTGTTTCCAATTTGGGGGATATTTTTGTGTTTATTTGTTTATTTTGCACTGCATTCTGCCAAGACACGAGTTCTCCATTAGGAAAAAAATAAAAAATAAAATTATAAGGTAATTTGAGTCATTGTAAAATAGGGAGCATCCCAGTAATTTTCTTAGCCTTTCTCCCTCCTGGACGTAGAAGGGAATGGAATGTCTCTACAGCAGCTCAGTGTCTCCTGAGTCTATTCAGTGTGTTTCTCTGCCTCTGGGTCCTATCAAGGTGAGAGCACTTCTGGTAGACATTTATTTGGCTGTCTCTCCAGGCCATAAGCCATTCTGCTCTCTGAGAATGACCTCCTTACGTACAGGCATGTACCCAGTCAGCCACGATTGTACTATATAACCCCAGCCCTTTTCTGTAACTTACTGGGGGCAGGGGCAACGGTGGGGTGAGGGGACATGGGTGGACAGCTGACCCAAAGTGAGCCAGTGAGGCTCTCCCTCCTGGGAAGTTGAAACTAAGACCTAGAGACAGGGAATCTAGTTCTCCATGCAGCTGGAACAGTAACAGGGAAACTCAGAAGTTATAAGACCACATGGCAAGAAAGTAGAGAAGGCCAATATACAAAGAGAAAGTAGAATTGTTTTAAGAGGAAAAAGAAACGAGAAACATTCTGGGTTTTTACAGCATTCCCTCTCCTCTAATTTTGGTTCCTTCTTAAAACCTTGCTGTATTCTGACTTTTAGGTTCTGTGACGCACCCTATTTTGAAAAGGTTATCCAACCCTTCCTCTTTTTTTTTTTTTTTAATTAAGGGAGTTTAAATGTACTTCAGTTATTTGCAAGCCAGGAGAGTTAACTAATAAAGACTTTCACCAAAGGCACATATTTCACTCATCTTATCTCCTTTAGGCCTCCCTGACAAACTTGTCTTCCTTTGGGGCTGCTTGCAACTTAACTTGCAACTTAAACTTGCATTGTATTTAGATCATTTATAAAATGTTCGTGTATCAGACTGAGCTCCTCTGGAGTAGTTACGGTCTATTGTGTAAACATAGCATCGATGTGATTTATACAACTTGTATTATTTACCCAGCAGACTGTGTAACTGCTCCAAATGAACCATTATGGTTGTCATGTGGCATAAATCCATCTTCAGGCACTTTTGAAAGCATGAGTCACTGTAGTCTTTTGTGTAAGGAAATTTATAAAATTTGTATTATCCATTCAATAAGCTCTCTGCCTTGTGAGGTTTAAAGTTAAATTAATCCACTAGGGAAAAAAAAAAAAAGAAACCTAGGAATAAAGAAGAAATAATCCCTTATATCAACTAATTGTAGTACTCCTACACTAAGAAAGAGTGAACCCACAAATGTTAGCATCTAGTCTACCTCTTTAAAAACCAATACTTGAGTTCATTAACGTCCGAGCTGGTCAAAAGATCTTGTTTATGTATCTGTTTCCTTCACTAGACTAAAAAGTAGGGCCATGTTGGTTTTGGTCACTGTTTTATCCACAGCCCCTGGCATAGCACCTGGCATAGAGAGGCACTCAATACACTTTGCTGAGTGAATGCCTGAGTAAACCCATATAAATGATCTCTAATTCTAGTAACAGCCCCATTTTACAGATGAGGAACTATGAGTCAAGAATGGTAAAAAATTTCTTGAAAGTTGCATAAATTTGTAAGTGGTAAAACTGGAATGCAATCTGTCTTACCCTCAAGCCATAGTAATTTCAACTAAGTGAAAAAAAAAGAAAGAAAAAAAATACAAAGATAATAAAATATTACTGCAATAACCAGCATAAAACAAAAGTCATGGATTCTATGGAATTTAAAAACAATCAAGTAAAGTACTCCAGACTGAACATTAGAAGATCCGTGTTTTCCAGCATCCATCCTTTCAGTTTGCGGCATGCATTTGATACATGACTTCAGTTTTCTCATCTTCTCTTTCATCGTTGTGTCCTAACTCATTTTCTAAAATGCACTGTTTTGGACACTCTTTATTTTCTCTTCATGGGTTAAAATGAGTGTCTCCTTCAATTGTACTTCCTGGGCCCTGGCTTGCCTCATACCAAGCCAGGCCCTGCTCCCTCCAGAAGCCCAGAAATCTCCTATCACTGATTCCAAGTAAGTAAATCAGTCACTAACAACTTTCATAAGTGGCTGTAGGCCCACCTCTCCAAAGAGGCTGAGAATTGGAAGGAATAAATTCTTACTAGTACAATTTTAGAGGTATTAAATTAATACCGGGTGGGTGGGTAGGGTTGTCCTCTCACTCTCTGTTTTCCTCTCTCTTTCTTTCTTTTAAAATTTGGCTGGATGTGGGAACCCTCCCAGGCCTTTGACACCGTATCAGGTAGGCAAGCACCAGGGTGCCCCTGAGGGAACCATGGTAAGAATGGTAATATCATCTCTCCTCTCAGATGACGTTATCAGATGTGACCATTTTCCCCTCCGTGAATGCCGCTTTGGCGAGAATTCCCACCCATAATCTTGCCTTCGTATTTCCTTCTTGTGTGATGCTCGTGTAATCTTTGGTTCATATCGCCTTCCCCTGAGAATAAACTGTGTAATGGTCATGCTTTGGGGAAGTTTGGGCCTGAGGCATGCAGAGGGCATAGCTCTGTGATTCACTTCTTTTGTTCTCGGATCCACCCAGGTCTGGGGATAGCAGCATATCTGGCTGATTTCTCATAACCCCTGAGTACAAGAGCAGGGGAAACCCACAGCTGCCAGACATTGAGGTTCTTTGTGGCTTAAGCTGGGCTGGGTTGGATTCAAAGCCCCACTTGGGGCTCACAAGAAATGGCTCCTAAGCTTTTGAATTGCCCTTGAAAGACCTTAAGGTAGTCAAGTAGCATAACTCTGGATGAGAAAAACTGGGAACAAACCCAATAGCTTTTCCCTCCCTGCAGATGTGGTGGGTTCCGTTATTAGTTATCAGTGTTTGGAATTTCACTGAAAGTTCAGTGTATATACTGTCTCTTAAAGTCATCCGTTCGTAGAGTAAGCACTTATTGAAGGGTGTGAGTTATTTTTAGATGATACAAACATTGCGTGATGGATGATTTGGGGGAAAAAAAAAACTTAAGGAATATTAAATTGAAAAAAAAAGGAAACAACCAAACAAATAAGAAACAATAACAGCAGCAAAACCAAATCTCACACAAAGAAAATCAGAAAATAAAATTAAAGCCCCTATGTTGCTTTTGAGAAATGGTGAAAGATAGAATCAACACATTGCCTTTCTTTATAATTCATTGAAATAGTAGAGAATGATGAATAATGCACATGCAATGAGGAAAACAAAAAATCTCTTGCATTTCCATGCTTTCCAGAGTGTAACTGAAATAAGTCCCCATTCCTATTTGAATGTGGCCTCGCAGGGCTTTGAAATTGGAAAACAATTCCTGCCTGTGGAATTGGATGCTCACTAGCTAGCATTTAAAAATAGGAAATGAAAACGAATGACAAACTAGAACACCGAAGAAGAGAGAAAAAGAAATATTACTTTCCTATCCTCTGCTCCTTTATAATCCGTTCAGTCCCACAGGCATAATGGAAATTGCTTTGCTTGCTCCGGCAATGGGTTTTCACTGTTAAGTTATTGAAAAGTCAAATCAAGGTTTTTAGATTCTCGTAATTACAAAGCTAAAAAGCAATTGGAAAAATATATTCAGCACCTTCAGAGCCTTTGCAGTGACTCCTCAGTGACACATGGAGCGGGGGTATATTGTTGAAGGAGGATTTTCCTATTTAATTCCTCAGCCCTTTCTGAAAGAAAAAGAATTCTTTGCACCATCCATTCGATTAAGTGAATTCAGTTAATTAGCTTCACAAACAGAGCACATGCATTATTCAGCAGCAGACAATTCATTAAAATTGTCTTTCCATAGCCAGCCTCACTTCCATGGCTAGAAGGGGCTAGACTTCTCCCATTAGGATTGACATTTGACTCGAAATTCAGATAGGGGTTTGGGTAGGAAGACGAGAACATACTGACCTGTATGAGTGTGTATGGTCTGCGGGTGGCGGTGGGGTGGATGAGTGCACGAGTTGTGAAAGAGGGTAAAAGAATCTGAATGGTCTCACGATTTGGGAGGGAAAAAAAACGCAATGGTTCTTTTGTGGTCTCTCTGGAGTATGTGTCTGGAGAGATTTTCCTTGCCTCACCCTCTTCATTGAGATCCAATAACCCTGATTCAGCCAGTGGGGCTGAGCAACTGGCCACACACGTGCCCAGAGAATAGGTTCTCTAACCACTCCCACAAGCACCACATGTAGCTGGGGAGCCAAGCCTGGCAAGAATCTTAAGACATAGCCTTGTATTCACCTAGGGACTCTGTTCTTGGAAAAGGAGAGTAATCCAAGTCACCCACGTGGGTTTTTGGACGCAGTTGACCGTATAGTATGACAGATTCTAGGAATGTTTGAGCTTGTCCGGCATGTTCTCTTGAATGTCAAGCAGTTGTGCAAGATCCCACAGTTGGCCTGCAGCTGAGCCCATGGACGTCTGTGGCTTGACCCTTGCTCATCAGCCCAGAACAGCCTTGGAAAACCGCTTCTCTGCCCTCTTTCTGTGTGATTTCTTGCTCTCCTTTCTCATTGAGTGGTTTTAGGGTGTAGTGGCTATGTCTGGGTTCTGTAGATAGTTAGCTTGAGTTTAAATCCTGTTTCTGTCACTTATTAGCTCTGTGATTCTGGACAAGTTATTGAACTTCTCTGGGCCTGTTTCCTCTTCCATAAAAAAGGATGATTATAAGGATATAAATGACTTAGTACCTGTAACATGACCCAGGGCCCCTGCTACCTCCCCTCACCCTTTCCCCTACTCTGTCTAAGTGACAGGCTTCATCCCCCTTTGATAAACATGGGGACAGCAATTCATGAGGCTGATGCCCTATAAGGTACAAGTTCAAGCTAATATGCTGCAATCTTGAGGGAGACGGCTGTTGTTTTGTCTACCTAGCGTTGTCCCTTACCTAGAATAGAACACCCCTTTCTTGGACTATTATTCTTTTACTTATTCTGGTGATGTGGTCAGAGAGTAAGTCTCCATGTTCTTAGATGGCCCTGTCCCCCTGACCACACTTAATTTGTCCAGTAGTGGGCACCTATACCAAACTGAGCAAATGGTTATTCACCTGGATTTTTAAAACAGGATCTGAGAAAATAAAAAGCTTTTCATTTTTAATGGTGAAGCCGGGGTATGGGAGTCTCAGAGGACTCTGACCTACACCATGTAGAGGAAGCAGGACTTCGGTGACATCAATTGAAACCATCACAGTAAGAAGCAGAAATGAGCTGGAGAAAGTCTTGGCAACATTCAAATCCCTGGACTTAGCTCATTCCTACCTTTGATATATTTGGCTCCTTTACCCTTTCTTTGATTAGGGGAGATACACCAGGGTCCATCCATCCTTTACCTAAGTGTGTCTGCACAGTATGGTATGTGTTAAAGGCATGTCACCTTTCTTGCACGGTTGACTTGAGGAGAAAAATATTCTATGTGAGGCCCTTGATTCTTAGTATGTACGTGTGTTTTATCTTTACATTAATTTAAATACAGGATCTGCCATTTATAAGATGACATGCATGTTAATCTTCCAGTGGATAAATCATTTATCTGTAAGATGGCACAAATAAGAATTCCATCTCAGTGCAATTATTAGTATTAAGTAAAATAATACTCGGCATGTGAGAGTGCATTGTATATTAAGAGTTTCTATGCAAAGATCTGATAAAGCCTGACCTTAGTCCGGCACAACACTATATTACACCTTCCACAGTTCCGAGTATTGTTTAAGGAAATCTTCGCATTACAATTTTCCTCTACACTTTTCATATGAACTGGAGTATGTAGTGTAAGTGCATAATTGACCTATCTAAACACCACCAATTTGTATTTCTTTAGTAAATCTTCAGCTAGAAATCTGAAGTACATAACTTGAACACGTAAGCAAAAGAAGCCAAGGGTCTTACTAGTTTGGGAATCACTTCCAAGATGTGAACATCTTTGATGCACGCTTGATAAGTCACTTAAACAATTATCAAGTCACTACCAGTGATTGTAAAATGAAAATTTCCAACCTTTTTGGTTGTGAATTTCATGTCTCTGTTATTGGTTTGCTTGTAAGTGAGATTTGGGAACCCACTGGGGGTGAGGATCAAGGCGCCTCGTTTCTGGGTCAATGAGGAGAGAAGAGTAAGGCAGCCAATTAATTCAGTCTTCATAACCCATGATTTAAACAGAACAGAGAGTCTGTCATGTTATAACAATGGGGGGGAGGGGGGTTCTAGCAATTTATTAGACAGAAAAAATGTGAATGGTCACCAAGGGAAATGGATGAAAGAAGAGGACTGTGATTTCATCCTTGCATTTTTCCTATTAGAAGCTTATGACAATTGGTAACATTTATTGAACACCGACTAGGCAGCAGGAGACTTACATGTTGTATAACCTTCATGACATTATTGTCCTTACTCCACAAATGGTTCTGAAATGCAATCTGACTAACTTCAGTCTAGGATTTGCTGGGCCCAAACCACTGGACAAATAGGCCTGGTTAAAGGTGAGTGGGAAGGAGAAGTGGTGCTGCAGGTTATGATAAACAATTTGAACCACATTTTCCACGGCAGACAACTTTCCCAAACCATGCAATGGGAGCCCATCATTTCTGAGTCAGGCCTGCAGCAAGTGTGCTATTTCTTCATTCAATGCGTTCTTGAGCATGCGAAGGGACTTCTCCAGATGTTTCCCAAATCAGGAAGTGTGAAAAAGTTAAACTGTGTACAAGCTACTCCAGGATGTCTTTGTGTCCAGTTGCAGAGGGATTAAAGAGTTTATCTGCCAAAGAGACAACGAAGTTGATGATATTCTATCTGACGTGATTTTTTAACTTAGATGAGAACAATTTCATCTGTGGTAAGTTAAAAAAGAAATACAACAACCCAAACAAGCAAACAAAAAAACCTCTAAATTTCTCTCAGAATACTTTTACACAGAAATTTAACAGCTGCTGTTATAATTACTCATTGTTATTACTGCTATTATTATTATAACTACTTATTAAAAGTAACATTAATAAGGCCTCATATAAGAGCCTCTTTGTGAGGAGGGTTTAGGAAAGCTGAATCCTCATTCATTTTACAATTTGCAACATGCACAATAGTTTCTACCACAAGAGCAATCCCAGCTTTAAATCCCTGTTTTTAAGATAATTTCCATCCCTCCTCACCGCTCCCTGACACACTAGTTTGAATAATGCTGCACTTGTGCCTGAAATTTCAGGATTAGTGGTTTAATCCACTGCTGTAAATGTTCCCAGATCTGTGGCCTTTTTTCAAAATGATAGAGTCTCCTACTCATGTTCAACTGGAAATGTCTAGATGAATTTCTTTATCAGCACATATTCTTTGTTCTTCTTTTAGGTATTTACTATTTTTGCTTTGTAATCGCAGTGATTTTATTCTTACATCTGTCTCTCCTGAATTACTCCATAAGCTACTTCCAAGCAGAGAAAGTGATGATCTTCTTTTCCTTCTTACCATCAAGCCATAATCTTGAACTGGAAAAAAGGCTAAAAAAAAAAAAAAAAAAAAAAAAAAAAAAAAATCATATTCAAGACCCCGGGGCATTTATTCGTCACATATTTACCAGGCACTCTTCTGGGCTGAGCATACAATGGTGCCTCTTCTTTCATGAGGTTTTCTACCATAAACAAATGAATAAATGATGAAATAAGAAAATCTCATACAATGTTAAGAAAGTAAAACAACAAAATGGAATGCAATGGAAGAACCAGGAATGTGAAGATCTGGGGTCATGAGTAACCCAAGCAGAGGGACCAGCAAATAACAAAGCCCTAATGTGATAGTCAAAGTGCAGTGCCCTTTCCCAGAAGTGAGAAGTGTGAAAAACCCAGGAACAGGAGAGTTAATTGAGGATGTTACGGGAAAACGGGAGTTGGGGAGGCACGGTTAGAGGAATCAGATCTTGAATAAGAACATGAAGACTCTCATAAGAATTATATCTTCACTAAAGTGATACAACAAACTAGACGTCAGAAGAAAATATCAATGATGTGTATTTATTTAAACTGGGAATAATGCTTATTCCTCTATTTATTAATTCCTAAAAGTCATTAGGCAAATTTCCTCCATTTGGAAGTAAATAACACAATTGAATAAGTGTAAAAAAAATCATCTCACGTGTTCTTTGAGGAGTCGAAGCTGTACTAGGATGGTTTAGGACAAAAGTACAAAGCTCAGCATTGCTTCCTCTAGCACAGAAGTTAGCAGGGCCACCTGTCTCTGGACCTGTGAGAACAGGACGAGTAATGAATGGCATACAGGCCCTTCATCTATGCTTTAGGCATAAGGGAACATTTGAGATATAAATTGTTCTACTTAGACCTAGGAATATGAAGGGGAAAGCCACTTCATAATGCTAATTTCTTTTCTGCCCTCGAATAGTCTTAGAAATCTTACCGAAAATGTCCTAATCCTTAATTTCAATTTAAGGCTCTCTTTGATATGGCTCCAATCTTCCTTTTTAGTTACTAATTCCCTTCTGTACCCTTAAATTTCAGAATATTTGAGGAATAGACACATGAATCAAGTTGGTGATGGTAAGACATTAGCTTTATGTTTGCTAATCTTCTTGCATCTATAATAACGATGAGATTTCCAGAAACCTCTTCAAAACCAGTTCTGGACCCTGACAACGTGTTGTTTCCCCAAGGAATATACCAAGCCATACATGCTTAGATCTTCTCCCCATTTCCATCTGTCAGAAAACCTACTACTCTTTCTCAGTCTGACTTATTTCTCTTAGCATAATACCCTCTAGGTCCATCCATGTTGTTGCAAGTGGCAAGATTTCATTCTTTTTTATGACAGAGTAGTATTCCATTTTATATATGTACCAAAATGTCTTTATCTAATTATCTATTGATGGACATTTCAACCGTTTCCATATCTTGGTTATTATAAATAGAGATACAGTGAGCATAAGGGGATATAAAGAACAAAATAAACAAACAAAACAGAAACAGAATCATAGATACAGAGAACAAACTGGTGGTTACTAGATGCGAGGGGGGTTGGGGGTTGGGTGAGAAAGGTGAAGGGATTAAGAAGTACAAATAAGTAGTTACAAAATAGTCATGGGGATGTAAAGTACAGTATGGGGAATGTAGTCAATAATATGGTAAAAACTATGTATAGTGTCAGGTGGGTACTAGACTTATTGGGGAGGGTCACTTCACAAAATGTATAAACGTCTAATCACTACGCTGTACACCTTAAACTAATATAAAATAATATTGAATATCAACTATACTTTAAAATATAGTCACGGAGATATCAAGTACAGCATAGGGAATCTAGTCAATAATACTGTAATGACTATATACAGTGTCAGATAGATACTAGACTCATTGGGGTTATCATTTTGTGAGGTATATAAAGGCCTAATCACTATGTTGTTTTGTATACCTGAAGCTAATAAAAATATTAAAAAGTAATATTAAATTAAAGAAAAGCCACGGCCGAAAGAGAGAGAGAAAGAGAGAATGATTGCCCATATGTTATTTTAGCAGATTTTATGTGGATATGGAATCTATCTAAGGAATTTTTTTCCTAATATTTATCGACTTTTTGGTTTCTTAATCAATTGGGCAAATAATGGTGTATGTTTAATAAAGTGATTTTCCTCCCACCTTTATTAGGCTACACCTCCTGGTGGGCGAGTTAGTTTTCACCAAGAGAAGAGTCTGAAATGGTTCAGAACAGGGCATTCGTTAAATTAACTCTGACGCCATGTAGCACCTTGAGTTGAAATATTGCTCCCTCTTCCACTTCCCTTTTCAAATCATGCCCAGGCCCATTGTCCACATTTTCTGTAGCTACTTGGTTCTATTAGCCCATTTTGTGGGCAGTTTCTCATAAGCTTGTATAGTAAATGTTTTACCTATAGCTTTAAAAGGACAACTCTCTGTACTTTCTTGGATCTCAGATTCTTGTGGTGAAGTAATTTTAGTTACCCTCTGAGACGCTCTTTCTCTAAAAATGTCTTGATAATTTACCAGTCTCATTCCTCCAATTAGAACCTTCTCAAAGCACAGCCCTGCTCTATTTCTTGGGCCCAAATTCTCCGATTAACTTGAACTATCCAGAAATTTCTCTTGCTCTGCTTCTCTGGTTTTCAAAGACTAAAGCGTTTTGTTCACAGGCTTTCTTTTAATGCATTTTAGCTCATTGTATTATATTTGTGATACGTCTTTCAAATGTCCCTCCATTTCAGTTCAAATGAAAGTTGTATTTTCAGAGAATTTATAGGTTACAGGTCATTCCTTAGACTCGCTCATTTCATAACATTCCCCATTTCTGTCTGGTTGAAGCCACAGTCTGTTAGCTTTAGAAAGTTAACATGAAACCATATGATGGTGGATAACACTGTGTTTCCCCGAAAATACGACCTAACCAGACCATCAGCTCTAATGCGTCTTTTGGAGCAAAAATTAATATAAGACCCGGTATTATATTATATTATATTATACCCACTATTATATTATTATATTATATTACATTATATTATATTATACCCAGTCTCATATTAATAATTGCTCCAAAAGATGCATTAGAGCTGATGATCCAGCTAGGTCTTATTTTTTGGGAAACACGGCATTAGGAACCTGGGGAGGAAAAAAACACATAGCCCCACATTCTCTCTTGTGTTCTAAAACAAGGTGAAGAGAAATTTGAGGCAACCAATCTAATGGTGCCTAAGTATGCCTGGCATAACTATGCCAAGGACAAATAATCTGTTTTATAGCTCTGGTGGTGAGCCAACACGAATAGTACAAAACCATTTCACATGGTCAAAGACCTGTAAACAGAGGCTCTGACTTTTGTGGTGTAAGCTTCACCTTAGACTAAAAAGTCTTTGCTTTACTCCCAGAAATATTAAGGTTAATCAATTCTTGGATCTTTTTTTTTTTTTGTCCGTGTATACTTTCTCCTCATTAATCTCATTCAGTCTCATTGCTTGATGTCCCATCAATTTACTTACTGTTGACACCCAAGTTTATATTTCCTTCTCTAATCTTCCTCTTGAATTCCAGAATCGTATGTTCAACTATACTGAACACCCCAACTTAGATCTCTAATAAACTTCTCAAACTTCACACATTCAAAACTAAACTTCTGATCTTCCTCCCTAAACCTACTCTACTTCCTTAAATGGCAAGTCCATGCTTCCAGTTTCCCAGGCGAAAAACTTTAGAGTCATCCTTAGCTCTTCTTTTTCTCCCTTACCTATAATCCAAAGGATCAGGAAATCTTGATGACTTTCAAATTGACCACGCTGTTCTATTTCCATTTTGATAACCTTGGTCCAAATTACCATCATTTCTCATCTGTATTAAAGGTAGCAGCCTTCTAACTGGTCTCCCTATTGCCACCCTTGTCTCTTTATTCTATTCTTACACTGCAGACGCGAAGACGTTTTTACAAGCATAATTTAGATTGTGAAACCGTGGGATGACTTCCCGTGTCACTTGGACAAATCTGCACAACTGTAACCAGTCCCTCCATTCTTTTTCTCCCTCAGACCCTGACCTCTCCAATGCATTAATTCCTCTTTGCTCATTGTCCCAGCATCGCTGGCCTCCTTGTCATATCTTTGTGTTGGTTTGTTTGATTTTTGGAAGCTGTTCCCTGTGCCTGAAATGCTCTTTTACCTCCTTTTCCTCATAGTTGCACGACTCAACCCACCCCGTCTTTCAAATCTTTGCTTCAATGTAAACTTTCCAATGTAGCCTAGCCTGACCAAGTCATTTTACATAGGAAACCTTCCTCCAACCTCTGGAATTCCTAATGCCCCTTATCTTCCATTATTCTTTGTTCATTGGTGTATTCCAAGAATTTAGAGCAGTGCCTGGCACATCGTTAGTCCTGATGAAATATCTGTACATTTGTATGAACGAATGTTGATATAATTCCTGCTAAAGCCAATCTGTGCCCATAAAAACAATTTGCAGAGGCCTCCACAGTCCAAGCCTGTTAAAATAAAAAAATAATAATAACTGCATAATCATCATAGATGCTGCTACAAACTATCAAGATCAAAAACCAGAGAGGCCTGAGTTTATGAAACACTGAAGCATGAAGCCTAATCTTCCTTCCCTGATTGAACCAATAACCTTCGTGTCTCCATTGATTCCGTGGATTATTTCAGTCTCTGAGTATCAGTGTTTACACCTATCTATCAAAATTCCCCGTTGATTCACTAATTGAGAGTTTTATGAAACAATAAAGAACATTCCCCTATTGCCTGAGTTGAGAAATAAGGAATAGATAAATGAATTAATTAGATGGACATCAAAATATCAACGTTATTTGTGGGAGAAGAGAAAAGTGGCTTGGAGCCATGGCTACAATCAGTTTCCTGATATATCCTCCATTGCTTTTGGTTTGTTCATTTATAAAATCTACCACAACTCTGTGGGCCAGTTTAAGACTTTAAAGTACTGATTCCTGAGGGAAAAGTCTCTATGTCCTGACATATGGGGAGGGAGAGTGGTTCAAAAGAAAGATACATTTTATCTATTGCTAGATTTCACTATGGGGACAATCACAAGTAAAGAATGAGTCCTTCAGAATTAAAGTTTCCATCATCTCCTAGGCTGACATAAGCCAGAATATTCCATCAAATAAGATAATCTTGTAAACTATGGTCTTGATTTCTTTATTTTTCTACTTTTACAAGCCTCTAAAAGGAAGAAGAAGAATGATTAAATTCCTCTCAGTTCCACTAGCTAATTATTTTCTCCTTCTTCCTTGCCCACCTTTCTCTCCTTCTCGTCCACCTTTTTTATTCACCTTTCAGATTGCTGTCTTCTTCTTTTATTACCTAAGAAAAAGGAGCTACTTGAATTTCTCTCCCCTTCTCTCCTCTCCTCTCCTCTCCTCTTTTTCTTTCCCATCCTTTCTTTTCCATTTCCTTCCTTTCCCCTCCCTTTACTTTCCTGCTCTCTTTTCCTGCCCCCCTCTCCCACCTCTGTCAGTTTGGATTTTGGGTTGTTTTCATTTATTCCACACCCCATAAGCCCAGATGTTTTAAAGTTAGTTGCAAAGAATTGTGTTTTCTTGTTTCCTGTACGTCATCTTTTCCTAGGACGATAAATCCTAAAATTCTTGAGCCAACAAATCACCAAGTTACATAAACAAAGACTAGGAAAAGCACATGATGACTGAGGTATTTTAATAGCTATGGCTATCCCAGCAGCAAATGTTTTCTGTCACCTTCGCTGTAGCTGACTGCTGTTTCAGATGCCATTGGTCCATGAAATCATTTAAGATTCAGTTCCAAAGCACAAGTATAGTTGATGTTTCTAGACATGTCCCTGCTATAAAAACATGCAGGGTTTTTTAATTTAAACATTCATGAAAGGTTCCAAACATGTCAGTGTTTTTATGATATCAGTGGTAGTATTTATAGTGTTACCAATATTCACAGATTGAGGAAACGTTCATCATAAAATGTAAAGCACAGTATGGAATATCTTTATGACTAAACATCTGAGAGCAAGAGAAATGGACTCTCTCTCCTCCTTTCACTGGATCCTCACCCTGCATTTGAATCCCCATTCCCACTATAGGCTTAAAATTATGCGTGAATCCATCCCTTCCCCCTGACACTCTTAAAGCTAGGGAACAGGGTTGACAACTCAAATACTTACAGAAGTCAGGGAGACAGTGTAAATGAGAGAGGTGTTCGGATATAAGGAAGCTAGCAGAACAAAGCTGATGATAAACAGTAAATCAGCTGCAGTGTCAGAGAGACAACAGCGGTGATACAGACTGTGGTCTATTGAAACACACACGCCCTGGTAAAGGAACCAGATACTCTGTTCACTGTTGCCTGGTGAGAATACAGTCATGCATTGCCAGGTCTTCTGAATTTTCTGGAGAAGCTGGAATTTGGATATTGTTGTGGAATCTTATGTTACCCCAAGTCCTAGCAACTTAATCAAATTTCTTAATAGCACCGTGTGAAACAAAGATCATCTGAAGAGTAAAGTTGGCTCAAATCACCTACAGCTTTGTTATGGAACAATTGAAGCCAACATCTCTGACAATTCTCTTACGTTGCCATGGACTCCAAACCATCAATTAACTAATAAACGAGGAATAAAAAATGAAGGAAATGAGATTTAATGGGAACCCAATAGTTCTAGGCAGAGTGCAAATTACTTCAATACTTTTAATGAATATTACGTGCCAGACACTAGGTAAAAGGCTTGGGATATGAACAAAAGAGACAAAATTTCTAACCTCATTGAGCTCATTCTACTTAACAGTTCTCTTATTGAATATTAACTATAATAGAGGGAAGAAGTATTATTAACATCAAGTTTTAAATGAGCAAAAAAAAAAAATGATGGAAAACATGTTTGAACCTAAGTCTGGTGGACTTCAAATCTTTATCTGTTATCACTGTGCCATATTTCATGCTAATTCCCAGAAAAAGTGGAATGAGGAAATAGGGAGATGGCTTTCACGATAAAGTCCTTGTATTTTAAAGGAATGAGGTCTGATCGGATTACAAATTATATCTCACAGTTGTAAATATTAGTAGCAATGTAAGAATGCATTTAGCAACTTTATTCTTGACTAGGCACTGTGCTAAGTACTTTTCATATATTAAGTCTTACTACAATAATGGTGTTAGGTAACAGTTATTATTATTTTAGAGATAAGGTAACTTGGCTTAAAAAGGATAAAGAAAAACTTTTACTCACGATCACACACATAATCAATGGCAGATATCCAATTCAAGCTGAGATCTCTTTTGATCTAAAGCTTACATTCTGAAGTCTAGCACTACTCTGAGTCCCATGATTCAGGCCTTTGGAGATCACCAGAGACAGGGGAGTGAAAAGCTATCCACTGGATGGCAAGGTTGATACCTTTGTTCAATCATTACTCATTGGCAGGAAGCCCCTGACAAAGATCCTTTTTAAAGGAGTGTGGTCAGGGATTCGAACTCAGCCCTGCTCAGATGTGAAAAGCATAGCAGCAAGAAAAGAGAATCCTTCTTTCTCCTATTCCCAGTCCTTAACAGGCTCACAGGCCGCCGCAGCGGATTTGGCTGTTGTCCATCACTGTGCATTCTCTTACTGAATGACCCAGCTGTCTCAGGAAATTCAGTAGGCCACATCGATATCAACATAAGAAACCCACTAACTGGGAGAAGTCATGATGCAGACCAGCCGCATTAGAGCCATCTGTTCTTGGTATAATATACACAGAGTTAGTTATTAACAAATAGTTTACCTCTAATTTGAGGGAAGCTGGGAAAGTATTTGGTCTATTTATAAATAAATGTCTTCTCCTCTTCAAGTATTTATGAATAAATATTGAGTTCTATAAATTATATAGTGAACTCTTTATCTTTTCCCACAGATGTGTTCCTTGTTTTCTGTGTTTATGTGTGTGTGTGTGTGTGTGTGTGTTGCTTTTGTTTTTGTTTTTTTTTTGGTCAATTTACCTAGTCGCTCAAGCTAGAAATTTGAATTGATTTAAGTTTTCCCTCTACCCTAGTCTTCATATTAATCATCCAGGCCTATCTAGAACTTCTCAGAATCTCTTGCTCTTCTTTATTTCTGCTGCTTTTCCATAGATTAGTCTTGCAATCGACAGCTTAGACAATTATGATAGTCTCAATACTGTTTTCCCTGCTTCCATTTTTTTTCAACATTGAAGGTTTTTTCCAACATCTTACAAATATGATTCTGCTCTATGAAGACTCTTTAAGAGTGCCTTGTGGTCTACAGAATAGTGTTTAGCATGCACAACGTTTAAGGCCATTTATTCATTCAAACTTTTCTTAAGCTTCAACTGTTTGCTCCTTGGGGAAAAAATAATAAACAAGGATCTGTTCTTGCCATTGTAGGATACTACTTAGAGTCTAATAGAGGAGTTGTGTATGTAAAGACAAATATGGTAAGTATAGTAAGTAAGTGTTAGTTAAAAATTTGTTTCAGACGGTATAAGAGTTCAATTGAAGGAGTGGTTAATCCATTCCTGTAGGGTGTATCTGGTGGTTAACTTCCTAGCATGCATTGTATACTTTCCCATAATCCCATATTATGTTGCTTTTGGTTTTAGGTATGGAAGGTGTGATCTAATCTAAGCAAAGTAGTGTTTTCCTTGCTCCTGATCTCAATTAATGGTTCAGGGATGGACTTGTGAAATCAGTTGGTCAAACAAAAATGAGTTTTGAGAAATTTGCAGGGAAATTTCTGTCAGTGATGCTGTCTTTCTGGACAAGGAAGCATGATAACCCAGAATTTGCTGGCAGCCATTTGGGAAGTAAGAGGGACGCCAAGGTCAGGATGAAGCCAACATTATGAAAAACAGAGCAAAAAGATGACAGGAAATCTGTCTCTGATGACACTGTTGAGCTGAGGGATCAAGCATTGCTTAACTTCTGCCCTAATTCTGAACTTTTAGTTATGTAGGTAAATACATTTTCTTTATTGTTTTAGCAAGATTATCTATCGTTTTGGTTCCAGTCTTTAATTCCTCTTCTCTTAGAAAATGCTAGAAACCTTACTTCTGGGGGCTAAAGGAAGACCTTTTATCTGATTTAGTTTCTTCCTGGTGAGGTCTATGTTACTCTTGTCAACTGTGGTCTTATGTGTTGAAATGTCTGCTTTTTGCTTTTGCACTCTCACTGTTGTCTTTCTCTCTCATCTTTTTTGTTTGTTAGTTTGTTTGTTTGTTTTGCTTAAGTACATACACCTTCAGGTGGACTGTGCTGTTTGTACCTCCCCAAATCAATTTTTCACAATTTATTTTTAGGAATCCATCCCTTTCTTATTCTCAGTCTATATTGTGTAGGTATCTCTGATTGTAGCTTATGGTTCCAGGAGAGGACACAATTGGCTAATGAGTTCACTGTGTTTCTCTGGTTACAAATATTAGGTTAGCAGTGGATATGTGGCCAAGCCTGGTAAATCTGAATAAATAAGTATCATCTCTGGTCTATCAGTCAGGGTCTGATCAGGAAATAGATATACATGATAATTTGAAGAGGAAGATTTACTATAAAAGATTACAATATATTATTAAATGATTTATAGGGAATTAACTAAAAAAAAAAAAAGAATAAAAGGAACATCTAAAGAATATCCTAGAGCTGAGGGAACTTACCCAAGGAAGGAACTGATTTGGTAGGTGGGGAATTCTCTCCAATGGCAGGATTCCGTCCTCATTGGAGAGGGTATGACTATAGCCACTAGATGGTGGGGTGGTTCCTTAGGTTGCTCAGATCAGCGCTGGTCCAATGTTGGTGGGATGTGGCCAGCAAGCAGGGAACCATCTGGTAGGGTTCCTGTGAAATTCACAAGGAGGCTTCCTATGGGAGTGGCTGTGGGACTCTCTGGGAATCAAGCTGTAGTGGGGGCGTGGGGAGTGGGCTGGGGTTTTAGAGCCCAGTGGAAGCTGTCACCCAATGGAAGCTGTCACTTGGAAGCTGTCACCAGGAAGCTGACAGTGAGTGAGCTATGGTTCCTGTGGAACTCCCTCTGAGAAAGCCTGCTGTGTCACTACCAGAACTTGCCTAGAAGCTGCCCACAGGAGTTTGTTCTATGGATCTTGCTGCTGGAAAGCCAGGTGAGCTCCACTGAGTTTCCTGCATGCCAGCCCAACACAATAGGAACAAGAAAAAGCCAAGCATGCTGGAACCAGGAAGACAAGCCCTTTACTTCTCCAGGGTCCCTCAAGCACCTTCCGACAAAGCCTAACATCATTCCAGATGGCAAGGGAAAAATGTTCGAATATTGCAAGGAGGACAATGAAGGCTGGGTTTGCAGCTGAGAGGCAATAAATTGTTAACACACACATCTGGGATTTTTATTTTAATACTAGAAAAGAGATGCTTTTCGTATCTACTGATGAACTCTCAGAGCAAGATGGTGGCCATCTTTCCACCAACAGGGGAAAGCACACCTTAGAATGATGCCAGCACAAAAAAGCAGAGCTGAGAGATGGAGAGGCAAGTTGCTGGCAACATTGTTTGGGTGCCTAAATCCAGCCATGCCTTCAATCCACATACACTTGGACATTTTACTTATAAAAACCACTAACTTCTCCCCTCCCTTATCTCTAAAGAACGCTGATCAAATCTTTAATAAATTTTTGTGTTACATTCAGGTCAGTGTTGTTTCTCTAATCTGGATGTATTGTTTCTCATTCTTTGACTCTGGTTCCTGGATACATCATCCCAGATGCTAGGTGATCTAGGATCTGAAATCTCCATTAGTGTGGAGAGTCCTCTGGAACTTAAAATGGATGCCATACATGCACGATACGATAAAACTTCTTAAGTATCATCCTTAGGCTTCCTGTGTATGCCCTTTGCAGGTGAATCTCTGGCTAGTATAGTTTAATACTATACTAGTTTTATTCACAGTGCTATGTTACACATGAGTTTGAGAGGGATTGAGTGACAGTGATGGGTCAGCATTCTCAATGAGTGAATCCAGGTTTGGGAGTCTTAGCATTTGTTTCCCAGATTTGGGGGTACCTGCTTGTTGGATGAAGTCTTTGAGTGAGCCAAGATACTAAAAAACCCAAGGTATTACCTGCAGTTCTTTGGAACTGAATGATTTCAATGTGAAAGACGAATGAGTAGCTATAGTATAGTCCCATAAACTTAAATGGTCGCAATTTAAGAAATTGAATTGGTTTTGATGGGTACTTATTCCTACCGCTTTTGAAAGGAAATTTGCTTGAAAGTCAAAGACAAGGGGAGAGAATTTTGTTGAACACACGAAAGAATGGTTTCCAGGTGAACCATTAGCTCTGCTCCTTGATTTCAGTGTCCTCAACCGAGGCCCAAGTTGTATCAATAGTAGTCACATATATAATCTGACAGGGGAGGAATTGTCTGATGGAGAACATTTCCAAACACATGATTGCCCTGAAACTGCTTTCAAATAACCTGGCACTATTCCCAGAGATGACAGCCTCTATTATATCTTTACCTCTATCTCTATCTGTATCTATCTCTATATCATCTATATCTATATATCTATATCTATACCTGTACCTATCTATCTAGAAATATCTTTGTAAGGAAAAAAATTCTGCATTTTCTGTATCCCCATAAATTTAGTCCAAGCTAGAAGGTCTGCAGCAGAACAGAACTTGATGTTGGAAGAGCGAATATAATTGAAATACCCATCTTAATTGATATTGACAATTTTTTAACATTCTTCAGCTTATTCTACAAGAAACTTTGGCCTGAGTAAGGTTTGAATGTGTAATAGAAGAGAAAAGGGAAGGAGTGTGGCAAAAGTAAGGAAGAGCTATGAGAAGATTTTTATTCTAAGTCAGGACACAATAAAGATGATTGAAGAATCTCCTCTTCACTGATATCCTTCTACTTTTAGAGAGGAAATCTGGGTGTGAATCTGAGCTGAATATTTACCATGAGAATTCTGAAACATCAGGGTCGATTATTGGGAGTCCTTCATGAGGGCTCAGAGACTTTCTATGATGAACAATGCATATTCCAAGATTTGAGCCCAGAGCTCTCTAGCAGGAGATAAGTGGTTTCCCCAACTTGTGGGAAGAGAAAGTTCACATTTTCTCAGAGGGCAGACAATTCTTCCCGAGGAAAGATTGGTCTTAAAGATATGTGAACAACTGTCACGACAATAAACTTAAAAAAAAAGATATGTAAATAACATACTTGAATGTCCTGCTAGTTGATGTTTCAAATCAGCACAGGTGCTTGGGGAGCTTGTTCTAAGTTTTTGTTAAAGGGGGATCTTTAAACCAGATCTTTAAAAGAATAAGTTGGCCCTTGGGAGACCTCAGAGAATCATAATTATTGACAAGCCTACCCACCTAAGATAGATTGAAAGAACTCTGATCTCTTTATTTGTAATATACAAAAACTAGGAACAGCCCAATTGTCTACTATTAGATGAATGGATAAATTGTGGTATATCTAAGTACTGGAACACTATTCAGCAACAAAAACAAATGAGAGTGGTACATGTAACAATATGGATGAACCTCTAAATAATTATGCTGAGTTGAAGAAGGCAGACAAAGAGAGTACATGCTATGATTCCACTTAATACAAAACTCTAGAAATGCAAACAAATCTATAGTGACACAAAGCAGATCCATAGTTGCTTGAGAATTTGGGGAGGACAAGAAAGGATGAAAAGGAGGGACGACAAAGGGGCACAGATTATTTGGGGGGATTATGCATATATATGTTCACTCTCCTGAATGTGGTGGTTGCTTTACAGGTATACACACGTCAAACATATCAAATTGTATACTTTAAATATTGTAGTTCAATAATGCCTCAGTAAACCTATTAAACAAACATATAAACAAACAACTCAACTCATTCTGTGGCCAGAACAATTAAATTTGATTTTGAGACTTTCTGAAAAAGGCAATTGGAACCCAAGTTTAGGAACAGAATGTATTTCATGGAGATGGTGAGAACATCAGTATGGTCCATTGGCCATAGAATAGCCATGGGAAAACCACAAGAGCTTCTAAGGTGGACAGAGCTACTGGATTTGGAATCTTAACAGAGAGACTGAATGAGGGTTTGGAGCTAAATCAACTCACTTTGCTATTGACATCCAAGTCCTTGGCTATAGGTAAGACTTGAATTGCAATCAGGGGTAAGAAAAGATTATGCAGAGAATATAAAGAGCAAATGTGGATTTGCAATTTATCACCATGAGGCTGGGATCCTAGGAAGATGCTGGAAGGCAGGAAGGTCAATCTCTTTGGTCTGGACCAATACCTAAGTTTCTTCTGGTTCAGTCCTCAAATAGTAAAGCCTAATTTAAATAGTTTCATCTTTATTGAGAAGGTATTTACCAACCAGGAGTGTATTGGCCCAGGATAGACGAAGCAAATGAAGAAGAAACATGACCATTTCTGTACCATGCCATGTATAGGAGAAACAAGAGTTTTTGTAGCTCCAGAGGACTTAGAGTCAGTGGGTAAAAATTATTGGATGGTAGCTCTTGATTTAATATAAAAAAGTCATTAATAATAAGAGTATGTTAAAAATGAAATGGGCTGCTTTGTGGCTCTGTGAGACAGCAATCTCCTTGTCAGCAAAATCATTGATGCAGAAATTAATTATAGATATTGTTTCTACAGTTTGTGCTCCCTTAAGCTAAATTATGTGTAATTTAATTGATTAATTTAGGAACACAATCTGTACTATGCAGACCACTATTAGTTATAACATGATGACTAACTGTGTGTGCAGAAGAAAAAACATTGTTACAGGAAGCATAGGAATACACAGATGCTCTAAGTGTCTGTTTGCTTAGTTTGCATTGCATTTCTTTGTTCAGTATCAGCACTTGTGAAATGTAGTTTTGTGCATTTTTGCAATCTAATTTGAATTGTGTTCATTTTTAAAACAGTATGCAATATAGGTGATATAGAGGGATACATGAAAATGTGGCTTGCTCAGGTAAATTAATTGCCTCTATGACAATTTTTAATAAAGTGCGATTCCTTATGATTACAACTCTAACAGCTAAAGTATCACAGCCCCTGTAGAAGGGCTGATCACACTGAGCAATATTGGACTGGCTATTCTAAGGTGATTGCCAGACCTTCCGTTGTCAGATTTTACTAATCTAAGAAAGATTAATTGATGGAGATGGAGTTCCTTCTACTGGAAACATCCCTCTAATCCCATTGCACCTCTCACCCCCCCATTTTTGCCTGGACTCATCTTTCTGATTATTTAGGTCTCAGCTGTGAGGCTTTGAGAGTAGATGTTGGACGGAAAGGATCAATAGTTTGGTTTCAGCAATATTACAGTTTTAGATGCTTCTTTGACACCCAAACGAAGATGGGAGGTGGAGGGTGAGCACATGAGTCTGCAGTGTAGGGAAGAGGGAATGCAGTATGGATGGAATCTATTTCTGTGAGTTGAGATGAGACTGCCCAGAGAGAAATAGAGAAGGAAGAAGAGCAGAGAGAGCACTCCAGGCTTCTCTAATAGAGAAGACAGGGATGAAACAGCCAGGGAGGTAGGAAGAAAGTCAGGTGAGCATCACATCACAAAAACTTAGGGAATAAAATATTTCCAAGAGGAGGAAAGGCTGCAAAATAATTTCTGTGCTCTTTTTACCAAAACTGCATAACTAAATCTAGTCTTGGGAAATATCATACAAACTCAAATTGGGGGAAATTATGCAAAATAATAAATGACGTGCAGTCTTCAAATATATCAAGGACATGTATGATAAGAAAGAGGGAGGAACTGTTCCAGATCAGAAAGACTAAAGAGACATGAAAACAAAATACAATGTGTGATCTTGGATTGGACCCCTATATAGAAATATTATTAGTTTTTACTTTTGCTATAAAGAACATCACTAGTGAAATATGGGTAAGGTCTGTAGATTTTATAACATCATTATATCAATGTTAATTTCCTAATTTTGATAACTCCTGCAATTGTATAAAGAATGTCTTTTGTTATTAAGAAATTCATAAGGAAATATTTAAAAATGAAACAGTCTGCAATCTGTTCTCAGCAAGGTTAGAAAAAAATATCTATCTACCGTGTTTCCCAGAAAATAAGACTTAGCCGGACAATCAGCTCTCATGTGTCTTTTGGAACAAAAATTAATATGAGACCCAGTCTTCTTTTAATATAATACAAGACCAGGTCTTATCTAACATAATATAATATAAGGCTGGGTTCTTACATTAATTTTTGCTCCAAAAGACGCATGAGAGCTGATTGTCCGGCTATGTCTTATTTTCAGGGAAACACGGTATCTATCTATCTATCTATCTATCTATCTATCTATCTATCTATCTATCTATCTACCTACCTACCTACCTACCTGCCTACCTATCTATCTGGAGAAAGATAAAGCAAATGTAAAATTTTAATTTGGGGGAATATGAATGAAGGGTAAATGACTATTTGTACTATTTTTACAAATTTTTTTTATCTGCAATTATTTCAAAATAAATAATTCTTAAAATTTTTGTAAAATAGAGGAGAAAATGAAAAAAATAAACAGATGTATCTATCAGTCATCCTTTTATAGACTGAAAAATGTGACCCTTTGTGGTTCCTAAAGCCCATCATATATTGTACATATGTGTTTGAACCTCACACCTGATTTTTAATATTCTTTCTGCTTCAGAAATTTAGAAAAAAGTCTTCAGACTCAAGGTGCCTTTGACCAGTTTTTCCCATGAAAGGATTTCTAATGATCTTGGGTAGAATTAAGCCCTGATGAAAGAGTACTTCACTATGGTTTATGGGTGAGTTCTGCTTGACATACAAGTCTATTAAAATCACTTTTCTCATGAAGGAATTCTTTGATACTTTAGAACAACAATGATATTATTGTTACTCAGCCATTTCATTCCAAGAGCCAGAGCTATATATAAGTCCTAAGAATGCATTCATAAGAGTTGGAAAACACATCTTTGTGAGACTGACAAGAAGACGTTTTAGTATCAGAACAAACAAGCTTTCTAAAGAGCATTTCCTTGGGGTCAAGAAAATGGCAGCTGGGTCTGTAGGAAATTCATATCAGCACTTTTTCCCTTTAACATTGACTGTTCTACAGAGGCCAAAAATTACATCTTTGTTTCCCTCAGATTTTCTTGACCTCTTAGACATCTGAGTGATTCCTTAGTTGTCACTTACCAACAAAGACTTAACATTGACCAGAGAACTTGAGAGCAAATTCCTCAAGCCTTCAAACCATGGATGACTAGAAAAGCCAGCATTGAGTAAGCCAGCCGTAAAAGGAATGTGAACCACAGAATATTTGGAAAGTTATCACATAATGTGCCCAGTAGCTGTCGAGCATGAAGGACTTCTCTTCCAAGAGAGCTCTTCAGTCTTCAAGAGGTCCAGGGAACCCTCTAGCTATGTTGCAGTTTTTCCCTAGCTGGAGATTTTTCTAATTCTTCTTAATAGCTGGTATAAATCACAAAATTTCATAATAGTAGACAGGCATCCTAGGGTTGGCTTAATATGTGTCATCTAGCAATTTGCAGCACAGCCTGGTGGGTA
Organism: Rhinolophus ferrumequinum; assembly: GCF_004115265.2. Taxonomy (NCBI): domain Eukaryota; kingdom Metazoa; phylum Chordata; class Mammalia; order Chiroptera; family Rhinolophidae; genus Rhinolophus; species Rhinolophus ferrumequinum. The sequence goes on from NC_046300.1 coordinate 19,775,144, forward strand.
ACTCTGCATACATTATTTTGATCAGTTTATACAGCATAATGATAATGGCTTTTGTAAATTGCTTGTTTTTCCTTTTGTGTGATAGATTTATGGCTCAGGATGCTGAGGGGGCTCAGAAACCCAGAACTCTGGAGAAATATCGAGCCTCACCCCTTCATATTAGACCATGAAAATTCTCACGAATCAAGAAAATGCCCTTTATATTTCCAGAGCTTACACAGTCACAGGACACCCGTCAAAATACGTCTGCTGAGAATATTTACTAGTGTTTGCTTACTTATTATCATTTCCTAACAGGGTTCCCATGTTGAATAATAATTATTGTTTTATTCATGAAGAGTAATTTTATTTTTTTTTTTAGTTTGATTAATGATCAGGCTTTTATTAGATTGGTTTTCTTCTATCAACTCAGGAAATGTACCAAAATTAAAGAAAACAAATGAAAATACTAGTATGGTAGGCCCTTGTTTAAACTTGCCCAAATTAAATGAATGAAAAATATTTCATCTTTACTTTACTTCCCTCAAAAGTATCAATAAATATTCAGCAAATTGTGCCGGGGTACCATTATGTGCACTCTGATGGGGGTAATCAAAAATGGTATGATGTAGTTAAAATATTTTGCTAAGTTTGCCACCCAATCATATGTGTCACTGTTCTTCTTGGTAAGGAAGAGGGGATGGTTGGTTGGTAGAGTAGATATAGATGTTAATGTCCACACAAAAATATGCCAATTCCTGTCTTTGTAGTCATAAATTTCGGTGACTTGTCCTTAAAGTTAGAGCTTTTTGGATAAATTCCCCTACACAAAGCTCTTGGTCTCATGACCAGGATAGGATAAGGAGACATTAAATTAAAAATGAGTAGTTCTCACTAACATGACATCTTTTCGTGAGGTTAGACATTATAGTTGAAAAGAACTTTAAAAAATTTCCTCATGAATCTTTTTTCTTGTTCTTGAATTTCTTCTTCAATCAGTAATTGTGTTGACCTTGAATTGTTTGGGTTGACATGGTTTAAGATTGGCAACTCACTAGCTCCTAAGAAATCTCTGTAAAAAAACTTTTTTTATATATTGAGACAAATAATTTTATTATTGGTTTCCTACTGTGTGCCGAATACTGTTTTACTTGAACTTACACCCTTTGGCTCAATTCTCAGACCTTAGTGCCATCGAAAACAAATCTAACTCCTTTTTATGTGATACTCATTCAAGTGTCACATTACCATGAGCATGGTGATGACATTCTTTTGTGTATGTTTTCTTTTTCAGGTTAAATATCTTCCATTTTCAACATGCCCTCATAGTTTGAAGTTTTTTCCTCATCATTTCACCAGTTTCCCAGTATATCCATAACCCAGATCCAGATCCAGAACTGAATATGTCCCTTGTTTTATATAGTGAATTTCCGTATGTGTGCCCTAAGATGTAATTTGCTCCTGTTTTTGGCAGCTACACTATGTTGCTTATATTGATTTATTTTAGTTAGCATTTATCAAGAAATTACTATTTGTCAAGTACTGTTATATTTTACAGATAAAGTAAAAATCAGACACGGACCTTGACATGGAGTCTATATTTGGATAAGGTCTCCAAACACGATAAATACGTGGCTAAGTATAATACAATGTGTTTCATATTCTATCAGAAGCATGAAATGCTCCAGGAGCGTGGGAGAAGGCATGATTCCCGCTGCATGATTGTGCTGCGGCCAGTGGTAAAATCAGAAGGCTTGTCTTGGAGCAAGAGTTCAACTGGATGTTAAACATGACTAGGGCATTTCCAGGTAAATGCGACAGCCAATGAGTTGGAATAGTCTAGGAAGATAGAAAATAGAAAAAAAGCAGAGATGTGGAAATATGAGACTTGTTTCAACAATGGCTAATGGAGTAAGAACGAGGGGCCCAGGACTGAGAGGAAAGGCAGCTGGTAGAAATGGGAGGGCAGGTTGGGCCCAAAAATGAATTCTGGAGAAAGGCATTTGGAGTTTATGCTATAGGTCCTTAACCCTCAAAGTGAGGCCTGAAGCTCAGCTGCATCGGCACCACCTGGGAGCTTGTTAGAAATGCAGACTCTCAGAACTGCTGAACTAGAAACTGCCTCTTGACAAGGTTGGCAGGTGGTTTGTGCACACACTGAAGTTTGAGAAGCACTGCCAGAGATGACAGAAAACACTTTATGTGGAGTAGGGGGCAGAGAAAGAGGTGAAAAAAAATACATTGTTTGGGCAAGAGTGTTATCTCATTTAACCCTTACAATGAACTTCTGTTACTTTCTCATTATAGAGAGGAAAGCTGACACCTGCCTGGGTTAATTAAGTCACCCAAAGTCATGATTAAATAAATGGCAGAGTGAGACTTTGGGTTTTGTAGCTCCAAAGCACGTCTGGCTTCATTTTGTGACTGAGTGATTTGATCAGTGTTGAGTTTTAGAAAATTAAATGTAAGAGAGACAATGGAGGGGGTTGAGACTGCTTCCTGTCAGTTGAAAACTCCTTTTGCTCTTGTGAGAAATGAATGAGATGGTTTAGGGAATGTGTGTGTGTGTGTGTGTGTGTGTGTGTGTGTGTGTGTGTGTGTGTGTTACGTGTGGAAGGGAGGTGCTTGGAAAATGGTATCTATTATTAGGTACTGAACCCTAGAGTCTCCATCGCACTCCTCTTTCCAGTCTACCCTTATGTAACGAAGTGTCTCCGTGGTCTCTTTTCCCTTTTAATACCCAAATATCAACTCTCTGAGTTGTCACCCTGACTAACTGTGCAAAGTCTGGTCTCTTATTTTATCCCCTCTCCAAGCATATCTGAGAATGCCAGGGTATTGTTTACATGTTTGACAATTCCCACATGGTTTTCACTTGTCAATTTTACCAGCCATCTGTTTCATATCTCCTTCCTCAGTCGTGTTTCATCGTAAAGATGGGGACAGGCATCTCTATTAATTCTCCAGAGGACAGTTAAGGTCAAGGTTTGAGAACAAGAGCAGGAAACAACAATGTAGAAAATATAACTGCATCCTGAACAACTTTATAGTCTCTACCACATAGGTCTTCTCTTTCTTCAGCTTAGGTTTGCCTCAATATTTCAGGGGCTGACATCGCTTCTCTCCACGTGAATACTTTGGTCATTTCCAGTCTGCCTTGGCTCCCAGCTTCCCCTAGGGCTCAGCAAGAGGGAAAAATAATTCTTATTGCCTTTAATTTGAGACTCGACTTTTATTTTTCCTTCCCCAGGATTTGTGGAAATGGTAATGTCTATTTCTTTTAGAGGAAAGATCCATCTCTAGCCTAAGAGTGTAAATTGGCCTTCATGTCTAAATCAGGCAATTGCAGTACTCAACATTTCATTTCCTGTTTGGCTGATTCAACCTAAAATAACACCATGGGGGGAATACCAAGCCGAAGATAGTTCCTCCTAACACTCTAACACTTCATTTCTCCGATGTGCATTGGTCTCCTAATCAGTAAGAAGCTATTTTTCAAAACATATGTACACATTAAGAACAAATAGCTTTCTTGCAAAGGGAAATCTAAAGTCCAAACAACATTTAACATCTTGGACTGAATTAGGCCTTCCCAATGACAACGAGTAGATATTTGAGCTACATCTACATAGCTCAGTGGGCTTAGTAAGCCCATCCTACCCTATCCACTAAGAGGAGTACATGACAACACTCGTAGAATAGGCGTATTTATGAGTGGGTATGTGTATGTGTATTTTTGTGAAGTAGGAACCACAAGGTTATAGACAAAATAAATCCATCCACCTGCTGTATTCTTTGTCACCATGTTGACACAATAAATCACAGAAACTGGCAGTCTCCAAATACTGATTCATAGCTCTCGCTTGATTTAAAGGTCATTTAATTAGAAGCACTCGATATTAAGGTTTGAGGGAGTGGTCTCCAAAGAGGGTGCACATACCCCAAAGACAAATTTTCCATCTACCTTGAAAGCAAAAACTTCCTACAATCCATCAAATGGCATTGCAAGCTTCCACAATTTTATTAATTTTTCCCTCGTAGGCTACCTTATTAACTATGCCCTGTTGTTTGTCTTGGATACAAGATGAAAACTTTACATTTATATCTCTGAAAAATTATTCAGGTCATGTTTAGACACAGAATAAGTTTTGCTGCCTCTACTGGATGACTGGATGGAATCTTTTTTTTTTTTTTTTTTTAATTTGGAGTTGGAAGGAGTCGGGAGAAAGAAGGAAATGATACTTTATTGACTCTAATGCTTTTGGAGACACACTCCTGTATGTACCTACAAGCAATGGGCCTTAGCCCCTAATGGACTCATAGATAACACTGAGAATATCATTGAAAGGGCCTGGTGGATTACTTTAAAACTTTTGTGGACTCCCTCCATGAAAACTACTGGTTTAAGATTATTTTAGAGCAATGGGGATAGACGTAATCTTGGTGTTTTTCAGTGGAAGACAATGTGAATAACTTTAAGAATGGAGATTTTATACCTGTGAAGAATAATCTCAACCACTTTCTTACACCATATAGAATAATAAACTTAAAGTGGATTAAAAACTTAAATGCAAGATCTGAAACCATAAATCTTCTAAGTAAACACAGGCAATAACATCTTTGACATTAGTATCTTTTTGCATATGTTTCCTCAGGCAACGGCAAGAAAAGGAAAAATAGACAAATGGGACTCCATCAAATTAAAAACTTTCTGCATAGTGAAGGAAACCATTAACAAACCAAAGGCAACCTTCTGAATAGGAGAATATATTTGCAAATGATACATCCAATAAGGGGTTAATATCCAACTATGTAAGGAACTCACACTGCTTAACACTCCCCCGCCCTTGGGAAAAAAAAATCCCAAGTAATGCAATTAAAAAATGGTCAGAGGACCTGAATAGACATTTCTCCAAAGAGGACATACAGATGGCCAAGACATATGAAAAGGTGCTCAATATCACTAATCATCAGGGACATGAAAGTTAAAACCACAAAGATACCTCCTCACACCTGTTAGAATGACTATCATTAAAAATCCTACAAATAACAAGTGCTGACAAGGATGTGGAGAAAAGGAAACCCTCGTACACTGTTGGTCGGATTGTAAATTAATGTAGTCACTATGGAAAACAGTATGGAGATTCCTCAAAAAATTAAAGGTAGAGATACCATACGACCCATCAATACCACTTCTGGGTACTTATCCAAAGAAAACAAAACCACTAATTGGAAAAGACATATGCACCCCTATGTTCATTTGCAGCATTGTTTACAATAGACAAGATATGGAAGCGACTTTGGTATCCATCAATCGGTGACTAGATAAAGAAAATGTGATATATGAGTATGTATATAAAATGGAATATTACTCAACAATAAACACAAAATCTTGCCGTTTGTGACAACGTGGATGGACCTAAAGAGTATTACTCTAAGTGAAATAACTCAGAGCGAAAGAGACAAAAACCATATGATTTCACTTATATATGGAGTCTAAAAAAAGCAAAACAAATGAAGAAACAAAGCAAAAGGGAAACAGACCCACAGGTACGGAGAACAAGCTGATGGTTGCCAAAGTGAAGGGTGGTGGGGAGGTATGGGAGAAAAACAAAAAGAGTAAACTTGGCATGGTCTTCTTGCTTCAGTCTGAGGTAAAGATGAACTTCATCTGTTATCGTGGTGGTTTTCCTGAGACCAACCACGTTGTTGACCAGATTTATCCCCGCAGTAGTTCATGCTGGATGCCTGCGGTTTGAATGACTTTTGAAAGTGGGTAAGAGCTATAAATCTATGGTTGGATATTGCTAGTTTTCTGTGGTTTACTCTTCAGAATGAAGCCAAAGACAGTAGCAGTTTAGAGGATTTACTTTCTCAATGACCAGGTATTTCCTTTTCACACATACACTTACTGGCTGAGTGATGGTGCATATGACTGTCACTCCACTTGAGAAGTATTTTATCACTGGACCTGATGGGGGTTCTTCCGTGGAGCTTTCCCCACAACTTGTCTTTTTTTCTGGCAGAGAGACCATATGTGAATGTTCTCCAACACCTAAGAGAGAGACAGTGGGGGAAAGAGAGAAACTGTCATATAAATGAACCAAACGAGGATTGTCAATTTGTGGATAGTAGGAGATTCTGTGTTTCTCTAAGAAAGAGAGAGCGGGGCAGGAACAGCATCATTTATATTTTCAACTCAAAGGCAAAACAGTGCTCGATCTTAGTGCTTAAGTAGCCCAGATTTCAGAAGGTGCTTCTCTGAGGTGTAGGTTTATTGGAAGCGCAATTATAAAGAGAACCTCGAGGTGAATTTAACTCTTGGTTAAATATCACCTCATTTCACACTGTGAAGACTTTGGCATTACTATATCTCTGATATAGAAAGATGGCTGTATAAATTATTCCAATAAAGATGCAAGTGTTAAATGTCAATATAAAATAATTGCATTAATTCATGGAAAATTTTTCTATTCTGGTCCAAGTCACCAGCATGTCTAACCAGAACTAGAACAGCCATCTCTCAGCTGGGTCTTCCCTTCGCTGTCCTCGCCTTTTGTTGTTCATTCTCCACACAGCAGTCACGACAACTTTGAAAAAAAACAAAAAACACGTGACTCACCTTAAGCTTAAAACTTGCCAGGACTTCCCATTACACTCGGAGTGTAATTCAATTTCTCTCGTGGCCTGGGTGGCTCTTCTTGATTTGCTCCTCATTTTCTGGGAATCTCATTTTCTACCACTCTCTCACTTCAGTGCCCCAGCCCTGCTGGCTGCTTGCTAGTTATTGAACAAGCCAAGTTCATATTTCTTTGTACATGTTATTTCCTTTTATCGGATGGCTTGCCCTCTACAAATTTAAATGCCAGGCTCCATCTTCTTGTTTAGGCCTCTGTTCAAAGTCATCACCTCAGAGAGCCCTTTCCCGGAACATTCAATCTAAACCAGCCCCCTCTACTCTCGCTCTGCATCTTTGCACTCTGCTTTATTTTCTTCATAGCACTCATCACTACTTAAAAATACAGAATAGATTTATATTGTGTCCACATTCACTTTTTATTCCCTCAATAGGACCTAAGCTCCCTGTGAGCAAGGATTTTATTTTATTCCATTGTATCCCCAATCTTTAATATCGAAATAAGCACTCAAAAAAAAAATAAATAAATAAAAGCTCTTTGCACAACTGAATGGATAAAAAGTAAAAGAACTAATTTTCAATGATAATAATTCACATGCTGGATCTCATTACGGAAAATGGAATGTTGATGGGGGAAGTGCCAATTTCTGTGACTTCCTGACCCTCCCTTAGAGACAATCTCAATGCTTGCTTTTCTGTGAGCAGATGAAAAGAAGACAGTCTTTGATATTTGGTAACTGCTATAGCCACCAAGGTGAGGGCAGGAAGAAACTTCAAATGCCAACAGTAAATGTGAAGAGAGAAAACACTGGAGTGCAGTAGTGCATCTCTCTGAACACAGTAATTGATGGAGTCACTTTCATTGTTCTGTTCCTTGGGCACAGGGAAGGGCTTTGGGCTCAGAATCAGACAGGAACTTAAGTCCTGTTGTCACGACCCTAAGCCCCTGCAAAACTGGGCAAGGCACAGACTCCTGGCCCTGTTTTCTTATCTATGAAGTGAGAGTGCTAATGAAAGGAGCTAATAATTTTATCGAGCCCTTACTGTATTCCAAGTCCTTATACATATTTGCATGCATTGTTTTGTTTAGTTTTTACAATCATCTCCATGACAGGTGTTATTGCTGTACCCATCCCCAACCCACCCCTGCGCCGCAGATGACCATACTGAAGATCAAGAGGGATTTGGGGGTTACAGAAGGGTACACACCTAGCCAGTGGCAGAGCTGGGATTGAGTCTTCATGTAAATTTGAACTTGAAACTCAGTGTCTTCATGGATATCTTAGGTGGTTTCACCATTCAATATGGTTGGGAGGACAAAATGAAGTAGTAATTTTTCACACTCTCTTAAATTATGAATACATATGCCTCTGCCATTACACTGGGAGAGTCTCAAGGTTACAAATGTGCCTTTAATTTACATTTGTGTCTCTAGGATCTTGCACAGGATCTAGCACAGAGCTCTCGCTCTTTCCTCACTCCCTTTCTCCTCTAGTGACAGAAATTATATTTGCCATAACCCACGGGGTCACAAAAAGGAATTCCCGTGGAAGGAGTGAGAAGCAGAGAATGTCCTGGGCATACTCTTCAACTTTCCCTCTTTCAACTTGCTGATAATCCACATTCCCAAAATCCAGCTTTGCCAAGTACTTTGTGAGATTCTCAGGCAGGTTAGAGTGAGTGCTATGTTTAGGTCACAACTGTAAGCAGGCAGGAGTTTTAAATTTCTTGAAAGTATCATTAGCTTTGTTTAAAGCACAGGGCTGGGCCCTATTCACGTCAAGAGATGCAGGAACAAGACCCCTGGCCACACATTGTATTTTGATTCAGTAGTGTTAATTTCACTTAAGGGGAAAAGGACTCTGTGATCCAGCAAACCCTATAGGGTATACAAGGTTTAGAAAACACAGATTTTTTAGTGCCACCTACTGTCGAAGTTATGGGGAAAATAATTTAGTTCTTATTTATTTGCTTGGTTCCATATTAGGGCCCCAAAGGAAAATGTAAACAGCTGTTGTCAGCTGTGTGCTTTTTGTTTATTAATATTTTAAGTGTATAATTTGTGTAATATGTAATTTCTCTTTGGTTCCTTTTATTTATATAGATAATAAATAATAACGCGAGAGTGAATACACCAGAGTCTATTAATCATTGCTGGCGGGTAGAGAACTAATACTCATTTTGTAGAAAGAAGGGAATAAAATTCCAAGAACATTAAATGGTATGCCTTGGATGAGTGGATCAGAGAGTCATGAGCAAGACTGAGGAATAAAGGCCAAACCTCAAAATTCCCTCATTAACTCAGTCATCAAAGTCAGATTATGTGGAAGCACATTGGAAAGAAAGCAAGAAAGAAGCCTACTTTAAATCAAAAGTAACTTTGGGGAGTTTTGAGTTGTTTACCTTGGCTGTCCTCTGCCCTTTAAATGACCTTGACTGGATGGCCAGTTGGGATCCTTAAGGCTGATCTCTTATTCCCTAAGCAAAAAAGATTTTCACTGCAGTTAGAGGAAGTTGAATATTAGGAAGAGAGAGGATGTGCCAAACCATCTGCTTTTCTGCTAATTTCATGTTGTGATCTGTAAATGGCCATTACTGGGAAACGAAAATAGTTACTTTATTGCAGAATGTTATAAACTATAGGAAGAAGTAAATGGATTCATTTCTTTATGTTGCGATTTGCTTGTGTGATTTAAAAGTCTTAAAAATCCACAAATAAATATTGAGCAAGTATACCCATTCATAGCACTCTGTACAGAGTCATAGGGCTGGATACAGTGCTGGAGATTACCCAGAATTGTGTTCTAATTCAACATGTGAGGAAACAGCCTCTAGAAAGAAAAAGGGAACTGCTTGAGGTCAAATTCCTATCCAGTGGTAGACCGTGACTGGAACCCATTTTGCTTAATTCTTAGTTCTCTTCTCAAGTTCTAGCCATCATTTCCCACCACCACCATCATTGATTTTCAGTTCCTCATAAAAAGTTATTCATCTAACATGTTGAAAAACAGAGATTTTTGGACTTTGTCCACTAGTCTTTCCACCTTTGGCCATTATATTTTTTACTGGACATTTTTTAAAACAATAAATAAGAAAATGTAAAAAGTTACATTGTGCCATTGTGACTTCTTGCCTCCAGACTCTATTCTACAGAATGACATCCTAATTTCTGGTTTTAGGATGAAAATATTTCATAAAAATAATGGATTGCAAGGTTAACCACAGAAAGAGTCCCAAGGCATTCCATTAATGGAATTGATTTTTCAGAGTTGTCACTTTTGTTCTGAAAGGAAACAACTTGGCGACAGTATCATTGAAAACGAAGGCCATGTTAATATTAATTATTTATTAGAAGTTATAACCATTTATACAGAGAAACAACAAAAACATATTTGGGGCCTGTTTATTAATTTCCCCAAAGCTATTTTTTAGAACTTAACTTACTATCATTCTATAGGCACTGCAGGAAATCAGAGAAAAACTACTTCCCTTCAAGATGTGCTGAGAAAATGCTGCTTTAAAATATCTCCCAATTCCGAAAGATAGTAACAGTGTCTTATTTAAAAATTACATCTAGATCACTCTGGAATTTTTTTCTTAGTTATTCTTTAGTGGCAATAACTAGAAGATGGCAGAAAAGAAAGCTCAGAATGATTCCTGGGGGGAAAGAAATATGAAGTTGTTTGTAAAAATGGAATTTCTTTTCTATTGCAAGAGAGGACATATTTGGTGGTGCCAAATTTTTCCATATAGTTCCGATGAACTGACTGCACTCCAGAAAGTGAACACCACTCGGCAAGGACCGTGGAGTCATTACCAATTAGGGAAGAATTGGTCAAAATGGCTGTGAGGACAAGAGGTGCCCGTGCTGAGTTGAGTTGGTGATGTTAAGGCACAATAATCGAATTTGTTGATTACATAGGTTCTCCCTATTTTCAAAAGGAACGTTAGGTGATATAATAAAAGACATGGATACATTAAGAGGATCATATGAAGAATAGGAAGTTAAACTTCATGAGGAGGGAGGGTCCTTTAAGAACAGGCTGCCTGGCTGGTAGTTGTTGGGGCAGCATCTCCGACTCCATCCCTCTGATAACTCTGAAGAGAGTTCCTGATTCTTTCTCTCAGTAAATGATACCTATCATGCATGCCAGGACATGAGGGTCTTCTTTCCCTTCCTCCCCCACCTCTCTTTTAATTCAAAGTACAATTTATATACAGTGAAATATATAGCATTTGATGAGTTTGACACATGTATGCATCCATTTGACCCAGATCCCAGTGAAAAGAGAGAGCATTTCCAAAAAAATTTCTGTGACTCTTAACTCCCAAGAAATACATTGTGGTTTTAAAAAATAATTTATTTGCTTTTCTTGGTTAACTGACAACACTTTTGTGGCCTCCTTTGGCAGATAGCAGGAGTCAAGACTGTGTGACAACAGAGTGTTTTCAATGGCCTTGGCTGATGGAGTGTTTAATAATTTCTAGGTGGTAATTATCACTGATGATATTAAATAAGTTCTGAAAATATGAGGACATGGTCAGAGGTCTTAGGTTCTCAATATAAAACCTTTACTTCCTGTAGGAGCAATTTGTTGATATATATTAAGCAGAATGTTTCCTAATGTCAGGAGTGGTCCCTGGCTGTAGGACAGGAAATATTGGGAGCTCCCTTTTTATGACTCTCCTGCTGGTTAAGCAAATTCTCATATCTCTCAAAGGAGTGAACTAAATTTTAGGAAGAATAAGCACTGGGGAAATAAAGTTTCACATGGGTAACTAGGCAGAATTCTGTATTTTTATAGCTGGCCCTTGCAAAGCCTGTGCACTGGATATATCATGTACACCAAGGTTTTGGGTGAGACACTTCCAAATGCCAGTCTCTGGTAGAGTCTGTTGACTTGACAGCACGCAGTTACTTAATGTGCTTCGTCTTTAGGGACCGAAGCTACATGTAGACACTGTCTATAGAATTCAACTTCCACCACCAGGCCTGTGAAAGCACTTATTAAGGGGAGCAAGAGGGAGAGGGAGAGGGAGAGGGAGAGACAGAGACAGAGAGAGATTTATCCTGCTTTTTAAAATGAAAGATGTCTTTCCTATACTAGGGCCTCCTGAGAAACATGAACTTCTTTAACTGCAGTTAGTGGCTGCAGCTGGAAGTACCAGCAGGGGACTTATTCAGCTGAAACTGGGCTGAGGTGCTACAGTTTATGTTAGATTAATTGGCTTCTCTGATTTCATTCTCAAAGTCACCACCCATGGATGTGGGCATTTCTGCCGACCTGGAACCATTATACCTGTTCTGGGTTTCTCCCATGATTCTGTCTACAGATGTTGTCATACATTTATCTGGGGCATACGGATTTGCTTGGTTATTTATTTATTTATTTGTTTGTTTATTTATTTATTTATTTATTTATTTATTTATTTATTTATGAATAAAAGGTGAAGGATGAAAAGGATAGTCTGACTAAAATGTGCTGGTATATTTGCAGAAACTCTGCATAACTTCAAGGATACATTCATTCTCAAGTCAAGAAAGCCAAAAATACTTAACCCTGCTGAAGGAGTTTTAGAAGTGAAGCTTTGAGAATGTGCTAGCATTATTCATGAGGCAGCATGGTATAGAAACACATACTGGACTGAGAGCCTGGAGGTCGGTGTTCTAGTCTCAACTTCACCACTAAATTTATATGAGTCACTGGCAACGTAGTGGTGTTAGAAAGAGATACATTGTGAAGTCTTTGCAGCTATAAATTTCTGTGCAGATAGAATCAAATCAGATTCAATTTTATGGAGATGATGTTAAAATTTCAGTATTGGCGATAATGATGACCTGAAACTCACAGAGAATTTTCCATCAGCAAATTTTTAATAGAACGTGACATCTTTTTACAATGATGGAGCAGCTTATACAGGCCAATCATTCTGTTTAGATACTTGTGAAAGCTGGGTAAATTACAGGCAAGACAAGCCCCACCCCGCAAGCTGTTTGAAGGCCTTGCTTGGAGAGCAATCATGATTCTGAAGCAAAATGCATCATGGTGAGTCCAATATTCCTGGTTACTTTTCTTCTTGAGTCAGTTACTAATTTGTAAGAGGTGTGAGTCTAAGAAGCCAAGCAGAACAGTGACAGCTCAAACCTTCTGTAGTCTCAGTAGCTTGAGGAGACAAAACCTCATGTTCGTGGTTATTCAGCTAGTGGGAACTTGTGGGTCTCTTGTCTCAGAGGAAAGAGAACTTCAGAGAAGTGATTCTAAAATTCTATACAGATTTTACCCTCAAAGCATTTGCAAAATCGTAAACTGCATGTAGCAAAAGCATACAAGAAAAGCAGAGAGCAGCAGCTAGAAGTTAAAATGTTAATTAAGCACAGCTTTTTAGCAAGTTCATGAAGCAGGTGAGACAATTTGAATTTCAGAGCACTTCAAAGGAGATTCCTGGAAAATATGCCTGGATCTCATTTGATGTGCCTAGGAAACTCTATCCCTGGAGTAAAGCAAAATGAGAAATAGACTAGCCCTCATAAAGACAGAAATTCAGGCTTGAATCACCTCTATTCTTGATTGGATCGAGGTGATTTGCCCCCAATCTTCTATGCATCAGAAGAAAATAAAATTTTCTCTGAAGAAAATAACATGACACAGACAAAGCTTCTGCAGTGTTTCACTCACAATGCTCAGCATTCATTCAAAATTACAAAGTATGTTAAGAGACCGGGCAAAATAAATGTAAAGTAAGAAAGAAACAAACGAAAAATTGGTCAAGAGAAACAAACCCATAGGTAATCCATGTATCAAAATAATTGGTCATGGAATTTAAAATAAATGCAATTTTTTTTTTTTTGGAGTGATGAAAATGTTCTAAAATTGATTATTGATCACTGTGCAACTATGTAAATATACTTAAATCCATTGTATTTTACATATTAAATGAGTGAATTGTACTATATGTAAATCATATTTCAAATAAAGCTAGCGAAAGAACCTAAAAACTACCCACCACAAAAATATTACAATGATAAATTTGTGTAACACAAGAAGACAGCATCGAATTATATATGGAAAAATGAACACATTTTTTAAAATAAATAGACAAATTCACAATAATAACAGACTATAACATACTATTCTCAGTAATGAATAGAGCAAACTGATAATCACAATGTAAAAATGTAACAGGTTAATTGACCTAACTGACCCACATATATCACTGCACCCAATAAATAGAACATCCACCATCCACATTTAGATACAAAGGCAATGTTTAGCGAAATTGATCATAGGCTGAGCCGTAAAGTAAATTTCAACATATTTGAAAGTATTAATATTAGGCAAGTTATATTCTTTGCCCAGGATGGAATTAAACTAGAAAAAATTATTAAAAGGTAAGTAGAAATCCTCAAATGGTAGAAAACTTAAAACAAAAACAAAAACAAAAACACCTTTAAATAACCAGTGGGTCAAGGGAAAAACACCATAATGAAAATTAGAAAATATATTAAGCTCAATAAAAAAGAAAATACATTACATTGAACCTTTTAGAATGTAAGTTAAAGTCTTGCAGAAGAGGAAAATTTAAAGCCAGGATCAAATGCATTAGAAATTTAAAAAGGCTGAAAGCTAAAAATTTAAGTATTTACTTCAAATAATTAGAAAAAAAGCTGCTAATTAGGTCCAAAGAAAGGAGAAGGAACAAAATAACAAACATAAGAGAAGTGATAAAATTAATGAAGTAGAAAACACATATATAATTGACAGTCAACCGCCAAAATTTGGTTATTTGGAAACATTATTAAAAAGGATAAAACTCTGGTTTGACAGATCAAGAAAACAAGTAGTGAGAAGTCAAAAATCACCAATATAATGAATAAAGAAAGACGACATTATAGATACTATAGAAATTAAAAATATGAGAGGATTTTATGGACAATATTCTAATAATTACAAACATTTTTTTTCAATTACAGTTGACATTCAATATTATTTTATATTAGTTTCTGTACAGAATACTGTTTAGACATTTATATAATTTATAAAGTGATCCCTCATTAGTCTAATAGCCACTTGGCACTATACATAGTTATTATACTATTGACTATATTCCCTGTGCTGTACTTTGCAGCCTCATGACATTTTGTAACTACCAATTTGCACTTCTTAATCCCTTCACCTTTTTCACCCAGCCTCTCAACCCCGCTTCCGTCTGGCAACCACCAGTTTGTTCTCTGTATCTATGTTTTGGATTTCTTTGGATAAATACCCAGAAGTGGAGTTGCTGGGTCTTAAAATAGTTCTATTTTTTTTTTTTTTTAATTTTCTGAGGAACCTCTATACTGTTTTCCATAGTGGCTACACCAATTTGCAATCCTATGAGGGTTCTCATTTCTCCACATCCTTGCCAACACTCGTTTGTTGATTTATTTATTGATGATGACCATTCTGACAGGTGTGAGGTGATATCTCATTGTGGTTTTAATTTGCATTTCTCGGATGATTAGTGACATTGAGCATGTTTTCATATGTCTATTGGCCATTTGTATGTCCTCTTTGGAGAAATGTCTATTCAGGTCCTCTGTCCATTTATTAATTGGGTTGTTCGTTTTTTGGAATTGAGTTGTATGAGTTCTTTAATATTTTGGATATTAACCCCTATTGAATGTATCATTTGCGAATAACTTCTCCCAATCAATAGGTTGCCTTTTCATTTTGTTGATGGTTTCCTTTGCTGTGCAAAAACTGCTTAGTTTGATGTAGTCCCATTTGTTTATTTTTTTTCTTTGTTTCCTTTGCCTGAGGATATACACCAGAAAAAAATATTACTAAGAGCAATGTTAGAGAGTTTACTGCCTGCGTTTTCTTCCAGGAATTTTATGGTTAAAGTCTTAGATTTAAGTCTTTAATCCATTTTGAGTTTATTCTTGTGTATGTTGTCAGAAGGTTGTCTAGTTTCTTTCTTTTTTTTTTTTTTGCATGTATCTGTCCAGTTTTCCCAACACCATTTATAAAATAAACTATATTTATCCCATATTCTTGCCCCCTTTTTCATCAGTTAATTGACCATATAAGCATGGGTTTATTTCTGGGCTCTCTATTCTGTTCTGTTGATCTATGTGTCTGTTTTTATGGAAGCACCATGGTGTTTTGATTACTATAACTTGTATTAGAGTTTGATATCAGGTAGCATGACACCTCTAACTTTGTTCTTTATTCTAATAAATTTTAAATCTTAGATTGAGAATTTTTTTAAGATAAACTTCTAAAAGTGACATAAGAAATAGACAATTTGAATAGAATATTTATTAAAGTAATAAAATTTATAGGAAAAAAAATTCAGCAAAGAAAACTTCAGGCCCAACTGGCTTTGCTAGTAATTTTTTCCAACATTGAAGGAGAAAAATATAATTTTTATACAAGTGTAGATAACAAGGAACACTTTCCAACTCATTTTATATGGACAGCAAAACTCTGATAGCAATTCCTCTTAACGGCATTACAAGAAAGGACTATTATAAGTCAGTCTTTCTTATTAACAATTGGTTAAAAAAATAAGGCTGATTAACATTTAAAATCTTGGTTAATTAAAATTTACACATTAACAAAAAGAAAATTATATGATTATTTCAATAGATGCAGAGAAAACATTTTATGAAATTAAATATATACCCATGATTTAAAAAACAACCTTTTAGCAATTTTAAGTAGACAAGAACTTTCTCAATCTAAAGAAAGGATATATATATATATATATATATATATATATATATATACACACACACACACACACACACACACACACATATATATGTGTATATATAAACATATATATATATACATATATATACACATATATATGTATATATATATGGCAAAGAAAATACTTAATGATGAAATATTGAAAGAAGTACATTAAAGTTAGGACTCATGAAAGGAAGTTCTTTATTCGTATGGTAGATAACATCCAAGATAGCCCCCTGTGATCCTTTTATCCTGGTATTTATGCTCTTGTGCAATACTCTCCTCTTGAGTGAAAGCTGAACTTGTTGTTGATTCACCTCTAACAAATTAAATATGGCAGACATGATGAGATGATATTCTGAGATTAGATTATAAAAATACTGTCACTTCCATATAGGCTTTCACTCTCTCTTCAAACACTCTTCATGGGAGAAGCCAACTGCCTTGCCTTGGCACAGACTTGTGAATATGTCCAAGTAGTAAGGGAACTAGGCCTGCCAATAAACATCTGAGTGAGCCTAGGAATGGATTACCTCCTCCACACAGATAATAAAGGAAGAGGTTGATAAATTGGCCTTCATGAAAATTATCTCTATTTGTCTAAAGATATCATAAAAAGAGTGAAAGGCAGGCTGTAGATTGGGAGAATATATTTTAGTATATATACTCAATAAAATAAATTTATTCAGAATATATAAAGAACACATATAAATCAAAAACAAAAATACAGTCCACCCGTATTTAAATAGACACAAGTCTTGGATAGTCACCAAAAAGAGGACATCCAAATAGCCAATAAACATATGAAGACTCCTCAACATTGTTAGTCCTCAGAGAAATGAAAACCAAAACTCCAATAAGAGATTATTATATACCAAACAGAATGACTAACTTTAAAAAATCTAAAATATTATAATACCAAATGATGGTGACAGCCTGCCAAGGTGACAGGTGATACCAAATAGGTTTTTCATATTTTGCTAAGGAAAGTGTACGTTGGTACAATCACTTCAGGAAAATACTGGCAGGATCTAACAGAGGTATATTTATGTATGCCTACCCTCCCACCTAGCAATTCCACTTCCAAGTGTAGAACCCCAAAGAGGTTTATACATGTACATCGAAAGACAATAAAAAGAATGTTCATAGCAGCATTATAGATAAGTGCCACAAAGTTCCACTCTACTACTGGAAGCTACATATCAGTGGTAGAGTGGATTAATAAATTGTGATCTGTTCACACAATGGAATACTATACAGTAAAGAAAATGAGTGATTATTGCTAGAAGAAATAACATGAATATGTTTCACAATCATTGTATTGATTGAAATAAATTAGACACAAAAGAGTACATAGTGTTATGCTTTTTTAAAAAGTGTAAAATCAGCCAGAACTAATCTACAGTGTTAGAGTCAGACTAGTTTTATCCTTTGGTTGGTAATAATGGCAGGGCCGGATATAAAGGAAATTTCTGGGTTGTTGTTAATAGTCTATTTTCTGTTCTGGGTGGTAGTTACACAAGTGAGTTCATTTTGTGAAAATTCATTGAGCTCTATTAATTCACGCACTTATCTTATTGTATTTTTCAGTAAAATGTTGACTAAAAAGTTCTTAAGTCTCATAGTTTTTTGGCAGGGAAAAATACATTACACCCAGGGGGATAAACTAAGAATGCACAATGACAAGCTGGCAAAATGAGGGAAGCAAATGGGGAGGGAACTTTGGCAAAGTTGAGCCTGCCTGCCTCCCTGTCCCACTTAAATGGGACAGTCGCCACAGCTCAGCCCATGGTGGCCTTTTGGGAATGCCAGCCTGCCTTGACAGACCGTCTGGTTTTTCAAGCAAAGTCAGACATTCACATCTGTTTGTGAAATCTACTGACTTTTAATGTTGACATCAAATTAGAAATTATAGAAAGTATAAAATACTGCAGACTAAAAAAAAAAAAAAAAGAAATAACCTTAACCCTTCAACTTGGAGAGTGTTCTTGGCCTTCTTGTGTCTTTATTGTTAACTGGAAAATTATATCAAATAAAGGCATTGAAAATAATAAGACATTGCCATTTTGCCAGGGATTCTTGAATAAAAAACAGAAATGATGCCTTTTCCTTTTGTTATTATGCAAGGGTTGAGTATTAAACAGATATGTTTCTGGAATTTCCTGAAACTACTTGGTACACATAATACATTAGCCTTATGAGAGAACCACAGTGTACCGAATACAAAAAAACTCTGGGTGCCTATTCTGGCTTGCGGTAGAGATTTTAAGCTGTATTGGACTGGACTTGTCAGTGTGTTGTCTAAGTTGGACCAAGTCTGAGATCACGGTGAAAAGCTATTTTTTAAAAAAGCATTGAATCAATTTTTGCAGAAGTTTTCTCGTCATCAGACCGTTGAATAAGAATACTATGGTTTTAGCAAGCAGCAAAGACATAGTTGCTTCAGTCCCTGATGACACCAATATTCTTCCAATTTGAGGATCCTGAGTATTCCTTGTGTGATAAATTTCATCTGGTGGTATTGGGCTTTCCTGCTACCATCTGACCTTAATTGCACTTTGAACACATTCAGACCTAAAAAGGTAATTCATTAAAAAGACAGAATGTATTTTTCACTCCTTTAAAGTTGGTTTTCAGGTTCTTCTGCCACATAGCTATCATCTGAATAGTTATGTTTCCTATGGGAAGGTGGGAATTTCTTCACAAATAAGAGTCAGGTCAACCAGGCGTCAAAAAGAGTCAATCAAATGTAACTCTAATCCACTTATCAGTAGAGTCCTCCCTGACTCGTCAATTTTTGGATCTAAATAAACTGTGTCTCTCTTACCTCTAGGTCAGTCATGACTTGAAGCTCAAGTTTTTCAACTGTTTTCATAGATACCCCACTCATAAGCACTGGGAAGTCTAAAGACGACCCGAGAGGTTTTTCTGCTCACACTCATCCTTTCTCCCTCCTAGAGGCAATACAAATTCCTTTTCTTGTCCACTGTGCCCTTGCCATTTCATGATGAATCAAAGGTACCATCAGAAATAGGGTGTGTTTGTGTGTGTGTGGGGGATTATCAAACAATGTCTTCCAAATTAATACAGTGCTCTCTCTTTCCAATATTACTTCTGATGAGTAGAAATTTGACTGATTCTAGCACAAATATTTATTACCTCTGAGTCATCTCAAACTTTAGGATAGTAGAAAAATCATGGGCGTTAGAACCATACATATCTGAGTTCAAAAATCTAGGTTACTAGCTTATTAAAAAATGGTTATCCTCTATAACTCAGTTTAACCAACATTAAATGGTAGGTCAACAAGGTAAGATATAAAGCTCCCAGAAAGAGGCTGGCAGCTTTCTCTCTCCTTTTCCCTTCTTTATATGATGTGTAGTACTTAGCACAGCTCCTGGAGCATGGGACATGTTTCCTGAACTGAAACCAGTTTGAAATGAACTTTGAAAGAGTGACCTTTTTTTTTTTTTAATTCTGGAAGGACATTGCAGGCCAGAAAGACCAGTCTCTTATGAAAGAAGAGTGAATTTGAGTTTTAAGTGGATATTTTAGTGTTATTTTTCTAGAGACAGGATGCTGCTGTGCTGTGTACAATTATGAAAATATAACAAATTGTTGCTTCTGAACATATAGCAGTAGCCTTAGCATCATCAGGCTGCAGGGAGTGAAATATTTTGAAGTCATCTGAGACGAGTTATGAAACTAAATAAGAATAAGGCAGGGCATGAAATGTTGCTGGTGGTGGGAGATGTAATAGGGTAAGGAGAAGAGAAATCACATTAAGGTTATTATTTTGGGGTCTGAAGAGAATAAAATGTCTGTCTAACCTCAGTCTTTTGCTGTAAATATGTTCTTCTTTTTAGAAAAGCAGTCTTTCCAAAGTCCAGTCCCACACTAGGGTACTTTCTGTGGTTAGCTCCTTCCCACCTTATTGTTTAAAGCTTACAATGCTCCCTATCGTAAAATCCAATAAAAAAAAACGAAGGGCTTGTTTTGCATCTAGGCTGTTTTCCTAACTAAATTTCTCCAGTGAGTTTAATGAATGTTGATTCAATTTATAGATGGTACTATTACTTCAATAGCCCCCAAGCCTATAAAACCATGAGAGGAAAATACTCTTATTCCAGGTGGTAAAATGTAAATGTATCTCTCCATCCCACCTGTTTTCATTTAATCTTGGATTATTTGCCTCGTTTTGTTCTTCCCACGTGAAATGGAAATGTCTGGTGCTGCTGAGAGAAGCCAACCAAATTATAACATTTCAACTTTTAAATCTCTCCTGAGTCAGTTAGAAAATAAATTCAAACTTATTTTTTTCCTGTTTGGAATTAGATCTGTTTTCCCCACCCCTAAACCAGTATGTGCCAAATATATTTTAAATCTCAAATTTTGAAAATTCTGACCTCTTCTTTGGCTAGGAAAAAGCAATGTAGAGTGTTATTTATATGATAGTTTTTTTTTTTTTTTTTTCCCTAAGACTTTTAAATTCTAGCCTAAAGGTTGCATTTCCCCCCTCTGGTGCCAAGAGTTTCAAAGCTGGAAAGGAAACTGAGAGAAAAGAAAATGGTGGTGATAATTTAGAAACAGAATTCACAAAGTATCCTGAAGGGTCTGGGTTTTTCTGGCCCTGTCAATCTACTCTGTTTTTTATTGAGCAGACAAGATTTTCAAAGGAATGAGCAAGAATTTCATATCCAGAATACACTTCTGACATGATCCCAGAATAGGGATGTGGATCCTATCCCAGATAGGATGTGGATCATACAGGGGGAGGAAAAAGAAAAGAACAATAAGTAACAGCAACATGAGAAAGGAAAAGTGGAAAATGGGACGACAGCTACTCAACAATTGGTATTTTCCCCCTTTTGTTTTTTACTGCAGGCATACTGGGAAGTCTTCTTACATTATCTCTTGTGAGATAGTTTTAATGATTCCCATTTAACACTCTTTCTATTATATGATGAAGTAGAAGTTCAAAAAAGTTTAGTAACTTGTCTCAAATTACATGCTCATAGGGAGGTGGATGGATTTCAAACTGAGTCTGCTGTTTCCTTGATAATCTCGTTTTTCTCAGGTGGCATTAAAAATGGATGAAAAGATAAAGGAGAAAAGAGACTGAAAAGAAATTAAATTCCATCATATAATTAGTATATTTGAGACATTTGTAGTCTTTTACAAATTTGTATATATGCATAGCATCAAGAAATTGGAAATTTCAGCAAGGTATAAAAGAGGAAATAGAAATGGTCTATAATCTCAGTACCCCCAAATAATCACTGTTAATTTTTGGTACATTTTGTTCCAGGGTTTTACTGATTTATTTTATTTTTGTATTCAGCTGTATATTTATGTATACATATACTTACAAAATTGAAGTCATCTATTTATAATCTGCTTTTTTTTTACTTAATGTATCATGAACATTTTCCTTAGTCTATATACACTCTTCTCTAGTATGATCTGAAATAATTGAGTAATTTACTAAATCAAAAATGCTTTATTGAATAAATCCTGTGCGCCAGGGACCATGCTAGGAAGTACGGATTCCCTCCTGCCCCCCCCAAAAAAAAACAAAAACAAGAAAACAAGCAAATAGTGTCCTTGCCCTCAGGAAGTTTATGTTCGATGGGAGGAGACAGATAATAAACAATGAACAAGTAACCAAGATAAATACATAATTTTGTCTACAAAGCCTTTATGAAGAAAATACATAAAGGGACATTGGAATTGAGAATTTAAGACTACAAAGGAAGTTAAAAGAAAAAAAAAACAAGCTAAGACATTGCATTCCAAGCAACAGAATAGCAGTTCAGACAAAGAGCCCTATAAGTAAGAAGACTTGACAAGAGAGATCTTTCTCTGTTCAAGGAGAAGAAAGGTTTCTGCTATTAAAATATGGTGGATAGAAGGGAGAGAGAGAAGAGATGAGCTAAGAGACATAAGCTGGGAGAAGACTATCATGGGGTCTTGGATCTTGTGTGCCATGAGTTTGGATTCCGTTTGAAATACAACTGGGAAGCTATCAACAGTTGCCAAGCAAGGATTGACCTGATTTGATTAAGGTGTAATAGGCACGAAATTCTCAATCATAGACTCAGGAATGTAAAAATAGAATTTATTTCTTAACTCAATTTAATTTCTGACTTATAGCCTCAAGCTTGTCTAGCAGCAGACAATCAATTCTATCCAATTGCAAGTTTCTCTCAGTTCAAACCTGTGGTTTTTCAGTAAATCCCGAAGAATAATTCAATCACATTCTGTCCTTAGTTCTTCTTATCCAGGAAGCAGGGGCTTATGAATATTAGGTTCAGAT
Organism: Rhinolophus ferrumequinum; assembly: GCF_004115265.2. Taxonomy (NCBI): domain Eukaryota; kingdom Metazoa; phylum Chordata; class Mammalia; order Chiroptera; family Rhinolophidae; genus Rhinolophus; species Rhinolophus ferrumequinum. The sequence continues at coordinate 19,797,816 of NC_046300.1, forward strand.
GCATGTGTGTATATGTGTCATATAGTATGTGCACCGTGTGATATGCGATGACAGTGGTATGGTTGGATTATTGCTTCTTTGCTGGCCGTCTCTGTTGATATAACTCGTCCAGTCCTCAGCGCATTTCCCATCCATGTAGATGCCTGTGAATTGTCCAGGTATCTTGTTCTGGATGCTGGTCATCCATTTTGACCCTACTAACATGGCTCCGGTCCAAGCCTACCTCCAGTCATCAGATCCATGCCGGTTGCTCCACTCAGTGGTCAGGCATAGTCCACTCACTTGGGCCTTTTATTTGCTATAGAAAAGCATCAATGGTTCTGTGCTTTTGTGAGGCCTGGGGATGTGGAACTGCTCTCAGACCCTCATAAGGCCCTTCATATGATACTTCTCAGTCTCTTTGACAGGTTTCTAGTGATCTGCACTTTCAACAAGCAAGGGTACAAGTTCACTAAATGTAAAGAAAGATTTCAACTGGACATGGGCCACAGGACAGAGATGACTGGAGGTTAGAGGAATTCTCTCCCCCATCACACAGACCACCATGTCTATTTCTCTAGAGCACTTTTGTCTGATCGAGAAAGTGGGGATGTGGCAGTGTGATGGTAGGAACTGAACTTAGAAGCCCTAAGTGTGGTAGCACCTTGGATTTCACTGTGGACCTTCATACAACATTGAGTAGCCATTACAAGCAGCTACCAAGGGAAGAGGGACAGTTTCACAAGTTTTTCAAAGCTGTCCGACAGCTGTTACTTCAAGCTTAGTGAAGTTCTTGGGTTTTCTTAGGTGTATCCTCCCATTACTCCTTAGGTGGCTTTTGTTTTACTTGCTAGGAAATTGGAATTGTGTTGCCTTTTCTGTAATCTATTGTCACACATGCTTAAAAGTTTTAGCCATATACATAGTTGTACATTTTTCTTGTTTCCAGCACTAATATAGTATTGTTATTTTTAACCTGATTATTTTATTTTTCTATCCTTTTTGACCTGTATTTTTATAAATGAGCTTTTATTATAAATTAGCCCGATTTATAAAAAGCAAATACCTTGAGTTGTTTTAGTGGACATTTTATTCTTTTTTAAATTTACTTGGCAAGAATTTATTTTCAGATGTCATCAAAATGGCAGCGTGAGGTGAGCCTCTGTAAAGCTCCCCTGGAATTTACAACTAATCGAACAACAATAACTCTACAAAGGACTCCCTGCACAGCAGACAGGCAAGACGAAGAGGCCCACTACTGAATTCACCTAAAGGTGGGCGAAACACGCAAGCGGGGGAGGAGGTAAGGGAGAAATGCAGAGACGGAGCCGCGCAGGTGCAGGACACAGACCTAGCTCAGTGCTCCAAGCTCGCTGCATCCCGGAACTACTGCAGCTGCGGGAGAGGGAAGAACTTGGACTGCTAGGGCTCCGCTTATGGCCCACAGGGCTGAGGGTGCAGCATATAACATGGATGAACCCAACGCTCATGGCAGAGACCTCGGAGAAAAGACTGAGGGAAGAAGGCTGAAAAGAGTGGTTTAAGCCCTCACTGCTGAGCAGAGAACAGAAGCCTTAGGCACTGAGACTAGCCGCCCCCTCCCTACCCTCCCAGAGCTCACCCCACCCCTACCTGCCCCGTGCTAGAATCAGAAGAGTAGCAGTGTCAGATCAAAAGAACAGAATATTTGCTGTTCTGAGAACTGTGGACCAAAGACACAGATTCGCAGCCCATCTAGTTCAGGCAAAGGGGAGGGAGCTGTGAAAGCAGGACCGGCTGAGGTGGTGGTGGTCGCCGCCATTGCTCTGGGCCACCTCTCACAACTCACCCCACCCCTGGCCCCACCTATCTGGGCGGATCCCTGCAGGAGTAAACAGAACTGCTGAAACATACGGGCTCTGAATCTGGTGCAGGAAGAGCTTTGACATTTCAGAAGCTCTCTGCATACCCACATGGACATTGCGCCCTGTCACCCAGGTGAACTACTAACAGAAGAGAAGCCCGTCTCCCAGGGAATCTCCCCATTGTGTGAGAAGCTGGAATAGTGCAGAGAAAACATAGCACTACCGTGTAAGAGAGAAAAAAAAGACTGCAGTCGGAGAGAAAATAAAACATTCTACAAACAAGTACTGGAAAACAAAAGAAAGACCTCTTCCTATCAACCTGTTGCAGAAGCCACTCCTGTAGATGTCTAGGAAGAGAAATAATAAATCAGTAATTGCCATGAATAACCAAGGCAACAAGACAGCTCAGAAAGAAAGTGAAAAGTCTCCAGAAAAGGAACTTAAAGATATGGAAATATGTGACTTAAATGACAGAGAATTCAAGATTGTAGTTCTAAAAAAACTCAACGAGATGCAAGAAAATACAGAAAAGCAGTTTAATGAACTCAGAAACACAATCAAAGAACAACATGAGCATTTTACGAAAGAGATTGAAATTTTAAAAAAGAACCAAATAGAATTTCTGGAGATTAAGAACTCAATAGAAGAAATTAAGAATGAAGTAACCAGCTTAGGTAGTAGAGTTGACCAGATGGAGGAAAGAATCAGTGACATCGAAGACAGAAACCTGGAAATTACACAGATGGGAGAAGAAAGAGACTTGAGACTTAAAAGAAATGAAAGAACTCTACAAGAAATTTCTGACTCCATCAGAAAGAACAATATAAGAATAATTGGCATACCAGAAGGAGAAGAAAGAGAGAAGGGGACAGAGAATATATTCAAACAAATTGTTTATGAGAACTTCCCAAACTGATCCTCGAATCCAAGAAGCAAATAGAACACCTAATTACCTCAATCCAAACAGGCCTTCTCCAAGGCACATTGTATTGAAGCTGTCTAAAATCAACGATAAAGAAAGAATCCTCAAGGCAGCCAGGGAAAAGAAGACGGTAACCTACAAAGGAAAGCCCATTAGATTATCATCAGATTTTTCAGCAGAAACTCTACAAACCAGGAGGGAGTGGAACCAAATATTCAAACTATTGAAAGAGAGAAATTATGAGCCAAGAATAATATATCCAGCAAAGATATCCTTTAGACATGAAGGAGGAATAAAGACCTTTCCAGACATACAGGAGCTGAGGGAATTTCTAATACACGACCTGCACTACAAGAAATACTAAAGGAGGCTATTCAACCACCATCAACAGGGACAATTTATGGCAACCAAGACATAAAAAGGGGGAGTGTAAAGGCCTGAACCGGAATATGGGAATAGAGAAAGTAAGCGTGCTGAAGAAAATGGAATACTCTAAATATCAATCTTTCCTTTACATAAACTTAAGAGTAACCACTCAAAAAAGATCCAGAACTGAAATATATACTGTAATAAAAGAAGAAACAAAGGGAAACATCATAGAATACCACCACACAGAAATAAGAAACAACAACAAAAAGTCAAAGAAACAATGGAGACACAGTCTTACCAGAAAACTAGATAGAATGACAGGAAATCCTCACATATCAATAATCACCCTAAATGTAAATGGACTGAACTCACCAATAAAAAGGCACAGAGTAGCAGATTGGATCAAAAAACTAAACCCAACCATATGCTGTCTCCAAGAGACACATCTCAGCTACAAGGACAAGCATAGACTCAAAGTGAAGGGTGGAAATTGACACTCCAAGCAAATGGTACTCAGAGAAAATCAGGTGTAGCCATAATGATATCAGATAAAACAGACTTCAGGGTGAAAAAGATAACAAGAAACAAAGATGGACATTTCATAATGGTAAAGGGGACTGTACAAGAAGACATAACAGTCATCAATATTTATGCCCCCAATCAGGGAGCATTGAAATATACCAAGCAACTACTAAAAGAACTAAAGGGAGAAATTGACCAAAACACAATTATACTAGGGGACTTAAATACATCATTGAAAGCTATGGATAGATCATCCAAACAGAAAATAAATAACGAAATAGCAGCCTTAAATGACACATTAGATGAAATGGACATAATTGACATATATAGAACACTTCATCCTAAAACATCAGACTATACATTCTTTTCTAGTGTACATGGAACATTCTCAAGGATAGACCATATATTGGGACATAAAATAAGCCTCAGCAAATTTAAGAAGATTGAAATCATACCAGGCATATTCTCTGATCACAAGGCTTTGAAATTGGATATCAACTGCAAAAAGGAAGCAGGAAAAAACACAAATGCATGGAGATTAAACAACATACTTTTAAAGAACGACCGGGTCAAAGAAGAAATTAGAGGAGAGATCAAAAGATACATAGAAACAAATGACAATGAAAATACATCCTACCAAAATTTTTGGGATGCAGCGAAAGCAGTTTTAAGAGGGAAATTTATATCATTACAGGCCTATCTCAAGAAACAAGAAAAATCCCAAATAAATAACCTCATGTTACACCTTAAAGAACTAGAAGAAGAAGAACAAGTGAAACCCAAGGTCAGCAGAAGAAAGGAAATAACAAAAAAATCAGAGCAGAACTAAATGAAATAGAGAACAAAAAGACAATAGAAAAAATTAATGTGACAAAGAGCTGGTTCTTTGAAAAGATTAACAAAATCAACAAACCCTTGGCTAGACTCACTAAGATAAAAAGAGAGAAGACACTAATTAACAAAATCAGAAATGAAAAAGCGGGTTATCACGGACACCACAGAAATACAAAGGATCATGCAAGAATACTATGAAAGACTATATGCCACCAAATTCAATAACCTAGAAGAAATGGACAAGTTCTTAGAAACATATAGCCTTCCAAGGCTGAACCATGAAGAACTGGAAAATCTAAACAGACCGATCACCAGTAACGAAATTGAATCAGTCATCCAAAACCTTCCCAAAAGCAAAAGTCCGGGACCAGATGGCTTCACTAGTGAATTCTACCAAACCTTCAAAGAGAATCTAATACCAATCCTGCTCAAACTCTTCCAAAAAATTGAAGAAGAGACAGTACTCCCTAACTCATTTTATGAGGCCAACATTACCCTGATACCAAAACCTGGTAAGGACAACGCAAAAAAAGAAAACTACAGACCAATATCTTTGATGAATACAGATGCAAAAATCCTAAACAAAATTCTAGCAAATCGAATACAACAATGCATTAAGAAGATTATTCATCACGACCAAGTGGGGTTCATCCCCAGGGCACAAGGATGGTTCAACATATGCAAATCCATCAATGTGATACATCACATAAACAAAATAAAGGACAAAAATCATATGATTATATCAATTGATGCAGAAAAAGCATTTGACAAGATACAACATCCATTTATGATTAAAACACTTAATAATATAGGGATAGAAGGAAAACACTTTAACACAATAAAGGCCATATATGACAAGCCCTCAGCTAATCTCATAATTAATGGTGAAAAACTGAAGCCCTTTGCTCTTCGTTCAGGAACACGACAGGGCTGTCCCCTATCACCTCTGCTTTTCAACATAGTGTTGGAAGTCCTTTCCAGAGCAATCAGGTAAGAGAAATAAATAAAAGGAATCCAAATTGGGAATGAAGAAGTTAAATTATCACTCTTTGCAGATGGCATGATGCTATATATAGAAAACCCTAAAGACTCCACCAAAAAGCTATTAGAAGCAATCAACGAATACAGTAAAGTTGCTGGCTACAAAATCAACGTACAAAAGTCCATTGCATTCCTATATACTAACAATGAAATCTCAGAAAAAGAAATACAAAAAACAATTCCTTTTGCAATTGCAGCAAAAAGAATAAAATACCTAGGAATAAATTTAACCAAGGATGTGAAGGACCTATATGCTGAAAACTATAAGACATTTTTGAAAGAAATTGAAGAAGACACAAAGAAATGGAAAGACATTCCATGCTCATGGGTTGGAAGAATCAACACAGATAAAATGTCCATATTACCCAAAGCAATATACAGATTTAATGCAATCCCCATCAAAATCCCAATGGCATTTTTAAAGAAATAGAACAAAAAATCATCAGATTTGTTTGGAACCACAAAAGACCCTGAATAGTCAAAGCAATCTTAAGAAAAAAAGCAATACTGGAGGTATCACACTCCCTGACTTTAGCTTGTACTACAGGGCTACAATAATCAAAACAGCATGGCATTTGCAGGAAAACAGACACATAGACCAATGGAATAGAATTGAGAACCCAGAAATAAAACCACATAAATATGGACAGATAATTTTTGACAAAGAAGCTAAAAACATACAATGGAGGAAAGACAGCCTCTTCAATAAATGGTGCTGGGAGAATTGGATAGCCACGTGCAAAAGAATGAAACTGAATTATTTGTTACCATGTACATTAATTCAAAATGGATCAAAGACTTAAGCATAAGATCTGACACAATAAACTGCATAAAAGAAAACATAGGTTCTAAACTTATGGACCTTGGGTTCAAAGAGCATTTTATGAATTTGACTCCAAAGGCAATGGAAGTAAAAGTTAAAATAAACGAATGGGACTATATGAAACTTAAAAGTGTCTGCACAGCAAAAGAAACCATCGACAAAATAAAGAGGCAACCAACTGAATGGGAGAAGATTTTTGCAAACAGTGCCTCTGATAAGGGGCTAATATCCAAACTATACAAGGAACTCATGAAACTCAACAACAAAAAAAACAAACAACCCAATTGAAAAATGGACAGAGGACCTGAAGAGACATTTCTCCAAAGAGGACATACAAATGGCAAATAGACATATGAAAAAATGCTCAACATCATTAATCATCAGAGAAATGCAAATAAAAACCACAATGAGATATCACCTCACCCCAGCCAGAATGGCTATCATCAACAAGAAAATAGTAACAAGTGTTGGAGAGGCTGTGGAGAAAAAGGAACCCTCATACACTGTTGGTGGGAATGCAGACTGGTGCAGCCGTTATGGAAGGCAGTGTGGAGGTTCCTCAAAAAATTACAAATAGAATTACCATATGACCCAGCAATCCCTCTCCTGGGTATCTACCCAAAAAAAATCTTAAAACATTTATACATAAAGACACGTGTGCTCCAATGTTCATTGCAGCTTTGTTTACAGTGGCCAAGACATGGAAACAACCAAAATGTCCTTCGATAGATGGATGGATAAAGAAGTTGTGGTATATATACACAATGTAATACTATTCGGCGGTAAGAAAAGATGATATAGGAACATTTGTGACAACATGGTTGGATCTTGAGAGTATGATGCTAAGTAAGCGAAATAAGTCAGACAGAAAAAGCAGAGAACCATATGATTTCACTGATATGTGGTATATAAACCAAAAACAACAAAAGAACAAGACAAACAAATGAGAAACAAAAACTCATAGACACAGACAATAGTTTAATGGTTACCAGAGGGTAAGGGGGGTGGGGGGTGGGAGATGAGGGAAAGGGGGATCAAATATATGGTGATGGAAAGAGAACTGACTCTGGGTGGTGAACACACAATGGGATTTATAGATGATGTAATACAGAATTGTACACCTGAAATCTATGTAACTTTACTAACAATTGTCACCCCAATAAATTAAAAAAAAAGAATTTATTTTCATTCCTGAATATTGCGCATAGCAACATATATTTCATTTCTCTAATAAAATTCTTTTGCTCATGTTTATTTCGCTGTGTATATTCTAAGGCATTAAGCACTTTGTTTTCTATTGTGAAAGTAATCATTTTCCACTGTAGCTACTGGTTTGTACATATTTACTTTGTCTCTGAGCATTTTTGTTAGTTGCATAAGATTTTCCAGCTGATTGTCTTCATTTTTCTAGTCAAATGATAGGCACTATGAATAATAATTATATCTCCTCCTTTACAATTGTTAAACGTCTTACTTATAATTCATTTTTTTTATGCTATTGATTGAATCTTTCAAAACAAGTTTTAAGAAAATGTAGTGGCAATAGTTCAAATCTTTGTCTCTTTCCTTATTTTAATGATAACGTTTCTGGCATTTTATTCTTATATGCTAACCTAGTCTTAGATAAATTTTCCTTCTATTTCTAGTTCAATATTTCATGTGTAAATATTTCTATTGATCAATTGACTTTTTAACTTATTCCATGGTTTTTTATTTGATGTGATAAATTATACTTTTTACTAAGAAATCATAATGCAAGGATAATACTTTCAGATAATATTCTACTTGCTCTTAATATATCACTTTTTAATAAACTACTGAATTCAACTATTACTTAAGAGCTTAGAATTTATATTGATAAGTGAGGTTCCTATTTTATATTCTACCTTCTTAGTGAAGTATAGCATTTATACAGAAAGAGTTCACATATCATAAATGTATTACAAAACAATCACTTGAAATTTATTTTTGTTTTATATTTTACTTCATTTTAAAATTTTATGTTTTGGTCTTCTCTCTTAGATTTTCGTCTCAGGATTCAGCTTATTACATAAAATGAGCTGTGAAGCTTTTCATCATTCTCAGTGATGGAAAAAGTTTATAGAATATAAGAATTTTCTGTCCCTTAATACTTTGAAATAACTAAACTATAAAACCATCTCTGAACCGAAATCTTTTTTATGAAACTTAGTCTTTGGTAACCTTTTCCATTTCTTCCATAGCTATTTGTTTCATATTTTATCGTGTATAATTTTGTACTGTTTTGTGTAGAAATTGGTAATGTATATTATTTTCTTATGCTTTAAAAGCAATATCCATTTCTCTAGTTATATCATATTTTCAAACTTAATTTTGTGAATTTATATTTTCCAATTTCTTTTTGAGATTACATTTGCCAGGAAAATTCATTATTTTCTCTCAAGAACTTGTTCTTACATTTATGCAGTCTACTTCTTATAATTATTTATTTTCTGATTTTAACTTTGTTAATTCCCTGTATTTCATTAGGCTTGTTTTATTGTTCTTCATATAACTTCTTGAATCGAGTTCTTGACTCATTTGTATTATTTTTCTTGTGTAATAATGAAAGCATTTATACCAGTGAAGTAACTCTGAGAACATGCCACATGTTCATATATGAGTTTGTAATTTCCTATCTTTCTAAAAATTCTGTAATTGCTCTTGATATTCTCTGTGGATCAAGAGTTCAGAATGCTTTAAAGGGTCTAAGTTGGGTTTTTATTTAAGTTAATTTTTAAACTTAAAAAAAAAAAAAAGTAGAATCTTATTTCCATCCCACACAATAGAAGTTCTAAGATGGTCCATAGCGAGTAAGGTGTTTCCTCGCATGGTGGCCCAAGGTCCCAAGATTCTTCTGAGGTTTTGCACCAACATCCCTTGTACATTTCCTTTGTCACAAAAGTCCTCGTAAGTGGTCATGTGTTTTTTTCTCAAGGCATCACATCTGAAGGCAAATGGTGTCCATCTGACATTAGTTGTGATCATCTGGTCAAAGTATTATCCGATTTATCCACTGTATGTTTAAGATTTTTTTCCTCTTGCAACTAATAAGTCATCTATGAGGAGACACTTTAAGATCATGCAAATATCTTGGTCTCCGTCAGAAATTTCCTTCTTGATTTAGTATCCATTCATGATTCTTGCCTGAGCCAATCTTTATGTAATTGTTGGAGGTTGATTGATTTTTAAACCTGTACATTACATATAGCATATGAACCAATTGTCTAGGCCTCAGTGTTTCTCTCCCTCTGTTCTGAAAGAATCTTAGAACCTGATCCTTTCAATCCCTTGGTCCCAACCCAACATAACATAAATTCATTTTTCTTTGTGGTCTTTCCTTTTAATTAGTAATTTAAAAGCTTATTAGGATCAAACAGTCTCAAAATTAGAAAGGGTAGTATAATAAACTCCCATTTACCTGTCACCTCATCTCAACAGTTACTGAGATTGTGTCACATTTGCCTCAGTTCTTCTTCTTCTTCTTCCTCCTCCTCCTCCTCTTCTTCTTCTCCTCCTCCTCCTCCTCCTCCTCCTCCTCCTCCTCCTCCTCCTCCTCCTCATTCTCTCTCTCTCTCTCTCTCTCTCTCTCTCTCTCTCTCTCTCTCTCTCTCTCTCTCTCTCGTCTCTCATTTATTTTATATGGCTGAAGTATTTTGATGCAAATTCTAGATTTCCTGTCACTTCCTTCCCACTTACTTCAGTATATATTATTTTAATATATGGACATTTTCTTAAATGAGAAAAACAAATGTTCTGATGGAAAGAAGCAGCAAAGTCCCTTGGTTTTCTGATTAAAACCTGCCTTTAGTCTTTTACAGCGTCCTTTACCAGACTCATCAAACCGAGTCTGGATGACGCACATGGTGTTGTCCTCAAGGAACGTGCTTGACCAAATAGCAAATCCCCTTACCTTGTCTTTGGCTCAGGTTCTTTTGACAGGGAAAAGGTCAGCTGTATTTTAAATATATGTTCTGCCTAGCAGAGAGATGCAGATAGAGATAGAGAAACACTTATAGAAAGTTCACTCATAGAAGTTCTTCTAAACTGCTGTCATTGTTTATATTAAAACACTTTGCCCAGTGAATTTCTTTAAATGCATTCTTATGCAGCCATGTGTAGACACTTATCAACAGATAATTCAAGAATTACATGAATTGGTGTTAGAACATGAATTCTTATAAATTTATAAAGGGAGTCCATTGCCAAACTATTTAGCTACTTAAAAAATTTGTGCAGATATGAATCAGAGGCTTTGGTGCCAAACTATATGCTGTCTGAAGCATGTCCAAAATACTGCCAAGGAGACAGGAAGGATTCCTGAGGTGATGTTTCCCAAACGCAAGTCCTCAGAAGAGAGTGGGGGACCAGGATGGAGTTTTCATCAGCCTAGCGATGTCAACCTGGAGCAAAATAAGGAACATATTGATCAATTCTTATAAACCAATCATGTAGAAGGGGATATTTAAATGTTCTTCCTCTTTAAAACAGTGGCACTACTAAGTGGTATTTGTTAGTTGTTTTTTTCTTAATGTTTTCACTCCATAAAATTAAAAGGTTGAAACTCTTATGTTGTGCCACCCATTTTTTAATTCTTAATTTTATTTCTCTTAGATTCCTAAAGTCTGGTAGCTTTAGTTAAAGTGATATGTTAGTTTTCAGTGTCCAGATTCTGTCACCTCTAGTTCTGTGTCATTAGTCTGCAAACGTCTCTTGCATCTCACTTTATTAATTTTTCCCCTCTGAGAACATCTCTTCAAAGCAATAACAACGAGCCTCTGGATTCATCAAGGGCATATGTAAATGGAGGTACAGGTTCCTCCCTTCATCCCTGAGCTTGTCTGGACTGGGGGAGTGGGGTGGGGAGGGACATGAATCTTGTAGTGTTCCCCTTCCATGTGTATGGATTAGCGCCTGGAAAAATGACATTGAATCAGCAGCTGCATTGATGACAAGAGGACAGATATTAGGGAAGACACGTAGGGCACAAAGAGGTGAAAATGTGAGACAATTGAAATATTACGTGAAAAATCGGAGGAAAAAAATTTCTTTGCAGGCAAAAGTATGTGTTCTTTCATTAGAAAATAAGATTATTCTAACTCTCTCCAATTTTATTATAGCAGCAACATTTTGGGATGATATGCAGTGATCACAGTTAGCATTGATTTTCTGCTCTCTATGTCATAGTTCCCATGATATTATTCTCTTCTTGATTTCTAACTTTTATAATAATAGGCCACATCAATCTTCTTAAATTAATAGATTTTAAAATATTTTATAATCAAGTCCTGGTTTCTGGATAGTATTTAACAAGAATTTTTTGCTCTTGTTCTTGTTTTCCTTTTTAAATCTTTTTATATTTACTTTCTTCCTAAAGGGAAGAAAACAATTTATACTGCAAGGAGCAAATTCAGTTATATTTTACACTGTCCTATAAAATACAGAGGGTGCCAAAAAAATGTATACACATTTCAAGAAAGGAAAAAAACTGTATTAAAATTGCAATACTCAATATATACCAATAACAAAAGATGAATACAAGTTATGTGTATACATTGTTTTGGAACCCTCAGTATATGATACTAAATTGTAGGATATCACACACTTACTAATCTCAAAGTGATTAAAGTGGTGGAGTGATTAGTATCAAACTGGCTTCTTGGTTGGGGGGTGCTGTATGTGAGTGTTTGTGTGTGTGTGTGTGAGAGAGAGAGAGAGAGAGAGAGAGAGAGAGAGAGAGAGAGAGAGAGAGAGAGAAAGAGAGAGAGAGAGAGAGAGAAATAGATAATATTTTAGTCTTTTCCTGTTTTATTTGTCAAAAAAAAGAAAACTAAATTATTATGTCTCTGCTTTAGTTTGCATGTGTGCATAGGTGCATAGAGAAAGTGCTTTGTGAGACTTGTTTCATGCAGGATAGCGATGACAAGATGGTTTTTGTAGACAGGGTATGCCTTGGGTCATGGGAGGAAAGTAGGTGAAGGAGAATCACACAAAAGGACTTGGTGCACCTGCCCTCAGCTTCCCCACGTGGTACAGACGGCTCAGTACCCTTTATAGGCAAGGAGCATATGTGCCTATAAAGGGAATTCCTGTGTAAACATCCTGAGGTCCTGTGAAAGGCAGGGTGGTAAAATCTGTTTAGAGTAAATGACCGCTCTTGCTTCCTGTGGTCCAGGAGTGGAAGAAAATAATCTATTGCAGGAGTTCTTATCCCTTCTGGGAAACAATGTTTTGGTCTGACCCAGAGATGAACAGATTTGAGGACAGAAGCCTGGAGAAGGTGGGTGGATCCATTCTGATGATGGAATTTCTGGCAGTGACTGCTAATTACCACCCAAAGCCATTCTTCTCTTTGTGGCAGATTGCATCATTGCTCTAAATATTTTCTGTCTTTTCTTTCTGGTTTGGGTTTTCAGAAGGAGACCCTGAAACAAGGATTCAAGTGCAAGTAGTTTGTTTGGGAAGTGAGCACAGGAATTACTAATATGGAAATGAAAAACAGGTCTAATCCTACCTCAGTGTAGACCATCGATTTCAGACTTAGCTTTTCTGGAGGATGAAGGATCTGGAGTGTTTACTGATTGAGGGCAGTGGGAGGAGGCGTGAAATCCCTGGTATTAAACACAGACAGGAAAGACTCCATGGTGGCAGCTGGATGTGAGGCTGATACGTGCTGAAATAGTGAAGGCCATGAGAATACTCATAGCAAGCTCACTGCCTCGGCTTTACCCTCCATTTGAAAGGATTATACATCCTGCCCCATTGATTTTAAGCTTGGGTATGTGATGCGTCATCTTCTTCCCTCGGGGAGGATTACATTTCTCTACTCCATTGACATGATTTGGCCAGTGAAATGTGAGCAGAAATGACGTGTTCAACTTTTTAGCAAAAGCTTTAAGAGCCATCACGTTTTCTTCTTTTCTTCTACCTTGTACCCAGCAACATAGGTAGGAATTGCTCATGTAGTCTGGGGCCTGGAGTAAAGAACAATAGATAATTAATGCAGCAGTGAGACATTTGATAAAACTGTCAGCAATAATTTGGAAGGCAGATGATAAGCTAAATGAACATGTGGCCTTAGGTGAAGAAGTTGGCAAATGAAATATTCATACCCTGATTTGGTGCGATTGGCTGAATTTCATAATAATGAGGTGAGCTCAGAAAAATAATTGGCTGATTTGCAAGTAGGAATGAAAGAGAAAAAAGAAAGTCCAGAAATTTCAGGACTTGTGGTGCTGGAAAATGTTGGTTTATAATGACAAAGATTGAAGGACCCTTGTTCTCTCTCTCTAATGGTACTCTGAAGCTACCAGAGCTGCCCTGACTGTCTAATTCAGCGTTATTTTACTAGCAAAAGTAAAGCAAACTCTTATCTTTTTAAAACCACTGGAATTTCTGGTCTCTGTGACTAATAACTGAATGCAAATTTAAACCGATAGGATATGGACAGAGAATCAGAGAAGTGTTTGCTCCAGGAAACTTTAGCTGCTGACTGGTGAGAATGACCTAGGTTTGATCAATGTGCCTTCACCTGGGAGGGCGTAGACTTAGGGGATGGCACTGGGGTGACAGAAAGAACATGTGTCCCCATGCCAATGGGTGCTACACAATGGTTTGTGGCTGGGCTGGAGGTGGAACAGGAACAATAAGTAACCAGTTTCTCTGCTGATGGCCTGAAACATGTGCCATTGGTTGTTTTTAGGCTTACCTGAGAATGTCACATACCTAGTGGGGCTATTGCCAAACTGGAAGAGGAAGTTTATATCGTCTGCCAATTAGTATGAGAGATCCTTCAGGACGAACGGGTCACTTTCTTTATTATTTGCATAGCAATCGTCTGTAATTATTTGAGGCAAAGCGTGAAAATAGAGCAGTTGAGCTCACTTTTGTCATTATCCACCTCTTCCTCCTGGTTTTCCCCCATAACTGTGGAGTCATCTGGAGTACATTGTACAGAATTCTGATGAAAAGCATGGGACCCCTTGGCACAGAGAACTTGGTGACTATTAGTTTCAGGTTCTTGACAAACAAAGGAATGCTTGTTCAGCACACAGATGGGGCTGATTTAGGGCAGGTATGGATTCCTTTATTCATGCCGAAGTTCACCTTTCCCTTCACGAACACATCCTGCAGCTGCTGGGCTGACAGGACTATACAAGCATTGACATGACTATCCAAATATAAAATAAACCTTCTTCCCCCAGAGCCCATTAATCATTTGCAAAGAATGGGACCATGTTTGGTTAGTAAAGAAAACCTTAATAAATTCCAAAAAGGAGGAATTATAAAATCAGTCTTGTCTGACTAATCAGCAGTTAGGCTTTAAAATGTTTTGAGTTCAACTTTTCCAGCAAGTAAATATTATGAAAAAAGAAACAACAACAACAACAACAACAACAACAACAACAACAACGGAACTACTTTTCTAAATTTTAAATACAAGTAGTTTAATAACCAAATATAAAGTATTGATCTTGTTTAGATTCTGATTCAAACAAACCAACTGTAAAAAACAACATTTGAGACATTTGGGTCAAATTAATGGTAGACTAAGAATTAGGTGACACCAAGTGATTACGGTCAATTTTGTTAGGGTGACAATGGCACTGATTCTTCCTTTCTGATAATTCAATGCTCCTGAGAAAAGAAAACTTGTTGAATGGAGGCAGAGGATTGGGCCACCATTGACAAGCCATCAGTACCTGGCCCTGCCATGTCTCCACCTCCATCTGTAACCATAACAGTATCTGTTCCAGCCAGGCTGCTATACTTGGAATTCTTCAAACACACTCTTCTCTTTCAGAATTTACTGCCTTTGCAAAAGTCGTTCCCAGAAGTTTGTCTGTACCCCTTCAACCCTTCACCTGGCAAAACTATCCTGTAAGACTCAGCTCAAAAATTGCCTTCATGTGTTCTTTGCTCAGAAAATGTGGCACACAAGTCCCTGTGTTACCACATCTTTATAACACTTACTCCATTGGCCTGTATTTATTTCTTGGAACATCTGTCTTTTCCCACTGTGCCCTGCATATCCCTCCAGCGGTCACCTCAGTCTGTCCATTTCTTTTAAAAGAGAGTGGTCTCCATTTACTGTCTACATTTTCTTACCTTCCTTTACTCTATAATCTATTTTAATGTTGCTTCGCCACCTCCCTCTGCAGTGAACTGATCAGCAGTGGTCTCTGGATTTCCTAATCTTGCTTGACCTCTATGTCATATTTGAAAGTGTCGTTCACCAACGCTTTCTTGATTATTTTTAGGTTCATATTTTATTGATTGTCTCACTTTGACATGTCTTAACATAGCTTCCTCCTAAAAAAACAAAACAAAGTAAAACAAAACAAACAAACAACCCTCAACCCCCCATAGAACAAAGGCTTTTGTGCCAGGAGTTCATTTTAGGAAGTGATTCCAAGGAACATAAGAGGGTGAGTTGGAAGAGTAGAATAGGGAAGGAATAAAAGCTGATCCCAGGGTGCAGCCTTGGCTAAGGAAATCATAACTGTAGGCCATAGGACTCCAGCTTGCTAAGAATTAAGAAACTATGAAAATGAACTTAAGAATATTCCTCCTGAGGTTCAGGAGAGGGGACTATGTATCCACCGTTTCCCATCCCTCACTGGTCAAAGATTATTCCATGGGTTTTTAACAACCTTACACTTCTACATTTGCATGAGTGGGAGAACAGCCGAGTGGACTTCTTGCTGATGGCAGCAAATCCCCACAGCAAAATTCCTGCTACAGGGTATAGCTGTGACTTCCAGATTACATTTGAGCTCAGGTGATTGCTCCCAAAATGACAAGATTGAGAAAATGGGTCAGTAGGATGTGAAGTAGAGCAAAAGAGATGTCCAATACTTCATTTTCTTCCTGGATCCTTTTCTTCTACCAGTCGCTTGAGTATTGGTGTTCCACAAGGCTATTCCTCAGCCCAATTCTACATATACATTCATTCATTTAGAAAATATTTGCTGAGCACCTATTGTTTTCCAGGCACTTGAGATTCGTCGATAAACAGATAAGATCTCTGCCCCTATGAGCTCCACATTATAATACCAGATAATAAATAAGTAAATTAACTAGCTTGTTGAAAATGTTATACAAAAAAAAAATTAAAGAAGATAAATCAGACACTCTGGGGACAGGGATAGCTTTATATTTGCCATAAATTTTTGCTGCAAGCATTTTCAATGCAAATATTTTGGCTGTGCAACTAATTGACCATGGTCCAGTAGAGGGGGAAAGCCTGATGAGAAAAATGGAGAATTGCTTGGAACAAAGTCCATGAGTAAGGAATGAGGATGGGATCTGGTACATGAGTTTGGTTTTAGATAGGCACACATAATGTCTCATCATTCTTAGTCCACATGTTGTTTCCCAGTAAGGCAGGGGCAGTAAAACCAAATTAAGGCCTCCTTTAGACTCCGGCATGCAGGAGAGCACCCACCTTGTCTAAAAGAGTCACTTTTTAGACAGCCCAAGTTCCAATCAATTATCAATAGCTCGGGGATGTGGAACAAGCATTGCCAGGTCTTCTAATTTTCAAAAGAAGTCTACATCCCTGATTTTATGGGGGAACTTCCAATTTTTAAATGCTTACAAAGAATTCAGAATTAAATAATTTTTTAAAAAGCAATCTTCAGGCCAGAGCACATTAGCAGGTTGAAAGAAATTGTGGTCTTTGCCCTAGGTAATCACATCCAGGTTCACTATTTTAATTAACGTCTCCTTCTCCACACAGTAGCTGGAGTGAGTTTTTAAAATACAAATCTGATTGTATCACTACTCTGCTAAAAATCATTGCGTGGCTTTCTCTTACATACTGGAGAAAGTTTCAACTCTGTAAAACAGCTTTTCCATGATCATGCCTGAGCTAACTTTCCCAGACTCAACGTTTGCCATTTTCCTCTTAGACTTGACACTCTATCCAATGGAACTTCTCCTAATTCCTCAAGAATGTCATGTTCAGTCTTGCTTCATGGTCACTGTGCGTGCAGCAACCACTGCTTGGAAAATTCTTGTCATCATGGTTTCTACTAATTCTTCAATTGCTAATAACTCTTCAGGTCTCATCTTCATTTCATTTTTTTGTAAGCTATCTGTCCCAATCCCCTCCTCCCATGCCACCTCAAGACCAAATCTTTGTTACGAGTATCCTCTACGACATTTGCCTTCTTTGAAAATCTGCTAGACTTGAATACCTTTGGGACTAGGGGCATTTTTCATCTTGTCCACTGACTCTAGCCTTACTGACTATTATGTGGCAAGCATCAAGTAAATATGTGATAAAAGTTGGTGCTATCCGTAGCTTGACACCAGTTGTCTCCCTTAAGTTCTTTAAAGCTATTCTCCCAATTATCTCCAGATAGATCTGGATGTGTACTGGCCCCTCAGATTCAATGCTCCCCTCTTATTATTTTTTTTCTTAATTGATGATACCAAAATCCACTCTTAATGGACCAGAGGATTGAAATCACACTCACCCCTCGTATCAGGCATCACCAGATTCTGTTGAGTATTTCTTGCTTATCTCTTAAGTTAAGCTGTTGTTTTCTTTCTCATTACTACTGCCTTAGTTAAGACACTCTTTCTTACCTGCATTATTTTTATATATTCAAAAACATATCCCTATCTATCATTCACTCATCTCTGCCTTTTAATCTACTCTGAACCCTGCTGGCAAACACAGTCATGTTTTCCTCTGCTTCAAATGCTTCACTGACTCCTCGTGGGCATTTAGGTCTAGTTCAAATACTGGAGGAGATTCCTGTCATTCAGTTCCTACCCATTTATGATATAGTCCAGCTAACATTTCGGCTGGCTTTCCACCACACCACCCCACCTTACACATTATGCTTTAAAAATATCAAGCCTCTTACACTATTCCAAACATAGCTTCTACACCATGTTCTAAATGTATTCACGTATACTGTTAGTTACTTCTGTCAAAATGCTGTTTAATATCTCCAGAGGAACTGTTATTCATCTTCTGAATTTAGCTCAATATTCTCTTCTCCGGGAATTGCTTCTTTAATATTTCCCTCAAGATTTACTCATTTTTGATGAGCTACTTTTGATCCTCGCTTATATTTCACTTGTGCTTATTTACACATCTATTTCTTCCTCTAGACTTCGAAGTCTTTAAGAATAGAGACTGGGCTTTACCCATCTCTGTTGGCCCACTGATGAGTACAGCACCTGATGCACCGTAGTTACTTATAGACAGTGTTTAAATGAATGAATGGACAGTGGCCATTTTTTGCCAGAGATAGCTCAAATATACCATTGATTCCGAGAGCACTAAATACCGCCATTTGTATTTAAAGCATTTACCAAAGCATTTAGTTTTTTAATTTACAAGGAAGTAATTAAACCGAAAGAATCCTATTGCCCTGATTTTGAAGTCAATAAGAATTTATCTGCTAAGGTCTGCTGCAGAGTAGCCTGGAAAGTCTAAGCAAAATAAGAAGGAAATTGAAGTCGCCTTTGGTACTTTCCCAGCTTCCCTCTCAGAGGTCATTTCTTTCCTTCTGAAATGTTTTGCTTCCTAACTTCTGCCTTACACCCAAATACTTCTCTATTTATTATTCCCAGGGTACTTCATTTGCTGGTCTCTAACAGAATCATAAAAACTTTGATCAGCCACAATCTTTAAAGTAAATTGAGGTTATTTTTTGAACTCTTGGTCTAAAAGGAATGAAATCTGCTGATGACAACAAAGGGGACAGAATGTTTGAAATTGAGTCTGTTCCAGAATGTGGACCATAGATGTTCCACATAACTGGCGATGACTTTGCTTCACACTTTTTTTCATAGATAAGAAAGGCAAAGGCCTCAGACACTGCCCAAGGCTCCACTTCCTGCTAAGCAGTCCCAGCCCCACCTCTCATGCTCTCACTCACAGATTCCCATCGAGTGTTAGGCAGGTAAGAGCAAAGATTTTTTCCACCACATTTCTGGAGGGAACTCTTGACTTTGGGATACCTTATAGGACTGAGAAGAATAAATCTCTAATGGTAAAATTCTGAACGCAAGGTGAGGGGAAAATTATATGATGTTTAATTACAGGCCCATTATTGAATCACGAATGCCATATGGTGCATATTGAAAAACAAAGTCAGGCCAACATCCCGTAATGTTTATGTTCAGAATCTCAGGCCTGCAGAAACGAGCCCACAAAACCAGTTCTTGTTTTCATGTGACTTCATGTGTGATGGCACGTTATGGGCAAGAGCTCTTGTCACTAGGATAGATCCAGGAGGTTCCCTTCTTCCCTTTAGATGAACAGCACCTATGGTGGGTACCCTTGGGAGGAGACAGGAATGTCAGGGGCCTACACAGCTGATGCCTGAGATACTGCAAATGAAGATAAAAAGGTCTGACAAGAATTTGGAGTCCTGGCTAATCAACAGGCCTGGCTTTGCTAATTGCAGTGAGCATCAAACTGCAAATTCTGCTGATTGGAGTCCCTCTCTGGGAACTGCCCGCCCAGGGGCGTAATTAGCCTAACAGCGTTCATAACAGACTGCTTCCCCCATCTCTTTGTTTTCTGGGTAATTTCTGTAGCTATTTTCCCCATGTTTTCTCTCTGGAGTTAGAGTAACGCAACTAAATGATAACCATTGAATACTAATGAGGTGCTAGGTACCACGAAACACACATTATTTCATTTCGTTATTAAAAAAGCTACAATCAAGCCCACACTCCCACCTACAGATATGGAGACTGAGGCAAAGAGAGTTTTGCCCGAGGTTATAACAGCTAGTCAGTATATCTCAGTGGACCACACTGCCACAGCTTGACAACTTTTTTTTTTTTTTTAAATGTATATGGGGGGTAGGGGTTATAGTGAGTAGAAACTTCATTTCACAAACTCATGTATCCAAAAACCCTAAGTTCAGTTTTCCATACAGACCAGAATTTCCAGTATAAACCCTCCATCTGGCTAGTTGGTGGAAACTTTGGTTTAATCATTTCTGGATTCTTCCCCTATGCCTTTTCCTTGGAGTGGAAGAAATTTCTTTTGGTCAATTCTTTCTCCCTGGTCCTTTTCTTGGAGTGGCATGTAAGTGCTGGCGGGCTTCTGTAATAATGTCAAGGCCCCAAGGGTAGCACGCGGCCTGGGCCATCAACTATCCATACAGGCACCCAATGATCTGTCCTCATTCTTGCCTGTCTCTACCTGCTGATCCAGGCAGGTCCTTCCTGAGAGTTGGCCCCAATAATCAGACTCCAACCCAACAGCCAGGGTCCTGTGGGTCCAACTCTCTCTCACTTAATCCCCTCTTGGGATTTGGAATCGTTCTCTGAATCTGGGCCACACTGTAATTGGGAAACTTGGTTTGACATCTGTTGTCCTCTGCTAATCAAACCATGCTCCCTTGGATGTCAGCACAGTTCTTCTACTCCTATGTGACAATGGGGCAATGGGGCCGTGTCCTACTGAGATTGTCTAAATGCCATTTCTCTGGACATACTGCACAGTCATTTCTATTTGGACATCTTGCCATTTCTCTGGAGTTTCCTGTGAAAGGGAATATGTTTCCCCTGCACTGGAATCCCCCAAATTACCCAAGGTTCCTGTTTTATCTCTGTCCCCCAAAGTGACCCCAGTGGAGGGGCAGGTTCTGGCCAAGTCCATATCTCAGCAATCTACACAGTGTCTCCACCCCTTGTTAGCTCTTTCAATCTTCTCTTCCATCTCATCGAGGTAAGTTTAGTTTTGGGAGGGTAGTGTGCCCTGAGTATTATTCTCACAAAATCCACCTTTGCTCCCAATTCTACTGTAGGTTTTATGCATATCACTATATTTTTCTTCTTGAAAATCTAGAGTTTTGAAATAAGAAGAAAGCAATATACTCCTTTATTTTACCTCTTTCAGTATTTCCATCCCTTCCTTGAGACAATGACCATAGAGCTCTCTGAACATGTGCCCGAAGAGAAGGATACATGAGAGAAAAAGCACACTGGTAAATTTTTCAAAAGTTTTTCAAAAATATTATTCCATCACATCGCAACATAAACAAAGTAGCCATAAGAAGCTAAGACTGGACTGTGGTTGAAATGAAAGTGAGCAACAGGCATTATAAGACAAACAAAATGAAAGTAAATTCTAGAGAATACTGAACAGCCCAGTGTAAACCTAGAGAAGTTGGGGTTGGGGACTTGGTCCACAAAAGCAATAAAGCCCACATACATGCCCATCTACTGTCACTTAAACACCAACTTTGCGTCAGCCTCAGTGCCACAGACTTTTAAAAAGTTACCTTTTATCCTCTCCACAAATCTGCCAGGGAGGTTTTATTATCTTCATTTGCAGATGGGGGAAGTTTAAGTGAAGAGGATAAAAGGATTTGTTCCAACTCACCCCCCATAATATGTTCCAGAGCTAGAAATGTTCATATGCAAATTCTTCCAAATGTGAATAAAAGGGAAATCATCTCTTTCCTTTCAAGGAGCTAGAATTCCAAAACTGGATGAGGACTATAAAAGAAAGAAGATTAGCAGCTCACTTCATTTATGATAATAGATGGAAAAATTTTAAAGAAAATATGAACTAACTCAATCTAATGGAATTTAAAATGCATCATAACCCATTAGAGGTTATTTAAGAAATGGAAATAAAGTTTACCATTAGAAAGTCTGTCTATGTTAATCACCTCCAGTGTTGGGATTAGGATGAGGAGACGAGGCATCTAGGGTGTAATATTTAAGGAGGCATGCACTCTTGGGGCTAAGTGCCTCCTTATATTTTGTGCCCTAAGCGATTCACTTGCCTTGCCTTAGTCCTGGCTCTGATGACTACGTTAGGGATTGATGACAAAATGTACATGCGTATCTCATTGCTATATGAACAACATTAAACTTCGACAGTTATTCATATGAAACTCTCAGAAAATGATGACCAAAAGGAAAGTATCTTTCATTCCTAAAAGCTATACATCCAAAACTTAAGAGAGAAATTTTAGACTATTTTCTTTTAGAATTCAGAAAAAGACAAGGAATGCTTTTATCGCCAATATTGTTCAACATGATTTTGGAGACTGTCCAATTAAAGCACTCACTACATGTTACAAGCATAGGAAGGGAAAAGACAAAAATATGTTTTTTGTCGATGACTTCATTATCAACATAGAACCCTACAAAAGCAAGGAATTATTATAATTAATAAGAGAGTTAGCAAGCTTGCAAAAGACACATAAAAAGTCAAAAACTAATAGTGTTTCTTTCACAGTAATAATCAACAAGAAATTATAAATAAAACATAAAATATTTTCAGTGCTAACAAAGGGGCTAAGATATTTAACAACTAACTTAACAAAGACAACAAAAGAACCATGGTAAGAAATTCATTAACTCAATTGTAAGACATTCATGAGGAATTTGATTAAATGAAGAGCTATACATTGTTTATATTTGCAATGACCTAATGCTATAAAGATATCAATTCTCCCAAAATTGTTCTACAAATTCAATAATGTACCAGTAAGATTTTTCTGAAGAATATGACAAGTTTATTTTTAAATTCATATAGAGGAATTGAAATCTAGCCAATTTGAAAAATAAGAACAAAGAATAAGGGCTTGTCTGACCAAGGTTTTTGTGACAGTGTGGTGGTAAAGACTTTTATAAATAAACACAGCTCCCCTTATCACAAATCATAAAGGAAAAATTAATGAACTTGACTATATCACAATTAAAAGTTTATGTTCAATGAAGGACACAAGAAACAAAGTTGACAGACAGACAAATGACATACTGGGAGAAGGTATTTGCAAAAAAAAAATGACAGTTAGGAGCCAGAAGAAATCAAGCGTTTTTCATCAACAGAAGGAAAAAAAAAGAAATGCTGATAGAGATATGAGCAGAGGATTAGAATTGGCAATTACCCAAAGGGTCAATAAAGATACAATATTGGAAGAGAGCATTGCATTTGAAGCAAAAGCCAAGGATAATAGAATCTAGAGGCATTAGTTTAATTTGTCTTGAAACTCTGTCATGCAGTTGGTGTGTAGATGTTTTAACGATTAATGTTTGTCTCTATTTCCCCATGGCATGTGCTGCTGGTATAGGATTTGAAAGCCACCCCTGCCATGACAGAAGGGGCGGTATAGATTGGGCAGGGCAGCACTCAGCACTTCCTCCCACCACAAGGGGTCCACTTATAGTTTCCTTACATTTGTGCCTTATATTTATTTAGTTTCAAGAGCTTTGTAAGAGTGTGTTAACATTTCCATAGATGCATTTTAAATAAAAATCTAGGCAAGATATAGATGGATTTAAAATAGTTTTATACTCTTTTTATTTTATCAAGTTCATTTATAGATTGTAAACCACCTGAAGAAAGAGAGAATATCATGTAAATATGTATGCGTACATATATAAACATGTTATATGTACTATATTATTAAATCATAATAATTATGTTACATAATATTACTAAATATTAAAATATATACATACCTATTTTTTCTTTTTTCCTTTAGCTCCCAATATAGTAAGGAACTTGGCGTTGGTGAATATATTGACTGATGTCCCCCAGGGAAACACTAACCACGTAGCAGCTCCTTTAGGGTCTAAGTCTTCTATTTTTTATTTTTTAGGATTATATTCTCTGCCCATGGAACTATAGAATGTCTAGAATAAAAGGTGAAGCTGTGCTCGTAATGCATATGTTTTTGTTCATATCTAAGTCAATTCATATAGTAAACAATGTGTAGGGAACATAAATAACATTCTTGGTTTACTGTCAAGGCCTGAGTCATTACACTGGGAAGAAAGATGATATATGTAGCAAAGTCTTTATGAAAGTACTTATGAAAAGTTGAAAACATTGAAAGTAAAACCAAAAGGAGGGAAAAAGCAATATTTCAGTGGTTAGCAGGGTTTGAAAATTAATTTGCATTCAGCATAGTCCCATGCGGCTTGCTGAATACTGAACATATGGAGAACCATATTAACATATATTCCACTTCTCCACACATATTAACCAAATAGCCTAACAAATGCAAAATTATAACTGAAATAGCTAAAGCCATCCCAGTGCGTGAAGCGAACAAAGATCTCATGTTAAAAGAACCTTGTAATTTTCAGAGATGATCAAGGCCTAGTCTTGGAATTGCACTTGGAAGGGCTACAACACCCCTGTGGCTTACTGTCGTCCATATGAAAGAAATACCTGAAAAATAATTTTAGATACATAGACTATCTTTTCTCCTCATGTGTAATTTATCAACCCCATTTCATTATATTTACAAAGGGTTTCACTTTTCTTCAAAGACAAGATGCATTTAATGTCAGTTTGGGATATTAAGAATGAAGCAGGAAGCATTTCTGAGCAATTCTATACGTTTTGTTCTTCAAATAATTTTTTTAAAATACTTTTTACTCTGTCAAAGAGAGTATGTTTTCATATAAAATGGGGGCAAACATGGATAGTCTGATTGAAATCATTTTAAGACTTCTGTCTGGAAAACTACAGTGAGGATAAGCATTTGGAAAGCTTGGTATAATCCAAACCAAAATAGCCTGACCCCAACTCTCCACAAATTCCTTCAACTAAATGACATTTTTCACTGGTTATCCAGACATAATTTTAAGCCAAGTTCCTTTGTGGTCATTGAATTGTCTAAGATAAGGTGATTGGCTTACTTGCTATGTCTTTATAATGAATATTTTTTGCAAGAATAATCATGAAGAATCCAGTGTTGGATAATATTTTTCTATTTCTGTGTTTCCCTAAAAATAAAACCTAGCCAGACCATCAGCTCTAATGTATCTTTTGGAGCAAAAATTAATATATTATATTAGACCCGGTCTTATTTTACTATCATATATAGTAAAATAAGACCGGGTCTAATATAATATAATATAATATAATATAATATAATATAATATAATATAATATAATACAGTATAATATAATATAATATAATATAATATAATATAATATAATATAATATAATATAATATAAAATACTGGGTCTTATATTATTTTTTGCTCCAAAGGACACATTAGAGCTGATGGTTTAGCTAGGTCTTATTTTCAGGGAAAAAGGGTTGTTGTACATGATTTCAAACCAATTTCCAAAAGTCAGTTCCTTAGCAAATAATGCAGACATCTCTTCTACCTATGAGAGAAAAAGTAATTTGACGGGTACCCCAAACATCAGTGCTGGGAAATGAGACTTTACTCTTTGGGAAAAAGACTAGTAATTTGGATAATTAGACTTGAATTTTACCCAGGCTTTGCCCCTTATTAGCTGTGTGAACTCGAGCAATACACTTTACCTCTACGAGCCTCAGTTTCCTTGTCTGTACAATGCTCACCTCATAGGGCATCTGTGAGGAGTGAATAAAATCACACTTGAGGAAGGCTCAAACTAGCAAAATGTGAGCTGAATCCTGCCCATAGATGTGGTTTGCTTGGCTTATATAATACAATGTTTTTAATTTTTAAAGTTTGTTGACAACATCTAAAAATTAAACAACTCAGTTTTTGTTTTTCTTTTAAATCGCAACACTGCAAAACATACAACTGGCTGTAACTAAATATTGGTGTAAACACATCCCTATCAGGGCCAGTAGATGTTTCCCCATCATATATATTTTTAAAAGTTTACTTGATTATCCTGGTGACATGCTGTTAAATAAAAAATTTCTTAGATAAAAGTGATCTTGAGCACAAGTAAAATTCGGTCCACATTAAAGGGACCAGTGCACATTAAAGGGACCAGAGTATTCAAAAAAAAAAAAAAAAAAAGCAAGTAGCTGTGTACCTAGATGATAGAATAGAATGTTTATACAAGTAACAGAACAGTTAAACACAAATACTGGTTTATTTCATAGAACTGTAAAACCACTATTATTTTTACGATCGACATGGATTACTATTTAGGACATGTGTGATTTGGAGCCATCCACAGATATAAATGAACCATTCATCAGAAGAAAGAAATAATCTAGTTGAAATGCAATGACAATTAAACTGATCTGTGGCTGGTAATTAATAATGGCAAGTAACAAAGGTTTATCCCTGACACAGTCAGTGAGCATGCAGGCACCAAATGGTGCTAAATAAAGCTCAGCTGACAAAAGCATCTAGCGTTCTGATTCTTCTCAATCAGTGATCAAAATTTGCTCCAACAGCCAATTAAAGATGCTAAGCACCGTTTCATTAATTCCAAACTCAGATTGAAATGTAGTTTTTCAACATCTCCTATCACCTCAAAGATCTATTGTTTAAACATTTTTTAATTGAATACTTATTAAAGTATTCAATTATACAGAAAAGTGCACAAATAAGTAATCAACTCACTGAATTTCCACAATCTGAACACACCCACGGAACTGGAACCCAGATCAAAAACCAGGTCACTTGTACGCCAGAAGCACTGGCACGTCTGTGTTTCCCTCCAGACACTACCCACCCACCCTCTGCAAAGTAACAACTATTATGACTTTAAATGCTTTTGATTGCTTTTGCTTGTTTTTGAACTTGATATGCATGGAATCATAAAATAAATGCCTTTTATGACTAGTTTCCCTCATATATCATCACACATATAAAATGTAATCACATTTTCAAATGTAGTTGTAAGTTTTCTGTTTACATTGCTGAATAGTATTTCTTTGTGTAAAAATGCCACAATTTATTTATGCATTCTACTGTTAATGGATATTTGGGTAGTTTCCAGGATAGGACTATTATACATAGTGTTTCTATAAATATTCTTGTACGTTAAAGGTATAAGTGCTAACTTTCCTATATTCCTCAGGTCTACTGTATGAGGTTTCCCACGCGCTCAGAGTTATGTAGGCCCCCTGGATCCAATCACATGGGCTGTCCTCATACTCCTGTTTGAGGCAGAGGTTGTGTTGGGCTTCATGTGTCCTTGAGTTGTGCTCGTGATCGTACGCCTGCTCTTCAGACCCTCTGCCTGCCAGGACCCTTTTCACTGTCTCGATCTCTGCCATCTGATCACTCTCCCTCTCATCTGACTGCTGGCTGATACACTGATGACATTTCTCGGGTCCATATCACTCCTGCTCTCTTGCCCATCTTGTCTCCCTTCTCCTTGCTTGCCACCTTAGGTTAAAACACTCCGATACAGGCAATGGTACCAACACAGTTCTTTAGACTTTGGCATGTTGGAAGAACTTGCCCATTAAAATAACTGCTGTGTCATGTCATAGCCATGTGGAGGACTGTCAAGCAGAGAAGCTAAGAGCACAGGCTCTAAAGCTAGATTTTCAGGGTGCAAATTCTGGTTGCCATTTACCAGCTCTGTAATAGTGGGCAAGTTTTCTCTGTGCCTCAATTTTTATATTGCTACATTTCGGGAACTTCTATCCATTAATACTTGTAATAAACTTCTCTTTTGTCTAATCTTCTTTTATTCTTCTTGGCCTTATCTTGCCTTTCTAGTTGTATGTTAATAACTCTTCTTCTCTTTTGTTCACCTAGTGCTGTGTTCACCTAATTTCTCTCTACATGCATATTTCAATTAGCATAATCCTACATAGCAATGATTCCTTCTAAGGCTTGTTAACAAGAACAGCGTCTGTCTTATGAAAAATAATACCATACCATGCACTTCTCAATTTAAGGCATGTTGGCTGTATTCATTTCTTGTTACTGCTGTAATAAATTGCCACCAACACAATAGCTTAAAACTGCGTAAACCTATTATCTTACAGTTAAGGGGGTAAGAAGTTCAAAATAGGTCTCATGGGCCTAAAAGCAAGGTGTCAGCAGAAGTACATTCTTCTGGAATCTCTCTGGATAAATCTCAGATAGAAGGTTCCCTCACCTTTTCTAGTTTATATAGGCATCTTGAATTCCTTGGCTTGTGGCCTCTTTGTTCATCTTCAAAGCTCGTTACTCCAACCTCTATTTCTGTCATTCAGTCTCCTTTCTCTGACCTTGATCTTCATGACCCCCACTCTTGTACCTCTGGCAGATAAGCGTCAGGGGAATGTGGATGACGCTGTAGGCGTGGCTGTGCCTACCACTTGACAAATATCAACTAGTGCCCAGATGATAAAGACAGTTACCAACAAGCACCTAATTGCATATGTAATAAATTCAGCATGTAGAAATATATCTACATATGGATTACGTCACAATGGCCCTAATACCCTGTATTCAGTTAGCCCCCCCCAAACCTCCAGGGCTAAATGAAATGGGCTATGTCTTTTTCCTTCAACCTATTTACTATATACAGTCATAACTCTTAGGAACATGTTTTTTTTGGAAGCTTGCCTGACCTAGGAGGTCCAGGTGATACAATCTGCACACATTTTCCCCATTTGGGGTGTCTGCTTCTTTTTATATCTTAGAGCATCTTTTGACTGACACACCAAGAACAAAAATATAATCAATTCCTTCCTAAATTCATCTCTACTGCATCTAAGACTGGGCTTCTGCTTTATTTCTACTGTTCAATAAGGCTCCAGAAGATCTCTTACCTCACTAACCTGACCCTGGTACTAAATATATAGCTACCTGTTGGCCTTCAGAGAACTTAGTATCATAGATAAAGTGTTTAGCAAATTAATTAAATTATTAAAATGTGGGCTGTGGTCACAGAGTAACCCCTTTGCTCATTTTTCCTCCTTGAAATCTACTTGCTTCCCAAGCAGAAAACTTCTCTCTGAATTTATGGAGACACAATATTTTCAAATTTTTACATGGAGAAGCCAATTGCATGGAGAACAGTGCTAAGTTATGGTAACCTGGTTCTGAGGAGGAGGTTTGGGACATGCAATTGGGATATAAGAGAACAGCGAGAAATGGCTCTCCTTGGGAAAGATGCTGACCTGGTTTATGACGGGGACTGGCATTCTGACCATGACTTAGCTATGAAACAAGTCCAAGGAGGTCACAGGCAAGACTATGAGTTAAAAGTAGCTTTTTTTAAAATTGAAAAATTCAGGGAAGCAACAAAATACCTCTTCCTGCCAGAGGTGAACCCTTTACCTCATCTACATGGACAAGAGAGAAATAGAAAGATTTCAGAAATTAACAAGAGAATTCAGTTGCAAAACGTGATGATCAAATGTAATTTTTTAGAAAACTGAACTTATACATACAGAGAACAGATTGGTGGTTGGTTGCCAGAGGCGGGGGAAGGGGGTCGGCGAAATGTATGAAGGTGGTCAAAAGATACAAACTTCCAGTTATAAAATAAATTATAGAATGTAACGTACAGCATGGTGACTTTAGTTAATAAAACTGTAGTGTGTATTTGAAAGTTGCTAAGACAGTACATCTTAAAAGTTCTTATTAAGAAAATAATTTGGGGTTAGGTGTGGTGATGGATGTTAACAAGACTTATTGTGGTGATCATTTCGCAATACATACAAGTATCAATTCATTATGTTGTACATCTGAAACTAATATAATGTTATATGTCAACTATATCTCAATTTTTTAAAAAGTGATTTTTAGGTTATATTTCTAGCCCTTTGTATTCATAATTGTCCTCAAGTTTGAGGTCTGGGCAGCACCATGATAAGAACGATATGGGGTACTTATTAAAAACGCAGATTCTTGGCTCATGAGACATGTATCCGTCTGGGGACGGTCTGGGAATCGTAAGTTATCCTGCTGCAAATTAAAGTTTGAGGCTTGCTCTTTTAGGGGAAGATATACGGTTGTGAAGGGAAGACAACTGTGTTTGCGTTTTTAACTAAATGATGATTTCCTCATTTGTAGTTTCAATGAAATGTTTATGAAACTCAACTGTTAAATAATGGTATTCTTTCACTTCAGATAAAAACTTAATGGCCACAATTTGTGTCAGCACTGAAGATTATTTTCCCGGTTGGAAATAACCTCACTACTTCTCTAGGAACATATCAAGTCAATCGACTTGTGTCTACTGAATGTGCACCCTGTACAAGGTATGTGATAATTATTATGGGAATTACAAAAAACAAAAAACGTAAGATCATTTTAAAAGTACTTTATTATAATTCATTATTGTTATACAGTACTACCAATAATAATAACATGCATAGTGACATCTATTTGCCTATAGGTTAATCATTTTCTAACTTTATCTTGTTTAGTTCTTACAAATACAGGAGGAAAATACTATCAATATCAGTATTTTATGAAGAAATTAAATCTAAAGACTTATAACTAAACTTATAAATGCCACATAAGTCATCATTGATGGAGCTGATATTTAAATCCAGGTGTATCTGAGTGTAGATTCTACAGTCTTAACCAGTGCATGATACTGTTTTCAGAAATATTTTCACTTTGGGGTCTATATGACACATTTTAAGGCTCTATCTTTGGTGGGGACAGTCTTAGGAACAGTAGTCCTAGGGCAGGCAGGGGTGGGAGGTGTCAAATAATGGGTACTCTAAGTAACCTGAAGCCACATGGTTTGCAACTGAGAACCGCAAATTTGATAGTAGTTAAGCCAAATCTAGAGCTATGGTGATGTTAAAATATATCAAATTTCAACCCTAAGGTAAGAAAAAAATGGGAGCAAAAAATGAGATCTGAAGGCAGAAAGATAAAAATAAAAATTAGGGTGGGAGTAAGATGTGAAGAATGGGTTGGAGCTCAGGGCTCAGAACAAAGGCTGTGATCTGTGACAAACTATGGAATGGAGTGCAAAGGAATCGCACTGGGCTAGACCATGTGACCCAAATACTTGATGAAAAAATCTAGAGCTATTATGGAAGGAGGATATTACAGAAGGAGGATGTTTCTATCTGGATGATTACTGATTCTCACTCCGTTTCCTGGGTTGATGAGAGAAAAAGAGAGGTCTTTTTTGAAAGTCCTGATTATATTTTTAGAGCCAAATGGTATCTTCTCTTCTCATTTTAAACCTCCCTTCTTTTATAATGATCCACAGAGCATTGATGCTCTGTGGTTTGGAGGGCTCTCTCTGTATAACAGGAATTACAAACAAGCCAGTTTGGAGCATTGGATTAAGGAAGGCAAAAAGTTAGAGAATCATTTTACTGTGTGAAAGTGATTGAGCTATGCAGGAAAACAAAGCCCCGTTCAATAAGGCAATGTTTGAAAAGTGAAGACAATTAGCAAACTTTCCATTGCTCACATTATTAACAAATGTGTTATTTAGTAGATTACCCAGAGATAAAAAGTTAAACAGCTTTGTGTGGTTTTTGCTGCAAATGCATATTCATCTGTCAGAAGTGATGGATAGCTCAGACTGTTTATGGCGCAGGATCTGCTTCAGAGGCTTGGTTAAAGGCACATCTTAGATCATTGGTGAGTGTTAGGTTGATTTTAAATAAAAAAACACCTCTGGAAATAAAGAGGGATAAAACAAATTTTTCCTCGCTTGTATAAATAGTACAAAACACGTGAAAAGGACATAATATTGAAATAGTACACATATCCACAGGCAGAAAAATAGAGAGTTATAGAGCTAATACCCACATCACTTGCCACTTTGTAGAAAGATTTAAGAATTTATCTCTACTATCTGAAATCCTCACACAGTCAGGTAGGGAATCCAATGACATATTTTAAGAATCCCCCCCCCAAAAAAAAAACAACAAAACAAAACAACAGCAGCAATGTTGAAACTGCAAAGAGGACTTCATCTACTCTGTTTCCTTGGCTTGGAAAACCCCCCCTCTCATTTCACCCCCAACCATTTTTTATCGAACTCTCACTCTGAACTTAGATGCCGCTGACTCCAAGAAGCCTTCTGGATTTGTTTATCATCCTTATTATTATATATTTCCAGATATATAACATATATACCTAATATATATGAAATGTAAATATCAGTTGGGCTTAGCTCCCACTAGACCACATGGGGGCAGATGGCCTCAGGGATTCTGTCTGCTAGTGCAGGCTGTCTGTTCACTATTACGCTTTTCAATACTCAGTACAGAACCTGGAACATAGGAGCGGCTCCAGAAATATCTGATGAATATGGGCATGAAACCAGATCGCTTCTTTCTTTTATCAACTAAAGAAAATAAGAGAAGAAGTCAGGTGCTTTACCTGAAGACAGTAGGAAAGACTGTTAGAACAAATACAGGAAGGCAAGGACACGTTTTTGGAAAAGAGTTAAAAGGAAGACGAGTAAAAAGAAAATCTTTTGCTGCTATTAGCTTTTTGGAAATCCCGTTTGCCATTGTATAAAACCAGTCAGCTTGCTCCACGGCATCCCCTGCCTCCAATTGCTGCTACTACAGGTTATCCTGGCTTTAGGGGCCAAGCTCAGGAAGGCTGTAGCCTCCCAGAGCCAGCCCCTCCTCAGCATGAAGGGACTGAGAAGCAAAAGTTTCCAGAGCTCCCTGGCTCGCAGAAGTCTGGGAGATGCCTTCCCGGGGCACAGAGCTTCCTCCCTTGTCATCCAGCGATGCTGCTTTCCTCTCCTGGATCTCTAGGGCTTAAAAATGTGCTCTCGATTTTAGGAGGCCCCGTTTGAAAATCAGACTTAAGTATAATCACACTGACATCTAAAAATAACATTCATCTAAAGTTGGACAACATTGGAATGAATAAAAAGAAGTAGAAATGTGAGTGTCGGGAGCAAATAATGGCTTGGGGACATCAAATTATAGAACTGCTTTCTGAGCTTCGGCTTCCTGGTTGGGCTGTGTCACTTGATCTGGGAATTTACATGGCTTTGAAACCATTACAGCTTTCTTCTCTCTCTGTTTTAAAACGCGCCTCCTATGGGTTGAATGGCTAGAAGACTTGGCCTTTGAATTAGGAAAAAAAGTAAATTAACGACTTTGTGATAGTTCTTAAAATGTCCACAAAGTTTTTGATGCTCCTGTCATCAAGAATGAGGATCCATGTTCCCTGTCCTTCAATCTGCAGGCTATGGCTACCTCAACCAAGGAAGCAGGGTTTCTTAACCTCAGTGCTACTGATGTTTTTGGGCCACACATTCTTTGCTGTGGGGGGCTACCCTGTGCATTGTGGAATATTTAGCAGCCTCCCTGGGCTCGAGCCACTAGATGCCAGGATACCCCCCATCCCCAGCTGTGCAAAACAAAAGTGTATTCAGACATTGCCAAATGTTCTGTGCGGGGCAACATTGCCTATGCTTGAAAAACCACTGCAACAGAGTATGGTAGACATGAGGTTACAGGGCTTCTGAAGCCAGGTCATAAAAGGCCACTCAGCATTCTCCT
This sequence comes from Rhinolophus ferrumequinum, assembly GCF_004115265.2. NCBI lineage: Eukaryota > Metazoa > Chordata > Mammalia > Chiroptera > Rhinolophidae > Rhinolophus > Rhinolophus ferrumequinum. The sequence continues at coordinate 19,831,321 of NC_046300.1, forward strand.
GGTTTTCGTGGGGCATTCATTCTGGAAGAAGCCAATTGCTGTGATAATCCAATTACCCTGCAATTGCCACCCTTGAAGAGGTTATATTCTGGGTGACAATCCCAGCTGAGCCCAGGAGACAGCCCCAGCTGAGTCTTACCCAAATTCTTGATCCACAAAATCTGTGAGACGATAAAACTGTTGTTGTTTCACCCCACTTAGTTTAGGGTGGTGTTTTAATAAAGTGATGGTAATCGAAATGGAATCACTGGAAATGGGAAGAATGTAGTTTACTTAAGAAACAGGTTATACTCGAATTACACGTATAGCTTATCAAATGAGTAGCAGAAACACAGGTGCCCACAAGCATGAATTCTCCCCACTCAGTTATTTGGGTGTGTACTCGTGGTATGCTGAGAAAATAAGAATTGGCATCTGAAACTTGTTCTAATCCATTTTTCCCCCTCAAGAGAAACTATTTTAAAGATGTGAGCGTTAAAGAAAACATCTGGTTTATGGGAAAATTGTAAGAACTTGCTTTTCCCTCCCCTGCTCCCTACCACTCCCACAGCAGATCCTCAGACCTTAGCAACAAAATCAATAACAACAGGCTAACATAATTACTCTGCGGAGAGGACAGACTGAGCCGGTTATTACTTTATTAAGAACAACATGTGTGAAAGGACAGCATCCTGCAGGACGGGAGAATTGGGAGAATGCAGGAAAGAAGGCAAGGCAGATCATAAATATGCTGAACTGAAGGAATTAGGATCATACCCCGAAATGGCAGGAAAATGAATGTTTGCTTTTTCTGGTTTATTATTTGCTTAGTGATACTTCAGCATTTCGAAAAGATAAATGCCCTGGCTGTGGTTCTGTCAGTCTCTCTGCTTTATTTAATTTTACAAAGAGGAATGTTCAGATGTTAAAATATTTGTTCTCTTCGCACTCACGATTTACTTCATTTTCTACACAAAATGGAATGACCCTCCAAGGTAAGATTGGAAGCACGGAAATTATTCAGCGTTCATCTGGCACTGATTCTGCGATAAGTTCTTGGCGTATTTTCATTATTTTATAAAACACCCCTGGGAGGTGTTTTGAAACAAAATGATTTGTCCCCACTCACCTTGCTCAAGAACGTCAAGATAAAATATTTAGAACTTCAAACCTACACCAGCACATTTTCCCCTCCGTTTTCCACAATGGAAAGTAAAGAAGCACCTCAAGTTGGGAGTGGGCTGGTCCTTTGCCCATTTGCCTCCCCATCCATTTCCTGGCCTTCTGCTTTCCCCAGCACTACAGGGGGTGATTCCGCCAAAGTGCCATTCCCAGGCTCCTCTGCCACCTGCTTCCTGCTATTCTCAGTCAACAGGACGCCCTGGGGAGACTGAAGGGTGGGAGAATGGAGAAGCTGCGGGAGAATCTTTCCTCACTCTGTGCTTCACCTCCTGCAGGCCTGGCTCTCTCCAGGCAACTCCTGCCATGGACTGAATTTCAATCCAGTTCTGCATCGACTGTGTACTCCTATTGTCCTCCAGCTCCAGGGCGCGTAGTGGCTAATATTCCCAATATTAAATTTCATCTAATGAACAACAGGATGTACCGTTCTTTTTTTCTCCCTGGACCCTGACTAATTCAGGGAGAATCTAGTTTCAAAGGAAGCCCAGCTTGACATCTAGATATGTTTTGATAGAACATAAAAAGAGCAGGAAAACTTTTGTATTGTTTCTTTGGAGTTTGTTGATTGACTTTAGAGTGTAGGTCAGAAAGCTTTTAGAGTAATATGCTATAAAATTCCAGGAAAAGCCAAACTCATTTAGAGGGACAGAACGCTGATCAGTGGTTGTCTTGGGCCAGGGATGGCAGAGATTAATTGCAAAGGAGTGTGCAGGAAATTTTTCATGTGATAGAAATATTCCAAGTCATGATTTTTGTGATGGCTACATAAATGTATATATGTTTGTCCAAAGTCATTGAACCGTATAGCTAAAATGGGGTATTTTATTGTATGCACATTATACTGGGAATAGTGGCAGCTATAATTTCTAAGATCATATCTGCATCATTTATTTCTATGGTGTTCCCCTAAGGATGATTCTTTCCTTCTACATTTACTAATTTGAAGACTACGGGGAGGAAGAACTATCTCCTGTCCTATATTTATTTATATATTCCGTTGTTTATCTACATCGTTACGGACTGGTGGATGTTTATTTTGAGTTTAAATCCAGTGTTGTTCTAACATTTCCAGTTTGGGCCATTAAGAGCTCCTTCAGCTGGGCTCCTGTGTGGTCTTTTATCAAAACTATGCCCCCACCCTGACTTTTTGAGTGTTTTCTTACTTTTTGGCACCATATGATGTTTCCGTCTCACTTTATGTTTATGATGTCCCAGCCCTGGAATGAATCATTTCTCCAAGGAACTCAGGTTTCTTTTATTTGAATATAGTGTTTAGAGACCAATAATTTGGTGTCAGGTGGTCTCATTGTTATTGGGGTGTCATTGCTGTGACCTTCAGAACAGGTAGGGCTAGTTATTTTATGTATGCATACTAATCCACACATAAACACATATCTATATTTTTGCATCTTTATGGACATATATTAAAAACCACGAGTTAATATTACTATTTCTGATTCTATTTCAGTAACATGGGGTTGATTTTAGGCTTCCCTTCTTCCTTATTTATAAATTCTTTCCCTAACACTGAGAAACACTAGCTATTATTATCTACAGTCTATTCACTTCTTTTGTTCAAGTCTAACATAAACATAAATTAGTTTCAGAATTACTAGACATCGCCCCTGTTTAAAAGCAAAAACAAGTCTTTTACTAACTATATTTCAGTTTTGATGTACAGTTATTTTTGTCTTTCGCCTTGCAGTATCCATTCAAGGTACTGTTTTCCAAAGTGACTTTGGATACATCCTTTCTTCCTGTATCCTTCGGTGTGGTGATATTATTAATTTTTAATACAGTTAGGTTCATTTGCTAGTGTGTATATTCCATTTAGAGTCACCTTCATGTCCTGATTGCTTTTAACTATTTGTTTAATTTGGGGGTATGTAAAGGGTATATAAAATGTTACTATGGTTCTAAGAGTCAGAGTTATATCAAAAGTTATAATCAAGGAAGTGTCACTTCTTTTTCATCCTTGCTACCCTTACTCCTTATCTCTTATTCTCACCTCTTTCCCATAAACCCCTGTCAGTAATCAATCTCTTCAGTTTCTAGTTCATCTTTCCTGAATTCCTTCTTCAAGAATAAAGGAAATAAAGAATCATCATTAGGCAAATGGGCAGACACTGATGTGTTATCTCACATTCTTTTCTTGCATTAAGTGTAACACGCTATAGATAATTTTGGGGGGCTTTGAACTTTATCCTTTAATTAAGAGTATGTCCTCAAAATTACTCCATATTAGTTTGAAGAGATCTCCCTTATCTTCAATTTTTTAGCTGTGTTCATCTTTTCTTTTTTCTTTATTAAATTTATTGGGGTAACATTGGTTAGTAAAATTATATAGGTTTCAAGTGTATAATTCTGTAATATATCATCTACATATTGCATTGTATGTTCATCAGTCAGTTCTCCTTCCATCACCATATATTTGACCCCCTTTATTCTCTTCTACCACACCCCCTGCCCCCTTACCCTTTGGTAACCACTAAACTGTTGTCTGTCTGTGAGTTTTTGCTTGTTTGTTTGTCTTGTTTGTTTGTTGCTTTCAGTTTTATATCCCACATATGAGTGAAATGGTACATTTCTCGACTTTTTCTGTCTTACTTATTTTGCTTAGCATAATAGTCTCAGGATCCATCCATATTGTCGCAAATGGCAGTATTTTATCTTTTCTTATGACAAGTAATATTTCATTGTATATACTCGTATGTACCACATCTTCTTTATCCAGTCATCTATTGAAGGATACTTTGGTTGTTTCCATGTCTTGGCCACTGTAAATAGTGCTGCAATGATCATAGGGGTATACATATCATTATGAATAAATGTTTTCACATTTTTCAGGTAGATACCCAAAAGAGGGATTGCTGGTCATGTGGTACTTCTATTCTTATTTTTTTCAGGAACCTCCATACTGTTTTCCACAGTGGCTGTACCAATTTACATTCCTACTAGCAATATATGAGTGTTCCTTTTTCTCCACAACCTCTCCAACACTTGTTATTACTTGTCTTATTGATAATAACCATTCTAACAGGTGTGAGATGGTTTTGATCGTGGTTTTGATTTGCATTTCCTTAATAGCTAGTGAAGTTGAGCATCTTTTTATATATCTGTTGACCGTTTGTATGTCTTGGGAGAAGTGTCTGCTTTTTAAATTGGATTGTTCATTTTTTGTTGTTGTTGTTGTTGTTGAGTTGTACGATTTCTTTATACATTTTGGATATTAGCCTTTTATCAGAGATGATTGCAAACATCTTCTCCCATTCAGTTGGTTTTCTTTTTGTTTTGTTGATGGTTTCTTTTGCTGTGCTGAAGCTTTATTGTTTGATATAGTCCCATTCATTTATTTTTGTTTTTACTTCCATTGCCTTTGAGGTCAAATTCATAAAATCCTCTCTAAGAACAAAATCCTTAAATTTAGTATGTATGCTTTCTTCTATGCAATTTATTGTTTCAGGTCTTAAATCCATTTTGAGTTAATTTTGGTATGAAGTAACAGATAGAAGTCTAGTTTCATTCTTTTGCATGTGGCTTTCCAATTTTCCCAGCACCATTTTTTGAAGAGGCTTTCTTTTCTCCATTATATGTTTTTGGCTCCTTTGTTGAAAATTATCTGCCCATATACATGTGGGTGTGTTTCTGGGTTCTCAATTCTATTCTATTGGTCTGTTGTCTGTTTTTCTGCCAATACCATGCTGTTTTGATTATTGTCACTTTGTAGTATAATTTGAAGTCAGGGAGTGTGGTACCTCTGGCCTTGTTCTTTTCTCTCAAGATTGCTTTGGCTATTCAGGGTCTTTCATGAGTTCATAGAAATCTGATGATCTTGTGTTCTATTTCTTAAAAAAAAAAATGCTAGTGGGATTTTGATGGGGATTGCATTATATCCATACATTGCTTTGGGTAACATGGCCATTTTAACTACTTTGATTCTTCCAATCCATGAACCTGGAGTATTTTTCTACTTCATTGTGTCTTCTTCAATTTCTTTTAATAATGTCATAGTTTTCAGTGTATAGGTCCTTCACACTCTTCGTTACATTTATTCTTAGATATTTTATTTTTTTTATTGCAAATGCAAATGGAGTCTTTTTTTTTTTCATTTCTTTTTCTGAAACCTCATTGTTAATATATAGGAATGCAGTGGACTTGTATGTTGATTTTGTAGCCAGCAACTTTACTGTATTTGTTTATTATTTCTAATAACTTTTTGGTGGCATCTTCAGGCTTTTCTATGTAAAGTATCTATTATCTGCAAAAAATGACAATTCAACTTCTTCATTTTCCCAATTTGGATGCCTCCTATTTCTTTCTCATGCCTGAATGCTCTGGCTAGGACTTCCAATAGTATGTTGAATAACAGTGGTGTGTGTGTGTGTGTGGGGGGGGTGTATTTCTATCTTGTTCCTGATTGTGGAGAAAAAGCTTTCAGTTTTTCACCATTAAGTACATAAGCTGAAGGTTTTTCACAGCTGGATAATACTCCGTTATATTGTGCCTGGTAATTTCTTGCTGACTTTGAGATACGGTAAAATTTACCTTGTTAGAGCTGGATATTTGTGTGTCCCTATAAATATTCTTAAGCTTTGTACTGGGATAGAATTACATTACTTGGAAACAGTTTGATCCTTTAGAGTCTTGCTTTCAAATTTTGTTGGGTAAGAAAACTAAAGGCACTACTAGGACAAGATCCATTGGGTATCTACCCACTGCCTCAGGAACCATGGGGTTTTCTATAATGGCAGATGGGAACTGGCACAATTTCTAGATCTGTTTGAATGCTGGGAACTATTACCTCTGATTTTTTTATGTGGTTCTTCCTTGGGTTCTGGTAGTTTAGTGACATGCATGCACTGACCAGTATTCTACTCTGTACTCAAGGGAGACCTTCTGCAGAAATTCCATGTTCTCTCTCTGTACACCCATCCCCTCTCCCATATGCTGTCCTGCAAATTCTGTCTACCTGGGTTTTCCTAGGTTCTTAACTCCATCTCTTCAACTCAGGGAGTCCACCAGGCTCTGCCTGGGTTCCCTCTCCCTTTACCACAGCTTAGAGACTCTCTCATGACAGTAAAAAGAAGTGATTGTAGGGTTTACTTCATTTGTTTTCCATCACTCAGGAATCACTGTACTTTACATGATGTCTAGTAGCTTGAAAACTTTCATTTCTTATATTTTGTCCATTTTTAATTGTTTCAGGAATACATGTAAAATAAATTGCTTTCCTGTTATTTCATCTTGGCTGAAAGTGGATATCTGTTATTATAAATGGAACTGTTTTATTTTTCAATTTCAATTTTCAGTTGTTCATTGCCAACATATATAAGTACATAGATTTTTGTGAACTTGCTTTGCATAATGTTATAAGTACATAGGTTTTTGTGAATTTACTTTGCATAATTGTACTTTGCATATGTATTTTGCATAATTGTTAAACTCACTTATTACTTGTAGTAGTTTTCTTTTTTTGTAGTTTTGTTTTAGGACTTTCTACACAGACCATTATGTTGTCTGTGAATAAAGACAGTTTTACTTCTTCCTTTCATTTATGTTTCTTGCCTTATCTATGATCTCTATTACAATAATGACTAGAAATGGTGAGAGTGGATATCCTTGTCTTGTTCTTGATCTTAAAGACAAAGCATTCAGCATTTCACCTTGAAGTATGATGTTATCTATAGTTTCTTTTCTTAGATTTTCTTTGTCAGGTTGACGTGTAATTGTAGTTTTCTGTGAGTTTTTATCATGAATGGGAGATGAATTTTGTTAACTGCTTCTTATTTATCTTTTAAGATAGACACATGAGTTTTCTTCCTTTTTCTGTTAATTGGTGATTTACACTAATTGATATTTTTATAATAGTTTTATTGAGATATAATTCACATACCATAAAGTTAATCATTTTGAAGTATACAATTCAGTGGTTGCTAGTCCATTATCTAGATTGTGCAGTCATCACCACTGTCGAATTCCAGAATATTTTCCATTACTTGATTTTTGAATGTTAATCCAACTTTGCATTTCTGAGAAAAATTCACTTGGTAATGATGCATTATTCTCTATATAAATGACTCAATTTGTTAATATTTTCTTGAGGATATTTGAATTTACGTTCATGAGAACTATTAGTAGCTCTCTTCTCTTTTACTATCTTTCCTGGATATGGTATCCAAGTTACGCTGTCCTTGTAAAATGAGTTTAGAAGTGTGTTTTCCTCCTCCATTTTCTGAAAGAGTTTGTGTGGAATTGGTATAATATTTTCTTTTATTTTGAAACTTTGATAGAATTCGCCAGTGAAGTAAGTCATCAGAGCCTGGCATTTCTTTCATTTTAATTGCAAATTCAAATTATTTTATAGCTATCAGGCTATCCAGACATTCTATTTCTTCTTGTGTCAGTGTTAACAATTTGTATCTTTTAAAGAATTTGTATTTTTAAATTTAGGTTGTTGAATTTATTAGGATAAAATAATTCCTAATTGTGTTAGTTAACTAATATTGTGTTTTTAAAAAATTACCTCAAAACATAGTGGCTTAAAACACCAATAATATATGTTTTGTACCTCGAATGGTTTCTGTGGGCCAGGAATTCGGGATAAGCTTGACTGTGTGTGGTTCTGGTTCAGGCTTTTTCATGAGGTTGTGGTTTGGATATCACTGGTGTTCCAGTCATCTGCCCATATAATGGGTTGGAGGATCTGTTTTTAACATAGTTCACTCATGTGACTGGCAAGTCGGTGACGGCTACTGGAGAGTTTCCCCAACATCTCAGTTGGTTTCTCTTAGAGAGAGAGAGGTTCAAGAGACGGAGGTATAAGTGTCAATGCCCTTCAGAGGAATTGAGGTCAAACACTGTCATTTCCACAGTCTGTTATTTGTCATGTAGATAAGCCATGGTTTCATACAAAAGAGAATTCTGTTGTCCTTTTTTCCTTTTCTTTCTTTTTTTTTTTTTTAAAGAGTATTAGGCTTTATTCTCAGAAGCAGTTAAGTTACTTTAGAATCAGCTTGATCCTTTGGAAGCTTGTTTTCAAGCTTTTTAATGTTGCCATGGTGAGTCTAAAGCTGTGGCCAACACCTAGCTGTTAGCCACATGTGGCTACTTGAATTTATTAGTATTAAATACAATTTAAATTAGTCAGTTTTAAATACAATTAAAAATTAATTTCCTCAGTCATGCCAGCCACATTTTGAGCACTCAAAAGCTACATGTGGCTTGTGACGCCTGTGAGGCACAACACAAATGAGAAACATATTCATAATAGAAGTAAGTTTTATTGGAGAGGGCTGGTCTAGAGGAGCATTTCCTCTAGGGACTAGTTTAGTCCTACTCCTGTGCCATCACCCTTCTTGGGTCTCTACTGAATGCCCTGGCCTTCACTCAGAACTCTTCCCAAAGGATTGCCAGAACTCAAACCTCTCACCTCTCTGAGATCTCCATATTTTTTTTTGCCCAGCCTCATGGATTTTCATTTTACACATGTACGGCTTAGAATTCCACAACAGACTTGATACCCTAATGTACACCTCTGGAACTATTTTTCTGCATAACTTCCTCTTTTTCAGAATTCTCCACAAATTCCAGGTCCCTCAGCCTCCCTGAACGCTGATCTCTGGTTCCTTACCTCAGTCTGAAGCCATAATATATTTGGATTTTTCCCCCCACACTGTCGTCTGGAATGTGCTTCTAGGCAGAAAGCTATGGTGATTCTAGGGCTTCCTTCATTAATTTCCTAACCTCGAGGATCGTGTCCTGAATTTTCCTGTTACCTAACGTTTGAAAAATGTTTCAAGTATTTTTGCCAGTTTTCTAGTTCTTGTAGTGGACAGACCAGTCCAGTCTCACTCCGACATGACAAGCAGCAAGAGTTTGTTCTCTTCATTTTGAAGATCATGATAAAATAATACATGTTTTTGATTTACTCTACTTTTAGATTTTGGCATGTTGACATGGTTGCACCTGGTTTGCTTCTCAACTCTCATTATTATTAGTATATAAAAAATACTGCTATATGAAATGGGTTGTTTTATGGTAATTGTTTTGATTTTATTGGAGGAGAGGTGCTTTCATTTTGAGGAATTTTTAGATATAATTTTTTGTTGTTGTTGTTTATTTGAATTTTTTAACTTGTAACACGTTAACCTATGTCAAAACCCAATCAATTTAAAAAGCAATTCAGTGAATTCTTTCTCTCTTATCTGTTCGCCATTCATGAAGTTACCAACCCTGAAATAGGTAATTACTTTTATTAATTACTTGTGCATCTCTCTGGAGGTACTTTATGTTTATTAAAGGCAATAGAAACATAGGGTCCTATTTTTCCTACCTTGTAAAATAGAATATCTTGGAGATCTTTCTGTATCAGGTAATAATATGGAATGATAGGCAAAACATTAAAATGTACCTAGAAAAAAAAATGGTTTCCGTAACTTTTCTCCTAAGTTATCCAAGTTATCCCTAAAAGGAGAAAAATAGAATTTTAAAACTTGAAAGATTGTGATAAATTTAGGAAATAATTGTGACATCTTTTAAACTTAAAAGACCGTGATAAATTTAAAAATAGAATGTGGCTTCTCCATTCCTCACTTGTGCATACTGATCAAAACGGTGGTGCTTCTGAACCATAAGAACATTCGGTAACCAAACCAGTAATAGAAGCAATTAATCTCTTAGAGTCTGTATACTCTACCTTGTTCCAGGCATTATTTCAGGTAACAATGTCATACAACATTGGATGCTAAAAATAGAGCAAAAGAAGAGACAGACAATAAAATTGGAGTTAGAGTTTAGGCAGGGTGAGATGAAAAGTACACACGTGGATGTCATCTTCATGGATCACAAATCTCGCTTTGAATATTCTGAAAACCGTATTTGAACATTTTTCACCGTCTTAAGATACAAACAGACCAGTTGCTCAGAAAGAGTACAGCTGATTTTGGAACAAAGTTCTAATAGGGATCTCTCCTCAGGGTGCCTTATAAGAAAGATACCATGAAGTAATGACTAAGTTCTCGGTCAACAGATGTCAATTTCCTCCTATGGCTTTGGAAGGTGTGGCTGGTTAATGACCATCATGAGCTGGTTGAGATTGACATTGTTTTGCCTTCTGCTGAGTGCTGGCCAGGCAAATCGCCATCTAACAAAACATGATCTGAAGATGTAACATTATGAAAACACAGCACATATACAGATTAATAATCAGCAACTGAACAAGAGCAGGAGGTCTCTAAAACAGAAGTAGAGAATAGATTATGTTTGGAAACCACAAATGGGACCCCTCTTCAGGTGAAAGCATATGTCAATCTGAATTATTTACTGTGGCATGAGACAAGGCTTTTGAGAAGCGTGGGATGAGGTGACGAGGAGAGTGTAATTAAAATAAAAGACACGGACCTGTTAGAATGGCTATTATCAACAAGACATGTGATAACAAGTGTTAGCTGAGGTTGTGGAGAAAAAAGAACGCTCATGCACGGCTGGGAATGTAAATTGGCACAACCACTATGGAAAACAGTATGGAGGTTCCTCAAAAAATTAAGAATAGAATTACCATGTGATCCAGCAATCCCTCTTCTGGGTATCTACCCCCAAAATCTGAAAACATTTATTTGTAAAGATATACAGTGGTACCTCGGTTTTCGAACGTAATCCATTCCAGAAGACCATTCGAGTTCTGAAACGTCAGAAAACCGAGGCATGGTTTCCCCATAGAAAGTAATGCAAAATGGATTAATCAATTCCAGACCTTAAAATCAACCCCTAAAGCTACAAATTTAGCATGAATTTTACTATCTAATGATATTATAGATCCATAAAATTTATGGCGTTTGTAAACCGAAATGTTCATCAACGGAGACGTTCAAAAACTGAGGTACCACTGTATGTACCCTACGTTCATTGCAGCATTGTTCATGGTGGCCAAGACATGGAAAGAACCTAAGTGTCTCTTGATAGGTTACTGATAAAGAAGATGTGGTATACATATGCAGTGGAATATTACTTTCCATAAGAAAAGATGAAATACTGCCGTTTGTGACAACATGGATGGATATTGAGATTATCATGCTAAGTGAAATAAGTCAGACAGCAAAAGTCAAGAAACATATGATTTCACTCATGTGGGATATAAAACTGAAAGCAACAAACAAATAAGACAAATAAGCAAAAATTCACAGACACAGGCAACAGTTTAGTGGTTACCAGAGGGTAAGAGGGGGAAAGGTAGGGCAGAAGAGGGTAAAGGGAGTCAAATGTAAGGTGACAGAAGGAGAACTGACTCTGGGTGGTGAACACACAATACAATACGTAGATGATGTATTATATAATGGTACACTTGAAACCTATATAATTTTACTAACCAATGTCACCCCAATGAATTAAATAAAAAAACAGTATTTTCATGAGTCCAACCTAAGCACAGAAGCATAATTGACAGGTCAGAATCAAGAGGCTCATCTCTTGATTGAAGTAACCAAGAGATCAGAATGTGAGCAAAATAATTAAAAGTGGTCTTCATGTAGATATTGAATTTGAAGGAGAAATTCTATACGATCAGCGTTAGGGTGAAGCAGAACATTTTATTAAGAGTAGGATAGTGTTGACATAAGAATGTCCAAGCCTGTAGAGAATTTTTATGAGTTTATTTGAGCCAGAATTGAGGACAATTCCTGGAAGCAAGGTGTCAAACGCTCCAGAGAATGGCAGGTTTACAGTTTACCTTTAGAATTCAAGAGGGAATATAAGGAAGATTACATGACAAGATGGTTAACAAGATTGTGTGCTCCCTTGAGGGTGGTTACTAAGAAAAGAGGATTACTTCTAGCATTTCAAAGGTGTCTTAATCTAGATGCACAAGAACGATGGAAATGGCTTGCTTAAGCCTTTTAACAAAAGAGTCATAGGCCCAAAGCACCACTACTTACCATGCCCTGCCTGGTTAGGAATTCATGATCAGGTTATTCTGTGAGGTTACTTTCAGTCATTGGACTTGTCAGTTTTATTACAGAACCCCCTTTTTGTCCACAATAGATAAACCGATTGTGGTATATCCATACAATGGCATGCTATTACAGCCCCATACCACAACATGGACAGAACTCACAAACACCATATTGAGTGAAAGAAAGAAACCAGACGTGAAAGAACACTGTTTTTTAAATTCCATTTATCTGAAGTTCAAGTAAGTAAAACTTAGTGAGACTATTAGACATTACCATCATGGTTAACTTTGGAGAAAAGGATGCATGTTTTGACTGATAAGATATATAAGCAGTACTTCTGGGGGTATGTATGTGTACTGTTCTTTCTTGAGATTTGGGTGATGGTAATGTGGGTGTTTGCTTTGAGAAATTCATTGTGTGAGTCATTGAATTGCACCAGTATATTTTGTGTACTTCTCTGTATCTGTGTCATATTAAAAAACTAACAAGGAAACTTTGTGACAAATATTGAATGGTCAAAAATATTCAAAACTCAGTGTTTTAAATAAACACATGTTTTTTTTTCCCCCTCGTTTTTCCACCTCCCCCCTGACTCTGGTTCAGGCCGTTGTTTCTCAGTCTAGTTGTGTAGGACACAGCTCCCTGGCCCATGCTGGTATTATGAGTCTTGCGCTCCACCTCCCTACTGCTGAGGCAGTCAGTCACCAGTTGTCGGTTGGCCACTCACAGCAGCTCACAGCAACTCTCACCAGCTGCCGGCCACTCACGATGGCTGCTGGCCATTCATGCTGGCCACCAGCCACTCATGGCAGCACACGGTAGCCCATGGCAGCACACAGCAGCCCACGGCAGCACACAGCAGCTCATGATGGCTGCTGGACACTCATGCTGGCTGCTAACTACTCACACTGGCTGCTGGCCACTCATGTTGGCCACCAGCCGCTCCTGGAAGCACGCAGTAGTCCATGGCAGGACACAGCAGCCCGTGGCAGGTCATGCCGACCTCCAGCTGCTCACTGCAGCCCAGCTCCAGGGAGAGCCATTGTTCAGAATCTTCGCTGTAGAGGGCACAGCTCACTGGCCCATGTGGGAATCGAACTGACGACCTCAGTGTTAAGCACCATGCTCCATCCACCTGAGCCACCGGGGCTGGTCCTAAACACATGTTTTTTGATTAAAAATAATGTTTACAAGTACCCTAAAGACAGTGGGAAGCAATGTTGACCATTCAACTGGAACTTTGGAGAATGTTCTAAAAATACTTTCTTCCCTTAAAAAAGAATGCCAACTACAAATAATTTATGGCTGTAAACTGAGTCATTTCAGGTTAATTGTGTAATTTAATGTATATTTAAGTGTTATCATGGGAAACCTGATGTTTTTCTCATAGTGAAACAGTAAGAGATTTAGGACGCTTTATGAATGACGGGGTTTTAGGTTTTACTTTCTGCTGTGTCTCCAGGGCTTAGAACAATGCCTGGCACATGCTGGGTGCTACGTAAATATCTTTTGCTGCCTGGCTGCCAGACAGAGTAAATGCGTATTTGAAGAGAAGATGCTGATGATCTTACTAGGATGTGGCCAACACTTGACTTCACGTCTGTTAAATGCAGTGTTGCAATTGTAAATAAGTCTTAGCCTTCTGGGTATTTGTCACCCTTGTTGCCTTTGGAACTGAGACGAGGTGGAAAAAACACAGGCAAAGCCAAGGGTGGGGAGAGCCTGGATATATGTCGGGAAGAGTGAGTAAGGAGTTCCTTTCCGGTTAAAGGGTGAGGGCAGCAGGGAGATAGCGATGGGCAATGATGGGGAATCAGGGAATCAGGATAAGAGGAGTGGGTGATATTGAGCCTCCAAAAATGACTTTACAGTTTCCTTTGAACTCACCCACGCCTGCATTCATAGTTCCGCTTTCCAATGCCACAGTGAAGGCCAACGGAATGACCTGGCTCCATGGCAGTGTCTGGACAATTTTCCTCAAGACAGCAGGTTTTCTCTAAAATGTATCCGCCTATCTATAGAACATCAGGATAGTTTTTTTTTTTTTTTAAGTATCTGATTGCTGTTATATGCTACTAAATTCTTAAAAGTATGACTTAATCTTTTAGTTAGTCAAAATGGATTTGCTTTGTATGGGGTAAATGTCTGAAGGTGGGGGCACCTTGGAGACTTAGCCCAGCCACCACTCTGAATTTCAAGGCTTTGGAGTCAGCCTGGCTATATTCTGGTGGGTTTGGCACAGTCTTCCCCATGTGTCTAAGCACGTATCTAAAACAACACACACCCATAGCGTGCCTCCTGGAATGCCTTGATTTTATGCATTGTAATGAAATGAATCATATACACTTAAGCAAAGGATTTTAAAAATATAATGTAAGCAGTACAAACCCAAATGGTGGTGCTTCCATGGAGCAGTGCTGAATATGCAATTACCTTTTGAACAATAGATATTCATAAGTCAGGCAGAATGCCCGTGAGAAAACAGTTCTCTAATTAAATAAAAGGAGCATCAGTGTTTGTTGTTACAGGGATTGTTGGTGGGATTAAAGGATCCTTCTAGAGCCCGGCACACATAATGAGAGGTCTGGCTGTCTGCCTTAGAGTTCCGCAGCCTCCCCTTGCTGAGACTACCCAAACCTTGAGACCCACTCGGCTTCACAAAGTGGGAGGATTAAGCCAGACCTCGACCATCACCCCTGCTTCTGTGTGGCTCTCATCACCAGGGCCACATGCAGCACTGCACAGTTTGAACGCTTTACAAAGGTGCTGGGCTGAGAGAGCGAGTGGGGCAGAAATCCAGCCCATGGGCTAGCTGATGATGCCAAGTCACGCCCCTTGGTGCAGGGCTGTCAGCCAAAGAAGTGCTTTGTTCGGATTCATTTAAAGATGCCCCCTGGACCCAGGGGTCCATGTAGTCTCTCATACTGAATGTCCTCTGGAATTTGAGGCCCTCCCGCTCTACCCCAGGCCCAATGTCACAGCTGCTAGTACCCAGTGCCAGGACCTTCTGCAGAGGTAATCTGTACCCCCTCCAGGCATGAGCCCAGCACCCAGCACTGGTTGCCTCCTGCCTGAAGACCCCACTTTTCCCTTTTGGAAGTAATTGCTCTCTGCAGGTTCTGCCTCCTCTCAGGGCCCCCATGGACACATCCCCTTCCAGCTGATTCTGTGTACTGACCCTGGTTAAGCTGGATATTGGGTTTCCTATAAGTACAGGGGAGTGCCATAATGTGAACATTTAACACAGAATCCAACTAGTAGAGGTCAGCAAAGAGAAAGAAATTGAGGAAAACAACTTATTTTTCAGTTGCTGTTCCACTGAATACGTCTAAGACCTAGGGTGAGCATAGTGTGACTATCTTGTACCAATTGTGATTCTGGTTTTAAAAATATATACATATTTATATATAACATATGCCCTACATGGAAGCCAGTTATCTTTGCTGGCACTCAACTAAAGAAAGCATGATTTCTTCTAGTTCTGGGGAACAAAGTGTAGCGTGTCAATAGGACTTACACCATACTGAAACCAATGTGAAGTTTGGGGTATATTCTAATGTTATTTTGACTCCACATGATTTTTTTTTGTCTTACAGTTTAGAGCCTACCCCTTGATAAAAAATATGCATCTGTTTTAAATATTTTTAGGTTTTTACTTACCCATTTCTCCTAAAAGTTCCTATAAAGGCCTTGCCCTTAACACTCTTAGATACAATTTGGGGAGAGGATAGTATGCTCCTCCCCTCCCCCACCCATTTTTCTATCAGGATCCTCCTTGTTGCCAGTAGTTTGTGTGATAGAAGCTCTGCTAGGTTCCTTGCAAAACAGTAAGGAGTGTTTTCCTTAAAACACTTTATTTTGGATCAAGATGGTGGTCTTGTCTGAAATTCCACACCTGGAATAGATCAGAGGCCTGGTGAGCTGGACTTGCAGAAAGGCAAGCACGTCAGAGAAGCAGGCAGGAATAGAGTTGAGTCCAACAGGCCATGCACAGCGGTCAACTAAAAGAACGAGCTAGCTTAACCTAAATTATGCTTGACACAAATAAATGACCAGTCATTGAAAATTAGGCTCCATTAAGTTCAGATCAAAATAATAAATTAAATGTAATAATTGCGTGTCCGCTGTATACTCTTCTAGCTTTCAGAAATTCATAGACAAGTAGCCTTGTCCAATCTCATCATTTTAGATGTGAGCATATCAGTGGAGACTCTCTCCCCACACAAAGCTGGGACACCTCACTGAGAAGGTAAATGAGAAATAAAGCCACCACGTAGAAAGGGTAAGCAAGGCAACGTGTGTGTCTCAACTTGGACACTAGGTGGGGGGATGAAGAAGCCTCCCCTGAGAATAGGAGCCCCAGACAGGTGGTGCTCACGCATATTTACTTTCTGGATTTGTATGATCAACCAAAAGAACATCAAGGAGAGACTGTAATGTCAAACAGCCTGAGGCTGGGTGGGCCCCGATGGCCGGCATGAGCAGTGCGGTCATCTGGTATACCCGCCTTCACTCAGACTGGCGGTAATGAGGTGAGGTCATGGACTGGGAGATGAGTCCTGACGGACGTGTGCCTTGGAATCAATGAAAGGTGACAAAGCTCTGTGTACTGTGCCCTGTCTGAGAGAATTGGTATAAGTGAATATATATATATATATATATATATATATATATATATATATATATATACACACAAAGAGTGCTAAAAAAATGTATACACATTTTAAGAAAGGCAAAAAACTATACTAAAATTGTAATACTCAATATGTACCGACAACAAAAGATGAATACAAGTCACGTTTGACTTCTGTAGTTATAAGAGGTGATCAAAGTGGTTACCATCAGCATAATTACAACACAGTATTTTCCTTTCTTAAAATGTGTATACATTTTTTTGGCGTCCTGCGTGTTTGTGTGTGTGTTTGTGTGTGTTTATATACCAGGGTGCCAAAAACATGTATACAAGTGGACACTTTGGTCAGCATTGCTCAAGCAGTAGTTCGCCATTATCAGAAGTGTCTGGACGTTGATGGTAACCATTCTGAGCACCTCCTGAAATAGCAGAAGTCAAACGTGACTTATATTCATCTTTTGTTATTGGTATATGTTGAGTATTGCAATTTTAATAGTTTTTTTTCCTTTCTTAAACTGTGTATACATTTTATTGGGGGGAGAGAGAGAGAGAGAGAGAGAGAGAGAGAGAGAGAGAGAGAGAGGGACCAAGGTGGCCATATATATATTTTTTAAGATAAAATGCTTTCAGTGTTTTGAAGCATATTCAAGGGATAGAATTCTTATTCCAGTTCACCCAGAAACACAGCTTTCCTACACCTTTAGAGCAGACGTGTATAAATATGGATTCATGTTTAATGGTCAAAATGGTGGAAAGTAATTAAAGAGCACTTATGTGTGTTCTATTACACCACGCTGCCTCGCATAAAACTACTTTGAAGAACACTGTCCCTTAGGCATCACTATTGGGAACACTATTGGTGGCAGAATGTCATCACGTGGCTGTTTCAAAGAGACCCCTCCCCATGCCCAGTCAGTCTGTCAGAAAGGAAGAACCTTGCTGTGCATAAGACACATAAATAAACCAAGCTCTGGCTTCTCATCCCAAGGTCCTCTAAGACTCCTAAGGAAAAGCCACTTTTAGACAGAGCAGAAGACGCCTTAGTTCTCACAAAGTAGGTCAGCTGCTGAGAGGCAGGCGGATGCCTCCATAGCGGCGCGAGGGAGGCATCCTAGAGCTCTGGGAGCCTGGGCTGAGCCCTCTCTTGAAAACAGCAGACCCTGTGCGTGCTTGGCTCAAGGTCACACATCCTGGGAGAGGCTTGCATGACTTCAGCAGCTCAGGCTATCCAGCTGCCATGAAAGGTCAGGCTTGCCTTGGGAAGTGGAGCCAAGAATAGTTAGATAGTGTTCCAGTGGAAGCTCAGGTCCCCAGAGAGGGCTATTCTGGGAGGGAATGCAGAGTTTACAGCATCCAGGCAATGGCGCTTGGAGTGTCGGTTGATGATATCCCAAGTGCCAACGCAGAAACTGTGTCCTATTTATGTAAGTCTCCTTGGCATCTCACCCAGCACCTAGCACACAGCAGGCTCTCAGAGGATGCTTTCTGAGTGAAAGAATTAAAAAAAAAAAAAACCTTCATTAATCCCCAAATAAAAGATATCCTCTAAATCAGGGCTGTCCAAACTTTTTTCAACGTTTTTCACCAAGGGCCACATGCGGTAAAACACACAAACAGCCGGGCCACTCACTCGAGGTGAAGTACGTATTGCCTCACCTGGTTTATTTAAGTAAACTAAATATATTTTTGGAATTCGCTGCGGGCCAATTAACAATGGATTGCGGGCCGCCGTTTGGACACCCCTGCTCTAAATGCTCAAAATCTTTCTTTGTACAGAGTTCTTAATATAGTCAATCTCCGGGACTGCTTCTCTGTTCTAGCTGTCAGCACAATGGGGCCTATTATTAGCGTGGCTGTGTATCGTTTCACCTGGCACAGAGGTGGCACACTCTGGGCCGTTAACTCATCTCAAAACATAAGCACATGAAGTAGTGTTCCTGCTAGAGCACGTAGAAGGACGTGCTCAAGGCTGTGGCTTCTGTGGGGATGCACATTTTTCTCCCAAGTAGGGCTTTTCAATTGAAAACATGTGACTTGAATTAGAAACTTAATAAATAATATTAGCTCTCTTTCTTGGCCTGTCTAATGTTCAGAGATGCTTTGCATCTGTGAATAGAGTTACTATATTGCTATTGGGGTTAAAGCCATGAAAGTTATTTTGTCTTTCTGTGAGTGTTTCCATCAATAGACCGTGGGACATTAACCATGGAAGGCTCTTCAGATTGCACACGGGAGTGTGATTACATTCATAATTTTGACGGCATTAGTGTGTAAATGGTAGTAGCTTGCAACATAATTTTTCAGTGATTATAGGCCTATTGGGTTTTGCTGAGAATGTTGCATTTTGCTTCTTTATTTTTTAAAATTTTTAAAAGCAAGTATTTTGTCCTAGTAAATTGATTATTATTATTTTTTTTTAATTGGGGAATATTGGGGAACAGTGTGTTTCTCCAGGGCCCATCAGCTCCAAGTCATTGTCCTTCAATTGTGGAGGACAATTCTAGTTGTGGAGGGCGCAGCTCAGCTCCAAGTCCAGTCGCCGTTTTCAATCTTAGTTGCAGGGGGCGCAGCCCACCATCCCATGTGGGAATTGAACCAGCAACCTTGTTGTTGAGAGCTTGTGCTCTAACCAACTGAGCCATCCGGCCGCCCCTGCATTTTGCTTCTTAATTTAGATACTCTGAATGGACTTCCATAGACCAGAGATGTACAAACCTTTTCTGTAAAGTGCCCTATGGTAAATATTTTCTGCTTTGCAGTCCATGCATTCTCTGCTGCAACTACTCAACTGTGTGTCCTGAAAACACACATAGACAGTACGTAATGAATGAGTGTGCCTGTGTTCCATTTAAACTTTATTTATGGCACTGATATTGGGATATCATATAATTTGTATGTGGCATGAAACATTATTTCTTCCTTCGATTTTTTTTTCCAACCGTTTAAAAGTGTAAAACCATTTTTAGTTCACGGGCTATACAAAAACAGGTGGCAGGCCAGACTGGGCCTTCAGGCTGTAGGTGGCTGATCCCGTCTTAGGCTGCTTCAACATCCCTACCAAGAACTCTCATTCACTTGCTTTTCCTGAGTGGCTGACTGATTCCATTCAGAAGTGTCCACGGCAAGTTCCACTACCTGGGGCCTACACCTACATGCACTGCCCTTGGTTGCTACAGTACAACTAGCCCCTCCAGTCATGCCTGGAATTTGTCTCCTCCCATGTTTAGAATAGGATAAAAAAACAAAAACAAAAACAAAAATCCCTGCACTGTAGAGCATGAATCTGGCATGACAGAAGCCGTCAGAGGGACCAGATCATTCAACTTAGAAGCACAGACAGGTTAACCCCCAATGGTGCAAACTTGGAGCAATGGGAAATGGTAGATGGGAAGGAGCCAAGCCCTCTCTTCCTCTTTTCCATGGTAACACCATTTCTTGTACAAACATTTCTGAGACATCTCAACTGGTTGAGCGTTTGCACCTGCTAAGTGGAGTGCTATGCCCAGCAACTTTATACATCGTTGAGCAATTGCTTGTTATAATTTTCCGTCTCACTTTCCTCTCTCTGTACTCTTGTTGCCCTAGGTTTGCATCTCCCAAAGAAAGCATCAGCACTTAATCCTTGCTCTATTCTCTAGGGAATCCAGCTAACTCAGTCTTAAGAACATACAGAGACATTCACTAAAAATTTCCCAGTCCAAAAAAAAAAAAAATCTACCAGTTAGTGCGTTCAAAGTACGTGGCAGAAATTCAGAGATGCCAAATTCAGCTCCTGGGCCAGGTAGCTAATGGAAATGTATGAGACAATAACGAGTGACAGAGTCCCAGGTTTCATCTTGAGGGAAGACAAAATTCAGCCTCACTGATGATAATGCCATGCAAGACAGAGGGCTCAGTAGTCCCAGACTTTTCCATTTTTCAAGAATCTTCATATTCAATAAATGGTGCTGGGAAACCTGGACAGACACATGCAAAAAAATGAAGTTGGACCACCTCCTTACACCATATACAAAAATAAATTCAAAATGGCTTAAAGACTTAAATGTAAGGTCTGAAACCATAAAATACCTAGAAGAAAATATAGGAAGAAACTTCTCAGACATTACCCGGAGTAAGATTTTTACTGATATACACCCTCGCGCGAGGGAACTAAGAGAAAGAATAAACATGTGGGATTATATCAAACTAAAAAGTTTTTTCACAGCAAAGGAAACCATCAATAAAACAAGAAGGGATCCTACTGAATGGGAAAAGATATTTGCCAGTGATATATCTGATAAGGGATTAATATCACAAATCTATGGAAAACTTACTCAACCCAACTCCAAAAAAACAAATGATCCAATTAAAAATGGGCAGAGGACTTGAAGAGACATTTTTCTGAAAAGGACATACAGATGGCAAACAGACATATGAAGAAATGCTCAACCTCACTAACCATCAGAGAAATGCAAATAAAAACCACAATGAGATACCACCTCACCCCAGTCAGAATGGCTATCATCAATAAATCAACAAACAACAAGTGCTGGCGCGGATGTGGAGAAAAGGGAACGCTTGTGCACTGTTGGTGGGATTGCAGACTGGTGCAGCCGCTATGGAAAACAGTATGGAGGTATCTCAAAATTCTGAAAATGGAACTACCTTATGATCCAGTAATTCCACTCCTAGGTATCTATCCGGAGAAATCCAGAACTTCAATTCAAAATCTCTATGCACTCCTATGTTTATTGCAGCACTATACACAATAGCTAAGACATGGAAACAACCAAAATGCCCATCGGTAGATGACTGGATTAAGAAACTGTGGTACATTTATACAATGGAGTATTATGCAGCCATAAGGAAGAAAGAAATCTTACCATTTGCAACAACATGGATGGATCTAGAGAACATTATGTTAAGTGAAATAAGTCAGACAGAGAAAGATAAGTTCCATATGATCTCACTTATTTGCGGATTCTAAAGAAAAGAATAAGTGAATGAACTAATCAGAAACTGTTTGGGAGACAATGAGGAAAAACTGAGGGTTGCTAGATGGGCGGGGGGAGTGGGGGGTGGGGGGAGGGTGAGGGGATTGGAGGGCAGTCGGTGACCACAGGATGGCCACGGGGTTTGAAAATTAATCTGGGGAACGTAATTTGGTGGTTACCAGAGCGTAAGGGGGTTGGGGGGTGGGGGATGAGGGTGAGGGGGATCAAATGTACGGTGATGGAAGGGGAGCTGACTCTGGGTGGTGAACACACAGTGTGATTTATGGATGATGTGATTCAGAATTGCACAACTGAAATCTATGTAATTCTACTAACAATTGTCACCCCAATAAATTAAAAAAAAAAAAAAAAAAAAAAAAAAAGAATCTTCAATCTGGGATTTTGTGTGAATTCTTCTTATTTTTACATTTTAGAAACTAATTTTAAAACTTTAAACTCTGTGTAGTTTAAACATATCTACCTGTGGGCTAGAACTGAATCGTGTAACCTCTGGGTTGTAATCTAGGAAGGGGGAGCATACGTGGAAAAGATTATAAAATGTAGGAGAAACGATCAAGGAGAACCAGGGAGAACGTCACTGAGTAATGGGTGTGTCTTACATATGGCTACGTTTCTCTTGTTGTTTCCCCAGGAAAATGAACAGTGCCCAGGTAGTCACATTTTAGGGCTCTGTTCTGTGCCTCAAACTGCAAAGATTTGGCCGATTAGTTTCGGAAACAGCATGTACCACCTGTCCTTGGATGGTGTTTATCATACGGGTCAAGACAGGAAATGACCACTGACATGTTTTTTCCAGTCTCACAATCAGTGTTTGCCTCTTCTCTATGACCTCTCCAACAAGGAGGAGTCTTGCTTGTTTGAAAACCTCTGCTCAAAACCACTCGACGCATTTTATTACATGTTTACATCTGTCTGGATGTGAATATTACATTCAACTTACGTTTATTTCTTCTACCTTTACCTCTTTGACTTTATATTGATCCCCAGGTAATGCATCTCAAATGTGCCCTATTCTACTTAAGAGTCCTTTATTGAAAACAGTTATTTTGCCTCCTAAAATCTTCCTACTTTTAGGTTAAAAGCTCAGCTCTTTCAACCAATCTTCCCAAGACACAACTCCGTGTTTTCTTTTTTCTTTTTTAACTGTGTTGTTAATCTTGACTGAACTATTCTTGATTGTCTAAATCTTTTAGGACCTGAAACCATAAACTGGATAAATATTATGGGAAAGACCTGATTAGCATAGAGTAAAATTAAATGATCAGTTTGCACATACAGAATACTAAATCTTGATTAATTTAATTTAATACCACATTCGTTTCTCAGGTCTGTATGTCACACTCATTATACCTATTATCCTCAACTGCACAGGAATTAATTGCGTGCATGCTTTAGAATTTGTATATTTTTCTGAATTCACTTCATACCTGCTCTGTTTTATATTTCTAGCCATAGTTTTACTTTGCTCCACTTTTGTCATCTACTAATTTTATTTTAGTGTATGTATTTTGCATGCTGCCTCAACTACTTATGGAAATGAGATGGAGATGGAGTATAAAGAAGTAATATGGGAAACACTATAACCAATCATTTTTATTTCTCAGAGTTACAGAGAGCAATGCTATTTTCTCCAAACCAGGATTGATTACAGATTCACATTTCAGTATTCCTTTGGCAGCTTATCAATTCATATTCGTTTACAGAAATGAGTTCCATGGAGATGTCTGCCAGGTAACATGTTGTTTGTCTAACTATATATGTAATATATACACACTCATACATGCATATAGGTTTATACATATAAAATGAACATACATTCCTTGAAACGTTATCTAATTCAAAATTCTGAAGGTTTCCACCTTTTATTTCCTTGCTTTAGAATGGGTGTTATTGCCATCTGCTTCTGTCCCATTTTTCAAGTCTACAATTACATTTTCATGACTTAATTTCATCAGAAACCTCAAGTGCTCCATCTTACCTATCTCAAAGCATCTGCTTAATAACCAGGTCAACCCCACCACCAAGAACATTGGCAGTTTCTCTTCTAGAATTTAGATGGTATCAGGCAGGGTTTGACCAGAGAAACAGAACCACTAGGAGTGACATAGAATAAACTATTTTTTGTGAAGATTTTTTTTATGGAAGAAACTATTTTTTCATGGGAGCTGGTTAAGCAGTTTATGTATGGTTGTTTCTAATTCTGGCGCTGGAGTCTGAAGTCAGTGGGGCCGGCAGTCAAGAAGGAAAGAGGGACATGAATTGGAAGATAAAAAAGGCAAACGAATCCAGGAGGATGGGCTGGAACCCACAAGGACAAGCTAGAACCCCCATCCGTCTCTATCCTAATCTCCACCTTCAATGATGACAGTGATCTGCAGGAGGCGATGACATGCCTCCTTGCACTGCAAAGCATGACAGGCTTGGGAGCTGTGTGCTTGGCTTCTGTCCATGTCCACAGGTGAACTACAACAGGGCCTGGCGCTCTGCCCTTGTGCGCACATTGATATTCAGCGCTTTAAAATATGTTCTTCAAAAGAACAAACAAAACAAAACAACAGAACAAACTAATAGATACAGACAACCAACTGGTGGTTACCAGAGGCGAAGGGAGGTGGAGGGAGCATGAAATGGGTAAAGGGGGTCAAATATATGGTGATGGATGGAAACTTGACTTTCGATGGTGAACACGCAATGTGTATGCAGATAAGGATTACAATCTTGCACACGTGAAATTTATATTTTATTAACCAATGTTACTTCAATAATAATAATTAAAAAATATATGGTTTATGCTTAACTTCCCGATCCCACCATATCTATTTCTTGTGGTCCATGCTAACCTGGAATTATGCAGTGGGGGGTCCTGGTAAATCTGGTTCTTGCTTATCTAAATTGACACGGCCCCAATCTGCCACACAAATTGTCCACTCAAACCCATTTTCCCTAGAGATGTCAGAATTAAGAGTTGTATAGTGTTTCTTCCTGTCCTAAATCCTTGTCAGTTTCCTCCGGCCCACTTCCCAGTTCTGCCCTGGGAGGGCAGGCATGATGGTTCATTCCTGGTCATCGCTGCCTCAGGTTCAGAAACAGATCATGCTGTGGAGGATGGGAGAAGAATGCCATGTTGGAACCACAGGCTTTCCCAGATTTGGCTGTTTCTCCCCTTCCAGCCTTGGGTTTGGGCTTGTAGCATAGTTCTCATGGTGGTTCTTACTTCCTGGCTTTCTCTCATCAGGCTTGTGTCCACCTATGAGGCAGCCTTCCTGTGTTGACAACACAGTTTGTTCTTCCCATCTCCCTAGGGAGAAATGGCCTTATCTTTTCTGTGCAACATATTTGGGGGAAAAACACATTTTTTTCCCTCTGTAAAGGAATTGATTATTATGCTTCTTGAGACTAAAAAGAAAGGCCTTTCTGGACTCAAACAGTGACTTAAAAAAACAATCCAAACTCCTTTTACCATAGCAAGAGGAAGGACTATTTTGGTAGTGATTGGTGGTATATTTTGAATCACTCCACGCATTCAAAATATAGTGTGCGTGTGCGTGTGTGTGTGTGTGTGTGTGAAGAGAGATAATGATAATTTGAAATATTTTTAAGCACCTGACCTAAATTTCTTATTTTAAATAGCCTGGGAATTTGTAAGCATTGGTTGAGGTGCTCTGGGTTTTGATGATAAACTTTAATGGCCACTTAAGTGACATTTAATTAAAAATTATCTCTACATGGGAATTATTTGTGTGAGGTGTTCCTAGGCTCAGATCCACTGGTTTGTGACAATGATGTTTGTGAGAAAAGTTTTAAAAGGTATATATTTGCAATTGCAAAGAAATTTATCAGACCTTGTGTTCCAACCGCCTTTTTTAGGTGGATTCCCATCTTCCCTTTTATTGATAACAAAGGGCAACAAAGAGCCACAGGAATTTCCTCTCAATAACGCAACTATTATGTGCAGGACTACTGGTCTCTTTTCTTCCTTGATTTTTTCTGAGAGTTTGATTAAGGCTACCAAATTGAGAAGAAGGTAGAGCTGGCTCCGGGTCTTTCACTGATTAGAATAACGCACTGTTTTCCTTCAAAAATTGAATTATAAAGTGAAGCTATGTTGGAGAAGTAAACAAAGTTGGAGAACCACAATCATGAACCACAATCAGTTGTGTTTGTGTATGTATGTGTTTAGTATCTTACGTCTCAGTCTTAATTAAGTAGGCATTTATAGAATCCTTTGCTATGTTGGAATCAGTGATGAGACCTCAAGAATTTCCTAAGTTAGCTGGTGAGAGAGTCATGCAATTAACCATAGAACCAAGCAGAAAGAACTAACTGTTTGGGGCGAGGGGCAGGGCACAAACACAATGTGTTTTGGGAATTTAGAGAAAGGAGAAATTAATTCTCTGATTTGTGGGATTGGAGGAAGCTTTATCAAGGTCAGATTGAGTTGAGTTGAGCCCGCAAGGATAAGTAGTAAAGAGATGAGATGGCTAAACGGGTGTAAAGGAACACATATCAGCAGTGGCTGGACCAAGAGCTCTTATTTCAGACGTATTTCTTCATCATATTTTTCTTGTTTGGGAACAGGTTGGAATACTGCTTCAGGGGATTTTTGTAATCTAAACTATAGATCAAAATATAAGATATTAGTAAGGTCTAATAAGATCTAATAAGATTATAAGATTATACGATCTAATACTCAGAGCTAACAAATGTTGAGTACTTAGTCTTCTGCCAAGTACTTCGAACAAATTTTCCCATTTAACCTTTACAACCAGACTTTAACGGAGAAACTGGTATCATGTCCACTTGAGGCTTCAAGGGATCGGGAAACTTGAAAAGGACATGGTGAGTAGGTGGTATAACAAAGATTCAAATCCTGGCAGTCTAACTTTGGACACTAAATTCTTAAATAGGCTGCTATATCCCCTTAACAGAGCACTTGATGGCTTATTATTCTAATATAGGCATATCTGCCCCAAGCTATGACTTCTCACTTGTCATCTGGGGCACTCATGTTTCCTGGGTGTGGCTGTGGACTGGAGTGAGTCACTTTGTCCTCTTACCACCTTCTCCATGCTCTTTATTATCACTGGGGCCCCTTTCTTCTCTCTTGCTTTTATGCCATAATAACTTAATTCTTGTCCCATCTCTTCCCTTGAAACTTTCCTGCTTTTATCCTTCTGATTCATATTAGGAATCACTTGAGATCAATATTCCAGTGAATTTTTTTTTTATTTCATGTTTTACTTTCCAACTAACAGAAACATGTACCTTCAACAATTCACAAATCATAATAAACATACTTTATGTTGTGCCTGACGATGATGTCTCAGGGTACATCCTAATCCCAGAAAGATCTTCTACGATGCTACTTCAAAATAACATAAACTGCCTCTATAAACTTGTATTTTCTCAAAGGGTAATTGAAACTAGCCAAAGCCTCAATTATTAATTTCCTAGGACATGACATTCATTCCTTTCATTCTGTGTCCTGGATCCTGAGTGTATTAAGGAAAAAGCATGAGACTAGCATTGAGCAATCCATGTCAAATCCTGACTCTGCTGTGCCTCTCTGGGCTAACAGCATCAAGATGTAATCAGAATGTAGGTCAGTCTTACTCCAAAGCCTATGTTTCTTCCACCAAACTGCAGACACTTTACTTTGGAAAGACCACACACACTGTATTCTTCAAAAGTTCCAAGCAGGAATAGGGTTTCTCTTTCTGTTAGGAAAACACTTTGTTAATGAGCTCAGGATGATTCAACTCCATCTAAACTTAATGGACTGTGGCTTGAATACTTCTCTTTACAAAATGGCATTGGCTACTTGGCCTAGACACCTGGCCATATATTTCACTTCCTTTGGCATAAACTGTCCTTTTTTCTTCATTTGGCCTAAACTGTTCATTAGTCTTAATACAACTTTGGATCAGATAGTAAGGCTTGAGCCCTCCTGGTGGGAGCAGGGCCTAATTGGATTTGCAAGCAGCCACCAATAGGCATAAATTGTCAGTTCAACATTGCACAGAGAGGGGGACAGCAAAATTTCTAATACTGTTCAATTGTCCCTACGGAGTACAGGTTGGTTCAGAACTTGAATATGTGTAGGAGCGTGTATGTGTGCACTTGGTTTGTATGTACAAGAAAGGAAAGTCACATAAAGGCAATAATCCTCATTTCAGCCTAGTAATGAAATTCAAACCCTTTGAAAATATATCTTAAAACCATGACAAATGTATGCTCCCACTGTAATATCTTAGTTGTAATTTCTTTTTTAAAGAAGTTTGGAACCAACTTACACACCGAAAGATTGCCATTGGCTCGCACAAGACTGGACATGCCAGGAGTGGTCTAAGCAGGTTGCTTGCCTGTTTAGGTTCTTGGGAAGTCATTCATAATAAAACTAGTTTAGTAAATGTGAAGTGAGACTAAATAAAGGAAATGGTGAGATCGTTCCTTTATTTGAATAATTTCCTGTGCTCTATCCTTTAAAAAACATTTTGCCCCACTTAAAAAAAAATCACTTGATTTTATTTTTGTTAACTGAATTGTAGTAATAACTAGAGATTTCCATATTTTTTTTGGTAAAACATCTTGGGAAAGAACAAAATTGGAATTACAACTGATCAAGGTAAAATAATGGTGACCCAATTAGGGGAACATATTAGAACTGATCTATAACTCTAAGAATGGAAATCCATCTCCTGTCAGAAGTAACTTCTTTTAGGATTAAGAAGTACAGATTCGTACTCATAAATTAGTCACAGGGATATAAAGTAGAGCACAGAGGATAGTCCATAATGTTGCAACGACTATGCATAGCATCAGGTGGGTACTAGACTAATTGGGGGGATCACTTCATAAATTATATAAATGTCTAAACACTATGCTGTACATCTGAAACTACTATAAAATAATATTTAATGTCAACTGTAATTGAAAAAAATCACCAAGTTAAAAGAAAAGTGACTCCCTTCTAAATAATAAAAATAAAAATATTCTCTAGCAATCCCAAATTGGCAGGAGAGGTTATTTATTACAATCCAGGAAAAAAGAGAGAGACTCTGTTTCACAATTTTAGTTTGGGCTTGACAGTGATTAAATTCTTCTGGGCACCCATGGAAGAGAATGCATTTGATAAGGATCAGTCACAGGAAATCAATATCATTCTTTTCTTTGTCCTTCATCTCTTGGTCTACTTTTTAATAACCTTCCACTATCTAATAGTTTCTTCTCCTTGCTTTTGGCAATGTAGGAGTTATGCAGAGCTTTGATGATAGTATCAGCAAAACTCCTTGGCCTGTATTTGAAGCTGGAAAACTCTGGGGTTAAACAAAGACAACTGGGCCTGATGACCCACACTGCCGTCTGCTAGGCTGTGACATTGGGCAAAACCTGCAACCTCTCTGGCATCAATTTCATTACTGACAAAATGGAAATAATAAATCTAACTTCATAGAGTTGTTGAGAGCATTCAGTGATCTTTATATATCAGGTGATTAGGTAGTATGGTGCCTGGCACATTGGAACTGCTTATTAAGGGCAGGAGTTATTGTGATTACTTTCAAGAGACCAAATGAACACTTATTTCCTTAGTAAAATGTAAACTCCAAGCTATCCAGAGGCTTCACTTTAGGGAATAGACATTTGTTATGTAGTATGTGATTTTTTTTTTAATTGAGTTATAATTACGTTCAGTTGAATACACTTAAGTACTCAGCGTGATTAGCGTATATATTATATGTATATGTATACTCGACTATATGTATGTGTACACACATTGCTATGGTCTGAGGGTTTGTGTGCCCCCACCCCGAAATTTATATGTTGAAATCCTACCCCACAAAGATATTAGTGAGTGAGGCCTTTGAGAGGTGATTAGGTCATGATAGTGAAGCCCTCGTGAGTGAGATTAGTGCTAAAAATGCCTCACAGAGCTCCCGAACCCCTTCTATCTTCCAGGGTACAGCCAGAAGTCTTAAAATCCAGAAGAAGGCCCTCACCTGTCCAAGATGACTCTGATCTCCAACTTCCAGCCTCCAGAACTGTGAGCAATACGTTTCTTTTGTTTATAAGCTAACCAACCTGTGGCATTTTGTTATAGAAACCCGAATGGACTAAGGCATTCATATTTGTGGATATATAGGAAGGTAGATGATAGACAGATAGGTAGATAGATAGATAGATAGATACATATAGATACATACATACATATATACATAGATATACACATACATGCATACAAATCCATGTAACCAACACCCAAATCAAGATATACACCATTGCCGTCACTCTAGAAAGTCCCCTTGTATTTCTTTCTAGTCTATGGCCCTCCCCACCAGAGGCAACAACTCTTCTGATTTTTATCCTCATGGACTAATTTGCCTATTCTTGAACTTCTATATAGATGGAACCATATAGTAAGCACTTTTTTTTTATTTGGCTTTTAAAATTCTATATAGTGTTTTTGAGCTTTATCCATATTGTTGCAAGTATTGGTCATCTGTTTCTTTTCATTCCTGGGGATTTTCATTATATGAATATACCACATTTTATCTGTTCTCTTGTTCATGAACATTTGGGTCATATTTAGTGTTGTTTGTACTTTAATACACTTCAGTAGTGATGGTACTGTTTATATATTTTTCTATTAGTAGTCTTTATTCTATACCTTAAAATATGTGGCACTTTATAGGCATTCCCAATTTTATATGAATAGAGTACAAAACTCGAATAAATCTAGATTATCTGCTTTCAAATGGAACTGTATTCTAAAAGATAGACAATAGATGATAGAATAGATTCCAAAATGGCCCATGTGCAGCCACAGATGCCTAGGATTCTTTGTTGCCTGACTCCTGCCAGTAAACTACTGTTGTGTTTGTTCTCATGGTCCTTTCCCGCAGTGTGCTGTCAGAGACTTAAAGGAACAGAGTGCTGGCAGTTGAGTTTGCTCACTAGTTTATAAACTGTTGTTGTGCCTGTTTGGTAAAGTAAATGTTTGTATGTGTGAGGAATTTGGTCTTAGTCTTGTTTTTATTGCAATTTGGTCATGATAATAGGAAACAAGGCCAATAGCGCTCACGTACCATCAACAACTGACAGTTACTGATCTTTACCAACACAGGTATTATGATTGTGAAGGAAAGAATTAGCTTAATAAACAACGATACATTTCAGGAAATGTAATGATGAAACAGAATCATTATAAAGCAAATGCCAGTTTTCCATTGACCTCATCATCTTCTGATGGCTCCAAGTGAAAATTTTTCTTTAGCAAGGGTTTATGGTTTATGCTAACAAATGCATGTTAAAACTTAAGCTCCCATTTTCAATTCTAAGGAATACAGTTGAGTGACAATCACTATGGATCCAGAATGGATCATGCTAATTATTCTCTTATACATCTGATCTTGTAGGTGTCATGCCTCCTACCTACTACCATGCATTTATTTCTTCATTTTCTGCCTAAGTAATGTCTTGAGGGTTATTTTGATCTACTAGATGGTTAGAACTATGCCCTCACATGGTTTTGTTTTGTTTGTGTTTGGATGTTTTTCTTGCTTATTTTTATTTTGCTTCTTTTCTTTTTTTTTCTTTTTTTTTGAGCCCTACGGAACCAGAGTCATTGTTGATTGAATTATGTGGGGCTGCATTCACCCATCCAATCATTACCTTTCCTTTAAATGAAAGTTTGCCATTCAAATGCCCTTACTTCCTGATGACCTCATTCCTACCAAAATTAGAACTTGGAATCTGAGGCCTAGATTTTTCTCTGATTCAGTTTCCTGTGTTCTCAAAGAAACTCCTTTTCCCTATATTAATTGTCATTCTTCTTTTGTTAAGACTTAAGTGGTCTTAAGGTAAATTCTCATGTTTTCCTCCAATACCAGCTTGAGCCTTTTAAAATACTGGAAGCACTCCCACGAATGAATTCTGTTCCCACAACTTCCTAGCTTCTTTCATTGCTCTCATTTAACAGATGCGAACACAAAAACACATCCTTTTGTACATAACAATCATAAATACTTTCCCAAGGTCAGGAATATTTGTGTCAGGAAAGCCTTATTTTACCAAAGAACAGGATGTTCTGATAAACTCAATATTCTGAGAATTATCATACGTACCTATCAAGGTTCCCATTGGAAGCCTTCTACTCCTTCTTCACTGTGAAAGAGATAAACCTTTAGTTTGTCTCGACTGCCTTCACAACTGTTCCCACCCAAGAGATCTAAGTATTGGCTCAATGATTTACATAGTGTGAGAAACAGAGCTTTATATTATAAGGGAAAAGAAGGAAACTTATGACAGAATTTTAAAGCCTGTTCCAATGTGTTAATCCTAGGGTTATTTCTGCTTTGATCCTACTTTTGTTGTTTTATTTTTTCGCTTTTGACTTTCATCTTGATGTTTATTTCTGTCAGCTCTGGAATTTCTGGGTTTTATTACTGGCTGAACTTCTGTGCTAGTCAGTTTTTGATTGGACTTATTATTTTTACTATATTTTTTTGGGTAGGGAGGGGCAGGACATAATCCCTTGTCTCAGCCAAAAGCTGATCCTGACACAAAGATTTTATCTCCAGAGTCTAGGTTACATGATTAGCATATCTTCTGTGTTTAGCTGTGTGCTCTTTGTGGGAAGTTAACAGGAACAAAAAACTGCCCTTTTTTTCATCTACACAAAACATATATATATATATATATATATATATATATATATATATATATATATGAAAAATATTAGGCACATGTATATGATTCTTATTACACAATAATTTGCCCTTTAAAATGATAAGAAAACCAGGAAGTTACAAGCAGTTGATATGATTGTAACATCATTGCTTCATTATGCCCAGAAAAGATTGCCTGACAAAGTATGGATTTTTCACAGTTCACTATCTGGCTCAGATCCCTGGTCTTCTCACCTCCCAAAAGTGACTCTTAGACTCAGAAGACTGTAGTGTGCAAAGGTTGAGCCCCACAGAATTTGTGGAGTCAGATCGATCCAAGGTTTTCATCCTTGAGATTTGGTCATTTCCTTTATAAATGAAGATCCAAATAGCTACTTCATAACATAGTTGTAATGACCAAATAGTCTATGTCTACACACACACATATGGCAGGTAAGACAGAGTAAAAATGGTAGCTATGATTATCCTGAGAGTGATTATAAAACAGAATTTATAGACAGCTATATTTGCTAAGAGATTCAGATATTTGTAACTCATACAAGCCAAATTATACTTAGGAATTTTGTTGTACAAATATAGAAGAGGAACAGAAGCAATCAAATCTAGTATGTGAATTTTAAATGTCAGGTTATGACAACCTGATGTTCCCATCTCACAAGATGAATATACCTGCCTCCAGGATCACAGAGGGTGGGGATTGGGAGAGGGTGCATCCTTGATCTGAGATGAACATCAACGGTATTTCCTTTCAGATCTCTCAACACCCCTTCTCGCTGATACATTCTTTAGCTATATTAAGACCTTCAGTCTAGGTCTAGGCATGTCTTGCTGGTCTTTGTGTTATGCTCTCTCCTTTAGGTAGTAGTATATTTATTTTCTAATCTATTTTGAGGTGGAAGAACGCTTCTGTTTACACTTATGTGCTAATACAGTTGGGAGACTCAGGATGGCAATTAGATTTCCTATTACTCATATACCAAATATTTCAATGACTAAGGTGTGTGTAAGAAGGTTCTCAAATCACATCCACTTAAGCAGGAAGGAGCAGCATGGTTGATAAATGATGGCTGGGTGAGGATGTGGGCAGGGCTCAGGGTGGTTGTCGAGGGCCAAACATTTGTTGACACTGCTTTAGATCCTGACTTGAGTCTGGACACTTAAAAAAAAAAAAAAAGTACCTATCTGATCATTGTTTGCCTAAATATTTTTCTTCTAAAAGTAGGAGGCAAAATATGCAACATCACCTTCAGGTTTTTGGGCTTCTATCTTAATTCATCCACTACCAGTTTTCTTTGCACATCCAGAACAAGCCAACTCCTAGAGGCTGATTCCCTGAATGCCCGTTTTGCCAAAGACAAATGTGTTCAATGACCTATCACCAAATTTCCATTGTCAAAAATGATTTTTAATGGACTAACTTTTCACTTTTGCCTTCCTAACTGCATACTAAAAAACCTTCACTGCATTTCTGCCCTCGCTTCCTGTTGGAAAATAAGGGAACCAGCTGGAAAATAAGAGAATGAGAGGCAGAGACACAAGAGACTGGGGCATAAGGAAAATATTTCACATGGGTAATTATTGAATATGAAAATGCCTACGAATATATTATTATGCATGAGGAGATTATAGTACCAAAAATTCTTTACATATTTAATCAATATACACTCGGGCATATTTTCTTGAATATCAGGAATTATTACAATTATCTGCTTGCCTGACTCATAATATATTCTTGAAAAAATGTATTAATAATAATGCTCCTTATCTGAGAATCCAGTCATAATTATATCCCGCTTATCCTCTGCAGGGTCTCTCTTCTCTTCTCCATTCTCATTTCTACTTCTCCATTCTCATTTCTCTGCTCTCTCTCCTTCTTCAGACTTTCTCACTTTGACTCTTACCTCCCTCTGGAACAGTGGGGACTGTTCAAGAAGCAAAGTAAACATTCCTTAAAATGCACTAATGAGGACAAAATCAAAACTCATGAACCAAAGCTAAATAGTTGAAAGGTATAAGTAAATTGGATGAATCAGTTATTAGGCAAATTGACCTTTCCACTAATTGGCTTTAGGCAAATTGCCCACTCAGCAAATTGACTTCTGGTGAGTTCTCCCAGACCCTGTGTGTTCCGGGAAGAGGTAGACTGGTAAAACCATGGAACTTGGAAAAGATTAGTATTTTGTATATAAACAGCTTTGGGGACCCACAGTAAAATGTGGGTTCTGTGAAAGCAACAGTGACCTGACTCAGCAGATCATTATCCTGGAAATGTAGGGGCTGTTATGTCCAGAATGATCACTGAACATGACTTCACATTTTTGTGTTTACTGGGCACCTCATCAATTTCACCGAATTGAGAAAATAAGGAGAGTGAGCCTGGCAAAGTTTGTGTGATGTGAGTGACCAAAATCACTTTTCAAGTAATTGGCAACAAAGATTATTAAAGTGCCAAATTACGATGTTTGGCATATTTTAAAAATATGAAGCATCAAATAATTTTTGTTTGTTTAGTGGTCCTTGTTGAAATCCCAATGCTATAGCTCAACTTCAAAGAATTACCAGGTGTGAAATGCTTTATTTGGTTCTCTTCTTTAATCATCAGAACAACCCTAGAAAGCAAACATTGCTATTACTTCTAGTTCACAAAGGAAATCTTAACTTAGAGAAGTTGATTTGCGCATAGTCTTTAGGCTAATAAGTGGGGATTCAGAATTTGAACTAAGTAGCGTCACTCAATCTAGACCAGCACTGTCCAATAAATATATAATGTGAGCCACACATGTAATTTTATATTTTATAAAACTAACCATATTTAGAAAATAAAAGTGAAATTAATTTAATAGTATATCTTATTTAGTCCAATATAACCAAATCACTATAATTTCAATATGAAAGCAATAGAAAATATTGAGATATTTTTATTCTTTTTTTATACAAAATCTTTGAAGTCCACTATATATTTTATACTTTCTGCATAGTACATCTCTGTTCAGGTTTCAGGTGCTCCATAACCACGTATGATAAGTCGCTATTGTATTTGGCAATGCAAATCTAAACCCTTGCTTCTCACAGAATGAGTGGTCCATGGACAAGCTGCATAGCTATTACCTGCAAGTCCTTTAGAAGTTCAGGCTCTCGGACCCACCCCATTTCTACTGAATCAAAATCTTCATTAAACTTGGCTCAAACCCCAATTCCAAGTTCTGTGAAAGTGAAGCCCTGCCTCCCTTCTCTGAATGCATCAGGCTTCATTTCCATGGGCTTCTCTTCTTTCCCTTTTGCCCTCCTCATTTGCCTCTTCCTGCTGACAAGTTCAACACTGTCAGTGTTTTGAATAATTGGAGAAAATGAAGTATAAACTTTGTGGGGTACCTCAGAAATAAATACAAACACAGCAAAGATCCGGAAGACCAAAGAAAAAGGCTGCACCTTAGAATAGATTCACAGAGCAAGCAAGCTACAGCATCCCTTGGTGAGCAGAGCTGGCATCATGTTGTCTTGCACATGACTTTGTGGTGTGGATGGATATATGTAAGTTGAAAGTTATTAAGTAGAGGGATGCATTTTATGTTAAGATAGAAGAATCCAGAACCACATGCATGAGTGCATATTATATATCATATATATGTGTACATATACAGATATACAGATATATATAAAGGAAATATTCCACAATGTAAAAGTAGCTCTGAGTTTGGGGGTGATGGATGACTTTAAAATTTCCTTTTTATTGAGGCATAGTAAACACATAATCAAGTGTGTACAATGTATCACAATTCACTTTTTAAACACGCGTACCCTATGTCATCATCACCCAGAGCGAGATATACAACATGTTGAGCAACCCACAAGGCTCCAATGAGTCTCTTCTCAGTCAGTGTCAATCCTATATCTCTCTACACCCCTGCTGAGAGAGCTACTCCTCTGACTCTTATCTATCATACAGGTGTTTTTTTACCTCTATGTATTTTTGTACATGTTTCCAAATTTTCTACAGTGAACATAGTTTTTATAATTACTCAGTCAAACTAAGGAGACAAAAAAAAAAAAAAAAAGCTCTATCCAACAGTCTGGGTGTCTCATTAATGAGGGAATTCATTTTCAGAAATTCCAAGGCACAGCCTGGTAGCAAGGAGGCATATTAAGACAGAAGGAGATATTTGCCACAGAGTAGAGAGCAGAAGGGAGTTCATTCACAGAGGGGTCCCTGTGTTGAATGAAGCTCTGAATTTCAGCCCCAGTTATGGGGAGGGGTCTCACGGTGCAGACAATGATTTCATTGCACTTACAGTCCTTTTGCTTTCTAAGCAGTAAAATAAGATTACCAGTTTCCAGAATCTGATTCTCGCTGATCTGTTTCAGACCCACATATTTCAAGTCCGTCATTACTCAATTGAAGAGTTTGATGTTCCTGAGGAGAGGCAAATTATTGCCTCCAAAGAGCTTTGCTGGCAGGAAGGAAAGTATCAGTGTTAAGGTAGTTTGCTAATTATTTTCAAGTCTGTGCTAGAGTCTAAAGCAGCAAGACGGAGAGAGACTTCATTAAATCTCTCAAACCTTTCATTTTGGAAGGGGTTCTGGTGACAGGGAAGTAACAGTCTTGCCACAATTGAAGAGAAATTGTTATTCTTCAAAGCGACTTCTCTTGAAGTTTTCAAAATTGTGGAGAATTTCTTAGACCCTGAGGTAAGATTTTAAAAGAACTACATTTTCCTGCCTGCCGCCATCTTTAAACTCTTCTGACAATTCCTGAATAGCAGTTTTTGTGCTGATTCCTGGAGACACTTAACATTAAGCTTGTTCATTTGCCTCTAAATTTTAGAGGCAAAAGAGGAAAAGAGGGTTTCCTAGCATAGTAATTACGAAAGTAAACTATTTAGTAAGTTCCATGTTAGTACTTTGGACTTGGAAATTACTCATCCTAGCTACAAACTTAGCAGACCCCTTTTTAACATAATGTGAAATGATATTTAATATTGAAAATGAAGAAGATATTTGGATTCAAGCAGGACCCAGTTCAGATCACGTGGAAAATACTTTTGGACAAATCATGTTTAGTTAATGCTTAAGCCTTATGGGTTAGTTTCTTCACCAATAAGTTAGGAATGACACCATGTTCTTACAAGATTATTTTGGGGATTACATTTTAAAAACCAGGAAAGAATCTAAAGCATCAATTGGACACTCTGGAAAACTTGGTTTCATCTCTCTGTCTGCCTTGAGTGAGGTATCCTAAGGAAAGTATATCAAGGAAAGGAGGAGGGTGATGAAGTTAAGAACACACTTGTTGAAATGAGGCACAGATAGTTTCAAATCATGGATCTTCCACATATTGGCTGTGCAACCCTGGATAGGTTACTTAGCATCCGTATTCTCATTTTAAAAATAGGAATTGCTATTAATGACTAACTCAGGTTTTATGATAATTAAAGGGTATAACCATTTTTAACGTTTTTATCACAATGCCTCCCACTTCGAAAACAATAAATAAAAAGGAGTTTTTATTATGTGGATTAGATCTTAGCTGCTACCATATTATTCACCAAAGTAGTGAGGTGACAGAATATTTTCTTGTTACATTAGTTATATAGAAATGTAATGATTTCTCTAAATTTGAGAAAAATGTATTGAGGACGGTGCTAGAACCTGAGCCACAGTATTCAGAATCCCTGCCCATTGTTTACTGACTTCTGAGATTTAAAGTTCTTCAATAATTACAGTGTTGTCTTACTAAAAATCTGTTATTTGAATAAGAACATAGATTTCTTAACATTATCTGGACTAAATAATAG
The DNA here is from genome assembly GCF_004115265.2 of Rhinolophus ferrumequinum. NCBI lineage: Eukaryota > Metazoa > Chordata > Mammalia > Chiroptera > Rhinolophidae > Rhinolophus > Rhinolophus ferrumequinum. Next base: position 19,869,532 of record NC_046300.1, read on the forward strand.
ATATTCCAGTCTCTGGGAGAGGAAACCCTTATATGTCTAAACACTGGAGAGAAATGAAAGGTCTGGTAATGAAGATAATGGTGATAACGTCCAATTCCAAAAACATGGCCACACCCGTGCCCTTTGCTCTCTTGAAAGGCCTTTATTAAAAGGAAAGATCAGTTTCACATTCATTATTACTCATCAAAATCAATGATCTTTTGGTGAACTGAGTAATACATTATTTTCTACAATTCATAAAAGCATCTTATTCTGTCCTTCGGCACAAATCAATTCATGATCTGAGTGAACGAATATTTCAACAATATCTCCACTCTCATATGTTTTCTTTTTTAAAACAGACCTTGTATAGCAGTTTAAGATTCACAGCAACATTCGGTGGAAAATATAGAGATTTTCCACATAGCTCTTATTCCCCCACACTCCCAGCCTCCCCCGTTATCAACATCCTACTCCACAGTGGTACATTTGTTGCAAGCTATGAAACTACATTTATATGTCATTATCACCCAAAGTCCAAAGTTTACATAAAAGCTTTGTCCTGGTGTTATATACTCCATGGGTTTTGACAAATGTGTAATGACGTGTATCCACTATAGTGGTAGTTTCACTGTTCTAAAAATCTGCTGTTGCTCTGCCTAGTCATCTCTCTTTACACTCTAACCCTTGGCAACCACTGGTTTTTTTACTGTCACCATTGTTTACCATTTATGGAATATCATATAGTTGGAATCATGTAGTACATAGTCTTTTCAGTTTGGCTTCTTTAACTTAGTAACATGCCTTTAAGTTTCCGCCATGTCTTTTCATGGCTTGATAGCTCATTTCTTTTAGTGCTGAATAGTATTCCATTGTCTGAATGAACCACAGTTTACTTATCAATCCACTTACTAAAGGACATTTCGATTGTTTCTAAGTTTAAGCAATTACGAATAGCACTTTCATAAACATCCAGGTGCAACGTTTTGGTTTGGACATGAATCCTCAACTCATTTGGGTAAAAACCAAGAAGTGAAATTTCTGGATCATATGATAAGAGTTTCTTTAATTTTGTAAGAAACTACCAAGCTGTCTTCTAAAGTGGCTGTACCATTTTGCATTCCCACCAGCAAAGAATGGATTTTAGTTGCTCCACATCCTTGCCAGCATTTGGTGTTGTCAATACTTGTCTGGACTGTGTCTTCATGTTAGTTGTTTATATCAATTTGCCTTTTGATTTGCTTATTTAGTTTTCAATTCATTTCAGGAATATATTCTATTCTGACATTGATGATGTTTTCCTTTTAATTTGTTGGATTTTCTTCTTTAAAGGCGCCAGTTTTCTTCTTGGTGGACGACTTTGTCTATCATGAAATCTATTTTCTTTTCTGTAATTACATTAATATATTAGTATTTTTTCCTCTCTATCTGCATTCTATCTGTGTTTTATATGCATTCTATATTCTACCTTTAGATTTTTCTTCTTGTCAGCAGTTTGGTTGTCATCTATGCTTATTTATTTATCTGTGTGTTTGTTTAAAATATTTTAAAAATTTATGTGTAATTGTGAAGTTTTTGTTCTCAGTTTATTACTTTAACACTAAAATCTCTATTTTTATCTCATTTTGTTTATTCTTCTTATTCTGTATTTTTATCTTATTTTTGAGCCCTTGTTTCTTAAATTCATGGTCGTATTTTGTTTATTGATACCCTGAAGCACTGCTAAGAACGTTTCCTTTATTATGAAGGCTTATATTTTCTTCCAGAATAGATTCTTCATCTATTTTCACCGCACTATGCACCTCTTCCTCATTATTGTACTGCACATGCTTGGAGAAATGCGTTATTCCTTTTCCTCTCTTGTTCCTCTCTCTTCTATATTGGGTACACTTAACGGGGCAGTGGTTTCTGGGTTTAATACAGAAAGGGTGAATTCTCATGACTCCCTCTTTAATCTAGTTCAGAACTGTGTCTTCTTTAATAATTTAAAACTAAAGATATTGTCTATGTAGCTTGAGGGGTGCAATAGAGTGAGAAACAATAGGAGAGAGCACATTATTAAATTTTCAGTATTTTTGTGAGTCAGTTGTTAAGATATATATACCATTATTGAAAATTGAATTATTTTAATTTACAAATAAATATATTAAAAACTCATCTTTCCTGATGGCGTTATTGTATTTTACTATCATCTGTGCTATTGAAGTCATTTAGACCAGTTTTTCTGCATTCAGTGACATTACATTCGTTGCTTGAAATTGGCCATGGTGAGAATTTTTACATCATGGAAATTGGCAAATGCTGTATATAATTCAGGCCTTAATTTATTGTTTTGTTGATGATCTAGTGATGAAGTGATGAACAGAATGCTCATAATGCAGGTTAAACTTAAATGTGTTGTACATTTTGCTCTTACATTGTGATTAACACAGATAATCGAGAAAATAGGTTTTCGGTACTTGGAAATTACTACCCAATTTAGAAAGAAGTCGTTCACTTTATTTACAGATAACAAGCATATTCATGGTTTCACTTTATTCTTATTAATAAAATACAGAAAAATATCATGAGCATTTTTGTTGAAACTATATTCATTTAACAGTTGCAACCATAGTTTGGCCATGAGTAAAAGAGTTCAGCAAAAATCAACAAAAATATGCAATGAGTATTAATAGACTATATGGACTATATTGCATATTTTATTACTTGTAAATAATATTTATAAATTTATTAATTTACCTTGTGTGCTATACATCCTTCACATCAAAATTATATATATGTAATTATATATAATATATTAATTGTATATATTATATACAAATATATATATAATATATAAATATATATTATATATAAATATATAATATATAAATATATATTATATATAAATATATATTATATAAATATATATTATATATAAATACATATATAAATATATAAAATTATATGCATGTATATAATATATAACATATATATATATATACACATATATACATATTTATACCCTGGGGTACTATTCAAATATTTAACCACCTGAAATACAGGCACCCACTAATGAAAACAGAACCCCACTGAATATTAGCCATGTATCCTGCTCCCATGAAAGAATACATTTAACACTGAAGTAATTTTTCCAATTTACCTTGAGAACTGTTAGTGAATCAGCCAGGTTATTCTTTTATGCCATTTTCAATCCTTTGTCCTTAGTAGTCATTACCACTTTCTCCCCTTGCCTTGTTTTCCCCCAAATTGGGAACAACTTCCAGTCCAGAGTATCTCTTCCTTTCTGCCTCCTTTTCTGAACATCTTACTTTTTAAATTCTTTTTCTTTCTTTTTTTTTTTTTTAATTTGTTGTTGTTGTTTTTGTTTTTGTCATCTCTTTGGCTATATCTCTACTTATTGCTGGGGACAATTAGATTGGGAAGTTCATCCTTTTGCCTTTTCTCTCTCTTTTCCTCCCTTTCCTCTAGAATTAAGAACTCCAAAACTTTTCTTTGACTCTGTTTGGACACAGAGGTGGTCAGGGTGGAGTTGGTTGTGGAAATTGTTACTTCTCCTTCTGGAACTGATTGCAGTAACTGTCCCTCTACCCCTTTCCAAGTTGGACATGTATTGTAAGAGTTCTGTATGTGTGTGTGTGTGTGTGTGTGTGTGTGCACGCATGTGCTTGTGTATGGGGGGAGCAGGGTGTAGTTCTCTTCCCCTCAGCTGACCCCTTACCATTACTTCTGTCGGAGGCAGGGATTGGAACTGTTTGGATGTTTGCCAAATTCAGTATATTAACATTCTATTACCAAGTAACAAATTACTACAAGCTTAGTGCCTCAAACAACATGTCTATTTAATATCTTACAGGGTCCATGGGTCAGAACATGGCTTTGCTAGATCCTCTGCTCACCATGGTGAACTTGGAAAAAGTTGTTCACTTTATTGATAAATTGTCAGCCTTAGCTTCTTTGTGGCTGTGTGACTGAGCTCCCCATTTTATTACTAGCTCCCAGGCAAGGACCATTCTTAGAGGCCACCATCAAACCCTTGCATCCTGAGCCCATGGGCGGTTTACAACACCGCTGTTTGCTTTCTTCAGGTTGGCAGGAACTCTTCTCTGAGCTTCACTCTCCTCCACTGATTAAGTCAGGAGGCCTTTTCAGGATATCTCTTTTGATTGACTGCAAGTCAACTGGCAAGTAATCTAATCACAGGTAGGATATTCCATCATAATTATAGGTTTAGGTGGGGGAAGGAATTGATGTAAGGCTTTTATGTACACAAGGGAATAGGATTTTGGGGGAGCATTTCGAAATTGGCCAACCACACTCAGCCTTACAAATTATTAATATTTTCTATAGTTTTAGGATTGCTGCTTGTTTATGTTAACTGCTTTTTGTCTGTTTGTTTGCTTTTTCCTATCGGGTTAAAGAGAAGGAGGATTTTTGAGGTTTGGTTTTACTCTGCTATTTTAATCTTGAATCAGTAACTGCTTTTATTTATTTTTAGCTATATTTTAATGTGCTAAGTATGTTTTACATGTCATGGTAGTAATATTTATGCAATGCGTCCTAATGGCTTTTTGGTAATCCCTTTTATTTCCTTCTTTTGCATCTCTTTCCAAATGTATGCCTAAGTCATGAATACTATGTTGCCAAAAAAAAAAAAAGAAAAAGAAAAGAAAGAAAAAAGAAAAAGAAAAAAATAAGGAAAGAAGGTTAACCCTTAACCCTAGAATAAAAAATTTCAAGAAGGTGTGATGTAGGGAGAGTTCTCACCAGACAGGAAAGGCAAGTAGAAACCTTTCATATGGGAGGAGAAAAAAGATTTAAAAGTATCAATACTGTAAAGAGGAAGCCTGAGACTCTCAGGAACCCAGTACTCTCTCAGGTGGTTTCCAGATACATTGAGAGAGAAGTGAAGGACAAGATGGGCAATGGTGGAGAGAGCAGCAGTGGTGAGGAAAGAGGTGACTGCTAAGTCCTCAACAGTCTGTGTGTGATAAGGAACAAGCAAATTGGTATCAAGGCAGCAATGTAGGGAAACCAAGTCTTTACTGAGCCAAGAGGCCAGCCCATGAGTTTCAGCATCTATGAACACTTCAGAAGTGGATGCAAGGAGGGCAGAGCATGATGACTAGAGAAAGGCAAAATGAGCTACGTTTCACCTGTGGGTCAACAGAAGCCACGAAGAAAGACAACATGGAGGCAGGACTCCCTGAGGCCATGTGAACTCCTCCTTGTGTCCAGATGCCATCTTGGGAAGAAGGTGGGGGAGGGAAAACTTTCAGAAAGAAACACAAACCTCATTTTACCCCAAATGAGACTGTTTACAATAAGAGATACCTTTTTACTTGTACTTGGAAAATTTGAAATTATTTCTTCCATCAGTGGAAATAGCAGTGGCATTTGTTATCAAAATGGAGAAGCTAAATTCCATGTATAACCCAGGTTGTATTGCATTAAATTTTGACCCTACTCTTCATGAATTATCTCATTTGATCATTCCATAAACATTATTATTCTCATTTTAGTGCAGACAGTACTGAGATTAAAGAAATCTAGATCACTTGGGCAACATCAAAAAACTAATAAGCCATAGATATGAAATTCTGTTTGAAAGTTTCCTAAAGCTGACTATTTTAATCACCTAGCTTTGTAATATAAGATATATATTATCTCAGTGACAATGTGAGTAACACAAACATGGGCTTCAATTGGAGTCAGTATATAAATTTTTCACTAGGACTCCCAGATATGCACAAATGACCTATCATTGTGTAAGAATACAAGTTCAAGGAGGCGGAGTAGGGGTTAAATTCACCTGATGAGCCAGTGGTGGCCCTGCCAGTATCTCTGTATTATAAACACCTGATTGCTCAAATTCCTCTAGATCCTAAAAGACTGAAACTGTCTTGGCCTCTATTGAATTGTTTTATCCCGTCCTTACTTATCTAATTTCTGGTTGTTTTCCATGCTCCTTTGTATATCACCCTTTCTGTTTTTTTCTCTGAATGTCAGTTATTTTACCCAGAAGCAAAAGTGCTTGACTATAGGCTAACCCATGATAGGTATACGCTAACTGCTGCTTTTATTATTGGTTGCAGTGAGTAGGAACTGTATGCAAACACAATACAGACATCCAAATGCTTTGGGAAAATATACCTTTTCATGTGTTAAAATGTATGTCTCCCAACAGAATCTATTTAGGGGCGCATCAATGTTTAGCTCCAGCCTAGATATTTGGCCAAAACTTGTTCTTTAGCTTCAGCTTTAGCTTCAGCATTGGCCTTGAAAGATTCAGGCTGAAGATTCATGTACAATTTCATACCTTTTCTGGTAGCCTTAAACGTGAGGTAGTCAGAGTCATGTGATTATATAGTTACCATCATATCTAAACAGCATAACCAGGTCAACAAAATGAGCGAGGTATTTCACTCTGATTCATTATTCATATGTGAATATTCACTTTCAAATATAAGTACACATTCTAGATGTATCTTGAAGTGGAAAGTCTTCCTATGTGCTTTACATATGATAAAACACTAGTAGATATTTGAATATAAATGTACATTTATTGTTCCAAGCATAAAATACTACAATAATTAACAGTGAATTTAGAAATTGTTAATGTTGTATACCAAATATTGTATAGTTGTTAAGAACTTTTAAATAGTTAAATAAATGAGGAAGTGGTTGACAGAAAATACTAATACTACAAGAGAGTGTGTTAGCTAGATAACTTTGGAAGAACCTTATATTCTTCATGGATCAAAATATATTTATAAAATTTAAATGATAAAACAAGGCAGAAAAGTAAGTTTAAATTATATCATCCTTCTAGTCCTTATAGTATTATTTGTTGTACTAATATTCACAATATTAAGTGAGATAGCTTTTAAGAACTGTATTTAATTTTTACTTATTTAATTATACTTAGGCCCTGAGTCTGTCCTATTGAGGAATCCTTTCCATTTTGTGAGAATGAGTCAAAAGAAGAATGTCAACTTTCCAAAATTTTTATAGAATGGAAAGTCAGAAAAAAAAAATGTCATGCAATTGTCATTGACAACGGAACAAACATGAAGGCTCTGAGTGATTCAGGGATCACAAGTGTTCAACTTTTTCACATTCTCAGCTGTGTGTTTGGAAAGTAATTACAGCAATGTGTAATATAACAGATTTACTGGCTCTGAGCAAAATGATAGTAGCTGTTTTCCTCATTCTCTTTAAGCCATAGAAAAGCTCCATGACATCGTAGAAATGTTGAAAGTTCTTGTCTGCACTTTAACAAAACGTTCAAACAAGATGGAAAATCAACTATTGCATGTTTAAAACAAAAGCTGCTTGAAATATAGAAAGCCTTAATATTGAACTTTGCAAATAAGAAAAAACACGTTAACAACAGATGACTGCTTAAAAAGAATATAGTTTCTTTGTTTGAATCTGCTAAAGAATAAAAACAGTTCATCGTGTTTCTTGAGAGTGAAAGAATTTCTTACCTGTATCATGTTAGAATAAAAACAATCTTTCCATTATTCTGTTCCAGGAAAGGTGCATGATTGAGGACAACTTCATGGAGAACAAGTGTGGTTAGTACCAAGCAATATGCCAAGCGTTAGGCCATTATCTCTATGAAATTACAGCAGCTTCCCAGCTAGTCTTCATTTTTCCATTCTCACAAAGCTATTCCTGATGATCATGTACATATTGACCCATCCAATTAGTTATTTAGCTTACGAACAAACTTATTTCTAACTGAGTGACAGGATCCGTTAATCATGTTAACTTATTAGGAAGGGACACGGGGGAATTTTAGAGCAGGCAACAGTGTTATTTGCATAAACAAGTTATTACCATAAAAAATGTTTCCATAAGTGTTCAGAAATGTCCTGTGTCTATTTCTTCATTGACACTTGCGTCAGAGAATCTTCACAAAACAGCAGAGACCCCGAGAGAAGTCAATATAACCTGTCCCACTTTGAGTCAAATAAAGGAGTTTTTCATCTTAAAAAGGGCAGTCTGAGTTTTAGCAAATTTCAATTGATTGTAATTGAAGCCTTCCCTTTCGAAATGAGTAAGAACAGAAAAGCAAGGAGAGGGGTATCTACAGTGATATATGATAAAACAATGTCATATTTTAAATTATTAGACATTTGGGTTTGGAATCTTAGTTCTGCTACTTCATGACTATGTGATCTTAAAACTTTCTAAACCTCAGTTTTCTCTTCTGTAAAATGAGCATGGTAATAGAATCTACTGTGTAAGGTTATTATGAGGATTAAATTAACAAATCTTTATAAAACGCTTGTTAGCTATTATTGCATGACAAACACCCTACTACTCATGGCTTAAAATAAAAACCAGTTATTATTTCTCCTTAGTGTATAGATCACATAACATTGCTGCTGCCTGGGCCACACTTGGTGGATGCCACTTGGTTCACTCACATATCTGCAGTTAGCTGGGTGCTGGCTGGTCTAGGAGGGTCTCCCTCACAGGCCTGGAGGTTTACCAGATGTCGGCTGGTTGTGAAGGTGATTCAGGAAACTGGGCTACACATCTCTCATCTTCCAAGTATCTAACTGAGGCTTGTTCTCAGTTAGCAGAGACAGAGTTCCAACAGATAAAGCAAATATATTCAAAGCTTCTTGAAGTCTAGGTTTGGACTAGACTTTGTAAGACTAGACTTTGTCAGTAGATCATTACTTACACTGTAATCTGTTGACCAAAGCAAATCACATGACCAAACCCAACCTCAGTGGAGCAGGAAGTACATTCTGCCTCCATGAGAGGAACTGCAAAGTCACATGGTAAATAAAGACCATGGAAACCTGGAGGTGTGAAGAATTTGACTATTTATGCAACCTACCACATTATGTAGCACAATAATTCGCACAGGGTGAGTATTCAATAAGAGATGACTCATATTTTTATTGCAGAGTAGCTTGGAGGGGAGGAGGAAGAAGGAAGTAGTTAGTGGAGGGCTGAGGGCTGAGGGTGCATCTGGAGAACCATATGGTGCTCTGGTCTTTTATGGTGAAATCTGAGCTTTGAGGGTGTGCTGGACACTGGCTTCCCTTTTATCTCTAACTGATCAAAGCTACCAAATAAGATATTTGTATCATTCTTTTCAACTACAAGTTACTGTTGAAATATTAAGAAATCCTCAAATTATTACTCTGTAGCTGAGAGGAGACTGAATAATCCTATACTCCCTGAAGAGCCTTCTTTGTCACAATGGAAAAGTGATTCATCCATCCAAGGTCACAGGTAAATTGAAATCTGAGCCAGGACTTTGGGGAATTACTTCTCATGGCTAACTGTTTTGACAGAGTGGGATGATCCAGGTTAATAGAAAAAGCCACTTATAACAGGGATATTTTTTATCCACACGTTTTGCTGGAAACCTTAACATGAAGATTGATAGCAAGTTGGAAAAATTGCAGGGGAAAGGAGAAAGGATTTACTGAAAGTAAGGAGTATAATTTGGTTTTAAAATACCCCATGAGCTACCAACGGGAGCTACTGAAAGGGCCAGAGGGTATCAGAGTGGAGTTGAGCAAATGGAAGAGTTATTTTAGGAAGAGGGAAACAGGGAACAAAATTTGGGCTAGGAAAATTCATTACAAACATGTCACTCATTATAAATGAAGAGAAACATTGCAATCCTCTACCAGCCAAGCCCAAAGCCGGCTTACTCTCACTTCTGTTCACACACACATAAGATGCATGCCCAGATTTTTTTTAAATGCTAAACAGATCCCTCCTCCTCTTTTTATCATATCTCTTGAAGCCTTATTTTATGAAACTTAATTTTCTTGCCCTTAATTATAATATACTTAAGGAGGCATAGAAGAGTCCAAGGTTTGAATGTTGGTGTACAGCTGCCCCTATAACAATTTCCTTGCCTCCAACTGAAACGGGCCTCCGAAAACCAAATGATCTTGACAAGCTACCCCTCCCAATTCTCTAACACTCACAGCCTAAGGATGCTTATTGGACTTGAGACCACCAGAAATAATATAGGTCTCCTTTTTATACTAGTTTCCTTCAAGCAGCTTGAGATTTCCATCTGTCATGCTCAGGCCTAAATGCTAAGGGACCCTGTGAGTTGGGAGGTATCTCAGCTCCCAACCTCCAGCATTCTCTACCACCTTCCATACCTTACTTTTTTCATAGCACTCCTCATTGCCTGTCCTACATACTTTTCTAAGTTTTATATACTAAATGGTGTGTTTAATGTATTTATTTTCTCTCTGCTAGAACATAAGCTCAGTATGGGTCTATGTCCATTTTGGTTTTAGCTATATTCTTAGTGTCTAGGATAGTGTATGGCTCATAGAAGGCACTTGAATATTTCTTGAACTAGTAAATGTCAGCACACCTTTGTGCATATTTAGAGTTTGGGCGAAAAACACCTATGAGGCACACTATTATATTACTAGGTATATATTATATAATTATGAATGCTGTTAGAGAGATAATGGGTATTGGTAATGAAATGTGAGTGAAAATTCTTTGTGTTACTTCTGTATACAGCACATTATAGGGAGTAGGAGATGCTGCAATGCTCTTTTCCCAATGCATGGTGGCCAGAATGGACACCTTGCCAGCTTGGTTCCTTGAGTGAATTCAGAAGGCAGAGATGCCTGCTGACCCATAGTGACCACGGAACATGAACAAGAAATAAACTTACATTGTGTGAAGCCATTGAGATGTGGGGCTTGTATGTAACTGACCCACAACCTAGCCAACTCTGACTGACTCACACACTGCGTGACTCAGGAAGATACTATGAAGATAATGGTGCTATGCTATAGAAATAATGAGGCTTCTTGCATAAAACTGGAATCAAATTAAGCAAAATATATAAAGTACTTAGCATGATCCTTTGATTCTTAGTACCTATGTCTTCAATAAAATTTTAAAAGTAATGCCATAAAGCAGAGATCAAATATCTGCAGCCTAATTGTCACCAAGTTTCTCTGCCTTCTGAAGTCACTTTTTCATTCAATATCCAAGTAAAATGATTTGAGTCCTTCTAATGTAGTGAATGCAGAATGGAATGCCTTCCCTGTACTCTTGCAGGGAAACAGGAACGAGAGATATTGGATGATGATTCCATTCTTCTAGTTGTTATTTGTCATTGTTGCGTCACAAATACCTCCTCTTAGATTTACCAGCCATTTTATCCCAATGAGGTCCTTTTTACTCCAAGACATGGATAATGCCTTTTCTCCTTTAGTGGTATGGCTGCTAAAATCAATGCCTTCAAACAGTTAAAAGAACAGTTACTTAGAGAGGTAAGGTGCATCTTTCTATGTCTACTTCAAATCCAGTATTGGTATTAAGCATTCAGTAAGTACTTGTTGCTTACTTACTTGTGTGCTGTATTCCTTTTCATTTAAGTCAGGAGTTGGCAATTTTTTATTTTATTATTTTCTTATTATCAAAGGCCAAGTATTAAATATTTTTGGCTTTGTGGCCCATACAGTCCCTGTCACACCAAATGCAGTGTGAAAGTGGCCATGGACATTATGTAAAAAAAACAAAAAAATGAAAATGCCTATATTCCAATAAAACTTTATTAAGAATATAGGCAACTACTGGATTTGGTTCTCAGCCTGTAGTTTGCTAATACCTGATTTTAGTTAATCCAATTACCTTCATCTTACCAGAGAACATGTTCCCTTAAGACATGCCCAGATATGTTTTTCTTCAACTTCCCTTCATTTTTGTTTATTCAACAACTTTCATTGGCCATCTGCTATGCTGTAGGTTCCATGTAACATCCTGACCTTATGAGACAAGTAAACAGTAGTCTTGACCTCTGTGGTCTCAGTCCAGGCGCAGAAATGAGATGGAAACACAGATAACAATGCAACTTGGTGTGAGAAGCTCTATAACAAAGTCTTTCTCAAAACACGGGAACATCGTGTTGTCCTGGGGAGTTTATTTCACTCTTCAAATCTCCTGAAGACTCTGAGACACATCAGGCTGCTGATCTCACAAGTATATTCTCTTCAGCAGGGATTCAAGGAAGCCATCATTTCCATCTTAGACAGAAACTGAGGGTTTTTTTGTTTGTTTGTTTGTTTTTCTCTTTTAATTACTGGTTGTTTCTTACCTTAGAAAGACAACAAGCAAAAGGCATCAAGAAATATTTCCAAACAAAATGCCTTTCAATGCTGAAAGTCTATATGTGAGTGACAAAACCTAGGGATAGAAGTATCTCTCAGAAATTATTACTGTGCCTATGAGATTTAAGCAGAACAATTTCAGCCTGAAGTGATCCATGCATCTATCGCAATATTACCTTTTTAGAAATTTTAACCTAAGCAACTTATAAACGTTGAATACCTGTTAAAGTACTCCCTTTTTTATTTCCCATTTGTAAGAATAATAACAGGCACTTCAAAAGGGTGACAACAGTGCACACTGTTCTCCATTCAGGGATGCTCTGATAACCTAGCTGTGGAGTGAGTGTGGAGTGAGCTGAGAAGGGACCAAGACCTGGAATCCTGCCAGCCCCTGGCACTGCTTCTTGATGGCCATACCAGATGTCTGAATCAACCTCAGCAGAAGGGCCAGGTGTTCTTTTAAATTTGAAATTATAAGCAGAAACATAAGACAGTTCTTTGTCTTCTTTGAAGGGAAGGGAATTAAAAAGGAAGGCATTTAGAGGATAAAAAAGTAGAGGTCAAGGACCCGACTTGGATTGAAACTTCTCAGCCAAATCCCTGTTCGGAAGCCATTTTCCTTTCCTACTCAGAGACAGTAATGGTGCCAGGGCCCCAGGCCTCTGCCCCTTTTTTCTGACCACAGACAGGTCCTCAGTTGATCAAAGTGGACTAGTATTCCAGAAAGACAGCTTTGCTTCCTGCGGGGAGGACATCCACATCTCCCTGGGGACTGTTTCCTCTGGACTTTCTCTAGTGGCATGACAGCATCTTAAATAAAAAATGCCTGAACTTAAAAAGTCAAAGTCCACCTTCAGGTTTGTGTTAAAGAAGGAAAAAGACAAGTTAGTCAAAATTATACCCACTAGATACATAGTCAGTGGGCCAGTGTGTTTTCATACGCCAAGAAACAAAAAAAACAAGACATCATGGCGTCCATTGGCTGGATTAGAACCAAGGGCAGTGGAAAATGATTTTCCAAAGATAGATTCACATGGGTCCACTATCTTTCCAATAGATTGCTTTGTCTGTTAAATAAATTCATGTATTCTAGTTTTTTATTATTATTTTAATAGGCCTTCACCAGACAAATTGTTTTGGCTCCAGTGAATGTTCTGTAGCTAAAATACTGCAGGGATTGGCAAAAAGCCTGCAATAGACACCTCCTGGAAGTGGTTCTTCATCATATACTTGCCTATAGCAGTGATTCTGCTTGTGGATAAAGAATTCCTGTAACCTTATTGCATTCACCTCCAAGAAGAGATGAACAGTAGGAAGGCGTGTAGAAATGCTACTTGGTGACTCAGACCACAGACCTCAGAATAAAGTTATTGAACAAGTTTGAATGAGTCTTGGCCCTGGATTTCGCTTCATCCATATAAGTACAGTGACCTTAACCACACCCAACCTACCCACAAGCTTGTCCTCAGACACCACACAAAAGGCTTCTGTCCCTGTTCCATGTGTTGCCTCCAGATCCCGCTTACCATTTCTTACTGTTCTGTGCCTTTGGCCTTGGTTTTGGAATCATTCTCACTGTCTGTATGTTTGGACTTTACATTTTGGAATATCACTTGCTTTTGCTGTCCATCAACAAGGTTGTAGAAATCAGTCTCCTTTTCTACATACCTACAGATGAGAGTTGGCTCTTTCTGCTTACTTGACCAGACTGTGATACTGAGAGGAAACACAGCCTAGTAAGTACAGAGATTCCCAGTTGCTTTGGAAAAGAGTTTGGGGTCTGTTTTCTACTTTGACAGTTCTGGGTAGTCTTCCCTTTCTAAAGAAGAACTGGGTGTGGCATGACAGCATCTCTAGTGGCATGGTATGCTGGTTTTGGGTATTACAATAGTACAGACTTCAAGGTGGGTTTTTGAGACCCAGGAGAAGGTAGACTCTTATCTGAGAGGTTCGATGCTGACATGGCTGAGTCATTTCAAGTCAGAAACTTGAGAAAATGAAAGAGAGCAGAGCTGCGGGGAGATCAAACAGAAATAGTCAGGAGGACACACACCTTAGGGGTTTCCACACCTCTATTGGCAGGGGAAGCACAGGCCAGGGGTGCATAGCACTCCTTTGGGTTAAGAGTTGGAAAGTGTAGTTTGTGTCTATGGAGACAAAGAGCCAGGACAAGCTAACACTGCTCAGAATTAGAGCCTGTTTCTATTCTCAGATACAAAATTAGCTGGTATGTCATTTATTTGCTTTTCTCCCAGCCATGTGATGGCCAATTATCATTCATTTTATATGACTGGGTAACTTGAACACCAAGATGGGGAGGCCCAGGGAAAGGAGCTAATAGTATTCTAATTATGTAAACCAACTTGGTACCCTCTAATATGTCCTTTTTCACTTATGGGTTAGGCTCTATCCTAAAATTACTTTGAAAATTTTACTTTATCTCTCTTAGCCTAAGTTTTATCATTGGGAATGTAAAGATTATAATGTTTATCTTGCAAGGTTGTTTAAGTGATAGAGTGAATTATAAAGCACTGGACCACAGTGATGGATGCAAAGGAAATAGTGCTGAATAACTCCAGCTTTGGGGACTTTCTCCACGCTCTGCCTCTTACCCCCAGGTCCAGATCTGACATCTCTGCTCTGATGTCTCTGGTTCTGTTTCTTAGAACCTCGTGGCTGTCTCCCAGCCTAGGCCCCATTACAAGAAAGTATGTCTTGTAAAGTGGAGGTAGAGATTGGCATGATGCATCTACAAGTCAAGGAATACCAAAGATTGCAGGCAACCACAGGGAGCTGGGAAGGATTCTCCTTTAGAGCCTTCAGAGGGAACATGTCCCCACGGACACGTAGTGTTTGGACTTCCAGTCTCCAGAACTGTGAGAAAATTAATTCCTGTTGTTTTAAGCCGCCCAGTTTGTGGTAATTTGTTATAAAAGCCCTAGGAAACCAATACACCATTTTTAGGGGTAGGCCAAAGATTTGGAAAATAGAAACCCAGAGCATAGGTAATACAAACGGTAAACAAATCTCAATGGCCATTTATAATTCAAGAGGTTAGGTTTAAAAAACAAAAAAATGTTAGCAACACCTAGAAAGAGAAAGCTACGGTGAGCCTGATTCTGGATGGAGGTGAATAGCCAGAGAAGGAGACATCTATGTCCTAACCATGCAGGGATAAGTGAATCTGAACCTTTTAGTATGTGAGAAATTAAAAGGGGGTCTGACTGTGGAAAGGGTCAGGAGTAAGTGACTTACAAGTGTGTCCTGATACCTTGAGACCCTTAGGTCTATTAGAACCACGGGTTCATTACTCTACTACAGTTGACTAAAACATTCCACTTGCAATGCCAGACTGACGGATTACAAAGAAATAGTGAAGATGGTTGATACAACGCTTAATTATTAGGGAAATATTTTATTTACTCATCTCAAACGTTTCTCCTAGTTATTACTTTTCTGGATGAAAATCAACTCTTTGAAATGAAAATACAACTTCCCTCAGCTAGTAAAGAATATACCATGACCAGCTAATAAAGGGCAAGTATCAACAGAGTACCGGACAAAGGGCAGTCATATGGCTGCATTAACCCAGTTGGTGTACCAGCTCAGAGTCCAATGATTTATTCAGCATTTGAAACATCAAGCTCTCTGTTCAAATATTTATTACAATCTTTGGTTGTTTTGAGGCTTTTAATAGACCTGAATAAATCTCAGGTACTGAAAATTTGTCAGCAAATGGACTATATTGCAGAGAGCAAAACTCTGGGTGTAGAGCTGTAAACATTTACTTTATTCTCGCCAAAGCAAAATATTGTAATCTCATCCTAGCATTATTGGTTTAAATGAGTTTACCCCTCCATTTAATTAATCAGGGGATCCCTCTTTAATTACATGATAAAATCTGTTGCAAAGATGACACTTCTGTCCACTCAGCAAAGTGCTAGAGAGAGTTGTTGTTTCATCCTTTTTTCTTAACTCTTCGGTTATGTTTTGCATCTTTAATTGCTTACAACAGTAATTCAAAATTAAGATTATAGACAGAACACTTGGATTCTTGAAACTTCTTATACCAACGAAGACAAAATTGACTCTGCAAACAAGAAACACATATAATGTAGTGTGTCTCAAATTCAGTCATGTACCACCTTCATACTTTCCCAACTGTTGTCATTTTGAGGAACGTCTGTATCATTTTTGGTTTGGTGGGGAATGCCTTTTTCACTTGTTTTTTTTAATTAATTTCGGGTGTGCAAAACAATGAAATATACATTTGCACCCCTCACAAAGTGATAACCCCCGCAATCTACTACCCCTCTGACATCGTATATAATTGTTACAATATCATTGACTCTATTCCCTATGCTGTACTCCACATTCTGTGACCATATATATATATATATATAATTATAGTTAACACTTAATATTATTCAACTTCAGCTTCGGGTGTATAGCACGGTGGTTATGCACCTACACAGTCTATGACGTGATCTTCCTAATGAGTCCAGTGTCCATCTGGTATCATTTTTTTTTTGTTTATGTTTTCTTTAAATCGACTACTCTTGCTTAAAACCATTTAACTAAGGAGGGAACTATACACGTATATTACCAGCATAAATGGAAAGCCAGTATCCTGGGCCACTAGTATATAGCAACTATAAAACTAAATGCATCATTATTGAAATAAATGTTTAATCTGTGAAAAATCTAAAATTGTTTGATATATCCCCAATGGTAGGAGTGTCATAATTTTGGAAACAACAATTGATTGTAAGTTTTCCTAGACTAAAAGGCTAACATATTCATAGCATTTACCATAGTCTAACGGTTCCATGCTTGTTACAAACATTGATTCATTTATTTCTCCCTACATCTCTAGGAAGTACTATGATTCTCTTCAGTTTGCAGACAAGAGAACTGACACATAGCATTCGAAGTCACAGAGCTGGTAAGTGGTGGAGCTGGGATGAGGTCTGGCTCAAAGATCTATGCTCTTAACTGTAAGAGTTTAGGTTCTAAATATTTATTGAATCGCTCCCCTTTCCTCCATTTCTCTTTGTGTAGGTCCTTATCAAAACTCACTTGGACTTTGTCTTGATTTTCATGCTCATTGCATGAATCTATGCATGTGAATAAATTTTATAAACCTATAGCTATGCAAAGCTGATGAAATCTTAGTGAAGTAATAGTATTGTGCCAATGACAGTTTCTTGGTTTTAATAACATATTATAGTTATGTAGGTTTTATCATTAGAGGAAGCAGGGCTAAGGATACATGATGTCTCTTTGTACCATTTTTGCTACCTCTTGTGCATCTGTAATTATTTCAGAAAAATTAATTTGGGTTATTACAACAGCATCCATGGGAGTCTTCCTGTTTTTTGTCTCCTTGTTCTGCTCTCCAACTCTTTTCCTCACGTGGCCAGAGGATCTTTCTGACTGTATCCTATTATCCATCTGTGGTTCTCCACATCCCTCATTGCCTGAAGGGTAAAGTTTTCATTCCTTAACATTTTCAAAGATGTAACCCCCGGCTAGATGTCCAACCCCACCCACTGTCCATGCCCTGCATTTCGTACTGCATTACCATAGTGCACTTCCAGAAGAAATGCTTTTTCTTCCCTGAAGGCATCATGGATTCCTGCTCTGGGACTTTGCTTCTGCTTTTCCTCCTGCCTGGGTACCCTTCCCTGCCCTCTCCATCTGCTGCTATTACTTCTTCCTTCAAAGTGAGTAGAAGCTCAGAATTGCCTTCACTAGCATTCTTTTCCTGACCACCTTTCTTCCCCACCTGAGTGAAAGTGCTCTAAGGTCCCCGTAGCACCTCATACATAAGTCCATCTTGGCATTTCCTAAGCTGCATCACATCCATCTCTTTCGTCATCTGTTTCCCGGTGCACTCCATGAGGGCTAGAATAAATCGACCTTGTTTATAGAACCCTACCACAGAGTGGGCCTGGAATAACTGGGCTTATTGGATGAAAAATAATGAGTGGATCCCTGGGTTTGACCACTTTCTATCTTTGTCAAAGGTCTTTATTCACGTAACACTAATTCAAACTTCCTTCTCTTCATCATGAAACAATTAATGCACTGCTATGTTGCCCTCCCCAGAAACCACACTTTAATTTGTTCTTTTTAAACATTTTTAAGAGAGATTCATAAATACACAGAAATAATTTCAAAGGCTATCTGTTTATGAGAAAATAAAAGAAGTTGTTCTCTACGGGAAAGGTATTGCTTCGAGATTGAGTATTTCTATAGGGAAACATATTGCTTTCATATTCATTCTACCATCCCAAGCCTGATCACTTTATACCATTGCCTCTCTCACCAAAGCTGCCCTTTATGCCCATGGAGCAGATAGTTCTAAGGTCCTTAAATTCCAAAGTAAACTTAAGTTTTAAGTATTTGGAATTTTCAGTTTATTTTGTCATGTTCACAATTTACAGAAATACAAGGTAGCTTCAACCTTCAATACATTCTCCTTTTGGTCTTTCAGGTATCGTATAGATCTGTCCAGGAAAAGAGAACTCACCAATTTGAGGTTTGCCATCTTTTTTGTTACATGAAGGAAACTTTTTGTTTGGTTGGATGTGACCAGAAATTACTTGCAGTAATTTGTCTATGGTCTGAAATCCGTGCGTACTTGGAGGGAGTAATAATTAATGGTGAATAAATCCAGCTAGACATATTTCACTCTCAGCAAATGTCTCAAACTAGTTTGAGAGTGTGACATGTTTTAGGATGTCTCAGGCATGGTTAGATTACCACCTGCCTCCATTTTGAAGCCCAGGTATAGTCTGGGGAAATTCAGGACATATGTTTCAGATGATCTTATACTGGAATGACTAACATGTTGATTGAGAACACTTTCTCCAAAACTAGGATTATTCAGGGGGAGAATTCTCAGATGATTTCATGGCAATTGTTTAAAATAAGTAGTAAGGATTTCTTTAAAGAATAAGGAAAATGACTGGAGACAAAGACTATTGCTTTGAAACTTAGAACCCACAGAGTTGTCATGAGCTGGCAATTTGAAATCTGGAAATGCCTTCCGGTGTTGTCAAGATGTTTAAAAAATAAGTCTGCTTTCTGCACTGGTGTGCTCTTAAAAATGCAGGTTTAAAGCCAGTCTCCTGAAAAGTCTCCAGGTAGAGCTAGTCGTGTAATCCTGTGGACTCTTGTAGCATTGGTAATAAGAACAAACCCTACTAGGTGCAGGTACTCTTCTAAGTGCCTTCCGTGTATTACTTCATTTAATCATCAGAGCAACTCTTTGCGGAGGATGCAGTTACTATCATCTTCCTCATTTTGCAGATGGGAAAATTGAGGCCTAGAGAGATTAAGTAAGTAGTCTGAAGCCACACAAGTAATAAATGACAGAGCATGACTAAATCCAGACAGTGTGGCTCCAGAACCCATTCTGAAGCATGCTGTTCTGCTGCTTCCCGTTCCGCACGTGCCTCTGCCAGAGTGCTGACCCTGCTGGAAAATAGTCAGGGTCTGTGGACGTCTCCTTTGCTGACTGCAGGCTGTAAAGGCTTTATGTTGTTCACGCCTATATTTCCAGGGCCAACAAGGTCTTGCCTGCCCATTGTTAGCCGTATAAATAGTGGTTGAATTAATAAATGCACCTTCCATTGATTCAACCATTTGAATTCTCAGTAAGACTCAAAGATAGGTATGTGAAAAGAAATAAGGAAAAGATGAACTTGAAAGTATGAATTACTGTGTGCAATAAAGAACAGCATATGCAAAGACCCTGAGGCAGGGAGGAATATGGTAAGCAAAAAGAAAGGAGTAAAAGAAGGATTCATATTATCCTGGAATTTCATTGGCTCTGTCTCCTTTGTCCCCAGCGTTCATGGATAATTTGCAATTGACAGATTTTTCTGGTGACTGTATTCTTTGGAATAAATTACATTCACTCTTTTTATAACACTAACATCATGTTCCAAATGATTCTCCCTTTCTCTCCTCAAAAGCAAACCATTCCATATAATCAGGCAATGGAGGGAGTTTGAAAGGTCAAATATCCTGTCTTTTTTATGTGCAAAGCATTCTGAATTGAGAACTTGTAGGAAATTTAAAAAGCTGAACTTCCCTTCCAGGAACAGCGAGAGCTACTTTCTGCTTTGCATTACCACTGCACAGAGAGAATTCCCATGGAATCACTTAGGAGGAAGAACATATCTTGTTCTTTCCTTGGCTTTTAAAAATAGGTCAGGATATAAGAATTGAAGTACATGTACATGTTTATCTTGGTGTCCCAATTTATCCTATTCTATTTTATAGTCTTCCTGTTTGTATGTGTCTGTCTCAGAGAACCACATGGAAAACAAGTGTTTAATGAGAACGTTTCCCGCAGAAATAAAAATATAAAGGTAAAATGTATTCCTCAGTAAACCTACTGCCAGGGGAAATGGGGTAGGAAGGCAAGTTTCAAACAGATTTTTCCAGAAACCTAGATAAACTGTGAGAATAATTGGTGTTGTTTCTTGAGGGAAACCATTAAATGCCACAATGTTGAAATGAATAAAGCCTTAAAAGACTGCAGAGGGCACACTCATTTCCCCTGCACGTAACTGTATAATGCCATGTTTACAATTACAAATGGCTCTGTTCCCAAGGGAGAGTTGCAACTAGATGGCAGCGGGTTGTGGAAGCCTGGTGGGTTTCCTAGAGACAACTGAGATGATTAAAATTCCCAGTAACTAGAAAAATAAAACATTGATCATAAATACGACACAAAGGAGATTGCTAGTATTTGGCTTGCAAATCGGTTGCCTTTCTTTGATAGTCTTTGGTAAGCAAAGAGATTTTAATATTGGTTGGAATTGTATTCAAAGCATAATTTATTTGAAAGCTTTTATATTTTATTTTATTTTGTATGTTGTTTTATTTTGCTGGGGTGACTTGGAAGACTAGCGTTGGATTTTGAAATTATTTAGATGTTAACCAAGATTTACTGAGCTGAGATGAATGTGATTTAAAGGTAACTGAACTTTGGTGTGGGGTGTTATCTAGTAGGTCATAGTAGGTACTTTACCTGTGAGTCTTGTTAGTCACCTATTATTCCTCAAAATCATACCACATAGTCACCATCTAAAATGGTCATCGGTCAGTATCTTAAAACCTTAGTTTGAATGTTTTTTTAAACTCTTTAATTTTGAAATAATTTCAGATAACAGCAAAATTTCATTAATAGTACAAACAGTTACTGTTTGTTTTCTACTCAGATTCCCCCAAATGTTAATCTTTGTCACATTTGCCATTTATTCTCTTTCTTTCTCTCTGAATTATAGACACTCTATGTTGATATCTTATACCACTTTAGTATTAGCTTATAAGCTGCTTCTAAATTTTTTTTTTGGCTATTTAATTTTAATGGTCTAAAATGTCAGAAATGTCAGGCTGAGAATGAGACAATTTATGCTTTCAGAAAACTAAATATCATGCAATCATCATTTGCTCATACTGCAAATGCAAAAAAAAAAAAAAAAAAAAAACCAACAACTATGGTAGACCAGTGAATTTCAGGAGCAGGTTTAATGAGAAACCGTGGTGGGAGAAAATGAACCTAACTCCTGCTTCTTTGTTGTATTGGGATTTCATAGACATCTTATTTTTCAAAGGAGAACCCTGAGCATACTTGTGGTGTGCAGAAATGTATGTACTCTTAGTCCAGAGAGTGAGCGGCTGTAGGAGGTAGGCAATTAAAGAGGCAGAATATAAATTTGATAAGTGTAGGTAAAATCAATACTGATGTAGGAGAATAAATAGAGTTTTGATTAATGTAATTATTTTTTGAAATCCATTTGCAAATTAACTGCCTGTGAAGCTAGGGCTGAAATATAAAGTACCAGCCCTACACTCTACCACCTTTGTATTTTGTGTGCTCTGCTATATTTACACAAGAAGAGTGTGTGTGTGTGTGTGTGTGTGAGAAATGAACTTCGTCTCATGGAAAAATGAGGATATGATGAAATATATTTTTAAATAAGAGCAGTTGTAATATTTGCTAACGTGTAAAAAGTTAGATGGCTATTTCTATGTGCATAGTCTATTGCCCTTCCTAGATTGAGTATATTTTGCGTTGTTTTGACCAATTGGTAACCAGGTCACTTCATGAATAGAGATATTTTGTTATATCTTTTGATATTGTCAAAGATCAGCAAAGAGTTTCCATTCATCAAATTGTCATTATTTGTTCATAATTTAGTTTTAAAAGTGTTTTAACTTAATTTGTTCTGTTGATAAATTGCCACCAGTTGTTAGAGTTGTGTGTGGCATGGCTTGACCTGTGTGGTTTTACTGGGATCAAGATAAACATCTTCCTTTTAAAAAGCCTCTATATTAAGCCTACTATAAAAACAAAACAAGCCCACTATAAACCATATAGCAGTGTACTAACAAATAGGGTGTTAAGTGCAATACATATCTCTTTATTTAATCCTTACAACAAATTACTGATGAAGAGACTGTCATTTCAATATTGTATTAGGTTGGTGCAAAAGCAATTGCGGTTTTTGCAATTATTTTTAACCTTTTAAACTGCAATTACCTTTGTACCAACCTAATAGTTAAAGTGATCTAGGTGCAGAGAGAAGTGTGAACGATCACTAACCAGGGGGTGATAAATTCAGGATTTTAATGTAGTTTTCTCTCTCATGGCAAAGCCTGTGTTTTTAATCGTTTTGTTAAATGCCTCTCAAGCTAATTACAAGAGAATGAATGTGTAACGAAAGTATCGAGGTACAATAGGGATCTTTCCCATTAAACTTTATAAATTTATTTCATATCTTGCTAAACCTGGAAGCAGAGCCACAGCTTATGGTTTTGTGGTTTGTGCATTGCACAAAGGTGCCCGCCTAAGAGGGAGAGTGAGAGCTAGCCTACAGTTCTAGAAGGCTGCACCCCTCTCTGGCTCTTACCTGAGCATTTTGTCTGGATCCTTTCTTGTTCACTCCCGGGCCACACCTTTTTCTAATATCAAGCAGCAATGCAATGAACATTGACACTCACACAGCCCACCCAATTCTTTCCCTTATTTTTTACCTCCGTTAAAATGTCTCTTGGAAACTCATGTTGATGTTTGAAACTGACAAACTATCTTTTCTAAGTTTCAGGCTAGCTTGTTGTCAGAAAATTACAAATGAGCCCCCATGATAAGATTATTCTCTGTCTTCAGCTAATCAAAAGTACTGCTATAATTTGCTGTTTGTCCCATGCATGCTTTTATGTTCTATCCTCACCCAGACATGCAGTCTGCAGTCCCATGGATGAATCTCCATGGACCTATGCACCACGACAAATAATTTTTTCTAGTCTGAGACAACATTTATTCTGCACTCTGCATTTCAAAGAAGCATCTAGCATCTATCTGCTAGCCACCGTGTTTTTTGAAATGTAAATTGAATGACTCTTGTGCTTTCTGCAAATAATGACTACAATCAACTTGTGTGACCTTGCTGTTAAAAGTAAAGAACTTAGAACTTATTTTAAAAGATATTGTATCTCTATGTTTCAATAAGATTGAACCAAATTTGAACACCAATATTAAAGTGTTTCCTCCACAGTTACAAAAATGAGTGATTATTTCCTTCAGTTATAGAGCTTTTAAATAGGTACATGATGGGACATTAAAATTCACTCTTGGGGATAAGGAGCAAGAGAAGATAGTAAGAGGAGTTTCAGGAGCCATAACTTTGAGGCCTAGAGATAGAAAGAAATACAGAATTAGAATCTGCTTTGTTGTCTCCTCCAGTCTCATTCCCCCTCCCCATTTCAATCATCCATTCATTTGGTAAATATTTATTGAGCATCTATTATGTTGTAAGAGTGGGTATTCCCACTCTTGGTTTATTACCAATGGCCAAGTAAAACAGTACCAAACCACAGGAAGTGTGCAGACTGCTCATAGGACACAACATTAAAGAACTAATTAGAAAAATAAATAAATTAATGATCGGGATGCCTGCTAAATGAGAATATGGGGTATGTGTGGTAGACCGAAAATTGTCGATTGAAATTAGTCTTCACCTCAGAGAAGGCTTCTTCCCCTTATCTACTCACAGGACTTTGGAATATCACCAGTTATGTTTCAGAAATGGTGTGAAAATGTCACCTGTGAGTATGGAATACTGGACTTGAAAATTGTAGTTAAATATGTTCATCGTCATCAGAATATACACACACTCATGCGCAAACACTCTTCACTTCTGTGAACTTTTAGAAATAAAGACAGAGAAGGGCACTGGCTAAAATGGCTAACCATAAGATGGACTGGGCATTTGCCCAGAGGCAGCACTACCAACGACAAGGTGCCCAGCGCTCAGAGCTGGCAGGGGAGACGTTGCAGAAAACAGGGACTGATAATTGCCCGGAGGGAGTAGTTTCATGGACCACTTCCTTGTTTTGGCTTCAGGAGAAACATCTTACTCATCTGCTTCACAGACTAGTCCAGGAAAGCTGTTGCATCTGTTGGCTTCTCTGTAGCGGGCTCCATCCTCGGAGTCTTTGCCTTTGCTAGTTCCTGTTTTCTTGACTTTGTTCTCTGGGGAACTAGAATTGGGAAGAGGACGGTGGGGACAGAGCCCCAGAGAGCAGGTTCCAGGCTCTCGGCCTCACGTGGAAGGGTGCTGGCTCGGGTAGTAGATGGCCGTCAGCTGTGGCTTGTTGGCCATCAGCTGTAACCCTTGAGCCGTTGGCCGCTGATATAACTGCCGCGGCTGCGCTGGGGAGGAGAGAGGAAGAGAGTGGAGGAGAGTGGAGGAGAGTCGGTCGGTTGGCAGCAAAGCGGACAGCAGGTCGCACATTGTGTGAACCCAGGCTCCAGTGAGACCTTAGTGGTATGACTCCCCTACCTATGGCTCCGTGGGTGTTCCTTTTGGCCTCGCCATGTCCTGCGTTCTTGTGTGGGGAGCGGGAGCAGAGACCCCGCAGGCCGCCCCGCACGACAGGGCACAAGAAGCCTTTAAGGAATGCAAGTGTTCCTGCTCTTCTACTCGTTATTCTGGGTTCCCACTAGTCTTGGGACAAAACTGTCCATGACTAAGGAAACGATTATAAGCCTTAATCGGACTTTTAGAAATTTAAACCTAAAACACATGGCCCTTTGGAAATACTCATGTGGCCTGGGAGGTCAGGATGAAATGTTGCTTAAGCAGAAACTTATGAGAGTTAGCCAGGTGCAGGAGGTGAAGAGGAGAACACTCCAGGCAGGAGCAGTAGATGCATGAACACATTTTGTGTTACGTAGCAGGAAGCGTGCAACAATCACTAGAGGAACGGAAGGAGAGTGTGGCTGGAGCTTGGCAGACGTGGGGGGTGAATGACACAAGCTGAGACCATGGAGTCAGGCAGAGGCTAGAATCTGCAGGGCCTGGAGAGCCTCCTTAGGCAGTTTGCACTATATTCCAGAGTAAAGGGAAGCTCTTCGATGGCTTTACTAAAAAGTCATCA
The DNA here is from genome assembly GCF_004115265.2 of Rhinolophus ferrumequinum. Taxonomy (NCBI): domain Eukaryota; kingdom Metazoa; phylum Chordata; class Mammalia; order Chiroptera; family Rhinolophidae; genus Rhinolophus; species Rhinolophus ferrumequinum. The sequence continues at coordinate 19,895,106 of NC_046300.1, forward strand.
GAAGAAAAGGGACTCAAGCCAACTGGAGCATAATCAGCAATACGAAGCAAATCCATGCCTTCCATTGCCATGCAAAAGAAATGTTGACATCCAAATTGTGTTGGAGCACTGTTAGCACCTGAACTTCCGATACACACAGCACTGATAGGTATCCTTAAATCACCTATATCTCTTTAGTGCTCACAAATCACAGCATTCATGGAAGAGTATTTTCCACCCATTAACAAAAGAATAAGAAACAGTAACTCATGTTTCAAAGCCATGAATAATTAGGTGAGATATCCAGTAATTTCAGCCAAAATAATGATATGCTTATGTTTTGTGGGACAAAATATAAAATTCAGTAAGAATTTCAAAATCAGAATCTATTTAGGGAAAAGTCTTTAATGGTCATTACCAATCTATTTCAAAAAAGTAAATGTAAATTGCCATTTAGATTTTAAGTGCTTTTCCATCAAAATATATAATGAGCTTGGCTGAGGTTATTTCAGAACATCAGTGGGAACATAATTAATACATGGAAATGAATTAAAATTATCATGAGAAGGATAGAATTAAATAATGGGAACTCATAATGCAAGGCGGGTTGCAAGGGCATAACATTCATAATATTCCTAATTTTCAAGGCAACGATATGATCAAATATGAAAATGATTTAACATAACTTTAGGCCAAAATAATTGATAAAATGTCACTCATTTGCACATTTTAGATAAAAGTGAATATTAACACTATGAATACCTATTCTCAGGAATACATATGGGTCCAGAACCTAGAGTAGTAGCATAAGCAATGCTAAATTTGAGTATAGACTCCCAATGTGACTAGTCTGTAAATCTTTCCAATGATATAAATCAACAAGGACTTTTTCAACAAGTCCTGTTAACACAAGGCTATGCTCAGCCCTTTGCTAGGTGTTCAGGGGACACAAAAGATATGGAAAATATTGTTCTTGCTTTCCAGAAGCTTAGGATCTATTTGAACATTGTCTGGGGAAAGTGTTTACCGTGTGTGTGGTTGGGGGGGTGGGGGAGGGGTGCAGTTCTGAAATCATAAGTCCTGATAAGGAAATTTTTGAAAAGAAGATCAAGGTTATATTAATATTAGAATTTTACATTTACTTAGCACTTTATCATCCTTTCACTTAGCAATTAGTTTTTCAGCACTGACTGCTCTTGGATTTTGTTTTTTCATGTTTTACTTAACCCTAGAGACTAAAAGTTGAGTGTCATAAATCCAAAAGCAAAGGAATGCAGTTCTACCCATCTCCGAAGTCGATCTTTTCCCCCTGCCTAGAGGGCGGTCATTTATTAGTTTATCTTGCCCCAGACAACAATTCCTTTCTTTTGGGGTAGCTCCTTCTCCTCCAATGTTGTGCTTCTGCAAGCAGTATCCAATTCCAGTGCTACAGACCCCTGGTCACAAATGCAGGCGTGTGACCTGGCCTGAACTAGTCATTGTAACCATCTCCATGTATATTCTTACTGTTTCAGAAATGGATATACAACTGAACCAGAATAATAATAGCCCTTTCTGAAATAGTTTATCTTAGAAGAAGGCAGGGAAGCCTTCCACGGTCCTTGTCATATAGTTGTAAGGTATGCCACTAAAGTTGCCTGTGACCATGGGTTCAGATTATGGGAAATGATGATGAAGAGAATGACGGTAACACTCACTGAGAAATAGACAGGAGATGGAGATGCGAGTGAAGGAAGGAGGGAGGGATGGAAGAATTGAGGTAGAGGAGTACTGGCAACCCAACTCTGTGTGTGTGTGTGTATCATTGGTACTAGTGTTTCTGAGACGAGTTCTTTCTATTTCTTCCCATGACTTGCTTATGGGAGTTGATACATTCCCTGTCTTTGCTTAAATTAGTTTGAATTGTCCATCCTGGCTCATATATCACTGGGAATTAACATGTAAAATGAACAGCCTTTGGAGTCCCCACACTGGGTTGGAATCCAGCGTAGATGCTTACTAACTGATTAAACTTGGGGATGTTACTCAGCTTCTGAGAACTTCAGTTTTCTCATCTGCAAAATGGGGTTAAAATATTTCTATCCTATGTTATTGAAAGTATTATACAATGTAATGTACATGATACAATTGATAAAGTGCCGATCGATAAAAAATGGTTAAAGAAATGATCTTTTTTTCCTTCGTAGTCCTTGGTATCTTCTCCTTTTTTCTTTTTTCTTTTTTTTGTCTGTGTCCCTCACAGCTTTCCATCATCTATTCCAGCTGGCATTGTTGAGAAACATCTGTTCAGCTAGAACTTGTAGAGTGACTTTAAAAGTTTCTGTTTTAGTGGTTACTGTGCAGCTTTAATTTAGACCACAAACAGCAGTGGTCAGCTAAACACATGAAACCACACCATGATATTTCCTCCATACCATCTTTCCTGTTTACCTCTATTCTCTAATTAGCCCTGAGAATTTTTACAGGAAACTCAAACAGGAAAGCCAAATATAATATATATATATATATATATATATATATATATATATATATATATATATATATATTACTGACAATGTGAATTAACTAACATAGAACTATAAATCTGAAAGAAACCTTAGAGAAAATATTGCCAACCAAATTATTTTACAATGAAAGAAGGAAGGACAAGAGGAAGGGGGAAACATGTTGACCTGAATATTGATATATGTTTCCTCATTCAACTCATCACTGCCTTTAGAAGTAAATATGATTACCTGATTTGGTAGGTGTTGTGGACCCTGAGAAAGAAGACACCAACTGAGAAGGGCTCCTGGTGCCTAAATGGGCTCGAAACTAAAAGCAGAGTCTAGCAACCCTCTCTAAACAGGAGCTTCTCATGTAAACCACACTTCAGGGAGAAGCCTGCAGTAAGCTGCCTGCCTCTTGCACAAAACTGCCTGCCTGCACTGTGTTCCTGCTAGCTGAGCCAGCTCTTATAAAGGAGTTCCTGGAATAGTATTTTAACCAATGGGACTGAGGCTTTCCCTGTCCAATGGGAGCTGTGCAGCTATAGCTGTATTAGCATCTTCACCAACAAATCAGACAGCTCTATTCTGACCAATCAGGACAGTGCCTTTTGGACCAATCAAACTATGAGGATTTGGAGTCCTTGTTTGCACAAGGACATACTAATCAAGGACCAGGGGCAGGGACTTCTGTTCTATATAAGTCAGCTCCCATTTGGCTCAAATAGTGTGTTTTTCCTTTTCATCCAAGACTGGAGACTGCGTTTCCCTGAACTGAAACACTGAAGACGTGCTGGAGCAGACTGGGGCAGGCAGCACAGAGCAGCACTGTATAGCAGAAGAAGGGCCTGACCCCAGGGTTGCCTTGCTAATTGAACTGTAACACTATTGAGGTTTTGCACAGCCATGCTTTTCTCATAGCAGTACTATATCACAACTGAGTTATTTGCATTGAATAAATTTCTTCACTGCACCACACATTGGGGATTCCTCTAGGTGTTGAATTGGCACCAATGACTATCAGTTGACAGTGTGGAAACTGAGGATCAGAGAAGCTAAGTCATCTATCGGCTCCAGAACACAGTGGCTGTATGTCTTACTCCAAAGACTACACCCTTCACCTAGACTGTGTTTTTTTTTTTTTTTTTTTTTCTTGTTGTGGTTGTTTTTTCCAGTAACACAACAGCTGGTGAATAGGAGTGAACCAGCATCAGTGATAAGTGTTAGGAAAGAGTTTTGGCTCACAAAAGGGCTTCTTGGGAAATATGGAGCTTTCAGGCTAAGAATAAAATCTGAAATTTCATTTTGGATAAATTTCTTAGCTAACGAGTTGAATTCTATTTTGCTCATCACATTTCCCCTCTCTTTTAAGGCCATAATTAAAAAAAAAAAGAAAATCCACTTAGTTTAAGAAATACCACTTTCACCATATGGCTTTTAAAGATTACAAAATGTGGCTGAATTTTTCCAAAGGGCCAAGTGAAATGTTGCCACATGGAAAATGTAATGTCTCCTAGAAATGGGAAAGGTCTGTTATTATGTTACTCTTTCTGAGCCATGCACTCACTTTCCGCATTTAGGTTTTTATTGTGTTTTTCTTTCTGTTTTTTAGTAACTGATGTGCTTTTGTAATGCCAACTTCTAAGAAAAGAATTCATTCATGCTAACAATTGAAGTGGGGGTGGGTAGTAGAGACTCTTAAAAGCAAATAAGTAGAATTTTGTCTTTTAAGTCTTTTCCTTCCTACTTTCTATCTCCTTTCACCAAACCTCCTCTCCCCTATACACACACTCATGCTTTTCTATCAATAATACCTTCTAATAACAAGTTTGATTATGCATTCTCCAACATATCTCAATATTTTCCTTGGAATCTATTTTTTAACTTCGTACTATTTGGAGACAATTTTCTATATATAGACCCGTAAATGGAATGCAATGCACATGTCTCAAGCCAAAATTTCATCTTGCTTTGCAAATTGAAATGTCCCGTTCATTTATTTAATCTTGTTAACAGCAATCATAATCATCATTTAGATGCCTTTAGAATGCAGTATTTTATTTATGTATTTTTGAAACAGATTTTTTTTTTTTTAATTGGCATAGTGCTTTAAAAGCTTAGGCTCTGGAGTCATATTTTCCTGTGCTTGAATTCTAGCTTTTCCACTTCTAGTTTTGAGTCCTTAGGCCAATTGCCTAATTGCCTGAACCCTCAGTTTTTTCATCTGTAAATCAGGAAAACAGTAATACCAGTCTCATAAGATTATTGGGAGAGTCAAATGAGGCTGTGGGTGGAAAATACTTAGCAAAATGGATGGAATATGGTACCTGCTCAATAGAGTTAGCTATCCTCTGTCATTATCTTCATTATCATTGTAATGGGGGATACTGATAAAATAGCTGTATAAAATAAAATAATGGTATATATCAATCATTTTAGAAAGAGTTTTCTGATACAGGCTTCTTAAGTAATTTAAAGCAGTCACAGGAGTCTGTGCCACTACACAAAGCTGCAAATGTGGCTGCCAATTGGCTGCCTCATTACTTCCGATTCATAACTGCTGTTACGGTGAAAATGTTCTTGACAAAGACATGGTTACCCAGGTGTAAGCTGTGACTTTTAGAAGCAGAGCACGTCTAACGTCTTCACAATGGCTGTGCCAAAGCTCCCGTTGGATATTTGACCAGGACACATCCACGCTGTAAGTTCAACTTGGAGTCACCACTTCTATAGTTATTGAAGTTGGAGTAAAAAAAAACATGGAACACCATCTTATCAAATCAGAGGTGCAGAAAAAGTGGAAAGGGATCGAAGCCTCCTTTGTAGAGCACAGTGGGTGTCAAAGTCGAGATTAGGACTGAGAAGCCAAGATCTCGTTGAAGCTGTTGAACAAGCATCTCCTAAGTACCTGCTACGTTTCAGCACTGTACCTGGTTCTGAGGGGGCAGTGGAATCGCAAGACAGTGTCTCAACTCGCAAGAAGCTTATAAATTGTGTGGGGTGGGAGGAAGCTGACAGATACCCCTTTTCAGAAAGGGGTATCTGTCAGCTTTTGCTGCAAGAATACTGAGCAGCAAACCTTCCAAAAATCAGTGACTTAACACAAGCTAAATGGTATGCACAGGGGAGACAAAGGAGTGTGTAACGCAGGGTTTCTCAATTTTTTTTTCATTAATGCCCACTTGAGGAGACCTTTTAGATAGTTTCTTCTAATCACTCCACCCAAAATGAAAAGTTCATATCACAGATAAATCATATGTCTGTTTATGTGCCAAATGTATATCGGTACTTTATACACAAAAATAGTAAGAATTATTTTGCCTTCTAACATTGTGGACAATGTCCCCTCATTAAGAATGCCGGATCTAACCTACCTTGGGAGGCTCACAAGAAACGCAAGAGACTAATGCTTGGGTTTAATCTTGGAGGTGGCAGGAGGACCTCAGACAAAGAAGAGGGAAGAACACTCCAGTCAATAGGAATAGCGGTAGTTTCCATGGGTGAAAGAACCTTCTGTGTTGTGGCAACTGCCAGAGTGATTGGAATCTTGGGCTGTAAAGACTGTGCATGCATGGTGGGAGAGAAAGCTGGGGAGGCATGCGCGCTGTGATTCAGAGCCGTGGCAAGCACCTTAGCATAACATCGACATTCCAGTTTCTTCTGGACCTTCCTCGCCTGCTCACACTCTAGTCATGGAAACAACTTTGTTTATGAGGGCAACTGCCCCTCATGGTAGCCTTTAACATGCTCCCACAATTGAAGGGGAGGGCTCCTTGCAGCCATGAGGCTGGCAACTGGGGCTTGAAACCTGCTGTTCGCCTTCTGAATGGCTCAGCTGGGAAATCAAGGGAAATGAATCATTGAAAACAGCTGTGCGGATTGACCATGCTCTGGCAGTTGGCCATTGTTTGCCAGTAAAAGTGGCAGCAGAAATCAACCTATACTGAACGTAACTCACACGTTTGGCTCAACCGATAGTAAATTTCTTAAAAGCCCAGTTAAAGATTCTTCCCGAATTTCACTATTAATAAGAAAACCTGACCCTTACACCACAGAGAGAGAGAGATTTGGATTACCTGTCGATTTGCCATGCATTTGACAAGTATTTATGTTAACTTGTCTTTCTTCCCCTTCTGCAGTTTTAGCAGTTAAGAAAATGATGCCAAGTAGTACAGCACACATTCTCTTTTGCCCAATTTTCGTATGTTCGTATTTCCTAAACCAAAGTTTGGGTGACTATGATGTGACAAACATGAGTCTCCCTATGGCAGGGGGGTGGATAAGAGTATATTTGAAAGCAGGACTGTTCCAAAAAATTCTGGATACAAAGTCACCACATTTTCATTGAATCTGGGATTTAGTGTAAAAAAAAAAAAAAAAAAAAAAAATCGTGTCACAAAATATTGAAATAATTCCCTGACCTACATCTAATTTACTTCAATTCCCATGGAGATATTTCAACCTCTGCGAACAGAAAAAACCCCTCACTTGAATATTTGCAAAATTGAATGCCAAACCCTGTGTTTAAGTTTGGTTCCTGTAATGTAACATGCATTCCATGGTGACATGCTCTGAGTTGTCTATATTCCTGTAACATATGGAGAAACAGGAAGCTCAGAACTGCTAACTGCAGGTCATCAGCCCAATATAAGATAATTGTGTTCAGATGTAATTTTCATTTATTGGGTCTTATTAGGGGCACGCTGATTAATTAAAGAATGACAGATGTCATTGCTGAATTCTTTGTCCCTTGCAGTTAAGGCTTTGTTTTTAGAGCATGGTACCATCTGAGGCAAAATGATCCATTAATACCATGTGAAACAGACAAATAATAAAAATAAAATTAAACAGGAGGAACTGAGCCTTGCTATGATTCAGAGGTGAAATTAAGTCCAATCTAATTGGTGATGCAGAAATTTTCCAGTGTCAGAGGCCCCAGTCTAAGTGAGTGTTCCAGCTTTCTCATCGCAGGCGCCCCCTTCTGGAGCCACCACTACTAGCGTTACTTAGATTTTAGCGTTGTAGCCAACTTTCCCTTCACTATCAATGCTCTTTCCACAGTGGGAACCTTTCTCCAGTTCCGGTTCAAGTACATAACTTTGAGTCTCCATCAGACTTTCTGAGACACGATGCACAAAAGATATTTTAAAAAGAGAATCCTAGAACCACGGGACCTGGAGGGGACCCAAGCAATAGACTGATCCATATTCTTGTTCTTTCTCTCAGAAAAGATGAAGTTACACCGTGACTACATTTTTTCAATCAAGACTAACTCTACTCGCTATCGAATTCTGAAAATTTAAAGATTTGCTCTGAATAGCATACCGCAAGTGGGATTTTTTTTTTCCCGTCTTTGATTTGTTTTTGTCAAGAACAGAGGTGGATTTATTAAGAAACTAATGAAGCTTACTTTAAGACTTTTCCAAAATTATGGGAATGGTTTTGGAAAAGCCATGACTTCAAGGTCATGTTTTTGTTATGACTCTGAAAGTACTCTATTTTAACTAAAGCTAGACCACTTTCCCTTTCCACTCTCACATCCTCTCTGTCATACTGTACCTTATATTAAGTGGCCACAGACATTTTGGGGTTCCAGCTAAAAGGAAGTATAGTAAAACGTGTGTATATAATGTGTTGACATAGTTGTGTATTTATTGATTGTGTATTTATTGATAGTTGTCCCATTGCGGGAATGGCTTCTAGAAAGACTCCTGGTTTAATTGTGCCAACTTACCCAGAGCTGTGACACACAGGTGCACAGAAGTTGTCTTGTAAAATGAAGTAATAACTGGTGTCTCTGGCTAACAGGCAGATTGGACCTGAGGCCTGCCCACAGCCCTGTGAGTGAGCATGGCATCTGATCATTCTACCCCTACTCCCCTACCCCTTGAGATACAGCCTGACTAACAACTTTATCTTGGAAGCTTTGTGAAATAACATGAGCCACAGGCACCCAGCTAAGCCACACCCAGATTCCTAACTCACAGAAACTGAAATAATGAATATTTGTTTTTGGAATAGCTAAGTTTTAGAGCAATCTGTTGTGTGTCACTAGATGAGTAATACATTGGGGAAGGATAAAGATAATTTAATCAAGTTGTTATATCCTTCCTCTTAGCATAAAAGGAATACTGTCTTAATAAAAGATCATTTCCTAATAATGTTGAACATAAATTTCCTTGTTTCTCTTTATGTTCCAGTATAGGGTTCTGATGATACTCATGAATTAGCACAATATTCACAATGATTACCCTTAGTGATTGACAGATAATTCATAATATTAAAGAACTTGCATTATTCTTAAATATATGTTTTTAGGTTTAGATGAAACGTACATGAAATGTGGTAAGCTTATTTTCATTGAAAATTTGTCAGACATTGAACCTTAGGATTATGAAGCTTTATGTTTAAAAACTAAAAGATTTAGTTATATTTTCAATAAAAATTTTAAATTCAGCTTTAAATAAATTTCAGTGTAAAATTGATATGCATTAATTATAATTATATTTTGCTTTTTAAATTAGTACATAATTTTAAATATTTCAGAATAAAATATCTTCAAGTATATGCTTAGTAATTTTATTTTTAAAAATGTATATTTTACTTTAGTTTTTTGATGAAATAATATTTAAATATTTTTATTTTGACAACAATTACATTTTAGTTTTGATCCTGTAGATGATTAGATAATAAAAATCATGTCAAACATTTGGTTACATAGAGATTTTGATGAAATGAAGAAAAAATATAATAATTTCATAGAATAAGCATATAAAATGTAATGAATTATATATATTTCTATTTGATTACAGTATTTACTTAAACATGGCTGGTCCATCAGCACAACTCCCAGAGACACCCATTAACAATTAAATTCAGTAATGTTTGATATTTTTTGTCATATAAAAACCATAACTTTATACATAATTTTCAAGTTTGTCATTAAGAAGATATATTTCAAATTAAGAGGATGGAATGTATTTTAATTAACAGTTTGTTATTTTGATGTATAATTTTAGAATATTTATATATGTGGTATGTGGACCCCCTTGGTATTCTTGCTCCAAGTTTTACAAATATTAGGGACAGTACCTTTTCTGACAACCCTATTCAAATTTCAGTCTCATCCATACCTTCCATACACACTTCTTTCCTTTCCCAGATATAGTTTTTTTTCTGCCCTTATTACTATTTCACTCGCTATACATTTTACTATACATTTTACTTTATATTTATTTATTGCCATTTTTTTCTTTATTAGAATGTAAGGTTATTTTTATTTTTTCTGTTCATTGCTGAATTCCCAGTGCCTAAAACAACTTCTGGAACATAACTTGTGCTCAATAAATTCATTTATTCTTTCATTCTTCAACCACAAAAATAACCATTAAACATCCTTAATATTTCAGACTCTGTTGAATTCTATTAATTGGTACTTGAAAAGTAAAGTGAAAAAAGGAAATTAGGTGGTCCGTTATGTTTTTAATTTAATTATTTTATTCTGTGCAAGCCAGTTTATTGCTGTCTGATATACTACAAGTGTTTACATATATAATTTAATTAAATTTATGGGGGTAACATTGGTTAATGACATTATATAAGTTTCAGGTGTACGATTCTGTAATACATCATCTGTATATTACATTATGTTCACCACTCAAACTCTAGTCTCCCTCCATCACCATATATTTGACCCCCCTTACCTGCTTCATCCTCTCCCTACTCCACTTCCCCTCTGGTAACCACCATACTCTTGTCTGTGTCTATCAGTTTGTTTGTTTGTTTGTTTTGTTTGTTCATTTGTTGTTTTGTATCCAACATATGAGTGAAATCGTATTTGCTCTTTTCCTTTTAATTAGAGAAATTCATGAAGTCATCTCATTCCTTCTGTACACAGTTTTCTCAAAGGGGAGTGGTAGACTATAAACCACCACCACTCCCATTTCCCACTAGAGGATTCCATCCAAACACTGGTTTCAATTTAAAAACCACAACATTATTTCTTTGTCACCTGTTTTGGAATACAAGAAGGGATTCATAAAGTCTTTAATCCCTCTTGGCAGCAAGGTTGTCTCCGGGTCCACGTCATTAATTGTTGCCTCAGCAATCACCCCAGAGTAAAGATAGATGTGGACCAGCATTAAAATGGTTAGTTTCACTGTTTCAAACTGCAAAGAATTTTATGTGGCGAAATTCTCTTTCCTTTACAAAGGAGAATTCACACACACACACTGCAGATATCAAAAGCTATTTGTAAGGCTACTCATATACTTTTGTCAAACACAATAAAAACTGAGCTTGGTTCTGAAGCTAAGGACAGCATTGTCATATCACCTCTCTTTATAGTAGTACAAATGTTACCTTTGAAAACAACAAACATGTACTAGAAACCTGAGTTTTGTTTTCTGCTCTGTCACTATTAGCTATTACTAGAGATTATGTATGCAAAATGGCTGGCTCCATAAATGGTAGGAAAGTTCCAAGAGCTTTCAAAATTGGAACTTACATTTCTAATTTAATCCATTTATAATATATATTGAATGTATTACATATTATATATTCAATGTATTAGTAATTCAATGTATCATTTATATTCAATATATTTATTTACACATGTATTTTCTTTTGTAGGATTTTTATGTAGAGAAAGGAAAGAGTGAAGATATAAAGAAAACAAAATCTGCTTAAAAAATAAGAATCAATTATTTAATTGATATGATTGATAGTAAATCAAATAGATGAGAGGAAAAAGCCAATCTAATTCTGCATGTAATGGGCCATTCAATTTAGTCAAATATAATTTGACCCCACGTATGGATACATAGAAGACCATCTGCCATGAGGTCTGTTGAATTCCCTGATTGCCAGTAGTTTCAGGCAACAGCCTCTGCCTAAGGACAGAAATATATATAAAGAAGGGATATCAGAGTCTGATAATCAAAGGCTCAGGTGGATGGCAAGGTTTTCAACTCAAATTGCTTATAATAGCAAGAAACAGGAAATAAAGTACTTATTAAAGAATTGGTAAATACAATGTGATAATGAGAGACATCTATATAGGGTGACTCTTAAGATTGACGTAGAAATAAATGTGTTTACATTGAAAGACATAGTCAATAAAAAAATTGAAGTTAACTGATATAGCTGACATGATCCCATCTTCACAGTAAGAAACATGATATATGAATATGTGCAAATATATTTCCTTTCTCTATTTCTGTTCATTGCTCTTTTTCTTGTGTGTACACACACACACACACACACACACACACACACACACACACACACCCCTATGGAGATACACCAAAAGCTTAAAACAATTATCTTTAGGTGGTGGGAGAATGGGTGATTTTAATTTTCTTCCTTAAGCCTATGCTTATTTTAAAATTTTTATACGTTATTATTTGTTCACAAATATTTGAATAACGAACAACTAATAAAAGCAGTGAATTGCTCTGCCTTCAAGCCTTGAAACTTGAGAGATGTTTAGAGTTTTCCAGATCAAGACTTGTCCCCTAAACAAAGAATAGATGGTTTATCTCTTCTTGCCAATAGGGTGTGACCACTTGGGGATTTTCCTGGCAGTCCAATTTTTGGAACTCTTTAATCTGACTAAATAATAATTATCCCTTAGCTTGGTATCTTGCTGAATAATTTAAAACACACATTCATTCCTCATTCCTTGAATCAGCTAGCAAATATTTATTAAACACCACACATGTATTCTTTTTTTATCATTTTATTTATAATTATTAATTATATATAAATGATATATTGTTATAAGTATTATTATTTTATTATTATGTATTAAACACCAAGCATTTATTAAACAAGCCTGGCTCTGTGCTAGGCAAGAGGGTTAAAAGGGGTGAGCAAAAAAGAAGCTAGAGAGACATGGTCTTTTCTTCCATGGGAGCTAAAAAGGTCATTCCCCTGTTTTGAAGATAGTTAAAGTACAGCCCAAAAAGTTTACATGATGTGCTGCTAAGTTGCTGAGCATCGCTTTTCTGTATCTTGTGCCAGAGTACTTTCCTATTCACTATACTGAAACCAAGAACAGCAAACATAAAACACAAAAGGTCAATTTTCTCCTAATGTAAATTAGAACAACATTAAGAAAATAAGAAGAAAAAGAATTCTCATTCATGATTTCACCACTCTAAGATAACTACTGTTAACAAGGTGGTATGTTAAAAATGTTTTTTTATTCTTCTATATAGACAATGTACTTTTCTAAAAAAAACAAAAAAAAACAATTAGTTAATATAAGCTATACAATAAAATGCATCCCAATTTACCCTGTTAACATTCATGTAAGACAGAGTCTTTGTCTTAGATAATCCACTTACTTTCAAAAACTTGGTGAATTATTAATAGTTCAATAAGTAATGATAATACTCATATATAATGGGATTTCATATATATGCTACTAAATATATTATCACAATACTTATATTTTTATAAGAGGAAACAGATAAGTATTATCTATAAGCAATAAAATTTATCATAATCAGCGTCATATTTGGCATCTAGGTTTCTCTCTACACTATTCATGTTGACGGGGTCAGGAAATCTTCATTCTTCACAGAAATTAACTTTTATGTAACAAAGAAGCATGATAATAATAAAAAAGATTAAAACAGCCTAGTCTCCATCTCCTCTCTCCAGTGTTGATTGACACATGAGTTTACCACACATAAAATAATAAAAGCCAAAGATAGATCCATGATAATTCAAGAAAAGTGACAAAAACACAACCCTTATTATATAGGAATATTTAAAATTCATGTTTTTTTTAAATACCATTAACATAAGTATGTTTTTATGACAGGTTTCTTGAAGAAAAAAACATGTTTTGCTATGATCTGCGATGTCTGGCAAGCCTCACACACATACAAACATGCATGTCAGATTTCACTTGAGGGTCCCTTGGATCTTTAAACCAAGGGTACAACTGGCTCAAACACCCCTTCAGTTCCCTTGAACGAGGAGCTACACAGCCCCACTGCTGCCGTGGGTTCCTAGGGAGGAACTCATACTTTCAGGGCCGCTACGGCTTCCCAGGTCCTTGGACCTTATATGCTCTCTCTGTCGCCTCCACATCCATCTTGACGTCAATACCAGTTTATATTTTTTTCCGTCTCAAAAAAAAATATATATATGCACATCAAACTATCCATGAGACTAATGGACTTTCCTGAACTGAAGAAGGAGAGCGTAGGTTAGAACACAAGAGGAGGGATTTGCTTTTCAGCAATGAAAACAACTTGGCAAGCAACAAGTAGGCATCAGTCCTCCATAGTGGAATTTTACTGGCCACCCACAGCCCCAGTCTCTCTTGGTTTGTTGCTCCTCTCAGCTTTGCTCCTCGATCCCTCTCCTTTCTGCATTGCTCGAGAGTTCAAATTGTGTCTCCTGCAATATTACACAGATGCAACTCCGTCCCTATCCCACATCAGTGATCTCAGTATCTGGTCACACCCACACCCAGTCTCCTGTTTCATTACAGCATTATCAAGCCATTTCCCCGATGAAGATAATTCTCTGCAAAGACTTCTGTTGTGGGCCATTTTGTGTATATATATATATATATATATATATATATATATATATATATATATATATATGTTTCTTTTCCCCCTTTTTATTCTAAGATACACAACTCTTCCTATATTGTAGCATTCCTGACATCTAGATAATTGTGCATACATAGTAATAGCAAACTATTTTGTCAATCAAAGGGATACAGATCTGGGGCTGGAAGGTGGTTATGATGACTCAAATAACATTTTTAAAAAATTAAATTTGCTTTTGTTTTCTCTGCCTCCGATGGCCAATTTGCTTTATAACAGAGCCAGGCTGGTTTCCTTTGTTCCAGGAGGAAACTTACTTTTTTATTTTAGAGGGGTATTCGTGGCAGTTTTGTCATCTGCTGAGTCTTAAGTTCCAATGAGTCTTCTGTGGTCACTGCATTTGCACATACCGGTACAAGCTCCAACACTATGGCTTGCTGAAAATAGGAGACCGCTTGGACTACAGCTTCAGCACTCCAGCTGCCCAATAACTCAGGTTTTGACACTCACCTCAATGTGGAAGTTTCAGAGAAGAAAAGTCAATATGTGAATGAACTTCAGGGCAGTGAAGCATCTGTAAGACAGCCAGAAATTAATGGTGCAGAAATTCCGTTTGAAAATGGTGAAGTTGAATGTGCAATCCTGTTGGAGGAGATCATTGAGAGGATGTGACCGCCAGTTGACCCCAAGAGCTGAGCAAAGGTAATTTGAAGCTCCTCACCGTCTTCCATGTCCTTGGAATATATGTCCTGTCCACTGTTCCCACAGCAGAAGCCAGTTTCAAGGATACAGCCCTTGAGAGAGTAGGTGGTGTTGAGACCACCTGGGTGGAATGTATGACTGAACCCAGTTAGGCCTGGGTTCTAAGATTCTGGTGGGTGGTGGTGAGATCTACTCATCTTGCTGCACCCAAGACCAGCCTTGTAACTAAGCTCCCTTGAGTGGCCTGCCTCTTTCTTTAGTCTACAATTGCCCTCCATATATGGACCAGTTTATGAACCAACAAATCCAAATATGCCCAGAGCTGCTGCAAAGAGATTTTGAATCTTTATGGCAAAAAGTGGCTACCAAGCAAATAAGGATACTTACTGTAACACAGAAAACTGGGAATGATATGACCATTTGGAGATGGCAAAACAAGAGATGAATGCTATAAGAAAAGTTTATAAGTGATGAGAAGGAAATTTGCTATATTCTATGAGTTGAATGGGTTGACTTTATGAATCCATTGTGGGAAATGCTGCCAGTGCTCCAGTCACATCCCTCAAACCTTCCAGTTTGCTACTGCTGACGTCCATCGGCCAGTGTCCGCATCTTTGTGCATCTTTGTGCAGAGGGCTGGTTTTCTCAAAACCACAGGAGACTGCTCTGTCCAGAATCATGAGTAGCAAGCCAGAAATTTCCAGGAAATTAACAATCCTTGGGAGCAGTGTTCAATCACTAATTCTCTGGAGTAGATGTGCAAATACCCACCAAGTTATGTATTCTCCTCCATACACCAATGTTTCCTCTATGGAATGAAGGTCCAGCTGCCCACATGATAGGTGGCTCCATAACTACCTCTTCCCTTTCTTACCTCCCTGCTCATCTGCTATTGTTCCCTGCAACTCCCAAATAACTACTTGCACTGAATCCTTGTCTCAGACCTGCTTCTTGGGAACGAAACTATGGCACCCACCATCAGACTTGGACGTTTGGGTCTTTGTACATAAAATGCATTTTTTAAAATAGATGAACATTATCATCGTAAGATTCTTTGTTCATGATCTTGGCTGCTAAAAGTGATTTGGCATTAGTCTTTGCAACACCCATGTGTAACACCAGACAGCCATGCTATGAAGAAGTGAAGTGGAAATTAGCTGATGATGTCATTTTTTGGGTCTTATTATTTGTACTTGGAATTTGGATTGGTCTATGAACATTGTTGAGAGACTTTGGGATTTAAAATGCACTAATTTTTAGTGATTTATTTCAGTGTCTGTGAATTTACAACCTTGGCAAGTAATTTGTGTTTATTTTTAATGGCAGATGTTAATGTTAAAGTTTTAAAATGTTGACATATTCATATTGTGTAGAATATGATCATTAACTTGTGACCAAGGTATGATCTCATATTATTACTTTTCCCTTTTATTGAAAAAAAAAAACCTAAGATTTTATTATTTCCTCTCCATGAACAAGTCAGACGTTTGGCTGAGATAAAAAAAATAATATATATTAATAAACAGCGAATTTTTTAAACTGAGGAGCTATTAATTTAATGGTGTTTTTGCCATCAATGGTGTCTTAAAATTGAAGAAATGCTTGCATGCATTATACGAGCAATATGAACTTATTATAACGTTCCCCTCCAAAATCCAAAAAGTATGAAGAAAAAAAATCAACCATAATCTCAACATTCAAATACAAATGCTATTAATATTTTAAAATACATTCCCACACACATTTTTCTCTGTATTTATAGTCATATATATTGGCATAAATAATATAATGTCTAAAGTTTTATAAACTAGTATTTTACATGATCATGCTTCACGAATGTTTCTCCACAGTACCTCCTCTTATTCCAAATGCCAGCATCTTCCTTGATAGAGCAGGTGCTGTGCAGAGTTTGAGAAGATAATCAGTGTACAGTCTTGATGGAAGGTACTTCCTGCTTTGAAGTAGCGACTTCTGCCAAGAGCATTTGAAATGTCCCTAGTTGTATTACTTATTTTTAGTTACTACCTTTTTGGAGAAGGAGACTATCCAAGGATGTACGATATACAAATAGTATTCGAAAAGGTCTGTCTCCTTAACTCGAATGCATTTACTCTGATGAACAGAGCAGGACTGTACCAAGCTAAAGCAAATTTGTTATGAACTTTGGGGCATGTCTCAGAAAGACAGGCTCAGGCAGTTTCCCCAGAAGTGGAGGACTTAGAATGGTTAGGGGGCGTGATAAAAAAAAAAAAAAAAAAAAAAAAAAAAAAGTAGCACCATCCTTTCCCTACCTTACTGTACAAGTCTGGGCAAGTTTCTTAAGTTATCTATGCATTAGTTTTATCCCCTACACTTAGAGGAGGATGCATCTTTTTTATGATCATTTTGCTTGCCAACATTTTATAAATTGAAGTCTTTGATTTCTGGCACACTGGTGTTAACATATATGGTTTCCTTCTGCCCAGCTTTCTTTTTCCTGTGAACACAACTCATCTCTTCGTTTTGGGGATCCAAACCTTTTCCATTGTCTACGGTACAGTTTGGGTGGGGCTTATCGTATCTCTGGCTCCAGAACTAGGCATGTCAACCAGGCCTGGCCAATGAGAATACCAAATCCTTTTGATTACAATGATTGTTTAGGGGTTGACGTGTGACTCTAGTCAGCCAATGAGAACCGTGCTTGGGGAAAAAGTCTCCTACTCAGGTTGCAAATCTGGTAGAAGGTAAGTCTGGAGCTGCTGACTGGCTATCTTTGCCATTGCCTGGGGCGAGTCTACGAAGAACAAAGTAAATAGTAAGGTAAACACACAGGAAAGTAAAGCCCATAGATTCAGATCCTTTCTGGTTGTACTTATGTCTGAAACGTTTTCCACAGAAAGAGGTCTAGAGGCTCCTAGAGCAACAGCGACTCGTGAATCACACTGTGGCAATTAGACAAGGAGGAAGGCAGGACCCTGCGCATGATGTTTCCAGTTTCACAATGATGCCCATATTTCAAGCTTGTCATGAATACAAAGGTCCAACTCTGTGGGCTTGGATGATTTGGATGATGAGGATGTCAGTGCATTTGGAAAGTGGGTACCAGAAATCCCGCTCCTGTTTCCAGGGGCTATGTAAACCTCCTGGATGCTGGTGTGACCCCTGAGAGGAGGGGAAGGCTCTAAAAATGATTGCGTTTACTTTTCCTGCCAACCCATTTCAGTAAAGGCTTCATGTTAGATAGAATTCAATTACATTTAAAAACTTTAAAAATACAGAAATGTGATATATCTCGCACACCTGAATTATTTAACTGAAAATCATGCCAACTGGCGAGCATACTCCTTTCTCTTTTCCCTGTCTTTCTTGTCAACTCTACATTGCCTGACTCATTGTCCTTCATGAAGTAGGTGTCAATGCACCTTGTGGGTTTTTTGTTTGTTTGTTTGTTTGTTTGTTTTTTAAGTGGTTGACAGGAGCTTTGTTATTGTTAGGAGCAAACTGCTAAGAGGGTAGAGATGGGTGTGACAAAACCAGGGTTTCTGCTTGGTAGGGTAAGAGAAGTGATGCTTGATCTATTTCTTAAAGCATGTATAGTACTCAGCTCTTGTGAGGATGGTGGCAGAAGACACTGCATGAGAAAATCACAACACTGGCAGGTTACAATACCTGGGGAAGGAAGGTGGTGGCCTTCTGAGCATGAGTCGAGTTTTAGATAGGAGTGGTAGAAAATGGGTTGATTCTGAAGGGTCTTTAAAGTTAGGCTAAGATTATAAAGTTTAGTTAAAAGATAACTAGAGTCCATGGAAGGTTTGTCAGGAGGGAGTCGCATGAATAATCTTTGGTTTAGAATAGCTCTAATGACACTGTTTAGGATATTGGTTCCTGAAGCGTGACCTCACCTGGGAACCTGTCTGAAATGCAAATTCCTGGGCCACACCCGGGCCCTCCCTAAGGGGGAACACAGCAGTCCGTGTTGAAGCAGTCCTCCAGGTGATTAGGAAGCACACTCAGGAACTAGTGGAAGTGAAGGGAAGGGGAGCGTGCGTTTCCTATGAGTCACCTGATGAAACTTGAATCTATCGCCTTCAGATGTTTTAAACCAAAGGTAATGCAACCCACAATGTGTTAACATGTCGCCCACCCCTTAAAAAGAGAAAGTAGAATTTATTCCTTTGTGTGAGGAACATATTAAAGTGCTGCTTCCCCTACCCCCAACCCTCTTTGCTGAATTTCACACACACTATGCAAAACACACCCCCAACCTCAACTATTTTCCAGAGAAATAAAGTAGGGGAAGTGGTGTAGGGCCGGAATTAAGGCACAGGCACCTCCAATCCCCAGACACCTGATTTCTTATTGGCAGAAGACTCATTATAATAGCTCCCGCTCTGGAGGCATGCAGATACCTTTAGATAGTGGTTTTTCATGTGAATGGCACTCAAAGGGACAGGAACTTTGCTTTGGGTTTCTTTTGGGTTGGTTTCAAAACTACTTTTCAAAACATTCTCAAAATGTTCTTGATGTAATGCCCGTGAGATATTGGCAAAGGGTGGCCTGTTCGGCAACACCGGGGCCTGTGGCAGGCGGGCAAGCTGGTGGGCAGGCAGGGTTAGAGCAGAAAACCTTGCTTGGAGTCCACGCCTCACACATGCTTGCTGGTGCACGGTGCTGCGGCTTTAGATCTAGGACCTGGGACATCTTCCCACACTAGGGGGGCACCCTGTGCTGAGGACCAAGGAAGAAAGAGCCTCCGTTCTCCAGGTAGAGTCAACCAGGACTGTGGTCTCAGCAAATAACACAATGTTTCTGACCACTGGCTGTCCAACTCACTGGCTCATGCACATTTTATTTCATACATTTCTTTTGAATGCCATGCAAAATTTCTAGAGTTTGCAGGGAACTCTAGGCCATGAAGAACATGGCCTAGATAGAAGCTCCCCTGATAGGAGCTCCTGTGGTCTCTTAACACTTCCAGAAATGGGCCACAGATTATTTTAAAGAATGTAAAACATCAGTGTATGAATGTGTCAGATACTTGCTCATTCTAAGCGTGGTGTCAGACCACCAAAGCACGACTGCAAAGGAGCTGCCTGGGAACCAGTCTTGAGATGCTCAGCAGATGATCCAGCTTACCTTATAATGGGGACCAGAGATGGCGAGAATGAGGTTAGAATGACGGGGAGAACTTCTTTGGAGAGGTCTGGTGTGGCTGTGCTGCGAGTCCCACCGCCTTCTGTTAAATAACATAAAATATTAGTGTCACTGTAGGCAGGCATACTTTGCAGAGTCAATTACATTACATAACTAGGCCAGAATTTCTGAACCTCAGCACTGATGATATTTGGGGCTGGATAATTCTTTGTTGTGAGGATCTATGTTTCCGTGGTAGGATATCTAGCAGTATCCCTGGTCTCTGCTCACTACATGCTAGTAGCACCCCTCCCCTAGTTCTGACACACAAAAATGCCTCTGGACATTACTAATGCCACCTGATAGACAGAATTACTCATGGTTGAGAACCACTGGCCTAGACCCTGTTGTCTCTGAAAATTACTGTGTGCACGTATGCAGTGTGTGTGTATGTGTGTTTATTACAATAGCTACCTGCTTACTGACCAGAAATATGAGGAGACATATCTTGACCTCATATGAATGAGAGACCTCAAAAAGCTAATCGTTGGAATGGAGTGTGGAAAATCACTTTGCTTTGCTTCTGCGGTGCCTACTTTGCCTCCAGCACCTCCCATGTGTTATTCTAGACTTAGACATTCAGAACCACACTTCCGGAGTTGGATTTGTGATTTATAGAGTAGACTGGTGGCACTTGGGGAGGAAAGAAGCCAAATCGTAGGGCCTGACTTTCTAGTGGCAGAGGCTGGTTTTCTCTAAAGCAAGGACTGAGATTTCACATTATAGAAGCTTTTCAAAGGAAACATTCGATGACAAAGCTGAAGGTTCGGCCCCCCTTCCAAGACCAGATATACTGAATGGGGCCCTCGTGAAGAATTTAATTTTACTTGTTGCTGAAGTATTTCTCCTTGAATTATGGGGACTGTCAAATTCAATATAAATAGTATGTGTTCTCCATATTTTAAGTTTGCTGGTTACCTGCGTCTCTTAGCTCTCTTACCTTATATGTCCTATGTGCTAGTGCTGTGGGAAATTAAGGAATGGAGCAGAAAGAGGAGAGCTTGTTAGTGAAGCCAGCATCTCTTTCTTCCTCTGTGACACCGCTGGGTCCCCTGATTTCTGCTTTGCCAGCTAGTTCCTTGTTAGGCTCTGATAACAGGGAGTTCTAGACAGAGTTAGGGAGACTACAAAGCTGGAGGAGGGAAGAAGGGCTTGCTTCTTCCAGTTTGCTCCCTTTCCTGTGTCACCTGGGCAATGGTTCACCATCAGCAACAGTCGGTTTAAACAGTAGCAGTTGGCTCCAGCCTGCAATTTTTTTTTTCTCTTCCTTCCTCAAACCAGCGTTATGGTGAAAACACCTGACTCCTACTAGAGAATCAGTACCAGTTGGCTGGTGCTGCCACCTTGGAGATCTGTGTTTTGATTCCACTTCCAAGCTCCTAAGGTATTGGTGGCGACCAGGAGTGCCCTTCTTTAGGGCTCTGAGTTCTAGTTCTGCCAACCCCAAGCTTCTAATAACCCAGCTCCGTTTCCTGATCTCCTCCGACAATCCTCGGGGTGCTGGCTGCTTCCTACAGTTGCTATGTCTGAGTTACCTCGATTTCCCCTTTTGGATTTTCAGTCCTTTAATACATATTTAACCACTATGTTTCCAGTGTTGCTGGCTGGACCTCGACAGGAACAGGAAACAGGTTTATCCACATCATCTCTGTGATGAGACCAGCATAGTGACAGCAGTTCTGCCTCGAGGCATTTGGTGACCCAAAATGTCTCCAGCAAGACCAGCAGCAGAGCTAGCAAAGGACTTCAGATAGGCTAACCGTGGCAGGAAGGAGTATATAATGCCAAGAACCAACTGCAAAGTGGAAAAACTGGGAGCACCCGTACAAAAAGCGGCCCCCCCACCCCAAATCTACAGGGAACTATAGGTAAGGTTCTATTTTCTTTACATCAAAATAGCACCTAACTAGGTAGAGAAGAAAATATCAGCGTTAATTACATACAATAAGAAAAGATACTGTCTTACGGAACTTTTGTTCGGTTGTACAGATATGCATGCACATGTATACTAGTGTGTAACATAAAATGGCTTTTCTGCTGTGGGGCTGTAATAAAAGAGAGCTGAAGGGAGGCTGATGGTTCGGACTCATGTAAAATCATGGGAGGTCTGTGCTTTTTTTTTAAATTTCGAGGAGATTGACCTGGGTAAATAGCTATATAGTCATTCGGTCTTAAGGGCCCCTTACTCACTGAGGGGGCTGTCGGTCGGAACTTCCAGGGCACCCCCAAGTCTGAGAAATGGAGGGCCTGGGAAGGCCTGAGGACCCCTGTCCAGGCCTGGCCACCTGGACCCTGCGTACCAGCTCCGTGGGAGCTGCTGGCTCTTCTGTTCTCTTCCCATTCTTACCTCACATATGAACCACCACGTATTCATCCCTCCAGTGAGTGCAGGGTCAGAATCTACCACCTTAACTGAAGCAAAATTATACCAGCTTTTCAATTTAGGAATATGTCATCTGAAATGTCTTAGGCCCTGTGGTCAGTATTATTGGACTTCACTCAATGCAGTGTTTCTCAGACTTTTGGGATTAGTTTTCTCTTTCTAAAACTCTAACACACACACGCACACAAGCTTTTTATTACCATTCCAGGTAGCAGATGTCTGAATTTAGGATGTTGGTGACCCTTTGGATACGAGCCAGCCGGGCAGCACTCCCTCACCTCAGGGGCTCATCTAAAAAGCCTGCTCACAGACTGGCTGTATTTGGTCAGGACACTGAGTGGGAAATCTCAAACCTGGTTAAGAATACAGGGGCCTAGACACACCTTAAAAATTGAGAGTGAGCCATTCTTCTGGAGCATATTTTGAAAGAATATTCCTAATACAAAAAGACCAGTGGCAAATTGATCTCCTGCTCAAGGTCCAGGCTTCTGCTCTTGTGGAATTTTTCACCAACATGGTCCTCCCCCAGGCTAGCATCTATCTTACCAGCATTCTGCCCTGGGGTTGTATTGTGAATTCCTTGGAGTCCTCAGCAACTCCTTGGCATTCAGTCCTGCGTCCTTCGTTTTGGGGGTTGAGCTGGACTACATTGCTGAGATTTTAGAACCTCTTTCATGCTAGGGGTAAGAAAAGAAACAGTTACCTTAAGCACAATTGATAAAGTGCGCAGAGAATTCTATTCTCAAAAGAATGCAGAGGGGAAAGATTATTTGGCTGTGAATTCACTATGTTCTTCCAGACTATGAATCTTCGATAACTTTTAAATTCCAGTTCCGTGCTGAAACTTGGATGAGATGCAGAGAGATGATCGGATCTAACATTGCAGGCAAGAAAAAGAAGAACAGAGGAATTTAAATGACTTATCTGAGCTCATTTAACTGGTTATCAGCAAAGCTATTGGACATAGCATTGATTTCCAATAGGTACTTTGTCTTAGGTATGTCAAATATAACCTATTGTTAAGCAGCATACCACATGGTAGGAGGGCTGCAATTTCACAAGCATTTACTTGGCATTGGACAATTAATTAAACATTTGTATCCACTAGAAATCTCCTAATAGAATACCTGGCTCAAGCTTCAGATGGCTTACCCTTACAGTCCACCACGGGAATGAATAGGGAGAGTGTTACCCAAACAGTTAGAGAAGCACA
This sequence comes from Rhinolophus ferrumequinum, assembly GCF_004115265.2. Classification (NCBI taxonomy): domain Eukaryota; kingdom Metazoa; phylum Chordata; class Mammalia; order Chiroptera; family Rhinolophidae; genus Rhinolophus; species Rhinolophus ferrumequinum. The sequence goes on from NC_046300.1 coordinate 19,918,614, forward strand.
TGATTTCCTTGCTAAGGTGAATGTATGTGCAATTGTGGATACAGTTGCCTTTGTACCAAAAATGAGATTATGGAGAAGTAAAGATGAAATTATAGACCTTCAAGTTCATATCGTAGCTGAAGAAATGGCATGATCTCAGCTGTCTTGTTGGTATTTAATACAGGATTTCATATACCATTGCGTGTTAATATATTATTGAGTTGGAGAAAGGAGACACTGTACATGTGAGTCACGAGTAGAGTGCTGATCAAACTTTAATGGTAACTGGAGATCTTGTTAGAAAATGTAAGTTCAGATTCAGTAGGTCTGGGTGGGGTCTGAGATTCTGCATTTGTCACAAGTACCCAGGAGGTTGGGGTGCTGCTACTTCATGGGCCATATTTTGAGTAGCAAATATCTAGTAGGTTTGTTTGTGAAGATGAGTAGTGGAAAGGTTACTATATGCTTGAAGTGGAACTATATGCTTTGTGTCTACTACTCACTAGATAAATAACCTTAGGAAAATCCGTGAACCAAGTGGAGCAGTAGTTTTTTAATGAGTAAAATGAGATAATGATACTTGTTTCAAGCAAATAAGAAAATACATGGGCAAGTGGTTTTGAAAAGCCAGGCCATATAAATAATTGCTAGCTATGGATATCATCCTACTATGTACCTAATCTGAACGCTTAAGAGAAAATACTTTATGGTTACTGGTTGGGGAAACATTCCTCCATAAAACTCAGAGAGGGAATTCCTATCTGCAGTTTATAATCAAATTTCCAATAGTTTGGTGACAAGAAAGTGGCCTGCAGGAAGTGGCTAATGTAGTGATAAGCCTAAGAACACATTTGACTATCATGCACTGTGTTCGGTCTTGTTGGGATTTAATCCAACCAGTGATATTCGTAGGCAGGACTATAAAAACAGAGCCGGACAGTAATAACTGTGCACAGTATTTACTTTCTTGTAGAGTCATGACTTTGGAAGTCTTTCCAGACAATACTGGGTCTTGAAAAGATGCCACTTCAGGTTATATAAACACACAGTGTGCCCAAGAGAACTTCTGTGTGGGTAATGGAAATCTCACAGCTAAGCAAACGAAGGGACTCTGTTTGTCAGGTCTTCCTTCCCTTCCACGGCAAACCAAGCAGGAAAGTGAATTCCTGTGGGATAACAACAGGATGCCTCCCTTAGGTAAATAGCAGATTTGTAAAAAGCTGTCTGTCTACTCCTTCCCTGTGTACATCATAGATGATTTGCCTATGAGCATTTCGGCTGCCAGTGAATGCTGATGTAATGGATAAATTGATCTGTTAGACTGTGGCCCTCTTTCTCTCTTCTGTCTTTCTCCAACCCAACTCGCACCCTGACTAAACACTAGGATATCATCTAAATAGAGAGAATAAGACCACTCCAGTTTTCAGTCTGTCCTATTTCAATGGAGTGGAAACAATTTCACAATAATAGCTTTCAACAACCCATATAACTAATGGAAATGGAACCATACTTTATTCTGAGTGTCCGAGTAACAATTTTTCACTCACAAGACAATATCTCAGTGATGTGTGCTACTTCTCAATGTTCATTAAGACTAAAAGCAAGAATAATAATCTCCCTTCAATTAATAAAGGGAGATTACCACCAGCAAGTGCTTTACAAATATTTGTTCTTATACATCATTGGGGAAAAGGGCAGCCATAGTTAAACCTTTGTTCAAATCCTAGTTCCACCTCTTTCTAGTTGTTTGATCTTGGGCAATTTACTTAATGTGTTAGACTTTGGTTTCTTCATCTATAAAATGGGGGTCACAGTAGAACTCACGGAGTCATTGCGAGGCTTAAAGAAGATACTGCATATGTGTAATATTTAGCATAGGACTTGGTACGTAGTAGAAGTTCAAAAAATACCAAGAATTCTTACTATGATTGTCTCCATGCTAACCTACTGACACCACAGCATTACCTACAGTCCTGTAGCACATATGTTCTGGGTGTTGGAGCTTATAGAAGTGAATTCCAAGGTCTTGCAGATGTCTGGTTTAGTCAATATTGATACTCAAAATCATAGCAGCTACAATTAAGGGCAAGACAGACCTATGTGTTGTACACGTGTGAATTCTGAGGGTAACCCTAAGATATATTATCTTCATATATAAATGAGGAAACCAAGGTTTAGAGACGTACCTGGTAGATTGTAGAGTTGGGATGTGAACCCTGGATGTCCAATAATCTGACATGCAAATTAGCACAAATGCTAAAGCCCGCATGGCTTACAACTGCTTAGACTGATTTACACCCAGCAGCTATACGCTGCTGGAGTATTTGGCGACTGTCTGGGGGAGGCATATTTTTCTTCTAGAAATCAATAGAATTTGGGAGGTTACAATACCTGTGTATATGCAAACAATTCCTTCTTTCTGAAAGGGAGGTTTCTAATAGTCTTTCAGATATGCTATGACTCGTAAGGAGAAAGATCCAAGAAGTTTCATTTTGACAGGGAAGACATCTCTGACCTCCTCAAACACTGTGAGTCTTACCTTCATGTGTCAGAGCAAGTACCCATAGTGTGATCTTAGAAAGCTCCCGTGGCCACCCAAATCAGATCACTTCTACCTGCTCATCAGTGACTCTTCAAGGCAGTGAAACCCAATTCTGTCATCATAGATTATGTGAAACAAAGCCCTGAAAAAAGCAAAATGACATGTCCTAGTGGCGGCTTCTGTGAAATGACACAAATCATGGCTTTTGATTTTAATAGCCAGGCAATCTGGATCAAGATGGGCAAGTTTGTTTGAACTTCCCTTATCCTCCTTAAAATAAGTCTAATAATAATTAGCTCATGGACCATTGCAAAGATCGAATGAAACAACATTTCTAAAGCAGTTAACTCACCACTTGGAATATAGTAAGTAGAATGACAGTAGCTGTTATTATTGCTAGTTACTTTCCAGAGCGTAATTTTAAGAGAAACTTAAGGATCCTGAGTAACTGTGAGATCTGTGGGATACTCTGGGGGTAGGGGAGATAATAAACGGACAAAAGGATGACAAAGGAAGAGGCAGGCTTTTCCAAATAGCTGACCCTCTTCCCTGGCCCCCTCATGGTGAACCCTGTGGAGTATGATCCCTGATTTGATGGAAGTGTTTTCTGAGTGTGCAGACCTAATCTCCCTTAAGCAGCTGCTCTAAATGACGGAGCATTATTCACTTGTTCTCTATTGAACTGAATTCAGTTAGGTTCTCATACACATCTCCATCAAATTAGCCCTTGAAAAGTCACCAATGACGTCCACATTGCTTAATCCAATGGCCCTCAAGGAATTCTCAACTTAACCAACCAATAGCTTTTGAAATTTTGATTCCACTGGAGTCCAAGTGAATCTATTCTTGAATTATTTCCTTCCCCTCTGGTTTTAGATTCTTAATATTTTTTGCTGATTCTTCTTCATCTCTTTGAACCCCTCATGTTGGGACTGTTCCAGGGCTCAGTCTTTAGACCTCTTCTTTATACTGTCTACATTGATTCTCTTGGTAGTTGCCTCAGTCTAATTGCTTAACGACTCTTATTGTACCTCCAGCCCCAACCTCTCCACTGAACTGCAAACATACTTTTCCACGTGAATGACTGAGGCATTACAAATTTAATTTATTCAAAATTCAACCCTTCTGTTCTCCAGCAGCCCTATACTTGCTCTTCCCATAGACTTTTAATATCAGTAAATGTCAGTCTATTCTACCAGTTGCTCATGCCTGAAACTTCAGAGTAATCTTAGCCCTCTCCCTTTTTATTACATGGCAACTTCAGCAAATCCATTCTCTACCTTCAAAATATATTCAAAATGCACCCAATTTGTACAAACTTAGGACTCAACCTACTCTGGCTCATCATCTCTCACCTGGAATATTGGAACATCTTTTAAATTAATATCTTTCTGCAGCCTTATCCATCTATAGCATACACTCAGTAAAGCAGCACAAATTCTTTAAACCCCTGATTTAAAATTTAGTGTGACTATATTACGCTTTGCTTAACCACTCCAATGGCTTCACATTTCAGGGTAAAAGCAATAGCCCTTGTGATGGTCTGCATCTCTGACCTTTTCTCCTATCACCTCCAGCCCTGCTCCCCCTGCCCTGACCACTCCAGCCTTTATTCTTCACACAAGTGCATTCTTGCCTTGGGGCTTAGACTTGCTGCCTCTTCTGTCTGGAATCCTTTTTCCCTGGATATCCTCACTTTCTTTAGGTTTCTGCTCAGCTATCACCTTATCGGAGAGACCCTAACAATTCTGTCTCATATACCCCCCCATTAGCTATCTTTGCATACTGTTTTATTCATCTGCATAATAACTGATATACTGTTTATTTATATTTATTGGTTTGTTTTCTGTCTCTCCACTAGGACAAAACTTTCCAACGGCAGAGACTTTATCTAATGTGTTCACTACTCTGTCTTCAGTGTGTAAAACAGTGCTAGGCATGTGAATGAGTGAATGGATCAATAAAATGAAAGCATGTGGCAGAGACTGGCTAGAGATCCACAGAACTTATTTCTTCTTTCTGGGAATATGATTAGTTGAACATTCACCAGCACCTTAAGTCTAGGTGGTAATCATGACTGGTTTTCACCATGAGAGGGGTGTATTTTACTGATCAATTCCACTGAGACCATATTTTGAAAATGACATGGCTGGAAAAGAAAGGAACCTGTATCATTGAACCACCATGTGGAAGGTAGGCTGCTGAACCCCACTGGATGTGAGCAAGAAAAATACCTCGTGTTGTATTAAAGCCACCGAGAAGTGCGGAACACCCGTTATAGCAGTGAGCCTTTACTAACCTTGAAAAATCCTATTAGAGATAGAAAGTATTTAGATGAAAACTAATCTAACTGAAAATACTGAGGCTCAGAAAGATTATGTTTGTGATTTCTCTAAGGAAAGGCTGCCAGATAAAACACAGAATGCCCAATTAAGTTTTAATTTCAGGTAAACAATGAATAATTTTAGTATATATTGCATGGAACACACACAAACATATATACAGAGGGTGCCACAAAATGTATACACATTTTAGGAAAGGAGAAACTGTATTAAAATTGTAATACTCAATATATACCGATAACAAAAGATGAATACAAGTCACGTTTGACTTCTGCAATTACAAGAGGTGCTCAGAGTGGTTACCAACAGCGTCCAGAAACTTCTGATTATGGTGAACTATTGCTTGATTATAGATAACATCTCTTCAAATGTGTATATATATTTTTTGGCAACCCCGGTATACACACACACAAACACACACACACACACACACACACACACACACACACACACACACACTAAGAAAAGCATTTGTTATTTGTCTGAAATTAAAATGTAACTGGGCATCCTGCATTTTCATTTGATAAATGTGGCAATCTTAGTCTAAGGGGTCTTTGTAACAGAATTGAACCTAATTTTAATGACCAATCCAACTTTCTTTCCATTAGTCTACCCAGAAAATTGCTAGTACAGGCATGTTGAGAGGGAAAAACTCTTACATTTACATTTTCTAGCCGCCGTTTGCAAAAATATCTAACAATATTCAGAAACTTTGAGAAGCCATTTTTCTAGCTCTTTCTCCCAGGAGAGAATTGTGGTTTGAATACAGGCTATGGCCTATGGCTATATCTAATTCTGTGTTCCGTATAGCTGAGCTTCAGTATTAATATCCAACAACTTTTCATTACCAGGAGAAGTAATTATGACTAGATAATCCCACTGATAATATAATAGGGTCAGTTTAAAGGTTAGTTCTGTAATTTAAAAGTGCTATAAACCATTCATTTGTTCCTGATGCTCATTTCCCACCAGAAATCACAAACCTCAGTGGAGCTTTGGTGATCATCTCCATAGCAACTAGGTACCGCCTTCATCACAGAATGAGAACTGTGAAATTCCCAAGAAAAGATCCAGGATTTAAATAGACTTTGCTTTCAAACCAATAAAACAAACAAACAAACAAACAAAAGAAACAAATAATCACAACATGGAAAACTACGTAAGTATACATGTAAAACTGAATAGCTTTCAAAATAGTTGCTATTTTTACGAGGCCATTATGAGAAAAACTAATGGGCCACTTTATGAAACTCAAGGATCCTAAATGTTCTCTTATAGTAACCTGCTCTCAATAATAACTATTTTAATTCATTAAAAATAAAACAGTATGGAAATTATGATGCATAAATTAATTTACAGTCAGATGAGTAGAAATTTGAAATGGCCAAATAGTTGCTAAAAAATGCATTCTTCATGCAGTACTTTTCACATATGCATTGAAAATGTAAGTGTTTTACATTAGATTTTAAAGGATTTTAAAAGCACTGGCTTGTTCTTTAGAACAAGGGTTGGCAAACTACAGTCCATAGGCCAAATCTGGTCTACTACCTATTTGTAAAAGTAAAGTACTTTGGATCACACCTACACCCATTCATTTATACATTCTCTATGGCTGCTTTTACTCTCCATTGGAGGAGTCCAGTAGTTATGACAGAGACCATAGGACCTGCAAAGCCTAAAATATTTACTATCCAGCCCTTTACAGAAAGTTTGCCAATAGACCCCACAGGATTCATTGTGGGACACTCTCTTTCTTAAAGTATTTTCACTTCAACAATAAGGCCTTTTTAAGTATATGGAGGGTGGCAGAAAAAAATGTGTACACATTTTAAGAAAGGAAAACTGTATTAAAATTGTAATACTCAACACATAATGATAACAAAAGATGAATACAAGTCACGTTTGACTTCTGCAATTACAAGAGGTGCTCAAAGTGGTCACCATCAGCATCCAGACACTTCTGATGACGGTGAAGTACTGCTTGAGCAACGCTGACCAAGTGTCCACTTGTATACATTGTTTTGGCACCACACCAGGTATATTTAAAAATGTGACAAAATGCCCCCAAAATGTTGTTCTGAACCTACTAAAGTTACAGAAACTAGATGATACAATTAAGTACTGTTACGAAATGCTGAGCTAAAATGGGGATGGGAATTTTTCTCACTAGGATTCTGTAAAATAAATGATTAATTCTGAAATTAAAGATGTGGAACTTACCAAGGGAGGATGGAAATAGACAAGAGTGGTAAATGAGGAAACAGAGCACAAAAAAACTATCGTGAACTTGGCAATTTTAGGCAGTGGTGTATCACTTGCACTGAGTGTGTTAACATTCCATTAGCCAAAGCAAGTTTCATGGTTCAGCCTAAAGTCAAACAGTAAGGAAGTAATGGAAGGACGTGCGAAATCATATTGCAAAAGGCATGGATACTGGCAGGGGAGAAGAAATCAGGCCATTAATTCAAGCTGCCATCCTAACACAACCTGTTTGCTAATGTATCTCTCATAGATGTTATCTTTTGCTCTGCTCTCTCCAAAACCTCTTATAGCTCGATATGTGCACTCTTGCTCAGCTGCCTCTCCATTTCCCCAACTGAGGATATCCTTTGTAAGAAATACTCAACCTAGTCATTGCAAGATGAGTATTTTCACTTAACTCTCCTAACTAGCTGGAGATAGCAACTCTCTGATTAAAAAATAAGAATTTATCAACTCAGTGCCAGCAAACTTGCCGAAAAAAAAATGTTAAATTGGACATTTTCTTGACTTTCATTTTTAAAGTCTGATCCTAAAAGCCTTATAACGTTTTTAATTTATTCCATATTTGCCAAAGCTTTGGGAATTCAAAAAGTACATCACATGCTTCTCTCTTATATATATATATATATATATATATATATATATATATATATGTATATATGTATATATATATATTCCTTCATTATTAAATTTTTAAGGTTGATGTACTAGCTAAGGTTACTGTGGAAAATATTTCAGATTTGGCAATGGAGTCTGCTCACATGGGCTGTTCTACTATGTGTGAACATGCCACACTGCCTGTGGAGGGAGAGAAGAATAGGGATGGGAGGAGGGGAGAGGAAAGAAAAGGAAAGGAAGGCTTTCATTTGGCTCTGGTGAAAATGATAATTTTTACGTGTCTCCCTGGCGGTGGCAATCTTAAAATTATGATTTATTGTGGGGCTCCCTCTGGCCTGACCAAGTGCCAAATGACTGCAAAATTATGTAGTTATCCTGTGAGTGTATCTCTACCTTGTGCATTCTCTTTCCATCAGCTGTCATGCTACATTGATTCTCATTTGGAACCAAACCAAAGGCGATCATCTGTTTGTTAGGTTTGTCCAAGTTTTTGCCCTTTCTTGAGCTGAGAGCTCTGCGGTCCAGATTATAAGTATTCTGTCTGCCCAGCCCGGAGGCTTGACATGGCTCACCAGTCTCCACATAGAACAAAGGGCAAGAAGCCACTTGAGTGACCCTGGCAAAGTGAACCTGAACATTAAGAAGCCAGGCTAGATGATGCCTTTGCCTGCTGTCAAGGAAAATGAGCCTTTTGTTGTCATTTTAAATTACCCGTGTAGTTCAAGTTCAATAAGCCTTTCACCGTCCTTGTATTACCACCATATTCCATGATTTTATTGGCCCTGAGGCTGAAATGTAATCAATTTAACTCTCTGTTCTTGAATGGCCCTTTGGCAAAGATACTGTGGCTCGAACGAGGATTAGGCAAGGAAGGACATTGTTGGACACTGATGTGAAATTCCCTTGTGGTCGAAACAGAATTAACTATTTCTTTCACCACCCCCATTGTCAGAATCTTTGTACCGGCAAGGCTGGCTGGCAACATGCTGGGAACAAATGAGATGAGATTCATTTAGTTCTTCACTGATTCATGCAAAAACACTCTCCTAGGTGTGACGTGGGTGAAATGAGGTTGACGCCCTGACTTTTGTGTCAGGGGAGCTGACACTCTCCTAAGGGACAGGAAATGCATACACATAGAAAGAGAACCAATATTCCAGAGGCTCTCTATGGTGAGAACAAGTGGATGCTCTGGGAAATAACTTTTAGACGAGTGGGAAGGTATCAGTGTTTTTCACATATTTTTAAATTATGTAACAACATTTTTCCAATGTAGCTTACAGGAAAGCACTGGATATGAAATAGATTAAAGTGGCTCTCCTTGAAATATCTGCAGCCTTGCCCTTCAGGAAGTTGGAATTATTGAGGCGCTCCCGCTCCCAGCCTCCCTTACCAGTTTGTTTCACTCTATTAATTAGTTATCCACAAGTGGCATCACTATGTTATGGGCTCCAAGAAAGCAAGCGTTCTTAGTCATCCTGTCCTCTAAGAGCAAGGATAGAGCAAATATGAGGCAAATGAGCTCCGGCATGCCCCTCCCTCATCAAGGACAGACCTTGCTTATTAATCACAAATCTCTGTTAGTCTGAGTCGAGATTTAGCTTCAAAACTCTTATTCCCATGCTCCAGGCAGCCATCACCAATGTACTGCGTTGAGAAAGGAGAATAAATTGACTTGCCTTTCCTATTTTATCATTGAACACAATACTGGGAAAATGGTAGGTGCTCAGTAAATGTTTGATAATGTAATTTAAAAACAAAAGTCTCATTTTCATAGACTAGCCACACATTCACAGGAGATTTAATATGGCAAGAAATGAGCATAAAACATTTCTGTGTCTTGATACTTCCTCTGCCCCGAAATCTTCCATATTCTTCAGATCATTTCCCCTAAGGCTGTGAATTGGAATCATCCGGCTACATTGAAGGAGGACTACACATGAACGCTTGTTCACGGAAATGCTCCCAGCAGCCATGTTGAGGGTGCCTTGCGTAGCTGCAATCACACAGAACTATTTTTGTTTTTTCACTATTAAGTCCAAAACCCTGTCAAAATACAAAGCAATGGGTTTCTATCAGCTCTTGGATAACAAACAACACTTAGACGTTCATATTACTTTTCCGAGTTTGTAAAAGCTGGCTAAGAACTCAGATCCAACCAACACCAATTTATTAAGCAAATATTATATATGAAATGCCAGGCACTTTGTAAGTTTTTATTGAATGAATGAAAGAATAAATTATACCAAGTTGCTTAGTATTTGTTCCTGTTTAGAAGGAACTCATAATCAAATATGGAAAACATATGATTAAACATCTTATGTCTATAGTGTACTTTTCAACTTCTTTTCCCTTCATTTAGGCTCTTCTGTTGGTCTTCAGAGCCTTTTCTCACCGACCTTATCCACCTGGCATAATGCTTTTCATTCTTTGAAGTCTAATTCAATGTTATATTCTCTATTAAATCTTTCAAATCCATGTCTACTATTAGAATTTAATGTCATTTCATTGTTGTTCCCTTAGTACTTTGTTTATAGTTCAATTATTGCAGAGGGTATCTTTAATTATGGTTAGTAATTTATGTTTCCATTCCCCTATCAGATCCGTCAGGGTGGGAGCTATATTTTTCTTCATTTATTTATTTATTTTTTAAATTCCTAGCACTGAGAGCACATATTCTATCATAGACTGGGATTCCCAGAAATCAAAGCCTATGGCAATGGCTTATGTGAATTCTTATCAGGAAATGACATTTCAAGGAGCATGAACAAAAGGCTAGTGGGGCACTGAAAGGAAAAACATAATTTGTTATGGAGCTGGCTGTGGTCAGCTATCAAATGTGAATGATTGCTTGATCTCACAAGACAGTGTTTTGGGAGGTCATCTGAATAATACTTTTTAGGATAGTCTATCCTTGAGGAAAAGGTTGAAAGGATTTATTTATGAGTTTTTGTCTTCCTTTGGTGAATTTTGCCCCATTTGGCCTGAAGTGGCTTACATGAGTGCACGTGTGGAAGACAAATTATTCCTATAATATTTCATGCCTCAGTTTCTGTAGGGACAACCCAATACAGGAGGAGAAAGGGTCTAAACATGGGTATGAAATGAGGTATTAGCAAGTCACACTACCTGAAGTGTGTCTGAACCCATGCAGAACTGGTCTATACAGCAGTGACTAGGCCAAGGGACAGGTGAGGCTTAGAGGACTGGAATGCCTCATAAGATATGTGTGATTCATAGCATATACGTAATAGTCTTTACAATTGAGTGGTAGCCTATGGTGACAGTCATAATAGAGGTGGTATACATAATGTGTCGTGGGAGAAATTAGCATTGACCATGGCAGGTCAATTTAGGCCGAAGAAATTTCATGGAAAAAATAATGTGACAATCACACGGAGAGTTCAGGAAATGAAGAAAAACCTATTGAACTCAGAGTATGGCCTGATTTTAAGAAGAAATGAGGTTAGAAAGTTTATAAAAGTTCTTGAATTAATTCACCCAACAGATATTTTACTGAGTACCTATAATGTTCTAGCACCTTTCTAGTCACTGGAAAACAGTAATGGACAAATCCTAGGATTTGGATTTAATTCAGGACAGAGCTAAAGGAAGGTTTCCTTGCAAGCTAGAAAATTAAAACCTGCATACTATAGGGCACAAAGTAACCAAATGACAACTCTCCTTCCTGTGCTTCACCTGGAGAAGGCATATCTAATCATGTTACACAGGAAACACTGCGCAGGGGAAAATTATTTTCAGATCAGATGCTAATCAGGAAGTGACTTCCTGCCAGGGAGCATATATAACCCTTCCAACCTCTACTGTTTGCCAGAAAGTGCTCTTTACTGTAGATAATGGAGACACAAGACAGAGAACTTAGCTATTGAGTTGCACAAATAATAAGCAGACAACATTTGAAATAAGGCTGAGCATTTAAACCACCTGCCTTTGGTTAAAGGTACTGAAGGTGCAATCTTCCATATAAGACCATTGACAAATTAAAAAAAAAAAAAAGTATGCATTTAAAATTAACTCTGAGCAGATACAAGTGTAAGTGACTAAGGTTGCTTCGTACAATCAATAATGCCCCTTAAACCGAGAGCTAACAAATTCTAAACCAGACAGAATAAGATGAAAAAAATGCAGACTACAGAAAAAGAAGAGTAGCACATAAAGAAGGAAGAAGATACACTGCACCAGAATATGTATAGAACTCTGACAACTCAACAATTAAAAGAACAAATGACTCAATTTAATAAAGGCTGGCAAAAGACTGGAATTAACATATCTTTAAAGAAAATATGTTAATGAAAAATAAATACAGGGAAAAATGGTCAACATCATTAGTCATTAGGGAAATGCAAATTAAAATCACAAGGAGATACTACTTCATACCCGTTAGGATGATTATGATAATAATACTAACAATAAAAATGGAAAATAGGTGTTGGAGAGGATGTGAAAAAATTGGCATTCTCACACATTGCTGGGGAGAAAGTAAAGTGGTACAGACATTTGGAAAAGAGTTTGGCAGTCCCTCAAAACACTTAAACATAGAGTTATCATATGCTTTCATATTTTCACTCTTAGGTACATACCCAAGAAAATTGAAATCATATATCCACAGAGAAACTCGAACACAGATGTTCATAGCAGCATTAATCATAGTAGCCAAAAAGTGTAAACCAAAAAAGCCCAAAAGCAAAAAATCTCCATCAGCTGAAACAAAGTGTATATCCATACAATGGAATATCATTTGGCCATGAAAAGAAATGGAATGCTGACACAGGCTACAACGTGGGTGAACTTTGAAAACATTATGATAAGTGAATGAAGCCAGATTCCAAAGGGTGTATATTGCATGACCTCATATATATTAAATGTTCAGAATAGGCAAATCCAAAGAGACAGAAAATAGATCAATGATTGCCAGGGGCCGGGTGTAGGGGAGGGGATGTAGAGATGGGGGAAAGGATAAGGAGGGGTGGCTAATCAGTATCGGGGTAATTTTGTGGGGACATAAAACTGTTCTGGAATTTGATAGAAGGGATGGATATACAAATCTATGAATCTACTAAAAAGCACTGAATTGTGCAGTTTCAAAGGGTGAATTTTACAGTATGTAAGTTATATTTCAATAAAACAGTTATTAAAACATATTCTTATTTTAGAGTGTAAGTTCATTCTTCATGAATTCTTTCATTATATTTACAAATTTTTTAGTTAAAAAAATAATGAAGTATTTGTTCTTAACCAGCTTTTATAAACTGATTGATGTATTTTATGATGGCTAAACTGAGAGAGAGAGAGTGTATGCTCCTCACCCAAGTTTACTCAGATAAAAGTGATGAAGCCAGAATCTAAATTGGGTCTATTGGAAGCCAAATATTAAGCTCTTGATGGTTGTTTATGCTTCTCTCCAATACATAATTCATATATCTTGTTTCGTTCTGGAAAGAATGAGGTGGCTTACTATGACTAAAATAAGAGTAGAACCTATCAGGAACACATACAGAAAAGGCAGAATGTCATTGCTAAGGAAGAAAATATTGCAAATGTGGGTCCAAGAGCCTGGGATTCTGTTTTAAGAAATACTGGTTAGCATCAACAATCTCTTCGAAAATTTACACATGACAACACCATGGACAAGAGCAAAAGTCCATCTATTCTGCCTACTAGAAGCTTAGGTAAGATGTAGTAAGCTTAGCATTTGTCTGCAGAGGGCCACACTGGACATATGAACAGAAGGGCCTACGAAAGAACCTTTTAAAATTGAACTTCTTAGCAAATAAGGGATTCAATTTACTGTAGTAAAGAATTTCTTGGGCTCTGGTTGCATGCTTCAGATCAACTTGGATGAGTACAATACAAATTACTCCTGAGCACCCTACTTTTGTAATATTTACACTAAACTGAAAATTAGCATAGCCTCAGACTTCTTAAATTTCATCTGAAAACCTAATGAAGACAAGGTAGCAGAAGCTTAAGTCTCTGTTTTTGGTTTATTTTCAACATCTGTCATGAATATAATCAAGTCTCAGTTATAAGTGTTTTTGTTTGTTTGTTTGTTTGTTTTTGCAGGATCTAATGATTGAAGGGCTGGTATTGTGGAGTGAGTTTTAAATTCATAAACATGGATTCAAGATTATGTAAAGCTATTTCTAACTGTGCTTGGTGATAATTTTGTTCAGAGATACTAAAAGATTGCTATTAAGACTTGTTTATTTTAAATTGTGAAATAAATGGACACATTTCCCAGAAGTCCTTAAATATTAACAATGAGAATACTTCGGTGATTTTAAATTACCTTGTATTAGACAGTGCCAAAGCCACTTCCTGAACATGATATCAAATTATTTCTGCCCCCTAGGTCCACAGGTTTATACTAAAATTATCAAATTTTACAATTTAAATAAACCTGAGAGAGTATTAAATTCAGTTCACTTATTCTAATAAATTCTATCCTAAAACAGAAATATTGCCATGTTGATTAGGTGTAGCTATCACTAAAATGAGTAGTGATTATTAGGAGACGTCTGTTTTGAGTATTTTTGTTTCTGGTACCTTGTTTGATTCATCAAATATTTGCTGAATGCTTACCACGTGCCAGGCTCTGTTCTGTTTTGCCTTTTATTAAAAATTAATTCAGTAACAAAGTGAAATGTTCACCCCACCATTAACTCATTTTATCTTCCTCTTTCTCATAAGGCCATTATTATGCCATTTGTTCATGATGACTTTAAAATACAAGCACACTATCTTAATCTGGTTTTTTGTTTTCCTTTTTGGTACAAGCAACATCATTACTTGAGTTAGAATACCAAATCAAAATTGATGTGAGATTCTTAAAATTCTAAATGAATAAATATGAAACTTAGAGACTACAAATGCAATTCTTTCTGTGTATCGTGCCGTGAAATAATCATATGTCTGAGATAATAGGTCTGATATGGAAAACTAAAGACTCACAAATTTTCCATCTAACTCAGCCTTACCATTTTAATGATTCAGAACACTAAGCCATCAAATGGGGGCAGGCGTGTTAGACTCTGGAAAGGATACTAGATGGGGAAGGACATGACCCCCTCACCCCTCACTCCACCGTGCACTTGAAGGTGACTGAACGGAGATGACTCAAGGTACCCTCAAGGCCAAGTTAAAACACATACCATAATATACTACATTAACCACTTAGAACAGCAGCTCTCAAGTGGGGGCCTGTGGATAGAATTCAGGGGGGTTTGTGAACTTGGTTTGGAAGACAATTACATCTTAATTTTTACTAACCCCAAGCTAATAGTTATTATTTCCTGTAGTTACAAATGTTGGTAGAAGCCACAGTCATATTAGCAGCATCTATGATTTTGTCACAGGTATTTTTATATTACGTTGTAGTTGTTGCAGATATTCCCAAGTATGGTTAACACTTACCACTACTTCAAAATTATGGGAATATTAGCCCTACGTCTAGATATTGTCATTCAATGCATGAATATAAAGCATATATATTACTGTAGGCTGTAAGTCTTAGTAAGTTTTAGCTTCTTCTTCCTTTCTTAAGGTGTAATTGACAACTGAAATTGTAAAATATTTAAAGCGTACAACCTGATGATTTGATGTATGTATACGTTATGAAAGGATTGCCACCACTGAGTTAATTATTAATAACACATCCACCACCTCTCATATTAATTTCTTTTTGGTGAGAACATTTACATTCTACTCTCTTAGCAAATTTCAATCTGAAGCTTATGTAGTCCCACCTGTTTACTTGTGCTTTTGTTGCTTTTGCTTTTAGTGCCAAATCCCCAAAATCATTGCTAAGAGCTATGTTAAGGAGCTCATCCCCTATGTTTTCTTGTAGGAGTTTTAAGATTTCAGGTCTTAACATTCAAGTTTTTAATCCATTTTGAGTTAATTATTTTTAATAGGATGTAAGATAGGAGTCTAATTTTATTTTCTTGCATGTGGCTATTCAGTTTCGCCAACACGATTTATTGAAGAAACTGTCCTTTCTCAACTGAGTATTTTGGCTCCTTTGTCATACATTAATTGACCACATATGCATGGCTTTATTTCTGGGTTCTCTATTCTGTTCCATTGATCTATGTGTCTGTATTTATGCCAATGCCATACTATTTTGATTACCGTAGCTTTTTAATACAGTTTGAAACCAAGAAGTGTGATGCCTCCAGCTTTGTTTGTTTTTTTCTCAAGATTGCTTTGGCTAATTGAGGGTCTTTTGTGGTTCCATGAAAATTTGAGGATTGTTTGTTCTATTTCTGTGAAAAAAATGCCATTTTGATAGGGATTGCTTTGAATCTGTAGATTGCTTCGGGCAGTATGGACATTTTAACAATATTCATTTTTGCATGTCTTCTTTGCACATTGGCTATGCTAATCTTCTCTGTATCGTTCCGATTTTAGTATATGTGCTGCCAAAGTGAGCACAACAATCTTAAATTTTCCAATCTGTGAGCACAGAATATTTCTCCATTTATTTGTATCGTCTTCTATTTATTTCATCAATTTCTTATAGTTTTCGGTGTGCAGATTTTTCACTTCCTTGCTTAAATTTATTATATTTCTGTTTTATGTTCTTTAACACTATTGTAAATGAGATTGCTTTTTAAATATCTATTTCTGATAGTTCATTGTTGATGTATAGGAATACAACAGATTTTTGCATTATATATTGATTTTGTATCCCAAAAATTTATTAAATAATTTATTAGTTCTAACCATTTTATGGTGGAGTAGTTAGGGATGGATAGATAGATAGATAGATATCTATATATGTATCTATCTATCTATATATATACACAGATATATATATATATATATATATATATATATATATATATATATATAAAGTCATGTCAGTTGCAAATAGAGACAGTTTATTTCTTTTCAATTTGGATGACTTTTATTTCCTTTTTCTTGCCTAATTGCTCTGGCTAGGACTTCCAGTACTTTGTGGAATAAAAGTGGTGAGAATGTGCATGCTTGTCTTGTTCCTGACCTTAGAGCAAAAGATTTCAGTGTTCCACCATTAAATAAGCCATGGGCTTGTCATATATGGACATTAATATGTTCAGGTGCATTTTCTCTATACCTAGTCTGTTGAGAATTTTTAATCACAAAAAGATGTTGAATTTTGTCAAATGCATTTACTGCATCTATCGAGATGACCATATAATTTTTATCCTTTATTTTGTTAATGTGTTATCACTTTTGTTGATTTGCATGTGTTGAACCATCCATATATCCCTAGAATAAATCCCACTGCTCATGGTGTATGATTCTGTTAATGTGCTGTTAAATTTAGTTTGCTAGTATTTTATGAGGTTTTTTTGCATCAATTTTTATCAGGAGTATTGGCCTGTAATGTTCTTTTCTTATATTATCCTTGTCTGGCTTTGGTATCAGAGTAATGGTGTCCTTGCAAATTGAGTTTGGGAGTGTTCCCTCCTCTTCTCTTTTCTAGAAGAGTTTGAGAAGGGTTAATATTAGTTCTTTTTTGAATGGTAGAATTCACCTCATATATATTTTTTTTTAATTTTGATTTTGATAATTGTATCAGTATAATTGGTTTCCTTTATCATATGTATTTTATATTTATTATTTAGAAATTATTCTGTAGAAAGATTCATAGGCCTTACCAGAGTGCTAAAGATGTCCATGCACGCTAAATGTGTGTGTGTGTGTGTGTATATATATATATATATTAAAAATTAAGAGCTTCTACCTTAGAGTGATAGAAAAAACAAAAACATCGTTAGAAGTCTAAAAGAAATGGGCCATTTGGCTACTTTTGCTCCAAATGTCTACCATATGAAACTTTCCGTTTGGCTCCCAAATGTACTGCCTAGGAATTACCTGGAGAATCTTGTTAAAATGCTGATTCTAAGTCAGCAGACCTAGAGTTGTGCCCAGGAATTTGCATTTCTAAGTTCCCAGGTGAAGCTAATTTGCTGGTCCATGGATCATTCTGAGTAGTATGTTTGTTAAGTCTTAGTAAGTTTTAGCTTCTCTTCCAGAATATTTATCTATTCTTTTCTTTCACTTCCCTAGTACTAAGCTGATACAAGTTTAAGTTATCAAATTTAAGAGGTGATGTTTTCCAAGTGGCTGGCCAGATTACTAGCGTTTTTCATCATCAGAAGAGCAAATACCTCTAAGAAGGCTTCAAAGCAAAAACTGTGCCACTGTCCCAAATTATTAGCATGAGGATTATTAGCACCCGCTTTCTTTTTTTTAAATATATGTTTTTGTATGTTTCAATTACAGTTGATATACAATATTATATTATATGATGGAGAGGAGGGTCTGATGCATTTTCCTGGTGAGGAATTTCAACAAGAATATATGGCTGGTGTGATTTAGCTGAAAGTGTTTTTAAATCAAATTGGATAACCACGTCACCACACCCCATGCCCCTTTGGAAGGTCAGAGAATAAAAATAGAGTCTTTAGAAATGCTCTGTGCATTGTTCCCAGCTTAGCTAAGAATGGACTTGATTAGGCAAATGGCCTTTATGTTTCCACATTTCCTATCATTGGGAACTTGTGGAGAGGAAAGATCATTATCAAGGCAATCAACCATTTTCATAGGTTAGTGGTCCCTGGTGGCTTTTTCCACAACTTCCTCTAGGGCTTTGGTTTCCCAAAGCAAAGTGGGAAACCTCTGGTCTATCCAACCCCATCTCCTCATACTGCATTTACAATCACACTCACTTTGGCCTCCGCTAACCACTCCTTTGTTCGGGTGGCAGTCAGCCCTCAAATAGAGAGCCCCAGGGCTTCTCTTCTGGATGTCTCATTTCTCTTGTCATTTATTAATTTTCAACTCACTCAATAGCCCAGTCTCGTAGATGAAAGCAACTTGCCTGTACCACAAAAGAGGGAATTAAAACAAGATGCAATTAAATCTCAGAGATTTAAGGATGACCCGGGCTAGGGTGACTATTTTCAAGAATGAAAATGAGTCATTCACACCTCCTCCTCGCATCCAGTTACCAGATACATAGTAATTCATATCTCTGTTACCACTGCCTCAGTTCAAGCTTCATGTCCTGCCACTCTCCATGTGACCCAAAGTCCTCTGTGCTGTATTCTCTCATTATGTCAGAACCCTGCTAAAATCTTTTATAATCTTCTATGGCCTGCAGTAAAAGGCCCTCCCATAATGGAGAACTTACGACCCTTAGTAATCTAGCCTTTCTCATAATTTCTTCCACTCTCCAACTCTAGTCAACTCAAAGTGCTCAGAAGCCCCATGTTCTTTTGATCAATTATACCTTTGCCTAGACTGTTCCCTTTTCCTAGAATGTCACCTACTCCCTTATATGCCTGAAAAAATCGGAACCTCTGAGTTTTTGGTAAAACACCTTTGTTGTTTTGACAAGGGAAAATTTTGTTTGTTTGTTTTTTGTTTGTTTGTTTTTTTCCCCCCTCACTCCAATGTCTTATTTATCACATCTGTGTAACTCTTGTCATGGTACTCTATAGGTTGTTCCCTTTTTCTAGGACCACTCCACTAAACTTTGAGCCACTGGAGAAACTGGGTTGGGTTTTATTTCTCTGTGCTCAGATTCTAGCACAGTGCCTGGCACATAGGAGGCATTTTGACAATGTCCATTAAATGACTGATTGATTATTTAGTTTATTTATTTTCTCATTTCTTTCTAAATGAGAGAAGATAGCTCAGAATAGAATACAACAATGCTGACATGACCACAGCTATGTGAAATAAAAGTTGGAGTCATTGTTAACATAATGAAAAAAATGTAGAAATGTTTGTCTGTAAAAGGACATGTGAGCAGTGATTTTTCATTCTCTGCTTGACATAACTACATAGAAAAATTGTACTTGACCCTCAAACATTATTTATTTTCCCCAAAGAAGACTGGGCTCCTTGTATAGACAGCGTGTTTAGAATTTTGGAGAAGGGTATATGATCAGATTATAATTACTTAGATGCTTTTTCTTATTATTTTTTTCTGTAGTCATAAATAAGAATCCCCTAGTTGAAGGATCGACTTTCTAGAGACAAAGAAACTAAACTACCCATTTTGGATTTACAGTGTCTTGTATTTGTTGCAAATGTGCTTTTCTGCAGAGACAGCTCATGGAATTTTCGTATTTGTGGCCCTTCCCTGTTTTGAAAAGTCACTGTTTATTTTGTCTTTAATTTCTTCATTCTTAATGTTTCCAGTCTTGTTAAACCAGAGTTTACAGAAATAAGAAAAGAGAATTGAGTAAAGAATGTCCCTTCCTATTGCCTCTTTAGCTCAACAGAAAAGTTCAGAAATTTTGTAAGTATTTTGATATGTAAACTTTATCCTATTGATTTATCCACAAACATCTGAATTCCCATGGTTCTTTGACCACACAGAACCCATCTCTGCATGTATGACCTTCTGGGCTCTTCCAGTGTTGCTACTTCTTTTCTTCTCCGTTCCTATTCATTTATTTCCACAAACCAATTCTGTAGTGTGTCTCTTAACTGTCACAATCAAATTACTGTATGGCAGTAAAAAAAATGCCACCCATACAACAAGGGATATATGTTATAACATCCATTATTTTAAGGAGTTTTCTCTAGGGATTATTTTGTAAATGCTCTTAAAATTTTAAACCTCTATGAACACAGTGGTGCTAGTTTCATTACTCAGTACATTTTTAAAGAATGGTACCCGCATGTATATCCCCACCGCCTTTTGTCATCAGGATTGAAATATTGTCTGGCTAGAGGACAGGAGATGATTATTACTTAATCATCTCTTCAGGAAGGTAATGTGTGTGTTCATGAGCACTGAAATGAAAGTCAGTTATATTCAGAACAGGAATACTGGAGAGGATACAGGAGAAAGGCGATGATGACTCTGAAAGCCCGAGAAAGTAAAACTTATAAAGGAAGATCAATGTAACTCGAGTTTCTTTATCTGATCAGGTGGCATGGGAGAACATGAAGACCTTTCAAAGAAATAGCTAAACAGACTCCTTGGGAAATTAGAAACATGGAGGGAGAAAATAATTAACATACGTAGAATTATTGATGCTGAAGAAAAACAGATTTGACATGCTTTTGCATTTGCTTAAAGGGTGATACTACATTAGAGAGAGATTGTGTGGATTTATCCTATCTCTGTTTTCACACAGGATCAAATGAGAACAATTTTATTTTGTGCTGCAGTGCGAGGGATTTAGGCCAACTCTGGGGATCATTTCTGGACACTGAGGTTTTTAAGCATTAGATTAAGAAGATGAACAGCATGCCTTCAGAATTTCCTACCATTTCTGGAGAACTATATAAGGAAAAAGATAAAAACACTCTTTGCAATTTTGGGGAAAAGTAACATTCTCTTTAGTCTGAGTTGATAAAATGTTGATAAAATGCCTACTCAATGATAAGAAGTGGGAAGGAAAAATATGGCAGGTGTTCTTTCTGCTTGACAATTCTAGGTAGTTGGTAGAAGTGGGTGGTGAGAAGGGGGTTCCCAAACGAAACCCAAATTTTGTGCATGATTGGGTTTCATGTGACTCAGGGAATATCTAAAAGTTTGTTTAAAAGAACTGCTAAAATTATATTTGCCTCTGGGAAATTAGAGAGAGAGAGGGAAAAAAAAAGCGGACAAATTTGGCCCATTAACCAAAACTCAGTCAATAGAAATGAAGAGAAATTTCCATGTAATGCATGACAGTTACCTCTGTTAACTGTTCCTAAGCCTAGACCCTAAAGGACTTAAGTCTAGAAAAGTGAGATAATATGTACATGGTTAGCAGGAAGAAAGAGGCCAAAACTAAAGGTCTAAACATTTATTTTTATTAAAATT
Organism: Rhinolophus ferrumequinum; assembly: GCF_004115265.2. Classification (NCBI taxonomy): domain Eukaryota; kingdom Metazoa; phylum Chordata; class Mammalia; order Chiroptera; family Rhinolophidae; genus Rhinolophus; species Rhinolophus ferrumequinum. Next base: position 19,940,197 of record NC_046300.1, read on the forward strand.
CCTTTAACATATTGGGCCATTGTTAAAGCTATTAGGTTGGTGCAACAGTAATTGTGGTTTAACAGGTTAAAAATAATTGCAAAAACCACTATTACTTTTGCACCAACCTAATACCTTGGGATCCACATACCAAACATGATACCCTGAGGAATTCGGCATGCGCCACCCTGGCATGTAGAGTCTCACAGTGTTTTCATGACACCAGATGTGTCTGGTGGAGGTAGGGCCACCAGTGGAGGTGACAATGTCAAGAGGGAGGTGACGGTAGTGAGTGGCAGAGGCAATTATTTCCAGGCTGCTTATCAGGCTCCTGAGGTCTTTCTAGGTGACATTGAGGAAAAGCAGAATTTTGGGGAAAGCACATATGAGATACTCTGAAAGATGTCCCAAATAATTAGAAAATTGTTGCTGATTTTCTCAGGAGGCAGGATGGAAGTGAAACGAAGAGTTTAAATTACTCCATTTGTGTATTGGGCTATTGTCGCAGAACAAACATTTGTTCATATAAAGACAAACACATTCTAGCAATGTCAACCCCATGAACTCGTAAGACAGAGATGATGAAAAATAGTTGCAATAGAGTCAGAAAAACAATAGAGCCAGTATTCATGGTGGTGGTGGAGGAAGGAAATGATCAGATTTGAGAAATAGCTTTTTTATTATAAATATTATCCACTACCTATATCTCTATATGTCAAGAATTATATTTTAATGCACTGTGTTTTAAATGCATTCTCTCCTTTAACACTCATAATAACCTTATAGGTAGTTATTATTATTCTATCTGTTATGATCTTTTCAGCTCTCATTACAGGAGATCTAGCTCAAACTGGTATAACATTAAGGATGGTTATTGTCCATGCTCTTTACAACCACATTATAATGTACTTACTGCAGAGAGTAAGTCTGAGATCCAACCATCTCTTGGAATACCTTGAGGATATCAAGGGACCAAAGTATGGCTTGTGCCTCAGCTATGCCCTAGTGGTATTTCTATCATCGCTTTCTTCCCCTCTGGCTCAGCACCAGGTCGGCTTATGGAGAAGGCACAGAGTGAATTTGCTGCCTATCCTAGCTTCTCTTCCCAGCTTCCCGTTTGACATTGGCATATTATTTCCTTTGAGTAACTGCAAAAGTCCATCACTGCTATTCTAAAAACACATTTTATATGATAAGTCCCTATCAAACATCAAGGAAGCTTCTTTGATTTTAATACTTCTTTAAGTTTGTCAAAGGCTACAAAGAAGGACACTTTGCTCAAGAAGCACATATTGAGACACTCTGAAAGAGCTTCAAAAACTATCAGAAGAATTTTCTTTGTGGTTGCTATTTCAGATTCCTTAAATCTTCATCATTGCACTTAAAACGTCCCTTCAGTTTTCAAATGATCCTGTTGAGCACTGATAATTTGCCAAGACGTATCTAAGAACTGAAAGAAAAGGAGATGGAAAATATGGTGTCAGTGACATGGTGTGTATCACAGAGTGCTGAAGCACATTCCAAAATCCCGTCTACATTTAATCCAGAGATTGTACTTACATCTCAACTTTTCCAACATTAGTGTCATCATGGGACATCATACTGACACAGTCCAATAACCAGGCAAATAAGGCTTCCAATTTCGTCTGTGGTGCCATAAACACTCTGACCATGAAATAAAATATTGACAATCTGTCAGAAGAATCAAATTTTTAATGTTTTAACTGTCAGGCTGTATTTGGTATTTTAGCTGAGTCAAGAAAATGTACTCTGATATAGTAAAATGAACATGTGAGGATTTTGACTTCACAAGAAATCAGTTTCACTCATTGATAACTATATGACCTTGGATCTATCACTTACCATCTCTGAGGATTAGTTTCCTCAGTTGATAAATGGAAATGTTTATGTACATTCACAAGGTTTTTGTAAGAATTCAGCACGATAAATAAATAAGATAATATCAGTTTTTATATAACAAGGACATAGTAAAATTTATTTTGCTTTCCCCAGAACACATTTCCTGTTCTAAGAATTGAAGAATTGATTCATTAATTCATTATTTTTCAATCACTTGTTCATGAGATATTTATTAAATGCCTATCCTTGTCAAGTTAAAAGCTAGTCTTTAGATAAACCACTACATATAGCACATAGTCGGTATATCAAGGGCATTTGATACAGTCTAGAAACTGGATAAGTAAGCCAGATATTACAAATTAGCAAGCAGATTTACAGACTTTTTTTCTGCCTGCACTTTTAATAAAACACAAACATTTTAGATTTTGGTGCCTTTAGGAAGGATACTTCAGCTTCAATTAGCCAAAAGCCACTGGTTTCTATGTCTTATACCCTGGTTCGTCTCCCATTTCTTATACTTTTCTGAATCTGGAAGAGGTTTGTGTGTGTGACCTGGTTGTAAACAATAATTACAGTAGAGTAGAAAGGGTATTAATGGACACCAGTTCAACTTGTGAAAAGAGTATCAGGGTAGTGTTACTAACTTTATTCAAGTGTAGTATGTTTTGAAATATTCTAACTAGAAAATTTATTAACTGGAAAACAGTTTTGTAAAACCATTTTAATAATGGGCATTTCAACCATCCAACAGCTTTTGTTTGCATTTTAAGTTAATTTTCTTTTATATGTCATATATTCTATTTGGACTGTATGGTGATTTTTTTTTTCATCCATAAAAAAGGACAGAATTTGCCTAGGTGTGGGCAGAGTTGGAATAGGAGTCCGAATGCAAGACCAGAATCTATACTCGTCCTGGGTGTGGTTGTCTGTTCTGGCTTAATTATCAGTGGAGACAATTCTGGGTCTTGCACCAGACTAGCACATCCAGGACAGTGATAGCAATACCAAAAATTCCTCATTTAGCAGTTCCCAGTTCTCAGCTGGAAGAATACTTGAGATGCAGGGGTCCTTTACATTTCCATACTTGCCAAACCATTTCCCTGCCTAGCTTTGCCAGCCTCCTCCCTATGCCCACTTTTGCCCACCCCTACGTATGAGAATATGTGCCACTTGGAGAAAAAGACCCAATCACCAGTTACAATATATAAAAATGATTGTTATTATGGGGTATTATCACAGGTAGTTGCTCTATATATTTCATTTTTCTTTAAACGCCTTTAAATACTTGTCTTTCTGAGAAGGCTGCAAAGTTTCTGAGGTCAGAGACTCTACCATGCATCTCCTACATTGCATCCTGTATACTACTTCTCCAGTGCATTACCTATAGCATTAAATATAGTATTTATTCAATAATTGTTGGTTTATAAATAAAGTTGATGAATGATCAACATAGAATTAACTTTGGAAAAAAAGGAGTCAGCAATTCTACGTTTGCGTTATAACTGCATCCATGACTATCTTAATGACCTGGGGGAGTCACTAAATACCCAGAGAGTTTATTTAAAAAGTTGGGATTAAAAAATAAAAAATAAAAATAGGGATCATAGTGTCTACCCTATCTATGACACAGAGCTGTTGTGAAGACCAACTCAGACAGTTAGTATAAAATACAATCACACTGATAACACTATATAAATGTCATGTGGACTAATACTTTTAATAATTATTGACCAAAAAAATGAATTATTATCAGACTTGTGACAGAGAGTATTCTCTTTCACTGCGATGACATCTATGCAGTGACTTCCCAGGGATTTGTACTCTCTGGGGATAAATCATATAGATAGTCCTCACAGTGGGGATAGCTCTTAAAATATGTTTTATTCTATTTTAAGAGTTGAAAGCTAAAATTATTCCTGGAGCGATTACTAATAATAATACACAAGTATTAGCTGGGGCCCAGAATGAATGCAGATAAGTCAGGAGGGAAGAAGCTTCATAAGACAGACAGAGGTGACATGCTTCAAGCCAGAATTACTCTGGGGATGAAAGAGTGTCTCTGAAAATCGGTCCTGAAGCTATGTGATGAGCGTCCTATGGTTGTCTGATCATCTCCGACTGAGCCAAAGTTCTCCCGTGGTCTCTGAGGGTCCCACCTTTCCCCAGCCCAAGATCACCCTTCCCCTCTCACTTTCATGCTCTGTCACCCTCTCTCTCTCCCCCTCATGTTCTCTCATAGCCTTTCACTCTCTCCCATTCTTTAGGGAAGGTGTTACAGTACAGCATCTTGCCTTTCATTCTTGACTTTTGGATCATTATTAACAAGCTACCAGTCAAAATTTCTATGCTAGTTGCATCACTTTCTAAAAGCTACCATAGCAAATTACCACAAATTGAGTGGCTTAAAACAACCGAGAATTATTCTCTCACAGTTCTGGAGGCCAGAGGTCCAAAATCAGTGTCAGCAGGACGGCACTCCCTCTGGGATCCTAGAGGGGAATCTGTTCTTTGCTTCTTCCAGCTTCTGGTGGCTCCAGACATTCCTTCCTTGCTTGTGGCTCCATAATTCCAAACTCTGCTTCTGTCCTTACATTCTCTCTCTCTCTCTCTCTCTCTCTCTCTCTCTCTCTCTCTCTCTTTCCTTTCTCTCTCCTCTCTTCCCCCCTCTCCTTTATTTCTGGCTTTTATTATGACCCGGGCCATTGGATTTAGGGACCACTTGGTAATCCAGGATGATCTCATCTCAAAATCCTTATTTATATCTGCATAGACCCTTTTTCCAAATAAGGTCACATGCACAGGTTAGAAGGGTTTGGACTTGGACATATATTTTGGGGGCCACCATTCAACTTACTGCACTTGGCAATGAGTGACCTCCTTGCTTGTCATAATAACTTATCACCTAAGCCGTGTCCCTAAACAATATAATTCATTTTGTCTATTTTTGAACTTTAGATGAATCATATCATACTGCAAGCATTCTTTCGTACCTTGATTCTTTTGCTCAACATTATGTTTGTAAGATTTATCCATATTTTGTTCATATTCGTAGGTGAAATACAACAGTATAGTCTTGTGTAAAAAGACCGCAGTTATTGTACCTAGTCTAGCTGATGTACATTAGGTTTGTTTCCTTATTAGACCCACTGCAAACGATTTTATCATAAACCTCCTTGGGCATTGATGGCTGCACAGGCGCAGGATCCTCAAATTTTGCTAAATCCTGGAAATCTTTTCTCCAAAGTTGTTCAACCAAGTTCAACTTCCACCAGCAGTGTATGAAGATACCTATTATATAATATGTAGTATGACTACACACAAATCACTAGGGGTTTTTACTGAATTGCATCAAATTTATAGACTGATTTGTGGCTATTACCTTGTAAAGAACTTTGTTTTTGTTTTATGTGTATATTATAATGTTTTTAATTAACTCCATATTAGGAGTACTTTCATTTCTATTGTTGAAATGAGCTTGAAAATAACAAGAAGTACTTAACCATGACAGGAAGAAAGCTGCAAGTTCTGATGAAGGAAGTGGGAAATGGAGAGGTTGAAACCAGCGAGGCATATGAGTGCTGCAAATGCAGGAGAGAATAAAGGAAAGAGATAAAAGAACCCATGGCAAATCTAAAGATGGAAGTTCAAAGGGAACAGAGAGGGAGAAGAGTGAAGGATCTAAAACTGCTCTCCCAGCAAAGGGGGCATGAGAGAATGTAAATGAAATATAGTAGATACAGAGGTCATGAGGTACAGGTCTAGTGTTTGAAATCTTGAATGGAAGGGACATGTTTCTCAGAAAGATAGCAAAAGACAAATACATGTAATGTATGTGGGAGAGAGCCATAAAATCATGAAAGCCTGATGGGGCATAAGAGCGGAAAATGCTTCTTGGCTATTGATTCCACCATACACTGGACACTGCATTGCACACTGCACGTTCTACCCTATCCTGTAGTTATTTACAATCTGAGAAAATGAGAAATGCAGCAATGTGAAATTCAGTCCTTATGGATTTACCATCCCCATAGGAGGAAGTCTTTGATTTGCTTAAAGTAGTTAGTTTCATGTGCTTATAACATAAGTTCCAATTGATAACCAAAGCCTTATTTTTGGTATAAGGCATAATTTAATTTTTTTTTCTAATTAGGAATTCTCATGGAGGGGAATTAGCTACTTTGTGAAGCAATAAGCTTCACTGAAAATATTTAAAGCTGATATATAACTATAAAGGTTATTGGACTGAATGTTCAGTAGGACTAAGTAACCATTTTATTTTGGTTTTCCAACCAAGACTGTATCACTCAGAGTTTATCCTAGGTGTTCTGGATAGGAAGAAATTGCTACAGGAAAAACATATACAATTTATAGGAACCCGGATGAATGAAGGTCAATACAGGAACTTTCAGGAAATCCAGAAAGTCAGTAATTTCAGATGTCTAAGGAACCAACAAGGGTAATTCCTTATGAGATATCTGAAAGCCACTTATCTACCTATAGCTGCCACCAGAGAATAATAGCTCCTTATTCCCTTCTGGTTTTAAAGGGAGTAAAATGTAAGTGCCTCTCACTGGTGAGATCTAACCTCATGTAAGTGCCTCTCACTGGTGAGATCTAACCAGACTCATGTAGCTGGGATCTAATCAGACTCATGTAGTTTCCAGTCTTTATGCCTATACACAACAGGGGACAGACCAGAAAAACGAGGTTGATCTTAAGTATTAACAAACAGTATCCTTTGCAAAGTTCACAGTTTGAAATGCCAAGTGCAATGAGTACTCCTGGGGGGAAGAGCAGGAATTCAAATCTACCCATCTGTCCATCATTCCAGTAGCTCACCCATTAACCCATCCATCCAGGTATCCATCCATCCATGGCTTACTTCTCCCACAAGCATGTAATGAGAATTCAGTGGTTGTGAATTCTGCGTGTACAGCACACAGGTAGTGAGTGAGAGCACAGTGTAGTGCATATACACATGACAATGAAGATGATGATGTTATCTGTTATATCCAGTGACTAGAGCACTGGTAAAAGCTAAAATTACATACAATGTGTTTCACCACTGATTTTGGCATACCAGAGAATCACCAAATTGTAATGGAGTTCAACCAGTATAGAGCTCACAGAATTCTTCTCTGCTCTCCAACGGTTTGCATACTTAGGATGCCAAAGAGACAGGCCCTAAGTGATATTGCTGTAGACACCATTCGTGGCTAACCTTTGCGTGTCTAATATGTAGCACAGTAATAGACTGATGTTTTATCTTCACCGAACATTGGTGGTACAGCGCATGATAAAAGAATTTGAACTGCTAAAAAGATCTCTCAGGATCTTTATAGTGTTAGGAAACTCATTGTCTATGTAGGATAGACTCATGCTAGTGGAATTACCATACAATGAGTTTCACCCTATTAGGTTAGTGCAAAAGTAATTGCGGTTTAAAAGGTTAAAAATAATTGCAAAAACTGCAATTTCTTTTGCACCAAACTAATATAATACTTATATAATATATAAGTGATAAGGAAGGAGAATACAAACACACAGGCAGAGAAGCTCTCTGCCTGGAAACTTGAAAGAAGGCTCTTTTGGGACAGTGATCATGGAAATGGACCTTGAAGGATGAATAGGAATTTTCCCAGTGATGGGAGCAAAGGGCATGACAGGCTGGAGTTGTTGACTGTAAATACAAGTCCGAGATGCCAAAGTCAGACCTGTGTGGCAAGAGGAAGCTGGATTTTTAGAGGAACTGGAGGTGTTGAGCCAGGAAATAAAGTTAGACAGAAAATATGAGCCAAACTGGAAAGGCTTATATGTCATCCTAAGAAGGTTGGATTTTGTTCCTGCTCAATGGTTTTAAGCAAGAAGATGGCATGATTCAATTTGCATTTTAGATAGATAAAGCTGGTGACAGTGTGGAAAGATGGATTTGAAGGGAAGGAGATTAGTTAGGAGCCAGTCGGAGTGCAATATGTCCCTTGTGCTAAGGAGTGGGAGTGGGAGTGGAGAGGGAAGTACCGATTCAGAGATACTGTGGAAGTGATAAAGTTCGTAGAGGTCAAGGAGAGGGAGTTGACCACTCTCAGTCTTCTAGTTTGGGCAGTGAATTGAACGGAAATCAGGCTGGGGATTCCTATAAGTTTCCAATACCAAATCCTTAAGACCACATTGCAGGCACGAAAGCATCATTCTGCTGATCCAGGTTGATGCAACCTACTTTCCTTTCATCCCTAAAGCCTCCACTACTCCTCACCATGTCCCCTCACAATTGATTAGGAAGCAAGACCTAGCCTCCCAAGTTGTCTTTCTCCTTGCTGCTCTCAGGAGGAGGTGTAAGCAGTCATTCCCTTTAAGGAATGTGGGCTAATCACTGATTTTTTTTTTTTAAATAAAAATAAAAAAATAGAGGCAAGTTTCTTTAATTTGATAAAACCACGTAGTTCTAAAAATTGTTGTTCCTGGTTGATATTTACTGATTTCTGTCTGTAATGGTGTTTATGAGCCCTGTTGCACTCCTGCGGTCTTCTTTGGTCGCTGAGGGTAGCATTCACTAAACTTTTCCCCGGACGCACCTTGTCTGCCTTACGATGACCGATTTCTCAATTAAGTTTCCATCCCCTGTGGATGAGAGCAGGTTGGTTGGGAGTTTTCTCTCTTCGTTGGCTCTCGGTTGTCTTAAGTGAATAATTAGCATTTCAGGGAACTACCACCTAGGAATCCTGCGTCTCAAGGGAAGCGCAGTCCCTCATTGGGCATAATAAACTAGGTAGGAAAAAAAATAAATAAATGAATTGCTGAGAAGAATGAGGAAGGAAAAAAAAAGAGGTTGTTCTCTGGCAAGTTTAGATTCTGTAAGCATCATACCAGTGAACGTTTTTGATAGGCAGCTAGAAATTGGGGTTATTACTGAAATTGTTTCCTGAATGCTGTGAATTTAAACAAGCAATATTGTGAGAACTGCTTCTGATTCTCAATAGCATTCTATTAAAAGTGGAGAATATAAAATGGTATTTTCTTAAAGATAGTTATACAGAAAAAACCATGAACTAAACATCTGAAGGAGAATGTTCTAGTCTCAGCACCCACACTCCCACGTTCTGTAGCTCTGGAATATATAATGTTCTAGTGTTTTGGTGTTTTCATCTCTACAATGAAGAGGTGATGGTATTATATAAAGACTTATCCAGTTCTAAAATTCGAGCATTCTGTCTTCATTTTTCCCTAGTGCTTCATTAAAAATAAAGTGAATGAAAGAAAACCAGCAGTTACCTTATGGCCACAATTAAGTTGCACCACCCATTTTCTAGAGACGCAGTTTCCCTTTTCAACTCTAAGTGAGTTTGACTTAAATTTGACCTTGACATACCCTGGCCCCTCATGTTTTATTTTGGAGATAAGCTCTCGCTCTCCTGAAAGTTTAGAACTCTGTGGTGACTATTAACCCAGTAGCCAACAGGTGGCGCTGCAGGTCTGTGTCACCTTTACAATCACTGACTTCTGCTTTTTTATGGAAATAGAATCTCTGTACCTCTGCATTTTTTTCAATTCGAAATACAAAGGGTCCAGTGAAATAGCCTAATAAGCCTCCAATCGGTATAAACTCCAAGGATCAATAATATGTGTTAGCTGCTTGCAGATGAATCCGACTGGTAGAAAAGACACTTCTCATTTCCCTACCCCCATAAAAATGTACTACCAGAAGTTTGTCTCTTATGGTTGCTCGTGTATATCAAAAGAGGAAATCTGTGTACATGAAAAGTTAGTATTCCAGCCCAGATTCCATAACTGTCATAATGGAGACCAGGAAAGGTATAACAACTATTCAGGTATCACCATCAGCCAAATTTGCAATGCTGTTTTTTATATCAAAGAATCATAGCATTGAAATCTGGTAGTATCCTTGGTGATAGCTGAATCCAAGTGAACTCGTTATAGGTGGGGTGGCAGAGACCTAGAAGTGCTGTGTGATCTCCAGGAAACTATGACTGTTTAATAGTAGATTCTAAATTACAATTGATTTTTTTTCATTGAGTAAATATTTATCGATCACCTGTTTTTCCAAGAGCTGGAGTCCAAGAGCTCAAGTCCACAGGGTCTATGGAGAACATTAGCTCAGTAAAGGTAATTCTACACTTGGGAAAATCCCCAAACCTCAATTTCCCCATTCATTGAAATTTATCAGTTGGTAAGTTCTATCTATCTATCTATCTATCTATCTATCTATCTATCTATCTATCTGTCATCTATCATCTATCATCTTTGGAATTTACCTGACTCTTGCATTTCATATTCACTAGGGTTAGTTACAAGTGTTAGAAATTCTTATTCTATGGTTGTCAGAAGAAGGAATCAGCTTCGTTTATTATTCAGTGAGACAATCTGGCAGACACCCTTTTATGGCATACTCTATACCACTTGGACAAGTTGTGCTGATAAACAACTCATCTAGAATTCCTTTATTCAAGATCAATAAACTAACAAAGAGTGCAGCTGTTTAAGCCTTTAGTCTACAGAGATGCAGAGGAACTAGCAGTACAGGAGGAGGACGAATAAACATCTGCTTTTTCTCTCTGGCATTAACAATAGGGCCTCTTTAGAGAACTCCAAGGCTCGCTTGCTCCAAAGGATCTGTAGCCCCAATTTCCAAAAGGCTCTGGTGCTGACCTCCCCTCTACCTCTGACTTTCAGCCTTGCCATCCCCTTGAACCCGGGAGAGAGGGTAACAAAGATCATCTTCAGTCAGATGAATGTTTTCTGAATTGCTCTTGGTCTAATGGCTTAAGCAGCTGCCAGAAACATGGAGAAGCATGGATTAAAGATCTGAGGTAATGGTTCAGTTAATCATCCTCTTCCTGTGTCACCCCAGAAAAAGTGACTCTGGGGGAAGTTCCTGCAAAATGCAAGACAGAGAGGATATTTATCTTCCAAATGTTAATTAATAATGATAATAGCTGATGCTATCTATCAGGTGTATTTCTCCACTTCTTACCACAACCTTCATGACAGGTATTAGTTATTTCTTTTCCGGCTGACAATAGTGAGATTCAGATAGACTAAATGACTTGTCCAAAATTATAATCTTAATAAGAAACCAGTGTGCTAGCTGCAAGTGCCTCATGCCACTGTATATGGTAGAGTAAGGATTCATTTTCAAGTTTGTTTGACTCCACTGCTAGTATTCTTTGCTTGTAAGTGGATTCAAATATATGACCATAGCTGGAAGCATAATTAGCTAGAAGAATATGAAAAGCTTTTAATGCTAACCTCAGCTGTTTTAGGCTAAACCATAACTCCTTAAGATGTATTAGTTTGTTAATGTATTACTTTTTTAGTAAATCTTGTTGTGTTCTTAATGAAGACATACATAACAGTTTAAAAACATAAAAGAAATATAGTGCATAGCCCCGTTGTTGTAATACAAAGCAGCTTTTCAAAATCAGACATCTGGGCCTATGAAACCTGAGTGGGGAATCCAGCTTCAAGGCTTGGGGCACTGGGCACAGAGGAAAGTCAGACATTTGAAATTTAAATCTCAGATTTTTCTTCTCTATGGAGAATCATTTTTCTATATATGTTCCTGAACTCACAAATAAAAAACCAGAGCAGCCTTACTTTCCATCTTCCTTGTTTCACGCACCTGGGGAAAGTGTCAGAAGGATGTGGATTGTAAATGTTTATATTGCAAAAAGAAAAATGGTGATTATTTTTCAACTCAGTTGTGAATTTCCATTTGGGTGACTTAGTTTCAAGCTTTTTCTCCGTTTCCTTACCAGATAAATTCTGTAACAGTCAAGAATGCTAATGGCCACGTGAAATTGAAAACTATTAGTTTAAGCTACCAGGAGCTTCTTTTTCTCAAGCCGCAATAAGGTTAGATGTAGGCACTTTCTGGTATTGGCTCACTGGCTTGAACGTTGTCTGATTTGGGTAAATCTGAAGGCAAGGTGAGAGAGTCACAAATATGAGCACTGACATCTTTAAGCCATTGAAGTTTCTAACAATGCCTTCAACACTTGGACAAGTTTTAGACAAATGTCTGCGTTCAAAGCAGGAAATAGAGGGAGGGAAGCACGCCTTAAGTCCATCCTTTCTATGAGTAAAGCTTTTCAGAAACATGATAGCAGACTTCTGCTTACCTCTCATTGGCGATGGCGTAGTCACATGACCAACCCTAGGGGCAAGGTAGGTTGGGGAAGTGCGATTTTCGCTTTAGTGGGATCAAAGGTGGCAAGGGAGAAAAGACATTGTTAGAAAGTCTGCCCCACTTTTCATCCTGTGAGAGATGAGCCAGGTGGTAGGCCTGCAAATCCAAGCAGGTACATGTAGTTCCCAGTTCAGTAGTTCTTAAAGAATGAGCAATACACGCAGGTCGACATTTGTGCATTTAACTCAACAAATACTTATTAAGCATTATGTTACACACTGAAGACTACAGATATAGTGTGATGATAAAGAGGTCAAACTCTACCACTAGTCATGTCTCTCCCCCAGGCCTTAATTAATTGACCAGCTGGTGTAATGATATTAGTAGCCTAGAGTTGCTCAGGTAAAGAGGGTACAAGAAAAACTGGTGTACGTACAGTGATGCCAGACGCATGGTCAATATCCTTCTCTCTCGTAGCTCTCCGTTTGCTTTTCTGAGCAAATGCCTACAGCTCTGAGAAAGAGAAAAGAACTTTCGACTCCTTTTCCGGCTCCACTGCTCACTTCTTTCCAAGTTATTTGCAGTGCGAGAACAATTACTAGTAAAATTGTTCAGAGTTTGGAATGTTAAGGGGTCATGATTTCTAGTGGGAAGATGAAATATATCTTAATAGGTCCTGCTAATAAAACTCCAGTTCTTTTTTTCTGCCCACTTGATGCATATGGCTGTGTGGGTAATTTTCAGCCAGATATTTGGTGTAGACATGTCCGAATTGTCCTCCCCACCCCATGTAGAGAGGGTGCCAAAAAATGTATACACATTTTAAGAAAGGAAAAAAAAAACTGTATTAAAATTGTCATACTCAATATATACTGATAACAAAAGACGAATACCAATTATGTTGTATACATTTTTTGGCACCCCTGCTATTTAATTTCCTTCCTTTGTATGACCATCCAAATAATACAGAATCCCAAGATGTAGATTTAGAAAGGCATTGAAAACCTTCATCCTTACCTGTATATGTTAATCTAGCTTTTAATGTAGCGTTTTCTATTATAGCTATTCGAGTCTTACACAGCTATTAATAAAGTAAACTTGGTTCTTTTTCTTGTATTATTCATTGTGGATATAGCTCCTTTAGGAATCCCATGAAAAGAAGATAAATACACAGGGCAGGATTAGGGATTCCTAGGTCTCTTGGAAAATATCATCACTGTAGCCCGAGACCTATATCCTCACCCAAGATAAATTTGTCCAGAGGACAAAAACAGAAACATGTAGGGGTCAGGAAGCTTAACTGTATCTTGTTCCCCTTTCCATGCATCTACCTACCACTTTCTTAGCTTCTCCCCAGAGCATGGGAATAGTTCATCTGACTGGTCAGAGTTGGAGTTGTAAGACATTGATTGGATCATAATTGCCAGTGGGTAGTCCCTGTGCTGTCACAAACAAACACACAAGCAAACAACCCAGGAACTCAGGTTCCAGCTGCTTTTGTATAATTTCCTTTTAGGTAGAAAGATAAAAAAGGTCAGTGAGGATCCCATTAGACATTTTGCAAACTCTAATTCTCTCCTCTGATACTGTATATCTAAGTGGGTAAATAAATTCTTCTCACCATTTTTCCATTTTTTTTTTCTCTTCATAGAGTGGCCTAAGTTTCATGCTTCAAATGTACCTTTATGCATAGAACCCTGTATTGGTCCACCAAGGCACATATAGCTATTAATAAAACTGTAAGATTTGTGTTTCACTGTTCCTCTTTGTGTCCACAGGGTTCAACTATCCCTCTATTCCCAATTATAATACTGTACCACCAAAACTTCTTCTTAACTCTTAATACAATCTTGTAAAAATATCAGCGACTATTTATTGAATGACGGCTATGTGCAAGATACTATCTTAAATGAATTATTTACTGCTTTTCTTAATTGCACCACTAGTGTCATCCCCACCGCCACCCATGCAACATGGAACTGTCTCATTGTGATCTGAGGTGTGTTTGAAAGCATACAAGTGATAGTATTCAATGCACTTAGAGTTACTTGGGAAATTCTAATGACAAGTATATAAGTAGAGCTATAGTAACTCTTTATTTATGCACATAAGGTCCACCACAATATAGCTTTAATCTACTCCCCAAAACTAAAAACTGTTATACTCTTAGATGTAGACCTTCTCCTACTGACTGTTCCTCACAAATGTCACCATCCACACCTCTGTTCATACTCTCCTTTCTTCCTAATTGTCTTTGTGCTTTTTTCCATTTTTCTGTATACTGCTCAGTTTTCAAGGCTCACTTTAAGATACCATCTCCTCTGAAAATCACCGTGTGATACCTCATTACACAGAGATACTTCCTGGCATTTATGAGGTGTTCAGGGTGTATAACTTGCAAAGAATAATTTTTTATTTAGTGTGAGACCAAGTTGGGTCTAAGCAAGGAAGATCTGAAAACTCCTGCGTCAATATGACTTACATAAGACTTTTGATCATTTATGTCAACATGACTTAGTGATGTTTTTTTCCAGGAAGACTTTGCCTCAGAAAGATAAAACTGTAAACTAATAAATAACTTCCCTGTTTGCTTGAGGAAATCCTACAGATCAATTTATCAGAGACAGCAGTCTTCTCACCTCAGCAAACAGCTTGCTTAGCAAACAAAAATGTGTCTATCAACACGTACTTCAAGAGTCTTTCCTGACTGACAACCAATTCTAAGCTGTTATAGAATGAATTTTGTCCAGTTCTAGTCAGTTACTCCCCTTAAAGGACCCATCTTAGATTGCTTGAGCCCAGACCTCAAAGTGCTATGAATATCTCACTTCTGGCTTTCCCTCTGAGTTGCTTCTGAAATCTTACCAAAGTGGTAAGTTCAAATAAGCTTAGTTTTACTTTATTAACAGATATCTGATGGAATTTTGAGGAACTCAACATTGGAATTGTATGTATCTGACTATATATGAAAAAATAGGAAGGGCTATACACTAGAAACTCATGTATATGAAAACCAAGGAGGTTTTTCTTAGAATTTATAATAAAGGAAGGAGGAGCTATACATGACAGGTATAACACAGTAGTGAAGCCTTCATCAGCAGAGAAGAATAATTCCAAGTCTCTGAGAAGAATCCCTGAGTCTCTAATAACTGCCTCCTCAGACTTGGTCTCAGGAGAGAATAATACTCCCAGATAATATGGCGATTTGAGAGGAGAGGCGAGACTGGAAATATCACCAAGCCGGAGAGCCACACCTATTCCACATAGTTTGGAAATGGGAGTCGGGGATTATTTTCTTGATGTATCTCAGATGAGTCTGAGACAGACCTACTGAGACAGCCAGTATCAGAAGAGAAAAGAGAGGAAAGCAATGTTTTTCATGGGCAAAGACTTGGCACTGATAATGGTGAGCCTGAGGGGGTCTGGTGGAGGGTGCAAATAGGACACAGAGCGGGCTGTGTGGGCTGACAGTTGGAGCCCAGATGGGAAAACGTGAATCTCAGTAGGTATCAGAATGAATGACAACAAAAGACCAGACTCCCCTTCTCAAAACGGTTACTGCTGTGCATGCATATATACCCTCCGGACATTAGATACAAACCTAGGTAGAAAAAAAAAGGGGGAGGTGTGAGTGGAAAAGAACATTTAACTGGGATGCACTGAATTGACGAAATTTAAGTTTCTTCCACTAGGTGAAATGTGAGCTCAATTAGACATTGATTTCAACTGTACAACATTAAAGCTACAGAAAATAACTTCATATTTTTCATGAACTTAAATCTGTGGCCTCAAATTTAATACCTACAATCTAAGTAGGGTGAAAAACAACTGAAAAGGCTGTTTACTAAAGCTCCGTAAGTAAGCGGCGTAGTTTTAGAATCTCTCACGCAGGCTTTCCCGTTTACGGTGGAATATCATTCAGCTTGGGCAGGTTTAGATCTCCAGGCTTTCAGCTGTGCTGGAACACTATGACTGTCTAGTAGAGTTGTGGAAAATGCTTCTCAGAAATGGAAACGTTCATGAATTCATGGGAGGAACCCTCTGAAGATACCCAGAAATAGATAGAGAAGCAGAGAGGGAAGAGTTTGGTGTCCCCATATTAGCCACTAAAGGCAAAAGTAGTTATGCTGATGTGACACCACCCCCCCATTGTAAAACATTGGAAAGTCTAGATTAACATTATATCCTTTCTGAAAAGTTAAGAAAATTGTGATATATCCACATAGTGAAAATTCTACTCAGGAACAGAAAAGGAAGAAGTTATTGATACACAAAATAACAGCTGGATTTCAAAATCATTATGCTAAGTGAAATATGCCAGACTCCCTACCAAAAAAAAAAAAAAGGGATACTGTATGATTACATCTATAGCAAATCCTTAAAAATGCAAAATAATCTATATAAATTCCAGAAACTACAAATTAAGCAAATTCATGACTGCCTAGGGAGGGGTGAAAAGAGGCACGAGGAAATCTTTAGGGGTGACAAAATGCTTAGCTTGATTGTAGTATTGCTTCCACAAAGGCCCACATATGTCAAAATCCATGAAAATTTACAGATTAAACATGTAATTTGTTATTATCAATTATCACCAATAAGGTTGTTTAAAAATTATCGCACTTGAATTGTCCCCCTCAGTTCAGTACCTCCTTGCTATGTTTGATTATTTTACATAGTCCTATCATATGTGGTCCCCAAGACAAAGATTTGGTGTAGTACTTGATTCCTCAATGTGTTTCAAGCAGAATTGTGAGTGTTGCTTCAGAAGCTCTCTGTTTAATAACTGAATAAAACAATGAAATGGTATTTCTATTTTGATCGTGTATAAATAAGGAAAAGAAATTAAGGATGTTGATAATAACAAACAATAAGCTGAAGGCTGATCATGGGAAACCAGGACGCTCATGATGGCAAAGCAAGGTGACCAGGTGACAAAGACAAGTACATGGAATGTTGGGAAAGGCTTTGAAGGGGACCATATCCTCTGGGGAATGTTTAGGGCAAGGTTATGCTAAAAGCGCAAATGCCAAAGGAAAACCTTTTAAAATTAATATTGCAAATCTTGGAAATTGTTGTCTTCTCAAATTAACCTTTACTTACCTATTTAGAGCTTGGGTAACAGGAATCAAGCTACTCACCTGTTAACACAGGACAGTTAATTCTGAATGTCACTCAGAAATGAAATTTAATCAATCCAGTCCCATTTCCTAGTTCAGGAAGGTATCAGAAAGTTTGGATGTGAAATCTATCATCAGATACCATGATATCTACATTATTGGGTTTGCTTTTTTTTTTGTATTTTTAAATATATCATTTGGATAAGAGTACACATACTATGTATGTATAATTTAAAGGCTAAAGGTAAA
Organism: Rhinolophus ferrumequinum; assembly: GCF_004115265.2. Taxonomy (NCBI): domain Eukaryota; kingdom Metazoa; phylum Chordata; class Mammalia; order Chiroptera; family Rhinolophidae; genus Rhinolophus; species Rhinolophus ferrumequinum. The sequence goes on from NC_046300.1 coordinate 19,957,546, forward strand.
ATGAACACTGTGAATCGATTGCCTAGCTTAAGAAAACAGCTTTAAACCTCCCTGGATTTATGTACCTGATTGGTTCCGCCTACCCTCGCCTCGTAGAGATAATTACTATCCTGAGTGTCATTAATCATTCTTGTGTTTTTCTTCATAGTTTTCTATTTCTGTAGGTACTTATAGACATTATGTCATTTTATGTTATCTCTTAATATTTTAAAAAGTATCCAATGATAGTGTGTTCTTCCGTGTTTTTTCCCCATAGTATTAAGTGTTTGAGACTCATTTGTATTGATGTGTAGAGTTATAGCTCCTTTATTTCCACTGCTCTATGACAATCCATAAGATACAATGTATTTATTCATACTGAAGTCTATAGGGATTTACGTTGTTGTTTTCTTTCATAAACAATGCTATTACACATATTTTTACATGTCTCTTTGTAAAATGTGATAAGATTATCTCGAGAGAGAGAATTGTTGGGGTTATAGGATCTGTATATGTTCAAATTTACTAGATTATGTTAAATCATTTTCCAAAGTGATTTCCTCATTTACATTCCTGCCTTCAATGGACAGTATTCCCATTGACTTGTCAACACTTGGTATAATCAGACTTTACTTTTTGCCAATCCAGTGGTTTCATTTGGTGTGTTGTTTTGATTTTAATTCTGTATTTGCTGGTTAGCAATAACATTTACCACCTTGTTATTTTAATTGGTCATTTATCTTTTCTTTGAAATGTGTGTTCCTATCTTTTGTCCATTTTATAGTAAGTTGTCTTTTTCTTATTGATTTTAAGGGTCCTTAAAATATTTTTAATTATAAAGCTTTGTCCATTATATTTGTTGCAAATATCTTTTCTCATCTTGTGACTTCTGTGTGTGTGTGTGTTTGTGTGTGTGTGTGTTAAGGTAATTGAATTTTAATGCAGTTGGATTTATCAATCTTTTCCATTTAACCTTATACTTTTTGCATCCTTTTAAGAAATCTCTCTCTACCTTGAGGCCGTAAAGTTTTTCATCTATATTATTGTGTATAAGTTCCACTTTTAAGTAGTAAACCCATTTAGAACTCATTTTTGAGCATTAATTAATTAATTGTACGAGATATGAACCCCGTTTCTTTTTTCATTTGTTTTAGATAACCCATTGTCTTAACATGATTATTTAATATCTTATCCTTTCCCAAATCATCCATGGTGTCATTTCTGTCATATATTCAGGTTACTTGTATGTATTAGCCTATTCGGGGGCTCTCTGTTTGGTTAGTCTATTTGTCCATCCTTGCACCCATATCAAGTCGTCTTAATTTACATTAATATTAAGTTTTTATTTTTAGTGGGACTAGTCATTCTACATTTTTTTTCTTACCTTCCTATTCTTCATGCAGTTGTTTCTATACTTCAAAATAATTTTTGCTTTAAGAAACTTTATTTCTTGAAAAAGCTGTCACCAATTTATATCCCTGTTTCTCAGGAAAAGGATTTCTCAACTTTGAGAGACCACAGCTATAGAAAAAATTATCTTACATTATTCTGAGTTATTTCACTAGCACCAATAAATCTTAAGTACTGCTTTCATCTATAAGAAAGCATTTTGCTCCCAAGAGTAATTAACTCATTGTAGACCACATCTAAGGCTTCATAAATCGAAAACACTTGGCCTGGAGTTCTTTGGTGAGTTTATATGACACATATTCTACTTTAATGGAGGACAGCCAACATAAAGAATGGTGCTTCTTCTCACAAAAACATGCCTGATTATGAAGAGACTTGGCTGGTTCACAAAAAGAACGAGGGTCTGGAAAATAGTATCTGTAGTTCTACACCCCAGGATGGTTTTTAGGGCATGTCAAAGTTACTTAGTTTTTCACTTCTTCATTTATGCACAGTGATTCATTAGATATGAGATTATGTGAAGAAAAAGACACAACTGAAGTTAAGATTTAAGTACTTCAGCAAAGTCCATGTATCAGAAGAGAGACTATTTCACTACCAAATACTGAAAGGGTAGAATTCTTTATAGTGATGAATTTACCATACTTTGGTCTCTGGCCCCTTTAGACTTAGAAGTTCAATATGTTTGACAATGGACAGTAGATTTATCTTTGAGGTGCTGATTCACATTTAACTTGTTCACAAAGACTGATTGATGTATAATACAGGATGTCAGTTTATTAATTGACATTTGTCACAAGGTTTATAATATTTGTCTAACCAGATCTGGAACTTCCTTGTGAGCATGGATTAGATTTAATCAATTATTAAACAATTATTTAAAATCTAGTGTGAACCTAGTGTGATCAAAAGAAGTTAAATTAGTGGTACAATTTTAAAGCTCAATGATGCCAGGTGTGTCTGTTATCTACTACTGAGTAATACACCACCCCAAAATAGTGGTTTAAAGCATCAATGATCATTTATTTTGCTCACAAACCTGTAACTTGGAAATGACTCAACAGGGACTATATGTCTGTTCTACATGCTATCAGCTGGAGTGAGCCTGAATGCGGGAGGGGATTTGATGTTTGGGGCTGGAATCACCTGCAGGTTTACCCACTCACATGGCTGAGAGCTGATGCTGGCTATCTATCATGAAAGCAGCTGAGGCTTTTGGCTGGGACACCTGTCGGTGGTCCCTTCATGTGGCTGCTTGGCTCTCTCATAGTATAATGGCTCTGTTCCAAGAGCAACCATCCAAGAATAAAAAGGCGGACATTCATGGTCCTTTATACCGTAACTTTGGAAATCACACACATCTCTTGTACTGTGCTCTGCTGGGGAAGGCGGTGAAGGTCTTACCAGGTTCAAGGGGAGGGGACATAGACCTCATTACTCTTTGGGAGCAGCGGCACCGTCCCATTGTAAAAAGAACATGTAGGATGGGATGTTGGTGGTAGTGGTCTTTGGAAAATAGGATCTGCTACATCAGGCTGTCAGAATCTAAAGCATCCATCTCTCCACATTGAAATATAACTGCTACTCGGGTAAACAGATGATATTCTTGCCCCATTTTGGGGCGGGGGGGACAAGAGTTACTTATTTTTAAATAGGTGTACTTGACATTACTGAATTGGATCTTTGGCTGTGACTCTCATTTGAAAAATACATAGAGTAGTGGAAAGGCAAACGAGTAAATAGTCAAGAGACGTAAGTATCAGTCCCAACTCTGCTATGATCTGGGAGACTTTGGACAATATCAACCTCTGAACCACAGTTTGGCAATGAAGTTATTTTTACTCTAAAATCAAGTGACTTACACAAAGAAGTAGATGTATAAGAATATCTTGTTCATTTGATATACTTTCAGTTCTATTTTATTTTAAGAAACTATTTAGGGGAAGGTTGTCAAGAAGGATGGTGTTAAAACTGCTGGGAAGATGTAAATTTAAAAATCTGCAATCCACTGCAAGTCTAAAAACCCTCAAATGTGTTGCACCATCTTTGTACTGGTGTTCAGAGCAGAAACCGATTTCCCATTAGCCTCCTTCTGAAGAATAGAGTTTTGAGAACTTAGATCATTCCCACTTTCACTAAAAACATCTCCTCTTAGAGTAAAGGAGAATATAACTAAGAAAACAGCAGTGTCCCTTACTAATCACTCTAAAGAGACATGTACTAAGACTCTTTTGACCTTTTGGGATCTAGATAATTCTTTGTTGTGGGAAGTTGTTCTGTGCATTGCAGGCTGTTTCGCATCTCCGCCCTCTACCCATTAGCAGATGGTAGCGTTCCCTTTCCCTTTTGTGACAACCAAAAATGTCTCCAGAGGTTACCAAATGTCTGCAGCAAAAGCATCCCTGTTAGGAAACCACTACTTTCGTACGTCATGCTGGCATTTTGCACATTTGCTCGTTATTCACCTTAATAGATAACCCAGAATTTGAAAATGCAGTGAGTCCTGTGCATGGTGAATGTTTAAAACTGTAGAACAGTGAATTTTTAGTAGTCATAGGCTTAGTCTCAAAGATTTTGACTGAACTGATCGAGAATGTCACCTGGCAGGGTTTTATTGTTGTTATTGTTTGTTGGCTTATTTTCAGCTGCCAAAGTGATTCTAATATTCCACCAGGGATTAGAAACATTGCTTAAGAGAAAAGTGAGCATCTCACTCTGAGCCCTAGGTCATGGGCACTTGACTGTGATCAAAACACTGAGCAAGGAGAAGCTTCGACAGCATTCCAGTCTTTTCAAACCAGCAGTGGTCATTCCCGCCAGTTTTAGGAATCATCTCAACAATGTCCCCAACAGTGAAGGGTACAATTAGAAAGACACAATTATCTATGAATTCATAGATCAATCATAGACCTGGGGCAAAAAAAATAAATAAAAATGGAAAGAATTATAATTAATCTGACAAAAAGAACTACTGGAGGAATTGAAATGAATAACACATTAATGACAAAGATAAATACTTATTATGGTTGTTCTTTGAGTGAGAAGGTGCTATTACGGACAGTGATATTGATATCTATTGTCACAGGCAAAGTTAGGAGGGCAGATGTGACACATGCTTAGTAACAGGTATTGGTTTCAATGGTGTAAGAGCATTGTGCATTTGTGTGCCCGTTATAATCAAGTAAGACAAAGATGGATTTGATAAGGAGTGGCCTGGGAGAACCTCAGGGCCTTCCTAATGTTTCAAGTTTCAAAACAAGAGTTTTTTGTGTTTTGTTTTTGTCATAGATACTTGTAACCTTTTTTCAAGTGCAAATCAACCAAAGGATATGTTTTCCACCATGATAACAATGAACGTATGCCAATTCTCCAACCAGGTGGCGATCTCTTAGTAATGGCTGCCTTCTGGCTGCCAGAGACCCCTAAGAAGGGGATATTTTTTTGACATTTAGAATTCCAGAAATCTTTTGGGGGAGAAGTGGAATGTTTAACAAAGGTTATGGGGGTAAATGGATCACAGTGGCAGGAACAGCAGCATTTCAGAGGAAGAAAGGAAGAAAGGAGCAAGGGGTTTTTTTGAGAATAATACATTGTTCCATATTGGTGCTTAGACTGTCTGACGTCTATTTTAAGCAGGTAATTCCACATTCTGTCAGTATTCTCTCCATTCTCTCACTGTGTCAGTCCCTGCACAGTAATAGCAATAGCAGATGTATTCTTCAGAAAAGTCCAAAGTTCATTAGTTTCTCAAAGAAATAGAAATTTATGTGATAAAGAAGTAAGCAGAAATACCTCATTCTTTCCACACTTCCCTAAAGGCAAAGAAAGCATGACTCACACAACACCATCATCCCTGACAAGAACAGATACTTTCCTACGTGTGTGTGCTTGGGTAGGGGAGACTAAGTAAGTCAAAAGACGATGCCTGAAGCAAGGATTCTAAAAATCACAGCAGTTATTGTACATCATATACTTTATTTATTATTAGGTACTTATCAAAGATTTAACAGCCTAAAAGCACGAAGACAGACATTGTATTGAGTTCAAGTTTTTCTTCCAGAAAATGCAGGGTCACAATTTTTGTATCGAACTCAAGCGATGCTCTATCTCTTGGTGAAAGAAATCCCATGGGAGTTATCTGAACAATGTCCCCGACAGGGAAGGGTGTAATTAGAAAGACACAATTATCTTTGGATCATAGATCTTGATGCTCTTGTCTCGAAGGAGATCCTCTACTCTGTGTCAACTTGTATTTGCAATATTGCCCTTTTCACTGCCTGAAATGGAGAAAAGTGTGTGACCCTTCAACTGTGTTGTCTGGAAGCAGAAAATCCATGTACTTGTCCTGCCTTTGCTCTGTTTGTCTGGGTGTCATTATCAAATTAGCTTCATCTCAATGACCTTCGGTTCCTAAGCTGGGATTGGCAAGACCCTCACAGATGTGTTGTTACGTAGGGTACCGAGTTTCTAGAACCGAGAGAAGTGTTTTTAAATTCAAAGGGCGATGCATTGAGGCTATAATGAGAATTTAAAATCCTGCTTGCAGTAATCTGTTTTAAGAAGTTTGCTACAATATGTGCGATTTTACTATTTAATCAAGTTATTGTGTTTAAAAGATGTTTGAAACGGCAACAGTGTCATTTCTGATTGGGCATTTTAATCATTACTAGTATTAGTATGGTAATTTCTATATACAAAGTACTTTTAGAGATAGCTGATCCTTGTAGTCACAGGTAAGAGGGCAGTAACAGATTTTAGGTTACATGGTGCGTGGCTTTTCCAGTTGGGGACCCCTATCTAAGAATAAGTCATCACAGGGGGAAATTAGAGCCAAGAGATGGAGAAATTGGTATTATTTGTTTACCCATATCCAGCTATACCTGAAGTTCTCCTTACTCTGCTACTCTTTAAATTAGATGAGAAGAAAAAGTCCTTTACTGCTTAATCCAAATTAAAATAGATTACTGTGCCTTGCAACTCAAAGTATCATGACCAATACACTGTTATCCCTATCTAAAATATAAGAGGAAACTGGAGATCAGAAAGGTGAAACAATTTAAACAATGCCAAGAAGAGGGAGGAAGTGACAAGACTTGGATCTACTGACTCTTGTGTTCTTTTTATATGTACCCAACTGAGCTAATAATATCTGATAATGTCTGATAAACACGCAACACATCTATTCAGGAAGTTCTTCCATTAATCAACCACCAAGTATTTCCTGAGTTTCCTCCCATGATAACAAGCATTTTTGCTAAATTAAAGTTAGGCTACCTGTTCTCCAGTAACATACACACAACCCAATTAGGGAGCAAAGCTTATGCCAAAGGAGCCATTAGTTTTATAAAGGGATAGTGCAGAGATAAGGGCTAACAAGTGTGCAGGCCATGTGAAAATTGAGGTTTATGGAAAGGAGCTGCTGGGTGCCAAGACTCTTACTGGCCAGTTGCAAATACTCAACCCTAATTTGCATGAAGAAAATAGTTTCTTTAGTTAAACTACTAGAAGCATCAGAATAAAGTTGGCCTCAAGAATGACTGTTTTACGTAGCTTATCTCTTCTCTCGTCTTCTCAGTTCTCTTCTTTCTACTGCAGATTGACTTTCCCCTCAAAACAGAATGATTTTCTCCATCTAGTCTCTGCATCTGGAAGAGGCTCATCCACACAGCTGGTGACCAGGAAGGAAAAGGTTCATCACAGCAGCTCCAGTTCTCAGTTCTTAGGAAAGCGATTGGCATGAACCAAAGTTTCCTATAGAGAAACGTCCACTGTGATTAGTTGCTAATTCCTCTATATAAAAACAACCGCGCATACTCCCTGATGGAGGCTGGGGGTGATGGAGAATTCAAATCACCAGTTCTTTATTTCTTAGTCATATAGTAAATTGTTAGATTTAAATGACACCTTTCTTTTTGCCGCCATGAGGTTACAGAAAAGTTGTTCTTATTTGTGTATTTTGGTGCAATATTAAGTTACACGTGCCTAGGAAAGGCCCCTGGCTTACCTCACCTAAACACAAGTGAAATCCATTTTTTAATCTCCCAGCTATCAGGAGCATTATGGCCACCTAGATGGGTGTTGCGAGCACTGAGGATATATTCTATGCAATTTCCTTATAGTTAGAAAATTGGAATTAATTCATAACATTGCCTTTAATCTTACCTCCATCTCCCAAGAAGTAATCCTAGTAAGTAAGAAATACACTTAGCAACCCAAGTGAGAAATCTTGCTGACATTTACTCACTGTGGGGGGCAGGAAATATGTTTGTGGTTGTAATATGTGTAGTATTAATACATTAGAGGTTAATTGGCTTCTTGCAGTCTGGTTTTGGCATCTCAGCACCTTGTAAAATATTGTTTTTATGAGAAATGAAATTTGAGTTGCCTATTGGCTGAACCACAACTGTGTAAGTAGGGGAATCTCTGCAGTGTAGATAATTAGGTTGCCTGAATGGGGGAGGAGCCATTGGAAGTGTCCAATAAGAGGAGGGACAGAATGAGATCAGCATAGGGGCCACTCAGACAGGGCAAGTCTTGAAGACAACTGGATGAAGGGGCTGGTTCAGAATCAGCATCACCCAAGCAGTGGCCCTTAATCTTGTTTTTCTGTTTTTTGTTTTCTTCTTTTAGGGGAAGGGAGATATATGTATAGGAATTCTCTAAGATTCTTCGCAAAGAATTTTAGAAGTCTCTTTGAGAGAACAAAGACCTTTTATTTCTTTATGGCATGATAAAATCATGTGTCTCAAGCTTCTGGATAGTAATTATTTTCTTGAAAACAGACGGTCTTCCTTTTGGAGTGAAGAAAATAACAAGCAGAAGCAGAAGCATTCTCTTGGGGTCATGCTTCAGTCAAAAGCTTTAAAAGCTCAGTGGGCCCTTCCTCCTGCAGAAGTAGAAACAAGGGTGGTTTAAGGTGAAGCATGTCCATTCAGGACAGTCCAGCAGGAAATGGTTATTAATAATTCCCATGCCTCTTGAAATTGTTTCTACCAGTTCCTAAAAATAGCAGAGGCACCTGAAGAAAAAGAGGCCTTATCCCTTCAGAAATGTTTCTTTCATAATTAATTATAGGTGAGCGTCTCCTTCCTTTAGTTTCTAAGAGACACTGAATTTTATTGTAAGGCACCGGATCTACTATTTACTTCAGAGTTCCTACAGTAGCCATACTTTATGATTCTGAAATCAGCATGTCAATAATTTAATCATGAATTTAGGCATTTATATTAGTTTCCTATTACTGTTGTAACAAATTCCTGCAAGAGTAATTACATTCCTTCAGGAGGTTCTATGGGAAGATCCATTTTCTTTTCTTTTCCAGCTTCTGGGAACTATCAATATTAGTTGGCTCATGGCCCCTTCCTCTGTTTTTTCTTTCTTTCTTTTTTATTTATTTATTTTTTTGTTATGTGCTGCCTGGGTTATTGATTGATTGATTGATTGATTGATTGATTGTAGATTACATCCCCATGACTTATTTATTTTATACCTGGAAGTTTGAACATCTTATTCCCCTTCACCTCTTCCCCTCCACCACCTTTTTAAATTTTTTTAATTTACAGTTGACATTAAATATTATTTTATATTAGTTTCAGGTAAACATTATACTGATTAGACATTCATGTGAATTATGAAGTGATCCCCTGATTAGTCTAGTGCCTATCTGACCATATATAGTTATTACAATATTGTTGATTATATTCCCTATGTTGTACTTTACATCTCTGTGACTACCAATTCGTATTTCTTAATCTCTTCACCCTTTGCACCCACTCCCCAATGTTCCTCCCATCTGGCAACCATCAGTTTGTTCTCTGTATCTGTGAGTCTGTTTTGTTTGTTTATTTTGTTCTTTAGATTCCACATATAAGTGAGGTCATATCGTATTTGTCGTTCTCTGTTTGTCTTATTTCACTTAGCATAATATCCTCTAGGTCCATCCATGATGTCGCCAATGGTAAGATTTCATTATTTTTTGGCTGAGTACTATTCCATTGTAAGTATGTGACCGCCTCTTATTTATCCACTTGTCTATTGATGGGCACTTTTGTTGCTTCCATATCTTGGCTATTGTAAATAATGCTGCAATGAATATAGGAGTGTGTATATCTTTTGAATTATTGTTTTGGATTTCTTTAAATAAATACCCAGAGCTAGAATTGCTGGGTCACAAAATAGTTCTATTTTAAAATTTTGGAGGAACTTCCATACTGTTTTCCGTAGTGGCTGCACCGATTTGCAATCCCACAAACAGTGAATGAGGGTTCCTTTTTCTCCACATCCTCACCATCTGTTCTTGTTTATTGATTTATTGATGATAGCCATTCTGACAGGTATGATATGATATCTCATTGTGGTTTTAATTTGCATTTTTCTGATAATTAGTGATGTTGACATTTTTTCATATGTCTATTGGCCATCTTATGTCCTCTTTGACAAATGTCTATTCAGGTCCTCTGCCCGTTTTTAATTGGATTGTTAGTTGTTGGTGTTATGTTCCATGAGTTCTTTATAAATTTGGATATTAACCTTTATTGGATTTCTCATTGGTGAATATCTTCTCTCATTCAGTGCATTGCCTTTTCATTTGCTGATGGTTGGTTTCCTTTGCTGTGCAAAAACTTTTTGGTTTGATGTAGTTCCCATTTGTTTATTTTTTTCTTTGTCTCCCTTGCCCAAGGAGATATATTAGGGAAAAAAATGTATTGCTAAGGGCAATGACAGAGAGTTTATGGTCTATGTTTTCTTTTAGGAGTTTTATGGCTTTGGAACTTACATTTAAGTCTTTAATCCACTTTGAGTTTATTCTTGTATATGGCATAAGATGGTGGTCCATTTTCGTTTTTTTTTTCATGTATCTGTCCAGTTTTCCCAACATCATTTATTTGAATAGACTGTCTCTACCCCATTTTATATTCTTGTCCTCCTTAGTCATAAATTAATTAAACATATAAGCATAGGTTTATTTCTGGGTTCTCTATTCTGTTTCATTGATCTATGTGTCTGTTTTTATGCCAGTACCATGCTGTTTTGATTACTATAGCCTTGTAGTATAGTTGATATCAGGTAGTGTGATATGTTCCACTTCATTCTTCTTTCTCAAGTTCGCTGTGATTATTAGGCCCTTCCTCTGTTTTCCAAGCCAGCACTTTAGCATCTTAAAATCTCTGACTTCTGCTTTCTCCTGTCACATTTCCTTCTCTGACTCTGATCCTTATACCTCCCTCTTTCCCTTATAGGGACTCTTGTAATTACATTGGGTGCACCTGGATAGTCCAGAATAATTACCCGATGACAAGGTCCTTAACTTAATCACATCTACAAAGACCCTTTTGCCATATAGATAAAATATTCACAGGCTCTAAGAATTAGGATATGATCATCTTGGTGGGGAAGGGACATTATTCTGTCTATCACACCATTCATTTTTTAAGTGCCGTTTTTACTTGTCCCAGTGAAAGGATGCTGGCTGAAGAGTGTCTACATTCTTACTAGCAAAACAGTCCATGTGATTAAAGAAAAATTATTGTGATACTCGGAGGTTGCAGCATTCCTATAAGCAGGTGGTTTGCGGTCATGACTTTGAAGAGAAGATGGAGTGGGAGGGGAATACCTAGAAGCATCCATTCTGTTTTGCTGAATTTCCTAGCTCAGAATGAATAAGCGACAAGATTCCTTTGTATTCCTCTTGCCTTGGAAAGCCCCTGACATTCCCCCTCCCTTGTCTTTCTCTATTCCCATGCAATAAAGCTGAACATTTAGAGCTTTTTTTTTTTTTTTGATATTTTCAATCAGCTCTTAAAATTCACTAGGACAGAAATCAGTTTGATTTCTGCTTTTATGGCTGAAAGTATGTGCTGCATGTTTTAAGCGATACAAACTTGGCAGTTTGGAAGCCGGTATAATTCCACAATGCGAGAAGAGAATGTATTAACCAACAGCAGTGAGGAAAAAATGTCCACACCCCTGTGCACACTAGTGTTTGATCATCCACGGGAGACTAATTACTGGATGTTAGAAATTCACAGCTTGGGTCAGTGGTGGTCCTTTGCCATGCCTCACCACGTGGTTCCCGCCTCAGGGTCTCCACAGTCAGGAGGTAAGTGCAGTGATTGTTGTTTAATCTTTCTTGCCTAAGGAACATTTAAAAGACACAGTCCTAGTGCTAACAGAAGCTCAAATGCTGCTGCTATAGCTGTGTGACCTTGAGCAAGAGACTCCAATTGTGCATCTGCTTTCCTATTTGCAGAAAAGAGCAATGCCTACTGCCCACTGACAGTGCCTCTGGAGCCCTTCGATACTCTTACACTAAAATTGCCAATATTATTGTTGCTATAAGGATAAATAGAATCTTCCTAGCCGAGGAAGTCCTATATGAGGAGTTATAAAAACAAATAGTAACAAGTAATTGGTTTTCATACTTAGTTTTCACCCGCATATATAGAAGGATAGTTTGGTCACAAGAAGTTTCATTATTAGTTGATAAAACCCAGTATCTCTGGAAGCGTGATGAAGACATTTATCACTAGAGAGATTAAAATCTAATTGATGAGGCTTATAAGGCATTATGGCAGATTGAGGTCAGATCAGAGACTCCCCCCACCTAAAATTATCTAATAAAATGTATAAAAGTAAAAACAAATTTTTAAGAAAAAGAGGCAAAAATTCAACTATGATCGTAGCCCAATGTTGTAAGTATAAAAAAAGTTTTGACAAAGAAAGAGAAGATTCAGAAATAATTCAGCATTGTTCCTCAACTTTACTCAATACAGTCCTAGTGAGACAGACAAAGCTCAAATATGTTGTTATTGCCCAAAAAAATGGAAATGAAGAGGATGCGAGGCAATATCCATGTATTCTCCCTATTATGGTGTAAGGAACGGCGGAGGACATGGCAATGTCCACTGGATAGAGACGGGATAAAACTAGAAAATAAATAATCACAGTAGACTCTGAAATCCTATGATCAATTAATAGAATAATTTGAGTCTTAAGCTAACCATCAACCATGGAAAATACTTCCACCACCACTACTACTAGATAGAAAATTAGTAGCTTTTCATTAAAGGAAACTAGTTTCCGCTGATCTTACCTTCTTACCCCCATATCTTCAGAATATGAAAAATCAACCAAACCTAAAGCCACCCTTCAAACTTTAGATTATAGAGGAAGACAAACATGTCTTGGATAAGATGGGAGTAAAGGAGGTCCAAGAAAATCCAAATACACTATATAAAAGCAAACAGCTGGAGAATAGAGCCTGAATTAAATAGGAGCAAGATGAAAAACTAGCCTTATAGCAATTGTGTAAGCATTTAGCAGAAAAATGAATAAAAGGAAGAAAAACAAGAAGGAATAAATGGATGAAGAAATCATTTTAGAAGGAAAAAACAATCCAAAACGCAGAAGTAATTTTCCGAGAATGTTTAATGGTTTAGAATAATAAGAAATGAATTCAACAAAGACCTAGATGAGAAAAGAATGAAAGGAAATAAAAATGGAGATTGCAGAATGGAGGCAACAAATTGGGAAGAAAAATGATTCCATTATAGATACAATAAATTAATTGTGTATTAAATTGTGTAAAACATAACAGAAACACACTAAACATGATTGACAATAGAATTACTGATTTAAGGAAAGTATTGAGATAATCACAAAGTAAAATGAAAGGATGATTAAACCAATTCTAGAAAAGAAAACATTATAGAAGATGGAGAAACTGATTCAACATAAGGAAAACTGTGAGCCTTGAATGTCCCTGATAAGGTAAGGAACATAATAAATGTAACAGAAAGGCATTCAAAGAATGCCTTAAAAAGTAAGAATAATTTGATCTGCAAGTTGAAAAGGCCCAATTTGTTTTAGAAGAAAAATGGATTCAGAGTGATTGACACTTGGACAAAACTAGCCAAGCTTTTAAAATTTATTGAAAAAAAGAAATTCATAAGGTATTCAGACAGCAAAAGAGGGAGATGGTAGTCTGGCTTTAAACTTTTCCACATCAACATTCAAAGCTAGAATAAAGAAGCAAAGTCTATACAATTCCTAGAGGGAAAAAAAAAGGAAGTAACCCATGCCCAATCCAGTTGTTATTACAGGTTAAAGGTTATATACATTCTTAAGCATGCAAGAACTTACAAATTCTTTATGGAATAAAAATACTTCGTGAGTTCCCAATAACTAAGAGATATTTTAAATGAATTTGGAAATGCAGAGATAAAGAATATAGACTACTGAACATTAAATTAATATAGAAATGGAATTAAGAAATAGTGGGAATTATCACAGACTAGAATACATATGTAATTCTTACTGTGAGAATACATTCATCCATGCACACATATATACTTCGTTAAAACTAAGTGCTGAGAAGAGGAATTAGGAGGAATTATAATAGCCTAATCTCATCATAGTTTATAGGAAGGAATATAAAATAGAAACACATGATTTAAAAATGCAAAATGACACCAAAATCTGAATTTTTTTTCATAATCTTTTTTTCCTAAGGTTTAAGAAATCTTTTAGAAAATAGTATGTGTTGAGTTTAAGAAACAGCCTAAGTTTTAAATGAGTTTTAAGGCTTCTAAGTTTTTCCTGCTACATTAAGTATAACATAATTGCATCATTTAATTTGTGGATGACTACAGAACTTAGCATCTTTGCAAAATCTCACTCCATTAGACCAAAGCCCAGGGGCACAAGAGTGGCAGTCGTTCAATAGGACTCCAACACGAAATGCCAAATTGGGAAGACAGGTGGCCATTCCTTTCTATAATTTTTCAAAAAGCAGAGTACTTGTGCCATTGATTAAGTTTTAGATTCTAATTCAAAAAATATTTATTGAGCATCCACGGTGAACAGCTAAGCTGTTATGGTTCTATGCTAGATTTTGTCTTACATATTGTTCGGTTTAATAATCAGAATAGTAACGGATTTATAAACTTATAAAACAGATGGAAATAACCCTTGTAAACAGCTAGGAACACTTCATAATTTTCCACCCTTTCTTTGTATTTATTGAATGGTTTAAATGACTACACATACATACACAGATTTTCCTTTTATTTTTTTTTCTTTCCTTTAGTCTAGCTTAAAGGGTGTTAAGTATAACTTTCATAAGAATTTGTGAGCCTCATTTATACGTGAAAACAAGTATACCCTACAGTATGGGTGATTTAAGATTCTTTAGGAAAAATAGTAACCATACACACTGGTTTTAAAATCAACTAACTGCAAGGGAACATATCATACCACTAAAAATTCAAATTATTTCATTAAAAAGTAATTTATACTGTGAACTCATTTACATAGATTGGAATCTATTCAACTCATCTGCAACCCATCAGTCTAGTGATTCATCCAAATGGTCGGAGAGATGTGTGGAATGACCTTCGCCTAGTTATTTCTGAGTGGCAGAAAGTTAGATGATTTTTTTCAAACTTCGATATTTCGTTAGAATGCTCTATAATGATTGTGCATCATTACAGATTGAATTGCATTCTCCCCAAAATGGATACGTTAAATTAAATCCCTAATCCCCAATGTGACTGTATATGAAGACAGATCCTTTAAAGAAATAATTAAGGTTAAAGGAGGTCATAGAATGGGCTTAATCCAATAGGAATGGCATCCGCTAAGAACACGAAGAGACACTGGGATTGCGTGTGCACAGAGGAAAGACCATGTAAGGCCACAGCAAGAAGGCAGCCATGTGCTAGAGGCCAGAAGGAACCAACCCTACTGGCACCTTGATCATGGACTTCCAGACTCCAGAAATGTGAGAAAATAAATTTCTAGTTTTTAAGCCACACAGTTTTGGCATTTTGTTAAGGCAGCTCAAGCAGACTAATACAAAAACCTCATTTTACAAAAGCTCATATTCTTTCCTCTCTCTCTCTCTCTCTCTCTCTCTCTCTCTCTCTCTCTCTCTCTATATATATATATATATATATATATATATATATATATAATACTGGAGGTACCAAAAAATGTATACATATGACTTGTATTTATCTGAGTTATCAGTTATATATTATGTATTACAACTGTTAATATACAGTTTTTTCCTGTCTTAAAATGCATTATACTTTTTTTTTGGCATATTATATCATAGCTAATAAAATGCTAAAGGCCTTTTGAGAAAAAATTGTTCTGTAAATGTAAAGATATAATTATGATAAAGCGCTAAGGGAATTTGAAAAGGACTTGACTTTACGCACATTACCAAAGATGCAAAATTGGTCTCAAAGTTTACGAACAGGCTTTCGGAACTTTCAATTTCCAGTCCCATCGCAGATCACCAAAACAGCAACGCTTTTACAGGTTGGCTTTTATAGATTGGCTTCAGGCTTTACAATAGATTGGCAATAGGTTACCTTTTGGTTACTCAGATCACAGATAGTGCAGTGTCTATTAATTTTTCAAGCTTAAAAATGTTTTGGGCATTTTGAAGGCGGTGGTTTAATTTCATATTGAACTGGCTTTCCCCAGAACCTTGAGAAAACAAATCTAGCTAGACGTTTCTCTACTTGGCTATTCTCTCACTGTGAAGAGACCACGAACGGAAACTCTGTCATGAATCCCGTATTTCCCAAAGTATGTTTCCATTGGATGTTCCACAGATTATAGTTTTAAGTCAAATGCATTAGAACAATATGACTATCAAACTTTTCAAATGGATTCCTCAGGATCCTTTGGACAATCTCAGAGCTCTGGAGTTCTCTATAAGATGTTTTCACTGTAGTTTTTACTTGTTTTAATAATTCATCAAAAAGTCACATTTTCTGGATTATATAACCTCCTTGTAATGAACTTTCACAGATTTCAGTGTCTATGTTTTGTTTGTGTTATTAATTCAGGCCTATGCCAAGATTGCATGATCCTCTGGATCAAAACAAATTAAATTTTAGCAGAATTTCCAAAACAGGAAAATGGTCAGAATTGAGACATTACAAGACACATGGTACAGGTGAAGCTAACCTAAGAAGAACCTGCCTTGTAGCAAAGGGTCCAGTTCTCACCCTGAGAGATTGTTGTGCAACTCTTATGTTAGTGTACTGCCTTTGAACAGTCTAGTAGAAGTAAAACATGGCTTTATTAATATTAAATATGCCACATATTTCATAATATTAAATACACCATGAAGAATTTTCTGTTCCTGATTCCAAGCAATAATTGGATTGGAAACCCAGCAGAGAAAATAGGAATGAAAGACTTGCATTGGAGAATTACCTTGTCAATTTTCCCCTCAAATATCATTTATCTTTTTAAGACATCTGTTATTCTGCCAGCTCACACATGCCCTCAATTGCTCTTGTAAACTTCATTTATTTTTTTCTTTTGGGGTATTACAAACATTGAAAAAGAACTGTGGAAATGTGATAGACCTGCAGCTACCTTTGAAACTTAAGGCTTTTTGTGCTTAAGAAGAGAAAAGGTGAATTTTTAGAGAGGAAACTATCTGGCCATTGTTTCATGCTTCTCTTCTGGCAGTTGCTCAGCTTTGCATGCTATGAAACTCAAAGCTAAATTTAATAACATTATAGGCAGGGAGGTCATTTGTACCCATTCAGGATTGGCTTGTTCCTTTTCAATATCTCTTTCCATCAATAATTCTTTTTAATCAGCATTCAGGGAAAGTAAAGTATAATGAGTATCTTCTGCTAGGATAAAAGGTCGGCCATATTCTTTGGAATTCCATGTTCTATAGATAGATCAGTCAAAGATGTTTTTTACCTACCTTTGTTTTTCCTAAGGTGCTGTAAGATTTTCTTTCTCAAAACAGTTTCTCATCCTTGTGAAAGTCCTGTTTTCTTTCACTGCAAATAGGGGCCCCATTCTTCCATTTATTTATTGCTGTCTGTCCTGTTAGGCCAGGAGTTGGCAACATTTTTTGGTAAGTAGCCAGATAGTAATATTTTCAACTTCGCTGGCCATATGGCTTCAGTCACAGCTATTTAACTCCGAAGTTGCATAGAAGCAGGTACAGATAATACGTAAACAAATGGGCATGGCTGTGTTCCAATACCAAAATGCGTGGATGGAGATTTGGCCAAAGGGTCATAGTTTTCAGTCCCGGACCTAAACTTAGAAAGTAATGAAGAAAATAATACTACAGAGTAAACTTAAAAAGTGTATATCTATATATGTGTATATGGAGAGAGAGAGAGAAGAAAAGAAGGAGAGAGAGGAGAGAGAGAGGGAGAGCGAGAGAGAGAGAGAGAGAGATTGCTATAGATATGCATATGTTCTCCATTTTTGAGGAGCCATAATAGTCAATGAAAAACTACCTTTCCAGAAATTATAGCAACCCAATGAGTGACTTCATGTAACTATTATGTTCCGGATTTTGGTCTGTGGGCCAGGGAACTCTTGGGTAAAAATTAATCCTTATAGTATGCTCTAGGGGCTGCATTACAAGGTGATTAAGCTCATGGTTCTGATGAAGAAATCTAATTTGAGTTCAAATTCTAGCTCTGCTCATAGCTGTGTGACCTAGTGTAATTAACCTTATTGATTTTGTGCCTACATCCCCCATCTATCAAATACTGAATAATGATAATAAATACCTAACTCACAGATTTTTGGAAGGGTAATAGAGAAAAATTTACATGGAAGGATTTGGTATAGTACCTGAAAAATAAAAGCAGTGCATCCATATTAGCTGTTAATTTATAACAATTTTAATTGTCTAAATGTTTCGGAGATGTCCTCTAATGTTTGTATTTTTTTCATTAGTAATAAAGTCCCCTATATAGCTGGGTACCTGAATCTAGGAAAAAAACTGTGTTTCCCAACCTCCTGTGTAGGTATGGCCACTGGTTAGAAAAAGTTACATGTACAGCTCGAAGAGTCATTAAGAACAAGGATGTTTCCCTTTTTTCTCTTCTAACTTCCTGTTGACTATAATGTAGCTGTGATACTGGAGCTCAAGCAGCCATCTCTGTCCAGAAGGTGGTAACCACATTTTGAAGATGCTAATACAATCTAGTTGGAGCTTGTCCCTGATGATGACAGAGCTGCCATGCAAGTCCTGAACTACTTACCTCCTGTCTTTGTTAATGTAGGGAGAAATGAACTGTTATTTCATTCAGTCTCTTTCTGTGTTTCCTGTCACTCACAGTTAAACATAATCCTAACTGAATACTGGGCATGTTACATATTACATTTGCCAAACTTACTATGCTGACTTTGTTGTGATGGCTCTTCAAAATGTGCCGACTTGATCTCAACTCCAAATTGGGCGTTACGTCTTTGTTCTCTAGTTTCTGACCTGTTCCTCTCATGACTTTGCTCTGGTCTTTATACATACTAAGTGATCAACTCCCAGTTTGCAAAAGACTGAAAGATTCTGGAAACAGGATATTCAGTGCTAAAACCAAGAAAATTCTGGACAAACCAGGATAAGTTGGTCAGACTGGCTCATCGTGCGTTTAGGTCAGTAAATCCTCCTATTTTTATCTTAAAATTTCACAAGCGTGGGATCTAGATGTTTCTCACTAATTGTGCTAGGCCATCTAAATAACTAAGAGTATCTTCCCCTAGAACAGCCTGGCAAAGTTTTCTGTAAAGAGTTAGATAGTAAATGTTTTAGGCTTGTAAACCATATAGTCTCTGTAGCAATAATCAACTGTGTTATTGTAGCAAGAAAGCAATCAAAAGTATTACGAATGCGAGTGGACATGCCTGTGTTCCAATAAAAAAATATTTACAATAATAGGCAATCAGCTAGGTTAGCCCACAGCCCTTACTTTGCTGATCTCTGTTCTAGAACCTTCCATGCACTGTTAATCACTGTAGTTCTAGAATGAAACTTGTCAGTTTCTGCACAGCTTAAAAAAAATTGAAACATTCATCATATTGGACCAAATTCTGTCCCTAATAATTTCTATATATGGGACTCAGCTTTTAGCCTCTAGAAACAATACAGACGTCTGTTGCTTCTTCACTGTTAAATATTTACCATTTTTATATATAACTACATCATAAAAAGCCACAATTTCTGGGGTCTTCACATGATGTTTTCCAGACTTCTTCATCTTTAGTATTTCTCTTTGTGGAACATTTTTTGAACCAAATTCTTGATATTTGATTCTTTTAGAACTACAAGAAAGAAAGAAAGAGAAGAAAGAGAGAGAGAGGAGAGAGGGAGAGGAGAGAGAGAGAGAGAGAGAGAGAGAGAGAGGAGAGGAGAGAGAGAGAGAGGGGGGAGAGAGAGAGGAGAGGGAGAGAGAGAGAGAGAGAGAGAGAGAGAGAGAGGAGAGAGAGGAGAGAGAGAGAGAGAGAAAGAGGAAAGAGAGAGAAGAGAGAAAGAGGAGAAAGAGAGAAGAGAGAGGAGGAGAGAAGAGAAAGAGAGAAAGAGAGAAAGAGAGAAATCTCAAGTGCCTTAGCTAAATGTAATTATCCTTAAAAGGTAGTAACCAGAATTAAGCATGATATTTCACAAATGATCTATCTTATCCATCTCAGAGAGAACTATTTATTCAATCTTTCAAAAACTAAAGAGGGAAAATAAGAGTTATTACTGGTTTTGTTTTAGTTCTGCTTTATTTTGTTTCAAGACAAGAGAATACTAGAGATTGATTTTCGTTCTGAGAGAAAGAAAATGATGGGGGGAAAAAAAAAACACTTAGGAATAGTAGAACCAAAGCAAGTACATGCTGGAATTAGAAGTACCCAAAGAGAAATTAAACATGCATTCTGTGGCTCCTGGACAGAGGAAGCAAACAAAACCTCAGAATCCCTGGAGTTTTAGAAAAACAAAGCACTGCAGGTGTTTAGAAAGACCATTTAAAAAAATTGTAGCAGAAACCTTAGGAATTGTGTGAAAGGGACTCAGAAGAAGTTGGAGAAAATACTTATAATAATATAGAGGGTGCCAAAATAATGTATACACATTTTCAGAAAGGAAAACTGTATTAAAATTGTAATACTCCATATATACAGATAACAAAAGATGACTACAAGACACGTTTGACTTCTGCAATTACAAGAGGTGCTCAAAGTGGTCGCCATCAGCGTCCAGACACTGCTGATTATGGTGAACTACTGCTTGAGCAGCATTGACCAAAGTGTTCACTTGTATACATTTTTTTGGCACCCCTGGTGTATGTATAAAATTTACACTGTGAGACAGAAATCAGAGAGAATTTGTTTCCTAATAGGGAGATCATTCAAAAGAGGTATGTGGACTTTGATCAAGGCATTTTCCAGGATATTAGGACATGGAATGAAGTAGTAGTTTGAGGCTGTATGGTTTTCTTGTCTTTATGGCTATGGCAGACAGTTTGTGGTATCAGGACAATCCTCAAGCTCACAGAAACCCCCACCCTCGCCCCCAGCAGCACTTCACTTTTTCTCCCACATGCAACATTTTATTGGCTTCATAAATATTTCAAAAGTTCTGGGAAGTATTGTTTATTAGAGAGGATTTTTATATGTGAAAACTACTAGACTGAAACATGTGAAATTACCTTTTTTATAGGTCAAACCATTTTTAGTGGAAATTTGGCAATTTCACATGGTCTAACTTATTTCAAGTTAGGAAGTTATTTTTATTACTCAGAATTTGTATAAATTTATGATGTAGCCTATCTAAGATAGTGACAGGCAAGAAGTTTAGCTAACAACCGTTAGCTATAAGTTCAGGACTGGTTCCTGAATAAAAGCAAACTATGTATTTGCAATGTTAGGAGCCCAGAATTTAACATTCATTCTCTCTTTGTCTTTAAGTAGCCACGGGGGGCTGGAGGGGAGGGGATTACTGTTGGAAAAGAAAAACTGAAGGAGCTCAAGAAAGATTTTAAAAACCAAAATTAATACAAGGCAAAGAGCATTTTAGGAATAAAGACAATTCTCAGAAGTGATGTGAGAAAAACAAATGATTATGCAAAGCAAAATATTATTATTAAAATCTGTAAACACCACTTCCACACGGACACACAGCCAAAATAAAGGGGCTGGAGGGGGCTTCAAGGCAGCAGGGCTCTGAAAAGTATCTCAGTGACAATGTCTTTGTCAGTTTGTGCTGCTATAAAAAATACCACATATTGGGTGGTGCTTGTTTTGCTTTGTTTTGGGAGGCAGCAAAAGCCTACTCAGAGACTAATTCTGTCTTGGCCAGCAATTTAGTTAGCACAGGTTTGCTGTGGAATTATAATAATATCACAAGACAATAGCATACAGAATAATATCTTAATAAATGCCAGATTAATCACACTGTTGTTTAGGGAAGAGGACATGAGTGAAATAAGACCAACATTTTTTTTCAATTTTTTATTGGGAAATCTGGGGAACAGTGTGGTTTTCCAGGTCCATCAGCTCCAAGTCATTGTCCTTCAGTCTAGTTGTGGAGGGCAGCTCAGCTCCAAGACAGTCACCATTTTCAATCTTCGTTGTAGGGGTGCAACCCACCATCCCATGTGGGAATTCCATGTGGGAATTGAACCTGCAACCCTGTTGTTCAGAGCTGCGCTCTAAGCAACTGAGCCATCCGGCGGCCCCGAAAGTCCAACTTTTGACAGAAGTGTGTACCTTTTTGTACAAACCAGAGCAAAGTAAAGAGCCTGGTTGCTAGATCATGTTGCTAGGGAACAAAGACGCAGTGTTGGTAGGCGGGCTGATCTCTTTCACAGGGCCTCTTTGGCGGTTTCTCACCACTACCAACCAAAGAGTTGCCTTGTCCACAGTAGGAGCGAATGCCCCAAGGATATTCAGAGAATTTTTAGGTTATGGAAGAATTGCCTCACCCAAACTGAAACTCAAAGTGTCCTCACAACCTGTCAGTATTTATAGTTTAAATACTTGCCATAGTTGCTTCTCCACATGTTCTTATCAGTAAACCCCCCAGTGGGGACCCTCAGCATCTGTGCTGCTGATTGCTTATCAATGACAACAGATGCAGCATGATGACATCCTGGCATGACATATTCCTTTCTTATATCAAAGCACTGTGAAAGGACAACATCCTGACACAACTTACTTCCTACTTATATCAAAGCAACTTTTTTGTCTTTGTCATACACAAGTGGATTAGAACAACTTCACTGAAGTCATGAACGAGTGGATTTGAAATCATATTAAACCTGTACACAGCAGGTGTCTTAGACACAGCAACTTGTTTCTCACTGTTCCGGAAGCTGGAAGTCTCAGGGTGCCAGGATGGTTAAGTCCCGATGAGAGCTCACTTCCTGGTTTACAGAAGGCCTCCTCTTTGCTGTCTTCCCATGGTGCAAAGAGTGAGCTCTGGTCTCTGCATCATCTTATTAAGACATCGATTCCATCTAACCTCATGACCTCATCTAAACCTAATTATTTCTCAAAGGCTCAGCCCCCAAATAACATCACATGGGGATTAGGGCTTTAATATATGGTGTTGGGGGATACAAACATTCAGTCCATAGCCGGGAGTATCTTTGGTTTGGTCTACAGAGGGACCAAACACCTATAGAGGAATGCTGTCTTTATACGTCAGATAAGGCCTCTCTGTAAGTCAATCTCTGTAATTTTAAAGGGAATGGTGACTATTGTATGCAGTGGGGGCGCGTGAACAGGAGTGGTGATGATTTCTAGGAAAAAAACAAAACAACAGATATCAAAGAAAGACAGAAGGTCGCTTGTTAGAATCAAACATTAACTTCAATCCTTATGGGTCAGAGTAGTAATGTGTAAAGGTTTCTTAAAGAGCTAGAATAGTCACCAGCCCTGAAGAACTCTGACAGTGGGTATTCCATCCATGAGAATCCCTTTCTGAAATAAAGATGTCGATTTGTATATTCATATTGGACAGTATAAAATAAAGTGGGGTTTGACTATCCAATTTATTCATGTACTTCATCTCTATGACAATCACTACCCCAAACGCAGCTCCACAAACTGTAAATTGATGAATTGAAAACAACACTCCTAGCATGATTTCACTTCATTTGGCAAATTTTGAGTAAAGTGAAAGAAGTTGAAAAACAGTTATTCCTAGGCCTCTAGCCCTCTTCTGAGCCATTTCCACAGCTTTGGATGGAGGCCACCTTGGGGCAGGGCTGCCAGTCACTAACAAGGTGACCTGTGCTGAAATTATTTGGATGGAGTCAGGAGAAAGGGATGGAGTTACCAGAAAAATGTGAACGGCAGGCAAAACAGCATGTGTCCCATGAAGAAAAATTACCCAAAGTTTGGAAATGAAACGAAAAGATGATTGTGACTTGTGGTGTCATGTTAGGGCATCCGACTTGGCTAAGGACATCTAATCGTCCACAGGAATGTAGCTTCCTACTACAACTAATTAAGGTGTGTGTGTGTGTGTGTGTGTGTGTGTGTGTGTGTGTGTGTATAATACTCTATAAAGTTACAATTCTGTAAAGATGTTAAATTTAGAAAATGAAAGCAAATTATTTCTATCTCATAGGTATGCAAAAGAGTTTTTTGTTTTTGTTTTTGTTTTCCTGATAGCAGTGCAAATGACTTTTGTCTATTAAAGAAGATAACCATAGAGGCGGTTTTATTGTGTTGTGGAACACTAATTAGCTTTGTATTTAATATGTAACTATTACTTGAGCATATTTTTCATTCAATCACTGCACATTTATTTTCTCTTTTAAAGTAACACATGAATACACATTCATTTCCTCTTATCTGCCTTTGAACTGGCTTTGTCATCCCGCTGGTTCCCTCATTAAAAGTTTGATATATGCTCACTGCCTATTTGTAAAATTGTGTGCGCTTTTGAAATATTTGGAGAGTTATACTTTTGAGAGTCCACAACAGGTGTGTACCTCCATTGGTGGCAACTCACCCAGAGCTGTGAAGGTTGAAGCCTTGAGCAGGATGACATGAAGTAATAAAAAAGGCACCTTGGCATGGACCTTGGGAACTGTCTTTCCCAGAAGACAGCTTTCACCCATATGAACCACTATTTACATTTCTAATTTTTGCAGTTACCAGAAACTAGTTTTGAGTTATAGCTCCGACCCCTCCCTATTATCCCACAGTCAACAAGTCACTACACTCTGCCCTTTTAATTATTTTTCTCCCGTCTATTCCTTTTCCATTCTCCATTGCCATTTTCTTTCTGCTTAGACTTCTTTCTCCTTACCTCTTTCTAACTTCAAATTATTTTTAGAACTACTCCCAGATACATCTTTCTAAAGCATAGATGGAATTAGGTCACTATTCTACCAAAAAAAAAAAAAAAAATCCTTTGATGAATCCCCCTACCTGTAAAATAAAGCAGTTGGTTCTCAGATAAATCCACCTATCTCTCCCGACTATCTTCATCATTCTCTGGGTAACATCGTACCAAACCGAACTTGTTATGTTTCTCAGACATCTCCACTTCCATAGTTCTGTGCGCATGGTTGGTGAACCCTAGCTGTGGGAACAGAGTGGGCTTTGACACACTTTAGTCGCAACTCTAGTTCTTCTATTTGTAAATGGACAGGCCTTGAGGAATTTGGTTCGCCTTTCTATGTCCATTTTCTAATCTATAAACCAGTGATAATATCTCACAGGATTGTGATGGGAAATAAATGGTGTCACTGATTGATTCATGTGTTTACTCATGAAGTTATTTAATAGTCAATTCAACAGATAATGAAAGGGCACCCACTGTATTACACTGTGTAAAGCCCTGGGATTACAAAGTCCAATGAACGAGGTCCCTACAGTCAGGTTTAAGATAGGCATAATTTAAAAAAAAATAGTTTAGCATAGAAAGAATGATATTCTCTGAATGTTAGGTTAGACAAGCTACCACCAGGTACAGGTTACATCCTACTCCAGAATGATCACTCAGTATTGTCTCGTCTAGCACGCTAATCTGATAGCCTATTATAAGAAATCATTATGGCAAGAATATCTGCTACCTTTACCTTAAATAACACAAACATTTTTAAATTAGCATAGTAACTAACAGAAATTAGTTTTTATTTGTGAAATTAATATCTCGATACTATGATGAATGTGGGAAATAGGTTTGCTTTGTGAAATAAAAGATATTCAAGAGCTATGGATTGGCTATTTAGAGCTATTCCTTAGCCTTACAGAACAGGGTGTAGGAATAGAGTGGGGTGTACGCCTTTCCCTGAGAGATGATGCTAAGAGCTAACCATTAAATGGTTCTATAAAATTGGAGGACTCTCTTTGCCAGACGCTACTGAGGGACAACAGCATCCTGAGTTTGGTACATTGGCAGGCCTGCCTCTACTAAATCTTCCCCAGCGAGGCGATGTTTAAAACATCTAAAAAGACTAAAAAAGGGGAGATTTGATCATGCCTTTGGAAGGGTTTTAAGAGGATTGTGCTTGTGATTACTTATTTATCAATAGATGTCTAGTTAATAAATATCTGACTATTACAATCTTGTGACTAAAGATGGAAAGATGATGTAGCAAAATCTCA
Source organism: Rhinolophus ferrumequinum (assembly GCF_004115265.2). Lineage (NCBI taxonomy): Eukaryota > Metazoa > Chordata > Mammalia > Chiroptera > Rhinolophidae > Rhinolophus > Rhinolophus ferrumequinum. The sequence goes on from NC_046300.1 coordinate 19,983,328, forward strand.
CCCATATTTGGATGTGTATTTACCAAAAGTACCTAACATGCGCACGGTTGAAATTGGCTGGATTTTTTACGTCATTAGGATACTCATGGTCAAGAGTAGGAGACTGGTGATGAATCCAGTATTACAGTGAAGTATTACAGGTGTATATACAGGCAGATACGAGAGGATAGAGAAAAATCTTTTAATCGAAGGAAGAGTCTGGTTATAAACCTATCCAACCCTGTTTGGTTATTTATAACTATTAAGTTCTTGTTGGTAAATATTTGCAGTCTCTAATAGACTAGATCAAGGCTGTACAGTCTTTGCCTACAATCTCATTACCAAGTAGTGTGTTAAAAAGATAGCAAGTCTGAGACCTAATTCTGCTAAACATTTCAACATTTATTAAAAGGCGGCACAAAATTAATTAGGTGTTTTACAAGCTCTATTAAGTCCCAGTTCTCCATCTTTTCAGGCCCTCAGACCAGCACCTTTGTGTGAAGGAATCACTCAGTGACCTTCTAATAGAGGGATTCAGCTAACCTGACCTGTTCAGACAAGAGAATTCTCCCAAAATGGGACATACGTGATCATGCCAGGAAGCCTAGCAGAGTATAATTTTCTAGATCCATGCAACATCAGAGGTGCCTGAGTAATATTTCTAACCCCACATATCCAGAGCACTATTTTTTTTCCCACTAATGAAAAATATTTTCTAACATCCATAAACAAATTAACAATCGCAACCTCAGTATTGATCCAAGATAAATAGTTCATAATACTAACCCTTGAAAGTGGGTTTCTGAATAGATCCTTTAAATAAATGAGTTCCTTTTATATTTTGGGTATTAGCCCCTTATCGGAGGCACTGTTTGTAAAATCTTCTCCCATTCAGTTGGTTGACACTTTATTTTGTCGATGGTTTCTTTTGCTGTGCAGAAGCTTTTAAGTTTGATATAGTCCCATTCATTTATTTTAGCTTTTACTTCCCTTGCCTTTGGAGTCAAATTCATAAAATGCTCTTTGAACCCAAGGTCCATAAGTTGAGTACTCATGTTTTCTTCTATGCAGTTTATTGTTTCAGGTCTTATGCTTAAGTCTTTGATCCATTCTGAATTAATTTTGGTACATGGTGACAGATAGCAGTTCAGTTTCATTCTTTGTATGTGGCTTTCCAATTTTGCCAGCACCATTTATTGAAGAGGCTGTCTTTTCTCCATTGTATATTTTTTGCTTCTTTGTCAAAAATTATCTGTCCACATTTATGTGGTTTTGTTTCTGTGTTCTCAATTCTATTCCATTGGTCTATGTGTCTGTTTTTTCTGCCAATACCGTGCTGTTTCGATTATTGTTGCCCTGGTATACGCTAAAGTGGGGGAGTGTGATACCTCAGCATTGTTTTGTTGGTTTTTTTTCTTCTTGGGTTGCTGTGGCTATTGGGGGTCTTTTGTGGTTCCATACAAATATGATGATTTTTTGTTCTATTTCTTTAAAAAATGCGATTGGAGTTTAATGGGGATTGCATTAAATCTGTATATTGCTTTGGATAATACAGCCATTTTAACTATGTTGATTCTTCCAATCCATGAGCACAGAATGGCTTTCCATTTCTTTGTGTCTCCTTCAATTTCTTTTAAAAATGTCGTATAGTTTTCAGCATATAGGTCTTTCACATCCTTGATTAAGTTTATTCCTAGGTATTTTATTCTTTTGTTGCATTTGCAAAAGGAATTGTTTGTTTGTTTGTTTGTTTGTTTCTTTTTTCTTTTTCTGAGATTTCATGTTAGTATATAGGAATGCAATGGACTTTTGTACATTGATTTTGTAGCCGGCAACTTTACTGTATTCGTTTATTGTTTCTAATAGCTTTTTGGTGGAGTCTTTAGGGTTTTCTATATATAGTATCACGTCATCTGCAAAGAGCAACAACTTAACTTCTTCATTCCCAATTTGGATGCCTTTTATTTCTTTCTCTTACTGATTGCTCTGGCAAGGACTTCCAACACTATGTTGAAAAGCAAGAGGTGATAGGGGACAGCACTGTCGTGTTCCTGGACGTAGAGCAAAGGGCTTCAGTTTTACAACGTTAATTATGAGATTAGCTGAGGGTTTGTCATATATAGCCTTTATTATGTTAAGGTATTTTCCTTCTATACCTATTTTATTAAGTGTTTTAATCATAAATGGATGTATCTTGTCAAGTGCTTTTTCTGCATCAATTGATATAATCTTCTGATTTTTGTCCTTTATTTTATGTGGTGTATCACATTAATGGATTTGCATATGTTGAACCATCCTTGTACCCTGGGATGAACCCCACTTGATTGTGATGAATGATCTTTTTAATGTATTGTTGCATTCGATTGCTAGAATTTTGTTAGGATTTTTGCATCTGTATTCATCAGATTTATTGGTCTGTAGTTTTCTTTTTTGTGTTGTCCTTACCAGGTTTTGGTATCAGGGTAATGTTGGCCTCATAAAATGAGTTAGGGAGTAATGTCTCTTCTTCAATTTTTTGGAAAAGTTTGAGCAGGATTGGTATTAGATCCTCTTTGAAGGTTTGGTAGAATTCACTAGTGAAGCCATCTGGTCCCGGACTTTTGCTTTTGGGAAGGTTTTGGATGACTGATTCAATTTTGTTACTGGTGATCGGTCTGTTTAGATTTTCCGGTTCTTCATGGTTCCGCCTAGGAAGGCTATGTTTCTAAGAATTTGTCCATTTCTTCTAGGTTATTGAATTTGGTGGCATATAGTCCTTCATAGATCCTTTGTATTTCTGTGACATCTGCGATAACTTCTCCGCTCTTCATTTCTGATTTTATTAGTGTCTTTTTTTATTTTATCTTAGAGAGTCTAGCCAGGTTTTGTCAATTTTCTTAATCTTTTCAAAGAACCAGCTCTTTGTCACATTAATTTTTTCTATCGTCTTTCTATTCTCTGTTTCATTTAGTTCTGCTCTGAGTTTTTATTATTTCCTTTCTTCTGCTGACGTTGGGTTTCATTTGTTTTTCTAGTTCTTTAAGGTATAATGTGAGGTTATTTATTTTAGATTTTCTTGTTTCTTGAGATAGGCTTGTAATGATATAAATTTCCCTCTTAAAACTGCTTTTGCTGCATCCCAAAAATTTTGGTAGGATGTATTTTCAGTCTCATTTATTTCTATTTATCTTTTGGTCTCTCCTCTTATTTCTTCTTTGACCCGGTTATTCTTTAAAATTATGTTTTTTTTTTTTAATCTGCACGTATTTGTGGGTTTTTTCCTGCTTTCTTTTTGCAGTCCTTATCCAATTTCAAAGCCTTGTGATCAGAGAATATGCTTGGTATGCTTTCAATCTTCTTAAATTTGTTGAAGCTAGTTTTATGTCCCAATATATGGTCTATCCTTGAGAATGTTCCATGTGCACTAGAAAAAAATGTATAGTCTGATGTTTTAGATGAAATGCTCTATAAATGTCAATTATGTCCATTTCATCTAATGTGTCATTTAGGGCTGATATTTCTTTATTTGCAGTTTGGATGATCTATCCCTAGCTGTCAATGATGTATTTAGGTCCCTACCTATAATGTGTTTTGGTCAATTTCTCCCTTTAGCTCTGTTAGTAGTTGCTGGTATATTTCGATGCTCCCTGCTTGGGGGGATAAATATTAATGACTGTTATGTCTTCTTATTGTACATTCCCATTCTCATTAGGAAATATCCATCTTTGTCTCTTGTTACCTTTTTATCATGAAGTCTCTTCATTTGATATCATTATGGCTACACCTGATTTTCTCTGGATACCATTTGCTTGGAGTATCAGCTTCCACCCTTTCACTTGAGTCTATGCTTGTCCTTGTAGCTGAGATGTGTCTCTTGGAGGCAGCATATGGTTGGGTTTAGTTTTTTTTTTTTTATCTCATCTGCTACTCTGTGACTTTTTATTGGTGAGTTCAGTCCATTTACATTTAGGGTGATTATTGACATGTGCGGATTTCCTATCATTCTATCTTTAGTTTTCTGGTAAGACTGTGTCTCCGTTGTTTCTTTGTCTTTTTGTTGTTGTCTATTATTTCTGTGTGGTGGAATTCTATGATTTTTCCCTCTGTTTCTTCTTTTATTACAGTATATATTTTCAGTTCTGGATCTTTTTTGAGTGGTTACTCTTAAGTTTATGTAAAAGAAAGTTTGATATTTAGAGTATTCCATTTTCTTCAGCACGCTTACTTTCTCCATTCCCAGATTCTGGTTTAGGCCTTTACTCTCCCCCCTTTTATGTTTTTGTTTGCCACAAATTATCCCTGTTGATTCTGGTTGAATAGCCTCCTTCAATATTTCTTGTAGTGCAGGTCATGTGTTAGAAAATTCCATCAGTTTCTTTATGTCTGGAAAGGTCTTTATTCCTCCTTCATATCTAAAGGATATCTTTTCTGGATATATTATCCTTGGTTCATAATTTCTCTCTTTCAATAGTTTGAATACTTGGTTCCACTCCCCCCTGGCTTGTAGAGTTTCTACTGAAAAATCTGATGGTATTCTAATGGGCTTTCTGTTGTAGGTTACCATCTTCTTTTCCCTGGCTGCCTTGAGGATTCTTACTTCGTTGTTGATTTTTGACAGCTTCAATAAAATGTGCCTTGGAGAAGGCCTATTGGGTTGAGGTAATTAGGTGTTCTATTTGCTCTTGAATTTGAGGATCCAGTTCTTTCCACAAGTTTGGGAAGTTCTCATCGACAATTTGTTTGAATATACTCGCTGTTCCCTTCTCTCTGTCCTCTCCTACTGGTATGCCCATTATTATTATATTGCTCTTTCTGATGGAGTCAGAAAGTTCTTGTAGAGTTCTTTCACTTATTTCAGTCTCAAGTCTCTTTCTTCTTCCTTCCGTGTAATTTCCAGGTTTCTATATTCAATGTCACTGATTCTTTCCTCCATCTGGTCAACTCTACTACCTAAGCTGGCTACTTCATTCTTAATTTCTTCTATTGAGTTCTTAATCGCCAGAAATTCTATTTGGTTCTTTTTAAAATTTCAATCTCTTCATAAATGCTCATGTTTTTCTTTGATTGTGTTTCTGAGTTCATTAAACTGCCTTTCTGTGTTTTCTTGCATCTCGTTGAGTTTTTTCAGAACTGCAATCTTAAATTCTCTGTCATTTAAGTCACATATATCCATATCTTGAAGTTCCTCTTCTGGAGACTTTGCACTTTCTTTCTGAACTGTCTTGTTGCCTTGGTTATTCATGGCAATTACTGATTTATTATTTCTCTTCCTAGACATGTACAGGAGTGACTTCTGCAACAGGTTGATAGGAAGAGGTCTTTCTTTGTTTTCCAGTAGGTGTTGGTACAATGTTTTATTTTCTGTACGACTGCAGCCTTTCATTCTCTTTCACACTGTAGCGTTATGTTTTGTCTGCACTATTCTGGCTTCTCACACAATGGGGGGATTGATTCCCTGGAAGTCTGGCTTCTCCTCTGTAAACAGTCCACCTGGGTCATACGGCGCTGCCTCTGTGTGGGGATGCAGAGATCTTCTGATGTTCCAAAGCTCTTCCTGCACCAGATTCAGATACCATGTGTTTCAGCAGCTCTGTTTACTCCTGCAGGGATCTGCCCAGATAGGTGAGGACAGAGCTGGGGGAGGAGGGTTGTGAGAGGTGGTCCAAGCAATAGCGACAACCACCACCACAGCCGGTCCTGCTTCCGCAGCTCCCTCACCTTTGCCAGAACTAGTTGGCTGTGAGTCCATGTCTGTGGACCACAGTTCTCAGAACTGCAAATATTCTGTCCTTTTGATCTCTCACTGCTACTGTTCTGCTTCTAGCACTGGGCTGGTGGGGGCAGGGCAAGCTCTGTGAGGGTAGGGAGTGGGCGGCTAGGCTCAGTGCCTAAGGCTTCCAATCTCTGCTCAGCAGTGAGGGCTTAAACCACCATTTTCAGCCTTCTTCCCTCAGTCATTGCTCCAAGGTCTCTGCCGTGAGTGTTGGGTTCAGGGTATTATATGCTGTCCCCTCAGCCCTATGGGCCGTAAGTGGAGACCTAGTAGTCAGAGTGCTTCCCTCTCCCGCAGCTTCAGTAGTTCCAGAATGCAGCGAGCTCAGAGCACTGAGCTAGATCTACGTCCTGTGCCTGCACGTCCCATCTCCAAACTTCTCCCTTCCCTCCTCACCCGCCAAAGCCAATTTGCCCACCTTTAGATGATATCAGCAGTGCGCCTCTTAGTCTTGCCTGTCTGTTGTGCAGGGAGTCCTTGTAGAGTTATAGTTGTTCAATTTGTTGTAAATTCTAGGGGAGAGTTCAAAAGGCTCACATCATGCCGCGAATTTTATGACGTCACTCTCCTGTGCTGTGCTTTTTGAGAGAGTCCTAAGGTGTAATTTTACACTGATTAAAGGCTTCTTGTTGATAACTCAAACATGTTCTCTGGGCTCATGTAGGATACAATTTCATGGACTCAAATTTCTCTAAAATTCTAAATAATTGTCCATTTAAATCACTTTCTTCTTGCTCTTTATGATGAAATAAATAATTACCAGAAGTTGTGATATTTTCCAGTGTGACAATGTAGGTCTGGGAAGCAAACACATAGGTCAGAGAATTAATTATACTCATCTGGGAGTTTCCTCATTACCTTCTCACTGAATGATACCATTTCAATGACACATGCACATAAAGCTACCCCTCCTGTGGCCAGTCAAGCTCCCTTATCCCTGTACTTCATTTAACCTTGACTTGACACAGTGAATCCCACAGGATCTTACTGGGATTGTGGCAAGCTTTCTACTTAAAATCATCCTGAGACCACCTGCTCACTTCATGACTGTCAGCAACTGAAGAACTATCATCCTTCTGTACAGGTTTGAAACCACAAGTGAGCTGAAGTTGCGCCTGTACTTATCGCAAATCTCCTAAATCACTTGGCAGGCAAGCCATTGCAAATAATCAAGGAGAGGCTTTTGTTACATTTATAGAACAATGTGGGCTTCCTGTAGGGCCAAAGTCGCACATGCATATTCACTTAACGAAATGGCTTATAAACAGAGTCAATTGTGCCCAGAAAATGCATTTTAATTTCAGGTTTTTTCCATTATGTTGAAAAGCAAGTAGTGAGAGGACATAATTAGTTTTTAAGATGATTAACAAATCAGGACATAGAGATTTAATAGAGAGATCAAGACATTTGCAAAGGTCAGGTAATATATTCAAATAAATTATTAGAACGTAAATACAGTGGTACCTCGATTTTCGAATGTAGTCCGTTCGGAAGACCGTTCGAGTTCTGAAATGTTCGAAAACAGCGACAGCTAGGCCTCAGGATCTTGCACTCAGCGGAAGCCGTGTGACATGTTCGACTTCCGAGGCGTGTTTGAAAACTGAAGCATTTACTTTCGGGTTTAGGGCGTTCGTAAACCGAAATGTTCATCAATGGAGACGTGTGAAAACCGAGGTACTACTATATTCTATCTCCGCATTCACTATTCTTTGCATTATTTATGAGCTTTCTCCTTCATATCTCTGCCTATTTTCAAAAGGGTATTTATAAATTTTGCAATAAAATTACAGAAAATAAGGCAAATGCATATATAATTTAGAAAGAGCTTATAATCTGCAGAGCAAGGAGAAACATGCAAGGAACCTGGAATATCATGGTTGTCTCAGCTGAGCAATGCAATTTTGGCTTTGAGCTTCCTGGTTACTAACACGGAAAGTAATCAAGATGAATCATAGATTTCTAATGAGAAACTCAGCCATACTCTTTTTTTCAGAAAACAGAGTATGGCTCTCTGATCTAAATTCTAAGAATTTATAGTGAAGATCCTAGTAATTGGAGCACAAGTAAAATAAAAAATGAATTTTCAACAATGATAATGCAGAAAAAGCAAAAGTGATCTTCAGATAACCATTTCCCCTTACCATTCCTAAAGAAACATGGGAGTATACTACTAAATTGTAATTCAGTAGAGCCTTCTGTAAGATTGGATTATGGTTCCAACACTTCATTTTCAACACTTTAATACATAGCAATTTCTTCCCACTAGAGGTGTTTCCTTCTCAACAGCTGGGCTAAGTCATGGACGTCTTTCACCATAGGGATTTTAGCAGATGGCATGTATGCATATATACTTGAAAGAGTCTTCTGCAGTTTTCTCCTTGTTCTGTAGCACCTCTACTATCAGCATAAGAATATGCTGCAGACATCCTACAGGTTCAAGTTCATGAGAGACTTGTAGGTTAGACCCAGATCTGTGGACCTCCAACAAGAAGAAGAGCTGCTACACTGTGTCCAGCCAAATCAACTGTCTACCACCACTCTGCCAAACCACTGGGCTTTGACATTAAGTGGTATTTTTAAGCCATTGAGATTTGGAGTGGTTTGTTGTGTAGCACTTTTTAAATGGAGGTTTATTAATATAAAATTCCTCAGCAATACAATTCACCTTTATTATGTATACCATTCTGTGAATTCTAAAAAGATACATACAGGCATGAAACTACCACCACGATCAAGACATAAAACATTTTTATCACCTCAAAAATCCCTTCATTCCTCTCGGCAGTCATTCTCCTCCACCAGTCTCAGCCCCTGTCAATCACTGATCTGTATGTCTTCATAATTTGCCTTTTCCAAATTGTCATGTAATAACAGAATCATGAAGTATGGAGGTAGTTTGTGTCTGACTCCACTTAGCATAAAGCAGTTGACATCAGTTCATACTGTAACATCTCTCAGTAATTTATCATTCTATTACTGAGTAGTATTCCAGTGTGTAGCTACATCACAGTTTATCCATTCCACACATAATGGACCTTGAATTGTTTCTGGTTTGGTAATTATGGATAAAAGTACTACAAGTATTCATATACAACTTTTGATATGGATATATGTTTTCACTTAAGTTGAAGTCAGTACCTAGGATTGAGATCACTGGGTCCTATGAGAGTCCATGTTTATTAGAAATTGCCACATTATTCCCCAAAGTGGCTATACCATGTTGCATCACCTCCAGGAATGTATAAGAGTTCTAGTTTTCCACATCTTCATCAGGATTTGACATTATCCAGATTTATGATTTTAGTCATTTAAATCGATGTATAATGGTATCTAATTATAATGTGAGCAACATTTTTGTAGCAGTACTTAAGTGATACAAACCATTAAGCCAATATGATTCAGGTACATGTTTCTTGGTAGTCTGAACTTCACAATTACTACCACTATTTAAATAAAAATGGCAAAAGTTAAACTATGCACTAATTGTATGTAGTGTAGTCTTTCAGAAAGATTTGAAAATCTCTTAGGATTTCCAGAATGTCCAGTGGTATTTTTTATAGTGCCAATATTATAGGGACGATGTGTCTATCCTTTGAAATACTATGACTACTGCATGTTTGTTCTTTTTTTCCTTATTTGTTTTTAAGCCCTATTTTACTAACTGTATTTATTTTTAAAGATCAGCTAGAATTGTTTTATTACTTCTGCTTTCTAAACAGGAATAAAAACCCAGCTAGAATCAAACCTCCAGGACAAGAAATATGAAGTGGGGAGAAAACAAGTCTTCTATGTTGTGGTGTTTAATTTCTCCTTCATAGTTTTAGGGTAATTAGGTGTCAAAAATGGGTTCTTTTCATTTAAAATTGTAAAGGTAAGGTAGGCAGTGTTTCAATAGACTCCCTGCAGCCTATGTTGTTTTAAATGAAAACTCTAACTATCAACCATGGGATATCATTTAGCATAATATCTGCTTTAATTGTTGTCAATTCTAAAGGAAATCAACCTAGGAAAAAATGAGATGGCGTTTATATATGACCAATTAGTTTCTGGTTTAGTAGTTTCAAAAATCAGGTCACCAGTACCTGGAAGTGCAACTGTACAGTGACCTATTCTTTCGGCTGAAAGGCTGTCCTAAGCATATAATCTGTTTTTTCTTTTTTCTTTCATGTGATAGCCTGCCTGCCACGTTGTACTATGGTATTGGACTGACATTCAGCAAACATTCTTTCCACCAGCCCTGCTGACTCTCAAGTAACCGAAAGTTGATCTCTCAGTAATATTTAATGGAATGTTTCTGGTAGGGTGTTTATTCCCAAGGAAGAAAAGATTGATGAGGAAATAAAAACTGTGTTCAAATATTGTATTGCTTTCAATGAATAGGAAGGAAACTAAGAGTTTTCCAGAGGGAAGCACTAGGAATGATGAGGGGACACTTTGCCAAGTCAGATTTATTTCGATGTAAAGAATAACTGTCTTCATCATTAGAGCTAGTGACAGCCTCAGAAGAAATGACTTCCCTGTGTTCCCAGTGCTGAGGCAAAGACTGAAATCATATCATCTGAGTGGAATCCGGGAGGTGATTCTCAGCTCTGGGACTCTGTGATTCTATTATTTGCATGTTTGTAGTATAGAAATAACCTTAATAACACTACTTCTCCTTGGATGTCTTTTTAAAATGGACTTCCTCCTTTCCCATACCTCGTGATATCTATCTATCTCTTTATTTCTCGATCTGTATCTGTATCTGTATCTGTACCTGTACCTCTATCGGTGTCTGTGTCTGTATCCGTATCTCTAGCTCTAGCTCTGCCTCTAGTTCTAGCTCCATCTCCATGTTCATCTCCTCTGGCACAAGTTGAAGAGGAGGCAGATAGGAGCACAGGGAGCTATATTTTCCAGTAAATACTGGTCTTTTTCCAGTAAATTTGTTGTTGTTGGGAATGACAGAAACCCAATTTGAACGGATTATGCCTTTCCTTCTGTCCCAGAAAATAGAGCATGTTGATTCATGTAAACAAACTTCATAAAGGGCACGGACATGACTGGCTTAGAAACCAATGAAACCAGGGACTGAAACACTGCTCGGGACTCTCCATCTCTTGTCTCTGCTTCCCTTTTGCTGGATTCATCTCTCTTATTGACAATCAGCTTTTCCACAGAGTAGGTAACAGGGTTTCTGGAAGCATCTGGATTTATAACCCAGAGAGAGACTGACCATCTTTCCTTTGAACCCATTAAAAAAATCCTAAGGAAGAATGTGAATTGGTTCATGTATCCACTCCTGTAGCCTGAGAGGCAAGAAAGTTCCTACAATTTGCAACCCCATTGAACCACGTGGGAAGATAAAATAATTAATGTCCACTGCTGGTCTGAGTTTCTTTATGTAAAAAAACAGTTATAGCACTTTTTGTATGGTGGGTACTATTGTAAGTGTCTGGCAAATATTCATAATCTTCACATAATCATATAATATCCTATTAATTTCATTTTAGAGGTCAGGAAACTGAGATGCAGAGTGTTTGAGGGATTGTATAGGGAAGAACTGGACAGAATAGGCATACATTCATATAGCACAGCCTGCTTAGCTTAGCATTCAATCTGAAAACATTACACTCAGTGCTATTTTCTTAATCTTCCCATCTCTCTTCTCCTTTTTCTTCATGGATTTTTATCCTTTTACTGTGTATTTTCCCACATAACGTCTATCATGTCAGTCTCTTTGCTTGTTTTCCTGCCCTCTGCCCCCATTGACAGAGGAATAATTTCTATCTGCCTGAGATGTCAAGTGCTGGAAAATTTTGGCATTCCTTAAAGAAGCAATTTTTCTTTTCTCAAATGTATCACGTGCAGTTAAGTGGTACTAACTCGTGCCCCCACTGACCAAATTTCACAGAGATGACCCGTCAGAGGCTAGAGGAGCTTTGAGGAATGAGGTATCTTCTCTATGGAAATGTCCCAATTACCATTCCTTGTGGGGAATACAGTATCACCTCAGAGATCTGTGGCCTTCAGGAACAGCAACCAAGGTGAAGGGACATCTATCTCCATTCCCAGTAGGGACACCACCATCTTTTCTAACTTGTTCATCTTGAGCAATAAAAAAACCTCTAACTAAATAAACAAAAAAGGACGGCAGAAAATAATCCACAGTGACTTATGTATCTTTCTTCATCCATAAATGACTTTATATTTCACTTCTGGCAGCAGAGCCGAGCCAGAAGGTAATGAGCCATTGTGGAAAACCCATCTGTTGCTCATAAGGGAAAGGCCGGATTTATGGAAGAAGAATCTGGAGCGTAAGTCCTGTTATTGTTAATAGGAGTTGCACATCTAATTGGTCATGCTGAAAATATGCCCTGTTATATTCTTTCACTGGCCAGATGGACGTGCTCAGCTGCAATGCTGAGAAGAAAAAATGTACCTCAAGAATTTGAGAGTGGGAGTGGATGTCACAGCCAGTAAGGAACTGACAGTTCTAATGAGGATAGAGAGCACTTGTCCACAGGCCTTATTTAAAGATGATTTCAAAAGAACCCCAAAGTCCCAATATATGGTGTTGCTAATTGGGGTCACATAGTCCAGTCCCCTAGAGTGGATAGTGTTGGATCATTTCCACTTGGTCCCACCAGCCCCATAATTTGAAACACCTCTACCTCTCATTCCTTTGCAACTTGGCCAGTTAGTACTTAATAATTGCTTTGAGACTTTTTAAAAAATAGTGCTGGATAATGGCAATAGAAAGCCATTCCTCCCAGTGTCTTCTGTGCCATGGTGGTGGGAAGGAAAGCCTGAGAAGTCAAAGGCAGATTATGCCTCATACAACTGAATTTCCTCCGGTCATGTTTGAATTAGATTTGAGGCAAAGAGTCTCCTGACAGAAATGAGGCATTGTATTTTAAAGCAATTTCTGGTACATTGCAGGTGCTTAAGACATGTTGAATGAAGGAGAATAAAGTAAACTAACAATGATTAGTAAAATCTTAGCGCATTATAGCTGAAATGGATCTGAAAGGTTTCCTTAGAGTGTGCTGACTGCTGGAAATAACCATCCTTAATTCTCAGTAATGTAATAAAGGTTTTGTGCATTCATGTCATGGTCCAAGGCAGTACATGTGAGGAAGGGGACATGCAGCCATGGGGAGAGCCTACTGCTCCACACAGGAATTCTGCATCCCGTAATACTACCAGCTTCCATTTGTGGCCTCCAAGGTCACCTCAGAAAGAGAAAAGGAGTGAGGAGGATGGTTTCAGACCAAACCTTGCAGTGAGCTGTATTGCTTTCAACCCTCCTGCTGGCCCAAATTCAGTCATCTGGTCCAAAATAATAGAGCATGGGCTGGAAAATGTAGTCTTCCCATATGCCTAAGAGGAAAGTGAGTTAGATTTAGTGAACACATGAAATTGTCACTGTTTCTGTGACCCTTTAATCCAATCCTTTATTTTGGGTAAACTGAAGGCCTGAGACTGGGTGATTTTCAGCAAGTCACATGGCAGTTTGGTGACAGTCAGGACGAGAACTTTGATTTCCTATTTTCTGACACCATTGTATGGAGGAGAGAAAAAAAATGGAGATGGGAGAGGCGGGGAGAGAGTGAGAGGAGAGAAGAGGAAGAAGAGGAGAGGAGAGGAGGCAGTGGGACATCCTATATTGAGCCCCAGAGATGCATCAGAACGTCAAAATTCATGTTTCTAGATCTGTCATAAGCTAGTACAGTCATTCCCACTTCTCAGTTTCCCTTCTATAAAGTGCAGAATTTGAACAGATGATTGCAGAAATCGTGCAAGCTCTAACAATCTCTACTTCCACTGAGGCGTTAGGAGGAAGACATAAACGTTATAAGAAAAGAAAGGCTGTCCAAGAGAAGCAAGTTGGTGTGAGATAAAGGGTGGCAATAAAGCAGCAACAAATGAGGTAGCTACAGCTTTCTGGGCGTCACAGCTCATGAGGAGGGCAGACAGGCCTATCACCCTGCAGTGAGCAGAGATCAGAAGCCTCTTACTCTTATTGCCCCTCCCTGTCCCACCCAACACAGGCCAGTTGCCCACCCATCAAAGCCCCATGGTGTGAGCATCCACTGCCTGACTGTCACAAGCTTGTTTGCCCCTTTCGTCCCTTCTCAGGAACTCATCTCTCTCACCTACCTTCAAGTGCACAAGCTGCAGCAGGAAAGAGATTAGGGTGACTCTATAGGCGCCTTCATTAACTGCTCCGAGGCCAGTCAAGCCTGGGAGACTGTCCTCATGCAGGGATGATAACAGGCCTCCACAACAAAGCTGTCAGTAGCCGCCTCAAATCCCTTTTCAATTCTGTCCACTTGGACTCGCTCCAAGTGTAAAGGGATCAATTTTTGAAATCAGCCTTTCCCTTTAACACAACCAAGTGGCAGGGAAAGCATACACAGAGGTAATCCTTCAAGGAGTGGCACTTCAGGCTCACCAAGCACTTTCATCTCAGGATACTAAAGTGATTTTCAATCACTAATCACTTTCTTAATCCCTTTCTCTCAGCCCCTTGCCCTCAGAGCCAGGTAGAAGCAATGTGGAGGCTGTGCAAGGAAGGGCAGGAACAGGGATCTAAAAGGCGCTAGGGGTGCACTGCTGCATTTCCATCTTCCAGCAGGTTTCCAGAAACATCATGAGCAGAATCAAAATATTGCTTGAAACAATGACTATCATATTGAGACGGCATTTTTCAACCCAGTGGTGCTATGGCTGGATTATTCACTTAATATCTCTCAGCGTCCCTTTGTCTTCACCTTTGCCTGGGTTAATGTGGCAACGCTTTCTAATCAGTATGAGAGGTGGGGATACTATGACCTTACACTGAAAACTCTCCAACAGGTTTCTATTTGTGGAAGGAATAAATCTGTGCTACAAAACCAGGTGTGTTAGAAATAATCATAAATCTTTGTTTTTTAACGATCAACCTAAATCAGATTTCAGCTTTTCTCTCACCAGGCTGATGGAAGATTTGCTCTCAGCCCTTATGGATGCTGCCACCTCCCCGAATTCCCCCCTCCCACACACATACACCCATCAGAGTTTTGGAATTCCCAGGGTTTTATCCAGTCACTATCCTGGGTCAATTGTTCTCACCAATTCCCAGTGAGATGTCCCCTGACAGAGCTTGCTCAGTTCCTCCAAGACTGCTACCCACTACATCTGTTCATGGAAATAGCAGAGGATTTTGCACACCTCAGTTCCTCAGGTTCTCTCTGAGATCTCATTGTCTCCCCAGGGCTGCTCCCAGCATAGGGGATGGTATTCCCTCCCTGCTTACGGGATAGAAGGCTTCTAACCCCTTCCTGTATTGGGAAAACTCTTTCTTCTTTCCTTTAGTACCTCCAATGCCATTCCACTATTTCCTTACCTTTTCTCAGCAAAAATCTAAGGAGAGGATATGCAAACACTCTGGCTCCTGGTTTGAAAAGGAGAAAGCGAAATTATAGAATGAATAGAATGTTTTAAAATTTATTTTAATAAGGCATCATCCTGTCACCAAGAAAACCAACGAAGACCACCACCACCTCAAATCACAGAGAAAAAAAGGTTTGGCCAAAAAGATGGCAAGAAGCCCACCAGTGACTAGCACCCATGAGTCTTTGCATCTTCCTGTCATTCTTGTTTACTGTAGAAAAGGCTAGTGGATCCTGAGCTTTAGTAAAAACACTGCTATGGCTTGAGTGATTTTGAGGGAACTTTCTCAAAGCTTGTGTGAATATTTTCTTGGTTCCAGGATAGTTAAAAGATTAAGGATCAAATGGTTCACTCAGCCCAACCTTCATTTGAAAGTCATCTGCCATCATCATAAGCCAACACTTTCTCTTGAGGAAGCTCATTCAGATAATGATTTTTGGACCAAATCTAAACTTCCTCTGGTTGATCACAATTCCATCTTCTAGTGTAGAGTTACAGAGGTTGTTGAGAAGGAAATTAACCTCTACGAAGTTTCCATTATGTGCCAGACATTTTTAGGGCACTTTTTATATATGCTTCATACAAATTCTGAAAGGCAGCAATTATTGTTTCCATCATAGAAATGCAGAAAGAGATTCAAGGTGGTTCAGTGATTTGCCAAAGTCAGTTATAAAAAGAAAGAGCAGTGCTCTGGTTCTAAGCAACACCCTTCCTGCCTCACCATGTCGTCTTCCATCTTATACATAGTCACCTAGGAGAGTGTTATTTTCAAGACCATTGCCATGTCCCCATAAATCTCACAAAGTTAATTAAATTCTCACCATTATTCTATCAATAATCAGAGCAGCTGACATTTGCTGAAAGCTTATTATGGTCAAGACCTCTGGTCAGCACTTTACATGGCTCTTCTCATTTAAGTAGCTCAAGAACCCTATGAGGCTTGTACGATTGTACCCCCTTTTTATCGTCACTGTGTCCTTCAACTACACGGCAAGTAGCTTGGTGTTTATAAGCACTGGTTCTGGAGTCTGGACACTTGATTCAAAGCCAGCTCTTCCTGCTCTCTGACCTTTGGCAAGTTACTCACTCTCTCTAAGTCTCAGTTTCTTGTATGTGATAATATAGGCATAATAATAGTAACCACTTCTGGGGTGGAATTTAAGGAACAAAATAAACAAACAAAACAGAAACAAACTCATAGATACAGAGAACATTTTGATGATTGACAGATGGGATCGGTTGGGGGTGGGTTAAAATGGGGAAGGGATTAAAAAGTACAAACTGGAAGTTATAACACAGTTATGGGGATGTGAAGTAAAGTATAGGAAATATAGTCAATGATATGGTAATAACTATATATAGTGCCAGGTGGGTTCTAGACTAGTCAGGGGGATCACTTCTTAAATTATATACATGTTTAACCACTATGCTGTACACCTGAAATTAATATAAAATAATATTTAAAAGTTCAGGAAAAGGTGAAGAGGAATAAGATGCCCAAATTTCCAGGTGTAAAACAAATAAGTCATGGGGATATAATATACAGCATAGGGAATATAGTTAATAATACTATGATAGCATAATATAAGTGTCAGATGGTTGCTTGGTTTATCATGGTGATCATTTCTTTAGGTACATAAATGTTGAATAATTATGGTGTATACCTGAAATTAATATAATGTATGTGAGCTATATTTTTAATAAAAATATTAAAAATATAAAAAATAAAAATAATTAGTTAAAAAATAGGATTTTTTTCCTCTTGTAGAGTCAGGGTCAACCCAGCATGTTGCTACTTTCTGAGCAAAGAAGTTGAAGGTTCTGCAGTTTTATGGTAGTGTGGTAGAACTTACTAATAGAATCACCAAATTAAGGTTACCTTTCTGCATCAATTTTTTGAGAGGCACTGATGTGTCATATTAGGAAAGACCTTCCCCTCTCATACTCGGTCCCAAATGTCCAGCCTCAACAGAGATGACAAACCCAAGCTATGATATTGCAAGCAAATAAACATCACTGGTACTTTGAATTTCAACTTTAGCTTTTACATTTCTACAATAGAGTCATACATAGAAACCGCAAAACAGCATTAATCCTAACTTACAATGGCAATTGTTCAACTACAAAATTAGGACATCTGAGGACAAAACCCTCTGAGTGACTAATACACTCCCCTTCCTACGCCCTTACCAAACTTCCGGAGGAAACACTAACTGTAATTCAGCACATTGCAGAAAATTCTTTTTTTTTCTTTTTTCGTTTTCTTTCTAGTAAAGGCTTCACTTAGTTGGAAACAGAATGTCAGGATGTCCGATGATAGCCATGAATCTCCAGTATTTTTCCAGTGAAATAAAAGTTTAATAAATAGCAGTTAAAATCAAACAATTAAAGTAAACGACTACTTACAAAATAGATGAATCTTGCTAAATTAATGCTGAGCAAAAGGAGACCCAAATGAGGACACATGATGTGATTTCATCTATAGAGTGCTTAAAGCAGCGAATGCTAATCTATGGTTAGAAATCAGGCTAGCAGTTGCCTTTGGGGAGATAGTACCTAGATGTGAGCATAAGAGTTTCTGGGGCGCTGGTTGTGCACATTCTCTTTATTAATCTGGATGTTCGTTACAGGAGTGGGTACGATTTGTGAAAAGTAACGAAGCTAAAATTATTTGTGCACTTCTCTGTATGTGGTACTTTAATGAAAAGCTGACTTAGAGTGAAGAAATCAAAACCCTAGAAATGTATTCACACAAAGATATAACACGAATGAGTTTGTTTAGCATTGTGGAAACTGCCAGAAAAAATGGGCATATACAGGGTCAGAATTTTAGTTAAAAAAAGCAGTGTTTAACAAAGCCATCATATTCAGAGACTCAGAGTATCATGACAATTTTCTATATCCCCTTCTCTTGCTTCAGTTTTTGAAACACGATACGTTCTTGAATTAAGCAGGAACTTACAGAATATCAATATGAAAGAGCATATACTATTTACTGACTCACCAAAAGAGCAAAAGTACTAATATTTCTCCCTATCTTAAGGATAGACAGCTCATTAAAGCAATTTTGGGCAGGCTGAAACATTGTTCTCTTAGAGAAGGGAGCCTGTAGGGGTTGCATGTTTAATGGTAACCTAACAGGGTTTCATTTTTAGGAAAGCATAATGCTAACCTAAAAACAGATGTCTTTGTAAATATGTTTTTTTTCCAAAGGAGTTTGGCACGTTGGAGAGATTACCAATTTCTCCTTCCCACATCCTGGTGCTATGGAGCCTGTTGAAAAGCAAAATTCAACCCAGTAAATTTGAAGATCTAATTGGCTTTATTTAGCAATTCATGAATCGAGCGGCATCCCATGAAACAACTACCAAGTTTCCCTGAAAATAAGACTCAGCTGGACAATCAGCTCTAATGCATCTTTTGGAGCAAAAAGTAATATAAGACCCTGTCTTATTTTACTTTAAGACCAGGTATAATATAATATAATATAATATAATATAATATAATATAATATAATATAATATAATATAATATAATATAATATAATATAATATAATATAATATAATACTGGGTCTTATATTAATTTTTGCTCCAAAAGATGCATTAGAGCTGATTGTCCTTCTTAATTGGACAATTAATTGTCCTTCTTAATTGGATAATATAATGTAATATAATATAACACCAGGCCTTATATTAATTTTTGCTCCAAAAGATGCATTAGAGCTGACTGTCCTTCTTAATTGGGCAATTAATTGTTCTTCTGGGAAAACTTTCTCGTATCTTGAGGTCTGGGGCGGAATGGTCTCCTTTGAGCTGCCAGAGTGCCTATGCTAACTCTATCACGGGATTCAGCATATCCCAGCTCGTCAGTTTCCATGTTTATCATTCACCCTGTTATGCATGCAGTTTAACCAGAGAGGAGGTAGATGTGGTATTGCTCTGCCCCTGTGCCTTCCGTCCATCTCAGCACTCATCTACTGCTCCAAGTGCCAAGGACTGTACACCTTAACAGCTTCCCACTTTGAGTGTCTAAATCTCTGTCATTCTCTTCCTGAGGGCTTTCTCCAAGGCTGCAGGAACTTGCTCAGCCATACAGGGTAGACTTCCTCTGGGGACTTAATACTACACAACCAGTAAGGGCTGGATATTGATGGATAAATGCTCCCATGCCTGGTTATCTACTTCTGCATAACAAACCACCCCAAACTTAGAGCCATATGACAATATTGATCTTACCTGGGAGCTCACCAATTCTGGGAATCAGGGATTTGCAAAGAGCACAGTGAGTGAGGGCAGCTTGTCTCTATTTCATGATGTTTGGACCTCATTTTTGAAGACACAATGGTTCAGAGTACGTGGTAACTGGGGGTGGGACTCTACCCAAGGCTTGTTCACTCCCATTTCTGGTGGTTCGTGCTGGCTGTAGCTGGGTCCTCAGCTGGCTCTGACGGCTGGAATACTTATATGTGTCTCCCCCACATAGTTTCTCTGGGAGGGCTAGTTTGGATTTTCTCACATGGACGCTGAGTTCTAAGCATGAACATCTAAGAGAAACAAGAAGTTGTGTTGTTCTTTATGTCCCAGACTCTGCTGTCATATAGTTCCACTTCTACCAAAGCCACAAGTCCACCCATGCTTGAGGGCAGGGAGCATAGACCCAAGCTCTTGAATAAAAGAGCCTCAAGTTCACATGGCAGGAAGAGCATACAGATTGGGAAATATTGTTATGGTCATGTTTGGAAAGAAAGAATACCAGCTCTCTTGTCCTTCACTAAGACAATTCTGTGGTATGTTTCATATGTTTTCAAGGGCCCCCAGTGGGACAGAGTCGTGCCTTCCCATGACAATAGCCCATTCATATATACACACGTGGCTAGCTTTGCTCATGTACTTGTCTTACGTTCTCCACTCCGCTACTTGTGCTTCCTGAGGTCCATCTAAGTCCTTGCCTTATGGACTATTTCTGGGAAAACCCAAATAAGAGAAATGACTCTTGTTATTCTGTATAAGTCAGAGTCTAATGCAGCACTTATGATGTAGTTCGTGCTTAATAACAGCACACTGAATGAATACATACTCTCACTTCATAGACTGGGATAGAGATTAAAAAAAAAATTGGTAGAGCAACTATTTTCAGAGCTAAAAGTCGATTTTATATTGACATTATTTTAGTATTTTCTTCTATCCACAAGCCCAGAGTTACTAAGTTCTTCAAGCATTGTTGGAGCATCCCTCAGGTTATCTGGGAAATAGGATCATAAGTGGTCCACATCATTCGACTCCTACTCTGTTACCATCTTATTCCAACACAACATTAGTACTGTCTTCCCATGTGGACTCCCCCCACACTCTGTGTGGGCTCTCAGACCTCCGCTGGGCCATCGCCTCTCCTCACCTTATGTGAGTGTTGTTCTCACTGTGTTTGGCCTCCAACATCCTGTTTTAGGCACCTGTGACCACCCCCCCACACAAAGGTGCCAACTTTGCTTGTATGCTCCTAATGGCTTTTGGACTAAATTATTCAGGAAAAAAGAAAAAAAGAAAGAAAGAAAAAAGAAAGAAAGAAAGAAAAGAGGAAGGGGACTTAAAAGGACACAGGGGAGAATAATTTATTAGAAGTTATCAGACCTCAAGGAATTGACTCATGTGAAATAGGAGAACGGAAACGAAGATAGAGCCACACAATGTTGACTTATTATCTTATAGTAAGAATTATAACAATCTCAGGGACCAGTCGCATTTATTCTGGCATGATTGGCATATACTCATTTTGTTGTCAAACTGCATGGGAAACTGAGTCATAGTAGGACTTCGCGTTAGTGATTCCTCATGGGAATTATCAGCCAGAAGCCTGGAAATACTTAAAATTCTTTTGGTCATCTCACTCCGTGGATGTGGACGAGGCCTACAGAGAAATCAAAGGATGATTGGTGAGCGTCAAATTAGAACAAGAGTCATTAGATCAGTGGACCTCAGTCCTCACTGCCCTGGGAATATTTTATAAGACATCAATGCCTATAATAGAATAATCAGCTCAAAATCTCTGGGAGGTAGGGACCAGGAATACATATTAAAAGAAAACGAAACTATTGAGTTAGATGTCTCAAAGGTTGAAATGCTAATTAGATCAGTTTATGGTACCTTAATGCATCCAACTCATTTTAGGGATCTAAAGTACCTCAGTTTGGTTAAGGCCTCCTTTTCCTTTCCACACTGTAAGGAAATTCACTTCCAGTGTTTTATTGTTTTGTTTTTCTGATACTCTAATTCTTCTACCGCCATATCTGATGCTCGCCCTTCTACCTGACATGCTCTTTTTCTTAGGTATTGCCGATCCATTCAATCAGGTTATAGTGGTCCAGGCTTACTCAGAAAGACTTCACATATGTGGCTCAGAATCAATGCATTAGTTTTAATAATACCAACAGTTACCATGTGGGTAGCTTCTATGTTCCTGGCTCCATAAGAAGTACTTTTTATATTTATCTCATTTAAGAATCACTACAGCCCTCTAAAGTAAATAAATACATTCCGATTTTACAGATAAAGATGACAGAGGTTAAGTAACTTATCCAAGGTTATTGAACAAACCAGCTTTTATCTAAATCCTATGTTCTTCTGGTGTGTCACTCTGCATCTCACATTTTAACTTTCAAAGACCAATTATTTCTCCTTTTCATATTTTCTTGGGAGAAATTTCCCATAATTAAAGCATTCAAGTGCTAACAGAAATCACTGTAATATAATTTACTAAAAACTGGACTTTAATATGAGTTTGGGTAGTTCTGGATGTCTGCCAAAGGGGCTTACTAACAGTCATTGAAAAGCCAAAAGGAAGCATTCATAAACAAGATTGACGCATAGACCAAGATGGCCTCCTGTAAAAATAAAACACAATGGTAAACTGGAAGGGAAAGCAGAGGCAATCTTCTAGATGTGGTTTCTTTGCACTATAAACATGTGTTCTTGGGCAGCTTGAGTACAAAGGTCGAAAAGAAAATTCTTTGGCCTAGGACTTGGCATTTCATTTTTCCCCAAAAGGCACATTCAGAGATATGAAAGGAGTAAATTGAAATATTACTTGAAAATATCTACTTATCAAATCATCAGGTAGTTCTCAAGTTAAATGTTATTATTAATATCTTTCCAAGAGCCATTGGCTGATTCCATTAACATGAGTCACCTACAACCTGAAATGTATGGCAAATAGGACAGAGAAGAGAGAAAGAAAGAGAGAAGAGGGGGCAAGAAAGAAAACAAGAAGCCGACCGCGGACCTAGGTGGTTGAGTCAAAGCATTACTAATTACATAGGCGAATGTATCTTCAAAATGGGATACACCTCAACATGAATTTCCCTGTTCTAAGAAGATGGAATATTGATGGGGTCATTAATGACCATGGCATTTGCATTTCATTTTTACCCAGGAAAAAACAGTGCACTAGAAAGAATTTAAAATGAATAGCTATGACTCCCTTTCTTAGCCTAAGAAAAGATTGTGCAAAATTATGAAATTACTTTGTTCTTCATTACTTGATATTTCTCTCAGCATTGATTTGTGAATCCAACTTGCTTTTGTGTTTCAGGATCAGGTATTAAAGGAAAATAATACACCACTTGGGGATGACTTACGTAAAGAGGTTTCCTAGATGGCTCTATCAATATTTTAATTAATTCATAGATGCAGTGATTAGTCATCATGACCTTGAGATAAGAGACTGATAACCCTGAAGATCACTCCAGAATATCAGAATTCTCTAAACTTTGTTGTTTTCCTCTTTTATCCCTCTCTCCAAGGACTTGCATGTCCAAATTGCAATCTTTCGAGCAGTGGTCTCCAAAAATGCTTAGTCTTATATTTCTGTTGATTAAAAGAACAAGTTTTCAATACATCCCCAATAATAACAATAGATATGCACTACTGTGGTGACATGAAAAATACATTATAAAATATATACAAAATATTAAAGTGGTATGAGTATGAGATCAAAATAATAAATAAAAGTTCTATTATTTTAATTTTGTACTCTATTTTGGAGGCCAGGCCATTTCTTACACTTTAATGTGTGTACAAATGACCTGAGATATTGTTAAAATGCATATTTTGATCCAGTAGGCCAGGAATGTGGCCTGAGAACTTGCATTTTTAACAAACAAGCAGATGATATTTTTAGTCCATAGACTACATTTTTATTAACAGTAGCAAGACTCAGAATCAAATATCGCATTTTATAAATTATTTCCTCCTGTTTAGCATATTTCAGAAAATTTAACAGCAAATTCTTGGCCCAGGGAAACCTACCAAACTATCCTAATCATACCGCTGTGGCGAGGCTGACGTTGCTTGAAGGATGATGTTTCAAAACAGGTCTGTGCTTCTTCCAACCCTCCGGAAGTGTGTCTGGCTCTCCCCAGCCCCCAAATCTGGGTTTCTAGACTCATGACCCAATGGATAAACTCTTTAGGCTCTCAGGCGTCCTGCCCATCATTTTCCCTCCTGAACAGAGCGCCCTAAGCTTGTGTTTGGTAACAATTTCCTATTAGCTTAGTACCAACAAAACTGGGACTAAGAAGCCACTGTCTTTGTGGAAAAAAATTTAAGCCGTTGCCAAAAATGTCAGTAACTAAGATAGATAATATTTAACTATTAAATTGGCAAACTAGAGTTGGCCATCTGTTTTTATAGATAAAGTTTTATTAGTCCCAATATTCTTCCTTGCCTACCCCTGGGTCCTGCACACGGCAGCACCTGTGGGTGATATCAGACAAGTCCCAAATGTCCTCTGCCAGGTAATTATTAAAAAACAATCTTCAATAAACTAACCATTTTAAAAATCTTTAAATTATAATACACACTATTTGGAGAAAAATCAAATATTTATAACATCCATACTCTGAGTTATAAAATCTGAGAAGGAAGATTTAAACTTTTGGTGCCTTTTAATGTAATTAGCCTGGAAGATTATAAAAACAGCTCCATTGATAAAAACGTTACCTTAGTTCCAATCTTAAATGTTGCTGAAAGTCTGTCTCATAATTTTTCTGCTGTAAGTGGAATGCAAGAGGTACAAGATTTATTGATATTTTACCTAGTGGATAGAAAAATTACTTTAAATTATCTACAAAGAAAATATTCATTCAAACTCAGTATTGAGATGTCTCAGTATATCAGTGAATTACCTTAAAATCCACTCAATCATCCAAACAGAAATTTAGATATTGTCTTTAATTTTTCCTTTTATTTTATTTGTCCACATTCAATTGGTTGCTAAGTTATTTCACATATATTCCTCAAAGGTGCTTTGGATCAGCTTTTTTCTTTTTTAGTCCTTCTGCCACTAAACCCTTATCTTTTGCTGCCAGAACTTCTCTTCTAGCATCTAGGTTCCACCAACTCCAGTTCATTCCCCATGTTGTTACCAGGGTAAGCCTTCTAAAACAAAGACCTAGTTATTTTATTTTATAGCTTTAAAACTTAAGAAAGCTTCCTGGCTTTTAGTCAGACCACTAGCCTTATCTTCCAGAATTTCCCCCATGCACAGGAGGGAGAGCAGGGTTTGCTATCCCCAAATATGCATTTTGGGATATTGATTATTTTAAGCTGGTTATTTTCAAGAAACAAAAGACTCAGGAAGACCCTTTGACCTTCCCCCTAACTAACTGCCTAAAAGGACTTTAGAGGTCTGCTCCAGGAATGGAGCTATCATCACAGATAACTATAGTTTAATATGAACTAGGTGTGAGAGACATAGAGGAATCTAGCAATATCCTTTTGTTCAAAGTCCTCTCTGTCCCATTGTGAAAACTTTCTGAGGTTTGCAACTAAAAGACTCCTAACCAATAAAATAAATCTGATAAAAGGGCATTCTAGTATTGTTCATGATCACAAAATTGGTATGTGAGATTTTCTGGTTTCTGGTTGAGTTTGGCCAAAATGAAGAGCTGAAAACAAATTTCTTGGGTGGGGGTAGGGGTAGAAGAGGGAGGAAAGGAAAGAATTAAAGCTAGGTAAATAATATTTATTCCTATGAAGGTTTTTCTTTTTTGATTTGCCCATAATTTAGAAATGTACAAAATCAAGTAGATACCTATACTTACAAATATATAGGCTTCAATATATATATGCATGATAGGTACACAATTGAGAATGAAACAAAAGATCATGCATTTTTCAGAGTTTGTGACTTTTGCTGCTCTACTGGTCCTAATATTCAGAAGGAGAAAAAATGGGCAAGAAAGAATTTATCTTTATTACTGTTTTTCTACTTGCACCTTTGCTGAATGGCATAGTGACCTTCCTACCACAGATGCTCACAAGCTGCCAATCTGTCAACATCTGTTACTGTTGCTAGTTTGAAAATTACAACACTGGATATACAGCTGGACTTTGCATTTATTATGGTTGCAAATGGAATCTCCAAAGCCAATGGGATTTATCATCTCAAATGACTCAACTGAAGGAAGTATGTACCTTTAGGCCATTTTCTCCAGCCTGAGCTATTAGGGAGTCTTGGATGACCTTTGGCTTTTCACCCTCTCCAACTTGCTGGCCATAGCAAATGCACATGTAGAAATAAACAGTAGCCCTTTAAGCAATGCATCTGTCTCTATCTTAATTGCTTTACTCTTTTATGCATCATAATCAACTGCTTTAAAACCATACCTTGTCCTCTGAAAAACCCTTTCCAAATATAACTGACAAATTGACCACAATTCCCTTACCAGGAAAGTCAAACACCATGGTGTTCTCTTCAAATATCCCCACACTTAGCCTAGAGAAGATGTTTAATCAGATGCTCTTATATAAAACTTTCATGTCATTGATATACTTTCTATCACTGTTAACATTTCATCAGAGAAGGAAATCAAGTTCTTTTATTTTGGACATCCACAACTCAAACCAGAAATCCTTAAAAAGCAATCCATGGTTCCCTTCATGAACAGAACATTCTTTCCTTATCAGCAAATGGGTAATGTGGGCAACATGATGGCTGTCCTCCGACTATTGAGGCATGGACTTTGGAGGCAACTGTCAGGTAGTGAGCCTGGGGACATGCCGAGGGTCACCCTCTACATGTCTTCTTCTCTTAATTGCACTCCCATACCTCTCATTAAGATGAGAAGTCTCACCTCCCCTATGTGTGACTTTCTGAGCAGCTTGCTGGCCTGTTCATTAGTTGGGTTGATTTATGTTTAATTTTATGCATGATATCACACAATTATCTCCAGATGGAATGATCAGGATGAAGAGCTGCCAACCGACATTACGAATGAAACAGGTTCACCCATCACCAGCTCTTTCTGCACTGTAATTATTTTTTGTTTTGACTTCATAAATTTGTCCAGAGACACTGGGTATTCCTTTCCAGCAGGGCCTCATTTGTCTAATTCAAATGAGATTATCTCTGCCTGGTCCCCATATTTCCTCATATCTCTCTTATCACTGCATATCCAACAGTGAGACTCATCAGTGATGGTTTGTGGAGATAAAAATATATAAAATCTAATCTGCCCAGTTTATGATGTACTCACAGAGTCATCTTGATGAATTGTGAATCTTCAAGTTTTGAGGTAGGCAAGCACTCTGATGAGAGGAAGAAGCAGAGGGCAAGCAGAGTTGGTGATCTTCATGATCCCTCATCACTGACATCAACTAAATAAACTGTGTAAGTCATAGCCAGACATAGGTATGAGGCCAGCTATAATTCCTGTGTCTATGCATTCACCGAATCTTCCGTTGCTAGGTGATTCTGTGATCCCAAAGGACTTTTGTTTTCTTGTTTTAATTCTATACTGCAGAATTCTGAGGTATCGATCCAGACAGGTGTTGTCTAAGCATAAGAAAATTGCATGCTCATTCTAGCCCCAAAATATCACAATAGCTCACAAATACACCTTAACTGTGATGGTCCTGTAGTTGGGTATTGGTTCTTGCAAATTAACAACATAAAATTACAACTGCAAACCACATACCTAAAACTCTAGATGCTCGCTCAGTTATTCATTTATTTATTCATTCATTCAACAAATATTTAGTTCTATGTCAGACTATTTTCAGGCTTATAGGCTATATTAAGTTTCTTTTATAGCCAAAGAATAGTGGAAATCTACAGGGTCTGAATTAGGGATGGTGGGGCATGGGGAATTACACAATTAGATGGGTGTGGAGAAAGGATTAGAGCAGGGAGTGGCTCTGTAAGGGTGGGTATTGAACAAAGGGCTTACTACTTAGTGTTTAGACAAGCCCTCTAGGTGATTCTGGCTGGTGCTAAAGGCACTAGAGTGTGGCAACAGTGACTTTTCCATATTTCAGGTGAACATCCTATTCACCAATATAATTGTCTCTGTTTTGAAGGTGAGAGTGCTGCAAAAACCTTAGAAGCAATCTCTGAGAGCTTTCAGTTTTCTTAAATGATACATAAAATATTCATTGTAGGGCAAAAAAGGAAGCCCAAAGAATTGTCCCTACCTGACACTGCACTATTCCACCCAAATCAGGAAGATCTGTGGTATTTAACTGCAAGATTTTACTAGGTCTTCAGAAAAGTGTCTAAACCATTGTCGGGATTATTATGAGGACATACTTTAATTAACACAAATGTTACTGATTTAATTTATTGCATTGAAATTTCTTCACTTTGCTTAGCTTAAGAGCTATCTCAAAAACACCATAATATATTACAAGATAATGAATGAGCTTTGAAGTTAAATAGATTTTGATTGATACTGCAGTTATGTCATTTATTAGCTGTGGCACGTTGGGCAAACTGCTTAACCACCCTGTGCCTCCAGTGATATGATGATCGTGATTGTTGTATTTTTTAAAATTATGGAATAATAAGCATTTCGCATGGCATATAACGGTAGTTCAAGAAATATTAGTTCTCTCCCATTTATTCCATTTAAAGATGACCCTAAGTCGAATACCATTTAGTTTCTTTCCATGTATTGTTTCCAAATGCTGTGTTAGCGTGATGTCACCGTTAGGGTTGTTGAGAAGCAGAGACGTGGCAGAGTTTGGGGTGCAAGATATTTATTAGGGATTGACACCTCTGAAAGGAAACCGGACAGGGAAGAAAGTGAAATTGAATTGTAATAAACACCTGGCAAAGCCTTGGCCAAGAAGGCAAGGAGCTCAGAAAGAAATATTACCCACCAGAGTTTTCCTGTGGCCAACTCGCTAGGGGTTTATAGCCCCATTTTACTCAGTCATTGAATCTAAGATTGTCCTGGAAATCCTGTGACCTTGAGCAGGACAGCTCTGTACAACAGAGGTAGAGATGTCAGCTGAGTGCATTCTTCACAGCTGGAAAGCAAGTGCTTCCGTGAAGTGAGACATGAGTCATGCGTCCCAGGTCCCTACATGTGGTTTCAAATCCTGGCTTTACTCTTTGCTACTTGTGTAACTAATAACAATAACAATAATAATAATAATGCCAATTTTTATCAAGTCTTACTGTGTTTCAGGCACTGTTGCCAAGTGCTTTGGATCTCTTACTCACAACAACCCTGTAAGATAGATACTATCAGTGTCCTCGTTTTACAAAAGGGGAAACTAAGTCACTGAGAAGTAACTAACCCAAAGATCATGTAGAAAATGGCAGAGCCAGATTTCAAATTCACCTAATTTTACTTTACACCTTAAAATCTCTTGTAAATCTCTAAATCTGGTTGTTTTATCTTTAAAATAGAATTAATGTTGGGGATTAAGTTAAATAATCCACGTAAAGTACCTAACACACTGTCTTAATTAGAGCTAGCTGTTATGGTTAAAATGAAAGTTGTGAATTAGAAGCTTTAGGGCATTCGGTCTCAACCGAATTGCCCCCAGGGGAGGAAAAAAATTGGTTCTTAGGGGACAAACATTTCCTTCCTGACATTAGGGGGGAAGCATTCTGTTTTTCACAATTTCAGTATGTTAGCTGTGGATTTTTAAATTACCAACTCAATCTATGTTTGGCGGTCTATTCAGATTTTCTTTTTCTTCTTGAGTCAATTTTGAGAGTTTGTGAGGGCTTTTTGTTTGTTTTTTCCTTCTAATACGTCCATTGACTTAGGCTGTCTAATTTGTTGGCATATAATTGTGCATAGTATTTCTTTATAATCCTTCTTACTTCTGTAAAGAAATAGTAATGTCTAAGATCATGTGAATTATGTATTTCATTCTTAATTTTAGTAGTTTAAGTCTCTCTCTCTCTCTCTCTTTTTTTTTTTTTTTTTTTGGTCAGTGTAGCTGAAGATTTATCAATTTTGTTGATCCTTTCAAAAAAAAACAAACAATTTTTGGTCTCATTGAATTTGCCCATTGATATTTTTTTATTCTCTGTTTCATCAATTTCCACTGTAATTTTTATTATTTCCTTCTTCATAAAGGTTTCCTTTGTTTTATTTTTATAGTTTAAGGGAAAAGTTTAGGTTACTGATTTGAGATTTTTTTTTTTTTGTAATATAGGCATTTACAACTCTTTTTCTCTCTAAGCACTGCTTTCACTGCATCCCATATGTTTTGGTATGTTGCGTTTAGGTTTCACTCACATCAAAATGTTTTCTAATTACTCCTTGTAATTTTTTTCTTTGATCCATTAATTACCTGGAATATTGTTAAATTTCCACATATTGGTGAATTTCCCAAATTTATCTCTGTTATTGGTTTCTCATTTGATTCTGCTATGTTTGGAAAATAAATGTACCATTTTGAAATTTGTAAAATTAAGATATTTTTTTATGGACTAACATATGGTCTATGTAGGGGAATGTTCCATGTGCATTGAGGAAGAGCAAGTAACCTGCTGGTGAAGAGTTCTAAGGATGTCTATTAGATTGTAGGGTTGTTACTTTTCTAATTCCTTACTGAGTTTCTGCTTAGTTATCTGTTACTGAAAGTGATTAACTGACTTTTTTGTTGAATAGTTTATTGGTCCCTTCAATTATATCAGATTTTGCTTCATGTATTTTAGGGCTCTGTTATTAAATGATACATGTTTACAATTGTTATATCTTTCTAATAGAGTGACCCTTTTAATATTTTTAAATGTTCTTTGTGTCTAGTAACAGTTTTTGCTTTAAAATGTATGTATATAATTTTATTATAGCCATCCCAACTTTCTTTTGGATATTACTTGCACAATATATTTTTTCCATTCTTTTATTTTTAATTTATTTGTGTCTCTTATAAACAACACATAGTTGGTTCATGTTTTGTTGTTGTTGTTTTGCTTTGTTTTAAACCATTCTACCAATCCGTAACTTTTGATTGCAGTGTTAAGATTTACATCTTCCATTTTGCTGTTTATTTTCTCTTTTATTTCCTTTTTTGTTTTGTTTTTGGTTCCTTTCCTCTTCCCTTTATCTATTCTGTTAAATAGATACTTTATAATGTACAATTGTAATTCCCTTTTTATCTCTTTTAATATATGTTTTTTCCAGTTATTGTCTTCATATTTATCCTGGGTATTACAATGAGTTTCTTATAACAATTTAGTTTGAATTAATACCAGTTTAATTTCAATAGTATACAGAAATTTTGCTCAAATATATCTTCATTCCGCTATCTTCGTTGTGCTAGTATTACCGTATAAATAATATCTCTATAATTTAGGCTCATTTTCACAGTTTTAATAATTATTGCTTTATGCAGTTATCTTTTAAATCAGAATCAAGAAGTTACAAACAAAAATACATTTATGCTACCTTTTATATTTACCTATCCATTTACTTTTCTTGGTGCTATTTTTTTCTTTGTGTGGGTTCAAATTACTGTCTGGTGAGTAGCCTTTTATTTCAGGCTGAAAGACTTCCCTTAGTATTACTAGAGGGCAGGTCATTAGTAATGAATCCTCTTTTATTTTAATTTGAGAATGTGTTAATCTTTCCTTTGTTTATGATGAATATTTTCACTGGATATAGAATTCTTGGTTGACAGACTTTGCTTTTCAGTGCTTTAAATTTGAATTCCACTGCATTCCTGTATCCATGATTTCTGATGAGAAATCAATTATTAATCTTACTTAAGATATCTGGTATGTGATGACTTGCTTGCTCTTTTGCTGCTTTTAAGAGTCTCTCTAGGTGTAGATCTGTTTGAATTTATCCTACTGCCCGTGGATTGTACATGCTTCTTGCACATACGGGTAAACATTTTTCATTGAATTTGGGAATTTTCAGCAATTATATTTCCAAATAGTCTTTCTTTCCTTTTCTCTCTATCTCCTCATCTTACAGGACTCCCCATATTGTACACGTTGATATACTTGATGGTGTTCCATGGATCTCTTGGGCTCTGTTTATTTTTCTTCATTTTTTTCCCCCTTATGTTTCTAAGTGAGCTCTGAAGATTGTTCATCCTACAGATCCTTTTGTCTTATTCAGCTTTGTGGAGTTTTGCCTCATGCCTACACAGCTAGGTGTTCAGCCCAAGATGCAAAGCGACTCCTATGCTAACTTCTATAGCTCTCTTTCTGCATAACTCACTCTCTTTTGCACTGTGTCTCAGAAATTGTTAATTACCTCAGTTTCTTCTAACTCTGATCTTTGCCTCTTCAATTCAGTAAAGCTTGCTTGCTCTATTTGGGTTTATCCCTCCCTACACCATTGTCCAAACATTGTCTCTAGTCACAGAGCCATGGTAGTCATAGGTTTCACATTGTTTCTTTCCCTTTATTCAGGAATCACAGTCTGTGTTGCCTGTTTTCCAATGTCTGAAAACAGTTTTTGTTGGATTTTTTTTTTCCCATCCAGTTTTCTAGTTTTATGGTGAGAAAACAAGTTCAGTATCAGTTACTGTATCATGGCTAGAAGTCAAAATCTCTCTGGGTGTCTTTTAGAGTACTGTTAGTGCTTGCTAAGTCATTGTAGCTCATGGCCCCTTCTTTCCAACTTATGGGAGGATGCTCACCCTCTGTTGGGATAGAATACTATAATAAAAAAAAAGTTCTAAGAAAACTCAATAATAAGCAAATGTCAAAGTTTTCTTTCAAATTTGTTTCAAAAGAATAGACTCTCAGCAGACAAAGTCAAACATTTCTCATTTTTATGGAAAATAAAGATGATAGTAAAGACATGTCTAATTAAAGGTTTTAAAGACTCTGACTAACAGTTTGCTGTGTGGATGGGTAAATAACCCTCCGGAAGAGATCTAAATCTCATTAAAGTCTATCAGAATATTATTTGAATATTTTATCTGGAATGCTAATTATTGCCCAGAAGACAGTAAATCATATAGCTCACAAACTTCTACACACATTGGGTGTAGAACGATTTTTCTTTCTTAATTACGACATTTAATCCTCACCTCCTTAAAACTAGTGTCATACCCGTAGGAAAGACAATGAAGCCTTGATCAAGCAGCTCTGATAGCTCCCATCTCCACTAATAAATCAAGTCAGTGGCCATCCCCAACCTTAAATGTTTCAGGGTTTGCAATCTGTTTTGCTGAATTCCAGACAGGGATGGCAAAATGATTTCCATGTCCCCAGTTAAGACTCAATTTGGTAACTGGAAGCAAATGAGACATGGCCGTTTCAATGCTGGCTGGTTCTGGGCTATCTTCTAACTTATACTAGACAAAAAGCTTGTTTCCATCTGCTGGTTCCTTGTATGTCTCCAGTGAAGAGATCCAACTTCATCTAGAGGTTAAGAGAGCATCCTTGCATTAATTCAGCTTCTTAAGTTTGAACATCATTACCTTTCTTGATCTTCCTTGGTGGCTAGATACAGATGAGGACACAGGAGAAAGACAAAAGGAAAATAACATCAGATGATATAAGTGATAGAAATTAAGCTTCAAGTGACTGCACGGTCATTGTCTTCAAAAACATGTTCTAACTCAGTTTTATTATTCTTTGTCACTAACAAAAGCTTTTTTTAAATTTGCTTCAATTATTAATCGGTTTAATAAATTCATGCCCAGTACATTGCAGGCAAAAGAATGGGTCTATTTGTTCTTCATCTTTAAAGGGGAAATCTATCTGACATATGGGATTCGTTTCTGCCTTCTGTGTTTTGTGAGAAACAGAATGGCAGAAAGGTTTCCATTCTACTAATTGTGATTTGGAAAGTCCCCCAGCACAGAATGCTCATCACAGGTAGGGCCAAGTGGCCTGATGGAGATCCTTAATGAAAGCGTCTTCTAGCTAACTGTTCAAAGTGTCTGGCATAAGATAATTAACTGTTGCAGCAATGACTTTGCAGGTACAACCACCAAGAAAAAAGTTAAAACTCCTCATTCCTAATCACAAACATGACAGGCAAATTCATGCCATTACAGCTGGGTTTCTCAATCTTAGCACTCTTGATAATCTTGGGTTGGATAATTCTTTGTCATGGAGGAAGGGGGATGTTCTGTGCATTGTGGGATGTTTAGCAGCATCCATAGTCCCTATCCATTGTATGTCAGTAGGAAATCTGCTCCCCCCCCACACACACACACACAATGTGACAATCAAAATATCTCCAAACACTTCCCAGTGTCCCCTAGAGGAAGCAAATCACTTCCATTTGAGAAAAAAATTGTCTACACCAAGAGGATCATCAAATTTATTTGTTTAAATACACTTCACTTTTTTTTCTCCCTGTATTCATTTATTAGGGCTACCATAACAAAATACCACACAATGGGTGGCTTAAACAACAAATACTTATTTCTCATAATTTTGGAGGCTACAAGTTTAAGATAAAGGTGTTGACAGGTTTGTTTTTTTCTGAAGGTTTTCCCCCTTGCTTTGCAGATGGCAGCATTTTGCTGTATACTTATTTGGCCTTTCTGTGTGCACACCCATCACTGGAGTCTCTCTCTGTGTGTCCTAATCTCTTATTATAAAGCCACCAGTCAGCTTGAATTAGGGTCCATTCTAAGCATCTCATTTTAACTTAATTACCTCTCTAAATGCCCTACCTCCTAATATAGTCACATTCTGAGTCCTGGGAGTTAGAGTTTCAACACAAGAATATAGGAATTTGGGGCGGGGCAGGGGGGGTTACACAATTCAGTCCCAAACACTCCCTTACCTTGAGCAATCAAATATTGTTTGGGGATGCTGGTGGCAAGCAATTAAATTTCTGGAAGAGAACAGGAAGATAGTTTGAGAAAGCTGGTACCTTAGGCTTTTCTTCCTCAGCCCACCACCCCCATCCTATACCTTAACCCCTGTGGGATAGCGAACTGACAACTATTTCATCATCTCAACTCATTTCCCTTATAGATCGGATTTTTCACATTGATTGTGGCAGAATTGGTGTGAGACTTCATTATTCAGATGTATTCAGTAATGCTAGGTTCTTCAAATATATCCTTTTCCTTGCAGTTCACACTGGTTAAAAAGGAGCATTTGTTTTCACAAATGTGTATAGCAATTTTGGAATACCGATCAAAAGATAAGAAAATTGGATTTGGTTAAGATGAGGTTCTTGAACGCTACATTTCACACTTTTATTTTAAAATTAAGAATTCCAAACCATCTCTCCCTTAGGCAACAGTCTTTATTATATTAATCTTTCAATATATCATACACTACCTATTTATTATAAGTGTTAATTAAAAACATATTACTCTTTACATTATTTAATATTTTTTTAAATATTTTGTAGCACTTTACAAATTAGCACTTTGCAAACAAAGTTAAAGAAAAGTAAAGTGTTAGGTTACGGATCTAATCCATTGTGGAAATTAAAAAAGTTGAAGACCGTTTGGTATTGTTGCTCTGACTTATATCTGGAGATTCCAAGTGAATTGAAAATTGAACTTTTTTATATGTAACATTTTGAAATGCAATGTAGATTGATTGGAAAGAGGCACCAAAATTAATTTTCCATCCCTAACAAAAATGTCCAAATGGCAAAGCCCGTTTTTTAAAAACAACAAATAAATGTAAGATTCCTTAATGAAAAAGTTTTAGAAAAATTCTACATGGAAAAATACATATTCAAATGTTCTCAGTGTAATTAGAGATGTGTTTTTTAAATAATTTTCTCAGTTTAAAATTTTTCTATAATAAGACTGAATTCATTTTTAAATTAGGGGAAAAAAATGTCCTCCACAAAGGCTTGTGATGGTTATGGTGGATTGTCTTTCAACAAAAATCTTATTTTCCTAGTGTGCCCAGTGTACTACAGAGCCTGACTACCCATTTCTCTGCTCCATTATAGTTAGAGTTTCAAATCTTTACGTTCAACCAATCAGGCTCACTTCTATGAGATTTGGAACACAAAAATGAGACAAAGACATAGTTGGAATGATTTTTGTGTTTGTGTTTTATTAATTAATTAATTAATTTATTTATTTAGTTATTTATTTATTGTCGTAACATTAAGCTTCACTTGTCAAGAGGCAAGGTATGGGACATCCATTTTCCTCCAGTAGGTGTCTAGTAGGATGGCACAGCTCTAGAGACTTGGCAGGGGCTTCCTGATCTCTGAAACCTGGTCAAATTGGTTTGATTTTGGAGATTACGCTTTTAGTAATGGCTTCCTGATGAAATGACAACTCCCCTAGAGAACTATGTTGTTCTGGGAGATATTCATGGCCCAGCACAAGACCCAAGCCCTTCTAGTAATTTTTGATTCAACCTAATTCTCTATTCAATCACTTGCTGCTTCACAAAGCTAGAGAGGCTTATGTTTTGTGCAGATGAAGCCCAACATATCCAAAGCTATAGGATACCACTTAAAATAATCAGTTTATTAGTTTTTGTTGGGTTGTTATTTCATAAGTAAACTATACTGAAGAGAAAAAATATGCATGTAAACCCCAATTTCTTTTTAACCTCACAGAGCTAATAATCTGACTGTCTTCTAAGTAGCTAAAATGCAAGGAATGATATTTGTTGGCTGTTAGAATAAGCCACATTCTGTGGACAGTTATCAAGAAGGGTATGCTGGTGTAAGTGGTATATAAGACCAACATTTAGGAATTTTCATAGTTGGAAGTGGGGCAAGGGGTCAGAAGTTAGAAAGGAAAAGAACAGAATTTAGCTAACTGAATGACTACAAGAGGTAGAGTTAAGAGAGCAAATATTAATTGGATTTTGCACTTGGGAGATGTTGATGACCTGAAGAGAATGAGAAATGCCGGCTTGCATTTGGGTTTGAGATAAAGATAATAAGCCCAGATTTAACATGTTAATTAAAGTCTAAGTTCTGTTAAAGGGGATAGAAGTTTTCACTAGGGTGATGAAAATAGTTAAGCCAATTGGGAATATTAACTAAAAGACTAATCATGGAATTGCTCACCTGCATTTAAGATCAACAACCAGGGGCGGCTGGATGGCTCAGTTGGTTAGAGTGTGAGCTCTGAACAACGGGGTTGCCGGTTTGATTCCCACATGGGCCAGTGAGCTGCGCCCTCCACAACTAGATTGAAGGATTTGGAGCTGATGGGCCCTGGAGAAACACACTGTTCCCAAATAAAATTTAAAAAAAAAAAAAAAAAAAAAATCAACAACCAGGATTCTAGGAAAGGAGAGGTAGGAAAGAAGTCAAAGATCAGGACACCAAACAGAAGCATAATGCTAAAGCATGGAGGAGATCAAATAAACAAAGTGAGTCCAAGTATGTGGAAAGGAGAAGGGAGGGGGTCAGTTAAAACTTAAGTGTGGGAATACTAGGCTCAGGACATTTCCTTCACAAGGACCCTGGCTAAAGGCCTTAAGGACCTGGGCCAGAAATGGAAAGGTGCCAGTAGAAATATCTTGGAGAAAATATCAGTAATCAATTGACAATGAAGGGCTCAGTCATTGGAGAATGGTTAAGGTTACAGATTTATATCTTGGGGGCACACAAATCAAGGTGATAATTGACATCACTGATTGTGACACAGAGAAAAAAAAGGTCCACCCTCAAATTAATGGGATGGTATAGTGGAAAAGATCAGTGAATGAGACTTACAGGATTCTGAGCAATAAAAAGAAGTACAGGACAATACTACTTACTGCAGGAAGACAGGCAGAACTGCACGGAGCTAAGGGTGGTTCAGCATCAAATACTGCAGCAAGGTTGAAGATGAGATTGTTAAATGACCATTGGACGTTGTTAACTAAAAGGTCGTTTGTCACTAGTGACCTTCAAAGAGAAAATTTGAGTAGCATGGCCTGAGTAAAACAAAAAAAAGCTAAGGAATGGAGGAGGTCACAGATGGTATTAAGAGAGTTTATTTTGTGCTTCCAGCTTAATCAGCAAGTAGAGATCAAAAGTTCAAGCTATTTTAGTGCACATTGCTTGGAAACTGATGCCCCAGACTGCTGTATTTTCTTGCAACGCTTTTTTTTTTTTTTTTTTGGTCTTTGAATAATTGACTTCACCTTTCTCTTGGTTGAAAGGTAAAACCAATGAACTTTAAAATAACATCTGATCTATTGAAGATGGACAGGAGGTGGAAGACACAAGGAATACCATTCCTGCCAAGATGATAAAATAACTTGGATCGTTCAGTGCTTCTGGGGCACGTATTACAACATGCAAGAACTCTAAAGGGGAGAATGGGAAGGTATCTTCCAGGGATAACAGAGTTAAAAGCAAGTTCAGAGTGTCAGGCCGATTTTTCTCTTAAAGACCTCTATTTTCCTATCCATTATTATAAGTTTTCATGTTTTAAGGAGTGGGGAAGGATAGAGTTCGCAAGAGATTATAAATTTGGGGGTCAAGGGTGTATTCTATTTTCTGTGTAACCTTGTCTAGAATTTGGAGGCCGGCCAGGGACATACATTACCCGGCTCCCAGAGGCTCCCCCGGGCAACATAAATTCAGACAAATTATAAGATGATATTAGCCAGATTAGTCTCTGGCTTAAATTAACATAGAAACACAGTACCAGGGCAATGAGTACTGAAAAGGAAGTCTTTTAATAGATAATATTGAGAACTAAAGATCACAATGAAAATTTGTCTCTTTATATAGCAAATATATTTGTCTCCGTATATGTATACAGACCTGTTCGGCTTGGAATATTCTTCCTGCGGATCTCCACAAGACTAACTCCTCATCACTCAAGTATCAGCCAAAATGTCACCTCCTCAGAGGGGCTTTCCCCAACAATCTTATCTAAAGTGGTTGCACGGCCTGGCTTATCATTCTTCATGGCACTAGCCTGATCATTTTCTTCAATTTCTTTCTGAAATTATCTTGTTCATTTATTTTTTATTCATGCAGTCCTCTCGCTTCCTGTGGGAGTTACATTCCAAGTCACCCAGAGGATGACGGAAACCACAGATAATACCAAACCCAGTAACTATTTTTTTCCTATACATAACATATCTTTTGCTTCAAGGAAGCACTTTATGACGTCTCTTTGGCATGTCTGAATTGCCAGCATCACTACTCTTTTGCCTTGGGACACTTAATAGGTAAAATAAATATTATTTGAACATAACACTGAGATACCGTGACAGTCCATCTGATAAACAAGATGGCTACCAAGTGACTAAAGGGTGGGTAGCATATACAATGTGGATATGCTGAACAAAGGGATAATTCACGTACTGAGCAGGACAGAGTAGGACAGCTCTATATTTTATCATGCTACTCAGAAAGGCACTAAATTTAGAAAATATGAGTTGTTTATTTCTGGAATTTTTCACTTAATACTTCTAGATCATGGTTGACCATGGGCAGCTGAAACTGCAAAAGCAAAACTGTGGATAGAAGGCACTACTGCTGTGTCTTTCTCTCCGCATTTCTAGTGCCTATGACAGTGCCTGGAACATAGTCAGTGATCGATAAGTAATAGTTAAATAAAAAAGTGAATATGCCTAAATAATAACAGAATTTATCTTTTTGTCGGAGATTATGGGATGACACTGAGGAGAGTTAAGGGGACAGTTTTTCTATTATGGAAAAGAGAATGGAATATGTTATAGATGAAAAAACAAGATGCTGAAGCTAAAAGAAAGAAAAGTAGATACCTTATACAGTGAGAACAAGAGCACTGGTTTACCTTTAGAAAAAAGAAGAAAATTTATTCAGCTAGAGGGACCAGTAAGAAACAGTGTGAAAATAAGTAAAGATTTGATAAAGTTGGATATAGAGAAGTGAAATACTGGAGAAGTTTTAAGAAAGCGAGAATTTGAACATTTCAAAAAGTATTTTTTCTACAATACCTTGCCTCTGCTAGTTTTTACCTTTCTTTAGAAAAAAGCTCTGTAGTAATTGGCATTGACTTTCATAAACAATACTAAAAATTGACCTTGAGTCCCCTCTCTCTTTTCCTCCCTCTTCTTTCTCTAAGTAGCCCCAATATCCTATTGTTCACTTTGACCCAAGCTTTGTACAAGTGCTCCGATTAGCCACACTCCTGGATTGGCATTAAGTTCCTTTTAGTTGGTCTGCTCCACAGCTCACTGGCTGTGGAAGGATTCTTTAAACACTACTAGCAGCATCAGGATGGGGTTTTTAAAGAGTGACTAATGGGTAACTGTTGTCCTGATTGGTAACTTAGACTTGGTGCAAGCAGCAGTGTCCCTGCCCTTCCCGGGTGCAACAGCGCCATTCTTCTACGTCCATTCCTCACCTGATGCCGTCCATGCATCATTCTGTACCCGCATATTTATCGTCCTCTAAGTTTCAAGGCCTTTAGAAGCACACATGTGGCTTTTGAAATTTCATCCTATCCCCCATACTTATAGACTGAGCTAATCCTCTGCATATATTTTATTCTGAAGAAATGTATCCATCTAATGAACTCTATAAATGTATCAAGGGCTTATGTTCAACCATGCTGGCCACTGGCTGGGATGCCAAACTAAAAGGGACTATTTCCACACTGATCACGGTGAGATTATTCCTTCACACCACCATTACCTGTGAAGTTTTCTAAATCCCTAATGTGTTAGTCGAAGGGATACACCAGGTAAGGAGAAACTAGTCGTTATCTTGCAGTTTCCCCAGGGCTGGTGATAGTCGAGAGGTATTATCAAAGGGGAAGGGGAAAGATGTTTACAGAGCACAGAGACAGTATGGACTGAATGTTTTTGTGTCCCCCACTTAATTCAAGAGGACATTCGCAACTGAAAAAGTTGTTTGTTGTTGTTGTCATTGTCACTGTTGTTGTAGTTGTTTTACTATTTAAGATCTGCTTTCAAAATTTACTGCCCAGAATGCAGTTCAATGAAGGAATTAGTGATTTCAATGCAGCTTACCCTGACCATGGATAAAATCTGTCTGGCTTCTTGTTGATGTTGTTGTTTTCCAATTTGATCAAAGCCATGATTGATAAAGAAAACACACAGAGATCCATAGAATATTAGAGTTTCAACGGCTAATAGAACTTCCATTTGAGGATTCAGAAACTCAGTCATGCAAAGGGATTTTGTCAGTTACTTAGTGTGAACACAAAAAAGTATCATCATAATTAAGATAGTCCTTGTAACACCCCTACTATGTGAATAATACTATTTTATGCATTTTTTCAGTTAACACAGAGAAGTTAAGCAACTTAACCAAGACACACAATGAGTAAGAGTTTTAGGTGACATTTGAGCCTTGGCAATCGGTTCCAAAATTTCCATTGTTAATCATACTAGTCTTCCCCAGAGGCAGGTTTCAGGTTTCTTTTCTATATTGCCCCTGAATTTTCTAAACACTGAAGTCAAAACAACGAATGATTTATATTCACTTAGTGGAGTCACCACTTTAGCTTAAGTTCTGCCACATGGCTAGTCACACAGTGCAAGTTATGTGGTTGATCTGATTAAAGTCATTATGCATGGTAGCTGCAAGAATAGAAGAAGCATGTGGGCAGTTTGTTAAAGAGAGAAGGTTGAGAATACAATGTGATGTTTCCCTACCTACTGACTCCAGAAACACTATGAGAGGTAGACAGAAGCCAAAAGTCATATTATAAGAGCAACATAGCAGGTGCCATGTGGCAGAAAATATTTTTTATGCACTTAGGATACTTCATGGGACTCGTAAATGTATTTGGAATATTGTCTCCAGGTTTTGAAAGTCTCTGAATCAGTTAGGGTACAATCAGGAAAATAGAACGACTCTGTTTTCCAGGTGTACAGATGTCATATAGAGTTAGGGATTTATGCGGCACTTAGAAGAATGTCAGTTGGCAAAGATGCTATATGGAAGGACAGAGGGGCTGCTAACAAATGGCAGAGGAACTGATGCTAAAGATCTCAGCCTGAAGCAACAAATTTGCTGCTTCTTCAGCATTTTCCTGCAGGCTGCTTTAACTCTCGAGAATCACTGAGAAGCACCCGCCATTTGTTTTAACCAAAAAGTAGGTCATAATCTGGAGCTCACCAGGAAGCTGCTGTGAAAGTCTCATCTCCCTGCATATCCGGCTGTACTTGCCTCCAGAGGATCATGGCTTCTGCTTTGCTTCCCCCTTTCAAATCAGACACTAGTTTCTTTCTTTGGCAAATGCTGTCCTGGAAATGTAAACTGAAGGGGATCCCGGAAAGTATATGTCCCACCCTTAGAGAGTAGTGGTCATGGCATCAAATAGACAACAGATAATTTGCTTTAGTCTTGGGATTGTAATAGGAGTAAGACAACAAAATAATTAATTACTGTTAATATGATGCTAATTTAAAAAATCTGGAAGAAACTAAAGCAAAGCTCATATAGAAGAACAGACTTTAAAAAAAAAAAAAAATTCTTGTTCTTACCTAGCAATAATAACAGTATAGATGAGTAGAGTAAAAAATTTATAAGTAAGGAAAATCCACAGATAATTTTGAAATTGATCAGCATTTTAGAAAAAGAAATGCCACACAAATGTCAAAAAGACCACCATGGGTTAGGCATTAGGTTGATTATGCAAAATACAAAGAGGAATTTAACTTTCACTTTCAGAATATGCATAAAAGCAAGGCATGCATTTTGACTGGATAGAAGCCAATGAAAATATAAAATAAAACCCCTAAATGCATTGGCTTAAGAATTCTTTGAAAGTGACCATGTGATGAAAATAAAGTACATTTTAGCATAGTTTTTGGTGGATACTGAAAAGAACAAGTTATTTCAGGAAACAAATCCTAGTGTAAAAACAAAATTTCTCAAAACAAGGAAGGAAATATTAAATTTGGGGGTTACATGTCTTACATTATAAGCTTTAGAAATTAATTCCAAATGAGTGGGGGAAATCCATATTTTGAAGCACCATAGTTGTTGGTATTGTTTTCATCCTAGTACATCATTAAAATTATCTATATTTAATCTTTTACTCACTTTATATCTGCACTCTCGATTCTGTTGCAAACCAATGCAACTCTTTGATCCAAGCTGAGGTCTCAGATGGATATCTGTTGTCTTCTTGTAACAAGTCAAATATGTTACTTCATGGACAAAATAGGATTGGAAACAGCTTCCCTTGGAAAAACAATCCAAAAAGCACCCAACTGTTATATCACTTCTCTATGAATGCAAGTGATCAAAACACAGGGTTCTTAGTTCTTTCCGTCAATAGACCTTTAACAATGGTTTTGGTTAACATCCTCCTAATGAATAATGTAAGAAAATATTCAAAATTAAACATTAGAAAACAGCTAATCCTTACAGAGTTCTTACCATGTACTGGGTACTGTTTTGTAGGTTTCCATGCTGACTGATTCCTGACTTCCCTTTGAGATAGTGGCTGTTATTATTATTCCCATTAACAGATAGCAAAACTGAAGGATACAGGATTTATGGAACATTTTCAGAGTCACAGATTGATGAGTAGAAGAGCCATGATGCAAACGCAAGTACTTGAAATTGACGGCCTACACTCTTACCTAGGACTGCATCCTGCTTCTTAAAAGAAATGAAATCAAACAAAATGTTTATATAGAGAGAGATGACATACTCTAGTTACACAACATAAAATAGAGGAATAATTTTGATTTTCCTAACTACTTATAGTTTTACATTTTGCCTTTAAGTCCTTGATTTCTCTCTCGTGTCATTCTCATCCTCTCTGTCTCTCTCTCTCTCTCTCTCTCTCTCTCTCTCTCTCTCTCTCCTTCTCTCTCTCTCTCTCTCTCTCTCTCTCTCTCTCTCCCCCCCCCATCGATGTCTGACTGTTCCTGTACCATTTATTTAAAAGGCTATTATTCCTCCACTTAATTTCTCTTTCACTATTGTTTAAACACCAGTTGGGCATTATTGTTAGTTTCTATTGATGGGTCCTCTTCTGTTCTATTGATCTATGTGTCTATACCTCCACTAATACCACATTCTGTTGATTACTGTAAGTGTACTGTCAGCCGTAACATTAAATAGAGTGATTCCTCCCATTTATTCTTCTTTGTCAAGATTATTTGTCTAGAATAGCTATTCTAGAACCTGTGCTTTTCCTTATAAATTTTACAATGATCTTAACTATCTCTAGGGAAAATCCTGCTAGGATTTTGATAAGAATTGCACTAAACCTATAGATCAATTTAGAGAATTGATATTTATAATATGTTGAGTCTTCCAATCCATAATACAGTGTATTATCTTCTTTGATTTAACAGCATTTTGTAATTCTCAACATATAGAACCTGGACTTTTTTTTTTAAAGTCAATACCTAAGTATTGGAACGATTGTAATGGTATTGTGTTTTTATTTCAAATTCTACATTTTATTGTTAGTATTTAGAATAATTAATTTTTGCTTGTTGATCTTATATTTGGCAACATTGATGAACTCACTTATTAGTTCTAGGATTTTGTGGGTTATAGATTTCTTGATATTTTTCTATGTAGAACATCATCTCATCTTCAAATAGGGACAGATTTATTCTTTTCTTTCCAATCTTTATACTTTTAATATTTTTTTCTTATTGTAACACTACAATTTCCAATACTGTATTGAATAAGTGGTGAGACCAGACATCATTGCCTTGTTTCTAATCTTAGGGGAAAACCTTCCATCTTTCACTATTAAATAGGATATTGGTCATAGAGGTTTTGCAGATGCTCTGTATTAAGTTGAGGTAATTCCCTCTATTCATAACTTGTTCAGAGTTTTTATCATGAATATATGTTAGATTTTTCAAAGTTTTTTCTATATCTGATACGATTGTATGATTTTTTTCTTAGTCTGTTAATATGCTGTATTACATTGATTGATTTTCAAATGTTGAGCCAGTCTTGCATACCTAAAAAAATCTCATTTGACAATGGTGTATAATTCTTCTTATTCATTATTGGCTTCTGTTTGCTAACATTTTGTTGAAGATTCTTAATCTAAGTATTTTTTTTTTTTTTTTTTTTTTACCTACTAAATTGATGCAGTTTTACTGTCACAAGCTTAGGGCCACTGAGTGTTTACCCATTCACTTATTTTTTTATTTATTTATTTTTTATTTATTGGGGCAACAATTGTTAGTAAAATTACATAGATTTCAGGTGTACAATTCTGTATCACATCATCTATAAATCCCATTGTGTGTTCACCACCCAGAGTCAGTTCTCCTTCATCACCATATATTTGATCCCCCTTACCCTCATCTCCCACCCCCACCCCCCTTACCCTCTGGTAACCACTAAACTACTGATATGTGGTATATAAACCCAAAACAACAAAAGAACAAGACAAACAGATGAGAAACAAAAACTCATAGATACAGATAATCTAAATTTTTGAGAGACGTTTGTGTGCAGTTTTCTCCTTTTGTACTCTCTGTGTCTGGTTTTGGTATTAGCATAACAATGACTTCACAAAATGCATTGGGAGGTATTTCCTT
Organism: Rhinolophus ferrumequinum; assembly: GCF_004115265.2. Taxonomy (NCBI): domain Eukaryota; kingdom Metazoa; phylum Chordata; class Mammalia; order Chiroptera; family Rhinolophidae; genus Rhinolophus; species Rhinolophus ferrumequinum. Next base: position 20,028,127 of record NC_046300.1, read on the forward strand.
CTCTTTTATTTTCTGGAGGAGGTTCTGTAAAATTGTTAGTTCTTCTTTAAAGGTTTTGTTGAGTTCTCCGATGAAATAATATAGGCCTGGAATTTTTGGGGGAGGCGTGGTTATGTTTTGATTTTTTCCCAGCTTTATTCAGATATAATCGACTATGTATTGATTTTTAGTTTGGGGATTTGATATATATGTAGGCATGAATATGGAGTGTACATAAGTAGCAATTTTTGCCAGTAGGTTGGCTTAGCAGACACATCAGTGTTCCACCCCTTTTGTCTCCAACTTCCTTACTCTTTCTGCGCTTGACAGCCTGTCTGCCAATGGCCAGCACCTGGATCTTTGTTGAAGGGATGTCAAAATTCACTTAGCTCACATGTGAGGCTGGTGGGAAGGTCTGAGAAGTAACATCTCCCCTCCTCCAGAAGTATTTAACCAATGACTGACAGGTATAGCGATATAAATACCCAATCTCCTCACTCTATGAGATAATACTGAGGATTGTATTTTGCATAATTTCCAGAGTTTCTCTACAGGATTAAGCTCCAGTTGTTCATGTAAAAGCCAACTTTATAATATACCCTTTATTGTTTACTTTTCCTATCTGTATCTTTGCCCCTCACCTACCTGTGTTACATGTACTTCCTTATAAACTTCTTGCACTCAAATCTTTGTCTCAGTCTGTTTGGGAGGCAGCCCTTATAACACGTTTAATATCATATATGAATATCTTATGCATAGGGAACATAGTAAATACACATTGTCACTATAAATTGAGAACCAGAAAATCTTGTAAGGAAGAGAAAAATATGAATGTCCACTGATATCTTATATTTAGACCCTAGATGCTTCTGGGTGTGTATTATGCAAAAATGATCATTCTATGAGATGCATTAAAACTAAATTTAGTGGAAATGTGGCTATTTCAAACCACATTTAAATGGAATAGCATTCCAAGTCTGCAGCCATGCTCTTGGCTGCCTGTGGAAACTTTGGTTCAGGTCCTAGAGTGGAAATTTACTGAGTATAAACTAAAATTTCTCCCTAACCTTTTCCCTCCTTTAATAACATAGGAAAGCCAAAACAATAACAAAAGTACCTATAAAGAGCACTAGTGGAAAGGCAAATGGGCCTACTATTTAGAAAGTATGAGGTAATTTTTTTTTTCCAATACAATTACATGAATTGCTGGCTGAAAATTCAGTATACAACTTGGTTGTTTTCTATGATGGAAAGCAGAAAAATTTGTTCTGCAAGTAAAATTATAGTTAAAAAAAAAGATCTTTGGATACTTCCTGTTTGAATATCCTTATATCAAGGAGATCATGAGGTACATGTTGGAATATTGTGTACTTCTGAGGTTGGGTCAGCAATGTAGGCGGTAGCTGCAAGTTTTGAAGCCAATTACATATTTTTTGGAGAGATGCCAATCACCAGAATGTGTTAACATTAGAAATCGTGTTCCTCTGAAGGGTAAAGATAGGTATGAAAGCAAATGAAAAGAGACTTTGCAAGCAAGGTGAGAAAGAGAGATGGAGAGTATAAAGGCAAGGGAATATGGAGCTTGGTGCTCCCTGAGCCTATGCTGCAAAGAGCTACCTAGAATGTTTCTGGGCTAAGTATTGGGTGGAAGGAAATATAGCGGTAACGTAGGTGGTCTTCAGGAACATTTTGTTTGAAATGCATGCAAAGTTCCATAAATGCAGCTCCCTCTCTTCTTACCATCCGGACCTAGAGCGGTTTGTTTAACAGCAAAGCTTCAATCGTATCCTTTCTTATCACCTTGCAACCCTGATTCTTTCTCAAGGGTCTTTTGGCCTTCTCATTTTCCTTAAAGGCTGAAATTTATATCTTCAATATAAATAGATATTTTTGGATTTGTATAGAACTTAAAGTGATTGAACATGTATTAAGTAAACGTTCCTCACAACAGCTCTGTGGAGTAGATCCAACGGGGTCTCATTACTACTACATTACACATTAAAGAGAGGTAACTTATCAAGGGTGTTCATTTTAAAATGCAAATGTCCCTGGGAGTCAGTAGCTATACAATATCTCAGAAATAAAAGAATACTGGACAGATGCCTGCTCGAAAGGCAGGTGAGAAGAGATTAGGGCATAGAGGATGAGAAAGTGCTGAGAAGCTGGCTCTGTGAACGGCATAATTTGCCTAGTGCCATCCCTGAGTGAGATCTAGTACCTCAAGGCAGGACCACGCTCAAAAATCAAACACTTTCATTGTGAACTGCACAAAAACTCCCCAAACATCTTTTTTTCATGCTGTCTGAAGTTCTGACAAAGGGAATAGACAAAAAACAAAACAAAACGAAACAAAAAACAAAACAAAAAAACTCTCCCTTAAATGTGTGTAGTATTTAGGTCAGGATGATTTGGTCTGGTGTGTGTGGTTCAATTACTGTAAAAGGCTTGCTTTCTCCACCTAGTGGCCAAGAAAAGATTTTCATCTCCATGGAGATCAAAAATGGCAGGAAAGAAAAGGCTGCAGAACACAAGAAGTAACAGCAATTGTGATTTTATTTTTTGAGTATTTGTGCTGATATTGTGCTCAGTGCTGTACAAATATTACCAATCCCCACCCCTAGGAGACAGGAACTATCATCGCCATCTTAACTGAAGCACAGAGAAGTTAAGTCACAATATATGTGACTTGCTCAAGTTCACATAGTTTGAATGCGCATAGTCAGAATTTTAACCCAAGTATGTGACTTCAAACCAGTGCTCTACTTCACTAATAAATTTGCTTTTCCCACTCCCCACCCAGTTGCCTCTCTCCAGCCACACTGATCTTCTCTTTGTGCATCAACGGTCGTTTTTTCAGAGAAGTCTTCCCTGCCCCCCACTATTTAGATTACTTCTCTTATTATGCCTTCTTAGGAAACGCTGACCTTTTTTGGTATTACTTATCTTAATTGTAATTATATAGTACTCTTTGCATAAATATTTGGTCGTTGATTTGCCGTTTAGTCTTCAGGCTCCTTGAGAACAGATATCACGTTTCCTCAGCACCCAGCGCTGTGCCTGGCATACATAGATACCCATTAAATAATGGTTGGAAGAATGAGAGCAGTAGGATGGCCTTGGGTGCCAGGCTAAGGAATTTAAACTTTATTCTACAGACTTGTCGATTGAGATTGTGCCTGCCACACTATATTGTTACTCCTAGATATTGGTCATTAAGTCTGCTGAACCCTGCAAATTGTCACTAAATCATTGAAAATCACTTTTTGTTATACCATAAATAAATAAATGAACAAGTAAACAAGCAAACAAACCATTGTAAGAATCTCATGGTGAGTAAGTGACCTGATCATTAGGAATTCATATCATGGTGACATAAATGCTGACATTCCATGAAAAACACATTCAATCTTCAAGCACAAATCTGGCCTCCCATTATGAATGTAACTACATGTCCCTGTCTTCTCGCACCTAAATATTATTGACATTTTCTTCAGTATGGAACAGAAATAATCATTTCACTTAGTGATTTTACATGTAAATGCATTTAGAAAAAAGATATAAGTACAACAAAATATTAAGACATTAATTTGGTTACATGGACAGAAATGACCTCCCTTTCCTGAAACCTCAACCACTCAGAGATAGCCTGGGTTGAGTGTTTGAAAAGCCCTCTGTGAACTCACCCATGAGAAGTGCTTCTCATCATAAAAAGTTCAATAATAACTCACAACTTTATGTTGTGTTTTGCAATATCTCGTTTCACCATATTTTTTTTTTAAATCACTTAATCCACACTAAAGCTCTGCTCACAAAGTATCATCATTCACATGTTACAAATGAGACAATTGTGATTTGAAGAACTTGTTAAGGTGTCTTCTTGATGATGGCAAAGTTGATGGGGATAGAGCCAAGCCCTCCTTAGAGAGAACTGGTCTTCATGGCTATGTCCCATTCTTCACAGGTTGAGTACTGGGACCAACTCTGTTTCAGTTACTCCTGCATAACCAACTACCCAAACTTAGTGATATAAGAAGTCCACAATTGCTTTTCAGTATTATTCCTTAGGTTCTGGAGTTTGATTAGGTTCACATAGGAGGTTCTCACTTAGGGTCTCTTGCTTGTCATACAGTGACTAGTGCTAGAGTCATCTTGAAGGCTTCTTCACTTACATAACTATTGCCTAAGCTTATACAGAGGGAGACCAGAATAGCTAAGTCTCTTTTGACATCTCTCTGTATCTCTATATGGTCTCCCCACATGGTCTCTAACACAAGGCGGCTTCAGGATAGCAACACTTCTTACAGGATGGGTCCACACTCCAAATGTTCATGTCTCCGAGAGAAAATGTGATAGGCAGAGCTAGAATCACCTTTAATAACTTAGCCTCTGAAGTCACACAGTGTCATTTCCTCTATCTTATGTTTGCTAAAAGTGTCCATTAGACTCCACCTCTTGATGGGAGGAGCACCAAAGAATTTATAAACAAATAAAACCACCACAACACATAACTGGGCAAAGTAAAGAACAGATGTAAAGAGGTGTCTTTCCATGAAGAAATAATGGATTTTGAGAGTGTATCTACTTGGATCCTGTCCTAAAGTAAAAATACTCTCCCAATTTCTACATGTGTTTTGAGGTAATTTCTGATTATTCCCTTCATTTTCCCATAGATATTGGAAACTCTTCTTCTTCTCACCTACCCAGTACCAAAAATGTAAAAATGATATACAATTATGAGAATCTAGACCAAGATTTTCTCAAAATGATAAATATGGGGAAAATACCAATTATAATATTTCCTGTGTGTGAATGCAAGCTGGTTATATGCATAAATCCCAAATGGACCCAAATCCTTGGTTAAGACTTTATGTAAATCATTTATATTCTTAGGTCCCTTTCTGACCCCAATAGTCAGGATATGAGCCTCCTCCTCCCCACAAGAAGACCCAGGCTAGTCTCTGGAGCAGCTGATCTAGAGATGCTCTGGAGTTGGGACACATGGAAAAGTGGAGGATGGATGTGGAACGTAAGACGAAAATCGTGAGGATTAAGGGTCCTGAGCTCGTATCACTAGCCGCCAGGCATATGGCTCCTCTCTCCCTATCCAGACAGGAGTTGGGAGTATTTTCTCTGGAAAACCAGAAAGCCTCCTGAGCAAAGATCTTCAGAGACTGACCTTTGAATGTCTCTCAGCCAAAAGGAGGTCCACAAAGCAATCACCTCGTTTAGAAGCTCATCTTTGCACACAGTGCTTCCAAACAACTTTTCAGTGTAACTACAAATGACAGTCAACTGTTTGAAGAAAGACTTTGATAGCAGAGAAAGGATCCAAAGTAAACAGAAATGGAGAACTATAAACAATCCTGAGCTCAGATCTGCTATGTGTTAGGCAGTTTTGAAAGTGCATAAAAGGCTTTGTATCTCTTATTTTTGCAACACACTCGAAAGTAGCCATCAAACTATCTCCGTCTAGTAATAAGGAGACTGAGGCTTTAAATGACTTGTCCACGGTTACTAGCCAGGAAGTGTCAAAGTCATTTCCAACACTTACAGTACCCTCCCCCCACCATGTTCTGTGAATTATAGCTGTATGACTCTGTCCCATGCCCACTTCTCCTCTAAGTTTCTTGAAGAGATTATATTTTTGAAATAATTAACATATTATATAGTGTCCTGTTTCCTAATTGCCTGTGCATAACTATTTAGTAATTTGTCATGTCTGCATATAGTGTTGGGGTGCAAGTGTGTATTTCCAGTTTAATTAGCTCTTCTGTTGCAATAAAGTCTATCACTTTACTTCTTTAAGTGATCCAGGTTGTAAAAATATCATTTTCTCAGCTTTCCAGGGAAATCTGGTTGGGAGGTTTATTTAATTAACCTTGGCCATTATATATAGACTAAGCTCCCCACTTTTCCAAGAGAATAGCAAAAAGAGTCCTCTTGAGGATTAGTAAAGATAGGTAAGGGACTTTTATTGTTCCAACGGCAAAGCAGGTGCCTCTTTTTTCTCGAGAAGAAAATAGAACTTATTCCTCACTAGGTGGAGGGAAAATTTTAAAAGAAACAATAAAACTTTGTGGCTGGAAGTAGCCTTTCAGTTTAGCGGGAAGCAGATGTCTCTTTTCTGAATAATCTCAGGGACAAAAAGAAGGCTCCCCCACAGGAAGCAATTAAAACTTGATAGGAGGGACATAAGTGGACTTCCAAACCAGAGTTATGAACCGAATCTCTTGGAAGTAATTTGAGACAGTTTAAGATTCCCTGTAAGTTGATGATAGTGCACTGCCATTGATTCCCCCTGGAATTATTGGCGAAAGATCTGTGTGTGTCTTTGAGAAATGTAGATTGTTTTATTTTATAGTCTCTAAGGAAAAATCATTTCAGTTATGATAATTTTAAACCATATACGTAAGCTCAATGCTGTTCTGACCTTATTCGACAATGAGAGGGGGTGACTTCCCGTTTAGAATTGGGTGACCATGGTTCACAAGATTGAAATAAAACCTTACGAGTCCAGCCCAGAAAAAAATGAATAATCTCTTGTGTTTTTGTAGCACTTTATAATTTACTAAATGCCTTGCCATTATTACCTTGACTGTTCCTCAAAATAATCTTGTGAGTTTGATCTAGAACGACCCCAAGTTAGTGCAGAACGAATGAAGAAATCTTTGAGCTGGTTATATAATTGCCAATAAAATAGAGGATATGAAAATACAGCAAATGAAAATACAGGCTATACAGCTGCATATGAATTTATAATAACCTTAAATCATTTTATAAGTATGTGCCTTGTAATACATGCGACATTTCTATGGTAAAAATGTATTCCTAATTATCGCTAATTTGAAACTTAAATTTAACTAGGCATTCTGTAGTTATCTGGCCACTCTAAGCTACTATCAATGTACAGACATGATAAATATATAAAAAGTGAAAATATTTGCCCAGTGGCAATCCTTCGTGTTCCTTGGCTTATCGATACATCATGCCAATCTCTGCCTCCATTTTCCCTGGTCCCCTCTATCTTCTGTGGCTTCCCATAGCGTTCTCTTTTCTGTGTGTCTGTGTCCACATTTCCCTTTTATAAGGATACCAGGACTCGTATGAGGGCCCACCCTAGTCCAGTATGATTTCAGCTCAACTTGATTACATCTGCAAAGAACCTATTTCCAAATAAGGTCACAATCACAGGGTCCAGGTGAACATGAATTTTGGGGGTACACTATTCAACCCAATATAGGCAAGGAAAAGGGTTTGGGTTCTGTACTCTGTTATCTTTTTAGCAGCTGTGCAAAGATCTTTTACAAGCCATGCATCCTTTTGTAGCTGACAAACTACATTTTCCAAGTCTGTCGTAGTGGGAGATTGTATTAATGGACGCACGTATTCCCTCTGTGACTTTGTAGTTCTTCCCACTACAGAGGTGAAAACATTGTTTTTCCTTGCCCTGATTTGGGATATGGCCAAATAGCCTATTTGCTTTGGCCGACAGAATATTGTGGAAATAATAGCGTGCAGGTTTTGAACCTAAAACTTGAGAGTTCTTATACATTTCTGTGTGTTCCCTGTTGCCTCTGCCACCACCATGAGAACAGCTGCTAAGGCTTCCTGTTATTCCTAGAAAGGGGGTTATTCCTAGAAAGGTCCAGAGCTGAGACAAGCCCCACGGAGCTCAGTCTAGATCTGCTCACTCTCAGCTGACTCTCAGATAATCCACAAATCCATGAGGATACATAGCTGTTGTTTTTCTAGAAATCACTAGCTGATATAACCCTCACACCAAACATATATTCACATAATATTTGCAACAGTAACACATGCTTTTACAGTATATTTCTTCTATGAATGCCTGAAGAAAATCAATTTATATTTCAATCAATTTATATTTGAATGAGGATACCTAAGAAAGTAGGAGGAACCCGGTAATAATGCGATAATAGTTGACATTTATTGAGAGTTTATCATATGTCAGGTACTTTGCTAAACATTTTACATTAACCACTACAGAAGTCTTATGAAGTAGGTTGAATAGAGACAAATGCAGAGAACCTTGGATTCCTGTTTCAACCTGTTTTTCAGCAGGTTAACAAGGCATTGGCTCATCATAACGAACAAAGGGTGAGACCTGCAGGCTCCTCCTTTCTAGTAAGGTCCTCTTCCTGACCAAGAGGCTGCATGCTACCCATGCCCCTTCTCTGCTGATATGCAGAACATTGTGGGGGCAGAGTCCCTGCAGTGGCATCTTCACCATCAGGCATCCAACCCAGGGCCTCTGCACAGAGAGATCTGTGCTTTGATATTCCACTGCTATAAGAAATGCCCTGGTGCTCATGGTGTGTGTGTGTCCATGCCTACTTTGCGCAACATAGGAAATGATTCCATTCTGAGGCTCAGAGAGTTGAATTCAATATCACATTGCTACCATGCCTGGAACTTGACCCTGGGTCTCTCTGACTATAAAGCCTGTGCTCCCAAACACTACCCCATCCTCCTTCACCCTGTGAATAACTGTTGGCTTTGTCTTTTATGTTAGGTTCAGGGCTCTACTATCTGCACTCCACCCACCAGCCCCTAGGCAATCTCCACAGCCCCACTCTCCCAACCTCCATCCCAGCCAATGCCAAGTAAAGCAGAGGCATGCAGTTCCCACAAAACCTTGTCAGTCTTATGGATTTGTAATCAAAATCAATGATTTTTATTGTTTTAAGCCCCTAACTTTTGGGATGATTTTTATGCAGCACTAGCAAATGGAGTATCTCCTTTTTCTTGGTTATTTCAGTATCACCCCAAGCAGAAATTATTGCATGTAAATTCCAGGAACAATATTGGCAATAAAAACTTAGAATTGGACTATGGAAAAACTTGAATTTTGCTTTCTCCAGTTATAGTACCTGTGTTTTTTGTTTGTTGGTTTGTTTATTTGTTTGTTTGATTGCTTGCTTGGTTAATTGGGTTTGGTTTTTTTATTTTGTACTTTTGAGAAAACTGGGAAACAATAATTGGTTACATTGTCCTTTATTTACGCATTAGTTAGGCATATTTTTCTGAGTTTTCAAAATCGACTCATTAAAATAAAAATTGTTTTTCTTGAAACTTAAAAAAAGAAAGCCAAATCATTACTGATTGAAATGTCAAGAGCAGATGTACAGTAGGTCCTCTTTTTTAGCAAACATTGTCTTAACTACCTGAGTCATTTGGCAGATATCAACTCTAAACCAGGTGAAGAACTTAAGTAGGTTTCTCATTACTGAGACACTAAGAAGATGTGATAGACTGAGCCAGTTGTGTTTTGCAAGCTGTTGAAAATTGTCACAAATCTGTGATTTGGCATAGTCTCAAATTCCTATTGCATATCATTTCTATTTTAACTGAAAATATTCTTATGGAACTCATTGTAAAAGAAATAATACTATATGCTATTCTTTCTACATTTAGTTTGGCTTTATTATTATTAAAAAAAAGTTGTGTCCAAAGGTCTTTAACGATTAACAGATGTGGAAACTAACATTTATTAAAAAAAAAAAACTATTATGCAGCAGAAAATTTACATACTTCATTTCTTTTAAGTCCTCCCCAAATCCTATTAGAATGTGATTGTAATCTTGCCTTACATAGGAAGGCTCAGAGATATTATCTATGCCGACTTCACCAAACTTATAAGTGAAGGGAGCAAAGGAGTCTTATTCAGGTGTTCTTGTTTTAGACGCCACTCTTTTCTTGGGGCCCAGTGCTCTGCTATATTAATTTCAGTTCTGAAATTTCTTCAATAAGAAGTAAATAAATAAAAATTCTTCATGCTTCTTTTCTATAATTCATTACCCTCTTTCAGGGCTATAACAATGTTCAGATATTAAAATTTCACTACCACAATTTGTATCTTGTTCTGTGACATAGAAATTCCAAGTTGAAAGGAATCCTCAAGGCTATCCAATTCTTTTGTGGTAAGGAAGGATCTCTGCATCACTCTTTATATGTCGTTGATCCTTTCTGCTTTGAACATTCCAAATACCGTTTTCAAGGTATCTATTGCATTTGGAGGGCTGGTTAGGAGGTGTTTCTTTGTATTAGCTTGAATCTGCCTTTTCTATTTTTTCTCGTGGTTCTTGCCTTCTGCAATTAGCATAGATGTAGATCTGCCTGATTTCTTTTATAGCAAAGAGTATAAATAAAACAGATTTCACTAAGTTTGACTAAAGTTATCTTTCTTTTTGAAATCAATATCTTGGTTCCTCTTTTTTTTTTTTAACTTTTATTTATTTTAAGTGTGCTTTTCCAGGACCTATCAGCTCCAACTCAAGTAGTTGTTTCAATCTAGTTGTGGAGTGCACAGCTCAAAGTGGCCTATGTGGGGATTGAACCAGCAACCTTGATGTTAAGAGCACCGAGCTCTAACCAACTGAGCTAACTGGCTGCCCCGAGTTCCTTGACTTTCATGATCTAGTCAAAACTAACCTTCCAGGCTGTTACTCATTCTATCTATATGACAGGTCATTCAGTATTTCCCAAATTTGTCTTACATATTTCTACCTTATTTATTTATTTCAGTTACAGTTGACATTCAATATTATTTTATATTAGTTTCAGGTGAAGAGCATAGTGCTTAGACATTTATATAATTTATGCAGTGATCTTCCCTCCCTTTCCTTTAGTCCAGTACAAATCTGGCACTATACATAGTTGTTGCAACATTATTAACTATATTCTTGATGCTATTCTTTACATCCCTGTGACTATTTTGTAACTATCTATTTGTTTCTTAATCCCTTCACCTTTTTAACCCAGCTCTCAACCCCTTCGTCTGTGGCAACCCTCAGTTTGTTCTCTATATCTATGAGTCTGTTTCTGTTTTGTTTATTTTGTTCTCTAGATTTCACATATAAGTAAGATCATATAGTATTTGTTTTCTCAGTTTGACTTATTTCTCTTAGCATAATACCTTCTAGGTCCATCCATGTTGTCACAAATGGTAAGATTTAATTCCTTTTTTAATGGCCAAGTAATAGTCTATTGTATATATGTACCACTTCTTCTTTATCCAATCGTTGATTGATGGGCACTTTGGTTGCTTCCATATCTTGGCTATTGTAATAGTACTATAGTGGACATAAGGGTGCACATATCTTTTCGAATTAATGTTTTGGATTTCTTCAGATAAATACCTAGAAATGGAATTACTGGGTCATAAAGTAGTTCTATTTTTAATTTTTGGTGGAAACTCCAAACCATTTTTCATAGTGGCTGCACCAATTTTTAATCCCTCCAATGGTATACGAGAGTTCCCTTTTCTCCACATCCTCACCAATACTTGTTGTTTATTAATTTATTGATGATAGCCATCCTAACAGGTGTAAGGTAACATCTCATTGTGATTTTAAGTTTCATTTATCTGATGATGAGTGATGTTGAGCATCTTTTCATATGTTTATTGGCCACGTGCATGTCATCTTTGGAGAAATGTCTATTCATGTCCTCTGCCCATTTTTTTAATAGGATTGGTTGTTTTTTTGGTGTTGTTGGAGTTGTATGAGTTTGGAGTTGGAGTTGTATGAGTTCTTTAAGTATTTTGGATATTAACCATTTATTAGATATATCATTGGCAAATATCTTCTCTCACTCAGTAGACTATCTTTTCATTTTGTTGATGGTTCCCTTTGCTGTGCAGAAACTTTGTAGTTTGATGTAATCCCATTTGTTTATTTTTTCTTTTGTTTCTCTTGCCCAAGGAGACAGATCAGAATATATATATATATATATATATATATATATATATATATATATATATATATATATATATAGCTCACAGTGGCTAATGTGTAGCTCACAGTTACACAATTTTATATATGTATAACTATATATAACTCGGAGCAATGTCAGAGAGTTTACTGCCTATGCTTTCTTCTAGAAGTTTTATAGTTTCTGATCTTACATTTAAGTCTTTATTCCATTTTGAGTTTATTATTGTATATGGTGTAAGAAGGTGGTCCAGTTTCTTTTTTTTTTTTTGCATGTATCTGTCCAGTTTTCCCAACACCATTTATTGAATAGACTGTCTTTACCCCACTGTGTGTTCTTGTCTCCTTTGAACATATAGATGTGGGTTTATTTCTGAGCTGTCTATTCTGTTCCATTGATCTATATGTATGTTTTTATGCCAGTACCATGCTGTTTTGATTACTATAGCCTTGTAGTATAGTTTTGTATCAGGTAGCATGAGACCTCTAATTCTGTTCTTCATTTTCAAGATTGTTGTGGTTATTCCGGGTCTTTTATGATTCCATATAAATTTGTAGGATTATTTGTTCTAATTCTGTAAAAAATGCCATTCGTATTTTGATAGGGATTGCACTGAATCTATAGATTGCTTTGGGTAATATGTACATTTTAATGACATTATATTCGTCCTATCCATGAGCATGGTATATGCTTCCATTATTTGTATTTTCTTCAGTTTATAATCCCTTGCTATGTCTACATATAATATTTCCTAAATGTCCATCAGATTATGATTAACTCTGGATTGTCCTGATACTTCTTAGACTCAGAGTGCTACTCTTTTTTTGACCTGATTTCCTTTAGCTCCAAAATCATTGCTTTTTATGTCTATATCTTCTTCTTAACAAGATTTTCAATATTAGAAAGAAGAATAAACTGTTTTGAATTTATAAATCATAACTTCCACCATTCCTCATAGGTCTTAAATTTTATTGTTATTATTATTAGTTTCAGGTGTACAAAACAACATGATGATTAGACAATTCCACCCCTCACAAAGTGATAACTCCAACAAGTCTGCTACCTATCGGACATCATACATAGTTATTACAATACCATTGACTATATTCCCTATGCTATACTTTACATCCTGTGACTATATTTTTATTTTATAGTTGATATTCAATATTATGTTATATTAGTTTCAGGTATACAGCATAGTGATTAGGGATTTGTATAATTTATGAAGTGATATCCACCCCTTGATAAGTCTTGTACCCATCTGATACTATCCATACTTTTTACAATATTATTGACTATATTCCTGATATTGTATTTCACATTTCCACCACTGTTTTGTAACTACCAGTTTGTACTTCCTAATCCTTTCATCTTTCTCATCCACCCCACCCCCCAACCCCTTTCTCATTTAGCAGCTATCAATCTGGTCTCTGTGTCCACTTCTGTTTTGTTTGTTCATTTATTTTATTCTTTAGATTCCAAATGTAAATGAGATCATATGGTATTTGTCTTTCTCAGTGTGAGGTCTTAAATTTTTATTTCATTACACTGTTAGGTTTTTAATATTTTCTCCTAATAATCTATGTGAATCCAAACCAAATATAGATTTGGTAACATTTTTTTCTGCAAGATCTGTGGTGGGGGTCAGGGAATGTGGAATTCCGTAGGAGGGCCTTGCGGCATCTGGGACCTCCAGGTGATTTTTTTTTTTTTCTCATGGGAACAGATGGGATTAAGGGTCTTCTTCCTTATTCTCAATGTGAATTATGCCATTGTCATTGTGCCAATATTTTTGAATTATAGGCTGCATATCTTTCTTGAAGGAGGTTGCATAACATAAGCAAATATGCTATTTAAAGTCTCTTTGAATAGACTCCTATTTGCTTGAATTTTTTTGTTTTTATAAATTAGAGAAGAATATATAAATACGTAAAGGAAAATTGTAATTCTATTTTATTCTAGTCCCTATAATTTCTACTACAAACAGGCCCTCCCTTTGCCAGAATTGATGTCGTAGGCATTCCGTCATCTGTGCTGGGCACCGTCTTACGGTATCTGTTCCTGATCACTGAGTAGGAAGTGCCAGCCCTGGGCTTTAGGGCCACATAGAGTACTGAACCCCCTTCCCTGGTCCCGTGAAGTCTAGTGTTGGAGGCAGACCAACTAATATATGGATATTCCTTCTCATTGCATTTAATAGGAAATAAAAGCCAAGGGAAAGACTTGGACTTCCCTCTGCTCTTTATTTTCCCACAATTTCCATCTTATGGTGATTAAAGGAAACTGAGCAGTCTGAAAGCATCTATTTGGCAACTTCTAACTGCTAAATCTCTCAGGAGAGCATGGATAATACTTTGTATAGAAGAAGCCATATCCTGTCTGTTCGGTTAATAAATCCCATCAGGATATCAGCATTTAAAGTCACTCCACGCAGAGTTGAGTCACTCACTTGTGGTCTGGTGGAGAAGAAACAACATGTCTTACGCAGCCAATAGGAATTATCTGCAGCCCATAGGGGTGTTTGAGGTATCACCCTGAGCTCGTGGAAACCTTCTGGGTTACTCGTAAGTTCTCATCCTCACTCTAGTTCTAGTACTCACATTTGCAGCTTTTCTTCACTTTGTGTTGAACTTTCATGTTCTCTACTCTCAAAGGGACTATAGCAGACAGAACTATTCATAGAAAAGGGGTTGAGAAAACAGACTTATGCAGAGAGCTTCAGGCACGTTACATCAGAGCATTACCAACCTCAAAAAAGCAAGCATATTCTTTTTCTAATTGTTTTTTTTTCAGTTACAGTTGACATTCAGTATTATTTTACATTACTTTCAGATGTCCAGCATAGTGGTTAGGTATTAGCATAATTTATGCAGTGATCCCCCCATTAGTCTAGTATTCTTAAGATGCAAATGGTGAACACATCCAAAGCTGTTCCTCATTGCTAGAACCTATTTTAAGATTTATAGTTAGTATTTACTTATGGAGCATAAATATACATAATTCTGTATAAGTCAATTTAGGTTCACATACATAAGCTTTATCAGATCTTCTTTTTTAAAGTCTGGCTTATAGATTTACTCAATGCTAAGTCTTGCATCCTGGTGAAATTTAGAATTGAGAGACTGAAGTTTAAATTCAGAAAAATATCTTTTCTAATAAAAAAGACTCTAGACAGTTATTTTCAGACTTGACAAAATATGAGCTTGTCAGTAATTCCCAGATTCCTGTCTATTTTCATTAACATTTGATATGGTATTACCTGAGGCAGGATTTTCGAGAAAAAGAATAAGAATGAAGGTATAAAATGATCTTTCCTGAAGGTCCCCATGTGCCTGATCTTCTTTGAGATAAAATTGAAATCAACAAATGAACAATACAAACAAACAACAACTCATAGACACAGACAACAGTTTAGTGGTTACCAGAGAGTAAAGGGAGAGGGGATGATAGAAGAGGGCAAAAGTGGTCAAACATGGTGATGGAAAGAGATTTCACTTTGGATGGTGAACACACAATGCGATACACAGATGATGTATTATTGAATTGTACACTTGAAACCTATATAATTTTATTAACAAATGTCACCCCAATAAATTTAATAAAAAACTAATAAAATCATGTATAGTATAGGAAATATATATTATGATAAATAATATTTTAATAACTATGTATGGTGTCAAATGGATACTAGATTTATTGGGGTGATCACTTCATAAGGTATATGAATGTCTAACCATTATGTTGTATACCTGAAACTAATATAATATTGTATGTCAACTGCAACCGAAAAGTGAATTTTTAAAACAGTCATGAAAAAGAAAATCTTCCAGATTCTAGGGTCAAGGTCAGTTTTGTAAATTTACAAAGTAGGCAACAATCCATATGGTACGATTCATAGGAGACTAAAAGCCTCCCCTCTTCCCAGGACCTAAGCTGTTTCCCTGACAATATTACCATAATACTCTAGTGGACATATCTTGTGGTTTAAACATTATATCCAGGAAGTTCTTACATGCAATAATTGTCCTTTGGGAGGAACAAGGAATAGTGGGGAAAAAAAAAAAGGTTTTGTTTTGTTTGTTTGTTTTTAATTACTGGAAGGAGAAGTAGAGAAAAATCTAAAATTTGGGGAGCAGTAAGGAAGCAACTTGAGGTAAAAGAGGGATGTGATCAGGGTTTAGGTGAAAATGAAACCCAAAAATGAGTTGGAGGTGATAGAAACATAGCCTATTCCCAGTTTTGCTTAAGGTTCATTCTTCCTTGGGTTGTTCATTAGAAACAGCAAGGGGAGAATGTTGCTATTTCGTCTGGGTCTATGTTAACATTAGGGAGTTCTTGTGCTCTGCCAAGGGGTATGCAAATCTTGGACATGCCTTATGGGATTGTTTCTCCAGTCCTTTCTGTATAGGACTGACCTGGGTATAGAAGATTATGTACCAGATAACAGGCTCACAATGTCTCCTTTAGTGGCCACCCTATAACAAATAACACTCTCCTATAGTGTAACCCTATAACACTCTCCTTGACCAAATTTTAATTAGGTTCCTTTGAGCTCTTTTTTCCACTAGGCCTCACCCTTGGCCCCTGTCCTGTCTTTGGCCTGTCCAACACAGTTGTAGCAAAAACAAACAAACAAACAACAAAACACTGTGCTCTCTTCCCTCATCCTTGATATCTTCATCTCTGGCCTTTGATGTCTAAGTCCTTGGCCTGTGTTTAGCAAGAATCCTGTTTGGTCAGTTTAGCAGGAATCCCCCTAATCCTTGATGTCTCCTGTTAGTAATTTCCCATCCACTGACTCCCCGTATAGCTTCTTGGCTATAAATACCCAGCTGTCTTTGTTGTATTCAGAGTTGCGCCTAATGTCTCTATTTTGCAAAACTCCTATCACAATATTCTTGAATAAAGTCTTTCTTACCATTTTAGTAAGCGTAGGTGTTTTTTTTGGATAATTTAGTCAAGTATTGCAGTAAACAAATAGAAAACAGCATGGAAGGTAAATAACAAACTGAATTTTAGGGCAATGGCACAGGCCAATCAGACTACCTTGCCTCCTCTATCAAACTCTGCGCTCTCTGTTGTCCTTGAAAAGAACACCAGCTCTTTGGAACCTACCATTTGGAGGGTACTTATCTATGCATTTGTTTTATAGTGTAGTATTTTATTTTAATAGTCAACCTAAATTGACTATTAAAACACAGCAGCACACACATTAAGGTTATTACTAGACTGCGAGGGGGAAAAACAAGAAGAAAGAAAAGGAAAAACATTTTCTAGTAGTTAGCGCAGAGTATGTCAACCCAGGAACAGAAGCCATGACAGAGCACAAATGGGATATCTCTGCTTATATTAAGAAATAACAGGTAAAAACAGTAGTCTTCTAGAAACAGGAAAAAAACAAACAATTCACACCTAAAACTGAAATACAAGAGCGGTTTAATGGGGAAGACAACATTAGAGAAAGATAAAAATAAAACAATCTGATAACAAAACTCTCCCCTGCTCATTCTGTTGTTAGATCTGGTTTCAGGAAAACCTTCAATAAACAGCTTTGGTTCCTGTGGTCCTTCGTTCTTATTTGATTGATGAATGCTCTGAAGGTGATCCCTTCTGTTAGGCAGAAAGCACACATCTGCACAGCAACTCCAACCTCTTTCACAAACTTCTAAGTTTTGATACATGAAGATAACTAAACCTTCTCCAGTCTACCCCCCACAACATCTATTGGCCACTGGTCACCTACTGGCCATTGAGGAGGGCTTCTGCCTTTTTGCTCACTAATGTATTTAGAGAGCCAATGTATTTAGAGACGGAGAGTTTCCTTAAGGGGGATCTTTCCTCGACCTCAGAGAAATCCTAGCCTTGATTTCTTGTCCTAGGCAAGATTCTGATTTCCTCAGGGAGGACTCTATTTTTTAAGTCTGAAATATCAGTGTAGACAGAATTTTAAGATCTGATTCCTGATCCGAGATCTACTAATAACCAGCTATTCCACATTTATAATGCCCATGTACTTTGATATGCCAATTCTACATCTAGGAACTTATTCCTCAAATGTTATCTCACACGTACAAAATGCCATTTGGACAAAGACATTAAATACTGCATTGTAGAAAGAGCAAGAGTTTGGAAACCACACAGATTTTCAGCAATATGGGACTAATTAAATCAATTTTGGTACACTCATGTATTGAAACAATGTTCAGGCACTAAAATGAATAAAGTCATTCGATATATAAGAAATATTTTAAGTGGGAAAATTAAAGTGCCAAACAGTGGGTATATTCAAGTTCCTTGAATTTATATTCATTAATTATCTCTTGGAAAAAATAAAAACACAACAAACTTTTAATAGTAGTTGTTCAGGGGAAAGATACATTACTTTTTATGTTTCATTCTTGGTTTATTTTGAGTAATCCGCACTATGTATTAGCTATTCAAAAATGCAATAAAATATAAAATAAATTAAAATAATCACAATGTTACTTAATATTTACTAACTATACAAAAAGATAGCTCCCTATTTGTTTTGTGAATCCTGGGTAATTTTAGTCCCCACATGCACAGAAGAAAATTATAGACCAATTTCATGCATGAGTATATTAGATTTAACTCTATATAATTGCTGATATTTGACTATTTTTAAACTACAAAAATAGAGATTTCATAAGGTACCACCTAATAAATACAAAAAGTCTAAATAAAATTTCAACAAATAGAATTAGTAACTACATAAAATGTATAATATACTCTAACCAAGTAGATTTTTATCAGGAATGCAAAAATAATTCAAAACCCCCAGAAATCCATAAGTTAAAGAAGAAAGCCAAAGGATCAAATAAAAATGTTAAAATGCATTTAATAAAATTTAACAGCCAATTTTTTAAAAAGGTAGCTAAGAAGCAAACTATATTTTATAAAGACTATTTAAGTAAAACAAAAATGCAAAAATAAAATAATTTAAATTAAGATCAGGAACCAGATAAGTATGTTCTTATTGCCATTGATATTCATCATTGTCTCAGAAGGTCAAAAAAGAAAAATATTAAGTAGCTAGCATTAACTTTAAAAAGAAGTAAAATTATATATTTTTCTGAAGATATAAATATATATCTAAAATCCTCACAAGACTTTAGCAAAAGAAATGAATTAGAATTAATAAGAGATTTTGGTAAGTTTTCCTGACATAAGAGAAATATTCAGAAGTAAACTAGTGACAAGTATCTAGAAATTAAAATATGTCATCAGTATAGCAACAAAAGCAAAACATTTAGTAATAAATTTAATTGGAATGGAACAGGACATATGTAATGAAAACTATAAAATATTAAAGGACATAAATGGGAACATATGTCTTGAACAAATGGGAACATAGTTAAGCTTTTTAAATAGCAAAACTTAATCTCATAAAATGTCAGTCTTCCATAATTAATATATAGGTATATTACAGTTGCAATTAGCATACCAACAGGTTATTGTTATTTAGAAAAATGATTTAAAAATTTATATAGAATGAAGGCCAATGAATAGCTAAGGACATAATTCAAAGTAATTGAGTTAGTAAATTTGCTATTATTGACACAAAATTGAGTAAACACAAAAATATAAAATACTAGAAAAATCAAAAAGGGATTCCAGTCGTTTAATATATACCAAAAGTGCTATTTTAATTCATTAGGAAGATAATGTTTAATAAATAGTGCTGACACAACTGGCAATGCATCTAGAAGAATATTAGTTGTTCCTTTATTGTACACCATGTATTAGAAGGAATCCCAGGTGAATTAATTAACTAAATGTAGGAAAAAAACAAGTATTCCATTTTTAGAAGAAAATCAAAAGCAACGACTCATGATGGGGATCATTTTAAACAAGAAAAGATACTCGGAACCTACTATGTTAAGGCATATAATAGATGTATTTTGGCGTAATATATTTAAAGCTTATATATGTCAAGAGATAATATTCTTTAGAATTAGTAAAGAAATAATAGATTTGGGGCAACCATGCTATATAAAGCAACATGTAAATGACTCTTTAAAATGGACAAGCATCAAATGATCCATTAGAAAAATGAGCAAAATTATGGCAACAACTATTAAAATGTCACCTTATGATTTCATTATATTTCTTAAAATAAGCAAAAGAAGACAATTGACATTTTAATAAAATAGGCATTTGTTCTTTTTCCTCCTTAATTAGCCATTTGAAGCATGAGTACTTAACTGTTCCTGGATGCTGTTGGCTTTCAGTGCTTATTTGCTTGGGGATGCTATGTGCATTAGAATTCCTTGGAAGGATAAAATACATCAGTAGCCCAATAATTTTTCTGAATGGTCTGCCACTTTTTCTGCTCTTTGAAATGCTTTCTTGTCATTAATCCCCAGAAGATATTATATCCGGCAAAAATGTTTGACTACACTGCTCCAAGTATACTTTATTTTATGGAAAAGAATGAAGTTTTATGGGTTTCTTGATCTCTGTGTATTCTGGCAAGTAGTGTTTGTCCTCATGTGACTTTAGAAGACCTGTGGAGTCAAATCTGTGGACCTGTCCTTCCCAACATGAGAGGAAAATGGCAGACAGGTAGTAAGAAGACGGTCCCACTGAAGGAGTTGACCTAATCTGCTCGATAAGGGCAAAGGACTTGAGAGTTAAGAGATTTGTGTTGCAATCTGACATTTACCACTTATAAGTTGGGTGACCTTGACAAACTTATTTTATATCTGCAAACTTTGGTGTCTCCCATTATATAAATGAAGAATATACTACTTCTTCATAAGATTGTTGTAAGGATTTCATGAGAAAATGTATGTAAATCTTTTAGTAGGAAGCTTACCTGAAGTCAGAGTAGCTCCTCTTATTGTTATTATTGTGACTATGGTCACTACTCTTGCTATATTTGTTGTAGTTATAATTGTCCATGCTGTTATCTAATATATTTTAATAAATATATCTTTATTATATAATATAGAGTTATTTTGTATGATGTATACATCTGAACATAAATTATAAATTATATACATTTATATATTCCTATGATTTAATAACCATAATGGACAATCATATTACTATATAAATAATAAAATATAATGATGAAAACATACTATTTATTATAATATAAAATATATCATACACATATTATACACAAACAGAATACATCTATCTCATATTTATATGAGAGATGGAGAGATGGGCCTGCCTCAGTTTCCTTTTTCTTTGCCAAAGAATCTTTCTCAGCTCACATAGCTGCTGCTATTTGTTTTTTCACACACACACACAAACTAAGAAAAAAAGAGAGAGAGAAAAAGAAAGAGGGAGGGAAGGAAGAAAGGAGAGAGAAGAAAAAGACCAGCTAAAGTCAATGTGTTTGGGCAAATAATGATTTAAGCTGCTGTGAACTTCAGCTTCCTGTTACATCATCCCTGAAGGAAGGTGGGAGAAAAGAGAGGAGTATTCAGGGTGAACCCCAAGGCCATCATTGCACAATGCAGTGCTACTGTCACAGATCTCTGACAGCAGATGGAGGAGAGCGGGGAGCTATTGGCATATTGGTGTCCTTGTCTGTCTCCTGAAGCCAGCCTGTCCTGCTTAGCCTTGACAAGCTGTTTACAGCTGGCAGGAGGAAATGTCATCGTGTGTGCAGGCTGACAGTTCCACTATTCACTTCAGCTGGAATCCTGGGTTGGCCAGACCGTTTAGAAGCGGCAGGAACCAATGTTTGGCACCAGTGTGTCCTGGACTGGTTGGGGCAGGAGTGGGAGAATGATGGGGGTGACATTTAGCCAAGAGTGACTGTTCCAAAAGGGCAAAGAGAGGCCCTCCAGGTTTGGCTTCTTCTACAATTTTGGGGGAAAAAATTCCCTCACATATTTTTCTGGCCTGAAATGTAGTGAAGTAATCTCTGTAGTACTAAAATAAGTCTCTGAGAGTAAAAATATGGGGAGGATCTGAGATTTAGTTTTTCTGCTTGGTAGTAAAACACTTTTCAAGGTAATCATTGTCAGATCAGTATATAGGACTTCATAGTGCAAAATCATTTTCATGTGCTTCGTCATGTGACTTTGGGATTTCCTAGCATCCTAATAATAGAAGATCAAGAGGAAGTTCCTGCAGTATTCATTTATCTGTTAGGTTCATCTGTTTATATCAGAAGCAAACTGAGAATGAGATTAGCCTGTGTGGACCATACAACCAAAAACCATGATGAGCCACATCCATCGGCTGTGGATGTCATCCCATTTTAATGGAGGCTATCAAGGGTCCAATTTGGTATGCCCTCACCTAATTCCTGACAATACCTAAGACCCACTCCATCTTGGATATCCTCGTCAAATACTTTTAGTTACCCCTAAATCTACTGAATTGGCAAGATTGAGCCTCCATAATTATCATAAAAGGGGCATTAAGCAGATGTGAGTATGGGACAGGAAAAGACTTTGTGGCCTGAAGATTTATTCCTGACACTTGAATTTTTTTTTATTTTTTTTTTTTTGGTAATATTTGAGAGAGGTAGGATAGAGAAAGCTAATCAGATGACATTATGTTCTAGAAGTAATGCTTTTTAATATTATTCTGATGTTATATTTTAACCAATTTAGTCAATGATCAGGACTTTGAGGATGCAAGTTAGAGAGCAATTGTTTTTGTTTTTCCACCACTACCCCTGTCAAGTGACCTTGTGAACTTTTTTTTCCCTAACACTATAGTAGAGAGCTCATTAAATTCCATTTGCCGTTCCAGTGATTCCCTTATATTAATTTCATTTTCAAGGTATTAAAAAAAACCAATGCCTTCTTGTGTCAAAGTTGCTCTTATTCAATCTAAAACTTCTCCACCCTCTAGTTCAGGTATGAGACGGGAGAGTGAGTCTCAACTTCTTAGTTTGCTTTTCTATTCTTCTCCTTCCCATACTGTGCCATTCTTGGATCTTCAGTAGATGACAGGGTTGGTGGAAGAAGAGAGAAGGGACAACTACATCACTTGTGGGGTACAGTGACAATCTAGTGACTTCTGAGAAAAGTTAATGTCCAAAAACAAACTCTAAATCTTTTGTAGGGCACTTATGTGGGTTCTTAGATGATCTCATAGCTCTCAGGATCTTCCATTCAGAGTGGCCTTTTATAGGTGACAACTTAATACTGTCCCCTACCTCAGCCACTGACTTCTTGTGGCCCAATGCTCAGGAGGTTCTGATGGACAGACAGAATCATTTTTAAGAGGACCTGAGTCTAGCTCCCTTCTGTGTGGTCCACATCTCACTTTTAGGAAGCAAACACACATCCTTGACCCATCACACTTTGAAAGCGCAGGCAGTTCCGGAGCATTCCCCAACTAAGGTATCTTGTCCAAAGGTACCAGCCCTTGTATTCCACAGTTTCTAGGGAATATATGTCAGGTTATCTGAGTGTTTCTTTCAAAGTCCCTGGTAACTTACAATAAAAGGGAACACCTCTCCCCCCCTCCCTCCGCAACAACTGTTTCTCTGTAATGAAATCTTCTACTAATGAAATCTTCTACTTTAAAAAAAAAAAACACCTCAAATAAATTGTTAGCCTTTCTCATATATAATTGGGAGAACAATATTGGCACAACTGGCCCTTTAAAAATGCAACTTTATTAGGCATATTTTTACATGCAACAAAATGTACTTATTTCAAGGGTATAGTAACCAACCTTGTAACAAGCACCATAGTCGAGGTGTATAATATTTTTCCACTTCAAAAAGTTCTCTCATGCCTCTTGGCAATTAAACTCCAACCAACCTACCCCTATCAATTGCAGACAACCACCAATCTATTTTTTTGTCATTATTGATTTGCTTTTACCCATTCTAGAATTCTATATACATAGAATCATAAGGTGTATGTTCTTTTGTGTCTGCCTTCTTTCCCTTAACATAATGTCTCTGCAAATTATTTTAAAAAAATGAGTAAATAGAAACTTCATCTAAAATGAAGGAGGGATGCGAGAAAAGGGAGTTCTCATACCCTAAGTTGACTGCAAAGCACAACAAGAAGACCTCCGTTTGTAATAGCTCTTCCAACTTCCTCTCCCCTTATATAAAAAGGTTTCATGTCCTTGATTTTAGTGGACTTGCATGTGGCCCACCATGTTACATGTTCTGGATTGTCGTTCTTTGTTGTTCCTGCATAGACCCATTTTGCTGGAGAAATATCTGGCCGACTTTTTGTTTAAAGTCAACCGAATCATCATGTCCTGTTGCATTTTTGCAGTAGTTTGTTCATTTTTTGTTACTGAGTAATGTTCCATTTATGGATATAGCAACGTTTGTTTATCCATTCACATGTTGGTGGCTGCTTGAGTTGTTTTCAGTTGGTGGCTATTAAGAAAAAAGTTGCTATGAACATTTGGGTATAAGTCTTTGTATAGGCATGTTTTCATTTCTTTTGGATAAATACCTAGGAGAAGAATTGCTGGGTCACAGGGTAAGTGTATTTTTAACTTGTAAAGAAATGGCCAATTTTCCAAATGCTGGCATAACTGGCTCTTGACTTCCCCAATTTATAACTCCTACAGACATGGTCTTGGACCTTATTTTATAATGTGGGGTTGCTTAGCCCCTGTTATTTTTATTTGGAGGCCCTTAGCTGATATTTTGAAACAACAAAAACATTCATATTTAACTAAAACATAAAATACTCAATCTAACTTTCTTCCCTAACTATCAGACTGGAATATTTGAGAGGGCAAGAACGATGGCTTATTTATTCTTTGTTTTTCCAGGTACAATACCTAGCTATATGGCAGTGCTCAAAGAAAATACGACTTGAACTAAAATTTGGTACCTTTAAAAGCACTGCCCGCACACTACAAATGTAATTATTTTAGTTATTGCTTCGGTTATCTAAAATTTAATAATTTAAATTTGAACTTAGCAAAAATCCATAAACCCCAGTGAAAAATGGCAATGCTTTATATATTAATTATTTTCTCCCTGGTTAGTTGTAAGAAATCTTTTCAGTTCCCAAGTAGAAAAAAATAACAAAGCAAAAGGGGAAAAGAACAGTCATTAAAGTTACTTTTTTTTTCTTTCCATCTTCTAGATGTCTGAGGCTGCACCTCGAGTTTGAATGTATATTAGAATTGGCACAAAGACATTTTCCTCCTAGACTATAATTTCAGAAAGCCTTGTCTAGAAAGAAATGACCTTTCAGCCACTTCAAAAGCATCTTTTCCCTCAAACCCTGTGATGTCAGGACTTACTAGGACTGTGACAGGGCTCTCAATTAGAAAGATGACTTCCAAATGGTGTCTCATTATGTCACCTCACCCTTGTGTGGGTGACCTCTGTGGCCAGAGGGAGAATCGTGGCTACACAGGAGTCAAAAGTTAAGAGTCGTGAGGCTGGAAATGAACAGAAAAATGAAAATGAGAATACCACTTTTTACAGGAGAACTTTTTCTGAATAATAAGTAGAGATAGCTCTGAATGTACCTGGAGGAGTCCTGTTGGTCCCACATCAGTGGTAGCTGGGTTGTCAAGCCTTGTCCTACAGTTGGTTCTCTGTTCCAAAGGGAACTTACGTTTCTCAAAAAATCAAAGGTATCACAGGGAACATGTCTTTATTTATTTATTTTTTTCCTCAGCCTACCTTCCCTTGTTCATTTTTCTTTGATAATTTTTTGTCTACCCATCTAATACCTTCCTTGGGCTTTAGAATGAAGTTAAGATCATGGGGAGACAAGAAGTGTTACCACAATGAGATCCGTCCAAATAAGCCATCCATTATCTTATTTTGACAGTTCTAGTTAAATAGAGCTATTTACATAACAATGACAGATAAAAGAAAAACCTAGGGATGCTTTTATCTTACAAATGTGGGATGGAGGGTCCTGACCAGTGATGGAACTGGCTAAAGTCCACTAGGGAAAACACTGGCAATTTATATTACTCTACTCAGATTTCTGATTTCAAGATGAATGACCAATTTAACATATCCCCATACAAAGACTGGTACAAAAGTATTTCATTCAGTGAATTGTGCAAGGAAAATTGGTTAACATGTGTATTTTCTTAAAGCTTAATTTTCACTTTGCACTATACTCTATATTCTAGAGGTGCACATGGATTGGGGTCAAAAAATAAACTATTTAAATAAGGAAGGAGAGAGCAATGGATACTGGATTGGCCACCACTAACGTTGGTCCACAGTTTTCAAATATTTTGGCATATGGAAGATAGCCTTTGTCTTTTGTTTTCAAATGTTATTGAACGCATATTTATTAATATTTAGACTTTTTCTTTACTTTTACTATTGCTATGAATTTTATAAACCGTTTTATTTAGAGATCTTTTTTTCTTGTTTGCTGTGGCCTTCTATCTCCGTGAGGATATAGTAATATTGTTTACCACTTTGTTGGTTTTTCCCCACTTACAGGTACATAGTACACTCCTTGTGGCTCGTATCTTCTATTTCCCTTCAGTGGGGGCACATGACTAGTTCTCATCAATAAATTGTGGGTAGAAGTGTGTTTGCAATATTAAATATATGCACATCTATTTTTCTGACTTTAATCTCCACATGTGTATTCAGTCATTATCTATCTAGTTCTGATAGGCTAGATTGTGTGGTAATAACAAATAACCACAGATGTTAGCATTTTAAATCCAGAAAGGTTTATTTTACTCTCATACTAATTGTCTAAGGTGAATTGACTAGAGCTTCTACTCACAAATTGTTCACTGGTTCTTGCAGTTTCCCATCAGAAGTGACTTAAATCCTTTTCACTATCATTTCACTGACTAAAGTGAGCAAAATGATCATATCCAATTTCTTCAGGAGGTAAGGAAACACAATCTTATCATACTCTAAAGACAAAGAGTAGTAGGGTTGTCAGAAATTAGCAAATAAAAATGCAGGATACTCAGTTAAATATGAATTTCATATCAATAAATAATTTTAGTATAACTATGCCACAGGCAATATTTCAGAAATACTTTATATTTTGAAAAAAATCATCGTTTCACTGAAATTCAAATTTAAGTAGGTGTTCTTCATTTTATCTGGGAAATTTAGCAGAGAATTATAAATATTTGGTGACGAACACTATTGACTACTATGGCCTCCCTTTCTGCTTATAACTTAGAGAAGTCTTGTGCTTCTTTTCTCCTTCAACAATTTACAGTTATAAGCATTCTGATATGCTTTCCACTGCCTCTTTTTAATTTGTCAGTCATATCACTATAGCAATTATAACCATGAACATTTTTTAACTCCAATTTTTTTCCTTTGTGCGTTCAAGTTTCATAGACATGAGGTCTATTGACTTTCGATGAACATACCAATCGGAATTTTTCTCTATTTTTTTTCTAATTTTTCTTACAGTACTTCTTTATAATAGTAATATGTTTGTTTTGATTCCTTATCTTAACTAAATTATAATTAATTGAATTATTCGTTAATTTAAACATAGTTTTTTAATGTCTGACCTTTCTTCTGTTTGTCCGTTTTAACAGAGAGAGATTGTCTCCGGCATTGGGTTTAGAGATGGGTTTTATGAAAGGTGATAGATTATGTGGGCTATCTGTTCAGTCATTTAGTAAGTATGGAGTAGAAGGGAAAGTTTGTTTTTATTGGGCTTGGCTTTGGTTCAGTAGCCAGAATGTAGAGGAAGGAACCAGAGAGGTATTTTGCTTGTATTTGTTGGTTTGGCAGTAGGGAATTTTATGTCTCTGCAGAAGACTTTTCCATTGTGTTTTGGCAACCCTGGGGCCATCAGGGTTACCTCCTCTCCCCGGCATGTTGCTCTTTCCTGAAGGCGCCTTAACATCTCCTTTGTCACCATAGACAAATACAGAACTTGTTCCACACCACGTCCCAATTTCCTCTCCGCTTGAGTCACCTGTAACATATCCCCAGGCGTTGGCGAGAATGAAATGAGCCGGACTCATCCTCCTCCTCACCCTGGCCTTACTTCCAGGCATGCTAAATTAGGGGAGATAACAATGATCACCTTCAGATGCATATTGTTCCAATTACTTACCCTCTGCAACAGTGAGGTGGGACATATACCGTTTTTCTTTCAAATTGGTGTCATTTGGGTCAAAAGTGGATTGAGGGGTCACCAAGCTACATAGTTAACTAGGGGTGAATCATTGTGGAAAAACTGTATCACTGCAAACATGAAAGAGAACAAAACTGAATTTACCAGTACTCTTGTTAGGGAGAATATTGTTCCTCAGAAATGTGATAAACAATAATAATATAACTACACAGAGACAGAAAAATACAGTGGGAAAAAAATCCTGTCTATGGTTAGAAGGAATACTTTGATAAGATGCTTAACGTGGGGGGTAAGCCCACCAAGAACTTGCTTATGTGACAATGGATTATAATTGAGCAGCTTCCTTTGGGGAAGCAGGGGGATTCCTATTAACTGCTGAGCAGAATGTGCAAATTGGAAGTTGGAGAAGACTAAGACTAAGATTACATATGGCACTGACTATCTCTCCCCTGCCCCTAGTTCAGACAATTCTTCACTTATAAATAAATGCTTATCAGATATTTTAAACTATGGGTTTTAAGGGGCACCAAATTACCAGCCTGTCCAATGTTATCCTGTGCTTTGGCCTGACTCTGATCTGTGTTTTATGTTGTAGAAATTCCTTGAAGTTCAAGACTGTGGCTGGGACCATTTTTATAGATTCCAGGGCTGAGAAAAGACCCCCGTTGTTACCAGCCCGAAGTCCATGTCCGTGACACTTCAAAAGACCAAAACTCAAAATGTCTTGTTTATTGATCAAGAAGGTGCCAACCATGAAGATGGGAGACCTAATGGTACATCAAATCCATCTTAAGAAAGTACAGAGTTCAGCCTTCGTGTATATCAAGGGAAGGGAAAAGGGAGGGGCAAGAAATGATTGATGACCACAGGTATCTAAATGCCAGCAGGGGTCCGAAGAAGATTCCTTAGTCTATTGAGCCTAGTAGATGTGAGTCTGGTTACAAGATTCCTGCAAATCTTTGGTAAGTAATGCATAACCCCCGTATTCCTGTGGGAGAGGTACTTTCTGGTAAAGGGCTGTTTTTGTAGAACTCAAGTCCAATCAGAATTCCTCTAATGATTAGCATGTCTATAGGCAAACTAAGCAGAAGCTATTAACCCAAAGGCCATGGGAACAAAGCAGGCTTGAACAAGATGGAGTCCGAGAGACCCAGCATTTCATTCTTATACTCTTTTCTATTTTCATATTCACTTGGAACTTTCAGTGGCTATCTGAAAATTTAATCATGGTTTTTGAGGTTGCCACACTATTTGAATGTATTTATTAACAAGCTTTAAAAGTCTTGGCTGTCAAAAAAAAATTCTTGGCTTTCATATATAGACCTTGACCCCAAAATGAATTTGCTTCCCAAGTTGAGTAAGCCATAATTTTAAGGAAATAATGATATATCTAAAAAGTTTCATACAGGTTGTCAACATCCTAGAAGTTCTATGTCTCTCTTGATGTTGATATTCCTAGGTTTTTTATGCTCCATCATAAAGGTTTTAAATCACCCAACCTTGTCTCTCAGAAATGTAAGGAGTGAAAAGACAAATCGAAGAATAAGTGTAGCTAGACAATAAATCCCAGGTCCAGTGTTTTATTATATGGCAGTATATATAATACTTGGACAACTTCCTCATCCTCTTTCAGCTTAATTTTCTAAATTGCAAATTGTTGTAACCATACCCACCTTATAGTGTTCTTATGAGATTAATCAGGGCCTGATGCTTGGTTACTGTCTATAAATGGAAACTACCACTGTCAACAGAATTTTCATGTGAGAGTATGATTTGAGAGTTGATTTTTATATCATCAGGTGCATCAAAAGTCTCCCAGAAGGACATAATGCTATATAACAGCAGCAACAACAACACAAAAATCCAGTGACAATTACATAATACAAATGTTGGAGGATTTAACCCATTTTCAAATCACATAAACCAAACCATACTCAAATTGCCCCAGATATTTGTAGATATCCAAGAGTCACTCAGTGTGAATTTTTGTCACAGCTATTAGTTCTCAGAACTGCACTCAGAATAGCTTCCTCCATGGTTACATCTCATCACCCCTCTTTAAATTCCTCTCTTTCTCTGTCATGTTTGCCCTTCGCGCCAGGATCCTCAGGGTCCTCTCTTCCTCTGGGGAGCTGTGCTCTACCTTGGGTGCCATGAGTCCCAGCAGGGGTCTTCTCCCCAGCCAGTTTCTCCCCCACAGTACTGAATGCAGCTTCCCAGGTCTCCTCTGCCTGCATCCTTGCTTGTGAGAGGCTGCTGCTTCTTTTCTATCTGAGGACTCATATAATGGGAAGCATTGACTCAGCCTGGTGGGAGAACTCCAAGAACAGCCTGAGGGGGAGGTCAGTGAAATAGAACACAGGCACCTCTGGCTTCATTTAACCTTCTCTCAAAAACCAGGGGCAAGTTTCTCCCTACTGGAAGTAATTGAGGTGATGATACTTTCAGATATGATAAGTTTTTCTTTGGAATGATACCACACCCAAAGTTCATCATTGCAATCTTAATAATTCAGGAAGGTTTGTGTGTAGAAAAAAAAATGATGAAAGAAATTCATATCCTAATAAAAGTTAAAAGGCAAATAGGACTAATAGAATCTTTAAGAAATTATTTAACTGCTCTCACCAGTATTTCTAGCATTAAAGATATGAAGTTACCAGATTATTAGCACCTAATGGGAATGAGTTTTGCCTCAGGAAATTCAATTAATAAATAAGCCCTCTGGATATATTTGGATTTTATTAGAAACACACATACATATATTAGATGTCAAGTGCAAAATAAAACAAGCTCTCAGATCTAATATATTATGAAAATGTACACTACTTTTGGTGAAAAGGAATGAAAACACCTACACATACACACACATACACACACACACACAGCACATTTGGAAGCTTTAATTTAGTGTCTTTAACTTGACATTAAGTCCTTAATGGATGTGCTTATTTTCTGTATTGTCTACCCCAATCTGCTTTTCTTCCCATCATTCCTTTTCTGGGAGGGAACCCATGTTGGAACGCAACCACCTAGTACCCAATCATACAATCCAGAAATTCAGGAATTATTCTAGACTCCAAGCTATCACTTCCTTCTCCATCCACTCAGTCACCAATGCCTGCTCATGTTATCTACTTAACAGCTCTCAAATCCACCTGTCTTGTCCTTCTCCTCTTTCTGACCATACAGTTTGGCCTCAGCCTTTGCTTGGATGATCAACAGAAACTTAACTGACCTCGCTTTCAGTTTTGCTCCAGCCAAGCTCAACATTATTTATATGCAACAGCCAGTCACTTTCCTAAAACAAAATATGGCCAAGCCTTTCCCCTGTCTCAAGCCCTTAAATGGCCTCTTAAAGGCAAATAGAGATAAACTTCCTCGTATGGCATAACGTGATTTGGCCCTTCCTAGCGTTCTCACCTCAACTCTCACTACTACCCTCTTGAACAATTTACTCACATTGTACTCAGCTATTTTAAACTACCTATGATACATATTTTAATCTCACACAGGTCCTGCCCCTTTACTTGGATAAACCCTGCTTACTTTGCTATATGAAGTGATGTCTCCATCTGCTCAGATGTTGCCCCCAGACTGGGTTAGAAACCTTTGCTATGTCCTTTGAAAGCACTATGTGTTTATCTCTCTCAATTTTCTTTATATAACAGAGCTATTGATGTACTTTCATTGCTAGACTCAAGGGCAGAGTTGATGTTTTATTTGTCTTTAAGCCTCTGGATCCAATGCCATGCCTGGCTTATTGAAGGAACTTACAACAAAGAGCTTTGCTCTGGTTGTTCCCTCTGCCTTCAAGACTTTCCCCAAAGAGCTGTTTGGCTAATTTCCTCACTTCCTTCACATCTTTGCTCAAATGTTATCTTCTCAATGAGGCCAACTCTGACATAGAAGAGAGAGACTGCAAATCCAGTTGTAATGTAACCCTAAAACTCACAACTATGAGGCAAAAAAAAACAACTGTTATAAATATAAATATCCTTTAAAGTACTAGTAAACAAAATTCAACAGCATAACAAAATAATAATTCAGTCTAAACTACAAAATTGCCAAGATATGTTTATTATTTTAAAAACTGATAATATACAATACCAACTAGTAAAGTTTTAAAACTACAATTGTCTCAGTAGATGCTACAAAAGGAATGGTTTAAATTTAACTCCAATTTCATATTAAAATAATTAATAAACTAGGCAGAAAAGGATATTTATTTATTTATTTAAATTAAAGTTTATTGGGGTGACAATTGTTAGTAAAGTTGCATAGGTTTCAGGTGTGCAATTCTGTAACACATCGTCTATATACCACATTGTGTGTTCAATGCCCAGTCAGTTCTCTTTCCATCACCATATATATATTTACCCTCATCTACCACCTCCCGCCCCCTTTACCCTCTAGTGACCACTTAACTATTGTCTGTGCCCATGAGTCTTTGTTTCTTCATTTGTTTGTCTTGTTCCTTTGTTGTTTTTCAGTTTCATTTACCAGTGAAACATTTCATTTTTCAGTGAAAACATATGGTTCTCGACTTTTTCTGTCTGACTTATTTCACTTAGATTATAATCTCAGGATCCATCCATGTTGTCACAAATGGCATTATTTCATCTTTTCTTGTGGCAGAGAAAAGTGTATTTATTTACATGATGAAAAAATTGGCAGATCAATAGGTAATATTATACCTGAATGTGAAAAACTGGACATATTTCCATTAAAAAAAGTAAGCAAAGCAAAGACCTATAATATTCTTTATATTTTAATGTTTTGTTTTTCCTAGCAGTTGTAACCAAAACAATAGGGATGTAATAAAAATGAGAATTATAACATGGAAAGAAGAGAAAACAATTTTTAGAAATTATAATATTGAATGTATAGAAAATCTATTGAGTCAATTCAGGAGTGAAAACAAAAAATAAGAAAGATATATAAAAATAATAATATTGTATTATATACTTAAAGGTTGCTAAGAGAGTAGATCTTAAATTCTCTCACCATAATAAAAGAAATGGTAATTATGTGACAGGGTGAAGGTGTTAGCTAATGCTAATGTGGTAATCATTTTGCAATGTATAAATGTATCAAATCAACTCTTTGTACTCCATAAATTTACACAATATTACATGTCCATTTAGCACAATAAAACTGGAAAAATATATTTAAATAGTTTTCCTAAAAACCAGTAAAAAACTGTTAGATAATGTAGTAGGAAATATTCTCTTCCAAATATCAACAAAATAAAAAAGAGATGAGAATAATTGTAGGCAAATGTATGTGAAGTTTTTATTAAAAACACAAAACAAAATGTAAGACTTTACTGAAATACATAACTCAAGTGTTAAATAAGTGAGAGGCTATCATTTTACTGAAATGGTTTGTTAATGTTATTAAAATGGCAATTATTACTAAATTTATGTATATGTTGACACAATCCCAATTTGAAATCTAATAAGATTTTTGAAACTTAAAATTATAATTTTTTAAACAAATATATGACCTTATTGTGTTGATGTAAGTTCCTTCTATAACTAATTTGTTGAATGTTTTATTATGAAAGGGAATTGAATTTTGTAAAATAATTCTTTTGCATCTATTGAGATGTCATGTGATTTTATTTTTCATTCTGTTAATGTGGTATATCACATTGATTAATCAGAGTCTATTGAACCATTTTTGCCTCGCCAAGATAAATTCCACTTGGTCATGTTGTGTGATCATTTAAAGATGCTGTTGAATTCACTTTGTCAATATTTTGTTCAGGATATGTGCATCTATGTTCATCAGGGATGTTGGCTTGTAGTCTTCTTTTCTTTTTGTGTCTGTGTCTGGCTTTGGTATCAGGGTGATGCTGGCCTTATAAAATGCGTTTGGAAGTGTTCCTTCTTATATTTTTTGGCAGAGTTTAAGAAGGATTGGTATTAATTCTTCTTTCAATGTTTAGTAGAACTCACCTGTGAGGCCATCTGGTCCTGGGCTTTCTTTGTTGGGAGTTTTTGGATTACTGATTTAATCTATTTTGTTGTTGTTGTTATTGATCTATCCAGATTTTCTACTTGTTCTTGATTCAGTATTGATAGGTTGCATGTTTCTAGGGATTTATCAATTTCTTTTAGGCTGTCCAACTTCTTGACGTATAATTGTTCATAATAGTCCCTTATGATTTTTTTTTTTAATTTCTGTGGTATCTATTGTAGTCTCCTTTTACATTTCTGATTTTATTTATTTCAGTCTCCTTTTTTTTCTTGCTCTAGTAAAGTTTTTTTTCCTTTTGTGTATCTTTTTCAAAACCCAACTCAATTCAGTCAATATTTTCTATTGTGATTATAATTACAAATTCCGTCTAAAAAGTTAAAAACTAATGAGAATGACAATGTTTAAAAATAAAATGATAAGAATTGGTGTTAAGCAGGATTGGCTACCAAAGTATACTATAACTTATTATAATAATAATTATTATTATTATTATTAAGATTTTATTCAGGGGGCATTCTAAATTCAAACTTGAGAATGTACAGAACTTTTTTATAATCCCCCCACCCCAACACATGCATAGCCTCCCTCATTATCTGCATCCCCTACCAGTGATACATTTGTTAAAACTGATGAACCTACATTGACATATCACAATCACCCGAAGTCCATAGTTTACATTGGGGTTCACTCTTAGTGTTGTATGTTCCATGGTTTTGGACAAATGCATAATGATGTGTACCCATCATAATGGTATCATACAAAGTGTTTTCACTACTGTGAAAATTCTCTGCGCTCTGCCTACTCATTCCTCCTCTCCCCTCAACCCCTGGTAACCGCTGATCTTTTTACTCTCTCCATGGATTTACCATAAAGTTTTAATAATGAAATAACATAGTAAGAGTATAGAAGCAGATTTAGGAAACAAAGTAATATCACTTAGATACAGACTCTGATGCATAGAAGAATTTAATCTACATTAAATGAGGTATGAAATCAGTGGAAAAGAAGATTACTTAATAAATTTTTTTTAGAATATTGATTCATGTTGGTAAAAAATAAAACCACATAAATTGACAACAACCATGACAGCAAGTTTAAGTCCTCACCTTGCATTAAAATGAATTTCAGGGTAATAAAGAATAAAGTGTTTCTATTCAATCATCAAAGTTGTAATGTACATGTGGCTATTTAGGTCATTTTTATAGGAGAAAGGATACAGTACATTTAAAAACAATAGCAGAAATATAAAATAGAAATGTATTTTGATTTGAATATTAAAAAGTAAACAACTTCTACTTATCTAAGAAAGTATAGACAAAGTTAAAAAATAAACAATAAATATATATAGCAAATACAGTGAGGAATTCGTTAATATAATTAATGTAGAAAGAGCTTATAACAAACATAAATATATGGAAAATTACAATGAAAACATTTTGCAAATAGCAATGCATAACTGCCAATAAAATATTGAAACTGTTTAATCTCAATGGTAACCAAAGAAATCCAAATTAAAATACAATTTTTTCTACCTAAATTAGTAAACATTAAAACATTCTAAGGGGTAGCTTCAGTAGACCATCCTTGAAATATGCATCCTTGTACATAACTGAACGTAGAAAATTGTTTGCTTTTTTTGAAATGCAATTAAAATATCCCTACCCTATGTCTTAGTAATTTCCTTTATAGGAATTTACCCTTAGGAAGGAATCTAACATAGAGACAGAGATTCACTCATTGTTTATAACACTGAAAAATTAAGCAATAAATTAATTTTTTAACCTTGAGATAACAGCTAAGAAAATTATGATCTATCCATATAACATAATACTTTATACAGAGGTTACAAATTCAAAATTAGTAGAGGGCAGTCAGTTAGTATATATGAATAAAGCAGGCAGATTTAAAAAACAAAACAAAAATACCTGGTGACAAGCCAATACCCAGTCTAAATTAGATGCTGCCACTTGATTCTAAGAATGATTTAGTTTCCTTTTGGGGATATAGGCTCCTTTTTTTCTGAAATTTCCTGTTTCTCTAGAGCATCTGGAAATATGGCTTATTTAATGTTAAATGACTCAAATTTTAAATTACTGGAAATTAATTTAAATGTATGCCTATAAACAAAACAAATCTGCTGGCTTGATGTAATGGGTGGAAGGTTCTTTTAAATCCTCTGTGCTATAGCCATTAAAATTAATTTACATGGACATTTTGTTTTTATAACAAGAGGAAATGCCCACAATATAATCTTGAAAAAAAGATAAAAAAACTGAAGACCAAAAGTTTCCTGTAAACAAGAATGAATGGTGATTTTTTTTGTTAGCCTCGCCTGCCCATGTCTGGTACAAGCTAGGCAGCTACTCTGCTCAACAAACATTCAAATGATTGTTGTCAAATGAGAACACAAAGTCAACTGTAAATGAAAATACTTAAATTGAGTGATAGAAAATATGTCAAAGTATCAACATCGATTCCTTCTTCTTTTTCTTACCTAGTTTTGGAACCAGTACAAGAAAAGTATATATTCATGTTACTCATTAATATTTCATTCATTCATTTTATAAATATTTATTGAGAGCCCAGTGTTTGCTAGGGACTGTTTTGGATAATGGAGGTAGAGAAATGAAAAACAAACAAACAAACAAACAAACAACCAAAATAAATGCCTGCTTTATGGAATTTACATTCTAGTTGGGGAAAACTTGTAATAAGTAATATAAGTGAGTAAACCACAACGTGTGTGATGTGCTAAGTGATAAAAAATTAGAAGTACATGTTTAAAATTGGTATCTGAGATTTGTTTTAATCAGGTATGGTAAGACATGCAAATGATTGCCATGAAGATGTAAGTTTATATTCACAGTTCTCTAGAAACAGGCCATGGCCTTTATTGGAATTTATGTGGGAAAGGCAAAGCAGTGCAGGATAAACCGTTTATGATTGGCTGGTCTGAATAATTCTGGTGGGCTTTGGGCATAAGGGCTATGCCTAGCCATCTGGTACTTGGCTCTGGATGGATTTAGGGGAGGGTAAATATTAGTTTGATGTGTGCCAGTTTGATAAACAAGATAGTTGGAGGTGTGGGTTCAGAATTCATTAGTCTGCATGTGAAAGGTTTGTTCTGGGTGAGTGCTTTATTCTCTTGAAGAACTGGCTAGACCCAGGAGAGGCAGTTTCTCCCCAGTTTGTGAGGTCACAAGTGTCGGAGCATGAAGAACACAGAAAGTAAGAAAATAGAGGTGAAACAGTAAAATGTAACAATGAAAGGGGATAGAGAATGTTCAGAATGGATGGGTTGCAATTTTAAATAGGGATAGCGGGGTAGGTCTCACTGAAAAGGAGGAAGGAGGAACACTGAGAAGGAGAAACACTGGGTAAAGAAAGACCTAAAGTTGATGAGGGAGTGAGGGAGGCATTTGTGTATCTGAATAGAGCTCTTTGTAGGCAGAAGGAACTACAAATGCAAAGACATTGAGGTGGGTGCTTGACTGGCAGATTGGAAAAATAGCAAAATGGCTGCAATGACTGAAACAACCTACATGCATGAAGACAGGAGAAGGAAATAAAGTCAGAGGTATAATGGGGTGAGGCACCGAGGAAAGAGAGGTGAGGAAGTATTATAGAGCCTTGTAAGACATTTGAAGGAATTTGACCTAGCTAAGTGAATCCAACAGTGTATTTATATATAATAAATAATGGCCAGGTAAGGCTTATCCCAAGAATACAAAAATGAGTTAAAATTAGAAAAATGCATTACTTAATTTACCATATTAATGTACTAAAAGAAAATAAATAAGGTTATCTCATTTGATTTAGAAAAAGCACTCGATAAATTTCAGTACTTATTTAAGACTTGAAAAAATTCTTAGCAAAGTTTAAGATTAGAAGGGAACCTCTTTTATTTCACAAAGAGTATGTACCAAACATTTAAAGACTTTCATTCGTTTAGAATCAAAGTAATACAGGTCTCAAATAAGATTTGTTCAAGTTTTCTAGATTCTCCATCCCTAAAAGTTTTAAGAAATAAAACTAAGACTTGGAAAAACTACATGATTCTCATCACACAGAAGACACTTTGGAAGGGACAAATATACCTATATCTGCAAAAACTGCTACAAAAATGGGTCTTTTGGTCTCTGATTTTGTAATTAGGGTAAAAACACTGTAAACTCCAAAGCATTTTGCACTTGTAAAGAATAAGCATTCTTTGGTTTGCCTAGAAACTGTAGTCGACCACTGAATTACACATTTTTTTCTAGTGCTACTAATTTGCTTCTTATAATTGATCAGATAGGTTGTGTATAACTCACCTGGACATAAGAAACGGAAGTCTGTCTCTAAAACAAAGCTCATTGTCCTGGGAGGGAGGGTGGATGCTGACATGTCTAGGCTGAGAGCTGAGCTATAATGCCACTGAATTTGCCTGTAGAGAAAGCAGCCAGGACACTTGCTTCCAAGCCCTCGACCTGCCTTCAGACTTTAGGTAATGGTTCTAGAAATTCTGGGGTGTGAAGCTTTGTATTCAGGGGTGCAGTGTTTCATTCTCTCCCAAGTTCTGAACCATTCTTTTCTCTACCAAATGGCAGATTATATGATTTTCTGAGCCACTAGAATATTTCTAAGGCAGACTGACTATGGTTCTGGAAATTGGCTTTTCTACATACAAATTAGCTAATAAAGAATCATATCATTTTTCTTAGTTTCAATTCACGTGACATCCTGAGGTTTAAACCTGAAAGTTCATATATATCAATGTTTCTTTATGTTGGTGTTACCTTTCAATTTTGACACTACCTTTTCCCCCAGTTCTGCCAGTCAAATAGCTAAAATGTTCTATAGCAATGACTTGAATTTTTTTTCATGCTATTCATCATATATACTATTCACTGCCAATGATAATTATGCCTCATGATTTCTTCCCCAGAATTTGAAACCTCAGTAAAAACATTCATCATCTAGCATTTAGTAACTAGGTAGCACCTAATTAGTATTAGAATCTTGAATGCTTTCGAAGAAAGACAGCTTATTAGTAGAAATCTCTAAACACTCAGTAAGACTTACTGTACCCTTGTGACTGCTGTAAACCTTTAAACATTTTAGTAGGTAAAGCTGAGAGATTCAGGGTTACCGAACCATTATACAATACGTTAGTAAAGCTGGGAGTGAATTCAAGAACTCTCATTTTTAAGTCCATGGTTTGTCCTGCAGAACTCCATTGAATTCCTTTTAATGGTGAACACAATAACACAAAGCAACCCCTAGAACTGTGATGGGATCTGGCACTTGATACAACACCTTTTATCGTGTATGCCTGTTACAGTCCTCTATTACTACAGTAACATATTGAGGGTCCAATGCAGACAGACATTTGTTCAAGTCCAAAATGAAACCTGCGCAGAAGTGTCAGGACTGAATTAAAATCTCTGTTAATAAACATCACTGGCAGAGGACCTGAATTTACTTAATTGCTGTTTCATATACTTTCAGGTATAAAGTTCACTTGAGCCGAAAGGAAATTGTTCAATAGCCACAGAACAAGTCAGGAGGCTTATTCCCAAAATGCCATCCAGACACAGTCTCTTAGAGAAGTTTAGGGATAAGGAAGGAAATCAGGTGGTTAGCTGTTTCCGTTCTGTTCTGTGAAATAACATTTTTTATTATAATTTTTCTGGAGAATCATTCAATGGGGACCCTAAAACCAATGAAATCATCCAATTTCTATGTACCTAAAAATCACACCAAATATGCTTTCCTACAGTATATTTCACCCCAGTTTTTCATGTATTATAAAATATTTCTAAGAGATATAAGTAATGTAATGTATTTGTCATGCCAATTCAAAAGAAAATGCTAACACAATTAAAGTTCTCTGTGTATTCTTACCTCATCATTTTGCTTGCAGGAATGATTACTATATTGAAATTGGCATTTTATCATTTCTTTGCATTAGTGATATGAGATTCAATTTTATATACAAATGTATAATTAATTAATTTCACTGCGGTAATGTGAATGTACTATAATTTATTTATCCTACTGATGGACATTCGAATTATTCTCATTAGAAGCTCTTAAAAACAATGCTGCAAAATGCATTAAGTGTACGCATTTGCTTATACATATTCGCAAGAGTTTTTTTAGGGTCTATAACTTCTAATAAATTGTTGTGTTGTAGATTATGTATGTCTTATCTTCATTACATTTTGATACACTCCCTGAAAAGGTTGTATCAATTTAACTATTTATTAAACTTAGAATCATAAAGCCTTTTAATTTTGTCAACACCTATGTAACGAAGCAACATTTTTCATATGTTTACTGGTATTGTCTTTCTCTTTTGTGACTGGCCCTTTCACATCTTTTCTTTATTCAGTTTTTTCTTTTTTTCTACTTTTTGCTGATTTTTAAGCAATGCTTATGTATTCTGGATATTGAAAAATATAGTCCAGGATAGAACATAAATATGGAGGTCTTTAATAGGGAAAGTACACCCAAGATGTATTTAATTGAATGTCTAATGTACTTTCATGTAGTGAAAAGAATATTTGGATCTTTTGAGGATAAGGAAATAAATTTGTGGTATTCACAGGTATATAGAAAACTAAGAAGATAATAAGTAGAAGAATTATTAAACTTCAGGAAAAAGAAAAACTTGAGCAAGAAAATAAACTTAATCAATGTACACTATGAAGATCAATACTGAATAATATTTACGGAGTAATAATAATGTAAATACCATTATTGATTTAACCAAAAAGGTTGGCATAATTTTACGTCAAGTCCAAGGTTTGTGTGGGGTTGTGAGATATGACAGAACTTAATCTTCATTTTCCATAGTACAAAATCAATAGATAACATATATAATTTTAAAAAATCAAGGAATAGCAGCAGAAGCATGTCATTTAGAAATGTGGGGGAAAAAAACAGCTGAGTAAATCACTAAACTACTTAAAAGCATTTGTTTCTGAGGGGGTGGAAATGGAAAGAGGGAGGGATAAGACAGAAAGCTGTATTAATAAACAACTTTTAAAATTTATTCATGTATTATTTTGATAAAACTTAAATTTAAAATACTCCATGTCATGATTATAAACACACACACAAAAATAACATAGGAAGCCCATGAACCAATGCTGAATTGGTTTATATTGGGGTAATGAAATTGTAATTGATATTTATTTTTTGCTTAATCCTTTTCTGAGTTTTCCAAAGTTTATAAAATATACATATATTCATTTCTTAGCAAATAATTGGTGCTGTTAACTTTTTATGATGAAAAAGAAATAATTACAGAGAACAAGATCATTCTTCAAAAGCTATGGGTAATTAACTGCGAAGTACGAGAAGAGAGACTAAAAACAGAGAACAATTAGGAGGCCATTATAATTGTCATGCCAGAGCCATGAACTAGAAAGTGTCCGTGGAAATGTTCAAGAGGTCAAATTAACATGGCTTGGTGAGAGACTGGATGTGGCCATCAGTTTGGAGGCTAAAGTTTGACAGTCTTGAAAGTTTCTGGTTTGAGCAAGTTGTGATCCCGTTCACTGAGAAGAGGATTTTGTTTTGTGGAGCACAATGAGTTTTGTTTTAGAGATATCGGGTCCTTTATTACATGGTAATAGTCATGAGAGTCTAACTGCTGTAACTAACAACCTAAATTCTCAGTGATCTAACATAACTTTATTCTTTCATTCCAGCAAAATGTGGTATGAATGGTCCTGGCTAGTGGACCTTGTGCCACTACCATCCTCCAGTGTTGTCAGAGAAGAGAGAGAGCTTAGAGGGTCGTGCAGGGTGTTACAGGGACCAGAAATGGAAGGGACATGTGTTAATTCTACCCATATTCCATTCGCCATAAGTCTATTGCATGTCCCCACGTAACTACAGAGAAGCCCAGTAAATATGTGCCCAGTAAAATACAAAATAAGTAAATAAATAAATAAGCAATGGTTTTGGTGGATACATAGCATTGTCTCCACTCCAGACATCCAGGTGGGGAAATTCAGGAAACAGAAATGTGAAGCTAAATCTCAGAAGTCTGCATCAGAGAAAAGGTTAAAAAATTATCATTATACAATTGGTAGTTGATGGAGTACAGCATAAGGAATAGGGTCAGTGGAATTGTAACGGCTATATACGATGTCAGAGGGAGAGGAGGTTATCACTTTACGAGGGGTATAGATGTCTAACTATTACATTGTTTTGTACACCTGAAAGTAACAAAAAAATGGTAATTGAAGTCAGGATGAAGAGACTTAGGGAAATTATAGACTGAGAAAGAAAGAATAAGAATGAAACCCAAGAGAATGTGTAAATGTGGGCAGAGGAAGAGGATAGAGGGAGAGAGGAAATGGCTAGAGAGATGGAGTTACACCAGATAAACCATGTAAAGAGAGATGCCAGACATCACAGAAAGGCAAATCAAGTAAGGGCATTCAGGCTTCTATTGACCTTGGCAATCAGCAACTCATTAGGAACTTGAACACAAGTAGTTTCAGTAACATGTGAAGGCAGAAAACAATAACTGGGAATTGTGGAGGAAATGGGAAATCAGAAGTATGGATACAGACATCTCTTTCAATTCCTT
Organism: Rhinolophus ferrumequinum; assembly: GCF_004115265.2. NCBI lineage: Eukaryota > Metazoa > Chordata > Mammalia > Chiroptera > Rhinolophidae > Rhinolophus > Rhinolophus ferrumequinum. The sequence goes on from NC_046300.1 coordinate 20,070,439, forward strand.
GAAGGCTTGGAAGGGGAGAAGAGAGAGAAAGCAGTAAGAAGAGATTGGATGTGTAGGTGATGGAGAACTCCGTGTATTTGTTCAGCAACTATTTTATTTCCTATTTTTGTTAGTCAGAAATACTTCATTGCCAAATAGATTCTGATCAGTGGAACCACACGTGGTTGATATAACTCCAATGCAATTGGATAAACTGCCTTACTCAGACTGTATGTCCGTATCAAGAGTTTGAAATTATTGATTACATCTTGTCAGTCCTTTCTACTACATATTTGAACTGCAGTCCCCAGTTTGAGAGTCTGTTTCCCATTAAATTGCTCAAACATGTGGCCATTATGAATTCTCATAATTAAATTCTTTAGGCCGAGGACTTAGGCTTTGCAGAGGGCATAAAATAGTCTAGGATTGGGAAGGGTTAGAGTAAGAAAAACATGATATTGTGGGGGAAAAGAAGAGGGGCCACGAGAAAGGTTAAGTTTCCTAACAAAATGATTCATGCTACGTGGAATGTCTACTTAATTATATATTTAAATAGCTTATAATTTCTTAATTGTTATACGAAAATAGAAGTAATTACAATTACCATCCAGAGTGTAGGGGAGGGTGGGAGCGTCATTTAGGCTTCAGCTGCCCGGTCAGCCATAAAGCTATGTTTTCTCTATGAGACACTTATCAGATACAAGCTCACATTTTTATCCAAAGTGATCGTGGAAACTATATTAAAATTGGGGAGTGGCTTAAGCATTTTGGAAGCATTTGCTTTTTCCCCCATGTAGGATTCATCATTCCATAAGCCTGAAGCCATCCCTTGGAAGTGTAAGATGTCAGAGCCTGAAATATGATGCTTTTGTTACTTTTAACTGTGTCTCCCAGCACCACCATTGCAGAAGTCCCTTGTCACAGGCTGGGAAACTGACTTAATACTACTCAGTAGCGTAACAAGAGGAAACAGGGGGAGGGAAATCGCATTTTCACATGAGAAATTATGATCAGCTGTGATCCCTGCCAGTCCATGAATTTCAAATGGCACTCCATTTTCAAATGCACTTTTTCAGTCCTAATCAGCCAGTAGAAAGCAGCCATGGGGGTTATACTTCACAAGCACTTTGGCTTATTGAACACTCATAGGAGACTGCAAGCCAGCTTTCGTCTCATAAAATTCGCCCCTCAAAGTACAAAGGAGTACAAGTAAATCTGTCTTTACAGGCCCAGCATTTGAAGGAAACTGGAGGGTGGCTTGCAAGCATTTGATCATCAGAGATTCAGGGCAAAGCCTGGCTTTTCAATAGATGATAAGCAGGGGTATCATCTGTGCTGAACAAGGCTGAAATTTCTCAGTGCACTGCTGGGCTGGAAATGAAAGGACACACATAACTACTTGTGCTAGAAACACCTGGAGGGACACTGCCTGGCTTCCTTGTAGCTTTCTTGGAAATTAGAACCTATGACAATATTCCACGGAACGAACAAATTCCAAATACTTGTCCCAAATGAATCTCAACAGGCAATGTTGTAGGTGCACTTTATCGTAGGGTTCCTGTAGCGAAAGCAGTTTCCATTATCCAATTTCTAAGTAAATAACCCCAAGGAAGTACATATATAAATATAAGATTAAGTCTTTCTTTTCGTTTTTCCCCACCTAGAAAGTAAAAATGTCGTAAGGGTATAGAGTCAAATTAATGTCTTTACTATAAATGCCACCTTATTGAAAAATCAATAATGCTCATTTGTTGACCTTAGAAACCTACCCTTGCTGTAATAACATAAAACCTAAAAGTAGCTGCTTTCAATTATTGTGTCTATGTACCCAGACCTATAAGCAAGGTCGCTGGATTGTAGTCTATGGTGCCCTCTGGTGGACAGAAATCAATATCATGTCCCCTAATTCTTAAAGCCAAACGTCAGTTTTCAAAGATGTCTAGAAGTCTAGATTCAGTTCCTGCAGCTTTGTCTTTGGATTTGAAAGATTGCCAGGAAATGGAAGCCAGCCATTTTTTTTGCTTGTTTGTTTGTTTTTAAGGGCCAGAAAATCCCTTACATTCGAATACTCTTTTTTTCTATGTTGATTTGTATAAGATTTGAGACTTTCATGGATAGATTTTTAAGATGCTCCCCCCTTTTTTATTCCATTAAATTTTTTTTCCGTAATCCCCAAGCCATAGTTTTAAAAGTAATCTTTGATAATTTAGTCATATGTCTTGTTTGGTTCTTTAACCAAATAATCTAAAATTTACTGCCAATAAAAGACATGTCTAATTAAATAGAACCATGGGAAATGATGATATACAAGCAAATAAAACAATGACAACAATGCAAGTGTAACTGACCACGAATATTGTCAACACGTTGATTTGTGGCACATTTGTCCATTTTCAGAATTATTTTAGGTTGGGGATCTACCAATAAATATTACTGTTTTCTTTTTTTCAGAAGCAAAGACATTCTTTAGAAAATTGGAATACTTATTTCTTCACCAAAAGTCAGCCATTCCTTTTTTACAGAATGACACCTCTGCAACAGTTGAAGAAAACATACTCCTTTATGCTTCTGAGCTTAAGAAAAGATGATCTCCTTTTCAAAACCTTTGAACCTGATCAGAAGGGATTTGACAAAATATGACATCTTGAATTACCTCAGAAACGCAAAGTGCGTCTTTGAGACTGTTACAATAATAAGGAAGTTAGGCCAAACACAACTGGAAATACTGGAAGTCAATAATACAAAAAAAAAAAAAAAGTTGCCTCCCAAAACGAAAATGTTAATGAGAAAATACATTGGTTGAGAGAAAAATTAAAAGTCGTCGTTAGAGTCTAGACACAACTTGAGCTTCACAGAGGTGAAGTATCAGGCAAGTTCTCTTAGTGGAGACCCCTGGTGTGGGATACAGCACCCAGGCCTTGGGCACTCCTCACTCTGCCAGGATTTCTGTCAATATGACCATGGGCTGGGTCATACTTGACTAGGTAGGTGGGCATAAGCCTCTATCTGCAAGTGTGAATATACAGGTTTCCAGACATGCTACTCCATCTCTATTGTTCATTTCATGTGTATGTGCATAAAAAGACAATCATATTTTCAACCAACATCAGTGTGTTTTGAGATAGTAAAACATGATGCGGAGAAACCTGAGGACATGGGGCTTACTTACTCAACAGGCTATTAGTTTTCCCTTGTTTACAATCCCTTCCCCTCCCACTGCCAGGCTACCGTCGTGCCAATGACTGGGCTCTGGTCACACAAGGTCTGAGGCCACTAAACTTACAAATTTTGCAAGTGATTCCACTTTTACACATTCTATTCTCACTCAGGAACACTTTGATTATAATTCTGGTTTCCATTTTCTCCAGAAACAAAATAGTCTGATCATATGGTCGTGAAATTCCAGTCTCCATAGTGGATGATCAATGTAATTTCATTCAATAAATTAGCTTCCCGTTTTGGTATCAACTTATTCATTCATTCACACATTTAAATATTATATGTTAGGATACTTTCTTGGGATAGTTTCCTTTAGGATACAAATTTTTCTACTTTACCTCCAAAATCCGGATAGATAATACAAAAAAGGAACTATATATATATATATCATCATGCAGGTTTTTCTTTTCTTAAAATGTATGTACAGTTTTTTGGTACCCTCTGTATATACTGGGGGTGCCAAAAATGTATACAGGTGGACACTTTGGTCAGCATTGCTCAAGCAGTAGTTCGCCATAATCAGAAATATCTGGATGCTGATGGTAACCGCTTTGAGCAGCTCTTGTAATTGCAGGAGTCAAACGTGACTTGTGTTCATCTTTTGTTACCAGTATGTATTGATATTGAGTATTACAATTTTAATACAATTTTCCTTTCTTAAAATGTGTATACATTATTTGGCTATATATGTGTGTGTGTGTGTGTGTGTGTGTGTGTGTGTGTATCATGTCTAAGACATCACAAGGAGATTAAAATATATATATATAACAACTTTCAATTTATATATAGGTAGCTCAGGAGCCCATGCCAGGGTAAAGAGCCAAACAAATACCGTGTTTCCCCAAAAATAAGACCTCGCCAGGCCATCAGCTCTAATGCGTCTTCTGGAGCAAAAACTAATATAAGACACAGTATTATATTATATTATATTATATTATATTATATTATATTATATTATATTATATTATATAGACCGGGTTTTATATTATAGTAAAATAAGACTGGGTCATTTATTAATTTTTGCTCCAAAAGACTCATTGTACCGCAAGATCTTATTTTGGGGGAAACATGGTCCTACAAGAAAGAGGAGGATACAGTGGAAAATTTATGATGTTGGAACAAGACAACATCCTCTCTCTGTCTCTGTCTCTGTTTCTCTGAAATCACTCTGGGAAAGCCAGCTGCCATGTTGTGAGGACAATACACTCAAGCAGCCCTCTGAAGAAGCTACATAGAGAGGCCACCAGCTAACAATCACAGAAGAACAGGTGTTTTCTGCCAACAGCCACATTAGTGAGCTTGAGAGAGAATCCTCCAGCTTCCATCAAGCCTTCAGTTGACTGCAGCCCTATTTGACATGACTGCTACCTCATAAAAGGCTCTGGGCGAGAATAACCCAGTTAATCCACTGATGAATTCCTGAACCACAGGAACTATAATGTAATGTTTGTTGTTTTAAGCCATTAAGTTTTGGTTAATTTGTTATATGGAAATACATAACTAATATATGGCAGATCAAATGGAAGGAATTTGAGAGTGCATAAAATCAAAATGATCACTCTTAGGAAAGCACTGTTCTGGAAGAGACGGAGCTATGTCGATAGGGAAAGTCCTCTCTTGGAGACTAGATGGTGAAGGGAAAGAAGGAAACAAGTTTATAAATTAAGGGCCTTACAGAAACATAGCATAATCACAGAAACTTCTATGTAGTTTACAGAATTTAAATAATATCCTTTGCTCCCACATATTATTCATTAAGCATGAATAAATGAATACATTTATTCAACTTTCCCCTTCCTTCTTGTTTTAGTTTATTTCTACTTCATCAAGACAGATAAACTTATGTACTATTCTTTGGTCCTTATCCCCACTCTTGTTTTAGTCATTAAAAAATTTATTGTGGTAAAATACACATGACATAAAATTTACCCTCTTAACCATTTTTAAGTGCATCGTTTGGTGATATTAAATACGTTCATGATATTGTCCAACCATCACCATCATCCATCTCCATAACTCTTTTCATCATGTAAAACTGAAATCTATATTCATTAAACAATAAACCTGCCATACTCCAACTCCCAGCCCCTAAAACCACAATTCTACTTTCTGTCTTTATGAGCTTGACTAGCTACTTCGTAAGTACAATCATACAGTATTTATCCTTTTATGACTGGCTTATTTCATTTAGCATATTGTCCTCAAGTTTCATCCATGTTATGAAATATGGCAGAATTTCCTTCCTTTTCAAGGCTAAATAACATTTCATTGTTTTTGATTATCCATTCATTCATTGATGGACAGTTGGATTGTTTCCACATTTTAGCTATTGTAAATAATGCTGCTACAAACATGGGCATCTTTTCGAGATCCTACTTTCAATTCTTTTGTGTATATACCCAGAAATGAAATTGCCAGATCATAGGGTAATTCTATTTTTAATTTTTTGTGGAACTTCTATAGTGTTTTCTATAGTGACTACATCTTTTTACATTCCATCAACTGGGCAGAAGGATTATAATTTCTCTACATCCTTGTCAACATTTGCTATTTTAGTTTTTTTTTATAGTAGCCATCCTAATGAGTATGAGGTAGTATCTCATATAATTTTGATTTGCATTTTTCTTCATTTTTAAAAAAATATTATTTCAATTTGCATTTTTATAATGATTAGTAATGTTGAAAATCTTTTCATGTGCTTACTGACCATTTGTATATCTTCTTTGGAGAACTGTCTATTGAAGTCATTGGCCCATTTTTTAAGTTAGATTGTTTTGTTGTTGAATTTTAGGAGTTGTTTATATATTTTGGATATTAATCCCTTATCATATACATAATTTGCAAATATTTTCTCCCATTCTGTGGGCTGCCTTTTTACTCTATTGATAGTGTCTTTTGATGCGTAATTTAAAAACAAATTGTGAAGTCCAGTCTGTCTATTTCTTCTTTTGTTCCCTATGTGATGGCAAAGAAAGTAACAAAATCTTGATAAATATTTTTTTAGTCAAACAAATATAGAGGACCTACCTACTATGTATAGAAGAAAATTGTGATAAAGTCTTTACAAAGAGAAGACAACCAGTGACTACATGAGACTCTAAAATGGTGGGATAAATGGAATATGCACCCACCAGAGGAATAAGTGATGTACTTTGAGAGGAAGGTGATGATACTTAATGTGTGCTGCAAATACGTAGAATTAGGGTTAGATAACTCATTAAAAGAAAGCTTGAAGTCCATTGTATCACATTCCTCTTGTACCCCTTCCACCCCCAGCCTCTCAGCATCACTTCTATTTCCAGCTGTGATGTTAGCATTGTTTTGTATGGAATAAAACTCATCTTGCTCTACCAGCAGCTCACCCCAAGTATATATAGCAAATATATTTTGCTTTCTGCCCCAGCATTTCTCTGCTTTGTATGTCTAGAAATACATACCAAGAGGAGTTAACACGCCCAAGGGTAAACTTCAAACAACAGGATTCGGGAGACCAGAAATGTTTCTCCCTGGAGGTCCTCTGGTGGAAAATGATGGAAGTCATTTTAGATGCCCGTCAAAATGTCTGATTGGAATGAGGTACCTATGGTGCTTATGAACTCACCAGCACATTCTTTCTTTTCTTCCCTCTGTACTTCCCTGGTCCGAAGCTCCTGTTTTCTGGAGTCAACTCCAAATAAACTACCTGCACACAAGACTCTGCTACAGACTGTTTGGGGGTAAGGAGTGGTGGACCTAGACCAGGATAGTCATCTATCAAAAAGTCCCAGTCCTCCTTGTAAGTGGTAGAGAACTTTCTTTGCTTTGCTCTGGCGGTAGCTCTACCTAAAATCCCTTAGGTTACTTTCTGCTTCATTCTTAATAATCTGCCTATAATAAGTAATCTTGTGTCTTTGAGCCTCAACACATGCTATTCCCCTTTTCAGGCAGTAACTCTTACGCGTGCATAACAGAATTGTTTTCAGAGATCTATAAAAGTGCATTGCACTGAAACCCAACCCCAAAATACGGAGTTAGAATCTCCTATCATGGTTCTAATGCTCGACCATGATTGACAACCATTGGTCTAGCGAGCTGTCTACTGTCCTGTCTGTCCCCTCCACCTTCAGTTCATCATTTATTGACCTCAAACCACATACCAGGCACTGCGCTAGAAATTGGGGACAAGAAAATGAATCAAACTAGGTCCTAAATTCGTTTTTGAAGTCCTAAACTTGTCTTCAATGTCACTGCCTCTGTGAAGCCCTCCCGGACTACTTTGATCATCCTTAGCTTTAATGTTTCATTTCCCTGCCTATAATTGAGTGAGTCCTCCTTGATTCGATTCCAATAACTTGGACTCACATTGATACAGAATTTAGGACATCACACTGAAATTATTTACAATAGTTTCTTCTACTCCACTCTGAGATCATCAAGCCCAGGAATTGTATTTATTATTGTGATCTGCTCAATAATGTAAACAAGAGAAGGAGAGAGAGAAGGAAGGGAGAGCTAGGGAGTAAAGTATCTAGAACCTCTCTGAAGTTCCAGGCATCGTCCTTGACCTTGGCCCTTTGCGGCATGCTCTAACTTAAATGGAAAGGAAAGAAAAACAAGTATGAGTATATATTTAGGAGTTTGGCACTCTCATATTGAATGATCCTAACAGTCTTGACTTATACATATTATCATTTCCATTTTAAGACAAATAACCAGTGAGTCAAAGAGGTGAAGTATGTTGCCTAAGGTCACACTTAGTTCTAGTAAGTAGAGTATCTGGAATCTGAACCTCAAGTTCTCATTGAGAAAAAGGACCCAGAGATTTTCTGAACTTTCATACGTGACTGCTGGAGTGTGTGCTGATAAGTGTGTGTAGACTTTCTACTCCATGGAAACTTTTCAAAGACCGAAATACTATTTCATCAGATCTAGCAAAAGAGTTGGTGTTTAACAAAGTTACCATTAGGAGTGGAATACATTCTTCAAGGAACGATTACTCTGTTTCTTTTGATTTGGGGCATTAAAGGTCTATATGTATTCCTGATAAAAATTTTCCATTAAGGTTATTCTCCAAGTTCTTATGGATGACTTTGAAATTTAAATTTTCCCATCATCTTCCAGAATGAAGACTGAGTTTGAAAAGACATATTTGATTTTTCTCCTTTTCCTCCTGGCCTTCAGTGTCTCCTTTTTCTCACTATAATCCTTTCCTTTGCTTGTGTTATATCCGAAAAATGTTTTACTCGTGTCTTCAGCTGGCTGTCTTCCTTCCATTTCTCAATTCTGTGTCCTAAAGCGTCATCTTCCTTGTGGAACTGATGTCAAATATAATTGCCCTACACTGTTTAGGAAAGGCTTAGATTTGTTTCTTTAGTCTTAATAAGTACAGACACTTATTAGCTGGCCCCGCATTCATTCTCCCTTCTGTGGGTTAAGTTTCCTTGCTTGTTAATGTGTAAATCATAGATTTCTTTAATTACGTACTGTTGGCTTTTCCTTTCCTCACAGAGCTCAAAAATTAGTAAAGGGCTGGGACTCTGATAGAAATGTCCAAAATGGTTTCTTCACACACATTTCAGGATGCTACTTGGGACAGAGTGAATTTAACGTCGGTGTGTATGTGTTTTTATGTGGTTGGCTGCTCTGCACATTCAACCTTTGGTTCTGAGATTAAGAGCTTGCCAGCTAGTGTGTAAGGAAAAGACATAGCTTAAGAACCTTACTTGCAAATACAAAACTATACCTTCAAATGAACTGGTCAAATATTTGGTAAACACTATAGTAATATTACCATTTCTCATTAATTTCACTTATCCCACATCTCCTTATAATCTCTCTAAGGTATTGCCCATCTTTATATTTTTAGTAAAAAGCTGGAGGTGTTTTCTATTTTATCATAAACTTACTTTATTTGAATTGACAGATAGTGTTATTTGAACCAGTTTGTATGTGGAGAAATAGTATAGAAAGCTGATTATAATTAGGGTTATTTTTGAAATTCTACTCATGGATGAGAAACCCAAATATAACATGTCTTCCTAGCACCTGAAGGTATAGTCCTGGGATCAGAAGCACTGACATGTCTCAGGCCACCCCTAACCCACTCCCCAGTCTGGACCTTCTGAGTCATAATGTGCGTATTTGCATTTTATCAAGATCACCTGGTGATTCCTGGTCTTCAAAACCTCTCTTCCCAAGTGCTTCCCAGCTGAGGCCCCAGACAATGGGAAAGCAGAGACAAGCCATTCCTGCTGTGTCAGCTTAATTCCTCCTTTGTGATCCAGGAGCATGATAAAAATGGTTGTTTCAGGTCACTAATTTTAAGGGAGTTTGTTTCATAGCAGTAGTAACAAAAACCACCTCTCTCTTCTGTGTTTCTACCTATTTGCCGAGAGTCTAGAGTTCTATGATGTGTATTTAGCTACAAAACAATTACTAAAATTATATAGAATTTTGACTCAGTATGATCCAGAGTCCCCCCAAAATGAATGATTTCCACAGAGCTATATTTGCATAACATCTATAGTATTATCAATTATATTCTTCTAACTCTCTTCATGACTTAGAGTGAACATAAGTGATACCAGCCATATCAGAATTTCAACGCGTAGTGTGATTTTTCTAATACGAGTGTTCATAAACATAAAAATCAAACATACTTATCTGTGTATCACCAAATAACATGCTGCTTACTACCAGTGTTACATGTATCCCAGTTTGGAAAATAATGATCCTATAGAAACCTTGTATGGGACAGACAACTCCTTCTGGTTATAGACTAATTCTTTTCTTGGCTCTTCTCATTTCTGAGCTCTACGAATGGAACCCATTCCACTGTTTTCTAGTATGTTTTCCTTGTTTTGGCTGTCTCTCTCCAAAAGCACTCTGACTTTTATACTTTCTCCAAATTTCTGTGTTTTACTCATTTTATTTCTACTGACTAAATTTCATACCTTACTCACCTCCCATTTAATAGAGTCCACTTCTAATGATAACTGCTCCCTGGACTGAGATCTTTAAAAAACTTGTCCTTGCTTACGCACAATAAGAAGTAAATGAGGCAGGAGCGACAAGTGAAACACATTTCTGTATGTATGAACAATGGAATAGATAATATAAAATGTCAAAATGACATTGTAGTATAAGTCTACTCAAAGTGAGGTTTGAAGATGTGTGCCGGTTGACAAGCTGTTTATTGTTGGCCCATCATGAGATAAGTACAAAAATTGAGAATCAATGTTTAAAAATGTTTATAGTAATTTGAGAGGGTAATTTAATATCAATTGAATCTAGTAATTATTTAAAATTGGGATTTTCATTTGTGTCTTTTTAGTTTTAGTTTTCTAGTTATATCCTTCTTGTATTTATAAAAGCATTAGTGTGGGGACAGAGCCCCAAAAAGCAGTTTCCAGGCTCTCGGCCTCACATAGAAAGGTGCTGGCTCAGGTAGTAAATGGCCATCGACTGTGATCAAATGGCCAGCAGCTGTGGCTAGTTGGCCGTCAGCTGTAACCAGTGAGCCATTAGCCATGAATTTAACTGCCGTGGCTAGGCTAGCAAAAAAAAGAGGGGGAGCTAGCAAGAAGATGGTGGCTGAGTCTGCAAGCGGCACAGTGAGGGTTGAGAATTGTGTTGCTCCTGGTTCCTGTGTCTCCAACCCAGCCACCAGTGAGAGTATAGTGGTGTGACTCCCCTACCTATGGCTCCGTGGGTGTTCCTTTTTGGCCTCACCATGTCCTGCGTTCTTATGTGGGGAGTGGGACCAGAGACCCCGCCTGACACCTTGCACGACACATGGCGAAGTCGGCAGGATCCCCTGCACTACACAGGGCGCAGCGAGCAGGGTATGGTGCCAGCCAAAGCTCTCCGAAGGGCAGAGGAGCAGTTTGTGCATATGAACACTCAGGTGCAGGAAGACCAGGAGGAGCAGCTGCCTGAGAGCTGGACCCCCGTGGAGGGGTGGGAAGACGTGGACGGTTCCCCAACCAGCAGAGGCCGGAGAAAGCGAAGGTCCTTGCGGCCCTGTGGGCTGGAAAGTGCTTGCTGAGGCAGCCCGGATGCAGGACTTGTAGTCCCAGGAGGAAACGCTTGCTGAGTCCTCCCTGGGAGCTGAGGGTGAGGTCAAGGTCATCCCTCACCCCCAGGACAGCCCTGGCAATGACTATGGACTATGGGGAATTGCCTTCCATCCCTAATTTAATGGACAACTTGACTATTTGTTTGGGAACATACCACTATGTAGTGGAACTGGCGGATGTTTGCTTTTGTGTCTTGACCGGCCACCATCAAGAATATGTAAGCACCTTGACTGTGAGCCGCTGTTGTTCCAGCACGGTACACTGAGAGGTCCAGAGAGAGTGGCAGTGCCCTGAGAGCCATGGCTGAGTCCAGGAAGTCTGGCTGTGCCCAGAAGTACTGGTGGTGCCCTGAGAAACCCTGGCTGTGCCCGGGGAGACTAGTGGTACCCTAAGAAGTCCAGGAAGTCTGGCTGTGCCCAGAAATACTGATGGTGCCCTAAGAAACCCTGGCTGTGACCAGAGAGCTTGGCTGTGTCCAGGAAATAGCATTCACCCCCAGGCTCCTCGCACAGGGCCCCTCGCGGAAGACGCTTGTCTTGTAGATTGTGAGGCGAGACCCTGTAGGGGTGGAGTGTGGGGACAGAGCCCCAAGAAGCAGTTTCCAGGCTCTCGGCCTCACATAGAAAGGTGCTGGCTCAGGTAGTAAATGGCCATCGACTGTGATCAAATGGCCAGCAGCTGTGGCTAGTTGGCCGTCAGTTGTAACCAGTGAGCCATTAGCCATGAATATAACTGCTGTGGTTACGCTAGCAAAAAAAAGAGGGGGAGCTAGCGAGAAGATGGTGGCTGAGTCTGCAAGTGGCACAGTGAGGGTTGAGAATTGTGTTGCTCCTGGTTCCTGTGTCTCCAACCCAGCCGCCAGCGAGAGTATAGAGATATGACTCCCCTACCTATGGCTCCGTGGGTGTTCCTTTTTGGCCTAGCCATATCCTGCGTTCTTGTGTGGGGAGTGGGACCAGAGACCCCGCCTGACACCTTGCACGACACATGGCGAAGTCGGCAGGATCCCCTGCACTACAATTGGTTTGCAACAGACTAGACATTTTTTATTACAAACAAACGAACAAACAAAAACTGGTTTTTTACCATACTTTGAGAAACGCTTGCATGAAACACTAAATAGAATAGAAAATGTTCTTTTAAATAGAACTCAGACAATTGTAATAAAATGTTTTATATGACATAATGTATGGGTATTCTACACAAAAGTGGGAAGAAACGTATAAAGCAACATATGCTAATTTTCTAGCATTAGTTGTCTTTGAGTGGTGGGTCATGACCAAAAAAAAAATACATATTATAACCAGAAAATAATTACAAAAGAAAGTGGGAATATTTATTTTTCCACTCCTGACTTTCCTACTCTGCTAACTATTCCAAACTCAGTCAAAATTTTGGCACTTATAATGCAAATACCCCAGTCTCTCAACAGCTTTCACAAGTTGCTTCTGACTGAATTTATTTTATTAGGGAGCTTTCCATTAAACCTAATGTTGCTGGAACATAATATATTCAAACTTTTAGGCAAAGCATAATAATGCTCAAAACAGAGGTGAAAACATGTTTAACAAGCCTTGATACTAGATTACCTAAATTTCTGCTTAACAGTTGCAATAACAGTATAGTTATTGCCAAGAGGCTCTTATCTGCCTTCAATAATATCCGAAGTGATTCTCATAGAACAAATGGGCTCATGAGCTATCTCAAACATGGAAGCGCACACATAATTGACATTCCATTTTGTAGCCATTACCAATATGATGTGATGGAGCTAAAGGAATGATGGAATGTGATTCTAAATTCTCAGTCTGCATATAAGTGCCAATTCATCTGCTGATGCTACCTTCATGATTCTTTTAAGACTTACATATGAGGTTTGTAAGAGTCTAAAGACACTTTACTTTGTGTATAGGGTTTTAAAGCAATCCATAAGATTTTGTATAAAAAATTGTAATGGATTTTAATAAAGGAAACTAATATCTTTTATATATGCTGCTCCATTAATTAGGACACTAATCTCCATTAAATATGCTACTCCATTGTATTAAGATCTGCTTGTGGTTGAGATACATGGATGTCATTACTAGTTTAAGGATACATTTCTGACAAAGGTAAGATTGGTCTGTCAAATCAGTACTCAGCCCATTTGCAGTCTGGCTTCTACACCAACCTCCCACAGCAGTGTTCAGACATATTTTTCTCTCTCTTGTTGAAATTCATTTCTCTCTTATTCTGTAGTACTCCATCTAGCTACAAAAACATGTTTTTTTCTCAACCCTCCTCTATTGGCTCATTTACTCTATCCATATCTAAGTGTTTGAGTGATCACTGTTTGTTCTTTGGCTCAATTCTATGTCCATTACTCACTCTCTTCCTCAGACATATTATTCACTCTCCTGGTATTAGCTACTGACGGTAACTTAATGAGTTACCCTTTTCTATCTTCAGTCTTGATTACTTCTCAAGCTTTGAGCTACATATGAAGCTGTCTGCTAAAGTATCTCATCCAGGTACCCCATTAAGAGTTCCAACTCAAAATGTCTTATACTGACTTCATTAACTTTTATTACAGAAGCTGTCTCACTTCCACTAATCCTGGTCAGTTTTTGGAATGATTAACCCCAAGTTTTACAGAACCTGGATGGTCGTGACCAATATTGATGAGCGTATTCATTCGGTCACTGAATCCTTCTAACTTTATATCTCTATTCAATAATTATTATACAACAGACCGCCTGAAAATCTCAGTGGTCTCTGACAACAAGGAAGCATTCTCACTTCTTTGAGTATGCAGAATGACTATGGTTCTGCTGATTTAGGTTGGACTTAGTGGGGAGGCTCTGCTTCAGACGGGGAGGCAGCTGGTCTTGGCGTCAGACTGAGAGTGAGATCCAGGTGTGCTCCATAGGTCACTCATCCTCCTGGAACTAGAGACCTCCTGTAGTATGTTTCATGGTGATAAAGGAGGCTCAAGAAGGTGAAACGCACAATCCTATTTCAAACCTGTTTATGACAAATCTACTAAAATCCCCTTGGCTAAAGAAAATTACAGAGTCAAGGCCAAAGTCGTGGTATTGGCCAGGGGAGAAAAACAAAAGCCGCTGCAAAAATTCCATCCCAACCCAACTCCCCTGTGGAGAAAAAGAACAAAAAAAAGTATTTGTTTGTTTGTTTGTTTTTTCATCCTAGTGGATAAGGTAAGGCATCAACTCCTGGAATGGACCTCTTCTTTTAAATTACCTCAGCTTCCAAATAAGTACTATCTTGTTCCTAGCCCTGGAAAGCAAGAGGTGCATGCAGCCTTGTACCACCAGCTTTTTCTGTTTGTTTGGATGCACAGAGGACAACTTAGGAGACCTCTATTGGTCCAGGAAATTCTCCCAGAGTAGGCAACAAAGGGCCTGCTGGCTGGCCTATCTTTAGTTCTTGCCCTATTTTTTGTGGTTGTGGAATGTGGTTGTGGTTACTTGTGTTAAAAAAAAAAAAGAAAAGAAAAAATAAAGGAAAGAAAGGCAAAGGGGCATCAGAATGACATCCTTTGGGCTTGGGCTAGAATATGTTGCTGAACACCAAGCCTTTCAAGATGGTTCTTCTCAGCATCCTTAGAATTCTTCTTCGGGGACTGGTGCCTTTTATGGAACATAGAGTCCAAATGGCAAAGGTAGGGAAGCTCTCTATTGTCCCCTTGGCTGAAGCCCCGACCCTGCCCCTGATTAGGAAGCTGTTAGGAGAAGCCCCTGGCAAGCACCAGAGGAAGCCATAGATTGCAGTACATGTTTGTACCGCATTTGGCTGATGTGTGTGGGCATCCTGGAGAACCACATCATTTAGGCCACCGTGGTGAGCATGGTGAGGCCCTCGGCCAATGCAGCAAGGCCTCTCAGAGTCCCCTGGCATATTCAGAGCCTGGACTTTCCCCTGAAACAAAACTGGGAAGTGTACTAACTAGTCAGAGCTACTGTGGTTTACTGCCATCAACTCCACAGAGCTCACTCCCGCCTCTCCTGCCATGTGGAGCCTGGGGTCCAGAAAAGCCCAACCAACTACTTTCCTTCTTCAGGAAGAGGTTTCTCAGAGCCTTTCCTACTATCCAAAGCTTGGACAGTGATAGATATGACACAACATGTTTGGCAAAGCCTCTGGAATCACGAGGGGCACAGGATTCTATGACACTTCTTCATAGTCAGCAGCAAAAAGGTAATGAGGTTTGGAGGTCTGGTGGCACGCCACTTCATTCTTGGGCACTGTCTTCTTGTGATTAGATGTCAGTGATACTCGTACGAGTGTTCAGAAGGCCCAATGTCTCCCCAGAGGCCGGGAGGAGTGTATGGAAAGGGACTCTTCTCTTGTGAAGCAGGCAGTATTGCATCTGAGGTTCCTGACCCCTCCCAGGAACACGACAGACCTGAAAATAACCAGCGTTGCCTCCATCCTTTCCAAGTCAGCTTCTACCAGCTGGCTGGGGTCACTGGATGGTTGCTTCCCATATCTTCACCTCAAACTACTTTAAGGAAGACTGCTTTCAAGGATTAGTCTATCGTCTCAACTCACCTAATCACACCAAAATCCAGAACCTTGTCAATAAGCTAGTGGACAAGAGCATCCCTCAAACCTCCTGTGTCTCTTATAAGTATGCTGCCATTAGTATCCTTCTGAATGAGGTGAATGGGAGTGTCTTGCAAAAGGAGTATGAGGATATGATTGCCCAGTTTTGCAGTTTTGCACATGCAGGGAACAGCTCAGGTTTCCCAACAAATTGGAGAAGCGTTTAAAATAAGGAAACAAATGTTAAAGCTTCATACGATCCTCTACCCCATCTATGGGTTCTGTTCCTTGCCTTAAATGTTATTACTTATGTCTCCTCCCTAATTTATGAGCTCCTCACTTTATAAAACCAGTTCTGATATCAAGTATAAGTATGTCTGAACCACTAGTCAGAGCCCTTAATGCTTGATAAGATGTTCCTTTGCAGATGCCCTCTCTCTCGTCTCTAGTATTATGACTTTGTCAAAAGTGACCAGTCCATGATGATAGAACTTTATCAATAGTCCCACCGAGACCTGGAAAAAGTGGAAACTTCTCACTGTCCATCTTCTGAGGCTCTCTAGAAGATTTGGGGTAAAGAAAGCAACAGGAGATTTTATACTCCCCTTCCTTGCCTCCTATATCTTTGGGAAAAGTACCCAATCAAAAAGACGGCCTGAGTCTGTGCTTGGATTGCCCTCGAAATTGAAAACTAACTTTTCTCACGGTCTAAAACACTTTTAAGCACCAATCTCCGTAAAAACCTTTTGAGGGGACCAGAAGGAAGGACATCTTTTTCTAAGCCATCAGCACTTCTCCTCTCAGCCTCTGAACCTGGGAAAATTCCCTGGGATTCCTCTACCCCGGAGTGAGGAAAGCAGCCTTCACTGAGGCCAATAGGGAAATGCGTCTGGAGCTGTCTGAGATGAGAACCGCTTCCATACTCGCTGCCTCTACGGTGAAGAGAAGACCTGCCATTGCTGATTAGGGTTCTCATTGGCTTGTCATTTTTAAACTGTCTTTAAAACAACAGATTTCACAGAGTATTTTCTTGTTTTATGGAACACTTAATCCCCTGCTCGTTACCCCACAAAGAAAGCTCCCTGGAGGCTCAGAGGCTAGGAGGTGGCTTGATTTGGGGTGAAGGAGGTAGAAGGCTGCAGTGAGGAAGCTTGAGGAGCTGTGGGGGAAGGCCCAGCGTGCTGAGGCCGGGGCCGACGTCCTTCCTGCTCGTCTGTTGGTGTGTTCAGTTCAGCTCCGGGCATGGGTCTCTGAGGGAGATGGTCTTGCCGTCTTGCAAACCATGGAGCTCGGCTGGGACCAAATGAGGCTTGTAGTGTGACTTTTCTCTACTCTTGTGCTGTTTGACAGTGATGAGTACTGGGCGGTGTTAAAAATAAATCTTTCTTATTTGTTGTAGAAAAACACAAAACACAATAGAACTGTTGCCTTCGATCCAGGGAAAAGGGACAGAGAGAGGCAGGGATCCACGCCAGGACCAGCACGACAGCTGAGGAGAGAGGGGCAGGAACACTGGTGAAAGCCACATTCCTGAGACCCAGAACTGGGCTTAATCAAAACCTCCAAAATCTTCTCTTGCAAAATATTAAAGCACAATGCACATTTTCATAGGAACTGCTGAGGGTTCACCTAAGTGGCAGTTTTACATTAGAGCCCAAAAAGCTGTGATTCCTCCTTCTAGGACCACAGTGGTGAAAGAATGCTGTGTGCAGTAATCCCTCCCTCCCAAATGCCGTATAAACCCCAAAGCCTACACCTGGGATATATCGTAAAGAGACCAGGTTGATTTCCATTGGCATGAAAGATTCAGAGGCAGGAAGGAGGGAAGGAGGCGAGAGCAAAATCTCCACTGTAAAAAAAGCCCCAAGCAGTTTAAAGTTACAATTAGAAGCCAAAGGAGTTGCCACTTCTGTTGGTGGACATGGGTTTAATACATCCCATATGCTGTGCTTTTGTGTTAACAACGGTATATTGACAATTTCTGGCTCTGGGTGGTCTCCTAGTGAAATCTGGTATCGGCTGCCCCACGTCACCCAGTGTCCGAATAAGCAGACAATGAGTGATGTGCTACCAAACCGTCAATGAAGCCTTAGAACCAGCCTTTCCTGGGGACTTAGGTATTGTTTACAAATGTGCCTTGACTCTCTCAAGACATTAGGATGTTTGCTGTGTTTCTTAGTTATAAAAAATGTTAAACACTGAAAGTGGATGCAAAAAGAATTCTTGCAATCTCTGAAACTGTAGATCTTTTTTTTAATGATTTACATTTTGAGACATTGAAGAAATTATAATAAAATGTGGATAATAGAGCCATAAGTTTAGAACAATAGATATGATGGGGTTTCGAACAGGAGCAAAACTGTTGGTCCTCTCTTTATGTATCACATTCGCATAAAAGCCAAGCCAACCTGCATTTATGTAAATTAAGAATCAAGCAAAGTCATTCTGGATTGTTAAAAGTTCAAAATAGTTACCTTGGGCGTGGTGGGATTTCCAAAATTACTAGAAGGGAACGTGAGAGGGCAGTGTCTTTTGGAGTGCTGATATTCTATTTCTTGATTATGCCTGCATTTTCCAGTTTGTAAAAACCGTTGTGTCGGTCATTTATGATATGTGTCTTTATGATGTTGTATTTCATCAAAAAAGTAAAAAAAAAAGAAAAAAACAAACAAACACGAAGCGAGTCAACTATGAGACACCCGAGTGGGAGGGCCATGGTGGCAGGCCAAGAGGCAGAGCTGTATGTTTTTTATACAACCTCTATTTTATGCTCATTAGACTTTTTCAGATCCTTTAAAGGCCAGATCTCATTCGCGTTTTTTTTAGTAGCAATCACTCGTCTTGGAAATACTTCGTTTGATGCACCTTTCTTATTGGTGGGACTATTTTCATCCTGTCTACCTCTTGGGATAAACATAGCTTATGGACTTGAGGTCTGCAGAAGATCCCACACTCAGTTCTTCAATCTTGTTTGCAGCTCCCAGGTATAATAGTCTTACTTGGTAAGACCGACCTTTAGATCACATGACCCTCTGTTGGAGTCTCCCAGAAGGCAGAGGGTGTTTATTGTTTGGGTGATTCTAAAGGATTATCATCTGAAATTGTGGGGGGATTTAGCTCAACCAGCAGCTAAGTTTCTATGTCCTCTGATTCTTGTGCCCTGGAGTAAATGGTTTTAAGCCTGGCATTTGAGTCCTTCAGAATCTGGGCAAAGTGGCAAAGTAGCTAACTGTCAAGCCAAGTAGGGCTTGGGTCTGCTCTCTTCTTGTCTCCTTTCACCTTCTCAGATATTCATTTTGTCCTTAATTTCCAGGAGTTACTTTTACAAGAATATCTGCTGCTTTAGAAAGGAACCTCAGAACTGAAAAGTTCAAACTATGTATAGCATTTGGTTGCCTTTACAGTTATTTGAGGATTTGCACATGATACACGTGTTACTTGTTTTATCCTGATAACCTCTCTGAGAAATAAAAGGTATGCATCTTCACAGATGAAAAAGCTGAAGTTTAGAGAGATAGAGACGATGTTTTGCAGGTAGTATACTTAAAGTGAGACTCTAAGATCTTTTCATTGCTTGTTCAGTACTTTCCACAATATTCTGCGATCAACTTCTAAGAATACAATTGTAGTGGTGAAATGTCAGATAATAGGAAGATTATTTTGGACCAAGAATGTATCCCTTCAAGTCATATCAGTGGATTCAGCATTATACGAGAGGAAAATCTTTGGCTTTGCATCAAATTGATTCTAAGCTTGCACCATGAAAACACGGCCAACTCATGTAACTTTTAAAGAAGCCCCAGTTCCCTCATGTTTGAAATGTGGCCAGCACTTACTATGCATGATTGTGAAAACATCAGTGGTAGTAAGGAATAGCGATTACTAGAGTTATGATGAGCTCAGAATAGCAGATTCCACTCTTCTTACTTACAGAAGAGTTAAATGTTCCAGATGATTTGGGGAAAGAGTAACAGAATATCTAACTACTCTGCTAAGAAAAAGGCAGTACCAAAGAACCTGGGAGCTTTTGCATATGTGTGGCTGAGCAAAGACTTGATGCATTCAGACCAGGCAGTTTTCCCGTCTACTTTGCATCAAGCCATGGAAGGGTTAAACATATTGTTCCCCAAATTCCCTGATCTTATTTCATGCTACAATATTGTCATAAACTGTTGCCTACTAGCATAGGACAGTCCTGTAAACAGGAACCATGTCTACTCTATCTTTGTATCATTCAAATATTTACGGAGTGTCCATGTGCTAGGCACTGTTAAATGAATGAGTCAATGAAAAGTTATGCCTATCTCTTTGGTAGATAGGTTCTTTCCTTCCAGAACAAATCACAGAGATGATTGAAACAGCAAGTTATTTCTGGGATGGAAAATGTGAATTGTGTTGGGTTTCTGTGACCAAGGTGATTAGAATGACGCCCAAGGCTCTTTTCTACAGAAACCACATAATCTCAGGACAAGTGAGGTGAACTTTTGAAAAAAAAATGTTGGAAAAAAACAATAAGTGCCTTCCACACTGGCATTTCCCAAAGGCATTGCAGGAGATAAAACCTTAGAACTCAAGGGTTGCGATTTTGGATACGTTTTTAAAAGCACACTCTAGTTCCTTCCAAATGTAGGTTCACGGGTAAGTGGCCCAACTTTCCAAACCTCATCTGGAAAATAGGGACCATGGCAGTACCTACTCAGAGCACTCTCGTGAGGGTTGTGTGACCTCAAGTATGTGGGGCCTGTGGCACAGTTCCTGGCACATAGTGAGGGCTCAGTTGATGGTGACCCTGGCCCTTACAGCCATACCTCACATTACTGGTGTTGTTTAGGACTCCAAAGTCTGGGATTTGTGTTTGGAATCCATGTGACTAATACAGCAGTGCCAACGGGTAACCACTTTATCACAAGAGTCACCTGCAACTTCCTAAGGGCTGGAGAAAGATCCTGGGGGGAGAAGGATACACCCTCTGTTTCTGAGGATTTAAATCAAAAGACGGCCTTTTGATATATGAGAGGCTTTTTCATCAAAATTGTAAATGACCCTGCTTTGCAGAAAATCCAGAAATAATTAAATCCACAGAGAATAAGTTTGAGCTATAATACTTTTCACTTTACTAACTTTGGAGAGCAGCTAAAAGAGTTATCTTTGTCAGCATCCCTTTAAAAAAGCATTATTGAATGTAAACATTATTGATACTACTGAGAGTTTACAAAACACTCAGTTCTCTAAGGAGAAACTAAATTATAAAACAGTAAAAAAATACATAGATATGCGGTCAAGAAATCATCGTTATTTTATGTCCAAGGGATGCCATGTTTCTTCATTCTCTAGCCTTTCTCTTATCTTTATATCTTGAAATAAACAATTTGCCCCAAATACCTATAGGTGCATTTCAAGAAGTTCCCAAATGCCCTACAGAAAATGTGTGCATCTGGGTGATGGTGGTATTATTATCTTTCTAAAATTCTATAATTCCCGAGAAACAAACAAACAACATAAAAGAACTATTCCTCTAAGAAAAAGGGAGAGAGATGATGAGCTGGTGGAATGTGGGTATAATTAAATTAAAGATCATTCCAGTAGTCTTTTTTACAATAATTCCATTCTTCCAGCTTTCTCTTCTGCCAAGAAGTACAATGTGAAATGATACTCATGTAGGAAAAAGGGATATACACAACACACGGTAAGAGCCTGAATAGTGGTTGGCTAGCATTCTTCACACTCCCTCTTAGGTGCTTATATTCTAAAGCATGAAGACGTCACATGGGAAATTACCTTGATGCGGTGGTAGCCTTCGAGTACACTGTCATTCAAGTTATACCTTAGATTACGGAACGGAAATGTTCACAGGCCAAGATGCTGAAAGCATAGGGCTTTATTAAATCAATGTAAAGCCCACAGCAAAAAGCAAGGGGAAATACATGGGGTTAATTCATTTCAGGTAGGGTATAAGAGGACTGGAAAAACCACACTAGTTGAATGCTCTGCAGTGTTGATATATCCTGCCTCTCATTCTACCACATCATCCTTCCCCACTAATGCTATGTTACAAAGACCAGAGTTCAGGTTTGAGCAAGGAAAGCGGTAGAAGGAAGGACCTAATGAAACCTGCTTCCTCCCTGTGAGAAGTCACGGCAAATAACCGAAACTCACCAATTAGCCTGATGAGCTGCTATGGGTTACAAAGGGTGACCAAATTAAGACCTCAAGAATATTGAATGCCTCATACTTCTCATGTATATCTAGTGTATCATGAGTACATGGTGCTCCATGCATATTTAATGCAACATATAGTGTTTTCTTGGTCTTTCTATTTCTTTCTGTGTTTTTCATACTCACATGCTCTAATTATTTTCTCTGTCTTAAAGTTTACTTACTTTGCTGTGTTTAACACGTCATATACATCTCATCTGTTTTCCTGTCTTCTATAGAAGAATTAATTATCCTTAAATAATATAGCAAATGCATAGCATGGGGTATTTGGGGCCCTTGAATATGAGCTCCAAATTAGTTTGGATGATACTGGACCAGAGAAATAGTTTCTGATTATTTACTTACCATAGCCATCCATAGCTTGAGAAATGAACACTTTTGATTTTGGTTGACCTGGAGTTTAATCCTTGCAGGGATACAACCCACAGGTGTTAAAAGAAATGTTTTCAGTGTTACATGTAACTCTGTATCTCTTGACTTTCACACAAGATGCATCAAGTAGTTGGTAGATGTTTGGCATGTTTGGACATAGGAGCTTGATGATGGCTGAGTCACTAAGCATAAAAAATGAGAAGAGTGTGTGAAGTCCTACAAAGACCTAAATGGTCCATGTTGCCCAGAGCCCCCAAACAGTGATTTTTCTCAGGCTGCCTTACATGAACAGAATGCTCCCTCCTCTCTCACTTTTTGTTTCCCGGGATGGTTCTTTCTTTGAGGAATTCTGTAGGAAGCCAGCAACACACCCAATTAAATACAGACATCGCTCCCTCCTACCAGCCCCTCTTCAACCCATCGCGGGAAGAGTGAAGAACCCAATGGCTTTACTTGGTTGATTTTATTTTCATTTTTTATTGAAAGCTTCATCAAAGAAAACAGAAGTTTAAACCTAACATCCACTGATCTACAGAAAGCCCAAGGAATGGGGGAAATGGTAGCTTGTTTGACTGTGGCACAGATGAAAAAATAAAAATAAAAGCAGAAACACCATAGAATTACAGAACTTTCCGTGACAGTCGGAGACATCAGTACAAAATGCTCTTAAATAAAGTTCAAAATTGAATGATGCTTCAGAAGTTCCATGAAATCAAGTATGGCCTAAAACAAGAGTTTTAAAAGAAGCTGTCCCATTTTTTTGTTTTGTTTTGTTTTTTGTTTTGTTTTGTTTTTTTAGAAACTCAGTATTTCATAGCAAGTTCACTTTTACATATATTTTTGAAAATTAAGATTCCAATTATATCCTTTTCTTCTTTTTAAATAAATGGAAGCATTAATTTCCAGAATGGAGAAAACTTTTTCAACTGTCTCTTTGAAATAGTTTTTACAGTTCCTGAAAATTATGGAATAAGTCTTTTATAATGAGAAAATAACATATTTTGGAGAGGAGGACAGAGCATCTTTCTTAATAATCAAAGACCAGAGGGTTTAAAATACAAAGTGTAATTACACTTTGGACACTATTTAAATTTGAAATGATCATTAAAAAAAAAAGTCCACTGGAGTGTCAAAGTGATTCAACCTTAATACAGTAACGCAAAGTCAAAAAACAACAAAACAATGCATTTATTTTTGTCAAAGATTTAAGATAGGGGTATTAGAGTGTTTCACCAAGAGCTGCTATTATATTTTCATAACTGAATTTTGAGTTGACCTTTTCTACCGGATCAAATTTCAAAACAAAAGGAAATTTAAAAAGCTTTCTTTTGAGGGAAGCCAAAAACTTTGCTAGTTTTTTTTCCTTTATATTCTGCAAGAATACAGTCAACTCTCAATTATTTGTGGTGGATGGGAAAGAACAGTATGGATAATAAAAAATCAATGGTATATGATGCACTGACATTAATTTTATAAATGATCTCAAACTCCTTCAATAAATCAATACTTAACTGTAAGCAAAATAGACTGATTTGAATTTTATTTTCCATTGTTTCTTTTCCCACCCTCAGGGTGACATGTTAATAAAAGGAAACAGAGCCCCAAGTTCCAATAGTTGAAAAGGAAAGACAAAACAAATCCACAAAGTAGATAATTAGCCCTTCAAAAATTGAGAGTGATTGTATTTCTGCAAGATTCAGTCATGGGGAAGTTACTAACTGGAGTAAATAAAATGGAAAAAAAAAAGGGTGACTCGGTGGTCTAGTAGTTCTTCCTGAACACTCCAAGCTTGATCTCACCCCTGCTTCAGCTTTAAAGCTTCCTGAGTGAAAAAAAGCATTTCTTAAAACATTATTTTCCCTCCCAGAAATACAAAGAAATGAACATTGAGAAGCCATCCATCCTTTTTGTGTATGTATGAGACAGTTAGCATATGTACTGGAGTTTAAAACCAAAGATAAAAGATATCAACAATCTGGGGTGTGCTCACTGCCCTACATCATAAAAGATCTTTGCTGGACACTTGGGGTGTTATATTTAGCTTTTGTACTTTTCTGAACTCTATGTAATCCACAAAAGAAAGCCATGACCAAGAGCACTTGGATTAGAAATTAATTATATATTTAAAAATACTAGATAAAAATTGTGAAATTCGAGTTAGACTCCACTGTCTTCCAATGCCACAGGGGATGTCAACTGTAAAACGAATTGATTCATTAATGAAATCCCATCATCACTCTGCCACAGGAAGTGTACAGTATACAGAATCAATGTGCCCGTTTCAATTACATCAGCTCCTCAGATCGGGGTGAGAGGCTGTCAGTCCCCGTGATCTCAAAATTTTGAAGCATGCCAAACACAGTGACATGAAAAAACAAAGTCTCATCTTTTACTCCCTACTGTGGACAAGATAAGATAGATCAAGGCTCCATGACATGTTTAAACTTTATTTTGAAGTGATGCCTCAAATGTGTTGAATGTTGTTATACACATACAAAAATATTATCCTTTCATTTGATTTTATGTCATAGGAAAACATTTATCACTGAAACCTACTGAAGAATTTCTCCCTGCTTATCAGCTCATCAGCAATTGTTTGTGTGCTCAAATTAAACATGACACTGAACGGTCAAATGTACTTTTAGTCTCCTACTAACATTACAGTCTGTCTAGACAGCACATTGAAACTTCTCAATCATGAAAGATTTCCTTCTGGACTAAGACAGGTTCCTATGATTTATTTGTGAAAAGAGCTTCACTTATTTGATTCTAACAATTCATTCTGAAAGCAAAGGTCCTTTTTAAATCAAATCTCACTTCTCATTAATGGGGATTTTAGGCCCCTGTAAAAGATACACAGTTATATAACTGACTTCACAATTACTCAAATAAAGTTTTTTAAAAAACCTTTTTCTGGGGTCATGTATGAATTGAAAATAATTTTCAAGCAGTTTTGCAAGGGGCTGATGTATTCTGTAGGTACAGTGAACCTCCTGCTCCATGAGCCATCTTCTGCTCTTAGCCTTCCATCTCTAAGATGAGTGCTTTAAACAGCATGTAATTTTTCATTAGAAAAGGGTGGAAATGAGTCTTATATGCTGTCAAATGTGGCAGATATTTTAAGGTCACAGGAAGAAGTGATTCAAGTGAAACTTGGAAACAACGCCTGAACGACTGAAATCTACCAAGGAAACAAAGTGACCCCGACCAAACTGGAGTAAGGTAGAGTATTTTTTTCTTTTCTTTTAGAATTTATGTCACTTGCAATATTTGAGACATGTCAGTATTCAAGGACAGTCACCAGCCCCTGCTAGCATTACATTTAGTTCACTCAGGGTCCATGACATCTTCAGAAGACACGACCATGCATTGAGGAGTCGCTATACATACTTTGTCTCCTCTGATAACACTTTATCATTATTAAAAGAAAACCCACTCCTCCACTGACCATGTAACTGGAGTTTGGATGAGATAGTTTATACCATTTGGATTCTGCTTTTAGTTTCTTTCCTAATGTTTAATCCAAGTATTTGCAATTAAAGTTGAAAGGAAAAATTTAACATCTGAATCAATGCTTGAAAATCTGGTGAACCAGAATACTCAAAAAAAAAAAAATGAGTACAGGATAAAATAGCCATAATATATAGTTGATTAAATTAGGATTCTGATGTTTACATATATTGAACACATATTTTGGGTTGTTTTCTTTTTCATCCAATGTAATGTTGCTTACCTGTGGCTTTCCCCCCTCTGACGTAACTCTTAAAAACAAGTATTAGGTAAGAGATGACAGATGAAAATTTGAACATGTGCCATTTTTTCCCTTCACTTTTTTCTTTTTGATATGAAAGAAGAGATTGTATAGGATGGCATGATATAAAACATCCAAACACAAAACACATGGGCACATAAAATGACAGGTACTTTCCTTTTGACTGAAGTGGCTTAAAAAAATTGAGATCACTGAAATTTCATAGTTGAAAACAATGTTTCTGAATGTATAAATAAAGCCATACTTTTGAATAGAAACAGGACGTGACCTAGGCACATTCATCAGCCACATGGTAGCTACCTCTTAGCCTCATTGTTGATTGTGTAAATGAGACTTTCTTTGTATCACATTAAGTTTAGTTTTTTGTTTTTGTTTTTGTTTTTTTTTTTTTACAGAAACAAAAGAAAGCATGTTAATTTCATATTCAAATGAATTATGCCCAGGATAATCCTTATTTATACAAAGAGTTCAGAGAGTGAAAAAACGAAACAGAAAACACAGTTTCCATACGTGTTTGCTTATACCCTCTGTAACCTGAGGGCCTGCTTCTCAAAGATAAAACTTAAGTGCTACCCTTAAAATACATGAGAAGCTGAAGTATGGAACAGAAGAAAGTGCAAACTTAGGATTCTCTTTAAAGCATGGAAAACCATAAGGATAGGTGTGACCAGTTGGAATTTCTCTGTAGCATATTACGATTTCTTGGATATATTTTCACCTCTAATTTGACCACAAAGATATGGAATCACTCTTTCGATTTGAGTTTCCAATACATGGTATTGCAAATAAGAGAGCCAGATCTATTTCAACTCTAGGCTTTTGTTTGTAGGTCATAAATGGTGGAATATTGACACTTTCTTATGACTCAAACTCATTACTCATGCTGACCTAATGGGAATATGATTTATCTTTCTTTTTTTTTTTTTTGTTTTCAGAATGTTTAAAAGCCTATTCTGATTTGTCTTACAATGAACTTAATGTATTTCCCTCTTCCTTCTGGACTAAGACAGGTTCCTATGACATAGTTTGTGAAAAGTTTCACTTGATTCTAATGATTCATTCAGAAAGCAATTCTAGTGCATGATTCAATTAACAAAGTTTCATTGTCCTTAGTTCCAGGTAAAACTGTACATGTTGAACATAGATTTCATGAACCAAATATGCAGAGACATTTGTTACATTGATGTTTGTTAATTCATTTTAGACAAAGTTTTGCATCATTCTCAATGCAAATATATCTCCTTTGGCTTTAATGATTGATCAAACCTAATTGTTTTGGTTCTTATTAGTATAAATCCTACAATTTCTTGATTGTCAACTAGCATTTTAAAAAGCTTACCTAAATTCCATTAATAGAATCATCAAACTTATTGGTCCCACTTGCCTCAGAGAGTTAACCGAAATAAAAAGGTCTATTTTGTCTTTCTTCTGACAACACCAGGATTTGAAAACACAATGAAAAAAGCAAAAAGAAGATATCCCCTCCCAACTGCAGAACCAAGGTGACTATTCATGGTGAATGACGACAAAGACTGAGGTGAAAAGACAAAATCAAGAGGTGTTGGAATTTAGAAGGAAGACTACTGTTACAAATACAATGAGACCTTTTCAGGAGACCACTCACCACTTAACAGAATATCACTAAGCTTTTTTGACAAGTGACCCTTCAGACCAGGTGCAGGAAGTATCTTTAGTTCAAAATTCACATACAGAAATTTCAACCTATTAAAAAATGTGTCTTAGCTTATTGGTGGCCATCAATATAAGTTTTATTACTCAAGAGAGCTAGCAAGGAACCAGAAAAGCTCATGGAATTTAAAGCCATTGGCTCTATCAGTTGGTATCCAGAACTCTTCATGCTGAAACTGCTGAAAACAGCAGGTGAAAGCTTCTACTATAAACAAATATACAAAAAAAAAAAAAAAAATTTGCAGGATGTAAAACACCAGTGGAAGGTAGTTTAAACAAACAACAAAATAAGAACTGGTCCGGCCATGTAGGTCAAATAAAATTTTTAAAAGAAAAGAAAAACAACCTCTATCTTCTGGACTGCAATAGGGTGCCACTTCATCTTTGGTATAAAATAGGCCATCCATAGGCTGAATTTGATCACAACTAGGAAAGACTACAGAAATTGTCAACAATTTCTCTATCTATTGCTTTTTTTGTTTTTTTGTTTTTTGTTTTGTTTTGTTTTGTTTTTTTTTTTGCACTTTTGACCATAAGCTCCTATCTACTTAAGTTTTTTTAATGCTCTTAAGCTAAGTTTTGCAATGTGACAAGCAAAGCTGACTAAAAACTTTGTAAAGCTCATAAAAAAGACTGCAGATAAAAAGCACTAATGCTTTTGCTAGCAATCACGCTTCGTAAATTAAAAAAAATCTGCATTCTGCCCCCCAAACACGCATTATTTCTAATGCAGTTGTTTTTAAACCAACCTTAATAACTTTACCATAAAATGTTTTAGCCTTCTAGAATGACTCAACACTTAAGACAAAGTTCATGAAAAGTCCCAGCATTTTTCCAATTCTTGTGGTTGCCATGGTTTCTTTTATCAACAAATTTTCTTCAAATGAAGAAAAACATTTTCTTTTAAACTGTACAGTTTTTTTCACCCTAAAAACTCATAGTCTTAAACTTCTGTACCAGTTAAAGCTGGCACAATATTTCAATTCTTTCTTGATTTTTTTTTAACAAGACGTTGACAGCTTGCCTCGAGAGCCTTTGACGTCCTTAAAATTAAGGCAATTAAGATTCAAGATAAACCTTACCTAAATATTTCTAAGAAAAAAAATAAAATAAAATAAACCAATCCACATTTAAACAAGATGGGGTGGGAGGGAGAAGAGTAGCTTAAGTACCAAGGAAAACCACTTGTTTCCATTTTTGTTTGCCCAACTGTTGACATCATATTTTCTGTTAGAAAAAAAAAAAAAATCTATCTACACCTTCAGATAAATTCTGAATTCAAATGTTCTTCCACATAATACGTCAACCTTCCATATTTTGTTTTGTTGTTTTTGTTGGTTTTCCTCTTCTGGGATTTTTTTTTTTTTTTTTTTTTACTTTAATTAAAAAAAAAAAAATGATGGCAAAAAATAAACTGTGAGACCACATGAAGGAACCATTTGCACAGCACATATAAATGCTTTGTTTTCGTTGGGTAAGTAGAAAATTAAAAAAAAAAAAAAAAAAAAAAAGCATTCCATTGACGCCTGTGCAAACTGGAAGCCAACTTCTTGTTCGGTGAAGTTTCTTCATTCAAGGCAAAGTTTCAGACGGACATTCTTCAGTCTTGTTTATGGTCTGTGAAAACAATTGAGTAAGTGGTTATTACATCAAAGCAACTTTGAAATTGCCTCTGTGCTCTTTTTCAATGAGGTCTCTTCAAAAGATACAAGCTCTTTCAAAATAACAGTCATCAATGAATTTGTAGAAGCATATTGGGCCAATTAAAGTATCAAATTCTGCCACTTTCACACAAACATATACTCCAGCCAAAAAGTATGTTCATGTTAAATATCAAGGCTAATAGGTCAAGAATAGCTCTCAATTCTAAAGTAATATTACAAATATACCAAGATAAAAAAAAATACTGCCTTTATGCATGGAATCTATTTTTCATTGACTGACTTATGTTATAGCTCCCCCAGAAACTCTTTGAGTAATTCTACCCCTTCAGAATTCCCATGAGATTCATCACTTACTCAGTCAACAAATATGTGGAACCCTACTATGTACCCAAGGTACAGCAATGGATTGTATGTTAACTTGTGGTAAGTTCCCATAAGCCTTGTTGGCCCAAGTAATTAAGTAAGACAAGTAAAAGGGCAACGACATTTTGTTCACTTTCTCTCTCTTCCTTCTCTTCTTCCATGCTCATTCATCTCATCAAAATTTCAAATTCTTGAGAGCGGAGATTACATTTTATTTTTACATTTTACTCTTCAGAAGTCTGGCAGAGTGGTAGTCACATAATAGGGGTTTAACTAGACAAATGTCACTTTTACTATATGCCACTTTCCCTAGCCTAGCCCCAGCAATGTCTTCTGCTGCTGCCCCATCTATATTGCAAGGCTGAGCTTCCAGTAGGTTGACCTTTACTCTAAGCTCTTCCACCCATAGATTAGAGTTTTTCTAAATAATTTCAGGGGTGTGCTATATAAAAAGAAGAACCTCATGATACACAGCTGCTTAATTTAGTAGAGAAACCTCAGGGTTGCTGGGTATAGTTGTACAGATTGCTCACTGCACAAGATGCATAGCCGAGAGAGCGCAGGGGGGCTAAATTCCAGCCATTAGTCTGTTCCCCAAGGTACGTACTCTGATGCAGGGCTGCATTCACCCTAAGCTAGTGGGCCTTATTCAAATTGACAAAAAGCCCTCAACAATGTTTTAAACTATATGACAGTTAGTTTGGGATAACCCAAAGGGGTTGCTTTTCTTATACTGCAAAAGGCCCTCATGTGAGTCCCCTATGGTTCTTACAAACTGGATCAATTTGTACTTAGAATCATGTAAGAAAAGTGACTAGTTGGTAAATTGAATATTTCCATTTTTTAACCAGTAGTTTAAGTCTCTAGAAATATTTTTTTCCTGTATTAGACAAGAAAGTAGAATTTCTTTTCAGAAGAAATGCAATTAAATTTTTCATAATAGCAACAATAAGGGAAATTTTATTAGTAGTAGTCATGGGAACCATGGCATATATTTGATCTCTATACTTCTTCAAGTTTAGACTTACTCCATTATTTCTAAAAATCTATCTTGTATGGTTTTGTGTTTTTGTTTGTTTGTTTCTTTGAATCTATTCTTTGCTCCTAATCCTAGCTTTCACCCTGTTCTTATTGTACATTGAGAAGGAAACACCTAAAACACCGTGGATCTCTGTAAAAGCTGCTCAATGAACAGTGTCTTACTCAATGACGGGCTACACTGGCATAGAACACTCACTGCTCAGGTATGTCAAGTGTACTTGTCTCCAAGCATCCATGTTTACGAGCTGGGCTGGAGCTCTTTTCAAGTTTTTATAACTTTCCACAAATGTTTCTAATAGCCCTGTCCTATAACTTGCTTAATCCTTCAGATAGTCTCATTTCTACCTGAAAATAAATGGGGAGAAATGAATGGTTGTACTTCGCATTTTCATAGTTGCTAGCTGAAGTTCGAAAGGAA
Organism: Rhinolophus ferrumequinum; assembly: GCF_004115265.2. NCBI lineage: Eukaryota > Metazoa > Chordata > Mammalia > Chiroptera > Rhinolophidae > Rhinolophus > Rhinolophus ferrumequinum. Next base: position 20,101,774 of record NC_046300.1, read on the forward strand.
AAGGTGTTGCTGTTTAATAGAACTGAATTCACTCCTATCCACCTTCTCTGTTGTAGGTAAAGGGTGAAAGTGCACATTTAAATAATGATATGGGTTGCACTGATATCCATAAAAAGAGAAGGCTTCTAAATTTTCACGGCTGTGATCATTAGTAACAGGAACGCTTTAAATTGATCAGTGGGATTATATCAGAAATAAAATTGGTTGCAACTTAAAAAGAATTCATGTAAATAAGATAATGTATATGTAAATCATTTGGAAACTGTAAAGTACTGTGCAAGCAGAATATATTATTACTTATAAGCATAAAGGACATGTAAACATGGTAATCAAGGACATACTTTACATGTCATTAACATACTTACATATATAGGGAATTGGTGTTCATGACAATTTAGTTAGCCAAAGAAGACTTGAAGAAGAAAAACACCTTGCAAAGCTGGGATTGAGATGAGGACCTTCTAAGGTCAGTGTGGGTGTTGGAGGACAAAGAGTTTGACTGAATTTAAGATCACAGTGTTATTTTGAACCCTTTATCTTTCATCTCTCCCCCGCAGCAAAAAAAAAAATAAAAAAAAAAACAGGCAGAATGAATAGATTAGGAAGTAGCAACTGTAATCTTAGAATTCTAGACTTTCAGAGCTGGAAGAAGTCTTAGAGATCATCTAATAATGCAATATTCCCCAGTGTCATTCCTGATAGATTAGCTCTTTGCCATGTAGAAAGGATTCTGTGGTCAAGTTTGGGAAAAACTGCTACTGGTCTTCCATTACTGGATCACCCATAGGTAAACTAAGCACGTGGTTAAGGAATGAACAAAAAAGGGTATCCAATACAAAAAAAAAATGTTTTTGAAAGAATATAATCTTTTAAGTTAGTATCAAAATCATCATCATGTTGACAACACAATTTTTTGTTAGCATTCTTTAATAATTTGTTAAAAAAAAAAAAAAAAAAAAAACCTCTTAGAGTTCCAAAGGAGGAGGGCAGCACACACTAATCTTTCAGGAACATTTGAAATATTTGTCTGGCCCTCTAGGAGGGCCATTAGCATTTTAATGGCTTTGAAGAGAACTGCAATTAAGAAAGTATTTCACTTAGGTTAAAGCAGTGTTTCCCAACACTGAAACACTGCTTCTGACTACTCCTCCCCACCCCAACTCCAGAGAATGGTGATAAATTATCTCTCTCACCACTAGAGACCTAATTTACACTCTGGAGAACAATCTAATCTCTCACTTTAAAGAAGGAAAGGAGGCTCCAAAGGGTTGAGTGACATCTAGTAAGTGGCAAAGATGCAATTTGAATCAAGGACTTTTGATTTTGCATCTTAGACTTTAAACTTTGCTTGAAGACTCATACTTTCAAGTCCTACTTGTTTTTTTTAGATTTTCTAAATAGCACAAAGAAAAACTGATAACTTAGGCAGGAATTGGAATTTCCACAGAACTTCCAAAATAAACCACAGGTATCATTTCCACCTTTTGGGATAAGAGTCCAGAGTCCCTTTGCATTAATAGACTCTTAAAACTAGAAGAAAAAAAAAAGCGTGACTACAAAATGTGAACACCTGCTTTTTCAGCTTGGAAAGTAGAATTTAGAATACTAAAATATTTGCTGACATAGATCCCAAATGTAACCTATTTACTTATATGCACATTTATATTTCTCAAACTTTTATCTTGCAACCTTCTATTGTGATGTCTCTAATTTACTTTAAAATACCTTAGTATAGACATTTTGATACTAAATGTATGCGTGATGGGTTAAGCTACTTTTTAGGGACATTCAGCTACCCAATTCAGAATTTCTCACCCCCTAGGAGGTCAGCTATCATTTAATGAGAAAGGCCATAGGTTTGTACAAGTACTTTAAACTACCCCCTATGTCAGTTAGCACAATGATTGTTAAAAATGGGTCGCCTGATGAATGTAGGGGCATGTCATTAGCAAAATGATGTTGGAAATGCGCTGCCATTTGTAAAATTTGGAGTACTCAAGATAATGTGGATTGGTGAAAGTATTTTAGAGATAGTCACCGCTCTACATGAACAAGAAAGACAGGTGTGGAGAAAGACACAGAGAAATTAGTAGCCTATAACTTTAGGAATTCTGCTTGTGACTTGACCTCAAAACAAGACCGTTAAAGTAGATTTCTAGTGGCCTCCATAAGGATAACACAGTCTTACCACTAGAACATGGCCAAATCTAATCTAAGTGAATTTTTCATGTTAAGAGTGTTCAGATACTTAAAAGAACAGAGCTGGGACTGTAGCAGGTGAGTACAGAGCAAGCTGTATAAATTGTTGTGTGCCTGTTTTCTATTGACTACTTCTTTAATATTTGCTCTGTGGGTTCCTAAACATTTACCAGTGATAGTTATATAAGAAAAAGAACTCAGGTGTTCACATGACACAAATGGTTCTGAAGAATCTCATGTCTTACTGTGACACAAGTCAGCTTCCCTTGGCTGAAATTGATAAAAACTTGGATAAAGTCACATTAATTTCTTCCTTTCAAAAAATTTCAGAAGTGATTGTCATTCACCAATTTATTTGACTTAGTGCATTGTCTTGGTTTTCATTCAATATTTTATTGTTGTTGTTTCAAGTTAAAGCTCCTAGTACTTTGTAGTATGTTAAAGAGAGGAAGTTGAGAATATAAACAGGACCTGTTAAAAATTTTCTCCAGGTTTAAAGAAATGTCCGCAAGGCAATGCAAGTGGTTTTCACAAGTCACACATTTGAAATGTTCCATGTTCCAGGGTGCTTTCATCTCTGTCATGTTGCAGCAACGAGCACGCCCTGTGGAACATCCTGTAACATACGTTCCTGCATGAGTGCAAAAGAAAATTCCTTCAAATGAGGAAATCCCTTACCATAATTTTTACCCCTATGAAGACATGGGATGGAGGATTTCTATTCTTGATATTTATTATATGTGGAAAGCTCTGCATTATCAACCGTAAGGATCTATGGCGCAAGGCACATAACCGTGGGGTAACCACAGTTTTAAACACATTTGAACACAAAGTTTTATGTCGTCAGATTTAGACTTCTTCAACTATTTCAAGGAATAAAGTTTCTCTGAATTAAATTCCTTGTATTCTCCACAAATCAGGCCCTCCCGATTTTATATCATCTGCCTCTGTTAGTGGCATCAATAACTTCAGTTTTGCTTGTAATTTGAAAGTCCTGTTCTACTTTTCTTACTTCAGTCCATCTCCCTAGCCCTTACCTCCACCATCTCCCCTGTCATGATCTCGAAACAGGGCCCGGTTGGGACCCCCACAAAAGAGGCCTTGCAATGTTCCTGGCCTCACCTCCCCCTGTCCTAGAGCTTAACAATTGATCAACAACCTCCCTGCGGTTTGAGGTTGGAATGTCTCCAGTCCCAGTTCCTGAGTTTAGAATGTCCCCTGTCCCAGTTTCCTGCTTTAGATAATTACCTTGAAACTCATGCTTGCTTACTGATCACAATCTCTATGGCCTAGCATTCTTTCCAGTTTCTGTTATCACTGCTCCTGGGTTGATGACCATGAAGGGGAGACACATTGCCAGAGGGAAGGCTCCATGCAGACCCCAGGACTCGCACATAGCCTCTGGAGGAACGCCCAGATTTTCCTTTAAATACCCCAAGGTAGACTGAGAATGTGAAGGCAGTTTTCGGGGGTGTTTACCTGCTGCCTTCTCAGATTACCGGTGCTCTGATAATAAATGCTTATTCTATGACCCAACTCCTGTGTCAGTCTATTGGCTGAGCGGCGCAGGCAGCATGAGCCCCGGACTCCTTTGGCCTCCAGTTTCAATCTTATTTCAGAATTTTTTACCCTCTTGTCTGAACCATTGCAATAAGAGGACTGTCTGTTTCCATTGCTTGCAAATCCATTGTCTACTTCAACTGAAAGGACATTCAAAGAACAAAGACAACCTCAATCTCAGTATGGCACCTGATAGGAGAATCTGGGTCCAATCTGCCTTTTCACACCATCCTACTACTCCGCATCTACTTCCCATATTATTCTACTGGTGAGTTTTCCCATCCATGGACATGGATCAAGATGTTACTTCACCTGGACCCTTGCTCCTTCCTGTAAGACCCAGTTCCGGTTGTCACAACCTCCACCAAAGCTCATACACCAAGAAAATTTAAATGCATCCTCCTATTATTTACTAGAGCACTTTAAAAAAAGAGGCCTGTCCATTTTCTTTCTTGCAGTATACTACCCTTGTCTATGTGTAGGTATAATCCTGTACTAGATTGTAAACCTTTGAGGGCAGAGATCCTGTCTCCTAGCATAGTGCCGGCATAATACTGGGTACTAAAAGGGACACTGGGCCTAGGTGTGGAGGTGGATGGGGAGACTCTTCCCAGAATCCTTGAGAGGCCAAGATGCTCTCTCTCTGGATCAGATGGAGGACTCCCTTCCCCACCACATCATACAATGACCATGGAAAGGTGGGGACAACCCTGAGAAGGAGCATCTCCTTGTGGGCTGACAAGTAGGGGCAGCTAAAGTTGATTTAAACAGGCAGGGAGAGGAGGAGGTTCAAAACAATTTCAAGAGGGGAAATGTGTATCCTGAAAGCCATCCTTGAAACACATCTCCCTCTACGTAGCCTCCATTGGGAAGAATCATTGAAATGTAAATAAAATTCTGCCATTCCTTCTCTTAAATCTCTCCAAAGATTTTCTAGCTCACTTAGCATAAAACCAAGAATAATTAATTACTCAACACCAAGCCAAGTATCCAAGGACTGAAGGTCTTATAGAAGATAACCTGTTTGACTTCATTTCCTACTGCCCTCCACACCAGTCCACCATATTCCAGCCTCAGTTTCCCCCTCTGGACCTATGAATTTCTGTTTTCTCTATGTAGAATGCTTTTTCTCCAAATCTCTCCAAGATTAGCTTCTAACTATCCTTCAGATCCTCTGAGAGACCTTCCTGATACCAAATCTTAGGTTTTTACCCAGTCACTTTCTATTATAAGAATCTTGTTAAGCAGTCTGCTTTGAAATTTTGTTTCTTTTTGATTATTTGCTGATTGATTCATTGATTGTCTACTCCTAGTAGAAAATAAACCCCGAGTGCCATCTGCCTCTTTCATTGAACTTTCACTAGCATCTAGATACTGTCTGTCACATAGTTGGCACTCAATCCGTAATTGTGGATTGGATGAATGAAAGCATTGTTTTCATTTATCCAGGCTTCAATAAACTGTTAGCAAGGAGGGTCTCAGATCACTCATTTCCTCATTATGCTTTAAAACAGCCAAAGCCAGTTTCACCTACTCACCAAGCCTTGAAAAATGTTTTTGGCAAATGTAGCATTTTTCATCTCCCACCAGTGCCTCTCACTGTGCTTCCACATAGCCAATCTCTACTCCTTTCTCACATATGATCTGCTGAGCAGACTGAAAAAAAAAAATTCCAATATTCTTGGAACAGAGTGCCAGAGACTACAATATTGTTTGGTGTATGTAAAAGTGATTCACACAGGCTATAGGTGAATTCACACACACACACACACACATACACACACACACAAACTGCTTTATTTACTATGGATCTTTTCTGAAAGCTATTGTGTGATGATGATGAAAACAATACTAATACTACTACTAATAATGATAATTCCTTATATTTGTAAGGTTAAGTCATGTTCTGAGTGCATTTAATTCTCAGGACGAACTTTAGAAGCTAAACCACACATATAAGACTCCATTTCCATGATTAACCTTTCAACAACAAACAAATCTCTATTGAGGTTAAAAAGCAATGAGGATCAAGAAATGGGGCAACGTTAGTTATACAGGCAGAAAGGATCATCGGGAATTCTCTACCCACAGGGACTTTGATTGTTATCTACAAAGTAGAATAGTTTGCATGACAAGATATTTCACTATGGACAGAACTTTGTTAATTCCTTTGGTGTCAATCAAAACCTTTCAAATTTTAGTCTATATAATTACTCAACACAAAGCCAACTCTACTTTGCTTTATAAGTTATTTAAGGATTTTTCAAGAGTAATTCTGACTGCCTGATTTTTGCTTTGCTATTTATTTCTGAATAAGACCCTACTCTATGATGTTTTATATTTTATAATATCTTTTTTCATGAATTATTTTACTGGGTGTTCAAAGCAAACTTGTAAGTGGAGAGCTACTGTTTTTATTTAAGAATGAGAAAACTGAAAGGGGAGCTGACTCTGGGTGGTGAACACACAGTGTGATTTATGGATGATGTGATACAGAATTGCACAACTGAAATCTATGTAATTCTACTAACAATTGTCACCCCAATAAATTAAAAATAAATTAAAAAAAAAAAAAAAAAAAGAATGAGAAAACTGAGACCAAAATGCAGGCTCACTATTCAGTTTCAAGTGGGTATACTGGAATTTTTCCAAAATCTGTATGGTAATTTTTTTTTTTTTTTTTTTTGGTAAAAATAGTTACAATGCTCCTTTCTGCATCTAAACCATTTGGTAGTGAACTCCTACATCAACCCTGGGTGTGGCCATCTGACTTGCTTTGTCCCAAGGGGCAGAAGCAAATGAGTCACAAACAGAATTGAAAATGGCAGTCATTTGGGCTTCCTCTTTTGTTTTTCTCCAAACTCTGAGACTTTCATGTGAATAAGCTTGCGGGAGGATCAAAAACATGTGGCTCGCTCACTTCTCTCACTCAACCAAAAGCCAAACACCAAGACGCAGAGCTGTGGAAGTGACCAGCAGCTGTCCCCAGGTGCTTGAGCAAATCCAGTCAACACCAGAAGACCTATCCACCAACTCAAATCACCAACCCACATAATCATGAACGAAATAAATGCTTCTCACTAAGTTTGAGATGGTCTGTATTGCTGCGAAAGCTAACAGATACAACACAAGAGAGTCAAGTCAAGATGGCTGCTCTTGACGGAAAGAGCTTAGTGTAGCCCGCACTTACTTAGACTGTGGGTAAGGGTATGCAGATGCGTGTTCATTGGACGTGTCCACTGCTATTTGTTGTTGCTGACCACTGGTGTCCTGGGATGAAGGTGCCACTGTCTGGGGAGAGGTATCAGCAACAACACCCTAAAGAGGCAAATAAGAACACAAAAGTCTTATTGGCTTCATCAAAGAACCCTCTTCCAGATGCACTGTAGAGAATACCTCTCTTCTATTTGGCTCAACTAAAGTTGCATGAAGCCACAGCTGCATGAAGCCACAATAAGGACTCAAAGGAAGACTGCAGAGCACATTTGGATAAGGGCTGAGAAATTCACCTCAATGTACAACCAAGAAGCCTTGCCATCACATGTCCTTGGAGCAAACGGTCAGAAAATCATTTTGCCCATACTTAGAACTTTTAAACCATAATTGCACACAGCCACACTAAATAGTAATTTATTAATAAATAAAAAAATTCAGGCAGGATTCCTGTAAAAATTGTATATTCAAGCATTTTGCTGGGTAGCGAACTGTACCAGGTCGACATGATCTGGCAAAATAATGAACTCTGACCTTAGTAAAAATCTACATCAAAATTTGGAATTCTTTTACAAGGCTATTGCTAAGCAGGATTTCCCTTCAGAAATTGGATTTGTGTTATTTTCCACAACATGAATTGGACTTCACTTAGAGGTTTCAGAGAAAGAAACAAACATCCTTCAATTTGATTTGCTCCTGCCTGCACACTTTCATTCTCTTGTTCCTCACAGAAGCCAACAAAAATGAACTTCTGGAATCGGTCATCATTAGGGACATATGTTTGGTTTCCAGAGAGGCATGGCTGATTTTATTTGATAGTTAGTAGGTCTAATGAAGGTATCTATCTGAATATAGCCTCCTGATTTTACTTATAGCTGGGGACACTTGCAGTGATACTGGGTTTCAAGAGTTTTTGGTCAACTCTCTGTCACTAACTAAAGATCCCTGAAATTATTCCTTCGATTTTGAAAATTCTCCCTGTATAATTCGATCTATTTTTTTTCCCTAATACTATTTAGTATTATGCATTTTTTTGAATCTCCCACCAGCATTTACTTACTTATATGGATACTGGTGAATTTTCAATGAGTGTTTTTACCCAGTCAATGAATCAATGCTTTTCCTTATAAGCATAAGTCAAGGAAATCCATGAGAGTATACTTATATTTTTCTTAATGAAAGACTTCTTTTTAAATCCCAGATTTAGCTATAGTTAGACTATTTCCAAGCCACACTGGCAAATGCATCTCATAATTTCATAGTCATCAAAATTCTGTAGATAAGCATACACCTTTGGTGTAGAAATAGAGAAACTCAAATATGAGGCAGACATTTGTGTTTCAAGTGCTTAGAATGTCCACACTCATAATTTCCTCATGGCCTAATGATTTTTTATAGCTAAATATAGCAAAGAAAATGTGTTTTAATCACATATTCGTAGAATTCTGAAACGTTTATTAAAATCTGTTTAATACTGACACATTCTTTGGGGCCCATAGGTCTGGAACACATTGGACCCCCATGGTTTGCTAAATTATCTGACACTGTCCTCTTAAACTGTGTTTCTCAAACTTTGGAAGCAGCAAATATTTGTCACACACCAAATGGACAAATGGATAAAGAAGATGTGGTATCTATAAACAATGAAATACTACTCAGTCATAAAAAAGATGAAATATTGCCATTTGTTGACAAAAATAGATGGATCTTGAGGGTACTACAATAAGGAAAATAAATCAGAAGGAAAAAGACAAAACAAACGTACGATTTCACTCATAAGTGGAATATAGAACAAAACAAAAGTAACTGAATAAACAAAACAAAAACAAACTTGTAGATAACAGACAACAGATTGGGAATTATCAGAGGGGAAGTGAGATGGAGGGAGGGCAAAATGAGTACAGGGTCAACTGTATGGTGATGAATAGAAATTAGACTTTTGGTGGTGAGCACACTGTAGTATACACGGATGTTGAATTATAACGTTGCACTCCTGAAACGTGCATAATGTTATCAATGAATGTTACCTCAGTAAAAAAAAAAAAATGCAAATTCTGCTTCAGTCGGTCTGGGTGGTGTCTTGACAGTTTGCATTTCTGACAAGCTCCCCGGTGATGCTGATGACACAGGTCCAGGGACCACTCTGAGTAACAAGGCGCTAGAGACCCAGCTTATTCAGACAGATGCAAGCTTTTTTCCCCTCCCTGTTTATGAGCAGTTGTTAACATTTGATGGGGTAGTGATTTGGTCTCTGCTCTTTTCTCTAAATATGAGAATGACATTTCTTTTATGCCTTTGTAGCAAATTAGCTTATTTATGTGCAACACAACATATAGGCATGTAAAGGTACAGACTTTCATAGACTGAGGTTGCGATTTGAAGTCTTAAAGCAACACAAAAAGCACATGGAAGAACTCCTTGGTTTACAGGGGCCCGCAGCATATGTATCTGAGACCTATGTCTCCTACCCTCTTTCTGTAAGACAGACACAGACTTACTTCAATAGAAACAGCTGTCGGAGGCACAGGCGTGTACTGGGGAATGTAGGTCCCTTGCATAGGAGCGGCAGCAGTCATATACTAGAGGGAATCAAAGAAACATGCAGGTGAACTTGGGATTGCAAACAACGACAAAAGTAGACATCGCACGAAACTGTCACAGATATGAGGCCCATATGTACGATTCAAGTTAAACTCTATTTTGACCCAAAAGAAGGCAGTTTCTATCAGCATGGAATGACCTTTGCTTACTGATTCAGTACCAACAGCAGCCCTCCTCCACAGCATCAGTACAAGTTCATGGACCACCATTCCCTCGCTTTGTCTTTTTAAATAAATATTTTATGTCAGATCTCAAGCATTTCACTTTCGTATCTAACACATGGACTCCTAGAGGGCAGGGATGACATCTGTTTCTTTTTTCTCCATTTTATAGCTGGCACATAGTAGGCTCTCGACAAATTATTTGTTGAATGAATGAATCATATCATTATTCATGAATTCTTGTCTAAATCAAAATAATGGAGGACTAATGCAAAAAATACTTATGCAGCAATATTCAGAATTGGCAAAGGTCATCATTTTATCATTTCCACATCATGTTTTAAAACATATATGTGTTGCAGGGAATACTGAAGTCTCCTTTGTTCCCTTCTCCCATTCCATTCTGAAGTTGCTGCCAGTACTTCCTTTTCAAACTCTTGAATTCTCCAAATTTTCTTCATCCGCATCAATAATGAAACATTGCAATCATTTTTTCACTAAGTTGTAGCATTTAGTAAAAAATGTATCTGGGAATACATGTATTTTTCCAGTGAAGAAAAGGAGCCTCAGAAAAATTACATACACATCTACCTCAGCATACAGTATGACCCATGTTCCTATTTCTAATACACGTTACCCCTGCAAATTCAAAACTCTAGTCTTTCAGAATGGAATTTTCTATAGCATCAGCTATATTTCTGAGTTTTTGAACTTGATCAACATCACAAAACTTTAGAACCAGGATCATCTAATGAAGATAAGATTTCTCAATTCATGAAGGTTAGAGAAAGAATTGTTATGGAAAATCACAAGCCTCGGATTTTTTTATGCTTCTAAATTTGTTGAGTTAAAATTTAAGGCCATGCATAAACACGCAAAACCTAAATGACTATGTTTTATATATCAGTATCCAAGAAGCATGATGATTCTGAATCAAGGGAAATATTGAATGGAGACTAGCTCATCAGTTGTTCAATATTCATGAAGAAATATAGCGGTAAAGAAACTTTGGAATAAATTCATCTCCATCCCAAACTAAGCACTGTCTTACTGTGTCTGTTTGCTAAAAATAGAGACAACCATAATGAAACAACCCAAAATCAAACAAATCAAACTGTTGTCTGTAATCCATGTGTTGCTACTAATAACAATTGAGTGCAATTTATATCTCTATTAAACAATGTTGTAACTTAAACCAAAAGCGATTGCTTGAAAGGCCTGGTGATATTACCAATGTAGCTTGATAGCTGAAAATCCTCAGAGATTTCTGTGCCCTGTCCTCTGTACCCTCACAGCATTCATCACTCTTCTAATAAAATTGTCCAGACTATCATCTCATTAAAGTCATGGGCTCATGCTTTAGTTATTTCTGCATCTTCTGACATATCACACAATGCCTAGTTCTTAATAAGATATTGTTCAATGGCTGAATAAAAGGATATGAGAAGAAAGTCTTCCGTTTCCAATGACAAATTTTGCATGACTCTTAGCTGTTGATAATTCTGAGTTCATCATAGGTCTTAATTTCACCACCCCCGTAATGTATAATATTTATATAATGTTTAAATAATGTCTTTACCCAACTCATTGTCCTTGTGTCTTTAAGTAAATAATAAGTATTCAGGTATCTGATTGCTATCAGTTTTTAAAATAAGTACAGAACTCTGGAGTCACATTTTGCCAAATATTATTTTGCATCTGGAACCCCATGGCAGGTGTCAACAACACTGCTCTACAGAGTATGTTGGGAATAACAGTTCCCATTTCATACAGGTGGTTTGCCTGTGTGATGCAGGTTTTAAATATCCCTTGTTTTAGTATTCCCTACACCTGAGAAGAAAGCTCTCTGTGTTCCAACGCATTTGAGCAATATTGCATAATATATTCTCTTCTTTGATATTGACATTTAATATAAAACTCGGAGAAATCATATTACAAAAGCCTAGTTAAAGATGGTTAAATCAGCATTTCTAAAATTTTTTTTGTAGGACTTAATATTTTTGCGTAGAACTACTGCTTTAAAAATGTTTCGTTAATTGAATCTCAAAAATCCTTGTAGAGTGGTAGCAAGTGGGAATATATTTTTACCAACTATGAATTTATCAAAGCACAGAGTTGACAGTGTTGTGGCTCATGTTCTACCTTTCGGTCAAAATTTTCCAAGAATTATAATATACTAGAAAAAGGATAATCCATCACAGATTAAGGTATTTTCTATTGCAGAGTTAGTAATTCAAAACTTTGCCACTGGTCCTAATCAGTGAGTATGTGTGTATGTGTTTCCTCTGCAAAGATGATGACATCACTGGTACCCATTTTCACGACACTACTTTGATCCATACCTGCTCCACCATCTGCATCTCTAAGAAGGTGTTTCTGTGAACTAGAGTTAGGAACGTGGCCTTGGGCCATACAGAGCAATCTTGACTAGGTCACAGGAGAATCCAAGTCATGTTTAGGATTCTCATGCTACACTGTAGTTCCAGGCAGTGTAGTTAATTAAAAGTATATTATGTAATTCTTAGCAAAGCCTCTTCAAATGACTCTGAATTACTCAGAACCTCATCTGTGTTTTGTTTAGTAAAACTGAATCAGTAAACCTTCATGATTCCTATGACATTCACTGAAGTTGTGAGCATGACCTAAATTGAACTGCTTAAGGTGTAAATTCATACTCATCTTCTCTTTAGAACAATACTGCATTAGGTAGGATGGTTGACCCATTTTACAGATTGAGAAACGGAGACTTACATATAATAGGAGTAAACTCCAGTTCTTTTGACCCATAATGCAGCACACTTTTCAGTCTAATTCATTACCTTTGAAATTAAGTAAACAAGGTCTTAAGAACTTCCTTTTGATCAATCCCATGTAATATAGGTATCTTTGTTTTTTTTTTTTTTTAATTAATGGGCTTTACTAACTGGAGTTCCAATTAGGAAATATAGAATAATATGCCTTTCATTAACATTTTGTCATTTAATTTCCATAATTTTAAATTTTACTTCATACTCTGAATCCCTAATTTTCTTTTATGAAGGCTATCCCATATGATTAACTTATTTCATAACTTAACTTGCTTTTATGCTGCCCTTCCGAGGAGAACCAGTAGACATTTTATAGTATAAATAAGGCAGTTGAAATCAGTGTGTTGCATGTGTATCTTTTAACAACAACAAAACAACCTTTCTGGATGCTTTTTTTTTCTTTTGTCATGGAAAAACTAATAAACCAAGCCTGAAAAGGTTTTTGAAAATTAGGAATAGACATTTATTTTAAACAAGTCGATGATGCTATGGAGTTTTATACCCCAGAAGACTATTATCTCTGGATGAACTTTTGTAATACAACTCTTCTGTAGTAGATTTACATTTTCTAGGGTAAAGCCTCAAGAAGCGATAGCCTTGTAAAATGAGGAGAAAGTACTTATAGGAAATGGCTACAGCTATGTGTAAGATCAACTCTCAGCTTTAGGTAATTGGTGACAAATAACGCCAAACTTTCTCTGCAAGCATAGAGTTTGATTTCCTTAAGAGCACAGAGAAACTACGTCAGACTTAATAATCCAAGCTGCACAAAAATATTGTTTAGATCTGGGTGCCTCTGACTGAGGCTGCTTTCATTTTATTCAGGTAGCAAATGACATAGGATTAAGAGAAGGACCTGTGATATAAAAAAATATGCCCCTTTGACTTGATAAATTCTTGTGGATAACAAGAATGGATGTACACCCTTTAAGCTAATTTCTTTTACTGGTATTTCTCGAACACTAGAAAAAAATCTACCATAATTCTTTCATAAGTACAAATTATTTTGTATTGTTTGTTTTTGATACGACGACTGATGGGAACCACGTTACAATGAGATGATATAGATAAGATGAATACTTCCGTGCGATATTGCCCTGTATTTTGCAGCTCAAAGTTTCACATTAATGAATACATTTTATTTTTGGTAAACAACTTGATGATTTTACATATTCTGAAAGCACCAAATTTTCACATGTAAGTATGTAGGCGACCTGAATAGCCATTTTCAAACCCACAGAATAAATTCCAGACTCCATTACTTGTTCCAAGAAGTCTAGACACTGCATCACCAAGACAGTTACATAAAGAGAGGGAGAAAAATGGTGAAACAGGAGAGGCGTTCTGTTTTTGCCTATTTAAGTTAGGACAAACTGTTTCTGTTACTGGTGAATTGTTGATTATTTCCAAGGAAACATAGAAAGAAAACTCTAAAGTTTTAGTTTGGATTTACTTTCTGTTCCCCTACCAAAGCAAAACAAATCAAGAATGTTTTATATATTTTTTGCAAGGAAACTTGTTATTTTCATTATTTGTAAAGCAAAGAACTGGCAAGAAAGTGCCAACGTTTCAATTTTTGGAATTTCTTAAAATAATTCATTAAACTTGCTCATTTGGAGTTATCATTACAGTATTTAGCTTGTAAATTTGTGCTTCTAGTCCTTACTATAAAATTCATAAATTTGCCTAACAAATTTCAGCAAGGAAAGTCAAACCCAGGTCCAATCAAAGCCAGAAAGTCAATGAGAAGTGTTATCATAGGCAGAAAGAATAGGGCCACATGGGGAGGGGGGGAGGAAGAGAAGGAGTTCAGGAGTTCCGGAAAGTTCGGGGGTGGGGGGAACAAAGGAGGGAAGAGATGAGATCATCCTTAATAAAAGGTGCAGCTACCGGATCGGACAGAACTAGATTTCGGTGGCTGAGAACAGATTCAGGACAACATCGCCTCCCTCAAGGTGAACTTTAGGTAATTATAATGGACTCCAATCTTATTAGCATTTCGGTTAGAGAAAATCTTCACCCCCTATATTGCCATGACAGTTCCAACAAGGACAAGAGAAGCCTACCTGCCAATGGGAAGGAATGGTTAGTGAGGGCCCCACCTCGGAATGCCTGTAATACCACCTGTAAGTCCTGAATATTTTGTGCCCTAATTTTGAAAACAACACATTTCTAGGCTTCTTTGTTGTTCAGGGCAATTGCTCTTCTCCTGGCCTGCCCACTCCCACTATTTTGGGACTGTACTATCCTCTCCTCCTTTTAATAAATCCTCTGCTTGCTTGGCTTATTTAGTGCATCCTTGAATTCTTTCCTGTGGCATAAACCAAGAACCTGTTTTGCAGCAACAGAGGGATACAGGAAAGTTTTGAACACACACCTCAGAAAGGAAGTTGAGCAGAGAAAGCAGCAATTGTGGTAGATGACGCTAACAGGATGCAGTGTGAACTACTTTCAAGATCATCTAGGACCAAGTGTCTTTGAGTAAAGGATGCTTGAAGATATAGGGAACAACCCGAGTTATGATTGGTCAGGGTTGGGTGAGTGGCTGAAGGAGAGGCCCAGTGTACCTCAGGTAGAGATATTCTACAGTTTTGAGGGCCATATTTCTTGAATTTGTGAAATTGTATAATCTCAGTTGGGGAGCAATCCCTGAATTTGGAATGGCAATTATGTATTATTTGCCATGATAGTAATAGTAGCCTGGAGTGTAATTCTCAGATCTTAATGCCACTCAATAAATGAGAGACTATCCATAGAGAGGAAGAGAGCTGGAGAGATTCTCCTTGAAAGGCAGGGATAACCAATAGGGTATGTACAGTAAGGCTGGACTCCTACCTGGACCCTACTTCTCCATTCTTCCTATGTCCTTTTCATTTCTGCCAATGACATGTGGGAGAATGAAGTGGGATCTCTACCTATAATAGCAATTGAATGCTTTCATGTTTTATGCTACTATTAATTTACGAAGTAGACTATTTACTTTTTAAATTACTGATATAGAAATAACAAAGTAGACAGTTGTGAGTAATGGAAATAGCTAAGGTGGAAGTGAATACAGATAGTTGCATACATGTCACACACTAGGAGTATAAGCCCTCAAAAGAAGTCCAGTTAGTGGGCTTGATAGAAACGGAGCCCAGAATTCCTCAGAGCCTATATTATCCCATCTTGTTCCCCAGAATAATACTGAACATAACCCACAGAAAGTTCTGTGTTCAACTATGAAATCAAAAATACAGATTGTCATCATATCCTGGGACGTGGGCCGTTTGTTGATGGCATACAGGAAAGAGAGTAATAAGGAAGACTCCTGGAGGTTGTTCTCAGTTCGGAAATTTACAAACTTTCATCTCCTGCATAACAGTGAGAAGTAGCCATCCTCTTGTGATCACAGGTTATGGACGCCTTCAATTTTGCAGAGAAAGAAATTTTCATGAATGTATTAGGGAAAAAAAAGACAAAGTCCATTAGTTTCAAGCATGTGCACAGATCATTGTGGTAGCAAAGAAAATAAAAGATGATGCTTTGGAAATATAGCTGATTAAGAAACTATGTTTTACAATTTGAACTTCAAACAACTCTATATAGACACCATGAATCAATGCATCCTCTCCTTTTCCCTTCTCTCTTTCTTTCTCTCTTTCTTTCTCTCTTTCTTTCTCTCTTTCTTTCTCTCTTTCTTTCTCTCTTTCTCTCTTTCTTTCTTTTTGGCAATAGGTAACATAAAATCTAGAGAAAGATGGGACAGAGGAGAAATATGATGGCTCACAAAGACAACTCAGGAAATAAACATAAGTAAATCAGATAAAAAACTGAGAACTAATTGTACATCAGATTTCAGAATGGAGGCAATTATGAAAGCATATTTTTAATGGAGTAGTGGGAATAAAAGACTTATTGGATTCAACAGAGAATGGGAGGTGAGAATGTAGAAAACATAAGAGACTATTATGAACAACCTAATGCCTATAAATTTGACAACTTAGATGAAATAGACAAATTTGTTGAATAGCACAATATATCAAAACTGACACAAAAAGAAACAGAAAATCTGAACAGTTCTTTACTATAGAATTTGAGTTTCTGCTGAATTTTCCAAATATTTAAGAAATAAGTAATGCCGATCTTGCATAAATTCTTCCAGAGAAAAATAAAGAAGGAACACTTCCCAACTTATTTTATGAAGCTAGCATACTCCTTATACCAAAATTGACAAGGACATTACAAGAAGAAAAAAACTATAGCCCATTATCTCTTATAAATATTTATATAAATTCCCTAAATAAAATTTTAGCAAATCCACAAATCAGTAGGACAGAAAAGCCAATTTTTAAAAATGAGTTTGAATAATCTATGAATACACCCAGTAACTTCAATGAATCTCCAGGGAAGTATGCTGAGGGAAAAAAATCCAAAAGTTTATATACAATATGATTCCATATATAACATTTTTATGAGAAAAAATTTAAAGTAGAAAACAGAGCTAGTGGTTGCTAAGGATTAGGGGTGGGGGTAGGGGAGTAAGAGGAAAGTAGGTATAGTTATAAAAAGGCAACAGAAGGGATCTTTGTGATACTGAAACTGTTCAGTACCTTGACCATCTGGTACAGAAAAAAAAATGCATAAAGGTGAAAAAGTGTATAGAACTTAATACACACACAAGTGTGTATAAGTAAAACTGGACACATATGAATGAGATTTGTGGATTGTGTCAATGTCAGCATCCAAAACTATTATACTACAGTTTTGCAAAATATTGAGGGAAATTGAAGCAATTCTGTATGGGATCTCTCCATATTACTTCTTACAAGTACATGTGAATCTACAATTATTTCAACAAGAAGTTCAATTAAAAGCAAAACAACAACTCAGACACATCTAGAAAGAGAATATCGAAGATTCAAATGGCCAACAGGCATATGAATACATAACTTCACTCATTGTTCATCAGGGAAATCAAGTTAAAAGTATGATGCTATAACACTACACTCCTACCAGGATGGCAAAAGTGAAAAAGACTGACAATACCAAGTGTTGGACAGGATGCAGACAACAAGAATTCTCATTCCACTGCCAGCAGGAGTCTAAATGTGTACATTCACTCTGTAAAACTGTATGGCAGTACCAAAGAAACAGAACATTTACAGAAACTGTCACTAAGCAATCACACTCCTAGTTGTATGTAATAATCTAAACGTACATCTATAGTAGAATTAATAAATTATAATGTACTGTATAATGTAAACAATAAAAAACTTGCTCAATAAATATGAATGACTCTTACAGATATATTGTTGGATTTTTTAAAAAGCTGACACAAAAAGTATCATACTGTATGATTCTATTTACTTAAAGTTTAAAAACAATCAAAACAAATCTATGGTATAGAAGTTAAGGTTGTGGGGATAATAAAAAGGTGAGGACAGAAGCAAGAAAGGCTTCTGGAATAATGGGACTTTTTATATCTTGATCTGGGTGGTGGATACATGACTATTTACACTTTGTAAAATTTATTGAATTGTAAACTTATGAATTGTGCACACTTCTGTACATTTTTTATATTTCTATAAAAGCGTTTACAAAAAAGAAAAAAATACCAACAGAGAAAAGGAAAGCTTGAACTTAGACGAGAGCAGGGAAAACCTCTTTAAACAGGATAGATTGAATAGAATCAGGTGTGAGAAGGTTGGAAAATTTGCAAGGTACCTGTGTTCCCTTTTCATTGTTTCTCTTTTTGAGTCAAGACGTGAGGTGAAAGTGAGAGGTGGCGGTTTTAGGAGAAGGTATGAAATAGTTGTCTTGAGAGAGCAAATGGCCCATGGTTATGTAGTAAGATATGTAGACATTGGTCAGGGTCCATTTGAGTTGTGTCCTCACAAAATTAATGTGAAACTCATCAGCATCGGTGGCATGTGTTACTGTAGCCATATTCAGCTGTCCAAAGGAATGGAGCAGACTGAGAATTGAATGCGAGAGGATCAAAGTTTTACCAGGAGAGCACGATGGAAGGAGAGTGAGCCAAGGGAGGTGAGAGCACATGAATGAAAGTGAATGCTCTACTTGAAACCTAAACCAGGCATAGATGTAAGCAAATGAAGGGGGAACTGATACTGACAAAGTGATAGTAAATAAACAGATAGGCAGTCTTAACGGTGTCAAAGAATTATTGCAGCAAGGGTCATTAAAGAAGTTGGTAGAAGGAAGGAGGTGGTAGAGAGTAGCATGTCTGAAATTGAGCTAATGTTGGAAAAGGAAATTTGGAGTAGGTATAGTGGTTGTTAATTACAAATTACAGATTCTAGGATATGGTAGAGAACAGATCACCAGAAGTGAAGAACTTAGAAAGAAGAGGCCAAGGATGGGTATATATTCTAAATTCACTTATAACAACATTCAATAAAATTGTATTAAGCTCCTATTATGTGCCAAGTATTAGGTAAGCAAATACTACAGCGTTAAAGGATGGATTGGGCGATAGGACCTGATAGGACCAGAAGGAACAGGTTTTTATGTTAACCCATTGGGAATCCTGGACAGTTCATTTCTCCTTCCTGCTCTTACATATATAAAGCTATTTAATTTTATGTATTATTCACTATTGCCAATCTTACATTTACCACAGTAACCTGGAACAGAGGAGGTAATTATATCCTAGTGAGTTGATCTTTTGTATTATTACTATTTTCTTCTGGTAGTCTTTCCATTTTGTGTTAAGGTCCCTGCTTGTTTATACCCTTCTTGTTGTTTCTTAACATTCTCTATTATTTTTGCCTCTTAGCAGGGTTTATTAATGGTAAATAATTCAAAAATCTCTGTAAAGTGATGGCCTCGTCAAATGAGAGAGGCTGTTGAGATTAAATCAGCACTTATTTAAATCAGTCTCTAAATTTGAAAGCGTCAAGTAGAAATCACTTCAACAAATTACCTGACTAACCTATTATCATCTGTATGGTTCTTTCAGAAACTTATAGAACACACAGTCCGACAACTAATGTCCTCGGCCTCTTCAGGCTCATTTAACCTTTCTACTAGGAGACCAGACTTGCTTCTATATTTTGGAAATGAAAGAACTGAGGGACTTTGTAAAAACAAAGATAGACAAATGAACTAAGAAGTCTTCGATATACCTGGAAGCTTTGTTGTTTTCAATTTTAGTCTGTGACTAAAACATTAAATTGGACTAGGTAAAGACACTTCAGCCAAAGTGAAAGGGAACTTATCTAGGCTGCGACCCATAGTGAATTCCATTACCACACAAAACATTTTCTTTCAATCATCTGAGGCCCACACTCTATGAACACCAATCATCCCAGTAGACGTGGGTAGACATACAACCCCACAAGATGAAATGTTGAGGGTAACTTTAAAATGTCCTTTGAAAGAGTTCAGTCTATGGAGGAGTCATCAAACATTTTTATTTAATGTGTTTGTTTTTTTCAGTCACCGGACTTTCAGAGATAAAACTTGACTTACTCAACTAGTTAAAATATTCATATTAGGGACTGATCTAAGATCAGTTGGGAGCAAATGAAGGTAAATAAGTAGGGAGGAAGAAGGGAGAAGAAAGAGAGATGGAACTACATTCTAAATAAGGAGGAAAGAATAGAAAGCAACAACAAATTGGAAACTACAAAATAGGACATAAAGTTATTTGAGAAGAATACTTCGAAGAACGGTACATATTTAGGGGGAAGAAAGATTTCAGTGCTAATACTTTATGTGAGCATATATAACTTTTGCAATGCAATAACATAGTGAAGCAGTTTCTTCCAGGCTACAGATATTATTCTTGCCTCCAAGGATAAGTACGAGGAGTTCAAAGTAAAGAGCTAGGGTAAAAAGATAGAAAGGAGGACTGGAAGAGAATAGACTTTCTGATGCCAGAGTCCAGATTCCACTCTTTGCCACAAGAATTGGAGAAAAGTTTGTTTGATGACAGCTGTCAAACAGTGGAGAGACAAAGGATGTTATCTTGGGGTAAATTTCAACCCAATCCCAATGAGTTCTTAGAATCACTGTGACTTACATCGTCTCACTTATGTTTGGCTGTACCCAAATTTGCCCGCGCATGGTGAAGAGCACTCCCTTTGTAATTCTTCTCTGCATCTTTTTTGTTTACACTGTATTCTAACCTCTTTCTACCCGCATACAACACACATCCAAAAGCTGTCTCTCAAACTAAGTCCAAATGACAAATTCCTATAGGAAGCCTTGCTTTGGTCCTCAATTTGGAAGTGATGACTTTCTCCTATGACATTCAACAGCTCTTTATCTGTACCTCTGTTACAATCAAACCATGGATGCTCCTATATCTGATTGATCATTGTTAACACTTCATATGAATATTTTGAATGAATGAATGAATGAATGAATGAATGAATGAATAATTAAGAACTCTGGATGAAAAACTCAAGCTGTATAGTTCACAGGAACTATACAGTTGTTCAGGGAAGAGCACAGAAATCCCAATCTTTTGTTTTTGTCTCATTGGTTAATTTTATGTGTCAACTTGACTGGGCTAAGGGATGCCCACATAGCTGCCAAAACATTATTTCTGAGTGTGTCTTTGAGGGTTTTCTCTGGAAGAAATTAGTATTTGAATTGGTAGACTGAGTAAAGCTCATCAATCCAGTCCACAGAGAGCTTGGATTGAACAAGAAGTGGTGGAAGAGCAAATTCTTTCTATCTCTTCTTATGCTGCGACATCCATTTTCTCCTGCCTATGGAGAAAGCTCCTGGTTCTCAGGCCTGCAGACTCCAGGACTTACACCAGGGGTCCCTCATTCTCAGGGCCCAGACTGAGAGCTATTAAGTGGTTGTACTGGTTGTCAGGCCTTTAGACTAGAACTGAACTATCCCACCAGCTTTCGCAGTTCTTCAGTTTGCAGAGGGCAGGTTGTGGGAATTCTCAGCCTCCATAATTGCATGAGCCAATTCGTATAAAAATCTCTTCTTCTATGTATCTATCTACATACACCCTACTGGTTCTATTTCTCTGGAGAACCCTGAATAATACATTGCCTGTGCTATAAATGAATTAGTGGACAAAATATGATTAGAATGTGTCCTCAGTGGTTTGGTATTTCTTTAGAAGCACATTAAAGCATACAATAAAGCTAATCACAATTATTACTGGAAGAGATGAAACTTTCCTAGACTCAATGAAATTCTTTGATAGAAAATGCCTGATCTTTGTGGAGAATCTTGATTGGGGCCTTCAAATATTAGGAACTTTAAGTTAGTTAAAAAGGTCAAAAGCAGGTTCATTCAGGAATTCAAACTGCAAGAACCACTGCAGGTCTCGGTGACAACATCTTAGCTGCATTAAGCAGGGATTCGGTATGAATGAAAAACCAGTTTTACAAGGAGAACATCAGAAAGGGCGAGTAGGTTAGCTAAGAAAACAGGTTTCTTTCTTAATTTGTTTTTTTGCATAATTAGAGCTGGGATGAAGGAAATAAACTTAAAATTAAGAGAAAAGGAACTCAGAACCAGAAAAAAATGTTGCCCTACATCCTATCTGTATCTGAGAAGAAACTGGATCCAATTACAAAACAATTTAAAATTAGAAAAAAAAAATTCTAACTATATCAGGAATAAAGGAGGCAAGACACCAAATGTGGAAGGTCTCCCATCACAGGAAAAGAGTATTTTCATTAGTCAAGGCTGTGGGGTTCTCTGTTGAAAAGTATTTTGAAGGTGAGGTTGAGGCTAAGATCAGCGGTGTGAAATGATATGGTTTTGAGAAGGTGGAAAAGACAGCACTGGGCCAAGGTTAGATAAGTAAGTCTAAGATAGAAAGCTCACCTTTTCTTCTGTAATTAAAGAAATGAATATGGGGCTGAATGCCAGAATCAATTAATTCATAGGGTAGGGATCAGGAAGAGATGGAATTCACATCTGATATCCTTCATTGTCTCTGAGAAAATAGGGACAAGTTCACTGCCCAAGAGTATTGCTGCAGTATTGTGAGCAGAAAGGTGAACGCTGGAACTGTTTTCATTGGAATACGTTGAAAGGTGAGTATCCAGAATGATTTCATTGGAGAAGTAGAGAGAGATCTGACCGAAGGATAAATAAAATAATTTCAAGTGCCATTATTATTATTAATGGTGGTAGTGAAGGTGTTGGCAACAGAAAAGGTGAAGTGACGCACAATGTTTTCTAGGCTGGAGAGGAACAGAAATGAACTAGGGGGAGGTGATGAACTAAATGGAAAAGGCAAGATGCAAGAATGAAACGCTGATAAAGCAGGTATGAGGGTTGTAAGGTTCAGAGGGGGAGCCACCATGGTTAGGTACAAAATGTGGTCTCTGAGGCTGCAGTAGCATAAGGTGAAGGTCACTGGAATCACAGAGGTTAAGAAATGTTGACACTATGGGATTAATGAGGCAGGAGTTGGAGGCAAGAGGAGACTAATGACAAAACGCCATATTGAATGTGTGGGTTGGCAAGGAGAACAACAGGTAGTAGCACAAAGAAGGGGAAGAAGATAGTATCCTGGAACATTGTGATCATTAAACGAGGAAGAAATTTGCACAGGTCTAGAACGGGCATCAGTGATATAGAAGCTCAATAACACCTCCTTGCAGCTCCATTGGTTTCAAGAATAAACGATGTCTCCATTTGAGAGGGTGCATAAAAAAGGACAAATTCTTAGGACAAACCAGATTTTAGGTAAGACATGAGGAAGAGAACGTTTTGTGTAGAGCAGGAGAATGTAGAAAAACTTATCTCTGGGTTTTAAAAAGTGCTTTCAGAGGAACACAAAGGAAAAGATACCATGTGAGGTTGGTAGTAAATGGACAATCCATTGGACAAGGAGTGTGGAGGGTCTGGGGGATAAAGACTGTCTGAACATAGAAGGCCCAAGAAGACTGCATTAGGAGAGTGATTCAGGAGATGAGGAGAAGAGGCCTGCTAGCATTTGCTCAACTCCAAGTTCCAGCCAGGCCAGGGGAGGGCTCAGATGGCTTCACAAACCTGATAAGTAAATGCCTGGAAGTAATGCTAAAACTATTGCTTGTTGGATCTGTAAATATTCTTTCTTCTTATGTTTCCCCATCTGCTCATTACTATAGGCCATTTACTCGTGAGAGTTAAAAAAATAGAAAGAAAGAAAGAAAGAAAGAAAGAAAGAAAGAAAGAAAGAAAGAAAGAAAGAAAGAAAGAAAGAAAGAAAGAAAGAAAGAAAGAAAAAGAAAGAAAGAAAGAAAGAGAAAGAAAGAGAAAGGAAGAAAGAAAGAATAAATGACTATACATTTTAATTCAAGTTCAATCTAAACCTAAGCAGATGTTCCTTCTATGGAACTGTAACAAATGAATACATCTTGAAAAATGCTCATTAGAAACCACCTTTAGTATTTACTCTTCTTAATTCACTTAATGCTTTCACAATTTCTAAATGGACAGGGAGAAGGGAAACCTAATAATAACTCTCCTTATTGTTGGTATTGATCAGAAAAGCTTCTCTGAAAGATATCTAAACCTTCTATCCATAACATAATCTAGTGGCGTAACTGAACTTGTTTTCTTCTGGTTTTGTTTCTTGTTCTTTGTTGTTGCTTCTGTTTTTGAGTATATTAATTATTATGCTTTGGGGCATACTATACAGGTTAACTCAGTATTTTTGGTGCTCAAATTTAACATGTAAATACCTTTATTTTATAAATGCATTCTGTTTATTTTATTTCCTAGCATCTAGATGCTTGACAATAAACTGATTTGGGGTTGACTCAATCTATCACGATAGTTTGAAAAACATTTAAAACATAAGTTAGTCTAACCCTATGCTTCAAATTTAGCAAATTAATGATGAAGATAATGACCTTCATGGGAAATATTCATGTCTTTTGGAATAAAAAAAAAGATAAAAAGTGAAAAATCTCATATTTTGGGAGGGTTGTTAATATACATGGCAAAAGGATTCCTGGATTTGAGCACTGGTGTAAGATTACACAATTATCAGTGCATTTTCCCCCCACAATAATCATTACCTTTGTAACAATGGAGATTTCAAAGTAATTTTTAATTTAAGATTTTCAAGGCAGTGTGAAATAAAATTAAAGTCTGTAGCACAATAACATCATCCAATAAATCTAGGAAAATATGTCTACATTGACTAGGTTAGCATGATGGTTAAAGATCTGCGTTTTTATTTATAAATCTCATTTTCTTATTATAAAATGGAGTCGAACATTCATATTTTAAAGGTTTTTGAGAACTGTTAGTGAAATAATGCACAAAGTTCTTAGCATTGGGCTGGGTACACATGAAGAACCCAATAGATGGGAACTGTTATTCTTAATGGGTGTATTTTTTTTTATTCATATTATTATGAAAAGACAAAAGTTTCATTATCTGAACAGTTTGGCAGGATCAGAAATCAGCTTACGTAGGAAATGCTCACTTATTTTTTTTCTTGGAAATTAAATTGATAAGACACTTGGGGTGGACAGTAGGAGCTAAAGGCATGGGCGACAAACGGTTACCCTACATGAAAGGATAGTTATAAAGGGGGTAAGTGGGAGGAGCTTGTGTTTCTGAGATAGAGGGAGAGAAAGGAAACCTGCAGGAGGTAGAGAAGAAAAGAGAGAGGAGCGAGGTGCTCTTGAGTAGCATGAGTCTGAGCATAAGGAAGGGAGGAAAGGCTGGCGAAATCCCACAGTAAGGAAGCCACCAATGAGCATTTTAAGCACAGAGATGCATCTTCATATTCAGGTGACATTGTTTAAATTGTCATTATGTTTCCACCACTGAACACACCCCAAGTCTTTATTAATGTTACTCTGAGGAAGATTTTTGTGGGAAAACTGGAAAAAGGGTAAATTTCACTTCTGAATCAACATATGGACAAGAGAGAGCAGACAGAGGTGACTAAATGCCCTCACAAACTTAAATACATATTGCAGAAAGCCCTGGACTTCCAAAGGGTATAGAATTGGGGATTCCAGCCAATCTCATCTGGTTTCAAAATATTGGGAGAGCCAGTGACATCTGGATTACCGTCTTAAACAAAGAGAGTAAATTGGATACAATTGATTCAAAAGGGCTGAAAAGTTACTCCAAATCTTAATATTTCCTATCCACTGGGAAAATAAGAAATAAAGGGCTTGATCATTGAGAGAAGCATGTAAAAAGCAGTACCAAAAAGGAATAGAACTAAGAGATATAAAACATAAGTAACAGAGGGACCAGGAATATACTTCCTTGAGCAGTGGTATAAAGGAAGTAGGTAGACAAAGTCAAACAGAAAGAAAAATCAATATAGATTATTACACTACCCTGAATTTTTACCTCCTTATTTTCCTTGTCCTGGACCCCTTCATTCATCTGTCTGAGACTTCTTTATCCCAGAAGACTTTAGTTTCTTTTTAGGATCTGGGGACACCCTTTCATTAACTCACAGGCTACTATGGACACCGTTTACCTAGAACATTAACTATAGATTTTTCTCGAGTTTTGGTCCTGTTTTTATTTTCCTTGTGTGATCAAAGGAATTGTGTTTCCTATATATCATTCAAAAATATTTATGACAGCTAACCGTGTTTAAGATGCTATCGATTTTATAGTGGCAAATATAAATCAATCTCTTCCTTAATGAATTTCATGCACTCTTATAGAAAATAAAAATATATGAGTTTGAAGTTTTTTAAAAAAATATCCTTAATTCTTATCTAAAGGATATTTATAAAACAAGAAGATAAACTTAGAAAGATGGATCAATGACTAAACTGTGACAAGATCAAAAGTAAAAATCAATCAAAAGTTACAAGTGTAGATTCTAGAGGATATAAAGAATAATGACAAAAGGGCAGGTGCAATGAATATTTTTTTCCTTACTCAGTGTCCATTTCCCCTTCTCAATGGTAACCCATATTTTCTTTGGGAATTCTCATGTTCCCCTTTCCCAACCATGTTGCAAAAGTGTGATAGATTCCGCAGTTAGTGTGTCCTGATCTCTTGTACAGAAATAGATGGTAATGATCCTAGCAGAGCCAATGAGACTAGAGAAGATGTTTACTGGAACTTCTGAAAGGAAAACATTCTCTCTTCTTTGTGGAGACTTCTAGAAATGACCTTATCTTTTCTCTTGCACGGTATGGTATAGTGTATGTGAGGCCATCGCTGGAACAGCCCCTTTGCTACCATGACAGGGAGAGCCTGAGTTTTCCATATGTGAGACTGTGGAATGTGTAGATGGCATGTAGTTAAGTAGAAAGAAAACAGGTCTTTAGTGAAATCATTTTCAGGTCCATGAATCAATACCTTTATTTTGAAATTAAATCATTCTGAGCTGTGTTTAATTATTCCATGTGGTGGGGGAGGTCATATGAATTTGAAAGGGGAAACTAGGCAAAAGAGAACATGAGTTAAAACAAATATATATAAGATCATCAACTCAGAGAGAACTGGCTGAAAACACAGCCAGCCAGGGCTCACAGAGGCCTCTGTGTTACCTTGCCTATTAGGCATTTGATTCTCTCTTATCCTGTCAATAAAACTCAATTGCTAATGGAACCTTTTCTGACATCAATAGTTGGTTGTCCCTTTTTAATGTTTCTCCAAATCCAATTTGCCTAATTACTTTAAATATTTTTCTTTACTGTTTACAGCATCTCAAGAAGTTTTCCTAATTAGGAGACTTAATTAACAGAATTTTTTGAGATTTCTTAGGAAACTCTTATGGAGAATGACTGCCATCATTCTGCATCTGTCTTGCAACTAATGTGGACCCAATCTGCCACAGGGCCTGAGAGTCCATCAGTAGGGTTAATGTTAACACATTCAGAAATTAGTATTGTACCATCTAATCGGCTCTCAAGAAGGAGTTGGAAGAATCCTGAGAAAAAGGCACAGGTAAGTTTAGATGAAGGAAAGCAGGAAATACGATTAAGAGTAGGTTAGATAGACCCCCGAGGTATATAATTCTGTGATAAAGTTTTTAGAAGAGCCTAGGAGAAGCGAATATGAAATGGAATGTGAGTATAATTTAAAGGGATATTGAATAACCCCAGACTATCACTTTATTTGTACTGACCTCACACATGCCACTGAATTCTACATCTAATGTATCCTGGCACTATTTCTGCTATTGTATCACTCCTGTTACCTGACGGGATTTCCCATAACTTTCCAGTGTTACTAAATGGTGGGTTTCTCCAGGTACCATTGATTGCTTCAGTTCTGTTAATTTGGGAGACTAACCTTCCTAAACTAAACCTCCTCTAGTGTTTGTGGCCCAAGTATCCTATTTCTATCAGACACTTTGCATAATTTCTGAAGTCTTATGGTAAACTCAACAAGTTATTTTAAATATCAAATGCTACACGAGAGTGAAGCAAAATCTAGATATAACCCGGTCTTTAATAAACATTGCAAGAAAAGGCTTTGCTGTGGAATCCTTTTATTCAGTATCTTCCAAATAATATTCCATGGAAGGAGTGTTCCAGATTTTTCTAAACAGGTATTCCACATACAAAGTCACCTCTGAGTAACAAGTTTAAAAAATGACAGAATGAGCCAAGCTAAGAGGGTATGTTTGCTTTTCTTGAGGGTGAGGGTTCTTTTTTCCCTTTATCCTTCTTCCTTCTTTAAATTCACTATTTTTTTTTTTTACCCCTGCAGGACTTCTCAGTCTTTCATGTGGAAATATTTACTGTGAATCTGTAAGAATCTATAAGGAGACAAATACGATTTGCTATATTTCTCTTAGAACTTTTTCCCCCCAAGTACAACATTAACATCTTATGAGATTGAGGATCATTCTCTAGGGCCTAGTTTTTAAACTTGGCTTTATATTGGAATCACCTGGGAAGTTTTAACAAAATACTGATGTTTAGGTTCTACCTACAGGTAACCTGATTTAACTGGCCTGGGGTGTGGCTTGAGCACTGGGATATTTAACCCTCCCCCGTGATTCTAATACTCTACACAATTTAAGATCTTGTAGCCTAGGGGTTATTTAGGAAATGATGCATAAATATGTTTCCCAAGGAAATCTCTATTTCATGTAAATGACCGAAAGATTAATCAAATTTTTTAAGCGATGATTCACGTTGAGTACTCTGACTTTCTATCATTCTTCCCTGGAGTTTTATCCTCCGTTAAGAACAGGGAAGGAAAAAGGAATAAAACTGCATCCCTAAAGGAATTTAAAACAATTGTGAAAGGCACAGGAGCTAAGTAAATATATGCACAATAAAATGTCTTTCCAATTCTACTATGCAGGAGTCTTTCTGCAGGCAATGGCAGAAAGAGGGGAGGATGGAGAGGTCAGAAAAGTACGACTGTTGTCATTAGCAATAAGACACAGAGCATCTGCAGATATGAAGGTCAACCTGACTGTGAAATTGGGGACTTGGTTGAAAGCTTTGTTTCTAGCTTTATATATTTTAGAAATACAAGCGATGAATAATCAGGATTAGAAGCTGACAGTTACAAAAAAGAGCCTTGATATCCAAGTATAGTGTAATCCTCTTAGCTGTGTTTAACACCAGTGGAAAATAAAAAGGGCCAATTTAGTTAGTGTCCTAAATACTAGGAGCTCAAACAAATGTGCTAGGGAGAGAGATGCTTGTTGACGTGGTGTGATTTCTTCTTCATCTATAGCTGTATATCTATATATACAGGTCATATGAGTCTTGGCCCTTTTAAAAGTAGAACTTTAACTTTGTGACATTAGTAAGACCTTCCTGAAATAACCATGTAAAAAGACCAGAAGCACCTCACACCTACGAATTACTCCAGTTATGTTTGTAAACTGTTGTGCTTCCCATCTCTCCAGACCAAGACAGAGAATTGAACTCTCGTTCTGGGTTCTGGTCTATGTAATTCTAAAAGTATCTTTAGTAACTGATCATGTCATAGCAGATACACTATGCCCATGTGCTGACTCATTTGATTTCATTTTCCTTGGAGTTTCTAAATGCATCACTATAGGCCATGAATTCTGATAGTTTTGAGTGCACTATATACATTCAAATAGGGATTTATTCATTTCTCCCCAAGAGACCCACTATATTTATATTTCAACCTAAGAAGAATTCTGTTGGTCTTTCAAAACACATCATGCAGGAGGAAAGAAATCATACAAGACAACACCATAGAATAGAACTGTAGAAGGAAGAAGAGGGTTTAAATAATAGAAGATAATTAACGTTCTACTTTCATTCCACCATCAGTTTAATTTCTTCCGTTGTCTAAATGAGTTTATCCTTCCCTCCTCACACACATGCCTGTGATTGGCTGATTGGCTTAGAGCACTGGTTCTCAAACATGAAGGTGCATCCGAGTTGCCTGGGTGGCTTGTGAAAGAAGCTATTGCTGGGCCCACCTTCAGTTTTGCATTCAGTATGTCTGGTGTGGAGCCTGAGAACTGTATTTCCGACAAATTCTCAGGAGCTGCTGATGCTGCTCCTCTAGTAACACATTTCAAGAAATAATAACTTAGAGAATTGAAAATGGTAAGTCAGACGCTTGGAATTCTAGAAAGTGAGGAGACCTGAGTATGTGTTATGACCTTTCTAATATCTCATCTAACTCTCACGAGGTATCTCTGTTAGGTATGATCATGATCTTCATTTACAGATGCAAAAGCAGCTTCAGAGACACCACACAGAGAGGGTGTGAAAGGGCTGGGATTTCAATGCTCATCTTGCTCAGAGCTTGGGTTCACTCCTCTACCTTGGGCTGCTTGCCCAGTATTGGGAGCGGGTGAGCTACATCTGTTGAGCTGTCACGTACACATGTCTTCTCACTCTGTGTGGTCACTGACAGTGGACTGTGGTGAGGAGGAGGTGATAAAGAGAACCCACTGCAGAAATGAACACCGGAACTGCACTTGCCCAGGCTTGAACCAGAATGTACTGATTGTGTTACTTGCTTTAATATTCATTTTCTTAACACATAAATTAGTGATTATAGAAAAACACTGTAAAGCCAACGTACTGTGCTTTGGCTGAGTAGTTGTATCCTACTTTTGATGAAATTCCTAAGGACAGGTGTTTTAGAAACGGGGCTCTACACACACATATGCACTTTAACATCACGTGGTATTAGCTCTTCAAATGAGCTTGAAGTCTAAATGGCTTGGGTGATAATTACAAACGCTAGTGATGTGAGTTTTAAAGGAAACAGACACATGATAAATTATAAGCTATGGGCAAAATGATTCAATTGAGTTTAGGGGATTATAAAAAAAAAAACAAAACAAAACAAAACAAAACCCTTCAAGTCTTGCTTGAGCTGGCCACTTTCAAGACCACCAATCAAACGTAATTTCTTATAGGAATGGCAATAACAGGGGAGTTTTATCTGCATAAATGCTAAAACAGTAACAATAATAATAGAATCAGAATGGCTGTTCATTTTACATTTATATCCAGTTTTATAGTAAGAAAAGTCAAGGGGAAAAAATCTCTTTGAATGTAAGGAGTTCAAGAAACTAAAATCCACAGACAGCAACAATCAAAGAGAAATGTTTTCAAAAGACTAATTGATATTTTATCCCTATGAATATTGTTAATCTGCAAAAAAAAAATAATGTCACTTAGAAAACATTACCTAAATCAATTATGGACTGTCAGGATAAATTAGAACAAAACAAAATGAGAAAGAGAGAGAGGGATAGAGCACAAACTTTCCTGCAAGATGAAAGGGTGCTTTGCTTGATCACTGTTGAAAATCCTGTTTAAGGGAAACCAGCTCTATGTCCACTGGCTGGCTGCCTTTCTTCAGTAAGCTCTCAATATAATAGTGTATCACTAATGGATTAGGTATGGTGCTGTTCCATTTCATTAATGAAAAAGAGCTAAAGGCCATTACTTGTCCTGATTACCATTCACAATGATGGTGGGGCACCTGGATGCATGTCTTTCAGAGAATATGCAAAAGGCATGACATAAGCCATTGAAAAACTGATTTAAAAAATTGAGGCAAAAAATGCTATGTCATTGGGACCAGTATGTTTGCGGCGGTGTGCATGTAAGGATCTGGAGAATAAAAAGGGTATGAAAGTATTTTCAGAAGGTGACCCTAGAGAATCAATTATAATAATGTTAGTAAGATAAATGAATATGATGGCTATCTAGAGAAAACAATTAACAAAATGAAACCTTCCATATATGTGGCTTTGCTAAAGAACAGGTTTATTTCTAACAGACATGTTGAGGGTTTCAACCAATTTTTAAAATTATTTCATGTAAGAATTTTTTCCCCCCAATAATTCTACTTTCTTCAAATCCTCCCCCCCCCCATTTTCTTCCACTTTCGTGTTCATGAGATTTTTCTGTCCCATTCAGAAAGCTCTCTGCACTTGGTTGTTCATTCAAATTTCTAAACTTCTTGGGAATTCTGAGTCTGTTTTCCTCTTGCAATTTTAATCTTTTGAAGTTAAGATCAGGATTATATCGAAGGTATATCTACGAAATCAGCATTTTAAAATGTAGATGCCATTTATTCAATCACGAAGTATTTTTTAAATACCTACTCAGATGCTGCTGGGTCATAAGATACCTGTGAATAATTTCTGCTCTAAAGGAATTTATAGTCTTGACTCTAGAAAGAAAAAAAGGAAATGAAACATAGAATGATGACTCCATGTGTCAAATGTGATGAGGAAGATACTCCCGGGGACCAAAGGGAACAAGAAAAAATGGCAACTGTAAGACAAGACAGAGGGAAGAAGGAGACTTCCAAGAAGAAGAAAGAATCTGAGACAATCTCTGCAAAACAAGCCAGCATTAGCAACTTGAAGAGTAGAGGAAAAAGCATGCCAGACAGACGGACTTCCTTCTCATAGTTATCAGATTCCCACTTATGTGAAGACCCTGGAGGCTAGGCCCATCTTGGGAACTTGGGAAAGCAGTTCATTTTGCCTGGAGCACAGAAGTAGTAAGAGTAGATTCTGGAGAAGCAGGTGATCATGAAGGGCCTTGTAGCATTGGCTAAGGACTGAGGTTGATGATTGGAAGGCTGTGGAAGGACTTGATGAAGGTCATGTTTGTTTTGAAAAGATAGTTCTGGTGGCTACCGAGTGAAAGAAGTTGGATGGTTTAAGGCTTGAATCAGCAAGACCAGTCCAGCTAAGGGATGTTAATCCTACTAGGGGATGACAGTTACTTACCTAGAGTAACTTTCTGGGGGAGAAGCAAAGTCCTAAATTTTAGGCCTACTAGAGAAAATTCAGGCAATCGGACTAGCTTAGCATTACCTCTACATTTTGTCTTCCACATTTATTTATAGTAAAAGTCAGTGTCAAATCATTAATTGAGGGTGAGTCCTTATTTGAAGACTATTTTATTCTCATCAAAAATTTGAGCTTTAGGACCAGCAGGGACAACAGGAACAGAGTAGTGCTTGACCCCCAAACCTTTAGGGACCTACCGTTTAAAAATGGGATGGTGAGAATGTATAAGAATCTATACTATCAAGTGGAGTACAACAGGTGCTAACAGAAGACTTTGAGAATTTTCAAAATAAAGTGACATCACATCTGGCTGTGAAAATCCGAAAGAGCATCATGGAAGAGATAGATGGTAGAGCTAGGCAAGATTTGACCAACAGAGACTGTAGGTGTGACGGGAAAGACATTCCAGGCAGAAAATCAGCCTGAGTAAAGGCAAGAAAGAAAATGATCACAGCCAAACACATCCAACAAATACTTGCAACCTGTAAAAGAATAGAGCTGAGGAGCGAGAGTAGGAAAAACAGCTGGAAGAATAGCTTGAGGATTGTACTGCAGCAAGCCTCAGACACAAGGCTGATGAGTCCTTCTTAATTCTTGGAGCCTTTGAGTTGTGACACTTGACTGGGAAAATAATACATTAGGAGTCTTCATTTATATAATTGATTTAATTATGGCTCCCCTTGCTCACAAAAAGGATTTACGGCAACTTCCAAAGTATATAAAATGTAGTATCCAATAAGTTTGAAAAATGAGTCAAAGGGAAACAAAGTAAGATGAAGTTGGCAAGGCTAATAAAATAAGTGCCATTAAAATTTATCAGAGTTAGTTAGCAATGAATTATACGATTCACAGTGTCCATTAGGTAAGAAAATAAACCAGATGCATAGAAGACCAATTCCATATATGGAGTCAAAAGAGCCATTTCTCCCATAGGTCTGAAAGGAATGGATATTCTAATGAACAATACCTTTAAAGTAAGCAATGCAAGTTTCCAAGGGCTATTTATTATGATGTCCTTCAAATGTGAGTGAATGGCACTGTGCCAATGCATACTTCAGGAAAAGCTATTTTTCAGGGGGTCAGTGAGACACAGTCAACCAGGTAAGTCACCTTTTCAGATGAATCCAGGGATAAAATTTAGAGTAACCAAGGAAAATGTGTATACTGCATATTATCCAAACAGCCATCAAAAAAATTTGTTTTCTCTTCACCAAGTTTCTGAAAGGTGGTAAGAGTAGCAGTGACTTTGGAATTGTTATACTTCTTGACAAGAACTTGGAATGTAGCTTTCTTTGCTGCTGGTTACACGTAGGTCCCTCTGCTTTAACCATCAACTGAACTTGGCATTGGCTAGATAGTGTCAAATAGAAGAAGCTAAAAAGAATTTAAGAGAACCCATTCACTTCACATCAAATAAACACCCTGTATTTGGAGGTTAGCTGCAGGAAACACAAGATTTTTCTCAGACAAATTTTAGGTCTGCTCTCACACAAAGACCAGTGAGCAATCATCACACTGTGACATTGCTGTAGAATAATATCTTTAAGCCACCCACAGCTTTGAGTAGTGTTAACATTTCTGGTATGTGCTGGCATGCAAGTGTGAGAGTTGCTATTAGAAGAGATGACTTTAGATTCCGAGATCTAATCTGTACCCTTTGTGGCAATCATCATATGGTGGGATTGTTACTTACTAAGTCCCAATTGTTATATTAAGACTATATCCTTGTAGACAAAGTTTTAAAGTGTTAAAGTCAAATTTTATTCAGGCATTTATGTGAAGGCTGGAAAAAAAGGGGGTGAGGGAAGGCCAGGTGTTGACACTAGGAAAACATTGCAACAATAAAATGAAAGGTAATAAGGACCCAACCTAGACTGGGGTAAGAGAATGGAATGGGTAAAACAGATTCAAAGTATATTATAGAAGTGGAATTTATGAGAAAAAGAAAGTTTTCATATGGGGTAAGCCAAAATGCCTCTGAGGTGTTAAGCACAACTGTCTGGGAGAAAAATGATTCCTCAATTTATAAGAGATTTTCTTATCCTACTCCAAGCTCAGTTGAATATTAAATCATATGGTTCTCACCCAAAAAAGACGACTATACTTTAACCCATTGTCAAAGACTATGACAATCCTATCCTCATAGCTACACTTTATTTGCAAAATCTTGGCTTAGAGAAATAATATTTATAGCAGTTTGCTTGAACTCTAGGAAAGTCTGCAGAAGAATCTGGATTGGGAGGCAAGAGGATGAGACTTAAATTCTGACTCTGAAGTCTGAACTTCCATGGGGCCAGCCAAAGGTAGTAGGAGTACATGGCGGACATCTAGGAGGTTGCTTGGAACACAGGCATAGAACTCAAAACAAGAGGATAGAATGAGCAATATAGATGTGGAGGTCACCTATATGACAGTCAAAATGAAGGAAATAGATGACTTCCCTGGGAAGAGAACGAAAAAAAGCAAAGTGCTCTAATACCAGTGCCTTGAGAAACAAGTTAAAAAGCATCTACACCTTTTTTTTTTTTTTTTTTTTTTTTTAAGCAGAGGAAAAGTCAACAATGGATAAATACATACTGAAGAAGATGCATGTGGAATAGAGAGAAATCAATGCCATAAGACTATCAAAAAGGTGAAGACAAATGAAATCAAGAACACAGAAGGGTTAACGTTGTCAAAAACAGGGCCATGGCTTGATAAAATACAAGGAGGATAGGAAGAGCGGGAGAATGAAGAAACTGACAGACATTTGACATAAAGAGACAACATCGGTGGGAGATGAGATCAATTATGGTAGCCGTCTTCTCATAAAGGAGGAAGTATCCATTTCTGAGCATAAATGGCAGGACTCATATTTGGAACTTGAGAAGATCAAAACGTTTAAAACAGAAAAAGGGGCATAAATATAAGTGAGGGTCCAGCTACACTTATAAAAAAGCAATTTGTAGAGGACACCGAAACTTCCTTTCTGGTTGGCTGTGAGAATTACATGTAACTAATCAACCCACGTAAAGCACTTAGCACAGCACCTAAGACGTCGTGTGTTTTTTGTGTACATAAAATCATCTTTGTATTCACAGTACTCAGTGCATGAGATGAATAAAATGCATTTTGACCTATCTCACGGTTGCACTTACATTTTATCAAGGCGATTCAATGTTCAGTTATATTTTTGTCACGCAACATTAAAATTACCCGTTAGGTAAGAAAAGGATGGAAATCTCTCAAATTCTCTTTAAGTAGCTGGTAGCTATCACGTAGGTCATAGTATTCCCAACTAAACAATTTTAAGAGATTATCGACAATTTTCAGACAAGATCATTTGATGACTGTGGGGTATAAAAGACAGCGGCAGGGACATTCTGCAAACCTAAAAACAAATGTCTCCCTTTTCTGTCTAAGGTGAATGGCAACTGCATCTTTATGACAATGCTAGCTCTGCTTTGTTCCTCTCACCTACTAGACAGTACTTAATAGGTTGGTGCAAAAGTAATTGCGGTTTTTGCAATTTTTGTTTTAACCTTTTGCAATTACTTTTCTACCAACCTAATAGTAGGAGTCACAATCATTTAACCTTCCCTCACTTCCTGATACCACCCAACACAAACTAAACTGTCACTTCCATAAGCCCTTCTCACACTGCACGAGCTGCAATCCTAAAATAATCTCCTCCAAACTTCTTAGATGTTCCATGGTTCATCTGATGTAACTTGTCCCTTATTTCTGCAAGCTAACTTTGTTTGTCTATAGTTGGTTTCTGGCCTTCTTTGGCTAGTAGGCTTTAACCTTCTAGCACAAGTACATTAAAAATCACAACAATTTTTTTTTTTTAACAATTCTTTTATTTGGTTTGCTAGAACAACTGCTCAATTATGAATGAAATTACCATTTCCCGAATCTGGAGTCCTGTGATTTCCCAGACTTGAGTCTCTTGGGCAGACTGTTAACTTCACACCAGACACAGAAAGTAATTAAATTTATGCCTTATAGGTGCCTACAACCCATTACTTTGAATCCAACATAGTTTGGCTGCCAAATGAAATATGTCCATTGCATGTAAATTAAAGGACACCACTGGTTCAAATTTTTTGAAGTTTTCTTTCCATTTTTAAGGAAATTTGATGTGAAGTGATTATAGTTTTGATATGCAGTACCCGGGTCAGGTCAATCAATATTTTGCAAAAACTAAATCATAGTGAGTGCACCCAAGTGCACAGTTCCAACAAGCAAAAAAAAAAAAGAAGAAACCTGGTCTGATAAGAAATAATATTCTGTTAGTGATATATTCCACATTAGCAAAATGAGTAAAATTTAGGATTTTTATTGATTTGATTCAAAAGAAGGGAAGAATAAGCAGCATCTTTGGTGACAATGGACTTTGAAAAAATATTATGATTTTGGTAAGAATAAATATTTTGTGATCTGCAGTTGAGGAAACAAATTATCTCCAACAACAGAATATTTTATTATACACATATATGTATATGCACATATATGCACATATACAATTATATTATACATAACTTGTAGAAGTTAGACAATATCATTATGCAATTAAAGTATATTATGTATGACCCAATTTCAAATTGTTACATCAATTCCGTAAATCACAAGAGATTAGAAGTCTCACATTAAATAAACTGGGAAGATCTTACATTGTTCCAAGTGTTGCATTCAAAAAACAGAACATATCATTTAAAATATGATTTCAAGATGAAAAAGTATTAAAAGCAGCAGTCAATTGGTTGTGGACATGCATCTTCTAGTAGGCGGACAATGAATACTCATAAAATTGAGAGTAGCTTTAGACTACAGAATCACTCCAAGATTCTATTTCACTTTGACAAAGAGATTAGCTTCTTTTAATTCTGCCTTAAATGCCCTAGTGTTGAGATATAATGAATGAAAGTGGGGAAAACTTTGGAGGTCATCATTACTACCACTACCACCAAAACCATCATCACAATCATTATCATCTTCATGTTAATACATTCATGTTTTCATGCTACATAAATATTCCCTAAATCTAAGTATATCCAAAGACTGTGCTATTGAAATTTCCGTAAATGATACAAGTTTCAAAGCAACATATCAAAAAGTTTAAGTAAAAGAAATTAAAGGCACAAAAGATAATCATTTAATGTCTTCTCTTCTAGCTTCTTTTCATGTTCACGTTTTAGGACTCAAAATCATAATTGTTCAATTTTGTCACCTTTTTCACTTTACATCATAAATACCATTTTTATATTGTTAAACAAAGTTTTATAATTTACTTATTATGTTAATCTACCTATTAATATTACAATTGTTCATCCAATAGAGAAGATATGTAATGAACTATCTTAGTATTTCTGGTATTTGAAGATAATTGGTTTTGGAAACTATTTTCAAACACTACTTTGGTTCACTCAATTCATCATGGCAAATGTACGGTTAGTGATACTACAAAAGTCCTAATGCAGTTCCCTGAATGTGGGGAAATGAAGAAGGAAGGAAACCCCAATTATTCAATATTTATTATGAGTCAGGCATTTACTAGGTACTTGATATGTCATCTCAATTAATCCTCATACTAGTACACATATGGAGGTGCTAATGCATTATTATCTATACTTAAGGAAAGGAATAGCAAGCTTCAGATAATTTAAAAAGCTATCATTGTTAAATAATTATTAAATAGTGGGACTGGGAATCACACATACCCTCTTGACTCTAAAAGCCATTTCCGATTATTATACCTTACTTATTTCTATTCAGAATTACATGTGTGTGAATGAATAAAAACAGTGCCTGCCTGAGATTTTTTTAAATCAGATCAACTTAACCACAGTCATCTTTCATTTTATCTTTCCACTGAGACTTTGTAGAACGCGAAATTCCCCGAGCCCATTAGCATTTTTCATGTATTTCTTTTTTTATCCACAGGAATTAGAGCTTTTGTTCTTCCAAATTGAATTTGTGAAGGGTTTACAAACTTAAGCATTATATTCAAAAGGACAATTAAAAAAAAACACCAGCAAATCGCTGAACATTTGAGAGCCCGACACAGAACATGCTACCAAGAACATTTGTCCTGTCCTGCATCTAGTTTCCACTGTCCTGATAACCAAGGCCAAAAGGGAAATCGATGAACTTATACATTTTACATTGTCAGTTCAAAAGAAGTATATCTGTTCATCTGGAGAGAGAGAGTTGCCTAGGCTCTGAATTCAAGGATCAATTTATCACTTGCTTCTTTATATAAGGAACATCGGGTAAACTAATGGACAATTACTTTCACTGTGGTGTCCTCAAGAAAACTGGTAACGTTGTTTAAGTGTGTGTGCCATATATCACCTGTCTAAGAAAGAAGAGTTTAAGATATTAAAGTTTAACTCTGAGAAAGCATTTCTTTAGGGACATGCAATCATACAGTTCGGGTCATTTGTGTTCTGATAAACTAATTTGACATCGAGTCTAGAGGAATGTTAGCAGGTCTGTCAGGCAGGATCTCTCCAGTATCAGACATCTGAAACATGCCTTTGGCAAGTGCTAACCCTTATTCTATTCATGGCTGGATTCTCTGACGGGAACCTCAGGGTCCCACTTTGTGCTGTTGATTAAAAAGGGAACCATGTGCTGTCAGTACCAGACGTGCTGATTCCTGCACATGCAATTGGCTTCCTTTAAAATCTACTGTTGTCTTGAAAATGCTCTCTTCCTTTGTTGCCATGATGCAAGTGCTGTCATTTAGATGACTGAAGTACTAAGTGACAAGCCCATTGCTGCCACTCACTGAGGGAGTCTACTATTAGGTTGGTGCAAAAGTAATTGCGGTTTTTGCAATTATTTTTAACCTTTGAAATTGTAATTACTTTTGCAGTTTAATACAAAGAGACAGAATTTGGGATGCCACCTTTCCATGTGATGAGTGTACAGCATCACCAAGTGGAATTTTGCCCTGAATTGGCCATAGAAGGGCAGTTATATCTCCAGTCATCCCAGGCCTGCCTTATGCAGTGCTTGGTCTTTAGACAAAAGCAGGCAATCTCCCCTTCACCTTCTGAGTTGGAGAGCAGAAAACAGTACTCAGAGAAGCAGCTACCAGGGGAAACAAAATAAGCAGTACTGATAGATCAAGAATAAGTTCGGTGGACACAAATCAACCCCAATAGCAATAATAATATGAGGTAGTGTGACAAAGATGTAAAATAGATTTTCACTACAAATCTGTTGGGAAGTATCTCTTACCATTTCCGTAAATTTCTAAAGGTATAGAATTCTATATAGATAATGCAT
Source organism: Rhinolophus ferrumequinum (assembly GCF_004115265.2). Classification (NCBI taxonomy): domain Eukaryota; kingdom Metazoa; phylum Chordata; class Mammalia; order Chiroptera; family Rhinolophidae; genus Rhinolophus; species Rhinolophus ferrumequinum. The sequence goes on from NC_046300.1 coordinate 20,141,781, forward strand.
TATAGAAACGTACATTTGAAACCTATTATAACTTTACTATCCAATGTCATCCCAATAAATTCGTTAAATAAAACAAAACAAAATAAAAAAAACAGAATTATAAAGGCTGCCAAGAGGATACTAAGCAGACTACATATTTGATTTTCCTGGTTGATAACTCTCTGTTAGCGGGATGTACAAATAAATTTCAGAAGACCAATATATGATGAATATGTAAAAAATAGACATATCCTTAAAGTGTTTTAATACTTCAGTACTTTAATCACATATGCTATACAAACTAAAACACCAAGAAAAGTCTCAAGCTTCATCTCAATCTCTGCCACCTCTGCTTTTCTGACATTTCATCTGCCTTTCACACACACAAAAAAAGAAACAAAAACAAAAAAATTCTGACTTTAAAGGAAAAGCACTTACTTCATGCTTATCATAAAGAAGCATAAAGCACTTCATGCTTATCAGTAACAGTATTTAATTTGGAATACTAATGAAAATAATTTGATTAGGAGTGGGAGAGATTGAGATACCACATGCCAAATTTAGCTTGCTGCCTATTTTTATAAATAAAACTTTATTAGAACATAGCCACACTCAACCATTTACACACATGTCTGTGGCTGTTTTCACCCTAAAAGGCAGAGTAGAGTAGTCATGATATAGGCTGCATGGCTGGCAAAGCCTAAAATATTTTCTGTTTGGACCTTTACAGAAACAAAACAAAACAAAACTTGCTGGATTAGAAGATAGCCATAAGCATATTATATCTTCTTATCCTAACTCTCCCCTACACTATGCCCCCACCCCCGAAATAAACTGGGCTAAATAACAGTGACATTTATGTATGTATATATGTATATATATATATATATATATATATATATATATATATATATATATATCAGAACAGTCTATTCGCTTAAGCCCCCTTTGGTTACCAGTAACTTGAGAAGAGCAATAAACATTGTGGTCTCCCAGAAAATTTTCAAGACTTCATTTTTGTAATGTAGAGAACAATATAAATGTGCCAGCAGGAACACAATAACAGTATGCATATGCTTATTTGACAAATACTTGCACAAATATGTACAAAGTCCTGTTCTATGTCCTATGACAGTTCTGTACAGCATTGTCCTCTGTTAGAGTCTAGGTTCTTTGAAGGCAAGGAATGCATCTCTTATTTTATACCATCAAGCCTTGGTTCCTTGTAGCATTACAGCAGCTCAGTGAATATTAGTGGATATTAGTGGATTGAATGGATAATGAGTAGAACAAAGTCTCCCTTATTACAACTTATTGAAAGAAAAAATGAATTAATTAGTGCACTTAAACAAACGTAGTTTTGTAATCAAAGTAGATGCACAGTATTTAAGCAAAGAAATAAAACTGATTTTCATGCATGGCTTGTGGGAACACTTATAACTCTGTGCCAGGTCTTTTACAGTAAATACAATTTAATGGCTAATTGTTACTAATTGGAGGTACTAATGGACATAATTTTTAATTAAGAAATGGAAATCATTTGCAATTAACTTATGGTATCCGTGAAAACAGATGCTGTTTAGAGCTTGAAAAATAGTTTTTGTTCTTTGAAGTAGCTTAAACACCCCTCCATCCAAATTATGGGATAGTTTATAAAGTAAACTAGTTTATAAAGATGGCTTCAACCAAATCTTTGGTAGAGCATCACCAATTCCAAATTATTAACGAAGCTTTCTAATGCAAACTGATGTTACGGACTAGCAAAAATAATATGGAAAAACTGCACACCATTTTAACAGTGAATTTTGCCTCGATTCGGACTTCATTTTTAGAATATAATTTCCTGGCTAGAAACCTGACACTTACGGACTTCATATTCAACCGGACTGAGTGAAATTATATTGTGATTTATGTATAATTTTTTGTGAAACCTTCTCCTGAAGTTGTACTGATGACATTGACTATTTTCAACCTATTTTAGTGGGTGTGCAGAAAGGATATGGCAGAGAATGAATATATGTTCCAGAAGTTCTATGGGTTCCTGTCATGCATGTTTTGGGTGCTTATTTCATTTTATATTTTTTCCGAACACAGATTCAAATTCCAAACTCTTAAGGTTTTCAAAAAAGGAAACTGAATTTTGGTTCTAATCTGATTCTCTGTTGCAAGTCTTTTGCTTGATTTTCTGATGATGTCCTTCAAGGAAATTAAGCTCAAAGCAACTGAGATAAAAATGTGACAATGGATTAGTTTTCATATGTACTGCTTCATAAAATTCTATGAACAGAAAAAAATAATGATGTTTTTAAGCAAATATTTTCAAATTTACTTAAAATGAGATCTTACGAATAGTTATAATTGTTATGGAAAAGATACACTAAGAAGAGACTAGACTTTTGATTTTGCATGAAAATGCAGAGGTAATTCCAACCTCCTCTTCTCTGCTCTTAAAATGAGCTGGATAAGATGTAGCAGAGATGATTCCAGTGAAATATATAGAAGACTTCATTTCCCAAATATCAGTCACTTTCTTTTGGACATCGCCACTGTTGCTTTAGCTCCATTCTTTCTGAATTTGATGACCTTATTATATGTTATTCAAATTTACATTAAAGTAACTATGCAGCTGCTGAACTAAAAATAAAAAATTTGGGTCCCTGCACTCCTTAATTAATTTTAAGTAACATAGTGATATACAAACCACACACTGGAAAACACCGCTGATCTGATACACTGTTCTGCCTTTAGTTAAATCTATATTCCAAGTGTTCTGGAAAGAACTTTATTCTTGAAATTTTGAGAGGAAAAGTGTTCATTGTCTTTGTAACACGTTTCAGAAATATATTCCCATTAGTGATCCCCTATATTTGGAACATTCTCACTGATGATGAGCTCACAACGTGTTAATGTTAAAAACCAAATAAAACAAAACCAAATCCATCCATACAAAAACACCTCATTTAAATAGTAGCTTCTTATGTTCATTTTGCTTGATTTCCTTAACCTCTGTCACCTTCACCTCGAGTCCACTTTGGTCATGTGCTCCCATGACGTTGGTATTGCTGTGAAGTCGTAGTTCATTATCCGAAATCTGCAAACCCAGTATTCTACTTCAGACCACGTTGTACATCTCATTGAGACCCCTAGTTTCTATCTTCCCTGTTTCTCCCTCTCTCCTATCTCCTACTGCCCTCTTTTTCTCTTTCTAGTTATCCTGGAAACTATAGTTCATCACTCAGTCATTCTTTTGCCAATATTGTCATCCCACATTGTCCTTTATCTCATTGTACTCAGTAAAACCTTAGCCTTGGACTAAACCTCCTGTCTGCCTTTTTGGCTACTCATCCCTAGTGTGACTGGTATCATAAAAAAATCACAGATTGGTATCATAAAAGTCCATAGTCTATAGCTTCAAATGGACCCCCGGTACTGCCCTTCAAGCTTTTTTATGTATTACTAGTCGGCTTTCTTACCCCGCAGTTTTCCACAGCTCTGTTCTCTTTAAGTCCCTTACCAGGCCATCTCCCATTCACTCTCAGACAATGTCTCTTAATACTTCGCATAAGAACAAATAGTATTCATCGTGTACAAAATCCTTTGACTTCCTATTCCTACGTTTACAAACTTACATGCATATATGTCATCCCTCTGTCGGTCCTCCCATATTCCTAGAAGAGTCTGGCTTTCTCAATGACCTTGTTCTATCAGTCATCCCCTTTATGAATTATATCTTTAAACTTTAGAACTCTTTTCTAGCTTCTTCCTATCATGAACAAGTATTTTCCATCTTAAAAAAAAAAAAAATCAGTAAATCAGTCAGTTCCATTCTCCATTTGTTTTCTATTATTATCTTTTCTATGCCTCTTGAAAGCCAGATTTGTTAAGTTTCTGGCATTTGTTACATCCACTTCCTTACAGGACATTCACTGTCTTTGCCCCTCTCCTGAAAACAGCCCCAACAAATTGACTAGTGACTTCTGTGTATCTAAATACAATGGCTTCTTTTCAGGACTCTTCTTACTGAACAGGCCTGTTTTGAAATACTCGCTTGCTTTTGCTTCTCTTGAAAGCTCATGTTTCTGGTTTTCCTTCTGTGTCTATCATAGTCTTTCCCAATCTTTATTTTAGGCTTATTTTTGCCCATTTTCATTTTCAAGGGCAAACTTCCCTTCACTCTAAGCACATTCTCTTGGTTGCATGACTAAATTCCACGATGATAACTCCAAAATCCACCTTTAGCTAAGAGCTGTCTTCTGAGCTCCACACATATACATCCAAATATTCATTGAATATCTCTATTAGGATGCCTCATCGATACCTCAAACTCAACATGTACAGATTGAACTTGGCCTCTTTCCTGCCAAACTTAATCCTCTTGCCTCTGGTTTGAATCCAAGCAAATGATTTCTCAGGCCATTAAGTTGCTAGGAACTTAAGAGCTAGCTACCTTTAATTCTCTCGTCCATCCTGACATCCAATCAGTTACTGAGTCCTGTGTATTCTATCTCTTTAATATGCCACAAATTTGTCAACTCTCCAATCTCATTTCCACAACTTGAGCACATGCCAATTTGATTTCATGCCTGGGTTCTTGAGTTCTGGTCCCCCTTTTCTAGTTTTGTCTCTCTCCATTGCATTCTCTACCCTATATCCAGAGTGTTTATGTCGCTTTGCAAATTAAAAACCTTTTAGTGTACATTTCTTGCCATCTGGATAAAGTTCAAGTCACCATATCTGGTGACATTGCTCTAGCTTATTCTTCCAGGCTCACTTTTTCTACTTCCCATCTCTCTTTTTGCATCCTTGCCCTGTTGAACCATCTGTAGCTCCCTGAATTTTCCATACCCTGCTGCCCAAGAGCCTTTGTATATGCTGCCTTCTTGGTCTGAAACTTTCCCCCTCCAACTTAATTTTTATTTGGTTAATTCCCAGGTTTTCTTAAGATTCCATTTAGATGTTTCTTCCGTTTTTGTTTGTTTGTTTGTTTTTTACTTCTATTACTGTATACTAGTTGTTGTTTACCTTGTTGCACCGTGGCATCTTATGACAATAATGAATAATATAGTTGTTGCCAACAACACTTGAGCACTATTTTATGCTAGTATCTGTTTTAAACAGGCTATATATCTTAACCTACTTTATTCTCACAACAACTTATTAGGTTATTGTTATTAATTCCTCAGATAAGTAATCTAAGCTACAGAGAAGTTAAATAATTTTCCTGAGGTTCCATAACTAGGAAGTTACACAAGTAGATTCGGAACTCAGGCATCTTATTGGAGAGTTCACAAATTTAAACTTTGTATATTTGTCCATATGGAAACACTTATGACACTGTATTGTAATCATCTTTTGTACCTAACTTCCTACTTATATCCTAGCTTCTTAGAGGAAATCTGTATCCCTCGCATCCAACCCAGTGATTGCGACATAGTATGCTCCCAATACATATTATTTGAATAAATAAAAGAACAAGATGGCATGTGACTCAAAGAGAAAAGAGTCCTACAATTGTATTTACCCTGACCCAACTTCAGTATCAGCTATTGTAACATTTTGTCCCAAGAATTTGCTGTCGTCTAATCATCTCACACTGTTTCTTGCCTCCAGGAGTCTCTATATCCTGTTCCATTTGCCTCAGGTAGCTTTCCCACTCTTGTCCAACTGGTAAACTCCTATTCCTCCACCCAAATCCAGCTCAGACTTCATTTTATTTCTGAGAGTTTCTGATCTTCTTTTCAGATTACAGATTTTAGTTCCTCTATACTTTATATGTTTAAACATCACAAACAACAAAAACCGCAACATGAAATTAGACTATGATTTTTTTAAACCAATTGTCTATTTTGTGTTCATCTGCATATCTTTAGTACTTGAGTGTAGTGCCTAACGCTCAGAAGATGTTCCATAAATGTCTGACATTGTGATTGAATGAAATTAGGTTGGGTTGTTTCTCTGTAGATTACCAGGCAGGTATCTTGAACTCTGACACATTATGACAAGTTAGTGGATTCCTGCACTGACAAAGAATTGGTTATTATTTGACTTGTCCAATATTGACATATTGGTAGATATGGGAAAAAAAAATAGAACACCTTTGCCTGCTTCACTTTCCTGATTTGGTCAAGGTTGGGGCAAAAGATACGCCATTTTTCAAAAGTCTCTCAATTTGTGCCCACTAGACAATTAACAAACAGTTTAGGAAGGTGAGTCCATTTTCATTTAGATGTAGACCAAAGAAGCCACAGAAGTCTGTGTAAATTTATAAGATGTCAAACCACCAATACAATCATATTAGAGGAAAACAACTATCAAATCTTCTAAAAGGTTCATTTTCCTGTCACTTCTACATTAGTCTCTTCCTTTGTATTACACTGCTAGGATCTTGGAGATATATATATATATATATAATATATATATTATTCTTAATGACATCATATCTGGGCTTTCTAACTGTTCTTTACTTTTCTTGTTGCTCAAGCACACACCAAATTGCCATATTACGTTTCTTAAAGCACTACTCTAACCAAGTCATTTCTCTGCTCAAGAACTTTCAGTGGTACCTGTCTAGGGAATTCCAAGCCTAAGTTTGCAGCCTGATGTTCTGCTTCAGTTGATATGTGTAGAGTCTGACCAATGGCTGATATCTAGTAAGTGCTTTTGCTGTTTTCATTGCTTTTTTTCAACGTGTTCGTGAAAGTGAAATCAGGAAACCTAGTTGAAGGAAAGTTCCAGTTTGTATCTTTCCTTATTAGTAATATTGGTGAATTATCAAGAGTAGATGCCCCTTTTTAAACAAGGACACCGCATAATAAACAAAGTAAAGGCTATGTACATTAAACGAAGTATCTTCCTGGGGCTGAAGTTTCCCACATCCTAAAGGAAACAGGCAGGTTAAATAAGACAGGTGATATACTTGGGGGTAGGATAAGTTTTGTTTTACTTAATGGCAATTTTATAGAGCTGCTCGAGAGGACCAAAGTAACTTCACAGCTGAAAGCTCACTCACTGTTTCAAAATTGAACTTATAAGATGCATATTCATCCATGAGCATAATTAATCACGTCCACAAGATATGAGAAAATTATTACCCTTCAGGTGCTGGTCATGTAAACCTGGTGGCCAAGAAAGAACATGATATTCTCTGCTTGGAAACCACCATTCAGTTGCCAGACTCTACTGCCTCATGGACTCTTTCAATTCTATTTCTGGCTTCCGTCTCTTGCTCTGTTTCTCCAATGCCCTCTTGGTTTCGATTTTATAGCCTCATCATCTAACACATCAAAGGATCCAAGTGTTCAAAGCTCTTCGGGCTTCCAAAATTTTATTTAGTTAAAAAGAAAACACAACAAAAATGAAAAATTATGCCCCTTTCCTTTTTTTGCAAGAAAGCAAAATTCAAAGACAAGATGAAATAAAGCACCAGAAGATCTGTGCAATTCAAAATGAAAACCCACCTTTCCACATACATATACCCTTTTATAAACTGCACCATTAAATTTTATGAAATCACTTAAATACTGCTAATTAAATTCCTCAAGACACTAATATATTCTCAAATCAATCTCTGCCACTTTGTTGTACAGATGGAACATTGGCAGCTTCTCTTCCAATATCCAAAATACCATTTTTAGAACAAATTTGAAGTTTTGATTCATTCAACACACAATTATATTGAGCACCTACTATGGGTCAGACACTATGCTGGGTGCTAAGCAAGCAAAATGGGATGATTTTCTGATTTCAGAAGAATCCTGGTCTCTAAAGCAGTGCTTCTCAAACTATGTTTTTTATTAATCTGTGCCCTCTTTTGATAAACATAAATATCGTCCAACTTCCCAGAAATGCTGATGAACCCTTCTAACCCTGAGAATTACCGATACACAGAACAGAGACTCTATTTTCCATGTATCCTTCACAGACCAAATGTCTTGGAGCTCCTACTTTTTATTTCAAAAGCAACATATTTATTTTCCACACACAAAACTGGATTGGAATATTACGTATACTTTTTTAAACCATGCAACCCCAACGGCACCCTTTACCTCCCGCTCTGTAACTGAAATTCAAATTCTTTGCACCCAGTCCTGTTGAGAATCACTGCTTTAAAGAGTTTTGGAGAAAACCAGGCAACCTCCATCTCTCCCCTCCAATCAAGTCTTAAAGGAATTAGAATTTTCCTACCTGACACAACAGCTGGTGGAGTATCATAATCCTGTCTTGGGACTGAATCTTTGAATGAAAAGAGCATGAGAAAGAATGCAATGAAGTACAAAAGAAAATAAAATAGACTCTTAGCTCTAAAACTTGGAAGTGCCCACTGTATGTCATATGGTTGCCTAAGCCCCCTGCCTCCAAGCTTTTAAGGCAATATAACCCCTAGATTACACTTGATGCATTGGTCCCCATTACCACCACACTTTCCATGTTGTTGGGACCCATGTGACGTGCTAGTCTGTCCCAGAGCATTGTCGTCTTCCTCGGTCTGTCATAATTTTGATCCCTTCCTTGGGAAATCAACGTGAAATTTGCCCCTGCTCTGGCTGACACAAAAGGTCTACAAGGCAGCCCATCTGAAAGGGGCCCAGAGCACAGTACGAAACAAAGTCCTGGAGATAAAAATAAAGAATGGGAAATTTCAAAGAAATAAATGAAAAATTTGCACATTCCCATACTCCATGGGGGCTGAGGCATTCTGATCACTCAGCTCTGGCTCTGATCCCAGTGGCTGCCAATTAAGGCCAAAGAGCTTTATGTGCTAGAATTGTGAGCCAGAGATAAATAGAGCAGGATCCATTTAACAGATGGGTGCTGTCTTTTTCCAAAGTGTCATAACTATGGAGGTGGCAAATAGTACGGAACTGTTCACTAAACTACATGACATCCATATCAAAATTGGGGTTATATGAGACCAAATATATCTGCTTCTTTTGAAAATGAAAAAAGTGGCTGTGGCTGAATAGAATTCCTTTAGCCAGAGATCTAAAAAAAGGAAAGTGGGACATGGCCTATGGCCCAAGATGCCCCTTTTAAATAAAAAAGGAAAGTTCTAATCTAGCCCTAACTTCCCTTGGAGAGATAAACTGTCTAAAAGGACCAGATATTGCTCACATTCAAATAAACTGCCCAAACATGGTTAAATAGATACTCTATGTGACCCTTATTCGATTGATGTGGTCAGGATTTCATTTTAAAAACTAAAACCCTAAACTTCATTTTTCCACCTACTCTTAAAATTTAATTTGGACAATCACAAATTTCTCCATTTAATCTCCTTGCCACAGAAAGACAAAGTTAATCACTCTCTCATGAGAAGACAGATTAAAATTTCAACATTACAAGGCATTTTGACCAGCAAAAGCAAACACTGATCAAAGATTCAAAAGCAAATAAACCTTAGGTAGGCATGAGTTATTTTGTTTCTCACAATCGGTATGTGAGCTAGTGAGTTGATTATAATTCCCAAAGCTAGAATAAACAGAATCATTTTTAAAGGATCTCCAAATGTTTTATTAATAATGGTAGTAATTCCTAATACCTTTTTAAAAACCGCAATCACACATTATTACTACAAACAAAAAATGAATGTTAAGACCATGCCGCAAGTCATTTGTCCAAAAATATATTTAAAACATTTAAAAATAAATAATAAAAGTAAATCATACTTATTGTTGAATACTTGGAGAATGTAGAAAATTATAGTGATTAAAATAGAAATTATTCCTGATCCTATCACCCAGCAATAATCACACTTGTTTTGTATTTCTTACAGCTTTATTTCACAAATATCTTTTCATATTTGACACTATACTCCACACGTGCAAATTTACATCATGCTCTTTTGATTAAGATTATAAATAATCCTTTTCTTACTTATTTTAAACTCATAACTTCATGCCGTGCTACGTTCTGATTTATGGATGGCTTATGATTTATTTAATCATTCTTCTTTATTAGACATTATAAATAATACTGGATTGAGCTCTTTTAGGTATAAAGACTTTTCTGTTATTTTAGAATATTTCCATACAATAGCTTCTAAAACTAAAACTGCTTGCTTTGTCAGTCAGTAGAGCTGTTTTGAAGTGTCTTGTCTGCCCACCTTGCTATCCAAGTGACACTTTTACAAATTTAGATTCTTATCATCATATATCAATGATTTAAAATGTTTATTTACTTATACCTTCATCAGCAATGTGTATTATATTTATAACTTTATTTACTAGGTATGTGTTTATGTCTGTGTGTGTGTTTGATTAAATTACTACTTATTATTTTTTTCTGCATTCTATTTCCTCCTTTATCAACTATTCACATTCTTTGGTATTGTATCTATTGGGGCTTTTGTATTTTGTTGCTAATTTATTTGAACTCAGAATCCATTTATCCATTTTTAAACAGGAAAAATTTAGTATTTTCAAATAAGCTTTTATAATACTAGACTTTCACTTAATGCCTACTTGTATATTATTTATAAGACTACCTTAGAAGTTCATTTATTGTACAATAAGACTAAAGAAGTCTAAAAAAAAATTAAAGAAGTTTAAAAAAAAGTATTTATGTTTTCTGTCTTGTATTTAACCACTTTTTAATTAATTGACACTTTTTCCTGAAAAACCATTTAAAGAGATATACTTATTATCATTTATGAATTAGTGATACTATTTCCTAATCATGAGTCTATTTAACATGGTGAGTTGCTTTTTATCACTCTCAGCCCTAATACTTATATTCATACCTAATGATTGAAAAGACGTTCTTTAAGCAAAATTAATAATTTAGGATTTTTACCGGTTAACGTCAGAATTTTAAAGTAATAAAAGAGAAATGGTGTGCCTGAAAAATGTTAGAGAACTATGATGAACAAATGGAGTACAATTATAAGTTTATTTTTGTGAGTGGCTGTGGTTACACCATGGGAATCCAGTGATGTCACAAATCACCAGTGGTTTGGAGAACACAAACATAACTGCAGATAAGGAGACTGCAGAACAAAAACTTTATTTCTTCTAGCAGATTCCAATGACATTGTAAGCCACTGGTGACCACCAACTGAACAAATGGAAAGGAGATAAGCAACTTGTAAAACAAGATTGTCATGCAATTTGGAGGTTCTCATAACACAGTAAAATCCCCAGTGGTCTGCTAAAGCTTACAATAGAGTGATAAGAAATTATGGATAACAGGGCTTTGGTTCTATAGAGGGACTCCTGTGAGCAAAAATAAACAAAAGTAGAAAAGCTAGAAAATTCTTCAAGGTCAGCAGAGCCTTGGAATAAAAGTTACACCGCTTGCATAAAATTCATTTCTTTTAAGGCCTGCAGATTCTGTCCAGCTTAAAAACAGGTTAAGAATTAAACAATAAGCGTTTGAGGTGGCAAATGGTAGAGAAAGTTTAATTAAACTACATGGTATCCATTTCAAAATTTGGGGGTATTGGGGACATAATTTATCTAATTTTATGAAGATGAAAAAGATGCTTTGGTTTAGTACACTTTCTTTACCCAGGGATCTTAGAAAGGAAAGTGGGACTTGGGCTATCGCCTAATGCCACCCTTCTAAAAATGGAAAATTCTAATCTAGCTCCAACTTCCCATGAGCCCTGATTATTGCCTACTTTGCAGTAATCACTGGATCTCTCTCTGCACTGCCCTTGGAACCTATCTGTTTCTGGAGCTGAGATTTCTGTCTTAATGCTGACTTGTCACTGCTCACACCTTGTTTTGCAGAATTTCAGTGATCTTAGATGCCTGAAAGTCCCTGAAAAGTTACTGGTAGGAGAGAGAGAGATGCTCAAATAATTTTAGATTGACTAACTGTGGCAACATGGTGGAGAATGGATTGGAGCAAATGGAGACAGGAAACAGGAGGAACAGACTATTCTAATTAATCAAATGAGGCCCAGGATGTATTTGACAAAAATCTATGAAAAAAAATTGGTGGGACTTGAAAAGTAATTGTATATGGTGGTGAGAGAGAAGGAAAGAGTCTAGACTGAGTCCTAGATGTAGTATTTGAGTACCCAGGCAAATGGTCATGGGATTGGCTTGAGAGGAAATAAAAAGCAGGAATGTGTAAGAGGAAGGGGGTCAGTGGGGGAAGCTTGGGGAAGCTCAGATGATTAGTTTGTGTCATGCTGACATTGAGATGTCGGAGGGAGATTTACATGGACATCGTTAGCAAGTAACTGGACAAATCAGTCTAAAATTTTAAGATGAGGTTAGTGTTGAGGTCTCAGACTTAGGAGTGTTTGGCATAGCAAGGAGAATTCAAAGCCATGAAAATGGATGCGATTGCTTAGGAAACGATGTTTTCAGGAGAAGTAAAACAAGTTAAAAAATGAAACCCTGGCTTAGCAGCCTGTGAAAAAAAAGAAGAAGCAATAGCCAGAGAGGTCAGAGGAGAACTAGAAAAACTCTGGACAGGACTCACAATCGGAGAGTTTTTAGGACAAACGGGCTTCAATATTCAAATACAGGGAAATTTCCCATTAAAATCCAAATATTTAGCTTATCTTAAAAAATCGGAAGGTGCGGCTACCCCAGGTCTGTACACCTCTGTGGCCATAGCTGCCTGGGATGGAGTAGCCATTTCTCTCTTCAGACAAGGCATCATGTTCCAGGTGCCAAAGGTACCATCTTTCTCTACTGTTCATCCAACACTCAGGCAGAGATGTTATTAGCGTTGCATTCAAATAATCTAATTTAAAATATAATCTCCAATAGCATGTGTATTTATATCATATGACATAGGTACATACAGACCACATTTGATTATATATGTCTAAGGTTTTTTGCTTGAACTCAGTCAATTTTATTCGTTACTGTGACTTGACTGGCCTCTATGGACTTTTGGGTTTACAACCCTGGAAGAGTATGTTAGACGCTTGGGACGTGGAAACTTGAAAGAAATAAGTTATGCCAAATGAAAGAGAGCAGGCCGATGAGTTGTGTTGTGGACTTGACAGTTTCCTACATCTTTTCTGGTGACTTTGACCAGATCCCCACCACAGGAGAGAAGGGTTAAGGATGGTTCGTTTGAGAAGCATCTACTAGGTGTCAGACATTGTAGTAAGTATGTCACATATATCATTCCACTTAACACTGGCAATGCCCTTGGGATATAAACAGTAATTTTTCTACTTTATAAAAAAGAAAATAAAAGTTCAGAGAGATTAAATAACCTGCCTGAACATGCATAGCTAGTAAGGGGCCAACCCAGGCTTTGAATTCAAGTTTGATTCTAATGCTTACTGTTCTTTCCAGGGCAACAGGCCGTCTTCCCAGAAATGATGAAGTATTTTGAAGAGATGCAATAGGTGGGAAAATTTGATAGCCACTCCAAATGCCAATCAAAAATTCACACTAACATGAATCTATAATGGCATATTAAAGTATAAGAGTGACAGTTGAAGAAAAAAGTGTAACAACATTCTGGACACTACACATAGTGATATTTTATTGAATATTTCAACAAAGTAATACTGTTTTCTCTCTGCCTTTCCAAAACCTTATGAAATTTTAAACCTTTGCAAAGTATCAATTTATACAAATCTTTTAGTATACCTAAGCATTATTTAGTACAAATTTGAAGGAAGAAAAAAAAAAACTAGAGGAAATTTGGTATTAAAAATAAGCCACATGCTTAAAACTTCTGCTCTCTAAGAAGGGGAGGGTATATGTATCATTATTTGATAATTTGGCTATTTTCAGCTGAGCAAAAATTGTGGCCTTGTACTAATATGTTCTTTTTGAAAATGCTCAAATACTAATCATAATATATGTTAGTGAATCAATAACTATTATAATTATGAATCTGTTCTGTACATTTTAGCTTCTTTTTTTCAATTCCCTAAAGGATTCAGTCATATTCTCAATTAAACTTAGCTCTAATATCTTTTCTAGTTTGCAAATTTAAACTTCGGAAAGTCAGCTGGCTTTACTTTTGATTAAAATGAGTAGGATTTATAAATGTTTCTTGCTATGCTTTGCATTATAACTCCCTTTTTTATCAGATTCCGGATTGCCATTCAATGTAAGATTGTAATATTTCACTTATTGAAGATTTATGATCCTTTAAGGAGATTAAGGCTGATATGAAGGGAAATCAATAGTGGGCACATGAGAAACTTTAAGCTTCCCGATGCTTCTCGGGGGCTGTTTTGTTAGTGAGCAAAATGACTACAAATAATCCCTATCCATTGCTAAAAGCTCTAGAAATATTATCTTTAAATCCTATCTCCCTGATGTAAATTAGTTGTACCACAGGGTAGAGTTAAATGTTGTCCTAGATGTGACTTTTAAAAGCCTAGGTCAGAGACCTAAGAAATCATTTGAGCCAGCCCAAGCTTTCAGGGAGGTAAAGTATCATCAACTGCTTTTTATAGGTTCAGCAACTGAGGCCTTAGAGATAGGTACCTCATTTATGTTATTAATAAAACTAAATTTCTTTATTGAAACAAAGCGACTCCTTCCATTAGTTATAATGACTTTTCTTCCTATTTAGAGCAGATTATTGAGACCTCAGTGGACATGTCAGAAACTTCTTATAGTCCAAAGAGCCTGACTCAACACATCTTTGTGGCAAGCAAGCCATTGTTTTAAGGTAAAATTTCCAATATATAGCTAGTGTTCATAATATATGTAGATATTTGGAGATGATGCCAGAATAATTGTAAAGAATCACAGAAGGGGTGACTGTGAGACATGTAGGCTTACAGACGTAGAGGCGTATAGTCAAAGTGGCCTTATATATTATCACGTTCAAAACTTCAGCTAGACACAGAGGGAAATTCAGACTGGAAGATATTTTCCCTAGGACGGATAGAAACACAGGGCTCACCCAAGATTTGAATCTAGAATTCCTGACTCCTAATCCAGTGCTCTTTCTATAACACTTAAACTGTCTCAGTCAAAAGAAAATATATTTTTTTCTTTCTACAGCTTTAAAAATGACAAAATTCTCTGTATTAACATTTATTAAAAAATAAAAACTTGTTACCAATGGTGTCACGCGAGAGGTTGACTTTGAGGTTTTTCATTGTTTTCTATAACGGTAATTAACAAAGTTGTCATATTTCAGATTGTTTTAGACATTTGCCCTCTTGATTATTTGGGGAATTGTCTTTGAATAGATTTTTTAAAAAACAAAGTTTTGCTAATGATTTCAAATGTCTCATTGACATAAAACCAAGGCTGCGATAGGAATTTTTCGATATACTTTTCTTCCCGAAGGAAAAATAATGACTACTCAAAAATAGCCCAACCTATAAAAAAATATCAAGTACATTACATTCCTATTTTTCAGCATGATGTATGCAGACATATTCAAAGGAAAGATGAAAAGAACTCGATTGTGTCAGGTTCTCAATTACTTTTTATTGATTTAAACATTGAAAATAAATAAAAAGCCCTGGATATTAGTCATAGTCAGGGTTGGCCCCTCACTTGTGAATAACCTGGGACTGATATATTAGCTGAAGTGGTAAGCATCTGGGAAGAAAAAACACAGGCTCGAGTGTATTAAATTACAAGGTCTAGATTTGCAGGTGCATGCATCAAGACACTTTTCCAAAAACAGACATTATACCTGGTGCCTTGTGTTGTAAGAATAAGAAGTAACTCAAATTCAAATGCGACACAGTAGAAGCTTCAGCCTTGTCACAGTGAGTAAATCTATCCCAGAATTGAATATGCATGCAGAATGCTGCCTATTCATACGGGAACCTGAAAGGTGGGTTAGTCAATGGTACAGAACCAGTTTGGCTGATAATGCCAGTGAAAACAGAGTCTTACATCTTGTTGAGGAAATCCAAGAAAACAAAACAAACGCTTCAACTCACCGTTCCTGTTGTGCCCAACGAAAGATGATTCATCTGTTGTGTCAGGGGGCCCATCATATTTGCTGGCTGCATTGACATAGGATGGTCCATTGTCGGCGTGATCACAGCACCCTACAAGCACACACAATGTCCATCTGAAAACACGTTCCACAGGGAAGGAAACTTTTTAAAAAAAAATAAACACAGTGAACCGTGTTAACATCGTTGTGTTTACTTTTTACTGAAAAGGCTAAATTCAACCATGTATAATGTTTACATCCATCCATGTCATTTTATGTTCATCTAAATATATAGCATTAGCACCTTCCTTTCTTCTGATGTGATTTATGTGATGTGTCTAAAATGCCTGGTATTGACAATTCCGATAGACAAATAGAATGTATTCTGAGATATGGCATACATCCCCTCCCTCAGTGGTTCTAAATACCAACTTCTGTAACTACAATATATGAATACTATGGAAATTCTCCAGTTTTTCTTGCTATTGAATAAGACTTTCGGTGTATGACATGTACCTGTGATTTATATGGCGAATTCTTGATCACCTCATACGATCCACCACCAGGGGGAAAACACTGGTCAAGAAGGGTTTCTTGACTGGATCTCTTTGAAGGCCATATTAAAATATAATCTAAACGTTATAAAAAGTAAAGTTTACTATTTCCCATGTTTTTTCCTCCTTTCTTTCTATTGGTGCTTTTGACACAAGACAGAAGAATACTGAACACTTAAATATGCTGGTCAAATGCAACACTGCGAAAACTTTTTTAAAATGTAAAAATATCAAGTGTTTCATCAGATCTTAATAAAAGTGTACTTCTAGAACATGCTTTTGGATTTGTTATAATTGTTGGGAAGGCAAGAAATAATACACATTTAAAAAAAACTTCTGTCCATATACAAAGTGTCATATGGCTACTGAAGCAGAGCCAGGCCACATTACCCTTCTGTTCTTTTTCCTCTGTTCTACGATTCTGCCTTACTTGACTAACTTGGAGAATGGAACAATATTTAAAAAAAAAAAAAAAAAGAAAGAAAGAAAGAAAGAAAATCTAGGGTTGGATGGAATCTTTCATATTTTATAATTCCAATGTTTTATTTTAAAGATGATAATAAAGGCAGAAACTTGTGCTGTTACAACTCATTTAAATACTCAGTGGTAATAAAATGATTATGTATCTGGAGGCTTTTTTTATCTGTTAATATTTTTTCACTATTTGACTTTTTCCCCCATACAAGTAAGTGTTTTGAAGAAATAAAACTAGGACAGATTCATGCAGATGGCAGGATCTCAGACCCCAAACTAATTATCCACAATAAATATTTCCTAAAACACGTTTTTTGCTCAGGATGCTTAATTTCTCGTGTTATTATCTAAATCCAATTTCCTAACTATATCGGCTGAAAGAGCAGGCTATCACTCAGACTTTTTTATGGGCTCCTCCTCATTATTATGGGGGAGAATAACAATTGAGACAAGTTGAGACAAGTATTTGGAAATGTTTGATATACAGTCACCTTTGTCCCCAAAGAAGTTAGGGGACAACTAACTCTTTTGAGAGAGAATCAATCATAAAACATATATATGTTATTCTATACGTCTATATATTATAAATATACACAATTGTGCATTTGTGTTGTTTGAATGTTGTGATGCTTCTTTGAATTATCATTCACTAAGATGCTTCTTGAATGAGAGAAACAATAAGATAAGCTTTTTACTTATAATTTAGAGACACATCACTTTTTCTTTCTGCTGTCTGAATTTCTTCAACAAAAGCATCTTCATTTTATATTAAAAAACAAACACACAAACAAAAACATACTGGCTTTCATTTCAGGTATTTGTTGTACCAGGCCAGAAATAAACATGTCATGAAGAACTGGAGTCCTTCTTAAATCTCTTAGAGAAAAATTATAGAATAACTTAAGAGTTAAGACAAGTCCTATAACATTTATTTCAACGAAAAAGTGGCACTTTCACGACATTTTAATCTTTAGCAGGTGCAAGACTTCAATACTCTTTTTGAACTTGAGAGTTAGTCTATCTTTTTAGAATATTTGCCTGTAGGGAGTCCAACATACAGGTAAACTGTCACAATCCTGGAAACCCCTCAATTCTAATCAGCCTTCTCTAGCCACATAAATGATTGTTTGTCATAAATCAGAGATAAAGACAAAATTGTGTTTGGAGAGAAAACTTTCTTCTCAGTGCCCTAGGGGTGACCTCCTTCCCCAGTGGTAAAGAAAGGTAGGCTTTTGTCTTTGTTTGGGAGACGATATGCAAATGAGATAGGTGAGTATGAGACAGATGAATCAAAATCCATGCATGATAAAACAGAGGGATTAAATGCCTGCATTTGGAATTAATTTAGGAAGGATTGTCTGGTCTCTTTAAAGAATTCTTTCTCAGAAAGTGTTTGGAGACTCATTTGATTACAGATGCCACAGAGTGAGTGCTGCTTCTGTGTATAAACCAAAAACCTGACAATCAAAGGGAAGAGTGGGAAGGGATTTGTCATAATTTAGAATTGTAAATAACAGCACTAGACACGGAGTGTGAAACAATGTAAGGGAACATTATTTTCCTAACCAGAACAGTTATTACAAATAGATGAATAATAAAATAATAATTCTTGGGGGAGGACATGTGAGAACATTCATTCTTGTTCATATTCAGTAAAAATGTTCAATAAAAAAAGAATTGCTCCAATTATTAAGAACAGACATTCCTTTACAGTCTCAAAGGGTGGAAGAACTTTACAGTTAGTAAATTGGAAATATTAGAAACAATTTGTAGAAACCCCTTGGAGAAACAAATTTTCTTGATGATACTTTATCAGCGGAAGACAACTTAACGAGTTTGAAGTATTGGGTATCCACAGCAAATACTGGTGTTTGCCAGTCACTTTCCTCATCAAACTTTACAGAATCTCCTTTATACTGTATAGGACATAAAAAAAAAAAAAAAGAAAAAGAAAAAAAAGAAAAAAGAAAAAAAGGAAGAGAGAAAAGAAAGAAAAAGAACCAAAAAAGGAGAAGAAAAGCCTTATGGGATTGTTAAGGGGAAAGTAGTGCCCTCAACTACAATTGTGTCTCATTAACTATACTGTTGAATCCAATCCTGTCCAATGCATTTAATCCACAGACTGAAGAGTGTTTTGTGACAGATGTTGCCAACACATTAAGGGCAATTTCGTGTGCTCGAAATGTATAGAATGTGCTGTCTGACGGAGTTTACTTGGCAAATGGCAAGGCAAGAGGAAACAGATTTTTCATTTTAGCATCTCCGGATGTCTGGGTTTGCTCAATGTTTAAGCTGCAAAGAAAAATACTGTAACATGCTGTAATCCACTAAAAAGCACAGTAACCAAACAGCTGATGGCAATGTCTGGTCTATTTTAGCCACTGCCTCTGCAAAACAAAGCTGCTCATACTCAAGAGATGTAGGGTGGATCTGGTTGCTCTAGTTCTGAAATAAACAATTTCAACAGTAATTTGGATATAGTTTCCAAAGATCCTTGATGTGGAGTAAACATAGCTGACCTAAAGCCACAAGAGTATCTGTTTTAACCTTCTGCCAACAGTTGAAAGAAATTTCAAGTCCTAGAAAGTTCCTCAGTATTTTAATTTCCCAGCTGAAATGTAGGATCACCGGCAAACTGGAGAATAACATGGCCTGGCTATCTCCCAAGAAGATCACGCATAGCTGGCTTGAAACCTATATGAATGCCAGCACGTGGACTACAGTGAGAAGTACCTGTACGAATATTCCAATGACTGTCAGTACTCTAGGCCAGTGCCACTCCAATTTACGATCTGCACACCAGCAGTAGCAGCAGACGAAGAATTAGAATCCAAATCAGAATCTCTGGGCATCGAGCTTGGGAATCTGTGTTTTAACAAGCTTTCCAGATGATTCTGATGCTCTCTGAAGTTTGAGAAGTGTGCTCCATCTATAAACTGCTATTGTATAAACCAATGTTGCAGCACTTAGATACAAATAATCGACTTTATTTTATTTATACTGTTTCTCAATGATTTGTTTTAAGACAGTCTTGTGATGGGGCATGAGCCTTTATAATAATACTCCCATTGTATCTTGTTTAAAAATGCTAAGAGGCCAAAAATGCTACATTTTTGATGAACTGAAATGGGGCAATTAACTGAATAATTCAGGCCTATGCCTGATGGCATGACATGCTTCCATTTGATCAGTTTTGCTTGTGCTGTGTCACATTTGGAAATTCTTCCTTATTTGAAATCCATGCAAGCCTTGAATTTTAAATCATAGGAACATTAAAGTAAAAGGTAAGAAAATTATTTGGATAATACAAGTGAAAAGTAAAGAAATATCATCCCCTTTTCCCCTCTTGTTGTATCTAGTTCCCTTATGTCAAAATGTTGTGGCCTATATTGTATAGTGTTTTCCTATAGTAACTTATGCAAAACTGCAGGATTTTTTTTTTATAGTAATCATTCAACATGACTTAGAAAATGTGGTTTACCATCATTTGTCTTCATCCTCATTTGTACGTTTTTCTGCCTGTCGATTTTTAATATTTCTAACTTAGTTAGAAAATAATATAGTTGAATTTTTGTACCCCAGACTATTCTTAGCATATGCCAAGTGGAATGTAGAGAATATTAAGAGCTTACAAGTAAACTAGTTAATGGAAATGATTTTCCAATAGCAAGGATGATTTGATAATATAAATGGCATAAAGGTAGTTCATTTAACCTGGGGAATAGCTTTCCAAATGAAATGCATTTCAATATTAATGTGCAACGTTCCTTTTAGTATACGCAGAGATGTTTAATCTTTTTTATTTATGATACTGGCATGGGTGTTTTTTTGCTTTCTTGTTTTTAGCAGAAGGGTGCTTGATGAGATTTAAGAAGGACTGGTGCTGTGGGAAGAGAAAAAAAAAAGGAACAGGAAGGCCTCTCCCGCCCCCTCCGCCGCCCCCATCTTTAGAAACACTCATTAATCCTCAACTACCTTGATAAATTTCCAACCAAATTGGAAGGGGCAGTCTGGCTTTAAAACAAATTGTGTTTGAAACCCCCAAAGCTGTGGCAGATCTGGTAGATACGACTTAAACTTTAGCAGTATTTTGGAATGATCTCTGATAAACTGTTGGCGGGACCGGAGAAGGATAGATGGCTGTGGTAAGCCCGAAGTCGCACTGCCCCTAGGACACCATTTTAGCACTTAATCCCTTCCTTCCCCTTATTATTCTATAATTGCTTATTTCAGTATTATACCTTCCAAGAGGGCAAGGGTTATGTTTACATACGTTTTGTAATCCCCATAAATAAGAATTAGACATAGTAGATACTCAAAACAGTTTTGTGAATTTTCTATATCATTGCCTCTGTTCAGTTCAATAAAAAATGGCTAATACTTACCAGCATTTTTTTTTTATTTAGACTGTTTATACTAAGAGAGCCTAAATCATGCCTGCATGTTCACCACTGTCAATTTATAGTGTCTTTGTGCTGTCTACAAGTACCAGGCATATAACATTTGCTTCATAAATATTGGTTGGGGGAATGATGAAAGAACAAAATTCCAAATCAAAAGGTACTTAAAATGCAAGGTTGAGATTACTAGTCAAAATGGAGCATTCCGAAGCTTTTGAGAAAACTGGTTCTCACAAAGGGCAGTTCAGTTTTAAAACCACGGTTTGGCACACATATCTGTGCCTTTATCAATATCTTCAACCATCATATCCTTAAAAGATGAGATCTGAAATTCACTTGATGTAAAAAGTTCTCTTAATGCCACCATAGGAAGTTATTAAAATAAAAAAGTATTTGCGTCTGTGCACATACCAGTATCTCTGAATGAGCAGTGATTTTGTTTGATCTAGGAGGGACATTTGCCAAGGTCCTAAGACATTTTTGGTTGTCAAACTGGGGAAGGGGTGCTACTGACACCTAGAGGCCATTGATGGTAGAGGCCATCCTAGAACACACAGGACACTTCCTCACAACAATTATCCAGGCAAAAGCATCTTTACTGTTGAGGTTAGAAACCCTAGTGTATACAGGCAGATATTCATAAGCTCCATTTGTACAAAATGAGAAATATTTGAAACTGCAGTAATTAGAAAATGGCACAAAGTATCTATCCAGTCTGCTCCCTACAACTAACAGCAAAATCTTAGTTTCTGTGCTGAGATTTTATTTATGATATAAATCAGTTTCTTAAAGACCGATATCTAGCTCAACTGCCCAAATCCTATAATTTATCAATAAAAGGAAGAAAGACTATTATGTGACTTTCAATGGCTATATGATTATATTTAGTTCATATTTATGTTGATATTTATTTTGGAAATATGGGTAACTAGAGCTGCGTTTCTCTTTCCTAAATTTAGATGGATTAGATTCAATTAATACATTTCACTGCTCCCTAGAGGTGTGTACCTGTGGGCTAAAGGTATGATGTTTAGATGTAGGGCATTTTCCACTGCTATATGATAAATTTAGAACAGTTATGTACATAGTTTATCTAAAAGGAGAATATCTATTGGCTGTAAAATAGTTATTCTCCTTTCACTCTTGAACATTCTTAATTTTGTTACTTTTTGATTCAGTTATCATTAGTTAGAACTGTTTTCAAACAATTCTAAACAAACCTGTTTTTAAAAATATGTAATATTAAAAGACACTAAAACCAAATTAGTTTTAACTATGAAGTCCCCTTTAAAGGAATCCTAATTATATACCATGTGTATTCAACTGTGAATAATGGTTTCAATTATCTGTTAAGTACTTATTTATACAATAGTGTCATTTTGAATAAGAATATAAAGTAAATATGTCACACTGAAGTATTTCTTACCTAAGCAGGTACATAGATAATTAGGATTCTCAGCAATGCTTTATTGAATTCTTTAGTGCTTAAAATGAAAGAAATTTGTGTAGTGGTGACTTTTGATGTTTTTAACAAGCTTCCTTAGAATTCGAATGGATGAAAATGGCTTTTAAAAATATTACATTATTGAAGGAAGGATTGGAACATTTGAAGATATGGAGCCCAATGGTTAAATGATTTTGTTGACTGAAGTGCAATAGAACAATTAGCTCTTTTATCATTAAACTTGCACACCTGGTTAAAATTACAAAAGGAATTGCATTATGCACGTGGGTTATTATATTCTTTTCCCTTCATATTTCGACTTAAGGAGATCACAGTTCCTGAGCCAATAGAAATATTAAGTGTGCGTCGAAGGATCCCAGGTCTTCAGTGGCTTCAGCAACAATGTTGGGTATATTTACTTTCACCAGCCCCCCATTCCAATCCCATAATCAAGAGTGGCCCTCAGCTTGGAGGGTTGTACCTCACACAAACATGCTCCATTGACATCTATGTGGTGTGGTATACATGACATGAAGGAATCACATTATTTTGGTGGAAAAACTAATAGTGCAACCTAAGTCCTTTATCTTCACTGTCCGAGACTCCTGTGGTATATGCCTTCCTCACATAGGTCTACAGTTCCAAAATAAGTTGAAAGAGATTTGAGGGAGAAAAATTAAAAAAAAAAAAATTAAAAAAATTAAAGACCATTAAGCTATGGCACTTAACAAATGAAGAATGGGTTAGTCATAATGTATTTCACTGTCATCCATACTTTTTAAGATACAAAGAAAACCACTGATATCTACTCATAAAATATATTACATAATAAAAAATGATATTAGAGATATGGGAGGCAGGTCCTTACCACTTTCCTACCTTAACGATAACTTCAAAAATATACTATCTCTTTAAAGATGAGCAGAACTGATTTTCCTTATTTTTTCATTCCAAGAAGGGGTATAAAGTAGACAATGTTAAACTAACTTCTCTACCAAAGTACAGTCTATGTCTCATTTTTATAGCTGAGTTAGCATCTTGAAAGATATTTCATAGTGGAAACCACATGTTTAGGTCAATGGCACTGTTAAGCCAATGTTTGCTGTAAGTTAATGTATTGGAAGAGTTTAAAGGTAGATAGGACAACTCAATGATGAGATCAACATATTTTCCATTCATGCTTGTCCTGTCCAGAAGACATTTAGACTAAATAAGCATAAAGTCGCCCATGAGACTGTGGCTTCCTACTCTAGTTCCACTTATCTCCAAAAGTAGGCTCCTACAGGTAGATCTGGGACGGCCTCTTTAGCGTAAAGATCACATGGCTTCCAATTCACCCTTCTGGTCTAATTCCCAAAGAACATGCACATAGAACCACTCTTCCCCCCACACCGAACTACTCCTCCTTCTCTGACCCATCTTGTTCTCTTACCCTTGGTGTCTTTGCCAGGAGTCTTGGGCATCTACAGCAGGTTCATATGTGTGCTCTTGAGATTTTTATCAAATGCTACACTTTCTGTATCTGACCCAGGTTGTTGGTCATTTGCTCCTCTCTCCTCTCATAATATTGGACACACACCTTCATCATGATCATACTTCATCGCTCCCCTGGACTCTAAATTCGCTGTGCCATTCACAATGCTTTATTCATTTCCAGCGGTTCTAAAGCCTAGCCATGTGTCTATCATGCAACAGGTTGCCATGGTGCTGAGTGACTAAATCAGTGAATGGCACTCGCTCATCAGCCAGTTACCTGTGAATTTACAGAAATGTAAAATCAAGAGCAACTGCTTGCTGAAACTGGACAAGAGGATTTGATTGAAATAAAAGAAGCAATCCCTTTATTGGACAACAGGATGATCTTAAAAATGTATCCATTCAATTGCTTCGCTTTCCTTTCAAAGCTCCCGTCTGACCACTGCCAGCTTGATGTTCTTGTCATTTAGTGTGAGAATTCCTGGGCTTCTAAGAGCCATGCACTACCCAAGGATGTTACAGTTCACTATATAATTTCCACCCTATGGAAGACTTACACATATTCAATTACACGTTGCAAAATTTCCTTTATATATCACAGCCAAGACACTGCCACAAATGCAGTGTAAACTTTTTTACTAGGGCTTTTCCGTGCCATCAACGGTATTAATAGCTATATATCTACCTAAGATTCTTGTCAAACCATCTGATAAGAGAAAACATGCCTTATTCACGTATACAGCAATCTCTTTGTATACCTCCAAGTAGACTTTCAAAGTTCAGAAAGTTTGAAATGCACGTCAGAAGCAGGATGCCAGACCAGTCTTTTTCCAAATGATCAGGCAAATAGGGTTCCTAAAAGATGTCTGAATATTTATGGGCAGCGTCTTTTGTCTGGTAAAAGGTTTATCTCGCTTTAACTAGCACTCAGGACTGTGAGCTGTTGTAAAGCTTCTCATTAAAAACTTCTCCTTACTGACAAATAGGCCAAAAAACCCAGCTGCAAATAATTTTCAAGGTCTTGCAGGATCCTATTGGTGAATGGTCCTGGGAAATCAAGTCTCAAACCACAGGGGTGATCAAGAAGAAAAGCTGCCCGTTATCCTACTTATGGCCATGTTTATAGTGCAAATTGCCTAAATATGTCACACGGCACCTTGATTCTGGCTATTACTAGGAAAGTAGCTATTCCTTGTCCTGCAATTTGCTACAAAATGTACTTTATTTTGTGGTCCCACAGAGGACATTTCTGGACTATTTGTTTTCTCCTTTAAGACATTTTTAGAAATTTGCCTGGTTAGAGCTGGCAACTCAGCTATGGCTAAGGATACAGGTGTGAAGTCAAGACCCTATTAAAAACCGAATTTACTCCTTTTAAAGTACATTTTCTATTAGTATTATTATAACTAACATGTCTCAGACTCAGTATGTACCTTATTGATGAATTTTTTTGAAATTTAATGCTGAGATGAAATACATCCTGGTGGAGTGGCCATATCTTAAAGTAAAAATTTACATATTAGCACAAACCAAACATATATTCTGAAGACTGCAAGATGTCAATTAACACACATACATTTGCTCGCTAGATGAGAATCAATTTTATGTCTCTTCATTGTCCTATTTGTTGTAGAAACTTAGTTACATCTTTTATTTCACTTAGAATTTTATTGCCATTTCTCCTAAACAGTAATGCTATAAGTAATTGTGACTTTTTCTTAGTATTATAGAATGGTCTGAAACTCTGTAGTATCTTGTTCCTCAAAGTGTGGTCCAGGACCAGATAGTATCAGCTGGGAGCTTAATGCGGAATCGCAGGTCCAACCCCAATCCCTTAGAATTAGAATCTGCAGTTCAGTAAGATCCCCACATGGGTGTGGGGACAGAGCCCCAAAAAGCAGTTTCCAGGCTCTCGGCCTCACATAGAAAGGTGCTGGCTCAGGTAGTAAATGGCCATTGACTGTGATCAAATGGCCATCAGCTGTGGCTAGTTGGCCGTCAGCTGTAACCAGTGAGCCATTGGCCATGAATATAACTGCCGTGGCTAGGCTAGCAGAAAAAGGGGGAGCTAGCAAGAAGAGGGTGGCTGAGTCTGCAAGCGGTGCAGTGAGGGTTGAGAATTGTGTTGCTCCTGGTTCCTGTGTCTCCAACCCAGCCGCCAGTGAGAGTATAGTGGTGTGACTCCCCTACCTATGGCTCCGTGGGTGTTCCTTTTTGGCCTAGCCATATCCTGCGTTCTTATGTGGGGATTGGGATCAGAGACCCTGCAGACCCCGCCGGATGCCCAGCACGACACACGGCGCAGCGAGCAGGGTACGGTGCAGGCCAAAGCTCTCCGAAGGGCGGTGGAGCGGTTTGTGCGTATGAACACTCAGTCTCAGGAAGACCAGGAGGAGCAGCTGCCTGAGAGCTGGACCCCATGGAGGGGTGGGAAGACATGGATGGTTCCCCAACCAGCAGAGGACGGAGAAAGCGAGGGTCCTTGCAGCCCGGTGGGCTGGGAAGTGCTTGCTGAGGCAGCCCGGATGCAGGACTTGTAGTCCCAGGAGGAAACGCTTGCTGAGTCCTCCATGGGAGCTGAGGGTGAGGTCAAGGTCATCCCTCACCCCCAGGACAGCCCTGGCGAATGACTATGGACTATGGGGAATTGCCTTCCATCCCTAATTTAATGGACAGCTTGACTGTTTGGGAACATCCCACCATGTAGTGGAACTGGCGGATGTTTGCTTTTGTGTCTTGACCGGCCACCATCGAGAATATGTAAGCACCTTGACTGTGAGTCGCTATTGTTCCAGCACGGTACCCTGAGAGGCCCAGAGAGAGTGGCAGTGCCCTGAGAGCCCTGGCTGAGTCCAGGAAGTCTGGCTGTGTCCAGAGAGAGTGGCAGTGCCCTGGGAGCCCTGGCTGAGCCCAGGAAGTCTGGCTGTGCCCAGAGAGAGTGGCAGTGCCCTGAGAGCCCTGGCTGTGTCCAGGAAGTCTGGCTGAGCCCAGAGAGAGTGGCAGTGCCCTGAGAGCCCTGGCTGTGTCCAGGAAGTCTGGCTGTGTCCAGAGAGAGTGGCAGTGCCCTGAGAGGCCCTCGTGTGCCTGGGGAGACTAGTGGTACCCTAAGAAGTCCAGGAAGTCTGGCTGTGCCCAGAAGTACTGGTGGTGCCCTGAGAAACCCTGGCTGTGCCCGGGGAGACTAGTGGTACCCTAAGAAGTCCAGGAAGTCTGGCTGTGCCCAGAAGTACTCGTGGTGCCCTGAGAAACCCTGGCTGTGACCAGAGAGCTTGGCTGTGTCCAGGAAATAGCATTCACCTCCAGGCTCCTTGCACAGGGCCCCTTGCGGAAGACGCTTGTCGCGTAGATTGTGAGGCGAGACCCTGTAGGGGTGGAGTGTGGGGACAGAGCCCCAAAAAGCAGTTTCCAGGCTCTCGGCCTCACATAGAAAGGTGCTGGCTCAGGTAGTAAATGGCCATCGACTGTGATCAAATGGCCAGCAGCTGTGGCTAGTTGGCCGTCAGCTGTAACCAGTGAGCCATTAGCCATGAATATAACTGCCGTGGCTAGGCTAGCAGAAAAAGGGGGCTAGCAAGAAGATGGTGGCTGAGCCTGCAAGCGGCGCAGTGAGGGTTGAGAATTGTGTTGCTCCTGGTTCCTGTGTCTCCAACCCAGCCGCCAGTGAGAGTATAGTGGTGTGACTCCCCTACCTATGGCTCCGTGGGTGTTCCTTTTTGGCCTCGCCATATCCTGCGTTCTTGTGTGGGGAGTGGGACCAGAGACCCTGCAGACCCCGCCGGATGCCCCGCACGACAATGGGTCACTCATGGTCAAGTCTGAGAACATTTGCTCTATTTTTTTTTTTTAAATGTCTGCCATGGCTCTGTTTGGATACATCTTCTATTGCATTGCTTCTAGAGAGATTCTTGGTTTGTTTCTTCATGATTTTGTTAATTTATTTTTCAGTTCCTACTTGAGTGCCAAGCAGCTTCAAATAATCTTAGTAACATGAATGTACCTTCCACAAACCTGTTATAACCCCAAATGGCCACTGAGACTGAGTTGAGTTCCTCAAAAGTCTCCATAGGATTTCTGCTTTATCTATAAAATCTCCTTTACAAAAAAAATTTTGTTTCCTATGAGACATTTTCATGGCAACCTTCCATTCTTTCCAAATATTCTGCTTCATCAATGAGTCTGAAGTGTCTATTACAGCCCAGGATTAGAAGATGCGCCATATGTTTTGTACAATCCTCAGTCAGCATCTACATGCATAACATAAATATAAGGTGTTAGAAAGGTGTCGGAAACAAATTCCAAAATAGCACTACTTGTTAGGCTCTGATGGAATTAATGAAAAGTGCCAAAGTTAGTTTAAAAATTAAAGTTTTTGAAAGTTCTTTTTTATCTTGGTCTTTTGTCTTAACTTCTGACCACAATTTCCAGTTACTCACTGAATCTGGAATCTCAGGCATGTCCCATTCTGAATATTTTCTTTCTCTTTCTATCCTCATCGTGTATTCTTTCTGTTCTGTTTGATTCTTGGAATAATACGGAAAATTCCAGGTCATCCTTGCCGCCTCCTTCTTTCTCACCATTTATAACAAATCCATAGTCAAGTCTTGTCAGTGCTATTTCATAAATGTCCCCAAACCCTCTCTCTCTTCCTTTCAAGTGCTACTAGGTAGGTTGAATACTATCTCTCATTAAGATTAATCCAATTACTTCCTGTGGTGTACCTCTGTCAGTCTTGGCTGAAGGCATTTATTTTTTTAATACTCTCCACATGTTATTAGTTTCCCACAAAGTGAATCCTGCCTTTTCAACATAGAATTGAAAAGGCCCCACATTTCCTAGACTCCCTTGCTGTTAGAGATCCATGACTTCCGCTAATCAGAAGCACCTGCAAAGGACTTAGATTTGGAAGAAAGTTTAGAATGAGAAGTGGACAGGACATGTGGCATCCTTTTTGCTGGCCAGGTGGTGGCAGAAGTAGCATGATTCCATGTTTTGCAGCAAAGAGATTTGGGGGTTAGCAGTGGCAGTAGCACCCCTTTTGGTCATGTAACAGGAGATCTAAAAATTTATTGTCGGCTAATATTCAGCATTTTATTTGCTATCAGATTAATCTATTGTAAGATTTTCCATAGCAACTATGAAATAAAAATAAATGCTAATTTCACTGATTGAATTTATTTTTGAAGGTAGATGGGGTGAGAAACTAAACTAATATCACTGTATTAAAATAGTTCACTAAGATAGTTTTATTATTTACTACTTCTCCTTGAAGGGAAACAAATACAACTTTGTCTACTAACTGGTGTTCAAAATTTGAAGTGTTTATCATTGTGTGGCCTTGATGGTATATACCCTTTTTATATTACTATTTTAAACTTCTACAAAAAATAACATGGGGCTACAAATACATTAAACATTGCAAAAAATGTTCTTTCTGACTTTTCATCCATCAGCTGAAATTATGCTATTGTA
Organism: Rhinolophus ferrumequinum; assembly: GCF_004115265.2. Classification (NCBI taxonomy): domain Eukaryota; kingdom Metazoa; phylum Chordata; class Mammalia; order Chiroptera; family Rhinolophidae; genus Rhinolophus; species Rhinolophus ferrumequinum. Next base: position 20,171,417 of record NC_046300.1, read on the forward strand.
TGAAAGTTATTCAAGAGAAAAATATTCAGAATCAGTTTTTTCTCTTAGTTTTCCTCCCACCTTTTTCTTTTAGCCCTCCTTCACTTTCTCATAGATTATATGTGCGATAGGCGGGGAAATGAATGTTCAGCAAAATCAGGCGATTTTGACTAGCGTCAGAGGTTTTCAACATATACTTTTGCTTTATTTCATGCAAGAGCAAGCTTGAAGCCATCTGCCTGCCAACAACTACATCCTTCATTCCCATTATGGAGACAGAACCCCCACCTCATCATTAAGAGGCAATCTTCAAAGGGACATTGTTTTTGCTTATTCCCGTTGTGACAGATGTTTTATATCATCTACCTCCACATGCTAACTCATCTGTAAGGGACTGCCCACTCTCTGCAGCCAGCTGTGGAAATAGCTCCAGTGTCATCTGTGGCAGCTCTTGTTCCATTCTTCTGACCTCACCAAAGACCACATCCAAGAGCAGGAAAAACAAACAGCCCTGTTAACTTCCTTGAAAACATTTCCAGGGCAGGAGATAGGCCAGCTTTAGACAAGAGCTCTTTACAAAGTATGTAACAAAAGAGAGGCAAGCTTATTTGAAACACTCAAATGTCACCAAGCTAGCCAGTCGGGGTAATCCTTAGATTAAGGAATAATGAAGGAATAGCATCTGTGAGCATGATTCAGCTGAAAACATCTGGTTGACTCAGAACCACTTCAATTAGCTGGAGTATGCATCCATCAATCATTTCTTTTCTTTTGATTGTATAAAGTTCCCACGAGGAAATGTTTACATCACCAATTCATCCAACTGTTTGAAATACGGTGAAAAGAATATATAACATATATTTTTTTTTTAATGAATAGATAATTAAATAAATTGTTATGTGGTGGAATTATACCCTGATATTAGAATATATTGTAGGAACAAACTTATTCTGCTTTTAAAGAAGTCTTATCTTGGCTTGCTTGAAATTGACAAAGCAAAACTTTTAGTAATAAGAATTATTAATACATCACTTTCTAATATCGATGGGGCTGCTTATAGTATTTATGCCAACTATCTGCAATGTAAGAGCCTTAATAACTTTTTAAAAGATGTTTTGTTGATATTTAGAGGTTAGGATCAAGAACATTCATTCATTAATTCATTCATTTATTCACTAATACTTACTTTGGGCCTATTATGTCTTTCCCTGAAAGAACTCTGAGTTAAGTAGTTAAATAACTTTAATGAGACAAAACAAATATTCAAAAATGTAATGTAGACAAAGTGATTGAGGACATTAAAGTTTTCCATAGAAGAAATTGGCAATACAATGTCAATATCTGTTTTCAGTTAGTTTAAAATTTCAGCCTGCTGATTGCTAACTCAACTCCTGGAGCCATGGTGAGGTCCATGACTTGTGTCTCCCCTATAAGTGAAGGCATTATCTTTGCTGTAGCGGGCACTGTGGACCCCCAAGAAACAGCCTGAGATCACTGAGCATGAGGTTGAAGAATAGAACATGAGAAGGAGATGCTCTAAAAATGAGAGACGATTGTAGATTGCACACACGTTAGATTGTGCCTAAGAACAACTTAATAGTTATCTTAGTTATCAGGAAGGGATGAGTAGCTCTCTCTGAAGAAGAGTTGACAGTAATTACAGATGTGTTCATTTCTGTTGTCAATTGTAACTCAAGTATGGGGAGAACCTCTGCTCTCCTTAGCTGTTTCATTAATGTCAACTGTCAACCCGCTTGTTAATTAAGTGGTAATATTTTATTGTGTCATTTCTCCTAAGAATTTTGCCTGCATGCCAGAAATAACCATTTGATTGAAAGCTTTTAGTGTTTGTATGGCAATGAAATAGCAAACACAGATAACCCACACATTCCATGTAACTACCTATTCTGACTATGGTAGGCATTTTGTGAAATTATATAAAAAAACAAAAAACTTAGTTAACAGTTCCATGGTTTCTTCTTAGGATAGACATAATAACTATTAATATACAGTGGTCTTGGGATAGGCTTAACTTTTAAAAAGTTATATTTACCCAGTGCACAAAATTCAAATTTAATTAAAAATAGTAAAACTTCATTAGTTCATAACAGTTTCTGTGGTTTTCAAAACCACGGTTTCCTTTACATAACATTCATTGGGGGACATTATGAATCAGGAAATCAATTATCAAAATTAAAAATAAAAAAATTGTATTCTAAGAATTTATCTATATAATACATAATTTTGTCCCATACTACTTGGTACAGCTATATTGTGGACTCAGATGGGTAAAATTATCTTTTAAAGACATTTTTAGGGTGAATGTAGTATGCAAGGAGGTAGTGTGCAAGAATTTCAGAAAAGGAAATACAGAAAAGGATAGAGAACGGTTTTTGATTTACCATGCTTTTTGAAAACAACTAAATGCAATGCTTATTTTAGCATTCTTATAACACCTAAATTGTGAAGACCAGTAATCATATCTGTCAATTTGCTCACACCACAAAATTTTCAAAAGCCAAAGTATAAATGAGTCTCCTCAGACACAGAGGAGTAAGAGATACGCTGATTCATTTCAAATACCAAAAGCTTATCAGCAAAAGTGAATGACAGTCTTTTTTTTTTTTTTTGACCTGGTTTGATTTTAACCTGTATGGCTAATTTTCAGCAGGTCAGTGAGGATCTTCCTTCTTATTACTACCATGCATGACCTAATTTAGGAATCAGATCTCCAGAGGTGGTGGGACATTTTTCATATAGATACATTAAAAAAAAAAAAATTAGAAATGTCAATAATGTCAACCAGGAGTTCTGAGGAGTTCTAAGGCTAACACTCTAAAATCATATCAAATTAACCAAATCAATCCGTACTTTTTTTCTTGGAACCTGGGGGTGGGGAAAAGCAGGGAGATCATTTGGTGAAAAATGTGGAAACCAAGGTTTGTGAATATAGTGGCAGAAAATGTGACCATCAACAGAACTTAAAGAGCAATTGCAGCTGTCTCAAGCAGTGACTCTAGCATTATGCTGCCTGGGCCCCATGTCGTAGAGAGACATAGCCTGCCAGGGACCTAGAGTTACTGGTATCGGAATCTATTCTGGGAGGGATTTCCTAAGCCAGCTCCGTGGAGGCATCCGAAGTAGTAAAATAAAATTGCATCAGAAACTGCATATTTTGATTATAACTACTGAGAGACAGGGAATTATAATGAGAATGTAGAAAAACAGTTCAAAAAAATTATCCTAGGATTAGCAACTCTAGCAATTACTGACTCCACAAACTGCATTAAGCAGGTGTTACACTCACCTGTGTACGAAGTAGCTGTGATGGTTTGCATGATCTGAATCAGGGGTTCTATAGTCCTGATAGCTGCATACCTCCCCCGACCCCGCGGAATGTCATTCCTCCTTTATTCTTCTCTGGGAAACTCTTTCTCTGACCGTTTATTTTACGTATCTCAGATTTCTTGGAAGAGAGGCTCCGAGACCCCATGCAAATCCAATATTGATTTTATGTCCCAAAAGGAGTGGCCTGGTTTTTACCTTTAGTGATTCAGAAGAAGGTCAATGAGACACACGAAATTTGTTTCTGTAGTATTAGGATTTCTGCGTTTTGTAAATTGTTCTCAGTGTTATTACATTAATGTAGGATTTTAAGCAAAACCTCCTAAGTAGTTTAAAGATTTAATTAGAAAAACTCTTAAAAATGAAGTAGGAAATAGTCCATCATTATTAATAATTATTTTCCTTTCATTTAAAAATATGAGCCTATATGAAAAGACGAAAAAAAATCATGTTTTTTGGTTTTCTTTTTAACGACTATTTGTATTTTTGCTTTATAAAATAGATACTATTTAATATAAGGAAAATGATAAAATATTCCTTTAGAGGAAAGTATTCGATTTGGGTTTAATTCAGGATTCCTTGAGCTTTCTGAATATGGGGGGCTTGAAAAAAGTAAGATTCTGGTCTTCAAAATAAAATTAAATCAAAATTATTATATAACGCTCAAATTACTTACATGCTTTACTGATAAACTATCCTATGTGTAGAAAAATGGTAAAAGATTTTAGCATATAGTTTCAGACAGTGCTCTAATCAACACAGGCTTAAAGAAAATATCACATTTTTTTTGCATCGTGCTTTCACAGAATTTTCTTATAGTTATTTACCATGTTCTTTATCTAATCCACCTGTTTTAAAATGCAAAACATATCATTAAATTGATAACCTGAAATATCTCTACAATATTAGTGGGTCATTTCCAATGATTATGTGAATTAAATGTAAGGTATACTTACCTCAGACATATCATTTTGCGTTATATAGTTTTGATACAAAAATAAATTATAATACTAATTGGTTGAATATGCCTGTCAAAATCAAACCTTTTAACTAAATTATGTGAATTCCTTTCCACTTAAAATATAATGAAGGGGTTGCTAAAAGATTAAGGGGTTGCTTTCTTCTTGTACTAATCTAATCAGCATTAATGGACATAGATAATTTACTAATATTTTGTATTCTATGTACAAAAGGACCTAATTATAATTGTTTTATTAATCTGTCAACTTGATTTACTCCGGGTTAAATTATATAACCTGATATATAAAAATTTAATGAAAATCAAGCTAGATATAATGAAACAAAATTGGTATTAACTGTATTAAAACATACCTGTCTCAGTCCTGCCACCAAACTGTGCAATATTAGAAAAGGCAATTAACCTCTTTGAGTTTCACTTCCCTCATCCATAAAAAACATTTTTCTATAGTATTCAGTTTTATATTTTGTGATAGCATATATAATATTATCAAGAGCCTCATAAGAAGACAGAACAAAGGATTTCTATGTAACCTAAATAGGCAGAGCATTACTCCAGAGCTAGAAAACTGTGAATCCGGAAGCACCTGATTGCTAATGCCTAGAATTCTCTACAAGGTTAACCAACTTTTCATTATGTAGTAATAGAAAAATACACATACTTATCCACACTAAGATGCTAATAACCAGATCAAATTCTTCAGAAGAGGTTTCCAGAGAAGCACACGCATCATTATTTAGTTGGACTGGAAGGCTATTTACTATTTCAATGGTCCCTTTCTGGGCTCCTACCAAACACACACACACACACACACACACACACACACACACACACACACACACACCTATTTTAAGTCAAGGCCCACTGATATATGCAACTAGAATCCCATGGATCTTTTCTTTAATAAAATTTATTAAGATTCATATCCCTTAATATACTCATTTGATTTATCTTTCCTCCCTAATACACTGTAAGTTTCATGAGGGCAGGGACTGAACCTGTTTACTGTGCTTTGTATGTCTGAACACGGAACAGCACACAGTGGCCAGCACATAGTGACTTCTCTATAAATATTATTTAAATAAAAAAGCAAAAGAGAGAAAGAATGAGCTTTTGGATCTAAGTGTCTTGAAAAAAGGGCATCGTGGGCTGGGGGCCACGGGGGTGAAGGATGTTGAAAATAATAGCTGAGGTTCCCAAAAACAAATTATAGCTTCTTGACAATTTCATAAGAATCTGGCTTCAAATTTTTAACATGGCTTGTCAGCATATTCTTTATTATTTTATTAGTATTTTCCCTTTTGGAATGTAAGTCTCATATGGGAAGGAACCTCAGTTATGATCAGTTTTGTATTCCAAGTGCCTAAAATGGTGCCTGGCATACAGCAGACATTCAATAAATGTTTATTGAAGGAATGAATAAATGTATGAATAAATGACGCCAGCTCCAGTTTTCCAATAAGTTTACTGCCTTAAAAGCAATCTCACATTTTTAGTTTTACGGAAAAAAAAAAAAAGTGACTGGATAAGAAATACCTAATTTTTCATTGCTGTCTTTCTCCCAAGATACAGACCACAGAAATTTTCTTGATTCTACTGGAAATATTCTAGAAGTTAATTACACAATATTCATAATTTGAACCTCTTAAATCTCCCTTTGGAGGATTCTTAAATACCTTGAGATTAATAAAGTTAAAACATCTTTTCTTCCCCTGAGATATGTCATTAATTTCCAAATGCACATATATTTGATGGGACTATAACTCACATGTTTCTGATTCGTTTATATTTATAGTGTTCTATCACAACTGTGGTTAGGCTTATATGAGCATTTAAAACCTACTTTAGGAGAAACCAGATGGGTTCAAAACTAAGATTTTTGAGGAAATTTAATAAAAAGAAACATGTACGTGCTCTCTCATGGATATTCATTGGAATTTATTAAAGTTAACATAATCGAGAAGAAAAGATATACCTTAAACAAAAGTGTTGTGAAATTTAATAAATCGTCTAATGAATATAATCTGTATAAGACCTAAAGTAAATGGACAGAAAAGGAGACAAAGCTCTATCAGAGATTATAGGAGTATAAGTAAAAATAGACTTTTTCTTCTTGCATACTTTTGACTTGGCTAGGAAATCAATACTGTAACAATTTATTTCATTTTCTAGGACAGTTGTAAGAAGAAATTGTGTCAGCCAGAACATTTCTCATCACATGCCCGGCCATGTGTAATAGAAATAGACATGATCAAATGATCGGACCATTCTGATTTACGTGGGGCTGTCTACATAACTTCATAAGCAAGGGTAATTGCTGCTATCAGGGCAGCCTCGCTGAACCACAGCCAATCAGAATCATAAATATAGGGAACAGATCCTAGTCAATCTCTAGAGAATGGCTCTTGCATTAGAAGTTTGTTCCAGGTGCAGAATTAAGAGAATCTTTTGTTTTGTTGTTACTGTGTTTGTTAGAATTACAAAAGAAAAACATTGACCAGCATCTTAGGTACTGGTTCAGATGTCAGTAATTATATGGTACAGAGGAAAGGTTTATGTTTGAAATATTTAATCCTGTTGTATTACAGATAATATTCCACTAAAAGACCCCCCTGTAGATTGTCTGCCGACTCTCACCAATTTCAGACCGAACCTTATTTTTAGAATAAAGAAATAAAGGAAAGTTAAATCTTGGAGCCACCATCCAGTTTGCACACACTTATCTAGAGGTATGGACATACATTTAGATATTCTTAGGAAACTTACGTCATACATTCCGCTCTTTAAAATGTCAAATCGGAAGGAATGAAAACTCCAAGGAACAGCATGCATAAAATCCTAAAGGCATGGAAAAAAATCCCGCAGGAAAATATGATGTTCTTCAATAATACAGTTCTCACAGTCCCCGAATGTAGCCTTTTCAAGTTGGCCACTTGGAACACTGGAATTATTGAGTCCCTCTGAGCTCATAATTTTATGATCAGTAAAAGTGGTTTTTATTACCAGCATCAACCATAACGTTAAAGAAAAATACAGTTGAAAGCCCTCAGTGCCAAGGATGGGATAATCCACAAAAGAATGAAATAATATATTCTTGTCAAGAAAGCAAAAGGAATTAAAAAAAAAGATTTTTTTTTTTTTTTTCCAAAAACATGAAGAGACAGTCTGTTCTATTCTACAAGTGGTAGCAACCTTCCAGTGGTCATGGTTTCGGGTTTACAGAGTTCCCACATTCACAGGGACAAACAATGAGATAAATAAATCTAAATAAATAGATGTCTCTTTGGACATTCCTATGGGCTTGACAAAGGAGCTAATTGCTTACTTAGTTTGTACCAAGCAGGGAGTTACTGCTATGCTTTTCCTCTTTGTTGCTCTTCCTCTCCCTGGATTGGTGGTTATAGAGGAAAGGAGATTTAGTGAAAAAAGTATCTTCCTGGAATATTATGTAGAATTGGAATGAAATGATTTTGCATGAACATATATGGCAATGTCTCAAACCTTTATATCAATTCCAAAACTTGAATGGGGGTTGGAGTAAATGGCCTCTAAGTTTTCTTCTAATTTAAAGTATCTATCTCTATTTTGCATTTCTTCACTGTATTCAGTTCTCTAAGTAGAAACATCAGGTACATATACTTTAGTTGATTCAAAAAGGCATACTATACACTACATAATTAGTATTAGAATTATAGGTGTAAGCAAAAGTATAATCAGGTTGCTAAACAATCTTTCTTACAAGGGGCATAAGCAAGCACTTGATTTAGTGCACTTAAGACTAGCATACTTAATATATTGCTATCATATAGTTATTATTTTATATTCCTAAGTCTAGGGACTATTGCATATATCAAGCATGGTAATTATTAATGAAAAGTAAACAGATTGCTAGAAATCCCATCTCTTCTCTACGAAGGGAATGAATGACTCCCAGATCTATCACTGCCACTGTTGTATGCTGAAACTGTATCTCAAGCAAGCTACATATTAAAAATCTTTATCTGGTTCCACAAAGTCAATGTGCCCCAAAGGAACTCTATGTCCCTGATCTCGAATTTATTTCTTCTCTTATACATACTAATTCAGTTTAAGAACATTACCTTCTACCTAGGCTAAAATCCACTAGAGTCAGATTTGACCCAAGCATCCTCCATATCCTTTCTCTTCCTCTTCCTCAATTTTTTTAAATTTCATCTCCCTCATACCTTTCATTCTTTCTCCTCATTCTAATTTATACCATAGATCTTAACAGTGTTCAGTATTTTTCAATCATATAAATGAGACTTTGAACATCCTCATACAAACATATATTTGTATTATAGAAATAGGTCAGCATTCTGGCTAAATAGTATCTACAGTGGAGATCAGCATATGTGGACAGAAATGTAAGTATGTACGTGGTATCAACCAACCCATCCATCCATGCATCTGTCCATGCTATGTATAATATAAACTATTCCTTGAAAGAAATTCCATACATACATCTCAGAAAGTTAGAGAGAAATAATTTTGGAGTGTGACATTAGCATCTAAGGATTTATACATGTAGCATGTAACACAAGCTTAGCATCATAATACTTTTTCAGTATTGATTGAAAATGCTTGAGATACCAGACTGAAGAGATAAAAGGCTTTACAGGAAAGTAAGAATCAATTTTTAACATACCCCATTGTTAGGCAGAAATGGTTCTAATGTGTATTGATTAAAAATCCTTTTAAGGATAACTCTTTGATAAAAGGTCTCTCTTCTGAATAGAAGTTTTAAGATTATTGCTCAGAACTCAAGTTGATAATTAGGCTGATTTCCTCTGTGCTAAATGAGAACTAAAAAACCAAGAACACAATATTTGTTTTAACATGGATAAGGATTAATCCTTCCTTGAAATTTACTTTCAGTTTCCCCAATTTGTTCCTAATTTCCATTCTGTGCAACGAAGTTATGCTTGTATGAAGTGATGTAACAAGAGACAAGTTGTCCTGACTTTTAAAAACATTATACATAAACTGTGCTGTGCCAACTAAACTCTTTGCATGTCTTCCTGACAAAGTCAGTGGGAAGGTATTAAAAAGTTTTCTCTTTGCAGGTATGGTTTTGCTGTCACTCTTCTAGTGTAGCTTTCAGAGACAGCTGAACTTGTTGAGTAATCAGTGTAAGATGTAAGTAATAGTTTGGTTTTGCTACGTCAGAAGCCAAATTATCAATTTATGCAGATACTATTTAAAATTCCCAAAGTCCATGCTAAACAAGTCCATTCTATTGGTTCAATTTACTACTAATGAGGACATTTTACACCTGACTCATCTTGGCAACTATGTTAGGCTCTAGTACTGCTAAAAATCATAAGTACTTCCTGAGTCACTGAGTGATGATGGCCCAGTGGTCTCACACCTACCATCAGTGTTTTCGGTGAAATTTGCCTCTCAACAATCAAAAGCAGAGAACTACAGGATTTCCACTGAGTATATGTTCAGGCTCCTGTGAAAGACATTTCATGAGGAGAACTCTGGAACAAATTGCAGACAATCTTGTAGCCCCTTTCAGTGTGGAGGTAAATGTGCCTTTATCTGGATGATACTCTAAATCAGATGGTATAATTTTAATAAAATCCCAGCTGAGACTAAGGAAATTTGAAAGACCAAACAAGCTACATGCTAGCCAATTGGAGTTACAAAGTGTCGTTTTTCTATCAAGCTAGGTCATGGGCAACATATATCTGAAGAATGTTTAGCTGCATCAGACATTTCATCACAAAATTGAAAGTTACTATTTGATTGGTTTTTATTGAGAGTTAATAAAGGAAATGACCATAAGAAACATGTTTCTCTCTACTAGTATAACTGCTATCTAAGGCATTAAGATGGGAAATACCATTATATCATTATCAACTTTTTCTAGAGTGTAACAGCAGCAAAGAAAAAAATATTCTCCTGGATATCTGATATGCTTTCTTGTATCAGAGAATGAAACAGTATAACCGATTCTTTTTAATCTTTTGGGAACCGGCTTCTGAAAATTCAAGACAAAATTTTAATACCCTGTTGTAGTAAACGACCCAGAGACTAAATTTTTAACAAATTTATGTCCTCTACTATATGATTTTTGTTCATTTTCCTTAATTTAACTGTCTTTTGGAGTGTGTGTTTAATTTTAAGTACCCTCAGCTTCTGTATAAGAGCAGGTGAGGTAGACATTTTTATTACTGATTCTCCTTGGGTCCAAAGAGGTGGATATATCTTTTTTTTATTCAAATGAGTATCTATATATAAAAACAGAAGTTTGCTGATAGAAATCTAGGTCACACAGAAAGTTAAAGAATAAATTTGTTCAGATATCACACTGTACAGTTTTTCCAAACTCATTCTTTTATTCAATCTGTTTTCCTTCACTGTAGTGGAAACAAGCATTACAGCGTATCTACTAATTTTTCAGATTTCTTAGAAAGGAAAGGAGGATGGAGGAGAGAGTGACAAGAAAAATCGTCATTATCTATAGCCTTTGCCTACAACGATCGATCACCCATGATGAATAGGTGGAAACACTTTCTGGAACTTAAAAATCAGCATACAAGATCTTCCAAACCCTTTCTGGACTTTCCAGAAAGTGGAAGAGAGCAGAGATGAGGGAACAAGTATACTTGGTGAAAACAGTTTCTTAAATTCATATTAGCAGGTCTGCAATGGAAAAGCAATTAGAATTCTACATTCTGAACACGAGACTGTTTCCTAAATTGTGTTTAACAAACCTACTGATAGGCAATGAGGTTCAAAGAAGATGCACACTTTTAACTTCCTCAGAAACCTGTGTCAGAAACCGGAAGCTTGTACTGTCTCAAAATTTGCCAATGAGGAAAGAGCCTATGGAGAGTAACCTATCAGCTCATATGTATTATATCTAGTACCTGCTCTGTGTAAGGAACAAAATGAAAAGGAAGACCTATTGTTAATTATATATAAGTTCTCAAATAACAAAATTATACTGTTGTTGGGAAATAAGAACTAGTCATATACACTAGGATATCTATTATCTATCTATTCATCTATCTGTCCACCCATCCATCCACCCATTCACCCACCCCCCTATCCATTTATCTATCTATCTATGATGTCAGTATAACCTGATTAACTTAATTTTCCTGCATGACTAATAAATTACTTCTGAAAATTACTCTTAAGGAGGACATTTTTAAAATTTCCTATTCTAAGATGACGTTATTGGAAGATGTCTCCCCAAGTGATTTCATTGCAGAAAACAAAGCAAAACAAAATAAAACAAAACAATGAAGCATATCATGATAGTCATGTGTTGAGACACTAAGAATTCTTGGGGTTCTGAGGAGTGTAGGGATCCCACTTCCAGTTGTGATGCTCAGAGATCTGGACCCTAGTTGGCCCAATGCAGAGGCTGTAATGGTTACTTTATGATATCCAGGTGACATCAAAAACAGGTGTGCATATCACACCACTCAGAGTTGCAGGCTTGCTAAGGGGCATGTTGGGGTTCGTGAGAAAGCTTTATATGGGTGGAAGATGCCATGTTGAATTTAGGAGAAGATGCCATGTTGAATTGGATGGGGGAACACTAGCCCTAATTCACGATTATGTGACATCTTCTGTGGCATAACTATTGAAGGGCACACAAATGCCATGCTTATGCTTCAGTGTTAGAGACACCTGGTAGCCTATGGAAATACCTTGCCCTCCCTCAGATGCTCATTAGATGTAATACATAATGGCAGACCTAAGCCTTGGCTATAACCAAGTACTATTTGCTTTGCTAAGCACACCCTTCCTGCCTGACATCGAACACTTGTCAGACTGAAAAATTCCTTTATTTTTCAAAACCAAGTTCAGGAGTTGTGAAGCCTGTCCTAATTCCTCTACTCTCTGATATAATGAATAACTCCTACCGCTTTACTATTTCTACGCTTTACACTTACTTCAAGTGTTACTCAGGACTGAAAATTATTATAAGCATTTATTTTCTGACAGGGAGTCTGATCAAGAGGGACACAAATTGTATTAAAACAGAGAGTAAATGTAAATTGAAGTCCTACCTTTGGTAAAGAGTCCTCTTAACCAATAGAAAAATTTGAAGACACTTTACTGGTATTTGTGTTAGTATTTTGAAAAATAATCTAAACTATATAATTTCTTACATTTGTTACTGACACCAAAATAATATGAATATTTTAAACTATACTTGATTTTATAGCTAGACATAACTATAGATATATAGATATAGATATAGATGTAGACAATCTCCTTTTTCAACTGTGGTACACCCTAATTGGTTGCCCAACAAAACCCAAGCTAATCAGTGCCATTAACCATGATCCTGAACTGTAGACATAACATTTATGGAGAAATAACTAGGCTTTTGCAGGCTAACCTACCAGAGATTAATCTTTAAAGCCAAATAAAGTGTCCCAATGATATTCTGAGATGCAAGAGGTAGAGAATAATATTTTTTGATAGTGAGAAATACTCTCAATATTTGAACCCATTCATGACTACTTGTTTAATGAATACCCACATATTTCACATAACAGTTAAAGTTGTAGATATGAATGGACATTTTCTTCCAATATGAACAAATAGTATCTCTGTACCCTTATTGTCAATCCTTCAGTGATTTCTTAGTAGTCTCTGATGTCCTGGCAACATTAATAAAATAAATGATTGCTGTATTTCTAGTTTCTAGATAGTTTGACATGGATTTTATTTTAGCTGCATACTTGCTTTCTTTAGAGATAATCCATAGAAAATAAGCTTTCATAAATTGGATACTTAATATTGTGTTTCTATTTAATTATATTATGCTAAATGGCTTCCATGATGTAATGTCAACATCTTCACAGAGAAACTGGCATATTCTGGTTTACTGATGATGTGGCGATGAAGAAATTCTAAGTACAATCTAAGTACACATTGGAGGGCATGTACAATCAGAACTTTATCTTTTAGCAGCTGTTACAGCTTGGTGTTCAGAATGTTGTGCCTGAAGTTCTAAAACAGTAATAAGTTATTCCTTGAGCTATGCTTTCCTTTTAAATGTCTGTTGTAAAGTAACAGAAAACTGCATGCCAAAAGACAGGTCCTAGGCACACATTTGGGTTTCAAAGATTCCAAATTCACTACTTATTCTTGACACTCTGTGCTTAGGGAGGCAGGGATCTTAGACATCAGGAAATGGTCTCTCCAAGGTTTGAGAAACACTACTTGAAAGATGAACGTTACCTCCAAAAATATTTCGGCAGATAGAAAATGACTTTATACAGAGACTTTGCATAATGACATTTTTAGAATGCAGCAAAATTTTAAAATTTCCATTCATGATTGATTCATCCATTACTCCATAGGAAATGATGGCTTTTTAACACACAATGGTGCTACAATTGAGCCTTTCTGTTTTACATTTTCCAAAGTAAGCCTAAATTCTAGAGAACACCATTAGGCTCATCAAGCACATAAAAAATGTGTAGTGATGTGTATCAGATTGACTAATAAAAGTTGTACTTCAATAGAAAACAATTTACCTTCCCAAGCAGTTCTTTCTCGTATTCCCTAACATGAACATTTCACTTAATGCAGGTGGTTTTCAAAACTTTCTGCCCTCTGAAATAACTTGAAGCCTAACTCTATACTTTTTGTGTGTTATTTTCACCTAAAGTGCCCTTCTTCTTTTTCTTTAACTCCATAAGCACCACCCATCCTTAAACTCATGTTTATATTTTTGTTTTCTGTCCTTAACTGTTCATAGACACCTCATCATTTTCAATGTTATATAATTGCCAAACATTTGACACCTGTTCTGCTGCAGACTTTCAATTATATCATCCTAAGCACATAAAGATGATCTTCACAAATAGATTATTTCTTGTTTCTCTTCTTTCATTATACCAATACCTAAAAGAATATACTGTACATATGTGATGCTCAAGAATATTTGATTATTTGTTGATTTTTTTCCCATTAAACTCAAGCTTCTTAATTTCCTAAAATGATGAGTGAATAAGGGCCCAGAGTCCAGGAAAAAACAAACAAACAAAAAACAAAACAAAAAAAAAAACCAAGTTGTTTATCTACAACTTGCTATTATCTAACAATTTCTTATTACACAGTTTGCGATTAGTTGTTTTTAAGTTGTACAATAATTTAAGATATATATGTCCCAAAATCCACAACTAGTCATGAAATAACAAATAATGCCAATTTGCTCAAAACCATGCCATTTCAGAATCTAATTATTTCATCATTTGGCAACCAAACTATTAAATTAACTATGAAACAATCTGATACAGTACTTAATGATTATCATGATGTTCATTAATCCTTAAATCCATTACAAAGTTTTAGTCTCCTTAGAACATATCTGACAGGGGTAATACGTTTTTTAAAATTGGATTTAGTGGGATAAATGCATTCCTCTCCAAAAGCCAAAATGGTTTCACATTAGAATTCTTTTAAATCTTTAAAAACAGATACATCTAATGCTTTTTAATATTGTTCCAGAATTTAGAGAAAAGAAATGCTTCCAAATTATTTTTACAAAACTGTTATAGTTTTGACAGTCAAAGCTGACTAAAACAGTACACCTAAAAGAAATACCAGTTAATAATTTTATTTATAAAGACTGATACCAAAATAAATAAAATCTTGACAAATGTAATTGAGAAGTATGATTTAAGATGGCTATATCATGACCAAAAGGAGTTCACTGTAGAATGGTTTCACCTTTCAAAAAAAAAGTGTTAATAAAATTAACTAAAATAAAATTAGTTACAAATACATTGATAACATTGATAAAATAAAATTTAAAATCTCCATATTTTCTCAAAAGAACTTTGATTAAATTCAACAATTACACTTGTCTAAAACAAACAAACAAATAATAGAGGCATTCTCATGAAGATCAAAAATAAGTCAAAGGATATCCTACAATGCAATTGGGTAAACCAATGGATTGTGAAATATAAATATTTGAAATGAAGTGGAAAATGAGATTATTTTTGGCCAAAGTTTTTGGAAACCCAATTCTCAATGTAATTATTAGAAATTATAAGAGAATTTAGAAAATTGGTTGGTTATAAAATTATTTCATATATGGGATAAAAGAACAGGATACACAGCACCATGAAGATTCAGCCAGACATTTCTCAAAGGTGGGACACTCTGCAGGGCAGCTAATAAGGAATATAAGAAAAAAAAAAATACTATGCAACACAAACATGAGACTTAAAGGACACAAAAACCATATATAATATGTGCACTGATTGTTTCCTTACTTGAGTAATCCAGCTTTATAGAAAATTTATTTTTGACTGTTGGGAAAATTTGATTAGAGAAGATAAAATATTTATTGACATGGAAAAGTACAGATTGTTAGCTGAAAATTGTTAAAAAATTGCATGTACTGTGTAATCTCATTTTAGTGAGAGCTAACACATACATATATACATACATACATACATGTGATATATATGATCTATACGAGTGTTACGTGTAGATGGCGATAGATTAGTAAATGTAGGTATAGGTACAAATGAAGATCTGGAAAGACATACTACTAGATGTTAACTAGAGCAATCTTTGGGCAAGAGAAAATTGGTGTTTTTATATTCCTATTTTCAATACTGTATATATTCTAAATTTCAACATGCTTTTGAATAATTAAAGAATGTTTAAAATTTAAATTAATAATATTAGTGTACAGAAATAGATTATTTTTCTATACACCAAAATGATCAATAAGACAATATAATTTGATGAACATAGGGGTACATATATCTTTACGGATGATTTCACTCACATGTGGGATATAAAACTGAAAGCAAGAAACAAACAAGACAAGCAAACAAACAAAAACTCATAGACACAGACAATAGTTTAGTGGTTACCAGAGGGTACAGGGGGAGGGGTGAGGTAGAAGAGGTATTTGACTTTGGGTGGTGAACACACAGTGCAATATACAGATGACATATTATAGAATTGTACATTGAAACCTATATAATCTTATTAACCAATGTCACCCCAATAAATTTAATAATAAAAGTGAATAAAATAAAAAATATATAATTTTAAAATATTATAGCTTTAGTAACAAAAATACTTAGTAAAATATTAAGATGCCAAATAAATTATTTAAGAAATGTAGAGTATATATATTGAGAAAACATTAGTAGCGTATTAAAGTTCTCAAAAGACATAAAACAACTGTTAATTAAATAACACACTGCTGAACAAAAATAGGTCAAAGAAGAAAACAAAGGAAAAATAAAAATAATATCTTGAGACAAATGAAATTGGAAATACAACATACTAAAACTTATGAGATGCAGCAAAAACAATTTGAAGAGGAAAAGTTCAAAGAGATAAATGCCTATGTTAAGAAAAGAAATGAAAAAATAAACAAACAATCTAACATCTCACCTCAAAGAACTAGAAAAGCCCAAAATTAGTACAAGGAAGGAAATGACAAAGATCAAAGCAGAAATAAATAGAGACTAAAAAGACAACAAAAAAGATCAATGAAACTAAGACGTGATTTATTTTTTTAAAAGGTAAAGAAAATAGATAAAGCTGTAGCTAGACTTACCCAGGAAAATAGAGAGAAGACTCAAATAAAATTAGAAACCTAAGAGGAGACATTACAACTGACACTGTACAAATATAAAGGATCATAAAAGACTACTAAGACTACAACAAAAAACAATATAGCAGAAATGGTATGTTCTTAGAAACAATCTATCAAGACTGACTCCTGAAGAAATAGAAAATCTGAATAGATTAATTATTAATAAGGTGATGGAATCAGTCATCAAACCCCCTAACAGAGAGCATTCCAGGACCAGATGGCTTCCCTGGTGAATTCTGTGAAATATTTAAAGAATAATTAGTACCAATTCTTTTCAAACTCTTTTAACAAAGAGATGAGGAGGGAATACTTCTAAATTCATTTTACCCAGATACCACAACTAGGCAAGGACAGTGCAAGAAAAGATAATTACAGGCCAATATCTCTGATGAAGACATTAAAAAATCCTCAACAGAGTATTAGCAAATCAAATTCAACAATATATTAAAACAACCATACACCATCATGAAGTGGGATTTATGAAAAAATGCAAGGATAGTTCAATACCCACAAATCAATGGATATGATACACCACATTAACAAAATAAGAATAAAACTCATACAATCATTTCATCAGATGCAGTAAAAGCATTTGAGAAAATTCAACATCCATTTTTGAAAAAAAAAACCTGTCAATAAATTAGGTACAGTGGAAATGTACTTCAATATAATAAAGGCCATATATTATTATATAGGAAGCTCACAATTAACATCACACTCAATAGTGAAATGCTGAAAGCTATTCCTGTAAGATCAGGAACAAGACAAGGATGTTTGCTCACTCTTGCCACTTTTATTAAACACAGTACTGGAAGTCCTAGCCAGAGCAATTAGGCAAGAAAATGAAATAAAAGATATCCAAAATAGAAAGGAAGAAGTAAACTGCCATTATTTTTAGATGAAATGATATTACATACAGAAAACCTAAAAAGTCTGCACAAAAAAAAAACTGTTAGAACTAATAAACAAATCTAGTAAAGTTGCAAGATACAAAATCAATATATAAAAATCAGTTATGTTTCTATACACTAATAATGAACTATCAGAAATAGAAATTAAAAAAAATCCCATTTACAATTGTATTAAAAAGAAGAAAATACATAGGAATGTATTTAACTTGGGATGAAGAAAATTGAAGACACAAATAAAGAGAAAAATATTCTGTGCTCATGGATTGGAAGAATTAATATTGTTAAAATGCCGATCTTACCCAAAGGAGTCTACATATTCAATGTAATCCCTGTCAAAATTCCAATGGCATTTTTATTCACAGAAATAGAACAAACAATCCTAAAATAGCCAAAGCTAAATACAAAAGACCCTAAATAGCCAAAGCAATCTTGAGAAAGACACAAAATTGAAGGCATACACTTCCTAATTTCAAGCTATACTATATAGCTATAATAATCAAAACCATATAGTATTGGTATCAAAACAGACACACAGATCAATGAAACAAAATAAAGAGCCCAGGAAACAAACCTATGTGTATATGGTCTATTAATTTATAACAAAGGAGCCAAGAATATACAATTTGGAAAGTCATTCAATAAATAACATTGGGAAAACTGAATAGCACATACAAAAAAATGAAACTGAATCCCTATCTTTTAATATATACAAAAATCAACTCAAAATGAATTAAAGACTTGAACATTAGACCTGAAACTGTAATACTCTTAGAAGAAAATACAGGGGGTAAGCTCTCTGACATAGATCTTGGCAATGAGGTTTTTGTTTTGTTTTGTTTTGTTTTCTTGACAGCAAAAATGAAGGCAATAAAAGCATAATAAACACATGAGACTACATCAAACTAATAAGCTTCAGAATAGCAAAGGAAACCATCAACAAAGTACATCTTATTAAATGAGAGAAAATATTTGTAAATCATATATTTAATAAGGGGTTAATATCCAAAATATATAAAGAACTCATACTACTCAATAGCAAAAACTTAAATAATTTGATTTTTAAAATGGGCAGGTGAACTAAACAGACATTTTCCCAAAGACATACAAATGGCACAGGTACCTGAAAAGGTGCTCAACATTAGTAATCATTGGGGAAATGCAAATCAAAACTGCAATAAGATATCACTTTACACTTGTTAGAATGGCTATTATCCAAAAGACAGGAGATAACAAGTGTTTGAGAGGAAGTGGAGAAAGTTCCCATAAGTTACGTATATTCAAAGTTATCCTGATCAAAATTTTAGTGGATTTCTTTTAACTTCACAAACCACTACTAAAGTTATTCTGGAAATGCAAAACAGCTAGAAGAATTCTTGAGAAACACAACATTGCTAGAAAAATTGTTGAGAAACAAGAAAAAAATAACATTAGTGAGAAGTCCTGTCAGGTAGAGATGGAATTAAAAAGTGATAGTTATTATAATCAAAGAATAATGATCAAAACCAGAATAGAATGGAGTGAAAAATGCAACCAAAGATGTAAAGAGCTTTATCCTATGATACAATTTGGAATAACATTTTATATCAGTGGAAAAAATATAGAGGATTTATATGGTAGAAGCTGTTTATGACAATTTGTTACCCATTTGGGGGGAAGAAAAAAGTAGGAGCATAATCTCATCCAATATTACAAAATAAATTCCAAAAGTAACAAAAATTTAAAATAAAATATTGTATAAACACAGTAATAAAACATATGGCGATACAATATTTATGTCAATTAGATCTCAATGTTAAAAGTTATTAAACTAAAAAACACAAAAGCAACAATAACAAAGAAAACAGCAAACAAACAGAAACATATGGTGTTTTAAATCTTATAGTTAAAAAGGTATTTTGTATTGAGTCCAGATGCTCTAAAGCAGGGACTGGCAAAATATAGCCTATGAGCCAAACGTGGCCCGCATCTGTTTCTGTAAATAAAGTTTTATTGGAACTCAGCCATGCCAATTCATTTATATATTGTCTATGGCTGCTTTCACACTACTATCACATAATTGCCTAGGTGTAACAGAGACCATATGGCCCACAAAAACTGAAAATATATGTTGTTTGGCTCTTTACAGAAAACGATTATTGACTCTGTTCTAAAGGGAAAAACTGATTAATGCTATATACTAAAAAAACATATACTACATATTAAAGTTCTGTACAATGAATACCATAAAATTAAATTCCAAGTAAACTGATAAAATATCTAGATTTTCTATAACAATGTTAACTTACTGATTGTAATAAGATCTTCTAAAAATAAGAAAAGATCAATACCAAAAAGATAAATGAGTAAATAAAGGAACTTGGAGCTCAGAGAAAAAGAAAATAAAATTTGTCAATAAACATATGAAAAACAACTCAACTCCTTTAGGACTCAGAGAAATAAAAGTAAAACATCAATAAGTTATCATTCACAATTTATCACATTAATCAAATGTTTGAAACTTGAGAATACCCAGTGTTAATTGAGGCCACAGGCAAATAAACACTCTCACTTAAAGTGCAACTTAGCAATAATGTATATTAAATTTTAAAACACACGTATCTTTTGTACCATCAATATATCCTACAGATATTTTCTCACAAGTGCTCAATATTAGTCTTGATTTATGAGCAAGTACTAGAAACAACATAAAGGACTATGAATAGGAAATTGGTTAAATACGTCTTGGTGTATTTATATAACTGCATATTAGAAAATGTTAAAAAATGACATAGATCTTTATGTGACTCATGTAATGACATACAAGACATTTTATTATGTTGCAATATAATATTTGCATATTGACCTTGTATATATCTTAAAAATACATATATATTTACACATGTACATATATATTTTTATATGCAGACAAAAATTGGATGGTGGCATACAAATTTGTTTACAATGTTTACTTCTGAGAGGTAGAATTGATCAGTGAAGGAATTCTAAGTGGAAAGTATTTTTTGCTCTATACACTTTGGAATTACAAACTTTGAATTTCATTTTTTAAAGTTTTTTTTCTAAAGTTACTTAAGATTATTTTTGAAAAATTATTGTAGAATTTGGAAGCTAACCAATGGCAAATCCAGCACTGTGATTTTTGTTTTGCTTTTTCTTCCCTGTAGTTAAGGTGTCTAAGAGACTCTCTGTGGAAATTATTTTGTTTATACTCACATTACCCAACTTTGAAAGGAGGTGATACTCAAAAGAACCTGCTGCTCCTAAATTCATTCTCATCCATTTGAATTCTTTTCTGGTAGAAATAGTATATGTGGGTTAGAGTGGCTATTGTTTTGTTTTCACTCTGTAGTTTAAAAAGAAGATTTGGCCTGGAGATATATATTTTACCAGGCTAACACCTTAGATAGCAAAATCATTTGACTATCATAATGAATATAGGAGGATTAGGATTTTTGCTCACCTCCAGTGTTGGAGTGAAAGGATAGTATCTAAAAACTAGCTTCCTGAAAAAAATTCTAAAGATTTAAATATTCTTTCCAAATTTGGTGATGGGCTTTTACAAAAAACACACTTACAAATTTTGGGGGCACAACCTTTAAAATTAAGCCTTACGCCTTACCTGTTTGCAGGTAAAGAATGACCAAATCAAATATTAAGAGCTTTCTTGAACAGCCTTTTTGTAGAGGGCAAGTTTATATTTAAACTTTAGCTATAAACTTCGGGTTTATTAATCATGAAAGTCATAATTTAGCCATGCATAGCAACAAATCATCCAATGATTAAATAAGGGCATCTTGCATTTCTTAGAATGCTGTAATTAGATAACCAATTTGTAATTAAGTAAAAATGAAAGCTGACCTTTCTCCTTGAGATGAAATAATGCTAACCATATGAAGAACAGAAGATTTATGATTCAAATGAGCCTAAATAAAATTTAAGGGAATGGAACTATGCTTCTTCTTGGGAACCATCATCTTTTCTCCTTGTCAGCACTCATTTAACAAAATATCCCACGTATTGCAACACAGAAATTTCAATTGTGCATTCATATGCGATTCCAATGTGACATGCTGCTATGCAGAGTAGATATTTGGTGCAATCCATCATCTATTAAAATTCTGTCAGTGTAATGGTGAGATTTCAGAGTATAGTACAGAACCCTGCACTAAGAAGCAGGAACAAATAACTGATTGCTTTGACAAAGTCAGCATTTTTACTTCCTTAGAGCAAAAAGTGAATTCCTAATTTATTTTAGCGGTACTCTCTCCTCAGTGTCTGTTCAGGTAAACAACAACGAAATGCAAACAGAAGCACTCTTTCTGCCTTCAGTGGGATTTGATAGCTTTCCAGGGGACCTGATAAAGTCCCCGCGTCCAATAACTGAGAACCAAGCGTTTGCTGTTTGAGGAATACCAGTATGATAGTTCTCACTCAGGCAAGAAGACTTTTATCCCCTCTTTCTTAAAAGTTAAAAATCCTCTCAGAATCTTTTCTCTAAATCTACAAAACAGTACATTACTCACACCTTAGAAAATTCAATCTCTAAAAAAGCATACTTAAATGGCAAACGTCAGATTTATGCTTATGCTATCTGTTCTTCTCTCATTCCTGTACCACTCCCTTCCCCTCTTTCCATTATTTTGTTTTCTCTCTTACAGATCATTGCTTCTCTAGTTTAACCATTCACCCACCCTGGTAAAGACCAGAAGCACTGTACTCTATTGTAAGACTTTTCTTAAAGCACTGTTTTTTCTTCAGAAACCTGGTTGAGATCTTAGAATCTTGGGAGACAAGACTACAACAAAACCAGCAGGGCTTCTGGCTCCCGTGTATTCATAGAGATGGCAGAGGCCGGGGGACGCAGAGGTGGAGGGTGGTGGGGATATGTCTATACTCTTAGAGTTTTTACATGAGATTTTTTCTCAAAATGGTGGAAGAGAAAATGCGAGAGAGGAGAAAAGCTGTAAGCAAATTAGTATGAGGGCAACATATTGGAGATATATAGATTCTGACACCTTGAATGTATTTGTAGATTCTAGTTGCTGACATAAAGGGGGTACCCAAAGGGCCTTTCTCTCTTTTTTTTTCTTAAAGAAAAAGTATTAGATGCTGAGTGGTTTAGTAAGGAAATAAAATAAGTACCAATCTAAACAAGTTGTCTTATGTATAGCCACAGAGGCTATCTCCACCAGATTCATTAGCCAAGTAAGTTAAATAAGCAGTCGGGATGGGGTAGAAATAGGTTATGATTGTTTATTCTCAACTTTCTGTTCCAACACTTATTTTATATAATTGGGCTAATCTAAGGCATAATGTGCAGACTACATATATAAACAAACAAACAAACACACAAACAAATAAATAAATAAAAATTTATTGAGTGTTTGCTATTTGCCAGGCACTATTTTAACTACCTGATAACTTATTTCATTTAATGAAAAATACATGATTATTTAGGAATTATTATGTTCACATAACAGATGACAAAAAAAATGTAGCTTAGAAAGTTTAATTGCCCAAAGTCTCGTAGTTAGAAAAGACCTTTTTATCCCAAAGAACCTAACCAAGAATCCATGCAATTAATCAACGAGTCATTCATTCATTCTTTTCAGATCCAGGTATTTTGGGTTTTTTTTTTTTGCCTTAGATTGCTTAAGTACATTTGTATTTTAGTATCACAGAATGATTAATTTAACCTTCATTTTGATGATGAAACTGAAACCAGTTGGGTAAGGTTATTTACCCAATCTCGACGACCAGCAACACCGTTGCAGGGCAAAGACTGATGGCATAAACTTTGTGTTTCCATGACACTGTTCAGCCAATTTGTCCACATTAGAGA
The DNA here is from genome assembly GCF_004115265.2 of Rhinolophus ferrumequinum. Taxonomy (NCBI): domain Eukaryota; kingdom Metazoa; phylum Chordata; class Mammalia; order Chiroptera; family Rhinolophidae; genus Rhinolophus; species Rhinolophus ferrumequinum. Next base: position 20,195,104 of record NC_046300.1, read on the forward strand.
CAACAAAGTGGTGGGTGGCCCAGCCACTCCTTTTGCCAGGAATCTGCCCCTGCCACAGACACTACATTTTAAACCGAGTGACCTAAGCTCAGAGATGATGCACAGTATAGTTATGGGAAGTGATAAGATGTCATTGAGCAGTAGCCAGAGCAAGGAAGATCCAAGGAGACAAATCACACACACACACACACACACACACACACACACACACACACAGAGCTATTGCTGGAGTAAGATGTATGAGAAATGATACATCCAAAAGTGGGGCTGAATCTATGCTGGGGTGGATAAGGTGGTAATGAAAAATTTTGCTAAGTCCTGAGTGATAGTTGAAATAAAGACACATCGAAAAACATCTTCCCTTCCCCTCACAGCTCTAGAAACTGTAGAGTATTATATACTTTGACATCTGGCAAAATATACAGATGTTGTCAGAGGTGCATTCCTCTTGGCCACAATGAGATGATGCTTAACCTCAGTGTGAGGACTAGGCTAGCATTAGTGCTCTATAGATGAACACGTTATGTTTTTTTTAGAAGGTAGTTGTTTCCTTGTAAAAAGTCTACTCTTTAGAACTTGGCAGGACATCTTCCCTTTCCTTGTGTTGGCTCAGTCTATGCTATACATTGGTTTGGCAGCATACTATTGAATTCTACCGCATGACTTGGACAGGAAAGTGTATCTTGGATTTGTTGTATGTTGGTATGATTTACAGAACGCAGACCAGATGAACTCAGGAAGCCCCCAAGGTGAGGGATTTAAAGAGAGGGATTTACAAAATATGGTCTGACATTCTGCTGTAGTAAGCCACATATATTTTATCCCTGGAATAAAAAAACAAACTATCAAAACATTAGGAGCAACATGGAATGTTCCTTATTAAAAAAATGGAGAAAGCTCAAATATGAAAACCAGGTGCCACGATCCTTTGAGTCCAGGAAATGGATGCCTGTGTGTTTAGCAACCTGGTCATTAACATGTGCTACCTTATTTATATTTAGCTTTTAAAAGAGTTAAAATGTAGCACCGCTTCTTTGTATAACAAATACACTCGATAATGATAAGGATAATGGTGATAATAATGTATAGCATGTCATACTTAAAAAATTGTTTTCACATGTGAAACTCTCCCTTTGATCCTCCCCCAAATCCTTCATATAGTTAAATATAATGACAGAAAAGGAAGTGAAGGCACAGATGTGAGCATACCCAAAAGAGTACACCAGAGACCGTGTCACACAACTCTGTCTAGGGCTCTTTCCTGACCTCGCACTATCATGAATATATTGCTCTTGAAATCTCTCTATCTTGTACTTCTATAGAGCTAGGTAACCTGGAAAAAACTAGATAAAGGCGAATTGAATCATTAACCTTCAGTCTAGATTCTAAAGTAATATGTAATATTTCTCACTTAGGACTGATGTAATATTGTTCTACGAAATGAGAAATCTAGCAGATAGAAAAACAGAGTTTGAATATTTTGGGAAGAAATTTTCCACTAAAGAAGAAGAGAATGGCTCTAGTTATTTAACATAAAAAATGTCTACTAACCTTCCTATCTATCGACATATCGCCATCTATTAGTCAACAACTACCTTCCTATTTTAAATGTATTGCTTTGAGTCAGCACTTGGCCATGACACTGAAATTCACCCCTGAAGTACACCAAATTGCATTTGATGAAGAAAGGAAAGCATAACAGAAGGAAAAGGAAAACAGAAAGGCTTTCCTCCTATAATGAATTTAATTGTTCAGCGTTCAGAGTTCCTGCATGAAGTAGAAATTCTCTATTCACAACAAGTAGTAGACATCAACTTGAGAGATTGACTGGTATGACTACTATTTCCAAGCAAATTTATCTATTGATTTATCTGTTATCACTCTCTCTCTCTATCACCTATCTCTCTCCATCTCTAACGTTTCTATCTCTCTGTCTATTTCTATCTCTCTATTGTACATGCTTTTGTAGAATTTCAGGAACAGCTTTTTATCTGGAAAATATGGCTGCCTGAAAGAGGTATGGAATATAACAAAAGCTTTACCCCAAAGCTTCTATGCATTACAAAAGCTTGCACTTGGATAATAGAAATATTTAGCCTCAGGTGACTGAGAACACTTACTGTTGGTTGCATAACGTATGGCGGATGAGGCATCCATGAAGTACTCTGGACCTATGCATCAAACAGCATTTATTAGCACAAAGCAATCACAGAGAGAACTTGGTTCTTGCGTTCAGTGGAGTCACACTAGGTCATAAGAAAGTGGAGTCCATCTGACTTTACAGCTAATTAGTGCTCAAAAATAAGTATAGAAAGGTTATTCTTGGACTTGGTTAATTTGGTCCCTGAAACATGATAAAATGTAAAGCAAATTCCTACGTCACTGGAGCTGGCTGCAGTGCCCACATGGACCAGGCTAAGCTCTGGAGCATATGTTGAAGACAGTGTTAGAGACTAAAGTATTAGGAGGCCTCAAGGACTTCCTACTTAGAGGTCAACTTCCGGGATACCCAGGCAAAGAATAAAGGTGGCAAGAGTTGACTGCTAAGACATCCTCTTTTTCTGCCATTTGTTCTAACTTCAAATTCTCAAGTGATTCCCATCTTGGAGCTAAGTCCAAGTGGTAAAAGATGGGGTAAGAATTTTGGGGGAATTCTTTGGGATAAATTCACGTTAAGCAAGTTTGTGATTTTTTTTCTCTTATAGTAATTGGTATGGTAGATAAAAATGAGTATTTAAGCCAGCCAATGGTTCTGAAATGTCTTGTCAGCCAAATGAGACAGTCAGCTTTAAGAGCTGATTGTCACATAGAGAACACTGAATATTTTGTTTTCAATTTACTCACACAAGCAACACTGCAATGTACTTTATATTAAAAAAAAAAAAAAGGAAGAAGTGGTGAAAAGTGAGAATCAGCAACATAGGAAATTGCTCTAATTCCTATTTTTGAGAAAAGAGAGCTGGGGTTAAATTCCACTTATGAGCCCTCCCAAGTGAAATCACTTTTCTGTGGATATTTTATTCATGTCACCAAAGTGCTCTATACTAGGGCTCAGTGGGTGGTCTTGGCTGAAACAGAGGCCAAGATTAGGGGGAAAAATGGGTAAAAAAAGCAAAACACACATTACAACCAGGCAGGCCTGCAGGAAAAACAAAAACTGAACAGCACCTGCATATAGCCTCATGGGTCCCAAGGAATGGCAATTAAGAAATCAGCCATTCTTAGACCCTACAGTGCAATTCACACGCAAGTCTATTCTGTTCACCCACCGACATGTATCAAGAATCTAAGTGCAGAAAAAGAATGAAATGAACTGCTTCGGGAGGGATCAGTTAAGGAAAAATGTACACAGTCTCAACTTTGATGCTCTGACAACTGGGACATTTTGAAATGAAGTATGTAGTGGCTGAATAAGGTGACACTTAACTGAATTAGTAGCAGTCAGCAACATTACAGTTTTACCCGTTGTAAAACATCCACCCCCACCATCTGCAAAATATAGAGAAACACATTGCATGCACACACTTGCATTCTCTCTCACGCTTTCTCTTTCTCTCGTGAAAGTTTTAAAAATGACACTAGATACTCTTTATACTCTCTAGCATTGATAGCTTTTTCTAATTAGAATTAGAAGAATTCTTGGAACAATATAAGGTAAAGAGAAGCAGGGAGTGATATCACATATTTGATAACACAAAGAAATGAGATAAGAGTTATTTTCTGAGGAGAATTATGACTATTTCAATCCACTTGTGTACCTAGAATTAACTGGCTACAACTGGTTTAGGACACACATGGAATTTCAGATTTTCTTGTGTTTCAACATGTGGAACCCCTCAGGTCTCTTTTGGCCTCTTTGGAATTTACAATGAAGTAAGAGTAGAAAGTAGAAATAAGTTTTTACCACTTTGATAATCTTTCTTATTTCTTGGGAAAAAATGATTTAACATCTATCCACGTTGCTTTACATGGATATCACAGGACATCTGTGACCAAATGAGATGACAATGATACAATATGCTGGAGTAAGTGCAGGGAATGCTAGAAATGTGCTTTTAGAAAAGACACAATATGAAGTGTGACAACCAAAATAATAGACGACAAACAAAATAATTTCTCAGTGGTAAGAAAGCTGTACTAAAGTTGGCTGGAAAGTAGCATAATCATGAAAACTCAGCAGGAAGAATGAAAAGCGCAGTGGATCTTATTATTCAGTGAAATAGATGCAAACAAGCCATTGCAAGTGTAGGCTAATCGATAACTTGAGCATTATTACATTAGGAGGTGACTAAAGTGTTTGAGGACAATTAAAAAAAATCTATTGTGCCCTTTCGCCTTTATGTAATCAATTACTGGCAAGAAAGATCTCTCCTGAGGTGCAGGTAAATCGGACATACCTGGTATGTGGAGACAGGGGAAGCAGCAATGAATGGCGTGATAGATGTCTGTGGGATCATGCGGTTGGTTGCAATACTGTACGGTGAAGAATAAAATCTGCAAACAGAAAACAACACAAAAAGAAGATTCATAAAGCTGCTGCATGCCTGGTTGCTAGTCCAATGCTACCAAGCACTTCTGGAAAAGACAGAGTTCCACCCTCATGTTTTTCCACCAACTTTTAACAGGAACATCCAGGAGATTTATAGTATTTGATTCTGTTAAGAGAAATAAATCAATCTGAACAAAACTGACAACATTGAGTCATCTTATAAAACTGGTTGCACAGAATCCCTCTTTTGTCAGGTGAGTGTAATGGAATGTTTAACCAACTGGGGGAGAAAAGCCACTGGCACTATTTGTTGTTGCTGTTTGTTTGTTTGTTTTTAATTTTTAAAATTTTATTATTGTTTTAGAGGCAACATCATTCCAAAGCTCTTTTAAAGAAAGGCAAAATGACAGTCTCAAACTTCTAAAGGTGGCTTATGTTGCACATACACAAATTTAATCTATCTTTCCATTCAGGAGATACAGTCAGCTCCAAGAGAGTTCTGGATAAATTGTGCTGGGCATGAGTCCATACCCTCACACAGAAACTAAGCTAAATACTTTCTCCAGGAAAAGAGCAGAATGGGGACAACTTCTGTGTAGGTGGGGATAGGACTATTTTCTGGATTCAGTCATGGGATCGGTGGTGATTCTGGACTTATGTGAAATTCTCCTGTAGACTCTGTAACAAGGAGTGAGGTTTCTAGTTCTCTAGGGCCCTTCATTGAACAACTATAGACTGATCCTGAGCAAGATCAGGGCTTCACTAATCAGCAGAGAATGATCCTTCTGGAGCTCTATTAAAGAGTAGCTTCTAGATACTGAAATCAGTGACACACCCATCTTTGCTCAGATGATACCCTAGAGTCCACAAGTTATCAAAGGCTCACATTACTTAGCCAATTTTAAATCATGTTTCTTCCTTCATGTCTCACTGGTAAGTGAAAGACTAGAGTGGCCAGCCACAGGACAGACAAAATCATGTTGCCTGCAATGGAGTATTTCACGGATGTGAGGATAGATTGGGAAACTATGTATCAGGTGTAATGGAATCACTTTCACAGACTGTTAGCAAAAGTCAACTACTGCTTTTTATTTCATTGTTTAAAATAGTATGACTGAGATTGGAGTTGGGGGCACAAAAGTTTCATTACCCCTTAGGAGTCACTGATACTTTGACTAGAGAATCTCGTGGGTTACCTTTTGAAAGAAGCATGTCACAAGACTCCCATTGAATATAAAAGGGCTGGATTTCAAGGTTGCCAGGATTCCAGGAGTAAATTATTTAAGCTTATATTTTATAAAAGTCTCCAAGCAAGAATTGGGGAACAATAGTCTCAAATTTACTTTCTCTAGCTCTCAACAAGAGCTGAAAAATTATAGCTGAAAAAATTACTCAATTACACATTATATCCTTACCATTCATACCACCAGACCTCTAAATGTATAGCTGTGCAGTTTAAAAACAAAAAACAAAAACTATTGACTATACATCTATTAGAATGGCATTTTTTTTTTTTAAATGACAATACTAGTGCTGGCAAGGATTCTGAGACTGTGGAACTCTCATTCATCGCTGGTGGAAATGCAGAATGGTACATCTATTGTGGAAAACAGGTTGGCAGTTTCTTAGAGAGTTAAACATATACATGACTCAACAATACCACTGGTAGATATTAACTAAAGATAAATGAAAATGTATGTTACACAAAAAAACTTACGCAAATGTTTATAGCAGGTTTATCGATACTTGCCAAAGACTGGAAACAAGCCAAATATCCTCCAACTGAATCAATAAACAAACTATGGTCATAGAATACAACACTACTCAGCAATGAAAATGAAAGAAATATTGATACATTTAACACGATGAACTCAAGTGAATGACACCAAATGAAAGAAGTCAGACTCCAAAGACTCTCTATTGTGATTGTTATATATCACAATATAGAAAATGCAAAACTATAAAGACGGAAAATAGATCAATGGATGCCAAAGTTTGTGATTTAGGGGAGGGGTTGACTACAATGTGATTTAGGGGAGGGGTTGACTACAATGACACAGGAGGGAATCTGGGGAAGTGATGTAACTGTTCTATGTCTTTATTGTTTGGGGGTTTATTGTTTGGGGGTTACACAACTGCGTGCTTGCCAGAACTCATAGAAGTGTCCACTATAAAGAGTGAATATATATTTTATGTACATTATAGCTAATAAACCTAACATTTAAAATAAGTCAATTACTATGTAAGAAAGCATCCATCCTTCTACTTAAAAAAATATATTGAACCTTTACTATGTGTACCAAAGATGGGTAACACTCTAACACATTCCATAGAGTTTCTCTATTGAGCCACTTAAATTGTATCTCATCTGTACATTAATCAGCTTACAACCCTTCCAATAGCTTTCCGTTGCAATGAGAACAAAATTTGAATTCCTGGTATTGGCCAGCAAATCAGGCTACTGTCTATCTTTCTAACATTTTCTCCTACCCCTATCCTCCTAGCCAGTGAGGATCTAGCCACACAGACATTTTATCACATGGTCCTGTCATTCTCACTCCTATCTTGGGTCTCTGAACTTACAATTCTCTCTACTTAGAATGCTCATTTCCCCACATCTCCTTAAGGCTACCCCTTGTTCATTATTGGTCTCACTCAACTTTCACTTCTTCAGAGAGGCCTATAGTTAAAGTAGTAGCCACTGTCTCTGTCCTAATTGTTCTCTATTCCTTTCCTCTAGTTTTTTTGTTTTGGTTTGGTTTTTTTCATTGCTTTTAACACTATGTGAAGTGGTAATTTAAAATTTTTTCTTGATGTGTTTTATGGACTGAATGTTTGTGTCCTTTCAAAATTCATATATTGACATCCTAACGTCAGTGTGGCTGTATTTGGATATGGAGCCTCTACGGAAGCAATTAAGATTAAATGAGCTGATGAGGGTGGGTGGTCTGATCGGGTAGGATTAGTATTCTTATAAGAAAATACACACACATGGAGGAAAGGCCATGTAAGGACATAGTGAGAAGGCATCTGTTTACAGTCTGCATCATAAACCAGATTGGTCAGAACTTGATTTTAGATCTCTAGCCTACAGAACTGAGAGAAAATGAATTTCTGTTGTTTTGGCCACCCAATCCATGGTATTTTGTAATGGCAGCCAAACTGACTAATACAATGTATTTATCGACTCTTTCTCCCTCTAGACTGTCAGCTTCAAGACTGTTGAGGACACATTGCCTTTGTTGCCTAGAACAGAGCCTGAGACATAGTGATACTTAATGACTATAGGTCGAATGAATGAATGAACAAATGAATGAATGCAGAGCAGCTTAGGAAAATAAGTAGTGATTACAGTACAGAATGGCCAACGCCAAGATGGTGGGAGCATGGAAGATGGGTCCCTGAACTGGTAGGAAACTAAGGGAAGAGAAATCAAAGAAGGTAGACCATCATCACATATTTGTAAATGCTCAGTGAAAGCTTAACTAATATGTGTTTCCTGAGCATGAGAAGGTATTAATAACTAGGGAAAACAGTCCTTTTCTACAAAAATCATTGTTTGCATTTTAAAATCCCCTTTCAGTCTTATCTTTGACAAATGTTACTTATGAGGCAGTGAATAGAAAGTCTTATTCGGGGCTCATAATGACATGACAGGCACCCATGACCAACCACAAAACAGTCCTTCTCATTCACCATGCAGTTCGGTTTCTCCTAGAAACCCAGTTTCAGCTTATTTTACCAATGGAGTGCATTGTGCATCACAGTTTAGCATGGCTGGTTTACTCTGCAAAATGTACCCATTGGAATATTAAAAATGAAAGCAATAGGATTGGATTGACAGGCAGAGTTTACAGAAAATTCTATGGGGAAAACAGAGCAGAAACATAAAGAAACTAGACAAGGAAACCGATACGAACAAAAGATACCCTTGGAGGTAAATTTAATAATTTTTGTTCTACCTGCTCTAATCCTATCCATCAAACAAGAATTACATTTCATGCTTCCCAGTGAGTTCCAATACTGCCATTCCAGTGAGAGAATCATTTAGAATGGTAAATAGACTGGGAAGAACAGACTCAGCGCTGTCTTCATCCTCTAATTCTGGTATTCTGAAATAAGCTCTTCCCAAGTCCAAACATAAACCAGATAAATTCACAAGAAACCCTTGCTTAAGCCATGACAAGAGAATCTGCTATTGCATCTAAGGCTTATCGGTACAGCATCTAAAGAAAATACCCAGGACCAGACTCTAAAAAGAAACCTGCAGAATGAGTTTCTCAGTCTCTTCACCTCATCTTAGTCCCTGCCATGTATCTGTCATGGTTTAAAATGACTTTCACATGACTGTCACATTAAAAACAAAACAAACAAAACAAAACCAAATAACTACTTCAAGCATAGGTGTTGTGTTCTTGAAGAACAGGAAAGGGAAAATTGACAGACCTCGTTAGCCATGATAGCAAAACTAAGGTAATTCTAAACATGTGATTTTATGCTTCTGTATCTGGTGATATATGCACTATGCTTTGAAAATGCTAGCCTAGAAATGTGGGAATGAATTCTTTAACAAACGATTGTCCTGGGAATAGTTTACTCTCTTAAGAGATATTTCTTTGCCAAAATTCACATAACGTTCTGTGTATGACAAGTGTTCCTTTTATATTTTGCCCAGTGGTTCTAAATTAAAAGTGATTTTGCTCCCCAGGGGAAATTTGGCAGGATCAAAAGAGATTTTTGGTTGTCAATACTAGGTGGGGGGGTGGTGGCTGCTACTGACGTCTGGTGGGCAGAGGTCTACGGTGCCACCAACTGTCCTACGACGCACAGGACAGCTCCCAAATGTCAGTAGTGTTGAGGTTGAGAAACCTTGCCTTAGGGATATGAACTAGTAACTTCTGGAGGGGTTTCACATAAACCAAATAGCAACTGCCAAAGTGGCTAAAATAAGTGAACTGAGTTTGCTCTACCTATAGACGCTAAGCTGGCCTTTCAAAAACGTAATATGTTTAAGGAATGCAAAGAGTCACTTGGCTCTCTGGCATTTAAAGCAAGTGGCGTCCAGAAGTCCAGAAAATGCAAGTCTTGGTCCCTAATAGGACATTATTTGGCCTGAGGTAAAGGCACCTTCAGGGGATTTGGCAGTCAGTAGTAATATGGTGAAATCTTAGCTCACTGACAACAAAAATCACATGGATATATCAATAACCCCAGGGTAGACTGTTTTTCACTGTAGAAAACCACACACGATCCTGTTTGCACGCTGAAATAAACAGCACTGGCTTGTTCTTTCTGTCTACAGGCAATATTCGTAGTCAGAACCATGAATACTATCCTCAGGGTAATGCTATAGCTTAAGATCAATAAATTATTGGTCATGTTTATTGTAATACCAATGTATCCTTCACATTAGATTCCTTTGCTATTGCAATAAGATAAGGTTTCTGTATCACTTAATATCAAACGCCCCATATATACCAGCTGGCAAACCAATGCCATACCAAACATTCTTTTTTCCTATCTCTCCCAAGAACATATTTTATTCAAATAAAACAATCCAAGAGGCTTTCACACAGCAGCCCTTAGTAAAAAGGCACAGGAAAGATGAGTTTTTGAATATACGGATGGATTATTTCTCACCTCTCACACTCATTTTTGAAAGTGATGGAATTTCATACAGGACTGCTGAAAAAGCAATAGGGCAATAATAATAACAAATTATAGAGTTATGCCAGATAGCTTTGAAAGAAGAATGGACATTTTTATTCTCATAAGTTCACCTATAGTAAAATAGTATTACGGTTTTTATTTTTCCACTGTGACCCAGACACTTCTTCACTGTAAACTTCAAAGCCTTAGGCAGAAATGACATTGAATTAATATTTTTAAAGTGATATTTTGGATAGATTCAAGCAGACGACAAAAGCGATATCTTCTATTGCCTAAAGGCAAACTGTACAGATTCACCATGGTCTGCATTTACAAATGTTTGTTCTTCATTAACTAAAAATCTAGCTAAACATGGGAGTATTTATTTCAATTTCATGTTGCTGTATTAATGTGGAGGTTATGCAATTTAGCACCTTTAACTCTTCACACAGTTTGTGTAGCTACTAGCTATAATACAGCCATGTATCATTTGTTTATGATACTTAGAAAACCCTATGGCTTAGTATACAGCTATCGGATACCACAGGATTTTCAAATATGTTGTTTACCTAGGACATGGGACATCTCCAAGAGAAAAGGACAGTGCCACTGTTCCATCAAGAGCCTTTCTCATCCCCCGTTAAAATGACACTCCCTCCCCTTCATGGTCCTATGGCCTTGATTTTTTTCTTTTTGAAAAGTCCCTATCATCACTCCATTGGCTTTCCCCAGAGAGTCACTCTGACCATTTCTTGTGTAATCTTTCAGAAATATTTGAAACATATTAAAGTTAATGTATACATAAATTTCACAGTATGTTTTGCTTCTATTGCAATATTTTTTGCATTGTATCACGTACCAGATTTGTATACATGTCTACTGTCCCTATATGATGTGAAAATGTTCTTTTTCAAATATGTATCACTGAAATGATTTTAAACAGTACAATAGGTAAAAGCAGTCCTTAACAATATTAACTGGATTAGAATGAGTTGCAATTATATCTTCTGATACCATTTGTTCTGTGTAAAATGGGACCAGTTTCTTCCCTACAGTAATACATATTTCCCTTTCTGTTAGGTCACTGCTCTTTGAGGTAATTCTGACTGTTCCATCAAATACAGCAATAGGAGCAGAAAAAATACTTTACTCTGGACATTCTAGATCCCTCAATATGCTAAATTATCTAAATCCACTTCCACACCTCTACATGCTAATATTAACTCCAGGGCCAGTATGTTGAGAAAATATTTTTGGTTATTTGGATATCTTGCAAGCATAGAAATAATTGTTCTCCTAGTTTTCTTTTATTCAAATGTTACCACAGAAGGTAATAAAACCAAAGATGAATAAGACATTTAAAAAAATCATCTATATGAAGTATCAAATGAATAAGATAAATTAGTTACAATCTTCCTATGTTTTTCAATTTCATTATGCAACATTTCTATCTTCTTGTCACCAAAAACACAATGGAAGTCTAAGTCTTCCAAAACTCCATCCTTAACTCATGAGAAACTCATGGGAAGTTTGGCTGCTTCAGGTGAAACTGGAGGTTGCATTTTAGGAGAATCAGATTAAGGTGTTACATGGGGACAGACTGAGTTTATGTCCAGAAGGAGAATGCTTTCCCTAATGCCAACAAGCTGTAGCCAAGCAGATGTTATCAGTTAACATTTCCCATTTCCCATTTCCTGATTTGGCGTTCACAATACTAGGTGAAATCGTATATAAAGATGAATAAGACACGCAACCTGCCTTTATTGAGTTAATAGTCCAGCAGGGAAATAAATATGAATGGCAACGGCTGCATGATAAAAAGACTCAAATGTATCATGGGAACATCAAATATAGTACAACAGTCACACCAATATTTACACTGATGATTACATTATACTAAGTAGGGTACCTTTAATCCTTACCAAGACTTTGAAGAGGTATTATTACTTTTATCTCCATTTCACAGGGGAGGAAGACAAACAACTTGCCCATGTCTGATCAGTGACAGAATTTGGATGCATATCTAGATAGGCTTGTTCTGGAGGCTGCACTCTTAACCATTGCTCATACTGTTTCTCTTGTGAGTAATTGTGTCACTAACTATGCCTGGCATGATGTGATGGAGTTATTTAAATGAGAACTATATGAAAATAAGAGAGAAAGAAAGGAAAGAGAGCAGGTAGGGAAGTAAGGAGGGAGGGTAGAGAAAGAGAGCGAGAAAGAGAGAGAGAGAGAGAGAGATCACCTGAACTCCAGGCAGAGATAATTCCTTGACTAACAAGACACAGGCGTAAAGTAGCATGAGATACTCTGAAAATCACAGGTCCAGTTCAATTGCAGGAACCAAACTATGTAGCTTTCTTTGTGCTTTTCTTAGAAGTTGGAGATTTGTTGTGTAGTTAGAATCTACCTAATACTTTAAACCAGGCAGATTTACATTTTGTGATTACATTTTGCTTTTAAAACTTTTTTGGTAAAAAAGCAATGTGAAAGTGGGTTGGAGGAGAATTATATTAGAGGCAGGTAAAAGCTTAGTATGGGTAGAGAACAATGAATGAATCAACTCAAATAGTGGCCTAAGGAAGGGCTGGGTTGAAGATGTAGTTCAAAGATATATTGAATAAGTCTTCATGACCACTTTGATCATGAAGAATGTTGGAGAAGAGAGAGCCCACAGAACTGGAGTTTCCAATCTAACTGGTTTTAGAGTGAATTTTAAAAGAAAGGAACACATAATTTGATATTTATTTTTCATTTGTATTAGTTTGTGTTGTATTATGAAGAGCTGATGAGGACACTGACCTGTTTGGGACATACAAAGATGACCGGTAGCCATACCTAATAAGCAGTTGGAAGCAGAGTTTACAGTGCTCTGCATCTGGTGAGTTATGAACTTGAAGGACAGACCTCAGTTCCTAAGAGCAAGAGGAGTGAATGAAATCAACTGGAGAGAAGACAGTGAGAAAAGAGTAAACTCAGAAAGATTAGCAAAAGTGAGCAGAGGAGGTGGAATAAGAATTTGAATGAGCAGGAAGAATCGGGAACAAGGAGGATCGGCCAAGAATGGAGTTGTGGGATCCAAGAGATAAGAAATTTTCAAGAAGGTATAAGTGGTAGAAGAAGCAACAACAACAAAAAAAGTTAAATGAGGCAAGATTTCAAATAGAGTAAGGACTAAAAAAGTTATAGTTACAAAAGGCATATTTGGATACCTTTGGAGACATCAGCAATGGAAATTCCAGTAAAGTTTGAGACCAGAATTCATACTTTGATAGGATTAATTAGAGAAGAAGACAGCATGTACAGAAGACTAAAGCAGTTTAGAAGACTAAAACAGTATGATCACTAGAGGTGGTCTCATTAGCAGGAAAGGATTAATTTGCTTGTACCCTTGGTATAGATGGGAGAGTGTTGAGTATATTTACAGGCTGAAAGAAATATCCAATGTACAAGAAGGTATAGAAAAAAGGGACTGATTGATGGAATAAAGTTCTGTATCAGAAGAGAGTATATAAAATCAAGAAAATAGGTATCTTTAGCACCGTACCTAAAATTGGTTTCACGAGGAATGTCCCTCATTATTGTAAATATCTAAGGGGGCAGCAGAAGAAGGTCAATCGTTTTTGTAACTGCTCAAATAGTTCAAAGAAAACAATATTACATGGTTATTATAAAACACAGATAAAGGCATGTCACATAACAGGTGCTTTCAGGTAAACAGATGTACCACAGTCAATGTTGATATGGCACAGACGTGGTAACCTGCGATGTGGAGACCTGCAGGAGAAGGGAGACATATTTACTGTGTACCGGGAAGTCCTCCTTGCCTCAAACATGGCACTGCCCAAAGTTCACCTTTGGCTGCTCAGCTTGGGAGCTGCAACTCCAGTTTTCTCTCTTTAGGTTTGTAACACACCAGAATATTTCCAGAGAGAATGTGTCGAGCTTAACGTGGGCAGAGGCCTTGTGAAAAACAGGTGACATGGGAGATGCTCTGAAGTCAGAGTCACTCACGGGAAGAAAAACAAGTACGATGGTAAGAAATGTTTGGGTTAAAGCTTTTGCTTAAAGATTTAAACCAAAATAAAGACAGATTGGGACATTTTTCTTCAGTACTAATTTCAGAGCTCGAAGGTATCTTAGCAATTAAAATAGGAAAAATGTGGTCTACTTACCCATTCTGTATGGCAGCTGTGGGGTCATAGGTCAGAGCCATGCCAGCCTATATATAAGAAGGGGAAGAGAGAAAACAGATCTTAACGTTTTTATTGTGGTGCCCAAAATATTCAGCACACACAAAGACATCTATCTTTACTTGTCATGATTTAGGTTCATGTTCTCCTGTATATTTCTCTACTCTTACTGCCAAGACTAGCGTTTGTACTACCCACACACCAGGATGTACCAGTGAGTTATGGAGTTTATATTATATATCCAGACAAACCAATGAACAAAGAACTTTGGAGGATTTCCATTTCTGCTTCATCAACCATCTGCTGTCTAATCTGGTATCCTTATCATTTCTCACTATTGTCAGGACGACCTATTGTACATCTCATGGCATAAAAAACAAGTAAGAATGACTCTTGTGGTCAAGATAAAAATAAAAACTACTTAAAAATGCCTTTGATCTTTTAGAAGAAAATGTTAAGAAATATTTATTTTAAAATAGATTGTACGGCTTAGGGATACGTAGGTAATAAGTCACAGTGGTTGTCAATGTATCACAAGCATCCATCCTACTAAGAGTGGTCCAAAGGGAAGGTCATTGACACATGATGGAAATTCGAGGTCTTGTGGCTAACAAGGAGGTGGTTTTATGCTGTTTTTAAAATAAAACTGCTTCTGAAAAGCTACACTTCTGTAACTGGCAGTAGTTTGAGAAAAGAATATAAACTTCATGATGGCAGATTCACAGCCTACCACCTCCCTTCGTACATATCATCACATTTGATCCTCACAACATCCCTATGCAGTTGACAGGAGCAATACACTCCCCATTTTATAGATGAAGACACTGAAGCTTGGGGAGGTCAAGTGCCTTGCTCAAGGTCACACGTTTGGAGGCAGAACCAGAATCCAACCCAAATTTTCAGATGTGGGCTCCCGTCACAGCTCTGCTGTAACACTAACCTAGGCATTGAATCAGATCTGAGGATCATCACTAATGACGTGGGGGAACTTTCTCTGTCGTCGTATGGACAGATCATCCTTTTTTCCCAGGATTGTCAACCTGATTCTCACTTGCGAGTAGAAAGAAAATGTAGAATGAAATTTAAAACTGACGAGGTTATCTTCAGGGTGGATTTTTTTTTTCCCCTTTTTGAAATTCAAAAGTGAATTAGACCAATGTCAATTTCCTGGCTTCGCTAGTGTGGTATAATTCTGTAAGATGTAACCACTGGGAGAAATGGGGTGAGGGATAGACAAGGCCTCCCTTTACATGTCTTTTGGAATTTTCTGTGAATCTATATAGCTATTTCAAAATTAAAAGTAAGACAAAAGAGTGACTTAGCTTTGAGGATATGTGTAGAGAATAAGAAAAATCATTCAAACTGTAAAGAAAAAAGAACTTTTGTGTTTGAGTTTTTTCCAGTGTGGTTGAAGGTGGTTCCTGTTAGGCTTGTTGAATTCCTCAGATGTAACATATAAAAATGCTCAGGCTTCCTAGCACAGGGCCTGAAGTCCAGTATGGCATACTACATTCAAGCTTAAATTATATGCATTACTTTCCCTGTATAATAATCTTTAAATTAACATGAACGTTGGTATGAGGAACAAAAGTGTAGAGCCAAATATGAATGGGATTAGCATACAGGGAGCACACATAAAGTGCAACAGAGTTTACAAAGTTGAGTGACTGTCAGGAGTTAACAGAGGAGAATACATGTTTAATGATAATTTCATCTTACTCATCTTAAAGAAATATACAACTGACTGTATGACAAGCTGGGGGACTTAGGAATGAAATGAAAATGAAAGAGCAGAAATGAAGAAAAAAATGTATATATATATATATATATATATATATATATATATATATATATATACATACACATATATACAAGGCCATATATATATGGCCTTGGGAGAGGCAAAGGCAACAGTGCAAAATACATAGAGATTCAAAGTCTAAACTCTTTCCAGCAATGGGATCTCTGCATGTGACAGCCAGGAAGATGACCCTAGGCTGAGAACTCCCCAGGAGAGAGACATCCAGGGTGAACTGAAACTCCACTGTCCTGGGTGTTGAAGAGGACAGTTGTAAAAGCAGTCCATTTGAGATGAGATTTCCCTCTTAGAAACACTAAGCCTCTCTCCCCTAACTTATCCAAGATGGGCTTTGTGACAAAAATGGGCTTTACCCTCAATGACAAAAATGGGCTTTACACTCAATATTCTCAGTTCATGGAAGATTTAGGATGATAATCATATCTTCAGCCTCCTAACCACCCCAAACTGTTAAAGTTCTGGGGCTTATAGGAAGCCTTTCCTAGTCAACCCCCCATTTACTTCCTTTCCTTGTATTTATTTCCCAAAAGTGCCCAAAGATCAATGCTATCTAACCTTTCTTGAATTATACATTTTCTTGAACACATTTATTTGTCCTGGAAACTTCAGGTAAGCATGTTTTTTCTCTCACATTTTACTTGATTTCCTCATGAATTATAGTTAATGAATGACCTCTAGCTAAGAATACAGTCATCTCTCTCTTTGTTGAATACATATTTGAGCATCAGAATGCCTACGTTGGCTTCTTCCTCCATCTTCAAATTCCATCCATCTTTCAGAAGATGGAAAAGAACTAAAAGATGTCCATATGGCTTAGTGGAAAGAATATATATGTTGGAATTGGGTTCAAGACTTAGTTCTGTTACTTTCTAGCACTGTGGCCATGGGCAAATTATTTGCCCATGGAGCCTCAGTTTCCTCAACTGTTAAGTGGTATAATAATACCCACCTCATTTGGTTGTTCTGAAATTTAAATGAGATTACGTTTGGAAAAGGCCCAGCACCATCCCTGCAGACAAGACACATACATAACTATTATAATACAAAGCAAAATGTTGTAAGGACCATATGTGCTGTACGGATGAGGTGTAGAGGAGAGAGGCTGGGAGCAATTAGGGAAAGCACTTGGAGGAGATACAGCTGAGTGGAGCCCTGAATGATGATTAGACTTTCCATGAATGGAGATGAGAGGATAAGGTCTGCTCAGGCAAAAGGAACAACATGGAAAAAGGTGTGTAAATAAAAAGGGCGAGGTGGGTGATCCATCCGCAGTAGAACACTGGAGGGGAACAGTGGGAAACAAGACTCCACAGGAAAGGAGGGAGCACCTTGCTTGCCTGGCTCTTCTTGGGGAGCCACTGAACATTTTTTTGAACAAGAAAATTATGCAATCAAAGAAGGACTGGACAAAAAGAAATGGTATGAGTCCCCTGGAAAACAGAGGGTAAATCCAGAGCAATGAGCACCTGGAATAGGCACTTGGGGACAGGGAGGTGGAGAGAATCTAAGGTGAGATTGTCACTGCAAAAGGGTGGGGGATGAACACAAGTTTCACCTACTTCATGATTTTGCCTAGGGGCAGTCCTTCCTCTAAGTGCCTTTGGCAAGAGGACATAATGAGAGAGAGCATCAGATCATATGAATCTGGAACCTAGGTAACGAAACAAGGCTTGGGGCTCAACAGCAGTTTGTTTGAATTTCACCTGTGGGCTGAATATCATAACATAATAGCTAACACTTGGCTGCACCTGGTTTTCATTTCATGTGTAACAGATTCTTGAGTTATAATTCTAGCATGATCTTAATGCAGATTTTGTGCTCAATTTCCTTTTGTCTCTTCCACAAAGGTGAAAAAGAAAATCAGTTTTGCTTCTCTGGTCTAGCTACCTTTATGTTAAGCTAGAACTACAAAATCACCATTATGTAATTACCCCGTTTTATGGCATGTTTACAAACTTCAGAGTCATACAAAAAGTAAAATAACTTGGAACAAAATGAAAATGTCACACCACAGATGCAGAAAAGTGATGTGTAACCCTGTCACTCTTTCAGAAAGGGCTTATCAGGTTCACAGATATCGTCCATTTTTCAAGTTCACATTGTTTGCGTGCTGAAGACATTTATAATTTACTTAAAACAAAAAGGGGCACTTTTGTTATTTTCCAGCTGCAGCTGAATTTTGGGTTGGTATTTCAGCCATAATAAAATATTTCTAGTCCTTCCAGACAGAATCTATACTTCCAGATATATCAGGTTGAATTAAGAGCTATATATTTGATATTCATACCTTTAACTGATAAGCAGGTTAAACAAAGAGGTAGGTAATCATGATGGAAATACTGCTTCCATATTAGGGAGTAGGCATTGCCACTTCAGAAAGATCTGGACTATAATGCTTGGTCTTACCTGAGGAGCAGAGGGTCACTGACTACATTAAAGCCAGTGAAAAGGGAGGCTGATAGCATGGTTTTTATCACTTTTCAAACTACTTTTATACTGTAATGTGAATGCGGATCACAAGCTTGTAGCAGTAAACTTCGTACAGACAGATACCCACTGAAATTCCTGGAAAATTGAAACACTGGTGTTTTAGCCTAACAGTTCTCCTTTTTCTAAATTCTGCCCTGACACGAGTCATCATATTGGATGAGTTACGAACAAATAATCACAAGGATTGTCAATCTTCCACAATTAATTTTAAAGCAACCCTTTAGTAAATATATAGTAAATACTGTATATTTTAGTGAATATCGTGTACTGAATTAGCCCAGGATAAGTTCAGGAAGCCAAGGAAGAAAAGCATACTATGGTTTTCTTGATGCCATCTTTATTTCTTGCAACCCATTTTAACAATATTGACAACTGTTAGTTGCTTATGGTAAATCAATAAATAAAATAACTTAAAAGATGATGTCTGTAAAAGGGGTTTGAATATCATAACACATTATATATGTTTAGGTACTGCTATTGTAGTGAAACCTCACTTACCTTTGTTTATATTTATTTACCAGTATTTCTCTTTAGAGAACATATCCTTTACTGAAGAAATTATGACACAAAAGTCTGTTTACACTACGTAGCAACAAATAAAATTTAAAAAATGAAAACCCCTGACTAGAAATTAAACAACAAAAAAATAATTTCAACAATGTTAAATGCCAAATGTTGGGGTATATAACTATAAAACACATTTTTATCTTAGTATTTTTTTCTGACGCTTCTAAATTGTATAGAATGAGAATGACTTTTATAGTGGGGAAAAATCCCTTTCATTAAAAAAAAAAACAAACACATTATATACTTGAATTGTTTAAAATTTTAAATGCAGGAGTGGGGGGAAAGGCATATTCTTTGTAAACGTGGTATAAAACAGAAGCCTGATTCAGAAGTATGCTTGGAAATGTCAGGAGGCATTTAGCTTTGCTGGGTCAGTGAAATACAGAAGAGCTGGAATAGAATGGAGATTGCTGCAACCAGAAGGATCAAGGTAAAAATGGGCAGGAGGTCAAGAATGAAGACTGGATACTTTAGGGTTAATGGTATAGTGTTTCTAGCTGTGGAAACGAATAAGAATTCATAACTCCAAATGACCATACTGGCTGAAAAACTGAGGGTTTCGTATGTGATCAAAAGTGTGGATATCCCAGATAGAGTAACCAATAAAAATCACTAGAAAACCACAAAATGATTGATACCAAGTAAAGCTTTTGGCCAAAGACAAGGGGCTTTTAACTTACTTCCTGTAAAGGGAACTAATCCTAGGAAACAATATCCTCAGGGCAAAACTGATGGCAGGCTATTGGAACACTTACTGAAAGAGGATATGAGAGAATGAACTCCTGGCTTTTATAAGACAGAGTGGTAGGGTTTTACAGGGAAATGGCCCTGGCCCATTTCTCCCTGTAGAGACAGTCAACTATATAAGGCAGCTGTTGGCTCTGACCTGCTGAAAGGATGCTCCCTGGGCTATGTGCAGCAAGTCTCTCTCCTGTAAAGAAGATGAGGAACACACGAGACCATGGACAAAGGCATTGACAAAGTCTACCAAAGGGAGAGCATCCTGCATGGTCTTGAGATAAGACAGACACATCCTCCTAGCTAATGGTCCTCTAAAAGATGCCCACCAACCTGTGAAATAGCTCGCACTACACTGTCTAATTTTCATAATTTCTGAATCCAAGGAAGACTTTTATTCCAAATTAGATTGGATTAATTTGCATCATTTGACCAGTGATCACTTTCTCCTTTCAAAACTCCTTTCTTTTGGCTTCTGTGAGCCTCTCCCCTAGTTTTCTTCTGCCCTATCACACAGGGATTTCAGCTTTGGTGTTACTTGTTCCATTTGGCTTTGAGATGCCAGCACTCAGGGGCAGGGCTTGCCCTTCTTGTCTCCCCTTCTGTATAATGATGACACTCACTCTCTGATCCCAACCATTAGTTATGTCACGGTGATTCCTGAATCTTGGTGTCAAACTCAAGTATCTATCCTGCAGTGTCATTCAAGTTATCATTTCTGGCTTGGGTGTTTACTAAGACCCTTCGGTAATAATATTTTCTCCTGCCTTTTCTTGCAACTTCCACTCCAACAGCCACACCACTGTGCTGTGAGGACTGCTATTGAAAGAGGCACATCTGACCACATCATGACCCTTCCTTTTAGTGGCTCACTGAAGTGAAACATGGCTCACAGGGCCCTTGATTATGGAGGTCAGTAGGTACATAGGGACTTCATGGTCAAGTCCCTCTGTACCTACTGACATCCATAATCTTCCTGTGCAACTCTAGACCCCACTCTTCACCAAACTCAGACATACACTCACCTTGCCCTGGGCCTCTGAGCCTTTGCTGTTGCAAGTTTTGGCTGGAAACTAGGCATCACTGTCTGGGAAAATTGAAATCCTAGTCTTCCAGCCTCAAACTAAAATCACAGACTCTTAAAGCCATCTCTCCACGTAGCATTAACCACTGCCTTTGTTCTGTCCCTGTGATGCCAGATGGGAGCTAATATGACTATGCTTTGTCATGTATGTCTCTCAAATAGATTCTTGGATCCGCCCATTTCATTACTTCCTGTTCCTAGCCCAGTGTTTGGAACATAGTAGCGACTAACTACGTGTTTGTTAAGTAAGTTAATAAATGAATGATCGACTTAAAGACACTTGAGTTTGAACTTCAGTTAAATTTGTATTTGAAAATGGAATTTGAGTGTTTTTAATTTTTACTTATTTTATTACTAAAATTTCCTTTTAGAAACGTCAGCTGAACTTCTAAAGAAAATCTTTCAGTCCTTGACTGGTCAGTAGAGATGGAGGGAAGCAAAGTGATTACTGGGATTGCTCAGAGACCTTTTTGATGCACCAAGGAAGCTAGTGTACCTGAGCTAAATCACAAGCAGGATCCGAGGAGTAATTAGAGGGAGTAGACAAATCTGGAGGCCCCTCTTCTCCACGCTATTGACCCAAGGGGTGGGGGGACAAGATTGGTAAAAATCATCTTGACATCTTTAGGGATTTGTCGAGCAATTGAGATGCAAGGGATTTATCACTTAAATAATAGTGAAAAACAAAACCAAACAGGCAATCACCAGAAAAAATTTCACCCCTTTATGTTTGAAAAAAGAACATCAAGAAGAGTCGTGCTGTTCTTTATACACTATGTCATCATGGTATTTCTCCTTTTTGGCTTTTACTATAAAGCCTTCTTGTCAGAGAATTTCTCTTATATAAGCAATAGAGAAGAACAAGAGAGACATATGCAAACAGAATTAAGACTGGAAGTCGGAGAAAGCCTATGGATACACAGAAAAAGCATTGTTTAAAAAGAAGCGGGAGAATGGGGTATAATAGCATTGTATGATGTATCTGCCGAAGGTTCTCAAAGTCTTGGAAGGAAAAAAAGTTCTAGTCTGAGTTTGTCATTAAAACTGAAGTAAAAGTAAGCCTTAATTGATAACTATAAAAGAAATAAGAGAACATTACCATATTTTATGTAGGAACTTCTGTTTTTATCTCCATTTAAATGACTAAATCTCCTAGTTTCCAAGACAGTTTTGTTTTCACATTTTAATATCTGTGAAATTGAGACATGATAATTGACGGCATTTAGTAGTTTGGCAAGTGTTTCCACTTTTTTTTAGTGGTATTGAAAAGAATGTTTCATCTTTAATTGATGGTGTCTTAGAGTCCATGATGCAGTGTCTACGCTATGAAACTCCAGCATAGCATGGTAAGTAGGGCGGAAAAACAGAATGCTGATGTTGCTACCAGGATCAGCCTGTACATCTAGATAGGGGGAAGTCCCAGGTATCTGGTTAATTGATCAATATTCTTCCAGGTCCAAGCCGTAGTTTGATGTTACCCAGAAGTTGTAAGCAATGGCTTAAACATTGATGGAAACATTTCTGAGTCTTGTGGCAGACTGGGACTGCCAGAACAATGAGAACAACTTCAGAAATTTCCTAGTAGGTTGATACCCCCGTTTAGCTGCCCTGATCCATAGAGACTGGGTCGATGGAATGCAGGGGACACATAGAACAACCATCAGACTTTCTCCCTGTAATTGCTTTCTATCATCTTCTCAGCCTCATGTCCCTCCCACCTCCCTACCCCTGCTCCAAGAATGCAAGTACATTATCCCATTCTCTTCCTTGAGAATGGATACTAGGCTGAGGACTGCAGCTCACGATTAATCACATTCTACCCAAAATTACACTATGACTGTAATTTACAAGATTTACTTTTTATTTTTAGTGATCATAGGTTAGTAAATATTGGGCCCATCGGCTTTAAAGTAAGAACACTTAAGTGAGTAAAAAAGTTTTCATGCTGAATTACTGAGAAGTTAAGTTCTTGTGCCAATGGGAAAGTTTCTTTAGAGATCAAAAGGGTCATTCATTTTGAGCCTGCTCTCTAAATTGCAGGTAAAGCACATAAACTAAATAGAAAATACATCTAGTGGGCTGGCTGACAAATCCAACTTACAAGTGCTGGCATTCACCATAATAGCCAATTGTTCTTTTTAAGATCACATATGTAAAGACTCTCCTTCAGTTCAAGGTCAAAAAAGATTATTTGCAAAACTTGGTAATGTTAATAGATATGCATTAATTTTTTCTCCCATGTTCTTATTAAAGAAAAGGATCAGACCATTAATGCTCAAGCACTGTGACATACAGAAAGAAAATGGTAGTGAACTATATAGATGATGTTTCTACCTTCCTGGGCCATGGTCAAAGATATCCTGAATCCACTTGCTATTACTAAGTTTTTAAAATAATTCTTTAGATACACTATTTCTATTTACTATACACTATTTAGATATGCTGATTATTTAGATATAGTAGTTGCTCTTCAAGGTATTTTTATTTTTAGTGACTCACTGGGGCAATACTTAAATTCCATATGTCTAAAACATAAACTTCCTAATTTTCAGTATTACAAAATTAAATTGTAGCCAACATGACTTGAAAGCTCATTAGAAATGATATATTCCTGAGCCACATTGTCAGATTATTCTTAATAAGAAGAAAGATGTTGACTGTTGACTGATCAAATAGGTCATGAAAGAGGAGATCCACCTGAAGGCAAGGGGGCACTTGGTTGAGTTGCTTCTTGTCTTTCTCACTAAGAATGTCTCAAAGGATGTGCTTTACGGTAACACTGATAACAAGTTAGTGACAGCCAAATGCTTTTAAGAAACTCAACAAAAGTTTTCTGTTGAGAAGTTTTCCTACGAGTGGTGACCATAGGGTTAGATGCATTGAACTCACAGCCAATAGCACTACAAGTCATGTCTGAACAAAGCTTATCTCTATTTGTTTCTCCATAAGACACAGCATAGATGTCTTGCACTTAGGAACCATAGCCAGCACTACGACATTATAATTGGGAGCCATTTAAAACAGGGGATTCACCAGCAAAAAGCACCAAAATGTGAAAAATGTGGTCCTAAATTACAGTATGAGAGCTGAAACAAGAAGGCAGAGTATCATATGTTCAACCTCAATGGGGCATGTGCATGTGTTCAGTGACTCAAATTTTTCACTTCTCTGCACATCTGCAAATGACTATGTGAGTATTGATTCTGGGATTCCAAATAAATTGTAGCCAGTAGGTAAATTTTCCATTATGGAGACCACAAATAATGAGCATCAACTGTATCTTTTTTTCAAACTGATAGTTTTGTGAGTCTGAGTCTTTCAGCAAACAAAATAAATTTTACAAATGGCACTAATACCACTATTTGTAAGGATTCTAAAAATTCCTAACATAGAAGAATTTGGTAACATCACCCTTGAAATAGATTAGGATGTGGTAACTTAAAAACTATTTACATTCAGCACTATGGAGCCATAGTAGATATAAAAAATTCCTGTTTCCCGAGTCTTTGTTAAGTCCAGTAAGTTTCCAAGTGCAGCATTAGAATGCTCCTTCTGTCAAAGACAATTGCTTTGAAGGATACTGGGAAATACTTGAGCATGGGGAGTACTTTTCATAGCCACACAGGTTGCATAAGAACCTTTGGTATCCAAAATTAATTGACATTATTTGCCAGAAAAGATAGGTTACTAATTCATCTTTTTTATCTTTAAAAACGCCAACCATGTATTTTATCAGTTTTCAATAGTAGCTCAACTAAATCTTTTCCTTGATATCAAGCAATACTTCACGTTTTCTTTTAATTGTCTTTTTTTCCTTTTTCTTTCTTCTTCTCCATCCAAATCCCTCTCTCCTTACCAGTTCGTGGCTTCCATGATTATATGAACTTCAAGAGAAAATTGTCTAGGAATTTGAAAATCACCCAGTCTTTCAGTGCTAAATAATGCTTTTTGATTTGGAATGTTATCTTGTAAAAACATTAATAAAATATGGATCAAAGTTAAAATACTTTAATTTTTACTTGTTTACAATATGTTTTGTAAAAAGAAGTTAAAAACAGCTTGAAAATTGTATCGGCAGCAAACTTTCTTTTAAATACATGTATAATTAAAAATAATTCCTGTTAGGAAAATGAATAGACTTGGCATAAAATGAGAAAACATGGAATTAAACACTTGAGCCATAAAGAACACAGAGGTAAGCTGGATTTCAGATTAAAAAGCCCTGAGTTGTGTTGATGATGTTATGACAGTTACTATATGTGTATAGTTTGCCAGGCACAGTGCTTAGTACTTTACCTTCAACATCTCATTTACTCCTTCCAATTACTAAATATACACTTTGGCCATTCTCATTCTACTGATGAGGAAAAAAAAAATTAAAGACTGAAAAATTTGCTCAGTGTTGTCACTCAGCTTGGAAGCTGTGGATGTGTAGTGGTTATGAGAGTTTGCCCTCATAACCACTAAAGTAAAGGGCCTTCTAAATTATGAAGAAAAGCAAACAGATGTTGACTCACACAGTTCCTTCAAACTTAGAATTATTATTCTCAATGGGTACATTGGAGAAGGACTCGAGATTTATTAAATAACACCCCAAAGCTCAAGTTGCTTCTCTAAACATTATTCTCTCTGTGCCACTCAGCACCCAAGGGCATAGAGACCTCTATCAGCCACCTGACAAGGTAGA
The DNA here is from genome assembly GCF_004115265.2 of Rhinolophus ferrumequinum. Taxonomy (NCBI): domain Eukaryota; kingdom Metazoa; phylum Chordata; class Mammalia; order Chiroptera; family Rhinolophidae; genus Rhinolophus; species Rhinolophus ferrumequinum. The sequence continues at coordinate 20,220,820 of NC_046300.1, forward strand.
GCTTTTCAACTTTGAGGAGAATTTCTGGTTTATAAACTCATATAAATCAACCTCTCAGGTACCTACCCTGAAAAACAAACACACAAACAAACACACAATTAATGCTTAGCAACAAGATTAATGTGAACTGATGTTCTTATGGCTGCTGGTTTTTCTGTTGCTATTTTTATTATTATTATTTTGGCTTTGGTTTTCTTTCACTGTTGTGTCAGTACAAAGCTAGTTACAGACAGTGCTTTTATTTCTACAATGCTAAATTATATTCTATTCCACTTTTAATCTCCTACTTTACAGACAGAGAAGATCTTTGCCATTTTAGAGTCCAAGGAGGTAGAGTATCTGTCTGTGTGTTTACGTCATCTCTGTAGCATGCAGTCCCATGCCTCACACATAGTGGACGCTCAACAAGTGTTTACTGACTGACTGAATACTTTTTGTTTAACCTGCTTCTTCAATATTTCCTTAAAAAAAAAAGAAAAAAAGAAAAATCTTCCAAACAGAATTCTCTCAAAAGAACATTTCTTCAAAAAGTAGTCAAATGCTGAGAAAGCAAGAAAGTGGATCTGAAGCATAGGGAGATTAGAAGGGTTCTCACTGTGTATGTGTATACCCGACATACATTCAGGGCAGGGATCAGACCTATACCTCGTTGCATCCTCAGGAAGCAGCATGAAGTATCAGTCACGGAAGGAACAAATGTTTCATGATAACAAGAGACTGATAATGATGGTCATGAAAACACAGTTGAAATTGATAAGTATGATGCCAAATCTATGTGTAGTCACCTGTACTCAAAAAAACCACAAACAAACCAAAAACAAAATCCCACAAAAATTAGGACATATCCCTCAAAGAAAATGTTTACTCATCTAGAATTGAAACATAGGATGACTCAATATTGTATTGATTAGGGCTATCTGTCTGCTCAGAATCTAAAAAGACATCTTTGTCTCAATCATAAATGGAATTAGTCAGAATAAATAATGACTCCTATGCCTTGAGGCACAACAGGGAGGACACTTGGGTGTTTGGAATCAGGATTTTCAACTTAGCTTGCACTTGGCTGTGTACTTCATAATAGCATAGGGAACCCCGTTCTCCCACCTGACCTCTGCAGGTCTTCATTCACTTACTGGTACCGAAGATAGTTTTTATTAATAGTAGCTCTGAATGGACAAAGGTTATAAAACTTTACAGCACAGTTTTCATCCATCACTGAAAATAAGTTGATTTCAGGTCTGAAAATAGACACATTATCTAGGTTATAGGTCATAGCAGATCACTTAGCTTAAGTTGCTTGTGATAAAACTGAGAGCCTCGGCTGTCAGCTCACTAATAGTGGATGTTGTGAGTGCATCAATGGGATCTAGTAATTTACAAAAATAGAGAAAGAACACTCTGTCATTATTCCATCCCTTAACGGTTTTTAAACTAACATGTCCCAGCAGAGCAATAGCATTTTATTATGCTAAGTGGCAGCCATGACATTTGGTTTGTGTGAATGGCACTCCCTGGTATTATGCCATGTATATACTGTACTCCTATACCCAGACGCCCATGTCTTGGGCCACTCAAAATGCACTTAAATAAAAGGTATTTGGGAAATCATATATCGCCATATCTCATCTAAAACTTGTTCTTTAATTGGGAATAGGTAAGGAATTGCCCTCCTCAGTATTCCTGGAATGCATCCCTCAAAACCCTGACTTGCTTTTCTCTTCAGTATAACCTATAAACTATTCTTGGAAACCTGAGTGTTGATATTAACAATATTATATTAGTTCCATTAGTTCATTTTCATATCTAGACTGTGAACAAAATCTTGTTAAATAATTGCATAGTAAGAAAAAATATCTTCAGAGCATCAAATAGAAAATATTTGTTATTGTTCATTGCTTTTCAATTGACTCTAGCAGAGAGAACTGCAAATAAGATAGAGGCAAGAAATGCCATTTTATTGATTTTAGTTTTTATAACAAAATCTTGGCATATTTTTTCACTAGATATCTGATAACTTTCTTGGGTTACTTCTGGTTCATTTGCCATGTCTCTTGTTTGTGTCTGTGGCCAACATATTATTTCTTGGAAGTACAATTCCCAAAGCAATTGTTATCAATGACATTTAATGACTCAATTAATATAGAGCTCTAGCAGAGCATTTGTAAGCTAGATTAGTGAAACCAGTGAGAAATGTTTTGTGTATAATATTTGCACTATTTAAGAATAATATCCCAGCATGAAAATTTGGCAAAATATCACCATCTTCTGTGATTTCAAACTTAACATTTACTGATATTGAAAATTCTGAAGGAAACCCAAAGACTAGTCACAGCAAAAGTGAACATAATGGAATTTCAATTTTTGAGTGATTCTCATCATAATAGTAGAAAAATCCATCCCTGGATTTGATCCAATTATCTTTTCAACACAATGGAACGTTTTTTGGTCAGCTGTTATTATTTGAGGTATAGATTCCAAACAAATTTGGTGGCATTTTGGTAGTCATTGGAAATCCATTCTTTGGATATGTAGGAAGAAGCAACAGGAGTTCTTCTTCATGTTGCTGATATATTTCTGGACTGTTTTTATGCATTCCTGATTCCAGAGCAGTCCTTTGGGGAAGCACTAACAAGACCAATTTTGACAACATATTGCCTGAAGTAAAAACTGAGACTACAGCCTCAGACGTAATCGAATATCTGGCCAATGCAATGCCATGAGAATCATAGTGATGATAAAGTGAGACCATTTCTGAACTAGGAGTAACATTAAAACATTTTTCAACTAGTATGGGATAAGCGCTAGCCAGTCCGAATCTAAACACTAAAGTAGGATCCTGGGGACCTCCTGCTGTGCCAGCCAGCACCCCATTCTTGCTGGATCATGAGAGGTCTTGAAGGAGGCACCAGAGTGGCAGTGGGGTTGCACTGATAGACCAGTGCCAGTAGTTATGTACCAAATGATACAGATATATTTTAACATTTTAACAAGCTGTATGGCTCTTCTGCATATCGAGCCACCCTGTCCTCGGCTGGAGCTTCTGTAGACCAGTTCTCAAAGTGTGGTCTAATGACACCTAAGGGTTTCGGAGATCCTTTTGGGAAATCCAGAGGTCCTCCCTTTTAAAATGACATGTCTATGTGAAGCTGGACTTTCTTCATATGCTTAAATTGTACAGCGTTTTGCAGCAGATCAAATACTGAAGTAGATGCAAATCTGGTCATCTTTTACTAAGTCAGATGCTAAAGTGATTTGCATACGTGTAAAACAATGCCATTCTTCTCAACAGCATAATAATTGTCTTTGCTTTGAAAAATATAGTAGTTTCCATAAAAATACACGATTTTTGTTAACATGTGGTGGGTTTATTGTTTTCCTAATGAACTAATAAATAATAATTTTTAAGAGCACAAAGGGACAGAGACCAAAGGGATTCAGAACTGTATCAAGAAACAAAATGATAAGAATGATAGAGCAGCAGGAAAGAGAGGCCTAATAGTGTCAATCCCTGAGCATTCTTCTCAGAGTTCTGCTTGTCATTTGAGAATTAGTTAATAACGTTAAAATATCCCTGTGTTTTTCACTCAGGCAAAAAAACGTATCTACCAGCATACATTTGTACTTGAAAACCTCACTAATTCTACACTAATTTATGGGTATACAGTTTTCGGTATTAATTATTTTTGTAAAGAAACACATGTAGCCCAACTATGCTAAAAGAACTATTATCAAAATGCCACCAAGAAGAAAACAGCTTTAAATTAAATTTTAAATTAAAATTTTAATTAGCCTATCAATTGTCATGTTTAAGGTCCTTCTAAGATGCTTGTCATCCACTGGTTTTGTATTTTCAGCATTTCATCAGAAATCCTTTTCACATTGTCATTTTTACCTGATTTTTAAGAAAGAGGAAAAGTAATTATTAGCCTCAATCTGTGCTATTATCTCAAATTCTGAAGGCGCAAAATCTAATTTATCTTTCATTTTATTTAAGACAACAATGATTGAAAGCTTTAGCATTATTTTACGCAGTTGACTCAAACTACACAGGGGTTGAGGTGCTAAATCCCAAGCAGTCAAAAATTCACATATAATTTTTGACTCCCTCAAAACTTAACTGGGTATCCACGGGGTATCAGTTCCATGAGCTCTCCACCCTTCCCCCTGGCCCCAGATACCGAAATCCACAGATGCTCAAAACCCTTATATAAAATGGTATCGAAAATGCATAGAGTTGATCCTCCACATCTGTGGAGTCCAACTGTGGATCAAAAAATACTGTTTTTCATTGGTGGTTGGTTGGTTGAATTTGTGGATGGGAAACATAAGAATATGTAGAGCCAACTATATATTTATTGAAAAAAATGCATGCAAGTGGACTTGTGCAGTTCAAACCCGTGTTGTTTAAGAGTCAACTGTATGACAAGGCAAACAAGCAAAACAATTATCCACAATGATCTCCTTATAAGTTGGGATGTCAAAAGGCTTGAGGTAAGTGAAAAACAGAACTGTCAATCAGAAATGGACTTCAAGGGAAGTTGTAAGTCTCAATCTTAACACTGGATGAAAGAAGGGGACACAAAATTTCCCCTAAGGATCTGACCCACTATCCCTGCTTTGGTTAGAGTTTCAATTCATGCAATCAGAGTGGTCATAGACTTTAAGCAGAAAATGTAGGTAGTACCCCCAGGTGACTAACAGCAGTGAAAGTAAATTATCTTGTAATAATGTCACTGATTATATGAGGAGAATGAATTCCAGAACTGTTAAAATGTGGGAAAACAACAAAATGTGTATCTTAGAAACAATTAAATGCAGTAATTAGAATTTACTGGCATATAACATAAATTAAATATTACTTACATAGGATTAATTTATATTATGTCATACTTTAGCATCTATGCTAATATACTTTTATTTACTCTAGCAAGTACAATGCAAGGGGAAATAGAAGTGAAAAACATATGATGATAACACAAAGTTATCCAGTATTCTTGGTGTGTCTACTCCTAAGGCCACAATAAAGTTGTAAAAATTAATGTGCTCATCTCAAAACCAAGATATTTGAGAAGCGTATTTTTAGTGCACATCATTCACTTTCCTGATTTCTTTCCTCTGAATATGTCTGCACACACTATATTTTTATTGGTCACAGATAAATTTATTAAGGCCCCTTGATTTTCATACTTCAACAGGAAAATCTATAGCTCTCCAAAAGCAACTTTTGAAAACAAAGAGTAAGAATATACTTTTAAAATTTACATTTAAATTATAAGGTGTTCCGGGCCCTAAACTTGACTCCACAATGTTTCCATGGCAATAACACATATGTTATTTCTTAATCATGCTCTAAACCCAAAGACCTAGATTCTATTAACTGTAGCAGGGTGGCAGTTCTAACTCTACGTTTCTTTTATGTTTATTGGTTTGATTTCCAAGAAATGTAGCCTCAGGTGAGATGCTGTGCTGCAACTGGCATCTATTTTGTGAATGTAATATTACAGGTTCTTAAGAAGACTAGAACTGACATTTCAGTCACTGATGCTAAATTACCTAATCCAGTCTTGAGGCTTTTGGGTCATGGTCTGTGATCCATTAATCTCTCTAATTAGTGGGCATTTGACCCAAACAAATTTTAAAAGATCAAACGAGTCTTTCTGGTCTCTGGATGTTTGGTATGGGACCAACGTGATAATGAGTGCTATCAGAAATCAGCTGTTTGCTGGGGGCATTAAGACAACCTGATGATCACTGAACTGCAAGCTAAAAAATCATAGGTCATTCCCTTTCCTCTTCCTCTTTTGAACATAACATAAACTGCCTTCCTAAAGTTAAGACTTTTGAAACTCTTGCCCCTTTTTTATTAGTTTCACGCACTCAATGGTGAGTCTCTTTTTCATGTCTTAAGGTAATGAGTTACAGTACTTGGACACAACTATATTCTTTAAGATGGGTTTTGAGACCTGCATGGAAATACTCAAAACAGACAAGTCACTGGTGACTTGTTTCACTGGTGACTACAGACTTACTGTAGCGCAGAACTGAGGTCGTTCTGGATGTCGTATCCTCCTCCTCAATTGATTTTATCCTGAGCTCATTAAGATAGGCCTGCTCATTTTCCCCATTTGAAGCCATTTGGTTTTCCAAAGGACTCAATTTCATAATGAGACTGAAAAACAGCTGAAGGTTTTACTGAGAAAAATTCCATCCTCCTTTCTTTCCTTAAAACTGTTCTCTTGGTGCTGAAAGTATAAAATGCCACATCAAGTAGGATGCCTCTCAAATGATAAATGGACAAAGTAGATGCTTTGAATAGAAATACTAAATAAAGCTCTACTGTTGAAATTATGGCCTTGGTACAAAATGGCATTTATTCAAGTCATTCAAACAACTTCATTCCATTTCACAAAGAATAAAAAGACCTTTTAGAAGTCCAGACACCTTTTCTTTGTCTTCTTACAATAAAAATAACCAAAAGAAATCCATTCCAAGAGGCATTGTATCCATAAGCTTGTTTTTTCCATCATTTTGTGTCAGGAAGGTAAATGAATAATTATGTTACATGCTTTTCTCCTTGTTGTGAAAAAGAAAACCCTATGGGTATCAACATTTTTTTTTCTCCTTGACTAACACAAAATGTCCTATTTTATATTGATATATACATATATAAAATAGTCAACACATTTATGAATATATGGGCATATGTATAAATACACATACATGTGCATATAGAGCATCTCAATGGTAGAATGAAATAAATCTAAATTTTTGTTTGCTTTTTTTCAAAACACATTCAACTCTCACTATTAATTTCATCGAAAATGTTTCCGTAAGTAGTCATACCTCTTTTTATAACTATTGCACAATTACAGATCAATTCTTTATGAGTAAGTCTTTCTGTGAGGGCCTATCAGGTTCAAGTTTGGTTAAAGACAGAAGACTTACTATAGTGCAGAACTGAGGTCATTTTGGATGTCATATCCTCCTCCTCAATTTATTTTATCCTGAGCACATTAATATAGGCCTGCTCATTTTCCCCATTTGAAGCCATTTGGTTTTCCATAGGACTCAATTTCATAATGGCCCCAAGTGTCTGTCTTGCTGCCCTTCTAAGGGATGTTTGCTGCCAAGATTCTGAGTACAAGTCAGTCAGGACTCACCTCTCCTTCCCTGGGCCAAGGCCTTCCATTCTGGGTGTATTTGCTTTGATTCTGTCTCTTCTTTTGTCCTCCATCAGCGAATTTGCACAGTAAAGGCTCACTAGGGGCTGGGAAGATAAGAAACCAATTCTACATTAGCAAATCCCTCTTAAAAATAAGTGATTATTTGAGTCACAGTAGGGCTTTGTAATGCATATCTTTTGAAGTAGTCTTGCTTCTGGAGAGATATTTGGCCCCCTTTTAGTCTCAACTCTGTTGGCCGCAGTTCTAACTGGGCTTCAAAAAAGTACTGGCAGACCATAAAAGCATATAACACATATTGTTGAAAAAATAATCAGTGGAAGCCAAATGTGAACTCGCCTTAGAAGTAAAGAGGCAAGTATCGACCCCTTCTAGTTACATTAGAAACATATTCATAACCAGTATTTGTGCTTGGATAAATATTTCTCCCTCAAATCAACTGTTTTCATGGTAGAAACTGTAGGATTCTATTTTGGAAAGAGATACCTAGGGGTTTCTTTCTACAAAGGGAGCTATTTTACTAATTGCAACTAAATTAGCTATTTTTCCTCATTATCCTCTGCAATTTCATAAAGGCTAGAAATTAATTGTTGACTCCAATTTTCCAGTAAAACTAGTCAGAATCCCAGGGGACTAATTATTTAATGTTAAGTGAACCCACATGATAAAATACAGCCAAAGGGTATGGCCCTTGCTAAAGAATCGTGGACTGGGGTAAAATATGGTGGTGCTGGGTAACTTATGTAAACTTATTTCCTAAGAAAAAGTGACCCAAACTAAAGTATGACAGAACTTTTCTTCAAACAATGACATTGCAAAATGACAATCTGTTTAAAGTATGACAGGGCAAAGATTATCCTTTGAGAATTGACACCCCCTCCACAACCCTATTTGATTGGAAAGAATTGCTACTTGTTATTACTACACATATATTTAAAACTGAATGGATTTAAAAACAGCCACAATGACCCAACAAACTCGATCGATGTATTAACATGGCTGAAAGGCTTTTTTTGTTAGTTTATTGGCTCGAATAAACCAAATATTAATTTGTAAGTTTATACTCTGAAAACCAAAATGGAGCCCTTCCTCCCCCCATACCCTAGGAAAAAAATATGTTCTGCTAAAAATTTATTGTATTAGTGGTCTTAATTCTTTACCCTTCCCTGTATTCTTTCCTTTTTTCATGTAGTATTGTTAACCCCTCTCATTCTGATTCTTGGTCTGACCCCATGTGAAGCGCTTTGTCCAATGAGATACTAGCAAATACGATACAAGCAGACGCTTGAAATGTTTTTAAGCACTGGGGCTTGCTCCTTTTGTTTCTTTGCATGGCTATGTGAATATGCTCAGCCTAGCCTGCTGGAGGATGAGATACAAACATGGATGAGTCATCCCTACCATCCCAGCCAAGGCCAAAGTAGATTATCCAATGACCATCCCCTACCCAGACACTTGAGTGAGCTCATCTAAAATCAGCTGGGGTACATAGAAAATGTGCAGTTGATCACAGAAAAATGGATAAACCCAAGTGAGATCAGGCAAAGCCATCCCACAAATGTGTGAGCTAAATAAATTTTTATTGTTTCGTGGCCTAAGATTTAGTAATTGTTATATAGTGTTATTATCTTAATAGATAATCCCAACACCCATTCTTCCACATTCTCATTCCCAGCTAGGTTTAGTGCATTTACTAATCTGGTTGAATCAAAAAAAAATATTATGGAATTCATCACATTAGAACTATTCTAAATTCTTCTCCAGAAGAAAAACCAAAAGGGGAAATGCAATCACTGGACCCCAACATTCTATGCATAAGAAAATTTCCCGTGAGATTTAAAGTGTATATATATATATATATATATATATACATATATATATATATATATATATATAATCATTATATATATATAAAATCATTCCTCACTATAGAACATTTTCTTCCTTGACATTGTAAAGATTCAAGGTTCATCCATCCATTCAAATGAGATAGTCATGTTAACATGTGAGTTTATCACTGGCAATAGCACCAAATATGGAAATATCTTAATTCCCTGCTATAAAGAATTGTAGATTCTACCTTTTATGCCTGTTGTAAAATGACTTCCATGAGTCATACTTTCTACTGTCTGAAGTAGGCTTTTCTTTATTGTCTCCTAAAACAGATTATTTTAGTGCACATAGCATACTGGTTTCAGTAATACATACACTATGACAGTGGCTTCTCTTTAGGACATTCATATTCCTATAGGCTTTAACACATACTTTGGGTGCAATCGATTATTAGGAGTAGTAATCTGCTTCCTAGGTTTGAGGACTGGCTCCCTGACTCACTAGTTACAGGACAGTGTACACTTAAAACAAAACAAAAAATAAAACAAAACAAAAAAACAAACAGCATTTCTATGATTCATTTTCCTTGTGTTTAAGATGGGGATGATAATATTCCCTACCTCAAAAACTGACATTGGGATTAAATGAATTGATGCATGGTGAGGGCCTAAAACAGTGTATGGTACATACACAAATACTAACTCCACATCAGCTACAACTACCATTATCTCTTTAGCATCTCTCATTAGCCATTGCCAGTCATCAGCTGTGAAACCTAACGACTTGTCGGAGTCAGAGTTCAGAGTGTTTAATCAAGTGGGCTTCATTTTCATAAACTCTGTTCCATTTTAATTTCATGGTGGTTTGGCCACGGAACTTGTGACTGGACCCCAAGAATGACAAAAAGAAGTTTTGCTCATGGAGAGGATCAGGGTTTCCAAAATGGTTCTTGCTGACTACAGTTGTCATTGGACCATCTGGTCACTACATTGTAGGTCCCCCTCCTGAGTCATTAGCAACATTTGGCTTCCTTTATCCCCTGAGAATGATGCAGGTCATTCATGTTACTCTTCTGTGTGTTAACATGCAATTACCTATGATGAATGTAACCTTTTCCTGTTTTGTTTTGTTTTTCTCAATTATTATTAATATGTATTTTTTGTCACTCAATTGCAAGAGTTCTATTGGCAGTTTAAATCCATTAACGCTGTATTCTACTATGAGGGAAAGTATTGTGACATCCACACAATAGATTTTATCGGGTTTTTCCCTTCCCCAGAAGCTATATTAAAGTGTTAAACAATAACTGTTCTAGAGTCAGGTTCCAGGAAATTTTTCTTTGTTGAAGAGGTAGTTTCTACCTTTAGTTTGCTCTCCCTAAGACAATTACATATCTGTATTTGCATACCTAAAAATGCAGGGTTTTCCCAATTCTTAGTTTAAATATATGTATTAAATATACATTACTAAATATATATAATAAATATATGTCTGTAGCATGCATTTATATAAAAAAGGGAATTGATGTATAACGGGGGTACCAAAAAATGTATATACATGCCTTATATTCATCTTTGGTTATCAGTATATATTGAGTATCACAGTTTTAATATAGTTTTTTTTTCCTTTCTTAAAATGTGTATACATTTTTTGGCACCTGCTATATATGTATGTATATGTATATACACAAATACTTATTATTTATTTGTTTATCATATGTATACACACACACATACATATTTATTTTAAAGTTTTCTATGAAACCTTGGAAGCTATAGAATTAGGGGGGCAGCATTGACAGGAAAAGTAAAGGCCCCAAACAAATTGTTAACCTGAGGATTTCTTCTACCCACTGGTATCAAAAAATTTTGGGGAAGCATCCTTGCGACAAAATTACCAAAAACAATATGCTAGCTTGCTAAGGATCAAATATAGATAGACTATAAGATTCTGGATTTTAAATCTACCTTCAAGGCTTCCATTATTGAAAAGAGAACTTTCAAAAAATTATTTTTACCACTAAGAAATTTAAAAAGTCATGGAGTGAGATTTTCTTTCAGCGAAGATCTCTCTGTGAACTGTGTTTGATAGTGTCTTAGAAGGCTCACATCTTAGCCACCCTGATATTCAGGGAACTTCAGAAGCTGCCATTAAGCTCTGGATATTAACAATGACTGATTTATATTTACTGCTGTTGCTAAGTAGAAACAAGTGCTGTTACTGTACTAATTTGAAGATGATTATAATGGAAAAAAGATAGGACCACAATATATTACTAAATGAATTAAAAAATAAAACCCCAGAAATAAATTTTCAAACATGTCATTGAAAAAAGACAGATGTATTCATAATATTATCTTTGAATTCCAGGAGCATCATTTTGACTGTTGGTTTCACAAGGCAGTATATTTATTTCATTGAAAGTGGAAGAAAAAACATTAGTAAATTAGGTGAGTTAAAATTTATATAATCTAGTGATTAGATGATTTCTAAGTTCCTTAAGATAAAGTTCAAACACCTTGACTAGAAGATAAGAATTTGGCCTCTTAATCTTATCTTTTATCATACCTTCCTCCTGCCTGGAATTTCCTTTCCCAGCATTCCACTACCTGCCCCCCCCAAACACACGCTCCACCTGGCAAACTACTAATCAACCTTCAGAATGTAGCTCAAATGTCATGCACGTTTCTTTGGGAAGCCTTTGACTTCACTTCAGTGTAGTGAAATTTCCTATTGCTTACTTGGCAGACGTTCATAGGTTGAATGCTGTTTTTGTTTGTATGAAGTCCTTAGACAGTAGCAATTAATTCCCAGGCTTGAAGGTGGAAAGTGATTCTAGCAGAGATCAGGGTGAAGTTTATATGTAGCTGTGTGCGCATATTGTTGATTGCATTTTCCACATAGGCATACATAATACTCAACAGTGATGCTACTCAAACTGAGTCCAAGGACCAGCAGCCCTGGTATCAGCACCTGGGAGCCCTTTTAGAAATACAGAATCTTGGGCCCTTCCCTGGACCTACTGAATCAAAATCTGCATTTGAACCAGATCTCCAGGTAGCTAGTGTCACACTAAAGTTTGAGAAACATGACTGGTCCTTAACAGAAGAAAGACTACATCTTAATGTTAAACATGAATCCTCTGAGCAATGAGATAATTTCAGTACCACAGAAATATTATATTGTCTACAATTTCCTTATTGCGGTATTATGGTGCCAATTAATTTTGTTTAGTCTCTTTTAACGGTAGTTAAAAAAGAGACTAAATGAAAAAGACGCCTTTGTGGAAGTAAGACGCAGTTAAAAGGCACAGATTGTAATGTGCTAGAAGATATTACGGCCTATCATGGAAATGGGGAGTATTTAAAATATAATTATAACAATGTGTGGCAATAAAGTTGCATAGTAATTATGAAGGAGTAATTACTGTTTGCTTGCTTAGTGGAGTATTCGTACTCTTCCAAACTTAGTATTAAATGTGAAACATCCAATGTATAAACTGATAAGATAGTATAATGATTATAGGACTTGCTGTTTGAAGCAAACATACAAACAAAAATCAACAATAAATATTTTGCTTAGCAAAATGAATGTAAAATATTTTATTTTGATTTGCTACTAAAAATAGCACATCTTCCATTTTATGAGCCATGAAGAATGTTCTCTGACATTATATTCTACAAGTAGATATTGACATTGATTTTAGCTAATGTCTACAGATTGCAGAATGCCTTTAAAGAAGTTGAACATTTTCCATTTTTACCAGTGAATTTAAAAAATTCTTCTATTTATATTGGATTGTGGTGATGGTTTTAAAATATATCTCTTTATTATCATAGCATACAGGTCTGGTTGTTTAAATATTAAATTAAAAAGTTTCTCACCTCAGATAGACTATAAACCTGATTTCAGAAAAAGAAAGAATAAAGGTGGTTTGGAAGGAGCTGGTTGAAGAAGATAATGACAACAAAAGCAGTTTATTGGAGGTGAGCTTATAACATCTCAGAGTCATAAGATAAAGGAATTAAAAAAAAGAATTTCAAGAACTGTAAGTTAAAATGTGATAACATTTTTATCTAGGAACTACCTTTTTATGTACATATGAATTAGTTTTCAATTAAAAAAATAAAACAAGCTTTAAAAAACCCCAAACTATTTCTGTGCTATTCAGAGCGACTTGAATGGTGAAAAGCTTTTTATACTAATGATTAAAAACTGACACGAATTGAAGGATGTTAATCAAACTCAGAAATATCTTAACACAGTCATTCAGTTTTTAAAAATAACTCAAATCTCTTCAGTATATGATATATATTACATAACCCTGGCCTTTGCACCTGGCAAAGTGGTCACAGTCCAGAGAGGGAGAAAGACAAGTAAAAGGCACTCTAATGGATGGCAATGATGCTATAGTAGAGACACAAACAGGTATTTTAGGAGCACAGAATGGTTGTCAACTTCTGGCACTATAGTCATAGAAAATCTTCCAGTTTAGAAATCATGTCCAATACTGCACAGAGTTTTCAAACTTCACAGTTTACATGCATAGCTCCCCCGCCCCCTGTACCAACTGCCAAATCACGAATGAGCCCATGAAAGACTGATGTCAAGTGTTATTTGGCCTGACTAAAAAACAGGCTTTCATCACGTTTGCTGAATGAAAACATGAATGAATGAGATGGACACAATGATAGGATTTAGTTGAAATACTTTTAGAACACCTGCTGCCGTACACACCTGAAGTTGAAAAGTGGCAGCCTTACAACAATAGATTTGAACTCCTTTTAGCACTTGTAACAGTTTGCCACAATCCTTAAACTTCCTGCTGTCTTATGCCCAACAGGCATTCCTTATTTTATTTCATATGCAGACTGAAGTAGTCTGTATTGATTTGAGATAAAGAATAACAATGTAAAAAGTCAATATAAGCATATTTCTTGCTAATTTTATGTTAGAACCATGTCCTTATTTTCCCAGACTTACTCCAGATACTTATTTCTGTTACATCCAAGAAAGTTTGCAGACAAAGTCCCTGATTTGTCTGCAAATGATTTGTTATGTTCTCTCCCACATATGCTCTATACATGATAAACTTCTTATGCATATATACAGAGGGGTGCCAAAAAAATGTATATACATTTAAAAATAACATCTTAAAATGTGCATACATCTTTTTGGCACCCCCGCAGTATATGTGTGTGTGTATATGAGTGTGATATCTTTATCTATCTATCTATCTATCTATCTATCTATCTATCTATCTATCTTGCCATCCTAGATGTAGAGCTAATACCATTTAGTCCCAAATTTAAACCAGAATTTACATGGCAAACGTTACTTGAAAGTTACAACACAGAATTCTATTTTGGAGTTAGAAAACCTTTTGCACGTGGTAAAGTGAGCTATTTGATTACATTCCCTTTCAATTTCTAGAGACCTCTTTACCATTTAATTATGTTTTGTATGCTATAATAATTGAGGTGTATTCGAGTAGTTCTTAGTTATAATCAACTTCCAGTCTGGAAGTTATATATAGCCTCTGTCTGTCATGTGATCCTAAAATTTATTTAATTCAAACCCTTCTTTTTGTCAATAAGGAGAATAAAAGTGAAATTAATTCCCAGCTAAATTGTGGTTGCTAGTGGCAAACTCACTCTGAGAACCTTATTCTCTGAATTTCTCTCTCCATCCACTTACTTTCTACCTTCTTTATCATCAGAGGTAAACGGAAATGAATTTTAAACAATTTTTGGGATTGACTTCATGATTTTGAGATGGAAGAAAAAAATTGAGTATTCGTTAAGATATGATTGCAGTGGTTGTCTACCCACAGATTAGAATTCGAACAGAAAACTAAACAATCAATGAGATCTCCAAAGATGATTTCCGCTGCCACTCTAATAATAGTTTGTTTTAACAGAATAGACAAATTATATGGGTTATATTTACAAATGTCAGACACATGTTGACCCCTATCATTTAGGCCAAAACGAGCAAAGGAATGTAAACCCAAAAAGGGGAAATAAATAAAAAGCTAATAACAGACTGCAAAGAAAGTATAATTTGCACGTACAGTCCCAGTTTTAACCCCCAGTAATGGATTCATGCTTATATTTAGTTTCAAATATAGTTCCCTACCAGGGGCAACAGCCTTATAGAAAAGGAAGATGACCCACGCTGATAATAAAAGCAGAGGACAGCTGTTTGCCTAGACACGTGACGGAGAAAACCACATTTTGATAAATCCTATTATGGCCTAAGTAATTATCTCAAACTCATTTTTCTGTGTTAAGCATTAAAACAACATCTTTCTTGTTAATCCATCTCTGATAATTCTTTTTATTTAGGAAAAGATTATTAAAAAAAAAAAATCCAAACTACATAAGGGGAATAACTTTAACAGGGAAAACTAATGTTTCAAGTAGATGGCATACAAAGTATGCACTGAAGGTTAAATTTGCTTCATTTCATAGGGAAATATGACTGAAACATTATTTGTGCTGAATGAATACATATTTGGACACCAAGAAAGTGGAAAGTGCCAGCAGTTCCAAGAAGTATCAACTGACTTACCTACAACTGACTTACATACCCAACTACAAATTGGGGCACCTACAAACCTCGTGTGGTTGGAAGGCAAGACATAAAGAAAAAGCTTTCTAAGATAAAGTGTTTAAAAATAAGAGAATTGTGTCCATTGACCAAGATGGACCATTGTTTGGTCTTGCGTCATTCCTCCTTCCTCTGTATTTCAGCATCGTGCTTGACTTTGATGGAGTTCTCTGTATACTGCATGGGATGTTTATATAGTACTATATATTCTACGTAACATGGCACATTTTATTTTAAAAAGGTACAAAGAAGGGAAAAAAAAACCAGCTATAATCGTATGATGCAGATACCCCTTTGCTATTAAAAATAAATAAAGATATGGAAGAAGGACATGTATAATGTTAGTAAATTCAAACTACATAAGGGATAAAAATAAAAAAATATATAAGAACTCTTCTCGACTGCCCCCTCCCTTTTCTTATAATTCCTTCCAGGGAAATGTATAAATACTGGGGGTGCCAAAAAACATACACATTTTAAGAGACGTTATCTACATACTGCTTTTCGAAGTTGAAGTGAATTATGGTTGCAATGTGTCGTATGACGTACGCTCAAAGACGGCATTAGTCAAATGAACGCGAGCATCATTCATTGTATTACAATTTTAAGACAGTTTTTTCCTCTCTTAAAATTTGTACACTTTTTTTTGGCACCCTCTGTATATATATCTACTAATCCATTTATCAGTTCTTTTTTTTTTTTTTTTTTAAATTCCAAAAGGGGCACTATTGCTTAGCGGGTTGGTTTTGTTCTTTGTTTAGCTTAATTCTCTGAAGAGCTTTCCATATTCCCACATACCACCCTTTGAAATGCTGCTCGATATCATAGCATAATTATAATGCTCGATCATTTATAAATGTCCATCAATAAGGGGCCAGCTAAACCTTATTCAATTTCCATAGTACATTTTCATGTCCTCCGCTATGATGAGAATTTGATTTAATTGAAGTCAGGTGCTGGGTCATATTCACCTTTGTGTAGCACCCGCCCCATGGCCTGCCTCACAAAGTGACTGAGGCTTAATGCACATTTCATTATCTGTTGATCAAATTACTAACTAAATGCAGGAAGATAGACAAAATAACTTAACATTCCTTATATTAATTAAATTTGAAAGCATTGAAGAGTGAGGGCACAACCTTTTCCTCTTTTAAGAGAGTATAGAGTCCCATAATTTCCATATTTAACTATAACTAGCCAGCACACTTGAGAAAAGAAAAAAAACAAAAAACAAAAAAACGAACAAACAAAAAAAGAATTCCAAGTCCTAATTCCATGTGTATCTCTGATTTCATGTGGGACTCATGTGAACTGCCCCATACAAAAACAAATGGAGAGGAAAAGGAACATGAATCTTTTAATGAAAAACATCAGGATTCTTCCCTGGTATTATGGTCCTCAACCAAGGAAGAAAACACACATGCACCCCCAAACTGAACTCAAACTCAGGTCAAGAAAACATATCTCAATTTCCCACATGCTGTTCCTAAGCATATATTTCCTGTGCTACAGGCAGAAAGAATTCCCAAAATGCAGTGAGCTGAGTTAGTAGAAATAAATATCATTCCAATTTCAAAGTGAAATCTGTATGTTACACTGTAGGTATCAGTTAACAAAGCTAGATGCATCAGCAGGGATGAGAAACTCACCTTGACTGGGTGAAGGATTTACAGGGACAGTGGCTTGGACTGATCTTTTTCTAATTCGAGAGCCAAGGTATTGAAATTGTGATAATTTGACGAGTGCTTCGTGCAGCCTGAAACACTTACTCATCAATGATAAATAGATTTAACCCAGATACTAGAAACTGGGTTTTTCAAAGAGATGTTAAAGAGCATATGTGCTATAAAGATCTATGGATAAATTAAGCTGAGTCATAGAAAAATAAAGAGCTTTGTAGCCCCACGTATGGAGGAGTTTAGTGTAAAACCAATGCACACAAATGGCTCTAAAATGAAATGTCCATTTGTTCTTGTTATAGAAACAAAGGGATAAAACAGCTTAGGGATAGATTACTTCAGGGGAATGTTTGAGTAACTGTCCCAAATCCATTTTTCTTAGGTACCAATTTTCTCATCGGGACTGAATATTAATTGTACTTTATATTGATTCTAATTGCCTATAGATCTTCCTAAAATGCAAACTGTATCATGTGAATTTCCTGCATGTTCACCTATGGGATAAAATCCAAGCTCCTTAAGCACAAAACACCATCCGATATCAGCTTAAATATGCACATCTCCATTTCCACTTACAGGACAGCTCAAAATGGGTAGAGACCTTTCACACCTTCCAATCTGCTTCTACTTCTCTTTCTGTCTGGACTGGCTTCTTTCTTTTCCAAGTTAATCACTTTCATAGAATCTTGCTTGATTCTTTCCCCATCCCCCAAGTTCTTATAGAAAGAACTTACTATTAATTTATTTTTAACACCTTCATTTATTTATCCACCCTTGCCTGAAATTCATTCAAAATTAATTTGAAACATAGTTCTATCAACTAAGTAACATACTACCCAGGAAAGCTTTAAGCAGTGAATTAAAATGGATACAGGCACACCCCTTAAAGAATTTCCTTTCTAAACAAGTAATTAAACAAGCAATAAAAGAAATCACAAGTCATTTTCAATCTCTTTAGTTATGCATCTACCATAATGACATCTAACTTGGCACGTGTAAAACACCTCAGCTCACTCATGTTTATATGACTCTCTACTAATTCAAAAGCCTCTTGAAGGTAGGATTTCTCTGTATTGTTCATCTTTGTATCTCCAAAGCGTAATGTAGTTCCTGGAACCTAGTAGATCACACACACATACGCACACACGATTTTAGCAAACTCGCCTATTTTTTCCCCCTAGAGAAGAAGACACTGAAAATCGTCCCATGGCTTGATAATAGCAGAGCACACTGAAAAATGCTCCTTCTGCACCCACTCAGCTGAATACGCCAAGACTGTACTCTACCCCAGCCATGTTTTTCAATATTTATGCATGAAGAGAATCTTTACATTTCATGATAATTCATTTAATGTTTAGTAAGTCTGTACAGAAGGGTTTCTTCTTTAAAGTAAGCACAGGACACCTTTTCCCTCTCTCTGAAGGATTATTGCAAATGTGTCTAGTCACATCTTGGATGTACTCTAAGTAATTGCAGTGTGACAACACGTTCATTTTTACTTAAATTAAACAAAATCAAAGCGGTAAGGTTTTGTAGTGAATACCGCATGTATTTCCTGGGCATGATGATTAGACCTAAAACATGTCGAAGCAGTCACCAACCAGGAATTTAGAAAAGCTTTCCTGAAAGGAATAAGTCATGTTTGACATAGTTCTCACAAACTGAGTTTAGCAAAAGGTACGATCATAGGATCCTTTTACTTGTAATGGATTTTATTTTCATATCTCAATTTTACCATGTATTTACTCCTTGTGCTACCTTGGACCGGCCACTTAAAGTACCTGGAACTTACTTATAAATTGTGGTTGTCCTCTAACTCACAGGATCATATGGCTTTACTCTGAGCACTAAACCCAAACCTGGGATATAGTAACATATAGTAAATGTCTGGTGAATGAATGATTAGGCGTAATTATGTGACCATTATGTAATAATATAGGCCAGAGAATAGCTTTTATGAGGCATGAAGCACACAAAACAAATGTTAGGCATTAATATTGTTGGGGCACATATAAAAAGTATGACTTTTACAGCCATTTTCCTGGAGCCAGGCCTCTTTTATTCCCACCATAGGAATTGTGTAGTCAATTGCAAATAGACCTAAAACTCTGCTGTCATCACAGTGATGAATATCAGAAGTGATGAGAGTGCAAAGGTTCTATTTTAAACTATAAAACTTAAAGTGGTAAGAGGAGAGCGTCCTTTTTACATGGATTATGATCTGTTTTACCAGGGTCAACTTTGTAAAATGACCTAAATATACTACATCACTATAAAACATGGCTTTGTTTCACTCTTGTAGAAATAGCCTATGAGAGACCCTGTCAAATCTACCAGATAATATGAAGGACAAAGTACTATCATTCTCTACTTTTTCCATTTGGAAGGCTCTTAAAGAAAGTTAGGAAACCTCAGACCGACATCTGTCTTCCTCTCTCTATGAGAATGAAATGAAACCATCTCCTTACTCGATTTGGTGAACTGCTGCTGTCCTGGTACTGGACGTATCACACTGTAAACTTTGGCTAAATATGAGGCCTTCAAAGGAGGGGAAAGGAGGTTTTCTGAAAGGGGATCATATCTAAAATCGATTATGTGGACCCTCACATGGGAAGTTGGTTCTGAGAAGGCTGGTCTTAGATGGTCAGGAGGAAAAACCCCTGCCTTTTCCCCCCAAAAAATATAATGAGAACAAATATATCAGAATATTCTCATGGTTGGCAGATATAAAAATGGAAAGAAAGCAAATGGCAATTTAAGATTTGCTATAAATTGTAAGTTTTAAAAAACAGATGAACTTTTTTTAAGGCAGATTGTATAGTTACCAATTTGGAAATGAAGCCTCTACTGTGTTTGGCACTGTGCTACATGCTTTAGTGCACTACTACATCTATTCCTCAAAACAACCTGATTTTGAGTTGAAAACCATTTTGAGATGGAAAAACTAAAGATCAGAGCATTTGGGTGAATTAGGCAAGTATACACAGATAATCAATGTCAGAACCAGGATTTAATCCCAGGTCTTTGATATTCTACAGTTCATTCCATATTACTTGCTGTATCATATTGTCTCCTTCTTCTTCTTTCTTATCACAATTAACATAATCATGAATGATCATAGCCTTTTCTCAACAGTAGGAGGAAAACATTAAGAATATTCATTCATTCGACAATTATTTACTGAGCACTTACTATGTGCCAGGTATTATTCTAGACCCTACAGACTTAGACTAGTGAAGAAAACGAAGTCCCTGATGTTCACAGACATTATTTTATAATAAAGAGAGACAGCCAATCAATAAACCAATACGTAAGTATTACTTAATTTCTGATAAATGCTGAGAAAAGATAGTCAATGTAAGGGGCAGAGAGTGATAGGGGAGGTAGTGATATTTTAGATACAGACATCTGGAAAGATCTAGACCAAGATCTAAAGGAAAGGAAGGAGAAAGTTTTAGAGATATATGGAAGGAAAGTATTCTAGGGAAAGACACAGAAATGCCCGGAGGTTAGTGCGTACTTAGATTTTTGGAAGAAGGCAATGAAGTGTGGGACTTGAGTTGAGGAAGGAGGAGGGTGATGGGAGAGGAGATCAGAGAGCTCCTAGGATTCCAATGCTGACCCCTTTTGTGCCAGAGTAAAAGGGAATTTGGTATCTCAAGTGGTTACCAGGGTGATAGCAATGACACCCACAGGGAGAAGATCCATCTCATGAGATGAGAACCAAGTTTCAACGTATAGCTGTTCTGCTGCACCTAAAGATTTGGATTTTATTTCTTTGGAAAGATAGCAAATCCCACAATGGAATAAATATTTTCGTATTTAAATGTGAGTGATGGAGCAAAGATTATCTAAGGATACTGATTCTAAGAATCAATGAAAGTCATCTTTATTCCATCTAGCTCCCAATTATCTGGTGACAATGGGGAGTAGGATAGAAATATCCTTCAGTTAGGCTCACAGGAGTTGAGGGAGTAGAGATAATACAATCTCAAAGGAACCAGCGTTTCAATGGAAGAGAAAATGGCAGTGGAAACATTAGAAGACCGCTTCCTTTGCAGGCATTCACTCTTGTACCTTCAGAACATTAACCAAGAAAGTAGATCAAATGTTTTGTCACTGATTATGTTACTCTAATAAAGCTGGCTTACTTCATGGTCTAGTCTCGGCATGGAATCAAATGCAAAGAAAAACAATAAGAAACATAAAGAAAAAAAAAACAATTCAAATCCACCCTACTAACTTAAAATAGCAAGAAGATCCCATTAATAAGTCCCCCTTTCTCTTTCTTTTCACTTTCTTTGAATATCCCATTTGCCCCAGATCTTTCTCACTCTTCACAGACTCCTGTCTTTTTTTCCTCCTTCCCTGATTATTAAGAGTCTAATCTTACCTTTTGCTAGTACTTTTTCTAAAAGAGAATGTTGCCAGTCTGTCCCAGCTCTTTCCATATTTGCAGCCCTGCCCACCCACTATCTTTATCAGGGGAAAACAAGACAACACATATATAAAATATTCTTTGGGAAGTAGAGAAGGAATAAAGGCTGTCATACTCAGGCCCTCATATATACTTTTTCCTCTAACAGAATAGGTATGTTTACTGATAACCTCTCTAGTCTGAGCTGCTCCTTCTAAACGCTTAAATTAAAGGAAGGAATTTTAAATAGGTGAGATTCACCCTAACTCAGCATTGTTATTACAATGGTCATCAAAATATACATGAAGTATAAATTGCTTTCTGCTTTACAACTTTTTATACAAATGCAGAGTCTTTGTTGGTGTTTGCTGGTTTTGTTCTCTTAATATCATTGGAACTGCCTGGATTTTTTGCTAATGGAGCAGTTACATAAAAACATCTGGATTTGAAAGAGAATTTTCAGCATCACCTGGTTAACTCAAATGCTGTGATAAAACAATTCTTTAATTGGCCTGCTTTTAAACGTGAAATACACACACACACACACACACACACACACACATTCTTTTAGTGGCAGGGGTGGAAGGAATTCTAGGAGCTGTGTGTGTGAGTGTGTGTGTATGTGTGTGTGCAGAAATTAGGCTGGTGCAAAAGTTATTGCGTTTTATTTATGTCTTTTCCATCATTCTAGTGCAGTCTGAACGAATGTGTATAGTTCAGAGGTCTTCGTGTTCGCATCTTCAAATTAGGTAAATGACCTCACCTTTCAAGCTTGAATTCATTTTTAATTTTAATTTTATACAATGTGTAGACAGTTCCCTGTTTTCTGCATTTAGAAGTATAAGCAAAATAAATCTGTTAATTCTGTAAGTAATTTTTATAATTATGATGTAACTCTATCCTATCCTTAAAACATTTAAAATAAACCCTTTATGTGCAAAAAAAAAAAAAGTTATCGCGTTTTAAAAGGTTAAAGAAAATAGCAAAAACAGCAATTACTTTTGCACCAAACTAATATATGTGTGAAAGAGAACAGCGGTATATCAGTGTTATTTCTCATCTATTTAGATCTGTATTGTTAGATAAAGACATATCAAACGGTCTCTAAGAGGCTGCAAATATATTGTCAAAGACAAAAATATCTTTTGTGATTTTCTGATCTAATAAAAATGATTTCAATTATACTCCAAGGAGTAAATTTCATCACGCACAATGTGTGATTGAACAATGTCCTAGAATTGTAACATTTTCCCCCTTCATCCCCACTTAGGTTTTAGATTGTCTCCATATATTTTTTTGAAACTGACTTATCAATGACATAAAACCTCTCAAAAATTTGTTAAAAAACAAACAAACAAACCCAAACAGCTCAGTCATCCCATTATGCCTGCTTTCATTTAATTATTTAAAACGACAACAACAACAAAAATCTTCTCTTTAAGGAAAATTTCAAACACCCACAGAAATAAAGAGAATAGTAAAATTAATCCCCATATTCTTTTCACTCAGTTTCAACAGTTATCCATAGTATCCCGATATGGTTTTTTTTGACATTCCCGTCAATTTTTAGCTGACGCATTTTTAGGCAATACATAGACTATAAAAACATTTTTATATAAAAGCCCTAGATTATTCTCTAGGTCCCTGGACTTTTCTTGGACTTTCCAAATTCAAGTTTTTCTGGAACCCATAGTTATCCCTGAACAAGATCTAAAGTATATTATAACTTTATGCATAAGCTTCAAGTGAAAGAAAAGACAAAATAGAGACCTCTGGGCTGTTATTAAATATGAGCTAGAGCAGAGTAGGGCTTCACAGGAACAATGGCGTAGTTCATAAGGTATAGGCATATGGAGAAAAGTAACTATGGCATATTGGAGAAAGATCCTGTGAATGCCTTCCTGACAGTCTGTCCAGATGCTCTGGCTGTCTGCTGTGTAAGACCCCGTAGCTGCCTTTGGAGAGAAAGACTGCTAAGAGCTGTCCTCTCCATCCTTAAACGGCCATCAGCGACTGAGAAACAATATTTAGCTCCTTCATACACAGACGTAGGGAGACATTGAGGAAAAACATGAACAAAGATTTATCCCCGTTTTGTATTGAGAGCAGGTGTCCTGACTCTACAATGGGAAAGCCATATCCCAGGATGCGGATTCACAGTGTTTTATTTAAAACATAAAGCTAGAGTGGTGCAGATTTATGCCCTTTACTGGACTTAAAATTGCTAGTCTGATTGCCTCATGAGAAAAAGAAATTTAAATGAGTCACTGATACCCCACTTTACTAGCATTATGGCACTGGTCCAAGGCTTAATATAGAAAATGATAGATGTTGGCCCAGGGTAATTTTAATCTCTGCCCATAATAACAGGCCTTTAGCTGCCAACGGCAAGGGCTGGTGTGCTTAAATTGGAACTCTGACCCTGACATCCAAAGTCATAACTAGTAAGTACAAAGAAAGATTCCAAAACTTGCAGGAGTTACATATAAACAAACATGAATGAGATTATTTATCCACACAACGTGTATCTTGTACAACATTATATCTTAGATCAGGAATGGTAGGACCTCTTGCTCAATATAAACTATTTAATTGGACACTACTGAAAAGATAAAAGGCAGGTTTAATTCATAATTTTAAATGGCTTCATTTATCGCTCAAAAACAGGCTTTCCCAAGATTGTGTCAGGGAAGAAGGTCCCTGAAATAACAAATGCATTTACCCCAGGCACTTGTGATCCTGTATGTCATACAACAATATGGTCTTTTGTATCTTTCACTTCTTCCTGGGGACTAAGGCATTGGTGGGCATGGAGCTGGTAGACTAATTGACTCAAAATTCTAGTCTAATATTTTATTTCATTAGAAAAAGAACATAGTTCTTTTTAAAATAAGGAAGCTATACAAGCCTATTATGAGTAAAAACGACTCTTTCTTCCTGGCTAATTAATTCATTTGGGTCTTGAATGAGTCCATAATTGAAAATAAATTTTCTGTTTTTAACCCTCAACTAAAATTTATTTGCCTGGATTGATACATCTATCTTTGTAAATTCAATCAGATGTTTCCTTAGAGGGCTTTTATGAACTTCTAAATTAAGTTCTAAACTTTCTTGCAATAGAGCACAGAAAACGAAGGGTATTGATTCATCCCGGTACTGAATTGCATCCATAACAAACAATTACCCAAAAATAGGTACAAATCTAAACTAATATTGTTATATTCTTTGAAAGGTCAAAAGATTTGCATGTGAATAACAGGAAGTTAGACATCTAGGCATCTCAAACATTACAGGTACAAAATGTAACTCTTAATACCCCATAAACTATACATTCTTTCCTGAGTCTTCATTTCCGTACCACCCACTCAATTGCTCAAGTCTTAAATCTAGGAGGCTTCCTTTACTTCCACATCCTTACCTATCTGTCAACTCTACTTTCAAAACATATCCCAAATCTTTCCACTTTTGTCCCTCTCCTACCCCACTTAATTTGTTCAAAAGTACCACTATCTCTTTCTGGGATTCTGCAATAACCCCTATTATTGGTTTTCCATGACAAGTCAGTGATCTTTCTAAAGGAAAAATCAGGTCATGCACCTCTCCTGGTTGTAAACCTCCACTAGTGTCTCACCATAGGAAAAAACGTATCACATTATTTTCATAGACAAAGGTCCATACTTTTCTCTATGGCCTCATTTCTTACCACTCTGCCTACTGCTCACTTGGCTCTAAATGCATTTGAAGAGTTAAGGTAGCTCTTGTTTGGGGGCTTTTGCACTTGAATACCGCCATGAATATCTTCCCCCAAATAACTATGTGTCACTCAAATCTCAGCTGAAATGTTGCTTCTTCCGAGAGGCAATCCCTGAACATACACAATGAAGCGTTCACCAGATCGTCTTTACCAAGTACTCCTATTCTAGTGTAATTATAGGAATGATCATGATCTGAAATTACATAGTTCAGTTATATTGCATTGTTTATTACCTTCTTCCCTGTTCGCTGCCCCAGAATCCAAATTCCATGAAAGTAAGACCTTACTGATATTGTTTATTGCATATCCCTAACCTCTAGAACACAGTAGACACTTAATAAATACCTGTTGAGTGAAAGATTAATAATTATGTATATCTGACACAAATGGAAAAAAATCAAAATTTTATTAGTTTATAAAAGCTAAAATGAATCAGGAAATCTTAATACCATTAGATTAAAAGCCCATACATATAGGCATTTAATTGGTTTTAATCAACTGATAGAGTAAAAATATGTGGTAACACCAAAAACACCACCTTTTTGGAGGACGTACTATCTGGTGACCATTATTTCATTTGGTCCCTATAACAATCTGATGAGGTGAACCAGTTTTACAATGGAAGAAATGGAGTATTCAGAGAGTTGTAAAAGCTTGCACAAAACCAGAGTTAGATATGGATTCTTAACTATAAACTATAATGCTTCTACAATAACCACAATGATGACAACAATGATAATCACTAACACTTACTGAGCTATTCTAATTATGTGCCAGGTACCATACTAAGCATTTTAGATGCAGTGGGAAAGACCACCACTACAAATATCCATGTTGCCAAATCTCCCCGGTTTATAAGCTAACAAACACGACATATGTCACTTCTGAGACAAATCTTCAGGGCTGCTGTGCCTCATCTGTCTCTGATCCCCTGCCATCATGTCCTTGAAGACCAGATGTTTTATAGGTCATGCAGAGTCTCCTTTCACACGGTTCTCTGAGTGACTGTGTACAACAGAACCCCTCCCTCCCAAAATAAACTACTTTTATGACAGGAATAAGGAATAACACTTTAAGAGTTAAGCTATTGAGATCTGAGACTTTATTTATTAAAACAATATGACATATCCTACTTAGACTGATTCAAATATAATCTCATTTAATTCTTAAAACATTGCAATGAAGTACATTATTACCTCCCTTTTAAAGATTATATAAATAAGTACTAGCGACAAGCAAATCCCTAAAAAAAAGAATCACATAATTAGTAAGTGGATGGAAATGCCAGCCTACAAATTCAAAGTCGGAACCTTCTACTCAAAATTACATTCAGTCCGATTAGGGAAATTCATTTCTTCCCAGGAAATAATTTTCAATTATTCAATAATGATATTAATCACATTGCTTTATGTTACATAACCTCCCAGAGACAATCTAAATTAAATAACAACTAAAAGTCTTATTGTCTTACCAAAAAATGCGACCAAAGTACATAATGGCAACATTTCTGTACCCTGTGTTCCCCATCAGATCTTAAACACAACACTCAAATAACTGATTGTGAGATTTTATTGACTAGTGCATTCATACTTGCTTTATCATTTGTAACTCCACTGCTCTCCGTTTTATCAGAAATCAAGGATTTTGCAGGTCCCCAGGGAAACAATTATAGGCAAAGCAACATAAAGGACCTTCACAGCACATCTCAGTAAAAATGGTCAGTTATTTTACAGTTAGTACACTATTTACGTAACTAAAAATTAGTGCCACATCAATCTGCATTCTTCGTGATATAGTCAGAGTTACTACCAAGAGCAGAAAATGTAAAACTACATATTTTTAATACGAACCAAAGGAAGAATGCAGCCAAGTGTTATAGTCAATTGTTTTTCCCACCCCTTAGAGGTATAAATTATACTTTCTGTGAACAGACTAATTAAGAAGAATCTTTAACATTTGGTTCTTTTTACTCCAAGATGCATAAGATAAACAATAGCAGATGCAATTCATTTTCCATTAATGACAATGAAACAAAACCCTAGTTAAGATCCATTAGTTTGACAAATTATTTGTATATTATAGCAAAAGGATTTTGGTTATAGATTGTGAACAACGGACTGTACCTCAGTGGCTAGTGGGATAATCAAATATAAGCTAAATATATACCTATGAATATTGCTTCAAAATGTCCATGTTTTACGATCAAATCTATACTGGTAATATAAAAATCATTGCATTACTTATCCATGTGACCCTATATCTTTTAATTTTAGACTAAATTCAATATTGTTTTCCACTAAGGAGAAGGGGTTAAGATCTGCGAGTACACATGCAAGGACATTAGTTCTTCTGAAAAAGGACAGCACGTTTTAATTTGAATGCAGTATTTACATTCATGTAACAGACAGGAAAGGTCTTTGAGCTGATAGGATTCACAGTGCACTCATTGTACTCACTATAAAAGCCTAACACGTTTGGTAAAGAGGTTGAACTTAAATGTGAACTCTACGTATTATCCAGTCGAAGTGCTAAACATCACTATAGATACTTGGTTCTAGAGGCACTGTTTAATGACATGAAATAAATAAATAAAAGTAAAAAGGGTGTATTCGATTCTTATTACAGTTGTAACAAATTCCCACAAACCAAGTGGCTTGAAACAGTAGAAATTTATCATCTCACATTTCTGGAGGTCAAAACTCTAAAGTCCAGCATTAAGCAGTGCCATATTCCTTTTGGAGGTTTCAGGAGAGAATCGGCTTCCTTGTCTCTTCAGCTTCAAGAAGCTGTCTGATTCCTCCCTTGCATTACTACAGTTTCTTGCTTCTCTTGTCACATTTCCTAAGATTAACTCCAATCCTTGTGCCTCCCTCTTCTGCAGACTCTTTCAATTACATTGGGTCCATCATAAATATCCAGGATACTCTCCCCATTTCAAGATATTTAACTTAATCACATATGCAAAGTCCCATTTTCTATGGAAGGCAATATGTTTATAGGTTCTGGGGATTGGGAAATGAGTATCTCTGGGTGCTATTGTTCAGCCTACCATAGAAGGAAAACCATGAAAGAAAAGACCAAAAAGATGGAAGATTTGCATGTATTGGTCAAATAATAACAACAGTAATAATAATAGCAATTATTATGCATTAATTCAGTAAATACTATCTGTTTGAGCCATTAAGTCATATCATATAAGGTCTGGCACATGGTAAATACATCCTGAAATAGCGAGCCTCCATTAGCAACACTGGTCATGTATTCAAATGATATGGCCTGTCTATAACTGGATGTCCAAAGTTAACGTTGAGAAGAAATGTCATACTCTGAACAAAGCTTTAATGACATGTCTTAAAAGAAGTTTTGCTTATTTAGTTCCTTCAAACTGCAAGAAAAATATTTTTTAATTAGATTTGTTTCCAGGATACATTTAATAATGACATATCGTAGATAGTGTACAGAAAAAGGCTAATTCACAATACATCCAAAAAAGTTTTAACTGAGGGACATGCTTTCACTGTGAAAAGATGTGATGATATATTGCAAAAAATGAGTCAAAGGCATACGTACAATTGAAGACCTAAGAACAGCCATTCGAAGAGAACATTTTCTCCTTATGGAGATCTTTATTTTTTGCATTTATTGGCAAAAATAAGAAAAGAAGACACTAAGTGGGTGGATGAAAAAGACAAGTAATTACTTAGGTCTTCTCTTTTATGCCTAGGGGAAAATTAGAGTTGGATTTCATATTGTATCTCTTCTTCCTAACAAGAAAATGGAAACACTTATGAAAGTAGAACAAATTTTGCTTCAGGACAGTATCAGGAATTATTATAATTTTGGAATTCCTCTATTTTGATAAATTACTCCAATTATAGAAACTATCATTTCCTGATTAAGTTTTCAAAATCACAGAATAGTCTTAAAAGATTTCTACATCTACACCTGAAATTAATATATTATATGCCAACTATACGTCATTATATTGGAGATATCCAGTAAATGGAGGTAGAGAAAAGGAGTATTTAATTAACATCACTAGTAGAAGCTCCAAAAATAGTAAAAACCACGAAGGAGGGGTAGAGTCTACAAAATTCAAACAGTACTGAAATTCCAAATCAGATTGAGGAAGGTCATTCAAAAATTGTGAATGTACTGACCGGAAAAAGTATTTATGGGGCATACAACTGTAAAAGGCATTATTTCCCAGTATTTTAAAGAGTTTGGAAACAGGAATTTATGTTGTTTTGATAAACTTAAATGTTTACAAAAGCTTATTCTTAGAGGGTCAACACATCATACTTTAAAATATGCATAATTTTAACATGGTAATTCATTTTTAATTAGCCACTCTTGGCACACACCGACGCATGTGAACAAATATATCTTCATCAAAATATTCATTGCAGCATTCTTTGTAAGAAAAAATATCTCAAAGCAATATAAATATTATTTGCAGAGCAGCTTACATTTAGTACATTAGTTAAAATGGAATATTATACAGCTACAAAAATAAAACATATCTTCCCTAGGCTAGCAGTTCCTAATGTGTGGTCTGTGTTTCAGAGATCTTTTAAGGAGTTCACAAGGTCAAAAACATTTCATAATAATACTAATAGGTTATTGGTATTTTTTCACTTTTTTTTTTTTTTTAATCCTCATTCTCAACAGACACAGTGTAGTTGTTTTAAGGGCTACATGATGTGTGATATCGCAAATGCAGAAGCAGATATGAAAATTCAGCTGTGTTCTGTTAGCCCAAACATTAAAGAGATTTTTTCAGAGATGTAAAATAATTCCAGTCTTCTAATTAATTCTTTCTGTTTGTTTGGAAATATGGTTGTTTTCATAAGTGTTATTTAGATTAATAGTTCAATGGTTTATTCACATTTTAAATGAATTAATAAATATATATATATATTTTTAAATTGTCAGTTTTAATTTCTAGTATGATAAATTTTGATAGGTATAATCAAGATAAACAAACTTTTTTGGAGTACTTGATACATTTTTTCAAAAGAGTGAAGGGGTTTTGAAACCAAAACAGTTGCAAACCATTGAACTAGGAAAATGTGCTGTTTGCCAATAGAGATCACAATGTAATCTTTCCCTTAGAGCTACATATTAAAAGTGCAGGAAGAGAAAAAAAGGAAGAGAAAGGGAGAGGATATAAATAAGGATGACACACGCACATATGACAATGGTAGTTATGAGGAAGTAAAAAGCATTACTCCAAAATTTTCAAAGTATATTGAATAGTACCTGATATAAATGTAGACAAAATTATTACAGTGATATTATACGGTAAAAGTCTTTGAAAAACATTCTTCTTGTAACATTTTTCTTACATTTGTTGTCTATCTATATAACAATTATTTTAGCATTTTAAACAATCTTTTTCCAATTAATAATTATTTTTTGTTTACAAAATACAAAGAAGAAATCTGTATCTCCCCTGTTGAGACCAATGATTATTATCATTTTGATGTACATCTTTAGGGTACGTTTCTATTATAATTTAATTATTTATGAAATAAAAATGAGTTTATTTTAATTACTTTTAAGTAACGTTTTATAAACATTTTCAGTGATATTCCAATTATGTCTTAAAATGTTTCCCCATTAATACTTTTGAGAAGTGTAACCCTTGAAACTTTATGAGTTTGACATTATTCCTAGTAAAATAACATAAAATGAAGGGGTCTTATTTTACAAAGAGAAGTTAGAATACTTCAAGCAACATATCAGCAGCAGATATTAGTAGTTGTGACTCTAAGACAACAGAAGCTTTTCTGACTATGAGAGTCAGAGGATAAATGATTAGGCCAAATGTCATTGCTGTAAGGAAATTCTTTGGGGGGTGACAGAAACCTCTCAGAAATATATAAG
This sequence comes from Rhinolophus ferrumequinum, assembly GCF_004115265.2. NCBI lineage: Eukaryota > Metazoa > Chordata > Mammalia > Chiroptera > Rhinolophidae > Rhinolophus > Rhinolophus ferrumequinum. Next base: position 20,252,185 of record NC_046300.1, read on the forward strand.
AATACATTTATAATGGCTGTATAAGAATACAGCCATTATAAGAATATTTAGTAACAGAAATTAGTGAATTTCAAATACTTTTCCTGTCTTTGATTATACCTGTATTCTGAGAGCTACCTAATGGAAACCCAATCTCACAGAAATTTTCAACCTGTTTTTAGAATGTTGTACCAACCAAAAACATTCTAGTTGACAATAAAAGTATAAATTTAAGTAGATCCTTAGAGCTCTCATCGCAAGGAAAATATTTTTTCTTCTCTTTTTTTTTTTACTTCCTCCCTTTCTTCTTTTTGTGTCTATATGAAATAATGGATGCTAACTAAACATTATGCTAATCATTTCACAATATATGTAAGTCAAACAATTATGCTATACCCCTTAAACTTATATATGTCAATTATATGTATGTCAATTATAGTTCAATAAAAGTGGAAAAATAATATACCACATAATCCAAACTGTTTCAGAACAGAATAAAATGGCAAAATATCTGAGGCAATTTGATGTGTTATTATATGTTATATAGTTTATATTTTTGATTGAAAAGTTCTCTGCACTACACTGATAATTATATTAATACAGTTTTAAATGTTGTTTAACAAAAAAGGAAATATAGATGTGACACTGATAGATACCTGTATTTGTATCCAATCCTTCTGGTCTATTGACCTAATTACTCCATAGAATCAAGATTAATAAATTGCCCATCTGAACTAAAATATAATTGACTATATCAGATTCAGCAAATATCCAGTACTTTTAAAAGCATCCAATGTGAAGGTGCAGCAAAATGGCTTAGTTAAAAAAACATATGGGTTTATAGCATAAAATAAATCAAAACACACTTTGAAAAAGTGGGAAATTCACAGTGTACTATTTTTATTGCTGTTATCAGTTGGAGTTCTTTTATGGTTTTTCATTTTAACACTTACATTTGTAATATCCTATACAGGTTGGACCAAAATCAATAAAATATTAAAGAACATAGTATTACTTAAAAATCAAGTGGTCCCACCATAGATCAAAGTGCTACTAATGAAAATGGATAAATTTATAGTAGAAAGCTCTAGTTCTATTATTACAAAGTGGCCTATTTCAATATTCAAGTATTCAAAGGAAGGGCTAGACTAAGGGATGAAAAAGCCAGCTCTGTGACATAAACTTAGAAAATGATAATTTGGCACCTCTTATACACTGCAGAGAAGCCTGTGGAAAGCAATGCCTTCATCAGAGCTCTATAGTATTTTCCTTTATTTATAACTTGAAAGACTTTTGGCAATATGAAGGGATACAGGAGGACACTATTTAAATGAAAATGACTCACCAGACATACTCATCAGGCACTTATGACCACTGAGGAACAAAACCAACATTTCTCAGCAGGTTTCACAAAAATGCTTAATTTGATCTTTGGTGTCAAAAGTCACTATCATCACAGCTTTAGGTTTCGCACTTTACATTTCCTTCAAACTAAAGGAAATTGTTTAGTTCATTGTTTTGTTGACAAAAATTGCAAGGACAATTCTGATGACCAAGACATGAAATAACTATTCTATGTCGACCTCATAAAATGTATAAGCAGAAATCTCCATTACGGTGATTTTATTTTATTTTCTTGGAACAAAGACACCATTCATTAGTGGCATTAATTAAAAGCATGAGCAGCTCATACCAGGCCAGGGGTGGGGTTACAACATTTCATACAACTTTGATTCAGGTATTGATTCATATCTACATAACATTAAGGACCCAGAGCTTAAAAGCTTGGGAGTTTGACAAGCTTTAAAGAATAAAATGACAATCAGAGTTTAATGTTCCAAATACATACCAATATTAATTAAAGTCTGAAGAAGTAAAGAAAGGAAATTAAACCTGAACACATAAAACATAATGCATAAAATCCACAATAAAACTGCAGTAACTACAAGGGTTTAAGAAATATTAAAAGCAATGATAGAAAAAGAATTACCCAAAATATTACTCTATGCTCACTAGAATACAACTCAAACAGACTCATATTCACTATGATTTTGGAGAAGAATCACTTTGTTAGAACCAGCATTATAGGGATGAGATGAAAACATTACTGAAGTTTTTTTGCATTAATAAGGATTGCCCCAATCTTCCAACATAATGAAAACTATCATTTGGGGACAGCACAGTTCAAGGGTTAGGCCTCAAGGCAAAGATTAGACTTGAAAGGTCATTTCTTTTGATTCTGTACCCACTCAGTGGCAAGGTCACCCTCATCTGGAGGTAATGGGAAGACAAAGACCGGGCAACTTGTTCGGGTGAGAAAGCATAGGCTAGTTCTTCATCTTATATGTGTTAATCATTTGAGTTTAATAGATTTACTGCTTGGTCATGAGCTTGGTGTAAAGCACTCGCGTCAGATAAAAATATGTTAGAAGTCATCTCTCTCTCTCTCTCTCTCTCTCTCTCTCCTCCCCACCCCCTTCTCTACTTTCTGATAGTTAACATGTATTGAGCACCTTCTATAAGACAAGCACAGTGTTAATTTCATTATGTGTATCATCACCTCATTTAATCTTTACCAACACCTTGTGAGAAATATTTTATCATTATCTCCATTGTACAGCTGAGAAGATTGAGCCTTTTAGAGATTGATGTTATTTATAGAAGGTCTGTGACTACTAGGAGCAAGGTCATTATAATAATCCAGGTTTGTCTATCTCCAGAGCCTGAGTTTTTCATCAATCTGCTAGATTTCTTTGCAGTAAATCAATACATTTCACATCTAGCCTAACAGATATTACTTTGGTTATATTAATAGTCATCAGTTTCAGTTTTAATATTATTTCAAAATAAGGAAAAAATATATTTTGCATTATATTCCTCTATTTTTAATTTGTCCCTAAATCACCATTTTGAAGAACTATATTCATTGTATTGTTTTAATGTGAGATCTTATAAGATTATTAGTATGGATATTAATAAAGGAAAATAATGTAGTAGATAAGTGGGGGGAGACTGGAAGAAATTTGGGGGAAATCACTTACTTATTTGAACTGGTATTCTTCCAGTTTTACAGATAGGAAAACTGAAGATGGGAGACATTAAGTAACCCGGCTAAAGTTATTGGTAAATACAGAAGTTAGAATTCTCAGCTTATTTCAAATCTAGTAATGCTTACTCTACTCTATAAAACCAAGATGAAACAGTGAGTCTTTGAGTCTATGAGGAAAAAAAAATCATTTTAAGTATTCAACACGGTACTAGATAGAAAGACAACATATTTCCTTTAATACATCTGTCTTCCTAGGTAAATATTCCTTGGTCAAAGACATACCTTTTATGTTTCCACTCTTACTCTGCTTTATTGTAACAGGACGGAAGGAGACAAGCTGTGTTCTGATGATAGATTTTTAAGTTTAATGGTAGGAGGTAGAGGGAGTTCCTATCTCATGACTGCTATCTTCTAAATTAAGTGACTAGGGGTGTCATTTGCTGAGTGTCTGGAGAGGTATGGAGGCAGCAATTTCAGAAGGGTGAAGATGATTTGCAAGAGCCAGTGAGAATTGGAGAATGAGGTAACCAGTAGAATTTTTGAGGAATTCCTGAGAGGCAGCTGATGTTGGTGATCATAACATAGCAATCTGTTTTTCTCTTTTGATTTTCTTTACCTATGGTTTGTATGAAGACATGAAGAAAGAAGGAAATTGAGCACATCCAAGGTTGGGATTTAAGCAGATTGTAACACAAAGGATGACAAGTCAAAGCTAGTGGACAGACAAAGAAAGAGGGGCCAATGGATTGGACATTCCTAAGAGGCTGGAGAAAGATCATTAATTGAACAACCAAGCTGGAAAGTAGAAGGTTCTGAGGTGAGAGTAGGATGTTGATTTATTTCATGAATTTTGGAGAAAGAACAGTTTCCTGAGGTTATATGGTCTTGAGTTTAACTCTGAGAGTGAATGGCTGAGGACAAATTGAAGAGGAAGCTATTGCAGATAATGAGATAAAGAAATTGAGAGATCACGCTGTGAGACAGTCAACACAGCAATTCAATACCGAGGAGTTCAATGTAATAAACGGTTGTTGAAAACACCTAAGGTGATGGCAGAAACTGGGTTCGAAATGGAAATTTATGCAGAGGTCAAAAGTCTTCAGTGACAGAGCACATTATCTGGATGCCAATAGATGATAAGTAGAGAGGGTGGTCCTCACAGTTTGTATGAGCCTCAGAAAAAGCAGAGTGTTTACAAACAAAAGGAGGAGCAATAATCCAGAAGCCAATAAAGAGCATGAAGGTCACTATCCCAGTGGGAGTAAACAGTATGCAGTGAGATTGGACATGGAGTAGTATCTTTCAGGGAGAGCTGATTTTGACACTGGCAAGGTGGTAGCAGAGACTCTCTGAGTGAGGGCTGAAGATATAAAGTCTTTGGTGATTAGGAAGCAATGAGTCTAGGGATAGATGTAAAAGGAAGAACACAATCCTCTGAAATGATAGGTAATAGGGGGCAGATAACATGGGAAGGGCCGTGGGGAATAAATGTTATATTTTGTGGATTGACCTCTTCAAGAATGCCTCAGGGAAGGCCTCTAGGAAAAAAGGAGCACTTGGCTTAAAATATGGAATTCCTGACCTGCTGGAATTCAAATGGTACCAGGAGGTTCAGTCTTGGAATTCTGGAACAACAGAACCTTCACTATTGAACTAGTTCACCATTCCCACCAGAGCTGACTTTGGATAACCTTCATCATATATGAAATACTACATCTCATTGTACCAACTCTCTCACCTTGTTAATTAAGGTGAATGTTTACCTTAATTGAAGAAGTGTTAATGCTTTTAAAAATCTCTGTATCAATTTACACTCTAGAAAAACAAGAGGGAAAAAAAATCAATCAAACGGCCTTTGGTAAATCAGGATCTTATATAGAATTTTGAAGGGAAATAACTCCTCTAAGAGATTTACATTTCTGCTTTTTCTTAGTAAAAAAAATATTTGAGGGAATTGTAATAATTAATCACAGTAATTACATGAACTGAAGATTATTCATATGTTTAATTTATATTCTTTTTCTATGGTTCTACATTGCCTGTAATAAAGACCTCATTTGATGTGTATCTTAAATTATGGATCATTTAAAATTCTTTTGAACTATAAATCCAGAACATTTGGAGCTTGAAAAGATCTTGCACGTTGATTTTTCCTCTACTTTTATTTTGTAGCCAAGGAAACTGTGGTACAAAGAGGTCCACCATGAGGGGTGCTGTCCAAGGTAACTTTAAGAAGAAAAGTGAAGCGACAACATGGATGGATCTTGAGATTATTATGCTGAGTGAAATAAGTCAGACAGAAAAAGTTGAGAACCATATGATTTCACTCATATGTGGGATATAAAACAGAGAGCGACAAACAAGTAAACAAACAAAAGCTCATAGACATGGACAACAAATTAATGGTTACCAGAGGGTAAAGGGGTAGGGGGAGTGGTAGAAAAGGGTCAAGGGGGTCAAATATATGGTGATGGAAGGAGAATTGACTTTGGGTGGTGAACACATAATGCGGTATTTGGAAAATATATTATACAATTGTACACTTGAAACTTATATAATTTTATTAACCAATGTCACCCCATTAAATTTAATCTAAATAAATAGACATAAAACCAAAATAAAATAAGTAGAAATTTTAAAAAAAGAAGAAAAGTGGGTTTGGAACCCATATCCATAACTTCTCCTCAATTCTCATAAAGAGGATTTCAGCAGCATATTATGAGCTAACAAATATATCACTCTCTAGTGTTTCCTTTTTTCATTCATCTTTGGCACCTTTCAACCTGTAAATGAAAGTTAAAGTAAAAATCATGTAGTAGCCATGTTTTAGTGTCTTCCTCTTGGGAGATTGTTTAGAATGCACTCAGAATAAATTCTCTGGCAGTCAAAAGCTTTCACAGATCTGTGTTATTTTAAAAATGGTAGTTTTTCACTGATTCCTAAAGAGCTAGATATTTAAACATTTATTGGTACAAGGTCATTGCTTTACTGAATGGCTTTAACTTAACATAAATCAACTAAGCATCTCTGAATATCCATACTTTAAGGAAGGACAGAGAAATCTGAAGTTGAAGGTCAGTTTAATTCTTGCTTGTCTACACTTACTGAGGTAATATTCTAGCTCCCCATGCCTCTGTTTTCTATTGGGTGTTTAAAATCAATTGATATTGCAAACTGCTGGAAATGAACACACAAGTGGCAAAGAGTCTGAAATGCAGTGCATTCGTTGAACAAGTTGCTTTGTATTTGATGTGCTCACCGGAAATAAAAATTAAAGGGTCCAAAAGCCACAATTTTCAGTTAAGTACTAAAATTCTCATCAAGGAAAATTCTCCAGGGAACTTTTGGGACCTGCGTGTATATTACATACACAAGCACCCTCTGCATTGTATTTTGTCAAAGCTTCATGAACAAAGTGGTCCATTGACCACAATCAGAAGGACTGTGTTTTGAAATGTATTCCTTTTGTTTTTCAGTGCTGGCAGCAGCCTGCCCTGCATCTTAACTGGTATCACTTGCGCTCCATGGAGTTTACTTGTCAGATAAGTGTTGAAAACATAGCATGTGATCAAAGAAGAGCCATAACTGGCGTTACGTGGGCTGTCTGCTTGGTATCTGCTCCAGAATGAAATTTTTCTATGCAGAAACTAAAATGCTCCATTCTTGAATTAAACATTTGACTTCAGTTTCATGAGTTCGGATTAAAAACAATTTAATCAAATTGTTTAATGTTTTTAATATAGAAAACAATTCTTTTTAAGTTGCCTCTAGCAAAATTTCCCCCAAAAAATGCCCTAAGAGAAAAGAAACAAGTGGAGAAAAATGATTGTGACTTACTAAAAATATCTGCACTATACAATTAGTTGATCGGCATATGTAAATGTAGCCCAAAGAAATAGCACAGCTTGCTAAGAAAATAGACTTCTATTTAATCAAATATGGAGACTTTCACAAGCAGCTCAGAAATGAAAGCAACTTTTCTAGATCAATTCCCTTGACTAAAGTAGTGAAAAGGGACAGAGTGACAGAAAATTCACATCAATTCTGCAAGTTCTAACCAGATCTGAACTCAAGAGCTGGGGCTGAAATTCAGTATAAGTAGAAAATCCCTCCTAGCAGAGGTAGTCTCCTCTTGATGTTCCTTTCCATTTGTCCTCTGCTATGTGTCCTTTAGAAACCATTCTCATGCCCACATTCCATCTTAATACCTTAATTCCATCTTAGGAGATGTAATGGTCATATTTATGAAATCTGTTTTAAATGGCTTAAAAACACAACTGCTTTGCCAAACTACAATGTTTTATCAGCATCAACTCTAAGCAGATAATAAATATTAAAAAAAAAAAAGCTCAATGCTCAATTCTTGCTTACAAGAGTTTCTTTTTATTCTCTACTGTTTCTACTCTCACTTTGCTTTGGCTATCTTCACAAGACTCCAAAATATATTGAAGATAGAAAGAAGACTGTTGTGTTGGCAGGTCTGGAGAAGTGAGACGGCAGATTCAAATCAGATGGCAGGGGGAGAAGAAATTCCACCAGAGAGATGGGAAACATATCTATTTTATCTTAGCAGAATGTTCAGCAAGTTGTGCATTGAGAAATGAGAAACGACACTGCAAATGAGCATCGTAGACTAAGAAGTTTGCTTGCTAACAGCAGGCTGATGCCAAAGACACAGAGCATTTCTTGATTCTTCTTTCCACTACGAGGATTATTACTGAATAGACCATTCTGTTTAGGTTAGAAAGAAAAACAAATGCTTCAGCATGTAAATTGATTGCAGATAATGCAAATATTCCCCTTCTGCTTTCTTAAGGCCATGAAAAACATACATAGGAAAGAAAAAAAGCTACTTTTTTTGCAAATTAATTTTCCTCCTCTAGACTGTGCAGTTTCCAATCCAACATCTGTTACCTTTCTTAGTCTGTGATCTGCCAGAGATTGTTTTTTAAGTCCTGTCTAGAGAAATGGGAAACTCATAAGTTGAACTCTTTGAATGTGACATAATTTTTTAAGTACATATTTTTCATTTAACAAGCTAGGTAATGTTGAGGACAACATTGATAATTCACTTGAAAGAAAGATGTATGCCCAGTCCTCTTGTATCACTTAGGGTTTGGGAAAAAATCATAGAGGACAATGTGCTAAATGCATTATTTTCTGTGTTCTGAGTTACTTAGTGCTAAATACCTTTCTGAAGAGTAAGTGTACGTATCAACTTGGCAGCCTATATGAGATCTCATTGAATATTGCCGAATGGTCTATTTATATTAAAACAAAATAAACAACTATAACAAAAACAACAACAGCAATGATAAGCAGCTTGAGTTGAAGGCATATGACTAGAAAAGGACAGTTTAAGAGCCTCCAGAAGGAGAGTAGTGTCTACTGGATAGTGGCAAATTAAGGCTCCTTGGGGTATGAGAACTGTGAAATTTCATGTGGTTTCAAAGTGATTTCTAGAAGAATATAGCTAACAGATTTAGGTTGGCAGCTAAATAGTTCTATTCAGAGCTATTCAGAACTGAGCTACTCCTGAAAAGTCAAGGGTAAAAGCAAGGGGAAAGGAGAAAAATGACTCACAGTTTCTGGATTCTGTGAGGTTACCGGCAGGCAAAGCATTTACTATGATCCAAAAAATATAACAAAGACACAATCTAATTATTGCATGTCCATATGCCTTTTCCTATCATTGTTTTTCATCTGTTTCTTCCAGCCTGCCATCCTGCTGACTAACATGTAGGTTACCTAGTGAATAGGCTGAATTAGAATTCATTTATTATTTTTCTTAGGAAGTGTACTTTTGTTCCAACTTGTCCAAGATGTGGTGTGACATTCAAATAACGTATCACCTATGGTTCTGGTTTTAAGAAACATATCCCAGTTACTCTAACAGAGGTAACATGGTACGGTATTGAGAGAAAGCCTCTGAGCGTAAGTCAGAATCGAGTTTCAGCCCAAACTCAGGCACAAAGAAACCATGTGATCTGAGGAACCCATTTACCCTCTTGGGTCAGCATATATATTATAAAATGAAGGGGAAAGTTAAGGTAAAACATAAGAACACTGCAGATCCAAAACGTCTATGATTCCAGGATATTTATTCAAAGTAATATATTTGCAAGAAAAAGAAAGAGAGTAATTATCACAAGAAAGCCACTGACTATACAAACTGCGAGCACCACCATCTTGAAAGAATTATTGAATCCACAGATTCCATTAGGTCTAATATTGTTTTCACTACAAATTGTTCCCACTGAATTTGACTGACAGCAGTTCAAATAAGAGTGAAGCTACAAGAATCTTCAAAGAGGAGTACAGGAGACTTTTGATAACTGTGCCTTGATGAAAGTTTCTCTAGCAATCAAGAAAGAACGAGTTTCTAGCTCCCATGACCACAGAATAGAAGTATCATCTTGGGTCAGGCACTTAATCTGCTGTGAATAAACACACTTCTTTACTTGTTGGAATGTAGGAGGCTATACTGGAGGTCCATTCTGATTCCAAATTCTGTGATTCTTAGACCAGTTAATTCTTCCCTTGCTTCTCTTTCAAGTTTTGTTACAATCGGACCACTTGGTAAAGTGAGTGAGCCAGCTCAGTATTCCAGCAGAACCTGTTTCATCAGACCTATCACTTACCACTTTCCCTTCACAAACTTCTAATTCTTGTGACAGTCTCTTTGCACTATGGAGAAAAACACATTTCAGAGGAGTGAAGTAAATGCATACTCAGATAAGTATCAAAGTAACTATAAGTAAGCTACCTAAATGGGTAGCATTCCGAGGAGAAATATGCCAACTCCTTCCTTTCTTTATCATAATAATTTTGCAACAATTTCACCATCAGATCTTTTCCTGGTTGAAGCTGATACCAATGCTGAAGTCTATACTATATGGGCAAATTTGGAAATTGGTTTGCAATTGCGACCCTATATAACAAATTCCAAAGAAATCTAGCTTAGAAACCAAACAGGATGAAAGCTTCCTCGTTTAAAGAAGACATTTGTTTTCATAGATATGTCTACTGATTTCTGATGAACTAAGAAACTAGAAATTCATGTAAAAACTGTGTGATTAATTTTACACAGAATATATTTTATTATCAGCTCAGATTTCCTAAAATTCAGCTATGATAGTGCACCAAACACAGTTGCATTATTTTCCAGTTCCCTACTCTGTTCATTTTATATCATTATACTTCCATAGCACCTGCGACTCTTATAATATGTATTATAAGAATAAGGTATCAGTACATTATCAGTAAACGTTGTTTTGTTGAATGGCTGTCTCTTCTGATCCCTCATTGTTTGTCAGGGATACAACTGGTGCAGTATCCTAAACTAGTGATTAAAATTAGACATAAATGGAAAGGTCAGATTAGATAGTTTATTTATTTATATTATTATTTGCCAAGGAAGTGGGCCATTCAAATCTGGGTGTCGCGTTCTAATGACAAGGAACAAAATGACAGCATAAATGAATTGAAGGCTCATGTGAGGAGATCTGGCTGTATTTCCTCAGATCTTGATGCCTTTAAAACTCATAGGAGTTCTGCCACTGCATGTCACAATACTATACACTTACCCTTGTCACTTTTGTTCTGACTTATCTGTCATTACCACTTAAAAATAACTCCATGTGTATATCTTTTCTCTGCAGGACACTACATTAATTTATACTGTGGGGTTATATATATATATATATATATATATATATATATATATATATATATATATTTCAATCACATTTTGTTATCTTGCCAATAATAACCAAAGGAATTGTGTTTATAAAGAAGTACCATAATACACTGTATCTGTTAATCGAAGGCATTTTATTTAATGTTCTAAAATTTTATCTAAATGTTTTAATTACTTTTTTAAAAATCATTTTACTTCAGTGAACTTTCAGAGTTAACTGGTCTTAACACACATTCCCCCAGCTCTTGATGACAGCAATTTAAAAATCATGGGTAAAAACCAGTGGCATCGCAGAGGCAACATAATAAAGCACGAGGGTGTTATAAGAATAAAAGAACAACGGACTAGCCCTGTCTTCTAAATGTAATGATAGTGACATATGATGAGTGTTAACAAAAAAAGGGTCTATGGTTAACATTTTCCTTCACTTGAGGCTTTCAGAGGACAATTGTCATCAGCCTTCACTTGTATGAGGTTTAGACAAAGAATAAAGTTGTAAACATTGTGAAAAACTCAAGGCTACACTGGCTTCAACCTGAGTTTCCTCTACCCATATTATTTTACTTAGTTTAACTTTTGATTCATTTTGTAATATTTCATTCAAAAGTAATGTTATTTTCACTGCTGATTTTTCAGGTGTGCTAATCAGTTAGTGTAATTATAGTGTTAAAACCTCTTATGTCAGTATAGTTTTTATTGTTCTGGCTATAAGCATACCTATGAAGAACTAAATATTTTTAAATCATACCACCTTTAAAATAAAATGTCCCTCTCAAACATATATCTGGGAAGCTGGAAAAGTTTCCTTCTCAAACTTGTTAAATTTTTAAAACATCATGACCCCAAGGGATAGAAGTTATCTCTGGAGAAACTAATGGGAAACACCTTATTAGATATCAGTGGACATCTTGAGAAGAGAATGAGTCTCAGCAAAATGTATTCCTTAATGAATATTCCAAATAATTAATATATTCTGTTGTTATCACATGGATGAGAAAAAAGGAGAAAGAATGAAGAGAAAGAAATACTAGTTTGCCTTTGTCTTCTGTGATTTTAGTTAGATTTTTAGTAATACCTTTTTCTAACTGAAGAATAGACATGAACAAAGAACTTATTCCTCAGGAAACTGTAGCAAGTCTACTCAGTCACTTTTTCTTCCACTGATTCATTCATTCATTCATCCATTCAGCCAGCTATCCAGCCAGCCATGTAACTCATTTATTCATTTATCCATTCTTTCAAGAGAAGAGGCTGTGTGTGTGTGTGTGTGTGTGTGTGTGTATATATATATATATATATATATATATGTGTGTGTATATATATATATACACATATATATATATATACATTTTTTTTTTCTTTTTCATTTTACTCCAGCCAATGCACCTCTCTGAAGAAAAAAGTCATGTTGCTGCAGCATAATTTCAATTATGAACAATTTCAGTCTCTGACCGGGGATAGTGAATATAGGGCAGATTTTTCTGATTGTAACATTGTTCCAATGGGTTGGGAACAGTTCAACAATAATCTTTCCTATCATGTAAACAATTTTACTCAGGGCCATGCAAAGAATTACACTAAATCCTAAATCCTAATAACAATGTATAGAGAGGCAGTGAGTAAGCTGAGGAAAGAGGGCTGGATCACGAGTCAGGACATCATTGATCCAGTGTCTCCATTAATCTTCAAAGTCTTCAGATGTCCAGATGCCAAAGTGGCTTCCACAATAGATTCTGTTAGAACTCTTTGGTTTTTATCTCTTCCCTAAAGCATTGTCTTCTGGAGTGTGCTATATCTAGAGAAGAGTGACATTTAGATATATAGCAGAACACTTTCTCTAGAACAAGTGTAAGAAACTAGGTCCTTCTCAAGAAGTTGTATCTGGAGGTTACGCAAGAAAATTATAGAAATGTGACACTGACTTAGGTGGGTTTCTTAGGAGCAGAGCAAATGAGTGCTTTCAAGTGAAACCAGTAAGGAAATGAAGGAAGTAAGGTAAAGCACGGGGAGAACCCAGGCAAGGATGCTATCTCAGGTTGGAGTCTAGTGTCAGCCTGATTTCACCGGGAGCTAGGAAGCAGGAATGCTTCCATCAAGTCATCCCTCCTGAAGGCAAGAATGTTCATCTCTTGACCTTATGGCAGTCAGTCATTGGCTGTGGACTGCCCCTAGGATAAGGGTTTAATATCCAATTAATTTCTGGAGAAGGTAGCCCCCCCGCCACCCGCTAAAGGTAAATTTTAGGAGAAGCGCACAAATGTGAACTCTCAGCACCCACAGAGGCTGGGAGAGAAGCACTCCAGCCTGGTACGAGGGATCTGGGTAAGGGCACCAATAGGTTCTATGAAATCTTACACGGGAATGTTATTTGCACCTAATATCTGAGGCTATAATTCTCTAGCTTGTTCTGAAAAGGATGACCTTTCAGAGGCAACAGCAATGCAAGGATCTTGAGGGTAATCCAGTGCCTAATTTGCAGAGGTAACTCCAGCATTTAGCACAGTAAATGGGTGACCTGGGAAATAATTTCACTCCTCCCCAAACCATTTCTTCATCTATAAAATGTAAAACTCTTACTAAGCTCTCTCTAATTTATCCATTAACGCAAGTTATCTTGAAATCTTAAATTGGCCTCTGAGGATGAATAACATCAAGTTTGACAACATGAAATGAACTTACAGGATTCTGGAGCTAATATAAAATTTGAAAGTATGAATAGCATATATGGAAAAGGCCCCTTTGGCAAGATGGTGTGAAAATACTGGAAGCATAATCCATTTTCTCTGTTTTGTCTTTTATGCTGGGTAAAATGAGCTCTGCTTTTATATTACTAGGTTTTCTTAACATATAATCCAAGAAATATGAACTAAACACAATTTATTAATTTTTAGTCAATTGGAAGACAGTAAACTAAGGCATTCTTCATGTCTCCAGAATCTTCAAACTGCTTTTGAAATTAAGATAAGTTGTATCATCATTCAATTTTGATTTGTCATATATGAGAGATATTAACTGGCTAAGAACTTGCCTTTCAAAGTCATATAGCAACAGTTCAAATCCCAGCTCTGCCACCTACTATCAGCAAGACTTTAGGCCATTCACCTAACTGTTCTAAGATTAAGTATTATCATTAGTTTACAAATGGGATTAATAATAGTATTCATTTCAAGGAATTCCAAGGATTAAATAACAAAGCTTAGAAATCACGATGTCTCTTACACACAGTAGATCTCAAATGTTTCTTCATATTTTCTTATGCACCTTCTTACTATTATACTTGTTATTATGATGCTCTCAAAATTTTTTGAAAGCTAAATGCTCTTCCATTTTGGTATTGGACAATTTGGTCATTAAGACCCCAACTGGGCTTGTAAATTCTGTTTGTTGGTGTCAATCTCAGAGATTAGGTGGCTGTAATGATTAGTTGTAATAATTGTTATAGATATTTTAATTTGAAATAATAGCATCAGTTAATATGCTGGTTGCAAATTTAACCATCACCATCCATGAGTCCTCTACAGCCATTGTTCATCTCAGCATTTTGCACATCCTCCTGTTCAATTATTGCACACACTCTATCTTTGGGTGAAAGGTTCTTGCTATGTATTTCTACTAGACTAAACCCAGCTCCTCTTTCAGCACTACATCAAATGTGACACTTTTATGAAAACTTTTCTGGCCATCCCATCTAATAGGAACTCTCCCTCAATTCATATACAACTCTCATGTCATTTTTCACTTTTAACTTCATATATTCTAGTTAGAAAGTGTTAGGTATTGTTTTACTGGTATAACAAATTACCACAAACTCAGTAGCTTAACACAAGACAAATGTGTTATGTTGTAGTTCTGTAGGTTACAAGTCTGACACAGGTCTCATGGAGCTAAAATCAAGGTGTTACCAAGGCTGTTTCCTTTTCTGAAGACTTCAGGGGAGAATCCAAGTCCTTAACTTTTTTGCTTCCTAGAGGCCACCCACACTGCTCACCTCCTGTCCTCCATTTTCAAAGCCAGAAACAGTGTGTCAGATCCTTCAGAGAGCACATTACTCTGACTTTGTCTTTTGCCTTCCTCTTCCACTTTTAAGAAACCTTGTGATTACAGTGGGTCGATACAGATAGTCCAGGATAATTTCCCTAGTAAGGATCATCTGATTAGCAACCCTAATTCTTTCTGCAATCTTAATTCCCTTTTGCCACTTAAGAGAACATCTTCACAAATTCTGGGGATTAGGATATGGACATCTCTGGGGTATTTATTCAGCCTGCCATATTTATGAACAAAAGAGGCATGTCCTTATCGTTATAGAGTTTATAATTTAGTGGGGTTAGAAGAAGATGCAGGTATGACAAGTAAACAAATAACCAATGAATGATTATACGTAGTAATAATAATTAAGAAAGAAATAAACCAGATGAACTCTTAGAACATGAAAGAAGAGGTTCTGTAGAGACAGATTGTCAGGGAGGCATCACTAAAGAGGTGATAAAGAAACTATGATTTGAGGGAGGAAATTGGTGTCATATGAACTACAGGGTAGGTAAAGCCAGGAAAGGCTGGGGAAGGGGAATGAAGAATAGCTTTCCAGGCGGTGGGAACTACTCTGCATCTACAGGGAATACTATGGGTGAATCTTATAAACCTTTTGAAGTGGAATGACAGACACAAATGAGTATGAAATGTAAGATCCCACTCATATCATACAAAAACAGGTCATATTCATCTACTGTGCTAAAAGTGACAACAGTGGTTATCCCTAGTTGGTGGACGTGTGGTGACTGGGAAAGAACATGAGGGGTCATTAGAAAAACTGGTAACACTTTGCTTCTTGATGTGGATGTTGATTGCAATGCTGTTCAGTTTGTGAAAATGTATCAAACTATTTATAATACATATATTTTCTATAGGTACGTTATACTTTAGAAAAAATAAAATTTCAAAAGTCAAGTTTGCAACACAACTTTGAATGTGAACTGAAAATGTAAATAGTCATTGTCTCTTCATTGCTAGAAAAAGTGAGGTATTTAATTTTTGGAATTAATCAACACAATATATTCCTCCAGGTACCTCCAGACTTTACTAAGTTGTCCTTTATAATTTATAGGTTAAAAGGGCATGCAAGGTGCCTATGAGACACTGGAGAATTTTAGAGTACTTCTTACCACCAACTCCACCACTTCACACCAGAAGATGTCTCAAACGTAATATGGCCGCCATGACACCATCACAGTAGACGGGAATGACGACATAAATGAAGGCCTGCTAAAGTTACGGTTTGCCCAAAGTCACATAAAAAGTCAGTAATGGGAAATCAAATCAAATCCATATCTTCTTCATGCCTTCTCTCCAGTATATCGTTTTACCTTTCTGCTCTGTGTTTTTGGCCCCAAAGCCAATAATTTATGGCATAAATTGTCATCGGATACATTGAAAAATGTAGACACATCAAATAGAGAGTGGGGTGTTGGAAAGAAACTCAATCTAAAGCCAAAATTAATCGAAGTGTCTCAGAATCTGACATTGCTAGAAGAATCATTACTGTGACTCTCAATTTATTCCACCAAGAAAGTGCAGTGTAATATGTTTTAATGCACTTTCTGTAGGTCTGCATTGCACGTTTGATTTGTTTTTCCCAGAAGCAATTTACTTTTAAATTCCAAAGCCTCAGACGTCATTGAAGAATGTTTTGGGCTACTTAATCATGGCAACAGGGATTAAACTAGGAAACTGACAGAAATAGTTCATTTGAAATTAGGCATTCACTAGTCTAAAGGAAGCAAGGAATAAAACTCTCAAATACTTGCAGTCACACACTCAGACTAAGGAAGTGGCAAATTCCACAGAATGCCCTGATGAATGGTTTGTCTTGGCAAATGTGAAAAAAAGAGCACATACAGCCCTGACAAAACCCACACAAGAATGCCTTAAATCCAGTAACTGAAAGATCATCAGCCTTGTATAGTTTGTAAAATGACAATCCTATATTTGAATTTGTAGTAATGACCCATGAATGAACACATAATGGGGAATAATGTTCCTTATGAGTCAAGTAACAGTTGAGTTTTAAGAAAGGAACAGCCAGACATAATCTATATCTGTATCATGTGTTATGAAGTTTCTATAGCTGAGTGACCATAAAAAGGGATACACTTTCCACCAATACCTGATGTGGCCAAAAGCAACGAGAAAGGAAAATAAGGCAAGAACTTAATGATCCTACTACAGATATTCCATCATCTTCACTGCTGTGCCTCTGATATCAAAATCTCAGAATGAGACTTAGTTGCTAGTCTACTTTGCAGCTTCCCTAAATTGTAAAATATTCTTATCAGACTTCCTCTTGAAATTGTTCTGCTATACTTTCTAGAAAATAATTCTATAGAAAGCTATCCTGATACACTGGCTCCACTGTATAAAAACTGTTGTAGTCTCTCACAGATAGATTGCTTATCATGTAATTATGAAAACATAAAATAGTTGAAAGCAGAAATGGTACCTAAATTTTTGTGGCTGCTTTAAAAGTCTATGCTTGTTAGCTTTGCATATTTAGGCATTGAGTAACTGTTATCCTGTCATGTCCTGGAGTCATGTAAACAACCCTGATTAGTTGCCAATAGCTTTGTAGACCATATCTAGGTATAGAAACAAATCTAAAATATAGATTGAAATAACCAGGAGGCCCAGGAGCTTATGCAAGATAGTTCACGGTTATGAATTAAAGAGGTAAATATAAAATTCAAAGACAATTGAAAATAGCAAAAGTTATTGAAAAGAAAATCAAGAAACTCTTTATAATCTCAGCACGATTTTATTTTAAAAAGAGAGAGAGAAAAATCAAATTGTGCCTAGATGCTTCTATTTCATGAAAACTTTATAAATATCTATCAATGATTCAAGTAGCAATATACTTGGCAGTTTGGATTACAAATTCTATCTTGGTAGAAAAACAATAAGGAAGTAGATGAACATGCATTTCGCATTTGTCCTTCTATAGGAAGCCAATCTATTACAATGAAAAAACAGCACTATTCTATGCAATGAATAGCTCTTTAATAGAACTGAAGAGTCTTTTAACACTGGCTGAGACTTATTTTCAATTGTATACTCTCTTGTACTCTTGGAATTTTGTAGCATCGAAATTTTGATGAGTTTAGGAAGCATGACTTTCCACTGTCTATCCATTGGTAGTTTATCTGAATCACAGACAAAGAACCTGAAATGTTACAATCTTGCAGATCAAAACTTACTTGGTGGTAGAAAATGTCTTAGGGTAAAAGAGAAAACTTGTATTCTGTTTTTATGGATAGCTACATTTTGAATAAAATGCTATAGTTTCAATTAGCTGATCTGAACACAAGAAGAAAAATAAAATCAAAATTCAGCAAATATAGGATGGTAATTAATTGAACCACTGGAAAAAATATTAGCGTGGAAATTATCAAACTCCATTTGCAAGAAAGGTCTGTGTTTTTCAAGCACAAATTATTCCATTTTAAAAATAAAACCCTTGTTTTGATAACATGACAATTAAATATATAAACCACAGTGTTTAAATTCACCATTTTCTTTTCTTTTAAATTCACCATTTTCTTTACCTAATATTTACTATACGGGGTAGAAATAAAGAGAATGGCTTCAACACCTTGATTCTGTCCAGATTCACCAGAAAAGTTTGCTGAGCTCTGCTGTCATGATTTTTGTCTACTAGAATATGTCTTTTGAACTGCTAACTTGGACACACAGAATCTGATAAGTCTTCTGAATATCAAGCAGTTACCACTGCTAATCTTTTGCACATATACACAGGGAGAGAATATGAAGAATGCTCATTGAAGCATTGCTGCCAACAGTGAAAAACTGGAAAAAAAACACTAAATTCTCATCATTAAAAGACTAAAGAATTTTCCATAGCATGTTAAATGAATGGACAAGTTCCATATGCATCAACCAATATAAATTTCAAAACATAATGTTCAATGTAAACAAAAATTGGCCAAATTTATATTTTAATGCTATTCAAAAAATTAAAAAAAAAATACACTGGCAAATACTACATGTCAGGAGTCGACCAATTAGGGCCCATGGACCAAATGTGGGCGTCCACCTGTTTGTACAAATAAAGTTTTATTAGAACATAGCTACCACCATTCATTTACTCTTTACCTATGGAAAGAGTTGAGTAGTTATGACAGAGAATTTATGGCCCACACAGCTAAAATATTTACATTCTGGTCTCTTAAGTAAAAGTTGGCGTACTCCTGCCATAGATAACTATAGGGATATGGTAAATAGCTTTGTAAACTATTTGTAGGTATAGAAACAAACCTGAAATTCAGATTTAAATAATAAGGAGGCCCAGGCCTGCGAGGGTAGGATGCACACTACATCAGGAGTATGGGTGGGCTGCCCCACAGAAGGAGACAAGACTAGAACACTTGATGTTTGACTTAACATCATCAATTTATGAACATAGTAGTATACAAATCTGACAACTTTCTTATCTTGTTGGGTGACAATGGAATTCATTTCTTTTTTCTTTTTTACTAAAATGTCCTGTTTGTAGAAAATTATTAAGAAATGCTTAATTTAAAATCCACTGTTTTACATTCCAGTTATGTAGGTTTTTGATAGTAAAATTCAACACTCATGTATTTGAGAAAGGCAAAGGTAGCTATTATGGAGAAAACACCTTTCTTTGAACTGCTAAATTAAAAATAACCAATCCAGGCTTATTCAGCATGAGGCCTATTAGGAAGCATATAATATCTTTTCAGGGGATGCTATAAAAATAAAAGAAAGAGTAATTATCATTTTATTAATCAGATTTGGATATCTGAAGAAATTAATAAATATTTATCGTATATTTGGTTGATTGAAGCATAATATAGTGTTTTGCTTATTTCCACCCAATCTCTGTGAAGAAAATCAAGTGAATAGAATATTATTCACACTTTTCAAAGCATTTATGTTTATCACTATCATCATCAACAACAAAAAAATGTATAAGTGTCTGGTTGATATCAAATGCAAGCCTGAATCACCGAGAAATTCTATCAGCAGGGTTTAAGTCTTATCAAAGGTCAACTAGAAAAATCAACAAATTAGTAAGTGAAAACTCAGAAAGAAAAGACTCATGTGGACAAAGGATGTGAAAAAAATACACAACCTCACAGTTCTGGAAGAAAAATTAAAATTAGGATTATACTTAACCTATCACATGACTAGACATTTTAAATAATAACTTAAGGCAAGAATAGAAAAATACTACTGTGCATAGTTGGTGGAAGAGAAGATTGATAACTTCTCTGGCGGGGGGGTGGCTAATTTAGTAAGTACTGATAGAAGTTAAGATTTTTCCATGAAAAATACAGAACCTGAATCTTATTAAGACACATAATGTCTAATGTGACATTTAATAATTATACATCTTTCTCACTCTTTATTATATCTATATTCCTTTACATACCTCTATATGAACCTAAATCAGAAGACGGTTGAAATACTGAACCTAGTATTAAGAAAAACTTGCTGTAAAAAAATCTAACTCGACACAGAGTATGACATATAGCAGGTGTGCAGTAAATCTTTGCTACATGGATGAATGGATGGATAGTTGTGTGTGGTTCCATAATACACTGACTCTAGGAACAGCACTGAAGTAGACTGGTGCATCTACAATGACTCTACTTCTTTTAATATTTTATTTATTTCCAAAACTTATTTCAAATAGTTTATTCTTTTGTCCCCATCAGCTTATGTAGACATAGTTCTCACTGGGAAAATTATATTCCAAAATGGAAGATGGCATTGCATTGATAAACCTACTTTTTTGAAGTGAAGGAGGCTGACCAAAAGCATTTCTGGTTTCTGCTGTTTTTCTTTCCCTAATGCATGCTGACTCCTCCTTTCAGATTCAATCAAAAGTAATGAAAATTTAAGACAACACACAGCTATGAAATTAAACTTGTGTCTTTCAAAATGTGGTTTTTAAATTTTTAATTAAAAATAATAGAGTACCAAAAGAGATAACTAATAAGATATATTTGATATTTGCTTCATTTCCCATTTACCTGTTTTTTAATGTATCTATTTAGGTGCCAATTGGAACCAAACATCACTGACGTACGCGGGTCAATTATTTTAGCTCACAAGCGTTTTTTGGGTATGGAAATAACTTTTTTTGAAGGTTCATTTTTTTTTTTTTTTGGAAAAAATAAGAATAACTAAATTATGAGCATTTGTAATGATATCTTTGTATTAAATTGTTTCCAATCACTGCAAAAACCTTTGATTTCTGGGCTTGGCTGGGTTAAATTTTAGCAAAGCAAATAAACGTCAGAGGAATGCTTAGAAGTTGTGCCAATTAACAAAAATGTGTTGATTTTATATCCAAATGATAATCACAGCAGAGGCTTGCTGAAATGTTCACCAACATCTGTGTTCTCTTTCTCCTGGGCATACAAACAGATTACATTTCCCCGCTCTTCTGAGTGTAGGGGTTGCGTCATATGCGTCATATGATGGAGTTGTAGCCAATGAAATGTGGGCGGGATGTACATGACTTTCGGGTTTGCTACTCAGGCAATCTTTCAGGCTTTTTCTCTTCCTTTGCTTGCTAACTGGAAAGAAGAGGAAGACTCAGAGGACTCCAAAATGGTCAAGTCGCGTAATGGAAGAGGCCTGGATTTCTGAATGTGGGCAGGGTTTAGGTTCCACACCCACACCGCTCTGAACTATGATATGACTAAAATTTAACTTTTACCGAGTTACAGCAGGGATCTGTTCCTAGCTACAGGAACAGCTAATACACTATTTTATTTAACCCTCACAACATTTTGTTTTTAATTTTAATTTTAACCCTATTATAACAAAGAACAAATGGAGGCTTAGAGGAATTAAATAAATTGCCTTCAATTTCCAACCAGAGGTCACTGTAAAGCCTGTACTCTTAACATTATGGTGTATGGTTTCCTAAGGAGAAATGTGCAGGCCAGGGGGAAGAAAAAGGCGATACAACTGGGTGTAAGGGTTTAGAGTTGCAATAGAGAAGACTATAAATGACTGTTGGTGCCCAGTGGCTGAGAGGGGTGACCTCAGGGTTTGAGTGTTTATGGGAAATAGGGTGCAGAGAGGAGGCTTAGGAACCTGGGGATTATTTTATACGACCAGGGGGATGCTTGTTGCTGCATCTAGATAAAGTGATATGACAATTAAATCTGCTCTCACTTGTGCTGCAGTTGGAGATGAGATGCCAGGCTCCCCAGACAAGTGCTGGTTAGATGGGAAGTGGAGATGAGCGGATGTGTAACCAGTGGTACCTGGGCGATCCTGATCTTTCATGCCATCACAAGAGTTGTCATTACAGCACTGCCCATGATGTCTTTTTCCAAACATCAGTTCTCATAGAGATATTCAACAAATGCTTTTAACATCTTTTTAAAAAGATACTCTCTTTTTTGTTTGTTCATTTATTCTAAACAAAGCAGAAATAGACTCATGGACACAGAGAACGAACTGTGCTAGAGGGGCGGGGGCTGAGTGAATGGGTGAGAAAAGTGAAGGAATTAGGACGTACAAATTGACAGTTACAAAATAGTCACAGGGATGTGAAATACAGTCAATAATACTCTAAAATTCTCTGGGATCATGTGGATTGTAAGAGCCATGAATAAAACATAAGAGCATTTAGTGTTATGAAAAATACCTGACCAATACTCTCAAGTGCCACCAATCCCAGGACACTGTTTTATTCTGTGTGTGTCTGTGTGTGTGTGTGTGTGTGTGTGTGTGTGTGTGTGTGTGTAAGCAACAAAGCTAAAGGGTTCTTTTGGAAGGAATTTCTAATCATGAAAATACCCTGAAAAATTCCTCTCTATGTTCATCTGTAAAGCAATGAACTACTCTGAACTACTGATGAACTACTAGTTTTAAATTTTCTGTAAATTGGAGGGACAAGTCAGCATGATCTTCCTACATGTTAAAAGCACTTACTCGATTGCCTTGCATTCCAGTGACCAAAATAGAAAATAGAAATGTCATTGTGTGTGTGTAAGATGTTCTTTGAAGTATTGTTTCCTCCTCCTAGGGTTGTTACATGGTTTAAATGAGATCATACACATAAAGAACTTAAGACCTCAATAAATGAACGTTTTTAAACTATAAATTTTAATTATTTTCACTATAGTAAAAATAGGAAGATGATCAAGTTAATTATGGCATATTGATGCAATTGAATATTATGAAACCATTTCAAAGAATGAGTTGGATCTATATTACATATTGTCAATCAAAATCAAGTTGCCAAAAGTATTTATATTTCGATCTATGGTCAAATCTGTATGTGCTTAATTTGGCATAGGAAAATGTTTGGACATATATTTCACTCCATATACTTCAGAGTAGTTTAATTTCTTACAGCTAGAATTATGTAAGTGAAAAAGAATTTTTTAAAACTCTAGTGTTAAAAATTCTTAAAACTATAATATTAGGGCCTTATTTCCCAGGCCTCAAGGTCATCTTGCTTTCATTTTAAACTGGAAACCAGGCACACCTATTTTCCAAAAACTGATTTGGATTTTTCAAGGAAACATTTATTCTGAAACTTTATCTTCTGTAAGGAGGAGCACATAACAGGTAGCTGTGCACTAAATATGTGTTTTCCTAAACTAACATCATTTATTTCTAGTGTTATGGTTTACTAGAAACTGCTCTGCAAAAACTAGAAAATGAGACATCAATTTTGAATCTCTGTATAGTGCAACATAGTTTCCTGAGGGATCAATACTTTCTAGAAAGACATCATAACTGATTCCTTTTTTGGCTGCATGCCAAGAATATTATGACAATGTTATTTTTTAATAACATGCATAAAGCTTTCTAGAGTTGGTTGTAAAATATTTACCACATTTTGAACTAGGTATCTATGATGACCCATAAAAGATACTAAAACCAAAGGATGACTTTGATAAGTTTATCCTAAGCAAGTGATTGAGGGCCCATTTAAGGTAGAGCCACAAGTATGTTCGTCACAGCATTATTCATAACATTAAAAACTGGAAACACCATTCATCTTCAATAAAAAGGGATTAGTTAAATATTATGGCAAATAAAACCATCAAGAGACTATACATATGTGAAGGAGTTTATGATATACTAATTTCAAGAAAATAGGTACTAGAATAATCTATCATATATAACACCATTTATGAATAGTCACATGTGTGTATATAAGGAAAAGAAATCATTATCAATGAAATTAGTTTGAAAAAATATACATACACCAAAAAAGTAATACATTTCTATGAGGAGAATTTGTTTTATTACTTAGGTGTATTTTCTATTGGTTTCTAAAATAAATAATTAACATATTACAAAAATCAAAAGTAACCAAAAATAAGGATTAGTATATCATGAATCTGTTATTTGAGATGACTAAGCTTTCAAGAATGGTATGAAAAACGTTAATTTGCTAACTTTAATACTTATTATTTTCCTATCTGAGAGTAAAAAGTTATAAACTTCTATATATGTATACATACACAGATACGTACATACATACAAGAACATGGACATATGCTCATATGTACGTGTGTGTGTGTGTATTTGACATGTCACTTGAAAGAAGATTTGTGAAACACAAAACAGTTCGAAGATAGCTTGAATATTTCAAACATTCACTTAAACAGAAATAACCTGCTATGACATGTACATATTTAATGCTCAGATAACACAAAGGAAGCCCAAAATAAGTTTAATTTGAAGATAGGAATATAAAAAAATTATAACTGGAGATATATAGAATGTTAAAGCAAAAGACATCACCTATCTCTAACTAGACATTATTTATCATGTCTCTTGTTCTTATCCACCCAAATCAATATTACTATCTTCATAAAGAAACACTGTGCTATCAAGATGAAAATAATTACTTCCATTAACTAAGTGTACACTATAATCCAGAAATTATGCTATTTCTTTACATCTCTAACCATAATGGCCCATTTGACTGTGCTTCAGAAAAAAAAATTGCAAATGATGTTTCCTTGATAAGAATACAAGTGAATTCCTTAATACTGTAGTAATAGTATTAAGGAATACTATATATAGTATACTGGAATACTATAGTATACTATACTATAGTATACTGGAATACTATAGTATACTATAGTATTCCTTAATACTATAGTGTCAACACTATAGTAAAATGAAATAAAACAAAATTGGAAAATGTCTAACCAAGATGGGGTTGGTAGCAGTAAGAAAAACTTCACTTGAAACAGATGTTGCTCATGTACCTCTTTCTCCCTTCAATATTTCTGAGGTGAAAGAAAGTTCTTTTCTTCATTTATTAGAAATCATTTCAGCCTAACATCGCTGTCTTCACAGGACACATTAGTCCATTGTATTAATCATCACAGTGATCAAACCTGAAGGACTGTCCAGAAATTGGACACTCTCTCCCAATTCCTAAAATATCTGTGAGAAGATAGGCATACTCTGGGGAGAACAAAAGATGTGAGCTCTGAAATGACCTGCTTCCCTGTTACCTTTTATTAAAAACAAAAACAAAAACCCAAAACAAAAACAAAATCAAATATGAGATAAACCTTTAATGTTACTAGTGAAAATTGGCCAGAAGTTTTGACACAGTTGAAGACCCATATTGCTATTAATAATCAACAATTTATTGTCATATCCTAGAATAAAAAGTTATGCACACATGTACACGTACAAATGCTAAGCTGGATACACACGTAGAGTTTATCCATGTAGATAAATAAAACAAATTTAACACCTAGATATTTTAAAAAGATGTTCTTATTACTGATACAATAATAAGGACAATAAAATAACAAGAATGAAATTCTCTAATGTTAAAGAATCACAACACATTTAAAAAAATAATTTAAATGTGTGTTGTCTTTAATACTTTCTAAAACAATGTACATTTAATGTTGTTTTACCTACCCTTTAAACACTGATTCCCTTGTCCATTTCTAATTTTGGGTAAATAACTTAGAAAAAAATCATCAAAGTTAGAAATGGAAATTTAAATACTTTTGATATGTCAGTGCCATCATCATATACATATTTTTTGTGGAGAAACATAAAACAATAATGTGAAAAATTATAGTTTTGGGTCACCTCCTGTGACCCAAAATTTTTATGATAAAATGAAGCTAATTTCTGAACATTAACTGGAATTTTTTAAAAAATGATTTTTAGGTAAATTCCTCATTTATTTCATTGATCCACCAACAAAGCCTTGGTTCTTCCTTCCTCCCTCTCTTTCTTTCTTCCTCTCTCCCTCTCTCTCTCTCTCTCTCTCTCTCTCTCTCTCTCTATATATATATATATATATACTGTGTTTCCCCGAAAATAAGACCTATCTTGACAATCAGCTCTAATGCGTCTTTTGGAGCAAAAATTAATATAAGACCCAGTCTTATATTATAGTAAAATAAGACTGGGTCTTATATTAATTCTTGCTCCAAAAGACACATTAGAGCTGAATATATACACACATACACACACACACACACACACACACACACACATATATACACACATATATACACACTGAATATATATATATATATATATATATATATATATATATATATATATTCAACGTTTGAAGTCTGAAATAGTGACAAATTCTTATTATCTGGCCCTTAAATTTTATTATGTCTTCTGCATCGACTGTTAGGAAATCAAAGTAAATCAGTACTAATTGGGTCTTTGGATCATTCCACAGTTAAGAATTCACATTTAGGTTCCTTTCCATCACTTTAACAAATCACATTTGAGATTAATGTTTCCTTAGTGACCATTTAATTTATATCCTTAATTGAACAGACTTCAGCAGAAATCCTTAAAATACTGTTTTTAGTAGAGTTTTAACTTCATCACAATATCAGAATTGCTATCGTCATACTAGTAATGCTTTTCAAGCCATGTTATCCAGTGTACTGATCCTTCCCATTTCTCAGACTTTTCTTCTTCTTTTCTCCCTTTATAATTTAATTCTTCTCAAAACAATACCACAGGTCTAAGGGATAGTTAAATGTTGTAACGGGATGAGACACACGGTGATGTCTTCTTACAAGAACTGGGGTCAATCAAATATTAAACCACTTAACGCATGCTTATATGATGTGGGATTAGGAGATCAGTTTTTGGCCTGGGTGCTTTACAGAGTAGCCAATCAGAAGATCTGCTCCGAGTATTGCATAAAATTCTTCCCTGCAGGGGAAATGGATGCACTACACTATAACTTCAGCGATGTATTCTTATTTTACCACTCTGTTTCAAATTGCAAAAATCCTTTGGCATTTTCCTTTTCATTTGTCACTTGGCTTTAGAAAGCGAGAGATTTCCTGGAGCACATTCCATTGCGTGGTTGACAATATCAATTCTACATTTGATACATTAGCAGGCAGAAAGAAAGAGAGAAGAAGCCAAATTGGGTATAAATAATTAAAGTTTTAAAAGGTCATTGAGCAAGTAGCAGGAAGGAGAAGGATGAAGTTATGAGGCTTTGATGCTCAGCCACAGGGGTATTAAAATATGAATATTATCTGCTGACATAGCTAACAAAATGAATGAACAATAAAAGTGGCCCCAACTAGTGTTGTGCTTAAAGGAAAACGAGAGTTAAGTGACACAAAGCTTGGGTTCCTATACTCTATAGTAAACGGGTATCGAAAACACAAATCCACCCATATTTAAAAATAAAATTCATGTGGTATATGGGTTACAGCAGCTTTGACTCAAAGTTTGGTGACATTAATTTGGAAAAACTGCATTTGGTTTTGCATAACCCAAAACTGAAATTTGGAATTAAGCTGTAGGGGAGAGGTAGAAAAAAACTTAGATTTTGAAAATGGCAAAATGTTACGTCTCCCATTGCCAAAACTACTATATTCAGATATTACACACACACACACACACACACACCCCTTGACATAGTATGTTATTGCTGCAGTGGAACTGTGTTACATCTCATGAGCCACAAGCTGCTTGTGTTATAGAACAGAATGCAAGAAAACATCTTTCCAAGTTGTCACGTGACCATCTTATTCTTTTTCTATGTCTGCATAGTGCTCCATTGTACATTTTAAGTTTTTAAAAATAATTTTTAAAAATGTATTTTCTTATTGGGAGACTTCTTAGTTTTTTAATATTACTGACAATTCTTCAATGACTATCTTTGTACAAATATGCACAGATGCTATTATTTCTGTGGGACAGAGACCTACACATAAGACTGTAGGTCAATAAGGCATGCATGTTTTAAATTTTAATACACAGTGCAAAACACCCTTCAATCAAATTTCATGTCTGTCAGAGATCATATAAAATATTTTATTTCATTTAATTTTTTATATAATAGGATCCCTGCTTTATTCAGGAAAGGATTTGGGAAAGCTTAGAGGCTAGATTTATGCAGAGTAGAAAAACACACTGTCTAAATTAATGAGGCAGTGACATTTTTGTCATGTTGTGATATGAAAATTTAATCTTGATACTGATAGTTTTACATTCTTACTATTTTATTACAGGTGCTTGTAGTTCCACCCCCCCCCCCCTTTGGATACTCAAAACACTGTCCTTTTAAGGAAGTAAGACATTATCATTTGTTGCTCTTCTTCTAAAGGTTTTCCTGCTTAATTGTCCATTTGCAAATTAAAGCATATATTTTCACACACACACCTAATTTACAGCTTAATAATGCATATAATCAAAATTGATGAACTTTGACATTTGAAAGTGAATGTTGAAGACTCAGGTATTTACAAATTTGAAAAAAAAATCCACTTACATTGCATTGCAAAAGATCCAAATCCTTTTTGAAAAAGCAACTGAAAATACTTAATTTGTGAAAAGCAATAGGATTAGAAAGCATAGCTTTCTAATATTCAGGACTCAAT
Source organism: Rhinolophus ferrumequinum (assembly GCF_004115265.2). Lineage (NCBI taxonomy): Eukaryota > Metazoa > Chordata > Mammalia > Chiroptera > Rhinolophidae > Rhinolophus > Rhinolophus ferrumequinum. Next base: position 20,280,845 of record NC_046300.1, read on the forward strand.
GTAGGATAATCAGTAGGTGCTAAAAGAAATAAAATTCATGATGTACCTGAATAAAGCAAGGGAGAATACACCATGGTTCAGAAATCTGACATTATTTTATAATAATTATTAATGATCCATGATATACTAGGCTGGATTCTGCAAACCGACATAGTGAAGAAACTAAAGCAATCATAATTTCTCTAGTCTTCCTCGCTCCATAAAATTTCACATTTACTTGTGGATTCTGTGTTAAGTCTTTGACTGAGTGTGAGAATTACCCAAGCGAGTTTAAAAATTGGGCAAGCTTTCTTCATTATCCATCAATACTTTACCAGCTGGCTATGGATATGCAAAATAATGGATATGCAAAATAATCCTAAATTTACAGGATAACTCCTCCACAAAACATCATACATTCCAGAACACAGTGTTGTTGTGTGAGGTTTAGATTATCTGTCACAAAAGACTACCTGTGTCTATGTTCTTTTTCATCGACTTAGATTAACAAGAGGAGAGAATGTGGAAGAAGCATTTTGTCATTTGCCTGGCTTGAAAAACTTGCACAGTGACAAGGTGCTATCAAGATGACAGGAAATAAATGAGTAGTTGAAAAAATGAACTCTGCTGTTTTAAAATATGGTAATATTTCTTTCCTTCGGTTCTTTTTATTTGGGGAGGGGTTCTGATTCTTTCTGTGGGTTTCCAATTCTATGCTTGAGAAGAGATATATGGCTAATGGATCAAAGTTTTGGTTTTTCAAAATCTATTATGCTCTGGAATGAAAAAGAACAGGCTACTTCTCAAAGTCATTCTTACTCCTTATATAGTGAAGACAAATTAATGCTGAGAACAGATATTAGAGGGAAGTAAAAGTGAGAGGGAGAGAATTTTCAGCCAATTTTCACCCTTTGAATACACATGAGGGAATAATAATATCTTTATATTTGTCCATGTTTTAATGTTCTTAGAAATACAACAATCCAGTCACAGCACAGGTAAACAAAAAAAATTACTACTAGTAGTTTCAGAATAGAGAATTAAATTGATTCAGTAGGTATCCCAGGGAGTTTCAGTAGAGTTTTCCCACAAACACCACACACACACACACACACACACACACACACACACACACACACACACACAGGTCTTCGGCCAAAGAAAGCGTGATGAATATAGTAAGGTATATTACTAATCTGACTAGTTAAAGAAACTAGCATCTTCATTCATACGTTAGAAGAAAAACATCACAGATTCATTTGTCATTTCTTAAGTCATAAAGAAAATTGAGGTTTCATTCCATGCTTTGAAAATGAACAAACTAGATTTTTGACAGGGAAGAAACCGGAAAGAAACTTTTCATAAAAAAGAGGCCTATCTCTAGTTTCTAGAAATAAAAAGCAAAGAAAAGGAGCATTTAAAAAAAAAAAAAACGCATAAAGCTCAGAGTATTAGAAGTGCAGCTTTGTATAATGGTTTTACTATTTCATAAGAGTAACATAACAATAGAGTTGAATCTCAATTATTGGCATATGGTTGATCTAATTTGTAGAGTTTCTGTGATCAATCTTAAAACACATTCAGGCTTCGCTTTTACCATTTACCAAGCTCTGGGTTGCCTTTGAATTACTTGGCATGTATTCAAAAAGCATCACCCCAAATAGAATATAAGTCTATATATTGTGTAGCCAATTATAAATTATTCCGTCCTGTTTTGTGGACTTGCTTTCCTCTGTTAATTTCCCTAATCAAGTCAAAAACAGATTCTGAACTAATGGCTTTCAGGTTGAAGCCATTGTATGCATGTATCTTTTTTTGTCAGAATGTTCTTCTCAATTAGTTTTACATAAAACATGAATATAACTAATCCTCTTAGAATGGAAAGGATGCAAATAATTCTGTTTTTTAGAACAGTGGTAAAAAGGCTAATTTTACTCAAATCTAAAATAATTAACAAACAACTTTGTGGTCCAGCGCAAATGAATTAACCAGGCATAAATTTCCTTACCTGTGATAATGGTTTTGGATTAGATGTTCTCTAATGATTCTTGCACGCTTTTATTTAAAATAAAAAATCGAATTGGTTTAAAAGAAAAATACACATACAAGAATAAAATAACTTACTGTCTATTTTTTATGCATACAAATATTGCCAAATTAAAATGATTCTACTCTTATTGATAATAATTCTATTCATTTGATAATAATTACAATAATTACTATTTGTTGAGACTATACCCTGTCAACAACTTACTCTCAAATGTTTTAAAAATACGTTCTTTGTTCTTTACTTGCAATTTTTCTGTAGCTTGAGATTTTATATATATATATATATATATGAAATTGTGTCAACATGATGATGAAATATATTTTCTGGCTCTATTCTAAGAAAAACTACAGCCAATCAGTTTGCAAACTGTAAAGACTACATTAAGGTGATGGATGCTGCTATCAATTGTAGTTTTCATCTTTAACATTCTTTTGCCTACAAACCTCCTTTCAATAAAACCATTCACATAACACTGGCGAGCGATTGTTGGGGGCAGGGTTCGCCTACTGCCAAAGGTAATGTTTTATATTTATTCAGTACTTTTGAGTTTTTTGTGACGCATCTTTATAGTCATCATCTAATTTCAATCTGAAAACAAAACAAAACAGGAAATACAGGCATAGCGGTGGGATATTACCATGCATTGTACAGATTAAAAACATTGTTTGCCCAAGTACCAAGACAGAAAACAGCAGAGTCAAACTGGAACCTGAATTTTCTGATTCCACATAACTAGGTAAAAGGAAAGGGAGTTAGAAGGATCTTGGACATGTCACTTCCTTTCTATGAGCCTCAGTTTCTTCTTCTGTAAAATAAGAATATTGATCTTTTCTTCCTCGAGGGGTTGTGAGGATCAAATGAAATCACATGATAGAGCTATAACACTAGGGCGTTCAGAAAAAGTTCATTATATTTCCACAAAGTCTACTGTTTTGTCCTATCTCATTGAACTCCCCTCGCCTTAATCACTAGTGTCTGTGTTTTTAGGACCTACAATTTAAAGTTCTGGGTATTAAAGGTAGAAAGTGTCGTAAGATAATGATAATACGTATTAACATACATCACTTTGTAAAGGATGAAACTTCACTGAATGCTAGTTATCATTTTCTGTGACATCAAACTGCTCTAACTCTTTTTGGCTTCAAATCAACTGTTTGCTTCTCTGTTAATTTGGGTCCACAGCCAACCTTACTTCTAACTCAGAAATTAACATGCATGGCATTGGATTAAAAGTAAAATAAGCAGCATGCTATAAATAGAGCGTGAACAAATAGATTAGGGGCATAAGCTCAAATAATTTAACTATTGCTTCATTGACATGTGGGCAAATAGTATTTATCAGACAATGGTCTTTGGACAATCCATGTTATGATCGCAGTAGGTTATACTTAGGTAAGTATTGCGCTAGTCCAGAACTGTTGGAATTCTATTATCAAAATAAGCAAATAATTGGATTTAATTTTCTTATTACCATGAGAACTGGAATATCTGTACACAACTGAGCATTTATTCAATAACTTTTGGCTAAAGGATGGCTTCACTGCGAATATAATATGAGAAGAATAATAGAGAGAAAAAAAAGAACTAAGAATTCATGGAGGAAAATCTGTGGTTGGTGACATAGACGTTGCCACTGCCCAGTCACATAGACAAATAACAGTAGGTGAACAAAGAGCCCATAAGGTGCTAATGCCTAATTAGACATTTTCTAACAGTTCCTGGCTTACACCTAGGCTTCCTCTAAGGTTATAGTAGTTGAGCAAGAGTGTGATATATAGAAAGAACCCAGAAAGAAAAAAAAAAAACAGTCAAATCCTCCAGGTCTAAACATCCACGATATTAATTATTTGAACTACATACAGTCCTTTATATTCTCCAAGGTATACATTATCTGGTTTGAAATCAAACAACAGTTTGAGAGATTTAGAGATAGAAAAGGACAGAGACCTTGGAAAGTTCAGACAGCTTAACTTTAGAAGTCAATGATATCAAAGCATCTCCCATTCAGTAAATGCATGTATGTGCTCCAATCCTCACAACAAACCCAAAAAGGTAGGTATGAATGACCTGATTTTATGGGTGACATAGCTAATAAAGAGAAGAGGTAGAATTTGAACCCAGGCTAGACTGGGTTTTAAGGCCTCAGATCTTTTCATTTATGCTTTTCAAGACATGAAGAAAAGAGCTGAAATTCCTAGATGGCCACGTTATAGACTACATGTTTGTGTACCCCAACATTCATAGGTTGAAACCCTAATCCCCAATGCAATAATATTTGGAGTTGGGGCCTTTGGGGGTAGTTAGGTCATGAGGGTGGTGCCCTCAGGATGAAATTCTTGTTCTTATAAGGTACAGGAGAGTTTCTCTTCTCACTTCTCTCCACCTGTGAGGAGGACATGATGAGAAGACAGCCATGTGTAAATCAGGTAGAGGACCCACAGCAAAACCGAACCCCACTGGCATTCTGATCTCAGACTTCTCAGACACCAGAACTGTGAGAAATACATGTTTTTGTTAAAACTCCCTCGTCTATGGTAATTTGTTATAGTAGCATGAACGAACACACCATACCTTATTGTGTTGCAGAGAAACAAAACCATGAGTGGAATTTGCCCTAGAATATGGTTTTCTTTTATGGCAGAGAGAAATACATCTTATAAATGAGGAAGAAAGAACAATGGAGATGTTTAGGCTTGGCTACATGGCATGTTCTGTAACAAACCAAGAAGCTGAGATTAAGAACAACAGTCCTTCAAGGTCTACCTGTAACACAAATGAGCCCCAGTGGGGTCTCCAAGGGATTGGAGCACTGACCCCCATTGCTATTTTAATGTAAGAAACACGTAACGCTCTGGTTTATGATTTGGTTTTAAATAAATAATATAAAACGTGCTTCATTAACATACTTAAGAGTGTATACTGTTTTTCAATAGCAGGACTATAATGCCCTATTTATTTACTTATTCTGGTAATAGTTGTTTGAAAGTAAGGGGGAAAAGGAGGGGACAAGTGAGCAACTAAACAGGAAGATGTTAGAAAGGGAGTTCAAGGACATTATCCTCCTGACAAAAATGTCCCATGCGCTTGGAAAGTATACCCTGTGATAGATCAAAATATGGTGATATGGAAAACAAAACAAAACGAAAAAAACAACGTATGTTCTCAAAGCATAATTTCTACAAAGTAAGTGTTAACTGGTCATCATTAAAATGATTTGGGAGGATTTTGTTTTCTTTTCTTTTATACTTTAAAAAAAAGGCAACAATGAATGTAAACAAATTGTTCTGGCTTCTCAGAAATCAATATGATAGAGTTTCAAAATTGTATTGTGTTTAATTACGAATATAAAAGTACATGTTGTAGTATAGGTCTTGTATATAACCTTTGATATCTTATAATCTTATGATATTGTAAGATACTCTTTTCGACTAAATAGGAATAGTGAAGATGGCCAAATATTGTGATCAAGTTTTATGTAAAAATAGCTTGTGAATTACTTTGTTCTTTGGATTCTATGTCATTGACACTTTATCTGCCATACTTACGGGAAAAGAGGTTTTTATTTTAATTAAAACAAATACAGAAAGCAACTTCTTTGAAAGGGAAGACTCAACACTGTCGAGTCTTTACCTGTTACACTCTGTTTCCGTCCTTTCCTTTTCTATTCTTATTTTAACACTATTAGGTTTCAGACATAACCTTAGGGATGGGGGAGGGAGAAAATGCTCTTATGGTAGGAAAATATTACCCCTTCCTCCAAAACCATTCAGATCATTGATTAACAGAGTTCAAAATGGTAGGGAGCAAAAAAAAAAATGAAGACTTTTTTCCTTGGACTGCATAGGATGAGCTCAAACTGATTAATTTTCAAGAAGTTAAAACTGATTAGTATTCTCTGAGTTGGCTTTAATTCCTAGATGTCAGTCAGTATACCTGATGCAGCTATTATGTGAAGGTGAGCGGAAGGAGCTAAAATGCACAAGCAGCGACGACAAGGTATTCACGACGACCACAGGCTGTGGGAAAAAGGTATCAAAAGTATTCTAACATTTTCCACATATTTGCTAATGTAACTACACCTCTCACCAGGCCCATGGGTGTGAAGATGCTTCTACATATTCCTGGTAGAGGCAAACGGACAGAGGCAACTAGTTATAGATCACAGAGAATAACAAAATTCCAGGGTCAGCTTTCTACCGCCTTTTATTTTTGTTTCCATCAATGTAAATTTTATATGTAAATGGTTAGTGTAGCTTATTTTAATGAAGTGTATATTTTAAATGTATTAAAATGAATAATTCAAGGACACAGCAGGAAAACAACAGATGTACCCATCTGAGGGGGGTCATGCTTAGTTTCACTTGATGAATGTTTGCTTTTTTTGGTTTGAAAAATTAATGCAATGAAATATTTAAAATGGATAAGAAAGTTTTAAATTGACTTTGAAGAAAAGTCTTTCCTTCCAAGAATTTTTGTTTTTTGATGTGCCATTGGCATTAAGTAGGATAGTATTAACATAGTTCGTCTTGATGTGCTAAGTTGCGGGAACTATTTATTAAATGCAGATATATGAGTACCCATTGTGCATGGAGGAATTGTATTTAAAGAAAAAATTTGACATGTGGGAAATGCAAGCATATCCTGTCACTCAGATAATTCAGAAACAAGGAAAAGGCTTAACCGTTTGGAAATTTGGTAATTTGGTGGCGGAAGATACAGACTTACACGGTATTTGAATAGCTTTAACCATCTGCGTTAGTAACTCCTTTAGTGGCCTTTTTATCTGGCAGCATAATTCAACATTAAATCAACTCCATTTATGGATAGCTGAGATGCATTCACCATTATTTCCTTAATAGGAATTGGCTGCTCTCATTGGTAAATAAATGGCATTACTTAAGGAAAAAAATGTGAATATTTGATAAGTAGTTAAATAAGTTACAACAAAAGATAATAACAGGGTCTCCGACTGTCAGGCTTCTACAATCCAATGTGATTAGAAATAAACAAAAAAAGCAAAACATAGACATACATCATTATAATTGATGTTTAACGAGAAACTGTGCCTAATAAATAATTTGAAAGACCCAGATAACGAACTACCTAATTTCAGGGTCACCAAAAATTCCGCCCTTGCAACAATATTTGACAGCACTTAGTTATTATGGTGCAAATGCTGATTTGCATCTCTACATCCTTTGGTCTGCTTAGTTTTAAATAGGCTGGGGGGGCGGGCTCTAAAAACTAAACCTTTTTAAAATATTTCTCTAAAGGGTTTGATGAAAAGTATAGCATATCAGCAGCAAGTGTTAGCGTATCTCAAATTTCAGGGAAATACTTCATGTTCCATCTCTGTAAACGTTGTGGAAATTTTGTTGCCAATGGAATAAGATTCAAAATTGTTTTCTGAACAATCTTAACATTAGTTCTTTTCCTTCTTCCCTCCAAAAACTAAACCTTTTTAAAATATTTCTCTAAAGGGTTTGATGAAAAGTATAGCATATCAGCAAGCAGCAAGTGTTAGCGTATCTCAAATTTCAGGGAAATACTTCATGTTCCATCTCTGTAAACGTTGTGGAAATTTTGTTGCCAATGGAATAAGATTCAAAATTGTTTTCTGAACAATCTTAACATTAGTTCTTTTCCTTCTTCCCTCCTTCTTTCTTTCCTTCCTTCCTTCCTCCCTCCCTCGTTCCCTCCCTCCCTCCCTCCTTCTTTCTCTCCCTCCTTCCCTCCTTCCCTCCCTTCCTTCCTTCCTTGGTTTATCTCTTGCTTGTTTGCTTTCTTTCTCACTTTCTGTACCTTCAAATGAGATAAAATCTTAAAATCCTAGTTAGATTCCTCAGATGTCTCTCTGGTTAAATAACCAGGTTTTCTTTGACAATTTTCATGTGCAGCAAATGTTGCCTCATCTATTCTGCTATGTTTCTCCCAGATATGCACACTCTCCTTTTAGAAACATATTCTGCTTAAGGGTTGGTGAAATCTTTAAGCAAGATGAACTATTTACCCCTGGAATTTATACTTTCATTAACTTTTCAGCAATCCTTTATGCAGCTAGTCAAATTGGTTGGGCGTGAAGCATCGTACAGTACAAGCATTTACTGTGGGGTCAAAAGATTTTACTCAAATTCTAACTTGGATATTTAAGAACTGTATGGCCTTAGCCAAGTCTCTATAACTTTCTTTGGTTTCCCTTTTTTTTTTTTTTTCCATCACCAGTGAGAGTATTGTATTAGATGATTCTACCTAACAGGATAAATCCAAACTCTTTAGTTTAATGCTCATATTTCATCACATCTGACCCCTACCTTGCCTTTCTAGTTTCATCTCAAATTGTCCTTCCACAAATGGCCTATGCTCCAACCTTGTTACAATTCCCCTCACTCTTCAACCTCACGTGCCATTTCATAATTTCATGTTCTCTCCAATTGGGATCATCTTTGTCAAACTTTCCTCCTTTTTAGGCTGGAAAACTCAATCAACCTTCAAGAGTCAGCTTATGCATCTTATATTTGAAGACTTCCTAAGCTTTTCATAGTGCGTTGGTCATCCTTCTGTCTTTTATCGTACAGAGGTATATGGTGATCCATTTGTTCAGATACATTTCCCAACCCTCTGGCACTGGCAGCATAGGAACTGTGTTTTGTTCAAGTCAGACTGGCACACAATAAGTGGTAAATGCAATTTAATTATTTTCTATAGATCTCTATTGATTTCTATTGAACCAGTTAATCAGTGAAGCAATGGATCAGCCCAACATCCTTTCCTGTTAATAATGCATAGAATGCTAGCATTGCAAAAGACATTCACAGTTCATCTAGTTGTCACCCTTACCCTACTCCCTCCCAATTTACAGAGCAGAAAGAGTCCAAGAGATTTTAAGGAAGGTACTCAAGATTATATAACTCCCTAATGATGTGTCATGGATTTAAATCTAATTCCACTAACATTCATCTATTAATTAATTCAGCAAATATTTGTTAAGCTTTTACTAGTTATACAGTCTTAAGTTGGAAATATAACAGAATAAAACTGAAAAGATCTCAGAGTCGATGCTTTAGTACAGGGAGATGGGAATTACTTAGTAAACAAATCAACCAGATATGCAATTACATGATAAAAAAAAATAAAATGCACTATTTTATCATGTCTGTCACGTATGCAGTTAACTGAAACAATACAAAGATGCATTTTAAATAGGTACTCAGCCTTAACATTTACAGAGATGCAGCTTGCCTGTAAAGGACTTTCAAGATAAAGTATGAATTTTACAGGAACGCAGGCTCTCTCTCACTCTCTGTGAGAACTCATATATTCAACTATGTTCTTTTTTTCCTCTCTCAGGAAATCCTGGATTGCTGACAAGCACTTACGCTCATGGCAAAAGACAGAGAAAAGCACTAGCCTTCTTCTATCCTTTCCTCATCTCCATCAAATAACAGTAAAATAATGGAAGAGGCAAGTAGAGCAATACTCCCTGTGATAACTCACATGCAGCCTGGGGAATCTGATGGGGTCCAGTAATAACAATATTAAACATGCTCATGTCAACAAACACCTGCAGCCTTGAAGGAACAGCATTCATGAGTTCAGAATGAGAAACAGAGAGTTATGAGACCATGACACACATGCTCTTTAAAGGGAGCCCTGTGAGAAAGAAAATTAATTTAATAGATTATTTTTCCTCTATCCCCTTTAGAGTTTTTTTTTTTTTTTCCCCTCTATGCCCTGCTTATTATCACATGTGGGTGCCTGCCGACCAGGCACACGGCCATGTGTACGTTTCCATGATGAATCCCCTAAACGAAAGGGCTTCAGGGCAGTCAAAGAATCTCTTCAGGGACAGGCAGTGTTCCTTAAGCTCATGATTCACTTGTGGACTCAGATTGTTACAAAGTCCTGTTCCTGAATATTCGTTTACATCCATGATTCAAGGCCATGGTTTTAAGATGCTCCTTCTTGGAGAGGACTCAGGGACAGCCAAGAGGAACTACCTAAATAAGAACTGTCTATCAACAACCTCTGAGGGTTCAGTGGGATTCCACATTTACTAGGAAGGACCAATGACCACACATCTTTGACCCAGTATATGAGTCAAATTAGTCACACAAAGCCTCAAAGAATGCAGCACCATGCTTGTTGCTCATCTGATTATTAACTTGGTTGGGGATACAACTAGCTAAAGAGAGTTGGTGTTAACTGCATTTGTAATGAGCCAAAATTATGTTTATTGTGCACTTCAAAGTAGAATACGTTTCTAAAATAAGATAGAAGAACCATAAGCACAGCTCCAGTTGGAAGTTCAAATACAGCCATGTTCAAATTCATGTAGGCTTCCTTAAAACTAGAACAAGCCTCATTGAGTACTGAGCCTAACTTCTCACGGAGGGCCATTTTACCCATTGTCAGAGAATCCTGGCTTAAGAGTCAGTGCCAGAGGTGTAGACATACAGCCCACAGGTAAAGTTCATCAGGGTTCCCAGAAACATTTCGGAAAATGAATCCTTTTTGATGTAAACATTTAATACACACCCATTGGTAGAACACTCATAACTCTAGTTTTACCAGCCTAAGGAGTGCTTGGGAAAATGTGTGTAGTATATTCATCTATCATCTATCTATCTATCTATCTATCTATCTATCTATCTATCTATCTATCTATCTATCTATCTACCATCTATCTACTTATCTGTCGTCTATCTAGCTAGCTATGTAGTTATTGGTTTCCAGAGATTTCTTGGTATTTATTTATTTGTTTGTTTGTTTATTTATTGGTTTCTAGAGATTTCTTCCTCACATGCACTTTATTACCATCTCTGGAGATGATACATTAAGAGAGGATTTGTGTTTTCTCCTTCATTCAACCAAAATATATCAAAATAATTAATTTTGAAAAATCCTCTCATACATTCCTTTATCATTTAAAGGAGAACATGGTTTCTCCAGGTAATTCTTTTTTAATTTTTTAAGAGTATCTTTAAAGGGTTCAAGATTTTATTCGCCTTCCATGTGGCAGTAGAAGCGATTCTCAGGGAAAACTTTTCAGACAGCATGAAATGCCCTTGGAGATGGTCATAGAGACAGAGGGTTCAAATGAGCCCTTGGCACCAGCATCCAGGGCTCAGCATAGTGCCCGGTGCAGACACGGGGCTCCAAAAGGCAGCTGTTGGGCCAACAAGAAAAGTGCTTGCTCTCATGTGTCTAGAGAAAGGGGAAGAAAAGAGTCAGCCCTCCATCAGCATGCAGGCCAGTGTTTCCCTCACTGCTTTCTGATCTGTGTGCTTTGTGAGTTGGCAGGGCAGTTTGGCCCATACAGAGGGACAGTCACTTTTATGAACTGTGTTCCCAACGAACGAGGCCCTTTCATCTCTGCCAGGGAATCCAACTGCCCTATCATCCCACAAAACAAACACACAAGAACAGTGGACGAGGGTCTCTGATGTTAACAGGCCCTGCTTTGTATCATATCAGAGATAAGCTCCAAACCTAAGTCTTATCAGAAAATAGTTAAATTTTTACTGAGCGCTTGCTGTGTGCAGGTATTGCACTGGATCTTTATATGGATTATTTTATTTAATCTTTAGCAGATGTCTATACTGACCCACAATCAAATATATATGTAAGACTCTTCAGTTACTTTGAAAGCATTCTCCTTCTTTTCTACCTAAACAGATGGTGATGCCATCTATTTACATCCATAAAGTTAAATAACATCTGTAATGTTTGCATGATTCATCTGTGAGTCACTTGAGTTCATTCTAGATACCTTAATTCCCCCCCTAACTAACATGTCATCTCTCACCAGTCCTGTCTCTTCTCCCTTCAAAATGTAAATTGTAAATGTAATTAACAACATGTAAATATACATTATTATATGTCCACATTCTCTACCCCTTCTGCCATCATTCGCTCTCTCCTGTTCGCAGCAACAATCTTTAATGGTTGCCCTATTTCTACTCATTTTTCTATATCTAGTTTCTACACGTGAACTAGCACAATATTTTAAAGATATATAGTGGACTGTGTCACTCTCCGCGTAAAAACTTCCCAATGCACTCAGAATCCAGGCCTGATCTTGAAGATCTCTGGGGCCCTGAGTGATTAGATCCAGCCCCCCACCTACCCCTATGATTTAGCTCTGCTCTCTTGCTCCCTGTGTTCCAGGCGCATCCACTCTCCTTCACCTGATCAAACACCTCCACTCTTTCTTGCCTCAAGACATGTGCACATGGGCTCCTTCTGCCTGTAAAACCCCCTCCCTCCCACTCTTTACTTGTCCATGTCCATCTGAGGTCTTGAATTAAATAGATAACTCCAGAAAGCCTTTTTTGATAACAAAAATAGGTCATATCTTACTCTCACTCTCATTGCATTCTGTTCTTTACATTTAAACATGCATAATTATCTCTTTGGAGGTTATTTCATTACTTATGGTCTCCCACTCAGACATTAAGCTTCAGGAGTTTGGGGACCATAACTATTTCATTTGCCGTTGTATTTCTAGGGGCTTGCACTGTGCCTGATTCATGGGAGAGACTCCATAAACATTTGCTGAGTAAAAGGAATAACTTCCAGCATAGACAGACTGTTTCCCACGAGTGACTTCCCTAAATACTATCTTCCTGGTTTGTTGTTGTTCTTATTGTTGTTGTTGTTCTTGTTAAATTATTGTTATTGTCTACTCTAAACTATAATTAGGACAGCAAACAAGAATAGCTATCTTCCACTCCAAAAGTCTTAATGGCAGAATCTAGGATGTGCTAAAGCACAGCAAGGTAAAAATAATAAGCAAATAAATAAATTCACCTTTATTTGTGATGATAATGATGATGATGATGATGATAAATATTATTACTGTACCAAATACTGAATGCTTACCAGGAGGTGGCTCTATGTTAAGGGCTTTACATATATCATCTCATTTAATTAATACTCCTGTGAGGTAGGTGCTCTTATTGTTCTCATCATACTGATGTGGAAACTGAGTCACAGAGGGGCTAAGTCACTTGCCCTAAGTCCTATAACTAATAGGTGGTGGCAGAGCTGGGATTCAAACTCAGGCAGTCGGGTTTCAGAGTTCGGCTCATCATGCTGCTGCCTTTTTTTTTTTTTTTTTTTTTTTTTTTTTTAGAGCAACAAAGGTATGTGCACATGATGGTAGAAGACAATGCTAGGAAACTGTCAGAGTATGAAGCCAAAAGCATGAAGGACTTACCCTACATTTCAAAGGAAGGACTTCATATGAAATATGAGAAACCATAAGACACATATGATCTCCTTTGCTAGAAGTTGAAGTATAATTTGGTTCAAGTACTTATTTGACAATAACTGGAATTGAGACTATAAAAAAATAATGATAACTAGGAACTGAAGCAGGAAACCAAGGTTTGGATATTGATCTAAATCCATTTTATCTTTCACTTTTAGATGGAGAATTCCAGAAGGGCCAAAGAGAAGTCATAGCGATGAGTCAGAAAAAGATTTAATAAGAACCAGTCTGGGAGCTAACAGGAATAAGCCTAAAGATTAACTGATGAGTCAGAAAGAGTTAATAAGAATGAGTCTGGGAGCCAACAAGAATAGGTTTAAAGATCAACCACTTAGCTCTGAGTCCCCAGACTAGCTCTACCTTTGCATGCTGACAAACATCAGGACTATTTTTGGAGGAAGCCAACTTCAACAACAGTTCTCAATAGGGGCCAGCAGCAATACTAAACTACAAGATGACTAGCCCCTGCATCCTGCACAGAATAATATAAAATGCCACCTAAACAGCAACCTACTGCAGGTGTCTACTCTAAGACCTGCCCCTGGCAACGCCCCTGCCAGTGATTCTCTCCTTAGTACTCCCAGCAGCTGTCTCCTTTAGACACTGCCATTGGCATTCACTCTCTGCCCAACCTTCAATAAAACTTTCTTTGTTTTCCTACTTTTCTGAATCTTGTGAATTCTTTCACATTCTACGAATGGCCAGGGGTTAATTCTATGCCAATACACATAGCATTATGTAGTAAACAGCTATGATGACATAACAATGAATTCTAGGCCACACACCTAATTTTTAAAATTTTGACAAATCGGATTGAAAGGTAGAGTTCGTTGATGTTTCTGGTCAACTGAATACATTTAATAAACTAAAATATGATATAAAATAAATGTGGAGAATAAGATTTACCATTATTTTTAATGTAAAAGTAAAATCTGGTCATTTTAGGGAAACACAAATTAGTAATATTAAGTGCATGAATAACCATTATGTGCTAATGCCAATTGAAGTTTCCTATTTACGTGCCCAAGAAATTGTGATATAAGTGCAAAATGCATTGACATACATGTATCTGTCACTGCATTGTTAATGGAAATCTTTACTGGGATATCCTCAAGATTTTAATGGACCCCACCAGGATGTCTTAGGAGAGGAGTTCTCCCAGCTGAAGTTTTGGATTAGAGAAGAGTTCTAGGAACTTAATGATGGTTTCAGTTGTGCTAGCTCTAAGGCAAGAAAATCTTCCACTTTTAATGATAATCAGTAAAATCTATTCCTTATAGACTGGCCTAATTCAAAGTTATCTTCCAAAAATGGATTTTACAGGAGAAAAGGAAAAAAAAAAAGAAAAGAAAACAAAAAAAACACTGAGAATCTATTTAAATAATTATGTCAACTAAAGTATACAGCCATTTGTTCTTTAACCATTTTTTTAAATGACATCCCGAAACTCCAAAGATGACAGGTAGGAGGCTTTTAAGCATCATTTCAACATCTTTGGTCAGTCACTTTCATTTTGTAACACGGAATTTCTGCTTCAACAGCAATACATAAAAAATAGGATTGACTTCAAGGCTTTAAGATGAGATCAATGCAGGAAATGGAAATGCAATTCTACTAGGCAGCATTTACATAACACCCTTCTTTGAAAGAAATCAATGTCATTCACCTATTCACCCCACTTATGTATGAGAGGCTTTTAAAAAACAAACAAAAATAAATAAATAAAAGGACTTCTAAAAGCAGGGTTTCTAACAAGATTCCACAAACATTCTGGTGCAGAGGAATAAAGTGCACATTCTACCAGGGGCTGAGATGTGAGAGCTCACTCTGATTTCCTTGCCTGTCTCCAATGAAGGTTGAGACTCAGGGCAGGGGAGGAGCCCAAGCTAAACAAACAGAAAGGGTCTGTGGAGTATAGAGTCAGGGGACATTCACACAAAGAATTAAAAGCTTTGAAAAGTAAATGTAAAGCAAATTTGTATTCAAAGATCATGCAATTTGGGTAATTTCGCTCAATATCAAAGTGTAAATATTTGACTATTGAGGCTCCAAAATATCTCAGTATTTGGAACTTCAAAAATCCCTCTAACTGACTCAAAGAGCAAGAAAATGGAGCAGGCACAAAAAAGCAGTCCTTCTGAAAATTAAGTTAATCTCCTGAATGCTTAATCTCTTCCTGTAAAACACTTGGTAAATCACAATACCACGGATATGAAAGGCGGAGGGAATATCTCCGGGGTCATTTTGGAGAATCTCTGACATCTGCGTATGCTCATTCCCAACGGCACACTTCAGAGAGCTTTGATATTCAGTGGAATATCATCAAGGCAGGATTTTCTAATGACTATAGAAAGGGTATAGGTTGCAGATTACTCATGAATGAATCATGCTCTTTGGAAAGTCCTAGAGCCAAAATCCACAAAATACATTAATACTTCCCATCAACACTAAGGTTAAACTGTGTCATGGAGTCCTCATTATGGCTTACCATACTTTAAAAAAGATGCTTCACAAAATTAAGTGGTATGAAACCCTTCCTTTCTTTCTTTCTTTCTTTCTTTCTTTCTTTCTTTCTTTCTTTCTTTCTCTCTCTCTCTCTCTCTCTCTCTCTCTCTCTCTCTCTCTCTCTCTCTCTCTCTCTCTTTCTCTCTTTCTTTCTTCCTTTCTTTCTTTTTCTTATTTTTTTATTGGGGAATATTGGGGAACAGTGTGTTTCTCCAGGGCCCATCAGCTCCAAGTTGTTGTCCTTCAATCTAGTTGTGGAGGGCGCAGTTCACTGGCCCATGTAGGAATTGAACTGGCAACCCTGTTCTTCAGAGCTCGTGCTCTAACCAACTGAGCCATCCAGACACCCTGGACGTTTTCCTTCTTTAAATATAAGATCTAACCTTTACAGCACAATTATATTTTAATTTGATAAAATGTTTTTGTAGCAGAGTGAAATGCTCTGTCTCTCTGACTCCATCTTGTTCAAACCTGCTTGGTTCCTATGGCCTTCAGGCTAAGCGTCCCCACTTAGTTTTGCATATAGACAATGCTGATCATTAGAAGAATTCTGCTTGAGGCTTGAGTTTTACAAAAACGGCCCCTTGTCAGAAGGTGCCTCTCCCAAGGAGCTAAGGGAAGTATGTATTATTTATCAAAGATTTGCAGGAACCTCCTGACCTGACTCACATCAACTAGGGTCAACAGACTAAGCAGTATCTTCTTCGGACCCCTGCTGGTGCCCAGATGTCAGCAGCCATCAATTACCTCTTGCCCCTCCCTTTTTCCCTTCCCTTGACATAAAAGAAGCCTGAACTTTGTGCTTTCTTAAGACGGGTTTGAGGAATCACTAGGGCTCCCATATTCTCAGCTGGCAACTTCTCAATCAATAATCCTTTCCTTACTCCAAACTCTGACATTTTGAGCTCTTGCCTTTCAAAACATCAGGCACATGGACCTGGATAACATTTTAACTTTAATGTATTGCTTTTCTTCCACCATTTTTCCCCCCAAAATGGATTATTTAAATTGCATTCAAAATATGGAACAAAAAATATTTTCTATCAATGTAGAAGAAAGCTGCTCATTTCGGTAAAAGTATATTCACGTTCAAAGAAAATGGAAAAGGATGCTAACATAGTTGTTTTTTCTTAGCTAAATCACCTGTAAATATTCAAAGAATTGTAAGATATTTTAACACCTCTGCCTTGAAGATTGTGAGTTGGAAGAGATGGAAAATGAATAGCACTGACTATAGAGTGGAAATCGTTCACATCATACCATTCTAGGGTAGGCAAGAAACCGTTCTGGTATATCTGGCTATAATTTGGAATGTGTGCAGGATGATATAGTTTTCTTCTGGTAACAAGCACTCAAAATTGGAAGTCTCCTCCTGCAAACAATGAGTTTGTCTCACTTAAAATGATAAATGAACAAATCATAAAATTACAAATATTGTCAGAGACAAGCTAAAAAAGGAATTCTAAAGTTAGTGTCAAAAATAGATAAGCAAAACAAAACACACTAACAGGAATATTATTAAAAAGAAGAGAAATGTCAGGGTGGTAGTGAGCATAGTCCTCCTAGCTATTAAAACATCATATAAAATATGAATTATTAAGTTGTAAGTTAACACATGATTTGACAGTAGATCAATAAAAACAATGGAAATTTCAAGAAAATTTAAAAATATACATCGTCATTTAGCAGGTGAAAAATGTAGCATTTGAATTTAATGACAAAACATGTACTATTCAATAAATAGTGTTGGAACAACTGACTAAGCACTTGGAGGGAAAGAAAAATAAAGCTGGTTACACCATCTTACAATTTATGCTAAAATAAATTCTACATTATTTCAAGATTGGATTTATAAAAATTGAATGATAAAATTAGTAGAGAAAAAATTAATGACATGTTAGCATTGTCAGAGTGGGGGTTACAAAAAAACTATAAATATTCTTTTTAAAGATTTTAAATGGCAAAAAAAAATGAATGAAGGCAAAAAATAAATGGCTCACAAACACCAGTTTCCTCTAACATAATAAAGTGTGTATAAATAAATAAGAAGAAGTCCATCAGTCCAGCTGAAAAATGGATAAGCAGTATGAACAGAGTTCAAAAAGAGAAAAAAATATCAAAACTCTAAACACATGAAATGATGCTCAACCTGAATTCACATTTGTCTTACTACCTTTAAGAATAAAATAATGGCAAATTTTCACCTACTATATTAGCTAGGGAAAGGATTCATAACTATTGCGTTTGCCAAGGTATCAGGAAACAGGACTTAATATACTGGCTGGTGTGAGAGTGAATTAGCATAAACTATAGGAGGAGCAATTTGGCAAAATGTATCAAAATTAAATAAGCAAGCATGTATTATATAACTAGCAAGTCCACTTTCCATATTTTTGCTGTAGATACGCTTGCATCAATGAGAAAAAAGGTACAAACATAAGTTTTCATTTTTGTACTATTTGCAATAGAAAACGATCGAGAACAACCTTGATATCCATAAGTAAGCAACTTTGAAATTGTTTATAAAGGTATTGTATAGCTATACAATGCAATATGATACAAGTATCACAAGCAATGAAGCACAGCTTTCCTGTACTGTTAAGAATAAACTTCAACGTACATGATTAATTGAAAAAAAAAGTCAAGGTTGAGAAGAGAGTATATAGTTGCCAGCTTTGGAGTAAAAACACAAATGTATATTTGGGATTCAGGAGCAATCTCTGGAAACATAAGCAATGCTCACTCTAGTTCTTTCAGGGAGAACATGAGGGTGGCTGTACCACATGAAGGGGAGAGAAACTACTTTTCACTGTGAAGCTTTGGAATTTTTCAACTATTTGTACATACTATCAATTCAAAAAATAAACCCAATGTCCGTTAGAGGAGAAATCCATCATGATCAAGTTTTGAATTTCCCAGGTAACTAAACGGGTTCGTATTTTAAAATTTAATTTCATAAGAGACAGCAAATCGAGGATTAGATGCGACTACCTCAGTTTTTAGATAAAATTCAGGATCTACTTCCAATTAATAGGACCAAAAACAACAAAAAAAGGACATTAAAAATGGGTACTTTATCAGATCCAGTTTCCAAAAACTAACAACCCAAATGCCCTTCGACTAGAGAATACACAAATGAGGTATTTCAATGAAATACTACTCAGCAATAAAAAGGAATGGATGAATGATGCATTCAATACCACACATGAATTTTAAACGCCTTCACGCTAAGTGAAGGAAAGCAGATTCAGAAGACTACACACTGCACTATTCCATCTGTATAACATTGTGCAACAGGCAAAACCACACAGGGATGGAAAATAGTTGTGGTTTCCAATGATTAGGGTGGAAGGGAGGGTCTGACCCTAAAGGGGCAGCATGAAGGAGTTTGTAGGAACTCTTCTGTATCTTGACATAGTACCTTCACAATATATCATTTATATTTTGAGAAAGTGTGACACAATGATTCTAAACCAGATCTAGGAAATGGAAAAAGCAAGACTAGCTAAGAATAAAACAAAAATTTGAAAGTGAAATCTAGAGAAGGGACTAGTTCTGTGAGGTAAAGTATATTATAATGATTAGATATAAGTGCTGGTGTGATACTTCAGCAAAGCAAGCACACATATCACAGGTAATTAAATTAGTACAGGGAAAGGTGATACTTAATATTGTGAAAGGAAAGGATTAATTTCTAAGTGCTGCTGAGATACCTGGTTAAATAATCAACTTAGATACTTATTTGGTAATAGCAAATATACGAAGAAGATAAATGTAGAGAAAAGTAGAAGATACAGAAGTGAAGGTGAACAAAAACTTTTACATTTAAAGTGATTTTTAAAAAGGGCACAATGGAAAAGATTACTTTATTTCACATAAAATTATTATTTAAAAAATGAAAGTAAAAGTTCAATAGAAAACTAAAAAAACAGATAGGAAATGATAGACACATGCTTAGTATCCTTAATCTAGAAAGTACGTAGTTAAAACAGTAGGATTAGATCGAATTCATTTAAAAAAAAAAATCTAAATGGCTAGAACTTAACCCAAGTAGTCTAAAATCAAACCCAACTTGACCAAAGCAGCTGCATCTACTTCTTTTCAATTCAAAGGACTTACCAGGATCTGATATGGCCATCTCGACCTGCTTCTAACCAGCACAAATTGGTTTTCATCAATTTAAACTCAAGCATATTGTTTGGAATTTTTATAGTATCAAGGAGGTCCCAAAAGCATCAACATGGTTCTGCTTGGCAAGGGTCTTCCATCCTTGATATTTTTTTTAATTAAAGATTATTGGGATGACAATTGTTAGTAAAGTTACATAGGTTTCAGGTGTACATACAGTAGTACTTCGGTTTTCGAACGTCTCCATTGACAAACATTTTGGTTTACGAACGCCATAAACCCAGAAGTAAATGCTTTGGTTTTTGAACACACCTTGGAAATCGAACATGTCACACGGCTTCCACTAAGTGCAAGATCCTGAGGCCTAGCTGTTGTCTGTTTTCGAACATTTCAGAACTCGAACAGTCTCAAAACGGATTACATTCGAAAACCGAGGTAGCACTGTATCACATTGTGTGTTCACCACCCAGAGTCAGTTCTCCTTCCATCACCATATATTTTATTTACGGTGGCCAAAACATGGAAACAACCAAAGTGTCTTTTGATAGATGATTGGATAAAGAAGTTGTGGTATATATACACAATGGAATACTATTCTGCCATAAGAAAAGATGAAATGGTGCCATTTGCGACAACATGGATGGATCTTGAGATTATTATGTTAAGTGAAATAAATCAGACTGAAAAAGTCCAGAACCATAAGATTTCACAGATATGTGGTATATAAAACTGAAAACAACAAAGGAACAAGACAAACAAATGGAGAAACAAAATTTCATAGACACGGCAATAGTTTAGTGGTTACCAGAGGGTAGTGGGGGATGGGGATGGTAAACGAGGGTAAAAGGCATCCTGAACTTTTGATCTCAGTAAAAATAGGTGCTCCTGTAGAATAATACTTGATCCCTCTACTCTAGGGAGAGTTGATCTTTCTTCCTTTTTGCACCCCACTCCACATTCTCTGGCCCTTTCATTACATTTCTTCCAATATGTGTTTATCCCTCAATTCCTATGTCTACTTTACACTCAGATTAAAAATATTTGTTTAATGAATAAATTCAGAAATAATTCAAATGTCTATTAGTGTAAAGGACATTGACTTATCATAAAATAAATTAGGCTCTAGAGTACACAGACTTTTTGTGCCTTCAGTCATTGAACTATATGGATTTTATACCATGTCATTAAGATTTGATTTTGGGGGGGCCTTAATCTAGGATTGCTGGAATTGTTTTCACCCCACTAGACATCATGACTTTTAGATTTGCCACCTCCTTGTCACCACAGAACAAATTTTACTCAGTTCTTTGATTTAGGTACCTATAGTAATTATTTTTCTGAGTGGTACTTTTTAGCCTCAAAAAAGTTCTCATAGCAAGACGTTGTATCTCTAGTATCTCAGGAACACAAGGAATAAAAAAAATTATCAGGTCCCACTTAGTTGCTATGACTTTTTGGTCCATCCAGTGAAATGAACAAAACAAAACAAGTCTAACTCTTCTGAGTCTTTTTAGTAGCATGCCTGTCTTCTGTATCTAGTTCTCAATCTTGATATATAATTCATACAGAAAGAAAAAAAAAATCATTCTACAGCCTAGTTTTTGAAGATTGTTTCTCTAAAGGAAGTTTCTATTCATAGGCTACCTTTCCTTTGTAACAAAAGGACCACTTATTAATCACTAGTAGAAAAACCACGTGTATGGTTTACTGAAAGTAAGGGACAAATATCTCCACTCTTCAGAAAACTAGGGCAAGTATTGAAGTAAGTAACTGAATCTCAAGGAGGAAGGCTTTGAATGGACTAAAGGAATGAAACATTTAGCCTAATGCAGAACATTAATACTCATTCTATTTAGCAAATAAGGAAGAAACTAAGTCCTCCAAGTTTGGAAATGGAGGAAAAACATGCATAGGGGAAGAGTTATTGGATTTCTTATAGTATTCCCCTCTCCCTCCAAGAAAAGACTTTATGATGTAGTATAACTAAGTGCTATCTATTTGTAAATAACACTTAATATTTACCAGGAACATTTCAAGATAACTATATTATTTTTACTTTACCATATAATATAACTTATTTAATCCACAGCCACCCTTACAATATCAGTACAGAAAGAACTATGATGATCTCCATTTTGTCAGTGAGGACATTGAAGCAAAGAGAGGGTCAGTCATTTGCTGAAGGTCACATAGCTACTAAGTGTCAGCACAAAAGTCTGGGATCAATCAGCCCACTAACTATGTAAGAGTCTGAGCAATTTACATAAATTCCGTAAGTCTTAGATTCCTCATCTGCATACTGGAACAGTGCTTTTTCCTAAGTGTACTTGGAGAATGAAACAGAATAATCCATTGAGTATTAGTAAGCACAATGTTAGGCATAGAGTAAACCGCCTTTTCTCTGAACAGAAAAGTGTTCTTTGATAGGATGTGGGGAAAGAGGACCAGAGATATTTCAGCTCTAACTGTATCTTTCCCCCAGCTTTATTGAGATATAACTGACATATAATGTTGTGGACGTTTAAGGTGTACAACATGCTGATTTGATACACTGAAAAATGAATCCCACCATAACATTAGGTAACACGTCCTCTAACTGTATATTTTAGGAGACTATACAGTCATATAAAGAAAACAGAAAGGCAAATATGCAGAAACTGGAAATGCCTAAATCCTGAAATTAAAACATAAAGCTCAAAGACATAAATTTTCTTCTTTGCAAAAGCCAAAAGAATGTAACGTGATTCTACTCAATGCAGGACAGATATGTTTCTGTGCCAAACCAGGCGAAGGCAGCAAGAGATTAACAATGTAAATCATACAGCGTGATGAAAATTGTCTGCGCGCACAGGTGACAAAGGTCAAGGGGAGAAGCTCTTGGTGCTATTGGTAAAAGACTTCATTAAGCCATCAGGGAAAAAGGGGTATACATATTTATTTGAACAACACTTCACATCAATATAAAGGTTAATCAATCCATGCTTCTGATGGCCTGAGCCACCACAGCTACCACCCGTGCCCTACAAGGACATAACCTGCAGAAAGCTTTAGGAAAACAGAAACCTTTGTGAAGACTGGAGCTACGTTCGCAAGGAATTTTAATTAGACAAAAATATATGTGTAATTTCTAATATAGAATTAATCGTAACACCCAACAGGATGTTTGCTGTTCCAACATATTTATTTTATATTTCTTTTCTTTCTTTCAATTTCCACAGGTCCTAACATTTCTTTCTTTATTTTTTTTTTAATCTGGAGACAGGTGTAATGGAAAGTAGGAAGTAGAAGGGAAAGATAATTTAACATTTATGAGAAAGAGAAGGATAGTTGTGCTTTGGAACATTGTCTCCTTCCCCAAGAAAGCTTTTGAGATTTAAATACTTTAAATTTTACAAAGAGTGACATCTTATGCAAAATATCTCTATATGGAATTATCGTAGTGGATGGTATCTACTTCCACTTAATATGCATGTACTAATCAAATGCATTAATAAGAGACGATTAAGACGGTATTAAGACATCACACTGGAATAATGTGCTCAACTATTTTTAATTCATATCAGTGTGTCTATATTAAGCATCTGAGACTATGTTCAAATGCTTGGCATTGGAGGAGATATAGGATAAAAAAGGCATAATTCTGCCATCCAGTGGGGTAAGGTAAGCATACAGCAATTGCCATACAAAGCGACATGTCATAAATGGCCACCCAGTATATGAGAAAGCAATACAATGCGATGCAGTAAGAATTATGATCAGAGGAGTGAGAAAGCAGGAAAATCTCCATGAAAAAATGTTGTACTGATGTTTGAACAGGATTTCTTTGAGAAACGTGGGTAGAAGGAGTGGAGCTAGACCCTGTGAATTGGACGTGGAAAGGTGTGCCAAGAAATCATTACCCGAAGCTTGAGATCATACAAGTTTTTATAGTTGTTTTACCTAAAAGAATGACCTCCTGCACCGACATGGCCATATTGGTCCTATAAGAAATATGTGCAATGTATACGAATCTGGGGATCACCAGGGCAAATTTCAGATAAATGTTTATCTGATTCTATACTCCTAATCATCCCTAAAAATGGTCAAGCTCCAAAGTGAGCACTTTGAATTCATTGGATACCATTCTAGAATGAGATACGGCAACTGTGTGCATAAGGCTAGGTAGGTATAAGGGAGGTATACTTTATATAGTCCATGAAGCAATTATGCCCATCAATGATTGTAGCTCATAGACTTCAACTGTTAAATTATATTTCCAGCTTACAGGGCAGATGTTAATGAAATCATTCTCATGATGCTAATAAATGTACATTAGCAATAATGGCAATATTTATCATTTCCTGACAGAACTTCTGTGGAACTCTACAAAATCTCAGTTAATTCTAGCAACACTGCCATAAAGGAGGCATTATAAACAGCTAACGGAAACATTAGGTTCCACAAGCAACCTGTCAAGAGGCTAAATAACTTGTCCAAGTTCAAATGTGAAGAAGAGAAAGGGTCAAAACTCAAACCAAGATCTATCTGCCTCCAATGGAGGCATATAGTAGTATATGTTCTCCTACCAGTTAAATTCGCAGAGAGGAAAGATACCATCCATGAGGTTCTATTAGAAAGCTTATCATGAACTGGGTGGATGTTGTTCTTTTCTTTCACATCATATAGATGAAGCAAAGATGCAAAACATTTGTACTTGGGGTGAGAGAAATGAACAGACTGTCAAAGGGTAGAAACAAATATTAGATTGTGTTTTTTCAAAGTAAATTATAGGGACATTTTTATCTTAATTTTTTTCAACTAGTACATGGATTCATTGGGTTAAAATTATTATAATTAGTTACAAAGTATGACCAGAACATTACTTTCCCTAGTGGTCTTTCATAGTAAGTTGAGAGGCAATAAGCTTAACCAATCATGATTTTAGGTCTCCACAATTGGAGAATTTACCATTTTGGAAAATTTTAAAATAAAATTTTATGTGAGCATTAACAGTATTCAATTAATAGTGTTTACATTATTATTATCACCATTACATTAGTATTATTTTTTACTGGCAACTAGCAAACCTGGAAGCCTATATTTAAGATATATCCCATGTGGTGGGAGTGGTATTCACATTGTGACTAGCACTCCATGGTACAGTTCAGCTGTAATATGAGCACTACATGAAATTAGCAGTGATCAAAAGAAATGACACAGAACAGTTCTTATGATGATAACAGAACTCCCATGTCATATCTGTGGTTAACCTTCTGGTTCTTAGATATTAATTTTAAACTTTCCCTAAATTCCGGAAGACTCACAGGCCACTCACAAATCTCACAGTCCCATTCCCACAATGCCAACATACCACACATGTTCTGTGTGTGTGTGTGCGTCGTTTCACTAAAACATTCACATATTCTGTGAAACAAGCTACTATTTGCTAATATAACAATAATGCATATGTTCAGAAGAATAACCATTGCATTTGAAAAAAACAAAAAAAAAACATTCACTATAGATTAACGTACTTGCATGCTAGTTTCCAGAAAATATAATTTGTCTACTTAAAATAGCTTTCTGGAGCACATCTAAGTTTTTAAAATAAGATCAGAAAAATGAGAGGATACTTAAAACTTCACCTTTATCCTGGCTATCTTTCTTAATGTTTTCTAGCTCTAAGAATATGAAAGGGGCTTGAATCTTGAATTTTATTCTGTATCAGCGACATTCAAAATTGCTCTTTTGTTTTACTGAAGAGGCCAAAGAGCTTTTGTTTCCATCAATTATATCTATCGATATTTACCATTTTAAAGAACAAAACTGAGAAATGTTTAGATGTGTCCTTATTAATATTTTAAAAATATCAACAATAAACTCATTATATGATAACATAAGTGATGCATTTTTATAAAAATATTTTCAAAAACAAAATTGATAAAGACAAGAATGGCCTTGTTTTATATTTTTGCAAATCTCTGTAATTTCTAGCTTAATAGGAGACAGCTGGATTCTAATTCTGCTTCTGCATTCGATCTGTTATAATATCACACATCATGTAGCCCCTGGGAAAATCCATCGTACACGCATAAGAGAATCAGAGTGAAAAAGGCAAATAATATATCAGTATTATGATAATATTTTGACCTTGCAGACCACCAGAAAGGATCTCAGGGACCCCACAGGTCCTGGACCACCATAGGACTCAAATGCACTATGTATTCTAAAGTAATTGCACATAAACATAGGCTATTTTCACTATTTGAATTCAATATGTTTGTACTTTAAAATAATTTTCGTACTAAAACCCCAGTACCTTGTATATTGGTACAATTTTGATTCCTTTGAATGGACCTTTATCAAGACATATTATGATTAGCTAACTCATGCTACCAACAAGTGATCTACTCTTTCATAGGGCACATGATCATGATGTCTTATAAAGAGTCGAACTGTCCAAGCCTTTTACAGAGAAATCTGTTACCTATCAACAACTGGTATCTTTCTTGGAGTATGTCTACTGTGTTTATCTCCACGGAAGTCAGGGAGTCTGTGGAGATAATATAGGTCACACTCGGGGTGTTTTCATCAGCAGCAAAAGAACTGGGATCTGGAAACTCAGACAGCTGTCAATCACTGTTTAAGACCTGCCCTCCCCCCCCCCCCCAACCAGTGGGATGTAACTTCCTAGGCACATCTGCCTGTCATTGTGCACCAGAAGAACAGACTCCCTCAGCCTGAGGACAGCCCACCTAGGAAGAGAGAAGTAGGTACTGGTTGACGGGGAAAGCAAGCACCCTGGGAGCGGTAACATTTGCTCTAATACCCAACAGCTAGAAATCAACTTCAATTGTTCGGTCAGTTTACGTTAGGACATTTCAGTGACACAACTAGTACAACTATTCGATAAAAACTTCTGGTCCAAATACATCCCACTATCAGTTCAAGAGAAAATAACTGTTTTCATATTTATAGCCTCCTAATCGTGCTACAGGGCTATCATACACCTTTGGCTGAGAAATACATTTTTGTAAATTCACTGAAAGTTTTTTTAACCACTTGAATAATAAGACTGATCTATATATCTTTGTTAACACGTAGAAGTGTCTATAGTTGCCTCCCTGAATTTTTACTTCGTGTCTCAAAACTAAGCTTTCATATACGACTCGACCATGCAAAGCTCTAGCACACTTTTTATTTCAAAGAATAGGGACTTGAAGTGGGAGCAATATCCAAGCTTTAGACATAATCACCTCGAACATAAAGCTGATATTATCTAGATAACCTCTATGAGCTCTTCTAAGCCCTAAAGATTTTTCAAAAACAAGAATTATTGAAAACAAGTATTAGGTTGAGATGCAAGAAATACATATTTGCATGAATTTAGATTTATAAATTGGTATACTTTTCCTGGCATATTTTATGGAACCATATTTTATGGTTTTAATTAATACTTGATTTATTTGGGTCAATAATAACATGCTTTGAGATCTGAGGACCCCTCTCCCCTCAAAGACTCTCTTTTTAGATGTTTCACTGTCTTCTATGCTCACATATCCTAAAAAGAACATGTAAAGTCCAAATAATTAACAAGAGTTTTCTTTTTTCCTATTTAACATACAAGCAACCCAAATAATTCAACGCTTTAAAAAGGAGAAGCTAAGAAAATTCCACAGAGGCAGTTTAGTAATGTAATTTAGAAATAGTTTGGATGATACTCAATTGAAACAAATTATATACTAGTATATCAGTTTCCTGTTGCAGCTATAGCACAGTAATGAAAATTTAGGGGCAAACAAGTACCCAAATTTACTATCTTATAGTTCTGTAGGTCAGACATCCAACACTGGGATAAAATGATCATGTAAACAGGGCTGGGTGTCTTCCTGGAGGCTTTAGGGGAGGATCCAAATCCTTCCCTTTTCCAGCTCCAGAGGCTGTCCCCATTCCTCCATCTTCAAGGTTAGCAATGGTGGGTCAAGTCCTTTTCGATAGCATCACTCTAATCTTTTCTGCTCCTCTTCTCCACTTTCAAATACCCTTGTGATTACATTGGGCCCGCCCAGATAATCTAGGATAATTTCTCTATTTTTAAGGTCAGTTAATTATCACCTTAATTTCAACTGCAATATTAGTACCTTTTTATCATGTAACCTGACATATTCACCGGTAGTGGAAACTAGGACCTAGAGATCTTTGGGGGAGAGAGAGCATTTTTCTGCCTACCACAAATAGATATTTACTTGTCTAACAAATAATTATTAGTACCTCTCTGTGACATGTATTGGGTTAGATGCTTGAAACATAAAATGAACAGCAAGGTTCATTCCTTACATTAAAAGAGTTTGTGGGCCAATTGTTTGAGGGTAGAGGGAAAGATAAAGATCAAAGTTCTGTTTAGAAAAATATTTATGTAATGCGACAAAAGTGTCATGGAAATATGTGAAGTGTATAAAAAATGATCATAAGCATGCCAATTTCCTATAAAATATTTCTTTTTTGGTACTGAAAAATGACAAAATAATAGTAAACTAATTGACTCATTATTCATAGGCTTAAAGAAGAAATCAGAGGAAACAGTTATAAGATAAACAAATGATGGGTGGTTCAGAGCTTGTCTAGTGAGCATTTACATTCATATTCCTTTTAAAATATGTTCATAAATTTTGCATATTTTTCATTCTAAAAAACTAGATAATAAATAATGGGTTGTGTGCATGGCAGCCTCCTTGATGGTTACTTGGAGAGAGTGGCAAGTGTTTAAAACAGATGTTATCCATTTATCCAAAAATTGGTTAGAATGTGCTTTTAAATCAACCCTATTAAATGAGATTCTAGATTTGGAAATGCACTAAGCACTTGATTATTCGGAGTTGGTTTCCAGGACTTTTGTCTTAATTGGTCTTAAGCCACTCAACCCTCTTTGCTTGCTAATCGGACTCAGACAACAGACACTAAATGCTTTAACTACATACTCATTAGCAATACTGCCAGCAGGCAAAGCCCAACATTGTCTTAGAAATAAAATTAAGGTTTCATAATTTATTTTGGAAGTCGTTACTGTAAATCTTCAATGCAGAAATTTCTGAAGACCTGTATGGGATTAGTATTTTAGAAATGGTAGACGAAGGTGGCTGGTGATTCTGGGGATGTATAGAAAAAACCTCCTCATCCCTCCTCTGTAGTCCATGAAATTGTGTTTAAAAAAAAAATAAAAAATAAAAAAAGAGTCAGATTTTGGTGCCAAGGGGAGACTCCAGACAAATTCTGCTGCTTATCATTGATGCTTATACATAATTATAAAAAAAATATATGGTTAGCAAAGCATACTGACCATATTATATTAATTAAACAGCATAGATGCTATTATAGTATTAAATTATGATAGCAATAATAAGCCGATGCAGTACTTCCTTAAGGCAGGGAGAAGCACCATCATGCCAAAAGGGACAAAAGCATAGACCAAGAAACTATTCTGTGTGTTTTCCAGATATTTACATTTATTATGTGAAAAAGAAGTTAAAAAGGAGTGCAGCACAGTGATGCTGCTTCACTGGACCCAATGCCCAAAGTTAGGATTTAGACATTATTTCAACATAAATTAAGCAAGATCAGTTGGCATGCTGGAAAACAGAATTTATCATTGTGCCAGGAATGAGTTACTTAAAGAATTAGACTGCCAGCATAACGCCATGAAGAGCAGCCTTGGAAAAAAAGAGGCATTTTAAAAGCAACTAGAATCTTTCTCAAATTAAGTTTTTTTCTTGTGAATATTTAGTGCTTCCTTGCTCTCTCTGTGTATTTAGATATACAAATGAGGATTTTATCAAAAATTAAGGAAACCTTTAAAGATGTCTCTCAATGTTTGCCTCCAAGTTTGTTGACGTTTGTTTAGCAGGAGCTGTGTATCCTCCCTACACCCTCAGGAAGTTCATTAAAAGAAAATAAAAGTATGAGGATTATTCAATGCATGGAATTATGCATCAACTTCAAAGAACATTTATTGAGAATCCACACTGAGCTCAGCAATAACCCTTGAAACGACAAAAAAGAAATAAACCCTGATTTGGAGAACTCAGTGTCAAATAAATAAAATATTACTTCAGCACTGTTCACACAGCCTAAGCTGCTCCCATGAAGATTAGAACTTCAGAGAACATCAAGGGAAATGTGAGATTAAATACGGAAATCTACAGTTTTGTGGAAAAACCTTTCAGTATTCTAATCAGAAGCCTTCAACTGTTCAGCTAAAGATTGTCTCTATTTTATTTCAGTCAACTACGGGCATCACACACTGGAGCTCATTATCAACGTCCACTACTCTCCATTTATCCAAGGCCAAAAGCTCACAAATTCCTTTCCCTGTGTCCTTAATTTTCTACGACTGCACCTCACCTTCACTTTGCTGCCATTCTGACCCTATGCTAGTCCCTAATTCCCTCTCCATTTGTATCAAGCATGCACTTGTTTATGGGTTCAACTATTCTGAGGTCAGCCATGTCACTGGTGGCACTTTGTCCTTATCTTCTTCCATACCTCTCTTGCTAAATTTAAACCCTGTCTACCATCTGTCTACTACCACTAATATTTGCCTTTATCATCCCTAATATGTGGTTCATAAGTGCTACTGTAAAAAAGAAAATCATGAAAACAATATATTTGGTCCATGAAATTCATTTCACTGCTTTAGCTTGAGTCTATCTTCCTCTATCACCATAAGTATTAAATCAAAATGTAGTCCTCCACAATTCCTAGAAGACCTGCCTTAATTTGCGTTCCCTCAAATCAGAGCTTGGGACAAGGTAGTTTAATTGGGAGCTGATGTGCAGAAGCAGATATGATAGAAAAGGAAAAGGAAGGTGGGAAGAAGGCAAATCAATAAAAGGTGCCTCACTGAGCTTGTTACTTCCATGGGCAATACCCTAAGAAACCCTGTGGAATGTCACTCAGAATTGCCCTTCCGCAGGACAAGAAGCCCTATCTTAGTCACCAACCCTCATGTCCCATTGATTGAGGGTTGTCTTGGGGAGTGATAACTCTACCAAAGTTTGCAGAAAACCTATGTCAGGTTGAGTGAGCTTTTATAGATTTTGCCCTGAGGCAGAAAAGTGGAGTGCTTCTGTGGATGCTTGAGATGGCATCCTTCCAGGGTGTATGGAGACTGTCCATCTCATCTGTAGCTGCAACCGCGGGAAGAGAAAGGGATGTAGCACTGGGCACAAAACCCATTCCATTAATTTCTAAACTGAGGATGACCCCCTGTACAGTTTCTTTATCCAGATTTAGAAATGAAATCGTCTGTCTCTCTTTCCCCCCTACCTAATCAGTTACCATGTCATAATGCGTTTACTTGCACAGTATCAGGCGTGTGTGGCGCTGTAGGAAGGTTGAAAAATGACTGACCAAGTCCACGTCCATAGAATTCATACAGACTCTAAGACTCTTTTGACCATGCAGTAGTCAGGCTGATCTGTAAAGTTCACTAACAGTCCAACAGGGCTTCATCATGGAGCAACTCTGTATTTGCTGCATAGAAATAATGCATCACTAACATTTAAGATGAGAGGCTTCATAGAAATTAGCTCCTCACTATTGCAAAATTCCTCTTAATAAGAAATCTAAACTGATACCCAGTTAGGGGCTGTAGTTTTTGCAGTTTATTATGTAAATGATGCCTTAGCTTCACAAAGATGGAAAACTCAGTATTAGGCAATGCTTTTCCCTCAGGAGAATCATAAAAGTATATTTTTGCCAAACTGTACACCACAATATTTTTCTCTACATCATAATATTTGCTTACTCTTACTCAACTATAGTTGCATTTGTGGAGTTAATAGACTGGTACCAGTGGGGAAACTCTGAATGGGAGGGTCTCCAACATATTTCATTAATAAAAAATTGCTCAAATATTCAGAATTTCAAAACATGTCTTTTAATATGTTTCATTTAAGCACATTGTTGATATTTTTTTACTCTGGGGGAAGTTTACATTTATCAAACAACATTTTCTTTCTTCATTTTCTTTAAAGATTATCAGATTTTAAATATTTTTCTTGCATGCCCCCAGGAAGTATCCAAACATATCCAGTATCATGCACATTTTTTTATTCACATAAACATGCAATAGTAAAATTATGTCAAAACATCAAGAAGGCACAGTTTTATTTTCTTAGAAAAAAATGATTCCTCTGTCATTGAATTGTTCAAATTTCTGTAACAAATCACAAGATTTGTTAAAAAATAAAAGATCCCCACATATGGGGATCTCTCAACCCTTCCCTACTTCTTGGAGTTCATTTGGGATTAGAAATAATTATCTAAAGAGTAAGGACATCATACTAAAAGATAATTACTTCATTTTCTTCTGAAAGACTGCTCCACTAATAAGAACATGTGCTTACAGGCAAAAGTCTAGTTCAAGAGCAAAACATGATTTATTTTTCTACAAACTAGCCTGCACGTCCTGTTCATCAATACACGTCCTTACATGTGGAAGCCTTTTCCGCATGGTGCACCACTCTGCTCTGGGGGCTCTTTGAAAGTGAGCCTTTCAAGTTCATGCCCTACGGATCCCTGAAGTGTCTGGGAACTTACTCTTTGCTTTTGCCAGAGGTTTGAAAAGGGAACGCTCTGGCGCTGCATACCGTTGCTGTGCAATTCATTACGGGACAAAGAAATGTCTGGGGTTAGGCAGGCAAGCAACTAATGATCCTTCATTTTGTCCAGAAACCATTAAGATCGATACGTAGGACATGCAACATTTATGGAACACTGTGTTTTTGTTTCCCTCTAGGGAAGGAAGAAAATGCTGGATGATCTCTTTCTGAGGATGGCTACAATGATTGACAGTGTTTAATACACATCTTTGGCCTCTCCTGCCCACCTGCTTATAGCAACACAGACGTCTGATATTTAATTTACTGTACCATATACACCACAATTCAAATAATTTGATTTTTGGCAGGTATCTTTAGTGCCATTGATCCAGGTCACCAAAATCTGGGAATAAAATTATAATTCAAAATGAACAGAGCTAGTTCTGGGAGGCTCTAATAGGCATTAACAATCCATGATGTATTCATTAAAATTAGATCGTTTATGAACTGAAAAAAGAGCCCAGAGGAAAAAAGCCTAAGTCAAAAGAAGTATCTACACAAATAGCTCACACAATCTGTCAGGGATCAAAACTAAATACCATCATGAAATATAGTTAATGAGTACATTTTCCCTAGAATAATGCAAATCAAAATGTTGACAGCAACATAAATGTGGTCAATGTATATACCCTTGCAAATATTCTTAACTGTAATGTTTTTAGAATTTGAAATCCAGAGCGATGTCAAGATTTTGGGTTAAAGTGGACATTTTTCTTGTTCTTTTATGGAAATAACACAATACAGAACTGAGAAACTAGATGGCCATCTCAGAAAAGAAATAATAATAATAACTTTGCATCTCCTTTAAAAGGAATCATTGCCAAGAGTGACAGAAGCCAAAAGGGCACTCACTATGTTTGCTCAATGACATGTGCATAGTTCCGCAAGTTGTTCCTAAGCGGAGAAGTAAAGAATGTAAATGTCATACCAATTGTTCTCTACTTGCCTAGAGTAAGATTAAAACAGAATTCTAGTAAGAGAAAAAGATAATTGACTTAATATGCAATGTTTTCAGCAGCTCACTTATGCCTGAGAATCTCAGATCATTATTGCGTTATGGTGGGTCTGTCAATCAAACAACCTTAAAGCATTATATTGGAACAATCAATGTGAGTTCTACAAAACTGCAAACTTCTGAATTCAAAGGTGCCAAATCTTGATAATGTGCAACACTGAGATTTTTTTTTTAATATATTTTTAAAATTCTATTTTAGTTGCCGGTAGGGCTAGATCAATTATATAATAGTTGGTTTTAATTAGTGCACCCACAAGCAAAGACAGTCTGTCTAAAGCTATGCTAGTAATGAAAGAGTTAGGAAATTGGTCACGTCTTTTGAAAATACCCAAGGAATGGATTCCAATCTGATATCAGAGCTCAGGGTGACATCCCACTCACAGTCTTCAAGATGGAATAGATAACTGGATTACGATATGAGTTTCTGAAAATAAGATTTCAACCACCTACAACAAATAAGCAATGGGGATCACGGAAGGCAAACAGCACACACCCAAATTTTATTATACCTGTCTTGACTTAGTAAATGTACCCAATGAGTGTATTTTACTATTGTATCTTCCAAAATACCCACATCTTGCATTATGTCCTCTTTTATTCCATATACAATTTAAATATCAAAGATTAAAAGTTCTGTTAACATTTGAAGCCTTTATTAAATTCTGTTTGACTTCCAACGCATATATTCAAATACTAATGATGATTAATATTTTATATGTAATTTTATGATGTTGAGTGCAAATCTAAGAAGCATAAAGTTATATCTCTTAAGAGTTTTCTAACTGAACATAATTACGTTGCCTCTCATGGTTCCCTGAGAGAAAAGTGAGTGAGGGACTCATAACTAAGTTCTTGCTATTCACAATGTATCCATTGGGTGTAGCTATGATATTAGATAGGCTGATGTCACAGTCTGCATATTCAGGAAGGATGTCCAGACATTTGGGGATTTTTTAGTGACTCTCTTTGTCTTTAGTATTAAATTGTCTTAATCAGCTGTATGTGTGATGGGGAAACCAAATACAACAGTTTCAAATCCGTCGAGTCAAGAGGGATTTCAGTCTCTTTTTTCTGAAAAGGAAGAATTCACCTAAAACAGGGAGACCTGTATTAGAACTTAAATCGACAATTTCTATATAATTTGCTCGTTCTTAAAATGTTTATATAACCATATAGTCCACGCGTAGTTTGAATGCTTTCTACATAGGTAGGCATCTGTTGGACAAAATGAGATAAATAAGGGGGAAATCCTGCAACAATTTAACTCTTTTATTCAGGGATGGGTCTGAGCAGAGCATCTTAAATTGCTTTTTATGCTAAAATAAATAAATAAATAAATAAATAGTCTCCTAAAATGCAAGGGCAGCTTACATGCTGAGATGTAAACTGCTAACTCTTTTCTTAACACCATATGTCTCCAACAGGATTATAATGCAGTCGGTCCTCACGGCAATGCTATGCATGAAAGCTAGCCAAATGGAAGTACAGGCTTCACTGTGTGTTGACTCTCTGATTAAACAAGAGAAGCAACTTAGGATTTCCCAGATCATCCAAGTGTGTCAGTCTGAAAGGTCTTTCTCCTTTCCTGACATCCTCCTCAAATCAACCAACTCATAAAAGCACTCTGACCTCTCCACAAAATATTTCTGTTTTTGCTCAGACTTCCTCATGACTTCAATATATTTTAAGGAATTGAAATGCTCCGTCCCTGAACTCTCCAGCCGCGCATTTTACATAGCAAACACCCTAGAAATCCATCTTAAAAAGATCAAAGGGAAAATATTAGAAGGCTGAAGAAGTCACATTCCCCCCTTGAGAATCACCAAAAACAGAAGAGCAACAATAAGCCATCATACATTAGTCAGATATTTATTTTATCGACTCGTAATTCTTTTTTTTAACACCTCATTACAATCTTTAATGTTTTTATGCATAAAATATATTTTTAAATTTACTTACCTACTATTAAATATGTCCCATATATACTGCTCCCAGATTAATATCACACTAAGCAGGCATTTCTACCTTAAGTCCTAACACGTGATATACAAGTATTCAATTCTTGTAAGTTGGAAGTAGTTTTTAGCAGCCTAAAGTTATGTCATTTTACGATGTGTGTTCTTAAGAATTATGCCTTGGGAAATGTAAAATGCCCTGGAACAGTCTAGATTGGTGTTTCTCAAACTGTCTCTGATGAATGGACACCTTTAATAATTTTTTTCAATATGTCAGTAACTGATAATTTTGTAAAATAAGAAATTATGCACTCAGATTTTATGGCAATGTCAAATTGCCATAAAAGTTTCTAAATGCTTACTCTCACTTTCTCTCCTCTTCTTGTCATGGGCTGGTAAGATATGTTTGGAAACGAGCATCAGTCTGTGGACTCTACTGTGAATATCACTGTTCAGATATTTTATAAATTATAAATCAAGATACCAATATTAATGAAAAGAGTCATAAACTTCCTTCACTTCAAGTGCATTTTTAACTATTCTTGGCTATGTTTTTCTTCTAATTCACTTTAGGATATTAGCAGAGATTCAAAAGAAAGGCCAAAGAAGAATCACCAAGAAGGTTTAGGTACTTTTGAGAAAGATGAGTTGCTACATAATATTAAAAAATTACACATTTATAAAAACAAACTTTTCCCTCCCAGTAACCCACGAAGAGCCTTACCATGTACTCATTCTAATAGTAGCAATAAGCCTAGATACTACTGACAGACTACTTAATGGTGTTTCTTACCTGGGATGCCTGGTGGTGTTTTCAGATATTTCCCATTAAAATGTTGAATTACCACTTCACATTTTTCAGTAGACTCCATTCTGGAAAAATAAGTAAACAGGGGGTCATATATGTTGCATAAAGTTGTGCACATTCAGGAAAAAGAAACACAACAGGGAAAACAGGAAAGCCATAGAAAAGCTTGATTTGAGAACTTCACCAGAATCGTCAACTGTTGGCATGACCACCATGACCAGGCCAATAGGACATCAAAAACTCATTGCCATGAGTATTATTTACTATATTGAAAGTTGCCTATAGGGCTGGCATTGTGCTGAGTCTTCACCCAGAAGGAATACTGAGGTATTAGTTTATTTAAATCACACAACCATGTTTGGCAACTGAAAGTACTCGATAAATACCCGCTGAATATACAAATTAGCAAATTTGGAAGGTAGGTCTTGTTTGGTTTTTTGTTTGTTTGTTTGTTTGTTTTACTGACTTTCTTTTGTTAATTTTTGTTTTTCATTGTAGTTGACACTCAATACTTTTTTTATATCAGTGTCAGAAGTGCAGCATAGTGGCCAGACATTTACACAATCTGTGAAGTGATCTACCGGACAAGTCCAGTACTTACCTGGTACTACCCATAGCTATTACAACATTACTGACTATATTTTGTGATTGCTCTTCCTATCAATGAGAGTGCTGAGGTGTGGAGAGATGAACTCGCTTGCTAATAAGTGGCAGAGTCTGGATTTCAACTGAGGGCTGCCTGACACCAAAGCTCTCCTGTAACTGCTAAGCTACACTGCTGAGGAGACATGCTTTATTTCAACTACCTGCAGCCTAAAGCAATGATTGATAGTGTTGTCATTGGCATCATGACACTTTTATCGAAAGCCCACTGGATGAAAGAT
This sequence comes from Rhinolophus ferrumequinum, assembly GCF_004115265.2. Taxonomy (NCBI): domain Eukaryota; kingdom Metazoa; phylum Chordata; class Mammalia; order Chiroptera; family Rhinolophidae; genus Rhinolophus; species Rhinolophus ferrumequinum. The sequence goes on from NC_046300.1 coordinate 20,318,079, forward strand.
ACAACAGAGAATTACTTGGTGGCCCAAATGTGAGATGAGAACATAAACACACAAACCTGAGGTCCTGAACTTTCTTAATTTTGAATTTTGAACAATCCTCTATGTATCTATACTAGATATCAATGTCCCTAAACTGGGTTTCTTGTGCCAAATTTTGTCATCTCACATAGAAGCTAATGAACGAACCTTTTGAGCCATTCCATCATAATGTCAATATTGGCAGTGTTGCCATATCCTAAATAGACTAGTATTAGCAACGTTTTCTAAATAATTAACTATACTTGGGCTTTATTGTTCTATAAAATTGGATGAGAAAGATAGAAATTAAAGGGTTGATGCCAGTAAAAGGAAATTAAGTCCCGCAAACAGCACATTAGAGACAAAAATAAATTTAAGAGACAGAACACAAACATATGTAAGAATGTGTATGAAATTCGTCTAAAACGCAAAATATAATTTTGGGTTTTCTGCTGTGTCGTTCATATGAGCTTTTAACATGAGCTTGGAATGGAGCCCTTTGACACAAGTTGTGAAAATTTCCTATATCTGAATCTCATGTGTGTTTTCAGGATGGTATTATATGACCATATTATATGTAGTGCATACAAGATAAGAAAAAATATGTAAACAAATGCCAAATATTAATACATTCATTACATCTGTAGGGACTGAAATGTGAGAGGAATTCCAGAAGCTAGGAAAAAAGTGAGAAGTCAGCATAGAAGGCGAAGAGGGCCCTTGGACAAGTAATTAGGGCAGGTGACTGAGCTGGGAGGGTGAGAGAGGCTGTGTGTCCTTTTACATGGGGTAGAAAGAGAAGACCACTATGGCTGGACGGAAAGTCGTGGAGAAAAGCTGAGAAATGCAGACAAGGGCATTTGAGTTACCGGGTTCAGGAATTTGACGATGGTATTCCAGAGCACATTCTATTTGGGGAGATGAAATTCTGACTCAAACTTTTAAAAATTTCTTTTCTACTCTACATTCCTATGAGGCATGGGATGGATGAACATTTTTCTGTACTGATACACATGATAAATCTCTAACTACCAAGCACGACTGACTTCACGGGTCTGAGGCCTGTGCAGAACCACAGAACCACACTCTTAGAACAACCCTGCACTTGGTTGAAAACTCTGCTGTCACCATCTTGAAGTTCTTAGTAATTTTCTAATAAGGAGTTCTGCATTTTCCATTTCACTTGGTCCCACAAATTGTACAACTGGCCCTGCCATGACAAGAAAGTGCAGGAAACGAATTGGACATTAATAGGCCAGTATTCATTCATCGGATGGCCCAATGAATCCACATAAGTGTTATTTTGAGGAAGATTGGGATAATAAATCAATTTTCTGTCCAACAGGGTTCAGGAACTTTAAGCTTAATAACATGCAACTTAAAAGAACAAACATATAAATAACAAAGATAGCATTTTGTTTACCGCTTAGTCACAAGTTCCCCCAAATCAGAAGATATTTGGTTTGGACAGGCAAGATGAATCTTTTCCCATTCCAGGTATTTAGCAGCATCAAAGTACAATTTTCCTAATTCCTCCAAGTTTTCTTTCTGGTGGAATCTTTTACAGTAAGTCTTCCAACTTTTTTTTTCTAGGAACAAAAGAATTCTAATTCTGTTCTTTCTCTCTTCCCACAGGATCTACTATCTATTGTCTCTTGGGGAAAATAACCTTCCCTCCTAGCAGAGACATGAATGGGAGAAGAAATGTAAGCCCTTAATTACTACAGATGTTACTTTATGGAATTTTTATTCCAGGAAAGCTACAGAATGAAAAGCTTATGCCCCAGAGGCCCCTCCCTGTTCAAGCTCTCTCTGGGTACTCATCTAGATAAAAGGCAGTTAAGAATCTAAAGCTTGCTCGCAAGGAGTCCTACAAATCAAATCCTTTCTCTTTTTCTTAAAATGACATGGGATTCTAAATGAAGACTAAAACTAGATGGGTGTGTGTGTGTGTGTGTGTGTGTACACGTGTGTGTGTGTGTGCAAGCGTGCGCGCTTGTTGATTCTCCATAATGTGTTTTAGGGAATTCAGAGGAAGCTAAAGAAGAAAATCAAGAGGCTAACCCACTTGACCCACCTAAAATATTTTTGTTCTGGTTTAGAAGCCTCAAGTCTCCCCTTTTGGATTCTAAGTATGATCATCTTTTCTTATGACTGTTTTACAGCCATATCAAGCTGGATGGGGGCTGTTTTTACACACACAAAGACAGTGGCATAGATTGTTCATTTTCGCTTCATTCAGATTTAACTAAGTGAATGTCTACAGTGAGTCTTTAGAGACTCTCATCTCTGAAAGAATAAATGCAATAAAAGTCTGTTTTCTGTAGCTGCCGGCGTTTAGTGTCAAACCGTGTTATGTTGTACTGCCCAGCAGTGACAATTTCATTTTAATACACGGGGCACATTTTAACAAGGCAAAACAGTCCCAGGGAATACAGCGATATAGGAACTGCCACAGGGAAAGGCTCAGTGTTCCTCATGCATTTTCTGAGGGAGCAGAACAAAAGTGAGACACACGGAGCTTTGGGGGTGGGGGTGGGGGTGGGGAAAGAGACTGTGTTTGAATAGCTACCGCTGAAGAATGTGCCCATTTTCTTCTCAAGTTTCACAATTAACTGCTTTGAAATGCCAGCTCAAGCTATCTGCAATCTGGCACACGCTTCAGTTGAAATTGACACTAGCATTATCAAGTGTGTCTGCAAAGGCGGCATGCCAGACAAAGCTGCCTTTACATGTCCCTTTCAGATGGGCCACTGAATCACGACAAGTGCATCTATTCTTCCTAGGCGGTACCTGAACCCTCGTGTGTCCCTCAGAACAGCTCGTGGGCCAGGCCAACCATTCGCCTGACGATACATTAATTAGGTTCTTACAAGGCTCTAATCATTGTATAAAGCGTAAGGATTTTCTGTTAGGTCTGATGTTTAAATATAAGTACACATTAAAGGTCCCATGTGACATTCTTTCTTGTCTCAGTGTCTAGGAACCTGGCTTCCGTCATTCAAAACGCACCACAGAATTGTGATTTTTTTTTTTTAAACTTTTTTTCAACAGCTACTAAGAGGAGCTAGTTTTACAGCCAATACAATTCCCCCAGGCAAATTACATCAGATGAGAGCCTGATCCAATATTAGTAGAACGTTCTGGGTCTGACTTTCCATGCAGAGGTGAAAAAGTATTTTGCAAAACCTTTGCAGCCTACCTATCTCACCCCAATGGAGATTCTCTCCGTTTATGACCTTAAAGTCATAAGCATTATTAACCATGTAGTTAAGACAAATCCACCCTGTTGTTTATTATGGTTAATTAGAGGTTTCCACTATTGTGAAATTTTTGTGGTTTTGCAATCACAGGCTCTGTACAAATTATTGGCAACTTCGAACATCCAACACTGCAAGCCAGTCATCCCTCATTTCCGTTAAGATTTACACAAAGGGTCAACATTAAAAGATTTCTTTTTAAGTACTAAAATGTGTACTGCTGACATTTCAAAAACAAATTATGTCATCTACTTTTTAATCCACTGTAACTAAAGGGATAACAACGAGTCCCAGGAACAAAGATGAGTGAATGAGTTGAATTTTCTTCTTAGTTTTTGAAATTTTTTTTTTTCCTGCCAGGTCCTTGACATTCTTAAGATACAAGTGTCCTAAGTGCCAAATGATGAAGCAGAGTGGCCTCCCTGCCATCGCCCTCTTCAGAAACCCAGTGTCTTGCTCAGCATTACAACACATTCCTCTTAGGGAATAGAACTGTGGACAATATTTCACCAATGAAAATCCACTCCAGAGTTCTGGAATAACATAATTTCAGGACTAGAAATAACTTCTACATTGTACAGATGAAGAAATTACCACTAGAGAAGACTTTGTTTGGCTTCCCTAAATGCTAGTTAGTGGATGAGCCTGGCATAGAATTCTTGTCTCTTGACTTTCAGTTCAGATGGTTTATTTGGAAGAGATGGAGCTCATTGCTGGCCTCATGTGATCCCTCCTGATTTCCTATACTGATCTGTTAGGAAGCTGGATGGATCCTGCTAGCTCCATTCCAACACCCACTACTAACTAGAGCGGTTGTTCTAAAAAAATGAGATATACTCTGCTATGATATTACCAGAAGGGCACTTTACCTGGATGGTATTCTTTCCAAAAACCTATACATAATATGAATCTTATCATGAGAAAAACATCAGACAAATGTTAATTTGGAGTCATTCCCCAGGATACCTGGCCAGCAATATTTAGGAAAAACAAGGAAAGTCTAAGAAAGTATCACTAACCAAGGCCAACTGATGAGACATGACAACTAAATGTAAAATGGTACCCTGGATTGGATTCTGGAACGGAAAGAGGGTATCAATGAAAAAAAAAAAAAAGGGTGAAATCCAAATAAAGTCTGGAGTTTAATTAAAAATGTCAGTTTCTTAATTTTGATAAATATGCCATGACAGGATAAAGTGTTAACAACACGTGAAACTGAGTGTGGGCATATGGGAACTCTGTATCATCTTTGAAACTTTTCTATAAAACTAAACTTATTCAAAAATAAAAAGTTTATTTAAAATAAAGACTGTACATTAAAATTATCAGGAAACTATTTTTAAAAATACCAGTGTCTGGGCCCCAGCCCAGGAGATTATGACTTAATTGTTCTGGCATGAAGTCCAGGCACATATTTTTCAAAGCTACCCAGGTGATTCCAGTGTGTAGCCAGGGTTGAAAACCACCAGAGTTCTGTGTCAGGTGTCCCAAAGTGGAAACCATGGGCCAAATTCAGCCTTCACTGATGTTTTGTTTGGACTGCAAAAACGTTTTTGGAGAATTTTAAATGATTGTCAAAATTTAAAGTTGGGAGACTTCACATGAAAATTTGAATTTCTGATTCCTTTTAAAGATGAGATGATCTGTCTATGTTTTCCGTATGGTAACTATGGTATAATAAAAATCAATTTGGTCTTTGTCCTTGGTTCTTGGCACAGAACTCCTAAATCCTTTGGGGTTTCCTGAGCGATAGGAATGTCTTTTGTTATTCATACTGAGCCCCTTTCACCATATCTGAGTTTATATTAATGAGATGACTCTAGGTAGGATCCATAGATAGCTTCAGGATGAGGCTAGTCACTAAAATGACCAGGTGATCTGAGGGTTGGAGCTTTCAGTCCCACCCTCCAAACTGGAAGGACTGAACAGGGGCTAGAGATTGAGCTCAATCACCAATGGCCAATAATTTAATCCATCATGCCTGTATAATTAAGCCTCCATAGAAAAACACTGGATGGCATGTTTCAGGAGCTTCTGGGTTGGCGAACACATTGATATTCTGGGCAGGTGTGTACCCAGAGAGGGCAGGGAAGTTCTGAGTCAACCACATACCTTGCCCTATGCATCTCTTTTGGCTCTTCCTGAATTGTATCCTTTATAATATACAGGTATATATAAATAAAATCCTTTTTGTGAATTCTGTGGGTAACTCTAGTGAATTATCAAACCTGAGGGTAATCACAGGAATTCCTGAATTTGTGGTTGGCCCATTAGAAGTGTGAGGAGCCTGGGGACAGTCTTGTGGGACTGAGCCCTTAAACCTGTGGCATATGATGATCACTCTGGGTGCTTAGTCTCAGCTTTGAATTGAATTGTTGGACACCCAGTTAGCATCAGAGAATGGGAGAATTGGTGTAGAAAAACAACACATATTTGGTGTCGGAGAAAAGACATCACAGCAATCATGGCCTGGAGTTGAGCAGTTGCTTTCTTTAAACAGAGACAGTATGCCATCGTTCCTACCAGTTTGTATCGATTGCCAATCCTAAGGCAAAGAGGCAGAAGCTAGCTACTGCTGACCTTGCACTGTTTTCTTGTTTTTTGTTTTTTTGTTTTTTTTTTCCCGTGGTACGGTCAAGAGGAAAGAAAAGTAGTCAATTTATCCATGTGTACTGGTGTTTTCTGTTTATCCCTCCCTTATCTGTTTTCTCTGCTGAGTTCTGTGTCCCAAAGAAGTGACCCTTCTATGGACCGCATCATCTTGGCTCCTTTATCTGATGGCATTTCACTGTGTTCAGCCATTGGGAAACTAGTGGGAGTAGAGAGAAGTATGACCATTTCTTCCTCATTCTCTCTCTGCTTTGGCACTTGTCTCTCTGGTAGGGATTGTATCCCTCTCTGTCTACAGCTCCTCCAGACAGACCCTCCTTGACAGTTCTGGGTCTCACTGGTCTCTAAGAACACTCCTCTCCTTGCCTTCTGCTCTGGGTATCATAACATCCCTTTGTTAGTTCCCTGAGCTTGCCCACACTTCTCCTTTATCCAGTCTCCTTTAATCCAGTCTCTTCAGTTGAATCATTTGGAGTGAAATTCTGTTTCCAGCCAGTACTCTGACGTCTATACCTTAAAACTATCAATAATCAAGGAAAAACATTATCTGGAAGGCTGTGTATTTCAAGAAAAATGTAAGAAAATAAAAAAAGTTTTCTTACACTCAATCTGGGAACTGCTTCTTTCATGTAGATAGACAACAACCCCGACTGACATCCTTGTCAAAATACATCATAAACTAGATTGATCTTTTAACCATAGTAGATTCATATTTTCAAAAGGCATTTTGGTACAGACACGAATGGCTAGGGGAAAGAAAGAAAACTGAGATAAAGGAGGACTCAACAATTATAATATGCTCAGGTCTAGAAAAATGCTTCCATTAAATGCCAGTAGAATACATTATCAATTTTAACCAATCTCTTTGAGTGGCGGCCATATTTCATTCCTAAATACTATTATCTACTATACCTCTTTTCTTTCTTCTATGGTATAATGACTTTGCATTTTTTCTGTTTCCCAAATATGTCAAATTTGGCCCCTCCAGAGATCTTATACTACCTTTTTCCTTTGCCAGCACTGCTCTCTTCCCTCCTTAACCCCACCAAGAGACTCTCCTGGCTGCTTCCTTCTTACCATCTGCATCTCCATTTAAATGCTCCCTCCTCAGAGGTCTTTCCTTTCCCTGACCTCCAGCCTCTCGTTCTGCCATAGTCTCTACTGCATCTTTATGTTTTGATTTTTTTATGATACGTTAGTTATTTGATATTACTTGGTATTTTATTGTTCGTTTGATCACATGCTTTTTCTCTCCTCCATTCAGTAGAATGCCAGTCTATGAAAGCAGGTATTTTTCTTTGTGTACACCTCTGAGTAACTGTATCTAGAATAATTACTGGCATATTAGTAGTGCCCAAGACATGCTTATTAGATGAACTAAATGAATGAATGAATGTACTTTATATTTCAGGAAAGGAGGCTCAGAGACTTTTAGTAACTAGTCCAAGAACACAGATGGGAGGTGCAGAACTAAGATGCAAGCTAAGTTACTTCTGGCCCATAAAGCCATGTTTATAACCACATGGATATAGAGAATAGATGGGTTGGTCCAACTCACAGAAAACTGAGAATGGAGGAATACTAATAAAAGAGACTCACACCTGTAGTCCAAATGATATTTGCAAGTCGTTCCTCTTTATTGGCTGGGAGTGGACAATCTGCCTCAAATGCACACAGCCTTGGATGGCCCAAGAGTCTTTGTCATGGCTTGTACTTAGAGCAGGTACAGAGCAAAGAGATCTTACAGGCCTTGAGCACTGTAAAGCCACTGAATGGACACCGTTTCCAACCTTGTGGTGACACAGTTCTCCCACTTCAATCTCACATGGGTAAATCATATTCAGAACTCTCCTCCCATTCCATTGAGGGCAGTCTTTGGACGCCAACCATTTCAATTTTATAATAATGGAGCAATAAGGAGTATGTTTTTCCTCCTTCTCTAAATGTTTATAAAGGCATGTATAGAGGAAGAACTGAGTCCAGAAGATTTCAGAATAACAGATTATTTGATGCACATTAATTCATTCGTTTGTTTGGTTGGTTGGTTTGGGTTTTGAAACCCAGCGCGCCAAATATATGGAAAAGAAAGCATAATGTTCTGCTTTCTGTAGCTATGATCATGACTTTCTGATGGTAGATGAAATACAAAGAGGCCATGAGAAGAAACAGATGAAGGTAAACAAAGTGACACATAAAACAAAACTGAAGAAGCTGGAGGGTATGCCAGGACTTTACTCTCCAGTAGATCACATCTGCTGGCAATTGGGAGAGGACTTAAAATCACCGAAAGGAATAACAGCCCTATTCTCTCCAATCACAGCAAACACAATTGTAACCTGTTTCTGTGCAAACACAGCTGTAGTTGCATATTACTAATCACTAAGTTTACATTTTAGAGATTTTCTTTGCTCACACTTGATTTCCTCATTCCACGTGTTTGAGATAGCAATGGCAAAAGAATTGCCAAAACGGCAAGGGAGGAATAGTTAACACAAGTATGAACTCGACATAGATATGATCAAAACATTTCAAACGAAACAAACAAAAAAAACCCACACAATTTGATAGGCTAGCTAGTCATTTTAAGGGAACATTCATTTGCCCAGACTTCCTGTTTGGGCATTTGTTGCTTTATAATTTTTTTAAATTCCTGTATTTTCATTATGTTTATTCTGAATCAGAGTTCTCATTATATTTCACCAGGTGAGATATAGATAGGAAGATAGGAAGCAAGAAGGTTCAGGGAGTAAAAAGTAAGTCAATAAAATATTAATGATATTCAAAGTTACTAAAAAAAAAATACGTAAAGAATCTTTTTGAATCTGCTACTTATATTGATTTTTAATAATCAGGCTGATGTTTGTCTGCCTTTAACCATGGTTATTTTTTTTACTTTATGAAAAGAAAGAAAAACTGAAATTATTTGGAAAACTTTGTTCATTTGGTAATGAGAAATAGGACACAGAGCTTCCTGTGTCTGAAAAGTCATTCAAACAAAACTCCATGAGAATCAAATTAAAAGGACTGAAGAGGGGCGGAAAATACTAAAAAATACAAAGGTCTCTGTGCTTAGCGGTCTCTCACGCTCTTTAGCTCACCAGGGGACAGTAAATGCATTCTTAAGGAGGGCCTAGGGTCCCAGATGTGGAAGCTGGATTAATTGTGACTACTTTCCCCCATCTCTTCTCCACTTTGGGTCATTCTTTACCAGCCTCTCATAACACTCTTTCAATGTGATTTTTGTTAGACAAACGGTCTCATGTTTCTGGGACTGGGAAATGGCTAACGTGAACACACAGTCATGTCCCTCCAGACTCAGGCTGATTTATGCTCCGATCCTCACCCTCCAAGGCTAGGTAGCCTGTTGGCACCCGCTAGCTCTGCAGTCGTGGGTCTGACTGTCAGCATTCCCACCATAAACTTCTGTTTTTAGAGGTTTATGACTTGGCTATAAAATGCTGCCTGGAGGTGGGGTGGGGGGGGGAGGCTGGATCTTACAAAATTGGTTTAAGTTTCAAGAGAGTTAAAAAAAAAACACAAAAAAATAAAATCATACGTCTGTAATTTCAGACACTATCTGGTGCTTCTGGAACTTTAAAAAGCCTGTAATTGTGCTGTCTGCGCACCCTACTGGCATTCAAATCAATGCTTTGAAGTCCAGTGTTTTGAATATAAAATGAAGATACTACCTTTACTTTGAAGAGAAGGTTATGAAAGAAGATTAATGTATAGCTTCGGAGGTGGGGGTGTCTTTCTAGTCAAAACAATTTTGGGATCTCTTACACATGAATCAAAGACCACATCTGGTGGTTGGAAGGAACCATACTTAAATGGAAGGATACTTCAAATGAAGCCTGATGAAAAAATTATTCAGGTTTCGTAAATCGAGGTAGTCATAAATTCAAGAGACATGTACAATTTACCAGACACAATTATCGGCCGGCTGTTCTCCCAATTGAATAGGTATATTCTTTCAATAACGCCTGTGGCACTGTGGACTTTTGGAGGAAGAAACAATGTGTGAACCAATAACAGTTGGGCTCATGCTTCCTGTAGTTTCCTCTACTCTTCCAGGACACCCATCTTAAACTTGGCTCATTGTCAAATGCTATTGCCCTGTCTGTTGCTATAGTCCAAAATACACAAACAAAAACTGAAAGAGATTTCATTTACTCATTATCAAAAATTTAGAGGGGATCGATTTTATGTCGGACACGATTCTAGGGGCCTGGACAGATATGAAGAAGAATAAGGCATACTTCCTACCTCTGAGGAAATAGAGTGTCATGATCAACACAGTTTAAAAGAGCGGTGCAGTGAGATAGTGGCCATCAATAGTAATCACCTTCATTTGGAAAATATCTGTGAGAAAGAGGCCCGGCAATCTGAATTTTTACAGGCCCTCCACATTATTCTGAAAACCAGTCCTAACATCTAAAGGCGATGTTTCTCAAATTTGTGACAGCATTAGAGACGCCAAAAGTACTTCTTAAAATACAGGTGGCTGCACCCTACCTATCCCGCACGCTTGCTGATTCAGAACTGAGTTAGGGCTCAAAAATGTGCATTTGTACAATTTCCTAGGCAATGCTGAGGCTGCTATCCTGGAAATTATATGTTGAGACACTCCGTCCCAAGGCATCCATTGCATGTAATCCATTAACTTCTTTCACTAGCTATGTAAATATCCTTGGAAGAATCAAGAAAACTATGACTGCAAGCATCTCTGTTTTGTGGTTCAAAGCGGGAGCTCCTGATGAGAAAGGCTGAGTGGGAAAAAGATGATTATTTTTTAAAAGGAGGAAACTTGTGCAAGAGTTATTTTGTAAACAAACAGGTTAGTTAAAGCCCAATGGCCACAATAGTTTGAGAAAATGTAGAGCAAACATTCAAGTGGGAGGAAGCAGAAATTTGGGCAGATCTATTTATATATGGAATAGCCAAAATTATTTTCTTTCTCTATTAAATTGCTAAATCATGTGGGATCCTGCTTCTTAGAATTTCAGGAGTAATATAGATGGAGAATGAAATATTTATTCTGCGTCAGTTTCCTGGCTTCTTACAGGAGAGGCAGATTCATATTTTCTTTTGATTTCTTAGGCATAAGAAATCATTGGCTTGACTTGAACCTACGTTTTCCTTTTCAATCCACACGCCATTTTTTTAAAACTGGAAAATGTGTGATTTAGAGTTCAGAGAACGGAGTTTGAGTATTGGAATGCGACTGGTAATTCATAGCCAAAGCTCAAAGTTGTAAAAAGCCATTGCTTGGAGTTTAGTTATCCAGGAACTTCATAGCAAGGTAATTACGAAATCAACCACCCATCCATTCATCCATCAATCCATCCATCCATCCATCCATCCAACCAACCAACAATAAAAAAGAACATCTGACTTAAGTAAATATGCAACTCAGTGCATGAAGGCAGAAATTAAATAGTGAATTCATTAAGATTGTGATAGACTATATTTAAAAAAACCCACAACTTTGACAGGGGCTAGAGCCAGAGGACCTAACTTTGTCTAAAAGCTGGAGTTTGAGGTCAGTGAAGACTTCTTTGAAGAAAAGACACTTAAAGGGCTATCTGAGGGACAGGGAGGAAAAGACAGAAACCAGGGAAAGAGTCACGTATACTAGTCAAGCAGGGCAGCTTATGTCTAGGACATGAGGCAGAAAGACAGAAGGCCAGGAAGATGAATGATACTAGAGATAATGTCTGGGGGGGTCTGTAAATCCAGTTACTCAGGCCATATGGAAGGGAAGTCAGCAGGCCCCTGACATAATCAGATTTGCATTTTTAAAGAATCACTCGTGGCTTCTATATGCAAAATGCACTGAAGGAGTGACAGGCTGCATTCAGAGCAGACATAAAATAACAATTTAAAATTCCCATCCTCATTCAGTTCCTAAAGGAAAACGAAAAACAGAAAAACAAGAAAAACTTCATGGGTTTTGCTCTTTCATGACACCACATACTATTATTATAGTTTTGCCCCTTACAATGAGCATTACTTGGTTCTGCACATAAGAAAAATATTTTTCATTTTGAGCAAACACAAAATGTACAGAGAAGATACAGATGAGAGAAATGAATCGCTCAATCTCTATGTTAGGAGCTAAATTGTGTTCTCCTCCTCAGATTCACATGATGAAGTCCTAACACCCAGTACCTTGGAATGTGACTGTGTTTGGAGATAGGGCCTTTTATGGAGTAATTAAATTAACATGAGGTCATATCTCTTTTAAAGGTCATTGCCAATCTCTTTTAAAGAAGAGGAGATTAGGACTCAAACCCAAGGAAAGATCAAATGAAGACACAGAGAGAAGAGAGCCGTCTACAAAACAAGGAGATCAGTCTAAGAGCTACTGACTTCACTACTTGCACTTCTAGCTTCTAAAATTGTGACAAAATACATTTCTGTTGCTTAAGCCACCCGCTCTGTTTTCTTCTGTTATGACAGTCCTAACAAACAAATATACTTGATATCCAAAATTCTATGTTTAAAAAAAAAAAATCACCATCGATTTTCTTAGAACATGTGCTCTCTTGATTTGAAATATGTTCATTTCTCAGCAGAAGTACAAATGAAAGAGAAAATAATTTGTAAGATTTGGCAGGGGGGAAAGGGGTGAGAGATGGGGGAAGAACCAAAGGAATGTGTGTGATGTGTGAAGTGAAACCTCACAGTCATTACAGGGAACTCCCACATTGGTTAGACTTCCAAGTGAAGGCTGTACACCGTCCAAGAATGACTACATTGGCAAATTTCAGAGACCCAGGTGGTGTGATTAGCTCTGCCTTCACCACGAAAATCAACCGTTAACGATGTTCTGAAAACGAAAATACCACATGCCCACATTCAAGTCAGGGAGATTTTCTTCCTCTTGCCTATTTCTGTTCAAAATTATCAAACATGTATCTTGCATATGTCTACTGGTCTACTATGTATAGAGTGTCTTCAGGGGATAAAAAGAATTTTAAGGGGTGGCCCATGACGTCTAGGAAGTCAAGTTAGAAATCAGTTAACACTGACATGACAATTTGTTATCTTTCAAAGTGGGTAAACAGGCATTGGTTTGGAATGGTTTTCCAAGTGATGGCAGGGTTCTTCACAGGTGGACACACCTGTCTGCATGGCCTGACATCCAGAGGACACTAACATCCATCCATTCACCCCTGTTAAGTCAGCTGGAGACATACACACCAAGCCATGGGGACACACAGCTTTTACTCTTCTTGTTTGTCATTGAGCAGTTTCTTTTTCTCTGTGGTTTCTTTAGCTTTGTTTCTCATGAAAGCACAGCAGGTACAACCATTTTAACTCCATTCCTGGCTGAGATCCCCTTTGTAAACACTCCCTTAAAGTTAAAGTGAAAACTATTGTTCCTTTTCCGACAATGAAAAAGTGCAATGTGCTTTTCTTCTGTTGCATAAAATATCAAAAACACACAGCCAGGGCCTCTTGCATGCAAATGCCTCCTTGACTTCCCCTTATATTTCTGGGTTCCTTGGGACTTCCAAACAACTTCTGTTTCTCTGTGTCTTTTCTTTTCTCTTTTCTGCTGACAGAGAAATTCTATCATCTCGTTCTTTGGAAATCAATGCAAAACCATTTGGACACTTTGTTCACCACATGGCTCTTTAGCTTTGCAGTACTGGACATTTTTTATCCCTAGCAGACATTGGCAGCATCTGAGATTGTTGATCGATAGGCATAGAGAAGACTGGGCACTCAGTAGGCCTTATCATTATGATGCCAGATACAGATCAACATTCCATGTACATATTTTAGCAAGCACAACATATTTATAATTACATTGGAATTCTTTGATTTGAAGCAAAGATACAGAAAATCAGTTTGATAAACTACTTTAAAAAAAAAAATTCTATTGCTTTGGGCCCTAGAGCTAGAAAGGAATGTAATTAAAAGGAAACAATAAGGAAAAAAGTGATATACAGAGCAAGAGTTTTACCTGGCAAAGCCGACCCCTCTGCTGACTCCATTAGCATCTCTTAGTATTCTTGTGGAAATGACATGTCCAAAGGGTTTCAGCATATTCTCAAGTTCCTGCTCATCCATCGAAATGGGAAGATTTGAGATGTATAGGTTTGTTGGGTCTTGCTCTTGTTGCTGAGGAAACGAAAGAAACAAATGCAGTAAGTTCTAAATATTGAGAAACTTATTGAACAAATGGATAAACTTTTCATTAAACTGCCTTCTAGACTCAAAGTGCCAACACGGTCTTGAGAATTCTTTCACTAAGGGCACAACTTTTCTTGTTTTCTTTTTATTTTTTTTAACTGACATCCTTTCTTGACAGAATGCTTCTCATAGAAACAGTATCATCAATGAAAATCAATCTTTCTGCCAGCCTTCCTTAGAAGAGACTAATAAACTTTTATTGCAATTAAACTAAGGTAAATAGGTATATTCTTTTCTATCACTATTCACTACTACTTCTATTACCACTCTACCTACCATCACCACTAGTTATAATGTTGAATTTAATGCAACATTATAGCTCAAAATACACTAGGCAGTGTTTCAAATACCTAATATGCATTATCTCACTCAAAAGCCCCAATACATTTAATTGTTATTATTTTACGGATGACAAAATTGACCCCTAACTTGTACAAGTTACACCTGGTAAGTGTCAAAGCCAGGGCTGCCATCTGGGCTTGTTACCCAAGTTCATGGGCTTCACTACCTGCTACCCTGTCTTCCACTAGACCAATGGGAACGGAAAGTATGGTCCCAGAACAGCCTCAGCAGCCTCAGCATCACCAGGGATCTTGCCAGAAATGCAAATCCCCAGGCCCCACCCAGAACTACTGAATCAGAAACTTGAGGTTGGGATAAGCAATCTGTGTTTTGAAAAGCCCTCCAGGCGGTGCTGTCCTGAAGCATACATGGATATTTGTATGCAAATGAGATTATGAAGTTTATCATTTTCTAATCCAGCAGCTATAGTGCTTAAATAAGCTTTGCTTAATAGAATGGGGAAACAAACAATTGCTAGCCTTACTTCTATGTGTGTGAATGCTCTCTGTTTCACGCAATGAATTAGTAAACTGGAACTTAGTTTCCGGTATGTCTCAAAAATAAAACATAGCCATCGACCTGACATAATTAATTAATACTATCAAAACATATTACATATTTCACTGAACCATTATATTTTAACCAAAAATAACAACCTTAACATGAAAGATAAGTGACCTAAATTGGAAAAAAGCAATTCTGAAGACTATAGTAAATGACATTATGTAATATAGTAAAATAACTTTTATGAAGAAATGACATAGTTTGTAGAAAATTTGATGTTTTAAGCATAACGAAAAAATATAATAAACAAGATTAAAAATATTACTTTAGGTCAAGAAACAATTTTTGTAAAAAACTAAAACTCCATTATTTTTAACAGCTCTAATATTTTTACTAAGCTTTAGATGAATAAAATCTATTATTAGGTTCATTTTGTTTTTCATTTTTTAAATTTTTATTTATTTATTTATTTATTTATTTATTTATTTATTTATTTATTATTTTTCTTTTTTAAGGAGAGCGCAACTCATAGTGGCCCATGCGGGAATTGAACCAGAAATTTGGTGCTACCAGCACCACGCTCTACCCAACTGAGATAACCAGCCACCCCTAGGTTTGTTTTTTAAGCATAGTTTAGTTTTCAAACATTTTTGTCACCACAGAAAATAGTAAAGGTAAACATAATAAATCAGAAAAGACAACACAACGTTAGTATTTGGGAATAGCATAAATGTAGAAAATGTACAACTGTCGTCAGTATCTTTCTCTTTCTCTCCCTCTACATATGCGCGCACACACACACACACACACACACACACACACACCCCACTAATAAATGGTATGATCCTAGAGAGGAAACACAGAAAATATTATATTATCGTATCCTAAGTGGTCATGAACATGTCTATTGATTCTTTTCCTGGGGTGGTAAAAAAAAAAAAAAAAGAAAAGAAAAGAAAAGAAAAGAAAAGAAAAGAAAAGAAAAGAAAAGAAAAGAAAAAGTGGCGTTTCAGAAACAGAATAACAAACCTTATGCACATACAACTTTCAAATTTATAGGATTCGCTACTCATCATTTAATTTCAATCTTCACATTGTTACTCCAAATGTAACTGGGCAGATATCATGATACTTATCTGCTAATGAGGAAATGGAAGCATGGAAGTTTCATCATCTTGTCCAGGGATTCCATAATCAGGGACAAGGTTAGAATTATATGTAGGGACTAAGTTTCCTATCTTCCACTCAGTTTACTTTCCACTAGCCTCATGTTTCCCAAGCTTCAATCATTTGCATATCATTTTAGAAAATTTTGCCAGCTGTTTACCCTGTTTCCCTGAAAATAAGACCTAGCCAGACAATCAGCTCTAATGCGACTTTTGGAGCAAAAATTAATATGAGACCCAACCTTATGTTATATTATATTACATTATATTATATTATATTATATTGTATTGTATTATAAGACAGGGTCTTATAGTAAAATATAAAAACATAAAAGTTTCTTTTAAATCAACATACCTTTGGGCTTAAGTAAATTAATTTCAAAAGTTAACTATGTTGCTACCATAACTAAAACGCCGGTATCACTTGGCATAAACAAATTACTGCAAAAATAAGAAACAGATCAATGTTATTAAATTATAGTAGATACTCATTGTTTGCAGATGTCTTTGACCCTCGTGGTTGACTCTCAGTTACAAACGAGATTCGTAATTAAAATAGGTGTGAGACGCACACTACCACCAGACAGGGTCTTTTTCCTGGGAAGAATTGGAATTGAGAAAGAATTAAGAAAAGAACAATTTTCTTATGTTTGATTTCCACATCCTATACACGTACATCAATTCAAGTTCCAGGAGAGATAGGTCCATGTCGCATAACTTGGGAATTCCTGTGTTAACCACAGCTTCTAAGAGGATGGGCTGCGGCACATGGTGGTCCTCTGAATGGATTGGAATTTGCCCAACATTTTGCACTCCTTTATCCTTGATCAGGCTACATAAGTATAAGCAAACAACCACCCTTTCCCAGGGTACTGTACAGGTCTTTACATTTTCTCTAGGCAGCAGTGCACCAGTTTGTCCTGATGAAAATCCACTTCCAAATTCCCCAATTGTAGAATGCATTGCAGCTTCTCGAAATGGTGTGGAGTAAACACATAGAGCTTAGTACATAGGGATTGCCCAGTAAGCTATTTTCTGAATCCAAATTCAAACAGTAAGGACAACTTCTTAATTTGTATTCACAGGGACAACAAAGCATTGGACAGTGTCATTTCTTAATTTGTATTCACAGAAAGAATGTAGCGTAGGGCAGTTATTTATTAAGTAATTCTGTCCTTTGAAATGCAGTGTTAGTCCTGAATATATTTGTTGACTTGACAATAGATTTTAATTTCTGCATAGAATGAATTTTAAAATAATACATAGATTCATATTTTCACTTCCAATTCTATTTACGTATCAGGTTTATGTAAATAGATGGTGACTTTCAAGAGATTATTTGGCATTATGAACCAAAGAGCACTTTCCTCTTAACTTTTCGGAAACAAATTCTCCTGTGATCATTGTGATCTTAGAGAACTTTTAAAAATCTTTTCTTTAACTTAAATTTTTCATGATCATTTAGTTTTAGAACGAACCTAAGGGGGTATCTTATCCAATCTGATCATTTAACAGATGGAAAAAAAGCAGAAGCTAAAGGAATGGGTAGGACTTGGTCAAAGTTGCTAAGATAATTAGTAACATGTAGAAATAGAACCCATGTCCTTTTATACCTGGTCCAATGTTCTTACAACTTCATGACACTGCCTTTTCTTTTAAAATCCAATGAATAGTAGGCAGCAGTTTATGGTCCAAAGGAATATTAGTACAGACATAAATGAATATGTCCAAACTCATTGTTTTATTCACATTTGCTTGTTCATTAATTAGCTTTGGCAACAGAGTTCAGGCTATGGAAAGAAAAAAAGAAAGAAAGAAAAAAAGAGTTCCTCACATTAACTAGCATTTTACACATAGTAACTGAATGAATACTCTGCAGTGCATACCAGTTTATAAAAGTGTATGACTACAATTCATACATCGATTGCACTTAATTAATAACAAAAGTAACTCCCCCATTTTGGTTTGTTTCTACATGTTTTCATCTGCACTGGGATTTCTTGATTTTTTACTTAATTTTGTCAAAAAATGGTGAAAATGTTAGAAAAGTACCCTCTCCATTGTTACGGGAACAGAGACAAGTCATTTCACTCAAGAATACATCAATTTATTTCATAAATTTCTTTTTCCTGAAATGATTTCACTTTTTCTTCGTGGTGGGTTTTCTTTTTTTGTTTTGTTTTGTTTGCTTGTTTGTTTTTTGCATATGTAAACTTTCCAATAAGATTTATTGGCACTCAATTGCTTTGTAACAGTTTAAAACAACTTCAGAACATTTCAAGGTAGCTAAGCAAATTAAAAATAAAAAAAGTGTTGCTCATATCTAGATCAAAGGTTATGTCTGGGGCTGTTTTTGGATATGGGTTATGGCTATTATACCAGGGAGGTGCCAAAAAAATGCATACAAGTGGACACTTTGGTCAACGTTGCTCAAGCAGTGTTTGCTGTAATCAGAAGTGTTTGGACACTGATGGTAACCACTTTGAGCACCTATTGTAATTGCAGAAGTGAAATGTATTCATCTTTTGCTATTGATATATATTCAGTATTACAATTTTAATACAGTTTTCCTTTCTTAAAATGTGTATACAGTTTTTTGGCACCATTTGTATATAAATGTTTCTGAAAAAGATAGTAGAACAATATTTCAAAACTTAATCTCATAACTCTCATTCTTGGAAAAACTATATTTAAATATTCAGGGAGTAGTTGTTAGCATTAGATATTTTAGAGCAACTTTTCTCAAGCTACTTAGGTCTGCAGCCATTTTTATTTCCAACCTGTCATGGACCAATATTTGTAAATTACAATAAAAATAAGTTAATAGAAAATAAAATATAATTAAAATATGCTAGTTGTAATTTTATTATTATTACATTCAACAGACCAAAATTACATTTGGATTAAATGTTATATTAATGTGATATTGTTATAAAGAGTTTTAAATGCTTACTCTCAATTTCTGTGCTATTTTATTATGAACAGGTACTATTTGATGAATCAAACTTTAACACTGTTTTAAGGTCCTATATTACTACTTTTTTCTATCATAATATAATACTCTATGGGTGTTATTATGTTATTAGTTTTTTGCTTATTTATGTACTATCAAGTCCTTTTTTAATCACAAAATTGTGTGTAATCAATTTATAGTCATTTATGGACTACTAGGTGGACAAAGCCATTTCAAGATGAATTATCCTGATTAGTAGTGACCAAACATCCAGAAAATATCCTGAGGAAGTTTGAAGCAACTCTAATACAAACATGAGGGTATAATACTTAAAAATACATCGAAAGGGATGTTTATATAGACTGAAGATAACAATATTATCTTATATAGAGTTTTATAGTATTCAATGTGTTTCAGGGTTATTTTATTTCATGTGGTCCTGTATAATAACCCTATGAGGTAGACAGGGCAAGAGTTATTATTTCTGTTCTACAAATGAGAAAGCTGGTTCTGCTATCTTAAGAGGGTTACTAATGTCACATGGCTAATAAGTAAATAAATGACATCATAAGTGATATTTTTTGGACCCTTGCTCTAGTATTCTTTCTACTACACTACACCAACTCAAGATTGCCTATAAAATATTGCTATTTATTGTATTTCACCTGGAGAAAAGAAAATCAATGGGAGACAAATGAACAGTTGTTTTTTTAAATGGAATAGTCTATTTTAAATGTTGTAGCAATTTAAAAATTAATAATATTAAAAACTAAATGTTTTCTCTCACCTGAAAACAGAAGCAGGGGGGTCAGAGCCTCCTGTACTAACAAACTGAAAGCTATCTGAGATTTTAGAACTAGTTTAACACTAACTTTGTACAAAGATGTTCTCACCCTTCTAGCAATATTCCCAGCATGTTTGATACATGGCTATAGTTGTTACAGCATCTCTAGATGAGATGTGGAGGAAGCCTGCCATTCTGTCAATATTAGCATCAGTATCCTATATGTGTATGACCATTTAATTTATATGCCAACTTGACTGGGCCACAGGGCCCAGACTGCATGTATAGCAGTAAAGCAGATTGCACTTTCTAATGTGGGTGGGCCTTATCTAATCAGTGAAGGCATGAATGGAACAAAAAGGCTGATCCTCTCCTGATTTAAAAGAGAATTACTCCTGCCTAATGGTGTTCAAGCTGGGGCATTGATTTTTTCCCCCTATCTTTGGACACAAACTGAAACAATGGCTCTTCCTGGGTCTTGAGCTTGCTGACAGTAGATCTTGGGATTTGTCAGTTTCCACAATTGTATGAGCAGATTTCATATAATAATACACACACACACACCCAATGGTTCTAATGGTTCTATTTCTCTGAAGAGCTCTAACTAATGCAGTGTGTTAATTTTGTCAAATCTGTATTGCTAAGAAAGAAAAATGACACAGGTTCAGCTCTCACCTTCACACTAGGACTTCTGCATTCTCTACTGAAACCGCCATGGCCTTTGAAAGAGAGAAGCACAGCCTTCCCCTAAGATAGGTGATCCAGAAGCATAAATTGAGGTTATGCATTAAAGAGCAAAGGGAAATATAAAGAAGGACTGGACTGCCAAGAAGTGAGCTTCCACCCCCAAAAGGTGTCTAATAAATGTGTCCTCTGTCCTAATCATTTAATTTATATGCCAACTTGACTGGGCCATAGGGTACTCAGACAGTTGATCAAACGTTATTCTGAACGCATCTGTGAGGACGTTTTCTGGATGAGTTTGACATTTGAATCAGTAGACTAGGTAAAGCAGATTGCTCTCTCTAATGTGGGTGGGCCCTTCACGAAGCGGTGAAGGGGGCTGCCCTGTGTTTTCAATTGCCTTCTCCCTCCACTAAAAGACAGGGTGATTTCTCTTTCCCTAGTTTAGCATGGTGATAAAATTAGAGGAGGCTGCCTACCAGTTTTTCCTCTCAAGGTACCAATAAGAACAACTTTCCTAAACTGAAACCCAAGAAGAACAATTTCCCTAAGGAACACATAGTTTAAAAGAAGTATTTCTTTATTTCAGATTTAATGGAAGCACAGCATTGGCAATTGGAGTTCACGTCACCAAGTTCAATCAGAGGGTTCGACCCTGGAGAACAAACTCTGCAGAGTCCTGGCTGTGAAACTGTGGTTGGTGCTCAGGACAACCTGAACCACCAGTCATGTGTGCTGTTCTGCAGGGCTAGGACCAGCTTTTACTTGTAGATCAATTGAATAGCCTCAAGTGGACATGAGCAGTGAATGATCAATGAGCCTCTGGAGTCTTTAGGACTGAATTTGCTTTACCTGTGTTCCTGGAACAGGTGGCCAGATTGGACTCCTGGCTTTCCTTGACTTCTCCCTCCACATGCACCTCCTGAACGCGAGCTCAGTGTCACCAGTTATCAGCCCTGATGTGATGGTTTCCCCTGTGAGAAAATGCTAAATTAACATTTTACAATATTGAGATCTCTCTATAGTTTTCTTGTAGTATATTTACTATATCACAAATATATATGGTCTTGTATTCAGGGTCCTGACAGTCAAAAAATGAGAACAGGAAACAAAACTATAGAGAACTACTCAATATTGTAAACAAATCATACCACATTTTCTCAGAGTCTAATTCATCCCTCTGAAGGGGCTCTCCAGGGATATCTACTTTATCAGCTTGCTGAGAACTCTGGGACAGAACGTTGTTACCTGATTTGTGATAATGACCATAATCTTCCTTCAAACAACTGGGATTATGGGATGGCATTAATGTAGCCGTAATTTATGATGGTACCTTATTAATTTCTTCTGAGATAATCACAACCGATATAGAACAGATGCAAACCATTTTTGTATTTTCTGTTTAAACTATGACAGCTTAGTCTTGCTGAGGCTTACACACACAAATGGGTCACTGAGATGTAAAATATGTTAGGGATGTAGCGATCCCTCAAGGGCAACCGTTTCCTTTGTATTCTATGCAAATGACACTCCCAGAGCACAGCAAAAATGGTGACTATTGGAACTGCGAAACAGAGCTTATGTGGCAAAGACCAGTCCCACAAAATTTGGGCAGCTTGATAAAATACAAACACCCTGCTAAATTTGAATTTTCTATAAAATTATGTATGTATGTATGTGTGTGTGTGTATATATATATATATGTATGTATATATATACATATATATTATAATTATAATATATATATTATAACTATGTCGCAAATATTACATGGGACATACTTATAGTAAAATAATCCTTGCTATATAGAATTAAAATTTTATCAAGTCACAGAAATTATTTGTTATTAGATCGGATTCATATCATTATCATTTTATGGTACAGTGCTATCTAATGTTTATTTTAAACTTACTATGTGCTAAGCACTATGCCTTAAAGTTATTTAAATTCATTATGGTTCTATTCCTTAAAACAACTCTTGAGGTAAATAAAGTTACCGTCCTCATTTTACATGTAAGGAAGTGATTCAATTGCCTAGGGTTGCACAGCTATTAAGAAATCCAACTAGAATTCAAATCCCAAGCTATTTGAATCAGAGGACTGAGATTTCAAATTAAGCACAGAGTATTCAATGTATGGTTCACAACTTGTTCTGAGAGGTCAAGGTGAGGGAGCCACCATTCGATGGATTCCTGTAGGTGTTCAATGTGTGAACTCACTTGGAAGTGCAATTTACCTTTCTAAGAATGAAGATCACTTAATCATACCAAGGGAATGCGTTAGCAAAAGAAGATCCAAAGTTGTCGTACTTACAAGGCTGAAGCAACACACTTTCCCAAGTTACTAAGAAAAACATACCTGGCTAGTTTCCTTCTAACTTCTATTACAGAAGGATACATTAAAAAAAAATGTGTGTGTGTGTGTGTGTATATATATATATATATATATATACACACATGTATATATATTTACTATATAGAAAGTGAAAAACCACAGCTTTGTATAGAAAATGTTGCTATTGCATTGTGTTTTTTAAATCTACTTTTATTTCTAAATTGTTGAATGTCAATGTCACAGGAAACTGGCTTTCTAAAACCAAGCTCATTCCATACGTTATAGAGGAAGAGAAAACAGTCAACTCTACACTAGCACTGAAAAAAACAAACAAAAAACAAACAGAAAACAAATTCAGCTGTACCTTTGAATCTTGTCAGTCTGTGAAGGATGGCATATCTGAGGTTTATTTAATCCTTGTCTTTCCACAGGGAGCCTAGATAGGCTGCAAAATATTCGGTGGCCCATGATCCTTAACATCAGTTTGGAGAAAGTGTGTGTGTGTGTGTGTGTGTGTGTGTGTGTCTCACAATAAAAAACAATCTATCAATGCAA
Source organism: Rhinolophus ferrumequinum (assembly GCF_004115265.2). Lineage (NCBI taxonomy): Eukaryota > Metazoa > Chordata > Mammalia > Chiroptera > Rhinolophidae > Rhinolophus > Rhinolophus ferrumequinum. The sequence continues at coordinate 20,341,494 of NC_046300.1, forward strand.
GAATGCAGGGGTGGGTGGGGGAAGGAACCTAACTAGGTGCTACTGCAGTGCATCCATTTCTTATATAGACCTTGTAACGCTGAAGGACAAACAGCAGAGGAGGCGCAACAGTGAGTTACAGGTATTCAAGTGAGACAAACCACTTTGCCTTTCAAAAGACTGACTTCCATCATCATCACCAGCTTTTCTGTGGCACTTATCTTAATTATAATTTTCTTAAAACTCGTGAGTGAGAAAGAGATCAGTCCTCTTCTTAATGTGGTTCAATAATGAGTTTAAATGATATCACCAAGACTGCCTAGAAGATCAGAAAGGAATGCAGGTATTTCAGTTTTCTGCTCAGTTTTTATCTATAGGAAACTTGTGGCTGAGTAGACTGGCACACTTGAAAAATGGGAGGCACTTAGGGTCACAACACTAATCCGAGTTACAGTCACTTGTTGATTTACATATCTTGACTCAAGGCACTTTACTAAATGGATCATGCACTTATTTTTGACATCAATGCTATTGACCATTTATTTATTCACTCACTAAACATTTAGTGTTCCAGTATATGCCAGCCACTGAGCTAAATCCTGAGGACACAAACATGATAGGCCAATGATTCTTGCCTGCCTTAGAGAGTTGAGCCTAGTGGATAGTTTACAACGGAATTTCAGTAATAAAGAGCTAGCTTTCCTTAGCTAACACATTAATTAATACAGCCAAGAATGTAGATATCTGCCATGATCTTGTAGTCTGTCACTTCAAATTCTATGTCTCTCAAAATAGTGATTAGATAATCTAAATTATTTCTAAATGATGTCTCAGCTATATAATGAACATGACAATTGCTTCTGGAAATATAAAAACAAAGAAACGAAACATCCCCTGGGACATGTTAAGCCCTAAGACAACCAAACATTTCAGTTTGGGCTGGACTATTTATATACTTTAATTTCAACAAAAATAATTTTATTCATAAACATCCAAAAAACTTCGGGTGGGAATAATCTGTGAATAGATAGTGACATGACGGCTCTGACATTAATCAGTTCTGTGACACTAACTACTGTGTTTCCCCGAAAATAAGACCTAGACGGACCATCAGCTCTAACGCGTCTTTTGGAGCCAAAATTAATATAAGACCCAGTATTATATTGTATTATACCTGGTATTATATTATACCTGGTATTATATTATACCTGGTATTATTTTATGTCTGATATTATATTATATTATATTATATTATATTATATTATATTATATTATATAAGACCGGGTCTTATGACATATTAAAATAGACCGGGTCTTATATTAATTTTTGCTCCAAAAGATGAATTAGAGCTGATTGTCCACCTAGGTCTTATTTTTGGGGAAACTCGGTGGTTATTAACATTTCTCAGTAGATTTCCTGAAATTTAAAGCAGAAATAATAACACTATTAACCTCAGAGTGGTATGAGAAGTCAATGATAACAATAAACTAAAAATTTAGTAGCGTGCCAGGTACACAGGAGAAGTTCAGTAACTCACTATTACTTCTGTAATTATTGTTAAAGTTTAGGAATAGAGGAAGTTAAGATATTACAAGAGGACAGTTACTAACTAAATGTAAGTTGTGTTCATCAAATAATGAACAACAATTATTGCTATTTAGAATCTGTCTCATTGAGTTCCTCATAGGTGTACACTTAGTAGACAGTACATTAAACTATGTAAAGGTGGGCATATTCAATTGATGATGTGATCCTGAAAATGTGGCCACTGTATCAGCAAGAGAATCTAGAAATATATCACATAGGTAGGGGGAAGAGAATACTGTTCATATCATTCATGAGCTAAAAAGATAAATGATTTATTACTGGGCTCATTAATCAAAACCATGTGGCTTTTTTTTTTTTTTTTCAGAGCAATTCCACTGTTCAAGTCAATTAGCCCAGAGCTCTTACACTGAAGAAGCTACAATGTTATTCAGTCTTCCATGGGAGTATTTAGAGTATAAAATAAATGCTATTATTCAGAAGATACTGAATTGCTAAGCTTCTTAAATTCATACAATTGGGAACCCGCAGTACATTAAGATGCTGAAACTCATTAAGAGTCTTTTTTCCCCAGCGTTACAGTCATCGGCATTCTCAGCACAGTTAAGAACAATAAAAGGCTCCCGGCTTCCAAGGAGAAAGTGACGGGCTCCTGCAGCCCTACTCCAATGAATCGTTGAGGCAGAACTGGCACCCAACCTTTGAGACAATGGCAGCTTCTGCTGGATTACTCTAATGCTTGACTAGGACTGCGGAATTAGCTAATACGCTACACTACAGAAGAGAACAAAGTAGCTAGTTTATATCATTTATCTTTACCTTGTTACAGCTCTATTACAAACATTGGAACATACACATACACAATGTTAATAATGATTTTAACCCATAAAACAAAATCAGAATCTAGGAGTCTCTTATATAAGTGAATAACTAAATAAATGAATAAGTGAATAACTAAATAAATGTATTATTAAAGTATAATACAACCTAATAAATGTAGGGGGAATGTTGGAATTACAAATCACTACTTGGCAACCATAATAGAAGGAATGGGATAAGGCAGTAGTTACTACATTTTAGTAATGTACAGACCAGTGATTCTGAAAGGGAGCAATTTTGGCCCCCAAGGGAAATTTGGCACTATATGGAAACATTTTTTTTCTTTGTCACAACTGCAGTGAGAGAGCTGCTAATGTATACCACCGCATACAGAAAGCCAACTACAAGTGAAAATTATCTGTAAAAGAAGGCATCTGTTTTGCCATGTTGAGATAACCTGGTATCAATCCCTTTAAAGAAGAGGAAAAAAATATACATGCGATGATGTGTCTATTGCTATATATCACTATATAGTACATATTTTATATAAATATATGCAATAGACTCCCAGTGTTGACGAGGTTATTTTTATTAAAGATAATTTAAATATGTGCAAACATTTAATTACAAGATATAAATGCCTCCCTCTGTTTATAGCTTGAATGCAACTATTAAACCAAATATACTTTAAAATTGCAGAGAAGCAAAGTTGCATCACCAATACAATTTAATTAAAACATTAATTTAAACAGCATGGACGATGTTGTTTTGCCAAATCTAAATTGCCACTTGCAACGTGAATATGCTACTGTCCGCTGAACTACCAAATATTTTTGCAATTCATGGGCTATATTCTTTTTACCACATGACATTCTGATTCTTCTGCCACTTTCATCTATTTGAGTTACTGCGAAACCTTCATCTGAGCATGGCTTGCCAGGCTGAACAGCCTTCATTTGGCTTCAAAGAGTCATTTACTGATTAGGTCTACCTTGTTGTTTCCTCGTTAGCCGCAGACAGTGACAAGAAGTCTCCATGGCACTATGTGATTACATGGCACTATGTGATTACAGACATAAATGCAGACTGGTCAACCAGATGACCTCAAATGTGCTGTCATAAAATTTTTAAGACTGTTAGAGACTGGAAAGCCTCAAATCTTATAAATTCTCATAGAGAACTCATGAATCCTTAAAACTTATTTCCACGGACTCCAGTGAAAACGATGCCAATACAATGAAAAATTGCCAGAAAGTTTCATGGCTGATCTGCTTTCAAATTCAGAAGCACTTACTTATTAGCTGCATATAAGTTTATATATATATGGAGATTGTAGACACACACACACACACACACACACCCACGAAGGTCAGACAATTAAATTCACGAAATTTCCACCGTGTAAGCGCACATGCACACACACACATACATAAACACACACACACTCTATTTTTTAGACGAGTGAGTTCATCTCCCTGATTTTTTGTTTCCTTATCATTTAAAAGAAGGATACTGCTCCTGCAGGATTCCTGTGAGGGCTAAATGGATACTTTATAGATGTTAACATCCACGTGTTCTCCTCTTAAATCTTAAACTGCCATACACATTCACTAGGTGCCACCTATATTTTCTTCTTAAGTAAATGAGAAACAGAATAAAATTAAGCACTTGAGGGAATCGGTAACTGCATCTATTTCAGATGCTTTCATTAAAGAAAGCACTAAATCAAAATGTGTCTATTTAGAGGTAATGGTATTTAATTTATTATTGATTCTGTGAAAACTACCTGTTTAGCATTAGAGGAAATCAGAACTCTAAGAAGACAAGTAGGAAGTGCGGTGAGGACAGAAATCATGGCTCCTTTTTATTTTTTTCCATCTCCAGGTCCTTGTGAACCTTTTTAAAAATTGTCAAATTACGACTCACAATGGCTAAATACGACAAAAATATACATAGAGAAAAGATTGATGAATTTCAGATGCACTAAAAAGAAAAACACTATAAAATTCATAGAATTAAAAATATTTTCCAGGCAGGGAGAAATTCCAAGTTCCTCAGGCAGGAAAGAGTTTCCTGGGCACAGGGTAAACCCAAACGACCAGTGGGGCTGGGACATAGTGAGCTAGGAGGTAGTGTCAGGAAGTGACATTGGAAAGGTGCAGGAGCCAGATCATATATGGCGTTGTCAGCCATGCGGGGCCTACATGCTGGGATCTGGGATTATGTTCTTCCATGCAGTGGGAAGGCGTTGAAGAGTTTCAGTGGGGAAAAAACACTATCTCATTTATTGAGAGAAGACATTTGTTTGTAAGAAAATGGAGAGCTAATGAATGTTGCAGGGCTACCATTAGCTCAGGAGATATTGCAGTAGATCAGAAGAATGATTATGAAAACAACAGTAGAGATGGTGGCAGTCAAAAAATTGTTTTTTAGGTACATTCGACATACTTTCTGATGGATTGGATGTGAGGAATTTGAGAAAGGATGGTTCAAGGATGATCTCAGGGTTCTGACGTGTGCATCTTGACCCATTTTCTTATGATAGAAGACATGAAGGATCATATTTGAAGGGAAATCTAGGACTCTCTTTTGGATACTTTAAGTTTGTTATGTCCATTAGACATCTAGGTTTGTGATCTGACTCATTTAGTTTCAATGAATAAAGAGTACTGATGATGTATAAATGTAAACACTCAGAGACCCTGACATAACCCAAGCCCAGTTTCATAGGCTAATTTGGCCTAACACATTTATAGCGCTAAGCAGACAAGAAGCGTATTCTCCATATAAGCAAGAGAATGCACATATTGGATCATAAAATACTCTATTAACAAGCAAGGCACCTGAGTGATAACCAGGTCCAAGATTTTCTCAGAGGACAGAAAAGACTTGCCCGAAGTCCCAAAGTAACTTCATACCTGGATATTACGTTCTCCCAGCATATTGAACTTAGGTTCAATATGCCTATCTTTATGAAAATTTGCCTGACTCTAGTAAAGAGTATTTTCACAATGTACAAGTTCCCTTCAGGTTATTTGGTTGTAGAACCTTGAACTCAAAGCATGATTTGGTCCAAGCCCACACTTGCTAAATGAGATCTCTGTTTAACAAGCGCCATAGGCGATTCATGTGTATGTAAGAGTTTGAGACACACTGTTTTAGAAGTTAAATCACTCTTGGTTTTAGGGAGGATTATTTAGCATACCTCTAGGTTCACACAGGAACATGAGGACAAAAACTGGCATTGTTCTCACTCAAATGATTAACTAGCCCACTCATATTCAAAGAGGAATGCTGCCATTAAAAACAAAACTATGTGTGCATGTACTGACTTGGAAATGTATCCAAGATACGTTGCTGATTTTTTTTTTTTTTCTAAAAGCTGGTTGAAGAACAGCAGGTAGGGCAACACCATAGAAGATGCTTGAGCCCTCTTTTGTACCATGGCACATCCCCTTAGCCCATCTGATTACAGCACCACCATGGGGAACAGCCACAGATATTGTTGCTAGTCCCATGCAAGGACATTCAGGGGTCCCTCTGCTCTGCCTTTTCCAAAGGTTGATCATCTGTGCACAGGCACAGCCCAAAGTGCACGCAGTTTAATATGTACCCCAGGGACAAATTTCCACCAATAGCGTATGGAAGATGGATAATAAATGCTCCAGCATCCTTGTCTGAGGTGCATTCCACATTGTTCCTCAGAGTTTTCCCAGCAGAACTGAGCTCCAATCACTCACAGCCCAAGTCTGCATATTAGAACATTCTTTTAAAACTTTTTCTGCCTATCTCCTTTCCCCACTTCTTTACTTTTATCTTTCAGGACCACTTTCCCCATAAATTAAATAATCTCAAATCTTTGTCGCAGAGTCTGCTTTGGGAGGAAAAAAAAAACTAATACTATTTTAAAAGTGTATATAATACAGGTATGTGATATACACAAGTAGATAGATTTGAATGCATGTATGTACGTGAAGAAAGATGGGAAGATTCATATAAAAAATGACAATGTTTGCCTCTGGGGCAGACTTACAAGAAATTTTACTTCAGACATTTCTGTATTATTATTATTGTTTCACATTGTTATTTTTATCAACTGAAAAACAAAGGAAACAATTTAAAACATCAGGAAATGGAGATCTTTTAATCTCTATACTAAAGACAGGGCAGCAAACGTCAGTTCATGCAAAATCGCATAATAAGAACTGTCATTTATGATTATTCCTCTGAGGCTTCTATTTCCCAGGAGAATCTGACTGGTAATGACAATGAGTCCCTTCAAAAGGGTGGCTCTTCATGATTTTTATGATTCCCCCCAAGAAATGCAAAATACATATGACAAAATCTGAATTCAAGGATCCAGAAAAGCCACAGGGCATAATGAAAAGATCTCAATAGGTTGTTATCAACCTGCAATGCAGCTAAATTATTTTGTGCTTCTCCTTCATTCTGAAGCCTGCACTAAAATCAGTGAGTCTGAAGTGTACCGCTCAAGAGGTGAGACAATTTTAAGAGTTTAAGCCCCGCACTCAGCGTGTAGTCCAAGTGGGTCAATGTCTTCATTACTGTATATACTGAAGAACTGTGCTTTTATAGAAATGTTAAAAGATTTTTAAGAATCAGCGATTTAGTAATTCTCATTTAAAAGATACCAACCCTTATTCAAATGACAAAAACTAGAACTCATGATTCTGTCATAATTTTCATTTTAATACTACTAATTCATAATTCATATTTTCGCAATACTTGGGTGGGGAAGGGACAGAAGAGGAAGAAAAGAAGAGAGTATGATAACCTCAGGGATGACTACACAAGCTTAACAGAGTTTACGGCTGAGGAGAAGGTCCTTGACAGAGAAGCGAGGAGAAAGTGTGTGACAAAATAACACAAAAAACAACAATAACGTCAAAAGGACAGTGAGAATAAAAACTAATAAGCAACAATAGTAGTAACGACTACTTCTTAATAAACATCTATTATGTGTTGAACACTGTGCCTTGCATTTTCCTCAGTACTTATATTTAGCTTTCAAGGTGGGTATTACTGTCATCACTATTTTGCAAATGAGAAAACGGAGTCTCCAAGTGGATAAAGTACTGACCTAAAAATCACACAGCTGCCGTCGAGATTCAAAGTCAGGCCAGTGACTCCAGAGTCCAAGCTTTTAAATGAAGCCAGATCAATAGTGTAACTTGTGCCATCCCCAATACCCAAAAATATGTGCCTTAAAATCAAATGCTGTGGCTGAAATTGAAAAGAAAATTTATGTATGTATGTATGTGATATAGAAATATAGATATGGATAGAGTATAACTTCTTGACTTACTTATACTTGCCATAAAGGTGGTTTACCAAGTGAGAAACAAATTAGAATATACTGATCCAGATTCTATTAATGAAGTTTCAGCAAACTAGAATGTACCAGGATATGTTGGACAATAAAATTAACTAATAAAAAAACATGTACTTTTCGCCCTTCTACTATTAGAGAGAGCACATTAAAGCAAAACTAGAAATAAATATCCCACACAATGAGAAAGTTTAATTACTATACTTCCATAGAATGAGGAATCTTGTGGTTACTAAAATGACTCTCATAGAAAATTTTGGTAAAAGAAAATATCAATGTTATAAAGTTATATAGAGAAAGCAGGAAAAAGAAATCTGTTGGCGCATACACATTTACACAGGAAAAAACTTGATAGAAACACATCCATTTTTTAATAATGGTTATGGGCATCAAGAATACACTTTTCCTTCTTTCTTATCTGTGATTTCAATTTTTTAATATAGAAAGGGTCAGACTTGTTGCATTGACAAAATAATAAACTTAATATAAATTCAGAGCTTCATTTGCATTTTGCTTGTTTGTTTTTAGAAACCCATAGAAGACTCCTTGGCTTTTCAATAGTGCAACAAGCAAATATTTTGGCCCAGTTATCTCTACCCAGATATCTTAACTCCAGCAGCTGTGTGAGCATATCTAGACGATACGTTTTCAGAAGTAGAATTATTATATCAAAGGGAATACAAATTTAATATGTTTAGGTATTCCCCCAAATTTGTACCAGTGTCCTTCTTCCCACAACATAGAAAAGTTCCATTTCCCTCACACATATACTATAGTAGTATGGCCCATCTTTTTAATCATTGTGAACCTATTGGCTGGATTTAGGGGTCACTTATGCCTTCTGTTCTTCGAGTCATTGAAATTCAAACGTTGTATTTCAGGATGCTTTTTATTTATTTATTTATTTTACTTCCTAGGAATAATAAGGCAGAACAAAAGATGAAAAAGCATCAAAGGGTAATCAGACTGGTTTGGGATTTTTGCAAGCCAAATGAGCATACATGAAAGAAATGTGCACAAATATGATAAGGCATTTGATGCACTAAATTGAACAATCCCTTCATCAAAAAATCACAATGCCCAGTAGGTAGTATACCTCCCCAAAGAAATGGTTTGTTACTACAGAACTGGCCCATGGTTTCACCTTTGACCTTGTGACTGGTTTTTTTGTTGTTGCTGTTTTGTTGGATTTTTTTTTACTTTTTAGTTACCAAATCTGTGAAATAAAACTAGTGATAGAAATAGCCACCCAATGGGCAATAAGGATTTAGGTAGTTGCTTAGTCACTGAGTGGAAGAGAATAAGCACTGATTCCAGGACAGTCACAGCAGGTAATATTGTAATTTTAAGAAGATCTACTTGGCTTAAACTGTAGGTAGGAATTTTGGAGAAGTGTGGAAAGTAGAGTTGTAAAAAGACACAATAGGGCATACAGAGAAAAGACCAAGTGATTTGAGTTCTAAAAACTCATATATAACAGGACCAGTTGCTTAGTCTCTCTAAATCTTGCTTTTCTCAGCCATAAACAAAGCTCACTACACCAATATTACAGAGCCAGTAGGCAAATTGGGTGAGGACATTTATGAAATACCCATCTCCGTGTTAGGCATATACCCCCTCATCCAGACCCTGGATTTCACATAGGTTCATTAAAGAAATAAATGTTGCTTGACCGGAGGACAGTGTTTTACAATTCACAAAGGCAGGGAAATCATCTTTGGGAAAATATTCTTAAAACCAAAGTTTCAAACAAAACCACTAATGGAGCCGAGGTAGGGGCGTGCACATAAAGGATTGGAATTATCCTCAAGAAGTTGCTGCTCTTATTTCTTTTCCCCGAAATTTAAAACAATTCTCTACTATCTATGTGATGAAACGACACAAGATCCCATTGTGCTTTGTAACATGGAAAATGTACAAAACTCTACCCAAATAATGAGACTTAGGCCCAGGAAGAAAGATTTGCCTCAAGGCCTGTAACTGCTATTATATTCATCATGGGCCAAATTTCAAAAAGAGCCCATTCAATGTTGCCCCCATTTCTATAGCGCTATTATTTGAGTGCATTTGTGAGTGCATGCATGCATGTGCATGCCTAAATATCTAAACTTACAACCTAATCCTACCTTATACGTTAAATGGAAAACAAAAAAAAGTAACTTGCTATGTACAACTGATCTTTTATTCTAGGAAGAAGAGAGCTGAATATTTACTCTCATCTAAATCTCGTGTTACCTCTCCTAGGTGTGATCCCTTACCAGGTTATTTTTCCAAATCTCATGAGTTTAAATTCCATCTGCAAGTTATATCTCCGATCCCGGTCTTTTCTTTTGTCTCCAGACTCATACACCCAACTGTCTACTCAGCATTTCCATTTGTATGTCTCACAGACACTGTCCCTAAAACCCAACTTACTTCATCCCAACCATGTCCATCTTATAAATGGCGACTCTTCCGTGGCTCAGTCCACAAAACTTGAAGTTCATCCTTGACTTCTCTCTTTCTTTTCATCTTTCACATTCAGTCACTAAATCCTGTTAATTCTACCTTCAAAATCGTGCAGCATTCATTGACTGCTTCACACTCTACTGCTGCCTTCCAGTCCAGATCTCTGTCATCACCACCCTGGTTTATTACAATAGCCTCCTAACGGGTCTTCGTGCTTCCACTCTTGCCCACCTATAGTTCTGTCTCAACCTCAGTAGATGAGCAGATTGAGTCATCCTTACAAAACTATAGATTTGGTCATATCACTCTGCTGCTTAAAATCTAAATGGCTTCCCAACTCACTCAGAATAAAAGCAAATGTTCATAAAATGACCTGCATGTCCTACACTACTCTATTTCCTCTGCCTCTTGCTCATTCTGCTCTACCCACTAGGCTTCCTTGCTGTCCCCATATCCCGGGCATCTTTATGCCTCAGGGCTTTTGCACATGCTGTTCCCTCTGCTTAGAATCATCTTTTTCCAGAAAATCACATGGCTCTCTTCCTGAACTCTTTCATATCTTTGTAAAAATGTCAGAGAGGTCACCCTTTACTACTTAAAATTGTACACACCTCCCTTTACCTCAGTCCCTCTACATGCCTTATCTTTCTCCAGAACTATATGGCACATTATGGCTTAGTATATGTTTTCTTATTTTGTTATCTCTCTCTCCATGACAGTGTAAGGTTCATGGAGCAGGATATTTGTTTGTATTGCTCATTCATGTGGCCCCAACATCTAGAAGAGATCCTAGCTCATTGTAGGGGTTCCATAAATATCTGTTGAAAGAATGAATAGATTTTTAGCAAAGTTTTGGAGCATTGGCTGATTCCACTGTTCTCAAGACAGTGCATATGCTTGGAAGATAAAAGGATACGGCACGTGAACATGCACTGATGTAGGAAGCATTTTTTTACTCATGTGTGTGCCTAGCATTTTTAAAGAGAATGTGAATTGGTGAGGCAGGGACTCGAGAATTTTCCTAGGTCAGAAGCTAAAAAGTTGTAAGTATGAAGATATTCTTGCTTTTTTTATGGTATAGAAATGAACAGTATCTTTTGTAGACAGAAGCCAGCATAGGATGGGGCCACTCAGGTATGTGATGGACACTGCCTGTAGGCTTCCGTCACATAGTCCTCTCTTTGACTCAGGAATAATATACCAGGTAGCTTAGAAGAACTGTACTTTATAACTTACATTTGTCTTCAGTGTGAAGCAACTTATTTTAACATCTCTTAAGGGTTTTAATTATTCTTATAGGGATCAGAATGTAGACACTCAGACCCAGGCAAGGATGAAAGATTCTACCAAAGCATGTACGTGAATATTAACTAAAGAGAGAGAAAGAAAAGAAATACCAAGTGATTGATAACTTTTCTAAAGTCTGATTTTACTAGGAATTTGTAATTTGTGGGACCCTTTTGTCCCAATACTCGATATAACCTAATAAACCGAATAGATATTTGCAACAGCAGTCACTAAGAGTCATAAATATTATTATTGCCAAAATCATATCCCCACAGAGTTAGGGCTCACTTTAAATTTCCTTTTGCAAAAACAGAAACGACCTTTTCTCTTAGAAAATGAGCCATAAAAACAAATTAAAGGGGAAGTTTCTAATTCTCTAAGCTGTAGGCTTTACTGTGGGGGAGAATGTTTTATCACTTTTAAGCACATGAAAAGGAAAAAGGAATAGCAAAGTGATTACCCAAGAACTCTGTTATTTACAAGTCACCCAAATATATATTAAGTTTAATGGCTTTAATACTTAGACTAGTATTCACTTTGACATTGGTAAATAATGGAGTTTGCTTTATTATTTTCCTTTTATTTAGTGATTGGAGTTGAGCCAGATACTTCCTTGTTCAATCACCGAAACAACAAAAAAAGATAATCCTCATTATGAACCTGTCCCAAGTTTACAATCATCCATCCTACTTATTAGGTTAAGACCAGGGCAGGCCAAAGGTTAGAGCCTGCATATGGAGCCATGGGAAGAGGGTGACCCTAGGAGGTGATAACTGGAATTTGGCCTGGTTTTTGCTAGAAGTTCGTTCTGAGACCCTGAGTTAGCCATTTGACCTCTCTTGGCTCTGGAATTTTTGCATCTGTTTGAAATGGTTGGATTCGGTGGTCTCCAAGGTCTCTTTCAATTCCAAATTCCATGACCGTATTCATCAGGCAACCTCTTAGGCCACGCTCCAAGTTCCTCCGAGGCCAGGAACACGACTGGTTCTACACACTCAGGCCAAATCCACAGACCTAAAACATTGAAACTCTCTTCCCAAACATGTTCAGGAGAGCTCAGACAGCCAACGATTTCCAGGAATAATCTAAGGGATGCTTTCAACAATGGGCCAAAATTACACATCCATTTGGTAGAGGTGGGGTCATGAATCTAATCCAGTTACAATAAATAGGAAGCATGACATGAACCTTTGGACAGGGTTATGCTGAGGATTACTTCTTTGGAGAACTGGCTGCTCTCTGAGCTAATGTGCTGAAAAGGACGACCCGATATTTGGGAACAGTTATGGAAAAGCTTAGGACCTATGGTTTCAAGGTTTTTTATATCTAAGCTCTATCAATTGGGTTAAACATAATGAAGTACAAGATTTTGGGGGGAAATGGAAATATAAGAGGAAAACAATCATTTATGTATTTAGAATACTTTAAAAACTTTATAGAAAATACATATAATAGTAACTGCTGTTTATAAGAATGAAAAACTTTAGGTCATATTAATAGGCAAACACATGACTCAAACCCTGCTTTTTAGATACCAGTTTATATTGACCCATGCATTTTTTTTTAAATAACATTTCATTGTTTTAAAGGAAGAGATGAGAAAAATAATTTCTTTAGAAGAAGTAAATCCCTTATATTTCAGAACAACCTAATGTTAAGGATGTTCATATTTCATGGATAAATTCATTAGAGCAATTTATTAATAAATTGCCCCTAAAACTCATACTGCTTGCTTCTTTTCCCACCAGAAAATAAACCACACGAAAGTGAACACAACGTCTATTTTCTGTTATTCTATATTCAATGCCTGGCTTACAGAGCCTAACACATAGTAGGTGCTCAAATACTTGTTAATAAATGAACTAATGTTCCTTGACATATATTATAATGATTGCATAAATAATTGTTCATACTGAAAAATAGAGAATTTGAAGTATTCCCATAAGGCATAGCATTAATTCAGTGTCCCATAATAAAAATATGCAAGGGGCAGCCTGATACTTCTTAGAAGCCCCCAAAGAGGACAGTAACGTCAAACTCAATTTCAGAGGTTCTAAAAATAAGTGACAACATGCATGCTCTGACAGGTAAACTAGAGGAAGAGAATTCATTGAAATGAGACAGATTATGGTTTCCGTTTCTGAGCTAACACATTATGTTTCCACTTGAAGTTGATTCTATTCCTTTTGACCACACAGTGCTGTCATCCACTACAGGTCAGTATTTTGGAAAGAAAATGGATGCTAGAGTCAGGCTGTCTGACCCTGAGTACTATGTCTGTTCCTTTTTAGCTGTGTGACCTTTGGTGACTTATTTAAACTTTCTGAGTCTTAGCTTCTCATAGGTTTAATATGAGCATCCTCATAACACTTCTGGAGAAACCAAGAGAACATATATGTAGAAGCACTAGGATAGCGCCAGAGCAAAGAATATATTCAATAAAATTTAGCTCTTATCATTGAGGTATTATTATTTATTACTGACATATGGAAGAAAGATAATATTTAAATTTAGCTTTCCTAATGACTATCTTACTTCAATGAAAAAAAAAGGTCTACATAAATTCATAAGACCTGAGTCCTTTTCATTCACAAGTCTGAAAAGGCAAATAAAAAACCTCCAATAACAGATAGGAGAACTTTTAAAATCAAAATGGCTTAAAGGGTTGCTTCACTGAACATTTTCACATATGTAACAACCAAGTTTGAATGGGCGCTGGAAATTTCTCACAGGATTCATCTCCTTCCATTTTATTTGCATCGCTAAGGAAATTATGAATTCAATCATACAAAATGGCAACTTGTTGCGCCCCCAAATGTCTTTCAACAATCCCTTCACTCAATTGATCCCATATTCATACTACTGCCTTTTGGTATTCTTTGTGACTGATAAAATGCTATAAATATGACTTTTATGCAAGATAGTGCCTTATCATTATGATTATATATGATTATAGCTTTCTTAGAGAAGAAATCAAATGTAAAGATAGTCTTTTTTCAGTTATCCTGAGGTAGTCTATATAAAAATATGTTTTAAATATGTATTAGATAAGGCATTTGTATTCAATGTAAGAAAAAGTACTTAAGGCAAAACATAAATGATTCTGGATAATTCATCGTTTTAGTTTATTTTGACCACCACTGCCCTCCATTGTAGATAATTGAATTGGCAGCATCAGTGAGTACTGATAATGAAGGCAATAATTCTTTAAAATCTTAAATCAAAAGGGTAGGAGTTTTTTAAAAGGCAAAAATCCATAGGGCTGTGCACATAACTCAAAAACTGTAAAAACTTCTGTATACACTAAAGCCAATATGCTTCTCACAAAACAGAATATAATCTTTTGATTTTTTCCAATCCCATCAGGAGCTGACCTTGAACTTAGATGTAAAGATACAGGCTCAGGACCTTCCTTCAACTCCTATACGTAACATTTCTGTTCTTTTAACATTAGATGGAAAGGTATTTGCATTTCTAACAAGACCTATTAGACAGAAAACAAGATTATGGTCCTACAGTATTATTTGCAATAGTAGTTACAAACAATTAAATAAAGAAGTCTGGTTACCTGTGACTGTAGATTAGTTTCCCTCAGAAGCTGACCCTGAGATGGAGTTTAGAGTGCACCGTGTGTGTTAAGGACAGGCTTTGGGATTGTCACCTGTGAAAGGGAATGTAAGGAAGCAATACTGGACAGAGAGAATTGAGCTGTGATGCAAGCCTGACCTTGGCTGGTCCCAGTGGAAGCTTTAAAGCTAGAGTGGTCCTTAGTTGTTCTGAGTTGGGTCGAGATGGCCAGGCATTAACACTACTGCACTGTGGGTCAATCCTTGGATGTGGTCCACCCGGAGAAAGGCGTGACCTTGGGTTAAGTGGCTCCCTGCAGCTGAGATAATCCCTGTCAGGAGCTGACATCTGAAGGTGGTCTGTCAACAGCCCATCAGTAGTTGGGGAAACAAGTTCTTCATTGAAGGGGCACGTGGGTAGCAGGTCACAGTATCACCACATCCTTCAATACTTCTGAGGTTACTTAGCTCTCTTATTATGATTCCTGATAGATCTGGGAGACACAAGTATAGAGACCCAGCCTATTGTCTCTGTTTCCCAGTAGAGGCCTGGATCCATCCATCCACCATTGAGGGAATAGTACTCACTGCTAGAATCATCCCAATCACCTGAGACTTCTTGACATCTCAGTAAGAGTATTAAATCCAGACAATGCCAATAAAGAGGAAATTAAATTTGCATAGCTTTTAGCATGATAGCAAGGAAAATGATTCATTTCCCACAAGATTTCATTCCAACTCTGCAGCAATTACACCATTTATTATCAATTTTTTTCTCCAAGAGAACACTTGCTGTAATCAACAATTTGAGGACATTTTTAATATTCTTGTCTACATTTAGAGCTCAGAATAACCATGTGTCTGAACTGGTGGCTACATTATTTCTTGGGCCTTAGATCGGTGACTATTTAGTAACATCGTCAGCAGGCTTCCAAATTGTCCACCTGATATTCACATGAAAAGTAGAGATCACCAGTACTGAAGGTCGTCTTCAATCTGTCATCTTGCCTTTTGAATTCTAAAGGAAGGTCACTTTGGAAATTGACCCCTTTCTTGTATAAAGTACCATCTAAGAGCGTCAAGTGTTAAAGAATTAAAAACAAAGCAGCATACATTGCTGTCAATCAGTAGGGGCCTTGTTCTGCCCTTTATTGCAAAAGGCATGATGCTCTCTACATGGCAGGGGCAATCAGCCCACGTCAGACCTGCCATCGAGAACGTTTGACACTGTCACACTTGAGGGCCATCCCATAGGCTGGGCCAATCATTTGATGTTCAATGGAACTTAACAATAAAACACACCACAATAAAAGTGTCGTCTGAAAGCATCGCGGCATAAAAACTATAAGCTGTTCTATGTTTTGTAGTCTCTCTAAAATGAAAAACCTTGACCTGTCTTTTCTCAAATGCGCTTACTGGCACTCGACAGTCTTTCCATTCCTACCCTTGTTTGGCAAGAAACACAGTAAGAAAATTGTCCCATGGCAGTGAGAAATGGCAGGGGACCAAAAAATAAAAGTGTCTTTGATTTCTGTAAACATGAACTGTGTCTAGTTTGGCCTTACGTGGGATAGAAGGAATAGACAAAAAACAAAACAAAACAAAACAAAAAACGAAGAAAACCAACAAGGCATATTTTTTTCTTATGGGGAAAAACAGAGAAAACAGTGAGTTTTCTTTTATGTGTGTGAAAGACTGATTTAGTGGCTTTTCTTGTTAGATGTTTTTCCTTTGTTTTCACAGTGAAGACAGTGATAATGAACCCACTGCTCTACTTAAGAAAAATCATTTTAACATTGAACTGTATTTCCAAAATAAACAGGTCCAGAAAACATGGCTCTTTGATTAAAAAAAAAAAGTTATGGAAATGCCATTAATCCCTGATATTATATCTAAATATTCCAGCTACGAGGATAAATATGCTTATTAACTCAATCAGCAAAATCTACCTAGACATAAAAGGAGACCCTGGCTTATTTCACACAACTTCATTTCTGGCAATAATACTTTTTCAAAAGAGAAACTAAATAGGCATTGCCATAATTTGTTTAAAATACACATGATAAAACTTTATATTTTATGGTTATTTGGGGAAAGAAACGTTAACATAGAGAAACATTTTCCAGATGTGAAAAAGTTACCTTTGTGGAAGACATTAATTTCAAGCAATTCTTTTATGGCTCATAGATTTCTCAACCCATGCAAGGCAGTGATAATTCATATAATACACCCTACTTGAATTTTAAAAGTATGCAACACACCCGGCACCATTTGTTTGCCATCTTCAAGGGATGCAACAGAGATCTCTCTGAGGCCTCGGGAATATGTCAAGAACAAAGAAATAACAAACTGTTTTTGGAAAAGTCCACATTGCCTTCTCTTCCCATCCAAGAAAATGAATACGAGATGACTGGGGATTTCAGATCTCCTAATACCATCTCCTATTCTTAGGGTAATTTGCAAAAGCAATAATGAAAATGTCACACGCAAAAGTTTCTGGGGAAAAGTACACGAGCCACTGTGGTTTAGTAAGGAATCACTCTGTCAGAACATTTAACTGATGGTGACTGAGTTTGAGCATGTCCTTTCCATTCATGGCTCCATCCCTGAAGATCTGTAAATGTTTCAATATGTCACTGGTTTTCCTACCTGAAGAGTCTTGTGGGAGAGTGGTATAGTGGGGGTACATATTTTCATACTGTATAAGTTCTGCCAAATCTCGCATCTAAGTTCCACCCAAAGGCATCTTTGGAAACGTCTTTCAGAGACAGCCCCTCCTTCACACACCCCTCATCCCAGTGCTGCCTGTGAGATAAACAACAAAGCAGAGCAATTGAGCCTGCTCTAAGCTGGAAGTCTTCATTACATGTCACTCTGATTGAGATCATGACAGTAGCATAGAACCTTTTGCAGAACACAGCAAATCAGGGTTATAGATACCTCAATATTTTCAGATATTTTATTAGAGGTGGGGGAACCATAAGTATCCATGCAGGGAAATTCAACCCTGGACTGGAATGTTTCTGTGAGAGGGATTTTTATGACAATTGTAGGCATATGGTAGATTTACAACTGTTTATGATTTATCTTCCTCACATCAAGTGACAAGAGTTCTCACAATCAATGCCATATGCTTCCTTTGTACCAGGGAACAATTATTCTGTCACAACAGACTAGAAGCCTTCAGCAGGTGACATCGTGTCCTTGGAGCTTCAATGGCTCACAGTTGCTAGAACCAGCTTGATGTGAATGACAACCAAGAAAGGGAAGGTAAAGCCCTTGCTGGTACACCTGCTGCTTTGTTGAAGAAGGGAAAACTCAGCCAGTACCCCTTTACTCTCTTGCTTTCAGGCAGTAAACAAACTTGAAATTATCACAATTCCTTATGGGAATAATAACATCAAATGTGTGGTGTTAGCATCACCCGAGTTCTCAAACCTGAGTAGCGACACTAATTCCAGATCTAAAGCCATCCTCATCACAACCCTGTGAGGTGCTTACGCTACAATAACGCCTCTCTGTGAATTCACGTTTGCGTGGGGTTATAAATAAAAAGAAATGAGTGGAAGGATATTGGGTTGATTCAATGTAGGGAATGACTGAGGAACATGCAGGGGGTAAAACAAATGAACTATAATCATTCACACTAAGAAAAATGAACTCTGGTAGATTTTTATATTAATTAAATTCCATTTTTTAACACTTGTCATGCCTAATTTCATGTTTTCCCTCTTTGTGCTTAAGTGCTCTACTTAAACTCCTTTATGCTCTGGAAGGACTTCTGTGACTCTGGCTCCAAAGAAAAGGAAACGCTGCTACAACCTGTGACCTTTTTTATGTTACAAGAGCAAAAAGTGAGGAGAAGAAAGGGAACTTCATTTGCATAATGTGCCATTTTTAGGGAACATCATCTGATCCAAAGAAAAGGTGGGAGCATTTGCCCCATAAACTTTTTTTTTCTGCATAAAAATTACTTTTTTAAACTTCACACAAGATACCAGATTTAAATGACACACTCTTGTGGATCACAGCTACTGGGAAATCTTTCAACTCCTTACCCTTCAGAGTGACCGTAACGATTGATCAAGTTCAACAAGATTGCTATTCACTCTGGACATGACTGAGAAAGCTATATCTTCATTTGGTGAATCACATAGCCCCTTGCTGAAACCTAGTGTCTAGTCACAAACATAAGGGAATTGAAACCAGGAAGCTTGTCCCTTTGGAAAACCATGGCATCTAATTAATCTAGTGATCATGTGACAAGAGTCTTGGTAACTTTATAACTTCAGAATTAAGACCTAACCTTGTCAAGCAATGGCCAAAGCTAACAAATGCCATGTTGGCCTCATTCATGAAAAAAAAAAAAAAGAAATTCATTTTTATGGGTAAACTGCTAACTCTTCAGCAGAGATAAGTATAGTAGCATGTTTGTTTGTTTTTTTTTCCTGTCAAAAATTTAATTCTTCACTGAAATCTAACTTTTTTTAGATTTTTAGATTAGATAGTAGTAATTACTTCATTCAGAAAGCTTGTAATCAACACAGCAATTTGGAAAATAATCTCAGCATTTTTAAGTAATGATAATGCAACTGTGCGGCCAACGAAGGAAAAAAAAAAGTTAACGATCTGAAATTGGTTGACTGCTCGTTAGGTGCCAACCACTTTACATGTTTTCTCACAATAGTTCTGTAAAATAGGCATGATTATTGCCATTTTACAAATGAGGAAACAGGAACTGTAAGAGGATATGTCATTTGCCCAAGTTGGCAGAAATTAGTTGCTGCTGTTGCTCTTGGGGGCTTGTTTTTACATTTTGAGAAATGGCGAGGCATTTAAAAGAAAACGTTGTAAGGGCCCACATGCATCTGTATTTCTATATTGGGAACACTTATTCAACAAAAAACTATATATATGCCAGTCCCTTCCTGGAATATACACATGTATTGTATTTCATATTAAAACAGAAGCAACAATTAAATGAATATTTAAAGGTTACACAGATCTTTCAGAATAAGATTGGGTATCGAGAATCTTGACTCTCAATCTTCTAAATCTATCCAGATGAGATGAGCTTTTATCTATTTGAATAGTGATTGCCTTTCTAGAAATTCAATAACGAAAAAGAATACTTGCCCTAACATGGCACTAGCAGGGTAGTCAACCACCTGTACTAATATTCTTGGCATTGTGGGAATATTAGCACACATGTACTTATATGCACTAAGATCAAAAGTTTCTATTCATAATACTTTCCAGATGATTTTCAGATGCCCATCTTAAATACAAGTACCTGGCAACTGATGTCTTCAAAATGCTTGCTATAGACAATGTTTTTGGACTTTCACCAGCCTTTGTGTCAAGTCCCTCCATCCCCCTCACACGAATACTCTGAAAATAATGTATATACATATATTAACCCACTCCAGCAAAAGAGCTACACCTGCTTGCTTTGTCATAGTCTCCATGGGGAAGGCAGTATCATCCCGCAGTGAAGTGAATGAACCCTGGAAGCAAACTACCTGAGTCAGGTTGTGCTTCTACAACTTCCTCGTACTATGGCTGAAGAAGTACAATTCAACCCCACTTTTGACTCAGGGTGTTTAAATGTAAATGATAATGATGGTTATGATAAACATAAATACACACTTAAAGATGTTGTTTGGAGAGTTAAAAAATACATTTAAAATGTTTCAAAATAGCACCTGTATCTAGTAGTGGCTCCAGGACTGACATACATACTCACAACTATTAGTCATCACTAATCTCTCTGGGGCTCTTGATCAGTCTTTAACATTCAAATGCATTCTCCAAGTTGCAGTGAGTTGGCTTTTTTGTCTGTCTGTTTTTTTGGAGAATGACATTCCCTACTTAAAACTTTTTAATAGTTCTTCACCGTCTCAAGAATGAATTTCAAAAGTTTTAGCTGGGTTCATAAGGCCCTTCAAGGTCTGGCCCTTATTTGTTTCTATAAGTTCTTCACTCTTCTCAAGACTACACTGCTTCTTACACAAACACACACACACACACACACACACACACAGAGTCATAATCTCCTCTGGGTTCTCAACAGATTACATGCAAGTCCCCAATTTCCCTTGCTTTTTTCTTCTTTCTCTTTTGAACCTCTAAATATTTCTATAAGATTATTCCCTCCTTCCAAAACTCCCTTTTCTCCCTTGCCTAATTATACCTTGTCTTCACTTTTCCTGGAAAAAAAATTCTAAAATATTGAGTTATAATTCCCTCCTCTGTGTCTACTTGTAACTTACTATAGCATTTACCATACATAACTTCTATAATTACCAATTATCGTGCCCGTCTAACCTCCTAAACTCTAAGATCCTTGAGAACAGGTATAATTTGCTATTCATAGCTGTATTACTAGGGTTAGCCAACCAACTATTTGTATAATGAAAATTTTGGGAATATGGGCCCTGAAAGAGATGTAGGAAACATACATTCCCGGAAAATTCTAGAGCCTCATTAAGTCTTTCCCATAACCTGACTCACTGGAAAGGCTTCAGACAACACAGTTTGGTGTTGATTTAGCAACACATGAAATAGAATGAGAAAGAAGTCCTTACTATTCCTGCCTTCACTAAGAAATTACTCTCTAGCTTATCACAGCAAAGAGCCTCTGTATTTTGATGTTTAACTGTAACACATCTATAACAGGTCTAAGGGCAGATACTGAAAAGTCAGAAAAAAGGGTCCCTGGGATCCAAGAACTCAGTGGGAAGAAAGGATATCCAGGGGTCACAATTTCCAGTAGTGTGGCTTTATTTAGAATTTGGCTCAAATAGCCCAGTTTCTACCTAAGAAGTTATCTTAGAAAACTCAATACATATAAGTACTATGGTGTCCATTTATGTAATCTAAATACTCATGCCAAATCTAGTCCACATGCTCAGTCTTAGAAAAGTAAAATAAAATACTGGGTCATCATCATCTTTTTACACACTTGCTATTTGAAGTACTATCCAGGGACTTGTGGCATTGGTTCACCTGGGCATTTGTTAGGAATGTAGACTCTCAGGGCCTCCCCCAGACCTACTAAGTCATAATCAGAAGGAGGTACAGGTAGCGTAAGTATACATGCACTGTTGTTTAGAGTACAAATCAGAATACTCTTCCTCATTTGTAAGATAGTTATATGTATCAGAAGGTGTAATATGTCTATGTACAGAGGGTGTCAAAAATGTATACATATTTTAAGAAAGGAAAACTGTATGAAAAGTGTAATACTCAATATATACTGATAACGAAAAATGAATACCAGTCATGTTTAACTTCTGCAATTACAAGACGTACATAAAGTGGTTACCATTGGTGTCCAGACACTTCTGATTATGGTGAACTACTGTTTGTGCAACATTGACCAAAGTGTCCACTTGTATACATTTTTTTTGGCACCCTTGGTATTATGGAGAAGTTAATAGATAATGTGACAATATTATGCAGACATTGTGATGTTTATGGAGAACTGTTTTGACATGGGATAATACTAAACATCAATGTTAACTGAAGAAAAGGCCACAGGAGTCTATATATACATATTAGTCTCCTATGCTTTTAGGGCTGTGGGTTCGTGCAAAGAGAACAAAAGCTAGAAAGACAATGTTAATAGTACTTGTCTGTGGGTGTTAAGATTATAGGTGATTTTCAGTTTCATCTTTGCACATTCTGAATTTTAGCCGTTAGAAAATGGCTTTATATTTGAAATCAAAAGGTACTTACAGAAAAATTCTTTGTGTATGCTAAAGGCTCTTCATTGGGGCAGTACTGTTATAACAAACAACTGGAAACAAGCCTAGTGTTCATGTAGTGAGGACTGATTTATTAAATTGTGATATATTCACAAAATGAAACTTTGTGTACCTCACAAAAATGAATGGGAGAATGTACATATGTGCTATATAAAGGGAGTGCCAGGATACATTGTTATGTGACGAAAGCTAGATAGAGAAAACTGTGAATGCTATGCCATCATTTATGTAAAAAATGGGGAGGGAGTATAAATACACACACGTCTTTGCTTATAAAAAAAGAATAATCTGCAATTAAAAAAAATATGTATGGAAGGAAGGAATTGAGTGGACAGGCAAGGGATAAAAATAAGCCTTAGTTAACTATACTTTGTTTTGTAAATTTTACTTTGGAAGCATATTAATATTTTACATAATTATAATAAAAATTAAATTAAATAAACAATCTAAAACAATTGAAAGTAAAATAAAACACACAAATGAGGATACAGTTGGCATCCTAAGAACATGGAGGAGACCTTTAAAAAGTGAGAGTAAGACACAGTAATTTTGCTATCAATCTCAACTGGAATATACCTTAAGGAAAATTTTAAAAAGCTGAAAAAAATATTTAAAATTTTCAGTATCATATTGTTGATGGGAAGACTTTATTGTTATTCTAAGACTCATTTTACAAATGACTAATAAGCTAATGTTTTCCTTAAAACCAAGATGTTTGATATAAAGAAAAGGAATACAGATATATGATCAATGAATTTAAATGAAAATTTAATGGTCCTAAATTTTGAATTGGTATATGTTTGTGAAATCATGATGCATTTTATTTTGAAAAACAAAAAATCCTGTTTTCATCTATAGAAAATGACTAGAAACAATGACCAAACCAAGAGCAACGAACAGTCTCAGTGTGCAGGTCCTGGTTTTTAATTACGATTTCCCACTGAAAGAAATCAGAGTTCCTTGAAAAATTAGATAACTCCAGTGCTGGGATAACAAAAGTGTAAAATGAGCTTGGCATACCAGGACCTACGTGAAAGCAGAGAAATGAGACTACTAGGATGTATCAAAATGACTGCTATGGACTAAATTGTGTGCCCTCCCCCTCAAATTCATATGTTGAATCCCTGACCTCCAATATGACGATCTTTGGAGATGGGACCATTGGGAGGTAAATAGGTTCAGATGAAGTCACGAAGGTGGCGCCCTCATGATATTAGTGTCCTTATAAGAGACACCAGAGAGCTTACATTTTTCTCTCTGCCATGTGAGGACACAGCAAGAGAGGTGACCATCTGCAAGCCAGGAAGAGCACTTTCACCAGAACTCAACAATGCTAGAATCCTGATCTCCACGCTATTTGGAGGCTAGAATACAGCCTCCAGAACTGTGAGAAATAAATTTGTTGTTTAAGCCAATATGTAAAGGTCCCCACTGACCTCAGGTGAGACAATTTAAGCATCAATAAAAAAGTATAACTGCAGTGGATTAAAACATAGGAAATATATTTATTTCTATGAGTTCAAATTATTTTCAAAACAAAAATAAAGCAAAACATAAAACTAACCTTTACTGGTCACCTTTACAAAATGTTAGGGAAACAAATTATATTTGATGGCAAAGGGAAAGAATTAAGCATTTATCCTGCCTTTCTTGTACATACTATATAAGAGTCACTGAAGAGTTGAAAAGTAACAATTTCTCTTTCTACAAGGAGCCCAGCTAATAAATGACAAAGAAATAACAGAATTAGACTATCACCATTTTGCCATTCCTAATGGATTAATGGATCTTAACAGTAATCATCAAAGGCTGTCATATCACGAAAAAATGAGACAACCAGACAGTGCATCCTTCTTAATGGAGGTATACGCCAGCACTTACAAAAACATCTTTCTAAACCTCAAAGTCTCCTTATCAATTCACATGAAACACAGGGTCAGAGGAGCATACTAAATGACACCATGGGGATGCTATAGCAAAATCCAAACTGTATCAAGTGCTGCAGGACAAATAACTTCATTTGTTACTGAAAAAATAAAAAATTAAAAAAATCCAGAGGAAAAAAAAAGAGAGATGAAATGACCTACAAATGAAATAAGATTTAAGCGATATTTCCTCAAATCACAGGTGTAGATACTGTTTGGATGTTGACTCAAACAAATTGTTTGAAACTTTTGAGTGAAAATCTGAACATTGAATATTTAATAATATTAATGGATTATAAATTGTTTATTTGGGGGCTATGTTTTTTTTAGGATCATTATATTTTAGAAATATATGCAGAACTATTTACAAGTGTTATAATATATTTACAATTTACTTCAAAATAATCTGGAAGGAAAAATCGTTAGTGGAATTATAGATAAAACAAGACTGGCCACGAGGAAATACTTGTTGGGTGACAGGGACAATGGTCTTCACTATACTACACTCTCTGCCTTTGTATATATCTGACATTTTTGTAATAAAAATGAAAAACACTTAAAAAATAGAAAAATGAGCAAAGTATATAAAAAGATAACTCACACAATTGAAATAGCTAATATACATATTTACAAAGGATTAATATCAGTGTACAGACACATATAAATTAAAACCAGAACTTAATTTTCACTTATACGATTACTATAAATAAAAAAGAGAAAGGTTTAAAAACTAGGTTCTGTGATCTACTAGCCTAACATATGAAAACAAAATCTCAGGTTCTCCGATGATACACTTCCTTAGAAAACTGCTTCTGAATGAAGATGTAAAGCCCCCATTAGATAGGGAATAATAAGTATCTTGAATATCGTTTAGAGCAAATATTCATGCCATCACAAATGTTAGTCCTTAAGTAAACACCTAAGTCTCTCTACAGGGTCTCCTTTTTAAGTGTTATCTTGTACACTGGCAAGTTTTAAGTCATATTTGCTTAAAGTGGTATGTATGTATTTTTGTTGTTTCACGACAAATGATGGTTCTGAAAGCCTTGTAAGAGAAATATGAACTATTTATACTAAGATGATGATGAGACGAGGGGAGGAGAGAGAGAGAGAGAGAGAGAGAGAGAGAGAGAGAGAGAGAGAGAGAGAGATTTAAACAATTTTGAATCCTTAATCTTTTCTCAAAGAGCTACCAGAGCACAGACAGCCGGGCTGTTGATCCAGGGACTAAAGGAGATTCAATGAATCACATTCATTTTTGTGAACTATGGAATTGTTATGTTGGTTTGTTGAATTTATAGGTGTGTCAAGATCATTTCGTTACAAGATGTCAGGCTCCACCCATTATACAGTGTATCTGGAAAGTCCAATACCATCACTCTTATAATGCCTACGCCAAATACAGCAGCATTAGAAGATAGACATTTTATAGTACTCTAATGTGATGTTAATTCTCTCTATATTTTTTCTTCCAGCAAAAATGTGTAATTACATTCAAACCGTCAAAATAATAATTACAAGTAGGCTCTATATATTCAGTAAAATGTGTCTTCCTTAATAAACATTAGGAATAGTATAGTCCCCATGGAGTTCTAAAATTTATAATATTTTGAAAAAAAATAAATGGAAAGATTTGAGAGATGGTAGAAGTAAATGACTGCACTCGTTTTTTCCTTAGTGTTGTTAGACATTCACAAATTCTCTTCGCATTCATGTGAAATACTGTTTCATTTAAGACCACATCTTGACCAACCATCCATAAAAATAAGCACATTTGAATGGGTAAACAAAGAAAGAAAGAGTGTTGAGGAGAAGTCAAGTTTTCTCCAAATACTATAATTTTCCATTTACCAAATTCATGACAGGTCCATTGTATCCAGGCTATAGCATTTACATTAAAAAAAAAAAATCTGGTTTACAGCACTTTCAAACACAAACTGTTCCAGTTTTATTATTCCAATAAAAGCAACGGATTGTTGATTCTCTGTTTTCCTCTCTCACCAGGGATTACATTTTGCCAAGGTTGCATTTGCTGTGTATGTAGAATTCTGTGCATTACTCAGAACTTTCTGGACACTTATAAAACTGAAGCCCTGTGGCTATAAATAGAATAACAGGAGTCTGAAGAAGGAACATTAATTTCACAGGAATGTAGGCACAGCCACGAGCCCGTCCCTTCAGGGAGCCCACATAAAATGAAGCACCAGGTATGAAGATTTCTGTGTTGTTTTCCCCCTTAGTTATTAAGACTGAGGTACCCATGGCACATGTCAGAGGAATAACAATTACCAGCCAAATAACAAAAGCTGGTAGAATCGGGAAGTGAATGCATCCCTAAGCAGATCAGATAGCAGAGTAGTTATCTAAGTTTTTGTATAATAAGTTTCCTTCTTTGCGAATCGGAATAATTGGCTAAAATAAACTCCTCCTTGGCCGTTCATGTACAACATATTGATATGCAAAGTAGTTCAGATGGGTAGATAAAAGATTGGGAAGAAAGGGGACCTGCGTGAAGCTCTGGCCATGTTCCCTCCTAGTTCCAGAGAGATCAACAAACATGTGGCGGTGAGACTCATAGAGATGACTACACACTGGGGTCATTAAAAAGAAGTGTGCGAGGATTGGTGGTTTGGAGGAAGTTGTGTACAATGCTACAGGTGTGTTATAGCTTTTCTTTACCTAAACTGTGTATGTTTCAACATCAAATTTTAATATAAACCCGTTATATCCTCAAGATTATAGGTTCAGGAAGATTCTCACTGGAAGCTCTCCGAACTCACACCAGTATTGCTGTATAAGTAATTGAAACATATGCTTTCGGTACCCATTGGTATCACCTCATCCTTCCCACCACAGGGCACACAAGCCCTGCATTTCTCTATAAGGAGTTCACTGGCTGGCCAGAGATACTTTGTCCTCCACTGTACCAACCTCCAAGTGCTGGAGAACTAACAAATGACTAGCGGTGACTCTTCAATGGTGACTGTCAGGGGTTGACGCATAAATACCCCAGCCCCGTCACCCTTTGGATGTGATGACTCGGAGGTGGGTGCCCTGATTGGCCTCATAGACTTGTCATACTGGGTCTGAGCTCCAGTCACCCACAGTGGTAGTTGGCTTGATAAGGCGTTCTTCCTGTCACACTCACTCATTCCACAACTGGTGTTTCTTTCATGTCCCAAATAATCTAAGTGTCCTGAAATCTTTATCTCAGCATCTACTTCCTGGGGAGCCCAAGCGAATACAGTAAATATCAACTCTCAAGCATTATAAATAAAATGATTTTATAAATACCTAACTTTCCTTTTTTTTTTCTGGCTTCTGTTCAGAAAGTAGGAGCCAACAGTCACCTGTGATGCAGTGGGGCTAATATAACAAAAGATCCAGCCTTCCCAGTTCTTACGATGTTGCTTCTGAAAGGGCTTTCATCAGTGGAAGTTTAATTGCTGAGTAGTTTAAATGATCACCATTAATTAGCTTGCAATAATAATGGCAGGTATCATTTATCCAGCACTTACTATGTTCCATTCTGTGTACTAAGTGTGTTACCTGTGAGACAAGTACTATTACAGTACCTATTTTAAAGATGAAAATACCGAGAGCCTACCTCACATAAAGCCACACAGCTAGTACAGAAGCTAGGACTGCTTGACTGGATGCCTGAAGCTTCTATAATCAAGTGTCATCATCAATCACTCTTGCAAATCAAGATCCTAAGGGAGTTATTTAACAGAGGACAAGCAGAATTTTTAAAAAGTCAGTGCCTAAGGGATCTTTATTTAAAACAAATAAGAGGAAAAAAAGCATTCAAATTTAGAAACTGGTCTTGGTTTAGGGGAACATAGCAGCTAGTGAACCCTGGACCCAACCATTTGTCCTGTCACCATGTTGCTGCTCAATCTGACCAGTTCAATCAAGAGAGCAATGGAAAATAAATAAAAATCAAATTGGAAATTAGTAAAACTTTTGCTGTGGAGACTGGTTTATATTTTGGGATTGTTTGTGAAACTAACTTAAGTAGAGTTGGTAGTATATACAAGTAGAGTTTGTTCTCTGGTGTTGCCTACATACAATTGCCTAACAGTAAAAAGCAAATTTAAGAGTTCCAGTCAGGATGGCAGAGTTGGTAAACACTGTGCTTACCTTCTTTCACGACCACATCTATTACAACTAAACTGAAGAACAACCATCACTGAGAATTGCCTGAAGTCATGCTGAACCAAAGCCCTGCAACTAAGGACATGCAGAAGAAGCCGCCTCAAGACTGGTAGGAGGGGCAGAGATGCAGAACAAGCTGGTCCCACACCTGCGTGTGACCATTAAAAACCGGGAGGGATATTTCAGCTGTGGAGGTTCCCTCCAAAGGAGCAAGGATCCCAAGCCTTGCCCAGCCCAGATTCTAATGCTGGGGAGGAAGTCCCCATAATTTCTGTTTGTGAAAATCAGTGGAGAATATGGCTGAGGGAGATGGAGAGTGGCTGGAGTCCCAGGCATTCCTCTTTCCTCTTAAAGGGCCTGTGCATGGACTCTCTCACCAATGGAATCACTGGCTCTGAGCTCCAGTGCTGGGGCGGCAGCTAGAGAGGCAAGAGGAACCAGGGACACAAGGTCGGGGGGAGCCAGGGGGCAGGGACTGAGTTTTCTGGCTTCAGGATAAGAGCTGGAGGGACAGCTTTCTCTGGATGGAGGAGCTGGTAGAAGCTATTGTTTGTTTGTTGAGTCCTCTCCCTCCATAGCATGCAGATGTAGGCGGCAGCCACATCTGAGTCTCCATCAAGTTAGCAGACACCATTGGTTCACTAAGCCCTGGTGATCCTGAGACCCCACCCCTCCTACCTTTTGGGCACATCAAACTGCTTCCAGTGGCTTTTTCATATAAACCTCCTGCCTTGAATCATGCTGCAGACTTTCCTAGAGTCTTTCAATGGTTTGCGGTACCCAGACAAACAGTACCTGGCTTGAGCATGTGCTGTACCTCTGACTGAGCAGCCTTAAGCCCAGCAGTAGTGGCAATCAGCCTTGGTTCATGGCTTGCCCTCTTGGGGTGCTTTCAAGCATGGTGCAAGTGGTGGCCATCTGTGGGTTGCTTTGTGGCTCCTGCCTGGTGACTCCAGGTGGGGCATGGGCTTTAGTTGAATTTGACCTTCAGTGTGTCCCATTCCAGGTAGCCCTGGGGTTGGTGCATCCAGTGGCCAGGTTTGAAAGGAGTGGGACTATCACTCACCCACCTCCAAAAATGGCACACCCAAGGGGCAGATTGGGCAGACTCCAGAACCCTGCTCAGGCAGATCTTGCTCTGTAGGGTCAACCCTTGTACCATAGCTCCTCCACTGTAGTCATGGCTAGGCCTCACAACCAATGAGCCTGAGGTTCAATCCTTCCCCGTGACATGAAGGCTCAACTACAAGTGAAGGGCACACAAGGGACACACCTGGAGTGTGCAGCTCAGGAGACCAAGAAGACTGCACCACTGAGCCCCACAGAATACCTATTACACAAAGCCACTCTACTAAGTCCATGATCCATAGCAGTTCCACCTAATACATAGAAACAAACACAGGGAGGCAGCTGAAATAGGGAGACAAAGACACATGTCCTAAATAAAAGAACAGAACAAAGTTCCATAAAAATAACGAAACAAAACGGAGACAAGCAATCTACCAGATGCGGAGTTCTAAACAATGCTTATAAGGATGCTCAATGATCTCAGGGAAAACTTCAACATAGAGATAGAAAACATTAAATGGAGATAGAAAACATGAAAAAGAACCAGTCAGAAAGAAAGAATACAAAAACAGAAATGAAGACTACATTACAGGGAATCAACAGTAGATTAAATGAAGAAGAGAACTGAATAAGTGATTTAGAAGACAAGATAGAAGAAAACACCCAATAAGAACAGCAAAAAGAAAAACAAATCCAAAAAAATGAGGAGAGTTATGGTGCTTCTGGGACAACATCAAGTGTTCCAAAATTCACATCATAGTGGTACCAGAAGAAGAAAAGAGCAAAGAATTGAAAACCTATTTGAAAACATAATGATGGAAATCTTCCCTAACCTGGCAAAGGAAATAGATATACAAGCCCAGGAAGCACAGAGAGTCCCCAAAAACTGAACTCAGACAGGCCCACACCTAGATACATTTCATAGTTAAAATGCCAGTTTAAAGACAAAGAGAGAATTTTAAAAGCAGCAAAAGAAAAACAGTTAGCCACCTAAAAGGGAGCTCCCAGAAGACTATCATTTCTCAACAGAAACTTTGCAGACCAGAAGGAATTGGCAGGAAATATTCAAAGCGATAAAAAGCAAGTATCTACAACTAAGATTATTCTACCTACCAAAGTGATCATTTAGAATCAAAGGATGGATAAAGAGCTTCCCAGACAATAAAAATCTAAGGTAGCTCATCACCACCAAACCAATATTACAAGGAATCTTAGAGGGACCTCTTTAAGATGGAAAAAAAAAATAACTATGAATTATAAAATGGCAATGACTACATACCTATTAACAATTATTTTCAATGTAAATGATTTAAATGCTTCAATTAAAAGATGGGGGCGGTGAATGGATAATAAAACAAGACTCTTATATATGCTGCCATAAAGAGATTCATTTAGATTGAGAGATGCACATAGACTGAAAGTAGAGGGATAGAAAAATATATCTCATGAAAATGGAAACAAACAAACAAACAATTGGGGTAGCAATATTTATACCAGACAAAATAGACTTTAAAACAAAGACTATGACAAGAGACAAAGAAGGACTGAGTAATCCCACTTCTGGGTATTTATCCGAACAAACCCAAAATGCTACTTTGAGGAGACATGTGCATCCATATGTTCATTTCAGCATTATTTACAATAGCCAAGAAAGGAAGGCAACCTGGGTATCCCTGAATGGATGAATGGATAAAGGAGAGGTGGTACATATATACAACGGACTGTTACTCAGTCATAGAAAGTATTAAATCATGACATAAAAAAGAATGAAATCTTGAAATCTTGATGGACTGTTAGTCAGTCATAAAAAAGGATGAAATCTTGACAATATGAATGGACCTAGGGGGTACTGTGCTGAGAGTAGTGAGTCTGACAGCGAAAGATAAATATCATATGATTTCACTTACATGTGGACTTAAAGAACAAAATATACAAACTAAACAGAAACAAACTCATAGATACAGAGAACATGTTGATGGTTACAAGATGGGAGGGGGGTTTGAAGTAGGTGAAAAAGGGGAAGGAATTAAGAAGTATAAATTAGTTGTTCCACAGTAGTCATGGGGATGGAGGGTAGAGCATAAGGAATATAGACTGTAATATTGTAATAACTATCTGTGGTGTCAGATGGGTCCTAGATCTATTGGGGTGATAGGTGGGAGGGGGTGAAAAAGTGAAGGGATTTAGAAACACAAATTGGTAGTTATAAAACAGTCATGAGGATGTAAAGCATAAAGACTGTAATAAGTAATATGGTAATAACATGTGTAGTGCCATGTGGGTAGTCATCAGGGGCATCACTTCATAAATTATATAAATTTCTAACCACTATGCTGTACATCTGAAATTAATATAAAATAATATTAAATATAAAAAAATTAAATGCAAATAAAGAAAATTAATTATCTGTTAGTAAAATTCACTGGTTTCATAATTTCCTGAAATTATTCTGATAGTTCATTATTGTTAATTTTTCACATGAAATTGTTACTCGAGGACTGCCTGAGAGTCCACTTAAAATTTTGCACTGGAGTAAAATAAAGGAGAAGGTAAGAAAGGAAATCCAGCAGAATAAAAGCCCTAGAAGAGAAGAATTAACATCTAAAGAGTTAAAATAATAATTATACATTGAGTAAAATGCCTCCTCCTTAATAAACATTAGGAATTGGACAGAGTTCTAAGATTGTAGAAGACAAATTAACATTTATGCAAGGCCTACTACGTGTCCAGCCAGTTGTCCACATTATTTCATTAAATCATTATGGGAATCAAACAAACTCTGTATGATTAAAACCATTTTTTATAAGGAAAAAGTCACATAGCGAAGACATGACGCCATGTTATTTTGACTTCTGTCTTGTTTTAGTATTTACTCTGCCTTATACTAAACTTTTGCGCAACAAGAGTAAGGATTTCTTCCTCCTGTACAATCCATGAGATCCTAATAAGAACAAATCCTACTGTAGTCATAATATTTGTAAAACTCAAAAAGGAAGTTGGAATTTTGATGCCCTTTGAGCACAGATATTGTTTCGAATGAAAACCGTCTCTCAACTTGCTCTCAAAATGAAGGGGTGAATGACCAGGCAATGGAAGTCACAGTGGGCATAGAAGGGCTCTGACCAGATGGAAACAGCCGTGATAAATAGCAGGTGTGCTTGGGTTATGCATAACCACGCCAGGAAGCTTTCTCCTTATGCTCTCTGTGGCCAACAACGATTACATGAATATAAACTCATCTGCCTTGCTTTCCTTTTATTGTTTTGTATGCACCTTTTCCACTTGCTACACTTTTAAATTCTGGAGGTTGGGATGGGGTCAGGACAATTGTTCTTTTTGGTTTATTTGTTTGAATGCTTCTTCCTCTGTAGCCACAACATCTAGGAGAGTGACTTGCATAGAGAATGAGTTTGAAACATAACTGAACTCTCACCTTATGCATAGCCTACATTATCTAGAAATTCAGAAACCACCTCTATGAATTAGAAATCAAAAAACTAAAGCAGGAAAATACTGTGGAGATTTTATATATGTGTATTAGCAAAGATTGTATATATAATATAATATGTACAATCTTTGCTAATCCAGTTAACTTAGAACAGAGTTCTTCAAATAAGATTAACTAAATTAGCCCTATAAAATGTTTTTAAAGCAGATTTTTTTCTCAAGGGTTAATAGCTGTAGATTTGCCTTTCTATGATATAAAGTTGTCATCCCCAAATTGTAGAGAACTGTGTTATAAAAACAAAGACTTTTACAAATGATTTTTGGGGATGGGAGTTGGAAATAACAGAGAAACATAGTTTCACCTTTGGGTTGAACTGTATGTAACAAAGAGATGATATAAGTAATCACAATTTAGGGAAAAACGGTTATTAGAAACTGAGGCAACTACAATGGCCATGTCGACTCATGGACTTCTGACTCCCCACGCCATAGGGTACCTTAGCCAACACAGAGGATGTCTTGGCTGATCTAAGTCACTGATTTTACCCTGTTTTGTTTTTATCACCAAGAAGGGAAGATTTATAAAATGAACATACAAGTAAAGTGTATTATTAGTTAATCCTCCCAATAATCTTGTGAAGTAACATGGTCTATTCTACAATAAAAAAACAGAGACCCAAGAAAATGAAGTAATTTTCTAATATCACAGTTAATAAATGCCTCAGGACAAATAAATTGGTATGCTTTTCTTTCCCCCCACTCTCATTATTAGACAACTATTTTCTCATGGCTTTGGTTGTCCCCTAGACCTAGGATTGTAAATGGTACCATGTTTCCCCGAAAATAAGACCTAGCCGGACCATCAGCTCTAATGCATCTTTTGGAGCAAAATTTAATATAAGACCTGGTCTTACTTTAATATAATATAAGACCAGGTCTATAATATAATATAATATAACATAATATAATATAATATAACATAATATAATATATACCAGATATAATAAAATATAATATAATATAATATAATATAATATAATACCAGGTCTTATATTAATTTTTGCTCTAAAAGGCGCATTAGAGCTGATGGTCTGGCTAGGTCTTCTTTTCAAGGAAACATGGTAGTTATATACAACTTGATCACACAGAGAAGACTAAGGATTCAACCATTTGGAGCACGTGAATAAACTGAGCAAAAATTGTTTTTTTGACCTAAATACTCTAGGATTTGCTTTTGAAACAAAAAGCTGATTAAAGTTTTCTGTGTAGACCTCCTTTAGTATTACAGTGTTTCATGTCAGACAGTAAACATTTGTATTCATTTCTACAGAGCTACACATAAATAGGCACCCCCATAGAGGCATTCACATGTATATATGTGTACATTCAATCAGTAAATGTCATTATTCCTCAAGCATTAAGTCACCTTAAAACATCTTCCTAAATACCCAGAGAAAATTATATTCATGAATCTCAGATCTAGGCATTAGTCTGCGTTTGCCTGATACCACATCATACATCACAATCATGCATTCTTAATGAATGTTTTCTGGTGAGCAGATGTCTTTAATTTATTCTAAATTTGGGGGGAAGAGAAAATAAGGGCCTTGTACTTTTATCAGATATCATAATGTTGATTTGTCAAAGTGATCTCAGAAGATCACTTTATTCTCAAGGTGATTCTGCAAAAGCGTTTTAGCCATTAAGGTATGTTATGGTATATGCTTATGGAAATATACATGTAAATTATGATGTCTAGTAAGTGTGACTTTAAAAAATTTTGAATTGGGCAATCTTATAAAGCAGGGGTGTCCAAACTGCGGCCCGCGGGCCAACTGTGGCCCGCAATCCAGTTTTAATTGGCCCGCGGCAAATTCCAAAAATATATTTAGTTTACTTAAATAAACCAGGTGAGGCAATACGTACTTCACCTCAAGTGAGTGGCCCGGCTGTTTGTGTATTTTATCGCATATGGCCCTTGGTAAAAAAAGTTGAAAAAAGTTTGGACACCCCTGTTATAAAGCATCTTTCCATGTCAAAAAAATACAAAATAAAATAAATGAGCACAAATGCACTTTTAATAAAGCAAACATAAAAACAACCTGAGAGGCCGGCCTGTTAGCTCAGTTGGTTAGAGCTCGGTGCTCATAACACCAAGGTTGTGGGTTCGATCCTGCATGGACCACTGTGACCTCCACCCTCCACAACTATATTGAAAACAACTACTTTACTTAGAGCTGATGGGTCCTGGAAAAACACACTTCAAAACAAAACAAAACAAAACAAAACAAAACGTGAACACTGATCACTTATCCTAAAGAAAAGAGAGCACAATTACTGTCAATGTTATATGTTATCTGCTTTACAAGAAGACCCATCTTAATATTCAGCCCCTTTGGAGTTCCCATATATTAGTATACTGGTATGGAACTTACAGGACTTGAAAGTGGATTCTGGCCTTCCAAAGTGCCTGATCAGCATAGCACTAACTAATGACAATTACTTTCAAAACTCTTTTGCTGATGTGAATATAGATATTATTTAGCACTTGAATACGCAGAGGCAATATAGTTATTTGCATGTGCTTTGCTGTAATATTATTAGGTGGTCTGTGCCTAATTTTTAATTGCTGCGGGCCAATTAAAAAGAGGATCAGAGAAATGATACTACCATACACCATGCTCTCTTTGTTCCCCCACTGAAGTGAGGCCTGGACCACATTGGATAATATCTAAGAAAGGATAGGAGGGGAATATAAATAGTCCCGTTCCTTGATTAGCCTACTAGATACACCCTCTTTCTGTCAAGATTACAAGAACAACTTGAGATGACTCTGGTGTTTTTCTCTTGTTCTATTTCATTTTTAATGTCAGTGAGTCAAAGCACTCAAGCATATGCAGAGTCAACTGCTTAATGCTTTTTAATGCTTATTGCTATATCTCATTTGCAAAGAAAGCCCCAAACAATGAATATTGGCAAGTGGTACCAGAGAATTAAAAATTATACCTTCTAAAATCTTAGCAAGCTGGGCTGAATGGTTAGATACTCAAGATAAAGTTAAATAAAAACACATGGCATTTACAGCATATAATGAAGGACCACACATCAATTAGATCTTTTTTTTTTTTTTTTTAATTTTGATTGCTACCATCATTTGTTAGCCATCCAAAGAAATGCCTAGGAGAAAATCCACATTGTTTTGTGTTGGAGAGAAAAACAGGCTCTATAGATAAAAATATGCCATTTACTTCCAATGTGTATCTTTTCCATTAGATGTAACTCTAGCGCAGATGTAAAAGTCTCTGTCAGAGAAATGAGACCAAAAATCAAAATTTAGCCTGGCACTTGTACTTCTTACCTAACAATTGAAAGGAGACTCAATAAACCAAATATATCAAGAATTAAACCATCTTGTTTTTTTCTTTGGGGTATTTCTGTGGGACTTTTTGACTTGCCTTCTTTAGATGAGTGGAAATAAAGAACCCACTAAATAAATGACTGGCCATTATATGGAACTTGTGATTGGTCTTGTCAGAAACCCACAAACACGTCATGGGAAGAGAAGTAAAAAGAGCATGTGCTATTATTTCTTAAAAGAAGGGCAAACAGAGAGGTCATTCTTAAGCCATACTTTGGGTCAGTCTTATCAGACGAGAAAGTTATTCCTCAGCTAAAGGGCAGGTATCTTGGGAGGAGGTACAGAATCCCTAACCATTTTTTTTTTCCTTCTTGGTGCATTAGTGGCTTGCAATACTCTGTATAAATACATGAGAAAACTTTTGCTCTGCAAAGTACTTACAGGAACTTATACCTCAAGATTAATGCTTTATCCCTGCATGTTTTGATAGAGGTGTCAAGCATGATTGGCATATTTGTGTAATATCTCTTCCTGTCTACAATTTTGTAGAGTTAAACTTGCCTTTCAAACCACAAGTTAATAGAATACCCTCTGGTAAATTATGTTTTCTGGTATCTAGACCTCTACACATAGATAAACACTGCAAAATGTTGCACTTGGAGAAAATACAAACCCTTTAAAATAGATGTTAATAATAAAATAAAGAAAATACTCCCATTCTTTTGGATTGAGGCAGGAGAGAGATTTTTAGTTTAAGGACATAAAAATACATAAAAAAAATACTTTCTATCAATGTTTTTGTTTTAAAATTAACCCAAATATACAAACCATAGCAAAAAGACAGACATGTAAACTTCAGAGTTTAATGACAAGGTACAAAGGTCAAACTATTTGGACAAAACAAAAATAAAACATTGGAATACTGTATAGAACATATAGAACTTGAAAGAGGATTCTAGGCTTCTAAAGTGTTGATCAGTGCAGTACTAACTAATGACAATCACTTTAAAACTCTTTTGGTGATGTGAATATAGAGATTATTTAGCACTTGAATATTGTCAAAACTGGACCATTAAATTATTGAACCAATTTCAAAGATATAGAAAAAAAAAAGATTTTTAGGAGGTAAAGGACAATTTGAATCATAAGTTTTTACTTATAAAGTAATTTTTTTAAATGTCATTATGCTTTTTTTAAAACATTTCTATCAGCATATTATAAAGATTATTTATATTATTCTATGTATTGTGAAAGACAAGAACAAAATGTGTACTCCTAAAACGTCCCGGAAAATCAACATCCTAAGCAATGTGTCTAATTCCTACCCATTTGTGTAGCCAGCTGCTGGATTATCAAAGAAGTAATGGTCTTATAGCACCCCCATTTCAAGAGATTCTTATACAGATGTAAAATGACCAAGAGTGCTCTGTAACATAAATTATTTTCTGTCTCTTTCTTGGTCTAATAACCCAGAAAATAAAATAATTTGCATAGTACTTCCTCAAGAGGTAAGAATTCAAGTTAATTAGTACATATAAACAAACTCTTTTGAGGGCTCCATTTTGCCAGGTTAGGATAAACCTTGTATATATTCCACTTTGCTTCCCTGGAAAAATGTTCCTAATGAAATGTTGTAAAACTCACAAACCATCCACCCGTGCCATATGAGTAAAATTAACCCCCCGAGAATATCTACTGCTTTGTTTTTTATTAGCTCAATTTTAAATATTCAAAATATATGGGTCATAAAATTAAGCTTAAGGCTACATTTTTTTCGTAAGTTAATTTGGTACTTAACAAACATTTTAAAGAAAAAGAACCCTAAATAATTTCAATCTAAATCCTTCTTTATAAGCATGGGGAGCAGAGCAGCAATGACAGCAACATGATGTTATTACTTTTAAAATTATGCATTTTGCTCTATTTGAAGACAAGAAGAATATCCAAGGGGGATTCTACTAAATGAGTTGAAGTCCCCGAAGCACCTCTACCGTGTGTGTGTGCGCACGTGTGTATTTATATTTGACCAAATTCACAAACTCTATGGGAGGCAGGGAACCAATATAATTAAAAACAATAATTTAGCTCTAGAAATTTTGGTACAGGGTTAATAGATAACAGAGCTGTGAAACTGTCCCACGCAAAGAGTGAATCATAATCACATCTTCACAAATTCTCAATTCTCTGATTTCCCTTTTAAAAGCAAATCTCTCTATAAATCTCCATAAAGGAACATCCTGTGAACTTTCTGTGCTCGACTTCACTGTCCCCATTAATCAACATGAAAAGATTTTGCTATATCAAACAACGATTACATTTAAGATGTGGAAAACTATATTCTAGAAAGATGTAGTGGGAATATACGCAATCTTGAAAAGCATTACAATTTGTGGACACGGACGTGGAAGGGTCTCCTCAGTTTGTCTTCTTCTAAACTGACAAAAGAACTCCTGTTACCAAGAGTGTAGTAAGGCCCTTTACCTTGCAATAAGAGTTTTAGAGAACCACTGAAGAAGCAAATGACCTCTCTATCCACAAGAAAATGGGGGGAAATTAAATTAATATACATGACCTCATTGGAATATAATTCATTGCTTGAGAATGAGGTACTGCTAACCATAATAGGAGGTGGGAGAAGAGAAGGAAAAAGAAACCATAAATGAAGGCAGAAGAATCCATCTTATCAAACAGAAAAGATGGTCCTTGCTCTGGAAAAAGCACTGAACAGTAAGGGTGGAGCTGAGTGAAAATAATATCCATTTGGATATTCCATGAAACTGACAGTAATTATTCTTTTTACTCTATGCAGTTTCCTCAAGTACCATTAAATAAAAATGTGATCGTTGTCTGTTTTGTCAAGAAAATATTAAAATATCAGTAATTGGAAAATATTCCAATATATGTAATTATTATTCTATACTCTACATAACAGACTTCAGTTCATGGGGCTAATAATCCCTTCAAAGCTAGTTGTCACCATAATTAAAGAGGCAGCATACCCATTCATGATATTTCACAATTTATCTCTAGTAAATCACAATTGTGGAAGTATTGGTATCTCCGCAGCAACCTAGAAAATAAGAATGCAAAGTTTGCTGACCTCAATTTTTTATTTCAAATCAATGCTTTTTACGATACAATGTTTTAATTTAAAAAGAAGATACATTGTCCCATGTGTGCAAACACAGTGTGTCTCAAAAGCCTTTTTGTCTAATTATCAGTTATCTATCATTTATTTCTCAAAAAATAATTAGCTCGTGGCCTGTATAATGAAGTACAATGGGGATTAAATTGAGACACTTCATGTCAAATATGATGAAACAGACATTCTTTGCTCTACAAATCTGAGCTAAATAAATGTCTTTATGTTGAAGGAAAAATAAATCTGTAGATAATAATGTTCAAATGCCTAGACGACTTTGTCAAAACTAACTAAATAACATAATACATGTTGCCTATGGACTAGATTCTTTGAAGAGTCTATCCTTTTGATTATTTGCAGATGATCATATGGTTTTAAATATCACGGACATAAGATACATGCTGAAGGGACTGGATTAAACAGAAAGGTAGCTGTCCTGGGGACTTAGAAAATCCCTTTATGTTTGGTAGCTTTTAAAATCAGTTATGCTTTAGGTAACTATTGCCTCAGTTGACACAATTTACAAGACTGCATAAAGGTATAAGTGAGGCATGAAAAGGAAGGAAAAAATATCTGACTCAAAAAGAAGCCACACATAAAGAATATCCACAATATATGCTGCAGTTTCAAAATGCATGACCTCATTCTTTCCTGGTACTACTCTGAATACAAAACAAAACCAATGATATATATTTTGTGAAGTGGAACATCTAACTGGTGCCTGCCATTTTATTTCAGAGAAAGAAAGATAACACCACATTTATGAAGGATAGCAGGCCATTATCCTTAAATAAAAGAACAAATTGATTCCCCCCAAACCCCCAAATTTTGTTGCATGCAGAAACTGAAGGAAAAAAAAAAACAATAAACATTAAAAATTAAGTTGTTTAAAGTTACACCTTATTATTTCAGATTTTGCATGTACCAAGATGGCTATGTAACATAAAAGCAAGGTATATGTACAATTAGTTCTCATATTTACTTAATTTTTTATCCTTCCTCATAATTCATTTTACTTAAAATATTAGAACGGTTCATGATATTCTATCCAACGATGACTAAGTGTACAGCCAATGCAGAGACACACGGAAATTGCTAAGATGTGATAAAATAATTCTTGATACGGAGGCACTCAAGGAGATCATATTTTCATTGGGAGACACGCAGACAGTTAGACTAAAATATCTTCTTTATAGGGATAGAGATAGAGTGAAGACAAAGCAAGTGAGAGCCCAAAGGGAAAATCTCCTTTGCCTAAGTAGTCGCAGAAAGGCTTGGAATGGGAGGCCTCCTAAATATCTACTAAATGCTAATGGGCATTAACCTTCAGGCCTGCCTGCCCTAGGTCAGAATTGCTTCCCAAGGCAAAGTGCTTGCTTACACCTCCAGTCATGAAACTCCGGACAGGGATAGCTTTGCCATACAATTCCAACTGGGGTCCACTAAGCCCTTTGAGAAGCATTGTTCATAAAGTGTAGCACGTGAAAAACCCACATTAGGTATTCCTTATGTACCCAGCTGCAGAATTGGGTGATGGTGTTGGGGGAAGTGATGCAGATGGTGGGATGAGATGAGAGTAACGGTGACAGGGTGTGCCACGGAAGACTGCCAGGAAAGGTCACAAGAGTTTTTATCAAAGTGAAGATGCACAGAGCTCTTCAAGAAAACTCATTAAACAAACATCAATTTTTCCTGATCATTATGCCTACTTGTTCAAGACCAAGTCCTACGGTTCATGCCTATTGTTTGTGCAGATGATTTCTTTCTAAATATATGTATCTGGGTCTTTATATATCTACTTATCTGTCTACCTCCATGACAGAGAGAGGGTGCCAACCAGTACTTACCTTGTGCCAAGTAATGACTAAAGAAAGGTTGCAACTAATACTCTTTCCTTTTTTAAAAATGAAATCATAACCTGTTGTTTGCTTGTATGGACTCCTCTTAAACAAAAAAAAAAAAATGGACTTGGAATAGAAATTAAGCAGCAACCTAAGTATTTTATCAAACATATAAAAAAAACCACAGAAAAATGTCATACAAAAAGTATTAAAACTCCCTTTATACCAAAGGCTTACCAGAAATTGTTTTTACCACTGGAAGATATACAAATTATATGCACACACACACACCACCCAAATGAAGTCTAAGAAAATAAAACATGCAAAATCAACCAAAAAGCCTTCTGTTTGGGTTTATCAAGAAAGATAAATGTAAGGAAAGAGGAAGTGATATTCCTTGAGTTGCACAAAGACCAACCTATTACCTTGGGGTGTGTGTGTGTGTGTGTGTGTGTGTGTGTGTGTGTGTGTGTAATAAACCTTAAATTTTAGCTGTCTGAATTTTGGTTCAAGGTTGTACTGCTCTAAATTTTCCTAATATTTTCTGATATCAGAAGCGCAGGATCATGGCATTCAAATTGTGGACAATATACAATGTTATAAAAAAATTGTTATTCTATGCTAAAAGAAATAAAAGTTAGCAATCATATGTGGAAAAAAGTCATATCCAAGAATATAGGAAAACTTTTGTTCAAATTGCCTTTATGTAACAAACAGAAAACTCTCAAAACAATG
Source organism: Rhinolophus ferrumequinum (assembly GCF_004115265.2). Classification (NCBI taxonomy): domain Eukaryota; kingdom Metazoa; phylum Chordata; class Mammalia; order Chiroptera; family Rhinolophidae; genus Rhinolophus; species Rhinolophus ferrumequinum. The sequence goes on from NC_046300.1 coordinate 20,383,932, forward strand.
CATTCCATGAAAAACAACCAGTCTGTAGCTCTCTAAATACTACACATAGTTAAATAAATTCACTGATCTTTTACTACCCACAGTTAGTTTTATTTGAGTTTATACATGCTCTAACTATGTGGTAAAACTTCTTATCATATAGATATACGCAGAAACACACTTTCATACCACACCTTACAGAACTGTATGTTTCTGAAACCCTCACATATTACAAAGCATTAAAGTGTATTATAAGGTGGCATTTGACATTTTTCAGTGTCAAGAATAATAAAGTCATCAAAAGTCAAAATTTAAATATTGGGACTCATCTTCTAGGAATGAGGATTGCATTTGTTTGATTTCATTTGATTTGATTAGATTTTTGAGGGCCAGTTGGTAGACTGTGGAGCACAGCACCATACCATTCAAATCGCTGCCCATGATATTCCTAAGCATATCTCCGAATGCGCTGAGAACGTTCTACGTAATGCACTATTCCAAATAGAAAATACACCATACTTTTAGCACGTCCATGTGGATAATTAATTGGCTGCTGGTAAAAATATGCTTTGTGGCTCCTTTTGTTTCTTATACTCTTCACACCTCTCCTGGAACAAGCAGTTAGAGAGGAACAAATAGCCTCAATATATGATTGACACCCAGACTGACAAGCCAGCAGCTCTGGGGACAGTCATTTTACAGAACTGCTTAGTCATTCCTGTCTAACCCTGTGATGCCCAAGTATCAGCTGCTGTGGAACCATTTCATGAAATGTTAATTTGGCTTTTAAAGATAACATGCTTTTAAAAAGTGATAAGAAAGAAAAGTTGAGCTGGGTTCAGACAGACTGTCTCTGTTCCCAAGTTCTGTAAATGCACTCCCAGAAATATTTTCTGTAGCCTTATCAGCTGCAACATTCCTCAGCAATCCTAACGAAATAAAAATTTTCTCTCTTAAAGGAGGTGGTGTGTGTGTGTGTGTGTGTGTGTCTCCCCCTGTGTATTTCTGGTCAGGAGTTAAAGTGAAACTTGGTAAGAAAATTTACCCTGCAGTGATGTCTCCTTAAACTTCAGGCTGTGCTGAAGTTGTGCCTTTAGCTTTCTCTCATCTGAGTCGCTCCCCTCCACTTCATCCCCTCTGCTGTTCAATTTGGCAGCACATTTATGGATGCAATCTTTATGAGACCTGCCATGTGAAATAAACTCACACTCTATTCTCCACATCCTCCCCTCTCTCGTATATCCCCCTTGGAAAAATGTGATAACCTTTGTTTTCAAAAATACTACTGACTTGTGTGTGTTATTTGCTTTGAAAATTGAGTCTTTGAAAATGATCCTGAGCCAAGGAACTCACACTTGGGGAACACTGCAGTGAAGAGAGAGATCACACAGAGACTACAAGGAACAAAACAAATCGTCTTGACATCTGCTGAAGTGTTATAAATAAAGCTGGCTAGTAAAAAGATGAAAGCAAAGCTAGATTCCTCACCCACCTTCCTGCCCCCACGGGCTAAGCATAATCTTGAGTGACCCAGTACCTAGTTGTTTCTCAGAAAAAAGCAGTAAAGTTGGATTGGGCGTTATTATCCCATGGTAGGTGTGATTCAAATATTTCACTACAGATGGTTTCCGGCTTAGGAGGGTTCAAGTTATGATTTTGCAACTTTCTGATGGTGTGAAAGCAATATGCATAACAAATCCCATGAGATAGTCAACACTTTATTATAAAATAGGCTTTGTGTTGTAAGATTTTGCCCAAGTGGAGGCTCATGTAAGTGTTCTGAGCACGATCGAGGTAGGTGAGGCTAAGTTATGATATTCGGTGGCTTAGATGTATTAAATGCATTTTCAACTTTGGATATTTTCAACTTATGAGAGGTTTATCGGGATGCAACCCCATGGTAAGTTGAGGAGCCTTTGTACTTGGAATTTACACTTTGCATAGGAAGGGTCATTCCTAGAGTATATCAGCCTTAAGGCAAATAGTGACACATTTTCATTCTTAGCAGGAGAGAATACATCAGTGTCTTTCTCTTCCTCTCCTTCTTCCTATCTCTCTGCTCTTTTTATCTTTGTCCCTGTCTTGTATTTCGAAACCCTATTCAAACATCCGTTTGGTGGGCACAGTTGTTGCAAAGCAACATTGATTATTTCAGAAAGAGATAAATATGAACGAAGACAGAAATGTGGCAGAGTGGTACTCAGTGCCCTTCTGCCCTCTTCAGCTGCCTCCTTGAATCTAGATGTGTTTTGAGGTGACACATACAAAGCTTCAGGAGCTCACTTAAACCCAGGATATAAAAGAGATGGCATGGCTGCCGTTGCTTCCCAGTCCCAGCTTCTACCTGTGACAGACCGCACTAAGCAATTGTGATACTTTCTCACTAACTACAGGCCTAGCCTCAGGACCCTTCTTAACACTGCACTACCAGCACCCATCAGCCATTATCAACAAGCAGGGCTGGTTAAAAAAATAACATCTAATCGCCTTCCTGCAGCTGCCCAGCCTTCCTTAAGATCAATAAGCATGGAGAAAGTTGTGGATCAATCAGCATAAGTCTATTTACTTTTATTGGAAGTGGTTTTTGAGAGGAGAGAGCTGATTAACTTTGCTTCATGTATCTTTTCATTCTTTGACTAATTTTGATGAAGCATTAGAAAATTTAAGAAATGATGAAGTAACTGCAGGGTAAGTAGGAGGGCAATTAGACTGAGTAGCATGTAATTTTCATTAAGTGAGAGAATAGACAAAGATAAGAGAGAGAAGATAAACATGTCAGCCCCCTCAGATACCATGCAGTCCTAGGGAGCCTCATTATTAAATGAAAAAAAAGTAGCAGTCTAGTAATATATATACACAATTTCTAGGGTGATGGGCAATATTTTCTATTTGGATAGGGCTTTGGGTTACACAGGCAGACGCATTTGGCAAAGGTCATTCAATGGCATACAACAACATTTGTGTATTTCACTTCACGGAACTTTTACCCAAAAAGAAAAAAAAAACAACAACAAAAACATATTGAACTCTAGTTAATAATATGCATGTTGAGCATTTAAAAGTGAAGTGTATTGATGTCTGCAATTGATGTTATACTGAAAAAAAATAAGGAGGATTGATGAATTGTTAGAGGGTAGTAATAGATTAATCGTAGAATATAGGGAGTTAGTTACCTATACATTTCTTTCCACTTTTTTGTATGTTTGAAATTTTTCATAATAAAATGTTAGGAGAAAATTACAATAACTACCTTTTCTTCTTGTGAAACACTTGAGATCAAGCTGTCTTTCCTCCTACTTCTTTCTGAACGGAAGCAAGACATAGTTCAATCACCATTTGCACGAAATGCAATTAAATGGAATGACTTGCTACTGAAATGTCTTTATTTTCTTCCTCACAAAGAAGTATTGAGATGTGCTTATGCAGCTCTAGCCAGGGGAGAAAAAAATGTACATTTTACTTCGACTCCACTATCTTCGTCACACTCAGAGCAATAGAAGTGGTCCACATTAATGTATCTTAATCAAGTACTTTTGTTAGGGAAAGCATCACTCACATGCAAATATAAATACATGCCTGCCCACCTTGATTAGAACATCACCGACTTTATTTGTCCTTTTATTTTTCCTCAGAGCACACAGACATTAGTGCTGACTGGCAAACCATGGCTGATAAACTTTTGCTCTGTCAACTCTACACTGGGGATTTCAGTCTAAATGATGGATACTGTAGGGGCACAAAAGTATTCCAAGCTTGGGGTTTTGTAAAACAAGTGCAAAATGCTCCGTGAAAACCTATTATCACTGGTAGAATGCAGAAGGCAATACTATGGTTTTTCACCAGCGGTGGCCATCATCAAATTCACACAAAAAATATGTTCTGATTTTGAATCATACTTCTCTCCAGTTCAGTGGTTTGAGGGCAGCTGGACTAGGCATGCTAAAACAACGGACTAGGCATTTTTTAAAAAGAACAATGTAAAAAAAACCCAGGATATTTAACCTGTCCTACTAATTCTCATAGCAATGTGTGAACTAATATGCCCTGGCAATAGTTTATAACAGTTGACCAAATGTGTGTGTGTATATATATATATATATATATATATATATATATATATATATATATATATAGCGCTATCTTTTTTTCTTTTTTTCCTTACTTGCTCTAGTCTGGCTTTTGGAAGTACAAGTCCCAAGGAGCGGGATGATATAATATATGCCTAATGAGAATAAGTGAGCACACTGCAATGTGCTTCAAGAGTTCACTGCTCAGCCTGTGTTTCCATACTTTTTAATTTCCTTGCACAAACAGTGAACTGAAAAATGAGCAAATCCATTTGGCTAGTCTGAGCTACAAATTAATTCCTTGATCAAATTTTGGCAATTACATCTCTAGGTTGTTTCCACTTAAACATTTTTAATGCATTTGAATAAGCTTTTTAATCATGATCTTGGCAATCAATTGCATGGCAAAATATACACTAATAAATACTATTAAGAGGTTAGCTGACAAATAGAAAAATTGATGGATCCTGCAAAAAAATATTTTACTCTGCTTTGAAGTTGTTTGCATGTGGGTATATGTTGCCAAGAGGCAAAAAATAAATATAAGAAGCTCATGTGTGTTCTTACACAGAAACAGCAATCAAAATCAGTAGTTCTCAAACTGTAGCATTAAAAAAAAAATCACCTGGAGGACTGGTTAAAGCACAGAATCCTGGGACTCCATCCCCAGAGACACTGATTCAGCAGGTTGTCTGGTATCCATGAATTTGTATTTCTAATAAGCTCTCAGGTGGTGCTGATGGCCTGATCATAGGACCACTTGGATCAGTGCTTGTCCAAACTTTTTTGAAGTCTGCAAGCACAACTAAATGGTTGTTGGAAAGTTCAGGAAATAACGTAAGATAACTGTAAATCATTTGCCCAGCTTTTAAAGATATCCAGAAAGGTGACTTCATCAGATGAAGCAATAACCAGTCAGTGGTTAATAGCTCCCACTGAGGGTCAAATCTCAATAAAATGGAGACGTTGATGGGCCCCCAGACTCCACATGCTGTACTATTTCCCCTCTGAGGTAATGCAAACTCCTTCCCCTTCAAAAAAACCCAGTAGTCTGTTACTCGATTCCCAATGTCAATCAAACTTTTTTTGAGGAAACTCAGCTAACTCATGGTATCAAACTTCTAATTTTTATATCACCTCCTGGGTGACAGATTACTTCGTTGCCTAGTCAAAGCAATAACTTTAAAAAAAAATAACATTTTAATCACGGAAATTATGGCATCAGTCCATGAGGCAATGGGAAGCAGTTACAGAGTAGGGGAACAAGTAGCCATGCCCCGGCCCCTGATATCACAAGTGGGTGGCCCCTCCCTACAAGGAAGCCCAACCTAGGTTTCACTGTCTGGAGATAATTATTGATGCGACTAAAGCCAATTTTCCTTTGTACCATAATCACTGGAGACAAAGAATCTCAGCTGGTTATTAATCATATATGTATCACAAGGAGTAGAGTATCAAATTTCCCTTCTGACTTTTCTTCTCCAAGCAAAATCCTATCAGCTTTTTTAGTATTTGGTATAAGGACTGCTTCCTAACCCCTAATGATATTTATAAATTTCCTTTGAATTTTCTCAAAATGGAGTACATGTAAATACTTGAAAGCCAAGTGCATATGTGAGATATATTTTTAAATCCATTGTCTTTACCTTTCTCTCACCATCCCTTGTCCAATAGAATATTTTATATCAACCATAATTGCAATGAATCGTGTGTTGACAGGAATTGAAGAATGAGAAAGAAAAGTTTAACAAAGGACTAACCAGAGCTGACCCTAATGGAAAGGTTGCTGCTTAGGTCCTGTATGGACTGATCTTACTTTAGTCCTATGGTTGCTTTTAAATAAATAAGATAATAATTAATAGCTAGCACTTCAGTTTATATTTCACATGTAAGTTACTCATAACTTCAGGTAATAATCCTTACAACAATCCTGTAAAGAAACTGATACTCAGAGTGTTTTCATAGACTAACTGGCACTGCAGAACTGGTATGTGACAGAGAGAGCTATAGTTTAAATTTAGCCCAACTCCCACACATAGGCTTTTCCTATGATACTGAACTAACCCCAAGAGTGCTAACAACTCTTACCAGATTATTCTTCATTATATCTAAATTTCAAGAGTACTATCCTAGAATGACTGTATAAAAAAGGACATGTTTTTCAAAAATCCTAACAATATAAAAACAAAACAAACAAAAAATAAACAAACAAACAAACTAACTAAACAACACCTTTGGGAAGCTGAGGTTATCTGTAATAAAGACAGGAAAAACACTATAACTCCAGGCAACAGATGTTAAACTATATCTGCCAAATACAGAGAAATTTGGAATGAGAAGTAGAACAGATATTCCTGAAAACAAGTTACAGATATGGTAGACAGGCTTTAGGAAAATCACACTAACCAAAAATATTTAAAAGTTTATTGAACATTAAAAAAAAAAATACTTTCATAAACCAAAGACAAAATGGAATGCCACATGTTAGGACAATCTTGATACAAAACATGCAGAAACAATTGAATTTCAAGGATAGAGAAAGAATTCTTGAGGAATCCATCCTGAAAAAGAAATTTACCTATCAGGTAGAAAATCATGATTACTTTAGCAACACAGAAAAAAATACACCAGAAAAAAATAAACAATAAAGCAAGCAAAAAACCAAAACGAAACAAAACTTCAGTGCAATGTGTTTTGAAGGGGAAAACGACTTACAAATTTTATACCCAGTAGCGTTATCATTTATGCATAAACATTAAAAAAAAACACATTCTGATCTATGCACAGACATTGCACCATACCACTCAGCAATGGTTTCTCTAAGAACTCTACTAGTTTATGAAATTCAGAAATTGTGATATAAATAAAAATAAGAATTCGAGAATTGCATAGCCATTATAGAAAATGAATGAAAATGAATACTGATTTCATTTAAATGCAGAACTAAAATTGAATGATTATGGTTACAGTGGTTATATAATAAAATGTAAATACTATAAAGCTGGATATAAGAACAACAATATGAATGATTGTATTTGGAGACTGGAGGAGAGAGGTAATGGGAAGAAAAGTAAGTTTGCTAGTTTGTTATCATAACTGTCTAAATTACAGACTATCTGTATTATTTAATTAAAAAAAATAACCCATAGAAGAGCTTCCCAAATGATCCAGCAAGCACGAAGTACAACAAAGTGCATAATAATAGAAAATACAACATAAATAAAACAAAACAGGATACATAAACATGAAAATGTTTATGTAAAAATTGAGATGTTCTATTGAAAAATAACATTCTGGAGTAGAAAGTCACTGAATAAAATGAGTTTCAAATGGGCTATCATAATGAAATATCACCAAATGTATGGTTTAAACAACAGAAATTTATTGTCCCTCAATTATAGAAGCTACAAGGCCAAGATCAAGGTGTCAGCAAGGTTGATTCTTTCTGAAAACAGTGAGGAAGAATCTATGTTCCCGGCCTCTCCCCTAGTTCTTGTGGTTTGTTGGCATTCTTCTGGGTTTTAGAAGTATCACCCCAGTATCTGCCTTTCTTTGTACATGGTATTCTCCCTGCTGTCTCCAAATGTGCACGCTGTCTCCAAATTACCCCTTTTTGTAAAGACATCAGTCCTATTGGATCAGGGGCTTATTGTATTCTAGTACGACGTTGCCTTAATTTAACTAATTATGTCTGCCACAACACAATCCCCAAATAAGGTCATATTCAAGGTGTGAGCTAGGATTTCAACATATGAAATTTTTGAGGTGATGCAATTCAACCCATAGTAAGGTCCCTTTCAGCATTTTATGCAGTTGAAAATATATTAAATATTATTTACTGTGTGTGAATGTTTTCGACCATCACCAGAGACCAATCCACAATTACAAGGAATGACTTTATGGTCACTTTGTGTTAGAAGAGATCAGAAGCTGACACAATGGTACAAAACAAAACAAAGCAAAACAACCTCTAAACATGACAGTTTAAAGGCTTTATATAAGCCCCTGTAATTTGAAGTGTGGCAAAGGACATTAATGCAGAATGTCTTCAGGGAGACAGCTAGGTATGATTCTATGAGAGAGCACTTGCCAGCTGAGTCAAAGTTAAACAATGCTGGATGGATATTGATGTGTTCGGTCAGCTCTAATAAGAAGCCAGTCCTTTGGCACGAGTCGTTTAAAAAACAAAACCAAAAAAAAAAAAAAAAGCCAAAAAAACAACCCACTAGCACTGAGTGTGAGAAGCAAATAAAAATGAGGGAGAGTAGAATGAGAGGTGAATCTAGAAGCATGTCAGGGCTCACCAAATCATCCACAGAACCCTGAAAATGGTCTAAGAGTCAATAATCTGATACTCTAGTGGGATCTGTGTTTTTAAATTGTTAATTTTTATCTACCAACTGCAGTGGAGTCCCATTTTAGTGGAAACTATAAAGAGAGTAAAAGTGGTGCTGAATTTCTATTTCACTGAGAATAGTAACAGTGACTCCTTGGGCCAGACTATCTAGTGACTCCATGGGCAGAACACTAGGTTTATTCCCAACAAGCAATACAATCTTGGACTAGGCACTTAGATGGCTCTCTGTGACTCAGTTTTGTCAACTGCACAATGAGGCAACTCCTGGGAGGCTCAAAGATGAGGGGTGAGGAGTATGGGTGATGTCTTAGATTGCTGGCCCTAGAAGCAGGGTCTGAGACGAAAATCCAGGTGCATATGATTTATTGAGGGGGTGATGAAAGAATAGTGAAGCAGGAGAAATAATTAGGAAGAGACAAGAACAGATGAGGTTTCAGGTAAAGTCCAGCCTTGTACTTCCATAGGGAGCTCTGGAGCATATTCTACACCATAGGCTTACCCTGTCTTAAGACAATGGAGGTGGCCTTGGATATTCCCATATGAATCGGTCACAGCAGCAGGTTCCCCCAGAGTGTGAGGCAAATCCTTTTAAGACCAGGGAAATTCTCCAGAGAATGGGCAGTTGTGAGCTACTAGCAACCAACACTCCCAGCAGCTTAGGAGAGGGATGCACTAACCTGGCAAACGGAAAAAGGATGGGGTATGCCAGTACCCCAACAGTACCACCCACAGGTAGGGATTTAATCTTCCAACATCACTATCTGCCACAGTTTTGCCTTTATTTTATAATGGACCTATTCTTCAGATTTCCTTTCAAAACCTCCATTCCATAGCTGTAAATATTTGAAAACAATCATAGGTTTTGGAATGCCAGGGATCACTTAAGCTCGGAAATTCTGAGTTCCTACGACTGTTTTAAGATGTGCCCCCATGTCTGTGCAGGCTATTTGCCTCCTTTCTTTCAGCTTCATTCCACCCTTTTGTGTATTAATCCGTGTCCCAGGTGCGGGGACCTTGAAACTACATTTCCTGGATTTTCCAGCTGACTTTTGGTTAGGTCTGCCCATGGGAGGTACCAGTGGGAGACTGGACGATAGGAAGAAGCAAAAGTGCTCCTTTCTCTTGGCTTCTGGAAGGGACACCAGCATCAGTAGCCAGCTATGGTTTCCAGCCACCTTCCGCAGTTCTATTTCAGCTGCTAGCTCTGGCACTATTGCCCAGAATGGCAGGGCCAGCCTGGGCCAGCAGTAGAGTCTGGCAGCTCTACCAGTGGGAACAGTGGCAGTTTGAACAGTAGCAGAGTCTGAAAGCAGGGTTAGAGAAGACCGTGCCCCTGTTATCTGCTAACTCCAACTGCTCAGCGATGTTTGGCCAGCCTGAGGGGTAGTAGCAGTTTCATATTTTTAATCTCAGAATGACTTCATCCTCCCTTTCCTTTTCCAGTTCTTTTAACTTTTTGGTAAACCATTCTTGTATTAAAGATCCCGAGTCTCAAATACCTAGAGTTGTGCCTGTCTGAATAGTAAATGATAGAACATCACATTTTCCTATCCATGAAGAATCTCATTTGGTCTGCAACGAGAAGGGTATCAGAGAGGAACAGGCAGCTAACTGCATAGCTCAAAAACAAGAAAGGAAGTGCCTTGGGGGGCATCTCCTACCCGTATTCTGATAAGTTCCTCCTTGACCTATTTCTTGACTCAACATTTATATAGATTGATTGAAAAAGGGCACTCCTTTTGTTGTGTGTTATAATTTTTCATGAATGTGATTTGTTATTCTTAGAGGATTACTGAAGTTTTTCTATTTATATGCTTTTACCTTTTATCTTATACATTTAAATTTACAAATAGGGGCTCTCTATTTCATTCACACTTTTACCTTTTATCCTATAAATGTAAATATGCAAGTATGGGCTTCCAGATATCTGCAAATAAAAATGAAATCAAAAGCCAGAGAAAGACCTCGAATGCTGCAGATCTCCATCAGTAATGTAAAGGTGTGGGAGCAAAGTGTTACTGCAGAAGACTCCTTCAGAGTCTTGCCAACTAGCACTTCAAGCATAATTCCTTCTGACAGAAAATGTGTGTTTTGCATCTTTGTCCCTTCCCCCCCATACACAAACAGTGTGTTATATATAATAAAGGCTTTCATGTATTTACTGAATAGGATCGATCAGTATTTCTCAAACTAGTTGCATCAGAATCACTTTGAAGACTTGTTATAAAAACGGATTTTGAGTGATTGGGCCCCAGTCTCAGTTTCTAATTCAGAGGTCTGGGATGGGACTCAAGAATTTACATTTCAAGCAAGTCCACAGGGAATACCAATGTTGTTAGTCTAGGAATCCCGGGTTGAGAACCACTGCATAGAATACAGGACCCTCTGAGAGTTCAATATAACCAAGTGATAGATTCTTACCCAAGAAAAATGGATGTTTTGCAACCTATGTCAGTGTCAACCTGATAATAGGTAGGGAGCTCTATTTTTCAAAACTATGTTCTATCACACACAGATTGCCAGATATCATCCATTTATCACCGAAGTTTTCCACTTGTTATCTTTCCGATTTCATTGGGATGGGGAGACAAACACATCATTTCCCTGTTTTTTTGAGTCAGGGGAAATATTTGGTGAAATATTAAATATTAATTTTCACATCCAGATAATTTCAACAAATGACTTATTGAGTACAAGAAAGGATAGTGAAACCTTTTTCATTCTTATTTGCCCTGTTCAGTGCTAGCAGGATAATCCTGGATTTTAGTAGATCATTAAATTGGACGGGTCAGTTGGGCTTAGATAAATGATTGAACTTCAAAACTAAAGAATGTTTTAAGGGCTAATAATTAATAATTATGATAGACTAATTCCTATTTGTACAAGAACGCCAAATATTAAAACTATTTCTATACAAAGTAACCAATTTGAAAAAAAACGTTCTCTTGGTAGATTTATATACTGTTAAAAAAAAAGTTACGTAATTATTGCCAGTGAAGCAAATGACACTATGTTGAATTATATTAATATTCAACTAATGGAGAGAATGATTAAAAGATAGCATTGGTTTTACATAATCAAATACTTGATTATGTGCCATTATCTCCATTCAAACATAAAAAAAGAATTACCTTTTCATCTATTCCCATGTAAGATTCTGGAACCTCAAAACACATTTCTATTGACATAGTGAAAAAGTTCAAGAGCCCTGTGAAAATATAAAATGCAGTCAATATGCATTTATTCATTTGTTCAACACATATGTAAACAAATATTGAATGCCCCTAGGTGCCAGGGACTATTTGATGCTCTGGGCATATAGTGGTGAAAATCACAAAGATCCTTACCCCCAGGGAGGTTTTATTATAATGGGTGGAAATAAACAATTGAAAAAGTAAATTACTTACTATATTCCAAGTGCTATGAAGAAAACTAAAGTGGAGGTGAGAATAGGGAGTACTGGAACAGAGGTCATATAATGTTCAGTAAGGCATTTAGGGACTCCTTATTAAAAAGCTCACATTGGAACAAACACTTGAAAGAGATAAGGAAGACAAATGGATATTTGGGAGATTACTGGTCCAGAAAAATGAAATGCCATGTGCCTGAGCTCTGATACAAGAGTATGCCTGCCAATTGCCTAACTCAACAGAGAACCCAGAGTGAATGTAAGTAAAGGCAGAGGGTACAAGGGATGAGGAGAGGGTTAACCATAGGCCAGCAATATTTCAAGGCCTTGTAGATTATTCTAAAGACTGGCTTTTACTCTGAGGGAGATGGGAAGCCATTGAAGGGGATTTATTAAACATTTGATATGAACTGTTACTTTCAGATAATAGCACTGGTATTTAATTAAGATTAGAAATTTTATCGGTACTGCACAGTTGGACAGTTTCCTATAGAATCCCTGTCACCGTACCAGATAGGAGTGATAATTAATTAATTTTTTTTTTTATTCTTCGTGCATATGAAACATTTGAAATGTTTTTAACTGGTGACCAACAAGTGGTTCTCGAAATGGATTCTGAGAAAGTTATAAAACCCGCAAGAGAAACAGAGAACTTAATGCTTCCTTACTTAGAGCAACTGTTTATATTGCCATCAGTTCTGTTTTGAAAGAAGAGGGCTATTATCCGAATGTTTATGTTCATAATATCATCCCTGAAAAACTGACTAGTTTAGTCTGGGAGGGACAGAGGGTGACAAAGGGAGGAGAAAGAAAAAAATCCTGAACGATTAAAATGTTTCTTTGGTGCCAAATAATAGAATCATTAAATCTAGCTAAAGCCAAAATATGTAAACTATTTCATTTTCAAAATATATTAATGTTATACAAAGAAAAAATGACACAATTCAACTATTACATGAGTTATTGATATATAATGGGTTGTGTTTTCCTTGGGGGCAATGTAGAACGTATTAATTCTTCAGTGGTCTCATGTTTATAAACTACCACTAAAAATAGGAAGGCAGAGGCTCAATCCACTTAGCCTATCACATGCAGAATAACTAGCTAAATATTTATCTTCCGTAAATCTGGTAAGAAATAATTTCTAAAAGACTGGATATGCCTCATTCTGGTTACTAGCATTTTCATTACTTATCTATGCATTTTCTTTAGCTGGTATTACCTAGAGAACTAGAATGTTACTTTCACTAAATATTATTCTTCACAATTACTTCTACTCTTCCAACTCAGACTTGGGCTTTAAACATTATTCCTTTCTTTTTCCTCTAGCCAGCTCACATAAGCAATTTATTTTCCTTTTCTTTATTTTATCCCCATAATGGGTTCTTGCACTAAGCAGAAATCTAGAACAATTATAAATGTGACTTCTATGATCTCTTTCCTATTTAGTGTTAAAAATAAACCCCATTAAGCAAGAAATGTTCTCAACTATGGTTCAATCCCCATATATACACAACTGGCCTTCGATTAACAGGGTTAATGTTCAGAGTGCGTAAGTATCTTCTAAGAGCTCTTTTTTTCTTAACATCTATGGCTCCAAAGAAACCTAAAGTATTTTCTTCTTATCTAAAACTATTATTAAGTTGATGTTTGGTAAGAGAGACTTTCCTGTCTCAATTCTATATCCCTGAATAATGCTTTATCATACTAATTCTGTTGCACTGACCTAACATATTTACAAAAAAAAAATCACTGCCTCAAATTTGGGAAACAATGACAAATCAGGTTAAATACATACACTAAGAATAACTTTGACAAACAAATGTACTTGGCATCCGATCCCCTTATATTGAATTTCTGGATCCACATAAGAGACATTATCTACTTTTGGTCTTAAAAGTGGTCTTAAAAAGAATTTTTAAGTGGTCTTAAAGATTCACGGTCTGATTGAATCCTAGGTAATTTCACCATTTTCAATGAGGTTCATACTTACTTATAGATAAATCTAATTGAAGTATTCAGTAGAAAACTATTTTTAACAGATTTTCCTTTTTAAACTTTATGAAAATTAGGAGATAGAAGCCATAGAAATTATCCAATTGAGTGTCCCATTCATTCCTCCAAAATATTTATTGAGCTTCTGCTCCTCCAGGTTCTGTTCTAGGCACTGGGAACACAGCTATAAACCAACAGAAAAAGACTATTCCCAAGGAGCACATGAGTGAAGCAAACCTTATTATACACTTTATCAAAAATATCAACTTTTTAAGAAGAAATAACCTATAGATATCACTAACCATCACAGGTTTTGAGGATCTTCCCACTGATGTCATCATACGGTCAGACTAATCACAAGAGCTGTTAGGTAGAAAACGCTCCCTGAGGCCATTGGAGTACTTGTATCTCCCAAAACTGCCTCTGATGGCTCCTCAATCTTTAGCTCATCAATCGACTCCTTAATGCTGTTGTATTATTCCAGGCCGTAAGAGAGACTTTTTTCGTCCCTTTTTGGAAGAATGCCGTCAGATTATTAGGACTGGCTTTTTAGAGGAAAAAAAAAAGTCTTATTACAGGCCACAAAAATATCTTCATGGCCACTTTACTAACCAAACGTATTTTAAATTGCTCTTTCTTCATATGAGGTATGACAAAAAAATACAGTGAATGTTTAAATTAAAAAAAAAAAAAGCATTATAGTGAAAGACATTGCGATCAATACTCCTCAAAATACTCCCCCTTACTTCAAACACACTTATCCCATCGTTCTTGCCACTTTCTGAAGCAGTTCTGGAAGTCTTCTTTCATGAATGTCTTTAGTTGCAGTGTCATGGCTGCCTCGATGTCCTGAATCAATTCAAAATGTTTTCCTTTCATGGTCATTTTGACTTTGGGGAAGAACCAGAAGTCACATAGTGCCAGATCAGTGAATGAGGTGGATGAGGACACACCATGATGTTTTTATTTGACAGAAATTGCTATCCCAGAAGCGATGTGTGACACTGATTGTTGTCATGATGGAGGATGAAGTAAAGGCACTCATGCAAGCGGACTTCCAGAACTGCTTCAGAAAGAGGCAAGAATGATGAGATAAGTGTGTTCAAAGCGAGGGGGATTAATGGCAATGTGTCTTTTAGTGTAATAATTTTTTTATTTAAATTTTCACTGTGTGTTTCTATCGCACTTTGTACACCCTCAAATGCCATTACTGATAATTTAGAGTAGGAGTCTTCGGAATACAAAAAATTGATTACAATTATTGTAATATGTTAACATTGGCTATGAAGGAACTTTAGCATTAAATCAATCTCTCTCTCTCATGAAATGTTCATGGTGGTGATTTAAAACTATAAGCCATTTTTAAATTTATTACGTTATTAATCACAGAGGGAAAGTGTGGGGAGACAACATTAATTCAACACACATTTTTTGAGTCACCACTCTATGAGAGACATTGTATGACCGAGGCTGCTGAAAAAATAAAAATAGTAAGGCACTGCTTTTGTCTCCAAAGAACAGTCATCAGACAGAAACCTCTGCTTCTAAGGACTCCACCGTCTTCAATCTTGGTAGATGACAAACTTATACTAACAAAAACCCTAGACATTTATTAACACCAGGTCAGATTTATATCCACAGCTAAAGATATTCTTGGGAGTACTTATATTTTATATCATTTACATTAATAAATAAAATATAAAGATGGTGCCGTAACATCATAAGCTTCCTTTGATCAACCCGTTGGTGGATTGCCCTTTCTTCTTGAAATATCTCTTATTTCCATGTCATAAATTCCTAAGTTCCCATGGAGATAAAACCTCCGGAGGGGCAGTTTAAGAAGTGAGAAGAATCATAAGAGTAGAATTCAAAGAAAATAATTATTTGGAGATGGGCAGAGTCACCAACAAATTAGTGTGGTCAGAGAACTTGGGGTGTGAATCATTAATTTTCAATCCCATTTTTCTCATAGTGTTGGAATTTGGTATATTTGCAACTTGTGTTGACAACTGGATTCCATCATTAACTTTTGGTCAGGAATGCCTCTTTGTTTTTCATTGTCAATTTTCTTTTTATCACAAGAACCAGGGATTCGCCTACTGTGAATATTTGAAATGGTCTGAGTTAATATACATATACATATATATATGGCATTGCCTGTATTTGCAGAGAAAAATAAAACATTTATTTATTGTCAATCTTAATGTTCCCTCCTTCTCCCTTATCTATCTTAAAACAGATAAGATGAATCTGTACTTTTGTTACAAGAGTAGGAGATATCAAAATGTACAATTAGGCTCTCTTTCAATGATTTCAATTCCAAAGTGTCATGACTCCACAAAATTTTCATATATTTATTCATACATATATGGCGAATTATAACCACAGTTATTGCATGCCTTTTTTCCTCCATATGTATATTTTAACAAAACAATCTCATACGATGAATCCTTAAGTATAGAATTTTTCCCTAAAAAAACAGAAACACAAATGCTGCTACAAGATGTGTAGACCACTCAATCGATAATTATGCAAAACAATAAATAAGATTGTTGGTTGTGAAGACTGAAAATATATTCTCTGAGGATGCATACTGTCCACAGTGCATTGTGACAAGAAGTAGGGGATGAGATTTTGATCGGTTGTATGCTTTGGGTCCTAGCCTTTGGCAGCTTCCTTTTGTACCTCTGTGATTTACATGAATTGTACCATTCATTATGGAAATTTGTCAGAAAGACCAAATGAAAGTTGAACAAGGGGAAAAGTGGGAATCCAACCTCTACAGGATCTTCAAAGAGCAGCACTGGCCATTGTCAACATTAGACAAAATCTTGACTCAGCTATAGAATTCCATTAAATTAAAGATAGTTCTATTTTAAAAGAAGGGATAAAAAAGTATATTTAGAATGATGACCAACAGATATGAAAAGATTCAAATCCAAATAATGAAGAACCCTCAACAATTAGTTAAAACAGGATAATACATTGCTAAGTGGACAATTCATGGAAAGGAACAGATAATATTGCTAGAAATGGTAGTGTCCCTAAATTAAGTACTCTAGCAGGAATTCCAAGACACTGCTTTGAAAAAGAGATGCAATAAGTAAGCTTTACTGGAAACATGAGCCATAGAAGACTAGACAATCTTACAAGCAAATTATTGTCCCCCACTTAAATTTCTAGTTTTTTTTTCAGCACATTGAAGAAAGAATAATGCCTGAACAACAGACAAGATTTCCAAGATATGTAAAATAACAGCAAATAAATAAAAAATCAAAAAGTCTAATTTAATTAGTATTGAAGCACATCAACCCTATCTCATTGGTCCTTCAAACGACATTCCTGAGCCGTAATAATTCTTAATGCAAAATGTAATGTGAATAAAACTTTGGATTACTTCTTCAGGTTCTCAGGCATCTGATTCAACATCATCTCTTGCTCACTTATGGCAGCTTTTCAGATATTGTACATCATGCAGAGCTCTTTATCATCACCTTCCAGAAATCAAATGATCACATCCACAGATGAACAGATAATTGGATTTTTAGATAACAATATAACTGTAAAGTTCAGCTCCTTCAGATAAAAGTGTGGTTCATTTACCAGCACAATAGATATAATCTATAAACTTACAAGAAATGCACACCTCAGGCTCCGCAATTCACCTAAAGAACCAGAATCTCCATGTTAACATAACATTCAGGTGAGTGTATGCCCATAGCATTTTAAGCATTGCATTATACTGTTGTTGTTTTTTTTTTGTTTGTTTTTTTTTTTCTGTATAAGAAGATGCTTTTCTTCTCTGCATGCTTATCAGGTGCTTTCTACTTCACATGAATTGCCATAAGTTCTTCACAAAGATCATCTTATTGATCCTCATGACATCATGAGTTGTGTTTCAGTTATTATCTATATTTTACGGAAGAGGAAATGGAGCTTCAGAATTAACCTGCTGAGAATCACTGATAGGATTTGGTGTGCTTAGAATGCAAATCTTGGCAGTCTGTTCCTAGAGATCTTAGCCACCACACTCTACAGATAGATAATTATTTGTAGATTTTTTTTGTTATTTGTTTACATTTCAGTATCTTGAAATTTTCCATTTTTGTGGATTTTTGAACAGAAGCTTTGTCAAAGGTTAATTAAACCTATGTTTTTTTATAGCTACTCAGACTGTCAATCCTCATGACAAACACCAGCTTGGGTGGGTATGTATCTATCTTCTTTTTCCTTATCATTTATCAACCATTAACAGATACACTATATAAAATGTTGTGCTAAAAGAGCAAGATCATTTGTATTGTTTTGTGTGCATTGATTAGTATTGACTGCCTACACTAATCAAAGTCAACTGTATAATTCCACATATTCAATCATTTTAATTTTACATTACATATCACTCAAAGAGAACCCGCCCACCCACTCCCCATGACAGTTTTAGATATAAAAACTAAAATAAACAAACATATATTTTGGATTTGTACTCAGGATCAATGATTTCCATCAGGAGCCATAGCTAAGGCAATCACAGACAGTAACATGTTGTGTTATCACTGACAATGCTTACTGACACCAAAGGTACTCAAATTTAAACACTCTCAACACTCAATGAGCAAAAAACCTCCCTTCTAAGCAGCAAGATAGAAAATGTATTTAGTATACGGAAAGAACAGAAAGGTTATAACAAAGCAGAACAAAGCCTTCAAAATATTGTACCAAAATGTTGACCAGAGAACCAAGAAGCTAGCATGCTAGCTGCAGAGATGTAATACAATAAAGGAATAAGCAAACTCTATCTCTAGTGTCTTATGTTAAAGGAATCAACTATCTAGCAGGTGACAAAATGGAAGGACAAATGTCTGAAAACATTTCAGGCTTGGCAGTGACTATGGGCTGATCAAAATGATTTTCTCTTCTTGGAGAAGACTTGACTACATTTCCCAGCTTCTCTTGTATGGCAATATGACTGAGTTCTAGTCAAGGGAATGTGAGCCAAATGGCATGTGTTACTTTCAGGCTTGGCTCATAATGATCTTCCACGTGTAATTCACTACATTCTTACACCATTTGCCAACTAATGGTGAGGCTCATGGGATGTGGGAGCCATAGTATGGAAAAGGCTTGATTTTCAAAATTATTATGTGAAACGCAAGCCACCAACTAAAAGTTGAAATGGGTTAATATAATGATATGTTGTGTATGCTTCAGTGGTTAGTCTACCCTAACTAATGTACCAGGGAGGGTGAGAGTCTAGTGTTAACAACAACAACAACAAAAAAAAAAAAATAGAAAAGAAAAGAAAAATGATTGGAACATAGAAAAGGGTTGTGAGCCAGAGCCCTAGGTAGATAGTTCACATGTTCATTCCCCATCCACACCTGCTCACCCTTCTCCAACAGATATAAACTCACAAAGTTATGTAATGAGGGTTTTGCTTTCTCCAGATCACAGGGCATGCAGAATCTACAGTATCAGGAAAACAAACTCTCAGAATTCCCAATGCCACTTCAGAATTCACCACAGGAGATAGTCATGAAGAAACATTTGCGGCTTCCTTCTCCCTAGTTTCCTCTTATAACTCCCTGCAGAGGGAAGCTAAATGGTCCAACTCTCTTCCCATTGAAAGCTCACACGATTCAAATGCTATTAGTATTCATAAGCCATAGTTCTTCCACCCAGCAAGACACACTTAACCAAATGACCTCATTAATCTTCACATACGCCACAATCCCTGATCTTTTGGAGGCAGGAAAAAAAATGATCTTATTCCTATTTCACAGATGAAGACACTGAGGAAGAAAGAGCGTGAGGTACAGAATTCAGAATAAAATAAAAGGGCTATAGTTTCATTGCCACTCAAAGTAAAGCAAGTGGATTTAGAGGCAGAACCTTAGTTTTCTGAGGTCACAAAGTAAACGAGGCCAAGTTTTGTTTGGCTAGTACCGTCTTAAGAAACAGTTGCTAATGTTTAAAATCAATCAATCTCTCTCTCTCTCTCTCTGTCTATCTCTCTCTCCTCTGTCTCTCTGTCTCTCTCTCTCTCTCTCTGTCTCCTCTCTCTCTCTCTCTCTCTCTCTCTCTCTGTCTCTCTCTCTCTCTCTCTCTCTCTCTCTCTCTCTCTCTCTCACACACACACACACACACACATACAAACACACCAATCCACGTATTTTGGCTTCTCTTGGAAAATCAGAAAATATGGTCACACGCACATTCTATATGTCAGGGCACCTCACAGTTGTATATGACTATATCTGTTCCCCTATCTTCCAAGAATACATTTTCCAATTTGCTACAGTTTCTACACGGCAAACTAATGGCCAATAATTACTGGTTACCCTGAAGGCATATGTGTTCGTGGTCCAATAATTACTATA
The DNA here is from genome assembly GCF_004115265.2 of Rhinolophus ferrumequinum. Lineage (NCBI taxonomy): Eukaryota > Metazoa > Chordata > Mammalia > Chiroptera > Rhinolophidae > Rhinolophus > Rhinolophus ferrumequinum. Next base: position 20,404,116 of record NC_046300.1, read on the forward strand.
TGTTATTAAGGAGTTAAAAAAATCTAGATTCTTCTATTACCAAATTCCCCCCTTAGTACATCTCAGTTTTATCATTTGTAAAATGGATTTAAAACAATAAGAACTGGGATTATATGCAGTATCTTTCCTATCACTCTTCCCTACTCTCTCTTTTCAACATTGTGTCTATAGTGGCAGCTGTTAAAAAAGAGGGTTGGGGAGAGGTACCAGCTAAGTGGTACTGGCAAATTGACTCACTGCCAATCTCCCTTCGTGCAGAGATGCGGGGGGGTGGCTACTCAGAGGAGATACAGAACAATGCATCCTTATGAATTATAGAGCGCAGAGCAGTAAATATGGGCTGAATGAGTGAATGCATAACAAGGTTTATAAAGACACTGAAAAGATCTTGCGAAAGCAGACCTTGGATTTGAGGACTGAACAATTTCTGTTCTATGGAAAACATTAGACTTTTTCAAGCATGGTATTGGGTCAAGAAACTTGACTGTGCAAAGTTCAAAATAGAATTGTGACAGGATGATTACTAGAGATATATAACGGTGTCTGCTATTGATGGTTTGAGGAGTAGCTACAGGGCTTATTTGGTGAAAAAATATACACCCAACTGATATAGGCCAGAACCACTAAGAAAGCATCATTAGTGTGAGAGGATGATTACGATAATTAAGGTTTAGGCACAAAGACTATTATCACTTGGAAGCTCATAAATACATATCCTTATCCAGGTCCATAGTTGTGAATCCTGTTGCTGAAAGAAAACATTAATCCTGAAATTACTGCTTCTCTGGCCTTGGGTAGTTAAACATGCTTCAGAGGTGTTTGCCTTCAGTTGTACATCATCCTTCAGATTTTAAACAGAATTGTGCATCTCCAGTGATGACGAGGGGAAGTAATAGCAGCAGTTGTAACTTAATCTTTGACAAGTTTTGCATTAAAATTGTGTTATTCAATATCTAGTCCTCAAAACAACCATGAAATGTAAGGACATTTATCCCAATTTTGCAGAAGACAAAATGTCACCCAGAGAGTTTAAATAGCTAATCGGAGATCTCGGAGCTAATAAGCAACAGATCTGTACTTAAACACTAGGTCTGCATGGATCTAAAAGAACTTGCTATCATGTCGCCGTCAGATTTCTAAGCCAATCTTAACAAATGAAGTAAAATTCTTTATGGGAGATTTTCTTTGTATTTTTTCAAATAATGACTCTTTTCCAACCAATATTTCCAAATGTTTAGTCAAGTTCTGAATTTATGGAATTTGACTATAAAAGTTTATTTCTATACTGCCTTCCCACCTACACAAAACCTGCTGCTATCCATCTCCTTGCTTTTTTCAGGTCCTCTTTTCTAAGCTTCTTGTATGTTCAGTCCAGAGAGAATAAAACAGCCTTTGAAATTTAGAGGTTACCCTCTAGAAGCAAAAATTAATCTTATGAAGTTTGCATTTGCACAGACTTCAGAAATTCACATGAGAACATGTGACTTGGTATAAGATTCCCCTGGGACCTCTGAGATCAGAGGGTTTCAGTCACAAAACAAACCTTAGAGATACTTGAGTAACAGAATTCTAAATATTTTGCCTGTTCAAATGCCATTAATCTTTTTCCACCCTCATTAGTTCATCTAGACACTTCCAAAAAGTAATTCCTTTGGGAACTTTTAGTTTTGTCTTATTCTATGTATGTTTGCAATCAATCAATTAATCAATCAATCAATCAACCAATAAAATTCTGCCAAATCCTGTTAGTGAAGTTCTCCTTAGATACACGTCAGGCACATCATTATAAGATCAGTAGCAGAGATGCCTAAAACCATTTATTTGTGATGAATACTAAATAGCTGGAGGTAGGCATAGAAATTAAAAATAGTGTTGGCTTTTTTTATCTAAACTTCAGTGTTTATCTGGGTTCCTATATTTTGACAAGCACCTTGGTGATATCTTAAATAATTGCCATTTATATGAAATTTTGGCATCCCCTTTACTTCATCTCCCAATGCCTGACAGTATAGAAGGCTATGGTAAAATTTAGAGGTTTCGTAGAAATTTTTTATTAACAAAAGTTTATGTTTATGAAAACCAAACAGGAAAATATTGCAGCTGAGGAAATGATGACCACATTCATCTTTACGGCTTTCACATGTTCAGGAAGACATTGGGAATTGTCAACACACTGAAATTTCTACATTTCTCGATTATTTGGGATCAAAGAAATCCTCCGACCACTACCATCAACAAAAAGGGGAATTTTCTATTGTGTCCAGAATTTTCATGGTCATTAATTATCCAACTGAAGGAGGAGGATATAGTTAGTTATTTGTGTTTGGGTGAGTAGGAGTGTGCTAAAGTAAGCTTTTAAGTTGATTAAAACAATTGATCAAATATTAACATATACTTTTGAAACGGCTAAAAAAAGTACTGCAAAGGTAATTATATTGCTTATTTCTAGAATACATTAAAAAATCATGATATGAGACATGATATTGCATCTAGGACTGAGTTGAATGAGATTTTGCTAAGCTATCAACTATCCCACCTGCCATTTCTGTAATCATCAAGCTCTTTGAAAGAGAAAAACTAACTAGTCAACAGGATTTACATCACTGAAGTACTGGGTGGAAAATATGACAAAAGTGGTCCCTATTTAGGATTGTGCAGATTACTATTTTAGGACAAACAATGCTTAAAAACTAACCATTAATCAAAACTTCTATATTGTGTGTATGTATGTGTGTATGTATATATGTGTTCCTTCATTTTGAAAGCTGACATAATCAAAATAATATTTTTGCTTAATTTCTGAATTTTCACACACTCGTACAAACAACAAATAAACTTTCACCTATAAATGTATCATGATAAGAGACTAACGGAAGTTTTATTCAGGTGTGCTAAAATCTACCACTTTACTTGTTCAAAGAAAAATAATCGCACTCAACACTCCTAGTTCCCAGCCCACAAAAAAGTAAACCATTTTCTTTTTGAAATACCTATTCTGAATATATATTTTGAGTTGCTTCCATTTTTAAATTGCAATAATTAGATGTTCTTTCTAATTAAGTAAAGTAGTACATCCATCATGTTTTATGTGAATTAATCTTCTCAGGTACGTTAGAGGACTAAGCATGAGCCCTATTCTGATTTCCAAGCCCTGAAATCGGTGGTCACTAAAGCAGGGAAGCATTTGTTTTGATACAAAGTGGTTGTTATTATATGAGTCTTAAGTCTTTTATGTGACAGCTTCATGGCCAATTGGTTTGATAAGGTGACAAATACAGTTTTTGTTCTTGAAGCAATACCAAAAGAAGTCAACAACTAAGGTAGTTGGGATTGATCCTGGAGTACAGAACCATATCAAGGCCTTAGGCTCTATAAGAAAAATTGCATACATACCCTGGAGAATAAACCAGCATTCCTAAATACAACATGATATTTCATAAATTCCGGACATGTGGTTAAGACCACTAGATTTTCCAAATAAATGTATAATTGAAAGATCAGAAAAACTTACAAAGGGTGCAGCATTGATAAAATGGACACCTTTAGCTAACATACGTGAGAGAGAATTTTAGTGGTGCTTTTTAATAATTTAACTGGTTTCTAACCCAGCAATTAAATTGTCTTGTCTAATTCTATTCATTTCATCCACTGGAAAGTACCTTGTCAAACACTACATAAAATTGACACTTTGTCTACCATAATGGAACCATCATTTCAAGGAGAAAGAGCAAGGGTCTGGTTGTTTGTAGTCCCAATATTGGCTACACTTCTCACAGAAAGAGTTCAAAGACACTGTTTAACTTTTCTGGGTGTTTGCATTCCTACTAGTAAAATGAGAAAATACCTGTTCCTTTTTTATCTCTCAGTGTCTTTAAAGTAAAATCAAATAGCATGTGTGGGAGGATGCAAAACTACACATGATATAAGCACCTTTCTTCTGAATAGTCTTTGCAATGCTTGTGTATCTGTCTTGCCCACCACAACCCTAGTCTGAGGGAAGTGGCCAAGGGAAATCAGCTTTCTAGGCCTTGACCTTGTAACTCTACAACTTGATCACAACGGCCCATGCCAGAGTTCAAATTGGAGTCTGTGGCATCCATGAATATGGAGGATATTGACATAATGATGATTTTTAGTGAGAGACCACCCAGAGGACCTCCATATTGGAAACTGACTGATACATTCAGAACTTAATTTTGGGAGTACATGAATACACATTTAAAAAAGTAGTAAAAAATAAAAATGCTTCTTAGCAGAAGAAAATAGGGTGAGCAGACTTGTCCTTGTATCATGAAGGATGATATGTCATTTCTACTCTTCAGTTGTCTAATAAACATTTCAGACTGTGAAACTCTGAGGCCCAGTGTGACTTTGCAGCGCCCTGAAAGCCCATTATAAGTCTTCACTTCCACATCTGTTTGTTTTTTTTTCCTTACAACTTGTAAGAATCCAAGTAATACACACCTTCACAGGCCACAAATCATATATTTACTTCACTCGGCTTGCCTAGTTAGCTAAAGTAACGTAAGAATGTGCTCGTATAAGTTTTAAGAAAAATGTTATGCGCTAGAATTTGATGACTCAGTCTGAAATGTAATGATAAATTCATATGGTATTTGCACAACTCCAAATGGGAATTGTGTCCCCAGAGCTGCATACATAACAAGATTCCCTGGACTTCCAGAGGAAAATTGTTTCAATGATGGTCAGGGGTGAGGAGACGAGACGCCTCTTTACATTTATTGCCATGTGAACATATTATCACTTCAAAAAGTAAATGCAATACAAATTAAAAATTATTCAAAAGTAAAGAAAAAAATAACGTGGTAATATGTAGTGTTATAAGAAGGAAAGGAATAAACGAGTGAGTAACAGAATTTGGGAGCCTTGGACCAAAGACGTTACGGTTATTTAAAAGTCACAATTAGTTCTGAAGTAGAGAATGAGGACAGGTACTGTGCTAGTTAGGCCAAAAGGTCTACGGTCACCTTCTTACTCTCAACAAAGGTAGTGAAGTTGCAGTGGTTCCTAAGGGATTTTTCTAAAACTGAGAAAAATGACACAATTTGTTCTTCTGTGTTGGGTGTTTCACTGATGTGAATTAGCTCATATGGCATTGAAAAATAAGAGAATGATGGAAGGATAATGTGGAAGTCTTATCAGTTCCTCTGAGAGTCTTCCAAGTACACATATGTTAATAACCAAAAGAATTTTCTTACAAGTGAGAAAAAAAATTAAGACATTTTGAGACATTTAGGGAAAAGCTAAGAATTCTACAAAATTGCCTTCCTTTAGTGCAGGATGCTTTAGAAGCTTCAAGAACCTCTATGCTTTCCACTCTGTTAATTCAGCTGGCAAAGCTGTGAGTGCAGATCAAGAAGCTGCAAGGACATTTCCCTCATGTTAAAACAGCAGATTAATGAAAAAGCAGCTGAATCTGATTTTTTAAATTCTAATACAAAGAGTCTCTAGGAGCACTGAATACCCTCCAACACCTTCATCCCGAACGAGCAAGTACTAACCCCAGGGTTTAAGGTTGCATTGCTAGTACCATGTTTCCCTGAAAATAAGACCAGGTCTTATATTCATTTTTGCTCCAAAAGACACATTAGGGCTTATGTTCAGGGGATGTCATCCTGAGAAATCATGCTAGGGCTTATTTTCCGGTTAGGTCTTATTTTTGGGGAAACACGGTATGTTTGTAAGTTTTTGAGCTACAGATTTTCATAGGTTTTGCATGGTCTCCCTGCTGGTCTTCACACCTTTGTGGAATCCTCTCTATAGGAGCTGGGCTAGATCTAGTGACTTGCTTCTAAGAATAAAATGCAGCAAAAGTGATAGAATATCATTCCCTATCTCTATTTTTCCGTAAGTCTCATTATTTTTAGTGAGTGATTTTGCAAACCACAACGTCTTTCAGAACTCCTATGTGGTATTATAGTAGAAACATCCCATATGATTTTCCATCCAGGAGATCCAATGGATTTCAGCTACCCTTGTGCACAACCTCACAATGGAAACTGACACATTCATTCAATCCTGCAACTCACATTTACTACCACTCCCTATGCAGTTACTACGCTGAGGATATGAAAATGAATAAGATGTAGAAACCAGTATTCACAGTTCTATTTTCGTGGAGAAGTGCTGTCATAAGTATTATAAGGACTCAATGCTTAGCACCTCTAAAATGGCTGGGCAAGGAGTATGGTAAGAAGCTTCTGACAGGACTCCCAAACACCTCTCCCTGCTGGTCTTCACACCTTTGTGGAATCCTCTCTACAGGAGCCTGGGCTAGATCTAGTGACTTGCTTCTAAGAATAAAATGCACCAAAAGTGGTAGAATATCATTTCCAAGATCAAGTTATAAAAGACTGTGATTTCCATCTTCTTTACCATGTCAGGCTCTTCTCACTCAAAAAGTTGCCATTTTGTGAGCTCCCTATGGGGAAAGCCCATGTGGCAAGAATGTGAGGACTCGTTCCAATATTCCACAAGGAACTGAACCTTCCAACAACCATGCCAGTGATTTTGAAAGCAGATCCTCCCCTAGGTGCAGTCCTGACCAACACTTGGAGTGCAGCCTTGTGAAAGACTGTAAGCCAGAGGACCCAGCTAAGCCACTCCTGGATCCCTGACCCAAGAAATCTGTGAGATAATGCATGTCATTTTAAGCTACTAAGTGTTGCACAATTTGTTATGTAGTAATTGATGGCTAATAAGCACTAGGGTACTTCACTATAAATAGAGCAACTAAATAAAATTAAATGACAAGTCCACATTCTCAAAAATAGTTGATGGGTAGGAGTTCATTCTAGCTATAGAGAAGTGCAGTGGGTTAAATATGGCTAAAATGTGGGGTGTTTGTGAAGAATGGTAGCAGATAAGACAGTAAAGATCAGCAGCAGGACCTTCACAAAAGTTTTGGAGATGTAAAAAATACATTTAATAGCCTTTATATTTTAAGAAAAATAGGGGCAATCAGTTAAAAAAGTATAAGCAGGAACTCAGTTTAAAAATCATATATCTATTTCTGTGTGCTAAGAAATCCCTAAATCCTAAACTTCTAGAGTCTAAGCATGTTTTTGAAATAGGTTACCTCCTACTCTGAGTACACAGCCTTGGAGAAGTATAACATAGTCCTAATCATCCGAGTTCTTGAAAATATGAAGCTTTTAAGGTACTAGGGAGTAACACAACTTTTATTTTGTTCATTTGTTTCCACACTGAATTATCCCAGCAACTTTACTTGTTATGAATCCCCTCTGTGTTTAGAGACCTGACAATGGAACATTTAGTCTTCTTCCTTGTGACTGTCTCAAGGGAAAACTGTCTTATGGGAATCATAGACAAGTTTTTTTGGAGTTTGATGAGTGCCAGCTTTCAAGGAGAATAAGCAGAGGTATCCACAGAGAGCTAGGACACTGCCTGCAAGGACCACCACAGCTCTGTGGGCAATCAGATGGCAGCACTTGATAGAAAAGAGAGGAAGGATGCTTTAGAAATCTGATGTTTATCCCCAAATAATCTTACACTTGTGCTCACACACACTCAGAAAGAGGAAGATGAATGTGAAATATAGCTGAATTGCCCCAAAGACTTTTCTACTTAACAAAAACCAGTGGGAGATTCCGAAAACAGAATATGCACTTAAAGACACACACACACACACACACACATTTAACTCTCCTCCCTTTCATCCCTCTGACAAGTAAACATCCTTGACACAGAATCACAGGAACAAAGGGAGAAGTAGGGAAGGGAAGAAAAAAGAAGGGAAGGGAAAACTGTAATCACAAAGGAAAAAGGAGAAGGAGGAGGAATGAGTCCTTGGCTGTCATGGTATAGAAATTATTTTGTTCGAAAAGAAAACAGAAAAATTGCTAAGACATGTAAAGCAGTATTTAAAAGAGGACACATCCGTAAGAGTCATTAGAGTACATGTTAACAGCCATGGAATAAAAAGTCAGAACTATCAAGTGGCTGTTTGCCCTGTTCCTTTTAAATAATTAATAAAACCAACATTTGAATGATTTTATTTAATTGCGACGAGAAGTCATGATGAGGTGTAATTACAAGTGTGTCCCTTCCAAGAGCCTCAGCCACTGTTATTGACTTCGCTGTTTCTGGTATTGAACCTGGGTTTGTATGGCCACAATTGCTCTCTGTCTCTAAGGCAATGCGGCTCCTCTCTTCTGTGAGTTTATCAAGCAGCTAAGGCAGCACTGTCCACCACCACTTTCTGTGGTGACTGGAAATATTCCGTATCCACATTGCCTAATCCGGAAGTCACTACTTATATGCAGCACTTGAAATGTAACCACTGCAACTAAGAAACTGAATTTTTAATTGAATTAAATTGAAGTTAACTTAAGTTTGTGCCTCTCTTGCATTTCAATTTCAATATAAACAGGCACAGGTGGCAAATGTTTCCTCGATAACACAGCACAGATTTAAGGCACATTATAAAGGAGAGCAGGATTATATGTTACCACAAAAAAATGCTAATGCATGCTCAGCAAGATGGCCTATACAGATTAGAGGCGAGGGAGGGCTTTGCAAGAATTCCCACGTGTAGGCCATGACAAAGAAACGGACAATATAAATTTTAAAGACTATATTGGGGTTGGAGGAAAGTATGGATAAGGGTCAGTAATAACTCACCAAAATTGCCCATTTTTAAAATATCATCAAAGACATTGAACAATGCCCATATGAGAGGTACGCCATCCATATTGCAAAACAGCAAATATCCCTTTGGAAATTTCTAATTGTGTAAGAAAGAAAAGCAATCATAAGCCTAAAGTAGACTTTGTGTCAAAACTTAAACACGTAACATGAATTGACGTTTTAAAAAAAGAGAGACCGAATCAAAAGTGATAGGAAATAAATAGCATTAAAAATGATACAGTAAACTGGAAGATCTCCTACATATGGGATCAAAACTTAAAATCATTGCCTCATCATAATTTAACTCGAGTTCAAAGTGGATAGCATTCTTTGTACAGGAACTAACTTGATCGAGGGCAGGCTGATAACTCATATATGGTAATAACGGCATTTATCATTGTTCTTTATATAAAGACTCTTTTGTACTGGGACATTCCTTGGACAGCATCAGACATGCTGGCAAAGAATAAATAAGATACAAAGCTCAATTTTTACAAAGCCCAGCTCATTCAGCAGATATTAATTTGAACAGAGAAATCAACAATGTATACTGATTTGCAGATCACAATCATTTGTGTAATTCAAGATCTAGCGTTTAAAGCAAAGAGTGCCATGTTTGCAAATACCTAGAGGTTCCATTGCTCAGATAAGCTCTTAATATGCAGTCTCCTTTGTGTGTCTTCTACATTCCTGAATCAGTTTATTGAGAAATAGCCTTGAGAAATGTAAGAACTGGTGGTCTTTTTATTTGTGCCAATTATATACTAAGAGATGCTGGAATCATTAAAAGGCATTGTTATAGCATATATATATACACACACACACACATACATTTTCCCCCCCTCATTTGGTTCTGTAAGAAGTGAGCCTTGGTTAAACAACATTTCTGTAGGGATCAGCCACTATGGTATCCATTTCCTATGACTATCTTCAGTCTCACATGAAATGTTGTATAAAGTTATATTGACATGTTTAAATATAATTTCCATTGGTAAACATTTCAATTAGTGGTCTAGAGGATACATTTCATTCGGATTGAAATAGATATTCTGACTTGTGGAAGCATTGATAAAAGTGCCTGGCATGGACTAACTATTCAGATATAATCCGACTTTCATCTGTACTTGGACATCAAACAATTATAGCGCGCTCACTAAGAAACTAAAATTTGTATCTTATATTTGCTAATAGTCTCAAGCTTGGCTTTGTGTATAGTTTTATTGAACTCCTTAATGAAATTTTATCAGTTGTTTTTGTGGAATCTAGATCTAGAACAAATAAGAAGTCAATGGAATTAGAAGCAGGAGGATCAGTCTACATGCTCCAGCCCAGACACGCCAGCCTATAGTCTCACATGCTATAGACTCTAGGCTCAAATGTACCTATGAATCAGTAACAATCTCTGTGTGTGCACAGACACACGCCCACACCATTAAGCCACTTGGGGTGTCCACCTCCCACAAATACAGGAGTGAAAACGTGTTTAAGTCCACAAAAGATTTCAGTTCAGAGAGTGTAAATTGTGGTTGAAACCTATTCAAATGTACAACACAAAAATGTAACACAGCATTTCACATTTCCTCCTTTTTATAGTGGTCCACTAATGTGTTGTGTTATGATTGCTATTTGGGAAGCTATGAGGCTATTTGGGAAGCCCATTTATCACAGATAACTTTGGGGGGAAATTACTACATTATAAACCTATTAGTGACTGGAATTCTCCTCTATTAGATTCAAATATTTAGATTTATACTGAGCAAGCAGAGATTATGAAAAGTTGGAGACATGTTCAAAACATGGGGGTAGAAGAAAAAAAGTCCTCATGCTAGTATAATGATTTTTCAGAGACATCTCAATTTTGGAATGTCATAAACCAATGCACTTGTAAAACATTCTGATTTATAGAAATAATATGAAATCATCATAAATGGAGGTTTTCAGAGAAAGAAAATGGCAGGGTATTAATTAATGTGGCAGCAAAAGTTCTGCTCCCTGGATATGTGTGTGTGTGTGTGTGGTGTGTGTGTGTTTGTTTTTTTTTTTTTTCCCCCAATCTTTACTTTCCCTATTAAAATTGTGATTACAGAAATTATACATGATCAATATCACCTAGCGTTTGACATTCAGAGGCACCGACAGACTAAATAACCATGAACTGTCTGTCTCTTTTCTCCTGCCTTTTTTCTATAAAACCTTTCTCTAAAATCGCCTACATCAATAGAGAAATGACATGCAAAATAGTTCATTAACCACAGCGCTTTCCTTGTAGAAAAACAACTTTTTCATCTTTCTTTTTATTCCCCAATAGATTGCGGAGCACTCCTTAATTTATTCTGGGAGGAGAAAAATCAGCAAAGGGTCTACAAATCCCCCCGCCCCCTCAGCTGCATTCTGAAGGAAGGTCAGAAGCTTGTCAAACTTAGAAATTGAAGCTGAACTAAGAATATCTTAGCAATGAAGCAGGAAGGAGAAAAACACAAAACAAAACAACAAAAACCAACCTGAAGAACTCGGGTGGGGAAGTCAACAACAAAAAATCACAACGCGGTCAAGTTCACGAAGCCCACGCAAGCCACAAAACGTCCTTCTTAAAAGCTCCCTATGTGTGGCTGCTAATGCATAGGAAATGTGATTAGCTGCCTGAGAAAGGCCTAGAATTACTCCCATTCTGACTAGATTACTGGATAATTAGATTGGTAGCACTCTTCCCTGATTGTGAATGTCGGATTAAATCTGGCTGGTTCTCTTCAGATAACTGTCATGTCGCACAATAACCAACAGAGGCTGACTTGGGGAGGGTTCTTTTTTTTAAATGCTCAAAGAATCAAAGTGCCTATTTTTTCTCAATAATAAAACATGAGAAATGTTCAATGGACTTAACAGTTTATTAAAATTGTCATATATTTGATTAAGAAAATGCTACCAGACAAAGCCTGGCTGGACAGGCTTAATCTGTGTTGGTAACTGGAAATGACCAGGCTTGACCAGCCCCCTCTGGGATCTACTTAGCAGAGGCAGCCTTGAATTACCCAGAGAATGAAGCTGGTGTTTCTGTTTTAATGTTCTGAGTCTCTAGCCCTTTTCAGTTCAAATGAAGTTAAGATAGGTTGAGCACCTTCTCTGAGCATTGCTGAACCTCTGGGGCTCTTCTTTCTTCCCCTCTAAAGCAAGAACAAACACCCTTTACAATGTATAAAAGTTGTCTTCCCAGTTACTCCTGGGAACCATGCGGAAGGGAATGAGAACTAAGAAACCAATAAGAAAAAGGCACAAACGTCACAGATTCCTTACAGAGTTCCCATAGTCTTGTTTTGCTGTTACTACTGACTGTTTTCTTTTCTTTTCTTCTTGTTTTTTTGTTTTTGTTTTGTTTTCGTTTTGTTTTTGTTTGTTTGTTTGTTTTTCCTGTTAGGTAAACAAGCAGGATCTGGGATGGTGTTATCCCAGATGTGATACTCTGGCCACTGGCAGGAGATGACAGGAGTGGGTAGAGGGATGCGATGATTTTATGTCGTACATATGAAAGTATTTATTTTTATTTATTTTATTTATATTTGGTAAATATAATATTACTGATTTTCCACTTATGATAGATACAAAGTTTCCTTTTAAAAGAAACCTTCAAAACTAAACATAGAAAATTAATGTAAAGAAAAGTAACAGGCAGATATGACAAAACACAAATGTAACAAAGACAAAAAGTTGAGAAATCTGAGTATAAATGATATGCGACTGAGAGCTTAGAACAGATCTGACGGTGAATCCCAGCATCTCCATTTATAATTGCAAACTCTTAAGCAAATTCATTACTTCTCTGGCAGAATTAAGCGTTATACCCTTTCAGAAGAGAGTAGTAAAATCTCAGCCATGAGCCTATCAGAGTATGCATGTTCAACAAATGAAAACAGCTATTGTTTTTCATAAGGAAAATTGGAGTTTTATTGCTTTGAAAAATGCTCAAGATATGTTAGTTCCTTTGGGTGGAGCGTGTCAAACTGTATGTATCAAAACATATGGTGAATTTTAAATAAAAAAGAAAAAATATTACAGTAAAAGACACCTTGTCTTAATCATCCTCAAATACTCCCTCTCTCTTCAAACACACTTATCCCATCGTCCTTGCCACTTTCTGAGGCAGTTCTGAAGTCCTCTTTCATGAGTGTCTTTAGCTGTGCTGTCGTGGCTGCCTCAATGTCCTGAAGCATTATGACTTTGGGGAACAACAGAAGTCACACAGTGCCAGCTCCAGTGAATTAGATGGATGAGGACACACGCAATGTTTTATTTTGACAGAAATTTCCATACCAAAAGCGATGTGTGACATGGCGTATTTTTATAATGGAGGATGATTATGGCACACCTTAAAACAAAGCTCTCTTAACTGTAGCTCACACCCAACTGACTGCACTAAACAAGCTACAACTTGCCACACACTGTTACCAAAGGTTTGACACACCGCTTCCTGTATTGTAGGTGCCTGCTTTCCATTGGATGGCATTGGATGGCACTCCACAGCAGCATTCACTGTAGGTTTTAATAACGCCTTGTAGTTTGGTTTCCTTCCTACTCGGGGGAAGGACAGCTCCAAGAGCGACCCCTTGGTGTATAAAGCTTAATATTCATCTTCAAGGCACCCAGAGGAACCATGCAAATTTCAATGGGCCTTGCTCCTCGTGGTACCATCCGCTTTAGCATTAGTGTCCTAGTCTATACACTTCTCACCCAAAGCAATGTGTCTGCCTTTAGTATGTGCTCAACCAACGTCACCTCAAGTGAATGTGCAATGTAAGAAGTAAAATTGTTCTCTAAAATATTCAAATATTCATGTAATATACAAGAGAAAAGAAACAGATGGCCAATTTTTGTCAATCTCAATAGAAGACAAGCAAAAAAAAAGTTAATAGTCATGCCTTTTTTTTGGTAAAGAAGAGAGAATATACCTATTGTTTAAAGAATATCTCATATACTATTAGACAAGATAATTGGCACAAACTTTCTGGAAGACACTTTAGAAATACATTGGAAATAGCCATTATGTTCAACAACGTGACATTATTTAAAATAAATTTTGATGCCAAATGAAAAAGTGGCCACTGAAAATAATGCTTTGAAAAACAAAATTATTTAGTTTATATAAAATGTAACAGGATATAATATAGCATACATGAACAAATCTATTTTTTATTCTTTTGTTGAAAAACTGAAGGAAGACGAAAAGATACCAGAATAATAGTATCTCTTGCCTTGCATATAAGAATTTTGATGATTTTTATTTCCTTCTTAATGCTTTTTTCCCCCAGAAGTTTCTATTATGAAGAAATGCCAATCACAGTTAATTCATTTTGTGCAATTGCTTACAGACTTTGCTAAGTCCTTTACATGTATTAACTCAGATAATCTTCACAAAAGCTCTATAAAGTAAGAAGCATCATTATACTTACTTACAGGTGGGTAAACAGAGAGGAAATAACTTACCCAAGGTCACCCAGGAGTAAAAGGCAGAGGTAGCCTCAAACTCAGTTTACCTGACAGCAGAAACTGAAAGTTTGGAGGCTAAATAAAATACTATTTAAATAGGGAAAAAGTTTCTTTAAAAGAAGAAGGAGCCACAAGTCAGTGCATGATTGATAGCTAAAAGAATTGTACAGATGAATGTAAAATTATTAAAATGATTTTCCCCACTTTGAACCAGTGGAATCCATGCAGGATCCCACAGTCTGCTGTAAATTATTTTGTGCAGTACATCAGCCTTCGAGAACCCAGGGTTTGCTTTAATTTATGATAGACTGACCGATAAAGGTCTTTCGAAAATGGTAACTAGTGTAGCATACCTCTCAGTGCTGTAGGATTTTAAATGGAGTGTTAATTAGATTTGGCTTATTTTCTATCAAATTTAAAACTATTTTGTTAAAAAAAAATCTGAAAATTATCTTTATTTCCCCCAAATTTAATCATTTTCCATTGTTATACAGGTAATATATGCTAATGGAGGAAAGCAATAAAAAAAAAAGATATAAATCACTTTTAATTTCAACATGCAGAGATAACTCCGCTGTCCTTTGTTCTTTAGGTATTTCTGGTGTGTGTGTGTGTGTGTGTGTGTGTGTTCACAATGTCAAATACATGGGACTACCCAGATCTTCTACATTTCTGGAGTCACTCAATATTTTGGGGGATATTATTGAAATGGCCACATATCCGTTTCTATTCCTGTGTCATTCTGATTTGCCAGTGTTTTCACTGCCTTGTATCAACATGTCTGTGGAATGTAGCTGTGCCTTTTCTCTTAAGTCTTCCCAGAGCATACTCGCTGAAGGTTAAGGCATGGAGGAGCTTACATGACAATTCAAGACAGCACTATATAGACAATAGTTAAAATTTTAATACAGGGCATCCCTGGTCCTATTTGTCTTGGTTATCCCTACCGCCTGAAATACCTAATTGAATAATCACTTATCTCTTCAGTCTTTAATCTCTTGTTCAACCACCCTTCCTTTTCCTTTTACACTTGTTTCTCCTTGCCTCAAGGGATGACCAGGGAATGGAAATTTTCTGCCACTTTCCTGCAATCTTTTTGGTTATGCTTTGTCTCATGCTAGCCCTCCTCTCAAGCAGACAAGGAGGCTTCTTCATTCACATCCCGGCATTTTCCCAAATGAAAAGAGGACAACTGAGGCCAGCTTAACTCTGTGCTGCATTGTGATCATACTGTATATGTAGTTTTATATTCTGGGGTTTTTTGGTCATTATTTTATTGTGAATATTCCCTCATCATATTACAAATTCTTTGGGAGCAGAATTTAATAGCCAAATAAAATTGTCTTACAGATATAATAGAATGATGTTTCCAAAATTAGCAGAATGATGAGAATCACTAGGGGTATTTATAAAAAATACAATTTCCAGAAATTTCCCCTTGGGTATTTTTATTTGGTAGGTCTGGGATAGTATCAAAGAATCTATACTTTTAAATAAATGCCTCCAAATTATCTTTCTTGTATATGACTATTTCCTTTCTTTAGAGATGAAGGCCATTTCCAACCTTTTGCGAAAGTAGATAAAGAATATTGAATTCTATAGCTTTTCATTCAGAGATTAAGTTAAATCATATGGAAATTCAGCTGAGGTAGACCATCTAAACATGCCCAAAGCCCCATCCAGGCCTCTTTCTCCAAATTGGATTATTCATTACAATGGCATTTTTGCATCTTTATAAATCAACTGGAGTAAGTAACTTGAACAAAAATCTGCAAGTCTTCAAAATAAAAGCTAATGAAAGAAACTTTTAACTCTGGAGGCAGGGGTTGTTCTGATTCATATTTTAAGCAGGTACAGAAATCTGAAAGTATTCGCCAATTTCTCAAATTAAAAATAAATGGTCTATTTTATTCTAATATACATTAAGAAAATTTCTAAGTTTGACGCAATATCTGATAAACAACAAGCTCTGGGTTAATTAGCAACATAAGATACAAACAGCCAAATAGTCTAGCCCTATTTGGCTTAACATAGACCTAATTTGGTAATGTCTAAAAAATAGCACATTTTTCAACCTTTCTTACCATATTTCAAGTAAAGAAATGTCTATGAAGAAATTTTAGAGTAGTAGAAATTATGGGATGCGTTGGCCTGTATCTTTCTTGCATAGCTTTGCAGATTTCAAATGCTTCGCAAATTGTTCACTTAAAAGGCAATTGAATATTTCAGGAATGATGCTATCGTTTGGTAGTTCTCAGGATGAGGAAATAATTGGGAATTATACTTCAATAGGGACTATGAGACACTGACCAATAGCTTCCGAGATGTGTTGGGTAACAGAAGATGATGATGATAAACTATCAAGTAATTTTGCAGCTGTGAGGGAAAATCTTGAAATCCACATGATCCAAGGAGATTACATGAAATAATCAGGATACTAGCAGAGTATCAAAAGTTATGAGTTACAGCCTTGGAGGATTAATGATTTTAAATATCTCCATCAACAACGATAAGATAGCCTCATAATCTATTGTTGACTTGGATTAAATTTTAATACATGGTCTTACTCCAGAAGAACCATATGTCTTATGATCCTCTCCTGGCAAGTTTTCCAAGGTAGTTACAGCATGTAGAAAATTACTGCTATGAAACTCATCAGCATGTTGTTTGCAGTCATATTAAAACTCTGTTTAGGCTCTGATATCTTTTTGGTTGGTGGAGGTAGAGGGCAGCTACTTCATCTTCTTGGGCTTTCTAAGAACATTCCTAAACTGCTTTAGCATACCCACATGGACTTTACCTACTAAAATAAATATAGTGCTCTTAGGAAAGGTATCCTTCCACAACCCATAAATCCTCTCTATGGTATTAATGTGCAAAAACAGATGAAGAGCTGTTTTGTTTCGTTTTGACAAGGCACAAAGAAGGTAACATCTAACACCCATCAGTGGCTTCTTAGGGGCCTTTGAATACTTGCAGAGTTTGGTGTTGTTAGGGAAGTTTCTTTATTGCTCTTAAAGCTATTACTTCCATTTTATGAAGAGAGAAATGGTCTACTCCAGAGCCCATGTTGTTGTGTGTACTAAATGCTTTATAACTGTATCCCAGTAAGAGATACTCCACAATGCAGAAATGAGGGACGTCAAAAGATAATACTAAACTTCATGCTTTTTAGTCTAAAAGCCATCACACTGCCCATTCCTACAAGAGGAATGCTTCAACTTGCCTGATGATAAGAAAAACCTGAGATGCCTGTTAGAACATTATCCAGACTTTAATGAACAGAATCCCCAACGGAAGAATCTTAAAAATCTACATTTTTACTAAGCACACATCTCTTATAACAGGCAATTTTAAGAAAACACTGAGTTGGAGAAACACTGGGGTTCAGAAGAGCTTGCATTTCAGAAAGGCATAATGAGTAAGAATCTTTCCATTTCTCTTAACCAACCTTGACCAAAAGAACTTGACTTCTGTATCTTTTGGGAGCGGTGGTAGGCAGAGGACATCAACTGAGATTTTGGGAGGGTTTTAAGTTTCTGCTTCTAGATACCTAAAATCACCAGGAAATCCAGCAACCCCAGAGCTCCTGCCTGCTGCCTTCATTTGCACAGGCACCAACAGGAAACCACATCCCCAGGGATGTCAATCTGGCATCTCTTCGGATCAGCAAATTAAGGAGAAATAAAACCACAAATGAGCAACATGAAAAAAATCAAAAGGGCTGCTTCCTGCTTAAACAAACGTTGAGTGGCATCGTTGTAAATGAAAGGCCGGGATGCTCCCGTGTGAGAGTTTCTCCAGCCTCATTAGGAACTTCCACACTGCTAATAACCTAGGACTGAAATTAGAAATGGTTACACATTTCACAGGTACATAATATGTTGCCTGATTCTTCCTTGCAATGACCTGTTTGCTACTTTACATAAGTTGCACGAACAGTTGCTTGCTATTCCTATGCTGATAAATCTTTTTATGCCTGGTTCAGCCAGTTATTTTACTCATTAAAGAAAATAAAAGCTAATTAAAATTGGGATCATACACCTATTTGGAAAATCCCCTCCTATGGCAGAAAGACTGAAGTAACTAACTGCATTCATTTACCTTGTGAGGTCCCGCTGTGCAAATACACGTGTGCTAGGGGTGACATTCACATTTTAAGTATTTCCAACACAAATGTTCACACAAAATATTTTTGCTTTTACTTGACAAGCAGAAACCCATTCAATGTTTTAAATTTTATTTCCAAGGGGCAAACTTGTTGGGAATTCTATAATCCAAAAGCCAAAACAAAATAAGACAAAATAACTACAAAGTTCTAAACACTGTCCCACTGCCTCACAGCCTACCCCTTCATACACACATTAATAGTTCTAGTAACAGAATATTCAGCATTCATTTACTAGTCTTAGAGAGTTTGATTTCCTTTTAGGAAAATTTTTACTTGCACTTTACAACTATCATTAACTTCAAAGTATACTGACAGTTCCCAAGTTATTAAGTTAAAAGGCAGCCAACTTTCAGCTGGAGTCACTGCAAATTAATTCTGTCTTACAAGGCTACACTGGGTCATTTCCTGAGCTGATGGTAATAAATAGTCCTTATTCTAATATAAAAAACAAGTGAGTATAGTAATACTTGTCTTATTAAAATGCTCAGAAGTCGGCAGGACCTAAACTCAGTGTAAACCACAGGTAATTTCATACCAGCTATGGTAGAAACTGCTATTTACCAACACAGTGTACATTCATCCTTTCTTCTTAACTGACACAACAAACAAACAAACAAACAACAAAAAACAACACTTGGTTTTCTTTATAGCAGCAGCAAACCCTTCTAAAAACCTGCGTTTCCCAGCATCCCTTGCAGCTATGGGTGGCAAAATAATATTGTTTGACCAACGAGGAGTAAGCTGACGGGTTATGGGTTTTTTCCCAAGAGTTTTTCTTTCTAGCTATTGATATTATCTTTTCCTTGCTTGCTCGCTCCCTCTTTTATTTTCCTGCCTGGAACACAGATGTGAATTTTGAGACACAGGATCTTGGGGGGAAAAAACTGCAATGTATAACTGATTAGAATTATACCTTAAAAGTTACTAGAACCTAAGTTTCAAGAGGATAGGAACCATATGTGTCTTGTTTATATGTATGCATAGAACATGACTGACATAGAACCAAATGTTTAGAAATATCTATTGTGTGAATGAATGCATTAATTAATTAATCAACTAGTTAATTAACATGGGTATGGTGAAGTGAAAGCGGGGGACAGGAGATGAATATGAGGGTCAGAGTGATAAGAGGAACTTTCCAGGTCAGACCTTGTGGAGCTTGTAAGGATGTTGGCTTTACCCTGAGAGAGCATGGCTTTTTTGCAATAGGCGGCCATTATCTGACCCAACAGTTTTAAAAGAGCTCTCTGTCTACTGTACTGAGACTAGATAGAAGAAGACAGAGCAAAAAGCAAAGAGAACAACCAGGAGGCACAACAATCCAGGTCAAAGATGATGTTGACTTGTGCCAGAATTTTACCTGTGGAGAAGGTGAGAGGTGATCAGATTCTAAATGCATTTTGAAGTCAGGGACACAGGGGTTTCTTATTGGATTGGGGATGGATTGTGAGGAACTAAAAATAAATAAATAAATAAACAAACAACCAAACAAATAAATAAATAATAAATAAATAACTCAAGATATCTCCAAAGCTTTCTGTCTAGGCAACTAGGAAAATGGAGCTGTCATCAAATGAAATGGGGAAGGCCGAAGAAGGAACGGTCTGTAGTGGGAGACAAGGGTTCAGCTTTGACATTTTGAATTTGAAATGTCTAACCGCATCCAAGTGCAGATGTCAAATAGGTAGTGGTATGTAAAAGACGGAAATCCAAGAGAAAGTTTTGATATGGAAATATAATTACATAAATTTATATAAATATAACTGATATTTACATAAATATTAGGTATTTATAGCCATGGGCCTAGATAACATCACTACAATAGTGAGTATAGAAACTTCTAAAGATTTTTAAGTGATTAGGACCATGGAACTAATAGAGGATTAGTAAAACTTGTCTGGCAGTGGTTTATAAGGTTATCTGAAAGGCATATAACCTGAAAGTAGAAATTCTGGTTAGAATACTCTTGTAGTAATCTAGGCATAAGTGGAAAAATACCAGAACTAGTGTAGAGTGGAGCTCAGTGTGCAAATATTGTGACAAGCTGAACACTGAGCATGGGGAAGGAGATGGCGATGTCTTTGAATGGCCCTTATTTTTCTAAGCTACATGAATAGGTTGTATTAGTAAAGGTTACTGTTTGGTGAGGGTTGATTCCCTCAGCAACAGACTCCAAAACAAGGATTTAAGTACAAGAGTATTATTAGGTTGGTGCAAAAGTAATTGCAGTTTAAAAAGTTAAAAATAATTGCAAAAATCACAATTACATTTGCACGAAGCTAATATTTGAGAGGTGATTTTAGGAAACATGTAGAGAAGATAGGTGTAATGAACCAGGGAATGAAAGGAAGTTAGTAAAGGGTACATCACCAAGCCCATCACCACTTTGGCAAATTGGGGACCTGTTGTCAGAGGCAAAAATTAATACCCCAGGTATTAAAACATTGCTGTGAAATTTCTTCATGAGATATGATTAGCAGGTGAGTTGTTTCCATTTCACCCAATGCTCTTAGGGAAAAAAAGAAAATTATATTATTGAGTGGGATAATTTCAATGGAATCTTTGTATACTCAGAGATATTGATATTCAGCAGATAAAATGTGGAACAGGAGTCAGAAACCGTTGTGTCCAATCTCAACTCATCCAGGAAATTACCCAAAAACACGAAATGGATTTTTTAGTCTGATGACAGCAGTGTGGCAGGAATTTAGGGTATGACTCTGTAGATTCATCTCCCTTACTCTGCTCCTGGGAACTCTAGATGACAAACAACTATCCCTCTACTTACAGTCTGGGCAGGGGTCTATACCTCACGGCAGGTTTTAGGTCAGACTAGGTTTCTGCCGTCAGTCCAATTAGCAAATGCCCAAGGAAAAGCAATTTGGAAACAAAAAAACAACAACAACAACAACAATAAAAAAGTTATTCGATGGTTTACAACATGGAGCTGAAATAGCGAGATGGTATCTAGATACCCAAGATAGTAGTAAACTTGTATTTAGTACTAATTTTGATTCTGGATTCCAAAATGTAAGACACTGAAAAGGAAACAGTAAGAGTATATTATGTAAAATAATTAGGTATGTCACAGTTCGTGTTCCATCCCATGTGGCTATTGCTGCACAAGTGTTCTTAATTAAAAAGGGTACGACCGAGTACGCAGTTTAGATCAGAAGAACTACAAAAACAAGACCATCCAAACTTGAACACTATTATCTAGAGGACCTATGAAGATATAATGCCTTATGCCTAGTCTGTTTATTTCTCTGCTGTTTCCCAAGTGCATTTTCCCCCTAGTACCAGTAACTCCCTTGAGAAGGTTATCTGTAGGTTATTAGAGAATTGGAATCAAGGTGTATTTCTAAATTTGACCACAAGTTTCAAGCAGAAAGCTGACTCTTTTATTTCTTTTGTCTTCAATGTCCAAATTTTCAGACAGCTATACAGAAAATACACTTTTTTTTTTTTCTGAGTAGTGATACATGGGGATGAGTGTAGCTGCTATGCTCTGAATGTTTGTGTGCCCCCGAATCATATGTTGAAATCCAAATCCCAATGTGATACTTTTAGGAGGTGGGGCTTTTGGGAGGTGTTTAGGTGATGAGGATGAAGGCTTCATGAATGGGATCCATGTTCTTATAAAACAGACCACATGGAACTCCCTAGCCGCTTTGGCCCAGTGAACACACGGAGAGAAGGCACTGACTGTGAACCAGAAGGAGAACCCTCACCAGAATGCGAACATGCTGATTCCTTATCTTGGAATTCTTACCGTCGAGAACTGGGAACAACACATTTCTATTGTTTGTAAGCTCCCCAGTCTGTGTTATTTTGTTATAGCAGCACAAATGGTGAAGACAACAGCTATGATAAATGGATATGATGAACTTGAAAAGAGGAGCAGAGGCAGAGATTGTGCTTCAGAAGGATGAGTATAGTGAAAAACATAGCTTATTTACCTGGAACATTCTCAAATATGACTTATAGAAATACATTTCAAGATTTGCTTGGAAATCTTTGTAAACATGCTTTTAGCACACAGTAAATCTCATTGGAATAAAAAATTAAAACAGTTATGCCAGTTATTCAGAAAAATATAAAAAAGTATCATTCGAAACTATATAACGTGTAGGGAATTAAGCAGAAGAGGAATATGCATAGTCTTCCTTTGCACTGTTCAGAGAAAATCACTTAAATTCAATGTTGGGAGGAAGGCACCTAAAGGTCCATTCTTTGCTTATTAAATTTTATACATTTATAAATCTCATTTCAGAGGAGGTAACTTCCAATGTTTTTAAAATGCACAAGGACCCACATAGTCATTTCCCCTTGGCTTTTGGATAGCAAAATTCTATTTACAACACTGAGCATTTCCAAAGCTACCACAAAATCCTCTTTATAATTATCATCAAAATCACTAGCCACACTAAACAATGGAAGAATACAATTCCCAAATCCCAAGATGCTCAAGTGCCCAAATGTTGACCATCACTCAGTTTTGAACTGAAAGATAGAATATGAAAACTTTCTAGTTTGACAATTATAAAACACAACTTGCCATTATCAACCAATAAATCTTAAATAATTATAAGCATATTCAGTCACAAACACTAAGTCCTCTCCTGTTTCTTAGTCTCTTCTACCAACTTTTAAGAAAGTTGGTAAACAAGGAAACAAGAAATTTAATGCAGAACAAAGATATCTCCATAAAAATCAAACTTTTTTATTTGTCATGTTGGGTATTGAAATGATCTATAGTCCTGGGAAAACTACTAACACCTCAGATCCTCAAAGCCTACATCTATGCAAAATTCGGTTGATGTGGAATTTTACTCTACTTTATTAGAATTATACCGGCGAAAATCTCATCAAAGTGCAAGCCCAGGTTCTAAACTAAAGTGGCTCTACAGAGAACAGACACCAGTCTACACAGGACAAAGAAAACATCTTATCTAATTGTTATTGCTTTGCAAGGTGTTGTGAAAAGACTTTCCTTCCCACCCATTTGTTCTGGGTGGCATGTGCATGCACGTGTAGGTAGGTATCTGTTGTTCCTTTCTGTGGCTGGGAAGTTTTCCTGGGATGAGCACTGGCAACGTCAGTGGTGGGGAGGTTGGAGAGTCAGAGGATAATTGCTTTTCACCTACCATTCACCTGGAGTAAAGAAGTTTTGAAAAGTTAACCTTGCCTCTCCTCCCCTTTACTGTTTAATTTGCACAGATCATTAGCAAGTGAAAGGTGCTCTGCAAACAGAACAAAATAGATTTTCAGATAGACAAGTAGTGATTTACAAGGACTAGAAAAAAACATGCTTAGACTGGGCTATTCATTGCAGAAAAATCTCATTATAAATGAATCAATGAGCCGCTAGTACTACGGGACATGTGTGATTATGTTGGTTATGGCTACTTTTGTCCTAGTGGGATTCTCGTGTTTGATCTATGGTGTATCAACATGCCTTACTGAAGGAAGGTAATAATATTCTAAAACTATCAAAAAAATCTCTACTTACATTTATACAAATGTTAATCAAAACCTTACATGGGAATTTGAACCTATTACTTCCTCTGATTTGAGCTATCAGATCACTCAATAGTGTTTATTAATTATAATGCTTTATCGGCAGCAGACCCTAATATTAAAAAAGATAAATAATTAGAAACAAAATGATGATACCATACCAATTTTTTTTTTTTTTAAATGTCTGGAGACAGAAACGTGCAGAAGCAGAGCTTGGCAAAGTTTTTATGCATCTCTATATCATACTGCAAAGGTAAGCTGATAAAAAGTAGAGGCTTAAGGAATGTTCTCACTTTTATAAAATAATATAGATTTATGTTATTTAAAAATCATACATATTTATGTTATGTGATTTAAAACAATTATCTTTACAATTACAGGTATACCGCAATTAGTGTACACAAAAAATTTTCTGACTTTCTGAGTCACTCCTTCTCTGAATCAATACCAACTTTAACACCTTTAGAAAACACTCAGTTTTCTGAGCATTGGAAAATGCCAGTCCAGGTATAATGGTAAAATTGAATGTTTTTCTGCTGCCCATTGTGAGGTGATAGATTTGAAAGAAGAGTAAAATGATGGTTTGGGTACCAAGCCTAAAACAAGAAAACCTCTTCTCCGTGAGGTGATAGATTTGAAAGAAGAGTAAAATGATGGTTTGGGTACCAAGCCTAAAACAAGAAAACCTCTTCTCCAATAATTTTGAAGAAGAGCACCACATTTGAATACTCCAATTGCTAAGTAGTCTGAAATGAAACATGACTTATTTTATTAACTCAGGCATTTTTTAAAAGTATAATTGTCCCCTGGTAGTTTTAAAAATTTTGCCTGAGCATAAGAATTATCAAGAGTGATAATTACAAACATAATTTTCCACGCCTTAATCTTACGGATTTGGATTCAACGAACCTGGGGTGGGCCTCAAGAATCATATTTCTTACCATAAATGTAGATGATGGAACTTAATGATTAAGCCGGTTGTTTTGCTGTATTGGCTTGGTTCAGAAAGAATTCGAGAATATTCTCCAAATATCTAATTCCCTCTCTCTTCCTTTTTCCCTCCTGTTCTTAGTAATTTTCATGATAGTCAACCAGAATTTACTGCATGCATTATGCATGACAGGTATTGTACTAGGCTCTGGGGGAAGCTGACAGTGAATTCATATCCAACTCTTGCTTCCAGATTGCTCAATGCCTGTTATTGGAAAGATACAAATTTTAACACAATAAAATATAAGTAAATCGATGGTGATAGAATCCATTTCTTAAAAATTCTCTCAACTTGAACAGTAGTGTTTAGTGACTGTAAAAATGGCAATCACCAGCTTTTCTAGTCTAAGAGACAGAAGGAAAAACAAAACTAAAACAGCACTCACTTTACATTTTGTGAAAGGGACTAGAACCTGTGGAAAATGAGATGCTCTTTCCAGAGATTCTTCAGGAGTTGGCAAGATGAAGAAGCAACAGAAATCAAAAAGAAAACAAAACAAAACAAAACACCATGGGGAGCCAGTGGCTCCCAAGTTTCAGTCACCTCCTAGGAGAAGCCATAACTCTTTCAGTTCCTGCCTTCCTATCTTTCTCTATTTCATAAAATGAGAAACTAATGATTTCCTGTGACCTACTATGCATTTAATACATAACACCAGGAATGATAACACGAATACTTTGATTTGAATTTTCAAGATACATACCTTCAGTACAAGTCTTATTCGCGCTTGCTCTGGGAGATACATGTTAGTCTATAACAGATACTAGGATTAGCTGGTCAACTGTATTTGACGCCATGATTTAGTCTCTGAGCTAACATTTGTTTAAAGATTGGACTGAAAAGCAATGTAGGAGAAAGAATAAATTTAATTATTTGACATACAGCTGACTCACTATTTCACCTTAGCCAAAATATTGATAAGAGAAATTAAAAAACAAAAAAACAAACAAACACAGCCATGGATGGGTTCTCTTTTAGGTGAAATAGATTAAAAACTGAGCTATTTGAATGTGCCCATCAGCTTCAAAAGTAACTGATTCATTATTAAGACATAACAACTTTACCGATTTTTGCAGTCTCCATCTGGAAACATCACATATAAAATGTTTAAATGCAGAGAAAACACCAGTTTAAAGTGTGCTTTTGTTTCACAAAAATAATACATTTTTGTACAACTACTTAGGGAGGAAAGGGATGTTTATTCATATTTATTTTCCCCAATAATCCTTTAAGACAAGTTTTATAGATGAGGAGACTGAGACTCAGAGGCGTTCAATAATTGGCCCTGATCAAAATAGCTCGTGGATAGAGAAATATGAGCTCAGCTCTGTCTGGCTCTGATATCTGTGTACTTTCCACTCTGAATTTCATCAAGCCTTTAAAGTACAAAGAAGATAGTTCTCCTCATTCAGGTGTGAATTATCTATTTCATCAATTCTAAAACCCACTTTTTTTTTTTTTTTCCACATTGTAGTGGCTCTGAAATGAAGATGCTTCTTACAGTAGCTGTCAGCCAGGTACAATTAGGATGCCGTTATCATTGCCTGCTTATGAACTTCACCACATTTGGGGTGGCGGCTGAGACGAGTACCTCAGAGACATCAGTGGAGCACCCTTCTAAGCAATGCTACATCAGCAATGCTCTGGGGAGCACACAGAAGCGTGTGTGGGGGAAAGAAAAACTCTGGAACATGACAACTGTCATGCAGAAAGTTATTCAGGACCAGATTCTGATTGTGAAAAACTGTTTAGAATGATTCAAGCAGTTTCATTTATATGTTCTTTTTTATGAATGCGTACGGAAGATGTTAAAAGTCTATGCCGAAATAAGTCAAAAAAAGCTGTATGAAAATATTTTATATTATGAGATAGTGTTGTCACCCTAAAAGGTTTGCGTTTTCCTTCCTTGTGGTATATAAAATAATGATTTGTATTCAACTAGCTGAAATACAGGAGTCAGACCCTTTAGAGCCTTTAAATTCAGGCAGTGTAGGGAAAGATGCTAGCGCAGCTGTTTAAGCTCTTGGTCCTCTCCGGTGGTTAGGACATGGCAACACCCAGCTCGCTAGAGAGACCACACAGCCTCTCTCCAGTCCGCTCCCACTGAGGTCCATTCTGAAAGATGGGTGGAGAAACGAATCTGAGGAGAGAATCACTGACAAACCCAGTTCCATGCGAGGAAAACCTCAATCCCTCCCTTTCTCTAGGGGAAAATGTTCCAATTGTATTGGCATTAACTGTGGGCTTTGGCCCTTTTTAAAAAAATTATCGTTACTTTGACAAAAACATGGACTCATAGAACAGTGGAGGCAGTGTTTTGTTTCATTTTGCTAGTGAGCATTAATTAACCAACTACATGGGCGATGCTGGGAGTTCCCTCTCGTAAAATATGTGTTATTACCTCATCATCCCTCCAAAACAAGGGCTAGCTCCAGGATTTGTCCTGTTTCCGACTGAAGCTGTTAGGTTTCTACCCAGGCATATAAGATGTCTGCTAACCATGGGACCCACGCTCATACGCCTATAAACAACAGTGGGTTTCTTGCTGAAGTTGGGCTTCTCCCTGGGAATAAGTGGTGGTCTCTGCACGTTAACTCCTTAGGAGCCTAGTTATCCCTTCATCTTTGCAAAGCCGTGTACCCTGAAAGATACACAATGGAACGCTGGACAATATCAAGACCAACATCCAATTTTCCGGGGGGAAATTAGAGACCCAGATAGACTAAAGGACTCCTTCAGGATCCCAGTAAGTGACAAGACCAGATCATATATGCCTATATTCTTTCCTCCCTCCCTCACTTCCTTTCTCCCACTCTCCTTCCCTCCTCCTTCTCTTCCTTCTTCCTTCCCTCCCTCCCTCCTTCTCTTCCTTCCTTCTTTCTTACTTCCTTTCTTCCTTCCTTTTTCTCTCATTCATTCTTTCCTGCTCCCTTCATTCCCTTCATTTCTTCCTTCCCTTCCTTTCCTGTTTCTTTTCTTTCTCCCTCCCTTCGCCCTTCCCTCTCTTTTCTTCTCTGTCACCCTTTCTTTTTATTTCTTTTCTTTCCTTTTTCTCTATTCCTTTTCTTCTTTCCCTTTCTTCCTTCCTCCCTACCTTTCTTCCTGCCTTCCTTCAACAAATATGCATAATCTATTGTGTGAGAATCAATAGTAAGATACAATTCCCAAACAAACTCCTTAGGAGATATAAACACATAAATAGGTAATTATGGTACAAGGTAAATAATTATCTGGAGGTGAACATACAGAAGTACATAAGGGAGATAATAATGGATGCCCAGAAATGCTTTCCTGGAGCAACTGGCATCTATGCTAACATCTGAAAGACACTTTAGAGCAGTGGTTCTCAATTAGGGGTGATTTGACTTTACAGGGGATATTCCAAAATGCCTGGTCACATTTTTCATGGGCATGATGAGGGAGGCGCCTAGTGGGTAGAGACCAAGAATACTTCTAAACATCTTCAATGCACAGGAAGAATATTCAGCCTAAAATGTTAATAATGGTGCTGAGGTTAAGAAACTCTGCTTTACAGTAAGCCGGGCAGAGGGGTGTGTGATTGTGGGTATGTGAGCATGTGTGTGTGTAAAACAGGTGACATTTACATGCATGGTGACAGGGGAGTGACATTCCAGTCAGCACTTTAATGAAAATTATTGCAAGAAATGTTTAAAAGCAAACAAACAAACAAACAAACAAAAACCAAAGAGCTCCTAACATGTGGTTCCTGAAAGCTACAAAGCAATTGAGGACACATCACTCAATTAAACTTTACAGTTTAGAAAGACAAATACACTTACTACCCTTTCTCAGATAAAGTAACTCAGACTCAAGGCGGGGAAAATTGTAGCAGAAGTAAGATAGCAAATGAGGCTTTATCATTCCATGTAATAAGACAGCAACTCTTTCTTGTGTGTTAGGAGGTGTTCTATGTACTTTGCATGTATTAATTTATTTAGTCCTGTTATCGGTCCCATTTGGATATATAAAGAAACTGAGGCACAGAAAGATAAGTAATGTTATCACTCATTCAGTTAGTGATGAAACTGAGATATCAGGTATTCTGGCTCCAAGGTTCATGTGGTTCACCTTAACACTATACCCATGCTCTATTCACTGTATTACATTTGGTGATATTTATTCAACATGGCATTTACATCCAAATCTACCGATATTGCAGCTACTCTGTGTTTTTTACTCCTCAGTCTGACATTACTATTTCAGTGTTAGTATATTCCCATTTTACTGCTCAACAATTACCAAATAAGAATGGTCAAAATACCATTCATACAGTAAATCTGCTTGGCCACCATTTTGCATAAAAAAATTATTTCCTAATGTTTTAGCTGTAGGTCACCTGCAACTCTCATCCTCAAACTGTATCTCCCACAGGCTAGAATGGATAATATTGAAGTCCACAACTAAGAGCGCTTGATCACTTTTTTTGTCAAAATTCGTAAGTTTTCACTTTCAAGCAGAAGTTCCTGACTCTTTAATTTTTACTCTCACATGTTTTTTTTTTTTTTTTCCTTTGAATTACATACTAATTTTTGAGAAGGGGATTGACCAAATAATGACAGGTAAACTTCCCAGTTTACCAATGACCCTGAAATACAGACTGTTTAGGTGACTTGTCCAAAATCAAATAGCTAGCTAATGGCAGAGCACTTTAGCCTAGTTTACAGTGCATCACACCAAGACATTTTACTTTGTTTCCAGATCAGGAAAGATGCCTCCTGAGCCATTCTTCCCTATTTGTAATCAACTGTTTATGTGATTAAGCACAGGCCCATGTAGGCACCCAATGCACACACGTTATTATATTTTAAAAGGGGTTTTTGTTGTTTATCATGAAAATCTGTAAGTAAGTTAATATTCTAGAACTGTTCTTTTCCCAGTGACTTCAGGGGAGGTACATATCCTCAGGATGGCTGTCTTCTTTTATCATAGTAAATGAACTGGTTTGGTGACCTTCTTAACACCTGGGCAGCATATTTGCCATTCTAAAAGACTGTTGCATTTTGTAGATTAAGCAGGGATTATTGGCCATAGATCACAAAAAGCTGTCAAAGCTGAAGACTGGTGGGTCTCAGGAGGCTTCACCAAAAAGAGATATCTTACATCAAATCATCTTCCCCAAGGATCAAAGGTTTCGTTTACCCTTGTTTTTAAGTTGGTTCCATGGGGTCTATTACACAAACGCCAGAGAAACATAAAAGAAACAACTGTGTTCTGTAACGCCACAGTTTTCCTTAAAGTGCTGAGAAATTTAAATAATTTGTAATCAATATTCTAAACCAAGGGAAAACCTTATGGGACCAAGAGATACATTCCATTCCTTCAAAAGATATCATCGTATACTGTTCATTCTTTGGAAATCAAAAGAACATGTCTATATGTAGCTATGCTCATATCTGAGCTCCGTTTATTCTTTTAAGTTTTTAAACGAAGATAAGAGATGTATAACTATTAGAAACACAAATGGGCTGTAGCCCTTTGGGGCTATTAGCTTCTTACATTATGCTTTTCTCTTACCTCCCTCCTCTTTCCAGTAATTAGAGAAAGAGTTCAGAAAATAATACTAAAACATAAGAAGAGGAAGCGAAAGACAGTCTGGTCAATAAAAGGTTGACAGATGTTTACAGGCCCTATTTTTAAGGAATTTAAAGGTGAGCTTTCAGTATTTTCAGGATTTCTAACGCAAATGTAAAGGAATAGCAAAGACCTTTTACTTTAACTCTTCAGAGCCTCTTGCTACCCCTAAACTTTCCAAAATTCTATTGCTATATAAAATTCAGGTTTTTATTTTTTAATTTTAGGGGACTAGATTTCTATAACACTTGACACAGGGAATGATGTAGTAAAAAAGCTCTGTTTGTAGTCCTATTTGAAACTAATTTAAAAATGCTCTAGCATGTTTACAAATAACTTGGGGTACACTCTAGAAGCCTTTTTGAAATATGAAATCTTAGCAAACAAATTAGACAGTACAATAACTGCAGAAATTTAGGGTTAAAATAAAACAGCCTACAGTAACAGCCAAATTGGCCTCCTGCTTTTCTTTTTTTCATATTTTAAATGAACTATACTCCACAAAATTAAATTATCAGACATATCATATAAAAATAAATCTATTGGTTCCATCAGGCAATTTCAGAAAATCTTGCAGTAACATCCTGTAACACTTAAGCTTCATTCACATTGTATAGGCCATTGTCATCTAACCATTAACAACTGACATGTACCATCAAGGAAACATTCCATTTTCTAATGAGGTGATGTGGGCATTTG
The DNA here is from genome assembly GCF_004115265.2 of Rhinolophus ferrumequinum. Classification (NCBI taxonomy): domain Eukaryota; kingdom Metazoa; phylum Chordata; class Mammalia; order Chiroptera; family Rhinolophidae; genus Rhinolophus; species Rhinolophus ferrumequinum. The sequence goes on from NC_046300.1 coordinate 20,435,237, forward strand.
GGTTGTTTTTAACTCTAGGTGAAATTTTCATTGTTTTCTCTAACACAACTCATGTGCTTTCAATACAGCCTTTTGAAAAATTACTTGTTTGTGTAACACCATAGGTCATTGGTAGAAGAAGGGATACTGAGAACTGACTTTTTAAATGTTTATGCATTATCTAGTACTCAGTGAATATTTAAATGTAGTTTGTATAGAATTATGTGAATGTAAAATTAAAATTAGTTACGTTAAAAATAGGATATTAATAATAACTTAGACTCCCTAAAATAGTAGATCATCTCATTAATTCTCACAGCAATTTTATAGAACAGGGACTACTTTTTAATTCCATTTTCCAGATGGAGACACTGAGACACAGGGAAATGAAGTAACCTGCCTAAGTTTCCACAAATGATAGAACTGGAAAGTGAACTTGGGTGTTCTGGCTCTGTATTCTGTGTTCTACATCACTCCCCCAATTCTTCTCCATGGTTAGTGATACTTTGATGCCACTTATTATTGATATAAACTGTAGGTTCTTCCTCAGAATTTGCTGTTTTTTTGTACCTTGGATGTTTACACTATGTGGGCAGCGAGGTTGCCAGGTTAATTTCACCGTGTACTTCATCTGATAAGAAGATTGTTCTACTGGATACTGTTTGTGAGCCCGGTATTCAAAACTGTTTCTCAATATGTCTTATGCATTTATATTATGAACTGTATTTAGATTCAGATTATAAAAACTAATTGCATGTGCACACACTCAACATCGCATTGCCTTCTGAGCTTTATTTTGATAATAATCATAGTTCTCCCCGGCACTATCACATCATCTGATGTGCTTCTGTTACTTCAGTGAATTATTACTGTCTGAAGTTATATTTTATTATTATTTCTTTCAGGCTCTATCTCTACTTCCTCAGATGTTAGCCCCATAAGGACAGAGGCATTCTCTGTCTGTTCACCCCATCAGCAATAACGACAGCAATCGAATCATAATGAATACATGTAGAAAGAATAAATGAATATATTCATTGATTTTTCCAAAGAATATCAGAGCTGGAAGAGTTTAGAGATTATCAGATTCTTTCATGTCATAAATGAAGGAACTATGGTCTGATAAATGGAGAACACAAAAGCCAAATCTTAGTTTATTTCATCTCTAGGACTTTGCACAGTGCCTGGTGCAAAACAGGTGCTCTAAACATGTATGTAGGGTTTACTATGGTAGGGCCAACGCTAGATCAGGCCTCCCCACTTCCCAATTGGAGCTAATTCCATAAAGTATGTTTTCTATTTTTCACAGGTATAGTATGTTTGTTCTGTCAGAATTCCCTCTGTTATCCGAGAGATTTTCTTTTTTTTAAAACGTGGTACAATGCTTCCTTGATACTGCCACAACAAAGTGGAATATCTGAAAGAGGCACTTGAATCTTGTCGACACCAAATATGATTTTTATTCCAGAACTTGATATTAAGCTGTCAGGAGATTTTTCTGATAGGTTATAATTTGTCCTTCCTAATTAATGGAGAAACTCTAGTCATTTGTATTGAAGAGTGTAATACTAAGTACCCTAGGCTCTCTAATGATACAACCCCTAACTTTTGTGCTTATTATTTTCTTGACATAAAGACGATCAAAATGAATTTATAGAGCTCCTGACAGTAAGGAGCACCATGTGCCAACCTTATCTTGCACACTGATCACTGAGAATCTTTCTGAAATGAAGCCTATTTCATTTTTTTTAAGGTTTACATTTATAATTACATGAGTACCTACAGATTTAAGTTCCCATCCCAGACTTTGCAATGTTTTTTGGAGTGGGTAAGAGTTTAAACTTCTACTCCACTATTTATTAGATAAGTTGCATTTAAATAAGTAGAATTAGCATGTTCTCTTTCACCCAATAGAAACATAAAGATGTAGGCATTTGGAGCAAGGGGATGTGAAGAAAAACACCAGAAGACTTACAAGACCAGAGTTTCAGGGACGTTACAGTTGCTTAATACTCACAGAGGGGCCGGCATTTTCCAGCAGTCCATACAGCTATGGGTCTCCTGTATATGTTTGAGGGAGCCCTTCATTTCAAAATAATCAATATTATATATTTCTTAGACTTAACTTCTTAACAAGTACAATCTCATTTAATTATTAAACCAACTCTGCAATGTTAACAATATCATCCTCGTTTTACAAATCGCAAAAATGAAGCTCAACAACATTGAGAGATGGACCATGTCAAAACACTAAGTGTAGAAGCCGAAATTAAAACCTGGGTCTCTCCAACATTAACTCTATGTTATTACGGGACAATGTAGTCTTACAGGAACAGTATTTCTCTTTCCAGCCCCTCAATGTTTGGAATTATTTTTAGTGAGTGACCTTGCTGTGGTCTCCCTGCCTTCCTCCATCTTTCAGAACCATCTACCCATCTTTTAATCTATGTAGTGATCCCCACCTCTACCTATGCCCCCAACCCTCGCCATGCACTTCAAAGGGAGGGTGAAAATGACTTTGCTCCTGAATGAGCTGCAGGAATCCAGGAGTTGTATTTTAAAAAATGGGTCTTCCTGGGGCTTCTCCACTTGTATATTTTCCCCATATGTCTTCTTGGATTTTGAATACTAGACCGAGGGATTTTTTGGTTTGTTTTTTATTTGTTTGTTTGTTTTTTGCTTTACTATTGCACATTCTAAATTTTAAATCTTGTTCCTAATTATTAAATAAAGTTGGCCAATTAACTATAAAATGTATTTTATTTGTTTTCCCAGGAATATAGAGAGCAAATGTACTGATTTAAAAACATAAAAAAAAAAAAAAAAAGATCTCTAGGGAAACATAGCTGATAAGCTTATTTTGAGATATGGTCAAAGATATTATTAGGCTGAGTCTCAACCTGACCTGCAGCTGCCGCTTATCAGGAAACAGGGAACAGTTGCAGAAGAGCACATGGACACGTCTGTGAGTGAGAAATGGCCCTTACCTTGAGTGTGGTGGTGGTCTCAAAGTCGTATACACCTGTCAAAATGCATCGATTTTTACCTTTTCAATAGATGCAGTTTGTCATACATAAATTATACCTCAATAAAGTTGACTTTAACAATGAAAACTGGAAGAGAACTGGCTTGATTTTTCATAATTCTCTCCCTGAATCACCTCTAACTTTCTCCCAGCACTGAGCGAGGCATTATGGCTTCAACAACTGTTCCATCTTTCTTTTCCTCAGCCAGAGTTGCTTCATTTCCCTAAACCCTAAATTTAAAAATCCTCAAAGCAATGATTCCTATTACCCATTTTGAAAATTGCTGTTTCCTCCCATCATTCTATAGCTTTTAAAATTAAACTAGGCCAAAGTAAAGACACAAGACAGACTGTTCATTTATATGAGAAATTGGTAAAAGAAAATAAAAGTTGATTTTAGTGTTCATGAGTTTGCCATTTTCTGTTGATTATTTCTGGGTCACTTAAGAAACAGACTTCAGAATGACAGAATTCTATGTTCATTGCTAACGATGACAATGAGTTATATGTACACTATATACCTAATTTATAATAATGCTTTGGTTTTTGAATAAAAATTGGCATTACCTTCATGTATGCCCCAATATTAAACATGAACAATCACCCTGGGACTCACTTTTCTCACTTATTAATGAAGATTCTGGACTAAATGATCTGTAATGTCTTTTGCTGTAATATAAAAAGCACCCTAAAGAAAACACTGTGACCACAAAACATAAATTCTTTGTCCAGCAATTGAACTGACTGACATTCTGTTCATCCAACATAACATTTGGTATAAGAAAGTTTTTATATAGTGTGTATTCTAAAAATATCAACCAAATATGTTAATTTAAAGCTACTTCAATGTTTTACACTGATTTACACACTGTTCATCCAAATGCATGCACACTATGTACACATCATGATAAAACCAAAAATGTATAATCTAGTTGTTTTCACATGCATATTATAGACTTCTCAGGTATATTATAAAAACATATAATTTGATTTATAGTACATCATGTTTTACTGTATCAATGACATGTATGAAAGGCCATGTATGTAAAACTTTTTTTTTTTTTTTTTTTGGGGTTTTTTTTTTTTTTTTTTTTTTTTTTTTAGTGTTACCCATGGTCCAGATGCCTTATACAGATAATCTAATTTAATATTTAAAAAATTCTATGACGTAGAGTTTTATTCTTATTCTTATTTTACAATCAAGCTTATAGAGGCCCTTAACAGCTCAGGGTCACAGGCTTTTCAGGCTTTGAAGACAAGATGGGTAATTCCAGGATCTGAGCAGCTCTCATCTTCCACAGCTGTTTGGAAAATCCATTTTTAATTGTTTTTTATTTCTATATCAGAAGAACCCCGTCATGGGATTAGGATGACAATCGCCTCCAATTAGAACCATTTATCAAAATGTGGAAGGAAAATCTGGACTGGGGAAGAAGGAGAAGGTGGCAACGCTGACTCAGCTGAAGGTCAAGAGTGGTTATCAATGTGCAATGTCATTGTGCACCATCGTTAAACTTTCCTGAACTTCAGTTTTGTTTTCACTTTGGCATTATCGGATAACTAGATCTGCAAAGTACACGTCAACAGCACAAAATGAGCTTCTTCCCATTTGGCCTAATGCTTTAGGTGGGAAAATAATTCTGTCTGTGTAGAATGATATTCTACCACAGCTATATAGGACATTCATTTCTATAAATGCAAGGCATTTTTATTGTTCAGAAAATAGGATCCCGTTGCAATAGATCTGTGTCAAATTCTCCCATAATTATTTTCTCAAAGGTCTATATCAAACATCTGGCTAACACACTTTTGCTGATATCTTGTGGAGGGACATTTGAGTCATGTCATCTTCTCAGAAATAAGACATGAGCACAACCATGAGGCATTTCCCAACAGGCAATCAAACAAGCAAACAAATACATGAATTGTGTTGCAACTAAGCCAGGCAAATTAACAGGACATTTAATTATTGCTAAGCATGATTGGTTATATAACTTGTAGGGCCCGGTGCAATAAGAACATAAGGGGCCCTTGTTGAAAAATTGTTAAGAATTTCAAGATGGAGACAGAGAGTATTAATCATGGAATGGGACCCTACTGAGCATGGGGCCCTGTGTGATTCTACAGGTCACGCACCCATGAGACTGGCCTTAGTGTTAACAATCTGAGGCAAGGGGAGGAGAACATAAGATTGACTTGAGTCAAATTTCCCACTTCATGTCCTTAAAAAATTAACGACAAAAATTATGTTATAAAACTAATCTCATCACCTTACTATACAACTTCAAAATAATATCTAAATGTTGCAAATATTTTTGACAATATTTATTTTAGATGTCAGTGAAGTTATATGTTTGGAATGTAATTCTTCACTTCAACTTGGTTTACAAAATGTGACTACTGGTTAAAAACTAAAAAGCAATCAACTGCTACCAATTAAATCATTTTTTGAACTCTGATGTAGCTTCTTCTTTCTTGATGTCTCCTTCATTGTTTGTTTGTTTGTTTGTTTTCCCTAAAGATTATGCCCTAAAAAAGCCTTCAAAACAGCTCCCTTACATGATGACTTCCTTATCTTGCTGGTGGAAGATACACTTGGCAAAATTTTTTTGGCATATTTGTCAGTAACTACCAATATTTTAAATGCATACGTCCTTTTACTCATCTCTATGCAATTATCCTACAGATAGAGGTATCAGACTCCAATAATATACAAGCAAAGGTGTTATTACAACATTTTTATTATCGTACAAGATTGGAATACTGAATATCCACAAATAAAGGAGTCATAAATTAAGGTGTGATAGAAATTAAGATACGAAATAGAACTCTACACAGTGATTACAAATAAACCTTATATATATGTGTATATATATATATATATATATATATACACACTAATATACAATATGTCCATGATATATGTCAAATAAGTTGCAGACCATTATCTACAGGTATATATTGTATAAATAGGAAATATATATATATATATATATATATATATATATATATATATATATATATGCAATAAACTGTTTACCTAATATATACTCACCCTTTCAATTTAAATGAATACTATGTTGTCATTCATAATAATAACAAAATAATCAATAGTTTTGAAGGGTTCTTCCATCAGATAGAAGCTCATCTAAGCTTAAAATACCAATTAATACTCACAACCCTACGATAGGGGCACATGATTATCTTCATCTCACAAAGGGGAAAATGAGGAAGTTGAGATGTAGAGAGAGTCAGTGACATGTTTAGGTTCACACAGCTGATAGGTGAGGCCCAGGAGTTAGACTGTAGACCTTGCCTTCATAACCCCCAAGCTGTGCTCATCTCAGGTGTGCACATAGGGGAGGGCACACCTGTGTTTGGATATGAAAGTACATATGGGACCTGTTAACAGTGATCACCTCTGGGGATGCATGGGGAATAAGGGTTTACTTTCTATTTCACAGTCTATGGAACTTTTAATATTTTTACATTGAAAACATACTCCCGAAATATGTGTTTTAATGCACAATATGTACAATATTTGGTTTTCTACCCTGAAACCTCAACAGCAGAAATTTAAAGTTTGCCTATGAAAATAGAGCTCCTGCTCTATTAACTTGAAAGATTAACTTGAGTTATAAGCTTACAAAGATTCTTTGATGTACTCAATACTTAGGCTTTCCCAGTGCATAAGATTGACTTTTAACTGCTTTCTAGAATATGCAATTTCATAAAATACACATCAAAATCATCCAAATAGCCCGTCTTTTAGCTGTCTGTTCGGTGTACTTATGCATTGTGTCATCTATCGTGAGCAAAACACAGCCGAATTTAATCAGGCTGCTGTTTATAATTTAAGAGAGGGACCTCTAAATGACTCCTTTTTGGTATGTTCCTGGAAAGGTCAGGAACCAACGTGTTTTACCAAATAAAACTAGGTTTGAAGAATATGCCTTCTAAACTGATTTTTACTACCTGGACTATAATAAGTTTTACAGGGCTTCTTTGTTAAATTGCCCTGACAATTTCCATTTCCAGTGGCTTCAATCATATTAACAGAAGGTAAAGTTCACAAATAGTAAAATATGTCATTGCACTGCATTTGGGTTTAGGAAATAGATCACACACACAGCTGACAAACACACAGACATAATGTTTGGCATTCCAATTCGTGTTTGGCTTGGCATATCTCATTTGGGAGCAGGCAAAGATGCCCCTCCTCAAATGGAAGTGTTTCATTACTCAAGATATAAAACATGTCTGCACCAAAGACTTGACAAATCCCATTAATTATTTCTAAAGAAGGAAGGAATTATTTTTCTCCCAAAGAAAGGCAGAAAGGTCAGAGCTGTGTTCAGGAAAATATGTGTATGGAAACATTAGTTCTTGTATGCTTTAAATGGGTGCATGTGTGTGCATGTGCATGTGCGTGTGTGTGTGTGTGTGTGTGTGTGTGTGTGCATGTGGAATTCCATCAGAATTCATGAATCCTTTACAGAATCATTTTTCCTTCCAAAATAGGATGCCATGCTCTATTCATAGCTGTGTTCAGGGAGAGTTTTCTAGGAAATTCAAATAAGGCCACATGGTTTCTGAAGGCTCATTAATAGTATAACCACAATCTATCATTTATTTTATGAGTCAGTTTATATTTCTGGAGACGCTATATACCAATGATAGGGCTGATACTAAGGGAGAGACCAGACGTAAAGAGTCAATGTCAAAATGTTTTAAGTCATTTGAAACCATAATTATAGGAATCTGGGAAGGCTCAAGGAAGGAACATGTGACTGAACATGAGTAGAGACACTGCCAGGCACTGTCCCTCAAAGTGGTCCTGAAAGAAGTGCCATCTATGCAGAGATCTGAAAAACTGGGTTTGTATTCCTCCACCAAGGTGGGTAACAGCGGGTGGTGAGAACAAATCTTATGCATAAGCCTAGATTTGAGAAAGAACATGACAAATTGTGGTGACTGCTGTATCACATTTATTTCTTGTGGGCATTTAGCCTTCCATTAGTTTTCCCCTGTTCTCTAGCTGATGTTTATGCATGAGTCTGTCATATTCACTCAAGACTGTGCATGCATTAATGTTAGGGTCCACATGTAACTTATATCCACTTTCATCGGCTAATATTCCATATTCACCTTGATGGTTGTCCTCAGATAAAGAAAATAAGTCATCTAGAAAATATTTAAAGTTTTAAAAATAACAGAACAGGCCTTGATACAAAGTAAAACTGATTTTTTAAAATTTTACATTGCTGCTTATGAGAAGAAAACCAAATTTTTATTGTTACAAACATGCAAATAGTGTTAGGTCGAACAAAGAGAAACGGTCCTTGTGTAACTCAAAGCAAATGTGCACTAACAATTCTTTGATATGAATATGAGTTCAAAATAATTCATTGTCTTTTTGTGCTTCTTACATCTGATTAGCTGTCATCATACAGCTGATTAGAAAGAAATTTCTGCACTTACTGATGTTGACATATGTGGTTAGACAATAAAGTTCGCAAACTCTTTCTAGAAAAAGTGCTACATACCTCATTGCTGAATATCACTATGGACACCTTTGAAGCACTCCCCTTGAGAAGCTATGCACTGATGCCAGCTCCTAGTCCACCTTGCAAAGCAATTTTGGAACTCTTTTTCTGGGATGGCCATCAGAACTGTCATCATATTACCCTTGATGTCCTGAATGTCATCAAAATGTTTTCCTTTCAATATTTCCTTTATCTTCATGTAAAGAAAGAAGTCATTGGAGCCCAGATGAGGTGAGTAGGGAGGATGTTCCAATACAGTTATTTGTTTACTGGCTAAAAGCTCCCTCACAGACAGTGCCATGTGAGCTGGTGCATCATCGTGATGCAAGAACCATGAATTGTTGGCGAAAAGTTCAGGTTGTCTCACTTTTTCATGCAGCTTTTTCAGCACTTCCAAATAGTCAACTTGGTTAACTGTTTGTCCAGTTGGTACAAATTCATAAAGAATAATCCCTCTGATATCAAAAAGGGTTAGCAACATCATTGCAACAAGTTCGTGAACTTAATTGTCCCGCGAACTTAATTGTCAGACCTCGTATACACATCTTATTTCAGTGTGTGAATTGCCATGGCTTAATAAAAACTTTTAAAAAGACATGTTCCTTCTGTAAACCTCATTCAATCAATTACCCATTAACTCAACATCTGCTACGATGTTCCAGCCCTTTGGTTAGGTACAGGGGAGACAACAGGCTCCGTGTCCTCCAGCGTCTATACGAGGTGAGATGTGAAATGCTAAGGATTTTCCTCTGGTAGGTACTGGCATGGTTTGTGCATAATTATACCAGTTGTTAACATGCTGAAATACTCTGTACCTCTTGGAAAACAGTTTCTGACCGAACCTCATACCCTGTCCCCACAAAGCGTTACCCAGACTCTCTGTTTATCCTGACTCCTCTTTCAGGACCCCTAGAATCATCTAGCAATACAGTTAAAACCAGGCACAGATAATGGGACATCCAGATCCCCTCTTTAGATCTTTAGTTGGGGTTACTGGTCAATGACAATGACATACTGCCAATTATATATCGTGACTGTTACCCCTGCAATTCAGATCAACACTCCAGTCCAGACTGCAGATTAAGGCCACATCACAAAATATCTGTTACCTATCTGAGAAGAAATACAGAACAGAAATGCAGAGTGAGCATTTAGAAACTTATAGCAATTTAACAGACTATTTGTATTTCTGTTAAAACTTATAACAATAAAAAAATTAGGCTTGTCTTTTATATGTCTCTGCTTCTTTTATTTCATGTTTCTGATAATTAATTTTTTTATTATATTTTATGAAAGCATTGGTCCACAGCAGATTGGAAACAAAAGCAACCAGCTTAACAACATACGCGTGCGAGGAGCAAGTACTCTGCTAGTACCAACACTCTGCAGTGAATGCTGCATAGAAAGAATAGGAACGCAATATATAAAGAATACGTAAACTAAGCATTCTAATTGCACAAAAGAAGATTCCTGGCTGCCCAGCAACATTCTCCCCAACCCAAGCAAAGAGGGCCACAGACACATATACACACAAAATACGCCATTAAGCATATTGAATGTCTATACTGATTCAGGGAGCATGTGAACCATTTGCCTCTCAACTACTCTGGTTAAAGTATAAATTAAGCAGTACTCTCTATAAATAGTTCTGGTGAATGAATAAGCAGCCTGTTTTTGTCTTGATCATTCTTCTTCTGGTCTCAGCTGATTCATGTAAGTTTATATGTATAAAAAAATGTATAAAACTTAGATGAATGATGCTTGTAAGTGAAAGAGTACATCTGTCATCCAAACAATAGCAGAACCAAAATATCGACCTGAGGGTATTAGCCTGGGACATTCTCTGCATAGTTGTTTAGTTCTGACTATAAGAGGCGTATAACTCAGAAACAATGGAACTTAAAATGAAAGAAGAAATGTGTCATGCCTTATACCTTAAGATCTCATTAGCATTATTACTCACAGTTTTAAGTCTTATTTTATTTCAGATAATTCTCAATCATTTGCTAGGAAATACTTAAATTTGATTTTAACGGAGGGCATTGTATCAAACTGATTAAAATACGTCCACAAAAATTAAAACTACTTTTAAAAAAATAGTCAGGGTGGTGGTTTCATGAGTATATACAAATTCTCAGCTGGTAGCGGTAAATGGTGAAATATTAATAGATAAAATGACACGATGCTAAGGATTTGTTTTAGAAGTGTGAGGAAATTGAGAAAGGGCTTGGATAAAAGAAGATTGACAGTAGGTTAAGTGTTGAAGTTAGGTGATAGACATATTGAGGTTCCTTACACTGTATTGCTTTACTATTTTCTCTGCTTTTTTGTACAGATATATTTTAAATTCTATAACACAGTTATAGGTAAAAAATACATAAAATATGTGTATGCATATCTTTATCAACCAATCTTATTTTTCGATAAAATCATCGGCAAGAAGTTAATATTACACATGAATAAGAAACTAAAATTTACAAGGAACATACTCAAAATGATTAATTAATATTCATAAATTTCAATTTTTAATATGATTTACAAGAGTAAGACAAGAATTTTCTGAAAGTGGAGTACAAATGTAAAATGCTTCAATTTTCTTTCTAGTAAAGGTATTTGAAGAAAAAATACAAAATCCAGACAACTGAAATTAGGTAATCCTTGCCAATTGTATAGCAAATAGAAGGGGATTTTGAAAATTAAAGTTAAATTAAACATTTAATGGTTTACTCTTTACATCTTTCTACTTAAAAATATCTTAAATCTGTAATAAACAAACAAGGTAAATTTACAATATCGTGGAAATGTACCTAATGCAGCAATTCTGGAATCCCAAATGAGATGTTTGCTATTTTCCAACACATCTTAGCACACAGCCATTAATAGAATCATTATGCTGAGTCAAACTGTGAAGAAAAAAACTTTTTTTTTTCTCTCTCAGATTATTTTACTTATTAACTTATCATTTACGATTTACCTGTTGCTTGGATTGCATATTAATGAAGAAATGTGTTTTATGTGAAAGAATTCTGCCCTAAATTAATATAGTGAAACTTTTTACCCAATTTAAAGAAAAAAGCCTATATTGATGGATAGAATGTTTTCTCCCAATGTATTTTTCTTAAACATTGGCATCAGCAACATTTGTCTGCAAGTGAGCTCTAGAAGATGAAAGAATGAACAAACAAACAAAACAGGAATAGTATAAAAAAAACTCAGAAACAGATGTAAGTGTTTAATCTAGCTTCTGGTTCTTCTCATGTCCACTTATGCCTGCTTGTGATTTTCAGATTGCATACATAAAATACAATCGTATGTTCTGCTCATAAAAATCAACCCTAGTTATTATAAGAAATTATACATGGCAGCTTCTCATGGATGCTTTGTACTTCAAGTGTCTGAGGAAAGATTCCTATGATATGAGCAAACCATTTCTAACTCCAGCTCTGATGCAAGAATCTACGTGTTATTGAAATCCTCTGGGATCTAGTACAACTTATGTTGATGTTCAAAAGAAGTTAAACGTACTTAAAAACCTTTGAGAACAAAACCCTTTAATGTGCAAATGACCTGGACAGAATGTCTATCAGTTTGTAAGCCAAGTCCTGATCCATACACATTTGCATATACTTTGATGTGAACGGGGTCCCAATAATATAGTCTTGCACCATCAATTCCGCGACTAGCCAAAAGGAGTGCTATAACACCACTGAGTTCCTATTGAACAAAAACTAGGAGTGAGAAAAGACACTCATCTTTGATCTAACTTACTATTATACAGCCCAAAAATATCAGACACAGATCATTCACAACCTAATAGTATCGATGAATAATTCAACAAAGCTCCTACTTACTAAGAAAGGTTAATTCTTGCAAACTGTGAGTTTCACCAAACTGGTATCGTAACTCCTAAGATAACTACACGCTGACAACCAGCAAAAAAGGAAACCTTCCTTGTTTCATATCTTAACAAAACCAGAAAGAGGGGCAAACAGAAAGAAGACCACATAACACACTAAGTACTACAGCAGATCAACTCCTAATTAGTTACTGCAGCAGCTTTGGAAGTGCAATGAGCATGTTAGCAGTATTAGCATGAGATAGAAATCATCAAAGCCTGCACACTGATATCATGTATTGTGCCCATCCAGTAAAATTGGAATTAGGAAGAACACTGAAAAATAATATTATAGAATCTGAACTGCCAAGACCATGTAAAATAAATACCCATATTTTATTCTTGCATTGATTTGTAAAGCAATGCTATTTCATCTCCCATTTCTACTTTCTCTGAAATATTCTTTTTTGGATAACCTTTGTTGCTATCTACACCCAATCTCAACCCCCTTCCTTGTTTACAAATATCTGCTGTGAAGTACACAAAGTATATAGATAGTTCTCTAATCCACGCTATAATCTGGTATCAACAGTGTTCAGAGTTAACATAGCATTTATTATAAATTCACTTCATTTAGAATTCTGGAAAACTCAAAAACTTCCCTATCATATTACATATATTATTCTGTAGATTGAAATGTACAATAATTTGGAGGTGGGGACTTGCCTATATCCAAACACTGTGCACCTTTACACTGGTGCACTGACCATTTTACTATCAGGTCAAAGTTACCAACATTTAAATATTTGTGGCACTTTTCATTTTTTTCTTCAGCTTAAAAGTTTATATTATAAACAGGTGCTCCATTGAATCCAAACTTGGTTTTCAGATTGCATTTTAAATAAGGGAAAGTAAATAAGGATAAACAGTTTACAAAAACATAAGCAGAATATGAATGTAACACTTACAATATTTAGAGTAGGGATAGTATCATAATCTTCAATGTGAATTACAAAAACCAACTATGGTAAAGTTGTAGTATATGCCCAGAGGGAAAAATACTAGAATCAAGTCATCCATGTGAAAGTAAAAAGGAAAGCAAGTCATTATAAGATTTATCTCTGCTTTATTTTGAGGGAGTATGTCACCATGGCCAATATCTCCAAAGACTTCTGAAAGCAACTGAGATTTACTGTGTCATCACTTTCTGTCCTTTTTCAAAAGACATGCTGGTAGACAAATGCCAGTCAAATTTCAGCTCCTCTAGTGGTCTACTCCTGAAGGAAAAGTAATGATGACTAACTACTGAGATGGATCTTACATGACAAAGGAACAGAGGCATTTCCTGAAAAATTCTAACATTCATAGCAAATTATCCAGGAGAAGCTTAATCATATGTGATTTCAGAACTCTAATTGAAAGAAATTTTAGTGATCAAAAATTTATTATCTGGGCTCATTTGCAGGTACTGCAGTATAAAAGTATTTTAATCAGTTGGTTTCTACTTTTCAGCAGACTTAACTCTTCAGCCTCCGTGAGAGAAATAACTTGCTTGGAGTCGTGAAATGAAAACCTGAGAATCCATGATGAGTAGAACCCTAACGTAAGTATAAAGATGAACCTGGCATGAACCTGGGCCCCACGGCGAGTGTACTCATAGGACTACACTGAAAAATGGAAGTGCTACAGAGGCTTAAGTTTGGCCTGTGATAGAAATTCTAAAGAAAGGAGGTAGGATAAATTATTATTGTTAAGTAAGAGATGTCATTAAAGGTAATAAAAATGTTAATTTGTTTCTATTAAATATTCATATAGTTTCTTGTCACTTACAAGATGAAACAACATAGATAGTAGATACAGATACTATTTTATTGCCAATTACAACTTATAAAAATAATAATAGAGGACAACAAAATTAAGTTGAATTTTAAAAATGCATTGGCGACATCACAATGATCGGTCATTATCGACCTAAAATAGGATTTCTCAACTCAACATAACTGACGTTTTATACCAAATAGCTCCTAGTTGTGTGTGGGTTGGCAGTGGGGGAGGGTTTCCATGTATTCTAGGGTGTTTAGCATCATCCCTGGCCTCCAACAGCACCCATCCCCGGAGTTGTGACAAAACACGTTTCTAGATATTACAGTTGAGAACCACAGCTCTAAAGCATCTTTCAGATGTTAGCTTAGATGCCACTTCCTCCAGGAATGCATTCCTGAACATCTCAGATGAAAGGTATTATCTCCACTATGTATTCCTGCATGAGTATCTCTGGGTAACTATTTACTGTGCATAATAATTACGTATTTACTTATCTGTACCTTCCTACTGACTGCAAGTTGACGTTAATCTGTAATTCTGTTTTATTCACCATCGAGCTCCACATCCTAGGCAACTGTGTGCATACGTGGTGAGTGAGTTAATGAAGGAAGGAAGATAGCTAGCTGAACTGGTCAACACAAAAGGGGAGAAGGGTTCTCTCACTTGTGATAAGATGTCAGTAGCTCCCTTTCCCCCAGTGCGACAACTAAAAATATCTTTAGATATTGCAAATAGTCCTGTGGGAGAAAATTTGCCTCTGGTAGAGAACAACTGATCCAAAAGATTGTACCGAGAAATGACAAATATTTAGTAAAGTTCAGTGTTATATGGAGAAAGGTAAATTTTGCAGTCTTTTCATTTTCTTACTTAATTAAAAAAAAAACTAATACAGTAATGGTTTTGGAGTCAGACATAAATGGGATCCTGACATGCAGTTGGCTGTATGACATTGGTTAATTTAAGCTTTTTGAGCTTTAATTGCTTCATTTGTAAAACTGGAACCATAATAACCACCAATAGAATGCTTTTATTCAACAAATATTTATTATTACCTGCTACCTAGGGTTTCAGGGCAGGAATTCCCGCCCATTCTCAGGAATTTTCTTCACTTTCCCGTGCCCAAATCCCGAGATATAAACTGTTTTCTGTTATCCACAAAAAATTGTTTCCACAAAGTGACGGCTGATACTACCAACCACCTGGGTTCAAGGAGCTGATTTTCCCGATTTCCTGACCAACTGTTCTCGGGATTTGGGAACGAAAAAGTGAAAAAAATTCACGAGAACGGGCGGGAATTCTCCCCCTGGAAACCCTACTGCCACCTGCTGGACAGTCACTGTGCTTGGTTCAAAAGGTATACAGTGATGGCAGGAAGCACTGTGGTCTTTGCACTTAGGAACTTCATGATGTAGGGTGGAGAGGGACAGCGTCTAATCGTCTCTCCCATAAAATTTAAATTACAAATTGTGAAGATAGATTCTGTGAAGCTGAACAAGATTCTGTGAGAACATACACAAAGAGCAGCATGACCTGAACTGGGGTGTCAATAAGATTTTCATGAGGAGCTGAGACTTGAACTGTGGCTTGAGGGCTATGTGAAAGCTAACTCTGAAAGGTGAGCAGGAGAAAGGTGGGAAGATTAAATGAGACCATACGTGAACGCATAGCACAAGGCTGGCCTGATTCTCTATATAAAATTAATGAACGCAAGCAATGAATTACAAATAATCAACACTGCCACTGACAGAATTAACAGATAGGAATAGGACATGAAGCCAAGTAACATGTGATTTAATCTCTTTCTCACAACTAAAAGATAGTCACAGTTCATTTTACAGAATTCTAAACTAATTGAGATAATGGTGTTAAAATAAAAGGTCCTTTCAGAGTATAGGATGTTGGTGACTTTATCATCCTGACTTGCTGGGTATACAATTTTCCAGTGTACTGTATGTTATAGTTAAAGTCTTCCAGTAGAGAACAACATGGAATAGCACGTTAATAAAGCCCTACTATCCCACTGTGCTAAAGTCACTATAAGAACTCCAGCCATTAGTTAAATAAATCATTGGCTGGGAATGGAGTATTTACCATATGCACAAGTTACCAATTTCCTGGACATTATCAACCCTGAGCTGGTTTCCTGTGTCCCAGCAAATGCTGAGGTGAGGCTTGATCACCAACATTGCACATTTCAGACATTAATGCGTGGATTGACCATTTTCTCCATCTAAGATATAATAACACTTTCTACCTGTAGCTCTTTTGTCAAATACATATGAGAAAAGGCCAAAATATTCAAGTGAAGGAAAATGTATTAGAAAGAAAAGCTAACAGTGTCCTAGTGTAATTATGCTGGTGAAACTCTTTATTAACATTTTTTGGAATGCAGTTGGCTACAGCGAAAGTATCATGAAACAGAATGAATCACCAGGGAGCTTCCACAAAGTATTTAGGGATTTCCTTAGAACTCAGAGTGTGTCCAAAGGGATAACCATCTCCATTGCATTCCTTCTTAGTCTACAAGTGTTGCTTTTTGGCTAACTGGAATTCCCAAGTTGGGCAAGGAATCCACCTGATCCCTATTAACTCTGCTCAGAGCTTTCCTGTCTATGTTCACCCATGAGGTGACCTCAAGTCATAAAAAAATAAATGAAGAAATAAAAAGGGGCACCATCAGACAAAAAATTCTGAGAGTCTGAATTAATATTTAACTGATCAGAGCATTTCTTTTTTAACTTTCAGTACTCTAATTAGTACAAGACTGGTTTTTCATATTGTGAGCAATACTGACAATATGTTATAAAGATAAATATTTGTCATTTAGTTTTTAGCATACATAAAGACAGTTCATCATTTGACCTTGTCATATCACTTCATCACTCTGAATATTTCTGGAATCTCTTTTTGTACCCTTTCACCTCTAAAATATGTCTCTACATGGAAACTGTTCAATACGTTTTTAAACTTGACAATAACTGTTATTCATTTAATCTTCGATGTCTCTTTAGAACATAATCATTTATTGCATATATTATAGTAGGAAGGCTCCTGATTTCATAATTTCATGTATACTTTTAACATGTAGAATTGTCACATAGAACGATTTGCCTATCATAGTTAAATTTTGCCATGGTTATTAGGGAACATCAGAATGAATTTCCCAAGCGACATATAGTTATAAAATATAGCATTGTACAAAAGTAATCCCCATAAATTTATAACGTATTTACATATTTATATATATATTTATGGTATGTGGTAGGTATGTAACAAATATGAACATTATATTAATCATATTATGTTATTAGGGCAAGCTCAATTGTCACAATCAGTCCCTAATTACAGAAGATTAATTTCATTTCCATTTGATGAAGATAGTTCTCATCACTCTGTTCATGCTCTGACAATCCATTAACTAGAACATTTTCTCTGAATATTTATCTAGGTGAATTTTCATAAATAATGTTTGTTATATTTTTATTAGACTGTCATTTTTTTATTACAATGTAACCAGTTTTTACCCTACAGGATTGGAAAAAAACACAGATATGCTTATTGAAGGAAATAAAAATCACTATACTTCTATGGCTAGAGATAATCATGGTTAAGATTTTGGTATATTTCATTATTTGCTTTTCTATGCAAAACAGTTTATAAAGGAAATCATGGAGTAATATTATTTATCATTTTCTATCTGGTTTTCCAGTTGATAGTCTAGTATGACCGTTTTCTTCTTAAGATTAAACATGCTTCAAAAAATACCATTCCAGTGGTTTCATTTCATGGGTTTGTCATAAGCTATCCAACCACAACTCTACAAAGATTATGTCCACCAGAATTATTTCTGGTTATTGGATATTATTCACAATTTTCATACTTATAATTTATGCTACAATAGGGCTTGGTCTGTATGTTAGATTTTTTTTTTAAACCTAGATTTCTGGAAAGAAGTTAATAGTTAAAAATCAACAAAGTAATTTCCAGGAAAGTCAAACCAATTCACTTTTCAACAGTTAGTTACTTTGCAAAATATTATATTTTTATTTGTTTTTAACCAGTGCAAATTTTATAGTGAAAAAATGGTATGCGGATTTTTGTTTATTTTTCATCACTAGTAATATTTACAATGATTTATAATTTTATTGGCCATGTGTATTTCTTCATCTGTGACTTATCTTCTCAGGTTTTCTCTTATTTATTATATTTGTATATTAATAGATTTACTGAATGACATAATCACTAAATATATTAAGAAGATGAGCCTTTTGCACTTCAAGTAGAGAGTCTCTGGGTTCATTCAGAAGACTAAGTATACAATTTTATGTTCATACCTTTAATAATCAATAATCATTACTCCAATGTCTTCTGATTTTTAACACTATAGTGAATATAAAAAAGAGCTAATTTTGCTTATCTTTTTAGTTATTGAACACTTTCCTCCTCCATGGATACTTGTAGACTTCTATTTTTAATATTAGCTATTTAAATAATGCCAATGTATCTGTAGATGTACGTCTTTTCATTTTTCTTAGAATTTGATCAATGCTTTCAATCTCTATGAAAGGACTCATCAGCTCTGAAAACATGGCTTCAGTTTATGTATTTAGTAATTATTTTTGTTTCATGTATCCTTATTTCTCCTGGATGATATACCAATTGTTATGTTGGAATGCCACTCTTTAGCTTCCATGTATATCATATTCTCTCTCATCTTTTTTAATTATTGGACATTTTTTTTCCTTCTGCAAACTGGGTGAGCTTCTTTAATTCATTCTTCAAGACACTGATTTGATTTTCTGTTATCAATTCTGACCCTACCAGCAATATGGAATTTAGTTCTGTTAATGTACTATTTTTTAATTTTATTTTTTACTATTTATTTGTATATTATTATTATTATTATTTTTACAATATAGCTTCAGTTTGCTAAGTTCTTTATTCTCCTTAGCTTAATGTTTCTGGATTTTGTCTGCTTGAATTTGCACTCAAACTTGGTAGTACCTTATAGATTTGTTTATTCCTTTTACAGCACATCTTGAAACCACTAGAGAAGTTTATCACAAATTTGGTTAACCTTCAGTATCACTGGAGAAACATTTAAAAAATACACATTTCTGTAAAAGACTTTTGAAGGGCATTAAAAGGGCATGGATCCTACTAACTGCATTGTGGACTCTATAAAGAAATCTGCTCAAGAGCCATTAGGAAAGCCTCACTTGTAGGTCCACTTAAATGTCTCACCAGTAGCCCCAGCACTCTGAGCAAATCATCCTAACACACAACCACTTTCTGTGCACTCCTGCAGGTGGAAAGAACAAGATTTTTCAGACAGCTAGTGAGCATGCACAGAAAGCCAACATAAATCTGCAAGCCAAGAATAGACCACAAATTTGAGCCTTAGCTCCTCCGAAAAAACAAAAGAGAAGCTGTTAGCATCCAGCTTGGTGCACTGTAGGATTGAGAGAGGGCATACTTACTTAAGAATTTTGCCACAAGTGAAAGCAAAAATCGTGAAGCATGTTTATTCACAGAAAGTCTAAGAAAGTCTCAGAATCTCTAGCAGAGCTGATGGAAGATATATCTCTTCCAAAGTCAGTTAGGAAGGAGTAGAGGAGGTGATTGCTACTTCAAATATAAAGACAGCAACAAAAGATATCAAGAGCCATTAAAAATTAAGGAAACGGTACACCACCAAAGGATCAAAATAATCTTCCAGTAATCAACCCTAAAGATATAGAGATCTGTGCTTTACCCAATAAAGAATTCAGAATATCTGTCTTAAAGAATGAACTAGAAGAAAACACAGAAAAACAATTCAATGAAATCAGGAAAACAGTACAGGTACAATATGAGAAGTTTAACAAAAAGAGAAGAGTCATTAAAAAAGGGGTTAAACAGAATTTCTAGAGATGAAGAATATGAATGAAATAAAAATGCAATAGAGAACATCAACAGCAGAATGGACCAAGCAAACTGAAGAAGGGATATGTGAAGTAGAAAATAGAACCTTTGAAATTATCCAAAGGAGAACAAAGGAAAAAAGTGTAATTAAAAAAAAGAGTGATGAAAGCACATGTGAACAATGGAATAGCATTAAGACAACAATTTGCAAATTACTGGAGTCCCAGAATAAGAAGAAAAGGAGAAGAGGGACAGAAAGCTTATTTTGAGAAATAATGGCTGAGGTCTTCCCAAAATTGAAGGTAGATTTGGATATCCAAATTCATGAATGAAAGCTCATAAGTTACCAAACAAAGTTAACTTAAGGGCATCTTCCATAAGACACATTAAAGAAAAATTTTGAAAATTAAAGACAAAGATAATATTTAAAGCTGGCAGAGAAAAGAAACATGGAACTTATAAGGCAACCCTCATAAGGCTATCAGTGGATTTTTCAGCAGAAAATTTACAGGCCAGCAGAGTGGGATGATATAGTCAAAGTGCTGAAAGAAAAAAACAAACTTCTATTTAGTAAAGTGTTCCTCAAAAATGAAGGCGTGATAAAGACTTTCCCAAACAAAATAAAGCTGAGGGGGTTCATCACCACTAGACCTGCTTTTAAAGAAATGATAAAAGAAGTTCTTCAAGCTGAAATGAAAGGATGCCAATAAGTAACTTGAAAACATATAAAAATATACAATAAATTGGTAAACGCAAGTTTCTAGTCAGATTCAGAATAATCTAATATTGTAATATTGTGGTGTGTAAACCATTTAACTCTAGTATAAAGCTTAAAGGACAAAATAATTAAAATAATTATAGATATACAAATTTTATTAGCATAAAAAGGGGTGAACTGTGACATCAAAAGCATCAAAAGAGGGGAGTAAAAGAGTTTTTACATGTGATCAAAGTTATCATCATAAAATAGATTGTTATTTTTTTAAGATGCTTATATTAGCCTCATGGTAACCACAAAGAAAAGACTTATAGTAGATAAAGAAATATTAAAAAAAAAAAAGAAGGAATCAAAGTGTACTACCACAGATAATCATCGATTCACAAAGAAGTCAATAAGAAAGGAAGGGAAAAAAAAAGGGAGATACAAACAACCAGAAAACAATAAGATGACATTAGTAAGTCCTTACCGATCAAAAATTATTATAACGGTAATAGATTAAATTATTGAGTCAAAAGGCATAAAGCGGCTGGATGGATTAAAAAATAAGACCCAGCTGTATGTTGCCTACAAGAGACTCACTTCAGCTTTAAAGGCTCACATATACTCAAATTGAAGAGATGGAAAAAGTTACTCAATGTAAACGGAAACCAAAAGAGGGATACCGATACTTGTATCAGACAAAGTAAACTTTAAGCTAAAAACAAAACAAGATACAAAGAATGTCATTATATAATGATAAAGAGGTCGATTCATAAGATATAACAAGCATAAATATATATGCAGTCAACATTGAAGCACTTAAATATATTAAGGACATGTTAACAGATCTGAAAGGAGAAATAGACACAATATAATAATAGTAGAAAACTTCATTACCACACTTTCAACAATGGGTAAACCATCCAGAAAGAAAATCAATAAGGGAACATTGGAATTAAACTATATGTTAAACCAAATACACCCACCAGACATATACAGAACATTCCATTGAGCAGCAACAGAACACACATTCTTCTCAAGTGCACACAAAACATTCTCCAGGATATATCATATGATAGGTCACAAAATAAGTCTAAGCAAATTTAAGGAGATTGAAATCATACCAAGTATTTTCCAACCACAATGTTATGAAACTACAAATCAATAACAGAAGGAAAACTGGAAAATTCACAAGTATGTGGAAATTAAACAAAACACTTCTGAACAACCAATGGGTCAGAGAAGAAATTAAAAGGGAAATTAAAAAAATATTTTGAAAGAAACAAAAACGGAAACACAACATACTGAAATTTATCGGAAGCAGCAAAAGCAGTTCTAAGAGAGAAGTTTATAGCAATAAACACTTACGTTAAGAAAAAAGAAAGATCTTAAATAAACAGTCTAACTTTATACTTCAGGGAACTAGAAAAAGAACAACAAAATAAGCTCAGAGTTAGTACAAAGAAAAAAACAATAAAGATCAAAGCAAAGATAAATGAAATGGAGACCAAAAAAAATAATAAAAATAGATCAATGAAACTAAGCTGTTTTTTGAAAAGCTAAACAAAATTGACTAAGACAAAAAGATAGATCTCAAATAAATAAAATCATAAATGAAAGATGGCATTTATAACTTGCCAGAAATAAAAATATCATAATAATTATATGCCAATACATTGGATAACATAGAGTAAATAGATAAAATGCTAGAAACATACACTTTCCAAGACTAAATCTTAAATAAACAGAAAATCTGAATAAACCAATCACTGGTAAGGATATTGGATCAGTAATCAAAAACCTCCCAACACGGAAAAGCCCAGGGCCAGATGATTTCCTGGTGAATTCTCTCAAATATTTAAAGAAAAATTAATAGCAATCCTTCTCAAATCTCCCAAAAATTTGAGAGGAGGAAGCACTCTCAAACTCATTTTACTAAGCCAGAATTACCCTAATAAAAAGCTCAGAAAGATACTACAAGGAAATAATACTACAGGCTAATGTCCCTCATTAATATAAATGCAAAAGTTCTCAATAAAATATTAGCAATAAAATTCAATAGCACATTAAAAGGATCATCCATCATAATCAAATGGGATTTATCTCTGGATGTAAGAATGGTGCAACATATACAAGTCAATAAATATGATATATCACATTAGTAGAATGAAAGATAAAAATCATATGATCCGAATAGATTTAGAAAAAAGCAATTGACAAAATACAACATCTTGTTATGATATGAACTCTCAATAAATTCAAGACAGAAGAAACATACCTCAACATAATAAAGGCAATGTATGATAATCTCACAAATGACATCATACTTAATGGGGAAAAGCTGAAAGTTCTTTCTCTAAGATCAGGGATAAGACAAATGAGGTCACTCTCATCAGTTCTATTCAACATAATACTGGAAATCCTAGTCTGAGTAATTAGGAAAGAAAAAAATAAAAGGCATCCAAATTGAAAAAGAAGAAGTAAAATCGTCTCTGTTTGTAGTTGATATAATCTTATATAGAGAATACCAAATTGTTTGAACTAATATGCAATTTCAGTAAAGTGGAAGGATAGAAAAATCAACATACAGAAATTAATTGCATTCCTATACAATGACAACAAATTATCTGAAAAAGAAATAAGAAAAACAATCCCATTCACAATAGCATTAAACAAACAAACAAACAAAAAAACTTACTAATAAATTTAATCAAGGAAATGAAAGCTTTGTGGACACTAAAAACAGTAAGACTTTGATGAACAGTATCAAAGGATACACAAACAAATGAAACATTATACCTTCTTCACAGCTTAGAAGAATTAATAGTGTTAAAATATCCATAGTACACAAAGCAATTAATAGATTTAATGCAATTCAATCCTATGAATATTCCAATGATATTTTAACAGAAATAGAAAAACAATCACAACATTTGTATAGAACCACAGAAGACCACCAAATAGGCAGAATAATCATGAAAAAGGACATTTCTGATTTAAAACTATTTTACAAAGATATAGTAATCAAAACTGTATGGTACTTGCATAAAATACACATAAAGAACCAATAGAACAGAATTTAGAGCCTACAAATAAACCTAGCATTTATAGTTAAGTAATATCTGACAAGGGAGTCAAGAATACTCATTGGGGGAAAGCATAGTTTCTTCAATAAATGGTGTTAGGAAAATTGGATAATTGCATGCAGAAGAATAAAATTGAGTCCTATTTTACACCACTCTGAAAAATTAACTTGAAACAGATTAAAGACTAAAATATAAGTCCTAAAATCACAAAACTCCTAGAAGTAAACATAAAGAAAAAGCTCCTTGACATTGATTTTGACAACATTTTTTTTATATGACACCAAAAAGCCCAAGAAAAAACACAGAAAGAAGTAAGTGGGACAACATTCAACTAGAAAAGCTTTTGAGCCACAAAATAATTAAAAAAAAATGAAAAATGAAAAACTAACCTGGGAATGGGATAAATGGCATTTACAAACCATTTATCTAATAAGGTACTAAAAATATCTATCTATCTATCTATCTATCTATCTATCTATCTATCCATTTAGATATAAGCAACTCATACAACTTAGTAGCAAAAATATATATATATATATATTTGATTAATAAATGGCAAAAGAACTGAATAGGTATTTTTTTCCAAAGAAGACATAGAAACGGACAACAGGTACATGAAAAGATACTTTATTTGACATCACTAATTATCAGGGAAGTGCAAATCAAGAGCACCATGAGATATTATCTCACACCTATTAGAATGGTATCATAAAAGAGACGAGATAACAAGTGTTGGCAAGATTGTGGAAAAAAGGGAAGCCTCTTGAAAATGTACTTTTGTAGTCACTATGGAAAATAGTACAGAGGTTCCTCAAAAACTAAAAATAAAACTACCATAGGATGGTGTAATCCCATTTCTAGATATATGAGTATATCCAAAGGAAATGAAAATAGGATCACAAAGAAATATCTGCACTTCCATAATCATTGAAGCATTATTCAGAATACCCAAGATATAAAAACAACCTAATTGTCCATCTGTGGCTGAATGGATAAAGAAGCTGTGGTGTATATACACAATGTAATATTATTCACCCATGAGAAGGATGGAAATCCTGTCATGAGAAAACATGGATAGAGCTTGAGGGCATTATGCTAAGTGAAATAAGACAGAGATAGACAAATATAGTATGATTTCACTTATATGTGGAATCTTACAAAGCTGACCTCACAAAAACAGAATAAAATGGCAGTTGACAGGGGCTGGGATGGGGGAAAACGGGGAGATGCTGGTCAAAGGTTACAAACTCCCAGTTATAAGATGAAAAAATTCTGGAGATCTAATGTACAACGTGGTGACTATAATTAGTAATATATTATGTACTTGAAATTTGCTCAGAGAGTAGATCTCAAATATTCTCCCCACAAAAAGAAAATGGTAATTAAGTCAGGTGATTGAGGTGTTAACTAACCCTTTTGTCATAATCATTTTGCAAAATATAAGTGTATCAAATTGTCACCTCGTATACCTTGAACACACACAATGCTATATGTCAATTGTATTTCAATAAAGCTAGGTAAGAAAAAAAAAAGAAAAGAAAAAAAGAAAAAAAAAAGAAAAAACCCAAATAACCAGGCACCACTAAAGAGACTGGAGAACAATATTAGCAGCCTCATTATTTCCTTGGACAGATCAAGGCTTTGGGACCGTATAGGTTTGGGTTGAAATCCAGGCATCAGGCTTTTTAAACTTGGGTTATTCTCTGTTTCCTCATCTGTAAGTTGGGAACCATACCTATTTCATAGGATCCTAGCAAGGATTGAATGGAATAATAATTATAAAAACATTTACCTTATTCCCTAGCATAGACTAGGTACTCAAATGTAATTTCCTTTACTCCCTACATCTTCTCGTATGCTTCCTTGCCTCTCCGCGCTAGAATGTTAAACCGTTAAGAATGGCCCATATAAAATATAATTCTAACACTCCAAGTCATCCAATCATTTTCTTTTAGTTACAGTACAAAATAAGATCCAGAAAGCAATTAGGTTTGGCTAGTAATGGACAGGGAAGCTTCCCTCCCTTCTCACTGTGTTTCCATATGGCAGGCTATCAGTGTAACACTCCTGGCCCTTTACTTACTTGTCCACTTGGTTAATACTCCCAAGTAGGAGCAGTAATGACTTTCCTGACTTGTGAGTTTGAGAGCAAGAACTGAGCAAGCATGCTCTCTCCCTTCTCCTTGGAATCTATCTGCCAGCAGACAGCACATTCACTTTTTTCTTCTAGGTCTTGTGATAAGACAAGCCACTTATCCCTTTGCAGGGAGGCCCATATTTCCCCAGCACCTGCTGTGATTCAATTGATAGATCCAATTTTGGCATTCAGCACTAAAAGATTCATTTTCCTCATAAACATATGCCACCATTTCCTAACATAACAATTAAATTAATAGTTTTCTTATTTTGATCTACTTGTTTGTGTTTTTCAATGGGATTAGAACCTACGTTGGACAAATTGATGCATATAATTAGACCCCCTCAATTCACAACAATGTGACCAGAGAAAGGATCTGCTCCTTTCAACTTAAAGAACAAATTATTAAAGCCATGAACAAAGCTGATTCATTATTAGGTTTCTCCACGGTATATCAAGAAATGAGGTATTGATTGAGATTAGCCTGTGGACGCATTCCTTTCAGAGAGGTAAGATGAAAGAGTGAGTATTTCTTGCAAAATTGAAGAAAATTTGTGTTCCACACATATCCTTGAGTAAACAGGTATCTGGTCACCGTATAGAGACTCCAACTTATGACAGAAATGAAGGTCAATTTTTTGTTGACTTTGTTTTTATCAAGTGCTAGGGAAGCAGGAAATTGTACTAGATACATTAGATACATACCCACCATTTCACTTAAGAGGATAGTGGAGGCTTTGCAGAAGCAAGGGGTAGTACCCACAAGCAGATTATGTAAATCATTTCGTAGAAGCTAATACCAATATTTAACTTCAGAGGATCACGCTTCAAAAATTTTAAACAATTAACAAATAGGATTAAGATCAACCCCTGACAATTTCAATATTGGGTTTTGAATCCCTGCATTCAGCATTAGGATCAGAAAAGGCAAATGAGCCAAGTTGACAGAGCCAACAAACCAGACATTCACAAATACTTTATAGATCTATAAAAGACCATCCACTAGTATTTCTTGTACTGAAAACTTCAAAGATCTCAGTCATGAGGAAAATAATACCTGATGTTTGTTAGAGATGTTCTACTGTTCTATAGGAACATGTGACTCAAACTCATTTTAGGAAATGAGATAGAGCAAGGTTTTCATTGCATTGCATCAGTCATCCAAGAGTAATAAACGGTGTTAAAACCAATAGGGGACTTTCATTCTTTGGAATTAGTTATTTAATATGCATTCCATAACAGCAGTGCAGGGTATCTTGTCCTATCTTAGAACCCACGTACAGTAGAATGACATAATTTAAAGTTAAATATTGAAAGAAAATATTTACTGACTCAATTAGAATTTGGTTGATGTGAAAAACATATTCAGAGAAATGCACCTTAGAATAATTTGAAACCAGAAAACTCCCACAAAAAAATAAAGGAGGAAGTGATGGTGGTGTATGCAACTCTTCTATTCTTAAGAAGAAGGTATAGAATACAGAAGACCACAAAACCCAAACATGTTAGCTCACTAAAAAGTCTGCTGTAATTTGAATTATTGCAGACATTTTTATAACAATCTCTTAAAATATATTATAGCTTGCTCTCTTCATCTCTTTTTATTTTTTGTTCAAATGTCATCTCATCAGAGAGACTCCTCTATCTAAACCACATGCCAGCCCGACCTTCAACCATCATCCTCATTTTCTAGTATTTAGAGTATCCCGAACCTTTTTTTAATTGTCTGAACCACTTCTTACTACCTAACATGTTACATATATCTCTGTTTATTTTCTGCCTTCCACCGATAGAATTTGATCTTCATAAAACTTTGGTTCAATGCTATATAGTCAGAGCAAAGCACAATATTGGTAGTAGGCTTTCAACACAAATGTGTTGAGAAACTAGGAGAATGAAAAAGAATCCTAACTAAATTCCAAGCTATAGCCCTTATCCTGCTGGGAAATATTTTGGGATATAGATAAACGATAGTATATAGGCTTCTCTAATCATTTGATCTTGTTGCAAAACAAACAAACACACAAACACCTGGACATGTTATTCTTAGGATAATAGAATCCCCAGACAGCACTTGTCCATCATTGTATAATATATTGATTGAGTTTCCCACCTAGTCTCACCAAATAACATCTTCCCTGTCATCTCCTGAAGTTGTCCTTGAACAATGTCTCTCTCCTTCCTGCATGAGAGCCTTTGAGAAGCTTCCTTAGGTTGGCTAGTTTACCAGTAGACCCACCCCGCTGTAGTGACTCATGGACAGTAAATAGCCTGGCTACTCTCATATACTGTAATGGTAAAAGCAGAGGCTGTTAATATTGCCTTAGATCTTAAGAGTCTGACTGACAGAACCTGGCATGTTGACAACAAGCCACGTTATAGGGCTTTATGAAGCCATGTTATGACCTTTAAAAATTTTTTTTTTCTAGAATATTCTTTGTAGTAGGTACTCCTTTCATTAATAAAAATCCTACTACTAGAATATAACTGTTAGGGTTATGTATGAACCACTGAGGTGATGTATTTTTAATTAATTGCATGCCTATATATATTTGATTTGTAGAATTTATTTTCCTATAGGCATTAATTCTTCACTTTTTATTTCTTCCAGTATCAAGTGAAAAAAAAAAAAACTATTCATTTCGAGTTGGTTCCCAAAGAGAACTAGTATTAAGGTCATTGATTTATAGGAAAGAATTCCTTCCCTTTGGTTCCAGTCTGGTTCTCTGCCATGGTTGACATGGTATTTTTGTATTATCCATTGCTGACAAAATATTTTCATATTATCCCTGGTATACTTGACATTCTCTTGGACATGTGGTCTCTTTTGTGATCACTGAACTTTGATTTATTCTACATATCCCACAATGTGGTGAATCACCTTTGGTAATTAGAACGGCAGTCCTAGTACCAGCCGTGATGAAACCTTTTCTAAAGGCCCTGGGAAAGGGTGACTCCTGCTTTGTGGGACATTCATCTAGAGAGAGAGATGTTCTGTTTACTTCTGCTTGGAATTGCCAGAAAGCTAATAAGAAAGAGGTCTGCGAAGCTTTAGGTAGTTCAACACTTTGCTGGTAATAATTGGTGATTGTGCAACCTTTAGAGCTGTCCCAGAGCCTCTAAATTTACATCCAGGAAAACTCAGCTTCTAAAGTTGTAAAGTCCTCCAGTGAGACCTCAATGAAGTGATGGGGAATAATGGGCAAGGGACATCCCCATGGATGACAAACAAACTATATATATATATATATATATATATATATATATGTATATCGCCAATAAAAAATGTGTACACATTTAAAGAAAAGAAAAACTCTATTAAAATTACACTGATGGTAACAATGTTGAGCACCTCCTGTAATTGTAGAAGTCAAATGTGGCATATTCTTATTGCACTGAAAAAGATAGAATATTATCCCTGCCCAACAGGATGTAGAAGCAATCTGTGTTTTCCACTTATTTCCCTTTAGTAGTCTTCCTTTAGTTTCATGTATCGTGTTGTTTCTCTATCATTCTACATTGTAGGAGTTCAGACAGATAACTTGTCTTTTGAAGTTATCAGTTGCTAAGCCATGAGGTACAATTGTGTCTGTCTGAGACTGTTGGAAATGGTGGAATCCAGATGTGACTAAAAGATGAGGCTTTATGGGAGGATCCTTTGGGGACTGAATGAATGCCACCCATAATGTATAAATGAGGAAAACGGTGTTATTGATGTTGGATAGACAAAAAGATAAACTATTCTTAATTTTGTCTACTAGAGGCAAAGAAGCGGAATTATTCATTGTTCCAGATTCTCTTGCAGCTAAGGAGAAAACCACAGGACTCAGTTTTGGCCATTAATATGTAAACGTAAATTTCTGAGAAAGCTTTTAAAAGGAGAGAATCAGACAGAATGATCCTTTAGTATTTTGTCCTTTCCTTTTTCCTGGCTGAAATGGGAATACAATAGCTGGAACATTAGAAATCAATATGTAAATACATATAGATGAAAGCCAATTAAAAAGAAAAACGGCAGAGCAGCCTTCATTCTGATGTTACCCCAAAGCATTTGCCCTACACTGCTATCTGTGGCTGTCTTGTAATGAGTAAAATAAACACCTACAAGGTTAGGCTATTGTCAGCGATTTTTCACAGCTCTCTTCTTTTTAAGCATACAGAGACGTATTCCTTAGCCAACGACTTCTTCTAAATACCTTGGGGTTGGCAAGAAGAGTAACAGCTCATATTCTTGATGAAGAGCTATAGCAATCCCAGGAGATAGACTAAATTAAATATTAAAAATTCAGAATAAGGAAGAAGCTTTATTCAATCTTGATTTTCTAATACCTAGCAAACGGCTTGGCACTTAGCCATCAATAAAAATGTTTATTGATTGATACTATTTATTATATTTATCAAGAAACTGTTCCATAATAACATAACACTTAAAACATAGATTAGGACATAGAAGGTTCAGGAACAAATGTGAATTTAATGCATAACAATATCTATTGAATAATTAACATTTATTGAATTTTAGTATAATCTAAGCATTATGCTAAATTCTTTGTGTATTTTCTTTTTATTATTAATTCTCACAGCAGTTCCCTATCCTAAGTATTGTTATTAGAGATTCTGAGAGATATTTAAATAACATAGCCAAGGTCACACATAGACAGGTAGTATCAGAGCCAGGATTCAAGGCCAAGTTTATCTCCCTCCAAACCTATGCTCTTAACCACTATGTATTACTAAAACATTTTAAATCTGTTTTCCTAAAACAAACATGTCCTTTGATCCCTAAAAACCCTTTTTGGCAGAGCAGCAAGTATACAGAAAATGTTAGTCTGTGCTAATGGTTACACATTATTAATCAATTACCACTTACTGGGTGATTTATTGTTTAATTCCTCTTAGTTGACAAATCAGTTGAATTTTTCATATGCACACTTTGAAGCAAGTGAGCTAAATAAAGCGATTCACTTGGAAAGTTTCATGTTCACTCCAGGTTTCCACTGGGACTCTAGATTATTTGCAGCATTTTTGCTTTAAAATCCCAGAGTTGTTAAAATGTGGCATCACAACCTGCATAGCAGATTACGGATAAGAAAGAACAAGGATGCAGGGGACAATTCAGCAGACACTTAAATGGCCAAAAATATAGTACAAGTTTCACACACCCTGCAGACTGCACGTTTATATGATAATAAATAATAGTTATCACCAGGACAAAGGGAAAAAGTGCCTTGAAATCCAATAGCTCAGTGAGAAATCTGCTAATACAGGTGGTCAAGCTTGTTCCATTTCATTGTCAAAGGGAGGCTATTTATTTGCTTCTGGGTAGTTAAATTACAGAGTCATTTACTGCTGAAAGTTTTCCAGTAGGCAGATGTGGGTTGAAAGCTCTGGGCTTTAGATTCAAAGCTTGTGAGAAAGGGAAACTAAGAATTTATTCCACAGACAGCATAAGTGATAAGGTTGAAATCATTCAGTAACTCCAGAAATAAAATAAAATAGAAAGTGCCTTTAAACATTCCAATTGGAATCCCCTTACTCTGTACATTGGGCATGGGCTAAGGACCAAAAATGCTAGCTAGAATAAATAATTTTTTAGAAGCTCTTTAGAGTATTTTCCATTTGATAACCTCCTGTCTAGTTGAGATGTTAGTGATTGGGGTGTGTGCAAGACAGAGTAAGAAACACACAGATTCCTTCTGTAGAATAATGCTCAGAAACAGAGGGAAAATATTCATAATGGCTCCTCAGTAGTTATAGAATCAGTGCCAACTTTCTTTTCCTGTTGTGCAAGATGGTAGAGATTTTTATCCAATAAATATATGCGTGTGTGTGTGCATCATATATATATATATATATATATATATATGAAACATTTCAAACAGTGTGCATATCACACACCACACACACACACACACACACACATATGTTAAACATTTCAAATAGTAGAGACTATGCACATTGTATTCATTATTTCTAAACAACCACAATCTAGTACTTTCCAAAATTTGGTAGTTTGTCAATAGAATAGATCAAATATATTCCAATAACAATTTTATAAGTACTTTTATAATCATTTTTTTGTCAATAGGTGTTGTCTTTCAGTCCAAATTCAACTTTTATATGTTGCATATACCTAACAACTATAGTTTATGACTTGTTTCCTAGGTGTAAGTCGTTATTTAAGTTGCCAAGTAACAATTCTTTGCCAAGTAACCTTTAAACCAAGACGTACATAATATCCCCATTAATTAAAAATATTAACCTCATCAATCTTAGTCCATGACCAAATTCAAAGCTTCCAGGCACAGTCCTGATGAGGAATATATTACACAGCTGAAAGAATTCAAATTTTAATTTATACCACCTTGAAAAACAATTAATGAGTCATAAAGGGCAATGAGTCCATCAAAGTAATCTATATGTGATGTGACCCACAACAAAAGGTTAACAGATACGGGTGATATCAGCTTCCTAGAAGACAAATGAAGATACAGAAAAACAAATATCCCACCTCTGGTTATCTGAGGTTGAAACTAGAAAATGTTATCAGAGAATATTACCAATGAACAAAATCCAAATGACTGAAAATACGACGACTTCCTCACTACATCATTCGGTTGTTAGATGAATAGGTAAGGGTAAGTGTATACATGAATAAAGTATAAATGCATTAGATCAGGATTTCAAGATCTGCTGTCTCTTCTACATAACTTTTGAGAACTGGAGATAAATTCAAATAGTAACAGTAATAAAAAAATTTAAAAACTTAAAATGCATGTGAACAAATACAAAACGACCCTTATTTTAAAGCAAGTATGTACCAAGCTTCCCTATGTTATAAATGATTTTCTTTTAACTTTTTATTTGTAAATAATCATATATTTACAGACATTTGCAAAGATCATATAGAGAGGTCCCATGTACCCTTCATCCAATTTCCCCAAGATTACATATTATGTAATTGTAGTACCATATCAAACAAAGAAATTGACATTGGTACAATATGTGTGTAGAATTCTGTCATCTTATCACACCTGTAGGTTCTTTAACTACTACTGCAATCAGTATACAAAACTATTAGAAATCATTTTGTTTATTTTCTTGAATATAAAAATGTATTATAATTTCAGATAGGAATTTCCAGACAACTTGCTGCATATACCAATAAATGAGTGCTGAAATTTTATTTTTGAAAATTATTACTATGTAGGAAATTATGATCTAGGAAAAGTCTATAAAGGCCAAAGTGAAATTCTAGCAATAGAGACAACACATACTTTGGTTAAGCTCGTTTCCCCGCACAGATCCAACAACCTCATCATTTAGCAATCAGCTCTCCCCAACAGGAGAGTGAGCAAATTTTTAGCACTGTTTATCAAAGACAACTTGCTGAGAACTGTACTGCTCTAACACTGTTTACTGGTAAAAGTCCTAGACAGACAGACAGACACACACACACACACAAACACACCCCTTTTTCAGGCAACACAGAGTATTTCACAAGTGTTCTTAAATCACTAATGAGGTTACTGTAACAAAAGAGCACATTCATAAATATATGCAAAGAAACAATGAAATAAACCAGCCAGATTCTTCCAAGCCCAACTTAGGGTGGGGTTTCTTATTTTCCCTCACAAGTAAATGTAATTCAGAGTGTTGCAAACTCCAATTATGATTCAGCTCAGCTCACAGCCATGGAGAAATATTTGATCACAAAAGAAACACATAGATCTGAACAGCAGCCTTACCTTGGCCATCTGTGCCTGAACACCATTTGCCTTGAGGGACGCTACTGCTTTCTGTGCAGCTGCGGGACTGTCGAAATCCACAAAACCGTAACCTGTGAAAAGACAAAACTCCTCTTTAGTACTCACAAAGTAGCATCTCTATCATACTGATGGGATGTATATTTGTGGTCGAACTTGCATTCATAACCCTGGCTGAACATAAAGGCTCTCCATCTATGGCCCTTACCATATCCAGAAAATTACCACAATATCATTAAACATAAAATAGTAAGCCTATTTTCTAGAGATTGCTTTGGAGAGTGGGTGTGTGATCATCAACTCTACTGAGACTAATTTGTGAGTAAGGTACAACCTGATTTAACCATGTTCTACTTTCTTCAATGGATTTGCTACAAGAATAAGAAACACGAAATGCTGAAAAATGTTTTTTAAAAATTTTCCCTCTAAAGTTAATTTTCAAAACCTCAAGAAAGGTAATAAAAGCCTTGATAGACTTGCATAAAGATATCACCAGTGACCACAGCAGTACCTGGCACACAGTAGGCATTCAATAAACACATGTTGAATGTGTGAATAAATACAGGTTGTGGATGAGAGTTACCGTTTGAACTTAGTTCTAGTTGATTCCTAAGCCCATGCTAATTCATTATGGGACCTTATCTTTGTCAATAACATCTTAAAACAAATATTCTGACTCCAAAGTGATCTGTGATAAAGCATAATGAGACATATTTAAACTTCTTTTAAAAATAAAGAACATATTTTAAAATAAGTAAACAATTTTAAAACACCCAAGTTACGTGTTGCTTGAGTACAATTGGAAAAGGGCAGAAGAATTGCCTGTACTCTTCAATGACTGTGTGCCTCTGTGTGTGTGTGTGTGTGTGTGTGTGTGTGTGTGTGTGTGTGTACAGAGTGAGGACAAAGAAATAGCCAGTAACACAGAATGAATGAAAAAGGGATTTCACATACCCATAAAACAGCTGATATGAGTCCAGGACTTAGCCTAACAGTAATGGAAACTGTCAAGAATATTTAAAATGCCCAGTAATGCTATGAGAGCAGCTTTGTTGGACACATCTAAAAATTCCATCATATGTATCCTGCACCTCTTCTCATCTGTTAGCTGGGTATTTGCCTGTACTCTTACCAGTTCTCATTTAGAAGTTTTGAGGTGAGCGACAAAGGCAGACCTACCAACCATGCACTGTGACCCTCCCCTCCAAACAACTGAAGAAATGCACAAGGGGATTCAATTACCACGTTGTTTCTTTTAATTAACTGTTTAATTTTCTACCCTCGAATCCCTTCTTCTGTTTTTCCCTCCCAGCATGTTATCCTAAAATGAACTTGTTACCCAGCAGTGTACCATAAAATGCTCTTGAAAAGCTGGGCAGAGTAGCTGTCAAGTTTGTATTTCTAATCTAAAAGGAGGTCTGCTCTTTAAGTACTGCTAATTCTTCTCTTCCCACAAAATTCAAACTATGTGAGTAATATGAGCATGACCACCCACCAAGTTTAGTAAGACAGAGGGAAAAAAAAAAGGCAAAAAGAAAAAGGGGGGTTGGGGGAGAACAAAATAAGTCAAGCATCAGAATTTGGGGGAATGGAAAGTAAAATGAAAATGTAGACATTATCTCCTACGGGCTTGATATTATGCTGGGTGGTTGACATGTTGACACCTGATGAAATGGTAATAGTTTCATGTACTATGGTCTTCATGCACATTCCTGTGTATACATGAAGAAACTGAGGCTCAGGCGAGATGATAGAGAATCACAAGCTACTTAACTGGCACATCCAGGATTTGAAACCATGTCTGTACTTGCCCTTCCCAAATATACCAGAAAATAAACAGCTTTATAACCTCACTGTGAGAACTATTTCTGGTAGCTCCTCGAGCCCACCATGGAGAGAATGAAATTCTTGAAAATCTTTTGGATTTTAAAGTTAGGGCATGGAATAAAACAATTCCATGAAAGGATTCAGTCCAGCTTGTTTAGTCAATACATTTATTAATGGAATGGCTGAGTTCTCAGTAGAACTGGCGAAGTAAGGTATGGCAAGGCACCCTCTTGCACCTCATGCTTTGGTTCATCTTTCTCATCTACTCCCAAGCCCCTTCCGTTCAATAATGAAATTTGTTTCAGGGGCTTTGCCAGACACAGGATATAGAGTAGTGAATAAAGTAGTCCTAGTTCCCATTCTTATGCAGCTTACAGTAGAGTTGGGAGATGGACATAAAGTACATAACTCTACAGATAAATCTATAATTACAAAATGGCATGTCTTCCTTGAAAGAAAATGAGAGCATATAATATAGAATCTAACTATTGATTGTTTATTATTGAAATTCTTAAGGAAACAGTGGCATGGGATGACCTGCATTTCTTAAACTGTCACTCTAACTGGCTTTTCCTAGAGAATTGAATGGTTGTGGAGGAGGTAGACAACAAGAGCGGAATCAGCAAGGTGACTTACAGGCCAGTGGCAGCTGTCAATGAAATGCAATGGGATGAAATGGAAGATTGGAATTATATGTTGGAGGTATAATTAATAGGACTTGGTAAAAGATTGACAGGATTGGGAATAAAGGAGATACAGAGGACATGGATTATTGCTATTCTTTCTTGGCATAAGTCAGTGTGTGGGTGGAAATGTGATTTACTGAAATAGGGAGACTGGAGAAGGATCCAACGAGAGAGAGGGATCAGTTTGAGACATGTTGAAGCAGAAATACTAATGAGACATCTAAGTAAAAATGCAAAGTAGGAGCTGGAGTTTTAGGCTGGTGCACAGAAGAGGGAATAGGATTGGAAATATATGTTAGGAGATCGACAGCATAAAGATGTTATTTACAGAGATGGATATAGAAAAAAAAATGTTTCGTGTAAATACAAACAAAGGGCCCAGGTTCAGAACTTGAACAGCCTCAGCATTTAGGTGTCAGATAAAAAAAATGAGATTGCAAAGGTGGCAGAAGGAGAATCAGAGAGGAAGGAAATAAAAAGGGAATATGATGTCTCAAAGCCAAGGTAAGAAAGTGCTCAAAGAGAGAGAGAGATCAACTGTACGAAATGCTCCTGGGAGTATGAAGAAGATGAGAGCTTGACAATGCCTGCATTTTCAGTGTGTTTAGGACCATGGAAGTCATTACTGTGATGTGCTTCAGGCAAGCGGTGGGGACTAGAGCCTGCCTAAGTCGCTGAAGGATGAGAGAAAGATGACAAGGTACAGAGACGGTTTACAGGACTCTCTGCCACAATCTTGGCTGGGATGGAGAATTAATAGACAGCTTTAGCTAGAGGGCGATATGAAATCTAATGAGTTGTTTTTGTTTGTTTTAAGATAGAAAATTCTATGGTTTTCTACCTTAACTACACACTAGAATCACTTTGGGAGCTAAAAATAAGTACCAGTGCCCAGGACTCACCCCCAAGAAAATTAAATCAATATTTTTGGGAATGTGACCCACGTGTTTACACACACATATGTGTGTGTGTGCACGTGTGGGTGTGTATGTCTATTCCAAGCTGATTTCAGTGGAAAGCCAATGTAGAAAACTACTATTTATTCAAGTAAGTTATTCAACAAATATTTATTTGTTGCACCTTCCAAGGGACTGTTCTTGGCATTTGTGAATGTCAATAAGAAAGAGCGAGCTGAAAGAAAGAGACGAAAGCTTCAGGGGGCAAAGGGTAATTTCTATAACAATATTCCTAAGAAGGTGAAGGGGTGAGGGGATTGAGAACATATATGAAGTGTTGCCTTTTGCTAAAAGAAGGACTATTCCCTTCAATCAGTGTGGAAGGCAAAAAAAAAAACAACAACAAAAAAAACTCCTCGTTACCTCGTTAGGTGTTATTTCTTTGTCTATTCTCAGTTACCATGACAGTCCCTAACACACAGCCTGTGCTTAACAAATATTTGTCGAGCTTAATTGAAAGCATATTTAAAAGATGCTAACTTATTTTATGGAACCAGAGTGGAGATTAACTGATAAAAATGTCCGTCAACACATATTTTGACTGTAAAGAACAATATAAATGATAAGTCGTCACGATTCTGGCTCAGCCATGCTGCCACCCAGAAAAGTAACCCCGGATTTCATGACTCTTGACCTCTCCTCCAGTGAGGCTCCTTCTCTCTGGCTTCCTCCCTCTCCTTCCACCCACCAAATGTTGCACAGGATATTACAAAATTATGATGCTGATCTCCAGGGCTGAACTCCAATCCAAACAGAAGAAATCTCTGTGAGGCATGAGACAAGCTCTGCTTTCTCTGAATCGAGGAGGGAATGGTGGAACTCGGAGAAGAGTGTATTTCTAAGGAGCCATCATGCCAGGAAGGAACTAGAATGGCCCCCTTCGTACAATGTATCTCCTCTCCTGAAGGCTCCACACCAACAAGGGGGCCAAGACTGAGAGAAACAAAGCTATAAATAAAGAATAAAGCCACCAGCCCTGCAATATTTCACCGACTTCTGTGTTTTTCATACATACTCGCTTTCACTAATTAAAATGAAAGTTCAGAGGTTACAAATGTCTCAAGCAACCCTCAGGAACACTGTGATTCTAGAAATAAACATCGCATTCCTGAGTTTTATGTGACAGCATATACTACATCACAATCAGAAGAAAACAAAACGAAATCCGAAGCTGCCCTCTAAGAATAATGATGCATTTACTAAGGAAGAAAGCGATTTCAATTTGGTTTCAATTTGCTTTCCTTAATGACAAATAATCAAGTCTGGGAACAGGAACCTCTGCAGCTACATCTGGTGAGGGGCAGGGTAGGGAGATTAGTTCAGCTCCAGCTAATAATGCTTTACGGTAACTGCTAAAATCCTTGATAAAACACCCATGACTGGTAACCATGAGAAACCCCAGCCCAAGTGGCTGGAAGCCCCACTGGTCTCACTCCTTCAATTATATAATTAAGCTTGGCAGCAGGTTCAAATGAATTAAAACTGAATGTCACTGTTTCCTCCACTCACCCCATCCTTGTTTTTCTCCCTTGTCGGGAGGGGGAGAAGGCCAGCAGCTCTGCAATTAGCAGAAAGCAGACAGTGAGAAAGAACCAACTCCATGCTATCTAATTAGGTCATTCACCGAACACACTCAATCCATTGGCAGATATAATCAATGATTTCCTGAAATGTTTTAAACTGTGTGTGTTAGTTTAAAGTTCTACTATTTTATCGCACTACAAGCCTGGTG
The DNA here is from genome assembly GCF_004115265.2 of Rhinolophus ferrumequinum. Lineage (NCBI taxonomy): Eukaryota > Metazoa > Chordata > Mammalia > Chiroptera > Rhinolophidae > Rhinolophus > Rhinolophus ferrumequinum. The sequence continues at coordinate 20,474,240 of NC_046300.1, forward strand.
ACTTTATAGGAAAAAGAAATACACATATACAGGGTGACAAAAAGTGTATACAAGTATGCATGACACTTTGGTTAAAGTTGCACAAGCAGTACTTCACCGTCATCAGAAGTGTCTGGATGCAGATGGTAACCACTTTGAGCACCTCTTGTAATTGCAGAAGTCAAACGTGACCGGTATTCATCTTTTGTTATTGGTATATATTATTACAATTTTAATCCAGTTTTCCTTTCTTAATATGCGTATGCATTTTTTGGCACCCTCTGTAGATGTACTTACCTATATTTAGAAATTGTAACATCATTCTCCAAACAATGGTATTGCACGGAGGTTTCTGGTTTGGTTTTCTTTAGCGCATTTATAGCAGCTTCTTTTCTGTGACCTTTGCCACTCTACTGGACTACTGTGGGATAATCCATTCAAATTTTGTTAAATGCTTCTTTACCACCTTTAACAGCTTATTTTATACTTCGGTGTTGCCACTGACTCCTTAAATTCTCTATTTAAAATGCTTACTTATTTACCGACATTGGAATTGTTCTTCCGTATGTGTGTGTGGGGGGGGCGGGCAGCTGGGGGGCGGGGAGGGGAAAAAACCAGGACTCCAGCTTCAGATTGCTGGTGGCACCTAGGCAGCCCAGGGAGATTTGCTCTCAAAATGTAACTGCACATTACATTTCACAACATTTGCATGGCTCTTCCTTTTCAGAATGACTGTCATAAAAGCCCACTTGAAACACAGATGGCTTAATGTAACACCCAACTTCTTTCAAAGACGATCCAGCTGTGCGTCAAATGCAATTTTGAAACGGAATAAGAGAACACTTTGTCTAGGAATTATACGTTCAACTGAAGTTCTACTCAAATTTAGCAGTTGGAGACAGTTAAGAATTGCCTTTCCATAAATGCCCCTTCCTTTGATTTCGGCTTTGCAATGTTCTGTGGTTATTGTCTGGGCTCAGAGCAAGAAACACTGAGTTGCAGGGAGGTGTAGGGGGCCTACAGGAAGGGAGGCGTGGTTTGCAGGCTTCCAAGAAGTCCGGTGGACTGTCTCCACGACTTTGTATTTTTGCTGGATTTCTCTTGCATCCCTGATTTGCTGAATTACTACTGAAGGCCTTCTCTTACTATTGGATTTCTTAGTTCTCTGCATTGTGTGATCAAAGAAGGTAGTTGAACGACAGCACTGATTAGTTATTTGCTTTTACACTTATAAAACCAAACTAACAGGAAAACCCAGTCATTTTTCCAGTATCTTCTTTTGCATCCCTGTCCTGTAAGTGACCCTTATAATGAAGCAAGAGTACAACAGAGAAACCAATACAATAGCAATATGGCCTAACTTTGATGTGCGGAAAATAAAGGCAAAGGACAAATCCTGCTAGAATGAAAAAGCCAGAGACAAGAGTGCTAATTTTGAGGGGGGAAAAACAAAACAAAACAAAACAAAAAAACTAAACTATTAAAATCTGAAATCACCTATGCTTTGAAACATCTTTAGAAAATAGAATGGGCTGGTCCTTTACAGTAAAGGACAGCGTACCCCTTCCTATGCAAAGGGTTGCCGCCCTCAGACACTTAACAAATAAAGGCAGATGAGTAACAATGTCCATTATATAATATCCATTACATCGCTTCAGTGCATTCCTCTAATGTTTGAGCTTAATTACTTAAATATTCTGATATGCTAGTGCCAGAAACACTAAAATGAGACATCCGTTTCTGGAACAGGATTTAGCTATTATGAGGGACACTTTGGAACCATGACGTGACTTTCCCATTATTATTATTATTGTTTAATTTCCTAAACATCTACTATGCTCAAGGGAGACGGCATGCTAGATGCTGCAACAAACTCTAAGATACTCTATCATGGTTCTTCCTGTCAGGGAATTTATGGCCTAGTACAGGGTAGGTAAAGAAATGTAAACACAATGGAGGGTGCTTTTACACATAGGGGTTGTTAGAGGAGCATATGCATAACGGCATATTTTCATTCACTTTAGTATACATGGTTTGGTGTGTACAGTTCTCATCAGAGTCAGGTCCCCTATCCATGAATGACACGATGGAAAAATTATCCACATACACATTTATGTTTGTATGCAGTATTCTTTCCGTTTGTTGGGTTTTGCGCACAGTAACAATGAATTAAGTTAAATTATAAGGTATTGGGAGGAATTAGTACCACATAAAAGGTGAAAAGAAAGTGTTAGTACTCTAAAATGGCCAATATTTCTTCCACGGGGGTGGGGGGCAAATTCAGTACATTTTATGCGCAAATGACAAAAGTGAGGACCTGGGAAAAGAAATTAGGTCCCAAAAGGCATTTCCCAGCAGGATGAAACAATTACAAAGACAGACAAATTTCGGGAGCAAAGTACTTAGTGGCATGCCACGTGAAACTGGGGAACTTTCACATTCCATTTATGTTGCACAAAAAGTCTTATTAAACCAAATACAAATTCAAATCCCAAAACACACTTCCCTCTTCACCGTGTTCAATTGATTTTTAAATGAGAGGAATTGTTCCTTTATACTGAGTCACGTCAAAATTAGGATCGGGATCATTATTTATGAGCTTACAGAGATCACTATGCTTTATTGAGATTAAAGAAACTTACTGATTTGCCAATGTCTTCAACTAGACCAACCATTATTTTATTGCAATATTGCAGACATGAAGGGAGCAGTCTGCTTGGCTGTAAGGGGCAGATTAACCTCTGTGAATCATCTTGCAAAGCTTGACTTTGCTAACAGGCAGTGTTCAAGGATACAGATGAAACATATGTCTTGTGGGAATCATTGGTCCTATATGTCTGTGCCATCAGAAAGGGCAGGAGGTACAAGTATGTAAGGCGGTGTGGTGGCAGAAGCAAGATGATATTGATAAAACAATTCCACTGAGTCTGTAATTACGATGGAAGCAAGCTGTAACAAAATACTGTATATGTCTATAATCACAGTGCACAGTGGGACAGGCAAAACTATGATTTCATTCCCTCCTCTTTACTCTGGTCTTAAACACAGGTAGACTGTAGACTATTCCTCCATCAGACGAGCCTCTGTGTGTGAGGATCGATGGGAGGACAAGATTCCCACCACTCCTCAGGTACTTTAATCCACATTCACACTCAGTGGCTCCAGCCAATGGCCTGGGAAGGATATATGTAGTCTTACACATCATTTACAGCAGAGACATCCCCCATTCACTATCAATTCATCTTTATAGGATGGACACTGTAGCAAACTGGGCAGCCACTCAGATGGATGCATTAATAATGTAGCTCAGTGTGAAAAGGACAGAACAAAAAGTGAATCCAACATACGGGTCAACCCTTTTGGGAAGCATGCATTACCTATAAGCCTCTGTTTTTGTTACCCTCTAGATATTCCCTCCACTGACTTTTCACTTCATCTAAATTACTGTACAATGACCTAAATCCCTTTGAACACCATTATTTTCCTGGGAAAGGGCTCCATCCATGATTTTCTCTTTCCAACCTTTGCTAAAACTCCCTTTTAAACCTCGGGAAGCTTCTGTTTCACTAAAGTTCTGCATTTCTTAATGTATACCCACATGGTACTGGATACAGTCTTCAGTCATGTGCTCATAAGCCTTATTCCAAGTATTTTAAATAAATATCCATGAGTACCATTCCTATCTATATGAGAAATGGTGGATTTTTACATCCTCTTGAACACAAAATTACTTCTCTCCTTTCCACCTGGCATATAAAATACAATCCTAATTTTGTACTAGAATTTAAAAAAGAAAGAAACTTAAGTGTACACACAGGTAATTGAGAGTAACCGACATATGTTTAAGAAAACAAAAACAAAAACAAATAAACAAAAAACAAACAAGCCAGACAAAACAGTATTCATTGAAATGTACTCATAAGTCTCTTTCTACTTAGACCTTAGTGCTCTGGTCCACTTACCCAAGAAGCTATCCTATGATTCCTTCTGTTGTTCTAACTTGAAAAAGATCCCAGAACTACTACTGGGGCTGTTACTATTGTATTTACTAAAAGCACTTAGGGATTTATAGAGTAATAAAAATAATTTCCGCTATCAAAAATCTTAAAATGAAAACATTTACAGTTAAGATTCAATAAATGGCTCCCCAATTGTCCATTTTCCCCTTAAACTAGAGTATTGTTTTCTTTTAATTTTAAAAGTTATACAAATTTATTGAAGAAATTTCAGTCAACATGGAAAGAAATTAGCCATGATGACACCACCCAAAAGTAAACTACTAATTTATTTTTTTCTTTATTTTTAACCAAATGGTATCAGAACATGCACACGGTTTAATAATCTGCTTTCCTCATGGCATATGTGGCAACATTTCCTGGTCAATAAATATGAATCTCTATAATCTTGTCAATTTAGTACCTTCAGCGTCTCAATTACCCAAGTCTTTCTTAAAGATTCCTCAGATCTGTGTTATGCCTCTGCCAAATATTTCCTAACTTGCAAAACTGATTTTATTCTAACTTTTTGAAAGATTTAAAAAAATAATAAAATAGACAATACTTTAAAGCTTCCGAGATTTTGAAGAGTGATTTTTCCTTGTATTTTTTTTTTTTTGTATCCTTCCAAGATATTTCCAAGGATCCTTATGCATTGCAAACCAAAGATAACAGAAGCCATTTAAATCAAATTAAAACAATAGTCTCCTGAAATACAAGGGGATAGGAAGCCCATTTTCCTTTTCATTGCAATTAAGTTGGATCCATCTCAAAAGAATTTTGGAAATGTATCAGAACTTTATGAGACAAAATTTCAGATTTGTGATTCAGAAAGTATACCAAAAGTTTGAATAGTCGTCATTATATTCATGATTACACATTTATTTATAACTTGCAAGTGGAATTTTTTCCAACAATCAAAGACAGGTTTCCCCAAGGAAATCTTACTACAATTTGTAAATTGGCGTGCTAGCTGACAGTACTGACTCTTTTTGTCTCTTTAATAGCTGGCGATCCATGGCGTACAGAGGAGGTCTTCTCTCTTGTAGCCAGGCTTGCTTGCAGAATCCTAATTGTCTACAGAGAATAGGACATTTTGGTCCTAGGACATGCTGGTGGAGAAGCAGTGTAGGGAAGCATAACCAGATGTGTTAGTACAGGCATCCTCACCAGAGTCAGGACCTGGATCTCTAGGGAAGTGTCTTTCCAAGCAGAGACCAGACGGGCTTTGAAAACCTGCGAGGTTTTCTACTTTGCTACTGTACGTGTGGTCTGTGGACCAGCAGTACTGACATCACTTGGGAGTTTGTTAGAAACGCAGTATCTCAGGCCCACCCCGGATCTACGGAATCAGGCTCTGCGCTTTGACAAGATGTCCAGGTGTTTGTAGGCAGAGTGAAGTCTGAGACACTCTGGACTACAACAGACCACATATCAGGTCAGGATGGTGTCTACTATACTCATAGCATTGCAGAGAAATCTGGGATCTTAAACGCCCTTTCATCCAACTGCTACCCCGTCTTAAGATCTCCCTACAGTCCCTTTGCCAAACGCTTGTGCAGGCTCCACCGGGGCAATGCTTAGGGAATACACAGTCTCCCAAGGCAGCTCACACTAGAGAAGTGTATTTAATAGAAAACTGGTCGGTGTAGCTGAAGGATAAAGATGTTGGCATCATACAGTCTGGGTTCCAATCCTAGCTCCTCTGTTTGATAGCAATGAGTCCAGAGACACAGAATACTCAACCACAATCAAGGGTAATAATAATATTACCTTAATTATATGTTGGCTCTGGGCATTGAATGAATGTAAATGCCTTTAAAGCATCTGGCCTAGTGCCTAAGGAATCCTTTCTCTCCAACTCCCTCCCCTTCTCAGACTGTTCTGAATTGTGGCACCATGATTTAATCCACGTGACTTAAGTACATTCTAACAGACAAGGCAGACAGGTGTAATTCCTTCTCCACATAACAAATCTTTATGTTCTAAAAGACAGCAATGCTCCTCCTGCTTAGATTTGCGAAACGAGTATTTGAAAATACAGGATTGGGGCTGTTTTTACATAATAGCCAATTTCAGAAGAGGTACATGGCCTCCTTCTCTCTCTCTCTCTTTTATATTTGTCCTTCAGAGATATGCCTAATTCTGTTTAGTTACACAGTTCAAATTGGCCCTACACTAATATATCTCCTTAAAAAAGGAATGTCCATTTGAGGAAGCAGGTAACCAATGTGAAGAGTGATTACACAATAAATGTATTATGCAAATTCCAGTGCATGTTTTATGCACATTGAATAAAGAATCAAATTAAAGTCTCACAACCCTTGAAAAATTGGAGTTAGCAAGCACAGAGGTTGATTTGCCCTTGAACACAAAAACTGCTAAGAGCAGACATTCTCCCATCATTTCCACAAAACTGAACCATTTTTGAAGTTTTCAGATTAAAATAAGAAATCCCCTAGGAATCATAAAAATCAGCTACTTTTACAGGAATAGTTTGGAGTCACAATTTTAAAGTGTTACGATTTGGAAGGAATTGGTAAACTTCTCTGTGTCGTATTTTGAAAAGCTAATATCCCAGGTAATCAGCCAGTTGAGAACACAAAACATTGCATAGCGGAAGGGCATGAAGGAAGGACAGAAACGGCTTCTTTAGAAGCACAGGAGTTGACTTACAGAGCTTACCCCACAACAATAGTGTGGCGGTAACGCGATAGACCACTATCCTCCTTCGAATTTCCTTCACTCGATGTAATAATGGGACATGATAGGTACCTTCTCATTACACTGTTGTCTCCACCTCTTCGTGGCTGGCTAACACTGATTCTACAGTGAAATAATGGGCCTTGAAGAAGGGTAATGTAGAGGGTCTGTATAGCATTTACCTATAGGATAGAGGAACCATCACAAGCATTTCATCAAGTCAATAAGCGAGTACAGGTGTGAAGCAGGTAGGTCAAAAACCCATTCCGCCCCCAATTTTTACACACGGAGCCAGCCTGTGGGCTCTAGTGCCAAGAACAGTACCTCCATTCATCAACCCATGGAAATCAATTCTGTTTCCTGTTCATCCTTTTTGGGGAACCAGGCAGGATGTAAATAGAAAAGTAGTGCTATTGATTTAACAAATGCTCAGGGAGGTCTTTTAAAGAGTTCTGAGGTAGGTGCTACGGGGTGGGGGTGGGGGGGGAAGACAAATGGGACAGATTCTCTCCTAAGGGAGTATTCAAGCCCAATGGAGAAGCAGCCAGTATAACAATATGATGTTTATGAAAGGCTATGTGGTACGCTTGTCACAAGTGCAGCAATCTATACACAAAGCATGAGGATGGAAAAACCTCTGACTAGGACAGAGACCATGGAGAAGATGAATTTGAGGTTTTGAAATGTCCCTTTGCCTTTTTTCCCTATTTTATGTTTCAATGAAGTTTACTGAAGTATAATTTACATATGATAAGTGCCCATTTCAGCATTCAGTTCGATGAACTTTGACAAATATTTTCACCTGTTTAACCACCATAACAATAAAGATATGAAACACTCTTGTACCCCACAGAGCTGTTACATGTCCCTTTATCGTCACTGTTCCCCACAACTTCTAGGCCCCTGCAACCAGTGATCTGCTTTCTGTCATTATTGATGAATTTTCCCGGCTCTAGAATCTTAAAAAACGGAATCACACAGTATGTGCCTTTTAGCCTCTATTTTTGTTTTTTGCTGAGCATAACGATAACATTTAGAGATGAGGGAAAAAAATGCACTCCAGTTTGAGCAAAGATTTAGGGACAGGTAAGCAAAGGGTGTGTCACGCAGGATCTCAGCTCCTGCTCCCCACACCAGAGCACAGGACATGGTGAGGGCAAGAAGGAACACCCACGGAGCCACAGATAGGGGAGTCATACCACTAGATTCTCACTGGCGGCTGGGTCGGAGACACAGGAAGCAGCAGCCACATGATCCGCACTCCACCGTCTTCTCTGCCAACCAACCAACCCCTTGCTAACTGCAATCCACGCTTGCTAGCTCAGCCACGGCAGTTATACCAATAGCCAATGGCTCACCGGAAACAGCTGACGGCCATCTACTACCCAAGCCAGCACCTTTCCACATGAGGCCGAGAGCCTGGACTCTTGTCTGGGCCTCTGTCCCCACAAGGTGAGTTCAAGAACTTAACAGGAACCAAACAGGAGGGGGAGAGCAAATAATACAGGACAGATAACATGACCCGACCACGCATTATGTAGAACTTCTGAACAATTTTTTATGCCAAATCTCATGCTACCCTTCTGCCCCTTCATGTAGCCTCTGGGCATGTGATCTTGGGGCTGTTGCACCTGCTGTTCCCTTTGACTAGAATGCTCATCTCCACGACTGTAGAGAAGCTGGATTTTCCATCACTTCCATCAGCTTTTATCACCACATGCTGTTCAAGTCTTTCATTGCACTGGCGCAATCTGGGATGACTTTGCTTATGATTGTATCGTACTCCAACCCACTGTAAGCGCCAAAATAATAGAGAACAAGATGGTTCGGTTCATAACTGGACAAATCACAAGGACTTGCTACACTTTCTGGCTCATCCTAGCCAGTGAAGAATGAATGAGTGAATAAATGAGTACATTCATAGCAGATTAAAAACCTCTGTTTTCACCCAGTCACATACGTAACTGCAGGCATTATTACCCACACAGCTCTCTTTGCAAACAATTCCTCACTTCTCTTCTTTTAAAATGCCCTTCCATTATACAATTTAAGGGGCTCAGAGTCTTGTAAATTTGCAACATCAACCCTAAAATTGCGACATTGGCCCCAACTGTTTGTGTACTTTTGGGCACAGCAAGTCAAAATAGTTAACTTCTAGAGAGACCTGAAAGATATTGGATGTAAAAGTCACCCTAACTAAAAAGATAGTAATTATTATTATAATAAGGCAGGATTCTCTTTTCTAAATATGTACAATGTGCACTGAAAACATGGATGTCAGGTGTTTGGTGTCAATGCTTTGGCTGTATTTGAGGATCTGGAGTTCTATGCCAGAGGGTTTTAAGGTGAGGTTAGCACCGTGCTGTTTTTAGATCAATAAATAACTTTGTGTCAAGGGCCTGCTGGCTGCTTGCCTAGTTTATTGTGACTTCACAAAAGTGCCGAGGAACAATATTGCTCAGCAAAAGAAAACAAAATAAGTGAGCTGATGGCTCATCCTGAAGGGACAAAAAACACCAAGACCAATGGTGTTCACAAAGAAGGGCAGTTTAGAGAATGCCAGAACTCCGTAGTAAAACGGGATAATTGCAAAGGTAGCAAAATTACTGTTTTCAAGTCCTGCTCTTAGAACTTGACCTTGGAAATGTTTTCAAACACACAAAAATTCACAGTGGCACAAGCCAGATTTTTTTAAAGTCTCTGACACTGAAATACCACATTAATAACTCATTTTCTATAAGCTGCTGAGAGCTCTCTTTTCTCTGTACCCTAAGGTCCTTTAGCCATTTAACAAATACCACCTACAAGGTAAATAAATGTTTGGAAGCATAATTTAAGTTTCCTTCCCCAAACTGCTGGTGAGGGAGGATAAATGCCTCTCTTCTTCATTTATGTCCCTTTCTTCTGCCCATGAATAGGAAGCTTGCTTTCTGTCCTCATGACGGAAAAAAAATAAGGCTAAAGAAAACTCCTGTTGTCCAAAGCTTCCTCTTCTAGGAAGCAAATCAGTGAGGGTTTCAGGAAAACCACATATTTTGAGATTGCTTTTTTAAGTTATTCTTTTCTTGGAAATGATATAGTTGACTTGTATCTAAACCCAAAGTGATTGCATTATCTTTCCAGAAGCTGACCTGCCTAAGCTGACACAACAATTACATCAGGATGACTTCCATCCTAAAAAATAAACCAGGGGTGCAGCGGAATATTCTAACTATTGCCCTGGCAAGCTTGTGCAGGGTAGTTTAAACCTCCTGGTTTGAGGTAGCTAAAATGCTCCAGTGTCCAAAATATACTTATCAAAATTAACATAATAATAAAAAGAAAAGCTACATACTCTATGCTGCACACCTTATTAAACTTATTTTCATAGGCTATCTCATTGAAATCGTACAATTTTATATAAGTATCATTACTCCCATTTTGCACATGAGATAACCTAGTCTCAGAGAGCTGAAATTATCTCATTGTAGTATAAATATGATGTCATTGTAGTATAAATCTGATTGTAGTATCTCATTGTAGTATAAAACCTTATCAATCTGAAGTCGTACAGTAGGGTTTCTGTGATATATATATATATATAGATATAGATATAGATATAGATATAGATATATATAGATATATATAAAATAGCAATTATGAATTCAGTCATCTCTGAGTGTTTTAGGAGGGTGTTTTATCAATTGATATGTGTATTTCCTCCTGTACATCATTCAAACTAATAGGAATGATCCTGGCTCAGATGTATGAAATGAGAGCATTCTTTCCTGTAGAACTGTAGGTTCCTTTCCAGGAAGGCTCTTAGAAATGGGACCAAGGAGGGATTACAGATTGAAAAAGGCAGTCGTCTACAATGGCCTGCTTTTCTAGAGGTTTATCTGCTAATCACCTCAAAGGTCAGATCACAGGAAACCTAATCCTGCACACTCTCTCTTAGATCAAACTGTGAAATCAACAACCTTATAAACCCCTTGACTTTATTTCTTTGTTTCTCTTTTTTTCCCCCCTTCTAGGCTTTTCTTCCAGACATATCTCTATCCTTCAGTTCTTTAAGTTACATCTTTAAGCCCAAAATACAAAGGAAACTATTAGGTAAGTTGTTAGTATCTCAAGAGTGATTTCCCCCTAAGGAACCATATTTGTAACATATGATAATTTTGCCTAAAACTTGATTTGGTGTTTTGTTCAAAGGAGGCCAGTGCTCATGATGGATGAGCATGGGTTAGAGGAGGATGGGTGCTGAACTGGGATTACGTACATAAAGAAAAAAATCTATGGAGAAAGAGATAAACGGCAGATCTCCTTAAATGCAATTAAAAACTGGATGTAGATTCTCAAGAGGTCTAACCATATATTTTGAGATCTGTAGCTAAAGCAATCTTATACCAAGTAGTATAGGGTGGATCGAAGGTAAAACAAATAGCTACTTGGTTGTATGGAAAGGTGGAGAGTAAGTGGTTCAGGTGATTCTTGAACCGCCCCCAGAGGTAACAAGTCATCAATTTACACAAGTGACTCCATATCCACATCAATGCTCCTTCCTTATGGACCTGTGGTCCACATAGTAGCGCCAGCCCAGAGATGTGGTCTCTTGGGGGGTGTACTGTTTTGATGGGTTTTGAATTCATTTAATTTATTGAAGTATATTTTCAAATTTGAGAAATTTCAGATAAGAATCAGATTTACAGCATCTCCTTGATAATCAGAAGTTTGGGAAGCAATGGGCCTGTGTGAACATGCTTGGCTGTGACTAATCAGGGGCTGCTATCTTCTTCAGTTTGGTTGTGGTTGCTTTAGTTTGCCCTAGTGAACATCTAGCCACAGTTACTTTCATTTCTTGCCTGATGCAAATAAGCAAACATTAATCAAAAAGTTGGATGTTTGATATTTTAAAGCTTCCAGGTCTGAAAATTGAGATAGGATAACTGAATCGTGTTAAAGAAGAAATGGAAATTCACACAGCTTTCACATCTTTCCCATGCACTGGGTCAGTCTATTTAATAGGAACGCATAATGTGGATTTCAACTGCTTGCTCAAATATATATCACTGTTGGAGAAACAAGCAGCCAAGTGGCTTGGTTAAGCACTTGACCTCCACCAGAAGGGTTGGTGTCAAATCCTAGTTATTAATATCTCTATCTCCATTTCCTCATTGGAAAACGGAGCTAATCATAGTACTCATTAGAATTCATAGGGCTGTTATGAAAATTAAATGAATTAATATATGTCAGTCCCTTATAACGGTGCCTGGCACATTGTTAAACACTATACCTATAAAATAAAATAAGCAATGTTATTATTTTTTTGTCAGTGAAAACCTCAAATGTGTTTTTTTTCTATTAAAAAACATACCTTTAATTACTTTATAATTTACAAAAAGGTGTGACCCACCAATAAATCACAGTGTTGCTTGTGTTAACTTGAAGTTAATAAGACCAGTATTCACCCACAATGAGTAGACAGCCATGGTTAATTCCACTCCATTCTCTTTTAATTCACTGAATTTATTTCATCTTTCTTTACTTTAAACCTAATGGGGCTACGTTTCATTTTTATTGTTCATTAAAGAAAGATAGTTAGGTTGTTAAAGTGTTCTGATTCTTTTAAACATAGCATTTCATATTAAAATATTTGGTTTCCATCATCTCATTATGGGGGAAGTATTTTTACCCATTAATACATTAAAAAAAAATCATAGTTCATATAGTAAAATATCACCTTTAATTCCAGTCACTCCTACATTCTCCTTCTCCTTCCAAATCATGACATCTTTTAATTACATTATATGTTTCTGAACAAATTATTTTGGAGTACTTGCTATATATGTAGTGTCAGGCAAAAGCATTTTGTGATCCTCACATGAAAATAACAAATTCAAATTTTATTAACAGTTTTCCGTATTTCAGAGACTTTTGTTTCCAGTTTTCATCTTCAGCGATGTATGTATGTATGTGCGTTGGGAAACTTACTGTTTACATATGAGTACATTCCATACTATTTTCATTGATAAATTAACCAAGTATTTGGAACATTTTTGCATATTTTTATATGGCTCATATAGTTGCACAACATAAAGGGTCATAAGAAATCCCATGATCTTAAGGAGTATTGGAATGGAATGTAGCCATTATAGTAGAAAAAAGATTCTTAGGCAGAGAAAATAATTAATTATAAAATTCCAGATGGGCTCTGATTTTTGGCATACAATATTTTTCGGGAAATACAGTGTCACCAACTTTCAAAAAGCAAAACACTCCATCTGGTATTTGTACGTTTCTATGAGAGGGTGCTTGGACTCTTGCATCGTCATTTTCCACCCATACTGAATGAATTCTCACTCTTGGATACATTTAACTAATGATCATGGAGATTCACAGTCATCTTTGAAAAGTGGTTAAAACATTTCTGAAGGCTGGGATAAATAGTGAAATAATACTGGGCTAAGATCTGACCATGTGAAATAAAATACCTTTGCAAGTCACAGAGTGTCTTGCACCCATTAGGTGCTTTATAAAGTTTGTTGAGTTGAGTATTAAGGGAATAAGAAGTTTAAGTACATAAAAATGCTAATGGCCTTTGAAAGGAATTTGTTGGTTTGGGTTCACCACTTGGAAATTCATTAATAAGTGTTTAACATATATTAGCCAATGGTTCATTGAGTCATTGATTTCATTCATTCATTTAATAAATGCCAAAGAGTGGCTTATGCCACTATGTGGATTACTTATTCTTTAGAACAGTAATAGATGTTCTGCACTGTTTGGTGGACAAATAAGTTTGGAAAATGCTGGAATAAGTAATGTTAAATGAGTATTTTGAAGGGGAAATTAATAATTTTCAAAGTGGTGAACCTAAACCAACAATTTCCTCTCAAAGATCATTAGTAAGTTTAATTTACATTGTACTTAAACTTCTCATTCCCTAAGAACTCAACTCAACAAACTTTTTACAAAGTGCCTAATGGGTGCAAGACACTCCGTGACTTGCAAAGGTAATTTTTTTTAACATTGACACTTTCAGAGCCTTTAAAATATTAATGTGCATAGTCAATTTTTAATGAGTAATATAAAATGTGATAAATGCTTCCATGGTGTGATGACAGAAGAATTCACAGATGGCATTTGCCTTAATGGTATGCAGGGCTGGAGGACCTTCACCAAGGAGACAACATTTGAACTAGATCTTTGAGGGAAATTATTTTCCTGTGTCCCAATATAACATTAATGCATGTTCATTTAGAAAACTACAGAAAGTTATAAAAATGAAAACAAAAATTAACTATCAAGAATATGGCCTAGAGATAATCACTATGAACTATTTTTGAAATTTCTGATAGTCTGTTTATTTCACATCTACCTCTCTGTTGTCTAACTGTATCTCTTTATATAGTTAAAGAGCATGCTATATAAAGTCGTGTATGCTTACTTTTCTGTTCAATATTGGGATTTTTCTACAGCATTAAACAATCTTCAAAAATGTTTCAGTGGCTACAGCTATGTAATTATTCCAGTGCAGTTGAGCATTTCTGTGATTTTCTTCCCCAAACTCCAGTTAATATAAATCAGTGGTTCTCAATGTATTGTTCCTAGAGCAGCTATGTCAGCATCAGCTTGAAACGTCTTAAAAATGCAAATTCTTGGGATCTACACAGACCTACTGAATCAGAAACTACAGGGGTAGAGGCCAACATATAAATAATTTGGATAATTATACCTTCACATAAGTCTTTGCATGTAATTGTGATGATCAATTATTTTTAGTTCTGTATACAGATCATTTCAGGTTATACAAATTTACACTGTTATATTTTCAGTATCTAATATAGTGCTTGACACAAAGTAGGAGTTTAATATTTGTTAAATAAATAAAGTGACAACTTCTCTAAATTCCTCAACCTTTACAACTTTGGGATGAGAATAATATTATGGGCCTGTATTTTTCTTCTTGGATGTGTATCAGTCTTTTTCTTTCTAGTTTAAAAATATTATCAGGATATGTGTCTCATTCTCCTTTAAGTAGTTTTACCTGGATCAGAGCAAACTTCTATAACCTGCATTTCTAGTTCCCGTCTCTTTGCTCTGACCCTCCTGGATTTGGGAAGGGTTCTTCAACGGTGTCTTTAATAGTTATTTCTGTTCCAAGTAATCTAGTTTCCTCCTGGAACACTTACAATTCTTAGTTTGTAGCTCTTTCACTTGTCATGTAAACCTTTCATTTCATCTAATATCACTTTCTACTGTTCTTCTATGTGCCTTCATGGGATATGTGTATGCAGAGGGGTCAACTCTAATGTGATCTGCATTTTGAAATTGTTATTCTTGCCTCTTTGCGCTCCTCCTTTATCTCACTGAGCTCCTATTTCATCCCAGCTTGTTGCCTTGGCCTCACATCCTGTCCTCTTTTCATTTCATCCTGTTGTCCCTTCATCTCAGCTTAATCTATTTCGTGGCTTTCTTTTCCTGTTTACCTAAGGCAATGTCTTCTTAAATCAGATTAAGTATGACAAGTAGTCTTCTAAATTTTTTTGGGGGGTGTTCCTGTTATAAATAGTGTTCAGGGGTCCACTCTTCCTGTTGTCTTCCGGATAGTCTTTTCATTTTGGCTGCATGGGATGGGTTTTGTAGGTTACATATTTTTTTTTCCTTCTTACACAAAATAACAATAAAATTTCTCAGATTTTGCATTTATAAATAGTGTTAGTGGATTTCGCTTGCTCACCATTATTCTTTAAATCCTGGGTTAAAAATCCCAATTAGATCTGTAACTGGGCTATAGCTAGACAATCCCAGTGTAAGACAGTTGGTGAGAATAGAATGTTCTGGGTGGAGGTCGGATCTTCTACCCTTTGCTGTTCATCAGGGTCTCTGAACCAATCAAATATACTAAAATCATCAGTTCCCAGCATACCTTCTGCTACATCTCCTCTTCTCGTTTTGGACCTACAGCATCTTAGCATCTTGCTTATAGGAACTAGACCTCCAGCCAGAGCTTGGTTTCAGCAGCTCTTTTTACATCTTGGGATTGTAATCGTTGTTGGGGAATAGAAAGGACAAGGTTGACAGAAGTGGGCGCAGTGCCTTGGGTACCTTAACAAGCAGCATCCACATGGGCAGACCGGTTTTGCTGTTACTCTGAATCCAAGTTACTGGATCTATATGTGATTTTAGATTGTCAGGGGAGGTTTTCTTTCATTATACTCATCCTTCTCAGGTTTTCTGTACAGCGTAGAAGATTTATTAAACCAGAATATATCTCTAAAAGGTGGACTACAGGAAGAGATACTTTACACAGAAGCATTGTCCCCAGCTGCCCTAGAAGTATATTCCAGAACAAGTATTTATATGAAAGCCGTTTGTTAAGGAAGCACTTTCAGAACAAAACAGTCTTGGGGTGATAGAAGCAGACAGAGGAGAAGAAATCAGGCAAGGGTACGATTTTAGACAGAGTTTCATGAATGGTAGCTTTACCCTAACCCCACAGAAGAATTTGAATGTGTAAGTCATACCTCCAAATTGTCCCAGCCCAAGCCAGGGAGCTGGGCCTTCACATTCAGGTAGCAGAAGTCATTGGGTACAAGCCACTGGTGGGGAAGGAGGAGGATCTGAAAAGTCCAGGCAGTTTTGGCTCTTGCACCTACAGGCAAAGCAGCATGGGTGGCCCGAGGGCCTCCCCAGGTAGAAGAGTCACAGATACTAGCAGCAGGATACAAGCACACCCAAGTTTGGGGAGGGGGTGACAGCAGATGAAAGGGAGACAAGGGGACCCAATCCAGGCGGAGCATTGACAGTGTCCTCTCTAAACACCTTACCTAGTACAATTCGCTCTCTTTCCTACACCCCTCTCCCCCCAGGGGCATAGGGAGCTAATCATACCCACTGAAAGATTGTTAATTTCGGCCTCAAACGATAAAGTCACAGTCACTGATTAAAGAATGGTCGTGAAATATAATTTTGTCCTCTGAAATTAGAAGACTTTTACCCTGGTCATAAGCTCTTTTTTTATTTAAGTTTATGGAAGCTGACAGACAACTGATTGCAGCAGAATCATTAAAGGCAAATTTTGAAATCTCTAATATACCTAATCATTTTCAACATATCTTCATATCTAAATGTTTTCACAAATGAGATAGTTCAAATGTAATTTGGTTTTATCTCTCATATCAAGCACTTGATTTAGCTGTAATAGGTACTGTATAAGATTTAATTACTTCTATTATATTAGTTTTGAAAAAAGTTTTGAAAAATATATCTTGTCCTTTTAAACAAAGCATTTTTCTTTAGAGCAGTGGGTGATCCAAAAGTATGAAATCCAAGTCATACAGTAACAACAGCCTGGTATCCTGGGGTATGCCTGAATGAGAATAAGGCTGTGGGCAACTCATAGAAGGTTGGGGAGAAGGGAGAAGGATCAAATCCCTCCCTAGGCTAGGAATCACAGTGATAAAATACAGGCATCTCAAAGCCCTTGATTTTTTCATAGAAGTGGTAATGTCCAATAAACTCAGTAAATAAACATAAACTATTTCAAGATGTTCTAATTCCTCCTGATTCCCCAGTAGCCAAAGGACTTGGCTTGTATGTGGTCTCGTTTCAGTTTGGATTTCCAAGTTTAGCTATTCCTTCTCAGTTTATAGATAGAGGAGAAAACATAAAAGAATAGAGCTGATCCACAGATTCTTCAAGAGTTGGGGTGAAGAGTTATTTAGAGTGTCAGTCTAATCTCCTTTGTGGAATATCCCTTGGTGAAAAACTTTAGCTTTCTATTCATATTGCTAATGAAGTAGCCTGTAATCACCAAATGCTATGCCCTGTTCACAACTAGACAGAATTTAAGATCAAGGACTAAGATTAATTCAGCTCTGATTTGCCCATCTTGCACAAAACAGGCTCTCAGTTCATATTTGTTGGATGAATTAATGATTTTAAATAGAACTTGATCTTTATTCCAATAGCCCCAGGTCTATTACCCTGCTAGGTGATTATATATTCATGAATTAGAAATGAATGAATGAAAGAACAAAAAATAATATGAAAGAATAAATTCGTAATTTTTTCTCAAACTAGTACAATATCTTTCTAGCTGGGATGAGAGTCTCCTGTCTCTCTCTCCAACCCAAACATGCTTCATGTTAATGCCAGTTATTTTCTTCTGAAGTACTAATCCAATTACGACGCTATGCTCAAAAGTGTTTTTTGTTTGTTTGTTTGTTTGCTTTACCTACCAACAAATCCAAATTCTTTAACTTGGAGGCCAAGTTTCTGACATATGACTCTGAATCATTTTTCCATCACCTCTTTATCCCCTATAAGCCACCACATCAAATGACTCACCATTACTTATATCTGTAAATAACTTTTACATCCCCTTTTCTTTGCTGTTACTTTTTTTCTTTGCTTTGTTTGTGGGTTTTTTTGGGGGTTTTTTTTTTGGCTCAAAATGCTTTAATTATCTTTTTACCTTGTATAAGTTTTACTCATCCTACAAAACCTGCCTTAAAATCCTCCTCCTCCATGACTGTTTCCTCTTACACAGTTAGAAATAATCACTCCTGTCTCTGTTCCACAGTGCCACTGGCCATATTTTATCATGCGGCTACTTATTTAAATGACCGTGATGCATTTTCATTCATGAGTACTTTTGAACTACAGATTGAGTATCATCATTGTTATTTCTGCCCTTTAATCTCATGTAAACCAGCATGTAATGCTAGTTTACTGAATTGAATTGATTTGCTGAGTTCAGATATTTGCAATTTATAGTATGATTTAATAGGGAAAAGCTGAAAATAAGCTAAAAGCCAAACAATAAGAAAATCATTAAGCAATGCATAGTACAGCAACTCGTTGGGATCTTGTGTTTCTATGAAAATTATAAATGTGAAAATTAGTAGCTACATGAAAATATTCATGCTGTAAAGTTAAAGAAAAAAAGAAAGACAAATACATGCATAGCATAAATACACCTATGTAAAATACATTTGCATATCACGAAGGATAATAAGGCAATTAGAAACAAATAAATACAGTTGATATCTTAGCATCGCATAATTACAGGTACATTTAAAATCCCCTTTATTTTTCTTATGATACTACTTATATCATGGGAATGAAAACACAAAGTTCATAGTGAGCTATGCTTGGAAAAAGGTTATAATAACTATAAAATGTTCAAACATTACTAACTCACAAACGCAGAGACTGTATCTACACTGTGACAGGATAACAAGCTGAAACATCAAAATACCCATGGTGGATCTTTCATCTATAAGAAAGCAAGTGCCTGGGGGAAATGTTATTTTTTCATTGAATTAACCAATTAATGTTGTTATTATAAGAAAATAATAATTTTGTATTACAAGACAATAATACTTGTTTTACATTGTCCTCAATCTAAGTCTGCAAGATCTACATTAAAGTGAATGAAAACACTGGTGACAAATGAAAATTTGTATTATATGTATGCAAATGATGGTTGTAGTGGCAGGTCACTAGATGCCCCCTTTGGGATTGAGGGCTCATTCCCCCAGGTGTGGATGGTGTTGGTGACTATCAGGTGCCAGATGAGTCACTCTCTCTAGGCAGTACCCTCAGTCTGGCTCAAGGTCACATCTCCTGCCCCCAGAGCAGCAGCTTGCTTTCAAGGACTTCTCAAGGTGAAGGGGTGTATAAAAGCCGGGTCCCCTCTGCCCAAACTGAGAGAACCTAGAAGAGCCTTTTCAGCTCTAGAATTTCCCATAGGTTCAAGGTTTTGTTGAGGTCATGTTGTGACAGCCCAACTTCTCTATCTGCCTGTCCCTGCTTCCTTCATTCCCTACCATTGTTAATCCCAAGAGAACTCCCCAATAAACTTCTGCTTGCAAAACTACACGCTATAGTTTCTGGGTTTTTTTGGAGAGGCTGTGGAGAAAAAGGAACCCTCATACACTGTTGGTGGGAATACAGACTGGTGCAGCTGCTATGGAAGGCAGTGTGGAGGTTCCTCAAAAATTAAGACTATAATTAGCATATGACCCAGAAATCCCTCTCCTGGGTACATACCCCAAAAATCTGAAAACATTTCTCTGTAAAGATATATGTGCTTCTATGTTCATTGCAGCTTTATTTACAGTGGCCAACACATGAAAACAACTAATGTATCCTTCAATAGATGATTGGATAAAGAAGACATGTTATATTTATACACAGAATGAAATATTACTCTACCATAAGAAAAGATGAAATAGTGCCATTTGTGACAACATGGATGGATCTTGAGATTATTATGCTAAGCAAAATAAATCAGACAGAAAAAGTTGGGAACCATATGACTTCACTGATTTTTTGGGATATAAAATTAAAAGCGACAAAGGCACAAGACAAATAAAGAAACAAAAACTCATAGACACAGACAATAGGTTAGTGGTTACCAGAGGGTAAAGGGGGGTGGTGGTAGATGAGGGTTAATGGGGTCAAATATATGGTGATGGAAGGAGAACTGACTCTGGGTGGTGAATACACAATGTGATATATAGATGATGTATTATAGAATTGTACACTTGAAGCCTTTGTAATTTTAGTAACCATTGTCACCCCAATAAATTTTAATTAAAAAAAAAGAAAAACCATTAAAATAACACTACATCTATTCATTTTTTGTTTAGAGGTGACAATTGTTGCATTTAATATCAACTAACTTTATTCTCAGTGTACTTTAAAGAGCACTTTAAATAGACTGGTTCTTCTGCACACTTCAGGGACTGAAAAAGTCAGGTAAAAAGACCAGGCCATTTTCAGAGTCATGCTGCAGGGACAATTCTAGAGTACAAAGACTGTTTTCATTAAAGACGTTCGTCTCTTCTTTTCTTCTTTTAATGCATGCCCTGACGATGAACACCTAGTCAGAAAGGGTGAATGTAGAAATTTAGATCTTACAGCAAAATTTTTGAGATTTTGGAGTCATGACTCAGCTTCCAAAAAGGGCAGGAATGTGAAACATTGAGAAAACACAGTCTCGAATACAGAAATACATTTTTTTCATGATGTTCTGATCAGACTTGTCCACCAACCCTAGCAAGAGTAAACATTCCTTTCACTTCCAAAAATCTGGCGTACTGCAAGATTTTCATTTTAGACTCTGATATTCAAAATGCAATCAATTAGCCCTTGAAATATATTCACATCTAAAATCTGTCAACCAAGGCTAGAATACCATTTGTCATGTAGTGTTTCAGTTTTTTAAGCATTTATGGGCTTGATCAATTGGGGGGTGGGTAGATATTGCAGATATATCTCATTAAAGCACACTAACTGTCTGATCATAAGGTAATTAGTCTTTAATACTAAATGCGAACTAAAGCTTTCTGCCTTCCTTTTCGAGGCGCAAGGAGTGTAATTTTACAGTGATAACGTACATCTTTCAAGATGTCTATAAGAATTTCCTTTATTTTCTATTGATACATTAAATGTTTCCAGAAAATAATTTATGTCTTCATATTTAAATTGTCAGATTATTTGTTAAATTTTTGGCCAATTAAAAAATGTCTTTCTTTCTCTTCCTACACGTCCCATATTATCCCTCTCATGATTCGTTAAGAATCAGACACATTCTCTGCAAAGAAAACTCACCACTTAAGAATTACTGAATTCACAACAAATATACAAGGTAAAAACTTAAGCACAACTGCGCCTGATTATTTTCTCTATCATATTTGTATCTTCATGATTTTTAAAGCATCTATCCAAAACTTCCAGAAGCTTCAGATTTCTTAATCTGACAAGATCTCCCCTTATTCTTATAGCTGGAAACATAAGCCAATTCATATAATTTAGGGATTTACTATCTAATTTTATTTGTGATATATCATCACTCTCTTGCCAAATATATCTATAATCTACAACCCTCCTTAGTCCAGATTTTTCCAATCATCTTCATAAAATACGATATATCAATTTAAATTAAATCCTTTTCTTCATAAGGTAAGAATAGAGACGACGGATAAATCTTAGAGATCTATATACCAATTAAAATGTGATCAGCAGAATGATGTCAACTTCCTCTCCTCTGTGCTCTGGTTTTCTTACCTCCATGGTAATATTTATGCTGTTTGTCCATGAAACACTTTTACTTTCTCTCTACCTTCCCTCCAAGGCTCAGTTTAGATTTCAGCTCAAACATGGCACTCCAGATAGAAAAGAGTGTTCATTCCTTTAAATGCCCATAGTACTTCCAGATCTCTTTACTGCTATGGAATTACTGTCTTCCCTTTACCGATATACTAGTGTCACAAGGCAGATGCAACAGAGATCTTACTGGTCACCCATTATCAATGAACTGTCCTCAAGTCCCAGTCTCCATTGCAAAAAAAATTAATGCCATGTGACCAGTTCCTCCCACGGACTGTGAGCAGAAATGATATGTGATGCTTCCAGGACAAAGAAGAAAAGTGTCAGTGATACACTCCATTTATTTTTCTCCTGGCTGTTGTCACCTTGGAAGATACTTGCTGAAATATGTAAGGTTCCCAGATAAAACACATTTAAACTCATATTTCAGGTAAATAGCAAACATTTTAATGTAAGCATGTCTCTAATAGTGCATAGGATATGTTTATACTAAAATTTATTATTACACAAAATTATTATGCTATTATTCTACAATATTATCTTCTAAATACTAGTACTATATTATATTACTATATAAACATGCTATACACTATATGCTAAATTATTGTACTATTATATTATTTGTATATTTAAAAATTATACTATGATTATACTAATTTTTTTTCTAACATACCAAACTTTAGATTAAAAATATATATATATATTTTTAATTTTGTGTCAAATATTGCATGGGACGTATTTATACCAAAAAAATCGACCTAAAATTAAAATTTACATTATATATTTTATTGCTTAATCTGGCAACCCTATGAAACGGAACATTGCAAAGTGGAGGAAACTTCAGTGACTGACTTCACAGGTGGAAGAAAGTGTCTGCTGATGCACATCAGACTGTATTGGTGAGAAATAAATGTTCCCTACGCCTAATTTCACTGAGATTAAGGGGTTAAAATAGGGGCTACAAAGCCTATGCTCTCCTGACTAATAGAGCACCAATGGAACATACACTTGGGAAGGGTGCCTGAGACCAAATAGTTGAGAACATTAACTGGCAGTGTCAATGTTTTGATTTTACTTGGCAGCAGTGGGGACACAGTTAATATTTAGGGCACAGGGACAGACAGACAGCACCAGAGCTGACTGCTTTTATTTCATGCTTGGTTGCTATATTTGTATGTGTGTGTGCCAATAAATAAGATACAGCAAAGACAAACACAGAAGAAGCAATAGGACAAGAGAGCAGGATGTAATCTCTCTCTCTCTCTCTCTCTCTCTCTTCAGTGATTGGTATGTGTCACAGAACTTGGTTGTTGGGTCAGGTAAAGCTAGAAACAAGATTTACCACCAGAAGTCCAAGAATCATATATTAGATTTTTTTTTTCCTTCTGTAGCCTAGGACAGCTGCCAGGCTTACTAACCATTATCATACATTCCTGCTTACTTGAAATGTTTTTTCCTGGTTAATATTTGTAAGGATCAGCCCAATGAAATTTTTCCTTGATTTTTCTCCGAATCCAAAGCAACCAGGAATAGAGGATTAAAATCAGTCTTTTGATCCAGCTCATCTTCTTCTCCAAACCAATGGCTGATCTACTCTTTATCCCTAATTATTGTGGTTGCCACCAAACAAATTCCAGATGTAACTGAGAGCTACAAAGAAGATGCAAATATTGGCAGCAGGAAAAGAAGAAGTAGGAAAATATAAGGAGGGAAACATAAAAGGAAAGGGAGGAAAAGCAAGCCATACAGAGGACACAGGTATGAGGGCGGGGTGGGGGTGGGGATGGTAAGTCATAGGAAACATAAATAAATAACTGAAAAGAAGCAGGGAAAAGGAGAACTGTGTTTCACGTATACTTCTTGTTCTCCTAATCACTCATTGGGCAATTTCTAATTCAGTAGAAAAGACTTGCTCAAATATGAAATGATTTCCATTCTCTTTCTGTAGCTTTTATATGTCAGAGTTAGGCTTAAGAAAACCACCACACCTATTGGCCAAGATTCTCCATCTCAACAAATGTTTTATATTCTCGAGTTTGGCTATTATCTTTTCTGTGTTCTTGCTGTTAGAAACATTGTGTAAAGAGCTTGCCTGGCAAACTGAGAGGCTTTCTTCCTTTTTGGGGAGTGGTTACAGAATGGAGAATTAGGTGCTGAGGATGGGGGAGGGGTCACCTGCCCTGGGTGACTTGTCGCTCGAATACTTCTAGATGGCTACTTTGGAAGCCAACATCAGACATTTGAGAATGAATTTATAGAAGCCTGGTTTGTTTTCTGGTTTGATCTACTTCTGCTTTTTTCTTATGAAGCTTCCAAGGAATTTATAAGAACCCCTCAGAATTATCCTTCATTACATTTTTATGACTGGATTTCTTAAGAAAATTTCAATCCACAAACAGGCTTATCTGGCAACTATGAGTGAAATGGGACCTGATATAAACTGCTCTCTGAAAGACCTTGGACTCAAAGAAATGGTAAGTGGTTTCTCGAAAATACCTAATAGTTTTTATTTTTGTTTTTGACTTGGTCATTTTGTGTCTTGACATCGTAGCCACTGAAACTCTTGAATTAAAAAAGAAAAAAATACATCGGCAATAGTGAAAAATGTGCATGTATATATAATACCTATCAAGGTTTAGACAGTTCTATATTGTCTTCTTACTCTAATAATGGGATTTATAATAATGAGAGGTGGTTTTCTTTTCCGATTGCTGTGGCAAGTAATTGAAGGATGAGGAATGGTCGACAAACTGCTTAGGACCTTGATGAAAATGAGAAGTACATTATTGCCTACATTGTATTGATCAACATTGTAATGAAAATTGTCACCAACAATTCTTGAATGACTTTCTGAATGGCATTTAGGATGAAGAAGGGTAAATTCTGTGCAAAATTCAAACTGGGTGGGACACTAATAAAAATAAAACTTAATAAGGTGTTGATCTAAACAGAGTATGATTTACTGTTATTTGAAGATATTTTCTAAGATCTACATAGGCAGTAACTTCAGAAATCATGAATTTGCTATTACCAATTACCCCAGATTCAGGTAGAAAAGAGGTGTCAAAGTCGCCTATGACACCTTCAATTCCATGGCAGAAAGAGTCCACTCCGGAGAAAGAAACAAAGAAACATTTACTTCCTGTCACCTAAACAAAGCATTACCTGTCTCCCTGGACTAGCACAGTGACATCCATGTGGGAGGCATAACCATTGCACAACTAACCCAGACATAATTTTATATTTTGTCAAAATTTTAGTTCAAGTCTTTGAAAAACCACTTTTTAATTCCTGACTGGGAATGACATTTCAATTTCTTTTAAGGTAAGTCCAGCAGGTTGTCTGTTTATTTGTTTCAGACATACATGAGAAGTTATACAGGATGTATTGTTTTATCTACTACTTCTTTACCTTTTTCTAGCCACATTTATCTCATAAATTAGTGTCAAATATTGTGGAGGCTATATAGCAAGTGTGCTGAGGCAGTAGAGTGAAATGATTAGATCACAAACTACCTGGGTTTAAATCCTAACTCTGCCACATACTAGCAGTGCATACTTTGGCAATGTACCACCCCTCTCTGTGCCTTCTCATTCCCTTCTTCTGTAAAATGAGTGATCATGAATAAGGAGAATACCTACGTTGTAGGGTTAATCTAGAGATTAAATGAATATATATATGATGATATATATATATATATATGATGCCAGCAACATACTCAGCACTAAATAAAGCCTTTTTAAAAAGTCGTTACTATATATATATGTATGTATGTATATATATATACGTATATATATATACATATACGTATACATATATATATACGTATATATATGTATACGTATATGTATATATATATACGTATATATATATATGATGCCAGCAACATACTCAGCACTAAATAAAGCCTTTTTAAAAAGTCGTTACTGTTTTTTGTCAGTGCGTTTTATTCTGGTAGAATTTGTTGCTAACCTGCTAACCATTAAACAATGTTTTCCTTAGGAAAACTGACATTCTGGGGCAGACTGAAAAGAGAGTTCATATTGAGAATTTCATTCTATAGTTTAAATGGTCAAACGAGGGAAGGCCACAGTTCTGGGCGTATGGACAGCCTTCCCAGCTCTCTTTGTGCTCCTGAAGAACTCAATCTATAACCTATTTTACAATATTGGATAACAAACTTGTGAAATACATCCTTCTTTGAGAAAGACCAAAGAATGCTGTGATTGGCAGTGACCACATGGTACAGAGAGATAGGAAGACTTTTTGTTGTTTCAGACAAGCTGAGAGGAGCATCCATTATAATGTTACATACAGAAAGCTCCACCTTTATAAGACAGTTGGCATGGTGATGGACCTCTTCAAATCATAGCTGAAATGCCTCCTTCTTTGAGGCACTGAGAGTTTGAATCCCCTTTGTAAAACCTAAATTAACAGCATAAGAGTATTTACAGGGATATACAATATTTTAATATTTTATTGAAAGTATCTGCTCCATCACAATTGAGTAATCTTCTTAGTACTGCATTTTTTTTTTCCAAATTGAAATACCTTTGCTGTTTTTTATACTGGTTATGAAAGCAATACACTATATGCAAAACAAAAAAAAATCATAGAGTATTAAGAAAATAAAATTACTTCTAGTCTCAATATCTAGAGATAATCATCAAATCCAGTATCATACTATACTTAATGTTTTATAGCTTCTCTCTTTTTCAATTAACAAAGTATTATGGATATTATACTGTATCGGCACATACAGACATATGGTATCTTTTTATTGGATATGTAGTATCTCGTATGAATAAATTATAATGTACATATAATTTATTTCTTATTTGAAAGGCTTTTCGTTTGTTGCCTCTTTGCTGCAATGATAACAAATGTTACAAAAAATGCCCCTGTAGATACAACTTTATAGATGTGTCCAAATATTTCCTTAGCATAAATTACTAGAAGTGAGATAGTAGTGTCAAAGTAAAGCAGTTTCATAAAGTCTTTTGATTTGGCCTCAAAATTGCCCGCCCGAAGGGTTGTACCAGTTAACACACCTTCACCAGTATGTATAATTAGGGGTCAGGAAACTAGAGCCATGTGCCAAATGCCACCCACTGCTTGTTTTATAAATAAAACTTTATTGGAATACAACCACACCCATCGGTATGGACCACAAAACTGAAATATTTACTACCTGGCCCTTTATAGAAAATATATGTCAACCACTGATAATTGGCCATTGTCTTGTCATGATAACCTATCATTAAATATACCCACATAATACACACACACACACACACACACACACACATACACACACACAGAGTATTCCTCCCACATTTTTCCTAATCTAAGAATATTCTCTTCAGTGGGATTTCTGGTAATTGGAGAACACTGTAAATCTTTTAAAAAAAAATTATAAAAACTTAGCCTAACCTTTTTTTTTACAGATAAACAATTGATGTCAAGGGGCACAACTGAGGTAAGTAATGTCTTATAATTACTGCTACAATCAACTAAGGTGTTTAGACTCTCAATTTAGTGATCTTTCTGCTGTATCCAAATGTTTCTAAGGAAAAGATTTTAGGAAATGAAAACTATTCAAGGGAGTTTTTGGTTGTAGTTTATCTGCTAAAAATGCAAATTTGTAAGATTTTTCAAGAGAACATGGACTAACTAGATTTCATGAGTGAAATAAAACTTTAAAATTTAAATGATTTCATAAATGTCTCCATGATCTTATTGCTCCCTACTTTCTGTGATTTCCTTTTCTCTCCATTACTTAAATCTTTCTTTATGGGATATTAAGCTCTGGCAAAAATAATACTGAATTGATAATCTTTATCTTCCTCTCTTTTATAATCTGGTTGGAATACTAAGGTTACAGTGAAAAACACTATTTCCTTGATTTTTTCACCTCCTCCTTAGTATACTATGTTAAGGCAGGAATGGCAATTTGCCTGATAATTCTATTAGTATTATAAAAAATAATATTACTTTTAAAAACATTCACTCTTTCCATAATGGTCATCACAACAAACTATTAAATATCATCAACAGGGTGATGAACAGTAATTTGACATCTTATAATAAAAGTTATTTGATATCGATCCAGTCCCTTTATTGTCCCAATAATTATGTATATTTTCTATTTTAAAAGAGTATTACTACCATTCTAGAAAATAGAAGAGTCTGAAAAAATGCTGATTATTGGATCTTACAGTTTTTTTATAAATCAGATTAGAGAACACATCTTAAGTAAAGCATTGTAACATTTTGCATGACAAGTCAGAAAATGACCTAAATGATTTTGAGTCCCTTTATTTATTTGGTAAATATAAATTGTCATATCATGTGTGATTTTTTTTTTCCAAAACCTTTTTTTTTTTCCCAAAAGACAATCTGAACTGTTCAAGGATTATGGTTTTGTTAGCCATTTTTTCTTGTTTCATATTTTTCTTTTCTGTTTTACTTCAAACTGAGTTCAGAAAATGTAAATCTTTGCCCAGAAGTTGCAGCAGGATTTGGGTTTATCTTTTGATAGGAACATTAACCGCTAATCCAGAATTTACAAGACATGTTTCCCAGAGTTCAAGGAGAAACATGGTTTCTAAGCTGTTTATTCCCCTCCCCCTATGTAGCAGGTGCTCTCCTCAGCCCACATCCAGGAAACCCTCCCTCTTTCAAAGAGGGAACACTGTCCAGAGGATTGTTTCGCACATGCAGCATACTGATGCTTGATCATTTCTCTTAAACTTAAAATCATTTAAAAATATTTGTATTGCATCTAAAATTCTTATGGTCTATTAAAATTTACATTTACCAAGAAGGGTGAACAGTATTTTACAGATTACTTAAGAGAGTCTCTGATCTTTTCAGCAAAGATAAAGAAAAGAAGCTAGTCTTTGATTTGACATAAATGTCCCTGGGGGATGGTAAAATAAGAAGAAGGAAGAATTATTCAAACTTCGCAACTGTCAGCCAACCTAGAAATGGCTCCATACTTATTAGAGAGAACAGAGCAGTTAACAGGGTGAAAACTGTCACCTCTCTTGCCATTTAAAAATCGGGAATGTTAATTCTTGATTTTGGGCAAAGAATACCACCTACTTGTCAGAATAAGTGACAGGTAGTTGGGTACGATGCTGCACTTCTGAGAAGAAAGCTGAGCTTGGAATACATTTGGGAGAGTTTTTCATATATAGATGGTACTGAAAGCCCTATTTTACATTCA
The DNA here is from genome assembly GCF_004115265.2 of Rhinolophus ferrumequinum. Lineage (NCBI taxonomy): Eukaryota > Metazoa > Chordata > Mammalia > Chiroptera > Rhinolophidae > Rhinolophus > Rhinolophus ferrumequinum. Next base: position 20,503,250 of record NC_046300.1, read on the forward strand.
TCTGGTGCTTACCACTGTGAAATGTAGATCCACCCACCTAAAGCAGTTACAGGTGACACAGAGAAAAAAAACTTGGTATGCACATTCATGTTCCTGGGCGCCATACAATGGTTATGGTTTTCTGCCTAGTTCTCTGAAATCATGTGCAAACAGGCAATTGAGTGATTGAGTGAAGATTCGTTTCCATTTGCATGAGAATAACAATACAATTTGACAGAGTACAAAACACTGCTGAGAAACTTACAAAATTGTGAAGAAATTGATCCCTGTGTCAAATAGAGATGAGCCCAAAGATGCATCTCTACTCCTTCTCAAATAAATATTATGGGAGTAGATAGAAGGTCTGTGACACCAGCCATCAACCCAGACCCATGGCAATGTGTTAAAAGCATCACTCAGTGTACTGACAGGAGGAGGTAAATCTACACTGTCTGGGTACAATTCTGGGCCACAGGTCTGCTAGCTAACTGAGGGAAATAGTTTAATATCTCTGGCCTCGGTTTTCTCATCTGTAAAGTGGGGATTATAACTTTACCAATGCTGGAGAGTTATAATGAGGCTATACTGAGATCATGCATGTAAAGCCTTGATTCCAGAGCTCAGCACAGATCTAGAGCACAGTACACATTAGCCAGTAGGATAACTTGTAGAAGCATTCTAGATACTACTCAATATGTTACAAACACAACAGAAAGATTATGTGAAACTATTGATTGTTAAGGAACAAATGCTGTGCAGGATACAGAGTCTTATACAGTAGAGTCAAATGAAGTAAATTAACTGCCTAATGGAAAATTTCAATCAAAATGACACAGAACCAAATTAGAAAGAGGGAATTCTGTTATCATATATATCAGGGAATGTCCTTCTCCCAATTTGTCATGTGGGAAACTCTTAATCCTGTCTCAATCACTTTGGCTTTAAGGAATATATAGGAAATAAAAATATCCCCTTTACAATGTTTTAGGACATATAACCTATGGACAAAGAAAGATTTAAGTGCACTTTAGGTGAAATGAAAACTAAAATTTAAAGATATTTAATAATTAATTTAAAGCACTCTAGGATTTTTAATTTTTTTTTTATTTTTTTTTTTTTTTTTTACTTTTTTAGTTTTATATTTTTAATATTAGTTCCAGGTAGCTTTTTTTTTTTTTTTTTGAAGTTTTTTTTTCATTTTCACTGAATGAAACACAAAGAAAAAGGACAGACTATTACTAAGATGCATTTAGGTGAGACATATGGAAGAATGTTGGAATGATAAGTGTTGCTAAATCTTGGACCAAACCTAAAGAGAAGAAAACGAACGTTTCCTCCCCTTACACTCTTCAAGGAATAATCAGTTACCTCTTGTGAATAATTCCAAAGTAAACTTAGAGAAAAGAGCTGTGATTCTCTGCTAATGAATATAATTGAATATTTAAGGGTGAGCATTTTAATGACTTTGAACTTTGTGCATGTAGGATACTCCCAATGTCCTCCCAGTCTTCAATACCTCTTGGAGAAAACAGAGCGACACTTCACCTCTTCAGAACACAGTGAAAACCAGCAATTAACTCAAAAGGACTTCCAAGGAACTAAAGACAAGGCAGAGAGTTCATGTATAAAAACTTAGGCACTTGATATCTATGTACTCTTATTTTATGTACTCTTTCTTATTTTACTCACAGTTAAAATGAGCTTGATTATCTGATTTTCAAATCCTGAGCAGGTTGTATACAATAAATGAGAAGGGGTTAAAGAGGCCATAAAGCTGGTAAATGAAACAGTGCAAATTCCAAATACACTTGAGGCTGGGGCTCCTTGTGTAGACTAAGATTACAAGGCTACAAAGTACCCTAGAGTTAGCACCGTATTCAAACAGAATAAAGTCTAATAACCCTAAATTGCTACAAAAGGTTATTTGTATTTGATAGATTCACCTTCAAAAAGCAAGACAGGGTACAGTTCAATTTGAGAAATAGTTTCATTACAAATAGTTACCTTTATTTTTTTGAAACAATAGTATGTTTTTTTCCGCAAAGAGTAGCTCCTCAGCTATATCCATCATAACTCATTTCCTGCAAATCCTAAATAACTATGGTATTGGCTGCCAAATGGAACTAGCTGAATCAGAGGTCCAAACTTCAAATGGAATTTCTGTGATTACATTCATTCCTTTGTGCATCTCATTCCTCTGTTATGCAAATTCAAATTAGTGACCAGTGGGAAAGTGAGCATCAAAAATGAGAAAAATACTTTTTCCATCTTAACATCAATGTTAGAGGCAGTACTGCGATGATCTTAGATATTTTAAATATATTTTCTCATGTAATCTCAATAACCATGAAATTGAACATTCTTCTTTTAGAGTTGAAAAAAATAACCTGGAAGGTCACAGAGGTCATGGAACTTGACCAAGAACACACAGCCAGATATGAATCCAGGTTGGCTGTACATTGTGCTCCTTCGCAGACAAATGTGCCTTTACTGACCACAAGGTCAAAGTTGACCAAAGTGAACCAATTGCTGCTTAGTATCTTCTCTTTATAACAGTCTGACCTATATAAAAGGAAAACTGAAAAAAAAAAAAAATCCAAAGTCTGTAATTTTGAAACATAAATCTACCCATGGTACTGTTTTTCAGCACCAAATTCAAACTCACTGGCTTCCAAGCAACTCTTATTTAAATAAATTAAGAACTTTTCTTTCAGAATTTTCTGCCAGGAAAAATCTTGGCCTCTCCTGAGGAACTTCCTCAGTTATAATAAGGATAACAATGTTCCTTATTTGTGTCTCTTTTTGTTTGGGTTACCAGGAAGCTTAGCGTTCAATAACAGTATATATTTCCTCCCACTTCCTGTCAATGCTCTGGTTTTCTATTTCTAGTTCTAGTTTATTATATTCATTGTAAAGCGTATGCTTTTGTAAGTCACCTCCAGTCTTTGTGGGAAATCCAGGGTACACAAATTGTACAGAGTGGACCATTTACAAATGTGTTTATGTACGTGACTGCAACATAAATGCTCCAGTATTTGACTGATTTTCTATGCATCCACATTTATTTTTATTCATGTTCCTCAAGTAAAACCCAATGTAAGTCGATAGCGCTTTCCTATGATACATGATAAACTACCCAAAAATGTGGATCGTGCATTACTTTTAGGCCCGAGCATATAGAGTGAGTTAACATGATGGGAACAGTCTATTTTCCTAAGTATGGAATTCTCTGCCCCCTGATTTCCAAATTTTATAAAAATTTGGATATACACATACAAACCAAACAGAAGGCTTGAAACACTTGCCCGCACCATGTATTAATACTCGGCCATGATTCATGTTGTGGAGATGAAATGGAAAATATTCAAACTCATATTATCAGAGGCAGAATTTGTTTTGAAGAGAGCTCCAGAGTGGTTCTTGTGAAGAGGGCACAGAAGTTTCTTGAAATAACTTTCATCCAAGCAATTTAGTTTAAGGTATTTTGGTAACTTCTTAGGAGTTCAGGGTATTCACTAGCATATACTGACTTCAAATTGCTGTTGCCAAGGGGGCAGATTTGGAAGTCAGAATGTCCTTCTATTAAAATACTTCTGATTTCCAAGTAAAATAAATTAGTATTTCACCTAGTAAAGAAAACTTGGGGCCAAAGTTAGGGCCCTGACAAACCATTTCAAATTCCACTTGAACTAATAAAAACATGCCAGTGGTCCATTTTGCCAATGTAAATATATTTTCAAATTGGGAAAAAGAGAAATTATTTGCGAAGGTTATAAGGGTAGCAATTCAGTGATGAATGGTCTAGAAGCTTCATCTTTGTACTAGAAAAACAGTCGTTTAGTCGCTGTCCCCCATATGTCAGTTTTATGTTCCTTACCTCTGTTCCCATTCTCCCTCAACAAAAGCTCTAGGAACATATATATCTTTTAAAAATGATAAATACAATAACCAATACAAATCTTTTTGGGAAAACTAATTTGGAAATTTGGGAAAGCCATCATTCCTTGTGTTTCCAAGAAAGGAAGCACATATTCCAGCTAATATAAAATAAGAATTATTATTTTTCTTTCCCTTACCTTATGATAGTGTTATGGACTGCATGTTTTGGTCCCCCCAAAATTCATATGCCAAAGCCCTAACCCCCAATGGGATGGTACCAGGAAGGAGGGAGTTTTGGAGATAATTAAGTCTAGACGAGATCATGAAAATGGAGCCCCGATGGTGGGGGTTAGTGTTCTTACAAGACAAAGAGAATAGAGCCTAGCTAGCTCTGTTCCCCCATGTAAATACGGATACAACCAGAAGACAGCCTTCTGCAAGCCAGGAAGAGGGTTCTCACCAAACTCCAAATTTGCTGGCAGTCTGATCTTAGGCATCCCAGCCTCCATAAATATGAGAAATAAATGTTTCTTCTTTAAGCCACACAGCCCAGGGTGTTTTAATTTTTTATTTATTTTATTTTATTATTATTATTATTATTATTATTATTATTATTTTGTTATAGCAGCTTGAAATAGCAAAGACAAATACTCTTTCAAGAACTTAAAGGTTATAAAAATATTAGTACACTATCTTTAAAGTCATTTCAAATTGTACCTCTGAGGCACACTGACCACCACCTTTAAACGGTTCCAATCCTCATATTTCATGCGATCACCTGCATTCAGGAAGAAAGTGCTTTTGTCATCCTAAATGGTAAGAGAGACAGGCACAGAAAGTGACAGTTCATTTTCTCTCTCTTTCTATTTACAATTGAGGGTGGCATCCCAGTGAAATAATTAATTGACCTGCCCAGCAAACAAATAAATCACACATTCAATATGCTGCTTCAAATCTGCAGCTCATTTCAGCAGCTCGGCTGTGCAGCACAGCTAACGTATGAGGTTGGTAAGCTCTTGTGACACGTCTCCAAGACTTCCTAAGCCCTTGCAAGGTTATGGTGGTGAAACATGACAGAGATGGTGGCACAGTTATGATAGCATATGTTCCAAATCAGTAACTATCAGAACTCTACACACAACTACAACCGAATCAGTGCAACACAACACGTGGTCAAACTATGACGAAGGGAAGGGAGCAATCTTAATAATCATTCGGTAACCTTTGAAGCATTTTGTTTGTGTTTGTTTGTTTGTTTTTGCAAGTCTGAAAAAAGTAAAATATGCTGATCTAGCATACAGCACTTCATTACTGAAACACACACACACACACACACACACACACACACACACACAACTCCTTTCACTTAAATGCCAAGCTTCCAGTTACTGAAATACCATAAATGACTGCTTGGCTCCTATTGTGTAATCAGTGGAGGAGCACGCAGGCCTACCAAGAGATCTTGGCATTGCCTCTCTCAGATATTCTCTATGTGGGAAAGTAGTACAAATCAGAAAGGAATCTGAGACTGCCTACTATGCTAACTTTCAAGGGATTCAGAGGTCATTCCTTCGGAGGACTACATATGTCTAGCTAATTCTATGAAGATTCTGTGAAGATGAGAATTAAAGAGAAATAAGGTTAGTACATTTTAGAAACTATTAGAACAATTATTTGTTGCTCATTCTCAAACGTATGTAATCAAATGTTGCTGACACGTCAAGTCAATAGACTACAGGTAGACCAGAAGTAGATCACTTTACTAGAAAGAGGGAAATAACTAATGGGATCCTTGGTTGAATTTTCAATAAGCCCATGAGATGAGTCATGTGGTCCAAACTCACCGTACTGAATACCTCTTGATCAGTTGCAATTCTACTGGTATTTATAGCAATAAAAAGAGAGCAATGGCATCAGCCATTGTGCTCATATTTAAATGCCTTATTAGACAGACATCTGTTTTATGTGTCTTACAAATTCTTTATGACTCGAGTGTCAAGGGAAAGCCTGTGAAAGGGACAGTGATATAGACTAGGTTTTGCCAAACTCCAGTTCTGAGGACTCCAGATTTGAGGAAACTCTGTTATCCCAATTCTTCACAGATCTCAGGAAAGTGGAAAAAGTTAATCAGGAGAATTGCTTATGGAAAAGGCAAAATAAAGTTACTAGAGATAACAATTCGCTGCTATTTAACAAAGGTCAAGGAATTTTAACAGTGGCTTGTCGTGAAAAACTTACTGGAAGTGATCTTATCATTCAGCACATGAGATTACAGAATATTGCATTTACCATGCCACACCAATTGTCAAGATGAAAACAAATCACCTAATGACATTTGTACAATCTTTGTCTCTTTATCATGATACAGTCATCACCATCTCTAACACGGACATATCTTTGCTAGGTGAAGAAGATGTTTGTTATTGCTTTAATTCAGAATTGCTCCGAAAAGCCCTCGGGAACGTTAGCACAATCATAGGAAGCCCTTTGTCTGACAATGGAATATCCTTAATAGAGAACCACTAGGTAAATGATCTTGTATGTTATGTGCTAAATTGCTTCATTACTTGTAGTCAGTTTCATTCACGGGAATAAAATATTTAGTTTGATATTTAGTTTGGTGGTTTGCATAACAGCAGCTGCCAACATATATCATAATGTTGACTGGATTTTTATTTTCTCAATTTGAGCTGGGCTTTCTTTCCTTCAAATACTTCCATTTAATAAATAATCCCTGTCATCAAAAAGCTTCTAAGTAATTAATATGTGTTACAGTTATAATTCCTCACCAAGTTTGCACTGATGACATACAATGTAAGTGCATAATAACGTCAGCTGTGCTGCTGAAAGCTGTGGAAGCATACTTGAAGGTTGATGGACAGTCAAGGCTTGTTGAAAGTGTAATTAATTTGTCACCATCTCGCAGATTTGAAATAAACTCTTCTAAATTTGCAGTGCTAAATATCTTCATGATCCAAGAGGTTAAACTAACTCCAACAAAATCTATACATCTAACCTCGGCCATCTTAAATCTCTCAATGCTAACTGAAGGTACAGAGAATGTAGAAAAAAAAATTGCCTCATGCTTAGCAGATAGGGATTGCCTCCGCCTATGATAAGTCTATAAAAAAGATAAAATTTTTAGTTTTTTTTCCCCATTACAGAGTATAAATTTGTATGTAATTACAAAATAAGATATTTCTTAAAAGAGAGAGGTATACTTGTGTCCTTGTTTCACTCAATCAAAACAAAGTTGAGAAGAAAACCACTTCTTAGTTGCCTACTTTTAGAGGCACCGGTATCCAGCCAGCCTTGCCTTTCTGTAGGCAGAAACTTCAGATTTCTTGTTCAAGGATAACTGACGGAGTTTCAAGTTAGAATGTGCTTGGTGGGAAAGACTTGCTCAGGATGTTGCTTGCATGTGACTTTTGCTCCCAGACTGCTGAGAAGAAGGAAAACTATGTCTTTTGGAAATATTCGCTGCAACTACAGGTGGCAGGTGATAGATATTATGGGAGGATAGAACATAACATAGTAGGATACATGGGGAAATGAACTCATGAACTTCCAAGGATATCAGCCTGGTGTCTTTTCTGAATTTGAGTCAGGCCATTTAATTATTCTTGCATGTACATTTCTGTCAATAACATGAACATGGAAATATAGCACATTTAGGAGTGACTTAGGAATGACCCATAATGTTGATCAAGAAACACTTGGTAAATACTTGCTTAGGTTTTTTATCGTAGAGTGTCTAATGCTTGGCAGAATGAATAGATTAGGAACAGATCTTCTCAATCTTTATAAGCAAGAACTGAGCAGAAGTATAAACTCCAAAAGTAGTATTTAACAGATAATAGCAGTTAAAAATAATGGCATTAAAGTGAAACTGGCATAAGTATATCTAATCTAACCATTTGGGCCCAAATGTTTCTGGCTTGTGATGACTGCATGATTGACTAACATAAAATGTAACCATTCAAAAATGCAAAATAAGAAAAAAGGCACCTGAGAGAAAGGTAATTACTAGAAGCCTTTGAGGTAGAAATTTTCAAAATAAAATCTAAATAAAAATCTCAAAAATCAGAAAGTAAACTTGTATAGGTTATCCATTGGCTTAATTCACGCAAAAGAATGTTTGGAGCCATGCTTCCCTCCTTTTTGTCACTACACAAAGTGAAGACTAAAAGGCCATACACATACATGTGTCTTTGCTTCCTGTTAGAGTGATTTTGAGTTTCTTTGCAATATCAATTATTTTTTTTTATTGCTTTGAGAATCAGCAATAAAGAATCTTATTTCTTAAGAGCTTGAAAATTTTTCTTAATCAAAATTTTATGAAGAACTGTATGATGTACAATAGATCCAGGGGACCCCATGTTGGGAAGCAGAAAGTATGGACCCCTATTGACTCAGCTTCCCTGGACTCAGAATGGCACCTAAGGCATCTCTGTTGAATCCTGGTATTCCAAGGGAATCTTCTCTCAGGACATAACCTGAAAAGCACCATGAATAATAGTAGATTCATGGAACTATACATATTCCTAATCTACAAAATGAGAATTAGACTAAAGAAAATGAGAATTAGACTAAAGACCATACATATATGTATGGTCTTTAGTCTAATTCTCATTTTGTAGATTAGGAAAATGAAAATTAGAAGAGTTGAACAGTATTTCTAAGTCCTCTGACTAATTATTAATAGTGAGACGGAGGGAAAGAACAGACATTAATTGAAAGCCTGCCATCTTAGCAGGCAAGGTACTAATTCAGGCCTCCTAAGACTCAACGGCACTCTTTCTGTTATTCCAAGGAACAGAGTAAACAGAGGGGAGACCAAAATAGTTCATTGACCAGGCTTCTAGAAAAATGTACAAGTAATGGGAAAAGAGGGAAAATACTAGGGAATTGCTATGTGACTAAAGGCAGTTTACAATGATCCCCACCTGAGTTAGCCAAGTGTAGTTCAGACTCTATTTGTCCAAGTTTTCCTTTTGCTCCTCAAGTTTGTGTCCAGATTTGATCAATGCCGAGAGGGATGGAAGGTTAGCATCATACTACCAGGATGACATCCTGCACAAGCACAGAATTGTGTTTTCCTTGCTGCCTCAGCAAGAACACTTGAAATGCTCAAACACCAAAGGAAGGGCACTTATTAGCAATGAAAACATCAGAAGCCGCAACCAAGGACATGTGGAACATCGGGTCTCTTATTCTATAAATACCCTAGCTACAAAATTCGGCTCCAAAACAGATCATAACGTTTTCTTTTCAAATCACATTGTTTATGGCTCCTCACACATGAAGTGGAAAATAAAACAAATGAGGGACAATATGTATATCCCTTTGTATAAGAATAAAGGTGGGCGGGGGTGTATCACCATGCAGTCTGTATTTTAAACAAACTGAAATGCAAACAACCCAGGTAAAGCTCTTGGTTGAAGCCTGTCTTATGCGGCATTAGAATAGAATAGGGCTTCTCAAATTTTAATGTGCGTACACATCATCTAGGGATCTTGTTAAAATGAAGATTGACTACAATTTGAGTAGCACGAGAATGGACCACCATTCCCTGGGTACTGGCCACAAACTACTCAGCCTCCTTCCCTCAGGGGGATGAACTGTGACATTTCTAACTCGTTAAATTCTCAAAATTTAAACTTTGAATTTTGCAAAAATGTAAGTATCCTGAGGAAGAATGACCCATTAAGATCTTGAGAGTAAGGAGCATTTTGAGCCCACCATTTAGACACCATTTTTTGACCAACAGGACATTTTTATTTCAGGGTTATGGATACAATTGTTTAGATCAGATCATTAAAGAATGTTCCTATAGTATTTTTCAATATCAACTTCATTTAGCCAAGTTATTTCCCTTATCAATTTTCCATACATAGCACCAACATATTTTAATTGTAACTTTATTAAAATTATTTTCTGGGTCAGTTATTTTCCGTGAAAATTTTACAAATTGTCCTTTTTTAGTTCACACCAAGTTTTATCATTGTGAGTTTTCTTTTGCGGCTAACACTTTAACACATCCAAATATCTGGGTGAAAATTTTGTAATTCTGAATTTTTTCTATGTTATTTGATTGCTCTGGAAACTTTATGAGGTGCTGTTTTAGCTGTTGTCAGTTATTTTGTGCTGATTTCTATACAATTACTTGTTATAAATTTTATAAAAATACAGAGAATTTGCATTTATTTCTCAGAACAAAAGGTCTAAGAGTGGAAAGGCATTGGAGGGCAGTACACAATAGGGCCAATGAATTTTGTGGAAAAGAGGATTTTGGAGATGAAAGAACATGTTACAAGAGTGTGTGGGGTAGGCGAAGCTTAGCAAGGGTAAGGAAATGTCTGAAGCAAATGACATACATTGAGATAAAAAAGAAAAAAATTGCTATCCAACTAAACACGCCATCCACCCTATCCACAATGTTGGTAAGTAAAATCAGTTTTCCATCCATCCTGTAGTATATCAGTTCTTTTCAGATGTTTCTTTTCCTTTCCAATAATTACCCATCTGCATTTATGAAAGATTAATGGACTTTTACAAACACTGCTATAGATCCCATTTACTTACAAACTCTCTTAATTTCAGAATGACGTAATTTGTGAGTAGTGCTTCTAGTCCATGAAATAAATATAAAACTTTCAATTTTATTCTTTGATAAAATACAGTTAGGGAATTAATCCTTAGACCTCACTGAAGCCCCCACATATGTAGTGACCATCATGTTTTACAAATGTTCCCCAGGAGAATGGTCTATATGATTCAAAATGAATCAGTCAGTATATGCTATATTTCAAATTTAAAAAAAAAATCAAAATGTCTGTGGGATGTATATATTCTCTATATATTCCTGTATCTTGTTTATGCTCTCTTTAAAAAAGAAAGTTTTTTTGGGATTTATATTAAATAAAGCAGTTAAAATAATGAGATGCATTTTTATGACCTCTTCCATTTCAAAAAAAAAACCCAAAATTTTTTGCATTAATAAAACAACGTATATAGGCAAATTAGTGGTCATCTGTTTCCTTCTTTCTCCCTACAAATCTGACATCTCACCATCCCTTTTCACTCAATAAGTCAAAACTTACATTTGTGTTCTTTCTAGCAGTTAAAGTCATTATTTGGAAGATTGGATTCTGTGTAGGAAAAAGGCTATTGTCCTGATATGGCTTCAGAATCTCAGGGCACACGTACTCTACGGAATTGCCTTAGATCAATCAATATAGCCCCATAATCTCACATGTTTTCACTCTCACTGTCAATCATAAAATATGAGTAGGAAATCAATGTCAGAATCCATTTTTTATTTTCTCATATATGAGAGCAAATTACTCTTCTACCACCAAAACTTTTCTAGACAGCAATATTCCAAACATCTCAGACATTTTCGGTATAGTCCGCTATCATAAACATGATTTTATATCTCTATATCAAAAGATACTTGAATTGGAAAACAAATTCTGGAATAAGCATCAAATATTTAAGAAAATTAAAAGTATAAAAAGCTCATGAAAATGCAATTGATAACATCTTTGAGGTTCAGGGGTAATTTAAGTGATTGACCTATTATATATCTTAGGTACTTGAATAGTGTGTGCTACTGTGGTTGGTACACATTTTTAGGAGACATAGTATCATATACACCATTTAAAAAAATTGTTAAACTAATTTACATTATTGAAAGTTTCAGAAATATTTTGTATTTAGAAGAAGAAAAACAAAACAAGAAAGACACTAAAAATTTCATACTTGGTATTTACTTCTATGAATCTTCTAGGAAGATTCATACTTGGTATTTATTTCTATGTGGAAGTTCTAGATCTAAATCAGGCAGTGACTCTATATCGAATCACAGAAATGTCATCAACTGTTATTTCTTTGAGTGACATTATGCCAAATAAGAACCAACAGTTAAGGTGGTAAAATCCTAGGACTTCTGGAGAGCTGATTTATATAAAACATGGAAAATGTAGAGTAGACTTTTAATAGAAACTATGATACTCCTCTTTTCTCCCAGTTATCTGGGTGGTGTTTACTGGATTGGGCAAAATTTCACAACCAGATTCACTGCAAATATCTGAGTTCAAGCCAACTGTTCCCTAATTTGCTACTTATTTACCCATGTCAAGGCACTACACTAGATTGGAAAAGAGTGCTCTAAATCCTACTTTAGGGCTTTACTTGTTTAAATGGTGTCAGACAGGTTTATAGCAACCATAGTAACATACATTATTCAGGTGTCTATGCTATGTAAGAGGTTGATCACTTAGACTACCCCTGAACCTTAAGGAATATTATCAATTGTATTTTCATGATCATTTTATACTTTTAATTTTTATGAGCATTTTGTCCTTACCCTAGGATTTGTTTTCCACTCATTAGGAGTGTGTCTAATAGAAGTGAAAAGTATAATTCTTCATTTTCATACTGCTGACTTTAGTATTACCTAGAATAGTTCTCATTTAAGTAGCTACATCCTTTTTTTTTTTTTTTTCCTATTCCACCAATTGACCATGTTAATCAATGATGGCACTCACTGGATCCTCACAGACATGGTGACCAGGTCGCCTCCAGGAGGATACCTTTAAATATTTCCGAGTTAGCCTCAGTAGCTCTGTTTTTGTTCTACAGCTCAAAAATCCCCTGTACTTCTCAACAAACACATATGATAAAATATGCTTATCTATACATCTAATGGAATCTCTCGCTCTCTCTCTCTCTCTCTCTCTCTCTCTCTCTCTCTCTCTCTCTCTCGAGAGAGAGAGAGAGAGAGAGAGAGAGAGAGAGAGAGATTATAGAAAATACTACTTAGCATAAGAAGGGATAAGAGGGAGGGATAAACAGGAGAGTATGAAAGAGAGAGGGAGAGAGAGAGAGAAAGAAAAAGAGACCAAGACACAAAGAGGGAGGGAGGGATGTATGAGATGGGTTTATGAACATGTTAGCTGCCTTCAAATATTAGAAGGACCACATTAGACTTATGTTGTTTGCTAAAAAGAAAAAAAAACGGGTCTAAGTGTAGAGTCATAAGGAGTCATATAGTTCTGCTGTCCAACAAGTCTTGCAGAGTGACGTCCTTATTATTGGAAATAGTGAAAAAAAATTGGAAAACCCCCCTCAGGACTGCTTAGAAGACGCATTAGCAGTTGTGGATCTGTGCCAGTACATTGCTTTTCAAGCTTTAATTTGCAGATGAAACTTTGGGGGTCTTGTTAAAATGCAGATTCTGACCAACAGGTCCAGGGTGGGGCTTCAAACTGAGCTTTTGTAACAAGCTCCCAGATGATGCCCAGGCTGCTCCTCTGTGAAACACACTCTGAGTGTAAATACTGAGCATTTCCTCAGCCAGGGAGTGAAAGAAAGAAATTCACACAAGTCAAGAGTTAGCTACACTGCACACTCAAATTTCATTGATAAAATAGCTAAATCAACCTGTCTTTTTAGAGGGAGAAAATAGCTGGAAAACAACACTTCAGAGATAATAGCATAAGCACTGGGATAATAATACTAAAATGCCCTCAAAGAAAATTGGCAGCAGTTCCAGATTCAGACCCAGCATAGACAACTGTGAGGAGCTTGAAACCGAATGTAACCACTAATATTGAAATTGGACCCTGCCAGCTAATAGCATGTTCACACAAGCCAGTGTTTAGGGGACAAAGATTGAAGATTGAAGAACTCCTTGATAAGACAAGGATCGGAATATGTTGTATCACTGAGCTATAGTGGGAGTGGAATTACAAACCAACACACAGAACTGCTCTCTCTTCCTTTTGACCTTTGGACTCAAGCAAACCCAAAACGGAAAGAGAATTGGCATTTTGGTTGCATCTCTTGCTACTTTTAATCAGCTGCAAAATCCTGCTGCCATTGAGAACACTGCTCCTTATTTTGTGCAAACAGCTTGACCACGGGCCAGCTAAAGGGCTGTCACTCGGTCAACAGGAAGTGAGCGTGGACAAAAGGTCCAAGTTTAGGAATTCCTCTCTGGATTTTATTTTGATACAGAGCCTAGTCAAACTCAGTTTTTGAGGCCAGAGCCAGAATAAAAATGAGCTCACAGGCCAACTGTGGGCTTTTTAAAAAATATATATATATATATATATATATTTAAAGACACAGTCCCGATAGCACGGTCGTACATAGAAACCCAAATAGAGGAAAAGCCAGAATGCAAGAGAGGGCTATGAACTCCTTAATTTAATGTATTTTCAATTACATTTAAAATCTGTTTTATTAATGTTTTGCCCGCTAAAAGAAATTCATTCTTCAGATAATTTCTTTTGCTCTTTGTAATCACAAGAGGTCATTCTTAAGAATTTAAAGGGAGCCACCCATATCTTCCCGGGGAAAAATGTTTTGGGAAACAGCGTACAGTGTGTACATTTTAAAGGAATATCACCAGCCCTTAGGCACCATAAGGGGCAATCTGCATTTCCTTTCTCTTTGTAAGCTTTCGTGTTGTAAGGTACTGAGTTTCACTGAAACCTTTGTAAGTTTTATAGCCAGACAGATACAAGTTCAAATCTTATTTCTTCCACTTACTGGATGTAACACATGGGCCTGAGTTTCCTCTTATTGAGATTTCAACGTGATGATAGTTGAAAAAAATAGGTAACAAAAGAGGATACAGAATAAATGCTTTGAGAAATTATCTCAGAATGCTCATAGGGTTGTCACGGGCATTGATGGCGATCACATATGTAAAACTTGTTAAGTATAGTAAATCATCAGGGGTAGACCAATAATAGAATGTAGCTGCTATAAGAGTATTTGCCTCATTAAAGGTAACTTCCCGGGAATCAAACTGATTCTGTTCCCAAGAATGTAATCAGCTACCTTTCCCTAGGTAACATTGCTGACATCTAAAGAAGATATCTCAAGATGTCTGGTCCTAAGAATACGGCCTTCCAGAAAATGTAACAGTCATCTATGGAGTTGGAAAAGTATAAATGTAGCCAGTCAGACTATGGAAGATGAGACTATTGACACATAAAAAGAAAGAGAAAAGTTTGAAAAAGCAAACAAAACCAAGTGGCTATATAAGTTGAAGGACCTAACTGATTACAACATAATATTAATCAGGAAATCGATTGTTTCAAATGGGTATTTAATGAACACCTACTACCTTTAGTGCCGTGCAGTAGATGCTCCGAGACTTAGAAAGGTAAGAATCTTGAGAGGCAGAGGATAGTGGTTGTTAACAGAATGGATATTGGAGCTGGATAGTCTGGATTTGAATCCAGGTTCTGCCACTTACTTACTATGGGATGTTGGCGGAATTACTGTGCCTTGGTTTTCCCATCTGGAAAATGAGGATAATAGTTTTGCTTACTTCACAAGGCTCTTGTGAGGATTAAAGAAGTGACTATATAAAGAGTACTCACAACATCGTAAGTTCTACCAATCAGCACTTTCAGTCTGTTGCTGTGTGCCCAGCACTATTCTAACATCTGCAATGCCATGAAAGAGGAGAGGTACTAAGGAGGAGCCATGGGAGTTCGGAATTCAGAGAACACCTCATGTGTGCTGGTCAATAATCTGCCGGCCTGTAGAACCATTCTTCAGTTCTGTATCCTTGGGATACATTTCCCAGGCTCCTTTGCCAAGTGGATTCCAGTAGGCTTAGCCAATGGAAGGCACTGGCAGAAGAAGAAAGGGCACGGAAAAGAAAAGACACATATTTCTTTTTCCTACAGTGTGTCCTCCGAGTCCCAGTTCCCACCAGACAGCTTTTCTGTAGTTCTTGCTTTCACTAAATGGCCTCATCTTCTGGGTTATTGTAACCCCACTTTCTCCCACCCTTGTCTGCATCTAAAGTGCCAGCATCTACCTGTAATCCCACCTCCTCCCGCTACCCCTGCAGACCTAGGCATGCTAGCAGTTCCCTACTATCCTAACCTCTGGGTTGCCTCTCTAGGCTGTGTTTGGCTTCTTAGCAGTTCCATCTCTATGCAAACAATTCCTCTTTATGAACTGCCTGGAGGCATATCCGTTTTCCTGATTTGACCCTGATTATAAAATGCTATAAAGCAAGCTGAGTCTTGTAAAATGGGTAAGACTGGGTTACACTAAAATGAAGATAAAGGACATTCCAAATCGACTGCATGCCCAAAGAGGATGAAATAAATCACAGTCTTAAACTTTCAACAAGAAGGTCAACAGTAGTTATATTTTATTAAATGCACAAGGTTGGCTGCATCAACCTTATGTACATGACGGTTAAAAAGTTCCAGAACTAGCCGATCTGGATTGGAATCCTGGTTCTGTCACCTATTGATTGCGTGCCTCTCCTTGCCTCAGCTTCCTCATGTGAAAAATGGAATAAATAACAGCACAATGAGGATAAATTAATTATTCTACATCAGGAGCCAAGAACAGTGGACGGCACAAAGCAAGAGCTTCTATATTTGTGGCTTCCATTACAAATTGACAAACAAATTTGTCAGCACAGATTTATATGTTGTTAACTCAACTTCTTGGCATTTCCATTCAAAATAAGCTCAAAACCACAAAGAGTGAAATTGTTCCTAGGAGTACAGCTTGCTGAGGGCTGGAGCTCTGGCTATGCAGGTCGCCGCTGTGTTCCCTGCACATGTCACTTGCCTAACTCTGTGTAGGAGGCCAATACGAGGAGTGAATGAGCCGAGATCCAGAAGCTATGTTTTGCTGACTTCCAAAGTGACGAAGACAAATAAAAACTTGGCATGTTTTTTAGATATTAACAAATTATTAAGTCACAGAAACAATAACAAATAACTGTCCTAGGAAAGATCAGACAGTCACAGGATCACAGCTCCTACCTGTGATCTCGGCCCTGTGCTAGGTTCTGAAGATATGGGAGTGAAGAATTGTGCCATCATGAATCTTTATGCCAGTTGGGAAGACAGAAAATAATTACACTCCTTCATGCAATTTAAAATACTTAGCAAAATAAAAGATGGAATGAAATGAAAGAGAATGTCAGTGTTTTGAAAAACATAATAAAGTGGGATAACAGTGAGGAAGTGGCGGCGTGCTATTTTAGATAATACTGTCATGGGAGGACCTCTTGAAGAAATGACATTTGAGCAGAGACCCACACACAGTAAGGAGTGACCCCAGGGTCTCGCTGTGGAAAGTAGGTTATAGGCAGACGGAACAGTTAATATTAGTTTTGACATGAACCTTACCCTCAGTAGGGAACACATTGTGACTCCTTCCAAATGTAGGTGTCTACGATACAAGATTCTTTAACCCCACTGAATAAAATTAAAAACCAATGAGTTATGATGGAACTCTGTGAAGAAATATACATCTTTGGAATCACAAAGAAATCAGCGCTTTCAGGGTTTTGCTGAGAAATAGCAAAACAGCATAACACACCCTTTATATTAATTTGTGCACAGTGCGTTCTCTGATCTGGACGAATGAACCCTCACAGAATTTATCAAGTTAAACTACTTCCACCAACATGAAGATATACACTCATTTTTCTCAGTTTGGGCTGGCTAAGTTTGTTTTGTATAAATCTCGTGCAACTTTTACTCAATCTACTGTACTGGTGGTATTTATTTGCCTTTTTGGAAGTATCTCATGCAGGATAAAACAGGTAAAAACCAGAATTTCCCCTAGGTCTAGAAAATCAGTACTAGCCAATAGAACTAGAGTGCGTGTCACAAACGAAATTTTAATTTCCTGGTAGCTACATTTAGAAAAAAAAGAAAGAGGTGACATTTATTTTAGTACATTTTATTTAAACCAATCTATCCAGAATGTTATCATTCCACATGTAATCAGTCTTCAAATTGTTAATGAGATAGTTTACCGTTTTTTTTGTTTGTTTGTTTGTTTTTAATGCAAGTCTCAAAAACTGGTGTGTATTTTATACCTGGAGCATATCTCATTTTGGACTAGCCACATTTCACGTGCTCAGTAGTCACACTAGGTTCCTGGCTCCTGTCACTATTAGACCTAAAACGTTAGAATGAAAGTACCTTTTCAACACTGGGATTAGGTTGCCATATTTCTCAAATAAAAATAAAAAAAAACAGGATGTCCAGTTGAATTTAAATTTCAGATAAACAATGAATAATAATTGTATGAGATATATTTATACTAAAAATGCTTATACTAAACATACTTAAAGTAAAAAGATATTCATTGTTTGTTTGAAATTCAAATTTAACTGGCACTCTTGTATTTTATCTGGCAACTCTAATTAGAACAGAAGGGTCAAGCTTTTGGCTATATAGTCAATAAATTATGGGGAAAGTTCTAATGAAGTATAAAAGAATGACCACACATTAGAATGCCACTATAAAACTGCCATGTTCACTTTTTAATTTAATATTACCTCACAAGAATTTTCCTAAGATGCAACATAGCTCTCACAATTATTATTATGTACTAGTCTTCCATTTAATAAAAATGCTTTGTGATGGGGGAGGGGCTGTCTCCCAATATCCACTATGACTTTCAAATTTGTATTTCCTGCCTATATGTCTTCTTCTAATCCCATACCTGTATTTTTGTCTACTGAACATCTTTATTTTGTCATCCAGGCCTATCAAATGCAACATTTCTTAATACAAAACTTGTATAACCTTTCTAGTATTATGTGTGTGTGTGTGTGTGTGTGTGTGTGTGAGAAAACTTTATTCCTAAATGAGCAAGCCAAGACAGTTGTCCAAGCCAAAAACCTACAGGTCATTGTAAGCTCTCTCTTTTTCTTAACTTGTTATCCTGCATTGATCCTCTCCATCACCTGACTTGTTCAAATTGATCTTCTAACACTTCCTGAATCTCAAATCTTCTCTATTCACACAGCTCTTGCTTTATTCAGCCCTCATAATTTCTCCTTTATAGTTCTACAAATGAATTTCTTCTTCTTTTGGATTAGTTTTTGTCCCAAGATTAGTTCCCACATGGTAATATATCTATGGGTATCTTAAAACATATGGACAAATTGATTTCTAGAAGTATTGTACCCATTTACATTTCAACTATCAATAGGAAATACAGCAATTTCACTGCGACATTGCCAGTTGAGGCGCTTATTGTTTGGCAACACAGACCTTTTTGTAAGGCATATGTAAGGCAATGGCTCCCTTCCCATCTTTCTGCCCCGGACCCCCATCAACCATACTCAAATAGGTATCCTTATCATTTTCAGTTCGTTGTTTGTGAACATCATACAAATTCTTTATGGGGGAATTAAATACTATATTAGTTGAGACATAAAATTAAAATGCCATCATTGCCACCTTATAACATAGTATAACATAGGACCCTGCCTTTAGCAAATTATAAACAATGAATGAGCTTATAAAATCTTATGGGTTTTGGAAGATGAACGAAGGAAGTGGTATGAAGTGTGTTTACAAGATGAAAATGGTCACTTAAACTTTAGATATTTCCTGCCCAGCTGAAAAGACAGTTGCTAATTGACCCTGAAAACTATAAATATTTTCATATTCTTTTCTGTTAAAGGATGCATCTTTAATCGTGGCCATCTTTTAGTCTGGAAGAGAGCAGAAGCTATCCATATACATTTATTAACAATGTGATCTTTCTGTATTTTTCCTGAGGTATTCTCATTCTTTGAATGTATCCATGGAGATGGCTCCTTTTTTTAGCCTAAAACATGGATGCAGCCATTTGATATGTGGGAGATCCATGACACGATGCCCAATGGTGTGACATGGGAACTCATAAAACAATAGCTGCTCTGTCTTTAACATTCAAAAGCCAACTCATTTCTAAGTGGCTGTAGATTCACATAGGAAAACTGGATATTTGTTTAGTGTTTCTCCAAAATGAACACAACAAGTCTGACTGAGTCCTTGACAATGCTGGTGCTGGCTACACCCAATGTTCTGTGTGTAGTACAGTGTCAGATGAATAACAGCCACTCAGTATACACTTGCGGATGCATGAATGAAAGCCCTGAACACAGAGAGAAGAGGCAAGGACTACTCAAAAAATGTGGGCACTGCAAGTTACTTGTACTCGGGAAGAGCAGACTTTCTTTGGCCTTTTTAGTTATTCCCAGATGTTCTACCAGTCACAATTTTGCAAAAGCTACAAGAATGGGTATTTCGAAAAAATCTGGGGCATGTAGAAGGATTCTAAGAAACAAGAAGTACTGTAAAATGCAATGTTTTCATTTAGAACTTGACTCCTGGGTTGTGCCAATGTTTACTTGACGTTTCTTATCCCCCAAATACTGTTTTTGTCTTTCACTAATTTGGAACTGCCTTGACTTCTATGTGATCTCTTCTCTTAACCTAACTAGTCCCTGCAACAATATGAGATCAACCTACAAAAGAGTTAAAATGTTCATATGTCAATACATTCATTGTGTTTTTTTTTTATTGTTTGTTTGTTTGTTTCAATATTCATTGAGCGCTAATAAGAACCTAATTGCTAACCCGTCTTCTCTGCGGTCTTAAATCTTTCAGGGAATTGACACCGTTGACCATTGCTTTTTAGAAATGCTGCTTGAAGCCTTTAGGACGTTGTTCCACGTTTGCTCCTCTGACTTTTTCTGCTTGCCCTGAATTACTTCCTCTCCTTAGTTTTCTGCTATATGCCACCCAGTATGTTCTCCTTAGGTGATGTAATGAGCCATGGTTTAGAGGAAAACTGATCTTCCTTTATTCTCCCCCATTTCAGTTAAAGCCATTATCATGGACCCAGTTGCTAAAGTCAGAACGTATAGCATCTTCCTTGGTTCCTCCCCTTCCCCAACCTGCCTCATCTTATTGGTGTCCAGGTCTACTGATGCTCATCTGTAATGTGTCTCCACTTTCCTTTTTCTATTCCCAAAGCCCCTCATCCATGCCCTCTTCAACATTCACATAGACAATTGTAATATCCACTTTGACAGAATTCTCTTCCTACCAGCACTTTATTCTATTACTGGTTGGCAATATGCCTTGCTATAAAAACTACAATTTCCAGCCTCACCTGAGTAGCATGAACCCACGACTGTGTTACAGTTTGGGGCTAATGGCATGTAAGTGGAAAGCTCTTGAATAAGGATACACTCAACTACCACTTGTCTTTCGCCCTTTAGCCTTCTCTTTCTTCCTGCCTGAAATGCACATGTAATGTGAAAATGGAGCAGCCATCTGCAACCACAGGAGAAAGGCATGAAGATAAAAGGCACACACCAGCACAGATAAGTGCTAAGTCCCAAATGATAGAGTCATTGATGGAGTCCATATTGGCTGTGGATCGCCTACCTTCCTTTGGTCTCCTTACGCGATGGAGAAAAACAGTTTAAATCACTGTTCGACATTATTTTTCTGTTACATAACTGAGGAATGCAAGGGAAAGTATCCATCCCCCTAACCTGTCTATTACATCTAGCTTTCTTGCTCCATTGTCATTCCCAATTCTTTTGTTAGAATTTACTTTCCAAAACATAGCTCTGATCCTATTATTTGCCCCTGTCTATGAATCTCTCCTTGGTTTCCTGCCTTTGTAATGTGCTCTTTGCTCTGGCTTTTATGCAAAAACTTTACAATAAGGCTTGAGTTTGTATTTCAGGTTATAAGACCTGAATACATGCAAACCCTGTACTGTTTTCTTTTTTAAAAAGCAAGTTATTGATTTAATTAAAATATATAAAAAATAAAATAAAATAAAATAAATAAAAATAAACATAAGCAAACCCGTACTTTTAAGCCATCAGAAAATGGCATGCACTTCTATAGCTTTCCACCATAGCCATGTTCTTTTTTCTTCCAGATGAATCTTTCTCTGCCAGCTCTGCTAAATAAACTTCTATTCATCCTTTAGAGTCAAGCTTGAATATCATCCCCTCCCTGAAACTTTTCTCTGTGCAGTTTCCAAACTTAGGGAAAATTTAACCACTTCCTCCTTTTTGTCTAAGAGTACTTCATTTGTAGCATTATCCCATAGCTGTTAAGAGCAAATATTTTGGAACTGCCTGGACTCAGATGCTGTGGGTTAGAGGCTGACTGATCTTGAGAAGAGTGCCCCGTATCTTCATCTGTGAAATGCTAATAACCTTAGCATCTACCTCAGAGAGCCATTAGGAGAATTAAATGAGTTAACACATGTGGATTCATTAGAAGAAGATCTGACATGTATAAAGTGCTCACTGGCCATTAGATATTATTATTAGCTATTATACTCATATTATCTTTTAGTTTTATATATATAGTGTCTGTTCCTCCTACCCTCTGAGATATACTGCCTATCCTGGGTATAGACAATCTATCTTTCCTGTTTCTTAACCCCAGTGCCAAGCACAGAATTTGCCAAAAATACATATTTGACAAATGTTGGCTCCAACAAATTAGATTGAGCAAGGAGTACATGTAAATCCCATTCAATGCTAAATGTCAGGCTAAATGTTCATTTGAATCATATGTTGTATATGTTAAATAATAGAACGACTATTAATCCCCATCAAATACAAAGCCTTCTTAGAAAGAAAACCACTAAGATAGAGGAACAATTACTTCCATGGAAGTCTGAGCAGCTTTAGGTTGGGATAGAATAAAGTCAATCATGGTAAGAGAGCCTTCTGCTACATAACTTCCCATGGAGTAGGTAAGATATAGGCACGCACTAATCATGTTTAGAACACAGGATTGTGTCCACTGCTACCTCCTCAAAAACAGTTTTTAATTCAGAAAACAATCCTGACTTTTTAAAGTATGTCATAAATCCTTCCTTTACTGACTCTAAGTCTCCAATACTATTATATGCTACCATTCTCTCCTACTACATTCTTTAAACATGTCTGAAGCCTTCTAAACATGGCAGGCACTACGCTAGGCACGAGAAATACAAAAATCAGTAAGACCCTGGAAACGGGGGAGGGAAGCCCAGGGCACAGAATGTTTTACAAAGTGATGAATACCTCTTGCCTCAGAGCATGATTGTGTCAAAGAAAGTTATGGGTGTTGAGTGCGCAGGCGACATCCAGCATTTCATTCTGCTCAGATTTGAAAAAGCAAGGAAAGAAGAAAAGTCTAGAATGAAATTTGGAAAGGAAGAAACCACACTTTTATCAGCTTCACTGTGGCCCAGCAATATTTTATTTCAAATGGAAGGCAGCGGAAATGGGTGAAATGTGGTGTCTCACAAAGAGAAATTTTATTGGCACCCTGCATACTTCTCTCACAAACTCTGCCTCCTCCTCCCAAAAGAAATGAAAAAAAAAAAAAAAAAAG
The DNA here is from genome assembly GCF_004115265.2 of Rhinolophus ferrumequinum. Lineage (NCBI taxonomy): Eukaryota > Metazoa > Chordata > Mammalia > Chiroptera > Rhinolophidae > Rhinolophus > Rhinolophus ferrumequinum. The sequence goes on from NC_046300.1 coordinate 20,526,316, forward strand.
AAAAGAAAAGAAAAGAAAAGAAAAGAAAAAAAGAAAGAAAAAAATTATTGAGGTTACTAAAAGAACTGAAAAAATCCTGGCAGGATAATTAACGTATGACAGGTCAGTCATCCACATGAAAAAATAAAATGTAAGAAATCATGGCTTTGTCAAGAACTTGGAGGTTTTTAGACTGGAAGCAATTTGTACAATGACTATTTTGACCATACAACTTCCTAATCTTAGTTCCCATAAAGTCTGGGTGGGGGCCAACTGGAATGATTCGTCTCAGCTGCACAGATATCATCCACAGAGGAAATAAAAGGATTTTAAACATTGGAGTCATTTCCTTTGGTTCTCAGCTCTTTGAGGAAAAAAAATTCCTTTTGGTCAGTGATATCTCCAGCTCAATTCCTGCAGCCCAGCTTAGAAAAATAACAAAATCTGTTCCCTGAAACACTTTCCAATCAGACAAGTACAGCTTTCAACTCAAAACATTTAAGTCCAATAAAAGACTTTCCTTTGCCAGAGGGGTCTAGGAAGACTAACACCTTTTTAAGGTTCAGACTGCTCTCTTAACAAGTTACATAAAAATCCACAACCAGTGTAAATGTCAGATGTGAAAGGATGTGTTCAGGAGAGAGATCCGTATAATCAAATCTGGAGCTGCTCCTTTGGAACTGGTGCTGAGGGGTCTTGCTGAAAATAACAGGGCCCATTTATGACACACAGCACAAATGGTAATAGTAAGCACCTTTTCAAGTGGAACCTTAGCAGCTTTGGGATGGTTACCTGCATGTGTTGAGAGTGGAAAAACAGCACTTTCTAAATATATCCTCCAGCTAAGGACTTTTGGAACGGCTGCAAAGATTATATAGAAAAGATGGAGTGTCAGAATACTCCACTATGCATATATGCATTCTAAGTGCCAAAGGTGGGAGCCCAGTGCACGCAGTATTGTTCACATGCCACAGAATTTGAAATATTAGACAGTCTTTGTCCAAGATTGATCTACAGGAACAGAAAGTATTAGAGCTCGCCTCACCACTGTCTTGTGTTTTGTTGAGTTACTTTTAGTTTATTTCCCTGCAAAGCCCTCAGTGTTAATTCTCAAGTTTTTAGGCCAGTTACTTGGTGAAAAAGGAAACCGTAAAGCAGGCTGGATCAAATATCGAGTGGAAAACATAAATCAATGGAAATACATTTGTATCTTGATATCATATCTTAAAGTTTAAAGACTGTTTAAGTTACTAGTGCCAGGAATGCTTGTATATAGTCTTATAGATTTTAATTATTAAATTTAAGAAGGATTCAAAAAATACTTATAGTCTCTAGATAATAATGCATTCAAACTGTAATGCCAGGTGAATAAATTTGCTTGTTTCACTCATCATATGCTGCAGCTAAAGAATAATTTTTTTTAACCTTTTGGAACGCTCAGACCCAAATCTTGGAAATATGTGATGTATTTATTTACTATCAAAACACAAAATGACAACAATCTCCCGCTTGCTAAATAATCCTAACAACTCTCTGTTGAGACATAGGAAAGACAACCTTTCTGTGGTGAAGACTTTCCCAATATTTTCTTTCTCTTGCCTTTTATTTTTAACAAAGCTGAATGAGTAAGTTAGATAGTATAGGGAAGTTTTTGCTAAATGTATCAGAAACACATATTTCCGAAACCCTTATATAACACACACACACACACACACACACACATTAGTACCATAACATTAGAATTTTAATTCCATGTAAATTTAAATCAAATGTTCCTGGAAAAGCTCGCCTTTTACTTTCTGATTTAGGCTCTCCAAGGAATTCCAAATTCAGGAGCACAGTGTCAGCAAAGTGACTGAACACGAACAGATACTAAATTTTTGTTTTAGTTAGTCTTGTGACACATGTGTTTTCATTCTTTCTGAAGACACAGTAGGCCCCTCAATTTTTAAGTCATAATATGAAAATTCCACTTTGTGATTATTCTTATAAATGGTGAAATGATTGAGCAATATTATCCAAATAAAGGCAAAAATGGTGTTATTCTTTATATATGATGGTTCTATAAGTAGGGCTCATGACTTCCATGTTTTTATGCCTACCAATTCAAACTCTTTTTCCAGGTTTCCATTTATAACTAACAACAGACATTAGCAAAGTGTTGAGCTAAATATAGGGTCCTTTCTCATGGAGTAGTCCACAGACCGAACACAGAGACTCACAGAGGCACCACCTATCAGAGGAGAGTAAAAACTGAACTCCGTATATGCTATGTACTAACTATTAAAGTCACACAAACACCCAAGCACAGAACTAGTTGTATGATGTGATCTGTTCATGTACAACAATGATTAGAATGACTGTTAAATTTGAGAGTCACACTTATTTTTAAAAAAGCAACTTTTGACTTCAATCAATTCCCTATTGAAAGGATTTTCTTTTCCCTTTGTCATTAACTAAAGACTAGTTAGTTAATGGTAAACTCAAATAGTCTCCGAATAAAATGATTGTAAAACACGTAGCATAGATCCTAGCGCATAGCAGGTGCTCAATACCTTGTGGTTTTAAACAAGAGAAATATATGGTGTGTGTCAGTAATTTTGCAGGGAAAACCAGGCTAATACAACTAAAGCATTGCTGGAAATAGTCCAATATCATTAAGTGGTAAATTATCTGACATCGTCAATGAGAAGTCATTGAAAAGAGACTTTACCAAGAGTTAAAGTAGATAAGGCAACTTGCACAGGGTAAGTATAATTTGAAGTTACCCAATAATTCAAGTCTGGTTTACAATGGAAAAAGGCTACAGAGAAGGGTATTCTGGGAGGTGGACATGAGTTAAAGCCCAAGGGTGGTATAAGCATAATGTGTTGGGGGAATAAAGTAAATGCCTGCTCAGCATTAAAGGTATATGTTGAAATAGAATGAAAATACTGTGAGTGAATACACATTTGGGGGACCCTTTAAAGCCGTGGTGAGGGATTCAGACTTGATGAGAAATGTAATAACAAGTCATAGGTAGATTTTAAGCAGCTAAGGGATATAATTAAACCACTGTTTTAAAAAAAGGCAAGGGATCTGCAAAAGTACCCTAAGTCCAAGTGTTCTTTACAAGAACTTATGCTCACTGCAGCTGCATGATAGATGGCTACAATTTTATTCTGATTTCTAATCACAACCAAAATCACATGCGTGATGATTTCTTGGTGCTATATTCATGTATTGAGAACCTAAGATATGGTTAAGCCATTCATTATTTTATTCTTCCAGACATTCATTAGATAACTACTTTTATGTGCCAAGGACATGCTAAGCACAAGTGAACAAGAAATGGACAAGATACAGTCTTATTTTTTAATCTGAAATAATATATAATTCTTACTCTTGATAAGCTCATGGTTTAAGAGGAACATGAAAAAAAAATCACCGATTTTATCCAGCTTGTTAAGTGCTGGTTAGACTTTTGGGTGTACAGAGAGTTTTATTAAGGGATACAGAGGAGGGATATCAAAGTTAGCTTGAGCAGGAATGGAGGCAAAGGGAAAGCTTTGAAGACTTGGTGCTCATCAGCTGAGTCTTAAAAGTCAAGGAAAAAAAAAGAGAAGGCATAGGAAAGGGGTGACATATAAGAGGTTAAGTGGCCAGGCTTCAGAACATGGCAGACCTGAATTTATATTCCATATCTGCTATTTCATAGCTGTGGAGACTTGGACAAATTCCTTGTCTCTCACACCTACAAAGTGAAGATGATAATTATAACGATTTGAAAATACTGCCTATATACCTGACTTTTATTCATCTTTTGTTATTGGGATATATTGAGTATTACAATTTTAAAACAGCTTTTTCCTTTCTTAAAATGTGTATACACTTTTTTTTGGCAAATTTGGCTATATATATATATATATATATATATATCTCGAAAATAAGACCTAGCCGGACAATCAGCTCTAATGCATCTTTCGGAGCAAAAATTAATATAAGACCTGGTATTATATTATATTATATTATATTATATTATATTATATTATATTATACTATATAAGACACGGTCTTATAGTAAAATAAGGGTCTTATATTAATATTTGCTCCAAAAGATGAATTAGAGCTGATTGTCTGGGTAAGTCTTATTTTCAGGGAAACACGGTATATACACACTGGGGGTGCCAAAAAAATGTATACAAGTGGACACTTTGGTCAACGTTGGTCAAGCAGTAGTTCGCTGATATCGGAAATGTCTGGACACTGATGGTAACCACTTTGAGCACCTCCTGTAATAGCAGAAATCAAACATGACTTGTATTCATCTTTTGTTACCTGTATACATTGAGTATTACAATTTGACAGGTTTTTTATCCTTTCTCAAAATATGTATACATTTTTGGCACCCTCTGTATATATGTCTTAGCATAATTTCTGTATATAGTAGGTGCTCACTCAATACCAGACTTTATTATTAAATGGGGAACATGATGCTTCGGGCAAAGGAAACAGGTGCCAAAGTGCCTTTGTATATGATATGTAAACAGTGGGTATGGTTGGAATTTTGGAAGAGATAAGAATGGAGCTGGGCCATCAGTATGGCCACACAGGTTGCTCACTGAACAACTCCAGTGGTGCTGTTTACACAGACTATAAAGTGAATACTCCCTAGGTCCTGAGTTGTGCAGGGCACACATTATACAAAAAGTGCAGTATCTCTGGTGTTAGTGAGTAGAGGACAGGGCAGATCATGAAAGACCTTATATTTCATAATAAGTAGTCAGAAGTCTATCATTTTTGACATCTCATTCCAAATTTACATATGTAATTGAATTCTAATGAAGATATACACCTTTAAAATTTCTCATTATTGAATAAATGATTGCTTTCTTCTTGTTGCATTTTAATGCTTGTAAATTATACTGACACCACTCACTATTATTGTTTTTCTAGGTATTTGCTATATTTTAATGGATTACGTGACAAACACTTATTACCCTTAGTGTAATAGATCTTGGTTTTGCAGATATAGTAAAATATGGTCCCTCATCTATATCCAAAGAATTTGCAGTCCAGAGGAGAAGACATAAATGTCAACCAATAATTACACTAATCAAGCAAAAAAACCTTCAGTAGTTGTCATATATCATGTTTTGACCTAGTTATTAGCAGAGCATACATATATTTTTCTATTTTTATTTTTCCCACTTAACATTATACTATAGCCAGTTTTCCATGCTGCCCCGACGTCTTAACAACTCTTCAAATAGTTGCAAAATACTCCATCACTTTAACCAGAGTTTAGTCACTTCCCATTTTTTCATATTTAGGTTTTTCCAGATTTTTCATTAATACAATGCAAAAATTACATTCATGTAATTCATGTGTATTACTGAATTACATTCAGTAATACAATGCAAAAAATACATTCCATACTTAAAATATTATTTCTTTAGGAAAAACATGATATGCTTGAGTTTATTGGCTCAAAGAGTTGGAAAGTTTAGTGACTCTGAAATGTCATTAAAAAACAAATCTTTGCTTTGGTTTTAAATGAAGCTGACAGGAAAGAGGCATCTGTACTGCCCCTCTAAATTAAATGTTTTGTTGACTTCTCACAATAACGTTATCAATAATTTCACCCATTAGCAATTTCCATTGTTTGGGTCCATGTTTTGTGGCTTAAAAAAATCCTAAGGGCCTGTCCACTTTAAGTGAGCTGTTGCTCACTGGACCAAGGACATAGTCAAGTTTTAATAATGCACATATTACCTAGGAGGCCTTTTTTTCTTCCTCCCTTGCCCCCACCACCGCCTGGCCAGGACAGCTCAGACATACATGTGACCTGGGCAAAACATCAGTCCCAGTTTCTGGCTAGAGAGAAGAAAGCATTTTCTCTCTAAACTTAGATACCAAATTTGCATTTCTGGAGTGGATCTGAAGGTCATAGCCTCTGTGTTACCATATGTGTGCAGTTAGCTAATGAGACCTGGGAATTCTGAACACAACCATCTACTAATTATTTAGAGAACAAAGCCCGAATAAAACCAATTGTGGTACAGAGCTTCAGGTAAGACTTTAACTGCTGAATTAAAGCTAAACAAGAAAGCCTTTACATTTTTTCCCACTGTCTGTTCAAAAAATTTAAGCGACTCTGGCAATGTCAAAGCTGTTAACTCTGGAGGAACACAGATTCCATGGGACAGAATGTTCTAGAGACCATTGCACAGGGACTTCATAGTTGCTTATCGATAACAATCTTCAGCTTGACAAGAAATCTGACAAAATACTTCCATGCTCTGCCTAAGAATGACGTATTTGGGTTACAACTATTAAATGGTTATCTTTCTTATTAAATGGTTACGTTACTTATTACAAAAATCCTATCAATGAAAACTGACTAAATGCAGATGATAGTTTAGGGAAGTAAGATCATTCTCTCAATAGTCCCAATAAATAGGATCTAGCTGTAAGATCAGTGTCTGGAAGCAGAACATCAGGTCTAAGACACATATCTCTCAAGGACTACACTAGAGAGAAATGGAGTTACAATCCAAACATTATCAAATTCAGACTCATACTTGGGCAGGGATTTCTAAAGGCAGGCCAAGGAAATAAGACATGTGCCTAAATAGAGCTGTTGAAAAAACTCAGCACAGATGTTCAAAGTTTATTTAAAACACAAGAGGATGAGACACTAAGCAGCCTTTGGTTTGGAGTTAGAGACTTGAAGGCAACTTGAGACAATACAAATTATGAGGATGGGGCAAGAACCTTTTGAGAAAAACCAGATTTAAAAAAAAAATAAATGACCTCAGCAGGTATCTCGATTATTTGCTGCAAGAACTGGTTCATGGATAAATTCAAAACATTAAAAGTCTTTTTGATTAAACATTATCATACCTTTAGAATCCAGATAGAAAATAGTTATTTATCCCTGGGTTCATCTATCAAGGAGATAATGACCCCAAAACACTTTCCACAGCTAAATGCAAGCTATTTAAAGAAAAGGGTGCCTGGGTAAGTAATTGGGATGGAGTGCTCTCTTTAGAGGTCTTAACCTTATTCTCAGGAGCAAACAAGGGAGGCAGGTCAAACAGAACTTAAATAAGATGAAAGAGATCATTTGCTCTGAAATTCTGTCACACAGGCCCTTTACGGACGCATATGCCTCATTCTGAATCCTGAGCGTATGAGAAACTATGAACCGCATATTGTCTGCCTACTACCATCCACAATGCTGTGAGATTTGCCCACATAAAATGGATTTGACTGATGCTTGCTTTTACATTAACACATGCAGAAGGCTAGGCATTTGTCAATATAACTTAAACACAAAATTGAAGTTAACAGAAGACCATTCTCAAAATCTGAAAAAAAAGAAAACTACACAAAACAAAGTAAACAAAATATTTTCAAAAGGCACAATCTGCATATTCTTTTACATTTGTATTAAGTGAGATAACAGAACTAGAACTCCCGATCAATACATTTTATAGTGGCTTGGAAGTGAGTGGGTAAAAACTATTGTATGTTTCTTTCAAACTGTCCACCTTTACACAAATTCAAAACACTGTGTTTGTGTCTGTTTGTCATTAATAATATCCAGGATCATTTACTGCTGGTCTTTCTTATGGGGAATATTTTGAAGAAGGAAGAGCAAACCATGGAGGGCTAGGCTTTGGCAGACTTATATTTGGATGCTGGCTATATGATGTTTGACAAGTGTTTCAGCACCTGCAGGTTTGTTTCCCCCTCAGTAAAATGGGAATAATGACTCTTGAAGTTACTTGATTTGCACACAACAATGCTATGTGCTATTGAAAGTTGAAGATACGCATATCTTCAGGGGCCAAGCAGGTCCACAAGTGAGTGAAGTGGGCTGGTTTTAAGAAAATACCCTAGTGGTTTAGGCCCCATTAAAAAGTATTCACATCAAAATAGTTTGAAGCAATGTTGCAGCCAAACAACATTTCCTCACTAGACAAATTTGCCCTGTTGATGAATTACAGGCATGTTCTAAGAGACTCCAAGACTCTAGAATGCTGAATAATTATTTTACCACGGCTGAGTTTCACAGCACATTCGTACAAATATATCTCTTGCCTCCATAACCACTGCTTACTTGTTTCCGAGGATGCCATAGCTCATCATCTGCTCATTCCCCAGCTCATTCTGGTAACATCGTCTCACCTGGCAAACAAACCAAAGACCCCCTTCCTGACCCCGGCATTGGGAATCATTTTTTTTGGGGGGGTGGGTTCACTGGTTTCTTGGTAGTTGGTGGAAAATTGGCTGAAGGTTGAAGAGTTTACTTCCTCTGCTTAAGGATGTTCAGATGGGAAACACAAAATAAAAAGGTTGATAAATGCTGTTCGGCCTGATAGCTCTTGATGCTACAGAAGTCTGGGTTAATAGAGGTACCATCAGTCTTTCTCCCAAAACAGAGCAACTATCCTCTGGTTTGCCATCGTGCCTGATGTTTTAACCAGCTCATGTGTCATGCTGGCTTTTTATTTTCTACAGAAGGTCACTTACTGGTATAAACTAGAACCATCTTTTCTGGAAAGTAACACTTTATATACATTTTTTCAAAGTTACCCTAAATTGCCCTAACAAGAATCAGAACTAAAGAATTTGCTCTCTACTAGTAAATTTTGAAGGACACAGAGAGAGGAATGATAGGCTGAATTGGACAATGTAATAGGAAGCATTTAGTAATATTAATAGTCCATATTAATTGGGTAGAGTAGGTGGACATGCAATGATGCAAAGTAGCCACATTAAATTTTCACACAGATTTCAAATATATACACACTTTCTCAATGCTTGAAGAAGCTGTTACTTAATAATTGTATACAGAATTTTAACTCATTATTACTTGTTTTACATTATCCCCTTACTATAGAAGAAAACCTCCAACAACCTAACCACTCTATGTCAGAACTTCACGAGGATTTCTATGGTTTAGGTAACACAGCAGATGCTTAATTACACAGACCTATGGGGATTTCATTTCAACTTTTTTGTAAATAAAATTTCATTTTATTAAACTAAACATAAACTTACAAGTAAATTTTCATGGAATGCTTTTAAAAACACTCTTGGATTACAAGTATCTCATAAATATTTTGCCCATCACACACACACACACACACACACAAACACTACAGATATACTGACATATATGTGTAATTATATATAATAAATATATAAATAAATATATTAATATATAATAAAAGTTATATATGTACACATCTATTTCACTGTGAGTTACTCTCAGTTAGTTCAAACAACAGAAATTGAGAGAGACTGGGGAAAATTCCACTTTTCATATGGGAATCTTTGGCTTGTTAAGTTTTCCTTCAGTTAAGAGCAAATATCTGCAAGCCATATATCTGATAAAGGGTTAATATCCCAAATATATAAGGAACTCATACAACTCAATAGCAAAAAAATACAAACACCCAAACAATCCTATTAAAAAATGGGTAAAGGACCTGAGTAGACATTTGCCAAAAGAGACATACAAATGACCAACAAGTACATGAAAAGATGCTCAACATCACTAATCATTTGGGAAACATAAATCAAAACCTCAGTGAGATATCACCTCATATCTGTTAGGATGGCTATTATAAAAAATACAAGAGTTAGCAAATGCTAGAGAGGATGTGGAGAAAAGGGAACCCTTGTATACTGTTGGTGGGAATGTAATTTGGAACGGCCATTATGAAAAACATTATGGACGTTCCTCAAAAAATTGAGACTAGAACTACATTATGATTCAGCAATAACTCTTCTGGATATATCTCCATAGGAAATGAAATCCGTATCTCACAGAGACAGATAACTGCACCCCCATGTTCACTGCAGCATAATTCACTATAGCCCAGACATGGAAAAAACCTAAGTGTCTGTCTATGGATAAATGGATAAAGAAATTGTGATATATATGTATATATTACACACACACACACACACACACACACACACGCACACGCACACACTAGAATATTATGCAACCTGAAAAAGAGATCTTGACATTTGTGAAAACATGGATGAATCTGGAGGGCACTGAGCTATAGTGAAATGAGGCAGACAAAGAAAGAAAATTTAAAAAGCATGCTCTCACTTACATGTGGAAACTAAAAAAGTCAAATATACAGAAGCAAAGAGTACAAAGATGATTTAGAGGCAGAAAGATAGGGAAATGGGGAGAGGGTGCATTAAGGGTACAGTGCTGCTGTTATATAGGATGAATATGTTTAGAGATCTAATGTATAGCATGATAGTCATAGTTAATAATACAGTATTGAATACTGGAATGTTTTCTAAGAGAGTAGATTTCAAGTGCTCTGACCACACATAGAAAAATGGTAACTATGTGAAGACATGTTAATTAGCTTGACGGTAGTAATCATTTACTATGTATATGTATGTCAAATCACCATGTAGCATATACATTAAACACAATTTTAATTTTAAAAATAAAATTTAATAGTTTTCCTATACCCAAATCATTCTGAATTTTATCACCTGTTTCTCTATGAAAAGATATGGTATTCGACATAATTTCTTTGTGTCTTACATATCAAATTAGAGATTTTATGATCTTTAACCACTTGTTCCTCAAAAATATCTCCTGACAATCCCTGAGGAACTTTTTTAAGCACAGTGTTTTAATATTTTTTTTTTAAAGGAGGCTCTAAATTATAACTCGCAAAATCTTTTTCACAAAAAGGTTTTCTTCTTTCAGTCATTCCTTCAATAGAAAGCTGCAGTTTGCACTTTAATTGCCTATTGTAACAAAAGTACCCCAAAGACAAAAATTCCAAGGTGACTTGTAATCTATTTCTCATGGAATTTTGCCACTTGATTTCAGTCAGTACAATTTCAAATGTGGTTATTTTTCACATCACCCTCAAACACAAAGCCTAGTGTGTTTTTTAACAGTTGCTTCCCTAAAATCTTTTGTTTTGGCTTCTGCTTTCCCATAATGGACAAGCACTGAGAATGTGAACAGCTGTGATATCTGCAGCTTAGACTCCTTATTTCTTTTTGAGAGAAATTGTGCCCTTATTCTTATTTTATATCTATTTTTGGTGGGTTACTTGGTTTGTTGTTTTTTACTGTGATGAAATAACATAAAATTTATCATTCTGACTTTTCTTTTTAATTTTGTGATTTACTATTTACTTTAAATAATTTTTACAACTTCAAGAATAATGAGGAATAATACTTTTAATAGCTTCATTTTATAAATTGGAACTATATACTCCAAACTTTGTATTCATAAGAATATACAAATAAACTAATATATTCAAATTTGTATATGTAAGTTTGTATATGTTTAAAAAGCAACGGTCAGCTAGTCCTTATATGTAACTATCACTTAACATAAACCCTGATACGTGGTAGGTGGTTAATAAATGTTTGTAAATTAAACAAATAAACATATTGATACATTTTATCAAACATCTTTTTTTTTTTTTTTTGCTCTGTGTGTGTGTGTGTGTGTGTGTGCGTGTGTGTTTCTGGCCTCTTTTTTTTTTAGGTTTTTTTTTTTAAATTAGTTTCAGGTGTACAAAACAACATAATAGTTAGACATTTACACCCCTCACAAAGTGATAACACCCCTCCCAATCTGCTCCCCTTCTGACATCATATATAGCTGTTACTATTCAGCTGACTATATTCCCTATGCTATACTTTACATCCCATGACCATATAGCAGCGCTCTTCACAATAGCCAAGATATGGAAACAACCAAAATGCCCATCCATAGGTGATTAGATAACAAAACTGTGGTGCATTTACACAATGGAGTATTACTCTGCTATGAAAAAGAATGAAATCTTACCATCGGCAACAATATGGATGGACGAAGAGAATATTCTGGTAAGTGAAATATCACTCGAACTGTTTTTAAGTGTACAGTTCAGTGGTATTAAATACATTCACATTGTTATGGAACCATCACCACCGTCCATATCCACAACTTCATCTTCCGAAACTGAAACTCTGTAAGCATTCAACAATAACTCCCCACCCCGTAACACCCTGCACCTGGCAAACACCATTCTGCCTTCTGTCTGTATGAATTTGACAACTCTAGGAACTTCACATAAGTAGAATCATGTAATTTTTGTGCTTTTGTGCACGGGACAGATGATTAGTACACTTAGTGAGGTGATTGCATTGCAAGGTGTATAAATGTTGTGTCGCTATAATATACACCAGAAACAAATATAATATTGTATACCAACTGTAGTTAAATAAAAAATAAAAATAAAAAATTTAAGAAGAAAAATTGTAGCTTTAAATGTGGCATAGAGGTATTTCAAAGAGATTTCATGAATCCAGATTTCTTCCAACTCAGGGCTGATGTAAGCGGAATGACCAATAAGTAGTCTATCTGAATGTCTAGTAATTAAAATGATCTGCCCTTTTCTTACGAGAAGTAGTATAAATTAAATGCAAATCTGGCTATTTTCTCTTTTTGCAAAACAGAAAGGAAACTATGTCAGTTTCTAAAAAGATCATATGAAATAGAGACCTTATATCACCAATATTTTACAGAAAAAGAGACATTTGACCCCACTTACAGCCACTTACAGAACCCTAACAGACGACAGTCATCTTACAAACCATAACAGTCATCTTTCAAATTCAATTTAGGTTTTTATAGTTTCGGTTTTTTGTTTGTTTGTTTGCCACATGCATGAGATTTTCTGTTTCACACTGAAGTTCTCATGTCTTTCCTAAAGGAAAAATAGCTATTTTAGTAGCAACATGAGTAATCAGTAAGTCAGTAAGAACAATGGCAATCATGAAATCAAATGACTATCCACCAGACCCTAAACAAAATATGTTTTTACTATGGTTTCAAACACTAAGGAAGCAAGAATCTTTAGGCATTTTTTTTGTTACCTTTGAACTTATAAAACAACAGAGTAAACAGTATCACAAAGGTTGAACAAAGAAGCATTTTGTTTGCAGAACCTATCCAACTCAATTAGAATGAATTCTACCACCTGCTGCTGTGATGGAATGTGTTTTTTCTCAAAGACATCAAGTTTATAGGCCTTGAAAAAATCCTGAGGGCTATCATATAGCCAACACCAAAATGTGTGAAAAAAAAGTCCTTTAAGTACTTATACTTTTTGCTATTAACAAAACCCGTCTCAATAAACACATGTCAATTCATGAAATATTCATTCCTTGAACACTTTAAATGTACTCAGACCTACATTAAATTATGTAAAATATGTAGCTCTAGACAATATGGTTCCTATGAGAAGAAATCCCAGTCCACGGCCATAGAAAAATTTACCTGATGTTATGTGCCAGACACGTTACAAGCATGGTCCCATGTAATTTTGAAAATACTGTTTTCATCATAGGCATAAATAACCTCATTTGATGGTTGAGGAAACAGATGTTTAGAGATGTTATATAATTTTTCCAAGAAAACTTAGATTATTATTTAGAAATTTTCTTGGTGTTGATTGTAATTGGAAAATCCTTGAAGAACTATGTGGGTTTTTTTTTTAATCTATATTTTTCTGAGATCCTACATTTGAAAGGATATTTATTATGTTGTTGCAAGTTTACATAAATTTTAGTAAACTGAACGCCCATTTTTGCCCATCTCACATTATTATATTTTGTATAGTATTTAAAATGTGTATTATTATATATACTATATACACAACCGCTATATATACAATTTCTCATATATCTGTGAAATCACGGATGAGTAAAAATAGATAACATCAAACCAGAATAAGGGATATTTCCATACTGATAAATAAATATTCTCAATTATAAATGTTTACTTTAAAAGAATGACTCTGGGAAACATGTGTATGTGCATGTGTTTGGTACCTTTGGTTTTTTTACAGGCCTATAGAACATATATCCAGCCATGTTTGTTCTTTCCCTTGATGTGACATCAAAGGCTCCTAGAGAGAAAGATAAAGCCCCTGGAAACTAAGTAACTCCTCTGAACCATCCAGTTTCCTCAATACCTTGGCAATAGACTCTCCCACCAGAATCCTGAGTAGTTTACAATCTAGATGAAGGACACAAACTAATCACAATAGCAGGAGAGATAAGGTAGCATAAGATCTTTGCTCCCAGATGGTGTTCAAAGGAGATAATATTGTATTATGTTCAGACAGGATAGGAAGAGTCTACTGAGGACTTTTTGAGAAGGTACATTTTGAAAGAAATAATTGGCATAGCCTCATTGGGGTAAGAAGAGAGAGTATTTTATGTGTATTAAAATAAATGTAACTTGAAAAATAGGAAATTGAAAGACTGGAGGAGAAGAACAAATAGAATACCTGGACAAAAGGGTTTCTGTTAAGCTAGAAGACATGGATTAGTAAGACTAATATTCAGATTATGGATGGAGGCAATATAACCTTATTACTTTATTTAAGCAATTTTAAACTCTACAAAAATTATTTAATTTTTTTTCCAATAAAATAATTTCTGCATGTGCAAAAGAGTTAGAAAGGTAGGTTATAGTATCAAATGCTTTCAACTATGAATTTATGTTTAAAACAGCAAAGCTACCTATTATATTTAATGTTTGTGGATAGTTTTACTTTTGCCTAATATGTATATTAACAGTGATTACAAGCAAATACTGAGTAAATATATGATTATAAAACACTTTTGAAGAAAAATGTGCAGTTGTATAACTCCAAAAGCATGTTATAAGTATATTTTCTTATTTATTCCAAAGACTTCTCAAAGTTAACAAATAATAACAACAATAACAATAAAGAAGGCTCTGAAGTATTTAATATGCTGAATTAGAAATAATAGGTATGACAGGATTATTTTTAACAGGAGAAATGTTTTTAGTTGTAATTGTCTGGTTGAGTTGAAGACAATAAATGGAGACCATTTCACTTAAAAGTGGATATTCTTTCCTAACTCTGGCTATAAGACTGTGACAATTGGCATTTTCTCAGAAGAGGTCCAGGATTACAATTCAATGTATAAAGTACCTACAGGACAATTCTAAGTAAACTTGATGCACTGACTGAAGTTACCCAAGTTACTATACAAACTAAGCTTTTCTGAAACGAAAACAAAAGTCAATATCAATACCAATGGAAGCGAATATTTGTTTATATATTGATCTCCTGTGACTAGTGGTAAAATTAACACTGGACTAGACTGAGTAAAATTCATAAAAGAAGTTCAGGGAAATATCGCACACTCCATATTCCAAAGAGAAATGTAGGTGTTTAAATAGAGCTGTTTTTGTTTTTGTCTTTTTTTTTTTTAACCTCATCCCATTATTAGAAAATTTTATAAATGTATTTTTCAGGTCATGTTGCTTCATGGGCTTCTTGCTCAACAGACTGTGAGCCTACTTGGTGGAGGTGCCTGTTCCTCTCAAAATGTAATCCCGCAGACTCATAAATTTCACAGAACATTTATTTTAGTTTGCTCTCATTTCAGGAAATAAAAGGTACCAGAAAAGAGGCTTTCTGTGGTGGTTAGTTTCTTCTTTGACTTGCTTTGTTTCCATGTGGACCAGCCCAAGGTAGGTATATTATTTTCTGGAAACCAAATAGATCCATTTACACATATACATTCCACGCAGGTGCAGTGTCACTTATTAGGATTGATGCAAGGGTAGGGACTACCTCATACCTTGTAATGACTCTACATAAAAACATGACAAAATATGATATTTACCCCTCCCTCCGGGTCCATGGGACTTAATACAAAAATCCACACTTCTCTCCCTTGCTATATAAACACTCCTTGTCAGTGAGTAAAGAAGAAAATTAAATATTAAATAAAACTGATTAACTCTAAATTTGTCCAATATATGGCCTCATATTTAGTCACCTAAAAATAGTTTTTAAGAAACATGTGTAACGTGGCCATGAATCTAGAACTGCTAAATATATTCATTCACATGCCTTCTTGAAACAATCTAGGTAGGTTCCATCCATCTCTATAAAATTAATATAGTATGCAGAATTATTTCTCTTACAGAAGAAATAACAATGTATGATTTCATTTAATAAAGAATGAACTATATCCTTCATGGATGATTTCGGAACTTTTTGATACTTGTCTTCAACTTTGATTTTAAGGACCCAATGAAATGTTAAAAGCAACACGAGCTTCCATAAATATAATTCAACCAGCCTGTGATAACAAAGGTGGAGGGAGTATTTCAGACTCTTAGAAGTTGGTATGCTTGGCACACGCAAACTACTCTCATATCCTATGGCTATTAGGCATGGAAACTTTCTATGGAATATCCATTACTCATTCTCTCTGCTCTAAACACATAGCCTGTCAGAAAAATGGCAGGGAGGGGGAGCAGGGGAGCACGCGGAGGAAGCCAAACTTAAAAATCAGGAAAAGGCAGAGGCAAGTGAATTCACTGAAGATTTACACCTTGTTTTCAATGCTTTCTTTTCATGTAATTTTCCCTGACTTATTAAGTTAGCACATACACTAGAAGCGAGAAGGAAACACATGGGGAAAAACAGAAAACAGCAAAACAAAACAGTGCAAATCTCTGTGACTTGTACAATAGCTCTTACTGGGTTCTTGTGTTTGAGTAGCTGAATGAACTGTGGTCTGTTTTTCATTACTCTCCATCTGGAGCTGTTGCTCGCTTTGTTCAGCAATTTCTGGTCATTTTGGCCTGATGGTGACTGTTTTGTTTTATGTTGCCATATTATACAAAATGAAAGCTGCCGCAGCCACCACCCAAGAAAGAACAATCTTGAAAACGAGAGGTTATGTTAAAAGAGTTCCTCACGACCCCTTCCGGAATAGAGAGTGAGTGTGTTTATCTAGGCCTTCCTACTGTACATAGCTTAGAGGGCGTGGGTGGGATCCAGGATGGAACAAAACCCTTTTTTTTAAATGCTAAGATAGAGTAAGAGTCTAGAGTTGGGTTAATACACCAAGGTTAATTTTGATGCCTTTTCTTTTCAACTCTAAGGAGACTCTTGCATGAACTTTAACATACCCCACTAAACACTTGCTTGCCTATAATACGCTAAATGCTGAACAAGTTATAAAAAAAATGAATTCATATGATACTTTTAAAAACAAAATAAATCAACCCTGTCTTCATAATATTTGGTTTTAATTGCATAGCTTCAGTCTGGAGGCAAAGTTGCAAATGATTCAGAAGCAAGTGTCTCAGAGATGACCAAATCTAATTTGTGTTCTCTAATGACAGCCTCAATGCTCTTAATGATTTTGTTTGAGAAAGCCACCTCAAATGCCCTTTCCATTTCTTTCTTTCAGAAAGCAATGGTCAGGAAGAATTCAAATTTTGCCTATTATTTAAAAAAGCAAAGGTAACATTCTCTCCTAATGCATTGCTATTTATACCTGAATTTTTTTTAAAAAAAGACAAAGAAACTTATAGTCTTATGCTACTCAGGTTACACAAAAAATGACCAAAATATAAATACAAATACAATTGAAATCATCTCAATATTTTCAAGAGCTATTTGGCTTTTTCTTGTTTTTCTTGTGGGATTTTTTTTTTTTTTTTTTGCCTGAAAAGACAATAAAACAGATTTAGAGAAATGTAAAGTCGATAATAATCTATTGCCCATATTCATACCACCTCAACCCAAACATTCATTTTGTTTTGCTTAAAATTGTCAGTATTTCACGTGACAACAAACATGAGGTATTGTTGAGCATCATCCATGTATTAACTCATCTAATGATCATATCAGGCCCTTTTATTACTGTCATTTTATAGATGGAGAAACCAAGGCACCCAACAAAGTTGAGTAATTTACCCACAGGTCACCCAGCTACTGAGTGGAGAAGCAGTGTTCAAACCAGGTAGTCTGGCTCCACCACAGACATAACCATAGCAATACTGACTCTGAAATATTTACCTAGCTCCATATTTATTATACACATTATTTTACATTGTTCCATATTCATTTAACTTCCTATAATACACATTTTCATAGTCTGAAACGGTTTAGTCCTCATGAATATAATTGTAATGGCTATAGAGCAGTTATATATGCTCCATAGGCTAGAAGTGGGATGCTTTCTATATTTGCTCTAATATAGAAAATCAAAGAGTGCTAAGA
Organism: Rhinolophus ferrumequinum; assembly: GCF_004115265.2. Taxonomy (NCBI): domain Eukaryota; kingdom Metazoa; phylum Chordata; class Mammalia; order Chiroptera; family Rhinolophidae; genus Rhinolophus; species Rhinolophus ferrumequinum. The sequence continues at coordinate 20,544,402 of NC_046300.1, forward strand.
GTACATGTGCATATATACACATTTAAAAAATATGTTGGAATACACTATTTGGGACAATATTCTCAGTGGAATTACTAATAGCAATTACTAACAGCAAAGTATGTCCTTTTTCCATACTGACTTTTTTTTTTAAAGCCTCTATAAATTTAGCCTTCTACTAATGAAAAAATGGATGCATCAGTTTCACAGAAACCAGAATTTGACGGCCTCCATGTTATAATGTTTGCTACATGAGTGGATATAAACTGTGACTGACAATTGCTTTAATTTGCATGTTTTCGATCTTTTACCTAACCCATCCTGAGGACACTATTCCTTCTCGTATGTATGTTTTTTTGTTTCCCTAACATATCTTCTCCCACTGGACCTGTAAATGGGAGGCCTCCTTGCTCCATTTCCATATGGTTTTCCTCCTACCTCAAATCTCCAATAGAGTCTCACATAAAATTTATAACCAATGAATCTTCATGTTTCACCATTGTCTACAGAACCCTGGTATCATTCCTCCTATTTCTCCACTAATGCCCCTGCATCAGTCACTTTTTCAAATGCCACTCCTGCTGATTTGATTCTTGACTATTTCACTTAATATTTAGATGGTTGTTTCAATGCCTGTCTTATCAGTTCCTTGAACTCCTCAGTGATGCTATGTTTTCTTCCCAACCTCAATACTTGCTCCCATGGTCATCATTAGCAACTGTGAATAATGTTCCATAAATGTAATTGCTGTAGCTTCCCAATGATACGTAGTTTCTACTTGTAACTATTTCAAGGGTCATTTTAATGAAAGAAATACTCTAAGTAAGACTCAGAGTCTTATTATTTTCCCCAAAATATTAAAGAGATTGTAGTACTTTTCCAATCACAACTGCTTTCATTTAGGATACCTCCCCTATGTGTTTGACCAAGGTGGTGATTCAGAGTCACTATTGTTATCTACAGGCTCCAAGTGTTGAGACCAGAAAAGACAACTGGAGGCTTTCAGTTTTGTGTAATGACCATGTGATCATACCACCTTCTTCACACTGCCCTCAAGGACTAACGGACTAACAGCTCTCTGCACTCCCATAAAGTCATCTTTAGCTGCCTTTCTATTAAATGATTTCTCCGTCTGGTTCCAGGATCCCTCCTTCCCTCCCTCCCTCCCTTCCTCACTCCCTCCCTATCTCCTTCCCTTCCTTTATCTCTTTCTTTCTTCCCTCCTTCAGCATTTATTATGTTTGAGACCTGTAGTCTCCAAACTACTTTTAAAATATTTTGGAGCAGCAAACCCAATATTTATATTTATTTGTCTAAAACCTATGTATTTGTATAATTTTCATTCTGATATATATATGTTATAAAACACACACAGAAAGTTGATATAAAAAACAAAGGAAGATATGGTCTAATATTTTCTACTAGAATCCCCAATAGACAGTCATGCATTTCCCTGCAACACCCCACTTTGAAGATGTTTCCTAGATTACACAAACCCTGTTTTCATTGAGTTTCAAAGTCTATATGGAGAGTGAAAGAGGGAGGGAGGGAGGGAGAGAGGGAGAGAGAGGGAGAGAGAGAGAGAGAGAGAGAGAGAGAGAGAGAGAGAGAGAGAGAGAGAGAGAGAGAGAGAGAGAGAGAGAGAGAGAATATTAAATAAGGAGTTAAAAGAAATTGTAGACAGGAGTGTTAGGAGTTCATGTAAGGTTACCTACAGTATCTGTCCATATCAGCATCCCCACTGTTGCGAGATGGATAATCGCTTATGGAAACTCTGATAACCCATTTCAGTTATATCCCTTACTCTTCAAGCCTCACAAGTACACAAGCGTACAGTTTTTCAGGTTCGCAATTTACACTTTTGTTATTCCAATGTTGTACCATAACAAAAGATATCGGCGTTCTTGAGCAAAACTTTGCATAGTGAAGGTTCCTTTCACATCGACCACTGCAATTATCAGACATGTAATGAGATCTACTGTGGTTTACTGGTGGAGTTTGTCTGTGAAGCATTTGTACTTCTGATTAGTGTTCAATCAATATTATTGACTGCATGAGTTGGGTGCCTGAATTTTCTCTGGTTGTTCTTATAGATATTTTTACCCAAAGACTTTGGAAATGGGTTGGGTTGCCTATAAGGAATAGATTTAGCATTGTAATGTTTCTAACATACCATATACTTCCCACAGGCCAAGAGTAAAGAGTATCCTGTAGTCATGGCCTAGCTTTGCTCTTGGATGTTCTCTAAGATTCAGTTTTCAGCTGCCCACCTTTATATAACCCACCACATTCCCCTTCTGTAGGTTACTTTTGGTGTTATTATCTATTTCCTTGATTTTAGTCACCATCTGTAGCTCTGAGCTTTCTTGTACCTTCCTCTTTGATATCTCTCACAAAGATGTCATGCCCAGACCTCTAATTCAGCACAACCAACACATAACCCATCAGCTCTCCACAAAACATACTACTACAATTTCTGGACTTCTTACCTCAGTAAATGACACAGCCACCTTCCACAATCATGAAAGGTCAACATGTTGGCTTTATTTTATATATCCCTTTCTTCCACCATTATAGAGAATATTCAATTCTACCTTTGAGAACATTCAAGATGACTCCATTTCCATTTCTCTAAAAATGCCTGGGTGACACTCCTCATTTCATCTTGCTCTATGGATTTCAAGTCTACATTGCTTTTTTCCTGTCTCTAATTTCTCCCCTTTGGAATTTGATTTTACTCCTTTGTAACAAAATAACTTTTCTAACACATAGACAGAATCATATTGTGTCTGCTCAAAAAACTACTAAGGGTTTCATACAAAATTAAGTTCAAAATATCCAGGATAACTTTTTTTAAGTCTGCAAAATTGACCCCTCCCTTTTTTCTACCACTATGCTTATCTGTGTATTTTTCTATTCCAGATACGTGGGTCTGATCAATTACATTCTGAAATTCTTTCTCCCAAACACCAACCATGCCCAAGCCCATCCATTCTGCCTTGGGTTTATAAACTTAATTCCTCAAAAGGAATTTCTATAGTGTTCTCCCACAGTATGTAGTGAGTACCCGTCTTATAGATATCTTTGTTATACTCTCACGTCGTATCTCAGGCCGATACACTGATCCTAATAATTTTATTAGGACTAGTTTCTTGTTTTTCTTGGTGGTTTCTTTTTCAACTAGAAATTGAACTATTAGATAACAGAAACCATGTCTTATTAGTTTTTATCTTGCAATACCTGAATACCTAGTACATTTGTAAGTTTATAAGAGATATGAAATGTTCTCTTTTAATTGCTGAATTAAATCTAAGTACCATTACCCAAATAGGCTAGAATGTATCTGCAATGTATAAGTATTCACTCCCAAAAGTTGTGTACATTATAATTGTACGTGCAATAAGGCAGTGTAGAATACTTCTCAACATCAGTATTATAAAAAAGACTGGCTTAGAAGAATAACAAATCATGTTACAAGAAGCATTCTCATTTTCCAGTAAGAACTGAGTCATATAAGAGAGATGATATAGATGCCACAAATCATTTAATGCAGCTCTTAAAAGAGTATAGGATTCTCAAACATGAAGAAATAAGAGTCACAAATATACTCAAAGAACTTCAGAAATAGTCTCCCCTCCAAAAAAAAAAAAAAAAAAAAAAAGCCTTAATAAGATACCAACTCTGAGAATTCTGAGATCCCATGAGGTGTTCATGGCTGAAGCTTAGACACAGTGGGCCCGTCAGTAAATTCATCCTAGTCAACCAATGTTGTTAATGCTTTAAAGAACAGATAAATTAAAATGTGTTTTGCATGGGAAAGTTCTCCCCAGAGTTTCTTAGTTTTATATAGGAAATCAATTTGCATCACTGATGATATCATTCAAATTAAACAACCCAAAGTTGTTAGGAGGTAATTTAGTTTTATGCTGAAGCAATTTGACACTTGTTCTAATGTGCGATTTTCATTTTGTTTGTTAATGAAAAAAATTAATGAGCAATGTTACTAGAAATACAACTCATCAGAGCCTCGGTGTTATTAAAGGGGTTTGCCGTAGAGTGTACAGTGTGACCCCTGGACACCGTGTGTGCTGGACCTCTGCCTGGGAGCAGCTAGCAATCGAACAGTATAGGTAAAAGAGCTCAGGGTACAGATGCTGTTACACATACCTTTGCACTGATTTGTGTTTTTGTCAAGAATTGCCTTTGTGGATACAATTTTTCCATACCTGAAAGAGAGAGAGAGAAAAATCCATGTTACTGTAGCCCATTGGAGAAACATCAAACACCTTCATGAACATGCGTGTACATACACATGGGCAGGAATGAACCAAGAAAACAAGCTGGGAACTCCCATTTCACACCTGGGTGATCTCTTTTCACCAGTTCTTCTCTATGACTCAAGAATGCACTTCCTTACACAATCACTGGGTTGAACCTTTAAAAATAAACCTGTCAGGCTGTCATAGGTGACTGAAGGCGGGATAGCATGTGATTGTGATCAAAGTAAATCACACTGTGGATTCATGAAAAAACGTATGGAGCTTGGTGCCAGGATGAACAGGGCTTGCATCCAGCTCTGATGCTTACCTTGTGTAACTAGAGAAGTTTAACATAACTTCTCCAAGCCAGTTTTTTTCATCTGTAAAATATGAGAATTGTAATAACCACCTTTCAGGATTTGGGAAAGGGTTAAATTGAAATTTTGACATTTCCTATCAGTGCTCCTAAGATAAATAGAAATGTATTTACTTTGCTACTAAAAATATATTATACTGTCATTTGAGGATAAGATCTGACTTTTGAGGATAAGATCTGACTTTTGTGTTCTCAATGCCTGCCACCAAAGGTGATAGAAGTTCAAAAAATGTTTTCTATAAATAAATAAATGATACAGATTATCCAATGGTACTTCATCTATAAGAAAGTTTCTACGATAAATAGCTATATACATCATAAATATGCCCATTTTTTTTATCACCTCTTGCACAAGACATAGTCTAGGTTTTGTTTTTAAAAGATGAGTAATATGGGGAATAAAACAATCTCTTAGAGCACATTTCCTGAGGTATAATGATGATGAGACTGAACAAGATGATCCTAAAACTCTGTTCTTTAGGATTCCATGAAGGATTCTTCCCAATTACCATAACAACATGGAGAAGTTATAACGCAAATTGAAGTGCCAAGTTTATTAACAACTCCCATTCTGTCAAAATTTCAGCTATTGTCACAAAATATTTGCCAAGTTTTCTTTAAATTCTGTGTTCCTAAATGTAAAAATATATGACAAATATTAAACATTCCACATATTAATGAACAAGGTTCCCTATTTCCAATATTTCTTTTACATTTGTAATCACCTTTTACTATATCATTAATTTTTCACAACATTTCAGAGGTCATTTATTAAAATTCTAGTGTCCATAAGGGCATAGTACCGGGAATGCCTCTGCCTCTGTCTTTTTCCATTGTTTTCACTAAAGATGGACGAGGGTCCTCTAGAAACTGATGGGATTAATGTCATTACGAAAGTGATACACCTGAAACCTTGAAAATCATGCCAACAGGAGCAGAGCTGTTGACAGGCTACAATAGAAACAGGACTATTTGAATGAAATTAGATGAAGTTGGTCTGGAACAATTCCCACCAGTCACCTAGTTACTCCTCCCTTGTTAAAGTCAGCCGGAACCGGGATGGAGCTGCCCAATACCGAACTGAGTCGATTTTTGGCAGCATAACCCTGATGTTTCAGCTATTTGCATCTGGGGTACCGCTCCCTTTCCTGCATCATTGTGACTATACCCCTACAGTTAACTAAATTAAAGATTGCTAAGGCTGAAAGTGTCTATAACTATTTTGTAGATGTAGATAGCATGGCCTAAAAGATCGGTAACGTGATCAAAATCATATAATCTGTGAAAGTTACATCAGGAAATTGAATACGGAATTCTCAAATTTGATGCGGTGCCTATTACATCATGCTGCCTCGAAACTAGGAAAGCCCCTACATGTGTCAAATCTTCTAGTTCAATCAAGCTTCATTTCTTTGGGAATCCAGGTATTATATTCCAGGGCACTGTAGTGTAGCAGTTAAAAGAATATACTGTGACGACTAGTTGTCATGGCTCAAATCACAATTCAGCTCTGATGCATTTGTTTGGCTAAATCTTATGTGTTCTTTGCAACATTTCATCATCTATAATAACATAAGATTATTTACTTAAATACTGATTTGCACTATTTATTTAAATTTATATACATCTGCTTAGAAATTTGTACAATGATGATAATAGTCTCTACCTCATAGTGTTGCTGTGAGGATTAAATGAGGTTTACCGAAAGTGTTGATAACTGGCTGACATAGAATAAATGTTCATTAAATATGAGCTCTTCTTGAAATTACACTCTTCCTATTACCTGCTACATAAAAATACCCTCAGTCTTTGGCCTTCTCTAAGGTAGATAAGAAATGAAAGGGGGTAAAGTTTCCATGCAAAATGACAGCTTAAAACATTACTACTTAGACGGTCAAAATCTTTCACTAAGAAATTTGGCAGGTAAAGTTATTTGCTAAAAGTATAATTTGGATTTACAGTTTATATGATTATTTTTAAAGTTAAAGATTTCATTAACTATGTTCTCACCACACATAATCACACAAATATCCATAGGATTAGAGGGTTTTTTATTTTTTTGGTTGGTTTTAGTCCTACTGAAACGGCTGCTACCACATGCCTGATATCATACAACTTTACTCTCTCCAAAATTCCTCCTCTCTCCACCTACACCATCCCTATCAGATGCATACAGCCTCTTTCAAGCTCTAATTCACCCCAAGACCGTCTCTCTTAAGAAAGTAACCAGTAAAATCATATCATTTTTGAACAGTCTCTTCACTCAACAATGGTTCAAGGCACCAGAATCATACCCGTTAACTATAATAATGTTTGCTAGATTTTGGCTACTCAGGCAGGTAAACATTTGCAAAATTACGTGTATTTTACAGTATTAGACAAAAAGGGAGAAGAAAGGGAACGTTTGTTGGAGCTTTTTATCCCCTCACAAAGCACCATTAATGTAGTATAGGAGAAGTAAAAACCAGAGGGGAAAAAAAATAATTTAGAAATTTATAACCATCTGACATCAGACATACAAACTGTTAGGACAAAAACCCTTCTCAATAGGTTGCTAAAGCTATTCCTGAATTTTTAATATAAGTACCTTCTAAATTAAAATTTAGCTCTGTCTTTTAAAAAGGAAATTAGAAATTGCCACATCTCATAGTGAGTTAAATTTCATGATGAAACTTTTAAGCTGTAGTGTGCATACTGTCTTACTATATAAATACTATAAAGATGTCTTTTCCTTCATTAAATGCAGGACAAATAAAACATGGTTATCAATTTTTTACAGCCAAAAAAAAAAAATGAAATGCTTTCTTGTGGAAAGCATTTGTGGATATTTAAGCAAGCAACTTTTTTCCACTAAAAAAAAGAATTTTATTTCCCAGAAAATATTACAATACTACTATAAATGGAAAATCAAAGAGACACACACACACACACACACACACACACACACACACACACACACTCATGCCAAAAAAGCAAATTGTGCTATTTTTTGATTTCCCTATTCCTAATTACAATCTAGGCGAGAATTTCCAATAGTACGGAATCACAAAACAATGCAACGCAACTTCGAGTACTTGACTTATCCTCTTACTCTGATTGGAGGTATAGGAATTTCATTCCTTGGCTCAGGTACAACATTCCGCATTAACAATTATTTCGCAAAGCTAGAATATGCTTTAAACAACAAAAGAAGGTATTTAATGGACCATTGGTTTGAACTCATGTCTGAACTCACGATGACAAACAGGTACTTTCTGCATGACTGGTGCTGTATTTTCCATGCTCTTCAAACTCAACAACTGATGTAGGTAAATAAAGTTTAGACTTTATTTTTTTAACAACTCAAACCATGATAAACACAAAAAACACCAATATAATATACCTGTGAAGAACTATATTAAATCTCTCTTCTTAATGTTTTGTCAAAGTGTGTATATATGTAAACCATGTTTCCCCAAAAATGAGACCTTACCGGACAATCAGCTTTAATGTGTCTTTTGGAGCAAAAATTAATATAAGACCCGGTCTTATTTTACTATAAGACCGGGTCTTATATAATACAATATAATATAAGATCAGGTCTTATATTAATTTTTGCTCCAAAAGTCGCATTAGAGCTGACTGTCTGATAAGGTCTTATTCTCGGGGAAACAGGGTGTATATATATATATTTATATATATATATATATATATATATGCACGTATATGTGTGTATATATGTATATATGTATATATACATAATATATATGTGTGTATATATATACGTATATATGTATATATATATATATATTTTTTACTCTAGTCTATATAGTAATTATATATATACATACTATAAAGACTAGAGTAAAAAAATAGTCTATATACGTACTATATAGACTAGAGTAAAAATTACTACACAGATTAAAGACACATTTTTACACACTCCAAAAAATATATATATTTCTGAGGTAAAAGATATTCCTAAAGTTGAATTATCTCACTTGTTTACTCTACCTCTTCTTAGAGTTTAGATCAAGACCTTAAGTGTTCGTAAAGTTTTTCTTTATGCCATCCATGACTAGAAAGCAAAATCTGATATTAGAAAAAAATATGTATGACCAAATTACTGAATGATGCCTTGAAATAGATACTTAAGCACTGGTTCCAGGTGCCTCCTGGCTCCAGAAGCTTTCAGACAAATACAATTCACTTTTTTATGCTTTCATATTCTACAGCTAGAAGAGATAAAATATCCACAGTCAACTTCATTGGGGGTTTCAACTTCTTGGGGGAAACAAATAAATGAACACATTTTATACCTTCTTTCTATCTGGGCATTTAGTACCTTACGTAGCCAATAGAAGAAATACTTAATACCAGAATTGCTAGGACACTTTTTAACATAAAAATATGCAACTTCTCGTCACATCTACATATTCACCAACTATCCTGAATGCCCATACAGTATCTGAATATGACCAGGTGACAAATAACATTTTATTTATATTCTAAGAATACTCTGTAAAACAGTAGCCAATCTATAATAACTATATATATATATATATATATATATATATATATATATATATAATAACTTATTATATTTTGAGTTTTCATTAACAGAGTTTTATAAATTCATGTGTTGTTTATCTACTCTTTAAGATATTTTTACCCTAGCTTGTCAATACAAGTTTTACTTTACACTTTTTAAAGAAATAGTCAATTCTTTCTGGCAGTTATTCTTATCTTATATAACATCTGAGTCAAACTATATTTGTTGATACACATGATTCTTCCACATACAAGCCTAATTTAAACTAATGGCATCTTTTATTTTCCAAAGTTAAAGAGAAAATAGAGCTATTATGGGTCTACTCTTCATGAATTATGAACACATCAAATTGATAGGACCTTTCTATACAGAATTTATTTTTAAATTCCTTTGCTGAATCACCAACTGTGTAGATTAATTCAAAAAAATACAGGCAATGACTGAAAATAGAGTCTCCGCAGTCAATTAACTCCCAGCTAACACATTACTCACATGCCTTCTATATTGATAACAGACTCGAAAAAGGTATTATATTTATTTAACAGACACAACAGTATCCTTTTAGAAAATGTGGGTTTTTCTGCCTTCTTCTAGATGGCTCATTCATTCTTTGGCATTTGGAAATGATAAGTGAAGGCCAAATAAAATAGTTCTTCTAGGTACACTGAGCCTAAGGACTGTCAGTTTATGACGGTGACACTGGTATCTTCCAGCTGCCCTTTCTCTTTCTAAATAATATGGGTCCTTCAAGAGTAACCTGCATGTTCTGACTTCCATATCCACCACTTACTTCTCCCAAAGCTGAATGGCTGTTGTGCTCACAGTCTACATAAAATTGCCTAGCATGTATTATTATTATTATTTATTATTATTATTATTACTGCTATTCTTATTGTTTTACTGTTTTATGATATTGTCTGTTTTTTTCCCATGAGATTGTCTCTTCAACCAGACCTTGAGTTTTCAGGGGTCCAGATAATCTTTTGTACTTTTTAAATCATCTTCAAAATATCCAGTATAGAGCTTGATACATAGTAAACTTCTTTGAAAATCTGTTGATTTTTAACTAATTTTTATGGACCTGAAAACTTTTCTAGTTCAGAAATACCTACTAATGATTGGACTACATTTATACATATTGGACTACATTTATACATTGTGTGTGTGTGTGTGTGTGTATATATATATATATACACATATGTATATATATTTTATATTATTGAGCACCTGCTATGTGCCAGTGAATACACAGGGCACATTAGACATTTTATTCCAAATTCTCACAACTACCTAATAAGCTAATATCATCATTCTCATTTTTTAAGATGAAAAATTAAAGTTAGATTATATTGACCTTCTTCCTCAAATTGACAGCTATTGGTTATATTGCTTATATTTAAACTAGGGTGCATTTAGCTACAAAATACCTCCTCTTTCCTTGATATCACACTGTCCTTAATGCATAGTGAACAAGCCTGCATCGAAGTCAGTTCTCTGGCCAGTCATGGGCCACAGAAAATATCTTGAAGTCTACTGTAGATGTTGGACGTAATTAGTCCCCTAAATGGCATTTTTTTTGTTTGTTTTTTTGTTTTTTAATGAACACCATTTATTGGAAATAGTGTAGCTGGACATTCCTGATTGATTGTTAGAACTCACTTGCAAAGAAACGTATTCCTCAAAGAAGCTTATGACTGCACAATGTGTACCACATTCCAGTACGTGTACGAATCTAACATCAACTGAAAGCATAACAGAAACCATAGTTTGGCAGCAGAATTTATATTTGCTGTTTGGGGAAGACATAAAACCTCCAGATTCTGAAAATCCTGACATCATCAATTGCTTGATAGTATTAACAGAAAACTGCATCAATGAGCAGCACATGTGATCATTTTGAAGGCCATATTTCAGTAGAGAACGCTCTTAGTTTCCACTGCATCCCCCAGTACCAAGGCACATAATCAAGTTCTCAAGAAAGTTTTGCGGTGGTGCTGTTGCTATTAAAGTAGTGGTTCCCAATCAGGACATGGGTTACTTAGCTTCATTCTAATTTGCTCACAGATTTTCTTCATCATTACACTTTTCCTCCTGACCCCAGCTCAACTCACAGTTTCTCTCTTCCCCAAGCAGTTCATTTTAATTCTGGTTATAATCCCACAGGGCACTGAGCATATTTCTGTTAGAGAGTGTGTTGTATCACCAATTGTATTAATGATTAAAATGCATTATTTTATCAATGCTGTCTTGCAGTGTACTACACTGTACCGTTTCCTATCCTAATATTGAGGATGAGTTCTTCAAAGGTAGGGCGTCAGCCTTATTTATTTTATATCTCTGGCCTTACACACAGGGCTCACTCAATAAATGTGTGTTGGATGAATGGATAAATGAGTGAATGTTGTACGCATATATCACACCCTCATCAGACAAGACAAACAGGATAGCAAAGAGAGTCAAGTATACCTACACACAGATATATCTCCCACTTTGCAAAGTGCATATCCTCCTGATAATGATACATCACTTTTTATATCGTATGTTGAGCACATTCTCTTCATTTCATTCAAAACGAGAGTGAGTTTAAAAAAAAGAAAAATCACTCAAGAGCCAAACTAAGAAAGTTTTAAAGTCCTTATTGTAAAATTCTTATCGCATTATATTATTTTAAATTTACAAAGACACGCAAGGAAAAAATATTGACATAAAATATCAAATAAGGATTTTCATACATAGCAGCTGCTCCAAACTTTGTAATGAAAGCACAGTTTTTACTATCGGTATGAGGAAGTGACTAATGCAAAGAACTCAGTGACATATTTCCCAGGGAGAGTTGTCTGTAAAAGAACGATAGTCGTGAGCTGTCTATGGAATCTTTCTAAGCTTCATAACATTTAAAAATGCATTTCTGTGATTAAGTAATATAAGAATGCCACTGCTTCATTTAAAAGAATTAGAATTTACAATAGGAAATCTTGAAAGAAAGTATAGCATAGAATGAAGTTGTCCACTGAAGCTAATTTTAATTTTTCAAAAGCTAACATACACAAAAAGCAGGAAAAAATAAAAATCAAGGCCAATTTTAATTCAAATTAATCTTCCTCATCTTAGTTCCCAAAATCGTGTAAAACAGGTACCCATATAGATGGGAACACAGACATTTTTGTCAGCTCATCGATCTCTTTGCATTAAATTTTAAGAAGTATTTTGGATAAAAGTGCTCTGTGTCACCCCAAAAAATTCAGTCTTTGTGGAACTCTAGCCGGAAGCCCAATATATATTCAAATAATCCATGTTAACATAAATCAATGGTGCAGTTCAATTAACTATGTGAAGATTATTTGCTTTATAGATTTTCTGTATTACTCATAGTACTTTTAAAATTATATGTAAAATGTGCATACTAGCTACCACACTAGATAAGTTAGCAGAGAATAAAATACTGTATTTTAAGAATTCTAGTTTAATAATAAACTTATAGTAAATAGTCAGAAACTATAATTGTTGGGATGATGCTCAATCTTTTAATTACCTAATGGTCAGAAAATTCAGGCTGATGTTATAGATTCTAAAAAACAATAACGGAAGTGAGAGATGGCAAAATTCATGCAATGCTATCTCAACTCAAAATCAGTGACTTCTGGTTCATTTGTCTTAACCCTTCCCACTATTACTGCAAGTATACACAAATACACACCCTTGAGTGCATTTCTTTCATTCCACTGGGGAAAATGTTTTGCATGACAAACGAGACACCTATCACACATTTTCAGTCTGTACCATTTGGAAAGGTCAGAGGCTAAAGGGAAAATGAAAAAAAAATTCAGCTGCTCCCCACATGCAGGGAAGATTTTCACGTCTTCTTACGGATTCTTTTTACCTGATCAACTGTTATTTAATAAAACTTCAATATATGGTCTCTAACTTCCACTACAAAGTCCCTTATGATGCTCTCAGTGTAACATAATATCTATACTATCACAACCCACTCTCATTTCCATAATTTTTTGAAATACCTGTGACTATTAATCTTGTATTTAAACACAGATCATGTCCCATCAAACTTAAGGGCATAGTCCATGGTTTACATGTATTTATGGTGCCAAAAGTATGTATACCTAGTAGAAACACAGTAAACATTTGATGATGCAGTAATGTTCCTCCAGGAAAGATAAAACCATCTGTTCTTAACTGCAGTACAAATAAGAAAAAGAGAAACTTATTAAAGTTAATCACTTATTGACAGATGCATGTGCTTGATTAATTATTCTTATGATTTGATGTATTCACCCGTATCTTAAGAGTCCGTTACAGACACTATTTATATCAAAATTAACTCTTCATTAGCACTACATTATATGTATAATGTTACTCAACTGGGTTGCATTATCATCTCAGTAAAAAAATCCAAGAATACTTTTGTGTTAATAGTCCTTTGGCCCTCCACAATACTTTATATAATTTACTTTTACTATATCAGCCAGGAAGGATAATAAACACAGCTTCTCTTCCTAGTCTCTATTCTCATCATTCCCCAATATGGTCCCCCAAATCCAACCAAAGTTTATTACTGGAACTTTCTAGAATGTTCCCTGCTAGACTACAATTCCGTAAGCCAAGAATTTTCTCTTTCCTCCTGCCTCACAACTTCCTTTGCCTAATATCAGTTTGATTGTCTCCTCTAGAAAGATTTTGCTCATCATATTTCTTTTAGCTGAATTAGGAGCATCTCCTCTCACAAGGGGCTCAGGAGTACCTCCGGCATAGCACTGTCCCCGCTGGATGATAACCACAGGTTTATTTCTGACAGTTACTTGCGAACAGAACTGCCTTCCTTGTTTGTATCATACAGCCATGATAGAGAACACAACAGAGAATACATGTTCCAAAAAAGCTGTTGAATAGACAATGATAAGGATGTTAATAATCCCTATGTAAATAATTAACCTAAAAGAAAACGTAAACTTGAAACTTTTTTCTTAGACCCACAACCTATAAAATTACTAGAGAAGCTGTTTCTTTTTCTTTGTATTAAAAACAACAACCCGAATAACCAACAATAATAAAATGAATAAATATATTGGGTTTATTCAAATACTATACACAATGGGAATTCACCTACAGATAAAATGTAATACAGTACATTCTGCTCAGGAGGTGGCTTCTGTTCACTTGTCTTAAAGTTAACCACTGGGAAACCAAAGTACAAGCTGATATGTTTAGATGGTGTGTACTTTTCATGTTCCATAGGAACATAATTGGTTTACTTTCCTTCATATTAAAATACAATGAAGGATACATTTTATGCCCCATAAAATTGAAATTCTATTAACTACCTTCAGCCTGAGTGCTGATTTTTAAAAAATTGATTATTTTTTCAATTATAGATGGAATATAGGTCATAAAGTCAGATTTGAAAAATTTAGAAAAAAATTAGAAAAAAAATATTATCTCACCACACAAATACTTGCTAAGTCGGTTAATCTCTTTTTCAAAATAGTACTTTTCTTGTTTGTGTGGTTCACATAATCATACCACTTATATAATTTTGCATCTAGCATGAACACTTTTAAGAACTTTCTACATGACTTTGAAGTATAAGCAACACAAAAATCAGTGTAGATAACGTTAAAGTTCTTTCAGTACTATTAAAAAATGTTAATAGTGTTAGGAAGCTATTAAGAAAAGCGTCTGGCATGGAAAAAGTAGTGGTCATTATTTGGTGGTTTAATATTTACACACTTACAAAGGAATATTTATTATTATTTAATGAATAACTCATAATTAAATAATTACCTTATTTTTTGTAAATAGATACAACTCCCAAAGAATGGCTCAGGAATGTAAAGGTGACAGCTCATTTACTGCATTTGTACTGCCTTTTTTTGTTGTTGTTCTTTAAAGTATACCATCAATCCAGAGTATGTTAGCATATCAAGAAACTTCAAAAGAACTAAGGCCTGGGCAGCTGACCCCTATCAATATAGATGTCTATTGTCTATTTTAGAATTAGAATTGCTACAATGATTTGGAGCTAACATTTATCACTTCCTCCTGGAAATTACATGTTTTTCCAAACAAATAACGTTAGAAAGCGTGGAGATCTTTGTGTTTGTGTATGTCTTTGTGCACCTGTGCTTATAGAAATTACTCTTCCTACAGCTCACAGTAGGGTCACTAAGAGAAAAGATTTAATCTTGTTTGAGAAAGAACTAATATTTCAATGTAAAGTTGTTGATACACTGACTTCAATTTCCTATTATATGGCAGCTGAGTATTTTAAAGTTTTTACTATCAAATTGCACTTTAAAAATAAACAGGCATTTTAAAAACTTAAAAAATATGTATCGCTTTTCAACATCATTTTCTGTATTATACTCAAAAGGTAAGTTTGAGGTTAGTCATGGATTTTTTTTTAATTTGAGTTTGTTTATAGCCAAACCTTGTCTTGTTTTGTGTTTTTATTATAATTCATAATAATTAATGTATTGTAATTCAAATAAAAAAATAAATAATTTTATTTTATTACTTTAATTATATATTACATTATATAATGATTCTACATATGATTATTACATTAAATTATATATTGTTTTATATAAAATATATAAATGAATATTGAATATGTAAAATATTGTTTAAAATATTTAAAGCTGTTCATTTTTAGATGAACACACATCATAGAGGTTAAGAAATAAATCATTTGTTGTAATTGTGAAATATCTTGCTTGCCTTTCCCTAATACCATTTCTTATAGTTCTCTTCATGGAAAACCACTACTCTGTATTCTGTAATAAAATATCCCTTGCTTTTCTCTATTATTTTATCATACATATATAGTATATATTGTTTAGTTTTATTCATGTTAGAATATTACTTAAATGAATATGATTCTTTTATCTGTGATTTATAACTTTACTGTGATTCTTTTATCTTCACTGGGTTATAGTTTTCCTTTGAACACATTATTTAGATTTTGTTTGTCAGAGCTCCTGCCTATTTCTACTTAGGTTTATCCATACACACCCCTTTATTTTTGCCATTATAAACATTGCCATTATTAATATTTTCATATCAATTTACTGGTACAAATGTGCAAGAATTTTACTAGACTACGTGATCAGGACAGGGATTGCTGAGGCAAACAGAACACATTGTTTCCTAAAGTGGTATATCGCCAGCAGAATACTAGTTCCTTCTCAGTCTTGCCAATGTTTAGTGTGACAGACTTCTTTGATATTTCCCACACTATTGAGTTTAAAATATTATCATTCTTTGGAAGATTTCTAAATTTTACAAATTAGTAAACAATGTCTTAATGAAACCTGATGCACAAATCTAAATTAGCCAAAGTTTCTAGGCATGCCTTCCTGCTCTTTAAGAGAATTGATATACTGTAACACTATTGAGTTATGAACTACTTCCAATATATGATTTCATTGTTTAGAAGAGGTAAATGTTTGTAATGTTATGTTCTATTGTGTCTCTATAATTCATGCTATGAAGCAGAATCTGTGTGTGTGTGTGTGTGTGTGTGTGTGTGTGTGTCTTTAAATATAATACAAGCAAATGTAGCAACTGAAAATGAATAGAGAACATCCATGTTTCCAAATACTTGGTCCTTAGAATGTTCTGTCTCTAGATGATTTTGGTCAATCTGAGGCAATTTACATTAGGTCTGGAGAAAAGTCTTCTAGCTTAGAAAAGTGACTCCATATAAAATAAACTAGTAAAGAGAGTATTCAAATAATAAGTATTTGATGGGCAAAATAAAACTGTTTTATGGCATTACCATAGAGACAAAATTAAGAGCTGAAGTAAATGTTTCTCTTAATTCAAGTCATTTCCCAAATATTATTCAAGAAATTCTAGTACTTTCTGTACTGAAAGCCCCAAAACCCAAGACCTACAAAGTTGCCATATTCCACCAAGTACTCAGTATGAGCCCAATAAATTACTCCAGATTAGGTTAAGGCTACATGATGTTTTTCTAAATGTGATATCTATGGAAAAAGTCTAGCTATTCCGTTGCTTTGTACACCTGAAACTAATAAAAAATATTTTAAAAAAACAACAACAGTGAGTCTTTCTGGAGGTAACATATGGGTATTATGTGAAGTTATCTAATCGAGCTTAGGTTCTATCAAGCCACAAGTCTTCTGTGGGATCTGACCATGAAAGTCAGAGGACAGGCAGAACTTCTGGTTCATCTTTCCTTTTAAAAGGTGGAAGTTTTCGAGAACATCAACAATGCTACATGTGGATTGCTGTCAGGCTCTTAAGTTCATTCTAGAGCTACAGAAATTAACATAAGTAACCCAATGTATGTGATGTTTATGACTTTGAAGTCACTTCCACTGCCATATATATTTTGGTATTACACAGGTATGAGACTGCATTACTGTAGAGAAATAAAATAGCTGAAGTATAAATAGCATACCTTGCATGGTTAAACTTTACCTCAAAGGCAAAGATTAAGCATTATTTATTCCTGTACCCTGATAAAATCCTAATAGACCCTCAGTTCTTGAAGTTACTGGTATCATACCTGTACATATCTGTCAGAGCCTTGTTCTTCTATCTACAAAAAATGTTGCGTGTTGCATTGTCATGTTTATGACCTTGCTATTCAAAGTGCAGTCTATGGAGTAGCAGCATTGACATCACTCTGAGCTTCTTAAAATGCAGAAGGTTTGAGGACCCAACCCAGACTCACTGAATCAGAATCTACATCTTTAACAAGCACCCCAAGGATTTCATATGCACATCACTGTAGTAAACACACTGTTTTACGACATGCACATACAAAAATCACAAAATCCCACACATTTTTGTTGAACCTAGGATCTAGAACAAATTAACTTTGTATGCAGAGTCAAGTTGACTTTTTAAGTTCATAAAACTCTGCATTTGCCAAAGCTGACTGGCTGAAAGATAGATTTGAACTTTCTGTGAAGCACTTGTTTTCTTCTCCTATTGCAAGATTTTGTACAGCTTTCAGCTGACATATTCTCATAGTCTATAGCTAATACATGCAGACATCGCATGGTGTGACAAAATTGGAGCAAAAGGTACTTTGGTCTCATCTGGAAAATTCTGAAAATATTCAAGGAAAAGAAAAGCCTGGCTTAGAGAATGTGAGAATGCTTCAGAAATTTAATTATACGTTTTCATGTGGCCTAAAATGTCCCCATAGCCTCTGGTCAAACAACTTTAGAGTAATCTAGTCGAAATGGGATACGTGTTATCAAGTCTAAATCATTGCCAGTCTTATGTAAATAAAGACTTAGAGACAGAGAGCCAAATTTTGCTGGCACCCTGTATTAGTATCAGTAAATACAATGGTACTAAGACAATTCAGCAAACATTCAAACTGCACAGAGAGTTAAAATTACAGTGCAATTATGACCTAAATCAAAGATTAAAAAAAGAAAAAAAATAAGGCCAACCATGTCTGTATATAAACAGAGGCTAATTTGCTATTTTGTTGACTTCCATGTGTATATGCCTTGTATCTGACAAGCCGTTCAGCCTCCTGCTTTCTTAAGTTGGTTTGACTATTAAATTATGTCTAGAATTAACCAACATGCCAGTACACCATGATATTAACCTCCCAAGTATTCAATCACTTAAGAATACCATCATTATTCTGGAGAACTCTGGCTGTTCACTGTTTGTTCATGTTTTCAGATGTTTCATTAAGAGCAATTGTATTTCAAAAGAATTCAAAAGTGTGCATCTGCAAATGCCTGATCTTAAAAAAAAGAAAAAAAAAAGTCTTAAATATTGAATCTTCTAAAAGGAGGCCAAAAATAAAAATAAAAAAGATAATCATTAGGTCTGATGATTAAAAACAGTATTTTAAAATCAAAGCATGATGGAGAGCTCACGGAGAGGGCACTTGAAAGGAGAGCGTGAAACACGGGAGGCCGAACGCTGCTTTCCATAGAGAAATCACCAGCTTCCAGTTATATGTTTTGTCAGTTGACATAATTCAGTGTGGCTGCAATACTGTTGTATCTCCTTCTTGTTACATGTCTATAGTCCTTAATTATCATTGGTGTACAGAAATGAGTATAATCACTGCATCAGAAATGGCCTTCT
The DNA here is from genome assembly GCF_004115265.2 of Rhinolophus ferrumequinum. Classification (NCBI taxonomy): domain Eukaryota; kingdom Metazoa; phylum Chordata; class Mammalia; order Chiroptera; family Rhinolophidae; genus Rhinolophus; species Rhinolophus ferrumequinum. The sequence goes on from NC_046300.1 coordinate 20,563,651, forward strand.
CTTCAGACTACTGATTTTTATAGTTCATTAACGGCATTTCTCAGGAGGCATTCGTATTGAATTTTGACTTCCAGAATGACCACAAAGGAACAGTTACAGGCAGTGAGTAGGTCCTGTGGTGGAATCATGCTGATTCTTGAATTATACCCAAAAGTCGTGAGCCCAGTATTTCCAGGACCTGCTGCTTACACAGCTGTTTAGATGGCCCAGGGCAAACAAAAATGACCAAATCTTTTTCTTCTAGTGAATTGCACCATAATATGCCCAGACTCAAATTAGGACAGAATTTAAGAAACAAAATAACAAAGCATATAGGTAATGTGTCCTTCAAATGATTTCAGAATCTGCATGGCTGGAAGAACACGAGACTTAGGGAAACTTAACTTTAAAAAGTCAATAATACGAACCAGTTGCTGTGAAAAAAATAAATCTTCTGAATAGCATTGACTTCTGTGTTTGAAAACACCCCTATGAAGGACTTTACATAAAGTATTCCAATTAAAGAGATTTTTCACCATACCTGAACCTATAAATATAGTACAGAGTGTATGTTTCGGAAAGGCCTCCAGGCTCGGACAGCTCACCAGATATGCAGGAAAAACAAAACAAAACAAAACAAAACAAAAAACATGTCTCCAAGGAAATGCACATTCCCCTCTACTTGGTTCCAAATCATAAAGCCTTTTAAAAAGATAAACGGAGATCACCCAATAGGCCAGAGATAACAGAAGCCGTTTCTCTGGAAGAATATATTATTTACAATTAACTATTTAAGAGCTATAGTGTTCCCATGCCTAAATATACACTTGTATGTTAGAAACAGTCACTAAAATATATTGCCTAACTACTACTGTTCAAGTAGTACACCATGAAGCTGGCACGGTTAACACCAATAAATGCATTTGCTAACATTTATGTCTTTTATTTACATGGCTTCTGCAGTGACTTTTCAGAAAGTAGGAGAAAACAAACAAACAAACAAACAAACGAAAAAAAAAAACTACCAGATTTTCATTTGCACTCCCTATCTTTAAAACACCTTGTGTTATCTTCATCTTAAAAACACCTGGTGTTATCTTCATCATTCATTTAGAGAAACAAGATTGAGTTAGATAGGTAAATGGAGGTGTTTATCATTTTCAGGTTTATTATTTACTATTCATTTATGTGCTGTATAACTCTATAGCTGGCTTATCCTATGTTCCAATCATTGTCCTGAGAACAGAGATGGATCAGACCTGAGGTCTGGCCCCAAAGGGCTTGCCAACTAAAGCAGGATCACAGACATGAAAATAAATCAGTCCAGTGCAGCATCTGTAATACCAAGAGGCTATGCCTGCAGTATACAGAAGAACACATCATGAGGGAACGATGGCAAGCAGCGGTATACGTAAGCTGGGAGCTAGGGATAGAGGGCATGAACAAAGACAAGTATCACCGGCTTCCCAGAGGAAGTAGCACTTGAGCTGCATCTGAGATGTGCCTTTTTTCCTGATGAACAGCGGTCAGCCTGTCACATTCATCGATAGCCTAGTGGACCTTGGCAGACATAAAGAGCTCAATGTATCAGCCAAACATTTCTTTGGTGCCTGTTATGGGTAGCACGTGCCATAGGAAATATTTTTTTAAAGAAAGGTTTCGTGACAAGGCCCTGGCTTTAAACTGCATCTTTTTTCCACTGAGAGTAACCATCGCTTGAACAACTCATTTGAAAGCCTCGTCAGGCTTGATAATCTGGTCCCCTTCAAACTCAAATTTGACATTTTAAAGGAGAAGCTAGGGGTGCTGGGGAGCAGAGAAGGAGAGCGACCTTCAGTCTGAACTCTACACACTTGAACAAACAGTTCTTTTGACAATCTTGAACCAAAGCAAACACCCTGCAGTTGGCCATTCACACACCTTAAAAGGGAGCTTAGAAACCATCCATTGCTTCTCACGCCCCTCCTGGCCTCACCTCCTGTCTCCCAGCCTCACTGCCTGCACCTACGGACTTACTCAATTTTCTTCACCTTCTTATATTTCTTTATATTTCAGAAACACTAAGAGTCAAGGGTCGTACTCAGGCTGACGTTCCACTGAATCGTGGCCCATTTTCGCATAAGTTGTTTAAGGGCTGCAGGTAACCAAGGAGCAAAAAGATCACTAACAGAGCTTGAAGGATGCAAAAACCTTAATTATGCCTTTCCTTGAGGTTCCCCTCCTTTCCAGATTAAATCAGATCCCTTTAACATATATTCTCATACCCTGAACTGTTCTTCCATAGGCTGTAGTAGTTTCATGTCCATGTCCCATCATAAGACTTTAAGTTATATAAGGACACCATAGTCTCTATACTGCTGCCCTTTCACATCCCAATACCTAACAGAACCAAGCGTTGTGTAGAAAATGATTCAGGGGTCAATGAGGGGACCTGGCTGGCCAGCAATTCAGAACTATACTTTCATACATGGGATGCAAGGTGGGGTGGCATTCAGTCACCTAAAAATAGATAAGGCAATAGGATACATTCTATTAGGCTGGTGCAAAATAATTGCAGTTTGAAAGGTTAAAAAAAAAAAATTGCAAAAACCGCAATTATTTTTGCACCAACCTTAAATTTTCTTATTTTGTTTATCAAAGTTCCACAAGATAGTTTCATGTAATGTGCAAATAAAAGAATGTTTTTTGGGGATAGGTTAGAAAGTAAAAGAGGGTAAAATTCATAAAGTACTCAATGCCACCTGCAGAGGATTTCTAAGTAATGAGAGTGTTTATTCCACACACAACGCCCTGAACTAATACTAAGTGTTCTAGCTACTATGACCCAGAGCAGTGCTCCTCTGAGAATAAAGAGCATTTCTCCTTTTGCACTAACTAAACTGAGCACTACTAAACATTTGCTATACAGATCGATACCCATGCCCTCACTCAGTTCTTACGTAAGTTAGACAAGTGCCACTCAGGGCAGTGCCACCCAGAGTGGGCTCCATGGAGCATCATCAGTAGAACCCAGGGGCTTCTGCAAAATGCAATTCATAGGAACATTCTAATGCCCTTCCTCCCAACCCAGACACTGTGAATCAGAATCTGGAGAAGGAGGAGGAGGGTAATGGAACAGAATGGTCTGCTTTTTAACAAACTCTCCAGGTGATTCCTAAGCAAACTGATGTTTGAGAAGCACTTATTTAGGCATGTGAATTCTCCAGCAGGACGACATCAGTGGTACTTCATTATTTTATTGCATTTTATTTATTGTGATCCACATTAAGAAATAAATTTAAACTGAGAGTCAGTATATACACAAACACAGATACACAGACACACAGATATGCACACACATCTGAAATAAACCTTTTGCTGAACAATAGTTATGCTTACTATGTGTAAAACAGTCTGATGTTTTCTATTCTATTCTATTCTATTCTATTCTATTCTATTCTATTCTATTCTATTCTATTCTATTCTATTCTATTCTTTCTTACCCACCAGACTGATTTCACTACTCACTGGCCCACTGAACAATACTTTCTATTGTGTACATTCAGAAGGGACTTTAGGACAATAAACAGACTTCTACCAATAGTGTATCGATTTTGTTTAGCCTGGAGAAAAGATCCAAGGACACTGACGATTACCTTGTTATATTTGTAAGCCTGTTATACTGAAGAAGAATTAGGTTTGCTCTATATGGCAAGATACATTTTGACTTATTATAAGAAAATACCTCATAAGCAATGAGAGTTGATCAACAGTGACATGAACTATATCAAGAAGAACGAAGTACATCTCATTAGAAATGTTCAAGTTACTAGTGGACTCTATGGCACTTGGGTTGTAAATGGAACTTAAGCTTTAAAAAACTGTTTCGGCGTCATTTGTTGTAACTCTCACTCTAACCCTGTGATTCTATGGTTTCCTCAGTTCTGCATTCTTGCTTCATCTTAGCACATTTCTGGTCTAAATTTTCTATTGCACTTATTCAAAGATCCTCTATGACAGAAATATACCAGAGGCCGAAATGTTTTACATTAGAAATCATTTACTTAACAATTAGCCCTTTGCTGTGATTATTTCCTTCCCTTTATCCTTCCACTCACCTCTAGGGTCCTCATGGGCTAGATCTTTGCTCTAATCACTTTTCATTGCCAGCACCTATTACAGAGGCTTAAACATAGCTGGCAATAGTAGATGTTTGTTAATGAGTTAAAGACTAAATGAATGACTATCCCTTATGACGACAAGCACCTATGCCTGGCAAGCAGAGGGCAGTGTATTAGAATATAATTTATCTGCATGACATCCTAAACAGGAAAACAAATAATGGTATTCTTTATTTTTTTCAGAAAAGTTATGGGTTTATGCAATTATTCAACTGGTAGTAGGACAAAAGGGGAATGCAAGTCAAGCCTTCATATTCCAGACAAGCTCTTCCTGATGCTTCTCCTGATGAGAAGTACTCGTCCCGCTAATAGTATTGCATGACAAGGTATGCTATGGGGCTGGGGCTGTAAAACTATGGTGGGGGACCGGGATGGGGACTTGGGGATGGGGGAATGAGATGGGAAAGCGAAGCAAACTAACCTTGTCACTTTACTTCCTAATGATAATTAAGATGACTTGTGTTTATCAATGGACCTTGGAAAGTGTCCTGCACATAACAGAGTCTTAATAACTCAACTGTCTACAGGAACAAATGATTTGCAAGTTCTGATCGACTCATCCCAGCGGCTACTTCGGCAGAGAATCAAAATAAGTGACCAGGCTAAGAACAAGATCTCTTGACAGCTGTCACACTGTTTAGTTCACCACCCAGGCGCTCTCACATCATGATGAAGTAGGGTATTAATTAATTACAGAGAAAAATGTCAGGGAAATTGACTAGAAGAAGACATAGCCCTGCATAATGAGACACATAATATGCTATGCTTAGGTGACAGTATGGTGCTAATACTCACCCTACTTACCCCCCTTCCATCCAAATACTCAAAAAAGTCATACGCAATTGACAATACTCAATGTTTATGTTTAACGAAAAATTAACAACAGCTCTTCTTACATTTGTCCTGTCAAGATTTTTAGTACGTCTTTTATTCTTTCTATATATTTGTTTCTATGCAACTTAAAGGCTTAACTATGAGTTATCATGCATGAGTGTATAGTTATACAATATATTGAAAAATAACGTTTACCTATGGCTATGTATCTATTGTAGCACTATCCTTCCTCTAATAATCTTCACTAGCCTGTGTACCCTTACTGAACTCATTCAATTTATAGAGTGGTAAACAAGATATAATCCTTGTCTGCAAGAAGCTTATAGTCTAATTGGAGGGCAAGCCAACAATTTAAAGATGTAATTATAATACTTTCTGGATTAATTCTATAGGGACTGACTAAGCTCCAGGTGTTATGTAAGAAATTCAAAAGGTCATCTAGTCTAATCTGAGAGGGATCAGGATGGGCGTCCTACAGAAACTGGCATGTAGATTGACACCTGAGTAGGTGTGGAGGAGTTACCTAGGCAGGAAAGTTATGGGGGAGTGACAACGTTCTAGGCAGAGGTAACAGTGGCATAAAACCCTAAAGGCAAAAAATGACATGGGGATCTTAATAACTTGAGGTACATTTGTTAATATTGAAATAGAGAGTGCAAGGTGAGAAGTGGTAAGAGGTGAGGTTGGGGAAAGAAATGGGAAACCTACTTGATCTCGAGTGGTCTTCATGACATGCAAGGAGTGTGGGAATACATGAAGGGCCCTGGGCTTAAAGGTGACATTATGTGTGTCACATAATGTGAGCTGATTCTGAGTGCAACACAGGTATAGACTGAAGGACCTTCGTTCGAGGTAAGGAGAATAGTCAAGAGAACTTTTCAGTGAGAAAGGGCAGGAACTTGGATGAAATTAGTGGTAGGAAAGATGAAGAGCAAAGGATGACCAAACTCAGGAGAAATCCTGAAGAGAGCCATGACAGGGCTGGACAACCGGTCGGGTGTGAAGATGGAAACAAGCAGTCAAAGACGTCGCCCAGATTACTGATTTAAGTGAGTTAAATCTACCTCTGTGACGACTCACAGCACATGATCCACACACACTAGTCGTCCTGGACTGAAATATGATTCCGTGCCCTGAGTGTCCCATTCATAACTCTGTTCATGCTTTTGTTTCTGCCTCATTATAATTCAAGGTCCATCTCAAAGCTACTCTCTAGGTCTTCTCATTCTGATTACATCTTTATCACACTATTTATTGTCTATAACCCTTGTATGAAAATTATTGACATATTTCTGTGAGTGTGTGTGTGTGTGTGATGAGAACTTTTAAGATTTACCCTCTGAGCTACTTTCAGATATGCAGTACAGCATTACTAACCGCAGTCATCATGCTGAACATTATGTCTCTATGACTTATTTATTTCATAATTGGAAGTTTGTACTTTTTAACTCCCTTCATCCATTTCACCCATATATACTGGTTTAATGCTTGTGCTACACTTCCCTTCATCCCAGATTTTCAGGGATATGGCAGGACATAGGCTTTATTATATGTTTCTTATATCACCTTCCACACACAAACACTTGGTTCTTCAATCGAACATATTTATTTAAAGATATAAGAACGTAATTTTTTTGAGTTTCCTCAAATACTTATGAACACATATATATTTGAATAATGTCTTGGAAGTACAAAACATATTACTGTGAAAATGGCCATTATTTTTCTTTAAGTCTTAGTAAATGCATCCTCTGGTATTGTTCATAATCACATACAGAATGAAAAAAAAATGAATGTACTATATCCAGTGACACATAGTGGATTGGATAAATTGCAGAGGGAAGTTTCCTAGAGTGAATTATCATCAATAATGCATGCATATCTATATTCTATTCTGAGTCAAGTTCATTGCTGCTACTGAAAAATCCATGTGCAGATCTTTGGGCTTAGGATGTGCCTGTATGCATTCAATACTTTATTTTTAGCTCATATTGCATTACATTCTAGATTAGAGCAAATTATAAGGGTGTGGAGTGTCTTCTGGGAAATACATGTTTTTAAATGGCCTCATTTTTCTTTTCTGAATTAAACACTCCAGATAAATAAGGAGTGCTTTGGATATTATATAATTTAATTATATAATATGATTATATATTACATAATAATAATATAACTATATATTATATAATTTCATTATGTAATGAAATCGACTTCAAATGAAAATTTTCTAATCGCTTTTTATAAACTATCTTAGAGAAACTAAGTTTTCTAATTTTATACCCTACCACACACCCAGTCTGGATTAAACAAAATAGTGAATGTCATTAAATATTACTGATGCATAATATAGTTGATCCTCATTATTCACAGATTCTGTATTTGTGCATTTATCTACTTACTTTATCTACTTGCTAAAATTTATTTCACATTCAACACACTCACCACTTGCAGTGGTGGTTTCCTGGTCACTTGCAGATACGTGCAATGAGGTGAAAACTGTGAGCTGTCAGATGTGCATGTTCTCAGCTGAAAGCAACACTCTGACTTCTTGTTTCAGCTCTCATACTATAAACAAGCCTCCTCTTTGCGGTCTATTTAGTGCCACATTTTTCACATTTTTGTGCCTTTTTTTCTGTTTAAAATGGCCCTCCAGCCTAGTGCTGAAGTGATCTCTAATGTTCCTAAGTGCAAGAAGGCTACAAAGTGCTGTTAAAATAAAATGGAGACCAGGCTATTATTATGCTAAGCGAAATAAGTCACAGAAAAAGTCGAGAACCATATGATTTCACTGATATGTGGGATATAAAACTGAAAACAACAAAGGAACAAGACAAACAAATAAAGAAACAAAAACTCAGAAGTTAAGGGGGAAAAGGGGTAGTAGGTGAGGGTTAACAGGGTCCAATATACAGTGACAGAAGGAGAACTGAATCTGGGTGATGAACATGTGATATATAGGTGATGTATTACAGAATTGTACACGTGAAACCTATGTAACTTTACTAACCATTGTCACCCCAATAAACTTTAATTAGAAATAAGAAATGAAATAAAGTAAAGAAAATCCTCATAACACACAAAACCGTTTAAGCTGCATAAGCAAAACAAAATTAGCGTATGTCATGAATATAAGTGAAATTTAACTTAGGTTATCTTTTGTAAATGCCTCTGACAATTGTAAAAGAAACTTAAGTCATCTTCCCAAAAATGATATAATTACTTTCAATCAACCCCCTGTTGTGGAAACCCCCTTTGTAATAACCAGTCATTGTAAATGTTAAACAACTTCCTCATTTTCACTTTATAATCTATCCTGTAATGTCATGACTTTGAGCTTCACATCACTTTTGAATTTGAAAGCTCCTCGTTTGTGAACGGTTCTTACATGCACAATATACCCTTACCAAATACTTCTTTCACTGATCTGGTGGTTTTAATTTTGCTGCTTCTGATTTTTGCCAGTGTTTTATATAGAAAATATGTTAGATACCTTTGTTCAGGCATGAGTTATAGTACTGTTGGCTACGAGTTCCACGTTGAGTTAACAATATATATTAAATAGGTGTCTTTAAACAGAAACATGCATAAAGCCAAGGCTATGTATTGATCAGTTGATAAAAAATATGATCAGAAGTTTGCAGAAACCAAATTCTATGTTAGGAGCAATGATTCAATTGCTAATTCACTGTTTGCAGTGACTTTATAGAAATAACTACTGCAAATAACATGAATCAACTGTACTTCTGTATCTGGAAAGTAAAAATGTTCTTACTATAAATGGTGATAATTTTACTTCGCTACATAATTTAACATCCCTGAAAATAGAATGCATACAAATATAAACAAGAAACGGTTCTCCCTTCAAAGTGCTCACAGTCTAGTAGAACAGATGAGTAGATAAAAATAAACTAGAAACACAGGGTGGTAAATGTGATCATCAACATATAAATAAGATGAAATGGGAATATAGATGCAGGTTGTGGCAAATGATTTTGTGAAAATTAGAAAAAGAATATGGAATGCATGATGTGATGTATTTGAGTTGGTTTCTTAGGCATGACTGGGCATTGAGCAGACAGATTAGGAGGGAAATAGAGTGAACAAAGGCTCAAACACAAATCATCCAACTATGACTTCATGAACAAAATGCCAAATGTCAATGTGTTATTTTTACAATGGAAATGGATCTCTAAATAAGAAAAGCATTCATTATCTAATATCGTGAAATTATTTTTGAGTGACGTATTAATTAAATGAATAACAGATTTCTCCCTTAAACTATGAATGTGAGTTTGCTTTGTCTGTGACCTACATAGTCCCGAGGATTATTGTACATGGTAAGTTACAATGAGAATGTTTCTTGGCTAAATGACCAAATAAGTAAAGAATGTCAGTGGACCTGATAAAACAAAACAAAACAAAACAAAACAAAAAGAAAAACAAATTAGAAAGAAACCAATTTTTATAATTGCCATACAGCATTGGAACTACATTCCCATTCTATTTAATACATCTACATTAAATTATAGACATGCTAGTCGTATGCCTCATTCCAGAAAGTGATCAAATACTGGCAATAAAAGACAAGTTTCATAGAAAGCATCCTGTTGGTACTTGTCCTGTGTGGTGAGGTGGGAATCCCAGCAATTAAACACAATAAAGTCCTTGTGGCTCTGTGCCAATATTTTTAATAGATCACCATTGTGATATACTTCAACTTTACCCGGGAGAAATGACAGGCATCCTTTGAAAGATGCTGAGAATTACCCCATGGCTATGTTCAAATTGTCAGACTTCATTTTGAACATTCTGAATAGCTCTCTAAGTTCCAGGGAACCAACATGGAGGGCACAGTGCTGAAAACTCTGTTATGGTGCCTGCTAGAAAGCAGTGGGAGAATAATCTTGCCAGAGTCTCTTCTCCCCACTCACCTCCCCCTAACAAAAGTCAGGGATGAGTACTTTCCAAATACGCTGTGCCCAACTCCTGCTAAATCAGTTTAAATTCACCAGCAGCTGCAGCAAAGTTGCAGATGGCGCCAGACCCCAGGAGGGGAACACCTACAGGGAGAACTGGCCTCCTGAAAAGCTGTGCTCTCTCCTTTCCAAAGTCCTAACGTCAAACGATTCTCAAGGTCCAGAAGTCCTGGCAGAAGAAAAGGGAGTTTAAAAAGCCTAAGAAAGGCATATTTTCCACTTTGAAAACACAGAGAAAATTTAGTAAGGCCCTGCTCACCCATTGCTAATGGCATTATACCAGTCGATTATGGCTTTATCTCGTGAACCAGTTTCTCTTCCCTGGCCTCCTCCTGCCCATTTCCTCTTGATAAGTTTGCTCACCAGGCCCCTCAACCTGAGCACTTTTCACAAAGAACAGTGCAAAATAGATGCCAGCAGGACCAAAGGCAGATGCCAGCAGGCTGTCACTTCTTCACCCCTGGCTACAGTGGAATGCCAGCGGCTCATATTGATTCTGCCCTCTTCCAGCCAGCCTCTAGTGCAAGCATGTTCTGGCCAGTGCTCCCACAGAGTCAGTCACAGATGCCAAGTGATCTCTCAGCATTAGGTGGTCTATAAGCATCCTCTTCCAGGCAGACGCCAGAGCTCAAGACCTAGGCGGGACAACTTGCTGGAGACCACTCTTTCCAGGGCAAAGCCCACCGCAACGCAACAAGGGAACAGAGCCAGAAAAAGCCTCAAGGGTTCAGTTGCTAACTGGGTTGAAGGATCTGGCACCAGAGTCATGGCCCCGAGCACGCTGCTCCGGTTCGCTGCAATAACCAGCTGCTTGTCTGGCCGCTTGTTGCCAAATAGCAATCTTGGCATCCAGCCATCGGGCTGGCACCATGACTGAAATGTTGCAGTTCAAAAATTTCACCAGGCTGTGCCAACCCAGAGATACAGGGCACTTCCCTGTCTAAAGTCCAGTCCAGGGTATCTACTTCCTGCGGAAGCCGTAAGTCTGAGTTTTTCTTGCCTAAGTGGAGTAAAAGCATTCCAGAGAAAATGGCTGAAAAGCAAACACTACATACTAAAGCTTCTCTTCCAAATGAGTTAAAAGTAAAACATTTGAGATTAGCTAAATTTGGTGTCCCTGAAACAGCTGCTGTTGTCCCTGAGGCTTCTGTCTTAGCAAGCAAAGGAAGCAGTAGGGGGAATTCAAATAGTTTTCAATGTAAACTCCATGAATATGTAGATTTTCCTCCCATTTGTAAATATATTAATAGCAAGATTATATATGCTGGGTTGCTGTAGATTCCTGAATCCATTAAAATGTATATAAAATTTTAAAACATTTTCAGGCAATGTAAACCTCACCCAGAAAAAATGTATGTTCAAGCATACTTTCAAATTTTTGCATACAGTTTAGTGGTTCTGGAGAACTCTAATTAAGAACCCCAGGTTTACCCAAATGTCTTCTGTTTAATATGAATTACTGGGTTTGAGCTACTTGAGAAGGAAAGCACCAATGTGTATTTCTCTCCATTTTATTGCATGCTTACTACCTGTTTTTATAAACCATAACCTAGATCCCCTACAGAAAATCAAGCAAAGGTCAAATAATTTGGCGGGATATTAATGATGACTGATTTCTTTGGCTCAACAGCTGACTCACCAGCTCTCCTAGACTGGTTTCAATTCTTTACACAAAATATACCGAACATTTAAAGTTTACTCATCCATCATATTGCTAATATCGGCTTATAGGCTAATTCTAGGTGTCAGAAAAACTCAATTATTCATCATGTTGACATTTGGGATCATAGAGTTCCATCTTCCCTGTCATTTCAAGAAATCTGATCTTCGATATAAATTTTACAGAAATTGTTGATTCTAGATCACAGAGTAAAGCATATGAGGATGTCCATAATTAGAGCCACATCATGGGCTCTAAAAACAGGACGTAGGTACTAAGCCACTGGCCTATCTCCTCTTACTTTTTCCATTGGTCCATATTGCAAGAAACCATACCTATGCTGTCTGCTCAGGATGGGCCCATAAACCCCCGTGGGTTGTTGTACATGAGACATACGACAGAAAGTTAAATAAGTTGAGATTCAACTAGGAGGGACAATTCCTATTATTGAACTAAATATAGCACATAGTATAACCGTCAAAGGCTATTAGCTCCTTACAGAGGATAATCCTTCTGCCTGTTTGATGTGATGCCTAAATGTATAACTTGACATCCTATAAACATAATGAACACATCTGGATCCAGAAAACATCTCCTTTGAAAGACTCATGGCCCAATTTGTCTTTGTTTACCCAAAATAGCCCTTATAACACTCACTATGCAGTTAATGAATTTTTATTTTTCCCTTTTTCAGGGTAAACAAAGGGGATCAGCAAATTGTGCTATTGCACTTAAGGGAGTAAAACCATGATTTGTTCGCACTGTTCACATGGGATATACTGTAACTACATGACTGTGGTATACTTGTAGACTCTGAGGGAGAAATATTCTTGAAAAACAGTTGCTTATTTACTGCCTAGGCTGGCTAGTAAGGAAAAGCCAGGTACCAGTCCATTAGTCCATCTTAAAAGAGGCAGCATAGGTCTGAGTAAACTGCACACTGCCCATCACTTCCGATTCCGGGGCCAAGGGGTTGGGTGGCTGTGGGGAGGTGGGGCAAGGAATAGGAAATGTCAGCACTGTGCTTCTTTCAGGGGATTTGTGCAAAACCTGTCATGGCTGCCCTCTCAAAAAGTGAGGAGTCCTGACATATACTTAAATGTCTAGAGGAAACAAAACAAAACACCTCATAAGTAGAGGGCTGAGATCCTTGTGGTTAATATTGAATGTTGTCTAATTCTATACTGTGGAGAGACCAAAATGCTGGTGGAGGGGTATTTTGTATGTTCACGCCTCTCTTCTGATGCTCTGAAATTTTGCCTTTACTGTCTTTTTATTTAAAGAAGACAAACAGAGATGGGAGCTGGCACTGGTTTTTTGAAAGTAACTAAGACAATAGCCTATAAAAATGTGTTTCTTGTTTCACCTTCTTCACCATCACCCACACCCTTCCAACTATCTGTCTCAGCACTCTGCAGTTATAAAAAGGTTAGTCTCAAAGTTTTAATATACAAAGGGGTCTTAACACAAATGATTCTGGGAAGCTTGGTTCTACAGAATGCAATTTCTCCTCACTTTGCCCTAAGGGATGAAAATGATAAGAACTTAAGATGTAAGAAGGATCTGGAAATTAGTTCCAACACTTAACAACATTTCATGCTGCAAATTGTTATTGGGCACTTGACATGTGGCAGGCATTGAGCTAAATGGTTGGGGATACAATGATGAAGAATACACCATCCCTGCTCTCAAGGAAAGTATAGTCTCCAATTACAGAAGTGTTAATAAGCATATATGATTAGACACTGTGTGTGTGTGTGTGTGTGTGTGTGTGGTGGGGGAAAGGGGGCCGGTATGTGCTGAAGGGTACTGGCCACGATACCGCGTTTCCCCAAAAATAAGGCCTAACCAGAAAATAAGCACTAGCATGATTTTTCAGGATGACATCCCCTGAACATAAGCCCTAATGCGTCTTTTGGAGCAAAAATTCATATAAGACCTGGTCTTATTTTCAGAGAAACACGGTACTTACTTGGGAAAACCAGCCACAAGTGCCCAACTTACTCTATTAGTCCGGGTACATTAAGTACATGCTTTCCTTATTCCTTCATCATTACATTTCGTGTTCTGTTTTGTTTTCTATTTATCACCATAGTTTAAGCTTAGGGCACCAAACTTCCATCATTTCCAAAGTTACCTCTATGCACAAGGCCATCACAGAAAATTGAGTAATATATTTGCAGTAATTTGGATGTTTTAACAGCATTAACACAAGCAGTTCTGCGCACAAAGGCAACGTAGGAGTTTGAATTCAGGTGAAACCACTGTCACTGAAATTCAGGCAAAATCGAATGCCATACTTAAAAAGACAAATCTACTAATGCAGTAAGACCGATTGGTGCTCTGGTACGTGTTGTTCAGTAGCAAATAGCAGCGATATCCGAGATCTGGAAATCAAAGAGTTGTGTGTTTTGTAACAGAAGGAGTCTAGAAAGTCATAATATCATAGGGGCAAATGAGGCTCAGGTAGATAAAGGGACTTGCCAGGTCATGGAGCTCTTTGGTGGCACAGCAAGGAAGAGACTTCAGCTCTCCCAATTCCTAGCAAGTGCTCTAGTGGCCAATCCTTGGCAACTTTTCCTGTGACCCAAATTATGCCTTTTAAATCCATTCCTGACTGCTCCTTACTGGCACATTGGGAAGCCCTGGGTGGTGGGTACGCACCCCTGAGCTGAGAATCCGCTGTCTTGAGCACGCTAGGCAGACGCTGGGCCTGCTGCGGCTTGTTGCCCTCTTGGCTCGAGCTTGGGGGCTGCGGTTCCTCAGCTTCTCAGTTTGCCCAGAAAACTCACTATTGAGTGAAATAGCATGAAATATGCTGCTCCCATTTCTGTCAACACAGGGATGTGAAATTGGAGCTCTACAATGACTGGGGTAAAAACTGAAACTCTGGAGCATGTTGGAAACTCAAGCCTCATGTAGTGTTGCACTGACCACAGTATTTCAAAAGCACACATTGGTAGCAAAAAATAATTGCATGTGATACAACAGTGTAGTCAATAATTTTGTACCCTAACACCTATTTTTGAACTATGTCGAGGTAGAGTTTAACTCTCTTGTTTTACACTAAGATGATGCCACTTTAGGTATTAAAATGAACTTTGGAAAAAAAATGTGTTAGTGATAGTAATTTATACTGCTAGATCTATATGCTAGTAAATAATAGATAATAGGTGTTCTGTTTAGTATCATTATTCAATAAAATTAAAAGTCGGCGATAACCATGTTGAACACAACCCCCTTTTTTGTTATTTGACTGCTTTTCTAAACCTGAACATCTTGAAAATTTTACTCACTCTACCCTGAACATTTGGCAGTTTATGCAGGCAGTGAATGATTGAAGGACTACAACTCTATCAAAGGGTATTTATATCACACTGGTAACCAGGAAATAGTAACTTCCATTTGAAACACAACTTCGTATTTTTGGATATATCATCACAAATTGTCTGAAAGTTTTTCAAGCTTTTTCGTTAAAAAAGGAGAAAGATTAACACAATCAAAACACATTTTGCTGAAGTGTTTTTCCCCAAAGTGTTTTTTCCCTAGACACACTGCACTATTTCTTAAATAGTTACTATGCAAAGTGTTAAATAAACTGTACATTATAGGTATGTTATTTTGGCAGAATAGTGCAAGTAATTTTCTTTCAGTGGCTCAGAAAGTCATTCTTTTGTGCCCACTGACAGGTATTTCTGAGACTGGAATTTGCAATATGGTTTGGTGTCACCAAGAAATGATATGGAAGTAATTTTTCTCCTATCTCTACATCCATAGGGATTGAAATACCGAAGTTCTAGGTCAAGTTTTGGTGAAGTTCTGTTTCCACAACATGTGTGTTTATTCCAATTATTAAAGCCTGATAAATATTGAGAAAGTAGGCTCTACTACCTGGTTTTGAATTCCCATTCAGCCATTTTTAGAATATGTCAGTAGTTTATAACCTTCAGAAAATCATTTAACCTCTCTGTGCCTCAGTCCCCTTAGCTGCAAAAGAGAATAACAGTAGCTCATTGGGAATGGAAGACGTTGGTAATTAAACAAAAGAATACATCAGGTCCTCAAATGACAGTTTTGTCCAATGTTGTTTTGTTATAACATTGATGAAAAAGAAAAAAAAAATTGATTCCAGGCAGGGGCCACTGTCTGTGTGGAGTTTGCACTTTCTCCCCACGTCTGTGTGGGCTTTCTCCAGAGACTCATCTTGCATCCCAAAGATATGAACGTTAGGTGAACTGGCATGTCTAAATTGTCCCAGTCCGAGTGAGGGTGTGAGTATGCCCTGTGGTAGAAGGGTGTCCTGTCCAGGGCTGGTTTCCACCTGGCACCCTGAGCTACCAGGAGAGGTTCCGGCCAGCCATAAACCTGAACTGAAATGGTAGGGAAATCTTACTTGTGGTTATCAATCTTTCTTAAATGCATGTATAGCTCACATTTATTTCAATGTTGAATATTAGAAGTGTTTGAGGTTTTTATTTACATTTTTAATGAAGGTTTTGTGACCAGAAATATGCTGTAGGACTCAACCCTTGTTTACAGGAATTAGCCTATGGTAACACCGGTTTCATTTTATATGTTGTTTCTCTTAAAGTAGCAGTTGTCAAGAACCTGTTAACGATGCTAAGTAGGGACTAACTGTACAGTTCTTGTTAGCAGCGTTCTGGTTTGCCTGAAACTAAGGAGCCTCCAGAGTGTGGGGCTTTCATGCTGGAACTGGGAAAGTCCTGAACAAGTCAGAAAGACTTGGTAACTCTACCTGTAAAGTGCTTGTAACACTATCTGGGACAGAGCTCTCACTAAAATGTCAGCTCTCACTATAGCTGTTGTTCTTTTCACTGGAATTCAAACATGAAATGAATATGAATGCATTTATCTCCCACAGAATTAGCGCAAAGTTGTAAGCTAATAAATACTGTTCTTTTGCTTTAGAGTTGGAGCAAACATCGTCACACATAGAGCCAGAGAACCAAGAACTCACTGTTTATGTAAAGGCCCACAGCAAATCACTTTCAGCTCAGAGAAAATAATACTGACATGAAAGCGTTCCCTGGAAATATGTCTCCTTCCCCTCTCTGAGAAGTGTCATTCATTATTACTGCAAGATAACTCCTCTTTCAACCTTTGAAATTGGGGGAGCTTTTAACAGTTCTCTGATAACTGCATTTCTAGTTCTTACTTGCAATGCTTACAGCTTTTTTTCTGGTTTGTGGCTAGGAAAGTATCCTAAGGACACTTCATCCAACAAAGCACACAGGTAACCGTAGTGATCACCAAGTTCACTGTGTGACTGTGCCACCGTCCTATGTGGAGAGATGCCGATCATCTATAGATGATGTCTCTGGCTGGCCCTGTGATGTTGAAGCACGAATCAGTGAAACCGGTCAGCTCTTTATCTTAAAGTTGGTTGCTTCCCCAAGTTTCCTGTGTAAGAATCAGCAAGGTTCAATTTTTCAGGTAACGAATCAATGTTAGGTTCAGTTGCCTTTGAAAACTTTTGTGTGCAAGACAGCAATTACCAATAGCCAAGGTCTGTGTCTTGAATAATGAAGGCAACTGTGTTTATATAGATACCTAGAAGTAAAGAATCATACCCCACCAGAGCTGGAAAGGACTTAGGAGAGTAGGTGTTGATGCACATTTGTCGTACAGAGCTAAAAATCATTTGAACAAAATGACCACTAGCTTCATACCTCATGATCGGATTGGGAGCAAATTAACTTCCATTTATATTGGGAACAGTCTCATAAGCTTTAGGCTCACTGGGTGCTCACTCCATCCAGGCTCTATTTTAGTGTTTTCCTGTATTAACTCACTTAGCTTAACCACCCTAATCGGGAGGTACCATTGCTATATCCATTTTATAAAAAAAGAAAGAAACAGAGTAGCGTATCCAAGGACACATAGCTAATAAATGATTGATTTGACATTTGTACTCAGAGTGGTCCTCCAAATGATGTAAGGAGAACAGGCTATCTGTACAGAGAACTGTAATAACAGGATCTCTGTATTTTCCAGGAAAGAAGTCAACCGAAACCAAGTTTGACATGCATCTGAATTTATACATTGATGAAGGAATATTTCAATAATTGAGATTATTTAAGCATCTGTCTCCCTGATTCTAAATTCAGTGTAATTATTCAAATAAATAGAAGTCTCTAGTAAGCAAAAATATATAATTAAAACTTTTTTTAATAGAAGCACTGAGGAAACACTTTTTAAACATATACTTTGTAAGAAAATGTAGTTCATAATAACTGATTCAAGGTGAAACCAAACTGAACCTGTTGATTCAGCAATAAAATCTAAGTGATATCAAAATACCAGTAATATACACACATTGACTTAGATTACCAAATATGTTTTAAACAGCTTTACTGTATTCCACAGCTATAATGCTCAGCATCAATTTGATTCCAAAACTTCCATTTTATTTTTTAATATATATCGTTATGCCATATTTACGAACTATAATTACATGTTTTAAATTTTTTTTTGCACTATATTTTAATTTTCATCTTCTAAATAGAGCCTAAATTGTATGTATTTATCTTGATACTGTGAATTTATAGTATAAATATACCACTATACAATGGATAACAAAGATAATGCAAAACACCACAAGGCAATATAAGGATTCACAGTTACATTGAGATAAAAAAGAAAGGAGTAATGAAAAAAACAAAATATAGCCTTTGTTTGAATACAGAACCTTCAATATTGCAGGTGAGTTCCCCTTAATTTAGTCCTGCCGTATACCAGGGTTGCCAAAAAAAATGTGTACAAGTGGACACTTTGGTCAATGTTGCTCAAGCAGTAGTTCACCACAATCAGAAGTGTCTGGACGTTGATGGTAAACAATTTGAGCACCTCTTGTAATTGCAGGAGTCAAACGTGACTTGCATTCATCTTTTGTTATTGGTATATATTGAGTATTAAATTTTAATACAGTTTTTTTCCTTTCTTAAGATGTGTATACATTTTGTTGGCATCCTCTGTATAAATATGAATGACAACAAGGGTTTTTTACATTGCATCAGTGAATAACAATAACTAGCACTTATTAAGGTTTTAATACTTATCAGTCACTAATGGGGTCAGATGGTCTAAATGACTCTACCAAGCTTCCACAACTAGGAAGTGGTTAATTAGAACCCACAACTGACAGAATTCTCTGCTCCTCTCATGACTTAATGCTGCCTTAGTGCTTTCTTAAATAGGATGACTTTCCATTGGAAACTTCTTTGAAACTTCATACTTTTAAAAAGCTTTTAGGATGATGGAAATATATATATATATTTTTTATCTTGATTGTCATGTTGGCTACATAGGTGCATATATTTGTCAAAATTCATCAAATCCTACATTTAAAATGAGTGTATTTAATTTTACTCCTCAATAAGGTTGATTTGAAAACTAAGCAACAAATCTATTTACAAAAATTTCAGGGGCATATTTATTGTACAAAATAAAGTACTCAATTGTCAAGAGACACTACAGTGTTAGATGTATAACGAATATAACAGATAAAAAGTAAAGCAAAATGTCTTTTTACATTTTCTTTTTAAGAATACATTATAACTATAACTTATTCACAATCATATAATTAATGTATACAGATCATACTACTGCCAATTTTCAGATGAGAAGCTGTCATTTTTAATAGGACAAATACACAGATATGCTTTGTGTGTTTTTCATCAATAGTCTCATATATTTCATCAATAGTCTCATTTGGTTGTGAAGATAAATCTGTGGAAAAACTCCAGAGCCAAAAAAAATTTCAGCACACACCAATTCAGGGAGCACAAATTACTTTGCATTCGGTATGGAATTAGCAGACAGTGGCACACTGTGATCTGTTTGACAGCCAAAACATTGTGGCTCAGGCAAGAATAAATGGTTATTTCCTGTCTCAGTAGCAACACTGAGTGAGTAAGCAAAGTATTGATCCTTCTTTGCTTCCTTAAATACATGTGACTCAAGTTATCCCGAGGCTTTCCTCCAAAACTCTCCCTGGGATCCACACAATCAAAGAGCTTCATGTTTAAAACCTTTCTTCTTTCACTCCAGTGGAAGAACTTTGAATGTGGTGTCTAAGATAAAATCCTGCTTCCTATATCTCCTACTATAAATAAGTGCTATGATATAAGTCCACTAAAATCATTTTATATTACAGATGAATTCAGGCTTTATTCAGTCATTAAATATTTATCAATTACCACTTAAACCCCTGTTACTGTGCTAGGCCCTGGATGCACAAAAATAAACAAGAGAAATCTACTGTCCTCAAAAGCTTACAGTTCAGGAAGGTGGAAGGAAGAAGAGAAAGTTAAAGAGATACAGATAGAATGAGAGATAGAACAAGAGAGAGAGATAGAGAGATAGAGAGAATAAGAAAACCAGAAGATAGGTGGTAAAAAATTTTTTTAGAAAAGATAACTACTTACGTACAATTTGTGTACAAAGGAGAAGGAGACAGGCATTTTCACTTGGAAAAACTGTCAGGTAATGACCCTGAAAAAAGGCCTACCAGGTATTCAGTTTTTACCCCTCTACAAAGACTGCCCTGATCAAGCTTGCCATGACCTTGATGTTGCCAAATCCAAATGTAACTTTTCCACTGCTACATTTCTTAACAGCTCAATAATATTCAATACACTTGATTGTTCTAACTTGAGATACTTTCTTCTCCCAGCTTCTGTAATATCACACTCTCCTGCTTTCTTAGTTTCCCTCTATCTTGTTGGTTATCACTTTATAAACTCTTTTCTTGACTTCTCCCCCTCTCAGAATCTCAGAATGCTTATTTGTGTGACCACTTTTCTTTTCTTGCTGTATATATATACCCTATACATGAATCATGATTAAGAGAGGAAAGTGTTAAACCAACCTCCTTAATTTAAACCCTGGACTTGACAATTGCCAGCTGTGTAACCTTGAGACCGTCACTTAACTTCTATGTATTATTGGTTTTTTAGCTATACAGAGGGGGCCGTCATGAGGTATAAATGAGTTAACACATATACTATGAAGTAGTTACATGCAAAATACTTATAATAATGTTTAGCACACATTAGGCACTACATTATCCTATCAGCACAAATGTAATTTATAATAATAATGATGTCCATTCGATAGCTTTTAATATACACTCTGCTTTGAAAACCAGTCATATATCAAACTATCAACTTCATCTCTTTTTGGATGTCTAATAGGATCTAAAAATTAACAAGACTGAGAAGAACTCTTGATTTCTCTCCACCCAAAACTGCTCCTTCCATAATCCCCCTTATTTTATTAACTGACTCTATACGCTCTCTAGATGCTAAAGCCAATAGCTGAGAATTATCCCTAATTTCTCTTTCCATTATCTGTCCTGCCATCTTCAATTCATCAATAATTTCTATCAAAACTATCTCCACAACATATTCTGAATCCATCACATCCAATCTCCTCCGCCACTATGATCCTACTCCAAGCCATCACCATCTCCTTCCTGGATTTCCACAATGCCTCCTGCTTATTTGCTTGCTTCTCTCATACTCCCCTAAAAAAATGTTCTTTACATAACAGCAAGAATAAATTTTCTTCAAAAATATAAATTAGGAAAAAAATCCAATCTTCATAATATGGGTTACAAAACTGTTTATTTGGCCCTGGTATACCTTTTTTACTTTATTTCTTACTATCCGCCTTCTCCTTACTCACAATTCATTTGCTCTTTTGACCTTTTTTACATTCCTCAAATACACCAAGTATATTTCCACCTTTGGGTTTTTGTACAAGCTGTCTGCAGTGCCCTTCCTCCTGAATATCTTATGCTTGATTCTTTCTTGATATTGAAATTTCACCTCAAAGAGGTCACCCAATCTGTAGTAACCTCCCAGTCTTTACTCACAGCCTCCTTTTTCTGGTATTTAAAACTCCTTTGGGGGGTGGGGGTAAAGGGGAAGGTGAGGGGATTAGAAAACAATCAGTAACCACAAGATGGCCACGGGGTTTTGAAAATTAATCTGGGGAACGTAATCAATGATGTTGTAAAGATTTTGTAGAGTATCCGATAGACATGTGTCCCTTTTTGGAGACCATCTCAGGGAAGATGTAGATGCCTGATCACTGCACTGTACACCTGAAGCTGAACAATAATGAATGCCAACTATAATTTTATATATATCTATATATATATATGTATATATAGGTATGTATACATTTACAAGAGGCAGAGTACAGCATTGGGAGTGGAGATAGTGGAAATGGGATGGCTTGGTGCGATGTCAGAGAGAGAGTGGATGGGGGGTGGGGGGTCCACAGTGTGAGGGATATAAATGATAAACGTCTAAGGAAAAAAAAAAACAACAACCTCATAGACAAGACAGACAATAGTTTAGTGGTTACCAGAGGGTAAGGGGGGTGGGGGTGGGAGATGAGAGTAAGGGGGATCAAACATATGGTGATGGAAGGAGAACTGACTCTGGGTGGTGAACACACAATGGGATTTATAGATGATGTGATACAGAATTGTACACCTGAAATCTATGTAATTTTGCTAACAATTGTCACCCCAATAAATTAAAAAAAAAAAATTTGTTGACCTACAAAAGAACAAAAAACAAAAACTCCCTTGAGGTGGCATATGTTATCTTCTTTAATTGTTTATTCATTCATGTATTGTCTCCCCATTAGAATGCAAATTTTATTCAGAGATTTACCAGTCCTTAAGCTATTTGCAATGCTTGACACATAGATGGCATTCAATAAACACTTTTGAATAAATGAGCAAATAAACTACGGCAATAGTGAAGCAGAGGAAACTTTGGATATCATAAACACCAAGCAATTGAAATCTATGTACCTTAGGAAATTTTCTAGGTTGGGGAAAAGAGTGACTCCAAGATTGCTTTCTTTTTTTCTTTTTTTTTTTTAAGATGATTTGGGGGTTGGTGCCATTCACAGAGAAAGAGAAAATTGTTTAAAAAAAAATAGGAAAGAGAAAGAAAGGAACAAATGCAGGAATAGTCCTTTTAGGACACTGAGTTTGATAGTTCTTGGGATACAAATTTGGAATTGTTCAGGGAATAAGAGATATGGATCTCAGGACTAAAACAAATACATATTCATGGACTAGAGATACAGATTTAATAATCATCAGAATAGCTGAAATTATTTAAGTAGAAGAGAGCAGATATTTTGTGGCGTGAAAGGAGAGGAAGTCAATACTCTGGAAAACACCAAAATATTCAAGAGGCAGATAGAGGAAGCAAAGTTGGAAAGAAGAATCTCCAAAAGGTAGAAGACCCACGAAAGAACAATACCATAGCTAAGGAGGAAGAAAGTTTAGAGCACAAAGGAGAGGTCAACAAGGTCAAGTAACAGAGAGAGCAAATAAAATAAGGACTGAAAAATGTTAGCTGCATTTGGCAATTAGAAGATCAGTGGGTAAAATGAAAACCAAGATGCTCTCTGTACTTGTCAGAGTCCTGTCCTTGAACCCTAAGTCCTTCAAAATTTCAGGCACTCAGAAGATCTGCATGAAATTCTACTTCTTACTGATCTCTAGTACTTGGCACATCCAGAGAGAGTCAGACATATGTTTTTCCCAGCCTCAGCTTTTTTGTGCTTCCACCAACATAGTAACCTAAATCAACAGTGGTTTTGTTTTTATTTTTATTTTCTGTGTTTCTAGGATAAACAGGAAAAAGTTTTATCAGCTACCAGTATTTAAATAAATAAATTTTCAAAACCTCATGGACGTTCAGGAGAATCTTCTTCATCCAAATTAATGAAAACAATAATGAATGAATGGTCAACGAATCAATGGGACAATCATTTTTCCAGGTTGACCCCAAAGTGCTGAAAGATGTTGATTATTTTTTTAAGATTCACTCAACTTACATTCCTTATGTTCACTAGACTATTGTCAGGGGGGAAAAAAGTAAATATAAATGTAGAAGTTTAATAAAATGAGTCAAAATAGGAAGGATTTCTTGCTTCACTAAATGCAAACAGTGTTAAAAAGTGAAATGTTGAAGAAATGTTTGGTTTATGAAAATTATATGAAGAAGAAAAACGAGATCCTTCTAAGCACGTTTCTTAAAGAACTTTTAGAGACCTGTTCTGGGGCTGGATTTTCCATACCTAAATCTAAATATCCCATTTTAAAATCAGAAAAATAAAGTCATCTGAAAATTATCTTAATAAAATATATTTTTAAGTCTTATGGTTAGTTAAAAACAAATTTGTAGCTCCTATGAAGTTTCTAGATTCTATGAAAGTAAGAGTAAGGGAATTAAGAGAAAGGATTAAATTATGCTTTCCAATTAGTATTGGCATCATTTAGTCAAGGGCTTCTCAAACTTTCTTCCATGTTAGAGTTACCTAAGTAACTTTTTAAAAAATTTCATTCTCTAAGCTGACCCCATACTCATTAACTCAGAAGCCCCGGGAGTGAAATCTGGGCATCGATATTTTTTTAAATTCCTCAAGGGATTCTCATGAGCAGCCAAGGGTTTGAGAACTCACGACTTATGCTACCCTTGTTGTCATTAAATGAATGTTTTAGTAGTTTTGAATAAGAGCTTTAAGTCAGAGCATGGTTTTGATTCCTGGTGGCTGTGTAAACTTGAACAAGACCCTTAACCCTTTGAGCCTCAGTTTACTCAACTATCACTCAGTAATTATTGTTCCCACTTCATAGGGTTGTTTTGCAGATGAAATGAGGTAATATAAAAACTTAACAGGGTGTATGGTATGTAATTCTCACACAATAAATGGTGTTAATAATATAATAAATGTAACAATTTATTATTAAGACGTATTTATTAATTGCAAACCAAATACTATGGTTCACAATCCATAGTAGTCTGAATTCGTATATGTAACCAAGTGTCAGATCTCTGCTGATTCAATGAACTCAGACACCCATTTTTGCCTTAAAGGCACTCTCTCATTTAAATTACACAAAGGCAGGGTTCAAAGATCCTCAAATTCACTTTCTACTCACACCTGCCACCACACAGATTTATGATACCTCAAAAGCAGCTGCGTAATTTGAATCTGACTTGCAGAAGAACGCTCCTAATACATTTCCTCGGGTCTTATTAGAGGGAACTGTTAAATCTTCAATAGCACAGTAAGAAAGAACTCAAAAAATTTCCACTCACATTTTTCTTATTTGCTCGGTTACTCTGGAGTGCATGATGACTTGTTTTCCTTTAGTTGTATCTGAACAGTTTGACAGATTACTGTGACAAGGTTACTTTTAAATTGATAAAAGGTTTGATTGTGTTGGTGCATTTGTCAAAACTGTCCGAAACCACATATAATGGACTCTGCACTCAGAGCCCGGATGGCACATAAGAGGGCTCTTACTATGCAGCGTTCAGCGCTCACCTTAACGAGACTTCTAACAGGGTTGGGTAAAAAGTCCAATAGATTAACTTGGCCAGACCCTGAGTACAAACACCCCAATTTTGTTCTCCTGTTTCACTGTGCACATTTCTCCTCTCCCGTTAAATGTTAAAGTGACATGTACAGCTCCATTTTAAAGGGAGCAATGTTAGGGTGTCAGAGCTTGAGCAAGGCCAACATTTACAGGGGAAAACGAAGGACAGGGCCCTGGCCAACTTCCGGGTCAAATGGAGATGACTGGAAATCTGTGTGCACCTCCCCAAAGGAGCTTCCCTCCTTTGCTTTCATTCTGCTTCAAGTGGCCATAGCAGCAGCATGTTCATTTCCTAAGAGAAGAAAAATTCACTCTGTAGCTGCACTCTGTTATGAGCTCTGGATTAGTTAATCATGTGGAAGGGGGAGCAATGTCTGTCGGGGACTTTCTGAGAGCATTGCATTAATTCAAACTTCTAAGTCATGAGAATGGTTAGAAAAAAGGTATTGTGGAGATGAAAAATATAAACACATTAATGGTTTTTCTTTCCATTTTAAACCTGTCCATTATGTAAAATATGTTGTTTTATTTTTTTTAAGAGCAATTTCAATGTGTTTCAAGGCATGTTTACAATCATATAATGGAAGTTTCTAATTTCTTCGAGGGAGGAAATATAGTTTAATATGTGAAAAATTATTACACCACGAAAATTTTATTTGGCCCAAAAATGTTGAAATGTTCTCGTTTTATTAAGCCAAATTTATCTTCCACTTCCACATCCTCTTCTTGAAATAAGCATAAAGAGCATATAATCCAGTATTGTACCCATACTTTCCAACTGAAAACCCATACCATGAACATAATTGTATAATCAATTGGAGTTTTAGTTTGTACAATACAGTTGACCCTTGAATAACATGAGTTTGAACTGCACATGTCAACTTCTTCAGGGAATTTTTTTCAAAAAATATGTTGTAAAATTTTGTTATTATTACCATTGAAGCAATTGTATCAATTAAACTAGGCTACCATAAAGGAATCGTACAGCTACTTTTTGGTTATCGATGCATGAATCGTTACACCTGTAAATAAATACGCATTTGTTTTTCACATTATCTTTTCACTTTCCATGTATACTGTTAGTAATACATGTAATATCTCCAGTGTTTTGTATTCTATAAGACAATATTAATGCAGATGCTGATAGATGATTTATCTTGTAAACAGATGACATAAACTTATGGTATTGATAAATACGTACGGTACTATAAATGTATTTTCTTTTCGGTATGATTTTCTTAATAACACTTTCTTTTCTCTGGCTAATTTTGTTGTAAAAATATAGTATATAATACATATAACATACAAAATACTAGGTGTTAATTGACTGTTTATGTTATCGGTAAGACTTGTGGTCAACAGTAGGATACTAGTAGTTAAGGTTTTAGAGAGTCAGGTATTTGACTGCATGAGGGATCAGTGCCCCTAACCCCATGTCGTTCAAGGGTTCACTGTATTTGCAATTAGTGCTTTTAACATTGTAGCCACTCAATGTTTGATAGTATATTGATGACCCACTCATGAATGGGTAAGAAAAAGGGACTAAAGATCAACTGATTTGGCTCCTATTTTGTATTACTTCACTGTTTCTTTTGGAGTTCATTTGGTTAATTGTTTCTCAAGCCCTTGTTTTTTCATGAAAAAAATAAATGCATGTATAAAACTACATCATGCACTGCATATAATTGTTCCACCAGCATAATTATTAATTCTCATGCCTCTTCTCTGACTATAAAATATTATTTTCCCAGCTTGCTTTTCACCTATTCCTACTCTGATTGTTCCTTGATCTCATGGGATCCTTTCTTTCCATTCTGCAGTCAGAGTTATCTTTTTGAAATAAATTCTGACTATGTTACCTTCCTATTTGTGACAATTCAGTGGTTTTCTCCACTGCTCTTAGGTTAAAACAGAGTTCCTTATATGACATACAAAGGGATCATCTTATCCCTCTCCATTTTCCAGCTCTTGTTGCCCCATATCCAACACCCTCTCTCTGTTATAAACCAGATTGGCCTTCTTTCTTGCTCTTTGTCTTTGCCATGCTCCCTCCAGCCATTGGTTCTACAAACATGAAGTTCCTACTGTCTGGGATGTTCTTCCCTTTCTTCACTTCATCAAACCTATTCCTCCTTCTGATCTTAGTTCAATTTTCACTGATTCCTCACAGATACCTTTGCTCATTGCCCTAAGTTTAATGTCGTATTACAAACACTCTTAGTTCCATGCTTCTTTATTTTCTTGCATTTACAATTGCAATTTTATATCAAATCATATGATTATTTAATTGATGTCCTATTTTCCCTATCAGAATATAAACTCTGCTAAAGCAAAGTCTTTGTCAAAATTTACTCATCAATGCATCTTCAGCCCATGCAGCACAAATGCTCTGTAAATGTTCCTTGATTGAAAACACAATAAAAATTCCTTGAGAATTCTCAATATGAAAACATTACAAGGTATTTCTTACAAGACACACAATGTAATG
This sequence comes from Rhinolophus ferrumequinum, assembly GCF_004115265.2. Lineage (NCBI taxonomy): Eukaryota > Metazoa > Chordata > Mammalia > Chiroptera > Rhinolophidae > Rhinolophus > Rhinolophus ferrumequinum. The sequence goes on from NC_046300.1 coordinate 20,591,189, forward strand.
TATTCATCCAAAATGCAGGTATAACTAAAGATTTTCCATAGAGTAAAATCATTTTTCATGTCTATTATTCTTCAGTCTTGTCTTCATTTCTTTGATTTTACTTGCAATCCAAATATAGGAGCTTCGGTGATGAATGTGAAAAGAATCCCTTAACAGAATTTGCTCTCAGATTATACATTGAGAAGTAAAATAATTTATGTTCTTTAATATCATTTTCTTGTTGTTCATTAGTATTAATATGGATATTGCATTCTAAAATCAGATAAGTCAATATATCTACGCTCCTTTTTGTATATCTCTATTGTCTATCATTTCGTTACTATGGATATTAGGAAATACAGCACTTTCCATAAGGAAATGTTAACTCTAAAATTCTTATGATTTCACAGGAATAAACATGGAAAATTGATCCTGATGGCAAGTTCATTTAAACCTATAGATATTATGTGTTTTGTAGGTGAAAGCATTTTAAAGTATTGGATGAGTAATTGGAATACAAAATGATTTGCATCTTTAAAAGACTGCTAATGTAAAATAGTATTGAACAATGTAAGAGCCTACAAGAGAGGAAACAGGATTTTACAAATGACTTACACTGGCCCTGTACCAAAGGCATCTCCAGCCCTCAGGTTGTACTTATGCAGCTGAATCAATTCAGGATGTGGCACTGCCAACACTGCAAAAGGGGATTGGTGAACGATCTAAAAGGTGGCCCAGAGCAGAATTTTAGAGTGAGGACATTTAAAAAATTATTGAGTTCAAACACATGATTTTACACATGGGGGAAATCAAAGCAAAGAGGGGAAAAGTCACTTGTTGAAGGCCACTACCCAGTTGATGCCACAGCCAGGACTGACATCCAGATATCTTAGGGCTCAGCTATTTCCACTACATCCTATTGCCTGATCACATTAGTTCTGTAACATTCTCTAGGAAAACGAACCCAAGCAATGAAGCCTAGGTCCAGACCACTTCAGTAACTGGAGAACCCACAGACAGTTTTTACAATAACAATAATATGGGCCCCATCTTATTAGCTAGCAAAACTTAATATGAGCAAGTAACCAATACCCTCTGTGCACTTAGCATTCTTTAAATTTCTCTTAATGCACATAAAAAATAGTAACAAAACTTCCTTTCTCAAAAATAATGTTTCTAGGTCACTAAATCTCTTTCCTGAATTAAAAATGTCAATACAGGCATTTAGGTAACACTTTCCATTTATAAATTTCTGGCAAGATTCTTTGCAGAAATAGACACTGATACAGAAATTCATAGTATAATGCTACATCAGTGGTATGTTCATAAACCAGCTCTCAAAAAAAAAAAGAAGTTTTAAAAAGTCGTGATTTGAAGGACTTGCTTGTTCCTGTGAATATCCCCACCATGACCGATTTTAAGATACCGAGTGTGAGGGGCTGGCCCGGTGGCTCAGGCGGTTAGAGCTCCATGCTCCTAACTCCGAAGGCTGCCGGTTCAATTCCCACATGGGCCAGTGGGCTCTCAACCACAAGGTTGCCAGTTCGATTCCTCTACTCCCTCAAGGGATGGTGGGCTCCGCCCCCTGCAACTAAGATTGAACACAGCACCTTGAGCTGAGCTGCCTCCCGGATGGCTCAGTTGGTTGGAGCACGGGCTCTCAACCACAAGGTTGCCGGTTCAACGCCTGCAAGGGATGGTGGGCTGCACCCCCTGCAACTAGCAATGGCAACTGGACCTGGAGCTGAGCTGTGCCCGACACAACTAAGACTGAAAGGACAACAACTTGAAGCTGAATGGCACCCTCCACAACTAAGATTGAAAGGACAACAACTTGACTTGGAAAAACAGGCCTGGAAGTACACACTGTTCCCCAATAAAGTCCTGTTCCCCTTCCCCAATAAAATCTTTAGAAAAAAAAAAAAAAAAGATACCGAGTGTGTAGCAAATGACACACAGAATTCCTGAATATTTATCAATTGGCTCTAGTCAACTAGTCAGAGGCCACTCTAGCACATCACCAATACAACAAGGAAACCTAGAAATAATCGTCAACCCACTCTTTTATAAGAGGAAACTGAGGCTCAGACAGTCAATGACCTACCTCAAGATTGCACAGTGGTCGAGAAGGTTATAATACACCAGAGTCCCTCATATATTAAGTAGAATGACCCTCACATATTAAGTGCAACTTTATGCATTAGAAATAGTCAGTGGTTTTCATATTATTGCAGAGACAAGTGCATCTCAAAAACCAGTAGCACTAACAACCAGCAGCACTAACAACCAGGGAGCCTGTTCGAAATACATACTCTTGAGCTCCTCCCCAGACCTACTGAATCATAATCTCTTTGGCCTAGAAATCTCCGTTTCAACAAACGCTCTGCTTAGTATAGAGGAATGGGAAAGAGTCTTTCCTCAATACCCACGATATTTTTTTTAATGAGTGAGATTTATATACGAATCAAAGTTAATAGCTACCCTTCTTTTTCACATCAGATTCCATTACTGGAGATACTTCATCTGAAGCTTCTAACGTAAAGCCCGCAATCTTTCACATTTTGAAGACCTTACTGCTCAAAATGGTTTAGATTTTTCTAACAGCAACAACAAAAAACAGTGGAATGATTTACCTTCCAATTCTCAACCTCAATATTTTATAGACCAAAACCTAACATATATTTTGAAATGTCTTAGCCTTGTATATTGCCTTCTTTTTTTTAAACTGCTTCTCAATAAATATTTTCCAAAGTGCCCCCACCCTAACCCACATATTGCCTTGTCAACTGATTATATAGTTATGCATTTGTGTTTTGGTTTATCTGCCACTTCCTGTTTTGATATCTGTTCCCAATTTTAAAAACCAGAACAAAGGCAAATAAATACTGTCTGCTTTGTTTTCCACTTCCAATATTTTAGAGGTTGGAAAATTTACAAAATAAATATCCTCTCAACCTCCTTGTAGAAGCATTGCAAAAGAGAGAAAGGAAAATTGAGTAATAGTTTTCCCCAATTTAAAAATACACAGCTAAGGCACAATCAAATGACAAATAGTTACACTGATATTACTTTGAAAATCATCAGACAATAATCTAAAAATATAGGTTATGGTTCTAATTCATTATGCATTATTAAGTTTATTTGGAGGGTAAACTTAAATATGTTAAGTACATTTTTCACAGAAATAAGAGAATTAATAACATAAGTGTTGGTAGATAATAGAATAATGAAAACATTTTGGAAGGATATTTAATCATTACCACATTTCCTAGAAAATATAAAACTTTTTGGTGAGTACAGTTGTTGGCCACAGTGGAAAATAGCTTCCCTGGACTTGGAAGTAGATATTTTCAAGGAAACTAGAGAATTTGCCTTATAATTCTCCATTCACCTGGTGCCCAATGAACTGATATTTACCAAGAACTGGACAGAAAAATCTTTTCGACACAAGAGGTAACCATCCTGAAATCTACCACTTCTGAGTTTTTGAGATTCCCCCCATTAAGATGTCTTAAAAACAAACAAACAAACAGACAAACAAAAAACAGTGTTTTTGTTGTTGTTGTTGTTGTTGTTGTTGTTCTTTTTTCCCAGGAGATTCATCATCAATTCCACCAGCCACAAGTTTTGAGGGCCCAACTCAAATCAGCCAGCACTCCCATGTGTATCTGCTCCAGAACCTCCACTTCTATACCATGAACAAATTTCATTCCCTAAAGGAAGCTGGACTTAGATCTCCAATTTAAGTCCCATTCATACAACAGAGTCTTCCTCGCGAGACATCAATGAATGGGTACATTGGGTGCAAAACCAACCAAGTGCTGTGTGGACCGAGCCCACATGGGTGAGCGTGCAGGTTAGAAACGGTGCAGAGAGAAGAGAGCACTTACGGTTGGCATAGCTTGATTAGGTCCTGGTCAGTGGTGCCTGGCGGAAGGCCTCGGATGTACAGGTTGGTTTTACTCAGTTGTTCCCCGCTGCTGTGATTGCTGCTGTGGTTGCTGCTGCTGTTTGTGCTGGGGCTGGGAGGAGCCATGGGGTGGGGAGCTGGTGCATAGGACTGCTGGAAACAAAAAAAGCTGTTACTGGAAAAACAAAGCCAGCACCTATCCACAGGCCAGCAGAGCACCTTGAAAGCAACACAAGCATCTCGAGCTCTCCAAGGCACACATGCACACACATACTTGCTCCACTACTCTGTGTACTTCTGAGCGCAGCGTCTGCTCCTCCCCACCGGCCCAGCCCCGGCCCAGAATTTGGATAAGCATGGTAGCCAAAAATGGGACAAAGAGAAGTCTCCAGGTGCTCCTGACAGTAGCCTATGGATTCTGAATTTGTCCACTGTGATTTTCCTTAGAGCGATAAAATAGCATGTCATCTCCATCTCTGACAAAAGACCACAGTTCACACTTGGCAGCAAAGCTTTGCCCCAGCTCACTTTTAATATCCAAGCATCTCTGGTTTGCCACTACTCCTTGTTTCCTCCTTTTCTCCAAAGCAACTTCCTCATATTGTTTTCCTCAGCATTAATTTCGGGCACAGTTCCTGATACATAGAAATCTCTCTATGAATAAACGAACACATGAATGGATCTATCTTATCTCTTTTCCCCATTCCCAAACTTGCTTCTTCATTGCGAATGCCCTGTGTTAGCAACCATTGTTGAGCCAGCATTCTCTCCCTGCAGTCAAAATCCCCTTTCAATTACTCTAATCCAGGGCCTGAACTTAGGCACTATTGATCACTTGGATGGGACAGGTCTTTATTGTGGGGGCTGTCCTGGTCATTGTAGGGTGGTAGAAGCCTTTACCCACCAGATTCTAGTAGCACCCATCCCCCAGTTGTGACAACCAAAAGGGTTTTCACACACTGCCGTATTTCCCCTGCAGGGAAAGTCTCTCCTAGTAGAGAACCACTGCTCTAACCTGTCACACTATTTTACGACAAAATAGAAATAATAAAATGACCTCCAGCAAGTTGGAATATACAATGTGAGGTTCTTTACAATTGTCCATGTCAAAATCAGTAGATACATTACTCATTATACTTTATTTCTTTTTCATACAGGCATATCTTCAAAAGTTCTAAAATGACACTGACTGTATGGGTTTGAGTCCCTGCTGCATCTCTTATTGCCTGTGGGACCTTTGGATGGGGCCTTAACCTTTCTGAGAGTCAACATTTTCATTATTCTGAGGAGGATAAAAAATTAGTACTCTCCTATGTCATAGAGTTTTTTACCAAAATTCAATGAGCTAATGCACACAAAATGGTTCCTGGAAATTAATAAGCGTGGGGTAAATGTTAGCAATAACACACATGTAATATTGATACTAAGGATAATATTTAGGGGTTGTATCTGTGTTGCCAGTGATATTAGCCTATATAAAAATACCATATAGTCTCAACTATAAGCCAGAATGTTTCCTAAAGACACAATGAACATACTCATCAGGATTCCAGTGGGAAAATGTTTGGCTGAGTTTTAACCTGAAGACTCAATAGCAGTTTTATCGGGGGTGCGAAATGTGTAATTATCAAACAGCAAATAGGTGCTTAACAAATACTTAGGCCACATCGTGTACAATAAAAATGGAATAAACACAGCATTTAGCCCATAGAGACAAGAGGCCCAGTTTTACCAGTTTCCAGCTTTGTCTCTTACTCTTTATAATAGTCTCATTTACTCATACTTCCAGGCTTTCAGATTTGCCCCAGTCCACACTTCCAATGGACTATAAGGCAATGTCTCTTAGATGCAGTGTGTCAAAAATGCAACTCGTTATATCTGCTCTCTCATGTCCCAATTCGTCACACCAGCCACCCACCACAATTACCCTATTTCTTCCTGTGTGGCTGTCATTGCTGCTAGCCTCCATTCTAGACACTTTGGGGTTAGTTTCATCTGCCCCCTAATCGTAAATCTCAAAATACAGTTAGCCATCAAAATCTCCGAGGGGTTTCTAGAACCATCTTTTCCTCTGAATTCTCACTGCTTCCCTAGGCCAGAGTCTGAAGCACCTCATATGTGAAGGACTTCAAGCTTCCCATCTGGCCTCTTTTCCTTCAGGTTTTCCTCTTATGAACTGAGGGTGGTGGAAGCTGGGAAGAATGAGACAGAATAGTTCAATGCAAACACAAACTGCTTAAGGATGTACGAGGCAGTTTGTTTAAGGAATGGGGAGGTGACAGAGCAGAAATGACAGAAGCAAAACCTAGAGCCTTCAACTCCCCTCTTTGAAATAAACATTTTCTCAACCTTTTCTTTAGTATAACTTAATTTATTACCAACATTTTTAATGTAGAATTTTAAAATGAATTACACAGAAGAATACATGCTGTTCTCAATATTTCAATAAAATGGCATCTGTCAATTGCTTTTTGGAATTTAATATCTGCATAAAGTTTCTTGCCTGGCATGAAAACAGCAATTTTTTCTTGATCTAAAGATTCTGTTTTGCTCCTGGAACATCCCATAACGCTGAAGGTCTACCTATTGACAAGGCCTGTACTTAGCAAGTATTCAAAACATCCTGTCTGAAGTAGCATCCCGGCCTCTATGTCTCACAGTGGGACAGATGGGATTTTTTTTAATTCCTATGTGCTTTATTCTCTTAAATTTCCCAGGGTTTTCTTTAAAGCAGTTCTTTATTATTTATTTATTTATTTATTTATTTATTTATTTATTTATTTATTTATTTATTTATTTTAACAATTTTATCTCTCCTCCCTCTAAATTCTTTGAATTCCATCTGTACTCAGGCTTCTTTTAAAATGAGGCTTTGTTTAAAGCAGTTGTTCCCACTGCCTAGCCTTTTAAATAACCAGAGAGCCAGAAAAATGTCTCCATCTTTATACATCACAGATCACATGAACCAGTTCAGATTGAGACTTTGACTGATCCAATAAGAAAGTACTAACTATGGGATGATCAATATGTGTTGACTTAATTCTTTTGTTTCTCCCAGAGGACTTTGGGAGTATTTCCATAACTGAAACACCATTTAGTAAATTGCATGGTGCATAAAACAATAAATGTGTCCTCCAAAAGGTCCAATATATTCACTGGGGAAAAAAATAAAACAAAACAAAACAAAGCTGGGATGAGTAGAGGAAACGTGTGTGCATGGAAACCAGGTATGTCATATATAAATAGGAGTGGAAGCACCAGACTATTGCAGAGAAATGATGTATTGCAAAAGCCCTTTGAAAACAATGCATAATCAAAGGTGGTTTACTATGTTATATTCTTGTTTGTGCGTTCTAGAAATTCTATTGAAAGAGGTAGAATTTCTCAGTGTTACTGAACCAATAATACTCCTGCTAATCCCTAATATTTCATTTATCTGTTTACGATACAGTGAATGATTCAGGGAGCAGTCTGCATTGTAAGTCATTCTTTGGTTTTAATAATTATAAATTCCTTCCTCTACACCCATTTTCAAAATGCATGTCCTTTAATCAACAAAATGTTGGCAGATGATTCCCGGAATGTATTAAATGAATTAATTTGTAAAAAGCAAAATAGATGTTGTATGCTCTGGCTGCCAAAGACAAATGACTAAACTACAGCATCTTTAATAAAAAAATAAAAAAAAAAAGAGAGAGAGAGAGAAAAGAAAGTAAAAAAGCACATCAATAATCTTTAGGGGTTAATGAGTCACAGCAGCCACTTTCCTGATTAAAAGTAGTTAAAAAATGGCCAATTCTTTGCTCAATTCTTTGTTTTTAGACAAATTTGGAATTTTATTATCGATTAGTTTTGAAATCATTTTGAGGCACTGAGACAGAAATTTTAAAACGCTAGTAAAAAAAAAATTACTTTCCTTCAGAGAAAATGACTTTACTATAGTGCTCAAAGTCACACTTTATAAATCTTATTTAGAAGTGGTGAGGACTTCCAGTCTGGGGTTGCTGAACACTGGAACGCTGTGCTGCAACAAGGCAAGGGGTTGCCATGATTTTGCAGTGTCAGTTGGTCAGAACCAGTGGAAAGGGCAGGTTTTCAGAAGAGGGGCTTGGGACGGCTCTCTGATTGAAGAAGGGAAATAGATGACTTCTCTGGACATTGAATGTGTTTGGCAAGTACGCAGATTTTTTTTAATATGTTTATTCATGGTGGCATCACTGGGAGGGTCAGTTAGGAATTATGGGATAGAGGCTACAGCCCTCTTAACCACATGTTGGGGCTGCTAAGTCAGAGGATCAGTACCAGTATACTCTTGAGGAAATGAAGTAAAATGACTTGGCATCCATTTTGGACGATGTTATTCTTCAGATCATGATTTTAATAATTATAGGTAACATTTACTGTGTGCTTATATGTTATCTTCGTAACAGCCTAATGAGGCAAACTACATTATTCTCAGTTTACAAATGAGAACTGAGAGACAGAAAGGGTAAATGACCCTCTCAAGGTCACAAGGCTGGAGCCCCAGTTTGAACAGAGGGAGTCTGACACCAGAAACCACACAGTCCCCTACAACACTATGGAACTTCGCTTCTCAATGATGCTAACACCAATGAATACAGCCAGCTTCCTTTGCAGAGAACCATGGTGGATGACCCTCTGGTAGATCCAAGTAGAAGCGGGAAGAAGAGAACGATGATGATAAACAGCGTACAGTCAAACTGAAGGTTAACAAGCTTCATCCCTCTTTCAGAATTTAAATAAAGTCAATCTTAAAATGTAATTTCAAAATGGAAGTGACCATCAGAAGAAAGCATGTTATGAGTTTTTCAAATAATGTCAAACTAGTGGTTTCATTTGTCAAGATTCACGGTTTGTTATTTAATAACAGGAAAATGAGCTGGCTTGTAGATCATCCTAAACAGCTGATTCATTTAGCGTGCTTTGTTAATATGCCTCATTTTTCAAGGTTGAAAAGTGAATCAACCAGGTCCTTCTACATTCTTGTAAAATATGTGGTTTGTGTGTCTCGGTTTGGAGGGAGGTTCATTATTTTTTAACCCTGTAAGTATTTTGGAGGTAAATTGGAGAGGGATGTGAGTTGTGTTCTGGTCTGTTTTCCTGTTTGTTTTAACAGAAAGCATTTGCTGCATCTAATAAATGTTATTCACACATCAATAGGGTCAAGTAAATCATTAAAAATCATCTTTTCGACAATGTCAAACTACATTAGATGAACACTTGTCTTAAGACAGGGCTGTCACATTTACACACTCGCAAGATAATTTTAAACCGGGGTTCTCAACCTCGGCACTACTGACATTTTGGGCAGGATAGTTCTTTGCTCTGGGCCTGTTCCATGCATTGTAGGATATTTAACAGCATCCCTGTCTTCTATCACGAGATGCTAGTTTTTCTACTGCCGTCGCCCCCCGCGCCCCCAAATTGGGGCAACTCAAAATTCTCCAGATATTGCTAAATGTCCCCAGAAGGGGGGTGGAGGATTGGCCCTGGTTGAAAATCACAGCTTTAAACAGATTCAGCTCCTCTCTTTGAAGGGCTGATACAGTACTTCTCATTGAATAATTACAGTAACTCAATGGCCTGAAAACAACTTCATTGAAAAACCCTACCACCTACACAGGATGGCCACGGGGTTTGAAAATTAATCTGGGGAACGTAATTTAGTGGTTACCAGAGGGTAAAGGGGTTGGGGGTGGGAGATGAGGGTAAGGGGGATCAAATATACGGTGATGGAAGGAGAACTGACTCTGGATGGTGAACACACAATGTAATTTATAGATGATGTGATATAGAATTGCACACCTGAAATCTATGTAATTTTAATAACAATTGTCACCCCAATAAACTTTAATTAAAAAAAAACAAACCCTACCACCTAACCGAAATTCAACTTCTTACCCCTAAGTACATGCGGCATCACCTCCCCACGCCTCCACGCTCTGTAACTAAAATGTCGATATGCCACATTTCATTTGCAACAGACTAGGTCTGAAACATACTTCTCCCACTGACTGAAAACATAACTCTTTTACTAAGAGAATTTTATTTTATTTTTTTCTTTTTGCATGCAATTCCCCTTGGCTGGGAATCACAGAGCCTTGATGCCAAGCTGCAGTCAATTCTATTCTGTGCATCTGGTTGCTGGCAGGCATCTGAAGCAGTTGGTCTGGTGGTTTTGGAGCAGCCTTGGACGCCATCACGCAGCAGTCTATTTTGCTGATGGGCTCCCCAATTTGTTTTTATTCATCTTCAGTGCAATAGAATTTGTACTCTTTTATCCATTCAAGGGTATCCCTGGATAAAGTCTCTCAAGGGATTTACATGCCAACTCTTTCACTATCCAAAAATGAATATAAACCACGTTCCTCTCTTAAATCATACATTATTTAGTCCGCACGTACACATGTAATCCATTGTTCACTTGATAACGCTGCTGCAGGCTATTGGATTCTTCTCCCAGACCACATGACCTTGCTTCAAGCAGACCTCTCCTCTAGTATCAACATGACATGAAAGACTAGACATGGCAAGAACTGTGGCAATCACTGGAGTGTCTATAATAGCCTCAGATGAGAGTGAATATGAATATTGTCCACGCAAGCAATAACAAATGCAGCTAAATTAATATCTCAGGCAAGCCATGCAATTTTAGCCAGTTTCATGAGCCACATACATTATCACTTTCCAATTTGAAGCTAGGCAATTGCCTCTCCATTTTGTAGAATATGACTATAGAAAACAATTTTTTTCAATTATGCTTTTATAATAGAGTTTGGTAAAAACCTGCCCTACTTCTCTTCTCCTACCCACAGCTCAGATATGGAAATGAGCAATAAAGGACACAATTCTGCACAAAAGGCAATCATTTGCACATCCTCTGTCAACTAACTTGGTCTAGGTAATAGCTGCTGTCAACAGTGGTGATATGGTGCTTGAGAGCTCCAGAATGCCCCGTGAGAATCCTGCTTTGCCAGTAACTAGGCAATTAAACCTCTAGTCTTGAGAAAAAGAGAGATTATCTCACCTCATAGGACTGTGGTGAGGTTTTACTATATAAATTACATATAAAATATTTAGCACAGTGCCTGGCACAGAGTCACTGCCATATATATATATATATATATATATATATATATATATATATATATATATATATATATATACAGTTCCTATCATTTTCAACATCATCATGAGGCAGATCCTTAAAATAAACATTTGCTCTCTCTGTCCTAGTTGGAATAATTTACCTTTGAGGGGGAGCTACAAGAGTCAATTATTTATTTTTTTTAAGCGCGGGAGGCACTGTTCTTGAGATGAAACTATGTCGTTAGAACTGTGGTTTGCCATTTTCATCAAGAACACCAAAGCAATACCTAGGCAGTAATGAAACAATCATCGTGGATGGAATGGAATGGCTAATTAGTTTCAAGGTATTTACAAATCACTACCAGGGTTTTATTAAAGTTCTGTTAGGATGAGATTCACTTTTGCTCTAAATATTAATTTTTGAAAGCTTCAGCAGATTTCATAATTACACAATGCTCTGTACTATTTACAAATAGACTTAACCTAAATTCGTTGAATTCCATTCAGAGGTTTAGACATTAAACGACATTTTAAAATGCGTCCTACTTGAAAACACAAGTAAACTAGTTATTGTTCATTTTAAGCACCTAAAAAGCAATTTCATTAATAAATTTACAAGCTAGAGAAGAGGGGCTGCTATAAATGATGACAAGGGCCTTTTATAAAGATTGCTCAATTCTCCAAATGCCAATGACAACTGTTCTTTGCCCCAACCCCTTTTCATTTGGCCAGCTCTTGATCTCTTTAAGGAAACACAAACAAAATTAAAACACACTTTAAAATGTGAGGTGTTTATGGCATTAGTTTAAATAGTCAGGTCTATACTTTGAAAGTAACCCAAACAGCTCATGATTCCAATGAGCTGATACTGATAATGATTGATTCGTCCAGCAAAAATGAGTCATGACTGGTTCCCCAGATGGAGATTACAATGTCTGGTACACTATAACAGCAATTGTTAGAATTCCCCAGAAATACCAAAAGTGACTACAATCCCTGATGGGACTTCTCTTTGACCTGGGAATACTTTAGAGATCAACTCAAATGTCTGTTTTTATGATTGGCTAAACTAATGGGAAAAGAGTGACAATCCAGAGCTAGTCAACATCATCTGTTCTTGGACATCTCTGGGATAGCCAATGCTCAGCATCGCAACTCAGAATGCCTCCAGAATTAAAGAGATCTCGTGAATAATAAAACAATTACACTTGAGTCACATTCTTGTATCTTATAAGATATGTTTATTTTAATTTTCAGTTTAGATCCCCCCCGCCACCAGGATCTCTATTTTTCACTCTTTTCCTAACGTTTTTACAATCTTTTGTGGTTCACAGTCCAAGACACTCTTTGTTATCCTAAAATTGCAATCAGTAATATTGCCAACAATTAAGTCCTCTAGGTTTATCATGTATGCTGGCATAAATAGACTGGAGATCAATAGACATAGCTTAAAGAACACTGAGATAATATATGTTGGTACAGTATTTTATTGCAACTAAATGAACACCTTCCAAGTTTTCTCCTTCAGTCATGAAAACAGATATAATGAGCCATTTTCCACTTAATTGACTAATTTCCCCATTAACCACTCATATTACTGATTTGGTTACTTACATCTAATGGGTTATCTAAATAAAGAATTTTGTTTCAAACCATATAGAATGAAAATCACTATAAATAATGGAAGGCCAATCAAAACACTAAATGGTATAAGGCTTTTTTGATACACCAAATGATTTTGTGCAATTAAATCAGAACTTTTCAGGAACAATCAAAATAAGCAAGAAGTAGTTTGTGCATTTCTAAGAATCCTAGAGTATTAGTTGGCAAAAAAACAAATCATAATTCATTTTTTTCTGAAAGTGAATCTATGTTGACCCAGGAGCAATGCAATAATAACATAAATGACATTACAATCAAATCTAAATTCCTTGTTCAAGCTTTCATCCTACCTCCATAATATATCTCTAGTACATATCTAACCCTGTTGTCTTCATTTTCCCAGTACTCATTGACCTTTCATATCACACTATAGTCATATCTGCATCTATACCTTATTTTGTCTTTTTCCCTCTACCTGGAATGCCTGGGCTGGGTTCCTATATCATATTCTAGGGTGACTCCAAAATGTGTCTTACGAACACTCATGAGATACTTTTGAGACCAAAAGAAAGAAATATTAATAATTAAACCAGGATACAAGATATAAACTGAGACGGCCCAAAGCAAATTAGAATATATGGTCACCCTATAATTTCTATTTATCTAAATCTCACGCGTTCCTCTAGGATCACCTAAAATTCTACCCCATTTCATGACAATTTATGTTTACTTTAGACTCATTTCATTTCCATCTCTTTTTAAGTTTCTATGTCATTAAAATCTACAAGATAAAATCTACAAAGTAATGAAAAAGAATAGCAATGAACAAGACATAATTAACTAGCATAGTTCGTGTTTATTGAGCATATATTATATGTCAGGCACAGTCCAAAGAACTTTATAGTCACTGATTTATTTAATAATCTCAGAACTTTTGGAGGTAGGTACTATTATTGTCCCATATTAAAGATGAACATACTGAGACCTAGGGAGGTGAACTGACTTTTCAAGGTTGTTTAACTATTCTGCACCATATCTAGGGCCAGAAGCTAGGCAGTCTTCACTCCAATTAGTTCTAGATTTACTCTAGATATGCACAGTCAATACAGGAGCCACTAGTTACATGTAATTAGTTAAATTTAAATATAATTAATTCAAATTAATTAAAATAAAAAAATTCAGTTCCTCAATCATACGAGCCACATTCCAAATGTTCAAAAACACATGGCTACTAAGTACTATATTCAACAGGCATGTGTCCAACACTCGCATCATCATAGAAAGATCTGTTGCAGTGCTGCTGATGTAGATCATTCTTACAATTACCAGGCATTGTCTCCCCATACCGCATGACACACCTACAGTACCTAACCGTGCTGAGCAAAATAACGATCACAATTTCTATGCGGCTATTCGTAGATTTTTTGGAATGCAGTTAATCTCCTTTCAGTAGTGACCATATTTAAGTTTTTTCTCCATCATGAGTGGGGCTAGATTTTGGCATATAAAATCCCTCTTTCAACTGATACCTCTCTGACCCAAAATGGGCATTATTAAAAGAGATTTCCAGAAAGGAAATCTCTTTTGGGAGGAACAAGATGCATTTTATTTGTTTTTAACCAATAAGCAAGATTTCTGTATTATAAATTAGCCAAACCCAAGAAAAGAGAACAATTGAGATAAACTGCTGGTACAGAATAAATGTCTCTATTTTGGGCAGAGAAGCCTTCTGCCTGGGTAGGAGGCTCTGCATTTGCAACATGACATCATCTACTTTACCTGCACATTCCAGAAGAAGAGTAGCCCTATGCCCATGTAGTACGTGTCTACCAATTTTATTTGTTTCTAAACTGAACCACAGCCAAAAAAGAGAATATTTTCTTACAGTGAACTACTAGGGCAATTCAGCAAATTCATAAACAATAACCTATATTCCATGACATAAAATAATTATGATGTTTTATTAGCCAATTCATTCATATTTTATTGATATAGCAAAATTAAGTGTGAACAGAACCTATGCTTTGAAAGTCCTAAATCTAAGAAATTTACATTATAAAACACAATAATTTCTTCAAAAAGACAATGTTAGAGTGCAGATCAAAAATGCAATAGCAATTAACACATGCAAAGTAATTGCTTCATTATAAAAGTTATAAGAATCACTTGCACAGATAATTTTCTGTGAATATATTTTTAACATTTATTGTGTTTTGGGCCATGAGAGGGTAATTATGAGAATAAATTAATGCTCAAGTTAAAAAAAAAAGATCTGACAATAAAATTACTATTAGGCATTTTATATTGTTATCAAATTTATTATAACCTTTAAATTAAAAACTTATGAAACATTTACACATTCAAACTTCTATTCTCATAATAATTAACCTCTATGAGGAGTCCCTTTTTCATTTCATTTTAAGTCAATCCACCTTGTACCTCAGAGAATTTCCAAAACTTTTTGATGCATCCACTTTTTGATGCATTTTTTTTGTTTTGTGATTCCTGGAGATTCTTTGTGCCTATTCTCCATAATCAAGAGAATGAATTATCCCCAATAATAAGACAGTCCTGTTTTTCCTTCTCCACATTCCTCTTGCCTTTTTAAAATAAGTGATTGAAGCTCAGAGACTAGTAAATAAAGAGCATTTGCCCTTGATTGGTAGACTCTTCAAAGGTGGGAAAAAAAAAAAAAAAGGAAGTTATTGTTACTGCATGGCGACTAAGAGCATAATACTGAAGCCACAGCACCCAAGTACAAATCCTGTTTATTTTCTGTACAACCATAGGCAAATTATCTAACCCCTTTTGCCTCAGTCTCCACCTTGGTAAAACTAGGGATAATAACTACCTTAGAAGGTTGTTAAACATTTAAAATGGCTGATTATGTGTAAAGTACACAGCAAGTACTCTACAGATTTTAATTATCATTACATGAATCCTAAAACATCTTTACAATACTCATTGTTATCAAGACAATAATATTTTTTTGACTAAGTTATATTGGTATATTGGTTGGTCCACTGAATGATCTAACAAACTCTGGTTTGCCTGGTCTAAAACCTTACAATACAAAGCAAAAAGCCTATTGATATTTGTCAAACTGAAATTCTCTATATTATAAATAAAGAAATGTCATTCTTCAATGAGACGTTAGGCTCAATTAGTCCTATTTCAGCTACTAACACTAATTGTCTCCATGTAAACTGATGACAAGACCCTCAGAAGAATTTTTTTAAAGATAAAAATAAACTTTCACAAGAGAAGTCATTCTTAGAATATACAAACTCTGGGAAAATATTTATAAATTGTGAAAGGACTCATTAAAATAAGATACATCTTATTTCATATCTTATTTCACTGATAAGTGGGAAAATCTTATCAGTTAAATAACACACTACTAAATAGACAGGCCCTTAACTAAAATGACTTTTATATACAGAAAATAAACTATACCAATTTCATAGCTTCTAACACTAAAAATAATTAGGTTTTTTAAAAATTGTTGCCCTGCAAGAAGGTTTTTGTGGATAAACAATTGCTTAAACTGTTTATTTCAGTTTAATCATCCCCCTAATTTCTAACAAGTTGTATGATACACGCCTTAGGGTAACTAGCAAACAGTCCATTGCATAAAAATGGAATAATCATACATTTATACACTAAAAAGTACTTACTATACATCTCCAGTATTTCAGAGAATGATTTTGTTTTGTTCTGTGTTGCTTCAGTTTGGAGAAGCCTATGAGTACCTTCACAAACAGAGATAAAAGCCTTTCTAACGTATAACACACAGAGTTTTTTCCAAGAGTGACTATCCCTTTGCATTCCCCAAAGAAGCCTCAGTGCTTGCATCCATCATGAAAGCAAAAAGTATAGTGTTAACTACTAGAGTGAGGATAAAGCCTGCCTCTTTGAAATCATAGTATCAGTAGTTTTAGAAGAATTCCTTAATTCAGGAAATGGTCTTAATTAACAGCCTAAAAATGTTGAATGTTTTAATAAGCTAGTTTTACATATTAACTTACATGTATAATATAAAACACTCACGCACGTATCACATCACCCCTTCTGCTTATAATCTATATCATACAGAACCCAAAACTTGGGCTGATAATAGAGAAGCAACTTGTTCAAGTTTACAAAACATATACAGTGTGGCAAAGCAGCCTAAAATTACAGCTCCTTATAGTTTTACAAATAGAGTAAAATACTTCTTTTCTATCGATAGATTTCTTAAACTTGCTGACTTTAAAAATTTCTGCCCAGAATTTTGACTTGAAAGAGATGTCTAATTAAAGTAATATTATACCAAAG
Source organism: Rhinolophus ferrumequinum (assembly GCF_004115265.2). Lineage (NCBI taxonomy): Eukaryota > Metazoa > Chordata > Mammalia > Chiroptera > Rhinolophidae > Rhinolophus > Rhinolophus ferrumequinum. The sequence continues at coordinate 20,608,107 of NC_046300.1, forward strand.
AAAGATCAAAGACTTCTAATTTTCAGATAACCAATAAAAGTATAATTCATGCTACAACACCTATAAAACAGAACATATACAGCCATTCCTTGTGTAAACATGTTTTAGTCAACAATGGACTGTATATAACACAGTGGGTCCACAAAATTATAATGTATCTGAAAAATTCCTGTTCCCAGTGACATTTTAGCCATCCTAATGGAGTAACCCAAAAATCAGCAAGGCTTTGGTTGAGATGGCAAACAACTTGAACCTGGGTGTGGATAGGGTTGTCACTGAGAACCTCCTACAGTTTGTTCCTGAGGAACTGACTAACAAGGATTTGTTAGAACTGGATCAGGAACTCATAGCCAAAGAAGAATCAAAAGAAAAGGAAACTGCAGGAGGAGAAGAACCCCCAAGGAAATTCACAGTGAAGGGCTTAGCAGAAGCTTTTGCAGACCTCAACAAGCTCTTTAAAAAGTTGGAAGACATGCACCCAACACGGAAAGGTTTTCATTAAGAGAGAGGAATGTTTATGGTGCATTATCTTTTACAAACAAATCTATGATGAAAAAAAAGAAACCAAGCAATCCACCATGTACATATATCTGAAGAGTGACACCTCCTCAAGAAGAGCCCCAGGCAGGTCCTGCAGGACGAGTTCCAGAAGAAGGCATTGTCACCACAAGAGGTGACAGCTCCACATGTGTCACTGTCCCTGAGGGACTTCCCATGGGACAGGACGTGGGGGGTGGGAGACAGTGAGACTAATGACCCTTGACCCTATGTAGGCCGAAGCTAGTGTGGGTGCTTGTGTCTTAGTTTTCAACAAAAAGTTTAAAAAGTAATAAATAAATAAAAAATAAAATTAAAAATAGAAAAAAAAAAACTTCTAGAATAAGCATATAAAGAAAATATTTTTGTACAGCTACATAATGTGTTTGTGTTTTAAGCTGGGTTATTACAAAAGAGTTGAAAAGTTAAAAAATAAAACACTTATAAAGTAAAAAAGTTACAGTAAGCTAAGGTTAATTTATTATTAAAGATAAAAAAAGCAATTTTAATAAATTTAACGTAGCCTAAGCGTGCCGTGTGTATAAAGCCCACAGTAGGGCACAGTCATGTCCTCGGCCTTCTCACTCACTCACCTCTCTCAGTGACTCACCCGGAGCAACTGCCAGTCCTGCAGGCCCCATTCATGGTAAGTGCCCCATACGGTTAGGCCATGTTTTATCCTTTGTATCACTTTTCTACTGTACCCTTTCTACGTGTGGATACACAAATATTTACCACTGTGTTACAATCACCTACAGTATTCAGTGCATTAATGACGTGCTGTAGCCTAGGAGCAATAGGCTGTACCAAATATCCTAGGTGTGTAGTAGGCTGTGCCATCTAGGTTTGTGTAAGTGCACTCTGTGATGTCCACGAACTGATGAAATCACCTAACACATTTCTCAGAACACAACCCATGTTTAGAGGTGCGTGACTGTAATCAGAATTTATGTAAATTCAAAAGTAATATATAAAGCTAAATATTATTATGAAAAAAACATTTAAAAAGATAAAATATAACCAATAGCAATTACTCCTTTAAAATCCTAAAGAAACAAAAATAGAGGAACAGTTCACACAGATAAAGTTATCAACACATGTAATCGCAGGATCAAGAGCAAATGAAAGAGAAACTTGATATGTAACAAAACGTAGTCTATACTTACATTTATTAAAGTATAAGAGAAAACAGTGATTGTTTGCAATGCTAATTCTTATGAGAATGTTTGTTTCTTTTATTGCAAGCTATGATCGTCATAATAAATAAAGAACAACACATTTTACTACCCACAGGGATCTTTTTTAAGTATCAGAATAAATAGAACTCTGGAATGGTCAAGAGTATATAACCAGTGTTGTCAAAAACAATAAATGCAATAAACTCAATTGCTTTATCTCATGATATGCAGAAATCAGTAATAATAAACATAAAAATAAAATGAAAGAAGGGACTAACAACGTAAAACTTTCTCTACCAGAGTGGAGACTTTTACTCAGATGAGATATGGCCTATGAGGTGTGATCAAAACATACAGTGAATGTTTAAATTAAAAAAAAACAAATTATTATAGTAAAAGATACATTGTCATTAACGCCCCCTCAAAATCCTCCCCCTACTCTGTACACAATAATCCCATCGTTCTTGCCACTTTCTGAAGCAATTCTGGAAATCTTCTTTCGTGAGTGTCTTTAGTTGCACTATTGTGTCTACCTCAATGTCCTGAATCGATTCAAGACATTTACTCTTCATTTGACTTTGTTTGACTTTGGGGAAGAGCCAGAAGTCACACGGTGGCAGATCCTCTGAATAAGGTAGATGAGGACACATTGTAATTTTTTATTTCACAGAAATTGCTGTGTGCCATGGAGCGTTGTCATGATGGAGGATGAAACCATTTGCCCATTTCTCAGGTCGTTTTCTATGCACATCATTTCTTAAATGCTCTAACAACCCCATATAATATTCAGAGTTCACCGTATAAACTCAGCTTGTACAATTCCATCAGGTCAAAAAACAAAATTAACATCACAGATCTTGATCAACGCATTTTTTTTGCACAAGGAGAACTGGGAGCTTTCCATTGAGAACTCTGAACCTTGGTCTCAGGATCATAACCATAGAGCCAAGTTTCATCTCCTATGATGACATGTCTTAAAAAGCTGGAATCTGAAGCAGCATGATAGTGCAACTCCAACAAAATTGAAAAACGCGGTTGCATTTGTTCGACAGTCAAAACGTGTGGAACAAATTTTGCACTCACCCACCCCATGTTCAAATCCATTGTTAAAATGCTTTGACTAGAACCATAAGAGATGTTCAGATCCTCAGAAATTTTCCTCATAATCAATTGCCTGTTTGATTGAATCATTGTGCTTAGTCTTTCTCTTGGGTTTTTGATGTGGAAGGATGTTATGATCTCTCCTCATCTTCAATCAATCCATGATCATTATGAAATCTCTTGAACCACTTGTAAACCATCTTCATGGTCACTTCAGCATCACCATAAACTAATTTTAACATTTTGTGTGTTTCTTTAGCACTTTGTTGCAGTTTAAAACAAAATTTCATGTTAATGCATTGTTTGTGATCCATGACTTACAGCACACTTTAAAACACACCTCTGATCCATAGCTCACACCCGAATGACTGCACCAAACAAGTTGAAACTTGTCACACACTGTTACTAAGGTTGGATGCACCGCTTCCCATATGGAAGATCCCTTCCTTTCCGTTGGGTGGCACTCGGCAGCAGCATTCGCTGTATTTTTTTTTAATCACACCTATCAGTAGACTTATATTTAAGATATTTTTTTTTGGCACAGGAATATTTTTAATCCAGTGAAAACTAATCCAGTGGATTAGGCATCCATTGGTGTTATATTCTGATTTCAGAAGAAGAAAGTAAAGACACTTGAAGTAGCATGCAGAAGCATGAGATCCTAGCATTTCCACCAATGACAAAGAAGCCCAATTTATAGTATTATAATATTCTATAATAATGACCAAACAATCACCCTGAGGCTGACTATGCTATGTAGAAAAGCACATTTCTTTTTATTTATTTGGTTTCCACTATTCATTCATTTCAATCACTACTAAGGCTTCTGGCAAGGCCAGTTAATGTCATCTGTTACCAATTTAGAAAGACAGAGAGACACACCTCTAAACTTGGCTACTGGTTTACGTTACAGACATAATTGACAACCTGTGTGAGGAACAGATAGTGACAAAAAAGACGTATGGTTTGCACATTCTTTTTCTTGATTAGAAGATTGAAAATGGCATGACCAAATGTGTTCTGCTTGCTTTGAGCTACTTATAACACCCTGGAAGGTCAAATAAAGATAAGACTTGTTTTATCAACACAATAAAAATGAAAATTATGTTTGTAGCTGATATGCTAAGTCCAGTGACCAGTCAATATCCAAATGTCTCATCCCTACCTAATAATTATATATATATATATATATATATATATATATATATATATATATGTAATTGAAGACATAGAGAAATTGGGGAAAATTAAGAAAATGATAATTGACATTCCAAATTTGTTCATTATATAAAGTTAAATTTCAATGGGTGATCTCCCTGTGTATTAGAACTCATCTTACTTATTCCATTATAAAATGGAGTAAAGATAACTACTTTACTTTTGTTTTGCTGGCAATGGAATATTGATAAACGATAGACAGTTCCTCTCTATCGGCCATCGTTCAAGATCATTTGTGTACTACTGAAAACACTTTACTGAATGAAACTATTTGTAATTCCTGAAACCCATTACATGGAATAACATTACGCATTGAGATCTTCCTGGCTTTAGTATATATTCTAGAGCAATTTTGATTTGAATCACATATCTCTGATTTGAACTAGTTTTAAAGTCCTACTTAAGTACATTTCTCAAATACTATGCTATGAAGAAACTGGAACATTCTTTTTAACCTAAATTTGGGTATAAGGTACTAGGGAATACAAATATATTCCATTAACATGTAAACCACTCAGATCTTCCTTCCCTAATTATAATATTTAGAGAATTAGGATACTATAGAGTAGAACTATATGAGTGAAGGTAAAAAGGCTGAACACCATGCAAGTTGATAACAACAGATACTGGCTAAGCCCATTCAGGCTGCTGTAACAAAATACTACAGACTGGGTAGCTTACAAATAACAGACTTGTATTTCTCACAGTTTTGAAGGCTGGAAATTTGAAATCAGGGTGTCAGCCTGGTCAGGTAAGAGCTCTCTTCTACGTCCCAGACTTCTTCTTGTACCCTCACATGATGTAAGGGTCCAGAAGTCTCTGTGGAGTCTCTATTTATAAGACCACTAATCGCATTCATCAGGGTTCCACCCTCATGATCTAAGCACCTCCCAAAGGTCCCACCTCTTAATACCATCACTTTGGGCATTAGGATTTTAACATGAATTTCAGGGGGGACACACACATTCAGACCATAGCAGATGCTCAACTCTAAAATAGCTGCATGGATGAGCCAAAGGTTCAGATTATGTACTTGACTATGAAAGTTAAGACCCATCCCACAACTTAGGGATAGATCTAGGTTTTGTGGTACTAAAACTTATACAATTTGAGGGACTCCTTAAGAAAAAAAAATAAAATGTATACAATTAGTTATAAAAATGGAGGTTATTTGTCTATTTAGGATGGACAAATAAGCTGAAGCAAATCACCAACTTCAAAAAGCTAACACATAACACAAATATCAAACAATGCTGACAACAACAATAGTAAACTCCCTAACACACTTCACAATCATTTTTCCCTGATTTTTGGCTATATACTCTATGATTGCCTCATCAGATAACAGTAATTTCATATTTTCTGTAGAGAGAACAAAAAGATAATTCTCTGGGTCCTCTTGTGGTTGATAGAAATGTGTTTTTTTTAATTGATAGTTTTTTTCTGTCCTTTTTTTTCCTTCACCTTCACAACTCATTAATGGCAATGGCTTTTAAGTTCTTAGGATAGTAAATTTGGGGACACAATTTGGGAAGAATTTGGCAAAGACTTATCTTTTGATTCAGATCTTGTAAATCTTTTCCTTCTATATGCTTTCCCATATATCTGCAGTGTTGAATGCCAGAGCCTCACACCTATCACAATACGATCTGGTAGCAGCACGTTCATGTCACAATGCCCAGGACAGTGGGCAGTTTGAGTGTTCTTCGAAGCCATTCTTACCACAGAACAGCTAGTAATAACACAAACATATACCTCATATAAATCCAGACTAAACGCATCTCTCACCTAATTTCCCCTTAGCTAAAATCCAAAATAATCACCACAATCTGAGAAAAAGAAAAGCTGAAGTGGAAAGGGAAGAGGGTCCGAACCAGTTGTGATTAAAATATATTTCTTTTGCAAATTTTCCAAACCCATATGACCATGGGTTTGGAAAATTTGCAAAAGATTTTTGCCAAAAAAGCCAAGTGAAGACATGGCTAGGCAATGGAAGAACGTGGCTTTCGTGGGGCTAAAGTTTATCTAGTTTGGATGGCCAGTGGCCATTTTTAAGGAGAAGAATACAAAATGAAGATACAATATTAAATGTAGGGTACTGAAAAGGGGAAAGCAAAGGAGGGGCCCTAAAACTTACATTTTATCAGCTTCTAGGCAAACCTGCTGCCACTGACTCCTCAACCCACCTTTCCAGCTAGCCCTCTATCTCTCCCCGAAACCGAAAGGTGATCAGAAAAATCCCCCATACAAATAGGTGATCCTTCATTTTTAGATGTCAATACGTTGTGTGACCATTTGCACCTATGACTTTTCACTTGCTGTTCTCTCTGTCTACAATGTATGTAGCCTATGGCCCTCGGTTTCCTTCTCTGGACACTTTTCCTGATGGCTCACTGTCTTGAAGGGCACCTCCAATTATTACCTCAGATCACGGCATGAACATGTCATAGTGCATTATGTCTTGAATGTTCAACTTGAACTTAGCAGTCATTTAGCACAGATGATCTGTGTATTGGTAACTAAACATCCGGATACATTTATTTATGGGGTTTTGTTGTTTGTTTGTTTGTTTGTTTGTTTTTATTTCCAAGGCTATCTTTCATTCAGGCACCAAGTCCTGCTTATACTTCCTTCTCAGTGACTCTCACATCTGTCTTTCCATTCATTCCACTGCTTCTATTACTGTGTGGGAGCACTTCACAGACGGATGAATGTAACTGTCTCCAAAATGTGTTCCCTGTTTCCAAGCTCCAAATACTCTAACCTATCCAGCACGCAGCCTTAGGCTTTATCTTCCTAAAACAAAAATTAATTTTCATACTTCATCCCCATGTTATAAAAAGAGAGAAAAGCCTAAAATGTTCTCCATAGTCTAAAGATCACCTTCCTTAGATTGCCATTCGAGGGCACAAACTCTCCTTGACCCACAAAAATAAGTTATTATTTCCAATTGTTCATGCATTTTGCTGTCTTGTGTCTGCAAGTTATTCCTATTTATTTTTGCAAATTTAGAACAACGCAATTTTTGCTGAAAAAGAGAAACCATTGCTTTCTGACTCACATCTGAGTACCTATTACTTAATAAAGGGTTCCATTTCCAAGTTGCCAATTTCTACAGTTTGCTTATTTTCCACCAAAAAAACCCACAAAAAATAAAAATAACACAACTGGACACTTAGGGGTCCCTATTGAGTACTATCTCCTCAAAGGGAAGAAATGTATTTACATGCTTTATATTTATAAAAAGGTGAATTATACTAAAATTCATGAAGCAGAGAGAACGCTCCACTATGACCGCTCACATCCAAATGGTCTAGGAATTGTCCTCAGCATTCATCAGCCATTTGCTCATTTCATTCTATTAGGAATGAAGGAAAAGCAATGGCAGACTGATCAATGTGCCAGCGAGTCCTATGGCTGTATTTTAGAATGACCTATATTAAAGGAGTTAGGCAAAGAGAAATTTACTACTCACAGGATAATGGCTCACTGTAGCGTAAGGGTGTCCCAGACATGGCATATTCTTGCTTTATTTATGCCCCAATGCTTGACTGATAGCCTTTCTCATATTTTGCCTTACTTTTGAAAGCAGGGATTCTCTTGCCTTATTGATCTCCTTATACCCTTATCATTTTTTCCCTGAGTTATTTGGCATGATGACAGCAGTGTGTCGCTGAGGCTGATTTAACATCATCTCTCAAGTATGCAGCACTGAGCTCAGAGTCGAATATTTTAAGACTGAAACATGTAACACATCTGTCAGGCAATGATACAAATAAAGTCTCTTGTCAGAACTAATGAATGAGGTAATCTGGAATATGGATAAATATCGGAAAGATGGACGGTGCTAGGAACTATGTTTAGCCAAAAAGCATTTCTGAGTAATTAAATTATTTGAGGAATAATGACGTTCCTTTGTGTTTGGTTCTAACTGCCCCCCACCCCTTTTATTCCACAAAAAGACCTTGATGACCTAGAGAATGAAAAGTACCGTGAGGAGCAGATTCAGCAATGTTCATGTATGGGGAAAGTGGGTGGTCCTTGGACTATGGTCTATCTCATGGGAAAAGATATATATTTTTTCCAATATTTTATAAAACTTGCTTAATCAGTAGTCCCCCTTCACTTAATTACAGTCCAATCTTTGTTTATTTTATTTTTGTAAAAACCTCATTATTGGATGTGACCAGTCACAAGACAAACCCAGAAACTGCAGGGATGACTCAACAATGGTTAGAAATGAACAACGGTTACCTGTCAATAGTACCTCATCCTAAAACCTTACAAGAAGTCTCTATAAAGAGAAAATAATACCCCAAAGTTGGTTGTTTATACTGACTGTACATAAGTACATCCATAAAGGGGGAAGGGTATGAATATAGATGTGTCTAGGTGTGTGTGATTAGAGAATAGAGATACAATAGTAGCCTATCATTAGATGCAAGAAAGACTAAGTGAAGGGAAGAAAGACAGAAGGACCATGCCTCTGATGAGTCTTTGATTATTCTACTGGGAAGGAAGTCCCTGACTTTACGCAGTATCCACTCAGTTTGTTTATAACTTGGGATGCAATGTTGTGAGCAGTAATTAAGTTCTGAAATTGCCCTTGAACACTCAAGTCTCCTCATCTGGAAATAAAGATGAAAATCCAACACTGAGGATCCAAAGTAAAAATGACCTCGGGGGTCCTACTAAGTACCATCTGAATAAAAGTTATCACTAATCTCATTTAACCTTGCATGTACCTAGAATCCTATTATACTGATATTTTTATTACCATTTTTGATAACATGTGACACCGATGTGACCAATACATACAACTAGAAATACATTTATACATATTTTTATTAACTCTTTAGTAGCATATGAATACACATTATAGTCTGTTACTCTTATCAAAATCATACTGGCTTTCTCCTGATTTTTTCAGCTGCAACTCATTTTCAACAAGAGGACAAAATATCAGTGTGCTATCTAGCCTAATAGGGGTATCTGAGAAGGCTCTGATAAACGCATTTGGGGGGAAAAAAAATCGACTGCCTCTTCTTCCATGCTGTTCCACCCTGTGGGATGCCCTCCTCTTGGTTCCCCAGTAGCAAAACCTATTTATCCTGACTCAAATTTCACCTCCTCTGAGAAACCTTTAGCACAGGCAGATTTATCTCCTCCCCCATGTGAGGCTCTTAGGAGACATTTTCCTCATACCTCTGCAGTGATGAATATCTTGTGCAATATTTTGTCCTTCAGTAGCTCTTTCCACCCCGGCATGCTGAAGGGTTGAGGACAGGGTGTATGATAAGACAAAACTCTGATCCTCAGCACTTACATATAGACTTAGGAAAAATCTTTCCGTTGCTACTTAATCATTTGCTAGAGGTTGAATTTTACCATAAAAATCTTGTCAACAATGATTATTCTTGGGAGACCCAGGGATAATCCAGAAACCAAACCCCCAATTATATTCTTAGTTTTATTAAATAAATGTATGTTGCGTTATGTGGTTGTGAAAACATGGTGACTTGAGGAGAGGGGTTATACTTGTCTCGCTACTTATGAGGACTTGTGGTAAGAAAACAGAAAAGGGGAGCTATGGAAATTACATCTCCTTTCTTCTCTTTCTGCAGCTGTCAATCACCCGTCAGCCTGCTGCTGACAGACACACCTCTAGCGGCTGTGCTACCTCAAAAGAAGTAAGCACACTGGTTTATGGAAATAAATTTGTTCATTAGTGACCAAGGAAAATACACTCATTTTTTCAAACACAGGACAGTCATACATGTCTGCCAAAGCTGTGAGGGATATGAACTCCATATTTTGGGTATCAAAATATATGTATAAAGTAAATTTGCCTGTTACAGGAATACAGAGGTAGGAGAGCTAATAAGATTTTTATAAATCTATGTAAATAAAGGTTTTCCTATTATATTATACACAAATATATATTTGACTTCACATTTTGTTTGCCTATCAACATGGGGACTTAATTATATTTCTTTTAAATCGTGATTTTAATAAGGATATTGAAGCAATTGTTGCAATGTAGTTTTTCAACCATTCTGGTAAATAACTTCTTTCTTAGTATCATGTCCTTTGATGGATATGGGGCAATACATATATATATTTGTGTTTCCTTCACATCAGATACGTGTGTGTGTTTGAAACAAACAAAAAAAAAACTCCAATCCATTCTACCGCTGTTTGCAAGTGGTCATGGAAAAGATTCATTCTTTGCTGGAAAAGAAACATATTTGTAGCAAATAGCCACCAACTTCAGTAGAGAATATTATTTGCACACTGAACAGGGAAACTGCCAAACCGAAGAACAGAGCATCTGCTGTGGACAGGGGTATAATTATCTTGCTCATTCAAACACCGTTGGGCATAAAAAGTTTTACTCTCTGTCTGGCAAGTTGCTCTGCTCAGACTTTTAACACAACATTATTAGCAAATAATAACTAGTTGGAAGTCCTGTCAATAACAACAGTGTGTCTTTTGGACTATTTCCTGAAAAATGGAAAACAGGGTCTAATTTTTTGAAATTGTGAACCATTTAGGTGCCGAAATGGTCAAAAGCATCAATCTTCTTCTGTGGTAAACCTTTACATACCTGGATACATTGCTTGCCACAGACTTGAGAATTTTTCAAAAGAGGCAATACTCTTTTTGGTTCTAGATTATGATTTATTCTACATTTCTATGAACTCTTTTCTGATCCTTTATGTTTTCTTCCCCCTGTAGTGAGGCCATAATTATTTGTATGCCATAATACCTAAATTTTGAAAGAAATATGAGTACATCTTTCAGCTAGACAAGATGGGTGAAAGAAGTCTGTTTATGATGAATAGATATCAATTATCAAAGGGATGGCTACATTTCTGATTCTTTTGCTGTCACTCTTAACGTTCTTTTGGGGATGTCACCTGAGATGGGCAAAGGACTTGCGTCTACTCATAAAACCATCAAAGAAATGGAGGTTGGACTTCCGTTTTCAATTGCTTACATGCAATTGTTGTGTTGTCTTTTTTAAAAAGAAGAAAGAGGAGATAGGAATCATGAAGCTATTTCCAATAAGTGTCCTTAATGGGCAAGCCTACTAAAATAACACCACGCCACCATCTTTCTCAAAACCTTGTCACAGCTATCAGCAACAGCTGACAAGTTCCAGTTAATTTGAAACTGTGTGTTTCCTGTGAAGACCAGACCACACACATGGAATGGGAGCTCACCCAGTAAATACCATGACTTCCCCAACAGAGGGTTCATCATGTTCCATCTTCTGGGCTTACAAAATAGTATCCTTTTAATTGAGAATAATAAACTTTGCCATCCATTTAAATTTTAGTTTTAAATTTTAATTATTTGAGAGCAGAGGGAAGAGCAGATCAAATTAAAGTCAGTAAAAGGAACAGAAGTGACAACATGCTCCAAGGTTGGTGGTACCAGACTCTGGCACTAATTCCTCCATCTGGGTGTCTCAAGGACATCTTCCCAGGTGAGAATCCAAGAGGGAAAGTGTCACAGAAGTGACAGATGGGCTTCCCTTGCCTATATCAGCCTAATGGAGCTTTTAGGAAATTTGCATACTAGCTGTCAGAGACACAGGTGTGTGTCAAGCACTTAAAGAGGCCAAGAGCAGCCTTATAGAAGACATAGCTTTATGACTAACTCCTGGTTGCATTTGTTTGTATATACTGATAGGGGATATTAGTTAAGAAGCCAGAAGTTTGATGACGGCACTTCATTTTTCCTTCTGAGTCACAGGCTGTAGCAGCTTAGTGTAGGTTCAAGCCACAGTAATTTCATCCCAATAAAAAACCAGTACTGAAGTCTTGCTCTTTCTATTGGTGAATTATACCCAAAATAACATTCACTTGCCTTCACTTTTTATTTCACGCACATTGAAAATAATGGCTTTTTTTCTGGTTGTAGAGTTAAAAATTCAAATGTTATGTTAAGAGCTGCCTGCCCTACCACAATCTCATTATCTGAAATAAAGGAACAGTACCTGACCAAGCAAATGTAACCATTCCCACTCTTCATCATATTCTGGAAAGTTTCACCCGTCCCCTAATTCTACAATCCACCTATAACTATGCACTGAGTACTCAAGCCGTGCAAAAATTAATTAATTGATTAATTAAAGTAGCATCACATTATGTGTCAAATATATCATGCTCTCGCAACTTGCTCTTTTGACCTTGAGCACATAAATTATCTGCCAACTTTGGTAGACAGGCACATCAGTAGCTCCAAATGAACCACATGTTCTAAAATGTGTGTTCTATTGTAGCACCCTCCTACATTAGCTCTGAGCTTGACCATAAGACTTCCTTAGAACCATAGATATCCACAAGTATGACACAAGCAAAGATGTGAGGAACACTTGACATTTTGGAACTTGTTATCTTGAGATGCTCCCTCTTGGAATCCAGCCACCATGCTGTAAGGAAAAAATCCCAGAGCAGCATAATTTCTTGAACTCAATTTATCCAGATAAGCTTTAGGGACAATATTTTGTACTCAATGTACGGAAGACTGCAAAGAGTTAGGGCTGAAACATGTGCCATTTCAGTCACAGAATACCCTGCAAGAGAGAGAGGCGGCATGAAAAGACCCTGGAGGATGAGATAACATATGGAGAAAGAGGCCATGTGGAGGAGAACCAAGGTGCCCAACTTAGGTGCCCCGCAGAGCTCTCAGATAAATGGAGCTGTGTAAGTGACCCAGCTGGCATCTTGTGGAGCAGAAGAGTTGCTAAGTCAAGGCAGAGAATTGTGACATTATTCAATAAATCAACAATTTCATGAATAAAGAACAAATCGGGATTGTTTTAGCTACTTTATATATAGCTACTTGTTATGCAGAAACAGATAATTGAAACAGTCACTTAAAAAAAATGAAACTTTTTTTTCTGAGATACTGATGGACCTTTAACTAATATGCTGCGTGACATTTAATCTGCCAGAGGCTGTTTTCTCATCTATAATATAAGCAAGTTGAACTAGATGACCCCAAGGTTCCTTCCAGCTCTGAGAGTCTGTTTCATTCTGTACTGGGATTAGAATAAAGGTTGTTAGTGACCTGACTGCAGCAGCAAACTAATTATGGAGCACTGCAACCTTAAAAGAAAGGGATTTTAGTTGGCAGCCCTGGTCTAATGTAAGTTCACCAGATAATAAAACATTCTTTGTGAAAATGTCTTCTAGCTCAGCCTCATCATAGCTGAGCACATATTTTGATGTAGATTCTTTAACTCTATGTATATTCTGAAGGAACAACAACAACAATTGTTAGGTTAAATGATTACACAATATAATGAGACGGATGCTACCAAAAGAGCTAGGATCTGCAGATGTAAGATTCCACGATTTAGAAAGAAAAGTATAATGTACGAAGGTATGAACTGTTCGCCAACAATTCATGGTTCTTGTATCACGACAATGCACCAGCTGACATGGCACTGTCTGTGAGGGAGTATTTAGCTAGTAAATAAATAACTGTATTGGAACACCCTCCCTGCTCACCTGATCTGGCCCCCAATGACTTCTTTCTGTACCCGAAGATAAAGGAAATATTGAAAGGAAGACATTTCTATGACATTCAGAATGTCAAGGGAAATACGATGACAGCTCTGATGGCCATTCTAGAAAGAGTTCCCAAATTGCTTTGAAGGATGGACTAGGCACTGTTGTTGGTACATAGCTTCCCAAGAGGAGTACTTCGAAGGTGACCATAGTGATATTCAGCAATGAAGTATGCAGTACTTTTTCTAGGATGAGTTCGCAAACTTAATTGTCAGACCTCATATTATGATGACATTAGAAAGTCAGAGATCTGTACCGATTTAAACATATAAGTTTAAACCCCCAAAAGTTGCAGGGTAACTTAAATACCATTACTAAATATTTATTCTGCACCAATATTGTACCAAAAATAAAGTTATGATTGCTTCTTAAGCCTGAGAGATTTTTTTTTCCTAAACCACAACTTTTATAGTAGTTATGATGTATCACATACACTGTTCCAAACATCTTACAGATGAAGAAATTGAAGCACAGAGAGATTAAGTGCACAGTTGGTATATGTCAAAGCTGGTCTTGTAGTCCAGGCTGGTGGACTCTAGACTCTGTACTCTTTTCCATAAACACACTGCTTTGACCCATATGCAAAATAAACCTAGGGTCATCTTGTTATTAGAACAAAATTCTGACGAAGTGAACTATTTAATATAATGGTATATTAAAAGAGCGAAAGAAGTATGTCAGAAGCTATGTAGGATATAAAAGTGTCACTATGAGAAAAGTCAAAGACCAACTTAAAACAAATCTAATTCTGATGCACATTAGCCAGATCATTATATTAACTGAGCTTTCAAAATATCTCCTATTAGGACTGTTTTCCTCTACATTTTGCAATGTCTCTTGAAAATATGAATATATATTCCCTAATTTTATTTCCATTAATAATGTGAATTATACTATTATTACCCAAGTTAGGATAGTTACACACACACACACACACACACACACACACACACACACCAACAACCTAATTTCATAATTTTGTTTTATCCAGATTAGCTTTGAGGACACTGATTTGTACCGACTATAGGGAAGACTGTGCTAAGCGTTAGGACAGAAATTAGTTATTTTCACCCCAGAAGGAAGTGGCGTGCTCAAGTGTAAATTATCTCATAGGGTTAAAGGGGTGAAGATTGTAGGAATGGTTAAGTGCCTGCCTAAATAGTTGGACCCTGAAAGCATCTTCTTGGATTAAAAATCTTTGACGCTGCATAACTCAATCACATTTGGATAACTATATTGCATCTGCCTATATTGATTTGTTAACTCTGCGTGTTGAAATAAAATTACGATAAATATATTGTATCTGTCTACACTAAGATTCTTTGACTACGATGTTTTAATCAAATTGTAATGAGCAAAGTGGCCCCTAATGTTTAGCCTCAAAGCACAGTGATAAAGAAGGGGGACACCGGAAACTCCCAAGGGGTGCATACATGCTTCTTCAAGGTCATGTGGGGAACTGGTTTAACTGAGCCTCAGTTTCAATGTCTGAAAATTGAACAATGCTATCAACTTCCTAGGGCTATTGTGATGACCGAATAAACTGAGCAGATGTAAACCGCTTGAAACAGTTTCTGGTACCAAGCAAGTGTGCAGCAATTGTTATTGTTATCATTTGTATTGTACTCTTTATAAATTTACTATTGAACTACATTGGAATATACTTTGGTTCTACAAAATGGACCAGGCAGCTTCTGCATATGGGAGTTTCAAATTCAAGATACTATCTATAAGATCAGCGTGTGTCTACGTTTCATAAATATTATTTTTTTAATGATGAACAATCTCACAACATTAAGGTCATTTGTTTTGTGCCAATAGAAACCTGGATATAGGTAAGTTGATTGTAATACAGATCACAAATTTAATTTTTAAACTTAAAACTTCTGCCAATTTTAGCTATAGCTCTAACACTTAGATGAAAAGAAGTGGAACCTCTAAGCAATAGAATGAAATTTTGCTATTCCTAACTGAAAGTAGACAGTCAACAAAAAGTAAAAATTTAGTTTAATAAAACAAGATTTTAAACTATAAAACTGTGTGTGTGTGTGTGTGTGTGTGTGTGTGTGTGTGTCTATACACAGACCGTTTTTTTAAAAAACTGAGTTAAGGGGCTGGTTAACAGTTATAAACAATCGTTTCTAATGCCAAGACCAGTTTTGGCTCATGATATGCACATTATAAATATTTGCTGAAATATTGAATGACAAGGCAAAGGGTAGAATTTAACGAATCACATGTAAGGAATATTTGGCTGGATTCTTAAAGGGGAGTTGGGATGTGAATAATGAGCCAGACCACCTCTCATTAGGACACATAAAGGGGCTTGGATTGTCATTTAGAAGTATAGCTGTTTGAAAAGAATGCATCATTCTGTGTCAGTTTTCAAGACTGCAATCAATCATGGTTTTTAGTATAGACTTCATTTTTAATAATCGCCTTAAAAATCACTAAAAGTAACACCCCACCATGTAATTTGTTTCTTTCACACTGATGACACTTCTACTGTTTAAAACTAATTGCTTTTTTTATATTATCTTAAAGTCAGGCTCAACAGAATGAATTTGGAGATGGCATAACTGTTAGCCACAACGGTTAACACATCAATAGCAATCCTGAAAGAATGTCTCCTTCAGAAATGCACCAAAGATATCTACTTTAATTTGCCTCTAGGCAAACATCACATCACGGTAACTGACAGTGTAACTTGAAGGTTTGTTAAACACAGTCTGGGTGTTTATTTGCATCTCTCTGGAAGATAGTGTAGAAACCTTTGTGTTTTTTTTTTTTAACTCAACAACTAGGATATGCATATGCAGCGTGGGACGATGGAAGAATTCATGTCTATGTTCAGTTAAAATTTGTGTGGGATATTCAATATTCAAGTACTGTTTTAATCTAATCCATTACACCTCTATTAAGAAGATAAGTAAGCTCAAAAGTTGTGTAATATCTTCACCTTTTTCCAAGAATGGCAAATGGGAAAGTTAGAACAACAAAATATATTGTTAAAATCAATCACTAGGTCACAAAGTACACCTTGAGTAATTGCAAATATAGCTGAAATGGTTGAATTGTCTCCACTGCTATCTGGGACATATGAAGTAGACAGTTGAACAATAGCCATACAATTTGCTGATTGACTTAAGTAAGATGTATTTAAGCAAGTCTCTCTGTGTTATTCATTCATTTAGTTAGGACACACTTGCTCTGTCCCATCTTACCCAAGATATATTATGACCACATGTGTGACAAATGGCACTTAATGATATATCAAAGACGAATGATGCTCACTATGAAAATAACAGACACTGATTTGCCACAAAACCAATTTTAAAAAGTGGATGAGAATATTTATGGATTCAGAAGTACTGGTTAGAAAACCTATATATTTCTTTGAATCACTTAAGAATGAATAATTCTGAAAAGCATGATTTGACAAATAAATGTTCTGTGATTGTTTTTATTTTTTTTAAAGGGACCATACTCAATGTCTGGAAGTTAGCATCCAAAAGCATAAACAATCGTTTGGCTATCTGTAGTATCTGCTTTCTCGGAGCAAGTTTTGACAATCTGGAATTCTTAGAAACAGCCTGGAGGTTTCCAAATAACTTATTCATGAGGAACACCCGACTTTCCATTAAGATCTAACTTTCCTTCAACATTCTCAAAAGAAAATATTTTTTTAATCTGTCAAAACTTGCATCATGGTCCTAGAATTTAAAACAGGTTCTAAAAACATAAACCTTAGGCACAAAATTACTAACTGTAATCATTTACCCATGGTTATTGTGACTTTTAATTCCAGATAAATGTTTTCTTCTATTCCTACTTTTAATGATCACTCATTAAAATTCAGAGAGGGTGGGCAAACAGGCTAGCATTATAGTCATTCCACCATTAAATATCTAAGACTGCAGTATTCAACATATTTTTAAATTTTATTAAATTTATTGGGGTGACATTGGTTTAGTAAAATTATATAGGTTTTACAGTTTTTACAGTTATGTTTTTGTTGCTATCTTTTTAGTATGTGTTTTTTTTTTGTTTGGTTTTTTACTACAGGTACGGGGAGAGAAGAGGAAGTTAATGTATCTGGGTTATAGGTATTTTACCATCTTCAAACTGCCCCACTTGTAACTCGATACACTTCTGTGAGTAAAGCAATTTAAGTTTTATCGTTCAAGGTCCACCTGCCATCTCCTCATTATACTATCTGGAGCATTCAGGGGACACCAGGGGGCAAGAGGAGGAAAGGTATCGTCATCAGAAAGTCCAGAGCTACCCAGGCAGTGATGTCCTTCCTCAAAGTAGCTGATTAAAACAAAAACAAACAACAACAACAAAAACAACCACCTGCCATCCTGAAAAGGGTGGGGCGATTAAGTGACAAATCTGCAAACACAGGGCCTGTAAGCCTTCAGCTAAAACCTGCTCTTCATTCATTTACCTAAGTAGGGCCTAACAGAGACCATTAAGACACATGACAAATGTCTCCTAACTAGTAAAAACAAAATACTATCTAAATTATAGAATCATAAGAATTCAGAAATCATCTACTGTGTTCCCACCTCATTTTAAACATGGGGAACACAATTTCTGAGAGGTAAAATCACTGTCCCCAAAACAAACAAGAGAGCACTCTAAATCAGTATTACTCAAAGTATGGTCTGCTGTCATCTACAAACCATGACCTGTCTGTAACAAGAACTATTACAGAAACTGAGAGTAAGAACTTAAAATTTTTATGGCAGTTTGACACTGTCATGACATTCAAGTGTCTGGTTTTTGTATTTTACACAAGTATCAGTTTGCAATGGATTGGAAATAAATAAAAACACAATCTCCATGTAGGGTAGTTTAAAAGCACTGCTGGAAATCAGCCTTCTTAACTCCCAGAAAAATCTGGTATCTCCCTACCCTTCTACATGCTTCACTCTGATCCAGTCTGTGACGCTATGGCATAATCCAGTTGAGAAGAATGTTGATATCAGATACCAATATAACTCAATAGAAAAGGAACATAAGAAAAGGGAAAAAAAAAAAACTAAATCAAATTTCTATTACCAAGAAATTTCATATGGGAGAAGGGAGAAATCACTAAGCAGTTTGGGAAATATATAGTGCTGTCTTTGAGGCACATTTGTATACTTTTAAAAATCTGTTTATTTATTATTTTCCTATAACAAAGTTGTTTCTTTGTTCATAAAGATTTAACCTCATGTCTCTAATCACATTTGAACCATGACAAAAAAGAAGATTACTAAAAATAATTGCTTTGACCCAACTTCAATTGTAATTTATTGTTCTATCTACTTCACATTTCAGAGAATTCTCAATGACATCATGCTGCCCTGGAAACGGGGTTTTCAACAGCCCTGGAATATCCTTCTAGAAATTCCATTGTTCTCTCAAGTTTGACTTTCCTTGTGAGCCCCACAATGGATTGGGCCTAAATTTGGAGGTACTCTGTTACAAGTCTTAGATTAGCTTTCTCTCAGCTCAGGTAACCAGGGTGATGGGAACATGTTAAAGTTGGATACTCAAGAGGTTCCTAAACTTCGACCTAGAGCAAGGTCTGGTTTGAATACTGTACAATATTGCTTCCTTCAGCCACATCTCAATTTAAAGGGACAGTATATGCTCCACATGCTCTGTTCTAAACAAGCATCTCAAATAGATGAGACCAGTAGCTCTTGGGAAAACAAATCCATCCATGTCTTGTGCATTTACGGTGGTACCTCGGTTTTCGAACGTCTCCGTTCACGAACATTTCGGTTTATGAACGCTGTAAATGTTATGGATCTATGGTATCATTAGATAGTAAAATTGTTGCTAAATTTGCAGTTTTAGGGGTTGATTTTAAAGGTCTGGAATGGATTAATCTATTTTGCATTACTGTTTATGGGGAAACTGTGCCTCGGTTTTTCAACGTTTCAGAATTCGAAGGGTCTTCTGGAATGGATTATGTTGGAAAACAGAAGTACCACTGTATTTCCTTTGACCTATCCTCCTCAACCTCAGCTTAGGCATGGCTGGGCACTTTCCTTCCCAGATCAGGAAAGATATCAAAATATGGCAGTACAGCCACGATTCTTGAAGTACTATAGGAAAGTAGAAGATACGTTTGTTTATTTTAATTTCTAACTTTGTAATATCTTACTTCGCTTGAGAACAGGTCATATTTGATTAATTTATGACCAACAGCTCAACACCCTCTTCCTTTTATTCTCCTATCTTAAAATATTAAGGATCCTTTTATATCCTTCTTCATTGTTCTAGGGCCTTGTAAAAATTAAATGCTCTGTAACTAAAGTATAAACAGAAGATAGCTATTGTATGAGATCATAGTGTCTTTGTCTTCCTCTGTGTGGAACTGCTGAGTTACTTTGTGCCAATAAACTCTCGTTCATCATCATAGCCCTTCATCTGAATTCTTTATCAACACAGCTTGAATAGTCTCTGGTGTAAAATCCTGTGCCACAAATCGCAAACTTTTGCAGAGCACTGTCTGTCCCCTTCTAAAATATAAAAGCTAACCCGAGTTCGAAATTAATAACAATGCTACATTTTGGGATCAGTACAGGGTATATAGGCGGCATCTTGAAGCTCTTTCGTTCTCTGAAAAGTTATATTTCTAGCCAAGAATACTCTGCAATCAAATGGGAAAACCCTTACAAGATCTCTCTAAGAAGATCAATATAGCTAACTCATTGCCCTCACTATTAGAAGATAAAAAGTTAGTCAAAGCCCATCTCACAACTACTACATAATGTTACTCACAGTTTTGGTTTCTGGTGTTGCAAAAACCTATGTTACTGCTTAAACTGTTCATTCAAGGAACACTTATTGAACACAAACTCTCTCAGGGAATATAAAAAACAAATAAAACACAATCCCTTGAAATATTCTGAATGATTTCTAAGGTGAGCAATGGAACTGTTTGTGTATTTTGGCTTAATATATGATTCTGCTGGAGTTTTCAGTACCACCTTGAATTCTTGGTTAAAGATATTCCAAATAAGCTTTCTTCATTAGAATAATGCTTCCGATATGCTCGTCCCTTATGATCTGAGGATCATAGCATTTAGTATTATTTTCAAACACACATCCAAAAGCCTAGTCATCAATATATTACTAACAGCTTTTTTTTTTTTAAATCATTGTCAGTGTAAAAAGTCAATATTGTAGCATAAAATGAAGAACACTGAAAGTGACAATCAGCCACATGTCTCAACAACTAATATACACCAGTTTGGAGTCTGTGCTGTTATCTAAATTACAGTATAGGCAGCTTCACTAACATTCTTGACATTTAAAATGCTTTACTATGGGGAAACTTATACAAAGCTGTCTTTTTTAAATTTGACACAATTTCTCCTTTTCCAGTCTTAAAAAACATTAACTGTCATACTAGGACTACGAGGTGGAAAAGAATTGTAGCAGCAGCGTGAACACTGAGAAGGATAAAGCCTCAACACCGAAGTTCTCTAAAGAGAGCTTCTCTGTTTAACAAAGTTCAAAGAAAATTATATTCATGTTCAGTTTACTTAGAAGCAATATTTGAAAGAAAGGCAGATTTCTATCCCTAATCTTCATTCAAAACTTCCCACTGATGTCATTCTACACATCTATGCTCCTTTAGGACACTAAAGTGATTATCACTGTTTAAATGAAAAGCCAACCTAGGCTTGTTATATCTTTTCTTCTTAAAACATGCCCTGGGTTTAAATAAGCAGTAGTAAACAGAAGCAACATTCCTTCCTGTAGCTGTGCACCAATGAGGGTATCAAATATCTTCTCATGATGAAAGGACACATTGTTCTGAAACCCACCACTCTTCTGACAAATGTTGGGCTGACAATGCAAAGACTGTAAATGCATGAGGCCCTAGTAAGATTTCATGTTGCTTTCACAGAGGTACATATAACAGTTTATCACTTCATCTGATCAATAATGTGAAGGAATTTTACTAAAAGATATTTTGTACCAATGTTAAATGATAGAACATAACTTTTTTAAATAATTTGTAATGAATATGGGTTGTTTTTGACATTAAGTAATAGACGTTCTGGAAACTATTTTATTTATTTATATCAAATACAGTCTTTTATTTATAATAGACTATTTTTTAAAGTATTTGAGGTTCACAGCAAAACCAAATGGAAAGTGCAGAAAGTTGCCCTACACTTTCTGTTCTTACACATGTACACACTCCCCCACTATCAACATCCTCCACCACACGGGTACATTTGTAACAATGGATGAGGCTCCGCGGACACATCATTATCTTTCAAGTCCAGAGTTTCCAGTTGGGTTCCGTCTTGGTGTGCTACATTCTATGTATTTTGACAAATGTGTAATGATATATATTCACCTTGTGGTGTCATATAGAATAGTTTCCCTGATCTAAAAATCACCTGTTCCAGCAATTCATCCCCCCTCCCCGCCTGGCAACTACTGATCTTTTTACTGTTTTCAGAGTTTTTCTTTTCCAAAATATCATCGAGTTGGAATCATATAGTATGACTGGCTTTTCAGATTGGTTTCTTTCACTTATTAATATACATTTAAGTTTCTTCTATGTCCTTTCATGGCTTGATAGTTCATTTCTTTTTAGCAATGGATAATATTCCATTGTCTGGAAGTATTACACTTTATTTATCCAATCACCTACCAAAGGACAACTTGATGGATTCCAAATTATGGAAATTATAAACAAAGCTGCTATATATGTTTGTGTATTTTGTTTATTTACTTAATTGTTTAGCTTCATTTTTTTTTTTTTCAATTAGCCGTACATTAGGATTCTGTCATTTTTTTTGGGAGTGTCTTTTTGAGGTTTCAGAGTTTCTTTAATTCATCAAGTGCTTAAAACACTGAGAACATTTATCTTCCACATCATTTGAAGAGATAACAAACTTTTAGAACTAATAAACAAATTCAGTAAAGCTGTAGAATATGAAATCAACATAGAAAAATCCATTGCATTTTTATATTCTACCAAGGAAATACCTGAAAGATAAATAAAGAAAACAATCCCATCCACAATAGCTTCAAAAACAATAAAATATTTAAGAATAATTTGACCAAGGAGCTGAAAGATGTGTACACTGAAAACAATAAGATATAGACAAAATAAATTGAAGAAGACACAAATAAATGGAAAGAGATCCTATCTTCCTGCATTGGAAGAATTGATATTTTTTAAATGTCCATACAACTCAAAGAGATCTACGGATTCATAGCAATCTGTATCAAAATCCCAAAGGTGTTATTCACAGAAATAGAAAAAACAATCCTAAAATTTGGAGTTAACCACAAAAGATCCTGAATAAGCCAAAACAATCTTGAGAAAGAAAAATAAGCTGAAGGTGTCACATTTCCTGATTTCAAACTATACTATCAAACTATAGTAATCAAAATGGTATAGTACTGGCATTAAAACAGATACATCACTAAAATAGAGTAGAATTGAGACCCCCATAAATAAACCCATACATATACGATCAACTAATATTTGACAAGCAAGACAAGGATACTCAATAGGGAAAAGATAGTCTTTTCAATAAACAGTGTTGGGACAACCAGATATATTTACATGCAAAAGAATGAAATTAGACCTGTATCTTACATCAGTCACACAAATTAACTCAAAATGGGTTAAAGACATAATGGAAGATCAGAAACTGTAAAAATCCTAGAAGAAAACATAGGGGAGAAGTTCCTTGATCTGAGTTTTGGGAATAGTTTCTCAGATGTGACATCAAAAGCACAAGTAACAAAAGAAAAATAAAATAAAAAACAAGTAGGATTACTTCGAATTAAAAGCTTCTGTACAGAATTAAAAAAATCAACAAAACACAGAGACAACCTAAGGAATGGGAGAAAATATTTATAAACCACATACCAGGTAAGGGTTAATATCCAAAACATATAAGAAACTCATACAACTCAATAGCAAAAACATAACTTCCCAAGTAATCCAATTAAAAATGAGCAAAAGACATGAATACACATCTTTCCAAAGGAGACAATTCAGATGGTCTTCAGCTACATGAAAAGGTGCTCAACATCACTAATCATTAGGCAAATACAAATCAAACCCATAATGAGAGATCACCTCACACCTGTTAGAATGGCTATTATCAAAAGACAAGACAAGTGTGTTGGTAAGGATGTGGTTATAAAAGGAGCCCTTGTGCCCTTGTACATTGTTTGTAGAAATGTAAATTGGTACAGCTATTCAAAAATAATAAAAACAGAACTGCCATATCGTTCAGCAATTCCACTTCTGGGTATATATATGTGAAATAAATGAAAACTATATTAAAGAGATATATGCACTCCCATGTTTATTACAGCATTTTTTATAATTCCCAAGTCACGGAAACAACCTAGTGTCCATCAGCAGATGGGTAACTAAAGAAATGTAATCCATATCTATATCTGTATCTGTATCTATATCTATATCCATCTGTCTATCTATCTATATATGTATGTATATATGCCTTATTGTGATATACGTATGATAGAATAATTCAGCTATAAAAAAGAAGGAAATCCTACATTTGCAACAACATGGATGGTTCTTGAAGGTATTATACTAAGTGAAATAAGTCAGACAGAGAAAGACAAATACCGTATGATCTCACTTATATGTTGAATCTTTAAAAAGCCAAATTTAAACAGTAGAGTGGTGACTATCAGGTGCTGGGGGGTGGAGGAAATGGGGAGATGTTGGTCAAAAGGTACAAACTTCCAGTTATAAAATGAGTAAGTTCTGGGGATCTAATATTCAGCATTGTAACATAGTCAATAATACTATATTACATATGTAAAACTTATAAGAGAGAACTTAAATGCAATCACAATATACGCAAAAAAGGTCTGTAATTAGGTGAGGTGATGGATGTGTTAACTAAACATATCGTGGTAATCATTTCACAACATATATTTGTATCAAATCATCACGGTGTACAACTTAAATTTACACAATGCTATATGTCAATTGTATATAAACAAAGCTGGAAAAACAAAGATGGCAGAAACTCCATGACACAAGTATTACAAGGCTGAGAAATGAAATTTATTATCCTTCCTGTATTATCTTCTATTTCTTCTACGATCCTTTCTTGCAGTGCTTTCATCCAGGTTTTACAACAATCTGCTTTCAGTCATTATAACATCCACCCTGCCACCTGAAACTAACTCCCTTCCAACTCTTCCTCTGATTTTCCCTAGTCCCATCCAACCTATTGAGCTTCCTTAAAGAGTCATCCACATATGTTTCTTTTACTTCCTCAATTTCCTCTCCCATGGCTAACTACTCTCATCTGAGTTGTGACGTAAGCACCCTATGGACACTGTAACCTCACAGATCCTGTGAGATCTCTAACTACCCAATCCAATGACAATCTCTCAGCTGTCATCTTTCTCAAATTTTGGAAGCAGTTGCACTCTGTATCATCCAACATTTCTGAAACTACATTCCCAGCTTTAAATGTTCCTTTCTTCTGCCTTCCTTCCGCAATGTGTTTGACTGTCCAACCCTGCCCTTTTGGGATGCCAGTTCCTTGTCCTCTCCAGCCTGCATGCAATCCAGAAAGGCAGAGCTCAAAAGCTCTATTCTCAATCTCTTTTCTCAATTATTTTCAGTAGTCTCTCTCTATCCCTCTACTAAAGTTTTAGCCACATCCTTGGGAGAAGGATTCCAAATACCAAACACAAAGCAGATTGATACTTGCTATTACTTGCTAGTTGTACTAACAGAAATAAACAGAGGGTAACACATTACCTTCTTCAGGTATGCCTATTGGGGGGTGGGGGATGGAGTGAGACCACTCCCCGTCAACTGGATTCAAACCAATCACCACTGAATTTTGCCCTATGAAACCACATGTTACATCAGCAGTTAAGATTGAGAGCTGTAACTATAGGTTGCTCTCATTCCCTCAGTCTATTTGCACCTATCTTCTCTAATTGAGTTCAGAGCAATACTGATTAAATGAGTGTCCTATCCAAACAACCTTCAGTGTTTTCCAATGACACCATGAATTGCATAGACCTTTTTATGCTAGTATTCACTGAATCTCCAAAATTAACTTTCCAGTTAGTTCATGACTCTTCCACACCGTGAACCAGACAAAGAGATCTACTTATTCTCCCTTAGCAATGTCATGAAATTCCTCATATTTCTCACCATTAGCCCCACCATTTTCCCCTGTAAAACTTGAACACATCTATCAAGATCCATCTTAAATTAGTAAATGCTACATGAGTGGAGAACTCCCTTATTTGGCTGACCAAATATGATCTCTCAACCTACTGATCCTTACAGAAATTTATTCCATTTTGGGCTATTTATTGTGTTCCATCTGGTCTAAAATTAAGTAGTATACCTCCCCCCTCTTGTCATTCGATTAGAAGCTCCTTGATGGCTGGTACTATTTCTCCCTCTCTCTCTCTCTCTCTCTCTCTCTCTCTCTCTCTCTTCCTTTCTTGCTTTCTTTTTTTTTCAGAAGTTAAATACATACCATAAAATTTCCTATTTTAACCATTTTTAAGTGCACAATTTATTGGCATTAAACACATTCAATTTATTGGCATTAAACACATTCACACTGTTGTGCAATCATTAGTACCATTCATCTCTGGAACATTTTCATCATTCCAAATTGGAACACTATACCCATTACACAATAACACCGTATTCCTCCTCCTCCTAGACTCTGGTAACTACTAGTCTTCTTTTTGTCTCTAAATTCCATTACTGTAGTTACTTCACATAAATGTAATCATACAATATTTGTCATTTTGTGCCTGGCTTATTTCACTTAGCATAATGTTTGTAAGGTTCATCCGCATTGTACTATGAGTCAGAATTTTGTGGCATCAAGCACAGACAGCACTTTTCACTTAGCAGATAGTCCAAAAATATTCCTTAAATTGAATTCAACACTGTTTCAGAATTAGATAAAGATAACATTTGATAGCCTTAGTAGGTTTATCAAGCTCTTTTCCCCAGACATCATGGAAAATAGACATTAAAATAATTTAATTACTGCTGTATCTGAACATTCTGCTTGGTGCGACAACTTTTCCTCTTCTGAATTTACATTTTTTTTTGCTATACTCTTGCTCCATTTCTTTGAAACCTGAATACAACAACCTGTTACACACATAGGATTTGACCCCCCACAGACTCCCCTTTACAACCTATCCACCCAAGTATTCTTAAATATATATAGGTGTGTGTGTGTGTGTGTGTGTTTCTTCACAATTCTTTTGGGACATGTGGCAAACACAACTGGTTGGTTGATTCAGCCACCATCCTTCATCCTATTTCTCTTCCTGCTTACTACCCATAGCTAGGAGTGGCTTTGGGACAATTCTGGTCAATAAGGCATAACTTGAAGTCAGCTGAGTGACTATTTGGAGAAAATCTAGTCTGATGAAGGTAATAGACTCAACCGGCACCCATCTTCACTTCTCCTTACTTTAGTCAGTCCTTGAGAATAGGCAGGATGCAGAATACTGATGTAATCAGGACATGATCCTGAAGATGCTGCAGGTATTTTGAGACCAGGAGGCTAAAGCCAACATGCTATGGGTGTCTGAAACTTTTGATAAGGAGCCCATTCCGGTGGGGCTTCTCTCACCCATCTTTTATAAAAGACAAACTACAATTTTAAAGCTCCTGATAGATAGATCATCTTTTACTTACAGGCAAGAGCATTTACTTCTTAATCAGACTATTCAATTAAATTGTACCTAAGCCCACAAATGCAAGGAACTCAGTTTGTTAAAACCACCTTTAAATTCAAGTGTTTTACTATCAAATCATTACTGAAGTGAGCCTGTGAAATGAAAACATATATAGATGTGTATGCATATTTATGTGTGTGTATCACTTGTGTCTGTGCATGTGTGTGTTTGATATCACACACATGCATGCACACACACACACACACAGAGGGTGTTAAAAATGTATATACATTTTAAGAAATAAAAAAAACTGTATTAAAATCGTAATAGAGGAATGATGCTAGCATTCATTTGATTCACGCCATCTTTGGAGCGAACGCCATACTACACATTGCTACGTAATTCAATGCAATTTTGAAAAGATGTCAATAGATAACATCTCTTAAAATGTGTACATTTTTTTTTTTGGCACCCCAGTATGCAATGCAAGGCCACAGCTGTTTGAGATATGGGCTTTGTCTGTTTATTTGTTCCAAGTAATTATGCCCTGTAATTTATGAGAGGAAGTTAAAATTTCCGGGAACAAGAAAAGGGGATGAGGCAGGATTAGAAAGAGAGAGGACGCTTGATATAGGAAGAAGTGATTTTCCAAAGCTGGCATTCAGCCAGGAACACTGCCTAGCCGTGGCAGCCTGGGAGCACAGGAAACGGAAACGCCCTTCTGAGGAGATCTACAAAATGATTCACACCCTCAACAAACATTTCCCAGATGTACAGCAGAAAATTGTAAGAAAAACACAAAAAGTCTCCTCTTCAAAGCTGAGTTCCAAGAGCCTAAATCACATTCTCTCCTTTATAAGTGTCCTCCAGCGTGTCGACACACCATAAAAGGTAGACTGGTTGAGATTCACAGTCTTTGCTTTTATTCATGCTAGGTAAACATTTCTCGGTTCACTTGACACTTGCAGCACATGACATTCTTGGAAGACAGGGTTTTTCTTTTTTTTTTTTTTTTTTTAAGAACTAAGATCACTATTTTCCTGCATACCCATCTTAACAGCATTTCCAGAAGTCCTAGTCACAAACTTTTATAATGGGCGATGGCTGTTGTGTTCTGGGTAGAATTCTGCCAACAGGAAAAACATGAGAAATATCTTCTTATCTCTAATTCAGAAGAATTTTCAAATGACAAAAGTAATTCTGGCTTTTGCCAACCCAAGGTCTGCTTATTATCAGTTAAAAGACTAGTGTATTTATTCCAACAGTAGACACAGGATTCTGGGAAATGCACTTGATCACACATTGGCCATTTGGATTTCACTGGGGCTGCTCCTTGAGGAATAAAGAGCTGAAGAGATGGGGATTTGTCTCACTTATCCATGAGCTTATTCACATAAATTATATTCATCCTGCTCACTAACCCAAGAAAGCTCTAGAAAGGCTGTCTTGGAGTTGGAGAGTGAACTCTCCAGAAAGTGAAACTAAAGAAATGACACTACTGACTAAAATAACTAATATAAATAGCATAATAGACAGCAGCCGGCCATTGTAGAGATTGTTTTATCTGTGTGATCTAATTTTATCCCCACGAGAATCTTCTGAATTGGTATTGTCATTACCTCCATTTGATGGATGAGGAGTCTGTGGTTCAGAGACGCTGGCTTATGATGCTCACCCAGCTAATAAGTGGTAAAGAAGGGATTTACACTCAGGTCCATTTGGATCTAAAGGCTTTCCACTCTCATTAACGACACTGAGAGTAGCTATGTGTAAAATTCCCCAAAGGCTGTAAGATGTAAAAGTTGTCTCTGCCACATCCTTCCTTCCTCACCACAGTTTGAGTGCTTGGTCATCACGGAAGCTTTTTTTTCTATTTATTCTGTCATGAATCCCAGAGCAAGACCCTGTGGTTATGGAATTGCCTGCTTGAATCTCTCTTGTGGCTAAAATGGAGAAAAGCTTGGATGAGAATAGCTGTAATTTGTGGGGGGTTGGGGAAAGGAGGGAAAAGTTAGAGAGTGTGAAGGAATGAGAAGAGAAAGGGGACAGGGAAGTAAAAGAGCTTTGAAGTATAGCTGATTTAGGTCATTTTTTACTTCCCTTGAGGACTAAGGCTAGTCTCACTACCTCATTCCAAACTAGCCAGGAGAAAGTATTGCACTTCACATGATGAGTATAAATGGTAAAAATCGGGGAGAACTATTTAACGCAGTATCTACTTAAGACCAAGGTCAATTTTTGTGGTAGAACTGCCACAAATTGGGAATTAATTTACAAAAAGAACCCTGGGATATTAAGGAAGAAAATAATCAATCTTGGACAGTGAATAAATTCAAATGTAGACTATCGGAAACATGTTACCAAATGTGCTATATTATTGAGTACTTCAATAGATGTCTAAGACCGCATAACCAAAAACTCAGGGAATGGGCCATTTGCACATAACACACACGCTCATAGTGTGTCAGGTCAATCTGGCAACTGTGTATGTAAACATGCATTTAAAGAGCATCAGTTGGTTAACTCTGTCTGTAGTCCTCCACTTACAAAGTGACTGGAAGAGCATATTGAATTTATGTTCCTAACCCATATGGGGCACAGACATTTGAAAATGAACTTTGCACAATTTCATTATTAAACACTCAGCAGCCTTCAAAGACAACTGCATTTCATTAATAATAAATAATAAAAAATGAAATCTCAGGGAATATTAACATATCAAACACCTCTGTATTGCTATTTTTGTGCACAAAACATCTTACCTTCCCAAGAGACTAAGTTCCTGCCTGATTGTATTTAGTAGTAATAATAATAATAAGAAGAAGAAGAAGAAGAAAAATAAATAAACTCTTTCAGATAAATCAATAAGTCTCAACTGCTGCACTAAATGGTAACCTAGTGCCTCGTTATGTTTTAGTGTTTTATTTGGAAATCATTTCAAATACAGAAAAGTTCCAAGAATAGTACAAAGAGTATGCAAGAATACCCTTACCCTGTTCTTAGATTTACCTGTCACATTTTGCCCCATTTGCTTTAAATTTGCTGTTCTGTCTGTTTAGATCGCTCTACCTGTCCATCCATCCATCGATCTACAAAGCATTTTTTCTGAACCCTATAATAATAAATTGGTAGATTATGGTATACTACCCCTAAAAACCTCAAAGTGAATTTCTTAAGAATAAGGATATTCTCCTACATAGTACAGTAAATCAAATATTGATACAATACTTAATCTATAGCTGGTACTCCAATTTTGCCATTTCACCATATAGCATTACTAGCATATTCTCGCTATAGTATAGAAGCCAGTAGCTATGCATTTAATTGTCATGTTTCTTCAGTTTCGTTTAACCTGAAACATTTCTTAGGACTTCTTTTGTCTTCTGTCACAGTGATAATTTTGAAGAATAGTTATTTTGTTTTAAGAGCTCTCTTCACTTTGGATTTATTTGATGTTTCTTTATGATTCAATTCAGGTCATGTATTATTCCTCGCTGGACCATATGTAAGTGACATTATGTCTTTCTCAGGGTATCTATAGGTACATGATGTCCAATTTTCTCTCCGTAGTGATGTTGATAACCCAGTCAAAGTGTTGGCCAATTTTTCCATTGTGTAGTTAAATGTTTTTTTAGCTTATAACTAATAAACAACCTATGAAGAGGTATTTTAGGCCTATGCAGATATCTTGTTACTCATCAACAGTTCTCCTTCATATTTAGCACCTATTAATGATTCTTTACTTTGATCTCAATATGATTTCCCATTACAGCTTCCCTCCATATTTACCCCATTACTTGTCTCATTTTTGTAGGAAAAAAAATGGTGCAGCAGAAAAGGGACTCAACATAGAAACAAGACACTTTTTACTTAGTAGGAATTTGATAATAAACAAGTCACTGATATTCTCTGACTTTAAGTTCTGCCATTAAAATAATGTCAATAATAGTTTTGAGAAAATGAAAAGAATGGCACGTAAACGTACACTTGAAAGTAGAATGCTTCATAAAAATAGAAGGTCTTGTTAAATGTAAACGTACGCTTACAAATGCATAGCTGTTGCAATAATAAGGGGACATGTCATAGCACTTTCCAGTTTTAAAAGTACTTTGTCATAAATTAACTTGTTTTTATTTAATGAGAATGCTGACATTTAGATAGAACAGGTATTACCCTATTTACCGATGGGGATTTGGCCCTAAGTATTTCTTGTGACTACTGATTCAGTGTTTCCCAACATCCTGCATGTCTTTATACAAATACAGCGCACACACACACACACACACACACACACACACACACTGGTGTACACCCATGTAGTTATTGTCAATATTCAAGCTAATGCCCAATTCTAGAAATGGGGCATGGGATAGTTCCAATGGTGGCTAGGAAAAAGTTACGGTAAAATATGACCAGCAATGCAGAGGAGTGGGGCGTTCTAAGAACTAGCTCCTGATGCTTTTCACATTGGAATTAGAAAATGATCATGAGTATTTGAAAATATTATGCATTCTTCTTTATAGATTGACCCCTAACCTAACACAAGACTGAACAGAATAATATTGGGAAACTCGGAGGTGGGATTGGGGGAAGGGGCAGGAAGGGCAGTCTGTGAATTAAATTAGGGTGGTCTGGGTAGACTTGATTAAAAAGGTAACATTTGAACGAAGTCTTGAAGGAGATGCAGCTATCTAAAGAAAGAGCATTTCAGACAGAAAGAAGAGACAGTGCAAACAAATCGAAGCAAGGCCATGTTTGAGGATCAGCAAGTAGGTCACCGTGGCAAGAACAGGGTGCATTAACCAGGAAAGCAACAGGAGATGCTGTCAAAGTGGTGACGGATGGGGAGAAGGTCATGGAGGGCCTTGGAGACCAATGTGAGGAGTTTAGGGAATCTTAAAGTGTCCGGGCATAGAAGTGATATGATCCAACCTACATTTTAATAAGACCAGCAGGGTTGATGCGTCCATTCTATATGATGAGCCTGGTTTTGCTAAAGAAAATAATATTAATTAGGTATCTAAGTACCTCATCATCCACTAGGCCTTATTCTCTCCTTATCCTGAGGTTATATCTATATATATTAAACCATCTCTGTCTGAATTCTTTAATTCTTAATTTTTCTCCTCTGTTCTCCCATAATGATTTGAAAAGGCACAATCCTTTCCCCTACTGTGTTATACTGTATTTATTTACATATTGCTACCATAATCCTGGATCATGAGTTTCTTGAGAGTAGTCCCATGCATTTTTTAATTCTCAGAATCCAGTAGTTTCTGCATCACAGAATGAGGTTTCATAATATTGAGTGCATAACTACATATAGAGATAGGATATATCTGTACAAATTTTCACACAGTAATTACATTGCAAGCCATGGAAAAGATTCTGTTCTGCTTAGAGTTAAAAATACAGCAATGTTACAAAACAAAACAGCAAGATTGTTTTGAGGATTGTCACTAAAAATGTTAAATTTTAAATCAACTTCCAGGTTTTGTAAAAAGCAAGGAAAACTCTCCAGATGAAATATTTTAAATGGTTCACCTCTTCTGAGATGGCATTAGAATGCAAAGTGACAGAAAGCTTACTGTATCCCCTCGTACATAAATACATATTGGAAGTTTACGATTCAAAGCCTCATGATAAAAAAAGAAGGTGGCTCATATCCTTGGGATGCTGAGACATCGTTTCATCCCCATCTCAGTGTTGACTTTCAAAGATGTAGCTTCACCTTGTGGTGTGGTTTTCACACATAAACCAGCAAAAGTTTACTCAGTGTTAAAGGAAACTGTGGAAATAGTGGCTCTTTCGAAAACGCAGGAGGAAAAGTGAGCAGGGTGATTATGACCCTTCACTTTGGAAGAAAAATTATAATGGGGAAAAGGCTCCGTTATTGTTCTTCTGCAGACACCATGCCAGTATGCAATGCTGCAACGGGCGACTGCAGTAAAGTGATGCCTGGAATGACCTCTTTTTACCTGAGTAAAGGTCGTAGCAGTTTCCCTTCTGTTACCCTTGCCATCATAGTCATGTAGTAATGACCGATCACATTAAGTAAATAATGTATGTACATAACATTTCTCCCACTGTGGTGTCATCTTTTTTTTTTCCGTTTCAAATACTTTGTTTTCTATAATTTTAATAAATTACGCAGAAGAATATTATCTACTAGGCAAAGGTGTAAAATCTTTAAGGAGGATGTATTATCAAATTGTAATGAGTACTAAATATGATGAATTAAATGATCATTCATTCATTCATTCACTTTGCAAATATTTTGTAAATATTTATTGAGTGACTCTATAATCTAGGTACTAATGTAAGAGCTGGGATACAATGATGAAAAAGACAAAGTCTACTCTCATGAGTGATGTTTTCCAAGGGGATGAAACAGAATAAACAAAGCAGCCAAAGATAAGATAATTTCAGGTATAATACACACTTCCATTTGGTTATGTTTTATTGCCCACCTAATCTTTCTTTTATTTTTCTCTCTGTTTTCTTAATATAACTCTATTTATCACAGTTGTAATTCATTAACTTTGCTAAAAATCAGTTACATATACATCTCATTTAGTTGTCAGTCAGTTGCATAATGCCATTACTTTTGTTTCTGTAGATGGTTTTGCAAATCCAGAGAGGGAAGGAGGGAGAGAGGGAGGGAGGGGGAGAAGGGGAGAGAGAGAGAGAGAGAGAGAGAGAGAGAGAGAGAGAGAGAGGGAGAGAGAGAGAGAGAGAAATATATAAACTGTCCTTTTCTTTTTTTTTCCTTTTTCTGAAATAGTTTTTCTACAAAACAAAATTTTATTGAGGAGATAACTTGATGGAGAGTCTCTCCTTTACCATTGCAGAACACAATAGGACAGTATGAGATCAATAAGTTACTGAACAGTTCTACTCTAAGGTCCTCAATTACTCAGTTTTGCTCATCCCACTTTACAGTTGAAGAAGAAAAAATGACTGCAAAATTGAAGTGAAGATCTTTTCCCAAGCATCTGAACCATACCTCTCCCTTCCTCCCTCTTCCCATGTAACTTTCACAAATATAATTTGGGCCACCAACTGACATCGGATTTAAACAACATTCTAAGAAAAATTCTATGGTCATATCTAAGACTATCAATCGCAATAATAGCTTTTGTACTTTTGTCTCTTCCCATAAATTCTCCATAATCACAATCTCAGACAATCTTCTACCTTTCTTTTGAGTTGAACTCTTAATAAAGACGCAATTATTTTACCCAAATTCAATAGTTTGTTCAGAATATTTTCTTTGCATTTTTTCCCTATGTTTTTAACTGTTGCCCTGACTGAACTGTTGCATCCATTTTCTTTCGAGCCTGTCATTCAACTTTTCCTCACTACTTCTTCAAATCTTTCAATAGATCACCTGTCTTTGCCATGCTTATATTGGGTAATATTCTATCAGTTATCCCCAAAGAATTTTTAACAAATATTATGATGTTGGGTTGTGTGATAGAAACTCAGATAGCTCATCAGGTGGTTTAGAAAATTCTAGTCTAAAGGAGTTTCAGCAGAGATGAAATTTCAGCAGTACTTTTCAAAACCTATGACATATTAATGTACTCTGTGTCTCTAAAAAAAAAAAGGAAATATATATATATATATATATATATATACACATACATATATATAGTGTGTTTCATAAATTCAAAAACATGCCCTTTTTTTCTACAAAAAAATGTTGATGTGGACAGGCTTCTATAATTGAATCATGGTTTAGTTGGAAGCATTTTTTTCTTGGCAGTACAATAAAAAATGGTCTATATTACAATCGACAGCATCTTAGATTTAACAAAACACATTAATAAGTCATGTCTGCCAAGCTTATTTAACTATGATTTTTTTAATCATAGAAAATATCTCTTTCAATATGTGGCAATAAAACATATTTTGGGAAGTGTTGTGTAAAAACTGTATTTCCCAAATCTATTTATTTTAGAACAGCAACATTTCATCCTGAATTTGGAAATCCCCAAGCTATCTAGAAAGGCAGGGGAAATGGTGGTGGAAAAATTTTTGCAATCTTTAATTTTCAAAATAATTTTTAAAATCCCCATAGCTTTATTACTCATTCAGAATGGAATTGGATATAAAACCATGTAAACATAAATCAAAACTTTAGTTTTCAGCAGGGGTGGTATCAACGGGCCTTTTTGCAGGAGTTCTTTAACAATCCCTGACCCTCTATCAGCCTTCTCTCTGCCCGTCAAGACCCTATCAAAGTCATCCAAAATTTACAATCTAAATAGAGTGTATGGACCACTTTCAGCAGCAGTCCTCCCCGCTCTTCTACCAGCCAGCAGCCTCTAACTCCCACTGCCACTCCCATGGAGTAATTCTGGTGCCATTAACTCAACCTCCCCATGGTGGAACCCCAAAATAACAGGAAACAAACTCAACTACAACCTTCATTCAGTGGATAAGAATGAAGGCTGAGACCACACAAAAGGCGGGAGATTATGGTTCTTGTTTTATTTGGGATCCGCTTTTCTAGTCTTACCCAGTATCTGTCACCATAGAGAAATTAGAACAAAGAAAGACACATTTGCTAAGCATATCTATCACCCTTCAACTCTGGGTAAAATGTATACATTGACTAGACCAGAAAT
The DNA here is from genome assembly GCF_004115265.2 of Rhinolophus ferrumequinum. Lineage (NCBI taxonomy): Eukaryota > Metazoa > Chordata > Mammalia > Chiroptera > Rhinolophidae > Rhinolophus > Rhinolophus ferrumequinum. The sequence goes on from NC_046300.1 coordinate 20,644,065, forward strand.
GCTGAACAAGATAATGAGTTGGAACATCAATGCCCAGTGATCCGACTATGGAGTCAGAATGTACCTAAGGGTGCCCCGTCCACCAATATATTATGACTGAGGGTGTTTGGAGGGTTGTGTACATCCCTCGACAGCTCACTCTATGACAAAACACTTGTTTGGGTATTTAAAAACCAGAGCCCAGGCAGCAAATGCAGAGCCAAGCGCAGCTCTGCAGCTAAAGGGTGGATTTTCCCTCCATTTTTTTCTCATTAAAATTTGTAAACTTGTCTTATCAGAGATCGAAATCACTGTTAGAGCAATCTCAAAGATAGGCTGTTTTAACACAGAAAATAAAGAAGTCTAGCTAATGGCAAAAAAGGGAAATGAGAGCCTATGGCTAGGAAAAGAGGCCTGGATAATCACAGGAGAAGGAAAGACAGTGAAAGTTGGATCTTTGTGCACATTTTTTTTTCTTGTCTCGAGGGAGCATTCAACTGATTCTGCTGTTATTACTTCAGTATTTTTCCCAAGGTAGGATAATTCTCCAAAAGGATTTACATAAATGACGCTTTTAAATTTAAAATAAAATCAAGAGAGGATTTAATTTTTAGTTAAGTGCTATCCCCCTCAACCCAACTCCTCTCAAATGCTCAGACCAGCACTGCGGGAAACTGCCTAATGATGTGTTTGCATTAAAGGGAGGGAGACATTAGTCTGCAAGCTCTTTCTGCAGGAAAAATGTTGCAGCGAAAAATGTTGTCACCCCACAGACTGAGAAGAGGGTAGAGGACACAAAATGATGTTTATTCAATGCAAAATGACAGTGTTTCTTTAATTGGCCTTTCTGGAAAGCAAATTGCGGTTAAATATTGCAACGATGAAACCAACTAACAGTCAAATCTAAGCTCACATATTTGTTATTCATTCAATAAATAGCTATTGTGCACCTCCTATGTGCCATACACTCTTCTAGGTACTAAAAAACCAGCAACGTACAAAACACACAAGTTTGTGTCTTCCTGAAGCGTGCATTCGATTGTCCAGAATCAGACACCTAGTATTAGCAGAGTAAAGTATATGGGAAGCTAGGAGTAGAGCGAAAGATCACACACACACAGACACACACACACACAGATAAATACAGGGGGTGCCAAAAAAACGTATACACATTTTAAAAAAGGAAAACTGTATTAAAATTGTAATACTCAATATATACCAATAATAAAAGACGAATACAAGTCACGTTTGACATCTGCAATCACATGAGGTGCTCAAAGTGGTTCCCATCTGCGTCCAGACACTTCTGATGACGGCGAATTCCTGCTTCAGCAACGTTGACCAAAGTGTCCTCTTGAATATATTTCGTGGCACCCCTGATATATATGTATATATATACACACACATATATATATGTATGTATATTTTGATAGTTTGGTGGGGGAAGTTCTCTCTGATGGGGTGACATTTCATTAAGGACGTGAAGGAATACACGCACAGACAACTGGGATTGGGGGTGGTAAAAGGGTGGGATTGGGGTCCTCATAGCCCAAGGAATAGGGAACAGACTGGCATGGCAGGATGCATTAATTAGGAGAGAAGAAGGCAAGGCAGAAAAGTATCAGGCCCTCCCAGATGTTTATAGAATCTTCTGCTTGGTGAAATGAAAAACTTTCGAAAGAGTTGGAGAATAAAAATGTTATGCACTGTTACACATTTTAAAAGTTTTACTCATTTGCAAGGCAGTGAACCACAGGGAGGCAGGGATATAAACAGGGTGTTTAGTTAAAAGGAATCACAATAATTTAGGCAAGGAAATATGTCAGTTTGGACTGGGGTTATAGATATGGAAATGGTGAGCAATGGTTAGGTAGAACCACCAATATTTGCTGATAAATTCTATGTGATAAGTGAGAAAAAAAGACAAACCTGAGTCAACCAGAAAGATAGGGTGGCCCATTATTGAGATTGTAGGGAATGAAGAAGGTAAAGAAAGTTTTGGGGAGAAATAATGACTTGTTTGGAACATGTTAACTTTGGAATTCCTATTTAATATCTAAAATGGAAATTCTGGTTTCCAGTTTCTATAAAGATTTGAGTTTAAGCTCTGCAGTATAAATTTAGGAATCACCAAGATACAGATGCTATTTAAAGATGTGAATTTCGATGAGCTCCCTAAGGAAAGGAGTGAAGATGAAGGCATCCAGAGATTTAAGGACTGAGCTCTGGATTCCTCCAATACTGAAATAAGGGGAAGCCCGGCAGAGAGATTGAGAAGCAGCAGCTCGTGAGCTAGTAGGAGCACAGAGAGACCGCGCTGCATCACAATCTTAGTCTTAAAAAAGAAGAGTTGATCAAATGTGTCAAATGTTGCCAAGAATGTAAAGCAAAAAGAGAATTGGAAAAGGTCCATTAAACAGGGCAACAGGAGATCTTTGGCGACAGTGACAAAAAGTGTTTTGCTGGAGTGGTGGGATGAAAGCATGAGCGGACTGGCTTTAAGAAAGAACAGGAAGACAGCAAGTGGAAACAGTGAGAAGAGACTTATCTTTTAGGAAGTTTTGCTATAAAATGGGGCAGAAAGATTAGGCAGTCACTGAAAAGGAAATGGAGTCGAGAGCTTTCCTTTTTTTTTTTCCTCGTAAGATGAGAAACATTACAGCATGTTTGTATGCTGATAGAAATAACCCTGTTGGAAGATGTTGTGGTGGGAGCATTTTTAAAGTTCTGTTTTGTTTGCTTCTGTTTTCAGGGAAATAGCAAGCAAAGTTATCAGCTGGAATAAATATTGAGGAAGAAAGAGGAGAGAATTGTACAAACCAGTCATCTAAGAGAGTGGGAAAATAAATAGACCAGAGAAATTTAACGGTTGGGTGATCACAGTAAAGGTTCACTTGACGTTAGTGGTTATAAATTTAAAGTGAGACCAATCATCATGGTAGTTTGTTTCTCTACAATCACGTTAAGGTTTCTGCATGCAGGTGAGAGAGAGAGGGGGAGAGAGAGAGAGAGAGAGAGAGAGAGAGAGAGAGAGAGAGAGGAGAGATGAATATAGCCAGGATTAGGATTTTTACTGGAGTAGTTGAAAGGAAGAATTGGACAATGAAATGTATGCCTGTGTTTCTAAGAGAGAAATAATGGTTTTCCATGAAATCTAAGTACAGTATTGAGGAATGTGGGGACATGAGGTGAGTGAAAAAATGAGGTGAGTGAATGAAAGAAAAAATGATAGAAGCAATGGCTTATAGTTCCTAATGAGATTTCTTTTCTTTTCTTTCTTTTTTTTTTTTTTAAGCATTGGAAATATAATACCCAAAGTAGTGAGGTGGAAAAACGGGAAGAAGTGACTCAAGAGTAGGACCCCTGAAACTGAGATTACGAAGGGTTTTCAGTTACTGGTAATGACAAGATAGAATATGGCCATTGAATGGGTGGTTGGGGTTGAATAGAGATGAAAATCACTGGAGGAGACAAGGTCAAAGAACGGTGAGGCAAGGGTACTGGAATCACCAAGAATATGGCAAACTTCGCATAGGATACAGTGAGTGACCTGGAAACGAAGGGGCGTGACTGAAGTATGGAGAGGTTGCAGGCGATGGGCAGGTGATATTGTAGGAGACCCAAGAGATCCAAAGATGGGGATTGTTACAGACAAGAGAGTGACAAAGATCCAAAAATGACAGTAAGGAAATCCTCTGGCACCAGTGGGGTGTGCTCCCCCGGTTTGAGGTGGCTTTAGTCAAAGAGTGTGTTCTGGAATACCCAAGTTTGAGTTTGAGTGAGAAAGTAAAAGAAAGAGTTCAAGAAAAGTTTGAGGCGAAAAGACATTGTATATGACTTTGTGAGTTCCAGAGGACTGAGGGGAAGGAGTTGGAATTGGAGTCAGAAAAAGGGATGGACAAATCTATGAGGGATTAAGGTTTGAGTGTTAACCAGACAGTTTGGGCAGCTTGTGGTAGTGGGATTAGCTCTGAAGGTCTGCTGGGCATTAAATCAACTGTGGTCATTTTAACATGTACTCAGGGATAGCACACACACACAAAAATAAAACAAAATAATAAAAATAATTCTGACTTATTTTTTTTTCTTAAGGAGTATGTCTTCTGCTCTGTGTCTTTCTGAATGTCAATTGCTCTATACCATCAGCTAATGTTGGTCTAACCGCTTACTTAAGAGAATCTATTATTTAGACTTTACCGTTTTACCTTCCTGTCACACACAGGAGGCAGGAAGCGGAGTGTCAGAGATGGGGAGGTTTGTTCTGTAACACTTTTTTTTTTTTTATTATTCTCTTTAACCTCAGGAGGTATAAGATCACGTATCTCTGCTTTGAGAGCATTGACTTAGCCAGCTGGAATTGTGGTGACAAGGAACTTATGCTGATACTTTTTCATTTAACCAGAACAAGGTAATCTGAGCCAACTAAAAAGCATTTCTCTCCTCCCTGCTCACAACACCGAGGAATGTCAGAGGCCCTTGGGAGCCAAGATACAGAGTGGCCTGGGGAGAAAGGAAACTGTCTCTTGGTTTCCCAGCTCTAAACCTCTGAAAAATCCAAGTCTCCTTTCAGACTTTCCCATTTAGATTCCAGACACTGACACAGAATCATACTTGCTATGTAATATGTTCAAGACATCAAATTATTGTCTGTGGTAGCAATATCCCTATTTTATCACACACGTAGTTCAAGAAAAAGTTTCAGACCAGAAAGTAATAGCTACAGGCCTCTATTTTGTTTCACTACCCTCCTTCAAATCCTCTCAGATGTTATTTAATATGTCTGGAGTTTTTCTGGTTTGTCTGTTTTGGTATATGTGTTTTTATTTTTCACGTTAGAATTCCATCTTCACATTTAGATTGTTTTCCATTATAATTTCATAGTTATCAACCACCGCAGGGTAGCAGTTCACTGTTGGTGGGTATACAAATACTCATTATATAGATAACATGTTGTTATTAGTTGTTCACTATGGGCTAGGTACTTTACAGGCATTATCTTATTTAATTTTTATATAATTCCAGGACATATGTAATAATATTGCCCGTGTTTTCAAGTTGAAGACAATGAAACAGTGAAAACCTATGACCCCAGGATCATATGCTTAGAAGAAGCAGGGTCAAGATTTGAACTTGGGTTGTCTGATTCCTGATCGCACACATCCGTAGCTACCACCGTACACTGCCAGATACTGGGTTAGGCACTACATTGTTACATTGATTAAGATGACTGACCTAAAGGAGTTCACAGTCCAGTATGGAATTACATATTCTATGCTAACATTACCATCTTATCCCTTGACTCTTAAGTATATACGCACACACAACAGCCTGAGTCTGAATCACTATAAATTTAACTAGCCAGCTGTATTAATTTTTAAAGCATGCTTAGGGGGCTAAGAAGAACCCTTCCTGGCAAGTCAGTTTGCAAGTATCATAGAAGGAAGATTCACGTTACAGGAATAACTTTCTGCAATTTTCCCCCCACATTAGAGGGGCTAGGGGCATCGATACACAATGACAGCCTAAAGAGGTGCATCCAGAATCAGAGGCAGAAGGGAGCAGGGCAGTGTGGATCTTGTAGTTCCTCCCGCATAGAACCACAATTTGTGAGAGGAGCCTGAGCGATTCTCAGAGAGGGAGTATTTCCACTTAAGTTTCAGTTACTTAAATATCCTAAACTAAACCTAAAATACAACTTACGGATGGAACCAAAATAGTAACACTTATTTTGGCAAAGATCTGCTTCTCATTATAAGTGACACCCTACAAATAAAAGGTGTTGTTATTTTGACAGAACACATCATCTCTGACATTGTTGCCCTGGGGGCTGCTTCGTGGGCCTGCAAGCCGTAAGCGTAGGTGAGGGAATGCTTCCCGAAACCATTCTCTCTGACAGTTACACCACGTACCTTCAATACGAGGATTGCTTTCTTAATTTTTGTTTTGTTTCATTTTCTCACCAGAAGGTTCACTACAATGTGTCTTAATGAATGAGTGTGTGTGTGTGTGTATTTTTTCATTAATCAATCCCAGATTCTGTTAGTTTGCTTAAATAGGGTTAGGAAAAGAAATAAGAGAAATACAATACACAGTGTACAATGCTATCTATGTCAACTCCGTATTCAAATTGTAAAGAATATTTTGTTAGTTTGTTACAGAAAGACGGTATAAATGAAAAAAAAAAAATTCCGAATTACCTCCTATCTAGAGTCTATACTAAAATTGGAAAGGTATTTCAGTAGGTGACATTGTATATGAGGTATTACCTCCTCAAGTCAAATCAATGTGTAGTTTCAAGGACCTCAATAAATACAGGAGTGAACCAATAAAAGTTGTTTGATTTTGTGTGCTCCCAACAGTTAATAGAAAAACTTTTAACACTTCAGAAGGTTCATTTTCCTTCCCTTCCCTTCCCTCTCACATGGTAAGCCATTTTCCTAAGTGAGGCAATTTAGATAATAAAGTAACACACAACTTTCAACCTTGAAGATGCAGGAAGTAGTATTAAGGAATAAATCAATGAAGTACAAATCCATGCTTCTACACAGACATCATTATATATGTGATACCATTCATGGCATTGTGTGAGGCAGAGCAATTGCTTCTCTATTGTCTTTTACTATCCATGGAAGGAACTACTCAAGGCCAATACCTGTCTTCTATTGGAATACATTGCTGGTGTATTTGAAATAAAATTTTCATTGTTTTTGATATGGCAACATGAGAAGTCCTCATTTTTCCCTTTGTCTGAGACGTATGTGGAAGAATATGAACTTGGTATGATAAGCCTTCACAATGTTTTTATTAGGGCTCTGATTTTATTCAAAACTGCAAAGAAATGCTCATCTCATGGGAATATTCACTTATAATATTTTATCAGATGTTTTTCTAATTCAGTTGAGAGAGAGAGAGAGAGAGAGAGAGAGAGAGAGAGAGAGAGAGAGAGAAACTTTTCCCCCATTAGGCTGTGGGTATTGCTTTGTTGCTTTCAGGAAGGGGAGAGGAGCCTTGTTCCACAGCCAACACAGAATACCGAACACATGAAGTAACATTAATAACAACAACAACGGCAAAAACGAACACATGACTTCCACTCAGGTACCACATGTCTGATATCTGACGCAGAGAGAGGCATTAGCTAAGGAACAAACTGAACCTCTTAAGTAAGAGCAAGGTGTGTGGGGGGGTGGGGGCTATGATAAGGGTTATCATATTAGATTAAAAGATAAAGTTTTCTGGACAATATACTGCTGGCACTGATTTGCTGCATAATTTTAAGAACATCATTACTTCAGTTCCTTTTATACTATTTTCAAAAGGGTGCATCTCACTCTCTCCCACCCTATGGAGGTAACATTATGAATCTACCCAAACCTCACAAACAATTTCATTTCTCCAGGCTGCCAGGTTGTGGCTAGGAGACTCGGTTATTTATTGCCAGCATATAGAAAAGAGAGAGCACATACCATTGGCCCATGAACACTATGCTCAAGTCTTCTGGATCACTTGACCAAAGATAATGTTGCTAAGTATTTAGAATTTACATCACCTTGCTTTTCCATAGGCTCACAATTTCTGGATGTGTTGAAAATGGTTGCAGGCAGGTGAGAGTCAGACGGTGCAACTCAAACTGCTATTTGAAAGTGTCAGTGGAGAGCTGAAGGTCGTGACCTCATCCCCTTCTGGACCTTTCTCTCACACTTACTTCCTTACCGGCCCAAGAAGCAAGAAAGGAATAAAACAAGCTTTCACAGGCAAATTACAAGTGACACTATTTGGAACATGATATATTATGTGGACGATCAAGATACACAGAAGAAGAGATTTGCCATCTTTTTTCATCTATGGTAGCATGGCATATGGTTCAGACCTGTGCTTTTTGAACTATCTGAGATAAAGGACCATTTTTCTCCCAATCCATTACGGACTGGTGTGTGGTCCTACATTTCATGACTCATTCAGCTTGTGTCACATGCAATCCCATGCCACTTTCACAACACTCAAACTGGTCTATACTTTGATCAACGAGACAAGACCACTGATCACTCTAACTTTCAATTTCTGTACTTATTGCAGACCCATGACAAGCAGTGCACAGACTGGCATTACACTGTTTAGAGTATGGAATTTGGAGTCTCACCACTGGCCGGCCTCAATCTAGGCCCCATTGCTCACTTACTAATGTCTGTGACATGGGCAATTGACTTAATCCCCCTGTACTTCAGTTTCCTCACCTGTAAAATTGTGACAAAAACAATACTTACCTCCTAGGGTTGCTGTGATGGTGAAAATGAGTTAACATATGCAAAGCAACTATAACAATGAGAACAATACCAAGCACATATTACCACTATTTGTTAGATTTTATTTTTATTATGCCACTTCAAACCAGATTCCAGCTGGCTTTGTAACCCATAACACCTCAAAACATGTAGTGTAACCTATAAGAGACAGAAAATATCAGCATCCCTTGCCACTTGTCATAAAAAAAACATATTTATGATGAGATACCATGGTCTAAAAAGTATAAGATATTGTTTTAAAAAATCAATTCCTTACACACACACACACACACACACACACACATGTGCCTCTCCCTTATTAAAAACACACTTATTCCTTACTCTGTAACATGGCTGAAAAGCTATGAGTGCTATGGCACCCACTACTCTTTGGAGCTTCTTACTCATCATGGTCCTGCCCCTTTGCACTTCTTTCAGATCCTCATAATCGTTTGCTCTTTTTCTCTGTCAGAAATGTCCTCCTCTGGTTATCTGTAAAATTAATTCTTTCTATCTCTTCAGGTATTAGATGAAAGGCTATCCCTTCGGAATGTTTCTTCTTAAGCAGTTTAGTCTCCCATTTTGAAATTGTTTTTGTATGTGTCGTTGTCTACCTCAGTATGGATCAAACAATATCAATAGTTTTCACTAAGGAATCCCCTATTCAACTTGATAGCTGGCATGTAGTAAATATTCAATAAATGTTTATTGCACCAATTAAGTATATTTATTCTATTAATCTAAAATAAAATTTAATAGTCTGTGTTTGACCTTTTTTTCTTGTTACTCTAACTTCTGTACCTTCAAAAAATTAATTCTATGATCCAATTATTCATTTAACATTTACTGGGTTACGGATATCTATATCAATATTCTTACGTGCAAGGGAATGAAATGATACATTAGGTCATTGCTTTTAAAAATTGGAAACAAGGGGCGGCCGGTTGGCTCAGTTGGTTAGAGTGTGGTGCTCTTATAACAAGGTTGCCAGTTTGATTCTGCATATAGGCCACTGTGAGCTGCGCCCTTCACAACTAGATTGAAACAACTACTTGACTTGGAGCTGATGGGTCCTGGAAAAACACACTTAAAACAAATAAAATTAAACAATAAATAAAACTGGAAACAAAAATGACAAACAAGTGACACTTATAAAATATGACATGTGCTATATGTGAGCACGTGTTTGTGTGTGTGTGTGTGTGTGTGTGTGTGTGTGATACTCCGAAACTCAGAAGGAAACACAAAGAATGGTACAGGGAATTTTATTATGGCAGATTCAAAGAAGCCTATAAATTTGAGATTGACCTTGAAGAAAGTCTTGAGAACAATAAGATAGAGATGATACTCTGGAGGTGAAAAACTTAAACCAACAAACTGTTTCAAAAAACTTATAAAATCAGATAAGAGACCTTATTCCAAATCTTAATTGAGCTTATTTGGAAAATAAATTATGTATATTGATATCTGAATGCATTTTGATTTTACATATATTTTTATTTTAATTTTGATGCCATATTAATGATTAAGAGTAATAAGATTAGGAAAATCATTTTAAGAGTTTCAATAAAATTCTGTCTTAGCAAAATATTCTGTCAACCAAATCATATTTGAAACTAAAAGAACATATATCAGACAAAATGAAAGATTAAATCATATGATCATATCAATAGATGCAGAAAAAGTGTTTGACAAAACCAAGCATCCCTTTATGATAAATACTCTCAGCAAAGTCTGAAGGCAGGGAATGTACTTCAACATAATAAAGGCTCTATATGACAAATCCACAGCTAACATCATAATCAACGGGGAAAGTCTAAAAGTGATTTCCTTAAAATCAGGAACAAGACCAGGATGTCCACTTTCACTACGTTTATTCAACATAGTATTGGAAGTCCTAGCCACAGCAATCAGACAAGAAAAAGAAATAAAAGTCATCCAAATTGGAAAGAAAGAAGTAAAACTGTCATTATTTGCAAATGACATGATACTAATATATACACAGAACACAAAAGATTCCAATAAAAAACTATTAGAACTGATAAATGAATTTAATAAATGAATTCATTAAAGTAACAGAATACACAATTGATATTCAGAAATCAGTTGCATTTTTATGCATATGTAATAACAAACTGTCCAAAAGAGAAATTTAAAAAAAAAATCTCATTTATGATAGCATCAAAAATAAAATAAAATAAAATACGTAGGAATAAATTTAACCAAAGAGGTAAAAGATCTGTACTCAGAAAACTGTAAGACAATGAAGAAAGAAACGGAAGAAGACACAAATAAATGGAAGTATGTACTGTGCTCCTGGATAGGAAGAATCAACAGCATTAAAAAGTCCATATTACCCAAAGTGATTTATAGATTCAAATGCAATCCCTATCAAAATGCCAATGGCATTTTTCACAGAACAAGAATAATCCTAAAATTTATATGGAATCACAGAAGACCCCAAATAGCCACAGCAATTTTGAGAAATAAGAACAAAGTTGGAGGTTTCATGTTAACTGATATCAAACTATACCATAAGGCTTAATAATCAAAACAGCATGATACTGTTTTGAAACATGATACATGTTTCAGCATGAAACAGAAGAATAGACCAATAGAAACAAGTAGAGGGCGCAGAAATAAACACCCACCTATATGGTCAATTAATCTATGACAAAGGAGGCAAAAATATGCAATGGGTAAAGACAGTCTGTTCAATAAATGGTGGTAAGAAAACTGGACAGATACACGCAAAAATTTTAAACTAGACTACCTTCTTACACCGTATACAATAATAAAGTAAAAATGGATTAAAGACTTAAATGTAAGACCCCAAACCATAAAACGCCTAGAAGAAAACATAGGTAGTGAACTCTCTGACATTTCTCTTAGTAATATATTTTCATATATATCTCCTTGGGCTAGGGAAACAAACAAAAATAATAATAATAAACAAATGGTACTATATCAAACTAAAATGTTTTTACCCAGCAAAGGGAATCATTAACAAAATGAAAAGACAACCTACTGAATGGGAGAAGATATTTTCCAATGATACATCTGATAAGGGGTTAATATAAAAAAAACTTATAAAATACTCATACGATGTCAACACCAAAAAAACCCAAATAATCCAATTAATAATGGGCAGAGGATGTGAATAAACATTTCTCCAAAGAGGACATACAAATGGCCAATAGACATATGAAAAAATGTTCAAGGTTACTACTCATAACATAAATGGAAACTAAAACCACAAAGAGATATTACCTCACACCTGTCAGAATGGCTATCATCAATAAATCAACAAACAACAAGTGTTGGCAAGGACGTGGAGAAAAGGGAACCCTTGTACACTGTTGTTGGGATTTCAAATTAGTGCAGCCACTAGCAAAACAGTTTGAAGTTTCTTCCAAAAATTAAAAATAGAACTACCTTATGAACCAACAATTCTACTTCTGGATATTTATCCAAAGAAATCCAAAACACTAATTCGAAAAGATATTTCACCCCTATATTCATTGCAGCACTATTTACAATAGCCAAGATATGGAAGCAACCTATGTGTCTACCAACAGATGGTTGGATAAAGAAGAAGTATACATATATACAATGGAATATTAGTCAGCCACATAAAAGAATGAAATCTTACCATTTGCAACACCATGGATGGACCTAGAGGGTATTATGTTAAGTGAAATGAGTCAGACAGAGAAAGAGAAATACCATATGATTTCACTTATATGTGAAATCTAAAGTATAAAGTAAAAGAACAAACAAAACAGAAACAGACTCATTAAATGCAGAGAACAAACTGATGGTTGCCAGATGGGAGGGGGTTGGGATGAAAATTGTAAAGGGATTAAGAAGCATAAATTGATACTTACAAAATAGTCATGGGAATGTAAAACACAGCATAGGGAATATAGTCAATAACATTGTAATAACTATGAATAGTGCCAGGTGAATACTAGACGAATTGAGGGGATTACTTCGTAAAACATATAAATGTCTTACCCCTACTCTGTTCACCTGAAACTAATATAAAATAATATTGAATGTCAACTGTAATTGAACCATAAAGATGACATATATATATATATATATCTCAGAAGTTATTAAAAACAATCATCTGAACATATTAATTTGTCTATTTATTATCTTTATTTGTAATAGCTAACATCAGTTGGTTAGTCAGTAAAGTATAAGTTATACTTTATAGCTATAGACTGATACACTTTTTAAAATTATTTCATCAACATTATCTTATTTAATCCTCACTAATACCTCTGTGAGATAAATAGACAGTTATTTATTCTCTGTTTCAAAGACCTGTCAGCTGATAGAGAAATGTTAGGAGACTTGTCTAAAGCTGCAAAGCTAGTTAGAGGCAGATTAGAGATGGGACCTCAGTCGTTTTTTCACTACAACTTTGGCTTTCCCTAGCAACCAAAGCCCAAAAATAAGAATCAGGACTTCTGTATGTTGAGCTTATAATATTTGAAATGGGATCAATCTATATATGCTGATCAAAAATTCATTCAACAAGAGTCACTTTTATTCTAGTAAGATACTGGTAAAAGACCAGACTAAATAATTTGATACCATTTTAGGACTACCACCATGTTTTTGCTTACGATTAAAATGAAGCCGTTAACACCTATGATTCCACCAAAGAACCAAGTGAAGCAGTTTGCTCAGCATCTGTCTTGGTGGCCTTGGTTCTGGTATAGGAGAATGAGTAGGCAGGGGGATGGCCGCCCTGAATACAGTAATTGGTTGTGAGGCGGGCACACATGCTCTAAGCCAGGCCAATAAAATTTCTCCCTGGGCCTTTTAATTGAACTACAGGGAAAGAGTCCCTCTCTGGTTCAGCAAGAGGCAGGTCTGAGGATTATGCAATCCTGAAACTGTTTAGTCAACATGAAGGTGAGGGAAGAGTCACTAAGAAAGTGAACAGAGGTGAGTCATGTAGGCAGCAGTGTAACAAAGGGAGGTAGTTTTTGACCTTGCCTCTATTTCAGTATCACTGGAGAACCTTAAAAACTCCCAATGTCCAGACGTCACCCCAGACCAATTAAATCAGAACCTTCGCTTTTGTTCATGTTGATGTTCAGGTCCATATTCAGCACATCTGACCCCCATTGATGCCCGAGTTCTCCTGGTTTTGGCAAAGGTTGTGCTGCTGTAGCAGGAGTTGATCATTAACTGCTAAGAAATGTAGACACTAAGAAAAAAAGCCAATGAAGGATTGATGAAGACAGTGACTACATGTGAGTGGGAATAAGGGCAATTAAGTAGTGAATGGAAAGACAACGGCAGCTGCCAACATCGTATCACAGAATGCAGAGTTGGGAAGAAATGTGCAGTAGCACACCATTACATTCTTTGCACCCTATAAATATAAGGCACGTAAATAACTCCAAGAACAGAGATAATAGCAAGCCACAGTAAAATCATCTGAAGTGGTTAATTTTGAGTATTGCCTTTTTCATGTAATTTATTTAATTACAAGTTTCTATAATGCAAATTTTTAATAATGACTGTGTTTAAAAACAGCTTGTGAAATCCCTGGAAAATTAAAAAATCAACTCTCATAAGCTGGTAGGAGAGCTCTCTATAGATCACCATTGATACCTTCTACTGCTTACCAAATGTACTCTCAATAACCAGCACTCATGCTTACTGAAGAGCTGTTTTTCCAGGTTGAATGTCCCACCTTCACAGTTTTGGTATCTTGTTCTTACTGATCTCTGCCATTTTGGATTGATTGGTGACTCAGATGGAGGGAAGTCAGAACAGGTATAGTCCTGGGGCTTATATATTCTCCCTTCTCTACAAGACCATGGTGTCCCACCTCCCCAGTGATAAATCCGCTATCCCAGCAAACATGCATAGCATTCTGGGTTTCTTTCCTCTGCATCGTGTCTACTGCTCTAATGCTGACCACCCACCCACAAGCAGAACTTTTAAGGCTTCCACATTCACTAGGCAGGATATTAATACACCATTGGATTTACATCATTGTGCCTCCAGCTTTAAACATTCCACAGTCATTTTTTAATGCGAAAAAGGCTTTGATTACTTCTGAGAATACTACCCATCCCATCCTACCCTTACAAACAGCAAAGGCTAGAATTTCATTTCCTGCAAACAAGTACTCAGAAACCAGCTAGATGAATATCAAAAGTGTATCCCCCTAAATGACTAGCCTCTTTCCAAAAGAATCCCTCAAGGCTCAATTACTTGCCACTTCTTTGCTTGGCTTCATATGTTAGCATTCCTTCCCAGTCTCGAGAGCAAATCATAAGGACCTTAACCACTGATAACAGTCTGCAAACAGGGAAAGTGATCATTACCATTTCTTTAACCAACACCCAGGGTTTCCTTCCCACAAGGTCCAGGGGCCAAGTCTGACTCTTGTTTCCCTTTTACATCTTTTAGCTAATTGCTTCAATTTGTTCCATTTCCATTCACTTTCTTCTGCTGAATCACAATTATTCATCACATATGTGCAGCCAGGAGGTTAGGGAGAACACCCAGCTGGTACTATTGGGAAGTCAGAATTTCTTTTAGGGAGAGGATTATCCTTGCCACGACCCAACATTACCCTTCCTTTTTTCTTTTCCCCCAGTTACAGAAGCTGCTTCTACCCAGAGTAACAGTTGAAAATTCATTAGATTGCATATAATCAGGGAGTTCTGGAAGCAAACTGACAGAAGGAATTCAAGATTAACACGCAAGGAGAACATGACCTTCCCACCGCAGGCACCTGGCCTCCAGATAGGAACTCTAATGTGAGAAACGCCGTCCACCAATCCAGGATCATGTATCACGGAATTACAAATTCAGAGAAAGTTACATGTGCCTATACCTTACATTTTTTCCTCCTAATTTTTAAAATTGAAATTTAGGTTTGTTGATGTGTAAGCATGAAATCGAAAGAACATAATTGAGCCCTTATCATATTCCAGGCACTGTTCTAATGGCTTCAAGTGCATTTTGTTTTCTGATTGAAATACCACAACAAGACTGTGAGGTAAGTTCTATTATCATTTCCATTTTATAGATGGGTGGACTTGAAGACAAATCTTTTTTGGTTTTTGGTTTTGCTTTGCAATGGTAATTCTAGGCACAGTAGACATCTCAATTAATGGTTTCTCTTTTCCCAACCCAGAAGAAAGATGTGCTTGGTCTCCCAGAGACATTTATTATTAGAGGAACAACAGTAAAATTGATAATAAGAAACAGAAATCCAATACTTGAAAAACACTACAATTAAAGAAAGCAGGTAGAATTATTTTGTTTCTTATCAGTTCATGGAGACACTGGAAATTTTGGCTCCCAACGAAGCCATTTTTAATTTTTTTCTTCCTTACAATAGTTTCCAACTGAAATTTCCAAAATATTCTTGTTTGATTATTC
The DNA here is from genome assembly GCF_004115265.2 of Rhinolophus ferrumequinum. Lineage (NCBI taxonomy): Eukaryota > Metazoa > Chordata > Mammalia > Chiroptera > Rhinolophidae > Rhinolophus > Rhinolophus ferrumequinum. The sequence goes on from NC_046300.1 coordinate 20,659,751, forward strand.
AGTAGATATTGTTTGTTTATCAAAAGGGGAAAATATGATACTTTAGCGAGCTTATTTTAAGACAAGTACAACCAAGAATTAATACATTTTTAGACATATTTAATCTTTTCTCTCAAAATAAAAGCAATGTATTGGTAAACTTTCACAATTAACTTTATTATATTTACACTTGCATATTAGCGGTAATCATTGGAAGATTATATGTGTGCCTGTGGTCCTCTGGCTTACTGTATGCTTTCTGGCTGCGTTTTTTATTCCATGATCTAGAATTCTTATGTTTTAATCCCTCACACCTAAGAGAACACTGATATATGCTTGTTACTTAAAAAATGTTCAAAGGATTAATGAAGGAAGGATTCTTTTAACTATGGTGAGGCTATGGGAAAATAATTCACAAAGATTTTTGTCCTTGGAACTGATCGACACACTGCCTAGTTCAAGATTAATCAAATTTGCGGGTCTGATTTCCTATCTTGTCCACAGTGTCATCTCCATCTTCATTATGGAACTTTCCGGCAAGATCTAGAGCAAACGTAAAGACTTCCTTGAATCCACCATTACAAAATTATTTGTGCCATCCTCTGCCTCCCTTTTACAAAACACTCACACAAACACACACTCACACACATACTCCCATATGCATTCACACACATGCACACACACCTACACGCAAACAGCTAGTAATATCACTGTCATGTTTTAATGTGGCGACTTGTGCATGCTTTCACTTCCTGAGACCAGTGACGACATGGCTACCCACTCAGGAAAGCATAGGAGTGTTTCCAACAAAATTTTAAAGAAAGATATTTAAGTCTGATCCTGATGAAGAAATTTGGCTGGCCCAGCTAGTACACTCTTTTTTTTTTTCTCATCACCAGAGTTTACCCCAACCCTTGGTAAATCCAATCAAATATCTGTTTCCATTTTAAAGATGAACTATGTAAACTCATCACCTTGTACCTGCCTTCCCTCCCCAACCACACTGCTACGGCATCCAAGTAAATCTTCCCAATCTGAAACCACTAAGTACGTAGAAACGATTCTTAGGTTGGTTGACAGGAGCACAGGTGTAGGTAAATGATTATGTCAGAGGAAATACTTCCCACTCAACATACAAAATACCAACATTTTTCTCAAAGAACTTTACAGACACAGCATCTTGGGAAAGCCAAACTAGCTCATTGCTGGAACTCTGAGCAAACACAGGTAGCATAAAAACAAAAACATGAAATGGTATCAGTAATCATGACATTCAAACATTTTTATACCTCTTTTAAAATGTCAGCTCCTCCTGACAGCTGGATCCAGCCACTAGAGAGGTAAGAAATGTTTCTATGTGTGAATCCCTCCAGCCTCTGCCATGTAGGACGACTTCAAACAGCTATCAGTAAACAGCATTCTCATCACTCCAGCCCAGAATGAATTCTAATCAAGGACTTTTAAATGCCATTGCACAAATCTATATACTATGGATTGTTTCTTGTATGCCTCTAGCCAAATGCGATTCACTGGGTCATTTATTATTTTTAGAAAACCAAAACAATCCACACTAATAGTATAAATTACAGCACATCTAGAAGCAGGGCCCAGGGATCCTTAGTGATTTAATAATAGAACTGAAAGAAGCTTTTAATTATTCCTCCTCTGGTGATTTATTAGACAATCTGAATCTAGGAGTCACACGACTGGAAGAGACAGGTTTATATCCCCATTAACCAAAAGAAAGGGTCTAGTCTGAATATGCCTTAAAAAACAAGTACTAAAATTCAAGGTGCATGCATAGTCAAGTCGAAAGAGAACTGAAATATGCAAATTAAAAGTCTAAGAGATTATCCAAAGCACAATATCTACCGGGAAACAGAAATCTTAAAACAGGTTATCTAACATGAAAATGAATGTCCACTCTGAAGAGTATTTATGAAAAAAATGTCCGTATAGATTTTAATTGAAGACATAAGATGCAGGGTCAATTATCACGATTCCCCCAAACAGATTCACAGGCTGAACAAAGCCCAGTTGAAATCCATAAATGATGTCATAATCTACTTGCCCTCTTTTGAGGAAAGTCCATCAGGAAGGCAATAGAGGAAAAAGCATACAACTTGGCTGCCTAAATTCTTTACTTCTGTAGATAAGTCAATTAAAAAGACTTCCCAGAACCACATGTCATAAGGCCTGTCTGTCCTTGATCTCTGAATGTATAAAAGGAAAACCACAAAGCAATTTCTCTGGGCTATTTGTTAGAGAGACATAATTTTAGGCTTCAAGAAAATGACATCTGAAAGGAAAGCTGGTGCCTGCATTGTATCTTCAGATTAATTAAGCCAGAGCCTTGGAGGCTTGGAATTAAAGTTTCAGACAGAGCTGCTTTTTTACTGTGAAAAGTTATCTCTATAAATCAGGGTTGGAATTGGAAAGTGTGATAAGAATACTGCCTTTACAAATCCTCACTGTCACCTACTGGGGACCTTTTTCCTGAACAGAAAGAAGAATTTTAGCTCCATTCATTGCCAGGTGCAATAATCCATTTCACATTAGTTCCCTATATTTGTCTCACCTTTTTGCCACTTAGCTCTGAACTCTGGGGCACTCTTCCACTGGTCATTTCTGTATTTCCTCCTTTCTTGATGCTACTTCAACCATCATCAAGACAAGCAGAAAGAAAATTTTAACAGTTCCTTTACTTAATCCATCTTCATTTTCTTTATTGTTCTTTCACCTCTCCTCCCCACCTTCAACCGTGTGTGTGTGTGTGTGTGTGTGTGTGTGTGTGTGTGTGTGTGTTCCTTAGGAAGGGATGATCTGGGTTGGAGAAAGTAGCTTAAGAAGTTTCATCTGAACAATTGCAAACACTTGTGAGATTGAAAAAAAATAGATATAAATAGGGGATGTCACAGATTCAAGAAATTTAGAATAGTTCTTATTTTTTTCTTTACTGTATTTGAACTAAAAATGAAGTTTTATTTTTAACAGCCTCTCTTGGATTCCCATTCTTCAGTAGTAATGTGAAAGATAGCTCAGACTGAAGCTTTTAGAATTCATTAATTCATTGGACAAATAGTATTGAGCACCCTCAATGCCTGGCATTGAGGAAAAAGTGATGACAAGTTTCTTCCCCGGCCATAACTCCAATGAACATAGATCAAGCTACATACTTTTGGCCTTCCATATTTCAGTAGTGACAGTTCCATCCTCTGGGTGATTAGGCCAAGTACTAATAGCAGGGTTTGCTAGACCACAGAGCTGAATCAGTGTTACTCTACATATTGGTAATGGACTTTGGTGTTTTCTTCGCTAAATGACAATGAATGTTAGACAATGTTAGACTCTGTTCTAACTTATAATGGCAAGGTAGACCAGGCTAAAATTTCTGTATTTTAATAAAAAGTTAAATTGATGGCCACATAAGCATTCCAAATCTATATACAAAGACACATGTCACAATTCTCTAATACAAGAATTGGAGAACTATAGTTTCATGGAATTTCATGCAAAGGTGATCTCTATGTCTAAAAGAAAGATACAACAATGATTCTCTTATTTTCATCAAAGTTGACATCTTGATCGCTGTTCTGTGGGTATTTGAACATAACATTCTCAATATTTCATTTCATTTCTGGCTTAGAACAGAGGAATAAAACATAACAAAATAAAGTGCACTATTATCCTTTCTGATTAGAAATAATCTAGTTGTAGAGAAAGTGCATCACCATCTTTTATTTTTCTAGTTTCACCAAAATATTTGATTAAGAATGGGAATTAGTCTCTTTAAAAAAAAAATAATTAACTTTATCTTTTCTTCTACCCTGTTTCCCCAAAAATAAGACTTAGCCAACCATCAGCTCTAATGTGTCTTTTGGAGCAAAAATTAATATAAGACCTGGTCTTATATTATATATAATAATATAATTTATATATATATATATATATATATAGTAATTAATATATATATATAATATAAATAATATAATTTACATTATATATAATATAAATAAGACCGGGTTTTATAGTCAAATAAGTCTGGGTATTATATTAATTTTTGCTCCAAAAGATGCATTAGAGCTGATGGTCCAGGTAGGTCTTGTTTTCGGGGAAACATGGTAAGAGTAATGTGTGTTATTTGTAGGAAAAAATAGAACATAGAGAAAGTCAGAAGGAAACAAAAAGCAATTATATTCCTATCAAGCAAACACGACTATAATTTTTAAAAGTTGTATATCCTTAAAGTTTTTCTATGATCTGCCAGTAAATTAAATAACCAGTTATTGTGTTTCCCAGGTTATAAAGGTAATACATGTTAATAACAGAAAATGTGAAATATAGAAAATTTTATAACAGATAAACAAATCATCTGATTCCAGCAGTGCTAATATTTGGCACGTTGCCTTTCTGAATCGACATAAATGTTTTTTTTGTTTCTCGTCTCTATCTCTGTCTGTTCCTTGTCTGTTCCTTTCTCTGTCTCTCTCACACACACACATACACACACACACACACACACACACAGTGTATTGCTTTCGTAAGATATCATAATTGTTTTCCAGGTTATTAAATGGTTTTCTTCAACATAAGTTTTAGTGAAGGTATAATATTTGATCATCTAGACAAAACGATACAATGCTTACATATCATTAAAATTTGATAAAATTATTTTATATTATAATTATTGATAAAACAAACATCATTTTTTCTTTAAATTTACATAGTAAGTTTAATCTTAAAATGGAATATCATATCACATTTTTAAAACATGTAAAGACTCCCCATAAATATCATGTATTCAACTCAGGAATAATTTTACACAATTTTCACCAGGGAATATACACAAATTTTCAGTCTTTTTTAGTTTTTCCATGTGTTTCCAAATATCTTATTTTCTATATTTCCCCCACTGTCAGACATCCTCATTGCCAATTAACCTTTATAATTGTTTTGATTATTTGATCAAAGATTAAAATACTTTTGTAGTAAAGATCGACTTTCATTTTAAAGTTTTAGATAAAGAAACAATGGTAAAGTAAGCCCATGCATATCTGGTCAATTAAGTTATGACAAAGGAGCTAAGAATATACAATGGGGATAGAACAGTCTTTTCAATAAATTATGTTGGTAAAACTGGAAAACAACATGTAAAAAGAACAAAACTGTACCACTATCTTACACCATAATGAGAATTAACTCAAATTGGATTAAAAATGTGAACATGAGACCTGAAACCATAAAACTCGTAGGAGAAAACATAGGCAGTAAGCTCCTTCACATTGGTTTTGGCCATGCTTTTTTGGATTCGACACCAAACACAAAAAGAAACAACTGGAAATACATCAAAACAAAAAGCTTCCACACAGCAAAGGAAACCACTAATAAAATGAAAAGGCAACCTATGGAATTGGAGAAAATAACTGCAAATCATATATCTGACAAGGGGTTAATATTCAAAACACATAAAAATCTCATATAACTCAAAAGCAACAAACAAACAATCTGGTTAGAAAATGGGCAGAGGATCTGAATAGACATTCTTTTTTCCCCCAAAGAAAACATACAGATGACCAACAGGTACAAGAAAAGATGTTCAACATCACTAATCATCAGGAAAATGCAAATTAAAAGCACAATGAGATACTACCTCACACATGTTAAAATGGCTATATAAAAAAGATAAGAAATGAGTGTTGGAAAGAATGTGGAGAAAAGGAAACTGTATGCATTATTGGTGGGAGTGTAAATTGGTACAGTCACTAGGAAAAAGTTTGGAGGTTCCTCAAAGAATTAAAAAATAGAACTACCATATGACCTAGAAATTCCACTTTTGGGTATTTACCTGAATAAAATGAAAACACTAACTTGAAAACATATATGCATCCTATATTTTCTGCAACATTATTTATAATAGCCAAGATGTGGAAACAACCTAAGTGTCTGTCAATGGATGAGTAGATAAAGAAAATGAGGTACACACACACACACAAACACACACACACACACACACACACACACGCACACACAGATTATTCAACCATAACAAAGAATGAAATTTTGCCATTTGCAACAACATGGGTGGAACTTGAGGGTATAATGCTAAATGAAAAAAGTCAGACACAGAGAGACAAATGCATGATCTCTTATATGGAATCTAAGAAAAAACCCAAAATAAGAAAAAAAAAAAATCCATACTCACAGGTAGAGAACAGATTACATAGGTGGTTGCCAGAAGAAAGGGGTAGTGAGTAGGTTAAATGGTGAAGAATGTCAAAAGGTACAAACTTCCAGTTAGAAAATAATTAAGTTCTAGGGATATAATGTACAACATAGTAAACATAGTTATAATACTGTATTGCATATTTGAAAGTTGCTAAGAGAGTAAATCTTAAAAGTTGTAATCACAGAAAACAAAATTCTATAACTATGAATGGTGACAGATGTTAACCAGACTTATTATGGTAATCGTTTTGCAGTATATACAGATATGAATCATTACGTGGTACACCTGAAACTAACATAATGTTATATGTCAATTATACTCAATAACAAAATGACAAAGAAGTCATCAAAAAAATGGCATAGTTAACTACATAAAAGATAAAAGAATAGGGGGTGATGAGTATTCAAAGAGAGAAGTAGAGAAGTTTTGAAAGGAAGTCCTAAGCCATAGACATTGAATGCTGAGGAAAAATAAAGAAATGATATTGAGACATAGGCAAAACAATGAAAGAATATCTAAGAATACAGGCTAGAAGGAAAGAACATATAGAGATTTAACAATAAGAAATACTATGCCTTCTCTTTGGTGTTTATTTCACTTAGATGTATATTTTTCTCATTCATCTTTTCAAAGATGAAGGTGTTCCTTATCATTTATAAGGATATTTTTTTCTCCTTTGCCACAGAGAGGGGGAATAACCATTCTAAGAATAGTTGAATGTTGGAATATGCTCTATGATACTTCATTTCTAAAATGAATGCCAATTTCTTAAAATTTTAAAAGGAGTATAGACAACATCTACCTTTCCTGAATCTTTTTGATATCCTTAATTTTAAAAGGCACAGCTTAATGGTAAATGTCCATGTTATTGCTTTCAAAACGCTCCTCACAAATATTGTTCCACTTACAGAAATTGCTATTCGGTGGGGCGAAGGCCTATTCTAAAATCTCTGTTTGAAAATTGCAATTTAATGTGATAATTTTCATACATAAAAATAGATGCTATTGGATGATCTTGATATTGGTATTATTGGAGGCTGGGAGTCAGACTCTAATACAAAATATCAAAAAGCATTTTATGTGATCTTCCCTTTTATCCCGTGTGAACTCTATTTTCATTAATTAGGTCTTATCTTTTCACTGAGAGCTGAGAAATTGAGAATACAGAGAACTGTGTGGAGCTATTGCAATCCAAACCTCACAAATTATTTTAGGCATCAGTGACTCCGTGAACTCATTATGCTGGCAAAAGTTTGGCGGGAGGAATGGGTCAACAATCCCAATACTTCAAGCTGCAGGAAAATGGAAAAAGCATAAAAGGAATATGTACCTGAAGCTTAGAAAGCCAGTGTACAGAGAAGTTTAATTTATTATTCTAATGACTTTCACAGCATGAGACTCTCGCCAGGAGACACACGTCTGTGCATCTCATAAGGGCTGCAGACATTGGGCTACTCCTGAAAGACTCTCATGGCTGTTTCCCAACCATCCTTTTAATAGATTGAAAATATAAAGTATGTGAAAAGTCTCAAGACTGACTCTCAGCTGTTCTGCTGCTAGCTGCCTTCCCATACATTCCTCAGAAATGAAGCCAATTTGGGCCAGTAAGCTCCAATTAAAATATTTCGGTATTTTCATTAAATACTTAGTCATACCTTGCTCTTAAAGAATGAGAGATTCTAGATAAGACTGACTAGAATGTACCACTTAGTTACAATATATAACTGAGGTGCACAACAAATAAATGCCTCAAAGTTTGTCCTTCTCCACTTGATCACCCTTCCCTGAATCCCACTTCCTCCCCAGGTTACTGCCAATGTTTCTATGTAGTTGTAAACATTATGGACATAGACACATAAGTTTATTTTTATATAATAATGTAATTGTTCTATATACATTGTTTTGCAGGGTTTCCCCCCCAATAATATATCTGAGATCTTTTCGATGTCATATATGTCATTGTATCACATTTAACCAACTATCTCTGAGCACGCTGGGCATTTAGTAGTTTCCAGTAAGTCTACAATGAACATCCCTGTACATATATTATTTGAGCACGTAATTGCTCAAAGTAAAAAGTGTGGACCTAGATACACAAGTTTAAATTTTGAGGTATTTCCAAATAGTAATAAAAAAAAAAGCTTTTCTGACTTAGACTTAATAGTATATGAGAGTAACAATTTCTGCTCATCAGTGCCCACTCAGGTGATATACCTCTTATAATTTTTATACATTTGACAGGAAAAAAAATTTCTCATTGTTGTTTTTAATTGGAACTTAAATTAACTTTGTAGTAATATATAGTGTCCCTACATAGTGCAGCCTCAATCACTCTTTTCACGTTGTGATGTTTTATAAAACCCTGTATATAAAACCTTGTTTATAAAACCACATTATACAGTTGACCCTTGAATAACACAGGCTTGAACTACGTGGGTTCACTTACACACAGATGTTTTTCAGTAAATACCTATAGTTTTCAATCTGTAATTGGGAGTCCGCGAATGTGGAGGGCTGACTATATGCATCGATCTATGCCATTTCATTTAGGGGACATGAGCATCCATGGATTTGTGGGTATAGGAACTAATCACCCACAGATACCAAGGGACAACTGAAGTTTTGGGGGAGTCAAAGTTATACGTGGATTTATGACTGCTCAGGGCTCAGTGTCCCTAAACTCCAGGTCGTTCCAGGGTCAGCTGTGTAGTACTTAGGTCTTATTAATGTCTCGGTGATGGTCTACAGTGAAGATACTGATTCACAAAGTAGGCAAACCCAAAAACAGATTGTTCCTAATTCTTTCTAGGCTTTTTTCTGACCAAATATATTATAAATTAAATGTTATCGTGTACCACTCCTTCTAAATTAAGCAGGAAGCTGCCTCAGGGGTTATAAGAAGGCACTCTCCAGATTTAGGCCAGAGCATGAGGACAGACCAAGTTCAACCAAAATGGCCTAAGGGCTAAGGACATAAATCTGAATTGGATGCTGAAACCATTATCGGATGTTTGGAACAGACTTGTATCTAGACCAGTCTAGAGGTAAGGGCAGATGAGAAGAGGGAAAGTTTTCATTTGGCCCAAAATGTAAAAGCAAGGGAACCAGTTATTTATTCCCCTGTACACAGTAGGATATCAAAAAACATTGATGATGAATGACATCCCAAGAGAGACTCTACCTAGGAACTAAAGAAAGGCAATGCATGGAATGGCCCCTGATCTGGGACTTAATTCAAGTATTACTCTGGGAGTAAAGTTAGTATTCAAGCTCAAGCTGAAGTTACACTTAGAAATACTTTAAGCCATTTGTGCAATATATTATAGATGGTCCAATATAGAACATAAGCTGTAGCATTTTGGAAGTAACTACATAGATTAAAATTGGGATTGTACCTACTATTTTTCCCCTTTTGAAACTGGATGTTTCTATGCAATTACTCATGTATAACATCTTGTAAAGGCTCCACCTTATCTAAGACCAGTCTTTTTCATAAATTTCCAAGCCAAATAATACCCAACATATCCTGAGTATATTATCTCATTTGATCCTCTCAGGAGCTTAAGTACTATCATTAACTTTCTATTTACGGGGGGGGGGGGGGGGGGGGGGGGGGAGAGGGAGGGGGTTGGGCGGGGCCTATTATCACATTGGAGGTATTAGGTATCCGAACACATACACACACACTGAAACACACATATATCTTTCCCAGTAAATGTTATTCACTATGTAAACTTCAGACTGATAACATGAATATGTACAAATTACCAGCTTTTTAAAGAGACAAAATCCTGGATAGAAATGGACTCACTTAAGAGTTACAGTGGCCATGCTGCTATTTTCATATGCATATTCAGGAAAATCATGAGTACTTATTTAAAAGAATGGAAGCCACTAAGATCACATTTTGGCTAGTCTTGACAAGTAGAAGGAGGTTAACCAACTCTCTGAAAGTAAATACTATTATTTCTTCAGAGGATCCGTTGGCCCAATAAATTCACTTAAGAAAATATTCTCTTAAGGGATTATTATGACCTAATTACTTGACAACTCGTTACCACAGAATTTGCCACTAGGACAACAAAACATAGAGTAAAAGTATTTTCCCATCACTATTTTATTGAGAGGGTTGTGAAACCACAGCACACAGTAGTCATTCAAAAGAAGAGACAATGCAAAAGGGGTGAGAGAAACTGTTGGTGTGAAACCTGCTTCTCAAGAAAAATTTGAAAACACCCTTAAACAACCATGTTCAACATGACTTGTGAATTCAACTTGCACTGGTCATACTTCATCAGCATTTACTCTGGATGTTGTACCTATCATGCAACCAAATAGTGGATGCTACAAAAATAAAAGTGATTATGACCACCGTTCTTTTTTGTAACTTCTGTTTTTATAAGGTTCATATAAAGTTCTACAACAGGCAAAATTAAGTTACGATTGAAATCAAATTAGGGCTTGCTGAAGGGTGAGGGTGGGAAGAAATAGCTAGAAGGGGGAATATGGGAAATTTCTGGAAGGAAAGAACTACTGTGCATCTTGACTAGGTTGGTAGTTACACGTATACACTTTTATCAAAAGTCACTGAATGGTACACTTAAGATTTGTGCTTTTTAATTTAAGTAAATTATTTTTCAATGCAATTTCCTACAAGATTTTTTCTTTGGAAAAAATAAAGAAAGAAATTACCATTTATCCAAAGCTTCCCCTTTGATTTTGAAAACAAAGGAGTGCACTGTGGAGATGCTGATGTTTTGGAAGACGAAATGTTGTAATGAGTAGTATGTTTTTTCTGGGATGTGGTAAATATGCAATCATCTTTCCTAATTAAACAAGCACCAGTGTCATCAGAAGATGACCAGAGCTTCTATCTTTTTTCTTTTTTTTTCCCTACCGTTCCTGTTTGGCTAAAAGAATGAGTAGAAAGAATATTTGGAAGCTCCAAGTTATTAAGAATGGCTATTTGTCATTAAAATACTAAAGTGCATTAATGACAAATGTGAATTAAGCAGTAGGCCAGATGAGGCATATGCTAGGAAAATATGGGGTTGTTTTTCTGTATTGCCTTTCCCTAACCAAATTTCATCTTTTCAAAAATTTTATGAAGGCTGTTTATTGGGGAGGCATAATAAAGGGGTATTATAGAGACAAAATTTTATTTTAATTCACTTTAAAAGATAAACAGTTATGAGTCCTCTATTACATGCCCGGCATTGTGCTGACACTGGGAATAGAAAGGTAGGCGAGATCAGCTTGGCTCCTCATTCAAAGACCACACAGTCTAGCAGGAGCCCATATCATTAAATAAAGCATTCTAACATAGATGAAGAATGAGATAGTGCTGTTGTAGATCATAAACACGGGCTCTGGCACAAAACTTCCTGGTTCAAATCCTGGTTTGCACTTACTAGCTGTATAACCTTTGACAAGTTTCTGAAAAGCCCTGTGCTTCAATTTTCCATCTGAAAATGGAATGGTAAATAGTAACTATCTCATCAGTTTCCATAAAGACTAAGTAAGGTAATAGACTTAAAGTTCTTAGAACATAGCCTGACAGAGAGTGAGTGATTAAGTAGCAGGGAGACATGTGGCCATCAAGGAAAGTGTAATTGGCCAACACTGGCATTGTCTAAATAAGCAACATCCGGGCAAGAATATTTCTCTTGGCCAATATTCACTGTGCCAGGTGTCCTGATGTTGCCAACGAATGCATCATGATTGCAGAGCTGGACACTGTTCAATAGTAACATCATCCATCTTCTGTAGTGTTAACTCCATGGAAGTCCCTGAAAACTTGACTTGTTGTGTAGCGTGCGTGCGTGCGTGCGTGCGTGCGTGTGTGTGTGTATAGATACAGAGAGAGAGAGACAGAGAGACAGAGACAGAGACAGAGAAAGAGACATAGAGACAGAGTGACTGTGAGAAGCATGGATATGGTCTGCTCGAAAGTCATATTTCATACTACAAATGAACAAAATTTTATTGTGGCAGGAATATTTGTGGGCAGTAAGCATATGTGGAAATTAACATACACACATATGTGTGTGTGCATGGATACACACACACATCATTAACACACAGCTATGTAGAATGAAAGAAAGCAAACAAATGTTCAAATGTGTGGGTATTTCCTAATTCTATATTTTGGATAATAATACTAAGAAAAGTAGAAAATGTCAAAGATTAATCAATAAATTGTAAGAACAAATTTAAGGAGTATTTTATAAGAAAACTTGTCATAAAGTAAAAAACAGAAACAAAAACAAACAAAAAACAAATGAAAACTCCTCTTTTACTGGAGACTACAGTGCTCTTAAAGCATATGGATCTCATACAAACTGATGCCAGGTAATGTAATTTCAAATTTTGTAGCATCCAAATGAAGAATGCATCTACTTCTAAAGGACTTTTGGTTCATACTTAAAATAATTTGCATATGTTTATCAATGAGATATTGCTAATAAGAAACTGTGTGTATATTAAAATACAAGTGTTGACCTCTCCTTTTCCTGGTTTGTAATTTTATCTCATAGACATCCATACCCTTTGTGGAAAACTTCCACGCAATAAATAATTATTTTGTTTTAAATCATTGTTGGCTGTTTTTGTTTTTATAAGTTGTGAAAATTAGAATCCATTAGCAAAATCATCAAGTAAAAAATATATAACTCTATTTGGTTTACTACACAGAGATTTCATGATGAATAATTAAAACACTCCCACCAGGATTTCTGGTTTCTGATGGCAGAATGTAGCATGATTTCAACATCTTTCTTCCTCCAAACCTAATTATAATAAGTAAAGGAAGAGCAAAAAGGCCCAGCTGCAGTCAAACAAACAAACAAACAAACAAAAAGCTGGTGACCATTTAAGAAACAGATGCTTCTATGAAGCTACACTCTTTAAACTATACAAAAAGGCACAGAGATCAAGCGGAATATTGATAGTAAAATAACCTCAATGATAGAAACATCTACTTTGTTTACACAAATACATATACAAATACCATCATCATTGTCAATAGAGAAACAATAATCAGTCAAATTTTAATAAAGTATAGAACATGTGCTGCTCTGCAGGTATTAGATAATGCAATCAGATAAGAAAAAGAAAAAATTAGAAAAATAGGATATCAGGAGACATATTTATCATTAATCCCAAGTGATATGTATGTGCCCAAAGGAAACCCAAGACTATTAATTAAAAATATGTATTAGAAATACTAAGGTAATTCTGTATGGGAGTAATATATAAAATTATGATTTTAACATAGTAAATTGAATTAAATGATGAGCAAATTTTTAATAGCGAGCAAAAATATAAAACACAAGGTATAAATCTAAAAGAAATTCACATCACTTGTGTGAAGAAAATTTAAAATTCTACTATATACCATAGCATATTTTAGTTAATTAATAGATATTCCATGCAATATAAACGGAAGACACGATAAGATAAAGATGTGAAATTGATCAAAATTAATCTATAAATACAAGATAGTCCCAACTAAAATGCCTATAAAATAGTGTGTGTATGTTTGTGAAAATGAACAAAACGTGTGTCTCAAAAAAAGACATACAACTTGAAGAATATGTTTGAAAATGAAGATTTAAAAAGGGAGAATAGGCCCAAAAGGTATATAGCTAACTATAAAATTATAATTATTAAAATTGTTTTTCTGGGGAAAGAAATTAATTTATAATATGTGGACTAAAATTAGAAGAATTCAGAAATATAGCCAAAATATATGGAAATTAAATCCAGAGCACAACTAAATTTCAAATCACTGTGGAAAGAATTATTAAATGCTTAGTGTTGAGACTATAGTCCCAGTTGATTGGATTTTTAAAATTTTATATATATATATAAATATGTATATATATATGTGTATATATATGTATATATATATACATAAAGACATACATTTGTACATATATACCATTTTATATGTGTATATATACATGTATACATATATATATAACATATATAGATGTGTGTCTACATGTGTGTCTACATACATGTGTGTATGAATTTTACCCCTTACATTAATATACAAAAATAAAAGCAAATGTTTAAAATAAAGTATGGTTACATTTATTCACAATCAGCACAGTTATTTTCTAGAGAAACATACAAAAGATGGATAACTTATTTAATATCCTTCACCAGAAAAGAAATGGAAAACAAAATAATGTGTATTTCATAATTCAGATTGACAAAAGGTTGGAGATTCAGCAACTAAAATGCCAGAGAGGTTATGAGAAAACACACACTCAACTGTACTACTTAAAGTATAAATCTGTGGATTATTTCTTATGAGCAAGTTGGAAATCGCTACAAAAATAATGGAAAACTTGGGGTTTCTTCGATCTAGTATTGCAGCTCTTAAGAATATAGCCCTAGGTTCATAAAGATTTATGAATAATAATGTTAACTATATCGTTGTTTGTATTAGCAATGAAATAATTCATTAAGAATGCACTGATTAATGACATTATAGTACCTCAATAATAAGGAATACACTATTGCTATTAAAAAGAATCGGGTAGATCTGTAAAAGAAATAGAAAGGTGAAGAACTGAGGAAAAAAAGGAATAAACCAAGTAAGCAAGCTGGTATCTGCATATCATAAAATGACAACTTCATATATATATATATACACACACACACACACACTCTCTAGGAGAACAGGAAAGAAATTTAAAATTAGTTCGATTCAGAAAGAGTAAACAGGACACAGGATAGCAGATGTTCACTTTTCCTTCATAGCTTTCCATTCTATTAAATTTTATTAAAATGCACATATATTTTGGATTTGTTTTATTCTGTTTGCTTTTTTTTTGGCAAAAGGCATTATCTGCACAGTAGACTATGGACCATTTTTTGGTTTCCTCTTTGTATTCTTTAATATTCAACAGAAAATAAAAACACTTTAATATTATGTTTTATTCCTCCAAATAATAAATTACTACCCAAAAGAAAGTAAGCTACTCCATATGTGCGATATAGATTAAGGTTCACTCTAGACAATGACCTTGTCCAAGAGCAGGTCATAAGCTCTGTCCCAGGAGAGGTGGGTTTTAGTTCTATCCATCTTTAATGGTGCCTGTATCATCTCCTCCATTGTCCTGCATATATAAGATGCTCAGTGCAATTTCGTCAAATGAAGACATTTTAAGATTGAATTGCTTTCATTTATTTTATATGTTGTAAATTAACTGAAATTTACCTATAGAATTTTCTGTTTCATGAGCATAAATCCTGGCCTGGAAACATTTGTAAATAAATTGGTAATCTCTAAAATGAACCAATCCTAACTCAACTGATTATTTGATTTACAAAAATAAAACAAATGATCAACAGTGTTAACTAATAGGAACACCCATCCCTTAATTCTTAGCCACAATTTTACGACAATTTAAAAAACATATCCCCTTACCTTCAAAAATATTTAAAAAGAACAGCTAGAATCATGTGACTAAATAGGGATTTATTGGATGGATTCACAAGGAGAAAATGGAAGAGTAAGTTCTGAAGATAATTAGAATGCAAATCATTTAGTAACAGTATGTTAAATTAGATTCTTTTTAACGGAAGTAACAAGATAAAATAGATAGCCAATAGTTGAGTAAGTTGTAAGGCACACCATGTAATAGCATTTGTAAAAATGTCACTGAAAGTTAAAAAAAGGGTGTAGGTCAAGGAAGCAGGGGGAAGACGAACTTGTGAAGAATATCTGTTTAGAGAAAGGTACTCTATGCTTATCCCTCAACTCAAGTCAAGAGAGGGGAGCTTCAGAAGCACCCCTTCAAGAGTTTGGTGTTCCCTCTAAGTTAATAGGGCCAAAAGGACTACGACTCGTCCGTATGACAAAAATGTAAAAGACAAAAGGAGCAGCTGATCAGCTGCTTTGTGCACCAAGTAAAGGAATATGAATTTACTGGGACTAGCCTGCACACTCAGACTTTGTTGGAGCCAAGGATGAGTGTCTTCCCTAGACAAGATGGGGGTTACAGAGGAGAGGGGGCGAGGGCCCAGCTGAAGATTTTGCAGCTCCTGTCCAGAAGAACCAATAGGAGGCTAATGAGACTCCTACAAAGAGAATTGACAGACTGGATCTCCAGAGGTCTATGGAGGGAGCAGACTGCTGGAGGAAAACAGATCATCAGTGTCACAGTCTTGCTTTCAAACATTCACATGGAGGTCGCCCAAGATCCTAAGAGTGTTCACAAGAAAGGAACAGACTTAGTAAGAGCATGCAAAGCCATCATAAGACAGGTCAAGTAAGAACTCCCCTGTTTTTCTCACCTCTCCTCCTCCGTCTCTCTCACTTTGACATCAACAGGATCAGAAATGAGAGTCAGCAGGCTGAGGGAAGAGGTGAACAGCTAGAGGGGAAAGACAGGAAAAAGTACCACGCTTTCCTGCTCACGCTGAAGAACCTAGTCTGCCACACACTTGAGCTGGAAGAAGGGATACCATTTAATGTTAATCCACAATTTTATGAAAGATGGATTGTTGGGTGGGAACCGCACGTTCTAATTTCTGAATCAGGCCTCAATCTGCTACTTAAAGTTCAGCCCAAATCCCTGCGACCTCACTTAATTAGGAGGAAACTGGAGTTCAGAGAGTTTGATTTCTGTTTTTTGCCAATCGCTACTCAACTTTTTCACACAAAGCTGAGACTATAAACTACATTTCCATTATTGCATTGTACCCTTTTTAAAAAATAAAGAGTGATTTGATTTGCCTTTTTTTTTTTCTTTAAGTGGAGTCAAGAGTGAAAATTTCCCACGGCCTTAGGTCTACCACAAATATGCAGTGCTATAATAAAGCCTGTTGATGAATTACATAAATTAACTTTCATTTTCTGGAGACAGTAAATGCAGTGTTTTGTCTGACGATATGCACCATGAACAATGTAGCATTTTATAGCGTCTCTTTTATGTATAACCCCACTTGCATATTATTAATATTTCCTGACTAGACTAAAAGTCTTAGAAATGATTTTGCCTGAAATATTTTTGTTCAATATCCGTTTTGGGAATTGTTTTCAGCCGTAATCAGTTTAATTGACAAGACAACAAGAGACTTGAAATGAGAGAAAAACGAGAATACTGAGGGGAAAAATAAGGTTTCCAACTTTATTTAGGAAGAGACCTTGAAACTCAGTGTATTTCAAGTAGGCACGAATCTGGAACATTCATTTGTTATTGTTTACTTCATTACCATTTCATGTATATATAGTCAACCATCTCCATCACAGTTATGTTCGTTCCTGAAATGTTTTGAGTAAGTTATAATTATGATCCCCAAACTAAAGATTTTTAAGGCTTAAATGTTTCTGTGCTTCATGCTGCTAAAAATTTTTAGCATAAAAGTTTGCATTCTCTCACTTTTAAGGGTGGCTGTAACAATGGGTTCTGTTTGGAGAAATAAACTGAAAATTTAATTCTGTCCCCACCCTGTACTTCTCCCAAAGTAAACCATTTCAACTGTAATTCTAGCCAAGCTCCCTTCGGACCTTTGTTCATGAATTTCAGAGGTAAAATCTTTGTCATAGCCTTGGGAACTGTTGGAATCCACATAATTTACTATTTCCTGTGATTTGTCAAAATGCCATTCTTCCCAAGGGGCCATTTTCCCCCCATCCTGAACACACACACACACACACACACACACACACACACACACACACAAACACTGTAGATAATAACTTGAATTATTAAAGATATACAAAATAGGCTATAATTTAACAGTGACAAGTGTGTTTGGTTTTATTAAACTAAAACAAATAGACGCCTAGACCACCTTTTCTTCTATTAATTTTAGTCTGCATCTTCTGTCCAACAAATAGAACCCATTTATTAAGTATCTTTAAAAATTACAGACCTAGAATGACTGCACTTCCCTACACATATTTGTCACTTGAAAAACAGTAACTTGCATTATTTCTGAAAATGCTAGAACGTCCTCTTATACTTTATAAAAATTCATAATTCCTGGTCTTATTTTAGAAAGAAAATGAAATAAATTGCAGAAATTGGCATGATGTTATAGCTTCCCCACTTTTCCTCTCTCTCATCAGCCTCCAGAGTCCTCATATTTCCTTTTGGGCACCAAAGGAATTCCCAACATTCTTGGTGAAACTCCTTTTTCATGTTGCCGAAGGCATTAACTGAAAATCCACTGCTTGGCTTTACAGAACACAAAGAAAAGGAAAACCTGAAATCTGGCAAGAGGTTGGTTCTCATATATTTTTAGTTAGACACTTACGTTCAACAGCTATTGAGATGCTATGTTCGCAGGCCAAAGCAGTTCTTTTATGTATCTTTTTTTTTGTGCACTAAGAGCTCCAACTTCACAATATTACATTAGCTTTTCTAGGAACTAAGAAAAATTTCATCTACTTGTGTACGCAAAGAGGTAATATGAAAATGTCGCTCTGCTAATGCTCATGAGCACCCACAAACCGACTGGCCCGTGATCATTTGATAATTCAGGTGTCTGACTTATAAGATGCAATTACCCTCACGAGAATTCAAAGGACAACACAACTGGCCACCAAAACCAAAGTACACGCTGGAAGTAAAACTTCAGTCTTATTCAACTTCAGTTTTATAAGCGTTAAAAGCATTGTTTGGGCTGCCTCAGCATACACACAAATATTGAGCCCCTACTATATGGTAAGTCTTCTGCTGGTGTTTTTTTTGTATTGTATTCCCCTAAAGTAACAGCAAGCAATTAAAGGTGTGGCTCTTTTGATTGAGAATTAACTTATATTAATATAGTCCAACTCTAGGTGTTGGCAAGTATCCTCTTTGAGTTTTTTGAACATGGCTGCTGCTATCATCCTAATCAGCAAATCTGCAAAATGGGTTTGGGAAAGAGACCCAAAGACTCACAAAAAAACCACCAATATGAAGATAAGTTAGCTTTTAACTTCATAGTATTCTCTCAATAAAAGAAGAATGATAAAATTTTAACATACATCTTCATTTTTCCTTTCTCTATATCAAAAAGTTGGCTTCACCCAGCCCTGTGTACAGTCTAGGGTATAACTAAACTATTTTTCTAATTAGTTTGAAACACTTTTCTTACTACAAATTAATCATTTTAATTATGCTGTCAACATCTGTGTCAAGACTTCAATCAAACCTGTTTCCTTAATGGTCTCCTCTGGCCATGGATTGTCAGCCTGTCCCTTAAAAGGCCAGACCCACACATCAGACTGATAACATGCATTTTCAGGGAGAAATTTAGTAAGTTACATCAGAGTACTCTGAGCTTTACATTTGGAAGAGAAAACCACATGCGAGTCAAATAAAAACATAGCTGTGGAAAGAGGTGTCTCCCATGTAAGAGCTTCCTATGGAGAGAGGCATTTTGTGTCTTTCAGAGGAATCTCCATAGAAGCAATAGGACAAATCAAGGTTTTAGGTAAACCACAGATGAGAACAAAAGGGGCAAAAAATATTACTCTTCCTTCAAAAATGATCCAATACAGGACTTCCTGTTACTAAACATTCTGCACTCAATAAAGTTTAAATCTGTAGCATTTCTGTGGCACAGTAGATACCGCCTTGAGTTTTCAAGAGGCAGTGTATTCATTCTCAGTCTTGCTGTTCCTCTTACAAAGAAAATTATGGACAGGACTGTCAGGTAGAATTCATTGAACAAAGAATGCAAATTGCTGCTCCTTAGTTTATGAGATACTTTAAAATAATAAAGGAAGTCTAGATGAATGAGAAGACCCCCGTCAATAGCTCACTTCCACAGAAGTAACAAGTTGGCCTTAAAGGAAAATAGTACAACAGTAATTTAACTTCAGGGTCTTTAACAAGACAAATATTGCTGCCATCACAGTTGGCTAAATGGTGTTTGCAGGATGGTTGACATTTGACATTTGATAATTAACAATCCTATTGCCCTTTGTGAAAGGACTACTTATTGGGGTTGAAGTTCCAGCAAAAAAAAATCTGCAGGTGTTGGGCTCAGATTTGAAGAAAGCAGCCACGGGAAGTACCTGTATTCTTTTCTCTGGAGAATCCCCTTATGGAGAGATTGCAAAAGAATACATTTTTATTAATGTTTTCTGTGATTAAATGTTGAAAAATTTAAATTCTCCTTTTTGGAAGAAAGGGAAATACATACATTAAAAATGTTGGCTTAAGTTACTTCTAGAAAAGCAACAGTAACCATCTGAATTCCTTATCCTGGGATTTAGGTGCCAAATACTGGTAGCATAGAGATAAAAGAAATGTTACCTTTCTAATCAGTAGCCTGGTTACACATTATAACTAATTGAGCTTGGACTGCATTTAAGACATTAAGCTCAACAAAGGGAATACCATTTATAGACACAATAGTCCTTATGAAACTAACTGAAAATGGTAATGTGATTGGGAACTTGCTATTCGCCAACAGTTCCCAAAAGAAGATTCAGAACTGGTGAACTGAGGTAGAACCAAGGACAATTCAAACTTGCCCTTGTTTAGTTAAGGGCAATGTAATAGTTTAGGAGACAGTGCCTGTTATCCTTTCCAGGAATCAAGTGATTTTGTGTGAGAAAATTCTACAGACCACATCATATTATGACAGTGTTCAAAACTGTTCAGCACTCCACGGGGCCTACCACAGCACCTAGACCATTGCATGTCTTCAAAACTAATGGATGGAGAAGAATCATAAGCAAAGGCTGTCCTTTGGAAATATGAGGGATTTAGTTTCTTTGCTTTCATAGAAGTACAGAAGGGAGAAAGGGAGGGAGGGAGAGAGGAAGAAAGGAAGGAAGAGAGAAAAATGTGATTTCTTCTGTCTGGGATCAGTGTAGACAATAGCAGACATAGAAAAGAGATCTAGGTTCAAATCCCAATTTTGCCACCCATAATTGTATGACCTTAAGTCAGTACCCTCCCTGCACACACTCCCCACTTCCTTATCTATGAAATAGGAACACTGCTATTTATGCTTGCAGTGCTGTTCTGAGGCAGTGCATCATCACAGTAAGGAACAAGAACAATGGAGATAAAGGGACATATGCACAGCCCATTCCACTACGTAGTACAGCAAAGTGGGGGAATGGACAAGATGGCCACAGTTCAAATCTAGGCTCTGCTACTTACCAGCTGTGACCTCAGGTTCAAAGGCAGCAGAGAAGTTAAATTTATGACATTATAACTATTATTTGTGTTGTGAAGGAACCGTTAAAAACAGAGGTGTTTCTGAGGAGCAATGAGTTAGAAACACCCTTCCCTGGTGCTTTCAATTCACCACCATCCCTACCAGGACCTAAGTGATATTCCAATTGGGGAAACATCATCTTCTATCTGAAGTTAGTAGAATATTTCTGATTTGATTTTACATACAAAAGAAAAATATTTTCATAAATGAAAAGAAAATATTAGTCATCTACTTAAGAGGAAGTATGACGTATTAATTAGACAAATATGTAAAATAATTTTTCAAGGAGTAATGTTACTTTGAAAGTTCCTAAAATTATTTTCTCAGATTAAAACACTTAGGATTTTAAATCTCACTGCCCTTCTTTGTCAGTTAAAGTGGTTTGTTTACATTTGTCAATATTTATCAATGTTGGTATGACTAGACTTAAGCAGAAAACATGGTGCCTCAGGTAACTGGCTACATTTT
Source organism: Rhinolophus ferrumequinum (assembly GCF_004115265.2). Classification (NCBI taxonomy): domain Eukaryota; kingdom Metazoa; phylum Chordata; class Mammalia; order Chiroptera; family Rhinolophidae; genus Rhinolophus; species Rhinolophus ferrumequinum. The sequence continues at coordinate 20,681,610 of NC_046300.1, forward strand.
AAGAGAAAAAGAAGTCTTGACACAGCATCATTTATATAATCAGAAACCGTAAAATTCTACTAGATTAATGCATGCTCTTTCTTCAGTCCTTTTTACATATGTTGAATAGGTAGAAAACATGGATGGAAACAGATTACTGAATCCAGTTACATATACAGATACAAACTTTTCACCATTTCAGAAATTGTTCTCCTACTGAATAGTAACTATAGAAGAAACTAGTTGCACTAAAATTCTTTCCTAATAGCCCAACTTTTAAAAAAGCTTAAACACAAAATGTGTAACATTCATCTGGTTACAAATGTAGTCTCCAGTTTAACACAAGCTAGTAAATCAATTTTTCCACCAGTAAATTCGCCCAACAATTTTTTTCTCTGTCTTCTCAATACTTTCTTTATTTTACAAACTTAGCATCATTACATCAGAATTTTACAGTGAGAAGGGGCTTCAGGGGGTCTTCTCCAACTCTTCCTCAAAGCATGAACTGTTTTTACAATGTGTGAAAAACTTTCAGATTAAATCATAATTTATAGATTTTTAAGGTACACTTACCTAACACTACAACTGGTCAAAATAAGAGTAGAACATAAGGTTCAAAGTATCCTATTTTTGACAACTATGAAAATAAATTTCTCACACACTTGATAATATCCCAGGCATATGTCTAATTGATCAATTGTGTTTCTGTGATCTGAATCTTAAATTAGCTATTTATTGTACCATAATCCTTAAAGATATACCTTAAATGATACATTTTTTTCCCCCAGTGATTCTTAACTTTCAATACCTTATGCACATAGAAATGAGACAGAAGTACAGATTAACAGACAGCAATGGGGAAGGCACAAGTAAATTATCCCAAATCCAGAAAAACAATCAGCTAAAAATATACTAAAGCCAATAAAAGAGTCACCATTTTCTATCCATTGGAAATTGCCTTCAAAGTTGATTTTACAATTGGTCAGCTTTTCAGCATACCTATGAGAACCAGAGCTCAAAGACCATGGATGGTCCACCAGGACAGCTGGTAAAGAAGCTAAGTATCTATTTTCTGTTCACATTTGAGGCCTCCATTCTTGGAAATAACACAGAATTTGGGACAGTCTTGTCTGAATTTATTAAACGTTATTACTGTGGAATACATCTCGCTATCACATTAGGAGTCATTATTACTTTCAGACTTCTCTAGAATCACCAGCTACCCCAATTGTATCCCCAGGGATATGATCTTACCAAACACAGGATGTTTTATGAAAATTAAACAGGAGGGGTGAAGTTACACAGAGACAAGAGAAAAAAAAAAAAAGAATGCATCCTTGGTTTTAATCCAATTAAATGAAATCCAATTAGCAGTGTTTGGCAAGGTCCCTAAAATGAAGAGCTGAGTTCCACATTCTCAAAATGAAAATGACTATAGTGAACTTTCTTGTCTGAGGGTAATTATTATTTTAGATGCTAGGAGATGGAAAATAATAATTCTATATAGTTAGGTAGGAAGAGACTTATAAAGGATTATAAACGACTTTAAAATATATGCTGTTAGTTAGTTAAGGGTGGTGATAGGAGGAGAAGCCAAGTAGAAATGGCAAGGTATAGTGATGAGAACACAGAGCTGTGGATATTGATGCAACATTCGAGTCTCTGGCAGCCTACTGAAGAATCAGACAAGTTCAGGCAAGTCACCTTATCTCCTTTAGCATTAATAACTTGTTGGTCAAACTGAGCATTTATTACATGATTGACTAAATATAAAAGAGTACAGATCAAAAGAGATAATAGGGTAAAAATACCTGGAAAAGTTAAACATATTTTGTTTGGGACTACAGGATAGTAAGGAAAGAACAGCTTTGTATTAGAACTCACCAGTTCGTGAAAATGGGCAACATAACAATTTCCCTGAATCTATTTCCTTCTTGAAGAAAGGGGGATGATATCTACTTCAGAGTTGGTAAGAACTAAATGAGAAAATATTGATTGTTTAAATTTAATTGCGTATACAATCAATGAAATATTTCACTGCTTATTTGATTACTTTACACATACATTGGTATAAAAGCTCTATTTATCCATTTATCTATCTGTCATCTATTTATCTATCTATCTATCTATCTACCTACCTACCTACTTACCTATTGAATGATTGATTGATTGATTGATGTATTTTCCTCTAACAAGCCAAAAGGATTTTGCTAGTGGTTAGCTCTTCCTAGTAACTGTGAGAGTAGTATAAGTATAATGCTTATGACAATAATATCTCACAGGCTGCAAACTAATAAAACACAGAAATATGACTAAAAATCATCAAATAAAGATAGCTTTTAATATACATAAAAGGATTTACTTTATTCTAATTTATTTTTTTAATGATATATATAACGGAAAGGAATAACCAAGAACACAAATGCACTTTATTTGCTACCATTTCTGTTATGCCACTAAAACACTATGATAAATTGTCTTATTAAACCAAAACAAACAAAAAACACATAAAGGATACTAAGATATTTAACACCTCTTAAAAAGTGGAATTGGTTTTAGGACATTTTGCAATAAAATCAGCTTTTCTTTTGATATGATTGATTCAGGCAAAAGACATTCCTCTCTCCTAAGGATACAATTTTTGAGTAGAAAAATAGAATTGGCATTTTGCCAAATCTCACTAGTACAGACTTGGAATACATGCTATAAAGAATATGAAAAAGGGTTAGATTTTGAGACATATTCAACTTCATTGTATTGGGGCAGTAGAGAAAGTAGTCATCCATTCTCAAAATCGTCCATTACCTGAGGAGAAAGCTTTTAATACAAAATGTCAAAAACTGATTTTATAAAATTGCATCTCATCATAAGACAGCACTACAAAAGTAAGGCACAAATATTTGGGGGAAAAAGAGGAAGGCGGTAGTAATGGGCTCTAAACTTGTGTACTGGGCTTCTCGCCTGGAAAGACACCACCTTTGGTTTAATTCTCTGCTGCTGCTGTCCAGGAATTCTTAATTTTTGACCAAAAGGCTTCCATTCTCTTTCTGTCGTATGCTCTGCAGATTATGTAACTATTTCAGGGAAGACAGACAAACTCTGTTAAAGTCTCTCCCTACATGTGGTTGAAATTTCTCCAATCTAGGATTGTCCCCATCACTTGGAGAACATGATTTTGACAAAAGAAATCTGTCAGTAAAGACTGGTCCTCGGGGCGGCTGGTTAGCTCAGGTGGTTAGAGTGCAGGGCACTTAACAACAAGGTTGCCGGTTCAATCCCCACATGGGCCACTGTGAGTTGCGCCCTCCACAACTAAACTGAAACAACTGCTAGACTTGGAGCTGATGGGTCCTGGAAAAACACACTTAAAATAAATAAAAGTTAAAAAAAAAAAAAAGACTGGTCCTCAGCAAAATGCGTGATAATATGTATGTCCAGTTCTATCTCATTGTTTTCCTTGGTGGTCATTTTCTTAGGAGCTTTCAGTTTCCTCCTTATAACCAACAAAATGTGTCCCTCACCTTACGCCAGAGCATAATCTGAAATCAGAATTCTGTACCATTTTATGCTTTTAACTCAATAGTTTGTCTCTTCTTAAGGCATTTCTACCGCAGGTTTTCCTCTAAGTTCCTCAAAAATTTTCTCTCTGTAAAGGGAATTTGTGCATCTGTGATTTGTAAGGAACACATTATTTTAGATAGGGGCTTTTGCTAGAACTCTTGGAATTTACTTGTGAGGCACCTGTGTATTTATTACCACTGGCCTCCTTACTAGAAAGATATGACTTTTCTACCACTATTATTCTGTTCTTTCCTGAAAAGTGATAAGGTTTACTTGAAGCCTATCTATTTCATGGTGCTCTAGGAGTTAAATAACAGCTGTGAAACTCTCCTCTCCCATTCCTTAATAATCATGATTAATGACTCTGCAACATAGCACTCTACAGCCATTATTGGACAACAAAAGATCAGACATTCAAATCAGAAATTCTACATCTGTGCGGACCTGCAGCCCATCCAGGCATTCCCATACACACAGGAAACACTGACAGAAAGAACAACTGATCTCTTATTAGGAACTCTCCAAAGCCGTTGCCCCCAAGATTTTTTCATTTGCCAATGCCATTTGTCTTGATCTTTTTTCAGCCAGACAAGGATAATGAAGTGAATTTAGTATTGGTGGAAAGGGAATGTAGGTCTAGAGCTTGAGGAATGAGGCTTCCTACTTATCTCAGAAGAATTATGGCGTGGGCGCTAGAGAAAGCAGGCTTTCCGAACTAAGGCATCTCGTTCCACACTCCTGCCCAGGAAGGGTCACAGGCTAGGTGAGAGGGCAACAAAAGTGAGATGATCACGGAGTCTGCTGGCTTGCAATGGCTAACCTCTCCATGGGGCCTGCCAACAAAGATGCCACTTAGCAGCAAGAGTGGCAGAGACAACACACAGGAGCATCAACTATTTGAAATTAGCAAGGAAAACACCCGCCAAGAATCATACCAAAACAGATGATGCTGGTCCACTCATCCATAAAGGGTTTACACAATCAGCTCTAAACTACATCGGAAGTCCAGACTAATGGCTGATACAGCGCTTGCTTAATAACTATATATTTAAAAGAAATTAAGGATGCAAAACAAAACAACAATAGCAAAAGCTAAAGTGCTAATGTAATAAAGAAGAAAAAAGGAAAGAAGGAAGGATGTAAGGAAGCCTGTATATTAGATCAGTATAATCTAAATATATTAGATTCAAATATATTTTTAAAAAAAAAACAGTAGTTTTTAAACATTACTGTGTGCCAGCACTACCTGGAGAACTTTTTTTGTTGTTGTTGCTTTTGTTTTTTTGCTGTTGTTGTTGTTTGTTTATTTCAGGTGTATAAAACAATGTAATTGTTAGACAAACACAGGTTCCTAGGTCTCATTACAGAGTTTCTGATTTAGGTCTGAGAAGGAGTCTGAGAATTTGATTTTCTAACAAGTTCTCAGGTTATGCTGAAGCTACTGATTCAGGGGCTGCACTTTGAGAATCATTACTCTAAACCTTTATAGGAGAGAGTCTATTCTATAGTTTACAAAGAACATAGTGTTGGGCTCAAGGCAAGCCTTTTTGCTTTACACTTTTTTTTTGTGCCTCAATTGACGTCAATCTGTAAAGAACGAAACATTTTATTTGCTTTTGTATAACTCACAGATGAAGTATAAAATACATTGTAAGCCTCATTTATAATATTTAAGATGCTGGCATTGATATTTTATAGCTGGCACATAAAAATGGATGCATATCAAAGACAAAATGGATGTAAAGCTTGTTCCAAAAAGCTTAGAGAGTGCCAGTCACGACACAGAAGAAAGAGCCCAGACCAGGGCATGCAGGGTTTGTTTCCAGCTCCCTCCATCTTTAACTGGCCTTAGGTTTTGGGTCTGTCACCTAAAACTGTTGGCTTCAGTTTTCTTACCTCAGTAATGGAGAGGCCAGAAGAGAAGACCTAACTACGTAAGTTCTTTCCTTGTGTACCACTCGAACCTAGGTTATCAGCCATGCAGGCGATGGAGTTGTTTGTTTTTCAAATCACTTGTTCTTTCCTAAAACACAATTACCAGATACCATTTTGCACCATAAATGTAATTTAGAAAGATCAACCTTGCCAAAAATGTCCCTAATTATGCACCTGAGAACACTAAGCACTACTAGAGACAGGCAGTATTATGAGGTCATTCTGTATCTGTGTCTTAGGTTTGTAAGGTGGTTTTAGCATTACCTCAGTCTTTGGTTCTGCGCAGCTACATACGACATCAGAACACACAATGGAAATCTGAAACATAATTTTCCCTAGCATATTCCTAAAAACTGTGGATCACTTGGGACACACAGTGACCATTTCTTTAACAGGAGAAATCATTTCGAGCAAATGGCAGAATTTGCCAAGATTTTTTTTTAATCATGTATTCCGAGGATAATATCCTGGATTGCAAGAAATTAATCCTGTGATCGAAATGTTTTCATTAATTTATAAATATCTCTATCAATTTCCATCAACTTGAAATTGAAGTATTTTCCTTCATCATCTTCCCAAAATAACCAAAGGGATAGGTTTTAGGGGTTAAGAATAATCAAAAATACTATACATTATTACTATTGCTCCAAGAATTTTAGGCATGTTGCAACGAAACTATAATGATAGCATTTTTTTTTAAATACAGTTTCAGATTTTCTAAACTCTATACTTTAAAACATCAGCTAGTGTTAGGAGACTAGGAAAAGGAAGAAGGAATATAGAATTTGAGCTGAAAGATTTTGTCCTTTTTCCCTTTCCTAAGGGTAAATGCAAGGAAAAGTCGACAGTCTCAGGCCTGGGTCTGAATATCTCTGCTAGTTTCTTCAGCCAGTGTATGTTTGGCAACTTGCTATACTTTCTGAGTTTCAGTTTTCTCGTCATAGAGTGACTAATAACTACTTTATAAGATGAAAGGAGAAGATGTATACAAAGTCCCTTTTATGATGCCTAACACATGGTCGTTGGTTAATAAACGAGAGGAGTAGTTATTGTTCTTAGAAGGGCTCCGCTTTCCTGGAAGGCAGTCCTTTGGTTTCATACTAAAGTCACTGCCATCCAGGATTTCTTGTCATTCAGGCCGTGAACAAAACGTCACAGGCTGGCTGTGCTTTTCTTTACATAAACCTTCATAAGAAAAATTAGGATTGGCATATGTCAGCAGACCTCAATTGATCACTTCACTTTGGATACTAGTATTAGAGTTTTATGTGAAGGTTGGCTTGTGATAAGTGTGGCACCTTGCTCACAAACACAATTGCTGTATTATAGTTTGGTTTAGAAAGTATCCTTGAGCAAAATAGGTTGTACATGCACACAAAAGTACATCAACTCTTAAGCCTGTGAAAATTAACAGAAAGCCTGTTTCAAACTGTGCTTACCCCACAAAACATGAAGAGAATGTCAAAATATTTTTTCTTACTTGGTTGAGCACTATTTTTAGATGGATTTTGAATAGAGAACACATATTTGTTAAAGACGACGAATTCATTCCAGATGGAGGCTTTGCTATGAAGTTATGGGATGCAAACGATCTGGTTTTCCTTTGTTAAGAAAAACCAGAAAGACTGATCAGCTGAAAATTAAGGTTAGCCAAGCCCAGGCATAGAATTTCTATGAATATTTTAATAATCATTTTAATACATTTAAAACGGAGTTCCCTTAAAAAAATAAAACAGAATTTTAAAAAAATCAAAGAGAGGGAGGGAGGAGACAGGGAGGGAGGGAATGGGGGAAGGAGGGAAGAAGGGAGGAGTTGAGAGGACGGGAGGAAGGAAGGGAGTGAGAGTAGGAAAAAGGAGGAGAGGGCAGGAGAGAGAACTTCGGTAAGTTTTGGTCTCTTCTCACTCCATTTAAACCCAAGCCCGGTGAAAATGTATCTCCCTGTCGAGGTCTGAGTTGGGTGGCTGAACTGCTTTGGCTTTGGAATGCTCACACTTGAGACGTGACAGACATTGTACAATGGGCAGTTCCAGAGTTACGAGTTTCTCCCACATACCAAATACATTAAGTAGCAGCGGAGTGCTTGGAAGAGCTTTGGCACCAGGCCACTCTGTAACAGGAACTTGCTTGGCAAAGGGCTGCTTTAAGCACATTTGCTATGTGCATATTTGTAGCCATTTCTTTCCCTTGTAGCCCCTTGAAACTGACATGGGTGGGCCAGTTCTCTGAGGATGCCCACCATGGAACAAAATGCAAATGCAAGGCCTTCTAGAATTTGCCACATGGGCTCTGTCTAGTTTTTGCCGATTCTCTCACTACTCATGCCACCATACGTTATATGTGCACATATCGCATGCAAGATCATCCTTTGTGCTGAGCAAGACTTAATATTATATTAGAAGCATTATCACTGGAGATTAAATCCAAAGCAGGAAGGAGGTAAACATTGTCTGCTCTATCACAAAACTGGCAAAATCAGATATGTTAGGTTTTTGTAGGAAGAATGAAAACACCTACAACACCGATAGTATCGTCTAATTGTCACAGTTAACCATTTTTTAAAAAATGTCGAGCATAACTGAGAAGCAGGCTTCCTTTTCCAGCATATTAACAGTATAAAAGGAGGACCTTTAGTCAGGAGGATAATGCCTGCTATTAAAACATAACTGATGAATGTTACAAAAAGAGTTTTTGTTATCAAACAATGCTTCCATTGTAAAACAATTCCAACCTATGCATGAAAGATTCCAAATGCTAGTACAGCATTCAATTTGATACTGGAGTTTCATCATATTATTTCATGCAAAAAAAATATATACTCAATCTGTCTGACAGCTTTGCATATAAAGAACGGTTTCTGCATGACAAATGTGGTGAGCTTATTAAGTTACCAATACACTGCCAAGCTATATTGTCTCAGCGACAGCCGACCCAAAATATTTTCAAATGATTTTTGAAAAGGGCAATGCAGGAAAGCCTGAACAACCACATGTTCTGACTTTAATAAAAGTCACAATTGCAGGAACATTTACCTTATATCTAATTAGAACAAATCATCCATAAGCCTCATTTAGCCCATATTTAGTCTGTCACAGACTTTTATTTTTTGAGGTAGTTGGAAATATTAGTTTTTGATTTATCATCTGCTGCCTCACAGCTGCAAAAAAAACCTATTAAACTGATTAAACTGGATATAAAAACAGACCACTTTTTGTTTCTTAAAAAAATAGAGACATGAGAGTCTTTACAAACATTCTAGTATGATGGGGGAAAAACTATTAAATAATACAAAAGATTACTTTAAGTGAATATTCAATCAAAATTAGGAATAGGAAGTAATACAAGCAGACTAGCTTTTTAATTTCTTCATATTCTTAAAAAGACACTTTTACTCTTAATCTTGATATGAGCTAAAAACACTAAGTAATGTTTGTATTGCAAACAGAAATTAGGAAAAGCTTATATAATAATCACATATAATAAAAACAAAAAGATAATGCCACAAGTAGGACTCTATTATTAATATTATTAGCCACTATTAAGAAGCACTTGCAAGGTGTTGGGTACTATGCTAAGCAATTTAGACATAATTATTTTTTTCATCCTCACATCAACTCTCCGACATGGTCCCATTGTACAGATGAGGAAAATAAAATATAGACTGTACAACTTGTCTAAAGTCATGGGGCTAGATACTAACCCAAGTCTCTCTGATTACAGAAACACTGAACTTCCATGATTATTTTACTCTATTTCCTTGCTCCACTGGATCAGGGGGAACATTTTCCTCACATAAATGAAAACTATATAGGGTCGTCAGACTATCCTACCAAGAACTGTCAGTCATAGCTCAGATCACAGCCTAATCACACTAAAGTAACAAAGACAACTTTGCATCTGTTCCTACTCAACAACTATGCAATGGAGACAAAATTTAGTCTCCATGCATCACTCTTTGTTGAATATTTCAAGACTCGCCCACCCCAATTACAGGGGCACTTGCCAACTGAGAACAGAGGCTACTGCTAAATTGTCTTAAGTGTAGCTTCATTATAAATTTAAGAGCTAAGTTTTCCAGTAGATTGAAAGTAGTTTTATTTTGTTTGGATTCCTCTCCCTCCGATCTGGTCTAGTTAAAGAAGAGTGGGTTCATGCAGTGGAATTTTTTTTTAATGCATATATTTTTATGTAGTCCCGTGCTTTCTTTAAGCTCCCTTCTCAGCACTGAATACTACACGTGCTAATACTGTATACTATTGTCAATACTTTCTAACTGGGCAAAAACACCTTGAGAGAGTCCTGACCGCCAATGGACACTGACTAGTTCGGCATCGGTCATAGAGTCAGGGAAATCCTCTACCAGGTAGTATCTTGTCATGAAAGAGGCAGACGACTGATTTGAAGATAGACTAAGTTATAGTTTTAGGGTTTGTCAAGACTGTGTTCCTTAATTTCTCTCTGATATAAAAAAAATAGCATATGCAAACATTATTATACACATACCATATACTCACACACAAATTTAAGAGGTTATCAACCAAATGGAGGGGGAAAATACATGGTCGTTGAGGAAAAGTTTAGGTTTTCCTGTTACTAAAAGTTTTAAATGTTTATTTCCCATTATTGATTTTTTAAAAAAATACATATTTAAGAGAGTAGCTGAGAAAATACTATCAAGCAAAACCATATGCTACTCTACAACAAGGGTATGAAGTCATCCTAGAACAATGTCATTATTTAATTATACTTTGAATTTTTATTTCAAAGTCAGCCTACTAATGATTCCAGGAACATGAAACATAAAAACAAATTTATTATTTATTTTTCAGTGTTATGAATTATATATATTTGAAAAACAGCTTTTTGTGCTCACAATAAATATTGTACCAACTGTATTTGATCTTTGTTCTATTTATTCAACATGAATTTGTAAAACATACACGGGGCACCAACTGCATGTGAGGTACAATTAGAAAGAGGGCACATAACTGGATGTTTCGAGTGTTCATTTAAAGAGTTTAGAACTGAGGGAAACATTGACACCATAATGAATGTGCTGTTCTAAGTTTCAGTAATAGCTTCTGGAACATTCATGGCCAGGCAAGTGTCCCTGGTGCCCCTAGGCTAATTCCACATTACATTCAGGGCAGCTTTCATTCTTGGAAAGATATTTATTTCTAAGATAAAGCATGTTTCTTACTTAATATTCCTAAAATATGTGAGAAAGCGAGAGAGTAAGAGACAGAGAGAGGGAAAGAGAGAGAAAGAGAATGGACTGGCAAAAAAGGAAAATTATCTTTGTGGATAAAGATCCATAGGAAAGAACAAAAGGAAGTGAGAGAATCACTGTAACTGGTTCTTATTATTTTGTCCCCAAATTCATTACTTCTTTCCTACCTTGCCACTGGTCCTTGATTATTCAGATTATTTCCTGGTTTGGGGATATAAAACTGTATTGGACTTAACAGAGATAAATCAGGCAGGGTTTCAGGAACTGAGCTATATAAGCTGAAACAAAATGGCTAATCAACCAACCATAAGGACTTTCCCATGAACATAGATATACTTTAGTCCATCAGTAGAAACAAGCAAATAGTGGACCGCTTTGGAGTAGAAGACACCGTAAGAGTTGCTTGCCGGGGGTTCATACTAACCAGGAATTCACAGCCCAGTTTGAGAGACAGACAAATTCTGTAACTGGAGGCAATACATAGCCTTGGATCCGATAGACAGACAAGCTGATTTCCGAAGAAGCACAGGACAGATGCAGAACTTGAGGAAAGCTTCAGGAAAAAACAAAACAAAACAAAACAAAACAAAGGAGCCATTTTGGGTTTGAATTCCAAGTGAGCTTTGTGATTTCAGAAAACTCAAAGCAAGATTCTGGATGAGCCCTTTTCAAGCTTGGAACAACACTTGTGATTTCCACGGGCAGGATCAGATGTATTTATCATGGGAAAGGCATTTGTGGAATCAGGTCAGTTAACCACACGAAGCTGAGGCATCCCACTGCCAGATTCTAGGTAATGACAAAACAAGGACTAGTGTCTTGAGTCTTGTTCCCCAGAAGCAGAGTCCAAGATGAGGATTCACGGACAAAATTTATTAAAGAGGTGCTGCCAAGGTAAACTGGTAAGGAAGTGGAGGGAAACATGACAGGGAAGGGAAGAAAGCCAAGCAAGAGTACTTTTTCAAGTGAAGTGCTATGAAGAATAACTGGAGCATGGTCCCACTGGGGAACTACAGACTATAAGCTGCATGTTTGAGTTTGTCCTGATTTAAGGCAGGGAAGCTGGGTTTTCCTACACACCAGGGAGGACATGAACCTCTAGGTACCTCAACAATCCCACAGTCCGAGGACAGTCTTCTAAAGAAAGCCCCAAGTGCTGACAGCACAAGTAAAGCATCCAGAGGCTGGGTCACGGGAGCACAGAAATGGTAAAAGAGATTCAAGGAGATGAGGGGAGAGTGCCAACACTGGGGGGTACCCAGACTGATGAAAAATGGCAAGGATATTCCTTATCCAATCACTTTAATCAATTATTTTCTGGGACAATTTCTGGACCACACCCTCCTAGGACAGGTCCATCCAATGCCCTTGTCCCAATACTAACACAAACATGCTAGGATAGCCCCTAAATCACTGCCTTAATCTCACACTACAATTAGAGCATACAGAAAGGGAAGAACACTGCTGGCTGTGAAATTCATATGTCTGCAAAGCAATTTCACCCCAGTGGCATTAGCAATTCAATCACCACCCCGGTGCTGCAGATTTAATAGCTTAATTTTCTATGGACTGACAATGTCCATCCTAACAAGCCACTTGCAGAATGCCTCAGGACAAGGCCGCACAACATCATTTGGCTCCGCGTGCTTACATAATTATGCCCCCTCTAGAAGCATTTCACAGGGTGGGCAGGGAGGAATGAGTTAGCAGGGGAAACTTAAGCAGTGCTTCAATATTTAGAGAACATAAGGTATTATTATAGGATTAATAAGCAAGGCTAGTTCAGCAATAGGGAAGGCTGCCAAGGGAGGTCGTGGAATTGTTATCACTGGAGATAATGAAGGCTGAGAATAGAGACCCACCCAGAATGGACTTTATAGACAATAAAAATCTATCCTACTATTTTAGAAAGGCCATGAGCTATGTGCTTCACTGTAGGTCTCTACCAGCCCAAATAATTTCCTAAATTAGATAAAGCAGATGAGTTTAAAATATTACTCATTAAGTATTATTTATTCCAAAGTGTATCTAGTACAGGGCGATTGAGTAGAGAAGCTACTGAATGACAAAGATAAGTGGAATCATAAACTGCAGCTAGCACCTATACACAAACGCCCACTCTGAAAACAGGACAAGGGGAATCCAGGAAGGCTAGATTTTCAGAGTATGGAGAAATTGAGACTAAAACACCACATAGCGGTAAATTTGAACTTCAAGTATTTGGTGGCCTGGACGAGAAACGGTTGCAAGTGTTGAGTCTGTGCTTTGTTCAAACACTGTCTGACATCTATGGTGGAGAGACATAGAACTCTAAATCCCTCATCTATTCTGACAATAGTGCCTAGCAATGTCACAGAGGATGATGTGACTTTCACAAAGATTTGAAGAGTTGCATAGGACTAATTTTTCTACAAGTTGGAGGAATGAATACATTTTTAAAGTACCTTGTGAATGTGATAAGAGGTTAAAATTTTCCAGATCTGACCATGGTCTCTTTAGGTCAGGAAGAACATTTTAAAATTTCATTAGGGAGTAAAGGAGCAGCTTATCACTTAGATGCTGGGTCTGTGGTTAATTAGGCATTATGCCTGCCTCAGTCCATGGCACACTGAAACACTTAATTTTCCTTGAATGACTCGATTGAGACAATGATGAATCTCCTTAGTTAATATTCTGCAGTGGCCTCTGCCCAAAGGAATGGCAGAGAATAAGAGATTTCTCTAAAACTTATCCACTTTCCTATGATGCTATTCTATGATTCAAATCTGAAGAGATTATTTCTTTGGATTATATTTGAAGTCTTTTAATAAATCCTCTTGCCGGGAAACTAATTCTGTGGCTTTCACTGTACATGCAGTGGACACACGCTAACTGTAGAATCTTCTGTGATTTTTAAATTTTAGATTCTGATCTAGGGCAACACAATCAATTACTGGAACCTCTCAACCAGCTTTCCCTCTAAATTTTAATTATGCCATGAGCTCTGGAGAATTGTACATACATTTTAAAGTCCACATGCTTATTCTTGTCATTGGTTCATGAAAATGTGGATGTGGCTATGATCTGAAGCCAAAGGGTTACCTTCAAAAAAACTGAAGAAATTTTAACTGAATTATAGGGGGACAATGAATAATATGTCATGGAATTAGAAACGCAAAACATCTATGTTACCTCTCTGCTGGCACTGAACACAACACTAACTTACTATTCAGAGTAAAGATACTTAGTTGAATTTCAGAAAATTCATACAATCATAAAACCTTAACTCCGTGCACTTTGATAAAGAAACGCCAAATAATAAACTATAGCCAAAAACGAGAATGTAGATATGTAAACAGTTTTCCATTTTTTTCAAAAATATTTATTTAGTGCCTATAGTGTGCACAACACTATATGAGGAACTGGTGATACAACCATGAGTTGAAATCTGTCGTCAGCTTTACAGAGCTTTTGGATTAGTGAGGAATGAAGACTAATCAAATAATCATGTAAACAAATGTGAACTTGAAATTGTGACAAGCATGAGAAAGTAAGCAGTTCCCTGAGAACCTACACAGGAGGATCTGACCCAGCCAAGGAGTTCACAGAAGGCTGGCACGAGGAAGGGCGAACTGAACAGAGATTACAAGGATAAACAGAAGCTAAACAAGTGAAGAAAGAAGAGAACGCTTTCTAGGCTGTGAAATACTAGTGGTGTTAACTTCCAATAAATTTACCTAAAGGTTCGGGCAAAGGAGGACACATCCCAGAGTTCTTAAGTCATCTAACTAATGCATGGAACCTATCGAAAGCAACAGGTTAACCCTAATTCTTAGATGAAGAATTGCATGGTGGGTGATGGTAGAATATAAAAGGAATTTTATAATACCACTACGCATCCATTTTTTGTTTACCCTTGCACACTTAACATTTCAGTCCAGCTTATTCACGCTCACAGAAAATAGATCTATCAATTGTTTCTAACAAATAATCACCTTCTCATAATTCTCAAAGACTTTTAATTTCAACATTCAAAGTCATGCCCACTGTCATATACTCCTGGTTTCAATAGAAAATTTGCTCATGTTAAAAATCTAACATATGCGTGCCCAAAGATTTCTAGTACTACTAAACCATTTGAGTGTGCTACATTCTTTAAAAGGAAGGGCACTCTGAAAATAGCTGAAGGGCATTTGCACCATTAACAAGACACACTGATGTTATAATAGGCTAGACCAGAGGAGGTCCCACTAAGTGAGCACAGTGCTAAATGATGCTATTTTATTTCCCTTCTTTGGTCATGAATAATCATTTATTGATGAAAGAGGAAAGAAAGCACCCAACAACTAAGACTCGGGAACTAATATTGTTTCTTCTCTTTCTCTAAAAAGCACTCCAAAGCAATGTATAATAGTTCGCTGGTGTTCATTTTGATGGACGAAAAGTCAACAATGAGCTATATATAAACACTAAATGTTATTATGGGCTACAAAATAGGAAGCCTAATCTATGGATGAGATAAAAGATATATTGACTAAAACACCCCCTTGTAGTAAAACTCTCCAAAACCAGGTAGCTCGTGGGAATGTATCCTTGCAATCAACAGGACCAACAGGACCCACATACCAACTAAGAATTCACACTCTAGGATAAATATTGACTCCAAGATGATAATTTTTTTCAACAAAGGTAAAATTCTATAAGATACGCTATGCAAACAGACTATTATTTTTTCCACATCAGGGGAAAATAATAATAACAGTAATAGTATTAAGTAACAAGAAGAGAAAGGAAAGGAAGAGAGAGAGAAGTAGGAGGAAGAAACCTCTCATTTATCATCCACTTAGAATTTCAGATTTATATTTTAAAGAACACTCAACTCTGTCTATGGTATAGAGATAGCCTGAACTTTTACAATTAAATATGAACATAGGACTCCATAGCAAAAGGAAGGATCAAGATTTTTTAAGATATAATTAATAAAAAAGACAATCTAATTCATACTAGTGCGTTGCCTTCATCATCATCAAAATAAATACAAACAATGAAGCAAACATAAAATCGAAGTGCATCTGGTGGAATACATCCAAAACTAAATCTTGTCCTTATTGCAAATAGTGAAGAAACTGGAAAGGCTACTTTAGACTTTCAACTTTCATGGCATAATGTAAAGGTACTATTTCTATACTCCCAGGACCATCGTTAACATTACTGTCCCATCTTTTTTGAAAAGATTCAAAAAAAAAAAAAAAACACAAAAAACTTCTTCCTTGCAAAGAAAGAGTCCAAGTATAAGACTGAAGCATTACTCAAATACCAATATTTACTCAGCACAAAACGACATACCAAACACTGGCTAAGCATAGGGAATACGAGGTAACCAAAACCTTCATCTCTGAGGCCAAGCACTCACTAGTTAGGGAAGACAGTCACATAAACAAATATCTAGGATATACCATAATAAGAATATTTATAATGGGGATAGGTATGTGGAACCATGGAAACACAGAAGAGAAAATGGATTTTGGAAGGCTGGGGTCAGAGCTACAGAGGAAGGCTTGTTTGAAAGACACAGAAGGTGGAGAAGGTCCTTTTTGGTGAATACAAAGTCAGTAGCAAAGACATGAAGGCCTGTTGGGGAGTGTAATATGGGGGAAAAAAGATGTATAGAGTATTTGTGAAAAGAAATCAGTGCCTGAAGGTAAGAATGGGACTGAATTGCACGTCCTGCTAAGGACTTCAGTGCATATTTATTCTGTAAGCAGTGAAGAGAGATCATTGTGTGGTGGTTAATTTTATCTGTCAACTTGACTGGACTAAGGATGCCCAGATAGCTGGTAAAACATTATTTCTGGGCTTGTCGGTGAATGTGTTTCTGAAAGAGATTAATTAGCATATATACAGTAAACTGAGTAAAAAGAATCTGCCCTCGCCAATGTGGGTAGACATCATCCAATCCATTGAGCGCCCCAACAGAACAATACAGACACAGGTGAAGCCTTTCTCGCACTCTTCTCAACCCCCTCCTCATCCCACCCCCACACCAGTTCACAGGCTTTTGGGCCTCCAACTGGGAGTTACACCGTCAGCTCCCCTGGCTCTCAGGCTTCGAATTCAGACTGAATCATTGCACCAGCTTTTCTGGTTCTCTCATTTGCAGATGGCAGATTTTGAGACTTCTAGGCCTCCATAACTACTTGAGCCAATTCCTATACTAAATAGTATGTTTACAGTATATACTTACAGATATATCTATATACTGTAAATATACTATTGTTTCTGTTTTTCTGTAGAACTCGGACTAATACAGAATGAATTTACTCAGAAGTGACATGATCCAAACTGCCTCATTGAAAGATAAATTCAGTGGCAATGAGGATATTAGACCCACAAGAAATGCCTGGAATTCAGAGTGAATTCTCAGAACACCACTATCCTCGTGGCAGGTTATAAGGGCTTAATGTACAGCTATGGGCCAAGTTAATAAGGCTTGGGTAGAAAGATAATTCAGGAGTAGAACTGCCACACCTCACAGTACTACCCAGGTGGCCCAGGGAAATGAATGAAATAAGACTCCTAAGGGTCCTTATAGCACAGAAGAGAAATTAAATAAAACTTAAAGGGCATAATACTTCAGGCAATCTGGTGATGGATTTTTAATGCCTTAACTAAGATAAACATTCCATTGAAATATAAGAAATTTCCAATATTCAAAATTTTTTTTTGTCTATGAATATGACAATTTTACGTGGTTCAACCCATAAACAACTTATATGCTAACAGAGCACCCATGAATCCATGAGTTGGGACAAATATATCAGTCTTGTCAATTCATTTTTTGTGGTACTTAATGGACCATTAATTACTTTACCACTGAATCTTATATTAGCTTTTGAGGTTTACATTATTATATTTAATTGCCGAATAAATGATATATTAATGTGCTTTTAAATTTAATAAATACAATAAGGTATAACAGTGAAACTCTCCTCCCACTATTCCTCAGCCCACTCATTCCTTTGACACCCATCAGTAGCTTCCTGTGTTTTCTATACAAATTTCTTGTGTGTTTACTAGTTACAACAAAAAAGCAAAAACGGAACCTCATTCCCGATCATCACATTTTTTTCACAAAAGTAAACATAAAATACAAATTTTTCTGCACTTTGCTTTTTTTCACTTAACAAAACGTCTCAGAGGTATTTCCAAATCAGTACATAGAGTGCTTTCTGATTATTTGCTAGACACGCATAGTGTTTCATCATATGGAAATGTTATAGTGTCTTCAACATGTCCTCTATTGATGGATATTTGAGTTGTTTGCAACCTCTCCTTATTCTAAACAAGGCTGTAATTGTCATCGGCATGTATCCTTTCCCCTGTGTGTAAAACCGTGCTATACAATCCCCATAAGTTGCTATCTAATTTTCATAACAACAAAAAGTAGAAGATAATAACAGAGTGAGAAAAAGAAAAGAAAGGAAATCATGAGAACAAGAAGGAAAGAAGGTAGGCAGATAGGAAAGACAAAAACAAGGAAGGAAAGAGAAAGGGGAAAAATAAGAGAAGAAAAGAAGTAAAAGAGGGGAAAGCATTTGACTTCTGCAAGATCTTATGAAGGAAGTGATTAAACTGCAGTGCAGGAGGGTGGGAGGTTTAAGGGAAGGTCATGTGGGAAACATCAGGGAGCTCTACAATGCTGGGAGAACATAACAAGGAAGTGACTCTTCCTTTCCAACCAATCTTACCCACTACGGCAACATCGGAGAAATATTAATAAGTTCTGAGACTAAAAATATAGCACATACTAGAGGCAGACATCTCGAAGAACAGAGCCCAGGACGCGGCCATTCCAGGTTATCTAGCAAGTGAACCATCCAGACACAAGACACATGATTTGAAAAAGAACCAATTACATATAAAGAGCTGGCTCTTCGGGCAATGTTACTTGTAGTATTCCAAACTGTGCATAATCTATAAGTAGGTATGAGGCCTTAACTCCAAGAAGCTCACAAGAGCAGTGCAAATAGAAAGGAACAAAGAATGGACTGAAGAAGAACTCAGACCAGACCAAAACACTGTGCCTTAGCCGCAGTGACTGATGGTTCCAACTGGGTTCCTCCTGAGGCAAATGAAAGGTTGAAATCCATGTTCACGACTTGCTTTGGAGAAGTGCATTTAAGTTCATTGTACAGTAAAATCTATGTTATTCCCACTCCAGTGAGTTTCTTTGTCCTCTTAATAAAGTCCAGAGATAAAAATAAAAACAAAATTTAAAAAAATCTTTAGGTATTGCTAAAGATAGTGATTTCTCTTACAGTGAATTTATTTCCATGCAGAGTGGGAATATCCAAGAAAACAGGCCCCATTTCAGAACCCTGTTTGAACAAGGGTAATATCTGGCTGGACGTGCTATTTTATTGGCTTCATTAGCGTTTTCCAAAAGTGCCTGCAACAGCATAATGCCGTGAAAAGTTTATTTCATGCCTGACGTTGCTGCTATGCTTACATGGAAGTTATGGGGGAAATAATTTCTTAGTTCAAAAAACGGCGTGAATGATGGTAAGAGATATTAACTAGCTGATTTTTAAAACTTGATCTCAAACTCATCCATCTAAGTAGGGGTTCACATTTCAGAAGAGATGGGAGGAAAAAAGGAGCCAAGAGCACAAAACACGTTACATATGGCCCCCGTCTTTTGTTTCTTTCTATTGTTAATTTTACTCCATGTACTAGAGTTAAATATTGCATTTTAGGTCACGTAAAGATCAGAATATTGTAAATAATACAGAAGATTCAAATCTCGCTATTTCTCAGCTTCTACTTACTCCAGTCACAAGTATGCCAAATTATTAACACTGCTCTGTCCAAAAATTCAACAGATCCAAGGAATAATATGAGCTACTGAACAGCTTTTTTTAAACGATGGTAATTGCAGACAATTCTGCAATTACCATAAATTTGATTTTATTATGCTTGTTCATTACTAAAAGATCTACTTGGTGTGAAAAAATAAACTGAAGTATATTTCTATTTTTACTTAGAAAAAAAAATATATATATATATAAATTTATAATATCATGATAACCATTGATATACTCAACACATCCGAAATCAGCAGCACCTTCAGAAATGGAAATTTTGTGAGGAACATCCTATCCGAGCCTCCGTCTCTCCTGACTTTCTTTTGACATTAACAGCACCAATTTCTGCTTGGATATGAAGGCTAGGACTAAAATTTGATGGTGTCCATAGAAATGCCAAGCTCAGTTCTTGGCACACGGTATGCACTTAAATAGCACTTACTGATGAATGAATGACTTCTAGCAAGAAACATCAAAAACATAATCTTCAAACAATGGGCTGCTCCAGAATTCTAAGCAGCCCCACAAATTCTCCACACTATTCATTCAGTGGCAAAGAGGTGCTACTCTATTTAACTTAAGTAGCTAAAGAGCTTATGACAATCATTTATAAACCCTCTCTATGGCTTGGGATTTAAGTACCTTCCAATGTGCACGAAAATTAACTCCAAGGAATGATCTACAAATCCTTTGCTTATAGTGGGGTTTCCTTATATTACATATTTCCTGAAATAGAAAGTCCAGTAGCTGGAATGCAGCCCTTTTTTTCATTCCCACATATGAAAAATTATCAGCATGGCAACTGAGTTGATCTGGACTAGGCAGTTTAAGAGAATCGTAGTCAAGGATAGCAAGACTAAAATTTCCTATTCGTAAAAATGCACTCTTTATATTCACTAGATCTATTTGAATGGTAAAAAATAAACAGTTCAATAGTGTCTATGGCATGTGGAGCCTTGCACTAGGTGATAAAAGTCTCAGAATATTACTGAATTTTAGAGCATCCAAAGTGATTATAGCTTAATTAAAATTCATATATTTACATGTGAATAAAGACAACTTCTGAGTAAATTAAAAGCAAAAAAAAATAGAAAACATTTTCACTAGTTTAGAAACTCTTCTCATATCCCTAGTGCCTTGTCTGGCTCTTGGAGGGACTACAGTAAATGTTGGTTGACTCAAAGAAGAAAGGAGATAGGAAGATGAAAAGGAAAGAAGAAAGGAGAACTCTTTACAGAGGGAGTATCATGTAGAAAATTCTATAAAACACTAGCTATAGTGCCTAGCAAAAATCACTGTTAATTTTTTTCAACGTTTTCATCACATGTTCCTGGGTATTCTTGTCATTAAAGCCACTAGGGGGATCCAATATAATATGTAATTTTAAAAAAATCAATAAATAAAGTAATGCATTACACAGTTTTTCTTCTTCAAAGGAAACCACGCAGAGCCACTTAGTGTTACAGAGTGAAGGGGCACAGCAGCTAGAAAAGAAGGGACAAATATGCATATGACTCAGGCACCAGTAGTTGTAGCCCGAAGCTGAACACCTCTAGCCAGCTTGTGGCTTTTCCCTTTATAAATGTTGAAATTGCTTTCGGTTTTAGTCATGTAACTAATTATTTGTATCCATGATGTAGCTCTAGTTAAAAGGCAGGAAGCATATGGAACACTGAAATTGAGATACAGTTGGTGTTCATCTTACATAATACATCACGATGACCCTAGTATTTCATAGTCAACTGTAAGAAGAAAAAAATGCCTGGCGACATATTTCCAATAATATGGGTCTTCATTTATAAGGAATAAGGAGCTATACATGCGAGCAACATGTAACACATTGAGAAAGCTCACCATCTACTCTTCATCTCATCACTCTGAAACAACTTATGAAAATTATAAAATTTAGCCACACAAAAAAATTGTAATCTGAAATATTTTTGTGGTCAATTATTATATTTTCATATTTTTTGCAGGTTTCTTATAAACTTAACTTTGAGGTAATTGAACCGGGTACATCATTCGTTAAATGAGAAACAGTAAACACCTGTCTTGTTATTTCACTTTATTACACAACAGATAACAATATTAAAAATATTCATATTATTAATTCTTCAGGAAATTCCTAGGATCATATATTTCAACGAAAAATGGCTCATATATAATAAAAGTGTGGAAGACATTTGTCTGATACAATAAAATGCAATGCAAAGAGACTACGTGGAAGCTATTCAAACTGTAAATGAAGGAAAAGCCCTAGGGAATTCTCTCTTCAGATTCCTGTTCCATGACGTGAATAGAAGATCTAGGAGTCATTTGGTACTTGCATTGGTTAAGTATGTTATATCTTAACTCAATCTATTTCTGAAAAGATACTGGTCTTGCAGGACAGGACTAAGCTCAAAAACTTTCCAAAGATCTTTAGAAATAAAGATCATTGGAGCCATGGTTCATCTTTTATTCTCTCTGACTTGAAAATTTACTCTTCAATATGTCACATTCTGTTTATCTCACCTTTATGTGAATGGGTATTAATATTTAAGACTTAAAACAAAACAAGGCATTCTGAAGCTTTTAGAAACTCTGATTTATGAACTCCTCTTATATTATAGAACCTCTGTTCCTTTCCATCCGCAGTCAACTGTGGTCTAGTCTGAGAGTGAAATTAACTCCTTGTTATCCAACAGGAAACCAATATCTTATATAAAAGGGATCTAGAAAGACAACTAGATGTCTGACCTGAGCAAACAAAATCCATGGACTTAGAGGAAAAGGACTTGACCAATAAGTCAGTTACTTCCTTTCACCTGGTAGGCACTGAAGTCCAGGGAGGTTAACTAACTGACTTGAGCCCAATCTCGAAGACTGTTATGGTCAGCACCAGGTTTAAAATATGAGTCTCCAGAATTTCAAAACTGATTCTCTCGACTGTGTGCCTACCAGAATAGTAGTGAAGGAGGATTAAGATTTTATGGGGAGAGGATGCTCACTGGCTGAGTCATGACCGCCTGCACTTCCCCTGGCGGCCTCTCTTCTGCTTTTCATATGTAGTCAAACTAGTTTAAATCAAGGAAAAATTGTTCACCAGAACTAAGAAGGCTGAGCAGGCCCCTAGAGCTTAAGAGGGGAAATACAAATAAAATGAGATAAAGAAGAAGATACGCTCTCAGCAGTTGATATGTGAATTCCTTTAGGGAGAGGAGACCTGCCTGGATTTGAGTAGCATTTCCTCAAGCGCCATGGAAATGGCCTGAATGAGGCAAGGGGAGAGTCTCGCGGTTGTGTGACATGGAGTCAGCATGATACCGGACTGCTATGGAATGGGCTGCATGAATCCTTCTCTTAACCTAAACCACTGTTTCAGGCAGTGGTGTCACATTTCCTAGCTTAGCATCACAACCTTTGGGGATCTGGCCTCTGGCTTTATCCTGATCTTCCACGCCTACCACCTACCCCCTCAGCTCCCATTGCTCAAGACTTGCTGAAGTATTTGACATTACTCAAATACCTGAAGCTATTGCATGTCTCCTTGACTTTTTACAGGTCACAATGCTGTCTCATTGCTTCTTTAACTAGCAATCCCCCTGGTTCTTCGAAATTCAGTCTGAAGATAGGTTCCTCCGTGGTATTCTCCCTGAATCTGATTTATATGCCCTTAGGTTCCCCTGGCATTCTGTTCATGCCACTATTATAACACTGATAAAAATACAGTCTAATCATTGATTTACATATTTATCACTTAGTATAAGCCTTTGAAGATTTGGGATCTTGTCACACTCCACTTTGTATCCCTGGCATGTAGCACAGTACCTGGCCCACAGTTGGCACTCAATAAATGATGAATATGTGAATGAGTTAATGAAATGTCAAAGAAAGATGTTCCATGATTACCTACATTGATTGTAACTTTTGGCAAATCATAAAGTCTATCCGATCACCCAAAGATAGTCACTCAGAAGTAATTGTTAATCAGTGCCAGGGATGACATATTTCACAGGGAGGGGCTCTTATATTTGATGTGTTAAAACAATGAACCTTGCATTTTGAAGGCTTACAAAAAAGTTATCGGCTAGGTGACCCATAAAGCCATCCATTTTTCTTATGCTGTTTGTCTCCCTCTCCCTAATGCTATGGCTCACAGCACCCAGGTTAGGACCTTCTGCATCTTTGAGTCATCATTTCAACACGCAACTGATGCCCAAGTGACCTCAGTCTCTGTATTGTTAGTTTGCAAGATCCCCAACCACCTATTTATAAACCTAAGAAAAAGTTAGCCAGATTAAGCCATGCGGGATTATTTTATGATGAGTACTGAATAAAATACAAGTTTTTCTTTGAAATATAACAATTGTTATGAATGTCACAAATGCCTGGTTTTTCTAGTTGGACTGACATGAGCAGAAGAAAAAACAGGAAATTAATACTGAAGACTTGCAGGACAATAGAAAGTGTTTAACAGGATCCCAAATGGGGTAATTTAATCTTTCCCATTATTATCTTGAATGTACCTACAAATCAGAACAGGAAAAGAATTCTTGAAAAAAAAATTAAGATGAAATAAGATACTGCATTCATCACTGAAATTCAACTATAAAGAGGTTAAAGCTGCCCTGTAAACTCCAGATAAAAGGCTCATAACTCATTTCCACTGGAGGGTAATGAGACAAGCTGTTCTTTCTATGAGTGGATCTTGTTAGAAGAAAAACAAGTGTAGTCTTGTAAGAAGAAAACCAAAGGTGAGTAAAACATCATCCCGCTACTTCTGGAAGATGAACTATGTAGTTTAAGTGATATGACACCACTGTATTCTTTGACCTTTTATAGTCAGTAGGGAGAAGTAGTCCTCAAACCTTTAGTATGTAAGTACAAAATCTCTTTCATATCTTATAATTTCTTAAAATTTTATTTATGTCTAGTTTTCTTTATTTTCATGAATGTGTGTGTGTGTGTGTGTGTGTGTGTGTGTGTTTTAGGTATTTACTGATTCTTACCTTTTCCATCCAATTAATAATAGCTTATATATGCTTTGCCTCTGTGGCTTCTGAATGGTTGAAAATTCATTACACATTCCTTAGCCTGTCACACTAAGGACCGAATAAGTGAGATTTTAAACTGTGGTTGATTTAAATATTTTAGGTTCGGTTAAATATTTTAGGTTCAGACAGAGAGACTGAACAAAGCACACTATGTTACTCTATAGATCTCCTAAAGAATATCCTATTTGGGATATGTAATTAACTATAAGGCTGAAAAAAAGGAATTCACCATATTGTGTTTGCTTTCTGAATGTATCATTGCTCAGATCTATCACAGCTTAGTTTCATTAGGCCAAAAACAAACTAGTGACTCACATAAACTCTTTTACATAAGAATAAATTTCACAGTGCTCAGTTACATAGGCTTTCTTTTAGACCTATCATATTTTGATTTAGGACAATTTTCATGTGGGACTGAGTTTTTCCTAAACTTGTTTTCTCTCTAAGACATAGAAAAAAGAATGAATCTCAAAGAATAAACTAAATCTGGCACATGAGCAAGTGAGTAACAAAGGTATAAATGGTACACAAGATTAAAGTCTTAGACAAATTTTATTTTGGTATCTCAATATATCCAATATTCATGATTCATATTAGAATCACTAAAATTTCTACAGGTGAGTAATAATGGTATTAGTATTTTTCACTCATTCAACAAACGTCTCTTGAGTGCGTAGGAATTAAATTGTAAGCCACATAGCTACTTACACAAACTTAATTTCCAAGAACCAATTAGTTCAGAAGAGAAGATTTAAAAAGTTAACAATAACTATTAAATAGTGTAGCTCAAAATGCATGGGTTAATAAAATATCACCCAGAGGCTGGCCAACTATTTTTGTAAATGTAATTTTATAAGAACACAGCCATACCCATTTGTTTAGGTATTATCTATGGCCCCATTTATGTCACAAGAGCAGAGCTGAGTACAGCGGAGAGTCTATGTCCATCAAACCCGAAATATTTATTACCTTTCATTACATGAATGTTTGATGACTTCTGGTGAAGATGATAATAACTGCGATAACAAGATCAGATGAAAATGACAAGATAGTTCATAAAAAAAATTACTTCTTCTTTACCAGGGAGGTATCATTGGAGATGAGCCCTGACTTCTGAGTGAGAATTTTGACCAACAGAGACCCTGATGAGAGACATACAAATGAAGTCTACTTGACATATTTAGAAAATATCAAGCTGATTAAACGATGGGCTATAGGAAGTGAATTCCAGTGAAAGTCACATGGCTGGTATCCAGATGATTCACACTAGCCATACCAGTTGTTTATGGCTGGAGTCATGGTCACGGTGCTTTTTCTGATAGTCTGCGACCAGTTCTGAATGTCATTGCTAGTAGTACGTATCAAAACCTATGAGCTGAAGCCAACAGAGTAGTCAAAGAATAGTTTATAGTCTAAAATCAATTTGCAATAAATAACAATATAAAAGATATAGCATGCATCTCAAAAAGCTCGGCAAAGAACATGGAAATAAATCTAAAGGACTCTCATACACTGATGGAAAAGTAAATTCATAGAGAATTGTCAGTGATGGTGGCAGAGCGTAAGGGAAAGTGTTTATACTGATCTATAAACATTTAAATGTTCTTTTGACTCAGCAATTCTACTTAGATTTGATTCTAGGAACATGCTTCTACACATTTAGCAAAATATAGTGACCAGTGTGTTATTTCAACATGTTTTGATCATTAAACTTGGAAATAATCTTAGTGTTCACTATCTTTGATGCCTAACAGTACATCATGACCCTGATCTACTATGAAATTGAAAAAAGAATTATGTGGAAATCATATATATATGATATATATATATGATTTGATGGAAAAAGTTAAGTTATTGAATAATATCTATAGCCTTATTACAATTTTCTCAAAAATTATATTTTGTAGTATGTGTAACTAAATGTGTATGTGTATATACATGAGTGCATACATGTATGTTTATGTGTGTGTGAGAGAGAGAAAGGGAGAAAAAATATGACAATGAAGTTTAGAAGGATATGCCATACTGTTAAGAGTGACTGACCACAAACAACTCAGAAGAGCCAAAGCAGTCTTGAGCAAAAAGAACAAAGATGGAGGCATCACATTACCTGATTTCAAAGTATACTACAAAACTATAATAATCAAAATTATGGTTTTGACATAAAAACACACATGTAGACCAATAGAACAAAATCACGAGCTGAAAAATGGATATACTCATTTATAGTACATATATATATATATATATATATATATATATATATATATATACTATTTATGTTCTTCAACAAAGTTGTTAAGCACACACAATAGAAACAGAACAGTCTCTTTCAGTAAACTGATGCTGGGAAAAGTAGATATCCACATACACAAGAATGACATTGTACCCTTATCTCATAACATATATGCAAATCATCTCAAAGTGGATTAATAACTTAAGACCTGAAAACTATAAAACTACTAGAAGAAACTATAGGGAAAAAGCGTCTTGACCTTGGTCTGGGCAGTGATTTCAGGATATAATCCTAAAAGCACATGCAACAAAAGCAAAAGTAAGACAAATGGGATTGCGTCAAACTAAAAAAGCTGCAACAAGGCAAAGAAATCAACAGAGTAAAAAAATAACCTATAGAATGGGATAAAATATTTGCAAACCATACATATGATAAGGGGTTAATATTCTATATATATGAGGAACACAAACAACTCAATAGCAAGAAAACAAATAACCTGATTAACAAATAGGCAAAGGACCTGAATAGAGATTTCTAAAACAAAGATATGCAACTGGCCAACCAACAGGTATATGAAATTACATTACTAATCATCAAGGAAATGCAAATTAAAACCACAGCGAAATATCACCTCAGATCTGACAATGGGTATTATCAAAAAGACAAAAGAAAACAAGTGTTGGTAAGGATGTAGAGAAAAGGAACTCTTGTACACTGTTGGTGGGAATGCAAATTGGTATAGCCACTATGGAAAACAGTGTGGAAGTTCTTCAAAAAATAAAAATAGAACTACTATATGACCCAGCAATTTCACTTCTGGGTATATATATTAAAAAACGAACTCAATACCGACGATATGCTCATGCCCACTGCAGCACTATTCACAATAGGTAAGATATGGAAACAACCTAAGTATCCATAGACTAGACAGATGAATAAAGAAAATGTGAGATACACACACACAAACACACACACGGAATATTATTCAGACTTGAAAAAGAAGGAAACCTTGCCATTTGCCACAACAAAAATGAACCTGGAGGACATTATCCTAAATGGAATAAGCCAGGCACAGAAAGACAAATGCTGCATGATCTCATTTATATGTGGAATCTAAAAAAGTTGAACCTAGAAGCAGAGAGGAGAATTTTGATTTCCAGAGGCTGGACAGTAAGGTAAATAAGAAGCCGCTGGTCAGAGGCTCTAAAGTTTGAAATATGCAAGATACATACATTTTGGTGATCTCATGTACAGCGTGATGACTATAGTTAATAATATTGTATACTTGAAATTTCCTAAGAATAGATCTTAAATGTTCTCATCAAACACAAAAAAAATATATAACTATGTGAAGTGATGGATATATTAATTAATTTGATTGTGGTAATCATTAACCAAGATATATATATATATAATGGTATATACAGTAAATTATACTTCTGTCAATTATACCTCAATAAAGCTGGAAAAAATGATATAGATAGATAGATAGACAGATAAACACAATGATAAATATCTCTTACCGTGAACGGCTCCTACGTCTCTAGATATAGGACAATTAGACAAAAGCTTATGAACATTCTAAGGTTATTAATAAATATCACCATATTGTTTTTCAATAGTGTCAATAGAGTCTAATTCCACATTAGATTTTAGCAAGGGCAGTGAATAGACCGGAGATGGCCATGCTTCCAGGCCTAAAAGCCTAAGATTATAAACATTCAAGCTCTGTATGTCTGACTGCAGGCATTTAAATTTTTTCCCAATCCTGGATTCCCCTAATTCAAATCCAGATAGCGGGTCCAATGCTCTTTTGGAGTATTTCTTACTGATCTCATATGCCAGCTACTGGAATCACATTACCATGCAAAAGACCATACATGCCTTTTTGTGGCACTTTAGGAAAGAACAACTCTAATTCAGAAAAATACAGGACAACATGCATGCTTGATACATGAAATTAGGCTTACAATAACAGCTCCTCTTCGTAAAACTCATTTTGAGATAAAACTTGAGACCTGAATTTAAAGGTGAGTCCCCTTGACAAGACAGCCTCCCAGAAGCTTTTGTGCAAACCATATCTGGTCCCCTCCACCTCTATGCACCTGCAGGGGGAAAGCAGAATGTGATGCTACAAAACAGGGTATCCATAACTAAACCAAGATCAGGATCATGGTCTCCTGACTCTTCAGCAATAACTTTATCCAATAGGTATTTTTTATAAACCTCAGCCTATACAGTAGCAGTAGAAATCATGGAGCCACACTAACTTCCTAAGTCTCCCACTTTCCAGCTTGTGATCTTGGAAAAGCTACTTAAACACTCTGTACCTCAATCTCATTTGTAAAATGAGGACACTGATTGGATTGTAAACCCTTGTCATATTTTTTTTAAATAGGATCTAACTATCCAATCCCATAAAATATGAGAAGGGATTATTGTAAGATTAATGAAATGACCAGAGTTCGCTAGCTGGTGGAGAGTTCCAAGAACCGTGAAGCCAACCACCAATTATACTGTATCCAAATTTGTAAGGTACAGTGTCGTGTGTATTATCATAAGGCTACTCTGAGGGCCAAGTTAATATGTAAAATACCTAGGACGGGCCTGGCATGAAGTAGGTGGTGTATATAATGCTAGCTATTATCACTAGGACTGCTTCTTTGCTTCTTTCACTACCCTGACCCCCACTACTGCACCACCACAAAGTACACAAAACAAAGGAAGACACTTTGCCAATGACCAAGCAGCAAGGGAATGATAAGAAACAAGAGCGATGAGATGGCCACATATTTGTTCAAGGGTTATCCCTTTAGGAAGTAATGACTACTCAATGCTCATTCGGGATTCTTTTTGCTAAAGGCTGTCAACAAATAAACTCTGGGAGGGAATACGGCCAAGAAGTGAAGCTGGCATTCAAGAGAGAATCTGTAAAAGAGACTGGACTTCTATTAAGCATGCTGTCTATCTATAAACCGTCACCTGCTTGGTATACACTGCTTGCTTTGGAGACGAAAGCTGTCTTTCCTGCAGGCTTCATGCCACTTCAACAAAGTTTTGCCAACCTGAAGTCTATGTACCCTAAGCGGAAGAATATTATTCCTAAGAGGGAGTTTCGGACTCCTGAGAGGAGAAAGGATTGCTTTGTGGCTAGCAAATTTGAGAGGTGGTGGTGGTTCATATCACCCTTATTAATGCCATGACATTTAACAGGACACTGTTGTAAGTAAATCATGTCATCATAGACACCAGTGACCTGCACCTCAACCTTCTTTATTCAAGGCAAGAGACCCAGGCTGGAATTTGGAAAAGCCAGCGACACAGAGTTTTCATTCTCATGGACATGAAAATGAGTCTTGGTAAATCTATCCGTTGTGGAATTAACTTCATTTCTCTATGGAGGCAGTCAGTTTCATAATACAATGGCAGAAAGAAAAGACAGGGATGAGGGCAGTGAGGGCTTTTACGTGTTTCCGACCTCTTTCTTGCCGTGCACTAAACAAGACCAGATGTTTCAACAAAGAAATGAAACCAAAGTCACACTGTGTTTGATTTGTGGGACCACCCTTACTTGAAATGCCAGCTCATCATTCCAACGTTTGAAAAATGATGTGCATAACAAGCGAGATAAGAAATGTGAACATTCCTTCAAAAAAGTAATTAATTACATGATCCACAGATGGTAAGAAAATGCCTTCCAGGTTGGCACTAAGAAATGCAGAGATTACTTGCTAAGGGGTTAGAACAAGGGTGGACGCTCTTCCCTCTCATGCCTCTGTTCTGAACCGATGAGGCAGATGAAAATTAACACTGCGGGGGTAGTGACATGAAGGGGAAAAGCAGCACTGAATCCACAAGAGCCAGGATAGCAGAGTGAGCAGATCAAAGGCAAAGAAAGGATCTTGGGATTATCTAGGGTGTCCACAGTTTCTAGGGAATAGTAGTTTGGCAAAAGGTCAATACAGGGAGTCAGAGAACATGTTCATTTAATTTATGGGAATTGAACTCTAAGTTCATACATGTGCTAGCTTGGGAGAAAGGTAAAGGGGAGGGAAGGGAAAAGAAAGGAGAAAGAGAAGGGGGTGGAGAGACAGAGATGAAAGAAAAGAAATAGAGATTTGCAGATATATAGGAAGACAGAAAAGATATATAGACCCAAATGCAGAGAGGAAGGGAGAGAGATAGAGAGAGAGAGAGAGAGAGAGAGAGAGAGAGAGAGCGCGCGCGAGAGAAGAAAGAATAAAAACAAATTAGTGATTTAAATGTGTGGTTATTTACTAAGGCCACAACCATTGTACTAATTAATTTATAACAGAGGTTGAGCTCTGAAATATGAATTTGCCTTCTCCTGGTCATTTTTGATTCTCTCATGTCTCTATCTGAGTGAACCTCTTGCCAAGTTGAGAGTAGTTCAAGTTTTAAAAATAGAGCATATAGTCCTAAAAAGAAAGAAAGAAAGAAAGAAAGAAAGAAAGGCCTCTAAATATAAGTTAATTACTTTATTTTATTCCCAACCTAAGAAATAGAATGCTGGAGAAAGAAAAAAAAATACTGTTTTGGATTTTAAATTCCTGATAATTGCCTTATAATTTCATATGCAGTCCTGGCATGAGAATATAACACCGGAGGTGCTATTCTGCACAAAACCATGTGGTTACACAGTTTAGGAAATGCTGGGTTCATCATATTTAAATAAGTATCTTACCTTCAGACGTTCTCAAAGCCTAATATACCAACGAGCACTGGGTTCTCCACCATGTAGATGGACCATGCAGCCTTTCTCACACTGACTGTTTAGAAAGCCCTTACTTTTTCAAAGCACACCTGACACCATACTTTAGGAATCTCTGATCCAATTCAAGCTCTCTCATTTTCCTTATTCTAATCTGCGAGCCAAGTGCACATGCCATCATCAAGTAAATCTTCCCAAAGTTGATTTCGTTGCAGCTTTCCCACGTGTGTTACTCTATAGTGGCTTTTAATTGTCTATAACAGTAAATCTCAAACTTTCCCCAAATACCTGAATTAAATGGAAACCCCAGGGGCATATGGGTTGTGATCAAAAGGTGAATGTTTCAATTTAAAAAAACAGAAACAAAGAAAACAAATTATTACAGTGAAAGACACATTGCCATTAATCCCCCTCCAAATACTCCCGCTTGCTTTGAACACACTTATCCCATCATTCTTGCCACTTCCCGAAGCAGTTCTGGAAGTCCTCTTTTATGAGTGCCTTTACTTCACCCTCCATCTTGACAACGCTCCATGTCACACATCATACCTGATATATGGCAATTTCTGTCCAATACAAACATTACGGTGTGTCCTCATCCACTTTATTCACTGGAGCTGGTACCATGCAACTTTTGGCTCTTCCCCAAAGTCAAACTGACCATGAAAGGAAAACGTTTTGAATCGAGGCAGCCACGACAGCACAGCTAAAGACACTCATGAATGAGGACTTCCAGAACTGCCTCAGAAAGTGGCAAGAATGATGCAATAAGTGTATTAGAAGCGACGTAGAGTATTTTGAGGGGGATTATGGCAATGTGTCTCTTACTGTAATTTTCTTTTTTATTTTAATTTAAACAACCACCGTATTTTTCAATCACACCTCGTATACCGTATTTATTTCCTGGCTTCACACATCTCCTGTTACAATTCCAACTTCCTTTGGTGATTTGTACATCATGATAGGAGACACACATATAGAATATTAAGTATTTATTTCTCAATCAATCTGGAAGTCAGTGCCCATCACTCTAGGACCTCAGCCCAATTTTCTGTCCTAGCTGCATCCTTTATTCCTTGAGGCTTGGCTGTGGAGCACAAAGCAGTCGACAGAAACCGTTACTAGATTCTTCAAACCTAGACTGATCTGAGATCTCAATTTCAATTAAGAGAAGAGCCATATTAGAGAACTGAAGAATGATATTCTCCTGCCAGGGTTGTCTGGAGATAAGTGACCCTAACAAACAAATGCACCACAAATCATTTGTACATAAAAGATAGTGTTGAACTTTGCTTATTAGCTCCGTTTATCAACCACTAGCATGTTCAGCAGCCCCATTAACCTAGAGAATTAGGGTTATGATTTGAAAAGGAATGCCTATGGCTTGGACCACAGAAAAGGTACCATTCAGGAGTGATAACACAGTGGCAATGTTGGTATATAACATCAGACATAGATTTGGACTCACTGCGAGTTGAATTGTGCAAACTAAAAGGTTTGGTTTGATTTTGGTTCACTTTGCTTTGCTTCATTCTTATCTAATAACAGAAAAACTCAATGGGGATAAAATACTAATTGATCTATGTGATAAAGTTTGACTAACACATGACCGTAGAGCCATATACATAAACAAAACGCCAAATGTTGCCCCTCAAAGTGCCACATGACAGTCAATTTTCATCACATCAATTGACCCCAAGTTCATCTTGATTGATTTTCCCCTCCAGCTTTAGCCTAATAACAATGAGAGAAGGGTAGGGTTGGAGGAGATAACTCCTGTGACTTTCCTTTGTTTCACGTTCTCCAGAAAGAAAAAGAAGTCTTCCCATAAAACAAACAAATATATCTCAGCATTAAAATGCTCACGCACAGAAATATGTTTTATATGCCTCAGATCTGTAACTGCTGTTTTTAGAATTTCACTAAAAATCAAGGCTTTTTTATTAAAGAAGTTTAAAATGTTAGATTTGGGTGTATTTAGGAATTTCAATGGAAAGGATCCAATTCCACTGCATGTGTTTCCTGTGCATTCAGTAATAGTTTCCCTGTTTCACAATTCCTTAATCATTGCAACTATAAAGTATGAAGTTCGAGTAGGTAGAAAAATTTCCCTGTGTCTCTCCAGATATGACCTCTCCCAGGCACCCTGGCTCACTTGCAGAAGATGACCTACTTTATTGAGATTAGTTTTTAGACATGATCTATTTCTACTTCGTCCCAATGCAAAATTTATCTTTGTCCTCAGCTACCCTTTCTTTCCTCTTTTCTTGGAGAAAGAAGTTTATGGATTAGGTTTCCTAACGCCAGCTTTCCCACCTATGCCCTTGATCTGTTCAATATGCGCCCCCTGGTACCAGGATGCACGTTTAATGGCATCCATTACCCACCTCCTCTCATCTCCAATCCTTCACTGTCACCTCTTTCTTCAACTGAGACCACAAATATGCTCAAGCCTCCCTGTTTCACAAACACCTTCCCTTAATTATGTTATCTCACATTAGTATTTGCCGATCTCCTAATTTCCCATCTCAAACTTCTAGAAAGAATGGGCTACACTAATGCTTCCAGTTTCTCATATTCTACTAAATTTTCAAAACCTCTTTTCACCTGCGCTCTAGCTAAAACTATTTCCTGAAAGTCAACAGTGACCTCATATTACTAAATGCAATGCATTTTTTTCTTCGTCTTCAAATACCCTAAACTCTTTTCAATACAGGAAATCACCAAATACCTCTCTTGTTATGATATTTCATATCCCCCTTGTTACCATAACACTCACTTCTGTTTCTTCTGTCTCTCTGACCAATTCTTGCTCCTTCACTGACCAGCTCCTTACTATTCTCTAGGATACTGTTTTTGATTTTTTTCTCTATTTCTACAATTTCCATTTTAATCTTGTTTGTTCTAACAGCTATGCTGATCACTCCCAAATATTGGTAAAATGATAACAACTATAGCACTTACCTCATAGAGTATTACTGGGGTTTAATGAATCAGTATAATACAAAAACTTTCCAAAAAGTGTTAGTTGTTGCTGTTATTGTTACTATTTTTTTTAATTAAAATTTATTGGGGTGACAATGGTCACCAAAACTACATAGGTTTCAAGTGTACAATTCTATAATACATCATCTATATATTGCATTGTGTGCTCACC
Source organism: Rhinolophus ferrumequinum (assembly GCF_004115265.2). Lineage (NCBI taxonomy): Eukaryota > Metazoa > Chordata > Mammalia > Chiroptera > Rhinolophidae > Rhinolophus > Rhinolophus ferrumequinum. Next base: position 20,716,319 of record NC_046300.1, read on the forward strand.
ACCCAGAGTCAGTTCTCCTTCCATCACCGTATATTTGACCCCTTTTCCCTCTTCTACCATCCTCCATCTCTGCTTAGCCTCTCTGGTAACCACTAAACTATTGTCTGTGTCTATAAGATTTTGTTTCGTTGTTTGTCTTGCTCCTTTGTTGCTTTCAGTTTCATATTCCACATATGAGTGAAGTCATATGGTTCTCGACTTTTTTTGTCCGACTTATTTCACGTAGCATAATATTCTTAATATGATTAAATCAGAATCTTTGTTCAGGATTTTATCACAACCCTCAGTACAGATTTCTAGACCAATAGACCAACAAACATCTTCAAATTTATGTGTGCAAAACTTAACTCACTGTCATGTCCTTACCACTTGTTCTTCCTCCTGTGCTTCCTCTTTCAGGTGAGAATGCATCACTTTAGGTGAGAATGCATACCTTTAAGGTCACCGCAGGATGAAGCATATGACTCACCGTTGAAACCTCTCTATCCCTCATCTGCAATAATCAAACTACTACCCAATTTCTGCCAATGCTCCCTCAATAATACCTCTTTACTTTCAACAGAATTTTCCAAAGCCAGAAGTTCACGATCTCTTACCTGGGCTATTTCTGTAACTTTGAATCTGACATCTTATCTCCAAGTTATATATTTAACATCCCCATCCTAATCAATACTAGCATAACTGTTGAAAACCACTGAGAAAAAAATTAGTTCATTATCTTCATGGAAAGATATCAACGTCCTTACTATAACACGCAAGGTCTTCCCAATTTATAACCACTTTCTTTTCCAGTTTTTTCTCCTGGTTTTCCACCACGATGCTCGATTCCTCTGACGGGCACAGTTTCCAACTCCAGATCTTTGGCTATCCCATCCCTTCAGACACTGCCACACAATTCTATACATTCTTCAAAAGACATCTCAAACAACATATCCTCCATGAAGTTTTCACCAATGCTTCCAGACTGACCTAATCATTAAATTCTGGCTCTGGTAGGTTTCTATACCTACTACAGCACAAAACATACCCTATATCACATATTAGGCATGTATGTTTGTGTCTTAAATCTTTTCCTAAATTACATACTGATTATTATTTAGTAATTTATTCACCTTATTCACCCAGTATTGACTGAGTGCTTTCTACCAGGCACTACGATAAACTGAAAATGCAATATGAAAATAATTCTGTCTTCTCCAATAAGCCAACCCCTCCAACCTAGCAGAGTGCCTCGTACATGGCAAGTGCTGAATAAATATTTGTAGAATAGAATCGTCCCTAACCTCACAGGTGAAATAAAGGTACCATGAATTCAAACACTTCGCCAAGTCTCTATGACAAGCTAGAACTCAACGAGGAGTTGAACTCAACATTTATCAGTTTTAAATATTCATTCCAGTTGCAAGGGGACATACCATCCCACAACTATTTTAAAAAGTTTTATACTACTTTACAGCTTAATAAAAATGCTATTACACAAAAACTCAGATTTCCTAGATGTAGGCTTACATTTTTTTTTTTTTTTAAGCAGTGAAGAATCTGACACGTTTTCAGTAAATTTAACTCAAAGGCAAAGTTGTAATTTTCTTGATTCATATAATTTACATATTTATGCATTCAATGACTTATTCATGTATTTATTCATTTAACATGTATTTAATATATAATATTAAATATCTTACATGAATAACAAAATTGTTCATCAATCAATAATAGTTGATTTATAATCATATTCTGCACCACCTCACATCACAAACAAGCAATTCATTTATAGAGGCTTTTATTTTCTACATTGATAGAATGAAACTACTTTTAGATTACTGTAATGATATTCTATACCATAGATGGTATGAACCCCTTCTCTTCCCTTGAAAACCCACCACCAAAGATAGTCACTGTCTATCTGTTTAGCACTTTACATGGGGCTTCTCCTTTGTTCTGCTCAGGCTTTAATTTTGCACTAAACAACAAACATCACAGTAGCAAGGAAATACAAACAGTGTACTACTATGAGTCATCTAAATCTCCTGTGTTTTCTTTATGGTTCCTAGGAAAATCCTGCTCTCCCGGAAACCTCTCTCCCAATATAGACCACCATTTCTAGCCAGGCTAGCATGGGAAAAGGGTAGAAGTTACTTTTTAAATAGAGAATCATATGCCTGCTCATTGCAGCACCAGCTACGAATGAATTCCTCAAAATAGAATTAACACACACCCATAATTGCTTATAAGCAATGCAAAAACATTTACGCAGCAGAGAGCTTGACCTTCCTCCCACCCTTCACTTATGATTTCTTTAGATACAGCACAATGCATTGATTAGCTCTCTGACCAGTCATAGAATGGACACTAATGCAGGTAGAGACATATGATAAGGGGAGGGGAGTGAAGATAGAGAAGAGAGGATGCTTTCAGGCTGTCTGGGTTTGATGAATGAAATGGAAATAGTGGCAGCAGAACTAGCGGCCATTTTAAACAAGGTCAACAAATGCAGCAGAGAATACACATTTTTAACAGATTAAAATGTGCCTGTGTATCTAGCAACAAGACACGTGGCCCTTGGCTCTGTACTATCGAGACCACAAAATGAGTAAGACTCAATGGAGGACAGGGGAAAGAAAGGAAGGACGGGGGTAAAAGGTTAGTTTTTATCTCTGAATCTATAATTCTAGATAGTAGGATGTGAGCAAGACATGAAAGATGAAGACGGGGCGGGAAGAACGGAGAAAGATTCCAAATGAACGACATAGCATAAGCAAAGTCAAACATATAGAGCCTTAACTTGCTCAACTGAAGGGATCCTTCCAATCCATTCTTTGGAAGGAACGACTGCTTCTTTGTTATGTAAACATGCACATCACATAGCTCTCGTTAAGGCAGAAATCCAGAAGAAAGGCAGGGTAAAATCTTAGATTCTTGCTGAATTTCCCCATAATACCAAGTAGGAATTCTTTGATTATTATGATTCAACATTTATTAAATACTAACACTGTAGAGTTAGAGTTCCAGGATTCACTAAAGCAAAGGCACATCTGAAGAAGCAGATATCTGAGAAGGTAGGAATCAGGGAAGCTTTGGGGAAGTAAGCTGAAGGAGCTAATAGACAGTCTCTTTTAAATGCTAAAATTAACATGTATCCATCAAGATACATATTCTTAGGGGAAAAAGAAATCTGCTTTTCTTAAAGCGTCTACCTTGTGTGTTGTGCCTTGCTCCTTGATCACCAACCGAACCAAAACCCTATCCAAAAGAAGGTTAGTTTCCCAATGAGAAAACTGGATTGCAATTATGAAAACAAGGAAGAATGGATGCTGGACTAGTGAAACCAGATGCCCACACCATGCCAATTTTAGAACAGAGGTTTTCTAAAGATCTAAGAGAAAAGGAAGAAAAAAGGTATCAGACAACAGATGGGCATGGGGGTATGCCTACATGTGTGTGTACCATGGCTTCTTCATGTGCTTTTAGGACAACTGATGAACACTCCCCACTCTGTTGGGGTTCATGCTTCCTTCTGACCACTTTGACTGCTGAGCTCTAACAGGTCCCATACTCTGGATCTCTATGCTTTTACTATTTTGATAACTTCCTTCAGGTCTTTTGAAAACAAAGCGCAAATTTTCCCTAAACAATTTCTTCTGAAAAACTACTTCACTTAAAAAGGGAATATGAGTAATTCACTGCAGGTACCATCAACCCAATTCTGGTAGAACGGAAATTCAGAAACACCTTTAAGGATAAAAAATGGACATGCCATTTTAATTTCATGCTCAGGTAAACTGGTGGTACCTCCTGAAATGCTAGGAGGATCCCTCAGCTGTGATGGGCACAGCTAGCAATTATCAATGTCTTCCTCGCTAAGAGAGGTGAGTGAACCTAGCAAATGTACCTGAGGTAAGTAGGTTCATTATCGTTATCAGTGACAAAGGAAGCATGATCCTGGCATACAAGCTGGCAGAGAAATTGGGAGAACAGGACCAGAAACAAAAAACCAACCTGAGAGGCAGCAGGGTACTTGCTCAACAAATATTTGTTGAGCACCTACTATGTGTCAACCATTGTTTTGAAGACACAGGAGAAAACAAGATAGACCAGATCTCTGTTCTTGTAGGGTTATACTTCAATAATAGGCAAGGCATTTAGTAAACAAATAAGAAAATAAACCAGAAAAATATCCAGTAATAATAAGAGCTCTGTGCATTACAGGAAAGTAAAAATGATAAAGCAATTGGGCTTAACTGAAGGCTGCTTTTCAACTGGGTGGCAGCAAAAAACATTTAAGCTGGAATCGGACAGCCAAGAAGAAACTATTCATGCTAAGACTGGGCAGGGTGGGGGGAGAATTGAGGCAAAGGAAATAGCTCTTGCCAAAGTCTTGGCACGTTGGAACAACAGAAAGAAGGTCACTGTGGTTGGAATATGAGAGGGTGAAGGGGAGAATGATAGAAGATGAGGTCACAGAGTTGGGCAGGAGCCAGGTAAGTAAAGGGCGGTTTCAAAAGGGCAAACTTAGATGATGTTTCAAGAAACAGTCACTGAGGATATACATTAAAATGGTGGAGACACCAAAAAGTCAGTCAAGGCAGGGAAGAGCCATATGGGGGTACATGGGGATTGAGGAAAGGGAGCGCTCAGGACACTGGGCTGTAGCGAAAGATTAAATTTCAATGAAGAGGAAGAGGATGGATATGAATATCACCGGGGATCCAGGACCTCGCTATGAAACTGTGTTGAGCACAAGGTGGAAGTACTCGCTAGTCAGTGAGCAGCGGCTAAGGGACAAGTACAGTTCCACAAAGACTCAAGGGCCACATGGGTACCTACAGGGGCCCGGTGGGCAGTGCCTGGACACTACCGGTACCTGTGATCAGATTAGTGAATAATATACTTGGGTGGATGACTGATTTCTGGGATCTTCCAAAGGGTGAGGTTAGAGCTGTAACAGCCCTCCTACGTTAGTCAACATTGAGGCATGCTGTTGTCTGCACAATTGTGATTTTTAGCAGATCCAACTGCAAAAATCTCAAGAAGGCAGAGGCATGGCTAAAAAGTGATGGGTCCAGATATATTCTCTCAATGCTTTTAAACCCATCATTGCTTAGTTTTACCACCCATTCTAAATATCAACTTAATTTAGAATATACTTCTTAAGAAAACTACCATTATCCAGGTAACAAGGACCATATACCAAGCAAGTTGCATATATTATCCCTAATCCTTGATAACCAACTCTCTTAGAAAAGAAAATACTAAAACCCAAAAACGATAGTCAATGATTACAATCAAGTTTTTATGATGTTTTTCCCCATTATTTGTTAAAGCAAACAAATACTAAGAGTTAGCTACAAAAAGAAAAAGAAGTTTATCTATTCACCTTTATAAACTAATGAATATTTGAATGTATGTTTACAAAATTATGGACCTAGTGCAAAAGATCTATAATCCATTCCTCTTTATTTGGTGCTCTGATGTATATTTTCCCTCTGACGTGTTCTTAAGAATATATTCATGTCAACAGGATTCACTATTAGCGGTTTTTATCAAGCAGTGTCACCCGTGTGCTAAAAGGTTAAAAAGAGAAATTTAATGAAAGCAAAGTTCACTTTTAAAGTTACCCAAAACAGGCAGATTTTATAATGCAGATATGTACTTCTTAAATTAAACTAAAGAAGGGGCCTAGAGGTTAAGGTTTGATGGATTCTTGCACTAACATTAGCACCTGAATCCAGTGCCAAGCACCACACTTCAGAGAAAGATATCACAAAGGAGAAACACCCCACCAGGTTGTGGAATATTTCTGAACAGTGAATTTAGCCTTTTGAGTTGTGTCAATTGCCAGGTTCAAGAAGCAAGTCAGTTTTCAACGGAAGGTTATGCCCTCAACTTCACAATGAAAGGTTGTTCCCTGACTATTTCAAAGTTCCTTTCAGTTTAAAATTCTTTAGTTCTGTTTCCTAGTGAATGAACAAGTGAACAGGAGGTAAATTTATGAGAAAAGCAGATGGATCTCAATTCAGACATGGCTGTTTGCTGTTCGGCAGACCCATCATTTGACTGTCTTGGTGGTCCACGGTTGTTCCTCAAGCTCTGCAGGTTCCTGAGCTAGACTTTTTTTTTAGCACACATTGAGATGATCAGAGAATCCTGAAGACAGACTCATCCTAAATCAATTCACATGAAACTAATGTATAAACAAGATGCCCAATTTATCAACAGATAACAGATATCTTTATGGTCAGTATGTTCACATTTTGTAAAAATGAAAACATAGGACGTTTGCTAATAAAATACAACTGAGTCAGAATCTCAAAAAAAAAAAAGCAAAACATAACTAGGTGTCTTAACAAGTTCTTCAGAAGATTCTTACACATGCTAACATTTGAAAACCAGTGCCATAAAATACAACTTGAGAACAAAATCCCACATAAAATAATGAACTGGCCAAACAAATAATAAAACAAATTAATAAAAATCAATCATTTAAACAGACACACTAACAAATGAAACATATCCAACCATCTCACTCTCTCTAAATAAAACTTCTGGAAAATAGGTCCACACAAAAGAATCATTGGAATAAAATAGGGAAGTGAATGGCAGGGGACAACTGAATGTGAATAAAGGATAAAAGGATAGATATTTATACCTGGATAAGGATAAAATTTATACCTGGAAAAGGAAATTTCAGACTTTAAGATAGGTTAAGTTTCTGCTAGACAAGTGTTCTAGACTTTCTGACGTTTATCATGGAAATACTCTTAACAGTAACTAATTATTTTCTTAACATTTAAGAAAATAAGTATAAGAAACTTTAACCATAAGTAAAGAAACTCATGGTACAGATAGGATGGGAAGAGAGTAAAGCTCTCTTAATCATTTCCCTCCACAATTGTTGCTTTGTCTTCACTTTAGACAATCCCATTCACACTTAGAGCTTCAAATGTGATAACCCTGAAGATGATACACCTAAATCTCTATTTTTACCTTTGGATTCAGATCTTGCTTCAGCTCTCTCTTCCTCCTTTGCCCATCTTCATGTGGGTGTCCCACTGTCACCTCAAAATTGTTGTGTTTAAAAATGGATCATTGTCTATTTTCAGATCATTCTCAGGAGCATATGTCCACTCTTGGTGTCCTAGACCATACTGGCCTTTTCTGGCCCCTGATGGTTTTGTGTTTTCCTATCGCTCAATCAGGTTTAACCTAACTTCCTAAATATTACCTTTCTGCCCCACCACACACTGCAAAATACTAGGAATCAATTCAAAGTATTCCTTTCTCATGGGCATTACTTCTTTCTCAATTAAAAAGCATGTAATGGCTTCTTTCTACTAACTGTATCAAGATCCTTACAGGTTTGCTTGCTTCCTCTTAAGTTGTTATTATTTTTTTGAAACAACTTACTTCCCAGTGGAATTATTTGCAATGATCATCAATTCATACTCAAAATGTCTGTCATTGCAAAAACCCATATAAAACCCATCCTGTGGTTTTCTAGGAACAAATAAATATGAACATAAACACACACACACAGATTTTAAAGACAGATTTGGAATCATAACACTTTTATTTTTTTAACCTAACATTATGTCATTTTCCCTAATCAATATATCTATATTCATTGATTTCATGGCTTCATAGTGGTTCTTTGTAAAGATATAACAGCACTTATTTAATGTACTCCCTATTGATGGACATTTAGATTGCTTACAATTTTGTCTATTAAAAGCAGTGTTGTCATAAACAGCTTTGTGCGTACATACTTTAACCCCTTAGCAGATATTTCTAGAATTGGACTTCCTGTATAAAAAGGTATGATTTTTAAGTTTTTGATACTTTCTTTCAAATTGATCCAAACTTTACCTATCTGCTAACATTCCCCTGAGCATGAACATTGTGTGGGAGTGGCAGTCTCCCGATTCCTCAGTCTACCTTGGTTCTTAGGAAATGTATAACTTTTTAAAAAAATCTAGCAGGTGAAAATAGTATCTCACTGTTTTTTGTTGTTGTTTATTTTTTTGGTCACCATCTCTTTGATTATTAGTGACATTCTTTTGAGTGCTTGCGAGCTATTGTTGTTTCTTCATTTATGAATTTCTGTCCCTTTTATTATTGAAGTGCTTTATTTTTCTTTTTTTCCTACTAAGTAGTAGGAACATATTTTATATCAAACCTTTGTAGTATTATGCTGCAAACTTTTTTTGTTGTTTTTTTATTTATTTTTACAAGAGTGTTTATTTGTTTATTTGCTTTTTATTTTGCACTATGGTAGAGTTCTGCTAGATGAGGATTTATAAATATACCTTTAGTTAACATGTGGGAATTTCATAAAAACAATAAAGAATTTTAAGTCTATCATTCCTTTCACTTATGGTTTATGTCTTTGGACTGAAGCTTAGAAAACCACTCCGTGCAGAAAAATTAAATAATTATTCACTTTGTTTCTTTTCTGACCCTTTTTTTTACACTTTATTTATTTTGACATTCAATATTATTTTATATTAATTTCAGGTGTACAGCATAGTGGTTAGACATTTATATACTTTAAGAAGTGATGCCCCCTGACTGGTCTAGTACCCACCTGGCACTATGCATTTTTATTGCCATATTATTGACTATATTCCCTATGCTGTACTTCTTTTCTGACCTCTGAAAGCCTTTCTGTAAGTGCTACATTCTGACTATCCAACCTATTCCCTCTTCGACTGATCCTTTTGCCAGCTAAGATTGTCTTCTCACTATCCTGTCTCCCCATAATTCCAACCTCATGCCTATGTCTCTCGTCTTATTCAAGAAGGAATACCGTCCCAATGCTCCCAGACTTAACCGATACCCCAAAAGCCCAATTGCTTTGTCTATCTCAAGACTGATTGAAGACTCTCTTCTTCCTTAAATAGCTCTTCTTACCCTAACAGCCCTGATCCTTTTTCTTCACTTCATTCAAGTCAATGTCACACGACTTAGCATTTAATTACTCCCGTTTGTTTCATGTGTCACCTCTATTTCCTCAAACAAATGACCAACATCTGAAGAGCAAGAATCACATTATAACCTTGTTCTATCTTGTCCAACACTCCCCCGCCCGGCCCTCATACAGGGCTGACCTAAGGGAGACCTCCATGAACATGCATTAATTGATGATACATGCTATTTCACATTCTGAAATTCCAACTTTTAAATCCATTCTTAATAACTGTAGAATATGATATAAATGAGCACAGTACTAGACTGTAAGGTTTTTTTTTTGTAATTCATTGCACAAACACTGAAAATATCTTACTTCCCATGTCTTCAGACCAAACTTACACAAAAGTATGAGAGAAGGCAGATGTTCTCAGACACTTGTTTTTTCCTTGGTTAAGTCAATGTTGGCTTGAGAGGAACCATGTGAAAAAGCAAAAAGAAAGCAAATATTTTACAGAAAAAAAATGCCAAACACCTTAAGGAGACTTTCACTTTTATATTTTTCCTAGTTTTATGTATTTTTGGCATTGAAAGTGAGATATTATTTTGAAATTAAAAAGGAATAAAGAAAACGATAAAGAAAGCACAAATACATATGGAGTAGGTTTCATTAAATTTTCCTGAGGATCATAAAATTGATTAAAGGATTTTTAGAGAGCAAGACCATACATTCTTCAATCAGTAAATACTAATTAGCACTATGTTCATGTAGGAACTGAGAATTATATAAACAAGTAGCAGACAAGGATTTTTTTCACCCCTTCCCCCCCGGGAGCTAATGGCAGATACCAGAGGGAATAAAAAATGGTTCAGGGTCCAAAGATTATCTATCAGTAAGCAATATTAGAGTTCAGAATATGGAACAGTGGCTTCCATGTAGTCAATTGACATTTATTAAGCACCTACCATATGAACCTACTATATGCACCCACTAGATTACTACTGGTCTAATATTGATTGTCAAGACATTCTTACCAAATAACTAAATATTCTTGTGATGGGAAGAAATGGCAGGAAACTGAAATATAAAAAGGTAAGGAAACCTTGGGGAAACAGTATTAAAACAAGTATTGAGGATCACACAGCTTGAAGACCTTTGAGATGACCCTTGTGTTTTGAGCATAAAGAGCTTGGTGACGGTAGCCATTGTAGTTGTTAAGATTAACAAGTGGGTAAAATTAAAGTTCAATAATGCTACACGTGAGCAAGTTTGAAGGATCTTTGAAAGCGCAATGTAAATTGGAGAAACTGAAACAAAACTTAGTTCCTTCACTCTCCAGTGAATAGTCTGGAAAATAATCTGGTTACAACCCAATACCACACCCACAGCCAGTGCTGGCCTCACTCAAAGCACTTTAAACATGAGGATTAGCTGTAAGGAAGCAAAAGCTGACACTATAAACTGGCTTCGAGAATGACACTCTTTACCTCCACTAATTTAGACACTTTAGGGGGAAAACGACATCCTGGGAATTTAAATGAGGAAAGTGCAAGTACTGTGAAATAAAGCAATGTAAAAACCAGACAATGTCCCAATAGATTCATCTCTGACTGCAGGGTGAGGATTCTAAGGAGTGCTGAGAAAGACTTGCATTGCTTTCCAAAACAAAACAACAATAAAAATATACTAATGTAGGAAGTGTGAGAAATATGAAAGCAAAGCTCTCTACCTGATTTCAGTCCAGCTGATTGCAGTAATGGATGCCGGAGAAACATAATGGAAGAGCAAAGAAATATTTCAATGAATGGCATTGATGTAAGCTATCATAGGATTCGTGCTCCATTATATTTACGTATCAAGTCAATTTTAGTCACCCACTCCTTACCATTATCCCTGATAGCAATCTCTTGGAGTTAATGGTTCTTATTTATATTTTATCATCTTCACAATATGTTAATAATATATTGGCACTCTTTGCAGAACATTGAAACACATTACTGTTAGTCTAATATTGATTGTCAAGACATTCTTATCAAATAACTAAATATTCTTGTCATGGGAAGAAATGGCAGGAAACTGAAATATAAAAAGGTAAGGAAACCTTGAGGAAACGGTATTACAAAAAAGTTCTAGAACTTAAAAATTGGGCCTCTGGTAACCATTCTTAATACACTCAGAGTCCTTTTACCTAACCAAATTGCTCTTTTCATTTATGGTTATTAAATTCCTTTTATAGACTTTGTTAAAATGTTTCTACTTCCCCTAAATATATATAAAGTATGAAGTCTATTATACTATTGATGTTTAAGGATGGGTAAAAAATGGTGCATATTTAAGTTGTCAAAAAAGAAAATGCTAAACTCTCTGGTGTGTTGAACTAAGATCCCCCCTCATATACATCAAACTAAAATAAAAATTAAAAAAAACTATCCTTGCAGGCCCATATTTAGGAAAACTCCTTGAGTTTCAAAAGAAGTACATGCAACATAGCCATCAAATTGTGAAAGGGGTGATTAAGTTCTATGAAATGTGACTATATGAAAGAGATTTAAGTGTTATTAGAAATATGTGTCCTTGTTCTAACATTTCTTAGAGAAAGAGCAAACTATTGAGGCTTTATGATCTACCGACTTCTATACAGCTTTTAGTTAGTAAATATTTCTGTATCAGCCCAGAGTAACAACTTCTGTAGGTAAACTTCTGTTTTATTCTTTTCATTTCCATGTTTTTATTTTAATTAAAATTGATATAGGTAGTGGAAAGCAGAGCAAGCACAAAAGAAAAAAAAATAAATAAAATCAGATTTTGCCTACGTTCGTTAGATTTTACAGAGTCACTTTTTCTAGCTCAATGAACATCCCATGACATTTCCCCTATGGTCAGGTAACACCAAACAAGTCCAACAGATGAGGGCTCTCACAAAATACAAGTTTGCATTACTGCCAAAAAAAATAAAAATAAATAAATAATAAAAATTCTGATGTCCAAATTCTTGGGACAAAATATCTGCTCTAGGACAAAAATGCCTCAAATGGCATTCCAATCAATTAGGAAGATCCGGGCTGCCTGAAGCTGTCCTTGACTGTTGTTGCTCTTTCAACTTGGAATACAACATGACAGACACAGGAAATCAACTTGAAACATAAGTGCACCCAACATGAAACAGATGAGAAGCAATGAAATGGTAGCACCACAGACCCCAAGCATCCACTGGAAGCCCAGTGGTGGTGTCACAAAGGAAATGAGACACTTCTGCTTCTGCAAAATGTTAGGGGTTCCCTTTCAGCTCAAACCTCAACCAGGAAGTTCATCTTTTCACAGAAAAGAGCAGATTATCGTTGATTAAATTTTCAATATTGAAATGAGTACCTCGTACATATAGCGCAGCATTATTCATAACGGGAAAACAGTAGCAAAAAATCCATGCCCATTGATGGGCAACGTTTGCATAAAATGTGGTACAAACACCCTAGGAACAATTACCCTGACAATAAAAATCAAATACACATACACACACACACACACACACACACACACACACGTGTGTGTATATACACATGTGTGTGTGTGTATATATATATGTAATGATCTGTTGAGAATTCAAAAAGCATCCTTTCCATTGAAAAAAAAGAGTAAAATAACCTATTCATTGTGATTTCATGGGCTATAGATCTGTTTGTATGGTTGCATGAGCATAAAAAAATGCTATAGGACACCAATGATTTTATTATTAGTATTTGTATTGATGAGAGTTCTTGATGGAATGATGTGGTGTGCTCAACAAGATTATTATTTTCATTACATATCTTGAATTGTTTCACTACATACACTGAGTATGGATTACTTTGCAATAGAAAATTTATTAAACATTGAGGAACTGCATATACAGAAAGTCTTCTACAAATGGTAATAAGTACTTTGATGCAAAACAAATAAACAAACAAAAAAATCAACCATGATAGAGTAAAAATGCAAACATAAGAAAATAAATAAATAAATAAAAGAATCAGCACAACTTGAAAAAAACCAAGAGGCACCCAAACCAAAAACACGATTCGTTCTCTTAGCCACAACTGGGTTATTATCTTTATGCACTCCTTAGTGAGAAAGGCTATGAAGTTTACATCAGAATCCCATCTTATAGCATCTATCATTACTTTAGACATCTTTATACCGGCTTAATTATATAGGGAAATTATAAAATTTTCGTTCTGGAATAGGAATTTTGCCACTCTTACCTGAACTCTGAAGTTGTCTTTTCAAAATTTTTAGTTATAAAATCCATGTCAGTATTGTTGTGTACTATCATATGGCATGGGTAGATTATATTAATATAGGACTATTATATTCATGATTCTCTGTCTTGAATAAGCAAAATAGACAAAAAGGTGGGTCTACGACTCAAGCCATCTCCTAGCACCTTAAACTAAGTTCACCTCCTTATATGCCCAACTCTCTGCCAACCCCAGAAAGGAAGCCACTTATACAAACTGATGTTCTTGGCAATTGTTCAGGAATGGTCTTCCTACCAAACCACCACCACTTCCATTTAGCCCTGACCTACTTGCTTACTTTCATCCCCAAGTTCCAAGTACTAGCTACTTAGACTGTCTTTGAAATCCACTTCTGTCCGTCCCTGAGTTGGCACGTGTTCCTGAGCTCTAGCCAGTGTCTTGGAATGCAACAATGTGGCAGTTTTTGTTTGTTTTGTTTGTTTGTTTGTTTGTTTTTCTGCTCTTTCCTCTCCGCTTCTTTTTCTGTTTCAGGTTCTAACTTGGCTCAGCTATGGTTATCACAGTGTATCCAATTAGCTAAGGATGTAACCCAACTCCAGCCAACAATCCTAGGGTACCTAGCCTAGGGGCTCATTTATTTCAAGGGGGAAAGATGGGACAGAGAGAGAGTGCATCAACCTGTACATGTAAAGAAAGACATTTATTTTAACAAGTCTTACTTCTGGTACACAAAATGACTTGACATAAAGCATCACATAGGTAAAGATGACCCAAGCGACAGCGGTTTAAAAATTATTGCCTTTAGTGATGGAGTAGTACACGAGATGCCAGAACAACAGAGATGAATGCATTCTGAAAACCTCTCATTATGCACTCAGTCTGCACCAGGCACTCTACTGGACATTGCAGGGCACTCAAAGATGAAGACCCTGTGGTACTCGACCTCAGGAGTTTCAAAGAATAACTGTGACAAAATAACTGATGGGTAAAGGTGTGTTCAAAAAGCCAGAAATAAACTTATAGCCAAGCAAAAGAAAAAAAAAGGAAGAAAGTCAAAATTCAATCTCACTCTACCTTGAAAAGAAATGGGGGAAAATAAAGCAACAACTAAAACGATAACAGGGGACTGAAAGAGAACAGAAAGGAGAAGCAGAAGTTTAGGAGCTAAAGGCAAGAAAGCAAAGAAGGTGAATCCATGGGGTAGGGAGAGAAGAAAAACCTTGAGGCTAGGAGAAAGGAAGTGAACAAGAAAGAAGAAGGGAAATAGAAGGTGTGATAAAGGAAAAAAAAATTAGTTCCCCAGGAAAGACAATCTGAGAAAGGCAGGGGGATGTGGAAGATGTAAATGTAAGATGTAATGTAAAAGCGAAGTCATGCCAGATATCCATCCTAAATGAAATAAGGATGGAGGATAAAATGAACTTGCCAAAAAAGATGGACCATGAATAATAACAAAAATAGTAAGTAACCTTTCTTGGACCTCTATTGACGTAAACTACTCAATGACCATGTTGAAATCGAGACTCTTTTACCAGGTCCCACCCTCTAATATACACATGTGCTGAGAGTCCAGAGCACTAAGCATACTGCACATGTATCCTCCATCCAACTGCACTATGGGTCTCTAGGCACATTGGTGGCTCTCAGACATCACTGCTGTGTGGTTAGTACTTTGCATTGTGATGCTCATGCCAATTAAGTTTGCTGTGTTTATAAATTATGTTGTTTCCCCCTCTCACAGCCAGATCCTTTCTACATAGAACAATATAGCTTCACTCATGATAATATTTTTGAACATACAGGGATTTCATATGAATATTTTACATACAGAAATGCAAAGATATGTGTCAAAATTTGATTCCAAAGACTTTCCAAAAAACACTACTGAATCTAGTCAAAAGGTTCAATAATGCTTTTCTCCAGGTCCTCCCTAAGGACTAGTGATGGGTGAGTCAGGACAACAAAAGCAAATGTTAGAGATCACTAAAAGCTTTGACATGTGAATAAACAAAACAAAGCTCTACCCTGTGCTCATAAGCATTTATTTGATTTTTTTTTCCCTCACAGAACACCAAAAGTCTCAACTATATGACTCTCCATATCAAGTTCTAGATTCATGTTAAAGTTGTTTCCTAAAGATGGTTCTTCACTTTGTAAACCATCTTCTCCTTGCCAAACAGCTCTTAACCTTTGTCTTTGGAAAGGAAAACAAAAAGTCAAGTTCCAGAAATTTTCAAAAGTAGATTAAGAGTTGATACCATTTCCCTTTCTATTTTTTTCTTCTCTTTTATTTTTATTTTCACTTGTTAATTAAAATTGCAAAACTGTCATCTTTTTTTTTAATACTATGCCACTAACAACCTCATCACTAAAAGTTTGAGGATCATCAAAATCTCTACAGTGTGAACAATTATTATGAAATTATTTGGAGAAAAACCGGAGTCAATCAATACGATTTCTAAAGGATGCTATCAAGAAGAGCAGGAAAAAAGAGTAGGTATATAACTTGCATAATACGTTATCAATATATTTCAGATCATGGAAAACTATTACACTTTTAGAAGAAAACGAAAATTATTAGTCACTTTTGGTGAGACTCATCCCTTTTTGCAACCAACTAGCAGCAAATATACTCATCTATACATACATATGAACTGGAAAGAACAGGTATATACCCTGCTTCCCCGAAAATAAGACCTAGTCAGACCATCAGCTCTAATGTGTCTTTTAGAGCAAAAATTAATATAAGACCTGGTATTATATTATATTATATTACATTACATTATAATACATTACATTACATTATATTATATTATAAAGACCCGGTCTTATATTATAGTAAAATAAGACCAGGTCTTACATTAATTTTTGCTCCAAAAGATGCATTAGAGCTGATGGTCCAGCTAGGTCTTATTTTCGGGGAAACATGGTATGTCTCCTTAAGACTACTTTGTCCCTCTATATTTCTCTGCAGTAGACTAAATGTAGTCTCAGAGAAAATCAGACGGAACCATTGAAATAATCCTGAAAGTTTACAGGAAAGTGTGTGTGTGTGTGTGTGTGTGTGTGTTTGTGTGTGTGTTATGTATGAGAGCTATAAGCCAAAGCTGATTTATTCAATCTGTGGTGAAATTCAGTAAGATCTGGCTAGAGGGCTGGCAAAAAAACTTAAGTAATAAGAGACTCAAAATAATGGGTGATTATGGAAAGTCTCCCTCCAAGAGGGGAGTGGGAGTGAATTTTCAGCTGTGAGCATATTACTGGAGCTAGAGAGTCAGAGAAAACACCTTGATTAAGGTGGAAAGAAATGGCCATGCTTGGGGACTGGGATTCTGACTTCCCTATATTACTGGCATAAAAATGAAAATGAAGGAAGCCATGACACTTGGCTTAGGACTAGAAAGTCAGTGTCTTCAGGATATCCAACCACTTGTGTGAGTAACGGTGGGTCTGGCTGGAGTACACATACATGTAGCGATATGTGTTCTTTAAGAGGTACAGAGATTCTGTAGGGCTGAGAGGCTACCTCTGGATACCAAAGGAAGTTATCCCAGGTGAATAACCATTGACACTGGGATACAGGAGGCGGTGGCAGTAATAATTCATGTTAACAAACCCATGCCCCTATTTAGGGACAGACGAATTTAGAAAGATTATGCCATAAAATATTGTGCCACTGATTTGCCTCCTGCTTGTATCCCTAAACTGGGAGCCCAGGGAAACACCTGTTACATTCAACTTCTTTTTCTTTCCAATTGGTAAACAATTCTACCATTTGTACAATGAAAATAATTCTGTGAACCTGGCACCCAGATCTGGAACTCTCAGTTGTTCTCGCTGCCAAAGGTCAATCCAATGTGTCTGCTTTTGACATAGTTTAACCAAAGAATGTTAATGACATTTTCCAATACACTGCTGTTCTACCACGTGCCCCACTCCGGAAATTTGGGATTACTAAAATACAGAGATATCTTGAATGCCAAAAGGCCACAATAGGTGGAGAGATGGCCAGCTTTTCAGACTCCCAGACCACTTTAGTGACCCACAAAAAACACTGAGGCAATGGGAAAAATAAATCGCCTGCAAACTAAAAAGGAAACTGTGAAACCCAAATTAATAAACATTTGTTTGCATATCTACAAAACATAACTCATTGCTAACTTTATTTATCATTCTACCCAGTCCCTCAATAACCTTTCTTTGTACCTCAAGAATACTGTAGATTCAATTTTTTTTTCAGTTTGCAGTAACACCCACGTATGCAAGATGAGGGCCCAAAATTCACAGCACACATAAATTAATCTACTTGTATTGAGAGAGTTTCAACAGAAAACTTAGAAAACCTCTTTCAATATTTTATTAGGAAAAAAATCTAATTGGATGTGTGGAATGTCAATGCACATGAACAGGCTTGTTAGAATGTGGGATGTGGGCCTCCAAGAGTAGCCCAAAAATACAGAGGTTTTAAAATGACCCTTCACTTCTCCCATTGTTCAAAGAAGTCACTAAATGTGGATGAAAATTCTACCGTGTTCATTGACTTATTTCCTCTGACTTATTCCATATCATTTCTAACTTATCAACAAAGTTAAATACAAGAACAAGAACAAGCCAGAAAGAGAAAACTTCCCATTGTTAACATGAAGCTGTCCTAACAGTTAAACAATAAAGTTTAAAGGCAGTGGTTAACTTTTGGAATAAGTTGAGAAAAGAACATCAGAATTTTATTCTTTTCGGAATTCCCTGCCTACATTTGATTAAAACACAACATCCTTATGTCTAAAAGTACAGTCTGAATTGGTGTGTACAGCAATGGACAAGAGACCTAGCGGATGAAAGCCAAGAACAAGGTTAATCTAGGAACTGTCACAACCCTTCAAGGGACTAGCACCAAGCCAAAAACAAAAACAAAAGAAAAAGGTGTTTTTCTCATCTCTCAAGAAGAAATTGAATGTGCTGCCATATGGTGTGTGTGTGTGTGTTTGTGTGCGTGTGTGTGTGTGTGTATGTGTGTTTAGAGACTGGAAAACAAGTCTCTAGAATTTTATTCCAAGCTTTGTACACCCTTCAAATACTTGAGCTACTCAAAATTATTTGGGAGTTGAAAAGTATATTTGCTTGAATTTTAAGTTACTTTAATTTTACGTTATATTCTGGGTGCTAATTTCTGTAAATACTCAGTTTTAAAAGGGACAACCTGATAGTTTTTCAGACATCGATAAAAGTTTCAAATATGACTTACATACCTAAGAAAAGCGTTTAAGGTATCTTAACCAGTTCTAGAAAACAAGATTTTATTTATGGATTGTTATTTCCATATTTACAGTAGCTCCTAGACTCATTCACAAATCTAGCATTGTCAGAATTTTAATGATGCAATCCTCTTTCCTTCATTACCTCAACTGGTTTAGCCAAACATATGCATAACCATTCAGCTCTTATACCACCTGTAGAGAGAAAGTTAAATGAGGAAAAGGAAGCATCATACTGGTATTATTTAAGTTTTTGGATAAGCCCTAATTGTACCCACTCAAAGAAGAAAAGTAACCACAACGACAAAGCTGGCAATGCTAATGATTAAATGATGCCTGTCATTTGTCCCACCCCTGGGAACTGCTCTCCATCCACTCTCAGGTGATGGATGTATATCTCTCTGCGCACTGGATTTAGATGCGGCAAAGGATGCAGACTGTTAAATTTGTCAAATCACCGGAGCCTACAAAGCAGCATTTGATCTTCTCTGTAGAAAGCATTGGGGACCTGAGCAAAAACTCATCAATGGCACAAACACGAGGTCATCTCCAATACCACTAATATATCAAAGCATGCTCATCTAGCTCAAAGCCAAAGTCACAAAGGCTGAGCCTGGAAAAGATCTTAGAAAACCTGACCTAGAAACAAATTCATTGACACACAAATCAGAGAATTTCCCCAAAGAAAAACAGACTCCATTATCTTATCTATCTTATCATTTATTAGCTATACTCTTGAAATTTGATGTCTATTTGTTGTTGATGTTCTAAATTCCAAAACTTTATCAAGACATCTGGTTCCACATGTATATATTTTCTCACTAATAAAGAAATCGAAATGGAAAAAAACCAAAAAATTTAAATGTGAACAAATTCTCTACCGGTATCATCTTGAAAAAGAAAAATTAAAAACACAAACAAACAGGATCTAGTTTACCTCTGTCCACCCTTCTTTTTTTTTTCCTTTTTAAAATTACTTTTTAGTGTCTGAAATCTGAACATCAATAGCCAACTCTACAGGTTTTTTTTCCAAGGCCCGGAAAACAACTTACTAATAAATTTTCATTAGTATTAGTAATCCTATAGATTTATAATTTCTAGGAAGCTAGAGATTATAGTTTTCATGAGCAAATATTCTTTTTAAAAATTATAGTTAAAACGTACCATAATAAATAGAAATCTCTTTACTATAACATCCTTGCTAAAGAAATAGAAGCAAAAGTTGTGTCTCCTTCTGTAACTATGTAATGTTTAACACTGGCCAAAAAAAAAAAAAATGCAAAATTCATATAAAACTGATAATCATATTTTCAAATTATCTTCAAAAGAAACATACCACTGTCCATTTTACCCTAAGTTGCTGATCCTTATTAACTATCACTCTTTTGATTGGGGATACACGGCATGAAGGTTTTCTTACAAACATTCCACAGAAAGTAGCAAAAATGAAGAAAACATTTATAATTTCAAAACAAAAATGAGAAATTCACTTTGTTATTTGAATGTGAGCTCCCTGGGAGTAATTTTGATCTTCTCATCGCTTTCACACCTACTCAGTAACTATGTGTTTTCTAATTAAATGACACTACGTATTTAAAATAAAAATATATATTATAATTCTGTTTCCATTTTGAAAAATTATATTTTTTAATCACATCAAAACAGTTCAGCATTTTTCCAACTACTGCACAAAATAGTAACATATATCTTCAACACACGTATTACAACACATGAATAAGTTTTTGCTCTTGGTCTCCCTTCAGCTCCATCTTTACTCTTGCTGTGCAACAGCTATAGCATAAAAATGTCTATTCTCACATGCTTTTGATATTACACTATTTAATCACATACAGCTGTGGCTTATGAGACTGTTACAAAACACAATTTTAATGTAGTACTCGAAGCCAATTTTGGATAAACATCAACCATTTACTCTGAATAAGAAGTCCAACACTAAAAAGATTTTCTTTTAAAGGAAAAGACTGGTTTTCTTAGAATTTGGCATGGGCATAATTGTGACTGAGCCCGTTCTCTGCCAAAAAGACTGATAATGTCAAAAAGAATTGTGTAAAATCATATTAGTGCAAAAATGAAGCTTTCCAGAATTCCTGGAGCCAGAAAGACCTGGAATGAACTTAACATCCTTCCTTGTCTTCTTTTGCCTCCTTCCCTGAAAATCGCCCCAACCTCCAACCCTCAGATTTTATTACTTCATGGAAATAACCTTGGGTTATAATTCTGTTATTGTTTTTCCAAATTGAGAGAAAGTAAAAGAAAAATATGTTAGAAAGATACTATTAAAAGATAGACACATGGTGTTTCCCTTAAGTTTGGAATTATTCTGGAAAAAAAACATGAACTTTTTACATTTCTACTCCTTTTAAGTAGGCACTATACTCAGCATTGTGAAAACTATGACTACATTATAGCAAAGAAAAGACAATCCCAGTGATAATAAAGATTGGGGGGAATAGAGAAGGAAAAAAAACTGAAAAGGAATGGTGGCCCCTTGTTTCCATTTTTCTCTTATTTAATACCAATTAAAATTGTATACATTTTAAAATGAGAGAAACAAGGTTTATAATAGTTTCATGCTATCATGTTACCCCCCTGAAGCGAAATAAATATTTGGAGTGGTACCTAAAATTTCAAATGCTGAAAGAGTTTTTAGAAAACCAGTTTTGTATGTTTCAGCCTTTCAAAGGAAAACAGAACTTGGGAGTTTTCAAGGCTGTTTTAAAACTGGCAAGTTACCAACCCTGGCTATCAATGCAAATCTGGACAGGAAGTACTAAGGAAATTCTAAACTGATTCCCTCCCTCGGCAAGATTTTCTACATTTTCATGTGCAAGAAGTGTGTTAGGGGTTGTTTTGTTTTTGAAGGATCTGCACATTCACATCTTTAAGAACAGCCTTTGACCCACAGCAGCCTCTCTATTCCTTTGCCTACTCCTCAGCCCTTGTGTTTTCAAGTGTTTGCTCTTTCTATGGCACAATCGGTTGGGCTCCAGCTAGATTTTTAGAGACAGGAGGCAGTCGAGACTGCAGATGGTTGGAAATTCAGCCTGAAATCAGTGTGGGGTTGATGAATTGCTCCTTACACCTGACCCCAACTTCACACTAGGCTCTGAACACAATCTGAGTACCACCAGCCAAAGAAACCCCGTCAGGGTCCCATAGTCTGAAGCCTTGTTTCAAGATCTTCTGCGAAAGCAGATGGGAATGCAGTAGACTGATGTGAGAGCAATGTGATTAGAAACTGTGCCCTGGTTTGAAAGAAATACAGTGAACTGGTAAGGGTGTGGTACAGGAGGGAATACAAGCTTGCTGTGTGTGCTTGGGCGAATTATAAGATTTTATAAAGATGACTGAAGTTTTCCAAATATCACATATGAGAGAAACACTTATTTCTCTTCGGCAAGATATCAATTTGTCAGGCTGGGACCATGTTTCACCCTTTTACAGTTTTTCTTGTGCAACGTACTTGTTTTTCCAAGAAAACCCCCCAAAATACCTCAAATTCAGACTGAAATTCACCCTGGGTCTCAAAATACAGTAGCAACAGGTCTGTTGCCTTGAATGGGCTGTGACAAAATTATTGTGCAATATTAGGTTACAACTCAATCAAACATCATTATGTATATTATCATTACGTTAATGAACTATTTTTAAGTCCCCTTTCTCTAAAATTTGCTGATTATTCTGGGTGGCCTCCCAACAGCAAATTTGTTTTTGATGAATCTCTCTCTCTCTCTCTCTCTCTCTCTCTTTCTCTCTAAATCCAGTTACGTCTCTTATTTAAATATTATGACATGTCACCAAGATTTCTTCATTACTGCATAACCAAAAGCAATATTCCTTTTTGAAATTGCTTTTCTTGGTAGGGAAAAAAAAAAGTTGGTCAAAAAGAAAATTAACAACTGACAACTTTTAATGAGAGGTCTGGGAAAGTAAGCATAGTATAACAATATTGCTACAAGGTATAGCTACAAGTCAGCCACTGAGTTTTCATTGTATTTAACTTACACATAAACTTTTCTAATATAACATTTTAAGCACTTGGAAAACTATCCTAAGGGACAAAAGCATAAATATCTTATTCCTATTCTTTTTTTAAGCAACAAATTTCAGAGATTTGTTTTACTATAATGGAAAAATAAGAGAAGCAGAGAAGGCACAGAAGTGTCACAAGTTTTTCTAAAACATTAATTGCATTTGAGAAAAGGGAAAGCACTTGCATTTACTTAAAAACCCCATTTTCACTTTGCGTTATCATAAGGAAATAGTAGCTGTATCTAGCACACATATTTAAGAAGAAAGAGAAGTTTCCACATTTTTGCATTTTCTTAATGAACACAATAATAAACATTTCAGTTCTTTAAAATCCCATGAAAATTGTTCACCCAAAACTAATGTCGTTAAATAGCTTTTGTGGATAACAGAAAAACATCTGAATTTAGAAAACAGTTTAAGGTATGATATCAGCAGAGTAGGACTGTTATTATGAACCATAGAATGCTATTTTTATCAACCATAAATATTCTTTATATAGCAGCATCATTTTAAATAGCAATGATTTAAAAGTAACGTTATAACTACAAGTCAAGGCTAGAAAACAGTGGATTTTATGAATTCCACCTAGACTCACCAATAGATACAAGTGACATGTATTTCCTTACTATAGATAATATTTTGAGATATAAGTGTAAAAGGAGTAAAAACTAATACTGACATAACCCAGTGGTTTTCATGCTATACTGAGGCATGATAGTACTATTTTATATAGTACTAACATTGTCAGAAAGTCTTCACCTTTTAAAATATGATTGTACATTGACCCTTCTTCCCATTCTTTGTGTGCCCAAGTTTCAAAACAGGGCACATGTTCACATCTTTAGCTTCCGAACATCTTTAGTCATTCCCGAACCGCTGTAACAATATTCAACAACTTCACAGCACTGTCGAAATTTTACAACATAATAATCAATATGAGCTTCCACGATAACCAAAGTAGCTGATCTTTTATTCCCTACCACCCTGATCTGATTACCTCAATATCAGCTTAGGTCGCCTAATGGATCTAACTTCTTTAAAAATGTTCCAGAAGTTGATGGCTTTGACTAGCTTGAAAGTAACAAGATCCAGATGCTGCCTGTCTACACAACACTAAACTATATAGGACCCCAAAACAGCTTTTATTTTAAAAGTCCGTCTATATTTTTCAGGCTCTCCTCTTTTCCCTTACCATTCCACTTTCCCTTTTTACCCCAGTCACACACACACACACACACACACACACACACACACACACACAAAACTTTCCACCAGTGTAGCTCATCCAGCATCCTGTGTATAATATAATCTGCATGACATTATTTCCTGCTAGTAATAGGTTAAAAGAAATCTCAAGCAGAAAAGCAATTATTCCATTCATTTTGATCTAAAGTATTGTGTTTTTGTTTTTTTGTTTTTTTTCCTGAACATACTTCATAGTAGAAAACAAGGACCAAAAAGAAATCGTGAATTTTGAAACATTTGGAAAAATTTAGCCAAATGAGTCAAAGGGATGGAATGTCTGACATTTTCATGCAATCCTTGAGTGTGTTGTTTGTGTTTTTCTGTGGGGGGGATGAGAAATGATTATAAATTTCCCCTTTTTAACTTGTCCTTGCTTTGCCATTTCCTTGAGGAAGGCAGGCAGTGTTCTCTACCCAATCCCCAAAGAGTTAAAACTCAAGACACTGGAGCAGAAGCGCTGGTCTATTTAAGCAGCAGCCGCACAAACTAAATGCTCACAAAGGCAAAAAGCCATGTGAGTCGACCTTGGAGGGGCAGGGTGAATCACAGAGCGATGGGAAAAGAAAGACATAAAACCAGCACTCTTTAATATCATATCGAAAGTCTGCTGCCTGGTCTGATTCACAAGTAGGCATTGTATGCTTGAGACACAATACACGAGAGATAACTACAGCGTGAATTACCAAACCCTAACTACATCAACGAGTACTGGTGACAGACCAGATCACTCAGGCTCGCCTTGTTCACGCTCAGCATATTTATTTATTAAGAAGACTGTGGAGTCTGGCAAATGCAATACAAAATAATATCCTCAGTAAAGGGATACAATCCATGCCTTCAAGGTGGGAACTTGACCAACATTTTTCCCCCAAATCAAGTCCAATTTAACTGACAAATTGGAGCCCTGATTTCACACCTGAGAGTCTCGCTTTTCTGAACTGCAAGATAAAGTTCATGGTTCGCACTGCCCATGGCTTAGTTACTGGGCTGGCCACTGCCCCCCTAATGATCATCTGAGCACACACTTAAAAGCCTGGAGCATTTAACCAATTCATGTCCAATTACCATCAGTTACATTTCATCCTGTCAAGACCCAAGCCTCCTGATGGCAGCTAACACAGAAAAACAGAGCTTCGAAAAGTAAGGAACGCCTATTGTAAACCTCCAAAATTCAGTCTCTAGCATCCGGATCATCCTCAATATAAAATAAAGGATGTAAGGCAAATAGAAAAACAAAAAACAAAAACGAAAATACACCCAAACAAACTCCAAGAGACTTTAATTCGCTGTCCTATCCCTTCAACACTCTGCTTTCATTCTGTACTTGGCGAATAAAAGTTTCAGTCGCCCCCACCCTGGCGTGTCCTATCCAGGGGGAAAAAAACCTTTTAGAGCCACAAAGAAAGAACAGCTCACCAGAAAAGCCCCTGAAATTGTATTCTTGTGCCTCATAATCACTGTTAGGATCTCCTTTCTAACAACCCTGCCCATCTGCAAAGGACTTTATAGACATCAGGAACAGTTATGCTGCCAAATAACAACAAAAGAACTGGAGTGAAACTATTATCTCCCCTTGAAGAGACTGCCACAATCCCGGGCTTGCTTTCTTCCTATATTCTCCTCTGCCTCATTAACTCCACTGGTATGTTACTAATTTCAAAGAGGCAGGAAGAGAGAGGTGATGGGGGGTGGGGGGTAAATAATCACACGCCTGTCTGTTTCCCATCCCAAGTGCAGGATAGCACACTGATTGCCAGACTCTGGGTCAAGCCATACCTTGGTTTGGAGATAATGAGGATAGTAGTAAGTGTACTGGGGGTACATTTGTGGCTGGTCCAGGCGTTTGCCCATGTAGCTGGAATCTTTACCTCCGAGGCAGGGAACTGGATGACAGGGTATAGTGCCCCAGGCCGAGCTTCCTCTTAAACCACTATTCCTGACAGTCCCGATGACTGATGAGGCTTCTGAGATTCCCGGTCTTCCACCACTCACTAGTTCCAACACAGCAAGAATATTAAAAAAGAAACACACCAAAAAAAAAAAAAAAAAGGAAGAGTGGGATCGGTCGGAAAAAACCCACACACAGCTTTCCCAGATCTTGCCTGCCTTCCCCCAGCTGCCGGGGTCCACTTGGGATGAGGCAGTTTGTTCTCTGCCAGGCTGTCTGTAGTGATGTCAATTGCCAGCGTTTGTAAAGGAAAAAAAAAAAAATCAAAGTCCTTTTAACATAACTCCGAATCCTTGCAGATCAGCTTCCTGTCTCCTGTGTGTCTCTTTCCTCACCTTAAAGAAAAAGAAAATAAAAAGAAAGAAAGAGAAAGAAAGAAGAAAAAGAAAAAAGGGGGGGGAAGAAAGAAAGAAAAAGAAAAGGGAAAAGAAAAAAAAAAAAAAAAAAAACCTTGCACAGCTTAGTTGCTGCTGTCTCCCTCCCAGAGTGACATGGTGTTCGGGGCTTGTCCTGTCCTTTCATTCACTTCCCCTCCTTCCAGCCGGTGGGTGGAACCGAGAGAGCCTCTCCAGGGAGCAGCGTACGCAGTCCAGAAGGCTGCAGTATTTCCTCCAAGAAAAAAAAAAAAAAAAAGCTGCTTCAGCCCCTGCTGCAAGCAAAGTTCCGATTCCCTCTGCTGGCTATCTCGAATAGCAAAGCGATTTTTGCAGCAAAGCTGCTGCCGCTGGAACTGAACCCAGGGAACTCAGATGCGGGCGGTGGCTCAGTTCTTATCCTTCCCTCCATCTACTCCACAGAAAAGCTGCCTTCTTTTTTCTTCGTGCCAAGTTTAAAGGTAAGCTACACTGCTAAACAAAACACTGAAGACCATGGGAGGGAAGAGAGGACGAAGGGAGGAGAGTGAAAGGGGAAAAAAAAAGGCAGAGGGACTAACCTTGCTGGCAAAAACGCAAAAAGTGTGCCCGGTTGCTTTCAAAACCTATTAACACACTAAAGCCAGATGAATCCAAGACCTGGTTTAGAAACTAACCTTTTACTTCTTGGAAGACATGGAAGATGCTAAGTTTTGAAGCAATTTTAGAGTCTACTCCAGGACTACTATTAACAAGCCATGCATCACAGATCACAATGACCAACGGATCATAGCAGAATAATCATTCTTCTCATTACATCCATTTTGTGAAAAGCAAAAGAGGTGTTCCCTCAGATTTATGAACTTCTTTATAAATAAAATCACCAGATCTCTCATTGTCTAGCCCTTTATGATTAGTTTGATTCACGGATGCTAGAAACACTTTATTGATATTGTCACACACACAAAAAGACAAAAATCATAATTACTTGGCAGGGTTTTTCCCCACTAATAATAAGTAATATTCTGACATGTCTATCAGCTGCTGCATTATAATACAAATTGTTTCCGAGAAAATATATTTCCTTAAAGGGTCCCTTTTCAAGGCAGGCGAGGCTAAAATTAGACGTGCCAGCTGTGTTTTGCTGTCGAGTGCTCACGCATGCCCAAAGCGTGGGCAGGCCGATATTCAGCTCTTCTCTACTTTGTCAAGTGGGCTCTGTTCTCCCCAGCCCAGAGTCGCCTTTTCAGATAGCAGGTTCCTGGTACAAATCCAGCTTCCTAGTCAAGCAGAACAGAGAATCTGGGTCCAATGCACAACGTGGCATCCATCCACATACAAGCCCCACCAGCCCTGAGACAAGTGGCTTCTGCTCAGGGGTCTAGTTTCTGGACGCTGTGTGAGTGCATGTATGTTCCTTGGAGAAAGATAAGAACGGTGAGTAAAGAGTTTTATGTTTGACTCCTGACAAGAACAACAATCAGAAGGAAGGAGAGAGAGTGGGAGGGTACGTGTGGGGAACCCTGATAGCATTGTAACTGAGAAAATGAAATCAACGCCACTGATGTTTAAATGTGTTATTCTGGGCCTCAGTTGTCTCATCCAGAAAATGGAAATAGTGCCACCTTATCCTCCTGAAGGTGGTAAACTGAATCAGATACTAAATAAAACCGCAAATGATTTAAAAATATGTCAGTGGCCTCTCCCTGCTGAGACAATAAAGTCCCAATTCTTGGAATAGTTTTCAAGATACTTGAAAACCCCACTTCTTTCTCCAGACTCAGACTCTAAACTCTGCCCCTTACATTCTATACCTGAGTCAGAGTGAATTGCTTTTAGGACTGGAAATTACTCTCAGGGCCTTCTGTCATTTCCCTCTGTCCAAAGTGCAGTCTCTGACCCTTCAGCCCCTCTTTTAGGTCTCCGCTACAGAGTAGCTTTCCCTGAACCCTCACTTCCCCGTTGCACCTTTCATTTGCCCTAATATTGTGCTTATCCTATGTAACTGCTTGTTAACTGCATGGGTCTTCAATGATTCTCTGAAAGCAACAGGAAAAACAGGGAACTCTTGTTGCTTTCAGAGTTTCAGTGTTGCCATCACTCTTGTTCACCTTCATATTTCCAAAACTGGTGTGGTGTCTGGCACAAAATTTATGCTCTGTAAATGTTTGATGCATAAGACATCTTAAACATGACAGTGCTAACCCAACTCATATTCTTCTTCCAGTACATTTCTGGGTGTGGGGGATATGGTGATACACAGATCAGAACAAAGCCCTTCCTTTATGGAGAGTATACTCTAGTGTGTTGGGGGAGGTAAGCAAAGGAAGAAGCAAGGTAAATAGGCAACACAAGATCAGGTGACATTTAGTGCTGTTACGAAAACGTAAAGCTCAGGAAAGAGAAACAGTCACAGGGATTCCACCTCAAATAGGATAGTCAGGAAATGCTGTCCAAGGAGGAACTCCAGGGTTAAAGGAAGAGGTTAAACCATGTGCTGGGTGTTGTATACTATGAGAGTACGTAGTGTGCAAGCTTTGGTGCCCACGCAAATTGCCGTGGTCCAGTCCAGCCTCTGCTGAACCACGCTACCTCCATTTTCTCACCCATTCAATGTCACTACCCACTTCATACAGTTACTATGAGAATTCACCAAGACAAACACGTGAATCATTATTATAACAACCATGGAATATACTGGATGTGCTCCAAATATATCAGCCTGCATCTGGGGGAAGAGCATTCCCAGCAGAGGGAGAGCAAGTATAGAAAGCCTGGCAGCAGGAATGTGTCTTTGGGATGTGTGAGACATGGTGCAGGGGATGGAACTGAGCAACTGAGGAGTGGCCTATAAAAATGATGTTGGAGAGGTACCCTGAGAAGAGACCGTACAAGCCGTGGCGAGAACTTGGTATGGAAAGCTAAATTAGTGACAGTTGATAGTCTATAGCCAGGACTCTCTCCAAATATTCTGACTTGAGATCTAGTCATCTTCAACTATGGAATGCTGTCCTCCTAAATGACCTGTTGAGGTTCCTCCAAATTCTATGACCTATATGATCAGCATCCTGGAATGCTTCTGCCAATTTTCCCACTATGGACAAAGGACATCAGTATTCTTTTATTAATAAGTAGTCTAGATATTCCTTGAAGGGAAAGGAACACGGTCTTATTTACAAACGGATGGCAAAATAAATAACTCCTCAATCCAAGCAATAGTCCACTTATATGTAAAGTTCCCAGCATGTGTTGATGCTATCTACAATTTCTACACAAACTGTCACTTTCAAAATGCTATTCTGTTTTATTGGATTAGTGTTATGTTCTGGGCATCAATTGTCATTAGCCTAAGATCCTTCACTGAACATTTTCAGCTTTTCTGAAACAATGCAAAGATGGTTTACCATTTGTGAAGATGGCAAAACCCATGTTTTATTTATTTATTTATTTTCCCTCAGGATATAAGTATCTATGGCAATTTGGGAGGGAAGATACTCGTGTAAGAAATAGTTTTTATATCATGCTCGCTCTGTTGGAGCAGTAATGCTTGCCATTTAAATGATCAAGTTAAGGTAGGAGGTAACTAGTTTAAGGCACTCTCTAAATCAGAAGCCAGCTGTGTCCCATTTGCCAACTAACCAATAAATTTTGTACAAATTTAAGAGCAGTAAACTGCATGCATCAAAGGGCATGGACTCTTTTAGATTCACGTGACTCACCGCACAGACTGGAGAGGCACTCATTTAAGACAAGTTCTTGGTTAACGTGATTGAGACGATGCCTCAGACATACCATCGCATCCAGAGGTGGAGAAGTGATGGTGCTCAAATAAGAGTCAGTTGGGTAGACATGGAGACTCTCTTCTCATTTGCCCTTGACCTACCCACTCCAAGAAAAACTGTCCTCTCTTTGGGTGATTTATTTTTTAAATTACAAAGATTTAGTCAAAAGCAAAGGAAAAGGACAGTACTGATATAAGAAAAAAAAATATTAATTGTACTATCTTTGAAAGCAAATATACTATTCTATCTTCAAGAAAACCATTCATCACCTTGAATAGTTTTTGTTTTGTTTTGTTTTGCTTTGTTTCGTATTTTGTTTTGTTTTTTAATTTGGCACTGTCTGCCTTCTTTGTTCAAATTTGTGAAATCCCTTTCAAGCACAGCAATTACCAAAGGACTATAAACATAAAAGTTGCTTTAAAAAAAAAGAAAGAAAGATGGTTGATTGCAAATTCCAATATTAATGTTACGGCTTTCTTTCTCCTAGTGACCATTGGTTAATGGTTTAAGAAAATACTTGAGACAAATTAGGAGAAAGAAACTACTAGTGATTCAAGCATGCATGGTCCAAATTTAAATTGTAATAGAATATAAAAACATTAATCTAGATAAAAACAATCAAATTTGGCCTTGAAAGAAAATTTCAAGCTTCAGGATAAAATCATAATGGACTATAGTTAAAGAACATTAATCAAGTATAAAAGCAAAAATTATTCAAAACAATGGACATTAACATCAACAAAGTTTTATTGAACATCTACTATGTGCCTAAATAATTGAGCATACCACTATCTTCCCAATCTTGTCCTCAGGTAGACTTCATCCAGTAGCTATCAAACATCAACCGTTCATACACAACCTTAATGTTTTTCTCATATCTGAATACCAATTTTCAACAAAAGTTATTAAATAATTTTCTTTCAGTAAACTCAGTTTTCTTTCCATAATGCAACTTTATTATAATTTGAAGCAGTAATACACATGAAAGCTCATGTTTATTTTGTTTCTACTATCTTTTCAAAAAAATACACACTATCCTCTGACTCTCTATATACATTTTTTTTTTTTTGTAGCACTTAATACATCTGGTTTTCCAGTTACCACTAGGATTACCAAGACTCACATTTTTCCACTTCTTTGAAAGGAGGCATGACCATGTGGCTTGGTATAGCCAATAAAATATGAAGCAGAGTCGACATGTTTCGAAGCTTTTAACTCTTGCTGTTTAATTCTCCAGCCCGTTCTTCTCTGATGGAAGGCTGAGCTATTATGGAGAAAGCATCTTGGAAGGCTAAGAATGACTACCTTTGAATAGTCACCTGGACCAGCCACTGACTTGTCATGAGCAACCTTTATTGTATGATGCTATTGAGATTTGGTGACGTCACCACAGTATCACCTAGCCAACCCTCTCTAACATGACATTACTTGTAGCTTCAGTCTATATTTGTGGGTTTGCTTGTTCGAATACCTCCCCCACTAATATCTAAGGTCCCCAAGGGCACGGGATGTATCTGTCATGTTCATTGCTATATACTCAGCACCTAGAACAGTACTTTGGATGAAATACACACTTAAATGTTTGTTTAAGTAAATAAATAAAATGTTCACCTAAAATCATCTCATTTATCTATCAGTGATTAATGTATGATACTTTATGAAACAAAAAAAGGGAAAATGAGACGTATGCTCAAAAAGTAAAAACTGTTCTCTAGGAGAACTGCTACAGTACTGAGTGTGTAAAGGAGGGAAAGGTTGTGTTTTTTGTGCTGACTATTGTGTGTGGCACTGGGGTGTGGGGTTGACTAGTTAAGAAAGAAAGAAAGTGAAGTAGGAAATGCACTAAAATACAAATGGCTTACTACATATTAGACTCTGTAAGAGAAGTTTATAAATGTTTCCTCAGTTAAAACTCACAAGCACCTGGAAAGTCAGTATGATTTTTCAGATTTTACAATTGAGAAAATGGAGATGGAGGGGGTTTAACTATCCTATCCAAGTTCACCCAGGTATAACATGGTAGAGGACTATTTCTGACTCATTTTTGTATCGAGCTCAATCCCAGGCTTTCTGCTCAGTATCGCTGATTGAAATTGTAAATGATTCATATCAAAATTGGATGAGATAATCTTTGTACTTAAAACAGAAAAATCACAGTCCACATAAAAGTCTTAAATAAGTCAGTGTGTCTTCATAGAAACAGATGGTGTTGAACAGACAGACAACTGGAAAGAAAGAATATGGCCTTCTATCAAATAGCATAAACTGTATTTGGATGTCAGGCGTGATGGTGAATTGTACATGTCAACTTGGCTAGGCTGTGGTGCCCCGTCAAAGACGAGTCTAGATGATGCTGTGAAGTATTTTTTAGATGTCATTAGCATTTAAATCAGTAGCCTTTGAATAAAGCATATTGTTCTCCATAATGTGGGTGGGTCTCACCCAATCAGTTGAAGACTTTAAGAATAAAGGCTGAGCTCCTTCAAGAAGGAAGGAATTCTATCTCGAGACTACCTTTGGACTCAACAAGCCTTTGGACTCACCATGTCTCCAGACTGCCAATTTAACCTGCTATTTTTTTTTATTTTTATTTGCCAGCCCCACAATCCCATGAGCCAATTTTTAAAAATCAATCTCTGTATCTGTGGACACTTTGGTCAACATTGCTCAAGCAGTAGTTGACCGTAATCAGAAGTGTCTGGATGCTGATGGTAACCACTTTGAGCATCTCTTGTAATTGCAGAAGTCAAATGTGATTTGTATTCATCTTTTGTTATTGGTATATAGTGAGTATTACAATTTTAATACAGTTTTCCTTCCTTAAAATGTATGTACATTTTCTTGGCACATGCGCACACACACACACAAACACTTACACATTTACTGGTTCTGTTTTTCTGTAGAACTCTGACTAAAACAACAGGTTAATACAAAAATAGGAAATATGACAGCAATGACGGTCAGTGAAACGGGCACTCTTACATGTTCCTAATAAATGCCTATAATTCTATTAATACAGCTTAACACAGTATATGGCCTTAAAAATCTTCACCCTTTTTACCCAGTAATTGTAGTTCTAGGAATCTAAAACAGACAATCATTGGAAGTTTAAGAATATGAAATTAGGAACCTAAATGTCCAACTCTAGTTGGTTAAACAAAAGCAAAATAGAATATAATTCAACCATTAAAATGATACTTAGGAAACATTTCGACAGTATGGAAAATTAGTTGAATACCTGATGGAAAAAAATAACAATAAAACATTGCATACGCTTTCTACAGTGAAATATAAACACATGGAAAAGAGAACAAAAGAAGAAGTACATCAAAATAAAAACGGGAACTTTTTCTCTGTGGTGGGGTTATTGGTGATTTTACTTCTATTATTGATAAATTTTTGAAATTTTCCAATTTGTCTTAAAATGAGCATACATTTTATTTTAAATAAATATTATTTTTAAATAAGTATATTTCTAAATAGGGTTTTATTAGCTAATGGGAAATTTGTAAACACCTATAGGTGACAATATCAAAATAAATTACATGTGTAGTTCTAAGTCTAGGAGCATCAATTTACATCAAAATGTGTCAAAACTCTCATCTAAGACCAAAAAAAAATAATTCTCATTTAATGAAATAATAACAGCTAACAATGACATATTTTCTAGAGGATTAAAATAAACCTGCCTAAGTATCCAAGACTTTCTTTTTTAAAACACATCAACTAATTCTGCCGTGTACTTCTAAGTTTCTCATAAAGTTATTTGTAAAATGTATGTATAGATAGATAGATAGATAGATAGATAGATAGATAGATAGATAGATAGATAGATAGATAGATAGATGATAGATAGATACATCTGTGTCAGCTTGTTTACAATATTTTGTAGAAATAGGGATTTTTTTTTTTTGGTGTATCACTATGTCTCCCTGTGTATTTCCATGCAAAGAATTCCACTAGTTGCAGTCCATTGAGCCAATTTTGTCTTGATGTAGGTGGCAAATTCTGATGGCCCTTTTTGCAAGCATACCTTCTGCCATGACTTGTGCCATCAATGAACCAGAGCTTTAGAAACCACTAGCTAAAAGTTTCAAAGTAGGAAAAGATGAATAGCTGCTTTATCATGTGGAAAACACATTTTCTAAAAGGAATATTATCACTTTGTATTGACCGCCCAGTTTCCAGCTGCCAATAGCTAAGCAAGTCGGGTCAAAATGGCCAGTTGTGATTGGTGGCACTGATTCTTCTCCCTAGAAAAATCCAGACTTGCACAAGCCCAGGCTGAAAGCTACTTCTAATTAGAATTACCAGATAAAATACCATACATCTAGTTAAATGTGGATTTCAGATAAATGATGAATAAGTTTTTAATGAGTATGTCCCAAATATTGTATATGGGATGTCTTCCAAAATATTTAGACTATACTTATGAAAAGTATTCATTGCTTGTGTGAGATTCAAATTGAGCTGAGTGTTCTCTAGTTTTTATTTCCTAAATCTGGTAAACCTACTCCTACTTGATGCACGGAGACAGTTTACAGGACTTTCAAGGACACAAGAATTGGCAGAGTTCAAATTCAATGACAACTAGCAATGATTAATATTTCCAATCCTCGTGATACTCAAACCAGGTAAACCAAAAAGGTCCCTTCAGTAAGTCTTCCTTAAGAGAAGTCAACCCCAATCGTGTGCCCACTATGAATCCATACCATGTTCCAGGAGCTCTGTTTTTGTTGTAATTGTAAACAGGTTTCTGATTCTTTTTGTTGTTTTGTTTTAGCATGAGGGAATTTTTTTTTCCCAAAACTGTTATTTACCACAATAAAGTGCCTAAGAAGAATGAGATGCCCTGATTCCCCCTCCCTGATATTAGAAAGATCCAATTTAGAGAACTGGGCAAATGTGCAAAATATGAGAGGAAAGGAGAGGAAGGGCAGTGCTCCCCAAAGTGTGGTCCACAGACAGGTGCTGGTCAGCAGACTTGTGTGTCGATGGCCAGCAAGTACAAGGATCTAGATTAAGTGTCTAGCAACTAAGTGTTATAGCAATTTTCAGAAGAGTTTATGTCTCTCGTCTCTAAATAATAAAAGTTCGGACTGTTGTCTTGAAACCCTGCTTTTTGCATTTCACTTTCTAGTAATTTCTAATGTAGAAGATGATACAATTAAGTTCACGAACTCATCCTAGAAAAGTGCTACATGCCTCATTGCTGAACACCACTACGGTCACCTTCAAAGGACTCCTTTTAGGAAGCTGTGTATTGATGCCTTGCCTAGTCCACCCTTTAAAGCAATTTTGGAGCTCTTTTTCTGGAATGGCCACGAGAGCTGTCGTTGTATTATTATCCTTGATGTCCTGAATGTCACCAAAATTCCTTTCAATATTCTTCCTTTCAATATTTCCTTTATCTCTGGGTAAAGAAAGAAGTCACTGGGGGCCAGATCAGGTGAGTAGGGAGGGTGTTCCAATACAGTTATTTGTTTACTGGCTAAAAACTCCCTCACAGACAGTGCCCTGTGAGCTGGTGCATTGTCATGATGCAGAGCCATGAATAGTTGGGGAAAAGTTCAGGTCGTCTAACTTCTTCACACAGCCTTTTCAGCACTTCCAAATAGTCAACTTGGTTTACTGTCCAGTTGGTACAAATTCATAATGAATAATTCCTCTGACATCAAAAAAGGTTAGCAACATCGTTGCAACAAGTTTGCCAACTTAATTGTCTGACCTTGCATTTTACAAAAAATATCAGCTTTTTTGTTCAGTTAGAAAAGAACAAAAGCCAGTCTTTCATGACAGTTTGAAAAGTACTGATCTAGAAAATATACAATTGCCTTATTTCCTTTAATTTCCATTTGCACACTACTAGTGGTGAAAAAGTTACATTGATATATTTTCTAATTGCAGTGTAAAGAATAATGAAACCTGCAAAAACTACAAAGGACAAATTTAATTCCCTCAAATTTACCTTTCTTTTTGCCTCACTTACTCTCTTTTCTGTGTCTCTCCCTTACCCTCTAACCCATGCCACCTTTTTTGACCTCAGGGAAGATATATAAGAGTACAAAACCCAAAGCTAGGACGTGGGGGGCTTCTCAGCTCTGAATGACTGAGCCTGGCAAGATGGATTCTCCAGTAGGAGCCTCAGTTATCTTGTGTGGGAAATGCAGGTTGGATTTGGGCATTTAAGATCCATTTCTGACTCTGATATTCCACAATGCCAGGACACGCTTGTTGATGAGACTGCATCCCCGTGGCTGCGGGGGTACACTGGCTGGCCCCTGAATGAATGGCCAGGCTTACTCCCACAGCACAAGGTGGACACTCTTCAGCCAGGCACTCTATGTGACGCCCAGCCATTCCCAGCAGCTGCGTGCTGGGAGGCCCCAAATCCAAAAATAGCCCCACAAATTACAATTTGCCTTCCAGAGATGACATCTCCATGAACGGCACTAAATCACGGCCATACGATTAGCCTGACACTTTTGGCAGTACCTCGAAAACAGTTTAATCTCTGGAAGTCTAGATGCACCATCCATCGCATCCAGGGGCCTCCAGTATGCCGAAAGTTGATGCTCATTATACAGTCAGGAAACATAATTATTCGTTTTTCTTTAAGGAAGTTTATGACCGGAGGTAATGGGAGGAACATAAATGTACTGACTGTTTACTGAGACCCATAAATGCTAACAACACAGACAAATAATTGTCACTCGGAGATTTGTTCTTGCAGTGGAGAATCTTCATTTTTAGCAATTTAACTACTAAAAGTTTACCCACCTTGAGGGGAATTATTTAGTAGGAAATAAAATTTAGTACCTTATTTCATTCCCTCCTCTGCCAACTTTCATCCTTTCAGAAAACCAGCTTTCACATAAAATGTGCAGAAGGTAGCTTGTTCCATAGGTCAGGTAAAACTAAGAGGTAATCAGTGCAAGCTAAACCTCTAAATAATAATGCCACATTTTTAACATTAGCAGAGCTCAGGTTCAAACTTAACTAATATGCTTTCTGTTTTCCTGTTTGAGAGAGAAACTTTGTTACTTACAAATGATCAAGAAAGGGGGAATAAAAGAAGTTAGATTATTTATTCTGACCAATTAATGAAAAACACAAGTGGTGAAGCTCAGGTCAGTATTTAACAAGTACAATCTAAAGCTCACACATCTCTTCAGAGCTAAGAACAGTGTCCATGTCTGACTAGGATGGGCCACTGGTCAGACTGAGCTCATCTTGGGGGAATTTCTGGGATGGTTTGGCACTATAGGGTGGAGAAACTGGTGTGATGATCTTGGGACTTTGGTAGTATTGATCTCTTGTCTTAACTGCCACAGTGACAGGTAAATTGTGACATTATGGGCAGGGGAGGAGGCTGGGGGGGAGGGGTGTAAGGGGACGGGAGGGAACAGAGATGCTGCAAGTAACTCAGTGTGTAGGTGGCCTGCGTGTAGCTTCTTCCCTCCCAGTGGACAGTTGCATTAAATACGATAGTTAACCTTGTGTCACCCACTCTAGCCATGACCATTTTGCCAGGTTCCCCAGCATGCTGCCTTGGCAAGCAAAGAGAGTTAGACGTGAGCCACTCCAACAAAGGAAAAATTTTCTTCATGCTGAATAAGACCCCTTTCCAGTTCATCTCCTTTTCCTTGCTCTATAAATCCAGTGGGAATGGGAAGTGAGAGCTTTTCAGGATTGGCAGTATGAGAGCAAACAACCTTTTGCAGGGAGGGCACAGGAACCCTGCTTTGGAGAGTGGCATGAAGGAACACAGGGATCTCAGCATATCTCCAAAAAGCAGCAGCTGGAAAAGGAGACCTCTGGCCTGGAGACGCCTCTTGTTATTCCTCCCTTAGGCTGCAAACCCTGAATCCTCCATCCATAAAAGAGGGCAAATTATTGACAGGAACAGACGGAAGCCAGTCTATTTCTCAGTGAGATAGACTCCCCTCAAACCATGACCTGGTGTGAGATGCCTACTCTTCGTTTCTCTCTGACTAGAGGTATCAGGAGCTTATGCCAATGTTAGGTTCATATTGGCATAGACAATATGTAGATTCTTCTATTCCCTCCTGAGAGAGAGGTACACATGTTACACAGGCATGGACCTGTGGATTCCATATGAAATCGTCACACATTTTTTCTACAAATATTAAAGGCCACTGCCCAACTCCAGCTTATTTATTTTTGCAACAAACTCTAAAAATTACTTTAGTTTCTTGGTAAAGAAACAACGCTTGTGTCAAGTTCTGTAGAAAAACCACACAGCGTTGTTCCACAAGTTCATACTGAAAGGATCTGTCTATTATGACCAGGGATAAATGTATTGCATTCAATATGTTTGGTTTGGGAAATCTCTTTTTGCCAGTTCCAGGATAACCAATTGTCCATTATACCTTGTCCTTGGTAAGAAGAGCTGATGTAGAAATATTTAAGTTCCCCATCCATAAACACTGCTTTCCTCCAAAAACAGGAAAAGACTGATCTTCTCAAGACTTTCATGTTATTTATTTTTCACTGAAGGGATATGATTTTTATACCAGGTAGTTTTCCTTTCGTCTTTTTTTTTTTTTTTAAGAGCCTGCCTTTGAAATGACTTCTAGAAGAAAGATCCTGACCACTTGCCCTTGTTAAATATCTGGTGATCCTTTTCCCCAACAGATGGGAAGGGCCTCCTGATATGCCCCTGGCCTAATTTCAATTTGGGTAATTGCATTCTGTCGATTTGAAATTTCCCCACCAGTTTCATCTGCCTGGGATATGATGCCTCATTCTCAGTTCTGAACTGCCTGGCGTGCCGTTGGAGGCTGGGGAACAGCTGGTGCATTCCACCCCAGAAGTGGATGCATTTCAGTGGCAGGTGCAAAGGTTTTCTTTGGCCGAATACAAATTCTAACCTAGGAATAAGCTTCATGGACGCTTTTGATTTTTTCCATGAACATAACTAACTACTTGGAAACCAAAAAATATAGTGGTATCCAAAGCATAAATGTGAACTGGGAGGAAAGTAAATACATTTTCACTAAAACCAGTCTATTGTGTGATCATTGTGTACTCCATGAATCTTACAATGCTTCCAGATTTGAATTTTGACAATAAGGATAAATATTTCACATAAAGCAGACAGCTATTCCCCTCTGAAAGAATTTTATACACACACACACATATATATATATATATATGTATACACATATACGTGTGTGTCTGTGTGTGTGTGTGTGTGTTTGTGTGTGCGCGCGCCCCAACTCTGACCTCCCTCTGGAGAGTCTTCCTCAGTCTGAAATAAAACCAACTTCCCCCATGAAACCACGTTAGGCATCTTATGTATACCTCATTTGAGTGAATAACATTTTTAATTATAATGAGCTTATCTCCTGTATCAACCTGGAATCTTAAAAGGTATCTGATCCATTTCTGTTTCCTTAGCACATCTAGAACATAATAGGTACACAATAAATAAATTAAAATACAGACATAGACCAAACCTATTTGTCTTAAGTTTTAACCCACACAATGCTATTTTTAGGGCTGCAATTTAATGTATAGTTTTCTTAGATACACAGACAAAACCCCAGGAACTTTGGTGGCCTGTGTCACATCCCCTTGGCCACGTCAGCTCTAGGGAATAGTTCCATGCAAGCACAGACTCACCTTGCATACAGCATTCCCCCCTCAAGCAAATGCTCCAGTACCATCTGCCAGAGGTGTAGGACGTCTGTGCAAGTGGATCCTGGGGGTGCAGGGTGATTGCACCAAAGCGATACTATACCAGTGCAGAACAGGAGCTGGCAGACAGTTCTGGAAGTCCTTCTGTACCTTCTCAGGGTGTCTCAGTGATACTGAACCCCACTGACCAATTTTAGCTTTTAAAATTTTTTTCTCCACAAACATTTTAGCAGTGACCTTGATAACACACCATTATATTGGACTTTCTTCCTGCCACTCTCCCCATTGCATCACTCCTGCTTCAGAGAATTACATCCCAAACATATTATATGCACCCAAGCCTTTACCTCATGCCCTGAATTTGGTAGAAACCAATTTCTGACAACTTGGGGTATCACCACACTGACAGTCACACCAGCAGACTATCTACATATAAACATATAGCATACCTGTTTATCCCCCATTCATTTTCTATTACAGGACAGACAAACAATACAAAGAGTGCCCCAACATATATATTTATATTTATACATATATATATATATGTGTATATATATATATATATATAC
Organism: Rhinolophus ferrumequinum; assembly: GCF_004115265.2. Taxonomy (NCBI): domain Eukaryota; kingdom Metazoa; phylum Chordata; class Mammalia; order Chiroptera; family Rhinolophidae; genus Rhinolophus; species Rhinolophus ferrumequinum. The sequence goes on from NC_046300.1 coordinate 20,756,324, forward strand.
ATACATACACACACACACATACATACATACGTATACATATATATATCAGCTGACCGATTATATACTATGTCATGAAATAGGGTGGAGAATTGAGACTGTGCCTTGATATACATTCTGAAATATTGTTATAGCTCTAATTATCCTACCTGACCAGTGACTCAGGAGTCATTCCCAAAGTCTCATAACTAGTGGAAAAGTCCAGATTCTGCCTCATTTTAGCCTCTGCAGTTTACCATAAATTACCTTAGAGGCCCCAAGTCTCCATATGACTCAAGCTGACTCGAATCCTAATTTGTACTATGCGGCAATTTTGGTGATGTCGTCTGCATGCTTAAGTCTCATGCTGCCTGGCCCTTGGGGTGCAAAACAATGTTTATGCAGTAAAACCTGTCACTGCCATCCTTGCGTAGTGTAGATCACCAGTGGGTAGTGCCCTGTGTAACAAGAGGGCTTCATGAAGACCACTTCGTGAAATCAAGGGCAGGATGCCACCAAAGGCCAGGCCTTCCTTGAATTGACAGTCTCCTGCTCACTGCAGGACTACCTTGTTGGCCACATGAGAAAGAAAAATGCAGTGACCAAGCAGATTGCAAGGGAATTCTCCCCAGTCCTTCACAGCACTGGTATTTAGACCTCTAACTTCCAGAAGGTATTCAAATTGAGGCCAGACCTTAAGAGAGCAGCCGGATCGAGGCGAAGTTGAACGGGGAGCCCAGACTTTCAGCTCATGGAAAGGACAGCCATATTTTAAAAGCTGTATGAGAGGGCCTGTGAGGCACTTGGATCATCCTTCTTTGATTTTGGTAAAATTAGTAATTTTTATCTGACCATAAATGCTTTATTTTTTTCACTGGGAATGTTGAGATGCAAAACTATATAAAAACAAACAAACATTCACACATTGGATCCTATGACCCAACGTTAATTGCTATTAATATTTAGTGTATTTGCTTCTCTCTTTTTTCCTATGAGTATATGCATGTTTCTTTCTGTCTCTATCTCTGCCCATATATTTGATATCTAAATAAAATACGTACTTATTTTTGTGTGTACTTCTTCTGACAATATATTGTGATCCTTTTCTTTGAAAATGCCGTTGCATTGGAACATAATATATAACGATGATATTTTAAGATTCTCTATTGACATTCTATGGGCAGTTTCTTTTGTTTATTACAAATAATATGATAACATATATATGTACTTTTGCATGATATTAGCAGAAGATGCCAGGGCCAATCCTTTAACCATAGCAAGTGTTGATATCTGCCCTCCTGGTCAGAAAATGGCTGCAGCAGGGTCAGCCATGTTGTCTTCAACCATCAACATTTGAATATAGCTACCTTTTCTTCCTATATTCTTAAATATGTAAGAAACCTTTCCTGGAAGCTCCTGCCCCAGCATGCAATTTCCTAAATCATTCACTGATGAAGGAGATGGTATTATCATGATTGGCTTAGACTCCTCAAGACATACCACCCTTCTTAGCCAGGAAAAAGATCATTTTCTCAGAGCAAATGGCTACATAGGGTGAAGAATGAAGTATGTTCTACAGACCAAAATTGAAGCCCTCCAGAAAAGAAAAGGAGGATTAAAGGGGAAATACTTTGGGTAGGTGAAACACAATTGTCTCCAATATTGAATAAACTTAACTTGTCACCCTCGGACTTACATTACCATACTCTATTCTCTAATAATATGATCTTTCCCTTCTTAATTCACCACCTAGATTTTTTTTTAAAATCAAATTTGTGCTAATTATCCATGAATCTCCAAGAAGGTAACTGAAAATTCACGTTCCCATGATAAGTCTAAGATCCTGCGTCTCCGGGAACATCTGTTCCAAAAGGGAGTTCTGGAAGATATAAACAGCTTCAAGATGTACAGAAACAAAGAAATAATGGTGATATGGATTCAAGACCCAATAGGTCCTACTACCGCCTCACCTCACCCCCTACCATGCCCCTCTGCTCAGTCTGTCCCAAACACACTCATCTTCTTGCCATTCCTCCAAAAGGCCAGCATACATACCCCTTGGACGTACGTGCACTTTCCTTCTCTCTGCCTGAAACAAGCTTACTTCACTTAACCACATGATTTAATTCCTCACTTCCTATCAGTCTCTGCACAGATGCCACCTTATTAAAGAGGTTTTTCCTGATTATCTTCTATAACATTACACCTTCATTTAATTCTTTATCTGATTACCCCACTTTATTGTCTTTCTCTCAAGCAGATAGTAAATTCTGTGTAACTAGTGTTTATGGTTTATTCACTGTTGGTTCCTTTGAGCCTAGAACAAGTGCCAAATACCGTGTTTCCCTGAAAATAACACCTAACTGGAAAATAAGCCCTCGCATGATTTTTCAGGATGACATCCCCTGAACATAAGCTCTAATGCGTCTTTTGGAGCAAAAATTACTATAAGCCCCTGTCTTATTTTCGGGGAAACACAGTACATCATAGGCATTCCATAAATATGTGCACAATGAAGGTCTGGTTCCCTGCTTTCCTCCAGGAAATTCTTGTTCCAGGATGAGCTATATATGTTGAAATCTGAACAGTATTTATCTTTTTAATACAAAATAAAAGGCAAGTTCCAGTTGAGAGTAGTGAGACATCCTATAACATGTAATACTATCTAATTAATAAAATGTGTTCCACATTTGATTAAAATTTATTTTACATGCCTGAAACACTCATAAAAACATATTTCAAAGCCATGAAGAAATAAAGTAATATAATTATTCAACAGTAACTTAAGAAATACCTTGGGGTTTCCATTTGATCTTGCATTTGACACACACACACACACACACACACACACACACACAAATTGTTTGGGAGACTTTCAGGCAAAATGGTGCTACAAACATGGACATCATTGCCAACATGAAACTATGATAAAGCCTATATTAGAGTTCAGAAAAGGACACACTAGGAACCATTCATATGTACCAGAAAGGAGGAGTGGTTTCTGTTAGGTGTGGTAGAAAAATACTACATTGAAAGGAAGGCAACCAGACCACGGTGACAGGCACATCCTGTCTGAGATAAATATGAAAAAGATTCCAGCAGAACCTAATAACACCCACTTTTTCTGAAGGGACAGTACAGGGAAGGACAGTACAGGTAGGTACATACCTGGATTCCACAGGTATCTCTCGGGAAACTGTGAGACTCTGGGGACCACAATGAACAGCCTGTCTAGGGCTATGTTCAGAGAGCATAGCCCAGTCAGTGTAGGAGGGGTCACTTCTAGCTTTGAACAAGGGCATCCTTGCCCAGCAAAGAAAAGATGTCTGACCAGATAACTCGTGGCTCCCTCTATAAACTGAAAGCATAAACTTGTTGGCAAATCTTCCAAACAAAAGAGTTCTGAAGTAGCAATATAATAACACAGCAAACCCTTCTCTGAAAGCGGGTTCCTTCTCTGAAAGACTTCTGAAAGCAGCCACCAACCAATCTCTGATAGAACCCACTCAGTTCTCAATTCTTTGTATTGGGTAATATAGCCTATTTGTGGAATGCTATATAGCTTTTGTTTTAAATAGCACATTCCCAACTGGTATTTAAGGATATAGAATATCCTTATGTCATGATACATATGCTATAGTATCATGTATAAAATATGATTTGTGTATATATATGTTATATTAAGTGAAAAATGCATACTTTAGTAGATGGTATAGGGTTGCAACCTCACGATATTTTATACACTTAGCACACACATATATCTATACAAAAGTACTAGATAGATAAATTCCATATGGTAACACTACCAAAAACTTTTGTTATTTTTATTCTTCATACATTACAGGAAAATAAATTTAATTGTCTATTTTTCCAAAAATATACATAATCTAAATACTAACCACTACTGTTACCACCCTGGTCTGAACCATCACCATTTTTCACCTAAATTACTACGTGAACCTCCTAATAGGTCTCCTGGCTTCCATTTTACCCACTCTGTACCCCATAGCCTATTCTCTACACAGCAGCTAGAGTAACCTTTTGAAATTTAAGTCAGGGTCCTCTGCTCAAAACTCTCCAGAGGCTGCATATCGTACTCATTTCACATGCCTATCTATTACTATTTAGACTTAATTTCCTTCTATTTCCCTTGCACTGACTCTAGTCTAATCACACTGGCCTTTCTAATCCTTGGACTTGCCCAACTTTCTCTTCTCCTTGGACAGGATGTCCCCACTGCCAATACAATCATCCTTTAAATAGTACCATCTTTAAGTCTTTAATGCTGCCTTCTCAATCGATCCAGCTATTGAACCAAAATACCTACCTCCACCCTTCATACTCACCAAGATTCTCCAACTCTCCCTCCTAGGGTCATGTTACACAGTTGCAGGGAATGAGATTCTCATAAAATAGAATATGAATGGCACCCTCTAAAATTGTGTGCAATATGAAGACCTCACTTTATTTTTCTTCATCGCTCTTCTCACTCTTACATACTGTATAATAAATTTACTATTTTTTAAAATTTTCTGTCCCCTCCCACCATAAAACTGTCAGCTCCATAATTATTCAACAGTAACTTCAGATGTAAGTTACTGTAGAAACTTGGAGTTTCCTTTGATATATTTGACACGCATACACACACACACACACACACACACACACACACACACACTCACACAGTGTCTATTTCAGTTACTGCTCTAACTTCAGTTTCCAGAATAATGCCCGGCACATAGTACAGGCTAATGCATTAATGAATCATACAGTACTAGAAATAAAAGTGATTTTTATTTTCTTCTATAACTGATCTACTATTTTCCTTAGTTTTAAAACCAGAAAAATTTATTAAAAAAGAAGAATGTATAATATGGTTCTTTTCATTGCTCTTACTCTTCAACTGAAAAATAAATTTCTATTGAACTCAGACTAAAAACAAGAACAATACCTATTTAAATTATGATGGAATCAATGCCCAATAAAACATACCTAATCTCTGCAGTTATTTCCATGGGTTTTTCCCATTCCCACAGATTTTGGTATAGTTTCTGATCAATCATGATGGTGGGACATGATGCAATTTCATAACATCTGAAGCTATTCAATTTTTCTATGATACAATTCCTTATGGGCGAAGTCATATGGCCCAACAGAGAGATGCTTTCACATTCTCTTAAAAGGTTATCCTTCTGGCCTTTTTTGAGATATTGTTTCTTAGACAGGAGAAAAATTGAAGCTTATATCTAAGGACAAAACTATGTGATAAAAACTTTTTTCTGTTACTAATCCTCCCACACTTACACAACAATTCTGAAGACTTAGATTTTCATATTCTAATAATGTTAATAATTACAAGTGACTTTGAACTTATCTTTAAATCTGTTTTTCAGTATTTCTATCAGTTTAGGCATCAGCCAACTGAAAATTTTGGTAATTTGTAAAATATTTCAAAGATGACTCTCTGACAGTAGTAGATAAAACCAAACAAACAAACAAAAACAATAAATGAGACTTGTTTTCTTTGTCACTCTCAGGTTTGTTTAACATTGCAGCAATTTTCTCTGGAACCAACAACTCAAGACCGAATAAAGACATACCAACCATAGAGGAGAAAATGAATCTGGTCAACAGAGATTTGGGACCCACCTCTAATCCTTTAATAATGGTCCAGAAAATAATTTATCTCTTGCTGTTATTTTGTATCTGGCAGTTCAACCAAAGACATCATTTTGTCCTCAGCAGGGGCAGTAATTTTTATGCTATCCTCTGTGGATAGCTTGGTATAATTTATATAGTTTTTAATTTTGGTGATAGCAACTAGCTGGCTATGGCAATAAACCCTTTTAAATACAGATTAAATAAAGAAATCTCTTATATTTCAACTAAGTAACTGAAGCCAATTATGAGTATGATTGTTTCATTTAATTTGGCTGTTGCTCAATGTTCATTTAAAAATGTTTTATTGTTAATATTTATAATTTTCACACTAATATTGGAGAATTCGAAAAACAACTATCTGTAATGGAGTGGCCCATTACACCAACCAAAAATCTTGTTTTTATCAAATTAATGGTGTTTTCCTGGGTTTTTCACCTCTTGAAATGTGACAGGTGCCAGGGAAGCAATGGGATTGAAGATGGTGTGACATACAACATCATGCATGAGTGGCCCCATTTATTTAAAAATCTTTTGAAATGATCAATAGCCTCGCTGGTTTTATAATTTATGCTAAAAGTTTAAACATATATGCACAAGAAAACCCTATTTTCAATATTGTATATATCATTCCAGCAAATCATAGTAGTCATTGAGTAACCACTGATAAATGTGATTAATAATCTCTTCTCAGATACAACACATAAGGATCATGTATGAGAACTTCATGTAGCTGTCCTTGACCAAATGTAAGTTTTAAAAAGTATATGCAGAGTCTATCGGAAGTCCATTCCTGTGATCAACTTAGATGTACATATAGTTCTCACAAACCCTTGTATGTACTGTATTATTTTTATTTTTACTTATTTTTTTATCAAAAAACATTTCAGTTTGATATTACAAATAATTTCTTGGTTTTATAGCTTACTGATTTTTTTATAGATGACAAACTATTTGAAATTGTACTTGCTTCAGTACAACATGATTCTGATTAATAGAGATTTGGATGATAAAATTATATATTTAAAATTTTTTCAATTACAGTTGATATTCAATATTATATTATTTTCAGGTGTACAGCATGGTGGTTGGACAGTTACGTAACTTAAGAATTGATATCCCCCATAAATCTAATACCCACCTGGCACTATACATAGTTATTACAATATTACTGACTATATTCCCCACGCTATACTTTACATCCCTGTGAATATTTTATAACTACCAACTTGAACTTCTTAATCCCTTTACCTTTCTCACCAAACCCACAACACCCCTCACATCTGGCAATCATAACTTTGTTCTCTGTATCTATGAGTCTATTTGTACTATATTATTTTTAAAGTTAGTAATAATTGCTTTAAATATCCCATTGTAGAACTAATTTCAAAGACATTAAATTAATTAATAATCTAATATTGTAAAATTTGAAACATAAACTACTTCCTACTTGCCATTTGGCCATCAATATTTATAAATGTCCAAATTACATACACAATTTTAAAATTTATATTTCAACATCTCTGGAAGAAGGTTGTGTCCCATAATGGATAATATGAAAGTACGGCATTATCGTTTAATAGCAAGCATTTTGTTTTCCTTCCTGGTAGAGCAGTAGAACATAAAGTTATGATGCGTCTTGCAATTAGAGCTTCTTGAATTTGATGACATAGTCGTAGCCATTGCTTCCAGGCTCATTAACTAGACTTGTTGGATATTACACCTGGCAAAAAGTTGGTTAAATATACATACTCCAGGATAAACCACTGAAGGGCCCAGGCTCACGCACATAAGGCACTTAGCATAGCACTTGGCAAAAAGTGAGCTCTCAACAAATGAGAACTGTTGCCTTCTCTAGCATCTATCAACATTTGAGTACATGTAGCAGATGCTGTTTTTGTCCCTGCCAGATCTCCTTTATACGGCCTGTGTGCTATGCTTCCAACTTCTCTGGAGCATGCGTTTAGCCTATAGCAGCCACCTCACCCAGAGTTGCCTGGAAGGTTATAACCACCCTCTTTCCTGGGGGTGACTGATGATCAAATGGATCCAAGCCATGCTTAAAGTCAGATAAGTCTCACACTCCAGAGCTTCCGCTGAGAGCAGCTGTCCTACTACCTTAAAGATGTCTCGTGAGAGCCGGCCTTCAAAGAATCACTGATTCTGCTTGTAGTTAATACTACCTAAGAGTATGTTTCCTTAGCTCTCAGCTGGGTTCAGAATTTCTACTGGTTCTACAAGGTGTTTGGCCAGTATAATCATTTGAAAGCAATCAGTTTAACCTTGGTAAACTATACCTGTGTATTTATATGTCGGCCTTCATGATCTCAGAGGAAAAACAGATATGTAAATAAACAATCACAAACTAGTAAAATGAACATATGAAAAAGGAGCTATAGAAATACAGAAGATAGAGTGAATAACACTGTGGGAATTCACTGAAAGCTACATTGAGAAGGTGAGATTGGATTTCAATCATGAAGACATGAAGATGGCTGGGATAGGTAGGGCTGAACCAAAGAGAAAATGCCATGTGTTAATGCTTAGAGGTTTGAGAAAGCATGTTGTGTTCACAAATCTCCAAACAGTTTGGTGTGCAGGGTATATTATGCAAATCAGTATGAGTGTCTGTGTATGGATCCACACATAGAATTATATGCAACCCATAATCAATTGCATAATTGATACCAGTGAAACATAAATAGGAAATGATATAATTTGATTTTTTTAAATTTAATTAATTGTTAAACTTCATGTAAAAAATAAACAAGAAACCACTCAAAAGATAACAAAGATATAAAAATTGGATTTAATAAAAAAACTCTAGAAACAGTCTTGTCATAAGTATGCAAATGTGTCTGGGTTTGTTACATTTCTTGCAGTTAGTAGTTAAGTAGGCACATAGCCAGACCTTCTAAGATATTTTGGGGAGGTCAGAGAGTATAAAACTCTGTGTGAAAAAGGCAAGGATACATTTTCAAGGAAGTAATCAGCTCACTCATTTGTCTGGCCCTATTATCAGCAACAGATTCTTTGCGAAGACTCTCTACCTCTGTAAAGCCATTTCCATGCAGTTGAAGTCTTGCACCTTTTCTTATATTAAAGGGACTTATATTATTTGATTTCTCTGTAAATCACCATTATGCTTTTGACAAGCACGTAGCAATCTATTGCAAAACCCCAGGAAGAAGTGTTAAGGGTCTAAACTAACACAATGATCTAGGGAACGAGAAAGGAGTGGGAAGATAGGGCCGACACTGAAGATTTATTCGGTGAAAATAAAATAAATGCAAATTGGCTATCTTTCGTCGGTAAGATAGAAGAAAGTAGAAAATACCTATTTATGCCACCTTAAAAATCTTCATGCTTAGAAATGCCTCAATGTTAGCACACTAAAATAGTATTAAAGAGCCTGATCTTTTTTAAACCACAAAAGTATCTCAGTTCACAAAACTCAATCTGATAAGGGCAAATAAGGAAAAGAGAAATGGGGACATAAACAAAAGCTATCTACCTGAACCATAAAAGTAGGATATGAATGTTTAGCCGAGATCTGCCAACTAAGAAAACAAATAAAAAAGGTGCTAATTTTCCTTTGCAGGATTTTATCATTAAACTACTGGTGGGCTGAGGACAGCCATGATGCATAGGTACACGGCATTGATGCTCCTCTTTTCTCCTCTGAGTAAGGCCACCATTACATATGAAAGCAGGTCCAAACCCAGCCAATGGCTCAACATTGCGTTAGGTATCCAACAAAACATGCCCTTCTGCCAAAAATGAGAAGGCTCAGCTGTGAATTGTACCTTCATGTTAGAAAGGAGGTTTGCTGAAGAGTAGAAAATTTCTTGCAAGAAGAGAGAAAATAGAAAGGAAAGACCTACTCTCTTTCTGACCACAGGGTTGTGCCAGGTAATGATTCAACTCCTGAATGTCAAACGGCAGTGAACTGTTCATGACTGGCCCATTTCTCCCTTTATCAAGCAGGTACACCCATCCTTCAGCTCCTATGCATATTGTCTCCAAGAGGCTCACAGTTACCTGCCTCTGGGTAATTACCCACAACCCCACTTTCCAGGGAGAAAAATTTTACAATGTGCCTTAGGCTCCAGAGTCCCCTGATGACCAGGAAAGGATGCAGCTTTCATCTGAGAGCACATCCTTGCTGGACTCTTTCTCCTCCCCTATTCTGCTTCTCTCACTTCCCTTATTTTTATTTGTTTCCTGAAAAACACTCCTGCAATAAACCACTTAAACCCAAGTCTCTGCCTCAAGATCTGCTTCTAGAAAACCTGACCTAGAACACATAGGTTAAAAACAATATGGCTGGCTTCCAACAAAAGTGACAACTGAGATTTTTAGCAAGAAAAAGAGAATACTATTCAGTGATAATATACATGATTGTAACAACACTGGCAGTAAAAGAGATGCTTATGTTTCATTAGGTCTCAAGATAACCTGATGGTCCAACAGAGAGGAGTTATATAGTAATTATCCATGACAAGAGCAACGTCACATCAACAAGGCAGAGTAACAATTACATGCTGTTTTCCTTTGGAATTGTATTGACAGTAATATAACACTGCTACCACATCATTAGATTGGTATGTGACCTTGGAAAACAGTCACTTAATCTCTCTGATCCTCAGTTTCCCTATCAGTAAGATAAGTTTCACCAGGCCTTCCTCCTGTAATCATCATGAATATTAATGAGGGCTCCTGCAAAATAATTAGCATAGTACTTGGCTCTCTCCAAATATCAGTTTCCTTCCACTTTTCTACCTTGTCACCATCAATTAATATTTCTTGGTAATGGACTGACTGTTATGTGCCTTAATCAACACTAAGATTTAATCTTAGTTTATTCTTTTATCATTGCTCAAGGTGATGTGAATCGTAGAAGTGACTATTTCTCACGCTTCTGAAAACAAAACATGAAACCCGGATGGGATTAGCTCAGTTACTATAGTGGATGTTTGTGTTTTTACCTGTCCAGCATCCTTTTTTATTGTTTGTTTCTTTGGCAATTTTTTTTTCCCCTGAGAAACACTCTCTCTGTATTTATGATTTTTTTAAATTTTTATTTAAAGATGGTCTTTACCCATATGAGGGTTGGGCATGTGACTCAATTGAGCCAATCAGATATATTTCTCAAAATGTTTGTCTTAAGTGACCTCAGGGTGGAAAATATATGGCATTTCTTCCTCACTTCAGTGATTCCCTGAAGAGAGTCCTCACTGGTTCTCATTCCTTGACCTCTCAAATTCAGTTCTTTTTTTGAGAGGGCTTTGATTTTCCAATCTACATATCATTTCCATAAATTGTTTTTATTGCCGTCAGCCAGAGATAGTCTCTGTTGCCTGCCATCATAGGACCGTTATATACAGTGACTCTTAAACTAAAATATCTAATCGTTTCAAAAAGTCTTAAAAGATGGACTTATGACTTCCCATTCCAAAGGGAAATGGTTTAAAGAAAAGGCAAATGAAGAGAACATTCTCAGTTTTACTTGAAGAGATCAATATTATGATTATTCATAAATATGTATGCTTGATGTATAGGATCACTTGCCAATTCTGACACCAAATGATTACATAGTTCAATTAAACATTTTTATACCAGAAATATATTACATATGTCAAAAATCTTAAGACACCACTTCATGCCACTTTCATATTCTATTTATGTGGTTTATAACATAAGTCCTCACTCAAACTAAAAATTGATATATTAGCAGAATTTAGTATCCCTACTTTTCAGATTGAAAATATAAATGTTAATGAGATTGTCAAATTATAATTAAGTTTTGGTAGAATAAAAGAATATCCCAGAGCTTCTGATTACAGATAAATTCCTACAAAACTGACAATGCAGTATTCCACAGGGAATGTCCTGGTATCTATTAGTAACCTGCCAATTGGGAATCAATATGGTGGCAGGAGACCCTGCGTAGAACCAGGATAATTCTCACAGTTAAGATCATCATCTCTTCTAGACATGCCCTCCATCCATCCCACCCATATTACCAACATGCCATCCCGCCTTACATGCAAGTACGCTTAGACAAGATAAGCAAAGAAGACACGAGGGCCTCCATGGAACTCTTAGCAGGACAGCTCCTGATCCATGGAGTGGAGAAGACTCATGTTACTTTGGAGACTAAGGACGGGTTCCTAAGTTATTGTGACTTTCTCAGCATCTCTCACTTTGTTTTTAAGCCTCGCAAAGCTCCAAGGTCTACCCACTCCATCACATTGTTCTCTCTCAGAGAAGCTGTTTCAGGTCAAGTCCATTCCATTGCAAACTCATTCATTCACTGAACAGATATTTATTGCTTGGCAATTACGTGCAAAGCTGCCAGCTGGACTCAATGAATACAACGATGAACAAAACTGAAAAAAATCCCTACTCTTATATTTGGCGGTGGGTGAGTGGAGGGGGCAAGAAGCAGGTAAATAAATAGACTAGACAATTTTAGATACTCATAAGCACTATGAAGAAAATAAGTAAGATGAGTCGGTTGAGAGGGACTGGTTTGGTGGCAAAAGACGATGGTCAGATTTAGTTCTGGTGGTTAGGGAGGGCCTCTCAGGGGAGATGAGTTTTTATTCTATAAGGGTGTGAAAAGAACTGTAAAAACTGACTTAAATTTAGTGGGAAGAAGGGAGGCCACCAAAATACACCCACATGCATTGATTGTTCTAGTGCATGTGTCCCATTGGCCTAGATCCATCTGAAACACACAAACCCAGGATATCTTATTTTAAAAAAAGGAAGAGGGAGAGCTCAAATCTCCTTGAATGCCACACATTTTATCTTGGTTGTGGTATGCTTTGTAAACATAAAAGATAAAGTGACTTGGCTACCTGAATGCTTTGTTCCTTGAGAAGAAATCATTCTTTTTTCCCCCCTTTGGAGTATTGATTACTCATTAATCCAGCAAAACAAAGGATTAATTAATCTCTATGGTTCGATGAGGAATAAATTAGCACAGTTTAAAATGGGTCTGATTCAATATTACAAATTGGAGGAAATGTTCCACACACTCTCTCTCCATTCACTTCTCCAAACTTAATCTCCAGAGAATGGTATTGGAAGACTGAATTTAGTTGGCATGATATTTCGTATTCTGGCTCGTTCTTTAGAATGCAGTCCCTTGAAATACTCATTGTTTTTCCCAAACTCCACTTTAACTATTTCCAAACACAGAAACAGCATCATTTTTAAAAAGTGCTTTGGATATATCACTTATCTGAAACAACACTTTTCTATGTAGAAAACAATTTGAATAGCCAGTTTTTCAAAACTGAAAAATAATACAAGAGCTACATACATTCAGGCATTTATATACCCTGATTATTTCCCCTGGCACGTGAAAAGGACTTGTACATATCATCATATTCAGTCAGGATGCCTCTGTAAACTACAAAACATGTGTAAGGTGCAGTCTCTCTGAGCATTCTCAGGAATAAAAGATGATATGTTTTCTAAAGTCATTTTTTTTTTGGTTTTAAATTGAGTTTTTTCAAAGCTATAAAAAAATCCAATGTTAGATTCTCAGAATGTATTAAGGGGTAAAATCTACACTTGCAAAGAAAACACCGCTATTTGAAATGTCAGTATCTAAGATATGATAGTCCCTATATGATTCCTCCCCATTTTTTGTTGCAATTATATCAGTTTAAAGAAATTGTCCATCTACATTGGGCCTCTGGATTCTTAACCAAAAGTCCTACAAAGAAGTAGAATTTGAAAGAGTAAAGAAAGAAAAACCTAAGACTGCTCTTGGTCTTCAATAAGCTATCTTTATTGTCAGCTATTCTAAGACAGTGATTTCATTTTCTGTTTCTCTTTGATGAGAGATGATAAACAATTTTCAAGTATGAATTTTGAAACAACAAATGAAAAAATTTCTTTTCTGTAAAGATTAAAAATGAAATCTTATCATATACTATATCCCAGCTATTCAATGTTTATGTCTATAATATAATATCAACATAGTATAACATAGTGTTAAAAGGACACTCTGTCTCTTGCCAAGGGAAATTACATGGCGCACCTGATAATTCCGTATAGTTGAAAGAGTTCAGGACTGGCAATGAATGTATGTGGTTTCTCATCCAGACTACCCCTCTGTACTTGTTTGGCTTAGAAAATTCCTCCAATTCCCTGGAGGCCAGACTCCTCACCTGGAGTATGATGAGTCCAGATTAGATGACCTTTAAGGTCATTTCCAATGCTAAAATTGTACGAATCAATAATTCAACTGACTACGTTCAATGACATAGTTAAAATGACATTGACTTTGGATTATATGTATATTTAGAGAGCAGGTACCTTTGGCAAGATAAACCTTCCAAGGAGTAAAGGTGGCAATGGGACTTGAGAAAGGCAAGTGGGAACATTGCTGTTGCTGGTAAAGAGCCACTTCTGGTTCCAGGGAAGAGGCCCCAGGCCATACCTACAGTCACAGTGACCTGGAGACCAATATTCATCGAGGAGAATTCCTTTTGAAGAAAGATGATACTCACTAAATGCTATCTTATGTACAGCTTTATGCTCAGGTGGACTTGGGATCAGAACATGTGCTAAGGACCAGCCCAGGTCAGGGGAAGACGTCTGTCTATAAGCCTCAATCTCCACATCTGTAAAATGGACACTGAAAACCATATTTCTTTCCTTGAGTTTTTGGGACGATTAGAAGAAACTGTGGCTGAAAAGCATTTAGCATAATATCTCATTATTTTTAGCAGTTTTTATAAGCCTCTCTGACCTTCAGAGAGAAAAAAAACCTGCACTGAGACTTACCTACACCATATGTTTTAGAAACATTAAATCATTCCGACAGCAAGTCAAAAGAATTTCTTGGTAGGTAACAATTTACTTCCTTAAAGTTAAAGTCACATCTTTTGTTTTATTAAAACAAGCAAAACAAAGGTAATAAGGTGCTGTTTCAGCTTTTAGTTGAGCATTCATATGAATGTAATTATAGCCAAGCTCCATAAATCTGACAGCCACTTTCAAACTTGATTGGTAGATTTTATGCAAGTGTATCAGTGTGTGTTGCATATTATACTGCACCGTTTGGGACACAAATGACAAATAAGTACATCAGCACTGAAATTTAGTGAACCACGTGGAGGCCGGCAGAACACGCAGAACAACTGCCACATACAAACTACAAGCGTGGAATACCCATCACCTTGATGATTGTCATTGGTCATGCTGGGCAGGCGAGCCTCTACTTTCGGATCTAATCAACTTTGGAATGACTGTGAAACCAACAGCTGTGTCAGAGCAGTTGGAAAACTAGATTCAAAACAAAGGGGAAGACCTGTCTCTCTAGGGCATCGCCCTCTGGAACATACAGTAAGTTTCAATGGAATGTATAAATATTTCATACACCATTTTGTACTACATTCCTCCAATGATGTTCTGTCTGACCCATTAGTTTAAAAAGCACATGAATGTCCTTGTTTAATGGTGTCTCTTCTAACTGCCTGCCTCCCTTACTTAATGAGCCTGAGGGGATTGGAACCCCAAGTAGAATCATGTCTGCTCTGTATAACATCACAGGGTATTAAAATATAAACTCATTTATTTTCATTCTGGAGAAGTGTACCTTCCCTCGGGATAGCTGCTATCCTGCATGTTTTTCGTCTTCTTTCATGTATGATATCAGTGAATGAGAGCATGGCTTCTGAAAAAAAAATGGCATGAGGAGGTAATGAGACCCTGCACTTTCTGTTTCTTTTGACATCTGAAGGAAGCAATGAGAGAAATTGATGCCTAGACACGCGGAAAAAATGTGGGAAAAGGAAAGCAGGTGTGAAACTACTAAAGGAAGCTGAAGGTCCACAATCTGGCTCACTAATACCTTCCTAATCTCAAAGTTGGGCCCGTGGGTTCAAGGACATGAAATGAACAGAAGCAACATGGCCTCTTGCAATTGCTTGCTTTTGTCTTTGCAAATTACAAGAAATTCCAGAGTTCAAGTGGATTTGAATAAATGCAATATATGATTCAGCATGATCTGCATTTGGTGATTTTCACTTTCTAATGGTGACCATACTTAAAATTTAAAAAGATGTGGGCCAGAATACTACATGGTATCCTCCAAGTGAGGAAACATAGGATTTAAAAATCTACTAGTTACATATTTTAATAATATAACCACTATGGTGCTCATTAACTGCCAGACATGTTTTCAGGTGAATTAGCTAAAAATTTGAAACAATGGTGATAATTGTTCATCTGGCAAAAAAGCACAATGAATGCACTATTTTCCTCTGTTCCCAGATAACTTGGATATTCTCAAGTGTTCCTGATCCCCTAAATGTAAACAGAGCTGCACTGGTAGAGCACAGATGCTTCAGAACAAATTTATATTGTTCTTATTAAATGAAAGATTCTTGTGCAGGTAGGACCCTGGTCAGGTTGCCCTCATGTCCATTCCTTGCAATCCCCATCCTCTATTAGAGGAGTGACTTGGTACACAGATTGTGTTTCCCAGGTTTCTGAGCCTGATAGCGTCTGTCTGGGCTCCATCTGGCTGGACAGTGGATAGCAAGAAGGAAAAAGTAGGTTATCCTCCCCCTTCTTCTCTGCTTTTGGAGTCTTCTCCTGCAGCAGGTAGCTTCTCTATAGTTTCAGCTTCTCTTAACTGACACAAATCTTGGGGCTCCAGCCGCATAAATTTTTGGATTTGCCCTCAACCTAGGGATGATGGTGGCTTCCTGCAATTGATAATTTCAGTGTCCTGTTTGGCTTCTCAGTTCTTTCATCACCTGTGTAGACAATTCCCTGTACCAAACTCCTTTAAAAAATAATAGTAATTTGCATAGGTTCTGTATTTACGGTAAGCCCTTTCCTGATAAAGCTCCACAGTAATCTATAGACTATTAATTTTTCTTTAATTCATCCAACATTTATTGACTATCTGTAAATGACAGGTACCATTTTGGCTGCTAGAGACCTGGCAATGAACAAGGCAAACATTGTATCCGTTCTCATAAAGTTTCTTAAGTCTCAGGACGATAGGCGATAAACAAATATAAAATAACATAATAATAAGTGACGTGCAGAGAAGTAAAGCTAGATGATATAAGGAACGCTATTTTAACTTTTAGAGTCAGAGAAAGCCTCACTGAGGAGGTGTTATTTTAGCTGAGATGTGAAGGACAGGAAAAGACCGCTATGTGATGAAGAGGAAAAGGAATATTCCAGGCAGAGGCAGAGAAACTTGAGCAGGAAGGAGCTTAGAATAGTGGAGCCACAGAGACGCAAGGAGGAAAAAACTCAGAGTGGGCAGAGGTCAGGGATGGAGGTGGGAAACAGATCATGAAAGTTGGAATCTGAACTTCATTTTTCTAAGTGGGTTTGGAAGCCATTAGAGAGTTTTCAGAAGGAGTAGGGAGCATGATTTCATTTACAGTTTTAGAAACTCACTATGACTGCTTTTTGGGAAGTCAATTATAGGAGGGCAGGGTGGAATCTTCTAGATGAGTCACCTCTATTGCCAGGTGACTGTGATGGTAGGGACTGGACTAGGGTGGTGGCCATGGAAAGGGAAAAAGTGTAACAGCTGTCAGAAGGAAGAACAGACAGGGTTTTTGATGAATAGAATGTCAGGATAAGGACAAGACCAATGAAGGAAGGATAACTGGATTTTGGATGCATAATTAGATGGATCCTTGGACCAAAATCAGTCTTGATCATATTTGTGTTGTCTTACTGAAGTTAACTTCCTTTTCTTTTTTTGAAAAGTATTCATACATGAATATTAAACTGATATTGTTTCATTGCCCAACATTTTATTTTGAAAACTGTTAAACCTCTGGAAGTGTTATAAGGACAGTACTAAGTGTTACAAGGCATTTTGCTTTGCCTGGATTTACCAATTTTAACATGCTACCTGTATTTTGTCTTCTCTAACTTTCTCCCTCTACATGTTGCCACACACATACATATCCATATTTTTTGCTGAAACATTTAAAAGTAAGAGGCAGACAGACATAACACTTCCCCTCCTGATTATTCAGGATATCTCTTCTAAGAACAAGAATATTCTCCTTTAGAACTATATTATTATACTCCCAAGAATTTTGACTTTAATGTAACACTATTATCTAATGTACAACCCGTATTCAAATTACCTCCAATTGTTTCTCCAAAAATATGTTTCTTATGGCCCTTATAGCACTTTTGTTTTTTTTTAAACATCCAGCATCCAGTGGAGGATCATTCAGTTCTCCGTAATCTCCTTTAATATAAAATAAACCCAGTGGTTTTTCAGTTTCATGATCTATACTTTTTCGAACAGTCTAAGCCAGTTAAAATGGTCCTCAGTAGGAATTTGTCTGATTGTTTGCTCATTATTGGATTAAAGACAAACTTTTTTGCAGGATTACTACATAGGTGATCTAAGTGCATCAGTCAGGAGGCACATGCTATTACTTGGATCCGATTGTGGGTGATATTAAATTTGGTAACTTAATTAAGATTGTGGCTTTTAGTTTTAACCAACACAATTCTTAGTAGCCCTTGTTCTCCTTAATAAACTCTTTAAATTCCGGAAACTCCTATTTGCTGTATAAAATGTGAGAGTAGCCATGGTACATAATAGACATAAAAAATGTCTACTCCCTTTAAGAATTTTATATTCAAGGGGAATATAGCTGTGAAAACATGGAGAAACTAGTAACAGTGATAATGAATGAAAACAATATGTGTGTCCCTCATCTTAAACAAGCAGCTGTAACTAGTTCCTACTAGCAATAACTCTTTGGAAAAGCGTTAGAACATAGTATGAGTAGAAAACAATATTCAGATCTATGTTTAAATGACCACAGAAAGTAGATCCTTTCATGCATAATGCCAATAATTTGCTTGACAGAAGTTCTATCAGCTGATTCTGTGAAAGGAAACTCATGCAAATATTTATGCCAGACAATATGCTGGATATTCTTGCGCTTGTTTTTCAACTAATCCTCAGGAAAAACCTTGTTTATTTTGTTTTATATATATATATATATATATATATATATATATATATATATATATATATATATATATATGAAGTAATGGAGACTCAGGAAGATTCTTTAAGTTTCAATAGAACAAACTCTCAAATTTTATTCTCAAAATTAATATTCTCAAAATTAATATGTGTCAGTTATTTGAATCTATATCTATTTGCTCTAAAATACAGGTACCTTCCCTCCATGCCTTGAAGCTTCACAGAACATATTCGTCACGGACAAGTTTTAGGGTGATCATACTTTTCCTTGAATAGAATTATGAAAGAGAATGGGAATAAATTAAGACACGAATTGGAATAAACAAACATTTTGTTTTCATCTCATCCTCTATGGAAAGGTGGGAAAAGAAGTAGATATTCCTTCCTTGTCCCTTTCAACTATATCTTCTGGAAAATAATAAATAATCAGTGAAAATTGGAAACATGACATGGTGATTAAACTCTCAGGATAAATTAAAATGAGCTATATAATAAATTCAAGTGTTCCTTTAAAAACAGTTTCATAGTCTCCCCTGGAAAATTCTTTCCTACAATTCGTAATTCATGGAAGCAATCCTTGATGTCTGGTTGGTATTGCTAAGCTCATTTAAAGCCTTAGGACTATATATTTCAATCCAAAGACATCAACTGATTTAAGGTGAATATGGTCTATAGAAAATTGGTCCATACAATTGAGGGCAATGGAAACATTGGCAGGAACACCAGGTATACATTCTTCCCAATTACTACAACTGAACTATAGGTCAATTACAGTTGAGGATAACAATAATTGTTGACTGTTCTATCTAAAATTTCCTGAGGAAGAAGAATTAAGTAAGACATAGCTCCTTAAGTGGCTTATAATCTATTTAGCCCTTAGCTTTTTGATCTGGGAATAATAGCAAGAAATATTTCAACAAAGTTGCTTTCAGCACATTCGGTTGGTATTTAAAACTCTCTCAATTTGGCATGTCACATCATCACTTCAATCATCCTCAACTTTCTAAGGAACTATGCTTTAAAAATAATAATAATAAGCAAACGGCGAAAGTAAATACTTACATAAAAATAATATGGTGAATAAATATTTTCTTAGTGCAATCAGTTTGTTCATTTTTAATGTCACTTTCAAACATGTCGGAATATTACAAACTCATGATTAATGCAACAATATTTTTTCCTTTGGCTTTTGGCAAAGAAAAAAAAATTGACCCTCCAACTTCAAATTTCTCACCTTTCAATTTTAGGAAATTGTTTGCCTGTCAGTCCTTTGATTTTGCTTATTTTTTGACTGTTTATCTTCCTTAAGGCATTAAGATCAGTGAATAAATAAAATGTTTATAAAATATTAAATATTTAATTGTAAAATACAGGAATTTTCCCTCAAGGATCTCCAATTCTTTAAAATATTGGCTCTCCAGTTATCATAATATCTTCATTTGATAAGCAAAAGCCCGGGGGTTTGATATTCTGGAGGGATAAAACTTAGATATGCAGAATTTTTGAATAAAAATTCCCAGGGTGACAAACAGAATGACAGTGAGAGAGTTTAAGAGCAAAAGACAAAGACAGAGAGAAAAACAGATGAGTTCTTGAATTTCTCTTTATTCTGGACTTTAAGTTACTGGAATTTCACTCCCCCTATCCGCTTATAAACATTAACACCAGCTGAAAAATCAATAATTACAAGAGCACTGAATGGACATCCGTTAGGAAAAGACGAGCTATGTGGGTTCTATTTGGCTATGAAATTATCTGGCTCTATGAATTTGGAAAATTCTCAGGTATTCTATATGCCTCTGTAAATGAGGGGTTTGGACTAACCCCTTCCCAGCTCTAAGATTTCACAAGTCCATGACTCAAAGTTTACAGAATTGTCATTCTAGTAACCCAGTGCCCAATGTACTGGGTATAGAGTGTCTCCATGACCTAGGGAGAATTTAAGATTTTCTGACACAACTGTACAATTTCCAAAACAATAGATTTCTTTTTCATGTTTATTTTCTAACCAGTGTGTGTGTGTGTGTGTGTGTTTGTGTATACCTTTATATGGAAAATAGTAAAACCCTACTATCTCATATCCTGCGGTAAAGTTATTTGGACATAAGACTATTAGTAATTGACTCTTGGACCCTAAAACTTCCAGTCAGCTGGATGAGCTGGTTCACCTCAAGCATCTCATTAAGCTCCCGACAATATGAACAAATATTTTTTGCATTTGAATTTTTGGTCGCCACTTATAATGCTGTGTTGTGATTTTACTAATATGTCTGAGTGTGTGTGTGTGTGTGTGTGTGTGTGTGTGTGTGTATTTACCAGCAAATATAAAGTCAAAGTTACTTCCTATCTTGTTGTGGTTTACAGTGTGTTCTGTGTTAAGTGTGAAAAGATTCTGAACTGTCAGCGGAGGGGGTCAGGAGGCAGGCTGCTATTTCCAAGATTCCACCGGACTTTCTGGATGCCTCCAGATTCTTTCTGCTGCGGAAATATTTCCTGATCAATGGTTTCACACCTGCAGGACACTGGCCTGCCAATCCCAAGAGAGGCATTGCCGAAAAGCCATTAAAGAAAGAAGCACATTCAGATGTAATGAATAAATTCTAATACCTACCCATTAGAAATTCTCACACACACAATGCAGATGGGCCCTCTAAAACAATTTACCATCCTAGTGTCTTTCTCAGCATTTTTATAGGCAGGATTCTTTTCTCTCCCCAGTTGAACAAGAAAGAACAAAAGTAGATTCCCCACCGGAGGAATCATTCATATAAGTTATTTTATGTAGGTCACCTCTGATGTGTTCTCGGCTGCATTCACCTGCTAAATTTTCCATGTCAAGCTTTCAGTTCTGATGGCTCTGCACATAAATTCTATTACTTTCAAAAAGAATAATTGTTTAAATTCCCTGTTTGAATGTTGACGGATACTATATGTTCAACAAATGCCTGATACATTATAGGTTATGTTAGTAGCATGATACAAAATGCTGGAATATTTTACTCTGAGCTGTCTGTGTGTATGTACATTTTCTTATGTTAATAAGATGTTTCTCATTAAACAAGTGTCTAATCTAAAGAGAGTAACTATCACCTGTATTCAAATAGATTATAAATGTATACCCCTTGCTGTCACCAGCCTCTCATATACCAGGCCAGCTTTCCTAACTCTTTCCCTTCTCCAGATTTTAGTCTTTTAACTATCTCTTGAGCTCATGCCTATCTCTCTATTCCAAATGTTATTGTTTTGGTTCAAGCTTTTGGCAAGCCAATCTATACCTCTAATCTTCTGATTTATCCTCTACTCTACCAACAGGTGTTTCTAAAAAATAGACCTTGTCAATTCACCTCTGCTTAAGAATGTTCCCTGTTTCCTCACTGCTAATTTAAAAAAAAAAAAAAAAAAAAAAGATTTAGGTATTTAGGTACATGGCATTCAAAATCTCTGATAATCTGTTCCCAATTTTTAACTCAGCCTCATTTGTGTGTTCATTTAATCACTCAACAATAGAAAGTGCCCGCACTAAAATATTAAGTGCTCCACTAGAATGTAAATTTCACAAGGGTATATAGATCCTGTTTATTTTATTCACTAATGTTTCAAACATCTAGAACAGCATTTGGCATTAGGTAGATGCTTAACAAACATTTAAAATTAATGAATTCAGCAATACTGGATGAGGGTTTATTATGTGTCACATGGAGAGTCTGGCACTGCAAATCTAGCGATGAAAGCCATTATCTCTATTTTTAAGGAACTGCCCAGGTAAATTGACATTTATAATGAATTCAGCATGTATCTATAAATATGAATCTCGTTGCTGTAGTGATTAGCCCCCAAGAAGCAGTCATAGTTCATTCAGCTCTATATATTTTGTTGCAAACTAAGCGTTCATTAAATGTTTGCTAAATAAATTAAGCAAAGAATGCAATAGGGCAGAATGTCTGAATTCTGTGGTAGGCAAATAATCACTGCCCCCAACGATGTCAAGATCCGAATTCCAGGAAATTGTAAATATATTACATTACATGACAAGGTGATCAATTTTCTGATGTGACTGAGGTCAAGATGGGGAGAGTGTACCAGGTTACCCAGGTGAGTCCCATCTAATGACCTGAGCCTTGAAAAGTGGAAGGGGAAGGAAAAACAGTGAGTCAGAGAGAACTGACTGGAAAAAGACTGGATATGCCACTGCTGACTCTGAAGACGGAGGAAGGGGGCCATGAGCCGAGGAACGTGGAGGTCTCTAGAAGTTGACTCCGCTGACAGTTAACAAGAAAATGGGAATTTCAGACCTACAACAGCAAGGAACTGAATTTTGCCAACGACTTAAGTGAGCAGGAAATGGAGACTCCAGGAAGAAATGCAGCCCGGCCAATCCTTGATTTTAAAAGCCTGGTAATATCAGACATCGGATCCACAGAGCTATAAAATAAATTTGTGTTGTTCTAAGCCATTAAGTTTGTGGCGATTTGTTATGGTAGCAATGGAAAGCAAATATAATACTCACCATATCCTTGAAAAATTAGCCTAAATGAACCTCTGTTATGGCTTCCCATGACCAAAAGGAAAATGCTTATCCTTAGAATTCTGACGGTACAATCTCAACATTTTCTTGTAATAGACATGCATACATAGAAAACTAGCTATCTTTCCAGAAGAAATTGTTCTTCAGAAGTGAAATTTAGATAAAACCATTTTCCAAAATGATGACAGCTGATTGGATCATCAGAATTTGTGTCTGAGGACTTCATGCTGTACTATAAAAAAGCTACACACATCTAGCCTTTGGAATGGGTTTTCAAGCTTCTTTGCCCTTGAAGCTAACTTTGACATAGGGGATACTTCTTGGTTACCATTTTCCTCTCAGTTCACTAAGCATCAGGAAAGGACCACATACAGTGGCCCAAGAATGGCACTGTGAAGGTAAGGAAACACAGGGTATAAATTAAATAGGACGTTTTCTTAGCCATGAAAGAACAAGTTGGCAGAAAGCTGCCATTTCCATCCATGTACATCATTTCCCTTACAATGGGCACATGTGGCTACGATAAGTTCACACTCTGCTCATAGTCACATGCTCTGGCATGGGGCAGTGCCCTCTCAGAGGAAGAGGCCCCTTGATGACAATACCTTTAGGCCAAATAGGTTATGCCAGGCACAATGCAAGAAGGTACCTTTCACAGCGCCCGTTGTGAGAACAGCATCCCATGAGGTTGTGCTGTGCAGTGGCCCTAGCTAGATATCATTTTGTACTTTGCTTGCCAAGAATTCTCTAGGCCGGCTGCTTTCCCCCAAAAGGGAGAAATTGGAGCCGAATACAGGAAAAAAAAAAAAAAAAAAAGGCTAAGACCTGAGTTTGCAAGCGTTATAGGGTCAAAAGAAAGTGGTCTCTGGGTCCCACTCTCACAAAACCCAGTGGGGGTTGTAGGTCTCTGTCCCAAATAGAAGCAGAAGATAATTTGCGGAGTTCTAGGCAACAGATGGGATGCGTACTATAGCTGTTTCTCACGTTAGAAGGCATGAAAATAAAAAATTCTCCCAGAGCCATTCCCTTCCTCCAAGTATAGACTCCCCTCCAGAGTCTCTCAATGTGGGGACTTTCACTGCTTCCAGTTAGTTGTTCTTTATATTTTGCCCAGTGTTTGTATTTGTTAACTATAGAAAGTTTTGTTTAGTATGAGCTCCTCTGTCATACTAGAAGCAGCATTCCTCACTAGATTTACTTTTGTCAAATGTGTCCACTGTCACTGGTTTGCTCCAGAAATATTAGTCATAAATACACAACAATATATTCCAGTTTTCCTTGGAGCCTTTGTCCTGGCACATTATCCTACTTAGCATTTGTACTAACTGAAGTATTATGGCTTCAACATTTTGTGTGTGTGTGTGTGTGTGTGTGTGCGCGCGCGTGCGTGTGTGATTATATATATATATATATATTTTGAGGCACCTTACCTTATATATATATTGAGGAAGAGAGAGAGGGAGAGTCACTCTACACATATGACGTGTTGTCAAGAAAACTGTATCTTCCAGAAGAAAATCAAGAATAAGGACCCATGAGATATCAAGAAAAGTTTGCTTCCATACCTATCTACCTTTTACCCAAAGTGAGAGAATTCTGTTTGAAGACATCCTGGGGACAGTAACCTATTTCTATGTTAATTATGATACTACCTTACCTAAGCACTCTTTTGTCCAAATTCAATCCCATTTTCTGTCATCTTGTACTTTGTATAAAAGACAGTGTGTTCCTTTCTTCCTTAAAATTACCCTTTAAATACTTCAGGAGAATTTGGAAATTACCTCTTGGCCATATCTTGTGGACTAACCCCAATACCTCTTTCTCCAATTATAAGTAATATTTAACTTCATTTTAATCATTCGATTTACTATCCTCACTCTGAACAGCATTCCAAATTTTTGAAAATCTAAGCCTGACCCTATGACACAACAATTCCATGCATAGGTACATACTCAAGAAAAATAAATACCTATGTTCATGAAACGATTGTGACAAGAATGCTCTTAGCAGCTTTAATCCAAGTATCCATCCACAGAAAAAATGGATAAACAAATCGAAAGATATTCACGCAATGAACTACTACAAGCTATGAAGCTATGAAAATGAAAAACAAATACTAAATGAAAAAGAACATGGATGAACTTCAAAAATGTGTTGCATAAAAGAAGTCAGACTATAAAGACTGTATTCCTAATGATTTCATTTATGTGTAGTTTAAGAACAGAGAAAACGAATGTATGGTATGATTACCTCTAAGTGTATACATACTTGTATGTGGGGATTGAGGGTTGGAGTGGTGTTTACTTTGGACTAGTGTTGGGGGTTCAGAACGAGCCACCCCAAGATGTGTTTCTGGGGTACGTGGATTATTTTGAGCTAAGTGCAATTTTAGCCTCAGGCTTAAGGGAAATTTCTGCCCTTCCCTCTATCTAGAACAGGGGTGTCCAAACTGCGGCCCGTGGGCCAACTGCGGCCCGCAATCCATTTTTTATTGGCCCACAGCAAATGCCAAAAATATATTTAGTTTACTTAAATAAACCCGGTGAGGCAATACGTACTTCACCTCGAGTGAGTGGCCCGGCTGTTTGTGTGTTTTACCGCATATGGCCCTTGGTGAAACACGTTGAAAACAGTTTGGACACCTCTGATCTAGAAGGACCTGAATTAGGAGCCTTGCCCATAATAAGAGATTATCAGTGATAATCTCTTTTTGACCCACCTGTATAGCAGGCCAAACTTCTTTTTTACTAAGCATCTATTGTTTTTATCATCCTGCCATGACCCTGTGAAGCCCCAAGGCACCTTACCTCATCCCTAGCTCAGAATGTCTTATATACCCTATCTTCCCGTTGAACCCCTTTGAACCTCTCCTGCAAGTGGGGGTCTCTGACTCTCTCATGTATGCAGGGTTCACACACATATGTGTATTAAGTTGGTTATTTTCTCTTGTTATCTCATGTCTATTTGATTATTAGATGCCAGAAGAACCTTGGGGTAAAGGAAGGTTTTTCTCCCACACTAGAAACGAAGGAAGGAAATTCCTAGGGGATACGGAAATATTCAATATCTTGATGTGGGTGGTAGTAACATGGATATACATTTTATCATACATCAACAAGTTGTGTGTGTGCACACATGTGTATATACACACATATATAATGAAATCCATACGTGTATATGTATATGTGTACAGATATGTGCGTAATTCAATCAAAGCCAAACATTGCTTCACAAAGAAAGCCCTCAATGATGAAAGACCCAAAAACTTAAATCTGTAGCCTCTTAACTGCCTAGTTGCTTTTTGTATGACAGAATAGACTGACTTCCTAACAGGATGGATATAAGAATAAAAGCCTCTGAGATTCTTGTGAAAATAGGGACTGTTCTACAGCTGATACATGCAAACACCAGCAAGACCTCTCCGGGTGGAATAGTCCATCTGATGGGAGAATGCTGTCCACAAATGCCTCATATCATGACTGTAAGTGATTTAAAAGTCATCAAAAAACAGTAATTAAATGTCCCAACTTGACTGAGTGCAATATCGCTGGGTCCTTGACTTCAAATACCAGGTTGGAAGATTTGTTACAAGTTTAAAAAAAGAGCAAGGGCATTGAGGTAGGACCGCTCTGGAAATATGTCAGTCCCATATCTCTACCTATCTATGTTACCTTATGAAATGTTAGCCTTTGAAGTGTTCAGTTATCTCATCATACAAATGAGGTAAACAGAAAATATTATAGCATTTGCTAAGAATTAAGTGAAATTATATGTAGAATGTGCTTAGTAGAATGTTGGTAGAGAGAAGAAAAATTACTAATACCTTAAAATTTTTATAAATTCTATGAAATGATTATTGGGTTAATTACCTCTTACCAGTCTGATAAACACTCTTATGAAAAACCCTTGATTCCACAAAGAATCATAGTTAACCCAAGCACTGTATAACGTTGGTTAGAACCTGATTCTGACAAGAATCTGGAGGCTTGATGGAGCCTCAAAGGAGTCAATTTCAATTTTGGCCATGGTCGTGGCCAAACCCTTAGCTCAAGCCCGTCTTCTGTTAATTCCAGTATCTAACCACAAGTAAGAACATATGTGAGCCTCTGAAAGGACCACTGCAGATCTATCTACGAAGGCCACAGCAATGAATCAAGCTAAGACCTGTTCACCACGGGTAAATTGTATTGCCATGCATATAAAGCAGATTTCCTTGAGTCTAGGGAAAACTTGGAAGACTGTAGAAATGGTTGGTGAAAGAGGTTTGACAGGACAGGAGGAGGTCAGGACAACATCTACATTGTATAACGGAGCTGCTTCTTTTCATTCTCTCCCACCCCCTGGAAAAAATTGAAGCATCTTGGCCAGTGACCAATAAGAGAACTGCTTATAATTACTGATAATAGAAAACTCATTTGTGTAGTTTCCCGTCTATCAGAGACTGTACTACTGTGGCTTTGTATCCTACATGCATCTATGACAGACAAAAATAACAAGAAAACTGGTGTATCTACTAAGCAGCTATTGAATGTACCCTAATTGAGCCCATAATATCTATCTACTGCCTTTGCTCCCTGACATATAAAACTCTGGTCTTTATTCCAAGAGACACTTAATTGACGCTCCTAAGGAAAATTATAAATTTTCTTCCCAATATATTTGAAATATTATTTTCTAATCAGAAAGTTTTTGGCAATCATCCACTCAGAGTTTTCATAACATTTTTTCCATAAAATATTAGATAGAAAATATGTTTTAAGAGAAAAAATATTGGACCAAGAAAGTTTAGAAAATGAAGCATATACCATTTATAGTATCGATATCCACATGTATTCTTGGTGATAGAATTTAGTCCTCTGGTTATAATAAATAACATCTATAAACTGATGACTTCTAAATTTTTAATCTATAGCCCAGCTCTCTCTACCAAATTTCAAACTCAATTGACAATACAACTAAAACTATTTAGTGATTCTTGATATATATGTACGTATATTATATATGTGTGTGAATATACACACACATATATATAATGAATCACTAAATACATATGTATGTATTTATTTCATATATATATATATATATATATATATATATATTATTATTATTATTTATTCAGAACAGGCTTCTCCAAGATGTGCCACTTTGGTATGTGGTTTGAGATGAAGGTTGTCAAAACCTTGTGAGCTCAGGAGAAACTCCTGCCCCTCCCTTAACTACCTAGAAGAATCTAAATTGGGGGCTTTGTCCATAATAAGAATTATTACCAGAAATACCTTTTTATGACCTATGTATACAGCAAGTCATAAAACTACTGAACATCTGCTCTTCTTATTGTCCTGCAAATTACCTTCCTCCCTCTGAAGACTTAGTGTTCCTACCTCATTCCTTATCATACACACACACACACACACACACACACACACACACACACACACACACACACACCTCATTTTCCCATTTTGTCTCTGAACCTCTCATGTATTTGGGGGGTCTCTGACTCTCTCGTGCATGCTGGGCTCCCACATATACACAGGTAATTAAATTTATTTCCTCTTCCTAATCTGTTTTGTGTTGATTTCTTAGGCCAGCTGAAAGAACCTAGAAGGACAGAGAAAATATTCTTTTCTCCTCACAGTTCGCATAATCAGCAGGATACCTCACTAGCTGGGGAAAAAAATCACTGGCTGGGGAAACTCATCCCGAAACTGATGCAGTGGAAAGATCCTGGGAACTCTCTAACAGGAGCTGGCAAAAGGGAAGAATTCTTGCCATGTCAAACTCCCAAATCTCTACCTACAGAGTTTGGTGGAAGCAGAATGGTGAGCATTCTTTTTTATTTTTCCTTTTCTAAATTTAGATTATCAAGAAAACATATTTGTGGCACTCGTTCCTTGGGCTTAGCGACACATTTTGGTTATTTTATGTGAGTACTCATGGGTTTTGTTCATTCCTTTCCTCCTAGAGATGGTAAGAACAGGGCCCCTCATAGTTCTTGTTTTCGGCCAGCCGGAGGATGTATACTGGTATACATCTAGTGGTCAGCTGAGTAGGCTGTGGATCTGGACTTAGGGAATCTAAAACAATGGGTGAACTTTTGGACATCTCCCTATTCTGCTCAAAAAGGGAGAAGCATGTGATTCCCTGTGTTTTGGAAAGGCTATATCTAATTCTGGGAGTAAATTTTCTGGATCTTGTGAAGTGAGGGTTGCATCTTTTTTTCATCTTTTATTTTCCTTTGGGGATGTCTCCTTTGTCCATAGTTAAACCATAAAAAGGCATATTGGTTTGAGTCGCTATTGTGATTAATAGATCCTATCACCAAAGGCCAAACAATGGATCCTTTGAATCGGAAAAACTTCTACATTAAAAAATGTTTAGAGAGCTCTCATCATAACAGTTGTTTTATTGGTAACTATAGAAACGCCAAGTTTTGAAAAGTGGACACAAAGACACATACTGGCCTTAAGAATTTCCTCTTAAAAATTGGGGTAAATAAAACATGGAATTAAAACAAAGGTTTGTTTTTAATACATCACTACCAAAGGCTGGGTGTGGTAAAGTGATCCTCCTGTAATCCCTTACCATTCAAGGGTCCCAAACTAGTCTGGTCTATTTACCCCCATTTGGGGAAATTTAAAAAGCTGAGAGGCAAATATTATACTGAGAAACCTGGCCAGCGATCACTGGGCAGCAGTTAGGCCAGTTAATCAAATTTAAAATCAGCAAGAGGTCCAGGGTACCCTGACTGTACCCCTCCCTGGGGATGGGGTCCAAAGCCTTTTTACACAAGAGTGGATAAAATGGTCAGAGGATAGAAAAGAGAAGTTTCCAGGACTCGTTGATATGGAAATCCTATAAATTATGGTACCAAAACGTATTGGTGAAACCTTATCTCGGGCTACAATTAAATTAAAAGAATGTAGAAATGTAAGGATAGATATGATTATAAAAATTGGAATGTTCAGACAGGCTTTATGTAAAAAAGTTATGTCAACTTTATCTAAAGGTTTTATGGGAACAGATATTTTGTCTGTCTAAGAGTACTTCTGCCTGGTATTGTAAAATCAAAACCTGTTGATAAAGTCCTAATTAAGGCTACAGTTAGGAATGAAAGAGTTGATGGAATTGATGTAAAAGTTTACCGGAGAGTTGGTATATATAAACAAGCTTTATGTGAAGTGATTACATCTCTTTCACCTGATTTTATTGTGGGGATGGACAATGTGTTTCACTGGAGAATATTTCTCCTGCCTAATAATATAAAACAGAAGACATACAAGTCCACTCTTCAAGCAATATTAATTAGGCATGCTAAAATAATAACAATAATAATAATAAATGGTGAAATTGCCTGAGCTTACACAGTGTGAATTAGAAGCTGGAGGCTAATATTCAGAGGCTGATAGGAACGCATATTTTTTCAAGGCTTGTAACTTGGATGTTTTCTGTGTGTCTTTATGATGTAGATTTTTCTAGCTCCATCTTCTCAAGGACCTAAGAACCATTTCTTAAAATGCAAATGATTCTTATAATTTATTTATTTATTTATTTATTTATTTATTTATTTATTTATTTATTTATTTTACAAAAACCACAGCAAATTCGGAATAATGTAATGATGTATTTGGATGGGTAGATTAACCTATGATGTCACTTAGGCTGCAAAGCAATTCTTTGAAAAATTGAGAGCAACTGTCCTTATCTTACAAATCTTTGTAAAATCAGAAATGCATCTCTAGAAGCAACTAAAAAGCCCACATATCTTTAGTTCTTAAAACTAAAGAAAAATAAAAAATAAAAAACAGGTTAAAAAAAAATACAAGGTGCTCTACAGTTTCCATATGATTACTTGTCAAGGACAAATGGAAATATTAATTATATTCTCCACAAATATTAATAAGAAAATGCTTTAGCCATCTGAACAAATAAGCTTAACTTATTCCAATTGTTCTTTTATAACTAGTAAATTTTACAATATCATACCCATCTCATTGCTAAAGTTTTATAACAAATACTATTCAAGGTTTCTGTTTGTTTTTGTCTATGTGTCTATGTATGTGTATGGATATATGTTACATATATGTATGGTATTTTCCACCAAATTGGTATCACCAATTTGTAAAAAAGCTTTATTTAACTGGCTTAAACTACAAGCACTTCTATACAATTTCTAAATATATAATAGAAACCAGTCCAAATGCTTTTAAGGTTCACATGTTCTGGGAAAAATATTTGGAATTAAAGCTAATATAAGTTTGTTAGTTTAAATAAAACACGTATGTCTTTAGATTATCAGAATTCAGTATAATACTTGCATGCTACCTGGATTTATTAGTCAAATAAATTCATGTTATCTCTTTTGCAAAACTTGTCAAACACAAATAATAACTTCAGAGGATGACTAACACTGTCTACTGTGTAATAAAATTTCCATGGGTAATCTAAACATAATTCTTAAGAATTAATATGTTAGATAGATGTAAGTAGAATAAAAAGTTGAAAGTAAAACATTTTAGCAATAATTACCATGTTTCCCCGAAAACAAGATGTAGCTGGACAATCAGCTCTAATGCATATTTTGGAGTAAAATTAATATAAGACCAGGTATAATATAATATAATATAATATAATATAATATAATGTAATGTAATGTAATGTAATGTAATGTAATGTAATGTCATATAATATAATATAACGTAATGTAATATAATATAATACCGGGTATAATATAATATAATACCGGGTCTTATATTAATTTTTGCTTCAATAGACACATTAGAGCTGATTGTCCAGTTAGGTCTTATTTTCGTGGAAACACAGTATGTATTATGGTATATGTACTTTAAAACAGTTTCCCAAAATATTTTGGTAACTTGAAACCTTAGAGTTTTGTTAAATTGTGTTAAATGATGAGTCAAGTCAAATTATTAAATATCCAGATCATTTCCAAATAAGATAAAATAATGAAATGTTAATTACTGATCATGGGTTTATCCATTTTTGGCTTCTTATTGCAAAGAAACTAAAGGATAAATTTGGATCTGTTAATAAACATGTCTTGTATCACATAGAAAGATTACACTGTGAAGAAGCACATGTTTCTTGAAATTATAAAATGTATTTATACATTTATTAGTCTAAAGAATATTGGTGTAGCATACAGTTCACAAATGGTTATTTCTCAGTTTTCACTCAAAATTAAGGTTTCTAAGGGTTAAAAACTCTTACATCATGTTTCCCTGAAAATAAGACCTAACCTAGAGAATAAGCCCTAGCATGATTTTTCAGGATGACATACCCTGAACATAAGCCCTAATGCGTCTTTTAGAGCAAAAATTAATATAAGACCCACTCTTATTTTTGGAGATACATGGTGTGTAATAAGGGAAACAACTCTGTATACAAGAAAAGTAGAATGTGTTACTTTAAGAAATCAATTGTGGAGGTTCAGGGAAAAAAGGGATCTTGAGAAAGAAATTTTATGTATGATCAAGCTGGATAAGAATAAATAAGTTTGCTACAAGGTTTTTCTAAATTAAGATTTAATATCAATACTGTACTTATATAAAACTAAAATGTAATAATATGTTATCTGCTAAAAGTGCACAATTTTCTTGTACTACTGATGTGGTCCTGATAAGATAATATAAAAGGAAAGCAAAGAGTTGTGTTTTATCAAAATGACTTTTTGTGTTCTGTATAATCTTTGATAAAGAGTTCTTTGATTATATAAGTAAACCCCATCTTCTTAGTGTAAAGAAAAGCTATTTTTGCGCACAACTATGTAACCTTTTGTATTTCCCTTTGTAATCTTTTATTATCACTATGGTTAAATGGATAAATTAGTATTTTTTTTCAGTGACCTGTGATTCTATTTGACTGTTTTAAAACCTCTTCAATATTTCTAACAAACTTCCCCAAAATCATTGTAAATAAAATCTAAAGGAACTAACTGGCATTTTTCAGAAGATCCCTGAAATTTTTAAAAAATGTGTTCTTTATTCTTATAAAAAGAGAGATGTTGCAGTAATTCGGCTGATTTGATATATTAAATTATACAGAGAACATTGCTAACTAAATGATTCTAAACCTTCTTCAATTATATTTGTATGGATATTAATATAAGTTTTCTAGAAATTGTATACAATTTCTAAAATTCTGATACACCTTGGTATACTGTTATCGTTTATAATTCTGGTTATTATCTTTAAAAGTGTTAGAGAAATAAGGAAATTTCCTTATCAATTGCATTGCACTTTCATTAGATCTTTAAGCATGACCATTTTAAAGTCTTTTTATCATTTGAATTTATTGTCTTACTCTGATATGTTTGCAAATATGTTTTATCTTCAGAGAAATTCATGAAAAGGACTCTGACATTTACTGTAGAATGCAGGTTTCTAATAACTTTCAGATCATAATGCTGAACTGGGTAAGAATTTACAGAACTCTAGAAAAAAGATTAGACTCATAAAACTGCTAACAAAAAGACCAAGATCAACAAGAATCAATAATATAAGACTGTATGAGCTGATGAAAATGACTACAATTTTTATGACTTTTTGTTGGAAAGATTGCTGGTTCTTGATTTGATTTCATTTTATTTTCCAGATATAAGGAAACTTTTTCTCCTAAGTTAGAGAAATTTGGTACATTGCACACTTGTAAGAAGAACTGAAACATTTATTGTCGTCTCCCAACTTAATCCCTCCATAATTCAGAAACTATCAGTGAATATTATTATTTTCATGGCCATCAATCATTTGTATAAGTTCAGTAAGATTCCATTCTCCTTGCAACATGATATAATTGGAAACATTATTTATATTACCAAGGCTTGTAATGTAATGTCATGTGTGATAGAGACATGCTTAGACTCACAGATGATCAGATAGCTTTACAGAACTAAGACTGGCATGAAAGCCAATAAAACCATTGAAAATATTGTCCTGGTATCTTGCTTAGTGGGTTCCAGCAATCTTACCAGATGAGTAAGGAAAGTAATTTCCTGGCAGGTGCAGGAACCACAAGATATTTCAGGGAATTCAAGAAGAGAGGAACTCACCCAAATCTACAGGTATTACATGTGAAGTCTGATAGCAAATCCTTGACTTAGCTTTCCTGCTCTTGAGGGTCTTTTAAAAGTTCAATCCAAGATTTCTTATAAAAAATTTACAGCAAAGTAGATTTAAAAGAGCCTATATGGTTAATTACTACCGTGTTTCCCTGAAAATAAGACCTAGCTGGACAATCAACTCTAATGTGTTTTTTTAGAGCAAAAATTAATATAAAACCCAGTCTTATTTTACTATAAGAATGGGTCTTATATAATATGAGACCAGATATACTATAATATTATATATTATAATATAATACCAGACCTTATATACTATACTATACTATACTATACTATACTATACTATACTATAACACCAGGTCCTATATTAATTTTTGCTCCTAAAGACGCATTACAGCTGATTATCTGGCTAGGTCTTATTTTTGGGGAAACACGATATTATTGCTGCACCTATATAAACAACATGCCATGTTTATTAAATCTAAGCATATTTTGCAAACAAATATGTGTTACTTTGGCTATCCTTTGTACAATAAGAGCAATTGTATAGAAAAAATACATTTCAGTAATACACCTTTGTGGATATTAGATTCTAGTGCTGTTTATTGTCTTTTGAGGTTTTGTTGCAACCTGTAAACTGGGACTGGATCCTGAATTCTTTTAGTTTCTTCAAATATTTGGCTACAACTCTCAAAACTAATGTTTCCAATTTTTCTCCCACTTTTGACTTGGAATCATTTAGAACTAAAACTGCCGTTTTTTCCCTGAAGCACTGCAAACTGAAGCTAGGTGACTTGGTGTAAACTTCAGGGATATCACCACAGTATTTCACGTATGGGCAATCTTCATGTGGCTTCTAAGAAAGAT
Organism: Rhinolophus ferrumequinum; assembly: GCF_004115265.2. Classification (NCBI taxonomy): domain Eukaryota; kingdom Metazoa; phylum Chordata; class Mammalia; order Chiroptera; family Rhinolophidae; genus Rhinolophus; species Rhinolophus ferrumequinum. The sequence continues at coordinate 20,791,448 of NC_046300.1, forward strand.
CACTGGAAGCACCCAAACTTTAAATGAGGAAAAGCTATCAGATTGTCACTGCCTACCCTCACTCCATCTGAAGATGCTTTGAGCCAGAAATCTACAAATCTTCTTAACCGCTGCCTTCAGAATACTGAAACTCAGATTATATTCAGCTCTAATCATTAACCATTGTTTTTCTTTTGTTTCCATTGAGATACCTTTTATTAAATACCTGATTGCTTCACCATAGGCTTAACTTTGGGAACCCAGATGCATCACCACCTCCTGAAATGAGATACAACTGTCGATCTGAACTAACCTGTTCTCAAAACTAAGAGAATGATTAAACGAGATGAAGCAATATACCAGCCCAACTTCTGCAATATAAAATTTCTCATTAAGTTTCAAAGACGTGACTGAAAGTGTTTAGAATAGGCTTCCCAAGATGTGCCACTTTGGCATGCCAATTATATTGAGCTGAAGATAATCAAAACTCTGCAGGCTCAGGAGAAACTTTGGCTCCTCCCTTAACTACCTAAAAGAATATAAATTGGAGGTTATGCCCATAATAAGAGCTATTACCAGAAATAACTTTTAATGTCCTATCTGTATGGCAGGTCAAACATTTAATTACTAAACATCTGTTCTTATTGCCCTGTGAATTACCCTCCTCCCCTCTGAAGTCTCAGGGCTCATTCCTCATTCCGTAGTCCAAGACGTCACATATACCTTATTTTATTTTTCTGTCTCTGAACCTGTCATATATGTGGGGTCTCTCTTTCATGTATGTGGGGTTCCCATACATACGTATGAGATAAAATTTGGTTATTTTCTTTTGTTATTCTGTTTCAGGTTGATTTGATTATTAGAACAGCTGAAAGAACATAGAAGGGTAGAGAAAAAATTTATTCTTCACTAATACGCACACACACACACACAAGTTCTGACAAGTAAGGTCGCAAACTTATTGCAACAATGTTGCTAACCTTTTTTGATATCAGAAGGATTATTCAATATGAATTTATACCAACTGGACAAACAACCAAGTTGACTATTTGGAAGTGCTGAAAAGGTTGCGTGAAAAAGTTAGACGACCTGAACTTTTCGCCAACAATTCATGGCTGTTGCATCACAACAATGCACAAGCTCACACGGAACTTTCTATGAAGAAGCTTTTAGACAGTAAACAAATCTCTGTATTGGAACACCCTCCCTACTCACCTGATCTGGCCTCCAGTGATTTCTTTCTTTACCCAAAGGTAAAGAAAATATTCAAAGGAAGACATTTTGATAACATTCAGGACATCAGGGGTATAGGACCACAGTTCTGCTGGCCATTCCAGAAAAAGAGTTCCAAAATAGCTTTGAAGGGTGGACTAGGCACTGTTATCAGTGCATAGCTTCCCAAGGGGAGTACTTCGAAGATGAACATAGTGACATTCAGCAATGAGGTATGTAGCATTTTTTCTAGAATGAGTTCACAAACTTAATTGTCTGAACTCGTTTATGAATAGATAATAAACTCATGAGAATCCTGCCATTAAAATATATTCTTGTTGTATAAGGGCTACATATTGGTTTTGAAAACTGCAGAAGGCATAGTAATATAAGTACAGTATAGAAGATAAGGGTAATAGAGAGAAATACTACGTGTTAGCTGAGAACTATCTGATCATGCTCTTTCCTTATCTGGGTCCTTCTCTGACATTGTGCGTGCCATACTCATTATATACAGGATCACTGCAAACAAAAGGTGAGGTGCAAGGGTAAGGGACAAAGTATTCTTAAACAGAGAAAGGCAACTCTATGTAATCAAAAAGTTTCATCTCTGCTTGAAGGGTAACCATTATCCTGCAATCCTTTCCCACTTCTATTGGATTTTTCAAGTCATTTGTAAGTACAGCTTATTCAGTTTTCAAAAAGAATAATACAGAAAGGACTCTACTCTGTGTATAATATAAATACCACTCATAAACAAAAAATACCAGATACAGTCATATATATATGACAGTCATATATATATAAATATATATTTATATATATTTATATACATAAATATATATAAACATATAAATATATATATAAACACACACACACACACACACACACACACACATATATATATATATATATATATATTTCCATATTAGGAAATCAGGATGTAATATTTTACATAGTCAAGAACTCACTGGAAAAAGAAAAGAAACTATGAGGAAAAATAATCAAGGTGCTCTTCTTTCAAAGCCTTATTGTTTATAATGCTCTTAAAGAGTCCTGCATAGTGTGTAACCATGATGACTAAAATCACAATTTGACATCAGTTGAAGTCCTCTGCCCCACACATGTTAGATCTACCTACTAAATCTTAAACTGATGCTCTGTTAAGGTGATTCAAAAATACTAAATTTTCATATGCAGTTTCAATCAAATGTTTTCTTGAAAAAATAGGATTTATTTATACAGTGAAAGCACAATTTTGACATTTATTCATCATTCATTCGTTAATTCATTCAATGAATATCTACTAAGCACCCGATAATATATTCCCGGCACTATTCTAGGAACTGGAGCAAAACAAACATAGGCCATGCCCTCTAATGGAAGAGACAGACAAGACAGAACACAAAACAAACAAACGAAATAAAAAAAAAGGATCAATAGAGAAGATAAATATATTCTCTGGAAAGCTTAGAACATCTAACAGCAGTGCGATTTAAGTTCTATACCTATGTACAGCTAAAGAGTTTTATTTTTCACACTGCCAGTAAAAGACATGCAGAACTAACCAAAGATATTCTGCTTGCACCTCTTCTTATGATTACTGTTGAATTCAAATGAGATTCAAATGCGCTGACCTGTCGCATAGTTTGCAACAAATCACTCTGAATTATTTTAATCTTTCATCCAGGACTACTAAAAATTCTGCTCTGTTCTACACTTTCACATTTGTATAGATAATAAATTAGATGATTTCCATTGTGTTATTTTGCAGTGTTTGAATTCAGCTGTGTATATTTGTTCTCCCATTCCCTCTAACTACTCTTCAATAAACAAGAGAATCCCTAGCAAAACAGCTTTCTTAGAGACTCATAGTCTCTCTGTTCTGGAATAACAGAATTACAAGAGGATTAAATAACCAAAGTGGATCAATATGTATATCTAGTTCTGGCAACATCAAATGATCTACATATGCCACCCTCTTCCACCTTTCCTATATCCAGTTCCACAACCCACCTCATCAAAGATGGGGAGGCGGGAGTGAAAAAACCATGCCTTCTTTAAATCAGATACCCAATTTGTGGCAGCTTCTGAAAGCCATCACAGAAATGCTCTATTTGACCAGGTCAAATTGCATTTGCTTTTACTTATATCATTCTCAAAACTAGTGCAACATGCTTGCAACTGAAACAAGAAAAAACAAAAATGAACTGATCCACCAGCTTGTCAGATTATAAAAATGGATTGATTTTATACCCTTGAAATAAGCAGCTGGCTTGAAGGCCCTTTCTTCTACATTCTCTGTTTAAAGATTCTTGTACTCTTTAAACTTAGAGAAGTATTAGATTGGATAAATATAGAACACGGTTCTATTCATGATAATGAGAGCAGCTAACATTTCCTGAGTTCCATGTACTAGGGGTGGTGTTAAACGATTTGTGTTCATTATTGTTTAATACCGAAAACAACTATTATTACTTCTCCTTTGTATTTGCTTATTAAATTGCTCTCACCCGCCTGAGCCCTCACTTTATTCTTTATTCTTTATTCAGCTTAGATCTGATGGTTCATTATTTTAAAATATACTTGGTGAGCCATAACATCACTTGCTGCTTACTTAGAAAATCAAGCAAATAATACATATCCTATGTGTAAGAGGCTGAGCTTGATTGAAGTCCCACAGAAAGACAGCTGGTTTTCACTGTAAATTTATGATCATCAAACTCAAAAGGAGCATAGCATTGGCTACTGATCACGGCCCATGTCTTTGATCAGCTCAACTTCTCATCATCTGCAACAACTTCAACCGTTCTACTCTTCTGAAAGATCCAAAGCATAACCCTTCCACTACTCCTTCCCCTTCTTAATATCACAGGGTGACTCTGCCTTTTACTTTTTTTTTTTAAATTAAAGTTTATTGGGGTGACAATGGTCAGTAAAGCTACATAGGTTTCAGGTGCACAGTTTTGTAATACATCATCTATATCTCATGTGTGTGTTCACCACCCAGAATCAGTTCTTCAAAAAGTTGAAGTGCCTAGATGGAAAAACCCAGTTACTTTGTACTAAAAACTATAAATGCTACCGTTCCCCTGCTCTTTGACCTTCATGATCCCTCATGGTACTGGAGAGGGGTGCCTTTCCTATCATTTAAGCCCAAGAAGCCCCTTTATTTCTTCTTCCATTCTTATCACCTTCTTCCTTCTCAGTAACTTGTATGGTTCCTCTCTCCTGTATATCCAATCAGTTATTCTACACCAGATCATGTCCACCAAAATTTAAAGAGGGTCATATCTCTTCCACTTTAAAAGAGTCCCTTCATCCATTGTCCCAAGCTCTTTACCTTCCCTTTCATTTCATAGACAAACCTTTTGAAACAGTCGACTCCACCTTCGATACCTATATCCTCAACCCACTTGATACTGGAATTTAACCGCTTCTGCATAGAAACAGCTTTAGGTGCAGCAATATGACGTAAATGGAACTACTCATTTTACAGAGGTAGCAGGGCTGAATGCATGATTTGAACCCATGTCAGTTTGATTCTAGATACCATGATATTAATTGATAAATCAGACAACACTGTGAAAAACTACCCTACATCTATTCAAATTACGAAAGCATTAAACTTTTGACCTAATAATTTCAGTCTTGGATGTTTGCCTTATAGGTATACTTGTACACCTCAAAATGGCATATATATGAGGTTATTCCTTATTCATCACAAATATTTGGAAATAAATATGATATCCATAAACAGAGGACTGTACAAATATAGATTATGTTATGTAGATAAAGTGGAATTACTATGTAATTGTATAAAAGAATAAAGAAGCTAATTGTTGATATATATAAAGATTTTAAAGACATATTACATGTTTTTAAAAAGTAAGGTAAATTTTTTTTTCATAGTTTGCATAAAAAATAGGGAAAATGAAAGTATTCTTATTTGACTGTTTTCTCATGAAGGACATACACACAAATAACAAAAATGATCACCTCATGTTGGTGGATATTGGGAACTGGACAATAGGAGAATGGAATAGGAATGTGACTTATCACAGGATACCTTTATAGAGTTTTTGATTTTTGAACCATGACACAGTGATAACTATTCAAAAAGTAAATTTTAATTATTCTTTATAGATTTACTATGATAAATTTGTGAGAAAAAATATTCAGATATGATGTAAAAGGTTACTAGCATCGTGGTCTGATTTATGAGTTTGCTCTATCATGTTACTCTCTGTTGATTTTTCCAACAGCTTCTTTCTGCATCCAAAATACAATCAAACTCTTTATCATGCCTATAAGGCTTGACCTGGAGAGAAATTTAGCAAAATATATCCAAGAATTTTCCTGAAATGAAAACATGATTTTCCCAATTAAAAGTGCTTACTAAATCCCTAGATAAATTAATGAAACACACCCATACCAAGCCACATCATTGTGGAATATCAGATAATATATACAGCCCAGGGAATTAGGTGTCATCTGATTTCTGAACATCAAAATTCAAAGTAGGAGACAATGAAGAAATGCATTCACTGTTCTTAAAAAGAATGATTTCCAACTTGGAATTCTATATCCAACCGAACTGTCAATCAAATGAGAACCAAGCAGGAAGCAACATTAACCTCCCATATATTCCTTTATGGGAAACTTTTGGAAAATATATGTCATGAAAATAAGGGAGTAAGAAAAGAGAAAGGAAGACATTGGAGTGAGAGGGCAGTAGATCTAAAGCAGAAGATGGAGGAAGGAAATCCTCAAGATGAGTTGTGGAAGAAGATCCCAGGAAGCCAGCTCTGTAGCAGTTTAGAGAACAACCATTCAGATTAGAGCAGGAAAACTACCCAAACAGCAGCAAAAATGAGATTATTAGCATCAGACTACATAAAAATTATACAAAAAAGAAGATATGATTTTAGTAAAAATCATGGCTCAGTGTACTATAATAATATGAACACTGAATCATCTAACTAGATATTAAGATATAGCTAAATTGAGAGAAGTATGATGAGGACATGTATGGGTGTGTGAGAAAGAGAATTAAAGCTTCAACATCTGAAAGCTTTAATGGAAAAACAGTAGATAATATCCAAAATGAAAATATTAATAAAAAGAAGATATAATATTGAGAACTATAGGGATAAATAATCAAGGAAACCACGGGGGAGATTTCCAAGCAGTTGCCTCTGGAAGCAGAAAGCAAGGACAGATCAGGGAACTGCTGTTTTTTCTTATTCCTTTTAAAAATACTGGATTAAAAATACTGGATTAAGAATGTAAGTAACTATAATAAAAATTGAAAGTTAAAGAAGTAAAGGAAAAAAAAAATACCCTTAACATCTAAACTTGAAGCTAAAAATATTAGCCAATAGTTAAGATTGTGTCACAGTTAAAGAGAGAGAAAGGAGAAATTCAAATATTTATTTGGCATTCTAGGAATGATACAAAATGAATAAACCATCTGCAAAGATGTACAATTAATACTCTTACAGGGAAATATCAAGAGTTTATTCATTCTTTGCAGCTAGTATTTCCCAATTCATTTTCCATTCTTAGGCAGAAACTTTCACTAAAATTAGCGGTACTTTTTTTTCATTTGTTTTTGTTTTTGTTTTTGTTTTTTTTTGTGGGTTTTGTGTGTGTGTGTGTGTGTGTGTGTTTTAATGTAAGTAAGGGATAACATATTTTTCCACAAGCCAGGAAGTAATTAGTGAAAATATTATGGGAAGAGATTACTGCTGAATTAAAATTAATTCTTAATGGCCAAACAACGTTATCAAAAATAAAACAACAAAGATCTCATTATTTTATATTACTTTTACAGCCTTTGAGAGCTAAAATGACAGTTTAAACATTTTCATAAGTTCACAAGCATTTTTATATGTTACTAAAGTTTAATTTTACTGTAAATATATACCATTATTTCATCTATTTATATATTATTAGTGATCAGGGGAATTTTATCACCACTAGATTTATTCAAATCCTCAATGAACTCAAAATTTTAGCTGTGATATTATAGTACTATGTGATTTTTAAAATCACTACTAAGTTTTTTGACTTTGTTCTCAATGATGAAATATTGAGTTATTGTAAAGAACAAAGAATTTTTCTTCTAAATTAGTATGTGTCATTAAATAATAGCTTCCTTTTTTCTGTCTTTGAGATTATGAGGTTTCATTTTTTTGTTTCATTTTTTGTTTCTTTTTGCTTTGTGTCATAGTTTACTATAATTGAGTTTTTTTTAATTAAAATAAGATTATTTGATTTTCACTTATAAACATTTTCCAAAACATATAATTTTGGAAAATACAGAAATATTAAAAGAAGGGAAAAAAAATCGCCAGTGCTGTCTTTTGCTGCTCTAACACTGACGCCACATGTTGAGAAGGTCGAACTTCTATTAGCTTAATTCCCTGAGATACTATTTGGAACAGAGTTCTCTGCCAATATAGAAAAGCCGAATTAGCAATAAATAAATCTTTTTTTGCATTAAGCCACTGAAATTTCAGAGATATTTTGTTATAGTAAAATCCAGTTTATCTTGACAAATAATTCTCCCAATCCTAGTTCCATCACCCCCTCTAAGAGGGGGTTCCGGGGTAGGTGGAAAGGAAAGAGGGATGGAGGGAAAGGAGAAAGGAGGAAGCAGGGAGAGAGGCTGCCAGCCTGTACCCATTTGTTTGGCAATATGAAATCGATGCTACCTAACAGGGCCACATATGCTAAATCATCAGAAAGCTTAGGTGAAGACTATCGTAGCTGTAGTACTACAAAAATAAACCTAACCAAGACCCTCTAAGAGAATCTACTAAAGGTATCAATAATTGTAATAATAATATCCGATACTATCTGAGAGAGTATGTTCTGCTAGATCCAGTTCTAAGCATTCTGAACATGTTAACATTTAATTTGCACAACTCCATGAGGCAGGTACTAGTATAATACTATCTCTCATTTTACAGATGAGAAAACTGATACACAGAGTGAGTAGCATTTAATTTTGCCAAGGTCACAGAGCTAGTAAATAAGAAAGCTGGGATTTAAGTCTAAGAAGTCACTCAAGGAAATTTGCTTTTATCCACCAGGCTATACTGCCTTATCAGTAATTGGCAAAATTCATTTCTTCATATGAGAAAATAGCATATTAATGTAGTCAACTATAAAATAGATACAGATATAGTAAGCAATATTTCGTAGGTTACCCAATTCCATTACTTATATTTGCTTCCAGCTTTGACTTTCTTATCCAAGCTCTGGTAGGGGAAGGCAAGTTCCCCTACCAGAGAATGCATGGGTTTCTAGAGACAATGCAATAACTGGCATCGGATGAACAAGGTAGAAGAAAAAGCAAGGGCCTTTGTCACCTTCCCTTTTGGGAGAGAGGAAAGGAAAGAGATTAAGAGTTCTGGAGATTTACGGGCTTAAATTTGAATCCTGGAAGCTACTGGGCAACTTATTTTCTAAGTGAAGAAACAGAAGGTCTATGATATTATTTCTTTGGTTTCTTCATGTGTAAAATAATAATTATAAAGTCTACCTCAGAGATTTACTGTGGCTTTAAATCAAGATATGATGGGAGGGGCTTCTTTCAACGACCAACCCAAATAGTGAGGAATAAATTGCTGGTAAGAGAACATCTAATGGAAACTAGCTGACCACAAGGAGATTTCTTGGCTGGTAGGACTGTGACTTTAAGCAGGGGATAAAACAAAGTCATCGTGGTCGGGTTTCTTATTACCTTTCAGCTCTGCTTCCTTCAGAATAATCTCAATTCTCAGGTAGCTCCAACCTTCACAGAGGCTAGGTATCTGCAAACGTCTCTAGGACCAAACTCGGTTTTATCAGTCTCTAGAGAAAAAAGAAATGCCTCCTTTTCAGATGCTCAAGGAAAAGTCCTAGAAATGCCTCTGATGAAGCTGGACTAGTTTGGTTTGTGTGACATGCCTATTCCCAAAGTGCGCCGTGGTCTAATTGGCTCAACCTAGACAACATGCTGACACTGAGAACAAGTTTGACATCGAGACTCCCTGAAATACACATAAGAAAGTAAAAGGGTAGTTGTCCAAAGGGGTAAAAAGAGGAAGAATGGATGTTGCACACACACACAAAAAAAACAACAATAACACAAAACAACTAAATGTAGATATTTATTTTTCATTATAATTCACAAATGAACAAGGGTGACATTCTGGATTTAGTCAAGTTCTTGTCAAGATGAAAAGATGTTGATTGGGTAGACATGAGAATTCTGCCAAGGCAACGTTGGGGTACATTTTTCAAAGACTAAGTAGTACAGATGTTAGACAATGATGTGATTTACAGATATGTAATTTTATACTATGAAAATACTGTACTTCATATTGACCCGGTTTAAGCAAACTAAGCATTTTGGGAGTAAACTGATGTATTTCCACTTTTCTTAAAAATAAAAATCCTTGAAAATAATGCATATGCATGGCATCAGATATTTTAGCCCAGGTAAACACCATAGCACTTAGTTAATTTGGGAGTAGTACCCCTCCCACTGTATAATGAGATTTTTTTTTTAAAGAACTGCCTTCCTCCAAACCATATTTTAATGATCCAAGCAGCTTAAAAATGTACAGAAAAGCCAATAATTCACAAAGCTGCATAGGGCTTGTTGGGTGGCTAAACATAACATGCCAAAACATGTCAGAAAACTATATTATGCATCTCTTTCTTGTTGAATACTGGCAAGGTTCAAATTTAAGAACCACTGATAAATATGTTTTGATCTTCTAAATTTATGTAAAACAGTGGTTGGCAAATGATAGCCTAGAGCCCAAATCTGGTGTGCCATCTGTTTTTGTAAATAAAGTTTTATTGGAACATACATCTGTTCATTTATGTATTTGTCCATGATTGTTTTTACACTACACTAGCAGAATAGAGTGGCTGAAGCAGACATCATATCACCTGCAAGCCTAAAATATTTATTGTCTGCTCTTTTACAAAATAAAAAAAGTTTGCTCATCCCTTATGTTGACAACATGTTGATTCCACGTCAGAACATACCTGGCCCTATAATACAGAGAAGCAAGATGGTCTTTTTTCCTGACTCGCTAAGGTTCTAGCAGCTGTCCTTATGTGCCATCTATGGCATCTGCGTTAGAGTGATTTTATGTTTGTTTTGTTAAATCATGAAATGCACTTTGTTATATTGAATTGCACAGAGGCTTCTCCAGGTCCTGAGATGATTTGTACTTTAACAGTAAAAATACTTGGTTCTGAAACATAACAGTAATATTTGAGGACAGAATGCCAAGAAACACCAACATGATGGTCTGATGAATATTTATGAGCACCGCCACATCACCTTCAAGTTTTCCATGCATTAATGCTATTGTATTTATGTCGGCATGGAGGAGTGTGTGTGTGTGTGTGTGTGTGTGTGTGTGTGTGCGCGCGCGCGCAGCGTTGGGAAGGTTGAAGAAAGAGAGACTATTCTGAGCCCACCTCTTGAATAATAACCAAATATGCTCAGTTCAAACTATTACCGTCCTTTCTCCCTTTCATGAACCCTGACTGCAGATCATCTTTGGACCCTAACTATAGAAGCCTCTTCTGATTCTTGCATACTCAATGCCGCCATTCATGTAATTGCCTTCTCTATTTCCTGAAATACATATTTTTTTTCCATTTCTCTTAGCTCATTTCCATCAGTATGCAAGCATGCTATATTAACTCCTTCCCATCTACACTAATTTCTTTCATCATATTTACAATAACTCTCATTGAAAGACCTCTCTATATTTGCCCTCTTTGATTACTTTCTTCCATTTTCTCTTGAATCCATTCCAATCAGGCTTTTGGGCCCCCTGCCCCCCGTTTCACTGAAACTGCTCTTTACAAGTCACCAAAGACCCTCACACTGCTAAATTCTGCATTCAGTTTTCCATGCTTATTTTATTCAACCTTTTAGCAAAATGTATAAATGTCTATAAAGACCTTCTCTTTGTAACACTTTCTTCACTGGACTTCTGGGTTACCAGTCTGTTAGGGTTTTCTTCCTAGCTCCTTAGATATCTCTTCTCAGTCCCTCTGACTGGTCCACCGTTTCTCTAACTTTTAAAAATTAGAATGACTCTGCATTTATTCAGCAGACCTCTTCTCCTTTTAATCCTCTTCTCTTTTTCTGTCTTTTTTTATCTTTTTAAATTACAGCTTATTGGGGTGACAATGGATAGTAAAATTACGTAAGTTTCAAGTGTACAACTGTGTACTACATCATCTATATATCACATTGTGTGCTCACCACCCAGAGTCAGTTCTCCTTCCATCACCATATATTTGACCCCCTTCTACCCTCCCCTGTCCCTTTTTCTACACTCACTTTCTAGCTGAACTTATTCAATCTCATGATTTAAACAGTATCCTTGTCATGATTAACTGGTTAACTCCTACACTGGTTATTAGCTTTCAAACGGCATGGACAACCATGTGCCTTCACAATCTTGCACTAGGCCTCAAACTGCTCTCCTTCCCTCTGTCATAAACTAGCCCAAGGGGACCTAGTTTGTCTGGACAGACTATAGATCACCACACTGATCCACCACATGGATGGCATTATGCTGATTGGACTTGGAGAACAGGAAGTAGCGTGAAGCTTAGATGCCTGATACAGGAATGCCAGAAAGTAGGCAAAAAACACATGAATTCAGAGGCCCACTACCTCTGTGACAGTTCTGGGACTCCAGTGATCTGGAGCAAGTTGAGATACTTCCTCTAATGTGAAAGAAAAAATATGGTAACTTGCACTACGTGGAATTAAGAAAGAGGCCTCACGCTAATTTGGTATCTGGATTTTCGAAGCAAAATATATCACACTGCTGTGTGCTGCTCTAAACCATTTAAATGATAACTTCAAGGCCTCTGCTTTTGAGTGGAGCCCAGAGAAAGAGAAGATTCTCCTGCAGATCCAGCTTGTAGAGATAGGTGCTCTGCCATTTAAGACCCAGCAGGTCCAGTGGGTTGAAAGTGTTTGTGGCAAATATGTGTGTTTCATAGACCTGCTAGGAGGAAACTTTAATAGGACAATCATAGTTCAGATATTTAAGGTTTCAGAGCAAAGGTTTATCTAATTCTGCAGATAACTATTCTCTTTTTGAGAAACAACTCCTAGGTAGCCACTGAGCTCCCATAAATACTACACAGCTGACTGTGAGACATGAAGTGACCGTGGCTCAGGATGGGTGAGAAGGTATGTGGACAGCTGACTGCAAAAGGCACATGTACAGATATGTGTTGTCCTGCATGAATTATAACCAAATGCCATGGACTTCAGAGGAGGCAGTCAATAATCAGGTGGCAAAGAAGATAATGAAGATACATTCAGTGGATGTCAATCAGCCTCTTTCGTTAGCTGTTCCCGGGCTTGCTAATTATTTATTTAACAAGTAAACAAGGCAGCGGGGACTGAGGGTACCCATGTGTTCAAAAGCATGGACTTCCCTCACCAAGGCTAATGGGCTCTCACCATTACTGAGCAACTAACCTGCAAGCATTAGAGACCAACACAGAGCCTCCTACATGACACCTTCCCAGGGAGACCAGAGATCCACCTGGCAGCAAGTTGATTATTCAGGATCCTTCTGTCACAATGGGAGCAGTTGTGTATCTTCACAGGTAAAGTGTTTATTTTCACTTGTAGATACTGATTTGCATATCCCCTCCACAGTGCTTCTGACACCATTACCATCTCACAAACCATTACTTCTGACTAAGGAATTCATTGTACAGCAAAAACCCCAGCAACAAACTCATGCCCAGGGTAGTCACTGGCGTTAACACATATTCCATTATCTAGAAGCAGCTAACTTGAAAGATGAGTAGAACAGCTTATGGAAGACTCAGACATGGCACGTGTTGAGAAGCAACATTCTAAAAGCTTCAAGTATTAACCTACAGGATGCAGTTTAGCTTTTGAGCCAGGGACCAATATACAGTGTTGTTTCTTTCACAGCCAGAAGACTTATGGTGCAAGAGTGAGTCTTCTCACTATTACAACTAATATTCTACTCATAAAACATTTGCTTTCTATTTCTCCCAAAATGGACTCTGCTAATTTAGTTGTCTTCGTTCCCAAGGGAAGAATGATTTGACAAGTTGACATACAACAAGAGTTTCACTGAATTACAAACTGATACCATCACCTGGACATTTTGGTGCCACTGAAACAATAGGCAAAGGTGATTAAAACATTGGTTGGGTAATTGATGTCATGTACCAAGAGGAAATTGAGTTGCTGTTACACAGTGAAGGCAGGGAGGAACGCATCTGGAACCCAGATGTTACGATATGCCGCTTGGTAATTTTATGTCTAATAGTATTAATTATTGGAAAGCTACCAGAAAACAAAGGCACAGACATTAACAATTCGAGCTTTTCAGACCATTCAGGGATGAAGGCCTAATTTAACTCTCCAAGTGACAAAGTCTTTGGAAATGAAGGGCTGGTGGGTGGAATAAGAAACATGAAATGGGTAACAGGAAGAGAAAGTGATAAATATCAACAATAGCCTTGCTCCAAAGGTACATTCTTTATCTTGGCTTTCCAGGGAATATAAACTCTGTTCCCCAGAAATGTCTTAGACTGCATCTCTTACAACTTTCCCTCGTGCTCCCATGGCTGCCATGGTACAGGTCTCAGCGTTCCTAAAATACCTGAGTGTTATCCCAGCCACCGCAACGTTGTAACCACTGCTTGTCTCCCTCTTCCATTTCAATGTAGCCTCTATCTAAATGTCTCCTCATAAGAGGGCCGCTCACTCTAAATATCCTACTCACTCTAAATGTCCCAGGCCATTTCTCTGTAACCCTTACCCCACTATATTTTTGTTCTTAGCACATAACACCACCATATGGCAAATCAGTCTTTATCACCTATTTATTTATATATCATTAATATAATATTTTATGTATTTAGTATGTTTGAAAGTATACTACTATAAGAATATTTAATAATGACCCTATTTATTTATTTTCCCTCCCTCCCATCTAGAATACAAGCTTTAGAAAGGCAGTGACGCTATTTTTGTTCACAGTCGTGTCCCCATTGCCTACTATACCGTCTGGCATATAGTTAAACAATCAGGGTGCCTTTGTATCTAGCACCACCCACCTACCCTATGCTCACTTTTGAGGCAAACAAGGGATTCACTGCTGTCATATGTTCAGCTCCTTGCTATATTTGACCTTAACACAATATCGGTTATTATACAAATCTAGAGTCATTATATAATTAGTGACATGCTTACAACTTTATAAAAGCAATGCCTCTCCCACAGTGCCAAATACAACCTTTTCATGATTTACTTGTCCTTTACAGAGTATTTACTTACTTACTAACTCTTGGATCAGAACCCAATGGAAAGGAATGAACAATTAATTTCCCCTCAGTATTGAAAAAAGTACCCCTCAATATTATGAAGTTGTCAAGCCCTTGGTCTACATTTTACCTTTCTCAGAAAACATATGCTATCCTGCACTTCTTTTCCTGACTTGACCAAAATCATGGGCTAGTCCTTGTCACAGAATGAGGTTGTACCTGCAGGCACTGTGGCTACGTCTGTTCTCTTATGATGTTGTTTTCAACACAAAAGATGCCCATACTCTATTAAATATTTCACCCTAATGATCCCACGTGTCCATGTTCTGCAGAGACAAAATAAAGATGCATCTATTGTATCTGATGACTATCAAACTAGTAACCCAGGTCTAATGTAAAACTATTTAGACAAGGAATGGACCTTTAAAGAATTCGAGAATAAATATGAAGAGCAAATATACTTGAGCACAGGTTGTTGGCTGCCCCCAATATCTGTTCTCTTTTGATATAGTATTAGAATTTTGTTGATACATAGTCATAAAGATAAAAACTTGAGTTTTTTTATCCTGTCTTTTTAAGAAACTGTTAACATGTGATTAAGATCTAGACAATAGATGTAAAATGTGATGTAGCAACGCCTGAGTTATTCTTAGACTTTTATACGAGGTCTGACAATTAAGTTCATGAACTTGTTGCAATGATGTTGCTAACCATTTTTGATATCAGAGGGATTATTCATTATGGATTTGTATCAACTGGACAAACAGTTAACCAAGTTTACTATTTGCAAGTACTGAAAGGGCTGCTTGAAAAACTTAGATGACCTGAACTTTTCGCCAACAATTCATGGTTTATGCATCATGAAAACACATCAGCCCACACTGTCTGAGGGAGTTTTTAGCCAGTAAACAAATGACTGTATTGAAACAGCCTCCCTACTCACCTGATCTGGCCCCTGATGACTTATTTCTTTACCGGAAGATAAAGGAAATATTGAAAGGAAGACATTTTGATGACATCCAGGACATCAAGGGTAATACGATGACAGCTCTGATGACCATTCAAGAAAAAGTTCCAAAATTGCTTTGAAGGGTGGACTAGGCGCTGTCGTTGGTGCATAGCTTCTCATGGGGAGTACTTCGAAGGTGACAGTTGTGATATTCAGCAGTGAAGTATGGAGCACTTTTTTTAGGATGAGTTCGTGAACTTAATTGTCTGACCTTCATATATGACAAAATATATTCATAAATTGCTTAAATTGCTACCGTGTTTCCCCGAAAATAAGACCTAGCCAGACAATCAGCTGTAATGCGTCTTTTGAAGCAAAAACTAATATAAGACCCGGTATTATATTATATTATATTATATTATATTATATTATATTATATTATATTACGTTATACCTGGTCTTATCGTAAAATAAGACTCAGTATATTATATCATATAACATCACATCACATCATATCACATCACATCATATTATATTATATTATATTAAAGACCCGGTCTTATATTATAGTAAAATAAGACCAGGTCTCATATTAATTTTTGCTCCAAAAGACGTATTAGAGCTGATTGTCAGGCTAGATCTTATTTTGAGAGAAACACAGTACTATTCTGGCTGTCTCTTACAATTTTCAAACTGATCCAATACACCTAGAATGCTTTGACAGAGTGTGCATGATAGTCAGTGCCCACTTCTTATGTAACACAGTATAATCTTCCAAACCACTGGTTTGAGTCAATCTCTGGGTTTGAATCGTAGTTCACCATTTATTAGCTTGGAACTTTGGTCAAGTGACTTTACTTCTCTGTGCTCTAATCTCTTCATGCTTTCAGTAAAATCAGGACAGTACTAGTGCTACCACTCAGATTCACTGCTAAATGTGATGAGTTACCATCCCTAACATGCTTAGAACAGAACACCACACTCAATAAGCATTACCAATCTATTGATTTAGGAATGGCCCACGGCTATTCATTCGTTCAGCCAAGTTTTCATCAGCTCATTGGTGCTTTCTTTGTGTCATACAAGTTTCATTCTCTTAGCAGCCGGGATGATAACTCCTGCTTGAGGGAGAATTAGGTTTGCTGAAAAAATTTTCTGATGAGGCCAGTTGGGCTAGGTGAGAGTCTGTTGGGGTGGAGTAAATGGAGGCTGCTACCAAAAATGTTAAAAGGAGATGTGATTACTCTGAAGAGAGCCAGGAGAGACATTTCTTGGATGTCAGGGGTGTAAAAAGAAAGAGAGATGGTGCAAGCTAAGAAGATGGTGGAAGGCTGTGCCACCTCTGTCGCCCCCTTTGCGGTCACAACATATTCAGTGAACTTACTCAAGTCCGTAGAAACAGTGTGATTGAACATTTATTTAGAAAATTGGAGATGAACTTGAGTTTCCCTTTCTAGTTGATATGGGGTAAAATAGAACCTAGGTAAGCAGGAACAGAGTTGAAGATGGAAGTTACCTGTAAGGATGTAAAACATTAGAAATTTGTTGAAACAAAAAAATCTAGGGTAACTCTTTAGTTCCTCTTGATGCTTGGATGCAGGCAACTGAGTCAAATTCAGGTGAATCTCTGCTTGAGATGTCCATCCCTTTCACCCATCTCCATCCCAGGGAAGTTGACCTCATTCTTCCTGGAGTTTCCATTGTACCCTGCACATATGTTATTTTCTATCAGCTATTATGTTGTACTGAGTGCCATTATTTGTATCTTAATATATATTCTCCCCTACTAGCATGTGAATTTGTCGTGGTAGGGATTATGTTTTATATATGTCTATACCCTAATGTCTTACTTATTATCATTGCAAGTGTTTATGGAATGAATGAGAAAAAAATAATGCCTTGATATTCATTTGCCTACTCCTTTGCATGAATAAAGAGAAGAAGGTGGTAGGCACAACCACCTATGATAAGTGATGACACTGAACAGAAAAACTGCAACTATCATGGACCTATTGTGATGATCATTCAGATGTTATATGCTGTTAGTCAAAATTGCCAACCACTAATCACTTTTTAAAAGGTAGACATAGTCTAGTGAGAAGGGCACAGAATTTTTGTAAAATATATACTATTTATGTAATCATAGTAACATCTTTGTTACACTTACCCACAGAAGTAGGTTAAATATCTTAGAACCCCAAATGGGGGAAATCTATAGTTTCTATACTATATCATCCCCTACATAGGTCATGACATGTCTACTTCCATAAGCTTTCCAGATTTTCTTTATTTAGTTTTGTTTTGTTTTATTTTTAAGATCGGTGGGAATCTTGCTTTTTTGTGTTTAAATACAAGACCATATGTCGGTCATCTGCGCGTGGGGAAGGTGGTTGGAGACATTTGTGGGAATTATTTGAAGGATGTGTAGATAATGAGAACAACAGTCTCTCAGCGATATTGGCACTGTACTCTCATTTCAAGGAATTTGGATATTTTAAGAGATTACAGTTGGCTTAACATTTTGTTTCCAACTTTATAATCATTATGTGTAATCACATGTACATTAATCTGTTAGTTTACACGTGGGTGATGGGAAAGTTCATAAGACAGAAAACGATAGGAAATGTAAAACAAAATTCCAGGACCGTGATCTGGTCTATGAATGAAGCTGGACTTCTTTGGACTTGTTGTATGCTCCTGTCCCTGACAACTCCAAATGGAACCAATGGAGACTTCATTCAATAGTTATCAAACACATTAAACATGACTTTTTCCCATTATTCTCATTTGCAAGTATTGTATTTTGTTTTTTGAGTTTTAATATACTTTACACAGGGAGTCCATTTGGGGCTTTTGATTTTAAAATCTGATAGAGTTCATCTATGGCCGAGTAAATGCAAATAAAATTCAACCCAACTTGGAAAGGACAGTATGTGTGCCTTATGAGCAACTTACGGTGGGGGGAAAAAAAAAAAGCCCCAGCGTACTATGCACAGAAAAAAAATCTCATTACTTTCTATTGAGGGATGGTATTTCTTTGCAAAGCTGTTTTGCTCCTTAATAAAATTATCAGCAGTACCACAAATCCAAAATGTTAAGGTGATGGAGAAACAGACTTAGATGTATGAAAGATTTAGGCAGATGCAAAGAACAATGAAGGTTGACAAAGCTGCATGAAGGATACAGACATCCAATCATTTAGCATATATTGATTTAGTTTTAATCTGCAGCACAGCTTTTCATTTATAACAACTCATTCACCACTGTGACTGAAACACAGTACTTCCAACGTTGGTTTTAAAAATTCTTATTGACTCCATAGGCGCTGCCTCAATCACATGTCAGTTGCATTTAGCATTGTTAAAGATTTTCAAGGCATTTCAGGGAGTGTGAGCACGTGGGAAAAAAGCATGAACAGGAGTTGGTGGCAAGAAGGGCAGGGGAGAGACTGGAAGAGCAGGAGTGGAGCAACAAAGTGTGGAAGCATGGAGGAAAATTAGCCCACACCATGGTAAGAGGACATCTGCAAATGCAATGGCACCAGGAAGAAATGAGTTTGGCTGATATACATATACAAAAGTTAGATTCTTTGTTCGCTTAGCTTACTTTGGTAGATACACTACTACCAAATTAGAACTATTAATTCATTTGATTTGTGATGCCCCATATTTTAACAGCTCTGTCCTTAATAGCAGTTCCAACACCCAAAAGGATTAAATTATAGTGTTAGTTCTTAATCTGAAGAGAGTTAGCTTTAAAGCTTAATTATATTTGTCCAACAGTAACTTAAAGAATTAGTACAAGGCTTTCACAGTATCCTGATTAATGAGGGGTTTGTTCTGGTTTCTCTGTTCAGGTGAATTCTTGTGATGACACAGTATGTTGGAGAAAAGCACAACATCTGATATTACTCTATAATATCTATCAGTTTCCTGACACTGAGTCATTTCTAGTGTTTAAACCTAGGTTTCCTCATCTATAAAATGCTGATATGTAATTAATATCATAGGTAATTAATAGAATTAAATGAAATTAATGTTGAAAGACTTTTGTTCACTGCCAAACCTAATTACCACTTAATAAATGTTAGCTGTTACTCCTACTATTTGTTATCGTAAGGTTCATTGAAGACACAATGTGTCCAAGGAGAAAATGTTCCCATTTGGAAATATATAGCATAAGAATAAAATGATCTGTTCAAAATTTATGTCTCAGAAGACAGAATTGTTCCCACAAAAAAAAAGATGAGCTAATATTTACTTAATTCCTTTCCTGCAAATCCTGGGTCATCTAAGGTAAATTACTTAAGCCTCCCATTTTTTTGTATCTATCACATCAGAGAACATAACACTGTGAACTTCATGGTATTTTTTAAAAATAATTATGAAGTAATAATTTTAAATGGTTTAGAAAACACTAAGCATTTATGCCTATTAAATGATATTGACCTAGAAACATATTTAGCAATTATAAATAGCTTAGATAAAATAGAGAGAGAATTATTTAAATCTTCTTCACTATACTGCTAAAGATCTTCAGATTATAGCCTGCTTATTTTAATTAATTTTATTATCTCTATCTAAATGTGATAAACAGATAAAATAATATGCTTTCGAATCTTATACTGACACTAACATAATCTGTGAAATAAACAGTACAATAAATGCTAAGCACCTGTTTTAATATAATAGATTTTCATGTGATTTTTCTTAAAGTCATCTGGCTTTCTACGGCTCTTTGGGAATTATTCTTTTCCTGAGAACATAAATTCTAATGTGTGTTAACAACAGATACTATAGTGCATTTCTTTTTGAAATACATACAAATAAAAACAACATTTTAAAGGCATAGCAATAGTTTTCTTTAAGTGTAATTTTCAGGAAAAGCTAACACCTACTCTCTCACCATCAAAGAAAAAGAACTCCAGGGGAACCAAAAGGAAATCCATTTTTCAGCCTCAAACAAGGGAGAAACCATCTGTGCTAAATCATAAAACAAATGCACTGAGTGTTTATATCAATATACACATGGGAAGGAGGTTATTTACTCTGTGGAGGAAAAATCCTTGTTATATTAATTCATATGAATTTCAAGGACTAGTAGACTTCTAGACCATTTTTATGTTTTAAAAAATGCTTAAAATTGTCATCTTAAATAAATATACTCAATCCAATATCAATCAAACTTCTCAAATAGAGCCAACCTCAGGAACCTCCTTATCTCTATCCGACAATGTTCAGGATTTAAATTTTGGAAGGGAGTATTAGAAAATGAGTCATTCAGTTATTCACATTTTTTCGGGTTAATTTTTTTCTCTCTAGTCATCTTTCATGTTACTCTTTTTGCACATTAACTGCTTTTGCCTGTGAACTCTCAAAGGTCTAACGCTAGATTAGCTAAGGAAAAATATTCAAAACACTACAGTAAGAATGTATCCAGAAGGTGTAATTGTAGTGTTACTTTTTAAATTAGGTTACAGATATAATTTTGTTTTAATAGATAGGTTTGGATATCTGAGAAATACTCAAATGACAAAAAACATTCTATATTTGAGTTCAGAATGGTGCTGGTCTTGAACCCATCCAGAGACATCTATGTCTGGAAGTGATAAAGGGCCCTCATTATAACTCTATCCTACAGCGGGAGGTCCAAGGACAGCCTCCTTACAAAGCCACAAATTGTATCTCTGTGAAATACCTAACTTGTGATAGAAAAAGAAAGTAAGAGAAGATTTCTTGAAAAGCAATTGCAATAAGATTGCAAAATCATTTTTATAGCTTGAAGATGAAGAGGTTGACTATAAATAATAAGCACTTAAAGTGTTCACATTCCCAGAAATTTTAATAATCAATAGTTTAATCTATATTGTTAGCTTAAATAGACATTTTGTTGCCTTGGTGAGGGCAAGAAATGGGTCCCTAACTTTAAAAGACTATGAGGTTTAACTGGAAGGAAGTACTTTATAGAATTGAAACATTTCTCTAAACAATATAATGAATAACCAAATTTTTCTTGAAGTTACACCCAACAATAGGAATAGCCTGTCTTGTATAAATAGGTTGAGAGAAAAAGGGAAAGAAAGAAGTACAAAAGAAAATTATAAATTTGTACAGTTTTTGTTAAACATGGGCCAAATGTATTTTAAGAATTCTAATGGCCTGTGCCATAAAAATCTGCATAAATGAATTCTATACCCGTGGTCTACACTGTATCCATTAAAATATGTTGCATGCTGAGATAAGTCTATAAAATATGTTCATTCTTTGCATTTAAAACTTCATTTCATCAAAATAACTTTATATTTCTCTACTAGTCTTTATGAATACTTTAATATTCATTTCCATTGTGTAAATGAAAAGCCAGCTTGTCATTTGGTTATATGCAAGATTCATAAAGTTTTATTTCTAAAATAGCATCACTTCTAAACCTCCTTTCTTCATGCACCGATGGCTTCAGTCGAATATCTGACATCTCTCACATCTTGTTTATGATCTGTAGATGTGAACTTTCTGTATCTACCTCAACAGCGGAAGAGTTACACAGACTATCCCAGGGAACTTTTCACTCAACTCTCAGGCAGCTGTTACATATTGAATACCTTCTGTGTAGCAGTTACAGGTACATACTGAATACCTCCTGTGCTATCTGCTGAGGGCACAGTGTTCAACATACTGACCCAGTGGTTCCTGCCCACTAAGAGTATATACTGTAATGGGGGAGACATGGCTCAGGGGTGCTGTATTGGAAGATAGGCCTTTAGGAGAACAAATGTAATCTAACTCGTCCAAGACAGCTTAAACTGAACTTCCCCTTTGCAGCTCCCAAACACAAAATCACACAATGAGACATTGGACTAGTTGTTAAAAGAACCAACCATGACAGTTGAGGATTTTGCCTTTAATGATGTGAATATCAATCAAATGAACACTCTGTTTTTCAGGGTGTTTCCTTTTTTAATTCATTTCTTGAATTGATTTTAATAAGGTTTTGGGTAATTTACTAAATTTAACCTCTAAGACTAAAATAAAGTGAGGCATGTACCTCTACTTCTTTCTCCTCATCAGAAGAGACACCCATAATCGATCACAGCTTTTGTTATAAGGAATCTCGATGAGATCTTACAACCTGTTGCTACAACACTTCAAGTGCTGCTATCAATTGGCTAACTGAAGAAATGAAAACCCTTTACCATGTCTAGTGCAGAGTAAGTTCCTTGAGAACATAGCTAACGTTTTCTCCAGAGAGGTCAGTACATTGCTTTGCATGTAGCAGATATTCAAAACACGATCAATATCCTAGGAACATGGAACTCTCTCATGAATTTGGGCTGATTGAGACAATTCAGTTAGCCAACTGATACGTGGAGAAATAGGGATTTGCCTTGCTAATCTGTCTGTTTTAAATGATCTTCCATACACACACAGCTAACTCTTAACTTCCTGAGATTCTGCTAAAGTAGCCTTTCTTCTGTAAAGTGAGAAAGCAAAGAAGAAAATCACATTTGGTGTTTCCATAGCAGTTCCCATAGACTTTGTTTTATAATTCTAATGATCTGTAGGTGTCACCTACTCCTTTAAACTATGAACTCCTTGAGTGATTACGTCTTATTCTTTTCTTCACCCCAAATGTCTGGACCAACATGTGGAACACAGTAGATGCTCAAAAGATCTTTCAAAAGAATGAATAAATGAAATGAGTGACTATATAAGCCATTTTCAATTAGAAACAGCCTGTGTTTTAACAGAATATTGTAAGTACTTTGCAATTCAAAACATATTTCCCGCCAAAACAAATTTAAATAATGCTATATAGTACCGTATTGTATAACCACAAGCCTGTAGCAATGTTTGATACAGAGGAGAATAAAATCAGAAAGGACTTACTGGAGAAAATGATACCTCCACTGAGTTCAAAATTACAGGGAATTTTAAATGACTCCCTTTGTTCTCAGAAGAGGAGCATTATTTGATTCATAGAGTCTTAAAGAACTACAGGAAAAGCTTTGAATGAAGCAAAATAAGAGAAAGCTTACAAGTTAGGATTGTTCAGGCATGATGGAGAGTTCAGAATACACAGAGAATTTACAAAGAGAACGAGAAAAACGTAACAGTTAGGATGCTAAATTAAATCAGAAAAAAATGGCTCTAGTGATGATAATATTTTCCTATTAATATAACGTTAAATATTGCTAAGTGCTTTCACTTATGTAACCATATTTTGCAGAGAAGAACATCAGGTCACAACTTACAAATAATTTGCCCAAAGTCAGCAAACAAATAAATGGCAAAGTCCAGACAAAAATTTGGTTTTCTGACATTATGATCTTTGTTCATTGTACAGTGTTAACTTCCAAGAGATAACAGGAAAGGAGGCTGAAGAAAAGGAGATAGGAATATCAGTGGAGATTACCTGGTCTAAATGTCTTTAGAGTTCTTATAAAAAATTTTTACTCAACTTCTCTTTTCAGCTATAAAAAGTGTTTATATCTGTTTAATCTCCCCTGAAAATAATTACAGAGTTCTCCCTATGCTTAAACTAAAAACATAAAAAATAGTTTTTTGAAAGCTTTTGAATTTTTCATGTATTAGTAGAAAAAGGAAGAACAAAAGGGAAACTTTCTATCCTGAGGTTCATGGATCACATGACAATTTCAAAGTTTTACCAACTAGGTTTCCAAAGTAGAAACTTTTCACGTACAGCAACGCACTGCAGGGTTCCTTGTTCTCTGGTAATCCCACCTCATTTATGGAAAATAAATCAATGGACAGCTCTTCCACATACACGTTTCATTGTGAGTTACTTTTGTATCCAAGGTTCAAGAGTGAGCTTGTATCTGTCCTCCTTAGACAGACAAAATTTGCTATGAGTGAAAAAATAAGACGAAAGGAAAAGAAAGACATTGAAAGAAAAATTGAATGGTAGGGTTGGAATAGGACTCCATGTTATCTTTCATCCTTAATTGGCTGAGGATTACCAGTGGCCAGGTTTTGAGGGAAAATTGACTGACGGTGATTTGCCTATTAATCTATGCTTCAGAATAAATTCCAACTTAAATAGCTAAACTTAAGGAAAGTTAGATGCCAAGAAAATAGAGATGGGAATAAATGTAGGGGCGCTTGGAACAAATATAAACTAAAAACATCAGGCTAGATAATAATAAAACAGAGGCATGGCTTATCAAAAGGTGCACTGTATAATATTATGAGTTAAATTTGGAACTGGTTGTTGTACATTTTAGGGGAGGGGAGTATGTTAGAGTAGTATTCCGTATGAAATTATTTGCAATCGGTTTCACATGTTTTCTTGTGGCACAACAATTTCATAATTAACAATGATAAATATGACTAAAATTCTTAATACAACAGCAAAGCATGTTTATGGTACAAAAAATTAATGAAAAATATTTTAAATGTTTCCTTGTTAAATATACATTGGCTTTGGAAGAGTGACAGTGGTTTTGAGTTGCCAGAAATTTTAAGATGGCAGAGCACATTGTTTTGCATCATGTCATGCATGGAACAGAAAACAAGTTCTCAGTATTGGTTGAGAATGTGGTTGAAAGCATGGGTGCATGGTGGTTAGAAGCATGGCTTTGGAGTCAGACTCAATTGTAAATCTGACTCTATTTCTTCATTGGCTGTGTAATCCTGCAGAAGTTATTTGAACTCCATGAGACTCTATTTCATTTTTTTTAAAGGGAGAATCA
Organism: Rhinolophus ferrumequinum; assembly: GCF_004115265.2. Classification (NCBI taxonomy): domain Eukaryota; kingdom Metazoa; phylum Chordata; class Mammalia; order Chiroptera; family Rhinolophidae; genus Rhinolophus; species Rhinolophus ferrumequinum. The sequence goes on from NC_046300.1 coordinate 20,816,656, forward strand.
TAATATCCACCTCCCAGACTTGTTGAAAAGATGAAATGAGATAATGTATCCAAAATGCTTAGCAAAAAACCTTTCTATGTAGAATCAGCAAAGACCTCCAGGACCAGCATAAGTTTTGCCCTTGTCTCTCACTCAGCTCACCCACCCCATCACCAATCTCAGTCAATAAGCTTGGGCCAGACTCACCTCCTTACTAAACTCTGAACACACTGAGTCCTTACTTTGACGCTTTGACCTCTGTCTAGAAAGTTTTTCCTCTGGCCCTTTGCATAGTTGACTCTTTCCCTTCATTTAGGTCTCAGATGGAATTTCATCTCAAAAGAGATTCTTTCTCTCATCACGCTACTTCAAAGATCTCCCTTCCCTCTGCTGCTCATCCTGAATCTCATTAGCCTGTGTTGTTTTCTCTGTTACACTCATCACTATCTATAATTGTCATTTACGTATCTGCTTGTACGTCGATTGCCCATCATGCTATACTAGAATGGATATTCCATACACGTAGGAACTGTCTGTCTTGTCTAATATTGTAGCACATTTTCAGACACTGGTTTCATGCTCACCAAACATGTTTTTCTCTTTTCCAGGAAACATGGCCACATTTCTCAGCTTTCCTCGCAGCCAGCATGACCACATGGCTGAGTCCTAGCAAGTGGAATGTGGTGGTCATGATGTATGCCCCTTCAAGGCCAGCTCCACAAAGCCCTCTGGTTATAAGTCTATGTTCTCTCCTCACTTCTTTGAGTGGGTGACGAGGACCCTGGAATGATGCCAAGGCTCTATGGGATGGCAGAGTTGGGAGGTGTAATGCGATGAGCACCTTAATCACTCCGGAAAACTTTCACGTCAATAAGAAACAAGTTCCTCTTTTGTTTAGCCTCTGAGATTTGGACATTTGTTTGGTAAAGCAACCAGCCATATGAGTACTTGAATAGACATACTACGGGGCCTAGAAAACTGCCTGGCACATAGTAGGTGTTATGGGCTAAATGTCCGAATCTCCTCAAAATCCATATGTTGAATCCCTAGTCCCCAACGTGATAAGGAGGGGATAGTGAGGATGGGACTTATGGAAGTAATTAGGTAATGAGGTCACGAGGGTGAGACCCTCATGGTTGGATTTATAAAAAGAAAACAAGTATCTCTCTTTGTATGTCTCTCTATCTCTGAGAAGGCAATGAGGAAAGGTCATGTGAGCGCACAGGAGAAGTTGGAAGTCTGCAATAGAGAAAGGGCTTTTACTAGAACCTGACCGTGGTGCCACCTTCATGTTGGACTTCCCAGCCTCCAGAACTGTGAGAAATAACTGTCTGTTGTTTAAAAAACCCAGTCTATGAGATTTTATTATTATAACAGAACAAGCTGGCTAAGACAATAGGTACTCAATAGATAAGTAACATATATTGGTTAAATAAGCCAAATAATTAAATTATTGTTAGTATGTGCCACACTTTATCAAGTTTCTGTCCCTAGCTACATAGTCCCAAAGTGGGTTGAAGAAGAAATCGCTCTGTGTTAAGAAATCCTATCTAGACCATGCTTGAAGATCTCCAGGTGTACACAATGTTACAGGTTGAAGAAACCACCCTTCCTGAGTTTTAGAGATTTAGTGAATATTAACATAAAAAAGAAAATTAAAGGCATTTTGGTGTACAGTGTGACTCACTCCCTGTACTGACATTTCCTGTTTGGGATCATAAAGGGAATAGGAAGGACTCATAAAAACCTAAATGAATTGTGCCATAAATGTTAACTGCCACTGATAGCTGTGTGCAACACCACTGCGAGGCAATGCTGCTGCAGGATAAATCTCTGCTATGAGATCTGAGAGTAAAAGCAAGGCCAATGTCAAGTCCAAATGTGTACCATTAAATATGTGTTTCCCCCCCCACCCAAAGTTAGTTTTATTCATATCTGTCGTAAAAATCTTCGCCAACAAAAGTTATGTGTTTAAATAGGATGAATCTTCCCATCCTAAAGATACTGCTTCACAAAATATTACTGTGCATTTTAATTATGAAATCCAAAAGTGACAATTCAATCTGTTATCTTTCAAAATGAGCCAGATGTCCAAATATGTGTCCCCACGAATTCCATCACTCTTACCCTTAGGCCTTGATAACAACCATTTGGGAGAGTTAAGAAATTCATCATATCAACTTAAGAAGAAGATTATGAGTGTCAGGTCTTTATTATAATGTATGCAAACTATCAATCAAATCGAACAGTTGGTTAGATTTTTAAAAAATGTTTTGTAAGAGTGGTTTTGAGTAGATTTGTTGAGTCATGTGCCATCCTTATTTTTCATCCTTTTCTGCCTGTAAGAACTTTTATTACTTGTTGTGCCATATGAACTAAAAGAACTCTAGTAATTGCTGTCATTGGAGTGTTCACTTCTTGCAGATGAAGTACAGGCATCCAGGCCATTCAGAATTAGTGATTGGTTCTGCAAACCACGTACTGAAATGCTGCCAAGTATACTGGCATTGGAACCCCTCAGATGTGATCATTAAGCTTTAGAGTGGTAATCCTTTTTTATGTGCCAATGAACAGTTAGAGAAAGGCAAGTACTGAGGCTTTTAATTTTTAAGAAATAATTTACAAATATGAGAAAGTATAAAGCATATATGCATCTGGAACTGCATCACCCAGCTTCAGAAATAGCACACTACCAGAAGAGATAAGGTACCCGTGTACCCCCCCCCCCAAACATTCCCTCTTATTCAGAATTTTGTAATTTCCCTGGATTTTATTTGAGCTTTCATTATGTTCTGTCATTAACATTAAATATGTTCACTAAAAGCTAATAACAGGGATTAGAATCCTGAATATATAACACCTGTTAAAAGAACTTTTGCAGTAATAAATTAATATGCATTTTGTTGTGCTTAATTTACATCTGTTGATTTAAAAATATTTAGCACGTAATAATGACAAGCGAGCATGCTGAACATGTTTTGAAAAATCTCTTCTTATTTGAAAACATCAAAACTAAAAGATCTCAGGCAGCAAACCTAGACAAATCAATTAGTTTTTAGCATGGTTAGGCTTGTGATTTTTTAGTTTAAGTACAAATATCCACACAAACACCAAGTGGCAGGTGATATGAATAGAATTCTGTTGCTTTGATGACTAAATCACAATGCAGTAAAATGGCAAATATCTCTTCAGTTACACTGCTTTATATTATTCTACTTGTATTCTGGGAAGGAGCTAAATTCTTACAAATTATAAATGGTTGAAAAACACTTGAAAAGATGGTTGGCCTCACAGTGGTGAGAGAAATGCAAATTAAAACAATAGAATACCATTTTCACCCACCCAGATTTACAAAAGTTTAATTGATTGGTAGTATTCAATAGAGGCTAGAGTGTGGTGAAGCATACCCGCTGGGCTCTAGGACAGAAGCACAAGAGGCTTCTAGGACAGAAGCACATGGGGAAGCTTTAAAAGTATCAGTGAAGTTCTGTTTCTGAAGCCAGCTGTTGGGTTCAGAGATGCACATTTTGTTATATTTTTGTTATCATTTCTCTATTGTTAATATTTAAATATACACCACCTAAATTTGAAGAGCTATTGATGGAGAATAAGCATTCATAAGCAAAAATTGTCTGAAAGGATAAACAGATATCCTTCATGGCAAGGAAAGGAAGAAGTCGGAATTTTCCCTTTTAGTTGAATGTATAGTTGAGAAGTTTAAATGTTTATCCCACAGGATCCTATGCTAATTTAGTAACTGAAAAGAAAAGACCCAGCCTTCAGGGGTCTTAATAGTTGAACCATTAGGGAGCTGCTCCAATGAGCTGAACTGATATGCTGATGCCATTTAAGTTCACTGGATTGCTGAAAAGCTTGGCCTTAAGAGACTGCATTAAAAAAAATCCCTTCATAAAAGTGATTGAAAAAAATTTGCCTTCCCTAAAAGGCTGAGGGGAGCTAATCAGAAACATTTTTGTTTTTAAGCTTAAAATTGTTATTATTATTATTTTTTCTTTACAAAAGAGTTTCACTACCATAGAAGCATAGCTGGCCATTTCTTCCTTCAAAGTCTCAGCTCAACAAATTTATGTTTAGGAAGCTTCACTCAAACAATAACAGATAGCAGACGTATCCTGTAACTTATGTCCACCTTAGCATAGCAGTGCTGATCAGAAACCAAAACATTTCCATCTCATGTGCCTTTTTGTAACAATGGTGCCACTTAAAAAAAAAAAAAAATTCTTATCATCTTTAAATTCTTCCCATATATCAGATTTCTTGTTGTAAGGAGAGTTTAAGCACACCCCAGAGGTCATAACCAAATTGTGCCATGCTTCCATTATAGTGAATCCCTTTGGAAAATAAAAAAATTAATAATTTTAAGATTAAAAACAAAAATGCTTCTGGTGAACTCCCCTCCCCATTTTGGGGAAGGCAAATTTTTTTTCCAATCATTTTTATGGGCTGCTATACAGCATTTAACCAACTTTAATGTTAATATTTAAAAATTATCAAGGCAGGGGATTTTTAAAAAACCAAACATACAAAACTGAGAGCTGTTGGCGTTAGATTTGAGCAGCATGAGAACCTGCCTGGAATCCCAGCAATGTCTTACAAAATCCAAGCTTCTGTCATAGGAGGTATGGACCCAGGCCAGGTGGAAAGCTGAATCCATTCTCCAGAACATCTGTTTTGGATACTCAGCATTAAGTAGGACCAAGCCATGCATCATGGAGATAGGGAATGGGAATGTTTGAAAAGGGGAATGGCCACGGGAAAGGTGACTCTCATGGCTGGAAACTATGAGAGGACTAAAATGTACCAGGCGAAACCTCAACTTTTCAAAGCATGTGGGAAGAATAAAAGTCAGGAGAGAGAAACAGAACAGGATTCTCAATTTTATCTGGAAAATACCGCCTTTGGGGAGAAAAACACATGAAGGAAACAGCATTTAGATCTTAAGTCTCACTAGAAATGACCAACTCCAGACAAAGTTACTGCCTTCCTGGTTTTGGACTACTAAAGCATGATGTTCAACAACAACTGAAGGGAAAGCTTGAAATTTCAAGACAGACACAAATAAGTCTTCATGTATCCGAGGGGCTCCCGATAATTCAAATGCTGAGTCCCAGGGTCTTAAAGAAGGTGCCATCCAAATACTGCAAACTGGGAGTCTGTAAGCCTCCTCTGATAATCCAAATTGAAATGGATGTCTTTCCTATTTTAGTATAATTTCTGTTTATTAAGTGATTTATAACTACTTAATTTATAATCACTTAACTTCTGTTTATTAAGCTTTGCATATACCATCTCATTAAATTCGCACAACCACCTCAGGAAGTAGCTTGTAATTTTCCTGTTTTATAGAAGCAGAAGTAGACTCAATAGCTTTGCTTTAGGTCATCTAGCTAAGTGATACTGCTGTGATATGAACCCAAGTTAGTCTGATTCCAGAGTCCAAATAGTGAGCCCTTTCACATCTGCAGCTTCCTCACCCTACAGGTTTTAAGGGTCCACATTTAGTATTTCAGAACCATTGGTTTAGAACCCTGTTACCATCATCTGTCAGTCTGTTTCCTCAAATCGTTCCTACTAGCTTTAAAGCAACTTGAAAATATGGACACTTTATATTATTCTCTATTCCCTTCCTTTTCTACCCTACTTCCTGTCTTTGAGACCACCTAGCACAAAGTCCAGCATATAGCATTTACTTAATTAATGATTGCTGAATGAAGACATGACCTCGTTCAAAATATAAAAGAATTGAGGGGTCATGGCTGGGACTCAGCTGCTCTTGGTAGTATATATGAGTACTACACAACTGAAAAATACAGCCAAGAAGCAAACACAATTTAGTGAAATAAGCCTTAGCCCCTGAAGGATTATGCAAATAAAGGAGAAACATTTAGGACCAAGAGTATTCTCTTTGAGCCATATACAAATGAGCAGTGACACACCAGCCACCCAGTGAAGTAGAAGCATCGCAGTCTATTCAAGCTTGGTTTTATAATATTGCAGTTAAAACAGAATTGGCTTTTGGTGTGTGGTTTTAAAACTGTGTTCCAAGGAGACGTAATCTTCTAGGGAGATGCCTCAGTGCATGCTGGGGGAAGCACATTAACATAGTTCTGAGCCCCTCTAGCAGACATTGTTGGTTGCTTTCCCAATAATCATTTCCTTTTTTCTGTATTATCACAACCCTGAGTTTTAGGTAACTATATGCTTAGCCCCAGGGGATAAATGATAGTTTGTTTAAATCAGTGTGTTTCAAACTTTCATGTGCATACAGACAAGCTGGGGGTCTTGATAAAATGCAGATTCTTATTTAGTAGGTCTGAACAAGCTCCCAGGTGACGCTGATACTGCCTGTCCACAGACCACACTTGAAGTCCAAGGTTCTAAACCAATGATCCCCAAACACGATTGAACAGTAGAACCACATGGGTAGGTTCTGCGTTCCCTGGTTGGTGGTTAAGTTTGGGATTAAAAAAAAAAAAATCCCCAGTTTATTTAAATGTGCATGGTGTAGACCAAAGTTGGAAAGTCTATATTCTTTTGCTTATTGCTAGTCTAAAGTTGAGAACAAAAATCAGTTCTGACCAATGAGATATAAGGGAAAGTAGACCAAAGTCAACCTGGAGAAATTTCTCCTCCTTGATACAACAGGGCTGCAAGGTGAAAGTCCCCGCTCTCTTCCGTCCTCCCTGAGGGACTGCTGTATGTAAAGGAAATGGAGCTGTGGGCTTCACATTGTGCCAAGAAAAGGTGACATACGTAACAACACATTGTGGATGGCAGACAGGAAGACAGAAGGGACCTGTCTCGTTGGTGATGCTGATTAACACAAAACCTGGAAAGAGCTACTGTGCCATTTACTATTGCTGAGTAAAAAACTATCCCAGGTTTTGTGACATAAAAACCTAACCATTTTATTATACTCACAGTCCTAAGGGTCAACAATCTAGACAGGTCACAGTAGAAACGGTGTGCCTCTGCTCTCTCATGTCTGGGGCTTTCAATGGGAAGACATGAAAACCTGGAAGTGTTTGAACAGCTAGAGAATGGTGTCATCTGCAGGCTTCTTCACCCACATATCAGGTATGTGGGCTGAGAAGACTCCAAAGCTGGGCTCAGCAGAAACTATAGACCAGAGTACCTACATGTGGCCTCTCCATGTCGCTCAGGTTTCCTTACAGCATGGTGACTAGTTCAGAAAGTGAGTATCTTGAAAGAAAGCATTAAAAAACTAAGCTTTTCAAGAGAGCCAGATAGAAGCAGCATGGCCTTTTCTGACCTTGATCTGGAAGTCTCTCAGCATCATGTCTGCCACATTCTATCGGATAGAAGTGAGTCACAAAGGCCAGCCAGATGTAAGAAGAGGACATTTAGACCCCACTGCTTGGTGGGAGAATGGCAATGTCACATTGAAGAAAAGCATGTGGGATGGGTGGTATTATTGCACCCATACCAGCAAATAGAAATGTGTATTTCCACATCCAGGCTTTTTATTAAGAGAAGTCATATGCATCTAAGTTTTTGAAGCCTCTATCAATTGGATATTTTGTTACCTGCAGCAAAAGAATCCTCACTGATAAAGTTATTTACCCCAACTTTAATGAAGGTAGCCATATTATCTGCTTTATATATTTAGTCTTCTAGGAAATTTTGTCAGGCTGGAGGGGGAGTGAGAGCCTTAAACGGGATACAATATGAAAAAGATACAAATGTGCAGAGATGTGGAATCTCTTGCCCTTTGGAGCAGCTGGGCAAGGTTTGGGGCAGCCAGAGCTCGGAGCTGTGAGAAGCTTCTTTCACTGCAAGTAGTCTCCAGGAGGTAAAGAAAAAAAAAAAGTTTAGGAAAAATCACCCTTGCATAGTGGTCTTCAAACTGTTCATGCATTTCCATAAGTATTTTGAAAAAATTATATACCTTCTTGCCAATTATTAAACTACCTACAAATTTCGTTATGAGTTTAAATAACTGCAAAGAATGTAACTCCCAGACCATGATGCACTATTCTTCTCCTTTAGCACAGATTAGATAGATATATGATAGATAGATTGATAAATAGATAGATAGATATGGATATAGGTGATATATGTATAGACATAGGTGATATACACACACAGATGGTGACAAAAAATGGATACACATTTTAAGAAAGGAAAACTGTTTCAGAATTATAATACTCAATACATAACGATAATAAAAGATGAAAACAAGTCACGTTTGACTTCTGCCATTACAAGAGGTGCTCAAAGTGGTTACCATCAGCGTCTAGACACTTCTAATTATGGCGAACTACTGCTTGAGCAACATTGACCAAAAAAATGTATACATTTTTTGGCACCCCCGGTATCAATATCTATATCTATATCTATATCTCTATATCTATATCTATGTCTATGTCTATATCTATGTCTATGTCTATGTCTATGTCTATGTCTATGTCTATGTCTATGTCTATATCTATATCTATATATCTCTATCTCTATCTCTATCTCTATCTCTATCTCTATATCTATATCTATATCTATGTCTATATATATATATACCGGGAAATACTGGAAGCCCCATTGGTTTATGTTTATGGTACTTGAATAATCATTACATGAGGCATCTTCTTTATTGGTGTCTCCCTGGAAGGTTTTTACACCCCAAGGCAATAGACCAAAGTAAGACTTATGTGCAAGGGATATGCTATCTTTTGTAAAGGGCTGTGGCAGGGAGTCCATATATCTTCCAAATTTGAACATTTCTAAGAACAAAAGGGGATACTATTAATAACTGTTCTAGGAAATAAGCATAAACCAGGAAAACTGGGATATGCTCGTATGGTGACTCTAGCTACTGGAATACTAGTAAGTTATCAGGCAAATCAATTTACAAAAGATAATTCATGGAAGTTGAAGACCTGGTCATTATTTCATTGAAAACTGTCCATTTTCCGTACTCCTTGAAAAGTTTTCCATAGCCCTGAGAGCCTGTACAGATTACTAAGCTAGTGTTCACCAATACCATTTGTTGAAAAGTATTGAAAAAGTACTGAAACGTTTCCGCACATGTTAGTAAATAGAATAGCAGTAATTGGGATAGCCATTAAAAATAATCAATAATCAAAGTGCCAGCATTTGTGTTTCACGTCAGTAACCACAAACAATCAAGCGGTGATTCAAAGACATCTTTGTGGCATGGTTATTGAAGCACAAAGTTCGGGCATCTGTTACAGAGGACTTCCTGTTTATTTCCGAAGTTAGTCTGTAGCCTTGAAGCATGAAAGTCCTTATTTAGGAGAAAGGAGACTTAAACCTCTCCCACTCTTTTTCTATAAACCTCCAAAAGAAATGCTTGCCCCTGCCTATGGGGAGAAGTAGGGTCTGGATTCAGGAAGCAGCCAGTCAGGCTACTGGGTGCCATGGATATACCCATAGACAGTGGCCATGAACTTAGGCAGCAAATGCTTTCATTGTGAGATAACGTCGCCTCTGATAGGTTTTTGAAACCTTGTTTTATTTGACAGCTTCACTCCTGACAGAAAGCGGCTATCTCTATGCTTTGTAAACAAGTTTCTACAGAGAAAATCTTCTGGAAATCTAGAGGAGAGCGTCCTCTAGCAAAACAGTGCCAGCACTGCCTCCCCTCTTCTCCTTGAGGAATTCGTTTAAGAAGGAGAATCTAGCACAGGCTGCCTGTCCTCCCCTACCTGCCTGCTCTTCTCTTGAAGGAGAGGCAGGGCCTTAGCAGAAGCCTCCACTACCTCCAAGTGGAATCAACCTCTAACATACTATTATTATTGTTGTTGTTGTTGTTGTTATTTTAAATCTCTTCTTTTCTTTAGACTTTTCTGCTTTGTCTCCATTATTACCTGGGCTCTACCTGGTCACTGCCTTGCAGTTGGCACAAGCTATCTCCCAATTAACCTCAATGGGGCACAGAGCCATATTTCACTTCCTAACTGGAAAAAGAGAAAATAATACACAGCGTCCTGGCCTCAGCCATGAGGATCAGATAGTCCCCACCTACTTTTCATTGTCTCCCACTTCCCCTCTCCCTTTATCCATTTCCCTAGGATCACTTGAATGATAACATCATTCCAGTGTGAGAAGAGAAAGGCAGGAGTAATAAACAGCTGCAGGGAGAGAGCTGGTATAAAGGGCTGTCAAATGAACCCCCTTCTTCTGTGATAAACATGATCCCCTGTCACTAAATGGCTATCAGTTCATAGGAAGTTGTTGGAAATTTGCTGTAGTTCCCCATGACAAGTCACGAAGCAAACAGGGTTATCATTTAGCTGTTCACAACAGTATAAAATGAAAGATCAAAACCAACACACTAGTCAGTATAGTATTTGGAAATTAGTACAATGATTTTATGAGTGAAATGTGTTACAAATAATATGACTTAGTCAGAAATTTACAAAATATTGACTTCCTTAGACAATAAAAAGAGTACACTATATTTAGTATTTTACTTCTATTATCAGTTATATCATTGCACAACTTGAATAGTTTGAACATTACTTTTTGCCATTTTATCTTCCACGTTGAAGAAGCCACTCTAGATGCCTGGACATGGTTTCTTCATTTGCATGGTTTCTTCATTTACAGTGTAATGGATCAAACATTAGGAGAATTTTAATAACCTTGTCCTTACATTTTATTTTTTTGAGATGTGCATTGGAGTATTTATCAAGGTGATAGTTATCATTTCATTACAGAAGTGGAAAAACAGTGGGCTTCAGAAATATCAAACTCATATTAGTGAATGCCAGTAATTTTGAATTGCTATATCCATTTCAGTCTTCCATGATTCAAAAAAAAACCTGCTTACCTTATCTCCTTCAGTGAAAAGTCTCATCAATTTTAGGAAGCTCTAAATAACTACCTAATGGCTCAGAAGTTAGCCACTGACTCACTGGATATCAAGATGTGTTAGGCTGAAAAATAGTCCACCCAGAGGTCCATGACCTAATCTCCAGAACCCATGAATGTTCTTTTATATGGCAAGAGGAACTTTGCAGATGTAGTCAAGGTAATTTAGATGGGGAGATTATTCTGGTTTATTTGGGTGGGCCTTTAAATGTAATCACAATTGTCCTTATAAGAGGCAGAGAGAGATGGGACTACAGACGGAGAAGACACTGTGAAGATGGAGCAGAAATAGATTTGGAGATGCTGTGCTGCTGGCCCTGAAAAATGAAAGAAGGGCCCATGAGCCAAGGGTTGCAAGGAATGTTGCCTGAGAACCTGGAACAGGCAAGGAATAGATTCTCCCCTAGAGGCTCTTGAGGGAGGACAGCCCTGCCAATACCTTGATTGCAGCTCAGTGAAACCTATTTCAGACTCTAACCTCCCAAACTGTAAGAGAATAAATGTGTGTTGCTTTAAGCCCCCGAGTTTTTGGTAATTTGTTATCACAGCCATAGGAAACTCATATAGTGATGTACAACCAAGCTCTGAGACAATCCTTCCTTGGTCAGAGAGAGGCCTAATTGTATCTGGAGATGTCTATGCTCTACGTATTTCAAGTTAACTAACCAGACATTCGTGGAATACCTGGATTCCTCAGGAGCACGGGAATGAAAGCAAAAGGGAGCCTTTTGCATCGCAAGTACTGACGACACACACATTACCTTGGCTGACCCCCTTGTAACCCCAGGAAATTAGTCAAAGAGCTGGAAATCTTCAATCAAACTAGTAACTTAGAGAAAAGGGCTAGAATCTCACGAGGCAGGCAGATCATTTACAGCTTCATTAAAGGCTACTAAATTATATGACTCAAGAAAATCACTGGCAAGCTCTTCAGACAAGAATTCCGTTTCTGTGGTTTTAACCACAAAACCTCTGCGGATGGGACACTGCATGGCAACTATGGAATCTACTCCAACATTTCGGAACCCCAAAATATTTCTCTAGTAATTGGCTTGCAATATGGACCCAAGTAAACATTATGACATAGTCGCCGTTTGGGGATGTTATCATCACAACCCAGCTATCAAAGTCGCCCTATACTGAACCTCTGGTTTATTTTCAGATGATATCATTCCTTTTACAAGGTGGTAGGAGAGTTAAACGAGCACTGATCTTGGAATTAAGAGTTTAATGCCATGTGATCAGGCATGGAGGAAAATTTGAAAGAGATGTTTCAATGTTGAAATAATGGAAGAATGTCAAGTAGGTTTAAAATTGATTCTTAGAGTATCCTTGAAATCAGAAGTACAACACCCATGACTATTTCTTATAGATTTTCAAATCTTTCCATTCTACTTTCATACTTGACTCACTTCACTTTCAGTGGTGTGACAAAGGAAAGCATCCATTTCTAGATTTTAAAGCATAAAAAGTGGCTAGACATCCTATAATTATTCCAGTGGTTTCCAGGACGGGATAGCGTCTGTTTTTCTCTAAAGGAGAGCATAGACGACTGTCTTTTTTGTTTTATCCAGGGATTCCAGACTGGAAGAACCGATTGTCTTTTAGATAGCAGAGTTCCATGATTAACACTACATTTTGTCAGGAAAGTCTCCCTAATGTGTAAGCTCAATGCCTTCTGTTATAGCTCAAAGATCATTGTCTCTGCTTTGCCTTCCTCAAGCCTGAAAGTCCAGCAGTAAATCACCCCAGGCTTTAGTCTCTCTACTAAATTATCCTGATTGCTTTCATCTTTTCCCATCTATCTTAGTTTCTAGCTTTCTGTATTTCCCTTATTTCTTTTTAAATTCTTTCTAAACTCTTCATATAAAACCGACTTAGTGTTTTAGTAGGATCAAGGCAGTGCTGCCGTGAGTGGGTAGATGGATTGTCTAATGATTCCTGGATGTATTTTTACTCTTATACCTAGAGTCACAAAATCATAGACTGCTGGGATTCCTTTACTCCTTCATGTACTTGCATGTGGATTGACTCCAGCCTATTTTATGTGTTGGTATATAAATAGAAAACCTTCTCATGGATTGTTTTTAGCACTACAGAATTTGAAGTGACAGTGTCAACACATAATGTTTTTCTCAGACCAATTATATCTGAAGTTGGTAAAACTGAGTATCTTATAAATACTTCTCTAAGGAGTAATGCTCACATTTAAATGAAATGATTACAAGAGTTCTCTCTGGAGTACAATCATTGTCCTCAGTCTGTAAATAAAGACACAGACTCAGTGACAAGAAGCAGTATAATACAATGTATAAAATATTGGTGGGAGGCTAGACAGCCAATGTTTGACTCTCAGGTCCCACTGCTAGCTGTAACATTGGGAAACATATTTAATTTTTCTGAGCTCCATTTCACTTATTTTTAAAATGATGATAATAATACTAGTGCCTACTTCCTAGGGCTATTTTGAATATACAACTCGAGAATTAGGGGTGTCAAACCACCCATATAGTAAAATCTGCTTATAATTTAAGTCAGCCTTCTGCATACATGGATTCCCATCCGCGATCAAATTTACTACATATGTAATACACAGAAACATGCTTGGTACAGAGCTTGGAAAATGTTAAGTGCTCAAGAAATGTCAGCTACTTTCAGATGGCCTTCAGGTCAATAAAAATAAGAATTAAAATATTTTGCTAAATTATAATTTGTCATAATCTAGCTCGACCAACAATGACAGAAGGAGAAGGTCAATGAGACATTTTAGACATGGAACTAGTTACTACAGAAAATTTTATTCAAAATACATGCAACTTGTTTTTTCTGGTATCATGAAAATAAGTTTCATATAATTTGAATCTCAGACAGACCAAAGGATATACAGAAAAATTTAGTCTTCCTGCAGAACTTCAGTTCCATTCTACAGAAGTAACTGCACACACCTACATGCCTGTGTTCATGTGTGTGTTTATAATACTCTCCTAATTTTACTCCCAGATTTCCTTCTTTTTCCTCTACCAGAAATTCTTCACTAAGCAGCCAGAGTGAGTCCTAGAAACATTAAATCATGTCATATAATTTTTTTGCTTAAAACACTCCAATGGTTTCCCATCGTACTTAAGTACAATCCAAACTCCTAACTCTGGATTACAAAGTGCTACGTACTCTGGCCCCTGCCTTTCTGACCTTATTTCCCTCTGTTCTTCCCCAATTAAGTTCCAGGCACACTGGCTTTCTCTCTGTGTGATGAACATTCAGGTTCATGCCTGCTTCAGCTGCTTCCCACTGTTTCCTCTGCTTGGAATGTTCTTCCTCCTGAATTCTGCATTGTTATTTCTCTTTTAATTCATATCTCAGAAAAATGCTGGCCTCCAGAGTGAGGACTTGGCTGGCGATACAACTCAAATAGCCATCCTGTCATTCTCCATCATCTCAACCTAGTTTGCGTCTCTATGTAGCATTTAACACTACTGGGTATTTTTCTGGTCTCTGTGTTACTTTTTATTCATCCATCTATTTATTTATGTCATTCCTAGCTTCCCTGTTCCCTAGAATGGAAGCTCTGTGAGAGCAACACTTGGTTTCGTTCGCTCCTATGCCACTTTCACTGGGAAAAATGCTGGAATATAATAAATGCATAATAATACGTAATAAATTGTTGTTGAAAGAATGGATGAATGAAACAAATTAGGTTATTTAAGTTCTTTTTCCAAGTAATTTCAAAATGGTGCTAACAATGTCATTGCACATACATCTTTGCACATGTCCAATTAAGTGCCAAACGTTTAATTATCGAGTCAAAGGTATGTGCCATTTAAAACTCTGACAGTTATTTCCAAATCACCTTTTAACAGAGTTATACCAATTTACATTCTGAGGGGATTTCTTGAGTCTTCTTTTAAGTGACTTTATGACGTAATGTTGGAGATATATTCTCTCATTTTAGACACTCAGGACACTGTATGATTCTATAACCTTGAAATGCAAACAGGATAGCCAAAGTACAGAAGTACACACGGGCCTTGTAAATGGCTGAAGAATCCATGTCTACAATTACTGACAATGGGAGGAGTTACTACCAGAAGCATTCATGTCTCACTTTCAAAGCTCTTGTGTTTGGATTTTTAGCAGTAAACAGAAGTCTTCCCAATCAACATTCATTATGCTCTTTTTCAAGTGTGCAAGTGTAATTTAAAAATAACAAAAATATTAGTAATCTTACTGGGACACAGGAAAAAACATGATGGTCAAAATGGGTACCCTATCCTAAAAGGTTTTCAAATTTCATGAGTTTATTTCTCCCCACTAAAGTTTATTTCTTTTGCCCTTTTGCCCAGAGTTCTTTGTAGCAGCATCGGGAAAACAGCCTACTGATGAATTTATACGTATATGTTAATTTCTGTTTAACTATAGCTATGAGGTCACTGATGAAATTGGGGACGTACAGGTTCCATGGACTCATCTGTGCTATTTTGAATGACGCCCTCTCTCAGTGCAAAAGCAACCAAATAAATTCATAAGCAACAGCCAAGGGGATGCCAGAAAATAAAACCAGAGACATACATACAAACAAAACAGCCTCCACGTCAACACCATTCTGAAAATCCTGCCAACCTATTTCACCTAGAGATAACTACAATTTTCAGCAAAGATCATCTAAACATGTAAGATTTTCTCCACCATTCATCTCTGTTACTCAAGAGCAGCATATTCTTGCTTTAGAAGAGTTACAGCATTGGAAAAATTGCCCAATTAATACAGAAATACCAACTCTGGACTCAAAGTGTACCTGGATAAAGCATCCAACTTACTACATATGGAAAAATGGGGTACTTACAGCAGGGTGTCCAGTACAGTAGGTGTAGCTGGCATGGGACTGGTAGTGCAAGCTTGCTCTTGGAAAGGAGTATGTGTTCCAGGCTGGTTGGCTGCTGTTCCACTGGGAGCTGAAGCCAGGGCTCATTGTCACTCTTGACTTACTTGTTTGATAGGCTCTCACTGTGGAGCTAGACTGTCAAGAAGAAAGGAAGGCAATGTAAAGACAGATGTGCAGAAAACCCTATATACATATATCAGCATGCATTCTCATGAATGATCACGGCACCGAACTCAGCTGGTTAAGGGACATGGCTGATGTCTTAAGAAGAGACATTAAATATTGTTCTGATTAGGATAAAAGTGTTTTCTCACTATTAGAATTCTGACTGGATCACAAAGCACAAAGGCTCACTGAAACTGATATCATTGAAAACAAGTTTTCTGTTGATTTTTTTTTTGTTTTTTTCTAGGTGAAACATGCAACTCCATCCTTCAGAAATGAGATATGTTGTAGCGGTGACAGCAACAGTGATATTTTCAATCACATAAATTTCTTTTCATCACAGCGTTCATCTTAAAAATTCACCATTAGCCTCATCTGAATGCAGTAAACAAAGATCAGTTTATGAGGATTGGATTGAGGTACAGATTAGTTCTTGACACTAAATGGTCTTTAAGCTTCACGGGACTATCGCTCTCTTGTAGAAGACATCAGCAGAAATCTGAACATATCCCAACATGTCACCCTTCCAGTACCTAAAGACAGTAAAATGATGGATTTGAAATTATCATTTACTCCCAATTGGCTCTACCAATGTAATTAAAAATAGAGGGATAGGGAAATATCCACCAATTTGCCAAATGTTAAATATATCTGCTTGCTCATAATTGCATATAGGGTAGAATGAACTAAAAACAAAACTCACTTGTATCTTTTGTCCTTCTTTGTCCTCAGATGGCCATGACATATAAGGCATATAATAGTTTCTTTTCAGAGAACACTTTCTATCATCAAATCGCAATAGCTACTTACCCAAGTAGGAGAGTAACTTTCACAATAAATTCTATTTATAAATCTATGGACACATGCCAACTCAATCACTGGGAAAATGTGCTAATCTCATTGCCATTATATTCAGGAAACTTAGTGGGGAAGAAACTTTTATCTGATATTGTGTTTCCCATTGAGCTAGATTCTGATACCATTAGATACTTAGAGGAACAACTTTTATGAAGACAGATTTGGGCATCTTAGAGTTACCAAAGGAAAGTAAGGACCTCAGTAATTCAAAGGCACGAAGCAGGGCTGTTTCTTTCACAATAGTCTCAAAATATGTGGGAAGGGAAAAGAAAACATAAATCAATGATTTACTGGTAAACAATTTAAAATATTTAAACCCAAAACTAGAGAACACAGCCTTGTTAAGGTAGATAAATTTATTTGACTTCTCTGCCCATCACCCAAATTTGTGTGCCATTCAAGGATTCAATAGTTCCATGAGATGTACAGGTGCAGAAATACAAAGGTATACACTACGGCATTCTTCCCCAGGACAAACCTGTGTTAGAAAAGTAATAGTGAACTTTTATAACATTAGGGTATTTGTGTTTGGTTCTAAGTATGGAAGCTCAGTGTTATTATAAAAAACAAAGAAACAAACAAAAAAAAAACCCTGTTATTTGTAACAGATACACAGCACTTCACAGACTAAATAAGCCTGCCCACAAAACTATCTTTGGCCCCCAAAGTGTCTTATTTTCTGCTCTGCATCTATGGTCACTAAAATTAATCACTTTTACTAGTTCAGTAGATTCTATAGGCAACTTTTTCAAGACTAGACATGGTCTGGTTCTTATCTGTTTTCACATTTAGATTAGTTCAGGGAGCTTAAAATTCTTGAAAAAGCCGGCAGTGCATGTATAAGTAAGATTGTAAATAACCTCATCTCTTAGTTTAATTATGTTCCTAAACAGCTTCCTCAATGATTTTATTCAGAGTGGTCTTCCTGATGCAAATTCCTTTCTCTTCCTTTTTTTTGCAAAATTCATGCTCACGTTGCACATCTTACTGGGTCCCATTCCTGATGCCTCTAGCTTATGCTGACCCTTTGCCTTCCTGCTCTTATGTAGTGCTCATAGTGCAGCTATTATGTTGTTTTGTATTGTGTCTTATATATTTAAATTTCAGCTCTCCAACCAGGCTGAGTCTAATGAGGTCAAGATCATGTATTGCCTTTTCCATAGCTCAAGGAGTTTTCATCCTCCTTGACCTCTGAAGGCTCTAGCAGTGTTTATACTCTCATCATTCAATAATCTTTCTCTTTGACTCCCTGACTCTCCTGACAACACCTTCTTATCTCACATACTTGCCTGTCTTCCTTTTTGTTCTCCCTAAATGAGGTCTTTTGCCAGGTGTACAGTTCTATAATACATTGTTTGCATATCACATTGTTTGTTCACCACCCAAAGTCAAATCGCCTCCTGGTACTATATATTTGACCCCCTCTACCCTTTTCCACCTCCTCTCATCCCCTTCCCCTCTGGTAACCTCCATACTGTTGTCTGTGTCTATGAGTTTTTGTTGGTCTTGTTCGTGTGTTGCTATCAGTTTTATATCCCACATATGAGTGAAATTATATGGTCCTCGACTTTTTCCATCTGACTTATTTTGCTTAGCATGATATTTTCAAGGTCTATCCATGTTGTTGCAAATGACAGTATATCATCTTTTGTTAGAGCTGAGGAGTATTCCATGCATATATAGACCATATCTTCTTTATCTGATCATCTTTCAAAGGACACTTTGTTGGCCACTGTGAATAATGCTGCAATGAACATAGGAGTACATATATCTTTACGAATAAATGTTTTCAATTTTGGGGGGGTAGATAAGTAGAAGAGAGATTGCTGGGTCATGTGGTAACTCTAGTCTTGATTTTTTGAGGAATCTCTATAATGTTTTCCACAGTGGCTCTACCAATTTTTATTCCCACTAGCAGTATATCAGGGTTTTTTTTTCTCCACAGCCTCTCCAACAGTTGTTATTACTTGTCTTGTTAATAATAGCCATTCTAAAACGTGTGAGGTGGTATCTCATTGTGGTTTTGATTCGCATTTCCCTAATAGCTTGTGAAGTTGAGCATCCTTTTGTATATCTGTTGACTGTATGTCTTATTGGGAGAAATGTCTGTTCAGGTCCTCTGATCATTTTTTAATTGGATTGTTTGTTGTTTTATTGTCGAGTTGTATGAGTTCTTTATATATTTTGTATATTAGGCCCTTTTTGAAGGTATTTGCAAATATCTTCTCCTATTCAGCTGGTTGCCTCTTTGTTTAGTTGATGGTTTCTTTTGCTGCGCAGAAGCTTTTTAGTTTGATGTAGTCTCATTCATTTATATTTGCTCTTACTTCTCTTGCCTTTGAGGTCAAAGTCATAAAATCCTCTCTAAGACCAAGGTCCATAAATTTAGTACCTATGTTTTCTACTACATATTTTATTGTTTCTGGTCTTATGTTTAGGTATTTGATCCAATTTGAGTTAATATTTATGTATGGTGACAAATAGCAGTCTAGTTTCATTCTTTTGTATGTGACTTTTCAATTTTCCCAACACCATTTATTGAAGAGGCTTTCTTTTCTCCATTGTATGTTTCTGGCTCTTTTGTCAAAAATGATTTGCCTATATACATGTGGGTTATTTCTGGGCTCTCAATTCTGTTCCATTAGTATGTGTGTCTTTTTTCTGCCAATACCATACAGTTTTGATTATTGTCAGTCACTTTGTAGTATAATTTGAAGTCAGGAAGTGTGATACCTCCAACTTTGTTCTTTTTTCTCAGGAGTGCTTTTGTTGTGCAGGGTCTTTTGTGTTGCCAGACAAATCTGATGATTTTTTTGTTGTTGTTGTTCTAGTTCCTTAAAACATGCCTTTGGGATCTTGATTGGGATTGCATTAAATCTTATATTGCTTTGGGTAACATGGTCATTTTAACTAAGTTGATTCTTCCAATCCATGAACATGGAATGTCTTTCCATTCCCTTTGTCTTCTTCAATGTATTTTAATAATGTCTTATAGTTTTCAGTGTATAGATCCTTCACATCCTTTGTTAAGTTTACTCCTAGATATTTTATCTTTTTTTTTTTTTTTGGCAATTGCACAAGGAATTGTTTTTGTTTTTTGTTTTTTTGTGTTTTTTTTTTTCCACTTTGTTTTCTGAAAGTTTACTCTTTTAACTTTCCTCCCTGGTGTTCTTATTTATGGCCAAAGCTTTAAGTACCACTTCCAAGAAGATGACTGTCAGATGTAATTTAACAGTACAAACTCCTAAATTCTAGTCCCAGATCTTAAAATATCTGCAGGACATGGATGTATAACAAGCATTCACCACAAATGGAACCAAAGTTTAAATTATTATGTATAAAATTAAATGAACTAATTGTTTTACTCTAAAATTGCATCTCCCTATAATTTATTTATTTCTGACAGTATTGTGGCAATATTTTGAAAAACCAACTGCCTTGAAGCTTTAGATCAACTTTGACTCATTTATTTGTCCTCCAACTTTCCAGTATCAGTTTCACCAAATCCTATTTAATCTTTTTAATAGTTCTTGAATTGATGTTGTTCTTTCCATTCCCATTATCACTACCCATCTTTAGGATTTTATCAGTTTACATCAGTCACCTAAACTACCTTCTACCTTAAGCCTTGATGGATCCTTCACAATGACACTACATTAACTTTTCTAGAAACCGACTCGCACTGTGTTACTCCCTGCTGAAATATGTTCAATGGTTCTCCACTATCTATGAGAAAATGTCCAACCTTCCTAGTCTTTCATTTTAGGATCTTTCTAATTTGATCCTAACCAACAATTCAAGGCTTATTTTTCTTGTTGTTGTTCCTTTCCATATAATATCAACCCCCAGAAAGACTGCTACTCCAAATGAAGTGTACGTCCATGCCATTGTCACAACCCATCTACATCCTAGATGTACACTCCTCCTCTCAGTTCAGACTTTAATATCCCTACCAGACTCTACCTTTTCTAGAAAAACTATTGTGACCCTCAGCCACCAGCCCATAGGAATTTTTGCTTCTACTAGACACTGACATTACTGATTTTCTGTGATATTCATCTGGTCCTTTCATCATTTGAGTGCCTACCTAGGAAATCAATGCCATAACTTCATCAGCATAACTCATCAATCTCTTAATTTGTCTTTCTCATAACAATTATGTCCCAACATGCATCTTTAGGGATAAGCATCTCAGCTGTGTTTTTCCAGAAGGAGATCATAATGCAAGAATTTGAGTACAAGTAATTCATTTTGGGAGTGATCCTACAGAAAATGAGGAAAAGAACAGAAAATGTGACAGAGAAAGGAAGAGCTAATAAGTT
Organism: Rhinolophus ferrumequinum; assembly: GCF_004115265.2. Classification (NCBI taxonomy): domain Eukaryota; kingdom Metazoa; phylum Chordata; class Mammalia; order Chiroptera; family Rhinolophidae; genus Rhinolophus; species Rhinolophus ferrumequinum. The sequence goes on from NC_046300.1 coordinate 20,837,731, forward strand.
TGCATCATTGAATAAGTTATTATTGTGGAGAACTAAGGTTCAATTCCACTGGGGTTGGGGGTGGGGGCCCACTGGAAATAGCGCAGAACATGCTTCAGAGTTACTCTACTCAAAGTACAAGGAAGCAGGGGTATTTAACTTCTGATTCCCTTCCATCGTTGGTTAAGCGCTCTTCTGGAAGCATTAATTCCCTGGCATTACTAACTTGCCATACCACACGCCAAAAGGAAGTTCTCACATAGTGAGCCCCAGGACATTGTTGACATGTCCTGGGAAAGTGCCCAGAAGGTATGGGCAGAGTATCTGCTACTAAATGATGACCTCCTGGAACTTCTTTTTATCTGCCATAGGACCCCAGATACTCACATTTTCCTTTTGCATAATTGAGAGCAGGGAATCAAAATATTAGTTAAATTGGCTTGACTATACTACCATTAAGGACTTGAAGGACAATGCACCAAAGAAGATATTGGGATGGTTGATAAGCACAGTAAAAAGATGCCCAAAGTCAGTAGTCATCAGGACAATATAAAATAAAGCTATAATGAGATTCACACCTACTGGAATAGTTAAAACGAAAAAGACTGACAGTACTAAATGGATGATGAGGTTATTGAAAACCTGGAACTCTCATACATTGTCAGTGGCAGGGTAAAATGGTATGGCTTCTGCTTAGTAGTTCCTTAAAAAAATAAACATACTTTCACCTATGACCCAGAAATCCCACCCCTAGTTATTTACCTAAAAGAAAATATATTTACACAAACATACTACTATAAGAATGTGAATAGTAGCCTTATTCATAATAGTCCCAAACTGGAACTTACTCAAATGTCTACCAACAGAAGAATGGATTGAAAAAATTTAGAGTAGACTCATATAATGAAACACTACTCAGCAATAAAATGGAACAAACTTCCGATATACGCAGGATGAATCCCAAGATCATGCTAAATAAAAGAAAATCAGGAACAGAAAAATAGATATGAGTGATGTCATTTATACAAAGTCCATAATGAGGGGGAAACACACATACACACATATATCAGAAAATGGTTGCTGGGAGGGGTTGTAAGGAATTGATTAGAAAGGAAAATAAGGCAATTTTCTAGGGTGATGGAAATCATCTTATTTGGATGGTCATTACAAGAATGCATACATTTGCCAAACTCATCAAACTGAGCACTTGAGATTGGTGCATTTTATTACCTCTTAATTATACCTCATTCAAAGAAAAATATACCGCCATTGCAAAAGGCTGATTCTGAATTTTTCATGGTAATGGAGGATCGAGATGGCTCAGAAAACTGAAGTGCAATGATCCAAAAGTCCTAATTTTCTAGACCCCATAATTAGCTAATCTGAGTTCTGCTATCTTTTCCCTCCTTGGCGCGCCCTCTGAAAGCACTGCCAGACAGCATCTAACAGCCAAAAGGCAGGCAGCCAGAGAGAAGAGCAGAGTCTGGATAAAGAGTCTCTGAATAACCAAGAGCTGGCAGCATCATCTGGTATCTGCCAACCGATCAGGGGGCAGGACGGTTGAAGCAAGAAAAAATAGAGCATAGCACGTAACAAGGGCCCTCTTATATGCTCCCAGAAATTACAAATCTCCAGGGAACACTTGCTGTTTTCTCTCCTTAGTCAGCAGGAGCAAACAAAAGGAAGATAAAGGAAGGGACAGAAGAAAGTTGTACTAGGAAAAAAAAAAGGCAATGGCAAAGAAGGGAATAACGAATGCTAAGATTTCTAGACACAATTGAATAAATACTACAAGAGGCCATTAAGACATAACACTTACATGCAACTTTCTACCCATCAGACATTGTTATAAGTGTTTTTATTTATACTGTGATAACTCATATATTACTTATAAAAATATTATGAACAAGTTACCATTATTATCTACATTTTATAGGAGAGGAAACTGAAGAAGTACAAAATGAGGTAACAAAATGTGAGGACATATAACTACTATTAAGCAGGTGAGTTGATTCCAACCCAGACAGGGGACTCCATATTCCATGTTTTCAACTACTCTATTTGACTGTCTTAGTTTGGAATCTCTCTAAAACAGACTGTGAGACAAGGATGGGTTTGGGGCTTTGGTGGGAGAGTTGGGCGGGAGTAATTACAAAAATCAGGAGGGAAGGAACAGTGAGACTCAATCAGAAAATGAGGGCAAAATCAATATTAATGTGCGTTATTGGAATCTATGCTATAAGGTAAAAAGCAGTGACTTCTGCTGAGACCTCTGAGAAGTATTTAAAATGTCCTCCAGAATTGTCCACTGAAAAATGGGATGCTGAAGTATTTGTGGATTGGCTTCTGTCCCCCACTGGGTAAGGGTTGTCCTCTAGAAAACCATCACCCCCAGCACTTCCCAGCTGTGTGTGGACATGGGAGGATGATTCTCTTGGCATCAAAGGAAGCCCTGGAGCAGAAAGTGCAAAGCCACACAGGTAAACTCAGATAGAATACTATCACTGCTTGGTGAGTAAGAACCATCCATCCTAGTTGCAGTTGAAATTAGAGCTAAGCCAGAGATGAGGTTGGGAGAATGTGATATCACCAGAAGCAGCTATTATACTATAACCACTTCTCCCTGTCTCTGAGAGTAAGTACAATGGTAGTACTCACAATAGTGATGTTTATAGAGTATTTGCTGTTATGTGTCTTTCATGCGTTGTCTCTCTGAACTCCCAGATCAAACGACATAACTATTGTTATCCCCATTTCACTGAAGAAACAGGGATGTACAGAATTCAGGCAACTTGTCTAAGGACACACAGATAGTAAGGACACAGAGCTAAGGATTAAAGATGCGACACATGCAGAACTAGGGTTTATTATACGATTGACAACTTGTCACCTCCAAAGAATAAGGTTTAGGAATGAACCCCATACTCCACTCTGAAAGAGAGATTGACAGAGAAACCATTATGGGGATACGTTAATATAAATACATAGAGAAAGTCAGTGATCCAAAAGAGCCCAAAATTGCTAGATGAAGGCCCGAGCACCACTCATGGTTATGGAATAATAACCACCTGTCCCTGTTGGCAATATCACTGTCACGTGATAATGCACGAAAGTTAAATCAAGTTCAATTATCAGTGATAATACCACAGCCAACCCAAACTGTCCACATTTGTCTCCTTTAAAAGTTGTCCACTTTCCTTCAGTCAATCCTTCTCAGCAGGAAGAAACTGCAGGATAATTCTAGAAATACAGTCAATAAATTTACACTGAAATTAAGTACATTCTATTGGTAACCTTAAAATTCCGCTAAAGTTAGTCTTAAGGAGAATTTATATCCTTTATAATAAATGTTATTAAAATATATGGAACATACTCCATGTACTAACAGAGCAGAAAGTCCTATGATAATTGTTGTACTACAACAATGTGTTTTACCAGTTCAGCAGCTCAGCTAATCTTCCCACAGCTCCTGCTGTATACCAAATATGCCTATACAGACCTGGTTACTCAAGGTTACCTCCCCAGCCTGAGTCTGATTGAACTAGGTAGTCACCTGACCCAACCTGGGCCAATCAGATGATTTCTCCTAGAAATATGGAATTGCCATTCAATGACTCATAAATCCCCACTGAGCACTTGAACTAAGAAGTGATGTAAAGGAAGAAGTGAGGTTTGGTTGCATGATTGTAGAAACAAATAAAGCCCATCTGGGAAGAAATGGGGGGAGTAAGAGTGAAAGTGAGAGGGGAGAGGAGAAAAAGAAAGTATACACAGTAACAGAGACAAGAAACACTCCTGCTTGCAGGACATACAAGGAACGTTTCAATTCTGGATGACTTTTATAGTTTTTGGCTCCAGTCTTTTGCAACACCTGGCTGTACTCCCGACCCTGAGTTCCATAAAATATCCTGCAATCAGATAGTAAATCCTTCTTTCCTGCTTAGGTGATCTTGAATAGAATTTGCAATTAAATGACCACTGACTATGCAAAGTGAAAGGAGCAGATATGTTGAAAGAAGCAGAGTTGAGAGACTGTGGTACAGACGGAGAGAGAAGCCAAGGGCTTCCAGGTTCCCATGAGGCTGTAACATGTCTCATAGGGATCCTGTGAACCATTCCAGGGACTCACTTGTCCTTTGCCTTTACTGGTTGGAGTGGATTTCTCTTCTTAACAACCAAGTGGTTTCTTTCTGGACATTGGTATTCTTTCTCTTTCTCCATGTACCTTTATTTTCACTTGTAAAGTGTATTTACTATTCTTCTCCTTAGGCTTTTAAAATCAGCATTTCCAATTGATGTTAGGGATTCAGTGATCCTTCACTGAAGATTTTAACGTTGTTTCGGTTCTAAAGTAAGAGTCATATAAGTAAGGATGAAAAGCATGAACCAAACATTGCACATAAATAGTCAAACAGCTAGTGTAAAACACTACAAAGTACATTACAGAAAGGCTAATAGGTAGATTGTTAAAGCTTTGATTCGAAATATATCTAGCTTCTACTCCTGAAAATGCAGTATTATCAAAGGTAGCCATATATATATTTTGTGTTATTCTTTTTGTTCTGGGTGTTGATTTTATTTTCAGCATTCATATTACAAACATTGTGATATGGGAGAATTAGAAAACGTTTACATATACACATGCATATACATGTGCATAGACACACGTATAGCTATGCACACACATACATATGCACCCTCAAATATCGGCTTTTTTAAAGTCCCCACAATGAACTTTTTGGTAAGCAAATGTCAACATGAAGTTCACAAAGAGGCTAAATGACTTCCTGTGTGTGTTTATTTCCCTGTACTGCCCGTGAGGAAGTCTCCAAAGAACAGTTTCTACCCAACAGCTCTCAGAGTTTCAATAGGTTTTTCAAAGTTCCCTCCCCACCCCGTGCCCCAAGCAAAGAATTCCCGCTGTGTGGTTTCTACAGATTTCACTTAGAACCAGCTGAAAACACAGCCTGAATGAACAGGAAAACCCACACCGAACCTCTCTTTGCACCCTGTGTGGGACAAGTGGTGACTTTGTTCATTTACAAAGGCAAGAAAGAGAGAGAGAGAGAGAGAGAGAGAGAGAGAGAGAGAGAGAGAGAGAGAGAAATGGCTGGCCCTGCATGGCATAAGAAGCTTCTTTTAAATAAATCCTTTTAAATGGATCTAAATCCTGACACTCCAAAGGAAGGAGGCTATACAAGGAAATGGGGAGACACTTCTAAGTTCTTCTCACACCCCATTCCCCAGAGGAACAGCGAAAGTCTTCTCTCCTCTGACAGAAGTATTATCTTTTGCCCCATTCCTCAAAGATGAGTCTCTCACTTGGTCTCTGCAGATTTGTTTCTCTGAGAAAAATGAGGCTATTTTTTGTTGTTATTGTTATTGTTGCTCCCCTGACATGGGAGCAACATTATTTTTTCAACATTGCTTTTTTCATGAGTTGTAAGTTTAAAGTATCTGATTGAGCTTTATTTATCAGGGGCCCTTTTTATAAAATAACCATAAAACATGGTGATTTCTGTTATTTAATTCTGTTGTTATGTCTAGCTTCAAAACTCAAAAAGTAAATGTGACAAAACATTCTGTATGCTCTGCAGACATGTCTTAGGGCTTTTGCCAGCCATTCTGCAGTAGGTGCTTTCTCAGCTCCTACTGAAAATTATCCCTAGACCAACCAGTTTATACCAGGTGACTCCTCACTCACTCGTCATATTTGATTGGACCAGGTAGTCACCAGACAGACCCAGCTTAACCAATCAGATGCTCTCTCCTAGACACTGGGAACTACCAGTGACTAGTAAACCTCTAGTAAACCTCTATTAAAAAGAAGCTCTGTCTACTATTAAGTACTAATTATTATAATGACTCATAGTACTATGGAGATTGAAAAGATGCTTTCTAGCATGGATATGAATGGAGAGGAAATTTCACATTCTCTCAGTTGCTTTTACATAGTTATATGGGAAAGGATCAGGTAATTCAAAACCCAGGACTCTAGTTTCTCCCAGCTTTATAACTTTGGTAAATTCCTATACACTTGGGATGCTGGTATGATTATGCAATTCTTTATAAGAGGAGAAATTGCTAACATAATGACTATACTTTTTTTTTTTTAATTTCTTTCCCACTTCACATCACTTTTATTTGTCTTCCTACTTGACGGAGTGGTCACAGGACAGGCTGCAACTACAAGTGCTGGAAACAGGGATGATTCCTAAGGAAGAAACTGTAACTATATTTTTAAACACTTATGTCAGAATTCTTAGGGGCCTGATGGGGCAGGATGTGCCTTCGCCCCATCTGGTATAATAGGGGCTAACCTGGAAAGTGGCTATATTGTCTGGTGGTAAAACTTGCCCATTGTACCTGTGTAACCTTACCATGTCTGAAGGACGGTGGACTGCTGCTAGACTAGTTTCCAGATTAGTATTGCTGCCTGCAATCTAGGCCAGCGCAGTGGCCAACCCAATGGCCCTTCCAAAGTTGGAAGAGTTTTGATATAAATGAGAATAGAAGGAATAGTAGCTGAAAGAAAAAGAATGAATAAATGGGTATGTAAAGAGGGGAATCCACTATTACATTACCACCTCAAAAAAGGCTCAGAGCGAGAGATGATATTGTCTCTTAGCTCAATTATAACAGATGCCTGAAAGGGTGAAGACATGTTTGCCAAGATCACTCTTGCTTTTTGGAACCTCGCAAGATCAAGTGGACGTCTGCAAACCTGAGTGGTCTTGCCCAGGGAGACATTTTTACATGATATGATGGACTGGACTAATTGTTAATGACTAAATGGGATTTTTAACATGTGCCAATATCTTTTGAGTTGCATATCACTTTGCCCTTAGGGGACTATGGCCAGAGACAAGGGGGTGGGTCGTGAAAAATATATATACACTGGTTCCTAAATTCTTTAGAATGTCCTGGGTGATAGGAGTGTCTTTTGTTCTAATGAGGTGACTTGGTTGGCTGCTGGATGGTTCCTGGATATGGCTCCAGAAAGACGAAGCCATGATTAAAAGTTTGGAATTTTCGGTCCCACCCCCATTGTCCAGAGAGGGGAAAGGGGCTGGAAATAGAGTTAATAATTGATCATGCCTATGTGCTGAAGCCTCCACTAAAATCCCAAAAGTAAGGAGTTCAGGTGGGGCAGCTTCCAAGTCGGTGAACATGTAGAGGTGCCAGGAGAGAGTCTGGACGCTCCACACCCCTTCCCACATACCTTGCCCTATATATCTCTTCCATCAGGATGTTCATCTGTATCTTTTATCATACCCTTTTATAATAAACTAGTAATCTAATAAGGAAATTGTTTTCCTGAGTTCTGTGAGTCGATCTAGCAAATTAATTGAACCCAAGGATGGGGTTGTGGGAACCTCAATCTATAGCCAGTAGGTCAGAAACATGGATGACAACCTGGACTTGTGATTGGCATCTGAATTGTGTGTGTGGAGGGTGGGGGGTGAGGTGATTGGCATCTGCAGTGTGGGGGTGGGGATGGGGTGGGAAGGAGGAGTGGGAGCGAAGGGGCAATCCTATGGGACTGAGCTCTTAACCTGTGAGATTTGACCCTATCTCCAGGTAGACAGTGTCAGAATTGAATGAACCTGTAGGACACCCAGTTGGTATCACAGAATTCCTTAGTATGGGAAAAACCTCCAGACATTTAGGGATCAGAAGTGTCAGAAGTGAAGTATTTTGTATGAGCAGTAAAGGAGAGCTACTCACAAGTATGGATTTCCTACTTGACCTTCCTGTGTTTCAGGTTCCTTTTCTGTAAAGTTAGACTAATATACTAGAACCTACCTCATAAGATTGCCATTGGGATTAAATAAATTAATAAAACATTTAACAGAGTCTCATACTGATTAGATGTTACTAATAATTATTATTGAATTAAAATGCTACTATTCTTATTGAAAACAACACAAACATATAACTTTGGGACTAGAATTTATGAATGCCTTCTTTCCCTCTTGCCCTTTCCTTTTTCCCTCCCTTCTTCCCTCCATCAGTTCCTCCCTCCCTTCCTTTCATCTTTCCTTTCTTTCCTCCTAAATAAAAAAATAAAATAAAATGAACCTAGCAGAGGATAATTTCTTTATATCTGAGTAATTGATTCTAACACTTATGTTTCTTTTCCACACTAAAAGTCACTTTACGGCTAATTCCTGGCTCAGTGCACATTCAATGAGCCCAAACACACTATTGCTCCTGCATGAGTGTGTTGGAAGTTTGAGTTGAATAGAACATCCCTGGAGGACACTCCCACAGCCCCAGAGTGACTGAGACTGGAACAGGCTGATTCCCCCAAATCAAATTAGCCTATAAAAATGACAATAAGATAAATGGAAAACGATTCTTACATGCCTGTTAATAGCTTAATGCCAAGAAGTAAGCTAGTTTATCTGTTTTAAGAGGAATTTCAGTGCTAGACCATGAGTGATGCTAGGACAGGAGTTATCATCTTCTTATCTCTGTAACTAGAACCATATCTAGTATACAGTGGGTTCCACATGAATCACCCATCCATTCATTCATTAAACACTTATTTAATGTGGACATACAATGAGCCAGGTATTATGTAGAGTCTGGGACTACAGCCATAAGAAAGAAATTAATAGAGATTAATAATTAGCAAGAGAGACAGGCATTTGAATAAATACGTAGTGACCACTGTGCTGTACACATGAAGCTGAAGTATAATAATACTGAATGTCAACTATAATTACATACATACAGAGGGTGCCAAAAAAATTTATGCACATTTTAAGAAAGGAAAAAACTGTATTAAAATTGCAATACTCAATATATCCTGGTAACAAAAGATGAATACTGGTCACGTTTGACTTCAGCAATTACAAGAAGTGCTCAAAGTGGTTACCATCAGCATAATTTTAATACAGTTTTTTCCTTTCTTAAAATGTGTCCACATTTTTTTCGCACCGTCTCTGTAATCATGAGATGTGGAGTACAGCATAAGGAAGATAATCAATGGTATTGTAACAGCTACACAACGTCAGAGGGGTAGTAGACTTGGTTTTGCAAGGGGTGCATATGTCTAATCATTATGTTGTTTTGTACACCTCAAACAAATATATATAAAAAGGTAAAATTAAAAACAAACAATAACCAAAAAAGAAAAAATCACAACAGTGAAATAATTGGCTTCATGGTGACGCACATGGTAAAATGAGAATATAGAGCAGGGGCTCTCTACCATAATGTGGCTGCAGGGAAAGAAAATGCAAGGGAAGGATGTGTACTGCTGGGTTAATGCTAGAAGAAGTTGTACTATTTAAAAGAGTAGCTGAAAGATAAAGAGGAGTGCTCCAGGTGAAGAGAAGATGGAGATACTGCAAGAATGGCCCTGACTATGTCAAGGTTTAGGGAGCAGGCTTCTAGCGGGAAGTTCATTGTGTCTGGAGTTAAAGGAACAGTGCCCTGAGGCTTGTTCTTCTGGACACAGGCCCAGGAACCTGGGAGGGGGAGTATCTGGAGAAGTAGGGAGGCACGTGTCCAGAAGGATTTTAGGAGTTTAAATCTTTACCCAAGGACAAAGACAAGGTAACTCTTGAAATATGTGACTCAGGTGGATAAGTGATTAGATTTGCACCTAATAGCAGATATTCTGGAAGTCCCTGGAAAAAGGATGGGGGCAGGGTCAGAGCAAAAGGTGGAGATTTGATTTTTAGGAAAGGCATTCAGGGGTGCAGAGGTGACGGTGGCCTGAATCAAGGCAAGTAGATCGGTTTGAGATAAATTTAGGAGGGGCTGTCAGGGAGCACAGAAAGATGATCATTATTATGAAGTAGGATGGTGTAAAAGAGAATAAATTTAATTTTGAGCACACTGAAACTGAGATGTCTGCGTGTCTACTATGTGGAGGGCTGTGCATTTGGCATTCAGCAGAAAACCCGTGGCTGGAGACTCAGAATGATCAGTAACTAAAACCATGCAAATGGACTGAGTTGAAAAGGCAGAAAGCTTAAGGCTATTATCAAAGATATTAGTATAAGCTTGAGGTGATGAACTAATTCAATTAGGCCCAGTACCCCCCAAAAAATGAAATTCCCATCAGCTAAAGACATAGGAGCAGCTTATTAGTGGAAAATTCTATAAAATTACTGTTTCCGTGCTGCAAAGGATGGCCAAGTACCAGGAGTGGTTTGCCCTTGGCATCAAGCTCATTCTAATATTAGTATCTCTTATTGAGTTCCTACTTCAAAGGACACAGATGATGGGGAGTTTTTATTCTAAGGCAAACAATGTACTCTCTACCTGCCGTAAAAAATCATCACAGACTGAAAACAACTGGGTGTCAGAGAAGTAAGGCTACAGTAATCATTGAAGTTTAGCAAAACACAAAGTTAATCATCACCCAAGAACTCTCCTACCCACTAAATAGTTGCGGTTGCATCTTCTCCAGGAAATCCTGCCAGAAATCATGTCTTTTCAACATTGTTACAGTTTATGCTGCAGAATTTGATCGTGCATTTTTTTTACACATTATTTCATCAGTTGATTAAGAACAGGTATCTATTGTTATCTTACTGTGTGCAAGGGACTGTGCTAGGTTGTATAGGAGGTACAGGAAACTGACAGATGCTCACCCTAAGTAAACTTTCCATCTATTTGAATATGTCAGTAAATACTTAGTAAACGTTTATTTAAAAAACTTCCTCTCATAACCTCCTGTTATCAAAATTATACTAATTTTCAAATGTTCTGCTGGAATGTGAGCTATTCTGTGAAGACTTATCCAATTTGTAGCCCTTCAGCATATATCAATTGCTCTTTCATCTTTATTATCACATGTTTTTGTAACATTGTGTGTGTGTGTATCAGGTATACCTAAGCTCAAGAGTGTTAGAATACATGTTTATGCATTTATCTCTCCTCTCCTCTCTTCTCCTGTCTCTCTCTCTCTCTCTCTCTCTCTCTCTCTCTCTCTCTCTCTCTCTCTCTCTCTCACACACACACACACACACACACACAAACACACACAGAAACATCACCATCATTTAGATCCAAGTGTGGCAAAGTTTTTTTCTGTAAAGGGCCAGACAATAAATATTTTAGTCTTTGGGGCCCATACAGTCTTGGGAGCAATTATTCAACACTGCCATTATAGGGCAAAAGAAGCTGTAGGCAATCTGTAAAAGAATGGGCATGGCTGAACGCCAATAACATTTTATTTGCAAAAACAGGCAGTGGCCAGCATTTGGCTTGCTATAGTTTGCTGAACCCTGTTCTAGACTGTCAACTTTTTTATTTATCTGTACTTTTCCCAACAACTAGAATGATGCATGAAAATAGAATTCACTGGAAGAAAATGTTTTGAATCAATTACTCTAACTCTTTCTGTGATTACAGAAAACAACTGATTTTGAAATTCAGAGGGAGGAAAAGATCACCAAGATGGCAAGTCTGTAAAACACTGGTACTGATGAGATTGATAGGGAAGAAGAAATAAATATTTTGGTGGAGACATTAGTGTATCTATCAGTATTTTGCAGAAGAAGAAACCCAAGAAATTGCACACTGAGGATTTAGCAGAAGCTTTTGCAGGCTTCAACAAGCTCCGTAAAAAGTTTGAAAACATGGACCCCAACACGGAAAGGTTTTCATTCAATAGAGAGGACTAGTCATGGTGCATTATCTGCTTACGAGCAAATCTATGGTGAAAGAAAGAAACAAACCAAGCAGACCACCACGGACATATTTCTGGAAAGAGTGACACTGTTATTATAGGAGGTGACAGCTCCATGTGCTACTGCCCCTGAAGACCTTCCAGTGGGACAAGGTGTGGAGGTGGGGGACAGTGACATCAAGAACCTGACCCTGTGCAGGTGGAAGCTAATGTGTGTGCTTGTGTCTTAGGTTTTTAATCAAAAAAGATTAAAAAGTAAAATAAAAAATTTAAAATAGAAAAACACTTATAGTATAAGGATATAAAGAAAAAACTATTTTTGTATAGCATACAGTTTGTGATTAAACTAAGCGTTATACCAAAAGACTCAAAAAGTTAAAAACATTTAAATGTTTAAAAAGTAAAGAAGTTATAGTAAGCTAATATTAATTTATCATTGAGAAAAGAAAATTTTTTTTCAATAAATTTAACGTAGCCTAAGTGTGCCGTGTGTATAAAGCCCACAGTAGGGCACTGTCATGTCCTCAACCTTCACACTCACTCACTGACTCACCCGGAGCAACTGCCAGTCCTGCAGGCTCCATTCGTGGTAAGTGCCCTATACAGGTGGACCATGTTTTATCTTTCGTATCACGTTTCTACTGTACCTTTTCTATGTATAGATATACAAATATTTAGCACATTGTTACAATCGCCTACAGTATTCAGTGCAGTAACATGCTAGGTTTTATACTTTAGGAGCAGGTTTATAATGCTCCTAAAGTAGGTTTATACTACTTTAGGCTATAGAATACAGTCTGGATGTGTAGTATGTTACACCATCAAGGTCTGTGTAAGTGACGGTGATGTTGGCACTGTGATGATATCACCTAACGATGCATTTCTCAGAACGTATCTTCATCATGGCATGTGACTACACAGACATTTATATATTATCATGATTGTAACATAGGCTTGATCCACCTAGAGTGGTCCATAATGACCGTTTTCTTCATCTCTTCTCTTCCTTTAGATATAATCTAGTGAGAGTTTGCTCAGGAGTCTATGTTGCTTCCAGGGAATAAGAGAGAAAGGAGAAGGCTCTTAGAATAGTAGAAGAAAAAGAATCAAATAACGTGAAAAAACGCACAGTTCACCATAGATATGTGTACACCTATACGTTTGTTACATACAACACATACAAACATATACAGGGTGAACATGAGAGAGAGAGAGAGATTGAGGAAGAGGACATACTCATCATTGCCCATTGTGTACGTTATTTAATTCCTCTTCACAATGGCCGTGCATGAGGTCATTACTAGGGATCTTGGCCCTATAGCTAGCAAATGATGAAACTAAATTTCAAAATAAATGTTTCCAAGCCAAGAGCCCTTGCTCTTTATCCTCTTTGCCCCATTGCCTTCTACTCAGTGGATAAATCTCAGAAGCAGAAATAGTAGAAATAACCAGAAGGAGGATCCCAAAAATAGTTGGAACAAATGAGAGAGAGGGAGACAAAAAGAAAAAAAATTATAGGAAAAGGCCTGGAAGAACCATATTTCCGTTTGTGGATTTATTGAACGGGGGAACAAACTGCTATCTGAGATTGGACAGTGACAATACTGAGAAGCCTGTTGTGGTGGCTTCTTTACTGATGTTCTATGCTAAGTGGTTGAGGATCCATTGTTGTCTAATTCTTTGACCCCTCACCAATTGATTATCACTCCCAAGATCCCGTTGTCACTGACATAATGAGGAAGGTATCTGGACTAAAGGTCGTTTTCCCTCTGCAAGCATACAACTGGCCAATGAACCAATGAATGGCAAGTAAGGAAAGGCTGCTTCTAGAACTTTAGCATCCAGGTTGCAGATATTAACATGAGGGATTTTTGAGCTTAATAGAGGAGTTTTCAAGAGGGAAGCTGTTTCAAAAATAAACTAGCAATTGTTTGGATGTTGAAATAAAACTGACAGAGGAGTTTCAGTGATGCCTCAGTCACTGCACATGGAGCAGATGGTGTCCCTGTTGGCGAAGAGGGGATTTGGCAGAAAAACTCTAAGAGAAAAGGAATTGTCAGATCTTGAAGAAGCATTGAAACATCCAGGTAAGTGTCTGAAAAATGTCTGGAAAATCAGCACATTACTTTTAAAGTTGCTGTGTGAGTAGGAGAGGTGGAGGGGGATTATCTGTATCTCCATAGTCAGAAAACTACCAGTATTGCAAAATGGTTTGAGGGTTACTCATACACATCAGTAACCCGTTCAGGCAGAAGATTCGGTTTGCTAAATTGATTTTGAAGATTTTTATTTTTTATTCTTCTTTGGGATACCTAAGTAGATAAAGCAGATTCGATTTTTCAGTCATAAAAGGAAACATATGTGGCCCAATTAAAGAAGCTAACCTCACATTTCCTGTCACTTTGGAAGTCACGACTTTGTAGGATCAAATCCATAAATTAAAAAAATATATATGTACATCTTCAGTATATCATGGTTAAGATTAGGAAAGGCATGCAAGTTTGTTTATATAAATTGAAACTGAAACAATTTTTAAATTAAAAAGTGGCATATATTTAGTCTAACTGAAAATATCACTAATGTGAAGTGTGTGTGTGTGTGTGTGTGTGTGTGTCTGTGTGTGTGTATACTGATATTTTTATTCCCTCCAGAATCTCCATCACAGGAAAATGGACAATTTTTGTTAATTGGTATAAATACTGAGCTTGTAAACTTTCTCATTCCCCACCCCCATCACATCACTACTTCCACCAATAACTGTGAACCTGTCGTTCCAAACCATCAAACAGTTCTCATGTTTAGTGTGCACATAGGAGGTCTGACAATTAAGTTCGTGAACTCATCCCAGAAAAAGTGCCACATACCTCATTGCTGAATATCACTACGGTCACCTTTGAAGTACTCCCCTTGGTAAGCTATGCACCGATGCCAGCACCTAGTCTACCCTTCAAAGCAATTTTGGAACGCTTTGTCTGGAATGGCCATCAGAGCTGCCATCATATTACCCTTGATGTCCTGAACGTCATCAAACTGTCTTCCTTTCAATATTTCCTTTATCTTCAGGTAAACAAAGAATCATTGGGGGCCAGATTAGATGAGTAGGGAGGGTGTTTCAATACAGCTATTTGTTTACTGGCTGAAAACTACCTCACAGGCAGTGCCGTGTGAGCTGGTGCATTGTGGTGATGCAAGAGACACGAATTGTTGGTGAAAAGTTCAGGTCGTCTAAGTTTTACACGCAGCCTTTTCAGCACTTCCAAATAGTAAACTTGGTTAACTGTTTGTTCAGTTGGTACAAATTCATAATGAATAATCCCTCTGATATCAGAAAATGTTAGCAATATCATTGCAACAAGTTCACAAATTTAATGGTCAGAACTTATGTGTGTGTGTGAGTGTGTGTGTGTGTATACCATATCCAATTAGGAAACTTAATAAGAAAGAGAATCTATTCACAATACCAATGAAAAGTAGAAAATTGTAAGGAATAAAATCTATCAAGCAGTATGTAATGACTTTATAAGATAAAATTAAAAGAGTTTAAATAGATCTTGACAAAAGATGGAAGTCATATGGAAGAGAAAACACACAAGAATATTCAAGCAATGTTGAAAAGAAATAATGAGTGGATACTTTTCCTGCCAAATATAACATAATAGTATAAAGGGTGACTAATTAAAATATATATATATATATATATATATATATGATAGTGGCACAAACATAGGTAAACAGATTATAGGAACAGAGGAAAACTTGAAGCCCATTCGATCATGAGAATTGAGATTATGACAAAGATGGTATTTTGAATCTTAATGAAAATAATCTGGTATTGAATAACTAGTAGAGAGACAATTGTTTATTTTTTTCATAATACTTTTCTGTGATAAAAGTAAAAGCGTTATATTCCACCATTGAAAAAACCTGATGGATTAAAGAACAAAATTTTGTGTGTAAACACAAAAATGGAAAAAAAAAATTAAAAGAATTGGCCTCTCTCCTGCCCAAGGTCAGAAGATTCCTCAAGTGTGGTGTGACAGTGCTCAGCCTCCATAACCCTGAAAATCCTTTTTAAGTTCTGGCTCAAGATGGTAGCATGGAAGGCCTGAGT
Source organism: Rhinolophus ferrumequinum (assembly GCF_004115265.2). NCBI lineage: Eukaryota > Metazoa > Chordata > Mammalia > Chiroptera > Rhinolophidae > Rhinolophus > Rhinolophus ferrumequinum. The sequence continues at coordinate 20,853,474 of NC_046300.1, forward strand.
TCACGTTCCCCAATAGACACCCCTGATCTATAGCTACACACAGAGAAATTCCCTCTGAAAGAAATCCAGACACGAATGAGTGACTCCTAGACTTCAAGCAAATGAGAAAATATATACATTGAAATGGGCCTTGGCATACCCTCAGCTACTGGGAACAACTAAGAACAAAGAAGGAGGCTTGGACCATCACTTAGGTAATCCAGCCTGGTATGTGAAACAGATTATTTCCATATATACTGCTGGAAGAAATATAAAAGGTTACTATCATTTTAGACAGCAGTTTGGCAGTTTGAAGTAAAACTAAAACATTTCATATCCTATGGTGTCAATTTCTGTTCTTGCATTTCCATAAGAGAAGCAACCTCACAAATGAACAAGGAAACATATACAATAATTTTCAATGTAAAACTCTTTTTAATAACAAAGATTAGATATCATCTAAATGTTAATGAGCATGGAAAATTAAATAACTGCATTCTATGGCAAACTGTTAATTGTCCATCCATCATCCAGCCCTTTCTTCTTTCTTATGAACAGAACAGTTTCATTTGCAACTGTATGTGAAATCTCAGTGATAGACCATTATAAGTCTAAGCCAGTGATAACCACTCGGTTCCCCTTTGCTGAACATTCATGTTCCCATCCTCCTTTGTAGCTGGCATAGAACTGACCCAGTTCTCCTGAGTAAGATATAATGGGTGGTATGTTCAAGGGTACTGGGCTTCCTGAAAAAAAAAGGAAAACTATTTTGTCCTGGTCTTCTTGCACTTGTTTTTAAATGCAGTATGAACTAATGCCTAGACTGAAGTGGTCAAAAACCATGAGGGAAAAAGCTGATGTGTGAGAATGGTTAAGATAAAAAAGAACCTGGGTCCCTGGACAATATTGCTGAGCTATTAAATAAGCCCTGGAAATACCTAATTTCAGGTTTTTGTTGTTGTGGGTTTTTTTTTTCTGTAAGTGCAATAACAGATGTCTATATTGTTGAAGACTCAGTTTGAGGAGTTTTGGTTACTCTCAGCCAAATATCTCCATTATACATACTGAAAATATGTGGTAGTTTTAAAGGGAATCACATAAATCTGTAGTTACTGATATACTGTTAATTGTTAAAAGCAAGCTGTAACGTTGTGTGTGTGTGTGTGTGTGTGTATGTGTGTGTATACATATATTATGAAAACATTTATGAGAGTGTATATATACCTATATATCTATATCCATATAAATGCATAGGAAAATGTCTGAAAACATACATATCAAAGCCATGGAACTGTGTGAGGTAAACCAAGTTGGAGAGCAAGGTCAGGGTGGGGATCTAGTCACTGTAATTATGACTTCTTTTACAACTAAAAGTAAATAAATAAAAGTAAAAAAAAAAATAAAGAGGCAAAATATGCATTTTATTAATTTCAAAATTCTACCAAAGTGCATCAAATGGTCGTAAAACTTGGTATAAATCTTGGGTGCAAATTGTTTTTAATATCTATTCATCTTTTAAGCATGTAGAGGGTATGTATATGCATATATGGTATATTCATATATCTTCAACTATCCTGTGAAAAATAGATTTATTGTGCTAAACAAAGATACTAGGAAATGCATGCCCTAACAATTTAGAGATATATGGGAAACAGATGCTTCCACATATAAAAGGATTTATTTCTCTACAGATGTTGCCACGGAAGGTCTTATGTTGTCCTGTTGTTGTGGCGAGTCCATCATGAAAGAGAAGTACAGCATTGCTATCATCTGTAAAGACCTTCCCACAACTGGAAACCCACAATATTATCCAGAACCCACCACCACAGGCTAGCAGATGGTGATGGTACAGATTACAGAAAATTGTTAAGACATCATATGTTGAATACATTAGAACATTTATTCCCAAGATTAATAATGGAGCTTGACAGACATTAGCAGATAGACAAGATAAAAAAAAAAATTGGTTCAAAATGAGATTCAAATGAAATAGAAAGTCAACTGGTGTGATAAATCAGCAAAACCAGGCTATAACTTTGTGAAAACATCACAAACTTCTCTTCAGAGAGGAAAGAAGGTGAGCTCTTTCTCAAACTTTGTACCTTAGCGTGGAGGATCGGATGTTTATTCAACATTCATTGTACACTGCTATGTGCCGAAGATTACGCTGGGGTCTTAGAATTCAAAAATGAAAAGGCCCACACTTCCCTCTGTTGGAATCACCATCCAGTTGTCGCAACCAAATAAGGCCAGTGTGTGATGAACAGAACAAGGTAGGAAAAGTGGCCAAGTTGGGGAATAATGAACTCTGTTGGGGAATGGAGGAAATGAAGGGAAAGATGATTCAGGACTTGGCTGGATAGTATGGGGAGCAACCAGGTGGGTTTAGAGAATTGAGAGAAATCAGCCAAGATGGGGCCTGAGGATGTAAGTGGCTGCAGCCAAGCCTGAAGGAATGGCAATGCTCTGCAAAGTGCTTGCCCTGTGTCTTCAGATGTTGGGATGCAACTGCAGAAACATGGCTAGATTTGCATTTTGAAAATTTTAGATGTGCATCGGGGCAAACTGGAGATAGGGAGACCACTAGAAGTTGTTGCAGCATAGAGAATATAGTTGCAACAACTATGTGTTACTGCCAGGTGGGTACTAGACTTATCGGAGGGATCACTGCATAAATTATATCAATGTTTAACCACCATGCTGTACACCTGAAACTAATATAAATTAATATTGATGTTAATTTTAACTGAAATAAATAAACAAATACATAAATAAAGTGTTTTAAAAAACTGTTGCAATAGTCGAAGGAAACAATAAGTGCTGAGCTCATGCATGTGTTAGGTAAGTAAAAAAATAGATTGAGGTAGGGGGATATCACTTTGTGGAGTAAATGTCTAACATTGTTTTGCACAGCTGAAACTAATGAAAAAGAAAGTAGTGATTAACATAACCTGAAGGATATTTCTACTATATTCATTAAAAAAAAAAAAAGAGAGAGAATTGATAAAAGGAAGGAGGAAAGAGGCCAAAAAATGGGGAAAAGAGCTGGCATAACAGTTCGAATCAACAAAGGGTGAAAATGTGGGGTTACCAAATCCCAATTTTTCTTAGTACACACCATGTTCTTTCCTGGTTCCCTTATGTTCTTTTAATAGCTTTTTTTCCTTAATGCTCCTGGAAATTTCCCTTTTCTTCTTTTTAGCAGCCTGATTTCTTTATTAGTGACTCACTTCGAATTTTCCTGTCCTATCAACTCTTCCCACAATCACAATGACCTGTGTCTTCTGAAAACAATACTAGGCAAGTTTGATTATCTGATGCATTTTATTTTTCCTAGCTATTTTATATGTTCCCATTACCTTCCTAATTAATGTTATGCTTCCTAGAAGTCAGGGGGTTCTAATAATTTATAGGCATTTCAGTACCTAGCAAAGTGTTGAGCTCAAAGAAGCATCAAATTTAAGGGCCATAATGGATCTAAAATGACGTTATGAAACAATCGCTTGTGTTATAAATGAGGAAACTCTTACTCAGAAAGGTAGTCTTGCTCAAGACTATACTGTTAGGGAAAGAACTAGGATTAGAACCTTGAATTTATTCAGTCAAGCATTTTTTGAGAGCCTATCACCGTGTTTCCCCGAAAATAAGACCTAGCTGGACAATCAGCTCTAATGTGTCTTTTGGAGCAAAAATTAATATAAGACCCAGTCTTATTTTATGGTAATACAAGACCGGTTCTTTATAATACAATACAATACAATACAATATAATATAATATAATATAATATTAATACCGGGTCTTACATTAAATTTTGCTCCAAAAGACGCATTAGAACTGATTGTCCAGCTAGATCCTATTTTGGGGAAAACACGGTATATACCAGAGCATAATTCTTATTTTTTTTTTGTATCAGGAGACAAAAGGAGATCATCTGGAATTTTAAGCCAGAGTGTGCTTCTAATAAACTGCTCATTTGATTGTAAAGGTAAGCAGGTGAATTTTGCAGTGGAAGCTGCTAGTGCATTAGGTAGACCTGAGTCCTGGAATCTGTGGAGACCCACCTGGAAGGTTACTAATGGAAGACATAAGAGATATCGTATTTGAAAATTCCATCTCTTTCCTAATGACTGAGGGAAGACATGTGCTAGATGTACCCAAAAATAAATGGGTCCTGAACATTTTATAAAAGTAGTCATGACCCAGCTTATGGAAAGTTCCAAAATGGAGAAAACAGAGTACGCTGTGAATCCTAGTAAAACACTCAAAGGAAATACTCTCTGGACTGAAAGCAACAGTTAAACTAATTGCAAAGAACTTAGGGTCTTGTACTCAAATTAAATATTCATAGAACTCCATTTATGTGCTGCATTTAGAAGTTAAGAGACTTTAAAAACCCTTCTGCATTCCCAGTAGTCAGCTAATCCATTAGAAACATGATATCCACTCTAACCCACAGGAACAGAGAGCCAGCCTAAGCGGCCAGCTGAGCTAGGGAGCTTTTGAAAGAGCTGCAGGCAGGGGCTTGAGGATGCTAAGTCATTCTGGCAGCAAGTCTTTAGCCCTTCTCATCAGTGACGTTTATCACCAAGCAGTTAAGTAAAAGAGAAGGATATGCAAAGGGGAGTAATGTGAGGAGGAGGGCAATGTTTCATGGTGACAAAAAACATTTTCTCTTTTGGTAATGACAACTGATTCATATGTGGTCTGGGGGGAAAAGAATGCCTGGTACTCAAGGAATTTAAACATTCTTTTAAGTTGAATTTGCTTTTAAATGTGTTTACATAAAGATGACTGGCTGCTGTTTAGACATATTGTCCACTTTGCATTTTGTTAGATTAGGGATCAGTATACTACAGGCCTGTGGGCTACACTCAGCCTGCCACCTGTTTTTGTAAATGAAGGGTTATTTGAACAGAGCCATATCTGTTTGTTCTGTATTGTTGAGTGTATTATTGAGTAGTTGCAACAAAGATGGGATGGCCCATGCAGCCAAAAATATTTACTGTTTGACCCTTTATAGAAAAATATTGCCAATCCCTGCTTTAGAAAATTATCAACGTTATAAACAAAGTTCAAATTCTTACTTGAACTAAGTCACATGTGGCTTCACTGTACTTAAACGTACGAAGAAAACACACATGCATCCACACACGTATATAGTATTTGGAAGGTCAAACTGATGATTCAAGATTTAAGAGAATTCATAATTCAGTGAAGTGAAATTTTTTAGTCTATTTCATCTCAAAAGGCACAAACCGAAGAAAGATTTTGAGCACCACAATGCCATTGTTACTGAGTAACAGAGTTTTTGATCCTGTCTCCTTGAATTTCCTGCCATTTGTCAACACTTTCTGAACTTACTGGTAAAAACTACATTTTACTCCCATGATTTCTTCCACCCAAAGAGTTGGGGAAGAACAACTCATGGTGACAAAAGAAAATGCTTGGGTTAAATCTTTTTGTTATGTACGAGATGGGCTGGAAAGCTTGATAGAAACAATCCTTCATAACCTCTCGCTGTCCTCTGAATGCTTTATTATTTATTCAGAGGAAGTCTCCATGGCACATAAGAAATACGTATGTTGCTTCATTTATTATTTACCTGACGTGTTGTTAGCAACTAGAGTTGGAAATCAGCGCAAAGCACAATTTCTTAAGATAATACCAAGCAAAGGGACCACAAGACTCAGGTCAGCATGTTGACTAGGCACATAATTCTTACTGGAGTTTTTCAACTCAGATCCCTTGGGAAACAAGATCAGATGGAAATAAATAAATAGACACTGAGGTTTGCTGTGTATGTGAATTCTTTTTTTGCATGACAAAATGAAACAGTAAAAGGACAAGCCAACCACATTCTCTCCAGGCAAGAATGAAATGTTCAAGGGAACAAAATTATATTTGTTCCTTTGCACCTCTATAGTGCTACTTTTTCTAGATAATCTGACAAGGGCCACCCCAGTTATCACTTGGGCAGTTGGAATGTGACTTTTTATATATACAGTAAATGTATTTAACCTGACCTCACTTTTTAAAAATCACAAACAGATATGCATTCCACTGATCTTAAGATCATACAACACATTTCTAAGCCTGGTTCAGGTCAGCATTTATTGAGTTCCTACAATATGCTAGGACACCAAAATTCCTTGATATTAATAATTTAGTAGAGGAAAGAGATTATCCAATATATTGAATATATATTCAACAGACCATCTCAATATATTAAACATATATTTATCAGATTATTTCAAAATAATATATTAGGACTTATGAAAAGGTTTACAAATGATAATCCTGTCTTTAATAGTTTTGCTTGCTATCTAGGAAGCATGTACACAAAATCAATGAATTAAAACTATGCGTTAAAATAATGCTTAAGTCATTTTTTGTTCTCATGCTGACTATTAGCAACACCAACGCTCTAAATGCAGAGTAATAAATCCTCACCGTTGCCTACTGAACATGACTTTCAAGAAAAGATGGTTCTCTCTTGACTTTTTATCCTAGAGGGCTTAATGGATTATGAGTTCCTAAAGGACAGGCCTGTGGGTTGAGCTTCTTTGTACTTCCCACAGCATCTCACATAATGTCAAATGAATAAAAGGAGATACCCAAGGTCCCAATGTGAACAAATGGCAAAATAAGGTCTGCTTTTCAAGACTTGTGACTTTTCACTACGTCAGGGCCAATCCTGGGAAGGATTTAGGGAAGGAATCAAATTCCAAATGATGGCTGCCACATGCCCACACATCTGACAACTCATACCCGAAGAGTATCTGAGCTTAGTTTTTCTCAGCTTTCCCTGCAAGAGGAAAAAAAAAATGGGCTCATGCTGCTGCTACAGGGAACCAAGAGCTTCTCACCACATCTCATTCCAGTGTCGGGCCCCATGGGGTACAGTGGACTTTAGTTTCTTCCTAAAGCTTATTAAAGTTCTCTTTTCCTAATTTGTTTTAATAAAATAGGTACAAAGGATTATACTGAAAGGCATAATTCGAGTTGCAAGTATTTTTAGTAATTCTTTAGTTTTTGTTCTCCCTTCCCCTCCCTTCTCTCTTTCTTTTTCTTTATCTTGTTGTATGTGCACGCTTTTGTGTGAAAAACAAAAAACCATGCTTGCCCAGTGGATTTCTTATCAAATTGTTCCATTCCCTTAGTGTTCTTATGTGAATAATAAGAGATAAAAGTGGAAGGTGGAAATAACCAGGAGAGGAAAAGAGTGAAATGTAAAATGTCAACAAAGCTAATTTAAACATCACATAGGTTGTTATTAATATAACAGGAATTTGATTAACTTTTAAATATTACACTAAAGGAATGCCTTGCAAGCAAGTACGCATACATGATCTCTCCAAGTTCATAGGTTCACAGTGCTAATTCTATAAATTGTTATTGCTAGTCCACAGTTTTAAATTTTGTTTTTTAATCGTTTGAATCCCTTTCAATAGAAACAAAGATATGGGTCCAAGAATCCGGGGTGAAAATTTCAGTGTTGAAAATGTCTTATTTGTCACTGCTCTTAGTGTGCTTAGAGACTGCTTTTCTTTCATCTAACAAAGAATAACTTTACGAAAACAAGTGAATTGCATTTATGTATTTTATTACGCAAATAAATGTTCACTTATAAAAATCACATATTTAAACAAATTATTCAGATACCTTTCAGAAATGTCTTTCATATTCCATCCCATTGGTTTTATACATATAAATTTCCAAACGGTGTTATCCTACAGCTTAATTACTGTGTTAGAGGTTATGGCACCTAAATTCTTCCCATTTCAAGCTCTGCCCCAGGAACAATAGACATTGAGGTTATATACACAATTTGGATTTTATAATAAGGAAATAGGGTCTCTACCAAATATGAAGAATGTCATAATAATATGAGCAGGAAGCATATAACTAAAATGTCATATTTCGGAGTTCATTTCCAGATGAATGAATTAGGAGCTATGAGAGCGATTAAAGCTCAAGTCATAAAGCCTGTAGGAATAAAGAAGCTGCCAGGTGACAATCTAACAAAGGGGCCCCTCCAGCAGAGCTGCCAGTTCAGTGGTTCTCAGATGGGGACAGTTTTACTTCCCAGAAGACATTTGGCAATTTCCCAAAGACATTTGTGATTGTTATTGCTGGAGTTGGGAAAGGCTGCTAGCATGTAGAAGCCGTGATGCTGCTAAAATATCCTACTATGCATAAAACAGTCCCCACAACAAAGAATTGTCTGTCCTACAATGTCAGTAGTGCTGAGGTTGAAAATCCCTGTGTCTGGCCCAGAATCGGTAATCTTTGGGGAGTTGCTACACCCTGTCATTTCCAAACACTTCTTGCCTTGTGTTGTGCATTCATCCTACAAAAGGCGGTAAACAAAAATTAATTGTTTCTATTATTTCTGCAACACTCCTTAATATAACCAGAGGCCCCATTGGGTGTTGCACAACTAAGACTGTGGGTTAATTATCCTAACTCAGGGCTGACCCAGTTAAATGGAGACATTTTGGCATTTCTCAAAGAATTTGGAGGGATAGTATTTTATTTTTCATTCTAATGCCAATTCCTCAAAAGCCGTTTAAAAAAAAATCAAGTTTAGAATACAGAAGCTGATAATCACTTAAAATCAGAAAAAGAATATAGTTTTTCACCTCTAAGCAGAGAAAAAGCATTTTTAAAAAATAAAATATTCTTTAACTTTTGATCTTATCTTCTTGAGGAATTTTCCACAACCAAAATTCTGGGGTTGAAATAACATATTAGGTTAACAAAGCGTTACTTAATTTTGGCCTCATAAAGCATAGAGGACAGCAAAGTACCAGCAAAAGTGTTTTCCATGTCAGCTATCTCCTGTAGGACAGCTCAGAGCCCTTCATGTGTCATTGTACCCTAAGAATCTCCAGTGGCAGACAGCATCTCAGGGGGTCTCCTAAACTACTTTCACTACAGAATCCTTTATTCGGTTGCATTTTATAGAACTGGAGTTCCACAGAGCATATTTGGAAAGCACTGAAATGGTAAACCTGGCCTCTTCCCAATGAAATCTCCCTCTGTGTGGAATAAAGGCAGTGGCCTTAGCCAGCTTATCTGATGGATCTGTTAGCTAGCTTGTTCCTCATTTAACTGGACCAACTCAAGCCTGTGGAAATGCAGTTCATTAGGTTGTTCTAATAGATATGGATTGGATCGTTCTCTCACTCTTTAAGAGCCTAACCCCTTCCAGAGCCAGCTGATCACATTCCTTAGAATACAAAGCACCCTAGCCATCTCCGAACTGATGGATTTTCTATTTTCTTTCTTATTCAAATAAACTTTTCCAATGTATTGCTTAATACAGACTTACAACAGTGAAACCACAGAAAGCACGGGGATATGCGTTATCATATCAAAACAGCATTGTTTCTCCAACGTCAAAATGACCAGGGAGCCTGATGTATATATATCTACACACATAGTAAAACATAAATGTAGCCACAATAATGATATAGATTTGCAGTGTCCAAAAAGGCTTAATTTATTTAAAGGGATTTTCATCGGCTAGGATGAATTGTGTATCCCATATTAGGCTGGATAAATCATACTTTTTAAAAAAAATCCATCATCCTTTACTTACAGGACAATACTATTTATCCATGGTACAAAGGATATATGCTCTAAGGTACATTTTCAGTTACAGGGGAGGATTTATTTGATTTACCCACATTCTCTTTCCTATATCTTCTTATCAAGAGTAAACATTTGCTGGAATGCTGTTCACAAGTTGAAGTTAGGTCTATTGCTGCTGAGACAGTAGATCCTCAGTAAATTTGAACCAAAACCTCACTTTACTTAGCACGAGATTCTTATTGACTGAGTGAATCAGCCACATATCGGGATATACCTTCATTATAGATGGCACCTAGCATAGGTGTTTGTACCCTAATATGGATACAAATTTTAAAATTAAAATTTGCCCACAAATCTGAAGTAATATTAAAGCAAAAGTAGAGGAGCAACAAAATTATATTCAATTTACTTTTTCTTGTTGTTGTTCAAAATATAAAAGTACTGACAAAGGAGTAAATGGATCATCTCTTCTTTCAGAGCTTACTTGCATTTATTTTTCCTTCTTACCAATTATACAACTGTCTCCAATTTAGGTAGTCTCTTTCTTCCTTTCTCCCCAACTCCCTTCTGACTCATTCATTCATTCATTCATTCATTCATTCACTTGACATTGTTTGAACACTTGCCAGGCATGCTACTGTTAGGAGTATAATGTAGTGGCATTAAATATGTGTGAGAAAAGATATTAGAAAATAGTGGAAATGGGTCTGATTCATAAAAGACTGTAGCAGTAAATTCAGGTGAGAGGATCCAAAACAATCACTTCTGGGTGTAGAGCTATGCTGCAAGCTTAATAAATGTGTTCAGTACTTAAATAAAACTCTCCTTTTCATATCATTCAATGATTAACAAACCATAGCTTGAGGGCCAAACCTAGTCTACTTTCTGTTTTTATACTGCCCACAAGCTGATATATTTATATTTATATTTATATATATATATATATATATATATATAAATAAATTTTTTTCTTCACATTTTTTAAACGGTTTGGAAAAAAAATCAAAAGAATAATAGTATTTTGTGATGTGAAAATTATACGAATTCAAATTTCACAGTGTTCATAAATAAAGTTTTATTGGAAAACAATCACACCCATTTGTTTATATATTGTCTATAGCTACTTTTGTGCTATACAAGCGGAGCTGAGTAGTTGTAACAGCGTCCTCATGGCTCACAGAATCTAAAATATCTACTATCTTGCCCTTTATGGAAAAGTTTTACCAACTTCAAATACAATTGGTCTGAGAAAAACATTATGTGTTGACACTGTCACTTCAAATTCTTTACTGCTGGGGGTGGCCTGGTGGCTCAGGCAGTTGGAGCGCCATGCTCAGAACATCCAAGGCCGCTGGTTCAGCTGCGGCCGTCCAACCACCCACCGAAGACCGACTGCCTCAACTGGGTGAAGCGCAAGGCTCATAATACCCGCATGCGCCAGGGAGCTGCGCCCTACAACTGGACTGAAACAATAGCTTAAAAACTTGGAGGGTGTGGGGGTGGGGGCAAAAAAAAATTCTGTACTGCTAAAAACAATCAAAGAGAAGGTTTTCTATTTATATATCAACACATAAAATAGGCTGGAGTCAATCCATATGCAAATACATGAAGAAGGAGTAAAGGAATCCCAGTAGTCTATGATTTTGTGACTCTAGGTATAAGAGTAAAAATACATCCAGGAATCATTAGACAATCCATCTACCCACTCACGGCAGCACTGCCTTGATCCTACTAAAACACTAAGTCGGTTTTATATGAAGAGTTTAGAAAGAATTTAAAAAGAAATAAGGGAAATACAGAAAGCTAGAAACTAAGATAGATGGGAAAAGATGAAAGCAATCAGGATAATTTAGTAGAGAGACTAAAGCCTGGGGTGATTTACTGCTGGACTTTCAGGCTTGAGGAAGGCAAAGCAGAGACAATGATCTTTGAGCTATAACTGAAGGCATTGAGCTTACACATTAGGGAGACTTTCCTGACAAAATGGAGTGTTAATCATGGAACTCTGTTATCTAAAAGACAATCGGTTCTTCCAGTCTGGAATCCCTGGATAAAACAAAAAAGACAGTCTATGCTCTCCTTTAGAGAAAAATGAATTTAAATGAGTACGTTGTATTAAGTGACTTCTCAGGGTGCTTGGTCTTCTGATTATTCTAAGGTTGTTTCTGTAAATTGAAAGCAATTAATTTTTATTAGCAATCAGGAGAAGGAAGTTAGAAGAGATGAGCATATACACGAAGAGTATTGTGTCTGCCAGTTGTCACTATAAAATAGGGGTTGGGGTGGTGGGAAAAGCCTCCCTAAGTATCTTTGCTGCATGAGTTTTAAACAACTCAGATTAAGATTCTTCTTGCCAAAAACAGAGCTTTCCAAGCAGTACTGATATTTTTGGCCTTGATTTATACTGATCAACAAGCATATCTCTATAGGGATTAAATTAATTAGAGGAGATTTGCTGGATAGTGTTCAAAGACAACAAAATTCCTCAAGGTTTACAGGCCATACAAGTTGGAGCACAAAATGGTGCACCTTGGGGGAGGATTAAAAGGAACAAATTTTGTACCCAGAGGACTGTCATTTTCTATCCTCCTGCAACAGGGAGACTTTGCTCCAACACGTTTCCAATTGGAGAACTAGGTTAATTCCTATGGAGTTACATGTGTTGGGAAATAAGTCCTGAAAAAAATAAACTTGGGTGGTAGGAAAGCATTACATGAATAAGCATGAAGTGTAAAAGGCAAATGGCCTCTTTTAAAAATGTTTTTCAAATTTCCAAAGAAAAGGGAGATGATATTCATCTATTTTCCATTTCTTAAGTTCTAAAAATAGCATAAGAGAATGGTTTGCATTAATTGAGCCATGGGATGAATTTACAGATGGAGAAGGCTGTTCCATTTTGAGTAAATTATTTTAAGAGCTATAGACTCTTTTTTAAATAGGGTTATTTTCAACTACGATGGCGACATGGGAGTACAGTCCTTCCATACCAGGCCTGAGACAATACAACTGGCAAGATTTTTTTCCAATCCCAGACAACCTGTTGAGTAGGTGGAACAAATGGCTGCCTGTGCTTTGTGACTAAGGGTAACTCAAAAGCCCATGTGCATGAAGACATCTCTTTTAAGCTCCTGTCCCCCTCTCTTTAGAATAAATCAGAGAAGGGCCCCAGTATTTGCATTTCTACCAAGTTCCCGGATGATGCTACTACTGATGATTCAAGGACTGCACTGTGAGAACCACTGGTCTGAAGCTACCGCATTTTTCTTTTTATACAACATAGAGAGAAGTTACCAAAGACCCAACTCTGTAACATAACTCCCCGTTTGTCATCCCCAAACATGAACATTTTTACATTATGCTTAACTGGCACCTTCTATTACACGTATATCTAATTACTTACTGACTTTAGTCATGGCCCATTCTATTAAAAATAACATACAAACCATCTAGTTTGTCCAATTCCTGAGAAACAAAATTACAGGAAGAGAAATATTTATTTGGCTGAGGGCTAAAAGCTAAAATTCTACCTAGGTCCCCTGCTGGACCCTTGGTGCTACAAATTTAATGCAAAAAAACAAAAAACCTACAAACTTTTTCAGCTTGTAGTTGGCATGTAGAGCCTTTCACAGGCAATATAAAGGATGGAAGAGATGTAATGACACAATTAGGAAGCTTGATTTGAAGACCATAATCTTGGGAATGTGAAATGCAAGAAACTCGTTAAAACCTTGAACATACCAAAATATTTATGCCAACATGTCAGTATTTCAAATGCCATTTTCCTCAGGGTTCAGATACACCCAATGACAACTATCCTTAAGTTTATCCGATGTTAATAATGATTCACAATGTTGTTGCTAAACCTGTACAAAGTACCATCTCAAAGGCTGATTCCTTTATGCAGTCAGTATTGTAGGACTACCGTGTTTCCCCAAAAATAAGACCTAGCCAGACAATCAGCTCTAATGTGTCTTTTGGAGCAAAAATTAATATAAGACCCAGTCTTATTTTACTATAATATTTTACTATTTTACTTATTATTTATAGTAAAATAAGACCACGTCTATAGTATAATATAATATAATTAATATGTTACAAGTAATGTAGTATAATATAATATAATATAATACTGGGTCTTATATTAATTTTTGCTCCAAAAGATGCATTAGAGCTGATTTTCTGGCTAGGTCTTATTTTCGGGGAAACACGGTCGCTAAGAAGCATACTCTCATAGAAAAGATACAGTCCAAAAACAGTTTGAGTCAACTACATATACAAATTATTTTACATGTAGTAATGGTCTTAGCTAATCAAAGTTAACGTATAATGAGTCATTTAATTAAATTCAATAATTTTAAATCAAATAATTTAACTCTATTTCATATTGGTAAGTTTTAGGTTTGACGTAGTAAACTTGGCATGTGAGAAACAGACACAACAATCTTATGCTCTTTTGGTGAAGGTGACCTTTATTTTCATGAAATTTGGCCCCTTATTGTTTATATCAATTGAGGAATAAAGAAGAAAAAGAAAAGAGGGAGGGAGGGAGGAGAGATTGACTGATTTTTCTTTAAATGAGAGATGATTTTAAACTCAATACTCTGAGATTGCTCTGTGAATATTAAGCATAAATAATTATACAACCAAATACTGAAGTTCATGAATACCAGCTGAAGTTGAAAAACATGTGTCCAGAGTGCCCCATTCAGTAGATTTTAGCCCACTGTGAGAATGGGAAATTTTAAGAATTAAATTAATTATTTTATCTTGGTGTTTCAAAGCATCTGACTTCAAGTTCTTGTAGACATACGCAGCTAATACCTTGTGACCCAAATTCTACACAGCCCTTCTCATGAAACAAATTTAAATGGTTACACTTCCCAAAGGTAATTAAAAATTACCAAAAACTATTAAAGAGCATAGCTATGTCTGAGTTTCCCTAAATTTTATAACTGTAGAGCACATCCACTTCAAAAGCTTGTATACGCATAGAAGTTTAATAACTCTGCTGACAAGAGAGCTGAACATCTCACATAAAGTGAAAACAGACTGGTAGATAGTAACACATGTCCCTGTTGTGAAATGCAGTTGAGTTTAGCGATCCATCTGTTCCCAGACTTAAAAAGTCTGGGGTTTTCTCAAAACCACCACAAAAGATTTGTGTGTTGTACCAATAGAATGCAGATATTTTATAAGCAGGGAGCCAAAAAATCATTTATAAATAAATCTCTACCCTCATATCCAAAAAAATAAAAATTAAAAATAAAACAGTAAGCATGCTCCAATCTTCCACAAAATATCATTGGCCCCTGATATATTGTCACTGTTTATCTTTTCAGCTGCATCATTCATTTTATGAAAATAGAGTAATAAGCATGTAGCTAGTTTTACCAATTGGCAGGATATTTTCAGGACTTTGCCATTAAAGAAAGGTGGATTTCTCTGTAGTTTCCTCACCAAACTTAATTCAATCATTTTCTTGCCATTTTCTGCAAACACAAAAACAAACCTCTGCTAGGCAAACATCAGTGACCTAACATCAGGCAAGTCTTCCTCCTTGATAATAAATACGCTGGCTTGGAGCAGGCAAACAAGGATGCTAGACAGCTCAGCTCTGGACCTGTTCCAGCAGTGAAGCCTCTGGTGTCCGAGGAAACCCTTCCGCTGTCTTTGAGAGGTATACTTCTATCTACTGCTACTGTCTGCAGCTTGAAACAGAAGTGGCGCCCATTAAAGACCTGTCTTTTAGACACTGGTGTAAAACACCTTCGCTAAGCACAATGTACAGTCAGTCAACAGAGAGCATCCTGTATTCATCGGAGATTGATCTTTTGAAATCGTGTGGGATATGTCAGGTTACATACTAGAGCGTTAACAAGACTCATAGGCTACTCTTTGTCAGAATTAACAGTCAAAATTATAGCACTAGTATACACACTCATTTCTTTTTAAAATGCACATATATTCCCTGGTACTGGACTAACAGCTTCTGTTGGATAAGGTATACATGGTAGGGCTCAGCCAAAAGCCCAGGCCTGGGACGCACAGCCAGCTTCCCCCAGTATGCTGACATAAGGAGGAAATAATGGTGCTTCTGCTACAACACTCTAAGCAGCATTCTAGAAATACCAGGAATTCAGTTAATGCTTGGTAAGGACTGTGCACATAATTGATTTAGAAATACAAAGAGAGAAAGCCATTTAGTAGGGGCTCCGGATGGTTTTGCTTGTGTAGTTCCCTAAGACTGACTCAAGTGTCACAAAAATGTGATGAAGCTGGAAAGGAGAAAACTCTGGGGTTTTGCGGAGTACAGAAGTTGAGCGCCATGGAAATGCTGTGAGCCAGCATGTGACCCAAGGAAGAAGCAGACATGTGACCGCATATGGGTCTAGCCCAGAACTGAGTCGTGGGATGCAGCAGCCACAGGGTCCAAGCCAGGGTCCGATGGCCATTGAGGAACCAGGACAATAAAGACAGAGAGGAATCACACAGGAAGTGGGGGGAAACCAGAGTCCATTTAGACCCAGAACGTGGACTAATGGTAGAATCCAAATCCTTGGAAAAAGCAAAGTTAGCAACAACACAAGGGATGTGAAGCACGATTGAAATGCAATTACCTTTAGATGTCTAGAAATCAAATGCTGAAGCACTCATCATAAACTCAGATGTCTGCAGGGCCAGGCTGGGAACCTGACGGTAGGAACGTGGTGGTGGGGAGTGAGACAAAAAGCAGTGGTGAGGCTTCTAGCCAACTTGAAAGAAAGAGAGTCTCATTCCATTTTAAGAAAACATATATGACATTACATTCTGGCAGCTGAATTTACCTATCATTTTGTGTTCCAAAATGGGCACTGGGGTAAGTAAATAAGGTAGAAGGACTCGTGTTCAGCCGGAGGTTTGGTGGAGTGGGATTACCTGCTTGAAGATCAAGCCAAGGAAAATTTTACAGTAAATTAGATCATGTGTTTATCCACTGAGAGTGTAGCTGTACAAAACAAATCACTTAAACCAAAATACAAATTTGCCTATATTTAATGTGGGCTACAATTTATGCTCTAGCACTTTATTGAGTTCTACTTAAGATCTCTAAATTCAGGAAAAGGAGTTGGAAAGATGAAACATACAGCATTCTAAAATATATGTTGGCCCAGGAGAGTAGAAAATTGTTGGAGGATTTGGGAATATAAATGCAGATGAATGGAGGGGTGAGTGGGCAAGGAAATAGTTAAGGACAGAATAACATGAAAAGAAAAAGCCAAATGCTAAGCCATGCTAAGGCAGTTTCATTACAGGTAAAATGGCAATGTCCATTTCACGGAACTAAAAGGGAATTCATGGGATTCATGAAAACGTAATGGGTAGCAAACAGGAATGAATGTTAACATTCATGGAGTAACATAGCTCGTGGAAGGCAGCACCCTGTGGGTAGGGGCAGAGCTTTGATGATTAGAGGCTGGGGTTGGAATCCCAATTCTGACACTAGCTGTGTAACCTTAACCAGATTGGCTAACCTCTCTCTGTGGCCCATTTTTCTCCTCTGGGAAATGGGAAGGATAACAAAACCAGGGCTACCTCACAGGGCTGTTATAAGAAATGGAGGAGTATTTGCCGAGCACTCAGAACCCTGTCTTGCACATAGTAAGTTTAAATGCAAATGTCCTGGGTACTTTATGCACATTATTTTATCTAATCCTGTCAACAAGTCTGCAAGATAGCACTATTCCCAGATAACACATTACAGATGACGAATTGAGGTTCAGATTGTATCAGTAATTTTCTAAGGCTCAGAGCTGGGAGCTGGAAGGGCTGGAATAGGAACCTTGCCTTCCCTTATTCTACCACACTTCCACCAGTTTCAGGGCATGAAGCTTACTGTCTCAGTCCACAAGCATGGCGAGCTTCGTTCTGTATGCTGGGGTTTCTGTTCCGAACAGTTTCTTTTCCTAAATACTTGTTAACTTAGAAATTGACCAGACCCTTCATCAGGACTGTGAGAAATTGTTAAATGGCACCTAACCATGTTGGGAATTAGGAGATAATGCAAGGAAATAGCTTTTCTCATGAATATGCAAATTAACTTTAAGTGACACCTAGATATTTAAAACAGGAATTAAGAGGAAATGTGAGTCTCTGTCAGAGAAGGAATGGATGCTGGATATAAGGTGTAGAACCCACCATCTTGACTACTGTGAAATAATTACACTGTCAGTACCTTGATAATTTTTGTCTAAATGTGAGCTGCATATTAGAATCAAAGTTAAAAAATAAAAAATAAAAAAAACGGAGAAAGTCATGGAAATGGCTTTTTTTTTTCAATAATTATAAGAAACTAAGGTTCAGATTTGCTTTTGTAGGCAAACTGACTGCCCATAGACCTAATATCACATCTGGAAATCCCAAGTTCTGGCATGCATGCAGGCATTATGGACGGGTCTCTGGAAAAATCTCATGCCAGGGAGAATTGCAGATTGTCAGCCAGTCATGCCGCGTTTGGAATGTTACTGTCCCATTAAAGTTTCCAAGGCATTTCCCCTAAGAAGCTTTACAGGCACCCTGGGCAGCCTTGCCCAGAGCGTAAGGACTCAGAAGAATTTCAGAAAAAAAGGTTTCTAAAGCGGGCAGCTAGGAAGTAAACACAAAGTGAGAGAGACAAGAAAAGAAAAGTGATTGTACAAAGTTGTTTGGAGGTGAGTTTGAACGGACTACTTAAAAATAAGGACAGAGAATGACAGAAACAGAAATAAGAGAAGAAAATGGAAAATTTAAACACACAGCTGAGAAATAGGAAAGTAAAGGAGGGAAATTATGAAGTAGGGAATTAGATTTCTTATAATGAAGTTCTCAGTGTGTGTGGACAACGGCGTTTTTCAGAAGATATTCTCTATATCGCCTCCAACTTCAAGATGGAAAGTCTTAATAAGCATGGAAGAATGGGAGGGAGAGAATAAAAGAGAAAGGACTAAGGTAATTCATTGGTTAAGACCTCTGCCTCCCTCTCCCCATCCCTACTCCATGTGGTTTAGGGTTTATTCCCAGCTACCCAGTACAGCGGAAATAAATAAAAATGCAGAAGACTTGTAATAAGCACTTTTACCCAGAGTTCCAAGCAATCCATGAATCACTCAACTGTGTGTCACGCCCCACTGTCTAAAGCAGTACATAAATGGAAAAACAAGTACATAAGGAAAGAATGCAAAGACCCAGGCTTCCTCCTTTCCTCTCAATTTCAAGTAACATTAGGCTTTCACCTTTCTGGTTGCCTAAAGCCACACCGAAAGAAGGCACTGATAACACCAGTCTCAGAGGACAGGACTTCTCCAAGGGGGCCGGATTCTCTGTCCCTCTTTTTCTTCAACTTCACTCCAAGAATATACAGGGACAAAGTTTCTATTCACACCTGGGACTAAGTGAAAGAGAAAAGAAATAGCCTTATGTATCACTTGTCAAGACTACCTCTACTGCCTCAAGCAAGAGCTCCTGAACTAAATCTGATGTTGAAATTGTGGTTTCTGAAGTTTTCTGGTTTCTGTACAGTTAAGGATTCATGTTGCTCGTGTCCCCTCCCTCTAACTTCAAAGCCTGCCTATTTGTGACATTAGCAACTGCTGAGATGAAAGCAGGGAGGAAATCAGTCTACAGTGAGTGGACTGGGGCCGGCAGTTATATGTGTTGTTTTTATCCTGAATGAGAAGACTACAGAGAAAGACACAAATGATTTATTGTACACCGAGCCAGACAATCTTAACTTTGAAAGAAAGAAAAAAAAGAAAAAGAAAAAGCCCAACAACTATGTGTTTCTCTTCTCTTAGAAGATTCCATTTTGATGAAATGGAGAGATTCCACTAGATTCCTCACACGTTTGCCTTATTTATCTATTTACTTATTTTAAAAGCGTTGTATTTCAGCGATGAGAGGGCTTTCGGCTGAAGTTTCTCGTCCATAAAAGATATAAAATTGTTTCTCAAGTCCAAAGAAGGGGTGTGTTGACCTCCAGTATGTTCTAGCTTATTAGTTCTCAAACCCTCTTGAATAGCATGAAATTAAATTTTTAGTCCGATCGTGGGAACACAGGGAAGAACTAAATCGTACTCATGACCTCACATTCCATGAAAAATAAACTACTGAACTAAGTGCATGTATTAGCCAGCTCTATTTTAGTTGCAAATGACAGAAAACCCCAAATCAAACTAACTGAAATGAAAAAAGAGAAATTATTGTCTCTCATAACTGTGAAGTCCACGGGGAGATTAACTTCAGGTACAGTTTAATCCAGTGTATCAAGGGAGTGACAGGAGTTGGTTTTACTCCCTCTGTCTCTTAACTGGAGCCCATTTCCATACTGGTTTCTCTGTCCAGCAGCCTCATGGTGGCAAGACAGCTACCAGTAGCTTTGAGATTTCACCTTTATAAGCCTAAATCCAGTAGCGGGAGGCAGGGGGGAGGTGGGGTGAGCTCTTAGCAAAAGTCCCATACAATCCAAGGTTTCACTCTGATTGGATTGTCTTGGATCTCATTACCCCTGAACCAATCACTGAGGTTAGGGAAATGCTGGGCTCTGAATAGGAAGGCTGAGGTACAAGTTGCCTTCTTTGAGGTCCACACAAACCTCATGCACTGAAAACAAGTTTTTTTAAAGGGAACCTGTAGTAATTTTACCCAAAGAACCATAAATGGAACCTGCGCAGGCAAAACAGAAGACATGCTAATGCATAGTAGACTATTTCAGAGATTCACTGCTAACAGTGGAGTAGCGTTCCTCTACCAGTGCTCAAAGGCAAATAAGTGGCAGTGGGCTCCAAAGTGGTATAAAAGTTAAATTCTCTTTTTCTGTAGATTTTTGTTGGGGAACTCTGCTTTTATTTTATTTTACTAACCGAACATCCCTGTCTGGTTTGTTAACCATTAAGAAGAATGCTACTCAAAACCTGAAACACTGGCTTGTCCACACTCTGCCCTTATCCCACCAATTGGGCCAGTGTCCAATAAAACAGGGTACAAGGCACAGTTGTTAGTTACTCTCCTTGACTCATTTCTTAGTAGTGACCAGTTACTGAGTCCCTACTGTGTCCTAAATTGCTATGCTAAGTGCAATTGACCCTTGAACAACCGAGTTTGAGTTGTGCGTGTCCACTTACACATGGTTTTGTTTCAATAAATACTTGCAGATGCCTTTTTTTTCTGCCTTATGATTTTCTTTTCTCCAAGCTTATTTTATTGTAAGAATACAGTATATAATACATATCACATATAAAGCACATGTTAGTTGACTGTTTATGTTATTGGTAAGGCTTTCCGTCAACAGCAGGATATTAGCAGTTAAGTTTTCGGGGAGTCAAAAGTTATATGTAAATTTCAAAGTGTGGGGGGGTCGGTGCCCCTGTGCACCATGTTGTTCGAAGGTCAAATGAGCTTTCAATGCAAATTCTCTAATTCTGAAATCAAAAGACTTCACATCCCTTGTTCAAAGTCACACAGTTGGTAAATGATGGAGCCACAATTTAACCCAAAATTTGTCACATGGACACCTAGGTTTTTTCTCTCATAGTAAGCTGCTTCTCTCAAAGTCACTTTTTCTCTATTCACTCTCCTCCTAGGTTTTAGTGACCATACCCTCCTCTTATCCCTCCATAAATAGGCTTAGGTTGGTAACAACTCCTTTACTATTACCAGCCCTGGGTTACTGCACCACCCCTGTGCTTCCCTTATCTTTTACTTACTCCTACGGTATAACTTGACTATGCCATCTGTTTTCTGTCAGGACCTTGACTAACACAATATGAATAAAAAACACACTCATTCATAACAGGGGGGGAAAAGCTTGCAATAATATTCTGCAGAAAAACAATAACGGGCATCCCATTAGGTGGTAGGATTATGAGGAGTTTTGACTTTCTCTTCATTCTTTTCTGTACTTTCCAATTTTATATAATCAACATATAATATTTTCAGAATTTGAAGTAACCACAGGTATTATGTTCTTACAAATCTAACTTATGACAAACGTTAGATCTTCAGTAAATATTTCCCTGATTACACACTCTCTAAAATTGCCACTCTCTAAAATGAATTTTGCCACCATTTACTTTCTATGCTATCTATATGACACAACTTCCTGGTGGTGAAGTTCCTATACATATTTATTTATACCAGCCTTTCTCAATCGGGGATTTAAGATAGCACAATTTGTACACATCACTTTTTCTTTTTTGAGATTAAAATATCTTAGAGGTCAGGCACCATGCTTTATGCTCTCTCTATCCCCTACTGTACCTATTACACAGTAGACAATCAATAAACATGGTTGGAATAAATGAAATCTATAAGAGATTTAAAATCTCATTTCTGTCATTTCCACTTCTTTCCTATCAACTCTTCTCTATAAACGATAAAAATGAATTATTTGAATTCAATTTCTCTACAGATCCATCTTCTAGTGAAAGTGCAAATCAGGATTGAAATAGCTAGAGGCAAGCGATCTGAGGGACAGGAAGGGAAAACAGAGGGTTAGAAGAAAAAGCCACTATGAAAGTACAATAATGAGTTCTTAAATAATCAAGATTTGGCTAAATTTTAAGATTCAGCTTTCTCAGTAATAACAAATATTGAGATTGTAGTGTCAGACTTCTAAAATATATCATTGGAGGAAGAGATCTGAATACAAATGTTTGGATTAATTGGGTTATCTTTATTCATGGTAGAAAAGGAAGAGGCTAGACTGGGATCATCCTTACAGAAGACCAAATTGTGACCTTATTCTTCCCAGCACCACTTTTTACTTGCTATATCTATTTTTTCCATCCTCCTACTATAAATAGAGGAAGTGAGTCTAATTAGGTATTTGAAGAGTCACCAAGTGCAATCTTCTAAGTTCAACTTCAGCAATGGTTGAACGATATACCCTAGCACAGTAAAATGATAACCTTGGAACCTATAGGGGTGGCTGGCTAAAGGGAAGAAAGTTCCTGCCATTCTTCTGGAGATACTCTTTCTGTGATCCCCACTTCTGAATATCTACATACCTATTGGTTATGTCACTACTTCCATGGTGGTTGCAAGTAAGTGAAAAATAGATATTGACATAAGATTCTTCATGATCAAAAACACAAATCTGGTATCATAAGCCAATCCACAGGAGCCACCAGGGAAGGAACTCTGTGTCTCCTGTTTCAGGGATTCTGAGCAGTGCTTCCAGTAGTGCAGGTAAAGGAAAGTAGAGACATGGTAGGTCTGCCTACCGTGTTTCCCCCAAAACAAGACCTAACCAGAAAATAAGCCCTAGCATCATTTTTCAGGATGACATCTCCTGAACATAAATAAGTCTTAATGAATCTTTTGGAGAAAAAATTAATATAACCCAGTCTTATTTTCAGGGAAACATGGCTTAGTTTATTTTAACTGATTCCACAATGGAAAAGAGAGGGTCGACTTGCCTGCAACATCCCCAAGAAGTTGTGGATCTTGCAGTCTCATAAAAATTTATTTTATTAAAATTTGAATTCACACATTGCTGGTCTCACCCTTTGTCTATAATACAATTGTCTTTCAATATTTCCCTGACCACATATTCTTCAGTCACCTAATATATGCTACCATGTTGCTTTTATTATTAAAATAACACTATCAAGAAGAGGGACCCTTAGGTTCAATGACAAAAATTGAACACATCCAGATGCAACTAGTATCTCTGATTCATTATTTTGAACTCTAAGTGATATTCCTGCCTTACCCCAGTTATATTACCTGTATCCACACATTGCCCAGTCTCCCAAATTCAGTAGTTTAAGGTACTCATTTTATTTCTACCAAGTGAATACACAACACAATGCATACATTTTCCTCTATAATCATTTTACTTAATACAGTCACTGTACTCAGCTCTCAACTGACAGATTCTCTATTCTAAAGTGGTAAGTTTCCTACCTAACCATTCTTAGACTACTTCACTACCAAAGATTTATCACTTTCCCAAGTCAAGGATGCTCCAAGATACATAATTCTTCACTGCCCCCCTCAGGCATGCAGAGCTCTCAAGTTTCTTGCTATTAAAATCTGCACTCACAATCTGATTAACTGATTCACATTGAAGTATAAACGGTTAGTAAAAAAAAAAAGTGATGCCATCTTTCTAGATTTTTCTACTCTAAAATATAAAACATTTAAGGTAAGTGGACAAAACTTTTAAGGCAGAGTTTCAGGCAATAATGGCAGGTGGTGCATTGTTGGCGGGGAGCTGGTGGTGTTTTTAGAGGAACACCTTCATGGAGTTTTTCCAACCCTTGCCCATGGATTCACAGGAGTCCCTGTCAACCTCACCTCTGTGTCAGTCTTCTCTACATAAGAATGACAACAGTCATGTCACATCAGTAACAACTTTTACTGCTATTATTCATACGACCATTTATTAAGTGTGTTTTCTCTACAGAGTTGAGATATGAATTTTAAAATTGATATTTCATGTTCACAACAATCCAATGAAATTGCCTTGTTATTCTCACTTTATAGTGAAGAAACATAATTTGATCAAAACCAACAAGTTAAATAAATGGCGGAGCTTAGATTTTAAGTCAAAGCTGCAGGATTCTAAAACGCATGGTCTTAACCATTTTGGTCTGCTTTCTGGTGATCTCAAATGGATTGAAGTTTTAAGTTATTTATTGGATAGACTCATTCTTTTCTTCATAATTTCTTGTTTGTTTTTCTCAGTATTCTCTCATCAATATCTTAAGGGTCAGATGATTAACTGCATTTAAACATCTCAAGTTTTCCAGTAACCCCATTGTTGTTAATCTAGTCACCTGTACTCTATGAAAAGCTGAGTTGGCATAAATTTTCCATTAAAATTATTACCCCCTCCCACCCACCCCATCCTCCCAACTCCTGAAAAACAAGTATTGAGGGGAAAATTAAAGCTTGTGTTTATTCCATCCTTACTGCTAATCAAAAAGGCAGAAAGAAAATGAATCACTGAGATACTATTTTGTACCTGCCCAACTTAGGAATGTTACGGGAAAATGAATGCTTTCAAACAATACTGAAAAAGATACAAATTGATAAAAGTTTTCTAAAGAGCAATTAGACCATATGACCCAGGAATTCCACTTCTTCCAACTTTTTTAAATAATCAGAAGTATACTCAGTGATTCATGTATGAGGATAACTGTCTTTGTATGAGGAAAAAAGAAAAGAATCTAAAGATATAATATTAGGGGACAGCTAAATAAAGTTTGGTACATTTGTATGACAGAGTAATATACAGTAACTTGAATGTTTTCTAAGGATCCTTAACGAAGTAAAAAATTGCTAAAAACTAGAATAGTAAGTGAAAAAAGCAGATACAAAACACATGCTTAAAACACATTTAAATTTCTGAGAATAATAGATATTTCACCAAAAAGATTCATTGTTGTTACAGCTGACCAATGGGATTATGGATAAGGTGCTGTTGCTTTGTTATGCATTTTTAATTTTCCCCAATTTTCCAACAAATAAATATTACTTGGAATTGGAAAAAAAATAATTAGTTTCTAAAATAGAACGCAAAGTAGAGCTTTTGCTTATATGTAATAGGAATGATTTAGTTTTCTTTTACTTTCAACCAATTTCTACCTTTTATAATTTGAGGTTGACTCCTTTCAACAGGTTACTTATATTTTAATATATCGTCCTAATAATTCAATTCTGGCCTCCATTGACTTACACCAGACCTATCCAGTCACTATTAGCTATTGACTCCAAGGTATAGGAAAATTGATAGGATATAATTAAACCGTTGAAAGCCAATTCTATGAGCTTGGAATACATAATGTAAATAAATGTAAGTTTCACTCATCTCTTTGCTGTACAAGTTCCCTCTAGTAAAACTCAATGTGATGATTAAATTGTGTGGAACGGTGATCATGGTGTGGCTAGTAGTCTCAAAAATTGCTGGCAAAAAATACTGGAAAGAGGAAACAATGGGAGGAGAGAGAACTGTTATTATATGATAAAGGAGTTATTTCATATCTGCTTTCCTATATATAGAGGTGATGGTTAAGGATTATGGATTTAATGTTGCACATGCAAAAGATGATAAATATCTGCAATTCAGGTCTACAACAATCATGAATAACTAAGTGTGATCTATAGGCCCTATGAATCTAGCCATAGTTCCTGAAAAACAAACAGATCTCTAGCTCCATGACTGCAAACAAACAAAAAAAAAAGATATACAGACATTCACTTGCTCAATGATTATTTGGTTAATTCATTCATTTACTATTAGAGTTTATTGAGTAGCTGCCATGTGTGAAAACCAATTTAAGGTTCTAAATTGGTCTCGAAGTTGTAGTTACCAACATATGACTTGGTACCAGTGGGTTGTAGTTACCAGTGTACGACTTGGTACCAGTGGGCTTGCTCATTAACAGAGAGATCACAGAACCACACTACCTACCCATCAAATCAGAATTTATGGAGGTAGGGCCAAGAAATCAAAATTGTTACCAAGCTCCGGGAGTGACTCTTATGACCATTATTTTTGAAAAGAGTAATTCTTTTGTCTTTAGACAGACATGATTTGCATGTGAAACATAAATATTTTGCAGTTTACAAAATAGCAAAGGAACAGATCCATGGTTGTCAGCAAAATGAAGTAGTTAAGGATATTAGTATGGTGACTTCAATGCTTTTGTCAACTTAACTTTATGACATCAGTGCACTTTTGGCTAAATAACTACAAATTTTACCGATGGTCAGTCTATAAAGTCATGAATCATTAATCTGTATTTAAACCAGCACTAGGTTTGTCTAGATCAATGGCTGAATCAGAGCACAACTAAAACAAAAATGTTTATTCAAGTTAGTTATAAAGGGAATAGGTATTCTGAAGTACAATTTCTGGAGCCATAATATTTGAGGCCATGGGAAGGAATATGCAGTTTCCAGAAAATGAAATAGGTGATGTTAAATTTAATTTCTGGGAAGACAGCCTTCAGGGTCTGAAAAGTAGGTAATTAATATTTAATTTGGAAAAGTAAAAGGAGCTATCATTTACTAAGAATTTACCACATGAAAATTAGTATATTAAGAACCTGATTAAATTATGTCAATAACTATCAAATCTAAGCGGAAAATAAGATCACTGTATTATCCCCATTTGAAAGATGAATAAACAAAGGTGCATGGAGATGAAATATTTTTTAAGGCCATATATGAATAACCCACAGCTTTTGTATAAGCTATTGTTGAAAGACTGAAAGAGTCCATAAGGAAGCGAAACCAACAACAAAACTCTCACATTCTAGTACATTAAGAAAGAACAATGAAAGGAATGAAAAGTCACACTGACAGGTACAATCATCTAAGGTTTTAATTGTATATTATTGATCAAGAATCATAGACTCTCAGAGTAGTAATGGAGAAAAAATTTAAATTCATTTTGTCCCACTGCCTCTCTTATAAATGAGGAATCTGAGGCCCTGGTAGCTGAAGTGGTAAATTGCATATTTAAGCTCTGAATCCAGATACCGAAACACCCATGAATGAAGCTTCGCACCTCACCACTCCATCATGAGTCCCAGAATTCTTCCTTCCAATTAGTATGTCTCTACTATGGGACTTGTAAAGAATATAAGAATAACAGATGCACTTCCAATTTAATATATAATTTTCCCACTAGTACAATAGTGGGAAACATGTGAAATGTGAAGGATACTCATATAAAAAAGACACATACATTTGGCTTGTTGTTTTTGGAATCAAATCCCTAGCTCACATTCCATCATCCCTTCTTCTCTATTCCAAGCCTTAGTTATGTCAGTGATCATCACGGCCATCATTACCTCATATTTCCTTGATAGTTCAACCTCTCAGGCTCTCCATGCATTCTCTAACTCTCTTTAATGTCTTCTGTATGGAGTAACAGACTTGAGTACCCAGCTCATTAATGCGAGTTACAAGCTGTAAGAACTTGAATGAGCTACTTAACTATCTGAGTCTAAGTTTCCTAATCTTTACAAAACAGACATAATAAGGTCTACTGCTTTTCTACAGTTCTCTGGGTCTTTAAAGAGGAAAAGTGGGGGAGAGAAAAGAAAAGAAAGTGAGCAATTTAGCTGGCAATGAGTTTTTCTCAATTTTCTTTTTGTTTCAATTCTGTCTCTTCAATGGTTGCTTAACATAAATCCTGTTTATTCTGTTCTTCTAATGTATGTCACTATCTGAGGTGTCCATTGAGAAGAGGGAATAATTTTTCACTGGCAATAATCTATAGAAACATCTATTAGGATAACTGACTCCAGTCATGTTATTGAAAGGAGATTGCCATCCAGAGATTACAAAACAAAACAAAACAAAATAAAACACTTTTTTAGAAGGCTAAAACTTCTGTTATTTTACATAGTTGTGTTCCATGATGGCTATATTTCCCAAGCCCCTTCTTTCTTAAAATAATCAGCTCCCCAAACTTTGCAATACAATGCATTTTTAAATTCATACTGTTAAGCAGTATGGATGAAAGAAAGATCCTAGATCTTGAAGGGAGAGAAAAACATGTGCAAAAGGCCAGGGGGGAGGTCATGGAAACTGTATAAAAGAAGCAAAATTACAGAAGTACAAGTGTGTAGTGTCAGGGGCTGAAGTTTTAAAAATACATTTTCCCCTCTATAAAATAATATTCTACTCCTAGTGAAGAGAAGCATGTCCCTTTTTCAACCTGGAGTCTCTGATATCATGGAGACATAATTTATATTCAGCTTATTGAACTCATAATTCTAGGTAGAATTTCAGCCATATTAATCTGTAGCCAGAAACATGGTTCTACAAAGCAATTGTAGGACACTGAAATGTGCAGTCAGCCCTAAGGATATGAATACGCAACAAAAAAGTCCTTTTCATTTATAGATCATCATATTCTGGAATCCTAACTTCAGAGTGGAGGCAGAGAGAAAATATTATTAAAGATTGAATTAGAGCCTTTTTAATGATATGTATATAAATATTCATTTAAGTCGAATGAACCTGCTTGGCAGACCTATTGAAAACCTGATTGTCCCAGGCCTGCAGCTGGCCTGCAGTCTGTGGGAGGAGGTCATGGAGGCAGGCTGTCCTTCCTGTTTGCCAGCTTTGTCTGCCACGGAGCAAGACAGGAGGGCTTTGAAGGGAGGTCCCTAGTGGGAAGGGTGACTTGGCAGCTCCTCAAAGGTCAGGTGCACACAGGCAGCTAAAATTTTTCTTCTTCTACATTGTCATGTGCTACAAAAGTGCTCATAAATTGGAGAAATATCAATAATCTTTTTTTCCCCCTCATTAGTCTACTAATTTAAGATATTTACTAGGCACCTAGGAGGCAAAAAGGACGGGGCTGATTAGGTCCTGAACCTCAGGTACCTTACAATCCAATCATTATTCTGCATTAAACACGAACAACATCGGCCAGGAGCTCTACAAGGCACCAGGTACTGTGGATTTAAAGAGGGAAGAGCATGGTTAGGTTCAGTCAACAGACTTGAATATAAATAATGCTGAGATAAATGCTAAGCGTTGTTTGTACAAACTGCTTCCTAATTATCTAGGTAATGGAAACAGTGCCATTACCACTCCCACATCTCTAATATCTTAAAGAAAAATTGTATTTGTTAGGTCTCAGCCAGCTGTTGAATTTATAAGCTAGGAAACGTACTCCAGTAAACTAAAATCAATATTTTTACACAGAGAAAGTATTAGACAATATTATATTAGGGCATAACAGCTACATTTTCTTACATTTTCTCTTCTCTATTCTGCTGGAATACATTTTTAAAATATATATATATATATTAAAATGGTCATACCAAGGCTGTCATTAGAAAGTAATATTTCCTATTACAAACAGATATGTTGGTTTAAATAACCAATAAGGTTTATAGGAATGAAATAGTAAGGTAATGAGACTTATATATTGGACATTGCCTACTAATATACATTAAATTGTTTTTTCTCAGGACCCATGAATTTCCTGTAAATTGTTAAAGCAGCTCACAAGAATATTAGGTCAAATATGTTCTATGATAAGCCTCTGACTCAGTTTATGAAACATCAGTATTTAGAAAAATAAAATGACAAAATTCTGATTAAAATAGAAGTCATATAAATGAAGGTTTTTGCATTGGTTGAGATCTTCCCTATAATGAAATGTCAGCTCCCCCAACCCACCCCCACCAAAAAAAAATCAAAAGGTAGTATAAGGGATGTAAAAAACAAAACAATTTTTGGCTAATGTTACTTTATATTCAGTCCTATGTTCTCTAATATTTATACCTTAATAAGCAGTATTCACAGCTAGAATTAACCTTTGTAGGGATGATCACATAAAACCTCCAATTAAACAAAAAAGCTTTAATAATATCCACTGTACTTTCCATGAAAAAGAAACCAATTATAATTTTCCATCAGTTCTAAGGTGTCATTAATTGCATGATACACCATTATTTTATATGTTATATGAAAAGATTAAATAGCTGCCAATTAAAAATGACAAGGTTTTATTATCAATTAGAATACTTTACACTTATAGAAAGAGTTGTTATATTTACTTAGACATATAATTTTAACTCACAACTTTAGTTCAATCATAAAAAGGAAAATATAAGTGAAATAAAAGTACTCATAGTATTCTATCACATTTTGAGTCTATATTTATCATTTTTTGACTTAGAGATGTCACTACCCATGTTTTCTGCCCAAATGTCATCCTCTAAAGCAACAAGAGGGTTAGTGATGCAGCTTTTCTTAAAAGGATGTTCCACTAGTGTCTCTGAGAACATTTTCTTTTTTCAAGTTTCTGACAGTGATTCTGCCAGGCTTGATGCTGACTCTAAGTTTCAACAGAAGATGTGATTGAAAGTTTTTAAAGCAACAAGCAGGATTCATGTCCTCAAACATTCCTCCTCAAACAGTCTTTAAAGGGTGTGTACAATGAAGTGTTGAGAGTTGAAGTTGACTAGACATGCCACCATGGATCACAACCAACGCTACTAATGAGGAGGCAACGACCATTATGCTGAGACTTCCGTATGATCAAAAAATATATTGGAAGATGACATGCAAGGCATATGGCAGTTTCAGAGATGTTAGGATGTGAAAACACGCACCTTAGAATAAAAAACATACAGCGATTCCCAAATTAAACTACTCAGATTAGCATATTTCTCTGATGTTCTTATTATTTATATATTAATGTACAACATATACTATATCTTAGTATATAATATTAATATATTAAATATCAATCATAACACAATAATATATCACCAGATATTTTATACACTGTTAGTAAAATTTTGCTTTCTAGGTTTTGTTATTGTAGACCAAAAAAAAGCAACAGTGGTGTCTTCTCTAAGGGATCAAAACAATAATTACTAACAATATAAAAAATATTTGACTTCCATAAAATATAGTTATATATAACTAAAGGCACATAAAATAGAAGCTGGAAAGGGAGGGCCGACTTTCTACACCCATCCCTGACCGATAAAAATGTAAAACCTGGAATTGGAAAGAGCCAATCAAATAGAATTAAGCAAGGGCATTAGGGTGGAGGAGAGATTTTGCTGCATATTTCGCAAAATTGTTACAAAAGAGATATTTCTCTCCATTTTAACTTTCTACAAAGAAGCACCAGTTCCTGGGCAACACCATACAAAATTTATAGAAGGAGGAGCATCCATTTGGAACAACTGGACAATTTAAACGATACACAGTTTGATAAGTTGTGCATAATGAACTTACATTAGGGACATTTTCTGTGTTTAGATTCCAAGGCACATACTACAGTGAGGACAAAGAGTATTCTAATTAGTTTATTTGCCCATTAGCAGTACTCTTCTGACATACGTAATTAAGTAAATCATAGAATACAGAGGTTTTTTTCATATGTATAAAACCTCTAAACTATCTCAAGGGCAACAGCTCTATCACCCTTAAATTCCTATATCACTGATAATAATACGTGCTACATAATTAACACTTAACGATATAGTCCATCATATTAATTTTGCAGGACCACAATGGCTATGTGCAAGAATAAATGAAGGATGAGGTCAGAAAGATGAATTTAAATTGAGAATCTTGCTATCAGTTCTCCTCAATAAATGTTAGTGCACGTGCCTAATTAATAAGCCAAATCCTCATTAGAAATTCATTCAAGTGTTTTCTGAAATGATAGGAATTTTCTGAAACTTTAATTTTGTTCTACCAACAATGCTATGGTATTTTAAAAGATTTCCAAATGTGTAGATGTAAGACACCTAACAAGCAAAAAGAATCGATAACTGTAATAAAATATCAAAATGCAGATATATTAAAATATATTAAATTTACTTAAGTCAATATGTATTTTCCCTGTATTATAGATTATAGTCCTATTTTAAAGCTGTATTCCTATATTCATCTGTTTGTCTCCCTGTCTCTATCAACCATTCTAGTCAACCATAAAGCTTCTACATGATGTAACCTTCTCCTGCCTACCTCTTCAGGTGTATGATTCTCTACTACTTTTTCTACCATATGCTCTAGACATATAGCAATCTAACTTCTAACATTTGAAATTATTTGCTTTTCACAAATGTAGTTGCTATTGCAGAACTGGAAGCCTTCACGTATGCTCTTCTCTCTGTCAAACACCTCATCATGCTTCAAACTTCATTGATAAAAAGAAGGCACTGTAGTCATTGGGGCTATTGTGATGTGACGGCTATAATGTGAGTAAAAGTTGCCCATTGTATTTGTCGCAGACATTAAAGAGACAAATGCATTTGAAAACAAAACATCATGAATAAAATAATTTTGAACCTATTTTCTGAAGACTGAGCTCACATCATGAAAATAAAGGTGTCAAAGAAAAATTTTAGTCTCCTCAATATTACTGAGGCAATTACTGCATTCAATAAAACCATTAGAATATTTAATTGAAAAAAGTTACCTTCAAGACTGCTAAAGTAAAGGTGAAGGGATTAGGAAGTACAAATTGGTAGTTACAAATTAGTTACGGAGATATAAAATACAGTATAGAGAATATAGTCAATAATCTTATAAAAACTATGCGAATGCCAGGTAGGTACTAAACTTATTGGGGGGATCACTCTATAAGTTATATAAATGTGTAACCATTATGCTGTAAACCTGAAACTAATGTAAAAATAATATTGAATGTTAACTATAATTGAAAAAGTATATAGTCACAGGATATAAAGTATAGCATAGGGAAAATAGTCAACGGTATTGTGATAGCTGTGTATTATGTCCAGATGGGCAGTAGACTTGTTGGGTTATTACTTTGTGAGGTATAGACATGTTTAATCTCTATGTTTTTTATTTTTTTTACTGTGATAACTGTTTATTTAATCCAATTATTGTGAGAAAGGCAATAGCATTAACCTCTATTTAAAAATGAGGAAATAGGGAGGTTAAGTAACTTGCCAGGGGTCACATAATTAATACGTGGAAGCTCTAGGATTCTAAGCCAAAATCTTTGCTCTTAACCAGTTCCCCGTATGTGCTCAACATGATGGCTCCGGATGAACTTTTTTTTTTATTCCTTCGTAAGCATTTTTCTTCAATTTCTTAGGTCTCTCTTTTTTTTTTTTAATTTAAATTTATTGGGGTGACAATTGTTATTAAAATTACATAGATTTCAGGTGTGCAATTCTATATCACATCATCTATAAATTACATTGTGTGTTCACCACCCTCTATGTTGTTTTGTACACCTGAAACAACAACAAAGAAGATCGCTAAAGTAGTTATAACAAACTACTATGTCAGGAATAAACATTTAAATGTTTTTGTTAGTTTGTTTGGTTGTCTTTTTTATGAAATGTGTTATTTGGTAATTTATTTTTAACAAATCTTACACATTCATCTACAGAAGAAAGTTTCTGTTCTGAATTAAAACTAATTTCAGCTTATTTAAAACACAAATCTAGGATGTAAGACTTAATAGAGTTAGCTCTAATAGAATGTGAATTCCAGCAACTGAAAAGAGAAGTTGCAAAATGTACTGATGATTCGGACAATGCTAAATCAAGGTGAAGAACAGACTAGACTTAAAAATATACATCAAAAAAGTATTATTTTGATTTAAGGGAGTTTTCTTTTGTTTTGGATTTTAAATTGTAATATTTATTTTTATAGGAGCCTCTGTTTCCATAAAATATTTTATTAAACTAATAAGACATCAATAGGTATTATAAAACAAACTGTTATATTTAGAGGACTATGCTAGTTCCTATGACTAGTAGACTAGCCTCTATCAAGATTCCCAAAATTTTATTGAAATATCAAATAAACGGACATATATTCCCTAAAAATGTAAATGTTTTAGAAGAATGCAGGTTAAAATATAAAATTTCTTTTTCCCTCGCAGTTCTACTGTTAATCTCATTGTCCTCTCCCCAAATAATTGCTGGTAACAGTTTGAATGCATCCCTGCAGAATTACTTAAATTATTTACGTTACATATATATCTGTCTACATTATCTCTCTCACATTATTCTGTAACCTGCTTTTGTCTCAAAAGATATAAAATAATTCCATTTCTTAGATGTACACATGGATGCTAATACATTCTTTTTGAAAAGCTGTTGCGTATCCTATGCCCCACAGAATGGATATATTTATCTATATATTTAACATTCACCTATTGATTGGAATTTAGCTTATTTCTTAACTTTATTATGAATTATTTTATTTTACTTTTATACATTCCATCTCCCAACATGGTGTAAAGAACATCCCATCAAAACAATTAAAAATACTTGATAACATGTCCTTTAATGCACTGATGATCTGCCAGTAAAATAATATAACACTGAGGCCAGAAATGAAGAAGGACTTCATGTTTGTGTCACCCAGAATTCATATATTGAAACCCCTAATCCCCCATGTGATAGTATTTAGAGATCAGCCTGTAGAGGTAATTAGTTCATGAGGGTGGAGCTTTAACGATGGGATTAGTGTCCTTGCAAGGAGGGCAACCTCAAAGCTAGTTTGCTCTGTTCTCTCTCTTTCTCTCTCTTCCTCCCTCTCGCCCCCACTACCATGTGAGGATACACCAAAAACTGAATTGGTCAGGACCTTGACCTTGGAATTCCCAGCTCCCAGAACTGTGAGAAACAAATTTCTATTGTTTAAGCCACCCAGGGTACGGTATTTTTGTAATAGCAGCCCCAAGCTAAGACATCTACCTGGTGTTTGTGAGGATTTTCCAACACTATGAATTTGAGCATCTACAGAATACAAAATTCAAAGCTTTTTCTAGGTGAGTGGTCTAATAGAAGATACAAAGTTAGGAACCTAAAGGATATATGTACCCTTATTCAAAGGTAAACTGGCTGGAAACTGTCAGTGTTCCCAGGTAAATGACAGAAACATAAAAATCCTTTCTAGAGAAACCTATTTTCATCCTTAAATTAAAAAGAAAAAAAAGTCCAAATAAAATTTAAAGAAAAATGAGCATCTTAAACTTGCAATTTGAGTTTTCACATGTAAGGAACTTGGAAGTTGTCACTTTGCCCTAACAATTAAAAAGTTGAACAGACTGAAAAACCAACAACTCATCTTGCATTTCTCTGCACTAGCAATAAACAATTAAAAAAACAAAAGTCAAACCATATATATATACACATGTGTATATATGTGTGTGTGTGTGTGTGTGTGTGTGTGTGTGTGTGTGTGTGTGTGTGTATTACCATGTTTCCCAGAAAATAAGACCTAGCCGGACAATCAGCTCTAATGCAGCTTTTGGAGCAAAAGTTAACATAAGACCCAGTCTTATTTTGCTATAATATAAGACCTGGTCTTATATGATATAATATAACATAAGACCAGGTTTTATATTAATTTTTGCTCCAAAAGATGCATTAGAACTGATTGTCCGGCTAGGTCTTATTTTGGGGGGAAACATGGTGTGTGTGTGTGTGTGTGTGTGTGTGTGTGTGTGTGTGTGTGTGTGTATATATATATATATATATATATATATATATATATATATATATGAACTGGCTACACAGTGAAAGTTCAGACTTACTGCAAAGTGGAAGAAGGAATGGGCTTGTCCATTAGTAGTGTCAACCTCAGGAGATGTTCCAGCAGCCTCAACAGAATGATAATCATGGATTCTGGGGAACACCATTTTCCTTTCTCTCCTCTACACATAGGGGTGTTTTAGCAGTTGCTATGGTAAGTGAACTCTAAGAAACTCTCCGTACCTTCATTACTCTTTCGACATTTTCCCTCTTTGTAAACATTACCTGCATTAAATTACTTTTGTTTGAAATACCTGAGTACAGAAGTATCTGGACACTGACCAGTGCAACTTCCTTATACCTTTATAACCAAGATATCTGATATCTTACTGATCAGTAAGCTTGTTGTTCTTTTGGTGTACTTTCACAACCATCTTTCACAGTCACCTTTGGTCTGAAATAGTGTAAGAATATATTATTGCAGTGTTAAGAAAATTGTCTCATATTCAACACCAATTTGATGTTCCTATATCAAACAGATAGGTTTAGATAAAGATAAACAACTTGAAAATCAGTGACTTACTATCTTGGAGAAACACAGGTTCACCAGATATATTCTAGATTTACTAAAGTCTATTATAATGTGGACCTAAATAATATGTGTATGTTTAAATATATGTATACATATGTTCATACGTATATATGTATATATTTCATATGCATGCATTTATTCATGTTATCTGCATATGTGTTGTACTTATTCTTTAAATATTTTAAGCTATATTCATATAAATATTCATATAAAATCTCCTTTAAAAATATTATTTAACTATAAGGGAAAAGCCTATATTAGCTTTCTTTATTTCTTTCTTTCTTGAATGAGTCTAAAAACTCATGCTTTCTTTTCAAGAAAAATTGGAAGACCCGATTATTTTAACATTCTATGTTGAGTCACTGAAATATATACATCAAAGCATTTCAACTTCCTATTCAAAAACCCAATTTTAATTTTCTATGAGAATAGTTCAGCTCTGAGGCCAAATAAAGATGTAAAAAGTCCTTTGTCAAGAATAAAAAGAAGATTACCTCATCAACTAACTATAAAATAACAGAAGTAATTTAACTCAGACAATAAGAACAATCTTTGGACCAAGGTGGTAATAAACTTATGAAAGAGTAGAAAATAAAATATATTTTTAAAAATTGCCACAGAAATGGAGGTGGATGGAAAAGAATTCATCATTTTATCTTTTAATTGCTTTTTATTTTCTGCTGAAGTCTTTACCTTTCAAAGGGTGATATATGAGGGTCAGTTATTTTCAGTAATGCAGTAACATTTTCAACTAGGTTGATACATTTGAAAACAACCGTGGGTTTAAAGCACTTAGATAATACATTTAACAATGTTAAATTAAATTATAATCATCAAACATAAAGCTCCATTTCTCATGACTAATATTTTTAGATCAGCACGAGGTTCACAGGAAAACTGAGGGAAGTACAGGGATTTCCCATATACTCCCTGCTCCTACATGTAGAGTCTATCCCGTTATCAACATTCTCCACAAGAGTAGTATATTTATTACAAACGATAAACCCCCATCAACACATCATAATAACTAACCTAATGTCCATAGTTTATATTAGGGTTCAGTCTTAGTGTTGCAAATGCCATATGTTTGAACAAATGAATAATGACATGCATCCATCATTCTGTTATAATAAACAGTGTTTTCACTACGCTAAAATCGCTGTGCTTTTCTATCCCTCTCCTAACCCTCAACCCATGGCAACCACCAATCTTTATACCATCTCCATAGTTTTGTCTCTTACAGAATGTCTTATAGTTGGTATCATACAGGATGCAGCCTTTTCAGACTGGTTTCACTTAGTAATGTGCATTTAAGGTTATTCCATGTCTTCATGAATTGATAGCTCATTTCTTTTTAGCGATGAACAATATTGCAGTGTCTGCATGTACCGCGTTTATTTATGCATTCACCTACTGAAAAATATCTTGGTTGTTTCCAAGTTTTTGTATTATTAATAAAGCTGCTATAAATACCTTTATGCAGGTTTTCATGTAGACATAGTTTTTCCAACTCCTCTCGGTAAATAGCAAAGAGTGTAATTGCTGGGTTGTGTGGTAAGAGCGTGATTTGTTTTGTAAGAAACGGTCAACTGTCATCCAAAGTGGTGATACTATTTTTTTATTCCCACTAGCAAAGAAATAGAGTTCCTGCTGCTCCACATCCTCGCTTGCATTTGGTGCTGTAAGTACTCTGGATTTTGTCCATTCTAGTATATTTGCAGTGATATTTCATCGTTATTTTAATTTTAATTTGCCTGATGACATAGATGACATCTTTGTATATGTTTGTCATCTGTATATATTCTTTGTTGTGTGTTGAAGTCTTTGGCCTAACCAGGTTAGTTGTTTTCTGATTGTTTAAGAATTTTGTGCATATTTTAGATGATAGTCCATTATCAGATGTGTCTCTGGCAAAAAATTTTCTGCCAGTCTGTGGCTTGTCTTCTCATTCTCTTGACATTGTCTTTTGCAGTACAGAAGTTTTTAATTTTAGTGAGGTTCAGTTTATCAATTCCTTCTTTCATAGATAGTGCCTTTGGTGGCATATCTCAAAAGTCGCCACCTTAAGCAAGGTTATCCACATTTTCTCCTATTTCATTTTAGGAATTTAATAGTTTCACATTTTATATTTAGGTCTATAATCCATTTTGAGTTATTTTTGTGAAAGCTATAAGGTCTGTAACTAATTTTTTTTTTTTTTTTTTTTTTTGGTACGTGGATGTCCAGTTGATCTAGTACCATTAGTTGAAAAGACTATCTTTGTTCCATTGTATTGACTCAGCTCCTTTGTTAAAGATCAGTTGATTATATTTATGTGGGTCTATTTCTGGGATCTCTATTCTATTCCATTAATCTATTTGTCTATTATTTTGCTAATACCACACCGTCATGATTTCTGTAGCTTTACAATAAGTCTTAAATTCAGGTAGTGTCAGTCCTCTGACTTTGTCCTTCTTCATTATTATGTTGGCTATTCTGGGTCGTATGCCTCTCCATATAAACTTTAAAATAAGTTTCTCAATGTCTACAAAATAACTTGCTAAAATTTTGATTGGGATTGTATTTAATCTATAGATTAAGTTAACAAGAAATGGCATCTTGACAACATTGATTCTTCCTATACATGAACATGAATATCTATCAATTTCTTTAATCCTTCTTCGATTTGTTCATCAGAGTCTTTTAGTTTTCCTGAGATATGTATATATATCTCACACATATTTTGTTGGTTTTATACCTAAGCATTTCATTTTTTTGACTGCTAATATAAATGGTATTGTTTTTAATTTCACTGTGGTATATAGGAAAGCAATTGACTTTTGTGTATTAACCTTGTATCTTGCAACCTTGATAATAATCACTTACTAGTTCTGGGTTTTTTGTGTTTTGTGTTTCTTTTTTCTTTTTTTTTTGGTTGATTCTTTCAGATTTTCTACATAGATGATAATATCATCTATAAACAAAAACAGTTTTATTTCTTCCTTGCCATTCTCTATACCTTTTATCTCCTTTACTTTTATTTCATGAGCTAGAACTTCCAGTACAATGTTGAAAAGGAATGGTGGAAGGGAACATACGTGCCATGTTTCTGTTCTCAGTGGGAAAGCTTTAAGTTTCTCACTATTAAATATGATGTTATCTGGTGGTTTTTCATAAATATTTCTTATCAAACTCAAAGGCCCACTTTTAATCTACTTAAAACTAAGATATTGTCTGTCTTACATGTTTTATATTTTGTTTTACTTTTTAAAAGTTTCAAAAATTTAAGAGCCCAGAATTAACATCATTTGAATTTTTATTTGTTAATTTAATATAATTTCTTTAGTTCAGAAGTCCACTGAATTCATATTATTTTAATTTTAGGGCAGCCTTAAATAATATTAAAATTAAATAAACTAAGAGAAGCCATGATTTAACCTAGAAAAAGCAATGGGCTTATATTCAATACCATTTCTAGACCTTGAACTCCTGTACAAACTGTATCATAAACATAACCTCAGGTCAGGGGAAATATATTTTTGTACACTCTTCAGTCAAATATGTTCACTATTACCATCAAGATACATCTGACTTATCTTAGAAGTTAAGATAATGGTTGAGAGTGATGCTGAAAAGCTGACTCTGGAGCCAGTGGATATAGTTTCAGACCCTTGACCTACCACTTATTAGCTATGTGACTCTGGGAGTTACTTAATTCTCCGAGTGCCTCATCCTGTTATTAGTTAATTGAAATCATATCTATTCCAAAAGGTCATTGTGAGGATAGAGGAGTTAATATACACAGTTCTCAAAACAACGTCTGCAACATAGCATATAAGTGTATTACTATTATTATTAGATGATAGGAAATATACAAAAGTATCCACATAAATAATTCAGGTAAACCATCAAACTACATAATTTTTAGACTCTACAACTTCATGTAAATATCAATATGACCCATGTAAAACTTATATCATTTCAAGGTGTTACAATGATTGGCTAAAAAAGTCAATTTGTGTGTCTATCGGAGGAGGGAGAAACTGTACATGAATTTCACCAGGAATGAGCTCATGTATTTTATCTGCCCTTGGTGGACACAAAGAAATGACTAATTTAAATGTTAATTGATTAGTCTTAACTATTACCAGCAATAAATAAACAAACCTAACCATCTTATTTATCTGGATAACCTGCAATCTTCCATCAGGAAAAAAAAACAGAACTATTTAGAAAAGAAAGAAAATAAGAGGAGCACTGATGCCTGTCCCCAAAGCAAAGTGTGTAAAAAATATTTTCCTCTGATTAGTTCTACTTCTATAGCTAGACATTTCTTTTATGAGGTACAATAGGAGGTTAATGGATCAAATGAGCAGATGGCAATATTTTGGAAATAATGATAACACTTATGCCACAGCCAGAGTCTCAACATCATTGAATGATGTGGTAACTCAGCAGTGGGGAATTGTTCCTGGGGGTACACAGACAATCTGTAGTGTTGCTTCCATTAAGTGGCTGAATGACCAGCTTCTACACACAAACACACACACACACACACACACACTCACACACACACACAACTTACACAAGAACATATCCCATAAAATAAATTATTTAAAACAATTATTGTAAAAAATGCCCAGGAACCATTAATTCTTCAAGTCAGTAAATACCTAAGGAGTGTCAACTTCTTGCTCAGCAATATTGCATAGTACTTCTCAAAACATACTATGTTTAAAATTGGAAATTCATTAAATAATATTAGGAATTATGTGGACAATTACAAATTTATTTAATGTGCATAAGAACAACTACACAGAAGTAAAATATTATTTCACAAATATTGCTTAAGAAAAGTGAATGTAGGTATTCAAACTTTTAAAAAAATGACGCAGGGGAAGATTGGACAAGTTCATTTAGATGCACTCAGTCCCAAAACTCCAATAAAATGATGGCAAATAGATGTTTTAAAAGAAACAAACCTACACAAAAGGAGGCAGAAAGGGCACAATAGCTATATTATGTTGAGAGTTTGAAATCAGAAGGACTAGAGGAAGTTTGCTTAATCAATCCTAGGAAAATCATATCTAAAGGCATCTCTTAGAAAGCTAAGAAACAAGCCACTTTTCACTACAGAACTCCCACAGGTTAGGAGTTGGTAGTATGAAAAATCCTAGACAAGGGAGTGACAATGAAGAAAAACTGAACAACACGTTGTAATTTTTATCAAGATCTCCGATGCCCATATTCTTTCTTTCTTTGATGTCAGGCAACTGTTAATATCCCACTCCTACAAAAGACTGAAGCATTTGCGTCCAAAAGAGTAAAGATAAAGGTCTATGAATAGCGAGGCAGTGCTACTCATAAGAGCAGAGATGGTCTTGAAGATTCCCTAATAAAATAGCCCTGGCAAACCACATTTGAAAGTTATTATCTGCATATAAGAATTTCCAACCATCTCTGGTACCACACTCTTAGGTTTGAGCAGATAAAGAAGGATAGCCAAGTATTTGAGGAAAAAATTCTAATGTGCAAAACAGAAACCAAAATACAAAGGAAAAAAAAAAAAGGAAACCTGGAGAAAACAGAATGATTCATGAAAAACTTCAAATACAATGCTAATATCCTCAGATCAGAGAGGAAATATTTTATTCATGAATCAAGAACTGGATGATGTAAAAAGTACATTCGAAGAACAAAAACAGAATTTAAAAATTATAATATATATTAACAGATATTAAAACCTCAAAAATAAATTGACAGACAAAGAAAAAGAATTCTCCTAGAAAATAGAAAAAAGATGGAAAAATGAGACTATAAAAGTAAATATAAGATGTTTAGAAAATGAATCTAGAGGATTGAACATTTGAAGAACAGCAGTTCCAGAAAGAAAAACTGAGTTAAATCAGGATGGGAAGAAAATATCACCGGAAAAAATACAAAAATATTTTCAGAAATGAAGATAGAATTTCCAGATTTAAAGGGCCACCAGTTTTCCAGACCACACATATGATAGCAATGTGAGAAAAAGTCAAGATCCTAAAATCTTCCACAAGAAAAAATGATTAGCATATAAATGATCAAGAATCAAAATAGAATCAGATTTCATAATAGAAGCAAGGAAGCTAGAATATAATGGAACAATGCTTTCAAAATTCTAAAGATAAATTATTTGCAATCTAGAACTTTATATTCAACCAAACTATCAATCAAGTATGATGGAGAAAAAGATATTTTCAGATATGCATCATTGCAAAAAATTTACCTCACATGTGCTCTTTGCCACAAAGCTACTGAAAGTTGTATTCCACAAAAACAAGGAAGTAAACCAAAATTAGGAAAGGCCCAGGATCTCCCAAACAGGAAATCTATCATGAAAGAGACTAAGGGAAATCCTCAAAATGATGGTGATGGGTGATCTTAAGATAACAGCTCTCAGGAAAGAGCAAGCTCTATAGAGTGAAGTGGCAGAAAAATTCTGGGAGGAATGTCTTAAACAAGATGAAATTAACATAGAACCCACTGGGTATAAACATATTGAGAAGAGAGCTACTAATTGGTTGGTTTTGGGAGCTAAAGTAATGGCACATAAATTATCAAGCACGGTGGGAAAATATCTCACAATTATTAACTCCAGGAAAAGTAAATGACTGTACAGAAAAAGGAAAGCAGCTGTTATTGGCTCAGCTGTCAAAATAATATAAACACTAAACATAGAACTAATCCAAACGATGAGATATCTATAATGGGAAGTGGGCCCCTGTATGACAGAAATAGGATGGGAAAGAAAACTAAATCTTCACTTTGCAGAATGAAGAGTTTATATATAATACCAAAATAAAAAATAAAGAAACAGTAAGTATGTTATTAAGTGAAGTGGAGATAAAAAGAAAAGAAAGTGGTTGCCCTAAGGAATAGAAAATATGAAGATGTGTTCAAGAAAGGATTGACAAAAGTGACAATAATCTTAGAGATGGTCCTAGATATGTCAAAAACCATATATGTAGCATGTGCACTGAAGTGGGGTAACACATATAGCCTATAGAACAATCTATTAGACATGGGCCATCGATGATCTGCCGTATCATCGATGTCAGAGAGTATACATCTCATTGGAGCCTACTGGAAGGATCCTTGAGGAAGGTGGGGTGTGAGATGTGCCATCAAGAGTATGTACCACTATGACAGGTAGAGATGGGCTTAGTGCTTTCCTTTTAGAGAAAATGGCAATAACAAAAGAATGAATGAAAAACATGGGAGTACCATGAAGAAAACCAGGGAACATAGAAGATAGTCACAGATTTGAAGAAAAGAGAAATGGAATGGGAAGACTAGAGTCACTTTTGTAAGGATTTAATATGAGATGCCTGACGGACTTCCAGATGGAGACAGTTAGCTGAGTCAGTGGTGTGGGAGTAGAATTCTAGAAAGAAGTCAGATCTGGTAATAAACACTGAGAGCTCTTCATATAGAGTATTATTCCACCTTCCTTCCTTCCCTCTTTCTTTTCCTTTTTTCCAACCAATATTTATTGAACATCTAGAGATAACAATACAAATAACATCTCTGCACTTACAAAGCTTTCATTCTTCTAGGATGATGCTGAGGAAATGCATGAGATCAAAAAGAGAATGTTTCAAAGAAAGAGGAATGGAGTAGATGACGAGAACGATGATGCTAACACTTCTTCACTGCCCAACATGGTTTGAAGCATGTTTCCTCCTTACTACTCACGTGTGGTCTGCAGACCAGCAGCACCCATATCACCTGGGAGCTCGTTATACATACAGACTCTCAGGCACCACACCTGAACTACTGATTCTGAATCTTCCTTTTATCAAATTCCTATTTGATCTGTATGCACATTATAGTA
Organism: Rhinolophus ferrumequinum; assembly: GCF_004115265.2. Classification (NCBI taxonomy): domain Eukaryota; kingdom Metazoa; phylum Chordata; class Mammalia; order Chiroptera; family Rhinolophidae; genus Rhinolophus; species Rhinolophus ferrumequinum. The sequence continues at coordinate 20,897,474 of NC_046300.1, forward strand.
TGAGAAACTCTGCTTTGCACATTTTTACTCAGTGAATCTCCACACATCCAATGAGGTATATACTATCATTTGCCCCTGTTCTAAAGATGAAGACACTGAGACATAGAGGGTACAAGGGGCTTGAAGCCCAAGGTCACACAGCTATGAAGTGGCCGAGCTGTGATTTGAAGCCATGCCATCAGGCTTGGGCATCTATGCTTGGAATTACCATGCAACACTATCTTTCAATGAGAATTGAATTTTGGCAAAAGTTCTTATATTTAAAGGATAGGAGTAGTAGGGAAAATATTCTAAATGACAGGGTTAGAAAAGATTTAGGAAGCAAGCAAGAAACAGAAGTATCTAATAATCAAAGATTTAAGTTTATAAAGGAAAATATCACATGCCACATCACTGCCAAAAAAAAAAAAAAAAAAGATGAAGTCTATTAGAGTTGCCAGTTAGGAAGTTACCAGTGATGTTTGAGAAAGAGGTGCAGATGGAAGCCTGCCACAGAGCAAGGGGGTGGCAATGCAGTGGAATGCAGACTTATCCTTCAAAATCAGAACTTAAAGAGAGCCACAAGTCTTGATAGCGATAGAAGCAACTGACAGAGCATGGTGAACCCGCCCCCCTGAATGAAATCATGTTCCCTCACTTGGAATGTTAATACTCTACCACCTAAGCATCTCTGCTCTTCCAAGACAACTTCAGAGCTGAGTTTTCTCGCTCCAGTTTGTATATACAAATGTCAAGCTGAACATCTGAGTTAAAGGGTTTTTTATTGGTGTTGAAGCATTACAAAAGTTAAAAATGGAAGAGGGAAATTTAATCTGCTGTGTCACAAATCCACCTTCGTAAATATGTGGGAAAAACATGTTTTCGGAAACTTCCTGATCTATTTCAACATAAAAAATACTTTATATTATTCAACTCTCCACATTTCTGCCCTTTGCCTGCCTCCAAATTTTAATATATTCTTATTTAAGTGAAAACTCAGATAAAAATGAGTGTGAGCAGTCTTTTGTCGTATTTTCCTCATATGCTAATTTACCAGGGAGGTGTGCGACATTACAATTCTGGTTCTTTAAAGTTAATTTTGGAGGTTTTACCTCTTGTTTTTTTTACATGCAAACATGCTAATTTCTGAGGAAATTATTTCTGTTATCATGATCTCATACACCAGAAAATCTTTTTCAAATGCTGCTTTCACATTGTGAAGAGCAAAGTCGCGATGAAGCCCACTAGAAATTATTTCATTCATTGGCACCAGGCAACAGTAAAACAAAGTATTTTGTGGATAGGGTAGTGTGTTCTTAAACCTACATTTTTCCAATTAACGTATCTTTACTATCTGTGGACAATGAGAAATTGAGAGTTTAAGCAATAAATTGGATTAATCATATTAACTCAATATGAAAGACAGATGCATCCTCAAATACTTCATTCCTGTCCAGTGCTAAGATTATCTGTATATTCTCCCTCAGGATCTCACAGGTAAATCAGAGGTGGGCAAACTATGATCCACTGGCCAAATCCGGCCTGCCACCTGTTCTTGTAAATAAAGTTTTGTTGTAACACAACCATGCCTATTTCTTAATGTGTTGTCCATGGCTGATTTACACACTACAGCAGATTTGAGGAGTTGTAACTGAGACCATAGAGCCAATAAAGCTGAAATATTTACTTTAGATCCTTTATAGAAAATGTTTGCAATCCTTGGATAGGGAACATAGAGGAAAACATGGGGCAGAGGGCACAGAGGGCTACCTAGCTGTTTTTCCTTTTACCAAAATATGGAGTCAGCTTTGTAACAAAATAGTTGCCTCAACACCCACATGTATCTCCAATTCCTTTCAAAGTCTCAATGAAATGATAGTAAAGCTGTGCAAAAATAATTCAAAGAAATAACCCACCACAGCACAGAAAAAGGAAGTATGCAATCAGAAATCAAAAAATGTTGACAGATTTCTGTAAGACAGAAGTCAGATGGGTCTTACTGATGCTCAAATCAGATCAGAGAAAATAGTCAGAAGAGGCTTCAGTAGAAGTGGGCACAGTGGTTCCTGGTGGAACCCCCCAGAGGCCCAGGAGGTATAGGGAGGACAAGGAAACTGGGGGTGGGAATTAGGGTAATGAGTTAAAGGACTTACTGTGCACAGCTGGGGCTGGTCAGCCCCTTCAATTTCATATTCTGTTCAGTTGGCTGCAGCAATGAATCCCATCTTAAGCCTCAGGTAGGGCTTTCTAATGAGAAAAATTTATTTGTAAAGAGTCCATTAGTGTGTACATTTAGGACCAGAGGGAGGTATAAAACAAGTATAACGTCATTTGATCAGTGGGGTAAAAAAAAAGGCAGCTTGACCAGGAGATGAAAATAAACTCAAGTACGTTTCCCCAGGTAGAGGATATTGGACATTAAGACTGCTCTGAGTCATATGAGCATTCTCTCTAATTCTGATGGCCTTCCACAAGTAAATACTGCTTTCTGAGGTACAATTTTTAAAGCTCTTATTTCTTAGCCTCCATTACAACTAGAATGCAGATATATGGCTTTAATCGGTTCCTTCGATCAGGTTTTTTTATATAAAGACTTTGGTTTGTACATGACCTACCCAAAGAAGCAGGCTGGGCATAGGACATCCATTCTACTGGTGTGAGTGGCAGCAGAGGTAGAGTGGCTCTAGGTTTCCAAGTGTCAGTAGGTCCCTAATTAGGCCAGTTCTTCAGTGAGTTTCTGGGAACTTTATTTGTTTGTTTGTTTGTTTTGCTTTTCTGGCACTGTCTTCTAGAAACTGATTCTTCAACTCAACAATTGGGTGAGTTATTGAATATCTCAATAAATCCCTTCTTGATTGAACTAACTAGAGTGGATTCTTTGTTCTATACCCAAGAATTCTAAACAATAAAACATCAAAATAAAATGTTCTTTAGCTTGGTAATAGTGCTGGCGCTGGGTCTACCTATATACTTTCTGTCCACATACTCTAAAGAAAAGTCTGTACAAAGGCAGATCCCTTATCCTTATACAAAATTAGCCTTTCCTTTCAGAGCATAAGACTTTTGGGACAGCAGTTCCACAATTGTAAAAGAAATGCAGTCCATTTATCTACACTAATCAATGTAATTCTTCACTGGTAAATATGAATAGTCAATCAAGATTCCTTTGGTATTTCAAGAAAATTCACAATTCCAAAAAGCAAGATCAAAGTAAACAATAGAAACACTGATACAGAGGAAAAAGAAATAATGTACTTTGTACTTTTTATATGCTATTTATTTTTCTCTGAAAAAGGTGAGGAAATAGCCATCCATAACAAACAAGCCACTATAAAAAAAGGACCAGTTAGACAGCAAGCAAGAGATCTTGGAAATTAATAAAATAATTGCAAAATAAAACATCGACTAGAGACACTAAGTGACAGAATGGACACAGATATAGAAAATATTAATGAATATGAACAGATAAAATATGAATAGATAAAAGAAATACAAGGAAAATCCCTAGAACACAGTCCAAAAAGATGAAGAGATGGGTAATACTAGAGGAATCTCAAGAGTCATGGAGGATAGATTCAGAATATCCAAATCTAATCTAAAATTATTCAAAGATAAGAGAACAAACACAATGGAATCAGAAGAAACAAACAGAAGAGGGCTTATCTCAAATTTTTAGAACTAGTGAAAAAAAGTCTCAGGCATAAACATTGAGCATTCCACTGGAAGCACATCCTAAATCTTCCCCAAAAGAAAGGTATGTCATCTTCAAAGGAATAATAATCAAAATGGCATCAATATTTTTTTTTCTCATCAGCAACATTTCAAATAGCACAATAACAAGTATCAGTTAAGACTGACATGGAAGAACTCTGAAAATTTTTCTTTCCACCTCTTTTTTCAAACAAAACAAAACAAAAAAGCAAGCTTGAAAATCTATTCTAGCAAACTGAAGGAGGAATCCAAGAGAAAGAATTCATGGTATCTTCAAAACAATGGAATGACTTTAGAAATGTAATGAAAACAACAACAGCCATAACAACAACAATAAATAATCAAGTAATGGCAGTTAGGACATTGGAGGGATAGATAAAGACTGTCTTCAAGAGAAGCATGGACTCCATTCCATGCATGTGATAATAAGATGAAAGTATGCATTATCCATCAAATGCAGTTCCAAGACGATTAGAAATGAGGCAAAAATATATTTAAAGACAAACCAAGTTTTAAATATGAAACAAACAAAAATGAGGTATTATTTTGAGTAGCTGATGGAGTATAAGAATAAAGAATACATTTGGACACATTTTCTTGGGATCAGTCATTCTATTTTTCATTTTGATTCTGAAGTAAATATATTAATTAAAATGTTATAAATTATATTTATAAAATTTTCAAAGTATAGTATCAACTTATGGATAAAGCATGGAAGAATTAATTATATCACAGAACAAGATATAAAAGGAACAAATCTTGACATGTTAAGATTAGTGGCAGGAGAAGGAAGAGAAGGAGAGAAGTAAGGTCATACTAACTTTTTTCTATTACCTCGTAGGACTGTCCAAAGTTTAGAATCAAGAAATACAGGTTAATTATGTTCATTAAAATGTTAAAATAATATTAACAAAATCAGGGGGCAAAAGGTGTACATCAGAATTATAGCTGCTAAATTCCTAATTTTTCTTTTCAGGAAATCAACAGAAACTGTATGTCTTAGCTCAAGCTGCTATAACAAAATATCATACACTAGCTTAACAGCAGAAACAGTCGTGGCTTAAACAACTGAAACAGTCATACCTCAGTTTATTGCTCTTCACTTTGCTGTGCTTCAAATATTGTGTTTTTAAAAACAATGACACAAGACCCTCCACCAGCAAAAAGATTATGACTCATTGAAGAACCAGATGATGGTTAGCATTTTTTATCAACAAAATATTTTTAATTATGGTATGCACATTGTTTTAATAGACAAAATGCTATTGCACATTTAATAGAATATAGTATATTTTAAACAATAAATTTTATATGAATAGGGAAACCAAGAACTGTGTGACTTGTTTTATTACCATAGTTGTTTTGTTCCTTTTGTCTGGAACTAAATTAGCAATATCACTGAGGTATACCTATTTTTACTTTTTTCACAGTTCTAGAAGCTGAGAAGTTCAAGATCAAAGCACCAGCAGATTCAATTCCTAGTCAGGGCCCTTTTCCTGCTTGCAGATTGCTGCCTTCTCACTGTGTTTTCACATGACAAAGAAAGGGGAAATTCTGTTGTCTCTTCTAATCCCATCATGGGGACTCCACCTTCCTGACCTCATCTGAACTGTAATTATTTGCCAAGGACCCACCTCCAAATACCATCACATTAGGAGTTAGGTTTCAACATACGAAATTTGGGATAACAAATATATTCAGTCCCTAACACTATATAAAAATACAAAATAAAATTATTGCATTATTTTAAATGATTGAATTAAACACCAAGGAAGTTCTGGAATGATTTAAAGACAATTATCTATAAGGAGTGGCTTTAGAAGTGGAAAAGTCAAGACAGGAAGACTTTGTGGCTATTAATTTTATACCTTTCTGTGTTATTAGATATATTTGTACTGTGTGCATATCTTATTTTGTAATTTAAATAATATAAGTGATATAAAGAGCATATTTGTTAGGATAACCAGAACAAGACTTAGATACTCCAAAATGTTTAAATCATCAAAAATAACATAAATGTTACAAACAGAAAAAAATTTACTTTTGTTATGTTTGGCCAGCCAACATATATTTCTTAATGTATATGATTTTAAAAAAATCACAAAATAATGTTTTGTTACCCATTTATTTCTTAGGAAAATATTCTGAAAGTCAACAAGCTTTTGCTGTACTAACATGAAGAACGTAATTACTAGAGCATTTTGTTGGAGAGCAATCATATCCCTTTTCTTCACAATAAAAGCTAAGCTTCTTTTATAAAAGATGGTACCATCCTAATTTATAGATTATTTGCTCTAGTACCCCCACCTCATCAATATCCTCAATCCATTGATACCACATCTTTTTTCTCAACTATGAGGCCTCTTCTACCTTTACTTGCCTCCTTACTCAGCTTAGAGTCCATAGATGATTGTTATAGTTACCGTCCTATAAATAGTTCCAATTCCCTTGTGCCTTTCTACTGTCTTTGTGGTTTCTCCCCTTCACTTTTCAAAGACTTAGGTCCAGAGTTCTCTTTCTTTATTCTTCAAATTCTGCCATCGATCTAGATATCATAGTCCATATGAATGACCCACCTAATATGGTCACCTGTTCAAATGGCCATTTGACACTGACTCCCTTCTCTCCAATGACTTTTTCCTCATGTTACCTCAGCCACACAATCCCCACAGTAAAATCCTGGACTTTCCACATCTGAAACTGTTCGGTCTCTAAAGTCATTTGGTCCATCATCCCCTCTCTGGTAACAAACTTAAATAGGGAATGGATGCACTCTTTTTCTCCTTTTTCCCTTCCTGCTGGTTGGAATGGAGCATTATCTTTGACTATAAAATAGAAGTCAAATAATGGAGATAATAGAGTAACAAACAGAAGGGGTGTGGGACCCTCATAATAGTAGAAACGTTGTACCAGTCTGGGCTTAAAAACCAACTAATTTGAGACAAACTTTACATAAGCTACTATGATTGTGTCTAGGCCCACTAAATTTTAATTCTAGTTTGTTAATATGAATATAAATTCTTGGTCACCTGTTCAAATGGCCATTCAACATTGTCATTCTTAATATAATTTATCATTATAAGTTCACTCTTTCACTCTCCATAACCACGCTTTTACTGCTTTCAAATACCTGAAGTCCTTCTTCCCTTCTCCCTTAGCTCCATCCTAATTTCTTGCTTCATACCTCTTAAAGAATATAATTAATATTGCTACCAATTCTCAGAACTAACTTAAATCTTTACCTATTTTGTTCTTTTTTCCCTCCAATAACATTGGAGGAAGTGAGGCTCCTTCTAGCGAAGGCCAACCCCTCTGCTCTGTAGGTGCCCAGATTCTCACCTTTCTGCCACTCCAGTTATCTCTTTCCACTTGGATTTTCATGCCCCTGCCCCTCACAATTAGTCTCCCAAAGCAGCATTTTAACTTGCTCCAGTTGTTGTCAACTTAAACAAAACTTCTTTCCCATGCCACCTCCCTTCCTAGCTACTATTCTCTCTCTATCCCTCTACACATGAAAACTACGCATAAGCATTATCTTTGTACACTATGCCCACTTTCTCACTGTCCATGAATTAATCAACCCACTACAAAGACAAGTCTTTACCATAAACCTGAGGACATTACTCTTTATAAAAAAAAAACATGCACTTGTAATTTTATAAAAGCCATTAACAACAACCCTTGTATTAATACTGATATCAAAAAATGAAAGGTCACAAACAGCCTGCAATCAGTGGACATTTTTTTGTAATCTTATACTTACTTGACCTTATGTAACCATACTTTCTCTTGACTATTGTGATGAGAAAGTCTCCTGGCTTTTCTCCTATCTCTCAGGCCAGTCATTTTCCATTTCCTTTACTGATTCAGATCTTTTTTATTTTTGAAAGCTCCAGATTATTTGCCTTCTCAGTAATTTTGTATGTGTCGATCCCCTTCCCCAAAACACCTTCTTCTCTTCTCTCTCTTCTCTTCTCTTTGCAAGGCTAACTTTTATTCATCCTTCACCTGTGATTTAAGTAGTACTGTCTCAGACAGGACGTATATTAATACCCACTCTAAAATTGTGTGCCATATTATATTTTAAAGTTTTTGTCCTTTGTAATTTTATACTCATTTTTTATGTTATTCATGTCAGGATTCATACACTACAGTAAGTTCTGTAAGAGCAAGAGCTATGTCTGTCTATTTATTGGTCTATTTGAGCACCGTAATGCATAGAAGAAAGAACCTCTGTAATTATTTGTTGAAAGAATGAATGAACAATTTAGGACGACAAAAACTTGCATTTACCTCTATCGTAATGCAACTACAGAGAAAAGAGAGGGGACATACATTGGTTATTCTAACATTTGTTTCATTTTCTATTGCTTTTTGCCTCAAAGATCAACAAATATGTTTGGGGAAGCGTATATTAAAACTCTTTGTATTTTCTGTTCAACTTTTCTGTAAGACTAAAACTCCTCAAAATATAAAGTATATTAATTAAAAAAAAAAAAAAGAAAGAAAGAAAGAAAAAGAAAACCACCACAGTTTAGTAGTGAAGAGCATGGGTTATAGTCAGACTACCTAGTTCAAATCCCAGCTCTGTGATTCAGAAGCTCTATGACTTTGGGCTATTTCCTTAAAGTCTCCCTAAAGGTAGCATTGTTTTTGTTTGTTTTAGTTTGTTTTGTTTTAATGTTTTGGTCACTGTTTTTTTTCCACAGCATCAAGAAAAATTCCTTACCAGTATCATGCACTCAATAAATAACTACTGAACAAATGAATACACTTTAAAAACAACAACAACAAACAAGTCTCAAACCTAGCAACACAATTTTGTGGCAAGGTGGAGAGTTTTCTGTTTATAGAATCCACATTATTTCTTCATTTGCCAGATGGTCAGTCATTGGCATCAAAACCATGTGTTTATATTCCAAGATTTTCTCCAGTTCACGTTTCTGTGTTTCAAAGCTTCTTCTATCTAACAACAACAACGCAAGTTTTCACATCCACCTAGAGTTTCCATCAAGAAAGCACTTCTTGTGAATAGAAACCGAAAGGCATCCTTCATGTCTTCGTGGACAAAGCAAGTACTTCGATCTACCAGTTTGCTGCAATTGCAGAAAACAACAAAGTTTGACAAAGACCAGCTGAAAGTGAACCATGTAGACTCAGGCTCCAGCTTGCAGAAAGCCTTGGTAGCACCCCAACTTCAGAAATGTCTCAAGGAGACAATCTACTGCTCTTGTCTAGTAATATCATGTGTATGAGTCCCGGGAGAGTAGAGAAAAAAAAATAATTAATGTCTCTGTCTTGAAATTAGAATGAATAGGATAGCTAATATGCAGGAGCTTGCCAAGACCAAAAGCATGTTCCACAAAACTTGGCAAAAAAAGAGAAGTTGGCAAAGGAATCAAAACATTCTTACTATGCAGGTTGGGATCACGCTGAATTCATGTCAACAAATCATAGTTCTCTAAGGCCCAGCTCAGCAAATTTATGTTGTTTAAGAAAGAAAAGCAAAGTGCTATAGACAGTACAGTTATATTAAATACCCTCAGCTTCATGCAGCACATGGGGAACATTCATCCTGGTATTTCAAAGTTGAGCAAAGTTTTTTTCAAGATTCTACTTCTAATAAATCAAACTGCCAAAGAGAGAGACAATTCATCCTATTTAAAATGTTAACCCTTGTTGTGGAAGAAAAAGAGAATCATGCAGTACAATCCTAGGTAGACAGTGTTATAAGAAAACTAGTCTTCCTGCATCAGTCCTGTTTGAGCCTCCGCTTGTGTCACATTTACTGATGCCTGATTGGCCAAAAGGAGGTCAGGCGGCCAAGCTTACAGTCAAAGTGGGGGCTACACAAATGTGTGAAGATGGGAAGGTGTGATTCACAGGGAGCCATTACTCTAATAATCTATCCATTGTATTTATGCTACTTGCACCCTTAACAGTAACAGATTTTATAGCCTATATGACAAATGAGTGTCACATCCTAAATCACCTGATCTCAGATATAACTTACTTTCCTCAATATGAACTATCATAGGCATTTCAAATTTTATTTTCTTATATGTTACTATGGAATGGCTCCATATCCATCCGTTCTACTGTTGGATAATGTGACTAAGATATACAAAACCACTACTGGCTGGTTGAATTATTGATCACCAAGGGCCTCTTAGCTCCACAAGCATTTTTTTTTTTTAATTAAAGTTTATCCCTCCCCAACTTTATTAAGGTATGATTGACAAATAAAAATTGTATATCTGTAAGGTGGACAAGTTGATGATTTGATATATGTATGTATACATTATGAAATAATCGTCACAATCAAGCTAATTGACATATCCATTACCTAACATAGTTATTATGTTTTTGTATATAGTGAGAACACTTAAGATCTAGTGCCTTAGCAAATTTCAGGTATGCAGTATAATATTGCTAACTATAGTCACCATGCTGTACATCTGATCTCCAGAATTTATTCATCCTGCACAACTGAAACTTTATACCCCTTGACCAACATCCCATTTCCCTCTTCTCCCAGCTCTTGGCAACCTCCATTCTACTTTCTGCTTTAATGAGTTTGAATATTTTAAATTCAATCTATAAGTGAGATCATGTAGCATTTGTCTTTCTGTGTTTGGCTTAATTAAATCAGCATAATGTCCTCCAGATTTATCCTTGTTGCAAATGACAGGATTTCTCTGTTTTTTAACACTTGATAATACTTCCAGGCTCATTATGGCATTATTCATAATAGCCAAGATATGGAAACCATCTCAATGTCCATTAACGGATGAAAGGATAAATAAAATATGATATATAGAATGGAATATAATGCAGTCTTAAAAAAGAAGGAAACCTACAAGTGGTTTTGAGCTACCTGTGGATAGCTAACAGCTCATTACTGACAGGTGAGATGGGATGACAATGTGGCAGTGACAGATGACATTTCCAAAGGTTTGGGGACTGGGAGGTCAGATACAAATCGAAGTAAATGGATCAGGAAAGTGAATAATTGTTAAACAGCCTGGTCTCTGTCATATTCATAATTAGCAGAAATTATTCCTGTTACCTAAATACGAACATAATATTTTAGTATCATTAATTTGCACTTAAAAAGAGATGGATGAACTTAATTTGCACTTAAAAAGAGATGGGACATCATATGTGCATTTAACTAGTAGAAACTCTACATCCTGGGACAAAAAATTGAAAATAGTGGCTGGGTTACTCAATCATTCATTCAACGAGTGTAGGAAGCCTGTGTAAGATATAACCCCAGTGTGAAAACAAGCTCTGAAATACAGTTACCATCCAAATGGTCTAAAATTCCACTTGACTTGGTTTGGAATACAAACTTTTTTTTCCCCTACATATTCCATATGGTGCTCTCTGAGGGGACATTTTAGCAACCTGGATAGTATTAGTGTCACTACTGTCACTAATTTCACTTTCCAACTCAAACAAATTTATTTGGGGGGAGGAGTAAAAAGGGGGAACTAATGATGAACATGGAGCAAGTATCTTGCCACTAACCCTCCTCTCATATATTAAAAACACTGAAAAGGCAGGGAACAATCACATGCAACTCTTTCATCCTATAAACAGAGAGCCATCCCACATTTGTCTGAAAACAAATGCTAATTTTAGTCCCTCTGGTAGGGTCTGTGATTGGCTCCATATGTCTCCACAGTGAGACATGGTAAAATTCTTACAGTTCAATTTGTTTTAACCCAGTTTGTTTTTCTCCCAATTGCTAGCTGTGCATCTTCTAAATTCTCCGACATAGCCAAGGAAGAAGAACAAAAGGTTTCCCAATGTTTTTTCCTTCTTTTTCTTTCTGAAATCAATGCCACTGTCAGCTTTTCAGACATTGTAGGGTAAAGAGAGAGTTCTAATTTGTTCTGAGAGTATTTAAATTGGCTGGAAAGACATGTTTGAATGTGTGGTAACTTTCAGGCTGACTTCTAAAGAACTTTTTTTCATGACAAAGAGATATTAGTGACTGCCTCTCAGTCTTAAACTTCCAAGGTAATAATACTTTCAATGCTTATGAATTGATATGAAATCATAGTAAACTCAACCAAAAATGTCTAGGAAGCCAATCAACTGAAAATGTTTTTGCAAAATAGTTGGAATTTTGATCAATAGGGTATAACAACTGGTAAGATGGAAAATCACTTCCCAAGACAAGATATTGGCAAATATCATTTTTCCAGGACAATCTGTTCTTCCAAAATAGTTTCTCACAAAGCTGTTGAAATTCAGGCATCTCTCTACTGAACATTATGGAAAAATCATATTTTGTTTAATATTATATGTGAATACGATGCAATTTGAACTATGAAAGAAAAGGGAAAAGACAAAAATCTCTATCACAGAAATAACCTATTTCATTGCTCTCAATTCTACTTTCGAAGTATTTTAAGTGAGAAGCAGAAGTTGCTGGAAATGCTGCAATCGTTTAAAGAAGAAACATTAAAATAATATAATAGGGCTGTGCTCTAAGCAAGAAAATTATCTTCTCGTGAGGAAAAAGAAACAAATAGTATTTTCCATTTCTCCTCTGGTAGAGCTTGATTGAATTAACTCAAGCTTCAGATTGAGAGTTTAGGTACTCCTGCTTGAAAACTGAGTAGTCTTTGGTAAATAAATCTAATGGAGACTACAAAGGAAAAAGAAAATTGCCAGAAATAAGATGCTCAGTTCACCTAGGACTAAGCAGAAATACATTTTTTAAATGCTCAGCAAGTTAAAATGACCCGGAGAGCTGGGAAAGTTTTCTACTCTAGTCTTTGGCTGAAATACAAAAGCAGAGGAAAACCATCCACTTCTATCAGTTACAGAATACAAGGATGCAAGGACTTTCCTCTTCACCTTTTTCTTCTTCACAGTGATGAAAAGTGCAAAGTGTTGTCTAGGTTTGGTGTGACAGCCAAATCAACATGAACCATTCCCTGTGTTTAAATCCCATTAAAAAAACGTTATAGCTCCTGAACATAAACCTGTGTACATACTGGCAGGCTAATTTTTTTTTTTTTTAATGGACACAAAAAATGTCCCTTTACCTTTATAAGAAAGACAATTTTAAAGAGCATTTATTAGCTACAAATGATAAATGTAAGTAATGGGAAAAGTATTACAAACCTATTACTTTCTATAATTTATTAATTGAATTAATATATTATAGATTGTGAAAATTCTATAAATTTTGCTTGTGCATGTATAATCAACTTACATCTCCTTCAAATGCATGTTAATAGATACACACACACACGCATGCCAATAAACATATATACAGATACAAACATAAAATAGACTTGTCTTCTTTATGTCAACTCTGTGATTAGTTTTCTACATTGTAACTTCTCACAACATTGGAAGGATATAAGCCTTCTTGCCCAATTTCATTTGATTCCTGTATTTTAGGCATGTAAAATGTGGCTTTAACACAAAAGATCAATAGGTTTCATCGTGCCTGCCAACTCTCTTCCATTGCTAATGTCTGTCTGAGGCAAAGAGTTGAGATGGATTCTGAGGTCAAATCTAAATTCAGCCAAAAAGGGTATTATAATCAATGAATGATGCCCTCTCAGATAAGGAGTGGGTAGCTAGCTAGTCGCTCTCATTTTTAATTGATCTCTCTCTAATTTTTTTTTTTTTTTTTTTGCTTTAAGAGACATGGCAAGACAGACCTCAGAAGACAAACCAGCAACTAACCAAAATTGACAGGTGTTGGTTCTATGGGTGTTGGGTAGATAATTGCAAGAAGTGGAGAGGTGTGGAAAAGCAGGTACATCCCATTAAGATAATGCAATCTGTAACTACATCATTCAGTTCAATATTTGTTTAACTGAATATTCAATTTATCATGATGAAACCTTTTAGACAGGGCACGAATACCTACCACTGGCCAACTCACTGTGATCAATGGAAGAAAGTCCACATTTTTGGGTCAATATTCACGAAGCTAGACTTCCCTTTTCTAGATAATTAATTCAGGAAACATCTCTAAGCCTGATAGTCACGTTGACATCCCAAAGAAACAACTCTAACATGGCCTGAGGCGTGGTCAGCAGACCCTCTACATTCCCTACAGAGCCTGCACTTCCATTAAAGAGCGGGACTTCAAAGGCTGTAGTCTTTTTACAGTCCAAAAGATTATACCAATAAAAGCAGGGAAAAGGCCCCTCCATTGTCTTGTCTCTTTTCTCTAATGCTCCAGGGCTCCTCCATTGAAGAAAGGCATGACCTTTTATGGCTTTCTCTGGAGGCCACTCATGTCCAGAAACTTCTAAAGAAGATTAACTGTCCACACTGTTCCTCAGAAGAAATGAATGGCAGGTGGGGATGAAGGTAAACAAAATTTCAAAGTTTTGTAACTCGTTTGCAGCACCATATTTTAAAATCATCAGCTGTTAATAAGTTACAAGTTTAGTTGTTGACTTTCAGGAAAATTATAGACTCTAAATTATTTTATTTTGAATAAATCTATTCAAAATAAATCTATCATAAATCTATTGACCATATAAAAAATGATTTGGTAGAGGCAGGGAGGGAATTCTTTTAGGTATGCAATTATCATCTTCATATCCTGGACAGAGTAAAAAGAGTTTGGCATTCCAACTCTATTTATCATTCCTTACATTAAATAAAATAAAATCTAGAGATTTTCAGCAGTGGTGGTATACCTTATTGTCCTTAGCTGTTAAATCAATAAAATATCATATGTTTTGAAAGGACAATATCAACTTCAGCATTTGGTCCATAGTAGGTATTAAACAAATGGCAGTCACTATTATTTTATTAACTTTTGTACAAGGATAGAAGTTAAGCCATGTATTTATAGAGCTACCTAAGTGAGTTACTTACTTCCTTAACCAGGTTTTTATGTCATAAAAATTTATGGAGACATTAAGTTCAGCTCCTTTGTCATAATCCAAGTTTTTAGATTATTTTTTTAAAGATCATATTCTTCTTCTCTTTCTCCTTCTTCTTCCTTCTGTCCCTTTCATTTGGGAAAACTTCTGCTTGTCCACCATTCGTAACTCAATCTAGACCTTACTTCTTTTGAGAAGCTTTCTCCCTGTCACCCTCTTCCCATCATTCAGGGTGGGTATCACTTCTTTCTCATATCATTTTGGTTATACATTTATCATACTTTCCATTAACGTGTTATAATCCTTTGTTTTACTGTTTTCTCCCCACGAACTCTGAATTATGTCCACAGTACCAGTGGACATAATGAGTGTTTAATAAATGCATAATGAGTGACTAAATGTCAATTCCCTTTTAAAGAATATCACTATAATTCTATTTAAGTTGGAACTTTCCTCAACATTTGCTTAATATCTTCATCAAGATAAAGAATAAAAAACGAAATCTACTCATCATTTCATACCTATCAAGCACCATGGTAAGAAATTTATTTGTAATATATTATTAAATCCTCTCAAAAACCCTATAGAGAAGGTTCTACCATGATCACTAAAGAAAGAGAAACTGAGCCTTGGATAGCAAAAGTAACTTGATTAAGGATGAAAAATTAGTGAATGGCTGACTCATAATTTACACCTATATGTTCTGGCCCCAAAGTCCTGCATAAACCACTAAGTCATACGGCATTCTACAAAATTTCCCAGTTTGCAACTCAAATCCTGTTTAAGGTCAATCGTAGTAGGCATTAAAACACACACCTACACAGACATACGCATGCAAATAAAATGCTAGAAAATAAATCAAGACATAATGATAATACTACAGATTTTAGCATAAAAAGTCTTCGAGGCAACCATGGACTAGTTTCAGGATTTGTGAATTCTGTAGCATCTCAAAATTTGAAGTAAGGTGGCAGATGGGAACTAGGAAGGTTTCTGTTGATGCTAACTTGCCTTGATTTGAGGGGAGGGGAAACCCACAGGCAAACCAAGTAAAGGAACTCCAGATGGACTCCATTGTTTTGGGTGAGAAGGCAGATTGATGGCACATGAAAATTAACTCCAGAAAGGCAGAAATAATATGTGTCGGCAAAGCATCAAATCAACTCTCAGGAGCAGCACTATGGGTTGTTTTTAAGCTTAGTATAAAAACTCAGTTCACGGTATTTCACTGTCACAGAAGTATAACATCTGAATGCAAGAGAGTAAATATCACAGAATGATAACTTTTTGCTTGTAACTTGCATCTGTCAACAGCTGGGCTCTAAACTGACCAAATGTTCTATAGAGAAAATAGTTTGGAGTTATTTTGAAGTTACTTTGATGATGTTCTTCACCGTGAAAAACCAATTTTCAAAAAGCAAACAGGATGCTTGGCAGAATGTGAAAAGGGAGAGAAACTAACACCGTGCTGAAGAATTACATTTGATTTCACTCCCTGTGCCTTAGAAGTGAAATATCCTAGACTGACAGTAAATAATCTTTTTCTCTATAAAAAGCAATGTTTGGACCAGTATCCAAGGACTTCAGAGAAGTACAGTAGGAGATGTGCTCATACACTTAGATTTTATGAGGTGACAAAAATAATTAATAATTTCATTTTTGTTAATAGAAGACACTGAGAAGTACTGTTTTAATACAATTATGAGTTGCGGGGGAATAGGAGAGAAGATCTGTTTTCTCTGCAATTTTCTTGTCTTCTTATGCAATTTTACAAAGCAAGAACCAGGGTCACGGGGAGGTAATGGCAAATAAACAAAATATACAAAAGGAAAATTTTCTTCTCCACAGGATATAATCAGCTTGTGGCATTCAATGTCGCTGAAGGTCAGAGTGTCAAATACTGTGGCTGAAGTTAAAAAGAAGCTGAATATTTTAAGGTCAACAGGAACAATGACAAGGGGGTAGCTAAGTGAGGGGTGATCAAACCTGAAGCCAAGATATGAACAAATAACCTCAGAGGTCTTAAAAGCTTTGGTTTAGTTTCTACGCATTTCTACTAGACTGGCAATCTGACTGGGCTGTGAGCCTTCAAGGCCAAGCACAGTCTCACCTGACTGCTTTTCTTTATGTATTTTTATTTATTTTTTTATTAGTTTCAGGTGTACAAAACAAAGCAATGTAATAAACATTTACACCCCTCACAAAGTGATAACCTCCCCCAATCTACTACCCCTTGACATCATATACAGCTATTACAATACCATTGACTATATTCTCTATGTTGTACTCCATATCCTGTGACATACATACATACATATATTTGACATTCAATATCATTCAGCTTTAGCTTCAGGTGTACAGCACAGTGGTCAGGTGTCTACACAGTCCTTGAAGCGGTCTCCCTAATAACACAAGTGCCCATCTTGCACCCTACATAATCTTTACAACATAATTGATTATATTCCCCATACTGAATTTCATATCCCCATGACTATATTGTGACTACTAACTTGTACTTTTTAATCCCTTCACCTTTTCCCCCATCCCCATTCTCCTCCCATCCAGGAACCATCAGTTTTTGGGTGTTACCCCCCCTATATCTCTGAGTTCATTTCTGTTTTGTTTGCTCATTTATTCTGTTCTTTAGATTCCACAGACGTTCTAGCCACAGCAATCAGACAAGAAAAAGAAATAAAAGGCATTCAAACTGGAAAGGAGGAAGTAAAATTTTCATTATATGCAGATGACATGAAGCTATATAGAGAGAACCCCAAAGATACCATCAAAAAACTATTAGAACTTATAAATGAATTTAGTAAAGTAGCAGAATACAAAAGTAATATTCAGAATCAGTCACATTTGTATACACCAATAACAAACGATCAGGAAGAGAAATTAAGAAAACAATCTCATTTACAATTGCTTCAGAAACAATAAAACACTTAGGAATAAATTTAACCATGGAAGTAAAAGGCCTGTACTCAGAAAATTATAAGACATTGAAGAGAAAAATTAAAGAAGATACAAATAAATGGAAACATATAGCATGCTCATGGGTAGGAGGAATTAACATAGTTAAAATGTCCATACTACCTAAGGCAATATAGAGATTCAATGTAATCCCTATCCAATTACCAATGACATTTTTCACCTGACTTCTTTAGCAGCTTTGGAGGCAAATATCAATTTCAGCATCAGAGAAATGACATAGGACACTTCCATCTTCCTACTAATCCAATGATATCCTTTGCTTATTATTGACAGACTTCCATGAAGAGTGGTCTTTCTTACTAGTAAAAAATTAATGCCAGTTAAAACCATTTAAACCATGAATTGTTTAGGCATAGCTTAGAAATCAAAGGGACTTCTTTAAGGAAATCTGTGGGGCTTGTTTTGCTTTTCACTGTATATCAATTTCTGGTAAGATAAAGTTTACACTTCCTCTTTTAGAAACATAATTTTGATATATACATTCCATTTTTAATGTCCATAAAAGGGTACTATTTGTTGTTGATTTGGGTTTTAATATTAAAAGAAAATCTTGAAAGGTAATGGCGGTGGGTAGAATTATGTCCCCGCCAAGATGTCCACGTCCTACTCCCAAAAATTTGTGAATATATTGCCTGAAATAGTAAAGAGGACTTTACAGATATGATTCAGGATCTTGAGATAGGAAGATTATTCTAGATTATTTAGGTTAGCTTTATGTAAACACAGGGGTCCTTATAAGAGGGAGGCAGTATTGACAGAGTCGGAGAAGGTAATACGATGACAGAAGTAGATGTAAGAGAGAACGAGGCGGGGAGAAAGAGAGAGAGAGAGAATGAGATTTGAAGATGCTATGCTTCTGGCTTTGAAGATAGAAGAAGGGGTCTCAAGTCAAGGAATACAGACAGCCTCTACAAACTGGAAAAAGCAAGAAAATGGATTTTCCCCTTGAGGTATCAGAAGGAATGGAGTCCTTCCAGCATGTTGATTTTAGAGCTTCTAGCCTTCAGAAATGTAAGATAACAAATATATGTTGTTTTAAACCACTCAGTTTGTGGTAATTTGTTATAGCAGAAATCAAAAAAACAAATACAGACTTTGACACTGGAAGTGGGCTGCTGCTCTAAAAAACAACTAGAAATGTGGAAGGGGCTTTGGAATTGGACTATAAACAGAGGCTGGATAAATGTTGATGACCATGGCAGAATAAGCCTACTTTGCCTTAAACAAACTGTAGGTAAGAATATGGATATTAGTGACTCTGCTAATGAGGATTTAGATGAAAGTGAAGAACACAGTGGAGAAAACCTGTATTTTCTTAAAGACTATTTAAATCGTCATAAACTGACTGCTGGTAGAAATATGAACTTTAAAGGGCTCAGAAAGAAATGTTAGCAAGGTCTCAGAAAGAAATGAGAAATATGTTTTTGGAAACTGAAGGAAAGGGGATATAATGCCAGAAAGCTTAAATGAAATTTGTCCTATGACTATATGGAAAGTGGAAGTTCTAAGTGATAACTTAGGGTATTTAGCTGGGGAAATTTCCAAGCAAAGCATTGAAGGTATGGCCTGGTTTCTTTTACTGTTTATAGTAAAATGTAAAAGAAAAGAGAAAACTGAGGAAAAAAAATCTTAAGCAAAAAACAACAACAACAAAACAACAACAACAAAAAACAGGACTTGAAGATTTTGGAAATTCTAAGCCAGTCCAGATGTCAAAAAAATGTGTGATTTTAGGACTTCTGAACTATAGAACTATAAGATGACAAAACTGAGGCATTTTAAGCCACTAAGTTTATGGCAATATGTGGTAATCAGAATCCTATGCCCTCTGAGACATAGGATTCATTGATGAATCTCCTTAAGACGGACACACACCATTGCCTCATTCTTTTACTTAAGAGCTGGAAAGTTTAAATAAGTCTATGGTGCATATAACAACTGCAGCATCAGCAAACCACCCCCAAAACTGAGTGACTTAAACACTGTGATATATTATTTCTCATAAGTCTAAGGGGGTCACCTGGGAAGTTCTCATGGGCTCACTCCTGAGTCTGCAGTCAGCCAAAATCTGTGGGATTCTGTCTGGTCTAGAATCTGGGATGACGTAGCTCTTTTCCACACTGTATCTCTCAGCAGGCTTGCCTGGCTTGTTCTCATGGCAGTGACAGGGTGCCAGAAGAGAAAACAGAAGCCTGCAAGGCCTCTTGAGGCCAAGACTCTGAAAAGGCGTACCATCACTTCTGCTAACCAAAGCAAGTTTCACAGCTAGCGCAGATTAAAGGGATTGGGAAAGAGATTCCACCTCTTTAAGGAAGGAGCTGCAAAGCCCCAAGAAAGCAGGTTACAGGGATGGGTGAAAAAAATGGCAGTATTTTCACACCACAATATTCGTAACAAAAACAATGATAATCTTCAAATGGAAGTTATGCCCAGGAACCCAGATATACCTGCAAAATATCAGTTTTTGAAATCATTCAACTAATAGCATGGTCCAGAGTCTAGAGAGGGAGGATAGAAGGAGGCAGAAAGAGAAAGAGCAAGAGACTGAATCAATGATATAATCAAGCTATGCGTGGGTGGCAGAGCCAAGAAAGAATACTACAGAAATTGACTGTTACCCTACGGTGGGAATGAGTCACTGACATATTTTACTACTGCTGGTGTGGCTTTTTCCTTGTCACAGATACAAAATTTCTCTGATCATCAATGGCATTGCTGCTATTTGCACAAATAATCTTCTGATGTATTGATGATCATTACTAGGTTTAGTTTGAGTCTATTACATAATCTTTCTTTTAAAAAGAATTAACCTGCATAATAAACTCTTGAATGGAAAAAAAATATACATGTAATTAGCCTGAAAGTCATTTAAAATTGAACAGGGATTTGAAATAAGATCCATCATATCTCGTTTCTAATTTCCTAGCAAAAATATTACACAGAAATCTGGAAGAATAAAGACGTGAGCGGCACCACAAAATGCTATAACAGGGCGATGTGTGAAAGACTAGAAACACTTTTACCCAAAGGAAAATTTGATAACTCATAGCCTCCCACTTCCACCATGATTTCATAAAGAATAATTCAAGATGCGTTGCCTAGATCAACAGCAATAGACAATGTTGTAAAAATGATGAAGAGTCTATCACGGTTTAAGAGCTGAGTTCTACCTAAATTGATTTTAATATCATTTAGACTTTTCCAGACAAAAACTAAGATTTTTTTTGAAACTATTATAGCCTAATAATAAACACGTCCATTTGCATGCATCTAAAAAGCAATATGCAAGTCATTTTAATAAAAGTTATCCAACCCATGAGGTAGATATTATTGTCACATTTCAAAGTGATTAATTAATTTATGTATGGTTATACCACAACTAAGTTGTAGGGTTAGGATTCTATCTGAAATCAAAGGAAATCATCTTTTTGCATCCTTATCCTGCCTCCTATGCCTATGTAAATGTGGATGTGACACACAAAAGAGCAAAACCCAGAGATGCTAGAGACAGAGGTGTGTGTAGTAACTTCTAGATGTTTTCCAGTCTAATAGTAATTAATGGGCTCACCAAATCTCTCCGATCCCCACCTCTTGGACACATGGTAGCTTTACACCCTTTTTCTCTTGTCATTGGATGGGGTCAAATGACTAGATCTGAACACAGATGAAAGAAGGGAAACGTGAGTCACTTCTAAAGCACAGAATTTAACTATCTGATGAAAGAGCAACCAAAATTTTCCTTTGTCCCTGGGCAGTGGTCAGTAATGTTAAACTTGCTGGATGTGCCATCAGCTTGGGTTCCTGAGTGACTCCAATGAGAGCAATGAAAGAGCCCTGCTACACACGATAGGCAGGTACTGTCAGCCAAAAATAAACCTTTGCAAATTTAAGCCTCTGAATTGGTGATGACAGCAGCATAACCTAGCATATCTTTACTGATGTTCATTTTTGTCCAAGAGAAGATCCTTTGGAGGTTGCACCAAATCCATATACTACTCCACCTGTGAAGAGTAACCCACTAATCTCAACACCACAAAAAAACACAGGAGTAGCTTAACCAGACATATTCAAATATAAGCAGACCTGATCTATGCATAAATCAAATAAGAAGGCATTGCCAGGAAGTAAAACACAATATGGGACATGACATTGTTTCTCATACAATCAATGGTAAAGTCAGTTTTTCTTTTTTTTTAATTTCTAATTTGTTAGAAGTTAACAATATGTTATCTTGCCATGTGAGTTCATGTGACCCCACTGGCTAGTTCATACCTAGTGACCCCCTGTGATTCCTCATGTGAATTTGACAACACCCAAACTGTTTGATGAGGTGTGTATTCTTAAATTGCTACAGAATTTTCAAAAAACTTACTTTCAACTCCTATAACTAAGTCATTGCAGATCGGTCATCAAATGTCTGTGGTCCTTCATCAGTCCAGGTAACCACACATTGAGTAGCACTGCTTAACCCAACAAAACTTCCTTGATTTGTGTTTAAAAGTGAACTTTGCATTTGCACAACCAGAAACTTGGAATTTTCCATAGTTGGTTGAAAAAACCAACCAACCAACCAACCAAACAAACAAACAAAACGACATAAGGAAACTGTGTTGAATAGTATTGGATGGGAACAAGACGAACACTCTGGGGAGCGTTAGCAGAACTTTGGTGATGGAAGGGCGATCTCAATGCCGTGGGTCACAAACATTTCTCTTCGCTGTACTTACTAAGCATTTTACCATTCATAATGGGAAAGACTTAATAGTTAAGTCAAAACATTGTGCATATTACTTACAGTTCATTGCACAGAAATCTTTAATAGAGACAAAGAAAACTCGTTTTCACACCCTAGGGTAGGTCTGGTATTCTCAGGTTAGCTTCTGTGATCTTAAATAATTGCAGTTATAGGAGTGCTAACCAAATTGCATAGATGAATCTGAACAGTGGACCCAAGATTAACAATTGTTAGAAGAATTTTGAACAGACAGAGCAAAACAACTTAAAAAGGTGCCTTAGCATCATTTATTCCCATTTAAGCATACTACACATTAGGACTTTTATCTGAAAATGGATGTCCATGGGTACATGAACACACAACATACACATATTACATCTATGTATATATATACACCAGGGTTTTACGACCTCAGCACTATTGACATTCTAGGCCAGCAAAGCTTTGTGATGGGAGCTGTTCTGTGCATTGGAGAATGTTTAGGAGCATCCCCGGACTCTCCCACTTGATGCCAGTAACATGGCCCCAGCTGTGATAACTAAAAATGTTTTCCAGATATTGCCAAGTATCTCACGGGGAGGAAAAACTTGTCTCTGGCTGAAAATTAATGATATACACTATGCATATATCTGTCTTAGTCCACGGATGACTATAACAAAATACCACAGACAGAATAGCTTATAAACAACAGAAATGTTTTTCTCTCCGTTCTGGAGGCCAGAAGTCCAAGACCAAGGTGCGAGCACAGTAACATTCTATGGTGAGGTCACTTTTCCTGGTTCCTGGATAGCGCCTTCTTGCTGTGTCCTCACGTAGTGGGGGACGCTAGGGATCCTTCTGGAAACTCTTTTTTAAAGCACTAATCCCTTTGGTGAGGATTCCACCTTCGTGACTAAGCACCTCCCTGAGGCCCCAACTACTAATACCATCATCTGGGGGGTAGAATTTCAACATGTAAATTTTGAGGGGGACACCTTCATTCCATATCAATATCCTTTAGCAAGCAATTCTATTAATTTCTTGGGAAAATTTGCATAACTCCATCATGATTCATTAAAAAGCAAACAAGTATATTCTTTTCATCAAAGCAAGTTGGGACAAAACATTCAAAGCATCACTTACTTACATTATGTCCTAATTGGGTTTTCAACACACTGTATCAGGTAATTTGTATCAGGTTTCTGCGAAGCAAAGTTCCACATATCACTCAAAAATAAATGCTAGATATAAAATATTTAAATGATTCAAAGAGGACAGGAAGGGAAAAATAATGTTGAGACACGTGAGTTGTGTATCTACATTCCAAAGTGTGGGAATACCTGTCAGAAGACATTCTTTAACTTCCCTCTCAGGACTGGAGGCACTGTGCCTTTAAAGAGAGCCAACTGCAGTCACCTGCATAATTCTCATGGAATGTGGACTGTTCTGGGATTCTGTCTAGTCAGGCCTCTGGCAGAGCTGTGGCAGCTTTATTTGTGGGCAGGAAGCCTCCTCACATGTCTGCTACTTTATCCTTAAGAAAGTTGCCATGGAGACTGGCATGGAGATGGCAGTAAGCCAAGTAGAGAGAGAGAGGGTTTTAAGTTGAAAGAAACACACACACACATGCACACACACACACACACACACACACACACACACACACACTTATGCTCTTACTCACACATACTCCCAAAATAAACACAGCCTGTGTGTACATAATCAACTTTTGAAAAATACACTTAGTGTCACTGCCTATTTGGGTAAATGGCTAAGCCATTGTTTCTTTCCTAACTTGCCCAAAGAAACATCACCAGATAAGGAGCAGTTAATGAAGTAGGAAAATAGCACCTATTAAAAGTAATCCATCACAGCTCGTGAACACCCAGCTAGTAGGCATTTGACTGCAAAATCTGTTTGCTTGGAAAAGAGAGTCATGGATAGAAAAGTAAAATGATACGGTAAATGAAGAATTCTTCATTTGGTGAAAAACAATGTTATTTAGTCAATTTACAAAAAATGGTCCAACATTTCCTTTTATTTGTACACACAAAACATAAACATAACACAAAGCTTTGCAGATTTGATTTTTAATTTTGGAAGGACAGCTGAACTGGGACTTTGTTTAGCATTCTGAACAGCCTCAGATTTTATCCAATATTTGGTGGTTAGAGTACTTCCGACTACAACCTCCATCTCAAGGTATTTTGTCAAACATGATGATAATATCCTGAAATATGTCTAAGTTGGTGAGAGGGAAATGCAGGAAAGTCCATAAATGCTTCACTATTCGCTAAAACAGCATCAGAAACTTGTATACTATTAGTGTATAAATCACTTAGTGTTTATTTAGAGAGTAAATTTCTGCATGCAGTAAATTTATTAAGATCACAGTTTCAATATGCTTTTATCCCAGTATACACAATATGCAGGAAAGCATTTCTATAATTCAGATTATTGGGGTGAGAACCATTCAAACAATCCATCAAACAGTAAGGGAAGTGAGAGAAGAAGTTTGCAAGATGAAACTTTTTTGCTTCTTATGAAAGTCAGGTTGACTGTCCAAAGACTGGAGGCTTCTATGCACGACCAATGTATGACCAAGTAACCTAATCAGAAAACAGTGACTATTATGGACTGTATGGTCTCTTTTCCTCTCTCCCCTAAGGACATATTCCCTTGCAGATATTGCTATGTGGGCTTCTGTACCCCTGGTAAACTGACCCAAAGCAGCTGACTTAAGGTTTAAGTTGAAGCTTTGTTTTCCAGGTTTGGGGAACACTGCAGTCTCACTTTATAATCACTGCACATATGTCAAACCCAAGTGTTTTATAGTCCTCCTGATGACCAACTATGCCTGGATTTTACATGGTCTTTTTGTTATTGTGTAAACATCACCTGCTGAGTTTGCAAAGAAACTACCTAGTTATTATAGTTAATATGCACCATGTTAATACAATCCAAATCAGCTTGTGGTCTATGAGTTAGCAGCACTGATCATTCATCTCCCTGTGATTCCCTATTCTCCTTGTCTGATGAATGACACAACCCAAAGTAGGAGTCTGTCTAGACAGAAGTAATTCAATCAAATCTTCTCTTTCTATAACCCACAGAAAGAGATACTACGTAACTTCCCCCACATATGTGACCACGGAAAATGATAGTAACAACGTGAAATTGTACCATCATTTTAATGACAACTCAAAATACTGAAAAAAAAACTAATTAAAATTCATTTTTATTTAAGGCAAAGAACATGCTTTGTATTAAATGAGAGTTGGGTTTTTATTATAGAACACAGAATCAAAGTAAGGCTTCTTTCTGAGACATGACAATTCTGTTTGTATTCGACTATAACATATTTACAACTGCATCAGTCTTAGCCCAATTTTCACAAAGAGGTCCTCAAAGACATCTTGGTAAACCTTTTTGGAAGCTGAACTGAATATTACACCCCCACCCCCATCCCACCCCAACACAATCCTCTAATGTTATGGCCCTTTTTTTAGAACATATGGCACTTCATTTCAGAAATGAAGGTAAGAATGTTTAATAAAGACTATGACTTTTAACTTTTCACAAACGAAATGAGCACTATGCTTGTGAGTCTCCACTGACACATTAGGCGTTGACATTCCTTCACTTAAATGATTTATAAGCAAAAAGCTTATAAAGTTATTTAACTTAAAAGGTATGCTGGGACAAACAGAGAAAGGCAAAAAGAGTAATTTTCTTTCAGAGGTACAACTGCACAGAGGCTAATTTTCCTTCATGGAGATAAGGCAAGAAGTAAATGAATAGATGTCTTATCACAAATTATTTAGTTTATATATACAAAATCAATTTCTTTTATAAGGGCTATTAAGACTGGGGTCATTTTCAACATACACACATATGATTCTGCAGATAACTTTGGAAATCATTGAGATTAGGATGTGGGTTTTGTGTTTGTTTGTTCTACTTGTCTTTACCTTTCTATTAAAACTTACCTGTCCTACATTTCATTCCTCCAGAGCTTTGACCTCCATTATCTAAGATAATGTCTAATTATGTGATAATCTAATCTAAATATATACTAATAGCTGAAAGTGAATGGAGTGACTTGCTGTTTGGGGCCCTTGTATCTACAAGGCACAGTAGGCACAGTACCAAGGACCCATGATGCTCTTGGAAACATACAAGTCTGAAATGCTTTTATTTTCTTTTCTAATTAGAAGAAAAACAAATTAACTTTTAGGTCACAAAAATTTATCATATAATTTTAATAGATTTGTGTTTTCACCAACAGTATGCTAAAATATAAATTTTAATATAATATTTTTATGGAGGAAGGGGCCCATGAAAGTCATAAGGTAGATTTGTTGCTGTTCAGTGAGTTATGCTCTAGATCAATTTGTAATCTCCACTGATTAGTTCCTCTCTTTTCTGCCACCTGTTTCCATTAGGTTGGTGCAAAAGTAAGTGTGGTTTAAAAGGTTAAAAATAACTGCAAAAACCACAATAATTTTTGCACCAACCTAATAATTCTTTTTTAGAAACTTCTATGTGATGTGACTTTCTTTCAGAAAGGAAAAAAAGAAAAAAAGAAAACTATGAAGGAAAGATCTTATGAGATGCTTTCTAATAATAATATGAGAATAATCAAACCGAAAAGTCTAATCCTCAAAGAATCTGGGGGATGATTGTCAGGTCTAAGATATACCTCTTATTCATGATGACAATGATAATGGTGATAAGTCACATATGCAATACTAGGTAATCTTTATTTCATGTACCATGAGATAATGTATCACTTTTTAATATCTCCCCAAATAGTGAGTATATAGCTGCCCTCAACCTTATGACCAATTTCCTATATTACCCTTATAAACACTAGGATTATTACAATATATTATATTATTATTTTTAGATGGTGAGTAATGAGGCTGCATGAGTGTGATCTCATGTCTAAAGATTTTTGGAAACCATGTTATATAAGAATGCTAAAGAAACTTTGAAATCCAGTTCATCAATCTTTCCTCTTATGTGACAAATGATATACAGTTCTGAAATACAAAGCAAAATAATAAAAAGGCAAAAGGGAAATCAGGGACACGGGCAAATAGAAATGCATACTTTCAGCACTAGGCATAACTCATATGAGTCATTGTTTAAGAACCAGAAACCCAACTTGTATTATATAAAGGAAGAGGAGAATTACTGGCTCATGGATTCCAAGGAGGTACTCAATAACTTCAGGAGGGGAGCAATACAAACGGCTTTGAGCACCATTGGAATCAAGGATCTGAATGCCTCCAGGATTTATTATCTTTTTTATTTTCATTACTTCTCTCTTTGTAAGAGGAGCTCAAATTCACAAAGAAACGAAATCGCGGAACTGGGATTTTAAAGTAGATCTTTTCATCACTTTGCTACACAGAATGTTTATTATAGGCGTGAGTGAATTCAGAGAACAACATAAAAAGTTGGACAGTCCAAAAAATGCATATCTCATTAATTTTCTAGTCTCAAAATGAAATATGTAATTGGAAGTAGCCAACAGAGCATCAGGTGTATTGAAGTTTAAGACAAGAGTATATGTTCCCTCTTTGCCAGGTAGCTTCTTGGGTCATATAGATGTTGTTAACATTTATTTTTTGCCAACAGTGATTAACCTGTCATCAAAGGATGGGATCTTAGAATAAGTTATATCTCATATTTGAAAACTATTGAAAAACCTATGTTTATATGAATAGGAAGCTAAAGTTCAAAGATAACAGAGTGCTACATTTCCCAAATCATCATTTTGGTATACATGTTTTCTAGAAATGGTCCTTCCCTGAGCTCCTGATATAGGTCTATATTTGATGAGAATACAAAACCTTTATGGGTTGCTGGATGGCTCAGTTGGTAAGAGCACAAGCACTTAACAACAAAGTTGCCAGTTGAATTCCCCTGTGGGATGGTGGGCTGCGCCCCCTGCAACTAAGATTGAAAATGGCAACTAGACTTGGAGCTGAGCTGCACACTCCACAATTAGATCGAAAGACAACAACTTGGAATTGATGGGTCCTGGAGAAACACACTATTCCCCAATATTCCCCAATTAAAAAACAAACCAAAAAAAAAAAAAAAAAAAAAAAAACAACAAAACACAAACCTTTAGTAATGAGTTGGTTAATCAGTGTCCAAACAAATATCATAATCTGGAACTAAAATAGCATCTACTACTAACTTAATTTTTCTTTATATTTTGTGTAGCAATAAAAATATGTCAACCACATGAATGGCTTTCTTAAAGACATTTTTAAAGTTGTATTTATTTTTAAAGGTAAGTGACCAACCATTTTTAACTAACCAATTAAAATTCTAATGTTTAAAAAGTCAACTCATCACAAATAAATGGAAAGACATACCATGTTCATGGATTGGAAGAATTAATATCATTAAAATGTCCATACTATCCAAAGCAATCTCAGATTCATGCAATCCCTAACATAATACCAACAGCATTTTTCACAAAACTAGAACAAGCAATTCTAAAATTTACATGGAACTACAAAAGACCTCAAATAGCCAATGCTATCTTGAGATAAAAAGAACAAAGTTGGAGGTATCATGCTACCTGATGTCAAACAATACAACAAAGCTATAGTAATCACAGCAGTATGGTATTGGCACAAAAATAGACACAGTTCAATGGAAAAGAATAGAGAGCCCAGAAATAAACCCACACTTATGTGGTCAATTACTCTATAAAAAAGGAAACAAAATTATGCAATGAGGTAAAGACAGTGTCTTTAATAAATGCTGTTAGGAAAACTGGACAGGTACATGCAAAAACAAAACAAAACAAAACTAGACCACTTTCTTATACCATATACAGAAATTAACTCCAAATGGATTAAAGTTTTAAATGTAAAACCTGAAACCGTAAAACTTCTAGAAGAAAACACCAGCAATAAACTATTTGATACTGGTGTCAGCAATATTATTTTCAATATATTTCCTAGGTCAAAGACAACAAAGCAAAAATAAGCAAATAAGACCACATCAAACTAAGAAGCTTTTGCATCATGAAGGAAACCATCAACAAAACAAAATGGCGACCTACTGAATGAGAGAAGATACCTGCAAATGATACATCCAATAAAGGGTTAATATCCAAAATATATAAACAACCCATGAAACTCAACATCAAAAAATCCAAACAATCCAATTAAAAATGGGCAGAGGACCTGAATAAACATTTTTTCCGAAGAGGACATACAGATGGTTAACAGATAAATGAAAAGATGCTCAACATCACAAATCATCAGGGAAATGCAAATCAGAACCACAACAAGCTATCACCTCACATCTGTCAGAATGGCTATAATTAAAAAGACAACGAAGGTTAAGTATTGGCGAGAATGTGGAGAAAAAGGAACCTTCAAACATTTTGTTGGCAGGATTGTAAACTGATGCAGCCACTATGGAAAAGAGTATGGAGATTCCTCAAAACTTATAAATAAAACCACCATATGATCCAGCAATTCCACTTCTGGGTATTTATCCAAAGAAACAAAAAAAACACCAATTCAGAAAGATGTATGCACCCCCATTTTTATTGCAGCATTATTTACAATAGCCAAGATATGGCTATCAATAGATGAATTGATAAACAGAATGTGGTACATATGTACAACAGAATATTACTCAGGGGTAAAAAATGAAATATTACCATTTGCAATGACATGGATATACCTAGAGGACATAATGTTAAGTAAAATAAATCAGATAGAGGAAGACAAATACCATATGATTTCACTTACACGTGGAATCTTAAAAACAAAACAAACAAAACAAAACAGAAACAAACTCATACATAGAGAACAAATTGATGGTTGCCAGAGGGGGTGGGGAGTTAAGGGGATGGGCAAAAAACATGAAGGGGATTAAGCAGTACAAACTGCCCATGATACAAACAGTCACAGAGATGTAAAGTGCAGCATAGAGAATATAGTCAATAATATAATAACTATGTATGGTGCTAGATGGGTTACTAGACTTACTGGGGTGATCACTTTGTAAATTATACAAATATCTAATCCCTCTGATGTACACCTGAAACTAATATAAAATTGTATGTCAACTATAATTAAAAAACAAATTAAAGATAGTATTAGTTTTTTAAAAGTCAATTCTTACATGTCAACATAACCTAGCCTAAGCTTCTTGTTAGTCTCCAAGACATCAAAAGTCAATGGAACCCACATTGTATTGCATCAGGCATTGAGAGCAAAGAGAAATTCTCAGGTACTATGGCACACAGAACAAACTTATAGCCTCTCAATAACTCTACATACATTCCCAAGGGTCCTCTTTTATATACTCATTTAGTTAACTGGTTGGTTATTTTAGTTTTTGCAGTGGAATCAAAAAACATTTTAATGCAAGACAGCTCAGTGAGTAATATAGGGAAAAAAGTGTTTTGCACTGGCTAATAGAAATTCAAAGAATTAGACCGATAATGACAACCCTAGTACATGTTGAAGGAAAAATATGATTTTATGTTTGACATCCTTAATACCACAATCTATGCTTTTTTATTCATCAAGTAAAACACATGGCTTTCACATTTGATCCATTATCATACTGTAGAAGTACTTTTATGCAGAAGAATGGAAATTTCTTTTTTAAATTCAGTTTCCCATGATAGTAAGGCTATTATTTAGATTATACACATAATTATTTTGCTTGATATTACATTAATGAGCATAAACCAAGACTTTTTTCAGTTTTGTTTGTTTGTTTTTTATTTTTTGTTTTTTTCTTGAAATGATATATTTGGGCAAGAGAGCATTCCTTTGGCTTTTCTGTTTGGCCAAGATAGGATGGGTTACAAGTTAATGGCTGCAAAGAAGTGAACCTTGTAGCCCAGTTTCTACTGAAGAAGTGTCATTTTAGAAACTATTGTGGACCCCTCTGAAAACACATTCACTATAAGAGTAAACACTTGATGCCAATTCTTCTTCACTTCAATGCTGATGGAACCAGAATGTTCAGAGGCCTCTTGAAGGCGGAACAATCTGGGCAAACAAGAGAACCATAATCCCAAGAGCCACAAATCAAAGCCAGAGTTAGAGAGAAGAACAGGCACTAGAGGTTTCTGCTGGAGGCTGGACTCCACACAGAGTAGGTAGTCTTGACTTATTCCAGTTCAAGTAAAACTGCACACTTAACATCTTTACTGACAAAACAGAGAGTAAACAGAGCAGAAGGAGCAGCTCTTATGGGATGTGGTCAAAAAGTTATTGTCAAAGTGCCTCAAGCACTGACTCAACTGGGGTGGGCAACTGCACAGGACCGAAAGCTCAGAGGAAGGTCTCAACGCGCATAGCTCCCTCACACATCTGACATGCTTTGGGCCATAAGGTTCCTAGCAAAGTTTATATTCTGTATGACAGTCCAGAGCTCCTAGAGATGTGACATGAAAAGATTTATCATTTTAATGCACACTCAAAAAGGTGATTCATCTCATGAGTCAGCAGGAAAAGGTAAAGTAAAACCATGATGCTCTATGTCAACACATCAACTACGTTGCTAAAATTAAAAAGACTGGCAATACCAAGTGCTGTCAAGGATGATGGAGAAGTAGAACACTCATATGTTGCTGGTATAAAATCAATTTGAAATATTGTGTGAGCATACTCATCATAGCTGAATATACACATCCATATAACCCAGCAACTCTACTCCCACATGTATACCCAACAGAATTACATATGTTTGTGTATCAAGAGACTTGTACCAGAATGTTAAGAACAGCATCATTTGTAATAGTCAAAAACTGGAAAACTAACAAATGTCCATCAAAGTAAAAAACATATACATATAGTATACAATAGAATTTTATACAGTAATGAAAATGAATGGATTGATGCTTAATGGAAAAACATGCATGAATTTCATGGGGAAAAAATGCAGAACAAAAGCCAGATACAAAGAGGTGTATTCCCTATAGTTCTATTTATCTAAAGATCAAAGGCAGGCAAAATTAATCTATGTTGTTGAAGGCAGGGTAGTAATTACCTTTGGGGTTACTTGCTGGAAAGGGGCATGAGGAAAATAAGGAGGGCTTCTGATGTACATAAACTTCTAGTTCTTGATTTGGGGTATGACCTGATACGGGTATGTCCACTTCATAAAAATGTATCGGCTATACATTCATCATTTGTGTACTTTTCTGTATTTAAGTAATACTTTACTAAATGATTTTTTAAAGCTATCAATAAATGTCATAACCAGATGGAGGGGAGTGCACAGTAAAAACAGGAGATTGTGGCAGGGGCGTTTCTATAAAAGAAGGGTCCTGAGCAAGAAAGCAGAGGTGCTGTTTGGACCAGTCTGGAAATGCTGGCCAAGAGCACACTTCACACTAGAAAATGAACAGCCCATTGTTTTCAACTTTGTTCTATTTCTAACTATCTCTGTGATAGTGGGCTAGTAACTTGAACTCTCTAATACCTGATTTCCTCATCAGTAACATGGACATATCTTGTAGCTTTATTAGAATGATTAAATAAGAGAGAAAATGTCTGGTAAAGCACCTAGGACAATTCTCTGTACATAGTTGATAATCAACAAATATAAGTTCCTTTCTGACTTTCTGCCATTTTCAATTACTTCACATGAAAAACCATGTGAGAACAGAAAAAAATTAAAATCTCATTTTCTCCATGATAGAAATTCTTTTTCACACCCATGTCTGTGAACAAGATCTCAGTTGCTGGTACAGGGGAAGAAATATGGCCTGTGCTTTTCTTCAGTTTCTTCAACTAACCTGATGGTAGAAGAATGGCCAGTATTCCAAACACAGTGTTCAAAGACAGAATTAAAAGTAAAGAATTATATTTCAGGGTTGGGATGGTAGGATCGAATTCAGGGAGAGAAAGATGGGTATAGCAATGAAGAACAGTATATAATTTATATATTCCCTATCACAATCTTCTTAACCATCACCAGGGAGAAGATCTGTTTGCACATGTTGATAAAAGATCAATTCTTCAGTTTGAAAAAAAAAATTAGAATGGATAGTTTATAACACTAAATTCATTCTGGAAATGTTGCATCCAGAGGTGGGAAGTGAGAAGGGCGACACAAGGTTAAGAAAGACAGTAGACAAGAGTAGAGTACAAGCGGGGCCAAGGGACTCAAGTCTCAAGGACTGAGCCCCGAATGGGGCCAACGAATGGCTTTTATTAGTTAGGTGTATGGACGTAAAAGAAGTAAAGCTTGTCAATCTCAAGATCTGTGAATTCCATACATTACAATAGGAAACTGATTTAAGCCAATCACTCTTGCCTGCAGGCAGAGGAACAATAAGTCTCAGGATGTATGTACCTCCCCAAAGGGACAAAACCTTTATGCATATGAAAAGATGGAGAGCACATCATTGAGTCACTTCCCCTGAAGGTTTGTGGGAAGGAATGAAGCCACAGAGGCAGAGGCTCTCCTTAGCCGGGGGAAGGTGAGGAGCTGTGCCCACCTCTAACAACCCCGCAAGTTCACAGATGGTCCCCACGCGGCTGTGTCTGGCTTGGGTTGTCCCTCCACCCCCACCCCACCATGGGGAATCTTACCCATCATTGACTGGCCAGCCATCTTTTTGGGGCCAAGCAGGGAGAGACATAAGGTGTAAGCACAAAGGTGAAGCAAAGTCCCTGAAAGGATCCATCTCACAGACTGTCCTTTCTTTAGGGGCAGGTACGAGGAGACAGACAGGTAGGCAGCTGCGTGGCAACATGGAAAAGCATAATTAGTCAAACAACAGAATGCATGGCTTCCAAGATGGATCTTATTTTGAAATAGCCTGCTACAGAATATAGTTTGGTATCCTTGGCTCTGTTCACAATTTTTTTTTAAAAAAAAAACACACAGAAAATATTGTTGAGAGAAAGAAAATGCTGAAGTATAGTGTTTTCATTTATAGGAAAGTGGCTAACTGAAATGAAGAGGAAAGTCAGCTCCTTTGAAAGAGCATGAGCTGACCACCTGCATATCAGGGGATCCAGTGGCCTGCGAAGAAGGACTATAAAGAAGTCCCTCCTCTATACAGAAGGACTGTAAAGGAATAAAACAAAACCACAGAACTGCCAATATGCTTGCACATAGCACACAGTTCAACACTCAGAGTGACAATGCAACTATGGAAGAAGAAAAGACAACAATAAAAACTGTTAGCTCCAGCAAACGTTGAAAAAAGATTGAGGTAACCCCTTGGCTCAAAAATCTAGCTCCTGGCTAAACAAGCTCCCTGAATATAACAAAGTGGTCCCAGAATCCAGAAGAATACAAATTAAAGTGACACGATTGACAGCTGCCATGATACAGCAGTCTAGCTATGGGTAACAGGCACCTAAATTTGATTAGAACAGCTAGATCATAAGACTGCTTGGTATGTAGAAGGTGATGGTGGATTATAACAACTGCCTTTGAGTTTTCAGTACAAACTGGCACAGAGCTAGAGTTCCAGCAAATACACTGACAAAATTCAGCTATAGAGTAACAATTTATTGCCTTGTACAACTCCAATTATACACGGTTCTGATTTCTTGTTTTCTGGCTCCTCCTCATTATTCAAGTAACAAATCAATATTTTCCATATCTCACTTGGCTGGGTTTTCCTCAACTTCTTCCTTCTTGAGTTGGACTGTAAGTATAGAGAGACATAGCTGTGTGTTCCTAGCTCATGTGCCAAATGCATTATATTTACTTCTTTCTCTTTATTCACTGACAGTGATTTGGAAATGTGTGGACCAAATCTATCTGGCCCAATTTGTACTTTATAAAGCAAGTGTTTATTGCTAATGTTCTGTTATCCCCTGGATATGTACAGATTTTTCCTTGATTTTTCCTACCTATTTTGGCCCCATTACTTTAATAGAATTTGAAGCTAGGTTTAGTGATTGGTAATTGCCAAGAATACAGGTATGGCTTTTTGCTTTTATTGATGTTTGCTTGTTTTCTTCTTATTCTTCTTTTTAAACAAGAAGGAAGGGGGGAAAAAACAACAACAACAACTTTATAAAGCTCTTCAGGGTAGATTTCATTGACAATTGAAGGCTGAAAACAAGTATGAGAACATTTATATGTTTTTTCTTCTTCTTTATTTTTTTATTTTTTTTTTTGTTTTTATCCATAACAACAGAGAATTCCTTTATTGTGCTATGTGATCACCCAGCCCAGAGGGTCGGTGCTAATTTTCACTGGAACAATTATTTTACTATTTTTTTCAATTACAATTGATGTTCAATATTATATTAGTCTCAGGGGTACAGCATAGTAGTTAGACATTTATATAATTTATGGAGTGATTCCTCTGATAAGTCTAATCCCACCTGGCACTATACATTCTTATTATAATATTATCGATTATATTCCCTATGCTGTACTTTACATCCCTGTGACTATTTTGTAACTACCAGTATGTACTTCTGACTCCCTTCACCTTTTTCACCCAGCCCACTACCCTCCCATCCCCTTCACATCTGGCAACCATCAGTTTAAACAAACAAACAAACAAAAAACAAAATAGAGGACATTTATATTTCAATTACTAAAATAGAAATAAAACATGGGTGGCACACAGAAATTGACAAATACCCAGTCTTGTAATGAAACGTGCCCTCATCTTGTGTCCATTAACCTCCTTCTCTTCCCTTCTCCTTCTCTGTCTGTCTCTTTCTCTAATACATTGAACAAGCAATTTACATCATTGTGGTGAGATCCCAGAAGTCAAAGGTAAAAAAAATATATAATATAATGAAGAAGTCCCCCCAAGTCTTTATTTCCATTAACAAATATTTACTTGCACAGTGGTCCTGTGGTATAATGAAAAAACAAAAAAAACAGAAGCTAGAAAACCTACCTAGTTGGTTGCTACAGGACAAGTTTACTTAGCTTCTCTGAATTGTTGTACTTTCTTTGGTAATATTAAGTAAGAGGTCATAGAACAAGTTGACTGAGAAAGAGGTCTCTTGAAGGCAAATTGCCCGAGTGACAAGCCACTCACCACCAGGTACTATCAGTGTGACCTTGAGAAGTTACTGGCGTCAGTTTTACCCTCTGGAAAAAAAGGGATGATAACAGTACCTACCCGATGGAGTCATAGAAATTAAATGAGTCAGATTACATAAAGCACAGTGCCTCATGTAAAGATAGAGCTCAATCAATGATATTATTACTAGTAGCGTACACATAAAAGTGATTCACAAAATGAAAAGCATTATCAAAATTTCAATTCTTTAAAAGCATTTTGGGGGAGACATGCAACAATCAATGGCTGAAAATATAAAGAGATAAAAGACATACACTCGTCCTTGCCTTAAAAATAATGCTTAAACTGATGATGAGACAGGGTATATTCAGATAAAAATAAATATCAAAACCTAAGTACAGACTATGCACCAGGTATGTCCTTCCAACAAACCCATGTTGCAGGTGATGAGATGAGGGTAAGGTGGGTGTACACACGGCAAGTGCTGAGGCTTGGAGACTGGACTGGACCCAAGAAAACAGTATCACCGTGGAATAATAGAAAGGTGGGTTTCAGGAAGTTAGGAGGCAGCAGATTTTATGTTCAGAGGCTCTAGAGGGCAGAAAGGAGGTAAGGAAGAAGGATGGATTCAGTGTGATACGCTAGAACTAGAATTGGGCAGGGCTATATGGGGAATAGACAGGTCCTGGGAGCAAAGGAGCAGTTAGCACTCAATCCCCGTGCTTCAACTTGCTTGGGTTTCAGGGATTGTCCTCTGCAAATACGATCTAGGCCAAATGATGTGTGTGTGTGTGTGTGTGTGTGTGTGTGTGTGGGTGTGTGTGCGCACATATATGTCCCCATATGTGTATGTTTTGTGCATCAGAATCTTTTCCATCAGAGAATACAAAATTAATATACAAAAGCCTCATATTTGCCTGGCTGGAGAGAGATACTATCTTGGCAACGGATTTAAATAAAAATTCAGGCATTTCCATACCGTATGAATTCTAGTGAAAATGAAAACACCAAAGAGGGTAAAGAAAGAATAAAAGTTCTGTTTTTTCACTATTATGATCCTGCTATACAGTTTTAATAAGAATAACTACCATTTATCAGATGTTAAGCAGGTGTTGGACATACTGCAAATATCTTTTATCTATTCATTTAATTTTCAAAACAACCTTTAAATGTATATCCTATCATTATCCTATTTTCTAGGTAAGGAAATTGAGGCAACCAGTGAATAATGGTGACACAGCTAAGAAGTGGTTGAGTTGGAATAGACAGTAAGGCTCTGGAGCCCAAAGAATTTCTACTCACTTTGCCAAAGGTGTACATAAGACCCATCCGTGGATCCTGGAAGTTGCTAAAAACACAGACTCCTAAGCCCCACCTCCAGAAATTTTGATTCATCAAGTCCAGGGTAGGACCCACAGATTCGCATTTCTAACCATTTCCCCCATGTGGTTCATGGACCACACTTTGAGTAGCATCACCCTGAACTACATCATTTCAATTATTGGGTAAAAGAAAGTGTAATATAGTATGAAAAGATGATCTCTCGTATTCAAGATATTTAAAGCAAACTTCATTTCAAGATAATATTCCAAAGCATTAATATGTATATTATAGCTTTACTCCAAAAGTACAAACTTGTTCATTGAGCACGATGATAGCGCCCATTGAACCGATACCAATATTTAGAACTCAAGCTGTGTTTATATTTTTTTCTCCAAAATGTCCCAGTATTTCATATATATCTTCTGTATTGAATAACAACTTACAGGCTTAGCATACTAACTGAAACTTATCAATATTTTGAAGTATTTCTTAATTTAAATTACAGGAAACAATCTGCTTGGAATCACATTGAAAAGCTACTTTTTATACTTTATTACAACAATTAAAATCCAACCTGATAAAAAAAAAATTAACATAAATCAGAACCATCTTTAGGCCAGAGGAGAGAGAAAGAGAAATAACAGTGAACATGGTAGGAAAAAACAAATCTGTTCAATTCTGTCATGAGAGAAGTTTTAAATGTTGATGAAAAAATGAATTTTTTTTTTCAGGAAGATACAGTAGATATATTTTTCCCTATTCTTCCTGCTAGGTATAACCAAAAATTTTAATGTTATATATAGAATATAATAAGATTTTGAGAAGTAGAGGGAAGAAGGCAAACCAGCCAAGGAACTCAGGACCTAATAATGACAAAGTGGTAAGTTCTCTAGGTTCACCTTCCGCTTCATATAGGTGATCTGACAATTAAGTTCACAAACTTGTTACAATGATGTTGCTAACCTTTTTTGATATCAGAGGGATTATTCATTATGAATTTGTATCAACTGGACAGTTAACCACGTTTACTATGTGGAAGTACTGAAAAGGCTGTGTGAAAAAGTTAGACGACCGGAATTTTTCGCCAACAATTCATGGCTCTTGCATCACAACAATGCACCAGCTCCGTCTGTGAGGGAGTTTTTAGCCAGTAAACAAATAACTGTACTGGAACACCTTCCCTACTCACCTGATCTGGCCCCCAATGACTTCTTTCTTTACCCCAAAATGAAGGAAATGTTGAAAGGAAGACATTTTGATGACATTCAGGAAGTCAAGGGTTATACGACAACAGCTCTGATGGCTATTCCAGAAAATGAGTGCCAAAATTGCTTTGAAGGGTGGACTAGGTGCTGGCATTGGTACATAGCTTCCCAAGGGGAGTACTTTGAAGGTGACCATAGTGATATTCAGCAATGAGGTATGTAGCACTTTTTCTAGGATGAGTTCACGAACTTAATTGTCAGAACTCATACATATATGTGATACATATATTAATATATATGAGTGTTACATGTAGATGTATACAGATCAGTTGTAGATAGATACATCATGGTGGACACCACAATGGGGATATTGTAAGTTTGGCATCTAGAACCATCTGGACCTGAAGCTCAATTCATATCCCTTATTCAGATGCTATATTAAATTTCTTCCTCTTTTCTATTGTCCATATTGGCACTTTTGTTATACAAGTGGAATTCACAAATGGAAACACAGTGGTGTTATAAAATTCCCCTTTCCTCTATTGTATCGAAAAATATTGTCAGAAGAGCTTATATAGCAATTAAGTGCATGTGAGGCATTATTCTAAGCACTTTATGGTCATTAACTCATTTACTCCTCATAATTAGTCTATGAGAAAGTTAGACTTAGGAAGATGGAGATGGAGAAACCTGCCCAATGTCACATGGCAAGTGATGGGTGGAGCCAGGATTCACACCCAGGCAGTCGGGCTCCACAGTCCATGCCCTGAATGCCGATACGAATCCTCCACAGTCTCACCAGTGCATTAACTTAGTTCTGGCTCTAATGACTAATTTTTCAGATCTGCCTCTAATGATTAATTGTTCTTCACTCAAATTTTACTCTGGTCTCTGTTTGATCTCAGGCCATATATAACCATTATAATCACAAAACAGAAAGTGATATGGAATATATCAGCCAATTTTTGTTCCTCATTTGGTCAATCAACAGCATTTAGTCACTTTGTCTAATCAGAAATATGGCAAGCGAGGTCTTGGGACTGGATTTATTTATATGTAACAGCTTTAGAACATCAACCTACCACGATCGCTAAGTTGGTAGTAGAAGTTGGGGCCCTTAATAGTATCCCTTGACTCTTGCTGATAATGTTTCTGTGCTCCAATTGTACACTTGAGTGTATGTCAACATAAGGTCACTGTCCCTCCTTGCAGTATTTTCAAACTCATTATGGTTCCCTTAATTTGTGTTGTCTTAAATGCTAACAGAACTTAATTTGGGCAATGATAATAAAAAGACAATAATTGCCAACATGTTTATGGCAAAGATGTAACAATTCCAAGTTTGTATTTTTCTGTGTTTGTTAAAGAACGCTTCCTGGTGTTAGAAGTAATTTCTCTTACTATGACAAAAAAGACCAACATTTGTTAATCATTTTGTTAAAAAAATAATAAATTAAGATTAATCTAAGGTTGTCCCAATGTCATTTTCCCTTGCTTGCTTTTTTTTTATATCTTCTGGAGTGGGAGGGAAGGATTTAGTAGGGGCTTCTGCATCGCCAACAGCCTATTCCATCTATGCTGTAGTCTATAGGGAGTAAATTGTTAATAGTTAGGAAAATTACAAATCATTGGAGTGCTTATGAGTTGTGATTCTATAGTTAGTTTTGCTTTCTTTTAATTTTCTACATGGGTAATTTTTAATAAGGAAAAAGACTAGGGTAGATGAGGAAAGCTAGAAAAGTGCACCCACATCTCCATTTACATCTGAGACAAAAGAATGGTGTAAAAATTTGTCAGTAATGACACAACCACTATGGTTATCAAACCGATGGCTGACAAAGATGATGATATAAACTTGGCATTTACATGGACT
Source organism: Rhinolophus ferrumequinum (assembly GCF_004115265.2). Lineage (NCBI taxonomy): Eukaryota > Metazoa > Chordata > Mammalia > Chiroptera > Rhinolophidae > Rhinolophus > Rhinolophus ferrumequinum. Next base: position 20,938,167 of record NC_046300.1, read on the forward strand.
GCAGAGGAGGACAGTGTTCTGTGTGGAGGCTAACTTTGTTGAATTAATTCAATTGTCCTCTGAGAAACCTTCAGCATTAGTTGAATGTTTTAACAAGTAATCCATTTTGAAAAATAATACTACTCCTTACGTTAATAAATTCTTGGTTGAGGTCTCCCCGTCCCAATGATTCATTCCATCGTATGCAATTTGCTATTAGGTTTAAAACATCATCTATAGAAACATTTAGCCTAGTCATTTCTTATTTACCCACTTCAAAGGAAAAATGTTCATATCAGAGGAAGTGGTTATTCATCTACTGTATATTCAAAAAGATATTCTATAAATAATCTATTGAGCACCCACTCTGAGCACAGACTTTTGGGTCAGGATGAGCACCGACGGGCAGGGAACAAGAGAAGGAAAAGGTATGATAGAAGAGAGTAAATTTTGTAAAACACTTTCCAGGAATTTAAATTCGAGGCACGGAGAGTAAAATAACAAAATTAGGCAGTGTATTATTATTAAGTGTCAGATGAATGGTGTACAGTGAATCACATAATAATCACCATAGGAGCAGAGGTTAATTTAGCATAAAGATAATGAAGCTTAAACTTCAGGGCCCCTCACCTGGACCCTTTAAATAAATATTCACCCCTTTAACTAATTTTGTAATTTAAAAAATTTTTTTTCTGAAAGAGGGTCCCGCAAACGGCATAAGCTTGAGTCCCCACAAAATCTGGATTCGCCTCTGCATTAAGGATTCAGAAAGGCAGAGCAGCAATTTTCTCAAGATCATTCCCAGCAAAGATGCCTTGTTTGCAATTCTGTATTTACTATTTTTGCCATGGCTAGTGGTTATCTTTGTTCTCTATACAGTTTCTAGTCTTTATGATCTTTAAAGAACCATTGTGATTTAAAAACGAAAGAAAAACTCTTCTCTAATTATTTTGCAGGAAAAACATGGGACTAGCCATCTCTTAATATGAAGAGAGACCCCAAGGCATAATTCTTTCAGAAAAAATTTTAAAAAGTTTTAAAAACAAAACAAAACAAAAAAACTGGTGTTGAACAAAAAATCCAGAGCCAACTCCTCCTAGAATGAGCAAACCAATTTAACATGGAACCAACAGCAAGTCTTGCTGGAGATAAGATGGAGAGTTGTTCCATCTCTCTACAATTCTTTTAAATACCTCAAATGAGTCAGGAGTAGTTCTGAGCTGATGGCTGGACTGAAGCAGGGAGATGGCAGTTAGTGTTCCCTTTCTGAAAGCTGATAGGAATATATGAACAGGAACCTAGCCAATCATTAAAAGTTGTTAATGTAAATTTCATGTGTAAATATAAATATGTATGTGTATACATTTAAATTAATCCTAGTAAATTTATTGTTTTTTTGACTTCTTGACTTTGTTTCTTTCTTAGAAAGACTTCACCTACATCCTGATAATTTTATTATTGAATTTCATAGTTTAATTTATACATAAGAAGTGGACCTCCAAGAAGCGTATACTTATTATAGTATAAGGTTTGAAGTAGGTGTCTGGCTTTATTCTTTCTCTAGATGTCTAGTAAATTTTACCAAAATAATTTGTATCCCAGTGATCTAAAATGCACCTTAAGATATATTAAATTCCCATAAATACTTGGATCTATTCCTAGAAACTCTATTTTATTCCTTTCATTACATTATATCATATATTCATTCACGGATATAAATTATTTTAAATATTATAGTTTTAAAATGTGTTGTAATATTTGTTAGCATTATTCACCACTACTCTTTACTTTTCACAATGTTTCTTAACTTGTCTTGGTTATTTTTGTGTACTTCTGTACTATTTAAAGTTCTGGTGGATGATTCTTGCTTAGTTTTTATAGAGCTAAATTCATAGATATGCTGTGTATTTCAGTGGTTTTTAATCATTAATTCAAAGTAGATACTTACTTTCAAAACCTATTACCTATCTCTGACTTTTCTTTCAGGCTTTAAAAAAAATCATCTGTCTAAATTGCTTAGAAAATCTTTACGATACACATTGCTATAATGTAGATATGGTTATAAAATGCCTGCCAGTCAAATCCATCTACATGATGAAGACAGGCTCTCTCTTATTAATGTGGAAAGCTTAAAATGAAGGTGTCATCCTTGTCCCTGAAAACCAGTTTAATAATGGTTTTCTACTCTTACAGAACTTGACTGGCTTCCTGAAGTCACCTGTCTCCTTGAGAGTTCCATTACCTTTGGCTGTTTTCCTTCACACACATTATTAAACAACAAGCAAACAAAATTCTCTGAATTCAACCAAAGCAAACCCTTAAGAAAGTCTAAAAGAAGTGTTGTGTTTTAAAAATAAAAATAATTGAATGTCTTCATATTTTATATGGGATATCAGAACTAAATTGCCACTAGTTATATCTTATATTTTCTTAGAACAAATGATTACTATTAATAAAGAATTATGATGATTTTGCCTGATGTTACAAAACAAATATTTTATCTTACTATTAATGTTAATTACGTTTATATCTAGTTTTGGCACAAAAAAGATTTGATGCAAATGTATTTTTTTTTTACAGTTACTTTAAAGAAGTAAAATTCATGAACAAAGGAAGTTTTGCACTATTAATTGCTGAGAAGCTTCCTTCTTATTTTTCATTAAATTCTGGGTAATACATTGAAAATTAAATTTTCTGGCTCTCTTGAGCTATAGAAGAATCAAAAAGCAGTATGCTCAACACGGGGTTAAAATATGCTATTTGTTTATCCTTCTTATTAATCTTTTTAACTAACTCTTCACAAACATCAAAAAGATCCATTTGAAAACTGTGACTTGACATAATAAACCCAAATAAAACACACACACACACACACACACACACACACACACACACACACACACACACATTTGTGCAGCTCCTAATGGTGCCAATAAATCAACTCAAAACTATAAAAAAGTAATTAGGAACAAAGAAATAACCTGTCTTGATGTTGCTTTTTTTCTTAATATGATTCTAATGCGATTATACATGCATGTCTAATTATTACATCTGATGACCTATGGTCATTGCTTGATTTCTGTATTACAAATGGCCTGACATTTAATTAGTTGATGTGATTAAATTATGTAAATATCTACATGGTGACCAAATGATTAAAACTTTTTTTTACCCTAGTTTTTCTCAGCACTAAAGTTATATCTGACCACATATACAATAGATGAATAGACTCACACAAAAATCTTTCCAAATGAAAAGTTGCAGTTATTCAAATTAAGATTGAAAGATACACTGTTGAGTACATCTTACAAAAGGTACAGTGGGATGACATAGGACTGTAATCATTTCAAAAACTTCAAGCCTAAATTATAACAAGGACAGATCTGGTAAGCCAGTTTTCTCATTTCTCATTCATTCTCATTTCATTCTTTTAGGAATTGTTGGCCCCTGATTGTGTGCATGTGTGTTTGTGTGTGTTATTGTTATTGCTGTTTTTAATTATAACACATGACTAATTTATATAAGTTTTAGGTTAAATTTTGGTTATTGGTGTCATAATGTCAAGTTTATTTCTGTTTTTTACGCATTCCAAGTCAACCACGGATTCTTCTTGTCACCTGAACTGCAACAGCTCTACTCTCAAAGCTCTGGTACAAATACAGTGACTTCGGGAGTTTTGAATCTCTGCAAAATGTGAGCTTGTTGTAAGTCCCAAACAAACCTAAGGAACAGCAATGAGAAAAGGTTCCTACTTCCATTTATATAATCAAGTTTAATGAAGGAGGGAACAAAGATATAATGCCTCTTAAGACACGTCGCTATTAACAACAGACATCCTTTTGACATCCTAAAAGCATGTTACAAACACCTGCCTCATTCATCTTTACTCCATCCCTATGATATGAAAGCAGTGAGTACAGGTCTCCTAATTATCCATAGATATTAATAGTAATGAGAGACAGAGAGGTAGCACTGAAATCTACTATTAATCCTCAAAACATATATAGGCAATGCATTCAATGAACTGCGCCACCAGAACTTTTCTGCATAACAGATAAAGAGCGAAGTTGGCTGATCTGTGAATCTCGTACATACAAATCTAGTTGACCAGAAAAAGAAAAATTAGAAATTTGACTTTGTTTCAATAACTGACTATTTATTAAACAGCTAGCTATATGTCTGTTTAATAGGATTGAATAAGTTACCTTAAAAATAGTAAGTCACTTGATAAAATCTCCATGTCCTCCAGAAGGTATAAGCAGATATAAAAAGTATAAGCATGCTGAATTTCTTTCCTCCTAATTTTAGAGCAAAAGTGCTAGGATGCTTAAAATGGCCAATATGTAAAAACAATGGATATGAGCAATCTAGAAACTAATTAACTTTTAATTAAGGAAAGTCATGTCTCTAAAGGAGAGACAAACAAAAAGTGGAGGGTGGTATTAGTGAAAGGAGAGAAGAGTGGGGAGAGAGAGAGAGAGAGAGAGAGAGAGAGAGAGAGAGAGAGAGAGAGAGAGAGAAGGTCATTAATTTTGGAAAATAACGGAGAAATAAGAAGAGGAAAACAAGATGTGATTTAAGTCAAGGTTATAGAATTAGAAGGCAGAAATGAATAAAAATAATACGCTCAATGTGAACTCAATGCATTTAAGATGAAAGAAAACAGGCTTCTAGTTCAAGAGAGCAGACTGAAAACTTACATATACCTCATGTCCCTCATGAAATACATTGAGATAAATATATGAGAAAAAACAAGCTTATCAAGAGAACAGAAAGGGGGATCATTATCACACAAGAGGTATTAACAAATTTCAGAAAGTTATAAAACAGGTGAAACAGTAAAGCAAGTACCATCTGGTAATCCTTTTCTGTCAAGGGTCAGATGCTAAATACTTTAGGTTTGTACACCATACCATCTCTGTCATAAGTATGAAATTCGGCTATTGTACCACAAAGCTGCCAGCAACAATACCTAAAGGAATGGATGTCGTTGCATTCCAATAAGACTGCACTAAAACATGGCTATCGTTTGTTGACCCCTACAATTAGAAACAGTTCCGCACACAGTACTAGCTGCTCTGCTGATCAAAGCCCCAAAGATTCTGAGGTTAAAGTTAATTAAAAAAAAGCACACCAAATTTTGAAATAAATGTAGGAAATAAAAAAAAATACTTCATTATGAAATAACAGTGCCAGTTACCCCTTGTTTCTTCCTCCATCCACACAAAAGCAGGCAACTCAGCTTTTATCTTTAAGGAGAAAAACGCAAAAGTTCTTCCCTAAAGAAACTATGCTTTCTAGAATTATTGTCGATGCCATCAATAAAGCCCTCTTCTTCTGTTTGGACTATGCTTACCCTAAATTCAAGTGTGATCTTTTGAATTGAATTAGTGTACCCTGTCACCAATCTGGTCAGATTCCCCAAACAATCGAGAAGCCCATTGTGAAACAAATTAAGCTATTTAATAGTGAACCAAACCCACAACACCTACACTATCCTTTATTCTTAAATATGGAAAAGCAAGCAAGATCATCAGCCACGTGATAAAATCTAACAGAATGAAGGAGAAAGACAAAATTGACCCGAGTAAGCAAGTAATACAGGAAATTAAAGAAAACTGAAAAAGGGGTGGGGGGTTTCAGCATACTCCTTGAAATTTGAGAATACATTATACATCCAAGAAAACAAAAAGAAAAACAAAACAAAAATCAGGGAATATGAATGTATTCTCCAATATTAAAAAAATAATAATAATGTTCAGTAGTGTGGCAGAATAATAAAATCAAATAAAAAAAGTCAAATAAAAAAATCAAATAATAAAATGAGAAAATAATTAGAAAACCCCAAACACTATTGTAAACAGGTTGTATGTATTAACTCACTTACTTCCCTATACTTCTATAAGGTAGATTCACTATTATTTCCAATTTACAAATAAGAAAACAATCACCTATTGGTTTAATGTGAAGGAAAAGGCACATTCAAATAGTGTGAATCTGGCTCTGGAACACTTTCTTTTAACTACTATACTTAAGAGATAAAACACATGAAAGAAAATATGTGAAACATGGGGAAGTAATCAGGAGGCCCAATGTTAAACTGCCAGGAGGTTATTCAAGTAAGAACAGAATAATAAAATATGAAGGAGAAGAAATTATCACAGAAATAAAATTTAAAAATTCCTTGAAGTGTAGAAGGAATTGAGTTTTCAGGTTTAAAGGGCCTAAGAAGTGCTAAGACAATGAAAAAAAAAAAGTGTCCTAGACTTGGAAAAATTCTCATTAACTTGAAACTTTAAGGATAGCAAGAAAATCCATAAAATGTCTATAAAGAAAAAAAGCATTCTAAATAAATATGCAGGTTTCCTATAAAAGAATCACTTAGCAAAATTTTTCATCTACCTTTCTTGATGTTAGAAGAAAATGGAGGAATGCCTTCAAAGTTACCAAAAATATTATTTTAATTCTAGAATTTTATAATTTGCCAAATTAACAATCAAATGTGATAGCACAACAAAATCTCTTTTAAACAGATAGAAACTCAGAAAATTTACTGCATACTTTCAGGGCAATTACATAAAGATGTCTTTAGCAAAACAAATAAAAATACAAGGAAAAGAGAGAATAAAGTTTTAGGAAATAGGGGTGTAACCCACAAGAGAGTCAAGGAAATTCTCAGGATGACAGTTATGCAGCAGGATTAGAGAGTACCCAGTCCTGAAGAAGGACGAGGACGAAGTGTTTTTGAAGTAATATCTTTGCAGAGGCTGGATGGGGTGGGGTGGGATAGGAGTAAGAGAGAAAACTCAGTAATATAAACACAATTGAAATTCCAGATTAACTTGACAGTATCTTTTTTATCAACAATAATAAAAACCAAAGGCAATTAAACAATCTGAAAGAAAAGAAAAAGAAAGGAAAGAAAGGAAAGTAAGAAAAAAGAGGAAAAAAGAAAAAGATGTGAAAGTCATAGAACATGAAGATTTTTTAAAATTTTCAAATGTATGTGAATTTTCTTGTAATTGTTATGCCATTGATTTCTATCAAAATGTCATTGTCATCATAGAAAACACTCTGAATGATTGTAGTCATTTGATATTTGATGAGACTTGCTTTTTAATCCATTTATGGTCAACTTTCATAAAAGTTCCATGCATACTGTGTTCATAAAGGATACATTATGTTTTGTTCATTAGGTCATAATTGATAACTATGCTATTTAAATCTCTACTTACTGAAAGTAGTTAAAATCTCCCACTATGTTTACAAGTTTGGCCATTTCTACTCGTTGTCAAAAATATTTTACACGTTTTGAGGTCATATAATATTGCTGTGGAGCTTGTAGCACGAGCTACACTCATATCTCTGGTACTCCAAATAGAAGTATGAAAGAATTTCTCATTCCTTTATTCTTGTCTGTATTTTTTATCATTTTGTCTTTCTCTGCTGCAACCTTTTTAGTTGTTTTCTGATCCATCTTTTCATTCATTACTTCTCTCTTCAACTATATCCCATCTAATGTAACACAAACCCACTAAATTATTTCCGTTATTATGTTATTCAGATCATAAATTTTCACTCGGTACCTATTCGAGTCTTCCAATATATTTTCTACAGTTTCAGTTTACTGTTTTATTTATAACTTTGGCTTTAGTTCTTTGAACACAGTAAGCAGTCTGAGTCTCAGAGTCTCAATATCTCAAGTTTTTGTGAAGCTTTCCATTCTCTGTACTTTCAGTATTCATAGTGTCTGATTCCCTTGAGTTTCTCATTACCTTGGGCTGTGTCTTGGATATTTCAACAAAATTATTCATGGGAATAATTTGAGTCATGAGATCATGGAAAATTCCTACAGATGGGTTTCATTTCTTGTTTTGTTTTTGTTTTTGTTTTGTTTTGTTTTGCCTCAGCCAGGTGTTAAGAGTTTCCCTTGTTTGGGACCACTTTAATCAGTAGAGATTCCCTTGATGACCTAGATAATGTAAAGCCAGTGTGCAAGTCTATTCCCATAGTTTACCCTTACCCTAGTCTCAGGAGTCCCTGCTTAAAATGGAAGTGGCTTAAAGGAGGCCCTGTCCTCGATGGGCCATAGGCACTGATTTTTGGTTTTCCTTTGCTCCTTGAGGCTACCAAAGCAATTTGGTTTGACAAGTCATTTTTTTGGATTAAAAAAAATACCCATAGATCAAAGCAGCATTATGTATTGGGATAATCCATCGGGTTCTTGCCCTCTTCAAAATTTTGGTACAGTATTTCCTCATTATAGTTTTAGTTCTTCGATGCTTTTGTGGGATATAAAACTGAAAGTACCAAAGGAACAAGACAAACAAAGAAACAAAAACTCATAGACATAGACAATTGTTTAGTCTTCCCAGAGGGGAAGGGGGCAGGGAGAATAGCAGAAGAGGGTAAAGGGGGTCAAATATATGATGATGGAAGGAGAACTGACTCTGGGTGGTGAACATACAATGTGATATATAGGTGATGTATTACAGAATTGTATACTTGAAACCTATGTAATTTTACTATCCATTGTTACCCTTCCAAATTTTAATAAATAAATTAATTAACTAACTAATTAATTAAATAAATAAATTTTAAAATACATTTCATCTAACATTTTGGTTGTCCTCAGCAGGATGACTGTTCCAAATCGCCTCAATCACCGTTCTCTAATGCTTAACGTACTAGTGTTTCACTGCTGGTATTTCCTGTTATCCAATAACTTTCCTTCTGTTCAGACTGTTGCAATAATGTTCTATGCCTATGTCTCAGAGAAAGAACGAGCAACATCATGCAAAGAATGAAAAAATAAAATTGTTTACTTTTGCATTTTAATAGCCTTGATCAGGAAAAATATGAATTAGTTTTGGTAGATTATATATTTAAGACCAAAATTATTTACTCACAGTTTGGGCAAAGGTCCCTCAAATGGGAGAAAGAAGTGAGTCGGTGGGAAAGTTAAGAAGTTAGATACTGTCAATGTACCCTCAAAAAGAGCCTGAACTCTGAAACCTGCAAAACCTTCCTACTGGCTTATCCAAGTCCCCAAATTCTAAGAACAAGAGGTGGTATAAAGAATCCAGAAACTTCAGGTAGGTTTACAACCAAGTAGTTCCAGGAGCAGTAAGATTATAGTCCCACCTGTATGTGTTTGTTAAGACAAAATGCAGCGACAAAGTGGTGGAGTGGAAACGCCTAGGTGACGAGTCTAGGCAAGATCCTGAAACAGTCTCCCAGAGTTCCCATGCGAGCAAGCTTTGTGTCCTTAGCCTCTGTGTCCTTAAATGAGGTCCACACATTTTCATATTTTAAAGCAGTGGTGAAGTACTCTAGACAGCCCTAATCAGTTGTCCATGCCCCAAACTAGACTTGAAAAAATATGAATTATTCATTGCAACTCAGAGAGCAAAGAAAGTTGCATGCAGAGATCTGGACGTGCAGAGGCCTTGCTAGAATAAGAAACACTGAGTGGTCTGCAGGATTGATAACCAAGGACCAGATGGGATAATGTTTATCTCAGCCAGGGCTAAATAGACAGATGTTTCCCCCAAAATGAGATTCACTTCTTCCTCCATGTCTCCAACACATTAAGTGACCCTTTGAAATTTGGAAACAAACTCAGTGTTCTGGTCAAAATGGAAAATTATGATCTTTTAAAATGACAGAGAATTATGCATATCAACATATATCCTCAGCTCATACATTCTCTTTGACCTCTCTCATTCCACATTCCTGTGCTCTGTTTTCTAGGACTCCTGACACAAAGCACCACAAACTGAGTGGTTTAAAGAGCAGAAATGTATCGTCACTCAGTTGTTCAGGCCAGAAGTCTGAGATCAGGACGTGAGCAGGTACTGGTGTTCCTTCTGAGGGTTGTGAGGGGACAACGTGTTCCATGCCTCTTGTCTAGCTTTTAGTGGTTTTCTGGCAATCTTTGGCTTTCCTTCACTTGTAGATTCATCATCCCACTGATCTCTGGCTTCGTCTTTACGTGATGTTCACCCCATGCCTCTTCACACAGCCTTCCCTCTGTGCATGTCTGTCTCTGTGTCCAAATTTACCCTTTTCATAAGGGCACCAGTCCTAGATTAGAATCCACCCTTATGACCTCATTTTAACGTGATTACCTCTATAAAGACCCTGTTTCCAAATACGGTCACATTCTGATGTACTCGGGAGGTTAGGGCTTCAACACAGGTTCTTAGGGGGACATAATTCAGCCCATAACATGTACTATCCCTCTCTTTTCCCAACTCTTACTGCCACCGCAACTCTGGTGACCACCTCACAAGTGATGGGAGGACCTCGATTTGACATGTTCTTTGGAAAATATAAAATCACATTTTATGTTCGAAGTTTTTATTTTGTTGAAGCCAAGACCAATGGTCATAATCCTTCCATGACACCATTTTCTGCCGCCTGACAATGATTTAAAAGTGAAAAATAGGTGGATTTGGAGTCTGCCTACTGTTAAGATTGCTAAATATCCTACTTAAGTTGAATAGAATCAATTGACTACTCCATTTTCCCCTCAAAAACATTTCAAAGGCTATAAAAGTCAAACAAATGCATTTTGGTCCTGATTTCCACTGATGTGGAAATGTGGAAAAAATAAGGAAAAGTATAGAATTAAGATTAACGTGTGTGGCTGAACTGTAGCAGGTGGTGTTGGCTATTAAAGGCAGTAGGGGGAAACTTGGAGAGTCGGAAGAGTTAGGGACCTTAGTAGGATATTGACCAACTAGTTTCACTGGACTAAGAAAAGATATTCATCTCTCAACTGCTTCCTGACAAATGAAGCTTGGTTATTTTAGGGTAAACTCCCCTAGGCCAACGGCTGCAATGCCCAGCCTTTATATAAAGAGAAACTAACTTTTGCAAATACTGCTTCTCATTTATCAGTTCACCTATCAGCAATGCAATTTTGTCTATGTTGTCTGTCAAGGGAGAGAATCCTGACTTATTTTTATACTCTGTATGCCCTGTATAGCACATATCACAAAGCCTAGCACAAAGCAGCGTTGCCATAAATCATTTAAATAAATGTATATGTGCATGAGTAAGTTTTTCATCATTTAAAAATTTGACCCTTAGACAGTTCCACATTCTAACTCTTCTGCATTAAATTTCTTAATTAGTTCTACTTTTGAAACTACTTAATTTATTTCCTCTCTTTCCCAAGTCAATTTTCATTGTGTCTTTTAATGAATTTAAAAGTATTATTTCTGAAAAGAAAAAATGAATAAAACACATTTTCGAATTTGAGGACAAAAAAGGACAAGAAATAAGTGAGGGAGATGTGATTTTGAATGTGCAATTGTTGAAAAATACGTGCTCTGTGCACAATGGAAAAAGTGCATGCTCTTGAGTACTTTAGTTTTTAAAAGTACAGAGTTGGATAACGTATTTGTAATCTTGAAGAACTGTACTTGTGTGGACATGCTGGTAAACAGATCAGCCAATATCCTTTTTTAAAATGTTAATTCAACCAACACCTTATATTTCCCAAGCTTCTGAGCCTATGTCTTTTTCATAACATCACTGGTAAACAGTTTCTAGAACAATAACAATGGGTCATATCCCAGGCTCCAAGATAGTTTAGGCCAGATGTTGGAAAACTATGGTCCATGGGCCAAATCCTGCAGCTGCTCGTTTTTGTCAATAAAGCTTGACTGGAAAGCAGCCACACCTATCTGTTTATGGATTGTGTATGGCTGTGCTTGTGCTACAGCAGCAGAGTTAGTAGTTGTGACAGAGACCTGTGCCCTGTAAAGCCTGAAATATGTAGTATCTGGACATCTATAGAAAAGGTTTATCGACCTCTGTTACAGACAATAGCAGATGCACTGAACTGATTTTTCCCCCTCTCTGTAGACAAATCCAGTCACCTAATGATTTTGTTTAAATGCTTCTTTTTGCTAGTCCATATATGGACATGCCAAAAAAATCAGTTATGATGAAATTGTTTGGTTAGTGTAAAGTGAACCCTCTATTGGATGCCGTTTGTCTTAACTGCCTCCTGGGAAATGGAATAAGTTTCTCCCAAGGCAAAAGTAGAACATGATTAGAGGTCTCCAATTCCGTTCAAAATCCTTCTTAGAAAATACTTGCCTTTGACAGTCACTTCTATGCTTTCACTGCAAACAGAAGTATCAATATTCAATAAAGTTATTATAATGTATTTATTTCATCCTACCTCAAGGTGGAATTTCAAGCTGTAATCTTATGCCTATATGACATGCCTCTTCTCTGGATTCTTTTAGCTTGCTCTTTATCCCTTTCCAGCTGTCAATACTAAATGTCTCATTTTTCTTATAAAGTAGTACTCTCACATATCTACTTCAGAATTAAAATTAATTTAGTCTCTGGTTCCCTTATTAATGTGTATGCTTTCTCCTAGCCTGTCTTTCCTCCTACACATTGAGAGGAAGAGATTTTTCTTTTCGCTTTTACATTTTTGAAACCATAGTTAAAAGCAATCCAATCAACTTCTTTGAAATAACTCTTCACTTTAGTTTACATGTAGAAGTTTGTGATTTGTTTGTCCCTGGATCACTGCAAAACTGACCGTCTTCTTTCTCCTAGAAATGTAATCCGTCGTGCTATATTGCAGAGGACTTTAGACAGCTTCCATACCAGTACAATTTCTTCACTATCCTAATCTTTGGTTTGGAAAATTACCTTGGTAATTGTATTAAGAAAAAAAAAAAGTTGCTAGAATTTCCTTTCTCCATTCTCACTTCAGAAAAGATAGACTTCGCCAAGTACCATGGTGTGAGGTTGTCCTTGCAGAAGAGGAGGACATGGAGGGACACAATGAATGGTGGAGGCAGAAGCAGTTCATCTTGGAGGCGATTTGAACATGAGTCTGGGCGAGGGGGTAGTGGGGGAGAGTGGGACAAGTGTCCCTTTCAACATAGGATGGAGGTAGAGGGAATGGCTGTGGACAATGGTGAGAGGTGTCTCTGGGATCACAGGAGGAGCAGGACTCATGAGACAAGTGACAGGAACTTTCAAGCTCCAAAGGACAAGTCTTCTGTGGTAAAACCTAGTCCCTTTCCAACTTTTCTAGCACCCAAGAGGCCAGAAGATTTGAAAAATCTTTTATATCCTGGAAGAGACTCTCCAAAATGGCTGAGACTGAATTTCCTACCTGATTGGTGGGGGTGGCTTGGAGCAGAAGAAAAATGATTAGAAGTAAGAAAGAATAAAAAAAAGGGGGAAATATTCTGGGCTAGAACTACTACTTCGTACACTTTGAACCCCAAATGAGTTAAATTTCAAAGATAAATTGTATCAACAGTACAGTAATCTAATCTCATTTGGCAACAAATAATTTTGCAATCTAATAGATTTTTAGCTTAGCCATCTAGAGACTTAGATCCAAATACCGTATTCAATAAAAGTAATTACTTTTTTTCAGATGTGTGGTGCTTTTTGTACTTAATCTTTTTGTTTCCCTTACACATTGGTTGCTTTTTATCCTGAATTGTACTACTTTGTGGGTTTTTGTTCAATTTATAATTTGCCTCAAATCCTACTAGAAAGCTGAATGTACACGCTAAATGAGGGATTGATCCAAGTTCCTTAGTTTCACATTTCTTTAGAATTAATTTTCTTCTAACTAATCTAATCCCATTATAATATAGAAAATAATGTTATACCCCTGAGGTGCTTCATGTAGCTCTAGTTGAAATACCTTTTCTTTGCAATTATGTCATGCAACAGAAATGAAATGAAATTTGTTTTTAACTAAAGTCAATTTTAAAAAAACCAAAATAGTTCAATTATGTAGACTGTCTAACCAAGGTTACAATAACACAAACCTTATCAAATTTATTCATTTGTATCCCTAGAAAGCATTTAATTTTGAAATATTTCTGATAAAAATATGTAACATAGACCTTGTATGAGAGTTAAAACAAAATATTTTACTATTTTTTGTTTCAGCTTTATTTTTTAAAAGAAAAAATATATAAATACAAGTAAGACTTCATCATACCCATCTGTTTCTCTCACTCTTTCCTTAAAAATAGGTATTATATCAAAAGTGGTGAGTAACAGACTAACACATACATCTCTATACTTTCACCACTTATGTATATATCCACAACAATACATGAAATATTATTTATTTAGAAATAATATAAATAGATTCTTAGTGTATATAATGCATTAAAACTTGCTTTTCTCTAATAATTAAAAAAAATTCTTGAAAACTACCAATGCATTTTTTTTAAAGAATTAAATTCTGTATAAACCACTTTCTCAAGAATTGGGTATTTTTTACATTTTTAAAAATTCAACTTTTAATTTGGAATTAATTGTAAATTCACTTACACTTGTAACAAATACTACAGAGAGATTCCTGTTCTATCACCATAAGAATCCCTTGTGCTGCTTTTATAACTATGTACATCTCTCTCCCACTGATACTCTAGTCTCTAAAACCTGGAACTACTCATCTGTTCTCCATCTATATAGTTTTATCATTTCAAGAATGTTATATAACTAGCATCATATAGTATGTAAGCTTTGGGATTGGATTTTTCCAATCTGCTTGCTTTCTTTTTTTTTAACATTTTTTTAATTCTAAATTTATTTATAGTGTTAGATGTATCACTTTGTATAATTTTGTAATGGTTTCTTTGGGATATATATATATATATATATATATATATCATATATATCATATATATTATATATATATGATCACAATCTCCTGGTATCAGCATTTTACTACTGGAAACTAACTTCCATTGAGGTCCTCTTTCCCTTCTCCCTCCTAAATGTTATAGTCTTCAGTAACAGGTAGTACTATAATTTTTGTTTCAATAATCAAATATGATTTAGAAAACTTATAAGGAAAAGCACAACCTGTTGTATTTACCCATATTTCTGCTCTTTTCATTATTCTTTCTTTCTTCCTAAGGCTCCAATATTTCTTATTTAATCATTTCCATTATTTTTGAAAACATTCTTTTAGTCAAATATTAAGAGTAGTTCTGCTAATGAAAAATTCTCTTAATTTTCCTTCATTTTGAAATGTCTCTATCTTCCTTTCCTTCTGAAGGATAGTTTCACCAGCTATAGAATTTGCAGTTGACACTTCTTTACTTCCAGCACTTAAAAAATTGTATTGTGTCTTTCTGGTCTCTATGGTTTCAAATGAAAAACCTACTGTTATTTGAATTGGCATTTCCCTACAGGTAACATAATATTTCTCTCCCATTGCTTTCAACACTTTTTTTTTAGACATTTAATAACCATGTATCTTGGCATGCATTTCTCTGGGTTTATCTTATTTGGGATTTGTTAAACTTTTTGAATCTAGAAGCTTATGTCTTTTTTCAGATCTGAGAAGTTTCAGCCATTACTTCTTCAAATGTTATTTTCAGCCCTGCTCTTTTTTCCCTCTTCTGTTAAACCAATATGGTGGATCTGTTTTTATCATCCCACAGATCCTTGAGACTCTGTTCATGTTTTCTTTCTTTTTAATTTTCAATCCATTTCTATTTTTCAGGTTGAATAAATTTCCTCAGATTCCCTCACTCCTCTGTTATCTGTACCAGTAAGTACATTTTTTTGAGATTTAAATCTCTGTTATTATACAAATATGGGGATTCAAACACACTTATCCCATCATTCTTTCCACTTTTTGAAGCAGTTCTGGAAATCCTCTTTTGTGAGTGTCTTTCCTTGCACTATCATGCCTGCCTTGATGATGTCCTGAATTGATTCAAAACGTTTAACTTTCATAGTCATTTTGACTTTGGGGAAGAGTCAGAAGTTGCACGGTGCCAGTTCTGGTGAATAAGGTGGTTGAGGACACGCCGTAATGTTTTCATTTGACAGAAATTGCTGTACCAAAAGTGATGTGTGACACAGCACATTGTTATGATGGATGATGAAACCATTTGCCCATTTCATGTTAATGTGTTGTTCGTGATCCATGAATTACGGCGTGCTTTAAAACACATCTTCTCTCAACCGTAGCTCACACCCAACTGACTGCACTGAACAAGTTGAAACTTGTCACACACTGTTAGCAAGTCTCCATGTGCCGCTTCTTGTATTGAAGATTTCTGCTTTTCCATTGGATGGCATTTGGCAGCAGCATTCACCGTATGTTTTGATCACAGCTCGTATCTTTCAGTTTTTTAATTTCCATTTGGTTATTTTTTTATAACTTCTATTTCTTGCTGTGATTGTTCTATGTTTTGTTTTTCTATGTTTCTATCATTTGTTTCAAGAGCACTTGTAATTCCTGGTTGAGGTATTTTTGTGATGGCTGGCCTGAATTCCTTGTTAGATAATTCCAACAACTGATTCATGCTGGTATTGGTATCGATTGATTGTTTTTTTTTTTTCATTCACATTGAAATCACTATATATTGGCTTAGTTTCTGATAAACCTGCATATTTGGGTATTGTATAAAAAGGCTCTGTGTCCTATTTAAATCATTTTTTTTAGCAGGCAGTCAATCTGTTTAGGCTTAGCACATAGGTCCTGGCCTATTTTTGTGTGCTTTGAATCCAATGACAATTTCATTTTCTGAGACTTTATGTTGCTCTCTTGGTCTGATTGGGTCCTTCTAGGGCTCACAGTGATCCCTGATGATACCCCCTGAAGGGTGAAAAGGAACTTTCTCAGGGCAGGAAATCTGGTGCTTAGAGGAGATGAATGGGAATCCAGAGCACATCCCAGGCTTGGCATTTGTGGTGGGACCCCATCTGTGTCGGTGGGCTATCCAATGTGTCTAGGTATGGGGAGAGATTCTCCAGCCCAGAGAAGACTGAAATGATTCCCAGGCCAAGAACTTGGTGTAGCAGCTTTCCCCCATCCTGCCTGGCTGCTCTAGATTGCTGAAGGCTTTATCTAACTAATGGGAAAGAAGGGGAATTCTTGCCTGGATGCTTGTCATAGCAGGATCTGTCCTGTTGGAACCACCTGGCTGCTTTGTGTCTAGGTGGCGAAGGAAGTTTAATGCCCAGTGGGGCTCACATGCCAATCGCACTAGTGTTTTCCACTATCTGTGTAATCATTTATCATAACAAATCATTTAAAGGAAAACCTCTACTAACCTTACATAACATATTGCCAGCATGATGTCTACTTTATAAAAGATTGAATATTCTATCTCAGGACTATAGAAAAGCTTTAAAACTTTTCTGTAAACCTAAAACTATTCTAAAATTAAAAGTTTATTTTTAAAATGTCTTTGGCTATAATGATGGGCCTGAATGATCTGGGGGACGTGCAGCTGCCTGTTCCTTTCGTCAGAGCCAACTCAAGCTAATGTAGAACTTTTTTTGAATCAGAATTGAGTACTAAAGGTTGACTTTTTTTTTTCAAGGACACAGAGTCTATTTACCCTAGTTTGTATTCTTTTGAAGATAGAGTAATGAGGGAAAAAAAAGTAAAAACTAACTTTCACTTTTTTTGTTTGTTTGTTTACCACTAAGGCAGAAAGAATTTGTATGAGAAAATACCATGTTGAAAAAGTTAACTTTGATTTGAATAAATTCTTGTAATAGAGGTGACACCAGCACACACCCAAAAATGTCACCAAGAAATAGAGGAAACTGAGTTTTCAGTTTTAATGGAAAGACCTGGTAAGAAAGGTCTTTTCTTTTTGCTAAGCAAAGGAATTCCATCACCATTGCCTTACTCGTAGAAACGCATAGTAAAAATTACTGAGAAAGCAAAAAAAGAACTTCTCTTGGTAGTCAGGTGACAAGTGTGAGGTCAAAGCAAGCATTGAAAAGTGGCTACAAGGACTCAATACTTGTACTTATCCAAGGTACAAAATCAGCCTCTCTGTGTTGAGTTTATAAACTGCCAAAACCAGTCCTCGACTAGTGAACAAATTCTTCTTGATAGATTATTCAGTAGCCCAGGAAATATGAAGAGCCACTTAGCACTTAAGACACAAACCACCACCTAGACAGCTTCCTAAGAGCCAATGCTCAAACTGTACTAGCTATCCATCCCTATCTATTGTTCCCTATGGAACATTCTTGAATGCCAAGACAAAACATGTTTACTTTCATCTGTATTTACATTTAGGACAATGATACTTATTGTTTCCATTATGCTTCAGTAGTGATTCTTGATGGACAATAGCATTACAAAATAAGTTGCTGAGCTAAAATGTACCATGAGAACTATTACAGTGATTCATGGGATAATGACGTCCTAGCTCTGTGAACAACAATTTGGTTCAGAGCTCAACATTCCTTAGAGATTTCTCTGGAACCAGTTGATTTCTCTTGTGTTCTACAAATGCTACGTGCCATTTTATTTTTTTAAACCAGTCTGACCCTGAAGTTTAAGCATGTGATATTTGGGTTTACTTAATATGCAACCTACAGTGGTAACTGATATGTGGACCTGATCACTTTCTATATCATAAAGCTGAACTTTATCTCTGGGAATTATCAATGAAGTAACAATTTTTAACATAATAATAGGACCTGAGAATCCAGAGTTAACTTGAAAGATTTAAAAATTCATTTCAGATTGCATATAACACCATATATGTTTTCTTCCTTTCCATTTCCCTTCTTCTCTTCTCTCTCTCTCTAAGAAATATTTGCATGGCTTTGTTATGTGATTTAAAAAATGCATTCTTCTCAAAATTCCTGATTATACATATAAGCTAATTATCCTACAAGAGTAATGTTTAAAAAATAACATGCTAAATAGTTTTAACAGTTATGACAAAAAATGGTAAGATGGTGAGCAGTAATGTTTCAGACATGAATGATTAAATGGATCACAGAGCTTGAGATAGAGACTTATTTTGCTACTATAAAAGAATACTTGATTTGAGAATCCACCAGAGCCAACCCATTTGCAATGTAAAGTCAAGTTACTTTACAAGGAAATCTTTCTTGCGTCTGAAACCTAGGCCCACTTACACAACAAGCCATAAAATTGCAATGACCCTATACATGGTTCTCTGCAAAAGGAAGGCCTTAATCTGTGCAGAACACTGTAATGTATACTTGTATGAAGGAAAGAAGTCCATTCCCTGCTTTCCTAGAGATAGGAAACAGTAAATCTAGGAGGACTTTCCAATGCCTGAAGGTAGTAAGTTAAATCTGACTTCCCAACACCAGTTGGGTTGTTAGGAAAACAATGCTGCATTTCAGTGCTAAAAAACCATCTGCTACTCTTCTGGGTAATATACTCTGTACCCTCCAACTTGGAAAAGAAAGTTTCACTTCCTCAAGCCTTCTTTCAGCCACACAGTTAATTCTGAGCCACTGGAACAGACACAATATCTAGTATTGTTAGCACTGGATGCGGTATTATGCATCTCACCATGTGCCTTTCAATAGGCTTGAGCTTACAAGGCTTAGGGCAATGGAGAACACTCAGCTTTGGTGACCTTTGTGCAAAGTGTTGGATGTGCATTTGTGTGAATACAATGTGATTATCTTTTTGAAGATTCAATGAGTTTTCTAATGAAGAGAGCGAAAAGAAGAAACTGCTTTAAAAGTCATCCATTAGAAATGACTTCCCAAACTAAATATCTGGTGGAAAGATAGAGCCATAACTCAAGTTTGATTCTTTGGCAAAGGAAAATGAAAAAAAAAAATTATAAATCATCTACAAAGCCAGATCAACCCTAGAAAATGAGTTAAGAATTAGATGCCCAAAGTCTGCTTTCATTCAATATAACGAACTCCAGAGATGTTCACAATCACCACAGTTTGTTAATTGCTACACAAGACTTATCACATTAATGCAACTTGAATGCCAAGTAGGGTTTAAATGAAGTTAAATGAGTAGAGCCCACAGAATGCTTTTCATTGTTCAGTCTTATGGGTAGTCAGTGAGTTGTATAATTGGGATCTCTAATGTTTCCAGCTCATTTAGTCTTTTACTATATTGTGTGAACTCAACAAACATCTGCCAAAAAAAAAAAAAAAGTGCAATAGCCCAGATTCAAAGATTTTCAATGCAGAGAGAAAACATAATCCTCCCCTATGCAGTTAATTTCTTAGAAACTTGATTCAAAAACCAAAACAAAAACATTTGTTGGCCTTTTTGTGTATTTACTTTTGTCAAATTGCCACAATAGCTAAATATTTGCTAGTCAAAATATAGGCCATAGACCAACCCCATCAGTGTCACCTGGGATCTTGTTAGAAATAAAGAATCTCAGGCCTACCCCACACCTACAGAATATATGTTTTCTTCCTTTACATTTCCCTTCTTCTGCATTTAACAAGATCCCTAAATGATCTGCGGGCACATCCAAGTTTGAGAAGCACTGAGCTAAACAAAACCCCGCATGAAATCAATAAAAATAAACATGTATTTTTCTTCTTATTATTTTTTTAAATTTTTGAGTAGGTAGCAGGAGTCTTCTTAATTCTTTAACAAACTTTCATCCTGAGTTTACAAGCTCCCAGAGGCTCTCTAGCTTTTTGTCTCTTAGGGTTTGTAATTAAATGTGAACAAACCTGACTGTAGATATATATACTGGACATTAAATATGGACAAAATGTAATAGTACAGAAGAAAATAGGTATTTCACATACCACGGTTCTTTTTGCCACTTTTTTTTGGTCAATGTAATCTTTCCTTGGTAGGATGCCCAAAAATTCATCCAGTGGTGTGCTGGTATATGATTCACAACTGGCTGATAGCTCTGATCTGAAGCACTTGATTTCTAGTGTGAATAGTCCAGCTACAGCTAATTGAAAGCCACTGACATGAGGTTGTAGAACCCGGATTTGGTTAAGACAGTGCACAGGCAGCTCTCACTAGCCATTATGAGGCAGCTCTGGTTTTCTGCTACGCGGACATCAAGTTGGCCCCTTACCTCTCCCTAGAACCTCAAGGCTTCAGAACCCAGTTGGAAAACTGCTTCAACACAACAGGAGAAAACTCAAGGCAACCAAGCATAAAACGGCTTTTCTTTCATTCTTGCAATTCATGTCCTTGGTTCCAACACCTGTTCTACTCGCCCTTCCTGTCTTTTCCTTGTATCCTCCGCCTCAATCCCCATCCGGACAACAGCATCCTTCTGATGTACTTGATTTTATACCAGTGTCTCCGAACTGTGCCAATGTGACCTATTGATCACGGTAAGCATCAGAAGTGTTACGGCTCATAACTTTAACCTAATGATTAATCTAAGAATAAAGTGAACATGTTCACAAATGATTTCCTTTTCTTCATATATTAAAGTAATCCAAAGTTCTATGCAAAATCCATTCTCCAAATATTTAGTGAACCTTTTCTATTGCAAGCACTATACTAATGTCTTAAAAAGGAGACTGAAAAACAGCTAGGATGCTAAAGACTCAGGTGTGTTTTGCTGCTGAATTTCACTCCTGAAGTGAGGCATAGGGAGGAAAAGAGGGCTCCTGGGTGCCCTATTTTCCATCCTCCTCTCCTACATGAAAGAAGAAGCTCCCCACCCCAGCTTCCTCCCTCAGGTCTGGTAACCTGCTACTGTCCCTCATTCAGGGGACAAAGTTTCTGAACAGACTCTCACTCTTAGTTTCTTTAGGAATTCTTCCTTTACCACACGGGAGCTAATCAAAGAAAAATTAGCCCTGGGCTTTGTGATTGCTACTTAGGGTGGCTCTTGGCAGGCAGATGTGGCCTGGAGGAGCCAATCTTGACAATGTGCTCACAGGAGGTGCCTTTAATTTATTATGACCCTGTTTCCCACAAATGTTTTCTAAAAGTTACACATTCTCACAGCAAGTCACCTGTGGGATTCATTCTTATGCACAGCAGACAAAAGAAGTGAACAGCTAATTGGCTACGGGAGAAATATGAAATGAGATACAAGACAAGGAAACCTGTGCGTGGCTGATCATACCACCCTCAATTTTAAAGTTCCATGTATCTCTACATGTTAGTCTCTTAGTTCCGTTTTTACTTCGTTCTGTGCTCCTCACTTTCTTACCTGAGAATAAGTCTGTTTTATATAGAAACAGCAACAATAGTAACAGCAAGACCACCATGCAATGTCATGCTTTATTACATATAAATGGATACCTCTGCTTATACTTTTTGTTAGTTTATGAAAAATAAAAACAAAAAGTTGCTGTCAGATTCTTTACATTTCAGCAATCGTGTTTATTCTGGAAAAATAAGTAAGAACATGTAACTAGCAGATTTGTATTTCATCTGAATGAAATGTACTTTCAACTCCCATATGCCAATCAGATACTCTCATACAAGAAAAAAGTTATTTAAATACATATTAATATTCAAAAAGTAATGTGTTTGAGCGTATAAATTTTAAGACATTCCCACAGATTCAAAATTCCTATAAAACTACAATCATACAAATCTGTGTGATCTATACACAGAACATGAAAAAATAACTACCTTAATAATACAATCACGCACATGGAGGTAGCTCAAAAATCTATGCTGAATAAAGTGGCCTTTGCATTTATAATAAGAATGCCATGGTTTTGCTGGCGATGACTGATAAATAATCTACACAAGTTTGTGGCATGGCCCAGTATGTTATTCTGTATTAACAATTTTAATTTATCTTAGTGGAAGTAGGGGATGAAAAGGACCCACTAACATTTCCCCACCTGGAATCTTACTTGTCAATGTCTAAAATATTCTCTTATGCTGCCAGTACTTTTTCCAACTTATTTACTGTTGAATCTTTAACTATGTCATGGTACAATTAAAATAATTTATAGTTTTATAAGAATTTGGTTAATATATCTTGAAGAACATTTGGGCAACGTCCAAATAGGCACTTAAATTTCAATGTTTAAAATGACCCTTAGAACGTAAGGGATACGTTTTCATTCTAAAATATTGAGTTTTACTATTGCAATTATTGGACAAAAATGAAAATAAGTATTGATAAAAATATATACATACAACAGCAAATTATATTTTTATGTATGGCTAATTTATTTTAAAGAAACTTTTTAAACACTCTTTCAGTTGTTTTAATTTGAATGCCTCGAATTCACTCTAGGAGAAAATAATATATTTTATTTACAAATATGATGAAGAATGGACATTATAACTGTTAGAGTAAAAACCAGTTAGAGGTCTGCAGAGAATATAAGCATGAATTATTGTCTCAAAAGAAAGTGACAATTCCATTTACCTAAATGTTTTATATTTTAGACTTGTGTTCTGATGAGATTTTTAAAATTAAAAGAGTAATTTTATAAATTGCAGAAGAAACTGGGGTGGTACTTATGAATAGGACTGAAGTAGTATTACCAACAGATAATTCATTTGGTCCCCTCATGGCTTTGTTAATCTCAATCTTGCATGACAAATTTAGCAAGGAAGTGTGTTAGAGCCAAAGGGTACTGATGTAGGAATTAGAGACATCATTCATTAACCACATGACTTTGTGAAATACTAGAGGGGGAAATTTTGATTATTTGTTCTAGAAACTCTGTCTTCCTTCAGCTTAAAATATCTATGTATTAATAAAAAATGAATATCACCAATAAACGTGGAGAAATGGAAACCATTTTGTTCTCTCTGACAATCATTACTGCAGTCTTCTGTCAACACCTAAGCTCTCCTGGGGTGGCGGATCCCGGCAACCACTGAAGCTCTCAGAAATGCAGAGCAGGCTTCAATACCAAACCCTAGTTTCTCTCAGTCCCAGGAGTGATATTTTCATATTGGAAGCAAGTTAACCAGTGGCAGCTTCTCATAAACTCTGAAAAATGCTCCATTTGACCAGGCACAGTGGAAAAAGGCTGTAAGTGACCCTGTGATAAAGCAATGAGACAGCAGGTTTAGTGCTATAGAAGCCAGAGTTTTGCCAACATCAGAATAAAGGCCAGGTCTCTAGGGCCAATAATGCATGTAGAGTTGTGTTTATATTCCCTCCTCTTCCCAGTTTGAAGAAGAATATACAGTAAATTTTGAGCTTTGAAGGCATTCCCTTTCCTACACTTTCAAATATGTGCTTCCTTTGTTTCAATTTCTATACTTTTCCCACATTTTTATTATACCACTTTGCTATCTTTAACTTTTGTCTAGATCTTCAGTCTCAGACTGACTTAACATTTAAACAAAATCACCGAGGATCCCAACGAGCTATTGCTCATGTGGATTACCTGTATCAATATTTACCATACTCGAAATTAAAACTAAGAATTTTCGAAAACACAAGCAGGCACAAACACACTAGCTGCTACAGCAATGATATCCCAACTTATGTGGCCATGAAAAGCTCCACTGCACACTTGTGAGAGAATGGAAGTGAGAAAGAAAAATCTTCTAGGTGTTATGCAAAGAGTGTTGACCTTGTGGAACCACTGAAAGAGGAATTCCAGGGGTCCCTAGATAGCAAATTAAAAACCACTGCTCAAGATACATAGAGGACCATATGATTTCACTGATTATGTAAGATATAAAACTGAAAGCAACCAAGGAACAAGACAAACAAATAAAGAAACAAAAACTCATAGACACAGACAACAGTTTAGTGGTTACCAGAGGGTAAGGGGGGAGGGGGGTGGGAGATGAGGGTAAGGGGGATCAAATATATGGCAATGGACGGACAACTGACTCTGGGTGATGAACACACAATGTGATGTATAGATGATGTATTACAGAACGGTTCACTTGAAACCTATATAACTTTACTAACCATTGTCACCCCAATAAACTTTAATTGAAAAAAAAAAAGATACACAGAAGCCAAAAAATTAGATATTTTTTAAATCTTTTCATATCAATGTCTACTCTTCTAAATGTTGGAAAAGAAAAACAAAATTAACTTATACTACTTGACTTCATGAATTATAATGCTGTAACAATCAAGATCATGTAGTGTTGTATATCTATTAAAAGGTTAAAATGAAGAGGACTGATTATACCAACTTCTAGTGAAGATGTGGAGAAACTGGAATACTCATACACTGCTAGTCAGAAAGTAAAATGATACAACCACTACAGGAAACCAGTTGTCAGTTTCTTTAAAAAATTAAACATAAACCTAACATATGCTATAGGTATTCTACTCCTAGATCTTTATACAAGGAGGAAACAAACAAACAAACAAAAAACCAACATGTATGTCCGTACAGAAATTTGTACAAGACCATTATAGCACCTTTATTTGTAATAGTCAAAAACTGGAAACAACCAAGTGTTCATCAATAGGCAAGTTAATAAGTAATTCATGATATATCCACTCAATGGAATAAACTCTACAATAAAAATGAATGAACTTATTAATATATGAAACAACATAGATGAATCTCAAAGTAATTTTGCTTAGTGAAGAAGCCAGTCAAAATAGTACATTAAGAGAATGAAGAAAAATCATGAACTGGGAGAAAATCTTTGCAAAATACATTTCAGATAAAGGATTTCTATCTAAAATATACAAAGAATTCTTAAATTTCAACAACGATAATTTAAAAATTACAACTGAATTTAAAAATAGGCAAAAGATATAAACAGACATCTCCCAAAGAAGATATAAACAGATGAAAAATAAGCATATAAAAAGATGTCATTATGGAATAGCATACTAAACAACTATAAGATACTGCGATACCCTTACTGGAATGGATAAAATCCAAAACACTGACAACTCCAAATATTGGAGAGGACATGGAGCAACAGGAACCCTCATTTTTTTCTGGTGGGAATGCAAAATGGTACAGCCACTTTGAAGACAGTTTGGTAGTTTCTTACAAAATTAAACATACTCTTACCATGATTCAGCAATCGTGCACTTTGGTATTTACCCAAACGATATAAAAACTTCAGTCCACACAAACACCTGCACAGGAATGTCTACAGCAGTTTTCCTCCTAATTGATAAAACTTGAAAGTAATCAAGATAATTCTTCAGTAGGTGAATAGATAATCAAACTGTGGTACACCTATACACAGTGATAAAAAGAAATGAGCTATCAAGCCATGAAATGATATGGAGGAAACTTAAATACATATTGCTAACTGAAAGAAGCTAATCTGAAAAGGATAGCGACTTTATGATTCCAAATACATGATACTATGGAAAAGGCAAATCTATGCAGACAGTTAAAAGATCAGTGGCTGCCAGAGGAAAGGGAGGGAGATGGAGCAGGGGGGATTGTTAGAGCAGTAAAACTATTATTCTGTATAATACTGTAATGGTGGATACATGTCATTACGCATTTGTCAAAACCCATAAAAAGATCAGTGGTTGCCAGGAGGAAGGGAGGGAGGTGCAGCACAGGGGATTTTTAGAGCAGTAAAACTATCAGTTTGTATAATACTGTAATAGTGAATATATGTCATTATATACTTGTCAAAATCAATAGTTGTCAAAACCCCATTACATTAGAGTTTACTCTATAACACAAAGAGTGAACCCTAACATAAACTATGGACTTTAGTTAATAACAATGTCTCGTATTGGCTCATCAGTTGTAACAAATGCACAACACTAATAATACAAGATGGAAAAAAATGGAAATTGGGTTTGGCAGGGGAGAGGGTGAGTGGGTATATGGAGACTCTCCGTACTTTTTGCTTCTTTTTTCCTACAAACCCAGAACTGCACAAAAAAAGTCTATTAATTTTTTTTAAAAGTACATACATGATTCCATTTATATAAAATTCTAGAATATGAAAAATAATCTATGGGGCAGAAAGCGAATCAGTGGTGGCATGGAGGTGAGGAGGGAGAGAGGTAGGGATTACCAAGGGATGCAAGGAAACCATTGAAAGCGATGGGTGTGTTCATTATCTTGATTGGCATGATGATTTCTTGGGGGCATGCATACATCAAAATGTGTCAAATTTTATAGTTTGAATAGGTTTGGCTTATTTGTGGTAATGTGCATTTCTAACAATTGCCAGATGACACTAATGCTGAAGACCACACTTTGAACACCACTCAAAGAGATTAAAGAGAGCGTGATTGTTCCCATTGTGGGGTCGTATCTTAGAAGTACCTAAAGAGGTTATAGAGACTGTGATGTCAGTAGTTTGTGGTGAAGCCTGGCTTGGGGATTCTTTGAAAGCTTCATGGGTATTTGTCACTCAGCCAAGATGAAAGGCAATTAGAATAGAGATACCTCAAAAAAACAAAGACAAAACAAAACAAAACCTTGTACTTCTATACCTAGACCACTTGTGACAGTAACTTTCCAAGAATAACTAAAAAATAAGGGCTAACATGACTCAACCAATAGTGCACACTTGCCAATTCCGTTAGTTTTATTTTTATCACATACAGAATTTTTGGTATGCCTACAAAAAAAAAAAGTTTGCTAATTTATCAATTATTATTAATAGGTGAAAAAGTTGGGAACGAGTCCATTGGCTGGAAATTCTTAAAGTTTGCTTAATCCATCAGTAAAACACAATTTCTAAAAAAAAAATAATATCACGTCCTCTCCCTTCTGTGAGTTGCTAACTCATATGAGGTCACCAAAAGTAATACACGATGATGGCTGATCAATTTAGGATTTAATCATTTGAGGGATGGGTTAGGTAATTTTATGGCTCATTTTTACTGAATGAATCTCTCCCCTTTCCATAAAACACCTTTAAAATCCAGTTCTATCATATTTCTTTTATGATTCATCTATTGATTTCTTCTAATACTCCACTTTTCATTGATAGATAAGAAGCCTCATAGAGAGGAACAAAGAAGGGCTTAGGGAAAGAGACTGCACCCTGCTGTGCAATGTTGTAGAGGTGATTGCAAGGTGGAGCCTTCAAACCTCAGAACAAGTCATTCCTACTTTCACCTCCCATCCATCGCCGCAAACTGAGTGTGTGAAGGAAGAAAGCTATGATAGGTACAGTCCATGTCAGCCTCAAGAACCTCTCCTCCACATAACCCAGTTTTAGTTCTTTAAACATTAGTTCTTGATGTTGTAAAAAGTAGCTCTGACTGCATCTTATAAAGAGGACCACTGGATCTTCATCCGGTGGCACTGGCACAGCTATATAGGGACTTCCATGGGTAACTTTTGGTTGGCTAATAAAATTCTGTTTAGTACATCAAAACTTGTGTCAACCTCCTGAATCCTAATAATTTGTGGTTTACACTAACCAAGACCTATCGCTATACTTAAATTACTCTATTAATGCAACCCAAGCCTTTTTAAGTCAAGCCTAAAGGCAAAGGTAATTTTATAAAATAACATGTGTGTAATTGATTAAACAAATATGTCACTAGTCCGACAAACAGGAAGCTCAGTAGAAGAGTACTTCAAGGCATTTGCTATTTTAATGTGATTCTAAATTTAGGTGTAAATTTTTTCAATTATATAGAATTCATATCAGCATTTATAGTCTGCTGTCAAGAAGCTGTGTTATTTTGTGTAAACAGATTATTGAGGTCAATTATCAATGAAAACACAGTCTCTTTCACGACCACTGAATTTATGTCTTTATAGCAAATAATAATAAAATTTAATAATCTCAACAGCTAGCTTTGGCAATCCTACAACTAGCTGCATGCTCAAATTCTAATGAAGCTCTCATTCATCCATTATACTTTTTAAAGTTGTTCCAACTACATACCACATGGATTGGACAGGCAATGTTTGGAAGATGATTTCATGAACAGAAGGCCAAATTATACCCAGAGCTAGTACAATGGATATATTCTTAATCCTATCTTCTCAAAAGGATGGCACATTTTTCTTTCAGAGTTTTGTTCCTACTTCTCTTCACACACATTTCAGTTTTAACCTGTACAGTGGTGCCTCACCAGTGCTGCAAAGTGATAGGTTCCAGAAAAGCTGTATTTTAAAACTGGCTACACAGCACAAATGGTGAAGATATTTGAGAAACATATGACTGATTAGCTTTAGCACTCTTTCAGCAACCAAGGCAGCCACCGCCAATGGATTGGAGTTGTCACGCAGGTTGAAACGTGTGTGCCACCTGAGCCAGACTATGAAATGCAGCTCTGAAAAGCTTACTCTATTGGCACAAACTGGGCTGTGGCAGAATAAGATAGTTGTGGTCCAAGTCAGAACTTAAACCTAGCTTAGGCCAGTTAGCAGAGCAATGTAGGGAGAATTCTGTGATAAGTTAAAGATGTATACCCTACCCCAGGCAGTTAGCATGGCAAATGTGGAGATAATGAGAGGTGAGGGGAATAGGATTACATCAGAGAATATAGCTGACATTAGTGACAAGGAATTAGGCCAATTCAGAGCTCAGAGGCAATAGAGTGAGTCAGTCTCAGGGATTTAAAAACCCAACCTGGGTTGGCGGGCCCAGGTAGAAAGTGAAGTCTGTATATAAAGGAAGGCATCAGAGAGTCAAGCAGAGTGGCAGGATACCCCAGAACACAGCTTTCATGTCTAGTAAAGCTTGCATTGGAAATGTGTTGTCATTATACATTACACTGAGCTCTTTTATTAGTTACTGTTGGGGTAATTGGCCAGGGAGACAGGGGAAGTTTCCTATTTATATCTCAAAGTATATAATTTAGGGGTTTTAGTGAGAAAAAGAATACCATGTTTCCCCTAAAATAAGACCTAGCCAGACAATCAGCTCTAATGCGTCTTTTGGAGCAAAAATTAATATAAGACCCGGTCTTATTTTTTATGTTAAAATAAGACCGGGTCTTATATAATATAATTAATATTATATTTTATATTAAAATAAGACCAGGTCTTATATTAATTTTTGCTCCGAAAGATGCATTAGAGCTGATTATCTGGCTAGGTCTTATTTTCAGGGAAACACAGTAGGATATGATGTTTGTGATTGAAATTAAATTTTAATAAAACTGTGTGTCTCTGAGTTCTGCATACAATGCTAACTTAAAACTTTTGCTTCTAATGAAACAGAGTGAAGATCAAAGTTCCCAATGTGAACTAGAAAAGGCATATAACAAAACAAAACATCTGTTTGAAGGTAGTAGGATCTGCCAAGAAACCCAGGGCTGCAGAGGCCACGATAATTGAAAGAAAGATCCTTGAGCTAAGCCCAACTTTCTGCACACTGCGTTTCCCCTTGGGTCATTTGCCAATTCTTGGTACAGAATGAGAGGCTAATAAGGCTGGCAGATGTCAGCCACTAAATAGCGGAGAAGCCAGAAGAGCTTTGGACAATCTCATGGTGCAGCCGAGACAAAACGTGGCATTTGGAGCTGCCAAATTAGATGGAGTTGAGAGGCCAAGGGTCTAAAGAGAAGTTATCTCAACACTGAGCACAAGTTTTGCCCTTGAGATATTTACCAATTCTTAAGTTGTGCTGGACAAAATACTAAGGAGCCAACGAGAAAGGAAGAGCCACAAAGCACAGAGGAGTTTTATTAGTCACACTGTGGTACGAAGATAAAAGTTGGCTTTAAAAATTGACAAGGGCAAAAGGTCCTACCAGATAGTCTCAGGTTCTCAGGTGGAAAACCTAAAGGGCTAGAAGGTAGGAGGGTTTGAAGCAAAAGGTAGACTGAATCATGTAAATATTGCAAGCCAGCTTTGAGTGACTCCTTAGCAGAGGTGATAACCCATATCGAAGTATCGTTTCAGGAAAAGGATAATATCATCCTGAGCTTCCTGAACCACACAGTGTTTCAAACCCGTGCTAAATACCCAATAGACCATTACCAAGTATTAAAATAATGAGACCAGGAGAAAAACAAAAGAGCAACAGGAACAGACTCAGATACGAACATCAGATGATACAGATATGATGCCAAAATAACTGATTACTGTGTCAAGAAAATCAATGTTAAGGTCAAAACT
The DNA here is from genome assembly GCF_004115265.2 of Rhinolophus ferrumequinum. Taxonomy (NCBI): domain Eukaryota; kingdom Metazoa; phylum Chordata; class Mammalia; order Chiroptera; family Rhinolophidae; genus Rhinolophus; species Rhinolophus ferrumequinum. The sequence continues at coordinate 20,968,851 of NC_046300.1, forward strand.
TTCACTAGAGAAATGGAATCTGTGAAGAAGAAACAAACAGAAATTCTAAACATGGAAAATAAAATAGTGGTGCATCTACAAGTCAAGGAACGCCAAGGACTGCATTGCCAATGACCTCCAGAATATAGGAGATATTCTTTTTTCACAAGCCTTCAATATCTAATGTGTATTTTAGATATTTTACATTTGCAGCACATCTCAATTCAATTAAAAATTCAGTTATTCAATTGCACTAGCCATATTTCAAGCACTCAATAACTATATGTGGCTATAAACGACCAAATTACCTACTGAACAGTAGAGCTCTATATTAAAATAAATAAATAAATAAAGCACAGATACATACCAAAACACGCATGGCTGTTACAGACATATTCTTGAACAAAAGAAGCCAGATTCAAAAGAAGACATGGTGAGGATTCCTTACATAAATTTCAAGAAAAGACAAAACTAACTGATAATCAAAGAAGTCAAAATAGTGAGTGCCTTGTACAGAAATAGTTTGGACAGGAAGGGGGACGAGGGAACATTTTTGGAGTAATACTGTATATCTTGACCTGGTAGCAGTCTATACAAAAGTGAAAATCACCAAGTTATATATTTGCTTTAAGAAGAGTGCACCATCTGCATTTTAGTATACTGTGTGTTATATCCTGTAGTGTGCTAGTAAGCTGGCTTTCCGAAAAAAGAAAATAAAAAAGGAAAGGGATAGGAAGGGGGCGTGGTAGGGGGATGGGAAGAAGAAGGGGAAAGGGAAAAAGAGAAGAGAGGAGAAAAAAATGAAGAAAAGAAAAAAAGAATTCCTGATCTGTAGAATCTGCCAGTTTCCATTGCGTACATATTCCAAACATGGCCCATTCTGAGCTACCCACATGACATTACTGAATATGAACTTGGAAAGAGATATGAAAAATCAGTTCTTATAAGCTGGGGCAAGCCAGCTCCAGCACATGTACCTCAATATACAAGCAAAATACATGCATATGTAAAGAAACTGGGATTTGAACACATGCAGTCTAAATGCAGAGCCCACTCTTCTGATGACTCCCTCAGCACTGCAGAAATAACCACATGAGAAGGAGAAAGAGGAGATGGATATGTCCTTCACAAGACTTCCGTGATGTTCAGAAAACATGGGTAAAGATGCTAGTGAGGCACAGGTGACTCCCTCATCCTCCATTCCTGGACTAATCCATGCACCCTCCCACTAAGTGCTGAATACTCTCAGCACACACCAACACAGCTGACAGATGACAACCGCCAGCACTCAGAATGGAGATTTCTCTTCTCACATATTGTACAGTGCCAAATATGCTGTCAAACTCAGGAAATAATACATGTTAAGATAATGAAGTGTATTAGACAACAATACCAAAGGCAATATCGAAGTGACAAATAAAAAATGTACAACAGCAAAATCAGGCCGATGCTCCCAGGCACCTGGCTTGTTCATAGGAGAATATATATTGAAGCAGAAATAAACAGTATGCTTGACTGGGTCTCTAAATTTTCACATGTTTGCTGTGCAAGAAAAGTCATGCTGAGAGTCACCGTTTGCATTTCCTAACCTTTGGTAGGACTCTACGGCCTCAGTGACACACGGCTGCAACCATTTGAAATTAATTCCCTGGTTGCATTAGCTCAAAGAGATTCTGTCCCTTAAAGGTTATCAATTAATGAAAATTCTAATTCAATGTAAATATGGAGCCACAGAAGCCTTGGCTTGTGGACAAGGTGGCCTATTCTAGAGGGCACCATGACATTTGCCCCAAGGCTCAGTATGACATACAAGAAAGTGAAAACAGTGGTAACAAGGCCTCTTACAATAATTGGATGTCATAAAATAGTGTCACTGAGAAAAAATTCTGATTCCAATAATATAGTGCTTAAGAAGCGAGGCCCAAGCCTCAGTAAGTGAGGTTGAATTCCCTTTATGCCAATTGATAGCTGTACAAACTTGGGCAAGTTTCTTAACTCCTTTGCGCCTCAGTTTCCCCATTTGTGAAACAGGGATTAAAACAGTAAGTATCATACACACACACACACACAATTTCACAAATATATGTATATTATATGAATATGTATATGCATATGTATATAACAGACACTGTCAGAGCCTCACCCATACCCTTCAGGTCCGATCATGTAATTGTGCTCTTACGAATTCCAACTGCCAGAATCTATTTCTCTGGGCCAAGTTTTCTCTCTCCGAATCTCAGATGGTGTTTTTGCCTGTGCACACAGTAAACCAGAAGTGCCAGAGGATGAACACCCATGGGTGCAAGCCCTCAACAAATAAAGAATGCGAGTTGTTGCATAAATTCCCCAAATCCCTCATTCGCATGGGACAATGTGAGGCACCACGTTTTATGTAATTTTCCAGACTCGACCTGATTCAAATGCCTATTATAGAGACTTGCTTACTAACATCTTTCCCCGAAAATAAGACCTAGCCGGACAATCAGCTCTAATGTGTCTTTTGGAGCAAAAATTAATATAAGACCCGGTCTTATTTTGATATAATATAAGACCGGGTATAATATAATGTAATATAATATAATATAATATAATATAATATAATATAATATAATATAATATAATATAATACCGGCTCTTATGTTAATTTTTGCTCCAAAAGATGCATTAGAGCTGATTGTCCAGCTAGTCTTATTTTTGGGGAAACAGAGTAACTCACACATTGGCTGCCTTTTCTTTGCCATAAGTATTCCCCATCCCCATATCAGTGTTCCTTGCACTTTATAAACATGCTTGTCTTGAGATGAACTATGTGTGTGTATGTATGTGTGTGAGATCCCACTAGCATCATGCTCCTAGGCTCCCAGTAACGAAGGTCCAATATAAGTCAAATAAATACATTTCAGCTCATAACATCCACTATAAAGAAAGTAGAAATGTAAACCTTACAGTACACAACCTATTCACTTTTATGTGAATGGTGTATACATACAAACAATTTATGACAAACAAACAAAAAATGGCATTTTTTTGTTTTAAATCGTGTGTGTGTGTGTCTGTGTGTACACTATAAAAAAATAATTGCTTCCATCAGAGTGAAATCTCTAAATGACCAAATCTGTAAGCACCAGAAATGGACACTGCTATTTGCCTACCCAACCTCCACCGACTCTTTGTTTCTTCACAGTGTGAAGCTCAGTTTTTTCAGGTACCCACCACTCCCATGCAACCCAGAGAAAGGAGACCCATCCCCAGACACACGGTAGATCAGTGTCAGCCAGTCCGCACAACTGTGCTGCTTACAACGTTCTAGCCACAGGAACCTGACCTAAGAGGCTCAGTTGCATTGAGCCATGCTTGGGAATGAGGGCTTTTCTCTCCCCTTTTCTTATTAGAAATAAAGAAATAAGTACCCTAAAAGACCACTGATGGCCCTCTTGTAACTATGATGGAAACCAGCGTTAAGAGGGTAGAGCAGTGAGATAGAAAGCTCTCGATCTTTAAACATATTGTTGAGCTGCAATTACACCTGACTCTATCATGCAAATAGACTTCCAGTTATATGGGCTAAAAAATGTCATTGTTTGAGACAACTCCTATTATTTCCAATATACATACCACGGAATCTTTTAAAAAATTGTATTAGTTTGGAAGGAACTCTTTCTAAATTTTAACCCATTGTGATTATATAGGATCATTACCTAGAACTCAAAGTAGTGTATAATGAAACAGTCATGAAAATGGGCAGAGGATCTAAATAGACAGTTTCCCACAGAGGACATACAGATGGTCAACAGGTACATGAAAAGGTGCTCAACATCACTAATCATCAGGGAAATGCAAATCAAAACCACAATGAGCTATCACCACACACCTGTTAGACAGGCTATTACCAAAAAGACAAGAAATAAAAGGATGTGGAGAAAGGAAACTGTGCACTACTAGACAGAATGTAAACTGGTGTAGCCACTATGGGAAACAATATGGAGGTTCCTGAAAAAATTAAAAACAGAAATGCCATTTGATCCAGCAATTCCACTTCTGGTTATTTACCTAAAGAAAACAAAAACATTAATTCAAAAAGATACATGCACCCTCATGTTCAGTCAAGCATTATTTATAATAGTCAAAATATGAAAGCAACCTAAAAAGCAATCTAAGTGTCCACTGGTGGATGAATGGATAAAGAAACTGTGGTGCACACACACACACACACACACACACACACACACACACACAAATGAATATTATTCAGCCATTAAAAAGAAGAAAAGCTTGTCATTTGTAACATGGATTATGCTAAATGAAATAAGTCAAAGTGAAACAAATAATGTATGATTTCACTTATATGTGAAATCTTAACAAAAAAACAACAACAAAGGTTCATAGATGCAGATAATAGACTGATGGGGACCAGAGGTGGGGGTGGAGCGTAAAGGTGGTCAAAAGGTACAAACTTCCAGTTATAAAGTAAAGAAGTCATAGGAGTGTAATGTAAAACACGGTGACTATAGTTAATAACACTGTATTGCATATTTGAAAGTTGTTAAGAGAGTAAATCTTAAAAATTCTCGTAACAAGAAAAAAACAACTAATTATCTATAGTGACAGATGTTAACTAGATTTATTGTGATAATGTTGTAATATATACAAATATGGAATGGAATCATTATGCTGTACACCTGAAACTAATATCATGTTATGTTAACTATAACTCAATAAAAAGAAAAACAATAATAGTATAGTCCTAACTTAAAGACGAACTTGTTAAAACACATAGATTGTTGGGCCCCACCATATTGTTTCTGATTCATACTTCGGAAACCACAGCCTTAAATGTTAAAGCTAGTAGACACTGTAGACAGAGGTCACTAATCCAGTGGTTTTTAAAGTGTGGTCCCCAGACATATTGAATTAGAAATTCTGGCCTTTAGAGCCCACCAGTCTGGGTTTGAATAAACCTTCCAGGTGATTCTAATGCAGACTCAGTTTGAGAACCACTGACCTAGCCAAATCCTTCTTTTCTACATGAGGAAATAGAGGGTAGGATAAAACAATTTGACCAAGATCACATAATCCCCTGGATCTCCTGAAGCACGCTGTAGTCATAGTCAACTGTGCCTTTGTTTTTCCCTTAGCTTTTTTGCTTGTTTGTTTGTTGTAATAGTTTTTTTCATCTACTTAATTACTGTTTTTTTTCATTAGAAGTCACTTCTTGATGATCTAATATGATGTACAAACCCACACATACCTGTAAATCTAAAGCAAAATATACCACTACATAAAAGTGAATGTTTTGTGTGTTTTCTTTTACCAACTTCTGTTTGGAAACTTCCAAGCATGAAATTGTCATATTCTAAATAAACAGCTGATAGGCCACAGGCCCCGTGTATCAAAATGGGTGTCAGCTCTAAATAATTGGCATGGATGTGTATGTTCTTCCTGGCTTCCTGTAATCCTTGCTAGTGACAAAACCAGGTCACCAGGTTTATCAGAACCATCTAAAAAGAGAGGTCCTCAGGGAGCATTTGAGGGGTCTCCTTGGAATAGCATCTGGACTTTGAAACCCCACTTTAGACTGTCCACAACTCCAGTTTTCACTTCTTTCCCAGAGGTTAAATTGAAAGGTGTGTGATCTAGAGAAGTGAAGTGTTATTGTACCTATATTTAAATAAAACTGTTGATGATATTTTGGAATTTACAACCAGTTCTAAAAATAACATTAAATCTCTACTCTGTAAAAGCCAGCTATGGAGATAGTAGGAAAACGCCGGCCTCTCTTAGTCTGATGACTTTCCAATCTTTGATATATCTCCATTCCCTCATCTTTTGGTGGAAAGGGACTAACATGAAGCTAGCATTTCATTTTAAACTTTTCTCAACTGTCTGGGAACAAAAGTATGCTCTGTAGGTTTATAGAGGTAGGAAAATAATTGTTTTAGCTTGCAATACATCCTCCTGCTGCAACTAATGAATTATATTATGTTTGTTTTTTTTCAATATAAAAGTAGGTTTATTTTTGTGATATGAAAGTTATACAGAGATAAGGATAATTTTCAAACATTTATCAGCCAATGTATCATGGGGAACAAGCCATCAGCATAAACTGGCTAAAACAAAAGAAGGCTCTGGAAGGGCCCCATAGCATGGGGTTACTTCAGCTACTAAATCCTGGGGAGATAGAGGAGGTCAGAAGGAAATGTCTAGGTGGCCAGGGCAGCAGAAATAGAGTCACACTTATTGAGGGGGCTCCAAATACTAACTATTTTTTAAATAATATGGAAGTATTTCCATATTTTAACCACTGGTATGGCTTTAAGAAAACAGACAAGATCACTCTTATATATAAACACTATTAACACTTAAGGGGAAAACACAAAAGCAATTTGAAATGATGCCTAATTCCAATATATAGGGATAGCCACCATTAAAACGATACAATATACTCAAAATACAATATAAATATACACACTATTTTGAACCAAACAAGTTTATTCTCTACATACTCCTCTTTTGTAAACTTCTTTTTTATTAGTACATCAGTATTTCCCAGTGTCCGTAAGTACAGATCTATGTTGTCATTTTCTGGCACATAATGTTCAATTATTGCTTTTATAATTTACCCATACAATATGAAACTGGTGAACATTTATGTTATATACAACATTTTACATACACTCATTATAAATAAAAATATAATGTACATGCTTTCACCTATGTCTTTCTACATTATTTCATTATCTCCTTAAGAAAACTATCTAAAAGTAGAATAGCTAGGTCAAAAGTGTGTACATTTTAAATTATTTTGGATACATATCTCCAAAATGGCTTTCAGAAGATTATAAAATCAACATCTGTGGTCCCTTGAGTCAACTTTAATTTATTTTGATTTTAATTTATTTTAATTTATTTTGATATATTGATTTACTTTTAGTTGTGGATTTTTATCCCATCTTATTACAAAAGAGTTTTTCAGGTAGCTTTTTAAGCGACATACAAGATGAAAGATGTAAGTCAGTAAAAAAATAAATATATATAATCAAATGGAAACTAAAGATAAGAAAACTAAGATGAGGACAGTTGTGATATTAACACATAAATACCATGAGGTTCTTCACAGCTGAACATGTTTACTGTGTAAGAAGCTGTATTTAAGCTTTATAAATATCCAGACAAATATTTGATAAGCAACGTGATGACATAAATGAATCATTTCAAATTCCTTTTGAAAGTTGGTGCAGTAGGCATAATAAACAAGTGAGTTAATGACAGTAATGAAAAGTAATGCCACTAATCCATGCCATGGACATGAATAATTAGATGATGACTATATTAGCACAACGGGAATAATTTTTACTCAGATGGACATAAACCCATAAAGTCCAATGAAGTCTCCAACACAAAAAGGAGAATTACTATTCAAATAATTATTATAATGTCTTAAACCTTTGCTTTTTCCTGTCGGAAAATTTTAATCAATATCATTGTCCTCTTGTACCTAAAATATCCATTATGCATGTTCTTACCATATATACAGATATACGAGTACATCTAAAATTAGTTTAGCCTCATTTATATTATACAATTACATTTCTAAAAAATTAAGTGGACTCTTAGAATATGCCTGTATATAAGAAGAAGGTGGTTACCTCCTGAACCAATCATTAACAATGGTGGGGAAAAAAATCAACAACCATTCAATGCCTCTAGAGGTGTTTGTCCAATATAGTAACTGCTAGTCACAAATGTCTAGTTAAATTTAAATGTAAACTAGTTAAAATTAGATAAAATTTAAAAATCAGTTCCTCAGTTGGACTAGCCATGTTTCAAGTTCTCAGTCGCCATACGGCTGGTGGCTACCACATTGGACAATGCAAATATAGAACACTCCTATCATCACAGACAGCGCTGTTGGACAGTACTACTTGTGGAATGCAAGTTGTTTCTGACAAATAAAAAGTTAGCACATTTAAAAGTGTATATGGAAGCTGACTGACTAGAGGTCAAAGCGTATTTCCCTATAAAATCACGACTACAAATGATTCTTAATTGAGTCCATAAAAGTCTGTTTAGCTTTCAGTGTAACTGAAACCCTGCAAATTGATAACACAACATACTTGTAAAACATTCTGTTGCACACTTGTAATGAAACAAAACAGGAAAGCTCTAACATTGCCTAAGAAATAGTGCTTTACGAGTATTTCTTCTGAATGCCATAGTTAATGAATAACAGTGTAATTAGAGAAGGGGGGTGTCCATGGGAACAGGGAATTCTGTGACAGTCCGTTAAACATATTCTCAGCCTCTCCATGAACATGAGAGGTGGCTAACAAATCATTCTATATTACAATTCATTTTTAAGTCACCACACAGAGCTTTCTATTTTCTTTGACATGAGGATATTATTGTCACTAAATTTACACTTATCAGTTTAGGTATTTATATTTCACTTTCATTAATTGAATTTTATAAGAGGGAAAAAAAGGAAGAAAGTAGACAATCTCTCATCAGTTAAATAAGCAAAGGTAGAGAAAGAAAGGGGAAGTTTAAAGTGTTTTGCAGATAGTATGTTTGTGCTAAACGCTTTTACGTATGCTACCTCATTAAAGGCCTTGGGGGACACGTGAGAAAATAAAGGTTAAAGAACAAACTGAACTGTCCACAGAAAGTGATAGAAGAAATAAATTAAAGGATAAGATGATGGGTAGAAATAACTAAATCGCGACCAAAAAAAAAAAAAAATACATATGGTTTAGACCAGACATGACGTAGAACTTTGCTACTCAAAGTGTGGTCCATGGTCAAGCAGCATTGGCATCATCTGAGAGGTTCTTGGGAATCCAAATTCTCAGGCCCCACCCTAGACCTACTGCATCACAATCTGTGTTTCAGCAAGATCTCTAAGTGATTCCTATGCACATTAAAGTTTGATGAATAGGCAATATACAGGAATCCTCTGAAGTAGGTCAATCTAATTGCTCCCTTAGATGGTGTCAGACATTGTCAGCTCACCGCTTATCAATAGTTCCCAAGCTCCTCTCTTGCCTGCCTTTCCCTGATGAAACTCAAAAAGCCACATACTTTCTTGCCTCCCTTGAAGCTAAGAGTAGCAAGAACCACCAGGGGTACCTTGAGAAATGATGAAATGTTTTTTGGTAAAATGCTTCTGGTAATGCTGTTCCTATCTGATAAAAGTAGATAAGTGTCCTTTTGTCTAAGTCACTGTTCTACTATTTGCATCTGAAAGCATTCTTAATGACCTTTGAGGACAGCAGAGTGCTAAAGGAAGAGAAAGAGAAGTAACTGTTTATTCCGTGCATAGAACAATTAAGCTTGAGAACTCATCCTACTAAAAGTGCTCCATACCTCATTGCTGAATATCACTACAGTCACCTTCGAAGTACTCCCCTTGGGAAGCTATGCACTGATACCAGCACCTAGTCCACCCTTCAAAGCAATTTTGGAACTCTTTTTCTGGGATGGCCATCAAAGCTGTCATCGTATTACCCTTGATGTCCGGAATGTCATCAAAATGTCTTCCTTTCAACATTTCCTTTATCTTCGGGTAAAGAAAGAAATCATTGGGGGCCAGATCAGGTGAGTAGGGAGGGTGTTCCAATACAGTTATTTGTTTACTGGCTAAAAATTCCCTCACAGACAGGGCCATGTGAGTTGGGGCATTGTGGTGATGCAAGAGCCGTGAATTGTTGCAAAAAGTTCAGGTCGTCTAACTTTTTCACGCAGATGTTTCAGCACTTCCAAATAGTAAACTTGGTTAACTGTTTGTCCAGTTGGTGCAGAGTCATAATGAATAATCCTTCTGATATCAAAAATGTTAGCAACATCGTTGCAACAAGTTTGGGAACTTAATTGTCTGACTTTGTAGAAAGTTCATATACTGGATATTGAAAACTCTGGAAGGACTCAGAAAAGTTTAGTTATGTTGCAGATTTGATTAAACCAACTATTTCTGATCTCAAAAGGTTTTGGGAGTGTTTTTCTCCCACAAAGAAATAAACTTGATGGTTTCTAAATCTGAATTCACTTTTTCTTTTATAGGTGAGGAGTGCATATCACACTTGAGATTTTAGTCATGTATTTAAAAAGTGTTTATCTAAGTCAATGATTAAAAATGATAAGCTTTGTTACTTTTTTGTTAATCTGGTTACTTTCAAACTGTATTTATTTCAGATTGTATGTTATTACTACATATTTACTGTATTTCCAGAAACTTGCTAAAATGTAGAATTTCAGTTCATAGGGAGTAGACATCAAAGTGATGTTAAGAAGTAAACAGGTTGTGTTTTCCCCAAATTCCTCATGATTAATAGAGTTAATCAAAGTGTATTTCCTTTCACTTTCTTTCCTTTCCTCTGAATCAACAGTCTCGTTTGGAAAAAGAATGGAAATTTCGGCATCTATTTCTGTTTGGAATTAAACTTTTCCATGACACTTCAGTCACACCTTACCAGTCAGTGTAAGAGAACGCGGCTACTGGTGTTGTTTGCAACAAAAAGAAAGTACAATAAAAGGCATGAATTACCAGAATTTGAAAGGCTTAAAGTTACTGAGTATAATGATTTCAACACTTGTGGATAAAAGTATTTTATAAATCTATAAATGCATTTCCCTCTTTACCATTAAAATACTAATATAATAAACCTTCAGATCATTGTGGACTTTCAAGGGCATCATACTAATCAATGGTGCTCACGCTTTAGAAAGGTTAAACTAAAAGGTAGCTCATTTGGACTTACTGTTTATGTACCCTAGCACATGCTTTGGAAAGATATGTGGGTATTGTTTCTGGATTTGAAAACAAAAAATCGTTTGCTTTTGGTTCACTCTTTCTTTCTTTTGTAGAGGGCTCGTTGCTTTGTCAGTATTCTCTCAAAAGATTACAAGACAATGTCCCACAAAGAGTTTAGGGTTTTCAAAGTGTTATTTCTGAATAATATTTTTTACAATACCCCCAAAATTAACATATACGTGGCAAAGTAATCCTCAAATTCTAATGTGCATATGAATCACCCAGGGATTTTGTTAAAACGTAGTTTCTGACACAGTAGATCTGGGGTTGGGCCTGAGATTCTGCATTTCTCACAAGCTCCCGTGTGATGCTGGTGCTGCTGGTCCATGCATCATTCTTCGAGTAGCAGGGCCCAGTTAATAGTTCACAGAGGGCTTTAACTTACATAATCGCACATAGTTCTCACCCTAGCCTCATCATTTCAATCACTGAGAAAACGTAAGTCTCCGAGAGCTTCAGGGCCTTGCTGAAAACAAGTAATAAAGTTAACACTCTAACCTATACAATCTAATTCAAATTGAATTTTCTCTCTACTTCAAAAGCAGGCTTTCCCTTCTACCTCTCCCAAGTGAGGCACTCAGTCTTTCAGAGCAAATCAGAACAAATTCTGCAGTCTATCAGTTCATTCAGATTAAATATCACCTAGTCAATGGATGAGCTAAATACAGCAACTAGTTTTACACACAACAATAGAAGGATCATCGTAGCTTACTTACATATAAGAATACATTGTAACTTGGATTTGAATTAGACATTAGGATGTTATACAGAGAGAGATGTCCACTTTTTAAATATACTGCATGCTATTAGCATGCCAGCTTTTTATAAAGCAAAAGTTAATTAATCTTCACATGGGGGAAGGAAGAGTGGTACACAGACTGTTTCTAATTCAGAAGATGCTCCTTGTGGTCTAGGGGAAAACAGTGTTCGGGTATCATTCTCTTTCCTCTTTTGTCTTCCCTTTTTTCTCTCCTTATCTCCACCCTCCTTTTTTCCCTGTCACTGCATACACATCTATAAAACCCTTTAGTATCTGATTTCATTTTTATGATTCAACTAACTGAAAAAAGCTAAAATCCCATTGAGAGCCTGAAAACAGCAAGAAAATCTGATTAGTTGGAGTGCTGTTGGCTAGCTCATGGCATCCATATTTAAGGAAGCATCCTGCACCAATCATCCAGTAGGAGCATATGGCAGACCTCTGTATGCAACCATTGTTATTCAGGCATTATTCGTTATGTTTAAATTAACAGTGACAGCACACATCATGCTTATTAGATTATGTTTCTATTTAATTCCCTATTATCTATTAAAAACCTCAGCTCTTGCAGAAAGGATACAGAAAAAGAAAAAAAAGACATGCACACAGACTTGCGGATCATCTGCATATGACTATTCCCATTCTTTCCAAAATACTGTTCTAAAGAGTTTACTTTAAAAAAGACACACCACCAAATTGATATTGTAACATAATACTTCTGGTTCTGACCAGAGTGTTGGGAGGAAAAAATGGATTATTGCTTTTTGACCTATCTGTGAGCCAAGTTACACTCATTCTTGGGGAGGAGAGAAGTAGGAGTGCTATTGAATTACAGAATTACCAAGTGACAAGATTGCTTCAATATACTCTTGGATGGTATTCATATATAAGCTGTACCAGCATCACCGTTACTTGGTTCTACACAGCTGTCCTTTTGTTCATAGGTCTAGCATCAAGGAACCTGGAAATAAGGACCAACATAGACCTGCTTGAAGACCATTGTGTCTGTCCCACACACTTCAAATATTGCTCTACTGATACGATATTGGAGGGTTGTGAAAATGTAACTGCAAGGTAGCCATTCAGCAGCTATCTGAACTAAAGGCCTCACTCCTGTGGGTTAGTTCAAGCCAGGCACGTGAGGGTCTTTCTAATGGGGTTTTCTGAAATCTTAAGCCCTGGTACTGCCCATTACTGTCTCATCCCAAGTGACCACCATGATGTTGGGATATAGCCAGCACTGGGATTGCCAAAGTAGGCTCCAGGGTGTCCCTTTTTAAAAAATCACTCAGTGCTGCAACAACAGCTGTAACCACTGCTGGGAACTTCATTCCCATTCGGAGACATCACCCCCTCCCTCACTTTGATTTGATTATCGTGGCAGATCTAATACTTGTGTTCACCATGTCACAGTATGAGAATCAAGAGCTCTACTCACTGAGGCTTTCCAAGGTTCTCTCTATCTGAAACCATCATAACAAAATAAGATTAAGTGTGTTTTTTTCTGATTTCTGAGGTTTATGTGGAAATAGTCAACTCTTCATGAAGACAGGCAACGTAATACAATAATTCACAGTGGGGATTAGGGTACCACATGGAGATATACCCCCTACCATAACAGGAGCAAATTGAGCTCATTCCATTTAGGTTTCATTAACTCTGAGTAAATCCTGTTTTCAGGACTGATTATTCTTTATTGAAAACAGAATTACAAAAGTTTTCCTCAGCAGAAAAACTGAGGAAAGATTTCACAGTAGCCTAAAGACGAAAGATTCATTTACTGAGTGCATTTTGTTTAAATTAAAGTGGTATATAACCTATTCAGTCTTCAGGTTCACTTGCATATACATGACTACCCATTCTAATAGCAATAATGATAATGATAACACCCTGTATATGTTAAAATCTTTTATACTTTTCAAACTCTTTTTCACATCGATTGAACCCCTCCTGATCTGATAAACATCCATAACATTTACATGTTGATTTAATGGTGACTTCCCCCCCAAAAGATGTGCCCAGTACCTCAAAATGTGGCCTTATTTGGAAATAGGATCTTTACAGAGGGAAACAAGTTAAAATGAAGTTATTAAGTTAGGCCCTATTCCAATATGACAGTATCCTTATTAAAAAGGGGAAATTTAGACAGAGAGGGAAGATGATATACAGAGAGAGAGAATGAAAAGAAACTCACTTACAAGCCATGAACACCTGAGGCTACAAGAAGCTAGGTTTCTTCTGCTTACCTGAAGTCAAAGGCAATCATTTCAACTTTTTTTTTTTTTTTTAAAAAAAGCCTTCTCTTGGAGTGCTTGACATGAAAATTGATTGGTTGGTTTCCTAGATGGATGAGCTACGGTTACAAAAATGCTAAATTTCTAAATTTACATAATGAGTGTTGAAGTAATATGATTGTATACCATGGGAAAATAATTTCAGAATGAAGTTCCTTCTTTCTAAGTGGGAGCTTGTAATTTCATTGCATAAATGTATTCGTTTATTCAACATGTAGTCATTAAATACTTGTTATGTGCCTGGTACAGTATGAAACAGAGAGGATCATTCACAAAACACACAATTAAACTGAGATATCATTCTAACTAGACCTGACAAAAGCATGACAACTAGTACCTTAATACTCAGTCTGGGTAGAGCCAGGAAAAGGATGAGTCCCCATCCCAACCCTCGAAAGCTTGGGCTAAGTTTAACACTATAATGGAAGAATTTGGCATACTCTCCATTAAAATGGAGATGTTTTATTAACAAATAATGGGATAAACTAAACTATCATTGTGCAATTAAATGATAATTGAATAAAATGATAGTATTAATTATCCTCATAATATCTAATCTTTGCTTACCAGAGTCACTAAGCTAAGATCTTGTCAAGCACGGTCCTCCTTTGATCTTCACAACTACTCTGTTGGATAGGTACTGCAATGACCCCGTTTCATAGATGGGAAACCTCATGTATAAAAAGGCATGCACAAAAAATACATGAGATGGGAAAACTCATGTATTTAAAAGGTCATAAAAGTAATAAAATATGGGATCAGATTCCAAAACCATGTATGTCTGATCACAGAACTAACAACAGAAACAGAACATTCACGTTTTAAACATCATATCCAGTAAATAGGTTAAACCCTGGGTAAAAATTCACCTTCACACTTCATGGAAAAATATCCTCTGATTCATAGTTATGCAAAATCCCCCCACCCCATTATTTTTTACAAACTCTAAGTCCAAGAGAGTAATGATATTTCAAGAAAAGGAAAAAAAAATAAATAAACAAAAATGATAGAGAGGGCAGGGTTTGTAGACCCTTCAGAATGTGAATTTCATCTTTTGTATGAGTCACTGCAGAAAACAAATTAGTATTTCAATAAGAGGAAAAAATATGTATATATGATCTCTGAAGTAAAGAAAATAACAGATGGAAAATTGAATCTTCAAAAATCCAATGCCAGTGAATAAGACACATGAGATTTTGTTTCTACCCTCAACAATTTTCTTCCCAAATAAAAATTCTCCCGTCAACTACAGAGTTTATGTCAAATCTACCACCAACTGTCAAAAAAAACAAAAAGAAAAAAGGGAAAAACCACATTGCGTTGAACGACACAAGTGGACAAGACTTTAGAGACTATGTCTAACCCGTGTTCAGAGGATAAACCTCAGCCTACAGAATTTAAAGTTGGTAACAATAGCTGTAAATCCTATGGCTAAAATGCATTAGTTGTTAACATGGAAATTCTAATAGTGTATGCCCAAATTATTATTTTCTTTCTCATCATGTATTCTCATCTATGTGAGGTCCAAGATGTTTAATGGTTCATAACTAACTGCTAAGAACATCCAGGGCTTATATAATATTTTTAAAAACTGAACCATCAGTTTATTCTGCCTCCCATCATCAATGGGAAGCAATGAACCCTTTCCAGTGACACACACACAAAACACACACACACACACACACACACACACACACACACACACACACACACACCATATGCTGAATCAGCAATTTTTCCAAACACTCTTAAAAGCTAAGCGATAACGACTTCTCCTAGAGTGCATGGGCAGACTACTAAGCACTATTACCGACAGGCTGGGACTCAGTTCTAGGCTATGATAAGAAGCTAGGATGGAGGACAAATTATTTTAAAATATGCTTCATGCCTTTTCAGCCTCTCTTCTCCTGCATTGGTTACACTGGTGTCGTTTGTGACACATGTCCTAGCATCAATATGGGAATACTCTAGCTCCCTGAGTCATCACCTGAAAGAGAGTTACTAAGGAGAGCCAGTAGACCCACGCTATATTATAATGTGGGTGACAAATCATCTTTTAGTAAGTTAAATGGCAGATATTTCAGGATTTATTTGTTACAACACTATAGTCTGACCTATCCTAACTAATACTGAGAACTTTTTCGTACGCCATTTTGAAGGCTGTGCTTATTTAGAACTCTGAGTGCCCTGCAATATACTCACATGTGGCATTCCATGAGGGTTTTGATATTACATTGAAAATCTAAAGAGAAAGTCAAATAACTAGCTTTATTTTCTTTTTCTCTAGGTCTCTCACTTCTACATTTCTTATTACCCACCTACCCTGGGAATCAATCTGTCTCTGATATGTCAGTGCCATGTTTGCCAGCTATCACTGTGCTTGGTCAACCTCTTCTATTTCAACATTCTAACAATTACGGGCTCCATATCTGATTTCTTTTATTTACTAAGCTCATTTTTACATTACTAAATTGATGAATTTTGACATATCCTTAGGTTAGTAACTTTAACCTGCAGGGAGTGTCACAAGCACAGATAATAACTAGAATCCCTGCATATATGATGAGGACGTGGAATCAAATATCCTTTAGTTGGTATACCTTTCCATGTCTTGTCCATGTTTAGGGACCATTATAGCCAGCAAATATCCTTCAAGTTTGTTGGTTAAATAGATCCCAAGAAAACAAAGTAGAATTTTTTGTGTTTAACTGTTACATTTCCTATGGATAGGTAGGTTTTAAATCAATGTGATATTAATTTTATCTCCGTTGATAAGATTTGATAGACTCCATTAATGCCAAATGTCAAGAGCAACAGATCCACCTAGATCTATTCCCTGTGTATAAGAAGTATCAAGATCTCATGGGACTTTTAAAGAGAAAAGTCCCTTAAATTAGAGTTGAATATTGGATCAGGGACCCATTTCTCCTTTTCTTCTGACAATGTCTCTGCTGCATGGCATAGACATAATTGTTAACTGGATGGAGAAGGAGAGGGGCTGATCTAGGAGGAGATTTTGAAATGATGAATTGAGAATAGACATATTTGAGAATAGCCTGCTACTATGAAACTGGCTCACAAAGTGAATTAGACCCCCTAACACTTGAAGACAAATATTTGTATTCTCTGTATTTTTCCTATTCTAGAGAGATACAGTCACTGGGAAAGGGGATACAAATGTTTGTACCAACGAGGCACTAAGAAGCAGTCCAACACCAGAGAGATACATGTGGAAAGGACATCTGCTTTCCTGTAATAAATATAGAAAATGAAGTATCTTGGAAGATATGGAAAGAATTGCCTAAAGAACTAGAAGCTTTTACCCAGAGACAGACGGGGGGAGAAGGCAAATGTTAAAGAATTCTCAGGAAAATAAAACAGCATGCCAAAAAATCTATGTGTGAAAAGGTGTGCGGTCACCTAAGGAAAATGAAGAAGCTCAGAACCGCAGTAGCAAAGAGCACAGAAGCTGACCGTCTTCATTTATAATTTGTTGGTTCTTGGCCAACGATTATAATCCACCATCATAAGTCAACAATCATCTATGTTGTCTCTGGAATCTTTCCTTTAAATTCTGAGGAAATAAGACATTTTTTGTTCAAAAACTTTCTCTAGTGGCCATTTATCACACCTTTCTGATGCCCAGAAGCTTCGAAAGCCCTTGTTGGTTTGGCAAATACCTCACTTTGTCAATCCTGGTGTAAAGCAGAAGTCACCTTAATTTATAAAAGCCTCACTTTTACAACCTACCTCAAAGATAAATAGGAGGTCTGACAATCACATTTGCAAACTTGTTGCAGCAATGTTGCTAACCTTTTTTGATATCACCGCGATTGTTCATTATGAATTTGTATCAACTGGACAAACAGTTAACCAAGTTTACTATTTGGAAGTGCTGAGAAGTGATGAAAAACTTAGACAACCTGAACTTTTCACCAACAATTCATGGCTCTTACATCACGACAATGCACCAGCTCACACGGCACTGTCTGTGAGGGAGTTTTTAGCTAGTAAACAAATAACTGTATTGGAACACCCTCCCTACTCACCTGATCTGGCCCCCAGTGACTTCGTTTTTTACCAGAAGATAAAGGAAATATTGAAAGGAAGACATTTTGTTGACATTCAGGACATCAGTGGTAATATGACGACAGCTCTGATGGCCATTCCAGAAAAACAGTTCCAAAATTGCTCTGAAGGGTCAACTGGGCACTGGCATAGGTGCATAGCTTCCTAAGGGGAGCAGTTCGAAGGTGACCGTAGTAATATTCAGCAATGAGGTATGTAGCACTTTTTCTAGGATGAGTTCACAAACTTAATTTTCCAACCTCATAAGCAAGAGTGTGCCTATCAAACATAACAAAGCTAAACATTGAATTAGAAGCTAATCACACAAAGAAGGACGCTTTGCCCCCAAATTCCTTGTAGCTTAAAGTAATCTGCCCAGTTTCTATGGGCAGAAGTAAACAGAAGGTTCTATGTTGATGTCTAATGTCAATATTCAAAGTGTCTGCCATGGCATTTCCACTTGACCAGTTCTGATTGATGATAAGGGGCATTGGTGATTGCTACGTGATCCTGGCACCTATTTCCCGAGCTTCCTAGAAATTGTGACCTAATCTATATCATTTAATACACGTATTTTCTGCTTAAACCACTAGGAATCAATTTCTCTTGGTTGCATCCAAAACCCTGTGGTGGACACAATCCGTGCTCTGCCCAGATCCCCTCAGATTTTATTCATCAGTGCTATGATTTCCTCTCTTAGCCTCTCTGCTTCTCTTGCTTCTAAAAGGAACTCTTGCAACTTTCTTTGGAGGGACTGCCCTCCTATATAAAGCTGTTTTATACACAAGCACAAAGAGCTGGAAGTGCCTGGAAACTGATTTTCTCCATAGGTAATATTTGGCAAATGACTGACAGATGTAAGAGTATGAAAACTACTGTATTAGCCTGTTTGGACTGCCATAACAAAGTATCACAGACTGGATGGCTTCAAAATCAGAAATTTATTTTCTCATAATTCTGGGGGCCTAGGAGTCCCAAATCAATTTGCCAGCAGGTTTGGTTCTTCTGAAGGCAATCTCTTTGGCTTGTCTCCTCCCTGTGTCTTCACGTGGTCTTCCGTCGGCATGTGTCTATGTCCTAATCTCTTCTTAGACAGACACCAGTCACATTGGATAGGGCCCACCCATATTTCCTCATTTTAACTTAAGTACCTCTTTAAAGATAGTATGTAGTCACACTCTGAGGTACTGTGAGTTTAGGACTTCAACATGTAAATTTTTAGAGTGACACAATTCAACCCACAACAATGACCTACTTTGTCTTAAGGAGATACAAATAACGAGACAGGACTTACACTCCTGAGATCCCCTGCAGGATACGACTAAATCTATGACTTGGTCTAAAAATCACATTCTTTCTTGGGCTTCTTCCCATTTTTCTGGCATGCTTCCTCCAGCCTTTTAGTGGCTTTTACCTGAAAGCCTTTCCTTAATAAATTACTTGCACAGAAATTCTCATCTCAGGCTCTGCTGCTTGGGAAACCAATCTATTACATAATCCTGGACAATACACCTTTCTTTGCTCAGATGGCATTCCAGCTGAAAAAGTTTCATGAGAATATACACATCGTCTTTAAAGCATCAGGAGGCGATGTCACTGGGAATAAAGAAGCAAGGACTTCTGAAAACCTCCTCCATAAAAGCAATGAGAACTCTGGGAGTAACATTGTCAAAAATCACCTGTTTCAGAACTCTGGAAATTAACCAAAAGCTTGCAAAACTATGGGGAACATATATATTCTGAAAAATGGCTGAATCTCAGTAAGAACAGAGCACTCGTAGCATGTTAACTTAGTCTATTTCCATCCCCCTCTTCCAATTCTACGGTAGCACTGAAAACCAACAACCTCACAATTGCAGTGGAAATCAGCTTTCTAATAGCCCTGAAAGTAGCCACTCCAAAGCCCACTTCCCAAAGAACTGTCATGATTTGACCTGTCTGTCCATTTCCTGGAAAGCCATTCTCAGAGGGTTTGCTTTCACTTGACCCAAGTCAGAGGTGACCCAGTGCAGACAACTTTTCAAAACATCATAATCAAATTATCAAATCTGAAGACAAAAGGAAAATATTGAAAGCAGCAAGTAAATCATAACATAAAAGGATCCTCAATAGGATTAATAACGGACTTCTCATTAGAAATCATGGAGTCCATAAGGCAGTGAAATGAAATATTCAAAGTGCTGCAAGAAAAAGATTGTCAATTAAGGACTGAACAATTCTATAGAACCAAGAATTCTATGGCCAGCAAAATTATCCTTCAAACATTAAGGAGAAATTAAGGCATTTCTAGATAAACAAAAATGAAGACAGTTGGTCATTAGCAAACCTGCTCAACAATAAATACTAAAAGGAGTCCTTCAGGATGAAATGAAAGAACACTAGACAGTACCTTAAATCCATCCACATGAAGAAATAAAGGACACTAGTAAAGGTAACTACATAGATAAATATAAAAGGTGCTACATATGTATGGTTTGTTTGTAATACTTTTTTCTGCTGTCTGATAAAAAGAAAACTGTATAAAGCAATAATTAGAAATCTGTATAGATGGACATACAATATAAAAAGATGCAAATAGTATGACAATAGTAGCACCAAGGATGACAGAGAGAATGGAGCTGTATAGAAGCAAAGATTTATACTATTGAAATTAAGTTTGTATTAATCTGATTAAATTTGTATAAATTAATATGTTAATTGCAATTTCTAGAATCCATTAAGAAAATAATAAATATATATAATAACAAATGGCAAGGGAGTTAAAATGATACACTAGAAAAATCTAACTCAAAAGGAGGTAATAAAAGAGGAAACGCAGAACAAAAAAAAGAAAAGGAGACATGAGACATTGAAAATAGCAAAATGGGAAATATAAATATTACCATATTAGTAATTTTATTAAATGTAAATGGAATAAATACTCCCATTTAAAGGCACAGCGTGGTCAAATGGATTTACTTTTTAAAGAAAAAACATGATCTGACTATAAGCAAATCAAAACCACAATGAGATACCCCTTTACACCCACTAAGATGACTACAATAAGAAAAGACTGACAATAACAAGTGTTGTTAATGATGTAGAACAATTGGAATCCTTATACATTGCTGGTAGGAATAGAAAGTAATGTATCTGCTTTAAGAAACAGTTTGATACGTAGTTCCTAAAAAGTTGAATACAAAGTTACTATATAACCCAGGATTCTACTCCTAGGTAAGCACCCAAGCACATTAAAACTGTATGTACAATTAAAACTCAGCAATAAGAAAAAAAACCTAAGTAAATTTGGGCCAAAACTCTGAACAGAAACCTTACCAAGGAAGATATACAGGTAGCAAATAAGCACATAACAGGATGCTCAACATCACATGGCATTAGGAAATTACAAACTAAAACATCAGTGAGATTCCACCCTACATGTATTAGGATGGCTAAAATCCAAAACGTGGACAGCACCAAATGCTAGTGAGGAAACAGAACAACAGGGACTCTCATCCTTTGCTGTCAGAAAGGCAAAATGGTACAGCCCCTTTGGATAAACATTTGGTAGTTTCATACAAAGCTAAACCTAACCTTACCATATGATCCAACAATCACACTCCTTGCAATGTATGCAAATGAATTAAAAATCTATGTTCACACAAAAACCTGCATATGAATGTTCATAGCAGCTTTATTCATAATTGCCCCAAACTGGAAGTAACTAAGATGTGCTTCAATACATGAATGGTAAACAAACTGGGCTATATCTACACAATGAAATAGTATACAGCGATAAAAGGAAATGAGCTATCAAACCATGAAAAGACATAGAGGAACCTTCAATGCATATTGCTAAGTGAAAGAAGCCAGTCTAAAAATGCTACAGACTGTCTGACTCCAACAAGACGGCATCCTATAGTAGGCAGAGCCATGGAGATAGTAAAAAGATCAGTGGTTGCCAGGGGCTGAGGGGAAGTGAAGGAGAGATGGAAAGGGAAGACAAGTAGGAAAGGAGATGGAGCACATGGCATTTTTAAGGTAGTAAAACTCCTATTCTGTATAATACTGTACAGGTAAATATGTGACATGATGCATTCAACAAAACCCATAGAATGTACAACAAAAAGAATGAACCCTAATATCAATTATGTACTATGGTTAATAATAATGTATCAAGATCAGTTCATCAGTTGTAACCAACGTTCCACACCAACACAAGATGTTAACAGTAAGAAAAAGTGAGTGGGGGTGAGTGGTGGGGAGAGGGAATGTACAGGAACCCTCCATACTTTCGTTCCATTTTCCTGTAAACCTTAAACTGCTCTAAAAAATAAAGTCTCTTTACATTTTGAAAATATTCACACAAAAACTTGCATATACATCTTCATAGCATCATTCACAATAGCCAAAAGGTGGAAACAACCCAAACGTCCATCAACTGATGAATTTATAAATAAAATATGCTATATCTATACAGTGGAATAGTATTCAGCCACAATAAAAAACGATTTAATAAGATATACTGTAACATGAATGAACCTGGAAAATAATATACAATATTAAAATATTATAAGTGAAAATATTATAAATATTATAAGTGAAAGAAGCCAGATTCAAAAGGAGAGATGCTGATATGATTGCATTTACATGAAATTTTCAGAATAGGCAAATCCATAGATATAGAAAGATTAGTGACAGCCGAGGACTAGGGTTTGGGATTCTGAGAATGACTGCTAATAGGCATGGAGCTTTTTGGGGGGGGGATGATGGAAATGAATTAGATAGCGTTGATGATGGTTGAACAACTACATGAATATACGAGTACTAAAAGTCATTGAATTGAACACTTTAAAAGGGTAAATTTTGTAACATGTGAATAATATATCAACTTTACAAAAATAAAGTATTACGTCACCCTGCCCTTGACAGTTTGGACGGAAGAAAACACATTTAGAAAACAGTATTGTTCAAAGGTCTAAAACACTCATTGTGCTAAACCACGTGTCCATATAATCGAAAGTGATTTTAACCTGACAAGTAAGATCACTGTGTTTTCTTATCATCAGTGATTATACTGCTCCACCAGCCCCCACCCCCGCTTAATTCTAACCTACTCATTTTCGGAATTTAAAAAGAATGAGAAACATCTTCAACTAATCCTGAGGGAGCCACGAGCAGTATCTTCTCACATGAATGATATCCACAATATCCTAAGGTATTATTTGTTCTTTATTCTCTCTTCAAGTCAAACTGTCTTTATTAGAGGGCTATTGTTTTGGGCTTGGGATGTCTTGAAGGAGGCAGTGAATCATACCTCACCTCTACGAAGATTATACATATGTATCTATATACACACATATTGGCTTTTTTTCCCCTGTCATCTCTGTGTGAGCTGAAATGCAGGAAATTCAACAAATGAAGGCGTGGTACTCATAGAGCTCAATGCTATATAGACAATTTGCCCACCTCTATCGACATAGGATTTCCAAAACTTTTAGAAACAAAGTTCATATTTGCAAAACATGCCACATGAATGCCAGTGGGGCCAGAGAGCCTTGCAAAATCAGAAAGGACTATGTTTTCAGATATACGATACCACTTTATCATCGTTTCAATTCTGTAATGAGAATTTGACAGGTATGCTAATCTTCACTTAAAAAATAAGGACTTAGACCTCAAAAGGGCACATTATTTGTAGAGGCGGCACAGTTTACTTGGGGCAGAAACAGTATTAAAACATAACCTGATTCTTTCATATGTTTATTGGAAAGAGAACACTCTTTTCTTTCACATCGTACTAACAGCCCATTGAAATAGCAAGCACAATTGTTCTGATTTTGTAGTTAAAATGCCTGAGAGAATTTTAAAGTAGGTGATTGGGTTTTGCTATTCCATAAGTTAATTTGAAAAGAGGAATGAAATAAGTTGTGCAGAGAATGGGATGCCAGCCTTTAATGGCATATTTATTTAAAATATTGAAGAGGGAATTACCCATGAGTTGCCTACTGAAATCAAATAAATTTCTTTAAATCACTTTCTTTTCCTTTTCATTAACAAATTCTACATTGGGAATGATTTTGCAATCTCCACCAAGTAATAAAACGTAGTCTATCAAGCTGTCTCTGTGAAGTCAATAGCACACTAAACGAAGCCCCTCTTCCTTCAGCATACACATGCACACGTGTGTGCAACACACACAATGTCATTTTTTGGCCTGAAGTATTTTCTCTTCTACTGCGTGCTTTGCAAAAAATGTAGTAACGCCTTGATGGTGAAAGAAGGACTCTTGAGACGCTTTTGAAATAAATTCAATATCTACTCCTGTTAGAGAAAATTGCCATAAACTACCATGTATCGTATTTTGGCTAAACCATCAGTCAGCTCTGGAAGTGTCATTACTATCTAGTGCATTTCTTGGAATTGCCCAGGTTGCTTATAAATGTCAAACAGCGTTCACATACTTACTTGTGCTTCTCTCTTTAGCAAGTGACAGCAAAATGCCCTCTCAGTAGGATGCTGTACATGTAATTTCGCCAAGGAAGTAAATCCAAGAACTGAGATGTCTTTTACCCCATGGCAGTAGTACCGCTGAACAAGGAGGTCTCGGCTTGGTCTCCCTGAGAAGCAGCACCAAAACAGATACAGAGCATGTCCATACGATGTAACCAGCTGTGCATGGAATCAACTCTTAATTAAAAATTACTCAAGAGTAATAAAACGAGGGTCACCACTGCCATTTTAATTTCAGTGGAATCGAAAGGCAGAACTCTGCCAACATTAAGCCATTTTGTTTTATTTCAATCAAATGATCCCCTTCTCTAAAATAATATAGCTAATGCAGCATAGAGAAGGAAAAATTTAGGAAGGAAAGCAATCAAGAGCTACTTTAAGGCACAGAAAAGTACCTTATACAACTTTTAACATTGTTCTTACGGAAAAGGATTTGGCTCTCTGTTTCCTCATCTGTAAAATATTAATAGGAATACCTGACCCATAAAGTTGTTGTGAGGACTGAATGAACAACATATACAGAGTGCCTAAGAAATCTTCTGGTTAAGATGGTACCAAAAGCCTAGATGGAAACAGCACTGAAACTCCCCTCCAGCCATGCTAAGCAAGAAAAAAAAGAGTGAGGACACATATTACCCATCTCAGATATAAAAGAAGTATCAGCATTACTGACCCACAGACATTAAAACAATAATAAAGGACTACTACATATAATTCTATGGCCACACATTTGATAATTTAGATGAAACAAATTCTTGAGTGATACAAATTACTAAACTCATATAAGGAGAAATAAATAAGCTGAATAGCACTATAGGTAACTTTAAAAAATTGAATCAATAATTAATTATGTTCCAAAAAAGAAAGCATCAACCTAGATGGTTTTACTGGTAAATTCTTCCAAACACTTAAGAAAGAAATTATACTTATTCTCTGTGATCTCTTCCAAAAAAATAAGAGCAGTGAGAATACTTCCTAATTCATCCTAGGAGGCTGGTATTACGCTATTACCAAAACCAGATATTACAAGAAAATAAAATTAATGACTAATATTTAAATGATTAATATCATGCACATAGATGTACACTTTCTTACAAAAAATTAGCAAATGAATTAAAAAAAAGAAAAACCTGAAAAGAATTCTATACCACAACGAAGTGGGATTTACTTATCGGTTCAATATTCAAGTATCAATCAATGTACTGCTTCTTATCAAAAGGAAAGTTTAGATAACATATGAAATGAGCAAAAAGATTTTTGAAAATCTTAAGGATCATAAGCAAAACAGCAACAACTGTAACAGTGCAACAGCAACTGAAATCACTCATCAGTCCCTTAAGGAAGAAACTGGTCCACTCTACTTACTGCCTCACCAGTTCAGCCTAGTCCTATAGAAACCCCACAGGAAAAAACCAAGAAGGCCAGGCAACTACTAGGGGCTTTCTTTCTTCTATCTTACCTCATAGAGTCTGAATGAAGATCTTGAAATACAGCTGTTTCTAAACCCATTTCATGGGAGAGAGAACACTGATCCCCGAAAAGACTAAATAACCTGCCTTAGATCAATCAGCTCATGAGTGACAGATGTAGGAAAGGACACCAGGTCTGAGAGCAAAGCACTTGCTATTGAAGCAGACTGGGTCTCAGAAATCAGCAAATGTAAAACTGAGGGACAACGAAGGAGCCACTTTGGAAATTCAAGCATGGTGATGGGCAAAGAGGGCTGTATTAAGAAAAAGGGAAAAAAATTTCCACCACACAAAAGACCATGTCAATCATTCTCTTCCTTTCGCACTCCTCGATGCATGAGCAGCACACTACTGGAGCTCATGGAACTGAAAGAT
This sequence comes from Rhinolophus ferrumequinum, assembly GCF_004115265.2. Taxonomy (NCBI): domain Eukaryota; kingdom Metazoa; phylum Chordata; class Mammalia; order Chiroptera; family Rhinolophidae; genus Rhinolophus; species Rhinolophus ferrumequinum. Next base: position 20,995,095 of record NC_046300.1, read on the forward strand.
GGAGGGAGAGCAGACAAGTGGAGAGGTGCATGTAACACTGGGGTGCACAGGGAATACAGAGTGCTATGGCAATATTGGGGTGGCAATATGGGGGGCTCAGAGAAGGTAATAAGGAAGTTGAGCTTTAAAGAAAGAACTGACATCAAAGACCTCAATTCTCAACTCTTCCATGAAATAACTGTGTGATGCTAGTTAGGTCATACAATCTCTCTGGACTTGACAATTTTTAATCTATAAAATGAGGAAGATGAGTTTGTAAGAGTTCTCTGAGCTCCATCAGTCAAGAATTCTATAAATCTGTAACAGAATGGAAATTTTGTTTGATTTCCCCCCTCCCCCACCATCTCTTATGTATACTGTTTTCCTTTCCCTCTTGCTTACTTTGGCCACCCACATTGCCTTAACACACCCTCTGACCACCACTAAAAAAAGAGGAAGCAAAAGGAAAGTTTTAAAATCACAAGTGCCTTTACTCTTAGCTAAGTTTAACATGTATTTAGTCATCCAGTGTGGGTTATTTTGGCTTGATACCCTATGTGTTCTGTCAGTCAATAAAATAGTTACCACTCACCACACCACCAACCATAGCATATGTGTAAGAACTCTCCATGGAAACAGAGGAATCCTTTTGTAGAACTGTACAAAGAGCTATTCGCTACATAGGATTTCACTCATATTTTTAGCATTTCAGCATAGAGTTTCAAATCTTAGGCATATGGAATCTGTAAGAATTCTATTAAATTCATTAAACTGAAATAGTTTATTGTTAACAGGCTATTTTTTTTTTAGATACACTGAAAAGGAAAACAAGGTAATGAAAACTGCTGAGTCACTGTAGAATACAGAAGGGAAAAAGAGAAAAGTACAGAGAAATTGATACGGAGGCATACCTCAGATTCTGGCTAGATCTAAAGGGCAGAGGTGAATTGTAAAACTAATATATGCTGATCCAATTCCCCTGGACCTTTTCGTTACCAGCAAAGGAAAACCAGTGTTCCTGTGAGCATATATTCAACCTGCAGGTGAACTGGGATCAAATCTATAGAGCAACAGAGAGTCCCAAACTTTGAGACAGCAGAGTCCCAGACCCAACTTCTGAGTGCTGTGTGGCTGGAGAAATTCTTTAACCTCCCTGAATCTCAGTCACCTCATGTGCAAAATAAAGTTTTGGGGTTTTTGTTTGGTTTGGTTTGTTGTTTTTTTTTATAAAGTCATTTGGGAGAATAAGGAGTAGAAAAAAATAAAAAGAGGTTTTCGCTTGTACTACCCAGGTCCATTCATTCATTTAATTTTTTCAATCCTCAAGTCTGTCATATGTTTACTAAGTACAAGGCACTAAGAATCTCATCGTGAGTAAAAGCAGACATGTAAAAGCTATGAAAAAATGCACACTAATAAAAATAAAGGTGCCATTCTGAAGTGGGTATGGAACGAAGTGTGACACCACTAGAGTTGTGATAGGTGCTAATTTAAGTTGTGTGAGTGATTGAAGTAAAGGGAGGATAACGTGGAAGGGAAGGGGCTCAGGCTGATTTAGAGGAACTGCAAATCGTAAGTATCTAATCAAGGAGGACAAGCTGCTGAGGAAAATAAAGGAAAGGCCCAAGAAGGAGGGATCAGGACATTAACGTCATTGAGACCAGAGGGGGGTCTTTCAAACAGTTTGGCCACGGTTAACACTGCAGACAGAATGCTGCTGAAAGATCAACGAATATCAGCACTGAGAAATGGCCATTGAACTCCATGACAAGGATGCCACTGGTGACCTAAATGAGGATGGTAACAACAGGTAGATGGACAGGGCCATATTTATCTCTATTAGCTTTGTGACGGTGAATAAGTCTTGAGGCCAATTTGAGCCTCAGTTTTCATAGCTGTAATAATGCAGCTAAAACACATTTCCTTCGGAGAGATTTCCACAGTGTTTGGCACAGCATATGTTCACTAAATATTTCCCTGCATGTTCAAGGTTCATCCAAGAAAACTGTTCTTTTATGGCATTAATTCAGATTTAACTTGCCCTCAAATTCTTCTTGGTGTGGTTAGTCAGAATAACCATCATGAAATTTACTCCCACAGTCAATTATACTGTAAAAGCTTTTAGGTAACAGTCTACATAAAAGTGTGAATATGCAAGCAAATAAAATCAAAATCAAAATATCATTGAGTAAGTAATTCAGAAGAATTTCATAATAGACCTCACGGGCTGGTCAAGGTGTTGACAGCACATTCATCATTAAAAAAAAGATTTTCTTCCCCCATTGTGATCTGAATCAAACTTGCAACTCCCAAGACGACACTTCACTTACTATTCCATTATTTTGCAAGACTTAAAACAAACAAACACCTCATTTGGATCCTGCCTGTTGATATTCTTTCACAAATAAACACCATGGACAAATCTATGGGGGATTTCCCTCTTGCATCTGCTTTATCTGGGTGAAAAGGAGTCAAGATTACCTTCAGTTCCATGTCTGTTAAGCCCCAATTATAGAGTTATGTGCTTTACACACATCATCTCACCTAAGAATTTAGCAATCCTGCCAGGTAATTTTGACTGGTTCCAACAGATGATGAAACCGAGGCTCACTGAAGTTAAAAAACTTACAAGGCCGGTACGGGGCAGAGCCAGGATCTGAAATCAGATCTCTCTGATCCTGAAACCTAAGACTTTTTATTACATCTTTTTTTTTCCCCAAACTCAATGGTGTAGCAATATTGGAGTAAGTGTGTGAAGGAGAAATCCAACAATATTATTGGCAGTAAAGGAATGTAATATTGTAGATAATGTTGCCATATTAAGCAAATAAAACAGGACACCTAATCAAATGTCAATTTGAGATAAATACAGTTTTTGTGTAAGTATGACCCATGCAATATTTGGGACATATCTTCACTAAAAAATTATTTGTTGTTTATCTGAAATTAAAAGTTAACTGGGAATCCTGTATTTTACCTGGTAACCCTATTTGTTGATCATTTTTAAACAATAATAAAATTATCTAAAACTTTATGCTTTTTGGTATCACTATATATCAGCAATTGCAAACAATGTCAGTGACAAAATTCTTGTCTCTGATGGGTGGCCTTCCCCCCTACCACCACTCCCCAACATACTTTGATTCACTACCCAAATAGTTCTATATAATGTCACTGATCCATCAGATGTTAAAAAGTCCAGTGGATAATCTGCAAAGATGTCCACCATTCATTCTCTCCCTTCCCTCTATGCTCACACGTCTCCATGAAGAGGTAGATTCTATTTTCCTTTCCTTGAATCTGGTTGGTATTGAGCCCTGCTTAACAGAGGAATAGTGGCAGAAGTGATAGTCTGAGACTTTTAAGTTTAAAATATTAGAAGACGTGGAGCTTCCCCTGGGTCTCTTGAAATGCTCGCTTAGGAGATGTTCCCTCTGAGAGTGTGCCCTCACAGAATCCCGGTGAAAAACCAAAGGCATGCAGAAAGGACATGGGTAAGTGCTCTTGTTGACAGTCACAGCCAGGCTCTCAGCCAGCAGCAAATATCAACTGTCGATCATATAAATGTCCAGACTAGTTGAATCTTCAGATAACTCCAACCCCAGCCTCTGTCTAATTGCACCTGCACAAGGGACCCCAAGCAAGAACTACCCAGCTGAAATTCAATAGCCATTTCTCATTTAAGTCCAAACTGTGAGAGATAGTCATAAATTGTTTTATATGTAATTTTTTATCTTTATTAAATTTTGGGGGTGACATTGGTTAGTAAAATTATATAGGTTTCACATGTACATTTCTATACTATATCATCCATATGTTGCATTATGTGCTCACCACCCAGAGTTAGTTCTCTAACCCAGATAATGTGCTCAACCCAGATAATGTTGAGCCATATATTTGACCATCACCGTATATTTGACCCCCTTTTCCGTCTTCTACCATGCCACTCCCCGCTTACCTTCTGGTAACCACTAAACTGTTGTCTGTGTCTATGATTTTAATTGTCTTGTTTGTTGTTTGGTTTCAATTTCATATGCCACATGAGTGAAGTCATACAGTTCTCGACATTTTCTGTCTGATTTATTCAGCTTAGTATGATAATCTCAAGATCCATCCATGTTGTCTCAAATGGCAGTATTTCATCTTTTCTATGGCCAAGTAATATTCCATTGTATATTTGTATTACATCTTTTTTAACCAATCATCTATCGAAGGACACTTTTGTTGTTTCCATGTCTTGGCCACCATGAGTAATGTTACAATGAACATAGGGGTACATCTATATTTACAGATAAATGTTTTCAGATTTTTGTGTAGGTATGCAGGAGCGCGATTGCTGAGTCATATGGTAATTCTATTATTAATTTTTTGAGGAACCTCCGTACTGTTTTCCATAGTGGCTCTACCAATTTACATTCCCACCCGCAGTGTAGCAGGGTTTTTTCCCCCCATAATCTCTCTAACATTTGTTATTACTTATCTTGTTGACAATAGCCATTCTAACAGGTGCGAGGCAACCAACCCAATGGGAAAAGATATTTGCAAACAACACCTCTGATAAGAGGCTAATATCCAAAATACACTAAAAAAAAACTCATATAACTCAACAACATAAAACAAACAATCCAATTAAAAACTGGACAGAGAATCTGAACAGACACTTCTCCCAAGAAGACATACAAATGGCCAACAGATATACGAAAAGATGCTCGACTTCACTATTAGGGAAATGCAAATCAAAACCACAGTGAGATACCACCCCAAACAAACTGTTTTAAATCAGGGTTTGTGTTATACAGCAATAGATAACTGAATGAACAGAAATTTTGTGGAATTAAAAAAAGGAAATGGCACATAAAAATTTAGAAAACACTGAAAGTATGTTTCCTTCTTAGAGGTTCGTAATGTGTAAGTACATAGCAACAATTCTGGAAATTTATGCAGAAAAAAAAAACCACTTTAATTCTGTTCAACCCAATATTTCTTAAATGTACCTGGTCACATAATCCACTCGCAATACAACTCTCATTAACAATTTGGAAAACAGTGTCCTGGGGAGCTCTGTTTAGGAAAGCCTGCACTACTCCATGTTACTCCTCATTAAAGATGGTTATCTGAAAACGCCTGTTGTTTCAAAACTAATTAAATAGCAAATCTTGCTAAAAGAATGGGCTCTAAAAGAGAACTAAGATACAGGAATATTTAAAATATAGCATGCATACGGTAGTTACATTTGCTGAACAGCACATAGGGAAATGCATTCTAATGAAGAAGATACATACACGGAGAATGGCAGGGCATGTTTGAGATTAAGATGGTCTGTTCCAGGAAACCTGGGATGCAAAAATAGCCGAAGCAAAGTGCTACCTTTATTTTTAATAGGAAGGTCTCAATATGAAAGCCTTCTATCTTAACACAGGCTAGAGATTTCAACTCAAAGTTTCACTTCACAGTTTGAATTGCTTGGTTTGGTCGCAGTTGACAATCTAATTTAAATCCTAACTTTTAAGCTGTGCTGCAAAGATAGAGCTTTACTTGGAAAATAAATCACAGTTAAAGTACAAGGAATATATGTCTCCACCCATTTGTCTGAAATAGATTTTGAGTAATAAAACTATAATTCTCTAGCATTTCTTGGCATATATACCAGTTGACATATTTTCCCTCTTTAGTTCATGATAGTAGGCTGAAAGGTATTTTTCCTCATTTATCTTCTTTTAATAAATCATAAAGATAGAATATTCTTTTGCAGGTTTTCTTAAATATGAGTGTTTTTAGAGTCAACTGCTTGAAGGAAAGACATTTTTATTTATGGATTCCACTGAGATGAAAGAAAGTAAAAAGCTGTATAAATAAATAGCTACAAACATTGCCTTCATTTTAATGTAGTTATCAAAGTACAACAGGTATTTACAATGAAACACTGCACAGAAAGAAAGCAAACACATGAAAGGAACCAAGAGAAATGTAGGTAAAATGCCTCTGTGGCCTTACTGGTTTGTGAAGCTTAAGGATATCACTGAATGGAAAGTAGGGTCAGTGTCAGCCATCAATGCAAAATGAGTCGCTCTTCATAAAATGCTTATCTTATGTTATCCTCTCCAGTTCCTTTTACAGATCAGGAGACTCATGCTTAGATAAAAAGCCTGATGTACCCTTGTAGGTTGGCAGGAACATATTATCCAAGAAGTAGTATCTTTTCAAAAATATTCACATGCCCCTTGTGATAATGTTTAAAAAAAGACAAAAATGTTAGATGAAATAGAGTGAAATATACTACAGACACATCGATAATCAAATCATAGGAAGCATAGTAGTGAAAGGGTTTTTAGTGAGTGGGTCTGTGTTTTTAAAACGTGTTTTCTCCTCTCCACCAACAACAAAACAGGTCCCGTCGCTAGAGAAACCACAGTGTCCTATTCTGGGAGTCCCATTCACATTGAAATATACAGGAATGGCACTTCTGGAAAGTGCAGTACACATGCGTGGCCTTAAGGAGAGGCCCTGCCCATCTCGCTCCTCTTGGACGTGGCTATACCTATATAGTAATCAGTTCTTCAAGTTTGTTTATTCTTCCAATCTAATAATGGCATACCAAGAGTGTATATGTACCCTCTCTAATTTTGAGCCCCACTGTAGTTTTTAGTTACATGTAGCTAAGATAATTAATACCCTAAGAACATGGTAAACAGACCTAGGTTGTCATCGAGTAGGGAAAAAAAAACGTTAGTTATAGGTATGTAAGAGTAGAAGCCTAGTAACCAGAAAAAGTCCAAATGGTATGATGCAATAATTAAATTTGTAAAGCCCTAACTCATGATGTCTTCCCAAATGTTTGTTAGAGAGACCAAAAGAATATCTTACAAGATCATGACCCTGTAGATTCCCTTAAAAACACAAATATTAATATATTTATACACACACATACCCAGAGTCACATATATGTGCATATACATGTGTGCATATACATGTGTAGCCACTGAGAAAAGAAAATACTCTTATTACTAGAATCAGTTGCATAAAATCATCCCTTCATTTAAACTTTTGAGAATTATCATCAATAAGCTAGCTATACGAAAGACATAACTTCACATCCTTGACCTGACCCTTCTTTGCCAGAAGCTTTGAATTTACCTGTTTTTATTTAATAATTGTACTTGAAAGTCTCTTATAGCATTTACACTTTCGTGTTCTTTTTTCAATTCAATTCAATTCTCATGACAATCCAGAGTAACTGGACCCAACTGTACAGATAAGAAAACCAAGGCCAATAGGACTTCAGTAACTTTCCAAATGAGGCAGCTACTTAAGGGCATGCAAGGCAGGGATTTGAAACAGTTTTTTGTTTGTTTGTTTGTTTTTAATTAGTCAACTTTTTTCTGTTTCTCAGTTTATGTCTCTCTCATTTCTTTGCACCATTTCTGTATTCAATTTTATGGTGATAGCATTAGGTAACTCTCAGAACTATTTATGACCTTCACAGGAAAATAAAAGGAAAGTCTGAGTTTCCAAGATGGAATTCACACCAAGAAAAAGAGTCTAACTATATAACAAGTGTATGACAACAGCACTGAAGTGTGTGGAAGAAAACACGTGTAGACCTAAGTAACATTGGAAATAAGTAGAGACTATTAGGTTTAAGGTAAAAGGAACTACACATAGGCACAGTACTGTAGTTGATAAAGTTGTTTCATGTAGAAGTAGGAATTACCAATCCTGAAATCACTGTACATGTATGTGGAGATAGAACATATAAGTAAACAGATGGTGGATAAAAGGAAACAGGTTTCTCATGGTGAGAATGGGGTGTTACAGATAAGCAAGGGGAGGAGCTCAGAATGAATCCTGAGATACTAGATTACAGCTGGAGATATCAGTGTGAACTCATGTTTAGCTTAATATAGATACAGATGGGTAAATACGGAAATAGCTATTGGCATATGTGTATACACAGGTTAATATGCATATAGATTTTCCCGCTTCTTCTTGCCGAGTGGGCCTAAAACAATGATATCCCAGTAGCAACAAGTGCATTCAGTGCCCAGATCTTAGTATGTAACACCATTCTCCAAATAAGGACCGGGATTCCTTGGAGAAATGACTGATTCTAGGGTAGAGAATACATAAGATGAGCCGGGAGGACCCTGTAGTGTCGGAAAATAAGGAAGTGTTCAAAGAACAAAATAATGAGAGTATGACAAAGAGACATTAGAGCCAGTTAAAATTCCTCTCAACGGCCCAAACCAGAACAATTTGAGTGACACAATAAATAACATAATACTAGGTTATAGCCCAACACAAAAAGTAAATATCCATGACTCTACCCTGATACAAATAAATGATTCAATAAGTAAAGAAAGAATAGGCGAATCTCCTCTGTGGAAGGATTCCAAATAATTTATGTAGAAACTCCCTCTCAAGATGGTGAAAGTTAACGCCCATCTCCCCACCACCCTAAGTGTGGGCTGCACATAGCGGTTTCCTTCCAAAGTGGACAGTATGGAAGGGAGGAGAGGAGTAACTACAGTGGAGAAACCTATTTCAGCCAGGTGATCAAGCTTAGCATTATCAGTAAAAAGTCAATTGATAGCATATACTCTTGATATGATATGATGAGAATCCTCTGTGGTCTTCTTTCCAAGAACCCATGACTTCAATTGAATCAGAAAAAAAAAAAAAAAAAAAGTCAGGTACATCTCCATTGAAGGACATTCTGAAAATTATCTACCAGAGCTCCTCACAACTGTGAAGGTCATCAGAAACAATAAAAGTCTGAGAAACTATCACAGTTTAAGCCTAAGGAGACATCATAACGAAATGAGATGTGGTATCCTAGATGGGATCTCGGGACAGAACAACAAAGACATTACATAAAAACTGAGGAACTCTGAATAAAGTATGTACTCTAGTTAATAATAATCTAAAAATATTGATTCATTAACTCTGAAATGTCCCATACTAATGTAAGACGTTCATAATAGGGGACCCAAGTATGGGGCATATGGGAGCCTTGTGTACTATCTTTGTGACTTTTATATAAATCTAAAACTATTGTAAAATCATAAGTTTATTTTAAAAACGACACATACACAAAGCTTTCAAATGGAATGATTTGTGTGTTGTTGTTTTTTTAATCTTGGCTCCTCTGATGGTATTCTGTGAATCATTAATTCACCAAAGGCCAGTAGAAATTTACAACCAGCTTTTACAAACATATATCTATGAAGGGGAGAAGCAATAGTATGGATATTCGAAAACATAACATATTTAAAATCACCCTTATATTTGCTTAGGAGGATACGCTCTCCTATCTTATCTGATTTCCCTTCTGTATTACATTTTGCTGGGGCTTATGCTAAAATTACTCAGCACCCTGAAGAGTCATCATTGGTCCATGGGAGCGGAACTTAAGACACTATGTGTGGGGGGAGTCTGGGATTTAAATATTTACAGAGGATAGGCCTGCAGACTGGACAAGCCACACATGGATGAGGAGGAGAGAGCCATATGCTTAAAAGGTTTCATTAATTCTAGACTCCAGAATCCAAAGTTAAACTGGTCTTTTAAGTAGAGCACATTAATTGCAAATTCAAGCACTAATTAAATGCTTTCTTCAACTTGGTCAAACATTCATAGGGCATGGGAAGCATGTTTTTCTACTTCAATTCTAAGCACACTGAATGAATATAATGGAAGAACTTAACCCAGCATGGTGCAAAATAAAAGAGTCTCTTTCAATGAATGGCATGCAAAGTTGGAGGAGGAAGGAGGTGCCACAGCAGTAGGTAGGGAGGGGACTAGAAAATTATGCTTTATGTTCCAATCACTTTAAGAATGGTGGCAGGTTCCGATCTTCCTGCTATCCAATTTGCCTCATTCCCAAAGAGAACAAACAAAGCAAAAGAAAACAGCCTCAGGCCTCAAAATAGCAGGTTTCAAACACTGAACCAGGATGCAAACAACACCTTATGGTAACCCACTGTGCGTGATTTCTGAACGTCAGCAACAGGAAACAAGGGAATACAGGCAAATGAATCACTCCAGGGTCACCAGTTAGAGTTACCCCCCAGTGCTGGTGCAGTGAGGCTGTTCAGAAGCCTTAAGAATTTGCAAGCTCTAAATACTAATAATAACCCAAATGGCGTGCTCTTGATCTCCGTTCAAAGAGCCCCAAGCAAGTCTGTAAAAGGTTATCCCTTCAACTTTTCCTGGGTGATTTTTATGCTGTAGTCTTGGGCACCCACAACCATTTCAGTGGGGACGTTTTGTTTTGTTTTGTTTTTAAATGAGATGTACACATAGAACCTTGCCACTGGCTCCAAACTAATTACAATTTCTATCTAATTCACCCAAATTTCTTTCCCAGGATCCCCTCTCCTGGAAGTTCCTGGGAGTTATGCTTTCCCCACCTGGGGCAGCCTGAAGCCAATGACTGACTGTTTCGGGGGTATAAAAGTTGATCCCCTTGTCTCAGAGCAGGACAGCTTTTGGTGTGATTCACATTCCGGAGCTCCGCATGGGTTTAGTCTGAGGATAGACCTCAGGTAAAAATCACATTTTTGCCTACGTTATTCTTTGTCCCACCCTAATTCTCTCACTTCCGTCCAGGTTTCACCCAAGAGTAGTTCTTTAATAAATATTTGCACAAGAATCCCTCTCTGAGGTTTTTCTCCTAGAAAACCTGATCTAAGTCACCCCAAATAATAATAATAATAACAATAATAATAAAAATGGCGATGACATCATCACAGAAAGGGAGGGGACGAAAGTTTTGTCACCCCAAAAACGTGTCTTTTGAGATATTGTTTTAAAGCTGGTTATTAGTAAACAAAAGACTCAGAAAGAATTTTTGGCCTTCCTTCTTTCCTGCCTTAGAGATTCAGATGGAAAGATCTGCTTCAGAAAGGGAATCTTAATATTTTCACCTTAGCATACATAGTAGATAGAAAGGTTCCAAGCAGATGTCTGTTAGCTAGATCCTCCTGGGTCCCATTGCTTCTGGGTCGCCTAGCAAGGATTTGCCTTCCAGGTACATTCTGTTCTTCCTCTGCTACATATAAATTGCCAATGTTCTTGGACATCTCAGACCCCTGCCCTTTTCTCCCTTGTCCATAATGGCATATAAACCACAACTGCCCAATGAGCTTCAGGTCTCATATCTTATGACACCCTTGGCATGTACATCTGTAATACACATTGTACATTTTGTCCTGTTAACCTGTCTCTAATTCGATTATTAGTTCAGCTAGAAGAACTTAGAAGGTGGGAGGAAATGTATTTTTTTTAGTTCCCGTATCAGCAACCACAAACACAAGAGCAGCTCACATCTACTGAGTGCTTATTGCTGCCAGGCACTACTCTAAGAATTTTACAACAATCAACTTTTTATACTTCACAAAAATCCAGGAGATAGGTGCTGTTATTCTCTCCATTTTGCAGAAGAGAAAATATTAATAGATGCTCAAAGAGGTTAAAAATAATTCTTGCCCAAGGTCACCCAGCTACTAAGAGGTAAACCAAGAATCCCAGGCTAGAGAGTCTGAGCTCTTAATCTCTATTTTACTCTAATTCAAGTCCTAATATAGTTTACAACCGTAAAATTCTTTAAATTAATTCTACTGGTTGTAAAATCTTTTATCTAAAGGACCCAAAAAATGTATCCTTAAGCAGCTAGTCTAGATTTGGTCGTGGGAGCTAAAGAAAGTGTGAAGAATTATGGCCTGAAAATACATAGTGGGCCAGCTACTGATTTATAGGGTGCTGGGGGCACCATCCAGAAAAAGGAGTCCCTCCACCTCTCCTTCAGGAGAGCTCAGACTGCAGGAAGTCATAACCCACAGACAGACTTCAGAGTATCTGTTTGATAGACAGGCTGAAGGAAAATTAGGTGAGTGTTCCAGAGCTGCCAGCTACCCTGCATTTTATTTGGTCTGAGGACTCCTGCGTGTAGAACCCAAGTTTAAAACTGTAAACAGCTGAGTGGGTAAGAAGTTGGAACATCCTCTCCTCCCTCTCCTTTCCTTCTCCTCTTCCTTCAAACTGCTACAGCATATGTCACCTCAAAGCAAAGACTGGAGGGCTGTTTTAGCTTACAACAGCCAGTTACAAAGCAAAAGGCCAGTAAAGTCCTGCCAGAGACTCGCTGTGCCCTGGACAACATCCCATATAAACAAAGTGGGGACTCCTTTGAGAAAAAAAAAAAAAAAAAGATGCCTTGGCTTTTTGAGAGTGAGAGTGATCTTCCTACCAAACCACAACCTTTCCCTGGCCTTATGCAAAAGTCAAGTATATGTGGTTTTACTTCTGTATAACCTTTTCCAGCAAACCCACAAGAATTTTAGTTCTAGTTTAAGTGATTTGCCAACTACTCTAGTTGGGGATAATTAGAAAAAAAAAAAGAAACCAGAGTTTAGAAAAAGAAGGAGGTAACTCAGAACACAAAATCAATGTAGATTCTTTTGGCAATAAAACCTGGAAAGAGAGAAGAGAGAAAAGATGAGGTTCAAGCAAGGTGAGATTAAGACTTTTAGGGAGTGATACTTAGTGAAAAAGATTGCTGTCATCTCCTCATTCTATATGTAATTCAAAATAAAAATGTTACTCTCTACACACTGGGCATAATATATGCCAAAATTAGACTAGTTTCTTCCTAGTTTTCTTTCTTTTTTTTTTTCTTTAATTATAAAATTCTGGAGAAGTCCGTAGCAGCTGGACTCCTACCTCTGGAACCTTTGCTTGGCCCCCTAAAGTGCTTGCTGACTATTGCACTGAGTAGCATGAGGTCAGGCCTTGAAATTAAATCTGGGTGCCTCCTATTGAGAGGAGAGAAACAGAGGTCTGTGCAATAGCTAGTGATGTCTACACTTGGCGTAAATTTATATCAGACAAATCTGAGCACCTACATCATTCTGCATTTTAGAGGCCAAAGAGGGTGTCAGAGGTGGGTCATAAGAAGATGGAGACAACAGCTTTTGTGCGATAAAATTCCAGTAAAATCCCAAAGGCATTGAATACTTCAGAGAAACCCTAGATACAGAGGAGAGAAAACATCTTAATAAGGTATGCCCAGTTTTGGCAACAAAGTACAGCAACTCTATTAGCATGTCAATATTCACCTGGTACACTGTAGTTGCATCGTTCTCATTATTAAGACCTTGAGATACGCCTGTAGTGACTGTGAAACAGCTAATGACCTCTGCTTCCCAACCCTTCCACAGCGTCCCCACGATTCACAGGCATTCCCAGAACCCAGCAACTAAAGGATTAATACCTGGACCAGCTCAGGCCAGGGTCCATTCTAAATGGTCAGCAATCTCTGTCAGAGAGCTCATCCACTGTGAAAATTAAGAAAGGGAAACCTCACGAAAGTGGAGTCAGGAGGCCAGAAGGGGGAGCCCTCACACAGTACCACTGGACGTCCATTACCGGAAGAATTGTCAGTTCCAAATCCTAATAGAAGAATCATCAACAGGAAAGAATCATCAATTACAGGCCCCACCAGGAAGAGATGTACACTGCATCTCCCATAAGAAATCAACTCTACACCCAGCACCTCAGCTGTGAGAAACCATCATCACTCTGAACTCACTTTCCTTTATAAAACAGTATTCCTCTCCTTTGTTTGTTGTACTAGATTATGGCTTTTGCCGTATATGAATAGATTGCTTGTGGGGACAGAGCCCCAGAGAGCAGTTTCCAGGCTCTCAGCCTCACGTGGAAAGGTGCTGGCTCAGGTAGTAAATGGCCATCAACTGTGATTGGATGGCCATCAGCTGTGGCTAGTTGGCCGTCAGCTGTAACCAGTGAGCCATTGGACACTAATATAACTGCCAAGGCTACACTAGCAGAAAATGGAGGCTAGCAAGAAGATGGTGGCTAGCAAGTGCGGATTGCAGTTAGGACGGCGGGTTACAGACAGTGTGGCTCCTGGTTCCTGTGTCTCCAACCCAGCCGCCAGAGAGAATACAGTGGTATGACTCCCCTATCTGTGGCTCTGTGAGTGTTCTTTTTGGCCTCACCATATCCTGCGTTCTTGTGTGGGGAGTGGGAACTGAGACCCCCGCCTGACACCCTGCCTGACATTGCTTGTCCCAAATTGTAATTCCTTTCTGTTCCATAATAAACCCATTTTTACTGGTAAAATAACTGACTGTTTTATTTTTAAGATGAACACTATCTATGAACATGACATTGAAACTGTAATGTAAGGAGATCATGAAACATTCTTAGCAAATAAGAGATGCAGAATGGAAATGAAGAATTTAGTGGCTATTACAACTCCTGTAATAATTCATTCAAAAATATCTTTAAGGAAATTCTGATTTCCTTTTAACTTAAAGTTTTTCGACCATTACTTTTTCCTACTATGAAGTTTTCGGGACTCCAACTTTGGAGTTAGACAGTCACTACTTCTAAGATTTGTTATAAGTAAGTAAAGACACCTGAGGACTCACTAACCTTCACTCATGTAAGCTATTCACACATGGGGCAAGACACTATCCACAATTTCATTCAACACATGGAATTAATGGAACCTGCTATGTTCCACGCATCCTCCTTAGTGCTGAGAATACACCTACAATAAAGACCCACTTATAATTTTTCAGCATTCGCAATCCCAAAATCCTATCACATTGCTTCCTCTTTCAAATGATTTAAATGTTTTTAAAGTTCTAACATTTCACCTTTAAAAACTCCCATGGGAGAGCTTTTCCTGGAACATAGTTGTCTGGGAACCTTTCCCTCTATTTCTTCCTGCAGTGAACATATTGTAGCCTTCGCCACTCTTGGGTACAGATGGTTCCTCAAGCATCAAATGGTGTCCACTAAGACTGAGGACATGTACTTGGTGAATTTCAGACAAGAGCAAAACAGCAACAAAAACGGAGTTCTATTCCAGAAGAGTTTTCTATGTATGTGTGTTTGTCTAGGCCTTGATTTCTTCCTCCTTCCCTCTACCCGCTTTCCTTTCAACTTGCACGTCTTATCTACAGTAGCCTTTCTATTTAGAAAGAGACTAAGAAAAAAAATGAGGAAGAGAGAGGACAGAAGAAGGGAGGGAGGCACCAGACTTCTTGAAATTCCAGTTAAGTCACAGATGAGGGAATTATCAGTATGATAATAATGGATAAGCTCTCTGATTTAAGATGAGGAATTCAACTCCTTTTTTCCATATATTTTGTTTTACAAAGAACCATCCATCTTACAAACTTATAGTACCTGCAGTGAGACCCTCCTCCGATCCCTCAGCCAGTGTATCACCTATCTAATGCATTAATATTTGGTAATAATACCTTGTTTAGTTCTTATTTTCTAAAACTACACTTTGGAAATGAGACAGTAGAATTTTAAAAGATATTACAAAATTAAAATTTCTCTGTATTGCAGTTTCTAGGCACTAAAGCTGATCCTCATCAAATTATGCTAATTTACTGTACAATGTTTAATTAAATCATACCCCAGGTAATCTACTTCCAGGGTTTATTTTTACAGCTTAGAACTTTCAAACACAAAAATGCCTTTCAATTTAAATTAAAACAAAAAAACAACCCTATTCATGAAGTTCATTAGGAAAAAAATTTACTTTACATCCTGGGTTATTTTAGCCTCAATTCCCTTTCTTTCTCCTTCTCACTCCTTGACGCTTCTCTTTTCAGGAAAACAAAAACGCTTCTGAGAAATTCCCTTCTCTATTCTGAATAGCACATAGTAAATTTTGCTGTGAAATGGCTATTTTCTTGAACGGGACCATTTCCCGGGCAAATTGTGTTCAGCTAAACATAAACATAACTGACTGGGGATAAGATAAGAGATCTTTCATCAGCAAGTGACAATGACTGTGCACGCCACAACTGAGTGAGTCTCAGTGTCACTTACATCCCAGGTTCCCCTTTCATCGGGGAAGAACAAGCTGACATTCAACAGGCTGCCACATCTCCTTACCACAGGCTAGAGTTGGAATGAAGGTGTTCTCTCCTTTCATCATCACCCACCTACATAGCCCCTGACTTAATTCTCTGTCAGCTTATAGATAAAGAGCGGCACTTTCTAAGTCTTCCCATACAGAAACCTTACCGAGACAAGAGCTACCTAAGGCTTATTGAGCTTGTCTTGCCACACCATCATGCAAGAATGTGAAACCAGAACCAGTCTCCCTGAAAGCTTAAAATGCATTTTGTTCCAACTAGACATTTTCTGTCCTTCTATTACATCTGAAGGCCACATTTGCCCCACATCTTGATTTTAAGTAGGCCAATGCTTTCGAATCATTTTCCAGAGCAAGTGCTGTAACATCTTAATAATTTTCCATCATTTCTTGGATTTGAATTAAAACAGTGATCATTGTTCTCTGACATCTGAAGGTTATATACAATTCAAAGCTGACATAGTATTACTGAGGTGCTGGCCTTTTCCCACCCATGTTCTCTCTACCAGGACATTCTTTTATCCTTTGCTGTGTGACTTTTGCCCTTTCTGATTTAAGTCACAGAAAAGTGGGTAAATCTCCTATAGAGCATATCCACCTGCCCTCTCTGGAGCACTGTGGTAGGCAGCTTCCAGGATGACTTCTAATGATGCCTGCCTCCCGGCATCCCCATCCTGTGCACTCCCTCCTATACAGTACCAGGGTGAGTCTGTGTGGTCATTGAAATGCAGTAATGATGGTGTGTCACTTTGGAATTTCAGTTATAAAAGATGACATTTTCCATCTTGGATACTGACTCCCTCTCAGTCTGTCTCTCTCAATCAATCTCTCCCTCTCTTCCTCTCTCTTTGATCACTTGTTCTAGGAGACACCAGTGCCATGGCATGCAACTCTCTGAAAGTCTGAGTAGAAACACAAATGACAAAAAGTTCTAGTCAACAACCAGTGAGAAACTTAGACCTTTCACCAACCACAGAAGTGAGCCTGAAGAAAGCCCTTCTCCAACTGAGCCTTCAGATGAGACTTCAACTCCTGCCACCATCTGGGTCGCAATCTTATGAAAGACTAAGCCATAACCAGCTAGCTACCCAGACTCTTGATTCACAGAAACTGTGAAATAATACATATTTGTTGTTTTAAGCTGCTAAGTTTGAGGGCAATTTGTTACATAATAATGGGTAGCCAATACAGGAATGTTGGCAATCTTATCCTGTCTTCTTTTGGTATCTCAATCAAAGTCTGATCAAGAAAGAAATTACTTGGTTATTTAGAACAAAGGGATTCAATGCAGGGTATTAGTCATATGGGTGATAAAAATACTGAGAATCAGAGGACAGTGAGGCAACCCAGAAATTATCAGCATCAAGAATCCACCCCCACTCCTATTCTAGAACAGCAAAGAGAGGAGGTGTTCTTACCAGAGCCCACAGAACACATTACTCTCTATTGTAGCACTATCCAATAGGACTTCCTTAGATAATGGAAATAAGCTATATCTGTACTACCCAATATATGGTAGACACTAGTGACATGTGGCTGACACAACTGAAGAATTTTTTTTTAAAAGTTAAATTAAATATGCGTACCTTCATATAGCTATACAGAGTAGTGGCTACCATATTGCACATTGAAGCTTTAGAAGCTGAAACCACAACAGGCCATTCCCTTGTGAGCCAGAGCCTTAGAGTACATACAGCTGTTGCCTAAGATGCCATCAAAGCTAGAGAAGGATTAGGAGACATTCCCTGACTTGTCTTATTTGCACCATTATACTCCCTCTACATTTTCCTTTTCCTCCCAGTGCTTCCCATTAGTGATATCTAGTGGGAAGCAGACTCTGGGAGCGATACTACCTGTAGGTATACAGAACAGAGCAGGGAGGAAGTGACAATGTGAAGGGAGCACATGCTCAGGAAAGAAGAGCTCAAAATTTTGACGTGCTCTAGAATATCTACAAGCACACACTTTTCTCCTCATAAAGAAAACACACACACACACAAATCTTCTTTTGGGTTGCACAGTAGCCTTAGGGGTAGCTCTGGGTCTTAGTCAATCAAGTATTTTCTTCCAAACAAGAACAGTGCTCTGCCTAAAAGGAATTCAAGCAAGTAATATCTCTCCACCTTGTTTTATGTGTTGCATGAGCTATTGCATTTTCCACGGTAAGCTGTAAACTCCTGTATTCATTTTCTACTGCTGTATAACATATTATCACGTACTTAATGTCTTAAAACAACACACATATTATCTCAGTTTTCATGCGACCAGAGTCTAGGTAGAGACTAAGCTGGTCCCTCTGTGATGGCCAGGGCAATAGTCTCATCTGGAGGCTCAACAAGGGAAGAAACCACTTCCAAGTTCATGCAGGTCATTGGAAGAATTCATTTCCTTGTAGCTGTATAATTAGGGGGCCCAGTTTCTTACCGGAAGTTGTCTGGAAACTGCCCTAAAGTCCTAGAGCAGGGGTGTCCAAACTTTTTTCAACGTTTTTCACCAAGGGCCATATGCAGTAAAATACACAAACAGCCGGGCCACTCACTCGAGGTGAAGTACGTATTGCCTCACCTGGTTTATTTAAGTAAACTAAATATATTTTTGGAATTTGCTGCGGGCCAATAAAAAATGGATCGCGGGCCGCAGTTGGCCCGTGGGCCGCAGTTTGGACACCCCTGTCCTAGAGGCTGCCCACAGTTCCATGTCCTTCCTGTAGGCCGTTCACAGCATGGCTGTTTGCTTCTTAAAGGTCAATAGATTTTCTTGCTCTAGTCTACTAAGAAGGCATCTTGTATGATAAAATGTAATCACGGACATGACACCCCATAATCTCTGCCACATAATATAACCTAATGAAGAAACTGACATCCCATCACCTTTGTTATATTCCACTGGTTAGAAGCAAGTCACAGGTTCTGCCTGTCCTCAGGGTCGGGGATTATATAAGGATGTTACTCAGTAGAGGTTCACCTTGGGCTGTATCTTCCATACTGCTGGAGAACAAAGCCTATGTCTTAATGATATTGGGTGTTTATATTTTTAATAAACATCACAGTGCTTAGCATCTTAGAATTGCTTGCTAATAATTCCTTAGATTATATTGATTCTATAATTAGATTATATTGCCAAGAAATTGCTCCTTGAGAATATGTTGATACCCAACATGCAATGATATGGGAAATGCATGGGAAGTAGGATGATCCTGTAGATAAAAACCATCTGCTTAGCTAAAACATTGAGATATTCTAACCTCAGAGGCTGACAGCAGAGGCTTAGCCACTTAGACTAAAGCACAGACACAAGGATTGGTGCATAGTTCAGGAACATGTATAAGAAAGAAGTCACACATACATAACTGTGTCACAGGTCAGCATACAGATGGAGTTTATTTGGCTAACATGTCATTTTTTAATAAATAAATTAGTTGCCAACATTTTCAAATCAGGAAGTTTCACATCAAAAATTCAGATTCTTTCATCTCTTAGAATTGCAATTATCAGCAGAATATGACTTATGGCCATTCCCATTAAATGAAAGATGTACTTTCCAGTCCTTCTCAATCCTTACCCAGCCTCTCCACTCAGAAGTCATATGAGTTTGCAACTTCTGATCTAAGATCATGTTGCAAGGGGTCCTTGAAGGTACACCAGGCTCAACATCTGGAAACAGGGAATGACTATACTGCAGACATCCAGACAGATTGCTGAGTTCTGGGAGGTCTTTAGATGTGGACAGTCTTGACCAAAGAGGGGTTCTTTTAAGAGTTAAGCCAAACTGAACTTAAAAAGAGACTCTGCAGACTAAAATCTTTACAGAGGAACCGAGGACAGAAATACAAAAGAAGGTCAGTTCTATGGAGGCTAACAAAGCACCTTTGTGTCATAGAATCCTATGATCAGACCTGGGCCATTGCAGGACAGTGAGAAACAAACAAGATGCAGGAATCGTGCCTGGGTGAGTCTCAGGACCTTTCTCCACAGGAAATTATACTTGGAAAGGGGGCTTAAGTCTTCTCTCCGACCAGAATGGAGGGGCAGAGAGCAGAGCTCCATTCCTCAAAGGAGACTCGCTCAGAAACTAGAGATGGAAACTAAGCCTACAACTAAAAATGCTAATAAATTCGATGAAAATATGAGGAAAGAGGCTGGAACTCATAAAGAGAATTCATTTCACTTAATTCTTCAATTATAAGAATCCAAATTTGTTTCAATTACTGTTTGTCTGGTTTTCTTCAGAATTAAGGTATTGAAGAGTCTGTCTCCTGTTCCCCTTAAAAATAAAATATCATCACAGAATCTCAGATATATTTAAAATCATGAAAGCAGAGCTTCTAGAACAATTAGCAAAGAGTTTCTATTCCAAGGGGGAAATTGCTGTTTTTATGGATTTTCCCACAGTGGTGAATATAAATTACTCTTCTCTGAAATCTTTCTTTTACTGCCATTTTCTCCTTCCAACCCCACCCTTTTCCCATTCCTTCGTCTTTCTCTATTTAGGTGTAGGGAAGAATCAACTTCCGGCTAGTAAATTTCTGAATACTTTAACTTCTTATTAGTGAAATTCCAATGCTGATTCCCATGGTGATTAGTTGAGAGTAACTACCATCCACTTTCACCACGGGATTCCCACAGAGGGATGTGGTTTATTCTTGACTTCTTCTCTGTTCCTGGTAGCCACTCCAATTCTTGGTTCATAAAGGGTCTATGTAGTGAAGCTGAGTGACTTCAGGATCGACTATAGAGGAAGTGGAGACTGTTAGACAATTGCACAAAGCAGCAGCAGTAGTCCGGTAGACAGGTAGCAGTGGAGGGGTGGGGTTGGAGGGGAGGGTGGTGGTTATTGAGAGCAGAGATCAACCCCCAATCTCAATGCTGTCCATAACAAGGTTACTTTCATATGCCAAGAGTGCCATGTGTGCTTAACCCCCAGTGCTTAGGCATGCCAAATCGTACTTAGCAGCAAAATAAAACTCCTGAAAAACATGTAACCAGGAATTATTATGGAGGTGACGGTAGCCATGAGAGGAGGAGGAGGAGGAGGAATCCAGTGGTGGGAGGAGATCTGCTATTGCAGCAGATGGAGCCACCATCCTCAATGTGGCTGTAAAAAAACAAAAAAAATCTAGACCTCCCGCCCACTCCCCCCGCCCCCGGCCCCCGCCCCGCTCCAATTTCTTTCCCCAAATCTCTGGCTGTCACTGACTCTTCTCGAGCCTTCCACCCAGTATCTAGAAATCTCCATAGCAATATGAACACATCCTCAGATTCCTTCTTTCCTTCTTGGAAATATTGAATATTGAATAAATTAATTCAATATCCAGTAATTAAAAAAAAATTCCTCCAGCTAAATTCTTCACGTCATCCAGTTAAATTCTTCAAGTCATGGCTCAAGGACTGTGTGCTCATGAACTCGTCAAGTGAGTGTTTTTTGTGAAAGGAAGACTGGGGCTCGTGCTCCTCCCAGGAAGGCACTGTCTTCCCTTTTGATTATTACACTCTAAGGCAGTGGGAGAATATCTGTCCTTGAGGGATGGCTTTATCGCTTCTCCTCAGAGCATATCTCTGACTTTAACAGGAACCTTGGGTACTCATAGTTTAGTAAGAAACCCCCTCCTTTTCTAAATCAGCGCACTACCTTCTCCCTCGAGTACCTCCTAAGTAACCAAGCATGTCTGGCTCCTTTATGGGTCTCTTTTCAGGGGAGGTAAGTTCCAGTTCATAAACATGACTGAAATTCAGTTGCAAACATACCCTAAGGGTTACAAGCTGATGCTGCAGACATGAGTGAAACTAAATTGTCAGCCGGGCTCACCTGTTGCATTAGGAGTGGAACTAGGTGGGCAGGGACTGTGTGAATCAAGTGTTTCCAGTCTTTAAATGGATAAAGGATAAAGTTAAAAAATGAAACACTTCTTTTTATACAGTAGGCAGAGGAAAGAAGATCAAGATTGCTACAGGCGGCGTGAAGTCTCCTAACTCTACAAACAACACAGCTGTGTGTACCGTACCGCCCCTCCCCTGCCTCTCTCAGGAATGAACCGAATCTTACAAATATACTGTTCGTGGCAGGGATAATATTAAGTTATGGAATAAGATCCAGATCACATTTTGGGAGTCCCCGATGTCACTTTTATCAGACTCTTTGTCAGTGTGTTTTGGAAAATGAATCACATAGAACAGGAATGATTTATTCTTTCTTATAACCCTCACGCCTGCCAACCTACTTAATACCTGGTTATCAAAATGGTGCTATTAAAAAAGAATAAAACATATATATGATATGTAGTGTGTGTAAGAGATCCAATTTGAAGTTTACCAATTGAGGCTAAGAGCCATGCAAACTTCTAGTTCTCACTGAATGCCCTGCTTATACAGAGGGTACTAATAAAAATGTATACACATTTTAAGAAAGGAAAAAACGGTATTAAAATTCCAATACTCAATATATACTGTGTTTCCCCAAAAATAAGACCTAGCCAGACAATCAGCTCTAATGCACCTTTTGGAGCAAAAATTAATATAAGACCGGGTTATATTATGTTATATTATATTATTTATATTATATTATATAAGACTCGGTCTTATATTATGGCAAAATAAGACCAGGTCTTATATTAATTTTGCTCCAAAAGATGCATTTGAGCTGATTTTCAGGCTAGGTCTTATTTTCGGGGAAACATATTACCAATGACACAGGATGAATACAAGTCACGTTTGACTTCTGCAATTACAAGGGGTGCTCAAAGCGGTTACCACCAGTGTAATTCTAATACAGTTTATTCCTTTCTTAAAATGTGTATACATTTTTTGGCACCCTCTGTATATATCGCTGAGAAACAAACTTCAACAACACTCACTTACTTAGCTCGTGTCATTGCAATTTGCAGTTAAAATAGTGACTTATAGTTACTGACAAAAAAGACTCTCTTTACTTATCGCTAAGTAAAAATAAATGAATAAAAATGGAAAGGCTAGTGCAAAATAATGTATACATATAGTTCAATTTCCAGAATTACAAAACTCAAACACACAAAATAGAATTATATATATGTATATAAATGGTTTTGAAATATATACAAAGTGATTACTAAGGAAGAGTAAGACAAACCTATCCATTTTATTCTAAATATTTCTGTATTCTTTGAATTTGTGACTATGCAGTTACTTGAGTAATTAAAAGTAAATATATTAAGAATAAAAGAGACTTAACAAAGCCATCCTGGAATCAATTTTCTTGCTATATCAATGATTACAATCTATCATCCATTTAAATTGGCCACCGATACTTCTCTTTACTCTTATACTTACAGATTTTATTATCTACGTAACACATTTGACATTTATTCTTAAGTTTGAGAACTGCATGTCTTTGTTTCCCGATGTAACCAGTAGCTACTTGAAGGCAAAAATTTGGTCTAATATTTTTATTTCCTGCCATCCCACCATCTTGTTCGTTCTTTAGCACATAGTAAATATTCAATGAATATTAGTTGAATTTAACTCACTCTAAATCTCCTTAATAAGCTAAAGATTTGATTGTTATAAATGTTTGAAAGGGTAAAGACTACAGACATACAGGAATATACTCATAAATGTCTCCTTAAAATTTATACCTAGTAAGCCTTCCCCAGAGTTTCTCAGTTTGAATTATGTGGAGACAGGAGAGAGGAGGAGAGAAGTGTACTTTTAACAGACTAGTTTTCTGATCTATAACTGACCACTATTATATCTCTTTGTCTTCTGTGTCCTGTGTCATTTTAAAAGCTGTATTGAAATTGTGTATTATCGAGTTTCTTAGAGTTAAGAGGAAATAAATACAAGAAAAAGCAAACTTGTGAGATGTATGACTAAAATTAGAGATACAAAAACTTTGTTACAACATTATTAACTAAAGCAAAATTTAGAAACCAATTAAATGTCAAAATATAAATAAATATTTAAGTGAATTAAGATCTTTTCCCACATCTGGAAACAGTGCAAAGTCATGTTTCTAAGGCCTAGTATAACATAGTAAATTGAACCCGTATTTTTAAGTCTCTTCCACCCCGATGCCTATTGAAATGAATAGCCAAAATTAAAAATGAGCAAAGTGTTATTCTACCCTTGGACATCAGCGAAGGATGTTATATACAAGATAGACATTTTAAGTAATTAAAGTAAGATTTAGTACAAATGAGACTAGATGGAGGAAAAAATAGTAAAATAAAATCACATCTGAGAACTTAATGAAAGTGACTCCCGACCTAGGTGAAAATAATTGTTTAAAATATGGCAAAGAAACATTATGCAAATATCAAAATAATGTATATAATATAAATAAATAATAACAATCTACATGGAAAGTCACAGATAATTCAAAACAAAACCTGGCATTTGCCTTCCTCCATATTTCCCTCTAGAAAGAGAAGATAGAAAAGCTTTCTCAATTTACCATCTTACAAGAGAAGCATCAATGTCTTTTTTCATACTTGATTTTAAAATCTTTTTTTTTTTCATTTAAAGATGATCAATACGCTTTTCTGGATGGCAAGTCTTAGAAGTAGTTAGAGGAACTAAGAGCCAAAAAAAAACGCAAAAGTTCTCACAATCTTCTTTAACCTACACATGAAAGGCACTTACCTTGAACATTCAAGGCCAAGTTCTTGAAAAAGGGACAAAATCTTATGTACTATGTATGGCTCAAACAGAAAAGTGGCACCATCTCTTCTGCTGCCTCTAATCCCAGGGCCTATATGCTCATAGACCTACATTTATCATGAGGATAAGTTGGTGATGGATGGAGCATTAGTGACCCTTTTGAACCATACTGCTTGGCTAGGCAAGATGCTCTTTCCTGGAAAAGCCACAGCATAAGTCAGTTCTCAAAACATCCTTGGAACATCACAGGTGTTCCATTGCATGACCAGTGCTCAAACCTCACATAGGATCCTCAAGTCTTATTCACTAGCAGGGGCCCATTCTTTAGCGGTCTATGCCGTCTGAAGTGTTTCCATCATCTTTTTTCTTACTGATTTATGTGGGCTTACAGGGTCTATTGTTATTGGCATCACTGATTTCTCTTGCTTCATGAGACAAAGCATATAATATTTTTAACTAAAATTCTATTTCATTAAAAGTTTTACCTTTTTTCCTAATATAGTAGTAATTTAATAATAAAATTACTACTTTATTTTTATATTATAATAAAATTTGTCAGTGATAAAAAATATAGTTGAAGCAATTCAATAGAGATAGAGGGAGAAATGAACTTGATTTGTTTAAATTGAAATATATTAGTGGTATGTCTACTGACATGGAAATTATTCAAAAAATATAATCAAAGAGTTTTCATAAAATAGTTTACAAAAAGAAAATCGATGTAATGCAAATTCTAAATCTTATCAAAGATTACTGGAAACGCAAACTATTCTTAATATATACTGAATAAGCAGTACACTGCCAATTTTGTTTAAAAAAGAAGAAATGTTTGTATACATTGGCATCTAAATATGTGTGTAATACATGTGTACTCATATATACATACAGGTTGACAAAAGGTAGCTCCAATATTTGTCATCTCTAGATGCTGAAATTATGACAATTCATTTTCTTTAATGTTTTCAAAATTTCCTATAATCAACATATCTTAAAATAATAAACAAAGTAATTTTAAATAAAACAGCTTAATATAACCAATAAAAATGAACAAATTTGTTTTACTTGTAATAGATTAGAATTATAAATTCAAAAGCAGAGTAAAATAGAACCTAAAGGCAAGCCATTGTTCAATACAAAATGAACAAATTTTCACTACTTAGTGTAACCAACTTATTTTACTATGTAATTATAAAATACTCCCAATTCAATTCAGTATTTTTGATAACCAACAATACTCTGTAAGGTCAAATCAGTCAATATCCTACTATAAAAATGTGTTTGTTTGTTTGTTTACTTTTTCTTTAAAGGACTATGAATTCAGACAATTAAGTTCACAAACTCATCCTAGAAAATGTACTACATAGCTCATTGATGAATATTACTACAGTCACCTTCCAAGTACTCCCCTTGGGAAACTATGCACCGACGCCAGCGCCTAGTCTACCCTTCAAATCAATTTGGGAACTTTTTCTGGAATGGCCATCAGAGCTATTGTCATATTACCCTTGATGTCCTGAATGTCATCAAAATGTCTTCCTTTCAACATTCCTTTATCTTCGGGTAAAGAAAGAAGTCACCGGGGGCCAGATCAAGTGAGTAGGGAGAGTGTTCCAGTACAGTTAGTTGTTTACTGGCTAAAATCTCCCTCACAGACAGCGCCATGTGAGCTGGTGCATTGTGGTGATACAAAAGCCATGAATCGTTGGCGAGAAGTTCACGTCATCTAACTTTTTCACGCAGCCTTTTCAGCACTTCCAAATAGAAAACTTGGTTAACTGTTTGTCCAGTTGGCACAAATTCATAATGAATCCCTCTCATATCAAAAAAGATTAGCAACATCGTTGCAATAAGTTCATGAACTTAATTGTCCAACCTTGTATATACTGAAAAGAGTCCTGAACTTACAGTCAGAAGCTGGAATTCAAGAATGTGTCTGATTTTTTTCTAGTCGTGCAATTTGGTCTGTGATTTAACATCGCTGAACCTTTCAGTGTCCACAAACTACAGATCACTGTTATGCATTCTCACTTTTTCACAGGAGTACTGTGATGAACTGATGTAATTTTGGAACTTTATATAACATTGTGCAACAAGAACTGTATTTATTTAATGATCTGGAATCGGGTTTTGGCACAGTTGCCTGTAACTGTGAATGGCAAATCATAGTAAAAAACTTAATTTTTTAAAGACACTTTAAAATTAATGAGAGAATAGAAAACATTTCCTAATTTATCATCCAAAATGCCAAATAAATGATACAATGGTAGCACAAAGTGAGACATAAACATGTCTCAGTGGCATTACTCACATACCACCACATGAGAAATGAGTTCTATGAATAAGTTTGAGGTGCAGATCAGAAACAACATAAGTTGGGTCATGAAGAAAATGCTTGCTTTTAAATCACCAATATTTTGAAAGTTAGACAATTAACCATCAGAAAATCTACAACTAACTATAATACTGATTCAAATGGGGCTGTGAACAGAGTCACACAGTATCTATCTAGCCAAGATTACGTAGCTCAAACTGTCATTGATGGTAGCTCATTTTTATGAGACTTCAGAATTGCTAAATGGTTTTTGATTGAAAACAGGATGATTGCAATGTAGTATAATAACAAAGAATATAGTCACTGATGATGGTAGATGAACTCTGACAACAAATGGAAATACTTGGACAAATAACAGAAACACTCAACTATCTTGGCAACAGGTATAATTATGGTGATAATATTATGTAGCAAACTAATTTTAAAGGGTAAATATGTATTTGTAAATCGGAAATCTATGTAATATATATATATGTAGATATAAGTTCAAAAAACAATGAAAGCGGTAACTGTGTAAGGCACTGGAATAAAACATAGATAGTCACCAATTAATAAAGGACTATATTTAATCATACATATGCATAATGCATCAGAACTTACTCATGATAGAAATTTTGCACAGTACAAAAATGATTAAATATGAAAGCAGGAAAGAACAAATGTAGGTAATGGCAGTTGTTCTAATTAATGGAATTTCTTCCCATAAACTATTATTATACTTTTTATTGTACCCAATCATCTGGGGTCCTATCATATTTTGACAATAGTTCAAAGAGTACACTGCCAAATCTGATTATTTTAATTAAAAAATGGCTATCTTAATAATTGATTATTAAATGTATTTAATGTTTCTTTTTAATAGCTGCCTCAGAACTATTTAGCCAAATAACATTGTACCAGGGATTTTGTTGAGATTTGTTTCACTAAGCCTTGAGTTTTGTTTGATTTTTTTGTATTAATTACAACATACTGCTTCCAATCCTAACTAAAAATGATACTGTAGTAAAAAGAAACAGAATGTAATGGAAGAAAAAGCCAAAAACAGACCAAAAATATATAAAAATTTATATATAGAAAAATGGCTTTCAAATTCTTAGAGAAGACAGAATTCAATGGTACTACACTCAGTGTACAAGCTCTATCCATAGGTCTATGGTATCTATTTAGCAGAATGCCTGGCATATACACGACAGCAAATAAAAAAACGGTTGAGTAATTCAGTGAAAATAAACTGATCAAGAAAGAACACACAATGCAATATACAGATGATGTGTTACAGAAATATACACTTGAAACCTATATAATTTTACTAATCAATGTCACCCCAATAAATTTAATAAAAATTAAATAGGAAGAAATACTTGTTGGTCTTCAACCACACAGAAATTTAGGATGTAACTATAAGGAAAAAGCAAAATAACAATAAAAAGAAAACGTGGCAATTATTTATTTCAATTCAGTTTTGTGTAAGACTTATTTAGCAAAACAAAATAAAACAAAAGAAACAAGATATCATGAGAACTATGGATAGATCCAAATACATAAAACTGAAAAATTGTGTATGAAAAAATACAATTAACAGCAATAAAATAGGAAAATATATGCTATATGCATGACCAGAGGTAATTAGACTTTGACAAATCAGAAAAAAAATAATAATAATTCTAAGAAAAATTGGCCAAGGATATCAATAGGTAAATCACAGAATACATATAAATGGCCAATCATCCTGAAAAACACCCAAGCTTACTAGTAAGGAAATAAATGCAAATTAATACCATGATGAAATGCCATTTTAAAATAAAGAATTGTCAAAGACTAAAATAAAAGATAACCAAGATGGAACCTTTTTGAAAGGCAATTAGAAAGCATAGGTCAAAAGCTGTAAAAGCACACTGTATTTTTACCTAATGTTCCATATTGATCTCAAATCAGTTATCAAATGTACACATTCATACTGCTGCTATACAAGACAGTTCTATATGATATAACACAAAAATTTTAAAAGAAATCTAGATGCCTATAGCAGATATAACTAATTGCTCTACTCTTCATTCTCTTCTTCATTTTGTAATACGATCACCACTCTCCCTCCCAGGTTTACTCAAATGACATTTATATTAACAAAAAGTAACTTACCTTTCATAGAAAGGGCAAGGACAATGGTGCTCAGAAAATAATTCCAACCACACAGAAAAAGGCAACAACACCCTTGAAGAGGGAAGAGAAACAACAATACAGAAGAAATCTGGATACGGGGCCCTCACAGAGCAAAGGCACCCATCACGGCAAGGCCACCTGCTTATCCTGTGTTATCCCAAGAGAGAGAAATAAACTTCAATCATATCTGAGTAACTAACTGTTCAGGTCTCTTTGTTACAGCTGCTTAGTCTCCACCGTCATTAATGCAATGCTCAACAATATAGGATTGCCTAAATGACTTCATCCTTCCATATGATGGAGCACTATTCTGCCACTAAAACTCATATTCCTGAAAAAAATGTTAGAAATGGGGAAAAGCACATGGAGATTATTAACTAATCTGAAAAAAAAGCAGATTAGTAAATAATGGATAAAATAAATACATTAGAATTTCAATTTCGAGATAGAAAATATACTGATTAAAATAGAGCAAAAGAGCAAAATGTGAACAATGGTTCTAATTAGATAACATTAGAGAATTTATTTAGAGTAATACAAAATATAGAGAATTTATTTTTCTTATTTTCTGTGGTGACTGTACTCTTTGCGAGAACATGATAAAACTAGGGGAAATGTTACAAGAAAAAAAATTCTGATGAAGGAAAGCCAATGCCACAATTGAATAAAGAGGTGCTCATACCTGGATATGTAGAGCTCTAACTGATGCAGAAGAGTGGAAGAGTTACACTGGAAAGTCAAGTGCTTCATGCATTGTGGAAGCTTAATACATGTTTATTAAATTGGACCAAAGCAAATACATTTTCCATGAAATCATTTAGTAGCATTTTAATAAACTGATTGAAATAGCAAGTTAAAGTTTAGCCCTCTTTTTAAATTTTTCTGCTATTTGCAACAGAGCAATATTTCTAGGATTTTGCTATGGGACTATTACGTGATTTTTTTCATATTAAATAATTCCAGTAAGTATTTATTTATCATTTTGTGTGGCTTAAAGGCAGATGTGATATTCAATACAAAAAAAAAAAAAAGGAAAAAAGTGCTGTGTGTCATTCAGCTTGTTTGGGCAGAACATTGAAAGTTATTGAATACGGCCCCTCACCTGGTGTCATGGAAACCTGAGCAAGTGAATATAAATGTAAAACAGGAATTCATACAATTTTGTAGGTGATACAAAATTACAAAGTTGAAAGCATAGGATAATCTGCTTTTCATGCTGATTTATTTACTACTGTGGGATATTTTTTCTCTTGAGGTTTTTTTTTTTTTCCCCCATTCAGGCAAAGGATAGAAAATAGTAGGCATTTTCAGAATTTATGTTTCCATCGAAACTTGCAAACTTAACTGAGCCTAAACACTTATAATATATTTTAAAAGTGTCAACCAACGGCAGGTGTGAGGAAACTTTGAAATTCTTCTTTAGGGCTTCCATTAAACTTTTAGATGCCTTGATTTTTCAGTGATTTTTAGGATGATCATAGAGACTAGAATAAATTCTTACTGTCCTGAACACATGTCCAGGTCAGAGTGACAGCAGCCCTTGTCAACACAATGGTCAGTTCAATTTTTAATGAGTCAATCCAGAGAAAGATGAATTTGTTGAATATCCCCAAGCAGAAATAACTACAATTAAATACAGCTTTAAACTTAGCATTGGGACTGCATGGATTCAACTTATGTATCTCAATGTTTATAACTACATAACAACAAATGACCTGAAGTGGTGGTTTAGCTCATGGTAGAGAAAAGGTGATCCTCATAGAAGATGATTCTTCTGGAGCATTCTTCTAATCCCTGCACCTCGTATTTTAGATAAGTGTTTGTGGGAAGACAATATCCCACCTTAATAAGCATGTCTTCCTTTGCCTGACCAACTTTTTAGGTTTCAGGACAAATATTAGTTGCACAGGGATACCTCGTGACCCCCAATCCACACCCCATAGACTGGGTTAGATGGATGCTTTTACTACGTACACCCTCATCACTATACACAATTTTATCATGGACTTGGCACGCTTTATGGTAACGGCCCATTTATTTATCTAGATCCTCCATTTAACTCTATGGAGAATGGAACTATTTCAGTCTCGTTTATTGTTTTGTCCCAAGCCATCAGTGCTAGGCACAGCAGAAAATAAGCTCTCAATTGTCAAATGAGTGATGAATGAATGAATGAATGAATGAACAACTAATGCCAACGATATGAAAGAGCGACACAAGCCCACCATTTCTTCACCTCCTCTCCTGGGTCAGACCTCACATTTTCATTTGGGAGATAGGAAATAGTCGTATTATTATTCTATTCTCACTGAGCTTCAAGCCTCACTAAACACCAGTTACTACTTCTGAAGGCAGGACCCACCCTCTTCTGCTCTCTGCATTACATGTCTCAATCTTGTTTATGATTTTCTGAACAATAGGAGAAAAAGACAGAGAAATACTTTCTGCTGATTCTCCAAAGTTTCATCAACTATCCCTGGACCCTAAAAATAGGCTTAGTCTCTTGGCTGTATATTTGAGCTCTATCAGCTACAATCTGTGAGCATTGAAAGAACATATTCTTATGCATATAAGAATTCATGGTAATATAGTCTTATTTTCTAGATGTTAAGATAATCTCCATATAGAAGCAAATTATTAAAGATTCAACCTGCTGAGGAAAATTAAGATTGAATGAGAAGTTTGGTGAATTTAGTTGCAGATTTGAACCGTGACTGTTACAATCACGTTTGCCATCCACCAGCTGGGTTCCCTGAAGTCAGGAAATCCAGTAGAACAAGGAAGATGTACCAGGACCCAAGCGCCAAGAGTTGCTTTTGGCTCAGTCACAGGGTTGAGATCATAAATTTGAACTGCTCATCCAGTTTCCACATATTGAAATTTACAGACTATTTCTTCTTTATATTCCAAACACTTTGCCACCCAACTGTGGTCCCCATCTGGCTATAGCTTTCTCTGTATCAGTCCTGATTTTCTGGTTGATGATTCTCCTGTGGAAATTGTTTTTGCACAAAATTTTATAGAAAACAATCTCAGCTGCTGAAGAAATCTATTCTAAAATGTCCTGCTTTAATTTGTCAACCTTAAAAACCTAGAAAAATGGAAAGAATGTTGAGTATCTGAAAAAAAAAATGGAGATAATTCTATTTTTAAAGTAACAACTTAAAGTGTTCAGTTCAAAATCCAGCTCAATTTTTTAAGAGGTGGGAGGGAGGCAGAAGAATGACATTCATACTGGATGGTAATTGTGAATGGTTCACTCTAGTTCTGACTTACTGCACAGTTTCTATCATCCCACAAAGCCGCTGCCATTAAAGGGATGTGACTAGTTAACACTGCCAAGCAAGTATTCATATTTTAATGATTCTTTAAAAATACACTTATAAGAGGCCCCAAAGAAAAGGATCTTATTACATTCTACTTGAGACAATAGAAAACTTCAAATATATTGGAACCTTATTGGTAGAAAAAAACTCTCAAGAAATGAGGTCATGTCGGCACATGATAAGAAAAGTGGAAAATTGAGGCAATTACTTAGATCTTTTAGGATACGAGAAACATCTTAGGCTTTAAATTGTACCCACTAAAGCAAATGCTTGCCTTTTTCTATTTTTCTTTTTCTTTCTTTCTTTCTTTCTTTCTTTCTTTCTTTCTTTCTTTCTTTCTTTCTTTCTTTCTTTCTTTCTTTCTTCTTCTCCTATTTTCTTGTGTTATAAAAGATACAAATAATTGTTTAAAGTTCCTATTTCATCAAATGTACGCTAAAACAAATATGGAGGACTGACTGACATTTAAATTCTCATTGGCGCCTGAGTTTTGCCACTCTTGTGGGGAGGGAGAGGGAAATGAGAGGAGAAGCTTCTAGTCTCCAGTACTTCCAGGTTACTGCAGTATTTAAGAGAGCCCTAAGAAGACAAAGGGAGGCAGATTTTAGTAGCAGCTCTTGCTAGAAGCCTGGTGCAGTGGCTGTGGGAGCTTTAGGTGGAAGCCTGGGCTTTTGAGTTAGGCCTGTATTCTGACCCGTATTACTGAGTGGTTAAGCAAATGCCTTATTCTCTGGGCCTCCCTGCCTTCATCAGGCTCATGGTGTCTAACCTGCTGCCTGGTAGTGACTAGTAAATTACAAAATAACATGGCAAAGCACTGAGCATAGTACCCACAGATAGCCTGGGCTTGATACACAGGAGCTATTGCTCTTAGTTTGGGATGAACTTTAGCAATACTTCATGCTCTACATACGCATAAAAAAGTGCAAATACAGTCCCAAAGTGCAAATACATCAGCTTGCAGGACCAGTTAACTCTGTATCATAAAAACAGGGCTGTTTGAAGACCTTTGTGAGCTCCAGCATTTATGTCAAGAAACATTGGTCCCTGTCATTTTGTAGCGTACTCAATGCAGCCACACCCAACAGAAAATACAATTTTGTCTACTGCAAATATTTCGAAAGGTTGACTGATTTTCATGGCTGAATATAAAATTAAATTTAGTTGTGATTTGATTTCTCAGCAGCCATCAGTACCTTCTTGTGATTTGAGTCAAGTCCTATCTACAATTGTTTTCCAAATGTGATACAATGCTTATGATAAATATAATAATTTCTGAAGGTTCGTATAATAATTAAGATATTAATCTTGATTAGGACCATTCCTGAGTGAGAAAAAAAATCATTAATTGCTGTTAAAAGACTTAGGTTTAAATTCCAGCACTTTCAAGGCTGTGTAACCTCCGTAAGTCAATTGGCCCCTCTGAACCTCCTTTATGAAATGTTTCCATCTCCTTTAACCGTATGTTGTGACACTTACATGAGAGAATATATGTGCAGGTGCCCTGTAATGTGTAAGAACATTAGGACTTGAATGAACAAATGGGGAAAAAGAAAAACAACAGTAGCAGCCTCAAAGTCAAATCCAGACTCTTTTTCAGTTTCTCTATCCTTTGTAATAAATAAGTACTAACATGGAAAATCCTGGGAGATAGGAAGGGAGTGTGGTAATTCCCCACATCTACCCACACCAAGAAAATAGCAGGTCTAGACCCCTAGTGGCTATAAGCCCTGTCTTGGAAGTGTGGCACAGGGAAGTCAAAGCCACATTCAATGACAAATTCCCTTCCTTTGCAAAGCTAAAACCTCCAGAGACAGTAGGCTCTTTGGAGATTAGAACCTACCCCGCAGTAGCCATTCAATGGTATAAAGAAGGGCCCCACAAGTCGCCTGCTCTGGCTCCCTGGAAATTTCTGTGGCTTTCATCAGAGTCATGAAAGTGAAACAAGGCCAGACACCCTTCCAGGGCCAAAATGGTTCGGAAACAAAAATATGCTGTGCGGCAAACCCACCAAAGCCAAGGCAGCTGAATAAGCACCCAGCTCACATCACAGGAAACCGGACTGCCCTGTAAATAAAATTAACGTAATGAGACTCTGTCGCCATCCCATGTCTGAGCTGAAAAGTGATTTCTGCCAAGCCCTGCATCCAATCAGGTATTCCTGTCTCTGAATAAGCATGAGATTTTTAGCTAGAGACATTTCAATTCAAATTTGGAGCACCCATGCACCAGAATAATTCTTTTACGATCGATTTCCTTAAAAAATTACAGCGTACAGAGGACTTTTCCCATACTGTGAGGTTAGGAGTTTATTCACACCAAACTCTATTTTAACTAAGAAATGGCATAAAAGTGAACATGTACTTAATGGAGGCAGGGAAGGCGGGAGAGAGGACGAGAGTGAGAAAGAGAGAGAAAGAATGAAAGAGGTTTTCAGGGTCTAAAGTATTTTTCCTAAGGTCCCCAAACTAGCAAAGAAAAATGATTCCGATACCACCTCGGGCCCCTTTGCAGTAGGGAATCCAATGAGAGTAGTTCTCAAAGGATTTATGCATGAGGAAAGCAAATTCACTCAATATAAACAAGAGGGAAGAAAATGGTTACAGATATGTCACAGCCTTATCTCAATAAGCTTGGCTGTGGGTTCAGATATTTGGTTGAATTAATATATCCCCCTAAGTAACCTTGCAGCCTCCTTTCGTCTTCACAGTGAACAAGCGAGAGGCAATCAACGGCAGGTGACGATATTGTATGTGCTCCTTGTTGCTGAAATCAATGACTAATCCTGCATGGCTGGAACGAATACAAAGGTAGGAAATCTGCTCTGACTGCAGAATGCCTTTTATAATATTTGCATTGAGAAACTTTTAATAATACACTCAGCCACAGTAGTCAACGTGCCATAGAAATACAACAGATTAGCTGGTTGACCCCCTACAGTTTGATTAATCCGTCCCTGCTCCATGTACATCCCTCTGAATGTGTTCTTACATCACTTTGTGTTTCAGGAGGCCTACAGTGTTCTCTTTCTTTGGTTACTCTCCATGGGAACTAGGTCAGGACTCCATGCATTGTGGACTCCAATGAATGGTCCCAGTTGATTGAATGTCTTAGGTGAGGTTTGGGAACATTTTAGGGGTATTGGTATTGGGGATGATGGTTGAGAACATGACATACGCGTAGTTCAGACTTGCCTGAGTACAAACTCTTAAAAATTTAACTTTTGGAAGCAGTTCTAAATGTATAGAAATAAAACTTGTAAATAGGGTGGCTAGAAGGAATGATTCAACTGAAAAACAAATCTTGATTTTTTTTCACGTGTAGCTGATTAAAAAAAAAAAGAAAAAGAAAGTATGAAGAGGAAATTCCTGAAATGTCTGCTTCTCAGTGATTGTAGGGGGAGAGTGAAATGAAACTGTAGATTGTTGTGTATTCAAAATAAATCTCACGACTCTATAGTGATATGAGGTACAGGGCTGTAAAAGCTTTTGCTCTGAATTACCATGTTAAATAACTTAAACTCTCGCAACCTTCATCTCCCAGCTCATAAAATGGGAGTGTCATCTATCAGGGTTTCCTTGAGGATTAAATGAGATAAAGCCCATAAGTATGTCTCACAAAGGGTAAAACTTCAATAAATATGGCCACAATTATACTATTAATGCACAGTGTAAACTTGCCTACATGCCTGGACTGTGGAAGTTTACACCAGCAATCTGTGTGCCACTTAGAATTCAAATTCAATTCAAGTGCAAAACTCTTCTTCCAGTTACTTAAAAGGATACTACAGTGCAATGATTTAAAGTTTTAATTCATTGTTAAAGCTAATTCTGAGAGGGAATTAAAAAAAAATACTGAAATATTTGAAGATTGGCAGCCTCGTATACAGCACAAAGCAACATTCACAAGTAGAGATAGCACCCGATACATATATATGTCATGGTTAATGCCAGTCTCAGCTAAGACCTATCAAAGAATAGCAAGCCAATTGCATTTTGTCTCCTCTCAATAGATTCTGTGTACTATCTTCACTGAGGCATTCGTAATATAAGGGTGACTTTAATATTAAAGTATTTATTATTATTTTAATATTAAAATATTGAAAGTTAGCCTTTGAATTTAAAAGATAGACACAGACAGTATCTACAAGCTCAGGCCACGTTAGAGTTAGATGTCTTTAAACAACCATTCAATTCACCTTTTCCTCCATGTAAAAATCTCTACCTAGAGAGCTGTCAGTTATATATCTAAACACTAACAATCACGGAAACTCATTGCCTCCTAAGGTTTTCCACTCCAATTTCATACAGTTCTAATACTTGAAAAGGTCTTCATGCTGAATTGTATTCCACGTCCTTATAACCATGTCTACCACCTGCTAGAACAATGCAAAATTAAACTATTCTCTCTTCTACATAAAAGCCCTCTGAAGAAATGAAGATTGTTATCAGGGTGGCCCTAAATGCTTTCTCCCATTAGCCAAATATACAAACCACCCTCAAAGAGGGTTTGGTTTGGTTTTAATATCATGGAAATTTTCTGGATACTCTCCCTTGGGCCTAACAATGAAGCACCTACTAGAGACAATTCTGGTGGTGTGAACTGAGAAACATCATTTAGGGCAGGACCATCAGCTCCTTTGGACTTGACATTAACCTGCTATCAATGCAATCCAATAAGAAATTACAATATTTAACAGCTACATCATTCTGTTCCCTTGGTAGGAGATTTACTGTATATAAAAATCTGCTCGTGTTTATGTTAACAACAGTCAAGATAGTTCTCCTCACCTCTGTTCTTTGTTTTCTAACCTAAACAATTAAATTTAAATTTAATCCTGATAAATGAAGTTGTCTTGCATTTGGCTGTTTGTTCCAACGGACCTATATCATCTTGAATTCCATATTTATTATGTGAGCCTCAGTTTTCGGGCATTTGTATGCCTTTTCAGTCCACATCCAGGTTGTTGACCAGCTTTGTGAAAGGGACAGTGACAAGTACAGAATTGTGAGGCTGGGCATTTCTGCACCACCCTGAGTAAAATCTCCCACATCTTTACTGACAGCTGTCCAATTTGTCAACAGCGTATTAGTAAAAACTGTCAAATGTCTTGCTCAAATTAATAAAGACCTGGATTTTCTTTTCAAAAATCACCTGACTTAGAAGTCTAGAAATCTATCAAAAAAGAAATCAAAAGTTACTTGTATACCCGTCTTTTGGAACACATTCTGAAATATAATGGTTGCCCCTTTACTATGGACTCACAAATCATTTGCTATCAATTTGAGTCTTACCCAGAAATTGGTGTCAAATTTACCACTTTGTTATTTCCATACTGCATTTCTCTCTCTCTCTTTTTTTAAATTGCAAAGAATGTTTTTCTCAAGGCTTCTGCTTATTTCCTCTTATCTCTTCTTCAAGTTTGTCCCTTCTCTAGAGTATAATTTATCTAGGCTTGGCATTAGAAAGTATTGGAACTATCTGGATCTTGTCTTTTCTTTCTTTATTTTCTTTCTTTCATCTTTCTTTCTTTCTTAAGGGGGTATCTTCTTAATTATTCCTGAAATAACATAAAATATAATGTAGATATATAGTATTCTACGTATTTATTAATATTATTTACATTTAATACATATTATATATATTATATATATTATATATAAAATACAATATATTCTTATGAACATTTATTTTACTTTCCAGTTTGGCAAAACAAAACAAAAAAGATGCAATATAAAAAGTTCTGTCTTATTCATGTTATTTGTTAGCATTATGTTGTACTTCCAAAAATACTAATTCTGCCTTCATTTGATGTGAATATAGTTACACTATAATTTGGGAACAAGGAGAGAGGAGACCAGGGAGAATCTTTTTCTAAGACTGAAATTCTTATAGAATTTAAAATGTGTGACAGAGGTCCTACACATACCTCTTACTCTTTTTATAGTTTTGCATTTATTTATAATTATAAAAATGATATACACTCTAGAAACCCTGACATAAAGAAAATTATAAAAGCATTTAAAAAATATGTATTCCTATGTTCACAACTCAGAAGCAAACATCACTAACATTTTCATCTATTTTAGCTTTTTCCTTTACATGACTACATACATACACACACAGAGATACATACATACACACATTTGTACACATACATATATGCATACAAACACACACATATATATAATTCTATCTTTTTAGACTTAAAACTGTATCATATGATTTTCCCATATCAAGAGATTATTTGCTAATTTAAAGGTCATTATAGTCTATCATATAGACTTTCCCCTAATGTTGAACATTTAAATTTTTGCCAATTTCTACTATTATTAAATATTGTTACAGTAAAAAAATATTTATATATTAATCCCTTTTTATTTCAAATCATGCTTGTGTTAAAATATATATTTCTTTACAAACATACGACTTTCTAAATCTTATATTATAATGATTTAATTTTTATTTGTCCTTTGATAAGGCAGAACATTTTTTAAAATGTTTTTCCCATAAAGGCTATGTATGTGGGTGATAAATTTCTGAATTATTACTAATTTGATAATACAGAGTTTCTATTAACTTTATCATGAAAAATAACATGGCTGAACATAAAATACTTAGATTATAATTCTTTCACTTCAACATTGATGAACACTGTTTTATTGGTTTGGGGCACATTCTATTAATGTCTGATGATACTCCATTTGTTTTTCATTATTGATATACTGGGAATTTTTTTCTATATATATTATTAGAGAATTATTTTCTTTTTAAAAAATTGCCAAGAAATAGTGTCTTTACAGTCCACTCTCTCCACCACAGTCTATTCAGAACCATTTTCTAAATCCAGGATGTTTCCTTTAATTATATCTTTGCTTGTTGCTTCTATTCTAGTGGTCCTTGATAATTCCTCAGGAAAGCCCATAATATTTAAATTCTCCATTTGTGACATTTTTATCTTTTCACTTTATCCCTCTTTATTCTAACATATTGCAAGATGTGGTTTTCTTCTATATCCTTAACTTCATATATGTCATTTTTTATGTACGGATATATATTGTGGATGGAAGTGGTGAAAAGTTGCTATCACTATCTGCTAACCAGAACAAATTCTACACAAAATCTCTGGAAATATTTTAAAATCTAAGTTTATAAGCTTCTCTATTAAAACATTAATATCTTTGCTGATTTTGATTGTTCACAAATGTCTGTCCAGAAACGTATTTTGGAACTTCTTCTCTGCCCTTTGAACCATGTGTCAGCTTATATGATCTGTCCCTGGGAGGACATTCTTCTGGATTCCAAGAGCCAAGAGAGAAGTATCATGCCTGTTACATGTCATATCTAGCACCAATACCCAACACACTACCAGACTTATAATACAGACTCAAGACCTACCATCTGTCTGACATATTTCCTCTGAATCAAAAATAAATAACTACTTTAATTCCATGATATTGAGTTCTCTGTGTTTAAGTCATTCACCCCTTCAAATGTTCTGGTTTCAAATTTAACTAGATGCTAATAGAGCTAAGAGTTCTAGAGGGAAAGAACAGTCTATGCCCTCTAGAAGGTTACCAACCTTTTGTTAAACAAGCTATTAATAGTAAAGTAAAAAGTGGGGCAGAGTGTATCATGGAATGTTAACAGAAATCCAAAGAAAGGGCATCTAAGAGAACCTGGCATAACATGGTCAGGAAAGAAAACTCTAGTTACAAACTTAAATGTAGGCTCTAGGTTTAATACTCTTTTGAGTTGTAAAAACATCCATGAAACTTCCTTTTCAGTCACCACACATCTTTGAAAAGCCCCCAGATCCCCTTTTGTTCAACAAAAAAACTCAGCTTATTTGTTCTCCCCATCATGGTGAAAATCAAAAAATATATATATTTTTTTCCCTCAGTGCCAAAAAGAGCATTTTACCACATAATAAGAAGTTGTTATATTCTCACAAATACAATATATATTAAGGCAAGAAAACCATCTTTTAAGTGATCTTTGTTTTGGTCTGTAGATGATACATAGCTGAATTTAGGGAAATGTTCTTTTCCCAAGTAATTGCAATATCCATCTAATTCTAGCTGAAACAAACTTGCCATTCTGCTTATTCACACACCTATATGAGCGACTGTAATTTCACTGAGATAAAGTATGTTGGCAGAATCAGTAAGAAAGAAATAAGGAAAGTAATTATTGAAAAAAAAAAGGAACAAAAGAACTCTGGGTTTGCTTATTAGTTTCTTTGGTACAGAGCCATGTTTTAAGTTGAGGAGCTTGTGGAGATGCACATCTTATGGCTGGCTTGGAAAGAAAGAAAGAGCAAACAAACAACTTATGGAAGTACAAGCATGTGGGACTTGCTTTTGATAAATTACTATCGAATGTAATGGCAGCCTTACAGACATTCTTCCATTGATGTGAAATGATAAGAAATTAACTTGCGTTTTATCAGTAGGCACAAGATAGTCAGCAAAGACGAAAACATGACCTCCCATTATCAGTAACATGTATTTTTGGCTGGCCATTTTCTGAACTCCCGTTCTACCTTTTGAAAATTCCTCACTTATAAATGTTAGTGGGAAACAGAGCCTGCTCCAAATATAGAAGCTGCTAAACACTCACTTTCCCAATTCTCTTTGCAGCTAAGGAGAAAGCAGGAGACCAACATTTTATCAAATGAATGCACACATCAAATACACTGAGTCTAGAGTGGATCGCGGGCAGCACCCAGTGCCAATAGTGGCGATGGTTCAGGGTGGTGCTCTGAGACTCAATGGGGACAGCCAAGGTATCCTCAGCAGAATAATTTGGTGAAAAGATTTCGTTTGGGATATCGAGCTTCCATTTATTTCTGCCTATTTTGCCAACCTGGTTTTCCATCCTTCCAGGCAATGCAGTGAGCTATCTCACCTAGTCCTAATGAGTTTCTTGTCTACTTAAAATAGCCACAGATAATTTTTGTTGCCTGCCACTACGAACCCACTAATACAATCGTCTTACCAATGAGTCTTCTTCCCTGATACTAATCTTCAGAGTTCTACTATTGCATCCAATCCACTCTATGGCAAGTCACCTTTCTACATACCCGATTCTCTACTGTGAATTCCTTGAAGGCAAGCATAACTTTCTTTTTCTTTTTTTCCTAACCACAACTTCAGTCCATAGCACAGTTCTTAATATACAGTGGGCACTTCAAAATATATGTGCAAATTTTGTCATTAATATTCTTTTATTATTTCCCAGATAGGTAATTCACCTCATTCTTTTAAACTGTAATGACCACATATTCTTTCATGTCTATTCTGAGAGAGAGTTTGTTATTTGTTTATGAGTCTGTCTTCTCTACCATGCTATTAGCTTTGGTGCAAGGACCGAGCCTTGGTTAAATTTGGATCCAGTATCTGATGAATAAATTATTGATAAAAGTTAACATAGCTAATGACTAGTAGAGCTATTTAGACTAGAAATCCTGTCCATTCACCCTTTTCCAAGCCACCTTCCACACATTGAAACAGCATCACAACCAACACAAGCGTCAATTGTTTTCTAAGGTATGTTCATATTGGTCTATTGGCACTTAGAAGCAATCTTCATATAAAATACTTATTCTAGTTCCCTGAGGTAACCAAAAAGGTCACAGATGACTAAGGAAGCTTAGAATATCTGATTGTAGAAAAACTGGTTGAAACTATAGCTCCTATATCAAAATAATTATTATTAGCCATATAATATTGTGTAGTATTTTATCAGAAGTATACGAGTATGTGTTCTCTCAACTGATCTTCTCAGAATACTAGAGGAAGACTTTTACTGTCCCAACTTACATATTGAAACACCTTCTACGAATTCCTGCCCCTAAAATATCATCCTAGGTTGTCATCCTATCAAGCAGTCAAGACACTGAAGTTGTGCAGAGGGATTATAAGAAAGATATACATATACTGGAGGTGCCAAAAAAGATATACAAGTGGACACTTTGGTCAACGTTGCTCAAGCAGTAGTTTGCTGTAATCAGAAGTGTCTGGATGCTGATGGTAACCACTTTGAGCACCTCTTGTAATCGCAGAAGTCGAACGTGACTTGTATTTATCGTTTGTTATCAGTATATATATTGAATATTACAATTTTAACACAGTTTTCCTTTCTTAAAATGTGCATACTTTTTTTTGGCACCCCCTGTGTGTGTGTGTGTGTATGTGTGTGTGTGTATATTATATATATACATTTATTTATTTATGTAATATACATACAGGGGGTGCCAAAAAATGTATACGCATGACTTGTATTCATATTTTGTTATTGGTATATATATATTGAATATTACAATTTTAATACAGCTTTTTCTTAATATGTGTATCCATTTTTTGGTACCCTCTCTATATAGATATAGATAGACATAGACATAGACATAGAATATAGATAGATATTGATATAGATGCACTTCTATATTCTATATCTCTCTTGAACTAATGATCTCTGCCTGGCTGTCTTGAATATTTATTCAACTAATCAGCAGTGTGGTGTCGTACAAGGAGGGCCAGTTTTGCAGCTAAAAGAACTGGCTACCGCACTTCTTACTACCTGTGTGTCCCTGAGCAAGTCACTGAACTTCACTTACCCTCAGTTTTCTCTCCCAAAAAGGTGAGTGAATTACCTTGCAGAAATTTGTTAGGCTGTCAGAGGAAGACTTTATATGATAATGTATGAAGCACTTGGTAAGTGGTCACAGAAGTGAATGGTTGTTATTATCGCGGTTGTTGTCAGGTAGTACGCTCAGTATTAATAGCTTCATCCAAATTATTTTATTGAATATGTACAACAGCTTTAACGTAAGGTACTATTCCGATCCCCATTTTATTGATGGGAAAATTGAGGCTCACAGAAGTTGGATAACCTGTTCCAAACCTTTCAGTTAGTCCAGGATTGAAACTTAAATTTCTCTAACTCCCAAGACCACCCACTTAACTAGCACATGCCACTTCCTTTCCCATTATATGCCTCCTGCCATCTCTCTGTACTTTCGCTTCCTGTAGATGGATGGCTCCGCCGCACCACAGATAATGAAGTTGCCTTCCAGCCTGTCACTTCATTACTCATGGAGCTGAATCATAGCCTTGGACTGCACCTCATCCCCCATCAGCCCACATCATCCTGCTCTCACACGGAGCGCGAACGCAGTCTCCTTTGGCCCTGTAAAGACTATGACAGAACCTCCCAGTTTATTTATCAGGGGAGCCTTAAGCTTTTAATAAATGACCAATTCAGAAATACAATTTCAGAGATCTCTTGCAGGGCTAAAATTGGAGATGGTATTGTCAGTAGTGGCGAGAGAAAACTGGCTGTATTTGTTTCTCTGTCCTCTTACGTTCCCTTCAGGTACCACTTAAAAGCAGGAAAAAATAGCTTAGCCATGTCAAGATCTCCTGAAGGGCAAGCCATTTCTTTGTCACTCCCTGTTACAAGGATCAGGCCATCCTTAAAACGGAAATGCCTACTATAATGACTCACTGGTGGCTTCCTAATGTCCTGTTTTATTGTTAAATGTCTCATTTTACCTGATAAATCATTGTACCATTGCATCAACTGTGTGTCACTAGGCTGAAAACACGCCTTTTTTGCTGATCTTTCCAGAAACAACAACCCTAACCCACACACAGTGCTTGTCTTTATTCTGCATCCTGAATTAGGTGACTTGCCAAGCTCCTTTGGGTAGGAATTTTTGTTATTTATTCAATGCAATTCATTCTATGAGAAAGGTCTGCATACCTTGAGAATAGCACATAAATAAAGCTACCTCAGAGCCAAAGGGAGAGAGACCATGGAAAATGTCATGTTTTGAGAAATTAGAAACAATTGCTTAATGAATCTGAACATCACATTAATTTTAAATAATAAAAAAAGAGGTGTATTTTTAAAGTTTGATAATTTATTCCAGGAGAGGCATTGTTTTCTTCAGTGCCAGTGGTATAAAGGCTTTTAATCAGCAAACATAATTATATGTAAAGTAATAACATATAAAAAGAATGTCTTGAAAATTAGAGTATCCCAAGTTTTGGATTGAAATACTTGAAAGTCAATAATGATCATTATGGAAA
Organism: Rhinolophus ferrumequinum; assembly: GCF_004115265.2. Taxonomy (NCBI): domain Eukaryota; kingdom Metazoa; phylum Chordata; class Mammalia; order Chiroptera; family Rhinolophidae; genus Rhinolophus; species Rhinolophus ferrumequinum. The sequence goes on from NC_046300.1 coordinate 21,039,542, forward strand.
CTATATGATGACATGGGGAAAGCAATCTACAAAACATTACCTGTTAGTCATTGAATAAATTAAAAAAGTGTGCCTTGTTTCCCTATGACCACTCCTATACACAAAAATGTAAATCAAATTTCTCAGGTTTAAAGGACCTTGTGCTCGTCACGAGACAGAAAGAAATAGGGAGTATATACATGCCAAGAGTCATATTCCCCCTGTATTATTCAGGAGAGGTTGTACTACAATAATGAACCAGAACCCATATCTCCCTGACTTAATACATATTGTTCCTTACTCAAAGTTTTCCATGGTCCCAAAGGCTGTTCAATGTAGCATCTTTCTCAGTGTTGACTCAGGATTCAGCTTACTTCCATCTTATAACTACTATCTGGATCACAGGGTTGACAAGGCAGGGAAAGAGAAAGTTGGAGAATAACACAAGGGATTTTCACTGATATTATGGACTGAACTGTGTTTCCCCAAAATTTATATGTTGAATACCTAATAGTCAATGGGACTCTATTTGGAGATAGAACCTTCATGGAATTAATTAGTATTTTTTGAATATGTAATAAGTTTATTAATATAAAGGTAACAACTAAAACAGTGATTCAAACCATCAAAATACCAAAAAGAGTAAATAAAACCAGCCTCATAAATAGCAAAGACAAACTAATGCAGCTGGTAAATATTAATTAAATAATATGACAGAGTATAGAACACACACATCAGTCATAGAAATTGATATAAATGAAATTATTTCACCCATAAGGATAAAAAGATTTTCAGATATATTCAAAAAGGAAACTCAGCTCTATACTTTGCACAAGAGATACAACTAAAACAAAGGGATTCAAAAAGCTCCAAGTAAAGTTATGACTAGAGATGTACCAAATTAAATGTAGGAAACAATCTAAAAACCCATTAATAAGAGGCCAGTTGAATAAATACACAATGTAGTACTCTGTGACTTAAAAAAAAGGGGAATATCAGTCATACTGATATGAAGTGATTTCCACATCATGTTGTAAAGTAAGAGAAAAAAAAAAGCAACAAAGTCTGTGTGCATGTGTATGTACATGTGCATGTTCTACAACTTGAGTAAGAAAAAAGGGGAAATAATATTGTGTAGATATGCAGGTATGTTGTCTGTTTTCTTATTTTTAAAAAGAAACAAGGGATCCAAGGTGGTGGAGTAAATGAACATTGTGCCTACTTTGTTCTGTGAACATATTAAAATTACAACTAAATTATAGAACAATTGACCTGGAGAAGCATCTGAAATCTAGCTAAACAGAAGTTTTAAAACTATGGATATAAAGAAGCCACATCAACACCAGTAGGAGTGGGGAAGATGTGAAATGGGCTGGCCCCAAACCTCCTTGTGGCAGTTGAGAATCAGGAGGGATATCTCAGCTGTGGAAGTTGCACACAGAGGAGTGAGGGACCCAGCCTCATATGAGGTTCTCCAGCCCAACGTACTGGTGCTGGGAAGAGGAGCTCCCACAACATCTGGATGTGAAAAACAGTGGGGATTCCAACCATCGGGGTAGGACAGAAGGCTGCAGGAAACCCAGACGTCTTCTTAAAGGGTCCGCACACAGACTCATTCATTCACAGGCACTCACCACGAGTTCCAGCTAAGGGACGGTGACTTGGGGGTGTCAGAGGCATATGGAGGAAGACTGACGTATGTGGCTTTAGGACAAGGGCTAGAGGACAGACGTCATATTCCCTGTGTGTGGTCCTTCTCCTGTGCAGCCGTTAGGCAGGTACCATCTTTCCTATGTTGAGCCCTCTCCCACACGACCAAGTATGAACCAGAATTGGTTTACTGAATTCTGCTGAGACCCTGCCCCACTTACCTCCCCAAGGTCATAGGAACTTCCTTGGTGAGCAGCCACCCCCTCCCACATCACTCTCTTTCTATCAGAGCCCATGAGCCCCAGGTGGACAGCAACTATTCTTGATGTGTTCTAGGACTTTTGATGAGTAGCTCCAGGTTCAGCACTGATGCCAAACCAGAATCTACATTAACCTATTGACCACAACTCTTCCCACTCTCATGACTCACTGAGAACCTGCCTCAACCAACTTGCAAACCGCACGAGGCTTTATCAGTGTCTGAGCCTTAAGGGAGCTGACAGTTGGCAACAAGCCTAGGAGTGTCCTGGCTTTTTGTGGAGCTACCCTAGACTGGGTACTGGTGGCAGATGTCCTCAGTTTGCAGGAGGGCCTCTCCCATGCACCTGTGGGTTTAGCACAGGCAGCAAACCACCTTGGATGGCTTTGTACCTCCTACCAGCTAGTCCCCAGCTGATCACAAGCAGTGGGTGACCTGGGCCTGCACCACAGCCCCTCCCAAGAGGCTCCAGAATCAACGTACTTGGAAGTTGGCTTCAGACCACAGCAGAGCACAATTATCCCACAAGTGGTACACACAAAGGGCAGTCTCAACAGGTACCAAACCTGGTTAGGGTGAATCCCACTCAGTGGGGTAAGCCTCCTACACTGCTGCGAACCCGGGCAAACCCCACAGCCAGTCAGTCTGAGGGTTAATCCCACCCACTGACATGGCAAGAGCAATTAAGGCTCCACTATAACAGGAGGGCACACAAAACCCACACAAGGGACACTCCTGGAGCACCCAGAGGAGACTGTCCCAGGGCCACAGGGACCTATTATTAATATATATGACTACCTGGACAAGACTGGGAGACATACCAGATCTACCTAATACACAGAAACAAACATAGATAGGCAGCCAAAATGAGGAAACAAAGAAATGCAACCCAAATGAAAGAACAGGAGAAAACTCCAGAAAAAGAACAAACAAAATGGAGGCAAGCAACCTACAAGAGACAGTTCAAAACAATGATTATAAGGATACTCAAGGAACTTAGTGAGAACTTCAACAAAGAGATTGCAAGCATAAAAACGGACATAGAAAACATACAAAGGAACTAGTCAGAAGTAAAGAATACAATAATTGAAATGCAGAAAGTATAAAAGGAATCACCAGCACAGTAGATGAAGCAGATGAACGAATTAGCAATTTGAAAAACAAGGTAGCAGAAAACATCCAATTGTACAGGAAAAAGAAAAAAGACTACAAAGAAAAAAACAAAATGAGGATAGTTTAAGAGACCTCTGGGGCAACATCAAGTTTAACAACATTTGCATCGTAGGGGTACCAGAAGGAAAAGAGAGAGAGCAAGGGATTGAGAATCTATTTGAAGAAATAAGGACTGAAAACTTTAACCTGGTGAAAGAAATAGACATACAAGTACAGGAAGTGCAGAGAGTCCCAAACAAGATGAACTCAAACAGGCCTACACCAGGACACACTATAAATGAAATGGCAAAGGTTAAAGACAAAGAGAGAATCCTAAGAGCAGCAAGAGAAAGGCAACTAGTGACTTATAAGGGAGCTCCCATAAGACTGTCAGCTGATTTCTCAACAGAAACTTTGTAGGCCCGAAGGAACTGGCACAAAATATTCAATGTGACGAAAAGCAACCAAGGGTACTCTACCCAGCAAGGCTATCATTTAAAATAGAAAGACAGATAAAGAGCTTCCCAGAAAAGAAAATTCTAAAGGTAAAGGAGTTTGTCACCACCAAATCAGTATTACAAGAAATGTTAGAGAAACTTCTTTAAGACGGGGGAAAAAAAAGATCAAAATTATGAATAATAAAATAGGAATAACTACGGTACATATCTATCAAAAATTACTTTCAATGTAAATGAATTAAATGCTCCAATCAAAAGACAAAGGAGGCTGAATGGATACAAAAACAAAACCCTTACGTATGCTGCCTATAAGAGATTCACTTCAGATTGAAAGACACACACACAGAAAGTAAAGGGATGGAAAAAGATATTTCATGAAAATGGAAACAACAAAAAACTTGAGTAGTAATATTTATATGAGACAAAAGAGACTTTAAAATAAAGGCTATAACAAGAGACAAAGAAGGACCCAGTCATCTCATTTCTGGGTATTTATCCAAGGAAACCCAAAATTCTACTTCGAGGGGACATGTGCATCCATATGTTCACTGCAGCATTGCTTACAATGGCCAAGATGTGGAGGCAGCCTGGGTGTTTGTCAATGAATGAACGGATAAAGTGGTGGTACATACATACAATAGAATATTGTTTGGCCATGAAAGGGAGTGGGTTCTTGCCATCTGAAGTGACATAGATAGACCTGGAGGGTATTGTGCTGAGTGGAGTATATCAGACAGAGAAAGATGCAATGTGGTTTCACTAATATGTGGAATCTAAGAAGAAATAAACAAACAAAACAGAAACAAACTCATAGACATAGAATACATTTTGATGGTTGCCAGATGGGAGGTTGTTTCAGGGGTGGGTGAGAAAAGGGGAAGGAATTAAGAAGCACAAATTGGTTGTTATACACTAGTTATGGGGTTATAGCATAAAGAATATAGTCAATAATATTATAATAACTATGTATGGTGTCAGATGGGTACTAGATTTGTTGGGGTGATAGATGGGAGGAAGTTAGAGGGGCAGGGTGAAAAAGGTGAAGGGATCAAGAAGTACCAATTGGTAGTTATAACATAGTCATGGGGATGTGAAGTAAAGCATAGGAAATATAGTGAATAATATGGTAATAATTGTGCATAGTGCCAGGTGGGTACTAGGCTAGTCAGGGTACCACTTCTTAAATTACATTGTGTCTAACCACTGTGCTATACACCTGAAATTCACATAGAATAATATTCAATGTCAACTGTAATTGAAAAATTAAAAAAGGGCGGGGGGAGAGGTGAAGGGGAATAAAAAGCGCAAATTTCCAGGTATAAAATAAAAAAGTCCTAGGGATATAATACACAGCATAGGGAATACATTCAATACTATTGTGATAGCATAGTACAGTGTCAGATGGTTGCTGGACTTATGGTGATCACCTCTGTAGGTATATAAATGTTGAATAACTATGGTGTGCACTTGAAACTAATATAATAGTGTACGTTAACTGTATTTTTAATAAAAATCTTTTTTAAAAAATCCAGAAACAGAAAATATAGACCAGAAACTAATGAACATTATTGCTTATAAGGCCTATTCAGAAAAATATCTAATTCCTATTCTGAGGCAGGAAGTGCACAAGTTTAGCTTATCTATCTTGTATCAGAGAAGAAATCTATCAGAGATTACTACAGTCATATAAGAAGGACTCAAAGACCATCTTGAAGTTTTTGAGTTAAGTTTCTACATGCTAAATTTGAGATAGTAGTGACATCAAAAAAATAATTATTATAATGGATATAGGCTGATAAAACATTAAAATCTACGGATTCATGATAACATTTAACAAGTTAATGATTGTCATAGGATATTGGGAAAAACTTATTCTGAAAATTGGTAACTAAGTTTGTTAATTCTGCTTTGTCTACGGAAATTTATCTATTATGTACTCTTGGGTTTGTCTTTTATTATTAGTTTCAAGTGTACAAAACAACACAGTGATTAGACATTTATACCCCTCAAAAAGTGATAACCCCAACAAGTCTACTAACCATCTGAAATCATACATAACTATTACAATACCATTCCCTATACTGTACTTTACCTTCTTTGACTATAGTTTTTAAATTATAGATGATACTTGGTATTATTTTATATTAGTTTCAGATGTGGAAATAATTAGTATTAATTAAATGAGGTCATAAGGAGAAAATCTTAATCTCATAGGGATGGTGCCCTTATAAGAAGGAAAGACACCAGAGCGTGCATATTCTCTCTCTCTCTCTCTCTCTCTCTCTCTCTCTCTCTCTCTCTCTCTCTCTCTCTCTCTCTCTCCTCTCTCTCTCTCTCTCTCTCTCAGCAGGTACGCAGGAAAGGCCATGTGAGGACACAGCAAGCAGATTTGCTACTACATTTACCACAACTGTGAGAAAATAAATGTCTATTGTTTAAGCCGTCCAGTCTGTGGTATTTTGTTATGGCAGCTTAAGCAGACTAATAATACAACTGCCTTAGCTCAAATGTGACATACATCATATCTGATCACAGACCATTGGTGAGGACTAGTCAAACAACTCTGCAAGGAGGCTAAAAAGTTCCTTTTTCTCATATTTCCCAGAAGGAAAAGAACAAGGTATTAGTGATCACAAGTAATGGCTACCACACCTACACACACACACACACACACACACACACACACCCCACCACATCACACCACACCACATGACAGCTAAATAAGCTTTGAGCTAGGGAAGAAGACAGGCAGAATTTCAGAAAAATAAGAGAAAGTAAGAACCAGTAAGGAATTACTGTTGCTTCTACCCCTCTTGGATTTAGCCCCAAGAGACAGGAGATTGTAGGTAATTCTGAGAATAGATGGCTTGATTAGCTTCTATTCTGGAGGTTTTCGAAAACCAGGAGGTTCCCCAAGGTACCATGTATTTTCAGGAAACAAGGAAGCTACAGTCTGGCATACTGGGGAGGTGGGATGCAGCTGCCATCTCTAATACTTGGTTCTCTGGGCATGGCTTATAGGGGTTTTGGTAGAAGATTTAAATAGAAGACTAAAAAATGCTGTAACACTCGAAGACTGGACATAAAGATAAGTTGAGTGGATAGACTTATCTGGTGGCCTGGAAGTTTCACTAGAGAGGGGGAACAGAGCATCCTTAAGAAGCTCCCTAATGCTATACCCTGTAAGATGGAGTTAACAGTAGGAGATGCTGACACAGACTGGAATTTATAGCTTCAATAAGGACAATGGGATCACACAATATCAGAGTCCATGTGGTATTACTTAACAGACAGAGGCAAGATGGATGAAATTACTGTGAGGGAGAGCAAAGCCAAAGTGGTAATCAGGGTATCTTGACCTGCAAAGATCTGTGACTACAGCGAAGAGATCATAGTACATTCCTAGGAGCAAAATAGATGTCTAGTAGTCTGTGGCATGTCAGGATATCCTCTCTTAAGAACACGTTGTCTCACCCTGTACCTCACCGCTCTAAAAAAGATGTACAGCATTTGGTGGGTCTCTCTTATACCACACTCGGGAATAGTCTCTGAGTCATTTATTAGTTGACTCAGAAAGGTGCCAGTTTTCAGTGGCATTAAGAGCAAGAGAAAATTCTGCAGGAGTTCTGGGATGCAGTGCAAGGTATCCTGCCATTCAGGTCAGATGACCCAACAGATTTAATAGTGTTAGAAGCACTCACGTTGACTAAGAATGCAGTTTATTATCCCTGACAAGCTTTAATAGAAGAGTCAAGCGTGCATCCCTTGGGTTCTAGAATAAGGCCATACCTATCGCAGGAGAAAATATTCACCATTTGAAGAACAGATCTTAGAGTGCTAAGGAGCCCTCGTAGAATCTTAAGAGCATGACCACAGTACAGCAAGTAATTATGTGTCTGGAATTGCCCATTATGAACTGATATTATCAGATCCATGAAATCAGAATGTTGGATGGCTGCAGCAGCAATCCGTCATAGGATCAAAGTGGTATTTTCTGCACAAGCAGGTCTTGAAGGCATATGTAACTCACATAAAGAGGTGGCCCGGGTTCCTGGAGCTCCTACCTCTACCTGAGATGTACTGATACATCTCTCTCAACTCTTATAGCTTGAGGGGGATATAGATCCTATGATCAACTGCCAAGAAGAAAAACACTTAGGCCTAGTTCTCTGATGGATTGGCTCTATATGTTGATGCTAGCTGTAAATGCTGCCACACTGAAGCCCCAGTCATAGTTGTCCTTGAGGGAAAGTGGTGAAGGGAAATCCTCCCAGTGGGAAAAAAATGAGAATCAGACCTGCAGTCATTTGCTTTGTATGAAGGAAGAAATGACCTGACCTGAAGTGGAAAATACATCAAATTCTGGGCATTGCTAAATGGCTTCCAGTCAGTTGCTTGGAAGGAATAATATTAGAAGACCAGAGGCAAAGAAATTTGGGGAAGAGGCATATGGATAAACCTACTGCAGAGGATACAAAACATGCTCATATTCGTGTTGCATATTATAGCTCACTGTAAAGTAACCACTGCTCCCAGAGCCTACACAAGGTCCTTGAACACAGCTGCTATGGTGGCAAGAAAGAAAGCTATACATGGGTCAAAGAGCCCCAGCCATAGCATGAGATGCCTTTTACAAAGGTCACTACTGAATGCTTACCCTGCCAGAACAGAGTCTGATGTTGAACTGTCAGGATGGCTCTATCTCCTGAGGAGACCAGCCAGCCACTTACTGGTAGATTGATTTTTCAGACAACGTCTATATAGAATTTTACTTACTGGAATTGATATCTACGGCAGACATGGGATTGCCTTTCTAGCCTACAGTTCCTCTGTCAGCACCACCATGCAAAGGCTTACAGAACACCTAATTTCTAGCCTCATATCCTACCAATCATCACCAACTAAAGGACCCTTTTTATGGTGATCAAGGTGCAATGATGGGCATTTGATCACTTGATCAACTAATCCTACCCTATATCACAACATTCAGAAGCAATCAGCTTTATGGCATGATGGAATGGCTCAGTGAAGTCTCAAATGAGACTGAAACACAACACCCTATGAGTTTGGAACACTGTCCTCTGGGATTTGGTACTGAAGCAATGGCTGATGCATATGGTACTGTGTCCCTAAAAGCCAGAATCAATTGGCCAGAAAACCAAAGGGTACAAATAAGATAAATAATGCTCATTGTGTCCAGTTTCCAGTTTTGGGAATTTGTTCTTTTTGTCCCTAAAATTATAGGCTCTGCTGAATTGGATTTCACTGAACCTGAACCTACAACTGCCACCTTGCCATTTTGGGCTTCTCATGACAGTAGAACACTAAGAAGGAAAGGGGTTATTATATTGGCAGTTGTAGTTCATCCTGTTACCATGAGGGTGTAGGGTTGTTGCTATACAGTGAGGACCAGGAAGGAGTACATATGGTATCTAGATGATTCTCTGGGGCATCTCTTTGTACTTCCATGAGGAGTAATAACTGTAAATGAGGAATTGCAGAAACCCTGGTTCAACAAAGGTAAAACAATTGAGAACTCATCCCTCAGAGAAAAAGTTCTGAGTTACCCTGACAGGTCAGCAACCTATCTGCACTGAAGTGCTGAAGGAAGGATGAGGAAAATCTATAATGAGAGGTGGAGAAAGGAAATGAATATTAATTAGAAACCCAGAAAGTGTCGCAGAAGTAGTAGCTGAAGCTTGTTCCACTAACCCTCATGTTTAAGTCTTTTATAGATTAGGGGGCAAGAAGGGTGAACACAACTTTGAAGTTTCTGTGGATGATTCAAGATAATGAAAGGTACAGGAAAACTGAAATGCTTCAGTGGATACACTATACTGTATGGCTTTCGTACACTAATTCACATCTCCCCTCAAACCATTTATTCCAGTCATTTATGCAACAACACACTTCTACCTAGAAGTGTCTACCTGCAGTTTTTCATAATAGGACTTCAATGTAATTCACCATCAAATAGGAAAAAAAGGGGCAGAAACCACATAATCATCCCCCAAAACGCAGGAAACACATGTGACAATATCCAAGACTCTTTCGTGGTGAAGAGCTTTAACAAACTAGAAATAGAAGGCAAATTTCCCAACACGATAAAGTGCATTTATGAAGAAACCCACAGTTAACATCAAACTTAATGGTGAAAAAAATGGGAAATTTTCCCCTAAGACTAGGAATAAGAGAACACATGTTCACTTTCCCCACTTCTATTCCAAATTTTACTGGAGGTGCTAAGTACAGCAATAAGGCAAGAAAATGAAACAAACAACAGCCAGATTGAAAAGGAAAAATGAAAATTATTTCTATTTTTAGATGACATTACCCTGTATGTAGGGTATTCTGAGAAACTCACTTGAAAAACAAACCAAGTAACAAAAAAACTATTAGAATAAACAAGTTCAACAAGTTTGCATCGTACAAAATAAATACACAGAATACACTTTTTAAATACTAACAATGAACAACCTGAAAATGAAATGTTTTTAAAAATTCAATTTACAATAGCATCAAAAAAATAAAATACTTAAGAATAAAGTAGTTTAACAAAAGAAGTATATATTTTATACTTAGGAAATGATAAAATATGTTCAAAGAAATTAAAGAAAAGCTAAACAAATGGAAAAACATCCATATTCATGGATCAGAAAACTTAAATATTAAGATGGCAAAACTCACTAAAGCAAACTATAGAATCAACACAATCCCTATCAAAATCCCAATTGGCTTCTTTGCAGAAGAAATAGACAGGCTGATCCTAAAATTCATGTGGAACTTTAAGGGTCTCAGAATAACCAAAACAATCTTGAAGAAGATGAACAATGTTGGAAGACTGATACTGTTTTAGTCTGTTCAGACTGCTATAAATAAAACTGTAAACTGGGTGATTATAAAAATCAGAAATTTATCAGAGTTCTAGAGGCTTGGAAGTCCAGGATGAAGGTGCCTGCAGATTTGATGTCTGGTGAAAACCCACTTCCTGGTCCATACATGGCCTTCTTTTCACTGTGTCCTCACTTGATGGAAAGAGGAGGAGGGATCTCTCTGGAATCTCTCCCATGAGGATATTAATCAGATTTATGAGGGCTCTACCTTCATGACCTAAGTAACTCTCAAAAGCCTCATGCCCACATACCATCACAATGGACATTAGAATTTAACATACATGTTTTGGGGGACATATAAAGAGGGTGCCAAAAAAATGTATACACATTTTAAGAAAGGAAAACTGTATTAAAATTGTAATACTCAAAATACATACCGATAACAAAAAATGAATACATTGTCACATTTGACTTCTACAATTATAAGAAGTGCTCAAAGTGGTTACTATCAACATCCAGATACTTCTGATTATGGCAACTACTGCTTGAGCAACGTTGACCAAAGTATCCACTTGTATACATATTTCTGGCACCCCCGTTATATTTATTCTATAGCACACACTTCCCAATTTCAAAACTTACTACCAAGCTATAGTAATCAAGACAGGGGGACCCTGGCCTAAGGATAGACATATAGAACAATAAACAGAATTGAGAGTCCAGAAATATACCCTCACATATATGGCCAACTGATTCTTGACAAGGGTGCCAAGACAATCCAATGGGTGAAAGAATAATCAGTCAACAAATGGTTCTAGGACAACAGCACATGCAAAAGAATCAAGCTGCACCCCCTTCTTCGCACAGCATACAGAAAAATTAATTCAAAATGGATGATGCACCTACCTAAATGTGAGATAAAAACTCTAAAGCTCTCAAAAGAAAATATAGGAATATTCATGACTTCAGAATAGGCAAAGCCTTTTTTCATTTAACACCAAAAGCAGTGACAGAAGAAAAAATAGATAAATTGACTTATATCAAAAATTTAAATGTTTACACTTCCAAGGATACCACCCAAAAAGTGAAAATACAATGTATAGAATTGAAAAAAAAATATTTGTGAATCATATATCTAATGAAGTGCTTGTATCTAGAATATGTAAAGCACTCTTACAATTCAACAATAAAAAGCCATTTCAATTGAAAAATGGGAAAATACTGTAACCTGGGTGATTATAAAAATCAGAATATAAATTTTCTGAATATAAATTTTCTCCAAAGATACACAAATAGCCAATAGGCATGCAGAAGACATTCAACATCTTAGCCATCAGAAAAAGGCAAATCAAAACCAAAATGTGAAGCCACTTCACACCCCGTATGATGGCTAAACTGAAAAGACAGATAATAACAAGCACTGTCAAGAATGTAGAGAACTTGCTGTTGGGAACATAAAATGGTGTAATCACTTTGGAAAACAGGCTGGCAGTTCCTCAGAAGGCTAAATGTAGGATACAGCATCCCACACCTAGGAATATACCCAAGAAAAGTGAAAGCATACATCTACACAAAAACTTGTACACTTCACCAATGTTCCTAGCATCATTATTCATAAGAGCCAAAAAGTAGACATAACTCAAATATCCAACAACGGATGAATGGATTAAAAAAAACAGAAAATAAGGGAATGTTATTTGTCAATAAAAAATACAAAGTACTAATACATGCTACAATATGATGAACTTTGAAACATGGTACGTGAAAGAAGACAGTCCCATGTGATTCCATTTACATGAAATGTCCAGGATAGGCAAATCCATAGGGATAGAAAGTAGGTTGGTGGTTACTAAGGTCTGAGAAAGGGTCGGAAGGAAATGGGAAGTGACTGCTATTAGGTACAAGGTTTCTTCTGGGGATAATGAAAATGATGTAAAAATGTGGTGATGATTGGCGGAACTCTGAATATACTAAAAGCTATTAAATTGTATTATTTTAAATGGGGGAATTTTATGTTATGTTCATTACATCTCAATACAGCTATGTTTTAAGGAAAAAGAACGTAAAGAAGAATGTACCCTTGCCTTGGCTTTTCCTCTATTCCTGTTTCTCTCCCAAGGTCCCGTTCCCTGGATCACCTTCTGTAATTAACTAGCTGCATGCAAGCCTAACTGATTCAGGCTCTGCTGTCTGGGAGAATGCAGGATGGAGACGTGTGTGAGTGAGTGACTGAGTGAGTATATTTCTCACTGGAGAAAACGTCAAAATGTGATACCACTACCAACATCAGCACCTAAGGAGATGCACAAGGTTCTTTATCTGCTGTAGGTTCTTATGTCAGTGGGATAAAGGGCAAACCCCATACACATTCCTATTTTCTCAGAGCCTTTCCTTGCAAAGACTTGAAGAGTTAGGCCAAGAAAATGTATTGATACTAATTCAGGATACCCACATAAACACACACACACACACACACACTGCTACAGGAATGAGTAAGAAGTATTATAGTTTTCCCACCTTCATCACTAAAAGCCTTGATTTCTGAGCCTGAACCCCTATTTTAAGGACATATTATTATTTTTATTACAAAGAGTTGTAAGGCATTCAAACAACTACTAGCTACCAAAGCTTTTGATGGGGGAAGAATACACAGATGAGAGAAACTGTTCTGGGGGTGGAACTGGTCTGATTCTGAATCTATGTCGTACAGGTTCCATAAAGGCAGAAATGGGCCTGCCTCCTGTACAGTATAAAGCAGGGATCTATAAACTTTTCTGCCAAAGAGTCAATATTTTTTGGCTTCCTGGGCTACAAGTTCTCTGTCACAACTACTCACCTCTGCCTTTGTAGCATGAAAGCAGCCAAAAGCTGCTGTAGAGATTAAGAAATGCGGCTGTGTTCCAATAAAACTTTATTTATGGCAACTGCTTATAACAGAAATTTTAATTTCTTATAATTTTCATGTGTCATGAAACATTTTCCTGTTTTGATTTTTTTCAACCGTTTAAAAAACTGCAAAACCATCCTTAGCTTGTGGGCCATATAAAAACAGTAATGAGGTAACTTGTAGGGGGAGGTGAGTACTAGCGCCTTGAGTAGACCCACACACTGGGGACCTAAAAAAGGGGTCCAGTGCTCATGCTTGGCATAAAAAGAACAGAACCACTCTCTTCAAATGGATGATACAGCCTAGGACAACGGGCATCTGAGTTAGGAACTAGTGTATACCAAAACCTAGGACTGTATTTGCTGGTGTGTGTGTGTGTGTGTGTGTGTGTGTATGCTTGGACACACCCAAATTTTGGGGTGAAGCCCAAATATTTTTCTATGACCCACAGTGAAGGAAGAAATCCCCCAAAACTGACTTTAGGTTCTTTTCTTCCATGAAGACAAGGGGTTTAAAACATATTCAATTTCCTTAAAAAATCACATATTTTTTAAATTTGAAATTTATAGCATCCAGTGTTAAACAGAAATGTCATCTCTAATGCTGGAATTTCTATATGTCCTCAGAAAAAGGTTGATGCACCTGGTCCTGAAGGCTAAACCCTGAGGAATGCCCACTAGAAGGTCAGGGAAGAGACTAGAATTTCAATCCAGAGATAGAAACTCTCAGCTCAAGAAGGTATTTAATATCGATGTAAATTAACCTTCTTTTTCTTTCTTAGCTAAATTCACTTATTGCCAGAGGAGAGCCAAGTATATATGCTCTGAGACTTGCAGCATAGCCTAAAGCAGTACCATAAGGGCAAACTTCTTTTGAAATCTAGAGCTTTATCTTAGGAATCCATGAGCATTTGTATTCTACTCCATTACACAGCTGTGTGTTTGTTTTAATATAAAAATAGCATGTTACACTAGTTACCATCAAGGAAAACTGGCACCTCCTTGAAGAGGTATCATGTTTACCCAGTAGCTTTGAAAGCCCCCAGGCAACTCCCCTCACTCCCCAAGGGCACCGGGACTGCATTTGAGGAGCATAAAGCACAAGAGGCTACGGATTTTCAAGATTTCACTCAGGCACTGAATACTGATTTTTTATGAAGAGAGCATGATTAACATAGACTAGAACCTACTCTATGTCATAGGGCACTGGCTCTCACTGAATGGCCCCAAGACCGGCTACATCAAACTCGCCTGGGGACATGTTAGAAATGGGAAGTCTCAGCCTCACTACAGAGCTCCTGAAAAGAAGTCTGTAGATGGAGCAGCAAACTGTGTTTAGCAAGTTCTCCAGATGATTCTCGCATCCATTCAAGTTGGAGAACCACTTATGTAGTGGAAGGAATTTGAAAGAGCCATAAAAACTTTGTTTAAACTCATTGTGAATGTGACAAATTCCCCAACCTCTCTGCCTCCTGTCTCCCAGGTGTAAAATCAGGATCCCACCTTCCAATTAGGACTTCCTTGAGAATTCAATCAGATCTACCCAGACACCCACAAAACACCAGGCATAGAACCTGATGATGAAACGCTCCACCATGAATATTGTTTTTCTCTTTTCCTAACTCAACCCAAATACTAAAATCGAGTTAATGGGATGTAATGATCCATTTCCATGAGAGATGAGAGATGCAGCTGAAATTTTCCCCAAGAGACACTCTTACTGTGTTCTTTCCTCCCATATACATTATTTGCATATTCCTGACTTTAAGCATACAGAATTGTAAAATCAAATAATTATCAGAAAATTATTTGAAAATGAATTGCATGAAAAATATTTAGCCTGCAAAGTACTGGTGACAAATCAATTTTCAAGCAGCATGTTTTTTCTTTGATTTTAAGAGTTCCTTTGGGAGTATTCATTTGTAAATTATCCAATATAAAGGAGAAAAAAAAATCTCTCAAATACCAGCTTCAAAGAATAGCAAGTTGTAAAGGGCACCATTTCCTTCTACATCACAAATAAGAGGGGAAAAAAAAGATCTTTAAAATTGTCTTCTGGTTTCCTACAAAATCACAGATTATACTAACATGTCTCTAGTCCTACTTTTTTCCTCATTTATTCAGTGAAAACCTTCAAAATAACTTTAAATACCTATCCTAAGACAATCAATTCAGATCTACAGAGAAAACAAATACACAAATAAAAACCTCTTTAAAATATGCAGAGGGTAGTTTCATAAATGTGTTTCTCTAGTTTTCTTTTTAATAAGAATGCTTTTGCTCAGAATGCAGAAATCTACACTATGTACATATAAGTATATATGTGTGTGTGTGTGTTCCTACATGCTCGCCCTCTCTCACAATCACGTACACACAAACTCCACTTTCTACATAACAATTAGAGTAAACCCTAAAAATACAGGCTCCCAAACATTGAATTTTCAACTATTTGGGAAGGAATTAAATGGAAGCTTATACATAAAAAGTTAGCCCTGAAAATAACTGGAATAACCACATAATTTAGGGGTTATGATTTGGGGGATAATTTGTGGTGATGGGTATATTTTAGCTTACTTAAGATAATAACTTATATTCAAATGTACTCAGTAGTACTACACCCTGGAATAGAAATGATTTATAAACCACTCATAAACTAATTCTGAATCCTTCTTCTGTATCTTTTAGAACAGGCTCTGAAGGGGCCTCCATTAGGCAAAATCTTGCTGACCTGCTTCTTATTATTGTAAACTCATATAAAGAACTTGGACACTGCATTTTTTTTAAAGCATGACCTTGTGTCATCTGTCACTAATTTACATAATTATCTCTATGTCTTAATCTATAAGGGTTTATGCCTTTTCAGAAGCTAAGTAGATTTGTCTAATTATTTGACTGAGACTAAAAAAAGAGTAACCTTTCTAAATCTGGAGGTAGAGATCTAAAGGTGGTGACTAACCTTCTGGAATATTCTCCCACAGCACTATACACTATCAAAGAATACCAGGGGTGCCAAAAAAATGTATACAAGTGGACACTTTGGGCAACATTGCTCAAGTAATAGTTCACCATAATCAGAAGTGTCTGGACGCTGATGGGAACCACTTTGAGCACCTCTTGCAATTGCAGAAATCAAACATGACTCATATTCATATTTTGTTATCAGCATATATTATTACAATTTTAATACAGTATTCCTTTCTTAAAATGTGTATACATTTTTTTGGCGCCCTCTGTAAATCAAAGACCTCTGTAAATCAAATCAAATTAAGGAGGAAGAGAAGTGGTTGTTGAGTTTGTGACCGTGCCAGGCAAGAGAAAACATAGCAGAGAAGACATTCATAGAATGGTTGAGGAGGGGGTAGGCAGAGGAATCAGGTTTTTAAGCACTAGAAAGGTGGCGTGGTTCCGGTAGTTAGACTGATTAAGGATGGCAATACAATTCTGGATAAGATGAAATGAATCCATAAGTATGAAAATGATCGGCTAAAATAAGTCCTCTGTTCCTTCTAGAAAGAGTCTTCAGCTACATTCAATGAGGGCAGCATCCTGGAGTCACTCAAAACTATAGGTTCTTTCACTTCTTCAGTTGTGATGAAACACAGCATTCACACACACACACATTGGCACATTGACAGGGAAATAATTTTGTTGAAATTTGGAAGTAGTATAGCATGCCAGTTAAAAACTAGGGTCTGAAATCAGACTATTTGGACATGAATCCCCCAGCTCCCTCACTTATTGGCTCTTTGGTGTCAGCATATTTTGTAATCTCTCTCAGTTTTGGTTTTCTCATCTATGAAATGGAGATAATAAAAAGTACTCCTTGATATCGTAGTGGTGGGGATTATGAATACTCAATAAATGCAAGATATTATTAGAAATAGTTTCCTTGTGGGACCAGAAAAGGTTGTTGACGAATCAACCTTGTCATGTTCTATCTCTCCCAAGAGAAATTAACATTCTAGGTTGGAAAATGATACAAACATTCATTCAACATCAATTCATTCATTCAACGATTTACATTTGTGGAGTGCCTGTCAGGTACCAAGCATGGCAAAATTCACAGTCTAACGGGAAAAACAGGTAATTATGAATTTGCGTTGGGATGAGGATACATAAGGCATAATGAGAAACAGAAATAGTTTATTTTGCAAAGGAGTTAGGACTGTCAAGATAGATAATTCTTTAGGATTCTGAGAGAAGGCGAGCTCAGCTATACCTAAGAGACACTCAGGTAAAAAGTTCTGGGAATATTATATCCCTAGAGTTATAATTCCTTCCCATTTAGCAAATATTTTTGAGAACTTTTTTTTGCTAGGAATTGCAAATACATGCATTTTTGCTCTAATGTTAAATATACTTTACTACAAAAATTTGCATCCTGCATGTGAAAAATAACAGACTATGGGAAACATAGGATTCAGGCAGGTCAATCAAAACTTAGGAAACTTTAGACTGGAGATTTAACACACAATAAAAATCTTTTAAATGTTAGCACAATTAAACCATCATTTGAACCTACCATCCTTTGTAAGCCCTATGTCTTGAAGTTTGCAATCCTCTTTATAGCTCCTCCTCAGAGATGTAGATTCTTGAAGACATTTACTTTTAAAAGAGGCCAGTTTAATCAAAATTAAAACTATTATCTGAAGGGGATCAGGTTGTGGCTCCCCAAAATACGCTATTTTGCAGTATTGATTATGTTGAGCTGAAGGCACTTGAGAAACTGCAGGTGCAGGAAGGGTTCTTTAACCTCCCCTTTCTACCTGAAAGGAGGTCATAAAATTTCCCATGAGGAAGGCGCCCTTCCTGTACCAGGAAGAGAACATTCTTATCAGGGGAGACAGGGAGCTGATGCTGACATGGGCCTGTGCAAACAAACCTACTCCAATCACCCTTATCTTCCATTAGTCTCCCCCATATATTTTCTAATAACTTTCATACCACCCCTAACCCAACTTTCTTTTCCTGTGTCTCGTTATATCTCCACAATTTATCATTTTTTGTTAAAATGGCATATAAGATATTAGATCTACCTACTTTTTAGGGTCATAATTTATTTTCCATAAAGGCTTCTGTGCCACATAAAAATATTAACATCAAATATTAACAAAAAGTTGGTATGTTTTTCTCCTGTTAATCCATATTTTGTCAGTTTAATTCTCAGGCCCAGCCACAGAACCTAAGAGGATAGATGAATAGTCATTCCTCCCCTACAAACCCAATAATACCCTCTACACCTGTGATTAAGAAAAACAACAACAACAAAAAAAAAAAAAAAACAGGGGACAACATCTTTGCAACATCTTAATCTGCACTTGCACGCTTCCCTAATAACAGCACAATGTTAGCAGTTCTTTAAGGCACTAAATCATCTATTTCTTACATAAAGGTATATTGGAATTGGCAAAATTGTTAAGTTTTTTATTCCTTAGGATATTTATATATTGCTAAATTTTCTTCTCTAATTGTAAGAAAGTTTACATCTGATCATTTTAATACATTAACATACTGGGCAAACTCACACACGAATCAGCACAACTGCCTGTTATTCTGTCATCATCCCTTATTTACCAATCACATTAAAAACATGTATTACTTTTGAACAAATCCTATGACCAGGCATTGTCCCAAATCTCAAATAAGTCACTGTTTCTTAGGGAAGGTAGCCACACAAAATCAAATTTACTATCTTGTTTTTTAATTATTATTTCTACGAGTTTATTTGAGCCAAACTGACATACGCTGGGGAACAAGACCGCAAATGCTCCCAAATTTATTTTCTTGAAATAACTGCTTTCTTAGAGAGATAAAGAAGTGCTAGAGGAAATCATGGTAGACAGGGATTAAATTTCTGTAGCTAACTGTAAAAGGCTTCCCAGAGTTGTTTATAACTGAAGAAATACCCAAAGGATGAAGAAAAATGTTTCTAGGCAGAAAGGAGATCTGGGAGTACATCTCAAGAAGAGGCAACTGGAAATGCAAAATCACTCCTCAGAGTAGATGAAGAAGAAAGCCACTCTGCTATTATTTCTCAACAAATTTTTGATATTTCATCCCTGACTCCTCTGATTCTAATAATCACTGAGAACATTTGGGCCAAGCCTTCTTTAATCAAAATCAACTTCTCTGTTTCCCTTCGAGAATGTTTTGTGAGGTCACTGCTTTTGGAGTATGGAGAAAAGTTGGGATCAAGAAAACTGTCTCCAAAGCTGGATTTGACTACCATCCTACATAATGAATGAGAACAGCTCATTACCAAGAGTGGGTACAAGCATTCCACTTAAAAAGGAAAATATATTTGAGAAAATAACAGCACTAGTGAAGAAGGTGTACAAACCTGTGGACCTGTGGGTTGGCAGAAACCAAGACCATAAAAGATGAGTGATAAAATCTTCACCATGAGACAAGGAGATAATTTCAGCTGGGTCCACAGAGAAGCTAAGAAGATGCTGAGAAATCTGCTACAAGTGTTATATGCTGATGGTGGTGGTAAAAAAAAATAGAATTTTATTAGTATACTCTAGTTATTTGCTCTATCGTATCTAATGTAACTCTTCCCCACAATCCTTAAAACATGCAATAAAAGTTATTTATTTGTAGTTCCTTTGGAGGGAGGATCAAGGAGAAGTCCTGTATTTGTGTTATCCCCAGGATGGAGAAAAAAAATTTCCACTTCCATCTAATAGGACCAGAGATAACAGAGGACATTTAAGAGCTTTGGACATCTAAAGACCATGAACTGGGTGTTGGAATCAATATGATCTAAACTTTAAAGAACCAGAACACTCCAGCTAGCAATGAGTTAAAATTATTATCTTTATTTACCTTAACTTTTAATATCCTATGTGCTGTCCTCCCTACTGACAGCAATTTCATGTCTTTTGCAAACAAAGACATTATCCTTTGAACGTGTTCCTTAGGTGACCATTTGCTCAGAAGGGGCTCACGGGAGTAATTTTATTTTTAGCATGTTGTTCCCAAATGAAGACTGTTTACCTGAAGGTAATGGTTATAAGAAAGGAAGTTAACAACTAATCAGCTTTGTGTCCTCATCCAGACTGAAAGGGAAGATACTCGAAGCTAAATTGTATGGCTTTTTCATCTTCCTGTATTCAACACTTAGCCCACTGTCTAGTTCATAAAAAGCACTCAAATTCGTGATGAAAGGAAAGAAAAAAGGAAGAAAGGAGGGAAGGATGAAGGAAAGACACTGGGAAAATTGAAAAATAAGACTATAAGGACATTCCAAGAAAATTATGGAGACCAAAAGTATAGAGCTATTTGGGAGTATCTTCTGGCTTTACTGATGGAGTGAACTTGCCTGTTCCACCTACCACTCAATCTTTAGGAAGACTTTAATATTTGGTAGTGTCAGTCACCTCAAGAAACCTGGAGCACAACATGGCTTTTAGGGCCCAGGGACCACAGCTGTAGAGAGAGCTCTGCCTGGATGTGGAAGGTATGGCTGGGCAGAGAAGAGCTTTCTCCAGCACAGAGCTCCTTGGGCTTCTGGACTGCAGCATCCCCAAGCTCAAGAGAGTTTTATAATAATAGGAATTTACAAATAATCAGTAGATGACATGGGGAGGTAGAGAAAAGCAAAGTGAAGGATTGACAAAAAATATATCAGAGCTTCGGGGAAATGAAAAGACTTTTACTGAAGTATAACATAGACAGGTGTACATTTCAGGAGTACATACATTGACAAATTTTTACCGGCTGAACACACCCTATAACCAGAATCCTAGTCAAGAAACAAGAGTTTCCTTCTGTCCAGTTACTACCCTCCCAAAATGTGACTTCTGATATTAGAGATTAGCTTTTCCTGTTCCTGTGCTTTGAATAAATTGAATCATAGAATATGTAGTCTTTTTAGAGACTGGCTTCTTTCACTCAATATTATACTTGTGAGATTTATCCTTGTTTCTGCCTAGAGTTGTAAATCATTGATTTGCATTGTCATATAATGTTTGACTGTGTGGGAATTTTGATAGAATCCAGTTTGGGGTTATTATGGATATTAGTGCTCTGAACGTTACAAAGAATGTCTTTTGTGAAAACGTGTATGCATTTCTATTGGGTATACACCTATAAGTGGATTTGCTGGGTCACGGTATATGCTTATGTCTAGTTTTAATAGATACTGCCAAAGAGTTTTCCCAAGTTGGAAAAATCAATTTATATTCTCATCAGCAACTGACTGAAATTTCCTTTTGTTTCATATTCTCCTCAATACATGGTAGCTGCTATCTTTTCATTTTAGCTATTCTGGTCACTATGTAGTAGTATCATTGTAGTTTTTGCTTTTTTCCTGGTAACTAATGAATTTAAGCACCATTTCATAGGTTTATTAGCCACTGGGGTATCCTTTTTTCTGTTCAAGTCTTTTGCTAATTTTTCTATTGGGTTGTCTATCTTTTTCTCACTGATTTGTAGAAGTTCATTATATACCCCAGATATGAGTCATTTGCCATGCATATATAATATATGATATATTTTAAATCTATCTTCTCCCACTCCTTTTAGTTGTTTATGTAAATTTTTACTAGACTGGAACTGTTTAATGCCTGAAAATTTTACTGTCTTTATTGTTAAAGGCAATAAAAAGAGAATCTCTCATTAAGAGACAGAAGAGGAAGATATGATGGAATAGTTCAGAGGACAGTGACGGGAAAGAAAACTATTTCCTGTTTGCATCACCTTCAAAATCAACTGACATACATACAGGTCTTCATTAAGTTTCTCAGCAAAATTGTCTCCTTCATTTCACAGACAACAGAACCAAAAATCAAGGGATTCAGAAGTGTACCTACAAATATATGCCATGTATAGGTAACTTCTCCAAATCAGCCAGCCCAGTAAATTGTTTGCCAGATTTTGAACCCGAGTTATACGTCACCAAAGCCCACTGCTGCTAACCATGACATTTAACTGTCCTGCCTGGCTTCTTAGGTGTGACTGTAAAAAAATGAATGACGCCTTGACTCACTCCATTGGAAAGTTGTAAATGCTTAGGCCAATTTATGACTTTTCTGTGCAAGGGTGGAAAAGCATTATTTCCCCAGTTAGATTTCCAGAGAGACAGCTGTCCAGTGATCTTCATGTGACCTTCTAAGCAACTGGTTTTTTTGATAAATGCTTCCTGGATAAACAGACAAATAAAGGAATAAATGAATGCCGGCATGCAAAAGGAAAATCTGAATTTTAATGTCAGATTCTGCGAAAGACACCACAAGTGATGGAACAGGCTTCTCTGTCCTCAGGTGTTGTGAAAATAATTCAGGTTTCAGATGTCCAAGAAGACTACATCAGGTGAATTATTTTAAGCTGTCACTTCTGAAACTAACCTCTGTGCTGAAAAAAACTGGCAAATGAAACAGCTGCAGCAATAAAATGCACCATGGGTACTGTCATGTGTGGTGCCAGCGAAACAGAGCAGGAAATTTTAAGAACTGGAAGGAGATACAGCAGGAACCTAGCTATCTTCAGTTCTCTTGACTTCAGCAAAGGAAGGATAGGAAAACACTAGCAAAATAAGCCTTGAAAGGAACAGTTACACCTAATTCAGCTCATCTCAACAAGTGTACATTTTGTTATATAAGCTCTAGAGCTTTTCTTTAGAACAATTACACAATTAGTACCCCAGTGAATCAAAAACTAATGAAACTGCACACAACACTGTCGTGTTGAGAAGTGCAGGGGTCCTGGCCTTTCTAGAGAAATGGCAGCCATCACAGGCCAAGCAAGCTGCAAGTGAAACAGCCATTTGGGGAATTACAGAGGCCATGAAAAAAATTGGAAAGATCCCTGGGATGAGACACAGGACACGATGGTTTCATCTCCATTTTAACCACTTACTTGCTCTATCACCTAGAAAAAATCATTAATTTGCTCTATATCCCAGTTTTTTTCAGGCATAACATGAAGAAGGTAACAGCTTCCCTTTTTAATCTCACAAGTCAAGTAAATTATCTAATGCTAATAACAGCCTATGTAGATCATAGGTCTGTAATCCCTCAAAGGTCTTCCAAAATATAAACAGCTGGGAAAACTTAATGTTTTTTCATAAGTCTTTTGGCAGCCAAACTTCATCTGACATGAATAGATTTAGTGATAAAACCTGACCTGAACTAATTTTAAGCTTTTTATTTATTTAGTCCCATTTGGTGAATATTCATAACTTTCACCACAGAAATGTTAGTGTTTCCCAAGATACTTTTAGGACTGTTATAAAGTATATGGAATATATGCTGTTTTCACTTTCTAAAAATAATCGAATTTTAAAATACGTATGGTCAATGGCACTACTGGTTTGCATTAAAACAAACACCATTACAAATAAAATATAACCAAATACTAAGAAAAAAAGAAAAAATATATATATAACCAAATACTTAGATTTTTTTTTTAATCATGGTTCAAACTGCTTAAACTTACACTTAAATTTTCTCTGCATAAGAATAAATCTATATCTTAAACAGGTCACCAGCAGGGTCATTTTTTCCATGAAGAACAATTGACAGTATCCAGGACTTATGACCTTTCTAAGATTCTATAAAAATAGGAGAATTGGAAAAACAAACCTATTAGCTTCGAAATATGAAAATAAAACTATAAAACAAAAATCTACAAAATGTAGACCACAAAAAAATCTACAGAACTTAAAATCAACTACTTCATCAGTAGCTAAATTTAGTATTCATAAAATAACATTGTATTTGAAAACAATTTGTAGATCCATTTTTTCTCATTTGCAAGCATGCTCATGTATGCACAATTGTCAAGAAATGATAGCCCCTCATAAATTGTATTTGTTCTTGTGTAGTCAAATGATTTCAAAAGCAAAGCAATGCAAATTATTTCAATGTTTTTAGAAGTATGTTTAGTATGAGATGTAAATTTGATTTAATATGTTTTATATAAATTAGATCTTATAATAGTCATAATGTTC
This sequence comes from Rhinolophus ferrumequinum, assembly GCF_004115265.2. Lineage (NCBI taxonomy): Eukaryota > Metazoa > Chordata > Mammalia > Chiroptera > Rhinolophidae > Rhinolophus > Rhinolophus ferrumequinum. The sequence continues at coordinate 21,063,713 of NC_046300.1, forward strand.
AGCTTTGCCATGGAGAGAAGTGCCAACTCTGACAATATAAGCTCTAAGAAGAATAAATATTGGAGTGGAGAGTTTTTCTCTAGGTACCTTGAACATCAACTAAGATTCCTTTATAGCTTAGAGTTTTCTGATTCCTTCCTCAGTTACAGAGATAAACATCACTGATCAAACGTTCACTAATCTGGAGACACACTATAAAGTGGTCACACCTAATATAACCTTCACATAAAGTATATAGTTATTTTGACCTGTAGATCAAAAGAATTTATCTTCATTTGGACTAATACATTGATTCCCACGCAACTTCAAATGGTGGCAAAGGAATGCTGGTCTAAATCTCAGATGGCCTATATTGAAGCATTGGTTCTACGGGCATGAACAATGGTTCAAACCACAACCCTTAAACACTGAAGTATGATTCCATTGCCAAGTCCTGGGAATGACTTAACTATCATCATGGCATGCTTTGCATAGAAAACGAAAATTCTAGGTGTTCTGTGAACTGTCGTATCTTTAATACGGTTACATCATTTAATATTCTCAATACCCTATGAGTTAGCTACATTTTCCCCATTTTACAGATACGAAAGCGAGCACTGAGAGGTTCAGTGGTGTTCCAAGATCAAGTTAGTGATATAGCTGGGATACAGATCTAGAGTGCCTTCAGAGTCGAAGTTCTTAACCATTTTCGTGGTGAGAATTCCCAGGTTCTCCAATTCAAAATAACAAGCCCATCACTATCATGTTTTTCCCTCCCAGTGTGAAAGACTTTTTATACTAATATATACACATGCATGCACACAAACACACACACACACACACACACACACACACATACCCCTTATAAAAGATAAAGATATCTTTGATATCTTATAAAACCCTATCCCACTATGAAACGAAAGACTTTTTTGATTAATCATATCATTCTGAGACCAAATCTTGTATCTTATTTCCCAAATTCCAAAGAGAAATACTTGGAGATTCTGCAGCCATAAACATGCTTGGAGATTCTGCAGCCATAAGAAAGATAAACAGTTCTATTGGGTTCCACTAAGAAGGCAGCAATTGTGATATAGGAGACACTACAACCCAGGGCAGCAGCAAAGCCAATGAAGCCATCGTTATGTCTCCAGGCAGCAATTAGCAACTGGAGAAGAAAGACACCAAGTCCTTCTCCACTGAACCACAAATTGCTAAAAACGGCCTGGCCTTTATTGTCTTTATTTTCAAGCTTTCTCCCTGCCTGATATTAGCAAGGGAAGCTTCTGGACCTCAGGCATTCACACGCAATTTGCTAATGGGCGTTTATACTGTTGAGTGAATTCGTAGTGAAGTAAGACTCCCGGTTTCCCTCACTTATTCCATATTCCACAGTCCCCAAAAACATCAAGATGTCTCTCCATTTATTCCACTGAAGATCCTCTTACGTCTTAAGTGCACAGATTGTCTTAAGGAAATCACTGACCACTGATGCAGCCATGTTTCCCTAAAAGTGGCCATAAGGAAGTCGTCATATTCATGACTTCTTTCCACAGCAAAACATTTGTTCATAAATTATTTACTATTGAGTGGCCTCTAATAGTCACTGGTGCTCCAATAAATAGTCCTTTTCACTGCTCATCCAGTAACAGACGCTTTAGAATCTCCATTGGTGGCGAAATAAATAAAAATAATATAGAAAGGCTATGAGAGTCTTAATATTTCCAAGCCTCATTTTTCAGTTCAATATTCCTGGTGCATCTCAACAAATTTATAGAAATCCCACTATTTACTATAACACAAAAGAATGAAGAAGAAATCTGAGCTTACTCCTTAAACAAAGTAGTCAAATGTTTGGCTGCTAAGATAACAAAGCTCCATCCGTGGCTTCTCTCTTCCATCAGCAGCTATCTTCAAAGAACTCAAAGCAGTTTTAGTCTATGTGAATTCTTTCAACTGGATAAATACAATGTTTATATTGAAGTGAGTGAAAACCTGTCTTAACAGAGGTTTAGTTGCACACATAATATTTAAGGCAAAATTGAATGCCATCAAAACTACACTTGAAAATTCCTTAGCAAGTCATCACATTGGATATTAACACAAAGTTTTCAATATGTTCAACAGCTCTTTTCCTCCAAAGATGAAACAGATCTCTGGTATTTTAGGCATCCAATAATGGATAGTACATTTATGAGATCTTTATGCAAAAATTGTGTATCTTTGAACAGTAAAAGTGAGTGTACAGAAGAGCAAGATGGTCTCTTCATAAGGGGCTTATGGTAAAAAATATTTTGGGTAACAGGGATACATCAACTCATCTCACCAGGATTTATGCTTATTGAAGAGAGAGTCAAGAAAAATCACTGACTACTTAAATTGTTTTCTTCCTGCCTTCCCCTTATCTCCCAGCTTTTTTTCTGATAGCATTCACCAGAATAGTTCATTTTACAGTTGAAACAAATCTTAAAATTATTTTAAGGAAATGGTTGTCATGCAACAATCTCAGTTCCACTTTCTTTTTTTTAATAGCATAAGGCATTCAAGGTCCATCTATGTTGTTGCAAATGGCAGGATTTCCTTCTTTTTTATGGCTGAATATTATCTCATTGTGTGTCTATATATCTACAAATATATCTATATACACAGAGGGTGCCAAAAATGTATACACATTTAAAAAAAAGAAAACTGTATTAAAATTGTAATAATATATAGCAATAACAAAATATGAATACAAGTCATGTTTGACTTCTGCAATTACAAGAGGTGCTCAGAATGGTTACCATCAACATCCAGACACTTCTGATTATGGCCTACTATTGCTTGAGCAACGTTGACCAAAGTGTCCACTTGTATACTTTTTTTTGGCACCCTCGGTATATATCTACATATCTATATCTATCTATCTATCTGTCTATCTATCTATCTATCATCTCTATCTATGTGTCTGTTGATGGACACTTAGGTTGTTTCCATGTCTTGGCTATTGTAAATAATGCTGCAATGAACATGGGAGTGCAAATATCTTTTCAAGATAGTGATTTTGATTCCTTTGGATAAATACCCAGAAGTAGAATTGCTAGATCATATGATAGCTCTATTTTTATTTTTTTAAGGAACCTCCATACTGTTTGCCATAACGGCTGCACCAATTTACATTTCTACCAATGGTGCACAAAGGGTGCCCTTCTCTTAGTTCCACCTCTTAGAGCAGATAAAAGCTGATTACATAAAATCTTCTCTAAGACTAGAGGTCATCAAAAAGATGGAAGTTAACTCTATAGAATAAAAATAATTGGCAGTGGAGAAAGCAACAGGGATGATTGTGCATGCTTTTTTCCCCAAAAAAAGTCTGCGTGTTACAATTAACTCCAAATGTTCACAGGCATAAGCCACAATGCAACGAGTGAGCCAGAGAAGCAAGTTTAAGAGTAGATAGTAAAACTAAGCTAGATCAAGAAGTTAGCCCAGGAGATCCATAAAGTTCAAGCTCAGGTATGTTTTGGTAATTAGTTATTAGGGAGATGGGATATAGGCAGGGAGAAGGTACACTTGATGCAGGGCACATGTCAGAGAGGTTTCAGGTGAATGACGAAAATGTGAAGAGCAGCAAAGGGCATTTTGTTTCCTGGTCATCTGTTCGTAAATGACTGAATTCCATTCCTTGGGAATCCCAGACTAAGGCAAGAACTCTGCAAGCATTAGCTAGGCCACGAGGGCTAACAGTCAGAACAGCACAAGGGTTATGATCATTCATTTTGAAATCAAGCAAGTTTGTGTTGGAATTCTGGCTCCGCAGCTCATTATTAATAGTAAATACTCATTATATGGCAACAATATTTAGCTAAGGCCACTGTTCAGACGCACAGAGTGGGACTGAGGAATAAGTTAACCATGCAGACCACAGCAGAGGGTTTATTACACGAATGCGGTTTTGAAATTGGTCAATACAGGGAACTGAGTGGAGAGTGGAGAATGGCAAGGGGGTCAGTAGGCCCAGGGCCAAATCCATGGGTATGCTACCTTTATTGTTACAGGAGCCTATGTTTAGAAGGACCCCACACATGGTTTAATGCTTTGCTGTCACTATCTTGAAATTCTCAATAATTTTTTGCATTTTGCTCTTGACCCCAGAAATTATGTAGTTGGTCCTAGGTAGGCTGCTATAGATGCCAAAGACATTTCAAACACTAAAGATACTGCAAGCATGCATGGATGCTGGGATAAGATATCACTGATTATGATTAGTTTAGACTTATCTGGGGCTCACAAGGCAAGACACAGAATCCAGATCTGCAGGATGTGTGACAGCAAAAACAGGACAAACTAGACAGCAGGAAAAGCACACCTGTTTAATAATGAAGGAGACCGTATAATTTGTTGTCCAAATCAGGATGCTTTTGAGAATGAGAGGGAGTGCTGTTAATAATTACTCCAAGACATTAGATGCAAACTATGACTCTCCTGGCCAAACAGGGAGAAATGGTCACCCTAAAAATAAGCCATTCTAACAAAGTACCCTGAAGTTATTCCTACGTAGCAAAAATTAGAAATACAGGAGATAGCATCATGACCACAAAGCACATGTGTTTGTAGAAAATTTGGATCTGTTTTTGGAGGTGGGAGTAAAGGGTAATTATTATCTTATCATTGAAAGGCTGATCGAAACAGAATAAAATTTTATGTAGCCAAAACTTCTATTTGAAAATCCACCCCTATGTTAATAATTGTTGCAGCTGCATAAAACTCACTCCCTCCCCACCATCCCTTTTCCCCTTCAAATGGTTATATGGAGTTCTTTCTACTTTCATACATGTTTGGAAATTTCATAATAATCATTTTTAAAAGTAAAAAAAAAAATAACTTAGATGTTTTCATTGATATTACATTGATTGAATAAATATTTTTAAATTTCCTATTATGTAATTAACAACTTTCTATAAAGTTATGATGAGAAATAAATAGAAAACAACTTGATTTGAGAGTGATTTGAGTGTCAAGTATTCTCAAATTACCGAAGTAAATAAACAGTGCTGCTGCAAGAATTCCTCTATTGAGGGACTTAAGGATATAAATATAATTGGAGAAAGAACCAGAAGTTCTGCCTTGAAGCTCTGTTTACATAGAAGTAGTCAGATTATTTTCATTTAGATTTCAGGTTGATTTTGAAGAGCCTGGTGTAGAGGTGACGGAGCTTATGGGACATTAAAGCCCCCTGCATTCATCACAAGACGTTGGGCTCTATTCTAGAAACAAATTAACCTCAAATGTCAGTGGCTTAAGAACAACAAAGGCTTGTTTCTGGCTTGTGCTACTGCCTATCATGGATTAACAAGGGGTTCTGCTTCCCTCACTCATCCAGGGATACAGGCAGATGGCGACTCTATCATCTTGTAATTGCACCATCTGGAACGCATAGCGTCAGTAATAGAGACTGGAGAATTACACAGGGCCTTTCTATCGGCTCAGAACATAAGTGACATGGCCACTTCCACTAACCTCTCATTGGTGAAAGCTGTCCTGCTGTACCATCTGACTGCAGAAGCAAAGAGCAATCGAGGAAGCAAATGGGATATTTGGTGACTAATACTGTCTCCACTATTTCCCAACCACTTCCCTGGACAAAATTCCCAAAAAAAGTACAGCTCATGATTTCTGGGGTTTTGAATTCTATTAGGTCGGTGCAAAAGTAACTGCAGTTTAAAAGGTTCAAAATAATTGCAAAAACTGCAATTACTTTTGCACCCACCTAATAGAATCTGACCTGAACACTGAAGGAGAATTAAAAAGGTATTGATGTGTCTGAAAGTATTTGTTTAAGAAATTAATAAGGAAAAAAAGATAGCAGGATGAAATGTCTGTCTAGCTTTTTCAAGCACTAAATAGTACTCATTTTTACATAAGAGGTATGGTTAATTCAAATGAATATTAACAATTCATTCAAATCAGCATAGCTGATGTTTTAACTGCCAACACTTTCCTAGCATTGCTAAGGATACTACCATGTTTTCTCAAAAATAAGACCTAACTGGAAAATAAGCCCTAACATGATCTTTCAGGATGACATCCCCTGAACATAAGTCCTAATGCATCTTTTGAGCAAAAATTAATATAAGACCCAGTCTTATTTTGGGGGAAATACGGTAGTAATGTTTATTTTTAGAGAGGTGATTGTTTTGGTTACTTATTTCTATATAACAAATTACCAGCTTGGCCCAGTTGAGTGGTTTTACTTGGGGTCTTTCAGGCACTTGCAGTCAGAAGATGGCTAGAATGACAATCCTCTGAAGATGTCTTTTCTCATAGGTCCAACATTTCTGCTGGGATGGCAACAGCTGAGGCCTGGCTGGGCATCTGTCTTTACACACCACCTCTTCAAAGGGATTAACTTGGGCTTCCACGCCGCATGTTATTCTCATGATCACTGGGCTTCTACATGGCAGATAGCTTCTCTTGGAGTAAGCACTCTAAGAGTACAAAACCAAAACTGCCACGCTTCTTAGTACCAAGTTTGGAAGTCTCTCAGTGTCACTTCACTGCATTCCCTTGATCAAAAGGGAGTCAGAGGACCAACTGAGCTCCAAAGGGAGGAAAGGTATGAGTATTAGGAGCATGGTTTCTTGGCGCATCATCTTTAGAGACAAGCTATCATTAATCAGACATTTCATTTAAGCAGACCCTAATTTAATACACTCTAAATAATTCATTGTCAAATGCAAGTCCATATTTGTAAGGATTTATATAATGTCGAGTTTGCTTTGCCACAGTTTTTTCCTTATCCTTAAAAAAAAAAAAAAAACTGTAAATGGGACATGACAGTTTGCAAATGCATAGAAATTGGTACTGCAGATCTTCCCTGATCTCTGGATTTATAATGCTAGTATGTCAACTGGATGTCAGCTCTAATTAAGAGCATTGCCACTTTGCTATTCTGGTCAGGTTCTCAAATATACAAGTGCAAGGATCAGGATGAATGCAAAGATTGGGCAGGATAGTACAGACCTACTATTTTACACACAATCATAAAAATTGTGTGTGTGTGCATGTGCGTGTATGTGTGTAAAATATAGAATAAACGATCTGGTATTACTTCCTAGGCCAAGGAGTTCTCTATGTAACAAAAACAATTCACAAAATATCAACATAACATTAGACAAGTTTACGTCATAACCAATATTGAATAACGCAAAAACAAGACCATCCATAATTATATTCAAGCAGAAAGAAAAATGAGACCACTGTCCAAATCGTAAACATGACCAAAAATTCCCCTCACCCAGGTAATATGAGTGACTGCCACTTCTTTATCACTTATATCTTTAGCTTTGCTCAATTTCTCCCACCTTCTAGACAGAATTACTAAGATATCCAACCATAGCATTAACCTCACTTCCTAATAGCATTCAATCTTGAACAAATCCCACTTCCTCAACTCTCAACAAAATCACCTACCCCACACCTAAAATTCCATCATAATCCCCTCCCAACATCAGCACTCTCTTACGCAGACACTGCTCATTCTCCAGGGTATGCTATGTCCTTCATAGCAGCAATCAACCAAGTTTGGTTGAACACATGTATGTTACTGGTTATCTTTGGTTGATGAGAAATATATATAGCTTTTTTTCTATTTATTTAAATTTCAAAGTTCAGCAAATGCATACACAGATAAAGGGAGCCAATGTTGTTCAGAATCAAGAACCAGAATAAACTGAACTCTTCACATTCGTCTTCATGGACCCCAGAGCACCAAGCAGTCATACACATGGTCTCAACATTGGTGTCTTATCATTGAAATCTCCTGGTGACCAACTGAATCCCAAATGCGTAACATACATAACATAAAGGTATAACATCAACTTGATCAATGATTAAGAATATGGATTCTCTTGGCCTCTGGCAGCCTTTACTCCTACTACAACGTTAGTTATCAGAACGAACACCAGAGATGAGGTAAAATGCATTCTATTTCAATCAACTCATAATTATCAGCTTTGATGTGGGGCCTCAGTTAAAGAGAAGATGGAAACTAATGAGCACGAGGAAATTTTTAAAAATAAATATGGATTTTGGGTCCTCCCTTTCCCATTCTATTTCTGCTGTTATTTCATACAATTCATTCATTCAACAAATACTTCATGAGTTCCTACTACATGCTGCATATATAGATTTTCATATATAAGTGTGAAACAATTATGTAAGACCATCCAGGAAAAATACTCACTATATTTATACTTACTGTCTTTTATGAATGGACTACACTCCCTTTCTTTCTCCTATTACATCAACATAATAAAATAATAGAATAGTCTCCTCCTCCCTCATTTAACACCAGTCTTTCCAGGTAACTGAAACTTCTGCTATCAGTCTTGAATTCTGTCCATTCTATGTGCTGCTAGAAAATAATGACACTGGAATATTTGGTTGCTTTGTTTTGAATAAATTGTCACTCCTTAACATATTATATCTTTTTTATTTTTTTCTATTCACTGGTTTTCCTTTCTAATGAAATAAGTTTTAAGTTTTCTACTTACCAAGGACTACTCTAAACACGAAATTTACTAAAAGACTAAAGAGATATCAATCAATTGATTGACCATCATTGATTGACCAAAACTGTACATTGAGGGTTTTTAAGACACAAAGCTTGCGTTGGTGCCAATTATCCAAAGGAAAAACTTTGCATTTCTAAACCATAGGAAGATAGCTATTTGATATTTACAAGAAATGTTCAGAATATGAGAGAGAAGATATATCGGGAAGTATGAAACTTTTCTAGAGAATAGTGCAGAATAGACATAAAAAACTTACTACAATTTCAGTTTATTACTTTGTATTTTGAATTTGAAGACACCAGTCAGCCAGTCACCACTCTCACTTGTCTGTTTCATTTAACCAAAGTTCAATTCATAATGACCTTTATTTGATATATATTTGTAAGCACATAAAACTTTACATGCATTTCTGACAAACTACAAATCAATGGCAGGAGATATTTCTTTCTTACAAATATTTTCAAATTATTCCAAATAAGACACCAAATCGTTGCATTATAAATAAATGGTGCACTTTTAAATAAAACTTATTAATAAATACATTAAGGTGTATGTTTTGAAAGACATCTATTTGCAAATAAACTTATCTATGCTTGAGTAGATATAAGCATTTGTTTCAACAAAGAAAGTTAACTGTGCAAAAATAATTTCAGAATAGAAATAGTACCTAAAGGCCAAAAAGTTATGTTCTAGCCAGTTCAAAACAGAACTGTTTCTGAAAGTGGTTTTCAGTGGCCTTAAATTACTCTAAAAACTCTACAGAGATAGTATTGCCCACTGATTCAAAGACTAGGGTGCTGGCATCTGACAGAACCAACCCTGTATCATTGGACAAGTTAATTAGATGCTCAGGTTGTCAAGTCCCTCATCTGTAAAACACTGCTTCCTTATCACAGAGATACTGAAAGGATTAAATGAGACAGTGCAGGGAAAGGATTAGCAGATACCGCATAGTAAATATTCAATAAATGTTAGGTATGATGATAATGATTGTGAAGGAATGGTGATGACTTAATTCTCGAATGAGCAGGCATCTGCCTGTGTTCTGATTTACTCATGAATGTATCTATGTGTGTCTATCTAAGATATACAAATAGTGCTCTGAAAACGAATAGGAAAAGATCCACTTTTCTTCGTGAATATAAATCCATGACTCAATTTTTTTTTTTTTTTTTTTAATGTCCTCCTGATGCCCCAAATCAGAAAAAGACACAAAGCTGGAAACAAGAATTGAATTGTAGTACTGGCAACCTCAGGCTGAGAATTTGTGTAGGTACTTTCAAAGACTGAAGCCAATAAGCCTATTATATTGCAAACATAAAAGACAAAGGTTTTTGTAATAAACACAAATTTAAAAGGGAAGGATTAAAGCATGAGTAACAAAGAAGAGGAATAATTATTCTGTGTGGGATAGGGGTGTAAAAGGATTACCACCCACCAGGCCAGCTCAAGAGAATAAATCTCAGTTTTCAGCAGCTGCAAGGCTGGTGATGCTGTAAATATTCACATAATATTTGTAAAATTAGAAGCCACTGTTATAGACACAAAAGAATGAAGTGCACACGTCATGATAAGTATATCAGTCAGAAGACAGTCAGAAAAACATTGGAAAAACAGAGTCCAAACTTTGCAGTACAAGAGAAGGTATTTAATAAAAGGAACTAGTTATAGGGTTTGGGGAGAGCTAAAAAAAAAAAAAAAGAAAGGGAAGGGTGAGTGACATTGCTACCTCCCTCAAGCTGGGAGATTATGGGGGATTTTACCTACAGACCAGAAACCAGGGCTGCCTCACCATACCTGGATCCACAGGGAGGCTCAGACCATGGAGATGTACCACTCAAAGCAACAGAGAGGGAGAAATACATCCTGGTATTTCCCCTCCTATCTCTTTCTAGTCTGCCAACAATGCAGACTCTCCCACTGGAAGAACCTATTTAGGAGTCAGCAAGGGAGCCTGAGAAAGCAGACATCAAGGGATGGTCATGTAATAGATCTGAAAGCAAACGAGCCAATGACCAGCGCAACAGACAAAAACTTACAGAATACAGTCATGCACCACATAATGACATTCCAGTCAACAATGGACTGCGTATATGACAATAGTCCCAAACAATTATAATAGAGCTGAAAAATCCCTATGGATGTCGTAGGCAACATGATGTTGTAGCCACCATGACGTGGTAACTGCTTTAATTTCATAGTGCAACACATTACTCATGTATTTGTGGTGATTCTGCTGTAAAGAAAACTACTGAGCTGCCAATTGTATAAAAGTATAGCATATACAATTATAGTAGTAGGCCGTACCATCTAGGTCTATGTAGGTGCACGTGATTTCATCATGTTTGCACAATGATGAAATCACCTCATGACAAAAAAGGTACCACTCCTTTCACTTAGAGTTAAAGGGAATCCTCAGTACAAAAGAGATGTCACCAATATGAGTTTTAATCAGGGAACCATTTAGAAATGCCATCAAGTTATGGCCTCTCCCCCTGCAAAATGTCACTGTTAAGATTGAGAATCTCCCAATATAATCACATTTCTTTCAACAAGTAAGAGCGTAAAAATGAAACCTATTTTTTGTGGCTCTTCTGCTCTTGGATTTCCTACACCTGGAAGAATTCAAAGAGAACACACTGGGTAATGTGTATAGAGGTTGGTCACCATTTTAACTAGCGTGGGATACTAAAAACTATGCAAATACCATCTAATAATTCCCAGATTTTATAAAATGAGGTCATTATAATATCAGGAAACTCAAAGGATACATTCTCAGAATTAAGGGATGCCCCCAGTACTACCCTGTCTTCACTTTTCTCATTTCATTACAGCCTGTGTAAAGTTTGCAGGACCAGCACAGAGTCACAGAGTGACTACATTAGATTATCTCACTGGGAGGTTCCCAAAAGGCCCATATTGACTGGTAAGACTGAGTGAGTTCCTACTCCAGGTCATTTGTATAATCTTGGACAATATAATCTCTGGTCTCGTTTTCCTTAGTCTGTGAAGATTGGGGTAGAACACCCCTTTTTTTTCACCAACCAATTCAATGTGAAAATCGGTACTGTGATAAAATACTGCGTAATGGAAGACTTTAATTTTTTCTTATTAATTATTTTTAATATCGTTTGATTGATAAATGTCAATTTATGATTTCAAAGAAAAGATAAAAAGGAGTATACAAAAAGAGTTTTCACATTATGCTGATGTTGGGATAAATTATCACCAACGCTGAATTTCTACAGAAAGTCAATAGAATGAGAGAGAAATTGTGAAAACAAACCATTTATAATATGCCTCTCTTATAAGCACGATAGCCTGCCTACATGAACTGAAAAGTGTAAGAAAGAATTCTGACCAATAAAGCAAAGATGAATGGGAGTGGAGTGTATTGCTTTCTGGTCTCATAATAGGAGGTATTTTGAATGCAAGTCCTACTCAGCTTTTCGAGTCCAAAGTTAGTGAGTTAGTGCTCTCGCCATGTGCTGCTTCAGAAAGATGCCCATGTGGTCACAGTGTGTCACCTGTAAAAAACTGCTCACCAACAGAAAATATCCTATTATGTTTACACACAGAGACATAGCAGCACTCTGCTGGTTTAATTTTCTCAAAAGAGGTTAAATGATGTTCTGTATTGTTTGACCTCAATAGAGGTTGTTAATCACCTTGAGGAAAAAACAACAACAAACAAACAAAGAAGCCAACTAGGCAAGGAAAAAAGTGATTCTTTGGTAATATTCGTACATTTTTCTAATATATTGGTGAATATACTCTTAGAGACATGGGAACATACATGACTGCCTGGAATAAAAGGGACAGAAGGAATAATCTTAGGTTGAAGAAAAAATTCACTTCCAACAATGTCTAGATCGCTTTCATTAACAACCACCAAAAAATGCTGTGAATGTGGAACTTTGCCATTTTCTGATGACCGTCCCCCTCAGATAGCCCTGACCCAAAACTTGAGATAGACAAAAGTAAGCAACGAACAACTGCACAGCACTTTGGAAGGGAGTCACCTTCGTGATGAGAACAGACAAGAGCCTAATACTCTCCACATTGGCCCAGTGACAGAGGAATTGTAAGCTTAAGCACATTTCAAGGGACACAAGTTACGTCAAGGTCCTTCAAAAGAGCGTGTTACCTGATGTGGCTGTGGACTGGACCATCTGCTGTAGGAAGGAGCACCTGAAGACTTGCTGGCCGAAGTTCTCTGAAACAGAGAAGGAAAAAAAAAAAAATATTTCATGCTGTCACTCAAACGAAATGCACTTTCTCTTTCTCTAAACAAATGATTTTGTCAGTGTCCATAGTTCCACACATTAGCACATCTTAGACTCTGTGTGAACTTAATCTTTCTGTTTCATTTCTTTTAACACATAGTCTCTACGCAAGTATAAGAATGTGGACACTATAGTCAAACATCTGGATCCAAGGCTCAGTTTATACTAGTTTTTAGACCCGGCGCAAATCACCCAACTGCTCTGTGCCTCAACTTTCTCTTTTGTGGACCAGAATAATAATTTTTAATACCACAGAATGCCTGTGAGGATCCAATATAATAATAGGAGGGAGGTACTTTGTACAGTAAAGTACTATACACATATAAGGCATCAATCCAACAAGGAGAAAATAAGGCACATTATGATAAGTTTCCACTTGAAACAAAACTGGTATACAAATATCCAAGTTAATATGTGAGGTCATTTGAGAGTTGGTTATTCTTGTTATATAAAAGACTCTTCATCTTAGGAAAGACCTGACCGCACCTTTGCTACAAGCTCCCTGGGCTTTGAAAATGCCACAAACTTCCTCGAGATTAGCTCATCCAAAACCATTCTTAACACCATATTTCTTTGCTTGCTTCTACCAAAGAGGCTAAAAAAAGACTACATACGTAATTTCTCAATATTCCTTCCCTCTAGTCCTGCCCAATGAGACATGAGTATAATTATGTAGAGGGGTGGGAGGAGTTCTGAGAAACCCTTTGCTTCTTGGATAAATCGGAAAAGATAAGGTTTGTATCTTCCCCATCACTCTTCTTTCTCTCCAAATATAAATATGGAGAGAAAAAACACTTAATAATCATAAGATTTTGGAAGTCATCATCGACTCATTTTTAAGACATCATGTTTCGAGAACAAAACTCATCATTGTTTCAAACAATATAGGTTTCTAAAATAACAATGCATTTTATACCTATTATCAGAAAATAAAGCTCTGGGATTTTTTAAATTTAGATGTAATCAATATGTAAGATTGTATACAGTTAAGGTGTACGATATGTTGACTCAACACATTTACATATTACAATATGATGACTACCATAGTGCTGGCTAACACCTCTACCATGTCACATAATTATTTCTTTCTTTGTGGTGAGAACAATTACGATCTGGTCTCTTAACAACGTTGAAGTTTATAACACAGTATTGTTGACTATAATCTCTAAGCTGTGCATTAGATCTCCAGGACTTACTTATCCACTAGCTGATAGTTTGTACCCTTGTATATTTTCCCAATTCCTACACCCTGCAGCCCCTGATGAATACAAATCTACTCTCTATTTTCACAAATTCAGCATTTGTAGAGTCTACATATGTGACATCATATGATACGATCTTTCACCGTCTGACTTAACACGCTTAGCACACTTGGGTTGTTTCCATATCTTGGCTATTGTAAATAATGCTGCATTAAACATGGAGTACCGATAGCTCTTCAATATTCTATTTTCATTTTCTTTGGATATATATTGAGAAGTGGAATTACTGGATCATATGGTAGTTCTACGTTTTAATTTTTTGAGGAACCCCCACCCCCAAACTGTTTTCCATAGTGGCTGCACCCATTCCCACCCACAGGGCACAAGTGTTCCCTTTCCTCCACATCCTCACCAACACTTGTTATCACTTGTCTTCTTGAAAGCTTTGTTTTATTTTTAAATCAAAACAAAATCATGGTCACCAAAGTCAAGATATGAGCACTGACATTCAAAAAACATTTTAAAGAAAAATGGCATGTGTGATCTGTAGGATATGACCCATTATTAAGAAACCTTGAAATGGGAAGGGCAGACGATTGGCACTTGTGAATTTGAATGCAACAATAACTCCATATGAAATGCACATCTATCCTCTCTTGATAAGTGTCACAATATTTTCGTGCCCACACTTAACGTTTTCCTAAAGGTCACACTGTGTGTCAGCACTAACACAAGTATAATTGACTTTAAAATGGTAATTGCAGGCTGTTGTGAGTCACACACTTCACGTACTTTCTAGTGCTAAGGATAAATGTAAAAGGCAAGGGAAACAACAAAACAACTGACCGATATTAATTACAAATTTCAGAGACATGACAATGTTCAGAATTGTACCATAATCTCTAATAGATGTGACTGTATTCAAAAATCAGTCTCATAGCACAAAATACAAAATCTGGTTGGGTTTCCTTGAGTGTGTTTTTGAATAAACTAGCCATAATGTGTGGTTTGGATTTCAGCCTAGACAAAAACAAACTCACCTGACAAATCAGTTAAGTAATTATTCATATCCACATTCTCTTCCTACTACCGTGTTTCCCCGAAAATAAGACCTAACCAGAAAGTAAGCCCTAGCATGATTTTTCAGGATGATATTCCCTGAACATAAGCCTGAATGTACCCTTTGGAGCAAAAATTAATATAAGACCCAGTTTTATTTTTGAGGAAACCCGGTAGTGCTCTTATCAACCAGTGGTTAATCAAAGGGCCTTACCCAGATCAGAATAATGAGGCATATTGGTTTAAAATGGAAGTCCTCTGACCCTAGGAATTTACAAATCTCTGGAAGTGGGATCCAGCATTTTATTTTAAGATATTGATATTAAATCTCAAAGCAAAGAAAAATCCCAGAATAATCCCAGCACACCCTTTCTACTGTTACATGCATTCATTGGAAGGACAATGATGATAAAAAGTAGAGACACGAAGACCTGAAGATATTATTGACAGCTGTTTTCTCTAAATGGATAAAATGAACTCTCAAATTCCAGAGAAATATTTCGTGAAATTGTGGAAAGACGCTTGGGGGAAAAGAATCTGATTTTTAATCTACAGACATACATTGAACCTTGAACCACGGTAGCCCAATTAAATGGTTGGGTATGAGTTTCAGGGTAGATATCCAACCGCTGCCCTTGGAAAACCTTCCTGAATACCAAGAATGGCCTGCTGCCCTTCTGGTATGTTTCCGACACATCTGTATGTACCCCTTATCAAAACTCCTATCACACTGCCTTGTAATTGCCTTCTAAATGCAGCTTCCTTTTGTAAACTGTACATTGCACAAGGTTATGGGGGGAAGAGGGGAGCAAGTTGGGCCTGGGTATTTACTCATGTAAGCAGGCATGCCTGTGGTTGGAATATAGTAAGTGCTCAGTAAACATCATGTTCATTAATAGTTTTAGTAAACGTCATCCTATTCAACTTTGGCAAGTATGAATAGGACACTGTTTCAATAAGAGACAATGGCGATGAAAGTTACATGTGTGAGAGCAAACATAAAAACTGGTAGGATTTCAGAGTCCTGAAGTCTCCTGTAATTTCTTAGAAAGTGCAGCACTCTTGACTTAGACTTAAAGATATTGGAATGCAGAGTTCCTTGAGATGACTTCATACAAAACATCAATTGCTAAAGTAACTACCGGAAAAAATAAGGAAATGGCCGACACCACTCTGAAGTTGAGAGTATTGGTTAATAGATACATGTTATACCACATGAAACATCTCGAGAATACTGTGAGGTCACTTTGAAAGAACTAGGTCATATACAAAAGCAGAGAGAAGCTAAAAGATAAAGAAATGTTAAGACTAAAATATTTACCCTACTTTACATCTTCTCTCTCTCCATTCTCCCCATAGAGAAGGGAGTTCAGGAGGAGGAGCATGTAGAACATTTTAGTAACTAAAGTATGTGGGACGTGCTACTAAGAAGCTTCCCTTTTTAACAGAGTGTTGTGTTAAACAAAGGAAAGAGACGCGCTATGCAGAAACCTGGAGGACAGACCGAATCCAATGGCAGTTCATAATTGAGTAAAGCTGCCAGATGCCGCAGCAAGACTGCCAGCCAGCCACTCAGCCTCTGTACTCCATCCCACAATTGTCCTTTACTTGGCCAGCTTCCTCCAAGTCTAATTGCCCATCACCATAAGACAAGGAATTTGGGGAACATGCACATTTTTCGTAGCTGGAGTTTTTCCTGCCTTAAGCCTTGAGCATGTTTGAAGTACAAAAATGAAAAACCAATATATAGGGATAGAAGGGGCCAACTGGACCCTGCTTTAATGTTAAATGTTAAATGCATTTAACATTTTAGCACAGAAAGTCATTGACGACGATAATCCAGGAACCGACATGGGTTATTCAGACTTAACTCGGGATGACAGACATAACTTTTGGGATCATAATTCCAGATGAAAAATCATGTTTCCATTCCCAATGAGATTTGTCATGCAAGAAACAAGATCAAAAAGGCAAACCACCTAGACAGCAGTAACATTTTTGATAAGGTATGGAGAGCTGACTCAAAAACCTTTCTTCCAAGGCAAGAACCTTTGCAAAATACAAGTGGGAAAGGCTTTACCCACACACACCTTAATAAGTAGCTACCAACGTCACATGTAAGTATGCATACCAGGCAAGCCAAGAAAAGGAAATTGATAAAGATAAAAGGGTGTGGAGTGAAGTCTCTAATAAGTTTGCTATTGAAGGAACAGCATGATTTCCTCATCATAGTTGTGATAGCCTGGACTACAGATTCCAATATGTGTTGCTACATCTATTCAGCATTTACTGAGGGCCTATACTGTTAGTGTCCAGGAAATAAGGTACAGTCTCCACCCTTCTTATCCTTTATAAACGCAATCACAGAAAACTACCCTCATTTTAATACGAAATTAATGAGCTCAGTTAAGGAATCCCAGAACTCTGAACCGAACTAGCTCAGCCAAAGGAGTTCTATCACATTCCTAATGCTAAGAAGATCCTAAAAGTTGGGTAAGAAATGCTACATAAAAGTTGACCTAAATCTCTCCAGTTTCAATAAAAGCCCAGTTTATTAAGGTGTATGACAAGCAGCTCACATATTCTCCCTCTCTTTCTAATGTTATGCATCCTTTGGAATTTTTTTCTCTATTAAATCAACTGGTTTTATTTAACCTTTCTGTGTGCCCTAGTTTCTATCCTGTTAGTCATTTCACTGTCTTCCTCTGGGCCACCTCCCAAATTTCCATGCTCCTTCCTCTGAAGTTGTGAAATCTGGAAGTGGGTGAGTTACTCATTTTGTCCTTAATCCATTACAAAATGCAAAATGAAATAAATCTAAGCTAGCCTCAATGCAAAAAATAAAAGGGAGAAAATCTCAATACAATTAAGTACTAAAGGTTGATTTAGCAACTATATTCAAAAGGCTTTGCCTCTTGGTCTGATTTATTTTCCAGTGATGGAGGAGAAATAAATGAGTCTTGTTCAGGAGACCTAACCAAGTCTTTGTGCTTTGCTTACAAAAAGCAGATGTCGAATAATACAGACTTCGTCTTCTTCTAGGAGTTAAGACGCCCTATGTATTTACCAAAGTCAAAATGGTGCCCCCAGGGTTTTTATTTGCTAGTTCTTTGTCCCCTCACTGTAGTTTAACTTTACAAGCATTTTGTTGCATACACAGTATGGGCAAAGCACTCTACTAGCAATAGAAGTTACAAAGATGAATGAGATTCTCCTCAGAGAGGCTTTTTCCTCCCTTCCCCTCTCCCATCCTGCCCCAAAGAACCACATACAATCCCACCCACTGTCATTCTTTATCCCATTACCCTATTGTCATTTCTTCACAGCTCCTGTCACTATCTGAAATTATCTTGTGCATGTATTTGCTTTGTTGTACATGGTTCATGTCCCTCACTAGAATGTTTTCAGGAAAGCTTGTCCTTTTTACCACTTTTTTTTTTATTTTTAAAGATTTTATTGGGGAAGGGGAACAGGACTTTATTGGGGAACAGTGTGTACTTCCAGGACTTTTTTCCAAGTCAAGTTGTTATCCTTTCAATCTTAGTTGTGGAGGGTGCCGTTCAGCTTCAAGTTATTGTCCTTTCAGTCTTAGTTGTGGAGGGTGCAGCTCAGCTCCAGGTCCAGTTGCCGTTGCTAGTCAACCTTGTGGTTGAGAGGACGGACTCCAACCAACTGAGCCTTTCGGGAGCTCAGTGACAGCTCAGCTCAAGGTGCTGTGTTCAATCTTAGTTGCAGGGGGCGCTGCCCACCATCCCTTGTAGGAATCAAACCAGCAACCTTGTGTTTGAGAGCACGCACTCCAACCAACTGAGCCATCTGGCCACTCGGGAGCTCAGTGGCAGCTCAGCTCAAGGTGCCATGTTCAATCTTATTTGCAGGGGGCGCTGCCCACCATCCCTTGTGGGACTCGAGGAATTGAACTGGCAACCTTGTGGTGGAGAGCCCACTGGCCCATGTGGGAATCAAACCGGCAGCCTTCGGAGTTAGGAGCATGGAGCTCCAACCGCCTGAGCCACCGGGCCAGCAGACCACTTTTTTAACCATAACTTTTACTGTCATGCACATAGCAGTGCTTCAGTATTGAATGGATGAATGAATGAAGAGACTCAGTTTTTACCCTCAAAAAGTTTACAGTCCAGTGAAGGAGATTAATGCATATACAATTCTATTGCAGGAAGGAGTGTCTCTCCTTCTACCACATTTGCAGGCTGTGCAGGTTGTTCCCTGCATGAGGAAGCCATTCAACACAAAAAAATGATACATTGGTAAATTGCAACACTTTTCCAGCAGAACTAGTAAAGTGCCTTGCTGTAACAAAATTGGTATAATTTTCCAACAAGTGGAAAATATCTTAGAAATGTTACCTTACTCTCACTTACAGAAAGGTGCTCTGTAGGTAAGCAATGGTCTTGGATGTGCAGAATTGATTTTAGGTCCACTTTCCTGGCCTCGGGCTTTGAGTTTCCTAGGTCAGATGCGAGGAGTAAAGGCATTAGAGATTATTGCACCAGCAGATGCTGTTTTAAATAATCAAACTGTGGTCTCCAGGCTCCAAGGGGCCTCCAATGACCTCTGCTTCCTGATATTCACACCATTTTGTAGTCCCCTCTACAATGTATCAGGGTTGGAATATTTGGCCAATAGAATACAGTAGAAATAATTTTATGTCTCCTCCTAGATTAGGTTATAATCTTGGCCATGGTTATGCGCTCTTGGATCACTTACTCTAGGAGAAGCCATATCATGAGCCACTATAGAGAATCCCACATGGTGAGGAATTGGAACCTCCTGCAAACAGCCATGTTAGTGAACTTGGAAGTTGATCTTCAGTCCCAGTCAAGTCTTCAGAGACTGCAGCCTTGGCTAATGGCTTGACTGAAACTTTAACAGAAACCCTGACCCAGAACCACCCAGCCAGTTTGCATACTTCCTACCCTCAGAAACTGTGCAAGGAAATCAATGTTTGTTGTTTAAATGCTAAATTTGGGGGTAATTTGTTACACAGCAATAGATAATTCACCTCATTAGCAGAGAAACTATTCACCTCTGACTATGATACAAGTAAAAGCCTGTAGAAAGCATATGATCCTGTGAATCATACCTAAGGGAGAAGAAGACATTATTCTCTTGAATTATGGAAAAAAGAAGTTTCTGGATTTTTTTTCCTCCTTTAGATCTTTAAAAAAAATTAAGTACCTGAATTTTCACATTGTTATTTAATGTGTCTTGCAGTCACTTTCTTCAAGGAGACAGAGCATTCCCTGAAGACGTGAGCACAAGGTAACCTCCACCTCCCTTCCTGCACAAGACTAAAAACAGTGAACAGGATGCTGAGTAAATAAATAATAAGCTTCCTGTTATCGTGCAGCTTTCTGTGTAACTCAACTTGATCTTGCCATAGCTTACAAAAAAGAACTGATTCACCTTAGCTACTAGGCTCGATCTGCCACTCCACGTGCCACTCCACGTCTCGGAGAAATAGAAATCCTCCCTGGTAGCTGCGTAACAGGGCAGTGTATGAGTTCTGCTTTCAAGTACTGAGGGGTGTGGAGCACACACAGACTTACAAAGAAAGCTTAAGCTGACTCAGTGTCCCCCCAATCTGGGCTGTACAGAAACTGGACACACAGAATGCACTACTGAAAAATGGTTCCTTAGTCAATTTTTGGAAAAGCTGTATTTCCCATGTGATCCAACACAGGTGTCTACAAAATTTCTCTAAATATACCATACATTAAATATTTTAGGCTTTGTGGGCTATATGGTCTCTTTCACAACTACTCAACTCTGCCATTGTAGCATAAAAGCAGCCATAGACAATACATAAATCAATGACTGTGGTGCATTCCAATAAAACTTTATTTGCAAAGACAAGCTTGGGTCAGATTTAGTCTACAGGCTGGAGTTTGTATATTATTCTTGTCTCTCATTGGAATGTTTAAGTACCAGAAAAGCAGAAAGGTAAACACTGCTCTAATCCCTCTCTTGAAGAATTACTGGACATTTTGGCACATAAAAAACAGAGAATTTCAGGTCCAAAAACCCAACCATGGGTCGATTTGTTTAACCCAGCTTCCCAATGTTATTTGTCTAGAGAACCTATGTACTTATTTAACAATTTATCTTCTGCCCTGTCCTCCCCTCTCCTACAACTTTGCCCTCCTTTCTTCTCTCTCTCTCTCTCTCTCTCTCTCTCTCTCTCTCTCTCTCTCTCTCTCTCTCTCTCCCTCCACCCCCCATTTTCTTATTGAATATTTATTAATTTCTCAGGGATCAAATTTCCATAGAAAATACCTGAAGAAATAATGAGCTACCTAATTTGTACTGTATATCAGCCTGAGTGAAAAATTTGATTCCAAATCTCTGATTCCTCAGAGAACTGGTTTGGAACTTGGCATGCCAATAAACACTTTAAGCAATACCTTGATTTTCATACGTGCGATAAACACAAAGATAGAAAACTTAAAAAGTGTTTGCTTTTTTTGTGTTTGCTTGTTTTGTGGAAAATTGGTTGATTGGCACATTTTTTTGTATCCTCCACCTCCCTTCACTCTCACCCCACAAATGATTGCTACTTTTGGAACTTGCAGTATGGAAAATATCATGGTAGGAAGTTATGGATTGGATTATAACCTCCAGAAAATATCAAGGCACTAACATATTTAGAACTTACAACTCAAAGTTGGTTTCATTGGCCAAAGTAACAAAGCAAAGATTTCTGGCAAAGTGTCTTAGAAACTTGTAAAACACATAGAGTGGTGTCAGGCCTTGTCAGAGTTCTATTAAATAGAAGAAACCTGAAATTGTCTCATGAGTAGCCTGTGATTATCAGTGACCATTTGTCCAACAGACCAATCCTGGTAAAATGTGGGAGGGGACTCACACCAGGCTGTGAATACCACGGGACAGGGATCATTTAGAGGCCATGGTGGAGGCTACCTGCCACATATGGGGGAAAAAAAATCTGGGAACTTTTTTGTTTTTTCCCTCCTGAAACTGATACTGATGATGTGGCATTAACCAAAGTCATTTCTGCTCATCTGTAAATTGGGGAGGTTGAACTGAAGTCAAACTTCCTGTGAAAATGTGAGTCTAGCGACATTCATATATTACTTTATATACTCTCAAAGCATTTTCATATTAATGATGCCACACGGTAGACAATGTGACATGGGAAGGATCTGGTCACAAGCTGGCTAGAACCCAGTTTCTCAGAATGGGGCTACCCCTAAGCTGAAATTCCAACCCCATTATTTTTTTCCCCTCAAAGCCATGAGAATCCTCAGGCTGGTCAGACTTCCCTGAGCTCAGTTACCAGAAATGCATTACAATTCACACGGCTTTTCAAAGCCTCAGGAGGGTGATAGCAGTTGCTGAATTTTAAGAGTGGTTTAATCGGCCATCCCTCAAGTTAGAGACTCCTCCTTCTATGTCCCAGAGACTTTCTTTCATCACCCAGAAACATGTAACTCACAGATTTCCGCCATATAAACATGCCCCGGGACACTGCCTAGGCTTCCATTCGTACCCTGGGATTTCTTCCTGCCTTTTCATCTTTATCAGGAAACAGAGCTGGAGAACCAAGTTCTCCCCTGCAAAAATAGCACCCGATGCCACCTCAGCTGCAATGAGCCTCCCAAACATGGGCACCTGTGCCATGGCTCTGATCTGACCATTTAGCTGTGGGTAGTGAAGAGGGCACGGCCACAGCTGTCATAACAGATTGGGCTTGTCCGCCATGCTAATTGCCACGTACAAAACACCTTTCGTATGTGCATTTTCCAGGATGAGTGTGTTTACAAGTGGAAAACTTTTGAACTCTTTGCTATGTGACTAAATGGAATATGTCAGAAAGAACACTTTTATGACTCTTCCTGAAAATCATCATGTCACTGATCGTTTTTGTGGGCATAAAAGACGTAGAACAGTAGAAAAATGTCCTTCAGTACCTCCCCTCCCAGGAAACTAAAGATTTTATAATTCTTAAAATAAGGAAAAACTGAACTGTGAAGCTTAAAATGTTATATAGAAATAAGTAACTGTATTTCATTAAACTACTCATGAGTAAACTGGAGGTGAAGTTAATTTAATTCTTCCAAATACAGCCATCAATTTAGGAGAATTTTGTTGCCACCTGCATTGTTTAAAATTTTTTTTTTTTTAAATATGGGAGGAGAGAGGTGAGGTGGAGGATTGAGCCTTCTTTTAAGAGAATAGGATTTAGGGCCAGCACATGTAAAAGCATTCACAAGCATTACATCAGAAAAAATCAAAAAATTAACCACCCAAGGCAATGTATATTTAAGTGGAATAAATTCCAAGAAATTGTGGAAAGGCTGCCCTCTTCAGACACACGATTTTGGGTGTTTTTTTTGTTTGTTTGTTTTTAAGTTGCTATAGATTTTTCTATTTAAGTTTCTCTATAGGGGAAAATGGAGTATGAGGCAATGTATTTTTAAATCTGAGCTTTACTCTCATAAATAAATGTCAAACAGTACATGGAAAAAATATTATTAAGTACCTAGTGTTCCTGTCTGGACTTGCCTAGAATATGTATCTTATAAGTAAATATTCTACATGCTTCTTGAAGAAGCATCTAAGCAAGCTTTAAAATCCTGAGAGGTAATTAATGGAGCTGTCTGGGACTGAATTGTTTACCTCAGCTGTCACGTATTGAAGTGCATTCAGTATAACCACCTGAAGTCACAATAATTGGCTTTCATGTCATTAGAATTTTTAATAGCCATGATGAACTCTACTCTTATTCCACACAAAACTCTTGTTTTCTGTTTTATTCCTGTCATTCTGGACAACCTGAAATGACAATTAAGAGTTCTGTCAAAAGGTACTGTGCATTATTTGGGACCTTAGGAAGGCACTAATTCTGCTATCAGCAGAGTTTCCTTAGAATATTCTACAGACAGGTCATAAGGAGAACCAAGTGGAAAATTTCATTTGAAACACAACTTGTTTCTCTACATTTCTTAATCTGGGCTTCCCCACTCCCCTCCAATGTTTACTTTTTAAATGACCAAATGTAAGCTATGAGTCTAATATAATGAGATGGATTCCAAGAACCACACTCAAAACGCAATTTCAATTCTTCATAGTCAGTCCAGAACAAATCAGAGCAAAACATTACCAACAATTCTGAAAATATCCCCATTGTATCATCTTCTGCAAGAAGCACAGGAGGAAATTTACTTTGCAAAGTAGCCTCTTTGGCTTCCTAACTACAATGAAAAGAGAAGGCACGTGATATACTCAAGCAAAGGTCATTGGAGGGGGAAATTCTAAATATCATTTTTGAGAAATAGTTGTTTATGAATATCAAATCGGAGTCTGTAGGAAAATGGTGTGTGGGGCCCTGATAACTACTGATTTACACAATACTTGACATGTAATATACATGTGCGTTTTTTCAGAGGGGCATAAATATAGAACTAACTTGTTTATAATTTGAGGTGACTGGGCTGAAAGGAAATGTGCGCCAGCATGTTTCTCTCCTCTGACTTCTAACATTCAGTTTCATGTATAATTGATGGACTACAATTTTTACGATGGTTAAAATAAGAGTAAATAAATTATGAGGATTTAAAATATCATCCATTTGCCAGGAACACTTGGTTTTTCTTTGAATGGATCGTAAACAATTGCCATTCTGAAGGCATTTGTAGCAGACAAGCAATTTCTTTGGCTTCTTGTGCTCCCCGATTACTCAGATCCAAAGCTGAGATTGGAAGAGAACCAGACTTCAAACATGACCCGTGCTTTATATATATGCATAGCTTAAATTCATAGTATTGGGGCAGAAAAGCCAGCATAATACCAAATGCTGAACTCAGGTTATGCCTATACACAGGGATAAAATGAGGAAATTTCAAATGGAGCTAACAGAAGGCACTTTTTAGTCTAGAGCAAGGCCTTGAGGTGGAGAGAAGTGATTTCAAGTACAGGCATATTTGCTTAGTTCAAATTCTGTAAAATTATACTGTGTACATGTATCCAACTATAAATGCTGCATACACACGTATATAAATTTATAAACTTGTGCAGTTCATATATATATATATACATATAATATTAAAAGTATGAATTATGAATATATTATATAGTATATTATAAATATGAATGTGTTTATGCATTATTTACATTCACACCTTATTATTTTATTTATATATTATAAATATGTACATTTATTGTTATATACAATATGTAAGTATAATAATATACTACATATTATACATATATATTACATATCAAACATAAATTAAATATATGATGTATTAAATATAAATATATATTGCACATTAATGTGCATATCACATAATTATATCAATATATTGCATATTATATAATGCAATAAAATTATACTACATATTATATATATTGTATATAACTTTCTGCATAAGTATATAAACAAATCCATAGATATTGAACTTAATTTGGAATTTAAGAGATTTTCAAAAGTAATTTTAATTGTGTGTGATTTCTAACTTCCACAAGGACTTTAGAATGAAAATGCTTTCATAAGAGTCAATACCACCATATCTATTATCAATGGAACATTTCACAAGCCTTCCTCCTCCTACAGAGGTAAACACATCTTTAACATTGCGCTCAGGAACGCCATACAATTTCAGATCTAAGACTGATTAGTTTTTCAAATTGGTATTGGCTATCTTGGCCTTGGTCTACTAACTATTTTAAATACAACTATATAGTATAATCATTGGTGTCTCCATTGTAAAGTGTAGTAAAAGAAACACCAAGTTACCCCGGGTATGTGAAAAGGTGAATTACTGGGTAATGTTGGAATAAGCCCACTTGATGAGCAGGTACTGTAACCACTGGACCTCCCAGCCTCTCCAGGTCTCTGTGCTTTGATTGGCAAATGGTAAGAGGCACCACATTATGCTCAAGATATCAGCGCAATCATTTTAAAAGGCTCTGGAAACCCCTCTTCCCTCACATGCACAGTAAATAAGCCAGCATCCACGCCAATTTTCCCTCACAGACAAACCATTACCAGCTACTGTTACCATGGCACAGACACACACCAGGGAAAACCCACACACACAGAAGTGTCGTTTTTGTGATTAACTGGTAGAATCAAAAGGAGAAAAAACTAATAGAGCCAGAGCTCAAGCCATGCACAGCTATCTGTCCCATATGAACAAAATATTCATAAAAATAAACAGCGCATGGAGCCAATACGGCAAATTTCAGACATGAGCATGTTTTCATAATCACTTATCAAACTGTGGAGGAAAAAAGATGTCTAATGTGTCATCCTCTCATGCTTCGCTGTCTACTTTGTGGCTTCATTAGTGAGAGGGGAGAGGCCACTCTCTCTCAAGGGGAACTTCACAGCTTTACCACGAGCCAGGAGGTGTGTGAGCAACAGTGTGTATGTGAAGGTCCATTTTTGTTCTGGTGCCCCATACAACTCCTTTAATCACCAAGGCAAAACTACTCAAGTCTGGCTATAAAGAAAAGTCCTGCAGCTGCATTGTGGAAGGGAGCAGCCAGATTTCCTGAAAGAGCTAGCAGCACCTGTCTTTCAGCTTGCTACTCCAAGCTTTCTTATCACTGTGCTAGGTCCAAGGTCCACGCATAATGTGAGACTCAGAATACTGCAGCTAGAAATATCCATAGTGGGCATCTGTTGATTTGCTTGTCCAGGTCCCATGCTCACATGCTTTTATAACAACAATGTATTCTTTTGGGGAACGCCTCACCCCTACTACACTTAGTTCAGGGGCCTTGTCTTCCAGGTAACCTGAGCAGGCCAGGCAGTTCTTTACCAAGAATCTGAATCTTGAGTGGAACGGCCCAAGGACATCCTCACGGAAGGCGCTGGAGAGACCATTTATGAGTTCCCTTCACCATCCTAGGTCCCTGGAGCCTCCCTCCTTGTTGCCTTTTCCAAGCACTGGAAACTCACTGTTTTCTTTTAAATGTAATCCTCTGACCTATCCTATATCCGTCCAATAAATTCCATTTTGCTTAAGGATTAGTTTCTCTTGGCTTGAAATCAAAGTACCATAACTGATACAGAACTTTATCCATTGCCTTGTTTCCAATTTCTTTTCCACTCTTCACTGCACACTATTTATCACATTCTACTCATCATGTTTGATTATTTTCTCTCTACATATATACTTTATAATATATATTACGGTATGTTATATTCTACTATATTACATTCTACTATTTTACACTCTACTGTATAATGCTAGACCACATTTTCTCATCCTTAAAACACCCTAATGGTATATATATTACTGTTGCAATTACACTGGAGATGAGGAGGTATAATAATTGAAGCTCCCAGAGGTTAAGATGGCAGTGTACCAGGATAACCTGAACCACAGATTTTGTTAAAGCACAGATTCCCAACGCTGATGCCCAGATGCTGACCCAGTGGTTCTGAGAGGGGTTCTGGCAAGTCACTTTTCTAACACCTTCCCGGAAGATGATGTTGCTCAGCTGGGACCATATAGTGAGTAGCCCTCAATTAAGTTAAAACTTCTCAAACTCCAACATGCTTACAAATCACCTGCGGAATAGGTTCTGATTCAGCAGGTCTGAGGTGGGGCCTGAGACGCTGCATTTCTAACAAGCTTCAGGAGATGCTGATGCTGCCAGATCACCCTGAGTAGCAGGGATTACATGACTAGCCCAGATCACATACTCGGTACCTGCCACAACGTCACCTTGATTTCAGGTTTGACTTGTCTTATTTATTCCATTGCCTCGCCTAAGAAAACCTGGTCTTGACAGATGAGAAACCTAAAATCCAGAAGATCACACAACTTGACCAGATCACACAGCTGGTTATTTATATATTTTACAGGACACAACCCCGATCTTGAACAACCAGCCCACGGCTGATTTCTTCTTTAGGGTTCAATATTCAAAAAGAACTGTATCTCCATATCCATTCTGTATTAAATCCTGACAAAAACACTAAGAAATTGCCAAGGCCAACACTTGTTCCCATTTCACAGATGGGACAGCCGAGTGAGGTGAGGTGCAAAGGAGAGAAAGGACTTGTATGCAATCACTCACCTAAAAGATGCCAAAGCTTGGCCTGGCCTAAAGCGATTCTAATGCCAAGTGCAGTGTTCCCATCACCTACGACAGACCCTCCCAGATGTGACAAGTCACATCCTTACTCTGAAAAGAAGATGGGAGAAGCCCATACAGCTAATCAGGGTAGCCCAAGACTCGAGACCAAGCATCAGAATGAATGTCCACTAGCCCTGTCTGGCTCTTAGAGGCATTTTCTCTGGCCTACACTGGGTGTGCTTGGTTTGTTGGTCAGTCAGTTACCTATGTTTCAATATTGAGAAAATTTACATTATAATCCCGGATGAAAACTGAAGATCCGGCAACACAGAGTCCAGATTCTCTCACACTATAAAAATCAACTCTGGTTGTGAGTGCAGGAATTTGGGGCACAGTGGTCATTAAAGCAGCCGCATGGTCCGTCACGAAGACTTAATATGATCTAAAATAAACCGCTGCCCCTTGTGCTTCAATTCCTCACCATCCCCAGTCAGCCTGCATCCAGGAAACCCCGTAGGTAGTTTGAGGTCGGATGGCTGCAAAAAAACTGGAGATCCACAGGCCGGGGCACTTATATGTCAACATTTCCCTGGGATACTGAACAGGAAGGTACAAAGCTGAGCCACATCATTAGGAAAAAAGAATCTGTGAAAGTAGTGAAGAAGAAAAAGCCAGAATACATGCCCCAGCTTTTGCTGTTCCATGAAGGAGGCCTCTCACCTTTGAAGGACAGCTGAGCTCCTAGATGCTCCCCTTTCATCAAACACAAGTTGCTAATACCGCTTAAATAACCGCAGCATCCCCATGCATCCTGAAGTTGTAGTACCTTAACTGGTGACTGTTTGCTGCTGGTTTCTGGAAAACTCTGCCTTTGTAAAAAAAATTCATTTTCTCTACTCTCGTGGATTAGTGATCCCTGTTGCACACAGCCAAGTGTGTTCCTGAATGAGGCCAAGGATCCAGCTGGCAAAATCCTGCTTTAGCATAATTGTAAATCGCCGAGTCAACATAATGCCACTCTTGTGTTTAAATTACCGAACAATTAGAAATATGTGGGGTGTAATTCCAGGCCGAGTCCAGGCCTGTATGCAGCTCATTCTTGTGGTTGTTCAAGAGCAATAGAAAGCATATCCAGAAGTAGATTGGGGGCATAGTTTCGGGGCAATAAAATGTATGTGAGGAATTTAAACACTGACATCCTCTTTGTTTAAGACAAAAGGTTTGCCTGTAATTCATGTAATTCATCGCACCTTTAAGACCACAGTCACATATATATTTTGAGAGTCAGCCCTGAGAGGAAACAGCCTTACCCTCTAGTGTTCTGCTGTCTCCTTGCAGCCTGAAGGTAGAAATAATGAGCCTGCAGAAGGGAGTGACAGATTTTATCTGGAAGACACTGACCCGAATGACTCCATTAGCATTGTTCCAAATGAAAAGTCGCCCTCCCTCTATGGGGATCGGTGGGGGCTGCCGGGGAGACAGGAGGCAGCTTCCATTTGGAACCAGATCCTTTCCCAGAACCAAGGACATGTTGTGCCCTCACCCCCACGTCCCCCAGAAGCCAGGCCCTATCTATTTCTGTGCTGCTTGCCTGCAACAGAATAAAAGCCTCTCAAATCCAGCAGTACTGCCTGCCCCCTCCCTGCTCTAACTGGAATCCATAACCCCTTTCGGCCCACTTGATGGGGGTCCAAGCCAACCAATGTGACTGAGGCACTCCAGCCCAGCCCCACAGTTTATCATTCACCAATTTCTCTTCTGGGATCCTTTTCTTATCAAAGCCATTTGTCCTCCCCAGAAATCTGCGTTTCCAGAGAAAACCATCCTTTGCAGTTCTGAACCAGGGAGGGAGAGGGAGAGGAAGCAAGGAGTGGGGATGATGAAGGGGAGGAGATGGTGGCTGCACATGCACATACACACCCACACATGCACACACAGACACACACGAACACACAGACAGACAGACACTGCATCATAGAAGCCTCCTCGTTCCACAACGTGAAGACATGCTAAATCTGAGATGAGAGTTCATTAGACTTTCACTTTTTCAGTGCCAGGTATTTTTGCATTCAGAGATGCTACTGCTGAATAAGTTTGCAGTCAGACATGGCGATGGTTCCAAATTTTCCCACTTACTTATTGTGGAACCTTGTACAAGTGTAAGTAACTTGCTTAAATACCTTGGAGGTTCTCAGTTTCTTCATCATCAAAATGAAGATATTGGTTTCTACTTTGCAGAATCATATTGTAAATGAAATGCAACTATACACCCAGAACAGTGTCTGATGCATGCAAGCAGTTGCGTAAATGTGGCCTAATTATAATAATAGTAATAACAATAACATTGGAAGAAGCTCTATAAAGGCAAAGTCAAGAATTCCACATGCAGACGTAGCCCCTAGGCACTACAGGTGAGATTCCTGCTGCCATCTCTCCATATCACCAAGTGAAAGTTTTCTCAAGCTCTCTTCCTCCCCAAGGACTGTTTTGGGAAGCCCCACGTTGCTAGACTTCATGACTGAGCTGTGGTAACAGCTTGAGAATCCTGACTGACAGTTCCATGGCATGACTGGGTAGTGGGAACACTCTAGGTAGTTCCCCAAGCCAAGATGGCTCCTCACTCTAAGGAGAGTCTCAGTATGTTAGAACATGCTGGAAAACACAGAGTCAAGAAAATACCTCTTCCAGGAGCATTATTTTTACTTGGTAAATAATTTAAAAAGTAATTTTCAAATTACAACAAACATGGATATAAACAGAATAAGAAGAGGGAAAAAAATCACAAAAAAATAATTTAAAATATAAAACT
The DNA here is from genome assembly GCF_004115265.2 of Rhinolophus ferrumequinum. Classification (NCBI taxonomy): domain Eukaryota; kingdom Metazoa; phylum Chordata; class Mammalia; order Chiroptera; family Rhinolophidae; genus Rhinolophus; species Rhinolophus ferrumequinum. The sequence continues at coordinate 21,094,677 of NC_046300.1, forward strand.
TCAGGAGAAATTCAGGCTTAGCAGGATATTCTGGCTCTTGGAGGAGGAAGTAGGCAGGTTCTGTCCTTTGCCCTTAGGCATATTTCCTTCCTGGGAAATATGCACCCTGTCCCCACTCAACCTCAAGACAACAGCTAAGGTAGATGTTATTACTGCTATTTCACTGGTGAAGAATCAGGCACAATTAATCTGCAGCGACAGGAAAGAGATGGGTGGTTTCCTAAGGCCAGGATCCGAGGAACTGACCACAAAGGGGCACAGAGGAACATTTTGGGGTGACAACTATTCCATATCTTGATATTTTGATAGTAGTGATGGTTACACGTCTGCATACATTTGTCAAAAAAATATACTGAATGCCTAAAATAAGTATAGTTTATTGTATGTAAGTATAGCAAAATATAACTGATTTTTAAAAACCTCCAGATTTTTTAAACTCTTAGTTTTTTCATTAATGTAAAGGGGGCTGTTGACTCTGAATCCAATTGCAGGAAAAAGAAACTGGGCTCCATTAGAAAGTAGAAGAACATTGTGGGGATGGGAGGGACAGAGATAAAGTGGAGAGGGTGGGGGACGGGGAGGAACAGTGCTGAACCATAAGGAGCAATTTAGACACCTGGGGAGAGTCCAGAGAACCTTCGTTTCAGGGGAAGAAGAGACAGGTAAGAGGAGGAAGAAGAGGAAAAGGGGCTGGGGCACTGGTCCAGTGAGCAGAAAGGGGGTGGGATGAGGGCCTTGGCATGCAGAGTAGTTCAGTAGAAGAGAGGTATGTGGACACAGAGGCATATCCGGACACTGCTTCTAGTTCTCTAAGCCATCCAGGTGGCACCTTCTACACTTCACGACCCTGGGGGCCAGGTTTCTGGGCCTCTCCTAGTGCTGCAAAACTCCAGCCTGGGTTTCAAAGCCCTGAATACGCAAACTGTCTCTTCCTTTGACTCCATGGGCCATTCTCCCGGCTTCCCTTTGCAACAATATCCTGCCAAGTGTGACTTTACCAGGGGGTTCCATACTTAACTTAAAAAGACAGACTTATTTTTAGCTCCTGACAAATCCCTAAGGTTTTTCAATTGGAAGGAAAGACAAGTGACTAGGCTTCCTTTGGCTGTGGGAGTGGGGGTGGGGAGGAAAGGGACAAAAAGGAACAAGAAAACCAACCTGAAGTTTGTTGCAATGTCACTTTTTGTTTTTCAATGTTAATTTGGAAATTTGCTTTAACTTGCTCTGAGCCTTTTCACAGAAATATAATACACTGAACACTGACGTGTTTTAAAAATACTGGCGCACTCTGGTAACCGTCTGTCACTCTTTGCAGCACACAGCAATTTAAAATTATTGGAGCTCTTAAATTAAGTGCTTAAATTTGAAGGTGATCACCACTTTGAGCATGTGGATTGCACAGCTATCTCAACTATAACAGTGCTTCAATTTTCTTTAAGCAGGTCATTTTGGGGAGCGATAAGAGAGTCTGATTGCCCAGCATGCATTGATTTAAAACTACTGGAGTCGTCAATTCATTTCTACAAGCACTTCTGTTTGGGTGCAATCTTGCTCTGACGGCTTAAATTGGGCCAAATTGGTCTATACTGCACATGCCCAAAACACTAATGTATTTTGGTAATCTGCCTTTCTGGAGGCAAAATTCACAATCACTTCTGGCTAAGCCAAAAACAGCACACCAGCAGATGTATTTGCCTTTCAAAACACAAGGTCATCTAGGTGGGATTTTCTGTGTGTCTAACATCAAAAGCAAATATAAAGGGAGCATATATACATATTGGCTTTCCAGAGATATTTGGCCCAACATACTGCATTCAATTTCTCAAAAATAATATGAATTTTATCAGAATGGAATGCCTGTTGTAGAATTTTGTGTCCTTGCTAGAACCCACAAGTTAACATTTTATTGCATCTGTAAACCTCAGATGTCACCAGGTTTTGCAACCTGACTGTACATAGGGAACAAAAAAGTTCTTCTCAAATTAAATATACCCTAGTCAAGTTACAAGAAAAGTCAATAACAATAATAATAATAACTAATAACTAAAATTAACTAAAGAGTGTTAAGAAAAACACCTAATGGACAAAATGTCTCATACAACAGATCTCAAAGCATCAAGAATTCCAACTTAAAGAAGCATTGCTCTTAAAAATAAGTATAGAAATGCTGATTCGACTACAACAAAAATAATAATAGCTAATATGCATTGAACATTATGTATTTACTTTATGTAATCCTCATCGCATCCCAGAAGGTATGTTGTTTAGCACCCCATGTTTTTACTATCATATAGAACTTGTCTTTTCAATTATTAAGAATAGATTTTGATATCTACAAAAAATTAATTTTAGAGGCTGTTGGAGTAAGAAAATACACACACACACACACACACACACACACACACACAAGCTCACACACTCACAAGGGTTTCCTTAAAGCAGCTCTAATGAGGTATAGCATACGTACCATAAAATTCAGCCACTGTGAGTATACAGTTCAAATGATGTTTAGTAAATGTATACAATTATACAACCATCTCCACATTCCAACGTTAGAACTTTCCCATCGTCCCGAAAACTTCCCTCAGGCCCGTTGGTAGTCAACTCCTACTATCACCCCAAGGTAAAAGCAACCTCTGATCCAGAAATTTCATATAAACGGGACCATACACTGTGTAGTCTTCTATGCCTATCTTCTTTCTTGTAGCATAATGCTTTAGAGGTCCATGTTGTAGCTGTATCAGTAGTTCTTTCCTTTTTATTGTTCAATAGTATTCCATCATATGATTACACCACAGGTGATGGACATTTGAGTTGTTCCCATTTTTCTGATATTATGAATAATAGTGTTCCACTTGTGTATATGTCTTTGTGTGGAAATATATTGCCAATTATCTTTAAGGATAGAGACCTAGGAGAATTGGTGATTCATAAGTTTATGTTTATAAGAAATTGCCAAACTGTTTTCTAAAGCGGTATCATTTTACATATTTATTTTTCCACCAGCAGTGAATATAGACTCATTTTCCTGAGAGGAACGGCAGGCACAGCAGAATTAGGGACTTTGCTCAAGATTACGTAACGAATAGCTGCAAAGCAGGTCTCTGAAGCTGAGACTCCTGACTCCATATCCAAGTTCCTTAACTTCTCCAAGTTGCATAGGTCATCTGAGGTTAAACAAATTTCCCTGTTGTAGGACTTCAGAAGGTTTAATCCCCTATTAGTCATGAGGAACTTCCAAGAGAAGTTAACAGCATGTCATGTTTCCCACATATTTTGCTGTGGGGCCCTTTTCTATCTTAGTACTTGTCTTCTGTTGAGTTTCCAGGATACAGAACCTCAGACAGGGACCTGGAGGTATGTGATTTGTCAAAGAAATGTAATGAAATGAAGGACACAGAATAGAAAAGAGAAATGGGCTAAGTGAGGATGAGATTTCAGGTACAGTCCAGCGTTTTCCTAACTGGGGGTTAGGAGAAGGTCTGGAACACAAACTCCAAAACAGAATGATCTTGCCTAGAAGCAAATGGGCCAGCATTTTGTTCCCAAAGTCAGCCAGCCGTTGGCCGTGTTCTGTCCTCCTTGGTGGGGAGAGGGAGGAGATTATAACTTTCTATCCTTGGTGGTGCCCAATGGTGGACAGCAGTATTCAGAGAAGGTGACTGCTCATAACTATTAGCAGTCAAATCACTGAGTACACTGTCCTAGAAATTGGACCTGAAAGGGACACCCAGAGCATCCATTACAATAAACTTGTTACCCTGTCATAGGGGTCAACACGTCCAGCTCTTTCTCACTTCTCAGCCTTTACACTTGCTATTCTGATTTGAAATCCTTACCCCAATCCAAACACAAACATACTGGCCTTTTCTCACCACTAAGGTCTGAGTACAAATGCAATTTTGAAAAAAACTGAAAGAGAAAAGGGTGGTGGTGATAGTGGTAGTGGTGATCAAAACTGGCTATAAACTTTCTGCATGATTAATGATGTCTTGGAGCTGTCCGACTCCCATCATCAGAAGACTAGGAAAACAACAAAGCACGCCAGGTAGAAGGCACTTCCTTCCACTTTGAGTCACTTTTCTCTTAATTACAGGCCTCCTAGCTATATGTATCACTCAGGACAGGATAAGTTGTGCTGTCGTAACAAATAACCCTCAAATCTCAGTGGCTCAAAATAAAAACGATTTATGTCTTGTTTACACTACATATCCAATGTGAGTCACGAGAAGAGGAAGGGGATGGAGGCACTGTGCTGTCAAAAGTCACTCACCGGAGGCCTAGCTGACAGATCAGCTGTCCATTCGGATAGTGCCAGTCAGTACCTGCCAACCCTGAAGGAGAGAGTGTGTTCCAGAGGCTCTAGCATCAGCAGTTAAATGTCCCAGCCCAGAAGTAGCACATGTCACTTCTGTTCACCACTCATTGGGTAGAACTGCTCGTGGGGCATTGACTTGCCACCAAAGGTCTATGAAGTGCAATTGTCCCCTGTGCTGAGAAGAGGAGAGACCCATGGAAGAACTTGAAGCCTTCCTTTAAGGCTTGACTTCATCAGATCTGTAGTGTGGCTCTGGTCACTGTTTCCAGCCAATAAAATAACTCCCTGGGTGGCCGGTAGGCTCAGTTGATTAGAGCACCGTGTTCTTAACAACACCAGTTGCCAGTTCGATGAAAAAATGAAAAAAAAAAAAAAATTAATTAAATAAAATAAACTCCCTTTCTGATGGCCTCCAGCATTAAACTGCTTTTGGAAAGAACAGAACTTCGAATGGTGTAAAGATAAAGAGCAATGGAAGAGGGCACGATCATTGGTTAATGAGCGAGCACCATTTTCAAGAGAATGCGAAAGCACCAGTACTAAATCCCAAGTCACCAGCTAAGTATGTCTGCAGTATTTTAAAATATACAGATTTTTTCTGCTTTCACTTGAGGGAGAGAAAGTTGGCTTGCTTCTATTTCTAAGGTCCGTGAAGGTCAAAGAGGCCATAACACTTATTTTAGGACCAAGCCAGGACAGTGATCTGACAAGGTTAGAGAACACAAAACCTTAATTAAAACTTCCAAGTAAAGAGAGAGAATTTAACTACTTTCTTATATTATTCTTTGTGTAAGGAAAGTCTTTCAAAATTCAGTATCACAAAAAGTCTTTGCAATTAACTTAAAACAAGTCATCTTTTTCAAGGTACTTAGATTTTCGATGCAAAGGTAGCTTTTAACTTAATTGTTATTTTTTTCCACCAGGACCTTCCACACGCACAACAGTCAATTAGGAGAGTTTTCTTTTGCTATTAAGCATGTATGTAGCTGCTGAAGTGTACTTTGGGTTCTTTCTGATGAAATTAGCTAAATTTAGGATCCATACTTACTTGCCTGTGAGTTGCCGAAAACGACAAGGAGTTCTGAATATTGAAGGAAAAAAAAAATGGATGCAAGAGGCCACAATCTATTGACGCAGTGTTGAGGCAAAGTAAGTGTAAGCCATCTATGTCAACCACACAAAACTGTCTCCCAAGGTTTAACTTAAGAGGGATCACAGAAATGGCCCCTTTTCTTCCATGAGTAGAGGGGGAATTCAAGAATTGTGATTACCTACCCAAGAGCCAAATCTCGTAGTGTCTAATTTTGCTTAGATTTGCTCTCCAGTGAAAGTAAGTGAATATTTGAAGTAGGAGATAACCCTCAGTTGTTTGGTAGTCCCTGATCGCTTCTCATTGGTTCTTTGGCTATGCACACCTAACCCAATAATAATATGAAAGAAATGTTACATGGTTAGGCTGAAGAAGGAAGTCACAGCATCTGTATTTTGTCCTATTTGTGGAGTGCCTTTTGTTTAATGCCCTTAGAACAATGGACAGAGAATGCATAACTGCTTTTAATAATATACAGTTTGACTGACATATCTATCCCCTCAGTCCCTCTAGGCTCCAGATTTTGGGAGAGAGGGAATCCTAATTAGTAATGTTTGCCAGTTTCAATGGCATAAATACTACTGCCTTGGTTGATTGCAGGCTACCACTGATGCATCAACCAACTTACACATTTCCTGAAAATTTAACTATTGCTCTCAAGAGCGAATACAAGTGTGCTATGGTACAAGCATATACAACCATGGTTCCCGCACATAACTACGCAGGGCCCAACACTCCACCCCACACAATGTAGTAATAGGAATTAAAATCATACCTGCTTTACCCATCTATGCCTTGTAGGCATCTAAATTAGCCACCATTGGAGTAGACGACCCTAGATCTTTCCAGCTACAACATTGGATGATTCCATGACTCAGAGAATACTTTCTACATTAATAACAGAACGGTCAGTTAGTGCCTCCCTATTTTTAGATCTGGAAAGGACTGCTAGAAGATTGAAGTTTTTATCTGGATTCAGATTTGACGTTACAATCTTTACCATCTTATCCTTATGTTATTGTAACAGCTTCTTGGCTGGCCTCCCCCACTGCAGTTTTTCCTTACTTCAACCCTTTCTTTAGCTAGGCAGCCACTAGAATAATTGTCTTCCAACAGCTGTGAGAATGAAGCCCTCCATCACCATTTCCATCATGTCACTTCCTTACTAGACAAGCCTCGGAAGCTTCCGGTGCCTTGTCATATCTAATCCAAACCTCTCAGCGTGGCATTCAAAGCTGTCCGCCCATAAGCAACAGCAGTATTCCTGGGCTATTGTGGCCTCTCACAACACCAATGATGGTCTTTGAAATCCCTATAGACCCTCCACATTGCATCTCAATTTCCTTATTCACAGAAGACAGCAATAACTCTAATTCCCATCTTTCATCAGACTTGCTGGAATACAGAGCATCTAGTAAGCATGCTGTCTGCATACTAAGTGCCAGGGACATTCCACATGCTCTTTTAACACATGCATGTCCCTGATAAATCACAAACCCCTGTAAAGACAGAAAACATGGAAATGGATATTTCATTTTAACACTTTCAGGGCCATCTCAAAGCAAACCTTCAGACACCTTCTGGCATTTTCAGAAAGCACTGAGCTTCTCTTTGCCCCGACTTCTACTTGGAATTTTGGGGTATCTTTAACCAGGGGTCTATTCAGAAATCTATCTCCTTAGCCCACAGACTGCCAGTCAGAGAATATCCTGCAAGTTAGGTCCCGTGGTGTGTCCTACTTATCATGCACCAGGATTTGGGACAAATTACTCAACAGTATATGTTTTGGATTGAGGAACAGACTTTACTTAGGAAAGAGGAAACTCACAAAGGATATACAAGATGCTGTTGTGGTCCCAACCTATCGATGCTCTCAGCACACCTGAGTTCGCCTACAGCTATGGTAGACAGTTCCCAGCATGCTAAGAGCTTCCTACCTTAAGCACCTGTCATCAGTCATCACTCTTCAACTCTGCCTGAGGGTTTTCTCCCAGCACCACCTGAGCTTGCTAGGTAGCAAGTAGATGCAACCAGGAAGTACAAGAGAATTCATTTCCTCAGGGACAGCCTGTACCAATTGGGGCATGGCAGTGAGTGGATAAATGCCCAATTCTCCATTCTTTGGAGGGGTACTGACGAAATGCTTCCTACTTGTTCTTCAGAAGGTCCCAGAGCCATTGAGCCCCATTTATCCACAACAATAATCTATACATTAGCATGTATTTTATTAGTTTTCCTCTGTTTCTAGTCTCACTTTCTTATCGTGTGTTCCTTGTTCTCCCAAACAAATTACCTGAACCCACATCTTGGGTTCTGGTTTAAAACAAACCAGAACTAAGGCATAGGGTCAGTGAGAAAAGAGAAGACATAAGTCTCCATCCCCTGACTCTCCCTATGGGAAGTAAGCTGGGTCCAGAGCAATCACCTGGTCATGCACAGTAATGAATTTTTGTTCCAGTGGAGGATTCCACACCATGCTGTGCCTTCCTTTTTATGAATCAGGGGTTCTAAACTAGGCGCGATTTTGAGCCCCTGGGGACATTTGATAATATCTGGAGATATTTTTTGTTGTCACAAGTGGGGATGAGGGCCGCTGCTGGAGTCTAGTGGGTTAAGGCCAGGGATGCTGCTAAACACCCTACAATACCTTGAACAGCCTTCTACAACAAAGAATGATCTGGGCCAAAATGTCAATAATGTCGAGGTGGAGAAATCTTGTCATAGAGCAAACATGAGAGTAACTATGTCTGTGGGGAATAATCAGACCATTTGGGTCCCATTCGGTCTAGATCTGGGAGCCAGGTGTTACAACAGGTACGTGGGAACACCATCTGTCTAGCATCTGGAGGCCCCTGGGAAGTTAGAGTCCCCATGAGATGAGAAGCCACAGTCCTGTGGGAAGCCTCGCCCGCTGGGAGAAGACAAGCTCTGGTCTGGCTGCTTGTCCTTGTCACTCGGAGTGCGTCCCTGGGGTCATTTCTGAATCCTGCACCACAAAAAATGACCCATCACCTTGCCGTCTATCCTTTCTCTCTAAGGAGACTAATCTTGAGATCATTCTCTAGACTTGCAAATGATTATAATAATTTAAAAAAAAAAAAAACACAAAACTCCCTTTACAAAGTTTTTGGTCTGCAAATAAATCATATACAGAGAGGAAGTCACCCTCCTCTCTCTCACGGCTCCCCATCCCCACACACCCAGCAAACCACAGGGTGAGAGAGAGAGGCAGATGCCAGGGTTAGCCCACTGCCACCTTGGCTGAACCAAAATGAGTAGGATTGGCTCAAAATCCTCTCGACACAAAGAACATTGTCTTTAAAGGTTCTAACTCTCAAAGATAGCACTGTTGAGTTCCACCAGATGCACAGAGCAGCAATCACAGTGGGACTAAAATCACAGTGGGTACCAGAAAGGGAGCATCAGGCAGGACAACAATCCCAGGTGAGTCACCTGCCTGGAGGGGCTGAGCAGAAAGCTGTTGCTAAGCCCCATCTCAGGGGCACATTCAGCTCACACTGCACCTGGCAGGGCACTGCTCAGGAATTCCACCAAAACAGTCCAGTCAGGACTCAGTCACTACCAAGTGAGCACCTGTCTACCTGCACAGCCGCCTTGGCTGTTCCAATAAGCCCCACTCCTGGTGGTGGCTTCCTGCCAAAGTAGAAAGATGGCTACCCAATACGAACTCAATCTCAGTCTCATATTAAAGCCCCATGTGTTCTGGAGCAGCTTTGCAAATCACTAATGGTTTCTTTTTCAGGAAAATAGAGAAGCAGAGAAGTGTAGCAGCCAGCTGACTGACAGAAATTCACAAACCTGGCAGCCAGCCCCAGCCCAGGAAACAAAAGGGTCTTTGGTTCACCTGTCAAAACTGTGCTGTTCCTTGGGCTTCTTCCCATGGAGCTTATCTGATCCCTTCAGCCAGGTGTGATGGAGCAGAGAGTGCTGACATCACCCAGGGTGAGCGGCTGGCTGGCTTGGAAACCACCAGGGAAAACTGGCAATAAGAGCTGCTCTCAGCAGCGGCTGCAGCAGCCTGGGAGACATCGCATTTCTCTCCTCCAAACTGGCAGGTCGGGGGAAGGAGTTGGAGGCCAGGGCTGGTCCCTGAGAGTGTGAGGGAAATTTATGTGCATACCTCCTGAACTTGCTCTTTCCTGCTATCAGGTTCTTCCAAGAAATAAAAGAACCTTGCAAAGCTACAGAGAAACATTAGCAAGACTTCATCAGGCAGACTCTTTGGTTATAATTATGTAGTTATTCTCTTCCTCACGTTTTGACAAGCAAATATACTATCAGGATTTTCTTAGAGCAAATGTTCTCCAAGTCTAGTCTCTGGGTCAGGCCTCATCTGGGAACATTTTCAAAATGCAAATTCTCAGCCTACCCCCAACCCTTTTGAGAAGGAAGCTCTGGGAGGGGTGGGGCCTGGCCATTAGGTTTCACAAGCCTTCTTGGTGATTCTAACGCATTCTACAGTTTGCAATCCACTGTAAAAGAGGAGCAGTCCCAGCTTCCCAGGTGATGTCAGCTCCAGGAGAGTTCACACCTGGCAAACACTTCCTTCCATGTAGCCTTCCTCACTGATATTACTTTGGCACTACCACTCCTCCCCACAAAATATATTATTTACTGACTTCAAGCTTTTCAAAATTTGCAATTTAAACTTCTCCTGTGAGTGTGAATGTTATATTAGCATAGATTTCTCATGGAATGCAAATGTTGCTAGCCGATGCATTTCAAAGCCGAAAAGGCCTCACACCTGTCATCCTATTAGTGAATTTATTCTACCCTAATACAAGCAATCCTATATGAACCCCATCAGCATTTTTTAAACAAAATGGTGACTTGTAAGAAAATGATTGCACAGAGGGGAGGGTGGTAGTGAAGGAAAGAATGTCTAGGCAACTAAATGTGTGTGTAGAAGTATCTACCATAGGCAGAGATCTCCAACGAAGATTATTCAGGGGCCACTTTCTTTTAGAATAATGTCGATCGCCTGTCATCATAAAATGTTTATAACAAGGTCACAGTATTTCACCCTGGCTTTCATGGTTCTCCAGAATGATTTATCCGTACAGCTCTTGACACTATTTTTAAGCCCACCGGACTGCTCTGCCTTTTCCAAAAAGCTCACGGACTTCCAGGCCTTTCTTTCTGTGTTGATCTTGATGTGCCCTCAATGACCTCCTCTGTGAAGATCCCCCAGTCCCCAGACAGAATCAATTCTTCCTAAGCTATCTCCCTGCTCAATTGGCAAAGACGAAATTAAGTGTTAGTACTCAGTGTTGGCAGGAAAGTGATGGAGAAGCACGTTCATACGCGTTCCATGGGATATACATCGGAGCAACTTCTCAGGAAAGCCACTGGGCAGTATACCCGATGACCCTAGAAGTCTACTTTGGAGAATCTATCCCGAAGAAATTTTTAGAAAAATAATGTTTAATTTTAGAGGATCTAAAAATTAAATCCAATCCATAAACCGTCACGCTCTGTTCTTTGGTAACTGGCTCCTGCGTGGTACTGGTAATGTATAGCATAAAGGCTGAGGACAGACTTTGGAGCTGATCACCTGGATTTGAAACCTGGCTCCAAAACATAATATGTGTGACATTGGGCAAGTAATTTAAATTCTCTGCACCTCAGTGTAATCACCTATTTAAAATAATAATAGTACTCTCTCTCTATGTGAAGGTTGTATGAGATGCCCCATTTAAAGCACTTGGCACCACGTCTGACATCCAGTTCACACTCAGAAATTATTAACTATTATTGCTTTAGCATTTCATGCTGATTGGGCCAAGGCAACTGGACATAACATAAGCTGAGTCTGTCAGATTTTTCTCCTGGAAATTTGTAATTGTGATTCAGAGCCGACTAATGAGTCTCTTTGCTGCTGGAAGTATAACATAAAACATATTCTTGCATGTGGACTTGAGAACTTGGGAAGACTCTACAGAGAAAGATAGAGAAGTTATACAATACGACAGCAGAGGCAAGGAATGGTGAGAGCCTGTGGGTTTCCCAATCCTTGGTTCTGCTCTCTACTGGCAGCCTGGTTTTGTTCCTGTCCTTCGGTTTTAGGAAACACTCAGTTCCTTCCACTGCTTTGACTAGCATGATGATTATTATCTGTCATCCTCAGTTCCAGTCCTCAACATCTTTTGCCCCGATCTATGCCTTGGGGACTGACACTGGGATTGTCATTATCCAGGATCTCTTGCCCTTATAACCACGTTCGGTTACCTTGTGGTTTCATCTTTGAGTTCTTTTCTATTGAACTGAATGTCCAATCCCATTATGTTCTTCTATAACGCAAAGCATATGCATGGGCTTTTCTTTAATTCCCTGAGTTACAGTAGACTGAGTCCGTTGTCTTTTCCTCTTGAGTTCTTTCCCCTCTGCAGTGTGTTTTATAGCTGCCGTGTGGTTTTCTTTCTCATCTCTGAGTTACCATGAGACACTTATCCAGAATTTGTATTTGATCTGCTACTGTGTGGGTGAGTTCCCCTTAACTTCCTTTCCACTGAGACCTGTTTGCGACATCCCAGGCTTGAGCAAATTGTTGTTTTTATTTTCATTTTTGTTTTGGTGAACCTAGCAAGCTTGAATGGAGTGGCTGAAAGACAAGGAAAGAGAGAGCGTAGCTGATATCGTGAGCAGTCGTTATTAGAAGACCTGGGTTTTCTAATGCCTCCTAATTTTGATAGATGTCCATTTTAAAACAGAATCCATGCCATCTATGTAACTGTATGCTCTCCCCCTGGGAATTATTCTAAATGTTCAGCTTGTGCTCCCCACTTTACGGGGGAGCCCTGGAGCCTTTCCTTCCTCGGGTAGTGTCACCCTCAGTTATTCATTTTTCATTTAGCTATTTCACTACCACTAGTAAAAGAGACAAAAGTGAAGAGAGAAAAAAAATCCTTTGTTTCACTTTTCTCCAATTTGGGGATGATTAATGGGGATTTTAGGGACGTGTAGACTATGTGGTAGAGACTGCTATATTCACCAAAACCTTTCCCTTTCCTTCTGGACATATAGACTACATTTCCCAGCCTCCCTTGCAGTTAAGAGTGGCCATGTCACAGAGGTCTACTGGCCAGGTGAAGTTGGCCATTTCCAAGAGTATTCCGTAAAAACTTCTCATTTGTGATTCTCTCCCCTTCTTCCCTTTAATGGAGGGGACTTGGGAACTAGAGAAGAAAGGATTCATAGATGGAAAGAGCCTGAAAGCTACCTCAAAAAATAACCATTTTGTTGAATAATGAGTGAGAAAGAAACTTGTAATATGCTAAACACTGAGGTTTTAACATTGCATGTTTCAACAGTTAACCTACCCTGAATAATACACTTACCAATATAGCTACTTAAGTTTTGGGGCTATGGTTCAGAGACATGCCATGTCACACAGTAATATTTAATTCTTTTCTTGACTGACACTTGGGGAAATATAGGGCATTCAGTTACTTCCCATTCTTACTTGTTCTACTGGTGATCTACTTTTTGTTTACTTCCTGGTTTTTTCTAATTTTCATTCAGGTCACTAGGGACATTTTGTAAATGCATGTCATGTGGTCATTGTTACCTGGGAGTGACCCAACATTTTTTAAAATCTATTTTAACCATTTTTCAATTCTATCTTGCAGTGTGTCTAAGTAATTGCAAACTTGTTTCTTTTTCAGACTATAAATTCCTGAATTCAAGAATGATGACCCAGAGTGGCTGGATGGCTCAGTTGGTCAGAACGCAAGCTCTTAACAACAGGGTTGCCGATTCAGTTCCCACATAGGCCAGTGAGCTGCGCCCTCCACAACTAGATTGAAGGACAACGACTTGACTTAGAGCTGATGGGCCCTGGAAAAACATACTGTTCCTCAATATTCCCCAATAAAAATTGAAAAAAAAAAATGATGACCTAGTTTTCTGCTAACTCTCATGGGTACCACAACACCTGGTTCATAGTAGGCACCCAATATTTTCAGACTAATAGGTATACTTGATATCAGTAAGGCTGGATGACTAAGCCCAGAATTTTGTCTGCAAGTTGCACCTGAAAGTAAATATAAGTGGAGGAATCACTGAGAATAAACATAAAGTATAAGCTGCAAATACATCTATCCATGGTCATACAGAAGATTCAGCCAAAGAACCTCAAGTATTCACTATTTTACCTGCAGTAAGAAAAAGCAAGCACAATCTATTGAACTGCCAAATTCCTTGTGAATTATACAGAAGTAATCAACAAATCTACTTCAAAAATATTAACAGAAACCCAAGTAAAAGTTTTGGAACTAGTAATATTGTTCACACACATGTGTGTCAGTTTTGCTGCCTGTTGATCAACACAGTTAATGATATAAATCTCTCAACAATCACCAAGGATATAATGCAATTATTCCTTTAAAGTGTGCAATCAGCCTCATTACTTTTGACGTACTGCAGTGCAGTACTTTCTAGCATTTAACTCTGACATTTTTAAAAAATCAGCAGACTCCTAGAGGAACAATGAGATTTATAAATGGGACCAAATTGACAATTGTCATCTTTTGATTTTTTCTGGATTTCCTGAGATGTAGTCTATCCAAGATCTCTGTCCATGCATAGAGGTTCAACGACATGGCTGGTGGTCACTGGAATCTAAAGTTTAGGCTGAAACTAAAGCAGATCTTTCTTCATTTTTCTTCATTCCTCTTTTCTATCTGTATATCTATCTATCATGAAATGGGGGGGGGGGAAAAGTCCAAACTTATCAACTGATATTCCCAAATTTACCTCTTCTCTGAGCTCTAGATCCAACTAAATACTCAGTGTCTCTACATGGATGCCGTAGAGTCATCTGAAAGGGATGTGCATAAGTCAGCACTCTTGATTACCACCATTCCTGTCCTACTCGAAACCTAGCTGGATAGTCTTCACCGTCTCAGTTTATGTCCCATTCTTCATCATGTCATACCAGGAACTATTTTTGATTGCATTTTCTTTCTTACTCTATCTCTAGAAAATCCTGACATCCCTTCTACTAAGGTATATTTACGTACATCCCTTCTCTCACAAAACTAATCTTGGTCACTTCATTACACCTGGACCCCAGCAGTAGCTTCCTAATTGATTTCCTGCTTTTACTCTTGTGTAATTCCGATCTATGTACTAGATACAGCCAATGCTATATTTTAATAACACAAATCAAAACATTAGTCTCTCTTTATTAAAGCCTGAAAGGCACTAAGTAATTTCATTCCTATTTCTCTCTATCCACATTTCAGGTCATTTACCTCCTTCAATGTTTTTTTCTTTCCCTCATAATCATCCTGTTAGTTCCTCCTAAAAGCTCCTTTTCATTGCATTTGGCTTTTGCATTTGTCATTTAACCACCTATTAAATGTTTTCCCCCACACTGAAATAACCACTTCCTTATTCTTCCCATTTGTATTTTAAATATCACCTCCTCTGAGAAGCCTTCCCAGAAACCCATACTTGATCTTTTCCACCTGGGACATCGTTTTGTTCACTCAATGTCTTGTGTAATGCTTGACCCTTAATTGATACTTCATAAATATGATTTAAATGACAAATGAATAAATGATTATGAGAATTTCTTTACGAGAACCATTGTGATTGAGATGACACTTCTCTTGTTAATTGTTAATTTATAAGTCACCTATATTTTATAGCAAAATAGGTGAAGTTTTTCATGAAGCAAAGAGAAGAGTTATTTTTGCTCCTCAAAGAGGAAAAAAACAGGACTAATTTTGATAAAGTGCTGGTAAAGTCAAGATTTAACAAAAAGAGAGAATAGAAATAGCTAACAGGAAGAGTTGATTTATCTAATGTGGAGTAGATGTGAACTCCCACGTTGTCAATACTGTATAATGTTACTTGCTCACTAATGCATTCTGAGAATACCAAGAAGTGCTAAATCTTGCATCTAAATTAGCATGGATTAAATCAATGCTCATTTAACACAGGGAAATTCATGAAGCACGCTCACATAGACAAAGGAACCAGAAGATGAGGGAGAAGGTGACATCTTCATGACCATGTAAAAAGAAATAATTTTTAGAACAAGATACAAACCGCCCAAAACATAAAAGAAAACTTGATATCTTTGAATACATTACAATTAAAATTACTTGTAAAACCTACTATGAACAAAAGGAAAAGACAAGCAACAGACTGGAAAATACATTTACTGTGCATATCACCAACAATATTTTAGTACCAAGAATACATAAAGAACTCCAACATTTCTCTTTGGGGAGCAATTCGGCAATATCTAGTAAAGTTGAAGATATTCATATCCCAAAATTTAGCAATTCCATTGTTGTCTGATCCTCTGGAGAACGCTTACACATGGAAACATGGAAAAGAATGTTTTTGCCGCATTGTTTATAATCGTGAAAAACTAGAAACAGCCTAAGAAAATGGATAAATAAATTATGGCAAAATCATACAAAAAGAAAACTATGCAGAACTTATAAAATTTTAAAGCCTACATACCAAAGCTATTTATCATTTATGGATGTAAAATTATGTATTAAAATATGAAAACATGCATGAGAATAAAAAACATCACATTTATGATAATGGTTCTTTCTGGAAAGGGAAGGCAAAGGAATGGAATCATCAAGTCTGGGGAAAATATGATAAGAGTAGAAGGGGCATCCATGGGGCTCACTTTATTTGCATTAAAATCACTTGTATATGTAAAATTTCTGAAAATTACCCTACAGTTAAAAAACTTAGGAAATAAATATAAGAAAAGAAATGGAATAAATTAAGATGAAATGTGAACTGAGGTTAACACACAATAACCAGACACTGTCCACTACCATCCACGTGGCACAAAGGTGATGCTAAAACTTGGAACATTTATTTAAATAATCACTTCAATTGTATTCGCAATTGTAGGAAGTAAGTCCTTGCATGCAGATCATGGTATGACATGGATTCAGAAATTTCATAGCTACATGTTTTGGGAGTCTCAGTCACTTTTGCAACGCCTTCCCTTCTAGAAAGAAGACCAGAAATCAACTGCCAATTCTATCTCCTGCTACTGGGCTACATGCAGGAGAGGTTAAGTACCTTGCCCATGGACATATTTCTGGATTAGTCTGACAGAAGGGACATAACATTAATCTCTAACAGCAAATGAAATTATATTGTCGTAAATAGGTAAAAGTTCTGGCCAGGGCACACCATGCGCAGTGCCCGATGAATCACTGCAGGCTCTTCTTTTTGCCTAAAATAACCCCGGGTCTTTTGTGTTGAAGGAAGCCATGAATCTTTCTACTCCCCAAGCAACAAGAGCGTGCCTCTGCACTGTTGGCTGTGAGAAAACTTCCCAAGATAAAGGGGAGAAGAAAAAAATACCGCAAAGACTTGGACTCTGAGGAGAAAAGAAAAAAAAAAATGGGTCATGTTTTTTTGTCTCATCTTACTCATCTTTGGAGAAACTAAATTCACTTTGAATCAACTAGGGATTTAACCTCCTTGTAAGGAGGCTAAGATTTTATCATAATATAAAACCTGACACAATTACAATTGAATTTAAACCAGCATTGCTTTTGGTCTTTGTTTTTCCCAGAAGCTCTGACAGATACCAGTGCCCCAAAGAAATTAGCAATGTAAAAAAGATATTTTTTCTTTATAATAAATCAGGACGTTTCACTTCACGTCCTCATATTTTCCCAGTAGCCAATGGTCATAGCAATTGTTGGGCAATGGAGACTCATATTGAGGGGTACGCTGACCCTCCAGAGAGAAGTTCAGACACCAATGCTTTCCTTGTTCAATTCCCAAAGACCAGGGTCAATGGGACTTACACACCCAAAGAAGTGTTGCCACTGTCCCAGCTTCCAGAGTTTAGAGACAGGAAACTTCCACCACAGCAAGCGCCACGTCACTCCTGCTTTCCACAGAGAGTTATAACTTTTAGAAACAGGCCAAGTCCAAGTTGTAATGTAGAATATATTTTATTTTAAACTATTTCCAGTCTAGATTGTATAATGTAAATGAATATGACACCTCTAGGAGGGGATCGGTTCCCTATCTGAGGACACACTAGGGGTGGTTAGTTGATGTTTAGAAAACTACACACCAGAGATGGCATCTGTAAGGCTTCAGTTAGCTTTATCTCTGATCAACATGGAAGTTTGTTAATTAGCATCATGAATATTATAAGTGGATTTTCATTGATGAAATCAATGGCTTGTTAATAAGCATAATGGATATTAGATATGGGCTTTCAATGGTGGAAATGATGGTGTTCAAGATACAAGGATGAGCTAGAATACAGCAGATGCAGTCTTACTCTTACATGAACAGAGAATTTAAACAAACTCCAGCACACGTTCCACCCTGAGTAATGGCTTCATAAGTTTGGTTTCTACTTGTTCCTGGGATGCTGGTTTAAAAGATTTTTGATCATTTGATTCTATAATAGAACTGTTAGAAAATGTATGCCACAGCATTTTGCATATTTGCCTTAAGTGAAATTTTCATTCAAGGTGATTTTGGAGCAGACAAAAAGACAGAGAAACAGGATTTCATTGAGTTTATAGAACTTTGTGCTTGCTTGCTATAGATTTCAGATGTATAGGAGAATACCATTGGAAGTTTATTTTCCTTATACTGCATAGATATACTAGGAGGGGAATAGCAAATATTACCTAACTCTGATACCAAGAAGAAGCCAATCATTGTGCATAGCCAATTGAGTTTCAGTCAGTTTTAAGCACAAGAACTAAGGCAGATGCAAATAATGGCTTGAAGAGGAAGCAAAATGGAAAATGATCAAAGCATGTAATTGGGCAATAAATGTCTGATATTTAGAAAAGAGAGCTAGAGACAGGTGGGCTTAAAGGTTCAAACAGAAGTAAATGAAGAAGAAGGAGAAGAGGGAAGAAGGAGAAGAAGAAGGAGAAGAAGAAGAATTGAAGGTACCAATTAGGAATGAGAATGATAGAAATATTGAAAACAAATAGGTATTATTAAAATATACATTCAAAACTTGAGAATAAGATAAAATAATAACTGCATGTCCTTTCGATGTCATAGGAATATTACCTAACAAGTCTTCTCCAGAATTATGTATTATTCTAGAAGAAGGTACTTTTGTTTAACTATTTACCATTGATTAGGACTCATAATCTTTGAAGTTAAATGTTAACTTTAGATTTTGTGTGATAGAATTGCAAATTATAACTGAACAGTAGATAAAAATGGTAATGTCAAAGGTTACCATTTCTATTATTTATCTTTTAACCATTTTACCAGTTTTATTGCCCTGTAGGAAGTGAACAACTTTTATATCTAAATTGACCAATCTTATTCTAGCAGCAATTCTTTCAGACTTAATATATACTGAGTTTTTCAAATTCTCTTTAAAGCAGCTTTAATGTCCTGCTGCTTCCCTCATTAATGAATTAAATAAATCTCTGACATGATAGTCATGTTTTAAATTATTTTTAAAAATATACTTCAGCAGAAAGTTGGATGAGTTGTCAACTTTAAGTAGCTCAAAGAGCTAAGAGACAGATTGTTGTCTTGTTATTATTGCTCTCCAACTACCTACATAGAAAGTTATTAAATTTCTTTGGGAGGAAATGTTTTCATTCCCATTTTATAGAGAAGAAAAGTGAACTTGAAGAGGTTGAGTAAATTTGTCCATATTCAAATTACCAGCGCTTTTACTCAAAAGGATGCCTGAGTCTTGTCCCCAAGTTATACAACCTTTAGAGTCCATGAATAGAATTAGAAAATGAAATTAAAGAGTTGCCACATAAATATACTTCCATCTTAAGAAACCCCTTAGTGCTAATGTTCTGTGTTGCTCTTGGCATTTTGCTGAAGCCATTTAGTGCAGTTGGACCAAGGCTGCCACTGCCTGAGGCTGATTTTCCACCAGCTGTGAAGTGATCTGCATTCTTATCAAGAAAACAAGGATGTTTCATAGTCTCCTTCCTACAGCTCTTTCCTAATAGTTGGATGAAATGATCTTGGCTTTGGTTCTAACTAGGGCATTTAGTGAACAATGCAATTATTATTGCAATTTGTGAACTGTCAGAGAATAAAAGAAAATAAATCCAAGAAGAATCAAAATGTTCTAAAACCAACATTTCCCCCACCTCCATTTTGAGCCAAAGTTTAGAAAGGTCTATCTTTCACCTCATCTGTTTCACTCTCTTTCTTTTAAACATGAAGATTGATTTTCGTATACAGAGAGGACTGGAAAGTAAGAACATGAGCAAGACCCCCAAAGAAGAGATGTTGAGAATCATGACAATCAACAAGTGTGTTGATTATCAAATCATCCCATTTATTGTATCTTCTGGGTGCCCTGAACTGTGCTAGAAACATCATGCACTTGAGGAATTTAGGGTCTACTTTAAAAAGACAAAGTGAATATCCAGCAGATAGTTCGATAATCCAATATTGAACGTTGTAAGACAGACCCTAAATGTTAGAGAAATTCAGAAAGATAGGGGTGGAATAGAACAGGGGAAGCCAGGTGATCTGGTGACACAGGTAAGATTGAATGCAGAGGTCACAGTCCATCAGGGTCTATGGACTTGGTAATGTATCATAGTCTACTACAGTAATCTGTAAAGTTGGAAAGCAGGAAAGAAAGATTTCCAAGGGCAAAATTGCTCTGTCTGCAGACAGCTTGTGTTGTAAAATAATAATAATAATAAAGTACTATTTATTGAGTCCTTACCTTTTGTAAGGTAGTGAGGACCAATGTGCACACATATCATGTACATTTAATTTCACCTGGTCATCAGTCCTGTGAGATAGATAAAATTGCACCCATTTTACAGATGAGAAAACTGACATGGTGCCCAAGATCTGAACCAGGGATTACTGAGTTTAATCCCTGTATGTATGTGTACATGGAGGGGAGCAAGAACACATGTGTGCCAGTGGTGGATGTGGGACAGCCAATTGGTCAAGTTGTAAGGTACTGAGAAACCTTGAATGGGAAGTTGCAGACTCTGGGCTTGAAACAACAGGCACTAGAGAATGATTGTGGATTTTTTACTTTTGTATATGACTTGAAGAAATCAGGGTGCAAGATAGAAAAGCAGAGAGAGGGAAAGGAGAACCTGAATTGAAGATACATATTTCTTACCATCTCCAAAAGATTAGTTCCTTCTATTAAAAAAAGAAGAAGAAGAAAAAGAAAAAAACGTTTTGCCCTCATAGAGTTATTTACTTCTTTATAATTTTTTTAAATTTTAATTATTAATATAAATTTGGGAAAATGTAAACCAACCATAAAGAATAATTTAGGAAATTGTTTTATAATTTTAAAATCATTTAAAATGCTGTTCTTTCTTTGGTCCTAACAATGGCAGGAATGACATAGGAGTAGAGATGAGGAAAACGAGGCTCAGAAGGTTACAATGCCCCTCCTCTGTCCTCAGTTGCTATGAATTACACCATTACTTGTCCATTTAAGACAAGTAAACCAGACATTTGAAAATCAGTCTTAACTCCTCTCTTTTCCATATGGCCTCGCTGCAATCAGCCTCTATGTCTCGACTATGTCACTTTAATGACTCTCAAATGCAATGCCTCCACCCTTGATTGTCATGAATTGAGGCATTCATCATCCCATCATTTCTTACTTAGACTACTCCAACAGTGTAAAAGTGACCAACCTACCTTCTAGTCTCACTAAAATCCAGTCTCTTTTGCAACTACTACCATTTTGTGAAAAGCTTATCTGATGATATCTCAACCACTATATCAATGACATTTGTTATTTTTATGAATAATTACAAACTCCTTGGAAGAGAATACAAGATGCTTCATAACACAGCCCTCATGAAACCCCAGTGTTATCTCTAGCCATTCCACCCACCACCCCTAGTCATACCTCCACCTCATGGACCACATCTTCCAGCCACCCCAAATATTTCCTACGGGTCCCAGAAGCCTCACACTGGAAATCTCTGCATGTGTTGTTCTCCATGCCTGGATTACGTGTACTCATTGTCCTAACATGTCATTTCTTATTCAGTTCTTGAAAATTCATTTGCTATGTCTTCTTCCTCAGAAAGCCTTTCCAACTCCCCCTAGACTCGAGTCAGATGACTTTGTAT
Organism: Rhinolophus ferrumequinum; assembly: GCF_004115265.2. NCBI lineage: Eukaryota > Metazoa > Chordata > Mammalia > Chiroptera > Rhinolophidae > Rhinolophus > Rhinolophus ferrumequinum. The sequence goes on from NC_046300.1 coordinate 21,116,194, forward strand.
ACACACTTAGCGATATCATGGTACCTACCATTCTCCAACTGTGTTGTGTTCTCCTGTTCATCAGTCTTATCACGAAACTCCAACAGTCATCACATCTCAAGAGCTTGTTTTTGCTCCCCTGCGTGTGTATGTGTGCTATCCATTCCTTTAATATCCCTGAAGATACATTAAGATACACATGCCTCTTAGTTCCTTAGAGCCCTCAACTGGCACTAGGGAACACAGGAAATCTAAGATTATGTTCCTTAAGGGAAATCTCTTAAGGGAGATTTCTACGAACATGAGAAAGGAGACAATTCAAGGAAAAAGAACACATATCATCATGAATGATGGTCCCACAAAAGAGATGTCCACTTAGAACCTGTGAATGTGACCTCATTTAGAAAAAGAAAGGGTCTTTGCAGATGTAATTAAGTTAAGGATCTTGAGATGAGATCATTCTGGATTATCTGAGTGGAACTTAAATCCAATGACAAGTGTCTTTATGAGGAGAAAATACTAACAGAAGAGGAGAAACAGAGAAGTTGATGTGAACACAGAGGCAGAGATTATAGTGATGCATCCAGGAGCCAAGCAACACCAAGGACTGTCGGCAGCATTCAGAAGGTAGGAGAAGAGAGGCATGTATCAGATACTCCCTTAGAGCTTGAGAAGGAACCGACCCCACCGGCACTTTGATTTTGGACTTCTGGCCTCTAGAACTGAGAGGGAATACACTTCTGTTACGTGAAGCCACCCAGTTTGTAGTTATTTGTTATAGGAGCTTGAAGAAATTAATACACCAGATTATAACAACAATAAAAAAGGAAAACTTTCCTTATTTTCAATGTGCTTTTGCATAGGTTAAATCATTTACAACAATTTAAGATGTAATCCTTTTCTTTTTCCTTGCGCACTCTCTTGCCAACTGTCAGACCCTGAGTGGGGGTGTACATGGAGAGACGCAGTAAGTACTTAGTAAATACTGACTGACAGATAACTGCATTTTGTGTGATGAGGGAGATACTACCACAAGTAGAGCAAAAGTGAAAAAAAGTACAGAAATGTGTGTCTTCCTTACTTCTAAAAAGAAAATAAAATCTGTCAGAAACAGGAAAGAACTGTCAAAAGTGCATGATATCAAGTACATAAATTATGAAACACAAGTCACAGTACAAGTTGTTTTGTGACAGTGTAAATGCATCCATTTTTCATCAAGATAGAAAATAAGTATCTACCACCACCTCATCCAAATTACATGTGCTCCTCCCAACGTTTTCATCATGCTCTACAGTGATCTCCAATTCAAGAGGGATAAGATAGAAACTGATATATTCAGGGCTATTTAGGATTTTAACACTGGAGAAAAGAGTTGCTTTGAAAAAAAATTATATATATATACAGATATAGTAAAGAGGGAAAAATATATATGTACTGTTGTGCCTGGAACTGACAAAGATAGGTGAAAAAAAAGGAGCCAAACTTTTCTCCTGTTATGATTTGAAATTCAATAGCCTGCACCTTCAGTTGGTATCAAGTTTTGTACTTCCTACTGAGAAACTAAGTCCTGGAACTCATGGAACTTACATTCCAGTGCAGCTCTTACAAAGCTATAACACATTATATAAATCTGCAATAGAAACTGCAATAAAATCATCTGCATCCACATGATGTTAATAATGAATAATTATTGAGTGCTTATTATGTATTAGGCACTTGCTAGGCTCTTTCCAAATCAATTTATTCAATACAACAATCTATCATTATCTCTTTTTTTACAAAGGAGGAAACTAAGGCATAGGGAAATGAGGTAAATTACCTACTGGTTGAATAATCAGGAAGTATATAGACAGGATTTCATCCCAGCAGACTAGTTCCAGAGCTCTTGGTTTCAATTACTACATTATCTTTCATCTAGATGTTATAAAAGCAACATATAACGATTTAAAAAAATCATCTTATGGACCAAATCAGTCTTTAGTCCACATCACAAAGCACAATTAAATAACGACCTCAGTCTCACACCATTTGAAAAAAAAATGTAGAAAATAATAATACTTTGCAGGATTCATTTGCAGAATAAGACAGATATGAATGTGCCTAGCATAGTTCTGTGCCTAGCACAGAACAACAAAAAAAAAGAAATTTAATAAATATTGAGTTTTTAAAAAATTATACACAGACTGTTTTGTGTCCCCTTTCCCTATCTTTTAAGCATTAGTTTAAAATTGGGCTGAAAATGAGTAGAGGTCCCATTGAAACCTCCAAAGTATATAACAAATTCACTAGTCATTGCTTGTGACAGGAAAAAAAATGCTATATTTTCACTAAATTGTTTTTTTTTCTCCTCCTGGGCACACAGGACGACTACATCTCATGGCCCAGCTTATATCTAGGAGAAGGCATGAGATACTTTCTGGCCAATAGAATCTGAAAGAATATGATATATGCCATTTCTAGATCTGGCTTCTAAAACCTACATTCCTGGATGTAACACATCAGCTTCTATCAGTCCAATTCTCCTACTGAAAACAGCCAGGGGAAAAAAGATGAAATAAAAAAACAAAGCAAAGCAAAACACAAACTAAAACCATCACTTTTTGAAGCCATCAGAGATGTTGGAAGGCATTGGAGAGTCAATAGAGCACTTGGTTTGAAGCCATCAGAGATGTTGGAAGGCATTGGAGAGTCAATAGAGCAGATGGAATTTGAAGGACCATAATGCTGCTCACCAGAAACAATCACTGAGGTGAGTATGACTTTCTATGCAACTTCTATCAATGTAACCATCTATCAATGTGTATGACAAATTGGCCACATTTGAAGAAACAGGGCAGAAAGCAGCTGCTAGGAAACTAAGAAGCTAAGTAGACCTATTGGCAACACAGCATGTCAGGGGGATAAAATCAGGAGGATTGTGCCCACTTAGGTGCAGGTTCTCTGCAGGATTACACTCCATAGTTAGAACAAAGCAGAAAAGGCCCAGATGTTATAAGGACTGAAATGCAGCCTCAAATCAGCTCTAATCCTTGAGCTAAAAACTAAACAAAATCCTTTCTAAAGAAAGATAACAGCATCCATAGACTGTAACATTTATTAACACAGTGTTTGCCATTTAGTTCAGAATTACCAGGCATGTAAAGAGACAGAAGAGAAAAAGCAATGAACAGAAACAGACCTAAGGGTGATCCAGATATTTGGCTACCAGACATAGACTTAAAAATAACTGTGATTATTATGTTCAGGAAAATAAGAGTCAACACAAAAAAAATTTCACCAGAGAACTTGAATCTATGAAAAATCATGTGGAAATTCTAGAATTAAAAAAAAAACAAACAAACAAAAAAACACAGTTACTGAAATTAAGAATACAAGTTCGAATTCTATACCAAATGAAAATATACCTCAGAAATGAAGATCAGGAGAGTCTAAGGAGCTTGGACGTTGCTACTTTGTCCCAAGAAGAAGTAAAAAGTAAGCAAATTGAGAGATCAACTCTTCTTGGATCCATAAGAGAGGAGAGGATAAAGGACAAACTGCGGTCTCCAAGATTGGAGAGACAGGTGAGTACAGATCTTCACAGCTTCCCAGAGCAGAGACTCGCAAGTGGAAACTGCTGCAGGAACCAGCCAGTGCTGGGGAGAAAAACCTGAACTGCCACTGATGAGTTGCTGGAAAGTCAGTATGGATCATGCTCAAAGTGAGAAACTCCAGGGGGACCCACTCATGGGGAAAGGGTGGGGCACAACAGTGTGATATTTACCTCCAGGAGTTTGACCAGATTCCCACCCTTAAATATCTGAGAAAAAAATCCCCTCAAACTTCCTACAGGGACAGGGGATAAGGCACCATTTTGAAATACACCAGAGAATTCTGTTCTTCTTTTAAAGGCCTGACCTGAGGGGAAACAAATTAACCAGAGCCTAACCTGCTGGGGTATTATCAGAGCCTAACTGACCAGGAGGAAGGAAAATACCCAACACCAGACCACTAGAGCCATTCTGTCCCACCTAAGTGGGGAGAAAAAAAAACCTGAGAAACACTTGTGAAGTTCACAGTTCAGAGGCACAGTCTCACTGAAAGACTGAGACCTAATAAGACGAAGAAGGCTTCTCCTCCCCCCACAACTCACCACCACATCACCAAAGGCTTATTTACAGCGGTTCCTTTTACCCACTAACTCATGTCCAGGTATCAGGAAAAAAATTATAAGGCATACCAAAAGGCAAAAAACACAATTTAAAGAGAAAGAGGAAGCATAAGAATCAAGTATAGTTGGGAATGTGAGAATTACCTGATTGGGAATTTAAAACAACTAACATTAACATGCTTACAGTTCTAATGAGTAAAGCAGACAACATGCAAGAATGGAGGGCAATGCATGTAGAGAGACGGAAATCCTAAGGAAAAAAAACAAAACGAAATGATAGAGACTAAAAAACAAACAAAAAAAACTGAAAGAAATAAAGAATGTCTTTGATAGGCTTATTAATAGATTACATGGCTGAAGAAAAAACTCACTGAGCTAAAGGATTATCAATAGACACCTCCAAAACTGAAAGGCAAAGAGAACAAAGACTGGAAAACAAAAAGAACAGAATTCCAGGAACCGTGGTCAACTATAAGAAGTGTAACATACATGCAATGGAAGTAACAAAAGAAAGGAACAGAAGAACTATTTTAAACAATAATTGAGAATTTCCCCCAAATTAATGTCAGACACCAAACCAAAGCACCAGGTAGCTCGGAGAAGACCAAGAAAGATAAATGTCAAAAAATCTACACCTAGGAATATTATCTTCAAACCACAGAAAATCAAAGATAAAAAAAAATATCCTAAAAGAAGCAAAGGGGACAAAACACACTACCTATAGAGGAACAAAGATTAAAAATTGCGTCCAACTTTTCCTCAGAAACCATGCAAGCAAAAGAGAGTGAGGCGAAATATTTAAAGTGTTGAGAGAGAGAGAGAGGAAAAAAAGTGAAATAAGACATTTCACAATGGATAAAAATTGAAGAATTACAGGAGTTTTTATATTGTATTTTACTCTGGAAATTCATCACGCTGTATACTTAACATAATTAAAATTTAGTTCTTAAAAGTGGTCTGCAGAATGGTAAGAAGTGGAGATAATAAATAATGAAACTTTAATGACTATTTCCACCCTCTCCCATTGTAAACTGACCACCTGCCTAACTCGACAATATCTAGTTAGTTATGGATGGGAAAACTAACTAACTGCAAATCATGTTCACAATTTCGTTAATTACAAAAGACTGGACTATTTGACTTCAGGACTTTCAATTATCTAAATATAACCAGAAAGCGCATGGGGTTCCTGAGACTTCATCCAGGGTCAATGTTTGAAGAACTGGGCAAAAAGAAAATATCGTATTTATAATGAGTTTTAAAAACCCTCCTGTCGTGGTCCGGTGGCTCTTTCCTTGTCTCTGTGCTGCAGACAGACAATGCCGTGGAGAACATGAGTCACAGCGTGAAAGAAAGCTGCCTAGTGAAGAAGATCCACTTGGGACTTTTAGTGAGATATAAATTTTGATTGAGTAAATACAATATTTTAAGGCTGTTTGTTCCAGCAGTTAGTCCCACCTAACTAATGCACTGCTCTTAGAAGTTTCAACCTAAACCACATTCCTAAAGGCTCAAAAAGGAAAAGTGGAAGGAAACGTTACTATGTTGATCAGCTACTATGTGGTGCACACCTCCCTGCTGATAACTACAAGTCCCCAGTCAATGATCCCTGGTGCTGTAGAATGTTAACGTCTTTACATACATTGTTTCATTTAATTTCTACAACCATCCTTCCAAGGGAACGTCATCATCATCGTTCTATGAAGGTAAATGAACTGTGTGACTTAGGAAGTTACTTTAACTCTCCAAACCTCTGTTTCCTCATTTGTAATTATCAAATAAAAGTGATAAAACTAGGATTGTTCCCAGGGCCCTACCTACAGGCATACCTCAAAGACATTACAGTTGAGTTCCCGACCACCGCAATAAAGCGAATATCACAATAAAGCAACTCACACACATTTTTCATTTGTTTGTTTTCCAGTGCATATAAAAGGTATGTTGTCTATTAAGCCAACATTACGGTCCAAAATAACAATGTACATACTTTAATTTAAAAATGTTTTGTTGCTAAAAATGCTAACCGTCTTCTGAGCATGCTAGAGAAATTGACCCGATAGACTTGCTGATGTAAGGTTGTGACAAACCTTCAATTTGTTAAAAATGCAGAATCTGTGAAGTGCAACAAAACAAGCTATGGCTGTGTAAAGGGCTCAGAATAGTCCTGCACAGGTGTCAGTTGCTTAATACCAGCTAGCTACTATTTTTATTAATATGGGTGTGACTATTGAGTAAATAGGTGATCCAAGCAAAATAAAAAACGTGTGTGTGGGGGGGGTGTCCATAACCAAATAAATTTGGTAAATACTGGGGTAACAAAATTAAACAGGTCTTATATGCAGGACAGTGACCCTCCAAGTACGAAGAGCAGAGTATGCAGTGCTTCTAGCACTCAGTTGCTGAAAAAATACTTTTGTTCAGAGCATATCTATTCCCATCATAAAGTCATTTAACAGGTGTTTATTGAGGACCTATCACATGTCAGGCACTGATACAATGATAGACGTGATTTGTACAATTGCTCATTCATGAAGCTAGTAGACAGCATGGGAAGGATACAAAAACAAGGGCAAAGCAAATAAAAATGTTGCAAACCATGAATAGTTCTTTGAGGTGGAACTTGAGTGTACCTTTGCATACTGGAAAAGTGTAGAAGAAAAAAGGTATTCCAGGTAAAGGACAGGGCAAAGGGACAAGGAAAAGAACTCAAAAAAATTTCCCATGAAAATTAGAACCCATCTCAAACTGACAGCTTTATTCCTGCTTGTTTGTTATTTTCAAAGACTGATGTTTAATTCCAACAGAAGCGATGTCAATTTAGGCCAATTATGTCATCTGTCCAATTACCCTATTGTTGCTATGATAATCAAAACGCAGAATGATACAAATAGGGAAAAAAAAATAGAGAGTTTCTACAAACGAGGAAACTGAGGCCTAGAGGTTAAAGGACTGGTATCCCAATCTCTGGTTGCTTGGATTGACACTGCTCCTATTACATCATTCTTAGTCCCCGTAGTTCATCATTTCTTGAACTAGAAAAGAAACATTATCTAGCGTGGTACAATGCTAAGTGCTAAGGGACATTAAAGTGAATAAAGTAAGTAACAATATCAGCCCTGCCCCCAGAGTGTGGTTCGGGGATGGAGTAGAAACACATGAAAATAATACAATCAAGTTGAAATTGGACCTCGGGAGAGCAATACAATAGAAAGCACAGATGGAACTTCACAATGTCCAATGAATCTAAGAGCAATAATTATTTTAAGAGTCTAGAGAAGGGTTTGGGGTACCCAGGGAGGTCTTCTGTAAGAAATCAAATTTGAGTTACGTACAGAAAGTCTGGAAGGATTTAAGATGGAGAGTGGCAGAGAATTTTCCAAATGATGGCAATAAAAGAATTATGGCGGGTTAGTGGATCATTTAGTATGAAACCACTCTTATAGCTCATGAGAGGATTGTCATGAGGAATATTCAGGTCTCTGTGAACCTGGTTTGGCCTTTCCATTCATTCATCTACTCATTTGATATTTAGTGAGGGCCTATTCTCTGCCAGGCAGTGTCCTAGGCTCTAGGGATATACAAATCAACAAAACACAGTCATAGAAACACAAAACAGTCATAGAAAAGAAATATCCTCTGGGAGCTTATATTCTAATTTGGAGCTTCTTAAAGCTGGCCGCACATTACCATTTCCTGAGAAGATTTTTTAAAAGACCTGAGGAAACTTAAATACATCTTAATAAGTGAAAGAAACCAGTTTGAAAGACTGAATATTAGAAAATTCCAACTACATGACATCTAAGAAAAGGCAAAACTACAGACACAGTAAAAAGATTGATCCGTGGTTGACAGGGGTTCAAGGTAGGTTGAAGGGAAGGCTGAATAGTTGGAGCAGAGGGGAGTTTTAGGGAGGTGAAACTATTCTGTACCATCCTGTGATAGTGGATAAGTGACATTTGCATTTGTCAAAACCCACAGAACTGTACAACACAAAGAGTAAACCCTAATATAAACTATGAACCTTAGTTAATAACATTAATATTGGTTCACCAATTGTAATGAATGGACCACACTAATCTAAAATATTAATAATAGGAGAAACTGTGCAGAAGGAAGAGGGAATTTGGGAACTGCCAGTATTTTCACAACTTTTCTGTTAACCTAAAACTGTTCTAAGAAATAAATTCCACTAATAATAGTATTTTAAATTATAAATCTTATTTAAACACACACACACACACACACACACACACACACACACACACACACAAACCAAGACCTGTTCTTGGGTCCTATTTGGAAATTCTGATTAAATACAATAATGAGTCTCAGATACTCTTTTAAACTGCCTCCCATGCTTTCAAAGCTACATTACCAGTTCTGGCAAAGATTTAGGACAACTGGAACCCTCAGACATTGCTGGGGAGAGTGCAAAATAGTACAAGCACTTTGGAAAACAGTTTCACAGTTTCTTATAAACTGTCAAAGTTTCTTATAAACATATACTTACCATATGATCTAGCAATCCCACTCCTAGGTATTTACGCAATGAAATGAAAACTTATATTCACATAAAACCCTGTACACAAATATTTATAGCAGCTTTGTTCAAAATTGCCAAAACCTAAAAGCGATCGAGAAGTCCTTCAACTGGCGAATGGATATACACACAATGGAATACTACTCAGCAATAAAAAAGAATGTTCCACTCATCTCATCTGAGCAACACGGATGAATCAACAAGATAATCAACAAACAAATAAGCAAAACATGCAGTAAATCAGATGATGATAAATGCTATAAAAATAACAGCAGAGAAAGGAGATAGGGAGTACTAAAGACAGACTTGCAAATTCAAATAGGGTGGTCAGGGGGGGCCTCCCTGAGGAGGTGACATTTGAGCAAAGAGCAGAAAGGCATGAGGGAGTGATACCCTGAAAGGTGGAAGAAGAGTGTGGATATTACAGGAAGTGCATAAAAAAGCCACTGGAGGGTTTTATGGAGAACAGTCATAAACAAAATTCCTATCTTAACTGACCATGCCGGCTGCTAGTTGGAAAATAGTTCCTTGTGGTTTAAGAGAAGAAGCAAGAGACGAGTGAGGAGACTATTTACTGTCATTAATGTGGAAGATGGTGGCTGAGAGAAAATTGCATATCACAAAACTTCCCTCCACAGAGACACACATGAAGTTTTGAAAGAGGACATTCTCTCCCTAAATGGAATGGACAGAACAGCTCCAGTAAGCATTAGGTAGCTTGCACAAACTGCTAATTAAACCAGCACTGCAAGGAGTAAAAGGAGAAAAATGCCTTTTTTTTTAATGCTACTGAGACAAATGTTTACTGTCTCCAATAAAGGCAGGCAATGAAAAATGAAATAAAGTTCAGTCTGATTAGCACTCATCTGTCATCTGCAACTGTGTGTCGATGAGAAGGCTACAGGACACAACTCAAGGGGAGAAAGGAAAACAAGGAATAGTTCAGCTAAATGGCCTTACAAAACCCCCATCATCTGTCCAGAATGCTCCTCTGTCAGCAGAGTCCTACCCAAACCAGCTCCTGGAAATGCTGTTAACTCAGGGGTGCCAGCTAATGGGATTTTGTAACCAGTGCTTCCAAGTCAGGACAGGGAACCAGAAGAATTAGGCCCCTGCCCAGGTTCAACAAAGAATAACAGGCACAAAGAGCTAACATTCTTTGTTTCTGGGTTTTCCCAGAAGCCACGCCAAGCAGAGATTCAAGTGCAAGCATTTATTTCGGAGATGTTGGAAGCATTACTAAGAAAGTAGGGAAGTGGACACAGGAAAAGGCAGCCCATCAAGACAGCTTCCCTTGTCGACAAATGCAGCTTAATCCTGAGAAACTAGGAAACTGTGGAAAATAAAACCTACAAGTTATAGCACGCAAGGAACTAGGGAGCTGGGGTACTTATACACCAACTCCTATCAGTCATTGGTTGAGGGTTAGTTACTAAGAGCAGGGAATAAAGTTATTTTCCAAGCACTGCCAGCTTCCTAAAGTGGAGGCTTTGGACAAAAGTCTTCAGGCAGAGATGCGAATACTAGCATCTGGAAGTCCACGGAAGCACTTGAAAATCATAAGGTCCAAGGGACCTTATTCTGCTACACTACCTGCTTCCTTCCGTGCCAAGAATAAGACATTTCTTCACCTCTGGCCAACATTTCCTCTGCAGAGGAAATGATTTCAACAAATCGCAAAACAGAGGAACTCCTCCCTCCCTTCACTTTTTTCCTCAAAGTACTCCTCATTGATCTACCCATTACATTATTGTTATAAATTAATAAAGTACAGCATGCATTAATTTACTTTATTGGTTTCTCAGCCACTGATTTCCTATTCCCCCTTTCTATTACTCAACTCGCTGACTCCTGCTGATAAATTTTCTGTAACGTAAATGCATCCCAGACTCTTGAATTTTATTAAGTATATAAAAGGTGTGTTATTTGTATTAATAACTCAATTCATCACCCCATATTCAAAACTTAGCCAATTAAACTCAAGTGCATATTAAAATAGTAAAGAGATTCCCAATTTCTAGTTAATATTCTTATTGCCTAATGAATTGCTCATTCTTTCTAATTCCAGTGTCATTTGCTTAATTTTCTTTTAATTTCTAACATGTAAGAAAAACATGTCTAATTTTCCAAAAGTGTGAAAATAGATTGTCTTAATATTGCTTGTGAAAATGTCTTAAGAATGTTGAAGAACACTGAAAAAAGTTAATGAGTGACAAGTGATATATGAGGTCTGACAATGAAGTTCACGAGCTCATCCTAGAAAAAGTGCTACATACCTCATTGCTGAAAAACACTAAATTCACCTTCAAAGTACTCTCCTTGGAAGCTATGCACTGACACCAGCATCTAGTCCACCCTTCAAAGCAGTTTTGGAACTCTTTTCCTGGAATGGCCATCAAAGAAAGCTGTTGTCGTATTACCCTTGATGTCCTGTATGTCATCAAAATGTCTTCCTTTCAATATTTCCTTTTACTTCAGGTAAAGAAAGAAGTCATTGGGCGCCAGATCAGGTGAGTAGGGAGGGTGTTCCAATACAGTTATTTGTTTACTGTCTGAAAACTCCCTCACAGACGGTGTTGTGTGAGCTGGTGCATGGTAGTGATGCAAGAGCCATGGCTTGTTTGCGAAAAGTTCAGGTCATCTTTTTCACGCAGCCTTTTCAGCACTTCCAAATAGCAAACTTGGTTAACTGTCCAGTTGGTACAAATTCATAATGAATAATCCCTCTGATATCAAAAAATTTTGGCAACATCGTTACAAGTTCGCAAACTTAATGTTCTGACCTTGTATACACTATCTCACACAATGCCAGATACACAGCAATCAATAAATGTTTGTGAATGGATGAATGAGCCTGCAGTATATGACCAATGCTCATGCAAAACTCATACTAGTTTGGTAATCACTGTAACAGCTTGTTTATTTATCTGGCAGCTATTGTCTTCATAGGTTTTTGGTGAGCCTGGTAAAGTGAAAATATATGCTTGTATTTATACAATTTTTAGGATGAATTGATAGTTCTTTATTTTATAGAGCTTTGATGCATTAATAAATTTCAATAAGAAAAAAAGTCCTTATTTCATTTGTTTATTCATTCAAATTTTTATTAAATGCTAACTATGTCCTGGGACTTGTGAACAATTTTATAATGTAGATAAGGTTAAAATGATGCCAAGCCCTCTAGAACATCATCTGTGGTGAATAGTTTATAATGCAAACATAGTGCAGCTGAGAGAGAGAGTGAGAAAGAGAGAGAGAGAGAGAGAGAGAGAGAGAGAGAGAGAGAGAGAGAGAGAGAGAGATATTAAGGAATTCGGTCATATGATGGTTGACTATTTTGAAATTTGTAGTGCAAGGTGGATATTTACATAAGAGTTGATATTGCATCCTTAAGTCCACATTTCAGGCCAACAGGCCAGAAACTCAGTCAAGATTTCTATGTTAAGGATTTGAGGCAAAATTCCTACTTCTGAAAACTTAGTCTCTGCTCTTAAGGCGTCCAAAGACTACACAGTAGTACCTCGGTTTTCAAACGTGATCCATTCCAGAAGACCGTTCGGGTTCTGAAACGTTCGAAAACCAAGGTGCGGTTTCCCCATACAAAGTAATGCAAAATGGATTAATCCGTCCCAGACCTTTAAAATCAACCCCTAAAACTGCAGACTTAGCATGAATTTTACTATCAAGTGATACCATAGATCCATAAAATTTACGGTGTTCATAAACCGAAATGTTTGCCAATGGAGACATTCGAAAACCGAGGTACCACTGTATATAAAGCCCCCAATACACACCCCACAAAGGGTAATCTGCTTTATTCAAAGTCTAATAATTTAATTGTTAATCACAGCCACATCTAGACCAGTGTTTGACCCATCAACTGAGCACCATAGTCTAGCCAAGTTGACACACAAAATTAATCATCATAGCTATGGAATCAGTTAGTCTCAAAGTGCAGTCTCCAGCCAGCATAATCAGGGTCACCTGCAAACTTCTTAGTGATGCAAATTTTTGGGCCTTCCCCAGACCATCCAAATCAGAAACTTTGGGGATAGGGCCCAGTATTGTTACTTTAACAAGCCCTTCAGGTGTTTCTGACACACACAGAAGTCTGAGAACCACTGGGGTAGAGTACTAGGTTCAATGTTTAGGTCATTACAAAAAGTGTTAACACAGGAACAGGTTATTAATTGCCTTATTTTTCAGGAGATTTAGCCACTTGATATATTCCATGTTTTAATGGCATCTCTGGCAGTCCCAGCAATATCAAGTTGCATTCTAATATTGGAGAAACAATGAAAATCAAGGACTATGGATTGTTTATAAATCTTTACTCGGGGATACTAAAAATCTAATCCATTGAACTCTTCCTCCATCACTATCTCCAGTTCTTTAGCTATAAGACTCTGCTAAGCTAGCTTCAATTTTCTTGACTAAGGTCAAGAGAACCCACATCATGACTTTGCATCAAGAATTTGCTTCATGACTCTTCAATAGTCCTTCTATTTATATTGATCATACAATAGAAACTGTTTCTAAACTGTTTCACAGCAATCGCGAGACAATACATTAAGATAGCTAATGGGAATGGTTATTGTTTCACTTCCTTTCAGTGATCTAAGTACCCTATTTTTTCACTGGCCCCCAAGCTTTTTCTCTCAGATATCTACTGTCACAGTAATGCTGCATAACAAGTCATAATGGCATGCAACAATATCCCTTTAGTTCTCATGCAAGTAAGTGGTTCTGCTAATCTAGGCTGGATTCAATTACATATCTAAGGATTGGCTGGCTGTGGCTCATCTAGGATGGCTTCGACTGAATGACTATAGCAACTAGACTCAACTCCATGTCTCTCATCCTCGAGCATCCTCATGCAGGCATGTTCTCATGATGAAGGCAGAATGCAAGAAGAGGGCAAGCATAAATGCAAAAGGGCTTATTTAAGCCTCTGCTTGTATCATGTCTACTAAAATCTCATTAGCCAAAGCAAGTCAGATGGCTGAGCTCAGAGTTGCGGGACGGGGCACTGTAAAATTACATGGCAATGGGCCTGATTCAGCCAGAGAGGTGAAGAACTGAGGCCATCTTTAATATCTACCTCACTGGCCATTGGAAAACTCTTCCCTATATGTCCTCTATCCTCTTTACCTGGCTACCTTACTCACCTTTTGGTTGTACCTTAGGTGATACTTCCCTGGGAAATCTCCATTGACTCTTCAATGCTGGATTTCATACCCCTTCTGTGGGTTTTCCTTTAACTCACTGTAATTCCCCTTTTTGTAGCCCTCATGATATGAACATGAGTTAGCAAATCCAAGAAAGCTAACTGAGAGGGATGCTGACAGCATATATTTGAAAAAGATTGTAGTATTTCATTACAAATAACAACATTATAAGTTAGAACTTAGAACTACATTAAGGATTTACTGGAGGTTTTCTTATTTGAGATTTTAACTTCTAGAAAGTTAACACAAAATTCTGTTTATTATGAAGACTGATTTTCCTCATCAATACACACACATACTAATATGCTTTTCCATCTGCTGTCTCTACCACCTGTAACCTTTCCACTCTGTGCCAGACTAAATCCTCATCTTTCAAAGTTCCACCCGGTTTAAGTGGTAATACCCCTGATGGTCCCATAGCATTCCACTTACCTCTATTATAGCACTAATGACTCAGTTTCAGAATTGATGGTATGAAGGCAACAGATTATGTACACTTGCTATTGAGAAGAAGCTTCTCATCTCTTGCCACATTGTACCCTCAATAGTGCAGAGATGGAATGGAAACTTATATCTAGGGTGCCAATTGTGGACTGGTGCCCAGGCACCTGTGTGAGCATCTGGCAGTAGCCTAATTTGCTAAGCTCCACCATTTGATTCCAATACACTTAACTAAGTAGCCTTCTGCTCAGGCTCTGACTCTGTTTCCTTTCGGTCACTAGAGTCAGCCCTACTGAAAACCCCAACTTGGGCCTTGAACTCTTCACTTAGGTTTTCATCTTTCTATGTCCCAGGTTACTGGACTCTGTGTTCTACGTAGTTTCCTGATCTACAATTCAAACATGGGAGCAACACTAAGACTCTCCACAACACACACACACACAACAATATACACCGAAAGTCTCAGTTTTTTGCTCAGCAAGACTTCTCAACCTCAACTCCAAAGAACATTTCTTTTTTCCAGATTTCTTATCACTATTTATGCCCACTGAGATTCTAGCATTCTGGTCAGTTGACAGCTAGCTTTTAGAATTGCTCTTATCTCTCATTGTTTTTTTTCTGTTTTGCCATCTCTTCTGTAAAATATTCATTTTCTATAATGTTTTAGTTCTCCCAAATTTATGGTACCCATCTCCATTTTTCTCTTTGGGAGTTCTAGCAGCTAAAGAACCATGCTCTGCCTTTACCTCCAGTCTGAAGTGGGAAACTAGATGATGAGATCTTACAATAATAATTTTTAAAAGCCTCAGCAAGTAAACATCATTAGCAAGAAGGAAGTTGGTCCCAGGAGTGGTGATTAGGCATTTAAAGAAATAATAAGGGTGGAAAGCCTGAAAACTGTACAGCAGAAAGCATTAAAAATAATCACTGACTGGCAATTTTGTGAAGTCAATGACTTGCAAGTAGTTTGACTTATAACATAAAAGGGCCTTTAAAAAAATTGACAGGAGTTCCAAGATGGTGGGGTAAACACTGTGCCTGCATCCTTCCATGATCACATTAAAATTACAACTAAATTATAGAATAATCAACCTGGAGAACCATCTCAAGCCTAGGTGAACAAAAGTCCTATAACTGAAAATACAAAGAAGAAGCCACATCAAGATGGTAGGAGGGGTGGAGACATGGAACGGGCCCCAAACTTCCCTGTGGTGGTTGAGATTCAGGAGGGACATCTCAGCCATGGATATCGCCCCCAGAGGAGTGAGGAACCACCGCTCCCCACACCAGCCTTCCCATCCTGCAGTACTGGTGCTGAGAATAGGACCCCCCCACAACATCTGGCTGTGAAAAACAGTTGGGATTCTGAGAGTCTAAGGGAGAGAGAAGGCTGTGGGAAACCCAGACATCCTCTTAAAAGGTCTGAGCAACACTCACACTCTCGCAGGCACTCACCTTGGGTTCCAGCAGAGGGATGGTGACTCAAGGCGGGGGCTGGAGGGGCTCGAGACATATCGGGAACAGACTGACGTGTTTAGTTGCAGGGGAAGGATTGGAGGACAGTGGGCATTTCCCCTATAAGAAGTCCTTCTCTCGTGCAGCTTTCAGGCGAGTGCCATCTTTTCTATGTTAAGCCCGCCCCCACAGGCCAAATCTGAATCTGATTGGCTTGGTGAGCTCTGCTGATCTGCCCTGATGACTCAGCTGGGACCTCACTCCACCCAACTCACCAACACCTGAGGCACTTTCTCCATGAACAGCCAGCCCCAACTGCATTTCACTCTTCCTTGGAAAACTATCAGAGTCCACAGGCCCCAGGTGGGCAGCAACTGGCTTTGGTGTGCTCTGAGACTTTTGCTGAGTTGCTCTAGGCTCAGTGCTGGCAACAAACCGGAGTCTACATTAACCTGATGACCACAACTCTTCCCACTCTAGTGATTCCCTGAGACCCTGCCTCACCCACCTCATGTAGTGCATAAGGCTTTATCAGTGGCTGAACCTTAAGGAAGCTGGCAGATGTTGGCAGGCTTTCAGGTGTCCTGACTTTTTGTGGAGCTACCCCAGGCCCGGTACTTATGGCAGCTCTCCTAGGTTCGCACTGTGTCCTCTCCCACATGCCTCTAGGTTTAGCACAGGCAGCAAACAAACACACATCACTTTGTAGCTCCTACCAGGTAGCCTCTGGCCAATCACAGGCAGTGGCTGACCTGGGCCTGCATGAGAGCTCCTCTCAAGAGTCCTCAGAATCAACACACTTGGAGGTTGGCTTCAGCCCATAGCAGAGCATGGCCCAATTAGCTCCACAAGTGGCACAAACAAAATGTGGTCTAAACAGGCACCAGAGCCTGCTGGGGCAAATTGCACTTAGTGGGGATGTCTCCCACACAGCAGTCTATAAGCTGTGGACGTGGCCAAATCCGACATCCAGTCAGTCTCAAGGACAATCCCACCCACTGACATGCCAAGAGCAATCAAGGCTCAACTACAACAGGAGAGCACACACAGCCCACACAAGGGACATTCCTGGAGCCCCTGGCTCAGGTGACCAGGAAGAGTGACACTGGGCCCAATAGGACACCTACTACATAAGGCTATGAGGCCAAGACTGGGAGACGTAGCAGATCTATCTAATACATAGAAACAAACACAGAGAAGCAACCAAAGTGAGGAAACAAAGAAATGCATCTCAAATAAAGAACAGGAGAAAAGTTCAGAAAAAGAACTAAACAAAATGGAGGCAAGCAACCTACCAGAGACAGAGTTCAAAACAATGGTAATAAGAATGCTCAAGGAACTTAGTGAGAACTTCAACAAAGAGATAATAAGCATAAAAAGGGACATAGAAACCACACAAAAAAAGAACCAGTCAGAAGTGAAGACTACAATAATTGAAATGAAGAATGTACTAGAAGGAATCACTAGCAGACTAGATGAAGCTGAGGATTGAATCAGTGATTTGGAATACAAGGTAACAGAAACACCCAATCAGAACAACAGAAAGAAAAAAGAATCAAAAAATAAAAAGAGGATAGATAAAGAGACCTCTGGGACAATACCAAGTTTAACAACATTTGGATCATTGGGTACCAGAATGAGAAGAGAGAAAGCAAGAGATTGAGGATCTATTGGAAGAAATAATGACTGAAAACTTTTCTAACCTGGCAAAGGAAATAGACATACAAGTCTAGGAAGCACAAAGAGTCCCAAATAGAATGAACCTGAACAGGTCCAAACCAGACCCATTAAAATTAAAATGACAAAGGTTAAAGACAAAGAGAGAATCCTAAAAGCAGCAAGAGAAAAGTAACTTGCTCCCATAAGAGTGTCAGCTGATTTCTCAATAGAAACTTTACAGGCAAAAAGGGATTGGCAGGAAATATTCAATGTCATGAAAGCAAGGACTTACAACCAAGACTGTTCTACCCAGCAAGGCTATCATTTAAAATTGAAGAATAGATAAAAAGCTTCCCAGACAAGAAAAATCTAAAAGAATTCATCACCACCAAACCAGTATCACAAGGAATGTTAGAAGAACTTCCTTAAAATAGAAAAAAAAAAATCAAAATTACAAATAATTTTGGCAATAGCTACATATCTATCAACAATTACTTTCAATGTAAATGAATTAAATTCTCAAATTGAAGACACAGAAGGGCTAAATGGATACAGGAAAAGAAAACACCTTACATATGCTGACTACAAGAGACTCAACTTCAGATTTAAAGACACACACAGACAGTAAGTAAAGGAATGGAAAGAGGTATTTCATGAAAATGGAAAGGGAAAAAACAACAGAAAAAGCTGAGGTAGCAATACTTAAACCAGAAAAAATAGACTTTAAAACAAAGGCTATATATAAGAAGAGACAATGATGAACCCAATAATCCCACTTCAGGGTATTTATCTAAAGAAACCCAAAATGCTACTCTGAGAGGATGTGGGTATGCATATGTTCCTTGTAGCATTGTTTACAATGGCCAATATGTGGAGGCAGCATGGGTGTCCCTCAATGGGAGAATGGATAAAGAGGAGGTGGTACATATACACAATGGAATATTGCTCAGCCAGGAAAGGGAATGGGTTCTTGTCATCTGTGGTGGCGTGGATGGACCTGGAAGGTGTTGTGCTGAGTGGAGTGTCAGTCAGGGAAAAACAGATGCAATGTGATTTCACTTGTCTATGGAATCTAAGAACAAAATTAACAAACAAAACAGAAACAAACTCACAGATACAGAAAACATTTTGATGGTTGCCAGATGGGAGGGGAGTTAGGGGTGTGGGTGAAAGAAGGGGGAGGGATTAAGAAGTACAAATTGCTTGTTACCAAGTAGTTATAGGGATGTAGGGTATAGCATAAGGGACATAGTCAATAATACTGTAATAACTATGTATGATGTCAGATGGGTACTAGATTTGTTGAGGTGATAGATGGGAGGGCGTTAAGGGACAGAGTGAAAATGGTGAATGGTGAATGGAAAATGGTGTAACAACAAATTGGTAGTTACAAAATAGTCATGGGGAGGTAAAGTATAGGGAATATAGTCAATGATATGGTAATAACTATGTATAGTGCCAGATGGGCACTAGACTAGTCAGGGGGATCACTTCTTACATTTCATAAATGTAACCACTATGCTTTACACCTGAAATTAATATAAAATCATATTGAATGCCAACTGTAATTGATACATTTTAAAAAGGTGGGGGAAGAGGAAGGAGAATAAGACGTTCAAATGATAACAAATAATTCATGGGGATGTAGTGTACAGCATAGGGAATATAGTCAATAATATTGTGATGGCGTGGTATGATGTAAGATGGTTGCGGGACTTATTTGGTGATCACTCCTTTAGGTATATAAATGTTGACTAACTATGGTGTACCCCTGAGACTAATATAATATTGTATGTTAGCTATATTTTTAATAAAAATCCCTTTTTTAAAAAAGTTAACAGACCAACGTGCTATGTAGCACCCTAGTCATTCTTTCAAGGGGGCAATGGAGGCCCATTCAGGAAAGAGTTTCTACCATGGATACTGGTGGTGCTCAGGGCTCTGTCCTAACTTTACGTGCTCTCCATCCACTTTCAAGGATTGCATTTGTACTTTAAACTACTGATTTGTACTTTAAAATAGCCTACTGAGTCTTTTCATTTGGATGTCTTGGAGGCATTTTGTGCTGGTCAGTTTCCATTTGTCCCTTCAAACACACTCTCTACCTTTTTTCACTCTGCTTTGGGCTCCAGGAGACTGTCTCTATGAAATTCACCAACTATTTCCCTGGCCCTCCAAATTCTCGGTGAGTTTAATTTGTCACAGGACGGAGTTCCAAAGAGAGGAGAAGAGAGGTTGAAATCTTTATTCCCCTGGCAGTTTCTCCCTGCCAGGTTATACTTGCCCAGTCCACAATATTCCACCTGCAACTAGAGGCTTGTTGGGTGGCTCTTTCCTATTGGTAAAGGAAGTTCTGAAAATTATCTCTTCTCTTTGACCTTCAGACCTATAGATAGTAGTTTGGCTTTCCATTACTAATGTCAGAATGGCTCACTCACCACTGATGATTTCTCTTTTCCCTGGTCACAACTTTGTAAAAATACTCTATTGAATTCTCTTCAATTTTGCCTTCTAAGTGTGTGGCTGTATTCTAATTCACTATGTCCAAACAACATTCATCACCCTCATCTCCCCATCTCCAGTAATCCCTTCCTGACTCTTCTCCCGTAATACCTGCCACAGTGAGTGGCTCCACCATCTATTCTTTAGAACTGCCCAGAAGCCTGGATATCATAGATGACTCCACCCCATCTCACTCAGTGCAATCTACCAATCTTCAAATCCCAGGCATTCTAAGACTCTCCTATCCCTCCAGTTCTCTTCAATCTCTGCCCAGCCCTACATCCTCTCTTATCAAGTTTACTGTGGCAGACTCCCAAATGATCACCATACCGCTGATCAAATCACTCCAACCCATTCTACACAATGCAGGCAGCAGCATCTTTCAGAAATGCAAATCTGATTGAGTCATTCACCTGCTTAAAACCGTTCAGTGCTCCCCACTGGCTTTAAGATCAAGTCTACATTTTTAAAGATGACTCAAGGACCCTCATTATCTGGCTTCCAGCTACCTCTGTAGCTTTTTCTTTTACTATTCACTTAGCCCTCCATTTTTCTCTCTGAGACTTTATTCCATTCCAAAACTCACCATGCTCTCTCACCTCTGCACTTTCACACATATGATTCTCTGATCAGAAGTCCTTCCTCCCCTGCTAATCCCATTTTACCTGGCTAACAACTGCTGACAACTAGATTATGTATTCAGTTAAAACAGGGACTGTGTCTAGTGTGCACACTATTGTATCCCTAGCACCCAGTACAATGCCTGGAACCTACTACATCGTTGCTGTCCAATAAGCAAGCCACTTGCCATAAGTGGCGACTGAGCACGTCAAATGTGCCGAGTCTGAATTAAGATGTGCAGTAAGTATAAAACACATACTTGCTTTTGAAAAACTTGACACAATAAAATGTAAATTGTCTCATTAATATTTTTACATTGATTACATGCTGAAACAATATTTCGAATATATTATATATGTTCGATGAACTAAAATGTTATTGAAATTAATTTTACTTGTGTTTTTAATATTGTTGCATGTTTGTCAATTTCACATTAGAATTTATTAGAAAATTTTAAATGACACATGTGGCTCACATTATATTTCTATTGGAAAGGACTGTCCAATAAATATTTGTTGAATGTGTGAAAGTAAATAACAATAAACAAATAAGAGAAATCTCTACTAAATGTGGCTTTTCTTCTTTTGGGAACTTTCTCCGAATCCTCTAAGTCTTGGTACAGTGCCCCTTTTATCAGCCTCCAAAACATCCTATAATTCCCCCATTGTGGTATTTGTCACATTGTTCCATAAGGGCATTTTTACATTCATGAGGGTAAGTGCCGAACCTGGATCAACTCTGGCTCACCAGTGCCTGGACTGATACCTAGCAAATGTTCAACAATGTTTAATGAATAAGTGGACTAAGATGCTGATGGCCCTGCAATAAGAAAAGAGAGACACCAATAGTATTAATGAGCTGACAATATGAGATCTGCTGTGAGTGTATACCTGCTCAGTGTGACAGATGCTTCGCATCCATTCACGACAAGCCCAAGAGGTAGTCTAAGGATCTATTGAGATGACACCAGGGGCATGTGGGTTACTGACTCTTATTCTACTTTGGAAGCTCTAACTCAGGAAGGTGTCTGAGACACGCCTGGAAAAGCCGAGGCCCATAATTGAGGGCTGTGATTGTGCCTGAGGGGACCGTTCTCATCCCTCTTTTGTGACCGTAGTGAACATTGTACGATTGTGAATCACAAGGGGCACCTGGGTCAGGGGAAGTGGTGCCTGGCACCCGTACTGATTAGCATGAGTACAGAACAGCTGTAGCCTTGGGTTCATAGGTTGGGCATGTAGGCAGGCAGTAGGATATGCTCAGTAGGATTTTACTCAATATTCTCCTCAACTGCATACCCACTGCTGAGGCCATGTTAGGAGGAAGTTAGAAACATGCAGCTCTGTCTAAAATTGTAAAATGTTTATCCCTCCTCCCTGCTTCACGAAGGTGCTGACTTCCTTCAGTATCTTTTAAACAAGTAACCCCTTTTTGTTTATCCTGATTTTTCATGCTGTCTGATCTCTCCATCCATATTAACCTACAGTTGACATTCATCAGTAGGATGGTCATGTAGTATATCAGCCCTTATCCTCACAAAAATTAAGCTAAATGTTGTCTTCATTTGGCTGAAGGGGGAATTAAGCTCAAAATACATAAGCAAATGTGGAAGGGTCACACTTCAAGAAAGTGATATAATTGGAAAGTGATTCTGTGAGAGTCTAATGCCCATGCTCTTTCCATCTATGCCTCTCTGTACTACATGGCACAAGGAGAGGTCAGTGTCCAGAGGTTATTCTTGTTCCTACAAAGACTAAGTAAAGCAAATGGCAAAGGAGAAGCTGTGGTTCCCTTCCTGCCTCTAACAAACCATCCACAACCAACACAATCAAAGATTAACAAAGGCAGCTCACAGTGGCAAGATTTCATAACTTCAAATGGAGACCCAAACAGTCCAGGTGTTTTGACTAAATTCATCAGGGCCAAGCAAATACCCCCATCCTTGTTCCTCTGCCATCCTTTGCCTTGACTATGGCTTTTACTAATGACCCAATGACTCTGAATTGCACGTTCAACCTTTTGCAAATTCTTGCTACATTAACTTACCATTTTATCACTGGGGCTAGGTTTGGTATGCTTATCATGCCCTCCTTATTTTGGAGCCTCAGTCCAACCCTACTTCCAACTGGTAGTGTCTGTTTTATTTCCACAGCATCAACTTCTCAAATTGGTCTGAGGGACATCCATCGTAAGGACGTACCTTTGTCACAAAAGCCCTGGGAGGAGAGCAGCAGAATTAAGGGAGAGAAAGAAAGGGATCTTTTTGAGGATTACAGTAGAGTGGAAGGGACAGCAGAATGTCATTGAACTTGGCTATGAAATTGGTGGCATCCTTCAAGACTTAGAAGACTGAACCTCACCTCTACTCAACCACGGTGATATTTGTTTTCTGGATATGGTTGCAATAACTACCCCACTTTCATTTCACCCAAACATTACTCTCCCATAGTCTCCACATCTACAAAAGGGGAAAAAAGCATTAGAATGTTTATTTTGTGTTGGTAAAGGAAATTCGGGGTATAGAATTCATGGACCCCACTGGCATAGGGCAAGATCTCAACACTAGCTATATCTTAAGTATATACTTATGTGTTTCAAGGTATCCCTTGAAATGCATTTCTTCTAAGAACTTCTGAGAGGAGCCAAACCTGGAATGGGCATAATTAAAATAATAAGAAAGTCAAAAGAGCAAGGAAAAAAATAAGTCCTAATTATGCTTTGCTGTGAAAAATTCTTGAAGACTGATGGACCATTCTATGTAAATCATCTGCAAATATTGTTCATAAAACTAGGCCAAACTAGTCCCAATTTGAGGTTGTAAGAAACTGAGATTTATAACCTTTCATTCTGGCCTAGGGTGTGAATTAAGTGTGTGAGAGGCGGTAATATCATTTTGAAAACATTCACAAAGGAGAAATCAGAAGGTAATGATGGAGGAAATATCAATGTTAGACTTGAGAAGATACAGGTATGCTATACACGGGAAGTAGGGCAATATGGTAGCCTAGTTCGTGGTAAGGAGAAGCTAAAAGTAAATGGGAGAGCATTTTTGTGTCAAATATGCATAGGTTATCTACCTAGGCAGTTTATAATTACTCAGTGTGAGATAGGACTTTAAAGGTGATTTAATCCCCTTTAAGGAGTCAGTTTGAGTACTAAAAAACATAAAATAGGGGCTGGCTGGTTAGCTAAGTTGGTTAGAGTGTGGTGCTCTTAACAACAAGTTTGCCTATTCGATCCCCACATGGGCCACTGTGCGCTGCGCCCTCCACAACTTGATTGAAACAACTACTTGATTTGGAGCTGATGAGTCCTGGAAAAACACACTTAAATAAATAAAAGTGTATAAACACACACACACACACACACACAAAATGGTGTAGCCACTGTGGAAATCAGTATGGAGGTATCTCAAAAAACTGAAAATGGAACTACTTTATGACCCAGCTTTATGATCCACTCTTACGTATCTATCCAGAGAAATCCAAAATGCTAATTAGAAAAAGGATATGCACCCCTGTTTATTGCAGCACTATTCACAATAGTCAAGACATGGAAACAACCAAAATGCCCATCGATAGATGATTGGATTAAGAAGCTGTGGACATTTATAAAATGGAGTAGTACGCAGCCATAAAGAAGAATGAAATCTTACCATTTGCAATAATATGGATGGCCCTAGAGAACATTATACTAAGTGAAATAAGTCAGTCAGAGAAAGACAAATACCATATGAGCTCACTTATGTGTGGAATTGAAAGAACAAAATAAATGAGCAAACTAAACAGAAATAGTCTCAGAGATAAAGAGAAAAAAAAAAACTGAGGGTTGCTAGATGGGACTGGGGTGGGGATGGGGAGAAAGCGAGGGGATTTGAAAGCACAAATTGGGAGCCACACTATTGCCACAGGGATATGAAAGACAGTTGGGGGGATATAATCAATAATGTTGCAAACGGGGGATGAGTGGGCACTTGGTGTTAGTAGGGAGAGCACTTCATGGACTGTGTAGATGCCTGACCACTGCACTGCACGCCTGAAGCTAAAGCTGAATAATATTGAATGTCAACTATAATTTAATACAGATATAGTCACGGAATGTGGAGCACAGCATAGGGAATAGAGTCAATGGAATTGTAACAGCTATATACCATGTCAGAGGGGTAGTAGATTGGGAGGGAGGTTGTCACTTTTTGAGGGTTGTAAATATCTAACGAGTACATTGTTTTGTACACCTGAAACTAATTTTAAAAAGCATAAAAAAGTGCATGGACACACAAAAATGTACATTCCATTTCAGTTAGACCAAAGTTTGTTTGTTAGTGTTCATCTAAATACCAAAATCCATAAAGCTGGTAGAGAAGAGGTAAAATATTTGATACTTAAAAGACAGAGGTGTATAATGACTTGAGCAGCCATTTAACTTCTCATAGTCTCAGTTTTCTTATCCCGGCATATTTTGTAAAGATGACAAAACGTCATTTGTAAATGACAATAATAGTAACCAGCACTATTTGAACTTCCTGAACTCTTAACTATATATACCAAGCATCATTCAGCACTCCATATACCTTATTTTTTCATGTAATGCTTCCAATGAGGCTATGAAATAGGCACATAATTATTTCCAGGGTGGTTATAGGGAAATTGAGGCTCCCATGAAGTTAGGTCACATGGGAAGCTGGTGAGAGAAAGAGCTGAGATTCAAAGCAGGACTGTCTGACTAAGCCTGAAGCCGCTTCTCCCACCACAGCAGTCTATGAAGGTTAGTATTGGGGCCGTAATGACTGCGTTTCTTGGGGAGCCTCAGAAACCTGGCCAACCTCACATCAACACATAAAGAAAACACAACTGCTGAAATGAGGCACTGCAGGACTCAGATGGGAGAAAAAATCAGAAATTTAAGGCAAAAAAGGGATAGAAGCTTTATTCGCTTTAATAATGATGTGGCCATAGCTTTTGTAGCCCTAGTGGAGTTGTCGGCACCTGGTCTGGGTGATTTCCAACAGGAGAAGAAGCCGGCTGTGTTTCACTCATAAAAGAAAGCCACAGGGAAGGGCTGGGATAAAAGAGTAGACAAAAACCATGTCAACAGAGCAGTGAGGGCACAGTGGGACAAAGTGAGAGAAGACAGAAACATCTTAATTGTTAACAGAGACAGGAAAACAGGCGGATGTTAGCAGGGCAAAGACTGCCTGGTGGCACTGTTCTCTGGGGAGCAAGAAATGAGGCGGCAATTGAGGGCAACTTGGGGGCACTTCCTTAGACTTTATTTAGAGCACAACTGCTTGGGCACCAAATGGGAACTTTTGCTACCAGTTCTTCCTAATGTTTTCTGGAAATGCTTTTCCTTGTAAAACTAAAGAGCTTCAAATTTGTTTAAGGTGGTGGAGAATTTTGAAATTAAAAGCTCTCAGAGGTAGAGTTCTTCCAAAGGATGAGTAGAAATAAAGACTCTTTAATTTTTCCATCATGACCCTGGAGAGAAAAGGTAGAGAGAGTTTAGAGGGAAAGGAGCCAAGAAGACTATAAGGATGGTCCTTCCAGGTGCCAGCTAGAGCAGCTTGGTGGAAGCTGGACCTGAGGTTTGCCAGCCTTAAATAAGACTATTACCCAACAATGTAAAACATGGATTTACTTCCATGTCAAGAACAAATCACTTCTTAGTGCAAATGGGAACAACTTCTTCAAAGAGTAACTTGGGGATATCCATCATAACATTAAAATGAGCAAATCCAATTCTAATAATGTAGTGCATAAAATATACAGATATATAGGAATGAAGATATGTGTTGTAGCTTTATTTATAATATTAAGAATCTCTACAATCTAAATGGTCATCAATAAGAGACTGGCTAAATAAATCATGCTACATCAATCCAACGAAATACCATGTTCCTCGTAGTCTACTTTTGGCAATGTAGAAAGATCTTTAAAAAACATTTATTAAAAAAAAAAACTATAACATACATAACGTGAAAAAAACCTCAATTGTATTAAATAGATTTATACCTATAATTTAATATACTTTTGTGTGCATAAAAATTTCTAGAAAATTTCATTAAAAGAGTTGTTTCCACAGTAGAGGGAAAAGTTAGGGCATGTTTGAGATGGAAGAAGTTTTAATTTTCATTTTATATCCTGTACTTTTGCATTTTTAAATCATGAACATAATTTTTTTTTTAAATTTAAAAAGTTGAAAAGATGTTTCTCTGTGAGGGACTATAGTTGAAAATGGAAATTAAGATATAAGTCTTTGAGCCAAAAACTATACTAAAATGGAGTCAATATTTTAATAGATTTTTTTATCCTTTATGACCAATTAGAGTTTATCCCAGGGATGTAACTGAGGTTTAATATTAGAGAATCTATTAACAAAATCCATTACATCATTAGACCAAGGAAAAGGATTACATAATCATCCTATAGGATGCCAAAGGACATTTGGTAAAAAAGAAAAAAATTGATTAAAAAAAAATCTTCATAAATAGTAGCCTACAACAACTGATAAACAATAAGTATCTAAAAGCAACAGCCAACATCATAATTGGAATTATGGAGACACTCCAATTATATAGGACATTTTATACTTTTGAACTTTTTAAATAATGTCCATGTCTGAGTTTTACATTAAAAAAATTATGTTTCAGAATCTGGAAAATTCCTCTGTGAACCTCAGAAAGCTTCCCCAGTCCTGAAAAAGACCTAACTCAATCAGCCCCAAATTAATAGTCCAAAACATTGTTTTAGAATTTAGATTATACCACTGACATGCTTGAGAGAATTAAACTCTTCTCATGTATGACCCTAAAGTATCTTCATAATGTGCTTTCCTTCACAATCATCCAGTGAGAAATTACCTAGCACTTTCTCTGTTATCAAGACTGTTCTTGGTTTGAGAATCACAAAATAGAAGAAAAGTAAATAAATAAATAAACACATACATACATACATACATACATAAAACAAGAAAAGAAAGAAAGAAAAAAAGGGGGTTAGGGGCACTGACAGTTCCCAGGAGATGTCAGGAGTTGAGGTGAGATAGTGTATTGTAACCAGTTCTCACCTTAGGGAATGCTTACAGGAGATGACTTTGAGTAGGGTAGAGAATGGCTGCTAGGAGGATAATAGTATGAGCTTCAAAGCAGTCTTTAATGTTTACCTATATGTGGAAAGTCATGATGGTGGCAGTGAGGAGCCAGGAAAGACGCAGCTGCTTCTGTGGAGGAATGCTGCAAGGCAAGGAATAGCCTCCTGGAAAACTGGGGTTCCATTTAAGCACGAAAAGGTGGAGAGATCTCTCAGGGGCAAGGGTGAAAATATAGGGGTATTTGTTCACAAAGGAACACAAGTTCAAGAGACTAAGAGAAGATAAAAGATTCACTTTGGGGGTTCAAGTGGGTTGGAGGGGTGACTTTTCATTTAATAACCAAGAATTCCCAAAATAAGAAGCCTCGTAAGAAGTAATAATCTGAAATATCCTAACTTTGACACATTGATGTCAGAATAGTCCCCGGACACTAGTTCTTGTGTTCATTGTTAAGTGACAAATTCAAGACTTGGATTGAGGTCTAGTGGCTCCCAACTCGGTATTCCTTACATCTTACCCCACTATGGCATAAATCTGCCAAATGGTTATTGTGTACATTCTATGTGCAAAGGAAGATAATGGGAAGAATTAAGGGACAACCCCTGCTCTCAAAAAATACTCAGCACAACTAAGAAGAGCTGTGACAGTAATTCTTAAACTTAAGCATCATCAGAATTAACGGGAAGGCTTATTACAACAGATTGCTGGGCCCCACCCATGTCTGATTCCGTAGGTCTGGAGAGGATCCTGAGAATTTGTATTTCTAACAAGTTCCCAGATGCCACCGATGCTGCTTGTCCAAGGATCACACTTTGAGAACAGTTGATCTATTACCATCAGTCAACCATAGGTGCCATAGGAACTCAGAGTATGGGGATATTCATTTATGGAGATTAAAATCATACCATAAATAAAATTTTAATAAGTTCCCAAAGTTACGACTTTTAGATCTATGACATTCTCTGCAAAACAGATGTGGTTAATGTACTTTTTGTAAAAAAAGAGCCGGTTCTAAATAAATTCAAATAGTGAGGGAATATATACTGCCTAGGTTCCGGCCGACTCAAGCATTAGAAGCAAGGGCTTCAGCACATTCTCTTTACAAGATCAGGCTGCAGTGCAAGATTCAAGGTACAAGCGCATGGCCACTGCATGTGTGGGCCAGTCTGGACCACAGGCAAGATCTCTCCTCCTCAAGGATTCCTAGGAAATATAACAACCATGAGAGCCAGAGTTTTACAGCAGATTGCAGTTTACAAGTACATTTACATACATTTACCCAAGGGTCCAATTGAGAAACATGAGTAAGTGTACTATAAACTATAAAGTCTGTTTAAATATTAGTTATTATCATAATTTGATCTTTATAGATTCCCAAGCATGAGCATTGCTGTCTATCTTTAGCCTATGAATAATAAAGTGAGACTACAAGAGAAAAGTGACTTGACTGTGGTCCAAAAACTTCCAAATTATAGAGCTACAATTAAAACTGAGACTTAGAATTTTGTTTCCAGATTTTGTGTTATATTAGATAGAAGATACACCAGTAATGTCACCTTTTGTACCTGCTCCATCCATAGTCACCAAGGACGAGACAGCCCTGGGTAACTATGTTTTATATCATGTCATTCTCTGCTCTTTTTTTCTCTACCCAACCCCAATGACACACCTTCACGATTCAATGGACTAGAGGTGAGGAACTGATCAGAAGAGTAGCCGATCCATAGGCCTGAGGCTGGACTCTGGTTCACAAACTTAAATGTGCATCAGAATACCTGGAGTCTTGCTAAAACAGATTGCTGGCCCCCACCCCAGACGTCTGGGGTAAGGCCTGAGAATTTGCATTTCTAATGAGTTCCCAGATGATGCTGACGCTGGTAGTCAGGGAACCACACTTCCAGAACCTCTAAATTATAGGATAGCTAGGCCAATCAGATTCCCTTTCTTCAAAATTTAAAACAGGAAATTCTGAGAGCATGAGGTACTTAACAGTGGAGGGAGATAAAAGGAAATATGGGGAGAGGATAAATGTGTAAGAGCTGTGAGAGATTATGGCAAGTTAGTCTTATAAAGGAACAGAAACTATAAGTAAGAGCATTGAGGCAAAGAAATAATTTTCATAATAGAGGAATGAATGGGGTAGTTGATGACAAAACAGATAGAAGCCACCATGCAAAAGGCACCTGTGCTGAGGGAGCTTCACGGCCTGAGAGAAAAGACCCCAAAGACTTCATGACAAGCCCCCTAGCATTGCCACGGAACCAGAACGCTCTTTCTCTTCATCCTGAGTCTGGGTTATTTGGCTTCTTCTGGATACCCTTTCAATTCTCCATTCCTTACTAGGCATGGAACATCAAGGAAGTCTCTGCTCCTTTCAAAAAAGAACTCCATTGATCAAGAGAGGAAGTTGGATCATTCTTCAATAATTCGCCCTATTAGTCTAAGCTCCAGTGCCCTCCATGGATTTGCAAACACTGTCACTTCACTAACATTGTTCTGCGAAACAATGTGGCTGCAGAGTCACCCTGGACCCCCAGGCTTCTTAGGACAAGGCCATTCCCCATCCTCTGTTGCCCACAAGGTCGGTCGGATGTACAACCATCCAGCTCTTCTGAGTTGTTGTCCTGATCAGCACTTTGGCACATGTTTACTCCCCCATGATATGTCTTTTCCTGGAAGAATTTCCAGCACAACCTCCCAGCGTATAAGAAAGGAGGAAAAAATAAAAAACAGCCAGGGAGTCAAAAATTACACACTCTAGTTCCTAATACTTTAAATGACAGGTTGCATGATTTGGAGTAATTACCTTTAAAAAAAAAAAAAAAAAGATGTTCTTAAAGTTTATCCATAAGGTGAAAAGTGTGTTTAAATCACAGATAGATTTACTTGTCAATGCCAAGAAATTGGTAGTGACTTGTAGGAGTGCTGTCCTGAGAAGGATAATGAGTTTGTGTCCATCAAGGGTATCATGACTTGTTAATAACGTCCGTCATGGCATGAGAAGAGGAGGTGATAGACGAATGCTACATATTTGCTCTCCCTACTCCAAATGCTATCATGAGTCCCGTCCATTTCTTAACTCCACGATTCTGTGTTATAATCCCTAATGTGAATGTACAAAGCATATATTTACGTCTAAGATGTTACTTTATTTCTCCTGAAGGGTCATCTTTCTGTTTTTTCTTCCTGTTGTGTTCTGGTGTCCATTTTTTTATCAGGTGAACATTACAATACTCCAGACCACAGCATTAAAAGTGCACAGCAAACGCATAACAATACAATGCCTGTTAACCACTTCAGAAATAGTAGCATTAATAAGCCATGAAATAGTAGCATTAATAAGCCACACCATGTCCCTGTTTCTTTAGAAAATGCTGCATGGGGCAAATGAATTTGAAACCCCAGTAGGGGGGAACTGTAGAGCTGTGACCACAGTTCTTGGATCCAGATAAAGTGGCTACAAGAAGAGACCTTTGATGAAAACCAGCTTGGTGGCCCCTATTTCATTTCTTCCTAAATCTTTTTAAGAGTGATGCGAAATTATTCAAGGCACTCTGGCCCTGTTTCTGTAGAAACTATATCAACATAAAATTACATAGCGGAGAAAAGCATTAGGTCTAAACACTCCTTCAAAGAGTACTAGAAAGCCAGCACTATTTATCTTGTGCTGTCAGTGTCAATGGGCTGCTTCTAACCTGAGCAAGTCATCTCCCTGGTCCTCAGTCTTCTCATCTGCCAAACGGGGGTTATAATAGATGACTTCTCAGGTCCTTTCCCGCTATGACATTTTATGAAATCTATGGCATTTTCTGCAAATGATTGCTATATGGAATTGGGAAACTGAATGTATTTAAAACAGAACTGGCCTATTATCATTTAAAATTCTTATTGTTCTCTATTAATGAGAATCTCATAAAAATAAAAATGCAATTGGTTAAACATCGGTTACCATCTACTCAGTTGAATACCTACCTGTTGTTCTCAACTGGAGGTGGGCGTGGGGTGGGGCACACAGGGGAAATTTGGCAATATCTGGAGATATTTTTAGTTGTCAAAACTGGCATCTATTGGGCAAAGCCTAGGTTGCTGCTAAGTTTCCTACAATGCATAAGACAGCCCCACCACAAGAAAGAATTATGTGGCCCAAAATGTCAATACTGGACATTAAGGTTGAAAAGCTCTACATTAACTCTATCGTGTTACAACAGAGTTCAAAAAGATTTTGAAAGTGAAAAATGAGATCTTCAATTTGATACAAAAACAAGTTTCAGTTGTTTCAATTGATGCAAATCAAGGTGACTACATGGTTTATGTCAACTGCACCAAGCCAAATTAGACACAACAAAATACCTAAAATATTCAGGGCTTCTAACTAAGTGATGAAAAAAATTCATATAATTTCTGAGCTGATGAGTACTACTTGAAGCAAGGAATTTTTCTATAGTAACATGCTTTGCTTGTGTGAATTTCAATCTCTCATAATTTTATTTTTAACTTTTTTCAAGAAAAACTACAAGATCCTCTTCAATTATCATTGCATGTAATAAATGAACCAGTTTTCTATTTCCCAGCCTTGTTCAACTAAAATACAAGAATGGAAACACCTGCCAAAAAGATGTGCCTTCTATTCTGGAGGGAAACCAAAAGCACCTTCGTATATCCAGTGCTGAGATTGCCAAAGTGGAAGCTAGAATAAAAACATATTTTTGCAGTTCTGCTAAATTTTACTTTTGCATGTTAACTAACTTTACAGGATTGGAAGGATTCCCACAGAAAAGCCACTATATCTGCTTTCCTCTCTGACCAACGAGGAAAGAAATTATATTTTTTGTGCTAAACCCTTGAGATTGAAAGATGGTGTTATAGGCGCATAACCTAGCTTATGCTGACTAACACACTTAGAAATTGCACCCATCTCTCTAGAATAGGCCAACAAATTTAAGCCCTACAATGCTTCAGGGGTATGAGAAGATCCAAGATCTTAAGTAATCTAACTCATAATTATAAACAGGTAAATCTCAGACACTGCTTTTTATATGCACCCTATGCCCCTTTGCTGTACATTAAATAGTGTTTGAGAGACTCCCAAATTGGTGTCTTTGTTGGCACAAACTTTAGTCCCAGTTACTGAGCATCCTCATTCTTCTTGGTGGAGACAAGATGATCAGAGGACACATATTCATAAAGCATCCTAAAAGTACATGTCTCCGCTAAGTGATGGAAAAGCTGTGTTTGAGTGGTTCCTTCTCCCCACTTGAATTCATCCCAAACTAGAAACTCTCCTCTACAAACTTTAACTTTGTTGGACAAAGATGCTAATACCACGTATCCTTACGTGATAATGGTCAGGGACCAACTCTACTTCATATTCTATTCCTGTGACACTTTATGCGCAGGTTTTTCCTAGGCGTAGTTAGAGGATTTGATTAATGATTTGACCTAATCTCTGCTCATGTATTCATTTCACTGTTTCAAGTACCCGCCTGTGGTCATGAAGCCCATCACACAAACTTCACAGGAGAGCTGAGTCATTTATTTATACTTCTCTACCTGAAACTTTATCCCCATCTCAATTATCCAAATAAAGCAGAACACCCCACTCCACCCACTGCCAACTGCCTGATTGATCCAAGTTATCACTGAGTTGTTCATTTTCTTTTATCAGTGGAAACCCAATTTATGAATTCGCAAACTTTTGACAGGTCATTCCTCAAAAGTATGTTCTTCCATTGCTCTTAAAATAAAGTATGAGATTAAAAAGAAAAGAAAAAAAACCACTGTGAATAGATTTATACTTTGTGGGAAAACCTCACGAATCTACTATTAAGTCCTAAAGTAGAATTAGAATGCAACAGATAAATTTTGTCTGAAAAAGCAGATAATAGCTCCATGCAAGGAAGACCCAAGGCATCTAACCACAGCAGATGGCAAATATGAATAGGTCAGGATATCTGTCCTCAGAATGTTTAGTTAAAAACAACACGGATGACAGCATGTAAGTAGTCACCTGTTTACCTGTGACAGAATATAGAACTCTATCTATTTATCTGTTTTTCCTGGACTTGAATGTGAGCTCTTGAGGGCAGGGAATGTGTCCTATTTATCACCTCAAGGCCTAGAACAGTGGATGGCACAAGGAAAGTATTTGATTGATTGAATAACTACATGAATGAACACTAGTTTTTCACCCTGATTTATCTGGCATATATATACTGTTTTGCTCTGCCTCTCAGATTGATTTTGCATTAGGAACTATCACTAGAAATCTCCCAACAGCTTCAGAAGAAAGTTCCCTTCTCAGTGAAAACCTTAGGACAATATCCATTTTGTTAATGGTGGTCTAGGAGTATGCTGACACATTGCCTCCTATGCCTTTGTAAGACTGAACAAGAAGAAATGACAGAAATTAGGGTGGCACATAAAGAAGGACTTACCTATCACAGTGACAGCATTGAAACGGGGATTCCAAAGGCCATGACAGAGTCTCTAGAAGCTTCTCTTCCACAGAGTAAATGAAATGCCCCCAAGGTTTCTTTACCTCATGGCCTCTCAAAGGCTATTCTAGCTCTATGATAATCTTGAAGAGATGATGGTCGAAAGAGAGTTTAACCACCATTATTCTGCTATAAAGTGAATGTAAATATGCCTAACTATTCATAGAAGAATAAAAATAAAGAAGATGGCAGAGCACTTTGCAAACATAAAAGATTCTGTCTTTGTTGAATAATAATTTTAATGCCGTCCAACAGAGTCACTGCATTTGACAGGACTATCTTGAAATAACAAGTGGAGGTCTGTTCCTCCTAACAGAATAAACAACGGTTGTGAGTTCCCTGGAAATACAGACGAAGTCTGGATTTTATAAGGCAAGGCTGTTCTCTCTATCTCTCTGCCTCCTGCCTTCCCTCCTTCATTCTCTCTCTCCATCTCTCCTCTCCCTCTCTTCCTATCCTTCCTCTTTGTTTTGTACTCTTATTCCTATTAATGTACGATGCTAAAAAATTATCTACAGTAAATAGCACCTGATTTATTTAAGACAGAGAAAACCTTACAAAGTTCCTTTTTATTTTAAGTAGCAGAAAGCTTTTTAAAGCAAGGTTAAGTGTTTGAAAGCCAAATTATTTCCAACTTTCTAGTTAAGGAATCTGGGCAAGACTGACTACAAAAGGGCCTTGTGGAAGATTGATTTCATTAATGATCCTACTAATGGCCATGCTGTATCCTCTCACATTGCAATATGACTTGGTAGCTTCTCCCTTCAAGCGGGGAGTCTATTTCCTCACTCCTTTAATCCGTGTGATTTGCTTTGTCCAATAGAATGTGGCACGAGACAGTACGTCAGTTCTAAACCTAGCTTTTGAGGCACTTTGCATATTTGCACTTTCAATCTCAGAACCTCCACCAGTGTCCACACAATAAGCCTGGGTTAGCTCAATCGAGCAAAAGACACCACACGGAAGAGATTCACGTTGCCCTAGCTTAGGACAATATCAATGACCAGGCATTGGTCAACCAATTCCTCAAATATGTGAGAGAGCCCAGCCAACGTCAACAGAGCTGCCAACCCAACATGAAACTTACCTCAGACACATGAGTTAGTTCTGCTAAGACCAGAAGAACCATCCAGCTGAACCAAAGACTTGTACACAATAAGAAATGTTTATTGCTTTAAGCTCTAAGTTTTGGAGTGGTTTGTTAGCAATATCTAACTGATATAGGTCTCATCTTTGTCGCCTCTACACATGATCAATTGGTGTCCCTGACATTTATTAACCTTAATGGAGTCAATACATACTAAGACCTGGGACATACACCTTTGTACTTGTTGAAGTATGACAGATGATTGACTTTTGGAGCATCACCTATAGTGCCTATGGCATCCTTATGTTCAGAGGGATGTTTATGATTATCACAATCCCTAATCATGGAGACTCTTCTGTTGTTATTAACACTAAAGCAGTCATGCCCAAGCATGGGCAAAACTGTGAAGTCTAACATGCAAACTGTCAACATCATCTCAGCAACTCTCTGTGATGAAGTCTATTATCCCCCTCATAGTTATTGCCCTATTTCAAGACCTCATCAGACAATGTCTATTACTCATGGCAGGAAAGAGAATGAAAACCTCTATCAAGACCAGAGATTTTAAATAGACACTACAAGAGCAATAGAAAAATCTAGAACCTCCTAGAAATTGTGTGCAAACCCATTTGTATGTATGTTCATGTATGTATTATTTCACTGGAAAAATTGTTCAGTGTCTCCTCTTAGCAACTGATAGAATTTCTAAGCAGAAATTCATCAAGGATATAAAATATTTAAAGAACACAATTAACCAACAGAATCAATAGAACACTCCGTCCAATAATAGCAGAATACACATTTGTTTTTCAAGTACACATAGAACATTTACTGAGATAAAAGATTTGAAATGAGGTAGAATATTTACTCCAACAATAATGTAATCAAACTAGAAATCAAAATGGAAAGACAACAGAAAAATCTCTTTAAAACATGAAAAATAAACAACACACTTCTAAATAATCCATGGATCAAAGAGAACGGCTCAAATAAATTAAACATACATGGAACTAAGCAAAAACAAAACTCAGCATATCATATTTTATGGGGCACAGATCACGTAGTGCTAAGAGGGACATTTATAGCACCAAAGGCTATGTTAGAAGTGAAGACAAATCTTAAGTTAATAATCTAAGTTTCTACCTCAAAAATAATAATAATAATAATAATAATAATAATAATAAGTCCAAAGCAAGAAGAAAGAAGGGAATTATGAAGGTAAGAACATAAATTAATGAAATTGAAAACAAAACAAAAACAATAAAGAAAAATCAATTAATAAAAAATATATTTTTTTTTAGAAAAAATAATAAAACTGATAAACCTGTAGAAAGAATAACAAATAACAGAGAGAGAGACAGAGAAAGAGAGAGAGAGAGAAGGCACAAATCACCAATACCATGAATGACTCAGGGAATATAACTATAAATCCAGCGGCATTAAAAAGATATTAAGGGGATATTATGAACAACTTTATGCTCATAAATTTGACAATTAGAAGCAATGGATCAATTTTTCAAAAATCACAAACTATAAAAATTTAACCAATATTAAATAAACAATCTGATTATGTCTATAAACACCGAAGAATTTGTAATTTAAAATCTAAATAAGAAATCTCCAGGGCCAGAGGGTTTAACTTAAGAGTTTTACCAGACATTTAAAGAATTAACACCCATTTTACATAAACTCTTCAACAAAATAGAAGAGGAGGAAACACTTCCCAACTCATTTTATAAGTCCACTATTTCTCTGATAACAAAGTCAAATGAAGACATTTCAAGAAAGAGAGAAAGAGAAACTAAAGATAAATATCTCTCTTGAACCCATGGAAAAATCTTCAACAGAATATTATCAAACCAGATCCAAACATATGTCCACATCCCCCACTAAGGAAAGAATTGCTGCTCAGCTACAGGTGGGTACAGTCAGCACAAACCCCTGTCAGCTCCTTCAATGTCTGCCTCAACTGCAAAGAATCACTTGTCCAAAGTAATACTCTTCCAAGAGCAGCTCCCATTTTGTGAATGAGAAAGCCTAAGGTATAAAAGCCCACCATTTTTAAACCCAACTCAGGGCATCCTGACAGCCAATACTCGAGGTTGGTCAAGGATCTGCGGGCCTGTATTGCAGCTTAACTTCTCCCTCTACCGGATTCTGCTTCTTCCTCCTTTTCACAGGTATTGGTCCCCATACACATCCCTTAGAAACTCCATCTCAGCATCTTCTTACAGTATCCACCCAACCTGTGACACTAAACAATGCACTTTGTATTTTTAATGTTATTTCTGCAGTAAAGTAATATAAAAACAAGACACAGTGGCTCTTATTCTGTCCCTGATATTTATTAATGAATTAGTAATTGTTATAATCATTTTTAGAAGAATTGGCCAGAACAAAACAAGGCAGACCTCAATGCTGGAGTAGAATGGAGGTGCCTTAATAGGTAGTCGCAACCGAGGCTCAGAGAAATGCTTTAAGACAGAATCCCTGTTTTAAGAACAACGACATGAGGTGAGAAACTGATCAGAAGAACGCTGGGGCATAAATGCCCTCCAGAGTCCACCTGGCTGCTGTAGGGGCGTTCCCCTGCAGTGTGCCACTATCCCCAGACCTGCCATCCTCAGCAGTGCCCAGGTTGCAAGTCAGACCTTTACCTTCACACTCCACCCCGTCCACATTTCCTGGTCTTCTCTTCTGTTCTCACTTGGCCCCACACTACTCATACATACGCGTAAATTCTGTGGGACATCTGATTCGCACAGAGTGTTAGTGACTCAAAGTCTTCACTTCTTTTGGAAGTATTTGCATTTTTGCATAGGGGCTCCAGGATACCACCACTGCACTCCAAATAATAAGGATAGTTTTAAAAAATTCCAATGCCTAGACCCCATCCCAGATTAACCGAATCAAAGTTCTTGGGAGAGGGACCAGCATGTGCTCTTTCTAAGTCTCTACAAGCGATTCTGATGCACAGTATATGTAAAGGATCATTGATTGAAACACATGAAAAGAAAACAGCTTTACCCATTAGGAGGATTCTCCCAGAAGGAAAAGATTTATGTTTTAGTGCAGATATATTTGGCTTGACAACCTCAACACGCTAAAAACAGACTTATTTATCTAGTAAAAGCATAGTATAAAAATCATCATCAAGTAATCTGAGATTAATTTGTGTTCAGTAGACCGTCATTACCTTTTTATCTCTTCAGCAATTTTTCCTTCAGGGAAATGCCCTCCTATACCCGATGGATCTGCCAATCACATGATCCTGACTCCTCAGGCAAGAGATTGAGCCCGTGACCCAGGAGCCAGACTATGCCACTCCCGAGACACAGGATTTGATCCAGGGTTGAGCACACGACCTAAATAAGAAAGCTCTTCTCCTTCTGAGTATAATAAGCACTAAAGTGCTTAAAAGCCTGGGGTAAGTAAAAACCATCTCTGCTGTCACATGAAAAGAATTATCCTAAAAATGAAGTCTTTATAGTAGAAAGTAAAGTCACAAGATGAAGACAGTCAAAGCCCCTATGACTCAGTACCTCTAAATGCAACTGTACCTGAAGCAGCTGCCCCTTGGGTTTCCCAGTTATCTAGGTCAATAAATTCCATTTTTGCTTAAGCCAGTTTAACTTAGATTTCTGTTACTTGAAATCAAGCATTTTCTAATATATTATGTTACCCAGATCCAGCTGACGTAACCTCATTTTTTGAAATATAAGTAAAATTTACTGGTATTTTCTACCCTCTATTCTATAGTAATTCATTTTGCTTTCCCACGATTTCTGCAAGTGCTCATGTGAATACAGTTTCCTTATTGCATTTAGCTCTAGCTCCTTCCTTTATGTCTGTGGAAGTCTGATAATCCCATGGGGATGCATTTCTCTATAAACTACACTAATTCAGACATGGAATTTAGCCCCTTTACTTTCACATTGCCAGAAACTACTCACAAGGATGGTGTGTGTGTGTGTGTGTGTGTGTGTGTGTGTGTGTGTGTGTGTGTAGTTAACTTAAGTTTTGAGGTTATAGAGGGATGTGTAGCACAGAAAAACAAATAACCGGAACTGACTGAATGTTAGACATGCCTTCTCTTTAAAGCCATGTGGAGTCCCCACTCCTGGAAGGACTCTTGCCCCAGTCACTTTTCTGAACCTTCTCTCCTCTCCTACTATATTTCTTGGTGCTGTTCCTCTTCCTCTAGACCTTCTACATCTTTTCCAGCTTTCTTATTTTCCTGATTTCTCAGCCTTGGGCTCCCTCACCCAAAAAGCCAACTCCTATTCTATTATACACAACAAGTGAACCTCATTCAGGCCTCCCTGTGCAAATACTAATATTCACTGATGTCCTCAGCTAGACAAAAGGACCATCTGCCCAGACCTTCAATCTCAGCGATCCAGAAGAACTGACAACTTTAGGACTGCAGGCTCACCTGTTTCTCTCCTTAATGTGTCACGGTAAATTGAAGACAGCAGTATAGGGATTTACTTTCCCAATGAAATGCATCTTAGCTGAAAGGCATCTCAACTCTGTTTTGGATTCAAATTACAACTTCCTCTCCTAAACACACCCATTTTGATGAGGATATCCTGAAGAACACCTCAGTTCTCCCTTCTTCTATGGAGATAGCATCGTGCACGTAATGACTGGATAGAAAGATTATGGAAATTCTGGGCAAAAATTTCCATTAGTTGAAATGACCTGAAGTTAGTAAGATGTTAGCTCTAGTCTGGGGGTCAGAGATGGAGAGGAGCAGTCAGGGTGCTGAACTGGCAAATAATATTTTCTCTCTAGGGCAAGGTTTGTCCACAGTGGCATTATGGACATTTGGACTGGATTATTCTGTTGTAAGAAATGTCTTATGATTGTAGGATATTTAGAAATATCCCTGGTATCTACCCATTGGATACCTGTGGCATAGTGCCCTTTCCCCATCGTTGTGACAATCAAAAATATCTCCAGACATTGCCAATATCCCCCTGAGGATAGCATTTCTGATGGTTGAGACTCCCTGCTCAGGAGAACATTCTGTTAGAATATACAACATAAAAGAAATGGGCATTGACTGTAGCATTATAAAATGTCTACATATAACCTATTCTTTCTTAACCCAATGAATACAACTTTAATTGCTTTGTTTCTGTCATTTTAAATGATACCTCCACCCCCAAATCCAATTTAAATATTAAGGTAAGAACAGAACGCTTACTTACTATACTAATTTGTTTTAAAAATAACCCAGGCTGGTACACACCTTTGGTGATGATACATACTTCAGAAGTATTCTGGGAGAATTAGTACTTAGAAAGTGCTTTAAAGATAAGACCATATTAAAATTACTAATGCCGATTTTAAAACTCATATTGTTTTGAAAATGCATTTTGTAGGAGATGTCCTGAATTTTTAACATAAAACCACTACTCATCTCTCCCTAATTACTTGTTAGTGGATTTTACATATGCGAGACTGGCTGCAGTGCTGTTTATTGGTCCCTGACTTTAAATACTCATAAAATGTTTGTTTGCAGAAGGTGACCTATTATATTACACTGTCATAACTGGCTCAGATCCTTCCCCAAGCCATTGATGGACCTTAACTGAAGAACATAAGGGAAAAGGAAGAAAGAGATGGGTGTGGCCTAAGCCACAAGGACTAACATGGTGTGTGGCGAGAGGACCAAATTCCAGGGCCCTGAAAGGCTTAAATCTAGAATTCATGCAGCCCTATGGGATGGCAGGGCTGTGATTTTGGGAAGTTTGCACAATTTACAGAGATCTCCATCCAGGCA
The DNA here is from genome assembly GCF_004115265.2 of Rhinolophus ferrumequinum. Classification (NCBI taxonomy): domain Eukaryota; kingdom Metazoa; phylum Chordata; class Mammalia; order Chiroptera; family Rhinolophidae; genus Rhinolophus; species Rhinolophus ferrumequinum. The sequence goes on from NC_046300.1 coordinate 21,157,230, forward strand.
TGAACTGAGACTATATAGAAGATCCAGAGTGCAGAAATTATAGTAAAGGTTGGGTTTGATGGGCATCTGTTAAAGATCACCAGAAAAGCAAGACTAATTCTGGACTTATCAGACTGATGAGAATAAGTCTTCTGAAACATCTCAGAAGGACAGGTCTGGTTCATAAACTTCTGGTATTTGAGAGGCTATACCTGAGGATGCTGGAGATGGCAGACTAGCCTGATGTATCCATGAAGATATTCTTGCACTCCATGGATCAATGATATGGTTCTTAGTAATTTAAAACATGACTCTGTGGAGAGTAACATGTTCAAGGAGAACCTTACACTTGCCATGATAGTGAAATAAGAACATATGAGTGACTATTCCTAACTACATATTTAAACATCTTTCTTTAGAGACAAGTTCCTACCGTTCTTACAAACAGAGGTGGAGAGGTGGCATTATAAGAGATAAGGAGAAAGGGGAGGAGAATGGATCTGTCAGGGGCAGAATAAAGAAATTGTCCCAAATGTTTCAAATCAAGTGACAAAATCACATGGCAAGAGTAAGGGACAAATAAGGGATGCTGAGGCACGCAGACATAAGCAGCATTAGGAAGCCATTATCACTCCACCCATAAAGCCAAAGAGACAAGAGGAGAAAAGTATTGTAGGAGCTCCATGAGCGCTGGAGCCATGGCAGAAGGGGTCTCTGGTAGAAGCTGAGATCACACACCTACTACTGTCAGAGACGGGGCTTTAAAGCAGAGAGGGAACATAGAAGAAACAACCTGACCTTCCTCTTCAGCTCTCTGACACCAAACCCTACTGAAGGCATTTGACAAGGGAGCCTGGGTGTTGTAGTCCAGAGGGAACATAAGGGCAGAGAGTAGATCTAGATGGCAAGGCAAATGGAGAGTAATTAACACAGGAATGAACATTTATTGCTTTCCTACTATAAGAAGCAGACACTGGACTAGGCATTTTAAATAATTAAAGGCATATGTAGATAGAATTGGTGGGTGATTTGAAGACACCTTTCCCAAGTATTTTCCCTAACAATTTGAAATCTCCACCATTCAATAAGATTTGGATTTATATTGGTGTACTGATGGCCTTCTGGAAGAGTTACTTTTTATATAGGTAAGAAATATAGCTTGGCAAAGGTTTTGTAAGTATGCCCTTAATTTCTTTTTCATAATTCTTACAGGGATGTCACCTAAACACAATTATTTAATGGAATATGTTTGTTGGTTAGGTCAAAAATATCATGAGAGTTTGTTTGAAGTCCTGCTTAAATGGAGGAAGAAATTATGGAGAAGAGTGTGCTGATGGGAGATGGTGATTGCTATTTTCAAATGCCTGATGGGCTGTCAAGTGAAAGAGAATTTGGATCCTTTCCTTACAGCTGTGGGTCTTAGAATGAAAGTTGAAAATTAATGGCTCACAATCCAAATCTAGCTGTAGATACCTTCCTTGGCTCTCAGAATGTTGGCCCACAGAACGTTTTAAAGGTTTTGAAATAGTTGCCAATTTAAAAGTTGGAGATGCCACATAAAGATTCCATATTCTGGTTTCTTTGAGGGGAAAAATTAAAATAGCTGGGATACATTTCTCCAGAGAAACAATAAATGAGAGCTGCAAAGTGGCATGCCCTTCAGTTGACCACAGTTCCTATCACTCCCTGACTTATTCACTAGCTTGCACCCACAGACCAGACGCCACTTATTATAACACCTGAACTTTCTTATTTTAATACCTGATTGCTTAACTTGTGTATTATCGGCCAAGCCTCTGTAGGCATTTAGAATTTGAATGTCCTGAGTTAGAACGGGTAGACAGAGAGACACACATTTTCACCTGATGATAAGGATGAGTACCCCAGAGCTGGCGCTGATCGCCACGGTCGATAACGAGTGCACTGAAACAGGATTTCCAAGGCAAGTGGGACCATCATTTGGCAGCAACTCTCCGGAGGAAATTTAAGCATTGGATGATATTTTAAAAATCCCTTCCCTGAGATTTTACTGGTGCTTAGACTGATTTTTTTTTTTTTAAGTTATAGACTATTTCTCATTTACCTCTGATTCTAGCACAGGAGCTAGTATGTGGTTGAAGCAAAGTAAACATGCTTTGTCAGATAACACAATGATTCATGAACTTATTTTAAGGCCATGATGTTTGAAAAAAACTTATTTTTTTTTTAAATCTGGGAAAGATGATACATTAAGCTATTGTTGTTCATCAACAAACCAATAATCTTATCTGATTATTAGTCAGATAACAAGATCCAGCAGTCATGAGACTCAGAATAAGTAGAGCTTAAAAAGGCGTGAAGAGGTAAATTTTAAAAAGACCAGAGAAGGTTCCAAATAATGTTTCTATCTTTTAAAATGTTGAAAAGAGATTACTCTAGTGAATTACACAACAGAGTTAGTCACTTACAGGAAAAAAAAAAGGTGCTGACAGTGTTGGGCTCAGCAAAAAAACAATAGGAAGAGAATTCCACTAATAGTGCAAAAAATCTGGAGTGTGACTATCTCTGATTATCTGCTTAAAGACAGTGGCATACAAAATACTTTACTAAGTTGAGCAATTATGTATTTGTTATATACATATTTTTATATATATACATATATATACAAATATACATGTATATATGTATATATATGTGTATATATATATATATATAGTTTTATTAAATTACATGCACGTCATTCCTAAAAAGGAAATTTAAAAAAAAAGATGAATACCTTCATAAAGAGCTCAAGACCTTCTTTTGTCCATCCCTGAGAGGGGATGCTGACATGGGACACAGGCCCAAATCACTACTATTTGATCTTGTGGACAGAGCATGGAGCTTTGCTGTAATTATAGAAGCTACAGTGCTATGAGCAAAAATGTTATTAACTATAGGGCCCACATAGCTTGGACTCTTTGGATGTCCTGTCTTTTTAGAATTTCCCTCTCTGGAAAGTTTCCCCATGTCACTGGTAAAGCAAGATGGCCCTTGAGCTCCTTTGAGATATCTCTCTTTGAGTTTATTCTTTCCTGTCCTTTCTTGCCATAGGACTCCCAAGAGGTTAAGGGTCAAGTTAAGGTGTGGCCAATGGGGAAAGAGACCAAGGTGGTACTATGACTTGATTTTGATCTAGCCCACAAACAAAAAGAAATTTTTGAGATCCAACTCTAGGCCAGCTACTCACCCAACCAAGAATTTCCAAATAACACCTTGGAATTAATACCTTAGAATAATAAACAGCCTGCCTACTTCTTTTGTACCACTATAACTCCATTTCCTCACAGTACTATTATCCTTTGAACTCCTTTAATGTTTTCCCATCATGTTTAGAATCAAATCAAAATTTCCCCCCCAGTTTGCAAAGCCCAACATGATCTAACTCCCTTCTACTTCAATCTCATTTCATGCAACTTTCATTTACATCTATCTATACCCCGTCCTACCAGTCATTAATCTCTTTCTTAAACATGCCAAGAGCATTCCTTCCTGGTGGGCTTTCTTTCACATGCCATTCCTCAGTTTAGAACACTTTCCTCCATCTCCCTGCTTGGCTGGCTTTTTCTTATTTTTCAAGTCTTACTGTCATTTAATCGGAAAAACCCTCTGTAACTACATACATCTTTCACCCACAACAATCTTTCGCATTACTGTTTTATTTTCTCATTAGTAAAAAATCACAATCTACATTGGTTTATTTCTTGTCTCTCTCTCTCTTCCATTAATGTAACATAAGCTTCGTGAAAGCCTAAATGAATGTGGCCCCAATTTCTGGCACAGTGCCTAGCCAAGAGAGGGCTCTCTCTCTCTCAAATATTTGATGGATTGTGAACAGCAGGCATTTGCCAAGAATGTCTATACCAATATTTCCCATATAGATGCACAACAGGATTTGGTCATTCAGTAACCAACAAATAATGTTCCACAGTCACAACAACCAGGTACGGGCACAAGTCAGAAGTGACAGCTCCATAAAGTAATGAAGGAGTTAAAAAGAATAAAAGGTAACATTGGTTGGGGTGAACCAAGCAATGCTCTATAGGAAAGTAGAATGTATTATGAGTCTTTTAGAAGTGTTGGATCAATAGGTAGAAAAAGGAGATGATATGAAGAAGGAGTAACACAAACGAAAGATTAAATTTAAAGGCATGTTTAAAGACTGATATTACACCACTGTAGTGAGAGGGTTCATAAGCGAATAGTGAGAGTGAAAAGCGAGGAAGTAAGTTGGGGCTTATATTAGAAAATCTGGAATGGCATGACAAAGAGTTTGAACATATCTCCTTACATCCTGGGAGTCGTGAAAGACTCTAGATCAGGACACTGTCATAATCAGTGACATAATCTTGGGGAAAATTTGTGTTGCAATGATATTTAAGATGGATTACAGTGGAGAGAGACTGAAAATGAGAAAATCATTTAAAGGGCTTTCACAGTCATTTGAATGGCAGCACTGGATGCCTAAGATACAGTTTTGTGAGTAGAAGATGAAATAAAGATATCAGTGTCAGAGACATACTGGAGGCTGAATCTTGTGGGTGTCTGAGATGATACAGAGAGAGATTTTAGTGAAGCACACAATGTGGCTTATATTCGGGGAGAAAAGAAAAAAAGAACAAGCTGGGTTGGGAAGAGGAAGCACTGAGTCCGACTACAGGCACGTGGTTTGAGTTGTAGGAGGACATCCAGATAAAGATATGCTACAATTAGTTGGAAATGAAAATTCAGGTGTTTGGGTTTTGTTTTTTTTTGGGGGGAGGGTAGGTTAGACCATGAAATCATCCTCTCTGGACATAATAATTTAAAGGGTGTGGAAGTGTTCACTGACAGAAAAATACAGAAGCCAAGGAACCAAGAGAGAAGGCAGAACCTTGACGAACATCTACATTTTGGGGTCAGACAGAAGAATAAGAAAACAAAGGAGTTTTGTCAGGTAGCTCCAAAATAGACTGAACACCTGCTCTGTGTGTCAGAAGTTCAAGTTTCTAACAATAGTATAAATAAAAGCATCTATTTATCTTCCAGCATGATTCTTCCTGCAGTATTACAAATGTCTTATTAATGTCACCCACAATATCCATTTATTATGGCTGTTTATTATTCATCTTGAAGTGACAGCATACCTGGCACTTGCTTAAACACTTAAGAAGATACATTTTCTGCTATGACAGATGTCAGGTAAGGTAAAATAAAATCAAGACTTACGATCTGGGTTTAAAGATACAAAATTCCTTCTCTCCCCCTTCAAAGAATTTTTGGAAGCAATTCCACTGGTGTTTATTAACAGCGAAAATAGTTTTCTACATGAATTATGGTGTTCTGTTGACTTCATAAAATTGAGGTTTTTATACCTCTCTGCACTTCAGTCTCTATAGGGGATCTACAGCTGATAAGCAGAGTTGCCTGAAGAGAGTGGAACCAAGAAGTAAATGGCAGACCTGGTTGAATATTCACAGGTGGAATCAAGATTCACAATGATAATTTCAATTTTTATAACCCAAGGACCGTCTTTCTAGGATTTGTTACTTCGTACTTTTTCTTATTTCATCTTGAACTTGATTAATAGCCTCCAAGTTCAAGGCTCCAAAGGCTAGCCCTACCTGGCCAGCAAACCTTACTTTATGTCCTTAGACCAGTGGTCCCCAGAGTGTGCTCTCACAGCAGCGGCCCCACCTGGGACTCGTGAGACACGCACATTTTCCAGCCACACCCATGACCTAGTGATAAAAAACTTGGCTGTGGGGCCCAGCAACCTGCTTTAGTACCCCTCTCTGGGTGATTCTACTTCGAGAACCACTGAATTAGACCAATGGTAAAAATCCCAAGGAGCGTTCCATTGCCCACAGGACAAAAATCTCAATAGTAAACCCCATCAAAGCATTTCTTTTACAGACGAGAAAACAGATCTTACTACTGTATTCCATGACGATCCCCATTTGGAGCCTATCTTATGAATGTCAATAAAAATAACTCCAAAATGGTGATCAATAAAACATCTAAGGCAAATAAATTGGAAAGGAGTGTGATTCCAGTTTGAATTGATAATCCAAGAGGGCATGGTGTAAGAAAATACAATTTTAAAAATTGATATCAGATAAAAATTTACAGTAGGTAATAATATTAGCATTCACTTTAGAAAATGATAATGAAAATTTATTATCTGAAAATACCTATTTTTCCAGCACTTCCATTATAGCGACCAAAAGTCATATATAATTTTGTCTATCACCACCACATCCATGGCGGTAAAACTGATATGCAATCCTAGTCCTGTTCTCTACTAATAGGAATCAGAGCTACTCAAAGACTAAAATCCTAGCTAATAGTAGAGAAGAACCAATATGGGTATAGAATATCTTGTTGCCTTTAAGCAAGAGACTTTCAAAAATGTCTCAGGAGTAACACTGAAAAGACAAAGGAGAATGCTTAAGGCGGTGCCTGCATTGCAATAATCTGAGCAGCAAGAATATTCTTGCTCACTGGAATAACTTATGTCTATGAAAAGCCTTGAATCTATAATAATACTCAACAATGAAATAGTAAGGTATACAAAAAGATCATTAAATAACAAACAGATTGGCAAGTTTTAAAAATATTTTTAATAGGTAGGTTAGAGGTTTGACATATATAGATGTTGTTACTTTTACTTGATGTATATTTTAATATATGTATACATGTTTATCTCAGTAAATAGAAAGGAATGGCTACAGTGAATTTTAAGTCAAATAATTCAAGAAAAGTTGTAGAGTTTTCTTCATGGATCAAAGAAGTGATCTGCTGCTATGGACACATAGAATAGCGAGTAGAGTCCAGAAGTGTGTTGGAAGCTAATGCATGAGGCAGTGGTCCCAAGAAGAGAATCTGCTGCCCACTGTCCTCCTTTCTTTCCCTAGATGAAGAAACTGTTGGATGTGTTTATTAAAAAATACTGAGAAACTAAGGCATCACGAAGTAAAGGCCTACAACCTGGGACTAAGATTTGATGGATATAGAAGCACTCAGGGGCGCTCCACGTTGCTAATATAAGACAAGGGCTTCCAAAGACTCATTGACACAGCAACTGAACTTTGACTGTTAAGAAAAAACTCAGGCCAGTAAACATCAGCCCCGGACTGAATCAACTTTGAAAAGATCCACTAAGATCCAACATGTCAATCAAAAACCAAGTTGGCTGATAACTCAAAATCTGTAAACTCAGCTGCTCTGAGACTCCATTCTTTTTCTTTCAAATCTAGCAAGATTACTGTAACTCTAGGAAAGTAAAACACTGACAAGTATAAACAACAGGGAAGGGATAAAACAAATTTAGAAATAATGAAGACATAAAACAAACCCATAGTATAAATACCTCCTAATCAGCTAAGTGTAGGTATAATACATTTTGAATCTCATTGTGATTACTTGTGTTGTGTGTGTGTGTGCATGCAGGCGCATGCCAGTTATTTTAAAGTCTGGAACGCTTTTAAATGAAATTTGCAGAGATTCCATTGAAATATTTAAGAGAATTTGTCTACTTAAATTTGTAATCAGATTTAAATATTTAAGATAATTTGATTCATAAAGTATGTTTTATTAGTCAGAGTAGGCCAGAGTAGCATGTTAATGTTTAGGAAAATTAATAATCAGATCTACAATGTGGGCATGAAAAGGTTTTTCCTACATAAAAGGTCCTTGGTCATTTAAGATCCTCAATTTTTTTCTCCTCATAGGAATCTTGCCTTAATCTTGTATAAAACATAGCCTCACCCTCCAAAATTTTAGCAAAGAGTGAGAAGAAAAGAGATAAGGTAGATTCTGGTATGTACTATAATTCCATTTACATCTCCAATAAAATAAACATCAAAGTCTTTACTGGGTACCCCATACAGGAAACACGTTTCTTTGTGTGTCCTCCCAACAACAATAAAAATAAATTAGGTGTGTGATGACTGTAACAAAGATTCAGGCACATTTTCTTACTTTACAGGATTGACATTTTCAACATTTATCTTTCAAAGCAGCAGTAGGTCAGTCTGACATGCTTTTTAGAGCATTATAACTTGAACTTAGAGAATTTTCAAAGATGCAATCTCGTTTACAAAACTTCCATGCCAGAAAAAGCAAACCTCTTGTACAAGAGTCCTGATCAATGCACTAGCTGCTCCGCACAATATTCAATATTCCTACGAAAATGTCCGGGCACAACAAAGGCTGGCAGACAGAGTGTCTTGGAGCCTCTTGTAATGGAATGTGACAAGAGCCAGGCACTTTAGGCAGCTCAATCAATGTTAATTGAAGCAGAAGTTATTCAAAGGCAAAAAGGAGTCCTTGAGAGGTGAAAGGGGGTTTTAGGATTGTGACTCTCTCCTTTTCCCATTATCCCCTTATATTTAATTACTTGTTCTAGCCGGTGAATTGTAATTTGATTTGCCATCAGGTGATTCTTCCCGGTCTCATATGTTTGTTGAGTCTTTCATTTAAAGGAAAACTATCTCCTAACCTGTGGAGATGCCTATTTCACAGGAAGGAAATTGTTCTCTGACAAGTGGGTCTCAGATTCACAAGGTTCCTTTTCCAGTTCCTAACATAGCAGAGGTACCAGTAGAAGGACAAGGTCCTGGATGATTCTGCTGTATCTTCTCGGGGACATTGTTATTTCTATAATTGACCAGCACCAGAAATTTTAATTCACTTGGGCTCCCCCCCCACCCCACCCCCAAGCAGCCTCTACCTCTAAAGCAGGAAGTTATATGCAAATTAACTACTTATTGGGGTGGTGCTCCCAGGCAACACTGGTTGAGAAGTGAGTGTGTGAGACAAGGAAACAAAAGTAGCTAACAAAAGTGGGTTAACAAATTAGTGCCCACCAAGAGCAACTGGAGTGTCACCTCCCTGGGGGACTCAGAACCAGTGCAGCGAATGCCTCAGTCAGTCCGCCCAGAGGGTGAGGGAGCTGGGGCATTTATATACCAATTTTCTTCAGGCTTGGTTGAGGGCTAGTCTCGGGGGGGAGGGGAATAAATACCAGTACTTCTGAGCTGGACTGCATTTCTCTCTTTTTTCTGAGAGAAAGCCCTCAGAAAAATGGACAAGGTGCCAACTATATTCTGGAACTATCAGCCTGTAAATATGTAACTGCTTTAAACTCCTGTGGTCCTTCAAACAGATACACAATAATACCACCTTCTGGGTAAGCTGTTGGTGGGAACTGGAAAGAGGTTATTTTCCTCTGACATGAATAATGTCCTTTGATACACACTAAGGAACTAAGGTTAGAGTCAGCATCATTTTGTTCAAGAATCTAATATTGTTTCGCCTTTAGTCGGTGCTCTCATTTACCCTTGAGATAGCTCTTGGGATCAACATTCACATCCAGTTAGGACTTCCCCTGGATATGATGCACTGGAACCTCAGAATGCTAAATAGAAGTGGAATTCAGCATAAGGTAAGCTAAACCGGGACCCCATTCAGAAGCACATATTTTATTTTATTTTTTTACTTTTTAAAAAATGCTAATTTTTAAGTCAAACCTTTACTTTTCATATTGATTTGCAATTAGTTGGCATGCATTTGCTAAGAGCTTAGACAACGATTGGGGAAAACAGGCAGGAGAGGATGATAATTAATAGTCCCAAGTAAAGACAGGGAAGTTCCAAAGGTGAAGTTCAAAGTCAGAAGCCAGAAAAGCCGAAAGGGATTGGGACTCAGAGGAAGCAGCTACCTGTAAGCACAGTGGGGAAGGGGCCAAGCTTTGGACTCAGGAAGACCAAGTGCACCCAGGTATGAGTCCCACCAACCGGGGGGGCCTGGCCCAATTACCTAGCCATTTCATGTCTCGGTTTCTCATCCAGGAGTTAAGAATGCCTACCTCATGTGGTTGTTGTGACAATTAAGTGAGCCAGTGCTCATAAAGTGCTGTGCCCAGTGACCAGCATAAACTAACTACTTAATTGTTACTTACTATTGTGTCATTATTATCATTTTCATGACTTCAAGGTAGAAAGTAGAAAATATTCTTTCTGCTATGCATATTGAAATCCAGGATTAATATCTGTGGGACTATAATGCATCCCGTGGCAATTAAAAAACCACTTCATAGGCCACCCACTATGAAATGAATTATCTTAGCTTTGTCTTTGCTTCACATTTGGTCATCCTGAAATCTCAGACGGGGTGGTGGAGAGTGCTGGAGTTTTCTCCAAAGTGCTTTCTACCAAAATGGCAGACACAGTCTGACAAGGTCTAAGATGGGTCGGATTCTTCCCTACAGTGAATAAGACCTCTTTGTCAGAATTTAGAGAGAGACTCGCCTGCCCTCCAATGGCACAGACCCAATGTTGCAAACAGGTGGGAAAGACGATACCTCACACATCTATGTGTGTGGTAAATTTCACGTTCTGTAAAAGCAGTAGTGTCATTTCTGTGAAGGAAACAAAAGAGCTGCCCAATTCTACAGAAGGAGGAATTAAGGTGTTTGGCCGTGTGGTCAACGTAGGAAGTGGCAGATTCTCTTCTGACTCCTGTCCCATGAATCTTTACCTTTTTTTCGAATGGCTTTAAGCAAGGAGGCCTAAGAAGCTAAGAGGTTACTCGGTGCTCTTAATCAAAGCTCAACTATAAGGAATCAAAATGTTCTTTCAATTCTTTATTCACGAGTAAAATAACCACCATTTATTGAGTGCTGCCACATCCCAGTACATTTATAGTGTGTAAAGTACCATCCATGTGATGTCCTTTTACAGGCATTTATCACCATAGCTATGGGAAGTGCCATTGTCCCCATTTTATATATGCAGAAATTGAGGTTCAGAGAGTTTGTGGCTTGTCCTAGAGTATCAGAGAAATCAGTGCGGACTGCAAAAATTAGAGAATGATGGCAGATGGTAGCACATTGGCCTTACAGGGTTAAGCCACAGCTAGAGATTTCTAGAGTTGACTATAATAAGAATAGACAAGTTGACCACACACACGGCCCCCATGTGTAAGAAACGCATAGTTCTAGTGACACTTCTGAAAGCGCAATAAGGTGGCATCCAGCTGAGAGCTTTGGCAAGTTGACCACTGGTAGGTCTGCCTTGGACCTTCTTACAAAGCCACTGAAGACACAGTATTGCAGGAAATTGACAGAGACCTTGTTGCTGAGTCAACTAAAGGTGTTTTATTGCAAGGCAGGCACAGTTACAGAACATGACAGAAATACCACAATTTCTGTAAACCCAAACACAGAAGCGTGCCTTGTTCTCTCATTCCTCCAACATGGGCAGCTCCACAAACAGACCTGAGCAACACTGTTCATGAGGTCAGTTGATCTCCAATTTGTGCTTTGCCTTAGAAAATGGCATTTCGAAACCATCCACTTACTCTTGTTAGCTTACAGTCAGGGTATTTGAAGCCACTTTTGATACTTATAATTTCTCCCCCATTCTAGTTGCAGGATCTGACAGGAATTAAATTTCAGCCTATTAGGTTTGTGTTTCTTTGTGGCATAACATACATATCAAATAGCATGCAAGCACCCCAGGTATAATATAAGTTTGATTGTATTTCAACTCCAAGCGATACCACATTGAGATCGCTTCAGTAGCTAAGCAAATGTGACTCAGGCCATTACCTGGATCCAAACTCAAAAAAAAGAAATCAAGAAAGAAAACATATTTTTAATCTAAGGATCAGTACTACACAAATCAAACCATGCAGCCCCATTTACCAGGCAACATGGGATTGCAATGCAGAAAAATCCCTACTGACAGAATTTGTTCATAAATAAGGCTAATGTCAGCGACAGAATTATACTTTCGAAAGCAATTCTTTTCTTATAATTCTCAGGGCCAAGAGAAGAAAAAGAAAAGACAGAGGAGGAAAAAAGGAAGAAAAAAAAATGCCAACCAATCAAAAGCATCCAGAACTGGGCGTTATACAATGATGGCAAAGCAAAAACAGTCCAATCCAGAACCACAGCTCAGAGAGCTTCATCGGAAGGGGTGCTGGGCTTGAGTCCCACTTCTTGGTCCCAGCTGCTTGTTCTGCCCTGGGGACCAGCAGCATCTTCCTCACTGCCCTTCAGCAGTCCCCCAGGACACCTGAGAAGGTGGTCTGTCCTCTGGCCAAAAAGCAGAGCCTGTGAAAGGATACACAGGACAAAGCCCATCAGACCTGGGCCCAAACCATCTGATAGCTAAAGGTCGATGGAGTCAAGGGCAGAGGGAAGAGTGATGTTTCCTCACCTCCTCCAGGCTTGCTTCCTGCCGCCTCTCCAGAACGGTGGCTTTATGCTTTGGATCAGCCAGTGGCTTGGAATCTTTGAGATCTTGTAGTGAGCTCACTGGGGGTACCCATCACCTTTCAGTCCATGATATCTCTGTTGACAAGAACATAAAATAAATACCCCTGCATCACTGGTCTATGGAATCTTGAGGAGAAAGAGGCACGACAGAGCAACACAGGCACACAGAAAGGAGGGAGGGAGGATGAGAGAGAATAAAACTCAGAAAGGATACTCTACCTGCTACCTTTCCCTGGAATTCCCCCAGGCAGGCGTATCCTGGATGGGAGGCTTGAGGTGATTTCTAAGACCGCCCAGAGGTCTCAAAGGTCTGAAAGGTCAGGAAGCATCATTCCATTGCCATGCGGGCACCTGAACTCAAAACTCAGGTCCTTGAGAACCTCAGCCAGCCTTGCCCCAACTCTCCTGAGTGGATCCTGTCACTGAAATACTACATAACAGAGAGCAAGATACAGTTGAAAATTAGCAGGAGGTCCTCCTTCCTTTGTCCCGGGGTCACAGTCAGGGGAAAGGTAAGGGGCTGAGGTTGGAGAGGTATCAACAACCGCCTGGTCTTCTCTTCAGTGATTTCAATCTTCAACTTCAAACTCTCAACGTGCCACCAAGTGAAAAATCTCTAAGAAGATGTCTCCAGGCCCACAGTACATGCCCTTTGGGTCAATCTAGCATTGCTCATTGACTCTAAAACATCATTGGGGTCCTGGATAATGTTTCTATCCCAGTCAGGCTGCCTGGGGCAGAAAAACTCCAGAAATGGAGCATGACAGCTGGTTCCACTTATGACCCTCCTTTCCCCAAATTCCTAGAAAACCCAGGGCTACCCATTTGTCCTTCACATACTAGAACCTGTCTCGCCGGAACATAGGGTTGGTAGCGTACCAGTGATGAACGAAGGCTGATAATCAGAGGAATTTACAGTGCTACCAAGAGAGGCAAAGCAAGAAAGGCATTCAAGAGAAACTTAGCCCAACAAAGCCAGTTCCCAGTGGCGTACCAAAGGATAGGGGCTGGTGGGAGTGGTCTGTCCTACGCACACATAATAAAGAGGGCACACTGTATGTCAAGAATTTAAAACCCATAATAAAACTAAGAATCAGTCTGCCTTTTACTACCACCGTACACTGGCAATTCTAAGCAGTGCTGGTGACAAAACACTCCTTCCCACCCAGGAAGATCCCCTCCTAGACCCATCATTGCAAACTACCCATTGTATCCTAGACCTGCCAGAGTCTTTGCTTGTGCTCCTCCCTCTGCCTGTAATAATTTCTCCTCCAATCTCATCTGCCCACATCCTTACCCATGTTCAAGCTCCATTTCAAATGCTGTCTCTTCAAAGGAGACTCTCATGAGTCATGCCTTCTTCCTCTTAACTCCTAGGGCAATGTATCTGTATTCTTCTATTCCTACCTTATAGTATATTTCAACATGCAAAAATGGTATCTTCCCTGTTGATAGACGTCAAGATGCATTGTATGGGATTTGGAATTGGGCCTGGGTTAGAATCCCAGCTCTCACTCTGAACTAGCTGTGTGATGCTAGGCTAGTTTTAATAACCTCTTTACCTTTTTTTCACATCTACACAATGAGACTATCTGCTACCTCATAGGGCTGTGGCATTAAATTAGATAATGTACATAAAATATCTAGGCTGAAATAATATGCACCCTACAGTTATTTGTTTTTTCTACTCTCATCTCAAGGGGAAAATCGTATTCTTTCATCTTTGTCCTCCCCTCCCCACTCCTGCAGGACTTATCAAGATAAGTCATAAAATGTGGAGGGTATAGAAATGCAAGGGTATTAAAAAATGAGGGTAGAGAATACCTACCACATAGACCTGCATGGAAGATAAAATGTGTTCATTTCTTAGATCAGAACCATGTGCCTGGTATGAGTTCTAGGAATGTATGTAAGTAAAATAATCTTGAGTCAATGTAGGATTTTTTGACTCTATGAAGCACTCCATATACAGATTATCAAGATACTGTTTACTCTGCTTCAAACTCCTTCTTGTCTTCACCAAATAAAAACGCCAGGGGGTAAATTGGGACCATAGAGTGTTTAGAAAATTGCATAGGGTTAGAGCTAAGAGACCTTCCCCCCTTAGGTAACATGTGTTGATAATTCTTGATGCGTGAGGTACCAAACTAAAAACGTTACAAATAGTGTCTTATTTAACTTTCATCTGAGCCCTATAAGGAGCTGCCTGGACTATCTCTATTTTACAGATGTAACAACTGAGGCACAGAGAGGCTAAGTAACCTGCCCATGGGTGCACAACTAATAAGGTGCAGAGCTAGGTTTGTTAAGTAAGTTTTAGAGCCACTCTCTCACTGGCTGTGGGTCTACGGCAGAGCTTTCTGTGCGAATGGAAATGTTTTGTGCTGTCTCATATAGTAATCACTAGCCACATATAGCTTGAGGCTAGTGTGACTGAGGCACTGAATTTTACATTTTACTTAATTTTAATTAAATTTAAATAGCCACACATGTCCAGTGGTTGCCACATTGAACACTTCAGGACTATCATGTCTTCAAGGTACACCCCTTGTTTTGATGCTGGAGATGACGTGATTTGCCCTAGGCCTGAAGTCAGGGCAGAATCTTCAGAGGGGACAGTAGGGCTATGCTAATTCTAGAAGGTAAGCTTTGGAGGACAATACACTGGAGTTTGAAGCCCAGATTCCATCATTCACTGGTTGTGCCCACAGCACATTAGTTCACCTGCCTGTGTATCTGATGGCTTTTCAGAGAAGGAAGCATAACACCATTTTTAGGGCCAATGTGATCATCAAGTAATCTAGCATCTGAGAGAGTGCTTAGGACACAGCTGGTACAAGGTAAGGTGAAGCTGCGGCACACACACGTCACTTATAAAAAGTCCTCTCTCCACACTTAGAGAGCAGGAGAAGAGAGGGAGAGAAAGTCATACTATAAATGAGGCAGGGCCCTGGGAGGTTTTCCACCTGCATTCCACTTAGCATGCCTGTGTGTCACTGAACGAGCATGAGATGAGGGACACACATCTGTTTTCTCAACAGACTCTGAGAGTCTTAATGCGTGAAGCTAGTGTTTATATGTGATTTTCCCCTAATGCCCTGACTTTGGAACTTAATCACCACTCCACCCCAAGCTAAATAAGGGCCCTTCATGTTATTTCCCCCGAACCAAATTCCTATGTATAGGCTGTTATTATGATTATGTCTATAACTGAGTAGCAACGCTCCTTATCCCAGCCAGCTGCTGGATACATGCTTGTTCTTGCTAGTTCACTCAGACGCGCATGCACTCTCTCTCTTTCTCGCTTGCGTGTATGCACACGTGGTATGATCTCACTTTCTGGGTTGGTTGTTAACTTAATTGTCTCTCGCCTCCACACCCACCTGGTTTACAGGTGTGCGGGCTGGCACTCTGTAGCTCACACCTCTTCTGGGCCAGCAGGCTCCCTGTTAGATCTGCCCGCAGTGGGTGCCCCTCCTGACTGAGGCAGGAGGAAGAGAGGGAATGACTCCTTATTGGTTTCCTACTCTGGCAGCATGGCCCCAGTGATAATTCTTCACCCTGGGAGCAGTAACTGGTTCCGGTAAGAGCAACTAACTCCACTTTGCAGTTTCTCTATATTCCCAGCATCTGTTTCTTTGTGCCTCCTTCACAGACACCAGCACGGCCAGCTGTCCAGTGTATCTTCGTCTGGGGCCTGGGATCCCCTTCTGCAAGCTATTTACATGTTCATTATCCTGACTTCTTCCCTTTGTTCCCCCAGCCGTAGAGGTATAGCTGCATCCTGCAATTTACTACCCCAGTGACCCTCAGTATCCTTTTGTACCTCTTGGATTGTCCAATACCTGGTTAACAAAGGAGCTTCCTTATCTCCAATCACAAAGGGACATGGAGCAGAATCCCAACAGGCCTTGCTAAGTTTCCCCCAGGTTACTACTACACTTAGCTCAGATTCCTTAACCTCTCATGTTCCTACACTTAGCTCAGATTCCTTAACCTCTCATGTTCCTCCATGCCTGCCCACTCGTCATCACACCTCACATAAAAATACACAGGTCTAACTTTCTTCAGATCTTCATTTGCTTAGGAAGGCTCCATGACATATAAAATTTGTGTTAACTAAATCTGTATGCTTTTCTCCTGTTAATCTGTTTTTATCACTTTCAGGCCCAGCCACGGATTCTAAGAGGGTTGAGTAAAACCTTTTCTTCTCCTATGCAAGTCTTCATACTAATTCTTTCTGTTAAAGTATCTGGTGTAGCTTCTGTCTCTTGACAGGCCCTGACTTCATACTCTTTTTCCTCTACCATGGACGAACTCTGTCACTATGTACATAAGAATGTATGAGCATGTCCTACATTTTTTCCCAGATAAAAGCTATCAATAAATTATCAACATGTCCTGACATTTCTTTTATAGATCCTCTCTGCCCAGCATCTAAATACAGGATAGAAAAAAGAAATAGAGCACATCGAATCATGTCATTTGATATGTTAGAGGGTAATTAACCCCTGAGCTCGTTCCAGGGCACATGTGCCAGGGCGGCTAAAAGTCAGGTAAAACATATAGATGTTTCCACTAACAAAGGTCAACATGTAGGAGTCCTTGCATGAGGCATTTGCTAAAAGTCTAGAGTGCAGGTCTTCTGTAGCAATAGAGCAACAAATATCTATGACAAGTTAACAAGAGTCCTCGCACTGCCGTAGCCATTGACAGTCTTAACTTCCCCTACTGCCAGCTCTCTAGAGAAGGTGCAATACAATACAACATATTGCAATACCAAAGGAGGCTATATTATGTCAGATCCACCTCAGTGGGAATGACCTCGACCATCCCCACCCCCACCTACCCCCCATGCTGTCAGTCTTATCCTTTGTAAATACAGTGGGAGACCCGGGATGTCGCCACTGCTTATTGGTTACCACCCGCCTCTTCCACCTAGGTTGAAGGAAGGACACGTTAATCCATAGCATCTCCAATCACATTAAGCTCTCATTCTTCTGAGATGATTCCTGTGGATGAGTCAGGACTTCATGCCACAGATCAGGTGACTGTCCCACAGTCCATGTTGTGGCTAACCCACCTGCCAGCCCCAACATGACTGGCAGCCGAGGCATGTCTAGTGGATCAGTGGGCATCCTGACTTGGAGCAGCCATCACAACCTGGATCTGCAGACTCCAAATTGCCTGCAATCTTCAGCTGGTAGCCTGGACCTTCTTCCCTATGCCACGTGAGCCACACGCCTTCAGGTAACTGGCATATGTAAGCCTATGATTTCTGGCTTCAATTTCATCCGCTGTTAATTCTGGTCTTCATAGACAGTGGTTTCCTCAATGTTCAAAAGCCCAGTCTCCTTTCCTTTCCAAGCATTGCTCTCATTAATAGCTGTAAATATAGTTGAAGCTGTCCATGTTCTGCCCTTGTCCCTCAGCCTTTCCAAGGCCAGCCTCCAACTGCCATTAGCTTCATCTCTTTGCATGAGGATTTTCTCCAAAAACTGTCTGGGCATTGCAGTCCAGGAACATCTGGGTATTAACTCGTCCTGAGAGGAGTCCTCAATCAGTGGCTGATAGAATCTGAGGGATAATTTTGATTGCATGGTCTTGGCTATTCCCAGAATTTCCCCATAGGCTTGAGCTCCAGCGTTCGTAGTCATCCA
The DNA here is from genome assembly GCF_004115265.2 of Rhinolophus ferrumequinum. Lineage (NCBI taxonomy): Eukaryota > Metazoa > Chordata > Mammalia > Chiroptera > Rhinolophidae > Rhinolophus > Rhinolophus ferrumequinum. The sequence goes on from NC_046300.1 coordinate 21,175,152, forward strand.
CAACTGGCTCAGTAACACACCTTTTCTTTCCTTTCCCTATTTTCCTTTCCCTGGCCTTTTACTGGTGCTCCCAAACAAACTACTTGCTCTCAGATCCTTGTCTCCGGGTCATTCCTGGTGAACTAAAACTTACACAGTAGAAAACTACCTTTGCCCAGCTCCAGTCACTTCAGTCTTTTCAGCAAATGCTTCAGTTTTTTGTACATATAGTTATAAGTATTCATAAATATGTATTCCCAGGCTATGTTAATTGGATTTATAAACAACAAACAATGTATGTCGGGCTAACATTTGAGTTTTCATGTATTTTGCTTTGTGCTGGTTCTGTCTATCCTGAAAGCTGATAAGATGTACAAAGGCCAGGAGTGCAGCGCCTCCTTCTTCTATAATTTTCCACGATACCTGGCATGATGCTCTGCAAAGTGAATATTCAATCAGAGCTGACAGAGAAGAGGCCATAGAGGTCATGTCCATCTGTCTCATGGGCTTGTGAAGGGTGAGAAAGCTCCTAAGAGAAGGAAATTGTGATGCTATTTTCAACCCTATGAAGGATGAGCCTGGAAGACCAGAATGGAAGCTGACACTGAGACAGGGCACCAAGTTAGAACACCAGAGTCACATGGCATGTGTTAAGTCCTACATGCCAACAGGGTGGGAGATGCTGCATCATCATATGTGTTCTCTTAGCCTATTTATGAGTGAGAGTCAAGTCAGAGGCAAACTGAACTAGAAGAGCGAGATGGGTCAATGTTAGGTCCATTCCTGGGAGATCTTTCTGGAAAATCTCGGGCCTTGCTAAAAAGCAGTAGCCATCTGATTTATTATGCACCTCAAAGTACATCACGGAACAACTGGGTGCTAATAGGTGAGGGACCAAAACAGGTAAAGAGGAGGCCCTACCTTGACCCATCTTATACTCCAGAAGTGAAGATTTTGGGGACTAGTAGAAGAGGCAGATAGCGGTGAATATTAATACCTCTAACTACAAACGTTCCCACCTTCCTTTCGGGCTCTCATCCCTCTCCTGAGCCCAGGGGACTTTATTTCCCTTCCTACGTAGCACAAAGGCTGGCTTTTCAGATTCTAGACCTGGAATCTTTATTAACTACTCCCCCAGGATACAAAGATTCTAAAGGACATTCCAAATCAAAGAAAGGTGAAACGACAGTGTTGTTTCAGAACTGAGTATTTTGTTGCATTATTTTCTAAGCCTTTCACAACGGACAATCCAGATAAGGTATTGATTAAACAGATCACTCCACATTAAACAGATGAATCCCAACTTGGCTACTAACAGAATTCACTTTAATATCCTTTTGGCCCTTCCTGGTTGACTGTAGCACCTCAAGAGCAAACAGCCACTGGATAATCTCACGTTATCGGCATTCCACAGAGATTGCCGCAGCTACAGGTGCATAGGGCAGGCCTACCCACAGAATGTAGCCACCCACCAGGTATGAGATGCTAAAAGAACATTTCTAAGGCTTTCTCTGAGGAAATCACACCAACATATGGCTTTACATAAATCCTTCTGCTCAAGGAAACTTAAATTCTAGAGCAGCTTTCTAAAAATAATTTTAATTTGACTAGAAAGGCCGGCCCTTCACAAAGCCCAGACTGGTTTCCCCCCACTCCGACCCCATCATATGGGAACTTGAAGAAGCCACAACAACAACAAGCAGACGGAGCAATGGGTAATTCATCCAGAAATGAGTTGCAAACAGAATAATAAACAGCTGTCATATGGCCAGAAAGAAGTGAGATTTAAGGAGGGCATGGAAAGGAAGCACCAGAGACCTCTAAGCCACACACAACATATTCTCACGGTCAATCTTCCCTCACTTCTGCCCCCATTCACATACAAATCCTTCATCCGACAGCCAGGTAAACAATCATTTACATGAAATACATTGAAAATAGACACAAGAGCCAGAACAATTGAGTCTCAGAGTGAAGTTCTAGATGACTGATCAATTCAAAAGTATTCTGCATATTATTTATGGGAGAAATTTGATGCTACATGTCTCACATGTGAGATATACAATGCCAATCGAATGCTTAATTAACAGTCACCCTCAGAGGTATAGGCCTGCTGAAAAAGAACCATGGCAAAAGGGATAAAGGAAACACATTCCGTTAGGGTTGTTTACTCTCCCATTCTTTGCATGCGATGAGTGTCATTACAGCATTAAAAATGGCATCACAAGTTACCAAGGATTTCATCCACTCAGAAGGAAGATTTCCGCACTTTCTTAAGAGTCAAGTTGAAAATATGCTGTACTATCCCAAACTGTGCTCCAGTTTGCATTGAATTTATCATTGGTCATTTAACCTGTAGCAAGTTATAATATTAAACATGGTGCCTTGATGTTTAATGTCTAAAGTAGCTAAATATTAAAAGGTGGCTTATTTGAAGTCAATTCTAATTCTGCCCAGTCTTCGCTCTTAAGGCAGTTTAACATCTCCCCACCTTAGTTTCATAGCAATTATTTTCCTTCATCCCCAAATTGCACTTGTCCTTGACAGTCTCTGTGTGTAACAAATCAGGAATGGACAAGGGGCTATTTATTGTGTGGAGTGTTTTCTCAGTGCTGATGGTTAGTGTCTCAAAGCAGCCTGTAAACTATTTGAATGTTTTCATACACATGCTAGACTTTAGCAACTGGAGCACAAACTCCATGAAAGCTGAAGCTGTTTCTATGCATGTTCCTTTTCTAAGTCTCATAATGCCAACGAGAGTGCTGGAGATTTAGTGAAGGTGACCATATTTTCTAATAAAAAATTCTGATGCTCAGTGCAATAGGATATTTCTTGCAGGGCTGCCAAAATTGGCTGAGGCATCCCTTGGGGTTCCAAGGATAGGATCCATAGAAAGTCCCTAACGAAGATGGTGCCAATGAGTCTCCTCCTGGAGGGCTTCCAGTATTTTCTAATTTACTCCTCTCCCACGTCTACCTGTAACCCACTGTTGAAGACAGAGGTTAAGAACACGATCTTGAATGCCAGAAAGCTACACATGCACCTCGCTGATGTCAATCCTGCAAAGATTCTGCCAGATCCTCCCAATGGGGAAAGAGGCCCTAGGAATCCTCTGCAGTTGCTCCCAGGACAAAGCACAGAGCAGACCTAGGAGTTTCCAGTCTCATAAGCTCGATCCCTTTCTTCTTGGCCCTTCCAGCTGCTCACAGGAAATGAAGGGGCGGGGGTGGGGAGGGTGTGAATCTGTCTTTCCTCAGGAATTCTGTGAGTGGAGCTCCTTGACTTGCCTGGGAGAGGTACCCAGGATATAACAAGGAATCCTGCTCATTACTGAGAGGTGTTGTGATATATGGTGGGTACTTGCCTAGCTAATATAACTTGAGACAATTCTGGATTTCGATTTGTCTCATCTACAAAGTGGGCATACATTGATGACTCTTAACAACACAGGTTTGAACTACATGGGTCCACTTATATGCAGATTTTTTCAATAAATATAGTACGGTAAATGTATTTTCTCTTCCTTATGATTTCCTTAATAACATTTTCTTTTCTCTAGCTTACTTTATTGTAAGAATACAGCATATAATACATATACAAAATATGTGTTAATCGACTGTTATTGGTAAGGCTTCAGGTCAACAGTAGGCCATTAGTACTTAAGTTTTGGGGGAGTCAAAAGTTACACGCAGGTTTTTTTATTGTGCTGAAGGTTGGAGTCCCTAACCCTCGCGTTATTCAAGGGTCAGCTGTACTAAATGTCTTGATTACATTAAGTATTTTCTATTCAGACATAAAGCTTATGCAATTGCTCTAATCCACTGGAGCTGTCAACGAGAAAGTCCCCTTTGCTATAGCCCAAGGAAGGTTACTAAGGACAGCACCCATCCAAGTCTACACCGGTAAATTTCCAATCTATCAGTCGTTCCAAAGCTGTGACCTGGAGGAACCAAGTTCCCAGGCAGGAAATGAATATAAACACAGTTCACATTTGCCTGTGTGTGGTCTACCCAGATGCAAACAGATTACTCAACCAGCGCAAACACATGAGGTGCCAGCATCAAACCCAAATGGTGACAGGACCAATTATGACTCGGCTCGCCTTCCTGAATTTGAAATGTCACTTACCCTAGAGAAATGCTCTGTCTGGAAAAGCCCTGCAAAAAAGAAATCACACCACTAGGACGTTCATTCCCATTGATTTCACATGGAGGAAGCAAAATAGAATAACCAACTTGCTGTGCTACGCAGCAAATCATTACATTCTTTGATCTTGGAGAAGTAGAAATCTTTACTTTAATCCAGAAGTCACAAACTCATATGAACAAAAAGGCCCGTAGGTAACATAGACAAATGAAGAGGGCTGGGCGGGCACTGTGTGAAACTTGAGAGCACATGATTCAGTCCTAGTGGTCATTTGCCAGGTAGGAGGTGGGACCTAGGGATATCAGATCTTTCCATTTTTCAAGAGAAGCCAGAAATCTAGATGATTTGTGGGAATCTTCCTAAAATGTTTGCAACTACAACATTTTTTTAATTACCATACACACAAATAAGACATATCCGTGGACCAGACTTGGCCTGTAAGTTGCTGAATTTCTAGGTTTCTTCTATAGATAAAAATTATAGACATGAAAAGAGTCCAATTCCAATGGTTTCAGTGTAAATAGGGTAGAGTAGAAGGGTAGCAGCCTCAGAGTCAGGAAACCTGTACATTTATCCTGGATCTGCCATGCTCTTACAGAGAGAAGATGGGCAGTCACTTTGCTTTCTGGAGTCCATTTCCTTCTGTCCAAAATGGAGCTATTATAGATTGCAAGGCTGTTTTGAGAATTACATTAAAATAGGCGAAAATATATGAAAAGCACGCAGTGCAATGCCCGATATATTACATCATGATACACTTTATGCATGTATTTCCTCAACTGAAAATTTGAAATAATAATTTTACCTCAAAGGAGCTGTCATTTGAATTAAATGGCATTGTACAAGGGAGGGGCTTAGCACAGTGCCTGCAGAGAGTAAGTGCTCAATAAGTGTTTGTTGTGGTTATTATCTGTAACCAAGAAACATGCTTTTCAATTCTAAATATGACCGACACAGACACAGAAATCTGGAGAAAAAGACAACGTAGTCAAGTCTCTGCTAGTGTGTTAGCAAAGTCAGGATCAAGAAAATAGGTTTCCTGGTTCCTGACTAGTAACATTTCCACGAAGCTCTAGTCTCTATTCAACTTTTGACTCACAACATGATCTTTCTCTGTATTAGTTTCACTAATATATTCAATACCGACCAATCGGCTGGTGTTCTTTTGCTGTTGTTAATGACTGGTGTAGTTGCTATGACAGTGTTAATTTATTGATAAAGGGGGAAGGGGCAAAGGGAAACACACTAACAGACTTTCTCTACTATATAAAATCCAAAGGATATTTTATACCTCACAATAAAATCCAAAGGATCAACTAATTTTCTTGAAAAAAAAACAAACAAAAAACAACTTACTGTATAAATTGACCTGCTTTCTGGTTCATTATATAAAATTATAATTTTGTTCTCTTTGTCTATGACAATCCAAACAGCCTCATGATCATAAACAGTAATGTTTGACATCTGTAGGAAAAGAATATTATTCTATTTAATAGACAGACAAAATTATCCCAAGCCACTGTTTGGGAAAACAAGGCTTATGTGTATATCAACACTGTCAAGGTAAAACCCTCAGGCATCCATGAAAGCAAAAATGCACAAAATGTTTGGAATCCAAGGCAAGAGACAATATTGTGAAAAATCAACAAAACTGGCAGCTCCCAAAACATGAATTTCACTTTAAATGTAGGTCTGAAAACAGGGCCCGATTTGTTCAAATTTGTTCATGTCCTGGTTTCTCTCATTCATGTGCACTCCATTTCCTCACATCCTGTCTCTCATTAGGACCTAATGCTCTAATATCGCCCCTTCTCTCTCAAGTTCATGCTCAGACTCGATGACCACCATGTTGAGATCAGTCTACCTAGAGAGTCGATGGCAAGCACAAACAGTGTCACCATTTAACCAGGCTCTTGAAAGGCCCATAAAGAGTCTTGGTCCCTCTCTCAGAGATCCCTCCCTCTGCTTCTTCTCTCATGTTTTCCAAGTTTCTCATTTGTTTAAAGACTTAATGAACACTAGGCTAGGGGTCAGGCGCTGGCCTGACCCATTCAGGCCCATTCATTCAAAAAATTGAAATCTTGGGGGGGGGACATTTTTATTTCTACCTAGGTAGATGCTTAGCTTTAAAACTGCAGAAATAACAATAGTAATAAACTTTAACGTCCTCAAGCCTTACCTCAAATCATCTTCTCTATCTACTTACCCCTGATTCTAGCAGACAGAGTTAATCTCTCCTTGGCAACGTGCTCTGCCTCACCACAATTTGTTTTTACTGGTATTAAATATGTATCCCTTTACTTCCTAGATTACCTTTTAAGCTCCTTGAGAGAAGGGACCCAATGTTGCTGGCATTTGGAAATATTTCCCCTAGTGAACACCTAGTAGAACGCCCTGCACGAGTAGGAGTCCTCGTAATAACTTGTTGAATTGAATTATGACCCAAATTCATGTCTGGTCGTCATTTTAAAACACTTCAATCTTTTAAGATTCTTCTTAGCACTCTCACCGGAGAAAGTGGAGATGGATTCATTACTATGCTTGACAAAGTGAAAAGCCCAAATTGGATCTGCCTTGACCGTCTAGTGTGGTAGACAACTGGAATGTGAAGCTGGTTGGAAGTCACAGCCATCTAAGTTGGCAGATCTATCAGGATCCTGTTGAAGATACTAGCATGTGAACTGGTTAGAGTGGGATTTATACATTTCCATCATAGGTAATGGAGATGAAAAGGAACCTGTCAAATCATAGGGCCTATTCTGTCTGCCCAAGGAGAGCATTCAATTAAAATGATTATTTATATATGTTCTGTAGAGCTTTAAAGATTTCATTCTTCATATTCCCTTCGGAATCTGGCAAGAGACACAGAATATGGCCATGTTTGCAGGTGAAGCATAGAATAACTCAGTGAAGAATCCCAGATTCCCTGAGATTGAAGTTCTATCCCCTGAGCTCAGACAATAGAATGTTTAGGCCACAGATTTCAAGATACAGCTTCTTTGGCAGGTTTATCTGTTCCTAATCAGAATGTAACAGCTAATTACAATGAAGTTTACTCTCATTTTATAGGCATGACTTTACAGAATGAGGCTATTTATTTCTTCCTAAATACTGTGTACAATTCAAATAGTTGCAAGTTGAGCAGTAGTGGCTTACCAATGATTTCGTGGGCTAAAACATGAAAGATTATAAATAGCTCAATCATTCCACTTCGGTAAGTTTTTTTTTAAATAAAATATACCTGTTTATTAAAACATTCACCTTTCTTTATATTTAGTCAAACAATACACAGAACAATAGCAAAAGAAATTCAATCACCCAGGTACAATTAGGTGCCAAGTTTACAAATCTTATACTGTTATCAATTACTACTCAAACCAAGCATGATTTTAAATACAAATTTAATTAGGCCACATGCTATCCTTAGTTTCTTGGATGTGTGTGTGTGTGTGTGTGTGTGTGTGTGTACGCGCGTGCATGCTCTAGGTGGAGTTCTTTGATCAAAACCATCTCTCTAGCATTATGAATACCTAAACTTCATGTGGCCTTTATTCATATGTAACTTTTCACTTTCTCTAACACTGAAACTAACAAACCGCATCTCTCCTGTCTGCCAGACCACTTAGCACAGAATATTCCATCTCCCTTTCCCAGTTTTCTGCTTCATCTTCTTTTCATGCAAAAAAGATAAAACAGGCAGCGTACAAATATGACCGATTCGGTGAACCCTTTTATAGCGAATTTCTAAGTTGGAAAAGGAGCCACTCTGTGCATTACTCTAACACAGGGGTGTCCAAACTTTTTTCAACAGTTTTCACCAAGGGCCATATGCGGTAAAACACACAAACAGCCGGGCCACTCACTCGAGGTGAAGTACGTATTGCCTCACCCGGTTTATTTAAGTAAACTAAATATATTTTTGGAATTTGCTGTGGGCCAATTAACAATGGATTGCGGACCGCAGTTGGCCCGCGGGCCGCAGTTTGGACACCCCTGCTCTAAGGTTTATCCCCCAACCCTCCATAGCTGCTGCCCACTCACCCACAGCTCACAGACACTACACTATTTTAAAAGAACTTGGGATTGCTTAAATACCAACCTATTTCCGACCTTTTCCTTTAGAAACATATAAACATTTTCTTTATACACATGCAACATACACACACACACAATTTAAGTGGCCAAAGGAACTGCACTATATTAGATACTTTGACATTTGTTTTTTCCCTAAGAGTTTATAATAAAATAGGCAATACAGACTCAGACAGACATGAAGTGGGCATTCAGCAAACACTACCTACATCATTAAACCGTGAAGAGACAGTGAAATGTCTCTCCCATATACTGCAGCCCAAGGGCTTTTGAGGCGAGGAACAAAGATAGGTATAAAACTGAGGGAAGCAGTCCAATACCTAGTGACACCTATGTCCAGTGGGCTAAGGATGCTGGGAAACCATAAGTTCTTTGCTGATCAGACCAAAACGAAGAGAACCATGACAACATGCCTTGAGAAATTAAAAAGTAAAATGGCTGAAACAAGAGATTATTGAAAAGGGAAATTCTGATAATACTATCATACAGATACAAATGAACATAACAGGAATAGATTTTTAAATGATAATACTTACAAAGTGGCTGCACAGAAAGCTCTCTGATGAGCTTATATTTTTAAAGGGTAAGTACAAAAGCCAGAAAAAAGGTGCAGTGTGAAGGATTCACACAAAGTGTCCAAAAGGCTAACGCAAAGAAAGAACCACAGATTTTTTTCGACATATAAAGAAACACAGGTTTTCTTCTGAGTCCTTTTAAGCTCAAGGAAAAAGCAAAACAAAGTTAGAGAGAGTCAGCTAATGTTCAAAGCAGAAAAGGAGAACAACTCTCTTGCTGTCATTTTTTCAAGATGTTTTCAGACAAAAATGGGTCAAGTATGGCAAAAAGAAAATTTACTTTATTTGATTTACTAGCTGATTATTTATTAAGTAACTCCCAAGTGCCAGGAAGTGTCCTAGCCTCTGGAAACTTGGGAGAATATGACAACTGTGGTCTCTGCCTTCATGGAACTTGCATTCTAGTGAAATTGAAAATGAAAGGAAGCCTTACAGTGCCGGTAATAGAGCCACACACAGATTGTCCAGTGAAGTTATCTATCACTCCTTCGCCAACCTTGGAGTATTGAAGATTCATTTTATTTATGGAGCTGTTAGATTTCTTTTACAATGTCTAAGAGACAATGAGGAAATAGTAATGGAGGATTTGACTGAATTTGAGACTCCAGAACCCAACAAATCAGATCCTAAAATACTGAAAGACTTTAAGTGGTAACTGTAGAACACTTAGTGAATCTCACTCTTTAAAAATATTTATAAGAATGTCAAAAACTACAAAAGCATTAAATGTTTTTTTAAAAAAAAACAAGTCTAACAATACAGAGAAAATACAGAAAACAACATTATGTGATCACAATCATGTCGCAATTGAGGTTCTTGTGCATGCAGCGTAATGCAGTGGTGTGCTGGACCACGCCCTTACACCTGTGTTCATGTTTTCCCAACTCTGCACATTAGCAACTTGAACTTCGTGATGGGGCAGTATTTACAGCACAGAAAGTGGCAAGTGCTACAAACAAGAGATTTTCTTTCTTCCTTTCCTTTCCATCCCTTCCCTAAATAGTTTCCACCCCCCCAACCTTTCTTTTCTTTCTTCCTCTCTTTCTACCTGGAAAGCCCGTGGTTAGACATTTACCAATACACCAATGTCTTAATGTAATATTCTGTGAATTCTATGGAAATGTGTTTCCCAATGGGTTTACTAAGTATATATATTTTTAATTGCAATAGATACTACCAGATAATTTTTCCTAAATATAAAAATCTATACTGTGACCAGAAACATATATAAGACCCAGTCTTATTTTACTATAATATAAGACCAGGTATAGAATAGAATAGAATAGAATAGAATAGAATAGAATAGAATAGAATAGAATAGAATAGGAGTAGAATACCGGGTCTTATATTAATTTTTGCTCCAAAAGACGCATTAGAGTTGATTGTCTAGCTAGGTCTTATTTTTTGGGAAACAGGGTTGTTGGCAATTTGCATTCCTTCTTCTGTGAATGGCCTGTTCATATATTTTGCTCATTTTTCAATTTAATTATTTATTTTTTATATCATCTGGTCTGATTAATATTAGTTACATAAACTTTGATCTGTCATGCGTTACAAATATTTTTTTTCTTAGTCTATATTCGATCGTTAGACTCTATGTTTGGTATCTTTTGTCAAACACTTTTTGTTGACAGATGTATCTCTTTTTCCTTTTAACTCGGGGTTTTCTTGTTTTACTTAAACAGTTCTCCCCAACTCAAGTACTGTGGTCTGAATGTGTCCTCCTCAAATTCGTATGTTGCAATGTTAATGTCCAATGTGAAGGCATTAGCAGGTGGAGCCTTTGGGAGGTGATTAGGTCACGAGGGCAGCTCTGATGAGTAGGATTAATGCCCTCATGAAAGAGAGCTCCCTTGCTCCTTCTGCCATGTGTGGGTACAGGAGAAGCCGGCAACCTGGAAGAAGGCCACCTCTCAACCATGCTGGACTTCCAGCCTCCAGAACTGTGAGAAACACATTTCTGTTGTTCATAAGCCACCCAGTCTGGTATTTTGTTATGGCAGTCCAGAGCAAGACACCAGGCTTCAAGGAAAGTCACGTGGATAAGTAATTAAGAGCACGGGCTCTACACTCAAACTGCGTCAGCTTGAATTGCAGCTCGGCCACTCTAAATTCTAGTGTGCCCTCTCCAAGTCTCTGTTTTTCTGTTTATAAATTAGGCAAAACAACACAAACAACAGTAGCACATTTGGAGAGCTTTTTTGATGAGTAAATATCTAACCGTATATTCGTATTGTGAAATCCACTATTCGTTACTCTTCTATGTCTTGAAATGTCTATTCTGGCTCAATTTTCATTTGGTTTACTAGTTCATCAAATATTTTCATAGATATAGTATAAGGATAGATTACAGTCTGACCCTTTGCATGACTGAAGATTTCTGTCTTTTCTCTGATTGATAAGTGAAATCTCAGATGCGATTCCTGGACACTCCCCCGGTCAATAGTCTTTCAACATCCTACTGCCTTCCAGCTTCAGTGGCTGCAGGTTAGTGCTGATCTGGTTCTCTTACCCTACTAAGAAGTATATTCTTTCTCTCTGGAAGCTTAGAAAAGTTTCTGTTTCTCTTTGTCCTTCCAGAATTTCACCAGGAGATATAGATTATACATGTACTCCCATGTTATTCTCTTGCGTATACACAGCCCCATGTATGTGTGTGTATGCATGGTATATATAATGTTTTATATATGTTATATATAATATACTCACATCCTTATGTATTTATAACTCCAGTGTACACACACTGATAGGTATTCATAAGTGTATTTACATATATGTGCATATTTATAGGTGTATACAAAAATGTGTACATGTATGTATAGGTACATATACAAATGTGTGTATGTATGTTGATATACATAGACACACATCCATATGTATACACATATTTTTGTTTTATTATGAAACCAGCCAGTACCTGGATTATATTTTTCAAACAGAAATTTCGAATATTAATCTTAAAAAAATTTTGTTTTGTTTTGTTTTTTTTTGTCTTTTTTTGATTATCATTGCTCTGTTGATATCTTTTCCTTTTCTCCTCCTGATTTTTTTTTTTATTTGCAAACTTAAGTGCCTTGGAACTGCCTTCTATGTTTCTTATACTTTTTTACTTAATATATTCATTTCTTTGTATTTTTGCTCTGTGCTCTGAGATGATCATTGTACTTGATTTTCTAGGAATCTAATTTGGTCTTCAGAAGAGATTATTATCCTTTCAAATTATCTGCTGAAGTTTTTAATTTATAAAGCATTTTTTTCTTAATTCTAGAATTTGGCGATTCTAATTGCATCTGTTTAAAAAATTGTCTAACCTCTGAGGTAAAGTTTGCATCTGTCAATTCCATTACTCCTGTATCAACAGGAAAACCTTTTCAGTTGGTCTATTTGGCTGTTCACATGTTTCAGTTCTTTCTCTTTTCAGATACATAATGGAACTATACTTCCCACCCATACAAAGATAGGAGGTATAATAAAAAAATACGGTGTTATTTGAAAAAAAATTATTACAGTAAAAGACACATTTCCCCCTCAAAATACTTCCCCTCACTTCAAACACACTTATCCCATCGTTCTTGCTACTTTCTGAAGCAGTTCTGGAAGTCCTCTTTCGTGAGTGTCTTCAGTTGCACTGTCATGGCTGCCTCGATGTCTTGAATCCATTTAAAACGTTTACCTTTCATGGTCATTTTGACTTTGGGGAAGAGCCAGAAGTCACTCGGTACCAGATTCAGTGAATAAGGTGGATGAGGACACACCGTAATGTTTTTATTTGACAGAAATTGCCGTACCAGAAGCGATGTGCGACGTGGAGGATTATAATGATGGACGATAAAGACACTCACTAAAGAGGACTTCCAGAACTGCAGCAAAAAGTGGCAAGAATGATTGGATAAGTGTGTTCAAAATGAGGGGGAGTAATTTGAGGGGGGTTAATGGCAGTGTGTCTTTTTCTGTAATAACTTTTTTTAATTTAAACATTCACCGTATTTTTTGATCACACCTCAAAAGTGTGACTTGTTTTTGCCATTAAGCTGTGAGAAAAGTGTTGTGTGTAACTTCAGAGCAGAAGTTTTAAGAATCAGTGCATGCTTCGTAATATTCCTTTTTCTCTGTCCCAGCAACCATCATTGTTCCAATTACTGGCTTTTTTGTCACCTTGAGTCTTATAGGAAGAACAATGATGCCATGGAAAAGAGCCCTGCAACCAACCTTCACTAAACATACAGGTGGGTGAGAACTATCTTATTTTAAGCCACTTAGTTTAGGGGCCATTTGCTACTGCACCGAAGTCTAGTATATCCTGACTGATACAGTTTGTTTAGTCTTCCTCTCTCAGATGCACTTTTGAAAAACGAGTGATTGGGCAGACATACTCACAGATTCTCCCTGAAGATTTAAGGAGAACAGGAGAGATTCCAGGTGTACAGAGAGAAATGAGTGTCCTGGTTTTCAAAAGGAATTAGGATGAGCAATGAGGAAAGGAAACAGACTGCAAAAATGTGTGAGCTTGACATCAAACCTTAATTAAATTCTAGTGTATATATTAAATAAATTGTGGCTGCTTCAAAAGAAGAAGTGATTACCAAGAATTAGAATTTGTTTACCTAGATAGGGTTGCCAAATCTGGTTGATTCAGGGACATGCCATGAACATAAAATAACAAGCTCAGCAAAATATTTTACTGTTTCAAGATATCCTTTTAAAGAACACGGAGAAACGAGTAGGAGTTAGATGTCTTAACAGCTGGTTGAAAAAATTATTCCCAAAGATTGTTGATTAATGACTTCAAGTCAATGTGGAAGAAAATCTGTATAAGTTGCAGAAAGTCTTTATCCTTTCCAATGACATATATCAATATCAGGTACAACAGCAGAAATCTGCCTTAATAGAAGCTCATATAAATAAGACCAGGGACTTTTCATTAGTAACAAGGTCAAAATAATGCATGAATGATATGCTTGCCAAACAGCACAGGAAAACTTAGGCTGTATTTTAAGATGTGCCGAGTCTAGGAAGTGGACAAAGTGAGAAGGGGTCATTGAGTTGGAGTTGGCAAGCTCATATCATGCCTTTGTGCTAATAAGAAAATGGAGGCCCTTCCTCCGTGAAGCCTGAGCATGAACATGTGGCTTGGTGGGTGGAGTGCAGGCTAGAAATTAGCTTCCCTATGCCAACTTTGCCAGGCACCATTGTATAATGCACAGGCTGTGTCACTGGATGGCAGCCTTGGTAATAAACTACTATACTCTGCAATGCTCAGACCTCACCTGGAAGATTTTGCTCCAAATTGGGTATCTCTTTTCAAGAGATACTTTCAAAGTGGGATACTTTCAAAGATGAACAGAACGACTGATCCGGAAGTAAGTCATATGAGAGAGGGTTGAAAAACCTGGTAAGGACAAAGCTTGATAAGAGAGAACTCGGGAGACCTGATAGCAGAGTTCAACTATTTGAAAGGAAGGGGATTAAATTTGTTCTGAATAGATCCAGAAGGTCAAATGAGGACTAGCGGGGAAACTCACAATGCCTTGTAGATGATGAGTGTTCAGGAGATATGCCAAATCAAGTCATAGTTATAACAAGACATATTTTTCACTTAAGTTAAAGGGGTATTTTTCCATAAATATGGCCATTCAAAGATGGGATGGCTTCCTTTGAAAATAAGTCCCTCATAATTGGAGATTTCTACCAGTCAGGAATTTTATGGAACATCAAAAGTTAAACTAGCAAAACTCTTCCAAGATTCCACAAAATTTCACAGCACACAGTGTTCAACTATACACACATAAGAGGCTGTAAGAGATACAAATATAAATAAACATTTACTGCCTTGAAGTAGTTCACAGATATGTACATAACCATGATGCCAAGTTATAAACATTTCCTGAATTCAACCAGTATATGAATAAACCTGTACAATAGAAACGACATATCTTATTTGTATTCTCACCTGCAAACATTGGAGTCTGGACCATCCAATACTTTGCTAGGCATGTTTATTCTCTTGTCCTTAAATATTGATCCCCAGGAGGAATACTAATGGCACATATATTCACAGCTTCCCATTAAAGTTTCTTTTATTCTTAAGGAGAGAAAACAGATCTGAACACAGTACCCTCTGCACATCTCTCATTCATTTCCCAGTCTTATTTAAATCAGAATTATCATTCATGCTTCCTAGAGAGTCCATACATCTGGTTTGCCTGGGACGGTCCTGGCTCGTGCCTGTTGTCCCAGCATAATTACATAATTACTAACACCACCCCATTCGTCCTCAAAAGAGTCCAGTTTGAACTCTAAATTATCTGGTCACCCTGATACGATCTATCCTACCTTCTAAATGTCCTATGCTCCACTTTCAGACTATAAGGAAAGAAGCATAAAAACCACTAAGTGAGTAGTTTTCAATTGAATGAGACACTTTAGAGGTGACCACTAAGATGACTTAAATACCTTGACTGCAAAGCAGATTAAAATAGTTACCTAAACGAAATACAAAGATCTATGGAAGTGTGGTGGAGGAAGGAATAGTGCCACCAACTATGAGAAAAAGCCTCCTTGAGAAATAGGACACTTTCTTGAAACTAAGCAATAGGTGAAAATTTCAGTAACTGGCAGGGGCATTCCAACGAGAATACAGAAATACTTTCACACTCATGTTTATTCATTCATTCATTTATGCATCTAACAAATAAGAAAACAAGTGAAATTGGTTCAAGGAATACTATATTATGTAGGTAATAAAATAGGGAAATGGAAATGTTGGGTTAGTCAGACATTCCTATGTCAACAATCCTTTTTTGTTGTTGTTAGCAACAGAAGTTGAAATGGAAGGAAAATAAGAGTAAATGGGTTTTCCAAGGTATTTTACATATTATTGTTAGCAAATGTGATTCAGTATAATAACCATCTTAAACGGGAATGGTTTGTCCCTCAGTGGTTTTCTCCATTCAAATTGTTTTTTTGTTTTTTTTCCTCCTGCCTAGGGATTTATGATAGAACAGGGTGTAACAGGCAAGATAAAGCCATTCATCATGCAGGCTTAATGTGGGAAAGTAAATTTAACTTGGTGAGCTTGATATATAAATATTGGCCTTCTCGGGAACACATAGAACACATTTACTTGAGTACAAAACCAGGCTATATACTATGTCCAACAAATTGCTCTGGTCTGAGGTTCAGGGGAAGGGTGTTCCAGTGCTGTAGGTTATGCAGACTGCTGGGAGTACTTCTGGGGGTGGGAGAAAGAGGTTATATATTCTCTAGCTCCCCCAGGTCCCACTCTTTTGATGGCATTTTAATGACAGTACATTTTCTCTCAGTATTTATATCTGTATTTATAAATGAATAAATGACAATGAATGGACAATGAATTAACATCTAACCACCTAGAAATTCAAAGGTGGACCTACTCTTGGTAGATTTATTCACAAAGATGGTTGGAATGTCCCTGACAATGACAGGGCAAATGAAAATGGCATTTAATGAGATTTAATAGCACGTCTGGACATTGTTCATAAGCCACCATCCATATTATGTGCCAAAACGGCTTTGGGTGGTAAATTGCCACCAGAGGGGGCTGAATGAAGTTGTGCTATCAACCAGCAAATATGGAGAAATATTGTCAGGCTGATCAGTCAAATCACTTCGCTTTTATTCATTTTTAGCCAGTGATTCCAGCATTCTTTAGATAAGGCTGAGAGTTAGACTCAGACATTTGGAAATGTAGCTATACGATAAGGCTGAGAGTTAGACTCAGACATTTGGAAATGTAGCTATACATCTCCACTTAAAGCTTAATACTAAGAGCCAAGCTAAAAATTCTTAGTGGATTTGTTCCACTCCTAGCATTTAAAATATATTGGCATATTGGTAATTTTATTTTAAAATACTTTAAATTCGGGGTGGGTGTACCTGAATAAGGCAACTCTCGTCAGAGGTGGTGGTGCAAGTCAAGCCATCATCAATATCGAAAAGTTTTGCCAAAGCCAAAACAGAAGCCATTTCAATGCCAGTCTCAGCTAAGATAACTTCAGTTAAATACAAATAATCAGAGCCAAGTTATGAAGGAACACTATGTCATCTCTCTCTCTCTCTCTCTCTCTCTCTCTCTCTCTCTCTCTCTCTCTCTCTCTCTCTCTCTCTTTAAACGTCTTTAAAATAGGCATGCTATATCCAGTTACTAGAGATAATTCAGTTCAGTTCAACAGACAATGTTGAATAGTTACAACATGATAGTCTGTAGGTGCTGGGGACTAAAAGTTAAATTAATCATGGCCCGTGTTCTTACTGTTTATAATTTTCTGTTTTAGGGTATGAGACTAATATAAAGGCAAAGAGATGGACTCAGATTATTAATTTTCAATTTGCCCAACTGCTTCAGCTATATACAAATATACGCACTGGATGAAGAAGAGCTAGCCAAAATTATAGTAGTGAACTTGCCCATAAGGAGCTCAGAATCGAGAGTCTGGATTATGGGGAGATATGCACATGGAGAAACAAAAGGAGACGACAGTACCCCAGAGGTACCGGAAACACATTTTTTTAGTTCAGTTGATGATATAGTCAATGTGATCCCCAAGCTGGTCAGGGAAGACTTCAGAGAAAAGGCTTAAGAATACAGGAAGGCAGAAGGCATTCCAAGAAGTTAGGATCAGTGGGAAAATCACAGCAAAGAAATCTATGTAATTTTTCAGAGATTGAAGTGGGGCAGAAAAAGCAATGAGACGGATGTCTAGTGCAGTTACAAGACAAAGGACTTGAACACTAAGGCCAAAACCATTTATGGTGGCCTTACAGCAAATACCCAGAGGGTAAGAAAATGAGCCAGGGATCAGTGTTGTTGCAGTCTTTCAATGGAAATTTCCAATTCACAAAGTCAGGCCATTCAAAGTTAGTATGCTTGGCCTTATTCTCACTGAGTGATGATGCTAAACAGAACACAGTTACTCTGTGAAATATACCCAAACTAAAAATACTATACATACAAACCAAGGGGTGAGGCTCCAGTCAACCCATCATAAATTGTTGACTGCGTTGGAAAATAAAATCCTACTTGTCTTGAAAAGACAATTTGAGCATTCAATTAACTCACAATACACTGACTTGTCACCTCAAGTAGATTAGTTCTCTCCATCAATTTTAAGTACATTAGAGCTTTCCAGCAGCAAAATATATTCTGTGTTATGAAGGACATCAGTAGTCATGTGGATCAAGCCCTAAAATATCAAAAATGATTCTAACATTCTCTTAAACTGTTAGAAGTCTGGAAGGTCACAGAAGTGTAACTTTGTGTATTGATAGCAACAAAGAACATTGGGAAGAAAAAAATAAAGAAAAAAGACACAAGAATATGAATTATAACTATACCTTCAGGGTTTGAAGGTATCCCCGCAGGTGATAATTATGATACTATACACACTAAGCTTTGGATATATGACTGGCTAATGACTCCAGAATAAGGCTAGCTGAATGGCTTAGGAAAGGCACGCAATTAGGGAAAAACATCTTAGCTTCAAAATATATTGATCTTATTATTGCTCCTATCAGATAATGATATACAAAATAAATAATGTGTTCAACTTATATTTAGAGGGGAAAATTCCCATTCTAGATTTTTTTTTAATTTGGGAATCTCCTTATTTCATTTAAAAGCCTAAGAAAGTGTTCTCCAGCTCCGAATGTTCTTTTAAAATATCCTTCTATAAATAACACTAATAGCTTCATTTTCTTTACAATCATGGAATTAACTATTTGCGGGCATACTGACAGGTCAAAAACCAATCTCCATATCTGCCAGATGAAAACAAATCAATAAATGCTTTCGGCACTTTTTTTTTTTAATGTGGTGACTGTAACACAACATTATTTGAGATAATTATGGCCCTTTGTCAGAATACTATTAGCACAAACCTACCCTGAAACTATCAAGGGAATGAGATGCCGGTATTGCAAATTCAAGGTGCTGGAGGGCTAGGGCAGCCAGGGGAGACTTTAGAGTGGGTCTTTCTGTCTGGTGGCAGCTGCTTATCAGAATACAGTTTACAAAGTCAGTATACATGCCAGCAGCTTTTTTTGTTCGTCCTCTAATATTGTCAGTTCTTTGAAGGGGGAAAAGTCCCACACTGTGCCAAAAGGTTTACCAAAATAGCCAGCTACTGCTTGCCAAACATGAAAAATAAACTGTTTCCTATAGTTAAGAATTTTTAAGAGCAGTTTTCTATTAAAATAACATTGGCAAATAATCTAATAGCAATTATTCTGGTCATTCAAAGCGTTTCTTAAAAAGGCACTCCTCATTATTAATGAGTTGGGAAAAGGTTCATGCTGTTGTCTTCATTGTACCTAGAAGACTAACCCACCATCTAGAAAATCCGTCATCCTTACTGTGAGGTCAGCATTCTGAACTACAGACAAGGATTTCTGGTTAATACCTTATTTTTGTCTGTCCTACAGACTCTGCATCCTTTCCAATTTAGGCACAGTCATTAACTCGTCCTATCCCTGGCTCAGAAGGAATTAATCGGCTCTCCTATCATTACCCTGTCTTTTTATTCTCTCCCTCTCTTATATCTTATATCCTTCTCTGTACACTATACTTTTAGGGAAAAAAAACCTGAAAAAATTATGTTTCACTATTGATTTTCCAATATTTTAACTAACAATCTACATTTAAATAAAATTTTAAAACTGGAAAATGTATCCCCCTATCTTCTTTTTTGCCACCCTCCCCACCCCGTAAGCTGCCACTAGGATTTATTTTGTTTTACCAATAACCGTATAAAACATTGGCACCTCTTTATGGGTACAGTCGATTACACAGTCTTTACATTACTGGAGATAAGAGAGAGAGCAGGTCACCATGTTACCCAATCAGTTAAAGTCTAATGCCAACACTAAACCATGTCCAAATTAAGGTCATTTATGTAACATGCAACTTACTGGGGACATCACTGGTGTAGCAATCTCTTCCAGGACCTCAGTCCATTTTCTATTGTATTCTGGACACCATTATATGAACTTGGTGGCCCAATGAGTCAAAAGGAATTCAGGGACTCCTATTCCAAACAACACTTGCATCAGATTAACAAGATTTTGAAAACAAGTGTTAAATGCAAATCATTAAATCACACTACGGACAGTTTACTAAGCAAGTACAGTAAGTTTTTCAGTTAATTGGAAGCACAAACAGAAGTGTTATTTTGCTTTTCCTCGTCAATCCTTCTCCATTAGAGATTTGATAAAAGTCAGAAAATCCTAACTTGTTGAACTGGAGACCATCCCTGGATGACTGGTTTTCCTACTTCCTTGGAAGGCCCCGCCCACCCCTATAATCTATAAAGGACAATCTGAAAACCACTTAACATAGTGCATCCACTTTGCTTAATACTAGAGAAGGACTGATTCTATGCCTTGACTGGTTTAGAGTCATGACTGGTTTAGAGTCTCTCTCTCTCTCTCTTGCTCTCTCGCTCCCTTCCTACTTCCCTCCTTCTCTTCCTTCCACCTTCTCCCACTCTCCCTTTCCTTTTACCTTCTTTTCTTCTTCTGCCTTTGGTGATAGGCTCCATTTGCCTAGAGCCATGTTTCATTTCTTCCTCATATACTGGCTTCATGCCCCCGGTTCCTGTATTGGCCTGTTTTTGCACCTATTCTCAAGGCCACGTTCTCCACTTGAAAATGAGTTTCAGTGGACTTGGTCCCTTCAGTCTCCACCCTGTGCCTCCCAGATAGAGCCCATCACTCAGGGTCACACACTCATTGTTATACAACTTTGACACGTCTTTCTGCTCTGACTTATGTCCCTTACTAAATAGTTAAGAGCAGTTATTTCTCAGCTTCACTTTTTCTAAGAATTAAAGACTGATTTCCTAGGACAATATCTCTTGAATGACTGTCACTTCAGTGCAATAAGAAAAATTATTTTGACAGTGTTTTTGTTTATACGTTTTCAGTCACTTTTAAGTATTTACCTTGCAGCTATAAAAACAACAAAAAAAGTGAAAATACTTTAATTGATGCCATTTACATTTCTAAGTACTTCTAATCTCAATATGGTTGACTGTTTTTAAAATCAATGGCTGTCCCATTTACCTGACCACCCAGCCATCTCACGGGCTCACACATTATCATTAATTCAGAGACTGCCCAAGATTTCCTGATGATTTGATGAGATGAACCTGCAGGTGTGGACACTGATCCCAGGTACGAGTCTATATTACTACACTGTGATAGAACCTTCTTTACCACCTTATTAGAATAATAGCTATAATCATAATCACAGAGTTTTGCTAGTCACACACCTATCTGCATATCTGCCAGAACTCATATTAACCTTAATGCTTTTCTTCCTCTTTTAAGACCAGATGTGTTTGCTGTTGACATTATGGCACATCCTGCTTTGGGCAATGAGTGTTCTGTGGCATATGGACTAGACCGAATCAGTAGGTGGCAGCTTTGCTGACAATCGTGTACTTAAAGAAATTGAGAGTAGTGGGGATCACACCAGGGTTTATAAAATAGTAACGCATACTAAAAAATAGTACATTTCATAATCATCAGCTTTGGGAACAAATTCAAAACACAAACTCAGTCTACTGTCAACTTCAATAAACGCTTCAAAATATAATAACTAGCACTAATGGCAATGCAGCTATTATACAAATTAAAAGCACTAAGGAGAGAACCATCAATATAAAGAACTATCTGTCCATAGAGCTATTTACAGTTTTTTTTGGTGTGTTGTTGTTTTTTTGTTTGTTTGTGGTTTTTTTTTGTTTTTTTTTTGTTTTTTTTTGTGTGTGTGTGTTTATACACCTATTTAAATGCTTTAGAATAAAAATCGCTTCATAGTTTGGGGGGTGGGGGGTTAAATAAATTATGGATAGAACCTACACACTGGATATATATAATAGACAAATTATAATATATTAGTCCTGGATAAACACAGAGTAAGTCCTCAGTCATCATTAATAAGAATTCACCAAGAGTACATTTAGCAATCTTTTTTTATCATTCAACAAATGCTTATTGAGCACCTAGCATGTACCTGTCACTAAAAGTGCTAAGAATATTGAACAGAACAGCAAAAGCTATCATAAGCTTAAAAATAAGAATTTTTTTGAAAGTTCCCATCCTTTTAGGAAAAGACTTACTGCTCTAAAGTCATAAATAACCATCAGAACTGGTTTTAAGCCCCTTTCATCAATATCTGACAAGTCACCTCAGTGAATGCACTTCTGAAAGCCAATCAAACTGTACAGCCCTTGGGCAGCTTTCCTGTTTTACTTTGTCTCCCTGGCGTGCTCCTGAAAATAAGGTTCAGGAGGGCAAAGATTGGTTCTGCCTTACTCACCCCATCTCTCCAGCTTCTACTTCAATTCCTAGCACATAGTTGGTACTTAGGAAATGTTGTTTGTTGACTGACTGAAAGTGAGGCAAGCAATCTGATTAAACTTTGTCAGACTTATACGTAAATTAATGTCAACTCTAAGCTGCAAAGCTATTGCATGCACTTTGAAAGGATTGAACTTGTTAAATTCAAATTTTGACACTTCAGGGAAGTAGGGAGTCTATGAGTTGTTTAGCCAGATTTTTAAAATTTGTATTCCCAAGATCAGCTGTGTGCCTGGTTCCAGTCTCTTCTAAACCCACAGAATCCTAAAATGCTTCAAATTTTCTGACAATTGCTTCCCTCCCAGCGCTCCAGTAGCAGATAAGAAACATACATTTAGATGATCAATTTGTGAGAAGTGATTGCCTAATTTACCCTTGTCCATTTATGTGTTACAACAACATTATAAAACTACTGTCTCATTCATCCATCAAACTTCTATTATCTGAAGAGTAACTGTTATTTCACTGAGGAATTACAAAAAGAATACCTGTTTTATACGTTGTTGCTTCAATAGTCTGAGACATGCATCCAAATTCAGCTTTTTGTTTCAGACAGAAAGGAAGGAGATGGGGAGGCAACCAACATTTATTGAAACGTCTTTAAGGCCAAATACTCTGCTGCATATTCTAATCACATTATACCGTAAACTGTATAATCAAATCTATTTATTTGGCGACTCATTAATCCATTCAATCATTCGATACATATATATATGGAGTATCTGTGGTGTGCCAGGCATTACGCTTAGTGCTGGAGAATTAAACAGTGGATGAGACAGATGTTGGAGGAAATGTATCGATTAGAATGGTACATGTGAAAGCAGTATCATTATCCCCATTTTTCAGATGATGAAATGAGCCTCAAAGAGCTTCAACAACTTGTTTAAGTCATGTAAGTTTTAAGTCACCATGAGTTTCAGAGCCAGAATCCAAAACACCCAGGCCTTTCTCACTGCAAAACTCAAGTTCTTTTTGCTACCACATTCCTTCCCCTTCATGTAGTCATTTCTACTCAAAATATGGTCCCCAAACCAGCAGCATCAGGATCACCTAGAAGCTTGTAAGAAATGCAAAATCTCAACTCCTGCCAAACCTACGGAATAAGAATACGCATTTTTAACAATCCTCAAGTGATTTGTGTGTACATTAAAATTTGCACAGGTCTACGCCAAGAAGCTCTTTAGCAAAGTAAGGGAACGAAAACAAAGAATTAAAACACTTGGTTAAAACTACATCAAAAGAGCTGTAATACCACCAGTGTGGTCTGTATTTTGAGATAAAAGATGTGGGCTGAACCTTCAAGTTTATAAACTAACTTGATAAATAGTTTATGCACTTACACTCAAAGAAAAGCACAGGAAACACAATCAAAGTTGCCCTGAGACCCTCAGAACACATACCAGCTCCTGGAAAGCATGGATTGTAATAAAACCAGTTTGCTAAGAGTCTTCAGGATGTGCTGGACTTACACTAACTTCTATTCTTGTTCAGGTAAATCCTCTTAATTAGAATGACCTCAGATTCCCTCAAAGCTGCCAAACTAACCTGTATTCTTTTTTCAAGATACAAGTTAACTACTACTTCCTCAGGCATTCACTCATCAAATTTTTGAAAGCCTCTTACAATTGAAGAAAGGTCACTTGTAGGAAGCATGGGCTTTTGAAAGATGTCAGTCATTTGCAACATATCTCTGCGGGATTTTTTTCCTACCCCCCTGGCTAGTAACCTCTCTCCACCTCACTCCTCAAGAGATGACCCGATGGACACTGGTTAATTGCCTGCTTCCTCTGTTAGTCCTAGGTTCTCAACTTTAATTGTGACAGATGCCTTTTGAACTCTGAGTGACAGAACTGGATCTGTGTGTGGTCTTTCCTTTCATTCTGTAATGTTCTAGTACTTCTATGTTTTCACTTCTAACTTTGTATCTACAAACAGCTATCCAACCAACCAACCAAGCAACCAACCAACCAACCAACCAGAAAACCCTTTTGAATGTTCTGTGAACTTTGGTCCTAAGACATGGCTTCCTCCATGTTCAATGCCAGAAGTCATCAATAAACTCTAAATCATCAAATCTAATATCCACTTTGCCAGGTTACAGCATTTTAAAGCATTCTTCCCAAGAAATTCCTTCTACAGAACACCCAGGGCTCTTTTCTAGAATGTGAGTATGAGTCACTCTTGGGAAAACCAGAAAACAAAGACTGCAAAAACACTTCATTATTACGTTCAAAAGCCATTCTTCAAAATGCACAAACTATTTGCACAAATGAGCAGGAAAAGGGGAGGGAGAGGAACTATGTAAACAGAAAGGTGTGGGACCCAGAAACCAGTACCACTCCAGGCCAGAAGCAGGGGCTGTGAGAGCACACGATCATCCAAACACATTTTTATTGATGCACTCGAAGATGACACTTGTCTGTCTCCTGTGACTTTGCTCCTGACCCCATCTGCCCCACATCATATAGACAATCCCTTGTTTAATGACAAGGACACTCATCAAGTCCTGGTGATAGAAGAGTCCTTGAACACCAGGAAGAGGAGGTTGTAGCATGATGAGAAAATGTCCACACCTGACCGAGGTAGAACTAGATGGAACCAGTTCAAGATCCCCTTTTAAATCAGGACATGTGGCAATTCACAACCAGTTTTATTTTCTCAGATTGGTTACTCTTAAACATAACTTTATTGGCCACTAACCCTCTTTAAAACATTCCCGCTCCCTTATCTATCTTTATGAGCCAAATGATCACTCTTTCCCACTGATGCTTCCTTCCACAGCACTGGCTGCTTCTGCTGCGTCTCACCTGACACTACTCCTCCCAGAGCTCCAATCCATGGTTCTGCTCCCTGCGTGCCTCCTACAAGGCCCTTTCTCCTCACACCTTCCCTTTGCCATGAGGGGACTATTTCTCCAAATGCTTAATTTCTCTACCTTCCATTTCAATGTCGGTCCTTTCTTTTTGTGTTTCTACAGTGTTACTTGATTGATGTGAAAGTGAAATTTGGACAATTTAGGCTATAGATCAAAAGGACCAAGCAAATAGATGGATAAACAAACATGAATCCTACACTGAAAAAGCTTACACTGTAGGAACAGACCTCAATTGTACCAACCACATGTAAAATTCCAACAGGCTAAGCCTTCAGTGGTAAGATAGATTGGAAAATTGTAGTAATTAACTGGGTAAGTTAGTAAAATAAATAAATACATTCTAGCAAGTGAGGTGGTGGGTAGAGTATTTTTTTTTAAACTAAAGGCATCCAGGTTGCCTGCCTACATTGATCAAATTGACAATAAAATTGCTCAATTCTCTATTTCATATTTCCTGGTAAACACAGTAAAAGACATCCAGATGACTGAACAAATTCATAAAATGACTAAAGTATACACATTATACTCGGCCCTTATTACAATTTACATTTGTGCAAATCCCTTGCACGTGGTATCATGTAGAGATGAATCTGTGTTTGCGTAATGACCTCCACCGGCAGCAGCCCTACAAGTAACATTTCAAGAGTGAAAGCTAAATGCTACATCTCTCAGCAGCTGAAAGCTGGGTTAGGCTCTCCTTGGGGAATTTTCTAGGTGCAGTACATAGTACAGGTATATTAAAGACAGCCTCTTATGTCCTCAAGGCAATATTCCTAAATTTTCTCAAATGAAAACAGGTGACCGTCTAAACCAGGAATTAGAAAACATTTTCTGGAAAGGGGCACATAGTAAATAATTTAGGTTTTGTGACCATACAATCTCCACTGCAACCTCTCAGTTTTGCCACTGTAGCGTGAAAGTAGTCACAGACAATACATAAATGAACGGGCATGGCTGTGTTCCAAGAAAACACTATTTACAAAAACCAGTGAAATGTCAGATTTGACCTATTAGCCACAATTTACTCACCTCTGGCTTAGACTGTGGGGTGTAAAATTGAGTTGGAAAGACAGTCAATTAATCACTCATCTTAATCACCACATTTATTGTTATGATCGTCATAATCATCCTTCCTATTTCGTAGATGAGGAAAGGCTAGAAGATAAACGTACACAGTCACTTGGGTTGTTTGCGCTGGGACACTGACGATTTCGTCTCCAGTCTAGTTTTCTTTCCAGTAGAGCACAGCACACCTGGATAACATCAAAATAAAACCCTACACTCTGTGCTTGGTTTCTGTTCTGCCATCTCTGTTCTGAAATTCTGAATAATTTTTGTAAAAGGGGGTCCAATATTTTCGTTTTGCAGCAGGCTTCACAAATGTATTCAGTCCCATCCAGAACCGACTTTGCATGAGTGTATGAGCGTGTGTGTTTGTGTGTGTGTGTGTAGCCACTGAGCTTTGAAGCTGTTTGTTTCTGCATCGTACACCTATCCTACCCTCATTAGTATAACCGTGACACCCTTCAAGCTCAGTGCGTGTAACTCTATTATACTATTTCCCTCGATGCCCCGCCTCACCTGAGACAGGTGCCTTCATTAGGTGTTCCCACAGCACAGTATTATTATCCACACTAGCATAACATTTACACAATTTATTATGGTTTTCTCCCAACCTGTATTTCTCCCCGTGGTGAATACTATTGATTCATTTCCTCCAGACACATCCCAACCCTTCTTATGTGTAACTTCTTATGTGGCAGAAATAGGAAATCTAAAAACTACGTTACCCAGACTTCTCTGCCATTGACAAAGCTAATGGCCTCGGTTTTGACAAGTGGATGCAGCCTTGAGAGGTATTGAATGAATAAGAAGTCAATGGTACTGACATATACCTCTGACACATACGATGTCAGAGGGGTAGTAGATGGGGGTGGGAAGCGCTATCACTTTGTGAGGGGTATAAACGTCTCACTAGTACATTGCTTTGCACACCTGAAACTAACAAAAGATAAAATCACATTGGTCAACTGAAAAAAAAAAGAAAAAGAAGGCAACAGGATGTCACTGATGCCCTTGGGGAGACTGGCTCTCTTGCAAGCATGATGCTAAGGGAAAGATTTCTTCTTCTGTGGCAGCTATGGCTTTTGCCCCGTATTGTAAACCAGCAGCAGTGGGGCTTCCCCTAGAGCAAGTCTGTGGTTTGGCACTTCTCCTGGCAGCTCTCATATCTGCCTATACAGTATCCAACCTCAGTTCCCAGGGCTTTTCAAAGATGTTGTCAGCTACCTAATGCCCTAGAGTATAAGGTCTTTGAGGACAAGAACTGAATCTTATTTATTTTCAAAATCACTTTTCTCTTCTATCACATAGCCACCTAGGACTAGCTTGTTGTTTTGATACAAAACAATGAATCAACAGATATTTTAGGAAGAAAGGCAGGAGGGATGGTAGGAAAGAAGGAAGGAAGGGGCCAAGGAAGGAAGAAAGGAAAGCAGGCAGTCAGAAAGGAAGAGAATCATTCTTTCCAAATATTCATAGAATTGGAATACAAACCTGTTAATATATGACCCTCATAGTTTAAATACATTTAAAAATGTAATATATTTCTCTAATAAATATGGCTCCAAACAGTTTTGCAGCTATAGAAAACTTAAATATCTGAAAATCCTTGGTGGATCTTTCCATGTGCTGTGGAATAAAGGTAAACATAAGCATTTGCTGCATTTCAGTTTTTGTAAAGTATCTATTTTAACTAGCTCTATGCTGCCAATCTTCTAATCCTTAAAAAATAAAAAGTATACAAATTTTAAAAACCTGTGCTTTTCTACAGCTTGAAAGCCAGGTTTTCATCAGGCACAAATGTATCACATTACCCACAGTGGGGTAAGCTGCAGTCTTAGTTAGGAAAAGCAAAATTTTCAAAGTGATTCCAATTTAAGCCTCTCCTTTCACCCGACGTTCCTAAGAAGTTTTTTCATAGTCCTCCTGACAGCTTCTTGGGTGGTAGCAACACCTTGAGCTGTCCCATATTTAAAAAAAAAAAAAGAAAAAGAAAAGAAAAGAAAATCTGAAGTCAACATATTCAGCAAATAAGTAAAAGCATTGGTGCTGTTCAGGCAAATGCACTCTTTGCTTCTCCATATGTTCCTTTCAGTGAGGAATATAGTACTACTTTATATAGTATCAGCTTCGTATTTGTAATTGTATAGTCACTGGAAAGTAGGTCAAGACACACTGGAGCTTTTCCATTTCCCAAATACTATATGCCATGCCTGAAAGTTGAGACTTATCAGGGTTGAAGTACAGGAAAAGAAACAAGCAGGGGATAAGAAAAAAATGCAATATATTTCCTTCTAAGCCCCTTCATAAATCTTCATCTTCTTTCCAACAAGATCTAGGAAAATCACAGTTTCACTCCGGGACAGGGATGCTCATTGCCCAAGTTCAAAACCTGTGAAAAATTACAGTGGAAAAATCATTCACAATTGATTTATGGTGAAATTGAAAGAAGTGGAAGTGTTGGACCAATCACCTGCTTTTTAAATATCTTTCAATCCCAAATCCACTCTGAAGCTTGGCTCCAATCTGCTTCTATAATTAGAAGACCAAAACATGAGGCATTAATACGTCCAACAGATCATTAATCATTCCAGCTAACTTACGATGGAGACCGTAGCCATGGACTGGAGGCAGGGTTGAACAAATAAAATAGTCATTGATCTCTATTTGAAGACTAGAGCAAGACCGTTCACTCCATGTGTATTTGTTGGCATCTATCACACTGGAGTTGCTACATCGACCATCAATAATAAGCCTGTTTCATTTTAATGGCCTGAAACAGAGATAGAAACTATGTGTGATCCCTGGTGGTGAGCAAACTGAGATCAATTTTAGGTGCCTACACTTGGTTAATACTTAGTCCCTAACAGGTGATTAAACAGCAACTATTATGTCCTACTGCCTCAATATTGAGATAAAAACTGATGTTTACTGGATTCTCTTGACTCCTTCATGAATTGACATTTTTTGAGAGCAGTAAAATGTCATGAATATCAACTGTTGAGAGGGGAAGCCTTCTAAACAATGAGGGGAAAGTAGTTGTGACAGATTCATTCCTTAAATAAGTGAAGCTACCTTCCTTTCATGGTTAGAATTACTCTAAGATTAGGAACATATAGGTGTGGAATCACTCCCTGCTCACCTGCTTTGGATGGACTCATAGAGCCCCAGGTACCCTATTTCCCTCATCTGTTCACTGCTGATCACCTTACTTGTCCACCCTTCCTTACAGAATGATTTTGAAGATGGTAGGATAGAATACTTACAAAGTAACTTTGCAAAGTTGAGATCACTATGCAAAAACAAACTTCCATGAAGACAACTGAAATAAAGTTGGAGTCCTTTAAAGATCTGTATTAATGGAGAGGTCAGAATGACTCCTTATTAACACATTACTAGTTTATAAGTGGATGCTTAGATGGCACCTCCTTTAAATAATTTCTAGATACCATAGAGCGGTGCTATTCAACAAATTTTCTCTGATGAAGGAAATGTTCTTTAATCTGCACTATCCAATGTGTTAGGCCTTGGGGGTTGGCCTGGAGTCAGAGTTCACTGGGGAAAACGTGATGCATCAAAGTCAGCTGTTCACTATGCTCTCCTACCCCCGTATCTCTCTGCACTGCCCTGACAGCGCTCCGAGCAAGGGTGACGCCAGTGGTGAAGGGATCTTTCCTACCCTCTTCAATGAGTCTCTTCTTAGTTCTGTGACCCACCCAGATGCTGTAATTGCTCACCTGCAATCCTTAGCTCTTGTGAAGGTATTTTTTTATATGTGGATAGTTGTTCAAATTGATGTTTCTGTGAGGAGACCAGTGCTGGAAACTCCTATTCTGCCATCTTGCTGACGTCACTCTCTGGGATGTTGAGCATTTGAAATGTGCTTAATGTGACTGAAAAACTTAACTTTAAAAAATATATATTAATTAATTTAAACTTAAATAGTCATATGTGGCTAATGTCACTGCAGCCTTAAGAGTTTTTTCCTAACCCAATTCCAGTTTCACCATTCTCCTTGTGAGAACTTAAAAGTTACTTAATCTGTAGAAGCTTTATCTACCAAATGTTGGTAATAGTATCTTCCACATAGGTTTTGGTGAGAATGAAAGATAATGTATTAACTACCTAGAGTAGGCACTCAGGCTATTATTCAACATTCTTTACCTACCTAATTCCTATATCACCTTTGAGTATCACTTCTTCCAGGATTCCTTGTCTGGTCTTAAAATTTGACCTAATATCTCTGCCTAAGACGTCTTAGAGCATTTCCTTTACTTAATTGTCTGTATCTTCTCACTAGGCCTTGGTCTTCCAATTTACCATTATATTCTAAGCATCAACGCCTAGAAAATAACCCAAAGAAACTCTTGAAAGGCACTCTAACAATTTCCAAAGTACCCAATGTTCTACTCATTGCAAGTTGCTCCTTCGTGTTTCTGGATGCTGGTTATCCATATGATAGATGAGAAATGACTAGTCTAGGAACCACCGTCTGTATTCTCATCACACAGAGAAACTAAATCTGGTTATCTGGAAGAGCCAGGTGACTCACTACAAACAGATTCATGGTGAAGTATCCCAGGTGGATATGTCAGGTGAAACGTGGAAAAGCGGAGCTAAGTGAATCTAAGGAGTACTGTTCTGGGTTCTCTTGCTCACTCTTCTGAAGAGCAGCAGACTAATAAATGATGGTCATAGTCCTTCATTTCTTAGATCCAGAAGATACTAGACCCTCAAATCCAATCTATGCTGATACCTAGATGTATTATTGTGTTGCCAACGGCAACATAATGACTGCATGCTGGAAGTCCTGTTATGCTAGTAAAATTAATACTGACTGCACCTCCACGGAGAACATGGTGCTCTCTTGCTTCAGACAGAAAACAAACCATAAAGCTAAACACTCACAGGGCTATGTTCAGGTTACAACGATAGAGATTGGATGAGGCTTCTGGTCTTTTTTTTATCCCGTTCAGAAAGTGGACTTGATGAGAATAACAAATTAATGCAGTGTTTACAGGAAGGATTGCCATTTGATGCTTTAGTGTAGACCCTCTCATTGTTTCACAGAATAACAGAGGGCTATTATTGCTACTTAAGGTTTATGAGATTCAGTTTTCACATATGCAAAATGGTGGTAGTAGTATCCACCATGCAAGTTTGTGGTGAGCATTAAAGACGATGCATTTATTCAGTGTCTGGAGGAGGTACTCAGACTACTACTCATCATTCTGTACGTACCCAATTCTACATCACTTCTTCCAGGAATCCCTACCTGCTTTCAAAATTTGGGAAAGGATCCTTCCAATGAGGTCCCAAGTCACCTCTATTTCCTGTATTTAAATATCTTTTTCCTCTACTAACCGTTGGCTATCCTATTTACCATTACATCCCAAGCATCAATACCTAGAACACAACAGGAACCCATTACATATTTAAAGAATAAATGAATAAAAGAATCAATGAAGGAATGAATGCATACGCCTTAGCCACCAGCAGAACCCATGTGGGAATAATTTGTTCCAGATGCTTTGGGTTCATACCCTGTTCCCTTTCAGAATGGGAAAATACCTGGTGTGGTAGGCAGAATAATGTGCCCCGGAACCTGTGAATATGTTAGGTTACAAAGCAGAGAGAAATTAAGGTTGCAGATGGAAATAAGGTTGCTAATCAGGTGACTTTCAAATCGCAGATTATCCTGGATTATCTAAATAGACCCAAGGTAATCACTCGGGTACTTAAAAGGGGAAGAGGAGGATAAGAGTTGAATCAGAGAGAGACGGGACCACAGAAGAAGGTCACAGTGATGCCACTTAAGAAGGATTTGACTTACTGCTGCTGGCTTTGACAAAGAAGGAAGGAAGCCACGAAACTAAGGAATGTGGCTGGCCTCTAGAGTCAGAAAAAGGCAAAAGAACACAACATTTCCTCATAGAGCCTGTGGAGAGGAACACTGTTTAGTCCAGTGAAACCTATGTCAGACTTCTATCCTACAACTCTGTAAGATAATAATTTTGTGTTGTTTAAGCTACTAAATCTGTGGTAATTTGTTACAGCAGCAATAGAAAACAATCCACTTAGGTACTTGAAAAGTATATGAATGCCTGGGTCCCACCCCCAGAGAGTCAGATTTAGTTAATCTGGGATATTACCAAGGTATTAGGGTTTTGTTTTTGTTTTTTGTTTTTTAAGTATTGCAGGTGAGTCAAATGTGAAGCAAAGCTTAAGACTCATTCAATTATCCAATAGTATTTGGATATTCAAAATCACACGCACAGATCTGGCCCGTGGGGGGGGGGCGGATAGGCGGAGATGGGAATCCACCTAGTACCATGATCAGCTTGAGATAAAGAGGGGGGTCAAGCAAATTTAATGTTCCTTAATTTTTAATAGGAATATGCATGTTCCTACTCAGTATTTCACTCAGTATTTCATCGCAACAACGTTGTTCGGTCAGTAGAGAAGATATCACAATCTAGTTCATACAGGAAAGAAACACAAGATTAGTTGCAGAGAGATGTAGTGGATTCTCCACATCTGGGAGTCAGTAAGTAAAGAGCCCACACTGAGACCAATAACTTGGTGGCCAGGATCGTAAAAATAGAAGAGCCTAGGACACTTGGAATTAGGAATTACCCCTGTGGAACCTATCCTTGATTAAGCATCCCACAGGCCACTCCTGTTTGTAAATAAAGTTTTATTAGAACACTAGCGTGGTTATTTGTTGATGGATCTCTATGGCTGCTTCCTTGCTACAATAGCAGAGTTGAGTGATTGTGACAGAGACCATATGGCCCACAGTGGTGAAAATACTTTTACCATCTGGCCCTTTACGGAAAAAGTTGGCCAACCCCTGACCCACAAGTGAATAGGTCCTTCACTTTCCTCACTGCCATGACTGTTATTTCTTCAGCCTGTTTTCTTCCTGAGAACAATGTAAAGAGCCCGGCAGAAGCGTCCAACAATAACACTTCATAGGTAGAGACAGAAACACCTACGACTGATTTTTTAATAATTTTAATTTAACCACTGATTTAGTTCAGAGAAACTCAATACACTTTGAACATTATCTCATTTTTATTTTGACAGTTTTTGTTAGGGAAAAAAACTAGGGATAACCAAAACATAAAAGACATCACTTAAATCATTTAAGATATCATCAGTTTCTTTGTGTCTTCTCCCACTGACAGTGTTTTGAGAATTAATTGCTCACTTGTGCATAGCACTGTACAATGCAATTTTAAAAGACATGGTATTTGCCTTCTGGGAGCTTACACAGTCTAAGACAGTCAAGGATAGCAGAAAACGAGTGTTTCTTCGGGGATACACTAAACAAATCCATAAAACAAACAAATGAGCATTAATGTAATGTAGTCACAAAAGGTGAGTCTAGATTTAATGGGAAGGCAAAGAAACAGGTGTTCATGAATGCAATCCAACTCTTCTAACAAACGGTTTTAATTATTTAATGAAAGGTTTCCTGGAAATGAAGTTGTTGATGAAGTGATTAAGGTGACCTGAGAAACAATTCGAGGCATATGGTTTAATTACACTTAAAGGGGCTAATTAAATGCAAGTGTTGGTATAGACATTCACCCAGGAAGGCTAAGGAAAGTGGAAAAGCATTCTAATACCCAACATTAAAAGAGAAGACAAGGCTTATACCTGGGGTGGCAGAAATGGAGCAAAAGTTACCCCAATCCCTCAACTCACTCCCAGGGCAGGCATCACTAACTCATCACAGCATTCTTTCGGGCTAGACATAGACGCAGCCTTACAATTCTTTTCATCACAGCACTGTGAGTGGACTCAACACTGATAACTGATCAGAAGTGGCCCTTAAGTTTAAAAAGGAAAGATAGCACCTCTACTTTAAGTCTTTATTCATTGGACAATTAGAGATTGATAACTGGTTAAACTGACCTGCTCCTCCCACATACAAAAACAAGTTGAAAAATGATAAATGATAACCTATAGAATGTTCTTAGATATCACCTCAAAAGAAGCAACATAGGAAGGAGGTTCTAAAGGAAAACACAATTGCTAATCAGATGGAAACAGAGCTTTACTAGAAAAAAAGGAAATGGATGCCAAAGAGTGGAGCAGAGGCAATTCCAAATTACTGAGCAGATAATGGATATTGTGGGGTGCGCCTAGATCCCCTTCAGGACTGAGACACTCAATTCCTCAGATATCAGATGTGCTGCCTACCAGTAGCTCATAGCTGCATCCCACTCCAGCAGTTGCCCTTGGTCAAAAGGAGCTACACACTCAAGGTTACATCACCTCCTGTGGGTACCTTAGTAGCCCACCCTGCAGCAACCAATGACTGGGTGATGCAGGAACAAAGGTTGAACTCCCCTGCGATAGTTCCGTGGGACCAACCTGACTCCAGTATCCCCTGGGTTTGGTTGAGGCTTCAGTTGCAATTGCATTGCAGTTCAACCTCTCCTGTGCCCAATCCTGCTGCCCTCGCTCCCTACAAATGTTCCAGAGACCACGGTCCCCAAAAATAGTTTGCATGTAAATCTCTAACTCAGAGTCTGTTTCCTGGGAAACTGATGTAAGACAGAGCAGTATCTGACTGGTGGATACAGTTAGCTATTTTTTTAGGTCCCATAATAATTCAATGAGATCATTTGAAAGATGGTTGAGGCTCAAAAAAGTTAAGTCATGTGCGTAAGGTAAGTGCTACAGTCAGGAATTGAACCCAGGTAGGTGCTACACTATTCAGATTAAGAATTGATTGGCAGGGCCACAAGAAAAAGTCCAAACATTCATGTGAGCAAATAAGCCTGGCAAGATAGATTTAAAAAGTCAGAGAAGGCACTGGGCTGAAGTCAAGAAAGGATAAGAAGTTTGAGCCAAGAGTGTGAATGAGTAAAAACTCAAAGCAAGACTACTTTGTGGGCAGGAAATGTTGGCCCTTGAATCTTAATTATGTTTCTTACCCAAGGGTAATCCCAAGCCTATGTTTGTGTACAAGACACAAATAACAATGATAATATAGCTACTATTTCTGGAAAAGCAACCTCAAGTGAGGCACTCCTACATATTTCATATATACCACCAGTTTTAAAATCCACAACAGTGCTGTGTGCCAGTACTGTGAACCCATTTTGCAGATGCGTACAACCGAAACTCAGAACGGTCAAGTGACTTGTCCATGGTCACACAGTTCAGTGCAAAAGTCAAGATTCAAACCCAGGTCTGTCTCAGTGTTCAGTTCATAATGCTTCTACACTACCAAAAGTTAGTCCTAGTGGACTTCTGTGACTCTAATATTTATAATAACAACAGCTGACATATACTGAATACTTATTACGAACCAGCTATTTTATACCTCTTAAATCTTTACCACACGCCTATGAAATAGGTCCTGTTGTTATCATCATTTCACAAAAGACGGAAAAAAAAAAGACATGGGGAGAGATAAAAAACTTGCCCAGCATTACAAAGCTGGTAAGGGACAGAGAGAGCAGAACTTGAATTCAGCCATCTGATTCCAGTGTTCTGTGTTACACTACAAGAAGCTGGGGTAAAGGAGCTGGGGTTACAAACAGTCCCTTAAACAATAAATCGGAAACTGCTCTAGAGTTCATGGCTTGAAATCTCAATGCAATCCACTGTGATGAAACAACTGGAATTAGGAAGAATCATGGAGTGCAGATGAAATAAGTACCTTTGCTCAGTTAACTGTGCGTAGATAATAAAAATATTCTGTTAATTTCATATTTATATTTTCAAAGAGTTTCTCCTATATGATTATAGAATGTCGGATTTACATAGGACTGGGTCAAGCTGACCATTCAGGAGTGGCCAGGAGATTGGGGTATCATCTGAAAGTGAACAGGAACTAAACCCAGAGGAAAAGGCAACTGGTGGGAATCCTAGAACAGAGGAAACCACAGCAAAGGGAATGAAATTGAACAAACAAACAACAATAACAAAAAAACACTGTGGCTGGAGAGGGAGGAAGCTATGTCGAAGATGACGGTGTCCTGGAAACCCAGTGCCTACTGTGTCTGCGGGAGAAAAGTCTGGAAGTACCACTTAATGACATTTCCATATATATTAAGAAGCAGTTCTCATTTTTTCCTTCAAATGCCTCCTTCCAAAACAAGTCTGTGGTTGTTCCCATCCCAAGCCTGACATCACCGCAGGCACCTCAGTCACTGCCAAAGAATGTTGCTTCACTGTCAGCCCCAGGAACTGTAACCAAGGCTGCCACAACATGGTGCTTCTTACTGCCAGCAGTCAGCACCTTTTGAACCCAGCTCTGAATTGCTCATTGAACTTTGCCCTAAATAGCCTTTTGAGTTGCTCTGGAAACTGTGTTTTTCACCACCAAGATTGCTGGGGTGGCCCTCTCTGTCTGGTCTCTGCTTTCTCTTCCTGAGACGTTAGCAGAAAACAAAGGCAACACCCCATTAGAAGCTCCTTTACCATTTACTTTTCCTCAGCGTGGCATCATGAGTCCATTATTCTTCCTTCTCAGATATCCATTACTCATAGATTTTTAGATGTTGTCTCCTTCTCTTCTTGCCCTACCTGAAACCCACCTGAGTGGGGATCACCAAACCTATGGCTATCACTCAGCAAAAACTGTGTTAAGAACTACTGGTTCCTGCTCCTTCTCTATGCTGGTATTCATCTTCCCACCATCATTTTACTTTATTTCTCTTCAGCAGTATTACTTCCCCTAGACTTACAGTCATCACCGTAATCCATCCACTTTGCCTAT
Organism: Rhinolophus ferrumequinum; assembly: GCF_004115265.2. Classification (NCBI taxonomy): domain Eukaryota; kingdom Metazoa; phylum Chordata; class Mammalia; order Chiroptera; family Rhinolophidae; genus Rhinolophus; species Rhinolophus ferrumequinum. Next base: position 21,212,023 of record NC_046300.1, read on the forward strand.
AAATGGCAACAGACGTCTCAGATTTATTCAAACCTTCATACATTTCTGATAACCATACAATGACCCACATCACATTTCCCATGAAACCTTGGCAACAAGAAGTCTAATGACTCAGTTCTCACCAGCATTGCAAAGGCCCAAGACTCTTGGCTTCTCTACATGAAGACGTTCACCTTTAGAGAAGGGTGATGACAAATATATTCATGCCAATATATTTTCTAAATAGCAAATAGTTTTATCTGATTCAGAAACAGCATTCAGTAAGATTTCTTTACTTGTGCATTCATGATATAAAACCATTATCAAATAACATTGGCAAATAAGTATGAATGCCTACACATAAGTATAAGATATTGTGTCCTAGTGCTTCTGAGTCAGACATGATAGACTAGCCAGTTTCTCGGGTCCAGCGTTAAAAATAAAGTCACCAAGTGGTCAGAGGCACATCTGGGTCTAGTTGTCTCTAGCCTAGGTGCCAATAGCATATCCAAGCATCTACTGAAAACTGAATGGGCATGAGATGCCTGCCTATCTGATCACCCTGTGTGGTCCCAGCTATCTCAAAGAATTTAGCTCAGATGAAACATGTATCATCATGGGAGACAGGCTGGCCCCAAAGTCCCTGCTGATAATATTAGTAGGGACAAATCCAGGGTCACCTTCCAGAACCATATGTGTCAGCGGAAATTGACAAATCATGAGCTCCCTATTGGATTGAAAAAGGGGGTGGTAGACTTCAAAACCCAGAAGGGATGGTCAGAGGAAGCTTCAATATGAGTTATTCTAATAAGACAAAATTCATATTGTGTCCTTGTCTTTGAGTTTAATGACCAAGACCTGGGTTTGGCTACTAATTTACTCAGAAAGTTTAGGCAAAGTGGTCATAAAATGTCTACCGTGTTTCCCCGAAAATAAGACCTAGCCGGACAATCAGCTGTAATGCATCTTTGGAAGCAAAACTCAATATAAGACCCGGTCTTATATAATATAATAGACTGTAAGACCAGGTCTTACATTAATTTTTGCTCCCAAAGACGCATTAGAGCTGATTGTCCGGCTAGGTCTTATTTTCGGGGAAACAGGTAATACCTTCTTGACAAAAGAGAAAGGCCTAGATGCCTGGGAAAAAAAAAAAAGTGTTTTACTATTCCGGTTATAAATGTTATTGAACTTACCAGTGAAAACTATATAGAAAATAGATGACTGCATCCCCTCCCACACCCGCACAACCTCATACAACTCACACACACTCACACTCTACCACATATCCAGAAAAGTCCTTAAGTCTCTAGTAAATCCCCTCATACCAGAACACACTAGACATGTGGAGAGGAGAAAGCGGCATAATGGATCAAGTCCCTAAAGCCTCTCTCCAGTTACACAAAAAACTGGGTCAAAAGCGGGATCTGGGAACCAAATCAAACAAGTCCGGCACCTCCTGCATTTTAAATCAACCACACGTTTAATATCACCCAGGACACTGGGGCATTGTTGAATTTAAATAAAAATCAATGCGTTTTACAGAACATTTTGATAAAATTATGACTCTGGAAGAACACTCACTCATGGGGAAGACAATTAGAGAAGTTGAGAAGTTTTTTGGCGTTAATCTCAACCACTGTAGAAGAAAAAAAACCAACACATGGAATTCTTCTTGTATGTAAAATTTAGGAGTGGCTGACGTAACTAAACTTGCTCATCCATTGATTCTAAACCAGGGCTGCAAGGTAGGGCATGAGAGATAACTCCATATACATATTGGGAAGTAAACAATGCTGAAAAAACAAAGGACTACTTCTACTGATACTGGCTTTAAAACAAGAAAATGGCTGAGGCAGACAAAAGGTCCTCTATGCAGAGCCACTTGTCTTCTGGTCCCTTCCACTAAACACAAACAAGGCTTTATAGTAACAGAGACAGGTGTGCGACTCCTCACCTGGCAAGGCAGGCGACATCACAGGGCCTCCAACCAGCTTCACCCCCTCTGACAAGGCGGATGCTCAGCTGGTAGGGAACTGCCTTGACAGACTAGGCATCAAAATACTTAAAAAACAAAACTTCTTAACAAGTTGGAAAATGGTTGCCGTTCTGAATCCCTCCAGGTATCCCCCACCTTGACTGCCTTTGGTCTCTCTTTTGGAACTTTCTGGACCTCCTCACGATTCAGGATCTAAAATGTTAACAGCTGCTACATCAGGTGCTCTCCAGGAACCTGCTTCAGGTTTAAGCCCTGGATTACTAGATCGATCGATATCCATGCCATTTACTGAATATTAAACATCACCTCTGTACATTTGCGTCTTCTTGTGGTTCACAAGTAAGTGGCTCGTACGGAGTTATCTCTTCTCCAGGAAGAACCACCAGCTCCCCACTCCCCAGATCACCCAGTAGAGCAAAGGTTTTCATAGTGTCTTTCTAGGCCATGCCTTTTACTTGCCCTGAGAACATAACACACAGCACACCAAGGGTGCAGGAGCCTGCTGCACTTAGCATCGGAATGACTTGGGTTTAAACGAAGCCCAGATCTTCCCCTAGTTTTGTGGCCATGATACAGCTACGTCCCCGAGCTTCAGATTTTTCACCTGTAGCACTGAAGTACAGCCAAGGATTCTGCAGGGTTTGGAGAGGAGTAAAGATAATATGTGTACAGCACCAAGCATAGTGCAGGTCATCTGGTAGGAGTCTGATACAATGTTCTAATGTTATCATCACACTAGAAAGGTCAGTAGATAGGACATCTGGAGCTAATATTCATGTCTATCTGTGTACTCCAAGATACATTCCTTTCATTTCCTAAAGTTTTTTCTTCTGAACCCTAATTTTAGGCAACGTCAATCAATATCCTGCTCTCAGAGCCCCCGGGGGTAGATGCTCATCTATTGGAAAACCAGGCATAATGCAGTTGTGCATCCTTGTTGTCCCTTACCTCCATGATAGGATAACTCCACATCTCAAAGCCCACACTGCGGACCACGTAGAACTGCCTCTTCACATATGAAAGATGAACTAAAACAATACCCAAGGCTGATACGCAGTTGACAATGGCCTTGGAGGGCCTGAAGCTGGAACTTCACTGAATCAACATCTTGCCCTGAGGACCGGCAACCACGAAAAACCAAACTCCAGCAAGATGCCCTCACAGCAGAAATGCCTGGTACTTAGGCTTCTGCATGAAAGGCAAGCCTCGTGGCTCCCCATTCTTGGGCCTGCTGCAACCCCCCTTTGGGGTTAATGCTATAAAATTTCATTACGAGACCAGTCTGTGATGAGGTACTAACTATAAACCCTTGTCTAGACAAGCTCAAGGCCAGCCCACTTTATACTGAATTTTGAAATATCATAAGCTGTTTGGGAGACAGGCCCTAGGGTATGGCTATAAAAGTCTGCAATGAGAGCAGCCACTGCCTACTGAGTACGTTTCAGAGGCCATGCACTGTGCCAATTATTTTCCATATCTCATGTACAACCACCCTACAACAGGCATAGTCTTAATTATACATATGGGGAACTGAGGCCCAGAGAGGCAAATAACTTGCCCTAAGTCAGACAACCAAGAGTCAGAACCAGAATGCAAACCATGTCTGTTTTACCTCAAAAGCCCATGCACTTTTCAGTGCATATTGCGTCCTAGTCCCACTTCATTCTCACACTGAGGTAGAAATCACTGTCTCCACTTTGCAAATGAAGAAAATGAAACCTAGAGAGGTCCATATTTCTAAGTGGTAGAGTAGTATAAAACCCAAACACATTGTCTCCCTCCATCTAAATGTACGCAAGAGTGTTAACACTAAAAGTGGAAGACTTCGCATTTATTTTATATTAAAAAAAAAATTGAGGCAACGTTGGTGGAAGGAGGGGTGGAGGACAAACAGTGGAAGAAGATGAGTGAACAGGGTTCAGAAAACTCAAACTAGGCAACCTGCAATATGTCTATCATCTAGGTCTTCCCTGGGGGACAGTCTCCAGAGAAGTATCAGTCTATGAGCTTTTCCCAGAATCAAGTTTGCCCTCAGTATTTTTTTTTTTTTTTAATGAGCCACAAATTCCCAGCTCAACAGACTAGTTGCTGAAAGATATTCGTCATTCCCGGCCAGGGCTGATGACCTTCAGCTCATCTCCTCTTCTCCTGTCTTGAGGGAGTCGAATCAAGGTCTTGCATTATGTTTAAATCATGCACCCTTCTCTCTTCCCTTCATGTCTGACGTGATCTGTGGAGGGAGTTTTCAGTGATCAGCACAAACAGCAATGTGCCCCATCTGTTAGGAACAGTCAATATTTGGCAAAAGGTTAACATGTGCCTCCAGTGGTCAAGAAGAAATTTAGGCTGAAAATAGCAAATACTGCCTGCTGCCTTTGTGGAGACATCCTACACAAATCTCTCGTGGTCTTGAACTCAGTGCCTTTATTTCAAGCAAGCAACGCAACTGCCACTCGTTGAGAATATTAAAAGAGTAAAGAATGACGCCGCTACAAATTCAGCAGGCTCTCCCATCGAGGGGCTTGAGCATAACTGCATTGAAGCCATCCCGCACAGAGTGAACGGAAATAAAACCACTGCTCTCGTCAGCAAAATAAATCAGCGGGCAGTCCTACAAGAGTGGTTTTGGGGAAAGAAGGCAGTGTTTGCTTGTTAAGAAGCTAATATCATATAAAAGTTAAGTTAAAAAACAGGAAGAAAAAAAAGACAAAATCCCTTCCAGAATCGAAGATATCACAGGTTTAGAGATGGTTTGGGAGCAACTCTGGTAATTAACATGGCTAAGAAGGCCTCTGCTGCCATAACTATGACTGGAGATATGTCTCCACGTTCTCCACGCTAACAGAACTCCATCTCACTGGGCCACAGACAAATGACCTTGGCAGTCCAGCCTTTACACACCATGGTGAGTGTACATTATAAAACTCAGAGCTTTGCTATTCCTTAAACATTTTAGTCATTTCAAGCCCCTTGTAAGAGGGGTTGCTTTAATTGGGACACTTAGACCCAGATTTCTAGAAAAAAAGTTTAGCATCTGGTATGCCTCCTGAGTTGACTGAGTTCATTTGCCTCTGTTCTTCAATTAGGAAAATCGGGAGGCACAGGCGGGAAGGGACTTGCCTAGGGGCTCTTGGAAAGTTTTAAAGCACAATTTTAATACATATGAGAGACTCTAGAGTGAACCGGGTGTTCATAGAAAAAAAACTAGATTTTCCCGTGTCTTCTTAATAAAAGAAGCCTATCTCACTTAGGGAGACGTTTAGTAGGCCTTATATTAAATATTAAAATCAACTGTTGCCTAATGAAGTAGTTGATGGTTTCAAAATGTATGTACCAATATTAATTTTCACCGTTTATCTCAAAAGGTTTATAGCCTCATTAAATTCCTATGCTCTCCTATGTATCAACCTTAAAAGTTCTTGAGATATATAAGCTACCTGTCCTTCATTTTCCTTCCATACAGCTGCTTAGTCAAGTGCCCTCCTGACTCCTCTATGTGGCTAACAATTCCCCACACCAAACATGGCCCAAAGGGCACTCTTGACTCCATCCTTCTCAGTCCATTCCTCATTGCAGAAATGGTAGCACAATTGTCCCAGTTGTTCAAGCTCAGGAACAGCAGTCAGCTCTGATTCTCATTCCTTTCTTTTGTTTATCCCGTCCCAAACACCAGCCCAATTTGTGAGAAATCTTGTCAAGTCAATCTCTAAAATAAATCTCATGTATAAGCATTTCTTTCTCTTTCTGCTACCAGCATTTCAGTTCAAACCACCAACAAATACTTGTTTCATGAATTAATGGTCTTAGCCATCATGCTTTAGGGTTCTTGTAACTTTCTCATGAACTGTTTCCTATTTTATGGTTAATTGTCTGCTGTTACCGTAAAGCTTTCTCTCATTATACCCCAGCAACAACGACCTCACTCCACAAGTTTTTAAGATGCTGCCAATTATCTATGATCAGAAAAACAGATTAAAAAAAAAAAAACATGCTAGCATTGAATGTACCATAAAAGTAAATATGCTCTGAATGAAAACTTAAATAAGGAGCTTGTATTTAATGCTATAATTTTATACCTATTTTATTTGCTCAGAAGACTATTTTTGCTTATTTATATTCACAATCGTGCTCTATAGAGTATGGCTAAAGGGAAAATGACCTCCAGAGAAGAGGTCATCATAGTGTCTGTAGTACTAATAAAATTTTTAATAATTAATATTAATAATAATATCAGTTCACATTTACTGAGTACTTACTAATTGCCAGGCACTTTCAGAGTGGTGTTATATATTTGAACTCACTCAATCGTCACAAGAATCATAGAAAATAAGTACTGGTGTTATCATGCTCATTATACAGATGAGGAAACTGAGACAGGATTGTAGTCCTCGGGGCATTGCATACCTCACTGTCAGCAGGAATGCCCCAGGATAGGCATGAAGGGAGCCACAATGAGGACGCACCTGTGTGGAGCCAATGAGAGCTGACACTGATCTGGTCACAGAGGCAGCAGCTGCAGGAAGCGCTGAAGCCAAGAAGTGGTGCCCGAGGGTTTCTGAGGCAGAGCTAGCAGGGTGTTTGTAGCTGGAAGGATCAGGGGGACCCAAAAAGGCTGAAGAGCAGGTCCACTGCAGCCTGCAAGGGAGTATGCACTAGAAGGCTTGGTGGGTGTGGAGGGATAGTCAATATCTTTATCATCTACTTAGATGAAGACATAGAAAGTAACCTCATTGACCATTCAGATGTCACCAGGCTGGGAAAGATAACTGGCAATTTGAATGAGCGAATCAAAATTCAACAGATTTTGGCAGGCTAGAATAATGGGTGACAACTAGGAAGATGAAATTTTATATGGGAAAAATCTTGCTTGGGTAGGATCCCTGGCTAGATGAATCACCAACAGGAATTAATATCCACAAGGAAAAAATCATGAAAAAAGAATGTTTTCTCTCTAATTCTTTCACCTGAAGGGCTGGACCAGGGACACCGGAGAGAATAATCTGGCACAGCGTTACTGACCTAATATCCAAGGGCCCACATCTTCCCACCTCTAGATGGCAATTGCCTGGGTTCTGCACTCCATCAAGTAAGCAAACAATAATTGCTTATTGGATTTGCTTCCCACGTTTTTGTTTAGAAAATATTCACACATAGAAAAGTTAATACTACCATGAACCCCATATACCTACCACCAAGATTTGAATCTGTTAACATTTTGCCATGTTTTGTATATGTGTTTGTGTGCTTATTTGTCCCAAGCATTTGAAAGTAACTCAAAAAACTTTAGCATGCATTGCATTGCCATATCATTATGACATTAACAAGATATTATCCTTTAACAATAATTCTCTAATAATATCTAATATCCAGTCCACAAATTTCCCCCAGCTGGCTCATAATATCTTTTATAGCTTTCCTGTTTCGTAGGGAACCCAATCCAGGTTTCCACATTACATTTGGTTGCTATAACTCTAATATAATCTACAAGAGCCTCTCCATGTTTTTGGTCGGGATTGGTCTGATTGGTTTGCTTTTGATGTCATTTAACTGATTCTTTGTTTCTCAATATTTCCTATAAACTGGAAATTATGTCTACATCTTGATTAAATTTACCTTACACATTTTTGACGAGAATGATTCATAGACGATGGTTTTTCAAAACCTCGCATTCTGTTACCAGGCACGTCACGACCATCTGTCTCACTTTTAAAGATGATAAGTTTGATTACATGGGTAGTAGTGACCACAAAATCTCTCCCTTATAAATGCTATGTTTATTTTTCCTTTTACAATTATCAAGTAATCTGTGGTATCATGTTTTCACACAGTGTGAGTATACTTTTTCCAACAATACTTCATACAAGATTTTAATATCAATTGGCAATCCTTGTCTGGATCACTTATTTCTGAGGAACTATAAGATTTTCTAATATTATCATTACTTCTTTATTTATTAGTTGCCATTCTTCATTAAAGAAGAACTTTCCCTCATCAACTGCAAAGGAACTACAGTTCCTCCTAAAAATTCACAGTAGATGCATGTATCTTCCTTACACTTGAGAATTCCAATCAAATGGTCTATGGTGTATAACAGGGGTCAGCAGACATCTTCTTCCAAAAGCCCAATAACAAATATTTAAGGCCATGTCTTCATTGCAAATATTCAACTCTGCCACTGTAGCATGAAAGTAGCCATGAACAATGTAAATGAATGAATGAATGAATGAATGAAGTTGTGATCTTATAAAACTTTATTTACAAAAAACAAGTGGCCAGAATTTGCCCACCCTCGTCTAGAATAATATCATTTACTTTTTAAAAAACCTTTTCTTTGCCCTACTGAGTGGCCTTCTAAGCATTTTCACATCGATCATCCAGTCTGTCCTTCACAACAGCCATGTTACACAGGTGGGGTGAACATATGACTGCTATCAGACACATGAGATCAGGCTCAGAAAGGTTCAAGTGGAACCTAGAATCTAGATTTCTCAACTCCTCACCTGATGCTTATATTCCCCTGTATTTCTTTATGTAAATGGATACACACCCCAAACCTACTACCTAATCCAGGGTAGTAGCAACAATGCAAAGCCCCTAAGACTTCTGAAAAATTAAAGGTCAAATACTCTAATCTCCAAATTATGCTTTCCCCAGAGAGTTAGCTATTGATTTTCCAGAATGAAAAATAAACCATAAACATACTCTGAAGACTCCAGTTATGTTTTCTTTTCCGTGAAAAGAAAGCATTTAATATGTTCTGAAATGCATAACCCAGATGGAAATTAATGTCTTGGCTTAGTTTGTTAATAGAATATAAAAATAAATAGAGGTGCAAACCCTTTCACATTGCCATTAACTTTGCAACTAAATCTATCAAAATGTCACAAGCCAGTTTTCTCCCCTAACTTATTAACAGGTGTTAAAATATATTATCAGCATGTTGAATATTGCAAAGTGATACTCCATAATCAGTTAATATTATTGTCACTGCTGTTGTTAGACAAAAATGATCCTTAAATGGTTAGACAAAACACATGTTTTGCCTAACCAAGTGAGCTTGCAGCCATGCTGGGAAAGAAGACTATATTTAAATACATAGTAACAAGCTCTAAATTTGGCCTATTTGTTATTGATTCTCACCAACACACAGTCTTAGTAAAACACAGAACATTTAAGGGATCACATGCCTTTTTTTTTAATGAGGAATTTCTCTTGAACTCCATGGGAAAAGACCCATCTACTTAAAGTTGGGAGAATCTTAGCCATCAACAAATAGTCCCAATTCCATAATACATTGACAAGGTTTCTGAAATATGGCTGTCCTTTCACTGTGAAAGACAAACACTTTAGGAAAGAGGAAGGAAGCTGAGGAAACTAGATGACCTGACAATCTACATGAGGCCTAGCCCTAATATTTGCAGCCAGAAAGATACAGATGAAGCCTACACACGTTTAATATTTTAATGTTATATATAGTGCTAACAAATAGTTAAGTATGCTCTATTCACCTCCCTTAAAAAATACTTCACAAGTATAACATTTTAAAATGTGTGTAACGCTATGGTTTTTATGGAACTCAAAGTCAGCAAAATAGCAGACAACTGGATGTAATTATTATTGCACACATCTGGGTGTTCTGTTGATGGACTTGTGATTTGGGGCTGAGTAGTAGTTTCATACTGCCAAATGTTCTTCAGTCACCGTGTGCTGCAATTGTAAAGAGCTCACTAATTCACAAGTACTTCTGGAACCATGAAGAGAAACAAGAAAATGATTGCTCAGTACTATTGAAAAAAAGTACTTTTTTTATGTAAGAAACTACTGCTCTCATGCTGAGAGAAAGGTTCTACAATTTAATTAGTCTTTTGTCTTACCTAAGTGCTTTTGCTGCTCAAATCCTCCCCACACTCCGAGGCAGTGCCTGTTTCAGACACAACAACCCACAAATCCTCAAGGCATTCAAATGCGGCCATCTTTTGTTTCAGAACATTGGACAAGAGATGTGGGAAAGAGTGTCCCTGGGGCCTGAACAGTACTAGCAGTCATGAGAGTGGACGTCTAGCTGCCAGTGCTGAATGCTCAATCCTGAGTAACATAGGCACCATGTATTCCTATTAAATATAGGAAGGGTGTGTGTGTGTGTGTGTGTGTGTGTGTGTGTGTGTGTGTGTGTGTGTGTGTGTGTGTAATTCCGTGTTTCCTCGAAAATAAGACCTAGCCGCCCCATCAGCTCTAATGCTGATTTGAGCAAAAATCAATATGAGACCATAGTATAGTAATATAAGATTGGGTCTTATATTACTTTTTGCTCCAAAAGACACATTAGAGCTGATGGTCCGGCTAGGTCTTATTTTCAGGGAAACACGGTTGTTGAACATGAGGCCTTCCAAAGTGCATGGCCCAGGGAAGAGGCCTCTCTTGCTCCATTTTAGAGGTCATACGGCTTGACATTCATTTCCTTACTCAAGGGAACTATGAACCACTATTATTCATGCATATTCCCTAAGCCCATTGTGCTTCAGAAGTGAGCATTTTAATGACATTCACTTTGCCATACCAAGTGGAATCCAAAGTTTCAAAATAGCTACTTAGCATTGACAATCACCACTATTCATGGTCACCTCAAAGATAATTCCAATTTTCCTACTGCACAGTTTTATGTGAGCAAGGCAAGGAAAACAAACATTGGAGCTCAGGACAAGAAAGAGGAGAAGAGAAAAACTGGGAATGTTTTTCCAGGGTTACTGTTTCTCCACTTTTGTCTGGAAGATCACACCAGTGCCTTGTAACACCTTGGCAATTTGGAACCTTCTTTCAGTGTTTACCCAGTAAGTGTGTGTCATGTACTGTTCTGGACGCTGGGGATAAAGAGACTAGTCCCTCACATTAAAAATCTCAGTATTCCATATCCATAGGCTTTCTGTCACCATTTCCTGGGCCACTGCAAAGAAAATATTCATTACTTCTTTCCAACACTCTCCCTTTCACTCTTTTCCTTTTCCAGTAAAAGTTATTAACTATAGCAGAAAAGGATGATGCTAGGTACGGAGTCCTATTTTTGTCTATAACTGAGAAGATGAATGAAGTGTCACACATTCTAATGTCAAAGAACCGGACACCTTTCCCCAGGGGTTGTTGAAAGGCAACAGGTCAATAGAATCAACATTAACCCTCCTTTTCTGTCCAACCCATGCCTCCCTATACCTACCTTGTTGATACAAAGTAGAACAAAGACGAATGAGGGGAGACTGAGCAACTGGAGCACTTCTCAGAGAAGCTCTTCTCCTCCACCCAACAATGAGAATGGAGGGGGACTCCAAGCAAAGGGGAAATGACATTGTGTGCCCTCAATAGATGTCGGTCTAGTCACAGAGCTTGAGAGCAAGTCCCTGCACGGCTGGAGGTGGGCAAAGAGCACTGGGTAGGGATGTGTAAAAAGGGAAATCTTTGCAAGTTTCCTGTTCCCAAGAAATATGCAGGTTAGATCTGAACATGCCAGTAACCATAGAGGTGGAAACATCACCAATACCAGATAACACTGTCTTATAGTCTTGCCAGGCTTAGGCATAGGGTAAGACAAAGTGATGTGATGACTCCAACTAGAGATCAACAAGAAAATAGGGTGGAGTCGTGCTCAAGGAGCCATGGGGGATTAAGACCGTGATCAGGAGGGCCTGCTGGAGGCACCAGCCTCCTCAAGGAGCCTATGGACTAAGTCATAAATGAGATCAGCAGATAAACCAAAAAGAGTCATGGGGCTGGACAGAACAAATTGGTAGCAGTTACTGAACAAAATAAAACCATTTCACATATGATACCAGAGCATTCAGACAACAGGAAGCCAGGAAATTCTTAAACATATTCATCAAGCTGCATTGGTGAAAACGTGATGAAACCACATCAACAGTACCACAGAGAAATCTGGTGTACGCCTAGGAAGGGACCCCTTAAATCAAGCCTTATTTAAATAAGTGCAGCCCTATTTGCTACCTTCCAGCTGCTTGGAATCATAACAGAGTGATGCTGTTTTGTCTTGATCGGCAAAAGTATTTAAAGTTGGCAGAAAGTCTGGCTTAAATGTTTGCAAATTGTCTACATTTGCAGCTGGGATCGCTTTCCCCAAAAGTGCAGAGAACAGAAAACTGCACTCTGCATTTTTCTCTTTGTACCTTCTTCTTATTGCTTCTCATCTCCGTGGTCACCCATTAAAAGTGATCGCCTTTGGAAAGGAGATCAGAAATTGCTTCAGAAAGAGTCTGTTCTTCCAAATGACATTGTTAAGATGGGGGTGTGTTTTTCTTTTTTTTTTTATAAATCTGTTTCTCCTCTGATCTCTTCACTTTGCAGCTAAAGTCTTTCAACCTCCTTGGGATGAAAGAAGAACTGTAGAATATTGATTTTTTCCTTTCCCCTATAAATTCATGACAAATGGTGAACAAAAGCTTATCTGGAAGTTTCGACGTCCAATTAAAATTTTACTCTCAAGTGAAAATTCCTCTTAAAAAAAAAAAAAAAGGACTCCAACTTCCATGGACTTCTCATATATCTTCATCTCACTTGTGACATGTCCCAGGACCAGTCTCAAGAAACTAATCTTAAAATTAACTTGGTGTGTGTGTCTGTGTGTGTGTGTGTGTGTGTGTGTGTGTATTAAAAGTGAGAAGTATCACTCAACATATTTTCATCCTTTGTGTCAAAGGGAAAGTAAGACATGGCATCCACTGGAAGGATGAGAGGATTTTATGAATTCTATGAAATTTGGATCCAGGCTCTGGGTGGGTCTGGCCATGGTGAGATAAGACACAGAGGGCTAGGAAAGGAAAGGTACTTTGTTTCAGCACACTGTGCATGCAAGTGCAGAGGCAGGAAACCAGGGGGTGAGGGAGGCGGGTTGGACAGGTATGAGCGAAACATCTTGGAATGGTGATGTTCTGTTTAGGTGACTGACTCATAGTTTGTATAATGAGAAGTCAGGAAAAAGTCTAAAAAATGAATTGGAGCCAGCCTTCAAAAGGTCCATTTTATAAAAGTTTTAGCATTTAAATTGGTTCTTTGCTCACTTTTTTGTTTTTTTTGTTTTTTGCTTCAGATTCTCTTTTTCAGTCTATTCACATCCCCTGCTACAACTTTGCTTGATGAGCTTTATCTACTCCCTCTTTATGCCGCTTCTCTAACCACTACTTGAAACTATTACTGGAAACATGGAAGGACATTTGGTAATCAACACACTGTTGATTATATAAAATTACCAATAAAATGCTGGGATGATGATAATGATTCTGCATCCTACAATAGAAAGGCAAATGCCTAGGTACACACACATATGCAAGCATAAACACACATACACATGCATGCACGCAGGCACACGTATACAAGTGCATACACATACATGTGTACACAGGTATATGCACATAGAGAATAAAAATACATGTGTACACATGAATATGCACACAGAGAATAAAAAATAAGTGAAAGGATAAGAAAAAGTAATTTTCCCCTTTAAAAACAATCCTGGTCCTGAGGGCACCTGCTGACCTTCTCACCTCACAGGGTTCATTGTGTGACCCTAAGTCCCACACCACTTTCCCACTGAATCATAACAATACTCTATTGATAATCGAACCTCAACTTGATCATCATTTCTTCCCAGTGCATTGAACAGCTTGGGATGATGGATTTCGATTACTAATCCTCTACAATGTCAAATTCCTAACTTTATAACATGGGTGTGTTTAGCCTGAGGAGCTCCAATGCATTCTCAAGTCCCATGCCTCCTGGCATCTTGCTTCTCTGGGGAACTCTGCATTTACCCTGATTCATGATGGTGTGCTGCTAGCAAACCTACCTACCCGCCATCCCCAAGAAGATGGCATCTTTATTATTTTGGTCAGGAAGCAAACCTACCCACTGCCTGGAGGGAGACCCTACCCGTCTTCCAAGCTGATACAAAATGTGCAGAAATGCCAAAGACCCATAGAGAACTGTCTTCCAACAATAAGCTCATAAACCACAAGGAATGACAGTGGGGCGGGGTGGTTCTCCACAAGGAGGGAACATGCTCTGACACCAGAAAGAAAACCGTAAGGAGACAAAAAGAAGTACTGCCCCACCCTAATGTGAGGTACCATCCTAACTCCAGGTGTAGGAAATCTTTCTCTGGCTCCCCAACTCAGTTTTACCTGCTACGAATACCTGACACTGTTTTTGCACCTGGGTGAATTGTGTCAATGCCAAGTTCATAAAGTTATTTCCATCTGGCAACATGTTTCCTTGACACCCACTTCTTTGGGAACAACAAAAACAAAACAACTCAAAGTCTTGGCGGTAAAACTATCACTGTGGAACCAACGCTCTGAATGGAACATAAGTAATAAAGACCAGCAAACCCTGTCTTGAATGTCCCGGCGACTTTTAGCCTGACCCTGTAGGGTCCTAGACTGACAATTTTGTCCCTGAATGATCGCTTGCTCCTCTCTAAATCCTCAAGTCCATACAACAAAAGAGGAGAACTGGGACTCACTATTTAGGCAGAAAGGCTAGTGCAGTGTTAGAGTAGAAGAGTAAACAGCAGCCTTGGATTCAGAATTTGCTTTGTCATGTAATTGCTGTGAACCTACCTGTTTGTGAACTCTAAACAAATGCTTTGGGTAGAAGGTCCATGGAAGTCATCCAGGGAGGAGGGAAGGTTGGCCAGAAAAGATACAAGCAAGGTATGGAGTCCAAAAAGGGAGAAAATGCCCCCAGAGAAATGGGCCATGCTAAAAGACAAAGGACAACCCAAAAAGGAAGATATTTAAAATCCCACAAAACTATCTCTGAAAGAAGCAAGTTATTTTGAGCCAAAAACACGTTTCTCAAAACTTTGGCTTAATTGTGGATAAAGAGCACTACAATACAAAGATATACAGATCAGTGCTTTGAGTGAAACACATGGTTTTATTAATTTCAGAATCAGACTGCCTAAGAAAAATGTTTTAAGAGAGACATATTTTGAACTTATATGATCAAGCGAAATGGATGGGGGTGCTGATCACACAGGCAATTCTGGGTTCTGAAGCAAAGATTTCGAAAACGGACCTTGGATATGTTCATTCACAAATAAACCAGGGCATACAGCTATAGACAAATGCTATATGGCAGGTACTCTTTTTTCTGCTCTCCTAAGTTTTTCCTACAATCTCAAGCATTCCACACCTTATCCATCCGTCCGTCCGTCCATCCATCCGTCCGTCCGTCCATCCATCCATCCATCCATCCATCCATCCATCCATCCAATCATTGAACAAATGTTTATCAAGTGACTACCATGTTCCAGGCACTTCTATGTATTGAAGACTCACCAGTGACCAAACATATATGGCCCCTTCCTTCATGGAGTTTACAATTCAAGAAGAATACTGTTCTTTATAAAGTAAAAACACAAACGAAAATCATAACATATTATGCTAAAGACTATAATGGAAAAAAAAAACCTCACTGCAAGAGAATAAGCAGGAACATGACCTTTGTTTGTGTGGTTAGGGATGGCTTCTCTGAGGAAGTGACAGTGTTGCTGAGGACGAAAGGATGTGCAGGTACTAATAGGTGGGGACAAAACCAAAGGTAACGAAAACACTCATTCAAAAAGATGTCTGCACCCCATGTTCAGAGCAGCATTATTTACAATAGCCAAGACATGGAAAAAAAACCTATGTAAGTGTCTACAGACCAACAAATGGATAAAGAAGTTGTGACACACACACACACACACACAGAGGAATATTATTCAGCCATAAACCAAACAAGGAAATCCTACCATTTGTGACAACACGGATGGCCCTTGATGTCATTATGCTAAGTGAAATGAGTCAGACAAAGAAAGACAAATACTGTATGATCTCACTTATATGTGGGGAAAAAAAAGAACAAAAAACAACTCATAGAAAATGAGATCAGACTTGTAGTTACCAGCGGTGGAGGTTGGGGGAGGGGGATTTGGAGGAAGGTGGTCCAAAGCTACAAACGTCCAGTTATAAGATTAGTAAGTACCGGCGACGTAATATACAACATGATGCCTATAGCGAGCACTGTTGTATAATTTAGGAAAATTGCTAAGAGAGTAAATCCTAAGAGTTGTCATCACAAGGAGAAAAATTTGTTTTCCTTTGCTCTTTCTTTTCTTTTTGTTGTGTCTATATGAGAAGATGGATGTTAGCTGAACATACCATGGTAATCATTTCACAATGTATGTAAATCAAACGCCTTAAACAGACACAGTGATGTATGTCAATTATTTCTCAATATAACTGAAAAAAAAGTATGAATAGGTGTTCCTTACAAATTTAGCAGAGGTGAGTAAATGTAGTGCTGCTGGGAGCCACGGGAAGAAAACGTGACTAAGTCAGTGGGTCTTTCAGGACGAAAGACAGCACAACTGCAGTCCCTTCATTAGTTCCATTTGCTTGCTTGAGGCTTTGTCACCCCGAGGACATTAACACTGAGGCTTCCATGAAGAGTGGCTGCATCTGAGAGCTAACGCTTGAAGCATGATTATACCCAATTCCATTCAACAAGTCTTTACTGAGGACCTGCTGGGTACAGTGAGACTATGAGTAACAGAAGCCTATAAGAACTTAAAGAAGTCTTTGCAAAGAACTCATGCCAGGCAGGCCTAGAAAACAATAATGGGGAGGGGAAGGAATTCTAGAAGGTAGCAGTCATTACATAGAAGCCAATGTAAAAAGCAGAGTGATCAGGCGTCTACACCGTCCGTGAAGTGGGCTCCCTAATAAGACAAGTGCCCATCTGATACCCTACAAAGTCTTTATACAACATTAGATCCTGACCTCTAGGTATACCTGAAGCTGAATAATATTGAATGTCACTATAATTAATTATATATATATATATATGATTATATATATATATATATAGTCACAGGATAGGGAATTGTAATAGCTATATGTGATGTCGGAGGAGTAGTAAATTGGGGGAGGGGGATTATTGCTTTGTGACGGGTGTGTCTATTACATTGTTTTGTACACCTGAAACTAATTTTAAAACAAGGCAGAGTGAGCAAGAAGAGGGGCAATTGCTCTCTCCGTCCTTACGCTGAGCTGCATATTCTGCTGGTATAACTGCTCTTTCTTAGCCCCCTTAAGCCCGTCCTCGCCCCAGCACACACCCACACCCACACCCACACCCACAGTCACTGCATTCTGGTGGGAAAAAAGAAAAGGAATAACACGTTGAATAGCACTTCTCGGCAGCTGAAATGAAAAACACATCAATTAACTCTACTGAATAAGAACCATCGATGTCACGGACATAGTTTTCTCCTATTATCTCTAGTTTAGGAAGGAGAACTGAACTGCTTAAGAGAAACAACAACTTTCTTAGGTTAGGTCCCAAAATGAACCCATCAGTGACCATCTCATCCAACCTCCTTTAAGGAGGACATCCAGGGAGGTCAGGGACCTGTCGCAATAGACCTGACATGAGAGCCTGCCTACCTCTCCATACTCTTTTTCTCTCCCCCACACTCCTTCCAAAAACTCATTATGCTGGGAAGGTGTTCACTTATCCAAAAACTGTGTAAGTAAACTTCATTTAATGACTATGAAATAGAACAGTGTAGGGTATTATGCCAGCTTAATCAAGAGGCAGTCTGTTCGAGTAACTCGAGGCCGTGAACATTCTGGCTAAGATTTCACTCTGTGTCCTTAGCCGCTGTTCTCCTCTCGGCGTCAGACGCGCCTGCATGCCATAAAGATAACCATTAGAGGGATTAGAGACACTTCTGAGTGCAGGAAAGTGTCAGAGTAACCAAGAGAGCCCTCTTCCTTACAAACATCAATTAGTCAATCCAAATGCAGGAGGAAAGCAACATCTTACTTCAGATAGAATAGAGCTGGGGAAAAAATATGCATGACAGACAACAAGAACAAAGCAGCGGCTCAAATAAGATCTTCATACAAAAACAAACCCCCAAAGCTTAACAAGTATATCAGTCAATGTTCTTTCTCTTTTATTTTTTCCTTTAAGAACAGCTGAATGGAGTGGGAGTTTTGATGGGGACAAATGATTTCTACGATTTGGTTCCCCAAAGTTTATTTGTTCTGGTCATTTTCTCTCATTTATTCTTCACAGATCAATATCTGCCTTCAGTCCCTCCCCCACAATTTAGCAATCTGGAAGAGAATGAGTTTCTGCAGAAAAATTGTGACTCACTGGGGGGTTTGGGTTGGGCATCCACAGCAGATTGGAGTTCGGGGAAACCTTCCTGTGCAGTATTGATGCCAGCAGGTCGTCTGAGTTTTAGATCAAATATTTACCCAGGGTAAAATATAATTATTTTTTAATTAAGGAAGCTTAGACATGACGAAAATAACAGAAAGAAAAACACTTACTCTTTCTATTCAGTCCTAAGACAGTTTACTACAGAAACCTCCTTTCCCGTAAAGACTGAGTTTACAACCACTCAACTATGTCATTCCAGGCATTGCTGGTAACCCAAATGTGATATGCTATGGCTAAGAAGGGGTTTGTGAACTGGCCTTCAGACGAATCTCTTCCATAGACAGGTTTTCTTTGCTGCTTTGCCCAGAGAGCCAGAAAGAGACCCAGTGAGAAAGAAATTAAAGAAACAAAGACAGAGCTGGGGAGCGGGGAAAGAGAGAGAGAGGTTGAAAAAGAAGACAAAAGTAGAAGCAAAGACCTCCAGACAGAGAGCGGAAAACACACACACACACACACACACACACAGAGGAATGGCTGCTTCAGTGCGGTACTTGGGGTTTGCACACCTCCACCTTCAGCTGTCACATTCTCTGTTTCCTGTCTGGAATTCTTGAAATTCTCTCATGTCCTTACTGCCAAGCCTCTCGCAACCAATACCCACTGAGGAGACTAATCCCTCATTCTGATTATATAGGAGCACGGGCTTCATTTTTTTTTCCTTCTTCAGTCAACCTGACTATACTAATCTATATTATAAATGATCCTAATTCAGTTCATAAATATTCAACTCACAAAGCCAGCAAATTTGATCAGATGACTTGCTTCCTAAAATTCACTGATGCCTCTCCATTGCTCTGGGGACACAGGTCATATTCTCCAACCTGTTTTACTGAGCTCTGCAGGATCTGACCTCTGCTGACCTTCCCAGTCCAGGCTCTCACCTCTCAGCTCATGCTCCATCCAGGACCATGGACAACATCTCTCAGTTACTCAAGCCCAGTAGGGTCCAGGCTCTTTCCAATCCTGTCCATCAAACCGGTTCCACCTCTACAGGATCTCACATGACTGTTTTCCATGATGAACTTGCCAATACAATCCCTGATTCTCAGCATTTACAAAAAAACCTTTTCTAAACCTCCTTCTGAACTCTGGGTTAGCTGCGTTTCATACGTCTCCCCATCGGATAGTACAGTTGCCCCGATCACAGCATGTCTGGCCATACTGCAACTGCCTCCCAACTTCCTTCTTTCTCCACCACAAGAAAACCAAGGTTGTATCTTTTAGGTTCACTATTCTATGCCTGTCCTCATCACTGAGGACAATGTCTAAACAGTGCAAATTTAGGGTCTCTGTAAGCCAGATCATTCTTTGTTTTCTTTGATTATAACAAGAAGAAATCTTTACTATGGGATATCAAAGAATTGCATATTCTCAGTATTCTTTATAAAGTTCCATGCCAAGCTATAGCCATATGTCATGAGCAGAGCTTTAGCTCATGATCAAACACAGGATTGTAAGAGTCAGAACAGCTCTGGACCAGAATGCTTTGCTTAGCAATAAGGGTGGATGCTGAGGAATTTTGCCCTCAATTTTCAGCCAACCCACTGCAGATAACAAGACAATTTGTCTGATGTTGCGTTCCTGGGAAAAAGGCTCTGAGACTGTGCAAGGGGTTTTTTGGGAGTGCTCTTGGGATCAACCCTGGAGGAAAGGGAAGGAAGCAGGAGGAGGAGCTGACCTGTGATGCACTCCCAACAGAGGTCTCCAGATCCCTAGGAAGCTCTGGGGCTTGGATGGCCTTTTAGAGTTTGCTCTGAATTGAGGCAAAGGGAGCAGGCATTTATGTTCTGGAGGAAAAGTCTGCTCCTTCCCTCCTGGGTGGGATCCCAACCTTGGGCAAAATGATCCCCTTAGGCAGTGAGCAATTAGGAGAATGAGCTCTGGGAGCCTTCAGCGGCCACACTCAATCCAGCCAGGGAAAAGAGTGCCTAGCTCCTGAAGGGGGCATGTGGGTTGTACCACACAGCATCTAGCACTCTCTTTCACAGGAGGGGCAAACAGTTCCATCCTTTTCACCGCTTCCCCTTCTCAAAACTCATGGGCTTATCAATTACAACTTTGCTTCAAAGGATTGACAAAACAATGAGACAGATTTCTCCCTAACATTTTTAAAGGGACATATCTAAAGAGCTAGCAAGCATTTTTCTTTTTTAATAAAAACACAAGTCTATCAAGAGACTTTTGGTAGTACACATGTGAAGCTTTGGGAAGGGAGGGATTGTGAAAACACAGAAAACTTTAGGGGAACTTAATTAAGAACAATAAACGATAGCTATAGTTTATTCATTCCACAGGCTTCCAGGAGAAGGGAACTGAATCAGAATGAAGATGGATGAGTCATGAAGTTCCAGGTACTCAAAGGGAGTTTTCCTGAGGACCTGTAATTACATATACAGAAACGAGATGCATATTTGTTTAATCGGATTGAATGAAATATTATGCACAATCATACTTTTATTGTGAAACAGTGAAGGTTTTAGTTGTAGAATATGCTGAGTCAGTCTTTTACAGGTCAATTAATAAAGGTGTCCTGGGGTTTGAGGATGAAAAAGGAGGTAAAGGAAGGAGTGGAAAGGCAAGGGGTCTTACAGGTAGCGTTGGGTGAGATAAAGGAGGTGAGGGAGGTAAAGTGGACCCTTCTATTATTGCATTCTGGCCGTGTCCTAGCCAAGGAAGAAAGCTGAGAGACATCCAAGAGGGGCTGACAGACGTGGGCCCCAGGAAGGCAGAAATCAATAATTCTGAGTCATAAAACCAGAGAGGCATTGAACATTTGGATGGTGAAGCAGACCCACGGAAAAAAAAAAAAAAAAAAAACAACCTTGTCGTATGCACCATATCTGCCAAGATAAACAAATAAACGAAACAAAAACATCAAGCTACTCCTGTGACTATTGGGAAGAAAGGTCCTCAAATGACCTTGCTACCCACTAAAAATGTGTACACTCTCACCAATAGTGTCCTTATTTATGGTACTGTTTTAAGTTATGTTAGTAAACATCAAATTTGAAATGTTTCCACAGACTCATTTGGGACTTCTATCGCCCACACTCATTTCAACTATGATGTCCTAGAATGTGAATTCGCCTACTACGAGGGTTTTTAATACCTAATTTCTGTGCTTAGGTGGAAGCTATTATATGTACACAGATTTTATTAATGGACACACATGCATTTGATTGGAGCTTACCGAATGTCCACAAACTCACGGAACTTGACAATGAATGTGAACTACTAGACAAGCAGAATGGTAATTGGAGCTCTGTCATTTATTAGCCTTGAGATCTTGCCAAATCTCCTTAATCACTGTAAGACATAGCTATCTCATCTCTTAAATAATAAAGGAATGAATATAAAACAGGCCCTGTTCATCTTGCAAGGAATTCTGATTCAAAGGAGATTTTGTGAGTGAAAGCAGCTTGTAAACTTTAAGATGCAATACAAACATAAGGAATTGTTATGACATGTGTAGAGAGTATAGGAGTCTATTACAGAGGGAGCACAGAAAATATTCAGTAAAATTGGTGAGAAAAATATTTCAGAAGTAAGTTCATTTACATTTGGCCATTTTTCATCCTAGTAGTAAAAGCTACCACAACATGAAATATAATAATAAATGAAATACTTTTTATGCTCAAGATAGCATCACAAAACAGTTGTGCCTGGCGCGATGTGTGTGTGTGTGTGTGTGTGTGTGTGTGTGTGTGTGTGTATCTATATCAACATTTACAAAATATACTTAATCTGGGCTGGGACTGTTCTACGGGTTTTATATATATGTTAACTCACTTAATCCTCATTACAACTATAGGAGGAAGGCACTATTATTAAACCCACTTTACAGATGAGAAATTTGCGGCTCAGAGAAGTTAAGTAACTTACCCAAGATCATAGATATAGGAAGTGGCCCAGAGCTGCACCCAACTGGCCTGACTCCTCACCAAATTTAGTGATATACAGGAGGGACAGAATGTCAACACTAACTGTGAAAAGTTACAACAATGGGAAAAGTGTAGGAAGAGAAGGTCAGGGGAAGAAAGTCATTTTTAAAAAAAAATATTACTGTTCTTAATGTTTTCATCATCCCTCTTCCAAGTACATAAAACTATGGGATTAAAATCAAATCCCAAGCCCACAAACAAATGGTCCAAACACCAGGACTCCATTCTCATAAACAGATAGATTTGTCCTTGGTAGCTCTGCTGCTTAATCTCAAACTGACCTAGTCCATTTGCAGTCCTTAATTACCAACAATCCAATTCGAAGGGTAAACAGCCAGTTTGGTCGTACCTGCAGTCTGCCACCAGAACACCTATGGCAACCACCCTAGAAAAAAGAAATGACCTTGAAGCTTGTGTCATTTCTTATCTTTCAGAAGAGACTGAATGCACAAATGAGCCATACTGTGGGGCCAGGGATCTGTAACAATGAGTCTTAGCCTCCCATAGGTCAGAGTATGCTACCAGGCCATTCAGGGCGAGCAGGGCAAGTCAAATAACCTTTGCGCTTATGTGATCAAAGGAAAAGAGTCATTTTGAACTGTTTGGCTTCTGCCAGAAGACCTTTATTCACTCCTCAAACATGAGCACCTTCTCCGTACCAGGCACGATGTCAGACCCCAGGAAACAGAACAGACATGACTCAGTCTGTGCCCTGAGGAATTCAGAACATACAGGGCAAAGCGGGGACAGAAATCTCTGCCTGAGACAAATGCTATGAAAGACAGAGGAAGAGAGAACAATGGGAACATGGAGGAAGGAGAGAGTAGAGGTCAATGCATATTCAGGAATTATTTTTGAATAAGACGTTTGGGATTCAGGGTCTGACCAGGTGGGGTGGCAGAGAAAGAGGACCAACCTTCAAAATTTCTAGCTCTGAGATCAGCTCAAACCAACATAAAGACTATTTGTAAGAGGCTGTACCTGAGTTCCTGTGTTAAAAAGCCCATAGTGATGGTTTAAACTACTGTTAGCGCCATCTGTTGGTCATAGCAGAAGTTGGCATACATTGGGCGGGCATTAAGCTTTATCTAAATAAACTTTGGAAGTTTCCAAGTAGAAGACAATCTGTATCTGATGGCATCCTCAACTTAGAAGAGGAGAAAAAGATAGTGGTTAAAAGTATGTAAGATCTGAGGTCAGGCTGCCTTGGGGGTAAATCAATGGTATACATAACCTTTGTCAAGTCATTTATCTTGTTTAAAACTCAGATTTATTCAAATTTAAAATGAAAATAGTCATGGGGATGTAAAGTACAGCATAGGGAACATAGTAAATAATACTGTAATAACTATGTATGGTGTCAGATGGATACTAGACTTATCAAGGAGATCACCTTGTAAGTTATATAAATGTCTAATCACTATGTCGTACACCTGAAACTAACATACTATTGAATGTCAACTGCAATCGAAAAATAAAAAATAAAGAAAATGAAAATAAAATAGCACCTATGCATAGAACTGTTTTGAGGATTAGAATATATGATATATGAACAACAACTCTCATACACTCGTAGACTATAAACTGACAGCACCCTTTTAAAAAATTAGTGATGAATGTATATTTACCCTAGGATGCAGACTTTCACCGTAAGGAGCAAATCAAACAGAAATGTGTACATACGAACTCTGAATGGCAGATATGAGAATTTCATATTGTTCCTATTTGTAATAATAAAAAACTGAAAATAATACAAATTTCCAGGCACATACACAAAAAAAGAATGCATAGATTGTGGTATGCTCATACGATGGAAAACTATTCAGAAGCAAGCTCAAAAATCAACAACTCCACACAGAAAGATGGACGAATCTCCCAAACACAACATTGAGGAAGGAAACCAGACACCACACAATAAGTACATTTCTATGACTCCATTTAAATAATGTACAGAAACAGGCTAAACTAATGCATGTTATTAGAAAGTCGGGATAATGATTATTAGTATATGGAGGGTTAATAACTGGAAGGAGCGTTAAGGAAGCTCTGAAAACGCCGGTAATGATTTTTCTTACTTTGGGGCCACTTTACTTGAATGTATTAACTTAATAAAAATGTATAAGGCTGTACATTATCATTTGAGAATTTTTCATTTGAGAAATTTACTTTAAAAATATTTTTAGAGTGATAGGTTGCCTGTAAAACTTTCATACTACTCAATTTCAAGACTTACTATATAGCTACAGTAATCAAGACAGTGTGCTATTAGCAAAAGTACAGACACACAGATCAATGGACCAGAACAGAATGACCAGAAATAGACCTACACAAATATGGTCAAATGAACTTTGACAAAAGATCAAAGGCAATTCAATAGAGAAAGGACGGTCTTTTCAACAAATCCTACTGGAACAATTGGACATCCACATGCACAAGAGAAAACAAAAAAAGTAAAAACTCTAGACACATACCTTATACTTTTCAGAATATTAAGTCAAAATGGATCATAGACCAAAGTATAAAATGCAAAACTACAAAACCTCTAGAGGAAAAAAACAAAAACATGATCCATGAAAGAAAAAATCAGTAAGTTGGACTTTATTAAAACTAAAATTTCCTCTGTAAAGATACTGCTTAGAAAATGAAAAGACAAGCCACAGACTGGGAGATTATATTTGTAAAACCTGTATAAGATAAAGGTCTTATCGTCAAAATATACAAAGAAATCTTAAAATTTAACAATAAAAAATAAACAACCCAATTGAAAAAGTAGGTAAAAATCTGAACAGACACCTCACCAAAGAAGATATACAGATGGCAAATAAGCATATGAAGATGCTCTACACCAGGGGTGTCCAAACTGCGGCCCGCGGGCCAACTGCGGCCCGCGATCCATTGTTAATTGGCCCGCAGCAAATTCCAAAAATACATTTAGTTTACTTAAATAAACCGGGTGAGGCAATACGTACTTCACCTCGAATGAGTGGCCCGGCTGTTTGTGTATTTTACCGCATGTGGCCCTTGGTGAAAAACGTTGAAAAAAGTTTGGACACCCCTGTTCTACATCATATGGCATTAGGGAAATGCAAATGAAAACAACAATGAAATAGAGCTACTACACACCTATTAGAGCAACAGAAAACTGGCAATACCTATAGCTGGTGAAGATGCAGAGTATCTGGAACTTTTGTTTATTGCTGGTGGGAATGCAAAATAGTACAACCACTTTAGAGGGCAGTTTGTCAGCTTCTTACAAAGTTAAATATTCAATTCAACAGTTGTGCTCTTAGGTATTTGCCTAACTGATTTGAAAATGTATGTCCATAGAAAAACCTGCACATAAATGTTCATAGAAGCTTTATTCAGAATTGGTAAAAACTAGAAGCAACCAAGATATCCTTCAATAAGTGAATGAATAAACAAACTGTGGTACATCCACACAGTGGCATATTATTCAGCAATAAAAAGAAATAAGTAATCAAAACATGATGAAAAGACACAGATGAATCTTAAATGCATATTGTTAACTTCAAAGAAAAGGCAGTCTGAAAATTCTACATACTGTATGATTCAAATTATACGACATTCCTTGAAAAGTCAAAAGTGTAGCAACAGCGAGAAGATCATGGTTGCCAGGGGCTTGGGAAGGGAGTGTTGAAGAGGTAAAACACAGGGGAGTTTTTATGGTGGTAAATCTATTCTGCACAATAATGTAATAGTGGATACATGTCACTATGCATTTGTCAAATCCTGTACAATGTTATAGCACAAAATGGGACTTTAACGTATAGAAATTTTTAACAAGTCCTTTAGGAGGTTGTGAGTTCCCAGGATGGAATGCTAAAACTGACAAACCAATCTAACTGTATTCCACATGTACAAAACAGTCTCACTGCTAACAGAGAAAAACAGTGCTAACCTAAATAACTGTGAGAATGACTGGGGTCTGTAAGACTAAAGTCAATATAAACTGTACATAAGCACTGTACTCTAGTTGATAAAGATTTTTCCCACAGGGGTACAGAGTAACCATTTTGGTAACACTATAAATGTATACAGGCACTGAACAATTAAGAAAATGAATGGCAGATGGTGAGAGCCAGGTTTCTCCCTGTGGAATGGGAAGTTATCAACAAGCAAGGGGAGGAGACCCAGATGATACAGGTAGTAATAGATTTGAGTTGGAGACATCAGTATGAACTCACCTTGAGCTTAAGGTAGATACAAATAGTTACATATAGCAATAGTCACAGATATTTGTATGCATACAGGTTAGTATACATGCATATATGTCCTTGCTCTGTCAGCTTAGAGGGCCTAAAAGAAATAACACCCCAGTAACAAAGAGCATGCCTGGCATCCAGATCTTGGTTTCTAATATCATTCTCCAAATAAAAGAACCAGGATCCTTGGAGAAATGGCTGGTTCTTGGGCCAGGGTAAGAAACACATAAGATGAGCATGGAGCATTTTATAGTGCTAGAAAGTGAGAAAGTGCTCTAAAAATAATTTTAAAACACACAGAAAATTAATAGGAGTATGTCAAAGACAGAGGCCAACTAAAAGAGCTCCCAATGGCCAAAACAGGAATGGTTTAAGCAACAAAATAAAGTAGTGCTGGGTTATAACCAAAGTACAGAGTAAGTAACCATGAGTCCAAACTGATATAATCTAATTCTCCCGTGGAAAAGAATTCCAAATAATTTATGTAGATACTCCGCCCTCCCAGAGGGAGAGGTAACTCCCCACTCGTTAAGCCTGGGCTGCATCTAGTGACTTCCTTCCAAAGAGTACAGTGTGGAAAGAGGCAGAAAGAGTGCCTTTATAGTACAGAAATTTGATAAAGACTACCTCAGTCAAGTGGCCAAGGTTAACATCAACAATGATAAGTCATGCTGGTAATATGCACCCTTGACATGATGTGATGAAAATGGTACTTTACCTCTGTGTTCTTCCTCCCCAGAACCAGAATCCCAGTCTAATCACGAGGAAAACATCACACAAATCCCAACGGAGGGACACTCGACAGAATTCCTGACCAGTACTCCTCAAAACTAGCAAGGATATCAGAAACGAGAAAAATCTGAGAAACTGTCACAGGCCAGGGGAACCTAAGGAGACATGACTAATAAACGTAATTGTGGCATTCTGGATGAAATGCTGGAACCGAAAAAGGCATAAACTGAATCAAGCATAGAGTTAATTTTTAAAAATGACTTCTTGATTTGGAAGCTCTTAGCACAGAACCTGCTGCCTGATATACTTGAGATATTAGAACATCATGAGAATGAAGAAGGGAAAAAATTAGGTAGAGGAATAATTTTGGAGGAGAGTTTGGAGGTTATAAATGCTACTGCTACATTCAGATAGAAATATTTATCAGCTCAATAGGCAGTCATTGAAGCCATGCAAAGTATACGATTACTAAAGGGGGCTTCAAAGCATAGAACACAGGAAAATTATTATGTACAAGACAGAGAAGGACTAAGCTGGGAAAGAGACTTAACGGGAAGTGGGAAGATAAGCAAAATAGGATCATCGTTCAAAAACAAAGAGGAAAGTATCTCCTCCAGAAGGATGTTTAGCGTCAAAAGTTTTAATGCTGCACAAGATTGGGACAGATGAAGACTATATATAGTCCCACAGATTTGTTTGTGACCTCAGCTAGGTCAGTTTTAGGAGAGTTGAATTTAGAATAAAACTTGAGGGAGTAAACTCAGTGAGACATGAACCGCTGGGGCAATGAAGGGCAAGGGAGAAACGTGGCACTGTCCCAAGAGGAAATATGTGGTGGCAACATCTTTATTACAACATTTAAGATTTGAGAATTTTGTTAATAATTTGAATTAACAGTAGAAAGGAAGCAATAGAAGATGGGGTAACTGACAGAATGTCTGTAAGGGGCCATGAGAGAAAATGATCCAGTCCCCAACTGATGTAGTTAGCCTTGGAGAGAAAGGTGACCCCTCTTCCTCTAAGACAAGCAAAAAACAAGCAAGGATGAGTACCAATGTAGCCTGCTGCTGATGACATTGATGACGATGATGATGATGGTGATGTTGATGATGGTGATGGTGATGGTGGTGTTGGTGATGGTGATGATGGTGATGGTGATGATGATGGTGATGATGATGGTGATGATGGTGGTGATGATGATGGTGATGATGGTGATGATGATGGTGATGATGGTGACGATGGTGATGGTGATGGTGATGGTGATGGTGGTGATGATGGTGATGATGGTGATGGTGGTGATGGTGATGGTGGTGATGGTGGTGATAGTGATGATGGTGATGGTGGTGATGGTGAAGGTGATGGTGGTGATGGTGATGGTGATGATGATGGTGATGGTGATGGTGATGGTGATGATGGTGATGGTGATGATGGTGATGGTGGTGATGGTGGTGATGATGGTGATGATGATGGTGATGATGGTGATGGTGGTGATAGTGATGGTGGTGATGGTGATGGTGGTGATGGTGATGGTGATGATAGCTGCAGCCAACATTTATCGAGCTATTCCTATGTGCTTTACTTACATTGGATGTTTCACTCATAGCAGAACTCCAGGGGGCAAGTATT
Organism: Rhinolophus ferrumequinum; assembly: GCF_004115265.2. Lineage (NCBI taxonomy): Eukaryota > Metazoa > Chordata > Mammalia > Chiroptera > Rhinolophidae > Rhinolophus > Rhinolophus ferrumequinum. The sequence goes on from NC_046300.1 coordinate 21,240,801, forward strand.
ATTGTTACTTTCATTCTACAGATGAAGAAACTGAATTCAGCTAGGTTAAATAACTTGCCCAAACTCGGATATGGCAGAGCTTTATTGCTCCTAGCACTCTCCTCAAAATATTTCTGACTTCATGCCCCTCCTGGTAGCAGTGGTATGCTTGTATCTTCCAGTATACAAACCTGGGTGTAAGAAGTAAAGGGCACGCTGATCTACCTCTCTTATGCTGTGGAGACTCGTGTGTATCACATGTCATCTCTGAGACTCAGTCTCTCATCTGTGGAATGAAAGACTAGGGCTAGATGAATCGTTTTAGATCGTTTCTACCTCCACCATTCTTTGGTCACTTTTAAAGACCCAGAGAGTCTTGGGAAGAGTGTACTACTTAGCTGTAAAATCTTTCATAGTTCTTAAGGTGAAGAATGTGGCTCATTTAACCCAGGGGTCAGTAAATTGTTTTCTGTAAAGGGCCAGACAGTAATTATGTTCAGGACAAAGAGTGCCTGCCATTCCTAGTCAACCCTGCAATCATAGTAGTGAAAGCAGTCATAGAAAACATATAAGTGAATGAATGTGGTTTCGTTTCAATAAAACAATAAAGTTTTATTGAACTGCAGCCCCAAAATGGGCTGCAGGCTAGATTTGACCCACGGGCTGCAGTTTGCCAAATCCTACAGCTTGGGAGCTGTGGCCATTCATAGCATCTCTCTCTTGTTAACTCAGCGGATGATCTCAGATCAGTCAAACTTGCTTCAGATCAGTAAGCTAGAGACCACAGAAAACAAAGGCATTTACCTTAATGTGACATGAGGAGGCAAAGCTATAAAAGTGATAGTAAAACACTGAAACAGATTTAGGGATATCATACAGAATGGCTAGGCCAGATGTTCTTTCTTTCCAGTGACTATTAAATAAGAAAAAAATGGCATTAAACTGCACCAAGTGTTATTTAAGTTAAGAAAAAAAGAGGGGAAAAAAAGGTGAATGATTGGCTATGAGATGCCATACTGCTCTCTAGAGTAAAGTGGAAGATTAGGCTTCTCTGGGTATCTTGAAGAATCAAATAGATAATGATGTGTTAATAATCATCAGAAATAAGCCCAAACAGGCACTGACTGAAGCCCTCTTCCCTTGGCCTATGAAACTCACGAGGCGCTTAGTCGTGGCAAGCCACCATGGGCACTTGGTTGCATCCATTCAGCCCTTTCTGATGCTCCCCATTTACATCTGAGCCACTGTGCGATTCTGGGAATGCTAAGTCCAACCTCACCTCCAGAGGTAAGCAGGTGACCCAGCCTAAGCCAACCAAGAGTACCAATCGGAATGACTCTCAGGCCCTTTCTAAGAATGAAGGAACAAGGGCATGTTCACCTTGTCTGGACAGGGCGATGTGTGCACAGGAGGCTGGAGCTGCTGGCAGCCATTTGCTACCGGACTCTGGATGATGCTGAAACACCAAGGAGGACAGGCCAAGAGAATCATGAGCAATAAAGTCAGAATCCTAATGACACTGTGGATTCTGGATCAAATATCACTTGAAGCCTGCCCTAGACTTTGGCCTTCAAAAGTTACATGACTGACATATCCGCCTTGTTGTCTAAGCCAGTTCGAGTTGGTTTTACTGCAACGTTCAAAAGAGTGCGTCCGAACTGATCTACAGTCTCTCCCGATTTGTATCTGTAGCATGCCTGAGGCAAGGAGGTGAAATGACTGTTTAAAAGTGGGCCTAACATTTTTATCTACTTCTAAAATATTTTCTTAAACTTTAAATTATTTTGAAAGTGCAATCATCAAATGACCACCTTATCGTCACTGTGGTTCCAACCTATCAGCAACTCATTTCTTCCGCAGCTTCTGAAAGCAAAAGATAGATTAGCTGGAAGTCCTCTGCCCTTTTAATCTGATCAGATATAAATGATTATAATTCAAAGTCCCTCTTGCAAATCAGTTCTGTCTTCAAGTCTCTAAACTTTTACCTCAGATGGCCTCTGAGAAAAGCTACAGAAATGAAGCCATGAACGCACTGTTTCCAGCCTCTAGAGAACTCCATCAAAGGACAAGAAACAAAACATGAGGAATTTTTTATGTGTTAGGGCAGAAGAAGAGAGATTTCTAATTTATTCAGGAATGAGGAGAAGGGGTCAGAAAATTCTAGGTTATGTTTCATTCATTCTTTCCATTCTATTTTTTGTTTCCTCCAGGAATTAAAGTACCACGGGAAATTTTTAGCGTTCAGCATATGGAATACTTCACATGAACCTAAAAACAAGAGCAGGACAACCTATTGACCGTTGTAACATTTCTCCCTTGCTAGCCAGCAGCAAAACAAAGATAATGTATTAACCAGCCTCTCCAATCCATTCATCTTCTAAAGATATGCTGGATTCTTAGCCTGAAAAGATGCACGATGGCGAACATCCATCTTTTACATGTCATTGAAACAAGGCTACTACTTCAAACACAAAGTCGTCTTCTTTCCTTCACTATTACTAAGTAAAACTTTTCCAAATGGCATGCCCTCCTGAAAACTCCAATATACATAGAATAGGACCACTACAAAAATATGCATGTATCTACGTGCCCAGCATATAATCAAGTAGGTCAAATGGAAGCAGATTCAGGGAACCTCAAAGGTACTACATGGATCTTACTTCTTATTTAAGTTATGTTTCTGATGAGCTTTCTTGGGATTCTGTGCCTGTGAGAGAATGTTAAACATTGGAAGGGGAGGGCAAACAGTCTTGAAGTATGAAAAAGTTCTGCTTCTACCTGTCCTGATCTATTCATCCTCCTTCCCGACATACTAAATCTTCCCTCATCTCTTCCAAGGGTAAGTTCATATACAAATGGCACTATTCTCTGGTTCCCATGGGGCTTGAAATCCGATTAGCATTATTCGTGTACTGCTTGTTCCTCCTATGGGAACACAAGAGGGTAAAGTTATAAGTATTACTCTAAGCAAGGAAGGCCAAAGGCCATGGTGCCCTTTCTTAAAAGATATCTGCATACTTGCTTTGAGAAAGAAGAAATAACATTTGCAAATACCCTGCTGGAAATTCCTTTGTAGAGGAATCCTACATGGTTTATATCTTCCTAAATAGATTAAGGAAGAACTTTCTCTTTCCTATCCCAAAGAAAGTTTACAAGAACATCATGGGTCAAAGTCACAATTGGATTAGGTAGGAGTTAAAATTGTTTCCAAAAACCCATACCTCTGACACCAAGAATATTATAAAAGGTCCAGGATACTCCTTCTCTTTTGTTGAAGAGAAGATGGATCAACTCCCTAGAGTCCTGGCTGTGAGACTCCCGTCTGTCCTTTCCTGTCCCAGGTCACTAAGGGACCACACCAACTTCAGGTACTTGGACCGTCAGAATTATTGAAAAGACCCACCTTAGGGAAGAAAGCTGGAAGAATCTGGAGGATTACCCAAATACTTTGTGAGCACTGTCCTTGAGAGTGAATAAGGGACCATGTGGAACTGTTCATTATCCTGAAATTTCCATTCACCCTGCAAGTAATAGAATCAAAAAATGGTCTAGTTCAGAAAGTAGAGGGACCCTAAATCGACCTGTAACTCCTCATGCTAACACCTCTCTTGATTAACCATGTCTCTAACTCCAGTCCTGGTAATGAACATTTACTTTTCAAAACTCTACACCAGTCCAGAACGGAGAACAAATCCTATTCACCCAGTAAAATCTGTGTATGTCTACTTTTTGGAAACTCTTTGTAAGGTCAAATTAACTATTACTGTTACTTCTTTCCCACTATAGAAGAAAAGAATATGCACTACCGTGTTTCCCCCAATATAAGACCTAGCTGGACCATCAGCTCTAATGCGTCTTTTGGAGCAAAAATATAAGACCCGGTATTACATTATAAGATCCGGTCTTATATTAAAATAAGACAGGTATTATATTATGTTATTTTACATTACATTACATTATATTATATTATAAAGACCCGGTCTTATATAATATTATAATAAGACCCAGTCTTATATTAATTTTTGCTCCAAAAGATGCATTAGAGCTGATGGTTCAGCTAGGTCTTATTTTCAGGGAAACACGATAAAACAACTAGAAGTTTTAGAATTTCTTTGCAACCAAAAGTTGATGAAAATAAGGATAATGATGATATTAACTTCTACTGGCCTCACCTGATGACTTGAAGCACCAGCCCACCTTGAAAATCCAAATATATTAACATGGAAATAAAGTTAAGCAGCTCCAAGCAAACTATGCTGGTGGTAGTACTGACATTGAAACTTGGTAGTATTCCGTTGCAGTTGGATAGCTAATTTCCAAAGGATCTGCAAAGAATCCGGTGTAGCAAAGCCATATATTGGGGGTGGGCAGACTTGTAAGCAGGGTATGAAGTGGAGCCAAGTTGAATATTAAACAAGGACATGAACAGTATTATTTTGGGGGTTCACGTGCTGGGAAGCAGAAAGAAGTGGGAAAGGATTTTCCACTACTATGAAAACCACACTGAGCAAAGGAGAGCAACATTCTAGGTGGTTAATCATCTTTATTGACAATCTATGACATAGTCAACACAAGCCAGCTTTTTGGACAGTAAGATTTGGTCTAAAAAATATCGAGGATGTGAAATGATAAAAGAACAAGTAAGTCCTTCTTTATACCTACCACTCACCCACTCCTCCCCTCCTCGCCCTCTCCCATCCCCCCCAATGGCTTTCTACCATCAATGCTTATTTAAAGAGATGGAGGTTAAACATTCAATGGTCAAATCCAGTGACTTCTGCTCTTAAGTAATTTTTTTTTGGCTTATAAAACAATGAACCCAAAGAGATTTCTTTCTCTCTCAATCTCTCTCTCTCTCTCTCTCTCTCTCTCTCTCTCTCTCTCTCTCTCACACACACACACACACACATACACACACACACACAATCCTATTCAACATTATATTCTATATTCATAACACTTCAATTCTTTTGCCTTGGCCCTTATTATCAGTGGGCACACAGCTCTGCTCAACATTTTCCACGTTTTTCCATATAAGTATTCCATATACATATCTGCCATTTTAAATAGCTTTACTTCACATTATTAAAGACATATGGCAACTGCCCCACATATACACATACACACACATATTTGCACATATAACATACCCCTTCTTCTCTTTGCAAAGAATGAAACAACTACAAACAGAAACCTGAAGATAATGAAAAACGATGAGCCCTTCTTTTTCTAGTCTGCATCTACCTCTTCATCCCCACACATGAACCAGGTGTCAAAATGGTTTCTTTACTTGCTCTTATGGAATACAAAGTGGGGCAAGTATGGCCTTTTCCAACCACAGCTCTATGTTAGAGTCTGCAAGGGGATCTTCTAAAGCATATTAATACCTGGGCCTCACACTGAGAGATTCTGATGAAATTGGTTAAGTGGAAAGGGTCTTAAATTTAAAGACAGATGGACTTGCATTTGAGTCCCTTATCTATCACTATGAGTGATATACTCTTGAATAAGTTACTTAAATTCTCTGCCTCAGTCTTCTCATCTGTACAATAGAAATCGTATTACTGAGAAGATCAGAGTTAATATATGCAAAACCCCCAGCACACTCCCTGGCAAGTGGTACACCTCCAAAAACGGCAGATTGTTATTATTAATACTCACAATTCTTCTGGTTTCCTGATAGTAAAATAGAAACCACAGTAAAAGAAAACATTATGCAGCCTTCAAGGATTCTAACATGCTTTAAAAATGCCACGCTATTTAGTAAGTATGCCCATGAAAAATTGTACAGTATCTGAAATAGTACTGTGACATCTTAAAGACATAACACTTTTTAGTGCTAAGCAATGATGTATTCTGACTCTTTTATTTTATCACACATTTCTTTTTATTAAATGTCTTTTTCTAATTTAACACAAATATATTAACTGGCTGGGTTATTACATGACCAATACTTCCAACCACACCAGAGTACAGTAGGAAGCTCTTTAATGTTTATTTAACAGTAGAGCATTACTTATGTATAAATGAAGCCTGAAATGATTTGTCTGTTGTATAATGGTGCTGTTTCTTATGTTTATGTCTCTAAGTTGCACATGACATGATGCTGTATACAAATTTGAGTAGATATATATATAAGCTGGACACATTACGAAGATATTATTAAGTTGTCATGGTCGGATGGTCCTCAGTGGCATCTCATTTGTATGGTGTCTTGCTACCAAATGCCACCAATATAGAATGTGACTGCCAAAATCAAATAAAAACAGGAAGAAGAAATACAGATGCATAGGTGGCAAAAGTCTTTTCTTTTCAGTACGTTGACCTGAATTAGAACCCGGATTTTTTTCTCTACAGCAGTCCCACATTTCTATAAATACTTCCCTCTAGTAGAAGAATTCTAAAGAAAAAGATGCAAAAAGAGGACCACTGGATTCATCATGGTCCTGTCTTCTACAGGATGGCGTCGTCTCCTCCCTTTTCACAGACAAAGTCCCAGCCGTGTTACTAAAAATGAAAGCGAAGAATTCATAAGAATAGAAGGTTTTGCTGGTACATGGAGTAGGAACACTCTGCTCATGGGAAAGAGAGCAAGTGCAATTATTTTCATTCTCAGCCTTCATGTTCCAGATATTGGAAAGAATAAAAGAAGTATTGGAAAAAGTGCCTGGAGGCACCACCCCAAATATTTTAAATTACTATTCTGAACATTCATTAACCATCAAAAATGCGCTATGCTGAACACAGTCTTTGGTAGATATCAATCAAAAGCACATTTTCTCACCAACGAACAGGGGGGACAAAGCCCCAGCTCTGGCATCTTTGTTCCTCCTGATTCTTTTCTCTGGGAAAATATTGCTTTAATTTGCTGTTTGTTCTCATAATGGACTGGTGCCTTTGAGGTCTTTACTGCTTAAAGTGCTCTTAATGTACAGTCAATATACATGTAAAGTTCGTGCTGATTATGTGCAGCTCAAAGGATTTCAAAACATCTCCCTAGAAGCTTTTCCTTTCTCCTCAGAATTCCCGTAAGAGTTTCCTAGAGGCTGATTTTCAACAGAGCACAACAGAGGCTCCTCTCGGAAATGGATTTCCCACAGAAGTGGGCTACATCAAAGGAGAGCTCGCCAAAGTGAGAGGGCCCTCTCTGATATCACTGAGCCGCCACGCAGAAGAACAAAAACAGCTCCTCACAGATATTGGAAATGTTATGCCAGGCATTAATCACTGCTCTTACCCTTTCCTCCTAGGCTTTTGTGGCCACGTTGTCTTTCCTTGCATTTTGGTTTCATTCCTTGCATTTCGTTGGGCTTATTTCTGAGGTCCTGGGCCTTCTCACTCGGAATTCCTGCTAAGTCCAATGGACTCATTTGGTGCATAGCTCTCTTGCTCCCTCCCCGGCAATTGATAGGGTTAACCCTCTAAAATGTCTACACGCCGTGCCATTCCACATGCACTTGTCAGTCTCTGTCTACGCGTGGCTGTCCACAGGGGGTCCACAGGAGCCCCGTCCCATTTCACCCTGCAATGCTCACTCCTTCGGGAAGAGTTCACTGGCATCAATTACCACCTATCGGCTGACGGCCCCAACCCACATCTCCAGCGTAAATCTTCTCAGTCCCTGATACCTAATGTGGGGAATGACTGAGACAGAAAACACATTATCTAACTCAACAGGGTAAACAGCAGGCAGGAAACTCTTTCTCTTACCCAAGTCTGGAAAGTGGCTTCCTAAGGGACAGAGTTATGACCAGAGAGATAAACTATCTGACAAGGGAGATTGGTTTTATAGTTTTAAGTTTTCTTTTCCTAATCGGAATTCATAAACATGGCTTCAAGCTCTGGCTTATGCTGTTAGTGTTTGTAAGTTTCCCATACTTAATACATACACACACACGCACACACACACACACGCACCAGTCATTGTATTTTGCTTCAGAGGTCATTTGGTCTCAAGTCTTGCAACATCAAGACATACTCAAAACATGCACCCACTTACCCTACTGGGAGATCAGGCTTAAAAATAAGAGAAAATCAAAAGGTATTGGGAGCTAGTCTGGATTTCAGATAAAGGAACAGAAATCTGGAAACACTACCCGGATCTCACCCCTACAGCTTTCTTCAAAATAATGGCTATTATAAATCAAAATCATGAACCCAAATACCTGCAGAGGCCCAGGAGCTACGTGATCGATGCTGAGTGACGGTCGTGGGAGCTGAAGAACACACATACCCTTTAGAGGGGGCCACTCAGCTCGAGCACTGTGCTATCTGAAAAACCCTCCACTATCTGATGGTATCCATCTTGGCTTTCGTCCTATTACAAAATACCCTGCATTAGTAACATAATAGAATTCCTAAAAGTTCACCTTTGGTCCAGTGTGTTATAGGATATTAGATCTGGGCAGTCAAGAATAAATTCTAATACCTTCTTCCTCTGGGTTCCAAATAGCCTGTTTCCTCACCTACTTCAGGTCTTTGCACAACTGTCACTTTTCAGGCAGAATTTCCCTGACCTCACTGTTTGAAATTATTAGCCCTTTACTCCCAGCAATTCCCCCTGTCTGCTTTACTCTTCTCCATGGCACTTGCCATCTGACATACTATAATTTTTATTTATGCATTTGTCATTTATGCATTTGCCTCTTCTTTCTAGAACACAATCTTTGTCAGGGTAGAGATTTTTCTTTCCCATTTTTTTCCCCAATGCTCTATCTTGAGTACCTAGATCAGTATCTGACACATATTAGATGCTCAATAATGTGTAGTCAGATAAAAGAATTAATCCTTGAAGACTAGATGTCAAGAGTGACCCACCTGGGTCTTTTAGCTGCTAACGGAAGAATAATACAATACAGGAAGCCAAAAGGTCCACAAGATTAAAACAAACAAAAAAGGAACCCATATACCTATCCTGACAATTAAAGCTCCTCATACACTTCTCTTCATAAAGGCACCAACTTCTCCCTAAGGGATATGTACTGTTATGGTGACACAAGTCAAGAGAATGGAGAATACGGGATTGGGCAATACTGATACAATTTTTGGAACGGTTTTCTTCTTCAAGACATATTTAAGTTACTACCTAGCCTACTACCATGGGACAGCAGGCAGCTTGAAGTCATTACTTGATGTATAAGGTTTGGCAAACCAGACTATCTTCTCTGGAGAACCTTAGGGAGAACCCAGGGCCTACAGGTGGGGAGGAGACCAGAGTGGTATTGAAACACAGTGGAATGAGGGTCAAAATGGGACTACTGGCTTCTAGTCCCACCCAGGCTGTGAACCACATTGCTTGAGTGCTCTGTAAGGTACACACTGTGGTGCATTTATTGCTCACACTATCTCTGAAATCATCATTTAACTTGACAAACTATTTAAGAATACCTACCAGGTGCAAAGCATTGTGCCAGGTGCCATAGGGGAGAGAGCAGAGAATCAAGTCCCTGCCCTCAAAAACCGAGTTATTGTGTGATACATTGAGATTGATGGCCTGTACGAGCCTCTGAGTTTTATCTGCGTCAGGGGACCTATGGTGCAATCCTGGACAGAACTGTGCCTTTCATATCTGCCTTCATTGGCCCCTTTTAAATCTTTATCTATAGTTGCATGTCAAAGGAATGCCAGAGAGAGTTATTCCACCGTCATTTTGTTATAAGAAAGCTATATACTACAATCAGCTCAGGTCTTGCTACCTTTTTGTGACCCCAAGCCTTTCAGAAAAATTAATACAACGACAGACATGCCTCGTTTTATCGCGCTTCACTTTATTTTGCTTCGTAGCTGTTGTGTTGTTTTACAAATGGAAGGCAAGACCCTCCCGCAGCAAAAGGATTATGACTTGCTTTATTGCGATACTTGCTTTATCATGCTAGTCTGAAATGGAATCTGCAGTATCTCCAAAGTTGCCTGTATGCTGCCAAGCACTCCCATGTGTTTCCAAACCATTATATTCACTATGCTACTGAGGTTTCCTCAGTAGCCCAGTAGCTAACCTTCTGTTTTATAGGAATAAGGCATAACACCAACGGTTACTACCTCCCCCAAAATAAGACCACCCACCAAGTAAATCAGGTCACATTCGAAAGAAGTAGCTATTAGAACATTCCAAACCAATACACAAAAGATGAGAGAATGTGAACTAAGAACCATTTTGAACAAAGAGTTGGGTGGGTGGAAAAATGACTGAAAACCGGTTAAATCTGAATTTGTGGACTAGATGCAAAGCTGGAGGCCAGAGTGAGGAAACAAAGCTACCAGGAGTTGTCACAGGTCAGCACCATGTTGTCCTTCACAGGGAAGGTACTGCTTAGAAGGAAGAAGGACATCGCTACAACCCATTCTCCTAGAATATCCTGTGCAGTTTGCAGCACTCAACTTTGCACGTATCAGGAGATGGAAGGAAAAAGGAGGTAAACTTACAAGAGTTGCCTATGATGCGTAGAGAAATGGTTAAAATAATACATACTCCTTAAGCAAATGGGAAGGAGGTGTAGACAGGACTATGTCTGCAAAGAAACCATCAAAAGCCAGAGTATTTGGGAGGTAAGCATCTTCAGTTAACCGCTTCTACGTCAACCCACCAGAGACAAGATTTCTCCTCCAGGTGACGACAAACAAAACAAAACAAAACCAAAAAACCACTAGCATCATTTGGTGGACATGGCAAATCTGAGTACAGTGAGAGAGTGTAGAACTTTTTCTGAAGGGAGAGTTTGACAAAGAAGAGAAGCTGAGGTTTTCTCAGTCAAAGTATCCAATACGAGGTTCTGTTAAAACAGAAGAAACTTCACAATAATCCTCACCCATCGTCTTGTTTGGAGGTGCAGGGAAAGAAAAAAAAAAATAAATCTAATTCCAATAACTTTTCTAAACAGACCGTGAAATTTCAGCCTTATGTTTTTGAAGTACTAAGTAGTTGCTACCTGGCATGTCAATAAAGAATCAGTATCATTTTTAAATTTAATTCCCCCAAAAAGAAAAATTGACCATTTCCTAACAGACACAGGAAGAAATAGTAGCAAGAAAAACGTATGTTAAATGTATTTGTGTGGTAAAGTAATTAAGTAAGAAAAATGGGACAGGGACAAATGGTTCCAGTATTAAAAATTGCTTTTCCAAAACCATACCAAGCAGTATCATAGAATGAGGAACTTAAAAGACTTGACCTTTCTGCTTGACCCATGGCAGAATTAAATTATATCTTTCCCAACCTGATTTCTTCCATGAAATCTATTCTGTTTAGGATGAAGGTCAAGTACCAAGTGAGAATGATTTAGTGCTGCTCTTCAAATCCAATTCCATAATCATACTCTCGTCTCAAAATACCAGCTGGACATCAAAGATGAAAAGAAAACAAAAAAGACACAAAACATTTCAGCCACACTTTCAAGAGTATTATGAAGCTGGAATACGACCATTTCAGATTCTATCATCCTCAAGTACGAAGAGCATTTTCATTCAGCAAATACTAAGCAAACAGGGAGCTGGCGTCACTGGTTTTCAGCATCTCACCTTTGCACACAGAGCAGCACTTCCCATCGTCATCTCGTCTTTTTCAAAAGAACTTGACTTCTTTTGAAAAAAATTGCAGTGCTTACATTAAATTGTTTTATTTCCTTCTCTGCCCATATATAACAGTCACTTGACTCCAGAGAAAATAAAATTCGACAAGCTATGGTATTACTGAAAATACTTCAAAAACAGGCAGGACCAAAATAGCACAGTGGACGAACACAGCAACTGTTTGGTCCTTAATACAAACCTAACAGCAGCTTGGAATGGGAAAAGAAATAATCTTTACTGCTGATTACCTGTGCAATGATGAACCATCATTGTGGATATGGCAAATCTGAGTACAAGATTGAGTCTGGGGTGCGGGTGCACTGGGGTGGTGGGAAGCTGTCATTTAAGTAGTTGTCCTAAAACAAAGTTTAAGCTAGGCAAAAAGACTACGCAAAAGCAATTTTCTCCCCTAGTTCTCTTTCGTACAGCACTTCAGAGGTATACCATACATTAAAAGTATTCTTCATGGATAACTTAGGGTTTTAATTAAATGCTTCTGTAAAGACAAATTAACCAACATAAATTAACTGAGTACCTACTATGTGCTCTGCTTTTTGCTATGGCCTTCACAGAATAATAGAGGAAGGGTTGTTGTGTTTAAGAAATCCACAGTCTAATTAGGGTAATCAGACACCTTTCTGTCAAAAGCTAAATTACTCAGCAAAACAGCAGAATGTAAGTGGTCGTCAGGTAGTACATTACATAGCTTATGGGTTGTGTGATTAAGAACTGGTATGAATTTAAAGGGACAGGATGCCAACAGGAACGGGGCAGAGAGGTGGACCTTGAAATGATGTTAAAAGTTCTGGCAGCTTTAGAGAGGAAGAAAAGGAAAAGTCATATGAACAGAGCCTGAAAGCGGAAAGGCCCATTTGGGAAAGCAAAGACACAGTGCAATTGGCTGGATATGCTCTCTGGAAGATAGTTCAAAGTTGAGGTCTAAGTTCATGCCTTTTCAGATACATATTATGTAGCATACATCGATGAGACTGTCGGCCTAATACCCTTCCACTCATTCTCATGGCAACAGACAAGTTTGCTCACCTCTTCACCCATTGTTTTATAGATTTTCCCTTCTTTTTATCCCTGATAATTTAGTATCATAACCATTTTTCAGTGTACAGATCAGTGGAATTAAGAACATCCATACTGTTGTGCAACCATCTCCAGAAATGAAGATGGTTCTTTTCATCTTGCAAAACTGAAACTCTGCACCCATTATAAAACAACTGCCCAAGACGCCCTTCCGCACCCACTGGCAATCATCATTCTACTTTTCTACTTTCCTTCTTTCTTTTTTTTTTTTTTTAAATCTTTCCTTTCACCCATGCTCCAGCCTCTCTGGTAACCACCATTCTATTTTCTGTTTCTATGAGTTCAGCGTTTTTTCCCCCCTTTTTTAAAAGAGTTCCTCATTTACATGAAATCATGCAGTATTTGTCTTTCTGTGTCTATTTTATTTCACTTAGCATAATACCATCCAGATTCATTCATGCTGTTGCAAATGGTAGGATCTCCTTATAAGGTGGAATAATATTGCATTGTGTGTTATGTAAAATATGTATATTTTTTTATCTCTTCGTCCACTGATGGCCGTTTCAGTTGTTCCCATATCTTGGCTATCATGAATAATACTGCTATGGATATGGGAGTGGTAATTTCTTTGAGTTAGTGACTTTATTTCCTTTGAATATATACTCAGAAGTGGAATCGCTGAATCATACGAGTATGGCAGTTCTCTTTTTAATTTTTTGAGGAACCTCCACAGTTTTCCATAATGGATGTATCACCAAGGGCTCCCTTTTCTCCACATCCTCACTAACACTTATCTTTTGACTTTTTGATAATAGACAGCCTAACACATGTGAGGTGATATCTCATTGTGGTTTTCATTTTCCTTTCCATGGTGATTAGTGATGTTGAGCATCTTTTCATGTACCTGTTGTTCATTTGTATATCTTCACTGGAAAAAGTGTATTCAGTTTCTTTGACCGTTTTTTAATTGGATTTTTTTTTTTTTTTTTTGCTATTTATTTGTAAGAGTTCCTTATATATTTTGGATATTAACATCTTATGAGGTATATGGTTTGCAAATATTTTTCTCCCATTCAATAGGCTCCCTTTTCATTTTGATTATTTCCTATGCTATGTAGAACCTTTTTAGTTTGATGTTATCCCATTTGTCTATTTTTGCTTCTGTTATTTGTGCTTTGAGTGGTTAATTCCAAAAAATCATTGCCAAGACCAATGTCAAAGATCTTTTCCCCTATGTTCCTCTAGGAGTTTTACAGTTTCAGATATTAGTTTAAGTCTAGTCCATTTTGAATTGATTTTTGTGTATGCTATAAGAGCCCAATTTCATTATTATACATGTGGACACTGAGTGTTCCAACTGTACTGCCATGTGCATTCTTGGAACCTTTGTCAAAAATAAGTTGACTGTATATGCATTTGCTTATTTCTGTTCCATTGGTCTAGTGTATGTTTTTATGCTAGTAACATACTGTTTTGATTACTATAGTTTTCCAATATAGTTTGAAATCAGGAAGTGTGATGCCTCCAGCTTCGTTCTTCTTGATCAGGTCTTTTTTCTTTTTTCTTTTTTTTTTTTTTTTTTTAACTATTTGGGGTCTTTTGTGGCTCTATATGAATTTTAAGATTGTTTTTCTGTAAAAAATGCCATTAGAGTTCTGAAAAAGATTAAATTCAATCTGTAGATAGCTTTGGATAGTGTGAATATTTTAACAATATTAATTTCTCTAAATCATGAAATTGGATATCTTTCCATTTATTTGTGTCTTATTCAATTTCTTTCATAAATGTATTATAGTTTTCAATGTATGGGCCTTCTACCTCCTTGATTAAATTTATTCCTAAATACTTTATTCTTTTTGATGCTGTTATAAATGGGATTTTCTTTAATGCTTTTTCAGATAGCTTGTTGTTAATGTATAGAAATGCAACTGATTTCCGTATGTTCATTTTGCATCCTACATTACTTAATTCATTGATTAGTTTTAAGTTTTTTGGTGGAGTTTTCAAGGTTTTCTATATATAAGCTCATATTACCCATAAAAAGAGACAATTTTATTTCTTTCTTTACAATTTGGATGCCTTTTATTTCTTTTTCTTACCTAACTGCTCTGGCCAGGACTTCCTGTATTATGTTGAATAGAATTGGTAAGAGCAGGCACCCTTGTCTTGTTCTTGACCTTAGCGGAAAAGCTTTCAGCTCGTCATCATTGTATATTATGTTAGCTGTGGGCTTGTCATATGTAGTCTTTATTATGTTGAAGTACATTCCTTTGCTATGTAATCTGTTGAGTGTTTATATCATAAAATGAATGGTATGAATTTCTGTTAAATACTTTTTCTGCACCTATCAAAATGATCATATGATTTTTATCCTTCATTTCATTAATGTGGTGTATTACATGTATTGATTTGTGTATATTGAACCACCCTTGTATCCCAGGGATAAATTTCACTTAATCATGGTGTATGATACTTTTAACGAGTTGTTAAGCAGACATTGTTGATTGGCTAAAGTAATAGTTATTCCTAACCCCTACTTGATTATTCTCTCTCACAACAGAGGTTAATGAGCTAGCTTCTTGTTTACCCAGAATCCCTTACAAGTAGAGACATTTGCAGAGGTCCATTGTGGCTGATGATTCATAAAGGGAAGTTGATGTTGGATTCTAAAAAAAGTAAATAAAAGAGACCAAAGGAACAAGAAATTTTACTAACATGCAACCTTTTCTCTTCTTGCTTCCAATATGTATATGATATGTGGACCTCTGACAGCTATCTTATGATGAAAAGGTGACAAACAGAAATATAAAAAGCCTATATAGGGAAGAAAAAGTGAAAAAAATAGAATGCTACAAGGTTCTTAATGATATCATTAAAATAATGGCTCAACCCTAACTCCAGATGTTTTGTTGTAATAGCAAATAAGGGTTAGGCCACTATTCATTTGTACTATTTTGTTACTTGCAGCCCAAAGCATTCCTAATTGACTTACCTGCCCACACCCTCCATGATCCCAAGTCTACAAGGCTGCCTCAGGAGAAGCCATATTTTTCATGATTTTATTCTCAAGCTGTAGTTAACTGTTCCAAGGATGAGGTCTTGACTCAAGTCCCTTCCTGGGATTTTTCAATGAATCTGAGAAGGGAGGTCAACCCTCTCACGTGGCTAAATTTATATAAAAGGTTAAACTTGGGTCATCAGCAGCAATCATTTTTGCAATGAATAGAAAGCCCATCTACAATGAAAAAGGCAATAGTCGATATGCACAGAGAGACATAAATGAAACATGAAAGAAAATTCTGGTGGAATTCAATTCCTTGGTGCCATCTGTTCCTGGGTCCAGCTGCATTTGTGCCCTTTTTACGGTTTAGGGAATCAACCATTCTTTGAATTCCAATAAATCCCCCATTTGTGATTAAACTACTTTTGAGTTAGGTTTCCTTTATTTATCACCCCCAAAATGCAACCTACATAGTTCATTTTGTTCTCAAGAGAACTTTCTTATAAGTTTTCCATTAAACTAATATGAGAAGCAAATATGAATTTTCCATAAGGTCCATATGAATTTTCCATAAGAAAAAAGGTAGAGTTCATCTTTCCTACTAAATCTGGCTGGGAAATGCTATTATTATTACTCTGGTTCAAATCCAAGCTCTACCACTTAGCAGCTCTGTGACCCTGGGTAAGCTATTTAACCTATCTGGATCTCAATTTACCTATCTATAAAATAAGAATGACAATTGTAGCTACCTGACAGTGTTCCTGAGAAACAAGTCAATACATATAAAGAACTTAGCACAATGTAAGGTAATAAGGGTTCAATAAATGTGAGTAATATTCTTGGGCCTAAATCAAAATCCTGGAAATAATGAGATACCTGATCCATGAAAACTAATAAGTAAATTTTCAGCTATAATTCCAACAAATTAATCTTTTCAGCATCTACTATGTACATAGCACTTCATATGGCTTAAATAGTGCCTAATATTAACTCTTAAAATAAACCTATTAAGTAACATTACTATAATCACTCTGGAGGGAAGAAAACCAAAGATTAAAAAAAGTTAAATAATATGTCCACTATGGATTAACTAGAATTTGAACCCAGGTTGTATGAATTACAAAAATCAAGTTTTCCCATGATACCACACAGCCACAGGAAGAAGAATACATTCAATATCGTGGTTCTGTATAATGGAGTAGAACAATTAGAGTGGACTCTCGTCTGACACAGAGTTAGGGTCTAAACTCAGACTTTAGGGCAAAAATTAAATATAGACAGTGTGACCCTCAGGAAAAAATCTTTTAATTCATCTTTACATTTCTAGCACTTGGGTCCTTGAGAACACAAAAGCCAAGAATTGCCTCTTTTAGTTTTTCTTTGTATTTTTTATTTTTAAAAATCTCTGAGGGAGGAAACACGTGGAGATCTGTGGGGAAAAAGGGATGTCTTTTGTAAGCCCTTCTTCTTTTGAATCTGTGTAATTGAATTTGTGCAAGTGGAATATGTGGTGCGACTCCACGGTGGCTGCTACTTCGGAGAGCACAGTCTAAAGGAACAACGTTAGCCACTCTGGATATGATCATTTAACTTCCCTTCTACGTTCAGGAAGGATGAAACAGCTGACTCAAGCCAGGTCAGGAACAGAAAGAAAGAAAAGTACAAATATTTAAATATGCCTATTTCTACAAAATAGTTCAACAATTATTTGCCTTACTACCCAATGAATAGATACTGCTATCACACACCTTCCTGTTGGAATAAATTTTGAGATTCCAGCTAAACATTGTACACTGAACACATGTTGTGATCACTCTGAGTCAAAACCCCGAAATCATAACAGTTGAGAAACAATTTAAGACAAAAAAAGACAAGGAAGTGGGAAAAAATTAAATTTTGAAAGCTGGGGAGCAGATGAAGTTAGCAGACTAGGAGAAATGTGTCAGCAGTGGGGGAACCCCCACTCTAAGAGGATTTGTACTGCTGGCTCCCAAAAAAACAGGATTTGGGGGCAACAGGTCCCAATGAAAGATGTGAGGCAAGCAGAGATTGATGATTGGCCGAAAGTCGAAAAACACTTAAATCCCCCGACCACCTCTACCACTCTACACCCCTCTGTGCTATCACCTTGTCTCACCTCTCTCTCACACACATGCAGACGGTCATCTCCTTGGGGAGGAGTTATAATGGCTCCAGGCCAGCCCTCCCTATTGGGGCTCACATATGTTCACAGGACACACCACACTCTGGATATATCTTTCCACTTAATTTGATTTTTCATTGATCTCAGCAATATTTCCAAAACAGCAAATTCTCCTTCACTGTCACTGTACAAGCAGCTAATTCTCAGCCATTCATTTTGGTCTTCCAAATCACTTTGGGATGTTATCTCTTTTGTTACCCGGCACCCTGGATGAAATAGAATTTAATATTTTAGCTCACATAATCAAACATTATAAATTAAATATTGGTTCTTAAAAACATTATGATACATCTAGAATGGAGGAAGTGTCTGATTTAGTTGGGGATAGGGAAAGAGCTAAGTCCTTATTTTCCAAAGGAGAATGTCAATAGATAATATCAAAAACTGAAAAACAAATCAAGAAATGGCAGAATAAGCGAGTGTTTTGGAAACATGGAGGTAAAACTCAGGAGAAAGAGTTCTAAAAGCTAAAAGTAGTTGACTCTGGAGAGTGGGAATTGAGCTGGGAGGAGAGGCAGAAAAAGTATTACCATCATTCACTGTGAATCTTACACAACTGTATAATTTTTAAAATTGTATGTAACCTTGAAAAAATAAAAGTCAAACAAAAATAAAATACATATGCAGGAATCTGTTTCCTCTCTTAGTTGTTAACTCTATATTCAGTTTTACTTTTACATCCTATCCTCTCCAAAAGTGTGTAATGACCACGTGGCTAAGTCAAGTTAGGATGTCAGAATCATTAACTAGAAGACGCACTTTAAACAAGTCTGAGAAAATCCATATTTAAATATTATAAACTAGGAAACGACACATCAGTCTATAAAGTCATTCCCAAATGGATTCTTTCATACGGAGATCCTCTCATATATCTAAAATGAGTCAATTGATTTTTAAATATGATTTACATTTACCTTTACAGCAATGTATCCATTGAACATAGAAAAGCAGGGCTATAGTCAATCTGCAATTACCACACTAGTACACTTAAGATGATACAATTATGTGAAATTACTACGTTAAGAAAACTTGAAACAGCCGCTGGTTACATTTCAATCAAAATATCCGCTTTTCAAAAATTTTTAAATGAGGGCATCAATCCATTATTAGATCACTTAACACTTATGAGTTAAAATGAGTACTCTGTGAATGATTTTTCTCATGTTTAGAGTAGCTATGAAACATGGATTCACAATTTTTATTAGAAGTGTGATCAGCCCCACCGAGAATTGCTGCAAATAAAAGGCTTTGGTAAAGTTAACTGTTAAAACCTGGCATTCACTGTCAACATCTAGCTATCTGTTTTCCCTCTTATCTACAAAGACTTTCCTCAGATAATGCTTTGTTTGATAACTTCCACAGCCCTTTGTATTCTAGAGTTGTTCAAAACACTCATATTTTTCATTCAATCATAGTGACTTTGGCCTCCTGTGTTTGACACATCATAAGGTTTCAAATTATGTTTTTTTCCACTGCAAGGGAACACATGTATAGAAGTTCATTACATGCACTCACAAGATTTTCGTGTGTATGTGCTTAGATTTGTGGAGGTGTATAAAATTACTGAAAACTGTGGACACATTTCAATTGTGGACACTGCACAATGTCTAGTATGCAGAAAACTCTCAAAACCATGTCTTAAAAATATCATTCCTCCCATGCTTTTAAAAAAGTGAATCATACAATATTAATCTAGTTTTTAGAAAATTATTTCCAGCCTCGATGATTGAAATAATTGGAGTGACTAAAATTAAACTTTTTTCAAATAATGCCAGGATACATTAGAATGATACCACCTTCGTTGCCATTATACCAATGGTTCTATTCAGATACGTTACAATTTTAACTTTTCTTCACATCAGTTAATTCTCAAAACTAAAAGCAGATATATTTTTACAAAGCATTTGTTTTTCAGTTGTCCAACACATGTTTAGGACTATACATTAAATTTATGTATCTCTTTCTTTTCCTTTTTAGAATGCTTTATCTAAGTGTACTGGAGTGTATCATGCTGTAAGAGAAGGTTTACAAAATCAATATCCTAAACAGTGATGAAAATGAATACATCATCAACCCTGAAACCAGGCAATTGTTCCACATTTCCATCATAAACTTGAAGGTAGAGCTGCTATAAATGATTTCATTTGAACTAAAGAAAAATATCAAAATCTGACATTAACTCTCCTACCTGAGAAAGCAGTGCCTTGTAACAAGCATGCAAGGAAATGGCAGAATATCTCACCAGTGTCTCTCAAGTTTGAGGTCCCAGTGAGAAAGCAGCACAGGAGAGTCTCAGCAACGATAAGAAACCCCATTTATCAAGTCATCCTTCCTTATACGGTATCAACAGCATTGGAGGACACAGCACTCCTCAGACAGGCAATGCACTCCAGGCCCCAGCACTGAAACTGGGGGCAAAGAGCTGCAAGAAAATTTGACTGTGGAAGGATAAGGTGTATGGCCCCCTCTGACAGTCCGTGAATGACAGAACCTCTCCTGAGCCTCCCTTCTCACGCAGGAGGCCCACTCGCCCTGAAGTAGGACAACCTGCGAAAGCCCAAAGGGCAAGAATGACCCAACATCAGGAAACACATTAATATAACCCCTCATGTTGATAAACAGAATGATTATATAATATAGAGAGATGCCCAAAAGACATCTGATAAAATCCAGCATCCACTCCTAATTAAAACACGTCTTAAGAAATGGAATAGCAGATACTTCTGTAATATAGTATTCTTAATGGTGCGAGAATAGGAAAATCCCCATTGAAAGAAAGATAAAAAATCAAGGATGATTGCCGGATGTTTCAGTCAATTCAGAATAAGAAAATTGAATGTGGCAAACATTTTTTGGAGGTCGTTTGGTATGCACCAAAAGCCTCAAACACATGCTTTTCACTAACCAATCCAATATCTAAGACTTCACCTTCTGAGGCAAGCAACCAGAGATATGTACAAATGTGTAGGTGCTTATCACAGTAAAAAGAGACAAATATAAACACAAAACCAAAGCAACTGGTGAAGAAATAAATATGTGTATGGATGTGTGTTTGAATGTATATGTATGTTATGGTCCATCTAGCTGTTAAAATACTATGCAGTCATTAAAAATGTTACTCAAACTATATACGGACATGGGTAAATGATTGTGGTATTTTACGTAAAATGAGCTAAAAATAGTATGCTCATTTTACAAAATACCCACTGTATTTTGTTTTTAAAAAGTCTATTCATTTATGCACAGACATACACAGTAAATGGTAAAAAATTATAAGTAATTTATAATTACTTATATAAGTAATTTACAGTCTTTATATTACATAAGCACTATCCAGTCTTTATCTAGAACTAACATGTGTTCCTTGTGAATTCTGAAGAAAGAATAAATATTAAGTGTTTTTAAAACATCACAGCAACTTGGTGTTTGGAAGAGATGGAGAATGGGAGCATTGGAAGGAATGGGTGAACTGTTGTGTACGTATTGTTTTTGTTTAAATAAATTAAATAATTTTTTTAAAAAAAATAAAATAAAAACATTGCAGTAAGGGTCTGTGCCAAGCCAAGGATCTCTGTTCTGCAGGAGAGTTTGGTAAAGTTGTCAATGATAAGGCTTCCTCCAAGTGATACCAACTGAAATACGCGTATAGGTACTGAGGACTCTGTGCTTGGAAATTCCTGGTAACCCAGGGTAGGAAGAATCGGAATATACACAAAAATATACAAGATAATGGCTAGATAATTATGTCACCACCAGAGACAGACCTTGCCAGATATCTGCTAAAGGAGGATGTGATTCTCACTCCAGTGTCAACAACTCCCCCCAAAAAAACAGTGTGAAGGATGGCCTGACAGACTAGGCTGTAGCATATCGGACTGACCAGCTGCTACCCTGCAGGTTCCAAACACGCTCAGCATGGACAAGATTTGTGAAGGGCAAGGTCACCAGAGGTACGTATAAGATGCAAAGCAGTGACGGTGTCTTCGTGTACTCATTCATCTGGACGCAGGCCTTGGGAGAACTACAACCAGAAGCAAAGGGTGAGGGGCTCGAAGGAGGGCTGCAGTGGGGTGTCCAAAAGATTCCCTGGTCACAGTGCAGAGAGCAAAAGCAAGGAAGTGTATTGCACCATAAGCACGGTGAGAGTCAGTCAGGGCCCTGGAGATACAGGCATCACCTACTGGGGAAGATGAAGATGCTTCCAGCAAACACATCTCTCCATGAATAGAAAACAAGGTCACTCTAGCCATGATGGAGATGAATAAGGATGAGTGAGTGCAGTCTGAGAAGAAACCTGCAAAAGAGGTATAAACAAGTGGTGCAAACTGTCCCCAAATGCCTCTTGTCCAGAAAATGGATTGGGTAGTTCAGAAAGTCTCCTCAGAGTTCTATGAAGATCTTAAAGATTTAGACAAATGTATTGACTCTGGAAAATATACATACACACTTTAACTTCTTAGTCCTAGTTCATTGCTTGTTAACGATTTCTAAAAATAGAGTTCTAAGAATAGAGTTCAACCTCTTTAGATTAAAACAAATGGACAAAAGGCGAATACGCTTTCAAACAAGGAAGTTGTATCTGTCAGTTTTTTAAAATGAAGTGACCATTTTTGCATATTGACATACAATTATCCCAAGCAAGTAATCTATAACATGCATAAGTAAACTAGACTTTTTCTACATATTCTTCCATGCATTAAAATTTAAAGTCCTGATATACATGCAACTAATATCAGAGTGTTCTTCTCTATAATGATCTAGGGCAGGGTTTCTCAACATCGGCGTACTAACACGTGGGCTGGCTAATCTTCGTTGCGGGAGACTGTCCTGCTCATTGTATTCTGTTTAGCATCCTCCTGGATTCCATCAGCAGTCTCTACTCTTTCAGTTGTGACAACCAAAATGTCCCTTGGGGGGGGGTGACAAAATTCCCCCATTAAAGAACCACATATCAAGTGGCATTTTGACCACTTACTGGGATATTTCAAAGTCTGGATATTGCAAGTAGTGACTGGGGACTTTATGAATCTCTGTGAGTTCCACAGAATTGAATTTAAAGAGAATAACAACATGCTTTTTAGCTGTCTGCTGTGATTTAACCTAATTTGAGTAAAATTTAAAATTTACCAGAGGGTGTGTTGAAGGGTGAATCTTTTATCACAGAAATAAGATCATCTCATAAATTTTACAGCAAGTTTCAGTCATTCCTTTGTGTCTCCCTGGCTGGCAAGAAAAGTAGGAGTATGGTAAAAAGTAGAAGTATAAAATCCTGTTGCCAACGCAAACCACTTCATAATTAGCAGATTTAGATTATGTTTTAATGGGCGCATATATATATATATATATGTATATATATATAAATATATATGTGTGTGTGTGTGTATATATATGTACATATATATATATATAATATACATATATACACAAACATACACAGAGGGTGCCAAAAAATGTATACCCATTTTAAGAAAGGAAAACTGTATTAAAATTGTAATAGTAAATATATACTGATAACAAAAGATAAATACAAGTCACGTTTGACTTCTGCAATTACAAGAGGTGCTCAAAGTGGTTCTGATCAGCGTCCAGACATTTCTGATTATGGGGAACTACTGCTTGAGCAACATTGACCAAAGTGTCCACTTGTATACATTTTGGGGGCACCCCTGGTATATACATGCCATCAATGGAGTTACCATTACATGTATACAAAAATGTTCTACTTGGAGAAAACAGTCACTGTCGATAAAGAGTTTCTGCCACAAATACTTTAAGTAAATCTATGGAAATGTGTTTAAATCTTGATTCTCTGCTCTAATCTCTACACATATCTCTTAGAGAAAATGGCCTGTCTTTTCTCAGCTCTCACATGGAGTAAACACTTTAGATACCACTTGTCAGACTTTTCTCTGTGAGGAGGACCCTTGCATCATAAAGGCACCAAGCATTAAGGATACATTGATGTGGCACATTGGGTAGAAGCAATAGAAAGTTTAGAAAGCACGAAACTCTATCATACAGAGGAGGTTCCTTTACAAAGCAAGTTAACTTGTTTTTACACTCTAAACATCCAATTCTCATCTATCCAGGAACTTCTAGTTTATTTATTATAATGTTATTAATTATTATTAGTACTTACTTTTATTTAGGGAAACTATTCGTTGCCTTTATTTCAGTTACTTCTTGAATGTTTTCCCTCCCTCCTCCTAAACCCTGAATTCTTATCCTCCAACCTGTAACACTTATTTTTCCACGTACCTCCCTCTCTCAGAACACTTAGACACACTGACAGTAAACGTACTCATCAAACAAAAGCATTTTTAGAGTCCTTCCTAAGAGCGAAGTTCCGGACCAGGTGCTGTGATACAGGAGATGAGTCAATACCGAGGTTCTACCCTTGATAAACCTGGAATATAGTGGTGGATACAGACGACAAAGTCAAGAAATGGTGCCTAAGAGCCCGGAGGCCACCTGAGAAAAGCCTTCCCCGACTCCTCCAGGCAGAGCCAGCAGTCACCCCCTCCTTTGAGCACTAACACTCCAATTATCGGGTGGGCAGCTGAGTACACGCGGCCTCAGGTGTGTGGGCTCCAGGGCCAGCTGCCTGGGGTCAGAACTTCGCTGCACCACTTACTCTGTGAGTGGCTTGAGGCATGTGACTGCACACAAGGTCCACATCTCTTAGGCTGAACCACATTAAACATCTATCCTACAACTGGTCTTGACGTACATCAGTTGCAACAGCAATTTCACATGGTTCAATCTAACATAGCACCACTCCTGGATTTATTGGACGGTTCAAATAAATTAATGCAAGCAAAGCACTTAGAACACACCCGGCCCACGGTGAACATGCAATATAACTTTTTGTTATTATGACTAGTTCTTGATAATTATTTTCCCTCCATGAATTTGAACTTCTTGATTACTAAAACTCTATCACTCACTTCTGAATTTACTCTTATTCTAATTCCAACACCTAGAACAGTACTGGACTCATGGTAAAGGTTTAATAGATGTGTGTTGATGAGAGAGAGAGAGAGAGAGAGAGAGAGAGAGAGAGAGAGAGAGAGAGAAGAGAGAAGAAAGAAATGGAGTAGAGAGGGACTTAAGATCACAGTGCCATGAACCAGAAGGCCAGGAGAATTTGCACAAGGAGATGGCCCTTATATTGGCAAAATTAAAATGTTCAGAAAGAAATAAGGAGAATGTGTTAAATTGAATGAGTGAAAGACTTATCAAAAGAATGGAAAGAATTTGCAAGACGGGCCAGGGCTCCGCTCTGCAAAGTGACTTGTGTGAGCAAAAGACACCTCTCTGGACCACCACAGTTCTGCAGAGGCCTCTATTTACCGTGAAGCACAGTGAGAATTCACAGTCTACTTGCCCAGGACTGGAAGCCTTGGGCAGTGCACATCCTGTACCACCACCCAAGGCAGCCCTGAGGTGGCTTCCTGAGAGGCAGAAGAGGATTTCATTTTTCAAGCAGGTGCTCAGGACCTTATTCTACTTGGTTACATGGCTGCCATAAGCAAATTCTCCCGTCACCACTCCGGGCAGCTGGTCTCCCTTGCCTCTCCACCTCCAGACCTCAAGCCAACGGAACAGCATGGGGTTTGCATCTCAGCTCCGCTGCTTATATGACCTTGGGCAAGTTAAGTGTAATCTCTCTGTGCTTCAGTTTCCCCATCTGGAAAATGGGTATGGTGATACCTGCCTCACTACTGCTGTGAGAAGCAGGTGGAATAATCCTGTGTGAGACCCTCAGCAGAGTGCCAGCTCCCAGGTAATATCCAACAAGGGTTCCCCGTTACCATATACCTGACTAGATGATGCCTGTATTTCCAGTAGGAAACATTTGGCGAGCTAGTTATCAAGATGAAAATAGCTCTTTATGCCCCTTGGGGGTGGGGGGGTTGTACATTCTCACACATTAAATTACCCATTTTATTGAGTACAACAATTTGGTGCTACTTTTTTAGCTACCAAAATACTAATATTAGAACACTTTGGAAAAGCAGAAATTCGGGAAAGCATTTAGATTTTTTTAATATGTTCATAATTGCACAGCCTCTTCTCTTTTATCCTTAGAAGAACCCCAGAGATGGTTAGAACTGTCTTCCCCAATTTACAAATGGAGAAACTGAGGGACACAGACACAGAGGGACCAGTTGGAAGGCACAGAAATACAGCAGTAGAGCTGACCAGAACAGATCAGGGTGTGAGGGATCTGGAGCTTATATGATGGAGAACCAAGAAGAATCCAATGTTACAAACACAAAATTAGGTACAGCACTTTGGAAGGCTCCTGTGCAAAGGAGAGGCCTGAAGCTTTCAACTTTATTCACTGCAAGACAATTCACTGCAAGACAATAATCTATGGCACTCAAATTCAATGTTTACAGAGTGTGTGGGGCCCTGTGCTAAATGCTTTACTGGACATAATTCTGGAAGTAACCTCCCACCATCCCTAGCTTCATGCGTCCCAACTTCCCAACTCCATGACAACAAACCCTGGGTATGATGGTTAGTTTTACATGTCAGTGTGGCTAGGCTACAGTATCCAGTTACTTAACCAAACACTGATCTGCATACTGTCGTGAAAGTATTAGGTAGACATGCTTAAATTCTCCAATCAGTGGACCATAAAGAAATCACCCTAGATAATGTGGGTGGGCCTCATCCAATCAATTGAAGGCCTTCAAAGCAAAAAACAGAGGCTTCCCCGAGAGGAAATTCTGCCTCCAAACTGTACCAGAATCCTGCCTGAATTTCCAACCTTCTGACCTGCCCTGCAGCCTTGCCAGCACCACAACTGCATGAGCCAATTCCTTAAAATAAATCACACACACACACACACAATCATATATATATGTATAACCGTTTTTTATATTTATAAATATATATATAGGTATAAGTGTTATATAAATATACAGACACATATCTCCTACTGCTGCTGTTTTGCTGGAACACCCCGACTGATACACAGGGCCCAGCCCTCCTCAGGGGCTGCGTATGGTCAGCTCTCAGCTGGCTGTTTAGTACATGGCCATACATGTCACAGCTCAGGGCCAGCACCAGGCTCCGGGGAAAGACGCTGGGACTCTGTTCCAAGAACAAGCACCGCTGCCCCCTTTCTCATCACCTCATCCTCATGGTTCCTTAGTCTCATGCTTCCCAACCTCCCAACACCTTGACTGTCCCTACCCACTTGTGGTAGAGGCCCACGGGGAATAATTCTAAAACAGGACAATCCAGGCCTTTGCTCTGTGTACAACCCCACTAACTCAGAAGTCACACACTTTCAAGAGGAGGGCTGAAACCCACTGCAGAAGTGCTTTCTATAACCCACATTGTTTTAAAAGAATGTGAGCCAACACTTACAAATTCACTGGGTTTCACATTAAAAACTAGCTTTTCCAGTTTCCTTCAAAAATATCAGAATATCTGGAAATGCACTGGAGTTTTACGAGCTGGTGCTTCTGTCCATCTTTATCTCCACTGTGTCCACTTTTATCATACCAGCCTCCTTCTTTTATTAAAGTTGCCCACTTGAACTAATAATTCATTAGTTTTGTGTGTGAGTGTGTGTGTGTGTGTGTGTGTGTGTGTGTGTGTGTGTGTGTTTCTGGGGAGGAGCACAAAAAAGGGCACTTGAAATCCCACCAGCAGCCAAAGGAGAAGCAAGGTTAGTTGCATGAAGCCATTGGCCTGTGGCTGGACAGCGGCACCTGGGGAAGGCTGGGCCCCGTTCTCCTCCATCTTAGTATGTACTCTTCACATCCCAGCAGGAGCTCAATGAGGGCTTGGCTGATTTGCAGCCTCCTACTTTCCAGCCCATTCATTAGTCATTAGCAGAGCCAAACAGGAGATGTGCAGAGAAAAGACATAAACTATTCATTTTTTCTAATCGTTAGCAGTTCTCTCAACAGATTCAATGGGAGCATGAAATGAAAAATCTTGGCTGAGAGGGCAATTAAGGGTTACGTGGAACCTTTACTTTTAAATTCCTTCCAGCTCACCTCGGTATAGATGCTGCTAAAAAAAAAAAAAAAAAATGTCATTAGGAGGAGATGCTTTTAAAGTAAATGTTCTAGTAGAGAGAAAAGGACTATAATGAATTATCTATATGATTATGAAACCACCTGTAAATAACAGCAAAGTGCTCTGAAGTGTAGAGTAGCTCATAGGGCTGGGCGACAGAAGAGGAAGCTGGTTTTCACATTACGGTAGACCTACACTTTAGACTACAGGCTTAACAAAACAGGGCATTTATTTACTCTTCCTGTTCCCTCTCTGCTTTTGGTAATCACGGAACACAGTGATGGAATCCTGAATTTCCTGACATGGCCACTACCTGACTATATGGCGCCTGTACACAAATTAGATAAAGACGTCCCTTCTGAGCAGGAGAGTTAGTACATGGTGCCTGTCTGTGGGGGAGAAAAGCCCCATGGACACTTGGATTGGCCAGTGGACAGCACTGTTGTGCCAGAGAGAGAAAAATACAGCCCTACCTTTGATTACACAGAGCCCCTTGCCAGGGCACATAGCTAACTGAGCAGAACGCGGGCTGCATTCCAGTGTCAAGCTGTCTTCCTGTCTGGATGCTCCATACAATGCCAAAATGGCACAACTGTATTCAGTAGTCCCACCTGAAGGATAAAATAGTATAGTTTCGTATCTATAAATAAGATACAGAAAAAGGAAGGAAAAAGAAAAGTAAATTCTTTAGCTGTTTAGGAGCTAAACATATTTTACGACAGATCTGGCCACTAAAATCATTTATTCATCTGTTTACTAAACAAACAATGACTGAGCAGCTAATATGTGCTGCTTAATGAGGATTCAAAGGCGTTTCAGGCACAATCCCTCAAGATACCAAGGGAAAGGCTATGTCAACAAGAGCTTTGCAGGTGTAATAATTTCTGAAGAACATTTGGAAGGTGGGATTACTGGCGGGTGGCAACGGGGCTGACGTTTAGGCACCTGATGCTTAGACTTCACACCTAAAGGAATTTCTGAAGGTTCCCCCTCATATGCCGCATAGGAGGCACCACATTGAAAAATGGGAATAAAAACCAATAGATCCAGTTTTTGCAGTCACCTATTTCCTTAGAAAGCCCAGAGGAAGACAGCTAATTTAAAAAGAGGTAGGCACTGAAGTCCAGGATTACATGATGAAAAATGTTCCCTAGAATCAGTGCGACTGGCTCTATTAGTAAACAGAAAAGATTCATTTCTGCTTCTTGCAGCATAGCAAACCAGACAGAGAAGGTTTCAGTCTATAGCATGAACGCAAGGGAGAAAATAGTTTGAAAATATCTTTAAGGGTTCAATCCTGTATTTTTCATTACTAAAAATAATCTCACAAACCACAAATTGGCTTCTTACTCACTGTTCTGAAAAATTCTCCAGATACCAAGGGGTAACTAGCTCTCATTACGTTCTATCTTCCTTCTCAAACATTAATCCTGTGAGAATTATAAGGGGATCTTTAATAATAATAATAATAATAATAATAATAATAATAATAATAATAATAAACAACAATGGTTATTAGCCACTTGCTATATGCCAAGCATTCTTCTAGCTGTTTTGCTACACCTATCAACGTTCTTAACGCTTACAACATCTCTTCTTCCTGAGAAGGAAAATGGGGTGCAGAGACTTTAAATAATTTGCCCAGAATCACAGAGATAATTAATGGTGAAGCTGGGATTTGAATCAAGGCTGTCTGGCTCCAGCCTTTGGGCTGTCAACCACTACACTTTCCTGCTTCTATAATAATCATAATCATCCTCCTTTACGTACTACATTGACTTGTAATTATTGGCTTGGGGGCCCAACTCCCTCATGACATCATGTGCTCCTTGAGGACAAAGACTCTCCACTCATTAGTCCAGGGCCTGCTACATCTTAGGCATCCAAAAAATATTTGCTAAATAAATGAAAGAATTGGACTTACGGTTCTGTGTAGCTCCAACTGAAAGAACTTACCACATATACCACAGGAAACAGACAAAACTAAGTGAAACACAGAAGTTGGGAGAAAAGAACATTCTAAGTGGACAAAATCGGATGGTTGACGAGTCTTGTCCAATCTCCCAAGGCGTTTAAGAAGGCTCATTTCTGGGTTGACACTGCTCCCACAGGCAGCAGGAGGCTGACAGTTGAGAATGGGGCAAAATCACTCACACAGACAGACCCAGAGTTACAGGGAAGAGGGGCAGGCAGGGAAGCGACAAGCTAGTCCAACCACCGTGCAATGCAAGCCCAGCTAATGGACACGTCCCTCTTCCAGTACGTTGGGGAGCATCGCAAGATGCCTGCAAGGATCTAATTTTACAAAAGACGTGTGTGTGTGTGTGTGTGTGTGTGTGTGTGTGTGTGTGTGGTTAGAGGTGGGGAGGTAGAGGCAGGGAGAATGAATAGCAGCCTTTATAAGGCGTGGGCTGTAAATGAATGTGGCTGAAACACTGAAAATAGAATACAAAAGTTAACCACAGTACCCTGACAAAGAAACCCAAAGGAACAATTCAGAGAAGTACAGAGAACACAATCAAAATCAGTTAGTGCTATCAAAACACAATCACAAACCACTTATGCTAATACAAAATTTTTTCCTGTTTTGCTCTTACAGAAACCAGATATTAAAAAAAAAAAATCTAAAACTTAGCTTTTTTTCTTTACTATATGAAGAGAAGGTAGCTTATAAAGGAAAGAAATGCAATATCCTCTCCGTGTAAAATCAAGTAGAATGTACCTAACATTTAATGAAACCTAATTTCGGTCATCACTGTTTCACCTACAAACTCCAGGATTCCTTAATACAAGACCTAAGTGTGGTGATTTCTCCAAAGTTCCACTGGGAGATACCAGAACAGCAGCCAGCCATGGCTTCTGGTTGGGGACTTGCCCCTTATCTACATAACCACCACCTGTTACCAGTGTTTTTCCAGCCACTCTTGCCACCAAACCATTCCTTCCCCAAACAATAGCTAGCGTCAATGTTCAAATATTCATCAATCTAATTCATGCAATTCTTGTTTAAATAACCCCATTGCATTGACAATAAAAACTCTTACACCTATCTTCAAGGCCATATATAACCTGGATCTTGCATGTCTCACTCCTCATTTAATATTTCTCACTGTCCCCTAGACTACTGGTGCCCTTTCTGTCATTCAAACACTCTTAGGAAGTTCACACCAGCTTCTTCTTCACACAATGGCATGTCCTCACGAGATCTTTTCCTCACTCTTTTCTTCTTACCATTCAAATGTCACCTCCACAAGAGTTCTCCCTGACCATTCATTCTCTGTTATCCCATCACCCTGTTTTACTTTCTATTTAATACTTTTATTTTCAACCTTTCAAATGATCTTGCTCTCTGACCAGTGTATTTATTATTGTTTTACCCATCAGGCTCCAAGCAGAAAATCGAAACTACAAACCAACTGGGCAGTTGGAGGATCACTCACCAAAGGGGTTATGTACAGAAGTGGAGGCTGAGTGTGGGGAAAGCACAGAGACACTCCAGTCCCCAGGGCCTTGGAACCAGGAGGGACACTAGCAGCCCTGGGCCTGGAGGGGTAGGGCAGGGAGCAGAAGCAGGCACATAGAGAAGGAAAGGGTTTTGTATTCCACGGAGCCCCTGGTAGGAGCTGTGACCTTCAGACGCTAATTCAGCCAACCCACAAAGACTCCAAAGAGAGAAAGCTAGAGAAGAAAGGCCCCAAGTCCGCCATCCCTCGCCCTCTGATCTGCAGCAGCAGCGCCCCATTTCCCAAGTTCAACAAGAAGAGGCACGGAATCTACGGATAAAGGCTAGGGCTCAGCACTTTCTTTCTAGAAAGAGTCAGATAGTGAACATTTCAGGCTTTTCAAGCCATAGAGTCTGTTTGACAACTCCTGAGACCTGCTGCTTTTGAGCAGAAAGCAGCCATAAGAAATAAGTAAGTAAATGGGTGTGCCTGTGTGCCAGTAAGACTTTGTTTACAGACACTGAAATTTGAATTTCACGTGTCATGAAATATTACTCTTCTCTAGATTTTTTTTTCAGCCATTTAAAACGAAAAAAATTACTCAGCTCACAGGCCATACATAAATAGATACCCAGCCATATTTGGCCTGTGATCCACAGTTTGCTAGCCCCTCATGGAAACCACTCAGGTCAGCCTCCCAGGACTCAGATTGGAGCTGAGAAGGACAGATGTCAGATCTGAAGTAGCAAACAGAAAACAGGCAGTACCTCTCTCTTCCCACAACTGAACATAAGTACCAGGAAAGCAGTGATCTTGCTGGATCCTCACCACTTTGTATGAGGACTGGAATATAGAAAATGCTCAATAAAAAATTTTTGAATGCCTCATCACGTGAAGTTTCCAGCGATTAGTCTTTATGTGGTGAAAATCGTGATAACTATGGAGAGTCCTTGAAGCCTTACTAAATTTGCATTCCCTGAAAACATTTCTAGGGCATTATCATGTGGCATTTCAGCTTTTATTAAACGACGAAATGAATCGTGCAGTGGCTCCGTAGTCCTCAAATGATCTAAAGGAGGGAAGGGGTGCAGGTGTTACAGGGATGTGCATCCTCTCCTTATCTATTGCCCAGTGTTAGGACCCCAGGGCACTTCATCTAAAGTCTAATTCAGTAAGAAATGATACAAAGGAAGAAATAAAATATTTTCCTTTGCCTGAAGCCGAAGGCAGCTCTGGGACTAAGCCTGAGGGAATCTGTATGCTTGCCTATCGATTCGTCTTCTAATCAAAATGAATAAATGTGCCCACTCAGGCTGCAGCTAGACAAAGAATGATGGGGAGATCCTGGACAAGTTCAGGCCTTCCTGCTTTTAACACAAGAGTAGCCTTGGTCCTGGGCATGTGGCTGCTTTCAGGAGCTGGGAGAAGGCTATTGTTATTTAGTGCCACTCAGTGAAAACCCTACTACATTTGTACTTCTGTGTCCAGTTTTCACGGCAAGGTATTGTGCTGAGACGCAATAAGGATATCCTTCATCAATGAAGAGGAGAAGATGAGATGTGCCTTGACTTACACACCACAGTAAACACTAAGGACTTTTACTACTGATTATAACAATAATAGCTAATGTTTTATAGCACATATGTGCCATGTAGTGTTTTCAGAGCTGTACCTATATTTATCCATTTCATCCTCTCATCAAACGTAGGAGATAGGAACAATTATTATTCCTACTTTATAAATCGGAGAACTGAGGCACAGAGGGGAAAGTAACTTCCCAAGGTCATTCAGCTAATAAGCAGCAAGCAAGCCATCTGAGCCCAGGGAGTCTGGCTCTTAACAACAACACTATTCTATGTCGCCACTAAAGAAGCAATCCACTAAAATCTCTGCCCACAAAATGCATGTAGTTCAAAGTCGACAAGGAAATGATATCAGTCATGGACTCAAAGTGTCTAGCGCCAAGAATCAACACAAGAATCTTGGTAAACTGAAAGCTAGGCTCAGAGATTATACATTATGTCATCACAGCATTACCCTCAGGCTGCATGCAGTTTTACCAGGGTGCGTGCAGGGTCTACCATGCGTCCCAGAAGGATGCCAGGTGCCTCTGGGAATTCAAGCAGAATATGACAAGGGCCCAAGAAGAGGAATAACACATGTGAAACAACTATAGCATTCAAGACCAAAAAAGATCATCAAATGTCAAGTACAGTACTTGCTGACATTTCCTTTTTGAAAATGAGCCCTTAGCACCAGGCAGCATCAAAGAAGTTTTCCATTAGGAAAATTTTGAATAAAATCGTTCCCAGATAGGACAATCAAGACTCACACAATTGAAAATCCACACCGACACTTACGAAATACTCATGTTTGTATTTTAATAAAGCCCACTGACTTTTGATGATGTTTGGTAATAAGCCTACAGGAGCAAATTGAGGAAGGAAAAAAAAAACATTGAAACTAATGTTATGCAGCAGTATATATCCATCCATAGGACCAAAATTATTAGAAAACTGGCCTTATTTTTATAGTAACCCAAGTTAATTAATTCAACTCTTTAACATCAAATTGCATCCTCAGTTCCCTCTACCGGGTCAGAGAGGTGTTTCTGAGGAAGCTGGCCAGAGAGGAGGGTTTTAGATGAGGGCAGACACAAGAAAGAGTCTCAGAGTGTTCTCTCTCTCTCTCTCTTCCTCTCTCTCTCTCTCTCTCTCTCTCTCTCTCTCTCTCTCTCTCTCTCTCTCTCAATTGACAGGTGTGTATACATACAGAACCACTAAAGGAAATGATCTCCTTGGAATGAAGAGGGCAAGAGACGTGCGCTGTTAGGTTCGTCTACTGCTTGGGTCTCAAGAGGACTAGGTATTTACACAGAGTGGGCCTGGCTGTTTGAGTGGCTCCATACAGAGGACCTTCCTTTGAACCAGGAAGCCTCTAATAGCCACCTCCAAGCTACCTTATTCCAAGTAAGGAATAAGGAACTCCAAGTTCCTTATTTTTCTTGTCATAACATTAGCCAGAATTATACCTTTGTCCAGGAGAGAGGAAAAATCTGGGTTACAGAACTCCAGCGAAGCCATGCCTTTCTGTTTGTGGCATCTTTCTTCATATCCACTCACCCACCCTTCCATCCACCCTATAGATTCTGATGATGATAAAATGGGCTCCAGCTCCCTTCCTCCTGACCTCTAGAAAGCCTAGTATCCTCCAGAGATTTCCTTCAAATCCTTGGGGATTTTTGCCTCAAGGTCACTATGGATCCACCAGACTTCTTCTATGTCTCACATGAGACTTTCCCTCATGTGATATCTCTCGGCTCTGTGCCAGCCCAGTCATGGGTTTCAGACACTATGATACCCCGAGCTATGCACTAGCATGTGTGGTAGACTTTACTTGCGACTTTAAAAGGTAGCTATTCACATAACATAAAATCAAGTATGAGACTTTTTCATATTAAAAGATCCCTCGGCCAACCTAACACTGGGAATTTCTCCCTGGCCTCCTTTCTTTATAAGATCTATCCTTCTGCCATATAGTCTGTCTCATTCACTTCCTTCTGCCAACTCCTCTCCCTTCTTTCTTTCATTCACGGCTCCCCATATCATTTTTGTTCACTGCATGCACAAATACATTTATCTATTTGTTTAATATTTTTCTTACAGATCTTGTCTACAAGGCTTCATCTTTCCCTAGGTATTTCCTAAACAAAAACGATTTCCACACTATACGAACTTTGGTATCAACTATTAAAATGATGACTTTTTTTTTCATCTTCTACAAATTATCATACTCATATACATATGCGTAAACACAGTGTTCTGAAAAAGGATATATAATTATTTTAACAACGTATTAGATTTACATTTAATTTAACATATACAGAAATGTGGCATAAATAGTCGTTTTTGTACTAGATATATATCATATTCTTCCCAACATGACAAGGCTCAGTTTGTTCACAGGAAAATAAATAGCCGACGTTCCATATTAACAGGAATTTGTTCTTTACACCAGTTCTGCAAAATTCACTTGTATAACTGTTTCAGAAAGAGGCTTGCTGCTGCTGAGATCAGGTCTAAATTCTAGAACAACCTTCCTTCTGTGGGTGCACTGCCTCTGTGAATTTCCTGAAATAGCAGTCCTTTTGCCCTAGTTCTCATGGGCCTCTGATGGCAGAGGCATCTTGAGAGCTCTGAGTCTGGGGCAACCCCTTTCCATCAACTGCTCAATTACATGAATGACTCCCCATGTGACTTTAAACACAAAGTTAACCATGACATATCCTACGAGTAAAAGATGTCTTCCCACCCAAGGGATCATGCCTTCTGCCCTTCTGAGATATGCCATCTCTCAGCAGGGTTTTTGATCCATCTGCAACAAGTATTTAAAGGTCCAGAGCTCTGCACTAGGGTTATAGAAATTATGACAATTCTGGCTCACAAGGAAAAAACAAGCAAATGAATAGTGTTATTCAGGAGCAAAGATATATACACATTAAATACTTTTTTACCTAAATAATAACACATTTTGTGGCATAAGCTGTTCTTTTTAAATATGTATTTACAACAAATAATCTTCAGTTAATTATAACACAGTGAACTTGTTTATTAGAAGCATATAGCACCTCTTGCCAAAATAAAACAAAATAAAATAAAATAAAAATTAAGAATTAGCAGAATCCAAAATGTTCCCAGTGTTACTACTACTGACAAAGTAGGCGAACAAGGAGAAAATCCAACATGGTAGCAATAATTATAGCAGCACAGTTGGGCCCAAGAGCAAAAAAGAATTGAATATTATAAAATTATTTTTACTGGCCCTATGCATGGGCTGAACTCCAGGTTCATAATGATAAAGCCAAAATAAAATATGCTCATGCACTCACTCCAGTATGCCTATGTGAGACATAAAATGGCCTCTCTATTTCCAATTTCCAGGGGGAACAGCATCTGATATGTATTAGGTATTTTATCAGAGACATAAACTAAGCATGACAACTGACTTCAACTATGTAATTTCCTAAGAGTTCTGGGATTTGACATAAGGAATTTTCCTTTTTAGCATGGGAAATACAGTTCAGTAAAAGAGAAACCAATTTGTTAATCAACAGGCCTGAGTCTTCTTATTATTTAAACAGACTCTAAAAACACCTAAATAGATGCTAAATATATCTATGCAGATGGTCTCATTCAGTCCCCAAATCTCAAGAGAGAAAACTCTAGCCCATTCATGGAAATTTTTTCTCCTACACAGTGAGGGAAATATGACATTGAATGCATTTGGTCTTTTAAAAAGAATACCACTGATATTTGTATAAGAAGTAATTTAAGAAAATTAAGTTATAATGGTGGTGGAATGGAATGGGGTATATAAACAAAATTCTGCATTTTTTTATTGGCAAAAATCCACAGAATTCTTGACTTGGATAATTATAAAATATCCAACACTATCTATAATAGTGGAGTCCTTCCCAGTACTATTAACCTCAACAGAACTTCTAAAATTGACATAACTTTAGGGATGGTTTTTCAATCATTCCATGTATGATTTTTAACATAGTCACTGAAAGATCACAAGATTTTAAAAATTCAAGGAAATCAAAGAGGCAGAGTAGATAATCACTGTATCTGCATTCTTCCCTGAACACATTAAAATTACAACTAAATTACAGAACAAACAACCTGGAGAACCATCTGAAGTCTAGCCTAATAGAAGTCCTATAACTAAAAATATAAAGAAACCACGTCAGGACTGGTAGAAGGGACAGAGAGATGCAGAACAGGCCCCACACCAGCAGGTGACACTTGAAAATCAGGAAGGGTATCTGGACAGTCTTGGTTGCCCCCAGAGGAGCGAGGGACCCCAACCCTCCTAAACCAAGTTCCACAGCCCAGGGTACTAGTGCCAAGAAGAGGAGCCCCCACGACATCTGGCTGTGAAAAAGAGTGGGATTTGATGGACAGGGTGGCATAGAAGGCTGAGGGAAACCCAGACGCCCTCTTAACTGGCCTGAGCACAGACTCACTTGCAGGCAGGCACTCACCTTGAGCTCCAGCGAAGGGACAATGACTCCAGGGGCCTTGGAAACACACACACAGGGGCAGACTGAGGTGCTTGGCTTTGTGGGGGGGGAGGGATGAATGGAGGACAGTCAGCATTTCCTGGAGAGGGGTCCATCTTCAGTGTGGTCAGCAGGCAGGCGTCATCTTTCCTGTATTGAGCCCACCCCCACATAGCCAAATCTGAATCTGATTGGCCTGGTGAGCTCAGCCGCTCTGCCCTGCTGACTCACTGGGACCCCACCCCACCCAACTTCCCTAACACCAGAGGCAATTCTCTGAGAGTAGCCAGCTCTTCCCACATTGCACTCTTTCTTGAAAACCTATCAAAGTCCACAGGACCCAGGTGGGTGGCAGCTGGCCTCAATATATTCTGAGACTTTTACTGAGTCACTCCAGGCTTAGCACTGGCACCAAACCAGAATCAACATTAATCTGTTGACCACAATTCTTCCCACTCTAGTAACTCCCTGAGACCTTGCCTCACCTAACTCATGTACCACAGCAGGCTTTATCAAGGACTGAACCTGAAGGTAACCAGCAGGTGGCAGCAGGCCATGGGTAGTCCTGGCTTTTTGTGGAATTACCCCAGGCCAGGTACTGGTGGCAGCCATCCTCAGATCCTGTGTGGCATCTCCCTCATGCCTCTAGGGTTAGCACAGGCAGCAAACAACCATGAATTGTTTTGTAGCTCCTACCAGACAGTCTCTGGCTGGTCACAGGCAGTAGCTGACCTGGGTCTGTACCAGAGCCCCTCCCATGAAGCCCCAGAACCAACATATGAGGAGGATGGCTTCAGACCACAGCAGAGCACCACCCAATTAGCACCACAGACTCAACAGGCATCAGAGCCTGCTGGGGAGAGTCTGGCTCAGTAGGGTAAGACTCCTGCACAGCAGCCCATAATCTGTGAATGTGGCCAAATACAACAGCCAGTCAGCCTAAGGGTCAGTTGCACCCACTGGTGTGCGAAGAGCAATGAAGTCTCAACTATAGCAGGAGGGCACACACAACCCACACAAGGGACACTCCTGGAGCAACTGGTGAAGGTGACCGAGGAGACTGTGCCATTGGGCACCTACTACAGAAGGTCACCCAGCCAAGACCGGGGGATGTAGCAGATCTACCCAATAGATAGAAAAAACACAGAGAGGAAGCCAAAATGAGGAAAGAAAGAAACCCACCTCAAATGAAAGAACAAGAGAAAAGTCTAGAAAAAGAACTAAATGAAATGGAGGCAAGCAAACTTCCAAAGACAGAGTTCAAAACAATGGTTATAAGGATGCTCAGAGAACTTACTGAGAACGTCAACAGAGAGATTTCAATCATAAAAAAGAACATAGAAACCATACCAAAACAAAAAACAAAAACAAAAAAACAGAAGTGAAGAATGGAATAACTGAAATGAAGAATGCCCCAGCAGACCAGATGAAGCAGAGGACTGAATCAGAGATTTGGAAGACAAGGTAGTAGAAAACACCCAATTGGAACAGCAGAAAGAAAAAATAAAAAATCCAAAAAAATGAAGATAGTTTAAGAGACCTCTTGGACACCATCAATTGTAACAACATTTGCATCATAGGGTACCAGAAGGAGAAGAGAGAAAGCAAGAGATTAAGAACCTATTTAAAGAAATAATGACTGGAGGGGGCCAGATGACTCAATTGGTTAGAGCGTGAGCTCTGAACAACAGGGTTGTGGGTTCGATTCCCACATGTGCCAGTGAGCTGTGCCCTCCACAACTAGATTGAAGACAACGAGCTGCCGCTGAGCTTCCGGCAGTTGGTTAGAATGTGAGCTCTCAACAAGGTTGCCAGTTCAATTCCTGCATGGGATGGTGGGCTGCGCCCCTTGCAACTAAAGATTGCAAACGGCAACTGGATTCGGAGCTGAGCTGCGCCCTCCATAACTAGATTGAAGGACAACGACTTCAATCTAGGAGCTGATGGGCCCTGGAGAAACACACTGTTCCCCAATATTCCCCAATTGAAAAAAGAAAAAAAAAAAAGAATGACTGAAAACTTTCCTAACCTGGTGAAGGAAATAGACATACAAGTATAGGAAGCAGAGAGAATCCCAAATAGAATGAATCCAAACAGGCCCACACCTAGACACATCATAATTAAAATGGCAACGGTTAAAGACAAAGAGAATCCTAAAAGCAGCAAGACGAAAGCAACCAGTAACTTATAAAGAAACTCCCATAAGACTATCAGCTGATTTCTCAACAGAAACTTTGCAGGCCAGAAGGAATTGGCATAAAATATTCAACGTGATGAAAAGTAAGGACCTACAATCAAGACTACTCTACCCAGCAAGGCTATCATTTAAAATTGAAGGACAGATAAAGAGCTTCCCAGAAAAGAAAAGCTAAAGGAGTTCATCACCACCAAAACAGTATTACAAGGAATGTCAAAGGGACTTTTGTAAGATAGGGGGAAAAATTATGAACAATAAAATAGCAATAGCTACATATCTGTCAACAATTACTTTCAATGTAAATGGATTAAATTCTCTAATCAAAAGACATAGGAGGGATGAATGGATAAAAAAAACAAAACCTTTACATATGCTGCCTACAAGAGGTTCACTTCAAATTGACACACACAGACGAAAAATAATGGGATGGAAAAAGATTTTTCATGAAAATGGAAACAAACAAACAAACAAAAAGCTGGGGTAGCAATACGTATACTAAATAGACTTTAAAACAAAGGTTATGAAACAAGAGGTTTAAAACAAGAGGCAGTGAAGACCCAGTAATCCCACTTCAGGGTATTTATTGAAAGAAACCCCAAATGCTACCTCAAGGGGACATGTGCATCCATATGTTCATTGCAGCATTGTTTACTATGGGCCAAGAGGTAGAGGAAGCCTGGGTGTCTGTTGATGGATTAATGGATAAAAAGGAGATGGTACATATACACAATGGAATATTGCTCGGCCATGCAAGAGAATGGGTTCTTGCCATTTGCGGCAGCATGGATGGACCTGGAATGTACTGTGCTGAGTGGAGTATATCAGACAAAGAAAGACAGATACAATATGATTTCACTTATATGTGGAATCTAAAGAAAAAAGTAACAAACAAAACAGAAACAAACTCATAGATACAGAAAACATTTTGATGGTTGCCAAATGGGAAAGGTATTGGGGGTGTATGTGGAAAAAAAGGGGGTTTAGAAGTACAAATTGGTTGTTACACAGTAATCATGGGAAGGTAGGTTATAGCATAAGGAATATAGTCAATAATATTGTAAAAACTATGTATGGTGTCAGACGGGTACTAGATTTATCGGGGTGATAGATAGGAGGGGGTTAGGGGGACAGGGTGAAAAGGGTGAAGGGATTAAGAAGTACAAACGGGTAGTTACAAAACAGTCATGGGGATATAAAGCAAAGCACAGGAAATATAGTCAATGATATAGTAATAATTATGTATAGTGCCAGGTGGGTACTAGTCTAGTCAGGGGCATCACTTCTTAAATTATATAAATGTCTAACCACTATGCTGTATACCTGAAATTAATATAAAATAATATTGAATGTCAACTGTAACTGATAAATTTAAAAAGGAGGGAAAAGGGGGAGAGGGATAAGAGGCCCAAATTTCCAGATATAAAACAAATAAATCATGGAGATGTAATGTATATCCTGGGGAATATAGTCAATAATATTGTGATAGCATGGTACAATGTCAGATGGTTGCTGGACTTATCGTGGCGATCACTTCTTTAGTATATAAATATTGAATGACTATGGTGTACCCTGAAACTAATATAATATTGTATGTTAGCTATGTTTTTAATAAAAATCTTAAAAGGAAGACTTTAGAAATTCTCCCTCATTGTATCACCAACATATGTTCATTGCAATTTTC
Source organism: Rhinolophus ferrumequinum (assembly GCF_004115265.2). NCBI lineage: Eukaryota > Metazoa > Chordata > Mammalia > Chiroptera > Rhinolophidae > Rhinolophus > Rhinolophus ferrumequinum. The sequence continues at coordinate 21,282,013 of NC_046300.1, forward strand.
TCTTTCAGGTCACTATTATGAGAGATAGTAAGAAAGTTTCATTTTAATAGTTCATAAGATTTTATATCTATTATACTAAAATCTTTCATTTTAAAACCATTATCAAAAAGTGTTCCAAATTAGTGAGGATTATACTTTGAAATATAAAATTTTATTGGTAAATTTATGAATGATTAAAACACATTTCCAATAAAGGTCTTGTTTATGCACAAACATGGATTGCTTTGTATAGTAATGAATATTTTCCTTGGAGTTCCATACCTATAAATTTTGCTATGTGGAAAAAGATGTGAATTTGGCAGGGCTGTGTATTGATTATTCCAGAGCACTTAGAAATAGCTTCCTATGTTTGACCAGCCACTTTTTCCTACATTAACAGGTGTTACAGTAAGAAGGATTTGGGGAAAGGAGAAATTGAACTGTCACATGATTATACAGCTTTGGATTTACGAAGAGGTGCCACCTCCAAAGAACCATAGAACTCTTCAAGCAGGGAATGTTAGCTCTTCCTTTCCTGTTCTCTTAAATCTTCATGTTTCTTTCTCTCTTTTACCCATGTGAGATTAGCTGACATAAGGTCAACAACAGAGAACTTTTCCAGAAGAATTTTGACAAGGTTTCTTTTTTTTTTCCTTTCTTTTATTTTCTTAGCACAAGAAAGTAAACCTTCCAAATCAATGAGAAGGAATGAATTTTTCAACCAATATTGTCTGAAAATTTGCTATCTTGGAAAAAGAAAGTCAAATTAGAGTCTCACCTTATACTATACACCCACATAACTTCTAAAAGGACTGAAGAAATAATGTATAAATGATAGAGCATAGGGAAATATTTAAATCATTAGGGAGAAATATTTTCTAAGGAAAAATTTAAAGGAAGAGGCAGGAGGAAAAAAATCTTGAATTATTTTCTTAAAGAATGCAATAATGTTGTTTTTCTACTAAGGTGTAACTACAACTAAAATCATCTTTCTACTTATAAAAATTTTACACTCTCACACCTGAAAATTTAGAAACCACAGAAAGAGTAAAACCAAAAAAAAAAAAAAATGAAATGTTTAAATCACCTACAATGCCACTCCAAGAGACAGCCACTATTAATGTCTTATTATGCCCTGTTATTTTATCTGTATTGTATTACATTAAAAGGGATGCCATATATACAGTATGCCACCAGGGATGTAGTTTGAGAGGTAGTTTGAGAGGGAATACAACCCCAAACTCCAGGCACGGAGCATACTCGCATAATCCAGACCCAGAGCATATAACCCAGACCCAAGCCAAGTAAGATTTGATATTCACCTTGGCCACAGTGAACCATCCAAAAAAGGATGCATGACCCAGTCAGAGCCAATGAGACTGACTGCTGGGACTTCCTAAAAGAAAATTCACTCCTCCTAACAGGTTGGGTGCCATGTGTGGCAGCCATCTGTGACCAGAAAGGGTGACACTATAGGAGAATGGAGCAAATGCACTAAAAGCAGAGCCAAGAAATAAAGAGAAACTAAATTCTAAATTGAGCTCTGAAGTCAACTGAGCCTGAAGCCAGCCCTACCCCAGAACCACTGAGTTTGTGAGCCAATACATTTTCTTTCTCTTGAATTAGTTATGTTGGGTTTTTCATTATTAGCAACTGAGAGACAGCTACCAGATTCATTTACGGGTAGGAGATTAAAATAACCTCCCAGAAGTTAGGTCAATAGTCAATCTCTCTTTTTCACAAGTAGTTTCAATTTTCTTACGTAAAAGCTATCAGTGCCCCATTTCTAGAAATGTGGGTTCACACACTCATGCCTGAAAATTAGAACAAATTATCTCAAGAAAAATCATGAGGAAAGATAAATGGATGATGGACTCTGAAAAACCATAGCCACACTCTACAAGTTACTGACAGTAAGTTTGGGAACATATAAAGGAATTTCTGTTGCAGTTTAAGGTTTGGCCTGTTTTTCTCAGAATTTAGGACCATTTTGGATCTGACACAGTAACAGTACCTGTGTCTTCTACAGTTTGGCTCATATTCTCAGTCTGAGAATCTCCTATGCCTGCTACTATGGCTAAATGGCAATCTCCTCCAGTGGAAAAGAATCAAAGCGATGAACTCTAACACAGTGATGGTATTTCACAACTTCTAATACCAGCTAGATCCTAATCATTGTCTTGAAGGATGAGTAATTATGCACTACAGGTGCCACATGAATCAATCAGTAACGTGAATTTATTGACCTCCTATTATGTGGCTAGCATTATGCAAAATGCTCTCTTACTTATGTGTATGAACACTGTATTAAAATGTCAAAGTTATCTTTGCAGCATGTCAAAGAGCTGTGTGGGAAACATCAGGCAGGGCTCTTCACTGTATCCATGAAGCACACAATCACGTTTGACGCCATTCACTGATCAGATTTCCTTGCTAGAGAAAAAAAAAATCACCTGAATGACAGTTTTAAAATCATGTCACTATGTGTGTGTGTTTTTAACAGTAGTTTTCAAATGCAGGAAATAAGACAAGAAGGCTAAGACTAAGATACTAACTGTCAAAAGAAGCTCAGAGCACTAAGACCATTATGCCTTGTGTTTTGTTTTGTTTGTACAAATGTAGACTTAACACTGCATTCTACTTTGTTCTTTTTTGTCTCCTTGCTGCTCTTGGCATGTAAGAGGTAGAGAACAGAAAAACTGGAAGGAACAATAGCACCATTCCACTGAGAAATTTTCAACAGCTGCTGAGATCGTGGCCTATCACAAGAAGGTGCGAGTTTTGGAACACCAAAGTGCCAGAGACACGACCATTGGCGAGGCCACAGAAGAACTTGACCCTGTGAAAGGAAGCAAGGTGCATGAGGACATCAGGGTTATTGAGGGTTAAAGGAAAATTAGGATAAATGGAAGCCGTTGTTAATAGCATTGTTCCTAAGTGAAAATGGCATCTGTAGTGGACATTTACGGATTCATGGCTTTGGCTGCTTAGCATCTAGGCGTACTCTTCAGTTTGCGTAGAATTATAAAGCTAGGCACCCCCCAACCCACTCCAAGGGGCGGTCATGTAATCTAAGCTTCAGCCATTGAACACTTTCCTGTAGCTTACAATCTTGGGCAAAGTGGCACAAGACCTTCAATGATGAAACATTTCACAAGATCTGACTGCTGGATGCCAAGACTTGCTGGTTCCTAATCTACTGTCAAGCATCATCTCTCAGTCTACTATCCATTTTGCCATGTACTCGGCATCCCTTCTCTAAATTCCCTTTTTATTTCTTAATTTGGACAGAATTGGGATCTATTATTTACATCAAAGGCTCTTAACTGATGAAGTATGTGTATCCAACCGCACCTCGGTGTTTGTATTTCTTTGACTCTTACTCTAAAAGGCGTATCATTCTTGTAAAGGTATTCGGTAGCCACTCCAAAGACCTCAATAACAGATTCGAATTAATTTTAGGAACATTTGCAGTTAATGCACCCATTATCCAGACCTTGGTGTTTCTGAGTAAAGATATTCTCACAGCCATAATCTAAACATATCACCTTGATCTGTGAGTTAAACTCTTATAGTCACAAGAGTCTCTGTTCCACACACCAAATCTCAAGCCCAAACCTCCAACCAACTTAACCCATTTCCTTCTTAGAAAGAAAGGAATGAGGAAAGAAGAGAAGAAAAACAGAACAAAAACAGCAAAAAGGAAAGAATGAAAAGAGATAAGAGTATCTTTTAACAGTATTTTGCAAGGAAAATATGTACGTATTCTTGGATTTTTAGCAATCTTTCCATACCTGATAAAAAAAAGTTCTACATTTCATCCAGTATAATTCTACCTAATTAGTATCCCCTTCATTTTAATTTCTTCATGTAATGTCTCAATTCATTCTTTTTCTAAGAAAGATACTATTGTGTTTCTAATAGCCTAGGCTATATAATGGGTTCATGACAGTGCGTACTAGAAGATAGTTTTTAACAGTAAGTCATTACCGTTAATAGTTATATTTCGATGGGGGGAAAAAAAGGATAACTAACTCGAAAAGACATGCCAATCAGTTCTATTATACTGATGATGGCTAATATTTATGGATTATCCACTCTCTGCCAGACATAAAGCTGACTGCTTTACATAATTTCTCATTCATTCTTCATGACGATCACAGGTAGCAGGGATCATTTGCTCATGTTACTGACAAGAAAACTAAGAGAGGTCTTAGCAAATGTAAGATTCTAATGCCTGTCTCCTTCCCCAAAAGCTACACTATTCACAGCTGTCCTTGCTTCAAGGAAACCAGGCCACACCACCCAAGTACCACTCTCCACCATATGGCAGGTTTCCCAGACTCCGATCCTAGTAATCAACTAGTAATTAAAGCTCTACAAACCCTTTCATGTGATGTCATCACTTCCCAGAGAGTTTCAAAGGAATCTTGAACATTCTCCAAAAAGATTTGACCAGTCAACAGACTGATGTCATTCAGTCTGATTCATACCCTATTACCAAAAAGGATGAAGTAGATTATTTAAGGAAAAAAAATTCTATAAATTAAATTTAATCTATAAATCAGGCTAGCAGGCAATGCAAGAAGAAGAGAAGCTGGGCTGGCTTGGCCTGTGTTTCTGTGCCTTTGGTAACTTTGCCTAACTCTACAGAGTATAAACATCATCAGAATTCCTTGCACCAGTCATCCAGAAATGTTAAGCTTCTGGGTTGCATGACACTCTGACCAGAGATGCTGAGAAGTTGAAAAATTCTTTGGTTTGGGTCTTATTGCCTCTCAAGTTCTTTGCCCATCCTATCACTGAAATGTAAAGGACAGAAATGTAATAGCAAAAAACAACTAAAGGATCTAGAGAATTTGACAATGCATTAATATAGATGTTCAAACTCTATCACCAAGACGTGACTATATTAACAACAGTGCTGATATACACCCTTTGTATGCAAAAACAAAGCTTTCATAATTACCCTGAGAACAGCCGGAGGGAATCATGTTTAGAATTTCTGATCCACCTGACTGTTTCTAACAAGGTTTTCTGAACTGAGGATGGTGTGATTTCAGCTTATTCTTTCAGAACGACTATGGGGGCGGGGGGTGGCTAAGACTAGGGGCTCTAGAATGGCACTGTCTAAACCACTAGCCACATAGAGCTATTAAGCACTTGAAATGTGGCTGAGTCCAAACTGCGAAGTGCTAGAAGTATAAATGCCCACTGGATTCCAAGGATTATATATTTTTTTTAATTAAAAGAATGCAAAATAGCTCAATAATTTTTATATTGCTTATATGTTAAAATAATGTTTTGGCTATATTAGGTTAAATAAAATGCATTCTTAAAAATACTTTTGCCTGTTTCTTTTTACTTTTTAAAATGTGGCTACTAGAAGAGTTAAAATTACATTCTACTTCCATTGGAAATGCTCTCCTGCTCTATTGCCAAGGTTGTTTGAATTTGGGATCTGTCACTCACCAGCCACTCACCAGCCGGGCTGTCACATAGGCTGCATGGGTTGTGTAATGCATAAGTTCACCTGGCAGCGGGTGCAAGCAGGGGCGGAAATCCATCCTGTGCTCCGCCAGCCAAGCCATCACGAGAGTGAGAGCCTTTTCCTAATTTGCACAGTGCCACATGGGCTAGGCACAGCCCTGCTTATTAGCTGCCTGACTTCAGGTGCATTACTTAACCTCTCCCGTTTTCCTCACCTGTAAAATGGAGAGATCCTATGGACCTCACAGGATCCTTGCAAAGATTAAATGAGTTAATTCACGTCAAAGGCCTAGCCTAGAGTTTAGCACATAGTCAGTACTCAATAAATGTTAGTTATTAGTAGCTGTTCCGTATAAATTATCCTGGATTGTGAGTCATCTATAGGCAGTTGAAAAGTCTTCAGAAACATTTTCATTCTAATTCTAGTCCTTCAAGCAAGGGCTCATTCTCTCGCTCAGACATCCATGATTTAAAGGAAAGTAAGAGTGAGTGGCCAGGCATTCCCTCCCAACAGCTGATGGATGAAATGGAATCCACCCAAGAAGCTGCACGCATCGGATTTCCCCAGAAGAAACTTTACCACAACTATTGGAAAAGAAGTAACATGAATGGAAAATTTTTCAAATTAGCAAAATGGAAATCTGAAGAAAGAGAAGGAATGCCAAATAAATTATTTCTCATCAACCTGCAGTTGACTATATCTTTTCTTCTCAAAATGAATGCCAGGTGTAGAAGAAGGATAAAATTTCAATTAAGCCGCTACCTAAAGATTAAATGACCTTTAAAACAACTACTATACTTGAAATGGCTATTAATCATCATTAGGGTATGTGTTGACCATGATCCAAAAGTATGAGGCCTCAGACTGGGCACAGCATTTTAACGGTGGTTACATTTCACTTCAAAGTGCAAAGTGACAAAGGTCGACTAAACTCAGCAGGAGTATGAGTTCCCATCAGGGTGGGCTGTTACTTCAGCCCGTTTTCCCACTATGTGGAAATGAGTTACTGGACACAGAGTTCATTAAGCTATAAGCCCAATTACTATCACATGGCGTCAACCGTATTGCAATTACAGTCCTTCCAAGAGGCAGCCAGCCACCTTTTTCAGTAGAGAAACACTGGTTTGGACAAGGTTTATAAATGATTTTCATTAACTATCATTTACCATTAGAGCAAATAAAAGCACTAAATGTCCACTTTGCTATAGAGAATGACCTTTGGCCCGGATTCTCTCTCTAACCGATGAGGGCTAAATGTATTGTGACAGCTCCTAATCACATTTAACACAGCCTGTGGTTTGATGGCGCTGGGTGTCCCATCAACTACAGACAGTCCTGGAAAAACCGTTATATTCCATTTTCTTTTAGAGATATGCACATTAGTATCCCAGGGAATCGAGAAATGTAAGCCTTTTCCAATCATCCGGAGTATACTTCAACAGCTTAAAAAGCTCATACAGTTACACCATTACCTACAAAGAATTGCTTGCAACAAGAACATATTTCTCTTCTTTATAATTCAGGTTTATATGCCTAAAATGCATTAATCCAATCAGCCCAACTCTAGTACTATAGATAAAAACCTAGTCATCATAACTCACCAGTCAGAAACAATCCTCTCCCAAATCCACACATGTTTTGCAGCTCAGCTTCATCTCATAAAAAGTTAATACAGCTGTGTGATATTTAATACCGAGGCACTGGTGCCTGATTTTGTACTAATCCAGGATAACACATTTCGCAGAAACGTCAAGGGGAAACTCTGGGAAGTCAAGACCTATAACAGGGAAATGATTTATTTTGAAATTCTAACTCTTTGATTTGAATGAGAACAAGTAAATGGCCGTGCACCGTTCAAAATAAAATACTAAATTATGAGTCTGACTCCACATTACCATAGGTAATAGCTTTCTTTTTTCTGAAAGAGATTGTATCATACACTTCCCCAGCAAATGTCTGACTCCAAACAGGATAATGGTTTCCACGTACACAGTCTGAGGCGGTCAGGAAAAAGAGGTAGGAGATTTACAGGGTGATGCAAAGGTTGTTTTCTAATAAAACACTAAAGCCAAGAGGCAGCTGGATTAAATATTGCCCGTGCAGTAATGGTTATCAAGCAGGTGTTGGTTATCAATTGTCTTTGCAGCATCAAGGCCCATAGGTCCTCCACTCTTTGTTCCCTGTACGTGAATTCTTTATTATCAGGGGGAAAGCAGCCAGCTGGTACCTGCCCCGTCAGATAGGAAAGTGAAACGTATTCGGGAAAAACTCATGAAAAGGTGATGCTCTTTATCTCGATACAATTTTTTAAGGAAAAGAAAACAAAAAACACACAACAGAGGCCGCTGTAGTCTTTTGAAAGTTAAACAGATGACATGTATGGGGACAGAGCCAGGAGTGCAGTTTCCAGGCTCTTGGCCTCACGTGGAAAGATGCTGGCTCAGGTAGTAAATGGCCATCAACTGTGATTGGATGGCCATCAGCTGTGGCTAGTTGGCCGTCAGCTGTAACCAGTGAGCCATTGGGCACTAATGTAACTGCCGTGGCTACGCTAGCAGCAAATGGGGGCTAGCAAGAAGGTGGTGGCTGAGCCTGCAAGCGGCGCAGGGAGGGTTGCAAACAGTGTGGCTCCTGTTTCCTGTGTCTCCAACCCAGCTGCCATCAAGAGTATAGTGGTATGACTCCCCCATCTATGGCTCCGTGGGTGTTCCTTTTTGGCCTCACCATGTCCTGCGTTCTTATGTGGGGAGCGGGAGCAGAGACCCCGCAGGCCGCCCCGCGTGACAATGTGCATAGACAAGTCCCTTTTCTACAGACTTCAGACTGAATGCTATGTATTTTATCAATACCAAAAGAGCCTGTCATGCAGGGAGTCATGCGGGGCCTCAGCTCCCGCTCCCCACGTAAGAACGCAGGCTATGGTGAGGCCAAACAGGAACACCCACGGAGCCATGGATAGGGGAGTCATACCATTATATTCTCGCTGGCGGCATCCACCTCTCTGCAAGCCGTTCCTGCCAGCTCAGCCACCATCTTCTTGCCGGCCCCCACTTGCTGCTAGCCTAGCCACGGCAGTTATATTAGTGGCCAATGGCTCACTGGTTACCGCTGACGGCCAACTAGCCACAGCTGATGGCCATTTACTACCTGAGCCAGCACCTTTCCACGTGAAGCCGAGAGCCTGGAAACTGCACTCCTGGCTCTGTCCCCACAGAGCCTACACAGTACACCCAAAGAGACTAAACAGTTTTTAACTTGGCTAGATGGACATCCTTAAAAAAAAAAATTTTAAAAAAGACATAAAGCTCCAGTATTGTTCTCTGGACATGGAACCTACAAGAACTTAGAAGGCAGGGAAAATGTTTTCCTCTGTGAGTTAAATCAGACCTGGGGAAAATCCTTTTAAAGACATAGAATGACTTCTGTGTGAGGAAAGGAGCCTGTTGGGCGATTAAAGCACGGATGGTAAAGATGATGATGGTTTCTCGTGGGCTGAGTGCTCTGCTGAACCATTTATTCATACATTTTAATAGACAGGGGGCTTGAAGCACAGTGAGGCCAGTAAGTTGCCAAAGTCACACAGAGCAGTCCCAGTTGGCAATGCTCCCCAAGCACTAAGGAAGCTGGTCCTAGTGGCAGGTGTCACTCTTTTGCAGAATTGATGTAATGAACTCTATCTTAGCCTTGTGCCACTGACAATTTAAATCACGTAACTCAATCGTCTTGGCTGGTTACAGCTTCACGACCAGCTGATTATCGTTATGTTATTTGTGCCTTCAGGGCGATAATAGTTGTTTGGTGACATGCATCTACCCTTTGGCAAGTACGGACTCCCTGCATGTTCACCACTTCGCTTTGTGGCTTTAAATATTAGGATCATGAGTTTCTGAGTCCACACCTAAGAGAAGACACCATGAGCCATGCACTGACAAATGAGTGTTCTGAGCCTGTTGGGATCCGGCCCAGAATGTGACAAATTCAGGACATTAATGCTATCCTGTGATGAGATCCCCAGCACGTTTGGGGCAGGAAATTCTAGACAGTTCCACTGGATGATTTAGACCCTTTTCCTTTTAGTGAAATGCACACAATTACACAACCAGTGGTCTCTGATATCCCATGGTTTCCCAAAATATTTTTGAAAAGAAAAAAATTACAGAAAATAAAAGCCTAAGGTCACACAGTTAACCTATAAAGAGCTCATTACACTTCCCTTTAATACTACCTTACAAAGCAATTCCCCTGAATATAACAATTCAGGACACACTTTATTTGTACTTCGTGCTATTCTGCACTTTGGATATGGATTATGGACCCTATTGTGCTACTTCTTTCTTTTTTTTCTTTCTTTTTTTTTTTTTTAACTTCAAAGTCACTAAAACTAAAAGCTCTTCCTTAATGTTACACATTTACGAACAAGCCACCATTGGAAATAAAATATTCTAAATGCTTCTTCAAATAGATGGTCCATGTTTTAGCAAAACAGGGCATTTCCACTTAATCCGGTTTCCTTTGAAGATAAAGTGCTTTTAAATTCAATCTTTAAAAATGGGTCACCTGCAACTGTGTCAATTTCCTAATTTATTCAATGCCTTCACCTTGACATGCCCAGGCACACCAGGCAACCTGTTCATAGACAATCCGTGCTGGAATTTCAATTGGGGGGAAAGCACCCTGAATAATCCTTAGAAAACAGAGTTGTGAAGCCAAACCCTAGGATGGTATTACAGTAGAGGGCTTAAGAGCAAAGACTGAGGTTTGAAGCTTATAGAAATTAGAATCCCAGCTTTGCTACATAGTGTGCGTGCGTGTGTGTGTATCATATATATATATATATATATATATATATATATATATATATGCCTTTAGCAAGTTATTTAAATCTTTGCTTCTCAGGTTTCTCACCTATAGACTGGAATAATAAGGGAAAAACGGTAGCATTTGAGTAATTACTGTTTCCCCGAAAATAAGACCTAACCGGAAAATAAGCCTTAGCATGATTTTTCAGAATGACATCCCCTGAGCAAAAGTTCTGCTGCGTCTTTTGGAGCAAAACTTAACACCATATAAGACCCAATCTTATTTTTGGGGAAACACGGTAGTATGTCCTAGACATTATTCTGATTAGCAGTTTAAGCCTCACCACCTTATGATGAAGATGGTATGAGTATTGCCATTTTATAGGTGGGGACCTTGAGGTTCAGTAAAATTAAAAGACTTGCCAAGGACACCCAACTGTAAATGACGGGGCTGGGATTGGAAACCAAGCTGTCTGACTCTGACTTGCCTCCATCATTTCACTTAATGCCTCCCAGGGTTGATAATATAATTAAATGAGATGATGCATGTAAAGCCCATTACTTGTGGTAAGCACTCAGAAACTGCAGTTGTTATTTTAATTTTTATTTATTATCAGTTTATTTGATACTGAGGTAAAAAGAAATGTAGGCCCTTGAGCTTATATTATCCCTTGCATCAGTAAAATTCACGTTTATTGAGTAAAAATACAATTAACACTATAATAGTAGCAGCAATAATGCCATAACAGTAACAGAGTAGTTCAGAGCACGGCACCAAGCTCAGAAGGTATGGGTTCTAAATTCAAGTGCCATAGGCTGAAAGCTCGTATCTCCGAAAATTCCTCTGTTGCCGTCCTACCCCCCATTGTGATGGTATTTGGAGGAGAGGCCAAGGGAGGTACTTAGGCTTAGATGCAGTCATGAGGGTCGGAATAGTGCCCTGATAAGGAAAACAGAGCTCTCGCTTCATGCTCAGACACTGACGAAAGGCAGTGTGATCACAGGGAAAAAGTGGCTGTCTACATGTCAGGAAGTGGGGTGGGTCCTCATCAGGAACCAAGTCTGCCAGCACCTTGATCTTGGACTTCCCAGCCTCCAGAACCATGAGAAATAAATGTCTGTTGTTACACCCAGTGTTTGGTATTTGCTATAGCAGCCCGAGCAGATGAAAACACCATGTCTGCTGCTTTATGGTAAGATCTAGGGAAAGTCGCTTAATCTCTCAAAGCCTCATCTTACAACAGCCTCTACTTTATAAGACGGTAGTGACGATTAAACAAGATGATACATCAAAACCACTTAGCACAGTGCCTGACCCAGAGCAAGGACTCGCTACGTATCAGCTATTATTTTGGGTATGACCCCCTTCTCTCAATAGACTCCAAGTCTTTCTGTGTAAATCAATGCTCCTTGACTTAAGATGGGGTTACATCCCAATAAACCCATTGTAAATTGAAATTATGATAAGTCAAAACTGCTTCTAATACACCTAATCCTACCAAACATTATAGCTTAGCTTAGCCTAACTTAAATGTGCTCAGAACACTTACCTTAGCCTACAGTTGGGTAAAACCATCTCGCTGTCATGGCCCAGCATCACAAGAGACTATCATACCACATATTATTCTGGGAAAAGATCAAAATTCAGTGTTCAAAGCATGGTATCTACCGAAGGCTTTCGCTTTTGCATCATCATAAAGTCAAAAAATCCTAAATCGAACCATCGTAACCCAGGGACCATCTGTATATCTATTAATACGTTTGCTCATTTTGGGTGGTCCTATACTAATAGATGTTTCCAAAAACTATTCTGGGTGGTATTATTTATAAATCTCCAGAATGTTTTCTCTTCTTAGCCCATTCACTATCGTTATCCTAGCAGTGGTAACACATACACAGAAGAGCCACACAAGGCTTTTCCGTTTTCCCATTTTTCTTTCCCATGTCCTTTTGCTGAGCACTTTTTCTTTTTAATGAACTCTTTTCTGGAAGTCGGTTTCTCGGATCATTCATTTTTTTTTTTTCTAATACATCAATAACTAAAACATCCTCTGTGCTTTTTCCTATACGACTTTCATTCATAATGATCCCATCACAAGCACAGGCTTCATAAAGCTGTCCCTTGGCAACACTCGGCAAACCCTGAGTGCCTGCTCTCAGGAGCACTTCTCTGAGATCTTTTCTGGTTCCTCACTGGAAAATGACTCCATACCCTCTCCTTTGCCCAGCCCTGGCTTATGATAAAATCTATTCCATGGCCTGGAGATTTCACATTTCCTTTACCTTATAATATCTTAAGTCAGAGATACCAAATGATAGCTGTATGTTGCAACCAGAAGGAGAAAAGGATGATTTAGAGAATGTTATTTGCTTTGGTGCAGGAAGAAACAACCTAACATTTAGGCTGAATCTTTCTACCAGTTGAGTCAGTATGGTTTAAAAGCCTTAAAATTGTCTTTATTTCTCCCTAGCTATTTTAGATTATTAAAAAGTCTTTACTATCCCATTTTCTTTTTGCCCTGTAGTCTGTGGACCTCATTAGAAATGTTTATTCTTGAGAATGTAAGCTTTTGCCATACAGTCAAAAAATACTGAACTTCTCTCCTTTAATCACCAATTAGCATTTTTCGTTTTTTCTTTTCTGTTGTTTATGCACTTTGGGAGTTAGACTCTTATTTTCTCTGAAAAGAGGCTAAGCCCTTTCACACCAATTTCAAAAGGGGAAAATGAAAGTGGAACGTTTCAGCTTTCTCCTTCCCTTTCTCTTTTTAAATATTTAAGACACAAGCACCAGTCCATTAAAAAGCATCAAGTTATCACATATAATCCTCCTTCCCAGAAAAAGTGAGTACATTATGCACCTTCTCACCAAAACCACCTCAACAACAAAACTGTACCTTCAATTTCGGGTGATGATGGGTCTTCAGGAGGGAGAAAATGAGGATGATCTAATAGTACGAATGCTTCCTAGAGAGCAAATATTGGTCCCAGCCAGCGGACTTGCCACACCTAAGCCTCCCTTCTGAGGAGGCATCTCAAGTGGAATACAAGACGTTCCCAACCGTTTCCCCATTTTCCCTTTGTCCTATTTCTAATGTGGACTCTCTTCAGATGCTCCTCCACCACATTTTACTCAGTAGAGTTATATTTATTGCGTGATTGCTTAAAGCATATCACTTTGTCCCAAATTGCAATTATGGCATTCTAAAGCATACGGAGTTTGCCTTTGGGCTGTTATGTCTATCATCTGTGCTTTGTCTGTAAGGGTTGACTCTAAAAATGGAAGCCAACGAAGAGTACTTAAAATTTTTACAAATGTGGGGATATTATTCACTTTAGAATCAAGAGGAGTGATACATAAGGAAGACATAAAACCCCTCCCATTGGAAGGGATGTTTTCAGGTACTCACTCCAACTGACCTCTTACCTTCTTTCTAGCTTCCTTCAGCTCTCTTAAGCCTCACTCCTTTTTTCATATTGCTGAAATACTTCCTATTATAATCTTTTCATAAACTTCCTAAATTTTTGCACACCCAAAAATATATTTTGCCTTCATGCTTAATTGGTAATCGGCTAAGTATAGAAGGCTAGTTTCATAACGTTCCCCTGCTTCCCAGCATGGTGAAGACACTGCTTCCTTTATCTTCTTATCTTCTACCATCCAGAGTTACTGACAAAAAGTAGGATGTCACTCTAATTCTTAGACCTTGGCAAGTAATTTGTTTCCTCTTCTCTCAGGAAGCTTTCAGGATCTTCTCTTTATCCGCAGAGTACTAGAATTCCCTTAGGATATAGTAAGTGTATTATCATGACTTCTGTGACAGAAGCCCATCTCGAACTATTCTGTTCTTAATGGGAAGCCCAAGGGGTAGTGCTAAACTCAGATGTGGCCACAGGGATGGTTTAAACAATGTGATTAGGTCTGGGTCTCTACTTCTCATCTTTCAGACCTGGTCTCCTGTGTGCTGGATTCTTTCTCAGGCTGACACTCACCTTAAAAATGGACGCTTTTAGTTTCATGATCCCTGGGTCCTTAAGCACTAGAAACCTCAGAAAGAGTAAGAGCCTAACGCTCCCAGCTTCTACATGAATCTGCTAGGAAGTATTCATTAGCCAGTTCTAGCATATGGTAGAGGAGATCATAGTGACCAAAAGGAAAAAAAGCTGAACAAACAACAAGAATCCACAAAGCCAGCAGTGGTCTTTCTTTTCCTTCATTCTGTTTGACAATTCCTGGAACCTTCCAACCTAAAGAGTTATACTTCTTCTGCTAAAGACAATTTTCTTCTACTATTTTGTTAGCTATGTTCTTCCTGAGTCTTTCTTTCTGGAACTCCCATTAGAATCTTGTTAGATGCCTAGACCTCGGCTTCCTATTTTAGTACTATTTCCCAATTTTCTGACTCTTTTGACTCTACAGTGTTTCCTTGATTCTATCTTTAAGAACACCAACATGGTCTTCAGTCCTGTTGGATTTACAATTTAGCTCATCCATTGATTTGATTTATGTCAGATATCTACTTTTTGATTTTTAGAAACTCTTGTCTGTTTTATGAAAGCTCTTGATTTACTCTGAGATACTATTTTGAATGTTTTCCCCATTATTTTAATTATTTCTATTTAATTTAGATGTGTTGTTCTGATCATCTTTGTTCTCTCATGCTTTTCCTCGTGGTTTTCATCAAATATCTGCTAAACTTTGTCCGTTCATATTTTTTAATATGGTTTAAAAAGGTAGTGTGGATTTACTATAAAGTTGTGTAAGTTTGCTTACACACAAGTACCTCTCCCTGGAATGGAAAGAATGAGTACAGGTGCTAAGTAGGTCAATGGAGTATGGGACCATGTCAACAATCATGTATCCTGGAGCATGTGGGCATGGGGCATGTAAACATTGTGGCAAAAATTGTGGCTGTGGGGGCAGCCACGTTTCCAGAGGAATAGAATAGTTTGCTACATTTCTTTCCTGGGCATCAGCCTTGTCTTTTGTTTTTCTTGCCATGTCTGTTGTGGAGATTGGGATTTCCTGAATACACATCCCCACTTTACTCACAGATGCCTATAATTCTCACTGGGATCTGTCCCAAAACAAGTCACTTTCTTTAGGAAAGTTTCTTATCCTTCACTCAATGGCAAAAGCCCATTCCTATAAGCCGTTCTGATGGCTAGGAGGAGCGACCAAATTTCCCGGCTGTTAGAAACGCTTGTCTGCACAATGAACACCTTTGATGATGCACCATGGCCCACTCTAGCTCCTCTTGTTGATCCCAGGCTTGAAGCTGCTCTGGATTGTGGTTTCAACTGAACTTTCTCCATCAGTCGAATCACATCTGTTTTCTATGCTCTACATAGTCTTCCAAAGTCTGGCCACTGACAATATCTTTACTTGTTCTCCTTACAGTTTCATTGTTTTCTAAAATATTTTTTCTATGATTTTAATGGATGGTAGAAGAGTTAGATGCATATCATCCATCTACCTGTTGATCCTAAAGACTCCAGATACCAATTAAAGCCTATGGATTGACACAAATTAAAAAGATGGATAATGTCAGGTGATGGAAAATGTGTGAGAAATAGGCACTTTGCTCTTAGAGGGAAGGAGACTGGAATATCTTTTATGGAGGGAATTTGACAGTCACTATCAACACGTTAAATGTCCACAATCCATGACTGTATAACCTCACATTTATAATCTACCCTACAGAAATACTAGCATGACTTCTTAAGGATATATTGTGTAATTATGTTTACCAAAGCACTCTGCCTAAAGGCAAATAAATAGGTGATGGCATAAATAGGGCAATGGTTGGACAAGTTATTATATATCCACAAAATGGGTAAAGAATGAGGCAAATCTATTTGTGATGAATTGGTGACTTAGAAAAATGCCCACAATATATGATCAACAAAACCAAGGTATACAAAGAATGTTTCTGATGATCCCAATTAAAAAAATAAAATAAAAACAGTATATTAATGATGTGCCTTGCTACTACCCTAATATATTATAAAATGCTTCTAACATATTTCTTTTCTATTCCTACTCCTTTTTTAAAATTTGCAATATCTGCATAAATCAGACATATTTAATGGCCATTGTCAGTTAAAATCAAGCAGCAAGAATGCATGAAATGCAAGATTTCTCTGGAAAAAAGAAAGTGTGTATACAATATGCTGACAAAATTATTGTAAATCATTAAGCAGAATATTTGACATTTTAGAACATTTTATTTCCTGTAATTTTCATATTCACAACTCCCCAATTTTAGGTAACCAAATTCTACAGCTAACATCAGAATCCTGCATGCTACATCTGAATTCATCTTCATTAAGGCAAAAATATTGTTCACCAAATAATTTCTATATAGCAATTTGCTGATCTCATTCAGAATCAATTTCTACCTGCATATGATATCTCCAAAGTCACATGAGATGCTCTCTTCCCATTTCTATTTCTTCAGAAGCTCGCTTTTTCTCTTCCTTGGACATTTTAGAGTAAAGGACATCATAACCAGGACTGGAATATATTAGGTGAAAAGTGATGTTTTTTCACAGAAACAATAAAATTTAGACTTTTTTATAATTTTAGAAGTGATAGTTGAACACACTCATAACATTTAGAGGCACTTACACAAGCGGGTCCATCAAAAGCATCTTCATTTCTGTCACAGTGTTTTTGATTTGTAGTATTTATTTATTTTTGATTCTTTCTTACAATGTTCATCTCTCTGCTTACATTACCCATCTAGTCTTATAGGTTGTCTGCTTTTCCCATTAGAGTCCTTAGCATATTAATCATAATTATGATTCTCAGTCTGAAAATCCCAACATCCCTGCCACATCTGAGTTGGATTCTGATGCTTGCTCTGTCTTTTCAAACTGTGCTTTTTGCCTGATAGTATGTCTTGTAATTTTTTTTTTGTTGAAAGGCAGACATGATGTACTACTGGGTAAAAGGAACTGTATAGTAGTAGGCCTTTGGTGGTATGGTGCTAAGATGTGAGGGAGGAAAAGCATTCTATAGTCCCATAATTAGGGCTCAGTCTTTCAGTGTGCCCCTGGACTCTGACCTCTACACGTTTCTCAGCCCCCACACCACTCCTCTTAGGTGATATAGGAAGACTTGCCCTCCCCGAGGTGAGTTAGGCTTTGGTAAAACACCAGTCAGTTAGACTCTGGTGAAACAGTTTCTCTTGGGCGCATATCTTGTTAACAACAAAATGCTCTGGCATATTTCAAAATGATTACTTTTCCTCTCCCCCTGTGGGAAGCATGGGGGGTTTTTCTCCCATCTTCACTGTGAGACCTTGGTAGGGCCCCATGGGGGTAAAACACAAAAGTGTGCCAGTTCCCCTAAGTTCCAGCCCCCTTGGAGTTTTTAACTCTCACACTTCCACATTGAGCCTCCAGTAATTCATCGATTAGAGTTTAGGTTTTCCTACTCTGGCACTGGTTCCTGCAGAGGTTTCTGTTCGGCTAAGTTGTGATTCTCTGTATTCACCTCTCTCTCCAATTTTAAGGACAGGGGTTTGCCCTTTGACCTTGGTTCCCTGATGGATCTAAGAAGAGCTGATTTTCAGTTTGTTCAGTTTTTTTTCCTTGTTGTGTAGACAGAAGAGATGACTTCGAAGTGCTTTACGTGCCAGACCCAGAAAAAAAGAAATTGTATAATCCTTAATACTTCCTTGAATATGTCTGTGATTTGGAAGTATCTATTCTAGTCTTAATTTTACATATGACAAAATGAAGGGAGGAGATCTTAAACAAATTTATCCAATAAGTTGGCAGCAGTTCATATGAAAAAGTTAAAGTCTCTGACTATCAGACTAATAGCTCAGTGAGTAGGCGCAAACTTGCCTCCAATGTAATACCTGGAAACTTTTCCTGGCTATTAGAAACTGGTGCTAACAAAACCTTTAACTCTACTTGTGAGGGTAGGAGTGAGGTGGAAGAGATATCCTACTAATTGTTTGCCTTTAATAAAAGTAAGTTACTACTGACTTATACAGATGACTCCTTTAGATAGATAAGGAAGCTATTAAGAATTAGGGAAGTTTCCAAAATTACCCAAGCGCGCGCACGCGCACACACACACACCCACAGAAGGGGAAAACCAAATGGCTAACATATACAAGAAGGGATGTTCCGATTTACTATTACTAAGAGAAATGCAACTAAATCCCATTAGAGTGGCCAGTTTAGAAAGGGGGACAATTTCAAGTGATAGTGAGAATGATGGTTTTCATGCATGTTTCTCATAAACCTGTTTGCACTGCTAAAACAAGAGAAACAGGTACAACCATTCTGGAGAGGAATGTGAGAGTATTTACAATATGTATATGCTATAACCAAGCAATTCTACCCCGAATATACACCCCCTAAGACATTCTGACACATAGGCCGTGTGGTTCTAAACCGAGTAATCATTTGCTTCCTATGAGCTGGTTCACCACTGAGTGATGCAATTAAAAGAAAAAACAAACCAGGATTTTACTAATCATCAACTCCCACTTCCTCGTTTCACAAATTCAGACTTGTTTTGTGATTTTCAAAGTGACACTTAAATACACTCAGAGCATTTGGGGGCACTGAAGAAAATTTTATAATCCTTGATACTAAACACTAACTTGTGTCTGTAATTTGAAAATGTACAGCATTCTTATTATTATACATACGAGAGGATGACAGGAGAAAGTCCTGCTTATGCAAATAAATCCAGTAAATTAGCAGCAGGCCATCCATGAGAAGTTAGAATCCTTGACTCTCTGACTGGCTCCTCCACTAACAGGGGAAGTCCAGAAGAGAGTTGCCTAAAGCCTCAGAGCTAGTTCCAGGTTCAGGAACAGACCACAAGTCTCCAAAGTCTCAACTCAATAACCTTTTTCCTTTAATCATTATGCGTACTTGCACTGATTCCATTGATCAGGTGTTTTTACAATGGTCTCTTGCTGGTGAAACCAATATTTTCATTGTAGGTAAGAGTACATAGCCCTCTGATGCTCACTGTTAATTTTCAAGGGAAAAGCACCATAAACTCACCTATCAGTGTTGGGAAAAGATACAGTCAAGGGTATAGAATATTAGAGACCTTCAGGGGGAGGGGCAGTTGGCAGTTCCATACATACATATTTTTTACATGAAATCCAAAAAGGCAGAAGAACGTAAGTTACATTTAAATGTTTTTCCACATCTGAATACAGGATTCAATGCTGAAAATCCTACATGAGATGGTCATAGTTCCCTGAATCAAAACCCCTACCTTCATGTATTAATTGCAGTTTGTCATCATTGTAACACTAAAAAAATTAGTTCTCACTGACAAAATACTTAAGGGGAAAAAAGAAGAGGCTCACAAAGACCCCCCAAAATAAGTAAAATAGTCCCAGAAGAGTGAATTAAAATGCTCATTTTAGTTTTCCCGAGGTCTAAATCTCCTCAGGCACCTTCTGTGATCTTTTATTTAGAGTGAAAAAATATTCAGCAGTCTGCCTATACTTTCTCCTTCAGGCATTTAGCCCCAAAGAAAGAGGAAAAAGGAAGATATTTCTAAAGAAAGCCCAAAATATAAAAAATGAAGAAACAGATTAGAATTGAAGTGATTTTTGCAGGAGGTTGAAAATAGTGTCATTTAGAATAACCCTGGCTATACAGATTACATGTGACTAAATCTGATCTTTCATGAAGAATTGGAATGTGTATTGAGAGAAAAAGCTTCCAGCTATAAGAAAACAAAAGTAGCAACAATAAACAACACTGATCTCTTTTCTCACAGAAGCACTATTCATGGACAAAGGAATTGAAGTGGAAAAATAACTTCAGATTTCAATCTACTCTATAGAATGAGCCACACAAACAAACCCAGAAAACGGGCTTAAATGATAATCACTTGAACAAAGTACAATAAACCTTTGGTAATGGCACATCTCCCAAGTTGAAGAGTGACTTCATACACTTAGCAACAGCCCAAAGAGGTCACCGAGAGGAGCATCTCATTCTAACACAAGTTTACTTAACCACCTCTGCCAAAAGAGATTGTGAAAATGCTTAAAGGTCTCCAGATAAGACTCCCAAGTCACAATCAGGAACACATTTCAAAGCTTAATAGCCTACACGAGCAGGAAATGATTTCATGTAGGTAACTTAAATCACCCACCCAAAAGATTTAACCTGTTTCTTCTCATTTTGATTTCAGAGGATAACCGCTGATCCGGCTTCTGTGACAAGTTGGTCCCTTATTAGAAATGCATTATCAAATTATTCTTCAGGAAGAACTGCTGTTGTTTGACCTTTGCTTCTGCTTCTCCCTTCACAACACTCCAAACACGTTGGTGGCTCCTAAGGAAACCCTCTGTAGTATGAGAATAAGTCACGTGTAGAGAAGGGACAAGAGGTGCCTTTCTGTTAATTGTAACAGAAAGAAGTCCAGCATGGAGCCCCTGAGATATCCACATGGAAGGGGCAAGGAAACTGAGAGCAACTCTCAAAAGGATATCGGAAGATCCAGAAATTCCTTTCTAAGCATTTACTGCTTTCTTCTCATCCTCTGCGGGTCTCTTCATTTTTGGCTTCCACCACTAAATATGTTGCCCTACACTAACCTCAGCTATTACTCTGTAACTGTACCTTCTACCAACCTCTCTCCTGGTCTTTAGAGTTACATTTCCCATCTCCAGAAGTCCTATAGAACCATTCAATTGTATACAATATATCCAAAATCAAACTCACTACCCTCTTCCCACAAGCCTGCTCCTTTCCCAGGAGCTTCTCCTTAGTCAGTTGCATCATCAGGTACCCAAGCTAGACATCACAGGGTGATTTTTAACTCCTTCCTCTCTGTTATTCTTCAAGCAACTCAGGACAAGTTGTCCTGAATACCTCTGGTATCTGCTGTCTCCCCGTTTTTCTTTCCAGCCTTAGCTCAATTCCCCCGCGATCCCTAACGTGCAACTAATACTTCTCTCCTCCAGTTCAAAACATAAATTCATTATCTTATCCCTGTGCAAAGCCATCTAGTACCCACCATGCCTGCAAGATAAAGTCCAAATAAGGCCCTTTAAAGTCTAATTCCAATTTATGTCTCCAGTTTTAACTTCCCCCTCCACCACCAACTACATCATGCCCCCACCCTGCCAACACACATTCTAGACCCCCCAAGTTTCTACTAAGTCCCAAATATAGAAATGCATGCAATGCTCACGTGTCATTGCACCCCATTCTTACTGCCTGGAAACTCCCCTCTTTTCTCTGTCTACCATCCATTCTTCAGCATCTTTCTCAAACACTCATTCCTCTCTGATAAGTAAGCCTCAAGCCCCACTCCTACGTAGTCATTTTTCTACCATGCTTTCACAACACCACACACATTCCTCATTCATACTTCTCATACCCCATTTCCATGTTGCCCTTATCCCAAAAGAGACTATAAACAAGGTCCTTGCCCAAGTCCTCTGTTGAAGCTCAAAAAGCTAAATAGTCACTTCCCCAGTCTCTCTTACAGCTAGGGATGCTCATGTGACACTATCTGATCAATGAGACATCAATGCAAAATTGCTAGGGAATCTCTGCTCAATGTTCGTGTTTTCTTGATAATAGGAAAAAAGCACAGCTGAAACCTCCCTCTTCCTCTTGCCTCACACATGGATATGATATCTGGAACTGCAGAAGCTGTCTTGCCAACATGAGGACAAAGCCAAGAGAATCACAGAGATTCTAGCCCTGATATCATGAAACACCTGAAGTATACTACCTTGTTTCCCCAAAGATAAGACCTCGCCGGACAATCAGCTCTAATGCACCTTTTGGAGCATAATTTAATATAAGACCAGGTATTATTATATTATATTATATTATATTATATTATATTATATTATATTATATTATATTATATTGTATTATATAGGACCGGGTATTATATTATAGTAAAATAAGACCAGGTCTTACATTAATTTTTGCTCCAAAAGATGCATTTGAGCTGATTGTCTGGCTAGGTCTTATTTTCGGGGAAACGCGGTAGCAGCCACCAATCTGCCGACTAATTAGGTGAGAAAAATCAACCTGGGTCTTTCTAGTTATTTTTCACATTGTTGCTTGCTGCATTCTTAACTGATATTTTTATGAAAACGTCAATGTAGCAATAACTATTTGGGGACCTAGTCATCTCCTGACACTATACTGAGTATTTTTATTTCTTTTGCTTTATTTAATCTTTAGACATCATCATTTCTATTTGCAGAATTGAAGACTGGTATACTGAAAAATTCAGTAATTTCTCAAACATCACACACAGTTATGAAGTTTCTGAGCCAGGATTCCAAGTCAGAGCTGTCTGATTTGAAAGTTTGTTCTTTTCACCACTTTTGAAGACTGATTCAATAAGACTAGACCAAGAAAAGAGCTGTTGAAGACAACGTTGGTTTCCAAGCCCAGAAAATGAGAAAATCCGTATCAGCTAATTCCATTTACCAATTTACCAAAGAATCGGTAGTGTGGGACAGAATTTAAAAAGCCTGGCTAAAGTTGGTAATAGATGAGTTCTTTCTAAACTGCCCTCACAAGAATGATTGATCCTGGCACTCTTTGTCACAGGAGATTGGAGTCTCCTCTATAAAGCCAAAATGGTTACTGCCCATTACTCCATTTTCCTCAAGACACTTGCAAATTCACTCACAAAGGAGACTCATGTTCAAAGAAAGGTTGGAAAAAGGTTAGTTAATGTACATGTAAGCATGAAAAGGTACCACATGAAAGAAGTGAGGAGGCCATGTTTGGGATCAGGAATGATTTTAAAAGGAACAGAAAAACACCTCCATAGTGTGATTTAAGGATCAAGAAACATGTAATTTAATTTAGCCTAGAGATATGAAACTAAAAAGTCAAATGTACTCATTATATTGCTCTTAGTTTGACATACATCATATTCTGGAAGAAAGGGAAAGAACTATGTATCAGGTAGAATGTATTAAAATCTCAGTTCCATTAACTGTGTCTTAGTCTCTGAAACTCATTTAGCTTAATGGTCAAACAAGGGTGATATACTTACCTTAAAAGGTTTTCTGAGGATTATGAAGTGAGATAAGATTTACACAAAACACTTAGATCACTGCCTGGCCCTGTTAAGTGCTAGATAAGTGGTGCTGCCGCTGATTACAATAACAATTAGAAAAGCTATGACAACAACAACTCAGAAGTATGTCAACTGGATGTTGCCCATGTTAACACTGGGGACAAAAGAGGTGGTTTAGATATGCAAGTTAGACTACTACTAGGAGCAGTGTCATTAACATCAGCCCAAGAACACTTAGTGTAAACAAGGCCATACCAGGAGCTAATCATCTAGCCCCAGTCAGGCCTTCAGATTACTGCAGTTCTAGCTGACATCTGGGTGCTGCAACTTCCTGACAGAACTTGATCTACAACTACCCTCATAAGTTCTTTGAATTCCTAATCTACAAAAATTGTGTGAAATAATAAATGTTCATTGGTTTTTAAGCTGCTAAATTTGGCGATACAGTAGTACCTCGGTTTGCGAACGTCTTTGTTGACGAACATTTCGGTTTACGAACACTGTAAATCTTACGGATCTGTGGCATCATTAGATAGCAAAATTCATGCTAAATTTGCAGTTTTAGGGGTTGATTTTAAAGGTCTGGAATGCACTGAGCCATTTTGCATTATTTTCTATGAGGAAACCACAGCCTTGGGTTTCGAACGTTTCAGAACTCGAACGATCTTCTGAAACAGATTATGTTTGAAAACCGAGGTACCACTGTAATTGGTTACATAGCAGTAGATGAGTAATTCACTAGCTTGTTATATATGTATTTATTATGTGAGATATATACATATTATTTAGATATGGGAGGAAGGAAGGGGAATGGAAGAGAAGAGAAAACTAGCTCTACCTGAGGCTTAGAAAAGCTTTGCCTATTTCTAACTATTTGCAATGCTTACTGTAAATAGGAGAATGGACTGTGCCATACATCATGTAAGTATTCTATTGAATTTTCTTCAACTGAGTCATACAATGAAATCAGTTCTACACGCAAACAGGCTCTTTTTAACTAGGCAGCAAAGGTTTTACTCATGAACTTGTTACTGATTCATGTGAAAGAAAATTTAAAGGTTTCTCTCTAGAGAAACCTTTTTCTTCCCCCCCCCGGTGTGTGTGTGTGTGTGTGTGTGTGTGTGTATGTGTTTGTGAGTGTGTGTGTTGACTGGTAGAATCGAAGGAAACATGGCTAATTGAACATAGGAACATAACAGATACTTGATTCAGGGAACCGGAGACTATTTCTTAAGAGTCTCACATTTCACATAAAATGAAGACTTCAGAGCAATTTTACGCGTGTGCTGCTACACGGCACACTGAGCCTCTCCCATCCTATGATTGAGAACCCTCACACAAAACTACTTCAGTTTCATCTTTTTTGACTGAGGGCCCTTAAGAGGTGGGGAAAAAAATCTCTCATTGCTTCCACATTGCGACTGTCTGGCTTGTTGGAAGTGTCACAGTGTTTGATCACATTGGTGTGATTACTGAAGAATAGAAAGCAAGGGACTTCTGGTGGCTCATTTCTCTCTTTACAGTTTGCAGGAACCATCACTTGCTCTTACATTATATTAGCTGACACATTGACATGGCCTAATAACAGAACCCTCCATAAGAAAACTGTATCAGGAAGACCCAGAATATAGCTGAATACGACAATGCCATTCCTTATCATATACTACCAAGGTCAGGGTCGAGCAATGTTTGATGACTGTTGAGCAAGATCTACCATTCCAACCAGCAGTCTGCAGCACAGTTTCAGTCTGCAGGAAATCCTCATTTGAAAAAGCTCATTTCCTTTTTCTACCAACCTGATTCTTTGCTAAATCTCAAATCTAACAAATATTAGAAATGACATGATATTTTTATAACAAGCTAACAGACACCAATAGATAATTCCCATAATGCTACATCACTTTTTTTTTAAACAAAATCAGTTTGTGTATACAAGGTCTGACAATTACGTTCGCAAACTCATCCTAGAAAAAGTGCTACATACCTCATTGCTGAATGTCACTATGGTCACCTTCGAAGTACTCCCCTTGGGAAGCTGTGCACTGAGATGCCAGTGCTTAGTCCACCCTTCAAAGCAATTTTGGAACTTTTTCTGGAATGGCCATCAGAGCTGTTGTCGTATTTCCCTTGATGTCCTGAATGTCATCAAAATGTCTTCCTTTTAATATTTCCTTTATCTTCGGGTAAACAAAGAAGTCATTGGGGGCCAGATCAGATAAGTAGGAAGGGTGTTCCAATACAGTTATTTGTATCCTGGCTAAAAACTCCCTTACAGGCAGTGCCATGTGAGCTGGTGCATTGCCGTGATGCAAGAGCCATGAATTGTTGGTAAGAAGCTCATGTCGTCTAACTTTGTCACGCAGCCTTTTCAGCACTTCCAAATAGTAAACTTGGTTAACTGTTTGTCTAGTTGGTATAAATTCATAATGAATAATCCCTCTGATATCAAAGAAGTTTAACAACATCGTTGTAACAAGATTGCGAATTTAATTGTCAGACCTCATATGGGGTCTTCTTTGCCTGTTATGTTGTTGATGGTATATAGACCAACATGTAAGTGCATCCTGCAATCATTCCCAACCTGGAGTCTTTGAAGAAAATATTGGGTTTCCATACAGAGTCCCACTCATTGCAATAAACGTAACAGGAATTATTCATTTGCCCATGATAAAGCAGGCTATCGGAATGCAACTATGTGCATTCATTTATTGACTGTCTATAACTGGTTTCACACCACAGCAGCAAAGGTGAGTAGTGGAGACAGAAAGCTGTATGGCTCTGGCCCTTTGCATTAAAAGTTTGCCAACCCCTGAAATAAAGTACACACTTCTCGCTTTAGGTTCACAATATTTAAGCTGACATGGGACCCTTCCCTGCCATCTCACACAGGCTGATAGTTTATTTCTTAGTTTTATAAAGTTAAAATAATAAATTTGGTAAATGGAATCTTTCAAGGTTTTTAACCCATTGGGTAAGTTTTAGTAGCTGTCTTTTTCAACATGATTTATTTGGTTGGTCACCAATACTTTACAGGGCTAAATATTCTTGGCCTTATATTGTGTTTTTAAAAAGAAAATGTGTAAACTACTTGGGATGCAATGTTTTTCCTGATTTGAAAAGTCATAAGAACAGATTAATCCATATTGCACAAGATAAGAAAATGCTTTTCGCAAAATGTAATAAGAGTATAACAGTTATAGCATTTGAATTTACTGGTTTGGAAACACGAAGCATATATATTTTGGCACCGAGAGAGAAAATATTTGTTACAGTCTAAGAAAGTTATTTTTAGGGAGGAAGTTTCCCATCTTCTACCTTCAAGGCAACAGAAACAGTCTCAGTGAGAGTCCATTTTATTAAAAGCATAGACAATGCATGGAATTCTTGGTGTAAAGAACTTTCTCCTGATACATTTCTTCAAATTAGATGTGACAAAAGGATGAACTCACAGATTTGGGGGTGCTGACAACTCCCTAACAAGGAAAACCTTTAGATATTTTTTTGTTTAAATTGTATCCTGAAAATATTATCCTCACCAGTATTTAAAAAGCCAAGATCTCAAAGATCTAGAACATTCTCTAGATCAGGCTTTCTCAACTTTGGCACTATTGACATTTTGGCCTGATGATTCATTGTTGTGGGAGGAGGCTTGTGCCTTGTAATATATGTATCAGCATCCATGGCCTTTACCCACTAGATGCCAGGAGTACCACACCCATGGTTGACAACCAAAACTATCCGCAGATATTACTGAATGTCCCTAGTTTTGGGGGCGAGGAACGATAGAATTGCCCCTGGCTGAGAACCACTGCTCTGGAGCAGAATTATTTAGACCTTTAACTTGCCAAAAGGTGGTTACTTCATTCAGCCTGCACAAACCAACTATTCATGCAATTGGAAGCGAAATCTGTTCCCTTCCCAGATGAAATGGCTACATGTCCTCCCACAGTTACCACTGCCACACTGGAAAGAAGACCAACACTTTCCTCAGAAAATTCCTCTGTGCTAGTTTGTCTGACTGTCACCTTATGCTGTAGTACCCAGATTTCCTGCCCAGAATTTCATCAACATGTAGAAGGCATCCCAGGCATCCAGAGTGAAACTCACTTTTCAACTCAGTGTTTTCAAACCCTGCCTTGATTCAACAGCAATGATGGACAGCCGCTTATAAGTGATGAGGGCAGAAAAACGAAGTAGCCTGCATTTGCTAGAGTCCACAGCCATAGATTATTGCCTTCCATATTGCACATTAACAGAATTTCTTACGGCAGTGCCAACAGTTGAATGTGGACGTTTTCCTGTGATCCTTTTAAATCCCCAATTCAATTACCATGCTCATTTTTCTGATGAATCATCAGCAGAAAGCCAGACAATTTTTTAGCGAGTGATATGACCCTCAGCTGGAACATTATTTCTGTAGGACTCCGCTGCTCCTACTTGGCCGTAAACAGACACTCAGTCTAGCCCTGAAGAAGGTTCGGCCTTAGTACTTAACCCATGAAATTAACCTTTTATAGAACAGTTAGTTTCTCAAAGATAACTGTTATACAACGGACACAAAAAGGAAAAGGAAAAAAAAAATAAAACTAAATAATGGAGTGAAATGTGTGGTGTTATTTTACTATTGTATCTCTACATTTGATAACCTCAGAGATGCAAATCTCAGCTCCAGGCCATAATTAAATTGATGCATCAAAATGAAGACTTCACGTATATTTTCAGCATCACAGCAGCAGTGAAATGTTAGGTTTTCAATATTGCTTTTCCCTCAAGGATTCCCTTTCTTCTCTACCTTGTCTTCCTTCACTAGAGGGATACACACCAGCAAAGCAACGTCTGACATGTTGACATTGCCACAGATACCAAATCCCCACAGAATTCAGGGACTGTGCCATAAATGAGGAGCTTTCTTTGAATTCTAAAATTGCCTGAAAGCTGAAAAGTAGAAGAAAAAAAATGGACAAGTGACTGTCCAAAATTTCGGCTGTGACTCTCAGCTAGCACGACTCTGAGCTGAGTGCTTTTGTTACAGCAACATGTAGGTAATGCGTACACATTTCTGAGTGGTGAGAATGGAAAGACACAATGGTTAAGGCAAGCCGTCCCCAGGGATCAAAAACCCACTAGTTATTTGATTTTCCCTTAGTCTTGCTCCTTGTACATGCACCTTTCTAGGTTTCAAGTGCTTGAAGCTGTTGACATCACAAACACCACAATCCCATCTTTTCACCTTCAACATCCCAGTGGTGAAATGTGAACCCTCCCTAATGCTCACGACTCTGAAATGAGCTCCAGCTTCATGCCCTTAGCTCAGACCTAAAGAAATAAGAAGGTAATGACTAATGGGCAATTTTGGTTGCCTTGGCTACAATTCTAACTTTTGGCAAATGTACTTTTGTGTGCTTAATACTTGTTTAAACAGTACGTAAAAATACCCAAAAGGTGTCCTTATTATTGGCTTAACCATATGCCTTTTTCTTTCTTGATTATTGTTATCTCCATTACCTGTATTCTCACTCCCTGGTCCAGATGATCAGCCACAGCTGGGATGGAGGAAAGAGAGCTCACATCTTTCTCTCTCCCATTTTCCTTGCATGGCTACATTCTGAATGTGATGCCTGGGGGCCTTCCTGCTAACTGGATGTGTAAATAAAAGAGTTTTAAATCACTTCAAGGTGTCATTCAAATTTTCATCCTAGCTAACAGGGAGGAAATTCACTAAAGCCACCCTGGGGCCATTTTCCCATCTCTTTTCCTGCTGACACTCAAGTAATGTGCTAGACAAAGGCACAGCAAGTCCCACATTATAATCTTTTAGGACTAACTCCCCAGTCCTTCCTCCAATCTTAAAAAAGATCACTATTCTCACTCATGAAGGAAAAAAATATATATAAAGGGCTGAAAGGTAGTTTTCAGTATCAGACATTTTTTTTTCATACCCTCTCTTTTTCTTGTTTATCCAGACCTGAACCCACTAGTAATCGTAACGCACTTGGAATTTTACTGAGTGGGCTATAAGAAGAAGAATAGCAAAGCTTAAGGGTGGAACTTTGTAACTTAGTACTCTTTACCCATTATATAATTTGAAAATTATTCACTGTGTTATTCTTGCAAGCAAAGGGGATCTTTGATGATATTAGATTTGGGCTCTTGGCAAGATTTCCCTGCCTGTGTATTCTGACAAGTACCATCACAGTAATCCCCATGGTGTGAAGACAATCATTAGTAATTGGCAAAAAGGAGGTGTCAATGGTGCTTCAGCCAGTGGTTCAACTACCCACTAATAAAGGCTTTGAACATGGAACATCTCTTAGAACCACTTTATCAGAGACTATTTTCTAGAATGACCAAGGGCAAACACCAAGATTCAGTGGAACACCTAAGTAAAAATAGCAACACCACTAGTCAAAGTTGTTGAGTGAGATTTTGCTCTAAGCGGCCTCTATCCACAACAATAAGGTGGTTCAAAACCAATTTGTAAGTAATTCACCAAGAACCTAAAAGCAAACCCCAGGACACTATAAAGTCCGCATCCTTCTCAAAGAATTAGTTTCAGAGCATCTCAGAGGTGATTTAAATCAACAACGGCTGGGGCAGGCAAGAGAGGTGACATCATCGTCTATAACACTGTTATCCAGTAGAACTTCCGGCAATGACAGAAATGTGCTATATCAGTACTGCCCAACACGGTAGCCATTAAACTGAGGGCTTTGGAGCATTAAAGTATGGCTAGTACAAATGAAGAACTTAATTTTTAATTTTATTTAACTTTAATGGCATTTAAATGTAAATAGCCACGTGTCGACTGACTTCCATATTGGATAATGCAGGTCTAGAAACTGAGGAAGGGAGTGCAGAGGATTGCGTGTCTAGTCCAGGCAAGTGACAAGGCATTGCCTGGAAAGCTGTAAGCCTAGGCAAGGATAGCACCACACTTCCATCCTGCAGGCCATCTCCAATTGATTATTAATGAACATCTGCTTCCAAAGCTAAGGCTGAACTCATTAGGAAAGTGTACTGCGATTAATTAGAAATGTCTGACATGAAGACAGGACGGGGAGTTGGTGGCACATGTGATGTGACTTCCCAATGCCAACATGGTAAGAAGTTGAACTCGAAGGATGTAGAGAGAAGTAGAGGAGACGGGCCAGGTAGGAGGCCATAAGATAAATGGCCATTCTAGAAAACAGACTGGATTATGGCTTTTTCTTTCCTGCTCTGAATTAATGTTCTCATATAAATACTAAAGATATGACTGCAGGCAGACGACCACGGGGCTTCTGGTGTCACAGTATTCATTTAGTTGTTTGTTTATATGTTGTATCTATTAAGCTGTTTACTTGTTTAGTATCTGTCATCCCCATTAGACTGAGAGCTGCGTAAGGTCATGGCCCATCCTGGGCCAGAAAGTAGGTAGTAGGTAAACGATTGTCAATTGATGTCAACTGTAAATGAAATGAATAAATTAAAAACAAAAAAAGATTGTCAATTGAGTATTCATACCCAACGTTATCCCTCAAAAATATATTTGAAGGTCTACTACGTATAATGTACAATGTTAGGGTTGGGGAAAAAATAGCTGTGGAAAGACAGCCCCGTCTCTATCCTCAGGGCCTACACTAAACAGTTAATTAATTACACAATTACCATATCAGCAGAGACCTAACTTACAGGATAAGCAGGGAAAGGTTCAAGTAAGGGAAAGTTTCCTTGAGGTGTTGAGTTGAATTTTGAAGGCTGAGTAGGAATTAACTGGGTGAGAAGGAAGTGAAGGGGAGGGGAGGAAGAGCATTACGGCTAAAAAAAGTGAATTGGGCAAAGGCTCTGGGTAAGGCAGGGTGAGCTCCACACACTTAAAAAAAAAAAAAAAAAAGACCAGTAACACTGTCATCCAACGAGCAAGCAAGGCAGAAGGGCTAGAAAGCAAGTTGTCAGCGTCACTTGTTGATATCCCCAGAGGAGCAGAGGAGTACTGCACCCAAATCCATCCCTTTGGACCTCCCAGACACCT
Source organism: Rhinolophus ferrumequinum (assembly GCF_004115265.2). Taxonomy (NCBI): domain Eukaryota; kingdom Metazoa; phylum Chordata; class Mammalia; order Chiroptera; family Rhinolophidae; genus Rhinolophus; species Rhinolophus ferrumequinum. The sequence continues at coordinate 21,313,356 of NC_046300.1, forward strand.
GATCCCATCTGATAACATCTGAGGGCATCCTTCCTAGGAATGACCACATGGTCCCATGTACCCCAACTCCCAGCACCTTTAACTCTAATGAGATACTTTTTTGCTCACTTTAAAAGGATCCAAAAAAAAAAAAAAAAAAACCATGAGGGAAACCTCATTTACACACACACACATTTTCAGACTTGTGTATGAGTTTACAAAAGTCTTTGCTCATGTAATACTGAATTTGAGTTTCCCGTCTAGCCAGTTCTTAGAAAGGTAAAAACATTATCTCCATTTCACAGTTGACAACTCTGAGGCTCAAAGAAAATATGTCTTGTCCAAGATTCCAGTTAGAAAGGGCAGAGCCAGGACTCAAAGTCACACCGCCCAAGTCCTGTTATCTTCCCAATTGAGGGCCCCATGGGGAATATTGAGTCTGATCCTTAGTGCTCCTACCAACCATGAAATTTTTAGAAAACATGTATTGAGGTCATTTTTGTCCTGCAAGTGAAAGCATTGCCCCCAAATGCCTCCCCTTCTCCAGCCAGGGAGACTTTCTCAGCTACCATGTTTCTGTGAAAATAAGATCTAACTGGAAAATAAGCCTAGCACGATGTTTCAGGATGGTATTCCCCAAACATAAGCCCTAATGCATCTTTTGGAGCAAAAATTAATATAAGATCGGTCTTATTTTCAGGGAAGCACGGTAGCAGTCTAAAACACCCTTCATGGTTGGAGGCCTTGGAGAACTGCCTTGGAAAGTTCTACAGTCACTTATTCAGGAAGGTAATGTTATTTGTACAATTCAAATCCAGAGCCTTGCTTTGAACTATTTTTTAAGTAAATTTGGAGAACCTGGAATCATTCAGAGAGCCTCATTAGTTCTGAAATGTGATGAGTCATTTTCAGACTCATGGATTCAACACTCCAAAGCACTTTCAACAGTGACAGCTCTTAAATCCTGATAGTCTGTAATGGTTCAGATACTTTACATGTATTTTGTAATTAGGATGACCAACTGTCCCAGTTTACCTGGGACCCAGGGTTTCCTGGAATAGAATGACTTGGTCATCCCACTGGTTATTCAGTCCTCAAAATGCTCAGCAGTGGGGGCGGCTGGTTAGCTCAGTTGGTTATAGTGTGGTGCTCTTAACAACAAGGTTGCCAATTCGATCCCCACATGGGCCACTGTGAGCTGCGCCCTTTACAACTAGAATGTTGCAACTAGATGGGTCATGGAAAAATACACTTAAATAAATAAAAGTTTTAAAAAAAATGCTCAGCTGTGGTAAAGGGGCCTTGTCCACCCACCATATTTACTGACAAGAGAATCCAAACCAGGTGTTCACATGGTTTGCCCAACATCCTCACAGCCTGTAAGAACAAAACTGGGGTTTGAAGCAAGATCTGATTCCAGTGGGTTAATCCTACCCTAGCCTTCTGCGTAACTATAGCACTGCAATTTAGCTGAGAGATGGACATCCTTGGGTACTGACATGCAAATGAATACCTCGAACCTTCTACTTCTCTGGAGAATTTTCCCATTTCTACTTTATGAAATGGATAGGAATTTTTCAGGACTGAAATAAAACTGGGATCACTCTTTTGCCTTAAGCTCAATGTCCTGATTTGTATGTCAATGCCAGCAGTGTTATTTCACCTGAGGGCTACTTTAAAAACACCCATAGTAGTGCAAGCAGTTCGGGCTGGGACACTAACCAGTAAGTTGTGAACAGGTCTGAATCGCACCTGATGAGGTGGAAAGGGTAAGAGTAGGGCAGACTTAAATTTAAATCCTTCCTCTGCCATATACTAGCTATGTGACCTCAGGGCTAATAATAGCTATTTCAAAGGATTACTGAAAAGCATAAAATGAGATCACCCAATCTGAATCTACCTTGCTCCATGTCTGGCACATGACAAATGCCCAATAATATTAGTTCACCAACAATCCCAAAGAAAGGAAACTCAAAATGCGACCTTGCTTTGTAATCTCCACAAATGCCCACCAGGGTTTCTGAAACCTAAACTTATGTGAAAATACTAGATGGTATCATAAGAATTCAAACAACACATTTTTTTTTAAATGGGCAAAAGATGTGAACAGACATTTCATCAAAGAAACATACAGATGGCAAACAGGCACATGAAAAGGTGTTCAACATCATGAGTTAATAAAGAAATACAAAGTAAAGCCACAATGAGATATCATTATACACCTACTAGAATGACTAAAATTAAAAATATTGACAATACCAAGTGTTGACAATGATGTGGAGCACCTGGTATTCTCACGTATTGATGGTGGGAACACATGATGGATCAGAACATTTTGAACAGCTACTTTTGAAAATAGATTGGCAGCTTCTCATAAAGTTAAACTTACCATACAACCCAGCAGTCCCATTCCTAGGAATATACCGAAGAGAAAAGAAAATGTATGGCTACAAAAAAAAAAAAAAAAAATTATAGGAGTTTTATTCATAAAAGTCAAAATCTGAGAGAGCAAAGATTGTGGAGTAGATAAACACTGTGCCTGCTTCCTTCTGTGAACACATTAAAATTACAACTAAATTATACAACAATCAACCTGGAGAATCATATGAAGTCTGGCTGAACAGAAGTTTTATAACTAAGGAAATAAAGAAGCCCAGTGGAGACTGGTAGAAGGGGTGGAGAAGCAAAACAGGCTGGCCCCAAACCTCCATGTGGCGGTTGGGAACCAGGAGAGATATCTCGGTCATGGAGGTTCCCCCCTGAGAAGCGGCGAGACGCCAGTCCCACACTCGCCTCCCCAGCCCAGAGTACTGGGAAGAGAAGTCCACACAATATCTGGCTGTGAAAAACAGTGGGAATTCCAACCATCTGAGTGGGACAAAAGGCTGCAGGAAACCCAGACATCCTCTTAAACAGCCTGCACACAGATGTTCTCACTCCCAGGCACTCACCTTGGGCTCCAAAGAGGGGAGAGTAACTCACAGGGTGTCGGAGGCATATGGGGGTCAGATTTAGGTATGTGGCTTCAGAGCAAGGGCTGGAGGACAGTCATCATTTTCCCTGTATGGGGTTCTTCTCTCATGCAGCCAGCAGGGAGTTGCCATCTTTCCTTCGTTGAGCCAACCAGCCCACAGCCAAATCTGAATTTGATTGGCCTGGTGAACTCCGCTGATCTACCCTCCTGACTCCCTGAGACCCCACCCCACTCAGCTCGCCCAACATACCAAAGGCAATTTCTCTGACAGCAACCAGCTTCCCCACCCCACCCCAACCCATTACACTCTTTCTTGAAAACCTATCTTTGTCCACAGGACCCAGGTAGCGGCTGACCTCAATGTGTTCTGAGACTTTTGCTGAGTTACTCCAGGCTCAGCACTGGCACAAAACCAGAGTCTACATTAACCTGGTGACCACAATTCTTCCCATTCTAGTGACTCCCTGAGACCCTGCCTCATCCAACTCATGTACCACATGAGGCTTTATCAGGGACTGAACCTTAAAGGAACTAGCAGGTGGCAGCAGGCCATGGGGTGCCCTGGGTTTTTATGGAGCTACCCCAGGCCAGGTACTGATGACAGCCATCTTCAGTTCCTGCGTGGCCTCTTCCACATGACCCCAAGGTTAGCACAGGCAGCAAACAATCATGGATTGCTTTGTAGCTCCTACCAGGTAGTCCCTGGGCAGTCACAGGCAGTGGCTGATCTGGACCTGTACCAGAGGCCCTCGCAAGAGGCCTCAGAACCAATATACATGGAGAGTGACTTCAGATAACAGCAGAGTACCACCCAATTAGCCCCACAAGCAGCACACACAAAGGGCGGTCTCAACGGGCACCAGAGTCTGCTGGAGTGAATCCCACTCAGTGCAGTAAGCCCCCTACATAGCAGCCTGTAAGCTGTGGATATGGCCAAACTTCACAGCCAATCATCATGAGGGTCAGTCCCACCAACTAAGGTGCCAATAGCAATCAAGACTCAACTATAACAGGAGGGCACACACAAACCACACAAGGGACACTCTTGGAGCACCCAGAGCAAGTGACCAGAGAGACTGTGCCAGGGCACCTAGTATATAAGGCTACCTGGCCAAGGCTGGGAGACATAGCAGATCTACCTAATAAATAGAAACAAAAAGAGAGGTAGCCAAAATGAGGAAACAAAGAAATATGTCCCAAATGAATAAACAGGAGAAAACTCCAGAAAAAGCACTAAATGCAATGTAGGCAAGCAACCTACCAGATACAGAGTTCAAAACACTGGTTATAAGGATGCTCAAGGAACTTAATGAGAACTTCAACAAAGAGATATAATCATAAAAAAGGACATAGAAACCATAAAAAACGAACCAGTCAGAAATGAAGAATATAGTAATTGGAATGCAGAAAGCACTAGAAGGAATCACCAGCAGACTAGATGAAGCAGAGGATCAAATCAGCGATTTGGAATACAAAGTAATAGAAATACCCAATCAGAACAGCAAAAAGAAAAAAAAAATTAAAATGAGAACAGTTTTAAGAGACCTCTGGGAAGACAGCAAGCATGACAACATTCACATCATTAGGGCACCAGAAGGAGAAGAGAGAAAGCAAGGTATTGAAAACCTATTTGAAGAAATAATGACTGGAGACTTTCCTAACCTGGCAAAGAAAATAGACATACAAGTCCAGGAAGTGCAGAGAGTCCCAAACAAGATAAACCCAAACAGGCCCACACCTAGACACATTATAATTAGAATAGCAAAGGTTAAAGACAGAGAGAATCCTAAAAGCAGCAAGAGAAAGGCAACCAGTAACTTATAAAGAAGCTCCCATAAGATTGTCAGTTGATTTAACAAAAACTTCGCAAGACAGAAGGGATTGTCAGGAAATATTCAATGTAATGAAAACCTAGGGCCTACAACCAAGATTACTCTACCTAGCAAAGCTATCATTTAAAATCGAAGGATAAAGAGTTTCCCAGACAAGAACAAGCTAAAGGAGTTCATCATCACCAAACCAAGGAATGTTAGTGGGACTTCTTTAAGATGGAAGAAAAAAAAAGATCAAAGTTATGTATAATAAAATGGCAATAGCTACATACATATCTATCAACAATTATTTTCAATGTAAATGGATTAAATACTCCACTCAAAAGACAGAGGAGGGCTGAATGGATAAGGAAACCTATGGTGCCTATAAGAGACTCACTTCAAATTGAAATATACACACAGAAAGTAAAGGGGTGGAAAAATGTATTTCATGAAAATAGAAACAAAACAAACAAACAAAAAAAGCTGGAGCAGCAATACTTATACCACATCTAATAGACTCTAGAACAAAGGCTATAACAAGAAACAAGGAAAGACCCAGTAATCCAGTATTTATCTGAAGAAACCCAAATGCTATTTCAAGGGGACATGTGCATCCACACATTCATTGCAGCATTGTTTACAATGGCCCAGCTGTGGAAGCAGCCTGGGTATCTGTAGATGGAAGAATGGATAAAGAGGAGATGGTATATATATATATATATATATATATATATATATATATATATATGTACAATGGAATATTGCTCCGCCATGGAAGAGAATGGCTTCTGGCCTTCTGCATGTATGGATGGATTTGGAGTGTTAGAGAAAGACAGATGCAATGTGATTTTGCTTATATGTAGAATCTAAAAACTGAAATAAACAAAACACAAACAAACTCATAGATACAGAGAACATACTGATGGTTGCCAGATGGGAAGGGGGTTGGGGGTGAATGAAAAAGGGGAAAGGATTAAGAAGTACAAATTGGTTGTTACACAATAATCATGGGGATGTAGGGTATAGCGTAAGGAATATAATCAATAATATTGTAATAACTATGTATGGTGTCAGATGGGTACTGGATTTCTTGGGGTGACAGATGGAAGGGGATTGGGGGCCAGGGTGAAAAATATGAAGGGATTAGGAAGTGCAAACTGGTAGTTACAAAATAGGCATGGGGATGTAAAGTAAAGCATAGGGAATATAGTTAATAATATGGTAATAACTATATATAGTGCCAGGTGGATACTAAGCTAGTCAAGGTGATCATTTCTTAAATTATATAAATGTCTAACCACTATACTATATATCTGAAATTAATAAAAATTAATATTGAATGTCAACTGTAATTGAAAAATTTTAAAATGGGGGAGAAGGTGAAGATAAATAAGATGTTCAAATTTCCAGGTATAAAACAAGTCAGTCATGGGAATGTAATATACAGCACAGGGAATATAGTCAATAGTATTGTGATAGCATGGTACAGTGTACGATGATTGCTGGATTTATCATGGTGATCACTTCTTTAGGTATATTAATGTCGAATAACTATGGCGTACACCTGAAACTAATACCGTATTGCCTGTTAGCTATATTTTAATAAAAATCTTAAAATAAAAAAGGCCAAAAATCTGTAAAAAAACATAATTGTCCATCAAGAAATAAATGAATAAACAACATATGGTACATCCAAACAATGAGATACTGCCCAGGTAGTAAAAGGAACTACTGATACACCAAAATGAGTTAATATCAAATATATTGTGTTACGCAAATGAAGTCAGATGCAAAAGATTATGCACTATTTGACTCCATTTATGCGAAATCTTGGAACAGCCTAGGATGGAGTGAGGGTATTGTAGGCAAAGGGACACAAAGGGACTCTATGGAGATGAGGGAAATGGTCTACATCCTATCTGAGGTGGGGGGATACAGGTATAGACATTTGTCAGCACTCATTAAACTGTATATTTAAAAAGGGTGAAATTTACTGCTGTAATTATATGCCGAGAAATCTTACTTTATAAAGGAAATAGATTGTAAACTATAGGGAGTCGAACCTGGGAAGGGGGTTGCAACCCTGAGAAAGAGATGGAGGTAGAAGCACAAGAAGGATGGACAGGGCCGACCCAGCCACTCGGTGTGAATGGGATGTGACCTGTGCCTCTGGTTACTGGGGGAGCAAACCAAGTAAGGGGAGTCACTCATTGGCCAGTGTCTTTACGTGTCCCACAGCATTACTGCACTTGGCTACTTCTAATGACTGCTAGACAGGTCAACACTTTACCTTTAAAAACGTGTGAAGTGGTCATTTATGAAGACTATACTAGCAGAGCCTCTACTCCTTCTGCTGCTCCCAGTTAATTTCTGGCTGAACTCAAGAATGCTTTAAAAAAAAAAAATTACAAGTGAAGACAACAGCCTCGTCTAAGAAAATTGATTTTTCTTACAACTGATTTCAACTCTGCCAAGGCTGAGTTCGTGAGAAAAGGAAGATAATCTCGTCAAAATGCCGCCACCCAATCTCAAACTTGATACAAGGTTGTCCACAGCAGTTCCCAGACCCAAGTGTGTAAAGTACACCGAGGTCCACAGAGAAGTAAGAATAATAAAGCCATGGAAAAAGATGGGATGGGATGGGATGTACATGACAGACAGAGATGTGGGGTTTGGGGTCGGTGTTGAGTGAAGGCCACTACCTATTTTCTCAAGAAAGGCTATTTTATTCATATATATATATATACATTTATTGTTTGTGTGTGTGTGTGTGCACACGTGTGTGCTTAGCCACCATTCCCTGACCAAGAAGCAGATATCTGATCCAAGCAAGGCCAGTTAGATATCCTTTTCATGGACTCTGGCTCTTCAGCAGAGTGACATAAAGGCAAAAACAAAAACAAAACAAAATGAAAAAACGGGTGGCATTCATTCTTCTACGTCAGTGCCCTTGAGAGCGCATTCATCACTTTCTACTACTTAGGTCTTCTGAGATTCTCTGGCTTCAGTATTTCCCAAAAACCAGTTTTATCATTTTCTCTTTGATTCTGTGATCACCTTACAATAAAATACCTTTTTTTGCTCAAATTAAAGTCAGTTTCTGTTGCTTGCAACCAAAGAGCCCTAATGGATACAACTTTTTTTTTTTTTTTTTTTTAAGCCTTGTAAGTTCCCACCTAGTCCTCTTGAGAGGCCATAAATGTAATGTGTGAAAGCAGGACACATATGTGATGTAGGGACCTTCCATCCTGGTCCTCGTTGGCTTTCCTGATGAAAGAGGAGCAGTCTATTGACAAGTCAGCATAAAGGATAACTCTTTCCTAACCTCCTGCCCACCAGGAAAAGACCTGGGAACATCTCGAGGCCAGCAGGACAAAACTGGGTCATTGAGCACCGAGCTGGTTGGATGGTAGAGCAGTGCACTTTTATCTTTTGCAATCCCACAACCCTCAGGGAAACTGAAAATTTTAGGTGAATCTGGAGCCCCAACTCATTCTCCTTTTCAGAACCCTGGACCACAATAGTAATAATAATAATTATAATTATTACTATTAACAATTACTGAGCAATTGGCACCTATGAAGCACTGAATCAAGAACTTTATATGTTTTATCTCATTCAAGCCACACAATAACCATAAGTGGTAGTCACTAGAATTATTCCTATTTTACAGAAGAAAAGAATGAGGTTTAGAAAGAAAGGACTGAGGTTTAGAAAGGTGAGGCCCTTATCTGAGGTTTACAGCTAGTGAAAGAGCCAAGATCAAATACAGGTCTTTCCGATTTCCCTCTTAATCGCCAATGGTATCCTACCTTCTGTAGGCAAGTTTCTACTTCTGTGCTGGAAGTAAGAGTTATCCTGGCTAACACAACGCAAAAACAAAAGGGCTTCCATTATTTTTCACGCCAGGAACAAACACCCAAGGGGGTAGGCATCAAAGTGAACTGTCTTGATGTTATCAATAGCCTTTTCTCCTCTACTTGCCACTTGAGACTTCGCTGTCCTCAGCATACTGACAAACCCTATCTTACCTGGAGCAGGAATGTTTTTCAGGATAAAATAAAAAAGACTATCACTGCCCATAAGTTAACAGCACTCGAGAGCTTTGCCAAAGATGTAACTCTCGCAGGGCTCACTGCTATGTGACAGAGAGCTCCAGGGACCTCAACTTTTGCATTTCACAAGCTGTGTCTACCCACCAGAAAAAAAAAGGGGGAGGGAGAGAGTTAACCTGAAGTTAAATTTGTCTCTTAAATACCCACTCATAGAGCCTTTCCTTCAGGTGTAAAGAAAGTCTTAAATCCTCAAAGGATAGAATGGAAAACATCAACATGTAGCATTCCCTCAATGAAAATTGACAGGACAAGTTCAGCTAACAGCACTGTACCAATAGTAAAGTCGTCATTGGCATGTGCACACATCAGGGGAAGCTCTGTCTCAGCTTTGCAAGTCTTCTATAAATCCAAAGTTATTTCACAATAGAAGGCTTTAGAAAACGTCCTGGACAGGCCGGGCAAGAGACTCCCAACAGCATCCTCTGTAAGACTGCCGGCTCAGGGCAGCATCACTGAGAGAATACAGCTGAGGTGAGAATCGGGCGTCACATTCGTCGATGAAACTCCATCGGGAGCAACAGCGCAGAGCTTCTCTAGTCCAAAACCTCAAGATAACTAATCTTACAAACCAAGGCTTGAATGAGAGCTGAACAAAAAAGAGAGTTTGGTCATGATACTCACATGTGGGCCATAAATACAAACTCAATACACATAAGAACATCATGGGGGAGGGGGAAGGTAGAGGGAGAGGCAGAAAAAGGGAGAATATGTGAATGAGATGAAGCTAAAGCAGACAAGAAAGAATCATTTATACCACTCATCTGGAATCAGGGAAAGAATTCATGCATTTGTACAAGTAACTTGTTCATAGATGGAGTAAGATATTGGGGTGCTGATCCTCAAGAGAAAGAACTTTTTCTCAACTTTTCCAGACAAAATTTCAGAACCACACCTAAGAGTTATTTAGCATAAGCAAAGCATTTCAGAAAGGTTTTCAAAGGGACCAAAAGGATGGGCTATTTAAGGCCTACAGAAAACTCTGCGAGAAAGTTTTGAGGATGATCCAACCCAAGGTCCAGAACACTTTCGAGGATATGCAGATCTCTTATTCAAGGACAGTGTCCATTTAACCTTCATCTGTAAGACTAGAAGAAAAGACTTTTGACCATTGGCCAGTGTAGAGAATCTCTTTTCAGATATGAGGAAGACGTTCTTGAGATAATGGGTGAGGAAATATCTCACTAGGTCCCCAAAGGGGGTTACCACAGTATCTTTAGATGTCACTGCAAGGAGAGTAGACAGCTGTTCTGTGCCTTAAAGCGCAGAGGAAAAATAAATGGTCAATTTAAGGTCTTCTCCAATTCGTGAACTCAAAGCATACATAGCATATAGCTGCTTTAACATTTCTCTGAAGAGTATTTGCTAGAGAGGAGTCAGGCATTGTTATTCTAGGAACAGAGAGTGCCAGTCACGTCAAGAAACTCTGGCATAAAAAATCCCTTCACTGATCCAGTTTTCTAACCTTTCTTCCTATTTTGGAGACTTTCTAAAGACATATGACCGTGAATCTGCAATTTAAGAGACAAGTTGATTGGGCACTAAGCTCTGATTTCTTTTCCAACAAGACAACCAGGGTAAATTCATGAGAAAATAAATCATGACTCCAAACCGAATCTGAAAAAAAAAAAGAAAAATTAATGCCCATTACTCCCCCGACACTTATGGGGAGGTAGGGGCTTAATATCCATTGACATCCTATTTACAGTACCCTTGCTTGGGGGAAGAGTTAAGATAAATAATACATTATTCGAAATTCGTATTTTATTAGTCTTATGAGTGAGAAGAAAACATAATAGTCCAATACATCACATTTGCACATTACTGTTTAAATCCTACCATGTAATCTTCCCACCTCACCCCAAACAACTTGGCAAAATCATATTCCACTTTATCCCAGTTTGTCTTCCATTCATATTTTAGTAGAATTAACTTGGTCAGACACCAAAGCCCTTCCCCCTAATAAAATCAGGATTTGCTAAGGAAAACCAATTCATAATTTGCCTCAGTATCCACCAAAGACAAGAAGAGTTATTAAAGTCAAACACAGCAACCATCCTCAAATTCTGAAGAACCAGTAGGAGCATACCAGAGACAAGCAAAGGGTTAACACAGCTGATTTCTGGGTTAAGAGAAGGATGCAGTATCATTTTTTAAGGCAAACACCTGGAGGGAAAAAAGTACTATTTTGTTTCCACCTCAAGAAATTGCAGACAAACTAAAGCAAATCACATCAGTGGAATACTCAATTATCTGCACATGCTAATTAACGAACTGTAATCAACCAGCTTTCAGTCCTCTCTTCACCTGCTGTAATATTTGTAGTGCACTGCCTTCCTCATTCCTCACAACCGGTAGAACACTAGACAGTCTGTATGGTGCATCCAAGGGAAACAAATAAGCACAGATTTTTGCTGATGGCAGGGATTTCTCATGCTCAGGACATATGAACCAACAATATGGAAATGGCAGCACTGGCTGTATATTTTAATTATTCCCCACACCTATTTTGCAAAAGAGACTTAAAGTTCAATTAGGTAACATGCTGCCTAGTTATGGTTATTTCATAAAACTAAGCACAGAGAGTCACTTGAAGTAGTCAATATATGCAGTCATGACAGAATTAAATATTCATGAAATCAAGAGTGACTGAGGATATTACAATATTAAAATTCATCATCATTTGTACAATGTAAATCTTGTATGCATTTGTAAGGCACCCAAGTCCAGTCTAGTGTGTGTTCAAATTCTGGTTTCCTGGTCCACTGCCATTTAAATTACAATATTGATTTTGCTAGATAAACAACAAGCTTAGTCCTTAGCTCAGTTCCAAAATGCAGAAACGATTTTGAACATTCAGAGATACCAACTTGTTAAGTGAGCCTGTCTCCAAATACAGAACAGCAACACTCAATGTTATCCCAATATGTTTCAGATATTTGTTTAATTCACTAGCACCTTTGGAAAGGTCCAACAGAAACCAAGGCAATCTCCTTGGAGGAGCACTTCGTGACATGCAATTGCCTTCTAGCCAGAAGTGACTACTTTCTTATATACTTTCTTAAGTGACAGAAGGGCGAAAGTCTATTGACTGGCCTTTCTTTGCTTCCAATAGCCTGATTGCTTGAACCAACTTTTCCCCAACATGAACACCCAGTTTCAAAATGTATTAACAAGTACATGTGTACACTTTACACACATCCAACTAAACAACACTAGCTTCCACAAAACTGAACTCTAGGTGTGCATGGAGAAAAAAGACTGTACTCAGACACAAAGCTGTCATACATACACTCTAATAATACTACCAAAGGCATTATTTTCTATGCCATTTCTTCTACTTTACAATTACCTCAACCGAAGAAACCTCAGCACCCGAGAAGGGCATTTGAGCCATTTCTTACTGGAATCCAATTACCTGAAGAACTCCTCTCTCCACACTAAGTAGTAGCTATCCCCTGGTCTACAATGACACAGCAGGGCTGCAAGGATTTACAGGGCTCAGCTGCTGCCAGGCACTCGGTCCCTGGCCTCCTAGGTAGGAAGGTGCCAGGTGAAGAGTAGGAACAGGAGCTTAGAGCTGGGTTAAGCAGTGATCTCCGTTCTCCAAAGAAGCCAAACTTTGCGCCCATTGTTGTCATCTTTAGGTTGCTGTCACCTCCCTCCAAGGAGTCTCAGAAGCCACTTGGCAGCTCCTGAAGACATATGTTTCCCCCTGACCTAGATCATCCAAATACGCCTTGGTTATACCGCGCCGGCAAGCAAAGGTCTCTCAGTGCTGCTCTCCCGAGGTGTGGGCTTCACCCTGGCATCACACCGCACCTACCGGAAGACTTTTCTCTGCACAGACCGCTGAAGACCGAAACCAGGACAGACTTCAGTACACGCCTTCCTGTTCAGAAAGTCACTATCGCCCATCGAGTCCCTTAAATCTCACGCCTTCCCCACTCTGCAACCCCCACCACCACACAAATGAGGGAAGGGGGTGGGGGAAGCGGAGGGGTTAAAGTGACAGCCACTACTAGAGCTCCTTGGTTTTGTTCAAAAGGTGTCACAGCGCCAACACTGTGGACCTACCTTGCTCTCTCCTTTCTCGCCGTTGGGTCTCGCCTCAGGGTCGTCGCTGTCCTCAGCTCCTGCACACTCGCCGGGCAGTTCATCCTGAGCCAGCTGCTGCTGCTGCTGCTGCTGCGGCTGGGGCTGGGGCTGGGGCGGCTGTGACGGCGCCTGGCAGGCTCCGCCAGCCCCCTGGGAGCGGGGGATGGGCTCCGGGCGCGGAGAAACTCCCTCAACATCCATCTCCATCTTCCCATTCACTGGAGGGCAAGACAAAAGCGGAGCGGAGACTTGGCAGCGGCGCCCGGCGGCTCCTCAGCTGCCCGTGGCACGCATGGCTCGCCGAGGAGGGGCCGCCTCCCGCGCGCCCTCCCTCCTGCCACCCTTCGCCCGCGCTCCCCGCAGCTCCGCTCGCCTGCTGGGCTCGGGCTCTGGAGGCGTCTGGGCCGGGCAGCGCGAGGAGCGGGTGGCCGCGTGTCCTTGGAGCGGTGGCCTTCAGGCGGTCCCGCTAAGCAGAGAGCATCCCGGCGGCGGCCACGGCGGCGACGCCTCCCAGCCGCGCGCCCAGCCCCGGGGCCGATCGGGGACTTGCTCTCCAGCCCGGCCTCCCGATCCTCGTCGCTTTCCAGTCTCTCCTGGGGCCCGTCGGCGTTTCCCCTCCCCTCCAACCTTCTGAACAAAGTTACAGGAAGAACAAAACAGATCGCCGGGATTCGCCAGGCGAAACTGACAGCAATAGGAAATATCAGGTGTAAGTGAAATCTCCCATCCCCGCCCGCGGAACAAGCGCCGACCCCTCACCTCTGCCCTCTCCCCGACGCAGAGGAGCCAAGGAAAGGAGGATTTTCCGACCTGTGCAAGGTGGTGGCGGCGAGGACTGAAAGGAGAGGAGCATACGGAGGGCTGGTGGCCGGTGCGCCCACCCCCAGCCGCAGGCGACCCCCACCTCCACTCTGGCCCGGGTCTCCTTTCCTCCCTCCCGCGGCCGAGCGTGTCTCCGGGGTCAGCCCCTCCGGTAAGTGCGTGTGTGTATCTGAGCTCCCGCTCCTCGGTCTGCTCCGCCGCCGGCGACTGCACGCCACACAGCCAGGCACGAGAGAAGTGGAGTAAAGAGAAGAAGCCAGCGGCAAATTCCCGGCAGGAAATCGACCTACCCTCGCCTCTGGCCGGATCGCGGGCTAGAACCGGGAAGGGGTGGGGCCCCGCGTGGATGGCGTGGACGCGAGTCTCGCAGCGCGCCCGAGTTTGGCGTAAAGGTTGGCAGTGGAGGGTCGATGGGGGAGGCGGAGGGAGAAGCGAGAAGTCGCTGCCAGGCATTTACTGCAATGTGCCCCGGGGTGGGCGCCAGCTGGGCGCCGCCGCTCCCAAGTGGCAGCTCTCCTGTGCTGGAAGGGCGTCCTCGGCAGGGCAGGTCTCCAGGAGGTTCCGGAGGTGACCCCAGCCCAGGCTGTGAGCCGCGTCTATAAATATAGATAGATAGTGATGACAAGGGTAGACTTGGAAATTCTGAAATCGGGGCTCACCGACAGTCAGGTGATCAGGATGACTTCTAAATTTAACGCCACTCGGTCCTGGGGAGTAGCTTACAACTTCACGGGAACTGTTACTGCAACTCTGCACATCCAGGAGGGACCTACCAGCAGCTACGGAGAGAAATAACGGGTTATGAAGAACCTGTTTAATATTAAATAAAGCCCATTGTTCTAGGCGTTGAGTTCCATAATGCCCCCAAATGGATCAGGAGATAAATGAACTGTTCATGCATTTCTTAGCAGAGGGTGGCTTTTTTTTCCCTAAGATATAATGTATCACGGATAACATTTGCCTAATGAAACTAGAAAATTGCATTGTTCATCTCGTGACTGTTTTGCATTAACTTAAAGACAACTTTTACATATCGAGACCCACTGCGCCAGTAAATGCAGTCACACAAGAACACATCATTAGATCTCATCCGTCAATGCAATCTCATAATCTGACTGCCTGTAGTGTGACAGAAATTAATTGCCACTTTAATTTAATCAGTGTAGACAGCCAATCTGGATGCAGTGTGAGCGTGCTTTTGGAAAGAAAGTTTGGGGACAGAATTTCTCATTCTGTTTTTCCAAAATTTCTTTTAAAAAGTATACTGTAAGCTCATTTTCTAAATTGGTAACTTGTTAAAAATAAAATGAGCTTGCTTTAGTCTGAGATTCACTATACTTTTTAAGTAACAGTATGACCCCTTATGTAGTAATGTACAAGCCAAGAAAATACAGAGCTGTGTGCCTTTAAAAAAGTTACTTACTCTCTATTTCCTCCCAGTACATTGTAATAAATCAATTCTTATAGTATTTTTATAATGGTAAATTAGATTATCTGTGTAAAGGACTTAGCCAAGTGCCTTGGTGCACAGTGAGCACTCAACAATCACTGCCTATTATACTGAAAATAGTAAGATAATACAAATTCACCATGAGCACTCATCGGAAGATCTTGATGTAGGAAGAAGAAATCGCCAGTTTAATTAATCATTTTATATAAATTATTCTAAAAGGTATTTGGTATCTTCAAATAAGGAAGCCCCTTCTGAAGGCAGGAAGAAAGTCAATGGTATTTTGTGCAATAAAGTTTGGAATTTGATAGATTTCCCTTCTACAGTGTAGGAATAAAAATTACATGTCAGTTCCCACAGGAGCTGGAACAGCTGACTGGTAAGTTATCATTCTTCCATGCTTGTTATTTCTAAAATGTGTTTGTGAACTTCTTTAAAGCTTAAGTGAAGATTGAATCAAAATAAAGATACAATACTTGAGCTAAATTGTTCTAAATTTAGGCATGTGCTTGTAAAGATTCCCATTGTTATATGCAAATATTTTTACTTTCTCCGCCCTTCTATTTTTTTGAAGACACCGAATTTTTTCTTTGCATCTGTCATAAGTAAATATGGGCTCAGAAAATATATTACATTTCAAAACTGTTGATTGCACCTAATTATGCATGTAAATTGCTACTTCAAGCATGCAGACAGCTTGTAACATTTTGAAAATTTTGCCCCAGTAGTCATTTGAGGTATTTGTGTTACTATTTTTCTTTTCCCTCAAATGATTTCATTTCCCAATTTGCTTTCAATTAATGATGGGTCTATGAATAATT
Organism: Rhinolophus ferrumequinum; assembly: GCF_004115265.2. Classification (NCBI taxonomy): domain Eukaryota; kingdom Metazoa; phylum Chordata; class Mammalia; order Chiroptera; family Rhinolophidae; genus Rhinolophus; species Rhinolophus ferrumequinum. The sequence goes on from NC_046300.1 coordinate 21,329,426, forward strand.
TTCACCTTTTGATGTCTGTCGTTTAGATGATTCAAATGAGCAAATCAGAACTTTCAAGAAAATCACCCGTCTTATTACTTATACCAGACCATTTGATTTTTTGAATCACTGAGACAAGAGTTTAGAAAAAGGTGTCTGTCCTGCAAGAGTCATCCAACCTCTTGCTACTGAGAATATGGTCGATGAACCAATAACAACTCAACACTTGTATTGTTAGAAATACAGAGTCTCAGGCTTCACCCCGGCCTTACTGCATCAGAGTCTCCATTTTAACAAGATCTCCAAGTGATTCCTCTCACATTCCAGTTTGAGAAGCACTGCTCTAATGCACCACATAACTTGACTTTCCTGTAGTATAATTATCTTTGGCACTGCTCCCCTAAAATACTACTCAGAAAGACTCATTAGGAAAATACAATCTTAGAAACTTTTTTGTGTGTGAAGACACCCCCAGGATCTTAGTGTTGCATAATGAAAAATTACATAAATTAAGAATGTATCTCTGTTGTAATCTCTGGTAATGAATTAGAAGTATATAGTTTTCTAAAAATCAAAAGCCATTAATTTACTTATAAAGGGAATACCACTTTATCTTGAATAATAAATTTTATGCAAACATGTAGTACGTGGTCCTAAAAAACTTGGTTATTCTTGACCTTCCATTTAGACTTAAAGTCCAGTTTCTACTCTGCTGGGATTATTGATACCTTCTGTGACGACATAGCAGGAACCACCAACTTTGTATCTGTGCAATGACAGTCTAATAAACCTTCCCTGATTTGGCTTAAGTATGAACTAAATTATATGCCCCAATATTTTTTGGAACTAACAAAACTTGTCACTTTTAAAGAATTTCTTGAAAGCACATATACTTAGATCAATAACATTACTTTTAAAAGCTATCTAGTGCAGCAATGCTCACCTTAAATGTACATGAAATCACCTGGGGAATGTTGTTGAAATGCAGATTATGACTCAGCAGGATAGGGTTGGGGCCTGAGACTCTGCAATTCTCACTGACAAATTTCCAGGAAAAGCCAGGGCTTCTGGTCCTCAGATTTAGTAGACTTGCTTTATCACCGTACATGGTTCTAAATTTTAATCACTTGGGGAACTTTTCAAAAATCTCTAATGCCCACACTATACATCAGACAAATTAATCCAAATCTCTGCAGGTGGGATCTAGGCATCAGTAGTTTGTCATCCTCCCCACGTGATTGTGGCATGTGGCCAAGATTGGGAATCAATGCTGTAAATCAGTGATTCTTCAAGTGTGGTCCCCAGACCAGCAGCAGCAGCAGCAGCACCTGGGAGCCAGTTACGACCTCTCAGGTCCTCCTCAGACCTACTCAATCAAGCCCCTCAATCAGTACGTGTGCTCTATGATCTCCAGGAGATGTATACACACATTTAAAGATTGAGAAGCACAGCTCTAGCTCTAGCATATCCTCATGACATGGGGAGATGGCACTCAACCAGCAGCAACCTGATCGCAACTCCTTCATCTCTTGGTTCTTTATGCATCTACACGCATCCTGAGAGGTTCTAACAAATCCTTATGGGTTAAGTTCCAATTGATAAGACGAATCCACAAGCATCCCTAGCTCTGTTTTAATACGTCTATGGTTAGTGACACTGTCCCATAGAACTTCCTGCAATGATAGAAATGTCCTACACCTGTGCTCTTCAATAAGTGGCTACCAGCCACATGTGGCTATTGAACACATGAACTGTGTGACTGAGAAATGTCTTTTTTTTTTAAGTTTTATTTCGTTTTAACATTTAAATTGAAGTAGGTTCATGTGGTTATCGGCTCCTATATTGGACAGAGCAGCTCCTTCCTGTTGCTCAGCTCGTATTCAAATTTCCAGGGTGAACACAGGCCCCTCCTGCTTGGTTTTTATATGTATTAATCCCCAGTGAATGCACCAGGATGAAAAACATCTGCCTTGCCACCTCATTTACATAATAAGTAACATGATGCTTGTTATTTTGAATGAGAGGAGTTTAACTTGAATTAAACGCCACCAAAAGTTGTCAAAACCTTTTTCATAGCATTCATAATTACGTAGCTTTAATTTTACAGCCCTTTCAAACGTCAGCACACATGGGATGCATTTGGAACTGCCTTAAGAAAAAGAGACAAAAGTCTACAAATGGATTCAGGATAGAAGAGACATAAAGACACCCCCTCCCGCAGCATCTTATTAATGTATAACGGAAAGTTGAATAAATTAAGTTCAATAAATACATCTATGTTGAAAATAAATATCAAAAAACTTGAAGATTTCTCTCAAAATGGAAGACGGAGTACAAAACAAAGGAGGGATCAAGGAGTTAAGATGCCAGAAGGTAGCAAACAAAATTCAAAATAGAAATGTACTCAACAATTACCACGACTGGAAATAATCTATGGAATCAATGAGAAGGGATGGGGTGGGGTGGGATGGATGGGAGGGAATAGGATGGAATGAAACAGAATTACTCATGATTTAAAGACAGGCACCAGCCCCCTTGAGTCTTCCCTTCCCCAGGATGACACCAGCAACCACAATTAGAACAGCACTGTCCACCAGCTATTAAGTGTGCTCCATACACTTAAGAAGGATTCCCGGAAGTCCTCCCCAAAACCCTGTGAGGTGAGTATGATCAGGAAAGAGATTACTTGGGGGCATTATTTTAATTGACACATATAAGAATGAAAATAAGCAAATCCCTACTTGAGAGTGAAGAGGGCAGTGTTAAAATAGCCCTCTTCTTTGACTGAAACGGACATGTCATTTCTAAGCTGCGTTAGCCACAACCTGTCGTACAAAAGGAGGCTAGCACTAGGGGAATATTTTAGCAGAGTCTGTGCCTTGCTCAGCTCCTGATCTGGTACTGTGTAATACAAGATTATTCCCACAAAGAAATGTGTAGCTAAGGCAACAGCCTCACTTCTGAGGATGGTCACTTCACAGCAACGAAAGCCAATAAATAGGCTGCTTTTGTTGTCCTCAGGAAAGAAACTCCAAGGGACTTCAGACAACCCCATTTCAGGAAGTTGGTCATGAGCTCAGAGGCCATTCGGAACTTGTCCTGACTCTCATGCAGGCAGGCATCTTAAGACCCCCACCACCTCACCCAGGCTGTCCTTTTCTTCAGAAAGTGAGGGCAAGTTTCTTCACAATCCATACCAACCCACCTCAGAAGGAAGGAGGCAGAGAGACCATGAAAGAAGAAGAAAATATTCACTCCCCTCAGTAATGGTCTATAAAGGTCAAACCCAGTTCTGTGTGTATACAACCTTGCTGGTATCCTGTGCCTAACAGGGCAACTTAAGGAATAAACCACAAGCTCTAAGCATTGTTGTGGGCATTATTTGGAAGATTCCCCCGACCCTTCACTTGTGCAAATATACACAGGATTCTTAGCTAAAGTTATAGGAGTAGTGTATGGACATAGGAATCCCAGGGATTCTGAACTTTACCTTCTAGGTCACCTGAAAATAGTCCAGGACTCTGCAGTGTTAAGAGCAGTCCCGGACGTTCTGCCCCAGCAATACTGGAGCAATCCTACCTAGGGAGAGGGGGTTCTGGCCTCCTGAAGCTTGTACAGAATGCCAGCTTTGCTGAGCTGGTTCCAGACTTGATCATTGCTTAAACATCACCTTTATTACTGAAAAAGTCTACATTGGAGGAGGTAGCTTTTATCTATAGGCAAATGGTCTTCCTATTTCTGAACACCTGGATTGGGCAGACAACCCCACTCAGTCACAGCTGTGTCGGGTTGTTGTAGAACTGTTGCAAGCTTGTTGTAGGACTGTTGAAGTAAAAGCAAGAGGCCAGTAAGCTCAGTTCATGTTTCCCAAATTCACTAGGCAAGTAAAACTCCTCTCCTGGGGCAGAGAGAGTAAAAGAGAGGAGAGATGCCAGGGATATTATGCTACTCGAACTCCCAACACAGGGAAAGAAACATCAGAAGTGGGGAAGAAGTGTTAATCCCCCCAAACATATTATCTTCAATATCAGCAGATCCCATGTCCCATGTTCCAATCCCCCTCACTGCCTGCTGCCTCCTATAGTGAGGAAAGTTGTGGGAGCCCACCCTGGATAGCTCCGTTTCCTGCCTCTAGTATCCACTCATTGCTCCTGTGTAGTCACCAGTCCACCATCAGCTCTACCCGCCACTCTCCCATCAATGTAGAACTACCGTGTTTCCCCGAAAATAAGACCTAGCCGGACCATCAGCTCTAATGCGTCTTTTGGAGAAAAATTAATATAAGACCCGGTCTTCCATTATATTATGTTATATAAGACCCGGTCTTATTTTATTATAAAAAGCTACAAGTATATTTCAAATTAATAGAAAATTAAAATATAAACTAATTTTGAAAAAAAAAAAAAAATAAGACCGGGTCTTATATGTTAAGTTTTGCTCCAAAAGACGCATTAGAGCTAATGGTCTGGCTAGGTCTTATTTTCAGGGAAACATGGTAACTTATTGGGTCTTAGACATGAATGGGCAGAATTAACATTCCTTGCAAAGCTGTCAAGAATTAAACTCCTGACCCATTTCTCATTAGCATCTCTCTCCTATCAACTGAGCCAACTAGCAATGTTACAGAGGTGTAAAGCTTTGCAAAGGTGGTGCTCTAGCAAGTGCCTTTTATCTTACAAGTGCCTAATAAATATTGCATTTTCATAATTTGGCTTTTTAAGCCGCAAATTATCTTTCATTCCCTTGCACAGTGTATTTTAGAAGACCCACCTAATGCAGTGCTTCGCACACGGTGGGAACTAAATAAATGTTTGAGAATGAATATTAAAAACCTTTTATGTGAAGTCTTAGAAATGACTTTGCATCTCATCTTGGAAAATTTAGACTTCATGAAAGTAAACCAAGAATGGCCTCTTTGATGATCACGTGTTGGTATCACTTTCCCTGAACTACTATAGGAAGGTAAATACCTGTCACTTTGCATAAGGACCTGTCTGAGTCTCCATTTCCTTTTTTATGAATTGAGGAACCTATAATTCCTTTCAGCTCAGACTCTGAGATAACAACAGTAGATATTTTCTAAGCAGTTAAGTGCACACTGAAAGCATTCAATAACCAAGTGAGGGTGGAAAACTCTCTGTAGTTTGTAATGGTATGCTTTCATTTCCATCTATTAATAGCAAATCCTTTCTGGTTCTAGAGATGGCCATTGATCTCCTAGTCATTGTCTTTTTTTTTTCCTTAAAGATTTTATTGGGGAAGGGGAACAGGACTTTATTGGGGAACAGTGTGTATTTCCAGGACCTCCTTTCCGAGTTAAGTTGTTGTCCTTTCAGTCCTAGCCGTGGAGGGCGCAGCCCAGCTCCAGGTCCAGCCACCGCCGCCAGTTGCAAAGGGCGCAGCCCGCAGCCCACCATCCCTTGCGGGACTTGAGGAATTGAACCGGCAACCTTGTGGTTGAGAGCCCACTGGCCCATGTGGGAATCGAACCGGCAGCCTTCGGAGTTAGGAGCATGGAGCTCCAACCGCCTGAGCCACCGGCCCCTAGTCATTGTCTTTTATCTGCACACTTTGCTTTTCATTTTGGAACCAGAGTATGTACTGTTACAGCAATAATTAGGCAAGACAATTTGGAAAACCAGAAATTTCAACGAAAATATGAAACACACAGGTAACAATCCCCAGAGACAGTGAAAAACATAATAAATGATCTCATAGGGAAAACCAGTAGAGGGTGGATGGTGAGTTGCAAGATTCACCTGGATATATTTCTAGAGAAAAGAGGACCACTATAGTAAGGAAACTAAAATTCCAATGGGTAATATATACCTTTTTAATATAATAGTATTCTCATGCCCCTGAAGGATACCACACATGCTTAGAAATTAAGGCAAAAGTAAATACCAACTATTAATATTTACTTCCCACAGCACACAGGCTTCTGGCCCTCTGTTGACACTGTTGTGTTAGGTGTCACTAGTCACTTCCTCACTGCCAAAGTTGACGCCTTTTTTGGCTCTTGATCTTAGCTGGCCTTCTGTCTTGCATTTTGCTCCAGCCTTCTCAAGAACCTACTCAGTCTTAATTCCCTCCTCATCTTCTGACAATTCTTCACCAACTATCTTTTTTACTCTTCTTTTCTTATCCATCTCCAAGTGACTTGTCCTACTCCACATACACAGCCTCTTTCTTCAGAGAGCACGCAAAACTTCAACTTCCTCATCTCAGGGAAATAGTGTTGATGATCAATCATCAAAGAAATTAAGCACAGCATTAGGCATTTACATATAGCATCTCTTTTAATTATCACAATAACTCTCGGCAGTAGCCAACACTAGCTCTGTTTTATGCACAAGGAAACTAAGGTTCTGATAGCCTAGGTAACATAACTAAAGAGACAACCCTGTTTGTCGCAGAATAAGAGATTTGAACCCAAGCCTGTCTGACTCAGATTTCACGATCCTTTCATCGACCTACTCGCATGTATAGCAATTATCTAGTGCTGTGTAACAAACCACCCCAGACTTCAATGTCCTCAAACAATAGTAGGTGTTACTCACACATCTGTGATGCAGACAAGTTGGTAGGTAGGACATGCCTCTGCTCTATGCAGCTCTACTAGGTTTGGAGGCTCCCTGTTGACAATGGCTCACTCACAGGGCTTGCAAGTTGGTATCGGCTATTGGCTGGGAGCTCTGGGCCTCAGTTCCTCTGTACATGGGGCTCACCAAAGGCTGCTTGTGCTTCTTCACAAGCAGCCTTCAGAGCATGCTGGTTGGGTTCCAAGAGCAAAGAACCTAATAGAAGGGGGTAGAAGTACAAGGCATTGTTATGACTTAGTCACCTGGTGTCAGTCCTGCTATACTCTGCTGGTTGAGGCAAATACAAAGGCCCACCCAGGTTCAAGGGGAGGCGACACAGACCAAACCTCTCTGTGGAGAAGTAGCAACGTGCTAAAGCATGTAGGACAGAAGGAAATATTGCTGCAGCCCTCTGTGGGTAAAACAAGCTGCCACATCAGGATTCCTCCATGAAGCCCACCTAGAAAAATGACTTTCAAATCCTTACCTCACAGCCCTGCCATCTCTTCTGAAGCCAGTTCCACAGTTTTGATGGTCTACTGAAATTTTTCAAAATCCAAATTCACAAAGCTCTTGGTTAAAACCAAGCCTTCCTTACCTTGTTCTTCACTATGTACATTATCAGCACCCTTCTTCCTAATCACCAACAGTCAATGGCTCACATGCAGCTTAACTCCTCTTGTCCCCATCTCTCCACATTCAGTTACTCAAACCTATTCATTCTATTTCATCAAATAGTTTAGTCATTCATTCATAAACATTTAGCATTGACTACCTGCTCTGTAATTGGCTCTGCACTGGTTCCTGTTAGTTATTAGTGACAGAGATATAATAGTACACACATACACACAGGTACATATGAAAAAAATATATATACATACTGTCTTCGCTCTCAAGTAGTTTACAAGGTGATGCAGAAAGAATAGACAAATCATCAAAAAAGCTGTAATTGTTTTAAAGTGTCATATTCCAAGTAAACCAAGGGTGCTGAGGTTGCAAAGCAAAGGAGTACTAACCCAGATTTGGGTGAGGAAAGGGAGAAGGAAGTGAACTCTGATCCAAGTTGAAAGGAATAGTGAGACTTTTATTCCATCCGAGCTTGCACATGACAAACAGAAATCAAAACTCAACTAAATAGAATGACATATTTAGCTCAGGATGGTTTTCAGTTGGTCTGCCCAGAGACAGTCTCTGAAGCACTGAATGATACCCAAAGCCGAACCTCTGTTCAGAAGCATTTCTCTCTACTATCTGTGAAGGTTTCCAACCTACAGAAGGTCAATTACTCTGAAATTAACCAGGATCCCTGAGCATTGTAATGTTTGAAAGCCACTGGAGAATAATTTTAAAAAGTGTTTACAGGAATTTGAGAAAGCTTTTGAAATGACAGGGAAAGAAATCTTGCATGGCCACATGTGCTGGTTCGTGTTTCACCAGCTTGCTCTAGACCTATTCCTGAGTGTCTTTCTTGTGTCCCCTGCTTTGCTCTGTGTCACAGGAAACTACATTTGTGGGCTCCCTTGCTAACTTATCTCCGGTTAAAGTCCTTGGGAGGCACTGGTGGAAAACAGGAGAGTGCAAGGAGAGGAGAAGCTAGGGTATTTCTGCCCTCCATCTCTGCCTGAGCTGTATCCTGCAGCAGCTTCATCTCCTGCTGCCAGCCACGCCCAGCTGTCCTATTGGGCAGCAGCACCCCCATGGTTCCCACTCCTACCATGTAGTCCGATTCTGGGATTAGGTAACACTCCCTCCTCCGTATGGATTTCCGACCCAAGGGGTGGGAACAGCCTCCTGCTCTTGCTAACCTCTGGGGGTCTCAACATGCTCTGGCTGCCATCGCACATGTGACCAATTCTATGGCAATCCCTCCTTCCATTTGAAAATTAAGAGTGGTGTCTGGTTTCCTTCCTGACTGGACCCTGAATGATACACCTAGCGAACTCATGTTTTAAATTATTTTCAATTGTAGCAAAATACACATAATATAAAATTTACCATCTTTTTAAATATTTAAATGTGTAGTTCAGTGGCACTAAGTACATTCACATTGTTGTGCAACCACCACCGCTGCCCATCTCCAGAGCTCTTCCCATTTGCAAAACTGAAGCTCTGTGCTCACTAAACAACTCTTCATTTCCCCCAGCCCAAGCTCCTGGCAACGACCATTCTACTTTCTGTCTATGAATTTGACTGTTCTAGGTACCTCATGTAGGTACCTCATGCGGAATCATACATTATTTTTAGAGTGTTTTTATTTTTTTTGTAATTGGTTTATTTCACTTAATGTCCTCAAGGTTCATCTATGTGGTAGCTCATGTCAAATTTCCTTCCTTTTTAAGAATAAATAATATTCCATTATATGTACATACCACATTTCGTTTATCCATTCATCTGATCATGGGCCCTCAGCTATTGTGAATAACGTGGCTAAGAACATAGGCATACAAATACCTCCTTGAGTCCCTGCTTTCATTTCTTTGGGGCCTATGCACAGACGTGGAATTGCTGGATTATCCAGTAATTCCATTTGAAATTTTTTGAAGGACCACCAGATTGTTCTCCATTGTGTGTGCACCATTATATTTTGTTACCAACAACATACAATTTCTCCGCATCCTTTCCAACACTTGTTATTTTCTGCCTTTTTGATGGTGGCCACCCTAATGAGAATGAGGTGGTATCTCATTGTGGTTTTTAGCTCATTTTAATACCAGAACAGTTGACGCTGAGTGGCAAAAATCGTTGACCCAACCTTGTCTTCTAGTCATTGTGAGTAATAAGCAGGGTTTCGGGAATTAGGCTTCCTGCTGATCTATGTTTCCATGACAAGTTTAAGTAAAAGTCTTACCAGCTCCGAACAATTGAGCTCAATAAGGATTTCAGAGTGATGGCTATTCTTCAAACCCCACCTCAACCAGTCTGAGACCTTAGATATCTGAGTCTCCCTCTGTCTGATCTCAGTTCTTTCATTATTACATTGTGAATAATAACCCGTTTGTGCAGGTAGGAGAATTATATTTCCCCTACATACTTACTTATATTTCAGATTCTTAGTTTTCAATATTTAATACTTCCTATCTTGCTAGCTTGTTTATATAGTTAAAACTTCAATATGCTTTTGTTGACTCAGTAAAAGAATTGAAAATCTGCACATGTTGCTTTCTGTGGTGGCTAAGCTTCACAGAGGTGATTAATGAAGAATATAAATCCTTGATGTTTTACAGTATAATTTCAAATCCCTAACTCCACCACTAGTAAATGTGTGACTTTGGAAAGTTACCTAAATTATTAAATGTCTCTGAGCCTCAATTTCCCCACTTGTAAAACATATAGAATAATAGTTCTTACACCTTTGGGTTATTATGGGGACTAAATGATAAAATTACCTCAAGCTCTTACTTATCACATTTATAAATATACATTAGGTATTATTAGACTCCATTTTAATTTAGAATGTTAATGGATCCACTTTTTTTTTTATCTTGTCAAATGCTTTTTCTGCATCAATTGATATAATCATATGATTTTTGTCCTTTATTTTGTTTGATCCACTCTTAAAAGATCCCTTGAAACCTTTTCATCCCACAGAGGAGATTCTAGTTTGGGTATATGAGGACACACTGGAAAAGAATATTTCTGCTTCAATTTGAAGTTCTCATCTCCCTTTACCAAACTATAGGGGGCATAGCAACTTTCTATCAAGTTAGGTAATCTGCCTGTATTGGTTGGATAAGATCAAGCAGCCTGGTCTTCCTTCAGCATGCTTCAATGGTGGAAGTCCATGGTATCACGCTTTTTGTGTAATACGGTAAATCAGAAATCTAGATTTGATTATAAAATCTAAACATGGCCAACTATGGTCTTCTTACATGGGTAGCACTTTTGCTCGACCAGAATCCAGACCTCTCAGGAGTGTATAATGAGCCCGATTCATTCACTTCTTACCTAGGAGAAAATAAAGTATAGTATTTACCTCATTCATTCATCCATTCATTTCACCAACCTTTCCTAAGGATTTGTACAAGGCACTAAGATCCGTACCAGAAATACAGAAATATAAGACACAGCTCTAGCCTTCCAAGGAGATCAGGAGAAAGAAATTGGCACAAAGTGCAATGGGAACTCATCAGGCATGTAACTCATCTGAGGAGTCTGGGAAGAGACGATGCCTGGGCTCTGTCTGGAAGGATGAGGTGTTATCAAGAAAGAATAAATAGGAGGGAGTGTATTGTTCATGGTAGAGGGAACATAGAGACATAGAGAAATGAGAGGTCAGTGCAAAGGTTGCCTGGGTCCAGATCATGAAGGAGTTCAGACATTAGACCAAGTGTACGACGGGGGGATGATGGTGGTATTTTAAGCTGTAAGGAAGAAGAGGTAGGAAATTTCTATGAGAACTCTGGAGAAGGATAAGACTAGAGGGCACTGAAACCAACTAGTTCACCACAGCAGCAACAGAAGCAAGAAATAAGATTTTTGAATAAGTCAGTGGCCACAGAAAGGAAGATAAATCACTGGATTCTAAATTAGAATTAGAAAGCATGATCAACAGGACTGGATGAGTCATTAGATGTACCTGTTGCTTCTAAATTAAGAGTTCCAAGAACACTGGGCAAACTATAAATATCCCCTGACCATGTGTTGGAACACCAAGCAAGGTTTCAAAAGATGGCCAAAGTAAGAGCAAAATCTGTGTGCCATGTAGTTGTAGATTTCAACCAAAGCTGACCTATTTTACCATCAGCTGTGCGTTGGAATACCAGAGACCAACGAAGTCTATGAAATTATTGAGGAGAAAAAAAAAAAAAAGCCATACCTTCAACATGCTGCAAATTTTTGCTTCTATGTTTACAGTGCTACTCATTCTGAAGTTTCCCTTGAGTCTTTTGTCATGAAACTATGTGTTTTTCTGTGTCAAAACATCAAACATCCAAAGACTTTATTTGGCATTGTCTTTAAGTGACTCTTCACTTAACCATGTCCAACCAATGAGAATCCGTTGGTTCTGTTTTTAAGGATCTCCAAATGAATATGTCCCCTAATCTTGAGTAACCCATTCCAGTTCTTAAAATCTTTCTCATGGTAAAAACCCTCCTCACTAACTTCTGTAACTCTGTCATATGGTCAAGTAAGACTCTTTTCTCTCCAACTATTCGGGGTGCATTGAAGGACAGTTGTTGTATCAAAGGCATAGACTTGCATTTGACTGCATCTTATGAATGGAAATGACTTCTCCCGCAGAGATCAGTGCAAGGTGAGATACACTAAACACAATTAGCTGAAAATTACACTTCCCAGATTCCATTGCTAATCACTCACCATTTATGAAGAAAGGAATTTTGGCTTGCAGTAGGAGTAATAACAACCCTGAACACCAATTCCAGAACTAGGCTTATCCTCACCATTTTCTTGGCTCAAAGTTTATACATATATTTAGAACAAGGCAACCATTCGGGAGTGTATAATTGAAAGACACTCACTATTACAGGACATAATGATCATATATTTCATAGTAATTTTCCATGTCTAAGAATGTCTTAGTAAGCTGGATGACTGGCTCTTTCCACGTCAAGCATTGGCCACATTTTGAGAAGATATTGGCAAGCTGGGCCAGGAATATTAGGTAACTGGAATCCAGAGTCGGAAACCAGTGAAACAAAAAAGGGGATTAGGAGTGAAATGCAGGGTCAATTCAAGGCTGGAACCAGAAAGGAAGCATAAACTATTTGTTTCAGTAAAGATGTTTTGGGCTGTAAGTAACAAAAAAATAACTCAAACTGTTTTAACAACAAAGGGGATTTATTGGTCTGTGGAACTAAAATTTCTGGAAATAATACAGTTTCTGGCACAGATTGAACTGAGCTTTGACTTTATGTCACTACTATTCTCTTGGATCTATCTTTCCCTGTTGTATCATCTTTGTCCTCAGGCTGGCTCTACACTTATTCAACTAAATTATGTTACATACCCTCCCATGAACTAATCATGATGGCCAACAAAATATAATCTGATTGATGTAAACCAATCTTGTCCTGGCCTTGGACCTGCGGGTGGTGGTCAAGTGCACCAAACCACACCTGCCACAACAGAAAAGAGGTGGGATGGAAGCTAGAGAGGCATAGTGTCCACTGCACTACACACGTCATCAGTGGTCACTGCGAGCAGGAGAGTGATGCCCGAGAAGAGGGGAGCAGACAACTTGAGAGTAAAACAGTCATGGCACCAGCGTCAGACTCAATCCATTAGGCACAAGAGGACCTCCCACGGGAGCAAAGCTAGCCTCAAATGGTAGGTTGATTATATTCTTTCTGCTGTAGTGGGTACCTAAGAATAACTCAGGGAGGACTGAAGCCAAGACCTACATTCGTGACAGTCACTTCCTGATTTTAATTACTAAGAAGAGAACGATGATGGTTATAATGCCAGATAGCTCATGGCAGTAAATCACCACTCCAGAATAAGAAAAGGAGGCATTCATTCTTTCAAGCAACTAATGGACTATTTAGTAAATGTCTGCTCTTAAGGACAAAGTAGAACTATGAAACACTAAGCATTTCATTAAATAAAACAGCTTGTTTCCTAAGAACTGCACTATGTACAGTGACAGGATGTTCTAGGACTGACTGATTCCTTTGATAGGAACAAGAAGTTTACAGGCCAATATTCAATAGGGAAGGGGGAAGGGTCACAGTCTCCGGGAAAGTGCTGTTTACAATTTATCAATATCTGAGTGCAACTACCACTTGTTTTGTTTTTGTTTGTTTATCAAGAACATCTGTCTAAGAATAAACCAATTAGTAAATATCTTGCACAGTACTTGGCAAGCAGTAGGCACTCAATAAATGTTAGTAAATTAAAGTATATATTGAGTACCTCGTAAGTACTGTGACAGGCACTGAGGTAGTGTAGCAGACCCTGTACGTAATCCAGGACACTCACCATGCCCAAGTACAGGGGGCTTCTTATCACAAGCATTAGAGGCTCTGCTTGAGGAAGATGTTTATTCCATACGTGGGATGAGTGGGAGGTGCTGGGCAGTGACTGTCCCTGGGAGGAGCGCTCAGCCAAGGATGGAGGGTAATGGGTGACAAATGCCCCGGCTTCTTTGCCTCTAGATGGGACAGCTCTGACGCACGTTCTATGCTGTCTCAGAGAGGTCTTGAGTAGGAATGAGCCCCAGCTGCCTGTAGCATGAACCTGTTCATTAATATACACTGCACTGGCGTCCTTCCCTTTTATCACTTTTCCACTGTCCTGCTGGTGCTTCCTGGGATCACCTGCTAAATAAATCCCTTCTGCTTGCAACCTTGTCTCATGATCAGCTTCTGGAGGAACACAACCGATGACAGTAGCCATTATCCTAAGCGCCATCATCTCTTTCTTCCTGGCTATCAGAACCCTAAGGCCTTGGGGAGAGGCAGTAAGGCTAGCCCTAGGACATGGGTTATTATTGGATATGCCAAACATGACAACCCCATTTTCAGCTTTCCAGATAATCTTGCGGCTACAAGGGGGTGGTAGGATTGCTTTAGCCAATTTGATATTAGCATAAAGCTAATGGAATTTTTCTAGAGAAGCTGTGGTTCTCCTGATAAAAAGTTATAGATGCTACTGCCCTCCCCCTGCTGTGAATGTGACCACGGAGCCACGTGACATTTGTTGCAGCAAAGAGATCCACAGCAAAGATTTTGCTGGTCCCAAAGTCACTGATCCAGTGAATCAACAAGAGCAGTGGCCCATTTCTGAGACTGCTTGTTATCAGAGAAGATAGGGCCCTATTTGTTTAAGTCAACTTCTTCCAATTTTCTGGTACATGCAGCCAAAAGGAATCCTAATCAATACAAATACTTAGCACTATATTAACGGTTAAAAGAGATCAAGAAGGAACAATACATGACCATTTCACTAGAGAGTGAGAGTAACTTATAAGATAATTAGAACCATTTTTATTAACTCTTAAGATAATGGGTATGATGTAATAGTTTGTTCAAGTACAAGTTGAATAACTATAGGTTGGTGCAAAAGCAATTGCGGTTTTTGCAATTATTACCCTTGTAAACCACAATTACTTTTGCACCAACCTAATAGTTGGCACAAATTTAAGTAATGTAGACTGTTTGAGACTAGAAGACCTTTCAGGTCCCTTCCAACCTCAAGTTTATATCATTCTCTTACTGAACGGAAGGAAAAAGTCACAGCAGTATTCTCAAAAAGGTTCAGGGCACAAGAGAATAAAAAAACGGGCCTAGAAAGGTGGATAGTATATGAATAAAGTGAAGTAGAGAGCACTGCAATTGGAGCAAGGGGGTGGAAATATATACTGCAGAAATATTGCTTACAACTAGGAAGTCTCAAAATTGAAATCCCTCAACTTGGATCCCGCCCCCCCCGCCCCCCACACACATAAAATAAATGAAGGGGGAAATGCAACCACAATGATGAATTTCAATATACACGTAGTGTAGACACATCAGCTGTTTCAGAAGAGCATGTTTCAATATCTAGAATATCTGCTATGACTGGATCCAGCTGACCTTGCTTTTAAACCCTCTTAGCAGTCTCAAATCAGCTCAATGGATAATGACAAAAGTGCTAACTTCTGTTACACCACTCTCTGAAGATGAGACTGGGATGTCATCAGGTGTGGCATTAAATGCCAAGCTGAAAAGAAAGTAGATGAGACTGATGTGGTGGAATGCACTGATACTGGGCCCCTGAGAGAAGCCTGTTGTCATTGCTTGACGTTTATAGCGTGATAATTCATTAGCTATTCCTTAGCAGAACCCTGTGAACTAGATTCTTTTTTTTTTTTTTTTATGAAGAAACAGAAAGAGGATCAACGGATAAGCTCAAAGGAACTAAAATCTCTTTTCAGTAGTAATATAAACAAATGCTACCATAAATCTGAGAGCTAGAGTTCTATCGTAGGAAAAAAATATATGGTCCTTGCTCATTCTAACCAGGACCACTGACTGTATATTACAATAATAACGACTACCGGTATCTATATTTTACAAAGTGCTATCACAGATGCTACCCTATTCACATGTCACAGAAACCCAGGAGGTAGATAAATCAAAATTAAATCCCTGGTTTACAAAGGAGGAAACTGAGACTCACAGAGGTTAAGAAATCAAGGTCACCTAGTTGGTTAGGGACTGGAAATTGAGGATTCTAATGCAAATTCCCATTCTCCACCCTGACAGCCAGCTTTTCACTACAGGAAAACAACTCGATGGCCAACTGTGTTAGAGTGTCCAAGACACAGGCCAACACACAGGTATGTAATTTGTTAGACTCTCTATAGATAAATTAATTTCACTTACTCACTGAATAATTGTTTGTTAAATCCTAAGCATGAGCCAGGCACCCTGCTGTGTGCTGTGGACCCTTAGAGAAGTTCCTTGCCCTCAAGGACTTCACAATTCCATTCAAAGGCCCTAAGCACCTTGACTTACTCTCCTCATCCCTGAGTGGAATACCTTTCCCAGACACACTTTCAGCCGGTGTTGAGGGCAATACCTGCCATGGTTTGCTGACTGAATCATCAAGAACAAGGTGGTCTATAGAAGTGAACAAAAGAGAATAGTGAGAGAGGTCTAGGATCCTAGAGAAAAAGGATACGTGTCAGAAACTCTACAATACCACTGTCCAGTAGAACTTTCTGGGATGACGGAAATGTTCCCTATCTGTGCTATACAGTTTGCTAACCAGACACGTGTCGTAGCCACTTGAAACGTGGCTAGTGTGACTGAGGGAATGTTAAATTGTGCTTAAGTTTAAAATAATTTCAGAACCATGTGGATCAAGTGGCTATCACATTGAACAGCACAGCTCTCGAAGCCAAGCTGAGAGCTGAGCAACTGGAGCACGTTCTACATCTTAGGGTAAGAAGAACCGCAAGTTCTTCGTGTGCAGAGTCGGAACTGTTATCTCCTTCCCACAATCCCTCACGGGAAGATAACTGTCTTTCCTTGGAGCTATCTTGGCAAGCTAATTGGGGCAACAGTGAGGCTTGGAGAACACGGGTACTGCCCTCATGTTTCTGACTCAGCACTGTCAACACTGCAGCCCAGATAATCCTTTGCTGGTGGTGGGGGCTGCCTGTGTGTTGTAGAAGCTATAGCAGCATTCCTTGTGCCTTTACCCACTAGATGCCAGTGTCACCCCCAATTGTGACAACCAAATACATCTGCAGACATTACCGAATTTCTTCTTGGGAACAAAACTGCCCCTGGTTGAGACTCATTGCAATAGTTCAAGTAATGAAACCGTAACTGAGCTGCTCTCCAGGATACAGTGAGAAAAAGTAGGGTTTGCTCTTGGGAAGGAGACACGAAAAACAGACTTGGGGAGGATGAGTCGTGCAGAGGAGAGAACAGCCTGCAAGGGGCCCGAGGTGAGCATTTTGGTCAAGATGAGAGTGCCCGCTGGTGTGTAGAAGGTTTCAGAGTAAGAAATATGGCTCTTCAACTTGGAGTTTGCAATGCCACCACATAAAATCCTCTTTCATATCCTCCTACACCTGCCCAGAAAATATATTATACTTTACAAATGGTTCTGTCTGTGGGTTTTTGTTGGTATCAAGAAAGAAGCTAAGATTCGTGCTTAGACTGAATTACAAACCTAGAGAGGTTACCGGGGCATAGGAACGATGATGAAGATGGTGATGATGGTGATAAACCTTTTTATGTACCAGGCCCTGTGCTAAGCATACCTGAGAACATATGGATAACTCTCTGTAGTCCAAAAATGGGATGTCGAGTGGGGAACACTGGGACAAGCTGAGCCCACAAGCACCACTGCTGTCTCTGATTGCTTCTATTCCTGCAGTATAAATTTAGTTAGAATCTTTTTATCAAACAGCGAAAACTTTAACTGGCAGATATTCACATGTTTATATAAGCAGATGTCCATTCAATATTATTCATGAACATAAAAACATGTTCCCTACTATAAACAATCAAAACAATAGGGAAAGATTACATAAGTTACAGTCTAGCCATCAAACTACATTTTTTTTAAGACTATGTAATGGCATGAGGGAAAGATTATCTTGTGATATTAAACAGAAAAGCATGTCATTGTGTGTGAATGAGTACACCAGTAATGCAATGTTTATAAAATTATTCACACACATACACACAGAAAAATGACTAGAAGGAAATACATCAAAACCCAAGTGGGGGATTATGGATGATCTGTATTTTCTTCTTCCTATATTTTTCTCTAAATGATTATACAGCAATAATTTTAAATTGTTTAGTGTGTTCCATACATTTCTTTAGGCTTTTTAAAGTTTGCTGGTGTGTGTGTATGTGTGTGTGTATTCTGTTCTTATTATATAAGATAGCTACAATTAAAATTCCTTGCCAAAAACCTCATCCTGAAAAGATAAGGTTAACTTACTTATTAAAAAAGTGAGGTGTAAATTTTTAAATCCTTGTTTATCAACATCTCAAATGAGATAAAGAAGTTCTCTCTGGAGGTCACAGCTGGTGCTTTTCCCTCACCTCAGAAATAAAAGGGGTTGGGACAGCTCCCCCAGGTCCTCCTTTGGAAGGGTCAACTGTGGTGTTCTGAGCCTCAACCTTAGATAGGGAGCACTGCCTTCTATTCCTCTCTCTCCTGCCCTCCCCACCCCACTCTTACCTGCAAGACTGAGTGGACCAAGCCAGTCTGAGGTTCTAGAGCATTAGACATCTGAAGACTCTGACCTTCTATTGCGGTCACGTTTGAGTGTGGCTTGGCACTGCATTTTTAGGGAATAAAGGATGGTGAAATCCTTCTGGCCAGTCTCTCGCTCTCATTCTTGCTCTCTCCCTCATTGCTCTCTCCTGGTGTCCTAAAATCCCACCTGATTTCACCAAAAAGAATTCCCCATGATTTTCCAAGTCTGATGCCCACTGTGCTAGTGGCCATGATAGAGCAGTTAGATGTAGAGCAGGCAGACATTCTGGAAGGCCAACCTAGTTACACAAACTGGGAAGTTGTCAGTGCGTTGCTCCCAATTGGTTCCTTGGAAACCCTGATATGTGAGACAGGTACCCAGGAATGGGGAAAAGAAGAGCAGGAGACCCACGCAATTAAGCAGAGAAGTTTACCGATATAGGTCAGAGCCCTGGCCTCCCTCCTTTGCCCACTGATGCATACATGATAGGTGAGTGTGAGGAAGTCGTGTGAAAGCGGTATGAGCTTAGAACAATTTCCCCTGTAGTAGTGTGATTCCTATATATTTCATTGATGTGGAAATACAATTTCCTGTATGTTTGAGTTCTCTAGCAGTTAAGATCCTCTCACGCAATTTCAGAGTCTCTGCACAATGTCATCTCAGTTTCTCACTGGGCATCTTGGAATAACACACATTTGGTGCAATTGGCTAACTCATTTCATCCTCTTACCAGCAGGTTCCAATCATGGCAAACTAATCAATCTCCTGGCCATCCACATTAATCCCCAAAATGACCCAGATAATCCGATTGGCTGCAGTGCAGCCCAGTCACAATTTACATCAGACCATCTGGTGACTCTGTCTCCTCCAAGGGTAGCCCAGAAGGACCATCTGCTTCCATGCTCCATATGTCCTACTCAAGTGGCAAAGGTTGAGGCTGACCACACACCAGCAAGTTATTCTCCCCGACTTTGCATGAACCAAAGAAATCCTGAAATGCACTGCAATTTAGCTGCTCACATCCTGCAGGGCCTGCTTTGCATTCTCAGTGAACACATTGTAATATTCAGAATGCAAATTAAACTTTATGGGTGCCATAACCTTGGCCATTTATTGCAGCAGATTCGGTAATTGCCTGATGTTGCTAATAAAGCCAAGACTACTTTGGCCTTTTCCCTTTTTTTTTTTTTTTCACTTTTTGCAGTTGGAGCTGCCATGTTGATTAAGCAATCCTGGTGTGTCTGAACTATTTCTTAGGCTAACGTATCAGTTAGGTCCTTTTGCATACAAGGAACCAAAGTTAGTCTCAGCTAGTCGCAGAGATGAACAGGAAAATTGAAAATAAAATATATTAGTATACTCAAGTAGTCCTTGAGAAATGAGTAGAGTTAACATTCTGAGGGAAAATAGGTTTGCACCAAAATACAAGAAGAGTTAGGAAGAAAAAAAAAAAGGTTAGTTTAAGATCAACTGGTGACTGCAAGTTACACTAGAAGACAGAAGTTGCTTCTTTGAATAATTTGAACTGTAAAGGCATCTATGGTTTGTACTAACTTGGAAGAAAATCACCCAGCATTAGGATTATCACCAAAGGAAAATGAATAAAGCTAGGGCTACCACTGACTTATGTGACACCTGCGTGTGAATTAGAAAAATGTCCCCATTCCTCTGGGCCAATAAAACTGGCACTGACCAGGCATATTCCATTGTGATCTTCTACAGTGGAGAAGCCACCACCAAAGAAAATGCCCCATGATAGCAAACCACCAACCCCCATATTTTAATGACACAGAGGTACAAGGAAGTGGATGTAAAAGCTTAATTTGGAAATGGAAGTAGACAGCATTTCTGCAATGTCTTGGGGTATGGACTTCTCCAGTGAAGGTAACAGGCAGAAACTTGGGTGGAATTATGGGAGGAGTTCAGGGATTTGAATAAAAACTGAACTCCAAGCATGTTTGGAGAAGTCCTCAATTACAGGAGATCTGTTGCTCCTCCCCTGTCCCAGTGGGTGGCCAATATAAATGCATCAGAGTTGGGTCCATTGTCTTTTGCTTCCTCTACCCAGGACCATGGCAGTAAGAATTGTAGAGCTCGTTCCTTTGCCCATGCTTGTGGGCTAAACTGGGAGTGCAGCAATCTCAAATGTGCTTCCTGCTTGTTCCTTCTGAGTGGGGAAAAGCAGTACATGTATGGAATAGATATGGGGGCTAAACAACCAATACAACCAGTATTCTGCCAGAGTAGTATGGTAGATTGCATGAAAGGCCCCAATGCTTTATACCTTCTCCGTGTCACATGACTTTGTCATTCCTCTCATTAAAGAGGCAGAGTCTATTTCTCCACCTTTGTATCTATGCTCAGGCATGTAACTTGCTTGTACCAAATAGAATGCAATGTAAATGCCAAGCTTACACTTCAAGAAATATTGCATGTTTCTGCTTACTCTCTTGCACTTGTGCCACTGCCATGAGTAGAGCATGCCTGAGCTATTTCATCTGTCCCATGAGTGGAAAAGAGACAAGGAGAAGAGTTGTTCCAGCCAAGATCAGAGCCCCTACACAACCCTAAAATGCATGAGTGAGCCTACGAGACATCAAACAACCCAAAAGTGTATGCATTAACTAATAAGTGATTGGTGTTTTAAGCCACTGAGTTCTGGGGTCATTTGTTACATAGCAATAGCTAACTGACACACAAGACCTAGGCAGAGCCTGGAGACTCAGCATTCAAGTTTATAGGACCTCTTCACAAACAGCTTCCCTTAACCTACAGCAACTACTAATTTCTGCTTCTCTGTTCCCAGTTCCAAATTCCCGAGAGGGACAAATAGTGGAGAAGATGCTATAGAATCTCAGGGAACATAAAATTATTTGTGATCAGGGGCCAGAAAATCTCCTTAAAGATTGCTGCCACAGTTGGCCATCTTCCCAGGTCATACAGTGTGAGTGATTCCTCCTTTAACTGGTATCTCCTTTCACTGCTGATTATGAAACATCTTATTCAGTTCCCAATACATTGTCAGTAATCAAAGAAAGTAAACGATAGTAAGAACAAAAAGCTGCCATCATCCCTGCTGCCTATTCATCCATTCCTGGAATTTCCTGTAACCCATTTTTTTCTCCCTCAGCATAGACATTTATCATCAATTTATTATGGTAAAATGCGATCACTGGGCACCTATGTCCTCTTACGAAGGTTGCTTCCTTGGACAAGCTGGGACCTGGTCCTTTCTACCAGAAAGTCTGCTGTTCTGTGCCCTCCACGTACTACTTTCAGCTTGTGTGGACTTGAGGCCTGTCTGGTGGGTTCCAAGGGCTCCGTCCATCACAGGCTTCATTTGAAAGCCTTGTCACAACCGCTAAAAATCCAAGGCAATTACTTTCACCAAGTCCTGTGAATTAGGGATCCAATTTTAATTTTCGTTTACTCTTCCAAAGAATTTAATAACTAGAATTATTTTCCTTCTAGAAAAGCATCTATTTGTGCTTACCTCTTTATTATTTCCCTACATTGTATTATGAGGTCTTGAAATAATACCTGGAAAACAGCCTTCCTGGAACTTGGGGTAAAATCACCACTCTATCATTTTGGAGATCACTTTGCTTTCTTTTTAAAATATAAAATTAATTTGGCCTCTTGGCCACTTTAAGTAACATTTTTTCATAAGAATAAATAAATATTTCCAACTTTGATTTATTTCCAGTAATTTGAGACCAAAAGAAATGTTGGTTAATTTTTAAAAATTAAGGACTTACACTTTAAAAAAAAACCCAAACAATTCAAAAGTACACATTATAAATGAAAGTCCGTTTATACCAGATATTTATTTGTCTTCCTACAAATTGGAAAGCAAATACATAGACTAACCTTACTTATGCTGTTTAGTCAATAGCTCTCGAAAAGCTATACTACTTTTCTGACAATGGCTTCTTCCTAACCCACGTCCTGTTTTGGGAGCACATAACAAATTTTTACTTAAAAACACATGAACAAAATTGGTCTATGGCGTGATATTTGAACCTTCCATTTCAGACAAAGACATGCTAAACAGTTTCTGTATATAAATTATCATGTGGACTAGATTAAAATTGTGCACTATGTGTAGACAAACCCAGTGTTTTACTTTTGCTCACATGCGACGGGATAATAAAGAGGTGGCCTTGTCTCCAACTTTTCCATCTGCTGTGCATGTGCATGGTTGCCATGTGTTTTGAAACACTCACATGTTCAGCCTTTACTTGGTCCCAAAGGCGTTTTTTTGTTCTGTAACATTATTTTTGAGTGTCATTTCATGATGACCATGAATTCCCACAAAGTTGAAAACTTGGTGAAAGTCAAAGTGCAGAAAAAAGAATGCTTGTTCCAAAAATAATTTCCTCATTTCACTGCTCCACGAAGATGGATGGGAAAAGGCACGGATGCCCCATTTCAAACAGTAGACAGTCCCAAAGGTCACTGGGAAAGTCCATCAGCAGTCTAGGAAAGAGCAGTTTTGGCAGTGGCACGTCAGGCAGCAATTAGCCATCAACATTGATCAGCTCTATACATGGCTGCCGAGTATCAAATTCAAATGTGCACTTGTGAAGTCGATGAGGCCAGCACACTGCTTCTGCAGGCATCTCTAGTCACAGCTGTTAGCAGAGTAAGCAATCATGAAGACCTTAAATACCAAAAGAAGAAATGCGGAATGGGTAAGTCATGCACACTGGATTACCCACAGAAGTGGTATATGTAGTGTGGAAGGCCAGGGTTCCAGAACCGTGCTGAATTTGAACGCCTGCTCTTCTACAAAATCTTGGGCAAACTACAGAAACGTGTGTGAGTTCCCTTGTCTGTAAAATACGGATGACAGTAGCACCTGTCTCATTAGCACGTCTCAAAACATGTGAGGATTACACGTTTTATTACAAACTTACACACTGAGCACAGTTTCGGGTATATAGTAAGTGTTTAATAAATGTTAGCTGTTATCATTCATGTGATAAAAGTGAACTGGAGTCTTAAGACAATTTACCAAGGAGCTGGGAGGACTATGGGTGCAGCTGGGCCCCTTGCTAACTCTCTAGTCTTGATTTCCTGTTAAACTTTGTGGTTACTTCCAGAAAAGGGATGCTGAAAAATAGAGAAGCCATCTTGGAATCGGGGCTATTTGCACGTGGGCGGCCGGTTGGAACACTGGCCGGCAAGCGTGAGTTCACACACTCCTGGGATGATCTCGTTTCTTTTTCTTTTCCCAAATAAACCATTCTTTTGGTGGATTTTCTGGAGAGTTATTTTTGGCCAGTCGACACATGTAAAGGAAAGTGGAGTGTCAAAGCAAACACACAGTGAGCTTCGGTTTTAAACTCTGAACAATTGAGGCCTTCAAATCGTCATTTACATCAATCACAAACTTTCTTTTGCTTGAGAAATTGCTTTAACAGACTCACTTAGATAAAGCTTTTCTTGATTCCCCATCATAAACCTACTACGATTGTTACTCTGAAATAACATAGAATGTATGTCAGAGTAGCAGATGTTGTCTGTTCATCCCAAATCACATTGGTCTTATCTCAGTCCATTCCGGTGTGCAAGGCAGGTCAGAAGCATGGGGAATTACCATCCTCCAGAAGCAGCCCTTAACCAATGACCAGAGAGTACTGGTAGATAAATACCCCAGCTTCCTCACCCTCTGGGTGGGATAGCTCTGAGGTACATGGCCTACACTGGCTTCCAGAGTTCCCACAACACAACTGAGCTTCAGCTGCCCACAGTGGGAACTTGCTGATAACACAACTTGAGTGAACGCTGCCCCTTCCTTCTCCCATTTTCCACCTCTGTACTGTGTTGTCTGGCATCGCCTCTCAAATACACCATTTGAGCCCAAATCTTGTCTGATTTTGCAGAAAACCCCAAGGAAGACAGTCAGTAGTACAAATTTAAAAAATGTTTTGAAATATATTTGTCTCCAAATAAAAAAAAAATATTAAAACACATACCAAGCAGATTCAATAAATTCCAGCTTACTCCGTGTAGAATTTGTTTTGGACCTTAGATATTTGATGGTTCTAGGAGAACATTTTACTTCTTTTTAAAATCTTTGGCTCACAAATGCTATCACACAGTGAACATTTCTATTCTTTATTTCAATCTCATTTGAGATGGGAAGAATGGCTTTGACCTTGTTTAGAATTGCTTGAACTCTGTGGGCTCCAAGGTAACTTTTTCTTCAGCACCCCAAGCTCCATTTGGTGCCAAAAAAACATGACTTTTTAGTTCAAATAAAAATATCTTTGAAAAGGCTTATAAAAAAATTCGTAAGATGTGTGGTGTTTGAAATGACTCTGAGATGTATAAATGAATCAGGAACACACAGATTAAGTTTCTCTTGAAATACAGCATTTCCAAAAGTAGTCAGTGGGGTAAATATTTATGAGGATTTACAGCATTCTTTCTTTTGTTTGTTTGTTATTTTATTTTGTTTTACTTAAAACATTTGAAGGATTATTGACAATTTTCTCTTCAATAAAATTACCCCTGAATTCTCTTAAAATTGCCATTAAGAGATAAGAATCACTTCTCTGGAGAGTGAATATTTAAAGTTCTATCTACTTGGAGAACCAAATTTTTGAGATTCTAGAACAGAAAGTCCTCCCAAGAAGACATACAAATGGCTAACAGATATATGACAAAATGCTCAACTTCACTAGCTGTTAGGGAAATACAAATCAAAACCCTAATAAGATATCACCTCACACCTTTCAGAATGGCTATCATCAGCAAGACAAAGAATAACAAGTGTTGGAGAGGCTGTGGAGAAAAAGGAACCCTCATACACTGTTGGCGGGAAAGCAGATTGGTGCAGCTGCTATGGAAGGCAGTGTGGAGGGTCCTCAAAAAACTAAAATTGAATTACCATATCACCCAGCAATCCCTCTCCTGGGTATATACCAAAAAATCTGAAAACATTTATCTGTAAATATATATGTACTCTGATGTTCATTGCAGCATTATTTATGGTGGCCAAAACATGGAAACAACCAAAATGTCCTTCAATAGAGGATTGGATGAAGAAGATGTGGTATATACTCATATACACAATGGAATATTATTCTGCCGTAAGAAAAGATGAAATACCGTCATTTGCAACAACATGAATGGATCTTGAGATTCTTATGCTAAGTGAAATATGTCAGACAAAAAAAGTCAAGGAACATACGATTTCACTCATGTGTGGGATATAAAACTGAAAGCAACAACGAACAAAACAAACAAATAAAGAAACAAAAACTCATCGGGAGGGGCGTGGTAGATGAGGGTAAAGGGGATCAAATAATTGGTGATGGAAAGAGAACTGACTTTGGGTGGTGAACACACAATGTGATATATAGATGATGTATTACACAATTGTACACCTGAAATTTATTTAACTTTGCTAATAATTGTCACCCCAATAAACTTGAGTTCAAAAAAATTAAAAGAAAAAAAAGAATTACCAATAGAACTCAGGCTAGTTTACAAAGCCTGCATAAAATAATGAGATGAAAAAAAACGTAGTTTATTTTAGTTATAAAGCTTAAATAGAAGTGTCTGTTCAAAATAGACAATAAAATAAAGAAGTATTTTCCCAATTAAAAAAGCAACAACAAAAACTCATAGATACAAACAACAGTTTAGTGGTTACCAGAGGGTACGGGGGGAGCGAGGTGGTAGAAGAGAGTAAAGGGGGTCAAATATATGGTGATGGAAGGAGAACTGACTGGGTGGTGAACACGCAATGTGATATATAGATGATGTATTATATTACAGAATTGTACACTTGAAATCCATGTAACTTTACAAACCATTGTCACTCCAATAAATATGATTTAAAAAAATTGTTCTAGTGTCCTTAAGTCAAATATTTTAAAGGGTTGTGCAATTTAACATGAAAAGACTTCAGTATGTGTCTACATTTATGCCAAATTTATGTCATCTACATCACAGCTCATGAAAACTAATTCATAAAAAAGATTGAAATTTCTTTACATTTTGCTAATTAATTTGCTTGCTTTCCATCAAAGTTAAATGTTTTTGGTAAATTCTTAGCATATCCAAGTGTCTCTATGTTTTAAACACTTCATATTAATTAAATATGTACCAAAGAAAGATTTAAGAAAAATACCTTTGCCTATGCATGACTAGGCTAATAAAAAAATTCTGTAGAGATTTAAAGAACTCATTGTTTTCATAACATAGTGGCGGCATTCAGAGCTGGGAAAAATTAATTATAAATGACACTGTACATGCCTGGTCCTCAAATATTCTAAATTAACTTCGTTTGATAAAAATGAACAGTAGGTTTCTAGGTAAACTATTAAGTGCCTTTCTTTTTAGTTCTAATATTTTGCCTCATAATTTGAAAGGCCTCTGATTTTTATTTAAGAAGTAAAACACATAATTATTTTGGTATTAATCTTTTTTTGTGTGTTTTTTTTTTGTTTTTTTTAAATAACGTAGTCTTTTTCCTTCCCATAAACATATCCCAGACTTTAAATAGTTGTCCTTTTTCCTTTCTGGTTATATCTCATTGGTAATCTCTCTACTTTCTTCCCCCTACACATGTGTACACACACACACACACACACACACACACACACACACTACAGGATTTTTCTGTCTTTGCATCTCTATTTCTGTGTCTATTTCTGGTTTTCTGTCTTAGATTCTCTCTACCCTATACCCCACTCCACCCATGTCTCCCTCTCTGTGAAATCTACCTTCAAAATTAAAGCACAAATAAAATAATTCATTAAGTTGCCAAGATAATGTTTATAAAAGGGAGCAAGCAGGCAAGCAAATTAGTCAGCTTTATAAAGAGAATACCAGCTGCTGTCATAGGAGAACAATGCTGGAGCTCTTGTTTAAAGTGTTAAATTCGAGCCTAAGTTCTGTATTATGCCTCTCAGAGGGTTTTTTTCTTATTAAAGTAAGGATAAACTTGTTTATCTGAGGTGAAATACAAGATTAAAAAATTTAGATGTCTATGAAATGCAAACACGATTTCACTTATTTATGATCACCAACATGCTGTAATCAAGGCAGAACTCATTATTCAATGATCATTCAACTCATTGTGACATGTGTTTCTTTCAGCAAGAGACGGGAACGAGGTGAAATCCACAGCATAGCATGACAGAACATTTAGGAAACAGAATTTTATTTGTTCTTCTGTTGGGAGAGCTAATTACTCATCGATTGGAGACCTTATGTCTTGATAAACATATATTGATTGAGCCTGATTATTTCCTGCAATGTCAGAAACATCTCAACACATTTGTGTTAGTACCAAAGCTATCTAATTTATTGGTGGGCGCTAATGGCTTTAATGAAGTCAGAATGCTTCAAGTGGCAGAAGGAAAGGAAGATTGCAATCAGTGAGTTTTCTAATTCTTCATTCCGGCTACAAATATTAGCCTATTTTGACTCATTAGCCATGTTTATATGTTTATATAATGACTCATTTACTTAAAAAGGTCTGTTTAAAGTAAACCAATATCTAGTACCCTGTTCAAATTCAGAAAACAAGGCAAAGGGAGGTCCAACTCCTCAAGAGATTTAAATGTAAAGTTGAACTTGTGAGAAACTCCATGAGCTAACTAGTGAAATCTGCGACAAATAGTGAACTCAGCCTTAGCCATATTGGCAGTATTGAATGTGCCACCCTTTTTCAGTCCCATGGCCTTTGAACTTGAGGTTCCCTCTGCCTGGGATGCTCTTTCCCAGATATATTCACAACTCTCTGCTCAAATGTCTTATCAGAGAAAGAGTTCCTGACACCTTACATCAAATATATAAAAACGCATCCCCCATCTTTGTTTTATTTTTCTTCTTAGCTTCTTATCTTTATTGACCTGGTCCATATCTATTTTTCAAATTACTATATGTCTTATCCACTAGCATTTACTTTGCTCTTTTTTGCTTTCTGCTTTCCTTAGCTCCTAGAAGAGAGGCTGGTGGGCATTAAGTATTTGTTGACTAGAAGGTAATCGTGAAGCATTAGCATCATTTATTTTGACAAGTATTATCTCAGTAACATGCAAGTCACTGAGAGAAATGAAAGATATGGTTATTTTCTTCAAGATGCTTATAATCTATTTGGTGAGAAAAGCCTGTCACATATTATATTAGCTATCTATTGCTGTGTAACAAATTACCCCAAAACATTAGTAGCTTAAAAGAATGAACATTTATTATCACACAGAGTTTCCGTGGGTTGGGAATCTAGAAGTGGGTTATCTAAGTGGTTGTGGCTTAGAGTGTTTCATGAGGTTGTAGTCAAGATATCAGCTTGGGCTGTGGTCATCTGAAGCCTTGACTGGAGCTGGAGGATAGCTTCCAAAAGAGTTCACTCACATGGCTGTCAAGTTCATATTGGTTGTTCCCTGGAGGCTTCGGTTTCTCACCACATGGACCTCCCTCGCTGCTTGAGTGTTCTCATGACATGCAGCTGGATTCATCCAGATGAGTGCGCCAAAAGAGAGCAAAGTGGAAGCCATAATGTCTTTGATAACCTGGCCCTGGTGTTCACACTCTGTCACGTTTGTGATGCCTTAATGGTTACCCAGGTGAGTCTTCCTCTGTGTGGAAAGCGACCACACAAGAGTGTGAATACCAGAAGATGAGAATCATTTTGGAGATTGCCTACCACACACATGAAAAAGTAATGAAGTATACATGCCAGTGTGTAATGAAGTGTGAAACTGTGAACACATTCAAGGCTCAATCAGTTTGAGAACGTGGACTTACCTAATCGGAAAGGCTAAGTCAGAGGGTAAATTTAATTCTTATTTGGCCAAGGGTGTTTGGTCCAGATATTTTTATAACACAAATTTCATTCATTCGTTTGTTCAGCAAATATTTATTTACTAAATAAATATTTATAAACAATATTTATCAAGTCCTTGATTGCTGTGCTACGTCCAGGGACTATGAATAAAGCCCCAGACCTGGGAAGGAGGTACTCAGAGTCTAAATTTTGGAGCAATAATAGTTTTGACTAAATTCAAATATTTTGTGCAGAGGGGGCAAGAACCTTTACCTGAAGACAGTTTTTCTCTGGGCACTAACAACAGAAATTACAAATATACAAAATAATCACATATGTGGATGGAAAATAAAATAGTCTTTATGCTCTCGTTACAATCAACCTCAACGTAATACAAGAAAGGCGGATTTTGGAAATAATCAGGTAAGTATTCTAACATCAAAAAATTCACCGATCGTGATTCTAACGCTTGACGGAAAGCCATATGATCACCTTACTACAAGTAATCAGTAGAAACTGATATTATTCTCTAAAGCTCCTCTACCTCCTTGCCTAGACTGCAATGTAGCTTCCTAGATTTTTAAATTTATCAGTCCACTGAAACATTTTCCAGCCCGATGACTCTCCACTAGTACACGTCACAACAATGACTGGCCAATAGGACAATCAGCTTCTAAATCAAGGGACCATTGTTTCTTTTAACATTTCTCCCTGCCCATTGCCTGATTTATTCTTATCTTATGACCTATGTTAATGCTCATTTTCATCCCTCTCTGAGGAATTAAGGAAAACACTACCGTCTCATAGTCATTTAGTCAATGTTCTTTAAGACAAAGATTAACCCAAGGCACTGTTTGAAGTCACACCAAATTCAAGTAGAAAGCAAGCCCCAGCTTAGCAGAGAAATAGGCACTGTCACATACCTCTGCCGGAAGATAATAAATGGTAGACATAAGGAGCCTTACAGCTGCGTAGATGCTCTTACTTACTGATTTCTCCTCTAGGAATGACTTGAAAAAAATGAATGTACATGAAGATGGAATGATAAGGGTGCTCATGGCAAAGTGGTTTATAATTGTGAAAACATGGAAACAAATTAAATGTTCACCAAGAGAGTATTTCGTTGTATGAATATAAATACAATAAAATACTAGGCAATCACTAAAAACCATGTTGCAGAACAATATTTTATGGCATGAAAATATGTTCACAATATACAGTTAAGAGAAGAAAGCAAAAAAAAAAAAAAGAGAGAGAGAGAAAAAGCAATGTAAACGATTAACAATTATGTGACTGATACTCCATATGTGCTTTCAAAAGTAGATGTTTACTGCAACCACAACCTTCAGTTCAAACCAATGGTGTTTGAGTATAGGTCTTGTCAGGAAACATTTTTGAATAGGGTAGATTGCAAGAAAGCTTGAAATCAATACAAAAATAGACCTGATGCTCTAACCTGTGCAGGCACTGGGCTATGGCCTGGGGGTCACAGAAGGGGAGGACACGTTCCTGCCCCCTGGAACTCACACAGCAATAGTGGGAATCCTTCCGGATGCCGATAGCACTCTCACCGAGTTACCAACAATCGTATTAATATGCTACAGCGCCAAAGAGCTTTAAATTGCTGAAGTTGGTGAAAAATGCATTAGCTCTTCCCCAACGTGATTCTCAGAGCGCAATAAAATCAAAAAGGCTGCTCTACCTGCTCGATGAACTTGAAGTAATGAGGGCTATAAGTTGACTTGAACAAAAGAAAATGATATTAAGCTTCCATGGAGGACAAATGAAAGTAACTACCTGTAACCTTTCTGACAGCCAGAGATCCGTTGCCATTTAAAACTCTGCAGCTGCGGTGCATTATTTCCGGGCAGCTGAGAGTTTAATAAGACTTTGCGGAGACACCTAACCTTCCAGTCCCTGGCTGCCTGCTGGCAACCCTAAGGTGCTCGCTGGGGAAGCTGACAACCTGAGCTAACATCAGGGCACGGATTTCCTCAGGCACAGGGGCCCGGGCTGGCAGAGTGATGTCTGCCTGCTTCCCCCACCCACCTTCTCCATCCCTGCAAATCAAAGAATAGACTGATTTCAAGCCAGTCTCAGCCCTTGGGAGTTTAAACGAGCCGATGCTGGCGACCATTGCTCTCCTGCATAACCTACTGCATAACCTTGCTCCCCTGCTGAAGGAGTGCTGCCCCTTTAATGTGGTATACGAGGCTTTCTTGGAGCAGAGCCCCATCAGCCGAGATCAGGCCTGATGCCCCGTATTCTTCCCATCACACCCACTACTCCCTGCTCTCTGGTTACTCCAGGTGGGTGTTTACTATTCCGCTTTTCTCACCTCTGTGTTCTGTTCAGCCTGTGACTTTCATCCTCTCCAGGCAGCCCATCTTCTACTTTCAAGTTCCGGAGCTGCTTCACAGGTCACCCTCTCCAACGAGACTGTAAAAATGGTATTGACTGTTACATATCATGCAATGCGCCGGGCACTGTGCTAGGTGCTTTGCGTGTCCTAACTCATTTTATTCTGTGCAAAAAACTCTAGGCTATTAGTAGTGTTACGACTATTATTATCATTATCGTCACCATCATCCCAATTTTCAGGCAAGGAAAGTGAGGCACAGAGAGGCTAATGTTACTTGACTGAAGTCAGTATCAGTTCCATGGGGTTGAAGGTCATGTATATCTTGCTCACTATTTGATTACTAGGACCTAGCATAAGACCTGGCCCATGCTATTGAATGAAGGAATTAATGCAATGTCTCCATGAAGCTGTTCCTGCAGTCAGAATTAAATCACTCTCCTTTGCTTTCATATCTTCACCCTAGTACTCAACACATAAGTACTTAACACATAATCACATCAGATTTGGACCCCGATTTCCAAATAATCTGCACTTTCACACACTGTCGTACATTTACACCCTAACCCTCCTTTGCTTGGATAAGCCGTGCTTTCATAGATCAGGTAATTTCCAGCTCTGGTACTGCCTGAGAGCAGGGGCTGCTGAGAGGTGGGGCCAGGAGTCCATGGGAGAGGTGAGGAGGACGACTGGGCTGGATCTGGGGGCTGCGTGGCCAGCCCCTGACCCTGAAGAAGCACAGCCCGGGCCCCTGTAGTGAAGGGGCTCCAAGATGTTGCTGACTGACTTAGAACCACCATCCAAGATAAGGGTCCCTTGCCCACCTGCCCTCCTATGCCTCCCACATCTTGGCTTCATCCACAGTAGTAGCAGAAGTTATGGAGGTCATCGGGGGACTGGAAGCAGTGGATTGCCGCCAGGCAACTAAGCAGGAAACAGACAGGGGTAAAGGTAGTCCTATGGCATACCTGGGGGCTGATCCAATTGTGCTGGTGGAAGCAAAGCATCCCCTCAGGCCAAGACCTTGTGGGATTTAAATGTCAGGTGTCAATGTCGTTGGCCCTCTCCGCAATTCAAGAGGAACCAAAGGAGGGGCTTTGGGTTTAACTCCCTCTGTGATTAGCTGTTGACAGCCCAGGTCTAAAGCTGTCAGTCACCCCAAACTCTGAAGTGGTTTCTCACCTCTGGCAAGGGATATGTGAAACAAAAAGAATTGTTTTAATGGGTTTTGTAACAACTGATGCAGCGGTCTGGGATGAGAACTCCCTTCTGCTTGCCGGTGTTCGATTTCCAGATGTATGTTCTGCTTTGAGGCCTACTGTATTTGCTTCCATTCTTCCACCATTAGATTTTACGCTCCAGAGGAAACGGACATGGCCACATTCACAGTTGTCCCCCACCTGTTCCTTTCCCTCTGCAAGAGAATTGTTTTACAATGTTTTCAAGTTAGGCAATTTAATTGCCTAATAAGCAAGGGTCACTGCTAAAATAGACGCATTTTGATCAAATATTTTGGTGAGCTGCCTAGCTTTCCAAAGATTTTTGGAGCCAGGGCCCAAATTTCAACTCGCTGAAGGCAGGCATGCTTAAGCACAACACCACAGACTCCCTCTGAAAGACAGTCATACATTTACTGCAACACATGACGCAGAATCCTGCCACTACTCATCAATATTAAGATTTCCCCATTTTCCTTTTTTAACTGAATGTCTGTGAAGAAAGCAAGGTGATTTAAATCCACTGCTAAAATTCAACAGTGAGATGTCCCTTAAAAGACAGACCTCACTGTTAACATAACTGTCTGAGAGATCATAACACTGCTAACGATGGTTTCCAAAGATAAATTTTTAGAAAGAGAAACAAGGAATCCTGATATTGATGACTAGTAGATGGAGTACGAGTAAGACAAGTGATCATTTCAAATGTACAGTTACATTTTACCTTAGTAATTATTAATTGCAATGTACTTAAACACATACTCCATTCACTTCTAAAAGAATACATGGAAGACATAGTTGATTTACAAAGCATTGAAAATATCTCATTTACTCCTCACAACAATGTTTTCTACATAGCTCCATCCCCATTTTACATATGAGGAAACTAAATGGTCATTCCACCACCCAACAAGTAACCAGACTATTAAATAATATAGATAGTAACCAAGGGCATGGGATCCGGAACCAGACAGAAATGTACTCAAATTCTGGCCCTTGTAATTACTGGTTATATGATTTAAACAGGTTAGTAAGCAAAATCTGGACTCAAAATTAGAGTTTGCCACTCAAAATCCTAAGACACACAATACCAAAGTGCTAAGGAAGGTACGGGGAACAGAAGCATGGTGGAAATACATGCATACTTTAATTTACCAAATGAGACCTTCCACTGTTATGGGTGTATCTCCACTCTATGTGATTATTATAGAGTTAAAAAAATACTTAAAAGAAGTGACCCACTCTTATGAGCCCTTAGTGATATGCTGGCTGGTGTTGGTGCCCTATTTATCTATAATGTCTATACGCTGCCTCTTTAATAAAGCCATCTGAGGTAGTTTACAATAAAACTCAGCAGAGTGGGCTGGGCAGGGGACGGGCTGAGCCCCACCAGTTGAGGGGCTAGTCTGGGCCAGATCTAGACAAAGCTGGGAACGTCATTTGGCAGAAGGTCTCGGGAGGCAGGACTACACTGATAGTATTTCCACCCTAAGGAGAATACATCCCGTGGGCCAGGTACAGCTGCCTCCACACAGGTCTGTGAAATTGTTGTTGGAACAGAAGCCAAGTGTATCGATGTTAATTATGTCAACAATGCTATGTAACAAACCACCTCAAAACTCAGTGGCTAAAGACAACAATCCTTCATTCTATGGCTCTATAGATCACCTCGGGCAGCTCTGCCTCCTTCTGCAGGTTTGTGGATCTGGGTCTTCTCCATGGTCTTTCATCCTCCCCGAAATGGAGGGCTTGCTGGCGCATGTTCTTTTCAAGGTGATGGCAGAAGTATAAGAGAGGAAGAAACACTCGAAATTTCTTCAGGTGTTGACTGAAAATTGGTCCCATCCCCTCAGCCCTATTTCATTGATCAAAACAAGAGGCCTAGTCCAAAGTCACAGAGAAGGACACTGGGCTCAAGGCAGGGCCATGATGATGCAGTGCAGGAAGACACGCAGGACTTGGGTCAATAATTCAGTCAACTCCTATGCACCACCTTAACCACATTTTCACATCCCTCCAAAAGGAAGACATCCGCATCCCCAGCAAAGGACACCCAGAAGTCTCACCCCAATCACGGCATCTGACTCAACACTTAGGAATCTGTCATCTACATCTGCTGCAGATGTGAACTGGACCTATGAACTAAAAAGACAAATTATAGTATCTACCTGTATGCATTTAGAAGCAAACCACACATTCGATCAAAAGTTTTTGTTGGAAACCATTTTCTCCTCTCTCCTCTCCCGTTTTATTTGATTATGCTGCTCACTCTTTTGAGTGTTTATACCATGCAACAAATCAATGGGTATTAAAATCCTAAAATTTAGATTTGTGGACACAGAATGTCCCACTTGGACCTTAAGTGGGACCTTAAATTTATCTGTACTAACCAAATCTTCTAGAACTCTGTTGAGAGGCATCAAGAATTGTCTCAGCCCTAAAAAAGTACTTCAAATTGTTTAACTGTGCTATGTCTAGCTATCCTCCTGGAGCTCTATTGGGAGAAGAAATGACACAGCAAGATTTGGATATTTCTAGGATTTTCAAAATCTTATCTTTGTCCCTTGGAAGGGCCACAGGTACAAATTCCACTGGTCTAGAAGTATCTGGAATAGAACTCAACCATTTGTTAGCCCCAATAAATGGTGAAGTCATTGATTACCAGCTATTTGGTAGAGGCATTAGATGGTTGAATGGTTTGACTCCATCAAAAGCACTACACAAGTCACATCAGGTTCATGAATGAAAGGTTTCTCCATAAAGAGCTAACCACCAACCTTTTCCACAAAAGTTCTAGACTGATTTATAAAGTTTTTGATAGTTCCTAGGTCTATCAGTAGATGGATTAGAACTGTCTGTGGCCCATCACCCTCCATTGCAGAGCCGTAAGTTCAAGGCTGTAGACCACCACAGATTTTAGCAAGAGCACAGGCATACTTCTCTCTATATCCCATTAGTAGCAACAAGAGACTAACCCATCAGAAGTACACAACCTGTCTCCAATAACGATAAAGCGAAGGCTCTTACCACTGGAAATCCCCGCATAAATTCAGTTTCTAGCATGGGGTAAATTGACCAAGGCTTCCTGGAATATAGGGTAACAGAGCTGGCTTTGGCGTTCAACTCTTCAGGGTCTGCCTATCTAACTGGGGCCTCAGCTTCCAATGGACCCAGACCTTCCATAAGTTCATGGAGATTGTAGACAGGAAGGTTGACCCAACTCATTAAAAAGCAGATCAGTCAGCCACTCCTCAAAGTAGACAAAGAGGGGCTCCTTATTTCAACTCACCGCTTGGGCAGATGACCCTGACATATTGCTTTATACCTCACGTATCAACCTTAGTATAACAGGTGGACTTGGAATGTAACCTCCCTTGATGGGCAGACGCAATTTCCTTATGATGTCCTCCTTTGAACCTAACAAGAGGTTCTGGCTATGAATGTATGGTATTACCCACCTCTAGACCTGACCTAGAAGTCAGCTAATCACATGCAGTCCTTGGTCCCAATCCCCAAGAAGCATGTATGTCACCTCAGGTTCTGTTGAAAGGAGCCTATTAGTTCAATGGGCATAGAAGAGGCATGGCAGGGGCAGTTAGAAGAGAAATGCTCTGAACCAACAATCATCAAAGTCGTAACTTGCATAATTTTCCACATGTTAGAATTGTTATATGTGTGTTATATATATTAATATGTTTCCTTTCACAGTAACCTCCATTTTCCAGATTGGGGTGGGAGAAATAAAAGAAAGCAAGCAAGCCTCAGCTCCGAAAAGTTAAATAACTTGCCTCAGGTCTCCCAGCTAGTAGATGGCAGCGCCAGGATGTGAAGGAAGGCATTCTGTTTGCACAGTCCCACTGCGATGCCCTGGTCTCTGTTATTAAGGCCTGCCTCTGAATGTGGGATATTTACCAAAAGGGAGGCTAGCATGTTCTCAGCCCTGAGGACATAGATGCTAGTGGACTGCTCCTTCATCCCTGCTCCTGGACACATTCTATGTGGAAATTTGAAAGCCTATATTCTCACATGGATAGAGACTCCCCTGGCCTTTTCTTGGAAGGAGACTGCAGTTCCTCTGCCGATGAAACAACCCAAATCTGTTCTCAGAACCATTTCGAACTGCTCAAGTACACAAAGTCTTCAGTGGAAATTCCAGACTTCTACAAATCAAAACATGGCAGAGATGAATTCAGTCTGGAAATTTTAGTATCTGATCTATGTAATGTGACTCTGATGAGCACTGACTGTTCTACCAAGAGAAATTAGCTTCAAGAGATCTAATTGATCTACTATATGGGGGTGGGGTGGGGTATATCAAACACTGGAATTGTGGATAAAGTCTTTCGAATACAGTTGTAGTCACTTTTATAGTTGATTCTAAGCAGTTACAAAAAAAGTGGGATTAATTACTTCTTGAGACACCATATAGGCTATAAATATAAAATCTTACTGCCAAAAAAAACGGAGTTTTTCTTAAATGCTGTGGAGTCAATTCAGCTGGAATTAAAAGAGGAAGCTGTTTTATACCACTTAGAATTTAAATATGATGCGTTGAAAGACTATTCTAGTCACTCAGGTTCTTAGAATGCTATTGAAATGCAGGCTTTGTCAAAGCCTGGACAGCTTAGAATCTCTACTGAACTCACACAGTTGGGCCCACCTTGAGCTTTGTCCCACACTTTTAATCTGCATGTATTTCTACCTCAGTGAACAGCATTGTGACTAATACAAACCTGGAGTTGTCCTTCACTCCCTGCACTGTCTCATCCCTATATCCAATCTTTAAATCCTAATAATCCACTGATGTTAATAGCTTGAATCTATTCGATTCTCTCCATCACAGCACCACCAGGATCTCAGAATCTCACAACTGAATTCCCCAAGCAGTCTCCTAACTGGTCGCCTGACTCCAGTGTGACTCTGTCTCACTCCATTCTCCACACTGTCGCTCTGTGATCTTTCTGAGCTGTAAAAGGGATTCCACTGTTTAAAACTTCTCACTTGGTTCCTCCACTTAAAAGCTCCTTAGCCTGTGTCCACAGTCCTCCTAATCTCCTGTGGGGGTTACCTTCTCACCATCACATGTCACTTAGCTAATTCAACTAAAAGCAGGCCCCAGATGCTCTCTTGTTTTTTCTTCTCTCCTCAAGCTTTTGTTTTTGTTTGTATGTGCTCAGAATGCCCTTTTCCCACCTCCCTGTCTCCAGGGAGAGAGGCACAAAGAAGGGGAGCCAGAGCTGGAACTAGAGATGGATGTGCATACACACACACTTTGATGTATACAGAACATGATCTAGAAGGATGCTCCCTAAAACTGTTCATGGCAATCCCTGAGGAGTGGGGTTTCAGGGGGGATGTTAAGAGAGTGGCATTCCATGATGTACTTTTTACTTTTCTATAATATTTTGTTTATATTTGTTTTATAGTGAATATGATTAACTTATCTCTATATATTTTAAATTACATTTTCCCATCTTCACCTCCAAAGATAGTGATTCAATGGAAAAGGATCCAGGATTCTGATTTTCCAAAGAGACCCCCCACAGACTGCTGTCAGTTTGGGAAATTAACTGTTTTTAAATTAACTGTTAAATTAACTGTGGTTAAATTAACTGTTTCCAATATAATAAGGCAATTGATATTTTTTTAAGAAAAGCTCCAATTCTGTTATACTACCATTTTTTATATTTCCTTTTATTTTGTACTAGCCTAATTCCACTACAAATACACATTCTCTAAGCACATTAGGTTTAAATTATCTGTAAGAATTATAATATCTGTGGTAGCCATTTTAACAGCCACATTTGAATAAAGAGCTTAAATAATTACTGTAAAGCATGTGTTTGTGTAGTAAGTTTCATAAACCATTTTAAAATTAGGGCAAACAAAAAAATCTACAAACATCTACAAATTTAAATTCTAAATTTTTAACACTAACTTAGATATCATTTGATTGCCTCTCAAAACAATGGATATTCTCAAAATATAAACTAGAAAGTTATTACAAATATCAACTAGAGTATACATATATATATATATATTTCACGAAAAAATTTTTAAGTTTTTGACTTTGGGAAAATATAAAGATGTAAATATTTTTACAATTAACTTTTGAAAGTATCTATAATGCCCTAAAATTCAGACATCAAAGCATCTATTTCTTTAAACTTGTTAGTTATGTTTTCAATACATTCCCCAGCTTTTAGTTTTATCCCATCAATTACAAGACAGTCCTCTTCATAGTGGTTTTCAAATGGACTGCACACAGAAGCTTCAGAGCTGCATTTAGAGAACTGTAAAAACAACAATACAATTAATCAGAACTACATAAAAATTACTTGACAACCGGGCTTAATTTTTATAACTAAACATAAAGTAGTAACTCCTCAAGCCACAGCAGTCATACAAAGTTTTCTGTCAGGGTGGTGGTCAAATAATGATCCTCATATATAGTATTATGTTTAGTAAATTTGTTAGTATAATAACTTAACTATTTAGGTCTTACCTCTATTCCCCAACATTATAAATTTTATTACTTTTAATTTTATGTTTTGGAAAAATGTGATCATTTTAATTGAGTTTTCTGTATTTGTTTATTTTTTAAATTATTATAGGGAATACAATAAAACTGTTTTATTCACATTTTCTGTGGTCTTCTCATAAGCATCTGCATTATTAATGAATAGTAATAGTTTACTCTAGCTTAGTTGAACAGGACACCGATAAAAACAATGCAAACATACAGACACATACGAGATTTATATCTTCAAGGTTCATTAAAAGTTGAGTTAACGTCCCATGAAATTCAAGGAAAAAAAAGAATACACATGTAGTTTATATAAAGTAT
This sequence comes from Rhinolophus ferrumequinum, assembly GCF_004115265.2. Taxonomy (NCBI): domain Eukaryota; kingdom Metazoa; phylum Chordata; class Mammalia; order Chiroptera; family Rhinolophidae; genus Rhinolophus; species Rhinolophus ferrumequinum. The sequence continues at coordinate 21,368,869 of NC_046300.1, forward strand.
TTTCATATATCAAAAATGTACCTTTAATATAACTAATCATTCAATAAATTGTCTTATTTGTATATGGATTATCTAATTTGTGAATTATTCAGATGGATTTTATAAAAATCTAAAATTAATTCCCTCCCATTGCTTGCCAAGCCAGGGCATGTCATCCAGTGTTAATATTAGATAAAGAAGAATGTAATTAGGAAGGTGATTCTGCTGAGGAAAATAATCTCACAAAGTATTTCAGTGACAAATAGAAATGAAATTTGATTATCCATGTGTGTATGTTGTTTTTTTTTTCCATATTGCTACTCTCATCCATTGGTATAAATGCTTGAGAAAAATCAACTTGAAAACTCATAAGTGAAGTGAATGATGAAAACATCATCAAATTTACAACTTTGAAAATAGCTCGAACAATATCTGCTCAGAGAATAAACATGCTCAGAATTTAAAATCATCAAGTGGCTCTTTTTGGAGTGTTACTTATAAGAGGCTACTTTCTCCTAAAAACAAAGCACATCTCCCATTTTAAGTAGAGTTACCTTTGAAAGCCATATAATTTTTTCCTATTACCTAAAGAAAAAAAAGAAAAGAAAGAAAAACATCCCTGAGGTGATCATTTCTTTACTTTTAAACTGAAAATTGCTCCAGTTTTCATAGTTGGTTTCAAAGCTATTTTCCTCGTTTAAAAGTGAATTAAAACCCTAAATATCCTGAACCTGATGTGAATACCAGACTTACAAAGCTCAGTGTGGAGAGTGGCTTATAAACCAGTCGGCAGGAGGTACTCACCTGACTGCCAGAAGTTAAAATGGTCCATTTTTACAATTCCTAAATGCCTTTTGAAAGCATATAATAGTATAATACAAGAATTTAAAACAAAAATCAAGCTCCTGCCTGGTGATGTATTAACACTATGCATTTTACCTTAAGAAATAAACATCAAAAGTAATTTTCTGTTTTATCAAGTTACTAGTTATAATGGCAAAATAGAAGCCAATTCTGTGACAGTAAAAGCTCCAGGACAGCTCTATAAAAATCAACCTGGCTGTATTTTTGAAAAAGACGAACAGCAAAAATTGCAAAAAAAACACTGCACAAAACCATATGGTGCTCAAACAAAACACACATTTTCTAGAAAAGAAAAAAACTTGCACATTAATTACATAGTATATAAGATATATGTCACAATCTATAAATCTTGCTATACAAAAGGTAAGACATATATGTGCGTATGTTTGTATATATACACATACATAGAAAACAAGTTTTTTTAAAAAAGGAACTCTAAATGGAAAAAATGGATTGTAACCATGCAAACTCAGGTACAAGTTGGCATCGCTGGTGCTAGTTAAGAAAACTATCATGTTTTTGCACTCAGTAAGAGTTTTTAACATTAATTTTATTTTCTTTTAACACATTGATCTCCTTAACTGTAAATTCCATATATTTCTTGATTTCTAACTCAATAAAAGAGATGTTTAAAAATCATCTTCATTCTTGTTGAAGTTCTGAATGAAATCATGCAATTGGGCAGCCTGCCAAAGTGTGTAAACAGCCTTGTCCATTTGCAAATCCACCTTTTTCTGCATCTGAGAATAGACAAACTTGTGGATGGGTAGTTGCTCAAAGTGAGAATGTGGGAAAAGAGATAAAGGAAAGACATCTCAGCATTTGTTCTCTCTAGTGACTGCCATCCTCAATTCTCATCTGTAATAACAGCGAGCCTTAGGTGTCAGTTCCTATGCAAAGCACTTTTCCTGGTTTGCCTTATTTAACCTTTAAGACAATCCACTGAGGCAAGTGATAAGCAACTTTGCCAAATTACAAAGTCTCCAGTGACACGACCAGGATGGGACACAGGCATTAGATTCCAGGCAGAGATCCTAACCCTGTGCTCTCTTGACGCCAGGCCCACGATACATCTAAATGAATGAACTGAGAGAATGAATGAAACCTTAAGGAAACAGGACTCCTCGCTGCCATTTTTATTCCTAACAGCTCAGGGAACAGCTGTATGCCTGGTGGAAGTGTCTGCCTTATGACTTCTTTTTCTTACATCTACCACATTGCTATGAATGGTGCCATGTATTCCAATTAAAAATTCTACCCCCAGTCAGTTAATAATGGGTTGATAACCTCCTTATAGAGGTTATCACTGTGCATGAAACAGACAGGGCAGATTTCCCAGTGAGCTGCTCTTATCCTGGCCCGTTCTCCCAACTGTAGGGATCTGCAGTAGCGGGAGGACCCTCTGTGGTGGCACTTCCTCAACCACTTTATCCCAACCTCAAAGATAGAAAAAAACAAAAAGAGCTCCTCTGCTAAAACACAGATATTTTTTCAAAGACTGATGGATGTATTATGATTTCTCAACAGGCTTCTAGTTTATTTATTCAGCTCATGACAATCAAGGGCTCCAATTTCAGAAGTGAAAAAAGTTTTCCCTACAATGAAAATGTATATCCAGGAATAATTTCTGCCATGTAAAGAATTTGAGGTTGCTATTTAGGCCTGATAATAACTATCAATACTACCTTTTCTCTTGTATTGTTTTCCTCTCCACGGTCCTCTTCAGACTCATCAGGTGTTGCTGTGGGTTCTAGAGCTTGTTGTAGCATTTGCTCCAGTTCTTTTAGTAAAATTTCTGTCTCAGAGACAACTAAAGAAACATCATTAACATAGTAAAAAATGCTACAGCTTAATTAATTCAATCTAATTTATAATCTTAACCACCCCAAAAGAAGACACCTTCTAAAAGTTACGAGATAAAAATTAATTGATAATTTTCACATATGGCCTCTGCTTGATACAAAATTATTATGGATTTCCAGGTGAATATTTTGCAATTATTCCTTAAAAAAAATAGGTGACATTCTCACAGTGTGTAGCCCATAAAGTATTCCTGCTACAACGAAAGCTCATTAGAATTTTGTTTTGTTTAAAATCAGGAGCCAAGGACAACAAATGATGCTATTTGTAGACCAAGAACAAGGGTCAGCAGATTTTTTTCTGTGAAGGGCCAGAGAGTAAATATTTCAGGCTTTGTGGGCCAAATGGTGTCTGTCACAACTACTCAATTCTCCTGTTGTAGTGCAAACCATAGACATGTACACAAACAAATGAGAGGGGCTATGTTCCAATAAAACTTTATATACAAAAAACAGGCAGCAACTGGTAGGACTGTGGACCACAATTTGCCCATTGCTGTAACAAACTATTAAAACTTCTGTTTCAAAGGGGAAGCCATGTAATTAAATGGCTAGGCTAGACACAGGCTAACCTATTCCTTATCCAACTATCAACACATCTTAACTGCCTAATCTGGTATTAAAAAAAACCCCACACTTATAAAAGGTGTGTGTGTGTGTGTGTGTGTGTGTGTGTGTGTGTGTCTGTGTGCACGCATGCGTGCACTACTGTGACAAAAATATGTAAGTAAAAAATCTGGTAACTCACTGAACTTGCTGAGATAAAATAATATCCGCCACCAAAAAAAAGAAATGCTTATTATAACTATAGTCTCAACTACTGATTAACAATGTGCAACTGAATTCCTGACTTAAAGAAAACAAATATTTTCATTTGATGTAGTCTCATTGAAATAAAGATCAAGGAAAGGAGGCCATGTGTGGCCTGCTCTCCTTCACAACAGACAGACGGAACATTTAAGAAGTCCTTTCAAAGGGAACACGATGTAGAGAAAAGCCATGAATACACATCCCATCACCTTCCACTCTGGTTACAAAAATCTGACACACCTCCTGTTATCTACTGTTCATTGGCAAAAATCATACTAGGTAGAGCAGTTGAAAGTTCATAGAACATGAAAATAGACCAAGCAGGACACAAACCTAGAGCTAAAATATTATCCTTGAACACAGAAGCAAGGTGTTCTCAGCAATAACATTCAGTTTTAATCTAATTGTGGAACATATTTAATTTTTTATGATTAATAAAGTTTAGGAACAATGCATATGACATATACATCCATACACACACACACACACACAGGTATCCTTGTAAACTAAGCATGTTATAAGGTAAAAGAGATTATTAATGAAAAAGTTTTGTGCATCATTTCCTTTCCTGGAGTTCTAACGAATCCTTACTTTATTATCATCTTTGTTGTTAATTTTCTCTTACCTATTACTCATAAAAAGGAAATTTTAAAATTCTGCTAAAACATGTTTATTAAATAATAATGTTAAATAAAGTCATAGGAAGTTATTAAATAGAAAGTTTTCCTTCCTTGGTTGTCCCAACAGCACTAGAAAAACAATTTTTAGTTTACACTTTTCACATTACAGTTTTGTCTACAGAAATAATTTTTCTGTCAAAATGTATTGCATGTCCCAAGTATTTTTATATTTAATCAACAAATATTTACTGCATGCCTACTAAAGGCAGGGGACTCAAGAAAATAGGTACAGACCAAGGAGCCTTCCTGGCCCTCGTCTCTTCCCAGCCAATCTTAGGTTTTCTGTATGGAAAACTTTCAAAACAGTTTGAAAGCAGCATTTGATAAGCCAGTCCACAGTTTAGAACGAGTTCCTGTGTTCAAAAACAAACAAAAACTGTAACTGACATGTTAGTTGTATCCTCATAGATCTGTGTTCTATGGTAATTGCTAAAGCCTAAGAACACAGAATATAAACTATTACATTCTAGAACAATAGTATTCAAATCTTGATGGGCATAAGAATCACCTGGAAAGTTTATCTAAAAATATGAATGCAACCCTATGTCTACAGAATCATGATTGCTAGAAGAATGTACATTTTTGTTGAAGCAATGTTTCTAATGAAATTAACCTCGCTTTATGACAGACTTCTTACTAACCTAGTACTTCACAGACAACTATTTGTGGTTACTTTCAGACTGATTCCCCAGTCCCACTCACTGACGTTTTGTTTTCCTACTTTATATTCCGAGTCTATGGATATTGATACTGACATTTAATGCACTGTTGAGAAGATGGATTTTTGAGCTGTGCTGTAAAGGAAAAATGGCACACAAACATCTTTATATTTCTAAAGCTACGCTAAAATGCAATCAATTTATGGTACTGAATGTCACTGCTGAATGGCATTGTAGGCTCTCTGTTTTCAAGTGATCTGGAAAAATATGTACACTGCTTTTTGATCAAAGGGTAGACAAAGTAATGGATGACTTCATAAATCAACCAGGGTTCATAACATCAACTGATGTCAAATTCTACTTCCAGAGCAAAGGGAGTTTTGCTTTTCTAAATGGGTGTTCCTATATTATAAACTGATAGAGTTCAAAAATAATTCTCAAGAAATAGCAGTTACTGTAATCTACAAACTAGGTTATCAAAATTGGTCAATGATATCATCCAAAGATAGAGACAGAATGAATGCCTTTGCTGATTGCATGACCAATCATCTTCTGTCAATACTGATTATCCTGTAGTTTCCCTGACTTCTCTGAATTTGTTGTTGAGAGTAAAGTGGTAGCATTACAGCTGTTCCATCACTCAGAGAAAGTGGAAAAAAAAAAAAATCTCATACTGAAGTCCATATCTGGCTTTTAAAAATGAATTTTTGTAAAATAAATCAGTGTTGTTTTTCCATTACTGACAAGAAATAACTTACTGTTTGTCTCAATTATCAGTCACTATTTTAAAAGCATTCAAATGTTTATTTAGAGAGTTTCCTTTAATCTTTACTTCTCCATTAAATGTTTAAAGAAGCTGTTTCCACCCTTACATAAAGAGGTTACTGTTTGGGTTATCCCAAAGCTGGCACTAAAAAATACCATCTTAAAATTTGCTGGGCCATTTCAACTAGAAGTTTTGAAGGCATTCTTACAAAGTGGGGAAAGGAAGCAGGAGGAAAAGGTACTTGGTTCTGTTTTGTTTTTAAGGAACCGCAAACACTCCTTTGTGTGTTTGCAATTTAAAAGTAGAGATGAGTAAAATACAGGCTGAAATGTAAAGAAGAAGAGAGCACCCTTCCTGGAGACACAAATAGGAGGTGAGGTGTTTTGTAGGAAAGGCGCATGAAGGCCAACCGCACTTTTCAGCCTAGAGGTTAAAGGTAACTCCACACCAAGAGGTGAGCACAGTTTGTCTAGAGCAGTAAGACATCACCTTTCTCCCTGTCACCACTTCTACCTCCCAGAGCCAGGCCCCAGGGCCCTTCATGCATCCTCTAGAGCTCACCCCATGATCCAAACCTTTCCTCTATTAACCATTCTCTTCCATGCTTACATGTCCCAGGTGTATGATGAACACATCCTTTGCTAATTTAATAATGAATGGTAATAGATTATTAGTTTGTCCTGGGTAATATGTCAATCTTTTATTGAATCAAACATTTATAGGTGTCTACTCCCCGAAAAGAAATTAGCTATTTACCAGCAGATAACAGTGATAAAATGAAACAAATAATGAAAACTCTCGAGGACTAAGAGTAACAAAAATCAATTCATTAAAGAGGATACTAATGGCAATAAATACATTTTTAAAATGTTTAGAACAATTACCAGTGCTGTACCAAAAAAACACATAAATTTAGCTTTAAGCTTCCTGATACTCAAAGCAACCAAAGAAGTAGCTGCACACTTTCATTAACTTAAGCAGTTATGGGATCTTAGCAAAATCATATAACCTCGTAAGTGCCTCAGTTTCCCCATCAATAAAATGGGAGATAAAATACTATTTTATCTACTTCACGCAGACCTTGTGAGGGCTAAATAAGCTGATATATATGAAATACTTAAAATACTGAGGACACATAGCAATTGTTATAGGTATTGGTTATTATTACTATTATTATATTATTATTATTACTGCTATTATTATTTCATCATCATAGATGATTTTCTTGTCCCTAAACACTGGGGAAAATGAGTTATAGGGACAATACAAATATAATACATGATATTCCTGGTAGCAATTTTCCAAAAAATGCAGACATGCGCCACCAATACTAATTTCTTAGATTAAATCTTTACATAGCCATGGGCATAGAGTTTGAATTATTTAATGATTCCTCAACTTCTTCTATTAATTTCCAGAAACAGTCCTCTCCCTATTGGATAAGGAGGCGGCCAGTGTACCTCTTTACAGACGAAGAAACTGATACTCGGAAACTAAAGTAGCTGCACTTGATTAGCTCTCCTCCTGATCTCTAAGGTGGAGAGAGGAGCAATCAGCAGCACATACACCGGTAAAGGGACAGCAGGTCTGGGGCAGGAGACTGATAGGAGACGTTAGCACTGGAGTGTGAGACAAAAAGGTCGGCAAAGCAAGGCTTTCAGAGATTCAGGAAGAGAGTATAATTGTCCCGTGTTACTCGATCTAGCTCTGATCCTACCTTAAAAAGAAATGAGAGATATCAGAGGATTGGATCTAGGAATCCATAAACTTATGGGTAGGGGGAGAAGTGTTTGAGGATGGTTAAACTACTGATGAAGAACCACCCTTTAAGGAAGTAGTCAGCTCTTGCAGAGAACATGGTGGACTAGATGCTTCTGCTCTGTAGGTGTTCCAAATGGGTTAGAGGAGTAAAACACAGATTGGGTTAACTATTTTAACAGTTAACTATTGAGACTTTTAGAGCCATACAGAGTGTGTGACTCCTGAAAAAGCTTCCCTTTCCAGGGAAAAGCACTGAGATGTATTCACTCATTTACATGAAGAGTCATTTCCAGTCCCTGGCCTCCTGGCTGCAGTGGGTTTCTTCTGCAGTATTCCCTGTGCGTTTCCGGGGAGAAGGATCGCAGCCTTGGAGCCCTCAGCTGCCGTGCCAGGGTCTCCTCATGGGAACTCAGTCCAGGGACAAGCTGACTTTTGCCTTTCTATGGGAATATTTGAACTGATCTTGTGAGGCAAAAGAGTCAAGAAAAGGTACCTTCATTAGCAGGAAAGCAACAACTGAATAAGTTCAAGAAGGAATAGAAACAACAGAATTTTGTAGTGGTTTAGAAAAGGAATATAAGGACTTAAAATAAAATAGCCATCCCACCCTTTCTCTGCCTGTTTTCCTTTCTTTTAATGAGACTATAAATAAATGGCTATTTAGCCAATTGAAATGCAGTGCCATATGATCTGGGGGTGGCTACAGGGGAGAGGGAGTATGGCATGAATAACTTCTTGGGGTCTAATGTGCTTTAAAACCGCTTTGCATGGCTTCCAAAGTTCCATCTTGCAAATAAGCATTTGCCTGCTTTTTAAGACTAAAGAAAACGTAAAAAGAGTAAAGCACTTTTGAAAACTAAAACTTTCTCCCTGCATCCCACTCACCCTACTGTGTTCTAATACCAATGGCAATTAATTCAGCTGGAAGCCCCAGGCTGCTGCTTTTCTTCCTTCTCTCCCTTTGGCACCCCCTAGGACCCCAATACATTTGGAATGGAGAGGTCTGGATTGAAATGTATTGATGCTGGTATTTCTTCCCACAACTGCCGGTGTTTGATTTTTAAAAAATTAAATACATGACAAAGCCAGAGAAAATTTAACCCAAGGAAACAGAAACTGAAAGGCAATTGAAAAGCCTTAGTATGTAAATCAATACTAAAAAATGACCCACTAATGTTTCTCAGATATGTATATACGTACATTTTTTTCTGCAAAGGACTACAACTACATTTGGTAGAATTAAATATAGGCAAAAGAATCAAAAGCAGGACCAGGCTTCACATACCCAGGTTTTCCTTTGATAAGGCATCAGCTGAGCAAACATTTTCAAAAGAGCATTTTAAAATAGCTTTCCTAGAAAAAGAATTAGACAGATTGAGTTTCAAAAGATCAGTCATATATAGTTAAATGACCATCCATGTAGATGCATTGGTAGTTATAAATCATGAATGTATATTTCTTTATCTTGAGGTACTTTTTCTTGGTCGTTTTATACTGTAAGGCAGCATGATACAGTAAAAACCAAAGTGGAATAATAATTATTTGAGCTCTCAGTAGGTGAAAAGCACTAATGATCTACAATAAGCACCTTACATATAGGTTTTTTCATATAATCCTCCCGCCAAAAAAAACTACTAATTGTTACTTTCATTTTATAAAGAAACTGAGACTCTGAGAAATTGAAAAAAATGACAACGTAAAGTAAATGGTTGAGTGTGACAGAACTAAATTCTAACTGCAAAATCCATGCTTTTCCACATCACGATGATGCAAATTTAGTCAGAAAACATTTGTTCAGGTGCATTCCTCTAACCATAAGATCCGAGGAGAGCCATTTAACTTCTCTAAGCCACAATTCTTCATCTTTTAAATAGAGATAATTATCATACACTCCCCACCTATTTGATGGGGTTAACTGGGAAGTGTAACTGAGATAAGACACTGAAGGTCCTTCTTAAAAATTTCATTATTCATTTTCTGAATAAAGGAGAAAAAAGAAGAGAAGAACTATCAGTTTGCTGCAAAAGTAACTGCGGTTTAAAACGTTAAAAATTATTGCAAAAACCACAATTATTTTTTCACCAACCCAATATAAGATCAGTCTTTGTCTTTGAGTAGGACTCCTTTTAACATAGCACTGATTACTATTTATTAAAAATAATAAATAAGTAAACTATGGCTGGTTCAATGATAAACACAAAAACTTGTCACACAGCGGCTTATTAGTTCATAATAAAGTCCTGTTTCTGATTTGTATTACCTATTTTAAAGTAAAAACTTGCTTTTCATCTGTTGCTTACATGATACTAATCTTTGAAAGTTCTAGTTCAACATATTTATATAAACATAAAACTTTCTCCATACTTCTAAGCCTACTACTTATTAATTGCTTTAAAAAATTTTAAACACAATGTTTCCCTAGACAAACAGAATCAAGAATCGGGGAAATTTCATATAATAAGCACATCTAATACATACGTTTCAATTTTATAATACTTTTTAACTTAAAAAAACCATACCTCTTCCTTTTTCTAAATGTGGGCCTTTTCTTTTTAGTGTTATTTTTGGAAATTTGCATCTGTAAGATAGCAACAACAGAAAGGTGAGTTAGTTCATATAGGACCAGATGCGCTCAATGTAACAGTGAATCCTATACAGTCCAAGTATTAATAATTTAGCCTAGAAGGAAAACTCTGGACCACAGCCCCAAACAACACCTGCAACTCTAAGTCAGCCACGTCATAGTCACTGCAATTGCATTGCTCTGCTCAACCTCTAGGAATGGTAGACTGATCCAGTACAAATGCCTATCCCCTATATCTACTCCCCCTTTCTCAACTTCACAAATACATAAAAGTGCTAAGTAAAACAACTTTTAAGTTTTAATACATATATGACTTTTAAAGAAAGAAAAAGAAATACCCAGCTGTCAGAAACACGAGGAATGCAAAGCCCTATAGGTGGGGACTGACATGGTGAAGGTCCACAAGGCATTTGTACCAGGATAGGGGCAAAAGGGCTTGGGACTTGGGTTTTATGTCTAAGCAAAGATAAAATAAGAATGGAAAAATTAGAACCCTCATGCATTACTAGTGGGTATGTGAAATGGTGGGATACTGTTTGACAGTTCCTCAAAATGTTAAATGTAGAGTTACCTTATGATCCAGCAAATAAATCTATCTATCTATATTTATATAGATAGATATCCATGAGAAATGAAAACATATAGCTATGCAGAAATTCTACATGAGTGTTCATAAAATAATTATTAATAATAGCCAAAAAATAGAAACAACCTAAATAGTCCATCAATGAATACATAATATGTGGTATAACCATACAATGGAATATTATATATCCTTTAAAAATAATGAAGTCCTGACACACACTACCAAATGGATGAACTTTGAAACCGTCATGCTAAGTGAAAAGTTAGAAAAGTCAAACAAGAAAAGGCCACATGTATGATTGCATTTATCGGAAATGTCCAGAAAAGGTAAATCCATAGAGACAGAAGTAGATTGGTGGTTGCCAGGGACTGGGGGGCAGGTGAGAAATGAGCAGTGACTGCTCATGGGTATGTGGTTTCCTTTTGGGGTGATGAAATTTTTTTCAAAACTTAGATAGTGGTATTGGTTGAGTAACTATAAATATACTAAAATCCACTGAATTGTACACTTTAAAAGAGTGAAGAAATTATATGTCAATAAAGGTATAATTAAAGAAAAACTTAGTGACATGGAAAAACTGAAAGGAAGGCAATAGAATATATAAATAATTATTAACAAAGGGAATCCAATATAGCAACATTAATGTTAGAAAAAAGCAGGTGTTACGGCAGAAATCATAATCAGAGAAAAAAAGGGTTATTTCTTAATGCTAAAAGAAACAATCCACCCAGAAAGTATAATAGCTCTGAACCTGTGTATACCTACAACTTAGCCTTAAAATACACAAACAAAAACAGATAATTAAAAGTAGAAATTTTTAATGAATCTACAGTTAAAATGGGATATTTTCATTTACTTCTCATAAAAAATTGTAAAACAAACACAAACTAGTGAAGAAATAGAAGAGTTCAACAAAACAAGTTTAAACTGATAAACAAATATAGAACCTGGCGTTGAATAATTAAAGAATACATACTGGTTTCAAGCCTGCAACATTTACAGATTTGATCACCTATTGAGTCACAAAGGAAGTATCAAAAATATTAAAATAATCTGTTTTACAGATCACATTCACTGACTAAAATGTAATAAGAAATCAAAACCCAAAAGATAGCTAAATAGAATTTGTAATCAATTCGTAGATACAGAAGAATTCACATTCTCCCATGAACCTTCCTGTGATAAGAGTTATGATCTATGTCATTTAGATCAGGTTTAGTGTCTCACATTTTAGTTATTCTGTATGCAAGACTTAGCTTCGCATTGGGTAGTAATACACTTTGTCTCCATGCCATACCTTGCATGCTGTAGGGACACATGAGGTGTCTCTGGAATAAATTAATTAATAAATGTTGAAAGAAAGAATAAAGACAAATACACACGAACACAAGGAAAAACTGGTGTCAATGTTACTGTCCATCGATGAGTTAGGCATTCAATGAATTCATACAATCTACCCTCAGTTTCCAAGACAGAGCCTCAGAGCAACTTTCACCTCCGTATGTTTGTTAGCTTCTTTTATTTTTTGTCTTTTCAACTTGTCAAAGTGAGATTTTTTTTGCCCATTTTGTCTAATTCTTTCACAGTTTCACTGATCTTAATTTTTACTGATTTTGAATCAAGCATCTAAACTGCAAGGGTAGGAACGATATTTTTTTTAATTTACTAAATGTTTAGCAGCTACCAGAGTGACATTCACATTGTATGTTCAAAAGCATTAACTATAATGAGATGAATGCTGAATTTAATAATTCTCAGAGCCTTATTAAAAAGCTTAAATACCTTAATAATCATTCAAGGGAAGTTTGTATGAAACACTCAAAGAATGCATATTATTATAATGCTAAACACTAAGTGGTTTTTTTGTGTATGATCTTCAACCTCAAGGCAATATCCAAATTTTTCCAGGACTGGAATACATATATACTGATATACATATATATATATATATACACACACACACACATACATACACATTATATATACTGATATATCAGTATATATAATGTATGTATATATATAACAGTATATATATCAGTATATATAATGTATAATATATATACTATATACATGTGTATATATACATATATAATGTATATATGGTAAAAAAGAAAGCATATAGAAAAGAAATATTGTTACCTAAATCATAGATCTACATCTCTAAAGACTATGTAGAGCTATTATTAAAGAGCAGCTTAAATTATCTGCATGTTTGAGTATGAAGTGAAAGGGTTACTACAAGAGTAAATAAGATTTGTCTTTCTCTGTCTGACTTATTTCACTTAACATAATGTTCTCTAGGTCCATCCATGTTGTTGCAAATGGTAAGATTTCTTTCATCTTTATGGCTGTGTAATACTCCATTGTATAAATATATGGAAGGTGAGGGGATTAGTAAGCACAGTCAGTAACCACAAGATTGCCACGGGGTTACGAAAGTCAATTTGGGGAATGTAATCAATAATGTTGTAAAGATTTCGTAGGGTATCCGATGGACACTCGTATCATTAGGGAGATCACCTCAGGGAAGATGTAGATGCCTGATCACTGCACTGTACACCTGAAGCTGAACAATAATGAATGTCAACTACAAGTTTGTGTGTGTGTGTGTGTGTGTGTGTGTATACATACATATATATTTACATATATGTATGTATATGCATATACTAATATGTGTGTGTGTATATATATATATATATATATATAGTTACAAGAAGTGGAGTACAGCATTAGGGATAGAGACAGTGGAAATGTAATGGCTGTGTGTGGTGTCAGAGGGATAGTGGATGGGGGAGGGGGGTTCACACAGTGTGAGGGATATAAATGATAAATGTCTAACTATTACATTGTTTTGTGCACCTGGAACTAATAAAAAAATAAAATAAAACAAAAAGAGTAAATAAGATTAAGGGAACAGTGTAAACTACTTTATAGTATTAATAAAAATAAATACTATTAAACAGTACCATAAATCAGGAAGATTTGTGTTGGAGATAATAAGTTTCTCTCCTACTTTCTTAAACATTCTCTATCAGCCAAAATAAACTAGTCATTGTTTGCCAAAGTCCCTGTGCTTTCCTGCTCCAAGCATCTGATAAAGTAGGATGTGGTGGAGAAAAGTGCCAAATTTGGAATGCCAGGATCACGATTTGAGTGTGAACTCTGATACTTGCCAGGTGTACCACTTTTGGTAAGTTATTGACCATTACGATATCTAGCAAAAGCCTGATATAAAGTAGACACTTAATATATATTCTGACTAAATGACCGGTTTGTATTTCAGGGTCTTCTTTTGTTAAATAATGCTAAATAAAAGTTAACTACCTCAAAGCTTCTGGGAGAAGATTAAGTTAAATAACATTCAAGAAGTATCCAACAATGCTTGGCAATTAGCTGATGTTCAGCCATGGTTTAACCTGTTATACTAGTACACTGGGCCAGAGCCAGAATTCTATCCTTTTTTCCTTAGACCATATTGACAGGAGCTTGGCACTTTGGCATGTTTGGACTTTGGTAGTATATTAGTTTCCCACGGCTAACTTAACAAATTACCAAAAACTTGGTAAAGCATAAAACAGGTATTATCTTACAGTTCTGTAGGATAGAAGTCTGTCTCTTATAAAACATTCATCACTGCAGTTAGGGCCCACCTAATCCAAGATGGTCACATCTCGAAATCCTGAGTTTAATTGCATCTACAAAGATCCTTATTCCTATAAAGAATAAGGTCACATACTTTTTAAAAAGTAATTACTGTTGATGTTCTATATCATACTAGTTTCAGGTGTACAGCATAGTGGTTAGACATTTATATAGCTTACGAAGTGATTCCCCTGATATGCCTAGTGCCCACCTGGCACCATACATAGTTATTACTGTATTCCTGACTATATTCCCCATAGTGTACTTTACATCCCTGTGACTATTTTGTAGCTGCCAATTTGTATTTCTTAATCCCTCCACCTTTTCACCCAGCACCCCAAGCCCTCTCCCCTCTGGTAACCATCAGTTTTTTCTCTGCTATCTATGAGTCTGTTTCTGTTTTGTTAGTTTATTTTGTTTTCAGATTCCACATATAAGTGAAATCATATGGTATTTGTCTTTCTCTGTCTGACTTATTTCACTTAACATAATACCCTATAGGTCCATCCACTTTGTCCCAAATAGTTAAGATTTCATTGATTTTTATGGCCAAGTAATAGTCTATTGTATATATGTACCACATTTTCTTAATCTGATTGTCTATTGATGGACACTTAGGTTGCTTCTGTATCTTGGTTATTGTAAATAATGTTGCAGTGAACATAGGGGTACATATGTTTTTGAATTAGTGTTTTTTATTTCTTTGGATAAGTAACCAGAAGTGGAATTGCTGAGTCATAAGGCAATTCTATTTTTAATTTTTTGAGCACCCTCCAAACTGTTTTCCATAGTGGTTGCATCAATTTACAATCCCACCAACAGCGCATGAGGGTTCCATTTTCTCCACATCCATGACAACACTTGTTGTTTGTTGATTTATTGATGGTAACCATTCTGACAGGTATGAGGTGATATCAAATTGTGGTTTGAATTTGCATTTCTCTGATGCTTAGTGACATTGAGCATCTTTTCATATGTCTATCGGCCATCCGTATGTCCTCTTTGGACAAATGTCTATGCAGGTTCTCTGCCCATTTTTTAATTGGATTGTTTGGTTATTTTGGTGGTGAGTTGTATCAGTTCTTTAAATATTTTGGATATTAATGCCTTATTGGATGTATTGACAAATATCTTCTCCCATTCAGGTGGTGGTCTTTTCATTTTGTTCATGGTTTCCTTTGCTCTGCAAAAACTTTTTAGTTTCATACAGTCCCATTTGTTTATCTTTTCTTTTGTTTCACTTGCCCAATGAGATGCAGCTAAAATATATTACTAAGAGCAATGTCAAAGAATTTACTGCCTGTGTTTTCTTCTAGGAGTTTTCTGGTTTCAGATCTCATATTTAAGTCTTTAACTCATTTTGAGTTTATTCTTGTATATGGTGTAAAAAACTGGTGTAGTTTCTTTTTTTTTCTTTCTACATTTATGTTTCCAGTTTTCCCAACACCATTTATTGACGAGACTGTCTTTATCCATTGTATATGCTTGCCTCCTTTGTCATAGATTAATCTACCATATAGGTGTGGGTTTATTTCTGGGCTCTCTATTCTGTTCCATTGATCTATGTGTCTGTTTTTATGCCAGCACATGCTGTTTTGATTACTATAGCCTTGTAGTATAGTTTGATATCAGATAGAGTGCTATTCCCAACTTTGTTCTTCTTTCTCAAGATTGCTTTGGCTATTCGGGGTCTTTTGTGGTTCCCTGCATATTTTAGGATTTGTCGTAGTTCTGTAAAAAAATGCCATTAGTATTTTGATAGCAATTGCACTGAATCTAAAGATTGCTTTGGGTAGCACAAACATTTTACTAATGTTAATTCTTCCTATCCATAAGCACAGTATATGCTTCCATTTATTTGTATCTTCTCCCATTTCTTACACTTTTCAGAGTACAGGTCTTGTACCTCCTTGGTTAAATTTATTCTGATGTATTTTTTTGATGCAATTGTAAATGGGATTGTTTTCTTAATTTCCTCTTCCTGATAGTTCATTATTGGTGTATAAAAACCAACTGATTTCTGAATATTAATTTTGTATCCTGCTATTTTAATTGAACTCACTTATCAGTTCTAATAGTTTTTTGGTGGACTCTAGGGTTCTCTATATATAGCACCCGTCATCTCAAAATAATGATGGTTTTACTTCTTCGTTTCCAATTTGGATGCCTTTTATTTATTTCTCTTGTCTGATTGCTGTGACTAGGACTTCCAAAACTATGATGAATAAAGTGATGAAAGTGGACATCATTGTCTTATTCCAAATAAAGCTACATTCTGAGGTTCCTGGTGGACATATCTTCTGGTGGCTACAACTCAACACACTACAAAAGACACTATAATCTTTATCTATTTCATCCCTTCTATTTCTCTTCCTGTGTTACATAACTGGTTCTCCTATGTTATCTAGCCCAGTGCTATTCAAAGTAGCCACAATGTGATAGAATCAACACCCGAGAGTTTGTTAGAAATGTAAATTCTCATGCCCACCCTAGGCCTACTGAATCAGAAACTCTGGGAGTGGGGACCAGAAATCTATTTAAATAAGCTCTTCAGGTGACTTTTAAGCAAACTAAAGTTTCCTAGGCACTAATCTAGCCCACACCCATTCACAAGAATATGATGATATGTGTCACTGATTTTAAAGAAACCAAAGCAAGCATTAATTTTTTCTTGTTGCATGTAAAAAACAAAAAGGTATATGTATAGAAAGTATATGCCATTTACTGGAAAAAATACCATATATAATACTATATACCATGTATAATACTAATACCATACTAATACTATATACCATGTATAATACTAATACCATGTATAGTAAAAATACCATATATAATACTATATACCATGTATAACACTAATACTATATAATACTATAGTATATAATACTATATACTATATATACATATATAGTGTGTATATATATATATATATATATATATATATATATATATATATTTAGAATTGATGACTACAAGGGCAAATAATAAAATTGCCTTTAATTGCAAAGAACAGAAAATCCATTAGAATTGTGTTTACGCCAGATTTATATAATCTGCATAAACTGATTTCACATTGCCCATTTCCTTAAGTCACTAGTCATTGAAATAAAAATCTTTTTATTTTTAAGCAAGAAGTTTGTTAGCTGTGTTAAATGTGAGGGTGTAAAATTTTGATTCAGCATTTTGTTCTCAGAGAAGACAGAAACATATTTGGTAACATTCTTTTGAGAGTAATTGTCTGTCAATAATCACTAAAGAGCTGCCTACTTTGACAGAATTTCGAAAAGTGTATCTGTGCCTTGAATAACGTACACAAACTCCTTGTCAAAAGTTACCACATAGAAAGAAAAGCCAATATTTTCATTTCCCTTTGGAAAATCTGCTGGGATAATATGCTTGGAATAGGGATGAAAACTAGTTTCATAGATCATTATAAAGATAGTCATTATTTAAGCTGAGTATCTGGAGAGTGCAAATAATAAAGTTATGTTTTCAGGCCTAGATAATGATTGTTTTTAGCACTTTTTTGAAAAGGGGGAGAGGTTGAAATAATCATTTTTCTACCCCTATTTTAAACATGACTTTAACAGATTATACAAATATGCGTAAATGTCAGTCAATTACCATATGCTCCAGTCAAATCAATCTTTACTAGAGTTCAGTATTCCTGTGAGATTTGGACAAAATCAGAGATCACTCCCTGGAAATATGACTTATAAACATCTTGCTTCCCCCTGCCCTATTTCTTCAGCCACGTGTAAGTTCACACTAAAGCACTGTGGATTTCTCTGCTTTGAGGTACTTACCAGAGAAAACACTGGAGTGTGTATTCAAGCAGTGAGCTGAGACACAGGAGAGTATTTTTCCTAAAAATAGAAGTTGCCCACTAGACCACCTTAAACAGAAGGCATGAAGGGCCTTCTATTAACAATGCCCAATTCTGACTGAGGACAGAAGTAACAGGACACTTTAAGAAGCTCTATGATTATGTATTTTACTGATAATTTTTAAAGCCTAGAACTTAATTTTTTAAAATGGTCTTTGTCTATAGCAGAGAGAGAACATAGAAATTAAGGGGATTTGTTGTTGTTATTGTTGTTGCTGTGTTATAGCACAGACTGCATTGATATATATGAAGAGCTTAAGAATATTAAGGACTAACCCAAACAGGGTGTCCTGGGAGGAAAGATCCCCATAAAAAGAACTTATGTCCCAGGTGTTTATCTGATTGAATGAAGCCAATAAATTAAATTATTTGACCTCTAATTGAAGACTCTAAAAATCCAAGTCTATTGAAAACAATTCCTATTTGTGTATAGTTTTTCCTGAAGTCACTGTATATTTTAGCAAGACAAATGCTGGGAGAATATAACATTTCTAAGGAAGACTTTTCTAGAATCTACATATTTTAAAAATCTGATGCACACAGAACAGTCAACGGTTATAGTACCTACATTACCTACATTACACTTTTTTTTTTCTGGACAAAAAAAGTAATGTTGAGAGCTTCATTATCTGTTTTACCATTTTTCTCTCCATCAACTTGAGTAGGAAGGATAACTGGCCTGATTCTTCAATCCATGAATCACCGTCAAAAGTTCTGAGCACTTATCATCAGAATTGTGCCAAAGAAGATGATCTCTCTCCTATATAGAAATAGACTCTACACAATAGAATAATCCCTCCCAAAAAAGATTATTCTTTTAAAAATGTTATCTGGATCCAAGTCTTTACATCAGCTCTCTGATGATTCCAGAAGTTGAAATGGAGGTTTTTCTTGCACCTAGATCATTGAAGGACATGGAAGATACACCTCACTTTATATGATCTGGGTGACTGTGTCCCAGTACATAGGGGAGTATAGAGTTCAGCTGTGTACATAATATACATATTTCATGGTATAGCAAATTATTTTTGGAACAAAGTGAAGGTATTAAATACATAAGCAAAAAGAAAGATAAATAGCATCTCAAAGTCATTATAATTTTAAAGAATTAGAAAGTATCATTTATAGATCTTCAAAGAAAGGAAATAGGTTTGTCTTGTCTAGTATAAATGAATAGTTGGTAGAAGTGTGGGCAAAAGGTGAATGTTTATAAATCTGAAATTATAGATGAATTCTCATAAATTATAAGGAAATTCTACTAACTTTCACTGACATATTTTAGACTTTCTCTTTGCTAGTAGGAAAATGGTAGTTATCACTATTAGAAATAGAAAGATCACTTAATATCTAGTGAAATAGGTACAACTATGAAATACAAACTCATTATTCAAATTCCTACCCTATGTTACATCAATAACCACTTTATATTGATTAGTAATATTGTTTTAGGTTTTAATGTAATGGAATGAGGAAGGTGATGGTGAATGAGAAATAGTCCAAACTTTAAAAGAAACCCAGATTCATTCTGTGTGTAGCTTGATGTTGTAAACATGACTCTGGATTAGAGAGAAAGGATTATACTTGTAATGAATATAATCAGCAAAGTAAGTTGAAGAAAGCTGCAAAACATAACCTTTAGTCCCAAATAACAAAGGGCAACAAAAGAGCAATCACATTTTGTAGAATTCTCTTTATTGCCTTCTGGCTGGCTCAAAGTTAAAATATACAATAGAAAAACATGAAAACTTATGGTTGAAAAGTTTTGAATTTCTGGACTCTTGACAACAGATTTTAGATATTACTAAACTCAACTTCCAAGTGAACTATTGATAGTATCTTGAGTGAATTTTTAAAAGGGTATTATGTATAGAGAAACAAAAATTAATACAATATTTCTATGATCATGAGTGGTGACATACGAAAGTGATACTTGTTTGCTTTTTTAGTAATTAGGATAAAAACAATTCTTGAAAGCCAAAAATAAATTGCTGATAAAAATGAATTCTGTTTACCAAGCAGCAGTTCTGCATAACTAAACATTGAACTTTCTCAGATAAGTCACTGCACTGGGACAAATCTTTGGTTTAGGAAGGAGGCACCTATAACCCCTCTCCACTTCCACTTTCTACAGCGCCCCTCAGAGCTGCAACCCTTCAACAACAGGCAGCCCGACAGCCCTGTGGATGGAAAAATCTGCCCTTTTATGGCCCACTGCTAGCCAATACCTCTCCAACTACAAGCCCTGTGAATAGCACGATCCTCACACTAGCTGCTGTTTTCTCTCTAAGGAAGACAAACAATGAGTTTTCAACTCTGCTACACTCACCCTAATGCATATTTCCCCTCTACTCCCTAGCTCTTCCTAACGCAACTGCCCATCTGAGTAGAACAAGAAGGACAATTTGGCTAAAGTTAAACCCATGGACTAAAGTCAAGTCAAAAAAAGGGTTAAGCAAATATACAACTCCCAAAGTAGACTTCTATTTAAACAGCAAATACAATCATCCACACCACAAAATAGTAACTTTGAATCAAGTAATCTTTGCTTGGTCTCATAAATGGTATATAAATGTCTTTGGATACCAGAGATTAATCCATTTTGTCTAATTCTAATATTTCACTATTAATAGTTATCCTGTAGATTTCCTATAGATTATAACTCAAGATCAAAAGGTAAATCTTGCAACATAATCAAGCATGTTTAGTTATTAATTTACTAAAGAGTATCTTGTTAAAAATTATTCCCCTGGAAGGTTGTTTCAGAACCCTGCCTTGTAGTGGTGCAGTTTCCCTCTGCTGAGTTTGAACATAGGGTAATTGAAATTGGCATGAAAATAATTTTCTGTTTTAAGGTTCCCACTGATGTAAAGTGATAAATGCACAGTTTTATTATTAATATGTGTTTATCTGTATTTGAAAAATGCACATGCACATCAAAAGAATGCACATTAAAATTTAGGAAATTCTGGGGGTTATGAAAATAGTCTTTATTTTGAGAGGGGATGGTCGTTACGTGGGTGTACACATTTAAGAAAAACTCATCAAACTCCACGCTTAAGATCTGTGCATTTTACGTGTGTAAATTTGACTTCAATAAAGTAATGAAATTAAGAAAAAGTAAGTCAAATGAAAGACAACTATAATAACTAACAGTATCAAAAATGGCAAAATGGTGATGGAATACCTGAATGTTTCAAGTTTGGGGATCACTGGCCTAAGGAAAGGTGACTAAAATAATGTCCACAAAGTAGACTAATGTCCAAAAGGAAACTAAATGAGTTTTGATGCCTGAGACCTTTCCCAAGGCATTTCTCGGTTTATTATTCTTTTCTCAGATTTCTCTCTGCCTGGGGCTAGAAGCCAGCAGTAGGGATGTATTATAGTACGTATCTTGGGGGAAAGATGCACATAAGACTAAGTGAATCAAGTGAGTTACAGTACGTGAATTCCAAATTAGTAAGCAAACTTACTAATTAACACAAATATCCAGACGTCTAGTCATAAAATGTAAGCAACTTATCCTGCTATTGCTCTAATGAAAATGTCTTGTTAATTATGAAATTTTGCAATAACTTTGGGGAAAATATTTTTTATCTTAAAATATAATAGCCTAAATTCCTCATACACAAATGTATAAATCAAAAGACTGGTCATTAATTTTGTTTTTCAAAGTATATAAGTTAAACTCTTGGCATTAATAAAAGTAAAGTGTTAGAAAGAATCATACCCATACATATGCATATAATTTCTATATATAAGCCAAAAAAAATAGAAAACAGAATGAAAAAGAGATCCTCTTCTCATGAATAACAAATACCTAGGATAGACTTAATTAGAAATGTATAAAATTCTACTTTGAAAAAACTAAAGCAAAATAAATAGAGATAATCACCAAAGTTGTTATTTATTTTGCTTTAGTTTGTTTCATCAAAGTGTTACTGGTAGCAATAGGTGAAGATTAAGTGAATCGTAACATGTTTTTGTTTTAGTGAAAGAGCAGTCTTTTAAAGCATGTCACAAAAAGCTCTGAAGACCCCCAAAAAAGTTTTTCTATATAAATACAGCAAAAGAACTCTGTTTGCAACATATTGACAAAATAGTAACTTTGAAAGAAAAAAGACTGTCAAATGGCTAGAATTGTCAAGGTAAGGCAGTCTGACTACACATTCCCTTTAACTAATGATGGGACTGTAAATGGTAAAATAATGTTGGGAGATATTTTTGGAGGGCGATGTTCAGCGAATTGGTAATTTTTCCTACAGAAATATTCACACATTTACAGAAATTTATATACAATGATGTTGCTGCTTTTTTATTTGTAATTTTGCAAATTGAATCAACCTCAATGTTCAAGAATTAATTCAATAAAGATATTTTCATAAAATAAAATGCTATACAACAACTAAAGATTTGGCAGATCTTTGATTTAAGAAGATGTCAACAAAATATTAAATGAAAAAGTAGAGTATAAATTCATTCCATTTATGTTAACAAAGTATATATACTTACACATGTTACACGTAAACACATATATTTAAACATGCATAAAGAAATAACAGTAAAATAAGCATCAAATTAATAAAAATTGGTTTAATCAATGTGGTGGGTTTGGGATGATTTAAAAAATTCTATCCTCCAAATACAACGCTATTGTATTATTTTGAAAAAATAAATTATGATTAAAATGTGGGACTTACTTTAAAAAAAAAAAAGACTTTTACCTAATCTTAACTATCTAATGGAACTATGATGCTATTACAAGTCTGAGAATTTTAAATGTTCCTAAATCCTTACTTCCTGTCTCTTTCTAAGGAGAAATTAGGAAGAAAAGTACTGGCATTTATTACACAAGAACCTACTAAAATATAGTCACTATATACTATTATAATTGCTTTTCATATTAACAATTATAACATTCATACAATGTAATTATTACTGTTCCCAATGCAGAGATTAAGTCAATGAGGTGCAGAGGTGTTAACTTGCCTAAAGTCACAAAACAACTATGGAGCAGAACTAGCTCTTGAAGGCAGATATGGCTCATTCATAAGTTTGTTTTCTTTCCACCAGTTTGCTGTTTCCTAAATATATGTGTGTGTGTGTGTGTGTGTGTGTGTGTGTGTATACATACATATGTATATATATGTGTGTGTGTATACATATACATATATGTGCATATATATATATATATTTCCCCCCCCCAACATTTTTCAGAATCTATAACAGGCAACACCATCAGCTACTCCACCTGCCTTCCTGGAACACTACTGTTTTTATTCTTTTTTTTCTTTTCCCTAGGCTAATTGGCTCACATATTTACTCTGGTATGCGCAAGTCTTTTCGATATTCTGAAAGTACCACATTTTGCCATGTATAATGTATACTTTCTTGCCCAAATTGTGAGGGAAAAATAAGGATGCACATTATACGTGGGTACCACTAATTCCGTATCTACATAAATGTTTCTCAGTCATGCTTATGAGTTAAAAGTGTAACTCTAGAAATCAATTACGATATCTATACACAAAATAATACCCTAGAACATGATAATCGGTTTTGTTGAACTTACGACGGACTTACAAAGATGAAGAGTTCTTGGCCTTCTATGATGCGTAAATATCGTAAATTTGTTACTGGTACATAAAATTTCCTGTACCTTGTATCTGTTCTTGTGTTTTGCAATTATTTATTACATAAAACTTCTTGTACCATAATATGTTAAAAAAATGCTAAAATTCCTTTATAATACAAACAACAAGCACCTAAATGTAAACAAATAAAAATTTGAATTAAAATGAAAGATTTTTTTCCCCTGAAAGTTTGGGCCAAAAAATGTGGGCACGCATTATACTCAGCAAAATATGGTACTTATTGGGCTGTTATAAATATTTTATAGTTCATGAAATATTAGAGTAAGAAAGGACTTAAAGCAATCTAGGTCTTCCTCTTCTTTTTAAAAATAAAAAAATATTCAAGTGAGACTCAGAGATTAGTGGGCCTTACTCAGAGTCTCTTTCATTCAGACTGCTGTCACTGAGTAGAGATGGTCAGGTGGGTGCACCTGTACTCCTCACACCTGAAGGAGAGGGACTGTGAGAGTGGCAGAGGCTTGTAGTTAGAGCTCTCAGTAAGTGCACCTTTACCATTTATAGCCATATATACGCATGGCTATAATACGTTGAGTAGAGAGTAAGTAAATTATTCAAAAATTTTGAGAACAGTTTGTTTATTCCATTTCAGCTTCCCTCTCTATAATAAGCCTTCTAAATTCCTTGCATTTTTGTCTAACATGTTTCTCTATTATTTTGTATTATGTCACTATACAATTATACTTGTAATTTGTTGAGTCCAGCAGTGTATTCAAAAGTCATGACAACTGTTGGGCAGTTCTTCTTATACAGTTTGTTCCATGGATTGCAAGATATCTAGTGTGCTGAACCTTTGCCCACCCCACCCCCCAAAAAAATTCCTTATATTCCCTCAAATTACTATAACCAAAAACATTTCCACAAATTTTTAAAATATCCCAGAGGGCAATGTCTCTTAAACTAACTGTGACAAAGGACCAGTTTTCCTCTCCAGTATGTTCAACATGTATATTGTAGAAAACTACAAAAATAAATAAATAAAATAAAGTCGCTAGAAAAAAATGACATAATAAACAAAGACATACAAAATACAAGTTCCATTTTATTATTACATTCAATAGACAAAAAATTACTCTGTCAAGTTACCATACAAGTTTCTAAACGGTTACTCTCATTTTTTTGCTCCTATCTCATTACAGACCAAAAATAATAGTTCACAGACCAGCTCTGGTCCATGGACCATACTTTGAATAATGCTGTCCTAGGGACAGTACTGCCTTCGTTGAGAATCACTGCTAAAAATAAAGCAATATAGTGATGTTAATTATTACTGTCTTAATAATTTTTTATTCTAAATATCCTAAAGCAGAGACTGAAATAAACAATCTCATCCACATTAACAATCTTGAATTATATCACATATTCCTGCCCACATCTTCAGGCATACACACAAGTCCTATTTCCTTTTTTTTTTTTTTAAAGAGCAACATTGTCTTCTGTGACATTAAATTCCTCTCTGTAAAGGTATATCAACATTATTTAGCCAGTGAAAATCCCAGATTCTTTTTACAAGCCAAAAAGCAAACGTATAAAACAAAATCTGATTTTAAAAGGACTCATAAAATATACACATTCAGAATACAAAAGTGATGTTCACTTCACTGCCTATTCATCTATAGGTTCATCCCAACATCCCCCTAGTTTACATTCAACTTTCCCTGGGTCCGCCATGTACCAACCCCACCAACCAACACAGAAAATACGACAGGTATAGGCTTTCCTTTCAATCACAATTCTTTTTCTTATGACACCAATATATTATTTGTCCAGAAGAATTTAAGCATTGACTCTTTTTCACTGGTATCCTGTTAAGAATATTGTCACTTGAGGAGAACGTCAAGGTTAATCCTATCCCAGTTATAGTTTTGACAGTAAGTAGAGTTAAACATCTCTCTGTATATAATATACAGAGTGATGTGTTAAATTTTTAAAATTCTTTTAAAATCCTATTGATTTTATAAATTCTCATTAAAAGGATTCTAGGTTCAGATTCATTCAAAAGGCTGATGCTATTCTCTACTTAACTTTAAGGTTTTAATTTTCCATAATTCTATAATACTGATATTAGTAACCACAAACATTAAATTTCTAGAGTCCGCCTAAAAAGGGAAACACATACTTAACTAACATTTATAAGAAAAAAACTGATTATGTCTTATTTTGCTTTTAAATATTCATTTAACTTTTTTTGAAAATAGTATTAATCAAATAAAATTCGAAGTCTGTACACTTTACATCATAAAACATAATCTTACCCTTTTCTTGACCACCACAGCAACTTTGCCTTCTGCTTGGGATGTATCTGTAAGATAATAAAATATGGCTGCTTCAAAAAAAGTGCCCATATGCCTATTCAAATAAATGCAAAGTTACACAATCAAAGTTTTCTGCTCTTTCATATTGTGGTATGTGTTTACAGTGGTTCTTTTCATCAAAATGCTAATAAACTCAGCTTACCAGAGTTAACTAGAACAAAGTAATACAAAAGTAATAATAATAATACCAGGAATTTGTAAACTTATTTAACAAACCTCCTCCCTTAAATCTGACTGGCTGGTTGGATGTTATCTAGCATCAAGTATATATTATTTCTAGATTTGGGTCAGCTTGTATGCTCTGGAGTACACAGGATCTGGAATTAAATCCCACCTACCTCTGCTTTTGGTCAAGATGATTGAGTAGGTAAATGTTGTTCTTGCCTCCTCCTATAACTGCATGAAGACTAGGTGAACATAAGTCCTATAACTAAAGATATACAGAAGAAGCCATGTGGAGACTGGTAGGTGGGGCGGAGATGTGGAACAGGCTGGTCCCAAATCCGCATGTGGCCGTTAAAAATCAGGAAGGATATCTCGGCTGCGGAGGTCCCCCTGAGAGTGAGGGTTCCCAGCTCCACACAAGGCTCCCCAGTCCAAAGTTCCAGTGCGAAGAAGAAAAGTCCCCACCACTTCTACCTATGAAAACCAGCAGAGATTGTGGCTAAATGAGACAGAGGGCTGCTGGAGTTCCAAGCGTCCCTCTAAAAGGGCCCATGCACTGACTTATTCACTGATGGACTCACTTACTCTAGGGCAGCAGCTCAAAAAGTGGTAGGGACATACCAGGAGGAACTGAGTTGTCTGGCTTCAGGGTGACGGCAGAAGGGGCAGTTTTCTCCCAGACAGAAGTGCTGGCAGAAACCCTTGTTCCATCGTTGAGCCCTCCTCACAACCCAGCATGCAGATGCAGACAGGCACCGTATCTGAGTCTCCACAAACCTGGCTAATACCCTTTGTCCTGCCCTCGTGGTTCCCTGAGACCTCGCACCACCCAACTTGAGGGCCAACCCAAACTGCTTCTAGTGGCTTTTCTATACAAACAACCTGTCTCAGTTTGAGCTATGGACTTTCCTAAAATCTCTCAAATATTCCAAACCACAAACAAGCAACATCTGATCTCAGCATGCCCAATAACTCTTGCTAAGTGGCCCCAAGTCCAGCACTAGTGGCAGCCAGCCTTGGTTTGGACCTTAGATTCTTCCAGGCACCTCTAAGCCCAGAACAAGTGGCATCCATCTCAAGATCACTTTGGGCTGGGCACAGGCAGTGGCTGAACTTGGCCTGCACCAGAGCCCCTCCCAAGAGGCCCCAGAACAAATACACCCTGTGGCCAGCTTCAGAGCATCACCCAACCACCTCCACAAAACACACCCAAAGGGCAGACTGGGTAGGCACTAGAACCCAATTAAAGTAAAACCTGCTCCATGGGGTTGGCCCCTGCACACAGCTCCTCCACTGCAGTCATGGCCATTCCTCACAGCCAATCAGCCTGAGGGTCAATCCTTCCCATTGATGTGCCAACAGCAATCAAGGCTCAACTACAATTGGAGGGCACACATAATCCAAACAAGGGACACACCTGGAGCACCTGACTCAGGTGACGAGGGAGACTGTGCCACTGGACCCCATAGACCACCTACTACATAAGGCTACTTTACCAAAACCAGGAAATATAGCAGATCTACCTAATACATAGAAACAAACACGGTAAGGCAGCCAAAATGAGGAGACAAAGAAGCACGTCCCAAACGAAAAAACAGAACAAAACTCCAGAAAAAGAACTAAACAAAATGGAGACAAGCAACCATCCAGATGCAGAGTTCAAAACACTGGTTGTAAGGATGCTCAATGAACTCAGGGGAAGAGCAGATGAAATCAGTGAGAATGTTAACAAAGAGATAGAAAACATAAAAATGGAGATAGAAAACATAAAAAAGAAGCAGTCAGAAATGCAGAATATAATAAGTGAAGAATGCATTAGAAGGAATCAAACTAGATTAGATGAAGCAGAGTAGTGAATCAACAATTTGGAAGTCAAGGCCATGGAAAAAACCGAATCAGAACAGCAAAAAGAAAGAATTGTAAAAAAGGAGGATAGTTTAAAGGCCTCTGGGACAACATCAAGTGTACCAATATTTGCATTATATGGGTACCAAAGGGAGAAGAGAGAGCAAGAAATTAAAAACCTACTTAAAGAAACAGTGAGGGAAAACTTCCCTAACCTGGTGAAGGAAATAGACATATAAGTCCAGCAAGTGTGGAACGTTCCAAACAGGATGCACCCAAAGAGGCCCACAATAAGATACAGAGTAAAAATGTTAAAGGTTGAAGACAAAGAGGGAATCTTAAAAGCAGCATGAGAAAAGCAGTTAGCTACCTACAAGGAAGGTAGGTAAGCTGCCATAAGACTGTCAGCTGATTTCTCAACAGAAACTTTGCAGGACAGAACGGATTGGCAGAAAATATTCAAAGTGATGAAAGCAAGGACCTACAACCAAGATTACTCTACCCAGCAAGGCTATCAATTAGAATCAAAGGACAGTTAAAGAGCTTCTCAGACAAGAAAAAGACTAAAGTATCATCACCAAACCAGTATTACAAGAAATGTTAGAGACTTCTTTAAGAAGAAGAAAAGATCAAAAATAGAAATAAATAAATGACAATAACTACATGCCTAGCAAAAATTACTTTAAATGTAAATGAGTTAAATGCTCCAATCAAAGACATTGGGTGGCTGAATGGATAAGAAAATGACACACACACACACACGTTGCTTATAAGAGACCCATTTCACATCGAAAGACATACAGAGACTGAAAGTAAAGGGATGGAAAAAGATATTTCATGCAAATGGAATTGGAAAAAAAAAGGCAGGGGTAACAATACTTAATTAAGGCAAAACAGACTTTAAAACAAAGGCTATATATAACAAGAGACAAAAAAGGATCCAGCAATTCTACTTCTTGCTATTTATCTGAAGAAACCCAAAACACTAATTCGAAAAGACATATACACGCCTACGTTCACTGCAGCATTCTTTACAATAGCCAAAATATAGAAACAACCTAAGGGTCCATCAATAGACAAACGGATAAAGAAGAGGTGGTACATATATACAATGGAGTATTATTCAGCCACAAAAAAAGAATGAAATCTTGCCATCTGTAACAACATGGATGGACCTAGAAGGTATTCTGCTAAGTGAAATAAGTCAGATTGAGAAAAACAAATACCATATAATTTCACTTAATATGTGGAATCTAAAAAGAAATGAACAAACAAAAGAAACAAACTTATAGATACAGAAAACGTTTTGATGGTTGCCAGATGGGAGGGGGTTGGGAAGATAGGTGAAAAGAGCAAAGGATTGAGATGTGCAAATTGCCAGTTATAAAAGCAGTCACAGGGATGTAAAGTACAGCATAGGGAACGTAGGTAATAATGTTGTAATAATTATGTATAGTATCAGACGGGTGCTAGACTTATTGGGGTGATCACTTTTTAAATTGTATAAATGTGCAATCACTATGTTGTACACCTCAAACTAATATAATATTGTATGTCAAGTGTAATTGAAAAATAAAAAAATTATTAAAAATAAAAAAGACTGCAAAAATAAACTATATATTGAAGTCATTTAATTTTATTTTCTACATTGGGCATCATACTAAAAACCACTTTGTTCCATTCTTTGTCTGAATCTATAGACATGGCAACTGAAAGCGGTAAAAATGGGATCATTTCACTTCTTTCCATTATCAGTACAAAGAGATATGCCTCAAAAGTGACCAATATTAAAAAGTGACTCATTTAAATAGGCATGGTCTACCATTTCTGTGAATCAAAATGGAAAAAAAAAGAGTAATTTGAAATTTTATTTTGCCAAATGAACAACTGAGAGCTCAGTTTGAGAAAACAGTTGTCATTTCCCCTTTCATGTGCCAAATGAAATAAACCTGACTGAACCAATACTCCCTATGAAATTAATTGCAGAGCCTTTTAGATTAAGGCCTTGTGACTCACCTAAGAGAAACTCAGCTGTCCTCAACAATGGATTAGAGCTCGTGAAAGAAAAGAAGTTGATGCAGGTCTACGTTATGCATATCCACAAAACCTCATACCTAAAGAGCAAACTATCCTTTCAAATCATATGTGTGTTAAAGTATGTATAATTAAGATATATTAGGCAACAAATACAGAATGGAGTCTGCCCATGAATATCACAGAAATTATAAAAAGTACTTTAAGATATATAACAAAAAAACAATAATATACCACAGTGAAATACCATCTCACACCAATTAGGATGGCTACTATAAAATAAACAAAAAAAAGAAGAAGAAGAAAAGAAAAACAACAAGTGTTGGTGAGCATGCAGAGAAATTGAAACCCTTGCGTACTCGGTGGGAATGTGAAATGGTGCACCTGCTCTAGAAAACAGTATGAAGATTCTCAAAAAAATTAAAAATAGAATTGCCATTAGATCCAGCAATTCCACTTCTTGTTATAAACCCAAAATAACTGAAAGTAGGGTCTTGAAAAGGTATTTGTACACCAATGTTCACAGCAGTATTATTCACGATAGGCAAAAGGTGAAAACAACCTAAGTGTCCAGTGGCGGATGAATGGATAAACAAAAAGCAATCAGCACCTCCAATAAGGGGTTAATATCCAAAATATATAAATAATTCATGCAACTCAATAACAAAAAAACAAACAATCCAATTCAAAACTGGGCAGAGGACCTGAACAGACACTTCTCCCAAGAAGACATACAAATGGCCAACAGATATATGAAAAAATGCTCAACTTTTACGAGCTATTAGAGAAATGCAAATCAAAACCACAATGTGATACCACCTCACTACTGTTAGAATGGCTATCATCAACAAGACAAATAGTAACAGGTGTTGGAAAGGCTATGGACAATAAGGAACCCTCATACACTGTTGGGTGGAATGTAAATTGGTACATCGCTATGGAAAACAGTATGGAGGTTCCTCAAAAATTAAGAATAGAATTGCCATATAATCCAGCAATCCCTCTCTCCTGGGTATCTGAAAATATTTATCTATAAAGATGTATGAGTATGTGTATCACGTACTCCGATGTTCATTGTAGCATTATTTACAGTGGCCAAGACATGGAAACAATTAAAGTGTCCTTCGATACATGATTGCTACATATATACACAATGGAATACTATTCTGCCATTAGAAAAATGAAATACTGCCATTTGTGACAACATAGATGGATCGTGAGATTATCATGCTAAGCGAAATAAGTCAGACAGAAAAAGTCAAGAGCCATATGATTTAACTCACATGTGGGATATAAAACTGAATGCAACAAAGGAACAAAACAAACAAAGAAACAAAAACTCATAGACACAGACAACACTTTGGTGATTACCAGAGGGTAAGGGGGAGGAGGAATGGTAGAAGAGGGTGAAGAGAGTCAAACATATGGTGATAGAAGGAGAGCTGACTCTGGGTGGTGAGCACACAATGTGATATACAGATGATGTATTATAGAAATGCACACTTGAAACCTATGTAATTTTACTAACCATTGTCACCCCAATAAATTTAATTTTAAAAAAATATGGTATATACATGCAATGGACTATCATCACTCAGCCTTCGGAAGAAAGGAAATTCTGACATGTGCTACAACATGGATGAACCTTGAAGACATTATGCTAAGTGAAAGAAAGTCACAAAAGGACAAATACTGTATGACTCCACTAACAGGAGGTATATAAAGTAGTCAAATTCATAGAGACAGAAAGTAGACTGGTGGTTGCAGGGAGCTGCAGGGAGGTGAAAATGGGGAGTTAATGTTTAACAGGCACAGAGTTTCAGTTTTATAAGATGAAAAGTTCTGGAGATGGATGGCAGTGATGGTTGTACAACAATGTGAATGTATTAATATTTAATACTACTGAGCTGTGCACTTAAACATGACTAAGATGGTAAATTTATGCTTATGTGTATTTTACCACAATTAAAAATATAAAAATAAAAGTAAAATAAAAATAAAAACAAACAAATACCTGCTACCTCTACTTGCACATCTACTACATGCCAGACAGGAGATACTTTATGTAGACATTACTTTATTTAATCCTCATTATAATCTTGCAAGGTATATAGTCCATCCACACTTCACAGCTGAGTAAGTTGAGGCTAAAATAAGTTAAATACCCTGACTGAGGTCATGCCGTGGGGCCAGACTCATCTGACTACAAGTCCCCAATCGTTCCAAGATGTCTGCTGCCTCCATTTGGGACCCTTGAGCTGCCAACAGTGCCTCAGAGATAGACTCAGCAAGAATGAGAACTATCAGTACCTTTTCTTATTCTACTGCTACTAAAACCAGAATAATTAGTAACCAAATGGAATACAGAACATTATTTCAATATATTACTTTGACATGTGCAAAATCATGTGTGTGTGTGTGTGTGTGTGTGTGTGCATGTGCACACATGGATGTGTATTAGTAAAAATTACTGGCATATCCTGTGGATTTTTTAAAAAAGTTTAATCTGAAACTCTATAGCTTAATAGGTTATATGTAAATATTTATTCATAGATACATTTTTTTAAACCTTAATATTGTGGTAATGAAAACCAGAAAGAGCTTTGGACATTAATAATAAAGTTTTTGGGTTACAACTAGCATTAAAGAAAAATATATAGAAATTTATCAATACAGGCCTAAAATTCACAGTGAATATGTAAAACAAACAAAAAATAAATATTCACGAATATGAGTATGTAAATGTTTGCTATTTAAAAGCAAATATTTCAGTTAAACAGAATAAATCTGCATAAAATGTAAAAATCCAGAGGAGCAGGTTATTATATTTATACCTAAAATTGGCTGGCCACATGTAAACTGCCCTCTTTCTTGTGTTCAGTTCTGTGCTTGAAATAATCCCGTCTTCTGAAATACCCTTTTTCCCCATTGAGCATGTACAAGACCGCCCACCATCACAGACGATTCCTCCAACTAGGAGAAGAATTGTAAATCCACAGTCATCTTAGGTCAAAAAACTTTCTTCTCTGTATTACGGTTACTTCTACATATATCTAAGTAGACTACAGTGTGCCTTAAAGGCAAGGACCATGTTTTATATGAAGTAGGTGCTCAATAATTTTTTATAATTAATAAATGTACACGTATTTTATTCAAAGTCTGATATGGATCTGAAATATACCTTTCAATGACCAGAACAAATAATTGTAAATTAATAATTAAAATACATAGAATATTTACATGGTATAAGTTACCATATTAGATTGTGTAAGATATAAAACACTGTATGTCCTCAGAATTTCAGTTCCATTATTGATAAACCAGTAGTAATAATTATTACCTTTTTTGGTACATTGTGAGATTTAAATAATATAATCTATGTAAATAAAGCTCCTAAAACAGTATGTGGCAGATAATAATCAACAATGTTCTCTTTCATTTTAGCTAATAAGCCATTTTAGTTAGAGAGAGAGAGAGAGAGAGAGAGAGAGAGAGATCTTAACCCTTGCAATACCAGGAAAAATAGTTTAGTGATAATATAATTCACTATAGTATCATCTTTTTAAGTGATCATTCTTCCTTTTAAACAAATAATTATTTGAGTCTTTTTAACGTATTGGGAATAACTGATCAGTAATGATAAAAGAGCAAAATATTTCAAGATTTAGGAAAAAAATAAGAGCACTGAAATCCCACAATACATTTTAGATTTATAAAAGGGCCCAGTAGAAACTGACAGTACTTATAAGACAGAATAAGTTTCGCTGTATCAAAAAAAAATTTCTCCTTGTTTTTTTAAAGATCTCTAATAACCATACAAGTCATAATAAAATGTTAATCTTCACATATAGTTAAAACTGCACACAAAATAAATTCAAA
This sequence comes from Rhinolophus ferrumequinum, assembly GCF_004115265.2. Taxonomy (NCBI): domain Eukaryota; kingdom Metazoa; phylum Chordata; class Mammalia; order Chiroptera; family Rhinolophidae; genus Rhinolophus; species Rhinolophus ferrumequinum. Next base: position 21,402,834 of record NC_046300.1, read on the forward strand.
AACTAAAATTGGATTTAATGGACCCTGATTGTATGCTAAGAAGTCACTGGAAATAGAATAGAAATTTGTGATGTTTATCCTCAAAATATATGTCATTCTTACGTAAAATTTTCAGTAGGGAGATTGACTGGGAATAGAAATGTCCAAACTGTTGTGCAAAGAACATTTTATGTTCCAAAGTTGTAGAACCGTCTCCCAATGCAACAGAGGAGTATTTTAGGAAATATCAACAACCTGATTTTCAAATGCCAAAGGGAAATGCTGATGTAATACTTTAAAACATTACAATTACTAATGATTACCCTATTAATAACAGTAAGTCCATGTTCAATTTCAGCAACACCAACCACTTTCTAAGAGCTAGATTTTCTCTAGTGAGAAAGGTTTAATTTCCTCCCTTCAGAAATCTCCGCATGTAGGGACCCGCACATACAGAGTGAAAAGCAGTTACCAGGAAATGTAGATGTGGATAATTAAAAAGGCCTCTACTCCTCTTCTGAGCTATATCCACATCATATTTTTAAAGTGCAAAAAATGAACTGCGGGTAGACATTAAAAATGTTCCGAATGACTAGAGGTGGTTATGCTTCATGACCTATAACAGACATTAATTTTTTTTATTTACAACCATATTAGAGAGGAGTACAAGTATATCATAAATCAGGGTTTTCTCTTCTTTAAATAATTTTTTTAAAGCTTGTCCATTCACGGCCTCAGAAAAATTGTCAGTATGTGCTTCTTTAAATGTGACAGCTGAGAGCATTGTCTTAAAAAGATAAAGGACAGTCCAGTTTCCAGTCTGGCATGTAAGGAGCTTAGAAGTCATCACCCTGTCCTAACAAGTAAAAAGCTGACCAAACTGAAAATCAGTAACTCTTCTTAGATCCTTCAGAGAAATAAGGTCACAGAGCAAACTACTACCCCACAATTTGAAGGGACAAACAGGAGACTACAAAGAATCACAACTTACCAGAGCAGAAACCTCCACAAGAATTAGTGCCGGATCACAGTCTCACACTCCCTGATCAAAACAATGATCAAAACAGCATGGTATTGGCAGAAAGACAGACACACAGAACAACAGAATTGAATTGAGAACCCTGAAATAAACCCATATAAATATGGGCAGATAATTTTTGACAAAGAAGTGAAAAACATACAATGGAGAAAAGACAGTCTCTTCAGTAAATGGTGCTGGGAGAATTGGAAAGCTACATGCAAAAGAATGACACTGGACTGCTATCTGTCACCATGTACCAAAATTAATTCAAAATGGATCAAAGACCTAAGCATAAGACCTGAAACAATAAATTGCACAAAAGAAACAGGTACTAAACTTATGAACCTTGGGTTCAAAGAGCATTTTATGAATTTGACTCCAAAGGCAAGGGAAGTCAAAGGTAAAATAAATGAATGGGACTATATCAAACTTAAAAGCTTCTGCACAGCAAAAGAAACCATCGACAAAATAAAGAGGTAACCAACTGAATGGGAGAAGATTTTTGCAAACAGTACCTCCGATAAGGAGCTACTATCCAAAATATACAAGGAACTCATACAACTCAACAACAAAAACACAAACAACCCAACTGAAAAATGGGCAGAGGACCTGAAGATATATTTCTCCAAAGAGGACATACAACTGGCAATAGACACATGAAAATATACTCAGCATCACTAATCATCAGAGAAATACAAATAAAAACCACAATGAGACATCACCTCACCCCAGTTAGAATGGCTATCATCAACAAGACAAATAGTAACAAGTGTTGGAGAGGCTGTGGAGAAAAAGGAACCCTCATACACTGTTGGTGGGAATGCAGATTGGTGTAGCCGCTATGGAAGGCAGTGTGGAGGGTCCTCAAAAAACTAAGAATTGAATTACCATATGACCCAAAAAGGTATCTACCTTGGTATCTACCCAAAAAGTCTGAAAACATTTATCCATAAAGACATGTGTGCTCCAATGTTCACTGCAGCTTTATTTACAGTGGCCAAAACATGGAAACAACCAAAATGTCCTTTGATAGATGAATGGATAAAGAAGTTGTGGTATATATACACAATGGAATACTATTCAGCAGTAAGAAAAGATGAAATAGGATCATTTGTGACGACATGGAAGGATCTTGAGATTATAATGCTAAGCGAAATAAGTCAGACAGAAAAAGCAAAGAACCATGCGATTTCACTGATGTGTGGTATATAAAACTGAAAACAACAAAAGAACAAGACAAACAAATGAAGGAACAAAAACTCATAGACATAGACAATAGTTTAGGTGTTACCAGAGGGTAAGTGGGGAGGGGGCTCCAGAAGAGGGTAAACAGGATCTAATATATGGTGATGGAAAGAGAACTGACTCTGGGTGGTGAACAAACAATATGAGATATAGATAATGTATTACAGAATTGTACATGTGAAATCTATGTAACTTCACAAACAATTGTCACCCCAAAAAACTTTAATTAAAAAAACAAAAAGAACTAGTACCAGGGCAGGAAAACATAGCTGTAATTGATGAATTTCTGGAGCCTCAGTGTGAACAAGCCTGAGAGATAAAAACTCTAGGGGGACCCAGTCATGGGGAGGGAGATGTACTTTTGTGAGTTTACTTCCAGGAGCTCTACCAGCCTCTCACAGTGAAGACTGGAGAAACATCCCCTTGAGTTTCAGGCAATGTGAGGAAAAAAAGAAACATTTTGAAATATGCCAGGGCATTCAGTTCTTCTGAAGAAGGCCTGACCTCAAGAGAAACTATTTTACTTGAGCATAACCTATTGTAGTTTTTTCAGAGCCTAACTAACTAGGGGGAAGGAAAATACCCAAATCCAGGTTGCTCTAGTCTACCCTACGAAAGAAAGGAGATACACAACTCCAGCTCCCTTTAGCCATCTTGTACTCCTTAAGGGGATGAGAGAGAGAGAGAGAGAGAGAGAGAGAGAGAGAGAGAGAGAGAGAGAGAGAGAGAGAGAGAGAGAAGTACTTGTGAAGTTCAAAGCCCAGGACTGAGACCTAATCATAGGACTACCACAACATGCCTTACCACTATACTACTAAAGACCTATTCACCTCAGCTCCTTTTACCCCATTCATCATGTTCACATTTCCACCCAAAATTACAAGGCATACTGAAAGGCAAAAAACAGTCTGAAGTGACAGAGCAAGCATCAAAAGAAGATGCAGATATGTCAGAGATGTTGGAATTATTAAATTGTGAATTTAAAACATTTATGATTAACATACTAAGGGCTCTAATGTTAAAAGTAGACAATGTGCACAAACAGATGAGTAATGTAAGCAGAGAGATGAAAATTCTAAGATATAATAAAAAAGAAATGTTAGAGATCAAAATACTGTAACAGAAATGAAGAATGCTTTTGACGGGCTTATCAGTAGACTGGACACAGATGAGGAAAGAATCTGTGAGATTAAGTTTCTAAAACTGAAAAGCAGAGAGAAAAGATGGGGAAAAAAAACCCAGAATATGCAAGATCTGCGTGACTACAGAAGTATAACATATGAATATCAAAGGAAAAGAAAGAACAGAACAGATAATGAAATATTTAAAGTAATAATAACTGACAACTTCCCCAAATTAATGCCAGGCATTAAACCATAGATCCAGGAAGCTCAGAGAATACCAAACAAGATAAATGCCAGTAAACACTATACCTAGGTATATCATATTTAAACTACAGAAAATCAAAGATAAAGAAAAAAATCTTGAAAGAAGCCAGAGAAGGAAAACTACCTTAGCTATAAAGGAGCAAAGATAAGAATTTCATCCAAATTCTCCTCAAAAACCATACAAGGGAAGAGGAGAATGGAATGAAACAGTCACAGTACTGAGAGGAAAAAGTCACCAAATTGGAATTCTGTACCCTGTGACCTTCCAAGAAATGTTAAAGGAGAGAAAATTATATGGATCAGAAACTCAGATCTGCATAAAGAAAGGAAGAGATTAGAGAATGACTAAATGAAGGTAAAATAAAAACTTTTATTTTTCGTATTCTTAAAGCATCTAACAGAAAAGTGTGTTCAAAATAATAGCAACAATATATTTGTGTGTGTGTGTGTGTGTGTGTGTGTGTGTGTGTGTATAAGTCAAAGGAACAATAAGAATGATATAAGGGAAAGAAAGAGGAATTAGGAAAATATTGTTATTTAAGGTACATACATTGCTTATGAAGTAGTGTGGTGTTATTTGAAAGGGAGCTTGGATAACTTGTAAATGAATATTCTAAATTCTAGGAACACCACTTTAAAAAGTTAAAAATAAAGTAAAATTGATATGCTGAGAAAGGAGCAATAATAGAATTATACAAAATATTCCATTAAAACCACAATAAGACAATAAAGAATGGAATTAAAAACAGAAACAAAGAAAAGGGAAACAAATAGAAAACTGACAAATATGGTAGTTATTAATCTACCTATATCAATAACCACTTTAAATAACAATGGTCTAAAAACACCAATTAAAAGACAGAGAATGTCAGAGTGAATCAACAAACAGGACCCAATTATATGTTGTCTACAAAAAAAAGACATATAGGTTAAAAGTAAAGAGAAAGAGAAAAATATACCATGTTAACACTAATCAAAAGAAAGCAGGAATAGCCATATTAATTTCAGACAGAGCAGACTTCAGAGAAAGGAAAGTTATCAAGGAATAAAGAGGAGCATTACATAACGATAAAGTGGTCAATACTTTAAGAAGACATAATGAACATTACTATGAATGTGTCTATCGGAAGAATGTCAAAATATGTGAGGCAAAATTGATGGAACTTAAGGAGAAATAGATGAATTCACTATTATAATTGGAGATTTCAACACCCCTCTACCAGAAATGGACAGGTCCAGCAAGCAGAAAATCATTAAGGATACAGCTGAAATCAATATCATCAATCAACTGGATATAATTGACATCTATAGACTACTTCATTCAACAACAGCAGAATACACATTCTTCTCAAGCTCACTTGGAATATTCACCAAGACAGACTACATTCTGGGACACAAAACATACCTATGAGGCATGACAATTAAGTTCACGAACTCATCCTAAAAAAAGTGCTACATGCCTCATTGCTGAATATCAACATAGTCACCTTTGAAGTACCCCCCTTGGGAAGCTATGCACTGATGTCAGTGCCTAGTTCACCCTTCAAAGCAATTTTGGAACTCTTTCTGGAATGGCCATCAGAACTGTCATCATATTACCTTTGATGTTTTGAATGTCATCAAAATGTCTTCCTTTCAACATTTCCTTTATCTTCGGGTAAAGAAACAAGTCATCGGGGGTCAGATCAGGTGAGTAGGGAGGGTGTTCCAATACAGTTATTTGTTTACTGGCTAAAAACTCCCTCACAGACAGTGCCGTGTGAGCTGGTGCATTGTCATGATGCAAGAGCCATGAATTGTTGGCGAAAAGTTCATGTCGTCTAACTTTTTCACACAGCCTTTTCTGCACTTCCAAATAGTAAACTTGGTTAACTGTTTGTCCAGTTGGTACAAATTAATAATGAATGCTCCCTCTGATATCAAAAAAGGTTAGCAACATTATTGCAACAAGTGCATGAACTTAATTGGCAGGCTCGTATTAAAAAATAGATATATAAAGTAGTCTGCTCTCGGATCACAATGGAATTAAACTAAAAATCAAAAACATATATATAACTGGAAAATACCAAAATACTTAGTGATTAAACAGCACAATTCTAAATAACATGAGTCAAAAAAGACATCTCAAAAGAAATTTTAAAATATTATGAATTGAATGAAAATGAAAATACAGCTTATAAAAATTTGCGAGATGCAGCAAAAGCAGTGTTTACAGGGGAATTTATAGCATGGAATGCATATATTATGAAAGAACAAAGATTTAAAATCAGTAATCTAAGCTTCCACCTTAGAAAACTAGAAAAAGAAGAGCAAGTTGAATCTAAAGTAAACACAAGAAAATAAGTAAAAATTAGAGCAGAAACCAATGAAATTAAACACAGGAAATCTATAGAGAAAATAAAGAAAATCAAAGTTGTTTCTTTGAAACAATCAGTAAAATCAATAAGCCTCTAGATAAGCTAATTAAACAGAAAGAGACAAAACATGTTACTAATATCAAAAATGAAAGCAAGGAAATCACTATAGATCCTGTGAACACTAAAAGAATAATAAAGGAATGCTATGAGTAACTCTATTCCCACAAAGTTGATAACCTAGATGAAATGGACTAACTCTTTGAAAGACACAATCTGCCAAAAGTCACACAAAAGAAACAGACAACCTGAAGAGGCCAATATCTATTTAAAAAATTACACATAGAAAGCATCATGCCCAGATGGATTCAGTGGTAAATTCTACCAAACATTTAAGGAAAAAAATTATACCAATTCTCTACAAACTCTTCCAGAAATAAAAGCAGAGGGAATGCTTCCTAACTCATTCAATGAGACCAGTATTATCCTAATACCAAAACCAAATAAAGACATTACAGGAAAACTATAGACCAATATCTCTCATGAACATAGATGCAAAAATTCTCAACAAAATATCAGCAAATCAAGTCTAATAATATATAAAAAGAATTATGCACCACAACCAAGTAGGATTTATCCCAGGTATATAAGACTGGTTCAACATTCAAAATAAATTAATATAATTCATGGGATCAACAGCCTAACGTAGAAAAGTCACATGGTCATATCAATAGATGCAGATAAAGTACTTAACAAAATATAACACCCATTCATGATAAAAATTCTCACCAAAGTAGGACTGAGTGAAATTTCCTCAACTTGATAAGAAGAATATACAAAAAACCATAGTTAACATCACATGTAATGGTGAGAAACTTGAAGCTTTCCCACTAAGATCAGAAAGAAGTCAAAAATGTGCTCCCTCACTACTCGTTTCGATATTGTATTGGAACTTCTAGCTAATACAATAAGACAAGAAAAAAAAAGGAAAGTTATACAGATTGGGAAGAAAAAATAAAACTGACTTTGTTCATAGATGACATGATCATCTACGTAGAAAATCCAAAAGAAGTGAAAAAAAAAAGAAAAAAAAACATATATATATATACACACACACTCCTGAAACAAATAAGTGATTATAGCCAGGATACAAGGTTAATACACAAAAGTCAATCACTTTCCTATTTACCAGCAATGAACAAGTAGAAATTGAAATTGAAAACATATTATTGTTTATTAACACCCCCCAAAATGAAATAGTTATGCATAAATCTAACAAAATATGGACAAGATCTATATGAGGAAAACTAAAAATTTCTGATGAACAAAGAAATACATAAATGTAGATACATTCCATGTTCATAGACAGAAAGACTCAAAAATGTCAAGATGTCAGTTCTTCCCCACCTGATCATAGATTCAACACAATCACAATCAAAATCCCAGGAAGTTATTTTGTGGATATCAACAAACTGATTCTAAAGTTTATATAGAGAGGCAAAGGCCCAGAATAGTTAACGCAACGATGAAAATGACAAAGTCGAAGACTGACTGCAAGACTTACTATAGAGCTATAATAATCAAGAAAGTGAGTATTAGGAAAAGAATAAAAACTAGACCAATGAAACAGATTAGAGAGCCCAGAAATAAACTCATGTAAATTTGGTCAACTGATCTTTGACAAAGAAGCAAAGACAATATAATGGAAAGAGGTATTTTCAACAAATGGTTTTGGAACAAATAGATATCCACAAGCCAAAAAACTGAATCTAGACACAGATCTTACATCTTTTGAGTTACACAAAAAGTAAATCAAAATGGATTACACATATAAATTTAAAATGCATAACTATAAAATTCCTAGAGGGTAACATAGTAGAAAATCTAGAATACCTGGGGTATGCTAATGACTTTTTAGATACAACACCAAAGGCAAGGTCCATAAAATAAATAATTGATAAGCTGGATTCATTAAAATTAAAAACTTTTGCCTGCAAAGGACAGTGTCAAGAGAATGAGAAGATAATCCAGAGAGTGGGGAAAAATATTTGCAAAATACATATCTAATAAAGGACTGATATACAAAGAACTCTTAAAACTCAACAAGAAGAAAATAAACAACTGGATTAAAAAATGGGCAATGAACAGACACTGCACCAAAGATTTACAGATGGCAACAAGCACATGAAAGGATGTTCATCACATATCGTTATGGAATTGCAAATTGAAACAATGAGATACTGCTATGCACCTAGTACAAGGACCAAAATCCAGAACACTAACAATACCAAATGCAGGTGAGGATGTGGAGCAATGGGAAATACCATTCAATGCTGGTGACAATGCAGAATGGCACAGCCACTGTGGAAGGTAGTTTGGCAGTTTCTTATAAAACTAAAAATACTCTTACCATATGATTCAGTAGTTGTGCTCCTTGGTATTTACCCAAAGGAGTTGAAAACTGATGTCCACACAAAAACCTATACACAGATGTTTATAGTAACTTTACTCATAATTGTCAAAATTTGGAAACAGCCAAGATATCCTTCACTAGGTGAACGGATAAATAAACTGTGGTACACGCAAACAATGGAATGTTATTCAGTGCTTAAAAAAAAAAAGCTACAAAGACATGAAGGAAACTTAAATGCATACTATTAAGTGAAAGAAGCCATCTGAAAAGGCTATATCCTGTATAAGTCCAAATATATGACATTCTAGAAAAGACAAAACTATGGAGACAGTAAAAAAATCAGTGGTTGCCAGGTGTTGGCGGAAGGGTGGGAAAGGAGAAGGAATGAACAGGTGAAACATTGGGGATTTTTATACCAGTGAGACGATTCTGTATGATACTGTAATGGTGAATACATGTCATTATACATTTGTCCAAACCCATAGAATGCACAACACAAAGAGTGAATCTTAAGGTGAACTATGGACTTTGGGGGATAATGATGTGTCAGTGTTGGTTCATAGATTGTGACAAATGTATCAGTGTGGTGTGGGATGTTGCTGTTGGTGCAGGTTGTACGTGCAGGGGCAGGGAGCATATGGGAACTCCGTAATTTCTGCTTAATTTTGCTGTGAACCTAAAACTGCTTTAAAAAATAAAGTCTATTTACCAAATAAGAATTCTGAAAAAAAAGGTAGAGATAGGACATCCACTCTAAAACATAGAACATGTAAGAAAATATTAATCCTACAGAAAATACAAAATCCTAAAACTGAATTATAAAGAGACTATTTAAAAATACAATTGCAATGAATGTTCTTATATAAGAAAAAGCTTTCTAGCCCCAGCAGAAGAGTCACTCATTTAGAATAATTGTTACTACAACAAAAGAGGTACAACCAAGCCATGTGGACAGGACTTTGAAATTTATCATAGTATGACTGGGTCTATATTTACATATCATTTACTACAGATTTCAACAATGAAAGAGTTGTATCGAACATAAAAGTGTGCCAATTTTTGCAGGGTAGGAAGAATTGAGGCCAAAAAAATTAGTAGTAACTATTTCTGGATTGGAAGACATTTTGGACTGAAGAAATCCTCCAAGTTTCTGGGATGAAATAAATGGTTTGCCTCTAAATTACTCACCTTTTGTAAAAATATCTGAATAATGGCTAATTATCTCTCAAAACTACTTTGAACACAGTAAAAAGCTTAATACGTACTAGAATTCACCCTGGAAGCTAAGCAGACACAGGGATTACATTGTCTATTTTGGCGATAGTGAACAGTGAATACGAAGTGAGTGAAACTGTTATGGCAAAGACTGAACTCCCGAAAGTCTGTTCACGCCCCTCCATTTTGGCTACCTCAGAGAAAATGAAAAGTCTTTAGGTATAAGTCTCTCAGTAATCAGGATGGATTACATCAGATTCTGCATGTAAAAATCAGTAGACTTTCCACAAGAAAATGATCTGCCACTGCAAACCAATGATAAATAACCGCTCTCCAGACTCTCTGGACAAGCCAGGATGCCAAAGGACCCATACATGAACACCTGGCATACACAACAACGGCAAAGACATAATTCCATAACTTATGGAGAAAGTGGGTCTACTGCTAGTGTAGACCTAACTTTAAAAAGTAAATGACTATATGACTTCAAAATATCAATGTTTAAGATAACTAAGTATTTCAAAGTTTATTTTGGTTACACAGAGAAATGTATAGTCCCAGCAAAGCCTAAAATTGTATTCGTGACAACAGTGTGAGTTCAACCTTTACTGCAGATGATGCAGATATTATATATTCAAGCACAAGGAATAAAATCGCATTTGCGGTAATAAATGTCTCTTTTCCTGGTCTCAGAGTAAACCAGAGTAGTTTTCATGTCAGTCTTTTCCCGCTCTTTTCAAACCTAATTATTTGCGTTAAAAATCTAAACTTAGGTAGCTAGGTTAATATTTAAACTTTTTCTCAAATAAAATGTTTTCACCTGTAAGTTTTTAAAAATATACATTAAATTTTTCCAAAAGAGAAATAATATTACTGCTACTTTAAAATTCAGTTAGGAACAAAGGCCAGATGCTCCCACAGAGTAATCTGTTTTAGAATTTAAGGTGATAAACTGAAAAGGGGCCTTGTGAAATACAAAATTACTATTACTACTAAGCAGAAACATTTAAAAACGTATTTCAGTTTATTGAAAAACAACATTTTTACATGAAAAGATTTTACATCATCTTTTCTAAGTTTAATATGTTATACCTACTATAATCCTTATGATGAATTCATATAAAAGGCTATCCATAAACCATAATATTTTTGAATCGAGAGCTTCCTTTGAAAATGACCTGAAATAATATATTTTGTCACCTAATTAAAGAGAACGCTGAAGGTTATCGTTTATCTCTGCCTTGAATTTATTTAAAAATAAAACATTTTGAGAAATACTTTGTTCTGAAATAATAGAGCATGTCCAAGTGAAAGTTTCACCCTAGGGATGTATTTTAAAGCCATGGCTTCTAATTTTAAAATACATGCTTTGAAATACACAAGAGGACCTATGTAGATAATGTGGAAGCAAAGAAGAGGACAGAAGCACTCATTAAAACCCTGCATTTAAATAGAGTGGGTGTGTAGTCACTGAAAATAGTTTCAGAGAGCAAAATACATACTACTAATCCATACAAAAATGTTTCGGTGGACAAAGATATGAAGAAAAAGAGATTTTTAAATATGGAAACACGACTTGGAAAGCATGCATCTGAAAAAAACATTCTTATTCTGGGGGTGGCAAAAAATTTTAAAAATCATATACCCTGTTTTGACAGGCAGCACATTTCCAGTCGTTGCTCCGGAGAACATCGATAAAGGAGGTATGCTTCTTCTAGCGCACTTTTATACCACTTCTTTTTGTTCTTACATAGTCCTGGCTAGAGAAACACAGAAAAATAAGAAGATTCATTTTAAATATATAATTTTGTTTTAATATCCACTTGATTTAGCTGTTGAGCTGACACTAAATCTAAGTATTCTACAATATATTACTTAGACTTTGGTATCTGATTATTATTATATTATTATTTTAGAATACAGCAAAGTTGTCTAAATTTTGCATGCTAATAGCCAAAGGGTCAGATTCTTAATTCACTAAGATAATAGTTTAATATGATTTATATCACCCTTAGTTATAAAAAGTTAAGACCACTAATATAACCAAGTACTCAATATTAATACATTTGATTGGAATAATGTTGATTCCCTTTTAAGTAACATAACAATGATACTGAAGTAGTAGAAATTGAAAAGCCAAGTTTCTTATTGTAAGAAAATTGATTCAATTCACATCTAGTTTTGGTGTTATGGCAGACAGTTGACATATTCACGCAGGTTCCTTAAACTATCTGTGCCTCAATTTCTTCATCTGTAAAACGTGGATAGCTGTACAAACATCAAAAGGTCTTATGAGTATTAAATGAAATAATACATGGCAGTTTTCTGGAATACGAAGCACTCAATAAATATTATTTTGCTTGAGTACAGCACTTTCTCTAAATGTTTAGTTTTAAAAAATATATATTTTGAAAAGAAAAACAGAATAAAAAAATCTTTAGGTTAAAAATAACTGTATCTGGAACAAAAATTTGCCAATGTCATTTTAGAGCTTGCTCAAAATGGTTTTTATAATATTTTTAAATGTTACAATTTATAAATGCATGCCACCATTTTCTTTTCAAAAACTTTACCATCAAAAATTAGAGGTGTTGGGCAGCCGGATGGCTCAGTTGGTTAGAGCGTGAGCTCTGAGCAGCAGGGTTCCCGGTTCGATTCCCACACGGGCCAGTGAGCTGTGCCCTCCACAGCTAGACCTAAACGACTTGGAGCTAAGGGGCCCTGGAGAAACACACTGTTCCCCAATAAAAAAGTTTTTTTAAAAAAAATAGAGGTGTTTATTCTATTAATCCACACTTACCACTTGCATATAATGATCTTATCTTTATCTCAGATATAGAAGATAATTCACCCTTTACACAGAAATGTAAATCTATATAACATCTATATTCAATTTATTCAGAGAATGAAACTATATATTTAAAGCTCTTCTCAAATTCCACCTCATTCTTGAGTCCCCAAATTAATATTAACTATATGGTTCCCATTACACTTAATATTTTCATTTAATTATTTATTACATTCTGACTTGCTTTTTAGTAATTTTTATTCACGACTGTCCCTGCCCATAAAATGAAAGGTCCTTGAAGATAGAGGCAATAAATAATATTTCATTTTTGTATCCTCTACAGTTCCTATTTGTTGAATCTCTCTGCATGTTATGTAAGAATTCAGATGGTGGTTTTCAAATTGCATGTGGTCCTGGACACTGATTTATTTGGCATAAAAGCAGTAAAACAATATAAGCAGACAAAAATCTACTTTTATACACAGAATCTTTAAATTTCATTGTGATTTCATAGGATAAAAGATGAAATGACAGACAGATACAATTCAATAAACATTAGAAAATGTATACTAATGTAAGGATATCTAAGCTAGCGTTTGCAGATTTAGGACATTTCTGCAACTCAAATGCTATAATGACGTAAAGCAAAAATGTATAGTGAAAAATCACCTAAAAGCGGATACAGCACTGAACAATTGAAGTTAAGGAAATTTCTTGAGTAACCAATACAATATATAGCTAAAGTAAACTTTGGTGAGTTGGCGAACTGAAGAGTCTTTTTCAAAAAATTAAATTTTGGGGGGTGACATTGGTTAATAAAATTATATAGGTTGAAGAGCATTTTTAAAACTCTGTGTCTGAGTGTCAAGAATTTATCAGTAAGTATGTGCCACCTAGTGGTAATACCATTAAACATCTTCTAAGATACAAAAAGTTAAGACTCTTAAACAAAGAAATTTGAATTCCAGAATTAGGCTCAGCTGTGCATTTTGTAACTAGTTTGTTTTTTAATTGAAAAAGTGATAGGTGCACATTCTAAAAGTAGAGAATGTGCCTCCCTGCCCATCCCTCATACTGTTTCCCCCAAAGGCACCCAATGATTACCAGCTTCTTTCAGTCTTCCAGCAATATTGCATGTATCTACAAGGATTTACATCATTTATATAAATACATCTATTTTTTTTTAAACTCCTATAGTTACATATACTTTGAGTTTTTCAATTTGTCTGGCATATGTCTTCATTTATTTAATGATTCAACATATTCTAGACCCTCTAGGTCAATCATTGAAGAAAACAGACAGAGCTTACATTCTAGCCAGTGACACAGACAATCTACAATAAGCATAACAAATAAGTAAAGGCTACAGCATGTTAGAAGAGGTTATATGTGTCAGTACTGTGTAATAAAGAAAATGTAAGGCAACAAAATGGTCAGGGTAAATCTCTTTGAAAAGGTGACATTTGAGCAAAGAACCGACAAGTTCTTAGCCATGTAGATGTCCAAGGCAAGAGCTTTCCACGCAAAGAAAAATGCTATAAGGTAGGAGAATACAAGTATATTCAAGAAGCATCAGAGAAGCCAAGGTGGCTGAAGTTGAACGAGGAAGAGGCAGAGCAACAGGGAATGGTGTCAGAAAATCAACAAGGACCAGATCCTGGATGGCCTTTCAGGTCATTGTAAGGACTCCGACTTTTACTGGGTGAAATGGGAACCATTGCAGAGTTCTGAGCAGAATATCATTTGATTTGATGTTTTAAAACAATCATTCTGGCTGTTTTAACGAGAGTAGACTATACAGAAGCAATTACAGATGTAGGAAGACAGGCTATTGCAATAATCCAGGCAAGAAATGATGGTTGTGTAGACCAGGGTCGCAGCATCCATTGTAGTGAAAAGTGTTAGGATTCTGGATATAATTTGAAGTTAGAGAAAAAAGAATTTCCTGACTAACTGAAAACTAGCTGTGAGAGAAAGAGAGGATGCCTCTAAGGCTTTCAGACTGAGCAAACAGAAGGCTGGAATTTGCTATCTACTGAGATGGGGAAGGCTGTCAAGGAAATGAGCTTTGAGGGAAAGATCAAGAATTCAGACACTCTGCCAATAATATTGTAATAACTATGAATGGTGCCAGGTTGGTACTAGACTCATCAGGAGGACCACTTTATAAGTTATATAAATGTCTAACCACTATTTTGTACACCTGAAACTAATATAATACTGAATGTCAACTGTAAATGAAAAAAAAGAATAAAAGAATTCGGATATGTTGAGTATGTGATGTCTATTATGACATCCAAGTGGAGATACCCAGTAGCCATTTGATAAGGGAATTCAGGAAAAGAACTGAACTGAAGATAAAACTTAGAAATCATATCAACACTTACAGTATCTAAAGACAAGGAACTGCATAAGATAATCAAGGGACTACTTATTATGGAATTATCTGGCAAATGCCCTAGTGATGGACGTTTAAATTGTTTCTAATATTGTGTAATTTGAAACAATGCTGCAGTGAAAAATTTTTGAACACACAATGCAATATACAGATGATATATTACAGAAATGTACACTTGCAACCAATACACATTTACTAACCAATGTCACCCCATTAAATTTAATACATTTTTTTTAAAAAATTGTCATTTTGCCCATGTGAAAGTGTATTGAAGGATATATGCCTAGGCATTATTAAATTACCAGGTTTAATGTATGTATATTTTAAATTTTGGAAGCTATTGTGAAATCAACTCTTGAATGAAGTGGTCACAGTTTACAATGCCACAAATAATGTTTCCTCCCACCCTAAAGAACACTTCTATTACCAATCTTTCAGATTTCTGTGAATATTTTTCAGGGAAAAATGGTTATTTCCCTTTTTATTATCATTTTCGCTTCTTAAATTCAGTAATTATAAGCAGTTTTTCATATTTTTCCAGATTTATTGAGATAACAACAGATACGTAACATTGTGTAAATTTAAGGAGTACACGATTTGATATACATATATATCAAATAATGATTTGATATACATATATAAATAAATGATTACCATATTAAGGTTAGTTAACACCTTTATCAACTTATATAATAAACTTTCTGTGTATGTGTGTGCTGAGAACACTTAAGACCTACTCTCTTAGCAACTTTCAAGTATATATTATAATATTGTTAACTGTAGTTACCATGTTCTGTATTACGAGGTCTGACAATTACGTTCGCGAACTTGTTGCAATGATATCGCTAACCTTTTTTGATATCAGAGTGATTATTCATTATGAATTTGTACCAACTGGACAAATGGTTAACCAAGTTTACTATTTGGAAGTGATGAAAAGGTGATGTGTAAAAGTTAGATGACTTGAACTTTTTGCCAGCATTTCATGGCTCTTGCATCACAACAATGCACCAGCTCACAGGGCGCTGTCCGTGAAGGAGTTTTTAGCCAGTAAACAAATAACTGCATTGAAACACCCTCCCTACTCACCTGATCTGGCCCCCAATAACTTCTATCTTTACCTGAAGATAAAGGAAATATTGAAAGAAAACATTTTGATGACATTCTCAGGACATCAAGGGTAATACGACGACAGCTCTGATGGCCATTCCAGAAAAAGAGTTCCAAAATTGCTTTGAAGGGTGGACTGGGTGCTGGCATTGGTGCATAGCTTCCCAAGGGGAGTACTTGGAAGGTGACCATAGTGATATTCAGCAATGAGGTATGTAGCACTTTTTCTAGGATTAGTTCGCAAACTTAATTGTCTGACCTTGTAGATCCCAGAACTTATTCATCAATGTTTCATATTTTAAAAAGCCATTTATATTTTCTTTTCTTATATGGAATGACAGTTCAAGTCCTGAGTTAATATTTATATTTATCTTTTTCTTATTGATGTATAAGAAATTTTTAGATATTAAAAAAGTAGTTCTTTGCTATATGTATTTTAAGTATTTCCTTTTTATGGTTTATATTTTAGTATATTTGTATTTCCTTTTTTCTCAATTTAAACCTTTCATTCTTGGGCCAGCCCGGTGGCTCAGGCGGTTGGAGCTCCATGCTCCTAACTCCAAAGGCTGCTGGTTCGATTCCAACATGGGCAAGTGGGCTCTCAACCACAAGGTTGCCAGTTCAATTCCTCGAGTCCCGCAAGGGATGGTGGGCTGTGTCCCCTGCAACTAGCAACGGCAACTGGACCTGGAGCTGAGCTGCGCCCTCCACAACTAAGACTGAAAGGACAACGACTTGACTTGGAAAAAAGTCCTGGAAGTACACACTGTTCCCCAATAAAATCCTGTTCCCCTTCCCCAATAAAATCTTTAAAAAAAACCATTTCATTATTTTAGAGCTAATTTGAATGTGAGATATAAGGTATAGCTTCCACTTCATTTTTTTCTGAAGTAGTTATAGCCCTGAGTACCCATACAATTTATTAAACAACTTTTCTTTAATTATCTGAATACAACCTTAACCACTAACTGTATTTCCAAGTACTCTTGAGTCTATTTTTGAACTCTACATTGTTCTATCATTCTGTGAAATCACTGTTAATACCAAGCTGCTTTAATTAATGGAAATTTATTATAATTTTATATTTTATAGGTCTAACTACCTCTTCTATATTTAATTTTCCTACAAATTTTAGAATTCGTGTTTTTAATCCTTCTTAAAATTGAGATTGCATTAAATTTACAAAATTAACTTTGGAAGAATTGACATCTTTCCACATTAAATCTTTCAAACCAGAAGAGTTTTAAATCTTTCCATTTACTTAGGTTTTATTTTCTGTCTCTTAGTAGCATGGTAGGGTTTATTCATACAGATCTTGCACATGCTTCTTAATCATTCTCCAGTGTATTATATATGTTATGTTGCTACTATAAATGGGAACTTTTATCCCATATTATCACACTGGTTAACTCTGTATAGTAACATCATCCAAAGAAATTTCTGTATATTCAACATCAAACTTTTTATATTCTCATGTAAATTGGGGTATGGGGTGCCAAGCCAGTTCTGGCACCTCCTTTGTAAGTCCTGCATATAGTCTTGTACCTCAGTTTGCAACGTGAAAATAATTTTTGTCCTCAGATTTTGTAGTTTTAAAGACTATGTTGATTAAAAATAAATAAACAAACTGAATATATCTAATAATTTTAGAACTTTGAAATTATCTTATCTCCTATCCCAAAACAAAACAAAACACAGATATGTTTTTAAACGCGCTTGTTTAAGAAGGAAATTTTCAAGGCAACTCTTGAGGAAACTTTCAAGGAGCTAAAAGCTTATAAAGTCAAAGATTAAGATCAATGACTTCAGATGAGACTATAGGAAGAGACTATTCAAATCCCAGTCAATTCCATGATCCCAAGAAGGAGTCGGAGGTCGTGTGTGGTGTTTTTTTCATATTACTTTGGCAAATTGAGTTTTCTTAATCAATTGTATTAAATTGGGGTGGAGAGAAAAAAATAACTAATCATCCTGGAAAGAGAAGGATGACATATAGTCTAAAAATTTGTCTGAATTTATGACTGTAACTAATATAATTCTTGCCAGATGTATTCTTGGTAGATGAAAAAACATGTAAATATTTGAAGTAAGGATGAGATTTGAGACTAAACAAATGGATAGACAGGGATAGTGCCCTATGTCTGAGAAAATTCCTGGCTGTGTCCAAAACTGAAAAGTTTGTAAACTACTGTGCTATGTGATCTTGTTTCAATCAAGTGTTACTGCCTGACTGAAGTCCTTAATATTGCTGTTACACTTTCCAGTGTTTGAGGAAGAAGTTGAAGGCCCTTCTCAGTAACTTTTGACTCACTGAATAAGGTTGTTTCTATCACCACATACTAACAAGGAGTGGCAAATTCAAGGAAAAGAACACATATATGTTTGTTCACTCAGTTAGGCCAGTGGAGAGAAATCTGCAGTGTGGTAGAAATTCATGTCTTTTGTTGCTTTGTATTTTAAGATTGCTTATCCACATGAGAATTAATCAAGATGTAATAGCCTGGAGTTGTAGCAGCATAAATTTTACTCCTCAAACTTGAATGTATAAGTAGGATCACATTACTTTATTTTTGCTAAATGAAATTGAATGAGACAGCCCTCATTCAACAAGAATGATTGAACTTAGTCATTTTGGGGGCCACCTCTTAGCTTCCCTAGGTTCACATAAATTGGAAAAAAATAAATGGTACCTGAAGACTAAAGACAGATCATTCCTCTTCAATCTATAATAACTACATGAATAACATCTTTGTTCAACTCCCTTAAAGTCAGGCAGTCTAAAGAATCCTTGCAGAGGCGGGGAACCTTGAAGGGATGGGTTCAGTTTCCCTGGGTGCACTCTCCCCGGGTACACCACACTGCTATCCTTCTCCGAGGTACCCCCTCTACCCAAGGCACTGACAGACCAGTCAGTCCTCTTCCAAGTTGGCAGAATCTCTTCTCTGCCTTGCTGCTCCTGCCCGTCCCTCTCTGAGGCACTGGCCTCTCCTTTCCCAGTTCACCCTTCCCATTCTCAGAAAACTCAGGTCGAGTAGACAGGCAAGCTCTGCTTTTGATCCCCCCAACGGGAAACTCCCGAGACATGTGAACACAAAGGGCCTTGACTACTTTTTGGAATAAAGGAGAGGGAAAAATACAGTAAAACAGAATCATTATTAACCAACCCCTGGTGTCTGGGTGGCTGTAGGGAAGAATTTGCTAGCTAAGGGATTTTGAATATTAGAATAAAAGGCAGGTGGTAGTCTTTCCTCTGAACCCCTTGTCATCCTATTCCTTCACTTTATCTATTGCTCTTCCTTGATTTTTTCCCAGTGCACTCAGCAACAACTAACATACCATATCTTCATTTATTTATTTGTTTGTTTACTATATATCTTATCCCACTAATTTAAGTCTCATGAGGGCATTTAAATTTTGTCTGTTTTGTTCACTTCTGAGCCTAGAAGAGTTGCATATAATAGGAGTTCAGTAAACATTTATTAAGTAAAGACACATATGGGCTTTTTTATTTTCAGGGTGGCATGGGTAAAACCCAGTCAGAAAATTGGTCATGAAAATGAAAGTCTGCTACATTTTAATCCTGAATTATATGATTATCCTTAAAAAGATAAAAGAAAAATTTATAAATATGATGACTATCTGCCATTATCATATAGTGATATCACTTCAAAGATAATATAGAACTTCATTTTTGGATAGAATTCAAATCTATAAAGTACTTCATGGGCCACTGATTTATCTTATTATAGTAGTAGTACTTTTTTCTTGAAAAAAGTGTCTAACTTCAAGGACTTTGAATGGTATGTAAAAAATAGTACCTAATTTTAAAACTAAAGTAATTCAATCAAATGCTTCTTCATATGGCTGATTTGGGGGATGGTAGAGCCTTACTACAGTCCTGTAGGTACAATAGTAGCATATACAATCCAAAAGTACCAATTCCAATTTTGATTATATCAATATTAAAGTTAACTGCAAAGTAAGTACTTACAATTTAGAAAATTTATCTTTTAGAGACACTACTGAGCACATGTTAAAAATCTGGAAAACCAGAATCGTAAGTACTTAGCCTGCTTTATTGAGCTTCATAAATTCATTGAAATGACTTCAAATATTGACCATTACTTTAAGTTATTTCTTACATAATGTGCCTTTTAAAATATGGGGATATAAGCCACAGATTTCATAATCTAAAGAAATATGTAATAATTTTCTTTTGGAATGCATCCCCACTAAATGAGGACCGACACTGCCGCCTATTATAAAGTACTCTGCCTGGTGATTTATGTCAATTGCTGCTGCTTATACATTCAAACTTGCAGTGTAGCTCACTGACTGGCCATGTATTGCCCTGATGCATCATTCTATTTACTGTCATGCCAAAACCATCGCTCTTCTCCTCTGTTGGGCAGATCCTTTTCACTTAAAGCAATTCAGTAGAAAGTTAATCACAAGGATATCTTGTCTTCCTTAAATTGGATTTCTCTAACAGCAACCAGTAATCTAAACTGTAAGAGCATTCTCGTCCCTTTGATGCAAAGCAGAAGATAGTCACATCACACCCACGTGCACCACACACTGCCTGGCTCCCTAGTCTCTGCCTCCCCAATCAACTCATTGTGGATTGATTTCAACAATCAATTCTTACTCTGTTTAAGTTTCCTTAGACATAAATAGGAATTTTGCTTACTCTAATTCCACAAGACTTTAAGATCAAAATAACTTTGCCCCACTCCCACACCACCAGAAAGTGAGAACCAGATAAATGAAACAAACAAAAAAAAGTTCTAGCTCTGTTTAGTCTGATCCTTTACATCAGTCTGAGAAATAATACTGAGAATGACTACTAGGGACAAATTAGGTAGAAAAGAAAGAATAAGGAATATTTACAGTGTGATTCCATTACTTGGCATGGAATACTGGGATTTTGTATTTGAATTCTATACAAAAGTTACCAATACTGGTATGGAGTACTCCCTACAACAATGGGGGTGGGAGAAGGAGTAGAAAGCCAAGCCATTTAAGATGAAATAGCCCCAATGGACAAATCAGAAAAATCACAGGCTACTAGACAAGCTTTTTATTAACCTAGATTTTAACATATATTTACTAAGTATTTTGAATATCTAAGCTCTTTTCCTATCAAGATGGGATACACAAGTGCTATACGCTGTGGTTGTTGCTAGTTTTTTTAGTTTTTTTTTAAAGAAGCCCAGTCTTACATTTTAGGGTAGTTTATTATCTGGACTCACATCCTTTAGAAATCCATTTTTATATAACAAATATATCAGTCATTTAAGGTAATGGACCTGAAATCAAATTTTGAGAGAACGAGAGAGAAAAGTAAGAGGGCTCCACTTGTCACAGCAGGGAGAAAATCAGCCACCCTCCAAGAGAAACTATTTAAAGGGAAAAGAGAGTCTAACATCACAATTTTGTTGAAGATTTGCCTGGCTTCTTTAGTACCACAAACATAAAAACACATTCATTTATTCCACAAATTAAACACAATAAAAATACACATTTTCATGAATATCTTCTTTAGCTAATTCCAGTAAACACAGAATATAGGTATTTATGGGGAAATAATCTGCTATACAGTGGTTTTTGAGATTCACTAAGGAACTAAATAGATTCTCATAACACTCTCCAGTATATAGGTTCAGGAATATATATATATTTCCAGTCTTATTGAGAAATAATTGACATACATCACTGTGTAAGTTTAAGGCATAGAGTATGATAGTTTAATTTAAATGTATTGTAAAATGATTACCATAATAGGTACCCATAATAGGCAACCTACCATCTCATATAGTAAAAAGAAAAACAATTTTCTCCCTTGTGACGAGAACTTTTAGGATTAACTCTCTTAACAACTTTCCTATATATTGTATACAGCAGTGTTAACTCTAGTCATCATGTTGCACATGACCTCCCTAGAATTTACTTCTCTTATAACTGAAAGTTTGTACTTTTTTACCATCTTCCTCCAATTCCCCCACCAACCACCCCCCAGCCCCCGCTTCCAGTAGCCACAAGTCTAATCTTTTGTTTTTTCTATGAGTTTGGGGGGTGTGTGGTTTTTTTTTTTTTTTATTCCACGTATAAGTGAGGTCAGGCAGTATTTGTCTTTCTCTGACTTCACTTAGCATAATGCCTTAAAGTAAATCCATGTTGTCACCAATGCTAGAATTTCCTCATTTTTAATGGCTGAATAATAAGGAATATATAATTTTAAATATATATTGATGAGTAAATTTGGGAACCAATAGTAGAATAAAACAAAAACATAAAGAAAAAAAACCCTTGGCATCCAGATACCAATGTTTGTATTCATAATAACCAATTACTGCTAAGGTTACAAGAGAATGAAATAAATAATAACAGTCATGAAGATGCTCTAAATATATGGCTAGGAGTCAATGCATTACATGTGAATATAGAGCTTTCATATCTTTGTCCAACTTTGAAATGCCCTGGTTAAAGGTTAAGTTAATTAATCAAGTTGACTGAATTAATAACAGCAGATCAATAAGAAGGAGTTTGTGATTTTTTTTCCGTTTACAGATGATAGCTTATTATGAATTTAGTATGCTTATGAAGATTAGAAGCAGATGGCCCAAGGTAAATTTCAATGAGGATTACATATTTGTAATCAGAAGACCCAGGCTTGAGTCCCAGTTCTGCCATAGAGTGACCTCATGCAAGTCATTTAACCCAAGCCTCAACTTTCTTAACAAGGAATGAGGATCACATGAGATAATTATGTACAAAGTATTTTATAAAATGTAAAGCATTTTTCAAACGTTAGCCATCAATATCACAAATGACGAGAACATAAATATTTATCATTTGGTCTCTGCAGGCCAATAAAATGAAGTAAGAACTCTATTCACAATGGGGAGGAGTTGACTGAGTACATATTTTATTTCCATAGGAGTTCTACTATGAAAGACTCCACTGCTATTTTTTAATTTACTAATTTTTCAAATCAATGCTTATATACTACTAAATGTCAGATAAAGTCTTAAGCACTTTACAAACAACTTATTTTAACTTCCTAACACGGTTATGAGGTAGGCACTATTAGTATCCGCATTTTACAGATGAGGAAACTGAAGCACTGAGTTTAGAACTTACCTAAGTTCATATAGCTAGTTAGTGGTCGAGCTGGAATTCATGCACAGGCTATCTAGTTCCAGAATTCATGGGCTCAATTGCTATACACGCATACTGCATTGATATTGCAGGTTCAGTTACGGTCCACTATGATAAAGCAAATACTGCAATGCAGCATTCATATTTTTTTCATTTCCCAGTGCATATAGTTATGTTTACACTGTACTGTAGCCTATTAAGCGTGTAACATCATTATGTCTAAAAAAAAATACATAATTAAAAAATAGTTTATTGCTAAAAAATGCTAACCATCATCTGAGCCTTCAGCAAATCATAATCTTTTTGCTGGTGGAGGGTCTTGCATCAATGTTCATGGCTGCTGACTGATCAGGGTAGTGGTTGCTGAAGGTTGGGGTGGCTGTAGCAATTTCTCAAAATAAGATAACAATGAAGTTTGTCGCATCGATTCACTCTTCCTTTCCTGAAAGATTTCTCTGTAGTGTGTGATACTGTTTAATGATAGTATTTTACCCACAGAACTTTTTTCAAAGTTGGAGTCAGTGTTCTCAAACCCTGCCACTGCTCTATCAGCTAAGTTGATTCAATAGTCTAAATCCTTTATTGTCATTTCAATAAACTTCCCAGCATCTTTACCAGGAGCAGATTCTATCTCAAGTAACCATTTTCTTTGCTCATCCATAAGAAGCAACTACTCACCTATTAAAGTTTCATCATGAGATTGCAGCCATTCTTCAGATTCCATTTCTAATTCTACTTCTCTTGCTATTTCCACCACCTCTGCAGTTACTTTCTCCACTGAAGTCTTGATCCCTCAAAGTAACCCATGATGGTGGGAATCAACTTTTTCCAAACCCCTATTAATATTGATATTTGGACAGCTCCCATGAATCACAAGTGTTCTTAATGGCACCCAGAATGGTGAATCCTTTCCAGAAGTTTTCAATTTTGCCCAGATTCAGCAGAGGAATCACTATCTATGGCAGCTATAGCCTTGTGAGATGTATTCCTTAAATAATAAGACTTGCGAGCTGAAATCACTCCTTGATCCATGGGCTACAGAAAGGATGTTGTGTTAGCAGGCATGAAGACAACATGAATTTCCCTGTACATCTCATCAGAGCTCTTGGGTGACCAGGTGCTTTGTCAGTCAGCAATCATAGTGTGAAAGGAATCATTTTCTCTGAGTAGTAGGTCTCAACAGTAGGCTTAAAATATTCAGTAAACCATATTATAAACTGCTGTTCTGTCATCCAGGCTTTGTTGTTCTATTTCTAGAGCACAGGCAGAGTAGATTTAGCATAATTCTTAAGGGCCTTAGGGTTTTCAGAATGCTAAATGAACACTGACTTCAACTTAAAAGGCACCAGCTGCATTAGCCCCTAACAAGAGAGTCAGCCTGTTCATTGAAGCTTTGAAGCCAGATGTTGACTTTTCCTATCTAGCTATGAAAGTCATAGATGGCATCTTCTTCCAGTAGAAGGCTGTTTTGTCTCCATTGAAAATCTGTTGTGTAGTGTAGCCACCTTCAATAATTATCTCAGCTACATTTCCTGGAATACTTGCTGCAGCATCTACATCAGAACTTGCTGCTTCACCTTGCACTTCAGTGTTATGGAGGTAGCTTTTCTCCTTAAACCTTATGAACCAACCTCTGCTAGCTTCCAACTTTTCTTTTGCAGCTTACTAACCTCTCTCAGCCTTCATACAATTGAAGAGAGGGTCTTGCTCTAGATTAGGCTTTGGCTTAAGGGAATGTTGTGGCAGGTTTGATCTTCTATCCAGACCATTGAAACTTTCTCCACAGCAGCAAGAAGGCAGCACTTTCTTATCATCCATATAGTCACTGAAGTAGCACTTTTAATTTCCTTCAAGAACTTTTCCTTTGCATTTACAACTTGGCTAACTGGTGCTGGAGGCTTAGCTTTGGGCCTTTCTCAGCTTTCAATACGCTTTCCTCCCTAAACTTAATCATTTCTAGCTTTTGATTTAAAGTGAGAGACCTGTGACTCTTCCTGTCACTTGAACACTTAGAGGACATTGCAGGATTATTAACTGGCCTAATTTCAATTTTGTGTCTCAGGGAATTGGGAGGTGTGAGGAAAGGGAGAGAGACAGTGGAATAGCCGATTGGTGGAGTAGTCAGAACACACACATTTGTGGTTCATGATACACCAAAACAATTACAATAGTAACATCAAAGATCACTAATCACAGATCACCGTAACAATAATAATAATAATAATAATAATAATAATAATAATAAAAGTTTGAAATATTGAAATAATAATAATTACCAAAATGTGACACAGAGACATGAAGTGAGCAAATGCTGTTGAAAAATGGAGTCTGGACGTTTCAATTGGTAAAAAAACCACAATATCTGTAAAGTGTAATAAAGCAAAATGCAATAAAATGAGGTTTGCCTGAAAAAGGTTATTTCACTATAAGGTAATTCTGTTGCACAAATTTCAAGTATGGTGTTATGAAGAGCTCGCTGCCCATATCATAAAAAATCAATTATGTTGAAAATGATAGGCATTTTCTGTATCAGGTCATATTTACATTGCTTAGGAAAAACTTTTTTCTAGGATTATTGACCAGTAGTTAAAAACTTAAATCACTACTGAATATATGGTTGAAATGGTAACTTATATGTTATATATAGTTTATTATATTTTTAAAAAAGAATCAAAAACTAAAATCATAGTTATTTATTGTGTACAACTTATTCTAATTTCAAGTTGTAAAATCTTTATTTTGCGTAACTGAATATTTCATTAAATCTATAGCAAGAAAGCAGCTATAAATATTGCTATGTAAAATGACAGTGAAGTATTTGTAATGTATTGATGACATAAAGAGCAGGAGGCAAATGAGCACTAGGTCAACAGATAATTGTTAAGGCCTGTGCTTATCTAAAGTGCCGCTATCTCCCACTGCTCCAGCCCGGCGGCCTGCTATACCTGGAGACATTTAATAGAACGGGGAGAACGGGTTAAATTCCGCCATGAAAATAAGGATGTGCTCATTTGTCCTGAGCCTTTAAAAAGTCAGGATTGGCTTAAAGAATTTTAAGCAACAGTACAAATGGATATCAAGACCTGAACTTAAAAGAAAGTTAGCATACTTGGCTATTTTCTACACCACATTTGCTTGTTTTTGATGGAATATGTGTTCACGGCAAAACAACTGTTTATTACAGACAGATGCTCAGATTCTTTTTAATGATAAAGTCATAAGAGCAGGTGGGAGATGTAGGAGAGACAATTAAATATGTGATACGGAATCAGTATATAATCCTGTGAGATAGCCAAAATGGTAAGGAAGTGGTAATTCTGAAATTTATTTTCAAAGTTAGTTTAATCAGAATTGTTTAGAGTTTAGGGATAATGAGTTTTGCCTGAGTCATACATAGACTGGTCTTGGCCCTTGGCTACAAGATACTTAAAAAAAATACATATATATGGGGGAATTAAAGGAAAGGAAATTAAAAAGAAGTTAATACGTCAACTGTAGACTTTTCAGTTATATGATTATGAGTTTTGGACTTCACCATTCCCTAATGGAAGAATGTACCAAAAAGTTACTCTACATCTATTTATTTATTTAAGAATCCCAATATAAGAGACTCATTATAAGGCAGCCTTATTCATAAGGCGTATAACTCTGAAGGCAATTTAGTGAGCCCTGTATTTTGGCTTAAAAACAATGATCTGACTTTGGTTTCTTTAACAGAAAATAAGCACTTCTACACAATTGAGAAAGCTATATATTGGGATTTCTTAGAAAAGATTATTGCTGTTCCACTGAAGAGTCAATATGAGAAACCCAGTTGATACTTTATACATTTTTCATGTATTTGATGATGTGAAAGGTAGCCACTTGGTCCATCTTTTATAAACTGAGTAAAGGTGATCATCTTATTTGGATTTGGACTTTTCAGCACAAGTTCACAGCTATCTAAATTCATAAGAGATGAAGTCGGGAGATGACAGAGGTGAATTGAAGAATTTATTCGAAGGAGCAAAGTCAGCATATATAAATGTGAGTGAATCAAAAAAGCAGAATAGAGATAGGGAAAGAAACTGGTTTCATTCAGTTGCAAGAACATAAAAGATAGTATCTCCTATTCTCTTTCCCAATTCTATCAAACAAATCGAAAGTATTCCTGAGGCATTGCTTATATTGAGGACTATTTATTCACCATGGAGTCAGATTAAGAAGGCTCTAACCTATCTCGTGTTTTCAAAAGTTCTGTTTACCCTAAACTAGAAAAGTATGGCAACAATGGCCTTTTTCAGTCATGTACTGAAGAATCAAAGGATAAGATGATGAATTAGATCAATTTCTCTCAATTTCTGGGAGCATAATGTTGGTTGATTAAAAAACACCAAAATCATATTATTTTCACATATGATCTTAGTCAAAAGAAAAAATATTCTCCACCTTATTGTTTTTGGTATCTTTTTTGGTACTCCCTCTTACAGACGCAGGTTTCTAGGGAAAATAAATAAACAATTTATCTATATTTTACCTGCATTTCCACTGAATATCAACTAATGTTTATTAAGAGCCTACTATATGACAAGCATTATGCTAAATGCTTTACACATATTATCTCAGTTAACCCCTACAACAACTTTATGAAGCAGATACTACCGTGTTTCCCCGAAAATAAGACCAGGTCTTACATTAAGGTTTGTTTCAAAAGACGCATTAGGCCTTATGTTCAGAGGATGTCATCCTGAAAAATCATGCTAGGGCTTATTTTCCAGTGAGGTCTTATTTTCGGGGAAACACGATATCATAACCTCCATTTTAAGATGAGGTACGTGCGATTTGCAAAGGGTAGGTGACTTGTGTGAGGTCTAACATCTAGTAAATAACACAGCCAACCTTCAAACTCAAAGAACCTGACTCTAGAGAAGTTCTAGACTGACTCTAGAGAATGCCTTTTTAACCACTATGACAACGTCATTCTTTTCCTAATATACATTTCAACAAGTTTCCTTTCCAGATTATTCACAGATAGGTCACAGTTACAGAAACACATTCTAATTCTCTTAACCTTTCTCCAGGCCAAAAACTAAAGGATGTTAAGAAAACAAGCAAACAAACAAAAAGTCTTAATCTAATAATACCAAAATTATAGTAAATCTTATATCAAATATAGAATTCACATGATAAAAATTTACTGAGAGTTTGGTAGCTATACAGATTGTTTGGTACTTAGGAACACGGTGCAAGAGTACATATATATTTGTAAATGTGGTTTTCCAGTGAATTGGTACAATAGATTTGTATTCAGTTTCACTCCATTACTCTAAGATCAAATGTTACTTGATGATCTAGTCTGTAAACTAATGTGCTAATCCTATTACACACCACATTCCCAGAATTTGGATCCTAATGAATATGAGAAGCAAAACACTTGCTCAAATAGATGTTAATCCCGATGCACCTGTCAAATGACTACTGCAAATGTATTTTGTAAAAGTCAAGAGTTCTGCTTGGTCACTAGTCCTCTAAAGGGGAATATCAAGTGGCAAATAAAGAGCAAGTCTACCAGAGATTGTCATCATTCAACATATATATTAGAATTAAAAGGTGAACGTCTTCCTCATTTTTTATAGCTGCAAATGTAGGGAAAAAATTCAGCAATAAATTAGACCACTGCTGATGCATAGGTATAAAAAGAGAAGAGTATTTGGGCTCTGGAATTAGACATCTTGATCTAATCACTGCCCCAACACTTAGCAGCTGATTGACCTTGGGCTGGATATATAGCCTGATCACAGTTTCTTCCATATGTCAAATAGTGATTCCTTTCTTCATGGGGTTGCTGTGCAACTTTAAATATTGTATGAAGAAGATCTACCCAATCCTTGGTCTATGGCAGGGAGTCAATATATGATTGCTATTTGTGCGCCAGTTATTAGAATCACCATAGTGAATGTTTAAATAAGAGCCCTTTGTTGGAGGATATTTACTAAACCAAATTTATATTCAATGTATCAATCATCAGTTGGTAATTTCTACTCATATGTTTATCATCATATAGAAAAGAAATCAACTTATTTTATAAATTACTATAGGATAAATTGTGTTATTTCTGTTTACAGATTGGAGAAATTAGAGTAATGTGATTTCAGTCATTTGGCCATATATTGAAGAGTACTGAAATTTCAGGAATGGTCCTTCTAAAGATACAGGTTACACAGAACTGTGACAGCTTCTGTCTTATCATTAGTGTATCTATTAGAATAATCCCAGGGGCTTACCACAATACCTATAGCGTCTTCACACCGCATATCTGTTATTTGTCGGTGGGGGTTTGGGAGGAAAGCCTTTGCTAAGAGTAGTCACTTAGGGATCCAGGCTGAGAGAGTAGCAAACCAGTATTTTAAACGTTATCGATCATGGTGCAACAGGGAAAGAGAGAACTCTTGAGGATGTTGTACTGGATGCAGGTACATGCTCAAAGAGGTGGCATTCATCACTTTCACTCACAACTCACTGGCCCCACCTCACCACAAGAGTTATCAAATGTGCGATTCTACTTTGTAACAGGAAAGCAGAAAACTGGACAATTTTTCTGAACAGTATTAATGACTATCCCAGTTAGGAACGAGAATTCTAGCAGTTGCAGGGCTCAAATTTAGCAATATGGCATTGCTCCCTTTTTATCTCCCTGGAAAATAACAGGCAACTCCATACCACAATGGATAAATAACCAAATGACATCTGGTACCCACAGAAATGGTTGCATATCTACAGGTACATCCTATATACAATAACAAGCAGACTCCTAAAATATATAGCTAAAAAAAAAATCCATTCACATCATGGACCCAAAAATCATAGGAGCATCACAGTATTAGGAGTGAACTATTTACTTTTTCTTGGTAATATAAAGAGCTAGAAAAGTGTAGGCCAAGCAATCACTGGTTGGAGTACATAATTTGTGTCCAAGAAAAACTATTATGACTCTATATAACTTATAAGATAGATGAACTTGAACAAGCTATAATATTTAAGTTCAAATTATACATCAGCTTTGTCAGCAAAATTTATAACTTATGTATAATGTTAAAAGGCACGAGTGACATTAAAGCTGTGTTCAATGAAATTGATACCTATTGGGTTAGACATGTGAACCTGTGGCAGCAAGCGTCATTTCCTGGCAAAAAAAAAATTGAAACATTAATAAAAGAAGTAGAAGAAAAGTAACAGGAAACAGTAGGTCATAACCAAAGTTATACTACTATACCAATGGAGATAAAACCGATAAAACTCTGATTCCTCAAGTGGAGAAAACTTAGTCAGCAGTCCTCTCTCTGGGCTGCATATTAGATGCATCTAAGGAACTGAAAAATGCTGAAGCCTGGCCCTACTCCAAGAGATTCTGATTTAATTGATCCAGTAAGATGGAGCCCAGGCACTGCCATGTTTTTGTTGTTATTGCTTTGTAAAGCTCTCTAATGCACATCCAGGCTGAAGAAATGCTAAAATACGTCATGCAGTAATAATCTATCAAGCTAAAAAATAAACTTGCAAATGATGAGCTCTGCAGACATACACCTATTAAATACAAAAGAAACATTTGTGCCAATGGGAAAAGAATTGTATTCCATGCATCTACACTTCAAAAAACAGCCATCTAGCACATGTTCATGTCTATTTTCTCAGAGTAATTAACAGAGTAATATGTGTTTTAAATATCTACTTTTAAGAAAATTAAAGTTTCTTCAAAAAGGAGGGGGGATCTTCAGTTTTCTTTACAGTTACTGATGTTATAGTAAACGAAAAAACAAAATGTTATGAATAAGCCAAAATAAATTACAAATATGCAATCTAAATATTACCTTCAACTGTTTTCTGAAGTATATCCCAGTGTATCTATGAGTAGTTTTATTTATTGGGGAAAAAAAAAACCCTTCTATATGAATAGACAGTGAAAGAGTTCAGTTGTGCTTTCAACAATAAAATTAATAAGTCAGTGATCCCATAAACATACCAACCAGGGAGAACTGACTATTCAAAAAAAAAAAAAAAAACAAATAGACAAACATGAACTAAAAGAGAAGAGTTAAAATTTTTATAATCTAAAACTAAAAATATTTCATTTTCTCGTAAATGTATATAATGTCTTTCTAGGAGAGCTTATTTATCTCCCACCTTAACATATCCTGTAAAATATATATAGTCCATATTCAGTGAAAATTCTGAAATATTATTTAGTCACTTGTTAAACTAAGCTTATACAAATTAGGGGAAAATGATGTTGAAATAATGTATGAAGTAAGATTTAGCAAGCGTAAGCCAGTAACAGTGATATATGCCTATCATTCTCTGTCTAGTTTTAGAGAACGAGATCAAACAACTTGTGCAATGTGCATCCCTTCTCCACCTTGTCTAAAAAACATCTTTAAGAAAGTCTACATTATCTACTATATATTATTTTTTGTGTAATTGATTTTTTATGAGGGCAGGGATTTGTGGATTTAATATCTGGACCAATGTGGAACAGTGTAGGACAGCATTTGAGGATATAGGAGCTGCAGTGCAGAGAGGACCACAAGGATAACGTCCCTGGAAGTCTAGGCAATAGAACCGTAGGTTGGAGTCAACACTATCTCCTTCTCCAAGGACAGAAAAATCTCATCTGTTCCTGGGGGATACATAATTTGGAATTATCCATTTTCAATCAATTTCTCATATGTATCATTTTTAACCATTTTTCTATCTTGGTTGTCAATATTTCCTGAGTCAACCTCCTTAGTTTCTGTTTCTTGAGTAAACTGGGACAAGGAGGGTTCAATCATCTGTTTGTCTCCCTCCCTGGCATGTCCTTAGTGAGCCAGAAGTATGGAATCAGAGCACAGTCAGACAGTCTGGCACGTGCCAACTGAACTGAGGTAAAAGGGAACTAAAATATCAACCCTGAATGAAGAGACCACAGAAGAAGGCACCCTTATACCATCACCAAAAGAACACGTAAAGGAAAAGAAAGACACAAGAAGAAAAGGGTAAGGGACAAGAACAGAGCCTGTGGGTAGGTACCCTGAATGACAGTAGAAGAGAGAGCCTGCCCCAGAGCCTGTGGGCACCCATGGAGTTATCCACCCAGAGCACCTGGAGAGTTGGGAAAGTGGGGGAAACAAACACTTTCTGCTCTCATGCTTTCATTAGGGGAAGGCTTAATTTAAGCAGCCCTACATTCTTGGTCTTTGCAAGAATTTCTCGGTTTGTTGTAATGCTTCAGAAGGTTAAAAATGTATGGCTACTGATTTTTGAGTGTGGCTTTGTTTCGTATCAGATGTTTTCCTTATCCTAGGGATTAACAGTATGCTCACTGATACCAGACTACTCAAATTAATTCCAGCAGAACTCAAATCTTGCAAATAATACTAGTACAGACAATTTTAAAATATATTTTGACTTTTTACTTATATTTAAACATAATTTCTTAAGAACACCCCACTCTTTATCACATTGTCAAATATCTAAGATTCTAAGGTCTGCTTCATGAGAAGCTGGATGGGATCCCCATCCTTTAGAAAAGGGGAAGGGGCACAGGAGGGAAAGCACTCCTTCCTGTCTTCCGCGGTTGCCAGCAGAAGTGCGTAAGAACACATTCAAAATGTCAGAGCAGAGAAGGTGCGTCACATTAAGATGAACGGCTCACAACTACCATGAAATGAATGTAAGTGATGTAATTCCATACTTAAATATTTTTACTGAAACAACCTTCCCTTCCAGCTGCTTTGAACCAGAACAGAATAAAAATACTGTCTGTGCCAAAGATAGAGTAAAAGCCCAGTTTAAAGTACGTCAAATTCCCACAGATTTACGTACACTGTAGATTGATGGCACACCTAAATATACAGACACTTATACATTTGAATATATATACCTCTCACTATAAAATAGAAACCAGCCAAATTGAATAAAAGGCATGCACATTTCTGACATCAGATTTCCAATGAAAGTATGCTTTGCAGATGAAAAGTTTTAATATTAGAATATAGATACATCCAGATAATTGAATTAATTTATATGATTAAACCAAACCCATGGAAAAAGGTCCATTGTACCTATTCTCATCAATCTGAGAGTTCAGTCTGTTCATTAATTTAGTGTGTGACTTAAAAGTTTAAAAAGAGTCGAAAAGATACTGAAGGAGTTAGTATAATGAAATATTCTGTTTGAAATTTGAAAATCTGGTTGCATTCCATAATTAATTTTCCCTGTGAGCTAGGGCTACAACTTAAGAGTATTCTCAAGAGAATTAAAAAAATTACCAAATGATAACCTTAAAATTATTTCAGAAGGCAATTATGTAAAGTCCTCAGTTGATTTATAATATATTGCCATTAGAAAAATAAAATTTAAAAGTACTCCACGGCTATTTTTATAGCCATACTTCCTCTGAAAAACTGTTTTAAAAATACAAATATTGGAGTTTAAGCAAAGAGTATGTATTTTTTTGTTTATATAAATATAAAAGTAAATAATTATATGTCTTTTAGGATCTGAGACAAAAAGGCCACAATTAAAAACGAATGCAGGAACAAAGTTTTGATGTTACTGTACCTACCTTTAATGTGATACTAAAATGCCCGACAAATGTTGCATTTATCCATGATCTTGAATGGGGATCACCCAAGAATTCTATGTGATACTGTTCAACATTTCCATCCAGGTCATAGGTCACGTATTTCCCTTTAAAAGGATCAGGGCAAAGTATCCCTGGCCAACTTTCAAAAGAAAATATTTTTAATTATTTTGATGATTTAAAAAAGGCACACATCAATACATCTGTCACAATCATATATCAAACTTTGTTCTTTCAACTTTAATAACTTACTCATAAAACTTAAACATTCATACTTATATTTTTTAAAAGTAGGATATTCATCTAATACAAGTAATCAGTTGTATGTTTGTAGATATAGAAAGCTTTGAAATAGTCACAGATTTAAGATCTACATAACATATAAGGAAAAAGAATTATAAGACAGAAGAGTGATCTCCAGTGTCTGTAAGAGACATTTACGTACTGATGAGAGAAAAAAGATTCATCAGATTCATGGCAGTGTTGAATCAATTCTAACTAATCAGAATGATTAATTACTAAAATGTTAACCCACTGACAGGACTTCTGACAGGCTGGGAGACAGAGGGCACTTCCTGAACCAGGGCTGCCAGGGGAATCCTGGTGGCTCAGGCCGTGATAACACTGGACATTCTAACTAGTATGGGCGAAGCAGAAATAGAACTCAGCAGTTCTATGTTGTCCCTTTGCCTCTATAAGCTCCACTGGCAGGTGACCAAATTGCTAAAAATGCTCAGTGCTGGAAATAAAATTTATCCTTTACTAAAAATAAATCTTTAGGGGTGTGTTTTACATGACATGAACCTCTAAAAATTACTTGATATGCTTCATTTTTCCATTTGGCAATTAAGTTTTAACAATTTTAGCAACCTTTCTCGACTCTAACCTACTCTTCAGAGAATAAAACAGGGAGGGAAGGCAGTAAATAAGGTCAGGAAGCTGTGACTAAGTAATGTACAGGAGAAATATGACTGACTTTTATAGATCATGACCCAAAATATGCATATCTAATATACCCAAACATTCAAAAATCTGTACAACTGTCAAGTTCTACTTCAGTCTGCAGCACTGCAGAGTGAAAATATGGTGAGGTTCAAATCAGGAGACACAGACTCTAGTTTTGCCTCTAACAGACAGAGGTTTCAAGCAGATAACTAGGCCTCACTAACTAGGCCTTGGTTCCTCACTGTACTGTTAAAAAGTTCAAACAAACACGTTTTACACATTTTTGTTTTTTTCACAAATTAAAATATAAAGTGTCACTATGGACTGAATTGTGTATCCCCCTACACCACCCAATTCATATGTAGAAATTCTAACCCGTAGTACCTCAGAATGTGACTATTTGGAGATAGCGTCTTTAAGGAAGTAACTAAGTTAAAAGGTGGACCTTGATCCAATATGACTGGTCTCCTTACCAAAAGAGAAGAGTAGGACACAGACGTACGTGCACAAAGGGAAGGCCATGTAAAGACACAGGGAGAGAGACCCATCCACAAGGCAAGGAGAAGGCCTCAGAATAAATCAAGCTTGCCGAAACCTTGGTCTTACTTAGACTTTGAGCCCCCAGAACTGTGAGAAAACAAATTTCTGTTATTTTTAATCCACGCAGTCTGGGATACTTTGTTATGGCAGGCCTAGCAAATGATACTGTGTAGGGTTGATAACTGGTACAACTGAAAGAATGAGACAAAAACGTTCTTGCCTTATTTAGGTAATTATTTCAAAACTTGATAAATTATATAGATAATTTCAAAACCTAAAGGAAGCATGCATGCATTCTACAAAGAATCTAAAATCACAAAAGTAGGAAACCTATAAATTGTTTGGATTCGAGGACTATAGATTGTTGATATTATCAATTGATATTAGAGTCATGAAGTCATAAATACTGAAATGTATCTAATGAAGCCAACTTTTAAAAAAAGTTTACAGATCATAAATCAATAACACAATGTAAACTAATGAAAATAGTTCATGGTTAGTATTATTAATGTAAAAAATCTGATCCCAGGGCATTGACAAATCCCAAGTAGAGCTGTCAGGATGTCATGACTTGGGTGCACCAGTTACCAGGGACGCTGGAGTGTGAGAATGAAACAGTTGTCCAGCTGCTCCCTGGATGCTGAGCAGAGTCCTGCGGCTCTCGGGACTCTCTGAGTTAAGGGAAAGGGTGGTGGAAGGCTGCCTGGCAACCCTACATCATGGAAGAAGAAGGGCTAGAGGATTACAAATTGAGTCACACTATCAGGAAGCCGAAGAAGCCTAACAGTTTGGAAGACCTGGAAATGATCATGGGAAGTCAAGTATAGGTTCAAGATGTAAATGTAGAAGATGCTCAGGTTATTATCAGGTTCACGTCCCAATATCTATCTAACTGCTGTTCGGCAACTCTAACTGGGCTGTTGCTTAAGAGTAAAACTCGAGGGCAGTTTATCTTTTAAACCTAAGTTGGAAATCTACATTTCTGCAGGAACACACTCAAAAGAAGAAGACTTCGATAGGCAGATGAACAACTAAAAATGAGTAGCAGCTGAAATGGGGAAACCCCAACTTATCAAAAAAACAGGAACAAGTGGGTCCTTCAACCTGATTAACAGTTGTTTTAAAAGAACCAAAGTGATTGTCAATTTGTTTAAACTTTTTGTAAAATGTAAGGGGCTCATGTGTAATACTACTGATTTGCCCCTCACAGCAATTTTTAAAGATTATTGCCAAGCAATATCAAATTAAAAGTAGCATCTACTCCATTCAGTGTCAAACAGTCTCAGGATTTCCAACACTTAAGACATGAGAGAAAGATTTTACTGTTATTATGTGTAAGATGAGCAACTACATTTCTGACACAAATTCTGATATAACTACTTTTTATACCAAACCTACTGGTCCAAGAGTATTCTGTTTAAATGACTACTCTATGACATATAAATAAAAATTGAGGTGACTCCTAAAAATAATTAGGTGCCGATAAAAGGAAAAAAGATTATGTTCATTATTTAAAACATGTTATAGAAAATATTGCATGTTGATTTAAAGATGAATGATGAAAAATATTCTCAAATGTCAAAATGACTGGAGCACTACTGTATTTCTTCAGGCGGTGCAAAGGAATTGTCTGACTCCTCATCTGTACATCTCGGCTAAAACGGAATGGACCTAACTGTAGGAAAAGCTGAGCAGAGGCAACAGATGTAGAAAACATGATTACTTCCCTCCAGCTGCTCTATCCATCATCTGCTCTGACTCTCTGATTGAAAAAAGCTGATGTCCATTTTTGCCCTCACTCTGACCTCAATTTGAGTTCCAAAACTGTCAATGATGGTAGCGCATTGTGCACTTCTACTTCCCAATTTGTCACTCTCATATTGATGAGAAATTCTGAAGCATTGTCTGGGGGCTTACAGGTGGAGACGGTGAATAAGAGTAGGCAACTCAAAGGAAGGGTATCAGAATTACAAGGAAAGTGTATGATCAATTTCAGAATCTGTGGGTGGTAGGAGGTAAAATGTACAAATACAATAATGTCAAATAGATACCAGGTATGAGAATCCCCTGGAGAGGGGAAGGGACATTTGGACAGGAAAAGTAGTAACTTGAAGGGAAGTGAAAATATATCGTGAAGAAACTGATGTCCTATACATTTCTTATCCAGTGGAAATTATTTTTTAATATGATAGCTATTACCATCAATAGACATTGAAGCTTAAGCATGGATTTATTTATACCCAATGAGAAGTATATGACTGTTATTTTCAAACTGTGACTTAGATGTCTAAGAGGAGAGCAAATTTTACTCATTCCTAATCTGTGGAAAACAAAATGAATGAGCTGGAACCATCACCAACTGTATCTGCCAAGAAATCTCTGGGCTGCTTCTAACTGCAGGGGCTACTGGAAAGAAGAAATTTCATACACACACACATTATAAGTATTAATCCATAGGCAAAGTAATGCAGTAAAAAGTAACCAGGTAATATTTTATAATACTGAAAGTACCTAGTAGAAATCTCAATTTATAAATTTATATACTACTATCTAAAAAGTATCACTCGACTGGTTTAACTCAAAGGCATATTTTATTACTAAACAGTTTTACTACAGTACATTAGAATGCAAATAAATTTTCTATAAATTAATTTTCAGATTCATGAGAAAGCTTTGTATTCTGTGTAAACACTATGTTTCCACAAAAATAAGACCTAGCCGGACAATCAGCTCTAACGCGTCTTTTGGAGCAAAAAATAATATAAGACGCGGTCTTATATTATATTACATTATATGAGACCTGGTCTTATAGCAAAATAAGACTGGGTCTTATATTATATTATATTACATTATATAAGACCTGGTCTTATATTATAGTAAAATAAGACCAGGTCTTATACTAATATTTGCCCCAAAAGATGCGTTAGAG
The DNA here is from genome assembly GCF_004115265.2 of Rhinolophus ferrumequinum. NCBI lineage: Eukaryota > Metazoa > Chordata > Mammalia > Chiroptera > Rhinolophidae > Rhinolophus > Rhinolophus ferrumequinum. The sequence goes on from NC_046300.1 coordinate 21,440,920, forward strand.
CTGATTGTCTGGATAGGTCTTATTTTTGGGGAAACACGGTGTGCCCAAGGTAGTACCCTAAATAGAACCTAGTTTCTGTTTGACAATGTATGTATGTTCCTATACTAAATTATACATGTACCATTATTTCTTACTTTTAACTTCTATGCTTGTTCTAGCTGAATACAATGCTACTTGCAATTTTTAAAAATCAAGGCTGTTTAAACCTTATGGAGATAGTTTTTCTGTTCTTAGTACATGCAGATATCCACACCCGCAAGCACACAGAGGCAATCCAAAGGCAAGAGGTTACATATGTGTTTTTATAAGTATGTAACTGTGTCTATCTCACAACGTGGAGGTAAATAACATAATTATAATTTGATTTTTTTCATAGTGCTTGCCGATAGACAAAAAAGTGCTACTGTCTTGACAATTACTTGCTTTTATTATATAAAGATCAAATGGGCATTTCTAGAATCTGTAGCAGTCTCTCCTTAGCTTTATTAGAGAGGATCACCACTTATGAGACAGAGTACCTCTGAGATGTTGATTATATTGTGTTTCTCAGCCTTCAAAGTTGGGAGTAAGGCCAAGGAGAACTGACCTAGACAGTTCTACACTGCTAAGTGTCTCTGCAGCCAGCTAGCTGGTCTTTCCACTTGAAACGGCAACATCTATAATATTATTTAATTAAGAAATGATGTTTGATATTACAGAATTGTACACTTAAAACCTATGTAACTTTGCTAACCATTGTCACCCCAACAAACTTTAATTTTAAAAAAAAATGGAGGAAAAAAAGGAAGTTATGTTTGAGTGCTTTTAGTAGGTCAATTCTAGCTTTCAATTTTACTATTGCAGTTTATACTGTTATCATGTTTCCAATAAGCAAGAAGGTAGTTACAGCTATACTGTGCAGGCATTTGGATGATCCTAATCACAGATTAGAGAGAGATAATTTAGGGACTGATGTCAAACATGTTTCATTTGTATTTCAAGTCCTAACTCTCAGTTATAAGAAAAAAACTGCAAAAGAATTTCCTAATCAAACTTCTAACATAATGTATCAGATACAGTAACAAGAAACAAATCCATTTCATGAATTAAGTTATTGAACTTCAAAAATTCCATTAGAAAATACAAACTCTCTGTTTTCAAAATGTTTAATTTTAGATATGAAAAATGACATGGGACTACAAATACTTTCATAAGTAACCTCATAAAATGAGTGTTCATAGTCATGCATTTTAAAATATTTGTTCTTACCTGACTATTTAGTTCCTGTTCATTTTACACACACACACACACAGACACAGACACACACACACACACACACACACACGTACAGCATTTCACATTTGATCCCTAGAAAAATCCTCAATAACAAAAGGTACAAATCTCAAGAGTGATTTGCACATTTGCAAAGATATTAAATGTATTAGTTTGCTAGGGCTGCCCTAGGAAAATACCACAGACTGGGTGGCTTAAACAACAGAAATTAATTTTCTCCCAGTTTTGGAAACGAGAAGTCCAAGATCGATGTGTCAGCAGAGTTGGTTTCTTTTCAGGGCTCTCCTTGGTTTGCAGATGGCTGCCTTCTTGCCATCTTCCTCATATGGTCTTTGCTCTGTGCATTCCTGATTTTTCTTTGTGTGTCCAAATTTCTTCTTATTATTAGGACACCAGTGACATTGCATTAGGGTCCACCATAATGGCGTGTTTTAACTTTATCACCTCTTTAAAGGCCCTAACTCCAAACACAGTTCCATTCTGAGGTTAGAGCTTTAATATGTGACTTTTGGAGAAACACAATTCAGCTCCTAACAGTAAAAGATAGAGCAAGAACACAAATCTAGGTATCATGACTTGAAGGTCTCTTGTGTGTATGTGTGTGTGTGTGTTAGAATAAACCCATCACAGTCTCTCTATGAAAGCAAACAGCTTATATTCTTCATGGAGAACAGTTCAATATGAATGAAAACAATGTAACATGAGCCAGTATACCCCAGCTTTGAGAATGTTAAGTGGGAGAATTTAATATAAAATAGGAAAGGATTCTGGGAGGATTTCAGCAATGGTGTTAAGAGTTTTAGAATCTCCTGATTTCCCCACTAATACAGGTAGAGCAACTATAATAGCAAAGGCAAAACCTGGTACACATCTATAACAAAACTAAGTGCCAAGCTACCCACATGAACACCAAAACAGGCAGGTACAGACTACTGACAGTTACAAGACTCACATATTATTGGCACCTGTGTGTGTGAGAGAGCGAATAGGGTGGGAAGGGGAAGACAACCAGAGGTCTGGTGTGTTTGTGAAATAAGAACCTCAAAACCACAAGAAGTACTCTTTGGAAAGTCAAACTGAATACAGCAGCCCAAACTGTGAGGGGGACCACAACAAAATTGCAAGTGTGGGCGCAGTCTGGGTCCTGTGAACACTTAAAACTAACCAACAAAGCTCCTTTTCAGAGCAAAAGCTCACACTGAGGAGAAACTGCTGGGAGTATAATCCAAATAGAAGGGGACAGGATCAATAAGAACAAAGGGAAGAGATGGTACAAATACAAGTGGGGATACAACATCAAAAGCACCATCCATGAAAGAAAAAATGGATAAGTTGCAATTTATTAAAATTAAAAATGTCTGCTTTGGGAAAGGCACTATCAAGAGAATGAAAAGACAAGCCACAGACGGGGAAACTATATTTGCAAAAGACATCTGAGAAAAGTCTAATATCCAAAATACGCAAAGACGTCTTAAGCTCTACAATAAGAAAATGATCAACTTGATTAAGAAAAATGGCTGAAAGATCTGAAGAGACACTTCACCAAAAAAGACAAACAGATGGCAAATAAGCATATGAAAAGATGCTCCACATCATATGTCATCAAGGAAATGCAAATTAAAACAACAATGGGATATGACTACACACCTCTGAGAATGCCCAAAATCCAAAACACTGACAACACCAAATGCCAGTGAAGATGTGGAACAACAGGAACCCTCACTCATTTCTGGTAAGAATGCAAAATGGCACAGCCACTTTGGGAGAGTTTGGAAGTTTCTTACAAAACTAAACATACTCTTACTATAGGATCCAGCAATCACATTCCTTGTTATTTACCAAAAGAGTTGAAAAACGTATGTGCACACAAAAACCTGCACATAGGTGTTTTTAGCAGCTTTATTCATAATTGTCAAAACTTGGAAGCAACAAGATATCCTTCGGCAGTTAAATGGATATATAAACTGTGGTATATACAGAAAATGAAATATTATTCAGTGATTAACAGAAATGAGCTATCATGAAAATACATAGAGGAAATTTAAATGCATATTACTAAGTGAAAGAAGTCAATTTGTAAAGGCTAGATATTGCATGATTCCAACTATATGGCATTCTGGAAAAGGCAAAACTCCAGACACAGTGAAAAAAAATCTATGGTTGCCAAGGAGTAGTGGGTGAATATGTGGAACACAGGATTCTTAGGCCAGTAAAACTATGCTGTGTGATACTACAATGGTGAATACATTATATGTACAAATATGTATTCATATATATATGTATTCATATATATGTTACTATACAGTTGTCAAAACCCATGGAATGTACAACACAAAGAGTGAACCCTAATGAAAACTATGGACTGGTTTGACAACGATGGGTGAATGCTGGTTCATAGATTATAACGAACGAACCATACTGATAATGGGATGTCCATGGTAGGTGCGGTTGTGTGGGGCGGGGGAGGGAATATGTGGAAAAGCTATAAATGAAAAATCTATTCTTCAAAGTCCAGTTCAGGATAAGACAAAGTAGACAATTTTGTATATGCCTCCCACTAAGTACACCTAAACATCCTTAGTATTATATATCAAATAAACATAAGGAGATGATAAAAAGTGAAGAGAAGAAGCTAAACCAGATAGGCCTTGGGACCTATATATATCATATATCATAGGCTGGGGTGCTGAAGAAGCCAACAACCCAGAAACACCAACGGAGGCAAACAAACGGAAAGCTCGTATCAAGGCTTCATTTACTAAATAGAGAACCAGGAGAGGGACAGCCTAGAAAAATAGAAAACTGAAACAATGGCTGCTTTATCCCAGCCAAACGCCAAGGAAAACAATATGTCCCCCATGCGTACCCGCACCAGCAAAAGCCGAGAGGTGAGCCTGAACTTCAACATCCAACAGTAATGAAGCACCCTATCCCTCCTGCTCAGGTAGTGGCAGAAGGGGATTACTGGGGAGCTGGGATGTTTGACCACCTTCTAGCATTAACAAGGCCCTCTGCCCATGATGTCATGGAGGTCACCTGGGGAACAGTAACAAGATGCTCCTCCCAGTCAGCGTGGTAAGCGAGGAACCTGAACTTGTATCCCGGCCCAGCAGTAACAGGCACCACTCCTGCCCAAGGAGTCAGCAGAGGCTGAGTGGTGAACCTGGACTTCTTCTTCCACCTGGCATAACAAAGAGATATCCTCATATCCCTCCAGAGCAGCAGCAAAAGTGGCCTGCTACAACAGATTTAAACAAGATCCAAAGTGAAGAAAAATAAATAAACAGGAAGTATAGCAAGCAAATGGAAGAGATAAAGAAAATCAAATGGAAATTTTAGAACTGAAAATATAATAACCAAAATAAGAAGCTCAACAGGTAGTCTCAACAGGAAAATAAATATGACAAAGAATCAGAGAACTTAAAGACAGAACAATAGAAATGATCCAATATGAACAACAGAGAGAAAATAGACTAAAAAAGTCTATTCTGACTTCCTTTTCTCTCCTCAAAAAACAGGAACTCATTTCATATAAAAGTGTACAACGAGAAGGGATAATAGTAGAATCTAATATAAAATTATTATGATAAAAATGGCTAATATCCCTATTAAAAATGAAAGCATGCCTGAGAGGCATACCCTTAAAGAGATCAACATTGTACCTGAGATTTCAAGCTGAGCTAACAGAAATTTTTTAAATGTAGGTCAGGAAAAAATATAATTAAGAATTAGAAAAACCTAAAGAAATTAAGTGATTGTAGAAAATGAATATTTGAAGAGAGAGGTGGGAAAACTTATGAAAGAATTTTTAAATTTTTCAATAAAGACTAAACTGGAAAAAACACAAAAGACAATAAGCTCAATTGGTAGTACCTTCAGAAAAATAAAAGATGGAAAGGGAAAAATATTTAAATTTTAAAGATGAAAAGAGTTGAAGAAAAAGTAGTACCAAAGATAGTCAAAGAAGATCTCCCGTAAATCATATAGGAGTCCCAATATAAGTAGGAGTCCCAAAATAAGAAAATCAAAGCAACGAAACAGAAAAACTGCTTATAACTTTTAGAAACTTCATTGAAATAAAGAAGACTTGAAACTATATACATATTGAAAATACATATTGCATACTTGGGAAAATCAAATCAGAATGGGAAATATTTTGCTATACAATAGTAAATGTACAAAAATTAAATATATATATATTTTAGGCTTCTAGACAACAATTACAGAATACACATTCTTTTCAAGATAGGCCATTCTGGGCCATCAAATAAGATTCAATGAAACTGACTACAATAGATTTGAAGTAGAACTCAATTATCAATAAGACATTTTAAAATCCCCAATATTTGGTAATATAAAAACATACTTCTAATACCTCATTTCAAAGAAGAAATCACAAAGAAAATTATTACTCATTTCAAACTGGTAATAAAACACAACATATTAAAATTTGTGAGATACAGAAATGTATAGATTTAATTGCCTATAACAGGAGGATAAAAGATTTGAATCAGTTACCTAAGTTTCCAAATTGAGAAACTAGAAAAAGAAGTAAACCCAAAGAAATCAGGAAAAGAATAATGATGAGATCAGAAAACAATAAAAAATTAGACAATAGAGAAAAAGTTGATTCTTTGAAGTTTTAAAAATTCATAAACAAAGCAAGACTATACCTCAATAATTTAATATAAAACAAGAACAAAAAACTTACTTTGGCCAATTCTGTAATTTTACCAAAACCAGGCTTCCAAGAGGTAGCTGTGAATAGACAATCTTAAATCCACTTTGATGAAGCTGAGACTCCTCAGGAAAGTCTTCTTCAGAAATAGAGCACTTATTATATCTTGAATCAGTGTTCATGATGCAATACCATGGTTCATTGTGGTCAATTCTGGCTGCATCCTCACTTGTCAACAATCTCCATTTCAAACAACTTTCATTGTCACATTGAACCCACACTTTGTTTACATACATGTTGTTTTCCACTGAAGAAGCCATTGCAGTGTTATAATATTCTAGGATTATCTTTTTATCCAACTTATTTCTTTTTCCATAAATGCTTTTACATCTGGAAAATAAAGGGAAAATAAAAAAAAATAAGGATTCAAGAGTATAACTTATTCATTTTGCTTAAATAAAACATTATGTCTGCTAATTAGTAACTCCCCATTTCGTTCTTCTCCTTGCCTCTGGAAAGTACCATTTCATTCTGAGTCTATAAATTAGATGATTTTTAGATACCACACATAAATGGAATCATGCAGTATTTGTCTTTCTGTGACTGGCTTATTTCACTTAGCAAAATGTCCTCCAGGTTCATCTGTGTTGTCACATATCGCAGAATTTCCTTCTTATTTAAGTCTGTAAAATATCCCTTTGTATGTTTTCTTTATCCATTCATCCATCGACAGACACTTAGGTTGTTTCCATATCTTGGCTATTGTGAATAGTGCCGCTAGTATGTCTTTGAGATCCTGATTTCAATTCTCTTGGATAATTACCCACAGGTGGGATCGATGGATCGTATGGTATTTCTATTTTTTTTTAGAAATGCCCATACTGTTTTTTACAGCAGCTGCATCCTTTTGTATTCCCAACAGTGTACAAGGTTCCAATTTCTCCATATCCTCACCATGATTATCTTTTAATTTTTTGATAATAGCCATCTTAACAGGTATAAGGTAATATCTAATTATGGTTTTGATGTACATTTCTCTGATGAATAGTGATGTTAAGGATCTTTTCATGTATCTGCTGGCCACGTACAAGTCTTCTTTGGAAAACAGACTGCTCAGCTCCTCTGCCCACTTTTCAATTTGATTATTTGGTTTTTTGCTATTAGTTGTAAGAAATCCTTATGCATTTTGGATACTAACCCTATATTGGATATATAGTTTACAAATATTTTCTCCATTCTATAGGCTGCCTTTTCGTTTTGTTGATTGTTTCCTTTGCTGTGCAGAAATGGTTCAGTTTGATGCATTCCTACTAGACTACTTCTGGTTTTGTTGCCTGTGCTATTGATGTCAGATTCAAAAATTCATTGAAAGACCAATCTCAAGGAACTTTTCCCGTGTGCTTTCTTCTAGCAGTTTAAAGTTTCGGATCTGACATTTAAGTTTTTAATCCATTTGGAGTTGATTTTTTGTGTATAGTGTAAGATAAGGATCCAATTTTGCTCTTTTTCATGTGGATATCCAGTTTTCCAATCCCATTTATTGAAGAGACTGTATTTTTCCCACATGTATTCTTGGTGCCTTTGTAGAAAATTAGCTGATCATATATATATGTGGGCTTATTTTTGGGATATCTGTTCTGTTCCACTGATCTGTGTCTATTTTTATGCCAATACCATACTGTCTTGATTAATATAGTTTTGTAATATAGTTTAAAATCAGGAAGTAAAATGCCTCCAACATTGCTCTCCTTGCTCAAGATTGCATTAGCTGTTCAGGGACTTTTATGTTCCACGCACATTTTAGGATTTTTTCTTTTTTTTCAATTTCTGTAAAAAAAAAAAAAAAGAAAAGAAAAAGAAAGAAAGAAAAAGCCATTGGAATTTTCATAGAGATTACATTGAAACTGTAGATTGCTTTGGGTGGTATGGACATTTTAATTATTGGGTATTCCAATCCATGAACATGGAATATCTTTCCATTTATTTGCATCTTTAATTTCTTTCATCAAGGTTTTATAGTTTTCAGTGTACAAATCTTTCACCTCCTTAGTTAAGTTTATTCCTAAGCATTTTATTCTTTTTGATGCAATTGTAAATGGAACTGTTTCCTTAATTTCTTTTTCAGATAGTTCCTTGTTGATGTATAGAAATACAACTGTTTTTGTTTGTGGATTTTGTATCCAGCAACTTTACTGAGTTCATTTATTAGTTTTAGCAATTTTCTGGTGGAGTCTAGCATTTTCCATATATGAGATCATATATTCTGCAGAGACAATTTTACTTCTTCCCTTCTGATATGGATGCCTTTTTTTTCTTTTTCTTGCCTAACTGCTTTGGCTAGGACTTCAAAGACTATGTATGTTGAATGAAAGCAGTAAGTGCCAATTTTGTTTATCTTTTCAAAAAACCAACTCTTAGTTTCATTGATCTTTCTTATTATCTTTCTACTCTCTTATTTATTTCTGCTCTGATCTTTGTTATTTCTTCCGTCTACTAAATTCAAGCTTAGTAATTCCTCTTTTTCCAATTCCTTCTGGTGTAATATTAGATTGTTTGAGAAGTTTCTTTTTACTTAATTTTGACAATTACCACTATAATCTTCCCTCTTAGAACTGATTTTGTAAAAATACCACAATTTTAGTATGTTATGTTTCCACTTTCATTTGTTTCAAGGTACTTTTTGATTTCTTCTCCAACTCACTGGTTAGTCAGGAGCTTGTTGTTTAATCTCAACATATTTGTGAATTTTCCAGTTTTTCTCCTGCTATTTATTTCTGGTTTCATATCATTGTGGTTAGAAAAGATGCTTGATATGGTTTCAATCTTCTTTGCTTTTGTGGCCTCACATATGATCTACCCTGGAGAATGCTGCATGTACACTTGAGAAGAATATGTATTCTACTGCTGTAGGACAGATGTTCTGTATGTGTCTGTTACATTCTTTTCATCTAAAGCACAGTTTAAGTCCAGTGTTTCCTTACTGATTTCGTCTAAATGATATATCCATTTTTGAAAGTGGGTACTGAAATCCCCTATTATTATATTGCTGTCCATTACTTCCTTCAGATCTGTTAATATTTGCCTTATTCATTTAGATGCTCCAATACTAATGGCATAAATATTTTCATCAATTCCTCCAGATAAATTGACCACTTTATCAGTATATAATAACCTTCTTTGTATTTTTTTCAGTTTTTTACTTAAATTCTGTTTTGTCTGGTATAAGTATAGCAACAACTGCTCTCTTTGGTTTCCATTTACATGGAATACCTTTTTCCATCCCATCCCTTAACTTTCAGTTTATAGTTGTAGAACTAGTACATTTACATGTAATTTCTGATAGGAAAAGGCTTACTATTGCTCTTCTGTTAATTCTTTTCTGGATGTTTTGTGAGCCTTTTGTTTCTATCTTTCTCTCTTGCTCTCATCCTCTGTGATTTGATGATTTTCTGTAGTGCTATGGTTTGATTCCTTTCTCATCTTTTGTGTATCTACTATAGATTTTTGCTTTGTAGTTTCCATGAGGCTTACATAAAGCATTCTATAGTTATAGTAGTCCATATTAAGCTGATAACTTCAATAGCATACAAAAGCTCTACATGGTGATTCCCTGCTCCCCCACCCCACACACTCACTTTTGGTTTTTGATCTCATAATTTACATATTTTTATATCGTGTATCCATTAAAAATTTTTTGTAGCTAGTCATTTTTAATAGTTTTAACATATAATCTTTTAAGATTTATACTAGAGTTATATGTGGTTTACACACCACCATCACATATTAGAGTATTTGTAATTTGACTTTATATTTACCTTTACCAGTAATTTTATACCTTCATGTTTTCATATCACTAATTAGCATTCTTTCATTTAAGCTTGAAGAACTTCTTTTGGCATTTCTTGTAAGCCAAGTCTATTGGTGATGGATTCATTCAGCTTTTGTTTGTACAGGAATGGCTTTACCTCTCCTTCAATTCTGAAGGACAACTTTGCCAGGTAAAGTATTCTTGGTTGGCAGTTATTTTCTTTCAGAACTAGATATATCATCCCATTCCCTGGATTATAAGGTTTCTGTTGAAAAATGGGCTTATGTCTTATAGGGGTTCCCTTATATGTAACAAGTTGTTTTTCTCTTACTCCTTTCAGTTCTCTGTCTTTAACTTTTGACAATTTGATTATAATATGTCCTGATGTGGGTCTTGTTGGATTATCTTCTTTAGTGCTTTTTAGGCTTCCTGGATCTGGATATCTATTTCTTTCCCAGGTTTTGGAAGTTTTCAGCCATAATTACATTGAATAATGTTTCTATGTCTTTCTCTCTTCTCTTTCTGGGACTCTTACAATGAGCTCATTCATCTACTTGATGGTGTCCCATAAGACCTTTAAGCTATGTTTTTTCATTTTTTTCTTTTTGTTCCTCTGATTGATTTCCACTGTCTTCAAGTTCTTTGATCCTTCATTCTGTTGATCTATTTTTAAAGCCTTCTATTGACTTTTCAATTCATTTGTGTTTTTCAACTCTGATTTCTTTTTAGTACTTTTTTAAAAAATATATTCTTTCTGTTGAAATTCTCACTTTGTTCATGCATTGCTATCTTGGCCTCTGTGAGCATCTTTATGACATTCATTTTAGTTATCTGACAGGCAAATCACTTAATCTCCATCAGTTTTTATCACTCGAGTGAGCTGGGGAGAAGGTATGGGAAGTTCCTGCATGCCATGATGTTTAGTGTCCTGTGAGACTACAAATTACATTACCCATCACTCTCAGATTCAGGCTAATTAGAAGGGCATTGGGCAGCAACTGGAAAAGTACATCGTCAAAGCCCTTCCAGGGAGAAACTGGGAGCCTTGTGTTTTTGCCTGCTCCATCTGTGCTGAGGCTGGAGTAGGGGTGTGGGGGTGGGTAGCAGTGGAAAGTAATCACACATCTTAAAAATCGCCACTTTGTATTCTGTGGTGAAGGGGAACTTGCAAGTGCTGAGCCCTTATGGCTCTCTGATGTGTGTCATTTGGAAGCCAGTCCTTCAAGTGGCAGCCATAAAAGTTGGGGTGCTAGAAGTGTGGGCAAACTCCTTTCAGGGAGAAACTGGATACATGCTTTTATCATTGGAGTGAATGAGAGGGGAGAAGATGAGGGAGGAGCCCAGGCAACTTCCAGATGCAGGCTAATTAGACACCTGACCCTTGGACCACAACTAGAAATGCATGCAGTCAAACCCTTTCCAGGGAGACACTGGTATCCTTGTGTTTTTGCCTGCTCCCTCTGTGCTGAGCCCAGGGGTATAGCCATGGCAAGTGCTCACATTTCAGTATAAAACCATGTCTTTGTTTAATGTGGTCCTGGGGTACTAACAAATGCTAAGCCCTATCCACTGTCCGAGCCAGGTGATTTGGGAGCCAGTCCCTTGGGTAGCAGCCATAAAAGCTGGGGACCTAAATGTGTGGTCTAAACCCTTTTTCCTCAGGGAGAAGGTGGCAATTGGAGGTTCCCTCCAATGATAAGGTGCTATACCAGTGGTTTATGGCATGAGTGTGTTTCAGTTTTTTTCTACTGGCTTTAATGTGGGTATTTTCTCAGTAACCTAACGTGTAGGAGTCACTCAACTAGTTTTTGTATTTCTCTCCAAGGGAATTGATTTGCATGTAGCTGTTTATTCAGTGCATCTGTGGGATTAAGGAAAGTTCAGAGTCTCCTATTCTATCATCTTGCTGACAACCTTTTTATTTTGTTTTCTTTATTTTTACATTAACTCCAGAAAAAAATTAAACAGTAGTAATAGCACACATCTTTACTTTGTGACTTTAACAATATTGAAGTATAAATCTGGTCATCAAAAATGGAAGAAATTAAAGTTATTTTTGTCAAGGCATTCCTCTAGGTGTATGTTCTAGGAAACCATCATCCATCCTACACGAGTCTCCACAAATAGCTGTGAACAAAGTAGTAGGAGAAGGACATGACATTAACTGCTAAGTTAAGGTCTATGACCCTAAAAGTCAAATATAAAGAGAGATGCAAAAGATTCTAAGTCTAAGGCAGAAATTAGGTGTCTGTATGAACAACTAAGCTGAGGGTAAGAAGTTGGGGTACAGTTCTAGAAACAATGATATTATTCATTACAAGTTCATTCAAAGATATTCTATTTATATTTACTTTTATTTAATCAATAAGAAAATAATACCCTTATTCATATTTAATATCAAGTTGATACTAGAATCCTCACTCAGATCACACATAAGCAGGTCATATGTCCTGAGCAGGATGTGAGGCCTCCTGATAGAAAGGTCGGAGGTACCACAACTCAGTGTTTCATGGAGATACTCATTAGTTATCCATTCACCTTTACCATAGTGCAACGTTTTGGAGTTATATCTACCTAGTTAAACAGGTTTATAGGTTATATTATTAGATAACGTAATCGTCACAAAATGGAGCATCTTTAAAATATTTCTACAAAGAAACAGCATATTGAAGAGGATACTAATAATGCAAATAAAGTGTAATGTACATGTAAAAGCAGATAATTTTGTCTTTATTTCAACTGCCTAGAATTTTGTTCATCTTACAACCATTGGACTGCCATAAAGGAGAAAGCATTGTAAGTTTATGGAACCACATCAATGGAAAGCTTAGGAAAGTCCATTATGATAGCCTATTATAAATGTTAAGGGGATTAAAAGATTACTTTTAAGTGGTAGATAAAGTTTTCAGATTTTCTTAGGAAGTTGGGTTTCACAGTGGATAATACTGATAAAATAAATTAACATGAAGAAAATGTCATTATTACTTAAATAGTGATACTCATTTTCAATTGCATCTAACTTAAACCACTTGGTATTTTAGATTCGACACAGTTTATCCAGCCTAATAGAATTTATAATACAAATTATAGAATACTTCTTTTCAAATCACATTCTCATTATTTCTATTACATTTTTTCCAACAGGTCCCTCTCACTTTGTTGGTTTTCAAAATCACTGCCACATTCAGAAGATACAAATGAAGAAGAGAAAGAGAATGGGGTCAGAAGAGTGCTCGAGTCTTTGTAGGGGTCTCTATAAAATCATTCCTAAGGAGTCCTCACTTTAGTGTGTAAGGTATCATATTGATAAATACAAAGCCATGGTAAGCACAACACTTCCTTTTCTTTACTTCTGTTTTTAATTTTTTATTCCGTTACTTAGCTAACATTGAACTAGAGAATTCAGAGAAAATTTTAAAGTTAAATTTTAGAAAATGGAAAACAGAATGACTATTCAAAATTACACAGCTATAAGTTCAGGCTTAGTTTATTTATTCATTCAAGGCAGTAGTTTTAAATGGTTACAGGCACTCAATTTTCTGTCTGATAGTCTGACGGCTCTACCACTTTTTACTAAGCAAATTAGTTAATTACTCTAAGCTCTGTTCCCTTAATGGGAATAGTAAGAGTACTACTCTCTCTCTCTAGGTCTCTTTCATAAAGGCAATAATCCCATCCTGAAGGCTTTGCCTTTATGACTTAATCACTTCACAAAGGCCCCACTTCCTAATGCCATCACATTGGGAGTTAGGTTTTAATATGAATTTGCGGAAAAGCAAATATTCAGTCTATAGCATTCCACCCGTTCCCCGCAAATTCATGTCTCTCTAACATGAAAAATACATTCATTCTATCCCAATACTCCCCAGAAGTCTTAACTCCTTCCAAACTCAAAAATATAACTCAAAAATATAAAGTCCAAAGTCTCATCTAAGTATTATTTATCCCAGATAAGAGAAAGCTAAAGGAGTTCGTTATCACCAAACCTGTATGACAAGGAATCTTAGAGGGATTTAAGATGAAAAAAAGTAAAAGAAAGATAAAAAATATGAAAAATGACAATATCTATATATCTATCAACAATTACTTTAGATGTAAATGGATTAAATGCTCCAATCAAAAACTAAGGTGGCTGAATGGCTAGAAAAACAAGATCCTTACATAGGCTGCCTACAAGACACTCACTTCAGATTGAAAGATACACACAGACTGAAAGTTAAGGGATGGGAAAAGATATCTCATGAAAATGGCAACAAACAAACAAAAAAATATGGGGCAACAATATTTATACCAGACAAAACAGAGTTTAAAACAAAGGCTATAACAAGAGACAAAGAATGACCCAGTAACCCCACTTCTGGGTATTTACCTAAAGAAACCCAAACACTACTTTGAGGGGACGTGTGCATCCATATGTTTATTGCAGCATTGTTTACAATGGCCAAGATATGGAAACAACCTAAGTGCCCATCACTAGACTAATGAATAAAAAGGAGGTGGTACCTATATGTACGTATGGGGTCAGATGGGTATTAGGCTTACTGGGTGATCACTTCACAAGTTATATAAACGTTTAATCACTATTTTGTACACTTAAAACTAATATAATATTGCATGTCAACTGTAATTGAAAATTTTAAATTTCATTATTAAATATTATCTAAATCAGATATGGGTGAGACCTAAGATAGGACCCATCATGAGGCAAATTCCTCTTCAGTTGTGAACCCCTTGAAATCAAACATGTCTCCAAAATACAATGATGGGACAGACATACAATTAAACATTCCCTTTCCAAAGAGAGAAATAGGAAAGGAGTGATAGATCCCAGGCAAGACTAAAACCTTAAGGCTGGAGAATAACCTTCTTAGGCTCTATGCTCTGTTCTCCAAACACCCTAGGGCTGTGGTCCCGCCTTCCAGACCCACTAAGGTGGAGGTCCCACTCCCAGAGTTTTGTCAGGTAGAGGCTGGGCTCCCAAGGCTATAGGTGGCTTTTCCCCCATCGCTTTGGGCAGCCCACCTTCATGGCTTTGCTTGGCACAGCCCACACTGCAGCTCTCAGGAGTCAGTCATGTGCCTACAGCTCACCTGGGCTGGAATCACCTGCGGGTGGCTCTACTGGCCTGGGATAATAAGGGCAGCAGCCCCAGCCCACAGCTCCACTGCGCCATGCCCTAGTGAGGGCTCTCTGTGGGACACTTCCCTGTAGGGATTCTCTGCTTGTGTTTTATGACAGGAAATCTAGGTGGCAGTAGTCTCCCTCTTATGGCTTGTGCACTCTGTGTCCTAGCAGAGACAGCACCACCTGAACGGCAGCAAAGTCTGTGCCCTCTGGAGGGGTGGCTCCTACAGCCTGCTCCACTGGGACCTGCTAGAGCCTCCCCTGGGGCAATCAAGGAGTTCCCCATTAATGCAGGGGGTAGAAGGCTTGAGACAAGGCAGGGCAGTATGTGCCAGGGTGCCACAAGCGCCTGTGGCCCCTCCTTTGAAGTCATTTGGCTCTCCTGGTTTCTGCACTCTGGGTCTGTAATGGGGTGAGAGCCCTGATTTCTCTGCATTACCTTCTTCTTGTATCTTGAACAATAGTGCCTGGCTTCAGTTTAGATGGCTGACTAATCTCCTTATGAAATAATTGTGTGGCCACACCTTTCATGTATTCTCTTAAACAGTTCCTTCATTCTTTTCAACATGGATAGGCTGAGAATTTTCCAAATCATTTACGTTCTGCTTCTTTTCTGATGGACAATTCCATCTTTACACATCTTTTCTCTCTTCATGCATTTTTCTATAAGCAGTCAACAGAAGCTAAGGTGTACCTTCAACAATCTTTTTAGATTAATTTCCTCAGGCAAATATCCAATTCCACTGCTCACAAGTTCTACCTTCCATGAAAACACCAGACACGAACTCAATTCAGCCAAGTTCTTTGTCCCTTTATAACAAGGATCACCTTTCCTCCATTGTCCAATAACATCTTCCTCATGTCCATGTGAGACCTCATCAGAATGGCCTTTACCATCCATATTTCTACCAACATTCTTTTCAAAATCACTCAGGTGTTCTCTAAGAAGATTGAAGCTTTCTCTGTAGAGCTTTCATCTTTTCCTTCTGTGCCCTGACTAGAATCGCCCTTCAGGGTCCAGTCACGGTATTTGTAGGTTTTTTCCTAGCATGCCTCTCCAAACTCTTCCAGCCTCTTCTCATTACCCACTTCCAAAGCCGTTCCCACATTTAGGTAATTATTACAGCAACCCCTCCACTTCTCAGTACCAATTTCTGTCTTAATCCATTTGGGCTGCTGTAACAAAAGACCATAGACTAGGTGACTCATAAACAACAGAAATTTATTTATCACATGCCTTGAGGCTAGGTAGTCTCAGATCAAGGCCACGGCAGATTTGGTGGGTCGTGCAAGCCCGCTCCCTGGTTCATAGATGACTGCCTTTTTGTGGTAACCTCATTTGGCAGAAGGGGCAAGGTATCTCACTGAGGTCTCTTTTATGAGGGAATTAATTCCATTCGTGAGGGCCCAAATAGCATCCTAATAGCATCACATTTCAAGGGGACACAAACATTCGATGTACAGCAATAATCAATAAAACATATGCTGGTTTTGGAAAGGAGAGGAAGATTCCTAGTGATAAGGGAAGGAGGAAAGTGGCAGAGGAATCTTAGATTTCCATTTTGGGCAAATGAATGAACAGTGGAGTTAGTGTCCACCTAGGGGACAAAAATATGGAGAAAGTTTGAGGTTTGGGAAACAGGAACAATGTGTTCATTTTGGTCTTGAGTTCAAGATTCCTGTGAGTCTGCTATTAAATAGGCAATTTGAAATATGGCTCTCTTCCTCTAAAGAAAAGGTCTACAGTCATAAAATAGAAAGGGTGTAAACTCGCTGCCAGAAATCCTAGGCATCTACTCACTCTTAAATGCCTGACCATCTGGCTTTTACCAAAGGTTTCTTTTAAAGGAGTCCAAAGATTTTCTAGTCACCTAGTGCAAAAACTAAACCGTTCTTAAACCTCTAATGACTACTGATTCCTGTACTAGTTTCTTTCTCCCTCTAGTCTCTAAATGTAGGCCTTTCCAAAGGTTCTGTCTTCAAATTTCTCTTTCTACATTTTCTTCCTTAGGGATTTCACTCAAATAGCTTCAACACCGTCTTCCGTATAAATAGCTTCCTCACCTCCATCTCAAGTCTCACCTTCACATTGACATTCCATATAATTTTGACACTATCACCTGTGTTCCTCAAGCATCCAGCACTTGGGCCAAACTGAGTTGCCTTCCAAACCTAGGCTCAACTTTGAAACTGCGTGCTTCCTGACCAGTCCATTTAAATAGTTATTTTGCTAAATCTTAAAAAATTAAAAAGGTTCCTGTGTGTGTTCCCACCCTTTCAAGTTTACTGTTACAAACCCAGCTCAGTTCCTCATTACTTCACTTAGACTGCTGATAATAGTCTACCAACCAGTCAGTTTACTTTCTGTCTCTCCCCAGAGTTAATTCTTTCAATTCATTGATAACAGGCTACTCTATAAACTCTTGATAATTGATACACTCTTGTTTAATATATATATACATATCTTGTTTAATATATATATGTATATATATATATACATATAAAATGTTCCTTTGCTAAAATAATAGTAAATGAGGTCCTCATTTAAGAGTATGGGTTTTATTACCAGTCAGACCTGTAATAAGAACATCTACTTAATGTTCCTTGGGCAACATTCCTTAATCTACTTAATGTTCCTTGGGTATGACCTTGGGCAAATCATTTAATATCTTTCCATTTGCAAAGTGGGAATAATACTAGCACCTATCTCATAGTATTCTGAAAGTTCAATAAAATAATGCATGCAGGGTATGAAGAAGCACAGCACAAAATAAGTGCTCATTAAATGGCTGCCAGCATGACTTTCCTCTATTAGTCTTTCAAACTGCATCAACTTACATTATTTGATATTTCCCAAATATATCCAATGAATTCTGTCTGTATTATCTTTGCACGTTATCGTCTTTACTCTATCATAATCTGTAAATTGCCTATTTTCAAGACCACTTCAAATACCATCTTTTTAAAAAAGTCTTTCTGGATATCCCCAATCAGCTGCAATTACTCCCTGCTTGATCTTCATGTACTCGTAACTTCTGGTATTCATAACATTCTGCTTCATATTATAGTGATGTGTATGGCCTACTTCCTACCACTAAACTGTAACCTCTCTGAAGGCAGAGACATTATTTTTGTATCTCCAGCAATGAATGGGCTGATGATAGAAACACTGTTCTCTGTGTGCTGATCCCAAAATGCCCAGAAACTCCTTTACATGCAGGAATTTTTTATATCACTTCCCTAATTTTGCTCAATTTCTGCTATATTTCTGCAGAGCATCTGGAACTGGCTAAATATTCTAACAGATGGGAAGAGATTAGTGAGCAATTTGTTATTTGTAACAATACATTACAATGCATTACTAGTTAAATTGAATTTATTAAAGAAACCACCAAGGTCTGTAGAATTCCACTAAACAGTTCTAAACAACTTAATACAGTACAATCATTATTGGCATTTGTAGCATTAAAGTGAACTTCATGAGCTAAAGGAAAGAAAAGTAAGAAAACTCCATATGGATTTTGTATGACTTCTCCAAATATTTTTTATATTTCATGAATGTAATTTTAGAATGTTTTAGCTGAGTCTGAAAAAATACAAAATAAGATCAATTCATCTTGAATTGAAATATTACAGTTCCACTGTTCAACAGAACAAAGGTCTTTAAAATGGAGTACAGCCAATATGAATTCTCGTGACACATCAATTTTTATTACAATGTATATACATTTTGTGACTGATGTATCCTAGATGGTAAAATGACAACATACCCAAGGAGTTCTGAACAATATCAGAATTTAATGAGATAGTGTGAATAAATACATACAGTAGAGGAATGAAGATAAATGGCTACTTATAATGGAAATTTTTGTTTGTATGTGAATGATAAAAATGATTGTTCTTCCAAACAACAAAAAAAAACCCCATCATTATTCTTTTGCTCTCCAACACTGTGGTTATACGAAGTTTATCCAGTTTTATCCACAGGCTATCCCAGATGATACTACTCTTCTGAGTTTGAAAAAAAAATAATGGTATCTGTGTCACTGTCTTCAGAGTTGGGGCATGTCAGCATTATAATTTCAATTTTTATCACTTCTATTTTCTAGATAATGTCTGACTTGTAACCAATGATTATAAGACTGCAATACTAAACTGGCCTATTTTCAAAGAGAACTTGAAGTGATTAATAAGTTAATTTATGGATTAAAATTTCATAATATTCAAGAGACAGTAGAAAAAGATCAGGACTTGGAGTAAAAAGTGTAGTTTCTAACCTCGGTCATGCAACCTTTAGCTGTGTAACCTTAAGAGAACCTCAGTGTTCTCATCTGTAAAGTAAGGAGAGTAGGGCTAGATGATCTCTAAAAAGTCCTGCTTTATAGTGTTTCATGGTTTATCCATTCTGTTCTTCCTCAAAAATCCTTGAGTCCCCCTGCTAGATTCTCAGCTCCTCTATGTTCTTTCAGCTATGTGTCGGAGTCCAAATTTCACCATCCACCTTTTTATAACATCTGTGTTATTAAGTCTTGCCAGCTCTGAAAACTTGCTAAACTTTATTTGCTTTGCAGTATGTGCTGGTTTTCAGTATTTATTCTGTCTTCAGTTCATATGTAATCTTCCTTAAGTAGGCAATCGTATTAGTCTAAAAGGTGTATTTCTTGTCAGTCATTAACATCCAGCACTTTCCATCACCTTCAATCCCCATCTGGAACCTTTAGTCCGCTATCTTCCAACATCGCTCATGAAAGATGCTTTTATCACAATCTTCAGGACAATTAAAGACATAAACTCCCTTTGTCAAATGTTAAGAGATTGTTATAGACTGTTTCACTGACCGCCCCCCCCCCCCGCCGCCGACCTAACAGGCCCAATATATCAGCTCTGAAATCAGAAAGTCTAAGATTCTGAAATCAGAATCTTCCAATTACTAGTTGTATAACTTTGGGAAAGTCATTCAAACTCTTATAATTTTAATTTTATCTGCAATATTATTATTTCATAGAGAGGTTGTAAAGATTAATTTAAAAAAAAAGTAAATGTAATGGAGAACAGTGACAGGAATAAAAATGCTTTTGTACTAGGGACAGTCAAGTTTGAAAGTTTTCCCAGTACTCCCAGAAAGGGAATTTTTTTTCCTTATTCTTAGGAAGATTCCATAAAGAAAAAGAAAAACCAAAATACAGAGAAGAGAGAGAATGTCTGTAGTAGCAAAAGGGGACAGGGGTTTCACTGGGATGAATCTGAGTAAGTTGCATATCAATCTAGATAAGGTTAAATCAATGTAACATTTACAATTTTAAAATGGTAAAAAATTATTTCACATTCTCATACACCACTGACAGTGTGAATTGGGGGAAATTTTGGGAGGGAAATTTTGCAGTATGTAACAAGGGCCTTTAAAATGTACCCACATGGTAACACTATTTCATCAAATACTGTTAGTTAAGTTGTGTGTAATTTAATATCTGTGGATCTTACCCTTAAGATATTAAGTTATTAATATCAGTTAAATTCCTGATTTTGACAACTACATTATAGTCACATAATAAAAACAATTCCTTGTTTTTGGAAATACACACTGAAGTATCAAGTGGTAGAGAGAGCTTATGTCTGCAACTTAATCTTGGTAAAGATTCTATTCTTTGCTCTGTGTGGTCAACCCCTCTGGCACCAGCAAGCTGCACCAGGAATGTAAGTTGCCATCCCCATGGCGGCCTGTGAATTGGCGAATGGAGGACATTAGGTGGGTGTGAAGTAAAGTTTAGCAAAATTAACCAATTTTATGTGTCAATTTGGCTGGGTCAGAGTACATAAATATTTGGTCAAATATTATTCTGGATATTTCTGTAAAGCTGTTTTTTTGGATTAGATTAACATTTAATTGGTGGGCTTTGAGTAAAGCAGATTACTTTCTATAATGTGGGTGGGCCTTAATAGAAGAAAGACTGACTCCCCCAAGCAAGAAAAAATTTTATGTGCAGACTGCCTTTGGACTTGAAATGCAACTCCCCTTAGTCTCTGGCCTGCTGGCCTATTCCATCAGATTTTGGACCGTCAAGACTCCATAATTATGGATCCAATTCCTTAAAATATCTCTT
The DNA here is from genome assembly GCF_004115265.2 of Rhinolophus ferrumequinum. Lineage (NCBI taxonomy): Eukaryota > Metazoa > Chordata > Mammalia > Chiroptera > Rhinolophidae > Rhinolophus > Rhinolophus ferrumequinum. Next base: position 21,461,903 of record NC_046300.1, read on the forward strand.
TCTAGATAGGTAATAAATAGATAGATGATAGATAGATAGATAGACAGACAGATAGATAACCTTGTTGGTTCTGTTTCTGAGGAGAATCCTGACTTATAAAAAGGGTTCACACATATTACTCTAGATAACTGACTGAAATTTAGCAGCTTCTTTCTTAAGAACTCTTCAGGGTGTTGTCAAGTAGATTCTAGAGTTCCAAAAAGGTTAATTCTACTAGGTTAATTCTAATAGGTTAATTCTAAAGGTTAATTCAATTTAATTACTGCTTTAGTGAAAAGACAGGTTTTGTTTGTTGGTTGGTTTGTTTTTGGAGTTCCCTATTCTGTCATTTTCAGAGATATAACTACAACTTACTCTTAAATCGTTCAGTATATATGTACAGTATGTATACATACACAAACACAAAGAAATAAAGCAAATGTAATACAATGTTAACATTTCAGAAATAGGGGTGTGGTGTAACTGGGAATTCTTTCTCCTATTCTGAAACTTCTGTAAGTCAGAAATTATATCGAAATAAAACAATTTTTTAAATGTAGCTTTCTTAGAGACTGATTCAAGATGGAAGACTGAACACATGGCAGAGCCATCTCATCCCACTCTAAGTACCAGGAAATTAAGGTGGAGTATATCTCCATATCTTCTAAAATTAAAAAAAAAAAAGCAATACCCTCAGTCTCAGAAACTATAATGTATCCTTCCATGAAAGAAGATAGATGAGAACAAAGAGAAGGAAGCCACAGCCCAAAACATGCATAGAGGAAAACTCCTACAAAGACTGGAATTGGTCCAAGAGTGTGCTAAGTCTACATGTGTCAGATAACAAATATAGGAGAGATCTGGGATAACTATAAAAGCGACTGATTAAAATACTATAGCATATAGCAATCCCTCTTTGAGCCAGAAGTAAACAAGAGAGATGTCTGTCATCAGGTAAAGCAGAGATAGCTGATACTGGGATGAAGGGGTAAAACTGGGGCTTCAGAAGGCCAGCAACACCCAGGAAGAAAGGAGAGTTCTCACTACCCAGACGGAGCTACTCGCTCGCCCCATCCAGGCCATGTGTCTCACCACTCCTCTTTCCACATATGGATAAAAGCTAAACCAGATAGAGAATTTGTAAACAATCTCAAAATACATAGTTGAGCACTCAATCACAATAATGAGAGAGAAAACAAACCCAACAAAAGGAAGAATTCATTACTTATACATAGGCTTAACAAAAGAGACAGCATTTTAGAATATCTACTAACCTCAGAAAGATAAAAAAGGACATTCATTTTTTAAAAAAAAATCAACAGAATGTCACGGAAATTTAAAATTTGACCACTGAAATTTGAAACTTCAAAATAGTCAAAAATAAAAATAATGAACTCCAAGATTGAGCCAAAGGTTTTTCATAGAATGTACCCCAAACCTTAAAAATTATGTATAAGAAAAATGAATAAACTAGGAAAGAAGCAAAGAATCAATAGAGTTGGTCAATGTATTATTCAGCTTGGGCTGCCACTGAGTGGGGGTGGGGGAGGTGGGGGAGAAATGGAACATAAACTGGGTGCCTTAAACAACCAGAAACAAATTCATGCTCTCCGTTTTGGAGACTAGAAGTCCAAGATTAAGGTTCTGGCCAAATAGGTTCTGATGAGAGCTCTCTTTATGGCCTGTATGGCCACCTTCTTACTATGCCCTATCTCGTATGGCCTTTTCTGAGCGATTGCTCCAAGAAAAAGAGGGGGGTGGAGGTAAACACACCCATGTGCGCATGACAGCTTTCTGGTGTCTCTTCTAATAAGGACACGAATCCTATTTATCAGGACCCCACTTTTATGAGCTTATTTAAACTTAATTACTTCCTTAGGGGCCCCATCTCCAAATATAGCCACACTGGGGATAGGCCTTCAACATATCAATTTAGGGGTGTACACAAATATTTGGTACATAACAATCAGTAAAACCAAAAGCTGATTCTTTAAAAAGAGAAAATTCACAAATAAATCACATTAGAAATGTAACTATAGAACCTTAGAAAAATTTAAGTTGCTAGCGTATTCTTGTATATATTTAACTCAAAGGGAATTTTAAAAGCCAGAAAAGGAGAGCATAAGAAAAGGTTATGTTAACCTCACTTAGCAAAGTAGATTTTAAAAATCCTAGCTAAAGCAGATAAGGTCTGTAAAGTCAGTCAGATCTGGTAGAATAGTAAGAAAAAAATTAACCATGGCCAATTAGGCAATGAGAGATGAGAATTAATTCGTCTAAGACGGGTCCCCTGCAAGATGACCTCTCCAAAATGTGGTATCCAGCAAGGCTTCATGGAAACTGCCTAGGGCCATCATTTCTGGTCAACCACAATATTTAGACCTCAGTGCCACTTCCATTCCCCATCATGACAGCAAAGGGGTTGGTGCTAGGCAATCATGTATCCTAATGTGGCCCACTAGAGTTGCAATCCTATTACTATCTTGCAGCATCTTAAAGCGAGCTGTAACCACGAGGCTTAGATTTCAGTTGTGCTGCGACTGCCCACCAACCTTGAATGCCATTAGGCTGGAATCAAAGGCGTGCACATCATGTCACTATTATATTCAGGTCCCTGATCATGCCAAGGGAGGATCTGATGTTTCTCTAATTGTTCATGAAAAGCTCCGTAGCTCAGGGTCAAGGTCCCTCTACTGAAGTTTGTCATCGGCCTCATTAGATCGCTGTGCTGTGATTCAGTGTGAAATGAGGCAATGGAGACTGGCACACTGAGCGACAGATCCATCCCTGTGAGCTTCCTCTAGCAAGTGCTGCTCCAGCAGGGCTGACATGTATGCTGCTTGGCCACTTGCATTGTTTGTATGGCATGTACATTACAGATTAAAGAAGAAAAACCATATAATCTTAAGATTTGCCGCCCTCAAATCATATGAGAAATCCAACACTCATTTATGATTTTGATAACAAAAAATAATATTCAGTCTCAATCTAGCAACATTTACAAACATGAACTTGAGAATAACTAAACACTAATGTAAAAAAGTAGAACATAATATATATAACACTGAAGTAGAAATGTATTTGGATGTAAAACACAAAAGTCGTTAAGAATGATTGATAAACTTGAACACTTTGATATTAATTCTTCTGTGTAAATAAATCTCAAAAAAAACACAAAAAACCCATAAAATAGCAAGGAAAAATAGTTGAAAAATAGTTGAAAAGCAAGGAAGAGACAAGGATGAAATGTTTTCAATATACAGACATATGGATTAATATTCAGAATACATAAAGTAAAAAGTGAATGTACTTAGTGGAAGAGCTTCAGGAAAGCAGGGAAGCCACAAGGTTGCTTTTCTGTTTTTGTGGATTTTTTTCTTTTTTTGAAATAACACTAAATCCATTTAATATACTAATAAAAGTCTGATTATCAGTGTCTAACAACACACAATGTACAAAACAAACTTGTGATTTCAAATATATTAATACAAAGTGTATGACTATGTATAATATATTCCATGATCAGCAAGGTGGACAGGGGAAAAGAAGACTATTGTTGGGTCTAGTGAAAAATAAACAGAGATGTAAAGATGACCCATATTATAGTATATTCTACCACCAATACTAGCCAAAATGTACAAAATAAAATGCAAGTATGACTCAGGAGATAGATGATAATGGCTACAACTCTTACATCTCAAATGCTGTGGGAGAGCCCACCCAACTCACTAGTAATAATAATTTGTGCATATGATGGCATGTAGTATGTAGGTTTTTTCAAAAGGAAGAAGAATTGAATTTTAATTTTAGACTAATAACTATAAAATTATAGGATCCCCATAAAAATGTTTTCCTGCTTATTGTTCTTTATACTATCCAATTTTTTTAATCCAGTTTTAAAAACAAGCACTGAGTCACATTTTTATAAGGTAGGCAAAATGTTCTTTCCTCATTATAAAAAGTCTCTACTGGTGATGTTTTCTTCCTGAATTTTAGAAAAGTGGCAATGCGAGTACTTGGATTTGTGCTCAGATGAGAGAGGCTTTTAATAAAGATTTTAGAATTAAGGAGTTCCACATTTAGGATTCATTAATCACCTAACATCTCAAAGTTTCAAAAGCCTGACTAAAAGAAGCTACCCAAAAACCAACCCACTCAGCATTAATACACACCTTTCTTCTAGAAGAACTTTTCTTCAATATGAAATGAAAAATTAATCCTAACAGGTTAAAAGAAACCAAATGCCCACTCTACACAGGTAAATACGTCACAAAGGTCAACTGAATCCAGAGCTAGAACTGAATGCAGGTTTTCAGTGAAATCATCAGTCATATAATACAAACAACGGTCAACTATTTTACATACATGGTAAACCCTCTAAGGAATGTACCCCAAAAAGCATTAACCTTCGTTTTGTGCCCTCTTGAAGACTTGCACATTTTATTTTTCAGATAGTGTAACATTTTAAGAGATATCTTAGCTATTCTGTGGTAAAACTTTGGTACTACTTATACAGGACTCCTTATCTTAAAGACGTAAGTTTTCCCAAAGAGGAGCTTTGGTTCTCCTTTAGAAGTCACATATAACTTAAACACCTTATCAAATATTTACATAGGAGGAGGTAACACAGTATGCAACACTGGCAGACAACCAAGTTACGTCGTTGTATATTTATGAATTACTTTCTCCTCCGAGGTATTTACACTAGAAAACTTAGTCTGTCCTGATTTAATATTTCAGTAGTAAAGGTTCAAGTGATTAAACCCTTTGCAAAACCTTAATTCAAAATTGTTAACAAATACTTCCAGTGATCAGACTATGTGATTGAGTTATTACAAATGTATTATTATTAGGGAAAACAAGTATAGCTAGTCATCTTTGAAACATGCCTAAACCACTACATCTCCATATAGAAGGATACAACTATGTATGGTTTATCATACAATCAATCTGATTTCTGTCCCCTGAAATTCCCTGTTTCATTCATTAGAAGGGGATTTAAAGACTTAAGAACACTTTTAGCAGCATTCAGCTTTCCAATGAAAAACTTGTATCTTAAATAGTATGGACACCTTTTTCTGTTTTAGTAAGCTAAATACAGCACTCCCTTCAGAGTTTGTGGAAATGGAGAAAAGAAGCACCAATTCAAAACCATTCTAGAAACTGCCTGTTAGCAGAATAGCAAAAGTCAAAAACAGGAAAGCCGTTGTTATGGGCTGAATTGTATCCCCCCACACTAAACAAACAAAAAAAAATCTAAAAAAATTGTATGTTGAAGTCCTAAACCCCAGCACCTCAGAACTTAACTGTTTTTGGAGATAGGTCTTTAAAGGAGTAATTAAAATTAAGCCATTACAGTGGGTCCTAGTCCAATCGGACTGGTGTCCTTATCAGAAGAGGACATTTGGACACAGAAGCCTGCATAGGAAAGATGATGTGAAGACACAGGGAGAAGAAAACCATCTATAAGCCAAGGAGAGAGGCCTGGAACAGATCTTAGAAGGACCCAACCCTGAAGACAACATGATTTGACTTCTAGCCTCCAGAACGGTGAGAAAATAAATTTCTGTTGCTTAAACCACTTCATCTGTAGTACTTTGTTGTGACAGCCCTGGCAAATTAATATAGCCACTTTTGTCTTTCTAAAATTTAAAGAGCTTTTTGTTCCCCTTCTACATAAACCTCGGTCACCGACTCCTCGGTGGAAATGGGTAGAGGCTCTGGCTCTGCCCCGTCAGCCTCTCAGACATTGCTTCCTTATTGCTGCAGCAAGGCTTAAATAGGAGTGTGTCAAGGAGGACCTCCCCAAAATGCCTTTTATAGATCAATCCACAACATATTTTCTGCCTTTTCCAACACATGAGATTAAACAGAAAAAGATAGGTGTTTCTTTAGAACCAGAAGCCGTCTCCAGATCTGAGACATCAACTGACTGGTAACTGCAACTAGGAGACTGGGCTGGAGAAATACTGAGGTGGTACCATCGGCAACAGAATCATGAGATTGGAATTGTTCCTGCAGTTTACTGCTCTGATTGTTTCTTTGTCCTGTTTCCAGATAAAGTTTTCACTTTCTTGATTTCAATATAGTTTAAACTGGGTCTTGCCCTTGTATCTACCACATGATTCCAGGTTTCGGTATTATTTTTTATCCTGCCAGCAGCGTTTTCTATTTTTTCACAAGTAGTACTCAGCCACTGCAAATGTCTTCTGAAAAAGTCTCATCCTTCAGAAGTCCTTCATCACTCACTGCCAGTAAACTGAGAACTAGGGAACCCAGCTCGGCAAATACAGCAACCCTCTATGCTTCAGTACATCTTTGGCTTATAAAACTAAACATCTTTGCTTCCAGAAATAGTCTTCCAAAAGCAGGCATTCCACACCCAGGAACATTTCTGAGATGTGGTGTGTACACCAGGCCGTCCCCCTACCCCACGTTCAGTCCCTCCCTCCTCAACTATCTTATCTTGGAAGACTGTCTCTTGTGGTTCTCCAGAAGAATTTTTTGTTTTTAACAAAGAAACAGCACACAGCAAAGCTTCAAAAGCCTAAGAAAGTGGGAGCATCCATGGCTGTGGATGAGGTAAATGGGCCTTACAAGAATGAAGAATGCTTAGTATCTAAATGCATCCTATACCCGTGGTGGGCATATGCGTATAGGATGGGACATCAAGGCTGAAAATACAGCTTCATCTTTCTCTCCTCAGTTCATATTTCTAAGAGTTTTTATTTGTTCCTGGAGACTTAGTTGGCCAGTAGGTAAAAATGCAGACAGGGAGAAACTCAGAATGTTCTTTAGAGATGAAAAAACGTGAAGGCATTGTAAGACTAGATTTGGGAGAGATAGAAGAAAGAAGGAATGAAGTATGGAAGTGACAGGTCAATTTTTTAAATGAGTTCTGAGGAAAAGAGGCAAACAATTCCTGCATGATTTTAAACTCTGAGGAAGACAGATGGGTAAAGAGAATTTTTAGAAGTTTACTTAGTATTAAATGAAGGATTTCCTTCTCTGCCACCTCTTCAAAAGCCCTCATAAAGACTCAAATTAATATCCAATGCCTTGAAAAATAGAATTTGTGTTTTTTAATGTGACACTGAGCTAGCCTATCGGAACAGGAATAAGAAAGCTATAAATTTGAGCTATATTTGAAGGACTACCAGATGGGAATTTGGATCAATGGTAAAATATTCAACTCTACCTCAGATTAAATCATTACCCTAAAGCAAAGTGACAAATTAATCTTCACCATAACCATCCAGGGGGATGGGTACCAACCTTTCACAAGTTATGTTTCTCTAAGAATTACTTTAAGGCATAAAGAAAATGATTTCTAGGTGGGAATGCAGGGCTCATGATTAGATAAACCAGATTTAGGCAGCATTATATGATTTCACTAAATGGAGGCACTCTCTTGGGGAGTTATAGGCTGAAAAATTATTTAAATCCAGCCTTCGAAGATCACTAGTTGTTCGAGATAATGTTTTTCCTAGTCTGAAAGAGGAGGTCTGTGGTGAATATAATCAGACTGGTTTAAGGTTTCTCTCTCTTTTTACTGGCTATGATTGAAACCAGTGGAGAATGGGATATTATGCTAATGACGCTGAATATCTTTCCATGTGTTTTTTGGCCATTCATATATTTTCTTTGGAGAAATGTCTATTTCTCAAAGCAGAAATGTCCGTTGCCAATTTTTAAATTGGTTACATGCTTTTTTATTACTGACTTGTAAAATAATAAACAGGATGGTATGATAGGAAGATGTATATGTTGTGCAAGGTGAGGATATGCTCAAGGAAAGTTTATATGGAAAGAAGACATTTGAGCACAGACTTGAAAATTGAAGACACAGCCCCTAAACACCTTAAGAAAAGCAAAATGTTGGCCTATTTGAAGGACAAAAATGAGGCCAGTGTGGCAGCTAGTAAGTGCAGGGAAGATTTCTTGTCCAGATCTACTACCAAATAGAAAAAAAAAAAATCAGAGAATTAAAAATGTGTGTGTATGTATATATATATATATATATATATATATATATATATATATATATATATATCTCCAAGAGACTTGAACAGGTACTTCATGAAAGAGGCAATCCAAATGACCAATAAACATGAAAAGCTCTTCAAACTTAAATCCTTCCTTAAAGAAAATGCCCAAATTAAAGCTACCATGAGATACCACTATACTCCTACCAGCAAAACCAATGTTAAAAAGACTGACAATGCCAAGTGATGGCAAGGATATAAACAAACTAGGATTCTCATACACAGCTGGTTAGGTTACCAACTGGTATCACCACTGGCAAATTTGCTTTTCATTACTCACTAAATTTGAACATGGTCACTTCCGGGTATATACATGACATAAATATCCATATCTAAAATCTATATCTATATCTATACATATACATCTTAATAAATATGTACAAGAACATTTATGGCCAAAACTGTAAACAACTCAAATATCTATAAATTTTTCTCTAGAACAGAAAAATGAAATGTGGTATACTCAAAGAGTGCAATACTATATAGTAATAAAAATGAATTCCTGCTACATACAACTGGAGTGAATCTCAGAAACATATTCAATGAAAGAAACCAGATATAAAAAAATACACATTATGTGATTCCATTTACATAAAGTTTTATAACAAATGGAACTAATTTGTCATGTTGAGTTAGGACAGTAGTTAGCTTCGGGTCAAAGGAATATAGTAACTGAGAGGGGCCACGAAGTAGCGGCGTAGCTTCTACGGGGCTGGCAATGGTCTTGTAGAGTCCTGACAACCATGACAGGTAATAAGCAAGGGGAAGAGATTCATCCTTACCCTGAATGTGGTTATACAGTGTATATTTTGAGATAATTTGTGAGTTCATCTATAATTTTGTTTTTTTTATATATGGTATAGTTCAACATAACATATATTTTAAAATATATGTTATGTTACAATGTAAAGAATAGATTTGAGGAAAGAGAGATGATGTTTTGGCCTTGGGTGGACATAGGGCTCTAAAGAAAACTGGACTGATTCCATATATGTTTTAGAGGAAGACTGAGTAGGACTCACTGATACATTGCATACAAGGAATAAGGAAAAGGTAAGAATCAAGACTGACTACTAAATGTTCAGTCTAAGTAACTGGATCAAAGTTGGTGACATTTATGTTTCCAGAAAGACAGAAGGTTGATTGTGTTAGATGTTGCTCATTTATGTTTCCAGAAAGACAGAAGGTTGATTGTGTTAGATGTTGCTCATAACTGAATTTCTGTGACGAGGAGAGAGAAGTTGCCCTTGAATTTAAACACAGAGTCAATGATGACCTGAGAGCAACGTTAGGTTAGTGGTGGAGATGAAATCCTGATCGGAGCATAAGGAAGCGTAATTATGAAGTAAGGAAACAGAGTAAACAATTTTAGGTAAGTCTTTGAGTAGTTCCTTCCCCACCCCTCCACCCCCCCACCCCGCCCAAGAATGGGGAGGAGAGAAACGCAGAGAAAAGAGCAACCTGGAAAGCACTGTGGGATCAGAGCAAGTTATGATATATATTATACAAGTGATTGAGGAGAGGGAGCCTGGTATAAAAAAAATAAACTTAATTTATTTAATAATTTTGGCAGATTAGGCCTTAATCCATTACAACTCACCTTTCCCTCCACCCCTTAAGCCTCCCCCCCACACACACACAAACCAGAAAGCCACTTTCTAAGATATATTAGCTTGTACTACAAATGGTCAAATTTTTCTGTTCTTTAAGTTTTGCTACATTTGGGGGTAGTAGGGAGGGGAGTTTCCATTTTTTCTCTTAATTTCTTTTCCTTTCACAGCTTTATTGATATAATTCACATACGATAAAAGCCACCCACTTAAAGTGTACAGTCATTTCTTTTTATGTGCTGGGTTCCTTAATGATGTTTAAGTGTTGTCTGGTGTTTGTAACATTCAGCATAAAACACGTGTTTCGAAAATAGAACAGATATTTTCCTTCTAAATTTTATTTCAATGATCAATGTTAATATAAAAAATATTTATTGCACAAAACAAGATTAAAAAAACACACAAAGATAAACCATTTCCAATTGCTGATATTCAGGCAAGAACTCATCATAATATGAGCACTGTTTTTTTGTTTGTTTTTCACTTTAGGAATCTTTCCCTTATTCTGTATATCTTCTCTGGATATGGGAGAAAAAACCCCTACTTGTTTCAATCACTATTTGTTATCCTTCCAATTACTTGAGGCAAAAAGCATTCCTAACTAATATAGGATTGGTCTGAGCTATTGATTCTTGCAGAAAATTATGTAGTCATGCCTACAGGTTCACAGACTCCAAACTCAGATGAGCCTGTAGCGCATCTTTAAGGCTATGCTTTTTAAGTATTCTTTCTCCTTCCTTTTGCATCCTTACAGTGATTATTCAAAACCTTTATAAATCTCAGACCATCTTCCTCATTCTCAAAAGATAAACTTTCCTCCTACATGACAAGAAAATCTCCATTACTTCTCATGTCACTACCTAAATTAAAAGCTTATCTAAAGCTGTTCACACTTATTTGCCGCAGTTTCAGACCTTGATTCTATTTTCTGTGTTCTAAATATTAATACTTCTTGCAGGTCTGCTATGAGCCAGTCATAATGTCAGGGCAAAGACAGCATCCCTCTCCTCAAGTAATGGTAAGTACTATTAAGAGACAAATAGGAAACACTATGGAAGCATCTCAGGCACGCCCGAGACTTCAGGCAGGGGATGTCAGGTACTTGGGAGAGATGATGTCTAAGTCAACCTGAAAAATGACAAGTAGGGGTCAACGCCCCTAACTGTGCACCCCAGTCGTCTCTACTCCCTCTACATTCTACTCAACACATTGTATAATAGTTTATTTAATGAACTCCTCTACAAGACAGGAAAATGCATTGAGGGAAAGGTTCATATCTATCTTATTAACTACTATATCCCTAGCATTTAAAAATATTTGCCAAAGGGAAGCATTGAATGAATATTTATAACATTATGAAATAATGGAAATGAGCTTCAGAGTTAGACTGACCTAGGCAGAGTTGATATTCAAAATATGTAACAATCAGGATAGCTATGAATATCCACTGAATATCTGTTGCTCTAGATTTAAATTCTGGCTCAATTTCCTACAAGATTTTTAAATGAAGGCAAGTCAGTTAAATGATCTCAACATCACTTTATCATACATGTTGATGGTAATAACATTTAATTCATAGGATGGATTTAATGATTAAACGAAAAAAACCCATTTCAGTGCCTGGTACACTAAAGACATATAACAAATGTTTGATTTCCTTCCTAAACTGCTTTTAAGTGAGTTATATTTGTAGTTAGATAAGAAAATTAAAATATGCAGAAACCAATGCAAAATGAGAGCATTAATTATTTTGTCTTTCCTTCATGATTTTTCTCAAGTGCTCAACTTAACAAATAGTTTGCTTCTATACTTTAAAATGCATTTATCATAAATCATCTTTCTGATATAACATTGATTGCTCATTCATTTACCTAATTAACAGTGCCTATATGTCAACCTTAGACTATAACAATTCAACAGAAATGTTTTAAGAACCTATTATCTGTGCAGAATTGTAGTTTATCTTTACCATTCAGAAACTATTTTATGTAGGTATCGCTGGGCAGCTTCTAGCTTAAATGCTCCAAGATGCTTAATATTTTCTTTCTTTTGTTGTTTTAATAATGAAGATAACTGATGGATTTCATCCAAAATCAGCAATGAAAGTGGAATGGAAAGAAACATCTTACTGGCATATTTGAAGTCTGGTATCTTTTACAGCAATTATATTTTTCTGCTTTAAAATTTTTCGAGGGAAACATTAATAATTAGAAATCTTGTAATTGTGCTAAATGTCAACTTAAAAACTTAGTAATCTATCTATATGCTTTAGGCCTATATAAGTCTGCGAGTATCCCCAGTTTATTCAGTATACTGAGACTTGTAAGAATAAAACAAATGATCCAACACAGATAATTAAAATTAAGCTCTTCAGACTGCCAAAGGAAACAGTATTATAAACAGATTAGAATTGTATCTGTTGAAAAAGGTGAGTATTAATTTCAGACTGGCTTAGTTATTTCTTTGTACATATGCCCATTCTCAATTGACCTTTATCTAAGCTATATTAGCATGGAAGTCAAATGGTTGATTTGAAGATAAAATTTTGTTTCACTAATGTTGTGGAAGAACAATCTTTAATTAGGTTGACAGTGGTCAACCTTTAAATCACAAGACACAAAAACAGAATCTCAAGCTAATCTATCTAATTAGAGAATTTCAACTTGTTATTCAAAATGGTTTATAACATTGTCATTTATTTTCTTCATTTCAGAAATATGTCGTAATTCTAATAAAGAGTGATAACTTTCTTACTCTGGGTTCTAGTAACTACATAATTATTGTTTCAAGATCACTATACAAATTTTAAGAAAAGGAACCTATTATTGAAGAGTTTTAAAATGAGAATGTGAAAATGGAAGTAACTTTAAATTGCATAATCGAAAACTGAAAGCACACTTTTTCAACATATGACATCTAAATTCACAAAGTAAACATGATACACTGAGAATAGGAGTAAGTTGGAATTCTTATCCTGGAAAGAAACAAACTAAAGGTCTTTCCCAGTTTTCCAATTTTCTTTTTAATTTCTTTAGAGAGGATCTTCTCCTCTTCTGGCCTAGGAGGAAACACTGTACTGCCTGTCTTCCTTTCTGCATGACGAGATTGGGAAAGCAAGGAGGCACATTAGTTTCATAAATGACCTCCAAAAATCTCATATTCATCCTCCATCTTCCACTTAGAGGCTTCAGAGCCTTGCCATGATCTTTCCGGGAAGATTCAGTCCCATCTCCAATGTGGATAACGTCTCCAGCACATTCTGTGCTCAAGTTTCCTGGGCTCCACTTTGACAACACATTCATATCCAGTTTCTCTCAGAATATTTGTAGAAATCCTTTGTCAACTGATGATTCCCCAACCCTTTCCTTTTCTGTGTGTGTCTGTGTATTTTACTTTTTAACTGTAATTTTAATAGAAGAAAAACATGTCTGTAATCCTGAACAGAACTTGACAATTTGCTTTCTTATGTTGTGAATATTTTCCCATGTCATTAAATATCTAAAATATTTAAATATCAGAATAATTTTAGTTTTGAACCTAAATTTTATATTCTTTATTTACTCAATTATGTATTTAGACAGTTCTAATGAAATTCAAAGATCACAATATTGTTCCAATATTGGAGTCACTATATATATATATATATATATATATATATATATATATATATATATACTCACACATATATACATACATATATATATATATTGTTTTGGTATTTTATTAGTAATTGGCTTACAGTCCTTTAGTTACCTACTTTTTTTCCTTTGGTTGCCTACGCTTTCGGTGTCATATTCAAGAAATCATTGCCAAATCCAATGTCATGAAACTTTCTCCCTATTTTTATTCTAAGAGCATTTTAGTTTTAGCCCTTACATTTAGGTCTTTGATTCACTGACTTAATTTTTGTATATGGTGAGGTAAAGATCCAACTTCACTGTTTGCATATGGATATTCGGTTTTCCCTACACCATTTGTTAAAAAGATTGCCCTTTCCCCATTGAATGGCACCTTTCTTGGCCATTTCTTGGCACCTTTGTTGAAAATCACTTGGCCATATATGTGAAGATTTGTTGGGTCCTCTAGGCCCTCTATTCTATTCCATTGTATGCCTTTGTGCCAGTACAATACTGTTTTGATTCTGTAGCTTTGTAATATGTTTTGAGGTCAGCAAATGTGAAGCCTGCAGCTTTATTCCAGCTTTGCTCTTCTTTTTCAAGATTGTTAGGGTTATTCAGGGTCCGTTGAGATTCCATATTAACATGGATATTTTCCATTTTGTTTTTTATAATAGCCATCCTAATGGGTATGGTCAATAATTTTAATCCGAATCATGTATTTCCTTAATGTATTTTTTCTGTTTTTTATTTTATCAGTTAGTGAAGGAGTATGTTAAAAAAAATTCCAGTATTGTGGGTTTGTTTCTTAGTTCTGCCTAGTTTTAGTTCATATATTCTGAAGCTGTTTTATTAGATGCATACATAATTTTTTTTATCCTCTGGTAGAAGTAATACTTTTCTATACGTCTTCTATGTCTCCTGCTAATATGTCAGGCTACTTTCTACTTTAGTTTATTCATGATCAACATCTTCTTATTCTTTGCTATTTTCCACAGATCTCTTATAATCAGCATAGTTATTTTTTTATTTTGCAATAACAATCTTTGTTTGAAGAGTCAATGTATATTCAATATAATACTGATATATTCGGTTTTAAATATATCACCCTGCATTGTGTGAAGTAATAAAATGAATGTCAATTAAGTCTGTTTTTCCTAAAAATGTTTATTAAAACATCATTAGAAGGTCTAATATTATTCTTGATTGACAACATTATACATTAAAATCAATATTTAAATATGTTATAACTTTTCAGCAAAAAGGAAACTTGGAACTGATATAATCTAGGTTGTAGAGGGGAAAAGTATACTTTCACTAACTCAACTAAAGGAATGTTTCATAAACACCTCATATAAATATGTGCTATAACTTATAGTTGACAATTTCCTTATTCTATATTATTTCTCATCTGAAAAGAAGTGAATAAACCTCTCATTTTTTGTAAAGATGAAAGTCATTTATAAAATTTTAAAGGTTTTTGTTGTTGCTTTAGTCTTAGAAAGCAAGAATTATGTATATTTTGGTAATTCGCTTAATATCAAGACGCACAAAAGTTTTCCCTAGGCGTTTTCCTCAACCCAAGCTATTATTTTTCCTCCTAAATCAAAGATACCCATATGTATATTTTTTAAGTGAGTTTGCTGTGCCTAGAAAATCACAGCTGTCCTCTGCCTTGCTGTAGAAACAACTTTTCATTCTTTTAAATTTTCTGTACTAATAATGTTTCATACCTTTACAAAATATATTGACCAAAACAATATTCAAATTAGTGAATAAAATACTTAATGTCAAAAATAATTACATTTTTAATGAATGTAAATGTTATTAATATAAATATATTTCTGTTGCTAAAAAATTCCCAGGTTAAAACACAAGATTTGGTGTAAATCTGGTCATTTCATTTCCACTTGCCATCTTAAACAGTATTAAAAATCAAAACTAAAAAACAATAAAAGTAAAAGATAACCTGGCTTCTAAACTTCTTAGTTTTCAGCAATCAATTCAGTTACTATGTTTAATATATCAATGATTTCCTCAATGTACTGTTAAGTGTTTCCAGGTAGTTTTGCCTTATCTCTGATCATTAAACTTATTTGTCCTCTAACACAGGTATTTATTTGCACCATAGTAACTCATTTCAGATAATAAATATATCAAACTGTCTTATCAGAGAAATAAAAGAAACACTCTTCAAACTGAAAATTTGGATTATTCTAGAAAAAGGACTGATGGGATGAGATAAGGTAAGAACTTCTCTTAAGACTTCTGCCATTGATATACAGGTAGCAATACAATTCACAATGAATATTTAGAACTGAGAATTTGATGCTAGTTTAAGGTGATCTTTGGAAAAAAGAACTTTATATTCCAGGCACAAAGGGAACATACAGCTTTGACTTCCACTAGGAAACACTTGGTGTGGAAATAGTGATAATACCTTTCTAGCACATAGTCCAAAAAAAAAAAAACACGACTCAATTTATTCTGATGGTGTCTATTATCTGAAGATATAGGGTTTTCTTCTAAATATGATGTCATTTTAGGACAAATAAGTGAGAAGTCAAGCCATTAATTCTCAAACGGATGGAGAATTTTGGGGGAGGGATCCACCAATTTCTCTGAGAATTTTTATATTTGTAAAAAGTGCCAATAATAATGTAAAAATTATAAAATAATGAGGGTCAACTGAATGAAAACTTTATAAATGAGTAAAGATATCCAATTTCAGTGCCTAAGTTAGCAGTGTTTATAGGAGCTGGTGGAGAAGTAGGCTGGGCTAGATTAAGAATGGCCTTTTTAAAACCTGCTAAGGAGTCATTTCAGGAGCTTAAGAGGAGAAATGTAATGGTAAGATTTACATTTTTTAAAGATCATTTAGATATCCCTATAAATGATAAGTTGAATGCCAAAAAAAATAAAGAAAAGGAGAAAACTAATTAGAGGAAACTATTAAATAGTACAGATAAGAAATTGTGGCGCTATAGGGACTATGAAACTGGACTGGAAAAATATTTAAGGGGTAGTAATCCATACAACAGGTGAACAGGTTGGCTATGGCGTGAAAAGGAGGAGGTTATTCAAACCAAAAGGGACTGATTGATAAAATGATTGTCAAGAAAAAAATGATTAAGCAAATACTATCAGTGAATTAAAAAAAAAGTTTGTTTTGGTTTTGGACTTTTAAGAATCAATTTAACGATATTGTGAGTTGTGCAATGGGTATGAAAATTTTCCCTCTCCTTTGCTACATGATCTATTTGAAAAATCCAGTTTAATTTCTTTCCATAGATCTTACTGAAGTTTAATGTCATCTTTTAATTATCATTTATTTGGTAGCTTTATAAAATGTCTTTCCTCTGAAGAGCTAACTTTGTCTTCATGGTTTCTACAATGTACAGTAAAGTCTCAGAATTATTTCTTCATCTCATTTTAAATGGGAAAGTTTATTTTTTTCATAGACACATATAAAAACTGTCACCAAAAAATTAACGGGGGGGAATTTCTTGTCATGTTGTTAAATTTCACTTAGGTATTTGCGAAATGTGACTGATTTCTCTGTAATAGATTTTACTTCCTTATACATTAAAAAGCCATTGCCTGTTTCATGGCAGTGCCTGAAACTGTGTCTGGCACATGGCAGGTGCTAAATAAATATTTGTTAAATTTTGAATAAATTATTTCATATCTCAAATAGCAAAGGTATAATAACTGTCAGACCTCAGAGGAGAGTTGTTCTTACTTCAAATAAGAAGTATAGTGTTTCCTCTACTGGATCTTCTGTCTCTGTGCAATCTATCAACCCCATCCTGGATTCTCTGTTGCTATTCTCCTATTTCTTCTCCCTACTCTTCATATCAAGGGCTCTCTAGGACTACTAATTTTTTTCTTTACCTACATGTTTCCAAAAGAAACATGTAGTTTTTGCATCTAGTTACTGTGCATACAATTATGACACTCATGTTTTGTTTTTTTTAATGAAAGCTCTGTCAGGAGCTAATTCCTACTAAATGACTACAAAGCACTTCAAGTCAAAAAGTTATTATGAAGTAGATTATATGCTCAGGACAAAGCTAGCTGCTAGAGACAATTATATATATATATATATATATATATATATATATATATATATATATATATATTTAAAGTGAAATGTAAATGCAGTAAGTAATTTGATATCCACTATCATCTATCCATTTAAAAAGCACAGGAAGAAGCTCTCCTTTCTAGTTAGGAACTTGGAATCATTCCTTTTCTCTTTGAATTGATAGTTTTACCTTACTTTCCCACATAATTTATCCCAACATATTTTAGTGATTGAAAATATTTTCAATTGATCAGCCTATCACATTTCCCTGCAACAGAAACTATATTTTAAAGTTCTTGAGAACATAAGTTCTAAAAAAATTTTCCTTAGTGTTATCATTAAGAACCGTATGATCAATTAACAAACATATTGCAAAGTATGATCATTTTAAAATATCAAAAACCAGCTTTTATTGGAAATACATCACATAAAGAAATGGATAGGGCCTTCTCCATCTCCCCATCGCCATTTAGGTCATGCATCCAGATGAGTATTATTGTTAGGAAAAAATAGAGTTCAGGTTAATTCTATTCTTATATTTTATATTTTTTCATTCCAAATATTTGGGAAAGAAAGGATTTCTGATTATACCAATAATCATTCGTTTCAACTACTAAGCTGTGTGCCAAAAATCACGTAAGGGTATATCATCAAAAATGATTTTTTAATTATCAGGTGATAACTCAATTGAGTTCTGAAGTATTTTTGAAAGCCATTGGAAATTTCCATTCTTGCAAAAAATTTAGCCACCCAGTCGTTAGAATCATTCACTTCCTAAACAAGATTTAGGTCAATTAAAAGTATTGCTTTATTTGTCGAGTGAAAGAGAGACAATTACCAAAGAGGAAAGAGAAGTGTCTGGTTCAGGAACATGCTGAGATCAATTTTAGCAAAAACATGTAAGTTGACAAGCTAAGAATTAATGTCCTTAAACTATCCTTTGCATAATTCCCTGAAAGCCTTCATGTACCTTCCAAGGTTAAGGGTTGGGAACATGTTGCCCGGACTGAAGACTGCAGCTTCAGGATACACACACTGTAACAAATGTCATGAACTTTGACTAAGTAGTTCACAACCTTCTGTGTATGTGTGGGTTTTGAAGGGGTGAGGAGGTGTGGTGACATATGGGAGGAAAGAGGGAAGACAGACTGCATGCCCAGATACCAGGTTTTTCATTTTTGGTATTTTTTAATCCACTCTATATTTCTGCCACTAAAACCATTTCCTTACTCTAAAGCTCTAACTTGGACATGTGATATATGGGGGAGAACAGAGGAAGAGTGCTCTTAAAACAATATTAATGAAATGACATTGAAGCTGATATTCATATGAAAAGACACTGCCATTTCACCTTCAAGATTTTGACATGTTAAGTCTGTTCTACTGACACTGAAGAGCCACACCAAGTAAGGGTCTACCACAGAGACAGTGCTCACAACATACAGGACAAAGAAACAGAAAACATGGTCCCCAGCCAGAAATTCACTTTAAAATGTTTCCTCAAAAGGTGCATTGTTCCTGTTTCCTCTAACTGTATATATTCACCACAGATGAGAAATACATGGCTCCCATTAAAAAAACAAACCACTTTTATCATTTTTTTACATGCTGCCTAATTAAAAATAAGATTTGAAGCAGCTCTAAAAATTCATTAATGCCTAAAAATAAGAGTAGCAGGCTAAGGCAGTCAGGAGTTGTGCCAAGGCCCATACTCTTTATTCAGATATTGCTTTGAAATGCATCCTACCTAGGATAAAGGGAACGCAGCTGAAGCCAGTATAATTTCTTCAGGAGCCCTGTCCCTGACGGAAAACATCAGGACCTTGGTGAGCGGATAGATGGAGGTGGGAACCAGAAGGGGAGAATCTCTTGTAGTACCTGTTTATTTTTTTATTTACAACCTGTAAACAGGACACCTAAAAAAGTGCCTCGTGTCAAGAGTGCCTTATTCAATCCAAATGGCCATTCTGTAACAAGTATATATTTTTAAAGTGGTGAACTATTTCAAAAATTTCAAAGTGCAATTGTAGTTATACGAACGTAATAATGGTTTATAAATTTTTCCCAAACTTGGCCTGGGATAAAATTTTTTGGATGATTGTAATTCACAACTTCCTCTTGGGATGAAATGAACATTCCTGAAAATATGCCTAAGCAGTAGTCCAATAAACTTTAATGCAATTAAGACTTGCTCTGTGAAACCATTCACTCACCTAAGCAACTGACTATATTATTAAGAGTCTTAGTGACCCCAAAATTCTTTTATTTATTTTATCTAGGTTAATGATCATTATCGAACCATTTTCTTTTCCCATATGTCCCTATCAAGAGTCTATCTTTTAATTTACTTACCACAGGCCTTTTCCTTTGTAGCAAGATTGTAATAAAATTTTAACAAATGCTTGCTTATAAGGACACTGTGACAAGGGTTCTTTAATAATTTACTAAAATTAAAGTAGATGCACATAAGTGGATAGAAAGTAACCATTTGCCACTTAACGTAATAAATATCTGGAATATATTTTGTCATAACCAAGCAGGGGTACCACTACCCCCTTTCCCCAAAAAATTTAAGATGTTTTACTTGACTAAATTGATAGGCTTATTATGCATGCTGGACAAGCAAACAATTTTGTTAGTAAGACCCATTTTTTCATAATTACATAGTGTAGTTTAAAACAAAAATAGACTCAACAAACTTTAAGAGGCTCATGCTCTACCAACAGAGTTAGCCGGGCGCCGCTATCACAGATAAACTTTAAAATGCTGAGCTGGGTCATTTTCTCCTTATTTACACAGAGAGAAAAGATAAAAATGAATTTCCCTTCTTTTTCAACAAGTCTCAAATTGTTAATGAACGTTCAAAAAAAGAAAACATTTCTGCATCTACAAATTAGAAACCAAATTATTTTATTTCTGATGATTTTGGGTACCTCAACCGATTTTAACGTTCTTCAAAACGCTTCTAGCCAAAACACACCGCTTGGTGGTTTGCTTTTAATTCCACACTTCCTGAACGGCTATGGTTGAACTTCAGGAATTAACCAGGAGGAATCAACCACGTTTACTTTTAAATTTGCAAAGCGTATTGAGGAGGCAAACAGTGATTCTTGTCCAAATATTCGAAACCTGGCTCTTTTCCATGCCCTAGCCCGATAAGTTGAAGCGAATGGATCTTTCAAAATGATTACATTTAGATTTTTAAACACTTATAAAATATCAAGTTGTGGTCTTCGTTCATAACAACTGTGAATTTTCACTTATACCTAACCCAAAAGAGGTTTAACAACAATAAAAACATAATTTAAAATAAACCCTAGAGTTGAATCCATCCTTTGATGAGCTGACAGTTGGGCTGATGAATTAAAACGCGATACAAAAACATCTTCTAAAAGAACAGCAACTTAAAGTAATATTTAAGCTCTCAGTTGACAACACACTACGTAAGCGGGTGGCCAAGAGCGTCATTGTCAATTGACGGTTAATGAGGATAAATTGCCTATAATTACGTTTCATGGTTTATTCGTTTAACTAGAAATAGCCCTAGAGCTTGAGGGATTCCATCTAGCTGCGACCCCCAAAGATGGTAACGAATTCAACCATTCTAACTCCACAACTCAAGAACGTCATCTACAAAAAACAGGAGTGGGAGCAATTCGAGAGCAGCCGGTCACAATACCCAAATCACGAAGCTTTGCTGTAAATTCAATAAATTGCACATTTTTAAGAAGAGCAGTGTACTGAATAACTATGGGACCTAGAGCAATATGCCAAGATTGTTGCAAATGACCGCCTGAGTTCGAACAAGCGCCCAAAAAACAAAGTTTAAACGGCTCGCCCCCATGCACCGCCCTCGCACGCGCGCATCGTTACAGATTTCCCAGTTCCTAGCCACAGTGAGGCGACAACGCTGTAAACCCGTAAGGGCGCTAAGCGCGTCAAAGTCGCACCACACTCGCTCGGGAACCTTCAAGTAAACGCTGAGTAAAAATGACGCGCTAGACAACAGCCGTGAGAGACCATCAACCCAATCATCGCGGCGGCTGACTACGCTCTTACCCAATTCGGGTTCCGCCTCCGCCTCTGCGCGTCGCCGCGGCCCCGCCCCACCCCGCCGCGGAGACTCATGGGACACGTAGTGCGCCGCGCCCACCTTCTTCCCATCCTCCTCAAATCATCTGTTCCCTCCCAGCTCCCTTGGGCCTGACTTCCGGTTTGCGTGCGTGTCCCTGCCGCCGAGCCTGCGAACAACGGCAGCCCCTTTTCCGGCTGTGTGCTGCTCTTCCACCCTTCCAGCCCCCCTCAGCAGCATTTCCCCTCCGCGGTGCGTGACGCGGCCGCGGGCCAGTGCGTGTGCTGAGGAAGCCAGCGCCAGCCGGCCTGGGTCTCGCGCGCGCACGTATTGCTGGGTAACGGGCCTTCTCCTGGCGCCGCTTGGCCCCTCGGATCTCCGTCTGCCACGCCTTCCAGAATCTCCGGGGCCCCAGCCAACCCGCAGGGCTGCGCCGTTCTTGGCGTAGCCGAGGCAAAAGAAATGGGAGTCTCTCCGCGGTTTACTCGGAGCGGCGGCCTCAGCTGGGGAAGCGACGGTGTCTTCGAGGAAACCGGAAGCCCGTCGTGACCCCTGGCGACCCGGTTTGTTTTCGGTCCGTTTCCAATCACTGGGGAATCGAAACTCGGCGGCCGTACGTAGCCTGTCTTCGGGGTGAGTGACTCGTTTTGGCCGGGTTAGGGGCGCGGGCAGTGCCAGGACCAACCGCTGCTACTGTTGCTGTTCCGAAGAGACACGTCCTTTTCTCTCTCAATCCCGGGCCCCTTCTGACTTGGGAGCGGCCCACTCCGGGCATCCCGTATCCTTGTCACTCTTGCACTCTAGCTGTTGCAAGTCATTCTTGTTCCCTTCGCTTCTCATTATTTTGGTTTTTTCTTTTCCATACTCTGATTTACTGGGGCGCCTTCAGTTTTATACATTCATTGAGATTACATTTAGATCTGAAACGAAAGAGGGACGTGTGGCTAGCACGGTACTGCCTGGGGCATCCGAGCAATGGACACACACCCCTTGTACATTATCGAGGGCTAACAGTAGGTATTCGTCGTTTCTCCAGTGTCTAACCTGTGTATTCAATATGGTTTTCGATAAAAATGAGATAAAATATTCAACGAAAACCAATACAAATGAAAACATAAATTGCTCCAGGATGTGTTGTTGGAAATACCCTATGATAAGACAATGACATGTATTATGACTGAAATTGACCCTTGCCTCTTAAACATGGAAGAGTCTTTCTTTTTTATTGTTGTAATTTTAAATTGGATTGAGCAAAATCTCATGGTATAATTTAAATTCCGGTTCTCTAAACATGCCATATCTAATTTCCGAACCTGTTTTGATTACTCACTACATCATTTGCAAATTAGTAATTGTGCATCCTTTGCAGGGTTATTACCAAATTTGATGTGGTATTGTTTTTAAAATGGGAAGTGGTATATGAATGTAAGGTTTCAATATTAAAAAGACAGTATACTGTAATGGGAAACGTACCGGATTAAGTCAGAACATTATTAACTCAGGATCTGAGTGCTGAGTTTTCTACTTATTCGTTTGACACTAAGATTAAATTTCTTAATTTTCCCTATCTCTAAAATTGTAGTAAGGCTTACTCTCCAAGGTACCAAAGCATAGTTCCTGTGTTTTGCTGGCTCTGGAGTCAGCTGGCTGATTTTCATTTCTGATTCCCCTACTTTTTAGTGTTTGTCTGTCTTAGTTGCTCCATCTGCGATATGTAAAGAACAAATGAAACAGTTCCCCTAAAGGCAAAGCATATTGCCTAACATACCATAAGTACTCGGTAAATATTAATTACAAACACAGAACATTGTCACAATTATTAAATAAAATGTTACAAAATTTTTCATAATCCATGAAATAACAAGAGTCAATGTAACCTTTTTTCTTTCTTGTGGTACTAATATTCCGGATTAATTAGTATCTTTTCACTATTAGACAATTACTGTTAATAATAGTAAATTAAGTGTATGTAAGTGCTCAGTTGCATTGAGATGTATTACTTTATGGAAGGAATGAGAAGTAGCAGACTGCTCTTCAAACTATAGTAACCCAGAAAGAGTCTTATGATTCCTTGGCCATACAAACTGATTTCTGGACTAATGCAGTTAGTAACTCAATAAGGGTCACAAAAATGAAAATTAATTTTTTTCATACTGTACATTTGGTGCAAAGTACATTTTGGGGCACTCACTTGACTTATGGGGCATTTGAGTGTTGAGGTATGTAGACTGAGTGAGAGTATCTTGAAAAGAGGCTCTTGATGATCCCTTCTTTATAAAGTAGTTAGGTCATAATTATTTCATTAAAAATAGATAAAGAGAAGTAACTGTTGATCTGTTTGCCTCCATAAAACTTCACTCTTGCTCCATAGTATCTTGACTGATCTTATGAAGTAGAGATATTCTAACTTTGCAGAGGTAGAAAGATGACAGAAATTCTAAGAGTCAGTTCAAGAGGCAATGTAGAATAGAGGAAAGGGGGTACTAAATAGGCCTGGATTTACATCCTTCCTCTGTCACATAGCCAGTGTGATTATAGGCAAATTTACCTCACCTCTTTCAGCCTCAGTTTTCTCATCTGTGGTGGTGATAATGCTTTTCTAGCCAAGTTTGGTGGGGACTTGAAGTAATGTGGGGACTTCAAGCACTACATACCTTTTACTCCGTTCCTGCCAAAAATGTGAATTCTCTTCTACCTCTTTAGTTTGCCTTTCCACGTTAAGATTAAAATGTTGTTTTCACAATTCTGGAAAGTGGTATCTTAGTGATATCAACCCTATCATTTTATTGGTGGGAAAATTTAGATCTGGACAGGTAAACTAATCAATAATCAAGGTGTCAGATTATGTATTAAAATCTGGATTTCTGAATCTCGGGCCCAGGGTTCTTTCTACCACTGAGCTCTTCCTTGTCCAGATTCTTTTGGAGAGAATCAGAATGCATGTTATGTTGCCTCTCAGAAATGTTGTATTAAGAGCACAAATTTGGAAGACAGCTTATCTGGGTTCACATCCCAGCTTTGCCACTGATTACTTATGTAGCTATAAGTAAGGTATTCAATTTTTCTAAGACTGTTTATAAGTTAGGATAATAGTACCTACCTAAGAAATAGAAAAATATATGTGGAAGCACTGTGCCTGGCATACGGTAAATGATCAGTAAATGGTAGATATTATGATGATGAAATATGACAAGATAATATGTTTTTCCTAGAAAAAAAGACCACCAGCCTGGTGTCAGAAGATACTTGTTATTTATAACAAGTCCCTTTCCACCAGGACTTGGTTTACGTTAATGAGATGAGTCTTGGACAGCACCTAAGAGTGGTGGCTGTGGGGGTGGCCGGTTAGCTTAGTTGCTTAGAGTGTGGTGCTGATAACACCAAGGTTGCCGGTTCCATCCCCACATGGGCCACTGTGAGCTGTGCTGTCCTTAAAAAAGGGAGAGGGGGGCAGAATGGTGGCTGGTTCCCAGGGGAACCCACCATATGATTAGAGGGTTGGAACTTTCAGTCCCATAAACCTGGGGGTAGTGGCGAGGGGCAGGAGGTTGAATCAGTTGCCAATGATTTCATCACTTATGCCTATGTAATGAAACCTCCATAAAAACCCAAACAAGTAGAGGGTTCAGAGAGTTTCCAGGTTGGTAAACCAGATGCTTCCCTTGCCACTGTGCTGTCCCCAAACTCCAGGAGGAGAGAAGCTCCTTTTTTCAGGGTCTTGCCTTTGTATCTCTTACAAAGGCAAGACTGTTGATTCATATCCTTTAATTTTAGGACAGATAAGCAATTTCCATGCTGCTTTCCAGTGCATTCCAAGTCATGTTTATAGTATACAAGGTTATTGTGAGTATATCTAGGATAATGGTATATAAAACTTGAAAAAGGTTTTCTATGCAAATAATGTTTTGTTACATTTAGAAAGAAACCATGATATGCAGCTTTATAGTGATTTATAAATAGGCGACAGATATAAATATGTAAGCAGCCTGACTACTCATTTTGTCCTAAAAATGACCAGTCATTACCTATAAAATGTGACATTATTATATCAGTATGCCTCTTTCCATCTAAGGTACTAAAAAACCTTCCATGGGGTTCCTAGTTTTGTGGTTCTTGACGAATTTAAGAGTATAAAAGATTCATTGGGGAGAGAAAAATACTAATAGTCAGGTTCGGAAATCTAGGTGCTTGTGCTTACTAATTATCTGGTCTTGGCTAAGCTTCATAACCTTTTCAGGTCCGTTTTCTCACCAGTGGAATGGGTGTAGTAAGAATTTCTACTTCACAGGGTAGTCATGAAAATCAAATGGGATAGTATTTATAAAGTACTTAGCACAATACTAAGTAATACATTTGGTTGTGAATATATTTTACAACTGTTGTGTAAGTATTCTCCTGTTTTTGAATCATGTCCAGGTCTGTCTTAAATTCCATAGGACTGAATTCTGCAGTTGTCTCTTTATCATAAAGGACCATCTCAGTTTGTTTCCATTCTGTTTTTCCAATTTTATCTCTTGCTATTCCCTTTCTCATCCTCTCTGCCCACAGTCTTTCAGGCCTTTGAACTTGTTTCCCCTGTTGGAAGTTAGCAAAGTTAAGGTTAAGTACAATAAGTACAGTGAAAATAACCACCGTCTTCACCTAAAGACTACATCATTAGAGTCATTTGATCTTTTGTGGTACCTTTAAAAACCACTCTTCTTCTCTATCCCTTAATCCCCACAAGCATTCTGCATTGTTTCAAATATATTACTTACCTTGAAGTGCACAAACTGTGCGGCATCTGTTTTGACTGTGTAGAGCAGTTTACGCTTATTTCTTCTTTTTCAGCTGTCTTTAGGGAAAAAAAATTATTCCACTTGAATAAATCCTGCCCATTTAGTTGGATGTTAAGATATTGTAAGTCGGATGTAGAAGACAGGCACAGTTTTACCTCCTGTTAAAGTAGACGGCATCCTACCACTCAACTAGCTGTCTACTCTTATTTGTTCAGCCTTCAAGATGTTATGTGTGTGTGAGTCTTACATTTAGATACATACGAGGTCAGACAATTAAGTTCGGAAACTTATCCTAGAAAATGCTACATACCTCACTGCTGAATATCACTATCGTCACCTTCGAAATACTCCCCTTGGGAAGCTATGCACCGACACCCAGTCCACCTTTCAAAGCAATTTTGGAACTCATTCTGGAATGGCCATCAGAGTTGTCGTATTACCCTTGATGTCCTGAATGTCATCAAAACGTATTCCTTTCAATATTTCCTTTATCTTCAAATAAAGAAAGAAGTCATTGAGGGCCAGCTCAGGTGAGTAGGGAGGGTGTTCCAATAAAGTTATTTGTTTACTGGCTAAAAACTCTGTCACAGACAGGGCCGTGTGAACTGTTGTGAACTGTGTCACATTGTTGTGATGCAAGAGCCATGAAATCTTGGTGAAAAGTTCGGGTCGTTTTTGTCTAACTTTTTCACACAACCTTTTTAGCACTTCCAAATAGTAAACTTGGTTAACTGCTTGTGCAGTTGGTACAGATTCGTGAATAATCCTGCTGAGATCAGAAAACGTTTGCAACATCATTGCAACAAGTTCTCAAACCTAATTGTCAGACCTCGTATACATACTTGCAATTTGCAATATGGGAATAACCTATATTTTTCTTTTTGGAAAGGAAATGTGAGGATTTCAATCAGCAGCAGCATGACTGGAATGATGTTTGCTGTTATTTTGGATTACCGTTGAATCCAGAGAGGAAAAAGTAAACCCCTTTAGAGGAAAAAATGTTAAACTCTTTTTCCATCATAGGAGAAAGTGCAACTTGGACCAGAAGCAGCAGAAATTACTTACGGTTCTGAGGATCTGCCATTTTGGGGGGATATTAGGTAGCCTTGTCCTTTCTTGTTTTTGGCCTTTGTTGGCAAACTGGTCAAGTTTCTTGCTTAAGAGTAGGAGTTGTATGTGGTTAGAAATTTTTAAATTGCTGTTGGTGAAGATTGACTGAATGGCAGGTTTCACCTACTCAGACTTGTAGTATACACATTTATTTTTGCCTGCCTTTCCTATAAACCTAAATATAAAGAAATCTCTAGACACTCCAAAGTCTGACTTGAGTTGAAACAATTCTGATTTTCGTTATAAAATCAGAAAAGCAAAAAATACAGTGATAGAAGACCAGACCCAGAAAAACACAAACAACGTGTTCCTTTAGTACTCATGTTGTCTGAAATAAAGCAAAATAAACTTCACAGTCATTGATTGATACAGAGAGGAAGATCAGAAATTTTGGAGAAAAGCAGGCATAGTGAAACATGGATTCCATAGTTTAATCACCTGTGTTTACCTGTCAATTCGCCAGTTACTATGTTGTTACTAAGGACAACCTCAGTTTCTCATCCATAATACTCTTAGAACAGTGACTGACACTAGTAATCCATCAAATGTTATTTCAAACAAGAGATGGTAAATAAACACAATTTTCAGGAATTATTTATTACTAATCTAAGATACATGAAATTCAATTCATAGTCTTCATTTAGAATACTACATTTGGTATTTTATTTTAAACTAAAAAATACTTTAAAGGATTTTTTTAGGTTCTCTTACGACCTGCAATCTCTTTTACCCTGTCTTTCCCATGAGGTCTTAAAAGGCTTCAGCCACTATTTTCTCTTTCCATGGTGTTTTTCAGGAACACAACTCTCAGATGGGGAAGTAATGCTGAACCTTAAAACAAAAGTAGATGTACAAAGCAAGTATATATTTCACTAATGAAGTAATTGGCTTCTCTTAGGTTTTGGACTCGGAGTTTGATTTGAATCCTACTCTATCCATTCTTCATTCAATAACCAATGTATATTGAGCATCTTCCACACAATGATGAAGAAAACATATATAACCTCTGCCCTCACAGAGCTAACATTGTTCTAGCTTTAACTTGGGCAAGTTACTTTACCCTTTCAATCCCAATCAAACGTAGATGATGCCTATTTCATTGTGTGGATGAATTTAAATGAGATAATATTAAAAGTACGTAGTACATGGTACTGAGACATAGTGGACAATGAAATATTAATTCCTTTTTCTTCCACTGTTAATGTACAACAGATATAATCACTGACATGGAAAAAATATAGTGGAGTATGCATTAAAACATCTATAATATGTTGTAATAAGTTATACAATAACGTTGCACGGAAATACTTGGATTTTTGAAAATTTATAATTGGGAAGCTGTAAAACTTGCTATTTATATCTAAGTGTGGAAATGTTGACAAAAAAGAAATATATGGGTATAAAGAGTTTAAAATTTTTTGATTGAAAATGTTATTTCACAACTTTTTATAAAACTTACCAATAGTTTAGATTATGGTTTTAAATGCTTTATAGATATCAATTCATTAAATCTTTTTAAGAACTCTATGACATAGTTGTTATTATTTCTTATATTTTATGAATAAGGAAACCAAGGCAAAGAGGTTGCCCAAAGTCATACAGACACAAAGTAGTAGAGCTTGGATTCAAACCCTAGCAGTCTGGTTCCAGAGTCCATGCCCTTAACATATACTGCACTTCCTCTAAAAGAAATAGGAGTTTTTAAATATTGCCTCAATATTCACATTATTCTAAATATATCTCTTCCCTTCATTTATTCAGTGAGACATTTGTATTTTATATTTCTATTCTTTTAAATAGCTGTCATGGATACACTGGTAGAAGATGATATCTGCATTCTGAATCATGAAAAAGCCCACAGGAGAGATACAGTAACTCCAGTCTCAATATTTTCGGGAGATGAGTCTGTTGCTTCACATTTTGCCCTAGTCACTGCATATGAAGACATCAAAAAACGACTAAAGGATTCAGAGAAAGAGAACTCTTTCTTAAAGAAAAGAGTAAGATTTTTGGAAGAAAAGGTAATTATTAACTTCATTATGTTTTATAACTTAAATCAAAATTTTTGAAATTTTAAATATTTTTCTGTCCTGTCTTCCATGGTTGTACTAAATTTCCAAGAATAACTCACTGCTAATTTCAAAACCCTGGGCATTGTACCTATCGTACTGTGTTTTTACATGTCATGAGCTGGGTGAATATTTTTAGAATAGGATTTAGCAACTTTGAAGGAATATATGCCAAATATTTTTCCTTACCTCCTTTTTTCAGATTGCCTCACTTCATAACTGTATGTATTTTCTTGATTTTAAAATCTGTGCAAAAATGGTAAGCCAGTAAAGGAAATTAAGTGTCAAGGAAGAAGCTCCAGGAACACTGTTCTAATATGTTTAATAATGTCTTTACCAGGACTTACATCTTCTTTACCCCAACATTCTCTTTTGCTTTAAAACACACATAATAAGAATAATGCTTTTTAACTGATAAATTAATCTCTTCTATTTACATTTTTCATGAAGAAACTTGACATTCTTAAATGTAGACTATATAAGCAAGGTAGTTGATTCATTTATAAATCAGATCTGCTTGGCTTTGTGTATTGGGAAAATCTTCCTCACTCACCCATTTATTTTTGAGTTTTAACTTTGTTTCTTCAGAACAGATCAGTATATTCATATTTTACAAACAACACCTTCTACAAAGGGGGAAGGAAATGGATTATCTTGTTATGAAAACTTGAAGATGGAGCTTGGTAGAGTTTAATTCATTTGGGGGAATAAAAAAAGGCGAGTCAGTTGTAAAAATAACCATAATTTCGGTGTATTCATATGAATTTTCTTTAATGATTAAACTTGTGTCATACAGGGATAGAGTAAGAAAAGGTAACATTTTGAGCTCATAGCTATGTATATTTTAAAATTCAGAAGAAAAATGTGATTTGGTATAGTTAACATTGGAAATATTTCTGTACTTTGTGACCAACAATCCTATTAATTCCTGTTCTGGAATAATAATAATAGGATTTAATGAACTAACCCACCTAATCTATTCCTTAAAAAGTCAAGTACACCTTAACTTGATACTTTTTTTGATGATGGAAATTAAATACTTGGAAAACACCTAAGTACTATAAAAGAATGATGTACTACTTTTAGTATGACGAATTAATATGTTATAAAACAGATACTACAAAGTATAAAAAATATTAAATAAAAGCATAAAATAAAAGACTTAAAAATATTTATTTTGTACTTTTTTGCTTTCTTAATTAGTAAAGCTTAATTGTCTGAAAGTAAAATGTTCAGTTAATTATCGTCCAGGCTTTATCCCTTCATTACAGTGATTAAAGTAAGATGTGACTGACTTATTTTTTTTTATGTAGAATACCCTCTTAAGCTTTCTCTTCTAATTTTACACCATTAGCTTATAGGAGCTCGATTAGATGAAGAAACAAGTTCTGTGGGACGAGAACAAGTAAATAAAGCTTATCATGCATATCGAGAGGTTTGCATTGATAGAGATAATTTAAAGAACAAACTGGATAAAATGGTAAGTTGGTTTGAAAAGAATGGTATCTACAGAGAACAAACTGAATGGTTGCCAGATTGAAGGGAGGTTGGGGGCGCTGGGTGAAAAAGGTGAAGGACTTAAAAAGTACAAACTGGCAGTTAGAAAATAGTTACAGCATAGGGAATATAGTCAGTAATACTGTAATAACTATGTATGGTGCCAGGTAAGACTAGACTTATCAGGGAATCACTTCATAAATTATATAAATATCTTACCACTATGCTGTATACCTGAAACTAATATTAAATGTCAACTGTAATTGAAAAATACAATAAGAAAAGAAGGATTATATATTGTAAATGAGTTTTCTAAATCAAGAGGTTAAAATTAGAAATAAGAAATATTTACTTATTAAATAAAAAATTGAAAACATACATGCTCAAAGGAAAAGTAGAAATTTTTTAATACTTGCAACTTATTTCTATACAAAGTAAATACTTAGTATATAATGATATTTAGGACTTAAATACATCCAACACTACTAACTTATTCTGAAAAATCATGACATAGTAGAATTTGTCACTGTTTATTAAAAAAAAAAGCCAGTGAATAATATGGTCTAGGTCAGAAAAAGAGATTAGTGAAAAACTGAGTTCATTTTCCCGCCTTGTTTTTAAAAGGCTAGCATCCGTTTTTCAACATCTACCTGAAAATTATATAATACCAACCTATAGATTTTGTTGAATGTAATTTTGCATTTTTCCCACTTAACTAGAATAAAGACAACTCTGAATCTTTGAAAGTATTAAATGAACAACTGCAGTCTAAAGAAGTAGAACTCCTCCAGCTAAGGACAGAAGTGGAAACTCAGCAGGGTAGGCTACTTGTTAAAAATATTCTAACTGGATTAATACATTTTTCCATTCATGTGTTATATCCATGATCAATTTTCTATATCTGTGCTAAGGCCTTAACTTACATTTTTAATTTTTAGGCTGCTATTAATTGCTCTGTTCTGCTTTCACAAAGTATCAACTCCTTTTAACTTTTCCTTAGATATAAATTATACTTTACTAAGAAAAATTTGGTGGTTTTTATTCAGGGCTAGTTTAAGAAAGCAGTAGAAACCCAGCGCTGTCTAAACCTCTTGCCTACTGATATGTCCTGGCTTTACTTCCTGTTGAACTTTTGTCTACTATTAGACACACTGTCATAGAGTCGTTATAATTAACGTTTTGTTTTGTTTTTGTTTTTTAATTTCTGAAGGTTATTGAAATGTACAGAGGAGTTGCTGGAGTGAAAAGTTAGGCCTTGGGGCTATGAGTATTAGCCTGTTCACATGAACATTCTGATGAGACAAGCTGAAAAATAGGCCTCTGAGAGAGCTTTTGATAGGAGATTGAGATGAGATCTCTTAGGGTAGCTGGGTGGGGCCTTTTCTACGTAGATAAACTAAGGAATTAAGTCAAGGGTAAGTCAGTATCCAGTTGTATTGAGTGTCTACAGTGGAAAGGTTATGAATAAAATTGTTCTGATGTAATGTTCTAGGCTTGCTGGTCAAATCTAATATTCGCTCTGAAGAGACTGGATGTGAGCCTCAGTTTATTCACTTCATTAATTTTTATCACTGTTTTAACCTTGACTTAACATAAATAGGTTATTGATCTTTCTACAGTTCTACCATGTGCTTGACTAGTGTTGTATATTTTAAAATTCCAGACTGACAAATTTGTACTTCAGCCTAAACAGAAAATCAGGAATGGGGTGATTAATACATTCTAAAATGAGATTGGTAGATTTCTTATTTTCATTAGTGTAGATCTTTGAAAGTAATTACTGTTCTTCCGTTATCTTCATTTCACTAGCATAACCTTTTTGGAATTGCAGCCAATGTAGAAGACAAATAACAATTTTAATGTCCATCTATTTTGTAGTGATAAGGAATTTAAATCCACCTTCATCAAACTGGGAGGTAGAAAAGTTGAGCTGTGACCTGAAGATCCATGGTTTGGAACAAGAACTGGAACTAATGAGAAAAGAGTGTAACGATCTCAAAATAGAGCTACAAAAAGCCAAACAAACGGTACTACAGAATTATTAAATTGAGAAATTCAGTATTCTGTGTGCATCATATGTATTATTTATAATAAAGTATTAAATCATAATTAACATAAATTGTAACTATTCAGAAGAGTTTACATTCTCTGAAAAATTAACTTTATCTTCCCCATTTTGCTAAAATTTGAGATACTATGTTTAGTAGCATAGTCTCAGAATTTTTTAATTTTGTTGTTTAAAAAAGCTATAATTTTTTAAAAGACTACTATTAGTTTATTAAAGCTGTATTTTCAAACTCTCTTTCTTTCAGTTTCCTCAGATCATTTTTCTCTGTAAAGAGAACTCAGGTTTTAAGTTTCCAATTTTATTTACCTTAATAATTTGACTAATTTAAATACCACAAGAGACAACTTGATTTTTAGAGTTCTTAAAAAAGACTTTAGCGTCCACTAATTTTCAGAAGTCTGATACTTTTAGGACAAGTTTAATTTTCAGCAAATAGCGGAGAATTCGAGAATTTGGGTTGGTGGGGAGGAAACAAAAACCAAAAAAAGCTGAGCAGAAGTGTGGTTAGCTTAAAGTCATCCATTGTAACAAAAGTTGCCCGTCAGGTCCTCAACCAAGAGTCTGTTTACTAATACTTTACACTGGGTTCTAACAAGTTTAGATACATGTTTTCAGATTTCATGACAGATAATGCTGAGGATAAAAAAAGATGACAGAGAAGCAGGGGTGTGTGATAGCAGTGCACCAAATTCAGTTTAAAATAGTTACTAAAAGAAATTGAAAAGCTTAGTAGTTTGAAATCAAATTGCTATCATGTACATTACATACTCATATTAATATTTCAAACTAATGTAACTAGTTAGATAATTATTTCTCAGCTCAACCATTTTGTCCATCAGAGCATTCCAACACTACTGAGGAACTATGTCACCCACCCAGATTCCTCTGGGGTGCCACTAACTGAAAGAGGAACTACTATTAACATTTCCTGACTGCCAGCCAGGAATCACAAGTGTCCTTACATGGAGCTGACAGTTCTCTCATTTCAATAATGTAGTCTTCATTGAGGATGACCACTGGTTAAGAATGAGCCAGGCATTATGAATAATACAGCGTTTTGCCTTGGCTTTGACCCAATGAATTCCTCTGAACTGGACAATGAGAACTTGTTTGGAGTCCTGACTCCAAAAGGAAAACACGTACCACAAAAATTACCGGCAACTCCTGCTAGAGCCAAAATCTTTTTTCCTACTTGACATCTGAAGTTGATTTTCCCAACTCTGAACCTGTGACCAAGTACCACAATTCCTTCAAAGGCGTCCAGGCGTCCTTTCCCACAAGCCTAGTTGCCAATAGCCCTTGAGAGCCTTTTTAAAAAAAAAAAGTGCTTGTAAGTAAAGATCTGTACCTTGAAGCTGTGAATTATAATTGTGTGTGTGTGTGTATATATATTCTACTTGAAATAATCTGACAGGTTTTATAATGGATACGTCCTCATAGAATAGGCAAGTACTATGAAATCATAAAAACGTGGTTCATAATTGTGGTATTGCTTATTAACTGTACAACATTAGGAAAGTCATTTAACTGTTCTAAACTTGTTTTCTATAAAGTAGACATTTAAGTGCCTATTTTTTTCATGAAGGTTAAATTAGATAATACATAAAGCAGTTAGCATAGTGCCTAGGGCATTTAGTATATGAATGTTTTCTCAAAAAAAACCATAATTAGGGTAATCCAGTAAAGCAGTGCTTTTGGGGGTGGTGGGGGGTGGTGTGTGTGTGTGTGTCTGACAGTTCATTTCTTATTAGTTACTCTTTTCCACTAGATGGTGCTAGGGGATAACAATTGCTTTTAGTTTAATTCATCTATCATAAATCACAGAAACAAACTTTTGAAGGTAGAAGAAACCTTACAAAATAAAATCACTTTTACTGCTGATGAAATTGAATCCAAGAGACTAAGAAACTAAGTTGAAGGTGAGATTAGGGGAATATTAAAAAATTAAAAGATTTACTACATGGCTCCCACCTGCTTAGGAATTTATTTTGGGGTGTGGGAGAGACTTAAAAAATGCTACAACTAATATAAGGAAATAAACCAGGAAAAGGAGGAATGGAAATGCTTAATTCATCAAAGGTTCCAAGTTGAAATGTTGTGGGATATGTGCTTTTAAATCTTGTTTCAAAGGTGTTGGTGGTCAGTTTCAGCAGGGGAATCAAAAAGCAAGCCAAGGAAAGACATTTATGTTCACATTAATAATCTTGCTTATATCTACTGCAGCAGATTTGCAGATATTTTTAAGATACTTTCTGTGAAACATAACACTTTCTGAAGTGTGAAATCGCATCCTGCTTGGACATAATAGTGTTTTTTGGTTCAGTTTTTTAAAGTACTTAATTGAACTCAGTTGATTAGTGTTTGGGATTAATGATGTCAAGGTTCCAAGGTCAGTTCCACTATGAGCCTCTTAGACTTTCTGTATCCACCAATATTCCAGCCCTTTATATCCAGAACAGTTGATCTTTTGGAAACAACAGACACCACCAGCAAAAAAGTGGAGGAAACACTGGATCAGTAAAATGGAGTTGGTAGCTGTCTAAGGTAGCTAGTAATATGCCAGTGCTGTAGTGTACTGAAGGTTCGGAGAAGACCTATAGTACAGGAACCTACTTAACTTGACGATTGTTTCCTAAGATTTTGGGCAATGGGCCTGTTTATGTGAAACTCCCACATCATGCAGCACCTGTTAGGAAACAGATCTGTTACTGACTAGCCATGGCAAAGTGATGACAGGCCAGGAACTGGGTCTGAATATTAGAGACAATTCCTTTGTGCTTAATGCTAGTTTACATTAGATTTTTCTGAATTGTTAGGCGGTAACTGGAAAAATGCTTTCAACCCAAATTCAGATTTAAAAAAAAATATTGGCTTTAAGAATGAGGAAGATTTCCATCGTAATATATGTTTAAGTATACACTAATTTACAAAGTAACTAAAAGTGACCTTGATCTGATTCATTTCCTGTGGAGAACAGAAAAGAATTTTTGTCCAAGGTCATGTGCCTTCTTGGTGGTCAAACCTCTCTTAACTAGTAGGCCAGTTCTCTTTCCTCTCTCTATAGGGCTCCCTAATGTGCAGCTTAATTGTTATAGCATTTCGTTGGTATTTAGAGATCTAAAAGTTCTTTAATTCCTATAATAAGAAAACATTTTCATGTTTTACTCTCACAAGTTCAGAGTACTCAACAGCTTTTTAATATTCCACTTTGAAACATATTTAGTTATATAAATAAGAAATAGTAAAATTAAAATCCATTCTCTCAGTTAATACTGGCCACTTCCCCCAATTGAGTTAGTGCCTGTGATAGTCATTTTTATTTGTTATAGACCGTTAAATGAGAATGCATTGTAAACAAGTATGTTACAGAGTTATCTTAAACATAGTAAGTCTACTTTTTAATATCTTTTATAGGTTCTTCCTGTCATATCGACAACCTACAGTACTAAAACTTAAAAGTATATAAGGACTTTATGGAGTCCTTGCTAAATCATTTCCTTATCTATGTGGAAGGAGGAAATTTATACTGATCTTTTAAAACAGCAACCTGTTAAATTCGGAACTTTTCTGTAATAATACGAAAAAGTGATATAACAGTAAAACTCCATTTCTCACGGAATTCATTCAGCTGTACCTTAAATACATATTAATTTATTATTTGTTAACCCTTTTTTGAATAGACTTCAGATTGATGTCTTCAGAAATACATTTTGTAAGATTGTAAGTTCTTTGAAATGAGAGCACTTTTATTTTTTTTTAAAAATTAAAGCATTAATGATTTTAAATAATTGGAAGTGATTTAGAAATACCTGTATCGTTTTGGAGGTTATTCATTAAAATTGAATATAAAATCTAGTTTTACCCTGTACAGTTACAGATGTATTCTGTACATCTGAAACATGTCTCTGGTAATACAAAGTACTCAATAAATAGAATGTAATAATTACAACTTTTATACTGTTTTTTTTTTTAAATGACAGGATCCATATCAGGAAGACAATCTGCAGAGCAGAGATCTCCAAAGACTAAGCATTTCAAGGTATGAACATTCTTCAATATTCAAAAATAATACATTGTTCCGTAGGCCACTTTGGATAGGTACTTAGATTTCTGTTATGATTTAATCTTTAAAACAAATGGATACAATTTGGGTACTGCCTGTAATCGCTGGTCACAATATATAAAAAAGTTTAACTTGTTTAACAATACGCTTGAACTGGAATAGTATAAAGGTGCACTTTGTTATACCTTAAACAGAATTATTGAACATTAATTAACATTTTAGATAGGAAACATTCATTAATATTTTAAGTAGGATTTTAGGTAGTTAGCTGTATAGAAATATTCTGTAATAAATCCTTATTTATTACATGAAGAATTAGACATTTCCATGTACAGTCATATCACTTTGGCTTACGGATAAACTTGGACAGCATTAGTCTTGGGTGTAACATGAATTTTAAGAGAACTATCCTTTTGGGGTAAGAACAAATGTAGCTATCAAAGAGTTCATGTGTGCTACTTCAATCCTATTTATCTCAAATATATATCGTTCATTTTTACTTAAGTAACTTAAGTACTGTTTTAAATTACCTCATAATTTTTGTTTCTGCTATATTAACATCCCCTCTGTCCGTGGATACTTCCATCCAATGAAAAACACTGATTTGACTTCATTGTTTAATCATTTGGCTTCCAAAGTTTACTGACCTAAAGTAAATAATGTGAATTCATACCTTTTCCTATCAAAACCTAATTGAAAAAAATGATCAATTAGGGAAAACAATTTCAGGAAACACCATGCATCCACTCTTGTAGATCCAGGGATAGGCAGACTTTTTCTATAAAGGGCCAGCAGTAAATATTTCAGGCTTTGTGGCCTGAATATTTCAGTCTCCTTTGCAACTACTCGACTCTGCCATTTTAATAACAGTACTTTAATTATGACTTCAATTTTCTTCTAAATTGACAGCAAGGAAGTTGCCCCCCCTTCTGTAAACAATGTGCCTAGTACAATGTCCATGTAAAATGTTTCTCAAAATTGTCTTCTTTGTCAAAGTTATCTGGCTCCCTAGTGCTCAGGTACACTTGTGGTTTTCTCCAAATGGTTTTGCATTTATCTGATGTTAAGTAATATGGATCGCAAAACTGATGAGGTTTCCCTCTTCTGGTTAGGAACTAGAAAACTAAAAACCAAATTTGTGGCTTACACTTGGTAAACTTCATGCATTTTTATGTTAGCCTCATTCCTAACTTACGTATTGTCTTGTTTTTCCTTCACCTTATCATTTATATCTATTTCTTGTTTATAGTCCTGTGTTTTATTAATCTTTCCACTTTTAAGTGGAACCATTCAGATAATAAATTGTTTATTATATTAAGGGGAAAGTACATAGGAATGTTTCCATAAAACCATTAACTAAAAGTTTAGGTTTTTTGTAAGGATTATTCTTCAGTTGTTTGGAAAACTCCCTTTTTTAGAACACATTTTTTTTTTTAAATTTCTTCCAGGCAAATGAGGTACTGTATTGTTTCAACACAGAGTGAACCTTTTTAATTACTAGAGGCTTTTTATATGGTACTCTTCGTATACAGCGTCATTTAACAGTAGCAGCCCTGCTGTCAGAAATTTGGCCAGTGTCCTGCCAAGGGACTGTTTTGGTGTTAGCTTTAGATTGTTGCCCCCTGTACTTAAATCTAGATCTAGGTATAGGGTAAACTAATATTGTGGAACTTCCTCAAATGTAAATCCTTGGTTTAGAAAATATGGATAAGGTTTGTGTTGTTTAAACTGTGCTGTGTTCCCTCAGTGATCATGAAATTTTGTGAGTTAATATGCAAGAGAAGCATTTTAAAAATAAGGAATAAAGCGGAATACAGGCATACCTTAGAGATACGGTGGGTTCAGTTCCAGACCACCGTAATGAAGTAAAGATCACAATAAAGTGATTCACACAATTTTTTTTGGTTTCCTAGTGCTTATAAAAATTATGTTTACACTATACTATATAGTCTTGTTAAATGTGCGGTAGCATATGTCTAACAAAATAATGTACATACCTTAATTTTAAAACTTTATTGCGAAAAAATGTTAACCATCATCTGAGCTTTCGGCAAGTCGTAATCTTTTTGCTGGTGGAGGGAGAGTCTTACCTTCAATTTGTAAGAAACGCAGTATCTGCAAAACGAAATAAAGCAAAGAACAATAAAATGAGGTATGCCTATAGAACATACCAGAGTGTAATATACATAGTAAGGGGGTAAGTATGGTTTCTCGTAACTTGTTTTCATTGGGTTGCAGTGTAAAATGATTGCTTTCTGTGCGTTACGATGAAAAATGTACGAAAGACACTTGTTTGGGGAATCAATAATTGTCAAAATATAAATTTCTAAGTTTCCAGCTCTTGGCTAAAACTATACCATAATTTCATTTTAGTTCCTCTGGGGATATAATAGTTCAGTAAATTTTCAAAGCTAAAGAAAAGTATATATGGCTGAAGTAAAAACATTTTTCATATACAAAGAATATTAATTTCAGTATGACTTAATGAGTGTCAATTAAGAAAACTGGGCTTTTATACAATTTTAGTTGGTAACTAGGATATGTACCCCCTTCTTGAGATGTGTATAAACAGGTTTCATCACATTTAAGATTTAGAGGTATGAAATTTTATACTGGGGCCAAAAAGGTTGTGTTGACAGTGTATTAAGTGTTGCATCTCAGTGTTCAGGTAATTTTATAAGTTCAGTAAATGCATGATGAAGTGATATGAAAAATGTTACCCAAAAAAAGCAGTCCATTATTAGACTGGATAACAAAAAGATGGCTTTGAACAACAGCATGTTAAAGTGAAGTAGGTTCTCTTGAACTTGTTTCCTTATGTAAAATTAGGTTACCCAGTTTGCCAAGTTGGTGTGAGAATGTGGGTAAGGTGCCTAGCACATAATAAATGCTCAAACAACATTATTTTTTGTTTGTTTTTTTAGGGTTCTCATTTGGGATGCTTTAAGTGTTGCATCTCAATGTTCAAGTAATTCTAAAAGTTCTTTACAGACAACCATATATATTACTAGGATTTTGCTTCTATGGCATTTGAAGAAAAACTTAAAGAACTAAGTTCACACTCCCAATTGGAAAGGGGCAGAGTGCAGTTTATAAGTTTCAAATATACCTAGTAAGTAAAGTTAGTTGGAAGTCTGCTAAAGATTGTGGATAACAGCTTGCCTTTTCCAATCTCAAGTAGTGATTTAAATATTTTATTTAAATAGATAGGATTAAAAATAAATTTCTAACACACTTTGAAGATCATAGCACTTTAATATTAATTGTGACGTTTAAAGTAATTGCCATTACTTTGTTATCCACAAGAGGGAGAGCTTATACTTAGTAATAATTTTAGAGTTTTGTATCTGCAGTTTTCAATTCAGGTGACATTAAGGGCAAAAGTAAGACATCATGTTAAACTTGGTGACCTAGTTTTTAGTTTAAACTAATTTATAAGCAGTCTTCATTAAATTGAGTTGGAAAATGTATATTAGACACTGCTTTAACACTTCTATTATAATTGTTTCTCTTTTATTTTACATGATTAGCGATCTTGAATGATTAAATGTTTTTGATATTCGATATTCTAGTATCCAAACACTGTCTTGGGTATTTGCTTTTCTTTTCTCCAAGTCAGGTCCTGATTTATCATCTCATGCCGATAATAAAACTATTTTTAAGCTGTATTATTCCTGTCATGACTGTCTGCATGAATTAGCACATGTCAGTGTTTATACTTACTGCTACATAACATGAATAACTCTTTGAAAAGCATACTGAATGCCCAGAATTGTACCAAGGAACCAACAACTCTATCACATTTAAGACAGGTTCCTATGTGAAACATACGCTGTACCACACATCTCAGATGTTTACAGGTGAAGTAAAGGTGGTTAACTAATTTTTGTGAAGTAATTATTTCACACCTATCAAAAATCTGCAAAAATCCCTGTGATTTTAATAGACAAGCAAGTAGGTTTTTCTCAAAAACAGTATAAAGTTTATTCTGCTGCTTCTATTAAAAGAATTGTAGTCTGAGTCGAATTGGTATTTTGAGAAAAATGTATGTAACCTTACATAATTCAAAAGAATTCTGTGTTTTAACTATATCTGTTACTTCTGTAATTAGAAAAGGATATTAGATTTAGATATCATGAGTGTTATCCCTTAAAAATTTATTGAGAAGTTTTTGTTTATAGCTAGACAAAAATTGAAGCATGAAATGACATGCTTGTCTAATTTGATTTCATCATTACTAAAATTACACTAATATCTTTAAGAAGCAATAATAGTTGTTTGAACACCATGAGATCGATTGTTCTTAACATTTAAATCAGTGCATTTTACCCTTTATAAAACATAATAGTTGTATTTCTGAAAAGTAGTGTAAATTTGAATGCCTGAAAATTTACTTTTAAAAGTAATGAGATGGGACTTTTTTATGTACTCTAGTACAACAAAGAAAGAATGTATGTTGAAGATTTCGGTTTATTTAATTAGCAATTAAACTAAAAAGGAAGAAAATCATTAATATCCAAATAAGAACGGTTAATGGAAGAAGAAACTTACAAAAATTAGGTTTAAAATAACTAACATAATTTCTCAGATAATTGAGGTAAAATACTTTTAATTATAAAAACGAGAGGCATTTGTAAAGAAGTTTTGTTTGTTTGTTTTTTTCTGATTCATATAATCCTCTCTCTCTAGCTTCTTTTCCCTTACCAGGAAATCATCTGGCTCTTCATGTCTTGTGCTGTCATGTCACATTGGTTTAGAACCAACAATATGAGACAGCCCAGTCAGACATAAAAGAATGGAATGCATGAAACTTCAATTTTACTTTAGTAGGGCTTGGGTATACATTCAGCAGTTGATAACAGCATTTCAATTCACAATGTCAAAACGGAATAATCATAAAGTAAATACAAATATAAAACCCATACATGAATGAATATCACTTTAGTCCTTACTATTAAATACATCACCACCACTGTACTATAGGGCTACTATAAAATCTTAATTCTGAAGTGAAAGCTGTAAGAAACTCAGTGGTTAGAATACTTAATTTTTATAATACCCTTCTATCTAGTATAGTTAATTGTTAGAAATTAGGTCAATTATTATGAATAAGGTCTTTTCACTTGTTGCAATGCCCTAGTTAAATATCTTTCAATTATTTAACAAGGAAGTTTTAATTTACATCATCTCAAAACTAATTCAAGCAGAAATGCAGATATTATTTCTATTTTATTCTCTTCTGTCCATAATGAATAATAACCATTAACTTTTTTTAAAAAACCCTGTATTTCAGTGATAATATGCAGAATGCATACTGGGAACTGAAGAGAGAAATGTCCAATTTACATCTGGTGACTCAAGTACAAGCTGAACTACTAAGAAAACTGAAAAACCCAACTGTAATCAAGAAAGGCGAGTAAATGTTTGCCGGAAACCACTGATTCCAGCCAAACTGCTTGAAAAGCAACTAGCTATCCTATCTTATCAAAATCTCATCAATTGAGTTTGATAAGCCAAAGTATACATAGTATGTTCACAGCCTCCCCATTTTTTGCTTTGGCTTCAGTCTCATACTGGTCAACTTCACACATAAAGGTGTTGCTGATGTGTTTTTTCTTCAGTACTGTATTCTTTTCCCCTTGTGGCTTTTTTCTCAGCCAAGTGTTGCTTATGTGTATAAGGCTGAGGTGTTAAGTTTGCTCTAGTTGACCTTTTACCACAACTACTTCATATATTTAAAAGAAAAAGACACCAAGACACCAAAAGCTATTTTTCATTACAGAATACACCAAAGACCTAGGTCTTTAAATTGTTCTGAAAAAAGTCACTTTGATTCATTATCTGGTTGTTTTCATTTTTTGTAAACTTAATTTTTCTTTCCTTCCATAAAGGATAGATTGTTTAGAAGAGAGATTAGGTGTTCTTCTCTTATCCCTTTCAACCAAACAAAAATTTTCATTGCTTTGCCTTTCGTTTTTAACTGCTTGGCTGACTAAACTTTCTGAGTTTTGTGTTCACTAGTAGTGGTTACTTTGCCAAAGCTATTTTTATACCTCAGAACAAAATGAGTGCATTTTACCCGTTATTACGTAATAGTTGTATTTCTCAAAAGTTATTTAATACAAATTTGAATGCCCTAAAATTTAATTTTTGAAGTAATGCGATGTGACTTTTTATGAAAAATAATCACCATCGAATTTAAAATTGTTACTTGCACTCAGATTGTCCCTAAAGAGGGCACAAGAGAATTGTATTTTATTAATAGTTCTCCTCAGGAGTGTACGCTAGTGGGGGGAAATGTTGCACATTGGGAAGGAAAACTAAATTCAGAATCCCTTTCAATTTCTAGAGAGTTAGTTACTTACGAATCAGGCAAGATAATATGGTGCTTTGGCAGGCCCTAACTTAATGGTTCATTTTGTCTTTGAGTTTCCCAGTGGCCAGGGTTACACAGACGGCAACTATGAGTTGATGGTACAAAATAAGACTTCTTTTAAAAGGGAGTCACAGAGTAATTTTGCAGTGAGTTTTCAGTATGGCTCTTTGTTTTTAAAATAAATATAACTCCAAAATAATAAAGGAGAAATGTTCTTTCCATATTTAGAAATGGCTCATCTTGTGTCACTCCTGAGCTGGTGAATGATAACTCTTGTAGTTCTTTGAACCGTAAGTTTTCTAGCACATTTCCTATGACAGTGGCAGGCTCGAGGCCACCACCACTCACCACAAAACTCAGTGCTCTCAGGAGTACACAGAGATGAGACGAGACCACCTTTTCTCCTGACCTACATAGCTAGCACTCTGGTCCAGAAGCTGAGCACCGTTACTTCCAGTTCTCCCAAACTCCTATCCCTCCTTTCAAGAAAAAAGGCTTTCATTTTATAATATGGTTCAATTTCTCCTAAAACTACATAGAGTCAAGCCTAGCTTGCAATTGACATCCTTCTTGGACTTATGTTAAATTTATCTTTTCTGCCCTGGCAGCACTGGAGGGGGAGAAAAGGTTCATACACTACCACTGCCCTGGCTGTGGCTAAATATCTCCAGCGCAGTTTGTCTTCTAAACCATTACACTGCACTAAAGATATTTTTTGTTTTGCTCTTTTTTTTTACTTGGATTATACTGTGACCATATCAGAATGTACATTCACCATTATATGTGTTTTATAAGAAACAGGATTATTTATAGCTTTCATTTAAACTTATAAAAGCCCTTGAATATGTATTATTTGGGTCTCACCAATTCACAATATAATTATTTCTGAAAAAATTTACTTTTGGACTACCTACTGAAAAAAGATTTGAATATAAGTAAAGGAATATTACATTTAACAAAGAAATTACTAAAACTTAGAAACAGTTTTCTTAGTCTCCACTGAAGTAAGGAGCTTGCAAGTCTTCTCTAGCTACATTAAGAGTCAAGAACAGGATGTTTATTTGTATTTTAACTTTATTGGTTTCCAACTTTTTAAAAGATTCAATTCTCCATCTTTAATAACTCGATACAGTTGGAACAGGAGTAGAGAAGTAACACCTGCAGCCGTGAAGTGACTTACCTAAAGTCACAATGGCAGTAAACAGCTGATCCAGAATTAGAACTCAGATCATTTGTCATCTATCTTGAAGTCACAGTGCCCCACTGATCACACTAACTTGGAAATGTTAATTTTATTGCCAGTTACAAATTCAGCCATGTTAATGAAGTGTTACATACTTTACGACCACAGATGCCATGGCAACTGACATTTGGCCTGTGATTTCTTTTTAGCCTGCACCGCAGTAGGATGCTTGGAAGACCCTGGGAAAGACAGCACAAAACTGCACTTGACGAATTTTACTGCAACATATACAAAACATCCCCCTCT
This sequence comes from Rhinolophus ferrumequinum, assembly GCF_004115265.2. NCBI lineage: Eukaryota > Metazoa > Chordata > Mammalia > Chiroptera > Rhinolophidae > Rhinolophus > Rhinolophus ferrumequinum. The sequence goes on from NC_046300.1 coordinate 21,506,763, forward strand.
GTCACCAGATGGCAAAACTCTGTGTCATACCACATCTTCCCCTTCACCGGGAGATATAAAGGTTCTACAAGAGAAAGCAGTTCTCCAAGCATGGACCGACAACAAGCGACCCCTTCCTCATGCTGGTACAAACTTTCAGGAGCACAATTCTTATGGCAGAAATTCTCCGGAAGATACTTCTTGGGTGTTCCCAAGCCCTCCTAAATCAAGTGAGACAGCATTTGGGGAAACTAAAAATAAAACTTTACCTTTACCCAACCTGCCACCACAGCATTACCTGGATCAACATAATCAAAACTGCCTTTATAAGAATTAATTCTGAAGACATTCAGCATTTGGTCATGAGGTTGCTGTATTTCCCACAATGATTCTCTTGAGAAATTATTTAACAAACTGACAGTGTGTTTTGATTAAACTTTTGCAGAGTTCTTCAGCATACACATTTGCACATACTGTACCATGTTATGTAGTTGATTTTCCAGTATGAAAGAGCTACCCTTCAGCTTCGTGGCTAAGAATCAGATATATATTACTAATAAATAAACTTAAGGTGTTTCAAAAAGACCTTTGAAATAGTAAATTTCTGCCTCTCACATAAAGAATGTAATGGAAAGTTTTTAGACGTGGTTTACAAAGCATGTGAAATGCCGACATAGCTATTCATTAAAAATAGGAGGCCATTAATATCAAAAATCATACAAGTTGCATAAAGGAGCAAATGGCAGTGTGAATAGGTTATATTTCTGTTGACCTAGTGCATAAAAATAGGAAAAATATACTAGTATGTAGGTTACTCCATCTCTATATGCTATTGTATTTCAAAGTTTAAGATTTAAAATCATTTTTTATCACAATGTTGATAAAATTTAGAGTTGCAATTTGAATTTTAAGACTTGAAGTAACCTGATCACTGAAGCCAACTTTATTCTGTCAACATCCCTCAAGTCCTACTTGAAAAGTGATGAAATAGTTGAAAATCTGTGTGGTATGTGAATAAACTATTATAATCCTATACGTCATCTAATTAGAAGTAGAAAGAACATCACAAAGGTTTTAATCTAATCTGTCCCTTCGGTGGTCCATAATGAAAATTTAAATGTGTGTGTAACTAAATTCATTTTCCTCAAAGAGTCTACATCTGCGTGTTACATACAGCAGCTTATAAATTGTTAGACTTTGTTTTGAAATGTAACATTTTACTCATTGAATGAATATTAATTAACTGAATTAGGAATTTTCATTCTGAAAACCAAATTCTGTACTGTACTGATACAACATCCCCAAACTTTTGATTCTAAGTGGCCATTCATTTATAAGCAGGTAAGCAAATAACAAGGATGGCTTCACATGAACACTTATCTAAATTCTTCCAGGGTTACAGTATTAAGAACATTAATAATATAATGTATTACTTGTTTCATACATCCTTTGCCTAAGATAAAGTGTTTCATGTAGGAGGCCTTTATCCTTTTTGATAGACAGTTTCAAATATCTTGAACTCAAAAGAATATCTCAGATCTCTTCTATATTAACTGAATAGCATACATACATAAACAGTGTTCACTATTCACCAGATATTTTTGTCTTTCTATTATCTTACTCACTTATTCAAGCTTGTCTGTGATTAATGGAATTGGTGTCAGATGCTGGAATTTATTCTGACCAATGAACACAGCTGACTCAAGGGAGTAGAATCTCCTGCCAAGTAATAGAACAAAACACAATATGCATAAAACAAATACGAGACTCCAGGCTTTAGCTGAAGGAAGCAACTACCTGTGTAATATCAAAGCAACAGAAACTATTTCTCATGTGGCTGCATAGGTTGTATATTGTATCTAATCTCTAATGTAACTTACTGGTTTTCCTTTTTTAAAACCAAGATTGGAAATTTTACTTTGTAAAGAAAATAAGTCGTATGAAATAATGGCTTAATGTTTTGAACAATGCCAAGAAATTGTTTAATTAAAATAAATTATTTTTGTTTCAAATTGAAGTATGTGAAATTTTGTCCTTGCCTATATATTCCAAGGTCAAGTACTAACTGTTTGTTGTGAATTTGATTCATATAATAGACATTTGTTAAACCAACTTCTTTTGAGTGGAGAAAATGCTTTCTCATTTAAACAATAGGGTAGCTATCAAACAGGCTAGAAAGTCAGTAGTTGATATTCTTGGCAGTTTAAAGTGCTAAATAAATATGTAAGACTTCAAGAAACCGTAACCAAAAATTGTTTTTACCCAGTCATAAATTTTTAAATGTACACTTTATTATCATCTCTTTTTTAGGTAAGACTGAAAGAGAAATAAGAATGGTCCATGTGTAGCCTACATACTTGCTCCACAGGGCTTCCCTTAAAAATTTCTTTAATCTTTAGATATTTTTAAATGATAATCCAGTTCAGCAGCATATCCATAACTCAAAATGAGAACATAGCTAACAACAACAAAAGTCATTTATTCCTTCCTCCTGATCCCTTATTAGCTAAAAGAAAATTTCCATCTCTAAAAGGAAACAGGTTCTGCCAAAATGGAACTTAATTAAGGACATAACTATGTGAAACATTAGAAAACGAAAATAGGGGAAAACTCAGATTTAAAAAACTAAAGGACTGAATCATGTAAAAACAAAGTAATGATCTTACCCAGAAAGGCTACTTAGAAAAGGTAGATCTTACAGAGTAAAAAACCTGTGGATTATCACGTAACAAAATAACACCAGAGGCATGAATGAGCAAGCAAGACAACAACTGAGGCAGATGTACCAGTTGGAGAAAGACTTGAGTGTGGATAGGCATGGGTATTCTGAAAGCTATGATGAACAGTTTGGTTTCTGACATAATAAAGATGAACGTGTACTATATAATTTGTCTAGCACCTGTGGGGAAAGGGACATCTACGTAAGTGAGTTTTCCACATGAAATTGAAGTTGACCCCTCTGATTCTAATCAAAATTATAAAATAGCCACAAAGTGTATATTTCACTTGCTTTTTCAAGTAAATGTTTTCCCTTTCCGTTTGAGTCATTAAAAACAAAATTTGAGGTCCTGTGCTCCTAGGAAATCCACCAATGCCAAAAGGCTAACAGAAGAATATAGGCTTACCCCTTTGCTACTGGGCCTTTAGGTGTCTATTTCCTTTGCTTTTCACTGTTCTAGTAATCGCCCTTGTTTTGATCTGTGGCCTGGAACAATGGTTTCTTTGGATTTCGATTAAGACTAAATAGTTGTTTGAGTGGCTCACTCGGAAAAATGTGGAACTTGAACATGCCATTGGTTCTTTAGGGTCCTATTTGCTATTTGTGTTAACTAAGTTTCAAAAAAGTCTTTTAGAGCTATTTGATGGGATTGGGGCCAAAGTTAAACACTCCTGGTAGGTACTAATTTCTATTTGTGATTTTAATGAGAACTATGTAAACATATACAAAATTTACTTACCTAGAAAGTGGTCAGAATGGCTGGGGTGAAGAGTTAATAGCTCATGGGGAAAAAAAAGAGCAACTTTTAATATTAAAGCTCAACCTGGGACCAAATTATTGCATTGGGATAGAATTTTTTTACATTAGCTCTTGAAACCATTACTATGTTACAAAATGGTCATTCACACTTATAAAAAAAGACTTTTTAAAAAAGATTTTCAGTAGCCACATTAACAGGTCAAGTCACTTAAAAATACATTTTAGGAAATTTTTCATCAAAGATGTTAAGTAAAATTAATTCATCTTTAAGTACTTATCTACCATCTTTACGAGGTTGGACAATGAAGTTCACAAACTCATCCTAGAAAAAGTGCTACATACCTCATTGCTGAATATCACTATGGTCACCTTCCAAGTACTCCCCTTGGGAAACTATGCACTGACGCCAGTGCCTAGTCCACCCTTCAAAGCAATTGTGGAACTCTTTTTCTGGGATGACCACCAGAATTGTATTACCCTTGATGTCCTGAATGTCACCAAAACGTCTTCCTTTCAATATTTCCTTTATCTTCAGGTAAAGAGAGAAGTTACTGGGGGCCAGATGAAGTGAGTAGGGAGGGTGTTCCAATATAGTTATTTGTTTACTGGCGAAAAACTCCCTCACAGACAGTGCCATGTGAGCTGGTCATTGTTGTGATGCAAGAGCCACGAAATCTTGGTGAAAAGTTCAGGTCATTTTCGTCTTTTTCACACAGCCTTTTCATCACTTCCAAATAGTAAACTTGGTTAACTGTTTGCCAGTTGGTACAAATTCATAATGAATAATCCCTCTGATATCAAAAGAGGTTAGCAACATCATTGCAACAAGATCGCAACATAACCGTCAGACCTGGTATCTCCAAATAAGCCTTCAGTACTAAATAACGACAACCATTAAAGAGCATTTACCAGTGTCTGACGCACTGCCCTGCATACTCTATTTACCTACAATACTCAGTTCCTCCTCACAGTAACTAGCATTTATTTCTGCAGTTGCACAGCCAGTAAGAAGAGAACCAGGAAGGATTCTGGCTCATAACCATTCTTCTGTAGTGCCTAGTTATTAACCCCGCTAAGCATGTCCATTCCTGCTTTCCTTTAGTTACTTCTGGACCCATGATTAGCCATTAGTCTATACATGGATAGAGTAATATAAGACCCATACGGAACCCTAAGAAACAGTATCACTGTTACAGAACTATAGCTGTGGAAAAATTTATGAAAAATCCATAATGACCAGGCAAACCATGTCCCACTTCACTATTTACTCCTATCCCATTTAATAAACTTTAAATTTTTTTTAAAAAAATCTTTATTTCAGATAAAATTAATATTTCCATAATTTAGGAGAAAGCAAACAAACTTCCTTGAGTCCATTGTTTTAGGTAATTGTGATTTCCACGAAAAGAATTACTGAGTATCTATCATGTGAATATTTGCCTACATGCTTGTTGGGAGCTTTTGTAGCCTTTTCTTGGTAGGAATTCCAGTTTTTCTGAATTCTTCCCTTTCCTTCAGGTATTCCATTTTGCATTCCTCATAAAAGGCGGGATCATTATAACTACAAGAAAGAAATGGATATCTTTTAAAGCGAATCACTTTGCAAGTGGTTAACATAAGCTTACTTTAATAACATTCAGACATCCAGTTCATCAGGTACAATCTTTAGAAGTAGATTTTTAGTAATGGTCACAAATTCATCATAAACATTAGACTACGAAACTAGCTAAAGAAAAGGAAAAAATAAAAAGACCTAATGGTTCTTTTTTGAGTAGCACTATCCCAGGACAGAGCAATGAGAAACACAGTACCTACCTTCAAAGAGCCCCTGGTGTTAGAGAGCAGACAAGTAAAGACTGCATTACAGTTAAGTAGACGAAGTGCTAGTAGAGGTATGGCCCAGTGCACCATGGAAACATGGAAGAAGTGGGGAAAGGGAGATGGCACAGGGAAATGCCTGAGATGCACTTTGAAGGACCAACAGAAGTCCCTATAAGAAGGCACATAGATGAGGCACCAAGAACTGCAAGTAACTTGGTGCAGCTATAGCCGACTATGCACACACAAAAAAGACGTGAGATGAAGCTGAAATGGGCACAAATCAAATCATGATGGTCCATTTATGCCGTACTAAGAAGTTAAAATCTATTCCGAAGACAGTGGGGCCATTGTATGATCGGTTTTTTGGTCTTAGATGAATCTGGCAGCATATGGCACATAGGTTAAAAGGGGGCAACAAGATTAAAGGCAGGCTTTCCAATAAATAAACTATTACAATAATCCAGAGAAGGAATGACAAGGGCCTAGACCAAAGGAGGAGCAGTTGTTGAGGAAGATTTAGGAAATGAAATCAACAGGAAACAACCAATTGGAGTCAGGAGACAAGAAGATTCTAGACAATGGAATAATTCACAAAGATACATGAGGCAGGTAGAGTAAAAGGAGCTGAGTTCAGTTTGAGGCCTGAAGAAAGAAGCAGAAAAATGTCATGACCTATAGGAAGTCACTGAATGAATGGGTGCAAAGTGAGTTTTCTGATTTAAGAATGAGACGAGAACCAGAGAACCAATTTTAAGGAATAAGTTAAGGAAGAAAAGGCTGAGAGGTAGGAAGAGGCATTGGGAAACAGGAAAAGAGCATTATAAGGGAAGCCAGGTAGAAGGGAACTTGAAGGGACTTCCAGAGAGAGGGAGGTCAAGTAAAAGAAAGGACTGAAAAGATGCTCTATTTGGCTACCAGGACCCCACTAGAATCTCTAGGAAGAGTAGTTTCAGTGGACTTAGGACAGAAGTCAGATTGCAGTTTATTGAATGAAGGAAGGAAGATGAGACAAGTAGAAACAAAAGCACACAAACCATTAACACTTCAAGATGCCACTCTGAAGAGATGGGACAGCATGGTGGTTACAGTCATGTTACGGAACGTCAACAGTAAACAAAGCAGAGCACTTTCATATTCAAGGATGAAAACAGACTATTTCTTGGAGAATGTTAAGACTTAAGGGCAAATAAAATTCTTCCTACCTAACTCTCTGTTTACTTTCAGCAAATGGCACATCCCTGTTTCCTTCACTGCTTCTCTCTCCTCTAAACACAGAAGTAGATCCTCCCTCCTGTTTGCCCCCCCTCCACAGAATGGACTAGAAAGTGTTATTCTCTCCTACTTCTAGGGGTGAGAGATGGAAGGATATTCAAATGATTAATACTTAGACAACAAAAGCTAACAAATAACAAAATACAATCAAAAACGTGCTAACACTTACGGGATACCTACTATGTGCCAGCACTGCGGTAGTGTGTTTACATATAGTACCTCACAATCACTCCATGAGGAATAATGATCACATCTTATAGTGAGGAACCTGCCCAAGGTCGCCGGGCTAGCGACACTCTGGCTCATCCAGAGTTAAGCTTAGGTTGCGTTTTGCACAGCCGGTGCTCCTGTCAACGCTGCCCTAGTCCTGCCCTGTCGAGAGGGAGGGACAGTATGTCAAATAAGAATAACTTAAGTTACTATGATGACTGAAACCAAGGTGTAAAAATTCTTAATATATTAAAGAAAATTTAACAAAGTCAGTCACAGAAGTTTAAGAGGCTTCTTTATTCATTAAACATCTCCTGGTAGCACTAGGGAAAAGAACTGAAAAAATAGGAAGTCCCAGAATGAAGCCTTCTTCCTTTACGGTAGAACGCCTAGGGCAGGTTCTGGCCCATAAATAAGGGCTGCTATCAGAATTATTATTATTTACTATCAACTTGAGAAAAAATCATTTGGACCTAGAGTGTGTTTTCTCATCTCCTTCCTCATGTGGAGATTAGTTTAAATAATCTCTAAAGTCTTCCAACTACAGCATTCTAAAAAAGTCTATAAATTTATGTGTACATTATTATCAAAAGGAAAACAAAAATACAAAATTCAGATAATCACTGCTTCTTATCTAATTCCCTGAGAAGTATCAAACCATACCAATACATATGCTTCACAGGCTGGGGTAGCAGAGTACAGAAGGAAATAAGGGCTTACCAAGATTTCAATTACAACCGTCAACTAACACCATTTACAGAAGTATTCTGCATACTGTCAGTAATGAGGGTGCTAAAACAGGTGGGGAGAGGCAACAGAAAGCGCCTACATTAAAAAAATTTGCATATTTTTACTTTAAGATTCAAAGAACTACAACAAAGTATCGGTGAACATGATATTTAAGAATTATTTTAAAATTTAACTAACTTCAAAATCTAAATTGATCTTTGCGTCCTTCATTTGATTTATTGTAGGTTTCCTAGGAGTTAAATTATACGGATTTGAAAAAAAATCACAAGGCTGGCAAAGGTCTTAGAGCTAGTCTAATTACTTTCCATTAGAAGACATAAATATAAATCTACTGATAATATATTCTACAGATCAACTTGTTTATAAAAAGGAATTGGTTAAATCACATGGAAAATCATATGTTTTTGTTTGCTGACCTCATATTTTTAATGAGATACAATGCTGACCCACATAAGTTGAAAAGATCCTTCATAAACATGTTAAGCTGCTTTTTTTAGAATAATCTTTAACAAATTGAAATTTTAGACTCAGCTAACAATATGACGGATTTGGTGTGGGGAAGCACAGAATGCATTACACTGAATGAGTTAAAAAACATACTGTTACCTAATACATATATTACACACATACACGGGAGAAGCACAAACACTGAGGTAACTACTTACTAAGCTGTTAGACACTCTTTCAATGCAGTATTTTCTTTCCGGCATTTTACTACCATGAGGATCCCAGAGTCCTTGCAACATTTGGTAAAATCTGAAATAAAAAATTTGAAAAGAAAAAAAAATGACTTGTCATTTACATCAATACAATTTCTGACAGCTCTGAAATATTCATTTTTAACATCTATTACCTAGATCATGCTTGACACACAGCACAGGCTCCACGAAAGACACATACATAATAATTAAGGCAGAATAAGGTGAGTGTTGTTTACTTTTTAGAAATAAAGAATGAGATTTGAAAAGAGAGAGAGAGAGGACCTCTGAGATAGAGCCAGGAGGCTTCATGGAGACAGATGGGATGTAAAGAATAAGTATGATTCCTAATAAAGAGTATATTCTAGAAGAAATGAGTAAGAAGAATAAAAGGGGGGCTGTTTCCAGACTGGAGCATTTGGTGTCCAGTCTCTGCATGCCTCCTAGTGGCACCAAGGCACCTCCTTTCTTGAAGTCAATCTTGCCACCATGGTACCTTAACTTCTGATAACAGGGCTCTCACTCCAATCCCAAGTCAATTCTTAGATGCTCCAGAAAATTCAAATGGCTTTCTGTAAAATTTCCATTCTGGTAGTTTGCCTTTTAAACTGTCTGGACCCTCTGGTATCCTGCCTTCTCAGGACCACCAACCCAGAAAAACCTGGTTCTATATAACCCACCCACAGCTGGGCCACTTGCTGATTCGTCTTATGTCTGTTTGGGGTCACTCAGTCCTCCTTTATTCTTTCCACAGGACAGTGTGTGCTGTGCTCCCCACCTTTTACAGCCACTCTCCTGAACTACCCTGGTCCTTTCCTGACCACTGGCTGCTCTAGTTCCAGGCTTTGCCACCTCCAATCTGCTGTAAGCAACAGACCATTACCATATCAGATCTTAAATTACAGTATTATCCTCACAAAGAAACAGTAGGCAAAAAAAAAGAACATTTTCTGAATAACTCCTTTAATACACAATTATCAAGATTTCCCTCTTTTCTTGAATAATGTGTTACCCTTCCAGTTACTAAGGAATACATAATTCACAATTATTTTACAAGCAAGCAGTCATTTCAGGAGTCTCCAGGAAGACACATCATATATAACAAAACTATGTTCAAAGCACAAACTGGAAAAGATTGAGATTTGTTAAAATAGATAAAAAAACTCAGTAGAGGGGCTTTACTGGGACGAGATTCCTACAGCATAGATATGTGTGTCTGCCTGCAGTACCACAGCATACTTTGAAGGGTAAGTGGTAGAAAAGGAACAAAAACAATAGATGCAGAAAATGATTTTTAATTCAGATAATATGCATGATCACTTTAAATTACAAGTGACATGTAATACTCCACTCCACAGACTCACAGGATTAGCCGCCTTTAGCTCCTGCTCACTAGTCTCAGCAGTCCCACCATTTGCTCTCTGATCCCTGAACCTATTCTTGTTCCTCTCTATAGAGATGCGCTGGACACCTGGGCCAAATCAGACCTGGGAATTTCTTTTGTGCCCTACAACTCAAGAAGGCAAAGCCGACGTATAATCATCTCATTATCATGAGATCCTGAGGGGTGGCCACTGGCTAGCAAAACTTTCATTCTGGAACGTCACTAGCAGTCCTACATGTTAAGGATTTTACTTATAGCATATTAAAATCTACCTTTCTAGAAGCAAGGATTATGATCCCAAATTAAAATTAAGACATTAGCAATATTCAAAGGGAATATGTGCATCAAGTTAATCCAGAAGTGATGACATCTGGCCAAGAGATTTTGAAGGGAAATGCCATGAGAGCTGTGGTGACGAACCGCGGGCTGATCCCCGGTACCACCTTACCCTTACCGAAACCTCACAGACCTACACCAGACCAGTTCACTCAGCTACCGTCTAGAAGAAAGATCATTACCATCATGAATTTGCCTAATGAAGTATGTTAGCTGACCCACCCCTTGTCCTTTTCTGGAAAACACACACACCATGGCTACTATCAAAAGTCCACTTTCTGAATTTAACAAAGCCAGTATTTCACACTTGAAAAGTTCACAAAAGAATGCTTAGCCATAGCATTCTTTTAATAGTCGTCGTGCCTGACAGAAATAGAAATGTCTTTAGTAGGATCTGATGCAAGTTAGCATCTATGTGTTCTGATCACAATAAAGGGACAGTCTATATATTTTCACACTTGTCCAAATCTCTTCAGGAATAATGGTGACTGGCCTGAAGCCTCCAGCTGCTTGTAAGGTTTCTGTCACTTGTTTAGCAACAAGGTTTTAATGAGGCCCTTTCTTTCATACCACATTAGTACATATTCATGTAACAATGATGATGCCAGTGCTGCCCACTGATCTCTAATTGTTACTCTGAAACAAATCCAACCTAAATTGCTTTTTTCGATGTTATGTTAAATGTTGAAGGGCCTAGACACCTGTAAATAAGTAATTTAATTTTAATTACCATTAAAGCCTATGAAAATAAAAGTTCATTCACTTAAGTATATCTTAAGGTAATGCAAATGAGTATCAATAAACAGTGACAGTTGAGAGATTATTAAAAGTTATTCCAAAATTTAAAGAAATGTGCTTACAGACAGTATTCAAGACTTTTTGTCTTTAAAATATCAAGAACATGAGAGTCCATCTTTCTTTTGTAAACCCTCATTTTTCTGAAAGAAACCACTTAATATCACATAATAAACTATTGGTAAAAATATTCTTTAGAAAGAATTAATAAAATTTGAGTCAAGTACATATGGAAAAACAGAAAGAGATACAGTCTTCTCCTAACTTTAAGGTAAATGGCACAATAATCATATTGTAATTAAGTACAAGTAATCTATATAATTTCAAGTTTATATAAGAAAAATACTTTTGGGGAGCCTCTGTATAAAAGCAGTAAGAGAAATAAATGGTTTGGAATTGTTTTTAGCTCATTTAATTTATGGAACTTTTGAATATATTTTAATATTTAAATAACCCCCAATAATAAGGTATCTTAATTAAACCAAGGATAAGTATGGTGCAACTATGCATGGAAAGAGAAATACTGGGCACTTGATCGTTTGTTTACCTGTTTCATTTAGTACTAAGTTTCAAACAACATGTTATTTTGAAAATGCAGTCATCCAGTTAAAACTAAAACATTCGATGAAAGATGACACTTTAAAAACATACCAAATTAAAAGAAATAATCCCTTAATGTTTCATGTCTCTGACTAGAACCACTCCATTTATATCTCCACTAATTTATATTTTTTGAATCCTAAGCTTATAAACTTTTACACAACCTTGAGACATAGCACTTATTTCTAACTTTCCAGTACTTTTCTTTAATCAGTATTTATAAAGTACCTATTTTTCCAACATTACAAAATACACAGATATATTTGGATACCAATATAATTTCCAATTTTAATATACAAGCTGTGTGTAATATTGCCATGATTACACCATAATCTTACTGATTTCACCTTTAAATCTAGAACTTCAATTTAATCTAAATAAAAAAGAGTTCAGAGGTCTTGCTTATTAATGACACAGAGTAGAGCAGATTTTAAAATCACCGTAAATTCAGAATATGTCATCAACTCTACAACTGGAAATCTTAAGCCTAAAACTGTTTACTTCTATAGAACTGGATAAGAATAAAAACAGAGATGTACTTATACAATGTAAAAAAGATCTTTTGACCAGTTATTAATATAAAACTGAAAACAATACAATTTGGGGAGGGTCTAGGTACGTGCCGACTTTGTAATACTTTTCTTCAGACAAAGGTGTCTGCAGTTTTAAACCTGTAACATAAATTTAAGTCCAAAACGAATATTTCTCAGGAAAAGCTATCATTTAAGTGAAGACTTCCGTAGTGAACAGTCTGATGTCCATTCCCTGGAGACAACGCCTAAGTGCTGTGTTGCTCTCAGTAATCATCGTCCCTTCTGGAAGCTGTGAAGTAAAAAGTGCCTGAAGACCACAGGAAGTCACGCTCAGTTCTGAGCTCACCAGGTTCAAAGGCAGGCCTGGACCAAGGCAGAGACAATGAAGGCAGTAGTTTGTCTTCTTCCTTCTAATGACTGTTCAGCTGAAGGAAACCAAGGCCACTAAGCCACAACGCACATTATTCTGCATAACTGACAGCATGAATGGTATTTCATGAAGTTCATGTGAAAGATTTTCTAAACAGTTCTGACTCCATGTACATTCGTTTATAAAATTTAGTAACGAAGCTAGTTCTCTCGATAAGCTTTGAGTCAGTGATCGCAGGAGTTTGACTTCTGGAAAGAAATCAATCCAATCCAACCTAGAAATAAAGCCAAATATTATAAAGAATTCCAGGTTGGGTGAGAAGCTAATTAGGAAAAGTTCAGTTTAGTTGAAAAAAAGTGTATGTGTGAGTATTTGCCAACATTGTAACAACAGAATTCCATAGACAAATTTTCAAGGGATTTATAAAATTAATCATTCAAATGGAAAAAAAAAAAAACATAACATGTAGAAATAATAGCATCCTTTACAAGACACCTACACTGAAACGGTGGCTTCTTCATTACACTCACACCTTAAAAAATGTTTCTATTTCCAAAGTTAAATCTACAATATTGCAGAGGGGAAATCACCGAATCATACCGTCACCTTAAAGTTAAAGAAGAAATGCAATTATAAATATTTCATTTTTTTCATGTTTACCAAACTAAAATGAAAAGAAAACAAATCACTTACATTCCTGCCTTCACAATAACAACAATAATAACAGCTAACACTTGTATTTACTATGTAAAAGACACTATCCAATGAGTTAATTCAGGCTTCAAAAGTATTAACTGATTCAATCAATTAAAATTTTAAATTTTTAATATATTCTTTCAGTGCTTATCTATAGGCTCATAAAATATTCATTCATTCATTCATTCAACAAACATTTTCAAAGTACTTGCTACGAACCTAGCTAGCACTGTGCTAAGTTCTGGGGTTTCCATGCTGAATAAGACAGAGGGTTTCTGTCCTGTAGGAGCTAACAATAGTCCCTGAGAAGACAGACAATTAAAAAGAGCTAACAGTAGAGTTTAACCTTTGCTCTGATAGAGGAAGGGAAGGGAGGGTGCATGGACGCAAAGAATTGGAACTCCAAACCTATTCAAGAGAAACTTTTCAGGAGAAGGACTTTTAAGCTATGAGCTATACTGAGCTAGTGAAAGAGAAGGAAGAATGTTCTAGACAAAGGGAAGAGTACAGGGGAACGTCTGGAGGTGAACAGGAAGTGCATATTACACAGACTAATTCAGAGGAGCTGGAATATTTCAGGTTACTTGGGTTGTGCGTGCATGCATGCGGGTGTGTGTGTGTGCACATGTGTACGTCTGGTGAATGGGAGGTGGAGAAGGAAAGGCATGCACCAACTATGACTGGCAGGCAATGTGAAAATGACTAGGCTTTCTTCTAGGAGCAATGGAAACCTTCAGAAGGGTTTTAAATAGTGGCTTGACACAATCAGATTTTCTTCAGAGAATTAGAAGAGTAGGCAGGGGAGGCAGAAGTGGAAATAACAGGATAACGGTTAGGAAGTTAGTACAATAATCCAAATAAAAGATGGCAAGGAGATAAAAGGACAGAGGAAGTGAGAATGGAGAGAAGTAGATGACTAAAGGTGAAACTTGACAAGACTTGGGGTATAACTGGTTATGAGGGAAAAAGATGAAGGAGTCAAGGATAACTCCTGAATTTCTTGTTGCAGTTTGACAACTTAAAAAACACCTGAAAAAGAACAGCATACAAGGCGCATATGATGTTGTCCTGTTTTGGTGGGAGTCGGTGGAGGGAGATGGGATAAAGGTGACGACTTTGAGACATGTTCAGCTAGGGGGCCTGTGAAACATGCAAGGAGAGTCATCCAGAAGGCAGTTAGGCACACAGGGCTAAAGCAAGTCTGAAGATAACCATTTTGATAGTAGTAGTTTAGTAAAAATAATGAAAACAAGAGGCCCCTGGGCGATGGTTGAGGAATACCAACATTTAAGCATCGAGCTGAGAGAGAGGGGACGGGAAAGAGGGAGGACTGTGTGGCATCACAGACGTCACGAGAGAATGACCCTCACTACATGACCAGTGTCCACTGGACCCAATTTCATTTTTCGAGTTTCTTTTATGAGTCATTCCAACTATTGTAAGGATGGTATTTCATGACTGTTCCCCTTTCTTAGAGGCCGTCCCCCCCCAATCAACATATTTTGTAACAATAAAACAATCTATCTTGCCATTATCATACAGGTTCATTGGATCTTTGTATAAAGTTAAGATACAACATAGACTCTTAATGAACTTATTTTTCCTACATCTTGAAATGTTTTACTGTAACATCCTAGCAATTATTCCTGATGATTTACCAATTATTCTCAACTATACTAAAAATGACTAGAATAAGAAGAAAACGAAATGATGGAACCACCTAGAAAAACGATGCAACAGTGAAATAAATCTTCATTACTACATCAGTTTCCTTATAATGTCGCCTAATGTATCACGGCATTATTCATGAATATATAAAAGCGGTCTTTTTATTTTGGGGGCTTTTTTGCTTTCCTTGAACACAGTTGAGATTCGAAAATTTTTTTTTCACTTTCCAATTGTTTTACTTAGAATAATAGCCCCCGAAGATGTTCAAGTCCGAACCTGTGAATATGTTAGGTTACATGGCAAATGGGAATCAAGGTTGCTAACCAGCTTGACTTTAAAAAAAGGAGATTACTTTGGGCCCACCTGGCTGGGCCCAAAGTAATCACAAGGAAGCTTAAAGGTAGAAGAGGGAGACGAAACAAAAAAGCAAGAGAAAGTGATGTGATAACAGAAGCAAGGTCAGTTAGCTTGTTGGCTTTAAAGATGGTGAAAGGGGAACACCTGCCAAAAATGGGGGGCCTTGGTATGAACTGAATGTCTGTGTCCCCAAAAACCCCAGTGCCTCCCACTTCGCGCCATGTGATGGTATTAGGAGGGAGGGCCTTTACAGGGAGGTCACTAGGATTAGATAGTCATGAGGGTGGGGCGCTCATTAACGGGATTAGTGTCCTTCTAAGAAGCAGGAGTGCTTGCTTCCTCTCTCCACTCTCCACCAGGTAAGAAAGCAAGAAGTCAGCAGTGGGCCACCCAAAAGAGGTCTCTCACCAGAACCCAACCATGCTAGCACTCTGATCTAGAACTACCAGCCTCCAGAATTGTAGTTCTGTTATTTGTTAACCATCCCGTTTATGGTATTTTTGCTGTAGCTGCTTGAGGTAAAACAGGCCTCTAAAAGCTGAAAAAGGCAAAGAAACAGACTTTCCCACAGAGCCTTCAGAAAGGAATGAAGCTCTTCCAACATCTTGATTTTAATCTAGTAAAATTTATGTTATACTTCTGAACTACAGAACTGCAATACAATAACTTTGTGTTGTTTTAAGCTACTAAATTTGTATAATTTATCACAATAGCAAGAATATACTAATACACTGCCTATATAGAAAAACAAAATTGACAAAAAGATGTTTCACAATTACTGTGTTTACCCGAAAATAAGACCTAGCCAGACTATCAGGTCTAATGTGTCTTTTGGAGCAAAAATTAATATAAGACCCGGTCTTTTATATTATATTACATTACATTATATTATATTATACCTGGTCTCATATTAAAATAAGACTGGGTCTTATGTTAATTTTTGCTCCAAAAGACGCATTAGAGCTGATGGTCAGGCTAGGTCTTATTTTCGGGAAAACACGGTATTAGATGAATCAGATGAATGCAAAGAAACTAACAGTACTCTAGATTCTAATGATGATGGAATTGACTGTATAAGCATAATCACAGGCTATGAATCTTCAGATGATAATATCCAAGATGAACTTTCTCAAAGTCAGGTACTGATAAATACATATTTTGAAGGCAGAAAAGAAATGTGGTCTATTCATCCCATCATTCAACAGGAGGGACTTTTCATGCAGCATTATGTAACAAGAGTTTGTACTATCGCATTGTGCTCAAGGATATATGGCAGTATATCAATAAAGATGATTAGAAAAAAACTGTATTTATAGTATGTATCAGGCTAAAAATAAGAATGTTTTAAAATTATGGAGCAAAAAAGGATGGCCATCCTTTTCAACAAAATTAGTAGCCATCAATGGTTTCAAAAATACTGCGTTTTAAGGATGTAAGTACAGGAAGAACCAGGATTAATGGTAAATTAGAACCTACTAGAGATGTATTTGAAATCTGAAGCCAGTGACAAGATAGGTATGTTTCAGGTTCATGAATGACAGTTGCATTCAAAGGACACTGACCAGATCAAGCATAAAACTTTCAAAACAAGGAATAAAAATTTGGGCTTGCTATGTTCTATTCTAATGAAAAACACTGAAGTCACTGTTCCTCTGTTCTGTAAATTTTTTTTAATACGATGTTAAACTGTAAAAATAAATAAATAAAAGGCATTCATCAGATGACTACCTTTTCTGATAGTTTGGGTTAAAGAAGTAGTAGTCATTACTGTCAACTGCTGCTGAGACATCAACTAAAATGAGTAATGAAAATCACCTATTAATTTTTATGTTAAGATTTTAAGTCATAATGCTGTCTAGAAACGTCTTTGATTCATATAATACCAGGGAAAAGATTAGAACACAACAAAAAAAATCCTTGCTCCTATTGCTGATGCATTAAACATCGCTTTTCTTTTCAATTCTCTAGGACAGTTATTTCTCTACCCAAGTGTGCATTAAGTACAAAATATGGTTCCTTACTCCAATGTATTTGTAATATAGTGGCAGACACAGAAGGAATTCCATAATATTACCAAATAGTTGTGCCTTCGCTTGATCAACTTGGGTTTGTAACCCTTTACGCCTGGCACTGTGCAATACGGTAGCCACTGGGCATGTGTGCCTACTGAGCACCTGAAATGTGTTAGTCTGAACTGCGGCATGTTGTAAGTATAAAATACATGCTGCATTTTGAAAGCTCAGGATGAAAAAAGTAATGCAAAATATCTCAATAATTTTCATATTGATTGCAAGTCGAAAAGATAATATCTTGCATAGAGTATTATAGATTAAATAAAACGTAATATTGGAATTTACTTTACCTTTTAAAATTAACTTCACATTTTTAAAATGCAGCTGCTAAACACTAAAAATGATAACTATGGCTCATATTATATTTCTATTGTCCAACAAAACTCTCTGCAATGATGGAAATATACTCTGTACTTTCCAATAGTGCAGCCATTAGCCACTTGAAATGTGGCTACTACAACTGAAGAACTGAATTTTTCATTTTAATTAACTTTAATTTAATTAAATAGCCCCATATGGCTGGTGGCTACCATACTAAACAATGCAGCCCTAGATATTGTCAGTTTGGCAGATAGTGATGAGTTGGCTATTGCTTCATGATTTGAAATTTATGATTATTTTAGGCTCAGTAATCTTTCTTATCTTTCCTTAGGGCATGTATTTCTTGCCATTGATCCTTTTTAAGCCTATGAAAATACCTAATCAAAATAAAATATGTAAGGAAATAAAAAGTACGTATAAATAATCATTTCATAAACTTGACCAGCTTAGCTGGTATTCAACAAATAGCTGAATAAATAAATAAATTCAATGAATGTCAAATTTATAATTCTGAATTTCTAGTAAGCTTGAGTTGATTTAACTCATCCGTATATTTGTAAATATGGTGCTATTAAATAATGTTTCCCGTGGCATACAGTGTTATCTAATTTCTTTGACACAGATCTAAATTTTTGACGCTGTTTTTATAATTTCTTGAGTTTAAGCAGGGTTGATTCAGACTTTGCCCAAAAACAATACATAAAATTTTGGGGCGGCTGGATGGCTCAGTTGGTTAGAGCGCGGGCTCTCAACAACAAGGTTACTGGTTTGATTCCCGCATGGGATGGAGGGCTGTGCCCCCTGCAACTAAAGACTGAAAACGGCAACTGGACTTGGAGCTGAGCTGCGCCCTCCACAACTAGATTGAAGGACAACGACTTGGAGCTGATGGGACCTGGAGAAACATACTGTTCCCCAATATTCCCCAATTAAAAAAACAAAAAAAAACCCAAAATAACAATACATAAAATTTTGAGGCTTAACAGAAATTAAAACGTGTGAGCAGGATACACAGATTCATTATCCCTATTTACTAGAATATAAACTTCATGGGAATAAAATGTGACCCCGACAAGGAGCACTTAGTAGGCAGCATTTGGAACAGAGATGATTTCTACTTACGGCAACCAGAGGGCAATGATATATTCATTTTGAGCAGGGTCTAAATCAGAGGTGTCAAAACTGCGGCCCACAGGTCAACTGAGGTCCGCAATCCATTGTTAATTGGCCCGCAGCGAATTCCAAAAATATACTTAGTTGACTTAAATAAACCAGGTGAGGCAATACGTACTTCACCTCGAGTGAGTGGCCGGCTGTTTGTGTGTTTTACCGCATATGGCCCTTGGTGAAAACCGTTGAAAAACGTTTGGACACCCTTGGTCTAATAGTTCTTAACTCATTTGTCCATTAAAAAAAAAAAAAAAACTGTCTTATTTCAAAAAAACTGTTTTTGGTTTTCCATTTTGCCATGTAACTTTGTAATTTTTTTGCAAGGTATTTAAAGGTTAATATTAACAGCAATAAGAACAAAATGACAATGGCAACTAAAATATTCTGAGTATTTATTATGTAGTACCAAGAACTATACTGAGTATTTTTTATGTAGTACCAAGAACTATACTGAGTATTTTATGTTTATTAGCTCACGTGAATTCTACAAAAACACTATCAGATAAGCACTATTGTTATCATCAATTCGTTAGATGAGGAAACTGAGTTTTATGTAGGTTACATCACATTTCCAAGATCACACAGTGTGGCACAGACTGGCCTAGAACTGGCCTTTATAATTCTGGAAAAAAACTTGTAACTACTTTTGATTCCCACTTACTCCCTTCCACAATGAGAACACAGGAAAAACTTCCACATTTAGCAGAAATTTCCCTGCCCACAGAAGAGACTTAACCCAGGTCAATTAATATTACATGAGTCACAACGGAGACCTGGAAAGTGAGCAGGCAGGGGTGGTTCTACACATCCTATCACTCCCACAGGAAAAAATAAGCTACAGCTTATTCATCTGATTTTCTGCTACTTAGCAAATCCTCTGAAATAAAATAACATCAGATACTTCATTCCCTGGTTCCACACCCGTTTTCCAGAATTACTATAAAATATATTTTAATATTTCAAATAGGGATTTTACACATGAGAAAGTGTGTATATACTCCTCCAAGCAGTATATAATGAAATGCTAAATTTTAAGTTTCAGATTTTAGGTGCTACCAGATTTGAAAGGTAGACATTAGCCCAAGCGAGTACAGCCAAGGAAAGCACCAAATCAACCATCTTTTGTGAAAGACCACATGTAAAAGATGCTTTAAGTCTCCCCGGATAATAGAATCCATGAATATCATTAATAGTGACTAGGTGGAAGATTTAGAAAGTGACAAAGCAAGAAAAATGTAAGTGAACGAGTAGGGTTTACACCATACATTTTTGTTACACGTTCCCTCTTTCCTTCCCCCACAGCCTCCAAAGTTAAAAGACCTATTCAGAAACTGGCACATCTGAACATGGAACATTCTGGTCTTCCTTGCCATCTCCTGGAGGGTGATGTGCCCCCATCCCTAACAACAAGTACGTTCACAAAAAAGT
Organism: Rhinolophus ferrumequinum; assembly: GCF_004115265.2. Classification (NCBI taxonomy): domain Eukaryota; kingdom Metazoa; phylum Chordata; class Mammalia; order Chiroptera; family Rhinolophidae; genus Rhinolophus; species Rhinolophus ferrumequinum. The sequence goes on from NC_046300.1 coordinate 21,526,701, forward strand.
AAGAACCATGCTTTTAATAATGCAAGTAATATAAGCAATAAACTAACCGGCTGTAGTTTTTCATTCTTGCAAGTGATTTACAGCCTATTCTAGGGATGAGTATAAGCCAACAGTGAGCATTAATAATCACTCAAGAAGGGTCCAGGAAAGAATGAGCTGCCTTGTTTGGGACTTCTGGGATGGAAATGGTTAGAGTGGGAAGAACCTTAGAGGTCACTTAATCTAAACGCTTACTCAATTCAGAAAGTCCTTCATAATCCATCTCACTGTCGAAACACTTGTGGTGAGAGAAAATTCCTTATCTCATAAGGTAGCCAGTTCCCCCGTGTGTGTGTGTGTGTGTGTGTGTGTGTGTGTGTTGGGGTGGGGGATTTATAGCCTGAAAAAAACTAGAGTAAGTCTAATGCTTCCTCCTCATCAAACACTATAGGAAATAACATTCCTGTTGCTTCCTTCCCCTGGTTCAGAGCCAGTGTAAACGCTGTTCCTTTCTCCTTGTTGGATGTGGTGTCCAGACTACTGAAGAAAGCTCGTCACCCTCCTCATCATCTGCTGGTTTGCAAATTTACTTATGTATTTAACACTTTGCTTTCCCCAAAAAAGAACTTGAGACAGCATCTCCCTTAAAAGAAAAAACAGCATCCATAAAGATGCTAAGTTCTTCAAATCCAAACAAATAGACAATTCAAATATAAAAATAACTATGGCTGTGTCTTTCTTTAAATATATATATATGCATATATATATATATATACACACACACACATACATAGATATATACACACTAAAAATCACTTGTAGGGAATCATTAAGAGAATGACGTATTTGCAGCCACTCCTCACCCTGTCTTCTCTTAGCTGAAGCAAAGAATATTTTTATGTAAGTAAAATGTAGCCTTTCACACCATTAAAAGCCACTTGTCAGCTTTCTTTTAACCTAACAGGCACACCAACAACCAAAGTAGAAATTCTATACCACAGAATACTATGCAGCCACCAAAACAGAAAGTACACTGACAGAGAATGATCTTCAAGACTTAAAGACTGAAAACAGCAAGAAGTAGATGAGCATAGTAGAGTACGTTACCATTTCTGTGTCGAATACACACACATCAGCACAAATAGCTGTGGAAGAAGATAAGAAACAGGTGACTGTGGTTGTCTCAGAGACGGAAAATGGGGACCTGGGGGCAGCAATTGAAGAAACATGTTTGACTGTATTTTGGTAGTCTGTACATGTGTCAACTTTACAAAATGTAATTTTGTAAAAATTTAAAGAAAGTAATAGCCTTGGGTGGCGGATGGGAGAGGAGTGAGGTCCAGATAAGAGGAGGTTTGGCTTTGGGGAGCAAAATGAAAAAGTCATCTCTTGATTTTTTCCCCCTAGAACAAGCCCTTTTCCCTGAATTGCTGCTTAGCAGCAACTGGGGGGAACCCCCTCCACACACACATCTCACTAAGAACACTCCACTCATCAAGCTCTAGGGATATCTCTGCATATATGGTTAATTTCATTCAATGCTAATTGTCCTCAAATACAAATATGGACACTCCTTTCTGCAAAATACACAACTACAGTGATCCTACTGCTCCCACTAGCCCAGGCCAGGTGAAATGCATTGCTCCAAGGTGAAATGACCCCATCAGAAGTCACACTATTGGCTTTCTTTTCATTTAACATGGTCACACCAACTGCCAAAACAGAAGAAATCTGACAATATTACCTTGATTATAAACAGCTCCAATTTCTCAGATTTAAAGAGAAAAAAAGAGAAAATAAAAGACATGTTATGCTAAATTTAATTAGACATTTAATACATGTAGTACCCCTAGTTAACAAGGCAAATCGATCCTTTCAGTTCTGGCTGCAGTTTATTTAAAGACTTTACAATTTTACTACTTAAGAGCCAAGTCCTATGGAGGTGTTATCTCACCATTTATATTTTCACAACACTTATGATATTGCTATCACACTCTTAAAATAAATGAAAAGCCCATGCCACATTTCAGACCAATATAATGCTACAGACTCTATTTATATTTCTGGAAATAAAGATTAAAATAATTCTGTATTGCTCATTTTATTCTTGCAATGTTGAATATGAAAAAAAACCCTAAGATTTCTTTTTTTTTTAAATCCCAGGTATAGTTGAAAAGCAAAGGTTTTAATCACTTGGTTTTAAAATTAGGCACTAGAAAATATATCATTATAAAATTCTGACAATAATAGCATTTTATGACTAAATTATTATGCTTTTAATTTCCTATTAAATTGAGATTTATTAGCTTGCTACTTTAAAGATTAGTCTGTGTACAGAATGAATTTAGTGGTGCACATAAAGAGACAAGAAGGTAGAAAGATGAACATGAAAAGATTATTTTACATAGTCGTGCATGAGCTATTTGATAATTCCAACATAGTACAAAAGAAAGCTTCTCTCTAGATTGATCATGGTTCAGTTAACATCACTGAATATCTAATATCTCCAACTCAATTAATTCTCACCTGATTAAGATCAGACTGATATTCAAACTAAATCATCTCTCCAGTCAAGTAGAAATCAATATTTCTGATTTTACTTTTAAATTACAATAGAAAATAAAATGCACGCATCTTCAATATGCCAAGAGTAGCTTTTCTATTCTGGTCTACTATGGCATGGATAACACAGTTGATTAAAGAATTATTCTAATTTGAGCACCAATATGTAGCAGATTCTGATTAATTTGAACACAGAGATGGAATAAAGTAATTAAACATATCTTATACAGGGCAAACAGAAAATTGACATAAAACAAACTTGACTTCTTTAAAACAAACCTTACTATTTATCAGCTCAACTAGTTAGGAATACAATTTTATTAAACATTGATTATTCTCAGAAATGAGTCTTATTTCACGCACAGATATTTATAAGATGGACAAAGGAATGGTTCTTTTTAGATCATACTTTCTACCATCACCACCTCCAAAAAGCATGCACAGTTTTAAAACAATAAAATAATTTCTATATGGCTTTTCCAGAAAAAGCAGGAGACACTGACCCATCCTTGCTGAGCAGGGTAAAAATCAGTAAATCCTAAAACGGCAAAATGCTTACAAATTTGTAACTCTTACTACTAAAGAGAACATGATATAGATTTTCCTCCTCTTTCATGACTTAATGCCCTTTAAATTTAAAATGGAGAAGAATAAAGCTAAATTATTTATTGGATTAAATGAATAGCAAGTATTGTTTTGCTTGCTAGCAAACTCAATAATTCCGAAGAAAAGGACAGAAATGTTTCAAATTTTAAATAATGTATTTAAGAAATAAAAATCACAGCTAAGTGTACTATGTATTAATATTGAAAATAATAATATAATTTAGAGAGGCCTTAGTGTGTGCCAAACATTGTGCATTATATATATTTATTATATACATTGTGCATTATAATATGCAAAATACTGTAAGGGTATAAATCACATGTAAAATATATGAAATACATATTCTTTATATATTATTTTTCAATTTCACAAAGTAGTTTACTACTCTGTACTAAATAATTCGTAGGTGTTACTTACCTTAGATGTATGTTTTCTGGTGTCTTAGATATATCACTTTATAGAAAAAAATATGAGGAGCCAAGAATTATGCAAATTAACCTGAAAAATATAGATTTCCAAAATTGATAGCCTGTGAGAAACAGCCATAGAAGTTAGTTATAGACCATAACTAAGGTCATGAAAATTAAAATTTGTTAAGATATGACTTTTTCTAGACTTGTAGAATGTAAGGCTGGGGCTGCCCAGGCAACTTGGAAGGTGGGCTATTTGCATGTTAGCTACGGGAATATTCCTTACTTTTATGAAAGACTCCATCCTATTTTTCTTGAACAATATCTCAGTTTGATTTTCTTACTTGTGACTAAAGCCTATCATCAGAGAAATATTTCTTTAATAAATACATTATTATATATTGTATGTGTATAAATTACATAATATGTATAAATGGATAATATGTATTATATACAATACCTATTATACTGTGTATAATATATTACTATATACAATACATTATTATGTCTATGGATGTACAATATACATAATATATATTTAATATATACATTACGTGTGTATATGTGTGGTATGTATATATATAAATATATATATATATACATAGTACAAGCACAAAGACAAACAAACCAGTGCACATGCCCCATGTTTAAAGGTACAGCTGTTACTTTATCCCAGATAATTGTTTGCCTTGCAGAAATGGAAACACAGCATTACAGATGTGAGGATTCATATTTTTATAAAGCTGCAATTTTTGTTTTATGTAAAAATCTCTCAATTTTAAATAGTTTAGCTAACTTTGTTTTTCAAGACACTGCAAAGAAGAGAAAACAAAATCCGTCTGCATAATGGCTCCCCAGCTGAAGGCTGATGGTCTGTGACATTAGGTTGAAAGGGTTTCTTGAACACTTCCACTTTAGAATAGTTATGCACATGTGGTTATTCCTTCAAAAACAGCTATCACTCACTTGACAACTACTAAAGTGTAAGTCTCATAATTACGCAGCATGGTAGCTGTAGAAGCAGAGGAGTTAAATGGAGAAGTTCCCAACTCTAACTCCCCAATCCCTAATTCCATAGGCCTCATGCTTTCCATTGCTTCATCCTGTGAGGCAATGTCAGCCATGATGGATGTTGTACATTTATTTCCTTTCAGAAACCAACAACAGAGAATCAGAGCGGGCACTTAACTAAAAGTTTACAATTCCTTCAAACCCACGCTGAATGTCTTATGTACCAGTTGCTACGTCTCTAAATATATGTTCAAAGAGGCATTTGCGGTAAGAAGACTGTTTCATCTGAATGGATGCTATTTATAAAATAAAGCGGTTTCTTTTCTTCACCTATTAAATTACCAGACATTTAGTAGGCTAACAAATAGTTTGTCTGCTGCCCTCAAGAAGTCTCCAATGGAGCATCAAAGAAATGACACACTTAACATTAAACAATACAAAATAAAACAGCAATTATTGAAAAATGACAAATAGCACATGGCAGTGAAAGACTGATTGCTCAAGGAGAACATATGTGAGGACTAATATGAGACTGAAGGCTCATCACAGGCTACTAGAAAGGCAGCACAAAATTTAAAGGACTCTTCCTACATTTGCAAAGATGGATGGAAGAATTCCAAGAAATGTAAAACAACGATCTTTACTTTCCACTCCCCTACTAAACAGTCTAATAATCAACCTGTGAGTACAGATGACGAAATGAACAATTATTTTAAATATTTCTAATAATTTTACATTGCCAGAATCCAATATAACAGTTGTTAATTACATATACTCATGCATAAAGCATTATGGCAAAATCTAACAGGTCAAAACTATGGGGCTTGGTGTCTTAAAAAGCTACTTACTAGATAGTGCTAAATAAGAATTTTACTTTTGTTCTATATTTTATTACTAACTTTCACTAAAATAATAAAAATTAAATTAAAACACAAAATATTTAAAATATAAAAACAAAAAAAGATTTGAAATTTTTCTGTCATAAGAATAGAAGTAGAGAATGTGGCTGCCAGACTCTTATTTGCTAGGTTCCACAGAGTATTATTAATTTTAAAATAGAATGTCAACAAGGTTGATTGAAATAAAGAGAAATAAATTAATGCTAAATAATTACTAAGGAAGTTTTGTTTATGGAAATGAATAATTCAGTGTTTTACAAAGTAAATTCAAATAGCAGCTGCTTTGCTGACATTAAGCTAAAAAGAGCTCTCTCAAAATGTACAAACTTTAAAACTGGAGAATCATCATATTTTTTTATGTCAAATAGAAAGAAGTTATTTCCTAGGTCTTCAGTTATTAGTATAAAATATTATATGGTCACAATAGTAATCAACCCACCATTTAAAGAGTCTCAACATTTTTCATGGGAGAGATCTATCACATTCTAGTTAATTGAACATATGCATAATTCCTGGCCTGTTAAGTCTTATAACAGCTGGGGGGGAAGAGATGAATTCAGATTTCTAACAATCTGTTCCCAACCCACTTAGTCCTGGATTTTATTCAGATCTCAAAATGAATCTTATGGCTGCCTTTTAACTCCACTGCAGTTCCATTTCTGTCTCCTAATTACTTCTTCCCGTATATTGGGAAGCTCTTCCTCCTTCAGAAACAAATGAACTCAAACTGAAGGAAAAAAACCACATTCAAGAGAAACTGCATATTACAAATTAAGGTCATTTTTATGAAAAAACTGTTCCGTAGTTTTTAAAAGAATCAGTTTCTCGTAACAGTAGCCAATAGATATAGAAACTTGAAAAATAAATGTTGCATGTACTCTCACAGATCAATCTGAATTAAAACATTTCCAGTCACATAAGACAAAGGGAAAACCAGATGTTATTTACATTAAAAAAAAAAGTTTGTGGTTTATCTATTGTCTAATGCAAACTACAGCCTGCAACTCTTTCGTGGATCATGAAAATTCAGACCGCAAACAGCATTTGTTTTTAAAAATGAAAAAGAATAGGAAATATCAAAGGATACTGTGCATTTCATCTATATAAATGCATATATACACAAAAATACATACATATGTATATACTGTACTTTAAAATATTTCTTACCATAGCCCAGATGAAAAGAATTTTTGAAAGCCACTGGCCTAGTACATGCTAATTCTTATCCTCAACAACAGTAGGAAAACAACTGAAACAACGTATTTGTAGTTCATTCTTTTGTTCAATATTTAATGAGTATTTCTGTATATCAGGTCCTGTTCTAGGTATTTGGGATAAATGAGTGAAACAAACCAGGATCGTGGTGCTTGTGAAGCTTCTTCAAAAGGAAAAGACAGACAAGAAACATAATATTGTATAGTATGTTAGAATGTGGTAAGTTACAGGAAAAAGGAGAGAGAGGGAAGGAGGATTATGGGAGAGTGGAGATAGCGGGTTACGTTTTACGTAGGGTTGTCAAGGTAGGTCCCTCTGAGGAGAATTTTAGGGAAAAACTTGAACTGAAGGAATCAGTTCCCAATGACAGCATAACACAAATACTTCAGTTTCTAATTCCACACATGACTCATCAAAAAATCTGTATAAGGAAAATGGACGTGAAGGAAGAATAACTTTAGATTCAATTAAATTTCCAGAACTGGATTTTTAAACACAATAAATGTGGCCACTCCACCAACCACCAAAGGCATCGCTATTAATGCCAACTAAGTCACTCTTGTGGGAATCAGACAGGGCTTAATTTTCAGATGTCACTAAAATGGAAGTAAAGACAAAAGACAAATACAAAAAATTTGATTTAAAATTTTAAAGCAAACATGAGGTCAGATTAAAATAGTCTACAGATTCTTTTGCTTTGTTTTGTTTTTCTAAAAAATCAGTACCATACACTAAGCATCTCTGCAACTTCTACCTGGGTAAGAAAGAATAAAGAAATAAGTTTAGTGAATTAACCTAGCCTCACTTCTAATCTAACTAATTCCCTGAGTAATGGGAAACATGAGTGTTGGCTGATGTTTTGGAATGACAAACCTAGAAGTTACCCTGTTGGCGTGTGCTAAGAACCTAAGTCCTCTATTTTATGCAAGCAAGTGAATGAATAAACATTTTTCCTAAAGAAAAGATGGGGAAAAAAAGATTAAAGAATCCCATGTTAAAATACTGTGTTTAATTCAGTGACTGAAACAGCATGAGCAAATTCAGGCTTTCTGTTACTATTGTTTTATGTTGATTTTAATTTAGTTTCCATTAGCTTTTTAACTTGCAATTAAAGAGTTTTATTTCTTTTTATTTATGAAATAAAAGCAGTTTAGTAGTTAGTTTCTGGTACTCACTAATGTCCACATAGCTATGTAAGTTTTTTATCTTATTTATTTTGTAAAATCCTATGAAAAATTCTCCCAAATTCATTTGGAATCTGAAAATTAATAAAAGTTTACTTGTCTTATAGTGTAGAAGAGAAGAATTTATTTCATCTGACAAAAGGGAACACTATCCTCAAATTTTGCTATTTATTTTAAGTACATAATCTGCAACATTAGAAAGCTATTCTGTAATAAAATAAAACAATTACAGAAATATTAGCATATTAATAGGGGGAAAAGCACATCTCTATTTTGCATACACATAAGAATTGAGCAAGGCTCTCATAATTGCAATGCCAGTTCTATATACTCTTTTCGATGAAATTTGTTTATTTATTTTGATAAATTCATTTATCCCACGCTTGGCACTGACAGGTATTATTAATGGGCATATCCTGGGACAGCACTTTCTACATAGCTGGGCATTAATATCTTAAAGGCCTTTTTAAAAAAATCACTAACTTCCCATTTATTTTACCCAATTAAAATGGGTTCCTCAAAAAATAACAATTATTCTCTTCCCTTACTTGAAATCCATACAGTTCAAATTTCATCACACATCCAAGAGATAAAAGGTCTCAGAAAGAAAATAAACACAGATTTTACAGAACTGATGAATGTTCAAGTTAAAGAGAGAATACTTGTAAAAGGTGTACGTTTTGTTTTAAAACCTTGTTGTAATGCTCTCTATTAGAAACCTCAAAGCAAATTTTGGTTAAAAGCTGGATATCTTCTAATCAAACTTTTGACATCAACATGCTTCTCTTCAGTGGTCATTTCTTCAAACACCAAGTCCCGCTCATGTTTCCTTCGATGCTTTCCATTTTCACTGTCATCTCTCCCAAAGCAGGCCCTCTTCTTGTAGCTTGCTCAGAGAAAAAGCTTCCCTTCTCTAATATCACCTACTCCATCCAGCCTCAGCCCATATACGGAACACTATTTTTATCATCTGTCCCCAGAGACAAGAGGAAGAAAACAACTGGATGAGATTTAAAAGATGCAAAAATAATGGAACTACTGCATTTACCTTCCCACAAAATTCCGCTTTCTATTACAGACTCATAGGAAATCACTAAAGGCATGATTAGCATATACAGGTATAAGAGAGGGTTGACCCCCTTTCTTTATTCAAAATAATCTCAACAATAACGACAACCAGGCCAAAAAAAAAAAATCAAAGGTGAAATTTCCCAGAGATAAATGCAAATTCCCGCATTTAGGTTTTAAAAAAAAACTTTCCAATGTTAGAACAGAATGACAGATAAATTCCATGTGGTCCAACAAAATGAAACATGACAGAACACCTAAACCAATCTTAATACCAGTGTCCAAATTACAGTGACAAGTATAAAACAAAACAAAACCCCTCAGAAGAAAGCCTCTATCCAACTTCAGAGGAGCTCAGCAGGGGTAGAAGAGCCACCAGGTACGCCATTTTTCAGGGCTCCACACTTAACAGAGAGGACACCCCAAAGGTAACCCCACAAGAAAAGAGGAAACCTTCCCGAAGGCTATGTAACAAAAACACTGCAGTGGCCAGTGTGCTCCTTGCCCCCCATCCTCAGGAAAGGACGAGAACTCCTCAGCCCTCACACAACAGCCCACAAGGGAGGACAAACACATCAGAGAAGGTGGCAGGAGTGTTAAAGAGTATTCACCCACAGTTTTCCAGAGAAACAGCAGGGCAACTCTGCAAACACACCCTAAGGAAAAGAAGATTCATCTCAAATGTCACACTGTGTAACAACTAAATGAAAACATAAATTCAAGAAAGCTAGACTTCAAGGAATAGTTCGTAAAACAGAGATAAAAGAGGAGATAAAAATACAAATTGAAGACCAAAACAAATCCACAACAGTGCTAAATACATTACATATTTAAAAGAAATAGGATAGACAAAGCTAAAATTCAAATAAAAGATTTTATAAGAATCACAGTAAATACAGAGGAAACATTTTTAAATTTTTAAACATGCAAACACAGAGCAAACCAACGTATGATAGGCAACTACTGTGGTAGGCCACTTCTAGGATGGCCGCAAATGATCCCAGTGACCTGGTATTCATGCCCTTGTGTAAACCAAGCCCCACGAAGGTAGGCTAACCCTAGCGATTTCCTTCTAATTCAAACATATGACAATGTGGATGGGATATCACTGCCACGATTAGGTTACAAAAGATCATGACTTCTGTCTTGTTAGCAGATGTTCTTTATTACCTTTCCAGCTTTCAGGTTTTGATGAAGAAAATTGCCATGCGGGAGAGGCTCATGTGGCAAGGAATGGAGGGTGGCCTCTGGCCGACAGGCAGCAAGGAACTGAGACTGTCAGCACACATCCCATGGGGGAAATGCTGCCAACAAGTGCTGAGTGAGCTTAGAAGCAGATCCTTCCCCGGGTGAGGCTTCAGATGAGACTGCAGACCCTGAGCCGACTCTTTAACTGCAGACGAGTGAGAGACTAAAGCAGAGGCCCCAGATACATCATGTGGATTCCTGACCCATAGAAATGGTGAGATAATAAATGTTGTGCTGTTTTTAGCCACCAAGTTTTGGGGTAATTTGTTATGTAGCAAATAACATCAAGGGTTAATCCCATTTCAAAATTCCAAGGATGATTGCTATCTCTGAGGTAGAGAATTCAAAAAAGAAAAAAAATATATTTTAAATGACAATTTAAGAAAAGTTTTCCGACATGAAGAATTGAATCTACAAAGCAAAAGGACACAATATGTTCTGGGGGGGGGGGGAACACTAATACAGAACAAACGACACCCAAAATATATCCTAGTTATCAAATTCAAGGATAAAGAATTTTTCTAGTCTCCAAGCAGAAAAATCAAATCACCTATGGCAGGGTGGTTGTAGGGTGGGGTGGGAATGAAAACCAGGCTGGTTTCATACTTTCCAGACAACATTCAATGTCATAAATTAGTAATGCAATATGTACAAAGTTCTGAGGGAAAGAAATAATGGCCTGACAATTTTATACCCACCCTATATGTCATACATATATAAGTTAACAGGCAGTCATTTCCAAATATTAAAGATATCTAGGATTTTAGAACCCAAAGACTTTCTTCTTAAATAAGCAATTTGACAATGTCATCTAGCCATTCAAATCAAATCAAAGAAATAAGGAAAGAAGATGTAGTAAGCCCTGAATTTATGGTTATAGAAAGAATTTAAGTATTACAAATTTTGACAATGTAAAAATAGAAATTAGAAAAACTGGGACTTTAAAGACAGACGATGGGGCAAAAATAATAATACTTTCAAATCAGGGAAACAATACTGTCCAAAATCAGAATATGAAGAACATGTTCCTTACATCATATAAACTGAGTACTTATAATTTTTATTAAAAGAATGATGCTTTCTAAAAACTGAACAAGAAATGCTGGGGGAAATAAATGAAAGCCTGAACTGGGGAAGAGGGCTCACATATTGTTTCCTAAAGTGGGACTAGTCAGCCTCGAAGGCTCCATCTAGTGCTAAGTTTCTAAGATCACAGAATTTCCCCTAAATAAAAATCTTCTCTACAAGGAAATAAATCCCTGCTTTCTATGATATCAAGTCGAGACTTTTTCCTTGGTTATCAAGGAGCACCAAAACATGACCTTAAACCACAACCAGTCTTACACAATCAAGCTATTCTCTGCTCACTGCCACACAAATATCTTGTGTGATATTCAGCTTTCATGATTGAACTCCTACTTGGGATATCTTCTAAACAAAGTGGTAATTTAGACACTACCAATTTGAAGGCTATTTCTTTCCCAACATTTACTAAGAAGATAAATTGAGTTTAAAAAAACAAGGCATTCAAATCTAACCTAACTGAAAAGTCTACTTCTTGCACAAAATTCTTCCTAAACTCTTGGAATGTAACTAATATCTTCATTTAAAATCCTAGAGCAATATAAAAACTTAACTCTAAATTAATACTGCTTTGTAAATTGTGTTAGTCTTAATTCAAAAACAGCCCTAAAATGACATAAAAATTTAAAAATATTAGGTTATATATATATATATATATATATATACATATATATACACACACATATTTAGTTGCAAAAAATTAAAAAGAAATTTTTTTTAATTTTTAAAAATTTTTAACATTAAAAAGAAAATGAGTGATACAAAAATCTGATTTCAAATGTTCTTAAACCTTTGATATTTCACATTAAGTATTTTTAAGATAACTTTATGCATTTGTATAGAATGCTACATTTTACAAAGTGCTTTAATGCTCATTTATTTCCAAAAATAATTTTACAATTACAGTTATCCATAAAAGAATTGTAAGCTCCTTCAAAAACTAGAAACTATAAAAATGAAAGTCATTTTAAAATACTGTCAGTCTCTGGGTGGTGAACACACAACGTGATATAAGATGATGTATTACAGAATTGTACACCTGAAACCTATGTAACTACACTAACAATTGTCACCCCAATGAACTTTAATTTAAAAAAAAGAAAAAAGATACTGTCAGTAAGAAATAATTTATGAAACTTCATAGATTTATCATAGAAACATATTCATCATAATCCTCTTTAATACCAAACTACATTTGCCAAGTAAGCAGCTAAAGCTTTGTTATTTATTTTTCCTCTCAACCATGATTAAAATGTTTATATTCCTTGTTTTAATACTCCAACATATTCAGAAGGCCAGTTACAGCTCAGGATTTCCCCCTTATTAGAGATTACAAAATCGAAAATTATTTTTAATTGGCTCCGTAAGGAAGACGTAAAACTTTGTTAATAAACACTTAACACACTTTTAACCCCCGGAGCTATACTGGGACGGCAGGTCTCTGGCGAGCCACAAACTCAGGTCTCTGTTCTGCAGGATGGGGTTTGTTAAAGTTTTCAAGAATAAGGTCTACTTCAAGAGATACCAAGTGAAATTTAGAAGACGATGAGAGAGCAAAACTGATTACTATGCTCGGAAATGCTTGGTAATCCAGGATAAAAATAAGTACGACACACCCAAATATAGGATGATAGAGAGACATCATCTGTCAGATTGCTTATGCCCATATGACAGTCTGTGCAGCTTATGCTCAAGGGCTCCCTAAGTGTGGTGTGAAGGTTGGCCTGACAAATTATGTTGCATGACCGGGGATGAATACGCCATGGAAAGCACTGGTGGTGAACCTGCAGCCTTCACTTGCTACTTGGTTGCAGGGCTTGCCAGAACTACTACTGGAAATGAAGATTTTGGGTCCCTGAACGGAGCTGTGAATGGAGGCTTGCCTATTCCTCACAGCACCAAACAATTCCCTGGTTATAATTCAGAAAGTAAGGAATTCAACGTGGAAGTATATTGGAAACACATCATGGGTCAGAACATTGCAGATTATATGCATTACCTAACGGAAGAAGATAAAGACACTTATAAGAAACAATTCTCTCAACACATAAAGAACAACATAACTCCAGATGCGGAGGAGATGTGTAAGAAAGCTCATCTGCTATACGAGAGAATCCAGTCTATGAGAAGAAACCTAAGAAAGAAATTAAAAAGAAGAGGTAGAACCGCCCCAAAATGACTCTTGCCCAGAAGAAAGATGGGGTAGCTCAGAAGAAGGCAAGCATCCTCAGAGCTCAGGAACAAGCTGCTAAGAGCTAATATACCAAAACCACAATTTTCTATGAAGATTTTTCATGTAAAGGCAATAATAAACTTATTCACCAATCAAAAAAATAAGTAAACACTTAATGTTACATTTCTAGTAATGGGAAGGAACAGGATATGTCAATGTGGTTTAATTATATTCCTAAGAACAAGATTTCCATATATTTCAACCACAAGATGGAGGTAAAGTAGATGTATTAACATATTTCAAAAATATATAATTTTTATTAAAACATTTGATATCACTTAGCTTGTAATCAGAAATATATGCTGATCTTTAAATAGGTAAAACTACTTCATACATGACCAGTTTCAATAAGTTATTTTCAAAAATATTCTTTGGATAAAAAAGAAAATATAAAGACATATGTTTTCATATAATTCATTTTGCAGAGGGAACTACCTTATTAAAATGGTTTTTAAAAAATACACTTAAAAAGATGATTCATGTCTCTATTACCAGCGCTGTCCAACAGAACTTTCCACAATGATGGAAATTAGCAATATCTGCATTATCCACATGTGACATGTGGCCATCAAGCATTTGCAATGTGGCTATTGCTACTAAGAAATAGTAAGTAGCTAACGTGCTAGTGACTATTACACAGGACAGCACAAATCTATATTATAGCCAATTTATTATTTTAATATATATTAAAATCCAATACGGGTTCTCAGATATTAAAATAATAAATAAAAGCTGAACTTTAAAAATAAGATAATTAAAACTAGGGTTTAACAATTTTAATGGAGGTTTTTCCATAACCATGAGAAAAAGAAAGGAAAAGCTCAACAAAACTGCTGAGGTGAAAAAAATTATATATTAAGAGGGATAAAGTTTTACAGCATCCTGCAACAGGAATATAAGAGCATTATTAAAATACATACACATAAATCACACAAATCTTTTAAAAACAAATCAAGAAGCATGTGAATTTTCATATTTGGTATTGAAATGTGCTCAAATATTCAAAATATTTAAACATCTGCACACAAAATAAACTCCATATTTACCAAGTTTAGTTAACATTTTCAATAATAGGAAAAAATCGTTCCCTCATACCAAACAGTAAGAAACTAATTCTACAATTACAAAGTACAACACTTTGTAGCAGACACAGATTCCAAAAACAATCATCTGGACCTCAAGCAACGCAAAAGCTGGGTACTATTTAGGTTAAAGAGCCAACAGCCAATGTGTTTCAAACTAGTAGAAGTATTCTCACTAATCCATACAAAGATGCCAATCAAAGGTACGGAAACCAAAAGAAGAAAATTTCTTGAACACATTCTGAAAGCATTCATTTTCATGACTAAACCACTTCACTGAGGCCTGTATTGACTTTTGGCAGAAAAGGGGAGGGAGCTGACCTAAAAGTACTATAGAGATGACACTAAGGAGACAAAAGAGTGTTAGAAAAGAATTTGTGGATTGGTCACCAAATAATTCTTGAAAATATATTGATGGTTGGATTATTGAGGCACAGGTGCTCTGACTTTAACCCCTCCCCCCCAAAAAAAAACCAAAAAGGATGTTTAATTAACCTGTCTGTAAGTTACAAAAGTGGGATGTTCCCTTTTGCAACAAATAGTCAAAATCAGTTTCCTGTTGACAAGTCACACTCAAACAGAAAATAAAAAATTGAACTCCTCTATTTGTAGATCTATCCCTCCCCAAAAAGATCTCATGAAAGTATTTCTACAAGTGCTGTGTTAAAACTGAACCCCTAGAGGGCAACTGAGCTTCAATTTTTACTTCATAATGTACTTCATTTCCTAACCAGTGTATAGATACCATGACCTATTTACCTGGGAACTTTACCTTCAAAACAAAAGGGAAATAGAAAGGGAAAAAAACTGAGATATTCCACCCACTAATGAAAATATCATTATAGAATGTATTCTTTAACAATTATAATTCAAAGATCAAGAATATGGTATATTCTTATTCCTGAATAACACATCATAAACGAATATTTGAATATTAACACTCTCGGTAGGAACCATGTAGCAGATAGGAAAGACATACTTAACAAGTCTATTTAATATAAATGCTTTGCATAACTTTACATTCATTAAATGGCATGTTAAATTGTATAGGAAAAGAAGTGAAGAATCCAATCTCAGTAACAATTATCCCTATATGAACTACCCAATATAACCCACTATAGGAAAAATCAATGTTCCTCAAGTTCAAAAATATGAAGAGGTTTCCTAAGTGTCCATCTAAGCTAACTCTAAATCAAAGTAGAAGTATTAATTAATATTCAATTAGGCCCACTCAAATAATGATGTAGAAAAAAAAGTGTTACTGTATCAATCTGAAAGGATACTAGTTAGCAAGGCTACTAATCTATACAACTCAGCCTCTTCTTAGTGAAACTCAGAAACATATATAAGTCTAATATGTATGTACCACCCGAGTAACATAACAGAATGAGCTGAGAATTTACTTGGATGACATACAGGATTATAATAATAAACTGATAGCTTGATAAATCATGTGGTTTTCTCCTAACCCCAATAAGATTTTTAAAAGATCAATTCTTGTTTGTATATATACTACACAATATGTACACGCTGACGGGAATACAATTTTAACTCGGTGTGTAAACAAAGTTTGAATGTAAACGTGTCAGCACACAAGGCCTTCCTTCCCAGCAGGCAACTCTATCTACTGCGCTCAGCACCAGAACCACCATCTTGGTGAGGGCAGAGAATACACGCACATGCTAGTTAAAGCCTTGTTCACCATGTCACAATAATTTTCTTCACTAAATTTATAAACTAATTATTCACATTGCATCCTGTGGACTCAGGGATCGAAAACGATCACATATCAATCTCTGCTCATTTAGATTAGAATCTATATATGAAATCTGACAAACCAAAGAATGTAATGATGGAACGCAAAGAAGAGAAAAGCTACTGAGGAGGGTGTGTGCCATGAGGTTAGTAATTTTCAGAATAGGAAAGCAGGAAAGGGAGCAGTCATATAATTTATAGGATAAAAAGCGGGTGACTACAAGAGCATACTTGGGTTCATTATTTCCTAAAAGTTTGCTAAGGATCTTTGGCCCACTGGAAAAGAACTTGAAGGCTGGCATAGGAACCTGGGGCTCGACTTCCAAGACGAAAGTAAGGGAAATAAAAGTTCAAGAAATAGGAAACACACACATAAAAACTAAGAATAGCAACAATAACAAAGCAACCAAAAACTTACAGTTTATATGCAAAAGAGTGCTCTAGGTAGAGAAGTATGTAACTTTAAACACACAAAATGATTAAGAAATACAAACTTCAAATTATAAAGTCAGTCAGTCATGGGGATGTACTGTACAGAAGACGGAACACAGTCACTAACACCGTAGTAACTTTGTACAGTGGCAGATGGTTACTAGACTTACCGGGGTGATAACTTCGTAAGTAAATACATGTCAAATCACTATGCTGTACACCTGAAACTAACATAAGAAAGTATTGCCAACTATAATTCAACAAAAAGGATACACAAAACGAGCTGAGGACAGGAGTAAAATCCTGTTACTGTGTGCCGCTGTAAGTGGCAATTCTGTACCTTTGGCTAATCCTTTGTTTTCCAAATCTTGGATGTATATCCAAATCACCTTAAGAGCTTTGAAAAAAAGGAAAAAACAAAAACAGCTTTCTTTGTGGAGAGAAGCCTACGCATTGGTATTTTTAAAAAGATTCCCAGATAATTCTGACGTACAGCAAGGGTTGAGGACTTCTGATCTAGCCTATGTGTGAGAGATGAAAATCAAATGCACTGCAATCATAATGGCAAAATAGAGGTTCTGCCATAAAAATATGATGATTTGAATGTCATTATCTGAATAGATTTAACCAGGGAAGATGTGGAAGAAAAAGGTAACACAGAAGAAACTGCATGAATCCTTTAATACTGAAACATTGACTAAATAGGTCCACTCTGAAAAATCATGGGATACTATGAGGTCCAAGAGTCCCTTAATAAATCAACCATATGTAAGTTGAACACATGGTCTCCTGAGGCCAAAATAAGAGAAAAACAAACAGCCCCAATTTTTCACATCAGTACATCAAAAAGTACGGTTAGTCAAACAAACCTTCAATATGATCAGAAATTCCATCTTTCAAAAGTTTGTATTTTATGAGCTTGGCATAAAATAAACATGTAGGATATATGATGGGCAAAGAATAGGATGCAATATATCTTAAATTAGAGTTTGTACCCTGTACTGACACAATCTAGGATTCATTGAGTAGGCTAGCTCCCTTCAAAGTATCAAATTTCCAAATATAGTCTTGACTCTTCTTCTCGGATGCTCTAGTTCAGTTTATGTGGGTGAGTGATGAGTCAAGTAAGCAAGGGCTTAACTGTATTAATCTGTACTGAGTTGGAATAGAATCACTTCTACTCACGCAATAAAGGGCTTCCACCACAATAAAGGGCTACTGTCTGTCTGGAAAAGTCGGTCAGAATGGAAATGAAATCCCCTGAGCTCAAAGATCCAAAAGGCTTAGAAAGACAACTAAAAGAGTGAGACAATATGTTTTGCAGAGAGAACTGGGTTCTAATACTGTATTTGATATAACCCCATATTATGGTTTGACCTAAGGCTAATTAATTATCTAATCCTTTATATAAAGGACATTGAAAAAAGTTAGATTTAAAGATTTTGCCCAACACAAGTTCTATCCAAGACTTAATTCTTTGGCAATGTCACTGACTAGGAAGGTGTTTAAGTATGGGGTTGAACTACAGAAATACCTTGTAATAAACACATGGCCAAATTCAGAAAGTCAACAGAAAGCTGAATTTGTGTGTGATGACCTGGAAATCTTGTAAAAAAAATAATATGTCTTAACAAGTCGAATCCAGTAAGATTTTCTCAAGCTTTGCTAAGAGATATTTAAAGTAAGAGATATTTAAAGTAAGAAAACAGGTCTAATATGGATTCAGAGTTAAATTTGTGCTGTGTTTTTGAGTTTGTTCATCATTAGAACCAGTTTTAAGGTTATGGTGAAAAATCAAAGGAATACAAAATCAATATAAACAGATTATTCATTCATGCATTTTAAAGATAAGAACAGGCATTCTATTTGAATGCAGAGTAAAGCTACTGGTGTTGATTGGGGGGAAAAAACACTGTGCCAATGGGAACTTTCAGACTATGTACGCAGAAGTCAACTAACATTACATTAAGAGAATAAACTGTTTAGCTACTTAGCCATTCTTAGACCAAAGAGATTTTTCTGTAGCTTAGAGAACTTAAAAATGTCAGATTTAAAAATCTGACAAATCTGACTAATCAATTTCTCTAGAGAAGATAATGAATAATACATGCTGAATAATACATGCTTAAGGACACCTGTAAGAATGACAAAAAGGACTATGTCACAGTTAACCATGTAGAAATACGCTCATCCTCACACAGCAGCCTGACACTTCTCATACAAGCCAGCGTAACGTTATACCAAAGCCGTCTGAGATGGGTGGCCCTTCTAGCTCTGGCAAACACATACAGCCTGTCACTTTCATGACCAACAGCTTCTAGTTTTAAAAATAAAAATTAAAAAAAATGCCGAAATCCAACATTTAGAAAAGAAAGTAGTCAATTTGTCTTCTATTCTGTTGCAGAATTAATCTTCATTCAATTCTACTTGTATAAAGTCTTTTCCTGGGAAGACAGGAGAAAGAAAGGGAGAAAGCAGAGACTTCAGATACTTCTGATTTCTTGCTAGAAAACAAACCGAAACTACTGCTTAAGGTTTTCAAGGCACTCCAAAATCAAGCTTGACTCCCAGTCTTTATTTGTCATTATCCCCCAAAACGTACCTCCGGTCTCCTAAGGTCAGTGCCCTTACTGCTGTGTAGACAAACCACGCCCACTCTCACTCTGTGTCTTCAACCCTGAGTCTGAAACGCTTTTCCAGCTTCTCTGTACTCACCGCAATCCTTAACCATAGGTACTTCAAGGGTGAGTTCACAGCCCCTTGTTTTCATTAAGTCTCACCTGACTAAATCAGAATTCACTGGCTTTTCTTTTTTCTAAACTGAAGATATTTTATTGTACATTGTTTTATATGGTGTAATTCTACTTTATATATGCCTGGTTTGTCTCTCATCAACTGGACAATAGGATCTTAACAGCAAGTCTCATACTTCTACTCTGCCTCTGTAACACTTCTCACAATGTTGAACATGTGATAGGCATTCAAAACACAGTTAGTAAGCATGCTGTTAAAATGAATTCTGTAAGTGAAGAGCAGTATTATAACAAAGTCTGAAAAATTTCTGAAGAAGCAAATGTCAGGTTATCTTCCCAATACCAAGAAATAACTTCTGCGAACATTTCTTCACAGCTTTCTTCATAGTACCAATCATACTTTTAATTTAAATATTATTTAATAACTATCTCCCCTGCCATACTTAAACTACATAAGAACAAGGATGGAATCTGTTTCCGTCACATGCATCTACACAGAGCAGTGCATGTGCAGTGCTCGGTACATGACACGTGCTCATAAAAAATGTATGGCATTAGTGAATTTTGGTAGCCCTTCCTGTATTTTTTAATTTTAATTTAATTAAACCAGGGGTCGGGAAACTTTTTCAGCCAAGAGCCATATGGTAAATATTTTAGGCTTTGTTTAGTCTCTGTTGCAACTCTCAAGTCTACTACTGCAGCATGAAAAAAGTCCCAAGCAATATGTAAGTAAAGAGTATGGCTGTGTTCCAATAAAACACAGAGACAGGCAGCGGGCAAAATTTAACTCTCAAGCTGTAGACTGCCAACCCGAGTGAAAATAATATATTATGACTAGTCTCTCATAGCAATAACACATTGATTATAATCACAAATGCATGTGTATCATTTGCTATACCATAATTTTTATAACCAATCTCACTACTGACATCTAAGTTTTTGGCAACATTCCATATTATATACAATGCTGTGCTGAACATACTAATGCATCTTTTATTGCACATCTCTGATCATTTCCTACTAGAATTGCTAGGTCAAGGAGTAGCACATTTATGAATTTTTGTTAATTTTTTTAATTACTCACAAACCCCTTTCATGATGTTGTGCTCATCTATTTTCCCAACCAGCAGTGTAAATACCTGCTTCTCCAAAACCTTGCCAACATTATACATTATATATATTTTCTTACCCACAAATACTTCATTAGGCACATGATTAGAGCGCTAAATTTGTTTACATTTTTTTATTTATTAGATGATATTGATATAAAATGGTATAAACAAATCTAAAACACAGCAAGCACTTAACTGAAACAAAAGTTTAAGTTAAATCTACACAACACAGAGCATTAAAATCACTCCAGAAAGTTCCTTTAATGTTCCTTCCCAATCAATACCTGTCCCATTCCTATCTCAATGGTGTTACCATTGTTTGGATTAGTTTAGCCTATTCTAGAAGACCACAAATGTTGCCTGTTCCACTTTCATATTTCTTTTATATTTACATTTCACTCAGATCAATTGTTTTGAGATTCATTTCTGCTGCTGTGTACAAGTGTATTCAAGTTTACCGCTGAACAGTATTCCATTGTATGAGGATACCACAGTTAAGACTGTCCCTTCTCCTCTTAAGAGATCCCTGAGCCATTCTCAATTTTTGGCTATTATGAATAAGCTAATAGAAGTATTGTACAGATATGTTTCATTTCTCCTGGGCAGCTTGCTGGGTCACTGGGCTGGTGTGTGTTTAGGGAATGCTGTCAGTGTTTTCATTGTAGCGATCCTGGTAGGTATGCAATCCTAGTTCCCTAAGTTATCCACATGATATTTCCCTACAGGTCCCTGAGAGTCTCTTCATCGTTTTTTTATCTGTTTTTATTCTGTTCCTTAGATTGGATATTTCTTTTTGATCTATCCTTAGGTTTATGACTCTTTCTGTCATTTTCATTCTGAAGTTTTCATGTGAGATATTTATGATTTTCAGTTCTAGAATTTCAGTTTGGGTCTTTTGTTATTGTTGTGAAATCTGTTAAGATTTCTTGTCTTTTTATTCATTGCAATATTTTCCTTTACATTCTAAAGCAATTACAACAGCTGATTTAAAATCCTCATGTGCTAATTCTAACGTCTTAATTATCTTGAAGTTAGCCTCCCTTGATTTCTGCTGAGGATGGGTCATATCTTCCTGTCTCTGTGCACACTGAGTAATTTAGCATTGTATCACCAATACTGTGAATGACATGTAAAAAGTTTGGATTCTGTTCTCTCTCTCTGAAGAACTTTTTTTCTTTCTTTTTCATTTAAGCAGTTTTCTTCTCTGCACTCAAACTGTGGAATCCTCTCCCCCCTAAATGGAGCAGCTCAACTTTTTGCTTCAGTTCCTTTAGCCTTAACTGAGCTGCTTTGAATTTGCACCATATGTAGTTTAGAACTGAGCCAGAGGTATAGGCAGAATTTATGCGTAGCACGTGAGGGCTCCTAGTCACTGGCTCCGTTGGGGTTTATGTTCTTCCTCTCACCCTCACCCCACCACACATGAATAAGACTTTCCGGGGCCTGCAGTTACACCAAACCCGGTGCTTGGTTCTTCAAACTACTAACACCAAAGTATTTTTGTCTTGGTTTTGGTCAGAGTCTCAGCCACTCTACAGGGCAGAAACACCTAGTAAGTACTATGCCTTCAGTGTTTGATTTCCCCGATTTCCCTCTGCTTTTGTTTACCCTCCAATAACTTCAGTTGGTTGTTTTTAAATTTTGTTCATAATTTATAGGTGTTTTCTTCAGAACAAGTGTAATAAGAGCTAATAGACCACGCCAGAAGTTCAATTTCTCCAATATGAATTTTTAAGTAACATCAAGTTTATTGGTTACATGTAGTAGTATAGGGTGAGGTTTGCAATTAAGCCACTAAAGTCAAGGAAATATTCTTCATTTTTAATATGTAAGTTATCAAAAAGGAATTGTGTCCTTTGTTCATTTTTTAAATTGGGTGTTTATCAATTCCTTACTGATACTAAGTCTTTATACACTAAGGATATCAAACTTTTGTCACATATATGTTAGACATATATTCTTCTGTTTGTGATCTTTCTATTATGTTTATCTGTATATGACATGCAGAAAAATTTATTTTCTATATCATTTTTGTATTATAAAATATGACATTTCATTCATTACAGTTTTATTTTTATTATTTTATGGAGAAGTTTTTAAAAAATCACCCATATTCCTTCTTCCTCCCATATTCCTTTATGGTTGTTATTAAAATTGGGATACACTTCCAGTCATTTGGAAGTCTTTTTGGCATTATCTACTAAAGTTGAAATTATATATATCATAAGACCAAGAAATCCCGTATGGAATATGGGTACCAAAGGGCATAAACAAAAATGTTTACAGGGGTATTCTTTGTATAAAAACTGGAAGTGACCTAAATAACCATCCAGTAGAATGGTTAAATAGATTATAGCACATTCATAAAATGATACTATATGATAATGAAAATGAAGGATTATTACACGGAAAAACATAAAGAAATCTAATATATACAATGATGACTAAAAGACACAAAAGAACACACACTGTACTCGTATGATTCCATTTAAATTAAAAACAAAAACAAAAAAACAGGCAAATTAATGTATCCAGTTGAAGCCAAAGTGGTGGTTACCTTCCGGGAGGAGGGAAAGGATAGTGAGTGGGAGGGGACGCAAAGAAGGCTGGCTTCTGGTCATTTCTATTTCTTGACCTCAAAAGTGGCTATGCAGGTATGTTTACTCTGTCTTAATTCATTAGGCTATACACTTATAATCTGTGCACGCAGGATATAAAAAAGTTTGTTTAAAGAAAGTGATGTTTCCATTGTGGAGAATATAAAAAACACGACACATAGGAAAAAGAACTTAGGATCCACCTCCTTCCTTCCCATATTTCCAGATACTTATTATTAAATTCTGAATGTTCTTTTTTCCTACATATATCTATTATTTTGTTATCATTAGGATTATATACCATGTATGCAATTTTATATCATGTTTTTTATAAACAGCGTATGAACATGTTCACATTTGTTAAGGATCCTTCCTAAAGTCAACTTTTAATTACCACACAGTATTTTACTGAATTGTATTTTTCATAAGATATAAAGTAATGAAAATCAAGAAAGAGTTCCAATTTCAGTAAAAAACTAAACATCAAAGAGTAGATATTGTTCATTATACATCATAAAAGTAAACATTTTAGTTCAACACTTCAGTCTAATTAGTATGCTATGTAGGTATGACTGCATTTTTAGTGAGTAAATGGTACATAGTTTGCATATGTAGGGCTATGGCCCCAAAAAAGAGTGAGTGCTACGAGAAGTGATATTACAAGGGTTCCCAGAAAATGAAATAAAAATTTTAAATTGCTTAAACTATAGGAAGACAATAATTTCCATTTTGGTGAAGTCTGGGATAAGTAACACATAGCAAGTGCAATCCAGCAACTAAAAGGTAGTAACTAGAAATAAACGGGCACGAAGATCAGAAGGAATACTAGGCAAAGCGTATCATCACCTACCAAGTCTACCACTCATGAGACACATTGATCTAATGACGCTCTTTCTGATTGATCCCATTCGCAGTGTGCTGGGCTGTCACTTCCAACTGATTAAAGTCACACAGATGAACTGTATTTGCTAACTCAGACATAGTCAAACGCTATGCTATAATGGAAAGAGCTCCAGACGGGGAATTAAGACACCTGGATTCTAATATCAACTCTGATCTAATGACAGGTCATATGCTACTGAATAGGTAACTTAATTTCTTTATTGTGCTATGAGACCATGTCTTTGTATCTCCCACTGTACCTACCACCGTTAATTGCACATAGTAGTACTTAAGCATAGTTTGTTGAATTAACAAATCAGTTATGATTTGTTCTAGAAGGGAACTGGTCTATGTGGAATTTCAAAAAGAAAACCGAGAAATAAAAATATCAGTTTTTAATCTATCCACTGTCCGAGCTGAAAATTTATCCCTAATGAACACTAAGAAAACTTGCACTATTTACACAAAAATATTAGAAAAACACCAGGACCACCAAAATTGGACATTCTACTCGTTTGTTTCCCTTTAAAAGAGTGATTGATTTTTATTACTATCTAATACAATGGTTTCAAAGTTAACATATCCAAAACTAAACACCTGAGTTTTCAATAACCATAAACTAAAATAATACAATTTCTCCATACGGTCTTCCTCTTCTCTGTTAACTACTCTGTTAACTACAACTCCATCCTTTTACTTGTTCAGGATGAAAAATAGGGAGTCAGTTCTTTCTCTCTTGCCTCTAGCTTCAAAATATATCCTGGATGTGCCCAGTCTCCTCATCTCCATTGTTACCACCCTTCTGATCCACTATTATCTGTCACTTGCAGTATCACACTCACATCCTTAAATTGGTGGCCCTGATTCTGCCCTTGCTCCATTCCATCAACTCTTAGCATGGCAGTGAGTGAAGCCTTTCCATTGTAAATCAGATCCGGTCTCACTCCACTGCTGTAAACCGTCGGTATCGTTCCATTTCTCTCTATACCTACAAGACCACAAAACCCTAAATGACTCTAACCCCAATCACTCTGCTAAACTCCTCACTTCCCACCATCCACCAGAGTGACTTCTTTTGTTTTCCTCAAGCAGGCCAGTTTCAATTCCCGCTTCAGTCTTTCCACGTGCTATTCCTTCTGTTCACATCATTCTTCCCAGAGATATCTGCGTATATCACTCCTTTACCTTCTTTGAAAATTTTGTTCAAATGTCACTTTCTCAGTAAGACCTATACAGACCACCTATCAAAGACTGCAGCCCCATTCTAACACCAGTATTCCCCACTGCACTTACCCAACTTTATTTCACTCCAGATCACTTGTATTTGCTCATAACAACTTGTAATATTTATCTCCCTCCTTCATTGAAATGTAAGGGATATAATGGTAAGGATTTTTGTCTGTTTTATTCACTGTTCATACAACGGTGACTAGCATACAGGAAGTATCACTAAATATTTTTGAGTGACTATGTTACATACAACACTAAGGTTACATACGTATAACACTAAGGTTCCATTCAAGTACTTAAGGAAAACTGAAAATCCTGTTTTTGCCTTTTAGATATATTTTTAGTGATGTAATAATTGATTAATACTAAAATCTACGCAAATAGTATTACCAAATGTTGGAGGATCATCGGGTAGCTTAACTAAAGTGTGATTTTTTTTATTCCGAATTTATATACGAGAGCATGATACTGTTTAGACTATATTTAATTTTGGATTAATTTCTCAACAGATCAGAATCTAAATCTGAAAGTTGATGTCTCTGCAAACTAGGAAAATAATAAACACTTGTTAATGAAGTACTAGCAGAACAGTTGTAACTCATTTTAGGTTAATAATTTTTATTCATTTTAACAAGATTTCTAACTTTCAAGCCATGTGATTCTTTGCTTTTGTGTTCAAATGTAGACTCTCACACTTATAACTTCAACGATGAGTTGCATAGACTAGCTGTTTAAAATATTAAATTCATCT
The DNA here is from genome assembly GCF_004115265.2 of Rhinolophus ferrumequinum. NCBI lineage: Eukaryota > Metazoa > Chordata > Mammalia > Chiroptera > Rhinolophidae > Rhinolophus > Rhinolophus ferrumequinum. The sequence goes on from NC_046300.1 coordinate 21,552,793, forward strand.
GCCCTGACAAAATTTCCTCCTAAGTTAGTCATTTAAAGACTCAGATTTGAAAACTTAACTTACTCCTAAACCTAAAACATAGAGTACCTTTCTCATTGAGAAGAAAACAACTAGCCATTTTATTTGAGCTTATTTATGTCCAATTATAATTTTATTAAAAAATTGTCCTGTTATTCAGAAATGAGAAAATCGTAAGGCATTAAGTGCTACGATAGAGGTATGAGTTTAACAAATATAACTGAGAACCACTAAATCGATGAATAATGACCAGTATACACTTTGACCAGTATACACTTTGTTCAAATAATTCTGCTGTATTTGTGATTGATGCAGGTCTACTACGTATGATGCCACTGGTTTGACATTGGGCCCGACAGGCAAACACAAATACTTACTGGTAATTAACTTTTACTAGCTTTCCTTGTGTCCATATGCAGAAAAGAGTTAACATGGCAGGCGTGATACTGCCAGCCTCAGAAAGTCCTGCTGTCTGAGAACTTGGATTTTGGGAGTGCTCCCACTCACCCTGATTCATAAAAGTGCTCACTGTGCCTAAACTGTTGTGCAAACCATATGGTTTATGCTGAACACCTGCTTTCTTTCTGGGAGTCCAAAATTTTGGTACATGCTAGGCAGAGGCTGCCCATGTGATCAACTCCCAGTAATAACTCTGAGGACTGAGTTTCTAATGGGTTGCCCTGGTAGACATTTCACATGTGTCACCACAATTCGATGCTGCAGGAATTAAGCATATCCTGAGTGACTCTACTGGAAGAGAACTCTTGGAAGCCTGCACATGATACCCTCTAGACTTCATCCCATGTGCCTTTTCCCTTTGCTGGTTTTGCTTGTATCCTTTTGCTGGAATAAATTGTAGCCATGAATATGACTACATGCTGAGTCCTATGAGTCCTCCTAGCAAATCACCAAACCCAGGACTGGTCTTGGGGACCCCCAACAGAATCCAGTGCAGGTCCAAAGGGGAGGAGTTGTGCTTTATATCTCTTGGTATTTCTCAGGGTACAAAACATACTCTTATGCATAACAAATATTCATTGCATTGGTGATTTTAGGTATTATCCTCCTAATCTATTCAAATCAGTCTAAAGATGGGTTACATCTCCATTTTAGTGTAAATGAACATTGGTGAACTGGTTAAATGGCAAAAATACATGTGATAATGGCACAGCTCAAACAACAAACGAAAAGTTTGGGGCAAGTTCAAATAACACAGTTGGACAGAAGATTGATTACTTTGATTGTTTATAGTCTCCAATTTGTTTAACTGATATTTGGATAGTTCTCTGCCTGCAAACCTCAAGACCATCCTAAGCATTGTGACTTTGGTTTTCATTTTGTCTATTGACACATCTTTGGAATTTAGCAAAATATAATCACATACTTTTCAGTTGTGTGTGACTGATAGAAGAGGGAAGCATTTTATTAAGTTTCTATATTATTTAATTATACTCTATAATGTTTCAAAGAAACAAACTGTCCATGCTTCCTTGTATTTTATATAATCCCTTTAAACTAAACTCCCACCTATTGGCCAAAAGATCAAAAAAGACAGCAACAGAAGAAAATGATACAAAAGAAACATTAAAACAGGGTAAAAGAAGGCACAAATGATGAAAGGAGTCAGTGAGTAGGACAATATAGCTAGGTTAAAGAAAGTTCCAGGCCATCCCTGACGACAAAGTACTTTTTGGTCTTGATGTGTCATAGCAAAAGGAAAAACAAAAAAAGAAGATTCTTATTATCTATAAAGCAAACTTATTATTTTCAAAGCAAACTTTACTATTCAACAGAGAGCCTTGATATCAAATACCAACTATGCAATTCAAAAAAGCAAGAAAATATAATGAGAAATTTTTACAAAACACAGCAATTCAGTGACTCTTCTTCTTATGGAGATTCTATTTCCGGAAGAGAAATTTGTAATACTAGAATGCATACTTGTAAATATATATAATAAAAATATTTTTTAAATATTCCTAAGATAGAAAATATAAATCATTAAGTTAGCAAAGAGTCAAACACATGGGAAAAGTCAGGAGTGGAAAGAAACTTCCAGAAGTCATCAACCAATTTCCTAAAACAAGTTGATAACTCCCAGAGCCAAGAAAAGGCAATGATTCCATCACACTCGATGGACGGGGATTTCTGTGTTAGGTTTCAGGAGGCGGGGAAAGGAGAGGATGAGAGATATGCCATTCTAGAATGTTCCTTCAGTTCTATTCCCAATGTACTCAGTGTTCATTGTGTTAATGTCTACCAGTATACTTTAGTCATTTATTTTAGTGTCTCTATACAATGCTAATAATAATACCCCTGCCAAAAAACAAATATTATAAATTTGAATTTTCTATTTAAATCAATTGTTCAACACCTTTTATTTTGATATATGCTTTACTAACAGAGTTTTATAATCCTGTCAAAGTTTATACAGTATTAAGATAAGGCTTCTCAATTCTATATCTAATCTGTAGGTCAAACCACCTTTACTCATCAAATCAGTGTCAAAAAAAAAGTGATGGCCACTATTTTTCTCTCCAAAAGGAAACAAGAAAGTATATATATTTTATAAAGACAAAGATTTTAAAGTCTGACACAAGTTTATTTATTTATTAGTTTCAGGTGTACAAAGCAATGTAATAGTTAGACATTTACACTCCTCACAAAATAATTCCCACCCCCTCAAGCCTACTACCGCTCTGACACTGTATACAGCGTTACGATACCACTGACTATTCCCTATGCTGTACTCCACATCCTGTGACTATATATATATGATTATAGTTGACATTCACTATTATTCAACTTCAGCTTCAGGTGTATAGCGTAGAAGTTTGACACCAGTTTAATACAAACTGTCTTATTGTCATCCAAAAGCTAAGATTTTCTTATTTCAGTTTGTTTCATTGTAGTGAAATGGCAAGGTTACTCTGACTTTATAAAAATTCACTGTAGAATTAGAATCAAGTAACTGTAGATAAAAGTACATTTTAGGATGGGGGTGTATGATAGCAAAACATTCTAAATGTTACTCCTACTTAAGGGAAATATTAATTGTGTTTAACACATAAAATGAAATGTGCAACTCAGACTAAATCAGTGTATAGTAAAAACCAATAGGGTACCCATAGACAATGAAGGTATCATGGAAGCTGGTTAAAATGTATAATGAAGAGAGAACTAGTAAGAATATAACAACCTGGCTGAAATTGATATTCATTAGGGTACTCTTCACATCAATGGGGAGCATTTGGACTCTGTGGTCTTTATCAGTGTCCCAGCTGGTAATGGTTGAAGGTTAATGCCTTACCCCATTCTGTTCAATTTTCTAGCCTAATTAGCCCTCCAAATCTATAGCTGTGAGCACCAAGTGTCTCTGCTCAAAAGAAACTAATTAATGCTAGCAAATTAGATCAAGTCCAAAGATCCAACAGCCAAACTCTTAGTTAAATGCGCCTTGTTAATAGGAAGTGTAGCTGTCAATAACCGCTGTTGGTGAGCATAATGAGGCATCTTTCTTTCATTGAAAGTGATTTCATTTCTCTTTGTCCCTGGAAAAGCTGTTCCATTCCCTTCACAAACCTAAGTTGCTGGCAGTCTGACCCAATTCTTATGATCAACTGGGTTGAAATGACATGAAAAAAAAAAACAAAAAAAAATCAAACAGAAAAGCTTTCCCACATAATCATGTTTCAGGCACTTAGCAGAAAGTCAGACCACTTATTAAAATTCCTATATCTTTATCCAAGAACTATACAATTAGCATGCATAGTGCTTTTATGTAAAATTCTATAATTAATAAAGCAAAGGCTATAAATAGTAAATAAACGACAATAGAAGTATCCTATTTCTAAATTGCATCTCAGTGTTCAGTTTCAATGGAGCTGACGTTCTCTGCTGCTTGAGCAGCACCGATGTATATTCTTTCCTAATTCATATGGTTAAACAGGGAGAATACTAAGGATTATGCCTTTATCAAATAATCAATTTTAGATTTGAAAACACTGTTTTGGACCATATGGCATAAAAAAATCAATATATGATTATCTATAAACATTCAAATGTTCAAAAATCAATCCCTATAACATGTTCTAAAAATTATGAATGCATTGAAATAACCCAAATGGATCTCAAATCTTAAGATGCTTTCAGCCTTCAGAAGATTTTAAGAGTGTTAATAAGAGAGAAACTTAACGATGTCAACATCCTAAACAACTTAAACTTTTGATAAAGAAGCAGAAATTAAACATTTTCTTTTCTGTACAAAGTAGTAGTTGTGGAACACAAACAAATAAATATTTTAAAGTTGTACTCTATTTCTCTCATTTCAAAAACCAAAAATAAAATTTCACCATCTAAGAGTAAGCAGACAGTTCTGAAACCCAAAGCCATACAATCATTCTGCATTTTTATGTGAATCACATGAGTAAAAACTCAATGTATAATCGAGTTAGCTAGCTTGCTTTCATTCTAGATAGCAGAATAGTGTGTTACAATACAGCATAAATACAACTCAAATCTAAAACTTGAGACCACAGTATCAGCAATAAGCAAATTTTCCTGGTAGTGAAAAGTTAACCCCACAGTTTTATTATCCATTTTAAAGTTTTATCCTCCCCCACCTGAATCAGGATATATCTATAAAGTTCTAGGAGGCAGGTGGAGGATTATCTCTTGAGACTATCAGCATGACACTTGCCAATGCCAGATGTGCACTGAACCCTGCCTGCAGGTGCCAATGGGTTAATTTCTCCTGACACCTGGGGAGTGAGGGTGGAAGGAAAGTGCTCTGATTAAACAACTAATTCATAGTGAAAGCAAGAGTAATACCTTAAAAAGATACTAATAATTATTGGTGATTTATTAATAAATTTATTTATGCATGGGTATAATTTACATCAAATTTATGGATGGATTTAAAACTGGAATATGTCATAAATCATTTAAGAAACAGAAGTGACCATCACACAAGGGCAGTTCTGAGGAACTACTCATCTTTTTTACTGCCTCCATCCTTCAATCGCCAAGGTCATTCTCTAAGGAGACAGCATCAGAGGAACAGAAATGTTCCTAGCATCCAATGTTACTGATGCTAACAGTCCCCAAACTACAGTTGACACAGCCTGACTCCCCTGCAGAGAAACATGTAGTGGAGCTGCAGCCCATCATTCTCACTAAGAAGTACTGTGGTGCCCAGTGAAGACGATGACAGGGAAAGTGAAGAAGGGGAGCCAGGAAAATAGTCTACGTCAGCAAAATGTCACTACTATTTCTTCTAGACAGCCATTCGAAGAGGTAGACTTTTTTAAAAAAATATTTCTACAGTAAACTGCCATGTGCTTTTCTAATTACGCATCATTTATAGTGTCATTTTTCACCTTCCACTGCTTTATTTACAGTTTTCACTATAATGTTACACATTAATCAACAATACACCTCTAGAGTTATAGAATACAGGAGTATTCTATAAAAAATATTTGAAAACATTTTCCAAAGAAAACATGCACATGTGGGTGCTTAATGCATGCATTTACATAAATATATTCCACTTAAAAACATAAAACATTAAAAAAACACCAGACTCACTGTAAGTACTATTGAGATTCCATTAACAATTCAGCAATGGACAATGATACCAAAGAAAATCATCTTAGAATATATATTTATTTATATGATATGTTGATAGATGGAAAACAGGTACATGTTACATTTAATGTTTCTTCTTTCCCTAACAAAATAACCAGAATACTTGTTTTTCGAAAATATTCACACCAGGTTTTTCTCTATATGTAACTACACTGCTGGGAAAAAATGTTTTTTTTTTTTTACTAATAATTTGAGAGACTATTTTTAAATTGTAAATGAATAGAACACCACCTGGAAGCTCTGAAAGCTGAAATACTGGTGTCTCAGTGAAAGGGTGAGAAGCAATTCATACATATTAATTCACTGACTACTTGACTCTAAGGCTAAAGATTAAATTCCGATCATATTATAAAAAATGTATTTGATCTTTATATGAATATTTGAATCTTACCTTCAACTTGCTCAGAACACCTCTCTCGGGCCTTTTCTCTCATTATTTTAGGGATCAAAACATCTTTTTCAACATGTCTGAGATGCTGCTCTGAAAATAAAAAGATCTTTCTTTAACATAGTAAAGTCTCAAGTAAATGACCAGGTTAGGGGAAAAATAAGCAATCTGATTTACCTAAATAAAAGCCATGCAAATATATTAAAAACTGACTCTTATAAACTCATAAAATGGTGATTATTTTAGTCACTGAAAATCATTCTACATTATTTATATATATACAACCGAAAAAATGTGAGGGACATAGGCAACATTTTTCTAAAAATTTCTGCAAACGTATTCCATATAATCTTGTCAAAATTAAGTCACAGACTAAAAATCATAATTTCTCTTATTAATATAATCCACAAGAGTTTTATTGATATGAAGATCCAAGGACAGATGATTTTTATCGATACCGAGATCCAAGATTAAGAGACACACAAATAAATAGTTTATTTAGTAATAAGAGTAGCCTAAGAAAGACAGAACTGGCAGGAGATAAGAAATGGAAGTATGTGTGCATATAAAAACAAAGCTTGTGAGATTTCTGTGCGTTTGAAACACAACTATCACAATTAGACTAAAATGGTAGACGGGGCACTTGCTCCAGAGTTCCACCGCTCCTGAAATTCTTAGAGAGCCCTGAAAAACAAAGGGGGAACTGTTCTCAGGGAACCAAAATGATCAGGAATCTCTGAAAAACAAAAGGCAGGTGAGAGCAGATGACAGGAGGTAGTCAGTCATATTCCCCACAGAGATTTTCTCCAGGAAAAAACTGATATCAAAAGTGCGTCTTGCTCCATGCTCTGAAGCAGCAAAATTGGGGAGCAAGAGTCTTCCCTGGAGGAAAATAAAGTATCACTGGTTGAAACACATGAGCAGGAGCCAAGCAGGTCACCTCTCCTGCTGCCTTCAAACCATAGGTAAAAGAAGGAAATAACAGGTAATTATCCCCAAAAGATGATCAGGAAGCTCTCCAGTAACTAATAACACACCTAGGAACCCCTAAGCATTTCCTGGTACTACAGGGTTCCCAACAACTTCTGGATGCAGACAGCTACAAAGTGATACAGTATCTGCAGAGAGGCTAATAGGGCATCTCAAAAAACAAACAAAAACAACAAAAGAGCCAAGAATCACCTTAATTTGATGAAGGACAACACAGTGAGAGAGAGAAACCAACTGTAATTAATCAAGAAGGAACCAACTCCTAAGAGAACTGAGAGTAAGGAAAATAAGACTTTAGAATACATATAATAAACATACTGAAGCAAACAGAGAGACATGAGCCCTTGGACAGGAATGGATTATAGATTACCTACACGCACTTAGATGAAATGACTGAAGCTCAAAAATCCTAAAAGCGTCACAGGGAAAAAAAACATACCCACACAAAGGAACGAAACTCAAGATTTACATCATGTTTCACATGGATGCAAGAAAGCAATGGAGAAATAACTTCAGATTTCTGAGAGAGAATTACTTTATACCCAACGTTGTATTTTCAGGTATGTAGGGACTGAAAAGTTGACTTCTTTGAAACTCAACTGAAAAAGAATTGATCTCTATTGTGTGACCGTCACCAATCAAACTTAGTGACATAAAACAATAAACATTTTATAAGGACCCTATGGATCAGGAATTCAGAAAGGTAAAGCCAATCTGACTCTTCTACACAGGGTCTGACCTCATCTGGGCAGACTCAAATGACAGGTGTTGACTTCCACAGCTGCAAAAGTTGGGGCTGGAGGATTTACTTCCAAGATGACTTCTTTCTTCACTTACATATCTGACATCTGGGCTGGAATGGCTGAAGTGACGATTTTAAAGCAGAACAGACGCGTGCCTCTCCATTTGGTTTGGCTTCTCACAATACGACAGGTGGGTTATGAGAGGGAGCAACCTGAGAAGGAATGTCTGGAGAGCAGGCGCTCCAAGATAACCGAGTGAAAGCAGGAAGGCCTTCTGTCCTGACCCTGTCATGGAGCCAGGCAGCATCATTCCTGCCACAGGACACTGATTTCAAATCACTGAAACAGCCTATACTCAAATGTAGGAACTAAGCCTCCATTCACTGTGGCAAGACCACATTAAAGAAGAGCATGAGGGATGGAAGATGTTGGGACCTTCTTTGTAAAACAAAATCTGCCACAAGAAGTATAGAGAAAATATTCTGACACACTAAAAATGAACCCATGATATACAAAGGTGAAATACACAAAGCATTAGAGAGGGGCGGCCGGATGGCTCAGTTGGTTAGAGCACGAGCTCTCGACAACAAGGTTGCTGGTTTGATTCTCTTGTGGGATGGTGGGCTGTGCCCCCTGCAACTAAGCCTGAAAACAGCGACTGGACTTGGAGCTGAGCTGCACCCTCCACAACTAGATTGAAGAACAATAACTTGGAGCTGATGAGCCCTGGAGAAACAAGCTGTTCCCCAATATTCCCCAATTAAAACAAAAAAAAAATTAAAAATAAAAGAGAAAGCATTAGAGAAACAAACATTTACATTTACATGCTGAAACTGTATTCAACAACACCATCAACTAACTTGACCTAACATTTACAGAATTCTCGACTCAATAACAGCTGAATATTTACCAAGATAAACCACAGCCTGGGCTATAAAACAAGTCTCAATAAATGTAAAAGAATTTACCATCTGACTTACCATATGACCCATCACACACACTCCTCGGGATTTATCCTAGAGAAATAAAAACTTATGTTCACAAACGTGCATGCAAATGTTCACTGCAGCCTTATTTGTAATAGCAAAAAAATGGAGATAATCCCAAAGTCCTTCAACTGCTGAATGGATAAGCAATGGTTCATACAGACAATTGCATATTACTCAGCAATAAAACAGAAAGAACTGTGATATACAACTGCAGAAGCAGCGACTTGCATCGACCTCAAGGGCATTAAGCTGAATGACAAGAAGACAATCCCAAAGGGTTACTTACGGCATGATTCCACTTACATAACATTCTTAAAGTGACAAAATTAGAGTGATGGGAAACAAATCACTGGGTGCCTGTAGTTAAGCGTTCAGGAAGCTGGGTGATGTATTAAGGAGTAACATGAGGGATTTTCTTTGTAGTGATCAAACAGTTCTGGATGCTGGACGTGACGCTGGTCACTGGAATCTTCACCATGTGATAAAATGTCACTAGCTACACACATACACACACACACACACACACACACACACACACAAGTACATGTAAAAAGTAGTGAAATTCAACTAAGATATGTACCTGAGTGAACACCATTATACTAACATCAATTCCTGGTTTCCTTAATTCCAATGAATTGTAGCAAAGTGTCCCAACCTTTTTTTCCTTTTTGCTCCCAAAGGAGCCTTTCTAGACATCATTTCCTAATGCCCCCCTCTGAAATGTTAATATCATAGGCATACATCTATCTGCTTATGTAGTGCATGTACAACAGTGCTTTATACATTAAAATAGTAAGATTGTTTTCTCCTCCAATACCAATTTTCACCTCTTTAAAGGGTACTATCACACTTATTAAAGACATGTACCATGGTTATGCAAGATAGTGTCATTAAGGAAAGCTGGGGAAAAGGTACATGGAAACTGCACTAATTTGTAGCTTGATGCATTAAATTATTTCAAAACAAAATTATAATTTAAAAAAGTTTAAAAATATAGAAGGAAGAGCAAAGGACCTAGAACAAACATCCAAAACAACATTTAAAGAGAAGCACAAATTTGGATGTCATGCACTGTCTGATTTCAAGTCTTACTACAAAACTACAGAAATCATGGTGGTGGAATATTGGCATAATTAGGATAAGCAAACTGATTAACAACAAAATAGAATCCAGAAATACTTATGCATATAGACATATATTATATATACATATAGCTAATTTATTTTGACAAATGCACCAATCAGTAAAAAAGAAAAAAAAAAGAAAAAGAAAAGAAATATTTTCAAAAAAGACCAGGATAAATAAACATGGGAAAAAAATATCAGCCTGAACCCTTTGACCTTCCACTCCCCAACTTCACAAAACCCACAAAAATGAATTTGCCATGGGTCATAAACCTAAATGTAAAAACTGTGAAACAAACAAACAAAAACCTTTCAATTCCTTGGAATAGACAAAGATTTCTTAAAGAGAAAACACAGGCACGAAACAGAAAAGAAAAAAATGATGAATCTGATACCATCAAATATAAAATCTGCTGTTTGTTAAAAGACACCATTAAGAGAAATAAATGGCAAGCCAGACCAGAAGAAAGTGTTCACGATATACAGGTACAGATATATAGATAACAGACATGACGACAAAGGACTTAAATCTATAATATATAAAGAACTGCATATCAACAAAAAAATACAAACAATCCAATAAAAATAGGGGCAAGAAGCTTAACAGACACTTCAAAAAGATACGCAAACTGTAATTCCGAACGTGAAAAGGTGCTCAAAGTCATTAGTCATTAAGAAAATGCAAATGAAACCCATGATATAATTCACACCCACCAGAATGACTAAAATTAAAAACACTGAGAAAACCAAATTTTAAGGAGAATGTGGAGAAACTGGAACTTTCATATATTGCTGGTGGGAGTGTGAAATGATAAACTCCTTTGGAAAACCGCTTGTTAAGTTATAAAGTTAAATATACACCCAACCTATTTTCCACTCCTAAGTATTCATTTACCCAAGATAAATGAAAATACCGGGGGTGTCAAAAAATGTACACACATGACTTGTATTCATCTTTTATTATCGGTATATATTGAGTATTACAATTTTAATATTTTCCTTTCTGAATACGTGTATACATTTTTTTGGCACCCTCAGTGTGTGTCGAGAAAAAAATTTGTACAAGTCTGTTTAAAAATTGGAAACAACCTAAATGAGCGATTGGATACGACTCAGTAATACAACAGAATGAAGTACTGACACACTTAACATAGGTGAATCTCAAAACTTTTGTTGAGAAAATGAAGCTAGACACAAGAGTACACACCGCATGATTCAAGAACATGCAGAATTAATCTATGGTGACAAAAATTAGGACACTGGTTATCTATCGGGGTTAAGAAGGGCCCTCTGTGAGGGATGTCTTGTATATTTTACCAAATGTATCATGTTAGCTTTAAAACATGATATAAACCCGCACTCAGAGTGGGTGACTTTAACATGTTAACTACCAACAATCAGATAATTAAGTAGACAAAAAAGCTTTACAACTTTCTCCTTAAAGACACTGTTCATCTTTCATTAGATTTATATCTATTGGTAAAGGATCTTTCACAAATAACATGTACATATTGCTGGTGTAGTTTCAACTGAATTTTTTATATTGTCCTTATACACAATCTTACTCAACTCTATTAATAATTTGCCAATAGATTCTCTTCCAGTTCCTATGTAGACAATCACAGGGACAGCTTCGCATTTTTCTGTTTTAGTTCTTCCTGGCTATGTTCTTTAGAAAGTGGTGAGTAGTAACTAACGGCACCTCTGTATTGGGCACTCCAATTGTGCTCCCAAATTTGGTGGTTATCTTCATGTTGAGATTTGCCTATGACTTTCCTCTCTTTGTGTTGTGTTGGTATCAAAGTTAACATTATTTAAACAATAAATTAGGGACATTTCCTTTGTATTCTCTGGAACACTTTGTATAAAGATTTTTATTCGTTCCTGAAAGTTTGGTAGAAACCACTGGGGTGGTCAGTTTTATGGGTCAATCAATTTGGCTAGACTATAGTCCCCATTTATTCAAACACTACACCAGATGTTGCTGTGAAGGTATTTTGTAGATGTTAAGTCTACAATCAACTGACTTTAAGTAAAGGACATTACCCTAAATAATCTGGGTGGGAGCTGAAAAGTCTTGAGAACTGATATTTTCCTGAAGAATTCAACCTGTGGACTGCAGCTTCAGCTCAAAACCAAGAGTTCCAAGGCTGTCCTTCCTGCCCTGCCCTACACATTTCAGACTTTACTAGCTCCCACAGTCACATACAAGGATGGACAATTAAGTTCGCAAACTCATCCTAGAAAAAGTGCTCCATACCTCACTGCTGAATATCACTACGGTCACCCTCCAAGTACTCCCCTTGGGAGGCTCTGCACTGACACCAGTGCCTAATCAACCCTTTAAAGCAATTTTGGAACTCTTTCTGCAATGGCCATCAGAGCTGTCACTGTATTACCCTTGATGTGCTGAATGCCATCAAAATGTCTTCAACATTTCCTTTATCTTCCGGTAAAGGAAGAAGTCAGGTAAAAGGGGCCAGATAAGGTGAGTAGGGAGGGTGTTCCAATACAGTTATTTGTTTACTGGCTAAAAACTCCCTCACAGACAGTGCCATATGAACTGGTGCATTGTCGTGATGCAAGAGCCATGAATTGTTGGTGAAAAGTTCAGATCGTCTAACTTTTTCACGCAATCTTTTCTGCACTTCCAATTAATAAACTTCGTTAACTGTCCAGTTGGTACAAATCCATAATGAATAATCCCTTTGATATCAAAAAAGGTTAGCAATAGCATTGCAACAAGTTCGCGAACTTAATTGTCAGCCTCATAAGCCAATTATCTTGACATATATGTATGTGTATATCCTACTTGTTTTTGTGGTAGAACTCTGACTGATACGCCACCTCTCAGGGACTGGATTTTAGAGAGTGCATGTGTGCATACATGTATGTGTGAGAGAGACAGACACAGATGGAGTTTTACCTAATTATTCAATTTTCTAAGAGTTGTTTATTCTTGAGTCAGCTGCAGTTTAAATAAGTTTATATTTCTCAAGAAAACTATCCATTTCATCTAAATTTTCAAAATATGGATATGAAGACACTCACATGATTTTTTTTCTCTTTACCACACCTATAGTTGTATCCCAATTTCCATTGCCTATGCCAGGGGTCGACAGTTTTTTCTCTTAAGGACCAGCATGCACATATTTTAAGCTTTACAGGCTATACACCATCATGTATGTCCCTTTTTTTTTTTGTAACGACCCTTTAATAATGTTAGTAACCATTTGTAGCTAACAGGCCTTAACAGATTTTTCTCGGGCTATAGTTTGCTGAATTCTAGCCAATACTATTTATTTATGCCTTCTTTTTTTCCTTAGCTTTGCCGAAGCTGCTGTACGATGGAAAAAAGAATACTGGGCTTATAGAAGGAACTGGGAAGTGAGGATGGAGATAAAAAGATAGATTGGGAGGGAAACCCTACAAGACAGGTGGGGGCCTGACGGGATTAAGGGAAAGGAATGATTTAAGGGGGCTCCGAGTGAAAAGATGTGACCACTCATTGAGGTGGGGAACACAGAAGAAACACCAGGTGGGAGAGGAATTCAGTTGTGAACCTGCTGAATTTGAAATGTCTGTGAGACATCCTGTGGGGTGGAAAGCTGATGTCTACTTGAAGAGAAAATAATGAAACTGGGTCTTTCTCCACACACTTTTTTTCTCCTTGTCGATAGCATAAATCACCATTAGGCATTAGTAATAGTATAATTACTGAAGAGATTAGAAGAAATACTGTGATATACTCTTTTATAAAATCAACTTCAAAATGTTACCTCTTCCTTTCATTTATATAATTTTAATCTATACAATGTGTTCTCATGAACCTGCTCTTTGCTCTATAAATCTTGCAGTGGCCTTAGATAACTAAAGCACTAATTTTTTGGATCCGTTCCCTAGATACAGACGTAGCTCTATAGTACTGAACCATTTTTCCCTAAGTAAATTATAAGCGATATTTACCTACATTATTTGAAGGTAATATTTGAATTTGAAGTTATAATATTCCTCTGTAAACACCTTAAATGGTATGCAAGAACTACGGTTGATCATTCTAAAACCTCCTAAGGCAAAGAAACAATTCTAGAGTCACATTAATATTGACTTAAGATTTTCCAAACTCTTAAGTGTTAAATCAGAAATAACAGACCTAAAAATACGTAAATAAATTCTGCTAAAGATTTCCTTATTTGGTAGCATACCAACCACTAAATATCACCTATTAATTAGCAATAATTATGATTCTATACACATTTCAGAGCTATCTTCAACACTAAAAAGACTATAGATATGGCATTTTTATTCATAAAAATTACAGAATGATTCCCTTAATGTCAATGTGATGCATATATGTTATATATTTGCACAAGAGCCTGCAAAAAAAAAAATTAAATTTTGAGAGTTTGCTACTATATAGTCACATGAATTTATACTGAGGTAAAGAATCAGAATAATGGCACCAGGAAAAATTTCCAAAGCTCTATCTTCTCAACATTCTATCATCACCTGAAAGTCAATTTTCACCTTTTTCACTGGCTGAATTTGTTAGCTCAGATTTTGCTTTGGGGCTCACGTGTTCATGCAATATGGCAGCACTAAATTATAAGGCTACTGACAACAGTACTTGTTATGAATCTGCAAAGATTAACAGTGAAGCAAATGAGAATGTTACAGAATCTTTCATTGGAAAGAAGTGACACCTGAAGAGCAAGGTATGCTTTTTCAATAATGAAAATTTTTTAACTAATTTGATTCTTATTTAGATAATAAGAATCTTTTTTTTAATTTTAACTTCCCAGTTTCATTTATTTGCTCCTGAAGACACTTCCATGCTACTGGAGTAAAAAAAAAAAAAATACTTGTAGTAAATTTGCAACAGTGTTTTTACTAGCAACAGTTTCTATCTTTACTAGTTACCAAGTTTCAAGATGAAGGGTCCCAAGCAGTCGGCCTCCTGTGTGCAGTACAATCAATCAATGCCTTTACACTGAGTGTTTCCCACCAGGAAGCCAAGTAGACACCAGCTCTCCTCAATGGCACAAAGATACGGATGCTCCCAAGCAGGTTTGCATGTGCTCACGAGCTTGTTCATACCTTCTTGCTGTAACCACAGGGTAAAATGAGGAAGAGGAGAAGGGTAGGCGGAGGTACTTTGACTGGGAAAATTAAGGTAGTGATCAGTGTTCCTTTTACCTTCTTCCCTTCAACTCATACTTGAACTGACACAACAAAAAGAAAGTCAGTAGTAGGAGAGATTACAGCCCCCCCGGCCCCCCCCACACACAATATTCCAGCCTGCCTGTTTATGAAACCTCCAGATGAGGACAATAAATGCCTTAAGGTCTTAACAGCCCTCTCTGATAAGTGTTTGGATTCTATTTTGCAGATGAAGAAGTGGATGCTCAGAGAGACAAAAAACCCAAGCCTCTGATAAAACAGCAATGTCAAGATCCTGTAACACAGTTCCCACATCTTCCTCCACGACACTACCACACACCTGAGATGGTGGCATAGTTAGGGGGATTTTAGCAAACAAGGTTATGTGAGCTTCCGTAGTTATGAAGCATGAAAATAATCCTTAAATGATAGGACTGGCTTGTTTCAGAAGCATCATTTTGAACAAGCAAAATTCACGACTGCACAGTTCTCATTTTTTGATCAGAAAGCAAAGTGAAATGGAATTCTGATTCTCTGGTTCATAACACGGAGAAAAATATTTTTTAAAAAAGAAAGTAAAATAAACAAGAGGAGTAATTTGTCAGTCGGCTGAAAAATACCTTCAAAGAGAGTAAACATCAAATATTAAGTCAATCAGTAACAATCTAATTTGTTAATAAGCTCAAACTCTTACAAAATACCAAAAGCCCGTCAATAAGGTAGATACACCTATTTCGCCTTAGCTTCTGGCTCAAATACCACCTATATCTCATAATAGTGTGTTCATTTGAACTTCTTTGTCCTATCAGCTTTCACTGTTAATAAACACCGACTTCACACTAGATGTACACACGTCCAGAAAGCACTTATTTCTTGGACCTCAGACTCTGCAGATTGCTACGTGTGAAAACTTCCTCTTCCACCCACATTACTCAAACCAAGAAGAGGCCAGAAAGGGATAACAAATCTAAACGTATACCAAAGCAGGAAATCAACTTATGCAATAAGACATGCCAATTTTAGAAATGTGCTGCAATCTCCACTGTGGCCATCATTTCTTAAATGAAAAGGTTTCACACTTACTTTATTTGGTAAAACTTCAAGGCTATCTTTTCTTACAATTAGTGTTCCATTGATATCTAATAGAAAATCAGCAGTGTTATGGGAGACAGAAGTAGATATCTGAGAAAGGAATAAATGACGGCATGTCTGTGCCTTCTCAGCAATATACACCTGATTGTTTTCTCGCTGATGCACGTCTAGAACATGGGAGGCTATTCTCAAACCTATGAATGTTTCTCGGTGCTGTTGGCCACCCTATCTCTACTGGATCTTCTTCATCTTATAATAGTTCACTACATTTGTACAAAGAAATATGCATCATTCAGATAATGGAGTAGGGAAATTATTTTTATATAGAGAAGTTATTCACTTATTTCAAAGATTCGACTTTTGCTCAAGTCACTCTCGGTATCTTTCGTGGCGTGGCCTTCAGAGCCAGTGTGAGTTAACAGGAAAGGCAGCCCCACAGTGTCACTTTTTTGTGGAGCATTTCCCAGGATGATCACCTACCACCTTCACTAGACTGTCTCTGTCTAACCTTGGCTGAAATTCAAGTTCACCTTCTGAATAAAAATTTGCCAACGGGAGGATATTAAGATGAATATACTATCAACGCTGAAGGCACATTTTAAAGGCATCTCAAAAAAATTCTGGACAATGGGAATACTACTGGGAAAAAAAAGTATAAATGTTCCAAAGCAAAGATCTGCTCTTCTACCTTTAGTGGCAATCCCACAAGGTTCTATTTTTAAAGATGGCGTTTACTATGCTGAGTTCTCAGTGCTTGCCTCCATCTCCAAATCTCCTCTGCCCACATTTTTGAGCATCTATTGGTAATTTCCAAGTCCCACCAGCATTGCAATTTCAACTTAAAATTTCTACAATTTAAATCTTCATCCTGCCATCCCAGTGGTTATGTTATCCTCACCTCAAAAAAAAAAAAAAAAAGTCAGCTTATATTTGTGTAGTACACAGAAGCTGCACAATAAATATGTGCAGAAGGAAGGAAGGGTGGTAGGAGGAACCGTGTCTACAAACATCACATGCAGCAGCTTTTATGAAAAAGCTGAGGTTCAAAAAGCTCAAAGCAACCTTGCAACATGACCCAGCAAATAACTAGTAGTTCAGTTAAACTCCAGCTCAACCATCTTCTACCTCTTATTTTCTAATCAAAGTTTTGCTTATTTAAAATCAGACTCAATACTTGTTCCATCCCAAAGTTCTCCCTGACCCCAGCACCTGAAAGTGAGTTCTCCTTCCTCCAAGACTTCGTGTGCACCAATGCTTTTGTCTCTTATCACATCTGGACTTAAGACATATCGCATCACACTATCTGTGCAGTTGTCTTCTCCTGATAACAGTGGTTGCTCTGGACTGAACTGTGTCCCCATCCCCCACCCCCCAAATTCATGATGAAGCCCTAAACCCCAATATGACTGTATTTGGAGATAGGGTTTTTTAGGAAGTTAAAGTTAAATATGAGGTCATACACATAGGACCCTAATCAGACAGGTGGCCCTATGAGGAGAAGATCCAGCAACAGAAATCACTCAGCACCTTGATCTTGGACTTCCCAGCCTCCCAAACTGTGCAAAAGAAATTTCTGTTGTTTAAGCCACCCAGTCTACATGGTATGTTGTTAATGGCAGCCCGAACAGCCGAAGGCAGATTCTGGTACCAGAAGTTCTCAATTCTGGCTGCATCTAACAACCGCCGAGAGGGCTTTATAAAATTCTGATGCCTGCACCCCACCACAGACCAGTTAAATCAGAAATGCTGGGGTAAAACTCAGGCATTGGTATTTTTAAATGCTCCCCAAATAATTCTGATATGCAGCTAGACTTAGAATCACTGAATGAAATTTAAGTTTAATGAGGTGAGAGACCATGTCTAATTCATCTCTATAATTCCCTCTAACTTCTAGCATATGGTGAATATTCAAATAAAGCTGTTTAATAAATGACATATATTTAAAGAATATCAATATTTGATAATTAGATATTCATTCTGTTAATCAATATTTATTAGGCATCTACTATGTACCAATGACTATGCTAGGGATTGTATATACAATGAGTAAGACAGGCCGAGTCCTTATTCTGCAGCATAAACATTTAAAACACTATATTTCAATTAAGCATGCTTAGTTAATGAACATATCCTTTGATCTTTAAAAACCTCCCAGTAACAGTTCTTCAGCAAAAATACAGTGAGGGAGGGTAAACGCCACATTCTTAGTTTTTTTTCCTTCAATCTCCTTACTTAAAAATGTAAAAATATAATTGGGGATGGTGCAGAGATGGTTAATTTGGGAATCAACGTTCGGATTTGGGCACAGTTTGGTACACTTATAACAAGTATAAGGTAGTATTTTTCTCATGTTAGACATCAATAAACCTAGAGATGTTTCCAAATATGCTATTAACACCCCTATACAAAAATAACGATACTAATGCAGTAAATGAAACATAAGCTTAAAGTTATTTTTTTTGTGGTGACCTTTCATGTGCTGAGTCAAGAACCCCATGAGACCAACTGCAAGTATTTACAATCATAAAATTTAAGGCTAAAAGCAGCCTTAGCAGTTAAATTACCTGATATACTTACGTATAAACAAATGATTTGGTATAGCTCAGTCTCTCTACCCTTCCTCCGCAAACCTCAGGTTACAGCATTTAGAATACTCTAAGAGCTTCAGGTTAATGGCAGAGTCCGAAACAAGGTATCAGTCCCACTACTTCTCAAATTCAGTTCAGTGCTGTTTCCAAAGCAGTGAAGGGTCTCCCCCGGTTGGTGGGCAACGTCTTCCGGTCTAGGTGTAATTGTCTAGGTGTAATTAACTGGCCTATCCTTTCTAACCACCCAGTCTCTAATACATTTACAGAGGTGAACTCATATGAAAAATAGCGACTGTTTACTACACACATGGAATATTCCCATTTTCCACATCACGTTTTTCTTCATCTAATTATTTAATAGATACAAACACAGCACATCTGTACTGTAGGCTTCATTTTATTTCTCAAGGAAAAACTCTAGATCTAGAATGAAAGAAACTCTATTCCCAGGTTATTTGATATTTTGGTGTTTTTTGTGGGGTTTTTTTTAATTGCAATTATTGTTTAAAATATGTTTGAAAGATTAGGGGTGGTGGCAATTAGGAAAAACCTCCTATGAAACTGATTTTAAAGTAGGGTGTGAAAAATGAAGACGAATTAAACAGATGTGGAGATGGGGAAGAGAGGGAAAATTCCACAAAGTAGGAACAGCATGTCAAATCGCCTAGACGCAAAAAAACCAAAAAAAAACAAAACAAAAAAAGTACAGTTTGTTATATGTTAAGTATATCTTAGTCCAATGTTATTCAAACTGTTTTATCAAACCCTACAATACGTTACATCTGGATGCAGTACACACACCTGTGTGTATGCATACATCTGTGCAAGTACCCCTGCCCTCTTGACTTAACACTATCTGAACTCTCACTCCCCAAACTAAGGTCCCTAATAGATTCATAGAAATTAGTTTTAGGGCAGAGAAGTCTGTGCCTCCCGTAGGAGAGAACACTGAAGCATTCAAGCTGCATCCTCCTCGGGACTGTCCTTGGGCATGGGAGCACGTGCAGTGTTCCTTGCTGCTGCCCCATCTCCCAACTCCTGCAGTGTCCCGTGACTGACAGATGGCACAAAACCCCGCTCCCTGCCTCCAAACCAGGACAAACCTTGTACTTTGTTGTGTACCAGAGCTGATTTGGCTGAGACAGGTATTCCCTGAAAATACATCCTTACTCAGCTTCCTCTCCTTCCCTCAGCTATTCCCCTTACTCCTGCACAGGTTTTTTTCCTCCATTAATAAATCACTCGCATGTGAAACACCCAGACCTAGCTACCATGTTTCCCCGAAAATAAGACCTAGCCAGACAATCAGCTCTAATGCGTCTTTTGGAGCAAAACTTAATATAAGACCCGGTCTTATTTCACTATAACATAAGACCGGGTCTTATATTATATATTAATTTTTGCTTCAAAAGATGCATTAGAGCTGATTGTCCGGCTAGGTCTCATTTTCAAGGAAACAGGGTAGGTACCCAGACCGAGCGCCCAGATCTTGTTCTCTAATACTGTGCCCAAATAAATGGAACCAGAGCTAATCACAGAAAGGACTAAGTAATTCTGTGGATGAGCCAGGGTAGTTACAAGATGAGCCAGGGACATCTTGTGTGAGAAAAAAAGAAAATACGCCCCACAGTGAAGGGAGCACATCATAAGGACACAGAAAGTAGCTTGAAGGAACTCTCACTGGCCAAATCTGGGGAAATGTGAGCACCAAAATAATTATATACACTAACAAATTATAAACCATTGAAAAGATAGGAATTCATGAGTCCACGCCAATAATAAATCTATAAATAAGATGTAAGACATCTTGCTTATGGCAAAATGTCAACAACCATCTAATAAACATGGAGAGAATGCTGGAGGTAGAAAAATTATTTTGCAACCAACATAAGAAAGACTGAATAAGGCAAATATCATCAAAGAATGCTAAATGAAAGGGGAAATTTTGATGAGGACCGGACATTGACATCATCTTAAATAGTCTCCCCAAAGATTACTTATTAATTGCGAGAGAGGAAAAACAGCAAAAATTTTGGACAAGACCTTGACTGCAAGATCAAAATTAATACCACCTGTGAGAGACAGAAACACATCTCGTGCCTTCAAATATGATACCCTGAGAAAGACACATCACCAAGTGTGCAGTATTTGGCTGAGAATGCATAAGGTCGATCTAATCGAGTCAGACAAACAAAATGTCACTCCCTTACCTAAAAACTCGCATTGTCTTCTCATCTTTGTTAGGCTAAAATTCAAGCGCCTTGAAATGGTTTACAGGACATTTCAGGATTCACAACTCAAACCCCTCCACTGCCACAGCACACACCCCTCTTTGATTTCAACTCTTCTCTTTCTCAGGCTCTCTGCTCAAGCCAATGTTTCTCAAATTTCACAGAACAACCCATTTAGAGGATTGTTCCAGTGAATCCAGTGAAACAAAAACAATGTATTTTCTAGCGCAAGTACACTTTGAGTTTAGAAATACATCAAATGCAGAAGTTAAACAGATTTCTGTCTCTGAACTACTGATAGAATTCATGTCCAAGAAGATTCTGTAGAGATACAGACTAATAAAATGAAAATTTCTCTAGTCAACTACATATAACCTTCTACATTATCAATCACACAATGTTCAGGGCAAAAGAAAGGCTCTTCAAATCTGTTTAGATGTCTAACTTAAAAAGTAAAAATTTCCAGTAAATATAAGAGCTAGTACTAAGTGCTAGTACCCCTAAAAACTAATCTACCTATATTGCCACAGAAACCACTAAAACAACCCCTGCAGCCCAAATACTCCAAGAGCTATGTACAGCTTATGACATCCTCCCAAGACACATACATTGTACTTTAAACATCTACTCAAGCACTGTGATGAAATTCCTAACCCCACTTTCCACCCCATGAGTCCTATTACCGTCCCATCTTCCTCCCCTAATTCAATTTCTGGGGGAAAAAACACCAATGAAAGGAAAGGGGCTGGGACGGGGACACACACACTCAGACACACACAGATTTAAGGAAACCTCTCATGCTGTCATTGCCCCACTGTGCAAAAGTAGAAAACAAATCCACGTTGACAGGGGGAAGGACAACTTCCTACCCTGCTAAAAGAGGGAAAGATAGAGGGGAAAAGAAGGGAGAATGGAATCTCTTCTAGTTACCAGAGAAAGTCAGAAATAAAAATTATCAGGCCTAGTTCCTGTGAGTTGTCATCTGGGAATGTAATCATGTCAGAAAATGTATCTACAATCTGGAGATAGCAAACGCCTACCTGGCTGTTCTTTCAGGACAAGCACTGGACTAGACTTCCCATTACCGGGCTATTTTACAACTTGTTAGGTGCAGTTTAACTTCTAGAATTTTGTCGAATAAAGATAGAAATAATTTCTGACCAGTGGAAAAGATAACAACAAAGATTAGTTTATGGCCCTGTTGCAAATTAACCACTTTTTATCTAAGTCAGCAATGAATGAAACTGTCTACTGTACGTAGCTAGGTTCTCAACTGTTTTTTGAATTGTTTTTACATTTTACTGGTTCCCTCACTAATTAACAAGTTGAAGAAGACTTTCAACAAGTACTCATTTTCTATTTGCATGAGTAATTAAATAATTTTACCCTTTTGAAATGCTACTTTAACAAGCACCACTTTTAACATTGTTTCTATAGATGACCGTGGGTTATACATTCAAAATAAACCACTTTTTAATTTTTCAATGACCTACGTTTTACTGGATTTTTAAAATGCACAATATTCGTAAAAAGACTTATAAATTGATAAAGAAGCTATAACTTGGACTAAGACTCACTTATGCTAAAGTCCTATTACTGGAGAAGGAGCTATACTGTGTGTATTTCTCAATCATTACTATACAATCAAAGGTCCTATTTATGGCTAAAGATGTAAAGAACTTCTTCTGAAAATAGGAAGAAGATTAGACTTTCAAACAAAGCTGAAAGACGAGTCAATAAAACTGGAAGAGTTCAGAACGGTGGTTCTGCTCTACTCTGCATATTATATTGTCTATGGAATATTTTAAAATGTCAGAGCC
Organism: Rhinolophus ferrumequinum; assembly: GCF_004115265.2. NCBI lineage: Eukaryota > Metazoa > Chordata > Mammalia > Chiroptera > Rhinolophidae > Rhinolophus > Rhinolophus ferrumequinum. The sequence goes on from NC_046300.1 coordinate 21,575,582, forward strand.
TGGGGCAAATTAAATCTGAATATCTGGGAATACAACCTAGGCACTGGTATTTTTTAAAAATTTAGTCTCTCTCCACAGCCACTTTTCCTGGGTATTTTGGATTCTCTCTAGCTTTTTTTCTCTGCACTCAAATAGAGAAAATAATGAACATAATTATGGTTGATCAACTTACAGAGAAAATACAGTTATTGCCTTTACGTAAACAAAAAGAAAAATAGTTTAAATAAAACTACATATAAGTATGTAACCTGCAGTTCATTGCTAGGTACAGAGTTTCTTGAGAAAATGGACCTTACAGTTACTTAAAAGTTACTGTCAAATGAAGATCAAACTTGTACAGAGACTTCAAAAAATGTAATATAAACAAATGAGAAAACAAATTTTGCTATATAAACCTCATTTGGCATAACTATCTACTCAGTATGGGCACATACCATTGTGGACTGTAAAAAGAAATATTTGCAAGAGAAATACTAAAATGTGAACCTATGCTTCGACTTATGAACCAAACAAAAATAAAATAAAAACAAAAAAGTGGCTTCGATATATTAGTATTCTGGAATTTAAACAGATAAGGAATTGTTTCTAAAACTCTTCCTAGTCGCTGACTCCACTTTCTTTTTCCATTCCAATCTTGCTTCCATCCCTGCGTTTGTCAAAGTTTCCAATGATCATGTTGTTAGATTTGACTATTACCATCCACCCAGCTGCTTAAGTAAAAAGCCGAGGAATTATCCTTAATGCCTCCGTTTCCCTCACTACCTTTATTCAATGCAACAGCAGGTCCTGTCAATTTCTACCACCTCTTACTCAGTCTCCCAACTTTTCCACTCAGGGTCCCTCTATAATGCATGTTACCACTGCAGCCAGGGTAGTAAAGACATAAATTGTTATAATTTAAAAATTACATTATGCCTCTTTAAAAGCCTCCAAAAGCTTTTGATAACATCCAAGAAAGTCCAAACACTTTCTTATCATAGCCTTCAAGCATATACCTCCAGCCTTCTTTCCCAGCATCTTTCCTTATGGATCTCCACACTCTAGCCCTCATTCCGTCCAATAGTTTAAGCATTTGCGACACTGACTGCCTGGCATACTCTTTCCCTACCTCTTCACATGTTTGTTTCCTGTTGTCCTTCAGATTCCAATTCAAATAACACTTCCTCATAGAGCTCTTCATTGACCCCTCTATCGAAAGTAGTTATCTTTCCACCACCTACCATAGGACACTGCTTATCTCCTTCATAATGTTGATCACAGCAGTAAAAGTGTGTGGCTATGGGGAGGGGGAGGTGTCTTGGTCTTCTTTCTTCTACCACTAGATACAAGCTCTATTTGGAGCCCGGGAGCAGGGATTTTGTTTGTCCTCTATACTTTTCCTAGGGCCTAGAACAATATGACATAGGAGGTCTGACAATTAAATTCGCCAACTTGTTGCAACAATGTTGCTAACCTTTTTTGATATCCGAGGGATTACGCATTATGAATTTGTACCAACTGGACAAACAGTTAACCAAGTTTACTATTTGGAAGTGCTGAAAAGGTGGTGTGAAAAAGTTAGACGATATGAACTTTTCGCCAACAATGCAAGGCTCTTGCATCACGACAATGCACCAGCTCACACGGCACTGTCTGTGAGGGAGTTTTTAGCCAATAAATTGGCTAAACACCAATTTAGGTTGGAACACCCTCCCTACTCACCTCATCTAGCCCCAAGTGTCTTCTTTCTTTACTGGAAGATAAAGAAAATACTGAAAGGAAGACATTTTGATGACAGCTCTGAGGCCATTCTAGAAAGAGTTCCCAAATTACTTCGAAAGGTGGACTAGGCACTGGCATCAGTGCGTAGCTTCCCAAGGGGAGTACTTGGAAGGTGACCGTAGTGATATTCAGCAATGAGGTATGGAGCACTTTTTCTAGGATGAATTTGCAAACTTAATTGTCAGACCTCGTATAATGGGCACTGGGCATGTAGCTGTTTAATCAATAAATACTCAAATGGTGGCAAGGTCTACACCTGTAGTGCTGGACTAAAAAGGAAGTTATCTGAGTTCCACCAGACTTGGCTCTACCAGCAATTAGCTGTGTGGCCGTGGGCATGCCACACCACAAGATTGGAGTGGGTTAATAGTCTCTGGACAGTAAGAAAGTGGAGACAAGTATGAAGATTTTTTTCTAAATGTCCTTGTCTATCTAAATTTAAGAATGCAGACATAGAAAAGCCTTTAACCTCTCCGAATCTGTTTTCTCATCTGTGCAAGATTTCTGTGAATGTCACTTCCAGCTCAGAAATACTGGAATGATATAGGCCTCAATCTACTTTCCAGTCTGAACTTACCCACCCCTTACTGACACCCCTCCTACCCCACCAATCAAACCAAGGTATTCACCCTGCAACGAAACATCACACAGTAGTATATTTTATACTGCCTATACATTTGCTCATTCTACATCTTCTCCAGCTTCACTAGAAATTCTGTCCTTCAACGCCCAGATCAGTTAACTGTTTCCCCAAACCTGATCCAATCACCTGGCCCAATACTAGTATGATGATTGTGTGTTCCCGAAATTCTATTATGCTTCGAATTCATTTATCCTCTCTCAGCCTCAGTTTCCTAATCTGTAAAATGAAGATCATAGTATCTACCATACCACATGCATACTGGAATTATATAGGCCTCAATCTACTGAGATACATTGAGAATCCTTTGCTTGATGATAGTGTTCAATAAATGTATTATTCGTCAGCTACAAATATTTTTTTGTTTCTCGAGGGCCACCAAAGTAACTTTTGCATTGCTGAATCTCCATAGGTTCAAAGCGTTTCTCCAACGCTTTGAGTTTTCATATCCATATAATGAAAGGAATGGACTAGACTAATTACGATTCCCTCCAAAAATGACGTTCTCATAACTATACTCTTACACGAATATCCTAAAGCAAGGATGCCTCAGGTGAGCTTCCTCCATAAGGACGGGAATTCGAGGGGAACAAATTACTGCTGTAAATGGAGGTGGGGTGGAAGCATTTAAGTTAAAATAAGGTTGATGAAGTTTTTGGGGATCCTTTCCAAAGAAACTGACTCTTGCTACAGCGATGGATCCTTTGTATTGTTTTTAAGTTGGCCTACACATATTTAAAGCAGTCTGTGCCCCAAAGGGGAGAAAAACAAGATGCCGAAGAAGAAACCAGTCCCGTTAAGGAGGAACATGTTGGTAAACCACCTACGGACGAGAGCTTGGACAAGAACCCAATGCCTTTCACCGAACCCTAACCCCAAAGAGCTGGAAGAGAACCTATGGCCGCATGGAAGAAGCTGGGGCTGGTCATAAACTCTCAGGCAGCTGGCTAGGCGGGAGAAGACGTCTGCGGAAGCAGTGCAACCTCACAGCTCGGCACCTTTCCCAGGCGGGCCCCCAACCCGCAGGCCTGCGGTTAGAGACCCGAGCGGAGACTCTTCAACAACCCCCGCTTCCCGCCCGCGTACCTGCCGGGTCGAGCGCCATCTCGGCGACAGAGGAAGGCAGCCGCCTGGCCGCTCCCGGGCAGGGGGCGGGGAAGGGAGGAGCCTGGGCTGGGCTGCACGTGCGGATGCCCACAGCTTTCCCGAGGAGGAGGACACGGAGGAGGAGCGGGGGGAGGAGCGCGGTGCCCTTCGCTAGGCGCAGCAGGTCCCTTTCCCTCTTCCCCAGTTGCTACTTCCGCCGCCCATAGCGCCTGCGCCATCGTGGCCCCGCCCCTAATCCTGTGATGAGTGGAACGGACTTCGCAGTGGGAATGACTGGGAAGGGGGCGTGGCTGCGTACTCCTTGGGGGCGGAGCCGTCTCAGAAGACCTGCGCAGACTCGCTTTGGGCGGAGCTGAGGCACCCGCTAACCCGCCCGGGTTTGGGGTGACACAAACAGAAGCTGTGAGCCTTTGGGACTGTCCCCGCAGCCCCCCCCTTAGAGGCTCCAAGTCTAAGCCCCTCCTTCCACACCCAAGTCGGAAAACCAAATGAATCGTCCTGCTCCTTTACTTTTTCTTTGTTCATTCATTTATAAATGTCTATTTCATGCTTGCCAGATTCCAGCCCTGGTTTTAAATACTAGGGGGAAATAATTGAATAAAAATAAGGTCCCCATTCTCGAGAAGCACCGTGTTGGCAGAGGAGTCATATACAAGCAACACACTGTTAAATGTGATAAATGCCACACATGTGAAATGTGCACAGCCTGTTCCACCATAAAGGTGATATAGTGAGTGCTGTATCATTATTTCTCTCTCAAATCAGCAGACTGTAGCATCCCTGGAGCTTAAAATTAAAAATCAGTAGTTACAAAATAATCACGGGAATGTAAGTACAGCATAAGGAATATAGTCAATAATATTGTAATAACTAGGTATGGTGCCAGGTGGGTACTCGACTTATGGGGGGGATCAGTTCATAAATTATATAAATGTCTAACCACTGTGCTATACACCTGAAACTAATATAAAATAATATTGCATGTCAACTGTAATTGAAAAATAAAATAAAATTTTAAAACTTCAGTGTCTAAAAAAATTGGGCACTGGGGTACCTCTGTCATATGAAATAATATCCTCAGGGCGTGTAGTCCAATTTGGATGATGTTACAGATCCCGACTCTGTCAATTAAAGCTGTATGTTTTGTAAGGAAAATGAAGTAAGGTGTTAACCATCCTCCCTAAGAACCCCAACTGCCCTCCTCTCAATAGAAGAAACTTTCTGGGTGGCAATTATGCTCATTTCCACTCACCAACCAGCCTTCAGAAATTCTTCCTTGTCATATCCACGTTTAGATAGCTCGAACCTCCAAAGGGTGCTGTGCAGCCAGGGACAGATGGGACAGATGTTAGAAAAACAAGGAGCAGCTGCTTCATCCTACGAGGGATTTAGGGCTTTCAAAATGATCCCCTCCCCACCTACCTGCAGTCCCTCCTCCCCTGCTGCTGCTTCAGCCTGGTCAGTTGGCAGAAAAGCTGACGCAGTTGAGCAGGGCTGGGAAAGTGGGTCTCTGCTCAGCAGGTCTTCCGTTTAAGGGCCTATTTGGGCATAACGGCCCTTATTACAGCTGTAGGTTGAGGTGCCAAAGTGAAGAATTAATGTTTCACTCAGCCAGGCAGGAAATCAGGTCCTTTTCCTTGTATGCTTTATAAATGTGCTTATAAAGTAACACACCAAACTCGTACTGGTGCCTCTTTTATTTTTCTAGAGGTGAAGGATTTAAGTTAGAAAGTCAATCTTTTTGAGGACATGAGCTGGGATAAAAAAAAAAAAAGCATAAGTCAGATACACACATAAGTAATTAAACTAAATCTTCCTGTATGTAAAGGGGGATATTCTGAGAGCTTTAGTCCAAGTACCTAGGTCTCTGAACCTAAACCTGCATCACAACCTATTAGCTTTCTGACTTAAATAACTTTCAGTACTTCTCCTGACTTTAGTTTCTAATTTTCAAGGTTGTTGTGAGAAATAAACGTGGTATCATATAATACTGTTTCAGTATTTGAAGGACAATGTCTACAGTTTTTGCCATAACTGAGTATCACTTGAACCATTTATTTAATGTTTTTATTTAAATCAACTCACTTTTTAAAAAATTTAAATGGGCACTATCAACTTTAGCCTTATCCTAAGCAGTAAATATCTGTAAAATCATGGATTTTGTGTGTCCCATAAAATGGACTGCTAGACACGTCACACTATCAGAAGCACTAGGAAAAATAGCACCTCAATGCCTGTTACATAATAGTGTATCCTCTCTTCTCTCATACTAAACTACATCATTTGGAAGCAAAGTCTTTACAATCTAACTGGGAAACATAAGACTTTTTGAAAAAAAAAAGTGAAATCATAGAAATTTAAGCAGCAATTCAAAACAGAAGAAATTTCTTAAGATATCACGTTATTAATAACTTGATATTACCAAAGTCTTTGGGCAATAACTGCAATAGACACATAAAGAGGGAGGAGAGCATATTGTCCTGGAAATCAGGAAATATGTATTAGCCAACCCTGATCCCTAGGGCTTGGACAATATCTGTTACCTGAAGGCTTCCCAGTAGCCTTTTACAAAGGATTAAATGCCAGGCTGGTTAGGAAAGATTGCAAAGGAGAGGTAGAAATTATGGTTGGCCAGGTAGCCTGGCTAAGCACAGAAGAAGGCATGTCATGCTAGAAGAAAAACAAGAACAAAAGCATCTCGGTCTGTCTAGAATTTGAGATGTTATTGAAGGATAGGTGGGACACAGAAAAGGGGGGTACGTAAGGAATGGAAGCATATGAGCAGCAGTATGGGGGTTGAAATCACAAGGCTACATGGCAGACATGTAGGGGGCAATGCCTGAAACTACTTTCATGTGTTTGGGTATTTGGGAAGGTAGCGTAGATGAAAATGAGACTGACATATAATAGAGGAGGCCAGATTCCCAAAGCCTTAAACAGTAGGCTGAGGGGTGTTTGAAGTTGTTATTATAGGCAGTCAGTAGCTGTTGAAGGTTAACAAGTAGAAAAATGGCATTGTGGTCAAAGTGATGTTTTCTAAAGATTTTCTGCAGGATAGATTTAAGGTGTGAAGAGAGAGCCAGGAGGTAAGCAGAACAGTAAGGAGCCTATTGTAGTAGGTCAGGCTGATCCCAAAACAGCCTGAACTAGAATATGTAGAAATGTAAACAGAAAGGATGAATGTGAGAGTAATTGCACAGGAAGAATCTATACAATTAAACTTTGGAGAGTAGAACAAGGAGTCAGGTAGAATTTCCAGGTGATTCCATTCCTTTTCAAATGTGTACAGACAAATAAGAAAATCATGGCAATACATTCATTCTTGTTTCAAATGATCTGCCCTCGATCCTCATTACTGGGGAGCTATACTGAGCCAGACCAGGTAGGAGGAAGTTGCTGTAATACAAGGGAGCAAGGACAGTAGTCAATCCATAGTAGAAGATATAAGTGAAGGCAAAGAAAGGTATGTAGACTAGACATTAATATTTCTTAGTCTAATATCCAAAGAATGTGCAAGTACAAATGTCTTAATTGTTTATCAAGTCAATTCTGACTACATCTCGCATTTCTTTTTTGCTCTATGTTGATATCCAGTGGTTATTTTTACAAACTGAGGTGTTCAGTAATCCCCTGCTTGCTTCCAACTCTGCCCAGATCAGAACTAAAGATTTCCACCTGTAGCTCTGCTCTGTCCTATCACTGAGCTGACGAGAATTAAATTTGGAAGAACACTAGAAACCCCATCCCTGCCAGTTGATGGAGTTTGGAACTAGTTCCTGGCTAGAAGATCACTATTCAAGGGGCCCTGGTGGCCCTGACTGCTTTCTGAGCTGCATGATTTTAGCCCCCAGACCCCTCCCCCCATATCCTGTGCCCTCTCCAATTTGAAAGTCCTTAGGTCCAGTGGACACTTACATTAGTTTGCTAGGGCTGCCATAACAAAGTACCACAGACTGGGTGGCTTAAACAACAGAAATTTATCTTCTTACAATTTGAGGCTAGAAGTCCAAGATCCAAGTGCTTATAGGTTTGATTTCTTCTGAGGTACTCTCTCCTTGGCTTGCAGGTAGCCATCTTCTCCCTATCTCTTCACATGGTTTTCTCTCTATGTGTGTATGTGTCCTAATTTCTTTTTTTTTTTAATAAGAAGACAATTCATATTGGATTAGGGCCCACCCGAATTACTTCATTTTAACTTAATTACCTCTTTAAAGACCCTATCTCCAAATAGTCACATTCTCAGGTACAGGGCTTAGGACCTCAACATATGAATTTTCTGAGGCACAATTCAGCCTATAACAGTTAAGTTTTTTGGTGTTGGTGGTATTCTTTCTTGGTTTTTTTGTTTGTTTGTTTGCTTGCTTGGTTGGTTGTTTTTGTTTGCTTGTTTGTTTTTAATAAGGACTACAACCACTCCTTGAAGCTCAAATCACTTGGCTAGAGCCCTGACAGCTTGCCTCACTAACCTCTCCCCAGAGCAATATACTTTGTCCCTGTTTTCCTGGTGATTGAATCGGGCCTGCTTCACTATGGATCAGTCCTCCTGGCCACTTCAGTCAGCTCCTGTTTGTCTCTCACTGCCCACATCCAATTGATCACAGCATCCACTCAGTTCTTCCTTAACATATCTTTATTTCATCCACACGGTCAAAACTCTTAGTCCTAGATCTATCTGCTTTTGCAGAGATGATTATAACAGCCTCCTAACTTGTTCTTTATTCCTAGACTTTTTCTCCGGCCATCATTCTTTCTAATCCATTTCACCCACAAGAGAAAATATGATCATAAAATGTCTTATATAAAAATCCCTCAGTGGTTTCCCTATAAAGAAAATCCAAACCCTTCTTTTAATAAGGTTCACAAAACTCTTTATAAACTTGGCTCAGTTTACTACATCAGCTTTTCATAACCATTTCCACTATATGAACTTATTTGCAATCGTATGTTGAAGAATATACGGAGACATGTCTGTGCACTATCCCAGAAAACAGGCAAAATTCTGTGTTTAAAAACTTGAGACATTGCAGAAAGGGTAGAGGAACGAGAGGACCTTTGTAACTAAACAGAGCTAAATTATAATTTCTCTCCCCTCCTTTTATTTTTTAACTTTTTGTATTGAGATATAACTTAACATGCAGAAAAGGGCACAAATCTTTGTGCAGCTGAATGAGTTTTTACATGTGTATACATTTTTGAACTACCACCCATGTCAAGATATAGAACATTACTAGTCACTCAGAATGTTCCTTGATAACCCCTACTAGTCAAACCCTACCCAAGAAAAGTAATAACTCTCTTGACTTCTGTGAGAATTGGTGAGTTTTGCCTGTTTTTGAACTTTATATAAATGTAATCGTACAGTATATAGTCTTTCAAATCTCGCTTCTTTTGTTCAACTTTATAGCTATGATACTCACTCGTGTTGTTTTATACATCTACACATCTGCTCTCCTACTTCTAACTTATATTTTGATCAATCATTTCTCCTCCTCAGCCTCAGTTTCCTCAGTAACATCATCCCTGCATGATTGACTGAGATTGACAAACACTGAGAGTGGTTTCTGGCAAATAGTAACACACTCATAAATTCCAGCTTTTGTTACTATCATGAAAATCTTTTTCTTTTAGAAGACTATTCTTTTGAACTATTACTGCACTATATTCAGGTTTTGTTGGTTTTTTGTTTTGTTTTGTTTTAATGTAACAGTTCAAAGCTACTCTGCCTTCAGGACTGAAATGTAGGTAACAATATGTTTAAATCAGATTTATGCGAAACACCCTCCAAATGAACAAAGGAGATTTAACAGTGTGACCTATCACTTATCATGTGAGAAAAAAAAGTGTGAAAAAAATCACCTCTCACCTCTGCAGAAGGCTTTCTATATTTTATCTTTTGTTTTAACTGTGTATTGTTTTTTTGGTGGCCTCCTTTCAGACAGACTACAATTTTCTCTGGGGTCACAGACTCTTACTCCCAAAAAATGCAATAATACTAAAGATAATGATACTACTGTGCCATGACTTACAGGGAGTTCTCTTATCTTGGTCTTGTGCAGATTCTGTGATCCTTTGTAGAACTTCTCACAGGAGTTGAAAAACTTGACAAACAAAAACAGCAGTGTTTTTTGTTTTACACTGAGTCTGAAATATAGTGAAATTCTAGTTAGATGGCCAGCTGCACTGAAAACATCACAGGGGTCTTTTGCTTAATTAGAGGAAATAAAGTCAGAAAAACTTTAGTGACTTACATCAAATGTCTCTACACTGTTCATCTGACGGAGGACAAACTTTCTGAATTCATTATCCACAACTCCCCGAAGCTGGAGAACCTACTATGTGCTACACACTGTACTGAGACCTGGGGAAACAAAGATAAATGAGATGAAGTCCCTCCCCTTAAGGAACTCAGAGAGACAAATGTCTGAATAATTACAGTCCAATATGAGAGAAGATAATGTGGGAACCTAGAGGATTGGAAAATTATTTCTAATTACAGAAGACTTTATGTAAATGCTTATATTTAAAGCAAGCCTTAAAGAATGATTAGGCATTCAATAACAGAAAGACAAATAGAGTCCTAATTGACAGCATCTTACTGACTAGGTGTAGAGTGACCATTGTGCCATCGTGAACCACAAATACGGTTGAGCTATATTGGACTCTATTATTTGTAGCCATACAGACAAGACCCAAGGGGGAAGAAAACCAAAAGCTGAGAATTACTATCAAGTGTCAGTGCTTTCTCACTAGGGCTATGCCCAGACAAAATAATCCCATGTCATTGATTCTGATATCTTTCATCAATCACATCCGAAGCAATAAGTCCAAATGAAGACCTTCCACAAACTCAGGCCCTGGCCTTCTGTAAAGAAGAGTGCTTATACTAATGTATTTTATTAACTAGATTCTAGGTCATGGAGCCAGGGATCCCAAGGCGTGGACGGAAGTTTTCCTATAGAAATGAGGTATTTCTGTTGCTAAGTCACAGGACTCTGCTCTTTGGGGGGAGAGACTTTGTCTTATGCACAATTGCAGCTCTAGTATCTGTCACAGCATTTGGTATCTGGCAATGTGAGTGTTTGTTACATAAGTTCCTGTTAATGGAGAATGTAAGGACACCATGTGAAACTAATATGCGTCACATGGTCCACTGATTATTTCTCCTTAGCATCACTTCTATCTTCCTCCCTGTCAGTAATTTCTGCTTTAATTCAGGCTCTATTTTATACTTTCTGATCTTTGGCTAAAGGTAGGCCCCGACTCTACATGAGTTGTTTTCTGGTCCAGGCAGCCACTTAGGTAGAGTATAAAATACATGTTTCTGGTGTTATCTGATTGGCATCTCACTTTTCTTTAGGAAACTGCTCCACCCCTACTTTATTATGTGGTTTCTACCAGTGTCCTCATGTTCTTACATAACACCTCACTTTAACTATACACGTTTGTCCAAGAATAGATGCCTGACCTAAAACAGGCCAACGGAGCATTGCCTTAGGAAATATCAGATGTGGGTATAAGTATACCAGTTTGCCTCCTGAGGCTGAAATTGTAAAATGCAAAATATAAAAGCCATTAAGAGACTTTTTACGCAATGTAAAGAAAGCTGTCTCTAAGGTAAAGAAAAGATGATGCCCAACCAAAGAGAAACAGAGATTCAAGACTAAGAAAATCCAGATGGAGTTTGAACCTCTGGTTGTAGTTGCTCTGAGGCTCAGCTCTCTTCCTGCCTTTCTGGGTCTTCGCACTTCTTTGAATCACCAGTCTTCTATACAGGACATGTTTTGTACACAGCTCCAAACCCTCTCAGCCCCAACTCATACGTGACCACTAGTTCTTTGTACGTTTCAAGCATCATCATGCAGGTGAAACTGGTAGCACCTTGTAACTCTCACTTGCTTTTCTGACACTATTGCCTGAAACATCCACAGGGACCCTCTCTGCTGGCACACCTATACAACCCAGAAGTGCAGGGAAGTTAAATAATGCCTGTGGGTCACCATGATCAATAGTGAATGGAATCCCATGGATAAATGTGCCCCACTTTTTATTCCTCTGGAAGACAGTCCTGAAGCACATTCTGTACGATACCTCCAAAATCTCATGGTCTCCAGCACCAGTCAACTGAGAAGTGGAAAACAGCAAAACATTCATGTATTATCTTTCCCTCCTCCCTGGTTTCACTCTTCCCTATCCCTCACTCCTGCTCCCTGGGATTATATTCCAAAACAATCCACTTGCACACAATCTAGACTAAAAGAGCACTTGCTCATTGTTTCTCATATTTTGTTTAAACTGATTTAAGTGGGTTCCTGCTCCTTGCTACGCAAAGACATTGTCCTATGAATAATTAATACAAGGACTTGCAACAGTTCCTCATTCCCCAAAAAATAAGATCATACAAGCAACGCAACTGAATGGGAACACATGGAAATCCGATCCAGTTTATGTTCTTAACTCCTTTGGTGCTGTGTAAATGTTTGCCATCTTCTCCATAACTATCTTCTCTAACTATGCAACATGTCATTGGGAGTACATTAAAAATCCAGGCCAAAAAACAAAAACAAAATAAAACAAAACCCAGTTTACTGTCTCCAGGATCATGCCAATCCACTATTTGCCTGTTCTTTTCTTGTTGTGAGCTGTGTCTAGATATCAAACTTTATTTCACTGTTTATCTATTGTTGAATCTGAAAGTTGTTTCTAATTTTTCTTTTAAATTTAACACTGCAAGAAATATTCTAAAAACAAAACTTTCATCTCTAGCTGATTTCTGAAGGATGATACCTACGCAATGAAATTATTGTGCTAGTTTCTGTGGATGAATTGTCAACAATAGGTAAAGTCATTTTAAATGTATTTGCTAAATTGATACAAACAGGCATGTGGTTAAAACTTATTAATTTTTATTAGTAGTGATAAATATTTTGTCTGCTTACTAGACTTTTTATTGTCCTATGAATTCCTACCATATTCTTTCCCATTTTGAATTAAGCTATTACTATTTTTCTTATTGATTTACATATTGTCTTTCTATGTGAAACTATTTTCTATCCTGTTTGTAACATGTATTATAATTGTTTTTCTTTTATTTTTATTAATAATAATTTGACAGATTTATACATATATGGAGTATTTTTACTTATTATTTATTCCATTATTTAATTCTTATTGATAATCCATCTCATCCTCTATATTTCTTCCATTTTCTTTTTTTAATAGATTGTTATTTTATATCTATTTTTTTCTCTTTATTTGATTTTATTGTGGGAATTGAATATCTAACTTTACTTTTTCCCAACTAATTAATCAATTTTTCTAAAACTATATTCCCAGAAGTATTTACTGAATAACCTACCTTGTACTTTTCAGTTCTTTTATCTTAAATCTATTTCTAGGCAATTTATCTTGTGCAAATCTCCACCCATTTCTGTGACTGTGTCATAGTCTTGCCATTTCCAACTCTTAAGCTCTGGATAGGTGAAGTGAAGGTGCAAATGATGTTTTTATCGCTTCCAATCTCAGGCCATGTCTCAACACTTTTCACCATTTGACTTATTAAAGGTTCCAGAAAAGATCTATGATTGGTCAGTGTCAGGACAATAAGCAGTGTCACCTGCCCTGGCCATCCTGGTTCTGGGTCTACTGGCTCCTAGTTTGTGAGCAGACAGATGAGGGATGGGCTTTGCAGAGCCCCTGTCCCACTCCCCAGGTTCAGCTAAAGAATCTTCACTTTCCATCCTTGATGACAGAGCATGTTTATAAATAAATATTCCTTATAAACCTGATATTGCAGCATGTGTCCTTAGGAAGCAGATTTTGAGATATTAACATACAGGAAGTTTATTAGGGAGTGCTTTGGTGGTCAATACTTTGGAAAAGAAGGGAAAGAAACTGGGTTAGGCAGATGGAGAAGATGAGTTGTGGTTAGTCATAACAACAGCTTAGCCAACTCCATGAGGAGCTATGAAGCTGGGATGGCCCTTCAGAATTGTCCTGACTGGACAGGAGGGGGCTAAGCTTTATACTCCTGCATTGACCAACTACCCTAGGAAGGGGCACGCTCCTTGAGTGAAGCACATCTCTTTAGCAGAAGCTGTAGCACTAATGGTAATTACAAATTAACATGAATTTTTGAGATTTAGTTATTATTGTCTGACCCTCTCTGTATTATAAGCTCTAGGAGATAAAGGATCATGTTCGCTTTTAATCACTATTGCAGCCTCAGAGCATAGCAATTTTTTGTTGAGTACCTCGTACATACAAAGCATTTGATAAATAATTGCTGAATAAATAAATGACTAGAAGAGGCAATATGATCTTCATTGTCAAAATTTTACAATGAAGAGAGCAAGGCACAAAGATACAGCTAATAAATGGCAGAGCTGGTATTTAAATCCACAACCATTTGGTTCCACAGGCCATGTTCTTTCCACTACAGTAGTGTCTTAGTCAACTCAGCGTGCCAAAACAAAATACCGAAGACTGGGTGGCTTGGACAAAAGAAATTTATAGTCTCACAGTTCAGGAAGCTGGAAAGCTAAGATCAAAGTGCCATCGGGGTTGGTTTCTCTTCCTGGCTTATTGAGACGCCTTTTCACTTTGTCTTCACATAGCCTTTTTCAGTGCACAGTGAGAGACAGACAGACAGAGAGAGAGAGAGACAGAGAGAGAGAGAGAGAGAGAGTGTTATCTAGTGTCTATTCTTCTTATGAGGACACCAGTCCTATCAGATTAAGGCTTCACACTGTTACCTCATTTAACCTTTATTACCTCTTTATGGTCCCTATTTCCAAATGCAGTCACATTGGGGGCTAGGGCTTCAACACATGAACTTTGGGGTAGAGGACACAATTCAGACCATAACAGAAAGATTTCCAGGCCTTCTTATAAAGACACAAAGATTTACAGGGGTCTACCCTAGGCAGTACTGTGGGGCTCTCCAGGGCCTTCTTTACTCCTGTTATTAAAGTAATGCTGCCATTTGTGCCCAATTATGTAAGAAATAAGAGAAAAATAGAAAAATGTTGAAATGAAAGATATGAGAAACTTTAAGAATAAACAGTAGGACTTCAACATTGGAGTTATTTGGTTGCCTCCTAATTAGCGACTCCAAATTGCTTCCTTAGTCACCACGTCAAATGCTGACCCATATCTTCTCATTACAGATATTTGTCTTTCAGCCTCTCTTTCTTACAATAGTGATGGTCTTAAGCCATTAGTCTAGTCCATCCTCCATTCTTGGGCTAGTTTTCACCCTAAGAAGAAAATAGGATCTTGTCCCTTGCTTAATTATTCCCTGTAGTCTCACCTTTCCCTGCAGCAGTTCTAACACTTCATTGTACATCAGAATCTTCTGCAGGCTCAGTAAAGTACAGATCACTGGGCCCACCCTTTCTCCAGAATTTCTCATGCTAGGTGAGGCCTGAGAATGTACATTTCTAGTTCATTCCCAGATGCTAATGGAACCGATCCTGGGAGCACGCCTTGAGAATTACTGCCCTACAGGTAAGGCTAATCACAGCTCTTGTCTCTATCTGGCTCCTCTCCCTCTCATCATTCTAATGCCAATAAATCTTTCAGTCTACCCATATATTTTCACTGTACCTGGAATACTTAGGCACTGTCCTAATCCCTGACTTTCTTCCCTGGCAAAGTGTATTTCCTACCCAGGTCACAAATCCCGCCTCTGTGCAGGCTTCCCTTATCCTTTCAGTATTGTGATGATGTGTTCACATCCCCATTTTATTATATGCTTTCTTTTGATTGTTTTCAAGCCTTTCTCCTTCACTAGACTATGGGGTTTGGACTTACAGGGGCCACGACCTACTCCTTTTGTATTTCGGATGATTCACACAGTGTCTGGGAAGAATAGCTATGAAGTATAGACTGACTTTATATTTAATTTAAAGTAATTTGATTTAATTATTCATAAAAGGTTTAAATCATTTGTGGGATATGATAACTCTGACATTTCATAAGGTTCCTTTCATTCTATTTGGATCTGAGACCCTACCAGGAAGCGTTTAAACTCCTTTCAGCTACTGCCCATAGCTTCCCTTAGTCATTAGCTCTTATAGTCAACATGTCTTTGGGGCTGACCTTCATTCCACCCAGACTTGGTCCTTGCTCTTGTCTGGCACCCTCCAGCATTCTCTTTGGTTTACATATTTTCTTCTTGAGGTTCAGACTAGATTATCTAGCTCTCTGCTCACTGGCTTCCCTCCCTGGCTTCTACTTCAGAATAACACAGACACTTTGCTTGATCTGATTTGCACTGAAACTGGCTGTAACCACTAAAGTAACGGCCCATCCAGCTACAGATACTATAACCTGGAGAGAGGCTCCTGGTTAAATTTCCCTCCTTACCTTTCCTTTTACCCAGTGCCCACTCATCAACACTTTTCCACCAACCTTGATTCATCATTGAACCATTCCTCAATTCATCCTTTGACTTAGGGCTTACGTGAGACAAAGGGTTTGACATCATCTAATATACTTCTGCTTCAAACTATGATTATCACACTCTGAAATCCTAAGGGGAGGGGAAGTTCTGGGCCGGAAAAGAAAAAAAATTTCAATCACAACGCACCTGTGAAATATTGTTAATGACAGCTTCTTCAATTTACCATTAAGAGGGCAACATAGGCTGGATTTTCAGAAGATATAAATAACCCAACTCTTCATTAATTAGATAGGAAGTATATAGTATCCCAATTATAAAAATTATTAGCCATGAAAAATTGCATCCCTGTTTACTTTCAGGGTGAAATATACCTTCTCAGATTCGTAGATTATTTTTACTTTGTAGTTTGGGTTTAAGTATAAATGATGATATATTTCTCCCATAAGCCAATAGGTTAAAAACAAAAAAAGAAGAAACTGTCAACATCTATAAACCAGATGCAAGAGATGATAGTTAAGCCACTATGTCAAATTTCAAATTAAAACTTTTAACTGTACTTAGCCTAAATAAATTGACTTAGTGAAAAATTCCTTACATTCAGAAATTATGGTATTTCTCATTTATATAAGGAGCTTCATTTTATCTCTACTAGAAGATATTCCCTGAAATTTGTAATTTCAAATAATTATTAGTAACAAACCAGAAGAGTAGGTGACATATGGCCTAATAAACATTATTCTCTAGTGCTGAAATGCTTTTCTAATTTTGATTCTTTGATCTTTTGGTCCAAGAGTGGAACATTTTCTCAGTTTTCAAAGATATAGAGATATTGTTTACTACTACTAGGGGAATAAAACAATTCTGGGATGCCACTTCAAAAAAATTTGGAACAATATAATTCCCAATAATGTCCAACTAACAGGGGTGCCAATATTAAATAAGGAAACAATTATGGAAATGTTAGCAAATGCATGGCACATAATTGGCGGTCAATAAATGTCAGATGTCTTATGACAGATGTACTTTTGCCATCTGTGACTTCCAGAAATACCTTAGGCATCCATGAGGATACTCTTAGGAAACAGAAATGACCATAAATGGCCATGATCTCTTCTCAAGTAGAGTGAATTGCTACTTATGGTGGTCCTGAGAAGAATGTTGAAGCACGTAAGTTCCCAATAGGACACATCTGGTATTCTAGATAAGCTACTGGAGAGGAGCTGGAGAAGTTCTGCACCTTGGGGGATGTGCATTTCCTACTATGCAAAACAGAATCATATTCACTAAGAGAAAGTTTATTATCAAGAGAGGAGACAAGTAGGATTAAAATTGCTGCTTCTATGAAACCATTGGGAAGCTGAATGCTTTCAGACTTTTCCTCAGGTCTCATTTCATCCTCTCTGGGGCATCCAACACTGTTGCCGTTCCTAACCTTTCTGAAAGCCTTTTTTCCCCCACTTTGGGCCAGATTGAAATGACACTCACCTACTTCTCCCATGAATTCTGCTTTCTGCTCTTTTTTTTTTTTTTTTTTTTTTTTTTTTTGCTTGCTTGCTTTCTGATTCATTCATCCGTCTATTTTTAAATTCTTGACTTTTCCATTATGTTCAGTCTTGAGAACTCCAGCCTTCTCTATGGCCTTTCTCTTAGAAAATTGATCCATTCTTGGGATGCAACTCTAGCATTTTATGTGGAGGGTTTCCAAATATTACTCGAGCTGATTTCTCAAGTTTCAGGTTTGCATGTCCAGATCTCTACTGAATAATTTTGCCATATTGATACCTCAAACACAGCACCCTAGAAAAAACTTACCTTCTGTCATCCTTATTTCTATTAGTATTCTCAGAACTCAGCCCACCTTGAACACTCAATTAAGTTCTTCATTTCACTCCTTAAACCTAAATCATGTTGTGTAACCTTCTGTAATACCATATATCTTTCTTTCTTCACAGTCAACATCTTTGTGCAGACATATATCCTTTCCCACCGGGACTATTTTTGTAGCCTCCCAACTACTTCAGATCTCCAGGCTTTCTTCTCTCCAGTTCATCCTATGTACCTCAGCAAGGCCGTGCCTTTTAAAACCCTTTTCTATCTCATCACATCATTGCTTGAAAGCTCTCCATATTTTCCACAGGTTAATTTCCAAACTCACAGGCCTACCAGGCCAACATCTGGCCTAACCGGATTTTATAATCCTACCCCTTCCCACTGATCACTATCCCTCTGGAGCCCCATTTCATTGTGTTTATAGGGAATTTCAGAAAAGCAGTGGTTCCTTAAAGGAAGGGTAAAACAGAGCCCTGAAACCTTTCTGTGATATTTTTTCTGTCTGGATCACCTTCTCATGATTCCAAACCCCTTCTTTAGAGACTCAACTAATTCCACAAATGTGAAGTGGCACTGTGGTTCTAGTTTCCTCTAATAAGCACTTTTTTTATTCCCCATATAATCTAAACATTGAGAACTGGCAAATTTCCCACGTTTTTTCTTTATTCATACAAAGATCATAATGAGAAATAGATCCTTCAATGTTTGCATTTTTTATAACTTTAGAAATTTAAAATGTATTTATTATTAAATATTTTAAATAGAAAATATAATGGAAATATAACCTATCACCAGATTGAATAGTTAGGAAAGGTCACAAAAGGTCATATTTATTGCAGGCTACTTTCAAAAATGTTTTTGACTTTAGTTCATTCTACTAACAAATGTTTTGCTCATAGATAGCTATTAATGATTGAATATTATGATTCTAATATGTTGACTAAAAAGTAAATAAACTTCTTGCACTTGTTTCTTTCACAGTGTCGAAGGATACAACGATAACACAAGATATGAGTCTGATGACCCAAACTTTCTGTTCACCTGAAGCTCTATAAATTAATAATGTGACAATGAGTCAAAAGATAAAAAATATATTGAGATTTGTATAAAATTTGTGTTAGATTTTATCTATGACTTGATGGGAATGGAAAAAGAGTCTATATTGAAAAGAACAAATCTGTAGGTGTCCTCTTATTAGACTCAGAACTGAGTTACCCAATGAATTTCCTATCATATGTGAGCTGCTAGGAAACTTGCAGTATTTTAATAGCTTCATAAATTAACTCATCCCAGGTCCGTGATACACCTGTTATTTATTCTCTTCCTCTTTAACATGTTTTATACTTTTAATTCTTAATTGTTTTACTTACATGTTTTAAAAGATTAATTTAATCATTTATTGAACATGTGGGGGTTTTAAAAAAAAACACAGAAACACACTAATGTGATATGTTGATGAAAATCATCACAGAATCATCAGAGAAGATAGTTTTCCATAGCAAATTTAATCAAGTTTATTATAGACATGACTTTAATAATTACTTGATTTAAATGAGAATAATAAAACCTAATTTTCATGAAGTCCACAATAATCTAAAGCTTCAATTTCGTTTTAGTGTCCACCTTCTCATTTCCAACATCAAACTTTTTACCAGAACTACTAAATAATAGAAAAAAAAAACTTAAGAAGATTTACCAACTTTGTCATCATTTTAATAAGATAGTCAAGGGCTCAAATTCAAATGATAAAAGAAAAACTGGAAAGAGAAATAAGACTCCTGATTAATTTATAAATGGAGAACTATGTTGCCCACTAAACCATTTCATTGTACAAGTGAGGCATTTCAGTCTGTGTTCATGGCCCATAGGTGAGTTTTTATTAAAGTAAAACCAGTGGGAAGAAATTACAGAGCTTTGAAGTAGAGGGATAGGTCGATATTAAATGACTTACCCAATGGAAAATGAATCCATGACGAAGTCCAGTCTAGAACTCAGGGTTCCTGACAGACATTTCTGGGATCATTATAACTGGTTTGTATAATGTTTCATGCTGAGGAATTCCTAATTGTGTTGAGCAGTGGAATAAATAATCTGACAGTTGGCTAAAGTAACTACTTTGAAGGGCAGGATTTGTTTGAATGTGTAAATTCTCTCATATCTGTTGAAATATAGGCTTCAATCAACTTATAGGCTAGGCCTTGACAAAGGTGTTGACAATACAGTAGTGAACAAAACAGTGCTCATGGCCCTCATGGTGTTCATGGCTACAAGTAAGCTTTAATTATCACAATAGAGCTGAGAGATAGGTGGGGCCTTTTGGCGACTGGACCATATGTGCTTAAGGAGGGGTGCTGAATCCAGCCCTGGTTGGAAGGGGAGGAAGGTGGGCAGTCCAGAAAGGCCTTTAAGAGGAACTGACATTTAAAATGTGAGCTCAATAGGAGTAATTCAGACTAAAACACAGGAGAGGAGAGAGAAAAACATGAGGTTGAAGAAAACATGTGCAAAAACTTTGAAGGAAAGAAATCCTGGTAGGTTTAAAGAACCTAAGGAAGCCCAGTCTAGTTGGTGGTTAAGTGTAAGGGTAAGATTGCAGACACAGCTCCATCACCTTGTAGGTGACATTAACAGGGTTGGCCTTGATCCCAAGAGAAAGGAGAGGCCACTTGAAGGTTAAAGAGTGAAGTAATATTAGCTTATGTTTTTGAACAAAAGACTTCAAACAGGGTAGGCTCATTCACTGGGGCTCAAGGGGTCATAGGCATGAATAGTTTTAAATAATCAAGTTTAAAGTCCTCAACTCACTT
Source organism: Rhinolophus ferrumequinum (assembly GCF_004115265.2). Classification (NCBI taxonomy): domain Eukaryota; kingdom Metazoa; phylum Chordata; class Mammalia; order Chiroptera; family Rhinolophidae; genus Rhinolophus; species Rhinolophus ferrumequinum. The sequence goes on from NC_046300.1 coordinate 21,596,130, forward strand.
TTGGACTCTTTCCTAAAGCTGATCTACTTGAGAATACACACTCTTGTGGTGAAGACATCATGCAGTTTTCTTTTCCTTCTTACCCTATCACAATTGTCCTTCTCCCTCTTTACAAAAAAAGAGACAGATTAGTCACCTATTCTTAATCTTGCTCTCCCAGGCACCAAATAAGTGGACAATTCAAAATATTGATATTAGTGAAGACCTCTTATCAAGACATGATAAATCCATTTGAAGAACTGAGATTTCCCTTTGTTTAAAAAATATTTTTGGGGGTGGGGGGTGGGAGATGAGGGTAAAGGGGATCAAATATATGGTGATGGAAGGAGAACTGACTCTGGGTGGTGAACACACAATGGGATTTATAGATGATGTAATACAGAACTGTACACCTGAAATCTATGTAATTTTACTAACAATTGTCACCCCAATAAATTTTAAAAATATATGTATTTTTATTAAGGGAAAGATGTGGTATCAGAAGTGGGGTGTTAGAATGTTTTGAAATCAGATATATTGCAGAGTGTTGATGTAGGAGTAATGATAACTTTTATTTAACAATTTTGTCCCTTTCATTCCTGAATTATCATCAGAGAAAGCAGTCCTCCTGAGGAGAGTTTGGTGAGAGGAAAGAAAGAACATTTTGGTCAAAAACATTGACGAGGATGGCACTTTATGTCATCGAGGCAACAACTCAAGACAAAGTTCCCTGCTTTATCTTCCCGTCTTAGAATGGAAACATCCCCAATAGTAAAATGGATGTTTGGAAATAAGAATCTATAACAAAGCATGCCTTCTGGACATTTTCCTCTTTAGTAAGCAGAAATAACTTGCTAACACCAATGAGAGAACTCCTACCTGTGTTTCAGCTACACAATTTGCATGATTTCAAAAAGAAAGAAGTGGAAGATAACCGATTTCTTTTCAACAGATTTTACAACTTCACTAGAAGGAACATATATAAAAAATAAGTTCATGTTTCTATTTTTGTTCAGATTGTAGGGAAACAATTTCATTGCTTTTTATAAGGAATGATTGCATACTGTAAACACGTATATTAACTTTGCTTGGACTGAGTCTTTTGCTGTCTGTTGTCAGCATCTCTAGTGATCTAGTCATCCCTCCAGAGTACTTATGAGAATAACTTAAAAGAAATATGTTGTGGATTCTACTCTAAATAATGTATGAATAACAATCATTAATATATGGCAATATCTTCTCTTTTGTTTGCTATTAACTTTTGCAAATCACATTCATCGAATGCCCTAAAGTTAAAATTAGCATCAGTTTATTATGATTAAATCCACTATTTCAAATGTGCATTTTCTGCTTTAATACTGTTTGTTCCCACCATGAAATGATATCATGATGCTATCTCTATATAATAATTCTCAAGAGACTTTCTTTATGTCTACAGCTCGTGATTTTTAAAGCATTATGAAATGACCTAGAAAATGGAACTTTGGCACAAATATAAAGGTCTTTTTAAAAAAAAAAAAAAAACAGATAACAGGAAATATCCTAACATGTGGAATTCCTAATATTATATATATATATATTATATATATAGGTTTTATACACACACACACACACACACACACACACACACAAACATACACACACACATCTATATATTTAAAGCCTGGCTTTCACTAGTCTTAGATCCATAAATAAGGTGCTTCTAAGTGAAAGAGTAAAATTGTTATATGAAAAGTTTTCATAAAGTGTTTTTGGTATACTTAGACATTGACCAAGTAAGTAACTCTAATAACTAGTGAAAGATACTTTCTCAAGACAGAGGGTGTTCTTTACTTTTCATAAGATTGAAGGAGAATCTAATCAAGTTGTCAACCGATACATCATTGTAAAATAATTTTAATAATATATCATGTGATTCTTGATATATTACTTGGAAGGAATTTAAAGAAATAACTGTAATTGCTAAAATAAAATTTCTTCCTATCCTACATAGTTATTTGTGAGATCAAAGCTTCTCAAAAATTGTATCTGTATAAGTGGTCTAATATGAACATGGAGTTTATTCTAAATATTGTCTCATTCTAGAAATAAGTAATGTTTATCTACAGACATGTAAACTCATAGAAAATAAGACATGTATTACATTATAAAGTGGTTTTCTTATAAAATTTTACTTTTATATTTAATAAGTATTTTTTAAAATATATAGTATGTTTATATTATTTTCATCAATTATATTGTAAGTGTAACAGTAACTCAATCTGTAAGAAATTAATACTTAGAGCCTTATAGTTATAGGAAATAAAAATTTCAGCTTATACATATGATTTTCTGCTGCATGAAAGGATAATCAACAAAAGATTAAACATTATTCTTTAAGATAAAATCTGTGGAAGAAGTAGAATAGAAATATAAGTTCAAGATAAAAAACAAAATTTCCAATTGTTAGAGAACTTGTTCGTGCATTTTTAAGAGGACAAGGACAGGTATCAAATCTTATAATTTACATTCATTTGTATACATTCAAAAGAGGATGCAGCTCTCTTTTTTTGTATCATTGTTATATTATACTAAATATGCCACCCTTTGTAATAATTTGAACTTATAGTAAAATAGTTTTATGCCAACTTAACAATGTATAAGAGGGTAAATATATCTTTTACAATTTCTATAGGAGAGTTGTAAGCAAAATATTTTAATAACGACAGTTAGAAAAATCTCTTTGAGTAAAGTATGAGAATGAACAAAGGAGGCAAGACTGGAGGCAAGAAGACTAGTATGTAGTGTGTTGTGATACATGAGGCAGGACAGTGTTGCCCAGACTGGGGTACGGCAATAGTGATAGAAGTGGATAAATCTGAGAAATATTTGGGAGATAGAATTAATAGGACATGCTGAGAGATTCGATGTGGGAGTGCATAAAAGGGAAGTGTGAAGGATGACACCCAGGTTTCTACTTGGGTAATTACTTGGGCAATTACTTGGGCTCTTTCACTATGTTTCCTTCTCTCAGTGACTGCGTGTCCCATAGTGACTGCGTGTCCCATAGTCCCATAGTGACTGCGTGTCCCATAGTGAAAGAGAAGGTTTGGGGGACAGAGAGTGGTGCCGCAAGTGTGCGTGTGTGTGCGTGTGTGTGTGTGTGTGTGTGTGTGTATTCGTATATGTATATGGGACTAAAGGTGAGAAGAGAGATTTGGACTAGAGGTTTAAACTTGATAGGCATAAGAATATATACACAGTATTTGAAACCAAGGATAAACGAGCTCTCCCAAGAAAAGATGCAGAAGGAAAATTAGGAGCATGAGATGACATGGAAGCCAAAAGAAGGTAATGTTTCAAAAAGGGAGGCATATTCAATGGCGTCAAATGTAATTGAGAAGACAAGGTAAAGAAAAATTGAAAAAACCAGAGAGGTTTCAGTAAAGAAATCGAGACAGAAGCCAACTTGGAAGGAGAGAATAGGTGTATATATACAAACATTGGATACACATACACACACACACACACACACACACATACACAAACACACACATCTGTATTCACACATACATTCAAGGTAGGACAACAGTAACTACAATATTGAATAGTTGATAGCATATTTACTTCATGCTGATAAACTATTGCTAATTAATAATTTTATTTTCTATGTAACAGAATTATGTGCCTAATTTATGAATTGAAAAATCATGTTTTTTATAATTTAAATAATCAACTTTTCCCATGAAAATGCAACATTTTAATAATTTATCTCGTCATTCACTATTGAGCATTGATTCAACAGACAAGGCTGTCTACATAGTATAAAGCAGTGGGTTAATTTGGGGTTGGGTAATAAGTCATACATGTAGCCAGATTTCAAGGTCTTATATGGGAGTTAACATGTCTTTAAAATACTTCCCCATAAGGCAATAAGTGATATGGTCACAAATCTACATTTGGCTTTAAAATAAAAATATGGATAAATATTTTACCTAAAGACTTCTAATACAATGTACATGGAATACTGCTTTTAGAGCACTAGTTATTAGACTTGCATTCCTTCAACAGTATCACTGCCTTTTCCCAATTATCATTTTTTTTAAAGAGAACACAAACGTAAACTTCGAAAATTAATAAAATAATGAAGAAGGGTCCTATGTCCCAAATTGGATTTTTATATATCAGACTATCAAAAGAGAATTTGCGGTGATAGACTGGATATTCAATTATCTATTCAGATTATTCTGCATTTTAAATGGAAATGACAAACTCCAGAGGAAAAAAAATAGCAGACTATTCACCCAACTGGGATTCTGCTTTCTTCGTTCCTCCCTACCTGCCAATCTTAAACTATACCTCTCTTTTCCTTCTTAACCTCTTGCATTTAAAAATCTTAATTAGGGAAGAATATGAAACATTCTTCATTCATTTTTGAGGAGTCATGCAATTAAAAAGTTGAGAATCTGCTTAGATGTTTGAGGAGCATAGATTCCACTGAACAATCCACCCTTAAGAATTAAATAGCATGCTATAATCATAAATAGCTTTGCCTTGCAGTCATTTCTGTAATTCTGTCTAACATTCATATTGTCATTTGATTAGTTAATCATCCATTTTCAAAGGTGTGAATGTGTTTTCACACTTCTGCTAAGATAGTGTTAACTATGAAACTATAGATAGCAGTAGAGATTAATTATGTATTGCACAAGTTTCCACACCTTGTGCTTACCAGATAGAGGAAGGGAGTACATGTCTTAACACAGGTGTGATTTCAAAAAATGGGGGGAAAAAATACTTGGTCAAATGAGTTCAAGGAGGACTTTCAATTGACATGTCTTCAAAATGTTAACCACGTTTACACTTTTAATTTTATTTCATAAAACAATTGATCTCCCGTGAATAACAAGATTTGTTTTCTGGGTGAATTGTTGCATGTCTTCAGTTTTAAATGATGAGTGAATCAGGAGAGGCATTTTACAAATGAATTAGTCTTTCATGGAATTAGAAAAGGGAACAGAAACACTGTATCAGGTTTGAATAATAGCTACAACTTCAGTAGGAAAACCAGAAATTTTAGACTTGCCTCTAAATGGTTAACTCCTTGCATTGAGCTCTCTGAACCCTCTCGTAACTCAAAATAATAATTGTAACTATTATTATAGTTATAATAGTAATAAACTCTCCAGCTGGCTTTTGATTTTGCTGCTGCTCTCTGACCCTAACGGTGAAATCTGTTAACTTAGAGGCTCACCACTTCTTTGGGCACTTGATGTTTTCCTATCTCAGTGAGTTGTTAACTTTGATGTAAAGGGGACCATTACTGAAAAGAGGGACCAAGGGATGAAAGTTTATCTGTAACCTCATTCTTTTTTGAAGTAAAGACATGCTTAAATTTTAATCCATCAAGAGAGGTAATAATTTCTCAGTCCTAGATCAGTATTAGCTGTGGTCCTACACTAAAGTGGCACGATTGATCGTTAATATCCTAATAATCTTCTTTAGGACAAAAACCAAGTAGTGAAAATGAACAAAAATTTTCTTTTCTCATTCAGAAAATGTCTCTTGCACCTCATATACCTCCTTTTTTTTTTGGGGGGGGCCTGTAGGTGAAAACATTCTCCCAGGGATGGTTCTTTGTGGACACTCAGACAGACGAGCTTGGAGATAGATGAGCAACAACCTGGTTCTTTAAGTGCTTCCCATTATAAATTCATAGCCCCAAATTGCTTCTTTCTTGGTTTGGGTATGCTTATGATACTGGGCAAGCAAATGCCAAGCCATTAGGGTTTTGGATAGCAGAAAAATGAGATATAAACCAAACAACATTGGTTTGTTGGACAAAGTGGCATTACATTCCAATATTTCTAACCAGTCTACTAGTAACGTACTATTTTGCAAAGCTGCAAATGGGCCGCCCAATTTATATTTAGTTTATCTTCCCTAATGTAAATTCCCAACTCCATGCTAGTGGACTCTCCATGTGATGAATAAGAATGGCCATCATTCATCACCATGGCCCCAGTTAGATTTAGGACACTAGCTCTCAGGCTCATTTTGACCTTCCTGAAATCCCGTTAATCAGGCACTTCCTCAGAAAGCTTAGCTCTAGCAAAATCATTGACCCGTTTTCAACCTTACAACAGCAACATTTGAGAGAAAATTTGTTGAAAAGAAGACAGTGAAATGTGACCAAGGCCATAAACTTGTTCTTATAAACAAAGAGTTCAGAAAAGTAACTTTCATCTTCATTGGGCATACCTTCTGAAAAAGTGTCCTATGCCGTCATGGACTTATTTCAACCCTACTACTTGGCTAGACGCAGACCTAAGAGAGAAAACACAAATGGTTGAAAAAGAGGGGACTTGGTATTTTGTAAATATAAATATAAATTTAGTAAAGCCAGATTCTAATAGTATTTATAAATGGTGAGTAGAAAACTAGAATATGATTTACAAATATCTAAGCGTCAAAAATAAAATGATTGCAGTTGATAGATCTTAATACTTTCTCTGTGTGTGTCTTCATTTTTTGTTTATTATATATTACAAATAATTCCTTCGCAATAGGTTTTTTGAACAGGAACTCATAATATTAAATACTTACATTGCTACGCCTAACATTTACTACATACTAGACACTCAACAAAGCACTTTATAACCTCAATTAAATCATCACAACAAATGTATGAAGTATAACAAGTAAGGCAAATAAAGCACAGAAATGTTAAATAATTTACCCAAGATTACATAAGACAGAGAAGGCTTATAATAACTAAAAAGTAGGACATGCTTATTTGCTGGTTGGATAAGTAATAGTGACATTGCAGTGCATCTCATTAATCTTCAAGTGACGTACTACTTTTGCACCATATATGCCATCAAGTGTCCAAAGGTGATCCCCAATGAACCCTACCTTTCAGTTATTTCCCAGGTCTGTGACTTGCTCATAGCTATTATAAAATGGCAGAAGTGACAACTGTGTATCTTCTAAGACTAGGTCAGAAGAAGCTTAGTAGCTTCTGCTGTGGTCCCTTGTAACACACTCTCTGGGAGTGCTGAGGTGCTTCGTGAGACATCCTATACCCTGAGACCATCATGCTGAAGAGGCCAGGTGTAGGCATGCCAGGTAAGCCCAGACTTCCAGCCATTCCCATCAAAGTGCTTCAGATATGGGCAAATGTTATCTTAGACTCTCCAAACCAACCCAATTGCCATAGCTGACTACCACTGAGTGACCTTGAAGTCACATGAAATAGAAAAGTCACTCTGCTGAGCCCTGCCCAAATTCCTGACCCACAAAATAATGAGGTACAATTAAATAGCTATTGTTTGAAGCCATTATATTTTGGTGTGATTTCTTGTCCAGAAAATGGGACCTGGAAAGGAGGTGTTTCATGACAAAATTTTTAAATGGGATATTGGCTTTGGATCTGGGCTGTGGGTGGATGTTGGTAGGGCTTGAAAAATATTGTCAATGTAAGCTCAAAGGGACTCAAGAGGCCATGAATAGGGCTATCACAGTGATGAAAGTGGTATTTGAAGATGGGGAAGGGGTCCTTGTTATGCAGTGGCACACAGTGTGGCAATATGGTCTTCTGTGATGACTTGGGAAACAGAAAGGACACTTAAAGTACTCATGGGCTTGGCTGTGGAGATTTCCAGGCAAAAAGTACAGACGGTGCCAACTGGTTCCTTCTACTGATTATAACTTACAAGAAGAAAGAGAGATGAAATAAAGAGGAAACTATTAACGTTTTTTAAATTTAGAAGAATTATAATATATTCAGGATTTGCTGGGCTTGAAAATAAACCTGTTTTCCATCCACAGTGACTCCCAGTAAAAGATTTTCAAAGTAATAAATGGCAAGATCAAATTCAGAGCCATCAGTAGAACATGACCTCAGGGTAAATATCTCCAGTACGTAGTTATAAGATCCTTTGTTAGGATCTTAGAAAGATTTAAGGAGGCTTTTACAGACCCTCTCAGTTAAACAATAAGGATTTTAAGAATTGTAATGGTTTTGTCCCACTGCAGCCTTATACATGGCCTAGATATAGAAGAACTTGTCTCAGAAAGAAATGTAGGTATGGCTTTATTGTAGTTTATTATAAATTGATATAAAAAACTCACAAAGAAATAGCTTGGAATGAAAGAGACAGAGATAGTACATAATTGATTTCTATGGGCGGGAAACAGGTTTGGAAGCCTACCTTGTTGCAAATAAATATTTGTGTTTTTTATGGAAGAGAAATGATGATTCAGAGGGAGGAGCCAACAGCCCATAAGTCAAAGCCAAGAGCCAAAATAATCCATTCACAGCGTAAAGAATTGGGCCTTCTGAAGGGATCGATGGCCTGTGCCTGCACGGATTTCAGAATTTCTGTAGATCCATGATTGCTATGTACCTTCTGTCCCTTCCCTTTTTGGATGGGGCTGTCTGTTATGCTCACTGAATCGCGGTCTCACCATTTTAGTTTGAGAAACCTTCCTCTTTAATGCATAGGTCTATGATCAACAGGAACTGTACTCGATGACCTATACTCAGATGAAAACATGCGTATACACACAGAAAGACTTTTACAGGATGCTCATTATAGCTTCTTTCTTTATGCTCTCAAGATGGAAACAATGCAAATGTCATTCAGCAATGAAAGAAGCCAGACACAAAAGACTACACACTGTATGACTGCATTGATGTTAAGTTGAAGAACATGGAGAAATAAGCTATTATGACCGGGGTTGCGGGAGTGGCTGGCTACCTCCAGGGGAAGAGAAATTGACTGGAAAGGGTCATAAGAAAATCTTCTAAGATGATGGCATATTTTAAATCTTGATCTGGATGATGGTTACCTGGATGGAGATCTACATAAAAATTAATTGTACTATAAAACTAAGATTTGTGAATTTTTGTTGTGTCAAGTACATCACAATAAAAATAAATAAATAAATAAATAATATTAATAGATAGATAGATAGATAGGTAGATAGGCATTATAGTAGAAGATCTGGGTGTGGCTATCCTCCCTACTGGTTAGGTAGGCACACACATGCACCAAAAGAATTCTTTTAGTGTTTCACTCATCTTTATTTCAGGCATTAGAACAGTCTATTGGGCTTCTCTCTCCTCCTTAGCTAAGAAGGAACTTCATTTTAATATCAGTGAATCCTTATACCAATCACATGTTTTAATCAGAGCTATTGTATTTCTTGTTTTCTGTTAGAATATGTTTTCATGTCTTACCATCCTCTTTGGAAGTTTTGCATTAATTTTGTCTTGATATTTCACTTTTGATTTATCCCAATTTTGGAATCTCTTACTTTTCATCATCACTTTTATTTTATAATCTCTCAAGGTCAGTATTTGCCAAATCAAGCTTCAAATCACAGTCTAACAATTCATAAACAATTAAAGCTATATTTATGTATGGCACTCATTGGCATAACACAAATTAACTCTATTTTTAGCACAATAGCATTTATAACTAGAAAAAAATATTACTTTATATATTAAGTTCTATTTTGTTTTCAGATGGGTAATCTGAATTTTCGTTTCTTCCTTTTTTTCCCTTCTTTTACCTGAAATAAATTCACTGCTTAGTGCGTGTTTCAAATTTAAAACTGACACCTAGAGAGAAAGCTGACAAACAGGAAACTACTAAAGGAAGAGGCTCTTCCTACCACATTTGATACCTTCAAAATAAACGCTTTTTAAAAATCTTTTCTTTTTTGGGGGTCACAAAGGGGTGGGATAGTAACAGTGTCAGTTTATACACTTATCCCTTTGTGCTTATGTTAATTTTTGTTAAAAAGTGATCGTACAATTAGCACTGCGTCTTCTAGTACTTGCTCTATAATTTGGTCTGAATCAAATTTTTGTCTAAGATTTGGTTCACGTTATTTAGCTCTTAAACACTTTGCCTGAAGAGTTACAAACCAGTAATGATAATGAAATGCAATGTGTCTCTTTTAGGGCATTTTCCCTAATCCTTAGAGAAGAATAATTGCATATTCCTTTCTCCTTCATTCCTAATGAAGGAGGCCGGTCATTGCACACGTGAACCCAGGAGACAGCTGTCTATTGATCAAATGCATGATTTTCAAGTCATTCTCTGAGATATAAATGCTTCCATCTTTTAAACAAAAGTGAGACCTGGAAATAGTCTATGGTTTAGGTGTGAAATTCAAGATGTTTCCTAACTAGCCACATAGGCCACTTCTGCATTAACTATTTAGTTATATTTTTTAAATTATAAGAGTAGCACATACTTGTTATAAAGTATACAGAAGCATACTTTTAAAAAAATAAAAGTCTCTCCTTGCCCTCTATACTCGTATCCTAACTCTGTTCCTCCACAAACTAATCATCACTAACAATTTGTAGTATTTCCATTTCCTTGTATTTTCCACTTAAATACAACATGTATCTATATAACAGTCTTTCCGTCTCTCTTTACTGAAATGCAGTTATACTATCCATAATGACCTCAAATTTATTTTTTTTCACTTAATCTAATGTGGATATTTTATCTTATTACTAATAGTAATCTATCTCTTCAATAATTTTGAAGTAAAAATTTCTGGTCAATTTTAAAAACTATTTTTTGTCTTTTACAAATATTGTCTTGATCAAAATTAAAATATTACAGATCGGGTTTCAGTTTCATTTAATCCCTGCTTTGATTTCTTCTCCCACCTTCAATACCTCTATAGGTCACCACTGTTAGCAGCTTTGAAAATGTCCTTCCAGACCTCAATCTTTGCATTTAGATGTAATTATTGATAAAATCACAACAATTTATAGTACCGTTTTTTGTTTGTTGGTTTAATTTAAATAGTTTTCCACTGTATATAATGTTCTACCACACCTTTTTTTTTTTTTACTTAACTTATTCTGGAGAGCAATCCATGTTAATACACATAAATGTACCCGATTCTTTTAACTGAGACTATAGTACATTTTGTTTAGCTCTTCCATTATTGATGATTATTTAGCTTGTTTCTGGGTTTTTTTTCCCCATGCTTACAAATAATGCTGTATAACCCTTGTAACTTTAAATGTAGCTCCTTATATAATTGTATAAATTATGTCAATTTATTAATACATTAAAAATTATACCTCCCTACCAGAATTTGTAGGTTATGGCTAGTAACCTGGGCATTTTATTTAACTGATAATAAAAAAGTAGTAAAACATGTGACTTTATCAATAATTTTGACAGTATCAAAATTTTTCATTTTGCACAAGAACAAGGGAAGTTAGTGGGAGTGGAATTAATGGCTCACAGAAGGTGCAGCTTTTTTGTTTCAATGAATACCGTGAAATGGGCCTCTGAACTACCCATATCAATATCAGTTTCACCCCATTTCTCCATTTATTGCTAACACTTGATATTGTCAAGTTTTTAAATTCTGATTAATTTGATAGGTGAAGAATGCTACTTAATTTGTTGTAATTTGCAATTCCCTGATTTATAGTAAGGTTAACATCTTTTCTTAGTCATTTGTATTTTTATTTCTGTGAATGGATTCTTTACATCCCTTGTCCATTTTTCTCTCATGTGGTTTACCTTTTTCTATTGATTTGTAGGAATTTTTTGTATAACTGGGATACTGATTCATGTTCTATCTATATATGCTATAAGACTTATTTAAATTTTGATATTGTCAAATTTGACAAGATCATGGGCAAATTCTACTAGGTTTTCTTCACTAGCAGTTAAATAAAACACCAGAGTCAGTAGCTGTGATGGTTAATTTTATGTGTCAACTTGACTTGGCCATGGGATGTTCAGACAGCTGGTTAAACATTATTTCTAGATGAGTTTGTGAAGGTGTTTCGGGAAGAGATTAGTTAAATTGGTGAACTGTGTAAAGCAAATTGCTCTCCCTAGTGTGGGTGGGAATCAGCCAATCCATTGAGAGTCTGAACAGCACAAAAGAGATGGAAGAAGCTTGAATAAACTCATCTTGCCTATTTGAGCTAGGACATTGAGCTCTCGACATCGGTGCTTCTGGTTCTCAGGCATTCAGACCTGGACTGGGATCTACACCATCATATCTCTGACTCTCAAGCCTTCAAACACCACAAGCTTTCCTGGGTCTCCAGCTTGCAGATGGCAGATTCTGAAACTTCTCAGCCTCCATAATCACATGGAGCCGCTGTCTCATAATAAATCTCTTCATGGATCAAGACTTGACTCCACTGGGGATTTGCATCCTAAATATTAGAACAGGGAGGATCTGGGAGTTTAGCAGCTGCCATTTTCTTATTTTACATTGGGAAAACTATGTCTGAGAGATATTGAGCAATTTGGCTAATGACTTGTGAATGATTTGTTGCAGAGTCTAGGCTACACCTTTGGTTTCCTGACCCTTCTTCTAGAGCCTTTTACTGTATAGCATTGCCAGCCATCAACCTGGGCGTTTGCACAGACACACTGGGCACACAAAAAAATTGGTTTTAAAAAATCATAACAATCATTTTAACACTATGTCACAATCTGATTTCTAGAACTGAACAACCATTTTAACTGCCAGTATGTACAGTAGTGTCTTAGTAAATGTTTAACAACTGGCTCTCTAAGAAATGAGAAAAGTCCTGATTTGTAGCCTTTTATGATTTTTTATGGTGTAGATAACTCCACTGTGGCCAGATTCAAGCTACCAATATGATGTCACCTAACATGAACTTGGGAGTTGGGAAGAGATGAGCAAAATGAGCTTCTCGATCTGGTGTGAGCAGACTCTAACACATCAATGGTTATACCAGTTTAAGAAAAACCAACATAAACACATATGTCTTTATTTAAAAGAGACATATTTGAAGCGATTATTCACAAAAAACTCACTACAAAATAAGTCACTGTACTGTTTCTTTGAAAATCTGGAACTATTAAGTGCATTAAAATATTATTTGGGAAACAACTTTTCATTTTACTTCTAGCTTATATGTAATGAAAAATTGTGAAAAACAATATTTATAGCTGTTGCAGACAATACAGTAGTACTCATCAAATATTCCTCATGATCCATACATTTCCCAGACTCCCTTGTAGTCGAGAGAAAAGAACCAGCATAGACTCTGTCCTCATGGAAGTTGTAATCTGGGGAAGGGAGGGTGGGAGTTACACAGATATTAATCAGTTAATCTAACAGTGTCAAAAGCCACAAAGAAAAAATATGGGATGCTGTGAAAATGTAAAGGGCACTTCTTTACTTCTTTAACTACACTTCTTTTACTACAAACTCTGATGAATTTGTAGTAAAAATGGCAAGGGAAGTGATGTTTCCTTTCCTGAGGAAGTGATATTAGAATCAAAATCTGAAGGATCAATAAGGGTTTACTTCAAAATGAAAAGTGGAGTAGGTGGAAAGAGAGTATGAGTTTCTTATTGCTGCTCTAACAAATGATCACAAAGAGTGGCATAAATGAACACAATTTATTTTCTTACCATTTGGGAGTTCAGACATCTAAACTGGGTCAGCAGGGATTCCTTCCTTCTGGAGTTGCTAGGGCAGAAGCTGTTTAAGAAAAGGTTTGCCTTTTCCAGACTCTTGAGACTACCACATGGCTTGGCTCAGAGCCCTCTTCCAACAATGGTATCACTCTGAGCTCTGCTTCTGAAAACATACCTCCTTCCCCCTGATTCTGAACTTCCTGCCTTCCTCTTATAAGAAACCATGTGATTACATTGCGCCCACGTGGACAATCCAAGATACTCTTTCCATCTCAGGATTCTTAATTTAATCACATTTGTAAAGTCTCTTTGTCATGTACAGTAACATATTCACAGGTTTTAAGGATTATGACATGGACATCTGTAGGAACCATTCTTTTGTCTACCACAGAATAAAAGACAGAGGAAACAGCATTTATGAAAGCCCAGAAATAAAGGGAGCTTTTCTCATTGAAAAAACAGAACAGAGCTACTATCACCAGAGTGTCAGAGTTAAGTGGGGGGAAATGATGTGAAATTGGCCTGGAGAGAGAGACCAGGGATGCATCCTGCAGAAACCTGTTGTCTTAGTCATCTCAAGCTGTCATAACAAAAATACCATTGACTGGATCACTTAAACAACCAACATTTATGTCTCACAGTCCTGGAGGATGGGGAGTCCAAGGTCCAGATGACAGCCAATTTGTTTCTGTTGATACCTCTCTTCCTTACTTGGAGATGACCTCATATGATAGAAAGAGAGCAAGAGCAAGTTATCTGGTCTCTTCTTATAAGGGCACTAATCCCATTAGGAGGACTCCACCATCATGATTTCACCTAAATCTAATTACCTCCAAAGGCCCCCACCACCACCTTCAAATACCATCATATTAGCAGTTAGAGCTTCGACATATGAATTGAGGGGCGGGAATGAGATACAATTATGTCCATAGGATCTGTAAACTATTTCAAAGTTTTAGATCTATAATTATCCTAGGAGCACTTCAAAACATCTCTATTTATCAAGAAAAGATCTCCTATATGAACTTTTAAGGTTGTTTCTAGCCCTAGGGTGCTGTGAAATCCAAAATGTACCAATTAACATTGATAATAATTCAATCGTTTAAAATGGAGACAATAACAATACTGGTAACACACAGTTGATGTGAAAAATAACTCATGTAAAGCACTTATAACAGTGTCTGGCACATATGAAACACTACATAAATATTAGCTATTATTCTCTAACTATGCAAAGTGAAATAATATGACGTTAAGAAAGGAGAAAAATCTATATTATAGTTACCTATCTCTGGGATTTTAAATGAAAGATGAGAGAGGCAGGGTGGGTGTGGGATGGGGAAGCAACATAATAATTTAGACAAAAAAGAAATGGCCAGCTAGAGAGTGTAAAAAAGGAAAATCAAATTAAGTGGCTATCTAATTGTATTCCCTGGGGAATCCAGTTTAAATGAACACAACAGATTGAGTGCATAATATAAGACGGTTTGAAAATCTCTGGGAATTCTGAGATGTCTTAGACTTCCCTAGATGGAGCTGAAAATTATAGGGAACAGAATGCTGGATCCAAGGACAGGGAACCACTTATTCAAGCTAACCATTTAGTGCTGTCACGCTGATGTGACAGAGAATGATACGTGAGCACAGATACGGGGCTATGTCAGTCAAGATAAATACTCCACTGTGTTACATTCTGGGTTGCAATCTGCTCAGGCATATAGAGACATTGCTATAGATACTGACGTTAGTTTGGAATGACAACTTCTCTATGCACCTTGCAAGAAGTACTGTACTACTAACTAGTAAGTAGGGTTTAGTCAAAATTATCTGAATTTACACTGCCTTGGGTTGAGTTTCCCCAGCACAGACATTGGGACAAGGATTTGAGTGTAAGTAGCTTATTTGGATGGTGATCCAGGAAGCCTTAGCACTGTGGGGGAGGAGAAAAGTGACACAGGAAAGGGAAATCAAGTTAGTCCAGGGTGAGCTAATAAGCACATTACTGCTATGGGCAACTGGGGCCCAATTCCATTGGAGACTCTAGGAGATGGCATAGAAACCTCCTGAGAGCCACCTCTCGTGAAGGGTGACAAAGGTGGAGTACTTCTACTCTAACTCCCATCTGGCCTAAGACTGCTTGGGAGAGGAGAGACCAACATATTTGGACCAAACTGCTTTTCCAGTCAGAGGAAGCCCTCACGTTATACTTGAGGTAGAAGCTGTAAGCATGTAGAAGACAGAAAGTGTCAAGAGGATATGGGCATCTGCTATTTCTATCTCCAACTTAACATTCTGGGCACCTACAAAATGTACATACCATGGCGCAAATGTCATGATCAATTCTCTCTTGCCCACCCAAGCAAGCAAATCACGTTAACAATTTTCTCCCCTCTTCGGCACCATCAAAATTTCCCTCTGAGCTGGATTTGTTTTTGCATCATTATATAAACGTGCTCTGCCATTTTTATTCCCATTGCAGTTTCACTTCTCCCTCTTTGATGCCTGGTTTTTCTCTTTCCTTTACAGAAAACTCATTGAAAATATATTTTTGTACTCAATATCTATAATTATTTTCCTTCCTTTATTTCTGGAATCAATTAGAAACATACTTTTGCCTCAGTCACTCTACAAATAGATAATGTCAAAGTCATCAGTCACCTCCTTGATAAACCCAATGATCAGTTTTTAGTCCTTACATTACTTGATTTATTGACAGCGTTTGACACAATTATATATTTTCTTTTTTTTGGGGGGGGGGGTAAACTTTTTTTATTCCACTGGGACATCACATTTTCTTGGTTTTCCTCCTGCCTGACTGCGTGCTCCTTGTGTTTCTTTTGTTCAAACTTGTTCCTTCGTATCTCTCTGACTTTCAAATATTGGAGCCCCGCCCCTTCAATCTCAGCACCTGGACATCTCTCTTTTCCATCTACTCTTTGGTAATATCTATTGGCCTAATTACTTGAAATACCATCTTTATGCTGATGACTCCCAAATTTATACCTTCAGCCCAGACTACTTTTCATAACTCCATTCCATTCCAGTGATTCTTATGTTAGGACGATTATGCCCCCACCCCTATCCTGGGGGATATTTAGCAATGGCTGGAGACATTTGTGGTTGTCACAGCTGGGCAGACGGGTGCTAATTTCATCTAGTGGTAGAGGCCAGGGATGCTACTAAACCTCTAACAGTGCACCAGACAGCTACACACAACAAAGAATAAGACACACTAAAATGTTGATAGTGCTGAAGTTGAGAAACTTTGTTCCACTCTTACATATAAAACTGCTCATTCATCATGTCCACGTGGATGTCTAAAGATCATTTCAAATTTAATACCGTGTTTCTCCGAAAATAAGACCTAGCCAGACAATTAGCTCTAATGTGTCTTCTGGAGCAAAAATTAATATAAGAATTGGTCTTATTTTACTATAATATGAGACCCGATCTTTATAATATAATGTAATATAATATAATATAATATAATACCAGGTCTTATATTAATTTTTGTTCCAAAAGATGCATTAGAGCTGATTGTCCAGCTAGGTCTTATTTTCGGGGAAACATGGTATCTCCTAAACTCAGCTCTGCCCAACATGCCCTCAAACCTACCCTTTTACAATCCCTTCCCAGTTCAATTAAAGGCAACTCTAGCTTTAAAGTTACTCAAACCAAAAAAATTGAAGTCATTCTTGCCAATTCCCACCTCCTGCCCCAAACCCAGTTCATCAGCAAACTCCGCAGCTCAATGTTGAAATGTCCTCACCTTTATGCTATTATGCAGGTTCAAACCAACATCCTCTGTTACCTAGATTATTGCCGCCAACTCCTAAGATTCCCTTGCTCTCCTCAGGCCCCCTATATTTTATCCACAACCGAGCAGCCTGTGATCTACTTAAAATACGTGTCAAGTCATGTCACACCTTTGCTCAACACCTTCCAATGACTTCCTGTCACATAGAGTAAAAGGCAATGTTCTTTCAATGACCTAAATGTCCCACCTGATTTGCATCTTCCTTTTACTGATCTTAACCCAGTTACTCTTGCCAGCGTTCAGCCACTCTGGCCTCACCTCTTTGGTCTTCTTTGACCACAACAGATATGCTCTGCTGCTGTATTTCTTTGGTTTGCCAAGAAATTTCTTCCCATAGGTTTCTCATGGTTCCTCCTTTACCTCCCTGCAGGTCTCTACTCAGATGTCCTCTTCTCAGGGAGGCCTGCTTGGCCAAACAATTTCAAATGTATCACTCTCCTCCTCACTCCAGCATACCCTATCCTTCTTTGTGCGATTGTTTTTTTCTCAACATACATGTATTGATCAGTTTCCATATTTTGCTTATTTTTCTCAGTTCACGTCTGTCTCCTTCTTGTAGAACGTAAGTTCCAAGAAGTCCAGAGTTTTGTTTCATTTACTGCTGTATCTATAGTGCCTAGAACAGTGTGTGATATGACGTTAGCGGTCACGCGGGAGACCTTGTTCGCTGCGCCATGTGTCACGCGGGGTGGCATGCGGGGTTTCAGCTCCTGCTCACCACATAACAACGCAGGACATGGTGAGGCCAAAAAGGAAGACCCACGGAGCTATAGGTAGGAGAGTCATACCACTATATTCTCGCTGGTGGCTTGGTTGGAGACACAGGAAGCAGGAGCCACACTATCCACAACCTGCTGTCCACTTCTCTGCCACAGCAGTTATATTAGTGGCCAAAGGCTCACTGGTTACAGCTGACGGCCAACTAGCCACAGCTGATGGCCATCCAATCACAATTGATGGCCATTTACTACCCAAGCCAGCAACTTTCCACGTGAGGCCGAGAGCCTGGAAACTGCACTCCTGGCTCTGTCCCCACATAAGCTGTTAGCAAATATTTGTGGAATAACTGCATTAATGGACTAAGAAAATACAGCTTATTTTGTTTTCTGCAATTGATATAATTTACATACTACCAAATAATATCATCATTATTTCTTCCTCTCGGTGGGGTTGCACAGTAAGAGTGATCAAATAACTTGTCAGGCCTCATTTTTGGTGGTTCACTCTTGCCATTAACATTTAAGAAGACTAACAGATTGCATAGAGAAAGATGGCCATTTTCCAGAGTTCAGAAAAACAAGAGGTAAATCTGTAGGTTTTTAGCCAGTAGATTTCAGGAGCACACAAGTTTCCAGTCAATGGAATTCTCGTGAATTCTGTCATGAATCTGAACCGCTTGTCACCGTTGACAGATGTCATACAGGGTGTCACGTGGGGTCTCTGGTCCCACTCCCCACATAAGAACACAGGACATGGGGAGGCCAAAAAGGAACACCCACAGAGCCATAGATAGGGGAGTCATACCACTATAGTCTCAGTGGCAACTGGGTTGGAGACACAGGAAGCAGGAGCCACACTATCCGCAACCTGTCGTCCACTTCTCTCCGCCAACCAAGCCCACTTGCTAGCTGCAATCCACCGTGCTCACTACAATCCGCTCTTGCTAGCTCAGCCACCATCTTCTTGCTAGCCCCATTTGCTTCTAGCGTAGCCACGGCAGTTATATTAGTGGCCAATGGCTCACTGGTTACAGCTGACGGCCAACTAGCCACAGCTGATGGCCATCCAATCACAGTTGATGGCCATTTACTACCTGAGCCCGCACAGCTTTCCACGTGAGGCTGAGAGCCTGGAAACTGTCCCCACAACAGATCTCTCTCCATTTATTGGTGAGGCCCGTAAGTGCCCCAGGAGAAGGTCTCTGACTCTAAGTCAGCATCTTGAGGCTCTCTCTGGATTCCACCTCTTTAACTGCTCCAACCTTAACAGTCCATTTGCCTCATGACTTTTCTTTTGACTCTTGGATCTTGAATAACTCCCATCCTTCTCTCTCTACTTGATTCATACACCTAGGTTCTCAGTCAACTCTGCTCCATTCCAGTGCTCGTTTCTGACTCTTAAAACTGTAACTCCTGGACATGCAGCCTCATTCAGAGCCCCACAGCTCCACCTGGCTGGCATGAGCACCTAGATGATGTGGAACAGAGTCAGATCACCTGCCTTTGCAATTGCCTGAGTAAAAGACCCTTCAAGACTCTGACTTCTTTTTTTTCATGGTCCCCAAGGAAACTCCTGAAGGGCTTGGGATTGGGAAAGGTGACACAAGTATTTTGACCATAAATAACTTTGACTTACTGATATATGTGTGTGTGTGTGTGTGTGTGTGTGTGTGTGTGTATGTATATATTGTTCTTTCTGTTTTGAGGTACTTAAGTAAGTTTCCAGAGTCTGATTAGCTCTAAAAAAATAATTTTTAGAATTTCTGAATCTATACCACTGATCAGTTTGCCCTTTACATTCCAAGGCTCTCTGAGCATTAGCCTGCCAACTTTCCAACCCCTCCCATCAAGCTTTGCACCTTTATGGGGGCACATCTCAGTTTGTAATTTGCTGTCATCAAGTCTTCCCTTGTTTTCATTTGTTGGCTTTGATGATGTGATATTCTGATCTTTGCATCATAGAAAATAGGGATGTGCAGGTAGCATAAATGACTGTTATGTCATGAACCAAAGAGGATATGCTATAGGTTTATGTGGCAGAAGAAATGACATCATACTTGTTACGATGCAGTGTTGGAATTCTGCATTTAGAATTGGAAAGCAACTATACCTTGATAGGAAAAAACATAAATCAGAGATTGTACAGGGAATGGCTTTCTGTCATGAAGTGATAAAATCTCAGATAGTTGAAAATAGTGCCTTGTAGGTGCTACTTGATGCACCTCTCAGACACCAACTGGAACCAAAAATTGGGGCTCAGGGTTTTCCGCCCAGTTCCTTGTCAATGAGAATTTGCTCATACCAAGCAGGCACTGATTAAAGAATGCTTTCTTTGCTGTTTGTAAGTTTCTGTGGTTACTGGCCTCTCAGAATTTCCCATGGCCTTCATATGCTCTCTTGATCATTTTTATCTTGTATCTTCCATTCTGTGAATCTCATGTATCTGAATCTAGCCTTGCTGCAACTCTGCTTTGCCTCAAAAACTTGGTTCTCACGTCTCACAAAAGCTTTCATTTTTTGACTCTTTTTTTTTTTTTGCCATCTTGTATTGATTTAGTATTTATACATGGGTGCTAATAACTTATGGTTAACTGTCTCTGTGATAAAGCAATAGTGGAAAAGCAGGTTCTATGATAAATCCAGCTGTTAGCCCAGTGTTCTTTCTATCATCTGGCATGTAACAGGTATGCCACATATATTTGTTGAATGAATGAATAGGTAAGTAAATAAAAAATAGTCCTTACCTTCTATAACATGTGCAAAACCACAATATTTTAAAAATAATCATAGGTTTTTATAATGATCAGCCATACCTTGAAAACAGAGCATAAGTGTGTGTATGTGGGTATTTTGGTATGTTTAAAAATAAAGCAGAGCATTTAGAAAGCAGAACATCAATAGGTAACACAGCCATCTGCAAGTCAGTGTAAAAAAAAAAAAGAGGTGTTAGCAGATTTAATGTATAAATGATAAACATTCAGTAAAACATTTTGAGTAAATCTCAGAGGCTCATACATAATAAAGCATAATCTACATTTAAATTGTATAAGTAATACTACATTTCACATTTAAGAGATGCTTGTGGTGATTTGTAGCTCAACACTCAGGAATTGGTACTTGCCATTTTCAAGATTCACAGTTTATATGGCATAAATTTGATCCCAAGAAGAGAAACAAGTATAGTTTTACATTTTGGCTCTGTTCTCCTTTTAATTAAAAGAATAATTTTTCCCATAAGGATAGAGAGGAGTTAAAACTTCCGTTCTTCTAAGTTTTTCTGTAATTAGGGCTATAAAATGAGTGTATCTGAGTGGCTATTATCTTTTCTGTGCCTATGGCAATATGGCAGTGTTTTCTTTTTCTTTACTGAGCATGGACTTATCAATACAGATTTCCAGGTAGCTTTTCAGTTTATTTTACCTGATATCCCCAACTTAGGTAATTGCTTACTTGAGGGGAAAAAAGCATTTAACAAGTACCAGTCTCCATCTCATGGCATATTTTTGATAAAGTGACTTTTCCCTTAAGAGGGCCATTTTGCCAAATATTGCCCAGTACACAGATTTTCACTGAGGCTTTGTGAAGAGTTTTCTTTGGTGGGCCAGGGGTGGGGGTGGGGAGGGGGAAGGCATAACAGTCACCGGTAGTGTTGCCTGGGGTCAGAAGTCACTCTTGGCTCCTTTGAGGCCTAGAGTAGACATCTCCATATGTTGTGGGAGACAAGCAGAAATAACATCAGCTGCCTTGACAGAGTTTCATCTAGGCCCATACATGTGTCCACCTTCCTTCCTCTTACTCCAAAATGCACTCCTAGGCTCTAACTTGTCAGTGATTCTCTTGCATGCAAGCTTCCCAAGGGCTACGGCCATGTCAGTCCTGTTTACCACTGAATGCCCAATTCCCAGAAGTGCCTGGAATAGAGTATGTGCTCAATAAATGACAGTTGAAGGAAGGAAAGAAGACAAGCTGATAGGTTATCCACTCTTAGTGCCCCACTTTTCTGGTTTGTACATTCTAGCTTTGTTTATCATTATTGCTTGGTCAACATGATTCCATATCCCCTTCCCCTGACCCTGAATTGTTTGTCCTGATGTCTATTTGACCCCTTTGGGCTCTTGATTTCTGCTTCAGTGGCCATATCCAGCCTGTTGACATTCTAAGAATTGTAGGTTATTTCCCCCTCTAGTCAGGAACATTTATTAATTGGATGCTTTCTTCCTGGAGTAACAAAAATCACTGACTCAACTGCTTTAAACAATAAGAATTATTTCATATAACAAGAATTCCGAAGTCAGGACAGCTCCAGATATAGTATAATGAGAGCTCTCGCTCTGCTCCTTGAGGGTTCGCATGACTCTGCCCTCCTCTGTGTTGACTCTGTCCTCCCAATATTTCCCCTCATTGTTACAAGATGGCTGCACCAGTTCCAGCATCTCATCTATACATAGCAAAATCCAGGGGCTCAAAATATACGGGTTCTTCCTATTTCTCCAAAGTCCCCTAGCTGACTTTCCTTCATGTCTAATCACTCATAACTGAGCCAACTGCTCATGCTAGAACAGGAACACGATGCTGGATTTAGACCAATCAGGACCCCTTTCCTTGGCAGTGGTACGCCAAACTCCCTTGAAGCCCAAGACACTGGGGAGGCAGGTCAGAACTTCAGAGAAATCGAAGCTGTGTTAATAAGGAAGGAAGAAAGACAGAACTATGGGGAAGAGAATGGTCTCAGTTTGGGTTACATCAGAAGCAGATCCGAAAACAACGTGTAAATAGTTTATTTAAGAGATGAACCAGGAAACACTGGGGAAGTAGGGAAGTGAGAGAAGGAAGGGAAGGGAAGGTAGTGAATGAAGCGTGCATTATAAATCAAGTTACAAGAATAGGCAACCGAAGACCAATCCAGCTGGGGAATGTGGGAGTCCGTGTAGACATTTCTCAGAGCTATTGCAACCAAGTTGTGAGGCTACTGGAACATTTATCTAAAAACTCCCATCTGCCATTGGCTGAGGGTTCCTCCCAGCGGTGTTAACTCTGCAGCACTCCCAACCTGTGCTCCATGCAGGCCTAAAGAAACCCCTTTAACAGAGTCACATTCTTTTGGTAGAACAAATCCTGCAGGATATGGGCAGAGCACTGATAGCATCTGTTACAGCAAACCGGAGGCTTTGCTACTACCATGAACAGTTTACATGAACGGTAATTTCTTCTTTAGACTTTTAGAACAACAATGACAGCCTCAAACTAATCTGAAATAAATGTACTCTTCATCATACCATGTGCCTTATAAACACAAATAGTTGTTCCAACTGAGCGGTGGAGATTTTCAGAATGAATTCCATGTTCTTGATTACCCTCGAGACTCAAATGTCAACTCTGAGAACAAGCGGTGGCAGGGGTTGAGCCTGTGGGAAAGTCTGCATCAGATTCTTCTCCATTTTTAATTTCGTTTTAAAATGCTGTATAATTTTTAACAAGACATAATCTTTTCAAAGGAAATATCTTTTTTTTAAAAAAGGAATGACTTTAGCTCTAAATCTTTTTAAAAGATTCACATTTTTTTAAAATTAAGAGCCGTTTTTGGTTCACAGTTTTTGGAGCAGTTTTTCTTAGAGCAGTTTTTGGTTCACAGCAAAATTTAGGGAAAGATACAGAGATTTCCCATATACATTTAGGTCTGTAATCTGTTTTGAGTTAATTTTTTGTGATGTGTATAAGGTCTATGTCTAGATACATTCTCTTTTTTTGCATGTGGATGTCTAGTTGTTCCAGCACAATTTGTTGAAAGTATTATCTTTGCTCCATTGTATTGCTCCTTTGTCAAAGATCAGTTGACTTAATTTATGTGAGTCTATTTCTGGGGTCTCTATTCTGCATCACTGATATATTTGTCTATACTTTTATCAATACCACACTGTCTTGATTATTGTGGCTTTATAGTAAGTCTTATAGTTGGGTAGGTCTGTCTTCCAGCTTTGTTTTCCTTCAATATCATGTTAGCTCTTCTGGGTCTTTTGCTTGTCCACATAAGGTTTAGAATCAGTTTGTCAATATCCACAAAATAAATGGCTGGGATTTTGAGCAGCATTGCATTGAATGTGTCGATCAAGTTGTCAAGAACTGACATCTTGACAATATTAAATCTTCCTATCTATGAACATCGAATATCTCTCCATTTATTTAGTTCTCTTTTGATTTAGTTCATCAGAGTTGTATAGTTTTCCTCATATAGATACTGTACACATTTTGTTAGATTTATACCTAAGCATTTCATTTTGGGAGGTGCTAATGTAAATGGTATTGTGTTTTAAATTTCAAATTCCACTTGTTCATTGCTGGTATACACAAAAGTGATTGACAACTGCACATTAAAATTGTATTCTGCAACCTTGCTATAATCACCGAGTTCCAAGAGGTTTTTTTCTGTTGTTGTTGATTCTTATGGATTTTCTACATAGATAATCATGTCATCTGTGAACAAAATTTTATTTCTTACTTTCCAATATATATACATTTTATTTTGTTTTATTGTCTTATTGCATTGGCTAGAACTTTCAGTACAATGTTGAAAAGGAGGGCTGAGAGGGTACATTCTTCTCTTGTATCTGATCTTAGTGGGAAATCTTTGAGTTTTTCACCATTAAGTATGACATCAGCTATAGATTTTTTGGTAGATACTCTTTATTAAAGTTAAGGAGTACCTGTTCACATTTTTTTAAGCTAGAAAAGTTCACATAAAATCTTTGTAGGGGGCAGGGCATAAATTCATGTAAAATAAAAATCAGTCATTTCAGTATTGTTATGTGTTCAATCACGTCTCCCTAAAATTCATATGTGGAAGTCCAAACCCTAGTAGCTCAGAATGTAACCTCATTTGGGAATAGGGTTATTGCAGATATGATTTTTTAAAGTAATATGAGGTCATACTGGAGTAGGGTAGGCTCCTACGCCAATACGATTGATGTCCTTATAAAAACATGCCATGTGCAGAGACAGACTTGCACACAGTGAGAATGCCATGTGATCATGGAGACAAAGATTGGGGCGATGCATCTGTAAGCTAAGGAATACCACAGATTGTCAGCAAACTACAAGGAGCTACGAGAGAGGTATGGAACAAATACTCTTTCACAGATCTCAGAAGGAACCAACCTTGCCAATACCTTGATCTTGTACTCCTGGCCTCCAGCACTGTGAGATAAACTTTTGTGTTGCCACACAGCAGCCTACCCGTCTGTCTCCATGTACCTGCCCCTAAAGAAAGGACAGTCTGTGAGACAGATCCTTTCAGGGACATGGCTTCACCTTTGTGTTTGCACCTTATGTCTCCCTGTTTGGCCCCAGAAAGATGGCTGGTCAGCCAATGACAAGTAAGATTCCCCACGGGGGGCACAACTCAAGCCAGGCGCAGTCGAGTGGGGATCAACAGGAGAACCCACGGGGTTCATAGATGTGGGCACAGCCCTCCATCTTCCCCCGGCTAAGGAGAGCCTCTTCCTCTGTGGCTGCATTCCTTCCCACAACCTACAGGGGAAGAGATTCAATGGTGTGCTCTCCATCTATTCATATGCATAAAGGTTTTGTCCCTTGGGGAAGTACATACATCCTGAGACTTATGGTTCAGCTGCCCACAGGCAAGGGGAATTGGCTTGAATCAGTGTCCTACTATGATGTATGGGATTCACAGATCTTGAGATTGACAAGCTTTATCTCCTTTACTTCCTCACCTAAATAACAAAAGCTAATGCGTAGGCCCGGATTGGGGGCATCCAGTCCTTGAGGCTGGACAACCCTTGGCCCTGCTTCACTCTATTCATGGCTACTGTCTTTTCTTAACCCTGCGCCGCCCTCCTCACTCCCCACAACCCTCGACTCCCAGGATGTGACATTTTTGTTGTTTAAGACACTCAGTTTAGTACTTGGTTATGGCAGCTCTAGGAAATTAATACAAATGTCTGTGGTATCTTTATGATGACTTCCTTTTAGAGCTACTCACATACTACTCAAGATTTCTGAGAAAGGTTGTCCCTTTGGAGGTGGACCACTGTTTGTGGTCCTGGTTTCTTAGCACCAATAATAAATCACAAAGATTTGGGTCCCCTTATCCTAATTGCAGGAGTGAAGAAAATGATGTGAGTGTATATTTCAGGAACCGTCAGACCTCTCCCAATTTTTTAGAGCAAAAATCACAGCAGGAAAACATTGTGGTAGTGATTGCTAGAGACCTTTGATTATTTTCTTCTTTCTTTATTATGAAACCATATACTGCTTTCCTTTTGTGTGTCTGATAGTCTCTTATCATCCATCCTTTGCTTAGTGAGGCCAGTTAGACTAGAGGTAGAGAAGGGGTATGAGCAACTGGAGGGAAAAGAGTTAAGTCATTTTGCCAAGAAAGTTGGGATATTGAGGGTGGGGCTGAAATGGAATTATAGTTCTGTTGTTGCCAGCTCAGTTTCTGTTTTAAAAGGAGCCCACATTAGTTTTGCAAAAATTGCTGCAGAGCCCACATCCAATAAATGTTTTCAAAATTTCATGTGTGTTTCAATGTATGCAAACTCTGGGAATATATGTTTTACAGCAGAGGTTCGAAGTGAACTAGAAAAAGTGATATTGAAAATCACTTTGTCGGCTAGAATTGGCATTTTGAAATGGCACTGAAGAATCTTCACTGTTTAATTTTAAAAATAATATTGAAATACTATGCACCAGTGATGGGGAAACTACCTTAAAATGGTTCCCTGCCACGTGAAACTAAGCTAAAATGGTGTCCCCAGTGGAGAGAGAAGTCCCCAGCCTAAGCCCCAGCCCACTTCCGCATAACCCCCTCCAAGCCACACCTTGAGCCAATCACCAGATGACACCTACCCCTTCCCTGACTCAAGGAAGTCCCCAACCCATAAATACCTGCTCAAAACCTTGCTGGGGGCTCAGTTTTTTGGGAAGGATCCCGCTGAGCCCGCTGGCGTAATAAAGCTGTGTTCTCCCTGATCTCTGTGTGCCGCTTGAGTTTCTCGGTCCTTGCCATTTTTCTGCAACACCAGGCAGTGTTTTACATACCTTATTATTAATACTTTAAAGGCAGCCATGTGGTTGTTATTTCTATTTTGCAGATGGCAAATTAAAGGCTCAGAGAGGTTAAGTAATTTGCCTACGGTCACAAAGCTTATAAATGGCAGAACTCATATATGGCTCTGTCTTGCTCCAAAAACTGTGTTCTTTTTATTCTAAGTCTCCTGCCTCTTTATTCAATGGTAGTCTTCTCTTCAAAAGCTTACTTTTGTTTCAGTTTCATTAAGGCCAGTTATAAACATCAACTGTTTTAGAAGGCATTCTTATATGACATAGGAGTATAAACAAAGTAAACTCCAAGATTCTTTCCAAATCCCAAGATTCTTGGGTTTCTAAAGAAACCCAAGAAGTTCTTTGGGTATCAGGGCCTTAAACAGAATAAATGGAAGTCAGAGGCCTCTTGGTTGGGCTCTCAGCCCTATTCTTCCTTCTGGGAGAATGTTAAATTGCAGCCAGAGCAACTTTTCCAACACAGGAATCAGATCATGTCCTTCCCTTGCTGAAAAGTTCCCCATGGCTTTCATCTGAACTGCAAAATCTAAGCTCCTTGCCATACTTTGTAAGCTTTACAGAATGAAGGGGGCCATTATTGATAGTTAAACTAGGCTGAAGAGTGGCAACTGGGATAGCTTGGGTCAAACTGGTTGTTTGGTTACTCTTCCTTTAAGGGTCTACCTGATCTGCACTCTACTCACCTCTCCAATATTGTCTCTCTCACACCTCCTTTTAGTCCCTCTCTTTGGCCACACTGGACTAATTTCTGGGCCTTGACATACACCTTATGTTTCCACCTCAACGTGTTTGCTGTGCCTTCTGCCTGGAATGCTTTCCCCAGACTTTTGCATGCCTCCTCCTTTCTCATTGGTCAGACCTCAATTCAAATATTTCCTCCTGTGGAAATGCAAATAAAAACCACAATGAGATCCCAACTCACTCCCGTCAAAATGCCTATCATCAATAAATCAAAAAACAACAAGTGCTAGCGAGGATGTGGAGAAAAGGGAACCCTTGTGCACTACTGGTGGGACTGCAGATTGGTGCAGCTACTGTGGAAATCAGTACGGTGGTATCTCAAAAAACTGGAAGTGGAACTACCTTATGACCCAGCAATTCCACTCTTAGGTATCTATTCAGAGAAATCCAAAATGCTAATTAGAAAAAATATATGCACCCCTATGTTTATTGCAGCATTATTCACAATAGATGGGAAGGGGGTGGGGATGAGGGAGAAGGTGAGGGGATTAGAAAACACAAATTGGTAACTACAAGGTTGCCATGGGGATACCAAAAAGACAGTTTGGGGAAATAACCAATAGTGTAAAGATTTGGTAGGGTATCCAACGGACACTTGTCTTGTTAGAGAGACCACTTCATGGTCAGTGTAGATGCCTGACCACTGTGCTGTATACATGAAGCTGAAGCTGAATACTATTGAATGTCAACTGTAATTTAATATATATAGTCACAGGATATGGAGTACAGCATAGGGAATAGAGTCAGTGGAACTATAACAGATATATACGATGTCAGAGGGGTAGAGAGTGTGAGGGGTGTAAATGTCTAACTATTACATTTTCAGTGTACACCTGAAACTAATTAAAAAAAAATATCTCCTCTTGTGGAGTTAATATTTGACAACCGTAGTTAAAGTGTCCCCTGCCCTTTCGCTCATTTTCTCCGGTAGCACCTTACTTCATCTTCTTCTTAGCAGCTGGTAGGTATTTATTTGTATTTATTCTCTTACATGTTTCTTGACTGAATCCCTCCACTAATAGATAGGCTCTTTGAGAGCAGGAACTTTATCTTGTTCACTCCACAGCACATAGCAATTTCTCAAAACATAAATGTTTGTTAGCTGGCTGCTTTAAAAAAAAAGGGTGGCTTTTAAAATAACTTTCATGTCAGTAAGAATAGAGATACTTTTGTATAGAGTATAAACATTGGCCCCCATCGACCTCTCCATCCTCACTAGTCAGCCCCAGCTCCTGACCTTCTTACCTCTCGTACATGTTCATGTCCCTCCTTAGGAGACTTCTCTCCCTCTTTGTATTACTCCTTGTCCTGGACCTGCACCTCCACTGTCATTTCTTCACTTCTCTAGATAATGGCCCTCATAGTATCCTATATGTCTAGTATCCCAACACCATGACACTTTATAATCTTTATCTGGTTAGCTGCTTCTTTCCTGTTAGAGTAGGAAAGAGCTGTGTCTTTCTTGTTGACTTGCATGTTCTGAAATTCAGGATGCTACCAATCACATCACACTTGCTTAGTGAATAAGTGAATGTACAAACATGCAGCTCTCTCAACATATTTGCTTCACTCTGGCACTCTCTGGGATTTTTACCTCTTTGCCTTTATCCTAAAAATATAACAGTTCCACACACCAGGCATCAGCACAGGATTTATCACCAGCTTCTGATTCATTCTCATTTTCTAGATGTTAGGATATCCTGCTGTCCACAGCATCAGTGCTAAGCTAAAAATCTTCAGCCTCTTATTAGCTCTCAACATCTAATGAGTCACCACATGTGGTACTTGTTTAAATTGTCTTGCTTTTTTCCAGTGCCTGATGCCAGATATCTGCTCTCTTGTCCCTTTAACAGAAAGTCTCCTTATTGCCGTCATTATGGTCAAAACTGGTGAATACACCTGCTGTCAGATTTTAGTGGATCTCATGGTGTGCAGTCAGCTGTTGTTTGAGCTCTTTAATTTCAGCATTAGAATATTGGGAGATCAGATTCTGCCTGGCACAGAGAATTCTTATGGCACAGAGAGACTGATATGTGGTTCAAGAAGCAAGGTAGCTGCCTTGACTGAATTAGTGTGATGCCAAAATCAAGACCCTGGGCATAAAGGTACGCTTAACCTCGGCTAATGAGAATGAGAAGTGGGTTTTAAACAGTGAAAACTTTTAGCTAACACTCTTTCTAATGTGTACTAAGAATTGGGCTTCTAATTCTCTAAGGATGTTTGTGTGTACACACAGACCAACTCTCATTATCTCTGTGGAGAAACAGTATGAGGGGACCTCGGGATCTGGACTGCATGAGGTCAAATTTCAGCTCCCACAATAGTCGTTATGTGACGTAGGGTAAGTGTCAGTTTCTTCGATTGCAAGTGAAGATTATAATACTGAACAATGTATAGGGTTGTTCTGCATGTGATACGCTCAATACAGGGCTTGACATGTACTATGCACTATATCGTCATTACCATCATCACAGTTATTAATATTCCATGCTGGTTATTACCCAGTCAACAAAATCAGAGAAATTAAAAATTCATCTGGTGATTGTCTTTTTATGGCAAAACATATTAAATTTCAATTCCTACTGAAATCATAGTTGCATTTTGCCTAGGACAAGTCATATTCAGAGGTGAAAGAAATGATAAAAGTACCTCTTCATGCTTTAAAGCTAGTTAAAAAGTCATTCCAATAAATTGTGCTGCCATAATTCATGTCCTGTACTGTTTGTCTTATCTGTCACCCTTTCTCAGCACACTGTTGTAGCAAACCACAGCCAACATGTGGTTTATTGAAACTGTTTATAGGTCTGTACAATGAACTGAAGGAGATTTCTGAATACTTTTTCTTTGAAAAAAAAAACACTACAGAAGTAACACACTTTAGTGGTAACAAATTTAAGGAATACAAAAGAGAAAATAAAAATTGTGGTTCAAACCACACAACAATCAAAAAAAAAAAAAAACCTTTTCCATTCCAATACAAATTCATAGTAATTACTACTGGTAACAGTTTGGAGTGTATTAGAGTATATCCTTTTAGGTTGCTCTCTGTCACTCTTCTTATCTATGTGTGTACACATGTGTCTATATCCATATACACATATATGCACACATATATACATATACTATAGCATATAATATATACATGTTGTTTTTTAATTTTTTTCTTTTTTTTATAAAAACAAATGCAATCAGACTAAGAATACTGTTAACTTCCTTTTTTTTCTTTTAAAAATACATCCTGGACAGTTTTCTGTCTATCAAGAAATATAAAAATGAGCCATCCCTTTTTTAAAATGCCTGTGCCCTTTCCTGTTGCATATTCAGGAGACTATTACATTGGTGGTCCCTAAAGCACCACTTCTGGTATCCACGCCTTTGTGCAGTTCCTTCTCACACTGACAGTGAGCTTGGCCATGTGACATGCTTTGACCAATGGGACAGCAGAAGCTTGACAGGTCCTCCACAATGGGGCTTGCCCTCTTAGAATGCTATCTCTTGAAAACCATCTGCCATGTAAGAAGTCTGACTACCATGAGACCATCATGCTGTGTGGAGGCCCAAGCTAGCCCTGGGAAGAGAGACAGGCCATGTGAGGAACAGTGACTGAGCACCAAACACGAGTGAAGACTTTTGAAACTTCCAGCCTGGACCAGCCACCAGCTGCTGTAGCATGGGATTGACTACAGTCAGTACCACATATATCAGAAGAACTGTCTGTCTTCCCACCCTACAGAATTGTGAGAAATAACAAATTATGCTGTGTCAAGCAATAAGGTTTGGAGTGGTTTGTTATACAGTAATGGATGACTGAAACACATAGATACACTGTAATTTATTTTTCTAGTATCCTGTTAGTAACTACATAGGTCCATACTGAGTTTTTTTTTTTGCCATTTTAAACAAGATTAAATAATCATTCTTTTATAGATATGTTTGCACACTCATGCCGGTATTTCTATAGGATAGATTCCTCCTGCTGAGTCATAGAACACATACATTTAACATATTGATACCATCATGATATCGTCTCCTAAAGGCTATGTCCGTTTACTCTTTCACCAACAGTGAATGACATTGCCTATTTCTCTACATCCTTGCTAATACTCTGTCTGCCACTAGATTTCACTGTTATTCTATGGAGCATATCTTTATTAGTGTGATTAAACATCTTTATATAAGTTTAACACCTACTTTTATCTCTTCTGGGGTCATTTTTAATTGGATCGTTTGCTTTTTTCATTACTGATTTCTAGGAATCATGTATTAAGGATATTAGTTCTTTGTCTTAGCTAAGGATTCGAAATATTTTCCTTCAAACTATATACTTTTATTTGTGGTATCTTTAAGTTTACAAAAGTAATGAAATTGTATGTAGTCGAGTCTTACAGATTTTCCTTTATGGTCTACACTTCTTGGCAAACCTTATAATAATCTCCTCCATAGTAAGATTATAAAACTATCTTACTATATTGTCTTCTATAACATTTACATGTTTTTTAAAAAATACTTTAAGTATTTATTTACCTGGAATTTGTTTTTGTGGATGGTGTGAAGTGAGAATATAATGTTATTTTTTTCCCCAAGTAGATAGCCAATTGTCCCAAAAGCAGTTATTGAATAATTTGCCCTTTGCCTGCTGATTTAAAATGCCATTAATTTCCTGAATGTGACCTGCGTTTGTTTCTGAACACTATGTTTTCCATTGATTTTTTTTCTATTTATACAGTAGCATGATTCTTAAAATTATATGAGATTTTCTTAATAGTGTAATGAATTTAATTAACTCTTCAGCCCACTCCAACATTTAAAATGAGTAAATTCTAGTCATTAAAGATTAGGTTCATTTCTCATACACTGTTGGTGGGATTGCAGGCGCTTGAACTTTTCCTAGTTTTTGATACAGCATCATCACTTATATAATCTACTTGAATTTTTCAGGCACTGATGGTTTTGTTAGGTCCATGTAATTATATTGCTTGAGTTTTGGACCTCTTTGATACAACAGTGTACTAAAATCTAGTTTCCTAGAGCTACGGAGAAGTGTTATAACAAGTTCTCTGACACATACATTGATCTTGGTCAACCTGCAAAAACATGTTGGTGGCATGAAGCCAGCCTAGAACTGCAATGGCCTGAGCTAATTCTACCCTTGGACTTGTGGGCATGCTTTCAAAAACTGTTGTTGACCAATAAATGTATCTTTAGTCTTCAAATGCTTCAAAACTAAATAAACTTCAGTATTCCCACTTTCAAAACTTGACATTAATGGTAATCCTCCTTCCCTTTTTTGATAGATTTTGGCATTTTCTCACTATTGTTTAAAAATTGTATTTTCTCCTTATTACCACAATGTGGTTTGGAAAGTAGAAAAGTACAAAGAAGACAAATGAATCACAGTCTTACTATGAAAAGCTAAGCACTGTTAAGTAATTTACTGTATGGTCTTGGAGTCCGATGTATTTTTAAACGTTTGTATCCTCGCTAATAATAAATTATAACATGTTCTCCACTGTATTATTCACTTCTCTTTCTTTGTGAAATACAAATACAAAAATAACACATTTGCCATCTCTGTTTATGACCCCACCCCCATAGATCAACATATCCACATTTTATCTACGACGTGGAGCCCAGTTCAAATGGCATCTTAATTTCCTTGATTGTTCAGATAATTACTTCTGTAAGTATACCTTAACTCTTTATATTTATTTTTTAAATACTTTTTCTAACTTTATATGTATTTCATATTTTACTCATAACCATATCTTCCCTGTTCCCTATGAACTTCTTGAGGATAGTGTATTAGTCAAGACTCTTCTCATCATAAGACATAAAATCACTGCTTAATCAAAGCAGGTAATCAATTGTCTTAGAATACTGACAAGTCTAATGGGCGTCAGGTATGGCTGGGTCTAGAAGCGCAGTCTCTTTTTCTCTTTCCCTGCTCTGTTTACCGCAATTTGGCTTCATCCTTCTAATAATAGGCTTTTTTTTGCCACATTCTTTTCACCGAAAGATTCTTTCTGAAAGAGCACCTCTTTCTTGATAAATATGGCATAGAAGTCCCAAATATGGCAGAGAAGTCTCTTATTGGTCTATTTTAGATAATTTATCTGTCCCAAACCTACCACCATGCAAGCGACATGGTTGATTGGCAGGCCTGGGTGATATGCCCCATCTTGTGACTGAGGATGAGCAATAGAAGAAAGCAGAAAGGGCTGCAGGAAATCCAGAGATATATGCTAATGATGGGATCCTTACTTGATTTACCTTTGGGCACTTCGTGGTTTTTAGAGGAGGCCTTTCACATGGTAAGTACTCAATAAACATTTGTTGAATGAAACGACCATATCCATTAATTACTTTCCACCCAGTAGGAGGTGAAGAGTATGTAATTAACATTTTTTTTCAGGTAGTTCCAGCTCTTTGAGATCTGTTAACATAATTAAGAGGACCCAGATTGTTGTTTAGAATTTTTCCTAAAAGAGTTCCATTAAGTTGGTTTATGTAAAAGAAAAAGAAAGCTTAAGGGGACTAGATGGCTGTATCTGTTGTAAAAAGCGGGGAGAGCAAGAGGTTCTTACGTGGGACTTTAAAAAAAAATGGAGAGCTTCCACTTGCCTTTCTGGGTTTCCTGTGCACCTGCTCTATGTACGATGGCATCAACAGCTTCTCGTGCCCTTTGGTTTCCAGCTGGGTTTAGCTAATGGAGGCATCTGCAGAAAATCAGAGGACAGGAAGAGAGAAGTTTTTCCTCTAACTTCTGCTTTGCCAGGTCACTGTGGTTTGGCTATAAATCTCTTCAAAAAGCCAGAGTTGGTTTCACGTAGCTGCCTCTCTAGATTTTAATAATGGTTCCTTCATTTCTCCACTTCAGGCCTAGGGATGGAAGTGACTACCAACAAGATCCTACAACAAGGTGTAGACTTTGTTGGCTTTGCTAAACCCCTGTCACACCTTCCTATGCAGTTCATGTATGAGTTCATGAACTCTTCTTAAATTACCCAGTTGGAGTATGCTCTGTTTCCTGCTGGGTCACTGATATTTGCCCAAACAAAATGGAAGACCAACAAACAAAAAAACAAGGGCCATATTCTGATAAACTTAAAATGTATACTTTCTGGGTTGGAGTGTGAAGGAAGGCTAAGGATGGTTTCTTTCTTTCTTTCTTTTTTTTTTTTTTAAGATTTTATTGGGGAAGGGGAATAGGACTTTATTGGGGAACAGTGTGTACTTCCAGGACTTTTTTCCAAGTCAAGTTGTTGTCCTTTCAATCTTAGTTCTGGAGGGTGCCGTTCAGCTTCAAGTTGTTGTCCTTTCGGTCTTAGTTGTGGAGGGCGCAGCTCAGCTCCAGGTCCAGTTGCCGTTGCTAGTTGCAGGGGGCGTAGCCCACCGTCCCTTGAGGGAGTCGAACTGGCATCCTTGTGGTTGAGAGGACACGCTCTAACCAACTGAGCCATCCGGGAGCTCAGTGGCAGCTCAGTTCAAGGTGCTGTGTTCAATCTTAGTTGCAGGGGGCGCTGCCCACCATCCCTTGCAGGACTCAAGGAATTGAACCAGCAACCTTGTGGTTGAGAGCCCACTGGCCCATGTGGGAATCGAACTGGTAGCCTTCGGAGTTAGGAGCTCGGAGCTCCAACCGCCTGAGCCACCAGGTCGGCCCTTAAGGATGGTTTCTTAAAAAGTATATCTTTGAAACCCTCAGTTTTCATACTTTGTAACATTTGTCCCCATTAAATCTGCCCGATTGTCATTCTCATATAATTTTATTGATACAAAAAAACATTTTTTTTGAGGAGTAAAACTATCCCAGGCACAATAGACAGTTGGTATTTATGAATTTTAATATTTTGAAAGCTATAGTTTTGCTTCTAGAAATAAGATTAACATAAATCCATTGGTCCTTTACTTGGATATATGTTTTAATTAATGAGCTAAGGAAAGAGAGGGCAGAAAAGTATTTCATTAATTATCCCTGTATTAAAATCTTTCTAATGAACCCATTTTAAAGAAAATAGATGAACAATTCTACTTGGCATGTGGCTTGAATGACAAGGCATGGTTAGAGTTTGAAAAAAGAAAAGTGTTTCTCTCATTCCAATTAAAACAAATTAATATTAAGATATTTCAAGTGGCTGTCTGTAAGCATTGTTCTCAGCTACGGAGTTTCATGATATTCTTTGATTTTTAAAGAGAATTAAATTACTTTTTCAATGAAGCTAAAATGTATTATTCTTCTTTCACTGTGACATTTACTGCCAGTCTGTTTATCCCAATGCAGCTGCTGTGTAAGGCAGTGCTTTTCCTTCTTCTTTTTCTTTTCATTTTGAAGGCATATATGCGAGTCATCTGACCCAGCTTGTACATGAGCTATACAGCATATGGTTGGGGTAAAGAACATCATATCTTTTGTTCAACAGTTTTTGTATTTCTTTCCAGTCTTTTGCTTTTCTGGTCCTCAAATAAGGCTAATTACAAAGGGGGAAAAAAGGTGGTACTGGTGGAGAGGGAGCCTTTAAAACCATTCCTTTTGCAGCATGGAACAAAAGAGAGTACCAAGGGCATGGCTAGGCCTCAACAAAAAAGAAAAGAGAAAAATCACCTAATGAGGATGTCGAGATAAGTGCTTGTGAAGAAAACTGGCAAAAAAAGAGCTTTTAGTCTAAAATCCATAAATAAGTGTGCATCAGATGGGTACTAGAACATTTTTAACAAGACAGGCCATGGAAACTATATCCTTCTATGCAAGAGCTACACAGCTACATGCTTTAAAAAAAAATAAGTCTCCTTTCTTTACAAGATATTTTTCTTTCAAAATTAATTTAAAAAGAAATACTTGAAAATTAAGATGTTTTATTCATGTCGCTGAATCCATTATAGAGTGGGTACCATATAAAGAGTTGTTTTTGAGATATAATTATCAATGCTGCTGGCTTCTTGGGGATGGGGAGGTCAAAGGTTTTTCATGAGTATATGAAGTTGTTCGTGGAGAAAAGCTGAACAGAGAAGATATTGACCTTGTAGACTTCTGTTACATTTTTACTTTTAAAATGGGAGAAGCAGCCAATCTATTTGAAGGTTGTTAATTCTGCATAGCTCTTCCTTCTGTCTTTCTTGACACATTTGAGCCTTGCTGTAGCCGCCAAAACAATAGAGGTCAGAGGTTTGGGCCTCCATCAATTACAAAAATATTAAAGAATCATAGATTTTTAGAGTTAGAAGAAACCTGAAATTACTTGTGTCTATAAAATACAAGGGTGAACAAAAAGGAGGTCCAGGAGAAAGGAACTTTTATGACCTTAAGAAACGTGTAATTTTGTTGTATATCTGATCTGAATGCATCTGACCTTTCTTTTATATGAAGAATATAGGAATGTATGTCATGGTAACCTTGATAACATGCTCCCACATATATAGTGTTGTACTAATTTGAGGACTTCATTGGTTGGTCTAAAGATGTCTTTCTTTTCTTTCCTGTTTTGCCACTTGGTCAGGTAAATATACGTACACTGTATGCATGTGAAAGTTTACTTCCTCTTTCTTCTCAGTAATCATCTCTCACTTTAATATGGTGATACTCAGAGATTATAATCAATTTTGTTTGACCTTTTCATGCCCCATGATTTTAACAGAGAAATGATATTCTATCTTTTATTCTATATCTTATTATAAACAAAGACTTTATATTCTTCCATGGAGTTTATTAACTTCAAAGCCTTAAAACTCTTCTGCTCTTGAGCATTATAGGTTGCCTTTATTTCCTCAGTATTATAACGATTTTTTGCTGTCCCCGTGCCCTACAATGAACGCTCCTGCCTGGCACTCAGTGGAAAAGCCCAGGGTGATCCCTGCCTACCTCTTCCTACTCTAATCGCTGCTCTTCCTTGCCCTCCTCCTCCACCTTTTCTTTTTCCTATAGCACTGATCAGATGCTAACATACTATAAAATACCCTTAAGGCATTTATTATTGTCTGGTGTCCTTGCTAGGCAGAGACCGTCACCTTTTTCACTCCCTAGTGTCCCTACACCAGGCGCCTACAGTGATACCTCTTATGTAGACCATTCCCCACACGTTTGTGAAACTTAAGCTCTAGACAACAAAAGCTCTAAAACTTTTTCTTTTGTGAATTGTTTTCTCAAGGTAAACCCTTTGATACTACAAATAGCCTAGCATAGGAGGGATTTTTGGTTATAAAGTATGAACATTTTCATGGTTTTTAATAAAAGTTAACTGTATCAGCCTCCAAAATGACCACATTTATTTATATTGTACCCAGAAATATGTCAATCTACATATTTTTTCCACAATCTAACCAGCTTTAGATGAAAATCTAAATATGTTAGCTAGTATGCTAGGAGCTAAATTATGGCTAATTACTTGTTTTAATATAATTTTTCAAATATTGTTCAATATCTTTATAATTAATCAGTTGATCAATTTTATAATTTTATTATGTATGCAATTATATTGTGTCTAAGTTTGATATTTGATTATTTATATTCAAATATAAATGTAAAATATCTACTCATTTCTGGAGCTTATTATATTTTTGGTGTTTTGGTGAGGTTTCTAATTGTACATACCAAGTTCTATATTATATTCACTAACTTCTCTTATTTGTTCTAGTATTTCCTTATGTTTTTCTGTTACATCATAACAATGCAGATTTTCATTTATGGAAAGTTGAAACATTATTTCTATTTGCATTTTTTCTATGGCTTCAATTGTATGGAAATTAACAGTTTTCTACACCTAGGACACATTAATATTTGAAACTTATTTTCACGTGTTTGCTTTGCAAAAAGTGGTCTGTAGACCAGCAGCAACCTCCTGAATCAGAATCTGCATTTTAATAAGATCCCCAGATGAGTATGCACATTGAAGTTTGAGAAGTACTGTTTTAGGTAGCCTCTCTCCTCTCCTGAAGTTAAGAGACTGGTTTTGCTGTATTGTAAGCAATGATAATTCAAACATACAGCTATTACCTGCTTTGGGTTGTTCCCTCAGCCAACGTAGCAATCGTTTCTCGATTGGTGGTTTAACTGGGTAAACAAGCACCTTACCTTTGAGCTCAGGCAGACTTGCGTTCAAATGATGCTCTATTGTTTTCTAATTGTATTGCGCAAATCAATGAACCTCTCTATGCTCACTTATAAAATAGAGGCTAAAGTAGTACCTATCTGAAAGGTGTATTGTGAGACTCAGTTGAGAAGATATTTGTAAAGTGGTTAGCATGCTGCTTAGTGCATAGTAAGCCGTCAATAAATGATAGATTTCATTACAATTATGATCTCACTGCAATCCTGAAAACTTTTACTGTACTAAAAAGTGGTTCTCAATCCTCTCAACTCAATGC
This sequence comes from Rhinolophus ferrumequinum, assembly GCF_004115265.2. Taxonomy (NCBI): domain Eukaryota; kingdom Metazoa; phylum Chordata; class Mammalia; order Chiroptera; family Rhinolophidae; genus Rhinolophus; species Rhinolophus ferrumequinum. The sequence goes on from NC_046300.1 coordinate 21,635,264, forward strand.
CACAAAGATTTGTGAGTCTCCTGATACTCATAGATTTTTTTTAAAAAGAACACAAAACAAACAAACAAATAAACAAACAAAACCCATTACCTAGAAATAAAACAGAAATGAAAAGAAAGCAGTATACAATGAAACAATTATGAAATTTCAGGCATGACTATATGAGAAAAATATAAAACGTAGTCACATGTTTACTTAAAGTTGGAATCCACACAAATGGGAGTTACAGGGCTGAGGGTCTGGTACTGGTCGTTCAAATACCATGACCAGCACGGTAGTTAGGAACATGATTTTTTGAAATGGTCATCATGTCTTTGGAAAATTCTGTACAAAACAAAGGACAATCTTCCATGGGTTTACATGGTAGTGACATTTCTGGAAACGTCGGTGAATCTAAAAATTACACAAAATGTTTACTTTGTGTTAACACATAAAACAGAGTTAGATTCTGGGCTCGGATAATGAAGGTATCTCATCTTCATGAATGTCGGCATGATGCTAAAGCTATGTTCACTGCTGGATTCTTCTTCATTACATGGGACTCTTCTGCACATCACGGGATACGGAATATCCCTGGCCACTGCCCACTAAATGACAGTAAAGCCTTCCAATAATTGGGCCAGACAAATATGCCCCCACAAATTTCTAAAAGACCCTCAAGGAAGAGGGACGGTCTATTGTTCCTGTTGACACACACTGTCCTTCAATAAATGATGTTCTTGTCTAAATATCATATCTTTTTGACTCTTATCATTTCAGCTGACCAGTAACACAACCTGGTGCAATGCAACATGAGAGGGGACATCCAAGAAATAGTTACACACTTGTAAGTTTAGTTAAAAACAGAATTCTTACACAAAAGTAATGCGTAGACCCAGAAGTAAATGCCTTTCAGACTGAGTGACCATAGTAGACAGGTTAAAACATTGTCTCTCAATTTAACTCTGGAGATACTTTCAGATACAATTTAGGACATTTTGCAGTGATACTGTGACATGACAAATTGTAATTGACTTTCAGAGAACAGACTTCAGCTTCTCAATGCCCCCGAGGTATGTGATCTTACATTAATACTTTGTCGAATCTGATCGCTTAATTAGGACCCAGAGTTCCTGTGAGAGTTGGAAACTTCTATTTTTCTCCCTGGCAAAAACTTTATAATACAACAGATCCACACAATTTCATGATAAACCATTCAAGATTGAAAAAGTCATTAATGCATGTTTTTATGATTGCTATTAACGTAGAATCAAACACCATCACAGATGTTCATCGAGCAAGTTTCCAACAGGTTATTTATTTATTTATCTTCCTCTGAGATTATAGTAGCAACTTGAAGAAGGGAAATTTTTGACAGAAGACAATTAAATAATCTAATAAAAGTGGTAAAATAAAAAAGAAGATATATACCTGCGTTAAACTTCGTTTTGTGCATATCCGTTCTTTTCTGCTTTTGTTGTGAAAGCAACTATGGGTTACATTCAAAGGGTTTGATACAGCTTACTAAAATTTTCCAGTGAGCACTTTTGTGACAGAAAATGTGAACTTCTATGTCCCCTTTGACAAGTTTGCTTTTTCAGAACTCAGATCTTACTCAAATAGTCATGCATGTAACGGTTTATGGTGTCTCACCTTGACAGGGAGGTGTGGCGAATGGTCAACTGTTTGGCAAAAGTTTATGCCTCCCTTTAATAGCATAGAATTATTATAAGAAAGAGGTTTCTAGCCATAAACACCATCACTCGGCATCCCTGCACCAAGATGGGACCACTGAACTGAGTTCTGGCCCATGGAATGTGATGGAAGTGAGGGATAGCCCTTCTAGCACTGGCCCATAAAATCCTCCACGTCCTCTTATCGTTCATTTATTAGTTTAGTACCTCTTTGAGAGTCATGCATAGAAGCCTCCACCATCCTGGTTTCTGAAGTACTGTGTGGAACAGAGTACTCCCTCTCTCCTCCCATATATTGGACTTTACAGAAGCCTTCTGTAAACCAATATACAGTCATTGGTTAAACCAATGAGATGTGGAGTTTTATTCATTACAGCAGCTCATACTATTACCTTAAGAAGTACTAACGTTCACTATTGTGCATTCAAACTCTAGAAGAATATCTGGCACATAGTAAGCCTTTAATGAACAGATGAATACATGCTCCCTATAGAAGGGCAAAGAAAAATGTCATAGAAGCACAAGTCCTTGGTCTTCTAGAGAAGTCACTGTCAAACAGACCAGATCAGAAATTATCTTAAAGGAAGAGTAGGAAAGACAGCAGAGCAGGTAATGCTACCTGCTTTTCTAATTCCACAGGGCAAGTCTTTTCTTATGTGACTTCGGGGATCAGAAGAGAATCTGATAGTAATTCCAGGTCATTGAGCAGCCATAAAAATAATGGTACATCAGAAAAACTAGTAAAGTTTCACAGAAAACCTATCATGGAAATTAGTGCCAAAAAAAAAGTCAACTTGTCATCCCTGTGAGATAACTCTGGGTAACCGCCTGCCACATATAAGAAAAAAAAAAAGCAATACTTTTGATCTTAGGACTAAAGTAACCCCATATGACTATTTACACGTACTTTTATTGTAAGAATTTTCACTGTTAATAATGGAGAGCTTACTCTGCCAATATCCATGATTATGACAAAACCCTTCATGATAGATTGTAGTGTTCCATCCAGCCTAGCCAAGTGTATGTTTATTGGATTATGCCAAACACTTTCACATACAGTTTCTTATTTAAGCTTTTTACATATTAGTATATCCCATCTCACAGGTGGGGTTAATGGAGGCCCAAATTTGTTGGGGAACTACGTTGCCCAAGGATGCCTAGATGTGTACCCTCTCCACACTTTTATTCTCTGCTCATTACTAATATCTCTGGGTCTCATACTTCAATCGCGGCTCTCAGCCATCCATCACCATATCACCCAAACTCCACTGTTTAACATCAAAAACAAATTCTCAGATAACTCATTCAGGTGCAGCTCACCTAGCTATGACCTGGGTTTGGAATCATTTCCTTTGGATACTTGTTTCCCAAGTTCTCTCAACTGCCATCAGAGCATCTCTGTTTATCACTGCTGTTTTTCTAGTAATAGATTGCTTCCCGTTAGGCATGCATCTTTATCTTGTGACACTACACCTTAATTTTTTTTCCCTTCTTCTCTGGAGGTTCACCTGACATTACAAAATGTTCACTACAGATGTCTTTCTTCCTGGGAGGGAGCGTGTGGCGGGATTACAAATCACACATCCTTCCTGCATCATCCTCTAACGAACAATCTTATTCCAGGGACAAGCAAACTTTTCCTGTAAAGGGACAGATAGTAAATATTTTAGGCTTTGTGGGCCACGTGATTGCTGTGACAATTGCTCAACTTTGTCCTTGTAGTGTGAAAGCTGCCAAAAACAATATGTAAATGAATGAGAGTGGCTGTGTTCCAATCAAACTTTACAAAAATATTCTGCAGGCTAGATTTGGCCTGCAGGCTGCTGTTTGTTTTGTCCGTACCTATTTTATATATAATAATTTTCTATGATTAGATTAACTTTCCCCAAAACATTTATTTATTTTACAATTTTCCTATTTTGGAGCTTTGATACTTTAGGAGTATTTTAGGATTGTAGGAGTTCATGCATACTCTGAAAATAATTTGTATAAGGGAAATTTGGATTTAAGAAATATTTTTTAATGAGGAGAGAAAAAGATGGTTTCTGACCTGGAACGGAGGATGCACTCACATACGAAGAAAACAAAATTAATATTGGATAACTAATATTGGATAATTAATATTACATATAAATGAAGGTCTGAGAGATTTGCTACATTTCACTGAAAAATATTAGTTTTGTCTCTTTGCTCTAGACCCTGGGATTACAATGTGAAAAAGACAAATGTGGTCTCTGCCATTCAGAATTTATGGTTTAGTTGGAGAGATACACATTTAACAAGTAATTATTACAAAGGGTGTAGAATATATGGATCCAGCAAGTACAGGGTGAAATAGGAGTTTACCTAGAAAGAAGGAACTGGAAGGAGTAAAAGGATATAAGGAAAGTGGTGTAAGTGGGAGGAAACTGACACATGGTTTTGGAATTTGAAGAAGAATGTTGAATATGTATCTATAGATGACTTTGAAAGGCTCTTGGAGACATTGAGATAGGGAGTGACAATTTAAGGATTGGGAGGTTTAAAGTTTTTTGTTTTAATTTTTAGTGATCTTTCAGATTAACTAGGAGCAGGCTGGGGGTGGGGGAATAAAGGGTGGAAGTAGTAGGTGTAACTAGGTGGCAATTCTAAATGAGGAGTTTGGTTGTGTTCAGGAAACAATAAATAGCCAATTTGCCTGGAGCATGGGATTCAGGAGAGAGAGTAGCTGGAGCTAGGGCCAGAAACAAAGGTTAGAGAGCCAGATGGTGGAAGGCTTTGAATTCCAGGGTAAGGAACAGGATTGACTCGAACAGACTGCAGGGGACCTGAGTAGTCAAGAGCAGGGTCTGAGCTGGGCAAGTTTTAGGAAAATACGAATTAGAGAGGGAAAGACTGGAGCCAGGGAAAACAGGTAAGAGAGACTCTGTGAATAGTCCAAGTCATAAAGGGCTAGGAGATGAAATGAACGGGGTTATATTGTATTGTGAAATTGCTTCCTTTCTCTATAAACTCCTTTTGAGTTAAGCGCAGCATCTGTTCAGCTGCCTGTGGCACAGTTTTTTACTGGATGAAGAACAGCGCTGTATTCACCGGCTGCTGACAATGTCTTTCCTTGTGCTCTGCTATGTTTTAATTATGTTTGACATTCATTGCAAACTATTATCCGGTGGCAATGAATTGAAGAAATGCAGCTTCATTTGAAGTCACACAAAAGTGAGGGTATGTAATTATATAATAATATGTTATTACTTGGAAGTGAGGTGATTTTTAGGTTTAATATACCTGTGGTTTCCTACTTACCACCCTACTCTCATATCTTGCTTTGATTCGATTATAAGAAGCCTCATCCCACAATTTAATTATAAACATCCACCCTAAACCAGGAGCAGTGTACAAATAACAAAGGATCCAAAACTAGATTAGGAATCAAGAGAAGGTTGTACCTTTTTATTATGGAGATTTTTCAAACATAGGCTAAAGTAGAGAGACTAGTATAATAACCCCACGAATGCATATATAATTATCATCACATAGCTTAACTTACTTCATTTACAACCCTACCTGCTTGCCCTTATCCTCAACTTGAATTATTTTAACATAAACCTCTAGCATACTATTATCGTACCTATAGATACTTCAAAATGAATCTTTAAAAGAGAACTTTTAAAACACAGACTTCCTATCATTATAATACCTAAAATAAAAATAACAATAGTTTGTCGATATCATTAAACATCTAGTCATGGTGTAAATTTTCCCAGTTGTCTTATATTTATATTTGATCGTTGTTTTGCTTTGGTGGTGTTCAAATGAACATGTAGCAAGAGACACACATGGCATAGGTTGAGCTATCTCTAAATCTCATTTAATTTAATTCTCTTACTTTTTATTTTTGTTTGCTATTTATTTATTAAAGAAATCAGATTATTTATCATGTAGAATGTCCCACTTTCTGGATTTACTTATTATTTGTGGATAACATGTCACTCTCGTTCCTGGGTTTCCAATAAACTGATAATTGCACTAGAGGCTTGATCTGATTTGGTTTTATTTTTTTGCAGTATTTTATGGGTGGTCCTGAGTTCTATTGCAGCATATCAGGAGTCATTTAATGTGAGGTTGTCTCTTTTTCTGGCAATGTTAGAGAAATAAATGGGCTCATGTGTTGTCAACCTGATCCAACTATTATAAAGTTCTCCATTATTAGTACCTTAAAGCAACAGTTTATAAAAGAAAAAGAGAAATGGTGGGTGAAGTTTGTAAAAAACCTTGCCTATAATTAGGAAATCATGGATTTTTTAAAAAATGTGTTTTAATATATTGAAACAATATTTTTAAACACACAAGTTATTCCATCTTTGCCCAAAGGGAGCCCCTTCAAGTCGGCTTCTCCATCCTTTAGACTCTCCTTCGGAATCGTGGATCGCTTCATGGCTTTCTGAGGCTCATGCATTCTGAAACTCATGATCAGAGGCTCATTTCGGACTGTCTGGAATTAGTCACTTTAACAAGTCCTGTTTCTTTTCAGTGGGAAATGGTTTTTGGAAACCACAATCTGGGCACCAATGGTGCTTATTGCCACAGTGTTGGTCATTGTTTCCAGGTCTTTTTAAAAAGACTGAAGTAGGAAACTTTTTTAAGAAAAAAATACATTGTGAGTTTCTGCTAATAAATTTATAATTTTGATTTAACTTATTTTATTGTACAGTTATATCACTTTTCTCATATGCTGGAAATCTTGGTTTCTAATGACAATTAATATAATTATTTCTTTGCTTGATCCTAATGGTATATAATTTCAAAATAATCATACCAATATTAGTACTAACAATAAGATTATTAAATATAGTTTGATTTCTTTGTAGTTCTTTTTGTCTTTAGGACATATCCCATTAATGCTGTATAATTAAATACATAATATACAATTTATATATATATATATATACATATATATATAATAAAGATATATTAGGCTAGAACTCTAGTAATATATGAGATCTGGCAATTAAGTTTGCAGACTCATCCTAGAAGAAGTGCTTTATACCTCATTACTGAATATCACCATGATCACCCTCGAAATACTCCCCTTGGGAAGATATGCACCAACACCAGCGCCTTGTCCACACTTTAAAGTAATTTTGGAACTCTTTTTCTGGAACGGCCATCAGAGTTGTCATCGTATTATCCTTGGTGTCCTGAATGTCATCAAAATGTCTTCCTTTCAATATTTCCTTTATCTTCTTGTAAAGAAAGAAGTCATTGGGGGCCAGATCAGGTGAGTGGGGAGGGTGTTTCAATACCGTTATTTGTTTACTGGCTAAAAACTCCCTCACAGGCAGTGCTGTGTGAGCTGGTGCATTGTCATGATGCAAGAGCCATGAATTGTTGGCGAAAAGTACAGGTCATTTTCATCTAACTTTTTCACACAGCCTTTCCAGCACTTTCAAATAGTAAACTTGGTTAACTGTGCAGGTAGTACAAATTCATAATGATAATCCCTCTGATATCAAAAAAGGTTAGCAACATCATTGCAATAACTTCTAGAACTTAGTTGTCCGACCTCGTATTGAAGGAACACTTTGTTTACCTAATGATTCGATACTCAGCACTTAGTATGTGCCAGGCACTATTCTTAAGCACTTTCCAACTGCTAATTTGTTTAATCCTTATAACAACCCCATGAGGAAAGTACTATTATTAACCTTATTTTAGAAATGGAGAAACTAAGGCAAGAGAAGTTAATAGATCTCCAGCTATTAAACAACAGAGCTAGGATTTGAAATGAACATCTTGGCTTCATAATCCAGGCTCTTAATTGGTTCACCATGCTGCCATCCCACAAGGTCAAACGTGAACCTTGTATTCTTTTGTTTGCTATTATAAGCAATATCCTTGAATATAAATTTTAGTTTTCCTCAATTTCATCAATACAATGATAACTTATCTAGATGGGATTTCTGAGTTGGAAGGTAAGTATATTCTAAATTAAGCATTTTGGAATTTTTTTTATTATCTTTCACTCAAAAAAGTGAGGAGGAATTCTTTTGAGTATACTGACTATGTGTTCCCATAAGCTTTTTAAAAATTTTAACTCTATTAAGGTTTAATTTGCATATAATAAAATGCATCCAATTTAATTGTATGTTTCAATGTTTTGACAAATGTATACACCCATGTGACCACTACCATGATCAAGAAATAGAGCATTTCTAGTGCCCCCAAAATTTCCCTTGTGCCCATTTTCACTTCGCGTAAGTTTTGAGAACTGATTTCTTTTACTGATAATGTTCTGTTTAGAGGGCTAAACAAACTTTTTAAGATATAGGCCATCTCATTCCCAAATGAACTATCTTCAGGCGGAAATTAATTTTTGTACTTATCTACTTTCTTTTCTGCTGGAATCCAAGTCAGAATGCATTGACTTGAAGTTATCAGTAGTAAATGCTGCGTTGGCTATGTGAGGTGAAAGCTGACATCCATTGTGTTGTTGGCATCAAGCCTGAAATTCTCACGTCTCATGGGTTACTCCCATCAGACAGCTCTGCCTTTTTGGATGTGTACACTTGACATTCATTTAGATAAAGGAACACAATTAAATAACGAGAACAGCCTGTTTCCCTGAGGGAGCGTTATACATCTGTCCAAAAGATGGGAAATTTCAGTTTTTGAATGATTAGAAAATTTCACTTTTAATCAAAAGTATAAAAGTGAGTTCTATAGACATTACTAACTATATTAGCATAGAATCATGGAATAGTATAATTTTAAAATTGGCCTCTATTTACAAGAAAACTAAAGGCCAAAGCGACTAAATGGTTTATACAAGGTCATACCATTTGAGGGACAGTTGATTAAAAACCTTTTCTAATGGGGTCAACTACCTCTTCCTCCCAAATCTCAGCCTGCTGACCAAATCTCATGTTCTTTTTGCAGTACCATGCTGTCATTTCATTTTTGCATTAGTTATGACTGTTCCTAGACAGAAATTATAGATATTGTACTTACTGCATCATTAGAAAATTCTAATGGCCCACACTTTGTAGAATCTTTCTTCTATCAGTTGCGAATCAACCTTATTACACCCATGTCATACACCTTCTCAAACAGCATGCTATGCCGGGGCCGGGGAAGGAGGGGGACTGGAGAGGGTTGCAGGGGACCACATGTGCAACATTTCTGCAAAAATCTAACTGCTGTTGCCAGTCACCGTAGAAAAGAGCCACCCAATTACCAGCTGGAAGGAAAGTTGCTGCAATGCTTTACAGAACGGTCCCTTGTGGTAGCGTGGAAAGTCCTACAGGAAAGTTTGAACTACGTAACCTTAAAACTAGTGACATTTTTTTATTGCAAAAGAAAGCATGTGTGTTTGGAAAAAATTAATAATAACAATAAAAATAAATAATCCCCAAATTTAAAAATGGACTTTCATGGTTAACGTCTGTTGTATACTTTTCCAAATTGATAAAAAAAAAATTTGTCTCTATTAGCTTAGTTTTAATAACACAATTAACACATGAATGACATTTTCTTCCTATTAGACATAGTAGGATATATTGGTTAAGAGGACAGATCCAAGATTACATGGTTAGCATCTAAAATCTGCTAGTTTGCAGGTCCCTGACACTGAGTAAATTAACTGCCCATGCTTTAATTTCCTCATCTATAAAATAGTGAGCATTTTAGTGCTTACCTCCTAGGGTTCTTGCCAGAGTTAAATAAATTAATACATGTAAAGTTTTTAGAAAAGATTATTCTTACAACATCATCACTGTAAAATAATTTAATCAATATAAATTCAATGAATGTTTCCCTTGCCTGCTACCTCTCTCCCCAACTCCAATTCCCTCTGCAGAGATAACCCACATTATGCATACAACAAAGAACCAAACTGTCCTAGTGGTGGGATCTCTAAGGATAAACTATGGTTGTTTTACTGCGGCCAGATTTAAGAGGATTAAGAGAAGGAAACAATTCAGGTATCTTGAATAACTTTCTGAATGGAATGAAACTGGCAGGAATTGTGGGGCACAAGCTAAATGATTTCCCTCATTGTAGAAAAAGTGCCTAACTGTAAAATAGCCAGCTTCTTTTAGGGTTTACATAGGGGGAAGCAAATGATCTAGGCGCTGCTCTGGCCAGTCTTGACTGCTGCTGCCAAGGATGAATACTAGATTTTTTTACACATTTCTACCAGGCCAGGAAAAGTTTATAACTTTACTTGCATAAATGGTGAGTAACCCAACCAGCTATGTCTGAATTCCATTTCTCTTTCATTTCAGAGATTTTTATCCTCCGACTCCCAACCTCAAATACCGTCTGTCTTTGCTTTTCACTTCAAGTTGGTGTTGTTATTCTGTCTCGCTGTAGACTAGTGTTCGCCTCATGGTTGGAAATACCACTATTGACAGCTCACAGGTTTCATCTGGTATTTCTCACCAGCCTTGGGAAAGGAATACCTCTTTTACTTAGTTTAAATTCTGGGGTAAAATGGATCCAGATTGGGTAAGGCGCTGACCTACTGAAATAATCAACTATGGCCAGGGAAATCACGATCCTGTAAAAACATGACAGGCGCTGCTAGAAGCACATGCTGGTGGAATGGTGGAAGAACATTTCCCTAAAAAGGAGGTAGGAATGGTGGGGTGTACTGCTCTTGTCATGATGGTAGGAGCTAAGCAGTTAGAGGCACCACCATAGCCCTTTCTTAATTTCCTTCTGCTCGCTGCCTGTGCATCGCCTCACTTTCATTACTCAGCAGCATGCTGTGGGTGTGACTTTTGCTCTTGTATGCCATTGGTGCCATCTGCTCCTGCCTTGTCTCCTTTGATGTCATTATACAGATGGCAAGGGCACAATGGAAAGTGGCACTTAGTTCAATGTAGGAGCCCTGGATACATCAAGCCCATCCTTGCATCAGAGCTGCTGATCAGTAATCCAGCTCACGTGTAAATCTAATAATGGAGTCACTACATTTTGGTTTAGCCTCTGAAATTTCATTATAAATTATTTGCATCCATTCCAAAATATCCATATTCTACAGTATGGGAGTACCATATACATGATTGTTTTAAAGGTAATCTTGTAAATTCATGACAACTCACTATTAACAACCTACCAAAGTTCAGAAATATTTTTGATATTATAAACAATGAAAAATGTCTTACAAATGTGCTTGTTGATTTGACCATGTAGGTGTCAGAGTTAATCAGTCAACAGCTACAGCTAATGCAGAAAAGAAGAAAAATTAATATTCATTAAACTCTTGTTTATACTTTTGTTGTCAAGGTTAATCAGTTTGCTTTAAGCACAATGTTTCACTTTTATTAAAGTCATTAGTACCCTTCAGTATATGGAGAACACTAGTTTCACAAATGTGTTTGATTTACACATCACACACACTGCACAGTGACCCAGGCTTAGGCTATATTTTGCTGGGACTGAGACATAAGCATTTATTTAGACCAACCAATTATTCTTCTCCATGATAGAATGGTCATTAAAAAGTTCAAGTATTTGGTAATATTTCTCAATTGCAGAAACTAACAAGTATTCAGCCTTCCAACTTTCACACAAACATTACATAGATTCATATCAAAACACTCACTACCACACACTGATGATACAAAAAGGACTTTTGGTATTTTTGTTTACCTTTGTATCAAAATGGTCACTGTAAACAAAACTGATTAGAAATTTTTACTGAAGAACAATGTAGGTAGCTAATATTCCATGGATATGATCTTACTAGAGGATCAGTTTTTCCTGTTACAAATAAAAGAGCAATTTTTCATGCCCCTTTAGGTGTTGAACTATCAATTTGATGGAAATCCCAGCTTAACATTTGAATGAATTTAATCCTCAACAAACAACAAGTCTGGGTTTCTCAGGCCAATAATTTACATAGGAGAAGCAAGCCTCTGGAATGACTTTCTCACCACCAATCACTCTTTCAGTCTTTATCATTCCATGGAGAAATCTGATAGAAAGAATATAATGTGCTTTTCAAGTTTTACCTGTGTTTCCTTGGAGTTTAGTTTCAGAGAAAGGAATTAGTATAATGAGTTATTCAGCATATTGGCTACAGACTCTAATTACTCTGAAACCTACTCACTAATTTGAGAATTAGAATCTATAGGAGTAATGTGTTGAGGTTAAAATGGAGCTGTGTTGTTTTTTTCCTTTTTTAAAAAATGTTTTAAAAAGTTCAATTATAGTTGACACAATATTATATTAGTTTCAAGTGTACAACATAGTGATTAGACATATAACTTAGGAAGTGATCACTCTGATTGTTTTTCCTTTTCCGAATCCTATATCCCAATGATTTAGTACTTTAATAAGTAGGATGAGCTAGATAAATGCCTCTTGGCTATAACAAATAAAACAAACAATTATCTTTTGTATGATAATTATATGTTCTTATGATAGTAAATATGGAGGGGACTGAGAGGACAAAGGATTCTTGAATAATTGCAGTAAAAGGACTTAATCTTAATTATTCTCACACTAAAAATTTATTTTAACAAATTGCACCTAAATTTTAATTAGTATATAGTGAATACATTCATATAATGGAAGTGTTCACACATACTTTGGTGGGGTGGGGGCCATTTTTAGTCAATCAATTCTGATAGTTTTTGCCCTGAAATTTCCTTAAAATAATTGGACATCCTTTGCAGTACCCCATATACATATAATAGATGACATTATAGGACTTCCAGCATAAACCAGTCTCCGTAATACTCTAGTACAGGCTAGTATTTTGGGAATTGCATTTATTATTTATGAGTGAGAAAAGACTAAATCTGCAGCCAGATTAGAAATGGCCATCGATGAGCCCTGAGTCTTGGTTTGCTTCTCAACTTATTTACTATCTAAAATCGCACTGTTCGATACAGTAGCCATTAGCCACATGTAGGTATTAAAAGTTTAAATTTATTAAAACTAAATAAAATAAAAAATTCAGTTCCCCAGCCACATTTCAGTGTTCAATATCCACATGTGGCTAACAGTTACCATAATAAATAAATAGCCCAGAATACGCTCGTCATCTCAAACATTTTAATTGGACAGTGCTGACCTAAAACATACGCAATCCTCCTCAGTCACAAAAATGATCTATTCTTCCATCACTTCCCAGGAGATTTTCACTTCAGGGTTGCCTAATAAAGATATAGATTTGACCTCTTACCTTCAAAGGTCATCCTTAAATAATAAGAGGAACAGGAAACAAAAAGAAACAAATTGCATTGCCGATGAAACTAGGAGATGTTTAACTCAAATAAAATGTGAATACTGAAAAAGAGGAAGAAATCATAAGTGAAAAAAAAAAGGAAGGCCATGCAGAAGTGATTGGGTGTGTGTGCATACATGTGAAGGGTGACACCTGAGGGCAAGCAGATGTGCTCTACAGAACCTGAGAAAGGCTTAGGAATTGGAGGTCACTTCTAAAAACAAGGGACCTCTACTCTTCACTTCTATGCCGCATAGTCCAAGTGCTTTCTATATTTCAGTAGAGTAGAAAACTGGATGTTTATTCTAGGTTAATCAAAGTAGAGGTTCTGGACTAGGGACACAAGGCACAGAAGACAGAGAGTGGAAAAGGGTGGCATACTGGAAACAGTGTTATCAAGTGAACACCAACATCCAGAATGGGAAGAACCCCTTGGCTTCTTTCCTCATCTATTTCCAGAACATCGGCAGCCAGGTTACTTATCCTCCCCTGTCGTCACCTCATCTCTGGAACAGGAGAGTAGAATCTCCTTCTGTGGAGAAAACAACTCTAGAGGAAAGATATACTGATACCGACGTAGATACCCCACAGGTAAAAAAGCAAGTGGGTCTCTATTGCCCTGCAGTACAGCCATCTGCACACGTCCCCATTCTTGCATAGACACCTGACATCTATAGGCAATTTCTTAGTGCCTCACTCTTAAACATACAAGAACAGCGAATGATAACCAGGCATTCGAGGAAAATCTCCGACAAGAAAGAAAGAGACTTACATAAACAAAAAGGGCCAACTAGAAATCAGGAAAAAGAGAAAAAAAAATGTAAGAAGGTGAAAACCTCAAAGCAAAGATTAAAGAGGTAAGAGAAATATTGCACAAATTAAACAAGAACAGGAGACCATTAAGGGAAAAAGGAAAGGGAAACTTAAAAGGGACATTGAGTAGATATGATAAACTCAGTGGAAGCTTTGGATATGTCCCCATATAAGTGAGGATATGTCCCCAAAAGTGAAACACACAGATAAAGATGATATAGGAGAAAAGAAAATTTGAGGTCCAATATCTGATGAATAGAAGTTCTGGGGGGTGGGGGGGTGGGGGAGAAGAATAGAGAAAATGGTGAAGAAGAAATAGAAGAATATATCCCCAAACTGAAAAATATGAGCACCAGCTCAGTGTATGAAAAGGAACCCACAGTATGGCACGTGATTGTGAAACCTCAGAACATTAGGGACAAAAAAGATCCTAAGGAGGAAGGGTCACTTTAAAAAGAACAACTGAATGACACTGATTTTTGTCAAGAGTGACTCCATCTGCTTTCTAGACAGAACTGGGAGAAAAAAAGTTGTGTATATTATTTTAAAATATTGATGTAAATGCCAGAGGAGACTACTGAAAAGCTGAAAATGATTTATCCTGGACACAGGAGTAAGGAACTGGGGAAAGAGGCATCAAGAGACTGCTGTGTTTTTGTTAGAAGGTTTTTAGCTTTCTTTGATATCTAAAATTATTTTTATGTACGAGGTGATACAAATAAATTAAACACAAAGCAAATCTGGTTCCAAGAAAATAATCTCAAATGATTTAATATCCAATTCTTATCAAACTCCCAATTGAGAGAATAAACAACCAAGTAATTGAAACTTGTGGACCCAAATCTAGGTAATATCCACACAGAAGGTGTCACAGTATGGAGTAAATGAAGTATGCAATGAATAAGTGTATGGACTCTTTTTCATGTGAGGATTTGAAGAAATAAAATACACAGCTACCATAGATACAACGCAACTGTGCCTTTTTACAAACAACTGTAACACTTCTGATCTGACCCTCAGAAGTTCACAATAAGGACTCCTGAAATCATTCAGCAAGCAGAGAAAATATCCTGACTGACAAAGAATAGCTTTTCATGTTTAGTTCATTAGAAAATGGTGTCAATCCTAGTTAAGCCTAACATCTTGACCATGACATTTTAGTATGTCAGTGATTATGCAAAAATTTTAAGAACACTCTTTTTCAGGATGACTTTTCTGGACACTGAGATTTACAAAGAAGGATAAAAAAATATCCAAATAAATTATCATGGAAATCTTGAAACGCCTGTGTTTCCTACGAGGTCTTCCATCAGAGAATTGTTAATACTTCAAGACTTTACTACTGCGGAAGATGTTATTAATGACGACGGGTTTAAAAAGGAAGTCTGTGAGTGTGATTTTAAGTGTTCCTTCTCCACAGCAAAGTAGTACAATGGAAATCTGTCAGTTACCTCCTCAAGAAGCTCTGGTGGCTTGCTTTTGCCTAATATGTAGAATTTGAACTATTAGGTTGGTGCAAAAGTAATTGCAGTTTAAAAGATTAAAAATAATTGCAAAAATCACAATTGCTTTTGCACTAACCTAATACTTCCTCTTTTATTCAATAAGCTACATTGATTTTTCTCTTCTTTCCTCACTTTTCTTAATACTTTGTTGATTAAAATCAGGTGATGAATCTACTTGCTTTTCCCAAATCTGGGATTTTGTTCAGTCTCACCTTTGTGCTTTCATCCATATTGTCTGTCTGCCTTGCATGTCTTCGTTTCCCCCTGTACCAAACCTTATTTTTCCCCAACTTAAAGCTTTGGTTCAAAGACCTATTTCAGGAGGCCCTTCATGATTGATATTAACTGTGAGTCTTTTGTTGTTGTTCTTGTTTGTTTTGTTGACTGGCTTTTATTATTCTGGGCCCTTACCTTACAACTATCAGTAGCTTGATTAATATTTTTGTTTGACTTGCAGCAAATTACTGACCAACTTGTCTCTCTTGACAGCGGGTATGCTTTCTGCTACCCATTGGGATTTTAACTCTGTAGTATCTTACAAGTTTGTAGAATTACTAAAATCCTTCTTTATCTCTTCATAGATATCATGCTCACATTAAATTTTGGATCCGCTGGTCCTATAAATCTGCTTTACAAGCTCAGTGTGTCTGTTTTCTATCATGACCGCACCTTTAAGTGTGAGGACTCGTTCCACTGTGGCTTCTGGCAACACCAACTGACATCGTACGGGGATCTAGGCCGGATCACGGTTAGTGCCCCTTCTGGTGAGTTTAGGCAGCGAGGAGGGTCGAGCCCTAGGTCACAGCGCTCCAGGCATCCCAGATAACTACTGATGGGTCTAGGATTGTAACCACCAGTTCTGGTGGTTTGGAGGAGAAGGTGCGTGAGTGGATACCCTCGCTCCGAATCTGTGCATTCTCCAGCACTTTTTGATGCCTCGATATGATGCCCAAACCAGCCACCTGAACTTCTTTTCTGAATGTTGATCTCAAAATGGCCGTTGGGTCCGCAATGCAGAAGGAAATATGTTTTTCTCGTGGCTGCACTGTACGCCACCCGCCACCCGGCTCCCCACCCTTCTGTCCTTTCAGTTCTCAGGTTTCCTGTAGGTGTTTAGCTTATCCAGAGCTTTCTGGCGAGGGGAGAAATCTTACGGTAGTTACCCATTTTTTCAGGAAATGCTGCATTTGTATCCTCCTAGGGTTTCTTTTTGACCTTGTCTCAGAAAATACTTCTAAATGAATAAAATAAAAGGCATAACATTACAAAGGAAAATATTTATATTAAAATCCAATTTATGATGGTTATATATATATATGCTTATTTGTGATAGTTACACATATGCTTAAGTTGTATATATGCCTATTTATTAGTGTTTGATTTAATAATGACTATAATGTCTAAAGGTGTTGAGCTTCTCAATATCCAGATAGCTGAAACAACTATAATATGATATGAAATATGTGATTTCCATTGATAATAAAAGTCACAGATATTGTGAATATAGCAATACGTAAATTTAAAACTAATTTTTAAAATTAGCAATACACAAACATGTTAAAAATCTAAACTCTTATGTAGTGAAATGTAATCCTTCCTTCCTCCCCTGTTCCCCAGTCCTTCAAGTTCCCTCTCTAGAAGCAGCTACAATCATCTGTGTGTATGTCTCCTTCCAGAGAAATTCAATACATATACAAAGGACGGGGAGAAAGTTACATGTTTTACTTGTTCGCTTAATACATTTTGGAGATTGTTTCATTTCAACTCATATTTTTTAAGCATTCCACTGTGTGAATGTACTTATAATTTATTTAACCACTCCTCTGTTGACAGATATTTGAGGTATCTCCAATCTTTCATTCAGTACTGTTACCAATACTTTCCCCATTTTTTATTTTTTTTAATAACTCATGCTAAAATTTAATAGAATGTGGTTGTTTTCCTGACTCACTGGCAATTTTTCATTTTTGTGGCAATGCCTGATTTGGGTTTTATATTGTTGGGGATGGCGTAGACTCTTTCCTCAGAACCCTGGCAGCCTGGGTCAGATGTTAGACAGTGTTCTAATAAACAATGTTTGGCAAATAGTTCATCAGAGTGATTACCTGTCAGAGAGAAGGGGTATGGTGGGTCTTGTGACAAACTTCTTCAACTATATCACATTGGAGGTTTAACACCAACTTCAAAGCATGTAATAGTGATCTTTTCTTAGTTGTTTAACTCATAAAATGTGTTAAAAAATAAGTGATGTCAATAATATTCTAACAATGATGGGGTATCATTTTGTTGCCATAGTTACTTGTGTTCTATTAGCTTAAGTCTTGAGATGTGTAGCTTCAAGCTCTGGGTTCTTCT
Source organism: Rhinolophus ferrumequinum (assembly GCF_004115265.2). Taxonomy (NCBI): domain Eukaryota; kingdom Metazoa; phylum Chordata; class Mammalia; order Chiroptera; family Rhinolophidae; genus Rhinolophus; species Rhinolophus ferrumequinum. Next base: position 21,652,825 of record NC_046300.1, read on the forward strand.
TTAACTAGGTCAATAGTAACACGTTTTTCCTTCCACTGTGGAGGCAAACCAAGCTGTAAATATCACTCATGAAGAGGACCCCCAAATGCTATAATGCTCAATTAGATTAAATTCAGAGCAATAAAATATTTCTGAGTATGTTTTCAAGCAAACTATTATCATAGCTTTTTTTATGTGACATCATCTTTACCAGCTAAGACACACACTTCAAATAATACTAACATTCTTCATAAATTCATTATTCCCTGAATCTCTTGCTGGTTTTAGCTTTGATGAGTTCTTTTGGTAACTTTATGAAATTTAGACGAGCTTATCTCAGCCTTATTTAGAATTTTTGGCTAAAAGGTTTTAACTCATTGTAGTAAATAAGCTAAAACCTATAATAGGCTCCCCAAAGGAGAAGAAGCAGGACAATTAAACAAAAGTGGGGAGAGTTGATAAAAGTGATGATAATGAGTACATGGATATATAGTTACAATTCTTCTGAAATCTGATGTAAAGAACTGACCCCGAGGCAACTCTCAGAGCAGTCAGGTACTCATGAAGAGCCTGTGACATTCTTTAAGGTTAGATGAGGGAAACAAGGAAAATCCAGACCTTAGAGATTAATTTTGACACCTATTAAAATAGTGGGAGTCAACAGGAGAGCAAATAGAAGAGAACTGAGAAAACACTACAAAGGTTTGGTTAGAAACAAATCCTCCTATGGAAGAAGATAAGACTGAGTAACTAAGGAGACTCTGTAACTGCAATAGATCCTGGCTTTGTTCATTCCTTCAAAGTGGTCACGGGCTCCAACGTATCTCTTAGTTTTAGCCCATGTGACATATTCATTGATCAACCATGTGTTCTGGGCAGATCAGCAGTTAGAGGGTCCGAAATAACTCACTAGACAGTGCCATGGTGAATAGTGTCATCTGCTGTATACACAGTGGAATTAAACCTTCCCCAGATAATTGATTTAAAAAGAGAGTTAATTAAATGTATGGACAGATGCATTCCCTAACTAGGGATTTGCAAGGCATCTGTACCTAAGGTTATTCCTTTTGGGGTCTCCAACTCTGCAAAGAATATAGGGAAATAAACTTAATAACTTAAACCTAATAGAAGGAAGAATTCCTTTCTATTTTTATTCATATTCAACCAATATTTACTGAATGCCTAACTTGTGCCTGAACTATACTAAGATTCTGAGAATACAGTACAGTAACAAAAAAACCCTGCAATTTTGCAGTTTACATTTTATTGATACAGTTAATGATAATTTTAAACAAACAGTGAATGAAACTTAGGAATCCTTATATCTGAATGTCTTTAAATATGTGAAAAATTCTAATTTGCTTGGGAAGATGAATAGATAATGGAAATGTGATGGATATATATGTCATGTATATATATGACATATATATCTTATATCTTAAATCTCATATCTTACTGTATCTTTTATCTTACTTATATTACTATCTATATTGATATCAATATCGATATACCCGAAATGTTATTTAGCCATAAAAAAGAAGGAAATCCTGCTTTTTGTGACAAACTGGATGAAACTTGAGGGCATTATACTAAGTGACAAATTCAGACTGAGAAAGACAAATGCTTTATGTTCTTACTTACATGTGGAATTGAAAAAAGCTGAACTCAGAAATAGCAGAATAGTGGTTGCTGGGAGCTAAGGGGTGGGAGAAATGGGGAGATGTTGGTCAAAGATATACACTTCCAGTTGTAAGATAATTTCTGGGGATCTTACAGCATAGTGACCATAATTAATCCTATATTATATATACTCAGTTGCTAAGAGTGGGTATCTTAAGGGTTCTTAACACAAAAAAGAAATGGTGATTATGTGAAGTGATGAAGTTGTTAACTAACCTTATTGAGGTAATCATTTTTTAATATATATGCATCAAATCATCACCTTAAACTTATACAATGTTATATGTCAATTATATCTCAATAAAGCTAGTGAAAAAAGAAGTATACATTATTCCATACATATGTATGAAGACAAATGACTAAAGAAGATGTTTGTTAAAAACTCCTTTCAATTCTCTAAAACTATTTTCATTGTCTAGACATTAAAGGCCAGAGGGGTGGTCAGAGGGAGGTTATAATAAATCTAAGCAGAATCAATATGAGGTTGATGAAACTGAGTAGAAAGCTCATGGAATGCTAGCCTGTGTTCCTCTAAGTGTTGAGAACAAGATAGTTCATGTTCTTTCACCCTCTACACTAATCAAATTATGGAGTGACAGCACTTGGCTTTAAGAATCTCAAAGGAGAGGTACTGAGAAAACAAATTACGACCATATGAGGCTCTTCATCACAATGCACGATCTAAAAACATAACGTGAAAATTCATTCGAGATACTGGATATTACATTTTTGTTCGGAGGCTATGTGAGTTTCAGTCATAATTCTGCACTTTGATCTCCGTGCAACCTTGGGATATTTACTTAATTTTCCTAAGTCCGTTTCCTCATATATGAAAGGGGGATAACCCTGCCTACTTTATAACAGCCAGGATGGCGGTGGCTTCAGGTAACTGAAAAGCCAGTTAACCTTGACTCAATCCACAATGACATTACCTGTTTATTTATCAACGAGTCTAGAGGTGTGTGGTTTTAGGACAGTTCAGTGACTCCATGATACGAGGGCTCTAGGTTCTCTATGATTTCTTTCTTTTCCCTCTGTTGTTGAAAACTGCAGCAGTGGCTCTAGACATCTCATTCTCTCTCAACTTCAAGTCCAAAACAGAAAGCAGAGAGCAGGCAGGGAAATGAGAGAAAGAGAGAAAAAAGTCCTCCAAACATACTCTCTGCCCCTTAAAAGGGAGAAAACCTCTCTCCCAGAGTCCCCTTAGCAGACTTTTCTCTATCATCTCCTTGATCAAAACCGAATTCTATGGCTACTCCTATCCGCAAGAGAAGTTAGGAAAGAAGGCATTTGCTTTGCTATTCTCTATGGCAGGTGGGCAGGCAAGAGAGATGTCAGTTACCACTGACAGTGTTAACCACAACCACCTCAGAATATAACTATAAGCATTAAATGGGATAAAACATGCAAAATAATTTTCATAGGCACATGTAAATATTCAAAAAATGGTAACAATTATTTGTTACTGTTATTTGCCTTGAAGAGAAAACATTTTAATAGAGAAGCTTTATAGTTCCTTTGAAATATTTGAGTGTTGTAATGTGTGTGATGAGAACAGAATTGAAATTATAACTTTCTATTAGATCTTCTGCAAACTGGTATTGGCTCTGTGAGGTAGTGCGTGTACCATCAATACAATTTTCAAGTAGAATTGGGATATCCTTGTTCTTTAGGTGGGAATTTGCATTAGATAAGTCTAGGAATCCTTCTAGTTGAAGCTTCTATAATTCTATAGTACAGCAATCAGTGACTCAAAATACAAGATTCTTGTCTTAGCTGAAAATGGACTTAATTGGTGGTTGGGCTAAATTGCAATGTTCTGACTGGATCCAGAATTTCTAAAACGAGGGTATTAAAAGTCTAACCATTACAACGCTACAATTGCAAAGAGACGTGATTCATTCATTATTATCAGAGAATAGTTGCTTAGATACTGAAGGGTACAAAATAGTAGCATTTTTTTTATTCCTGTTTAGAGATACAGAATTCATTTTATTTGTAGGTCTTGAAATTCTAAATACTGATAGCTCTTAAGTTAAAAATGAACATGGGGTCAGTGGCTATCCTAAAACTTCCTTATTGGATTACATAGTCTTAAAGTGACTGTATATTTCTCCTTTCCTGAACTTCTGTTCTGCATGTGCATTCTCTTTCTCCTCATTAGGATTTGGTAAGAGTGTTATGAATGTGTTAGAATGGTGTAAATGATATTTGCCATGTATGATTTGTTTCCCCTCCCCAACACTGCAGGGAAGGGAGGTGTTATATCTCAAGAGACTCTTTCACCAGGTCCAAGTTTTAAATAAATGAAATTTGTACAGATTCCAACACACCATCTTGAGATAACCTCAGGCCCTGAAGTACACTGACAAGCAGAATGATCACAGCCAAGTCGTAAAAACTGCTTTTTGCAAAAAATAACTGGATGAAAAACATTGGTAGTAACTGAACTAAGGCAAAGGCTGACTTCTTCATATGGAAAGAGATGCTAACAGTAAGATAAACAGTGAAACCATATTCCCCAAAATTTGTATTTTTATAACGCTTTAAGCAATCCAAGGTGCTCAAAGCAGATATGCAAAGCTGCTTATTGAAAAGCTCATTTAATCCCTGCACTCGCCATCACCATTTTTTTTCTCCTCACATTTTCTCTTCAAACTCTTTCCATTTGGCTTTCATTCCTCAAAACCATTCTCTTCAGGTCACCAGTGACCTGCAGTTTTCAAAACCCTATGTTTTTCTGTTTGCACCTTACTTGTCATTAAACAAGGCTAACAGCTTCTTCCACCTAGATGGCTTTGGTGACGTCACATTCTCCTTGTGATTTTTTTTTTCCTTTTCCTTTCCAGCTGCAATCCCTCAGGTTTTTTGTTTCGTTTTCGTTTATGGTTTTTTTCTCTTGGCTCTTCCTGTTTTACTCCAACTCCTTATTGTTGGTATATCACTGATCTTGGCTTGGATTCCTCCTTCTCTTTTCTGTTTACACTCTTTAAGGCTTGAAATTCCATTTTTAGCCAATGGAATCTGTGTCTCCAGCCTAGAACTTCTGTGAATCCCATCTGTGTGGGTAGCTAATCGATTTCAAACTGAACTTGCCCAGAATGAGTCATGGCTCTCCGTTCTCCCCTCACCACCATACAACCTCATTCTTCCGCAGTCTTCCCCTGGTAAGTGGTACCATCATCCTTTCAGTTAATAATACCTGAAACCTGGAGTCATCCTTGAGTATTCCGTTTAGAGTGCCTTCGCATCCAGCCAATCAAAAATTCCTGACAATTTACTTTCCAAAACATGTGTCAAGTTCATTTACTTTTTCCAACTCCACCACTGCCATTTGGTCCAGGCCACTATCATCTCTCATCTTGCATCCTGCATTAGCCCCCTAAAGTTCTCTCACCTTCCTTTATTAGCTCCCCTACAATTCATTCTTCATACAACAGTCAAAACTAGAATCATATCACTCTCTTACACAAAACCCAAAGCGTTCTGATTGCAAGTTAAATAAAAATCCATACTCTTTATTATGGTCTATGGGGTGCTTCATGATCCAAGCCTTGTTAATGTTTCCTACATCATTACTTCTTAATCCTTTTTACTAAGCCTCAGTCACACTGGCCTAACACACCAAGATCTTTCCTGCCTCAGACCCTTTGCACTTTGTTACTTCTCTTTGAACATTCTTTGTCTGTAGCGCTGTGAATCTCACTCCTCCTCATGCTTTAAGTCTCAGCTTAAATGCCACCTAATCAAGGGTGTCATTCTCAATACTTTACATAAGATTTATTTATTTATTTATTTATTTATTTATTTATTTATTTATACTGGTAGGAAGTTCGTTCTTTTCTCTCTGGAATTCCAGGCACTTTTAGAATCCAACCTCGAATGGGTATGACAAGCAGAAGCAAAACCAGTACTTGGGAGACAACATAGATTATGATTAAGGACCCCATTTGATCACCTCGCCTGGACCTTTTAACTTTCTAACAAGATTTGTAAATTCTAAAACCAATTAGGGGTCTTGCAGGTAACTAAAATGGATGTGATGGGCTACGTGTAAGATAGCTGGGAGTGGTGCCTTCTAGTATGTCTCATCTCAGCTGTGATTCTGAGTGAGATCACTACAGGATATGAGGGTGGAAGATGTCTGGGCTGTTATTTAAAAGCAGATTTGCAATCCATCATCCTTAGATACGTGATAAGAAAACTGATGCTCTCCTGGTTCTATATGAAGTTATCCCCAGACAGAACCAGCTCTTCCCCACAAAATGCCACGAAGGAAACAAGGCAGGCCAAACTCCCAGGATCTGTCCAAATGCTGAAACAAGCCCTTGTTCGAATTTGCTGTGTCCTGTCCCTTAAGAACTCAATGTGTCTAAATTAGAAAGCTTAATTCTGCCATCTCAGTGACATGGCAGAAGGTAATGGTCTTGAGATGTATGTTGTTTGGTGTTGTAAGGAAACAATTCTCTGTGTCTTCCTTCTCTATACTCTCAGAACACTCTACTCACAGAACACTTCTGGTCAACAAATGTGTGGGTTTTCTTTCCATACTAACTAATTCTTAGATGTCAGCTGGGTGTCCTACAAGTCAACTCAACCGAACTACTGGAGATAGTGTCAGATCCCAGAGACGAAGGATTCAGTCTCACAACACTGCCCGCACTTCAGATGCCAATCATAAGTCCTGATTGTCATCTCTGTTTCTGACTGATCGGCTATAAACTGGAGGTTTCCATGACCTCCTCCTCAAGTTTGAACATTTGCCAGAGTAGCTTACAGAACTCAGGAAAACAGTTCACTTACAAGCTTACTGGTTTATTACAAAAGGATACAACTGAGGAAGAGCCAGATGGAAGAGATACATTAAGGCAAGTTATGGGGGAAACAACATGGAGCTTCCATGCCCCCTCTGGGTATACCACCCTCCCAGCACCTCCACATCTTCACCTTCCCAGAAGCTCTCTGAACAGCATCCTGTGTGGTTTCTATGGAGACTTTATTACGTAGACATGATTGATTAAATCACTGGTCATTAGTGATTAACTCAACTTCCAGCCCCTTTTCCCTTTCCAGGAGGTGAGGGAGAGGTAGAGCCAAAAATTATAACCCTCTACTCACAAGGTTGTTTCCCCTGAAAACTAGCCCCCATCCGTCACGTGGTTAAATGGGGTCTTTCCAAAAATTGCCCCATTAACATGAGCTCGGGTGTGGTTGAAAGGAGTTTGTTATGAACACCACACCCATTTCTCCATTATCCATCTGGAGCTATTTCAGGAACTGGGAACAAAACTTAATACTATAACAAAAGATGCCCCTATGACTTGTACCACTTAGAAAGTTACAAGGGTTATAGAAACTAAGTGCCAGGAAATGTGGATGAAAACCAAACATATATTTCTTATTATGTCACAGTATCACGGGTTTTAAGCTTGTAGATCAGTGATCACCACCCAAAATGCCCTCACATGTGAGGCAAATGAAATACTTGTGTGATTACGTGTATGTGGATAAAAGAAATATAAAGTAGTGGAGACATAGTGAATTGGAAAGTGTGTGACTTTCTAAAGGGGGGCAGCCAGTACCTAGTTCCAGTGGACTTTGGTCTGTGGGAATGTGATCCCAATGTTTTCAATCCTCCTCAATTGTCTAAAGACCGAGAAATCCAGATTATTACGTAAAATGACTTGTTTTTAAGTATTGGCAACATATATTTAAAATTTTAATGATGTACTATAGGCCCCAAAATTCCATGGGCGAGATTGACTCTAATGGCTTTTAGTTTGTTTCTTTTCACATAGATCAGACTTATTTTTTTTTTATCAAGAAATCCTTTTTTTTAAAAATGAAATTTATGTAGAAGTTCAATAAATAAAACCACAACCAACAAAAATCCTCCTCTTTGGGTGGTGGGGCAAGGCTGGAGCCACATCCACTTGCCTTCTGGTCTTTTCTAGTGCAGCTCTCATGATCCCTCAGTTCTAGAGAACAGAGACACCACAGATCTAAATGCTAAAAGTGTGGTCTCTTTGAGATGGAATTTTTTCTTTTTATTCAAATTGGCAATGTGCCAGCAGATTTCATTACTTCTTGAGGCCACCCTTATAATATGATAGTGAGATTATATCATCAACACAGGGAAGGATGCCTGTCTTTTTAAAATTTTTATATATGTTGGGACAAGAGGGAATATACAGATCACTTAAGTGAGCGGGCTTAGATTATCTAGGTAGAGGTTTTAATCGAGGATGTCTAGACACAAACCTGTTTCAAGCCATTCTTAAAGTAGCGTCGACAGCTTCAAAATCCATTCTGATATTGTTATATAGATTCGGAGACAACATTTAAAATCTGAGATCGACATCAAAATCCTATGAGCTAACCCAATCCTATAAACTAGGATTACTTCTGGAATAAGATAGAGTATAAATAAAATGTCCAGCGATAGCTCCTGCTTATGGAATCAAAGCCTGTTAATAGATCACTTAATACCGAAAAACATGGAATCTTTTATAACTAAGTTCCCATTGGAAGGAAGGGAACAGGACTCTGAGCCTCATGGCTAAATGACATGCTCAAAGCTCACTGTTAACTAGTCATGAGGTGGGGCTAGAATCCAGCCTTTTCTATTCTGAGGTTCTGTTTTGGTTTTTCTATACCTCCTTTATCCACATAACACAAGATTTTAAAAACATTCATTTAAAAAAAGTGTTGCAGACGTCTGATTCAAGGTAGCTTTGACCAAAGCCACAATGAGACTAGATATTTTGCTGTTAAACAGACTTTGTTTGAAACAGATTTTATATATAACTTTTGTATAAAATCAGTTGACAGTCTTTGAGAGTAGCAGACCAGACTACTGACTATAGGTGTAGTGAAGAAAGCATCCTAAAATGTGGGTGTTTTTGCTTAATAAATTTCAAATGCTTAATAGAATTTTCATGGCTCTTCTGGCCTTCGTAACCTCCTTCCCATTCATGCACTAGGATGGCAGGATTATAAATCAACACACATAGAAATATTAATTGTCTATCCTTCAGCTATATATTCCACACTATTTATTGCAGAACTCTCTTTTATGTACTTTCCTGAGTACAAACTCCCTCATAAAGAAAACACTTTTTGAACAGAGATTATCTATCAGTATTTTCTTTCTTTTCTTGCCTCCGGCCCACAATTCCCTTTTTGCTAACTTCTATTGAACTCTTGACCTTGGGTGAAGATGCAGCTTTGCATGAATATTTGAAAGTGACTTTTGGTGATTTAGCTGCTAAATGTGTATGATAGAAATCCAGCTTACCTTGGAGGCTCTCAGGGTTTTTCACTTACCATGCCAGAAAGCAGACCAGTCTGGGGAATCCAGCTAATGTCTCCCAGCTGTGCAGGGAAAGTGTGAACAGCTCTGTCAGAAGCGCTGCCTCTTTCTTTTCTTTTCCAGACAGGACCTTCTACTCGAACCATCACTTCTCATTTGCCGTGTAGACACAGTGATGAAACTGCTGCTTTATTGCCCACGGAGAGGCCAAGAGAGGCGTCTGGAGCTAGTCTTACAATTTTCCTGGGCAAAAGAAATTACAGGCTCAGGCATGGTCCTGAAGTACACACAGAGAAGGCTGACAGAAAATATATATTTATAGTTTGGGCCTAAAGATTGATGGTGAACCAGTTGGTAATACAACAAGAAACAGTCTCATTTGGAGTCGTCGTTCTTTCCAGGTGAGAAAATTAAATGCCTTCACTAAGTAAGTCCTGAAAGCAATCCAGCATTTCTTGGTAAATTTCTAAAGCATGTTTGTGGGAATGTTGGAGCTGTTGTACGTTTAAGGCTGTTAGAAGAAGTGATAGAAACATATGGAACAAACATCTCAAAGATAAATATTAAACTTTAGCTAGGGGGCAATAATTCCCAAAGTCAATAAATACTCTACCAAAAAGCAGACGGACTGCATGTGCTCAGCATTATATTTGGTAAACACTTTGTTGCCTTTCCAGCAGCCATTCCCCATATTTCTTCTTTCTCAGAGCATACCCTCTCGTCATGATAGAGGCTGCACATTTTGGAGACTTGCTTTCCTAGTCTCCCTTGCAGGTAGAGTTAGTCCTGTGACATCATTCTGACCCGTGACACATAAGAAGAATTCTGGTGACTTCTGAGAAAGCTTTCTCTCCATGATTAAAAGAGACAGGGGAGATAAGAAAAACTTTCTTTCCCCTCTCTCTTGTCTTTTAATCTTTCAACTTTAGAACAAAGCTTCATGAAAATAGTGATTTCATCTATTTTGTTCATGGTTACGTTCCCATCTTTACAACAATGCATGGTCCTTAGTAATTTCTCATCATATTTACATTGAGGAAGTGAATGCAAATAGTTGTGAGAGAAAGTCGTGTTTAGAACTACAGCAGCTGTTTTGTAACCTTGAAGCAACAACCTTTATGACAACAGCCAACACCCTGAGGATGACACAGTGGAAGGTACTTGATGACATCCTTGAGCTACCAAGACAGACTTGTGGTAAATTCCCTCTGAATTTCTTTTAACATTATACAACCAAATCCCCTATTTTAAAACTACTTTTCATTGATTCATTCATTCAACATATATTTCTTCAGCTCCCAATCTGTGCTAGACTTTATTCTAAGTGCTAGGGATATAGCAGTGCATAAAACCAAGTTTTTATCTCCATCCTAATAGAAAGAGACACACAATGAACAAATTTACAAGTAAATGTAAAATGGGCAAGTTTAGTTGTCCCAAGAGTACCTGAAACACATTTACCTTACCCAATATGGGAATTATATTAAGTTCCCCATGGCTGCTGTAACAAATTACTACAAATTGGTGGTTTAAAACTACAGAAATGTATTCCCTCACAGTTCTGGAGGACAGAAGTCCAAAATCAGTATCCCTGGCCAGAAATCAAGGTGTCAGCAGGGCATCACTCCCTCTGGAGGCTCTAGGGAAGAAGTGCTCCTTGCCTCTTCCAGCTTCGGTTGGCTCTCTGCACTCCTTGACTGGTGGCTGCATCACTCCAATCTGTGTCTCCAGGATTACATTGCTTCCTCCTCCTGTGTGTCAAATCTCCCTCAGCCTCCACAATTTTGACACCAATTCCAATGTGTCATTTTTTTTTTCGTCTCCACCCCACTAGGCAATTCTCTGACTATATTCTGACACTATCTATCTAGAGATAGCATCAGATCCCACAGGCGAAGGGCTCAATCAGTCCTGTAAGACTGCCATCCCCGCCCTCCCCACTCCTGCTTCAGATGCCAACTGCAAGTCCAGGTTGCCACCTATGGTTCTGACTAACTCCTCCTTGGGTTTGATTAACTTGCTAGTGTGGCTCACGGGACTCAGAGAAACATTTTACTTACTAGATCACCCATGTACTATAAAAGAATATGGCTTAGGAAAAACCAGATGGAAGGGACACTGGGGTAAGGCACATTAGAAGAGGCTGTGAGCTTCTACTCCCTCAACTAGCACCTCCATACGGTCACCAACCCGGAAGTTCTCCAAACCCTGTCCTTTTGGGGTTTTTTGGAAGCTTCATTACAGTGGCATGATTGATACAACTCATTTACTGTTGGTGACCCAATTTATAGTCCCTCTCCCCTCCTGAGAAGTTGGGAACTGTCAGCCCCACGCCTGTAATCACAAGGTTAGTTCCTCTGGTAACCAGCCCCCATCCTTAAGTAACGTAGGAGACCTTTCCAAAGAGACCTTTAATATACAAAAGACATATTGTTTGCTCTTCTCACAGGAAATTCCATGGGTTTTAGGAGCTCTGCCAGGAACGGGACAAAGACCAAATAAATATTTATTATAAATCACAATATCACAGCCTCTCTTATATGGATTCATATTACGTCATTTAGCGCCTACCTGGATAATACAGGATAATCTCCCAGTCTCAAGATCCTTAACTTAATCATATGTGCAGAGGCCCTTATCCAATCCGGTAACATGTATAGGTTCCAGAGACCTATAGGCACTGGAACTGATTATTTCTGGGGATTATTATTCAGCCCACTCCATTAGTCTTTGGTGCTATTCCCCTTATATTCCCAATTTGTAATCTGGACAACGGTGGCATTGCATTACCTGACTTCCTTTGATTGGGCAGGGATGTAACCAATGAGGAAATGCAGTTCTCCCTTATCCGCGGGTTCACTTTCTGTGATTTCAGTTACCTGAGGTCAATTGCAGTCTGAACAGATAATGAAATGAAAACTTCCACAAATTAGCAATTCATGAGTTCTGAACTGCGTGCCATTTTGAGTAGCATGAGGAAATCTCCAGCTGTTCTGAGTGAAGTGACGAGATCTCGCGCCGTTCTCAGGTGTGTGATGAAATCTCGTGCGGTCCCTCGCGAGAGGTGAATCTCCACGGTCTAGAAGCTCCAGCCCGTTAGTCAGATCGACTGCCACAGTATTGAAGTGCTTGTGTCCAAGTAACCCTTGTTTTACTTAAAAATGGCCCCAAAGTACAAGTGTACTGATGCTGGCAATCGGACATGCCAAAGAGAAGCCGTGAAGTTCTTCCTTTAAGTGAAAAGGTGAGTACAAGTACAATAAGGTATTTTAAAAGAGAGAGTAACCACATTCCCGTAACTTTTATTACAACATATTGTAATAGTTGTTCTACTTTGTCATTAGTTATTGCTGTTAATCTCTTACTGTGCCTAATTTGTAAACTAAACATTATCGTATGTATGTATATACAGGAAAAAACAGTATATGTGGGGTTCATGACTCTGCAGTTTCAGGCATCCACTGGGGGTCTTGGAACATATTTCCCTGGATAAGGTGGGACTACTGTAACTTATGTCACTTCTAGGCTAGAGCATTTAATTGTTAGTGCAAGACCTCGAGAGCTCAATTCCCTCTACTGTGAGCCCAGCAAGTTTTAGTATGGTGAGTGTACCATCTACCTGGGTTCCGGAGGAAGGATACATGGGAGCAGTGACCCTTGTTGACCTGCCATAATGTAAGGGACAGGCAAGGAATACATCTCTGCTGTTAAAATCAATAAATTTTGATTTTTAAAATTTAGATTTTGTTTTCCTGTGGCACAACTTAATCTATCTTGATTGAGACACCCAGGATCTAAGTTCTCAACAACCTGAAGTCCACAGAGAGAAAACAGTTTTCCTTTCACCACAGTCTAAAACTTGCCTCCCAAATAATTAAACGTGGGAAACCTCACTGTCCATTTTTCCCTCCAAAATTCACATCAGAGCTCAATAACTGATCATGGCTCATTCCATCTTTTTATTAATAACAGCTTTATTAAAATATAATGGGATATACTGTACATATCATAAAATTTGCTCTTTTAACATAAATGTAGTGGTTTTTACTATATTCACAGAGTTGTGCAACCGTTGCCTAATTTTAGACCATGTTTTATCACCCCCAAAAGAAATTCTGCACCCATTAGCAATTACTCCCCATTTTTGCCTCCCTGTCCTCAGCATCTGGCAACAACGAATCTACTTTCTGTCTCTGTGGATTTGCTTATTCTGGGCATTTTTATACAAATGAGATCACGCTATGGTCTTTTGTGACTGGTGACTTTAGCATAATGTATTCAAGGTTCATCCAGGTAGTAGCATGTATCAGTACTTCATTCCTTTTTACAGATGAATACTATTGTGTGGATGGGACTACCACAATTTGTTTATCTGTTCATTAGTTGATGGGCATTGGGTGATTTCTCCTCTGTGGCTGTTAAGAATAGCGCTGCTCTGAACGTTTGTGTACACAAATGTTTTCAATTCTGAGTCATTCCATCTTGGAATTACATGGGAACCATGAAACGTCCTGTCTAGTCCCTTTTCAAAATCTTTCCTTCATTTGAGATCATGAGACTACATATCTCTAGTAGTTTCCTATAATTGTTGTAAAAAGAAATTACCACAATTTGGGCTTAAAACTGCACAAATTAATCATCTTCTAGTTCTGGAGGTCAGACGTCCAAAATGAATCTCCTTGGGCTAAAATCAAGGTGTTGGCAGGTTCTAGGAGGTAATCATCTCCTTTGCCTTTTCCAGCTTCTGTAAGCTGCCAGCATTCGTTGGCTTTTGGCCTTATTTCATCTTTAAAGCCAGCAGTCTTTCTCACACTGTGTCAGTGTTACTCTGTCTCTTCTGCCTCATTCTTTCACATTTGAGGACTCCTATGGTTACACTGAGCCCACCTGGATAATGTTGGATAATCTCCTTAATATAAGGTCAGCTGATTAGCAACCTTAATTCCAACTGCAGCCTTAATTCCTTCTTACCATGTAACCTACCATATTCACAGATTCTGGTGCAGACACCTGTGGGAGATAATTGTTCTGCCTACCCACAATACCGTTTTTCAGCTGTCCTGGAGTCTCTGCTCCTAATCCTTTGGAAACAACTGTTTGAATACACACACACACACACACACACACACACAAACACACAAACACACAGGAAAAGCAAGAAAATACAGAGACAAGACTGTCTAAATCAACACCTAAAAGGAATAACATCTATCTGGTGGGAATGCAAAGTAGTATAGTCACTTTAGAAGATAGTGTGGCAGTTTCTTACAAAACTAAACATACTCTTACTACTGTATGATCCAGCAACCATTCCCCTTGGTATTTACCCAAATCAGCTGAAAACATGACCACACACAGACCATAAGCTTTATTCATAATTGCCAAAACTTGGAAGCAACTGAGATGTCCTTCAGTGGATGAATGGGTAAATAAACTGGTATATCTAGACTATGGAAAATTATTGAGTGATAAATTAGCTACTAAAAAAATTAAAAGATGTAGAGGAAACTTAAATGGACATTGCTAAGTGAAAGAAGGCAATCTGAAAAGGCTCCATATTGTATGATACCACCTATATGACATTCTGGAAAAAAGCAAAAATAAGGAGATGGTAAAAAGATCAGTGGTTGCCAAGAGTTTGGGGAGAGGAAGTAAGGGGTATATAGGTGGAGCACAGGGGATTTGGGGGGCAATGAAACTCTCCTCTATGATATTATGATGGTAGAAATATGTCATAATACATTTGTCATAACCCATAGAATGTATAACAGGAAGATTGAACCTAACGTAAATTATGAACTTTGGGTAATAATAACATATCCATGTTGGCTCATCAGTTGCAACAAATGTACCGCTCTAATGCAAGATTTTAATAATATGGGAAACTGTGTGTGTGGAGGGGTAAGGGAGTATATGGAAACTTTGTGCTTTCTACTCAATTTTTCTGTAAACCTAAACTGTTCTAAAAAATAAATTTAATTAAACAAATTCAATCTACAGAGATGCACTCTGTCCTCTAGGAAGGTAAGCTTTCACCATTATTTCTCAAAAAAATGTCGGTCCATGGATCTGCCCTTCTCACATCTCTGGATTTCAGAAACCTTTCTCTCATGTGTCCAACAAAAAGTCCAGTTTGGTAGCTTTCCGCAAACAAATTCAGTTGGTTTCAAAAATAAATTTTAGTTTATGTCATAAAAGACAGACTTTTTAAATGACAGTTATTACAGAATCAACTCATTAAAGTTTCAAACATTCCTTCCAGTGTCAGTCGCCCCTACCATGGTACAACTATAATATCATTAAGAAATTCAAGAAGAGGCCTCCATGATAGAAGCTATTTATATTAGCTAAATTCAGAGGAATTTCGTTTCAGATAGCGATGTTTCATTTAATCTCAAAGTAAGCTATTTTTGTACTTTTTCAGTCATCCTCAGACCTCCCCTCTCCCCCAGGGGTCTGTTCCTTTACAAAAAAAAGTCTCCCCCAGTGGATACTGAAATTGAAATCTGAGCATTGCTATTATTTCCTGTTTTTCTGTGAGGATTTCTGACAGGTCAAACTTGCTCATCATTAACACTTCTATTCAAAAATTACGAAAATTCAAGTCAATCACCAAGAAAATAAGTGTATTTAAATCTTAGGCAAAATTCTGTCTGGGCTGGGAATGGGGACGTGATCTTAGAGAAGATTGAAAAGAAAAAGAATTTGCAATTAGTTAAATTGAAAAACAGCTCAGTTTGATAATTCTTTTGTATTGAGCACACCACAATTAGGAATCTCTAGTAACTTTCTATCAAGATCTGTAAAGTGTCCATGATTTTGTCCTATAGTCAAAATTTCATGGATGCTGACAGAAGATATGAAACTGCTGGATCAGAGACAGAGGATTTTATTAAATAGGGCACAGCAAGCACCATGTGTATGAGTGTATTTTTATCAGTTGTCCTCGTCCCCAGGTCCCACAGCAGCAACACAGATGGGCCTAGATGGATGCAGTAGGTTGTATTACAGGAGAACAGTCTTGAACTTAGAGAACCCCAATTTTTTATAATGGCTGAGAAACACATCAGCCCTTTACTCTGGAGGAAGACACTAGCTTCCAAAGTTGTAGGTAAACCTACCCTTTGCACGGGAGGAAGACATCTCTATCTTCCAAGGATTGTAACTATATAAACTTCTTTGAAAGGACATTCTGAAAAAACAAAAGGAGGGAGCATAGAGTGCCTGGCTCGCATGACATGCAGAAATCTGTGACCCAGGGAAAATTGTCTCCTAACCTTTTCTTGAAGTTTCTTACATATACTGTACTCTGTATAATAAGATGATTCTGTTGACCTGGCAAATCCACACCCATTTTTAATATGTGTTTGGGTGTCTCTCCCTATTAGAGGTAGTGATTTGTCCAGAAGCATCTAAATTCTCACTTAGTGTCCCATATAACTAAAGTCTGGTTAGTGATGTGGTCTGTGATCACAGATGAATCCAAGCTAACAGCCACATACGGGCACTGAACCATTAACTTTAGCCTCAATTAGCTAAACTAAAACCACCTTTTAGATTATGCCAAACACTGGGCGCCACCGTGAATTCCTCCATTGCCTGATCTAGTCCTCATATTTAGTCAATCACCGGTCCCATTGAGACAACTCCTGGATTAAACCATCTTCTCCAGTCCTATTCTTCTGTAGTTCACATCCTTTTCTTAGCTTGCTAGATGTATTGTGATCGTTTCCTCATTGGCTCACCTCTCTTTTTGTTGGTTCTTCTCTTTCCAGTCTTGTCTAACTCAAACCTACCGTTCCCCCAACTGCCAGAATAAACTTCTGAAATGCAAATCAAAACATGCTGCATCTGTTATTGGGAAATCTATAATACCTCACAAATTACAGGGTACATTTCAAACTTCTTAGCATGGAACATATATCTTTCCATAATTTGGTTCCTGATTCAAATTTTAGACCCAGCTCATTTTACTTTAGACCCACCTTACTCCCATAGCACTTTCATCTGCAAAACCGAGATAATAATAATATCTACTTCCTAGGTTGCTGTGAGAAATTACATGTGTCAATACATGTTAATTGATTAGGACAATGGCTTTTAATGATTGCTCAAGAAGTGTCACAACAATAATAATTCTCTAGCCATATTTAACTGCTATGAACTTTTCCAATAGGCCCGATTAACCATTGTCAGCTTTTTGAGGACTTCTTGAATCCGTTATAATCTTGAAAACTCTTACTTTTTCTCACTGGGGGTTTTTTGGTTTGTTTTTTTCTCAGTGCTTCCAGTCTACTGTTTCTATTACAGAGTAAAATCTAGGAGACAGGGTTTGTACCCATATTTGGATTCCTAAGGCCATTGGAATTGCCTGGCACATAAAAAGGAATTAATAAATATTTGTTGAACAGTGGTAGGCTGTTTCTGTTTTTATGGATACAAACGGAATATGACCAGTAGCTCTTTCCATGCTCTTTTCAAGTCTTTAGATTTTGTAGCTATGGCCATTACTTACAAGGCTCTTCTGTCCGTCTTTGTTATCCTTTTCCTCCTTAAGATGCTTGTTCAGAAACGCAACAATTCCTGATTGTCACATTTTAATGTTCTTCCTGCTCCCCTTCCCCCACCACTGTGGCTATTTATTTCGCATGAATAATGCAGGAGTCAGATTCATGCTCTTTCCTGTTGATAACTCTGTTAGGCAGGCTTTTAGGTACTGGTTTTTGAGTTAGTCCAGAAACTCAATGTAGAAATATCTCACCTTATAAGATCCATTTACTTAGGATTTAAGTGAAAGGAAGGTGCTATTTCTTTGCTGCTGTATTTTATCTCACTGCCTTTTCTTGTTAGTTTCCATTTTTATATGTAGTTTTCTGTGTAGGTCTAGAAAAGAAGACAAGAAGCATAGTCAAGGAATCCTGTATGTACTTAATTATCTTTAAGAGTACATGTTTCTGATCACTTTCTTAAGGTGGTATTCACTAGCTTTCTATTGCAAAGCTACTATTTTTCCTTTTGTAATTAATAAGTTTTATAGGGAGATACTTTGAAACTATATAAATGTTCTGTTCATCATCAAACTTTTACTCACTAACTTAGTATCCATTGATAATTCTTTTCTGGATCAATTATTACTGGGATGTTTGCAAAAGTGACGACTTTCGTATGTCTCATATGATTCATTAAAAAGGACAAAACATCACATATGTAGTGTTCCTACTAAAAATGCATAACTTGAATCTAATCATGAAAAAAAATCAGACAAGCCAAAATTGAGGCTATTGTATATAAGAAATGGCTTGTAATCTTAAAAACATCAATATCATGAAAGAAAAAGAAAGACTGAGGAACCATAACAGATCAAAGGAGTCCAAAAAGATATGACAATTAAATGCAGTGTAATTTTGGATTGGATACTGAACCAGAAAAATTTGCTATAATGGACACTATTAGGACAATTGGTGAAATTGGGATAGTGACTGTAGATTAGATAATAATATTTTATCAGTGTTAAATTTCATAAATATGCTTATTTCATGTGGTTATGTGAAAATATCATTGTTTATGAAATGCATACTGAATATTAAGGAGTAATAGGCGGTGGTGTAGGCAACTTCCTATTAAATGGTTCAGAAAAAGTAGTATGCATATATTTAATTAAAGGAAGAATATGACAGGTAAGCAAAATGTTAACAATGGGTAAATCTAGATAAAGTATCCACAGGAATTCTTTGTACTACTCTTACACATTTTCTTTTAAGTTTGAAATTATTAAAATGAAGTTAAACTGTTGCTCTGCATAAAAAAATTATATGATTTTATGATTATGGATACTTACTGCTATTTTGAAACACGGCACAGCATTCTTAAATACTGTACTAGAAGTTTGTTCTTTTGGTTTGTATTGCTTAACTGCAAAAGACTTCTCTATATATGTACTCTCCAACTGCAAAGAAGCCCCTACTTATAATAACAAAATAGGTAAGGATGTATAGTAAGGGACAATATAAATAGTGACACAATCAGGACTTTGAGAACCTGGAGCATCAGTCATCACAATTCATGATTCAAGAGCATCTCTAGAACTCCAACTATCTGTCTCTTAGCAACGTGTGGTCATTGATCTCTTGCCTGAAGACTGTGCTATTGCTCTTCGGGGGACTTAGCTTTTCTCTGTCTCTGATTCCGTCTATCACATCTGTTTCTCCTTGTGTGTCTTGCATTCAAAGTTTGTCAAAGGAGGGTTTCATTGGGTTATTTAGGTCCTGTCTAATATTGAGCACTGCAATTGGGCAGAATTTTCTCACCAGTCCATCTCATAGGCAGCTGGACTCCCTTATGTTGAGCTCAGGATCCCAATTTGATACACATTAGGATCAACCAAACTAAAGTCTTTTGACAGCCTCAACAGCAGAGATGGTATTCTACATTACAGCATGACTCATGGTCCAATGAGCTGTGGTCAGTGTACCATATTCATAGAACACAAGCAAAAGGAACCTATGAGAAAGGAACCACCGATGGTCAGCTTCTTCAACGGAGATATTCCCTTTTCTCTCAGGAGTATTACACACGGGAAATAAAGATTGACTAGTGCCCATCTGACTAAATCTTTATATCCCCCATATTAAAAAAAAGGCAAATGTGCTTTCTTTATCTATGCCATAGGACAGGTATCAAGAAAACACTGTCATTTGTGCCATGAAGCACATAAAGTTTGAAGTCCAGGAGATGGGCTACCGTTCCTATCCAATCACTTACTGGCTACATCGCTTTGGAAAATTAACTTGCCTGAACCTTGATTTCCTCATTGGTAAAATAAAAATGACAGTAATAGCTTGTTGAATGGTTATATCACCCTTTGAGAAGGTTGCTATGGGGATTAATAAGCTGATATGTATAAAGCATTTAGCATAGTGTTTGGCACATAATAAGAGATCAGTAAATGATAATGGCTATTACTGTTATAAAATATGCTTTAGAGTTACTACATATCTGCAACTAAGGGTAGTATATAAAACTCTTTACAGTAATTTGTTGGTACGAGGAACGCCCCTGTCTTTTCAATTTCTCTGCTTTCTGATTTCATATGTGTGTGTATATATACATATATATATATATATATACACACATATATACATACATATATATACATAATTTTGAAGTAGTTTGACTCACTCGAATTTGCAGTTAGTTCTCCTGTATCTTTCACCCAATGATAATATCTTATGTAATTGTAGTATATTGTCTAAACCATGAGATTGACATTGTAAGACGCTCTGAATAGACTTTATACAGATTTCACTAGTGGATTTGTTTATCTCATTTCTTCCAATTCTCTCTCACACCTAAAGGCACATAGGGCAAAGGAATTTTGTCTTGGAATAGCATGATGAAGAACATTATTACGTCAGGGCACACATCACTACAGCTTGTTAATTTACATCGCACTTGAATATAATGATCCTCTAAAGTTTGACAACTCTGCCTCCAAAAGCACAGGGGCCAGGCACCGTAGAGTCCACTGGGCAGGATACTGAGAGCCACACACTGGCTTCCCAGTCCTTGTGGATTGATGGGCACAACCTCCACCCAGCCCTAGCACTCTGCTCTGCGTCCTGTACCAGGATTCCACTAAAGCAGGTTCAGTGAAGAAAGGCCTTTAGCTTTGGGAAGTGTCTAGGGAAAGAAAGGATGCAGTTTGTTCCTCTTCACAGGGGATTCATTTCATGCTACAGTGCCTTGCGATGCCTGATTCGTGTCGCACCTGGGAAGACCCATTATTACCAGTCATTGTGTGTTGACATTCATAAAATATCTAAGTAGTCAAAATTATTCCAGACTTAAGTAGGTCCAACGGCTGAGTCTGGAAATTCCCGTAGATCCTTGTCAGTGAGAATACCACGTGGTAACTATTGTTTCTCAGGAGCAATATCTGAATTTAAAGAAGTCGTATTACAACACAGCTGTGACATTACAGAAACCATCATAACTCTTATTGCCACTGAAGGAAGACTGGCAATTTAAAGGAGTTAATACAGCTTATGTGTGTGTTGATATTTTGGGTATTAAGTAGCATCAACCATGATGCTTTATTTTTACAAATCTTAATGTGTCGTGGGTTTTGTCAGTTATCAATCTGCATTTTTGTTAAATCATGGGTGTGGGGATTGGCAGCGAGTGTCGCTGGAATTGCCACACTGGCATGCAGATTGTTTCGGAGCTGAAAAACAGTAAAGCCCAATAAACTCAGGAAAAGTTTTTTGAACCTCCCCCTTTCCTGCCTAAAGAGATTCAGATAGAAAAACCTGCTTCAGGAAGGGAACCTTAGCATATTCACTTTAGCATATATGGAACCAAGGGAAGATCAAGCAAAAATCTGTTCCCCCAGATTCTCCTTTGTCCCCTTATTTCTGGATGACCCTGCAAGAATTTGTTTTCCAAATGTTTGCTCTTTTTCATCTACCTGTGAATTGCCCACCTCCCCCTCCTTAGTCCAAATGACAGATATACCTTGGTTTGCCTGACTATCTTTGAAATTTTCGTGCTTATGTGAATTCCCTGTGTGCTCATATTAAAATTTGATTTTCTCCTGTTAAGTATGTCATTTGAATTACTTGACCAGCCCGAAGAACTAAAGAGGTAAGGGGAAATTTCCCTGGTCTATAAGGAAAAAGTTTCCCTGGTCTCGACATGGGTAAACTCAAAGCATTGTGTTGGTAATCTCTAATGAAATCAAACTATTTTTCCCCCCAAATTTATAAATTTCTTGCAGGTTCAGATATTTATCTTTGGAGTCATGATGTAAACCTGTAGTAGATCCTTGAAGCTTTTCTGCAGATACTTTGGTTGTGTTTTGTTTCATGATTTTTATTTTTAAACAATTATGGCCTCACAGGAAGTTTAAAAAATATTGCAAAAAAGCCTGGGTACTCCTTACCCAGCTTCTCCCAATGGCAATTACTTCCATAACAATCAATGTAATATCAAAAGCAAGAAACTGATGCTGGTATAATACAATATAAAACTGAATAGTAGTCAACTTTCTCCAGTTTTTGCATGCATCCATTAGCACTCACACGTGCGTGTGCATGGGTGTGTGTATGTGTTTGTATATATTTTTATTCTAGTATTCATGCAACCACCACCACAATCATGACACATAACTGTTCCATTAAGCAGCACCGTTGTGCTACCCTTCCCCTGACAGTTCCATCCTCGGGTTTGATCACAGTGTCTTATTTACTGTTCCCACTCTCTTAGACTGAGCTAAATGTTTTCTTCCCCAGAAAACTTCAAGTTGCAAATGTGGCTTGAAAGTTCCTGCTTGTTGGAGTTAGCGTAGTCTTTGACTTATATCTGCTGACCACATAGTTTCTACCTGGCATAATACTTAACTCAAAATTTTTTATTTCTCACTGCTTTTGGTTAATAATGCAACGAGGTAGAGATTCTTACCTTTTAAAGAGTAGATACTAAGTAATTTCCTCTAAAGGAAAAATCTGTCTTTGGAAAAATACATCAGAAGTGCCAGGGGCGGGGGCCGGCCCAGTGGCTCGGTCAGTTAGAGCTCCAAGCTCCTAACTCTGAAGGCTGCCAGTTCGATTCCCACATGGGCCAGTGGGCTCTCAACCACAAGGTTGCCGGTTCAACTCCTCGGGTCCCGCAAGGGATGGTGGGCTCTGCCCCCTGCAACTAGCAATGGCAACTGGACCTGGAGCTGAGCTGCACCCTCCACAACTAAGACTGAAAGGACAACAACTTGAAGCTGAACGGCACCCTCCATAACTAAGATTGAAAGGACAACGACTTGACTTGGAAAAAAGGCCTGGAAATACACACTGTTCCCCAATAAAGTCCTGTTCCCCTTCCCCAATAAAAATCTTAAAATAAATAAATAAATAAAGAAGTACCAGGGGGCAGTAGGTGATCCTCAGAGAGTGAGTGTGACTTGATGCCAGAAGTTCTGAGAAGTGAAGGACTCATCTGTGTGAGGCGAAGGCCGGAGATTGGTGTGTTACATCTCAGAAGGAAAGGGAAGTGGGTGGCACAGGACATTCGTGAGAGTGTGGAAACTTGTAATTCCCTTTAGATTATTCATATTGCTATAGTTCGAACACTTTCTCTCATCTTAGTCAACAATTCTTCAGTAAAGACTGTTAAACTCACATTCATTTGATTTTTCATGTATTCACTTATCCATCCGCTTATTCAACAAATTGTAACAGTACTTTTTTATGTTCATGACAGATTCTATGCTTTGAAGTTGCAGCAGTGAATATGCCTGACTCCAAGATCTCACGTGGCAGAGCCCAGTTTGAGAGAGAGACAATAAACAGATTAATAAGTATGCAAAATGTGGGCTACTGTCAAATATCATGGAGAACAATAAAGCAGGGTATTGAGGTAGGTAGTGAGGAGGGGTGTGGTGTGTTAGATCGGGTAGTCAGCAGAGATCTGAATGAAGTGAGGGCACAATTTGTACAGGTATCGGGAAGAACAGTGTTCCAGGTGGAGGGAAAAGCATGTGTAAAGGTCCTTTGAGGAAGAAGTTGTCTTGGTGTGTTCAATAGAAAGTTGGTCAGAGTGCCTTGAGAAGAGTGAAAAACGGGGAGAGTTTTCAGCAATAATGCACAGGATTGTTCTGGAAAATAAGACAGGGCTGAGTTCCGTGTAGTGAAATGAGTGGAACAGAAGAAATTTCTAGAGCTCAGGGGCCTGAAAGTTGTGCTGGCTCTGATCATATAAGCCATCATCCCCTCACCCTTCTCAGAAACCTTAGTACTACTTTGTACTTCTGAAAACAAAGAATTGGTGGTCTTGGAGACCTTCTCGTCTCATTGTGGAGGCGCAAGGAGGTGCTAACTGACATATGGTTTCCGCTGACATAACTCTCGAGAAATATTCGAATCTTTATCAAAATTTTTATTTTAGGTCATCAGAGCTTTCAAGAAATTACTGTATCACCACGGTGTTCCAGTCATCTTTAATAAGACTCATGCAATTCTGATAATACTAAAACCACTGGGATGCAAACTGCATGAGAGTGGCATCTTGGTCTGTCTTGTTCCATACTTTCCAACCCCTAAAAAATACCTGATGCATAATCAATAAACATTTGCTAAAGGAGTGAAAATACCAATAAATCAATCATTCGATTTTAAAATCCAGACAGTATACCTACCTGCCCTTAAAGAAGTAAATTTGCTTATTTATTTAAAGCTTTAATGGATAATTATGTGTTGGTGATTTTGCTCTAGCCAGGAGGTAATAGTACATAACCCATTTTTTCATCTTGGCTCTCTAAGTAGAATATTTTTATGGAAAAAAAAATATATAATTTGATCATAGAACATCTGTAATAGCCTCCAATATTTTCAAGCAATAAAAGCTTTACTTGGATAGTTAATGTTCTCATCCAGATTTTGTGCCATATTTTATTACTGAGAAGTATCACTTTGAATAGTGTCAATCTAAAGTGAAAATATGCCAGGTTTATTAACACCAACCAGCATTAACAGACTTTTTAAGTAAGTTGCTGATTCTGTCAATAATACAGTTTACTGTTGTTTCTGAAAAGAGTTGTATAAGCATTTCTTTTTTTATTACTTTCATTCCATAACTTTTATTTCTTACAGGTGTGGAGTGGGGCAAAGTTTCAACAGATGTGCAAGAATCTAAGCAAAATTTCGTGATGTATTGTTTTACTGCTGTAAAAATAAAAATGTTTTAATTCGTTCCTCAAACCATAAGTCTTGTGATTGGAAACTTTAAATAGAATATTGAATCAGTTAAAATTTGTTTTTTTAATGTGCAGAATGATAATCTGGAATCCTGGTTCTTGAATAGGTGGTTGATGGCATTTTCAAAATTTGTGTATAATATAGCTTACGATGTGCTAGAAGTTAAAATCACATTTCTCATGCTTTTTTTTTTTTAATACTTGTGAGGATTTCTTCTTCTCTCTCATGCTATAATAAATACTCTTTCTTTGTGCCAAACATATGATACAGAAAATAACTTACATTCGTAAAGACTGAATGAGATGTAATATTCTAGTCTTAATTATATAATTCAGATACCCCATTAAAAAGCAGAACTGGAAGGAATAGTAATTAAAAGTTTCCTATTTTTTAAATGTCGAGGCCATCTAGTCCAAATAAGAATATTTTCCTAAGATATGTTACCATTCACATGGATTAATGTGTCTGTCACTACTTTTTCTATACCAAACCAAAACAAATTGGGTATCAGAAGTATTGTTTTCCTGTACTGAATGATTTGATTCAGACCTTCAAGTCTAAAGTTAGATTTGTTCTAACTCATGTAACCTCAGCAATTGATTTTTCTATTTCTTTCATCAATTATCATGTCATATATCAACTTGGTCTTTTGTACCCAATTCTTGTTTAAAGTGAAAAACACATGCTGCTTTTTAAGGGACTGCTATCTCTTCTAATAAGACACACATTCATATTAATTTCTAATGTATCCAGTCGTAGTTTCTGCCGAGGAGTCAATTTAGCCTTGTGGTAGATGATTGAAAAAATGTTCCCACATTCTCCACCCCGTCCTCTGTCCTTGCTCTTTGCTCTGTGACTTTGCAGCTCCTTTCATCAAGAGGTAGATTCTATTTCCCCATCCTTTGAAGCTGGGCTGAACTTGTGACTTGTTTTGGTCAATAAAACACAGAAAATTTGATAATGTGTGAGTTCTGAGACTGAATTTTGTGGACTTCTGTTTTCTTTCAGAACCCTCAGAGTGTGAACAGTAGCCTGCTGGAGGATGAACGACCACTTGGAGCAAGCAGAGTCCTCCCGCTCATGTACATCCTAGACCTGCCCACCTGCCATCTAAGCACAGATGCATGAGCAAGCTCATTCGAGATCCGCTGAACCTGGAGCACGTCACCAGAACCATCCAGCCAACCCATAGACTGGTGAGCAATATCAATGTTTATTCATATATGCTACTGAGGTTTGGTGGTTGCACAGTGTTATTGTGGCAATAAGTGACTAATAGAACCCTTAATGGTATTTGTTATTTTTGTTTGGTTGGCTACAAAGATTCTTGGAGGGTAATGCGAATTAAGCCACTGGTAGTGAATTCTATGTGCCTTACATAATTTCTAGCCCATTATAGGGGTTCCAGAAATAGTTGTGTCCTGAAGGTACAAAGAAGTAAATTAATACACTGAACACACCATGTTGGCGTTATGTAGGAGTCATTTCTTTGGCTAAAGAAGTTCGCACTTCTACAAATCTTCAACATTAGGAATAATTTTTCCTGCAAGTCTCCCAGGAAGGCTTCATGTTAAACTTACGTGGAGGGCCAAAGTGGAGAGTGTTGCCCCCATTCCCACATCCTCAGAGCTTCAGGCAGGGCTCAAGTTGGTGCCCCCAGACTTGTGGCTGCTCTGTTTTGTCCTGTCTGTTGGTCTCCGTGGTTCCCATGAGTGTCCTGGGTGGATGCCCCCTCCAGTCTCGTGACCATCTGCCCTTCCTTGCCTGTGCATGTCTTGATCCTCTTCATTCCAGGAGTCCCTCGTGGTGTCTGCACTGCAGTCTCTGCCCCACTACACCTCTCATTTGGATCTGGGTTTAAACCCTGGCTCTGTCGGGATCACTGGCAATGGTTCCATACTTTCTGGGATCTGCTAATTTCTGCTAAGACAGGTCTCTTTCTTGACACGCCTCTCACCCTACCTCCCTGCTTTACATTCATTGTCTCAATTTATCCTCAAAATAGCTCTCCAAAAAAGGTGTTATTATCTAAACTGAAAGCACAAGTTCAGAGAGGTATTTTCACTTGTCTTGGTCACACTGGTGGAGGAGTGGAAGCTAGTCTGTTCCCATAGCCTGTGCCCTAAATCTTTGTACTCTCATCCACACTCTGCTACTCCCTTATTTGCTACCAATATGCAGTGTGGCCATGACCAAGCCATTCAACTACTGCGGGTTTTGGTCTCCTTGTTTTTAATTTGAAGGAATTGGTTTAGAATGGTCCATAATGGCTTATCTAATTTCCACCATGGTTTTTCTTTGATTCTTGAGTTATTCAGAAATGTATTTTCCATCTTGCAAATATGTTGGTTAAATTTTAGATTGAAAAATGTTTTCTTTTGATTTCTTTTGCATTGTGATCTGTATGGGAACTGGTATCAAAAAATTCTAAGGCTTGGTTTATAGACTAGCATATAATGAATTTTCTGTCTGAGATGTGTGCTTTTTTTATAATTTGGTTTACGATGCTATGTATGCTTATTAGCACAATTAACTATGAGCTCTGATTGCAGCCATCATGTGGGATGTGGTATCTTTGCTCTAGCAGATGTAAAGGGTCTCAGACACAGGACATGTGGGCATTGATTTTGGCTGTCTGGTCTATCCCGATAAAGAATGGAGATCAGAAACAGTCACAGTCATATAGGACAGTCAACAGTATATACACTTACAGTTTGCCTCCAGCCGGCAGCTCCTTGAGAGTAGGCCTCAGCTACAGAGAGCTGACATGACTGAGGTCACACTCTTGCTGGGGCATCCTGCATCTGGTGACTGATCATGGCGGCAGTACACAGACCCAACCATTCCAGCTCAACACAGGACAGTGCGGACAGCATGAGTGCCACACCAGATTGGGGAGGCTGTGTCAGACCTGCTTCCCAGTTGGACCTCTCTCTCTCTCTCTCTCTCTCTCTCTCTCTCTCTCTCTCTCTCTCTCTCTCTCCCTCCCTCCCTCCCTCCCTCCCTCCCTCCCTCCCTCCCTCTCCCTCCCTCTCTCCCTCTCCCTCTCCCTCTCCCTCTCCCTCTCCCTCTCCCTCTCCCTCTCCCTCTCCCTCTCCCTCCCTCCCTTCCTCCCTCCCTCCCTCCCTCTCTCTCTCTCCTCTCTCTCTCTCTCTCCCCCCAATCCTGTTTCCTCCCCGTTTCTTTCACTGATCATGACTTTAATAAATATCCATTACCCCAAACTCTATCTTCACGTCTGCACTTCTAGCGAATCCCCACAAGTGCTATGCAAGAATACAAATTCAGATGTGGCACAATTGGAAAGTGGCTCACACATCCACAGTACTTTCAACGGGTCAACTGTTCAGGCTCACCCTAGTCATACAATTAATATTCCGGTAAGGTGACTATGTTTTACACTGTGGAATGTTTTTAGATTCTATCTATAGTGTTATGGTGGGTTTTCGTCTTGTTGTGTTGTTTTTATTTTACAGTGTCAATCAATATTTTAACCTTCCTTTCAATTTTCATCAAAAACAAAAGTTTTTTCCTGTTTCCTCAATCTCTCTACCAACAGCTAGGATCAGTTGCAGCTAGGCCAACTGCCTTTGGGGAAGAAAGAATAGTTGCCTCTCTTTTCTTTTTCCCCTTTTCAACTGGCTAACTGGAGCTTCAAACCTCCTCCAGGATCAAAGCACAGAAAGGGCCATTCCCAAAGCAAACATTGCCCTCTGTTCCAACCATTGGAGGGTGTGCAGTCATCTCCGAGATGCTAAGACTAGAATATTTATCATATCTGAGTATTCCAATTGAATTCCTAACTTAACAGCTGGTCTTGTAGAGCTACTTTCGCTTTTTACGCTTTGTGTCTGTCTGCTCTATCTTTTTACAGTCTTTTATTTTCATTTATTCTGTGTCTTTATCTGCTTGGAATGCCTCTTGTGAAAAGTGTATAGGTGGATATTTTTAAATTCAGTCTGTCAGTGTAGGTTTCAAAATTGGCCCGCTTTCCAGATGATTCTTATGCCAGCGTGCGTGAGTAGTAGCAGGACTCGAGACCTTTCCTGGAACAGTCACAGGGCTGGCAGAGGTTGCTGATGACAGCCTCAAACTCATCTTTCTTTTCTTCTTCATGAATCTCAGTCTGCCCTCCTAATCAACCTATGTCCTCAGCCTCTTTATTGGCTTGTCTCAAAATTCAGGGAATGGTGTGCTTGGTGCGTTTATATGGAGGCATCAAATAAGTGTTCACCTTCGCATAAGAAAATTGCATTCTAGTGGACAATACAACTTTTATTTGGTTTTAAGCTAGAAGAGAAAACACCTAAGTATTGACTGGGCAAATTTTTTGGAGGTCTCCCAGAAGCCTATAGAAAAATATTACTCCAAAAATCTGCCCAGGCAAGAAAAGCTAACTTTTGATATGTTTCTCCATTAGGAATTCCTACAAGGAATAGACAAGTTTTTAATGTATTGTGACCACAAAGATGTAGTAAAATTAAAATGTTAAAGTGAAAGAAATAAAATAGACTTTGGGATTGGGAGGTTTTGTTCTCTATGTTGGAAAACAAGGCTACTCTATCAATTGAAAAGCTTTTAAATGCAAGTAAAAGATCCCCCCAAGTAATAGTGGCTTAAGCCCTATAACATGTAGTTATTTCACATAACAAGGAATCTAGAGGTTGCAGTTTTGGAGCAGCAGTTCAGAAATGTCTTTAAAGTCCTTCTATTTTACCATCAGAATTTTGTTTTGTTGGCACTTATGCCTCATGGTCACAGGACAGCTGCTATAGCTCCAGCCATCATGGCTACATTCACAGGAAGGATATAGTAAGCTGGTCAGAGAGGCAAAAAAGAACCCATTGCAGGGGTATTTCTCTTTTTATTAGAGAAAAAAAATACATCTGAAGAACCCATTCCCTCCCTAGCACCCTTCGCCTTAGATCTTATTGTAGAAAACAGATTTAACTTTTAAAAAGAAAACATCCTGTTTTGTGAATAGTGTTTTATAGGGAGATACTTTGCCAGTAATTAATATTCACAGGTAGGATGTGAATGGCACCTGGGACTCACCTGACTCAAGGCACTTGCTACTGAGCAGAGTACTCTGGCAGACCCCGTATATGACATGGGCATGGATAGACAAGTATAACAATTACAGGACCAATGACTTGATTACAATCAGCAAGAGGACTCGGGAAGCCACTCTGGGATATGTGAAAGAAAATGTTTGCCTGTTTTTAAAGAGTTTAGAGCTCAGTAAAGTTAGGTACTTCTCCTCTTCGTAGTTCATTCTTCCCTTGTAAATGAAGGGAGAGGTCTTTGTCAACTGACTTTCAAGTGAGCACAGAATTCTGACATAATCTTTCTATTTCTCCCAAATCTCAGAATAAGGATAACATTCAGAGCCCTTGCTTGACGGAGGTCCCTCTCTCAGCTCTGTTACTTGGGTACACCTTCAGAATCCTTCTCAACACAAGGATTTAGGCAGTAATTACTAATAGATTAGAGTTGGCACTCAGGGTGACACCTGGCTTTTTGTGCTAATGGTGGTTTTGTAGCTTTAGAAAAAAGCATAGAATTAGTCGTGATAGACAACAATGCACTTTTTACTTCATTCATGCATTCATTTATTGAAAACTAATCAGTCTCTTACCATGTGTCAGGCACTTTGTTAGGCCTGAATATATTAAATAAATTAATAATGTAAGAATGGAACAGAAATAAAATTTACGTTTTAGACTCAACACCACTGCAACCTTTAGTAAATGAGACATTGCTAATGCATCTTAGTTGTCAGTTTTTATTTGATAGCCTCCTGATTCAGAATGCTAAGCTGTCTGTAGTCATTTTCCAATGAAGCCCTTTTGGAAAGAACCTAGAGCGGAACAAGGAATCCTGAAGCATTCAAATATTTCCTGTGTCTCCTTCAAAACAAAGGAAAACCAAACACAGCACCATATGCCAGAAACCAGCCTGTAGAAGGAGACAGGATCATCTAAGGGTATCTGTAGCCTCCCTAAACAACAAACCTAATGACTCCTGGTTGAGTCTAACAGCGTCTGAAGATGAAACAGTTGGGATGTGACAGTTTCGCATCAGTGGTTTGGGGCAGTAGCAGAAATGCGGGCATGGATGGTGCACTATGGAGAAGCTTGTCTGCTTTTTAACTTTATCCCATGCTACTGCCATCGTAATGCTGTGGTTTTCTTTGACAGTCCCAGGGAAAATGTAAGCAGAACTGACCTCTCATCAGCAGCTCTGTAACCGTGGGGCTCGTGCAGGCAGATTGGCATCTGCAGGCACATCTTTAGCAAGTTGGCAGCCTCTGTGCCCTTTGCAGGTTGCAATCAAACCTGCCTTCTACAGCAGCCTCTTTCTGGTTGATTAACTTTAATGTAATTTTAATTAAAAACCACAGTGTCAAAGGGTTTAGCTACTCGAGAAATGAGCACAGACTGTGGCCCAGTGGCAGCAGTCACTTGGAAAATGGAAATGTGTCTTGACAATGTTGTGCAGGGGCCAGATAAACAGGGCTGCTGCAGTGCTTCACTCACACACAGGAAACAGTCAAGGGAACCTCAGAACCAAGGGGCCGGCTGGTACAGCAAGGGGCTCTAATGTATGAGTTTCAGGTGCCATCAACATTTTTTAGAGCTTATTCAGTGCTGGCACAAAATACTCTCTACAATGGCTGGCTGTGACCATTCTGTTGCCCTCTTGGCACTTTAGCTTCTAAATCAACACCCAAATCTGGGTTAAATGTAAATCAAATTTCAGACTGGAAAATATAGCCAAGACTTACTGTATTATTCAACTGTAGAAATTCTCCTTTTTTCCACTGTATGTGCTCTATAGAAGACCAGGGATTTTATATATTAGAAATAAACTTCTCTTTCAAGGAAATGCTTCCTCGGAGATATGATTCCTTGACTTCTTTACAAATAGTGCCAAAGAGCTAAAACTGAATGATTTCTTCCAAAAAAAAAAAAGAAAAAGAAAAAGAAAAAAGATTGCTGCATTATTTGAATTGGGAAAAATGAGAGGAAATAATCTTGGCAAATATGTTGGTCATGCCAGGTTTGGAAAATAGATTTTACCCACTTGATCTTTTTGTGCATTAAAATCCCGGCATTTTTACATTTCGAGTTAGCCTGAGGATATTATCTTTTTCATGGATGCTAAATCATGTCCAAAACAGAAGACTGAAATGTGGTCTTGTGTGGGAGAAGCATTTTATGAATGCCTCTGTTCCATGCTGAAATGCCCTTTATTCTTCCTCAGTGTAGCTAGTTTTTCAGGGCACAACTCTCAGGAGAACACCTAGTGACGTCAATTCTTCAGAGGAGAATTTCCTCCACCAGGTTTGTGGGATGCTGTGGCTGCTTTGCTGACAGATGGGGCCGGTACAGGTGGGCCCAGAGCCATCTGAACAGAAGGGGCCCCCGGACTCTGACAGAGAGGATAGACAGAACTGTGGGGGAGAGTTTAGGGCAGTGGACAGGGAGGGGAGAGAGGAGGTAGAGAGGATTTCTACCCCGAATCCAGCAGAGAGGAAGAAAAGCAAAAACAAGCAGATGGGTGGACAGGGAGAGGTGATTTGAATTGTATAACTTGCTTAAGAGACTAATAAAAAACAATCTCTGGGGACAGGGCTTCACTGCAGGCAATCTTGGAAAATTAGAAATGTATCTAAGATTGCCAAAGCAAAGAAAATCACAAGGAAAATAAATATGAAATGAAGGTATAAAACTGAATTGTATGTCAGCTTGTGGGATGAATCCTGGGCAGGCCGCTGCGTGTACCCGGCTAGAACCATTCACTGGCTATTTCTGATGGTAAAGAGCCACTATTATGGCTCTCATCGTAATTGCTTTCTCTATGAAAAGACAAAATAGAATTTTGACTGTCAGTTCAGCAGATGACATAACTGATCAAAATGGACTTCTGACTACCCTGTACATTTATAAAATTCCTGTGATGACAATGAAAAAAAACACCTTCCAGAGTAGGATCTGAATTAGTTAAACCAGAATATTCCAAAAATATCTTCCCTAGCATGTATTTTTTTTCAGTATATTTATATGTGTGTTTTGGAAAAATGGTCTATGGTGAAATGAATGTGGGGAGGTCTAGGTTACACATCCAATAGATTTTTTATTGTAGGACTTTTATTGTAGGCCTTTTATTGTAGGGCCTTCTTGTGCTCTCTTACTCATGAAGCTTCTCTTCAATCTTGGTCAGGGAGCCCTTTTTGAAAAACATTTCTTGGGGCTACTTTACAAAGTATGCACCTTACTTGGGAAACAGACTTAGGCTCTCTTGAACAGGCAGAGGCACACACGGGGCTCTGTCCTTTTCAAGGAAATGATCTGTGTGGGTACATTTGCAATGGCCAAGAATCTATATTTGCATTGCAACCTATGTTCTTCAGTAGGCTGGCACCGACCATTCAGCTGAGGAGTCATATCTACTAAAATAAAGCACAACATCAAAAACATTCTATTTACAGGTGACCACATCAGTGGTGTTGGGTTTTTTTGTTTGTTTGTTTTACTATCTATTTTGCAGTAGATATTTTGAATTAAAGAGTTTATACTTGGTCAGAAGTGATAAAAAATTTTAAAAAAGAATGTCTAAAAATTATGGCATAAGCACTGATTGGAATGGATTCTGGCCATATACACAGCTGTACCTGTGTTTTCTCCCTGAATGCCAAGCTGGCTCCTTTTTGTCTCTGTTTACAATTTATAATGTCCTCATTTACAATGCACAACAAATAGACATTAAGCTCCATGAGAACAGACAAGTATATTTTTGCTCACTCTTGTGTCCCCAACACTTATCATGTAGTCTGAACTCAACAAATATTATTAGAACTAATGAATTACCCCTCCGGCTAATGTTGGATACTAATTATGAAATATCAGAAAGCATGAGAAGCTTGCACCAAGCAATGTTGAAAATAACTTTACCAGACATCATCAGCTAAGATGGTGTTTTCTTTTGTTAACCATAATTTTGAGCACCAGTTCTATATAAGTCACTCTGCTATGAACTCTGGAAGATTTAAAAAAAAAAAATGCAACAAGAGAAAGACCCTTTAGGGAACAGATCATTTGGTGGGTTGTGACTTTAACACAAGAAGAATTAAACTAAATTGGTGGGTGGGAATAGAGGGAGTTAGAATTGGGAATTGTGGGGTGAAGACAGAATTAGCTACACTCAAGCTTCCAAATGGGGAAAACGCACAACACTGCAATTCTATTTCATCCAAATGACCAATGGTGGATTGATCTTGGCTGGGGACAGCAAAGCAAGCTAGGGGAAGAAGGGGAGGCGCATTTGATGCTCAGTTCCTCCATGTGAATAGACAGAGCCCAGGTCTTGGGAGATGGCCTAAGAAATACAACAGGGACTCAGCAATTTTCCTGCTGGGTTACAATAACTGTCACCTTGAAGCCAGTGGTTTTATCCCCGTCCCAGAGGTCCCACTGTAGTGCTGAACACCTTTCTATACTTAGTAAGCAGTAATAACATTCATTTCCATTATTGAACATCTTACTTTGTGCCAAGCGCTGCTTGGATTGTTTTGTATGTTAATGTGGCTGTCTACCCACTAACTTCAAATCTCCTGGATGAAATTAGGGTGTTATTCACCTCTGAATCTTAGAAAAAAATGAGAAGTAAATTAAGACCTATGAGGATTTTACCACACAAACGCTAGTTTCATCTCTACTCTTGCGTAAAATTTTAGTTTCATAAGCAGTTCAATTTTGTACATCCAAAATAACCTGACCCTCAGTCTCTATTGAATTATAAACTTCATGAGGATAGAGAAATGTTTGTCTTTTCTATTCCCTTATCTCTACATCTTCCTTGCCCTGGAACATCATAGGTACTCAATAATTATAGTGTTGATTAGTATTGTATTTTTTTTCCTTTTAAGATGAGATCTGATATTGGTAATACTTGAGGTAGAACATGGCAATGATTACTAAAATAAAGTCTTGTTTTGCCAGATAAATTTGATTGCCAATCTGATAATGTGTGAATGTTGAACAAAATCCATCCTGGAACTTCCCTGATACTCAATGAATCTAGAAAGCAGAAATGAGGAGCTTAATTCTAATGATATTTGTCATCAGCCAATGAAACAGATGGGCAAAAACCAGATTTGGGGGGGGAATGATTATTTCTGTAAAGTTTGGGGTTCAGCATTCCAAAATCTTATTATATATCCATTAACCCTCTATGTACTGAGAAAGTTTGAATTAGAAGGGTGAAAGGTGGCCTACTATTACTTTGAGCCAAGGATTCTATGCAAGACATTTTTACTTCCATGATGTAATTTAATCAGCATAACTCATCAGAACAGGTATTATTACCTATTCCCCATCTTACAGATCGGGAAATTAAGGCTCAGAGAGGCAAGCAACTAGCCTAACTCCTAAGTATAACCTAGTCAGTGATAAGATCAGCATAGCCATTTCCTTACAAGGGTACCTTTTTGTTCTCTCTACAATTCTATACCTCATGTGTAATTCTAATATTGTATATTGTACACTATACATAATTATTTATGTACATGCTTCTCTGATAGACCATGACTGTTTCTAGAGGAGGAACTGAGTCACACTCAACATTGCATTCCTTAGCTTCTAGCATGGCTTTTTTTTTTTTTTTTCCATAGAGTAAAGCAGTGCTTCGCAAACGTGAGCATGCCTTGGAATCATTACAAGGGCATGTTCAAGTTCAGATTTTGAAAACTTTGCTATAGTAGCTCTGGAATGAGACTTGTGATTTTGAATT
The DNA here is from genome assembly GCF_004115265.2 of Rhinolophus ferrumequinum. NCBI lineage: Eukaryota > Metazoa > Chordata > Mammalia > Chiroptera > Rhinolophidae > Rhinolophus > Rhinolophus ferrumequinum. The sequence continues at coordinate 21,688,333 of NC_046300.1, forward strand.
TCTAACAAGTTTCTAGGTAATGCTTCTGCTGCTGGTCAAGGACTACTCTTTGATTTAAAGCACTCAATAAATATCTATTCATTTTAATTACTTTGAGTCTATTATACAGATTGGGGAAAATGGAAGTTTAAACATTTAGCAGCACTTTGTAGGCATTAACATTCTCCTTGGTTATGACATTGTACCAACCAGAGCTAGCAAAAAATGGCATTTGTAAAATTTAAAGATCTCAAGTTAAAATGTAAAGTAGTATGATAGGAAGGAATGTTACCATGGACTTTACCCTCTCCCTATTCATAAGTCTACAGAGGAGATCGTATTTGAAGCAGATGTCTTTGTTTTACAGAATGGGATGTTGGATGTGTCATGAAAGGAGAGGCATAGGGAAAGCTGCACATACTTATGTAAGACAAGAATGATAAGAGAATCCAGAGAGGATGATTGGTGTTGGGATTGGGGGCAGTGATGGTGGAAACAGGCCATGTAGATGAAGGGGAAATGGCAAAGAAGGGTACCAAAAGGCTGTACATAGAGAAAGAATAGAAAAGGGAACTATAGCAGATGAATCTAGGAAGGGAGAAATTTTGAGGAAAAGAAAGATATTTTAAGAAAATTTTGTTGTTTATGAGATATAGCTCCTTTCTCTTTTCTCCACAAAACTATAGGTAAAAATTCCCATTGTGAATTTCACTTCTAGAATTGCAATGGGAGGACTTCTGTAGGTCTGCTCATCAGAAAAATTAGCATAACTGGTGAACATTATATTTGAAAAAGAAACAACTTAAAGTGTGTGGAGATCTTACTAAGTTCATATAATAAATGAAGAAATATTTATTCAAGAAAATCTAAAACTAAGTAAGAAAAGCATGATTCTATGGAACTTGAGCCATGACCTACTCTGTTCCAAGTTCTCTCACCCAAGATCAGTTTTAAGAAAGTTCCACTCTGGGTGTGACCAAGAAAACAGAGCACCTTCTCTCCTCATCTCTTTATTAAAAGGTACAGTATCTTATCAGGAAGGGATGGTTACCAGCCTTTCTCATCTCTTACAACTCTAAATTTTAGAGGTTACATTCTTGGTGAGTGTAGCCAATAAATCAGAGTTTTACTTCCTCTACACAATCCCTATTTACAGGATAGCAATTCTATCCCCGGTGTGGCAAGCCAGGAATTCTGGGGCCCTGATTACCCTCACCCCAGGTTGCTAGTCTAATAGAAGTTTTCAGCCAGGAAGGCAAACTGAGAAGACCAGAGGTTATAGCTCTTGCCCAGTGCCCAGAGCAATGGTCCAGATATTTTTCCCAGGTGGAGAGGCATTTATTAGAATTGAGACCTCTGAAGCTCTCAAAAGGAACTCACTCTATATGAAACAGAGTTTGGGCGAAGCTTAAGCCTAAGAGTACTCTCAAAACATTGGAGATTTGGTTGATCAATAATTAAAAGGGGGCAGATAATTCTATGAGAACAAGCTAAACCATAGGCCAGCAAATTTACTAGAGAGAACCTGAGAAAGAGACATCTAAGAAAGAATATCCCTACTGGGATCAGAACAAACCTCAAAGACTAGCCTCAAAAACTATTCCTGCTTGAACTTAATTGTATCAGACTGTGGATCAATTTATACTCCAGAGCATTGTTGAAAACAACAGACAAATCAGCCAGCAATTAATGTTGCCTAACAGCTGGGTGTGATACCACAGGCAGACAGCTTAGCAGAAAGATCACGCAAAGATAAATTCAAAGTGAGCCCTGCCAAAACTAGTCACTCCAGGTTGACTGTGCACATTTTCAAGACTGCACCCTCTGAGAAGTGACAACAGAGATTACACATTGCATGGGGAAATAGACCTTATTAAAATGGTGTAGCCAAGTCATTTAAAAAGCAAAACAGCAAGCAATAACAAAAAGAAGCCCTGGAAAATGGGAAGGGGAATCAATACTCAGAATTGCTACAATAAAATTTCAGTGTTCAACAACAACAACAACAACAATAATAATAATAATAATAAATTACAAGACATACAAAGAAACACAATAGTGTAACCCCTGCAGGAAAAATAACAACCAACAAAAACTGACTGTGAGAGGGCTCAGATTTCAGGTTTAACACTTCAAAGAACCATTATAAATGTGTTCAAAGAACTACAAGAAAGTATACCTAAAGAAGTAAAAGAAGCTATAATGACAATGTCTTATCAAATAGAGAATATCAATAAAGAGATAGAAATTAGAAAAGGAATAATCCAAGTGGAAATTCTGGAGTCAAAAATTATAATAACCAAAATGAAAAATTTGCGAGAATGGTTCAACAGTAGTTTTGAGCCAGAGGAAAATAGAATTACTGAACTTGAAGATAGATTGATAGAGGTTATGAAATCTAAAGAACTGAGAGAAAAAGGAGGAAGAAAAATGAACAGTGTCTCAGAGAAATGTGGAATGTCATTAAGAGTATCGACATGTCACAATAGCAGTACCAAAGAAGAGAGGAAAAAAAAGCAGAAAAAAAACTTGAAGAAATAACAACTGAAACTTTCCCAAATTTGCTGCAAATGATTAATATACACATCTAAGAAGCTCCACAAACAACAAAGTAGGTGTGAAGAGATTTACACCAGGACACATAATAGTAAAAATGCTGAAAGATAAAGACAAAGTCTTGGAAGTAACAAGAGAAAATCAAATAATTAGATATAATGGAACCTAAATAAAAAAACAGCTGATTTATCATCAAATACAAAACAAGCAATAGAAGTCAGGAGTCAGTGGGATGGTATATTCAAAGTGCTGAAAGAAAAACCTGTCAATCAAAATTCTTACATTCAGCAAAACTATCTTTCAAAAATGAAGATGAAATAGAAACATTGCCAGACACACAAAAACTAATAGTTTATTGCTTGCCAACTTGTCTTACAAGAAATACTAAAGGAAGTTTTTCTGGCTGAAATCAAGTGATTCTGGACAGTAATTCATGTCCATTAAAGAAAAAAAGCAAAATAGTAAATATAATTTTAAAAGATATTATGAATGCATAGTTTCCCTTTTTTAGTCTCTGAACTAATTTTAAAAGTAAATTTAATAAAACTGTGTATAGAATAGAAATGTTATATTTGACAATAACATTAAAAAGGAAGAGGTTGGCAACAAGCTGTATTGAAAAAACAACAACAAATGTTACCAGTTGGTAATTTGAATCCACAGAAAAAAGGGAAAAAAAACATGAAATATTTAAAGAGAAAGTATAACAAACTATAAATATATATTTGCTCTCCTTTCTTAGCTTCTTTAGTAGATATAAAATTATATAAATTAATAATTATAACAGTACATTGTTGAGTTTGTAACATATATAGATGTAATATAGATAATGCACTATATATAATGTAATATGTATGTAATGTAATATATATATAATGTAATATATATGCAGATTATGCACACACACACACACACACACACACACATACATACAGAGGATGCCAAAAAAGTGTATACACATTTTAAAAAAGGAAAACTGTATTAAAATTGTAATACTCAATATATACCAGTAACAAAAGATGAATACAAGTCACGTTTGACTTCTGCAATTACAAGAGGTGCTCAAAGTGGTTACCATCAGCATCCAGACACTTCTGATTATGGCGAACTACTGCTTGAGCAATGTTGACCAAAGTGTCCACTTGTATACATTTTTTTGGAACCCCCACTTGTGTGTATGTATACACACACCCACACACACACACAAACCAGTGTGCATTTTGACTTGGCTGTTGACCTTCCAATTCTTAATTTTGGCATTCACCTTGACACTGTTTCTGCTCTCATAGAATTGAGGGCAGCCCCTTATCCCCACCCCCACTGGTGTTCTAGGGTTTTTACTGGGTTCTCAGAGAGTAGCCTGTTGGATAATTTGTAAAGGTTCAGGTAGCCCTTTTTCATCTTAAGTTCTTTGAGTTCCCTGCCCAGAAGTAAACTTCTTCCAGAGGTTGGACTGGATTTTATTTTTCTTTGATACAATGCCCCCAACTGCCGTGATTCAAGCATTGTGATTCTGTTTCAAAATCTTTGTCATTTCTCCCAGGAAGCATAGCAGAACTTCTGATATCCTGTCCTAGAGGTTCAGTGTTTTTAAATGGGCACAACCTCAGGCTTACAAGTCAACTCTACGAGTAAACCTGCTAAATTTATGTTGGTCTGAATTCAAGTGATTTTCCTTCTAGGTTAAAAAAAATAGATTTGTTAGCAAAACTACTTGAAGGGAAGACATGTCTTTTTAGGAGTTATGCTGTTACTCTCTAGTAAAGATGAGTAAATAATTTTAGACTTTGGAAATCAGAGCCACTAGTAGATTTCAAGTTCTAGAGCGTAGGAAATGTTTATGGTTATGGCTCTTATGCTAGCTAGAACTGTGTTTGACACATATCAGTACCCATTAAGTATTAGTTAATTATTTTCAAATCTAACTTCTCCACTTCACACTTTCAATGGTTTCCAAGTTTTATTGATTCTGTCTTGGAAATATTTTGAATCTAAGCTCTTTTTGTCCATCAAAATATTTTAATCCAAGTCCTTGTTCTGGTAATATACTGCTGGATAGCCATCCCACCTTAGAGGCTTAAGCACCAACCATTTTATTACATCTCATTGTGTTATGAATCAGGAATTTGCTCAAGAGTCCACCTGATCATTCTTTCACTCCACTTGGTCATTCAGTGATAGTCACTGACCCAGGATGGCTTTGCTCACATGCCTTGTGGACATGACTTCTCTACTAAGAGTAGTTGGACTTCTTAGATGGCAGCTTAAGGCTCCAAGACACCAATGCAGAATTTGCCAGTCCTCTTAATGGGTAGGCTTGAAATAGGTGTAGTGTCACTTGAGTGATAATCCAAAAGTCAAAGCAGTCAGAGAGATTCAGGGGAGAGGGACAAATCCTCCTACCTGTGCAGCTATCTTTAACCTGTTGTAGTCCTCATTTCTTGCCTCACATCGTACCACAAACTTCCAGTTACAACTTATCACCTGTGCTTCTATGAAGTTATCTTTCTATTGACAAAAAAAAAAAAAAAAAAAAAGCCCTGATTATTTTCTTCCTACACTTGACATTATCAATGGTCTGGCTGTTGCCTCAGTAATTACACTCAGGTTTTGTATCATGACACTGAATACCTTTCCCAATCTGGTGTCAATCTGTATTCCAAATATTTTCCAGTGCTTCTGTGTAAAATCTCTACCAGTCTCAGAATATGTCATGTTCTTTGAGGACTCAAGGCCATGTATACACTTTTTCATCTGCCTGAAATTCTCTCTTTCTCTCTCTTCTGCCTCCTTGACTTTCCCAGGCAGAGATGGTCTTTACAGAACTCTGAATTTCTAGAGAATTCTGTTCATTCACTATAGCTTTTGTCATATTGTATTGCCTTTTATCTGGTTATCTATCTATCTATCTATCATCTATCTATCTATCTATCTATCTATCTATCTATCTATCTATCTATCTATCTATCTATCATCTGTCTTTCTCTCTGAATATATAAGCTTTGAGGACAGAGATCATTTCTTTTTTTTTTTTTTTTTTTTTTTTTTTTTTTTTTTTTTTCTTAAATGTATTTATTTTTTTAAACATAACATGAGGAAGGTGTTAAAACTGGTGTAATTCTACTAACCATTGTCACTCCAATAAATTTAATTTAAAAAATTGTTATAATAGGTCAATAGAATAAGTATTTCAGATTTGGGGAGGAAGGAAGAGGGAGATATTTAGAACCATTTACCAGAATCCCAACTTGATTATAGTGGATTAATGCTGTGCTTTGTGGATGTGGTTAGTCAATGACACCCGCCTGATGGATATTTTTTCTGCACCAAATCCTATTGAGTTATCTGGTCCCCTTGGCTGACAAAGAACCGTTAGGCAAGGAGCACTGGTATCATTCAGGTTGATGTTCTACAAGCAATTGACCAACCTATCAGGTGATGGAGCTATTATAGTCTTGGGGCCCTCACAGACTCGCCAAACATTACAAGCGCTGCCCTTGCTAGTGTGCTGATTAAGAATCACTGAGAATTCCACCTCATCTCCAGCCTTCTTGAACTGCTTTCACATAGTAAAAGAACTTCTTGCTATCTCCTACTTTATAGTTAATGAAGCTGAACTGATCTTTCACACACTCCACTGTGGCCCTCCACAGGGGTGTGATGTTGTAGGCCAAAGTCTGTACATTTTGGCTCAGGACACACAATTGTAACTTGACAGTCTCCCCTTTCTTCAGGCAATCCCATTTATTGACTATTCCAACTACGCCAAATGGATAGACCTCACTTTTCATATGACCCTCCTCCACGATCTCAATCATTCCTTGGTACTCGGTCTGTGTTGGATCAACACTCCTCAAGGGGCGAATGACTTCTAAGTAGATGACAGGATCAGCTTCCTCAGTAATGCCATTCACTAAGTGTGTTTTGTTGACTTTTTCTACACTGACTTTGTTGCTTTTCCCTTTGGACATGCTGTACTTGACCATGGCCCTAATTCCAGGCTATTGACATCACCAGAGAACTCACTGTAATGGAAACAGATTTCCATATCATGATTGTCTGTTTCAATGAATCCAAGGTTATCCTTCAGAGTCGCCACATAACCCAAGAATCTCTTGGAGTTAGAATTATGACCTAAAAGTTGCACACAGTTGCAATCAGCTGTCCAGGCCTCTGTCACTAATTCTAAGTTCAACCTTACAGAGATCATTTCTTATTCAGCTTTCTATCCCTAGTGTTTCAGCACATTGTTTAGCGTATATCTCACAAATATATCTACAAAATGAATAAATAGCAGAAAAATAACCAGAAGAGATGTGGTATCAAAAAGGTCGTGCTCCCAGTATCCTGATATTTTCCACTCTTTTCATGCAGTATTAAAAGTGAACAGAGGAGCCAGGTGTGTTGAAGGACCACATGTACTCCAACTGTCACTAAGCACCTGTCCACACACAGAACATCCATGTTTCTAGACAGAACATGTCATATAATATTTTGCTCCTTGCTTCTTCCATGCCTGTTCAGCTAGTTATTTACTTTAGAATTTCAGCCTTCTAGTACTGATACCACACATATTTTATAAAATGTAGTGAAGATGAAGTGGTGAAGTTAGCTTTGCAAAAGCTCTTGCTATTATCTATGAGAATACAATGGGTGTTGCATAAAATGAGTCCTGGAACAAAACGGTCATAATCCCCTCTGCTCCTGCCACAAGAAACCTGTCTTTTTATATTACAGCTCTTTATTTCATATTTCAATAATTAATTATTAGTAAAACATTAATAATGCCAGATTGTGCTAACAAGTATTACAATCTCCCAGTAAGAGTTATATTATTTGGACAAATGTACAGTGATTTAGAACTCAATACTGTGCTGGGGGAAAACAAATTCTAAAATATTTGCAGCCTGATTTAGTTCCACCTCGTACAAGATGTGCTACGTACTCTCCTAAATGTATTTTCTGCTTACTATCAGTCATTTTGTTGCTAAATGGAAGAGATCAGTGGAGATGCAGAATGGGTTATAACTAGGGTGAATGCCCAACCATTTCCCCCAGATCAATCCCTGTTTATACTCATATCTGCTAACCTTATGTAATTAATCATAGAACTTCCTTTCATTTCCCCAAGTGCCCTGGTTTGAATTATAAATTATATGGATGTCCTATTATAATTAACCAGACAAATTATTCTTATTGCATAGCATCAACATGGGCAATTTCAATGGTTTTCAAAATTTTTGACAAACACTCAGGGAGAAATACATTTTTCATCATGACACAGTACACACACCCACCCCCTAAAGCAAAAGCTTCAGGGAAAAATACTTGGATTTTTTTAAATCTAATATCATTTAAATTTTAAAAACTCTAATCATGACACATGACATGATTTCTTTATCCCCAACTTGAAAACCACCAATATCTTAGATATGTTTTGAGGTCATACGATAGTCCATCTGATTCTTTCCCTTCACTGGATGATCTTAAGCCAAACTTCTCTAAACAACACTCTCCTGGTCTGTAAAATAATGTTAATATTACTTTAAGGTGGTAGAGAGAATTAGCAGAGATGATGTGGTCAAAAGCCTGAACTCAAATAGGCAATAAATGTTACTTTCTTGTCCTCTCTTAAGCTTCTAAACCAACAAGACCCAGCTGAAGTTCACAGATTGTTAGCAATGAAAACATATTTTTCCTAATCCCTTGCCTTCGAAAGTTTGGTCCGAGTTTTGATTAACCACTGATAATGCATCTTTAAATAGTGTGTCTTCTGTGTTCAATGAATAGAGTCCCTTACTTTGAACTACTCTGATCAAACCCATCAGAATAGCATCTGGAGCTTCTCAAAAAAGAAGAAAAAATTGTGATGAAGATTAAAAAACACTTTTTATTGACAGGCAGAGGGTAGTGAGGAGATTAGTTATGTTAAGGAATATGACAGGCAGAGCCTGTACTTCTGCTGCTTCTCTCAACCTAGCCATTTTCACACATAACTCTATTAGCAGAAGAATATTTTTGAAAATTAGCCTTGAGATACAACAATACACAGAAGCATAGTTTTCTAAGCATTGATTTGTTTTCTGTTTTAGATGTGAAAGGAGAATATAAATGAGAATTCCCTCTTATAACTAAAGATGGATGGATGGATGGATGGATGGATGGATGGATGGATGGATGGATAATCTCTCTCAGATATACCTGGGGTACCAAAAACTGTATACAATGGACACTTTGGTAACATTGCTCAAACAGTAATCCGCCATAATCAGAAGTATCCAGACTCTGATGGTAACCACTTTGAGCACCTCTTGTAATTGCAGAAGTCAAATGTGACTTGTATTCATCTTTTGTTATTGGTATATATTGAATATTACAATTTTAATAATTTTTTCCTTTCTTAAATGTGTGTGCATTTTTTTGGCACCCTCTGTATGTATCTCACACGAGCAATAACTGAAGATGGAGCCCAGGCAAAAGTGCCCTGATGTCCCATAATCCAGGCAGACCAAAAAAGTGATGAAGTGAAGCATCCTATTTCTGGGCTGCCGAAATCTAGGCCTGATTTCAGGGTCCTCTGGTTCTCCCTGTTAGGGTGGAGCAGCCTCTGGTGCAGAGTTCTTCTGCATTGGTTGGCATCTGCGGAACCTGAGGAGATCACACAGTGAGAGAGGCAAGTCAACTCTAGTCATTCCACAGTTTGAGCCGCTGGACACCCAGGCTGGGAGCAGAACCCTTCTATGGAATACCTATTGCTGTGTAAGAACTCCCTGATTCTCACATGGAGTCTTTCAACTTTGTTTTGTTCTGTATTGTCACACCTTAGTGAGTTTTTACTCTGCAAGGAATACTCTTCAATAGTCTTGTAGTCAAGGGTCCCATTTTCTTTTTTCTGGCTCCTCCTGAGTCCTTACACAATGCTCCCTGGAAAGTGCCTGACTAATTGGTACTGATAATTCAGTCACGCTTTCAACGAGTATTTATTGAGTATCTGGTGACCAAAACAATGACAAAGTTAGCACTGGCCTTCAAATCACCAAATCTGGTGATCATCCTCTACTGTTCATCCTCCTTTACCTCTGATTCCTTAGTGACTTCCTGGGGCCTGCCTCCACTTCACAGATATACTGCATGACTCTTCCTGACAAGCTTTCCCTTTTCTCTTCACCATTATTCAACAATTGTAAGGAGTTGAATCTGTCCCCAATAGTGCATGGCTAGTTTGAGTTAGAGCCAGAACTAGAACCCAGGTCTATATAAAATCAAAGATGAAGAAACAGCCAAATCTTGATGTTTCTATTCATGCAAAGGAAACCCAGATGGACTCACTCACAGTACACGCTTCCAAATCAAAGAACATTTTTCCCCCTAAGGACACTGTCAAGATACTGTCTAGCTAGAAGATATTCAGAGAAAATTCACCCCTTTACCTGCCCTAGGGAAATGGGAAAATTCAATGCCTGAACCATTTACTGAACAGAATAATCCATGCTGGAAATTTTGTTTAAAGTATTCTTTTAAAAGGCCCTTCTGTCTTTATTATGACTATAAGGCTGCTGAGTCTGCCCAAGCATATGAGGTTGCAAAGAATATTTCTTTTTATTCAGAACTTGTATTCTCTATAAAATGAAAGGAGTCTTGGCACATAGTTGGCAATTACTATCTAGGTTGTCTGCATAACATAGGTTTTTTAACTAAGCTTTTAACTCAGTAGACATCAGGCTTCAGTGAAAATACATGTGGATGAACACGAGCAGAAATAAACACAATTCTAATCAATTTAGCTGTTGACAAAAGCATGTGGTTTCATTGCTTAGGGCCAAAGTTTTAAGAGTGGGCTCTGATTTCTCGCAGGCACACCCCTCATTTATGTGTGCAAATAGGGTAATTAAGTGTCCAATTACCAGATTTGCATTGGCAAATGGGGGCTTTGTGTGAATAAAATTCTCCATAGTTTGGGACCAGCTGAAACGTAGGTCTTTTATTTTTGAATCAACCCTCCAATAATAACCCAGGCATGATGAAGTTCCCATCTTGCCTCAGACTGAAGCCATGGCTGAAGACTTCACTTTATTTTGGTGATTCAGTGAAGCGGAGAGCCAGAGTTAGGATCTTGAGCTTTTTCTTCTGTACTCTCTACTCTGCAAAATAATTAAGCATTTCAATTGTTTTCAGATTCACTTTTTTTTTCATGCCAGCTCTGTAGAATTGATTGCTGAAGGTGAAATACCTGTAAATATTCTTTATGAAGATTTCACCATATATAACTACTAGGTTAAAAAACCATGTATAAAACAACTATATTCTTTTCTCCTCCAGTTCCTGTGTGACATCTAAGACAAGTGTGACTTTCTCAAACTTCAGGTAAGAAGTTTGCTAGACACTTTTCATCACAAAGTCAGTCGCATCACAGTAAATAGATGTTTTTTCTGGGCCCAATTCCAGCCAAGATGGAGTAAGTATACTCCATCCTATCTCTTTCAATGAATGCATTTGAAAACCCTGGGTGCAAGTCAAAGACTGAAAAGTTGATGGTAGCAGCAGAGTGGGGAAAGAAACTGTAACTCACAGTACCACTGAGACAGTGGTGAGTTTACCAAACTTCTTCCAATTGTATCTCCTGCTCTAGACGCAAAGACAGATGGAAGCCTGGAATTATGCACCAAGTACAGACAGAAAGAGCTCCAAGTGAAGCCCTTTGATTTTTGGTCTGAAGAGATAGAAAGAGGGTGCCCTTAGGGTCAGAGAGAGAGAAGGAAAAACCTGGATTTTGTTCATTCTTTAACAGCCTCATCTCCCAGGCAATCCTGAGGTGGTGGTGGTGGCAGTAGCAGGGGTGGCTAGTCAGGCACCAAAACTCCAAAGTAGGAGAGTTCTCCTCTCACCAGAGAAACTATGAGGAAAATTCCCATATTCTGTTTTTTTTCCCCTCTCTATTCTTTTGCTACTTGGCACTGGAGGCATAGAGAGCTGGCCTCTTCTGAAATAGTCCTCCGCTACACTGACAGCCAAATAAACTTTTAGTCATATATTTCATGTCCAGGATAAAATTATATCTTTGATAAGGCCTACTCTTTCCAAAAATCGCTTTACCTATACCTCTGTTATATAATAAGACTTTGTTAGAATAGCCTCCTAATTGTCTCTGGTTTATAGGCTGCCATCTTCATAGTCCAAGAAATATTTTTAAATATCTGTTAAGATAATGAAGCATTAAAAGTGCCTAAACAAATAAATTTATGAATGAATTTATGAAAGTATAAAAATATTTTATTATGGATAGGGCTGCCATTACAATTTATTGCCCAAATTGGGGGTGTTTGAGAGTGAAAGGGGGATGAGATGCTAAAATAATTAAAAGACAGTATTTGATCTATAACGAATGTAAACTGGAACATATAACCTTCATTACAGACTTATTGGCAAATATGACCTCATCCTTGTTAGAGTTTCTTTATGATTTCATCTCCATCTAGCTCATATACGTGTACACATACGTGTACAGATACGTGTACATATACGTGTACACACCCATCTAGAAATGTACATTTTGACTTCAATATGTTAGACTACACCAACTAAGGAAAAGAAAGATGGGGAACTACCATTGCTTATAAAATTGTTATCTTTATGTAGCTACCGCCTTTCTATCTGTCTGTCTTTTACCTTCTTCCAAACACAGCTTTTCCCGAGCAGATAGGACAATTTCCTGGATTGTGCTCTAACTGCAACTTCTTATTTATTTATTTATTTTAAAATTTTTATTGGGGAATAGTGTGTTTTTCCAGGACGCATCAGTAGTTGCCCTTCAATCTGATTGTGGAGGGCGAGCTCAGCTCGAAAGTCCAGTTGCCATTTTCAGTCTTAGGGGCAGGTGCTGCAGCCCACCATTCCATGCGCGAATTGAGCCAGCAACCTTGTTGTTAAGAGCTCACCCTCTAACCAACTGAGCCATCCGGCTGCCCCCCTGCAACTTCTAATTAACAGATGGAACATTGTGGTTAAGCATTCTGACTTTTACAATTATTCTCATGGGGTAAGATCTAGGTTTTGTTATTTGCTGTTCATGTAACTTCAGCTCTCTTATACTCAGTTTCCTCATCTATAAATTGAAAACAATGATATTATCATCTCTGAGAGATGCTGTCAGGATTTGATGAAATAATTTGCATAGACACGCTTAGCAGAGCGGTCAGCTAGGTAAGAGGTCAGTAGATGTCAGCTCTTATTAGTGTGACCATTTAATTCGTTGTCCAGTGTGGACACTTTTGAGATTGAAAAGGGAGTCTACTAATAATTTTGTTGGGATAGTGGGCGAAAAGTGAGATTATCCTAGTCAAATCAGAACATGTATTTTTATCAATTCCTTTTTTAGATGGCCTTTGACAAAAGCACGCTGATTAACAGTTTCCACAGACTGCCACAGACAGGGAAACTGTTTCTCACAGGAGCCCAAAGTTTGAAGGGAAGTTTAAATCTAAGAGACTTCCTTAGGGATACTTCATCTCTTCTAAAGCAAAGTCAAATTCTCAAGCTAAAAATGTGTTTGTGCAATACGGAGTTGAGATGTTTCTTTGTGGTTAATTAACAAGTATTGTTTAAACATCTGCTTTGGAGGAGGGATAATTTTAGAATGGGGGAGAAAGAAGGAGCTGCTAAAGACCTTAATAAATGAGTCTTAAACCAAACCCAAAGAAAAGCCACTCCCACATCCCCCACTGCCACCACCACAACAAAAAAGAAAACGTGACACCAACTTGCTGAATCCTGATTCAAACTGAATTTCTTTTTCAAATACTGAATATTTTACCCAGAGTACACTCTAATAATCACTTCTAACCAAGCGAAAATCTCTGTCTTCTAAAATTATCAAACAAAATCAAACGTGGAGGACCATCTGCCTTAGGCCAAAGTAATATTTAAACATGTTTTATTTGCTAGAGAAATGGGTTTTCATGTGGGCACATCTGGTTTCATGAGTGGTGAAGGCCAGTGCGTTAGACATCGTAACGGGACCTACAGTAGCACCCTAGGCTTGGCTGTTTCTTCTTGGGCTTCGTTATGGCTTTTGTTTCTCTGAGCAAAGGAATCTTGTAAGTGCTAGGGATTGGAAAGCCCTTGACCTCTACACTTAGAGGTCAACAGTCTTAATCCTGAAATGATCTTCCGTCACTGCACAGATCAAAAAGCTAAGAGTCCTTCTAGTAGGATGGATGACATTTTGAAAGTATATTTTTCCCTCAGCTCCTGGATGGCTTTCTCATTGCTCTGCTTCCTCTGGAAAACTAAAGGGGGTTATGGTTCCATTTCACATACTCAAGGTTCTCATCTCATGGTTCTTTCCATAATGGAAAAAAAGAAATCATCCTAGGTGATACAGTCTTTAGAAGGTAAGTACGAATGACCTGACTATTTGAGGACAATCAGGCCCTGGTTAATTATTCATTCTGTTAATTTACGAAGTTAACAGAGCATATTTCTGCTGCCTCTTCTCACCAGCATTGCCTCTAAAAATTTTAGTAAGGACTTATAGTTCAGTTTTCTGTGTGAAGATATTATCTCTGTGTGTGTGCATTTTTTTACAGTTGTTTATATTCTAGTTTTTCCCAAAACAAATTTATTTTGTCTTTGAAGTCAAGTTTATTCCACTTTGCTTTTAAATAGTAAAGTTCTTCCAGTCTCCTATTCCAGGGGTTGGAAAACTATAGCTTGTGGGCCAAATCCACCTGTTTTTACAAATAAAGTTATTTTAGAACACAAGTACAACCATTTGCTTGCTTATTGTGTATGGCTGTTTTTACACTACATTAAGAGTTGGGTAGTTTCAACAGAGCATTCATGGCCTATAAAGCCAAAAATTTACTATTTGGTCATTTACAGAAAATGTTTGCCAATCCCTTATCTAGTGTAATTATTGTAAACACTGATAGTCAATGTTTTATTTATTTATTGACACAGATTTATAGATAATAAAATGTGGCATGTTTTGTTGACTATATTATAAATCTGGGAAATGCTTAGAAATAATTAGGTTTAAGAAAACATATTCTTAACATCAGCTTTTACTTTACTTGCTTTCTGAGTTCCCATTAATCAAGATATCGTATGCAAAAACAGTAAATTTCCAGTAGAGCATACTTTATGATTACATACATTCATATGTTCCTCCTGTAAAATCATGTCTCCCAGTTGCACAAAAATCTTGAGGCTATTCAATGAAATTTACAAGTACTGACTATGTACTCTTTGTTTATTAATATGTTATACATATTTGGATAGAAAGGGGAGTAAAGAGCATTAAATATGTCTCTGTATTCAATGAGCTTGTAGTCTTAACGGAGAGATATAATCCTAATAATGTCTTCAACAGTTGCAATGTACAACAACAAAAATAGCACAGAGAAGCCAGAATTTGAGCTTTCGTTTATTATCACTAATTTATCATTAAGTTACAAACATTAGTTGAACACTTACCCTGGCCCAAGCCCTTTGGTTGGCCTGAAGTTTAATGTGAAACAGAATAAGTCCTGGCCCCTGGTCTTAGAAAGCATATAAGAGATAATTAATTACCAGAACAGAATGAGATTAGTCTTAAAAGTGTTATAAAGCAGGTCTTCCAACAGCAGTCTTGAAGTGTTTCTCTTATGCATCACTGTCCTGTTTTTAAACTGGTCAAAAGGCTTAATCGGAAGGGAAAAGAGAAGGCATATTTTTATCTTTTATTTTAGATCAGCGGTTCTCAAAATTGGCTGCATATTGAAATCCCTGAGTGATTCTGGTGTGCAGCCAAAGTTTGAGCCACTGGTGTGGAGCAATTCTTCTCCAACTTTAATGTATGTACAAATAACCTGGGGTCCTTGTTAATATGCAATCTTAAATAACAGGTGTGGGGCTCGGGCCAGGTGCTGCTGCTGCTGCTGCTGGTTGGTGGAGCCCATTTTGAGTAACAAGAGTTGTGATGTGCAGTGTGTGTGTGTGTGTGTGTGTGTGTGTGTGCGCGCTCGCGCACATGTACAGGCACATATTCCTGTGATGGCTGCTACTTCCTATTCTCTGTAAAAACCAAACTTGTCTTTTCTCTGGGTTTTGAACATGGCATGGCATCCTCTACCAGAGGAAATTTCCCCTCCTGTTTGTGGAGGAGTCCTGATGAACCCACCCACCCTCACAGGGACCCTCACCTACTGATTCATGCACACAGAACACTTCTTAGGCCGTCAAGATGGTTCTGTTAGCTCTTAGCTCAGGTTTCTGCTCAGCTGTGCTTGTGCTGCTAACTCTGGAGGGACTGCACTGATAATGGCATCTGAGGGCACTCAATTAGCACATTTCAGGTTTCTCTGGTCATAGACACCTCATAATTTCTTCACTAATGCAGTTGGATCTTTTTCTTTTTCCAAATCATTAGACATCCCTTCCATGTTACTTTTCACTTTCCACCCTTAGTGGATAAGATTCTATTTTAATACCATCTCGACACATCTCTGTGTCAGGATAATTTAGGGAGAGACCAGGTGCTAACTTATATTTTTGGAAGAAGTTTCATGTTTTTGAATCCCACTAAGACATCGCTCCTGCTCATGTCTTTACTTGAACCCAAGGATGGGTATTAATACATAGGAGTGATGAACGCTATGTCTAGAGATAGCAACTGAGTCTGGGAAGGTGGGGAGGAGAAAAGAGTGGGTTAAAGAGTTAAGACTCCTCAGGTTCATGCCTGCAATGCAGAAGGCAAGACCCATTCTCTTTGGGGAAAAGGCAGAGTTATTGAGTTCCTCATTTTTTCCTACATCCTGGTATCTTAGGAAGGCAGAGCTCAAGTGGAGCAAAGGTGAGATCTGGTAATGCTTCCTCTGATGTGAGTTGGGTGGGAGGACTCTCTGTTTCAGGGCTTCTCAACTTTAATGTATGCTGGATTCCTCTGGGGAATCTCACTAAAAATGTGAATTATCATTAGTTAGGTCAGGGTGGGGTTTGAATGTGTGCATTTCTGACAAGCTCTGTGGTGCTGATGCTGATGCTGCTGAACAGAAGACCAAGCTTTGGGAGATAATGCTCTGTTGGCATGTATCTCTGGCCATGGTTCTCAGCCGTGGCTTCTCATGAGAATCATCTGGAAAGCTTTAAAAAAAACCCAGTGCTCAGGCTTTACCCTAGACCTATTATTAAATCAGAAATCCATGGTATGGGACCCAGGCATCAGTAATTTTGAAAGCTTCTCGAGTGATTCCAGTATGCAGCTTCCTGAGCTTAGAAGGAATAGGAGGAAAGTAAGAATCAATTCTCAAAATGTGGTCCCAGGACCACCGGCATCAGCATCGCCCAGGAAATTGTCAGAAATGCGCATTCTTCCACGCTGCCCTAGACCTGTTTAACCACAAACTTTAGAGCTGGGCCTAGTTATCTGTGCTTGGGTTAGTTTTGCAGATGATTTTAATGCACACTAAGATTTGAGAACCGCTACTTTAGCTTCTCTGACTAGTGGGATGGTGGGAATAAATACATTATAAATATTAACATGGTTCCGAATAGCCTCTGTTGAGAAGAGCAGAACCCACTTACCATCTATGGAGGGATTACCATTTGCTAGGAAAAATGCCAAGCAATTGACTTATCTCATTATCATAACATCCTTTATAGGTAAACATGAATGTTTCCATAACACAAATGAGGAAACAGAAGATTACAGAGGTCAGGCAATTTGCCAAAAGTCACAGAGCAGGTAAATCAGGATCCCATCCCAGGCCTTCCTGATTCTACGTGCCATCTCCTAATCTAGGCTAGGTTTCATGGGGAATAAACAGAAGTGTAGTTCACTCATTCTGCAACCATTGTGAGCACATAAGACATGTTAGGTGTCAAGTGTCTTCATGAGCTCACAAGTTAGTGGGCTTCAGAGAAGAAAACGGGCCATTACTACATAGATGGATGTATTCTGTGATAGGTAAAGTACTTTGTGCTATGGGTAAAAGTAACTCCTTGGGAATTGAAAAGTGGAGCGGCAGAAGGGGAGAAAGATTTCCAGAGCTAAGATCATGAAAGTGAAACCTGAAGGATGACTGAAGAATAGGACTCGGGGGGGTCAGGTGGAAAAAGAAGAGACGGCTAATATCGTCAAAAGCCCAGAAATGAAAGAAAGTATGGCACCTCAGTCTGGCTGGATGTTACTTTGATTTATAACAAATCAAAGTTACTTTGGTTTGTAACTGCTTTGGTTTGATCAAACATATTAATTGAATTTTTATTTAAAAGCTATTTCGTTTTACCAAAACAATACATTTCCTGTGAAATTAACACTCAACCAAATTATTCTCCATTTTCACACATGACTTTCACTGAACTAGAGTGAACATTACAATGGTGGTTTCTTGTTTTTTTTCAGACCAACAGGTAGAAGAAGAAAGCTCACTAAATCCATGAAATAATTTTTAGGAAGATTACAAGTCTCTAAAATGTCAGGCTTTAACTGGTACTGTCATTTGGAATTAGATTGTCCTTTGGTAGGATCCAGTGGCTTTGCTTGAAGCAACAACAAATACGTGATGCTCTGTTATACTTTGGTTAAGAAAACAAATGAAAGTGAAACCTGAAGAAATTTAATCTGTGCTGTCATCAGTCTTTAGAATAAGCATACCACTCCTCTACTTGTAGCTGAAAAACCAAAAACTTAGCAAACAAACAAACAAAACCTCCCAGCTCGTTCTCATTTAAGTGTGTTATCTTCAGTGAAGCTGGTGATTTGATGGCTGTTCTTGGTTCCTATCTCCTTTTCCTCCTCATTTTCCGCACCTGCCCTTTCCAGCTTGGAGGATTTTTTCTGGATACAATATTACTCAATTGCCTGAGCTATCAATAGCTGACCCTGAACATTTGTATTAGTGTTTTGTGATTGGAGCCAAGACTTTGAGATCATATAAACCTGGATTCAATGCACAGGCTCAGCACTTACCAACAGGGTTCAGTTATTGGACTTCTCTGTTCCGTGGGCTCCTTGTCTATAAAATGAGGGCAATAATGTCTACCTGGCAGGATTTGTAAGTGTGCAGAGGTAATAATTTGAAACTATTCAGTCAAGCGATGACTATCTGCCTTTAAAACATGCTCTTTCGTAATCTTTGATTTTCAAGGCTGTATTAGGAGTCTTATCACCTCAGAGGAGAGAACAAGTACTGTCTGGATCCAACAACTTATCGTTATTTATTTATTTATTTATTTATTTATTTATTTATTTATTTATTTTTCAGTTATAGTTCACAAATCTTCTGATCTCAAAGGTAACTTCCTTTTTCCCTCCTTCCCCTTCTCCCTCCCTTGTTTGCTTCCTCCCTTCCTTCCTTCCTGTTCATTTTTAAAATTTAGCTATAGTAAAATTGAATTTCTGTGTACAGTTCTATGAATTTTTCAAATAAATTTTATTTTTTAGAGCAGTTTTAGGTTCAGAGAAAAATGAAAGGGAAAGTACAGAGATTTCCTGCCCCCACAGGCACAGCCTCCCCCACTATCAGCATTTCCCCACCAGAGTGATACATCTGTTATAATCCATGAACCTACATTTATACCTCATTATCATCCAAAGGTGATAGTTTACATTATGGGTCACCCTTGGCATTGTACATTCTGTGGGATTTGACTAATGTATAATGACATGCGTACACTATTATAGTAACATACATAATAGTTTCTCTGCCCTAAAAACCCTCTCTGCTCTGCCTACGTATCTCCCCTCCTCCAACTCCTCGAACCACTGATCTTTACACCATCTCCGTAGTTTTGCTTTTTGCAGAATGTTGTATATTAATAGTTGGATTCATACAGTCTGTAAACTTTTCAGGTTAGCTACTTTCACTTAGTAATAAACATTTAAGTTTCCTCCCTGTCTTTTCATGGCGTAATGACACATTTGTGTTTGTTGCTGAATGATGTTCCATTGTCTGAATGTCCCACAGTTTATTTATCCTTTCATCTACCAAAGGACTGTTGGTTGCTTCCAAGCTTTGGCAATCATGAATAAAATTGCTATGAACATCTGTGATCAGGTGTTTGTGGATATCAGTTTTCAAATTGTTTAAGTAACACCAAGGAGTGCTATTGCTGGATCGCATGGTAAGAGTATGGTTAGTTTGTAAGAAACTGTCAAACTGTCTTCCAAAGTATCTGTACCATCTTGCATTCCGACTAGCTACGGGCATGTGTTGCGCCAAACCCTCATCACACCCTCATGTTGGTTTTTTGGATTTTTGCCATTCTAATAGGTGTGTAGTGGTATCTCCTTGTTTTAATTTGCATTTCCTTGCTGACACACGGTGTTGAGCATCTTTTCACATGCTTGCTTCTCATCTGTATATCTTCCTTCTGTGAGTTTTAACACATGTGTAAGAACAGTTTCATCATCCCAGATAGAGTGGTCCTCAACCAAGGGGTGAGAGAAATTGGTGTATAAATGTTGCAGCTTTCTCACCCTGGGGTGGACAACTCTGAACTTGTATGTTATACTGTTACTCAGAGATCTCCCATGGGATTACGCTGTCCACAGTGGTAACCAGCCTACAATGCATCATTTACTCACTGCCTTTGCTTCCCTCTCTCCCTTCTCCACTCCGCTTTTGGTGTTTCCTTCCCCTTTCAAATGAACTACATCCATTTGAATCCTTATTTAGTTCTGAGGAACTTAAATTATGATAGTCATAGTGCAACAGGAACTCAGGGTATGAATTAAGGGAGTTTGACTAGGCAGGAAAAAGTTCAGACAAACCCTGTTTTGGGGCCCAGGACATGTGGGATTAAAGAAAGTTGAGAAAGATAAAAGAGAGGAGATCAGATGTCAAAGTCTCATTTCCCTCACTCTTGGTCCTGCATGTAAGTGGGAGGATAATGGAAATGGTCAGACGGGTCTAGGAAACCCCCACAACACCAAGGTTAGTGGTTTCCTTCCCTGGGCATAGCTGGTATCTTAGGAAGAGTCACGTATTCATCTCTGCACCATGTCCTCATGGAACAGGAATGAAAATACACCACGGTGGACAGAGGAACTGGAGAGACGAGCCTGAGGATGTGGGCTTGCTCTGCCCAGCCTGCCCCTGGCATAAAGAGTGTCCAAAAGTTCCTACACATCCTGCTGTGGGGGCACAAAGCTTATGAGACAGGAAGTGGACTGGAACACACCTGGGGGTGGTTAGAGTCTGCACGTATGAGGAATTCATGAACAGAGTCAAGGCAAGGACCACCGTTTCTAGGAGTTAGCCAGCCAGCAGTTCCAAATGGCTTGTTAGGACCTGATTGCTCTCCAGTCCATGCATGCCAACTATCCCAATCAGACCAACCATCCCAAGGAAGAGGCCTGCAGGGATCCAGAAGTTACCACTTGAGTCTGGAGGCCCCGTTCTCCACTGGCACTTGGCCCATGAGACGGAGACCTCATCTTCAAAAGGAGCAAAGGAAGGAGAGGAAGACTAAGGCTGAGCACACATCTGACAGACACCACACATCCAAACAGACTGGAAACTGGAAGTGAATGAGAGACAATTTGGCAAGTCTGAAGTTTAAGGTTGTTTTTCCATTAGAGGATCATGAAAATTTGATCAGCTATAAATAAAGAATCTGAGTTTTCTTTGTATATCTGAGAAGCAGTGTGAGAACACTTATAAACCACTATATAGAAATAATGGATATAAAGCATCCAACCAAGAACATGGCCCATGGTGAGAGCTCAGTAATTGGTGGCTGCTGTCATTGACACCTTACCTGATGATTTGAGTGGCCTTTGCTCTAATGAGAAGTTGTAGTTGCTGGTCTAGGGGGTAGCAAAAGGAGTCACACCTTAGTTCTGTTGTTAACTCTTTCAAAAAGAAAAACAGGGAAAAAAAAAAAAAAAAACCAACCCAGTCCTAGAGTAGCTTAATGTTCAGGATTCTAAATAATGGTCTTTTAGTTAGATGGAGCCCTGGATTGGTTCTGAAGCATTGATTGATTGAAAGGATGAGGCAAGTCTCCTCCAAATCTAAGAGTTTGATTTGATTAACTAGTATTGAAGAGTTTCTGTTAGAACTCACTTATATTGAAGAGTTGACATGCAAATTAACTAAGCCAGCCTAAAACTCAAACAGAACTGAACTCAGAGACCACTTGCTTGCTATTTCTCCCATTAGTTTTAAATTCACCTCAAGAGGCATACAACAACTACCCAGGTCATAATATGCAGCTGAAAGATTTCTGTCCAGTTTCTTGCCTTCCTCTTCTCATGAAAGGCATATTAAAGAGGCATCATTTTCTCTGACATATGTAGAGTCCAGTCTCCTTGCCTATCAGATTCAAACAGGGCACCAGAAAAAACAAGGGAGGGATGGGCTTAAGGGAGATTTGCATATACATTTCCATTCAGGTTAAAGCCATTTAAATCCACATTACCCTGGACCACAGAATAATGAATGCACCATTATGGACAAGGCTTCGTGTGTGTTGCTGCTGCATTTGGCAGGTTCAAGTCTTGCTCTGGGTGTAATATTTTGTGACTCATTTTTCCTCAAGCATACAGTAATAGGCTTTAACTTTGCTAAGCTTTTCTGCCAGCCCTTCGCCCCCTGCTGTTCCATTATATTGAACTTGTAAGCAGGACGCTCTGTCCCTCTCACCCAGATTACCGAGGCAATACGGGCCCCGCTGAGGGGCTGGTGTCAGGATAAGTGTTAGGGAGGGAGCTCCCCATCTTGGCATGCTGTTCTCATCTTATTAAATTCAGCTTTGTGGAAGCAGGGAGCCTGCCTCTCAGTCACACTGGCTCAAACCTGATCCAACTGCTACTGTCAGACAATATGAAAATAGGAACCACCACAGCTAATGGCAGGTGCTGCTTCACAGCTGAAAAAAAAAAAAAAAAGAAGTCTGAGGGTTTTTATTATGATGATGATTTCATGAGTCTGTGTGAGTGTGTTATTTTACTCTTTTAGACACTTTTACTGGATTGAAGGCCTGATTCAAAAAGCCTTATGTTTTTGAGAAATGAAACAAGTTGCCACGCTTTCAGCAATGGGTGCATATGTGTTGGGGAGTCCACCTTAGCAGACTGCTTTTGTCTGCATTCTTTGCTATGGTTTCAAGTGGATCTCAAGGAAGTAGCTGTTTAAATTAAAGAATAATAATGAAAATAAAAAGCATTCTTAAGCCCTTGGGAGTCAAGAGTGTTCTAAAAATCTTACACGTGAAATAATTTAAGATTTGTATCTTAGGGTAATAATGTAGCAGAGGCTCTGGTTAGAGATATGAAACCATTGAACAAAATGGAAAATCCAGCTCTGAAAATACTACGTCATTGCATGGGGTGTAAGAGTCCCTGTCTTCACTCCAAATTTCTGCCTTAAAAATGTATTTTGGTTATATATTGCTACAGAACAAAGCACTCCAATGTTTAGTGGCTGAAAAAGACAACCATTTTATTATTCTTTATATTCTGTGGGTTGGCATTCTGGAGAGTGGGTATTCAAATAAACTAAGCCAGCTAAGCCTCAACAAGGACTGAACTCGGAGATCACTTGCATGCTATTTCTCCCATTCGTTTTAAATAGGCTTCGTTAGATGGTTCTTCTACTGGTCTCACTTAGGGTCTCTCTGCAATTAGGTTGTGCGTGGGACTCAAGCATCCACGATTCTTTACTCACAAGTCTGACTGGCACCAAAGCCTGGGGCTTCAGCTGGTGGGGCAGAGGGTAGGGTTGCTGGGTCTCTCTCTCCTTCAGTTGGTCTCTCCTCCACCTGGGCTCTCCAGCAAAGTAGCTGAACATCTTACTTATTTTGTGGCTCAAAGGTGCTAGGCATTCTTATAAGCTTAGGGCTTGAAACTGTCTGAGCATCATTTCCCTCTTTATTCTGCAGTTGGAGGGAGCCACAGGCCCAGCCCAGATTCAGCCTTTGTGAGAACTACACAAGGAAAGGGAGACTGGAGGAGGTAGTTCATTGGGGGCCATCTTTGGACACCAGCTAATGTATCATGTTACATACTTTGGTCTTCCACCTCCAACAATAATCTAGTGATGTCATCAGTCCTGCAGGGTATGCCTTTTTGCATAGGTAATTTAGTCAACGATTCTATAATTTTCACCTAAATGCAAGTTTCAAACCTCTTGGCTTAGCTCTCTATGAAATATACTTCCCATTAGAGTATAAAATTCATTTGGAGATCATTGAAACTCCAGTTAATTAAGGTGTGTGGTTAGATAAAAAATGAAGGGGAGGGAATATGGCAGCCAAGTCACTAAGTGCTTGAGCCAGGATGAAGCCATAGATACAGGTTTTCAACATCTTCCTTAAAAGGTAACATTGACTTTATTAGGCCGAATAATCCAGAAATCTGAAAGGGGGATTCTGGGAACATAGTGACCCAACACAGCCCTTCACCTTCATCACCAGTTTCAATTTGTTTGCCCCAGTCCACCCAGGCAGCTGCATGCCCGTGAGACCCTGTGGCACAAACTGATGTGGGGACTTTCTTCCTTGTGGCGAGCTGATCGCCTTTGTGGAGCCCCAGCCACAATTTACCTTGTGCAGTGTGGTGAACTCCAGGGAGAAGGTCGTCACTGACCTTTCATGAGAATGCTGGGTTTCCCTAGTGCCCAAGAGGCCAAAGATGAGCTGCACAGGAGGAAGGAGTATGGAAGTGAACAGTTTATTTGTCTCAGCAGGGGGCGTGCAGCTAAACTGGAGGGCCCTGGAAGGGACTATTTCACTTCCTCATGGTGGGAGAGCTGCCATTGGTCCAACAGATCTACAAAGAAACCTCCGAAGAAAAGTAGCAAAACTTTATTTTAAAAATTGATAGAATTAGTAAGAAAAGTTGACAAGGTGGTTACATACATGACAAATATTTTAAATAATCTGTAGCCCTCATAAATTCTAGCCTTGAGTACCTGAAAATGGGAATAGAAAACATTTCACTCAATAACAACAGAAATGAAAAAAAAAAAACAACAAACGTTAAGATTGTCTCTCTCAAAATTATCATTTAAATTTAATACAATTCTAATTAAAAATCAAATTTGTCTTGGTTTTAGATAAAATTACGTTAAAGTTTCTGAGAAAGACTCAATCCTCAAGAATAATGAAGATAATTATGCAAAGGGGTGTCGCCTTATCAGATGTCAATACTGTAAACTAGGACTGGATACTATCCCATTACACAGGCTCAGCATCATGTATTTAACCATTCCCCTAATGCTGGCTAATGATTTGCTACAATCCGTAAAGATCCTTGTAGCATGTACTGGTGCGTGCATTCCTGTGGGACAGGCACCCAGCATCCGTGTTTGCTGACTGCCCACTTCTCTCTCAACTAAGCCGGGGTAAGGAAAAGTTTCTTGTTGCATTGTTGGCTTATGGGGAATGTCATACTTGTACTTCTTCAGTATCTTGCACAGTTTTGTTTTTTTATGAGGGTGTTCAATGAATTTTCATTGGATGAGTGTAAATAGGTACCCCCTCTTTAAAGGACTATTCCTTTAAAATTTAGAAAGATTCCAAATTCAGGAAAGTTTTAAGAACCACACTATGTGCAAGAATTGAGTCTAAACTCTTATTGTTTGAGAACTTTTAGAAAACCTTCAAAAGAGCAAAATGTTTGAAAGACAGATTATCAACACATTTGTTTAGCTCAATCCCAGAGGTACTTGTACATAACATTTTCTAACATTATTCTGAAATATTTCAATCATACATGAAAGCATAACAAATAAAATAATTTTCACCCATGTGCCAACTACCCAGCCTGGTCAATTCTTAGCTTTGTGCCATGTTACTTTGAGTTTTAGAATCAAACATTTTAAATAAAATTTAAGTATCCCTGGGTACTCCTCTCCAGTCTCATTTCCTTCCTTCCTTTCCTCTCTCATCCAGAGGCAGTCATTACTCAGAATTTGAAGTTTATAATTCCCATGCAATTTATACATATTTACTACAAAATAACATTTAGAACATTCCTTCATGTTTTCTTTATGAAAATAGTCTCATATCCTGTGTCATTCTTCCACCTGCCCTTTTTAGACAGTATTATGTTTCTGAGATTTATCTATTTGAGACTTGTAACTTGAGCTAAACTGCTATTTAGTATTGTACATGCTAAATTTATCCATCCTCCTATTAAATAATCGTTTTTATTTCCAACTTTTTTCCTACTACATGCAATAGTGACATAAGCATTCTTGTATATGCTAAACGTTCTCAAACCTGTGGGTATGTGGGGAAGTGTTCTAGGGGAGTCAAGGCATGGTGCCATGATACTGCCAGGTTTCTGAGACCCCTTGAGGCGGTCTGGATTAAAACTATTTTCAGAACAATACTAAGACATTATTTGACTTTTTCGTTCTCATTCTCTCATAAATGTACAGTGGAATTTTCCAGACACGACGTGATATGTGATATAACAGAATGTGAGAGCAGATATGAGAATCCAGCTGTCTTCTAGTAAACCAGACATTAAAGAAATTTGCAAAAAAATGTAAAATAGTGCCACTTTCCCACTGATTGTTTTATTTTTATTTTGGAGAAATAGTTGTTTTTCATAAAAATGTGCTATTTAGGTTAAAAAGTGATGGGTTTATAACTGTTATGCTTGAATGAATGAATGAATGAATGAACAGCTATTTTTAAATTTCTCTTTTAATTTCTAATTTAGTAAATATTGATAGACGAAAGCCACAAACAAGTCTCTTTGAGGTTCTCAGTGAGCATTAAGAATGTAAAGAGATCCCAAGACCTAAAAGTATGGGAATCTTTATAATACATTTTGTACAGCTTTTTTTGTGTATATGTGAACATATGTTTTTATTTCCCTTGGGTTAATACCTACAAATGGAATTTCTGAATCAGGAATAAGTATATGTTACACTTTTTTAAAAAAACTGTCACACAGTTTTTCAATGCGGTTATATGATTCTACATTCTAGCTACTTATGAGAGTTTCAGTTGTTCCACATGTTTGTCAAATTTGCCTTTTAAAATTTAGTCATTCAAGTGGCTGTGAAATAATAACTCATTGTGGTTTAATTTAGGGGATGTCATTTTAGAGACCCTTTCCTCTGGGTTAAACCATGGCACATCTTTTATAAAAATGCCAAGATCCCAGGGAAAGGGTTATAGAATCATCAGTCTTTTGTTCTTACTCAGAATTATTTATCAGGTTATTGTCACAAATGACTAATAACGAGGATAGAGGCAATAAACTGAATGCCAAGGTATGAAGTGTTGACCACTGATGAAATAGACACTAGAAAATATAGTACACTCCTATCATATTACGAAAAGTATTGCTTTGGTTGAGACTAAGTTTAAATGAGTGGATCTCCTAACAGTGCTATAAGGATGTCAGTATGGTAACCAGCATTACAGTGGGGCACAAAGACTCAAGTTTGGGAACCAGTGGTGCAGTGAATGTGCATTAGATTGGGGGTCCAGTGGACCTGAGATTGAATCCTAGTCAGTCTAGATGGATTTTCACTTCTCTGAATCAGTTTGTCATTGGAAATATGTTGATGATAAAACCTACATTTCAGAGTGGCTGGAAAGATTGAATGAGATTAAAATAAATTGTTTATTTTAATAAAATTAAACTAATGGCATAGAGCAGTTTATCAATTAATACCTATTCCAATCAAGTTAAGATTTCCTTTTTGTGCCTCCAGTGATCCTTAGAGGTTACAAGATTTCAGATCCTTGGGTGGCACACTGTGGGAAAGAAATGTCAATCTATCCATGCAAGGATGGTGGCACTGAGTGTGTCATGGCTGGCATGTGAGAGAAGGCAAGTGTGGCCAAGACTGGCTAGCTCTTTCCCAAACCCATTTCCTTCTCCTGGGAAGAGGTAGACCACATTGCTCACATTTCTTAGTAGCGTTGTCTGTGGCCAAGTGACTGAGCTTTGACCAGTGAAATAGGGGCATAAGTGGTACACACCACTTTCATGCTTGGTTCATGTGAAACTTCCCACAAAATCCTTAGCTCTCTTTTCCCCCATCTGCTGGTCTGATGAAGAGAATACAATGGAGGTCCCTGAAGGCCTAGGATATAACAGTGCTATAAGATGGAAGAAGCCTGGGACCCAATTCCCACACTGAAAACTTACGTGAGAGATAAACTTTTATTACGTTAATTCAGTGAGATATTGGCGTTATTTACAGCAACTCTCTTACCCAGACTAGTACAGCAGGCATTACTTCTTACAGTTTTCTGTAGAACTGCCAGAGATTTTGACTGGCACTTCTCAGGTGCTCAGTAAATACTTGTAGAATTGGTGATTAAGGGGGAGGGGAAAGGTATGGGTTGAGGAGTGAAAATAGGAAGAAAACATTTTTGAATTCTGTATTAGATTGCTCAGGCCTAGTCCATGGCAGAGGAAATAATTTTAATTTCCTTTCCTACTGAGTTTAAATTTTTTTCTGCTCTCTCCTGGGCCTATTAGAAGTTGGGGAACCTAGGGAAGGTGACATCCAAAGGTTATTTATTAGCAGTCTGTTTTTGTTTAGTTTTTTTCCCCTGAGTTCAATTTTTCTCCTTTAAAAATTTTTACTGCTATAAGGGGGAGTATCTAGTCAAAAAATAAATAAATAAATAACATCAAACCAAACAAAATAATTATCTTTAAAAAGATATTTCCTGGGCTCTAGTTGAATCTGGGAACAAATGTCTCTAGCAGTCTAAACATTGAAGACCGAATGAATTTTGAAAAGTGCTGTGCAGCCTAACCCCACTTATTTACTGGTTCTCACCTCCTTAATAGTCCACAAACTCAGTATTTCTCACAGAAGACCCAGCAGTCTCACCCCACTTCTCCACCAAGATTTCATCGCCAAGAGCTGTAATGAGGTCTCCTGCAAGTGCAATTCCCATTGTTTACCAAATATGTTATGGTATCTTTACTGAACGATTCTTGTTAACAGTGTGTGTTTCTCTGGGAACAGTTTACACGGTGATTCAGTAAAATTACCTCTTTTTTTTTCAATTAAGCCTCCCTCCCAAGAAATGTGCTAATCTGTACTGGGCCTCCTTGTCATTGGTGTGAATTATCTGATTTTTCCTGTTTCCAAAATTATTTTGCATATTCATAAAATGTTGTCATTCAAATGTACAGTATTAACTCAGAGTGGGTTTCAAGCCAAACGTAATTAATTCTGTTTCAAATAAATCAATTAGAATTGGAGTAGAGGCTATATGCTGGTTTTCTCTTATTACTTCTAGAGAAGTATAGGCAATATACAATGACTGATAATTATGTCAGATCCTTTATGAAATCGTACTTTTCCTGATTTACCTGAAAAACAGTAAGTTAGTCATAGTACATAGAGATAGAACCATGTCTTGAAAATTCCATGTGAAAAGTCAAGCTTATAAAAGATTTAAATTATGGGACAATTATTTGCATCACAAGTTAATTATTTGCTTCACAGGAGCATGGTAGTTTATTAGTAATTTGACCAAAGAGGCTTTGAGGTTAATTTAAAGCACAAGTCAGAAACTTTTTCTTTTAAAAAATAATGATAGGAAATATTTTAGGCTTTGTGGGCCATATGGTTTCTATCACAATTACTCAACTTTGCCTTTGTAAGTATGGTGCCAAATCAGCCATAGATAATTAAAAGAATGAATAAGCATGGTTGTGTGTTCCAAGAAAAGTGCATTTGTGCACGCTAACTCTGAATTTCATATATTTTCTTATGTCATGAAATAGTCTTCTTATGATTTATGTTAGCTTCCGGGCTGTACAAAATCAGGGAATAGCTGGATTTGATACCTATTCTGTGTTCAAGGATTTTTAAGGTCAAAGGGGCTGCAGTCCCAATGTCAATGAACTTTCAGTGTATAGCAAACCACCCAAAGCCTGGCACGTTGAAACAACAATACTGATTGAGTTTGTATTTCTGTGGGTTAACAGTTTGGCCTAGGTTTAACAGGGTGATTCTTCTGGACTCAGCCGGGCTCGCTTCTGTACCTGCAGTCAAGTGCCAGCGAGCTACATGGCTGCCTCCTGAATTTGCTAACTGTTCCCTGGGGCAGATGGGTGACTGGACTCTCTCTAATCCTCCAGCATGTTAGCATAGGCTAACTGGTCGGCTTTCCAAGAACAAGAGCAGGAGTTGTAAAGTGTCTTGAGGCCTAGACCAGAGCTGGCACACCATCACTTCCACTACTTCTATTTGCTAAAGCAAGCCACAAGGACACCCTAGAATCACAAGGTAGGAAAACGGGCTCCACTTCTTAATGGCAGGAGCTGCAGAGCTACCCCACCAGGGCCACTGACTGATACAAGGAAAGACGCTGGATTGTTGTCATTTTTGTAACCTGCCACAACTCCTCAAGAAATCTTTTCTCACTATCAGCAACGTTTTTCTCTATAAAATTCAAATCATGCTTCACCTTATTGCAGCTTATTATATCCTTCTTTGATCAAAACGAAGAACAATATTTTCTATATTTCCTACAATAGCTTTTCATCAAGTTAATAGCACTAAATTTCCCTTCAGCTTTCTTTTATCTTTAAAAATATGTTTGATACTTTGATAGCCTGAAAAATAAATCCCTGAGAATGAAAGATAGCTTTGAATCCTTTGAAAGTTCACCATATCCGAGACCAACCTTAACTTTGTCACTTACTTATGCTAAATAATAATAATGATAATAACAACAACAATAGCTAATGCTTATTTAACACATATCTGTATGGGGGCACTATTCTAAGTGCTTTATTTACATTTAGTCCTCACAATAACCCCCTGAGGTAGGTATGATCATTATTATTCCAATTTTATAGATGAGGAAACTGGAAAGCAGAATGGTGAAGCCAACTTCACATGGTCAGACAGAAGCCGAGTGGAAATTTGCCCGTGGCAGCCTACTCTCAGAGCCCATGTTCTGAAGCACTACAAAGTACTGCCTCCTATGTGACTTTGAACCAGTCACCCAACCTCTCTGAGCCCACACTTGCACATCAGCAAAGTGGTAATGGTAATGCCTGCCCACAGACATGTGGTGAGACTCAAAGGAGCCAATGTACCTGAAATACCGTGGGGAACTGCAAATCACTGTAAAAATATAAGACATTATTGTTATTTTTATCATCAACCTGACGGTCGTGAGCTTTACTAAGAACTTGAGGAGTCTGAAGAATACACAAATTGTTACATGGTTCCGATGTGCTATTTAAATAAAGGAACAGGATGGTGTCTGTTTAAATGCAAATCAGTGTGCAGTGTTAACGAAGTCGACGTCAGTGTGATTTTGGGTTAACTATTCTGGTTTGAGGTCTTATTTTCCCTCCAAATGCCCTTCCCATAGTCTTTCTCTGAAGATGAAGACAACTCTGCTCGTGAAATCTGAGGGAGGAATAGAGAACTAGAGTTCCCCTTGAAGGCTGTGCACCAACTTCCTTGTTTTGCTGGAAATTGCAGGGCCAAACTCATGTGCATTTCCCCCCTACAAATATTTTCTAATTGATATGTCTTAATCATCAGGAACCCAGTTTACAGCACCAGGCATGCAATTTGTAATTTTTGGAGCAGTGCTATATACACTGGAAAAAACTGCACATGAGGGCAAAATGGAACAGACAATTGCTTTTGGAGACTGCACAGATTAGTACATCATTGCATACTAACAAAGTGCTAATTGCTTCTTTTGACCATGGGCCCAGTTTACAAAGCTTTTGCACAAATGTGCTCTGTGCACTAAATTGCAAAACTAACACTGCATTATTTCTCAGTACAGCTTGCAAATTCTTGTAGGGCAGTGTGCATTTGCATTAATTAAACCAGAGATAGAGAGAAAGAGAGAGCACTAGTGAGAGAGAGGGAGATACTCACAATTTAGAAAGAACAGACCGGATGCTAATTACTCGAGTTACAAATGTTGCACTTGTTCTGGGATGATATTAGTAAAAGCAAACAGCATCTATTCTCAAGGCGCAGATCTGGAAAACATGGTTTCAAGTCTGCAGTGAATATGAAAATTGGTGATGAATAGCTAAAATAATAAATAGTGATTGGCCTTAGCTGTTAGGTGCTTAATCCAATGTGTGTGACTAATTCTTGAGGAAACTGTTTGCATTAAAGATTCCAAATAAATTCTTCCAAATTGAGAAAATCTGCCAAGTGGCGAAAGAATGAGATTTCATCTACGGAAAGCATGAAAGATTCGTGTATAATTTCTCTCACCCTTCTCCTTCATTCACTTAGTGTAGTGTTTGCATCCTTGAGTTTGTTAAATATAAGTGTAGATTCATAGCACCTGTCCAGAGGCTAAAGTACTTGAAAAATACATTAGAGTCGATAATTTCATTACTTATAAATATTTGTTGAGCACCTAACGTGCTCAGCACAGGAAGTACAACTCCAGTCTTTATCTGCAAGTGGCTCAGCGTCTATCTGGATAGATGGATCCTATAAATGACCAACACTAGCATAGACCAGTGGCTCACTCCTCAAATGTACAGAAGTATTGCTATGGGAACAGAAGGCAGATGACCATTTCTTCCTGGAAGGACTAGGAAAGGCATGGAAGAACGGGACTTTTCTTATTGTACCTTGGCCAAAGTATACATGTGGCAGACAGGGTTTAGATTGAGAGCAGTGGGGGAGCGTACTTTAGTGTGGCATGGTACAATTCTGAACTTCGACATTGTCAAGGTGATGGAGAATGGAGAATGGAGAACAGATATGAGAATATTAGAGGTAGACCTGAGAAGACTGGTTACCTATTGGTCTCGGCAAATGAGGGAAAGTGACCTTGGAGTTCTGCGGATGGTGGACAATTTATGCGCTAGAAAAGACAAGTGGAAAAGCAGAATGAAGAAGAACGTAAATGGAGACTAGAGCAGGCTTGGTTAGGTCTCTGTTTATAATCCCCTGAGATTTCTTTACCATTTACATTCACACTAGCTCCAGGTGTGTACCAGTCTCAGTCAACACTTGGGAGCAGCCAGAACCTGGATCTCTCTGTCAGGGACCAACCTCAGCCTGTTGAAACTTCTTTGTTTGCATGCACAGAGCAGGGGAAATGGCTTGGAATTTATTAAGGGAGTTAAGGAGCCTAGGAGCAGCCTTACCCACCCAAAGACTGATACAGCAATGGGACATAAATACTTCCCCCTTATTCTTAATTGGGACAACTTTGATGTATGACTATACCAATCTTTCTCAAATTTTCGTATGTTTATGAATCACTTGAGGGGTCTTGTTAAAACGCAGAGTCTGATCCAGTAGGACTAGTGTGGGGTCTGAGATTCTGTAATTCTAAACTAATTTTCTGATGATGTCGACTGCTGGTCCGTGGACCACACTTTGAGTTGCAAGGAATTACCACTGTCTGCAGAGTCCCCTGAGGGATGGAACCAATGTTACCCATGGAACTTTCCTGGTGTTTCTTCCTTGCTTAGCTTCCATCTCTTCCCAGTCCCACTTCTCCTCTCTCCTACTATATTTTTGGGGAAACCCTTCCTAGTAAATCACTTTCCCAGGAATTGTTATCTCAGAACCTGCATCTGGGATCTTAAGACAGAGTCCCTAAGTTCGACTTTAAACATATCATATTTGAGGTGCCAAAGAAGTACACAGGATGACATTTTCAGGAGGTTGTAGGCACTGGCGGGAGTCATGCCTTCCTTCTTTCAGTTCTCCCTTCGTCGTGTGCTGAGAATACGGCACATGACGCGGACCTGTGTGGTCTCAGGTTTATCGCTAGCAATCTAAAAGAGCAAATTTCTTTGGTTGGATTCTAGTTTGAAATCTTTGATCATTGATTATCTATCTACATGTGGTGTAGGTGGCAAATCCCCTTAACCAGAACATCTGTTATGTGAGTGCTTCTCCAACCTTAATGTGCGTGAGAATCACCTGTGTTTCTTGCTAAACTGCAGGCTCTGAGTCCATGGGGCTGAGGTGGGGCCTGAGAATCTGCATTTCTAACAAGCTTCCTGGTAATGCTCACGCTGCTGCTCTGCAGACCACATGGACCACAAGGATCTAAAAATACATCTCACTTATTCTGAGGTGTAATTTCAAGGAAATACTCTGAGACTGAATGAGACACTGATAGCAGCAGTGGTGGTAGAAGTAGTACTAATAGTCACATGCGTAGCTGACATTTGTTACTTATATTTGCTAAGTAAGTAGTACTCATTCTGTGCTAGGCCCTATTCAAATTATTGTACATATACCAATTCATTTATTCCTCGCTATAACTCTAAGAGACGTAAGAATAAAACATGGTCAGTCTTTTAATAAGCTAACTACTGTTCTATACTGAGAACTTGAGGATATATAGGTATTAACTTATACAAGTCCAAATATTTGGCGTTGTTTTGCTAGTAAGCACATTATCTCTAAGAGGAAAGGACATTTGGGGGATATGAATAGAGTCTAATGTATTCTTTTCTGGGAAGCCACGAAAAGGAAGCGCAAAAGATTTATGAGGTAGCAATGAATGAAGTAGCCTTCATGGATGATGTCATAGGTGACCACGTATTAAAATTGTTGGATTGATTTCAAAACTCAGTTTAACGCCCACTTCACTCCACCCCGGTGACTCAGCTTTGGGCAGTTGAGTTTGAAAATGACAAGGATGAGTCAAGCTTTGAAATCTCTGTGAAAATAGGAGACACCTCTCTCACCTGGCAGCAATCTTTGTTGTGTTCCAAATGCTAAGAACCCACACTTACAAAAAAAAAAAAATTATTGCAAAATATTAAGTTGGAATCTTCTGACTTAATCAAAATAAATATTTCTCCAAACCTGAACCATTTCTACTAAAACAAAACAACAAAAGAAGCTGAAATAAGTTTCAATCAGTGATTGGAAAAAGGAGTATATCACTGTTTCCTTGTTTTCGCAAATCAAAAATTAGAACATGATCAGGCAGGTTTAGAGTTGTGAAGAGAACCTGTTTTTATTTTAAATCAGGCTTTAATTTTTGAACAAGAAGACTGGCTGTGGCTTAAAAGAAAAGTATGGGCATATCTATTTCTATTTTATTAAAAATAACCAGGATCTTTCATGAAGTATGTGCTATGGCTACACTCTAAGGCACAGATTTAAAAATTATAGTTCAAGTCAAAGCAGAAGGAAGTAAGCTGACTGGTGAAAAGATAACATAATATGTCTCTGGGCTATGAATGAACTTGAGGGAATGTGAGAGCATACTCTTTTTGGTGTTAACCATATGCAAGAAATAAGCATACAGTATAACTGTAAGGAATCCAATTCTGAAAGTCCACTTTTCTGTAAAGAGTGGTATCCTTTGCAGATGTTGGTAAACTCAGGCAAGAGAAATTGGACTCGGGCTGTGTCAATTATACCTGTTCAGCAAATAAGCTCAGAGCTATAGGATGAAATATAATACAATGTTGGGTTTTTAGAACAAGGACTAGTCTTTCCTGTCATTGGTGGGGGGGGAGGGGAGAATTAACTTACGAGGTTGACAGAAATTCCCAAGCTGTGTTATAGGGAACAACAGATATTACTGGTGAGAGAAATGAAAGGGCTTCATTTTCAAATAGGATTGGGAAACTATGCATGCCATGTTTTCTTGTGGAGATGCACATGGCACCCAAACATAAAAGAAGTTCTGAGGATCCCTGTTTCTTGTGAAAGTTTCTGGAAAAGGATTCTCACAAACCAGTACTCTGTGAATTTAGTTCAGGAAATGGGAAAGAATTTTGGGGAAAGTACTTGATTGTGGAGAAGAGTGCGGTCATTTGACCAGTAGGTTGAGTTTCCCACTAAAAGGAAGCAAAGATGTGTGCTTCTTTGAAAGTACAGCCATAATACTGAGCCGGATAATGTACTTGAAACCTACTGGAAGAGAGAAGATTGAGTAGAAAAATTATGGGCAAGAGAAGAGTCCTGCCCAGAAAGTCAGGCGATCAATTACTTGACATTAGGTACTTAACAAATAAGTACGTAATGTAGTGGTGGTGGTGGTGGTGGTGGTGGTGGTGATGGTGGTATGGGAGGTGAGGGATGTAGCTCTGCCCTCAACTTTCTTGTAAATAAATTGTTTATTTCTGTTTTGCCAAAATTCTAAAAAGAAAAATTCTAATCTTACCTAGGTCTTGGAAATAGAAGGATAACATTTTTTTTTTAACAGAAAATAACAGTATCTGACTTTTTAAAATCAACATGCCCAGCTTGAAATCTTGATCATCATGGTAGAGGAAACCAAGGTACCATGGCATCCAGGCACAGTTGTACCATACATAGAATCACAGCCAAGAGTCAGTGAGACACTGGCTAAGATTTATAGAAAACAGTAAAAACATAGCTAGGAGAGCATGAAGTTGGAAAACTGTCCTCTTCTCACCTGGGCTTCCCTTTACAGCTTTTTTTTTAGCTGGAATTGTTGATGACTTTACTGACACTCTGGAAACTCTCAACCACCATGGAGGGAAACCAGGGGATTTCTGCCTCACCACTCTCTCTCTCTCTTTTTCTTTTCTTTTCTGTTTTTTTTTTTTTTTTTTGGTTTTTGTTCAGTTTGTGGCCCTGGTGCCATGCCGATGCTAAGCTGTCACTTCAGGCTTGTTAGTCAAATTATAGTGATTAATGCAAACAGCCAACATGAACTTTGGGCTGCTCAGATGTTAGATAACTCTTGAGTTGGCAGGGAGCCATCCTTCTTCATATCCTAAGTGACTCAGACATCTTTCAACACCGAAGAAGGTCTTCCCCAAGCACAGAACTCGGTGATTCTTAAGTGACTCAGACACCTTTCAAACCAAAAGACAGACTTCTGGTATTTGATATAAATTCGATGGCCAAGTTCTTTTCAGAAGAAAAAATTAATGAGGCTGTTAAAAAAACAAATGGCTTCTGGTAGGAAAAATAAAAGTTGAATTCTATTGACTCCTACCACGTACATGATACTGATCCTTACTATAGGATTTTCAACAAAATCCAAGCCTCCATCATATTTTCTTCTAAATGTTGTCATTTTCTTTAACTAGGTTTGAGAAACAATTAAGAACCCACCTCTATCATTGGTTTAGCTTTTATATGTGGTAAATTGTGATGTATTCATTGCTTTCCTAATTTGAAGCAAGTGTTTTAGAGACTAATAAGAAAAATAAATATAAAATACTTACAACTTTGAAAGAAGCTTACTATAGAAATCCAAGAGGCTATTGTTTATTACATAATAAGGAAGACTCAACTCTGAAATAGTCCAGAGAATATGTCACCAAACTTTCTGACCTAACATGAACTTAGAACTCTTGCCACAAGGGATTTCCTGCTTTGATTGCTATAAAGAAGCTAACTATGAGAAAAATTTTCCATCAACATAAATTGCTGGGGGATACCCTCTGAAATCACCCATTTCCTTTAATGCACCATTTTATTATTCTATAAAGTATACTCAGAAGAGCCAATACAGGCAAAATTTTGATGCAGTTGGTTTTGTCCAACTGTTTCTTTCCTGGGGGCTTGTCATCCAAGACCAGGGATCAAGACCTTTTTTTTTTTGTTACTGGTAGGCCATTAATGTTTGGATTGAGTAAATCAGTCTATAATTAAGCTGAGTCTGGGTTTTATCATTTTTATGACCATCTTCATTTAGTCTTCTGCTGCAAGTGAGCCAAAGCTCTCATTCCATCTTTCCCTGGAGGAGCTTCTCTTTCCTTAGATTTCAGGCTATATGTGTGCCCTGCAACCTCAGCAATCTGAAGATTTCAAAAAAAGTTATGATAATCTCTTCAACTTTTTCTTGTTGTTAGGTTAACAGGGATATTCTGTCTAATTTTCTACATCT
This sequence comes from Rhinolophus ferrumequinum, assembly GCF_004115265.2. Taxonomy (NCBI): domain Eukaryota; kingdom Metazoa; phylum Chordata; class Mammalia; order Chiroptera; family Rhinolophidae; genus Rhinolophus; species Rhinolophus ferrumequinum. Next base: position 21,725,638 of record NC_046300.1, read on the forward strand.
TAAACCACAGTAAAACTCAGAACCATTAAAAAGAAGGGAGAGGGAGAGGGAATGGGTCAGGAAGGAAATGAGAAGACTTCATTCAAAGTCATGTTTCTAGCAGATTGTGTAATTTTGAGCTATGGATCTGCACTTGAATTGGCCTGTCAGAAATGGAGGGGTTGTTCTCTTACTTGTAGATTAGTTTTAAAAAGCCTTAGGAGGCTAGATTGAATCCAGTTTGGATCTGATTCCTAGCTATGCCCCCTCAGCTGACCCTACACCTGGTGGCAGATACTAAGCCTGTCCTCTCCTTCCTGATACTGTAGCGCATTTTCAAACTATTTTATCCTCAGTAGCCCAGCTTTTTCTGGTGTGTGTCTGTAAATGTAACCGAGACCATATGGTCTTTTCCTCCTGGGTGACCAAATGTTATCTTGCCTATTGCTTTCATTTGCTAACACTGTGTACTCATGAAATGATGACTCTGCCTGAATGGAAGTAAAAGGAGAATAAAGTATGAATGAAACAATAACAAAAAACAATGCTGCTATTGATTAAGCATTTGCCACATACCAGTGCCATGTATGTGGCAAGTGCTTTACTGCAGTATCTCATTTGATTCTCAAAACAAGCCTATTATTATCCCATTGTAAAAAAAAATGAATAAATGAATTCAATAAGTGATATTGGGGAAATTGAACAGCCACATGCAAAAAGCACTAAACTACTATTTTACACTGTACACAAAAAATAATTCAAAATGGAATAAAGACTTGAATGTAAGCTCTGAAACCATAAAACTCCTAGAAGAAAACATAGGTAGTAAGCTCCTTGACCTCAGTCTTTTTTTAATATCTTACTGCAAAACAAAAATAAGCAAGTTAGACTTCATGAAACTATAAAGCTTCTACACATTAAAGGAAATCATCAACAAAATAAAAAGACAACCTACTGAAAAAGAGAAAATATTTACAAATCATATATCCAAAACGGGTTAATAACAAAAATATATAAAGAACTTGTACAAAAAATCCATTAAAAAATGGGCAGGGGATCTGAATACATATTTCCCCAAAGAAGACATACAGATTGCCAACGGGTATATGAAAAATGCTCAACATCACTAATCATCAGAGAAATGCAAATCCAAACCATAATGAGATGTCACCTCATCTTAGAGTGTTGGAATGATGATAATGAAAGAGATAAGTAATAACAAGTATTGGCAAAGATGTGGAGAAAGGGCACCCTTGTGCACTATTGGTGGGAATGTAAATTGGCGCAGCCAATATAGAACAGTATGGAGGTTCCTCAAAAAATTAGAAATAAAACCACTCTATGATCCAATGATTTTACTTCTAGGTATTTATCCAAAGAAAATGAAAACACTAATTCAAACAGATATGTGCACCTACATGTTCATTGCAGCATTACTTACAATAGCAAAATTACAGAAACACCCTAAGTGTCCATTGATGGATGAATGAATAGAAAAGATGTGACATATATAGTTATATAGATATAGATAGATAGAAAGATAAATAGATAGATATAAAATGGAGTACTATTCAGTCATAAAATAGAATGAAATCCTGCCACTTGTGACAACATAGATGGAAGTTGAGGGCATTATGGTAAGTGAAATAGGTCAGAGAAAGTCACACACCATATGATCTCCTTTATGTGTGGAATCTAAACTCCTCCCCTCAATAATAAACCCCACCACGCTCAGAGAAACAGAACAGATTGGGTGTTGCCAGGGATGAGGAGTGGGGGAGGGAGAAATGGGTTAAGGAGTCGAAAGGTATTCTACAGACTTCCAGTTATAAAATGGTCATGGTATGTAACGTGACTGTAGATAATTACACTGTATTTCATATTTGAAAGATGCTAAGAGGGAAAAAAGAATCTAAAGAAGAAAGAATTGAAGTAACCTACATGTACAAAGGTTGCAGATCTAATAAGTAGATCCAGCCTTCCAATTTAGTGACTTAACTATTAACATATATTGATATCTGTCTGATACTGGCTTTTTTTTTTAACCTGTTTGGTTTATAGCGTGGTGACTCTCAAATATAATGTCTTGGGTTAATCGACATTTTCTATAAAAGAGCTGACTTTTGAAGATGATACGAAAGGTCTTAGAGAAGTTTCATTCCCTTTGAGAAATCCTGTCATTCCTGGATTGTGGAAGTCTCTCTCTCCCCAGTGTCAGAAGCCCATTCAGATGTCACCCTTAACACGACAGTAGCTGTGACAGTAAAAGGCAGACAATGGAAGGTATAACCAAAGTCCTTACTTAGTCCCTGCCTCCCACTTCAGGGTTGACAAGCTGCACTGAGACCTGTGGCCTGGGTTTGGGACCCAGCTGCTGAAAGTCCTTTCCTTGGTTTCTTCTAAGTGGGTTCCCTAAGAAACCCAGTGATTGAGAAACTTTTAGACAGGCATAGCTGTGGGGGAGCAGGAGAACCTCTTGTTGCATTTTTATTAAAAAAAAAAAAAAAAGTTGACTATATATTTGGATCTATCCAAGGATGCTGAATGTACTTTTTGAATTTTTTTTTTTTAATTTTGAGGCAGAATAAAAACATTCAGGTTGTAGTAGCCAGATTTTGTCCAATCTTATATACATTTCATTTTCCCTATGCTTCTTGTGGGCTCATGTCAATACAGTGTATTCTTTTTATAAAAATGATATTAAACATTGTGTTGCTTTTTATATTCTGCAAAGCATTTTACATACACTAATTCATCTCCTCTGAGGACAGCAGTAAGGCAGGTGTAGAAATTGAAGGACACTCTTGTGTGAGACTTGCACTAGGGAACAAAATAAGGATCAGAGCTGGGTCTGGAACTCTAGCCTTTACGATCACATGGCTTGTTGACACAACTCGTCACCTGGGTACCTAAGATCCTGTCTTTCAGTCTTCATCCTGGGTATGACTCAGTGGGACCATACCATTCTACTCTTCCAGTAGCCCACCATAATTTTGAGAATCCTAACCAATTTATAGTTCCTTCAGCATTGCCTATTTCCCTGTATCATCACCAGCCCTAGCTAACATCAATTGTTAAAAATTTTGCCTATGTTATTACAGGTGAAAAATAGTATCTCATGGTCATTTCAATTCATCTTTTTATTCTTATTAGAGGTTGAGTATTTTCTCATAAATTTGGAGACCATTTATATTTCTTCCTTATAAATTGCCTTTGTTCTCTGCTTAATGCATTTATAAATCTCAATATTTTTAATCTTTTCAAATCGAATTTAAACTATTTACCTTAAAAACCACATATGTGTATTTTTTTTTCTTTTAAAAACTAATCTGAAAGTTTTGGTCTTCTGATGGGTAAATTCAAGCCATTTGTTTTTATTGTGCATATATATATATTCCATCTTATTTCTGCTAATTTTTTTCTATTTGCTATGGTCTTCTTCTCATTCCTGTCACTGGATTGACTGAATTTTCTTCATTCCTTTTTCTGGTTTTGTGTTGTGTTTTGCTGTGTCTTATTTCTTGGAAAATCTGTATCTTATTTCCAGTTATGTCATGTTTAGCCATATATTTTTAATGTATTTATTCATGTTTCCCTATTGTTCAGAATAAATCAATATTTATGAAACCCACACCTTTCAAACAGATGTATTTGACATACTTTTATTTCTTCCTTTCTCCCTAGAAGTAGTTTAGTTCCAGATTTTAAATTTTAATTTTTTTTTATGATTCATGTCTCTTCAATGTTTAGTGATGCTTCCTTATCCATTTAATTTTATAAACTGAAGGCTGGGTGATTAACATAGGCATCTGCTATGGATTTTTCTCAAGATATATGAAGTATTGCGTCTGCAATGGGACTCTGTTCTCACAGAGAAGGTTCTCTCCAATGGACAAAGAATGACAGAATTTAGGCTTCTCTAAGGATGTGGTCATAGTACTTCCATTCTTGGTTGCCAAATTTAGGAGGCAAGTTGCTATGATCCTTTGCAATTCAGGGAGGAGCTGCCTTTCTATTTTCTATCCAAATTCAGAGTGGCAGTCTACGTTTCTCTCCTGTCCCAAGGCTCACTTTTTGATCCTCACAACAGGGCCCCAATTTTTTGAGAGACCATTCTTGTAGTTTTAACACAGGCAAAGATTCACAGCCAACTGCTGAATCTGAGGATATGGGGAGACGAATGGAAGTGAAGACCAGCTGGCATAGCTAGCTATTCAGCTGTCCTTTCGTTGATTATCTCAGAGGTAATCACTTGGCGCAGCCCTTGCTGAGTTTTCATTGAGAAGGGTTGGACTGCCTTAGACAGCATCCCTAACTCATGGCACAATTTGGAATTGCCAGTCCATGCTTTGATTTTTTTTTCCATCGATAAATTATTTCTTCTTCTGTCTTCCAAATATCCCCCAAATTTCTGATCCAGCAATGGCACCTTTCCTGAGTTCCCACCTTTAACCAGAATTACTGACAATTGACAGACAAGGAACCTGAGGCTTAGAGAAGGCAACCTTGAGAAGTAGGAGATATCATCCAGGGATAACATGTGGCTTACAGTATTGATAAAGTAGGGCAGGGAGGAACCATTCTTGGGAGCCAGCTCTACCTCTCCCATTCCTGTACATGTGGGCATCTTCACACGTTTAAAGCACCAAGTGGTACTCTCTTCTCAATCTCCTTCTCTAAGAAGATGCTATTTACCTGACCTGATCCAGCTATGTGAGATGTGCCATGATCTGTCAAAAACACATTGTCTCTGGGCAACTGGGCAAACATGGTAGCTAGAGCATATCAAAATGTATAAGCCCCTCCTCTCATTACCCTTTTGTTAATTTATTTAATCAAACTCTGTTGAGTGCCTACCAGTTACCATATATTGTGTTAATACCGGGTTCACTGTAGTACATAAAATAGGCAAGCTTTCTGTCCTCATAGAGCCTGCAGTCACCACTGTGTCTTCACACCGGCCATCAGTACCTGACTTCTACGTTTGCTTCTTTTATTTCAGTTCTCTTCAGTAAGAGACCGTGCTAATCAATGCAGTTAAGCAACTTGGAAACCATCTCTAGTACTGTATTATGAAAGAAAAGTAGGACTTCACCAACAGTGAAGCTTGGGCAGAAGGGTCACATTTTTAAAATTACGATCATTTTAGGTCTCTTTAGAAAGACACTGTTGTGAAGAATGCTAACCTACCATTAGTGTATTGAATTCAGTGACGCCTCCTGAACCACCTTTCTCATGTTGAATGGTGTACTGCTGTCTTAATCAAATGAGGACATGGACAATATGCGGTAAAAGTGGAACATGAAGTGAGATTCAGAGTGGGATCAAACCTGAATAGAACATGTGGCTTTGGGGATATTTAGGGTTCATATTTGGGCCTCATTCTCTTCACCCGAAAGATAAAAAGATGGCACTGAATGATGTGCAACGTCTTCTAGCAGTGATTTTCCTGGGCCTGTGTTAATAAACATATAATACATCAAATTCTGTTGCCATCTCTTTTATTTTCACCCACCAAGTACTCTCCTTGTGGCGAGAGGGAGTTCTATACAGGCACAAAAAGGGAGAAAGATGGCAATTGGACCTGTAAAGCAATAGTCTTACAATCCGCTAGGTTGCTATTGAATGGTATATCTGGCATTCCTCACTAAGGTGTCAAAAATGAGCTACCTTCTGAAGAAGGGCTCATGTTTTAATAATGAGATAGATGCCTGCCTTTGTTGTCTGTGAAATCTCAATGACAATATCAATGATAACCGTGGGGAGAAAAATCAAAGCAGGTTGTTTAAGTTACCTTTCCTAAGACAGTGTGAGACGGAAAGATTCTTTCTGGGTTTTGCTTTTATGTTCACCCTTTTGTTCGCCCCTCTGTCTCATCACTCCCACCTGTCACTCCTGCCCCTGCTCAGAAAAAAGCTGGAGAAAGGAAGCTTTGGCATCTGAAAAGGCCAGGATTTACTTTTTTACTGCATGCAATTCACACCTTTCCAGAGGATATTCCTTAGAAACCCCAGTAATTGGTGAATGATGTTTATTGAATTGGCCTTCTCAAATTGTCACTGGGATGGAGTGAGAAATTGTTATACATCCTGCCAGCATCCTGCTGATGATGCTGTGTTTTAAAGGTCCCTTTTAGAGTGTACATGGAAGGAATGTCCATTAAGAGTTGTTCTAAGGCTCAAAGATGTCTCGCTTCTCTTTCTACTTCTTTTGGCTCTTGTGTCACCTTTAGCACCTACACTCCAAAACTCACTTGTGTACATATTGGACACACACACACACACACACACACACACACACAAATATTTATATGGAGCCTGTGTAATGTACTTAAGAGCATAAGCTAAGCAGTGAGATTATCTGGTTCCTCCATTTAGCAGCTGAGTGATCTTGACCAATTCACTTAACCTCTCTGTGCCTCAGTTTCCTCTATATCACAGGGTTGTTATCAGGATTAAATGGCCCATCTTTGTCCAGTATTTAGCACAGGGTCTGGCACATTGTAAGTGCCCTATAAATGTTAGGTATACTCACAGTGAACTTTTGCTGTGCTTTTGTTGTTTTGGAGTCCTGGGGAATACCACTGGCAGCGAGACTCCCCAGTAAGGTGTTCTCAAAAGACCAGCCCAGATGGAGCCAGGTTTCCATGTGTGGGAGTAGGGTAGGTAAAGTACTATGTGGCTTGCCCTTTGTTCGCACACAAGTTCAAGTCCTGAAAGCAGCTTGGGAACTGAGTAGTAATGTCCTCTAAGTGCCCTTTCAAAGAAGGCAAACTTAAATGTCACTTGCCAGGTACTGAAACTTAACTCGAAGGAGAGTAAGTTACGGGCACTAGTTGTGTTAACCCATACTGGGTAAATGATCTGCTGTGGTCCAAACCACTCTGGCAAAGTCTCCCAGTGCTCTCTCTTCTGTACATGTTCCCATTGCTTCTGCACGTGTTTCCCGCAGCATCACTTCGGGAAGAAGGGAGGAAGGGTAAGTGGGTGGGGACTTCTGATGTGATGCTGACAAATACAAGCAATGGGAAACTTGTCAGTTTCCACGTGAACTCCCTTGTTTCCTTCATTCTTTTTTTCTCAGTTGTGATGGGCTGTGGTTTCATTTAAGTTGAATTTCGAGTTTCGACCTTAAGTAAGCACTGCTTGCAAGGTCAACACGATTGCCTTGTGCAGAGAGCTGTGGTCGCAGGCACAGTGCTAGGAGGGGCACCCGCCCTGGTGGGAAGAATCTGCCCTCCATGTCCCAAGCTTGGCTTCCAGCAGGTGAAGCTAAATCCTGCTCCTGATAAACTTCCTCTTCTAGTTTAAACATTTTCCATAAGGACAGCACACGAGAGATTCTTAGCGGCCATACATCTTGCTTTTGTGGGCAGTGTGTCACAAATTTTCTATGGTGCTGAGAAGGGGAGAGAAATACTCATGTAGAAAACCCATGTGTCTTGTATAGTTTAGGGAATAGCAGGAACAAAAATATCTTTCCTCCCTTTCCATTGACTGTAATAAACGGTTTTAGCTAACATGCATAGAACTTATCATGCAAATTTCCTGTAGCATAAACAATCAAATCCCTCCAATGGACATATTTTATAATAAATCAAAAGAACAAAAAATAGGAAAAATGCATTACCACACATAGTATACAAAGCTTTCTGTAAATGCCAAAGAAGCTGTCAAAAACTGGCAGTTGGAAGCTGTTATGAATTTATCAGGGCCCTCTACATTATTTAAGATGATGAATCCCAATATTTCAGGAATGGAAAATCTTTTTAATTTTTGTGAGGCCCATTGCCTGAAAGTAGACAACAATAGTGGCAATACACTCACCAGTATAATGCCTGGTGAAGCTATTGAATGGAGGTGTGAGAATGCTGTTTTGTGCTTTACCGTGGGTTTCTGCCAGACAATATTCATTCATTCATTCATTCATTCATTCATTCATTCATTCATCCTTCCCTTCCTACTTCTAGCTAATAGTATAATATCAGCTAAAATTTACAGCTACAGCTATCGGCTTGAATAAAACGGGGAGAGGGAAGCTGTGATAATGGCTAAGAGATCAAACTGTGGCTTTCTCTGGGAGAAGGAAGTCGGAGATGTGGAGATAGGGCAATTTCTAAATGCTGTTCTCTGGGCAAAATAGAATTTAGGAAATAGCTATGTATTTCAAGGTCATCAATTTATAGACACGAAGCTTTGCTTTTGAGACATACGAAGTCCTGCAAGCCATGGAGGTTGGCCAGGACTTTGGCTGCTCCTGAAGGAGGGGAAAGGCAATGAGACTCTGGAAGCTACACAGGGAGTCAACTGCTTATGTCTTTAAAACCTACTGAAAAATTCAACTGTCCCTTTCAAGGGGCCCACTCCAAGACCTCCCTGAGGAGGCAGCCTTTCTTCCACGAGCCCTGTGCTATGAAAGTATGTAAGTCCCATTTGCAGGAAATCTTACACCCAGAAACACACACTCTCGTTGATCTTTGTCTTTGAAGTATGGGTTCACCCACAACATGTGACTCAAAGACACATAAAAGAAGTGGCAACCCCCATGTCCCAGGGTAAGGTCGTTACGTTATAAGAGATGTTAGTTTGAGGATTAGTCACACCTCAAGCAGGCTAACCTTTGCCATTCCCTTCCCACCTTCCTTCTTGCTAATTTCAAAATAAATCTTTTTTCTTTTTCAAGTCTTTTTGAAGAAGAAAAAGAAACACAAAAGCCTGCTGCTTTACACATGTGATTATATCAGTCTTCCCCAGAGTTCTGAACTGTGTGTATCCAGGTTCATAGTTGGAAATGTGTTTAATGAAGTGATCTGCTGGTATACCCTGTGATCCTTTCTTATCCCTGATTACATCTCTAAATGCAAGGAAGAAAAATTCGGACCTTCAATTTTTAACTGATTATATTTTATCTTTCAAAAATAAAATGATTGTGGATTTGCATATTTCCTCTAAAGATGTTAATGTTGACACTGGAGAAATAATAAGCCTAAAACACTCAATCCTATTTTCTAAAATGTGTGAGTAAATTCATTGGAGTCTAACTGGATAATCAACAACAAATATGACAAACAAGCTATTGGACAATATGTCCTACCGTACCCACATGAAGACTGTCTGACAGTTGTTAGCTATGTCTGTGGGACATCATTGTCACAATCCAGATATCACTGGTTCAATATGAGAGGAGCAGAAATAAATGAAAACGAACACATCGATGCATGTCTTTTAAAATACTCATCTGCTGTCTTTTGTAGAACTGTATTATTAAACTATTCATAATCATTGTAAAAATTCAGATTGGCCAGAAACGTAAAATGAAAAAATGCTGTTTTCTCTCCCTCTGCCTTTTAGTAGTATTCCTCGGATAATTTTTCTCTTTTTATATATAGAGCATTCCTTTTGGACTGGTGTTTTTTAGTCAGTAAACAAGCAATCACAAATATTGACCAAGAATTGTATCTACAGAAAGTACAGCTCGTTCTTCTAAACCACGTTAGATCTTCCCAGCCCACCAGATGAGATGAGCCTCGTCCATGAAGGTATCTAAGTACCATTGTGGGTCATCTCTCTTTCTCTGTTTCCATTGCACTTAGTACATATCTTACAACATTGGTTTGCACTAAGTTATATTCATAGGTGATTTTCTAGTGCCTAGGCCTTCGTGTATACTTATATCATCTTACCTCACGTTCTGGTCCCCTTGGCTGGCCCACGCTTGTTTCAATTGGTTTGTATAAGAGTACATTTCAAACTTCATCAAAGGATCTTGCCATCCCAATTTTAAATTTTTAAAAATTAGATTCTCATTGGTATTATTATCCGGTGTTATTAGTTTGCTAGGGTTGCTATCACAAAATACCACAGACTGAGTGGCTTAAACAACAGAAATTTATTTCTCACAGTTTTGGAGCCTAGAAATCCAAGACCAAGGTGTCAGCAGGTCTGGTTTCTCCAGGGCCCTCTCTCCTTGGCTACCTTCTCTCTGTATCCTCACGTCGCTTTTCCTCTTTGAGTGCACATTCCTTCCTCTTCTTACAAGGGCAGCAGTCCAATTAGATTGGGACCGCATCATTAAATCTCATTTAACTTTAATTACCCCTTCAAAGGCCCCATTTCCAAATATAGTCACAGTGGGGGTTAGGGCTTCACCATATGAATTTGGGGGGACACATCCAGTCCTTAACCCCTGGTATGGTAGTCAGAATTCTAAGTTGTCCCCTGGACGTCCCTGTTTCTGCTGCACATGCCTCAGGATTATGAAGATGATGGATCTCACTTCCATAATTAGGAAGTGTTCTTTGGCAGATAGCGACCTTCAGATAGTGAGATCATCCTAAAATCCGTAAAAGTAGAGAGGTTTTTTGTTGTTGTTGTTGACTAGTAGCAGAAGGAAAAAATCAAAGAGATTTTATTTGAAAGAAATTTGATACAAGGGAAGTTCTCTGTTGCTGAGGTAAGGGAGTCACATGGCAAGGGCTCAACAGTGACCCGTAGGAGCCAAGAGCAGTGCCCCACTGACAGCTGGCAATATAATAGGACCTCAGTCCTACAGCTGCAAGGAACTTACCAATGACCTGGGTGACCTTGCAAATGAATTCTTCCCCAGAGCGTCCAGATGAGAACTCAGCTTTGTGTGAGAGGGGAATGAAAGGGACAGACCAGTAAAAAGGAGCATAATGTTTTCTCCTCAACACTCTACGAGTACCAGTATGGTGACAGCAGCACCACACAGAGAAAATCCCAGAGCTGCAGACAGTGAAGGAGCTGCAGCAGAAGTGCAGGTCCAAGCCTCTTGTAGGTCCAAGGATTGGACCCTGTAATGACTGAGCTGCTGCAACCTGTGGTGTGGCGTGCCTCCGCAGAAACTAAGTCCCTACCACAGAATTTATCAGCCTTGGCACTATTGACACCTGGGACCTGATCATTCTTGGAGGGGGGGGGGGTGCGGGTGCTGTCATGATCATTGTAAGATGCACAGAAGTCCCGTAGCCTCTACTCACTAAATACCAGTAGCACCCTTCACTCCCCAGTCGTAACACCAAAAATGTTTCTAGACATTTCCATACATCCTCTATGGGCAAAATCTCCCTGGGTAAGAACTGCTATCCTACACTGAGCCCTCCAGAGGGTTCACCAGGAAGGGCTTAGTCACCCTCAAAGCATGGGGTGTTGACTTAAGCCATGTGACGACAGAAATCCAAGCTGAGGATCAAGGTTACGGTAACGTAAGCAGAAACGTAGAGTCTGAATGAGTTTGGGAGGCAGGGGGAGTCAGGGGCTGTTGTGTCTGTGTATCTAGGTATTTATGTTTAAAAGGAACATTGGTCTCGAAAGCATTTTTCCCCCAGGAAACAAAAGTGCTAAGGGTCTCTCATCATTAGCATGCTATGCAGTTTGTCCAATTCGACTATAGTTGTTGTTTTGTTTTAATGCTAAGTATTTAATTGAAATCGCCAATGTGAAGAGCCAAAATGAGATGCTTCAATTTTGGTTACCAACAGGCAAAGATTGTGATTTGGTTCAAGCCACTTGTGAGCCGTCTGCTTGCCACGGTGCTGCATTTATAGCACCCTTGATTAGATGTGACATTTTCTCACTCTTAGTATTTTGCTCGTATTTGAAGAAACCCACACAGGGGATCTTATTAAAATCTGCAGAAGCCTGTGAACATGTGAGGATGCACTTATGTGAACGGAAGGGAGAGAATGGATTTTTTTTATCTTCTGGGAATCTGGTGGTTTTATTTTACAGGAGTTTATAAAAGGATGAGCTGCAAAGGGGAAAGAAGATGTTGATTTAAAATGGACTGCAATGCCTCCGCTGCTCCAAAGTCGGAGAAGCCAGAAGAAAGCAGAGTTTAAGTTGTTTTCATGACCCACTAAAGAGGGAATTGCTTCTTCTGTCAAAGTCCAGATTTCTTTGTTAATTATAGTGAAGAGCTGTCATAGATAGCACAGAGCAACAGATTATAATCACATCATGTTCACTGTGTTTGGCTGGCCCAAGTCTGTGATCATGCTCACAAAAGATGTGAATTCCACTCCAGTCCCGGTCTTATTTGTCCCTCATGTGCTTTTGTAGTACAGGACCTGGACCCAAGTAGGACAAAGTGGAGACAAAGCTTCAGAAGAAGGCTCAGCCTGTTGAATATTGTGAAGTCGGCAGAGAGAGTTCCCAGTTTCCTCTTTCTGTTTTGATAGGGCCCTCTCCTCCCGCACTTATTATAGGTACTCAATATTGTAATGCTTTTCTAGAGATATCCTTTTAAGTGAAGCAGTCCCCTTCATAGACTCCTGTGCAAACCACATGACTCTGGTTCTACCACCACCCATCCACCTATAGCCACATTTGATTGTATCAGAGGCAGAAGCTTGAATTAAGACAGCCAACTATGATAAGAGGGAAGAGAGGAGCTGGATCCATCAGATGTTACCCTAGGAGTTACATTAAAAACTGGTGAAAAGCAACAGGCATTAACCATGGTAGTTAAAGCCAAGACGATGAGGCTGAGTGGCGCCAAAGTAGAGAAAGTAGAAGAGATGCCATGAAGAGTCATGGAAAGCAGAGGGTCATTGGTTCCTTTAGCAAATACATTTATTGAGCACTTACTGTGTGCCACACACAGTTCCAGGCCCTGGAGACATGGCATGAACAAAGTAGGCAGAGCCTCTGCTTCATGGAACTTACATTCGATGGCAGACATTCAGGCAACAAAGAGCTAAACAAATACAAATATATATTAGATCATGATGAGTGCTATAAAGAAAACAAAATGGGGAGAAGCAATAGAGTGACTACGAAGGGGTGGGCAGTGTACGCGGCTACTTTGGATTGGTGTAGTCAGAGAAGCTTTCTCTAAGGAAGTAAGATTGGAGCTGAGTCCTCAGTGACACAAAGGGATGAGCCTGGGGAGAGAGACTCAGAAAGAATGTTCCAGGCAGAAGACTAGCAAACACAAAGACGCTGAGGCAGGGATGAGTGTGGCATGTTCAAAGAAAGGAAAAAGGGCTGTGTGGCTACAACACAGAAAGCAAGATACAGCGGCACAGGATGAAATAAGAAAAGGTAGGAAGGGGCAGGTCATATAGGCACTGGGAGGTCATAGTAAGGAAAACGGTTTTTTGTTTTTTTTTTATCTTGAGTGCAACGGAAACCACTAAAAACATAAAGAGTACCTAGGGAAAAAAAAACAACAATGCAAAGTTCATGAGAAGACTGTTGATAGGGAAAAAAATGAGGGGGCATACAGTTTTTATACATATGAAAAGATGCCCAATTGCAATGTCTCTTGGCAAAGCAGTAGGTAAAGAGGGACTCTCATGCACTGCGGGTGGGAGTGTCAAATTGTACAATCCCTGCTGAGAAAGGGACTCACTGTGGGATTAGATATAGTGAAGGATACAAAAGTAAGAATCAAAGATGTCCAAATTCTTAGCTTTAGGGTGGTTTACGATATTGTTTACAGAGATGGAGAAGACTACAGGAAGAACATGTAAAAGAACAGATGGGCGCAGGAGACCATTTCCTGTCCAATCCAAATCCAGTTTTTGATGTGATATATTTGAGATCCCTGTGACACAGTCAAGTGACAATGCTGATAGGCAGTTGGATATGCAAGTCGGGAGCTCGAGGCTAGAGATATATAATTTGAACTTGGCAGCCTATGCATGGTATTGAAGTTACAGCCAGCATGGTCTCCGACATGCTTGCTACTTCCATCACCACCTGTATCACAGGTTGATTGTAGTGATGCTCAAACTTCATGGTTCATACAAATCATCTGGAGAGCTTATAAAAATCTCTATTCCTGGGCCTCAGCCCCAGAGATTCTGATTAGGCATGCAAGTACTGAATTGGGCCTAGGAATCTCCCTTTCTAATACATACCATAGAAAATTCTGATATTAGTGTACTGAAGGCCACAGTGTGAGAAAGAGCTCCAGAACCATGCAGAGACCAATTCAAAACACCACGAGAGTACCTTTTAAAATTATATCAATTATTAACATTTATACCAAATGGATCTGGAACACTGGCGAAATATTTCATGTTCAGTTACTGAACTTAATTCTGTTTTCTCTAAATTTTTATTTTTTAAAGGGTAACAAATTCACATGGTTAAAAGTCAAAATATTATATAAAAATGTCAAAAATTATTGTTCCTGCCACTGTTCCCATCCATTTTATTTCCAGCTCTGTGTCCCATAGGTACTGATATTTCTATTAATTTCTTTTGGATACTACAAATATTCCTTTTTGACAATTGAAACAACTGTATTTTTTCCTCCAACTCCTCACCTTTCTTATATGCAGTATCTGCTCCTGCCTTTTCTCACTAAGAAGTGCTCCTGCCTTTCCATATCAGTATATAGAAAACACCCTCATTCTTTGTTTTATAGCTGCATGATATTCCACAGTGTGCATACACCATATGATTCACCAACTGATTATGCATACACCAACATATGCATACACCAACTGATTTCATTAGTTCCTTCTTGATGGACCATTGGATTTACATTTTGCTATTAATTAATGCTGCATATTAATGTATATTCATTGTTTCATATATATGAAGTTTATCTGTAGGATAAATTCCCAGAAGAGGAATTGCTGGATCAAAGGGTAAATGCATTTGAAATTCTGATAATGATTGCCAAGTTATCCTCTGCAGGGGTTGCACCATTTTGCACTCCCACCAGCAACATATGAGAGTGCCCATTTTTCTACCACCTTGCCAAAAGAGTGTGTTGTTAAACTTTTGGGGTTTTGCCAATCTGATAGGTGAGAACTGTTATTTCAGTGTAGTTTCCCTTGATTTTTATCTCTTACTACGAGTGAAATTGAGTCTCTTTTCATATGTATAAAGGCTGTTTGTATATATTTTTTCTATACGGAGTCTATTTGTGAAGCTTTTGGTCATTTTCTTCTCAGTTTCTAGGAGCTCTTTATATATTAAAGAGATGTGTTCTTTCTGATACCAGACACAGATACTGTTTCTAGTTTTTCTTTCATTATTTGATTTGCTTATTTTAAAAATGTATTTGAATATATCAGTTTTTCTTTTCATGGCCCCTGGATTTTGCGTACTTGTTAAAAGGCCTTACCCCACTCTAAAGTTATAAAGGAATTTACTCATTATTGTCATTGTTTCAACAATTCTAAGTAGGCATCGTTGGCCTTTGTTTATGGATGAGGAAAGAGAAATCCAGGATTCCGATCTCAGCCTCCCTCACGCCTAAAGTTTCTCAGAAGATAATACAAAGAATGAGAAAAATGAATTCCTCTCCTCAGTGTCACTTTGCAAACTTTTTGCTGGGAGATTGTGAAGATTACTTTTGTTTTGGGCTCTGAATTTCAAATTTTAATACTAACACACCTGTGGCCATTGCAGGAAAACTTTTGTAAAATATTATCCACGTCGTTAAAGAAAGTAGTCCTGTTATTTATGAGGTTAAAAAAAAAAAAAAAAAGCGCAACACAGCCCAGGTCTTATAAACATTAATGTTTGCATTTAAACAAAAACAAAAAGAATCTCCCAAATCTTATAAACATTCATGCTGGAAGCCAACATGTTGAAACTGCCAGCACCGCGCACACCACCTACCGACGTCAGCAAATGTCCCTTTTAATTGAACGCTCAAAAGGATATCTGCGGGCAAAGAGAGGTCCTGTGGTGGCCACGCTGGACTGCATTAAGGGACACCTGGAATCCGTGGCAGCCTTTTGTCCCCGTCTCTCCCTTTCCCTCTGCCAGAGACAGCAGGTAGGAAGAGTGCTGACGTGTCTATTGAGAACTAGGAAAAATACTCCGTTAGAAAGCCAGGCCTCTGAAGGAGGATGACCCAATTGAAGCCTTACATCTGTAGTCACCTCTTCCTGCTAAGCTCCAGAACTCTAAAAGGCCACTCTCCACAGACGCAGGTAGTGAGATCCTCACCTCACACATTTGACTTATGCGAGGTCACCTTTCAGACTCCGAGGGAAGAGTAGGTTTTTCTCTAGAATTAGCTCAGATCCTTTGGTAAGCACTGACTGGAGCACTGTGCTGAGATCGATTCCAAGACCACATCCAGGCACAGGTCGACATAGTGCTGAGCTTCATTAGTGATGTCTGTCACTAAGGTAATAAGGGAAAGAAGGTACACCCATGCCGAGCATGTGCAGTGCCAATTTCAAGGTTGTAGTTAGTTTATAGAACCAAGGCCTGGTGGAGATGACTGAGATAAGCTTACCCACCCAAAATACCAAAGTTTTAAGAGTGCTAGGATCTAAGAAAATTGCTCGGAGTCATTTTCCACAGGGTGATGTTTATTATCTGAAAGGCAAGTCGTGCTTACTTTTCCTGACTCTGCAATTTGCTCACTACATTTCCTTCTCTAAAATTCAATGCTTCAGGATCTAACCCAGTGTTTTCCAATAGTAGATGTTCAATGAACACGGAATTGAATTACATCACATATAGCAGATTAAGTTTTTAAAAATACTTTACACATATTCATATATTCATTCAACCAGTACTTACTTCACACTTATTTATTTTCATGGTATAAGTTAATACGGGGAATACAAGATTGAATGATTAGGTATGGCTTTCAGTTCTACCTCTCAGTTACTGTCATTAGTCTATAAAGTGTGGATTTTCTCCAAATGCATGCATTAAAGGTTTTACATTTTGATGAAGTCCAATGTGTTAATTTTTCATTCGTCGCTCAAGCTTTTGGTGACAAATCTAAAATCTCTTTGCCTAGCCCTTAATCCTAAAGATGTTCTCCTATTTCTTTTTCATGGTTTATATTTATGTCAATTATCCATTTTGAGTTAAATATTTTGTGTGTGTGGTTTGGAAGTTTTCGTATTTATTCCATCTTTTTTTTTCAATTTATTTTTTGATGTTTTTATTAAAATATAGCTAACATGCAGTATTATATTAATTTCCGGTGAACATCATAGTTATTCAACATTTATATACCTAAAGAAGTGATCACCATAAGTCCAGCAACCATCTGACACTGTACCACGCTATCACAATATTATTGACTATATTCCCTGTGCTGTACATTATATCCCCATGACTTATTTGTTTTATATCTATAAATTTGGACCTCTTATTCCCCTTCACCTTTCCCCCCCTTTTTAATTTTTCAATTACAGTTGACATTCAATATTATTTTATATTAATTTCAGGTATACAACATAGTGGTTAGACATTTGTATAATTTAAGAAATGGGGCCGGCCCAGTGGCTCAGGCGGTTGGAGCTCCCTGCTCCTAACACCGAAGGCTGCCGGTTCGATTCCCACATGGGCCAGTGGGCTCTCAACCACAAGGTTTCCGGTTCGACTCCCACAAGGGATGGTGGGCTGCGCCCCCTGCAACTAACAACGGCAACTGGACCTGGAGCTGAGCTGCGCCCTCCACAACTAGGATTGAAAGGACAACTTGACTTGGAAAAGTCCTGGAAGTACACACTGTTCCCCAATAAAGTCCTGTTCCCCTGCCCCAATAAAATCTTTAAAAAAAAAAAAAAGAAAAGAAAAGAAATGATCCTCCTTACTAGTCTAATACTCACTTGGCACTACACATAGTTACTACACATAGTTATTACCATATCATTGACTATATTCCCTATGCTTTACTTTACATCCCCATGAGTATTTTGGAGCTATAGTTTATACTTCTTAATCCCTTCACCTTTTTCACCCTGCCCCCCAACCCCCTCCCATCTATCACCCCAACAAATCTGACACCATACATAGTTATTACAATATTATTGACTATATTCCTTATGCTATATCCTACATCCCCATGATTACTGCGTAACAACCAATTTGTACTTCTTAATCCCTTCCCTTTTTTCACTCACCCTCACACCCCATCCCATCTGGCAACCATCAATATGTTCTCTGTATCTCTAACTTTGTTTCTGTTTTGTTTGTTTATTTTGTTCTTTAGATTCCACATACAAGTGAAATTACATTGCATTTGTCTTTCTCTGTCTGACACTCCATTCAGCATAATACACCCCAGGTCCCTCCATGCCACCAGAGATGGCAAGAAATTATTCCCTTCAGGGTTAATCAATATTTCATTGTATACCATCTCCTCTTTATCCATTCTTCCATCGCTGGACACCCAGGCTGATTCCACATCTTGGCCATTGTAAACAATGCTGCAATGAATATATGGGTTAACATGTTCCCACGAAGTAACGTTTGGGTTTCTTCAGATAAACACCCTGAAGTGGAATTACCAAGTCATTCTTTGTCTCTTGTTATAGACTTTGTTTTAAAGTCTATTTTGTCTGGTATATGTATTGCTACCCCAGCTTTTTGTTGTTGTTTTTTTCATTTCCATTTTCATGAAATATCTTTCTCTATCCCTTTACTTTCCTTCTGTGTGTGTCTTTCAATCTGAAGTGAGTCTTTTATAGAAGTATATGTAAGGGTCTTGTTTTCTTATCCATTCAGCCCTCCTATATCTTTCGAATGGAGCGTTTATTCCATTTACATGGAAATAAGTTGTTGGTAGATATGTAGCTACTGCCATTTTATTATTCATCATTTTGATCCTTTTTTTTTTTTCCATTTTAAAGAAGTCCCTCTAAGATTCCTTGTAATACTGGTTTGGTGGTGAGGAACTCCTTTAGCTTTTTCTTGTCTAGGAAGCTCTTTATCTGTCCTTCAGTTCTAAATGATAGCTTTGCTTATGATGCGAGTGTGAGATGGTGTGGCAAGAGTGGGTAGAGTACCCCTTGGTTGTAGGATTTTGCTTTCCATCACATTGAATATTCTGTGCCAGTCCCTTCTGGCTGCAAAGTTTCTATTGAGAAATCAGCTGACAATCTTCTGGACGCTCCCTTATAAGTTCCCAGTTGCCTTTCTCTTGCTGCTTTTAGGATTCTCTCTTTGTCTTTAACCTTTGCCATTCTAATTATAATGTGTCTTGGGGTGGGCCTCTTTGGGTTCATATTGTTTGGGACTCCCTGCACTTTCCTGGACCTGTATGTCTATTTCCTTTCCAGTTTAGGAAAGTGTTCAGTCATTATTTCTTCAAATAGGTTCTCAATCGCTTGCTTTCTCTCTTTTCCTTCTGGTACTCCTATGATGTAAATGCTGTTACACTTCACTTGATGTTGTCCGAAAGGTCTCTTAAACTATCCTCATTTTTTTAATTCTTTTTTTCATATTGCTGTTCCAATTGAGTATTTTCTGCTACCTTGCCTTCCAAATCACTGATTCAGTCCTCTGCTTCATCTAGTCTGTTGGTGATTCCTTCTCGTGCCTTCATCACTTCATTTATTGTATTCTTCACTTCTGACTGGTTGTTTTTTGTGGTTTCTATGTCCTTTTTTTATACTTGCTATCCCTTTGTTGAGGTTCTCACTAAGTTCCTTGAGCATCCTTGTAACCATTGTTTTGAACTCTGTATCTGGTATGTTATTTGCCTCCATTTTGTTTAGTTCTTTTTCTGGAGTTTTCTCCTGTTCTTTCATTTTGGATGTATTTCTTTGTTTCCTCATTTTGGCTGCCTCTCTGTGCTTGTTTCTATATATTACATAGATCCGCTATATCCCCTAGTCTTGGCTGGATGGCCGTCTGCAGTAGGTGCCCCATGGGGCTCAGTGGCACAGTCTCCCCAGTCACCTTTACTGGGTGCTACAGGAGTGTCCCTTGTGTGGGTTGTGTGTGCCCTCCTGTTATAGTTGAGACTTCATTGCTATTGGCACGTCAGTGGGTGGGATTGACCCTCAGGCTGATTGGCTGTGGGGTTTGGCCACGTGCACAGCTTACAGGCTGCTGTGCAAGGGGCTTACCCCCCTGAGTGCTGTTCACCCCAGTGGGCTTTGGTGCCTGTTGAGACTGCCCTTTGGGTATATCACTTGCATGGCTAATTAGGTGGTGCTCTGCTGTGGTCTGAAGCCAACCTCCAAGTATGTTGGTTCTGGTGCCTCTTGGGAGGGTCTCCGGTGCAGGCCCAGGTCACTCACTGCCTGTGACCAGGCAGAGACTACCTGGTAAGAGCTACAAAGCAATCTGTGATTGTCTGCTGCCTGTGCTAACTCTGGAGGTGCATGGGAGTGGCCATGCTGTGAACAAAGGACATCTTCCACAAGTACCAGGCCTAGGGTAGCTCTGCAAAATGCCATAACACCCTGAAGCCTGCTGCCACCTGCCAGCTCCCTTATGTTTCAGCCAGAGATAAAGCTTTGTGTGGTACACAGGTTGGATGAGGCACGGTCTCAGGCAGTCACTAGAGTGGGAAGAGTTGTGGTCACCAGGGTAATGTAAATTCTTGTTTGGTGTCAGTGCTGAGCCTGAAGCTTCTTGACAAAAGTCTCAGAGCACACTGTGGCCAGTCACTGCCCACCTAGGTTTTGTCGAACTCTGATAGTTTTCCCAGAAAGTGTGCAATGCTGGTGGGCTGACTGTTCTTAGAGAAAGTGCCTCTAGTGTTGGGAGAGTTGAGTGGGGTGGGATCCCAATGAGTTAGCAGAGAGGAGCTGCAGAGCTCACCAAACCAATCAGATTCAGATTTGGCTCAGTGGGGGCAAGCTCAACACATGAAAGATGGTGCCCGCTTGCCAGCTGCATGGGAGGAGGACCTCCGCACAGGGAAGTGGCGACTGTCCTCCAGCCCTCAACCTGAAACAACACAACTCCATTTGCTCCCCATATGTCTCCAATCCCCTGCTCCCCTAGTCACTGTGTCTCCACTGGAGCCCAAGGTGAGTGCCTGGGTGTAAGAGAGTCTGTGCAAGGGCCCTGTAAGAGGACGCCTGGATTTCCCACTGCCTTCTGTCCCACCTGGATGGTTTCCATCCCCACTGTTTTTCACAGCTAGATGTTGCACGGGCTCCTTTTCCCAGCACCAGTACTTTGGGCTGGGGAGAATGGTGTGGGGCTGGGGTCCCTTGCTCCTCTTGTGGTGGACCTCCATGGACAAGATATTTCTCCCAGTTCTCAACCACCACACAGACGTTTGGGATTAGACCGTTTTGCCTCTCCACGCTTCCTACCAGTCTCGATGGGGCGTCTTCTTTATATCCTTAGTTATAAAACTTCTGTTAAGCCAGACTTCAGATGGTTCTCAGGATGATTGTTTTATAATTTAGTTGTAATTTTAGTTTTTTCATGGAAGGAAGTGGACACAGTGTTTATCTACTCCACCATCTTGCATCTCATCATTTTGAGTTAAATTTTGTATAAGGTGTGATGTTTACAATGTGGTTTTTATTTTTTTAAATGTATTTATTTCTGTAGATGTTCAATTTCTCTGTTATCGTTTGCTGAAGATGCTATCCTTCTTCCAATTAATTGCATTTGCTCTTTGTTCAAAAATTATTTGTGGATGTTTAGGTGGGTTTATTTCTGGATTCTTTGTTCTACTGATCTATGTGTCTGTCCCTCTACCAGTACCACACAATCTTGATAAATGTAGGCTTGAATAGACTAAGGCTTGAAATTTGTTCTTCCCACTTGATTCTTCTTTTGCTAAAATTGTTTTTACCTATTCTAGTTCATTTTTTCACATACATTTTAGAATAATTCTGTCTATATCTACAAAAATATCTTGCTGAGATATTGATAAGAATTGCATTAAACCTATATTTTAGTTTGAGGAGAATTGATATCTTTACTATGTTGAGCCTTCCAATCCATGAACACAGTATATCTCCATTCAGGTGTATTTGATTTCTTCCATTAGTGTTGTATGGTTTCAACATACAAGTCCTGTAGATGTTTTGTTAGATTTACACTTAAGTATTTCATTTTTAAGCAATTGTAAATAATTTCAGTGTCCCTCTGTTTATTGCTAGTATATGGAAATAGAATTAATTTTTCATGTTTATCTTGTATCCTATGATCTTGATGAACTCAATAATTTGGGGGTGTTTTGTAGTCTTTGGGACTTTCTACATAGACAATCATGTCATCCACAATAGAGACAGTTTTATTTCTTCCTTTTAGATCTGTATACCCTTTATTTCTCTTTATTGCCTTGTTGCACTGGTAGAACTACCAGCACTATTTTGAATAAGAGTGGTGAGAGCAGCCATTTTTGCCTTATTCTTGATTTTAGGAGAAAAACATTTCATCAGTAGGTTTAATGTTAGCTGCAGGGTTTTGGTAAATGCTCGTTGTTGAAGAAGTTCCTCTTTATTCATATTTTTCCGAGTTTATTTATTTTTATCATTAATGGCTGTTGGGTTTTTCAAAAGCTTTTTCCTATGTTGATTGATAAGTTTGTGTAATTTGTCTTCTTTAGCTTGTTAATATGGTGGATTCAAATGTAATCATGTGCTGCATAACAACATTTTGTTCAGTGACAGGCCATACATACAATGGTGGGCCCATTAGATTATAATGGAGCTGAAAAATTCCTATTGCCTAGTGATGTGATAGGTGTGGTAACATTGCAGCACAATGCATTACTCATGTGTTTGTGGTGATGCTGGTGTAAACAAACCTCCTGCACGGCCAGTTGTATAAAAGTATAGCACACACGATTATGTTCAGTGTATAATACTTGGAATGATAATAAATGACTATGATACTGGTGTATATATTTACTGTACTACACTTGTTATCATTGTTTTGGCGTGTACTCTTCCTACTTATTAAAGAAATTGCTGTGAAACAGTATGTTGTGTTATGCCAGCTACAGCCTCATCACGTTAATCGCGCCAGCTGCATCCTCATACATCTCGTGTTTACCAAGTCTCTTGGTTGCATCATTTCTCTTATGTTTGATTCTATTTCATGTTGTTTTGCTCATCGTGGCCCATAAGTGTACAAAATCCACTGCTAATGTGGCCAGTGAGATATCACATCAAGTTATTGACCTGGAAAATAATTAAAAATTATTAAGAACTACAAAGTTGAAATATCAGTGACAGTTATAGCTCACCAGTCAGGAATGTCCCATTTCACCATATCTACCATCTTGAAGACCAAGAACAAAGTGACAAAAGCTCTTAAAGCATCTTCATTGAAGGCGATGAGACTAACAAAAATTCGACAAGGGCATATATCAGATATGCGGAAACATCTAATGACCTTGATTGAAGACCAGACACAGAAGTGCGTCCCTCTAAGCACTATGACAATCACAGCCAAAGCAGAGTTTGTTTGCAGTGTTGAAAGAAAACACTGGACCCAACTACAATGCTACATTTACTGCTAGTTCTGGGTAGTTGAAACAATTCAAGAATCGTTATTCATCATATAATGTGGAAGTTAGTGGTGAGTCTGGGAGTGCTGATGTGAAGGCAGCTAAAGAATTTTTGGAAACTCTAGATAGCTGTTTGTGGAAGAAAATTACTTGCCAGAGCATATATTTGATATGGATGAAACCAACCTATTCTGGAAATGCATGCCTGAAAGGAATTTCATTCATAAGAAGACCAAGTCAATGGAAGGTTTCAAAGCTTTTAAGAACAAGATAACAGTCTTGCATGAAGGCAATGTTGCAGGCTACAAACTGAAACCCTCCTTGATCTGGCACAGGGAGAACCCCCATGCCTTTGAGTATATCAAAAAGCACACCCTGCTAGTGTACTATAGGAGCAATGAGAAGTCCTGGATGACCCAGCTCCTCTTCCAAGATGTCCTCCTGAATTGCTGTGCCAGAGAAATGGAGAAGTACAATGCTGTTTGGAGAATAACACACCTTTTAAAGATTTTGCTTATTGTTGATAATGTTCCAAAACATCTTCCTTTTATTACTGATCGCCATCCCAATATCAAAGTGGTGTTTCTCTCTCCAAACACCGCATCTTTGATCCAACCAGTGGATCAAGGACTTATAGCAGTTCTTAAGGCCTACTATCTGAAGAGGTCCTGTGCCCAGACTATTACTACAATTGAGGAAGACACTGATGCAATTTTGGAAGGTTCACAACATCTATGACTGCATCAAGAACCTTACTGGGACTTGGTGTGATGTCATCAAGGAGTGTATGAATGGCATCTGGAAGAACATAGTCAAGAGGTTCGTTCATGACTTCAAAGATTCGCCAAGGATAAGGAGGTTGCAAAAATCAACAAAGCTGTGGTTGAGATGGCAAACAACTTTAATCTGGATGTGGATGGGATGCCACTGAGGAGTTCCTAGAGGGGGTCCTGAGGAACTGACTAATGGAGAGGTGTTGGAACTGGAGCAGGAATACGTAGCTGAAGAAGAAGCAAGAGAAAGGAAACTGCAGAAGAAAAAGAAGAAACCCGAAGAAAATGCACACTGAGGGTTTAGCAGAAGCTTTTGCAGACCTTAGGAAGCTCCTTAAAAAGTTTCAAAACATGGACCCCCAACACTGAAAGGTTTTCACTAATGGAGAGGAATGTTCATGGTGTATTATTTACTTATGAGCAAATCTATGGTGAAAGAAAGAAAGAAACCAAGCAAAGCACCATGGACATATTTCTGAAAAGAGTGACACCTCCTCAAAGGAGCCCCTGAAGAAGGCATTTTCATCATAGGAGGTGACAGCTCCATGTGTGTTACTGTCCCTGAAGACCTTCCCGTAGGACAGGACGTGGGGGTGGAAGACAGTGATGATAATCCTGACCCTGTGTGGGCTGAGGTTAATGTGTGTGCTTGTGTCTTAGTTTTTAATCAAAAAATTTAAACAGTAAAAATACACACACACTTACATACATACATACATAAATTTAAATAGACAAAAAATCTTATAAGGATATAAAAAAACGTTTTTGTACCACTATGCTATGTGTGTTTTAAGCCTTAATGTTATTACATCAGTCAAAAAGTTTTAAAAAAATCAAAAGTTTATAAAGTGAAAGAGTTACAAGCTAAGTTTAATTTATTATTGAAGAAAGAAATTTTTAAAAATAAATTTAACATAGCCTAAGTGGACAGTGTGTATAAAGCCCACAGTAGGGCAGTCATGTCCTTGACCTTCACACTCACTCACCTCTCACTCACTGACTCACCCGGAGCAACTGCCAGGCCTGCAGGCTCCAATCATGGTAAGTGCCCTATACAGGTGGACCATGTTTTATCTTTTGTATCACGTTTCTACTGTACATTTTCTATGTGTAGATACAAGAATACTTGCCATTGTGCTACAATTGCCTATAGCATTCAGTATAGAACATGCTGTACAGGTTTGTAGCCTAGGGGCTATGTACCATTTAGCCTAGGTGTGTGGTGGGCTGTATCATCTAAGTTTGTGTAAGTCTGCTCTGTGATGTTCGTGCAACAACAAAATTGCCTAACAATGTACGAGTATCCCCGTCCTTCAGCAATGCATGATTATATTAAACCAGCTTTTGATTCATGGAATAAGTTCCCCTTTCTAAGGTATATGATTCTTTTAATTGATTGATGAATTCTATTTTCCAACATTTAAAAACATCTTTTCCTTCTTTGTATTGTCTGTTCCTGGTGTTGATATAAGGGTAATAACTAGCTTCATAAAGTGAATTGGGATGTGTTCCCTCCTCTTCTATTTTATGGACGAGATTATGTATTGAAACCTTCTGTTTATGTGCCTTTTCCTAATATACCACTCTCCAGGGAAGTGGGAGGCAGTACTTTGTTACTACCAAGTGTAGGTAGGAGTCCAGATTCTCCGCTTGGCCTCAGACACCTGAGGGGATTTGTTCCTTGTTGCTGCTGGACAGGAGTGGGAGTTCTATCTTCCTACGTGGTCTCCACTAATGCCACAGTGGAAGTGGCCTCGTTACTGCTGGGCAATGGTGAAAGTCTTGACTCTCCTCTCAGCTTCCTCTGACATCACTCCAGGGAGGAGGGAGGAGACAGATGCCTTAGTACCGCAGCGGGGAGTGGAGGTTCAGACTCTGAGGTGATGTCCTCTGACACTCTGGCAGATAGGGGGCTTTGTAAATTGCAGGGATGAAAGTTCTGGGACACTATGTGGCCTTCTCTGACACCACCGTTCAGCAATGTTGGGGCACCTCATTTCATCCTGGTGATAATGATAAGCTCCCCATTCAGTCTTTGCTGGCATGGAGTGAAGTAAGGCTAGAGTTTTTTTCTGTGGTGTTTGGATGAAGTAAAAAAGTCACTGTCTAAAATTTTCTTTCTTGACAGGCTCTCCCTTTCCCAGTCCTTTGGTTTTTGTTGGGCCTTTGCTTCTTTTCTCTTCTCTCCTCTCCTCTTCTCTCCTCTCCTCTCCTCTCCTCTCCTCTCCTCTCCTCTCCTCTCCTCTCCTCTCCTCTCCTCTCCTCTCCCTCTCCTCTCCTCTCCTCTCCTCTCTCTCCTCTCCTCTCCTCTTCTCCCTCTCTCTCTCTCTTTTCTTTCTTTCTTTCTTCTTCTTTCTTCTTTCTTTTCTTTTTCTTTTCTTTCTTTCTTTCTTCTTTCTTCTCTTTCTTTTCTTTTCTTTCTTTCTTTCTTTCTTTCTTTCTTTCTTTCTTTCTTTCTTTCTTCTTTCTTTTTCTTTTCTTTCTTTCTTTCTCTTTCTTTCTTCCTTCCTTCCTTCCTTCCTTCCTTCCTTCCTTCCTTCCTTCCTTCCTTCCTTTCTTTCTTCTTTTTTTTCTTTTTTTTTGGCTTTGGCTATTGGCCTTTCTGTTTTCCCAGCTTTTTCTGCCCCAGGTCTGGGACACATGAGACAAAAAGAAAATCCAGGGAAGTCACCACCATGTTGTGCCTTGGGTCTCAAGTTCCCTAGCCAGTCTGCCACCTTATTTCCACTTTTCAAGTCATCTTATGTTTATTTCATAGATAATGTCCAGGGGTTTTATTGTACTTTGAGCAAGGAATAAGGAAAACTACATCTATGTTGCATCCCAGAAATAGAAGTCTGTCATGTGCTTTATGGTCATGTGCTTTATGTCTTTTCTCTTCTTTTGATGTTTTCAATCAAGGACCTGTCATAAGACCTATCACAGGACTTTGCACAGGGAGGATATTCAGTAAATACATTTTTATTTGATTTCATTTTAGAAATACCGAAAACAAATATTTTATTATAGACCAGGGTTTCTCAACTTCATCATTACTGATGTTTTCATCCGGAAAATTCTTTGTTGCGGGGCTAAGGAGAAACTGTTGTGTGCTTTGTAAGATGCCTTGCACTGTCCCTGGCCTTTACCCACTGGATGCCTCTGTCACTCCCAAGTTATGATTCAAAAACATCTACAGACATTTCCCACTGTCTCTTTGAGGGCAAACTCACCCCAGCTTGAGGACCCACCATATAGACACACACATCCAATTTTTCTCATAGATACTGGGTTGTTTTTTTTATTTTTGTCTGTTTGTCTTTTAAGTACTGACTAAAACCCTAGCTTGCCAGATGTACTGCCTTCTACACTATTGCTTTTCTCTCTGCTAATCGTATGGCCTTTTGGGGAAAAAATAATGTGTAAGAAGGACTTTCCTTTGAAAATTGTCTCAGTGATTGGAATATCGCATCTCTTCGCACTTGCCTTGCTTGTAGGACCTCTGAGGGCTTGAAGAGGTCAATGAGTGTGTTCAGAGTGGCAAAGTAGTGGGTGGGAAATGTGTTAGCCTCGTGTGCTCTCCAAATGCTTCACACAGGAAAATGAGAGGAGTAAAATTATATTTCAGTGTACATATTTCAGTGTCAAATCTAGAAATGGTATTTAGAAAACTAATATTTGTACCAAGAGCCTTCATCCTTGTGTCAAATACAAGATGGAAAGACCTTTAGTATCCATTGGGCAATGCCAACTCGCTTGGAATTTGAGTTTATAATAAAATTACAAAATGGAGCTTCTGCCTTTCTCTTATACACTCCAGAGCCATCAGGGTCATTAGTCTATAAAAGGTGAATAACTGAGAACAATGAATAAACCCAGTCCTACCGCTAAAGAGCTGCATGAGCTTGAACATGTCACTTAATCACTGATTGCCTGATCCCCACTTGTGAAATGAAGATAATAGTAGCTGCTTTATAACTATAAATGAGTTAATGCGTATATGTGAAAAGCTGAGAATATTGCCTGATGCAGAGTGTGGGGTAGAGAAGTGTCTGGTGTAATTACTATTATTGTTTTTGTAAGTTGAGGGGCTTTGATATGGGAGTGCAGTTTCAGATAGCACTTAGAGGTTACCAATAAATATCTCATATCAAATTAACTCTATGGTGACACTTTTGAGCCTGATTCTCCAGTAAAGAACCCTGTTCAGGTGAGTGGTACTAGAACTACCTCTTAGATCCACAGGACATACATCAGGTTATGGTTTCGAGGTTGAGAGAGGGACAGCTCTGGGTTGTATTTCCCAGAATGTGTTTCACAAAAATCTATTTTTTCCCTTGTTGCATCTTGTTCTTTTTCTTTCGAACATTTACACAATCAGCAATGTGATTAAGTTACTTGTGTGTTTATTTGTTTAGTATCTCTTCCCTCTACAAGATTGTGAGTCCAATAAAAGCAAAGATTGTATCTCTTTTCCTCACCATTATATTTGTGGCATCTAATGCAATGTTCAACACACAGTTGGTCCTCCAATGATATTTGTTGAATAGAGAAGGAATGTTAGAGAACTGTTATCCAAACAGGATCCATTGATTATCCATTGATAGCAATAGGATACACAGATAGCAGAAAGAAAAAAGAAAGAAAGAAATATGTAAATTCAGTTTCTGAAAATTAATGTGTTTTTGTTTTTGTTTTTGTTTTGAGCATTACCTGAGACAAAGTGTGGTATAAATTACCTGTTTTGTGGTCTGTCTCATATGCAAGGCCTGTACTAGGTATTTATATCCATGTTATTTTTCTTCTCCCTTTCCCTTTATAAAACTTTACTTATTGATTCATTCATTTAATTTATTGAGTACCAACCCCATACCAGGCACTGGTCTAGTGTTGGGGACATAGCAGAGAACCAGACAAAATTCTTGCTCTCATGTAGTTTGTAAAAGAGTGAGAAGAGGCAGATAAAATAAGCACATACATTGAAACAAGTGGGTGGCTTAAGGACTTATGAAGAGAGAGGATGCCTGTTGTCCGCTTTAAAGTTTCCATCTTGATACTTCCATCTCAGCTAAGAATTCTTCAGTGAGTCTTCTAAACTTACAGATCCCTCCTCTAACCCTTCAGCCCTGCTTCCCTTCCTCCACTCATTTCATATACACTCAGTGAGCCTACAGTAGACCAGGCACTCTTCTGCACTCTGAAGATACAACAGCAGACACATCAAACTCCCTGATTTTGTAGAGCTGATTGTCTAGTGGGGAAACACACAATAAGCAAATAAACTAATATCCATCAAAGTATCATTAAGGATCAGTGCTGTGAAAAACAATAAAGCAGGCTAAGAAGAAAGGAGACTAGCAAGGGCAGAGGTGCCATTCTATGCAGGGGAGGGTACAGAAGGCCTCTGGAGTAAGACTTGAATGAAATTGAGCTGAGACTTGAATGAAGTGACATCAGAGCCATGTGGATGTCTGGGAGATTGCAATCTGGGCACAGGGAAAGCCAAGTCAAGGCCCAGTGGTGAAATGCATCTGGTATGTTATGTTCCAAGCACAGCAAGGTAGCCAGTGTGGGTTGAAGCAGAGCAAGTTGGGGACAGCAGTAAAAGGGGACATCAAAGAGGTAAGTGGAGCCAGTTTTTTGGGGGCTTTGCATGCGGCAGTTAGAATTTGAGATTCTATTTCTCATGAAGTGGGAAGCTACTGGAAAATTTTGATGGAGCGAAAAGATCTGATACGTGCCTAAAAAGGATAGTTCTGACTGCCCTGTCCAAGCATTAGAGAACAGCTCCAGGCTCCGGCTCACAAGCTATACTCCAGCCTTCAGGCCAGCAACTTACCCTGTGGACTGAACTCGGGTCAACTGGAGCCTCAACCCTAACACCAAGGAACTCCCCAGATGAGGCAGTAGTTACACGATGCGAAGCATCAATCTGCTTCATGTAACTTCTTATAAGAGGAGATTCGATTCATCTTGAACTACAGGAAATAATAATGGGTCTGGCAGACAGGAAACTACACCCTAATCTCTGTCAATAGCTAACCCTGTGTCCTTCAGCCATATTTCTCTGACCCGGGTCTCAGTCTCCTCATCTGTGAAATGTGGGAGGTTGAACTTGAAGACCTCTGAGGTACTTTCCAACTGAAAATTACTGTGGTCTCCTGACAGTTGATGCACAGCTGCTTTTGGATAGTAGGGGTGTGGGGAGAATTCAGGGGCCAACTTAATTACAACAAATAGTTCACATTGATGAGAACTTACTATGTGTCAGATACTGTGCTAAACACTCTACGTGTGATATTTCCTTTCCACTTACAGATGGAAAAACAGGGGCTTAACAAGATGAATTTACTCAAGCTCACGGGTCTAATAAAGGCTAGCCCCAGTGTCCCCGAGCTCGGTCCCTTTTGGATTCTGCTTGGTCCCTTTTGGATTCAGAATAAAATGTACATTTATGTGTGCATAAATGTACACTAGATACATTTGTTTATGAATAAGTGTCTATCTTGTGAGCAACAACATTTAACAAGTCTTATTACTATCGTGATGGACTTTGAAACTATAGCTGGATTTAAGTTAAAGAGACATTTTTGATCTCTGCCAAAATTATTCTCCATAAATTATTTTTAAGTCTGGTTAAATTATTGCATATTCTGCTGAGTAAATATTTATGTAACTTAGCACATGAACTTTCCTGTAAAGAGATGAGGAGATCTTACATTCAAAATAAATTTAAAGACAAGCGTTCTAGGTGGATTTAAATGAAAAGCAGAAAAAGTTGCAGTTTGGAGTGATTATTGAACAGAAATAAGTTAATTATGATGTATCGAGACTTAAAATAAATCTAAAGTGTTTTCCAGGAGGTTTGGGAAAAAGAATGTTTTCTTCCCTTCCTTTCTTCTCTCTCTCTCACACACCCATATCAGCTGTTCTTCTCTTTGGAAATTTTGATTAGAGCAATATTCAAGAAAAATGCTTTTCAGCTGAAATAACTTAATTGCCAAAAGACTGAAGATAAATATGTATTTCCAAAGTTGATACTATCTTCAGATTTAAAATTAAGAAAGAAAAGATCCTGACCCATATCTCACTAATTGCATTTTCATGACATTTTCTCTTTGAGATACGAAAAGAACTGCATACTGATATGTATTTCCAAAATGACTATGTAGTTATATTAGGTCAATTGAAAACTCTTTTGAGCAAATCAAAGTTCATTTAGCTGTACAATGTGAAATAAGTACAGTTATCTATTGAGAACTAGAAATAATGGGGCAATGAATATAAAAATCTTTTAGAGACATAAAGACAGAATACTTCAAATCAGGACCAGTCTACAAAGTCCAGGATGTACACTCTCTGAAAAGAGAAGCTGTAGTTTTTAATGTTGTTTTTAAGTTTTGTTTCTATAGCACTGTTATTACTGAATCTTTAAAGTGCAATGAATTTCAAATTATTCTGGGAAAAATCACTACTGCTGTTTAGATATAACTACAAATGATGGGTTAAAGGAATCGGGACTTGGGTTAATGGGAGAGAGAAATCTCGAGGAAGGAATAAATCCTCTGCAGACAAATCATCTGACCCTCAGACTCAGTAAATGGGCCTGGTTTGCTAGCACAGACTCAACTTCATTGAAGTTAGGGTGGTTTCTGCTGGAGATAAGGTTTACCATTTCTTTAAAAATAAAAAGTAGACACAAGTTTTTGAAGCAAAACAAAG
Organism: Rhinolophus ferrumequinum; assembly: GCF_004115265.2. Classification (NCBI taxonomy): domain Eukaryota; kingdom Metazoa; phylum Chordata; class Mammalia; order Chiroptera; family Rhinolophidae; genus Rhinolophus; species Rhinolophus ferrumequinum. The sequence continues at coordinate 21,757,263 of NC_046300.1, forward strand.
GAAAATATAACTATAGGATTAAGTAAACCAAACATTTAATGCTATAAATAAACATGATGTAATGGAACTGATTATGTCATGCTCAAAATCCTCTTTATGTCCCATGATACTTAAAATAAAATATGAAGTTCTACTGTGGCCCACAAAGTCCTACAGGCCCGGCCCCTCGCTGCATCTCCAACTTCATTTCCTACCACAATTCCCCAGTCCCATCTACGGCTTTCTAGCTTTTTATTCTCCTTCATTTTCTTTTCTCTGGCTAAATGTTATTATTCTTGCTTGATTTTCTGTCCTCCCCACCAATCTATTAGCTTCTTGATGCAGAGATTTTATTTTATTTTTTTTCATTGCTAAATTGCAGTGTTGGGCCCCTAGTGGATGTTCAAAAAATATTTTTGAGAACGAACAAACACAATTAAACCAACAAAACACTAGACCATGTGTTTGTTGACTTGAAAGTCAATTTCTTTAATAGGTGACCTTGAGAAAATTGTACAACCTCTCAATGCCTCAGTTTCCTTATCTCAAAACTACGGCTTTTTTTTTTCTTCAATTAACGTTTATTGGGGTGACAATTGTTAGTAAAGTTACATAGATTTCAGGTATATGAAGATTTTAAAGTCTGTAAATTTACAAAAATGTTATTTTCCAAAAATAATGAAACTCGGTTTTCTAGATTTGTGTGTGCCTAATATTAACAGAAAATACCTTTGAAAGGCCCTGGTGCATGAGGACCTGAGTGGATAAGTTTTCTGTTTTTATTTTGAAATTTGTTTTGAAACAGTTGATAAGTGTGTATATATCCGTTAGTCCATTATTTTGTATTGTTGAAGTACATTTCATTTTCTGCCCTTGGATATTGAGAAGGCGGAAGCCCAACTTTGTAATTTTTACCATCTATGTTTTATGATTCTCACATAGTGACAGGAACTAGTTGGAGTAATGTGGGCTTCAAAGCAAGACTGAAATGCAGTGAAATGATTGAAACTAGATTTTTAAACATCCCCCATTAAAGTTGGGAAAATCCACACCCCTTAAGTGTCTTACGATTTTCAGTTTGACTGATATTCTTTGTTTCTTATGATTAACTCTGCTTAGAGGTGTTGCTTTAAAGATTATGAAACCTAGATTGGCATATAAAACCCAGTGATCAAAACCATGCTAATATTTGATGGGTAGATAAAATATAACTAAGGATTCTATTTCCCTTTAAGCCTATAACTCCATGTATTACATCCTTAAGTAAGATCCAAAAGCTGGAACATTTTGAGCTAACCAAATGGTTCCTCTCTTTTATGCCTTGTACACTGTTGCAAATTAACCAACACTCCTCCTTCGATTTAGCCACTGGAATAAACTAAAAATGAAACACATAAAACAAAAAATATTTTATAAATAAAGTCGTGTTTAGAAAGAATCAGTGTGAACACTGGCCTCTAACACTTCTGGAATCTACAGTATCCCAGTAAAATCATACACACCATTTAGATATTTATAATATAAAATTTATGCATTAGTTTTAGTGATGGGCATCTTGAATAAATGCCACTTTGAAACACACAAACCAGGAACTGGTTAATATCTTTCTACTCTTCAGGTAAAGATGTTCAGAAAGAGAAGTGTTGTTTATTTATTTTTCCAAACAAACAAGGATTACATGAGAAAACCAAGTATATCACCAGCTCCCAGTAAACAGTTTTCCCCTCTTCCTCACGTCAATGCACCCTGTTACAGCTGTCAGTGTCCTGATGGCTCATCTCTAACAGACTGTTTGAATGTTGGGTTACTCATTGTCATTGCCCAGGGAGGCACAGGGGTCCCTGACGTTCTGTGCTTAGGGATTGTGTGTGTGGTAGTGAAAAGAACACAGAGTTTGAAATCAAACTGAGCTGAGTATGTTTTTATTTTATTTTAACTCCGCATCTCTACGTAATATGCTTGTATTACTACATCTTGATGTTTTCGTTTTCGGCATTCTCTATTGACTTTCCCTATGGAAGAAAAAGATTGAGCGCTTTTTCACCCTCTACTCCCCCTTCCCTACTCCTGAACTCATCTCCTTACATTGTTATGTTGTACTCTTGGTTCTATAATAGTCAATGTTTATATGACTGTAAACAGTTACTAACTGTTACTAACAGTAAGAGTGCTATAATTGTTGTTATTTGATTGGGAAAAAAAGCACTAGTCAAATTTTTATTCAATTCATTAATCATCTAAATCTCCTTTAAAGATGTTTAGATGTATCAGGTACTTATCCGTTTCTCATTCCTGTAGAAATACGGAAATAGAGGAACCTTCTGATCCACTTCAGTGCGGGCTTGCTGATCTCTACTCCTGCACAGCTAACAACTTGGTGTTCCCCTTCACCTCTCTTCTAAACTGAATCCTCACTTTCCTGTATCCCATGGCTTTCCCATGTCTTTACCCCATGAGGGTTTACACCCTCATTTTGGTAGAGCATGTTTTCCCATCGCTTCCTTAAACAAAACAAATTAGAGGTAAGTTTTTGAGAAATTATGTTCGAAGGTATCTGTATTTTATATTTGATGGATAGTTTGGATAAATATGGGGTTCTGTGTTGGAGATCATTTTTCTTAAGAATTTTGCAGGCATTGCTCCAATGCTTTGAAACTTCTAGTGTTGCTGTTAAATATTCTAAAGCCACTGTGACATCTGATTTTTGTATGTACAATTTCTTTTAATTCTAGAAGCCTGTAGTCTCCTGATGAGTCCTTTCTTTATCCCAAGTATTGTGAAATGCCCTCATGGTATGCCTGTGTGTGGGTTTATTTTCCTTTTTCTTTCTGGGCACTTAATGGGCTCTTTCAATCTAGAAACTCACTTATTTCCTTCCCTCCTTCCTTCATAGTAGTTCTTGCTTTCTTCTTGAGAATTTCAGTTCTGGGAAACTCTTCTGAATGATCATTTTATAATGTCCTTCCCTCTGTCGTCTCTGGATGAGATGGTCTTTAAGACAATGTCATAAGTTTTAGAAATGGAAGGGATCACATAAGTATATCAACACAAAGCCTCCAGTGATTATTATTACCAAATAGCAGATAAAGCCAAGTGATATCTAGAGTTTTTAAGTGACTTGCTGGTCAGTGTTACAAAATAACCAAATCCCTGATCACTAGGCTTTCTACTACATAAGATTGTCTCTAAAATAAAGCATATAAAGACTCTTTTTATAAGTTTAAGTTATTTCTTGGCATTGATTAAAATGTGATGAAGATTATCTGACAAAAATGATCACCTTTTAATCCCATTGGTGTCTTACCATGTAGTTATTTCTATTGTAATGCCCAAGTGACCTCATATTTATGAAACGAGAATGCCAAACACTAAAACTTGCAAAACAACATTTAAAAAATAATCATGACACTGTTGTGGGCTGTTACTTAAAGTAGATTGTTGACTTTTGTCAAGCTGAAAAAAGTCCTTTCCTAAATTGTTACAAAATATGAAAGATTATTGTTTTTCCCCCTTTGTGTCTGTTTCTGGTTGCTGCTGTAACAAATTACCACAAATATGGTGGCATCAGACCATACAAATTTCTAACTATATGGAGGACAGAGCCCAAAATCAGTCTTACTGAGCTAACGTTAACCTCTAACTTCCAGAGGCTGCCTGCATTCCTGTTTGTGGCCTCTTCCTCCTCTTCAAAGGACATCGCTGTAATCTCTACTTCATTTTCATATAGCTTTTGAAATCTCTAACTCTCCTCCCATCTCTTATAAGGACACTTGTGTTTATAATGAGCCCACCTAAATAATTCGGAATAATCTCCTCATCTTAAACTCTTTAATCACAACTGCAAAGTCCCTTTTATCATATAAAGTACATAATCATAATTTCCAGGGATTAGGACAAACACATTTTTTAGGGGAGTTATTATTTAGCCTACTATACCATTCTATTAAGATGATCATATATTTTTTCTTATTTGAATATGAGGTGATTCTATAGGCTATGTTGACAAATTTTTTCTAATATTAAACTGTCTTTGTATTCCTGGGGTAGACCCTATTTGGTTATGGTAGGTTAGTCTTTTTATACATAGGTTTAGTGTTTTTTTCCATAATATTTTTAGAATGGTTTATTATTCATTCATACTTAATATTAGCCTGTAGTTTTCTGTGTGTGTGTGTGTGTGTGTGTGTGTGTGCGCGCGCGTGTGTGTTTTCTTTACTTAGGTTTAGTAACTGAGTTAACCTCACATTGTGTCTGAGTCAGGTAATAAACTCTCACCTCACACTAGCTTAAGTGAAAGTTGGGCATAGCTTTACACTAGCATATAGCTGAGAAATATACTGGAACATCTCAGAAAGAAAAACTGTCGGAATCAAGCCTTAGGAATTACAAGTAGTAACCCGTTGACCCCAGAAGTTTCTCTCAGTCTCTCTCTCTCTCTCTTCCTCTGGATGTCAGTCACATTTTGTATTAGGATAGACAGGCCCTCTCCATGTGCCAAAACATGTGGCTAACAGCAGACCAAACCCAAAAAATCCAGAGTAAAGAAGGAGACTTCTTTCCCAGACTTGAAGGTAAGCGATGCCTCATGCAAGATCATGCCCCTTTGCAGGGTAGTCCATATCCAAGGGCTGATTGATGTGGAAGTAAAAAGGCTGGACTAATTTATACAAATGTGGGGCTGGTCTAGCTTCAGAGCTCCCTGTGGACCTTGCTGAGAATGTATTGGGGGTAGTATTCTTGGTGGGAGTTGGAGTTAGGGATGGTGATCATAGAGTTTTGTACCCGTGTTGTCTTTATGAGAAAAAATGGAATGAGATTTTTTATTTTGTTTTTTTTTAAACCATGGCTAGATTATTATGAAGAGAATTTTTCTATATTTTAAACTTTAGGATAAAAGTTTTCCTGAAAAACTGGGCCCAAAATCTTTTATAAAGACTATGGTTTGTGGGAGAAGGGGGGTTTGATAAAGGAAGAAAATAATTGCCATGTTATTGGTGAAGGAAAGAGGGCTGTGCCTAAGATTCAGTTCAGTGTCATATTTACACCCTTGAGCTAAATAAAGGCAGGCAGATTTATTTAACCCCCACCATCCCTTCCTCCAGCCCATCCATAATATTTTGCTTTTGCTTTAGAAGTACAATGTGTATATTTCAGGATTATATTTATCTGAACAACTCCATTAAAGCTACAGTTAATAGAGATTCTCACCTCACTATAGCATATAGCCTTGTCATTTTCCACCTCAGGAACTGTTTTAGTCTCTTTCTCTCTCTTGCATTTTCCTACACATTTTTATTGAACATTGAGAGGATTTATGAGGAACTGTTAACATCCCATCCAATTGACACAGAACTCCTAATATCCTTCTTTAAAACGAAAAAAGGCTCACAATAGCCTAGTCTGCAATTTCTTCTGCCCTCTTCACACAAAGAATAGCTCTTGCACACACACACACACACACACACACACACACACACACACTAGAGTACAGAAGGTGTTCCCTTGATTGCATTAACTGTGGATAACAATGCATACGATTAGCACTTCTACAGTGTTTGATAAATGTGATCAGTTTCAACTTGGGGCAGCATGATACTGGGGAATTCTGAAGGCAGAATTTCCCTCTTGGATTCCACAGTAGTCTTAAAAGTGGTGAAATGACAAGGTGCTTCTCCAAGGAAACTCCCTGACAAATCTTATTTTCTAAAGAAAAGTAGAGGAGAGGTGAGGAGAAGGGAAGAGAGGAGGGAACAGCTTGAAATTCATAATCTTCTACTTCCCTGCAGTTGGTCATGTTGACTGTTTGGCTGTGAGATTCCCCCTGTGTTTCATTTTCTACTACAACTGGTATAAACAATGTCTTATAAATCTGACAATATGATTATAGGCCAAAATAAACCCTGACTCTCCTAAAGAGACTTTATAATTTTTATACCTGACAGAGAACTGGATTTGAAATGTAGAGTGCCTGATTCTCATAACTGCAGTTTTAGAGTGGCCCAAAGGTCTTGATTGCAGTCTTGAAACTGTTTTGCTAACCTAGAATAACTGTTTAGACAGAGCAGTGAGAAAAGGTACTTGTATTTATTCCTTTGACTTCACTGGTGATGTTGCCACATGTGAGCTGGTGGAAGGAGGTTTTGTTTTTGATCCCAAGAAGTAACTATTGGTCCTGAACAAATAAGAATGGATGCTAACAATGTCATTCTTTTTGTTTGTTTGCTTTGTCCTAGACAACCTCTATGACAAGTATGGGTTGATGAAAATATCTGATTTGATTAAAACGATCATTTTGATCACTGAAAGTTTTGAATGCATTACGTCTTTTCTAACAGGATAGTCTATGAGTAGTGTTTCTCAAACTTTAATGTGTACAAGATTCACCTGAGGATCTTATTAAAATGCAGATTCTGACTCCATTGGTCTGAGATTCGGCTTGGGATTCTGCATTATTAATAAAATCCCAGGTGATCCTTCCCCATGAACCACACTGAACTAGATCAGGATAACCCAATCCTTCTCATCCTAGATCTGTCAGTAAGAAGCTGTGTGTGATCTTGGATATATTACCAATCATCTTGAGAACCTGGATTTCCTGTTTTTCAGTATAAGGTTATTGCTTACCCATATTTGTGGACACTTTTTAACAACCACAACAACAACAACAAAATCTAACATGGGAATTCCAAGGTATCAAAGGATGAATCCCAGATAGTTGTCCTCATTTTAAAAAGATTTATTGAAATAGCAGCTTACAACTCACAAGGGAATATTTAAGAGTATTTTTGCAAATCATCGCATTTAATTCAACAAATCTTTATTGATTCCCTTTTAGAGGAAGACTTTTTGCAAGATATCCTCAGGTCAACCAAAAATAATGCTGTTCCTGATCTATTGAAATTTGTAAACTTGGAAGTTATTAGGAGTATTGAATAAAATTCATTATCTAATGTCTCAGGAAAAATCTCATGTAAGGATAAAAAAATTACCATGAAGAGGGTGACATTCTAAGTGAGGTATTTATGGCAAATCTTAGGAACTTGTTCTTTTTTTTTTTTTTTTTGCCAGTCTATAAACGAAAGAAAAGTAAAATACCAGCCTATGTGAGCTGTGCTAAAAATTTCAGGACTTTGTTTTTTCATACAGCAGTGTCTCCTCATGTCAACAATTATAGACAGGAAAACAGGCAGTCTTCTGCAGAGCTCTGGAAGCTAACCAACACACACAAGCCCCAGGGGGGTCCTTCTTTGCATTCCTACTTAGGAAGGATCTATAGGGATGGGAACTATACTACATTTCTGCAGTTTTATAGCTCTAATGCCAATAAATCCGACCTGGTAAATAAAGGTAGAGAAAGAGAAATGCCAGAAAAGTAGAACAAATTGTTATAGTTGTCAATGGAGTTTATGTTTTGGTGCAAAACCATCTGAGACTCCATGGAGAAGGTGATGTTTTAAATAGACCCAAAAGAAGAAGGACGATTTCAACAGGAGTCCAAGGTAGAAGGCATTAGGGATGGGGAAGGTAAAGAATGGGAAAGAGAAGGGAAGCTCAGCAGCTCGCCTACTTTGGCCAGTATAAGGCACATGTTTTCGAATTTGGTAAGGAAGAATAAGAGTGCAATGGTAAACAAGCGCCAGGTGCTGAAAAGCTTTGAGTGGCAAGTGAAGGGTGTGTAATTAATCTGCCACACGGTGGCAGTTCATAAAAGGTTACAAATAGGTAAATAATATATTTGAATGTGGGCATTAGGAAAATTAACCTTGCTGTTATATAGAAGATATATCGGGAAGGAGGCCAAGAGAGAGAATAGTGGGGAGGGCAGTGGCAATCGGAAACGAAAGCAAGGAGTGATTTGAGATTCCTTTTTGGTATCATTTGAAAAAATTGACAACTGATTTCATATAGACACATAAGACAATCATAAATCAACTGATAAGCTAGAAATTGGGGAGGATAGGAATTTCCATTTTAAATGTTGGCACCCATTAAAATCATTAAAAATGATTAAAACTAGTCCTGAAATGACAAATCATTAAAAATAGTCCTGAAATGACAAATAAACATTTGAAGCCCAATTTGTCTGAGGCCCTGTCCAGGTTTTTGGAAACATAAGGCACTCCCATTCCTCTAGGAATTGATAATTGAATAGATCAAACATGAGACAGTTACTAAAGACTGTTTACTTTTTCTCCATTAACCTGGTCAGTTATGTTGACCATTTGTTTTTCAGAAAAAGAATTTACCTGCTATTTTCTTTATGGTTATCCTATTATTTCAGTCATGAAACTTGGAAATTAGGAAGGATCTTAGACTTCCTCCAGTGTTATTCATCCATATTATATGCCAGGATATTTAGGTCCTGACACCATAAATGATTTGCCTAGGATCATGTGGATCGCTAGCGATAGAATGATGCTGGTAACTGAAAAAGAATTATCCAACATAGCCTTGTAAACTTGGCTCGTTATAGCAGAATTTTGGATATTTTGGATACTTGGGCCAAAGTACATTTCTTAAAACAAAATAACTCTACAGTTGCACACGTCCTAAAGATTAGGAACTCTCAGATCAATGACACTTGATTTACTTTGAAACCTGGGTGTTCAGAGCAGGTGGGTGGGTAAAAGTGGGGAGCAGCAAAACAACCCTGTGATTTAGCAGTCCTAGGAAAATTATCACTAATCGTATTTCCGTCATCTGCTTTTATTTACTTTTATTTTTAAAATGTTAGTAGAGGATATAAACTCTTGACCAGTTGGCATGGGGAAAATCTTTTTTCCCTAAAATGTCGACGCCATTTTACCCAATATACTCAGAATCCATTCAGCCCCAAGAGCCCCACTTTGTTGTTTGCCATCATGGAGCATTGCTTTCTCTTTTCATTGAGCATCACATTGGCTAACATGTCAGAGCATTTCACAAAGATTCTTGTCTTTGTGCCATACTTCTTAGCCCTTTTTACACTGTCTCCTTCTATTGATAACCTCCTCCCCAAATCCTCTTTCCATTTTCTCATCTGACGTACAGACTGGTGATGGATATACTTCCACCCTCCCCCTTTTTCACAATTCCTCTTGCCCCCACTACCCCGGCTGGTACAGAGCAGTCTCAGCTTCAGGAGTCCATGCCTGATGCTACATGCTTTCTGAAATGGTTATGTTTTCCTAGGAGAACTGGCAGCTCTACACTCTTCCATTTTACCTATTGCAGTCATTGCCAGGATTTTATTTTGTTTTTTATCCCCTTATAAAAAAAGACAACACCCTATTTTGCCATCGTGGGTACTTCTAGATGTGGGCCTAGCCTCTATGGCTCATTAACATCTTTTCTCAGGTCAGCTTCATCCGATAGGCTCTGCGGTGGTTTGACTTCAGTCTCATCTCTGTCTTAAGTCTGACCCAATAAAAGGCATCTTCTCCCAGCTTATCTTTTTCTTCTCTCAACTGTGAATATAAGATTTATCAGTTATTAAGCTGTTTATTTTTTGAAGGTATCTAGCTTTGTGTCACTGTTGATCTCACTATTTGCAAACTGGCTTTGTCATTTTATTGATAGCACTTGAGTGAAGAGCTCCCTGTTAATATATGCAAACTCACAGCTCCCAACAAGCTTTCCAGCCCTGTTAATGAGAGGATTAGCAAGAGCACCGCAATGTATTTAACCTGCGGCAGTAGCTCTGTTTCAATAAGACTTCAACAGCCTATTAAATGGAGTGGGGGCTCAATTAACCCACACAAAGGCCACTCTACTGAACGTGGCAGGGAGGACCACATTTAGCATCTGCCTAAGCAGCTTGTTGGAAGCTGGAAATAAAGAGGTGACATGTTCTTGCCTGGAGCTATGATATAACTGAAATGGTGATTCTAGTTCATCTGGACTGACTGAATAGGTGACGGCATTGAAATCTACTACTATCTCACCATATGACAGTTTTTTAAAAAATCAGAATATACTCAACGGTCACTCCACCTCCCATGCCTTCTTCCAAGGGAGTACCCCCATTGTTCCTGGGTCACTAGGAGTCACGGATTATGGATTTGAGGATGGAGGGTGTCAGGGTGTGACAGTTTGTGGTTGAGGAAGACGGATGATGATATACACAGAGAGGTCCCAGGAAATACGTTATGTTCAAACAGCCTTTCCTCAGATAATTAGAAGCTAGAATTGGGTCCTTGTCTTTCATAAGCATGCTTCACCAAACAGCCAGCCAAGAGCCTGCTAGCTCCTTCTGGGAATCAATGTACAAGTAATGGCACATCATTGAACTGGATTCTTCTAAACCTTCACTTGAATCTTGCTAGAACTGTTGGCTTAGGTACTTTGTAGCATCAAGTAGGTGTCAGGAAATCTAAGGTGTCTTGATTGTTCCAATATTACAAGTCAAAAATGAAAGTTGACTAAGTAGATTGCTGTTTGTTTTCTCAGATGACTTGAATCCAACTGTAGTGAGAGATCTAAATCTACTTTAATTTTCCACATGTGAATTTTCCTTGTAATAAAAGCAGAGACTTATATATATTTTAATTGATGTTTTCTCTAGTTTCCCAGTGGAAGTTTATTTTTCAAACTACAGCTTCTCTTGAAATTCAACCATACACAAATAGTATTATGGATTAACAGAAATAGTAACTTTATCTACGTTTTGATATTTTTCCTCATGGTACTTCTAAGGATAAAAGTGTGAAATATATGCTATATCTAAATACCAACGAATCCCCCTAACCCCGCTTTACTTTTTCTTCCCATTGTTTGTGACCTTCTAACATACTATGTTATATACTTATTTATCACACTCATTCTTTGTTGCCTTGCTAGAATGTAAACTTAGCAAAAACTAGGATTTTATTTTGTTTGCATGTGTAGCTCAGGCATCTAGCACATTGTGGATACTCAATGAATATTTGTGGAATAAATGAATCTAAAGAAGAAACACAGGTTATGTTCTGGTTTTGGAAACATAACCAGATGGTTCATTAGACAAGATTCCTATATGAGAAAATAGTCACTTCCACTCTTGCAAAGTAGAGGAAAATGTCTACATTCTAGGTTGACAGTCTAGGTGAATTCCCAGAGTGGTGCCAATAAGATGATGCACCATCCACATACACCAGAGTGGTGAGGGACTGGGTGGAGCATGAGTTCCAAAACTGGATGGGGCCATATCTTCCTGTGAAGCAGGCTGCATGCTCACTAGATCTGAACCCCTTTAATTACTTATTGTGGGGTATGTTAAAGGCACAGTTTTTTTGTTTGTTTGATTTTAGATACACAAAACTCCTTTAACTCACTTCACAAAAGCATTAACAAATGAGGTTTCCCTTCTGTAACTATATCAAGACAAACTGAGTTAACATTAACACCAATTGTAAGTGGACAGAGGGATATTGAACTGCAAGAACTCAGAAAACTCTACTCTGACAAAGTTGTAAAGGCAACTAACAACCATTGAAGACATGGAGTCCCATATACGGCTAAATATGGGTTACAGGCTGGGTCACAAGATTGCCCAGCTGCACCTCACAACACAGCGACATGGACGAGTGAGGCGAGGGGGTCCAGAGGGACCACAGGCATGTTAACTGTGATGCATAAAACTGAATCTTAAATGAGCAGGGGTAAGTACAGAAGGGACAAATCTTTGTCCTCAGGGCCTTATCCGTATTGGTAGTTGATCTGTGGTCTGTGTTCCTGCCGTATCCTCCCTGTGAGGACTGGTAGGTGCTGGGGGGCCGCTATAATGCTGGCTGGACCTGGGGGGAGTTGTAGTTGGACTGTTTGCCTTAGGAGGAGCCACCCTCAGGACCTCCTCCGTAGCCCTCATGGGACCCTGGGTTGTAGGATGACCAGCCTGAGACACAGCTGTTCCCTCCACTACCACTGTAGTTGAATTTGCTCTGGCAGCTGTAGTCAGACCCACACCACCTGCGAGGGAGCTGTAGGAGCTGGAGTAGGAGAGGTAGTTGTCGTGGTGGTGACTGTAGACTTTCTGCTTGCCTTGCGAAGGGCCGTAGTTGCTATGGTTGTATGACTGCTGCTGGCCTGGATGAGACTGGTAGCCTGAGCCCTTGGTGGGCTCCTACTGGCTGTACCTTACCTGCCCCATGCAGCTGCTGCTTCCAGGCATGTTTTGGGGGTCACTGGGGAATTGCAGTTGTCGCCTTGGTAACAGGAGTAAAAGGCACAAGTTTAATCAGGGAGGGAGCATTAGGGCCACAAATTCCTGAGGCATCGCATCCCAGATGCACGTGTTGGGACTGATAAATATGCTGCGTGAATGCACCATGTTCATTGCAGTTTTGCACAAAACACTGAGCTATGGAATGCTAAAAAGAGAAAACATATTGAAGCTATCATACTATGCTATGATTATATAATTTACTATAATGTAATACTAATGAACCATTTACTATGTAAATGCATTCACTTATGTTTCCAGATTCCAGGCCGCCATGAAACACTTTTGATCCTGAACTCTTTGTATTAACGACACCGACAGCTGTAAGTTTCATTTGTGTATCTAAGTCGTTGCAAAACTGGGACAAATTTTAAGGCTTTTCCCTTTAGCTATCTTTGTAAGCAGGTTGGTACCTGTGGTGATTCCATGGGGAGGCTATTGCTGGGGGCAGTTCTAACTCCCAGCCTTGGATACACTTTGGGCCTCTTAATGTATGCTGGGTGAGTAAAAGTGTTTTGTGGGTGTATCCTATAGCACCAAGAGCCATCTTCTGTTTGCCAAAAAAAGGCCCTGTTCAATGCAGAGCCCAGAGAGAGGTATTGCTGTTGGAAGTCAGCCACATAGATCTGGAAAAGAATGTATCCTAAGATACATTGTTAGACTAGGGGCACATCTTCAGTTAATGAAGTCAGTCGTATTCAGGGTACTTAACTGTTCTAGTTCATTCTCACTCTGGTTGGTGAAGAATCATGAAAATAAAAATTTATTAATTGTGTACATTCTTATTTCAAACTTTCGGGTGCCAAGACACTTGAACGCATGCCCCATTCTCAAAAGATTCTTGTATCTCTTTGGTGGATAGAGAAGCTTGTTTGCTATTTTGTGTTTAATATTTTTATTGTAGAAAGGGACCTAAAACCAAGCCAGTCAATGTTCTAATGGCACTGCTTTCCAGAACTAAGATTTTTAATTTGTATCAAGATATAACAGAAAAGATAGCATATAGTTAATTGTTTTTTCCATTAAATCTGCCGTGTAATGAGTTCTGGTGGAATTTGACTTTTGAATGACATCTCCTTAGGATATCTAAAGTAGCTGCCTCATTCTAACCCCAATTGGAGGAAGTATAGCCTTTAATAGCAGCCTGTCTCAGGTATGATTGATCACTTTTTTGTCAACAAAAGTTTTTTGTGTGTATATAAACCCAAACTTCCATGTTATAATACAAATCCACTGCTACTAATTTATTTTGTGAAAATGGACTTCATGTAAGGTTGCTTATCTCTTTTTTAAAAAATCAAAACAAGAAAACAGAAACACCCTCACATGACCCGTATTTTTTTTTTTCTTTTATCCTAACTGCAAGTTGTTTTATTTTTGCCTGATGTTCTAAAACTTCATAGTGGTAGAAAAATACTTACTAAAAAGAAATGAAGCAATTTGGAGTTTAGGTGGTACCAGAGTGAATAAATTAAACATATTCCCCAGAAAAAACATGTAAACAAACAAACAAAACAATCCCCTACAAAAATCCACTCTGATCTTCAGCAAAAAGTTTAAACATCATTATTGCAGGGTTTGGTTATTGATTTTGTGGGTCCTAGTTTCAGCCTGACTGGGGGATATAAGAATGTGGAGATTTGCTGCCCAGTGTGGATTGATTGAAATCAGGGGGGCGGGGGCGGGTGGGGGTGTGATTCTATTTGACTTTTGTAAGGCAAGAGTTGAAAATCTTGACAGTCATTTCCTGTAACAGTCCCCATTATTATTGATTGTCAGGTACCCTGCAAGATGCTGTAGATACAAAAGTGAATAAAATCCAGGAATTAACATCATGAAAGTTGGAAGGTATAGACAACAAGTAACCAAACAATTTCAATAAAGAATGATAAATGCTAAGATAGAGAAATGTCAGCTATTATCTCTGTTATGTGAAGGTAGACCACTCAGGAGTAAAACTACCAACGTTTCTCAAATGGATTCTGAGATTTGGGGCTCACTCTGTGTCCTTCATTTTCTGTGGTATATTTGCCATTTGATGTTGTGATAAGGACCGTCAGATGAAAACTAGATTCAAATTATGGTTTGGTCCTCTGTTAACTTGGTACTTGGTCGTTTCTCAGTTATCTCATCTGTAAAATGGAGATGAAAATACCTGCCTCCTCGCTTATTATGAGGAACAAACAAGACTAAAGTAGAATGCTTCGCCCAGTGCGTGACATGTAGTAAGCCCTCAGTAAATACCAGTTATTATTGATGCGGCTCTTGCTATTGTTGCCATTAAATTCTGAGAAACTCCAGTAAATAATATTTTTCTCTTACTGTTGTGTGAGATTGTGGCAAACTTGTGACTCACTGTGGTTCACCTGTTTCTTTTCTCATGCCCCAAGTGCCTTTTCATTTCACCTCTGGCTCGTGGGCATTTCCCGCCTCACAGATTGTCTTCCTTCACAAATCACCCTCATTTATGGGGAAAAAAAAAAAAAAAAGTATGATTTATGGGCAGGCAAAGGGCTTGGGAGTCTTCCGAGGGAAGCAGATGAGAATGAAGTAGATGAGGGCTTTGGGTTGATTCAGACACTCAAGGATATCGCTGATAAATTTTAGGGGGATCTAGAAACTTATGAGAATCAACTAAGTTATCTTGAGAGCAAGGTGAGAAAATTTTCCTGTGCTTATCAAGATGCTTTGAAACAAAGATTGACATTACTATTCTGGAAGCAGAAAGCCTAGAGTATGGAGAGAGGTGAGGGAAGGCATGGGAGGAGGAGAATGAAACACCAACAAACAAGAATGATCAAAACTTTGACCTCCAGAGACCATTCCGGAGTTAGCCCCGGGTGTAAATATAAAAGAAGATGAGTTTGGAACCAAAACTATTATTGAGTAGCTTGTTAAAACTGGTTTTAGTTCTGCACATAGTAATAACCAGTTTAAATAAACTAACAAAAAAAGAGACCAAAGATATATACCGAACTCTATGGTTTTTAGTCATAAGATTTTGATCATCTGTTTCTTATCTGTGGTCAAAACATCTTTGCTCTTTAATACATAATGCATTTTTCTGTGATTTTTTTTTAAGAAAAATATTTTTATTGAAGTACAATGTACCTGTTGAAAAGTGAATATATCATAAATGTCCAGTTTGGGCAACATTCACAAAGTGAACATACGGATGCAAACAGCATTCAGATCAACCAATGTTCTAGAACATTACCAGAACCTCCCCCAAACCCTCCTGTACTCCCTTTTAGTTAGTAGCACAACCTCCCTGCCTCGCCGGGGGTAACAGAGAACTGTCCTGATATTAGACCTGTCCAGCTTAGAATAGTAGTTTCCCTGCTTTTGCAGTTTATTTAAATGGAATCATGCAGTATGTACTCTTTTAGTGGCTAATTTCTTTTGCTCAACCTTTTCTTTGTGAGATTCATCTATATAAGATTAATAATATAGAAAATTTTATGTAACTTTTTAAGCAAAATCTGCATGGGATCACTATCCAGAGTGTGTGTGTACATATACGAAAAATTAGTAAATAAATTGGTTCATTCCTTTATTGGGTTGGCATTTATGCCATGAGGGATGTAAAGAAGAGAGATATATAATCCCTGCTCTCAAAATGTTCGCATCTCTAGTGAAGGTGAAAGTGCTCTGTGGTTCCATAAAGGCACAACTCAAAAGGATGGAGTGTGCGGGAATAAAACAGAAGTTCCTGTCCATATTTTAGTAGGGAAGAGAAGTCAGTGGAATACCAAAAGTGGGGCGTTGGCAGTGGTCCTTCCCATATATAGCCAATAAAGGAATCATTGTCTGTAGAGAATTTAAAAATCATAACTGAAAATGCTTTTTATTGAAGTTGAGCATTTTCTCACGTATCTGTTGGCCGTTTGTATGTCTTCTTGGGGGAAGTTTCTGCTCATGTCCTCTGCCCATTTTTTAATTGGATTGTTTGTCTTTTTGTTGTTGAGTTGTATGAGTTCTTTATATATTTTGGATATTATCCCCTTATCGGAGGCGTCGTTTGCAAATACCTTCTCTCATTTGATTAGTGGTCTCTTTATTTTGTTGATGTTTTGGGTTTTTTGCTGTGCAGGAACTTTTTAGTTTTATATAGTCCCATTCATTTATTTTTGCTTTTACTTTCCTTGCCTTTGAAGTCAAATTCATAAAATCTTCTTTGAACCTAAGGTCCATAAGTTTAGTACATATGCTTTCAGATCATATGTTTAGGTCTTGGATCCATTTTGAGTTAACGTTGGTACATGGTGACAGATAGCAGTCTAGTTTCATTCTTTTGCATGTAGCTTTCCAATTTTTCCCAAACCATTTATTGAAGAGGCTTTCTTTTCTCCATTGTATGTTTTTGGCTTCTTTGTCAAAAATTATCTGTCCATATTTATGTGGGTTTATTTCTGGGTTTTTAATTCTGTTCCATTGGTCTGTGTCTGTTTTTCTGCCAGTACCATGCTGTTTTGATTATTGTTGCTCTGTAGTACAAACTGAAATCAAGGAGTTACCAGAGGATAATGGGAGGAGGGAATGGTAAAAGAGGGTAAAGGGGGTCAAATATGTGGTGATGGAAAGAGAACTGACTCTGGGTGGTGAGCACACAATGTGATATACAGATGATGTATTACAGAATTGTACACTTGAAACCTATGTAATTTTACTATTGTCACCCCAATACATTTAATTTAAAAAAGAAGAAAATGCTTTTTATTATCACCATGTACCAATAATTCTAAACATTTCATAACATATTTCCCCTTCCCACAAAATTTTGTATTGGTCTAGGTTCTAGACAGTTAGATTATATGTAATCTCCAAATTAGCACATTTTTATTACTTAAGCTTTACTAAACAGGTAGCTTACCTGAAAGCTAATTTGGAAAATGCACAGTTACATGGTTGACCTCTGACCATCTGTGGACTGACCTACATGTGTTTGTTTCAAGAGCAAGTTCCCAGTGGTTCTGAATCATTCCTTTGCTTCCAGTACAGTAAATAACAATTAGGATGAACAATTAGAACTTGAGTTACTTCATTTGTATTTTTCTTTGTGATCACTGGGAGTTTTTGTCTATGTTTAAAATTTAAAACAATGAACCAGAATTTGGACCACAAGGTGCAATCTTTTGTTTGGTAAATGCAAACTTTAGTTCATACGTCAAGTATTTTAAGTAATTTGAATATCTTCAACATTGGCATGCCTTTGTATTTCTTAATTAAGAAGAGAATGATCAAGAAATTACAATGTTAAATTAGTGGTATGGTTTCATAGTTACTTAAATCGAACTTTTTGCATTTAATTGGAAAGTATTAATCTATTCCTTTCTCCTTTTTTAACTTTCATATTTTATTTTATTATTACTTTTCACTAACATGCTTATACATACAAAGTTCAGTAAAAAGAAAAGTTTTCATTATTTGCATTTATTTACTGGCCACTATCTAATTTCCTGATTATTACGGAAAATAATTTTGTTGTGTAGAGGAGGATGTGTTAAAAACGATCCACTCAGGCATCAGGTAAAGCAGGTACACCACTGAGAGAAGAAAAGCACAGATATTTCAGGTATACAAGATGCAATTGCTAGTGGCTTTTAAAAAAACAGTTATTTACCTAAATTTTGAGGAAAACTGGCTCACATCTTTCTCAAATGAAAGTGAAAATGGGGCTTGCTTGAAGCTGGAAACACTTAGCATTAGAGTTTGGAATCAAGATAAAAGCTTGGTGCTAACATGGCATTTTGATAAGTCCAGAGCAGCCTGTTCAGTTCGGGATGAAGCTGACCATCTGCTTAGAGCTTTTTAACTGTGTTTAAGTAGTCTGAGATGGCCTTTGTTGCTTTGGGTCTTTGTATTTGGGTGTATTATTATTCCAAATTGTTGGAAGCCAATCTTGCAGGAGGTAAGGCTTTGAATTCCTGATGGTGTGTGAATTTTTATCCCCAAGGTTTCTTTCTGGGATGAATTGATTTGAAGGCCAAAAATGAGGCTGAATTCCTACAGGTTAAAGGTACAGGTTGTTTGGTTTTGCAAACCGCCCCAAGCACCTCATCTCCATACAGATAAAGCCTTCTTCTCTCCTAGCCCTTTGTCAGTGGCCAGTTGCTAATGCAAACTGTTTGGTGAACAAAGCAGAAATCAGTCGAGCTTTCACCTAAATAGGGTCAAAAGGAAAGGTCCCTCATCGTATTTAAGGTCTACTCATTTTTTTGAGCAGGCACCTATCTCCAGTCATATTTCACAGACGTCTACCTGCTTAGAGGCTGAAAGAACCTGTTTTTCTTTATCCTCCCCTCTACCTTCATCAGGTATCTCTTCTGCAGATTTTCTATGACAGGGTATCAGTTTGTTAGGGCTGCTATGACAAAATACCACAGATGGGTGGCTTAGTAACAGAAATTTATTTTCTCACAATTCTGGAGGCTAGAAGTTCAAGATCAAGGTGTTGGTTGAGTTGGTTTCTAAGGCTCTCTCCTTGGCTTGCAGATGACTGTCTTCTCTCTGTCTTCACAGGGTCTTCCTCTCTGGGCATCTGTTTCTTAATCTCTTCTTATAAAGACACCAGTCATATTGGACTAGAGCCCACCCATATGACCTCATTTATGTTCATTACCTCATTAAGATCCCCATCCAAATACAATCTCATTCTGAGGTACTGAAGGTTAGGACTTCAATATATGAATTTCAGGAGAGACAAAATTTTGTGGGGGGCATAATAGACTGAATCTTCCTTCCAAGTGCTACTTGAAACTGAGAATCTGGTCCATTTTAAGGCTTGGTTGTTGCTAAGAAAGAACATCAACTAGGCTTTGAACTGATACTGAAAGACAGACATTTCTGCCCAGAACTTCCCAGATTAGAGAAAGAAGAAAATCCATACCTCCTGAGGAATAACCTAAACTAATCTGAGAAAATAGTAACGAATAACTTGATTTTAAAACATACTAGAGCCACTGTTATTGTGTGGTCAGGAGAAAGAAATGACCAGTATGACACAGATGGTGTTTCAATGTAGTTGACTTGAATTTTCTCTGTTCCTACTTTTTTTTTTTTTTCCCCGCTTATTTTCCTTGACTATTCATTGTTATCAAGGCAAGAAGTGGAGCTGCGAAGATAAGTGAGTTACAATGTATTGGAGAGTTACTGTCCAATATGTCTCAAGGTGAAATGTCATGGTAACAGTAACAAAACTTAATCTGGGCCTGGAACTCACCCATTCCTTAAGTCAACAAACGTTCCAGGTACTGTGTCCTATTGTGCTAATACTGCTCTGAACAGCCAGAACGGCCTTGTCTTCAGGAAGCTGACATTCTTCATGGATATATACACTAAATTAAATAGCACGGACAGACAAATCACTAAGATAAATAATGATTTTTCCAAAAGCAAAGCTTGGGTATAGCTTATAAAAACTGGAAATATGAATTGAAACATAACAGAGACTTTCAGTTTCTCTTTAGGCTTTGAAGACTTGTTCTGCTCCAACATACCAGACCTGGGAGTCTCTAACAGAGGAAGATGAAAGCACTTACCCTACAATAGGATTAAACGAATTTGTTCATTTGGGGTAAAATCAAAGAAATGCTTTCACCTGGTACATTATAAAATTACTCATAACTCTTCCTATGATTAACTATCACAAACACCCAAGAAACTTCACTCAGAGCCCAAGTTACATCTGAAATCATCTGTGTCCCAATAGTTAGAAACCTGAACTTGTTCCTTAAAGAATAATATTCTCTTTACCCTCGATCTTTTCTAAGGTAGTACAGTGTTTGGTTTAAATCAGGTGTTAATTGTTTTACATTTTGGAGAGTCATTCATCCATTGATATAACCATCATAAATCCACCCATTTATCCATCCATCCATCCATCCATCCATCCATCCATCTCCCATTCATTCATCCATCCATGCACCCAATGACTTACCCAGTGCCTGGCCTACTATAGACCCTCAGCAAATATTTGTTGAATGAGTAAACAAATCCACGAAACCTTGATTGTCCACTTTGTGCCACTTATAACCTACAGACTCAGTAGCCCAATTACACCTGGAGACCATTTGGAGCCAGTGACTTTCTAGAGGTTCACTCATTGATTTTCAGGAGGAATTTTCATTGATTGTTGTATTGGTGACAGGGGAGGTGTGAGTATAATTTTTGTAACAAATAGCTTTCCTAACACAAAAATTTTCCAATAATGGCCAACTTTCAGGTCTACATAGGAAGAATTGTTAAGAAAGTTAAGTATCAAGTTAACTGTTCGAATAAGCTGGCAGGCAATTTAAAGTCTGACACTCCTGTGAGTTCCAAGTACATGGAAGTTTAGTGTTTGGGCTGAGGATTCCCACTTTCTGAGGGGAGAACACAGTGAATGGGATTCACTTGAAAAACTCCAGGGACTTGCTGAAATTCTCCTTAATGTCCCTTTAGCGGAATTAAATCAACAATGTCAACAAGTCCTCAAAGAATCTCTCAGTCCCCCAAGGGAAACAGAATGACCTTTTGTAGAAAGAGACATTGGGAGGAGGGAGACTAGCAATGGTGGCAATAGGTTTACCGTAAGACTGTAGCAGAACACATTTATACTTGTTTTAGTCTATGCGTACCTGACGTCTGGCTCTTGGTCATACTGAGGAAGCCTAGCAGATACCAGATGTGTTATTTCAACTAAGTTTTTGGTTTTATGTTTGACCAGTCATTTTATCACAGTGCTTTTCAAATCGTTCCTTCAAACTACCCCTAACAGTAGAGCAAAGTGAATATAATTCCCTAGGATCTAAGGAGTAGCAGTAAACATTCTGAAGCAAACTAGAGATTTGTTCTGAACTGTCCTAATTTTTTTAAGAACCCATGCATATTTTGTTTTGTATTCTCATGTAACTCTGTGTTTGCATTAATGTAGAAAATAATGCTTTGAGGTCATTATCATGGAGTAAAATGTATCCTCAAGACGATTACTTTTGCACACCATGACCCCTCCTCTACTCTCCCATTTCAGATGCACATACACATTCAATCTCCACAGTATCCATAGGAGAATTACTATGTCATTATCCTTTTCAGAGGAAAGTACCAAAGATCAGAGAACTTAATCAAAGCTGGTCATACCCTCCATGTATTAGTACTCACCAAAGTGCCAGACATTGTTTTACATAGTTTCATGCTTATTTAATTCTCACAGCCACCTGGTCTCCACCATTTTATAGTCAAGGAAACCAAGAATTAGAAAGGGTAAATAATTCGCCTTTGGGCACAGGGTTTTAAGAAATGAGCGTAGATTAGAATGTAGTTTGTTTGACTCCAAAGAAGCCACTCTCTCACACCATCATTCTTTACAAACATTTCAAATAAATTGTGTGTCCTGAGCAATCTGACAAAAGTAATCTTAGGGTGGACTATCCTTTTAGGAAGAGTGCCCTGTTACTGATTAATTCTAAGAAGGGGATCAGATGGGATCTTTGAAAAGTCAAGTGATTTATCTCCTTGAACTTTGAAGAACCTAGTGGAAAGTGATATAGAGACATGGCTTCCTTCCCCCTCAACTGCTAAGATGATAAAACAAGGGTCCTTCCATCAGTCAGTCTGCTGTGGTCCATGTGCTATATACTTATCCAGGTGCACTAGAGAAATACGAATGTAACTGTGGACATGCTTTTGAAGAACTTAGAATGTTGTCACTCACTTAGGCAAAAAGTGAAATGCCACTATCAAGCAATCAGTGATTAAGTGCTGGTAAGTAGGGTAGATCTCATTACTCCAGAGGTTTAGGGTTCATGGAGGAGCTGCATCATTGAACAGTAGAAGAGTGGGATTTATCTGGGAGAGGATGGCAAATCCTCTGTCCCATTTTCATCCAAAACATTATTGTTTTTCTTCTACTGTGCTCTGCCAGCAAGTCAGCTCTCCAACAGACCCAGATCATTTCTTCCAGACTTTGTGGTTCTCAGAAGTTCTTGAAGGAGATGGAAGAAACTAAATTGGCTGGTTTGCTTCCTCCAAACTTTTCTTCCTCCTCTCATCAAATTCTGTGTGCACATCTTCCGTTACCTCTTTCCCTATATATGTATGTAGACCTGTGCTATATTCATTTAAACAACATTCATTTATTTATGAAATACTTGTTAAGCACCTACAGGTGCTGGATATGATAGTGAACAACATAGAAATGACTTCTGCCTTCATGGAAAAATTAGATATAAGATATAGAAGAAGAACTCAGAGAGAAAAAAATAAAAATAAATGCACATATTTTCTGTATTCCATATTTCTCTTTTTCTATTCACCTTTTAAAAAATAACAGAGCCTCCACATAGTGAGAGAACTTTAGCAGAGAGGAGGTCACAATTCTGCATCTTTAACACTCGTGCCTTCCTAAAATGGTCTTTTCAGACTCTAGCCTAAACAACGTGATTTGAAATAACCTTATGTTGTGCAATGGCTCTTTCTGAACCAAACAGTCCACTTTTGGAAAGTCTTACTAACAGCTGAGGACAGTTGTTGGATTGCTTGTTAGCTCTGGCAATTAAATAACCATCACTTAAAATAGTACATGGATCAGTTGGAAGCAGTAAGATGCTACATGTTGGGTATAAAGTTGCCTGGACTTGTTGTGTCTGGTGTTGATAAGGTAGCAGATGGCCTAATAGACTCCATCCTTGAGCAGCTAAATTGGTAGGGTCTTGGTTTAATAATCTTGTGTTCTAATGATTTAGGCGAGTGATGAAAGGCAGCGCAATTACTCACTTGTAATAATGCCCAGTTGGCCTGGATGGAAGGGGCACTCACTCATACATGGTGTGATGTAATTAACTCCTGCTCCCCAGAAACATGGCTGTTTGTAGGCAGACTACCTTGATCAGACACATCTCACCTTTATACTAAAACTTAAAGATTTTCCAAGGGAAAATAGCTTTTAATTATTTAAATCCTGTAGAAAAGAACATTTTCTAACCTTATGTTGGTGTACTAGTATTTCTGTGCTAGTACGACATCATTGCTGAAGGAAAAGGGCTTATGTGATATGAGCTATTTATTTATGAGAAAGTCTTTCGGAGCCTTGCCTGAGCCACAGAAAAAAATCTGGAGGGCAATTTGAACCCAGGTATTCAGAATCCTATGCCTGGGAACTTTCCATCCTGATGTATTCTTCAGACTCATTGTATCCAACAGTTTCTTCTTCTTCCTTTGTAAAACTTCTCGTCAATGCTTGAAGTATGTTGTATAATCTATGGACTCAAGTTATATCTTCTCATAGTTTTCACTTCTTGAACCTCTGCTAGGGGTAAATTGAGGGGTATGAACACAATCAAGACATAGGTAGTGATTAACTATATTTTATTATTCCCCATGATATGATATGATTTATACAGAGTAGAATACTAATAAATATTTATTAAATAACATTACTTCTTAAAAGATCAATTTATAATATCCACATACAAAAATAAATTGCTTTTCTATATATTAATAACAAATATATAGAAAGCAAAATTTAAAAGACAATACCATTTATAACCAGTAGAGTATTTTAAAGGAATGATATACTTAGCTATCAACAGAACAAAACATGTATAGGATCTGTGTGCTGAAAACGACAAAATTCTGATGAAAAAATTTTTTTAAAAAACCTAAATAATGGAGAACATAATCCTGTTCAGGGATTAGAAGATTCGGTATACTAAAGGTGTTAATTCTTCTCAAACTCATATACAGATTTAACATAATTCCTATTAAAATTTTAGCAAGATTTTTTTGTAGATATAGACAAACTTATTCCAAAATTTATATGGAAAAGGACATGCCATAAAATAGCTCAAAAATCTTGACATAGAAAAATAAAGTGGGAGAAAACAATCTATCCAATATTAAGACACAGTAATCAAGACTGTGTAATAGTGGCGAAAGGATAGACATGTAGATCAATGGAACAGAACAGAGGACCAAAAAATAGAAAAGAACCCACACAAATACGCCCAACTGAGTTTCTTCAAAGGTACAAGAGCCAAGTTAAACGAGAGAGGTTAGCCTTTTCATCAGTGGTGCTGGAGCAGTTGGACATCCATAGGTTAAAAAGAAGAACATTTATCAAAGTCTTACACCTTAAAAAATTAACTCGAAATGCATAATGGACTTAAAAGTAAAACTACTCAACTCTCAGGAATAAAATAGGCGAATATCCCTTGGAATCTAGGAGCAGGCCAAGTTCTTTAACTTGACACCAAAAGCAAGATCCAAAAAGGGAAACATTTATGAATTTAACCTCATCAAAACTAAATGCATTAGCTCAAAACAAAGTCTATGTTAACAGAAAGACCAACTACAGTTTGGGCGAATATATTTGCAAACTACCTATCCGACAAAGGCTAGTATCTTGAATATATAAATTACTTTCAAAACTCGCCACTAAAAAAGCAAACAATCCAATTAGAACATGGTAACAAAATGTGAAAGGATATTTCATCAAAGATAAACGGTGGTAAATCAACACATGAAAAGATGCTCAACATTATTAGCCATGGAGGAAAACTAATTAAAACCACAATGCAATATTACTGCATATCTGTCAGAATAGTTAAAATGAAAAAGTAGTTACAATGCCAAATTCTGGAAGAATGTGGAGAAACTGGATGATGCAGAAGGGAGGAGAGTGTGACTGTAAAAGGATAACAGCAGGGATCCATGTGGTCACGGAACTCTTCTGAATTTTGACAGCATCAATGGCACTACCTTGGTTGTGATATTGTTCCAGAGCTTTGTAAGTAGTTAAACCATTGGGGAGGAACTGGACAAAGGCTACCTGGGATCTCTCTGTACTGTGTCTCATAACTGCATGTGAATCTATAATTACCTCAAAATAAAAATGTGTTAAAGTTCAAATGAGTTTTTAACTCATTATTAGAGCCTTCATAATACTCTCTGCTTGGCAACAATTTGATCAAGTCAGGTAAAATCCCCAAATCCGTCTTTGTATGATGGACATAATCCTTGATTATTGCTGGCATATATTGTATTGTTATCCAATATCACCAGCAAATGCTCACTGATTTCTTGCTTCATAGCTCTGTTTGCTACAAATGATGTAATTTGTCTAGTAGACTTTAGAACTGCTATCAACATTGTCCCATCACTATCCCATTTCTCACTATCACCCATTCTCCACTATTGTTTTACTCAAGTAAGCATCACACCATAGCTAGCTACCTACCAACTGGACAACTCTCTAGTTTCTTTTAGTTAGTGACCTACTTTGCTCTTTTACTCTAAGTATTTTCTTGCAGTGCAATTGTTAAGGAATAACTAGAATTTACCGCATTCCTACTATGTATCTAGGTCTTGCCCACAGGGCAATGGTAGTAGTCAAATTGGTGGCCAAGAAAAATAGAGAGAAAAAAGAAAGAATTGAATAGTGTTGTCCTGAGGAGATACTATTTCCACCCATGAAAGTCTGGCTTGTGGTAGGCCTTTTTTGGGAGAAACGACCTGGTGTAACTTGATACTTGAAAAGCTGAACTAAACCAACATTACCTGGGCAAGGTGTTTCATACACATATGCTCACAAACCCTCTGTGTAGCTTGTAATCTTATTCCCATTTTACAGATAGGGAAATTGAGGCTTATTATTAATATAATGTGCAAGGTGTAGTAAGTCGGGACCCAGTATTTAGACACATAATTGCATGATTCTGAAACCTGTGTTGACTTCTCCATTTGCTACAATGTAGGACCTCTGTAAAGGAATTAGAGGCTTTTTCTCTGTCACTTAGTCACTGACTTATGAAGAGATGGAGATTGTGGTCAGTAATACTTGTTTCAAATAGAATTCAGTGTCTTTAGTTGTTAAGTTTACACTGGGGACACATTCTTCCATATAGACATGTACTCATCCTGGGATGCAACTTCCTTTATTTTCAACATATCTGAGCTATTCCAGAAGGAGCCTTCAATAAGAGCGATGAATATTCATTGGTGAATCATATATTAACTCTGTGTCCATATGTTCCAGGTAGTATTTGCATTTATTAAGCTCTACAAAGATGCCAATGTCTGTGTTAAGTGCCTGCTATGTATTATTTCATTGCATCCTCAGAAGGGTCCTGCTTTTGCATCTTTTCAGGTTTGCCACATACCATATTGTTCATTACTCAGTGTGAGTTCTGTATGTGTGTTGGAGTATGGCAGGTTCAGGAGTCTTCAGATATATGTATACAGAAATAAACAGCAACTCAGCTTGTTTTTCAAGCTTCATTTTTTATACTTTCCCACATATCTTACCTGTATAAAAACTGTGTGCTATAAAGGAATACATATGTCTGCTCAGTCATAAGACCGAGGTTCTGCTCTGAGTTGTACTCCTACCTAGAAGTTGGATATTGGCTAAATTCATTAGCCTTTTTGTGCCTCATTTTCCTCATTTGTAACATGATTTCATGGGCTAAAATTTTTTTTAAGTATTCTTTATATTTTAAAATTGTGTATGTCACCATCTGATTGTCTGCAATAATTTAATCAGGAACACATTTTGAAATTGAAAGCCAAATTCCTGATAATCCAAAAAATCATTGGGTCCAAGTTCATTGCTCTCTCCGTCTGGGTCTTGCTTTCCAGTTGGACCTATTGAAGCATTTATCACATGGTGTGGGTCTAGACAGCCATGACAGAAGTAGGTTTAATTTTTTTCCGCCAAGCTTTGACATATATCTAAGCAGATGTTAGGGTTGAGTTTTTTTGTTTTTAGCCTCTTGGCTTCCAGTTCTTGTGATGCATTTGTTGCTTAGGAGGCACACTACATTATTTTTCAAACTGGAAAAAACCCTTCCAGCAACAACTGTTTTTTAAGTGTGAGAACATTTTCAGCTCTGGCCTCCTTTAACCCAACTGAAAAATATTCAAAGTAAAGGAACATGTGGTTTCAAGTAAAATAAATACATATAATTAAGAATCTCCTGGAGCGGCCAGTTAGCTCAGTTGGTTGGAGCGCGGTGCATGGTGCTCTTAGCAACAAGGTTACCGGTTCGATCCCCACATGGCCCACTGTGGGCTGTGCCCTCCACGGCTAGGTTGGTATGACTACTTGACTTGGAGCTGATGAGTCCTGGAAAAACATACTTAAATAAAAGTAAAATTTAAAATAAAATAAAATAAAATAAAAAGAATCTCCTTGCAGCTCCACAGTTGACTTCATTCTGTCTCTACCCTACATAGCAAGAAAATTAATTCCAGGACGTTTGTAAAACATAATACTTCAGGACTACTGGTGAGACACCAAAAAGCATTGGGGGGATAGGGAGGTTGTCTTTTTAACTGCTAAGGAAATTATGTAGACTTAGTTTTAACTGCTTCTTGAAAATTCCACATCAGAAAATTTTGGTTTGCCTAACATTGCAGCAGGCATGTCTGAGATTGTCTATGTTCTGTGTTTACTTGTCAAGGAATGGTATGTTTTTGTGTGTCTGTGGGTGTTTTTTTTTTTTTAATTTGGTACTAATCTGATCTACTGGCTTCCAGGTAAAAAAATTCCATAAGCATGAAGGTGTATGGAATCATGCCATTTGGGGTTAGAACGTGGTGCAGTAGAGAGTTAGATGGGGGAGAAATAGCTCAAAATACTGTAATACCAGCAGAAGTAAGCATTCCTGAGGCTCTATGCATAAAATCTCTCTCTCTGAATACACACTGGAGACATTTGCACACATCCTCAATAACTTGTCCTTTATACCCACTTCGTTCCTTGGGTCTCTAATTCGCATGCCTAATACACAGAGTCTGACACATGATAAGGCCTCCTGGTAAGCTTTTAACATTCTTGTTCAACGATAGTAAGAAATAAGTGGATGAATAAATAAATAGATGAATTAAAGACTACACTTCTAACTTCAATGTCTTTTTCTAGAATAAAACATTTACAGTCAATATGTGGTTGAAGTATTCTGATTCCAGAAAAGACAGAAGTTTAAAGCCTTACTTTATTATTTAGTAGGCAGGTGTTTTTTGGCAAGTTACTTAACTTCCCTAAGGTTCAGTTACTTTGTCTAAAAATAAGAGCACAAACTTTATACCGATGTTGTAAGGACTGACTTACAAATTCATATAACAAACTCCCACAAAGAAAACTTAGGCCAAATGACTTCATTAGTGAATTCTTCGAAACATTTAAAAATGAAATAACATCAATTCTACACAAATTCTTCTACAAATTCAAGGAGAGAAATAATTTCTTATTCATTCTATGAAGCAGCATTACTCTGATACCAAATCAAAGACGTCATAAGAAAACTACAGACCAATATTCAACAAGAACATAGAAGGAAACTTTTTTTTTTTCAATTTATTGGGGTAACAATTGTTAGTAAAATTACATAGATTTCAGGTGTACAATTCTGTATTACATCATCTATAAATCCCATTGTGTGTTCACCACCCAGAGTCAGTTCTCCTTCCATCACCATATATTTGATCCCCTTTACCCTCATCTTCCACCCCCCACCCCCCTTACCCTCTGGTAACCACCAAACTATTGTCAGTGTCTATGAGTTTTTGTTTCTCATTTGTTTGTCTTGTTCTTTTGTTGTTTTTGGTTTATATACCACATATCAGTGAAATCATATGATTCTCTGCTTTTTCTGTCTGACTTATTTCGCTTAGCATCATACTCTCAAGATCCAACCATGTTGTCACAAATGTTCCTATATCATCTTTTCTTACCCCTGAATAGTATTCCATTGTGTATATATACCACAACTTCTTTAGCCATCCATCTATCGAAGGACATTTTGGTTGTTTCCATGTCTTGGCCACCGTAAACAAAGCTGCAATGAACATTGGAGCACACGTGTCTTTATGGATAAATGTTTTCAGATTTTTTGGGTAGATACCCAGGAGAGGGATTGCTGGGTCATATGGTAATTCTATTCGTAACTTTTTGAGGAACCTCCACACTGCCTAGAAGGAAACTTTCTTTAAAAAAAGTTTTAGCAAATTAAACTCAACAATGTATAAAAAGGATAATCTATCATGGCCATTCCTGGGCCATGTTGGTTCATGGTTCAACATCTAAAAATCAGTCAAATTAATGGATAAAGTAATAAAAATCATTATACTCATCTCAATAGGTGCAGAAAAAGGTTTTGATAAAATCAAACATTTATTCATAGTAACAGCTCAGCAGAAACTAGGACTAGAAAGAAGAGAATACAAAATAAACCAAAGGAAAATAGAAAGATTTCATTTAAAAGCTAAAATTAAATTTTTACAAAAAAGAAAAATATAGGTAAAATTTATAAATGAAACTAAGACACGTTTCTTCAAATACATGAATATAAAGGATAAATACCTGATATACTAAGACCATAAAAGAGTAAAACAAAACAAAACAAAAAATTACTAGATTAGGAATGAAATAGGAAAGAATTATGGCAGTTATGAAATAGATTCCAATAATTTTAAGTAATTATTTTGAATCCCTTTTGCGAAAATTTGAAAATCAGGGGTGGCTGGATGGCTTAATTGGTTAGAACACGAGCTCTTAACAACAAGGTTGCCGGTTCAGTTCCCACATGGGCCAGTGAGCTACGCCCTCCACAACTAGATTGAAAAACAACAACTTGACCTGGTGGAGCTGATAGGTCCTGGAGAAACACAATATTCCCCAATTAAAAAAAAAAAAATCAAGATTAAGTGGATGACATATCATAAAATTAAAATGTAAACAAAACAACAACAAAAGTCTCTCAAGAAAAGTTAGAAATGCTAAGTAGACTAAAATCCAGAAGAAATTGAAAAGTTTGTCAAAGATCTATCATTTGAAAGGGTGCCAGGCTCAGAATGTATTTAACTCACCAGAACAGGCAATTTCCATGTTATTGCGACTACATGGCCAACACAATGCTTACACCAAAGCTAAAAATAATAGCACTAAAAGAAAAGCACTAGTGAATTATCACTTATATACATACAAAAATTCCTAAACAAAACATCGGTAAATCAAATGCAGAAAATAAAATAACACATGTTTTCAAAGATGATTCAACATTATAAAAATCTGTTGACACATTTTTAGGTCCTTAGTATATTGAACGAGAAAACATTATGGTATTAAGTGATGCCAAAAAGGGCAGCAAAAATATTAGAATACCTAAGAAACTCTCAAATCGTATTGAAAAGGCGTGAAATAATGTCTCAATAAAGGGAGAGAGCTGCCATATACTGAGTGGAAATGCTACACATATATATGAATATATATATATACACATCTATGTGTAATGTATATATGTGTATATATGTGTGTATATATGTATGTATATACATATATGCGTGCATATATATATATATATATATATATATATGATGATTCAATACAAGTCCCAATCATTTCATATGTGTGCTTGTTTTTTAACTTGAAAATTGATTCTAGAGTCTCCCTGGGAGAATAACTGAGAATTGCCAAAATAGTTTTGAAAATAAATTATAATAAGGAGATCTCAACTACCAGATAAATCAATTAATTACAGGAGCAGAATCTAAAAAAACCCAAAAGATGTGGAAATTTAACATGTACTAAAGGTAATATTTTAAATCCCGGGAGAAAATGGACCCAGTATTATATTATAATGTTATAATATAAGGTTATGTTATAATATAATATAATATAATATAATATAATATAATATAATATAATATAATGCTGGGTCTTACATTAATTTTTGCTCCAAAAGACACATTAAAGCTGATTGTCCGGCAAGGTCTTATTTTCGAGGAAAAACGGTAAAAGAAAATGTATGGTAGATATTTTTCTAAGCTTGGGGTTTAAAACTTCAGTTTAAAATCCCAAAGCAAAAAATTAATAAATGTAACTATAAATATGAAAAAGCTTTATTAAAGCAAAGAACACATAGACAAAAATAAAGGTGGCAGACTAGGAGAAAACACTTGCAATATATTACAAATAAAGTGTTAATGACCAAAGTACAAATGAGTTTATATAAATTAATAAAGTCAGCCAAACAGAAAATTGAGCAATGGATCTGAAGAGGCAGTTCACACAAAAATAAATACAAATGGCCAATAGACATAGAAAAAGGTGGTAAAAGTTGGTAATAACTAATGAAATGACAATTTAAAAACAGCAAAAAGGCATTTGCTTATCAGTGGCGAAAATTAGAAAGATTAAAAGCTGATGTGGGCAAAAATTCTGAACAAGCAGCTCTCCGGGTTGCTAAGGACTTACAGGTGTAATATCTTAAAGAAAAAATTAGCAACAACAAATCTAACTTTGGGAATCCATCCTAAAGTAATAGTGGCAGAAGTGCATAAAGATAGATGAACAAGCATGCTTACTGCTTCAGAGTTTCAGCAGTAATAGAAACTGTTAAAATGCCCATCAATAACAGAAGGTCTAAATAAATTATGGTACGCTCATTTGATGAAACAACACTGGTGTAAAATAATGAGGTAGATCTACATTTGCAGACCTGGAAATATGGCCAGGATGTTATTAACAAAAAGAGTTGTAGGACAGTATGTATTGTATAATTTCATGGTTGCATAAAAGTTACAATGGATGGAGTTGTAGCTGATCTTTATGTTTATTTTGTTATCTTCAAGTCTTCATTTTGGCCTTGAGCCGCTTCTTAAGCTTCTCCACTCTACAGCTTCTTCTCCAAATCTTCTTTAAGCTCTTGTGCTCATGAGCTAAAATTCACAAGTCACATAAACCACTCTCATCCAGAATCACTAAGTCAGAACTACGAAAGAGTACATAGGATACTCATTTCAAGAAGGGAGCATGGACATATATAAAATATACAAAATTGTTTGTGTGTATGTCGTCTAGTTGGTATTGTAATAAGAGAAACACAAACGTTCTTAAGTTGAACAGCAATTCTAAAAATTGCTGGTTGTTAGCACATAGAAAATACATGATGCAGTCTTTGTTCCTGTATTCATTCAACATTCAGTCAACAAGCACTCATTGAGTGATTTCTGTGTGCCTTGCACTATTCTAAGTGCTGGGAATACGGCAATAAAGCAAAGCACCTAATTTCAGGGAACCTATGTTTTAGTTTCATCACTACTTGGAAGCCAGCTGGACATGAATTGCCTGTCCTTTGGCAGTTACTTCCTCTAATGTATGCTTTATGTAGACTGCCCGAGTTCACTGATTTTCTGACCACCTTTACTCTTTTGTTTCCCATGACCAAATTCTTTGTAGTTTTTCTCCTTTTTATTGTTTTCTTTCTTTCCTCATTGCCACCAATCTAGCCCTCTGTACCTCAACACCAACATTCTTTTTAAATCATAATCTTCTAATAATTTCCTACATACTGTGTTTCCCCGAAAATGCGACCTAGCCGGGCAATCAGCTCTAATGAGTCTGATTATAGTAAAATAAGACCGGGTCTAATATAGTATAATAATATAATATAATATAATACCAGGTTTTATATTAATTTTTGCTCCAAAATATGCATTAGAGCTGATTGTCCAGCTAGGTTTTATTTTTGGGGAAACATGATCAAAGTGTTCTGTCCAGTTAACCTAGACACACGATCCCTGCAACACATCAAGTATCTTCTACATCCAAACCTTTGGTCCATCCCTTCCTCAACCAACTTCTTACCACTGCCATGAAGCCTCTCAGTATTTGCCTTTTCTGAATTTATAACATTGCATGTCATACCATTCCTGTGGCAGTATTATGTCCACTTCTTGTAATATTATCCTGTCTATTTATATTTTCCTGTATGTATAACTTCTCTTCTTAATTGGATATAAGCTTCTAAAGAAACATGGCTATAGCCTCAGTTAGGAATTCTATTTGTTTGTTAGTAACAGAGATCTGAAATGACAATGAATTAAAGAAGGTAGACTTTTATTTTCTCTTAGTATAAAGAACTAACATGGTAAACAGTCCTCTTATTTATAAGAGGAACCTGGACTCTTCTATCATTTTGCTTCACCACCTTCATCCTATGGCTATAATAATTACTGTGTCTTCATTGAGGTAATATGGCTGGTGGAGTTTCAAACATCAAGTCCACATTCCAGAGAGGAACAAAATTTATGTTTCCCAGATGAGTAAGTTATTCCCTTTCCTTGGGCTCTCCCAAAAGCCCCCTACCAAGCCAATGACTTAGGCTTAAATCTAAGCAACCACTCCTCGACACAAGACAGGCTGTGAAAATGCAGTCTTTTAGATAGGTGCATTACCATTTTGGATAAACTTAGTATTCTGTTAGTGAGGAAGAAAAAGAAAAGGTTTCACAAATATTTATTGAGCAAATTCTATGTGCCAAGCACTCTTCCAGGTCCTAGGAATAGAACACTGAACAAGCTAAGCAAAAATCCTACACTCGTGGACTTCATATTAATAGTGTATGGAGAGAGTAAATAAACCAAAAAATTGGTAGTCAGGAAAGTCTTCACTTATATGCTACCTAATAAGGTAGCATTTCCGTAGAGTTATTAAGGAAGTGTCACAGTTAAGCGGTACAGATATCTGAAGGAAGAGAAACTCTGGGCAAAGAGAACAGGGAGTGCAAAGACCCTGAGGCCAGTTTTTTGCCATGTTGAAGTAACAAGAGGACTGGTGTGGCTGGACTGGAAAAGGGAGCGAGAAACAGTAGAAAATGCAGTCAGAGTAGCAGTGAGAGACTAGATGGTAGGGACACTAGGACAATTCCTTATTCAGAGTTAGATGGGAAGTCGTTGGTGAGAATTAAGGATAGTGTCATAAACCAGCTTGATTTAAAAGAGTCACTCTACCTCTCCATAGAGAATAGACTGTAGGAAGACCCAGGAGAAGCTGGGAGGCCAGTTATAAAGCTATTGCAATGAGCCAGGTAAAAGATAATGATGGCGCAAGAATCAGATTTTGTATCTGTTTTGAAGAAGATAAGGTTGATGTAATTTGCTAATGGTTGGATGTGACAAAAACGATTAAAGAGATATTGAATAGAAAACTCTTATAGATGGCTCTGCCACTGCCATGTATATATTTTTTCATATTCCTCCTACATATTGTGCCTACATATTACAGTACTATGCACACAATAAACGTTCAATAAATATTCAGTAAATGAATAGATTTTATCCTTTTCAAAGAGCCACTTTAAAAAATTTTTCCTCACTCCACAAGACACCCATCATTAATGATAAAAAAAATTTAGGGAAAAACCTAAATCTTAAAATCATACACTGTGACTGTATTTTCTTTTTGCTTCTTGCTAGTGACAACTACTTCTAGAAGCTTAAGGAGGAGAAAATACTTGAAAGGAAATTATTTTGTGTCATTATTAATAGAACACTCAAGAAGCAATTAAGTACAAAAATCTCCCACCAACCATGATGGAATTTACCTGCTGTGTAAGTGGTTGTTCAGACCAAGTCATTTTCACACTTGTGTGTGGGGGGGAGGGGTCACGTAGGGCATAGTTGGTGAGAAAAAACAATTGAGGTGGTAGCTATGTGTAGGAGATGGAAAAGGAAGAAAGGAGAGATTTTAAAAAGATATCCCATAACTAATGCACTAAAATATATGAAAGGAGAAATGTCACCATCATCATGAAATTTCATGTTCAATGCTCAATGCTATCTGTTGGAGGTAAGTAACTGTTTCCAGCCGTTTTTCCCCTCATATAATAACCTTATAACATCATTCTTTGAGTGTCCCTGGCTCATGAATTGGTGTGACAGCATAGAAAATCTAGAAAGGAATTCAAAGATGTTTTGGAATATATTCCAGTTGTTAAATGATTGTATGTTAAATGAAAGTACTTAAGTACAACAAGATGGCTCTAAACCCAGTCTTCCTAACACCAAAGATGGGGCCTTTTATTCATCACTTCTCCCCAACCACTAATGCTTATTTCTCTACTATCACCGCCCACCCGTGGAGATTAAATTAATAATATCTCTAACATAAGACATATTCATCTCACCCACCCAGATGACAGCTTGCAACTCTTTCTCCGTGTACCCCTGAATCTGAAACTTAGACGCAAATGAGATTCTCAGACAATTGTTATTTGGCCAAATTCAGTGAAACGTGGGCCTCGGAGAGTTTATTAGGTTTAATCACTCTGGATCTCCAAGGGACAGGGCCCAGAAGAGTCCATCCAAGTAAATAGGCATCCTTTCCTTTCAAAAGTTGAAGGAGAAACACTTAGGACAGAATAGCCTGCAGTGAACTACCATTTCCAATCCATCTTCTTCCTGTAGCAGTGGGAAGGGGAATATTTCATTAACAAAATCCCAGCCAGATCAGACTCTGTCATCATTATTGATTCTCCTCTCAGAGAGCCCACTGTGTCCCAGCACACTCCTTCGTTTCAGTCGATATTCTCTTTCCAAGTCCAGCATAGTTTTCTGGCTTCTGTTTCAATGTCTTTGTGTCTTTCTATTGATCTATTTCTCTTCAGGGAAATTTAGAGCAAAAGGGAAAAAATTACCAAGATGAGGAAAAGTTAAAAACAGAACAACAACAACAATGCTAATGAAAAATAAAGATTGAAGTCTGAGAAGCGAGAGGGGGAAAGCACTGGTGATTTTTAAAGAACGTGGTAATTATTATTTTGACAGGGCCATTTAGTAGGTATTTATTTTCTCAAACAGAGTTCTTAAATAATATTCTTTAAGAGGTATGTGTAGTCTATAACTTTGCCATGGTATAAAATATTTCATGACATCATAAGAATATTCTTAACTGAACATATATATATGTACGTGTGTGTGTGTGTGTATATATATATATATATATATATATATATATATATATATATATAGGATTCTTTGAAAATGCTAATTACCTCATTGAATTGAAAACTATTAGGTTTTATTATGTCCACTTAATAGAGATAACATGAAGTGCCCCTCTAAGAAAAGTTTTTTCCATTGATTCTTGTTTTTTGCATTTTAAATTGTTTTGTTCAAATGCAGTATTGACATACAATATTGTATTAGGTGTACAACATAGTGAATAGACATTTATATAACTTATAATAATTATGGTTTATTAAAATCTAACTCCTTTTCAAATATATGGTGTTGGAAAGAGAACTGACTCAGGGTGGTGAACACACAATGCAATATATAGATGATGTGTTACAGAATTGTTCACCTGAAATCTATGTAACTTTGCTAACAAGTGTCACCCCAATAAACTTTAATTAAAAAAACTCTAACTCCTTAGAAGTTTGGGGAAAAAGCTACCAACATTCCAAACGACAGGGATATAGGTTAAGCTCTATGTAGCTCAGACTTCGTTGAAATTTTTACTCATTATATATTTATATTCACTTTGGAACTCTGAGCTTTATTTTGGACAGTAGCTTCTGACATTATGATTTTCTTGTGTTGGTAAGGAATGAACATTTAAATCTAGATTTCTCCATGTTTAGAATGTCAGACAGAAAGGAGAGATGACTGTATTCTAGCCACAGGATTTCTCTTTGCAGCGAGCACGCCTGGCTAAGTAGTTAGTTTTCAGAGACATGCAAAAGTCAGAAAAAAGACTGGCAGGTTGGCCTTTTTCTTTGCAAATAGCCTCTCTTTCCCCAAAAGCTCTTCATTGCATGCTGCCCATCTACCCTGCCTTTTTGGTTTCTGTCATTTAGACTGGCTCTCTGTTAAAAGCCCAAGCTGAGGTCCCTTTTTCCCTGCCTGGAGGGACAGGATTATAACTATTATTTCTGATATTTCAAAGCTCAGTTGAGCCCTCTCCTTTGGTGAGAAGCCCATTAGATCCTGTCCTGTATCTTTTGCTACTACCTATCTAAACACTAATATTTTATTCTAAAAATAATTTTTAAACCATCAAGGAAGGAGAGAAGGGTTGCAATGGAAAGCACATTAGGGTAGCCGTAGGGTCAGAAGAAATGTGATGAACAGGAACACAGACAGCTCATTCAAGAGCTTCCCCTAGGTCGGCATGGAAGTAGCCAAAGCCTTCATCCATGGAGCGTCCCTAAATTTTTTAGAACATTGACCAGGTGCTGTGGGCATGATGGCAGAGATGCCAATGGCATTAATACAGAGAGAGCAGGTATCACTCTTCTCCAAGTTTTTTATTTTATTTTATTTTTATTTTCTTTTTTTGAAGATGAGAGGCAGCCGGAGATGCTACTCTGAGCACCGGACTCGGCAGATTCTCTGCCCTACCCTCCTACCCCCCTCCAGTCAGAAAGAATTATGCAAAAAGTGTACAATTACTTCAGACTAAGGAATATATGTGCTAAATGGAGCATCAGAAGAGGAGGTGGGGGAAGAACCTTATAAATTGTTTTGTTCAAATACAGTATTGAAAAACATCTAGCTGTAAAACTCTATTTCCTTAGTTTATGTACTTTGCTAAGCTAGTGAGTTATAAAGAACCACAGCTGGAAAAAAAAAAAAAGCCAAAAAAACAATTTGTTTTTCTCTCAGAAATTCACAGGAGTGCTGTTTCTCAGGTTCTGGGGTGTGATCCAGTCTGCATTTGTCAATCTTTTAGTAAATGGAGAAATGGTAACCTTCTTGTTGTGTCTGTGGTCTGTGAGTAGAATGGACTCTGCAGAGGAGAAAACTCATCCTGGGCCAATCCACGTAAGATGGCCCAAGACGTCCTGAGGCTTGTTAAGGACAGAGCCTCAGAGTCACCGTTAAATGCATGACGCAGCACTGCTACATACAAGGGGACTGTGAGTGGGCAGTTTGGGGAGAAATAGTTTTATTAACAGAAAGGTAAAAATGACATGCTACAGAGCAGTGGAGAACGACTAGTAAGCAAATCGTGTTTATCCTTAGACGTTAAGCCTGGATCGCCACAAAAGAAGTGGGTTTGGAGAAAAGATCTGCATTAGAAATAGGCAGTCATGGTGTCTACACCATTTAAAACCCATTTCACATGAAACAGTAAGCCAGTAGCCACTGAAGAGGATGGAGGAACCATACTGCCCTCCCAGGCCGTGGGACAAGGGAGGAGCAGCTGTCCCAACGGCAGCCATGTCCGGCAGCCCCTGAGTCCTAGTCTGGTCCAGCTGGTTCCATCAGAGTCCACCTCTCGGGAATGGGAATAAGGTTATACTGCAAGAATCAAAATTCAGACTCAGAAATGGAAAGACTTTATGAAGCAGAGTGAGGGCTGTGAGAGGGATAGCAGGTTCCAATTTATGAGCAGGACATTACTGTAAATAGCAGAGCGACAGAAAACAAGCGAGTCCAAGGTCAGGATGTTGACATACACAGAGAGAATAAGAGACAGAGACAGGTTCAGAAAGACAGCAAGTCTGCTTTCTATGCTAGCTTTGGTACCTGAAAATGTCCCAGTTGTAGTTTATTCCACCAACGGGTATATATTTACAATATGTTTTCTCCTTTTCTAAGCTGGCCTGCATGAATTTATTTCCCTAGATACCTAAGTGTCACAGAAGCACAAAACAACTTCTGGGTGACCCACAAGGCTAAAAGCCTGGCATAGGCAGAGGGACCCCTGAAACTGGTAGGGGTGAAACTGGTAGGCAGTGTTGTTACGAGCAGGCAGTGATGGCTCTTTCCACCCTGTGACCTCTGGAGGGAGAAGAAACAATGTCGCCCTCTCGGTCCTACAGCTCTCTCTGACTTCCATGAACCTTTCTAAGTTACCTCCAGAATCCCTTTTTTAAACTAAAATAATTAATACATGAATATGGAAAATAAAATCACC
Source organism: Rhinolophus ferrumequinum (assembly GCF_004115265.2). NCBI lineage: Eukaryota > Metazoa > Chordata > Mammalia > Chiroptera > Rhinolophidae > Rhinolophus > Rhinolophus ferrumequinum. The sequence goes on from NC_046300.1 coordinate 21,796,106, forward strand.
TAGTGAGTACGAAAGTGAGAAGTAAATCTTCCAACCCAAACTCCTGGTTCCTTAAACACTCTCTGCTGTCAGAGGTTATGCTGGTATTTCTTTTGTAGATTTCCAGAGATATTTTATGCATGTTCTAGCATATAAATATACCCCCACATATATCCTTTGTACAGATAGCATAGACTGTTAACGCACAAATATGAGTAAATCCATAGAATATATTTGCAGAAGTGAAAATACTGAGTTTGAAATTATGTGCCTTTTAAATTTCAATAGCTAGGGTCAAATTCCCACCTCAAAGTTGTACGTGACACATAAGAGAGCTCCATACACTCTCCTGCCAAATATCATCAAATCTTCAGAGCTTTGCCAAATAGATGGTCAGAACATCTACCTGGTTGTTTTAATTTGTATTTCTTCAACTTCAAAATGGGGCTGAGTGGCTCTTCATTTCCTTTTAATGCCTCTATGGTCTACCTTCTTTTCCTTTTCATTCTTCGAGTACTACAAGTTCTATCAAAGTATTGTCCCTAAACCAGCAGCATTGGAATTACCCCGGAGCTTGTTAGAAATGCAGAATCTCATGCCCTACCCTCGACATGCCTGGTCAGATTTAGTAAGATCCCCCTCAGTACATTAAATTTGAGGAGCACTGTTACAGACATTCTTCCCTGGTCCATGATCTAGAACTGATTCCAAGTTTACAAATTTTCAAGGAGTTCAACTTGCTTCGTGTGAAAGGATTCTGCCGTGCTCGGCCATGGAATGGTTTTTGTCACCACCTTGGTTTGACTTATCAAAGCCTCCTGCCTTCATTCCTCCCCTACTCCCAGGGCCTAGAGAGCCTATTTCTGACTTGTACCACTGTCACCTCTCTCCATGTCATTTATTAAGGGGGCACATACAGCTGATTATTTATGAACATATGCCAAGTTCATAAGTGCACTTAATCAGGACATGTAAGTATAGAAAACATTGTCATCAACTGAGTAATATATTCTCTATTTTTCACTTCCAGTTAATCAGAAATTACACATCCTGGACTCAGAATGTCCTTTTCAAGGTGTGAATCTAGTTCTCAGTAAAGAACAATTTTCCTAAGCTGTAAAACAAATTGATATCATTGACCTGTTCATGCAATTTCAGCTTGGTAAAGAAAAACAGACTAACAACAAGGATTTTTTTTTGTATTAGGTTGCTAGAACTGCTGTTACAAAGAACCACAGACTGGGTGTCTTAAACAACAGAACTTTATTTTCTCACAGCTCCTAGAGGTCCGAGTTCAAGGTGTCAGTACAGTTGATTTCTTCTGAGTCCTCTCTTCTTGGTTTATAGATGGCCATCTTTTTTTCTTTTACATTAGAAAATATTTTAATTTTAGTTAGAACACATAACATGAGATCTATCCTCTTGACAAATTTGTAAATGCACAATGCAGTATTGTTAACTACAGACAAAATGTTGTACAGCAGATGTCTTGAATAATTGAAGCCATAGATGCACTGAATAACAACTTTCCATTTCCCTTTCCCTCCAGCTCTTGGCAATCACCATTCTACTCCCTGTTTCTGAGTCTGACTATTTCAGATACCGCATATAAGTGGATCATACAGTAATTGTCCTTCTGTGACTAGCTTATTTTTCTTGGCACATTGTCCTCCAGATTTATCCATATTGTTGTATAAGGCAGGATTTGCTTCTTTTTTCAAGCCTGCATAATATTTCATTGTGTATATATCACAACATATCTTGATGCATTAATTTGTCAGTGAGCATTTAGTGTTTCTACTTCTTGACTATTGTGAATAATGTTGCATTGAATATGGAACTAAAATCATCTCTTCCAGATCCTGATTTCAGTTCTTTTGAATGTCTATCCAAAAGTGTAATTCTATTTTTAATTTTTTGAGGAACCTCCATATTATTTTTCATAGTGACTGCACCATTTTACATTCTCACCAACAAGGCACAAGTGTTTCCTTTTTCCCACATCCTCGCCAACACTTGTTATTTCGTGTGTGTGTGTGTGTGTGTGTTTTATAATCCAATAAATTTATAATAGTATTCTAACAGATATGAGGTGATAGCTCATTGTGGTTTTGATTTTCATTTCCCTAAGGATTAGTGATGTTGAGCAACTTTTCGTACACTCTACTTCATACTATACTTACTACTATGCTTTATACTTGTTGGCTATTTTATATCTTCTTTGGAGAAATCTCTATTCAAATCTCTTGCCCATTTTTTAATCCGTTTACATGGATTTTTGCTATTGAGTTGTAGGGTGTTCTTTATTTTGGATATTAACCCCTTATCAGATAGTTGATTTGTAAATGTTTTCTCCCATGTGTAGGTTGCCTTTCCACTCTGTTTATTGTTTCCTTTGTTGTGTAAAAACTTTTTAATTTGATGTAATTCCACTTGTCTATTTTTGCTTTTGTTTTTTGTGCTTTGGGTGTCACATCCAATAAATCATTGCCAAGACCAATGTCATGAAGGTTTTCCCCTATGTTTTCTAGGAATTTTATAGTATCAAGTTTTACTTTTAAGTCTTTACTCCATTTTGAGTTGACTTTTGTGTATGGTATAATAAGATAAAGATCTGATTTCATTCTTTTGGGTGTGGATTAGATAACTGTCCTCTTCCTGGTCTTCATATGGTCTTTGCCCTGAAACTGTCATCAAATTTCCTCTTTTTATAAATCGTATTGAATTAGGGCCCATTCTAATGAACTCCTTTTAACTTGATTACCTCTTAAATGACCCTATGTCCAAATACAGTCTGGGGTACTGCATGTTAGGACTTCAACATGTAAATTTTGGAAGGACACAATTCAGCCAGGAACACCTTCCAAATAAAATGTGAATTGAAGAGCAAGGATGTAATGACTGGCTTCCTATTGTGGTTTCAATGAAAATAGAGTGTTATAGAGAAAACATACAAATGAAAAGCAACCCATTTTATGAATTTAGGTAAGTTACCTCAATTTTCCGTGTTCCATTTTTCTGTGCATATACCAAGAAAACAATGTATTCCTTATCCTCCCCAAACTTTTCCAATAGACCACAAAATTTCAGTATTTAAAAATAACAGGCATCTGTGCCTAGTTCCTGACATAAATAAGAATGTTTCAAGCTATTTCACAATTAAGTACAATGTTTGTTCAAGGTTTTTAATAGATTAATTTTATTGATTTAATAAAATTTGAGGCAGAACTAGATGTTAAAATGATGAGCTTTTAAAAATCATTTATTGTCTAAAGAAAAGAATAAGTGAATGAACTAATCAGAAACAGTCTCAGAGACATAGAGGAAAAACTGAGGGTTGCTAGATGGGGGGGTGGGGATAAGGGGGAAGGTGAGGGGATTAGAAAGCACAGTCGGTAACCACAAGATTACCACGGGGATACGAAAGTCAATTTGGGGAATGTAATCAAGAATGTTGTAAAGATTCTGTAGGGTATCCGAAGGACACTTGTCCCATTAGGAAGACGACCTCAGGGATGATGTAGATGCCTGATCACTGCACTGTACACCTGAAGCTGAAGCTGAACAATAATGAATGTCAACTACAAGTTTATATACATACATATATATATATATATATATATATATATAGTTACAAGAAGTGGAGTACAGCATTAGGAATAGAGACAGTGGAAACGTAATAACTGTATGCGATGTCAGAGGGTAATAGATGGGGGAGGGGGTTATCACTGTGTGAGGGGTGTAAATGATAAATGTCTAACTATTACATTGTTTTGTGCACCTGAAACTAAAAGAAAAATCATTTATTGTAATAATTGTTATCTTTCTACTTTAAATGGAAATAATGGATTGCATTAATGAATTTTCTGATCTTGAGCTATTGTTAAATTTGAAAAGGATGAATGGGAGTTCCTTATAGGTCTGAAATACCTCAATTTTAGGCTCACGTGTAATTGATAATTTGGCTAGATATGGAACTCTAGTTTAAAAATCATTGTCCCTTAATTCCAAAGGCATTGTTCCACTGTCTTCTAACGTCTAGTATTGAGGTTAAGAAGGCCAATAATTATCATTCTCATTTCCTTGTTTATAACCAATTTTGCATCTTTTCACCTACAGCATTTTCAGATTTCATAATGATAGATGTTGGTATGAGTTTTTTTCACTCCGTTGGATGGCTCCTTTCAGTCTGTAACTGTACCCATTGGTTTGACGTGTTTTTCTTATAATTTTCTTAATGATTTCCTCCCTTTTGTTTTCCATGTTTTCTCTCTATAGCTCCAAATAGTGGGATGCCACATTCTTGGATTGATCCTCCAATGTTTTCATATTTTTTCCCATCTTCCATATATTTGTTTATTCATTCTTTGATTTATCTTAGTTTCTATGACATTTCCTTAACTTTATCTTTGAATTCTACTGAATTTTAAATTTCTTATAGCATATCCTCAATTGCCAAGAGATCTCTCTTGTCTATCAATACATTGTTTTCTTTTATCCTGTTAGGTTATAATAGTTATTTTGAAACTGTCTTCTGCTACCACCATAATCATTTTGAGATACCTTTTTGCTGTGTTTTGGTGGATTTCCTCTTCATTTAGGTGAATTACCCAAAATCTTTAAAGATCATTGTCTGTCCTATCACATTTAAGATTTATGTACTAAAAATGCTGATTGGAAGCTCAGTGTACACAGACAAGTTAGTTGAATGGTGGAGGGATTACTAAATGCCATTTTTATTGAAGGACACTCAAATGTTAGCATCCTTAGTTCACTTACTCCAGACTGGAGTTAACCTTTTTTTTTTGACCGCTGACATTCTGATAAGCAGTGCCAAGAAATCTATCTTCCTGTTCTCAGTCCCGCTCCTCTCTCTGCTCTCTTGTTCTATACTATTCTTGTTGTTCTCAAGATTTAGGCCTCAAGGCTTCAAGTCCTCTGGATTATGCACTTTTAGTGTCACATGGGTAGTTGTGGTGAGCTGGTTGCTTGGCCCCATAGTGGAAAAGGACCTAAGGATCCAGCCACGCTGTGTAGAGACTTGTAAGCCATCTCCTTTGTCAGCCCCATAAGTCAGTCACATATACGGTACTCCCTGGTGTCATTTAGATCCAAGCTTGATGGAGGTTCTGGGGTGAATTGCACACCAGTTGTAGATATCATAGTCTATAGATACTTTGATAATTTAAACTGTTCAGTTAAATCACATACTTCTCAACTTTCTAAAATAATTGAAACTCCTCAGCTAAAGTTTTCTGCTCTCCTTTCTTGTCAATCAATAGTGTTTTAATACATTTACTAGCATTCTAACGTAGTTTGGAGAGATAGAAAGTATACATACCTGTGGTCAAATGCCATGTAGTCACTTTTTCTTGTTTTCTAATAAATTCATTTCAAGATTATGGATTATGCTGTGAGTAACATAGGGAACAAAACATCGTGTTGTTTTATGAGGTTTTCTCATTATTATTTCTAAAAACTTTGTAATCATGTTGACATCTCATTTATTTAAAGAGTTACTAGACTACTGTGGGTGATTATTTTCAATTTTAAAGTGAATTGATCTATTCCAGCTTTTATTTTCTTGTTAATTTCTAATTTTATTTGAATGCAGTGAGAGAATATAATCTATATAATTTCTGCTTTGGGGAATTTATTGTGATTTGTCTTTGTTGTTCATGCATTGTCAAGTTTTTCATTATTCCATGGATATTCGAAAATGATGTGAATTTGTTTTTGTTACATATGTTGGATACATATACATATTTATCTAAAGTTAATTGTGCCACTCTTACTCATTATTCCTTTCCATCTCACCATCAATTGTCAAATTTTGAGATTTAACTTGTTGGTCCCTATTATTTTTGAGGTTTTATTAACTTTTCCCTAAAATAATATTTTTTTTTGCTTGATGTGTTAGTTTAAAGGTTTGTGACTGATGTTTTTAAATGCATTTACCCTTTATCAATATAAAATCCCCTTTTTAAATTACATTCTTTACTTGAATTCTATTTAGTTTGTTTTCCATATTGCAAACCTGTGTCCATTGTAAATATTTCAGAGTATATTTCTGTTTATTTTGAAACTTTCTGTGTCATTTTGTTTCTGGTGCCTCTCTTGTAACATAGCTGACTGCATAAAAGAAGAGGTGACTATGATAAAGTCAACTGATCATGGAGGGATTTTAAGCAGATGAATGGCATGATTGGATTTACATATAGAAATGGTAACCTTACTGCAAGTGGAGAAGAAAGTGGAAAGGGACACAATTGAAGGCAGGTATAATTCGGAATTAAGATTTTAGTGTTCTAATCCTCATATGTTAGCACTTATCTAAACATGAAATAATATTATTTAGCCATCTACAGCTTCTGGAAGAAAAATGATGAGAATGGTGGTTTAAAGAACACTTCAAAAATTTTTGTCTACTGCATATGACTAAATCATTTCTTTTTAAAAGATGTTTTAAAGTTTTCCAAAAGTAATCACCCCAGATTAGATTGCAAACTTCTTAAAGGAAGGATCTTTAAGAAGATCCTTTGTTTATTTTTATAGCCACAGTACTTTATGCATAGTAGGTGTGTAATCGATGTTTGCTGGACATAACTATAGTTAAAAGAAATTAACCTCATTTTTTCAGAATTATTTTTATGTCATTCACTGCACATTTCTTAAGACTATCATGGTAGGTACTAAAATCTGAAATAGATGCCCATAATCAGTTCATAAATCAAATTGAAAGGCATAAATTAACTTGACTTTCTTGGAATAGCTCTGAAGTTAAGCCAGTTGCTCTGAAAAACTAGCCCAGGTAGAAGGTTAGATGACAACTGGGTTTATGTGTTCACCAGAAAGCTACTTAGTCATGCTTCCTACCCCTACTTGATAGCAACTCTACAGTTGTTAAAACACCCACAGTCAGCTCACCTCCACCGCTCCCTATACACATACAGAAAACTCTTGGTCACCTCTCCTTATCTATATTCCTTGAAATTGCTCTCTAGTATCTCTAGCTCAGCAGGCATTGTCTTTCATACATTCATTACACGCTTAGTAAATCCCAGGCCCTGTTCTTGATGCTGGAGACATAGCAACTAACAATGCCTATTCATCTGCCGGGGCCACTGGGGAGATCCGAAGCTGGGTTGCAAAGGGCTGCAGAAAGTAGGCAGTATATGATATATGCTCTAACATGGATGAACCTTAAAGACATTACGCTGAGTGAAAGATGGCAATCACAAAAAGCCACATATTTTATGATTCCATTTACATGAAACCTCCAGAATACGTAAATCCATGAAGGCGAAAAGTAGATTAGTGGTTGATATATGTATATATTGTTGTAAGGAATTAGTTCATGTGACTATGGAGGCTGACAAGTCCCAAGATCTGCAGGAGGAGTCAACAAGCCAGAGACCCAGGAGGGCCCATGGTGTAGTTCCAGTCTGAAGGTTGACAGGCTTGAGACACAAGAAGAGATGATGTTTCCGATGGATTCATTCAGGTACTTTAGACGAGTCTCACTCACATTTGGGAGGGCAATCTGCTTTACTCAGTCTACTGAGAATAATGTTCGACCAAACTTCTGGGCACCCCGCAGCCCAGCCAAGTTGACACACAAAATTAACTATCACAACTTTCTTTTGGGGAGTGTGAAAATGTTCTAAAATTGGATAGTGGTGAAGGCTTTACAACTTTTGGATATACTTTAAAATCCACTGAATCGTATACTTTAAAAGGGTAAATTGAATGATACATATAATGAATCGAATGATATAAATTACATCTCAATAAAGCTGTTTAAAAATAAATGAAGGTAATACATACTCAAAAAGCAAAAACAAATACAAAAGTGGGCGGTATAGAAAAATCCTAAGAATGATGTGGGTGCCATGAGATTTTCACTCTGGAAAGTTTATCTAACACCTTGCTTCTCACAGTGTGTTTCATGGACCATCAGCATCATCATCACCTGGGAGTTTGTGAGAAAGGCAGACGCTCGGGCCCCACCCAGACCTGTTGAATCAGAATCAGCACTTTAACAAAATCTTGGGGTGATGCCTATGCCCACTGAAGTGAGAAGTGCTGATTTAGTGGACAGGAATTTTACACATTGGTTTATTTATGGAATAATTTCTTAATCAACATCTTACAGTGAAGCTTGACATATGAAAGAGTAACAGTGAGCATCTCTGGTTGTGGCCACCTGCTTGTCCTCACCTGATAGCCGTGAGGCAACTCACAGACCACCCTCACCCAGTGTTCTAAGAAATATAAGTAGGCCACCTCTCTCTCTCTCTCTCTCTCTCTCTCTCTCTCTCTCTCTCTCTCTCTCTCTCTCTCACACACACACACACACACACACACACACACACACACACACAAAGTTTATAATAAAAAGTAGTAGGCAGAGTGACAGGACAATCAGTCCACTCTTTAAAAAGTAGAAAAAGAAAAAAAAGTCCCAACATAGGCTCACTGCTCCGCTCCCCAGAGCCCATCATCTGCCCCAGGTTTGCTGTCTTTTTCCATCATAACCCAGGCTATCTATGCTACACTTCACCTGACAACGTGAAGTTGGCGTGTTCTAGTGAACACTGCCAGGAAGAGACATTTTCCAGCACCTGTGTGTCTGTGGGTGCCTCCAGGCAAACCCCACAGTCGAACCATTGGAAATGCAGCTGACCTTCTCTTAGGATCTGACACCCTTCACTCATAGCATTCATTGAGCAATCAGACGGCATCCCAGTGACATTCTTCACAGCTGCTAGCAAAGGCCTTTAATTCATCTGATATTTAACCAGGGTGAAGCATCCTCTGGCTATAACATGTTTGTTGGTGTGAGCTGAGCCTGGCTCATCTTCCGCTCCCTCTAGTTCAGGGTTTCACACCAACTTGTAGTCTGGAGGCAATGCAGTTACTGCACAAAATGCTCTCCTTCTATCTTCTGTTTGTGTTTTTGCATTTTTATTCTCCTTTTGGGGAATAAAAGACAATCACAAGATAGAGCTGGAACACATCATTTTGCAGATAAGTAAAATAAACTCAAGAAGATCATGCAACTTCGAAACATCAGAGTAAGGATGCCGTTTGAACCCAGTCTTTCTGATTCCAGATACATTTCTCTTGGAGAAATATTGTCCCTGTATTGGAGTCCTCAGCTCACAACAAATCAAAGTAATAGTCAGCTGGTAGTTAGGCCCAAGAATCATAGGAGATCCTCGAACATCTTTTAAAACCACAGACTTTTTAAAATCCCCAAAAAGATGTTACCATGCAACCAGGTTTTTATCCCATTCTGAAATCTCCTTATTATGAGATCTGATGGATGATACATGTAGATTTTGAAATCAAAGGAAACCCATGCAGGAGGAATAATGGATGTATGTATAAGAAATATAACAGGTTTTCAGTGTCCACGTGCTTCTGTCTGCAGGCTTTTGAGTCACTTAATAGTTGTCGCTGGGAACAAAGACAATCATCTATGACCAGGGACAAAAAGCTACTCAAAGTGTGAGAAGGTTCCTGGAGTAACTTTCTGTGACTCGCCCAAAGTCACACTTTGAGTCTCAGATTCTGCTGTTGGGTTCTCCATCCTTCTATTGTGGAAATTTTTGACTTTATATATTTGACCACAGTAGTAAAAGAGTGTTCTGCCTGAAGATAGGACAGAAGCATCACAGACATATGGAAGAGACTTCCCCAACCACAAATGAATAAATGATTATTTTGGTTAATTCTCTATTCTAAATGACTTAGATATGTCTATTCAGTGTACACTCTTAACTCTTAAGGAAACCTGTACTTCTTTATAATTACTTTCTCAGTAGCTCTTTCCTTATCTCCATGAAGATGAAGGCTTGGTTTCATTCAAAGCCCTGTTCCTCAATTCCTCTGCACAAGATGCCCAATAACTATTTGTTGTTATTTGCAAGTAGCTACAATGCATTAAGCTTAAACAAAACAGGAAATTTATTCCTGGGCCTTGGGAGCAAACTGTACCCAGAGGCTCACACTCGCTTACTCTCTCTCTCTCTCTGTCTCTGTCTCTCTCTCTCTCTTTCTCTCTCTCTCCCTCTCTCCCTTCCCCCCTCCCACCTCTTTCTTATCTCTGCTTCTTTCAGTTCCTTTCTGTTCCTTTGCTTAATTTCTTTCCCACTACAAATCAGCTTTCTGCATATCTTAGTCCACAGGCAAAAGTTTTACATGTCTTCATTCCAGCTACCTGGAAAAATATCAGAGATTTTATTTCCAATGTCAAATTTTTGAAGAAAGGACTTATAGGGCAACTAATCACTTGTAGCCAACAGAGCGGGATCCCATTGTGTGTGGCTGCTTTGGGTGGTTTGGGTGAGTCTGCCATAGGGCACATCCTGAAAAGAGATACACTTTGGGTGCTTTCTATTTCCATTTCCTCTTATGTGAACTAGTTGTACATTTTGTGAATTTTTTTTTCATTTTTCTATTTTGGGGTCTTTTCTTTTTCTTACTAATACTTCTTATAATAAATATATTGACCCTTGTTTTATATCCTGAAAACGTTTTTGTATCAATCACAATTCAGTGCAGAAAATAGAAACCACTCCAGATATTTTAAACAGAAAGGGATTTAACACAGAGAATTATTAGATGCTTATAAAAATTCCTGGACTTGCTGTAGAGACAGCCTCTAGGTGGGGCCTCTGTGAATGACTCCAGAAACATCACAGAACTGGTCCTTAAAGGATTTAGCACATCTGCCACCATCAGGAAGAATACTTCACTGCAGCCGAGACCCAAGGATTAGGAAGCCATCACCAAATACAACACAGATGTCTCCTGACAGTCACTAAGGTGACACTGGAATGTGGCCCCAGAACGTCATACATCTCCACAGCTGGACCTAAAACCAAAAATGAATAGCCAAATGCAGGATCCGCCTCCAGATCCGCAAAGGAATGCATTCCTGAATGATTCTAATTTGACTCTATCACAGTAGCTGCAAAGGAGCCTGAGAAATGTCAGTTTTTACCTTTCAAACCGACATACAAGAAAGCACATGAAAGGGAGGTGGGGCAAGATTCTAAGTGCCACTTGATAGAGTCTAATACACACACACACACACACACACACACACACACAGTACATTCAGAGAGATTTCAATTTCATATAAAGCGTATAAAGTCATCCCATTCTAGCAACAGTTAATAAATATTAAATTCTGGGTTTTTTCTTATCTTCTTATTGATGCTGTCAATTGAAAATAAGATAGATGTGGAAACACAAAAATAAAAATAATCATTGGGAATAGTAAAAATTTTGCTCAGAAATGTATTCAACTCTATTGATTTTACAATTTTAAAAAAGTGATCAAAAAGTAACAATCTGCTGATTCAAATTCTATGTTGAGTGGTATTTTTGGCCATTGTAACTGGCTGCAGGCAAATCATGTCATAGAATAGGCACCAGTTAGCTCTGAGGTGCCCTTTTTAAGTACATAGATGAGATCTTATTCTCAACTTTCTGCTGTTCACGACAGGACAACTTCGGTCTGTTCTCAAAGGGCAACTGACGGTGCAGAATGCCACAGGACCAGGAAAAACAAGGCAATTCAAGTAGCACAGTCATTAAGCGATAGTCTCTGTTTTCATTTGATACTTAATTCAGAAGTGGTTCTTCTTTCCTTATAAAAGTTTACCTTGAGGCTTTCCGAAATCTTGAACGCTTAAACCAAAAAAGTGTGCTTATTTATTCAGTAGTTAGAAAAAACTCCCACCTGCAGAGAATTGCTTTCATCACACTGTATTGGCCACACTCTGCCTCCTTCTTGAGATGAGCCTCCTTGAGGTGAAGCATACAATGCATAGAGTTACTAGCTTCCAGAAAATCAAAATATGCCTTTTAATTTAACCAGCAGCCCTGCGAAGTAACTTTCGGAGGACGGAGAGCCTGCCTAAAATCATCATGTGGCCCCACCAGGACAGGAGCCCATGTCCGCTTCCTGAAGGCAGTACAGCACGCACACACCCTCTCTCCACCTTAACACCTTAACAATATTTTTGGAAGTCATTAGCTAGCCCACTCTCAAACTCTTTCTTCATAAAATTTAGGTCAGTATCCCTCAAAGTTATAAAGAGCTTAAAATTTTATTATGTTCCCATCTGTAATAACTATCAACTTTCTACCATTTGATATCCTAGCAACAAAAACTTGACACCAGCAGACATTTATGTGAAATAAGAAAAGAATTGGGGCCCAACAATTCTCAAAGTATTTCCCTAAGGAGTCCAAGTTTTACCTGTATTGCATTCAGAGTTATTTGCCTTATACTCTTTTGACCATACATTCTGATAATATAACTCAAATTTACTTAAATAAATAACGGCAACTGGCTCGTTGTTTAAGTGATATTCTCACCATAGTTTGAGCAACTTGGTAGAACCAACTCACCCATCTGGGGTTGAAGGGACAGAAATTTTTTAAATAATTATTCATAAGATGTCAACTCTCATAACACTGTTTCTTGATTATCTGTTGACCTGAGGGGCTCTTGCTCTGCTCTCAGAATAATGTGTGACATGCTGACATCCGGCTGGTCAATGGTAATGAGATATTTAGTGGGTGAGAGAGAAAGGCCTGATAAGTAAGTCCAGCCTTGACTCCCCTTTGTCTGCCATCCATTGATACAATTCACATCATTTCCAGGGTGCATGGTGAAATGAACTGAAAGTTGAGAGTCTAAGATCCTAAACATTTATGTTCTAGGTGATAGGGGGCAAAGGATAAGTAATGATCCAAGAAAAATATAGGTTATCTTGAAGGAAATATTTAGGCATCAGTGAGGAAGTGTAGCATAAGAGAAAATGGCAGCCAGGCAAATGTCCCATCCTTCTCTTTACAGTATTCTAGCAGTATGACCCTGGATAAGTCACTTAAAGTGTCTGAGCCTATTCTCCAATCTTAAAAATAAGATAAACTTCTCAGAGGACAGTGTTGATGATGAAATGGATTAATTTACATAAAGTGACATGTTCAGAGAAGCATATATATTCAAAATTATACTAAATAATGAGAATTTCAATAGTATTTTTAATATTAAATAATATACATTTTATTTAATGTTAAATAATATTTTTCCATTTTGAACGCCTGGATTTTCAAATATATTCTGTTCAATATCACATTTTATGTGATATGTGTGCTTTTTTAAAGGTATATAAGAATATAATGTGATTATAAATTTATAGAAAGTTTCTGTGATTCCCAGAAAGCAACACATTGTTTTATGTTTGACTTGAAATTGTCTTGTAGGGTGGTTTCAGGAGGGCTCACGTCTTAGCAATGCTTCTGCCACATGTTAGCTAAATAGCCCTGAGAAAGGCCGTCTGTCTGAAACAGGGTGCTTGGTGCTTATCTTATCTGTAAAATGGGATAATCCTATCCTTCCCATTTCACAGGGTTTCAAAAACGATCAAGAGAAAATACATATGACTGTGTGAACCACTATAGCTATGAGAAGAGTCCAGTGACTCTGGATACATGTTTACATCTGTGGGCTTAGAGAACTAGATTTTCGTTGAGTACAGAAGCTCTAGAACCATAGAGAAATCTCCTGGAGAAACCAGAGTGGAACCAAGGCTGCCTCAGGGAGCCGATCTGTCGTCTTCCGTGTCTTATGGGGAAATTGCTCTGTCTTGACCAGTATCTTGGGCTGACCTTCAGATAGAGCCATTGATCCTTCTTTCCTATGTCCTAGCACTAACTGCCCAGGTCATAAAATAGGTTCCACTCAAAGAACAGCATCAGTTAGACTTACAAATTTTCATAAAATAATGTCAGTCTTGCCCCCTAGCACAGGGATACACCTTAGGCAAAAGTTCAGAATCTCCAAATTTAAGGGCCACCAGAAAAGAAAACATTAAACTTATCTCCCTGTCTATCTCACCTTTCAAAATCCAGTTGAGGATATGGATTCTTAAGGAATATATTCAAAGGGACATGCTACCCATTTGTCTGTCTAAATAAGAGCTCTTCATATTGTAATATAAAAGGACTCCTATTAGACAAAAAAAAAAAATTATCAAGACCTTCTTTAAATGACAATTTTATTTAGTAACCATTGATTGAGAAAATACATAGTGACTATCAAAAACACTAATCACCACCATGAATTCCAAAATACCATAATCTACCTATACCTGTAAAAACAACCATACATGTTTGTGTGAGATCTATTTATTCAGTCTGCAACCAATATGTGGGAAAGAAACTCATAAAAGCTACTGAGGTCCCATGGGGGCTTTGGAACCTGATTGAGAATCACTGCTTCTACTTTAAGAAGGTCAAATTCTGTGACTTCTTTAGCTTTGCCCCAACAGAAATACTTTCACTTTGCTGTAATTGAATATCTTATGCTCAGATTTTATGGAAATTTGAGATTGACCTTTATGTTATCTAGTGCCACTTATCGATAATGAATTTTTTCAGAATTTAATATATAAATTTAAATAAAAGCCAGGAAAAGACTTATATTTCCTGAAGAACTAGTGGATGGTTTTGATTACATAGTGAGAATTGTTGAGGCGATATATCAAAGATAGAGACTTCCAGTTGGCAGTTCCAGAGTCTGATCCTTTAATCAGCAATTGCGGCAAGAGTTGATAGAACTTTTGAAATTGACTCACACTAACCAAACTCAAGAGACTGATATATAAATTAGAATGTTAGCATGTGATTTTACAACACGGGAGATATCTATCTGGTGTGAGAACACCAGTATCTACCTCCCACCACACTGCCTTCCCAGTCTTAAAGTATATGGGGTCAAATTATTCACCAAAGCTTGGCTAGTAAATATTGAGTTTGACCAGTAAAATTCATAGTTTCTAGTCAGTTTATTTCTCCTTTTTTTCATGCATTTTGCTTAGAACATTCTTAAGAGCACTCTTTTAAGATAGATTCTGTGTTTATTTTTTTCCTTCTCGATTGGGTTTCTACTAAATTTCCATCCAATTTGAAGTGCTCCTAGTTCTTTGGTTAAGTTCACCCAAAAGCAGACCCTGAGAAAAGGATTTAGTTCAAACCATTTCTTTGGAGTAGAAATTCCAGTAGCCACTGGTAAGAGTTGGGAAATGAGACAAGGGGAAGAATCCAGTATATGGTGTATTAAGTAGCAGGTTATTATGGGGGACATTGGGATCTCAATCCCACTGAGGACTTCTGGGAAAATGTAAAATACTCCTTAGAATGGCTGCACTTTGAGGGATAAGGAAGCTAGGGCTTTGTCTTCCAACTCCATCCACCATTGGCTAAGAGATGCTCCCAGAAATATCAATTCCCCAGAATTTTTGGCCTTCTCGCTCCTGAGCTGTGCATACCATAGAGGGTTCAATACTAGAAAGTCACAGGTGCTCACAGCAGGAAGTTGGGTAAATATGCCTGATGAGTGGGGAAGGATATGGGTAGGGCGCTGGCAGCATCTACTAATATCCTCTTGGGCAGAATTTGTATCAAGCCATTTCAAAGATGGCTGCCTTTCATAACATATATGACCATTTAGATATTAGATGCAAGGTATCAAGGCAGGTTTCCCCCAATTCATGGACAAGGGCCCTGAAAATTCGTGTGACTATTTCCTTAAGAAAAAGGCCAGAACTTTTCAACTTTGTGTCCTACCTAGTTATCATGGTTCCTAAGGTTATTGAGGTGAGGAAACATGATAGAGAATGTAGAATGGACACATGGTTTTTGGTAATGTATCAGTTTTCTACTGCCGTAACAAATTACCACAAATATAGCAGCTGAAAATAACACACACAGTTTGTTATCTCACAGTTTCCAGGGGTCAGAAGTCCAGGCACAGCTCATAATGGTCCTGAGATCAAGGTGTCAGTCAGGGTGCATTTTAATCTGGGGAAGGAACCTGCTTCCAAGTTTATTCTGGTTATTGGTAGGATTCATTTCCTTGTGACTAACTATGTGATGGAGGGGCCTGGCTCTTTGCTCCCTGTTGACTGGAGCCTGTACTCAGGTCCTAGAGGCCACCCAAAAAGTGTTTTGTTTTCTTTTGCCACGTAGGCTCCCTCAGTATGGCTATTTACTTCATCACGTCAGCAAGGAGAATCTCTGCTAAAAAGGAACCTCATATAATATATTCACAGGAATGATACTGTGTTTCCCCGAAAATAAGACCTAGCCGGACTATCAGCTCTAATACATCTTTTGGAGCAAAAATTAATATAAGACCCAGTCTTATTTTACTATAAGAACCAGTCTTATAATATAATATAATACCAGGTCTTATGTTAATTTTTGCTCCAAAAGACGCACTAGCGCTGATGGTCCGGCTAGGTCTTATTTTCAGGGAAACACAGTAGCCTATCACCGTTGCCACATAACGTAACCTGTTTAAGGGAGTGACATCCCATCACTTTTGACATATTATATTGGTTAAAAGCAAGTTCCAGGTCCTGCAATCACTCAAGGGAAGGAGATTACACAAAGGAGTGGAATGAAGAAGCCGGAAATCATTGTGGGGGGCAGGGGTCACCTTAGGATCTGTCTGCCACAGATACATAGTGAGTACTCAGTAAATATTAATTTCCTTCCCAGCTTTAGATTTTTCCATCACTGCATATATTATTCCCATCACAGTGAATTTAGGCTATCGTGAAGATTCATGATGGACAGTGGCTCTCTGGGATTGAGAAAACAATTCAGACAGGACAGCTCCATGGTGACAGGGACACTGTCAGATTATATTACCTGCCCATGCCCAGTTATCACACATTTAATGTGGTGAAATGTTACGGCCACATCATAGTCAGGCTGAGCTGATGGTTTTAATTTGGATCTAAGGCTAGAGCTATGCTGATGCTTTTTACCGCTGGCTAGAAGGGGGGAGTCACATTTCCCTGAGCTTCTGCTATCAAGAGGAAAGCTTTGTTCCCTCTTCATCTGGAACTTTCCAAGCAAGTGAAAGCTAATATTCAAGTGAAAGCTAATACCAGGTGGAAAAACCATCATTAGCCATTAGTCAGTTGCATTTTATATTGGATGAGATTCTGAGTGAGTTATGAACGTATAGGGGTTGGCACATTCAAGCTCTGGGAACTTTAAGTGGCAACTGAAATTTGGCTTTCTTAAGGTCTTGGGGGAAAAAAAAAAAGAGCTCATAAAAGTCCACAGGCAGGAGCTTCCAAGAAGTCAGCTGAGGATAAGCTGCAAAAATGCTTTATGTGCATAGAACTACTGTCATTTTTCACCCCAGTCCCAACTGGCAGTCTCCAAATAAAATGACTTGGCAATCAGCCTTTACTGCAACAAGACACATTCATGATTCAGCTTTGAGGATTATATTCTTAGAGATGGCCTCTGTTAATTTTGGAGAGACTGGGCTTGGTTTATTGATAACGCCAATGTATATGGATTGAAGACCCCATAAGCCAAGGAGTGAATTTTTGGTTTGCTTTAAATGTCTTGTCTATGAATTCAAAACCTGAGAAGTCTGGGATTGTAAGAATGTAGGAAACAGCAAACATTGTGAAGAAGACAAGCACTATCCTAGAGCTTCCTATTGATAAAATTTGGTTGTCCACATGTAGATCTCCTTGAAGACACCATTGTTGGAAAGGGTCCAGTTGGCTCTAAAACCCACAGAAGACTAGATCCAAAAGCCACTGGGAACATTCCCCAGTGTCCATGCAGATCACTATTAAAGGTTTGAATAGCTTGGAACTAATTGGCTGTGGTCAACTCAAGTTGGTTATTTGCAACAAACTCTCAGAGCATCAATTTTTATTGATCCTATTATTAACAAATATGTTTAATATGGAACTAATAAGAACACGTATTGCTATTAATCATAAGAAATCAAGTTTATCCCAGTTGATGAAGAGGCTTACAGATTTAGGTGCCATGAAATAAAGCCCTGTAATTTTAGCCACTGCTTTTGATATTCTCCTTCCTTCTGTCCTTTAGTGCCGACCTCCATATTCTGATTTTTCATTAGATCATGTCATGGATGATGGAAAGCACACTCATCCGTGAGGACTTATCCATAGGCTGTTGGTTATGTTACATGTCTCTGTTGCTCTGCATCCTGCTGCTTTTAAGGCTCACCTTGGTGTGGTGTTTTCCACCATCAATAACAAATATTAATAGACAGTTAGAATGAGTGACATATTGGTGGCAAGCTTTCTGGCTCCTCTGCTAGGCTTTGAAAGAAAGACTGATGATGTGTCTGCTTCAATTTTTTAAAATATAATTGTCATCATGGATTAACAAATCTTCTGGTGAATAGAATTGTCTACGAAAGAATCCACCCTTTAGTAGCCTATCTGTGACCTTCAGGGCCTCGAAGCTGGTAGGACATGACATGGAGTGATGTCACAAAGTTACGAAGTTGCTGCTTTTTCTTGGTTTGTTTTTGATCGAGATACTGCCAATTGAATTTGGAGAGTTTTCTTAGAGTTTTCAACTCTATGTGACCAGCCATAGAGTTATGGGAAACAGCTGAAAGAAACCCACTTATCAGAGGAAAAGCTGAGAAAGATTATGTCAAGCTTCCTGAATGGCTTAGTCTCTTCAATGTCTATGGATTCACACATTACACATGGAGCTGATTCTGTCATTGTTTTTTTCTAATGATAGGCTTCTACTTCATACAAACTTGAATAATGAACTCATCATTTCAATGTAAATAAATTCCATGGATAATAAGTGACATTTTTTTTCAGTGCATTGTATAACAAAGAGAAGTACAGAGAAGTATATAAAAGAATGTGCTTTGGGATCAGACGGACCTAAGTTGAATTCTGTCTTTGTCACCTATCACCTGGTAGCCTTGAGCAAGTTATTTAAACTCTCTGAGCTCAGTTTCCTTATTAAAATGAGGATAATAATAGTAGCTATCTCATAGAATTATTCTGTGGATTAAATGAAATAATCCATGCAAGATGCTAAGGTTCAAAGTCTGGCACATGTTAAACAAAAAACAAATGCTTGTTTTTTTCTGCTCATATCATTTCAAATAAGCACTGGCTAGTTTAGAACTAGAAAATGTAAATTCAGAGAAAAAAGTCATCCTTTAAAGAGATTAGTTACAACAGTGCTGTCCAATAGAAATATAATGCAAGCCGCATATGTAAGTTTAAAAATCCTAGTAGCCTCATTAAAAAGTAATAAAGGTGAAACATTTTATTAGATCTCATATATGTGAAATATTATCATCTCTACATGTACTCAATATAAAAAATTATTACTGAGGTATTTTTTCATTCCTTTTCACACTCAGTCTTTGAAATACAGTGCTTATTTTACACTTGCAGCACATCTTTGTTTGGACCATCCTTATTTCAAGTCTCAGTAGCCTAGTGTCTATAATCTTCCACAGCACAAAGTCAGAAATTTTTATTTTCAATGGATTCTTGACGAGGCTTCTTGTTGTGAGGTGGTAAACATGATAAGGGTCGTGTAGATCAGTGCGTTTCAGAACTTTTGCATGCAGTATTTGTATTGGGGGTGCCATTTTACCAAAGGCTTTTCTGGCCCCAACTGTCAATAGTACAAAAGTTGAGAAAACCTGCCTTAGAGAGAGAGTTGCCATAGAGCAAATGCTCTGCTCCAGCCCCCATCCGTGGGAATTGTGCTTCTCTCTCGCCTGGACTCAAGTAAAGAGATTCAAGAAGACTGCTCGGATAGCTGGAGTTCAGTGGACACAGTACCATTATTTGATTCACTCCTGGAAAAACTCTACAGAGGAAAGGCTGAGGGAAGCCATTAAAGTGGCAACACAAAAATAAAAAAGAAGCCCAAGTTAAGAATGACCTGCACTTTGAGAGTTCAGTAGGACTCTCTGTTTTTTCTGTTTTTCTGGGCCACGTGGACCATGACTGCAATCCTCTCAGAAGGGATAACCTCCAAGAAGACATATAAAATAGAGATAGGCTACCAGGGGTAAAGGCTGAGAAGATAGTAGTAAGAAACTATGTAAGGAAGGCATCTTCCTGAGGGGAAAAAGTAGGAGGGAGAGCTGCAAAGGGAGAAAAGGTAGGAAGACTATGCGTGAGCAGGGAGATGGATGGTCTTTAAAGAACACTAGTGTACCCTCTGAAAATCAGCATTTGAACATTTGTCACATCCAAAGAGATGATGGCAGTGATCTTTTCTGACCTTTCCTTTTCTGCCTCTCTTCCTTCTACCCAGCAGGGCAGAGAGGCAGCCAAGTGAATAGAAAGGAAGATGAAAGAACAAAATGGGAAGAAACCAACCGATTCCTTTCTTCCTATCAGAAGTTCCCTAAACTTGGCCAGGAGAGAAGTTTACCTTAATAAAGAATTGAAGTTTTGACGTTAGCCTGGACTAGACTTTTTAATATTTTCAAATGGCTAGACAAACTAAAAGGATCTGCTTACAATTTCATCTTGGATACAGGAAGAATGAGTTTCTAGAGTTTATTTGAAAATGGCAGTTGTGTGAAAAAACAAAGTTACTTTATATTTGTAATCTACCAAGCCCAGATTATTCAATAAACTGGTTACATTCATTTATAAAACAGACATGATATGAAATATTTCTATATACATGTAGAGAATATATCTTTATATGATTATATCATGTATGTAACAAATAGCTATAATACACACAAATGTGTATGTATGTATTTATACATTTGGATCACACTGTGTAGAGTATTGTACCATGCTTTATTCACTCAGCATTTTGCTATAAACATTTTTTCACATCATTGAAATAATCTGTCTATAGATAATACACAATTTATGTGACCCACCCTAATTCAGTTGTTGGATCTTTCAATAATAAATTACTAATTTACTACTAAAAATATCACTGTAATGAACATCCTTATGAGTCTCTGCCTGTATTATTATTTCCTGGACTAAGATTATGAATTTTATTTTAGTGCTATTGATATTTTTCGTCCAATTGCTTTTGAGAAAACTTTATCAATCATTTTTATTTCAGTTGCAGTAAAAGCCACATAACAAAAAACTTACCATCTTAACCCTTCTTAAGTGTACAGTTCAGCCGCATTAAATATGGTCACATTGTTGTGCAACCAATTTCCGGAACTTTTTCATCTTGCAAAACTGAAACTCTATACCCACTAAACAATAACTCCCCACCTTCCCCTCCCCTCAACTCCTGATAACCACCATCCTACTTTCTGTTTTTATAAATTTGACTATTTGAGATAACTCATATAAGTGGGATCATACAGTATTTGTCTTGTCATGACTGGTTTATTTCACTTAGCATAATGTCCTCTACACTATAGCATATGACAGGGTTCTCTCTGTCACATGCTACAGCGTAGAGGACATTATGCTAAGTGAAATAAAGGCTGATTAATATCCTATTGCAGGCATATACTGCAGTTTATTTATCCATTCACCCGTCAATAGACATTTAGATTTATTCCACCTCTTGGGAATTATGTGAATAATGTAAATTCACCTCTTTTGAATAATGCTGTTATGACTATGAGTGTACAACTATCTCTTCAAGACCTTGCTTTCAATTCTTTTGGATAAAAGACTTGAATAGACATTTTTCCAAAGTTGATATAAAAATGGCCAAAAAGCATATGAAAAAAATGCTCAACATCACTAATCATAAGAGAAATGCAAATCAAAACCGAAATGACATATGAGCTCACAACCATTAGGATGGCTACTCTTAAAATCAAACAAACAGAAAGTAAATAAGTGTTGGTGAGGATGTAGAGAAACTGGAAACCTTGTGTATTGTTGGTGGGATTGTAAACTGGTGCAACTGCTATGGAAAATAGTATAAAGTATAAAAACAGTATAAAAGATTAAACATAGAACAACCATATTATCAAGCTTTATCCATTTATATGCACAACACATCAGTAATGTATATCTTTACCTATTTATTAGATACACGACTTCACTTGTACCTCATTGTATTTTTAAAACCAAGTCACAAGATCAGCACAGATTCTAAAAAAGAAGAAATAAATGCCACCTCTTGAGGAGAGTTGTGACATGCATGTACAACGATGGAAGAATTCTGAGTGGCTATCTTTAGAGACCATTTACCACAGATAACTTGATAGAGGGATGATGATATTCTTATGTTTTATTTTGCATTTCTTTAATTACTTGTGAGTTTTTTTCATTTCTCAGCATTTGTCAATCTATGAGTTATTTTTTCATGCCTTGTGACTTTGTTTATTTCTCCAGCAGTTTTAAAGATTTATTTGTAAGGAGTCTTTATATATTTTGTTGATTGTAAAAAAAAAATAGGATTTTAATCCATTTCCTATCATATTTGTTGGAAAATTCTGTCCTATAGCATTAAAGTTTTATATGCAATAAGCATTCTAAAATTTTAAACTTTTAAGTAGCAAAATGTGTTTTATTTTTTTGTAACATATTTAGTAATAATACACAAAGTATGTAATCATAGTGAATATTCATCATCTTTTTGGCAGCTCAACATCCTGATGCTTTTCTTAGTTTGAGGGAATTTCCGGTTGTCTAGGTTTGGTATAAGATAAGGCATATCCCCTCGGGGTATACATGTGGTTCATTGAAAAAATACTGAAATATCTCTTTTTATTTATTTAATCTTAAAAATATAGAAATTAAACTTTAACAGTATTTAATATAGACATGAACCCCAGGGCCTTTGCTTAGATCATATATCAGGTATAGCAGCTGTCCTACAGGAAGATAGGGGCTCTAAAACATGGAAGGTTGATGGTGCTGCCCTTATGTCTTCCTGTCTTTACAGAGCATTTCAGTGTGTTGCCATTTACATGTGTCTAAAAAATAGATTTATATGTTAAAGAACCCAGTTTTATTAAACTATTCTTCAAATATAAACAAATGTCTGGAAAGCTTCCTGCAAAAACATAGACCGAATACACTCGGTCTATTAGCAATGCAAATGTAAGTGAACAACAAGAAAATAGCAGAGTAGACACTCTATTTCTTGTTACCTACCTAAAAGCTCATTAAGATTTGTCAAGAATTGGCCATAACAATTAAAATAAACAAGAAGACTATTCGACATATAGATATAGACTTATATCCATGTGTACCTTTTGGCTCTATAGTTAATAGTAGCATGGAATCACTGTGATTGGCAAGATGTTCTATATAACGATCTAATACGTAAAGGCAAATCTCTATAATGTTTCTCAGATATTAAAATTCACATGATACACATCCAGTACTTAATTTTTTTCCCCTAAGCTGATAAAATGTTGACATTGATTTTGCAATCTTTCTGAGGGAAAATTTTCAGCTGTTGACAGCTGAAATTCAGCTGTTGAATTTTCAGGTATTGAAATAAACTTAAGAAACAGTGCTTTGAAAGCTCTCTCAAAAATAGCTAAAGCAATAATATTTTAGTGAAGCATATTCAATTATGGTGCTTTTAATATAATATTGTTTATAACCATCTTAGGGTATAAATAAAATATATTATTAATAATAATAATATAAAAATAAATACAATAAAACAAATAAAATACAATAACTTCCATTGTCATTTTTATCACATCATTTTCAAAGTGTATACTTGTATATAATTTTTATATGTAGTCATACATAACCATGTATGAATAAACAAGTGTGTGTTTATTAGAAATATTGCCGGCCAATTAGGAATATTGCCGACAATCGACAAATTAGAACCAGTGCTCTTTAAATGAAAGTCGTTTTTTTTTTTACTAGAATATTCTTTATTTCTACAAAATACAAAAGTACAAAAGTATGCTGTATAAATTACAAAAATAAGGTTATTGAGCATAAAATAATAGAAAATAAAAATGTTAATCAAAATAATTACAAATAGCACAGTCAGAATATATTTGTAATAGTTATTATATAAAAATAAAATTATGATAATTTCCATATTTACTTATTCCAATTTCTCATTTTCCATAAAAATCATCTCAGATTTACTTGCTGGTTTTCTTGAGATATTGCAGACCTTAAGTAGTTTTAACTACATTTTGATGTTGAAACTCTATATTGTCCACTGGCAACTGAAATTGGCAATTACTTAACAACTTTAAAGCTAGAAGAGTTTTTGGAAACGTGTCCAGTAAATTATTGCTGCAAACATTTTAATATTGAAATCATAATATTTCAGAAAAGAATCGATTTAGAGTCTACGAAACAGCTTAAAGATTTTAGTTTCTCAAATATTCATAACCCATCAATATCACATTCTCTGTTATAGTCATCAGTAGATACCAATTGTGAATTTTTATGTAATTGTAGTATTTCATATTCCTCACAGTTCTTTAAATGACATGTTACCTAGAACACCAAAACAAGGTTGGTATTTATTCTCTTAGCATCATAAAATTTTCCTTAATGATGACATTGCATCTGCTATAAAAACAAAATGCTCAACAAGGAAATTTTGGTTTGGGATCAGAGATGGGCTGGTTATAGGATTCCCAGTCAAAACTGATTTTCTTATCAATTTTACTTTGTGTCTACAACAGAGAGGTTCACATCTATGTCAAGAGATCACAATTTCTTTAGCAACAATAATATATTTTTCATGTAAATCACTTCCTTTTTTAGGGGAATATCTTAATATCTTTGAAATGCCAAGGATACTGTGTTTTGACTTTTGGTATCTGCAACATTTTGCTTATAATATTAATACTTTTTAAAATATGATAAATTAGCACGAAACAAATACATATAAATGTGATATTTTTTCAAATATACTTTATTGTAGAATTATACCTTTATTAATACCATCAAAAAATTCTAAAAGTTTTTTATTTACCTCACTTGCATTTTTAGTAACATGATGTTACCAACTGCATTTCCTATTAAAATTCAACAATGGCAAGATATTTATATTTGGTGATCTTCAATATCTTCAATTTTTATTGAGGCTAAAAACTAATTGTATACTTTGTATAATATTTTTAAAAAACTATTCAGTGTTGTCAAAGAGATTTTTTGCTGTCTCATTTCCTCTCAGTTAAAAAAAATGTACAGAAAGCAGAATATAAGCATCCTATCATTTTAAAAAATTATCTGTTACAAATTGTTAAGTTTTTCCATATATATTTATGCTATTATTGTAGCCAGATTTTATCTTTGTAAGTAGGCTACTGAAATAAATGTCTATCTATCTATCTATCTATCTATCTATCTATCTATCTATCTATCTATCTATCTATCTTCTTTAGTTATATCACCTACTGGACAAAAAATGCCCCCAAATTATCACATGTAAAATATAAGACTTGCGTTTTTAAATCCATGGCTCTAGCAATGATTGTCATCTATTGTACATTTATGTGGTGAGTCGGAGCCAGCTTGCACTGGCTTGTGAAATCTACCATTAAATATTCAGTAATTTTATGAGCCAGTTTTTCAACTATTGGGAGCTTGAAATCAGCCTTATTGCGTGTTTACACCACTG
This sequence comes from Rhinolophus ferrumequinum, assembly GCF_004115265.2. Lineage (NCBI taxonomy): Eukaryota > Metazoa > Chordata > Mammalia > Chiroptera > Rhinolophidae > Rhinolophus > Rhinolophus ferrumequinum. The sequence goes on from NC_046300.1 coordinate 21,821,516, forward strand.
AAATTGGCAAATGCAACAAATGAGAGCTTTGATTTTCTTTTTTAAGACAGTCAGTTTATCAGTATACCACTTATTATATACAAATTAATTGAGTAATAATTAGCATTACTCACCTTATTAAATGATCTCTTAAGTGATCTTATTCAACCCATCTACTGTAATCTTAATTTTTGGTTTTGTATTTCATTTCCTAAATAATCTGCAATATTTCTATTTATTATTAAAGTTTGTATTATGCATAAGTGTCAGTCATAAAGTTACAAAATTTTGCTATGGTTTCTACCAAATGAAGAAAATTCCCATTGTCATTAAATTTTGCAGATTAGTCTGTCAATGCTAAATTGTTTTACTAAACACATAATTATTTATAATATACATTTACTAATAGCTTGTTAATATTTTATCTTCTTTAAATAGTTTATTTCTGTAGCATCAGTAATTATATATTTTTAAAACAGTTTTTAATTTTCAACACAATAAAATATTTGTGATGCGTTTTACTCTATTCCTGTTTTAAAACAGTTGATAAAATCTGCCAGTCTGTGCCCCCATTCTCTTTATTCAGTTGTTTTTTTCTCCATCCTCAAAAATTTTACAAAATAAATTTTTTAGAAATATGCTTTCAGCTTAAAAAAAAAAAGTAATAGGAGTTAGCATTTTTTTCACTGTTTGTCAGAATTCTTGTGTAAGAAGTATGCAAAAACTTCCTGTCTGCTTTCTTCTGGAAGATAAACTTGTTTTACTTGGGATGGATATTGTCCACAAGAGGCTTCTGCTGTTTACTATTCAAATACACAGACATATAAATAGATCAACAAAAAGTATATTTTATTTAATGGATTTGACATGTTTCATTCTCTCTCTCTCTTTTTTTTTTTCAAAGGAATCCATCTATTCTTATTGTCATGGAAATAGAGGGTGAATTTACCACTTGCCCCCTCTGTGAAGTGTCTGTACTAGATTCTTCTGAGACTAGTCATTTCCTTTCCTTTTTCCCCCATGGTGTTCAGTGATCCAAATAATTTTCTATCACTTTATTATTTAGTGGATTTTTGTTTTCTGTTTTTCTGATCATGATACATTGCTTTCTTATCCTTCGAATATCTGGGCAGAAATAATACGATCATTTAATACATTTACCCTAGACTGTAACATTTTAAAATTGTATTTATTTAATGATCCATTAAACTTTAACAGCAATTAAAATTGCAGGACAAAATTTTCACAGCAACCAATAAAAATGGCTATAATTAGATCATTATGTGGTCATAGTAAATATTACCGATCATATAGTGATTTGTGTCAGATGAAAGTATTATTAGACTTAAATTGGAAACTCCGCAATATCATTTTAGTAAAATAAACAAATGACAATACTGTGAAGTGCAAAATGAAACACAAAATTTAGCTAAATTTTATCAAGAGGGGATTTTTCTTTTTTTATTTTAAGATATTCTCTGATAAGCACATGAATATGTAAAGTAACTTCCAGTGTTAGAAGCATTGTTTATTGTCAAAGTCTTTGGTTTTTGTAACTTGTTTTTTCTGCGTGAGTCAAAGCAAAATGATATCTATGTACTCTGTTAGGAGAAGGCATTCTACTTGATTGGTCAGGGAACCATCACAATAAATGTGCAAATATGTATTTTTGAAACCTAAAAAATTATAAAAATATAAAAATGTTTAAAAATAATAAGCATGTCTACAATGTGAACGGCACTCTCTTAATCACAATGCCCTTGTGTAGGACACAACCTGGATATCTGGGAGAAGCAACTATGCTTCTGTGTTGGGGATGCACATTCTGAAGGTCTGGAGATCATTTCACTAGCATATTAGTAGGCACTAATAAAGGTGAGCATTACTAATACTATAAATAAAAACAAAATTTAAGATGGTAAATTCGATCAGTCTATTCCTTTGTGACTTCCTCCACTGGTTTTGCTTTCTATTTTTCTTATAGAGTTAGTTCCCTGAGATCGTGGCACTTATTATCTATATTTTTGCTATTTTTATACTTAATAAAAAACCTTTTTAATTCTGTTAAACGTATTATAGTACATAATATATAGTAAGAATCCAATTTTCTCTCAAAGTTTTATCTATTATGTAATCACCCTTTGTTTAATAATCTTTCTCTATTCATTTCTGATGTAATATTTATTATAATTTTTCATATACTAGAGTCTGCTTTTGTAATATCCCTTGTATTTGCACCTATTTTTGTATCATTGATACACTATGTCTTTCAACATAGGTTTATAATATATTTTATTACTTGGCAAGATGACTCTTCATTCTTTATGCTTTGGTTTCCTTTCTTCATGAGATATTTTTGTCCATTTCTTAGTGTAGAGGTATAACATAGGACTTGAAAGTGTGGAGATAGAGAAAAGATATTTCAAAAAGGGAAATACAGTGAGGGAAGAAAGAACTTCCACTAACTAGATGCCGCTTAGGCCCAAGGCAATGTTGAGTTTTAAAAAGGAAGATCATCTTTTTTTTTTTCATATCAGCTATCTTGAAACTGAATTTTCTTCTGATATCAAATCTTCTAAGTAAGAGAATTAGAGAAGGAAAAAATATATATATAAATACTCTAATAGAAAAGTGTATCGATACAGCAGTCTTGGTCACAGTACTTGTTGCTTATTTAATTTGCTCTTTAGAGCATGTCATATAAAGAGAAAGTTTCTGAAAATATTTTGAGAAAGTAAAATTTTATTTATATAATGGTTTCTCCTAAATCTGATATTTGCTTCACACTGCCCTCCACAGAAACCTTACCTCCTACTAACTTTTATGAAGTGTCACATATTCTTTTAGTAAACCTGAGTCAAGATTCAAGGAAGCCAGTTTTAAAATTTAGAGGTTTGGCTTGGTTTCATTTTCAGGTTTTGTTGGTTATAGAAACTCAAAACAAAATGAAAGCTCTATAAATCACCCTACCTCCATTTTATAATATTTTGTAATGCCCTCTGTTCTACGACAAATGCAATTTATAATAAATTAACCTACCAACACACAGATTTTTAAAAATCAATATGTGTAACTTTAATATAAATAGAAGGAAAGAGATTTATAATTTCAGCAAGTAAATGCTTGGTCTCAGTCACACTAAAAGGTATAATGAAGCTGTTAGGTTGTTCCTTATGTAGTAATTACCATGAATAAGATAGCTACAGATGCAGATTGATGAGGTGTGCTATACTAGCAACTTAAAAGTGTAAGTGGAGAGACTGTCAGTAATTTGATTTTCCGAAATGGTAAACCACTTTTGATAAAGTTCAGCCAAAAATAAAATACAATCTTCTCTTGATTTTTATGTAGTTGCAGATGTCAGTGTATGTGTAAAATATATTGGAGTCTGGGCTCATGTCATTATACACATCTACTTTCTGAATGCATTCCAGAAGTACTATCAGCTATTGACAATTCTAAGGGATAGGTCTTCATGGACCACTAAATGTAACATTCACACTGTCATTATGAAATAGAGGACTGGATCAACCATGAAAATCTCAGGTATGTTAGACAGGAGTGAGCACAGACAAAAGACAGGAGGATGGGTGGAGGACCCTTCAAGATGAGCTCTCAAACCAAAATTGCAAACCATGCAGGAAAAATGAACCCTAAGAAGTTCAGCCAATGAAATCAATAATCAAGAGCTAAAGTCATTCAAAAAAATGGTTTTGTTTCCAAAGTATAGAAGAATCTGAAAATAATTTCACCAAGTCATCTTCCATTAGCTCTGTAGCTGCATAAATAAAATATTTTCACTCACAAAAGTTTGCTTTTTTTAAATGGGATTCTTCTGATTGTGATCATGTCCTTAAGATGAGTGCTATACAACTTGAGCTAGAATTTTATTGCAGTCTTTTCTTAAGTAAATCGTACACACCACTTGCGAGGGAAAGAAAGCCTATTTCAAATCAAATATTTAAAAATTTTAACTAATAAATGAAATGTCCAGGAGCTTCCTAGAAGTTCAGAATCAGCGATCTCGGAGTCATTCGGCCTAATGCCCATCTCCACCAAAATCTCGAATCTCTTCATATGACCATGACATCTGCCTCGCCCAGTCCGGATGAAATCACTGCTTCTGAGGCCAGCATTCCTTTTTTAATGCTTCTAACTGTAAAATTCTTTGCTACACTAACTCAGAACATGATAGGGAGCAAAGTGAGTCCATGAATCATGGAGCAAAACTGAGTTTGAATTGAATCCTGGCTCTGCCCCTCATCAGCTGTATGAAATTGGCAATTACTTAACCTCTCAGCACCTCCATTTCTTCACCTGGTAAATGGGAATAATAATATTAATAGTACCTATTGCTCTGGTTGTTCTGAAAATCAAGAGTTAACTTATATGAAGTTCTTGAGCTGGTGCCTGGAAGATAGTAGGTGCTACACAAAGGTTAGCAGGAATTCTACCCTTGGTCTTCATTGTACTCTTTGAGTACTTTGAATAGTAGAAAACTGCTAGAGCCCTAGTTAAGGATCCTAGATCCTTGTACCATTTTTCATATTGCATGACTTTTATTCTCTTTTCATTTTTATCAGGCTTCAATTTGGCAATGCTCTTTGGAAAATTGTGTTTCTAGACTGAACCTGTATCTCAGGTATGTTCTGACCAGTACAACATACAGTGTGCTCATGCAGCAACTTGAAATCAATACCTACTCTATTCCTGGTAATGTATCCAAAAAAAGCTTATTCCGATAGGAAGCTTGAATGTCAATTGACAAAATGAGGTGTCCACAAAGTTTTCTTTGTTTTTTTTAAACCGAATTCAATTTATTTTGCGAGGTTTTGTGCTGCTGGGTGGCAGAAACTCAACTTGAGTTAATTCAAGTTTGGTTTCCTTGGCTTCCCCCAGGATTTCACCAGAATTCTGGGGGCCATAGACTCACAGAGCTCATAGTGTGAAGGTATCAGGATGCAGTGGGAGAAAGCATCTGGTATTCCGTGGGTATCTACACTGTCATCCATTCACATGTCCTGGTTCCCTTCTGGACTTTAGTCATTGATCATTGTGAGACCAGTGCTCCCACCCTGGGTGGGGTACCCTCCCACCCTACCCAGTTGTTTCCATCATTTAAGCCTCTTTAAGACTTTGATTCTTCTTTGAGTCACACCTGTGTGTTGGGGGAATTCTATGGTGGGGCACTGCTGAGTTGTGGAAACTCTGCTGTGTTTTCAAGCCCTAGAACCATCTGCTGCTTCAGTGTCATACTATGACATAAGGAACTCCATGAGTGTTACACCAGGCAGACAACAGTTAGGCTTCTTCAGCAGGCGGGTGGTGAGAACTGGAGCTTGCCTCTCTCCACTCCCACCCCCAGGCACTACCCAGAGACGGAAGCACAGGTCTCCTCTATTCTCCTACCTCCAAACTTATCCAGTTTCCTCAACCCTGAGCCCACTCTCGTCACTCAGGAAGCCACTGAGTCTCATCATGTCCTCTCTGAATCTCTTCAACCTTTAGGATAAGGAATCTCTGTTCATCTCTACGAAGGAGACATTGACTCTGATTCATTATGCATTCTTCCAAATAAGCCTGGGTTCTTTTGAAAAATCAAAACTTATGAACTTTACCACATTGTAAAGTCTGCTTTCTCCTATCACAACTCTTTCCCAAAGAAACAAAGGCAAAATGCCTAGCTCCTCAAACTGGAGGCTAGATAAAAAGAGGGAGAGGGGTTGGGGTAACAGGAAACATGGGGAAACAGTTATCAGTAGAATTACAAAATTTCTCATCTTGTTACCTTTATTGATGACATTCAATCAAATTGCATCAATTCTGTGATTAAATAAGAAATATTTTTTAACACCTATTACAGGCAAGGCATTGTGCTCGGTACACAAAAATAAATAAGACATGGGCCTTACTGTCAAGAAACAGTCTCATCACTCAAACAGGTTTCATTTTCTCCATTCTTTTTCTGCTTTATTTAAGACCGTATAATGTTTCATCCGTGTTATACGTTTTGCACCTGTCTTCTTCAAATCTTTTCTAGTTTTATTCATCTCCTACTCATCCTTCACATTTACTAAAACAAAAATCTAATTGTAGCCATTCTTTTATTTAAAAACTTGCAGTGGTTCCCATCATCTTCAGAATCAAATGCCAGGCACAGGCTTAGTGCTTAAAAATATTATTTCCTCTAGTTCTCCAAACAATTCTATCAGGTAGCTATTCTGATCTCAATTTTATAAACAAGGAAGCTGAAGATTAGAGCACTTAAACCATCCTGACCAAGTTCACGGAGCCGGGAGAACTAGGACTCAAAATCAGCTTTCTTGTCTCTAGATCCACTGCTTTCAATATCCAGCTTACTATTTGGTTCCTTAATCAGTTTCCCCCATTACATTAAGGAGTGATCTGTCATGAGACAACTACTACTAATACTTCTATCACTGTAATAAGTAACTATCGATTTGGATTACACATCCTTATTTATCTTCAGTATAAAGAAGGAAGGAGGACAAAGACACTTACCTAGTTGGCCAAGTCGGTCAGTCAGCCAAATGAACCTTGGCAGTCCATGGGCAACAAATTTTGAGCCAAATCTCCCTCACATGCAATATATGACATACAAAGACTTAAAATACTCAGTGAACTGTTCCAGTTTATACACCACGTCACTGGGAAAGTAGAATGGAAATCCCAGTCTCCTGCATCCTCTTTCCACTAAGCCATGCTGCAGCACATAAATCTACTGATCCGAATGAACAGAAACCTTTTAATAAGTTAGCCTGGTGTAACAGGCAACTTAACACCTTTGAAAGCTTTAAATTATGGCAATTAATCACATCTCTAGGAAGCATGTGGTACAGCTAAATGGCGATTCACAGGCAAACCTCAAAAACACCAACGGTGCTTATGACTGTAAACCTCACTCAAAATTTTTTCCCAAGTGGTTTCAGTATTCAGTTGGAAGAGTGACAGTTGGACTTAATGGTTTCCTTTTCTCACTTTTCTTCAGAAACCAATCCATCTCACTCCTGCAGTGCTTTGCAACCTTTTTAAACCCATGACCCCTTTGGATAAACCTGAAAATCTCATGACACTATTCCTTTCATCTCTGACTCCCACCCTGACCAGTGAGATTTGTGAGTGCAGAAAATAAATTCTATTTCCTGCATATTGTGTCAGTCAAGAAAAAAATTATTACATTTCACTTTTAAATTATTATGAGAAAAAAATGGTGTTGACTTTCTAATTCTAAAAATATTTTAAAACTTATTTTTCTTCAAATCACATATCATCCTTTCCTAACGCCCCACTCTGTCCTTCCCAGCTACTAAATCAACTATGGCCTTCCACTTGTCAACAATTCATGGCCTATTCTTGTGCAATATTGAAGTTCTGCTTAAGGGTCTAAAATGGTCTACAATTGTTGGAATAGTTAGAATATTTGTCATTCATAAAAGAGTCCTCAGCTAAAAAGGAAATCAAGCAATTGAAAGGAAATTCAGAGACTCACAGGTAATCCAAGTGTCAGGGGCCCCAAGAACTTACGCGTATGTGGCCTCAAGCTGTCCACGCCAGACCTATGGAATCCTAATCGTTGGATCTGTGACCTAGAGATCTGATTTATAAGCAAGCGCCCAAGATGATTCTAATAATCACCTGGATTGGGGGACCACTCAGTTTTATTCCATTATTAGACAGGTGAGGAAACTGAAATGCAAAGAGGGTCATTGCAGTTAACCCAGCTCACAGACCTAACTGTACTTTCTAAAAAAAAAAAGACTTTAGAATTATATCTTCATTATTAACTCCAGTTTCTAGTGAGAAATAAAATATCTTTACAATCACCTTATCTTTCTCTTTTTCCAAAAGTTGCCTGGACAGCTAAAAACGACAGATTGAACATATTCCTTTATCTCCTCCAATAAAATAGTGGCAAAGGAATAAAAAAAAACAACCCTACTAATATAATCCAGCAAAGAAAAGTAGAGGCTTATTCACATTTTTGGAGGATGTAAAGGAGATGATGGAGTGGTGTCTGCTGTTATAGAAGAATGAGTTTAACCTAAAATGTATACCCAAGGGGATACCAATGAGATGTGGACTCAATTGTCCTCGAGAGTTCAGGAACAACTACCATGACATACAGCAATGGGTAAGGAAGACTTAAAGCACAAGAGTATATGGGTGGCTTGAAATTCCAGATGTACAGCCACATAACACCTTCCCCACCCCCAGGCCGACATGTCAGCAACCAAATGCTTCCAACTCCCACCATTGACAGCCACAATTTTATTCTCCAGTGAAAGTGAAAGGGCAAGACTTGCATTCAGAAGCACTAAGCAAAGCAGAAAGTGGCAGTGCGGTATAAGATTGTAAAGGGGGTGAGGGAATAGTCAATGAAAACATTGCTTTCTGAACAACCGGACCATCAAGCCTGTACATGACTAGGTGTCCACCTCCAGGAGGAAGTTGGAAGTTCGTCTCTGGAGATATTGAATGACTACTACACACTGAAATTGTGCGTTTGTGTTTTTGGGAGGGAAAAGCATATGCACAATGAAACAGTCTGTTCTGTAGGAAATCACCAAAAAGTGAAAGCAGCCTGAGGTCTAACAGCTTCTGCAGGAGTTTGCTAGGGCTGCCATAACTAACCATGCACCACAGACTGGATGGCTTAAAAGGAAATGCATTTTCCCACAGTTCTAGAAGTCTGAAGTCATTCTGTCCACAGGGTTGGTGTCTTCTGAGATCTCTCTCTCTTGCTCTCTCTCTTTGGCTTGTAGATCATCATTGTCTCCCTCTGTCTTCACATGGTCTTCCCTCTGTGTGGGTGTCCGAATTTCCTCTAAGGACACCAGCCATATAGGAGGAAGGCCCGCCCATATGACCTCATTTTACCTTAGTTACCTCTTTAAGGCTATATCTAAAACTGTCACATTCTGAGGTACCAGAGGTTAGGACTTCGACTTACGAATTTTGGGGGAATACATGTAAGTCTATGACAGCTTCTAAAAGATTTTTAATGTTTTACTCACAATCATGGCAATCAAAGATCACTAGACCTATGAAGAAAGCTCTCTAAACACACTTGCTTACTCCAAAAAAAGATTATTCAGGTAACGGGGAAACTTTAAAGATACCAGTTAACTTCAGAAAAATATGAGAAAATCTTGAATTGAAAACCAGAGCTGTATAGCATTTTTAAAAAGAGCAATCAAAAACAAAGAACTTGAAAATTTAAATTTTGATAACTGAATATGAATAAACAAATAAATGGAAAGAAGAGAAAATCAAGGATATCCCTCAGAAAATTGACTCTATCAAAATGTAAGAAACTAGACATATGAAAACAAAGATAGAGATTAAGAAGCTCAATCTAAAATCTGATGAATAAGAATTCCAGAAAGAGATAGCAGAGAAAAATGGAGCGGAAGAAATCATCAAAGAAAAAATAAGATATTTTCTCAAATCTGTATCTCCAATCTGTATCTGTCCCTTGAACTTCAGACTTGACTGCCCGACTCAACTGCCAACTCAGTATCTCCAGTTGGATATCAAATGGGCATCTCAAATTAAATGCCTCAAGTTGCACTTCTCTTGCATTGTCTCCTATGTAATAAATGAAAATTTCATTTTTTTTCACTTGCTCAGACAAAAAAATAAAATCTCAATAAATATTTCATACCTTATTAGAAATTAATTCAAAGTCACCATAAACTGAATGTCAAATGGAGAGCTATAAAAGTCATAGGAAAAGAATCAGGAGAAAATCTGCACAACCTGAATTTGGCAAAGACATTTAGAATATGAATTTAAAAATCTAGTACATAAAAGAAAAAATTTTAAGTGTTGCTCTATATAAAAAGAGCCACCGACTAAAAGGAAATATGTGCAAGGCACATATCCCACAAAGGACTTATAGGCATCAGGGAAACACAGATTAAAGCCCCAATGAGATACCATTGCACACCTATAATTTTTAAATGTGAAATACCACGTGTTGACAGAAATAAAGAGCAACTAAAACTCTCAAACATTACTGATGGGAAATGCAAAATGTTACAGTCATTTCGAGAAAAAGTTTGGAAGTGTCTTATAAATAACTTTGTTATTTATAAGTTATTAATATAAGTTATTTATAAGTTATAAGTTATTTATATGTGTTATTAAATGACATATAAATAACAATGTTTTGATTGGACACTGTAAGGCTAAAGACAAAACAACTATCACAAACACTGTACTCTAATTGGTAATTGTGTTTCTCACAAGGGTACATGTTAGCATTTTTTTTAATTTGCATGTATACTAGGATTAAACTGATGTATGTGTATGTACACATGTACCATACACATACACTCACATGATAATGAGGGTCAGATGTCTCATTCTCAGAAAAAGGAGACAAGTTATAAATACGCAAAAGGGAATGCTAGGAATAACCCTACTGTGCTGCATTGCAGTGGGAGGTCTCAGGGTGAACTCATGATTTTATAAATGTGTATAGAGACAGAAACAGAAATAAATATAAATTTGTGCACATGTATGATTTATAGTATATAGATAATTGAATAGATATGTCTATTTATCTATCTCTCCTAGCTAAGTCAGCTCACAAGTCCCAGAAGCAATGAAATCCCAGTAGCAACCTAGCACCTAGATCTTGGTTTTGAAATACCACTCTACAAGAAAAACAACCAGGACTCCTTGGAGAAGTAATTGATTCCAGTGTTGGATCAAGCAAAATACAAGGTGAATGTGGGAACCTTTGTGGTTCTATCAAGGAAGAAAATGCTATTCCAAAAAAACAAAACCAAATAAACAAACAAAAAATGATATGGGCACATGAAAGACTTGAATAAATACATGGGGAAGAGGGCAATTCTTCCTTACAGAATTCCAATCAGCATGAAGGAAATAAGGGAAATAGAAAATCACCATTAGAACACCACAGTAACATGACCTTAGGTCCCTGATTATCATGGAAACGCCATATTGGTTAGTACTGCCTACTTCGGCTTTCTGTCATGTTCTAGAGAAGTTCTATCTGGCTTTAGTCACAGCTGTTTTGCTAATTCAACCTAATCCTAACTAAGACAAGGCTCTTTCTATAAGTTTCATTTCAGGAACCTCAGATTCTAGTGTGTCTAGCAATGCCTCAGTAACCATTTACCTAACGCCCACAATGAACATTTGACATACTGTAATCCATTTAATCCTTAGAGCAATACTATATATTATTATCTCCATTTTTGCAGATTAAGAAAATGTTTCTCAGAAAGAGTAATAATTTGCCAAACTAGTTGTGATGGCAGAACCTAAAAGGAAGTCCATGTCTCATGGGTCATGCTTTTTCCTCCATATCTCATGGTTATCCCAGAGAATTTTAGGATACTTCCAGAGACCAGTAATCTAACCTCCCTTTTGGGAGGATACAAGTATATTGAGGAATGGGAGTGCCAACTAGATATTGTTATTGACTTCTGATTTTAATGATACCTACTAGTGACGTCGCACAGGTAACAACCCCTAAAATCCTCCAGAAGGAGTAACCCAAAAAGTCCCAACTCAAGAAACTCTCTTCAGTTACCTGACATTGTCAGAACTTGCCTGAGCACTGGCAAGCTGTGCCCTGTGCCACTGGGAGTAGCCTGTCTCCATCGTTGTCACTAGTTCCTTCCGTCTTAGTACATTCATGACACGTCCCCATTGAAGATGATGGAGTTTATTCTTCCATCCCCTTGACTTTGGACTGGCCTGTGACTGCTTTGACCAACAGCCACAATAAGAGGCATTAGAGCACCATGAATATGAGGGAAGGAGCTATGTTGGATATCCAGTTGAGCCTTCCCATAACTCAAGCCCCAGTCCATGTAACTACATAAAAGATCCCAAAGAAGAACCATCCAAGTGAGCCCATTCAACACACAGAACCTAGAGATAATATAAATTGTTTTAAGACATGACAGACAGTCTGTGGTGTCTTGTCACGCAGCAATACATAACAGGAACCTTGCTGGCACCACTTTACATAGACATGTGCAGAGTACTGGGGAAAACTGGTCAACAGGCTTTTTGAAGCATTTCACAGAATAAGGGGAGAGAAGTGGAAAAGTCAAAGTAGTCTCCCACTCTCTTCCTCAGCAACACCCCAAGCTCTCCAAGAACAGGGACAGAAACTAAATGTTTCTCCCAACACAGCTGTCGGCTTCTTGGCTTACCTTCAATAAAAGGAAGATTATCAGAAAGGAAATTTCAAAGGTAAAGCATCACAGAGGGTATGGCAATGGACAAGGGTGGAGTAGGGGGAATTCCAATCACAAGGGGTAGTCCCGTTCTTTTTCCCCTCCGTGCCCTATTCATGGTTTTTTCTCCTAGAATGCTTCCCCCACCCCCATAACCATCATACCTCCCAGTAGAATTAAATTCTCTCAATTCTTAACCCAGCACTTTTGTCATCTATGGGAGGCATTCCCTGAGATCCCCATGTAGGACGGGTGTCTCTCCGTGTCCTTCCTCAGCATTCTGTCATAGCATTGTGATTCTTTCTTCAAATATCTGTCTTTCCCACTTCACTGTGGGTTCTTTGAAGGCAGAGGACATTTCTTTCATCATCCTGTTTCCTTCTTTTCTGAGTCCCCCTAGCCTGTACATCAAGAATGTTTGTTGAATAAATAATGCATTTTTCCAAATAGGCTACAGTGTAGTCTTCCAAATGCACATGTTAAAACACAGCAGAGTCTGTTTTACTAATATTTATAGGCAGAAATATGCTTTGCATTTTCTGGTTTTGTTTTCTGACCTTGAAGCAAAGGTCAATGAACTTAAATATCCACAGAGGCTAGACAGGTAAATCTGTGAGAGAAGCAGGCTAGTCAGAGGGCGCATGGCTCATCTAAGGATGACAGCTGTCACTCACAGTAGTAAAGTACAGTCCTGTAGGACTGTGGGCCCCGTGTTGCTTCTAAAACTATTTCAAGAGAAGCCAAAAACATCCAGATTTTATGGGAAATGTTGGCCAAATCAAACATGTCATCAAGGCACATCACGCTGTGATCAGAAGTTGGCCCAAATCCTGACACTTTGCAACCTCCAACTAAGAGATACTTCATCCTTGTCTCTAATGCTCATCAAAAGTGTCTCTCCATTAAAGAGGCTTTCCTGACCACTCTAAACTAGCACCCTATAGACGCACACACATGCATGCAAACACAAAAGCGCGCTCGGACACACACACACACACACAAACACACACACACACCACGGACATTCATATACTCGTACATACTCAGTTTCAATCCCCTTAAACTGCTTAATTCTTCTTCATAGCTATTATCACCATCTGGTATTATTCTTTATATTATTTTGTGTATTTGTTTATTATGTGTCTCTGCTATTAGAATGTCATTTCTGTTTTGTTGATCTCTGTAGCCCCCAAAATAGTGCCTGGCACATATTAAAGACTAACTATAGGCTGCTTAAGTGTTTAGAGTTGCTGCCTCCTGTGCTTTTCTGCTGGATTAATACTCTTTTCAGATACCCAAATTCATCATAAGAGAGATTGTTACAAACTTTCTCTCTCTAGTCTTGAACTAGGATTTCACCCTATGTGCCTACTGCCTTCCTAGACTGGTAAATGGGGTTGATGCTATCGAATGAAACTCCAAAGACCCCGATGGCTCTCTTCCTCATGCCCTAGGCCTTAGAACCAGCTGTGAGTCACCCAGCTTCTCAGCCCTTCAGAGTCCTAGGAGTTTCCCAAGAATAAGACATACTCATCCCTGAGGAGACCCACATTTCATAAATGGAAGAAAAATGCCTTAAGTGGCTGAGAAGAGCCTTGTCATTAAAAGGACTATACAGTTGGGTCCTTACGAAGACAGGAGACAGGAGAATGAGGGTCACTTCTACAGGAAATAGTGCTTTGCTTTTCTCTAACATATTCTAAACCCTCTCCAAGAAGGCTACATGAAGATGGAAAAAGATATAGAGAAAGGCATACTGGGAACCAGGACAGTTGTTCTGTGACCATCAGGGCACATGCTCTGAAGAGTGGAATTCTGTGAGGTCACCAAAATATGGAGGCACTTGTCTTAGAATCTCAGTCCTTTGCCATGTCTTTCTTACCACTTTTACGGCTTTTGTGAAAGTGGTACTTCCTGTGTTATAATTTATTATTACTTATTTTCTATAAGTGAACATAGTATTGAAATTATTACATTTATTTGAAAAGAAAATTTCAAACACAATAGCTAGGATCACTATATATAATTAGATGTCACTAACACACACACACTCAATGAAAACAAAATGTTATTAAATCCCAGATAGATACTGTTGGCTGCCAAATTTTTTTGCCTAAAGCCTGTTCTCTTTGTGCTGATCTAAAGGTTGTTTAGCAAGTGTAATTACTCTTGACCTAACCAAAAGTGTTACAGGACAAGTGAAAAAGGAATAACTCTATGTGATATGATAATCAGTGTCACGACCTAAATTCATGGCCCATAGTTTACACAGGAAATCACAACTCTCAGGTGTAGAGATAGTCTGATATCAGAACTCACCTGCAGGTAAATATGGGATTTCCCAATGCCAATCAAGCAGTTAGGTTTGGAATCTGTAACCGAAGTTTCCTACTGTGTTTCCTCGAAAATAAGACCTAGCCAGACCATCAACTCTAATGCTCTTTTGGAGCAAAAATTAATATAAGACCTGTTCTTATTTTACTGTAACATAAGACCCGGTCTTACATAATATAGTATAATATAATATAATATAATATAATATAATATAATATAATATAATACAATACCCAGTCTAATATAATGTAATAATATATGACCTGATCTTATAATATAATATAATATAATATAATATAATATAATATAATATAATATAGTATAATACCAGGTCTTACATTAATTTTTGCTCCAAAAGACGTGTTAGAGCTGATGGTCCAGTTAGGTCTTATTTTCAGGGAAGCACAGTAGTAGTTGCTGGTGAGTGGGGCTGGAGCAGGCGAGACTGCCAATATGGAAAGAAAATCTAGGGAGCTTTCTTGATCACTTTCGCTGTAAATGTGTCTGTGGATCTTCCTACTGGCTGGGGCACCTCAGTTCTCCACATGTGGCCTCTCCTTCCCCAGTAAATTAGACTGGACTTTTTCATAGCTTAGTGATTGTAAGATTCCAACAGGGCAAGAGCGAAAGTTGCAAGGCCTCTTAAGAAGTAGGCCCTAGAACTTGAACAACACTATATCTGCCCGGTCCTGTTTGACAAAGCAAGGGATAGCTCAGATTCAAAGGAGAAGAACAATGGATTCCATTTCTTAATGGAAGGAGTGGCAACATCACATTGCAAAGGGGTGTAGATACAACTAATTGTACCTATTGAGGCTTACTGGGGGCCATTATTTTAAGTACCTACCTTCTGTGTATCTACTTCTGTGGACCCCCAAAACTCTCAGATTCTTCTGGTCACACTCTGCCTTCTTTAAAAATGATTAGTGCCATTGTCTTATGTACACGTATAGTAAAATGAGGTGGGAGTTACTAAAAGGAGTTCAGTGTCGATTAAATTGAATTTAATATAAGCGCTCTGACTCCCCATTCTGTTATCAGTAGAGTGAATGTATTTTTTTAAGGGCCTCACTGTTTTCTTTTGTGATAACACCTGAAGAGTCCGTCCCCTTCAGCTTGAAGCAGTATAATGTACCACAGTTATTCTCAAAGTGTGGTCCACCTGGGAACTTGTTAGAAATGCAAATTACCTACTGAATCAGAATCTCTGGGGGGTGGGGCCAAGCAACTTGGGTTTAACAAACTTTTCAGGTGGTTCTACTGCATATTAGACTTTGAAAACCACAGGTATAGTGGTAATGTACAACTAGATTCAAAATCCCATCTCTACTACTTTCCAACCTGCATAACTTTGGGCCAGCTCCTTAATCTTTCTGTTCCTCAGTTTCTTCACCTAGAAAGTGGTGATAGGAAGGAAACCTATCTGACAGAGCTGTTTAGAGGATAAAATGATACTGTTAATATATAGTACTATAAAGCACTTAGAACCATTCCTGGCACTTTGTAAGTGTTGTGGAAGTGTTGGCAGCTGTCACTCTTGAGTTCTAATTACTGATTGTGCCTCGGGACCATAGCCTTTTAGAGGAGCAAACAGGATACAACTAAGGACATTTCTGAGAGAAAAGAATATTGACCAAAGATCAAGGGACAGAGGGAACTGATGTAACCCAGTGCCGGGCACCGAATAAGTAATCAGAAACACTTATTGAGTGAACGAGTGTTACTAATAACTTTCATCAAATGCTCCCTATTAAATTGAGAGAGGAAGTAAGACAATCTGGAGAACTGAGGTTTTTGACTTGGGGGACGGTGTCGGGGTTGGGAGGCGTAGGCCCTACAAGAAAGATACAGCCATTAGGCACCCAGGAAGTTCAGCTGGGTCTTGGGAAAGGAGTCATTGGGTGGAAGGGAAAGATGCAGACGTGCATCTGCGCCTTCTGTGTACCAAGCACAGTGGTAGACATTTTATATTTAATCTCTACCACAAGCCCATAAGATGGGATTCCTCCTCTTTACAGAAAAAGAAATCAAGCCTCAGAGACCGTAAGTAACTTGTCTAGAATCACACAGTTCGGAAGTGGCAATGTAGAGATTAGATCTAAGATCTTTAACTCCAAGTTCAGCTTCTTTCTTTGTTGCCAATGCAGATGAATGCTCAGAAAGGTTTACTTGGAAGGCTAACTGAAAATAAAAAATGGGCTCCACATTTTTCAGTTTTGTTCAGACCTGCCCTAGTAATGATAATAATAGCAACAATAATAATTATTATTATTTAATTAGTTAGTACTTAGTATGTGAAGATACCTTCCATGGATTATCTCACTTAATTCTCAAAATGACCCCTAGAAGACATTTTTTTTTAATTATTTTATAACAGAGCTCACTTCTGTTATAAATGGTATTGGTGCTTAAAGATCTAAGGACTTACTTACCTAAGGTCGCACAGCTACTGAGTGGTGAAGTCAGGATCCTTTATTAGCTATTTGAAATAATAGCATAAAACGATAAACCTGCAAAGACTCATACTGGCAATGTAACCAGGTTACACTTAATCTCATCTGCCTATTGGTAAATCCAACCCTAAATACATTGATATTTGTGAATCTCTGAATGTTTTTCTGATTTCCTATCATGGTGCTTACTTTTCAGATTCCCTGAAAAGTAAGAAAAAGAAGAATAAACATACAGAGTTAGTGAGGAAGAATACTTCCATGACCATCATCTTCATTTGTAGGCACGACACCTTCTTTGTTTCTTTAAAAATAGGAGGTGATTTCAAATCAGACCGAATGCTGAATTTCTAGTATTCTCCACTTATTCTGCCATATCTTTAAGGATCTCCCTAACCATAAGGATACAAAGAGAAACTTCCCATAATTCTCTGCCCACCATACCCCCCTGCCTTAGTCCCCACTTGCCAAATCCTTTACGTTGGTTTTCTGATGTGAGCTATTATCCATGAGACTCCCATAGCTGAGACGTGAACTTCATATCTTGGAGGACTCAATCAGAATTCCCCGAAGTGAGAGCTTGGCGTTTTACCCACCAACCTCCCTCTTTTTGTAGCTAATCAACTGTCTAAATCCTCTGAAGTGAAAAAAAAAAAAAAAAACAGAAAGAAAGAAAACGCACATTTTGTTGTCTGTGACTTACTGAGGCTGAATGCTTCTTCCAGGGGCAAAGTCTATGAAACGACTATGTATTAGGGCTGAGTGATTTCTCACACTTAATCTGTTTCTATCCAAGATTGCCACATTGGTCCACCGGGCCTCAGAACTGAAATATCACATTTCCCACATTCCTGCCTTCCCTTCTACTTGTGCTCCATTATTTATTAAGGTCTTGAGTGCACCTGGGGTTCATCCCCAGCTGGGGTCAGACTTTGCAGGCCCTCCCTCATTCTCAGGAGGTGGGATTTTATAAAGGAGTGAAAGACTCCTACCCCTGCAATTCTACAATCAGGCTGCTATTAACAGAAATGGAGACACAAAACCTCAGCCGAGGAAAGATATTTCCAAGATTTGAGGTCCAAAGGGCAATACACAACTTCATAAGTTCAGTTTTGTTCCCACTCTGTTTTATGACAAAGGCTGATCAATCATGTGTCTCGATCAGAACATTATTACTTGCGAGTAATAGGAAGCTTAACTCAAAAAATTCTCCCCATCTCCACCATGTAACTGCACAGTCCAGAGGTAAATTAGGGTTTCAGGAATACTGGACACAGGTGTTCAAAAGTTATCCTCAGATCTCAGGTTTTTCCCATCTCTTTCCTTTGCTCCTTTCTCTATGACTTCTTTCTCTAGTAGTGTAGCAGAAAATGTTGGTTTTCTACACATGGCTCTCATATGCCTTTACCCGGTGTCCTTCCACTTCCAACAGACCTATGCTTCTTTGATTTCTGGCTCTGATGCCAGCATTGCCTGCCGTTGCCCTGAGAGCTAGCCATTCCTGGGAATGTAAGTTCCCCAGGGTCAGACCTTCTCCATGACTCACAAGTGCAAAGATATAAATACCCCAACTCCCTCCCCCCGGAATGACTTTGCAGTTGAGGTTGTCCACAGAGCTGCCCACGTCCTGCAGAACTTAGTCAAAGCTACAGAACTTGGCTTGATTGCATCCTCGCCTGGCCTCTCTTTCTTCCCATTCCAGCTTCCATACCCCTGTTAGGTTTTTCTGGGAACAAAATCCTTGTATCAGGGAATCCCACCAAACACAGGCAGATTCTTTTCTATGCTAGTCCACACATTCCAGGCATACATTTTTCTAGACTTAAATCCAGAGCTGTCCAGGCAAACGTCCCTTAATTTAATTAGACTTCAACTGCTTTGGCTCAGGTATCCACCCCTAAGTCAATCTTCGTGTATACATGACGCACACCTTGTTTGGCCAGACTTGAGTCACCTATCCACCCCTGGATCAAGAGCATGCCTTGAACTACCTGAACCACATGGCCTGGGCGTAGAGCTGGGGGTGGGGGTGGTTCTGAAGGAAAACAAGGGCCTTTCATTGGAAAACAAAAACCAAAAATCCAGGGAATGGATGCTTCAGCACAGTGTGGCAGGGGTCAGCAAACTCTGGTCCACGGCGAACAGCCTGTTTGTCCATAAAATTTTACTGGAGGACAGCCATACCCATTTGTTGATGTATTATCGATGCTGCTTTCAAGCCAGAATAGCAGAGCTGGGTGGCTACCACATGTACTGTGTGGCCTGCCAACCTGAAATATTTACTATCCAGCCCTTTAGAGGAAAAGTTTGCGGCCTCTAAAATAAGTATAGCTTTGGGATATGCTCTGATGTCAGTGTGGGCACGTCCCAAGGAAACGCCATGAAGTAATTAATTGGTGTCATCACACTTTTAGGCAGTTTTGAACTGTTTTCTGCAGACCTCCAAGTTAGGGATATGTTAGATGTGCTGCAGGGGCTGGCAAACTGTGTATCCTGAAAGCCTGGGTTTCCTGGGAAGGTCTCAGGGACCAGAGGACTGCAGAGGGGAAGGCCAGAATCCTACCTCGTTTCACGTTTATCTGTTTGCCCAGTGTGTCAAGCAAGTGGGGCTCATAGGTTGTGATCACAGAAACTTTGTTTTAGTCTCTCAGTCTTGCCGAATGGGAATAGTCCTTTACCACCTCTGAACGAAGAGGAAGGCAGTCCATGACTTTTCTATTAATTCTTAGGTACCAGGAAATCCTACAGTCACTTTAAGTCATAGTCTTAATTCAGAGAGTACAATGTGGAATATCAGGTCACATTTTAACAAAACAAATCGTCTCTCAAAGGTTAGGCTTCTAACCCTCCCCCCACACCCCCCACTCCATTACTGCCTTCAGAGAAGATGTCTTCGGCCTCCTCCCTTTTCCTCACTCTCTACCTGCCCCTCCTTAGCTCTTTCTGATTCTTTCCCTTATTCCATTCTTCTGATTAGAGGGTGGAGAATTAAGGGGCAGTGATGTTTTCACTTGCCTGCTCCTGTCAAAACTGCTATTCAAAACTGATTCTCTCAAGAGGCACTTTTCTTGGCTTTGGAGATTCCCCAACATCGGGAAACTTTTCAGATTATGTTCCAGACAAGGACCCACAAATATAAATACAAGAGGAATGTAGAACACATGATATATACAAGGTATTAAGAAAGCATCTTTGTTCTCATCCTTCACCATCCCTTTAAAATTTATTCAGAGGAGAATATTCTTTCTCTGCCACTGGATGAAAACTAACCAGACTCTGCCTTTTCTCATTGCTTAAAGTTAATAGAAAATTTTGTAGTCACTTTATATAGCAGTCTCAATTCAATAATTAAAAATATCTAGTCCTTTATCAAAATTCCAAATTTGCTTTAAAGTTTTTTTTTCTTTTGCCATGCTTCTTCGGTTTAGTAATTTCAGTTTCTGGCCTTTCCAAAGCTGCAGTTTGGGAAGAAAAGAGGTAAAAGAAGAGCAGAAATTATTTTATTCAACTGATATAGACAAAAATGGTTAGACATTTAAACTGGACTCTCTCATGGGCAAATACATAGGTTCTTTTTAGGTTCCTCTGATTGCCTCTTTTTAATTTTTAACCAGGGACTGGCTGTCAAACTATGGCTGGTGGGCCAAATTCTGCTCATTGATTGTTTTTATAAATAAAGTTTTATTGGAACATAGCCATACCCTTTCATTTACATAATGTCTATGGCTGCTTTTGTGCAACAAAGGCAGAATTGAATAATTGCAGCAGAGACTGTATGACTTCCAGAAGTTAAAATATTTACTGTCTGGCCCTTTAGAGGAAAGTTTCCAACTTCTATCCTAAGCTCTATTTTCCCTTTGGCTGGCTGTTCCTAAAGCGCCATCAGTCCACCTTAACCTGCTGCGGTCTCCTTCCTTAGCAGACAACCCTCTAGGGCATAATTCCTTTTAAAAATGACCTCAGGCCCACATCCCTCCCATGAGTTCCATATCTGGTCCCTGATATTCACACTCCTTGACTGCCATCAAAGGGGAATGCAGCTGTTTCCCAATTCTAGTCATTGACCCTGCTGCTCCAGTTTGTTTTAGAAATCTCAGGTACGTTGTTCCACTGTGGCCTCAGCTGCAGAGATAGGTGTGAAGGGCTCCTAGCGGTCCTGCTCAAGGCCCTCTGTCTATCTAGGTTGGGATCAGAAAATGGCACATCTGATGTATGTGGAAGTGTGGAAGGAAATTACCAAGGAATTTCTTCTACACAGTCCTTTTAATTTCCACAACTGGTTAGTTTTTTATATTTGGTGTGGATGAGAAGTTTTGTGGGTTAGGATACCTAGAAGCAGTCTTAAATAGAAATTCTTATCAGGGCAGCCTGATAAAATACAAGATGCCCAGTTAAATTTGAATTTCTGATGAATAATTTTTAAGTAAAAGTTGTTCCAAATATTGTATGAGATACACTTATCCTAAAATATTATACTTTGTTTAACTGAAGTTCAAATTTAACTGAGTATCTCGTGTTTGTTTGTTTGTTTGTTTGTTTGTTTGTTTGTTTTCCCTAAATCTGGCAACTCCCATTCTTGTTCAAGTGATTTATTGAAGGAATGCTTTCAGGAAAAAGGGAATGAGGAAAGAAAATGGGATAAGGTGAAGCTTAGCAAGGATGTGGTCTCAGCTGGAGTTACACTTTGACCAGATCCCACAGGGAGCTCTAGAACATGAATTGTACCCACAAGGTGGGACCTACCATAAGATCCACCTTTGGATCTCCATGTCCATCAGTTATGCTTCCCAGCTGAGATGTGTTCCTTTGGTGGTTCAGGAAAGGGCAAACCTCCAGATAAGGAGGCAGCTGTGAGTTGTTAGGAGTCAATATTCATAGCAGTTGGGGGAGGCCTGTGCCAGCCCAGTAAAGGGGACTGTGGTTGTGCACCAACAGCATCCATCCCAGATCTCCAGCAGGTTAGTGACTACCTTGAGTGTTCCATCTGACAGTCTGCAACATTATCTGTATCCTTGCACTTGGGCCATAACTTGCAATTTAACATTCTGTAACAGCTATTAGTTTATGCAATGGGTATTATACTTTCTAATAAGTAGGCTGTAGAAAAGATTAGAAAGCACACTGGTCTGAGTGGAGCGTAACCTGGGTTCGGACTTTACTTATGCTATTTACTAGCTATAATCTTAAACAAGTATTTTAACTTCTCAGTGTCAGTTCACTCTTCTATAAAATGGGATTTTCGAAAACGTCTCTCACAAGGTTATTGTGTTTTATTTTGGGCTCCTGTTCAGAGCATCAAAATCTGGTTTTCTCTTTTCCTTTACACGGAGATGTCTAGTCATCATCTTCCTCCCCTCTGTCTAGGGATTTAAGCACTTCTTGGTAGCTGATGCATGTTTTAGGTGGTGATTGGAGAGGGCAGATGCTGGACCTCCAATCTGCTTCCTACAGCAGCCTACTCAGTCCAGTGTTATTGAGCTCACCTGTTGCCAAAAAGAACAAAGCTTGTTTTCTTACAATTGGGCACATTATTTTAGTGAAAAGGGACAGGACAGCTGATCGTGTTTTTTTTAAAAAATTGCGTGCCCCTCCCAGTGAACTCTTAGAGAATATCTTACAGTAGTTTTTAATCTGGAGAACGACCCCCATGTTACATGATGTTAAAGGGTTCTTCAATGGTAACTATGCTGGCAGCCCTCTGAGAGCTCCTACCTGAGAGTCTAGTCCAGGCCTCCCCCACCTCCCTGTCCACCTCCACCACAGACCATGAGAGTCATTTTACTTCTCAGAGTCTTCGTTTTCCCCTCTATTAAATTATGGTATTTAGACTATGATTTTCAATATGGAATGTTTGCAAAGGACGAGGCTTACATTTAATATAGCTTTCAATAATATTTCTTTTTATAACCTTTTTCGATTCCAAAAGATTGGATATAATTTAGATAACACAGATAAGCAGAAAGAAGCAGATAAAACTATGTCCTGTATTCATCCCTAGAGAGAGCAATGACTATCATATTGGTAATTTCTTTCGATCTTCTTTCCCAGTGTATGTGTATTTGTGTGTTTATGTGTGTGTTTTCCAAAATTGAGAACCTATTGTACATACAGTATTTGACCTTCCCTTGATATTAAGCAGTGTTTGAAAACACTTCCAAATTATTATTTGATGTTGAATTGTTTCAATAGCTGCCCTTTTTTCTGGCCTGTGAACTTGTGCAGTGGAAGTGTTTTCTTTGGCAAAGTCCTCCCAACCTGGAGGTTTTGTGAAGAACTGAGTTAAGTCTTGGGAAATGCTATAAATGATTTAACAGCTTGGGTGTCAAAGTATAACCCAGCAGAGTAGGTAAGTGCTTCAGAAATCTTGACAGCGCAGAGATAAGCAGTGCTTCCTGTTTCTTTTCTAACATCAAGATGGTGGTTTCCTGTAGGTTGTTGATATGTAATGATGAGAATTTCTTTGATAGCACCGTTGAGAAAGTATTCTAATTAGACCAAAGTACCACACATTGGATGGATAAGGAGGCGAAAGCATCCTGTGCAACTATGGAATTGAGTTGGCAAATATTATTTTCCCTGAAAAAGAAGAAAAAGGGAAAACAAATCAGAACAAATCATGAACTCAAAAGAAATTTTTTAAGCATCAAAAATATCTATTAGACTTCACATCTATAGGTTCCTTCATCAGATGGAATGGGAAATACTTGCATTTGCATTTCCAAGTTCTCTAACAATGTACTGGAAATTCATCATTAATAAGTGACTTATGAGCTAATTGGCATTTATTGTGTGATTGTATGTTTTCAAACAGATGTATGTATCATCTAGCTATAATTTTTTTCTACCCTGAACATGATTTCCTTGATACCCTTTCTTCAAAAGATATGCTTGTTACAGACAAGGAGAAAAAGGCTCAAAGAAGTTAAATAAGTTATTCCAGTTTTAGGCAAAGGAAATGCCAAAACCAGAGCCTTTAGACTCCCAATCCATCATTGTTCCTCACTCCCTATTTCATTGTATCCAGGGGGATGTCTTCTGGGCACTTCCAGATGTTCTAATTTCTATACATGGCTCCATAATATGGAATTCCCCATCTCACTCCATTCCTATAACAGAATAAGGATGGATTTGATTTTTGGGTATACATAAGAAAGAGTTCTAGGAGTCAAAATAAACAAGTCAGGAGTAGGCCCCTTCAAAACTAGGCAAGATGGCAGCACCTATAGAGGTATTACTTTGTTGTGGCCCATTCATAAAATCAGATGTAGACCTTGTTTACTCTATATTGGAACCACCAACCTGAAATATTAACTAGTCTCTAAAAATCAACCTAGTCAGGGCTCAGTTGATTAGAGCATGGTGCTAATAACACCAAGGTTGCCGGTTCGATCCCCACATGGGCCATTGTGAGCTGCGCCTTCCTTCAAGAAAAACAAAACAACCTTGTCATATAATAAATAACTGCTGAATTCCATAAAGCCTAACTTGATATTTTAAGCTCCAGGAAGACATTCAAGTCTATGATTGTTTATTGAGCACGGACTAGAACCATATTCTGTACTACAATCTGGGGACACTATAGACAGGCACAGTTCTTTCCTTACCTCATTCACTTATTCATTTATTTATTAACCAGATATTTATATCGTCCCTACTATGTCCCAGGCACGGTGAGAGGAACTGGAGATTTAATGGTGGGCAAAAACAGAAGTGATTCTCCTCAGAGCTTGAAGTCCAGTGGGGGAAAAAAGAGGGCTAAATGATCAGGCCTGATGTGAATCCAATTCTTATTTCTCTTTTTTCTAAGTCCAGGCACCAAGATTCTGTACCACCTTATAGAAGAGCCTGGGAGACTTGATAAAGTGGATGCCTGCCATCTGTATTACTAATACAGAACCTTTAGTTATTGCGTAACCATCAGTATTTACTGTAAAAGTCAGCATCTCAGATTGTGGGGAAAGATGAAATTCTGAAAAACTATAGGTGGGAAGTGTAAATAGCATATTTTTAAACAATCCATGAAGCACACGCATAAGCTGTTTGACATGGCTAAAGGAGGCAGAGTAATTAGATGAACTACAAGTATGTATCCACCACCACTTTATCCTGCAAGTCAGCAACAAAATACTCCCATTTTCAGTACTTCAATCACGTCTATAAATTGATAGCACTGGCAGAATCCCCCAAGGAATATTTAACATTAGAATGTTAAAAATTAAATAAAAGTCCTACAAAATCTGCCAGTTCTTCTAGGCGGAGAAATAATGAAGTGAGGGGGCTGTAGTCTCCACCTTCCCTTTCTTCTCTGCTTAGTGACACAGTTGTAGAAAGTATAACACCGTATGTAGTAGGACTGTTCTTTCTCTCCCTTAATCCCCACACACATCATTGTAATTTTTTTCTGAAGAAACTGAAGAGTATTTATCCAACTAAAGAGTTATTGAATTTTAGATATACTTGTACAAGCCAGTTGTCTTTTCGTACCTCTGCAAGTTGCTGAGGTTTAGATTTTTTTAAATCTATATTGCAGCTTTCAGGATCTTGTAATTGGCCTGTTCTAAGACTATCCAGTAAGTACCATAATGAACCTGCTTTTCAGAAGAGGCTCCTGAAATCGAATCTGTTCAAGCAGAGAACATGACCCCAGGACAGGACTCAAAGGCTCACTCGCCTGCCTTGCGTTGTCACTTCATATTCTTTTAATGTGAATCAAAGAAGAGCTAGAAGATGATTCAGTTCTTTGGTGCAATTAAGATTCTAATATATGCCATGGCCTGGAGCCTTTGCAAAGGTTTTGAGTTTTCTTCAGTGTTCATTTTTAAGTGGTTTAATTCGGCCTTTGATTGCCAGGTGCTAAAATATGAGCCTTCACACTTGTGAGTCACCCGATTTAACCAAGCTGTGGCTTTACCATCAGAGAGTTTCCTAGGTGTGAACCTAACTGTGCCCTGGACCCACAAAAACATTTTAGTCAAGATTTCCAGGGTAAATTCTAGCCCACCATTGTCAAAACCACACAGACCCCCACCCCCACCTCCCCACAGAGAATTACTCCTACCACCCTGGGCTTAGCAAGAAGACCCTTTCAGAAAAAAAGTGGGGGAGTTAAAAGGCATGATTTGCCCTTCAAGAGGCTCTCTCTCTCTTTTCTTTTTCTATTCCTGGCAGCTCCAACATACTCAAGGTATCCCAAACCATTTGAACCAAAGAGAGAAAGTAGAAACCAAAGTTGTTCCCATGCCAAGTAGATTGCTCTAAAAAAAAAAAAAAAAAGGACACCAGAGATGTCATTCACTCAATTGACAAGAATTTCTTGAACACCTACAATGTGTATAAAATAAAAAGCTGTATGGGGAATCCAAAAGCGAACTAAGGCGTGATCTATGATTTTGAGAGAGCAGGTGCATGATGGCACAGTTGAAAGAGAAAGGACACTCGAGTCAGACAGATTAAAGCATAGGTCCTGATTCCAGTACTAAATTGGCTGTAGGGATCTTTGGCAAGTAGCTTCACCTCCTTGAGCCTCAATGCCCTTGTTTGTAAAATGAAAATAATCTATCACACAGAGTTATTGAAATAAATCAGAATAAAATAGTATATACAAAGTGCCTGGCACCACTGGGGACTCTTATCTCGAAGAATTTACAATTCTAATTCAAAAAACAAAATATAGACATAGGAAGCACCTGAAAACATGATTGAAACATACATAAGACAATTAGCAAAAGAAGTATGGCTTTAATTATAGGGTGCTTGATTACCATATTTCATTTATCTAGTATGTCATTTTTTGTAAAGAAGAGTTTTAATTTCAAAGATGTAAGATATACAGGAAATATGAGTATTAGAAAAAATGAGTTATATACGTGGTAAGTTTGAAAAACAACTTTCTGGCAGATAAATTCAAGAAAATAGGAAGCTATTTACAAGCTGTCGACCCACAAAGCTAACTTTATTTTTCCTTCTCTTGTGTTTCTCACCTGCTTTTCTTTTTCAATATTGGTACAATTCATATATTTTTATAAGACTCCTTAAAACTCTCTTGGAATAAGGTGGGAAATAGATTTCTAGATGGAGAGATGGTCTAACTTATGGAACCAACTTCAGCCTTGCTCTTGGCAGTAGGAACCCATAGACTGGTTTCCTAAGTCCCAAATGGGCTATGATTTGTAGTTTTCCAAAATCTCAGGCAAAAGAAAACACATGTAAATTTTTTGCCAAAATCAATTTCCACCTAATAAACTTGTGGCTGAAAGGAAGCATAAAGCTTACAGAATTCTTTTAGATCCAGCGTTTTTTCCTTTAGTTCATATGTATTATTACCACCAGACCTTTAGCATAGTCATACTACCAGACCTTTAATTTCTTCTTAAGGCAACCATACTTGTTGCATGCACTGAGTACTGTATTGTGTATTAAGGTAGTTCCTCTGTGTTCTCCATCTGATAATGTCCTATCGTCCCATGACCTAAATCTTATTAAATGAACCAGAAATACTTCCTTTCTCAGCCCAGAGACTATAATGTCATTGGGCATTTTGGATAAATCCCTTTACCAGAAATAAAGGGTCAGGAACTGTGGTTTTGAATGGGAAACTAGACTGTAAGCTCCAAAAGGAAAAGGACCAGGGTCTAGTCCTTAGCCTGACCTGTGCAAGGTGCCTAACAAGTATTTGTCGAATGCATGAATAAGGCCAAAGACAGCTGGTGAAACAGAAGAAGATTGTGAGCAATGGTTTAGTAGAGATTTAGATTTCAAGTAAGCCTGTCAGAAAAATGTAGTCAAAATGTATCCCAAGCGCCAAACAAAGTATGATAAGGTTACCTGTAGAGAACTTTGTGAAGTGTGTTTTCATAAATGGCTGCCTTTTGATGAATATTCTGAAACTCTTGGTCAGGCATGTTATCTGTCTTATAGGCCTTATTGAGATCTATCTTCTGGAAAACCTAATTTTACGCACACTAGGGAGTTAATAACTGAGGGGTCCTTCAACTTGCTCTCAGATATTTACAACTTCAGAAGATCTCACCACACATTGGTTTTCTCAAATGAATGAAATTTTGAATGTGAATTCCCTCAGAAATGGCTGAAGGGAGGTAGTAATGATGATGGAAAGATGGATGGACGGATGGATGATGGATAAATGGTTGGAAATCAGGTCTCTGTTTAGGGTTGTGAGGCTATACACTGTGCTACTCCAGAGGCTCTCACTTACATAGTCTCAGATGTGAATCATGCTGACTCCCAGAGTGGAGGAAACGAAATCAGAGAACAGAGAAGCCACGTCATCTAGAACTTTGTAGGCTACTGAAAGAACTTTGGTTTTTCCTCTGAGTGAGATGGGAAGGCACTGGAAGATTTTGAGCAGAGTCACTCTTCCTCTCTTCAAGAGGCCCTGCCCCCAGCCCCAGAACTCTACTGCATGGCCACCCTGGCCCAGCCCCAAAGCCTGCAAAAGCACAGGAGCACCTGCTGAGTGACAAGCCCTCAAGGGCCAAGCAGGACCCACAGTGCTGGCTCTTCTGGCATTCATCCCTGGCCTCCCAGTTCAACCTGCCCCAGGCCTTCTTGAACCTCATGGCGAAGTAGGTAAAACAGGAGCAGAGGCTCAGGTCTAAGGTAGTGGAGCGCCGGGAGGGCCTAGGGCATATGGGAAAGGAGGAGCAGAGATGTTTTTGCTGTTGCACATCCACTTCTGGATGATAGCTCCTCCCAGGCTCTTGTACGGTTCGTCCCTTGAGGCCGTGCAGAGCCACTGTCAGCCTTTTGAGCTGGTAGTCTGGGGAGGGCAGCAATTGTCAGAGGACAAGAACCTTGGTCTTCAGTAGTGAGTGCTAGCTGAATATAATATATAATATATATTCCTGACTTATGCAGGAGACGACATCCGTAGAATTAAAAGGCAGAACATAATAGCTTTTATTTAACAAGTCAACACATCTCACTGAGTGCCTACTATGTGTCAGACACTGTGACCCTGTGATGCAGCTGAGTGTAAGTGATACAGAGTGGAGAAGGAAGTCATTATGAGATGGCATTATAGGCTAAGAGGAGGTAGAGTGGACCCTGCTCTTGAAGGAATAATAAGGAGAGCTATTTCATCCCAGTGTCAGAGCTGCCTTCACTTTAGCCCAGGAGGCAGTCATGCCAAGGTAAAAATGTAACTGGTAGGTGGAGAGTCCACACCGAGGAAACTTTGCTGAATCATAACCAAGACTAACCAAGGTATTCGTTTCCTTTTCATCTGTTCACCCACTGTGTTAAACATACGTGTGAAGAAAATAATTTCTTTCACGGTTGCTGAAATCTGGCATTGGATTGAGTCTATTTCAGCAAGTTATTAACTGCTTTCTTTTCTGATTCGAAGTATTGAAGCAACTGAGAGATTGCTGGTTTCCTTTGATGCTTGCAGGAAAGCTATTTGAAACCCTGAGGACCCCATAAAGCTTGGCCCACCTTACGTTGATGCATTCACGAATCAGGGTCAAAAACTGGGTTTGAAGGATCCGATAAGAATTCTGAAACATGTAGGAGCAGAAAACCTATTTCTTTTCCTCTCTTTCTACTCACCTTCTGATGTGGGGAAAATGCTAAAATGGTGATGTTAGGGTTTATGTCCTGAAGAATCTGAAGTGGTTTGAGCTTTCAGCTACTATCATCAATCCCAAATTCTTCCTGTAGTGAGGAGAAGGCCATGGGAGACGCCTAGATGAGGAAACAGCACGAGGAGATTAATCGTCTTGCATCTACATCCTGGCAGGGAATTTTGTTGTTAGAGTCATTTGGATTTTTTAGGTTTTTAATGAAAAACAGAATTGATTATTGATATTGGAAATAAAAGGAGGAAAGTGCTGAACTTTTTTTTATTTTCCTCAGCTTTATTGCCATATCATTGACATATAACGTTGTGTAAATTTAAGGTGTACAACGCATTGATATGATGTGTTGTGAAATGATTACCACCAAAGCCTTAGCTAACACCCCCATTAAAAGGGTTATAATTCTTTTTCAGAGTATGAATGATATTCAGTGGGTCTCCAGAGTAATGAGTGCTTTCACAGTGGAGGACCTACAATTGTAAGAGGGGAGGACTTTCTCTATATATTGATCTGGGGAGATCTCAGGGTATATTGTTAACTGGAAAAATAAAAAACTTAAAAAAGTGGAAATTAGTATATACAACATGCTAAATTTTACAAAAAAAAAGGCTAGCTATAAGAATGTAAATTTATGTTTGCTTGTATTTCATACATATATAACAGAAAAGTAACTCCTAAGCTGAATAATATTGTATGTCAACTATAATTTAATATATATATAGTCATGGGATATACAGTGCAGCATAGGAAATAGAGTCAATGGAATTGTAACAGCTATATACAATGCCAGAGAAGCAACAGATTGGGGAAGGGGGGTTATCACTTTGTGTGGGGTGAAATGTCTAACTATTACATTGTTTTATACACCTGAAACTTAGTAAAAAATGTAAATATAAAAAATAAACTCCTAAAGTGTTTACCTCTAAGAGTCAGGGTAGAATAGGGGATTAGGTGGAGGGTATAGGCATGGAATCAAGACACTTCTCTCAATGTGTCTTTTCACATTTGACTCTTTTTTTGTGGTAAAATTCACATAATATAAAATTTCCTATTTTAACATATGTAATTCAATGACATTAAGTACCTTCATGCCACAGCTAATTCCAGAATTTTTTCCTCACCCCACTAAGAAGCCATACCTACTCTGAGGCAGTCACTCCTCCTTCTCCCCTCCCCCAGCCCCTGGACACCACCAATCCATTTTCTGTCCCGATGAATTTATTCTGAACATTTCATATAAATAAAACCATACAATATGTGGCTTTTTGTGTCTGGCTTTCATAATGTTTTCAAGGTTCATCTGCATCATATTATGTATCAGTACTTCACTTCTTTTTATGGCTAAACAATGTTCTACTGTATGAATATAGCACATTTTGTTTAACTGTTCATCTGTCGATAGATATTTGCATTGTTTCTACCTTTTGTGTATTGTGACCAGTGCTGCTATAAATGTTTGGGTATAAGTTCTTGTTTGCATACCTATTTTCAGTTATTTTGCATGTATACCTCAGAGTGGGATTTCTAGGTTATATGGTAATTCTGTATTTAACTTGTTGAGAACCATGTGTGTGTGTGTGTGTGTGTCTGTCTGTGTTTCCTTCATTCTATTGATATAATGTATTATAATGATTGGTTTTCATATAACCACTCTTGTATAATGGTAGAAATCCCATTTGGTCATGGTATATAATGCTTTTAGTATGCTACAGGATTCAGTTTGCTAGTATCTTTTTGAGGATTTTTTTGCACCTATTTTGTGTTCCCTTTTCTTGTGATGTCTTTGTCTGGCTTTGGTATCAGGCTAATGATAGCCTCATAGAGTGAGTCAGGTCATAGTCATTCATCTTCTATTTTTTAGAAAAGTTTGAGAAGGATTGTTGTTAGAATTCACCATTGAAGCCATCTGATACTGGGGTTTTCTTGTTGAAATGTTTTTGACTACTTGTATAGGTTTATTAGATTTCCTACTTCTTCTGGAGTTAGTTTTGGTAGTTTGTGTGTTTTTAGGAATACATCCATTTCTACGATGTTATCTAATTCGTTGGTGTACACTATTCATATTATTCTCTTTTAATGACTTTTTATCTCTGTAAGGTAGGTAGTATTGTCCCCATTTTCATTTTGTTTTAGCAATTTGAGTGTTCTCTCTCTTTCCTAGTCAGTCTAGCTAAAAGTTTGTCATAGTGGTTACCTTGGGGATTACAATTAACATCTTATACTTATAACAATCTAGTTTGAATTAATACAAAATTTGCTTCAATAGTGTACAAAATTCTAATCCTATACATCTTCATCTTTCCCCTTTATGTTATTATTGTCACAAATTGCACTTTTATACGTGTGTACCCATTACATAGATTTATAATTATTGTTTTATGCCTTTGATTTTAAGTCATATAGTTAAGACAGAGTAGTTACAAATAAAAGCACAATAATATTGGATGTTATATTTACCTATGTAGTTACCTTTACCGATGTCTAGTGTCCTTTCATTTCAGTTAAAGGAGTCCCTTTAGCATTTCTTGTGGGACTGGTCTATTAGCAATGAACTCCCTTATCTTTTGTTTATCTGGGAATGTCTAAAATTTTCCTTCATTTTTGAGGGGTGGTTTTGCCAGATATAAAATTCTTGGTTGACAGTTTTTTTCCTTTCAGTACTTTAAGTATGTGATCCCATTGATTCCATGGTTTGTGATGAGAAAATGGCTGATAATCTTATTGAGATCCGTTACATATGATGAATCACTTCTCTTTTGCTGCTTTTAAGATTGTCTCTTTGTCTTTATCTTTCAACAGTTTAATTATTATGTCTCAGTGTGAATCTCTTTGTGCTTATACTGTGTATTTTGGAATTTGTTGAGTTTCTTGGATGTGTTGATTCATGTCTTTCATTAAATTTGAGAAGTTTTGGAGCATAATATCTTAAAATATGCCTTCTGCTCCTTCCTCTCTCCTCTCTTTCTCTGGGACTCTCATTATGCATATGTTGATTCATTTGATGGTGTACCACAGTTTCCTTAAGCTCTATTTGGGTTTGTTGTTGTTGTTTTTCTGCTCAACAGACTGTATAAGGTCATTTGACCAATCTTCAAATTCACTGATTCTTTCCATCTACTCAAAAATTCTATTGTTAAACCCCTCAAATGATTTTTTATTTCATTCTTGTACTTTTCAGTTCCAAAATTTCTATTGGGGTTTTCTTTATAATTTTCATCTCTTTATTGATATTCTCTATTTTGTGAGATTCATTGTACTGGTTTCCTTTAATTCTTTGTCCTTGGTTTTCTTTAACTCTTTGAGCATATTTAAGGCATTTGATTAAAATCTTTGTCTAGTAAGTCCAATGTGTATGCTTCCTCACGGGGAATTTCTGTTAATTTATGCTGTGGTTTTGTTTTTTTCCCTTTGATTGGGCTATACTTTCTTGTTTCCATGTATGTCTCATCATTTTTTATTGAAAACTGACCATTTTAAGCATTATGATGTCATAACTCGGGAAATCAAATTCTCTACCCTCCCTAGATTTTTTTAAGATTGCTGGTTATAGGCTGCAGTAGATTGTTTGCTCCATGACTTTTCTGAACTATTTTTGTAAAGACTATATTCCTTGTCATGGGAAGACTCTGAAGTCTCTATTCCTTTAGCTAAGTGTTCAGCTAATGGTTTAACAGAGATTTCCTTAAATGCCTAAAGCCAAGAAGAGGAAGGGTTGGAAAAGTAAGAAAAACAATTATCCAGGCCTTCGCAGATTGGCTACATGTTGGGTCTCTTCATCCTTAGCCAGGTCAGTTTTCAACTCTGTGGTAACCTTCATTTCCTGCTCACACTGAGCCTAAAGATCAGCCAGAGATCAAAGTGTATGGTTTCCTCAGGTCTTTTCTGAGTATGTGTCTTGCCCTGGGCATACACGTGTCTTTCTAGATCCCCTAGTATATACAGGAACTTTTTAAAGCCTTTATTCTCCTCAAAAATCTTATTCCTCACTTTTTCCTCCTCTTGGTGTATCTATTGTTTGCCCCAACTGTTACTTTTTGCACCAGACAGCAGTGGCTCGCTCTTTGTCTTTCAATGTTTTAGGGAAATGTCCTCCTTAAAATCACTCAATCCTGATAGAGTTCCAAGTGGGGTGAAAAAAAAAGGAAGCCCTTTGCATCAGTTATTTTGGAGAAACCCTAGTCAGGTCAAAACAGATAAACCCACTTTTTGGGAATAAGATCGTTGCTCTCTCTGTAATCTGGTACCTGCACCGGAACTGCGGGCTGCTGCTAATTTTAAGACCACTGCCACATTGGGGTAATCGTGGTATTAGAGTAAGGGAAAATGCTACAAAATGTCCTACCACACTTAGTGGCCTTTTCTTAGTTAAGCATTCATTTGGTTCCTGTAAACCTTTGATTATCTGCCAGAGTTCAGTAAGGTTGATATTGGTAGTTTTTGCCAGGTTTTTCTATATTTTTGGTAAGGGACAGATCCTAAGGGTCCCTATTCCACCATTTTCACTGATTTCCCATGTTTACCTTTTGTACCATGTGACTGTGTTACTTATACAAAAGAATTTATTTTAAAATATTTTCTTAAATGAGTGTTTTAGTAATTATTTTGTTTTTTTATAATGTTTTTAATTATTATTTTTTTAATTTATTGGGGTGACAATTATTAGTAAGATTACATAGATTTCAGGTGTACAATTCTATATTACATCATCTATAAATCCCATTGTGTGTTCACCACCCAGAGTCAGTTCTCCTTCCATCACCATATATTTGATCCCCCTTACCCTCATCTCCCACCCCCACCCCCCCTTACCCTCTGAGTAATTAGTTTCTTATCATCTAACATCCTGACATGCTGAAAGTTGGGTCCCACCAAATAAATTTTGCCAATAAACTCTCTCATTTGCTTTCATTTTAGACGAATACATGAAGAATACTCAAGTGAGAGCCAGGATTAATTTGTTAGTTCAGGGCTTACACTAGTTGAAACTTTGAAGTATCAATTCAACCTCCCTGTAGATTTCCTCTTTGCCATTCCTCTCCATCTTGTTCTTTTCTATTCTCAAATCTAAGCTCCTATTTCAACCTCTCTCCCACCACTCTCCTTGATGCAACACTATTTACTGGTTAAAACCTGTTAACTCTTGAAGGGGGTGAACAATTTTCTATTCTATAATTTGTCTTAAAATTCTAGTATTCCAAGAGTAAGTAGTACACAGATGTCAATTCATTCACAAATATGAGTGATGCTAGTAAGTCAGTGCTCCATGAATTGTTATCTCCAGATGTACTGACTTAAAATCTGAGTGGGGCCCAGGAGAGCACATGTATACTAGCTCTCCAGAGTCCTGATATATGCTCAAGTTTGAGACCCACTGGTCGAATTTACACTTACTGGATTTTTCTTACTTATGTAATAAAAATAATAATATTCCTTTGCATTTCTATCGCAATGTACTATTTACAAAGGTGTTTTGTTTTGTTTTTACAGACAATAACCTTACCTGTTATCACAAAAGCCTTAGGATCATTTTCCTCTTTGAATGAATAATAAAATTGAGTTTCAGAGAGCTTATCTGACTTTTCCAGTGTGGACATTCAAAGAGAAGTCTCTTAACTTCAAATCCATAGATCCTCCGATTTTGCCTATGTGCAAAAATAGTAAAAATAAATAAAAGCAGAAAGGGTGCACCTTTCCTGATACAACTATATCATAATTGCTCAGCTGTGTCATTCTTTTGTTTATTCATTGTTTCCTCCACCGTTCAGTCCCTTTATATATTCAACAAATATTTATTACACACTATATTAAGCTATGCTCTGTGTATATCCAGGGCTACCTGAAGTCATACTCACAGATGGCGAAAATTTCTATTTATTGGCTTGGCTAGAGCAATACACTTTTGACCATGTAAATTCTAACATACATTTTCTATAGTAATTTAGTCACCAGTCTCTTTAGGAGCTTTTAGCTTAGTGATTCTCTAACACTGCTGTCTATTAGAGTCATCAGGGTCTTTCAAAAATTCCCAAGTCCAGGCCTTCCTACAGACCAATCACATCAGAATTTCTGGTGGTAGTCTCTGAATGACTGCTTAGGGAAGTGACTTCAGGGCCAGGAAAAACTAAGTTTGAAACTGGTTCTCTCAATTACTGGTGGTGGAACCTTGATCTTATTACTGCGTCTCTCTGAGCCTCAATTTCCTGTTTATAACGTAAGGGTAGTAAAGCTTTGCAAGGTCACTGTGAGCACCAGAGGTAAAATATGTAAACTACCCAATGCCTGGCACATTGGCCCCCAACAAATGGAGTTATATTGATGATGCTTCCTCTGTCCCACTGATCTTAAGTTCCTTTATCCTTTTTCAAAGCATCTTTGCCTTCGTTATCTCATGTAATCTTCCCCACAAGGGAGCTAGGCTAGAAGTTATCTTCAGGTCACAGAAGAGCAACTGAAGTGCCAGACAGTTAATGGGATGGATTAAACAGACAATTATGCATTCTCTTCATTAAAAAAATGCTTATAAAGGGAAAAATCCTAAGCAGCAATCTAATTGGGGAAGAAAAGAAACACAGGCTAAACGCAGTCATCTACTTTGGTAGATCTGAAAATGAATACCAGTGGGAGCAAAGTCAACAGGAGGAAAATGTGCACGTAGTGTTTAAAACCTGCATTGTCAGTTGAAGGGTGCTGTTGTATTTGGATGGCAGGATGGTGAGCGATAGGTCTTTCTCTTTTCTCTAGTTTTTAAATTTAGTCTTTTTTTTTCTCATCACTTTCCTTATTAAATAAAACTTGTGGTGCCAGAAATGAGATGGCATATGAGTGTATTCATATTTATTCATAAATATATATGATTGTTCTATGCATCTAATGCTGTTTGTTTTTTTTAAATAGCAATTCCAAACTATCTTGATTTGGATATTCCCCATGGAAAAGAAACAGGAAACCCAGGCCTAGTTTGATGACTCAGTTTCTCCCAATTCAAAACATTTGGAGAGCAATTGGTATCTAGAACAATTGACATAGAGTTTTCATATTTAGCTGCACATTAAAATCACCTGGGGAGATTTTAAAATCCTAGTGTCCAGTACTCACACCAGAACAAATGAATCAGCATCTCGAGAGATGAAATCCTTTTATTAGTATTTTTTAAAGCTTCCCAAGTGATTCTGACGTGCAGCCAAGGTTGAGAAGCACAGTATAGAACAGCTTCTGCTGTAGTAGGTCTGGGATGGTCACTGGGATTCTGTATTTCTAACACACTTGTTTCCCAGTGATGCTGGTTCTGTTGATCCTTGGACCACATTGACTGAGTACAAGGCTATAGAGGAATTTGTTTGACTGTGTTTTGGTAGTCTTAACACATGGGTTATACAATCTCTTTAGTGGCCTGATTCATTAATTATAAAAATGAACATTTGGGCTGGGTCATCTGTGAGCTGACTTTGCCACTCCAAACTTGTATGCTTCGTTTCTAGCCAGGCCCGGAGTTTCTTGTGTTTCTCAAGGGGCCAGAAGATTCCTGCTTCCACTCAGTATGCACTGAGCATGTGGTTGTTTGGCTGAGGAAGATGGATTCCTGTTCTTATGGGGCAGACTGAGGCAGGGCTGTCCAAACCTCTGTGTGCATCAGAATCACACAGAAGGCTTGTTTTAAATGTTCCAAGGCCTGATGTGCAGAGATTGATTGAATAGATCTAGGCTGAAGCCTAGAAAATTCTGGTATTGATAATAATAATTTGTAACATTTATTGAACGTTTGCTATATGCCAGGTGCTGTTCTGCTAATTTCATAACCTAAATCCATTGAATCTTTACAGTGATTCAGTGAGACAGGGACTAGTATTATCCCCAATTTACAGACTAGAAAATGGGTTTTTAAAACAGGCAAGTAATTGGCTAAGGTCATATAGTTAGAAAATTGCAGACATGGAATTCTACTGTGAGGACATTCAATGCAGTTAGATATTGAGGTCCTTTTCTCAAGGAGTTTCTGATTAGAAAATAAGAGAAAAGGAAAAAAAGCCAGCAGTTACAAGAATAGTAGGCAGTAGAGTCAGGATTCACAGCCCAAAAGGCTGGCTTCAGAGCCCAGACTTTCATCCAGGTGTTTCCGGTACAGGCGGTTCCCAGATCACATCTTAAGTTCCCATTTACAGGTCTGCTGAGCCCCCAGACGAGCTGCATAGGACTTCCTCAGAACCTTTTTAAAGTACAGTTTCCCAAATTCCCCTGCCCGTAGTTTGACTCGTTAGGTACCGCATGAGGCCCAGGAATCTGCATTTTAGCAGGCATACCCCACCCTCAGGTAATTCTGCTGCACAGCCAACTTTGAGAACCACGGGAAGAATAGGAGTGGGAGGCTGGAGCCTGGACCTGTATCCTAGCTCTGGCAGTTAGCATCATCATTTATTCATTCATTCATTTAATCATTAAAGTTTGTTGGAGTATTTACTATATGCCAGTACTAGACTCTGGGAATTTCATAGCCAACAAAACAGACAAAAATCCCTTTCTTTCTGGAGCCTGCATTCTGCTTTATCAGAAGGTAATAAATGCAAAAAGGGGAAATTTAGCAGTACAGGGGTTTGGGAGGATTACAACTTTAAATAGAAGAGCCAGAGAAGACCTCATGGGGCAAATGACATTTGAGTCAAGATTTAAGGAAGGAGAAGGCTATGTGGAGACTTGGGAAGGGTGTTCCTGACAAAGGGAACAGCGAGTGCAAAGGCCCTGAGGCGGGGCTGTGCTTGACGTGTTCTATGACTAGTGAGAAGGCAAGTGTAGAAGAAACAGAGCAAGTGGGGGTGGGGGGAGGGAGTAGAGGAAATGAAATCAGAGAAGTAACAGAGGCTACATCCTCTAGAACTTTGTAGGCTACTGAAAGAACTTCGTCTTTTCCTCTGAGTGAGATGGGAAGCCACTGTAAGGTTTTGAATGGAGTCACCTGAATCTTCTCTTTTTAAGTTTTTTCCCTGTAAAGTCATTTTATTTTCTATTACATAAACATCTTTCTCAGGTAGTGTTACTAGAACAACCTGGTTTGGGTGTTTTGCAGTTGGGGTAAATATATTATTTAAAAATGTATCTGTATTATACAGAGTGGTGATATAAAAATGATTTGTAGGTTATAGGTTTCAGAAAGCAGTTAGCTAGACTAATCCTGCTGAAGAAACTTTCCTAGTTAAGTCTGTAATAGGGAATGAAAAGCTATGATTTAAAAAACCTTCTGATCCAAAAGCTTGAGATCATCAAAGGAAAGTTCACTGTCTTCCACAGAGAGCCACCAGAATTTTTTTCATAAACTCCTTTCTTTGTTTTCATTCAGGGTGGCTTGGCAGAGAGCGATACCACACAACTTCTGAGAGCATGCTTTGGTATCATTCATGTCGATTTCAGAAGGGAAAACCATAATTTTGACAGATGTCCTATGATGCGTTCCAGCACCCCTGGTTTGTTTGTGGCACACTTCATAGTCGTTGTAAAGCTTTCTCAACGTCACCTTTCATCTCCAGCTCCAGAACTTTGTTACTGTCATGGTGACTGGACTTGTACTTCTGAAACACTCTGCAAAGACTGGACTTGCTATGATACTATAAAGTACATGAAGCAGAGCCTGACACAGAGTAGAGTTCAATACATGGTGGGTGTTACTATTATACAGACTGCTTTGCAAAGCAATAATGTATT
Source organism: Rhinolophus ferrumequinum (assembly GCF_004115265.2). Taxonomy (NCBI): domain Eukaryota; kingdom Metazoa; phylum Chordata; class Mammalia; order Chiroptera; family Rhinolophidae; genus Rhinolophus; species Rhinolophus ferrumequinum. The sequence goes on from NC_046300.1 coordinate 21,860,813, forward strand.
TAGGTATAGAAAACATAGATTGGTGCTAATGAAATAGAAATGAAGGGAGTACTCAAGATACAGTGGGATGAAGAATTAAATTGGTTCATATCTTGTGATTTCCTAAGTAACCCAACATTCTTGGTGGTAGGAATAGTACTGAACACATTCGCATCTGTCCCTTTTCTCCTTTCTCCTGCTTCATATAATGCCCTGGCATGTGAGTCAGCAAAGTTCTCGTTTATGCCAAGATCCTCAGATCAGTCATCCTTAACAAGAGAAAGCAAAGCCTTCTGATAACTCCAGATATGTCTGAAGTGATGTCTTTAGCCAGATCGCTCTTCAGTTCTTCTCTATAGACTCTGTTAATTTCTCTGTTAGTTCTTGATGCCAAAATTTCATTCAGAGTGTCTTCATCAGTCCAAGGGCCTTCATGGCAGCACAGAGTTCTTCAGCATCTAACTGGGCTGGAGTTTTTAGTTAAGTCAAAACAACTTCCTCCATGTGACCTGTAAGGGCTTTCTTCAGAGCTTCATCCAGCAGCTTTACTTTTTCCTGGAGTTATGCTGCTTTGATCTGTTGATGCTGTGCATTGTTTCTCTTAGTTATTGCTTTATGCAAGGCAGCAACATCCAAGGATGGATTGAAGCTAGGATAGGAGCTGAACGGGACCACCTTTGCATACTTTTACAGTTGTAATGTATCCTGCTCTTCTTGTTCAATAAACCATTTTTAAAGAAGTTGCTTTTTTCCACCTTCTTCCCAAGAACTAAAGAGAGATTCTTTCCTGATCATGTCACACTCTGTATTTTCTTGAAGGATCCCCTGATTCCTGGGTTGGTAACAGATCTTAGTAGGATGAGGGCAAAAGCATGGAGACTGTTTCAGAGACTATGGCAATTACCCAGGTGAGAGATCACACTGGCCTGGATCAGGTGGTAGTGATAAAGGTAGTGAGAAATAAATATATTCTGCATATATTTAAAAAGGAGAGAAAACAGGATTTGCTGAAAATTTGGGTTTGGGTTATGAAAGAGAGAAATCAAAGATCATCGTTAAAATGGATTCAATCATTGATTCGGTTTAAAGAATATTTACTGGGCAGTGTGCTCTGCACAATTATATGCTGGCCACTGGGCAAAGCCTTGGGGGTCCATTGATTAACTAAACATATGGTACCTGCCTTCATGGAAGTTACATTCTTGTGATATAAGCACAACATACCTAACTGTCTGGGTTGCTATGACACTATAAAGTAAATAATGCAGAGCCTGGCACAGAGTAGAGTTCAATACATGGTGGGTGTTACTATTATACAGACTGCTTTGCAAAGCAATAATGTATTTAGGTATAGAAAACATAGATTGGTGCTAATGAAATAGAAATGAAGGGAGTACTCAAGATAAAGTGGGATGAAGAATTAAATTGGTTCATATCTTGTGATTTCCTAAGTAACCCAACATTCTTGGTATTTAACTTTCATTTCAATATGGTACATGGTTCAGTAGACTTGTACCAAGAAATTCAGGAAGTCAAAACCATGGGACCTGGGCCCAACTCTGGGAAAGGCTTTGGGTGCCTTTGGGATTAGAATGGCACCACTTTTTGGTGACTTGCTTGCCGGGGCTAGACCTCAACCAGGAAGATTTGGCACTCTCTAGAGACATTTTTCATTGTCATAAATGGGGAGCACGGGGGAGGAATGTGCTACTGGCATCTAGTGGGTAGAAGCCGGGATGCTGCTAAATGTCCTATAATATACAGGACCCTCTGCCACCAACAAAGAATTATCCAGTCCAAAATGTCAACAGTGCCCCCAATTGAGAAACCATGAGATGAAGAAAAGAAAGGTAAAGTTAACATTTAAAAACTATAGCCATGTGGTCATACACAAAATCAGTGATTTGAGAGGAAAAGTGTCCACATTAATAAATATGATGGACTCTGGAAGACTGTCATCATGTCAGTAATAAAAGAGGATAGATACTCTGAAGAACAAGTGTGTACTGCTTTAGCTTTATTTCCTGAAATGGCCCTCTTTGGAAGCAATTACCCGTTCTCCCTGTTGTCTTCACCAAAGGATGTAGGAGTACCTTTTCTTCTCTTTAAAGGTCCTGTTTGCCGAGACTGAGAGGCAGCACATTCTAGGAGCAGGGAAAGTCTGTTTGAAGATGTTTTTTATTCTGGGACGATTAATGGGGCAGACAACGCAAAAGAAAAGAGACAAATTGTTCTTTAGTTCCAAATAAATGCTTGTTTTCTGACACTGCCTGAATTTAAATGGTCCTCAGGTTGACTGTGAAATTAACATCTCTTTGAGGTTAATTGTGGGGGTGGGGTGCCATTCACACCACTTCCAGAGCTATTGTCTGTCTGGAATGCAGAGGGAGCACAGCACCACCCGTGGTGTACTCGCTTAACCAACACTTGCTTCTGTGTCTCTTAAGCCTTCATCCAAATATCTAACCCAGAGAATCAGGCATGGTTCACATTGCTGACCCATTTCCCACACTGGTCTCTCATCCAGGAAGCAAGTAAGGCAAGTCCACTGACCTTGAGTCAGAGCATTTCACCTCTTTGCCTCTCATTTTCTCCTCTTTAAAATGGGGGAATTGAACGAGCTCCTAAGATCCTTTCAACAGGACTCTGCCTCAACCAACAACTCACTTCTGACCCTGGAGGTATTCCTGGGTCTGCCTGGGTCAGGAATTCCTGGGTCATTACTGAGTACGTGGGTTTTGTGGGAAAGATGCATAATTCATAAATACAGAACCGTCAACTGTAAACCTGGCCTCTTTAGTTACTACCTGGGAGATCATAGGAAAATCTTTAAAATTCTTTATGGTCATCTGATTATATTTTTCAGTTTCTTTCTATCTCTAAAATTCTGTGATTTTATGGATCCTAGATTCAGTAACTCAAAGCTGGAAGGAATCTTGAACTCTATTTTGTGGTGCAGTTACTCTGAAGTTACATCATGCAAGGATAGTAAACAAATGGTCTTTTGATAATTTTTGTACAGATCCTCTTTTTCTTTCTCTGGAGAGTGAAAACTCTTTTTGATCATGCTTACGTATGATTAGGACTCTTTCCATAAATACTGAACTGGTTTTAAGTGCCATCGTCAATGGGTACTTTTGCCAGGTTTTCCATATCCCATAAACCAGACAGCATTTTATTATTTTTAATAGCAATGGTTAGTTTGCTATACTAGTAATTTTAGATTTATTTAAATTTGAGTATCTTCAGCTGTTAAGGAACCCATCCCATGCAACCATCTTCGCTTTATGTGCAATGTAAGTTGGACATTTTGAAGCTGATAAGAAGCTCATAATAAATAAAGCTTTTTGCATTGACCATGTAGTTTTTCCCCCCTTACAGTGAAGGTTGAAAGAAGAGATGTTGAAGCTGCAAAGAGAATTTTATTCTACAGGAGATTTTGATCTCCTCCAAACTAAATTAAAATTGAAGAGTCATTAAATACCTTTCTTACATTTATTATCAAGGAAGGCTATCAAATCCACCTCACAGGTCTTCACTGGAAGCATAAATTCTCCATAGACAGTATATAGCAGGAATAATAGCAGAAGTCTTTTAAAAACAAAAAGAAAACTGGATTATTCACTGCAGATCTCTAGGTATTTGTGTTTTTAAGTTGGAGGAAAAGGGTAAAGAAAATGCAACAAAAAAATTTCAAAATTGTTCCCAGATAATGTGTTATATTAAACTTATTCCCCCATCTCGTCTTACTCCTCAATTCTCTTACTCATCTCCCAATGTTTATTCTTAACGCAAAGTAAATAAAATCCAAAATGACCCAAGTAAACAAAATCCAGGCACATTTCTTTGTAATTATTTTTGTTGCAAAAATAATATATGTTCGTTGTATAAAAATTAGAAAGATAGATGACAGAAGAAAAAAGAATCCACCCATAATTCCACATCCAAGAGATAACCACTGTTAATGCCTTGGTTATAATCCTTCCAGATATGTTTCCATAAATGTATTTTTAAAACAAGTTATACTCTTTAAACTATATTTCACCTCACTTTTTTTCTTTTAACAGCATGTTATGTGTACTTTCTGGGACGCATTTTGTTTTCATAGAAACCCACTCTGATTTACTTATGCAAATCAGGTTACTTCTATTGTAAAATCCTGATGATGTTCCTTACTTTCTTCTGTTATACACTTAGCTGCAGTTAATACCTTGTCACTTCATTTCTGTGCACATCTTTAATTACTTTCTTACAGTAAATTCCTAGATGTGGCATTATTGGGACAAATGGGGATGCCTACTCGGGCCCTTGACACATACTGCTATGTCTTTAAAATTCACACTGATGTTGTTTCATTTCTCCAACTCTAGACACATGAGTCTGAAGGGGCCTTTTGTGGCCTTCCAAGCACAGAAAGTCTTTGGAAATAAGTGATGATTTAGGTAGTGTAGGTGGTTCAGTTGACCCGTAGCCCACAAACAATCACAAAAGTTTCAAAGGTGACAGAGAGTGACTTTATCACTGTCGTATTATGATTTCTGATAAAGAAGTGGGTGAAAGGCAAAGCAGAAAGGGGTTTCCTTTGAGCAAGAAAAAAAAAATCTTCACACAGTAACAAATCCAGATTTCACCCACAACACTAAAAGCACCACTAAATACAAGCTTAATGAAATTAAAGAAACAATAAAAATTGAAAATGTACATACACTACAACCTGTAAAATCCATTCCTAAATTCAGAGTATTAAATTAAATTCTAAATATTAGAGAATCATTGTTTATAATAATATAAAGCTGAAAAAATGAATTGGAATCAACCTAAATGTCCATCAGTAGGGGAATGGATAAATTAATTATGGTATATTCACACAATGGAATATTATATAGGAGATAAAGTAAATACCTCTATATAAATCATGGGTCAATTAAAAATATAATTGTAAGTGAAAAGGTAGATGCAAAATGATATATGTAGAACAATAGCACAGAGAACAATACTACATATTAAGAAAATAAATAAATGCATGCATATATGTAATCACAAGTTGAAAGACATACACCAAAATTATAACAGTTTTTGCCTCTGGGGAGTGAAGAAGAAATGAGACTGGCAAGGGTGAAGATGAGGGGTAGGGGAGAAGAAATTTCTTTTGATTTATCTGTAATGTTATATTATTTTAATAGTAAAAAAAATGCTGCTGTATCACACCTCAGAGGTCATTGATGATAAAACTCACTATTATTTTATGTATCACCCAGGAAGAAAGTTGCCACAATATGCCATTAATTTTTAAAGGCCCCCAGTTTCAGAGATGATAATATGTGGGGGGAAATGTGTGACATTCTCTCTACATAAGGCAAAAATGCTAAAGGTTAAGATCTGCTCATTTCCCAAGTGGTTGAGGTACACAGTTATTGGTTATTTAAATCTGTGAACTTTTAAAAACTTTTCAAAGGGGGAAAAATACATCAGTTATAGGAATTCCTCCATAATACGTAGCATTGTAAACATATAGTGCTCATGGCAGCAACACACTGCTCTAAAGCTTAGCTACTTTTTATGTGTGCTCCCCTGATGAATTAGAATGCGGTGAAAGTGGGAGACACATCCTTAAAGGTTTGTAACCAGAGAAGCATCTGGCTCAGGACTGACATACTTAACACTTACTCAAGAAATACTTGTTCGCTGAATTGAAGTTCTCCCAGTTTAAAAGAACAATCTCAAAAAATGAAACCTCTGTCTGTTCACTAACCCATGTGCTAGGAGTTTGATGCAGCTGACTTAGGAATCCAGCTTCACAGCTCTGCACATCTGTGCAGAAAACTGTGAATGTCCATTATAAGGTTGTTTCCTGAGAGAAGAGGCAAACTTAAAACAAGTGTACTCACCCTACCATTCGTAACCAGCATACGGAAGCCAGGCTAGCTCTTTGGTTCAATATGAATTCATCGTAGTAGGTCATAGTCTGGGAACTAACTTGCCTCTAATCCTTTATTTCTCCCCTTAATTTAAAGAAAGCCTTTCTCTAGAAAATGTTCAGAAGACAAGAGGAAAAAAGATCTAGAGATAGCATTGCCAGACCAACTATGAACTCCCATTTGAATTTGAATTTCAGATAAACAATGAATAATATTTTAGAGTGCTTGTCCCATGGAATTTCAGAAAAATAACAAATAACCTTTTGCTATAAATATGTGCAAATATTACATGAGATGTATTTATACGAAACATTATTCATTGTTTATCTGAAATTCAAATTTAACTGTGTTTTATTTTCTGAACATGGCAAACCTACCTGGAGAACAAATCTGATGAAAAGAAAAGGAAAAAAATAGGACTAGAAGCTAAATGGGGGAACAGAAAATAGAGAATTGGTTAGAAGTGGCTACTAGAAAAAGAAAGAAAAAAAAACTCAGGAGCTACCCAGATGGGGCATATATTTAATTTGTAAGCCATGTACATTTTTTCTATTTTCTATTTGCATAGGAAGTTCCATTCCAAATTATGTACATTTTAGGACCACTGAGCAATGACTGTGGTCTCAGCCGCCTCAGCCATCAGTTTGTCCCTATCTAATCAATGTGTCCCCATGGGCCTGCTTCCAAGAGACCTGGATGGATCTGGCAGTTTGGCTCAGGGGTCACTCTCTCAAACCTGAGCTCTGCTGCGACCTTCTTTTTCACTGATAAGTTATAGGGTCTTGGAGTCTTGTTTGTTAACTTCGGGTTGAATACCATACGCATGTGAACTAGAGCTCTTTGTGCCAGGGAGAGGAGATGGCAAATGTCGCCCAACCTGGTTAGCCAGCCTTTCCTTTGACAACTTGGAGAACCTGAAGTGCTTGCTTGCCCCAGGTAAGAATCATTTTCTGTTGCAACCTCACAACCTTATCAACTTCTAGAGCACAGGCCGACCCTGAGTGCTGAAAAACATTAAAAAAAAAAATACCCCTTCCTGTTCCTTTCTAAGTTATAAAAATAGAAGGAAGTGGGGTGTGGGGAGGCAGAAAGAGAGGTGTCAAGCAGACATTCCCTGGGTCTGAAGGAAGCAGCAGACTCCACCGTGTCTCACACCTTCTCCGGGTTTGTGTAGAGAATTGCTGCTTGCTTACCCTGCTGCCCTCACGTCCTTGGTCTAGAGAGGTTAATATCTTCTCTCTCCCCTTTGGTTTTACTTGCAATATTTGTGGAGGTGAGAATTTAGTTATTGGGTGTTTTTCACCTTATGTTTTGATCTCAAGGGGTTTAAAATTACTTTCACTTCTGCGAACACTGTAGCCCTGCTGGGAAAAAGTGCAAACCCTCACTGTGGGCCCCTGGTAAAGGAGGCCCCAGGAGAAGGTGTTTCCATTGTGTTTCTCATTTGCAGAGCTGCCTGAGGCAGAGCTGCCCATGAAGTGGCCGACTCTGACCAGTGGCTTTCTGATTGACCGCATTGAACTTCCTGCTCACAGTGGTGCTGTGAACGAGGCAGTATTATTCCCATGTTACAGAGCAGGAGACTGAGGCAGAAAAAAAGACAGGGTCATCTGGTCATCTACATTTAAAAGACACTCAAGTCTCTGGAAAGGTAACGAGATGGAGGAAATACTATTTTCCAAAAGTGCTTTCAGAGAAAGACTTGCAGTGGCTGAGAGGGTTGCTTTGATAAGCTGCTGAAGGAAGGAAGGAGGAAGGGAAAGGAGTGATAGAGGACAGGGCTTCTCTTGTGCTGAGTGGGCTTTGTAAGTCTGGGATTGAACCAGAATCGTTCTGCCCAAGAATACCCCTTCATTTCTGTCCTCCTGCCGTACCTCTGCTCCACCTCTGCTCTAAATAGCATATATCAACAAGAAGAGTCAGAATGAAAATTTATGTCTCTTCTCATTGACAGAAGTCTCTTGTCGAAGGATCTCTCCTTTCTTAATAGTGATCAAATTTTGGAAGCTGGCAAACAGAAAGACAAGTATTGTCTGACTTAAACATAAGAAAGCTGGATTCTTAAATATGAGCACCGTATTTGGTGAGGACCATCTGACATCTGGGGAACATCACAATATGAAAGTCAAAAGTCTAAGCAAGGAGATGACAACTTAAAAAAAAAAACAAAAAAAACTATGATTGATATTCTCTGAGAGAAAACATAACGTGTTCATGAAATAAAAATAGGGTTCTGTTTAAAAAAAAAGAAGATGCAGATAACAAGAGTGAGCTTGGAAAAAAATAAAAATCTGAAAGCAAAAATGAACATCTCAGTAGAAGAGCTAGAAGATAATTTTAAGGAAATTTTTCAAAAAGTAGAGCAAAAAGACCAAGAGATGGAAAAAAAGAGAGAAAAGATTTGCAAATCAAAGGGTATGCAGAAGGCTAAACATCCAAATAAAAGAAATTCTGGAAAGACAGAACAGAGAAAATATCAATGAAATAGCTAAGAAAACTTTTCCAGAATTTAAAACAAAAAAGTCTCTTTGAGGTTCACCAAAATAAATTACCAAATAAATACATTTTCACCAACGCTATGGAATTTCAGAACACTGGGGTCAAAGAGAAAACCAAAAACACTTTCAGGAAACAAAAGTTTACTTATAAAGACTCAAGATTCAGAATGCCTTCAGATTTCTCAATAGAACAGTTAAAACTAAAAGACAATGGAGGGATTCTGATGGAAACAATTTTCCATTTAGAATATAATGACCATGACAAACAATTAATTTTCCATATTGATTAGAGACATTTTTAGATATACAATTTCTTAAAATTTTTATAGCCCATGTACTTCTTTCTCAGGAAGTAATTACAGGAGATGCCATCAAAACTAGGGATTAAACCAAGAGGACAGACACAGTGTACCCAACTCCCAGGAGATGGCCAGGCCCAAATCCTAGACCATTATCTCAGATTTAGGGCACCTTTTATTTTATTTTGATTGTTTATCAAATTGTCATGCACATAATTTAACAACAATCAACAAGATTTCTTATGATAGTTACCAACCCCCTAGGCCATCTTCTTTTTCCCACTACTTCCCACTTCCAGAGGCAAATAAATTCATCTGTTTTGGGTATCTTTCATGGCATTTCCCTTCAGATCATTAAATAACATTCTAATAGTCCTATTTCTTGAGTTATCCTCTTCAGTCATTTCCTATATATTCTCTATTCTGGAAGTTAAAAATGTACTCCACTTTCATCATCACCACCCCAACAACCACATACCCCACACTTTTTTGGATGGGTCTGCTTATTCTGAAAGTTGTTTCTTGACTTGATTTCCACACTGTGCTAAAGCTTTGGTTGTGTGAGTGTTTGTGTGTGTGACCTGATAATTGAATCTATAGATTTGAAATAAAGAAAAGACAAGGAATAAGTGAAAATAAAAATTTCCATAATCGAGACAATTACACAAATGTATGAATACAATTTTCAACAGAGACATAACAGAGACTATGCAGGATATAGAGCAAAACAGAGAAAGTGATAATAAGTAGATTTTATCAGGGCAACACATGTGTGAAATAAAAGTAAATTCAAGATAAAAGAAAACATTCAGCCTTCTTACTTTAGATACAAATTGTCAATTAGCCTGGACTCCTTACACTGAACGGTTGGGGGATCCAAACAGGAAGTATCAGCCTCAGAAATCCGAAAAGCCCCTGATGCAAACTTTTACTCTTTAATCTATAGATTAAAGAGCCTGGCCCAATGCCAGTCTGTCCTGGGGACGGACCCTCTTCTTTTGTAGAACTGCTCTTTTCTCCAGGCTAACTGTAGGATTCTCATAGAAACTATTTGTCCTAAACATCTTATTTTCCAGCCATGTCGATGGATCCACAGATGAACATGACCCAAGGCCAGGCAAATTTGAATCTTTCCCTGGGATGTTTCAAGACTCTTACAAGGGGCAGAAGTGCCACATGCCACCTAAAAATCAGACCTTCTAAAATATATAAGAAAAGGAAAACAGATGTTGAGGGACAAGTAGAAGCCTCGGCCATAACTGCCCACTAAGACAGTGCAACAGGATATTGTAACTGGAACTTTCCCTGCCTCTTGTTTGACTGAGGCACTTTCAAGGAATAACTCTGCGACTTTTCACGGCTATGCTATTTGTTGCTGTTGGTTATTACGCACACAAATTGTTACTTCACACGTGAGGAAACTGAATAAATGATGGAGTTAAAGAACAGGCAAAAACAGGATTTTAGAGAGAAGAGGGGGAAGGAAAACCTGTAGAAGTATAGAAACAGGGAATCTTGTTTGCAAGTTTGGGTAAACTTATTAGCTGACAGTTAGCTAAGAGGTTAGAATGGGCATTTTGCGCTAGAATATGTCCACTAGAGGTTTTGAAGGGAACGGTTTTATTTATGGATTCTTCAGAAAACATTGAGAGTTTAACTGTGGAGCACAAACAGCAGATATCTCTGGGTAAGGTCTGCCTATCCTTCCCAAATGCCTCAGCATTAGGTAGGGGAGGTCTGCACCCTTTTTTGCTTTAGAATTTCTCAGCACTAATAGGATGGATTTCAGCTATGCAGCTTTACAAAGGAAATGGATTTGAAAACTTATTCCATAACATATGAATCCCTTAGGTGGTTCAAGGATGTAAGAAGAGAAAAGAGAAAGAAGTTGGAAGGATTTGGGGAAGTGGCTGCCACAGAAGAAAGCTCTGCTGTGAGCTCTGTGCGGCCCTCCCCACCAGGGGTGTGGGGAGGGGGTGGAAGGAGACAAGCAGTAATGCTGTCTTCACCTCAAGACCAGCGAGGAGGCTTCCTTGGAATGGTGTGAGTGCAACACTGGTTAAGAGTTTTGTGTAGACAAAGTTGGTGTCATTTTCAGTGCCCTTCTCCACTGTCCTGTTTTGGGCAAGTGTTGGAGGAAGGTTGCTCCTGTGTAATCACAAAAGCATGATGGAGTCTTCCAAAGAACCCCTTGGAGAGCCTTAAATTAGGTGATGGAGGAGATAGAGAGGACTAGAGCTTGACTTGAAAGGTTGAAAGCAGCCCGTGGACGGGGGTTTGACTCCCTTTCAGAAAATCTAGGGTGAGAAGGGCTGATCTAACATTTTGGTGGCTGCTCTCAGGAGTGGCTGCTGGGTTGAGATGGGTCTGCATTCTATTGCAGCAAGGGATGTGGGCTGCAGGGAGGAGACAGTCTTCATGAAGTCACCTTGGGCTTTCGGAAAGACCTCCTTAGAAGCCAAAGAGAACTCAGCAGCAAAAGGCTGGAGATGTGTGTCACTAGTGCCCAGAGCCTGGAAACACAGAAGGCAGGTTGCTTCCCTCGTATGCTCAAAACCCTGCAAGGAAAAGCCAAATTGTTACAATATTGTAGGAAGGTCATTCTGTCCTTGCTTTTCCAGGAAACAGCCAGGTGAAATTCAGCTCAGGCCCTCCCTCTGGAATATTTCTCACCCAGGTATCTGTCTGCAAATTGTGCTCCTTTATCCCTTTAAATATCGTCTTAAGTTGGGTTCCTTAGAAGCACAGCCTGCAACAAGGGGTTTTGTGCAGTTACTGATTAAGGGAGTGCTCTCAGGAGAAACATATACGAAGCAAGTGAAGGAGAATGAGACAGGGGAACTACCTAAAAGCAAAGATGGGATTTCAGCAGAGGTCTAGCTTTCTCTGCCTGATGCTACGGGGACCCCTGGAATATGAATGGCACTACAGAATTGTTCCACCTTGATGCAAGGGGCCACGTTACATACCGCTCTCTCCGTCAGTCACTGGATGCAGGTGCATAACCTTCCAGTCATCTCCTAGCAAATATGGCTCCTCTTAGCTGATGACAAGTCTAAGGAGAAGGATTCAGCTGGGCCTTCAGAGGTGCCCTATGGAGACCTTCCCCCTTCCGTAACATTCACCTTTCTCTTTTCACTTCTCACTGTCTTTAATGTTTAGCCATCCCTGTCACTCACATCCTTCCATCTTTGTACTCTACTGTTAGGTCCTAAACCACTCAGATTTGGGTGTCCACTTGAGTCAATAGCGTCTTCCATCCACCCAGTTTCTATTGGCCTACAGCAGGTAGGGGTGATCTCTGATCATAGTGGCTGAGCCATTAGCAAGGTGATGGGGGCGGGGCGGGGAAACGGTAAGGAGCAAGAAGGAAGGCAGATCTTTCCTTGTGGCTTACTGAGAAACAATATCCCTGAAACTAAATCTCACTATGAGAATTATCCTTCTGATGGTACTTGTAAGTATACATTTGCTTTTGGGTGCATAGCATCTATTTGCTCTTCCAAACAGCAACCCCACGAACCTTTGCTGTAACTACCTCTTGCCAGTTGGATACTCCTTGGAGGTTCTATTTTCATACCCTCTTCTACCCAATCAGAAACATCTGATTGGCCCATCTCAAGCCAAAGGGCAGGCACATGGCTTGAGATGGGCCCGTCAGATATTTCCACCTGAAATGTGCATCTTGAGCAGGGAGACAGAGAGACTGAGGATGTTACAGTTGCAATCAGCCCAGCAGAAAAGTCCTATCTAGATTGTTTCCAGTGAAAGAACATCTCAGTGGTTCCTGCTCCCACGTCCACAGCCATCTTATCCCGGTGCCTCCCCCAACCCAGTTCTCCAACCTCCGTCTTGTTGCTTCTCTGAACTCCCAATAATCGCCTCACAGTTTCCTCTTTTGTTCTTGTTTTATTTTGCTTGTGAGTTGGTTGATTGAGGGTTTTTCATTTGTTCATTGTTGGCTGTTGTGTTTTTGTGTTTGTTCTTGTTTTATTTTGTTTTTGCCTAAATTAGCCAAAGTACATTTCGCCAGTTGTAAGCAAAGAACACCCTCTTAATCAAGCCTCCATTTAATGTCATGAGAAATCCACATTCCTTCTATGCCCTCCATTTCTTATCAACCAACACCTAGGTCTTAATAGGCTAAAGAAAAAACAAATCTATCCCTGCACATTATCCTTCACCCACTTCCTGTCCTTATGTATAATGGGTATCTTAGGTATCTTAGATACCCACTTCCTGTCCTTAGATATCTTTCAAAGTTCTCTTACATTAGTTGATGATGAAGGGGAGTTATGACCAACCTCTTCCTAATTGCTGTGGGCAACAATTAGGGGAAAGCAAAAACAAGTTAGTCTTGCATTCATATAAAGGCCACCATGTACCAGAAATGAGGTTCAGGGTGTTATCTCTTTCCACCTTTCATGTCATCTTACAGTAAATTTCCATGACTATAAGGAATCTGTGCGCTTTAACTTGGTACCGCAAGCAACCTCTACTGACTGGTTTGGTGTACCTGGGTTCTAGCCCTGGTACCAGGCCACTGTCATGTGACCTTGAGAAAATCACTTCACTTTTCAGACTTCAGTTTCTTTATAAAATGAAAGACATGGAGAACATGATGCCCAAATATAGCATTTAATGTCCACAGGAAATATAGGTCATGTAATCCGGTATCAGAATCACCCCAGAACCTGTGATTCCAGATGGGGCCAAGGGTGGGGGACTGACTGGTCCTCTTCAGTCTATCTGCTTCTGTCCATCTCTGCTACCACATGACTGTCTAATATTGCTAGGACGACTGCAATATCTTCTGCAGTGTCGGCTTGGCCTTGTCCAAAGTCTTCTCTGCACAGCAATCAAAGATCTTTTTAGAAGATGAGTCTGAATATGTCAGTCCCATTCCTTTTAGGATAAAGAAGAAAACCTTTAATCTGATCTGACCCCTCCCATTTCTTCAGTCTCAACTGCCACCACTTTTGTTCTTGTCCTATAAATTCTAGACTCACAGCCAGCTTTCAATTTCTCCAAATCCTGAAGATTTGCCTTGTTCCAGGATCTTTCCACAAGCTTTTTCCTGTGCCTCTAACACTACCCCCACCTTTCCTAGCTGCTTCACTCATCCTGCAGATCTTGGCTCAAATGTTCCATCTTCAGAGACTCTTTTCCTAGCCTCTCAGACGAGCCAGGTAGCCCTGTCAAATGATCCCTGTACTTCCCGATAGGGCCCTTATCACAATGATTATATTATACATTCATCATTTATAAGTTATATGTTTACTTCCAAGGTGTTATGTCCCCCACTGTTTTGCTCATCACGACAGCCACCACAGCTCGCACAGCCCCTAGTTCATGGTGGATACACCATAAAAGCATTGCATAAATGAGTAAAGGTGTGTAACTGGAGTGTGTCCAAGCATCCCTTCTCTTTCCTCCTCTGGGTAGGATCCATATCACCAGCCACGTGAAATCCACCTACTTTGATCAACTTCTTCCTTATCTTTACAAAACTCACCATCAATAATGTATAAAGTAGTGTACCTCTATTGGCCTTTTATTTAATAATGAAAAATGCCTAAGGTTAGCTTGCGTCCAAGGAATAGAACTGTTTTACCAGAATTTCAGTGGTTCACAGCCCAGCCCCTCACTGTGACATCCTGCTTTATTCTGGTCCCGTCAGATCCCCTGTCTTCCCCCATTAGAGGGTCTCTCCTTATCTGCTAGACCCATCATAAGAAAGTTACTCATGCTGTCCCCCCCACATTCTATCCTATCCGACAGCACTAATGTGGAATTCCAGAAACACTGAAGCCACCTATCTGTACAGCTTGAGTGCTTCCTTCCCCAAAGCTCCTGCCAGCTCAGTACAAACAGTGAGACGGCTTTCTTCCTTTTTCTGGATGGATTTGATTCGAATCACAGAATCGCACACTATTTGAACCAGAGGTCTCCTGTAAGTCCATTCCATGTAGCAACAATCTCCTCGAATGCCCTGCAGGAATCAGCTGTAGTCAGAGGTATCAAAAGAAACCAGCCCTGGGTTCAATACATGGCGAGATAACAAATATGATGATTGCTTTGTGAAGCTTAATGGAATCCTAAGTCTTCTCATTGGGCAAGTGACACCTGTCTATGCCTCAGACTCGTCATCCATAAAATGAGAACACTGATGCCTACCTCGTGTAGTGAGACACAAAGCAGAGCCCCTGGAGCAAGAGGGCAGGTCAAGATGTAGTAGCTTAAAAACTGTAGCGTTCTCATGTTTTCTGGCTCTGAGGATACGAAATCTCAAGATCAAGAAGGAATCTTTTGCCTTCAGTCTCCCATGTCTCTACAACAATATGCCCACCTGCTATGAAAGAAAGAAGTTTTAGTTTAGGCTTTATTGTTTGTTGAGTGGTTATCTCTACACACCTTGCTTTACCAGTTTGTGCATGGATTGGCTTCTTCATCTGACTTTTTCTTTCCTAAGACGTGTATAATACTGATGAGTAAGATGTTTTTAAAAAGCAAAATTTCTCCCATTATTTCATCTAATTGCTATTAGGGTAATTTTTCTAGATAAGTTCTTCTGCCATCCCTTTATTTTTTCTTAGTTTAAAAGGCTACACTTATCTCAGTCTCATTTATTCATTTAGAACAGTGGTTCTCAAGTTGGGTGATTTTGCCCATTGGGGGCATTCGGCAATATCTATAGACTGTTTTATTGTCACAGCTGAGTAAGGGGGTACTACTGGCCTCTGATGGGTAGAGATCAGTATGTTTCTAAATATTCTATCATGCACAGAAAAGCCCCCACAGCAAAGAATTATCTGGTGCCACATGTCAATAATGCTAAGGTTGAGAAACCCTGATTTAGAGTGGAGCAGTTCAGCTTCATTCTAAATCTGCTCAGCTTGTCAGAATCAGAAGAAACTTGGCTTGAATTTGGTAGCTCAGCAGCTTCAGTTCTAAGACAGGCACCTCCCATTAAACTTCTTTGTTTCCCTCCCTCCTCTCCAGTTCTGACAAACAGCTGCTTCAAAATAGTAACATGCAAAGTCTATCTTAAACACATGGAGTCAAGAAATTCAGAGTTAAGGTTTAAAAATTCTAGGCTGGCACTCTGCTGTTAAAAAAAGACAAAGCCTGAAGGTGCCAGGGTGTGAGTTGGAGACAAAGTGTCAAGCCAAGCTTTCAACTCCAACCCTGCTACTTTTGGCTTTTGTGGGCTTGGGTCAGACTCTCTGCTCTCCTGGGGTGGTTCTGTGGTTTCCTTCTGATTTCTATAGAACTTAAAGAAACAAACACTGACAATATTGAGAGCAGGCTTCCAGAGATAGAGGCATGTGCTATTTAAAGTTTGGAATCTAAATTTGTAAATAGTATTTCTTTGATAAAATCACTAAGATGTGATACTTTCTAGATTCTTCACACTTAAAACACACTATTGTTCATGCCCTTTGTCTATTCGATAAATCAATTACCCCTTAATTTTGTGAGATGCAAAAGCTGAGATGGCATAGCCAAAAAGCATGGTACTGAGAGACAGAACAAAAGTGGATTTCAGCCCCACCTCTACTGTTTACACTTGGAACACATTATATAACTTCTCTGAGTCTCACCTTCGCCTTTTATAAAACGGGGGAAATAATCTCTGCTTCACAGATAGACATTACATATAAAGTACCAATCAGAGTTCTAGAATCACTTAATAAGCATTAACGCCTAACCAAAATGCAAGGTCTGTCTCTGCAGTTATGGAGTCATATTATGCACATATGAGAAGGTAAACTAAAAAAACTTGAGATCATGAATGGCATGAAAGCCTGCCTTGCGATTCAAGAGGATTACAGAAAGATTACCCATAGTTATTTAGCCCAGTGCCAATACCTATTAGCTATGTGTATATTTATCTGAAGACAGAAAGAAGGACCAGGATACCAAAGGTAGAAAAGCCATGGGTATATTCAGAAACCATCAAGTTGTCTTAATTAGCTGGACTATAGCATATTCACTAGACTAGAAAAGTAGTTGGTCTGTACTAGTCAGATATCACCATACCATAATTATGAAATGTATAGTAAACTACTCCAAAATTCACTGTACAATCAGCAATCATTTATGCTCACGCTCATGGGTGTACAGGTCAGCTCAGGTTCGGCTGATCTAGACTGGGCTTGGTTGGATAGCCCTGATTCTGCTGTGTCAAGTGGCTTGGATCCAGGCTATGGGTTGAGCTCAAATCTTCATGAGTATTCACTCTGGGGCAAAGGCTAAATGGTCAGCAGGAATCCAGGATATGTTCTTCTAATGGCAGATCCAGAGCAAAAGAGCCAAGCCAACCCACAAATATATGTAAGACTTTTGCTCTTGCAACATCTACTCACATTCCATCGCCAAAGCAAGTCACATGAAATACGAAAGTATACTCCACCTGCAGTGGGAGGGCATAACAAAGTTACAAGGCAAATGTATGAAGGTATAAGCCTATTACACAGGAATGAAGAATTGAGACCAATACTTGAATCCATCACAAGGTCCATGAGGGCAGATTTTAAATGTGGAAGTAATGAGCTGTTAAAAGAAAAAAAATTGGCTGCAATAGGAAATCTTTGTAAGGAGTGCTGTGTTCAGAGCTGTAGCTGGCAGCAGTGTAAGGAATGGACTGGAGGGAAAAAAAAGAATACCAGAGGCGATTATAAAACACTTCTGTAGCCTAGAAGGAAGGGCATGATGAGTTGCATTTCAGAGGAGACATTGGAAAAGGAGATGAGAAGGATTGGGAACATGGCATTTAAATGATTGAGCTATTGATTGGCTGTTGGGTGGGGATAGTGACAAAAGAAAAGGAGTCATCATCGATAAATTTGTAATTGGAAGGTGTGGGCCTAGAAATCTAGGGGAATGGTAAGACTACTCATAATAATAGCATATATAATTTACTCAGCATATATTGTTTACCGGACATGATGTTAAAAATTGTATAGACATTATTTTATTTAATCTTCACAATAACCCAGTGAGATAATACAGTTTTTTATCTCCATTTTGAAAATGAGGTCAATGAGGTTAAGTAACCCACCCAAAATTACATAGCTAGGGAGTGACAGAATCAGGATTGAGAGTCCAGGGGTCACCTCCAGAATCTGTACTATGTTATCATTCATTTGTTTTTCATTTCCTACCCTGCTATGTAACTGAAATGTTCGTATTTTGTGTCATATTTAATTACATTCCAAGCTATTTCTCTGTGACCAAGAAAGTAGTCTGAATGGCAAGTGGAATTCACTGAAATGTGGCGGATTTTTAGGACTGAAAAATGTAAGGCAATGGGACGGGCAGTCATAACTGATGTTCTGATCAACTGAAATGGTCATGACTGACTTAAGAGTCACATCTACAATTGTTTTGTGGAACAGCCTTTTATTAATCACTCTGGCTAGGTAGTCCTACTTCTTACTCCCCCCTTACCTAACTACCTCCCAAGTAGGAATTAAAAAAAAGAGCGAGAGAAATTCCCAGTAGAAATAAATACCACTGATTTTAAAACATCCCTCCATGTGTTCTCAACACTGAACAGTTATTCTTTGGGCAGGTTCTACATGCCTGGGGGAGCTTCTGGAAACTGGAAAGAGGACTCTAGTTTAATGAGTATGCAAAGAGCTTTCACATCTTATTATCTCCAGATTACTACTATCCTCTCCACATTCTCACTTCACAATTTTGGGGAATGGAGCCTCCATACATTGAAAGGCTCTTTGAGTGTATGGTCAAGTTATCAGCACGACAGTGCTTTCAACTCCACCCATTTCTTCCCCAATTTTTTAGCTCCTCTTTGAATCACATTGCTTTTCCACGTGGAGCAGTAAAAATAGAAAAGTGGAAAAAGTTTTTAAAATATCTCCTTTAATTACTCTACAAAATACTTCTTTTCAATCGAGAGTTTGATCATTATTCCCTTTTAGAAATGCCTCTTTCAGTGATTGAGATCCAAGGAGAGCATTCTGGGTGTCATGCAGGGTGTTAGGCGGGGTCTCTGGTCCCGCTCCTCACATAAGAATGCAGGACATGGTGAGGCCAAAAAGGAACACCCATGGAGCCATAGATAGGGGAGTCATACCACTGTAGTCTTGCTGGTGGCTGGGTTGGAGACAAAGGAAGCAGGATCCACACGATCTGCAACCCGCCATGCTAACTGCAATCCGCACTTGCTAGCTCAGCCACCATTTTCTTGCTAGCTCCATTTGCTTCTAGCGTAGCCACGGCAGTTATATTAGTGGCCAATCGCTCACTGGTTTCAGCTGAAGTCCAACTAGCCACAGCTGATGGCCATCCAATCACAGTTGATGGCCATTTACTACCTGAGCCAGCACCTTTCCATGTGAGGCCGAGAGCCTCTGCACTCCTGGCTCTGTCCCCACACTGGGTTTTGATACTGAAGGTTCTAGGAGAATGCCAATGCTGGATACAATGCAGGAGGTGCTTTCTACCAGGGACTTGAAAAAAATTTTTAAATGGCAGATCTTTCTGACTGCTATAGCAAGGAATAAAAGAAGGCCATTTTTCTTTTTTTTTTTTTTTCAAAAATTTGTAAACTTCTCATTTTTTTGTCTTCTTTGATGAAGGTGTAAGCCCACGGGCTCTCTTGAGGAAGCTTGCAGATATCAAGGGTCAATCTCAGCCAGACAGCACCTGCCAGGTAGCACAGCAGGTAACACTACTGACATCCACACACCTCAATTATTTTCAAAGCAAGTTTTTGTTTTTGTTTTTCTAATACACTGCCAACTTAAAAGGTGTCAATTTTGACAAGCTTCTTGCTCTTTTTAAAAGAAGGCTGAGATTGGGGGTTAGACAAAAAGGGAGATTCACTTGTGGTTTGTAGAGATGATCTCATTTGGGTTCCACAAAAGTCAATGAACTAACCTTTCAATTACAGATGGAAGCAACTTTGGTTCAGGGTTCACCATAAATGACTTAGAAAGAAAACCCAGGACAACATGTGAAGCATGTAAAAGAAGAAAAATGAGTTAAATTTAAAAACATGACAGAATATGTGTAAGTGTGGCCATAACTATAAGGTGCAAAGAGTTTTAAGAAGCAATCTAGGGCCAGACCAGTGGCCCAGGTGGTTGGAGCACAATGCTCCTAATGCCAAGGTTGCCGGTTCGATTCCCACATGGGCCAGTGAGCTGAGCCCTCTACAGCTAAGGTTGTGAACAACAGCTCTCTCTGGAGCTGGGCTGTCATGAGCAGCCGGAGGTCTACTGAGCTACCGTAGCTGCCGTGGGCTGCCATGAGCTGCCATGGGCTGCCACAGGATGCTGTGAACGGCCGACTGACTGCCTCAGCTAGGGAGAGCGCAAGGCTCATAATACCAGCATGGGCCAGGGAACTATGTGTGTCCTACACAACTAGACTGAGAAACAACGGCTTGAACCAGAGCATTGTTGGGAGAAGCGGAAGAAGGAGAGACAAAAAAAAAAAAGTAATCTACTCTAGTGATGAGCAAACAGGGAGTCAGAAGAATTTAGGCAAATAATTTAAATTTCTTGTCCCTCAGTTTCCTTCTCCAGTACAGGACAGGTAGTAATAATTTTCCTGTGAATTTCTTGGTTTTTCTTTTTATATATTATGTTAGTTTCAGATATATAGCAGAGTATTTAGACATTTTTATAATTTAAGAAGTGATCCCCTTGACTAGTCAAGAACCCACCTAGCACTATGCATAGTTATTACCATTATTATTGATTATATTCCCTATGCTTTACTTTACATCCCCATGACTATTTTGTAACTACCATTTTTTAAATTTCTTAATCCCTTCACCTTTTTCACTCTGAGCCCAAATCCCTCCCATCTATCACTCCCATTGATCTAATACCCATCTGACATCATACATAGTTATTACAATATTATTGACTGTAATCCTAATGCTATATCCTACATCTCCATGATTACTTTGTAACAATCAATTTGTGTTTCCTAATCCCTTCCAATTTTTCACCTACTCCCAGCCCCCTTCCCGTTTGGCAATCATTAAAATGTTTCTGTATCGATGAGTTTGTTTCCGTTTTGTTTGTTTATTTTGTTCTTTAGATTTCACATATAAGCAAAATCACATTGCATCTGTCTTTGTCTGTCTGATAAACTCAACTCAGCACAATACCCTTCAGACTAATCTGTGCTGCCATAGATAGCAAGAACCCATTCCCTTCCATGGCTGAGCAATATTCCATTGTATATACGTACCACCTCCTCTTCCGTTGATAGACACCCAGGCTGCCTTCACATCTTGGCCATTGTATGCAATGCTACAATGAACATATGGATGTTTTGGATTTCTTTGGATAAATACCCAGAAGTGGGATTACTGGGTCCTTCTTTGTCTCTTGTTATAACCGTTGTTTTAAAGTCTATTTTGTCTGGTATAAGTATTGCTATCTCAGCTTTTTTTTTCTTTTAATGTGAAGTGAGTCTCTTGTAGGCAGCATATGTAAGGATTTTATTTTCTTATCCATTCAGCCACCCGATGTCTGGGAACATTTAACTCATTTACATTTAAAGTAATTGTTGATATATATGTAGTTATTGCCATTTTATTATTCATATTTTTGATGCTTCTTCTTCTTCTACTTCTCCTCCTCCTCCTCCTCCTCCTCCTCCTTCTCCTCCTTCTTCTTCTTCTCCT
Organism: Rhinolophus ferrumequinum; assembly: GCF_004115265.2. Classification (NCBI taxonomy): domain Eukaryota; kingdom Metazoa; phylum Chordata; class Mammalia; order Chiroptera; family Rhinolophidae; genus Rhinolophus; species Rhinolophus ferrumequinum. Next base: position 21,882,180 of record NC_046300.1, read on the forward strand.
TCTTCTTCTTCAGAAGTCCCTTTAACATTTCTTGTAATACTGGTTTGGAAGTGATAAACTCCTTTAGCTTTTTCTTGTCTGAGAAGCTCTTTATCTGTCCTTCAATTTTAAATGCTAGCCTTGCTGGGTAGAGTACTCCTGGCTGTAGGTCCTTGCTTTTTATTATTGACTTTTGTGCAAATCACTTCCAGCCTGCAAAACTTCTGTTGAGAAATCAGTCTCATAGGAGCTCCCTCATAAGTAATTAATTGCCTTTCTCTTGCTGCTTTTAGGATTCTCTCTTTGTTTTTAACCTTTGCAATTTTAATTATAATGTGTCTTGATATGGGCCTCTTCTCATTCATCTTGTTTGGGAATCTCTGCATTTCCTGGGCTTGTATGAGGTGTGATCAAAAAGTACAGTGAATGTTTAAATTTTTTAAAAAAAGTATTACAGTAAAAGACACATTGCCATTAATTCCCCTCAAAACACTCCCCCTCTCTTTGAACACACTTATCCCATCATTCTTGCCACTTTCTGAAGCAGTTCTGGAAGTCCTCTTTTGTGAGTGTCTTTAATTGTGCTATTGTGGCTGCCTCGATATCCTGAATCAATTCAAAACGTTTACTTTTCATGGTCATTTTGACTTTTTGGAAAAGCCAGAAGTTGCACGGTGCTAGATATGGTGAGTAAGATGGATGAGGACACATTATAATATTTTTACTTGAGAGAAATTGCCATATACCAGAAGCGATGTGTGACATGGAGCATTGTCATGATGGAGAATGATTTATGGCACACTTTAAAACACACCTTCTCTCAACATTTACTCACACTTGATTGACTGCACTGAACAAGTTGAAACATGTCACACAATGTTACTAAGGTTCAACTTGCCACTTCCCGTATTGAAGATCCTGCTCTTTCCGTTGGATGGCACTTAGCAGCAGCATTCACAATATTTTGTGATCACAATGGAAAGACTCCATGTTACACATCACCTCTGGTATGGAAATTTCTGTCAAATAAAAGCATTACAATGTGTCTTCATCAACCTTATTCACTGGATCTGGTACTGTGCAACTTCTGGCTCTTCCCCAAAGTCAAAACGACCATGAAAGATAAACATTTTGAATGGATTCAGGACATTGAGGCAGCTATGACAGAGCAATAAAGACATTCAATGAAAGAGGACTTCCAGAACTGCTTAAGAAAGTGGCAAGAATGATGATCCCATCATTCTTTGATGTTCAAAGTGAAGGGGAGTATTTTGAGGGGGGTTAATGGCAATATGTCTTTTACTGTAAGAAATTTTTTTTTTAATTTAAACATTCACTGTATTGTTTGATCACACCTTGTATCTCTATTTCCTTCATGAGGTTAAGACAGTTTTCAGTCATTATTTCTTTAAATAGGTTATCAGTCCCTTGTTTCCTCTCCTCTTTCTGGTACCCCTGTAATATGAATGGTGTTTCACTTGACCTTATCCCAGAGGTCTCTTAAACTATCCTCTTTTTTTTTTTAATTCTTTTTCCTTTTTGCTGTTCCAGTTGGGTGTTTTCTGCTACCTTGTCTTCCAAATTGCTGATTCAGTCCTCTGCTTCATAAAGTTTGCTGATGATTCCTTCTAGTGCATTCTGCATTTCAGTTATTATATTCTTCACTCCTGACTGGTTCTTTTTTATGGTTTCTGTGTCCTTTTTCATGCTTGCTATATCTTTGTTGAAGTTTTCACTAAGTTCCTTGAGCATCTTACAATCATTGTTTTGAACTCTGCCTCTGGTAGGTTGCTTGCCTCCATTTACTTTAGTTCTTTTTCTGGATTTTTCTCCTGTTCTTTCATGTGGAATGTATGTCTTTGTTTCCTCATTTTGTCTGCCTCTCTGTGTATGTTTCTATGTATTAGGTAGAGCTGGTACATCTCCCAGTCTTGGCTGGGTGGCCTTCTGTTGTAGGTGCCCTGTGGAGACAAATGGTAGAATCTCCCTGGTGACCTGAACCAGGTGCTCCAGGAGTGTCCTTTGTGTGGGTTGTGTGTGCCCTCCTGTTATAGTTGAGCCTTAATTGCTCTTGGCATGTCAGTGGATAGAATTGACCCTCGGGCTGACTGGCAGTGGGGTTTGGCCATGTTCACAGCTTACCCTACAAAGTGGGACTCGCCCAAGTGGGCTCTCGTGTCTGCTGAGACTGCCCTTTGTGTGTGCTTCTTGTGGGGCTAATTGGATAGTGCTCTGCTGTGGTCTGAAGCCAACTTCTAGGTATGTTGGTGTGGGGCCTCTTGGGAGGAGCTTCAGGGCAAGCCCAGGTCAGCCACTGCCTGTGACTGATGGGACTACCTCATAGGAGCTACAAGCTATCCACAGTTGGTCATTAACTGTACTAAACCTGGAGGCACCTGGGAGAAGCCACGCTGCAAACTGAGGGCAGCTGCCACCAGTACCGGGCTATAGTAGCTCCACAGCTGAGATGTCCCTCCTGATTCTCAACCACCACACAGAGGTTTGGGGCCTGTTCTACGTCTCCACACTTCCTACCAGTTTCCATGTGGCTTCTGTCTTTATATCCTTAGTTATAAAACTTCTGTTCAGCCAAACTTCAGATGACCTTCCAGGTTAATTGTTCTATAATTTGGTTGTAATTTTAATGCGTTCATGGGAGGAGGCATGTACAGTATTTATCTACTCTACCATCTTGAATCATTCTCTACCCCTGTTAATTTCTTAAGGTTATTTAAAATTTGAAAGTGTTTTGAAAATTGTGTAATGCATTAATACTAAGTATCATTATTCATAGTATGAAAATTACAGAAATTGGTTTAGCCTAGTGTTGCATTTCAGCTAAATTTATAAAACTTAATGTACACTATTTTTTTGTGAAAAACTATTATAATAAGAAAGAGTTGGTAGAAAGAGTAGTGATCTTAATGTTAGAAGACTTGGTTTAAGTATTAGTCCCTTCAATTTTTAGCTGTGTTACTCTTGGAAATATTTCTGTTTCCTCTGAGGTTCAGTTTGCTTCTGTCAAAATGGAAGTAAGGCATGCTCTGTCAACCTTGTCAAAATGTTGTGAGTGAGAAGTATGTATGCGGAAGTCTTTGAAAAGGATAGTGTTCCACAGAAGTGTAAAACTCTTTATTGTTATTTTTATGTTGAGAATATAAATTATCTGTGAGTTGGATGACAAAATTTTTACTAAAAAGAAAACCAGAAGTGCCAAAATCTCTATACACTCTTCCATCAACTTTTTCCTTACACCGTTACATTTTAACTAACAATAGACATGGATATATTAAGGATATCTTATCATAGAAAATGTTATTCTCAAAAGATAGGGTAACAAATGTTCGCTGGTTCTTTCTTCCCATTCTTCTCCATAGTAGCTCCTGCTAATACATATTGCAAGTCTTATAAAATCTTTTCCTGTGTTACTGCAAACCTAACAGCATTCCCACATGAGCTCAGTTACTATGTAAAATCTGCAGGCTGCCTTTTTCCCAACTACTGTCCTTCTGTTTAGCAACATCACATGCTCCAGGCACTGCTGCCTCTTCTGTTGGGTACCACAGCCCTCACTGGCCACAGTTCTGGACAGCACTGACCCATATGAGCTACTGCGTCTGCTGAGTCTGTTTTCTGCTGCCATTCATATGCTGACCCTCAAGTACCCAACAGTGTAGGATATTCTGTGTCAACTAGGGTAAGAGTGGTAGGATTCAGTACCCCATTTTAGACGTTGTACAGCAAGTACAACTTGGAGAAAATTCCATCCCAGAGAGTTTAAATAACGTGGATCTTTACTAGGTTCACACTATGACACAGTTAAATTAAAGGTACCACACTAAACTCTGGATGATATGGCCCCAGAAAATCAAGATAAGGTAGATCCTTCCCATGCATTGGCTCCAGCAGAGATCCCTACCCTACAATAACCCAAAATGCTGACTCATCAAAAAGGTCAAGACAGCATAAGAGGTATCAGCTTCAAGCTTAAAGTTCTTTTATACATCTAAGACTTCATTCCATCTCCTTAGTTTCTTTTAAGCAAAGTCTTGAATTTTACTATGTTTTACATGAAAGATAGAACTAAATCTCCACCTATTCTAATAAACAAAATATGACAGATGACCAAAAGTGTGAAAGTCAAAACCATGTGAAAAACTGCCTCAAAAGATGATAAGCCCATTTGGAGGGAAACTATGTGGGTTGCTAGTGGGAGTTTCTCACTATTCAAAGTTTTACAAAGGCTTTTGCAAAAGGGAAAAGGTTAAGAGGAGGTGAAGTGTGGAAATCTAGCTAAGATTTCTTTAAAACATTTTAAAAGTCAGATTGCTATTAATCTATGGAAATATCACTTGCAAATATTAAAAATCCCCTCAAAAATAACCTCCAATTCAATCTTGTTGGAAAACATGATATGCAAAAGAAAATCAGTCATACATAATGAAAGATGGTAGACCCCGATGGTCTGAAGAGTGAAAAAGAAAAGGACGAAGATGGTGACCCGGAGATAGAAGCAGGAATGTTGTTTGGAATTTTGTTACTCATTGAGAGAGCAGTAATAACAGTTATATTGGAGTCTTCAGAGTACATAACTAAAGCTTTGAAATTGTGATTCCTTCGTGGCAGTCCTAACAGATCCTTTCATGAGCAAAATACTGAAAGTCATTGTTGTCATAAATACAATCTTATTATCTTTGATGTTTGATGTTGCAAAACAGAAATAGAATTAGTTTAAGATTTTCACAGTGAACAGATTCATACATGGTATTTTTAATAGGTTTTATTGTTTCCAATTTTTTTAGGATTTATCAATGAGTTCACCAGAGGTAATAATGAACTTATGACAGAATGCAAAGCTGGATACAAAACCTACTCCTATAAGTTTTAAGGAATAATTTATAGAATTCAAAGCTGCCCTTAGTTCATTCTTCAGGAATTATGGAATAGAAGCCCACTTTTGCTTTGTTGGTTTTCTGAAAGAGATCCATAATTGAGACTGACAGTCCATGTACCGTGTTGCTAAAGGTAACATTTTCAGACAAGAAAAAAGCATCCCAGGGAAAAACCTTTACCAAAAACGTTTCTTTAATCAAGAACAAAAGTCAACAACTTCTAAGGTATAATGGCAGAGTAAAGCCAGATAATATATCAAAAATCTAGTCTAATAAGTTGAACAAAGTAAAAGAAAAAACAAGATAAGCATATATGTATATATGATGATATATATGTGTGTATATGTATATACATATATGCCATTATACACACACACACACACGCACAAACACACACACCCTATTGGCACTTACACAATATATAACTTCATATCATGCTTTGAGAACAAGGAGCCATACTTCCTAATGATTTACACATCCAAATATCCAAGAAAACATGCTGAGGACAAAAACATCATTTAAAACATGTAGTAAAAAAAAATGTTTTGGTTTAAGACAAAATCTCAGTCATGGAGAAAAATATTCAAATGATTAAAGATAATGCAGAAAAAAATGACAAAAAGGTTAAAACTCTTGGGAAAATGAAAGCTAATAGATATGGAAGGTAGATTAAACATATATATAATGATTAAGCATACATACAATTTGTTATATGAAAACAAGAATACAACTAATGGGATTGAAAAAATAATTATAAAAGAAGTTATCCCATAAACAATGGAAGACTTAAATCTATACATCAATAAGGGACAAGAAATTTCAGAAACTTAATACCCCCCCCAAAAAAAAAATCCTAAAAAACAAGGAGCCAGGGAGGAAGAGAAAAAGACTGCTGAAGTCATTTTTATTGAAAAAAAGAGAAAAAACTCTCATGAGTGCATGTATAAAAACAAGTGATGGGATATAGAAAAGAAAAATCAAATTGCCCTCAGTATTCTCCATAACAAGGCTGTTATTCAAAATTAAAGCAAGAGAAATAACCTCTCAAGTGCACAAAAACTATTTGATGATGAAATTCAGCTAACAAAGAGATGAATCAAATCAACAAAACCAGGAAGGGAAAAACTTGATTCAAAGAATTAGTCACAATTTTGAATCTAGTAAAACAAGGATAAATCTCACTATGGGAATAAATATGGCAGAATAGAATGAAATTAGGTATAGTGCAGCCATCAATCAAAATGAGGAAGACTTTTTATGGAAAAACGTGCATAATAGATAAGTTCAAAAGGATATGTGAAAATAATTTTATAGTGCACCTAGGTTAAGAGAGAGCGATAAATTGTGCCTGACATATAGTAAACACAAAATATTTAATAAACGAATAAATCTTTAAATAAGTCTAAAACTTTTCAGAAGAATACACAGATATTTATTCATTTTATAATCTTCTATTTAATTTCTTCCAAGTGCATGTGATACTTTTTTTGAGGTGAACGCTTGAAGGTGATCAAATTCAATCTTAATTATCATAAATGATGTCAACGAACTATTCAGGAACATTATTTCTAGGATCTGGTAGATAATTTCTGAGAAATTAAAAGCTTTATGTGTTTTAGGAATTGCATTTAAAATACTACAGCTATCGATCATTGTCTTGACAGGAAAATATGACCAGGAGCTCCGAGTTTACTGAACTCAATACCCAAAAGCCTTTCTGATCGGAAATGGTAAAGAATGCCACACTGTGGTATCTTTCTCCATTCTGTGGGTGACTGGTGTGGGATGGTTCTTCTCAGTTGGTGGAGTGATCTGACTGGATGATGAAAGAGATTGTGCCTTAGATTGAGTTTCCCAAACGCAGACCCTGAGATGAGGATTTTATGTGCAAGTGATTTCTTGATAAAGGGTGTCTGGAGAAAACCTGTCAGGAAGTTGGGGAGCAGGGCAAGGAAGGGGAGGGAAGGTGGCAGAGTGAAAAGTCCTGAGGAAAGGACCGTATTTTGCCATGTATCATGTGCTCTTCTTTACAATGCACACCTATGTTTTTGGCCCAAACTTTCAGGGGAAAAAAATCTTTTGTTTTAATTTTGTAATTCAAATATGTATTTGTTTACATTTAGGTACTTGTCTTTTGTATTATAAAGGAATTTTAACATTAATTCTTTAATATATTATGGTACAAGAAATTTTATGTAACAAATAATTACAAAACACAAGAACAGATAGAAGGTACAAGAAATTTTATGTACTGGTAACAAATTTATGATATTTATGCATCATAGAAGGCCAAGAACTCTTCATCGTTGTAAGTTCATCATAAGTTCAACAAAACCAATTGTCATGTTCCAGGGTATTATTTTGCATATGGATATAGTTATTGATTTCTAGAGTTACACTTTTAACTCATAAGTATAAATAACATAATTAAAAACATTTATATAGATACGGAATTAGTACTATCCATGTATAATGTGCATCCTTATTTTTCCCTCACAAATTTGGACAAAAAAGTATGCATTATACATGGCAAAATATGGTAGCTTCGGGCTGATAAGGCTGGGTCTATAAGTTAAAGCTCAGAGTTGTCCTTATCCCTTCTGTAAGGCGAGAGAAGTGCATTTTCACATATTCTCACCTGTCAGTCACTGGTTAAGGGGGGAGGAGCACCTCTGGGTCTCCCTTGGTGAAGACACGCCCCCAAAAAGAACAGAAAGTGTAGGATGAAAAAGTTAAAACTCAGAAGTCCCTCACTGCAAAGTACTCTGAAACGTGTCACTGAGTGTGTGTGTGCATGCACTCATGTATATTTCTGGGGAGAGGGTTAATGACTTTAGTCATATGCGTGTAACTCCAAAGAAGTGAAAAACCACTGTTCTCAAAGAATCTCGGAAGTAATCATTAAAAAAGACCATACTGGACTATGTATAGTTAATAATGCTGTACTGTGTATTTGAAAGTTGCTAAGAGAGTAGATCTGAAAAGTTTTCATCACAAGACAAAGAAAAACTTGTAGCTATGTATGGTGATGGATGTTAACTAGACTTACTGTCATTTTCAATATATACATATATCGAATCAATATGTTGTACACCTGACACTAATATAATGTTGTATGTCAATTATAAAAGAAAGCCATACTTATATTAGACTCATTTTTTATCTTAATTAAAAAATAAAAGCAATGAAACATTTCAAACATATATAATGGTATAACTAAAGAAAAAAATACTCTGAAACTAATAGTGAAAAGGACCCAAGGGGACCCAGGAGGAGAACTGACGTTATTTGCTACAAAGTTCACCTTTTAAAAATCAGAAATTAAAATGCCTTACCAATGCAAGAATAGTTAAATATATCAATGGACTAGAGGAAAGAATTCCTTAAGAAACTCATGCATTTATGAGAATGAAATAAAAATGGCATGTCAAATCAGTAGGGAATCCAATAGCCAAGAAATAGAGGGTCAATTTGGGATTGGGGTATAGTTATATTTTGTGACTCACACCATTTGCAACACTAAATTTCAGATGCATTAAAGATTTTGATGTTTAAAATAAATCAGAAACTAATAGAAAATTCCACAGGAGCATATTTATATAATCTTTGAATGGCAAAGCTCTTTAACACAATCCTACAAACAAAAATTTTAAAAAGGGAATTAAAATGAATGTGCAGCTAAAGGATCACAAGCAAAGTTAATTGACAAATAATTTAAAAGCTCACTTACCACAGGTACAAAAATTGGAATCATTCAGAAAGAGACAAGGCAAAACTTTTTGAAGCCTCCCTCTTGCATGTCAGTGGGAGCAAAGCCTTAACTGTGTAATCTCTCATAGCAACTACACCTAGTTCGTGTCTCAACAACATATTCAGAAACATAGGATAACAGACTGAGATGAGACCTCAGAAATTCTATAATCTAAGTGCCTTATTTCACACAGAAGGGGCTGAAGCCAAGAGAAGCTGTGACTGTCCCAGGCCAAACATCTTGTTAGTGGACGAACATGAGTTAGACGCCACTGGTTTTAGTTTCTGATTTTGCCCATGAACTTTTGTAAGAGCCAAGACAGTTCTGGGAACCATTCTTTTCCCTCTGCCACTGCTTCAGAAGGGACACAAATCAGGAGATACAGGCTTTTGATTCAATTTCTTAAGAAAATTAGTCATGCCAAGAATTAAAGTATGACTGGTAACCTGTTGTACCTTCTTTAAGACCTTAGACTCGGCATTTTCACCAACAATATCTCACTGAAAAAGCAAAGGACTAACTTTACAAACTCCAATCACCCCTAAGACACACGTGGAATCCCAGGGAGGGATGGTCAGTGGGAGGCTATCTCCTCCTAGGAGTCAGTAGGACTCCAAACACTCAGAAGGTTTTGTTTTCCAGCTGCCTGTACTGTATCCCTCGGTGCCTTATGATTTGATCAATCGGCCTCCTTTCCCTATTGACAAGAACAGCAGCATTTTCCTTTCCCATCCTACCTTATGTCCTCCTTACAAATGTGTAATCAGATTTTTCATTACAAAGCAGTGAGAAGACAGCCTGCAGCCTAACAGCCTGTCAGGGTAACCTGTCAATTATAGTGGTGGTTTAGAAGAAACCACATCAGTGAGGACCTCTGGTCTGTTTTTGTTCTAGCCAGCAGAGCTAGAGGAGAAAGTGGTCAAGCCAGCACCCTGGTCCCCTCTCAGGCAACCCAGGCAGCAACACTTATTGAGGACTCACAAAAAGAGGCACTGGAACTCCAAAAGTGAGCAGGACACCACTTGTGCCTTGAAGGGGCTTCCAGTCTTGACCCTTCTATAAAATCAGACATTGTCGGGCACCATTGCTACTCCTGAAAAATCTCTTGTACTGCTTACCTTTGCTGATACTACGGTACAGTCCCAATGATTTTGCCCATGAACTTTTGTAAGAGCCAAGACAGTTCTGGGAGCCATTCTTTTCCCTCTGCCACTGCTACAGATAGGACACGAATCAAGAGATACAGGCTTTTGATTCAATTTCTTAAGAAAATTAGTCATGCCAAGAATTAAAGTATGACTGGTAACTTGTTGTACCTTCTTTAAGACCTTAAATTCGGCAATTTCACCAAGAGTATCTCACTGAAAAAACGAAGGACTAACTTTATGATCTCCAATCACCATGGTCTGCCACTGCTTACGGTTAATGCCAATACCCCTGTGGCATCTGACCTCTTTCAGATACAGTTAGCACGAGTGCCACTTACAGCATTTGACAGATACTATCAAACAAGACAAAGACTTAAATATTTCTCCCTCCCATGCAGAGCCCTTTCAAGGTTAAATTTGCTGAGTCTCTGATTCTCACAATCCTAGCTTTGCCTGCTCCTTTTGCTTTTCACGTTCTCTCACACTCTCTAGAGACTGAGCCACTTGGCTTCTCCCTATGTCTACCTACAGAATCTGCCGGTCCCTTCAAAGAGCCAAATTTCTAACCCTTCCTGCCAGGTTTGTTTTAAGAGGGCTCTTTCCATCAGATTGTAAGTATCCTTAATTCTGGCTAGGTGTTAGGCCTGCATCAGTTCTCTTGAAAATATGGGAAGTTCTACTCTCTGGCCCATGGGTGAAGTCTCACTTCCTATGCCACTGGTTCAATAAAAGTGAACACCTTGGATACACACATGTTCCCTGGCTTTGTCATTGCTCTTTGCCCTGTTTCTCCTCATCTAGTGTCGTTGTTGTTGTTGTGGAAGCCCTTTGGCCTCTGCCTCGAGTCCTCCTCAAAATTCCACCTCAAAGATTAATAATGCACAAGTATTTTGTGACTACCGACAACACTGACTAAAGGAGTTACATATTTACAACAGGTCAAACACTGTGCTAAATGCTGTACTTGCATTTTCTCACTCATAGAAACCCCATGTGCAGTTTTTCTAAACACTGTAGGTAATTGTCTTCGTTTGAGTTCTACTGAAAGCAACCTCTGACATATGGATATGGGTATAACGTGTTACTCCGAAAATAAGATCTAGCTGGACCTTCAGCTCTAATGCATCTTTTGGAGCAAAAATTAGTATAAAACCCGATATTACATTGTATTATATTATATTATATTGTACTATATTATATTATTGCATTAGACCTGGTCTTATATTATATTAGAATAAGACCAGGTCTTATATTAATTTTTGCTCCAAAAGATGCATTACAGCTGATTGTCCAGTGAGGTCTTATTTTCAGGGAAACACGGAAGTAGTTTATTTATGATTTAGGAGGTGGTCCCAGGAAATGGAGTAAGAGAGTGCTGACCTGAGATAGGGAAGGTAGGAAAGCTAAAGGATGAATGGACAGATAACCACTGCCAGCAACTGGACTCGATGCCCTGCAGGCTTCTGAGAGACTCTAGAATGTACCACAGAATTATTCCACCAAGAAGCAAGGAATCTGGAATAGTTTCCTACCAATTCCCATTCTTCATTGACAGAGGATCACCCTGGGTGATTTAACTCCCTGGAGAACTTTCCCAGCATGGGAAGAGAGCCAGCAAAAGCACCACTCTGGACAGGAACCGTCAGTTGCTGACTTCAGAATGGACCACAGTCATGTGCGCAAGCCACTGAAGGTGTCTGCTACAGTGATATGGAAGAGAAATAAGAAAAAGAAGAAAGATGATGAGAAATAAGGTCTGATCTCATCCTCACTAAACTTATAAAAATATATATGTACGCCTAAAGGAATTTAAAATCTATCCATTTAATAACTGTTGAGCACCCACTGTGTTCCACACACAAGTAAGCATAGGAGTGAGCAAAAGGGTCATTGGCCTCATGAAGTTTGCCTTCTAGAACAATTAAGTGCTAAATGAATAGTGCTATCCAGAGGACCAAAATGGCCAGAGAAGAGAGATAAGTGTGAGCTGAGATGGTCGGGAGGGTTTCCTGAAAAAGGTAGGCCTTATGCTTGTAAATGCCTGGACAGTGGTATTCCCCTAACTGAGAAACTGGGACAATGGCCACCATGTCACCCCATGACAAATCTAGCCTCTCATGTACCCCTATGTCTTTGGTTCTCTCTATGAGGTTCTTTTGTGATTCTCTCCAAGTGGGGTCAGTGAGTCAGGCTTTGGAGACAAGTAGTGCTATTCCCACCGTCCTGTCCCCTCCCCCACTTCCTTCTTGATAGCTCATTGATCTGGTTTGTAAATAGAGGGCTGGACTTGGGACTTTCAACCTACTTTTTTTATTCAAAAGTGGCATTTCAGATATGAAAAAAAACTTCCAACTAGTTTGTACCTGGCAAGTGAAACACACAGCAGCCTGTCAAGCTGCTTCTTGCTGTCATTTGTAGATTTCCAGGTACCTCATGCAGAGATTAAATATGAAGTGATTTGGTACACACACGCATTTGTGTCTGCCACTTCTTTTTTAGGCTGATGCCTCTACTTTGCTTTTTCTCTAGAGTTACCAGCATGTTCTTCTCCACCCTGTAAGTGCTAGACTAAGTCTTCTGACTTGTGAGGGTGACACCCACTACTCCTGCCTTGTCACTGTTAGGTATTTTGATTGCCTGTCACACAGACTCTTTAGCACCCAACAGACCTCATAAGACACCTAACTCCACATCTACCCTTGATCTGTCCACAGAGGTAAAGAAATTGGGTAGTACTGGAGATTGGCTGTGGCCTCAGCGTGGCAGAGCAGGGCAGGCCTATCTGGGAGAAGTGGCTTATAGCCATGAATACTGTGGACCACTCTGTTGGACCATTGCAGTAGCTTCCTACTAATCTCTCTTCTTCCTCTCTGAGCTCCTTCTGAATAAATCTGATGTCCTCCCTGGCCGTGGCCTATAAACTTGTACATGAACTGGCCCCTACACTTCTCTGATCTCACCTTCTACGACTGTTCCCATCCCTCATTCTGTTCCAGCCACTCCTCCATCAAAACAGGCACACTCCTGCCTCAGGAACTTTGTGCTTTCTGTTCCCTCTTTCTGGAACACTCTTCCTTAGACAGCTGCATGTCTCACTCCCTACTTCATCTAGGTTTCTACTCACGTATCATCTCATCAAAGAAGTCTTCCTTGATGCCTGAGTAGTAGAAAACACCTCCCTTTCCTCTCCATCACTCTGTAACCCTATGTACATGTAGAGTACATGTAAGAAAGAATGTACTCTATTCTTTCTTCTGCCGTTATCGCACATGATCGCACATTCTTCTGTTTGCTTATTTCTCCCCAGTAGAAAGTACACACCAGGGACTTGGCCAATTTTGCTCACTGTTCTATCACCAGCACCCAGAATGGGGCTTGTCATATAGTAGATCATCAATGAATACTTGTTAATGAATAAGAAGGGGGATTTAGTGAGTATACGTGTGTTAAAGAGACTGAGGCTAGAGATATTGTGACTTGAATATGAAATATTTACATATGAAAACCCTTTCAGCCCTGCAGATGCCACTCCCATTGCTTCACAGCTATAGATTTTTAAAGGATCCTGCAAAGGCAACTGTCCAGTGAATCTTTTAGGAGAAAAATTATCAACCTTATTAGTTATTAGAGAGCTGCCAATGGACAGCGATGAGATACCACTGCTGACCAAAATTTTCCAACTATTATGGTCACCAATGTTGGGAAAGCTGGCACGGGAGTAGGGAGGGGACTGGGCGCTATTACACTGCTCCAGCAACTGACTTCATGTGGAAGATGAGCTAAGTGAGACCTGTAGAGTTTTTGTTTCGGATATTCTACTAGAATTTATTGTGGAAGCATATACAGTTACTAAAACATAAACAGACTTCTCTCATATGTACTTCATAAGTTCTGGTGTTTTAATACTATTTTAAAGAAAGAAACAACAACATTCTTTCATCTCTTCCCAAGAAAAGCTTAAAAACCCAGAACTTTTTAAACTATGCCTCCATTACTTTTGTAAAATATACTGCGAAGCATTATCATAAATAATTTAAATCAACTCTACCAATTGTCAAAATAAATTAGCAACCATAGATTCCTCAAGTGGCAATCTGGATTTTGAACTGGTCTCGTGTGTGTGTGTGTGTGTGTGTGTGTGTGTGTGTGTGTGTTTCAATAAATGATAGATCTTAGCTTTCTCTAAATTTACCAATGTCCAGTGAATTTAGGTAATTGAGGATTTCATTTTTGTATACTTAGCAAACATTTTGTGTTTTGCTATCTGGAGCCAAATATCTTTTTTCTGCGTTATTTTTTAAACAAACTGAGCAGTGTGTTGCCATATATGTTCATATCTCCTTTGTGGTATAAGAAGGAAGCCACATCTCTCATCAAATTGGCGGTTGGGCAAGGCTTGTTGCCAGGAGCCCGTCACACCTGGATCATATAGATAAGATACTACTTATCTATACAATAAGTAGTAGGGTTCTTTCTTTGGATCCAGTGGTTACCCTGAGACTGAGAATTATAAGTGAGTTGCTAAAGGGTAAGAAACACAGTTGCATTGAGATTGTAAATCAGAAAGTTTCCTAGAATAAAAGGTGTTTACGTCGGAGCTGGAATATAGTCAAAGCTAGAGGGGGAGCACTGAGGTGAGGCCAGGGCAGTGAGGCGGGTGAGGCGTAGGGGGATGAAGACCTGGAAAGACTTTATATATAAGTTGGGGCTTTCTCCTAAGGACCTCCAGGACTTTGAAAGTCTCTAAGCAAGAGAGTGACACAACCAAATTTACATTGGTTTGTTTCCATCTAAAGTGTAAAAACCCATCTTTATCCAGACCCCTGGGTGAGCACAGCAGGTGTATAATTAAGGTGGTTAGAAATATAATCATCAGATTTACTTATTTGGAATGACATAATACCTTTCTTTCCTCTGAAAGAAAAATTACACTTTAATCCTTCCTACGTTATGATTTGTTTGATGCCAACTGCCCATGTCATAAAGGGCAGTTATGCCAGCATAATTCCTGATACATAAAACAGGATGTTTCTACAATTTTCTGGAAAGAAATCTTTTTAAAATGGAATCCAGAGTATTTTAATCTCCACCACACTTAAGATGGAGAAAAATATACAAGGCACAGCAACTTAAAAATACTGTAACTAGTTTGTGTATATACGAGTATCACTTCACAAACTTTTAGTTATGCAAGACCATAGAAATTATCCTGTTCAGCAATTCTCAAACTTTTTGGTCTCAAGAGCCCTTATACTCTTAAATATCATTAATGACCCTAAAGAGCTTTTGCTTATGTGAGTTATATCTATTAATATTATATTTATTAGATATTAAACAAAAGACATTTTTAAAACATAAGAATGAGCAAGTAGATGTTCTGTCAATCATCAGAGCCATAACACGCCACATTATGTAGCCACTAGAAAACTACTCCATACACTCTTGAGAGAATGAAAATATCTGGTATTATTTTGAAAATATTTTTATCTACGTGCGTACCCTGAATGGATCTTAGGGAACCCTATGTATCTAATCACCACACTTTGAGAACCACTAATCTACTCCAACTAGAAAATTAAACTCAAAACATGCTTCAGATCACAGACCTAATGAGGATGAGAGTTGGGGGGGGGGGGGGGGGGGATGAGGGTTGGGGGTTCTTATAGTATGACACTTTTTCATTTAACAAATTGAAGATGTTTTCGTTAATTAAAAAAATGGAAAAAGCTGCTTGAAAACTGCAAATCACTATATACACAGAAGACATTGTAATTGGAGGCTATAATGACATTAAAAAAGACAAAAGTTAGAAATTCCTTAGAGTGAACAGAGAAATGTATTAGTATAAATTTAAATTCTATTTCTACAAAGTTTCCAAATTATAAATAACTACATAATACATCCCAGAACATAGAATCACAGTTATTTGCTTTTGTTGCTAACATTTTCTGTTAGTTTTAGAGATTAGCAAGGAAAGTTTTTCTTAATTTTTACAATAATTAATCTTCTTTGACCTCATATTTTCCCTCCTTGAATAAATTACAATTTGCTCCCAAACAAAAGCAAACTGTACAAGAGTTTAAATACTGTAAAAGTATAGTCATCCTAAACTAAGTGAATTTCCCCAAAATAAGGTCGAACCCTTTTTTTTAACTAATTGGTAGCTGCCAAATGTAGAATGTTGCTGTATTAACAAGAAAACCACAGGCCCCAAAATGGCATCACTTGTGCCAAAGCCCAAAATACCAAACCTTGATTTAATACCTAACCTAACTGCACTTTCAACCATCCCTAAAACATAATCTTAATCATCCAGTCTGGAATTTTCTGGTCAACATCAAAGAGGCAATCTGTCACGTGGGCCCTGTCCATTCACTGCCCCCACCCCCATAAGAAAAGGCTGTCTGCATTATGAAACCCTGGCCATTTCCTTCTCCCCCTCAAAAGAAGATGTCCAGTTTAAAAATAATCCTTTCTTTTCTTTTGTTAATAACTTCCTTGCCTCACCTTTTCTCTTATAAAAATGTATGATTTTGTACAAACCCTGCAATACCCTTCTCCTTGCTGGATGGAATGCTGCCCAATTCATGAACTGCTTAATAAAGACAATTAGGTCTTCACATTTACTCACTGAATTTTGTTCTTTTACAGCTGAAAGTAAATGTAAACATTGAGATATGAAGGCTTATCTGAGTCATATGATTGTAATTTCGCTAAAATAAAATATGATTTTATTGTTACTAAAAATTGATCTGGCTTGTGTAATATTAACATACTATTAAGCAAAATACAAAATATATTTTGTATTTACATGGTATTTTCTCTAAGAATCAGTAATTAGAAACATAATATTAAATGTTACAAATAAGATGTACATTTTTATATTACTGTGTACATTTCTAGGTTGTGTTTTGCTTTTCATAGTATATCTTGTCTGAAGGAATTAGTTACTTACAAAGAACCTTTTTAAAAATTCTTCTTTGGTTCTGAGATGAAGCACTTTACTTGAAATATAACTTGCCCAAAGCATGTAAATAGAAATAGTGGCAGTTCTTTCCATGTGATTTGCCAAAGGGGTGTTAAAAAATTTGGGTTTTTTTTCTATATGAGTGATTTGAAAAGAAGTGCTAAATTGCTAAAGGAAATTAAAATGGAAGGAAAAAATGGAATTCTACACTTTGCAGTCTTTGAGCAATTTCTAAGCCCTGTATCTCCAGTTAAGCTGAAAATCCAATTGTTGAGAAAGGAAAGACTTGTTGGGAATAGGTAAAAATGAAAATGAAACAACAATTAAATTAAAATTAAAACTATTGAGCTTAGTATTTTCAGCTGAAATGGAAATGCTTATCACATACTGAAGGGAGAATCCTAAAAGCAGAAAAATTAAAGGGTAGAATAAGTAGTTATTTGAGGCACTTTTCATTTGGAGGAGTGACTTTGAATTTTCTTTCCTTTTGTTCTTATATGATAAACGCCATAATAGAATATTCAGAAAGCATAGAAAAGCAGAAAGAAAAAATAACATTGTTTACAGGCCAAGATCCCAAACAACAACTACTATTATAATATGGGTGTCTTTCCTTCCAGTTACAAAACACTTCTAATAAGATGGCCTCTTTAAAAAAAAAAAAAAAAAAAAAAAAAAAAAACTGTTTCCGAAAGCTGTTTGAGGATTCTGAGTAGTGGGTAGAGCTTTGGTCTTGAAGAGCAATTGGTATTCATTTATTTTGTTTTTAAAATTCAGGGAAGAATCACCTTTTTGATATGCAATCAGAACAACAGGTAAAAGAAGGAAAGCTTAGACTGCCCAATTAAAGCCTGATAGACCTTTGTCAGCATTTAAAAGCCCCCCCAGGCAGTCCCAGTCTTCTCAAATGGAGATTGCTCAGCTCCAATACTGAATCTGGCTTCCTTCTTCCTAATCCTCACCAGAGATCATCACCAGGATCACATAGTCATTTCAATTAGCCTTCCACGTTGGTTTTCTGATCTGACCATGCATACTTTAGTCCCTTCTTCCCAAGAGAAAAGAAATCATTGGCCAAATCTGAATGCATCTCCTAACCCCCATGATACGATCTGTGGACACGTGCCAAGTGTTCTTCCCAAATCCAGATAACCCCAATATTCTGGGCCTTGCAATTTGAGGGTTACTGTCCTGATGTCATTGAAAAGTCCAGTTGCCTGGGCTTATCTCTGTGATGCAAAGGGGACACTGAGAGACCAGTACAGCTCAGAGTGTTGAAAGCTTGAATCACAACCCCACAGGTGTGGCCAAAAAGTGCGTTCTTGGTTTAACCCGCAGGAAAGAATTCAAGGACTCACCAAATAAGCCAAGCAAACAGGGGATTTATTTTTTTTTTTAAAAAAAGGAAGAGATTACACTCCCCAAATAGTGAGAGTGGGCAGGCCAGGCAACAAGCAACTGCACTGAAGAACAAAGAGCCGTAGGATTTTATTAGAATGAGGGCATGGAATATTCAAGATTTAGGGGTGGTATTATGGATGTTCCTAGGCTGGTCTCACTGACTGCTCCTTCCCATTGGGAGGTGGTATTTTCTTGTCCTTATTTGGCTCTTGTCGGAACTGTCATGGTGACACTGGGTGGAGATTTTTCCCACCTGCAATGCTAATAGTATTCCAATCCATTACAATTAGCTAAAGGTCACCTTGAGGGGCAAGATGGCATCCTGGATCTTTCTCAGTCATCAAAATCTAGTTCTGGCTGGTCTGGTAGCTGCATCTTTTCTTACGGTTGAGCTCATCTCTTCCATCTTTTGTCTCCCCTTTATCCTTCTCCCTTTCCTTATCCTCCCTCCCCTGGGCCCTGTTCTTTCTGCCTATGGTAACATAGGAATGGGGGAAACTTAGAAAACAAAATTACCTCTTAAAAATCTTGTTATAAACGAATTCAAAACAACATTACATCTCTCTTCAAAATAGCCTTATGAGGTTGTTGCGAATCAGAATTGAGAAAATTGAGGTTTGTTGAGGTCCAAACATTAGAACGTTGACTCCTAAATCTGATGAAACAATGTGTTTTTGGATTACCTGTTGTCAATAGGCTTTCAACAAGGCACTGCCAGTGTGGTATACAGATTCTTTGTCCTCAATTATGTATATAACCTGACAAGAAAGAAAAGGTATCTGACACGTAAAATGGTACTACAATTTTAGGTGTGTGTATGCCCAATCGCTAAGACAATGTTACTAAGAATTTACGGAGCTGGGTGAGCACTGATTGCCAGGTAGATTTTGGAACTGGGTAGGGTTTTGGGAAACTAGACTCTGGATTTAGGGATGCAAGAATTTGTAATCTTTACGTGTTAATAGGAACAGAAAAAAACAAAAACAAAAAGTACCTCAAAGTAGCCCAATGTTAAATGAGAGACTGAGAAAGGCAAGAGAAGAAAAAACATAGTCCTAAAAGGACAGCTTTTATAACGATCTCAAACTATTTGAAGGCTGTCATTTGAAAGAGGGATGAAATTTATGTTATAAAATTTCCAACCAAAAGGAGGATATTTTAGTGAAAGAAATGGTAGTTCATCTGTAAGCACTCCACAATGGAGATTGGTCATACTTAGAGATATTTGAGAAAGCATGCCCATATTGAGAGGTACTTTACAGGGGATGACCCTTTGTTTGCAAAGTTCACTAAACCCGTAGTTCATTTCATGAGGAAGTCCTCAGAGTATCTACAGAGGTATAATTATAATGCCTGATGCTGACCCTCCACTAGGGAGAAAAGGAAATGCCACATATCTGTGCCTTTGGGCAACCGAAACCTGGACTCCGCTGCCTTTGTCCTGGGATACCCAGAGTGATTTGTCATTTTGCTGTTGAAAACTTTCTCCTTGTAGAGGAAACGAGGCAAAGACCATACTTGGCCAACAGAAGCCAAGTGGGTGTGAAGGCAGCTGCTGGAAGACTCAGCCCTTCCTCATGATAAACATATAGCAATTGTATCTAAGGAATTCCAGAGATTTGTCGCATTCTAGAATTGGAGATACCATCTTATAACTTATCTGGTCTAGGGTCCCTTCTCTAAGACAGGGAAATTCTATAGCTGTCACTAAGTGGTCCTTCTCTCTGTTCAACTCCTTAACAGAGTTTTATTTAATGTCTGGTCTCTATAGCTTTTCATTAATTCACACAGTTAGCAAAATTTATAGGACAGCTACTTCATTCCAGGCTCTGTGTTACCAGTGAAGATAGAATGGGGAGCAAAAAATATTGGACCTCGTGAAAATTATAAGTAAATCAGAGAGAGATATAGGCATTAATAAAATAATCATACAAATAAAAATATGAGTAAGGATATGTTATAATTTTATGAGGGAACAATCACAGGATAATAGGAAAGCGTATTTGACAAGACTGACCAAATTTAAGATAATCAAGAAAGACTTCCTGGATGAAACAATACACTGGTTCAAAACTGGAGGGAATGTACTGTGAAAACTGGCGATGTGCAAGGAAGAGAGGTCAGCATGCTTAAAGACCTGGAACACAAAGGAATATGATGCATAATGCATTGTTGGGACTGAAAGAAGGGCCAGGTGGCTGGAGAAAAAATATGAAGGGGCAGCCCATGAGAGACAAGTTTCCAGAGATTGGTGAGTGGCCATTCAGTAGCCTTTTCACTTAAGCAAGAGAAGAAACAGTTAAAGAGGTGATGATAGGTGGGGCCGGGGAGTATGTGGTAGTGATGCCACAGGGCTGGACTGGAGAACTATTTCAATTGTAAAATCAAGTCTTTGGTGATGATTGAAACTTGGGAGTAGAGGAAGACAGGATATTAAGAACGACTCCCCGCTTTCTCATTATGCAGTTGGATGAATGGTGTTGGTGTTCCCTGTGATGGAAAACTCTAAAGACCATATTTGGGGGAAGATCATAAATTTTATTTGGGCATGTTGGTTTGAGGTTGCTTTGCGACACCCAAGTGGAGACATGGGTTCACTGTTGGATACTTGTGTGATTAGAATGCTTAGCCAATACATGAATTAAATATCTGAAACTCTTCAAAATAGCTCAAATGATTTGGTAAAGAGAACCTCAGTATAATCTTTTCTCCTGAAAAAACAGCCAACAAGCGTGTGATTATAGTTTGAAAGGCATTGGGCAATCAGGCCTCTTTCTGCAATTGCATTTATTCACTGATTCATATATATTCATTCAACTACGATACAATAAACAAATAGCTACTGTAATTGCAGTCTAAAAAATATTACTCAATTGACCAGTAAAAGCTATCTTGACTTTTGGGTGACTTATGTGAAAGTGTCTGTGTGTGTGTGTGTGTGTGTGTGTGTGTGTGTGTCTATGTGTATATGTGTGTGTGTAATTCTACTCACTAAAATATGCACTCATGAAGCATTCTGAATAGAGTATATTTAACACATTAATATTTGAATAAATATCTATGAAACATAAGCCCTTATTTAGTACTCAATGTATTTTACTTGATAGGAAGAATCAATTCCAGAGCTTCAGATACCTCTGCTCTAGTTGTATCCTCTAACTTAGAAGTGAACATATAATTTAGTTACTGCTGGGTGGTTCACAGCTGCCCTCCTCAAGATGCAGTATCAAAACAGCCATATTCAACAAAGCACTTGTACACCCTTTTGTATCAGGCCACTATTTGCTAACAAATCCTGAATGGTTTTCATGGGTAACGAGTTGACATATCATCCTTGACACATGGCACATAGGGAACATGCTTGACTCGGTCTTGTAGCCCTTCAGGCAGTGCAGGATTGCAGACGTCCACAGCCATGACCGCTAAGCTGTGCAGGTGCCCTCTGGAGCCAGCAGTGATATTGTCTGTGGATTTGGAATCTAGGAGCTCATAAAGTGGAGTAAATATGAACATTATACAAAAGTTTATAAACTTGTGATGTACACATTGCTCCCTGTTACATGTGGATGAGTTAGTTGTGGTCTCTAATGTAGCATCCATGGAGGGTCCTGGGGATAGTGTGTGGGAAAATGAACTGGGCTTGGATCTTGTAAAGGAAACCATGTGTGTTGACACGTAGAAGTACGAGGTCAGACAATTAAGTTCGCGACCTCATCCTACAAAAAGTGCTACATACCTCATTGCTGAATATCACTACAGTCACCTTCAAGTACTCCGCATGGGAAGCTATGCACCCACGCCAGTGCCTTGTCCACCCTTCAAAGCAATTTTGGAACTCTTTTTCTGGAATGGCGTCACAGCTGTCATTGTACTACCCTTGATGTCCTGAATGTCATCAAAATGTCTTTCTTTCAATATTTCCTTTATCTTCGGGTAAAGAAAGAAGTCATTGGGGGGCCAGATCAGGTGAGTAGGGAGGCTGTTCCAATACACTTGTTTGTTTACTGGCTAAAAACCTCCCTCACAGACAGTGCCCCGTGAGCTGGTATATTGTTGTGATGCAAGAGCCATGCATTGTTGGCGAAAAGTTTAGGTCATTTGCATCTAACTTTTTCAGGCAGACTTTTCATCATTTCCGAATAGTAAAATTAGTTAACTGTTTGTCCAGTTGGTATAAATTCATAATGAATAATCTCTCTGATATAAAAAAAGGTTAGCAACATCATTGCAACAAGTTCACAAACTGAATTGGCAGACCTCATATATCTACATTTGACCTTTTCATTTTACCAAAACACGTTGAAAATGTTTCAGATAGACCAACTATATTTTGGCAGGATGGCTCCACATGTTAGGGATACATGTGACACAATTGCCATAATCCTTTGGAGATACCCAGACTTGGAGGAAAAAACATCCTCATCACACAAGCAAGCATTTGTAAATATTCACAGCCTCTTCCCCGCACAGCCTCTGAGAAGTCTGGATCCTTGGTTCTCTAGTGGTCACCACATTTGGGACTTGGTGTACGAGAAGGGGGTGGGATAGAGTTACAGAACTGGGGATGCTGGAAAAAGCCGGAAGGTTGATTTGCATTTAAAAAGGCCACAGAACCATTTCCTAGGAGAAAGGTCTAGAAGAGCCAAGTTGGATTTTCAGGAAGAGAGAGACAAAGATAGAAGGAGTTCCCTCGAGGTTGGGGGAACTTCAAGGAAGGGAAACATCTCAAGAGAATTTTTTTTTAGTTTGCTGTGAGTTGCCGGGTAGATTTCTCACTTTCTTACCTCTTATGGGGAATTTAGGATTTTAAACTCTGGGGATTGGCATCCAGGCTGCTTTTGATGAAGCCAATTATAGAGAGAATAAAACACCTAGGATCATTCAAGATTCACCTCCCTTTCTTGGGGGTTAAGAGCAGCAGTACAAAAATTTCAATTACTCCAACATTTGAAAGTGTATCGAAGGCACTTGCTAATTATGAACATACAGAAGATGGACATGCACAGACATGCACATGTCCCATACTGCAAGGGTAACTCCATCTTTTTTCTTCCACTCAAGAAGGCAAATTACAATGTCCGTGACTAACTGAGACAAGAATTTAGGAAAAGCACTGACTCTGCTCTCGTTTATAAAAATAGTATCTTATTTACAAACGTCAGTATTTTAACCACTTTGTGCAATAGGTAAAACAGTGTAGCACTTTACATATTGGCTTAGAATTGGGCTTTGGAGATAGGTTGGCTGAGCCTGAATCCCCACTCTAGCCCTTTCCAGTCAGGTGACATTGGGTGGTTACTTAACCTCTCAGAGTCTACTTTTCCTCATCTCTAAAATAGCTGCTATAAGGTTTAAATAAATTCATGCATATGTTTGATCCTTAGCACTACACATATTACACAGTAAAAATTAATAAATGTTTTCTAAAATTATTTTTAGCAATAAATTACTTGCGAAACATCTTGCAATTGATAATAAGTCAGGAAGTCATAGCATCCTACTGCAGGCAGACCTTTTTTTCAATCACGGTTTAATTTTATTATTTTGCTCAGAATTCAATTGTATTATTTCATCATTAACTAGAATTTATTATGCATCCACCTCACTTTATCCTGTGGTGAGCACTTTATTATATAAGCTGAGCAGATCAGGTGCTTAGCCTTAGTAATATTTTATGCAGTACTAAAAGAAACATTTTTAGCAACAGTGAAAAATATGAAGAAATTTAACAGTGAGGTTTTCTTTTTATTGTTGTTTTAATATTTTATTTAAAATGTAGCTAACATACAATATTATATTAGTTTCAGGGGTACACTATAGTTATTCAACATTTATAGACCTAAAGAAGTGATCACCATGATAAGTCCAGCAACCATCTGACACTGTACCATGCTATCACAATATTATTGACTATATTCCCCATGCTGCACATTACATCCCCATATGTTATTTGTCTTATACCTGGAAATTTGGGCCTCTTATTCCCATTTCCCTTTCCTCCCTTTTTAAATTTATAAATTACCATTGATATTCAATATTATTTTATATTAATGTCAGGTGTATAGCAAGTTATTAAACATTTATGTAATTTAAGAAGTGATACCCCTGGCTAGTGAAGGACCCACCTGGCACTATACATAGTTGTTACCATATTATTGACTATATTCCCTGTGCTTCACTTAACATCCCCATGACTATTTTGTAAGTCCCAATTTGTACTTCTTAATCTCTTGACCTTTTTCACTCTGCCCCCCAACCCCTTCCTATCTATCACCCCCATAAATCTAGTACCCATCTGACACCGTACATAGTTATTACAGTATTATTAACTATATTCCTAATGCTATAACCTGCATGCTCATAACTACTTTGTAACAACCAATTTGCACTTCTTAATTCCTTCCCCTTTTTTCACCCCACTCCCATCTGGCAACCATCAAAATATTTTTTGTATCTATGACTTTGTTTCTGTTTTGTTTGTTTATTTTGTTCTTTAGATTTCACATATAAGCGAAGTCACGTTGCATCGGTCTTTCTCTGTCTGACATACTCCACTCAGCACAACACCCTCCAGGTCCATCCATGCTGCCACAGATGGCAAGAACTCATTCACTTCCATGGCCAAGCAATATTCTATTGTATATATGTACCACCTCCTCTTTATCCATTCTTCCATTGACAGACACCCAGGCTGCCTCCACATCTTGACCGTTGTTTAATGCTGTGCTTCAATGAACATTTGGATGCAAACATCCCCTCGAAGTAGCGTTTTGGGTTTCTTTGGGTAAATAATCAGAAGAGGGATTACTGGATCCTTTTTTGTCTCTTGTTATAGCCTTTGTTTTAAAGTGTATTTGTCTGGTGTAAGTATTGCTACACCAGCTTTTGTTTTGTTTGTTTTTTCATTTTCATTTTCATGAAATATTTGCATCCCTTTACATTCCATCTGTGTGTGTCTTTCAATCTGAAGTGAGTCTCTTGGAGGCAACATATGTAAGAGTCTTATTTTCTTATCCATTCAGCCGTTCTATGCCTTTTGATTGGCGCTTTTAATCCATTTACATTGAAAGTAATTGTTGATAGTTATGTACTATTGCCATTTTATTTTTTTATTTTTAATTTTTTTTATTTGTTTTTTTAATTGGGGAACAGTGTGTTTTCCAGGGCCCATAAGCTCCAAGTCATTGTCCTTCAATCTAGTTGTGGAGGTCTAGCTCAGCTCCAAGTCCAGTTGCCATATTCAATCTTTAGTTGCGGGGGGCGCAGCCCACCATCCCATGTGGGAATTGAACCGGCAACCTTGTTGAGAGCTTGCACTCTAACCAACTGAGCCATCCAGCCACCCCTCAGGAAGCTCAGTGGCAGTTCATTGTCTTCAATCTAGTTGTGAAGGGTGGAGCTCACTGGCCCATGTGGGAATTGAACTGGCAACCCTGTTGCTCACAGCTTACGGTCTAACCAACTGAGCCATCCGGCCACCCACTATTGCCATTTTATTATTCATAATTTTTATTTTATTTTTCTGTCTTAAAGAAGTCCTTCTAACATTCCCTGTAATAACTGGTTTGTTGGTGATAAACTCCTTTAGTTTTTCCTTGTATGGGAAGCTCTTTATTTGTTCTTCGATTTTAAATAATAGCCTTGCTGGGTACAGTAGTCTTAATGGTAGATCCTTACTTTTCATGACATTGAACGTTTGTTGCCAATCCCTTCTGGCCTGCAAAGTTTCTGTTGAGAAATCATCTGATGGTCTTATGGGACCTGCCTTATAAGTTCCTAGTTGCCTTTCTCTTGCTGCTTTTAGGAGTCTCTCTTTGTCTTTAACCTTTGCCATTTTACTTATGATGTGTCTTGGAGTGGGCCTGTTTGGGTTTATTTTTGGGACTCTCTGTACTTCCCGGGATTATATGTCTATTTCCTTCTACAGGTTAGGAAAGTTTTCAGTCATTATTTCTTAAAATTGGTTATCAATCCCTTGCTTTCTCTCTTCTCCTTCTGGTACCCCTATGATGCAAATGTTGTTACACTTGATGTTGTCCAAGAGGTCTTTTAAACTATCCTCATATTTTTTTTATTCTTTTTTCTTTCTGCTATTCTGATTGAGTGTTTTCTGCTATTTTCTCTTCCAAAGTGCTGATAAGATCCTCTGCTTTATATAGCGTTCTGATGCTTCCTTCTAGTTCATTCTTCATTTTAGTTGTTGTATTCTTCACTTCTGACTGATTGTTCTTTATGGTTCCTATGTCCTTTTTTATGCTTGCTATCTCTTTGTTGAAGTTCTCACTAAGTTCCTTGGAGCCATTGTTTAGAATTCTGTCTCTGGTAGGTTTCTTGCCTCCATTTCATTAAGTTTTTTTTCTGAATTTTTCTCCTGCTGTTTCATTTGAGGTGCATTTCTTTGTTTCCTCATTTTGGCTGCCTGTCTGTGTTTTTTCTGTGTATTAGGTAGATCTGCTATGTCTCCCAGTCTTGGCTAGGTAGCCTTGTATAGTAGGTGTCCTGTGGGGCCCAGTGGCATAGTCTCTGTGGTCACCTGACCCAGGTGCTCCAGGATTGTCCCTTGTGTGGATTGTGTGTGCCGTCCTGTTATAGTTGAACCTTGATTGCTATTGGCATGTCAGAGGGTGGGATTGACCCTCAAGCTGACTGGCTCTGGGATTTTCCCACATGCACAGCTTATGGGCTGCTGTGCAGGAGGCTTACCCCACTGAGAGGGATTTACCCCACTGGGCTCCAGTGCCTGTTGAGACCATCCTTTGTGCATGCCACTTGTGGGGTAATTGGATGGTACTCTGCTGTGGTCTGAAGCCAACCTCAAAGTATGTTGGTTCTGGGTCCTCTTGGGAGGGGCTCTGGTGCAGGCCCAGGTCACCCATTGCCTGTTACGAGCTGGGGACTATCTGGTAGGAGCTACAAAGTGATCTGCAGTTGTTCTCTGCCTGTTCTAAACTAGGAGGCACATGGGAGATGCCTAGCTGTGAACTGAGGTCAGTTACCACCAGTACCAAGCCTGGGGTAATTCCACAAAACACCAGGACACCCAGAAGCCTGCTGCCACCTGCCAGCTCCCCTAAGTTTCAGCCACTGATACAGCCTCATGCTGTACACAAGTTGGGTGAGGCAGCGTCTCAGGGAGCCACTAGAGTAGGAAGCATTTTGGTCATCAGGTTAATGTAGTTTATGGTTTGGTGCTAGTGCTGAGCCTGCAGGAACTCAGCAAATGCCTCAGAGTACAGTGAGGCCAGTCATTGCCCACCTGGGGTCTGGGGCAGAAAGAGTGTGATATGGAGGGGGCTAGCTGTTTGAGAGAAAGTGCCTCCAGCAGTGCAGGAGTTGGGTGGATTGGATCCTAGTTGAGTCAGCAGGCTGGAGCTGAGGAGCTCACCAGACTAATCAGACTCAGATTTGGCCATAAGATTAGGGGGCAGGCTCAACACAGGAAATATGGTGCCTGACTGCCGGCTGCATGGCTGCATGGAAGAAGGACCCGCACACAGGGAAAATGCCAACTGTCCTCCAGTCAACCGCCTGAAGCCACACACCTCAATGTGCCCACTGGATGTTTCTGATGCGCCCCGAGTCACTGTCCTTTCGTTGGAGCCCAAGGTGAGCATGTGCGAATGAGTGAGTCTGTGCACAGGCCATTTAAAAGGACGTCTGGGTTTCCCGCATCCTTCCATCCCACCCTGTTGGTCAAATCCCCACTGTTTTTCATGGCCAGATATGGGGGCTCCTCTTCCCTGCACCGTACCCTGGGCTGGGGAGCTTGCTGTGGGGGACTGGCGTCCCTTGCTCCTCCGGGGGAAACCTCCATGGCCGAGATATCCCTCCTGATTCTCTTTCACCACATGCTCATGTGGGGCCGGTCCCGCATCTCTACCCCTCCTACCAGTCTCAACGTGGCTTCTTCTTTATATCCATACTTATAAAACTTACATTCAGCCAGACTTCAGATGGTTAATTATTCTATGATTTAGTTGTAATTTTAATGTGTTCATGGAAGGAAGCAGGCACAATGTTTATCTACTCTGCCATCTTGGATCTCCGGCAGTGAGGTTTTCAACAGCAAAAATTATACATTCTTTCTTGATCTTGGCTCTGGTCATCTGGCTATTCCTTTAGGTATTCCACATCTGTGAGAGCCTGCTATGTGCCAGCTACTGGTCAAAGCAGCTGAGATATAGGAGTAAAGGTGAGGAACATCCCAGCCTTCACAGGGCTTACATCCTGTTGAAGGTTGAATATCATCACTTTATTTTCAATGAATCAAAAATGGCAGCATTAAGGAAGGTGGATCTTGTACTCGCCATCACTTAGGTCCTTTTTCAAGGCTGGTCCTTTAAAGGCTGTTTTTCCCTAGAATCATGGCTTTAAGTAGGTGGCTGCCACCAGGAGACAGGGAAAAATGAGCAATCATCATTTCTTAAAACACTTGGGTTTCCCTTAGGCATGGGAAGCTGGATTAAAAAAAATGTATTATATGTCATTTCTATCAAAAATATAACTTCCTAATAAAACCATCACTTAAACCAATTCTGATCTCTAATGTAACATTTAGAGTAAGTTTAATTAAAATGGAAACTCCTAAATACATCTAGGATGGAAGTGCTGATTTCTCTCACCAGCAATTTGTAAGCGAATTGTTCCTCGATGCTGGTCCTTGGATATTCTTCCCGTCTGTCAAGTCACCATACAGAGAAACTGCAGAATCAAGAGCTATGAACTAAAGACACTATGCTTCCTTGAAAAAAAAATTATATATTCATAAATATATTATATATATGTATATATATGATACACACACGCTCACAGACGCACAAACATAACAAATGTAGGAGAGAGTGAGGAAAAAAAAGATCCTAATAGTGATCTTCCATGAGTTCTAACTGTGAAAAAACTGAAGAATTGATACTGTAACATATGTATCTTTAATGAAAATAAAATTGAACTAATCTTTCACATGGCCTGAGCCATTAGATAGGAAAGCAGATATTTTATTGATGTATCTGAAAAACACTGAGGCAAAAGAAGGGTTACTAAAAATAGGGAATAAAAGCACAAGCATAAATACCAAGCCTTCAGCATAACCCCAGAGGATGTTTAATTGTCAGATGAATAGTTTGGACCTTTTATGATAAATGTCAAACATTTGATGCTTCTAGAGAACCAAGTAAATCTCAGATGGAAATTGGGCCTTCAATCAGTATAAGAAAACTGGACCCAGGTATTAAAAAGCTGGGTGCTGCACAGGAAAACTGTTGTGCTCAGAGGCCAGGCATATGGGGCCGGTCATCCTGGATAACACTTACAGCCTTTCATCCTCTCTATTGAGAAACAAGCTGGCTCTAAGGGGCACCTGCAGCTTTATGATTTTAAACTATTTCTGCCACCACCACCCCCAGTTTCTGAGTCATCATGAACTGTATTTAGAGAGTAGGCAAAACAGATTTCCTTTATCTGATCTGCTCAAAGGCTGAGAACACCCAACCCAATGCCAGCCTTTGTCAAGTGTCTGCATTCAGTCCTCACTCAAAGCTTACCTCCTCCAGAAATCTTTCTTTAGCCAAACTTATTCTCATTCTGGTGCCTCTATGTTGTTTCAACAATTTTAAATATTCTTTACATTTTATTTCC
Organism: Rhinolophus ferrumequinum; assembly: GCF_004115265.2. Classification (NCBI taxonomy): domain Eukaryota; kingdom Metazoa; phylum Chordata; class Mammalia; order Chiroptera; family Rhinolophidae; genus Rhinolophus; species Rhinolophus ferrumequinum. The sequence goes on from NC_046300.1 coordinate 21,911,952, forward strand.
CACAGAGTGATCATCATTCTTGTTGCATGCGTTATTGAATGCTGTTTTGGTGTTGCAATTATTGTATTATCTAGTAAAAAAGCATGGGAACATATTAACATGTTTAAATAATGCTATTTCTGTATGTTCCCATATTTCATTATTGAGCACTCACAATATCGATAAGCAAAAAGAAAAAAAAATGAAAGCATGGATCCTAGAGTCAGAAGACATAGGTTTATCTCTCAGCTCTGTATTTTTCTGGCTGTGTGACCCTGGGCAAATTACTTAATCTCTCTGATCTGTAGTAGCTCAATTGGAAGAAGGTGGTTAACAAAACAGACCTCCTAGGGGTTTTTGAAGATTCCTTGAAATGCTGGGTATTAAATGCCTGACACAGAGGAGACACATTATTATTAATCATAATTCTCTGCCCTTTCTCATGAGAAGTATCAGTTTGGGGGAGGGGGTTATTTTGTTTAACTTTCTGATAATTTCAAATATTTAGCACAGTTCTTTGCATAGGGAAAGTATCCAGTTACCACTAGTTGAAATAAATCTTTGAATTGGTTAAAAAAAAAATAAATTAGAGAATCAAGGGTAACACATGAAGGAATGCTTGACCCATGATTCGGACACCAGACCTTGGTTCTCATTCTGTGACTACCTGAATAACCTTGTGCCCTCTGGGAGAATTGTCCTTAAAAAGATAGAATATAACTGGAGCAGAAGTTGCACTGGTGGCCCTCAGACCTTATGTGACTTGTAGATGTGTTTTGTTTGACCCACAAAATATTTTTTTTTCTGAAATTTAACTTGTTTGCTAACATTGAAAAATTGTGAAATTTATCAAAAACAAACAAACAGAAAATAACACATCCAGACTGCTGAAATTTTATGGAAAGATCTGGCAAACTGGTTCCATGTTTCCACGTCAACAGTCTGATGGAGCTGAGGTTGGCGCCCCCTATAGGTAGGGCATGTGCTCTACAGTTCATATCATCCCCTTCCAGCCCACTGCACAGGTTTGTGCGGCCTGCCTCATTCCTGGCATTTGATTCTGGAAATACTAAACTAGACAAAATCTAGAATCCTTAGTTCTAATTTTTGGAGCTGGAGAACCAAAATTGCTGAAATAATAACTGCTGGTAGGGCCTGCCGTGATATACAGGGAATCCTGGCTCTGTCCTTTAAGGGCCCAAGGGCCTCCAGGCAGATTCCTTCCATCTCTCCATTGCCACACACTGAGCAGACTAGAGAATACAGAGGTTTACAAAGTATGAAACTAGAAGAAGAAACCAAACTTTGCTCAATAACTTCCTGGCACATTTAGTGAAATAGTTGAAACTTTACTGTTTTCAGAGATTATTAAGGAAGAGGCTATAGCTTCTCTTCAAGAAGCACCTCAGAATGACCCCTTTAGAACAGAGCCATGTAGTGTGTGAGAAAGTGAAGGAGATTATGGCTTTAATGGGCAGCAGTGGGCCCTTCATCCTGCCTATCACCACAGGGGAGTTCATCCCGTGGGCTCCCTAAGGCCACGAGAGCCTCTTCAACCCCAAAACAAGTGTCACTGGAAAGAGAAAGTGTGGAGCCAGAACTTGGAAACTAGGTTGCATTAGTGACACGACAAGCACAAAGAGCATTCACAAGCCACCTCTGATAAACAGTCTGAGTGGGATAGCTCAAAATCTTAGGAAAGCAGTCTCACACATTGTAAGATGCCTTCAGGTCAATACACTCTGGTCCTGCTGCTTAACCCTCCCACACACTGTCTCCACCTCAGCTTTCCGACAGATCCAACGGATTCCTCAAGAAATGGCACCCAGATTCCTCTACCAGGTGTCCAAGCAAACAGCAAAGCAAAAGACCAGGTGTACTTGTGGCTAAAGAAAAGGGGGAGAGAGAAAAGGGGGGGGGAGAGAGAGAGAGAGAGAGCGAGAGAGAGCGAGAGAGAGCGAGAGAGAGCGAGAGAGAGAGAGAGAGAGAGAGAGAGAGAGAGAGAGAGAAAGCAAAAACCAGATCAAGGAGAGAAGCAATCTGTGTGTAAGATGCTGTGGTAGTTAAATCATTATCTTCTTTGAATTCTTTTAGAAATAAAATAAATATAAAAAGACAAGTAACTTTCTCACCTAATTTGCCTGTGGAGCTGATAATTAAGTGTTGTTGGTTGCATCACCAGAATGAATTTGTGATACTTGCTGTAGTGTCTCTGCATATTTAAAGACGAAAATGTTCTTTCTGATACCCAATAGAAATATCATTTTGATGAACCCTCTCCCTCAGGCAGTTCTATAACCTCCATTCCAAGTTTATGGAGCTGCAAGACTACCTGTCAGAGATATGACAAAGATCAGCTTCACACCTAAGACCTCCTGTCAGCCTACCTGCTCCTTACCTCTGAGAAACAGGAATGGACTCAGAGATCTACAGTAATTCCAGATGTTCTCAGAGAGACCCTCTCCCCCTGCATCTGTATGTTTCTTACCTCCTCCCCCCTTACAGTTCAAAAAATGGTAGGGAGGAGAATTACATATAGTTAAAAACTCCAGCTCCAGAGGCAGACGTGCTTTGGAATATCCAGCACCATTTGCATGAATTTGGGCAAGTTATTAAAGAATTTGAACCTCAGTTTCCACATCCTCAAATGGAAACAATAATAGCAACTCATAGGGGTTATTATGAGGATGAAATGAAGGAATGCATGGATAACAGCATAGGGTTGAAGCATAGGAAGAGCTCCATACAGGGTAGATTTCATCATTATCATCATTACTGTCTATTCTAGATGATCCCAAAGTAGTTGCATGTCAGAATAACCTGAGGAAATTCTTTAAAATACATATTCACAGATCCCACACCCAAAACCATGTTACAACTTCTGAGAGTGGCCCTAATGATTTCTTTGAAGCTCCCTAGGTAAATATTAATAAATTCTCAGTAAGCCAGGCCTGCCTCCATAAATCTTAGAGGCTGAGCAGAGAGACAGTGATGTCTGTAGGGGGATTCAAGGTCAAAGACAGAAGGGCCAAACTGCTCCTTTGAGAATCATTTTTAATCTTCAGAAAAGGATGTCATCACAACTGTCAGTTTATATGTCACCCTTCTTCTGTCAGCTTTCTTTTAAGTTTTATTTATTGGTGCCAAAGACACTCATTACTGGCATACCAGGATATTCCAGAGAGATTGAGTCTGCTCATTCTTTAAGCAGGTGTCACAGTGGAGACAGCAGCATGAAGACAGATTAAAATTTTTTTTAATATTTCTTTTTTTAAAGAAGGGGGGAGAGAGACACTCAATTCTAGCTCTTCTGACTATCATCTCCAATCAACTTTAGCTTCTATAAGGCTAGTTTCTGAATATTCTTTGCATGATACCCTCAGTTGAAATAATCAGCAAAACACATTTTTCTCAGGAGATATGGTGTTCTTCTGCCACTTGGGACAATGGTAGGTGAAGAAGTAAAACAGTTCTCCATTTCAGTTGACTGTGGCAAACCAAGAATTGTTTTGGCTGTGGAATAGCATTTTGTACTCAAGCTTTTTTATTTCTGCTGCTACTTTGGCGATGGATCTATTGGAACCCGATGAGGTTGCCTAGTGCAGCCAGATCTAGGCAAACCCTCAGAATTAGAGAGAGCAAGCAAAGACCTGCATTTACTCATAAACATTACAGTGATGACTGGTCCATCTCCAATAGCCCACTACAAGCTGGAGCAGGGAAAAGGACACATCTCATTCCCAAAGTTCTTACATCATCAGTCTCCCCCATTCAAGAAGTATCTTGGCTGGTGACAACTAGCAACATTTTTAGGGGGATAAACATAAATTTGGTCTCGTTTATAAAAGCTTAATTAT